>NW_027362776.1:15000000-20000000 GCF_046119375.1 Phyllobates terribilis | reverse complement strand
GCGAATCGCTCTGGAACTGAAATCAGAACGCTCACTGACATTTCCCCTATCTGAAAGTCTGATAAACGCCGGAAAAATGACTAAGTCCAAAAAAAAAATGTTTTCAACTTTTTTCAATTTTACCCCCGTGGGATATATATTCTACCCACACACATTTGGAACTCTCCTGGGGTACCCTCACACATATTATTCCCTCATTTAGTGGATATTTTCACAAAAAAGTGAAATTTTCAAAAATCCAGAAAATTGGCTGAAAACGACTAAATATCAAGGACTCATTGGGCGAATTGCTCTGGAATTGAAATCGGAATTCTCACTGACATTTGCCCTATCTGAAAGTCTGATAAACGCTGGAAAAATGACTAAGTCCAAAAAAAAATTTTTTTAACTTTTTTCAATTTCCCCCCCGTGGGATATATATTCTACCCACACACATTTGGAACTCTCCTGGGGTACCCTCAAACATATTTTTCCCTCATTTAGTGGATATTTTCATAAAAAAGTGAAATTTTCCAAAATCCAGAAAATTGGCTGAAAACGACTAAATATCAAGGACTCATTGGGCGAATTGATCTGGAACTGAAATTGGAACGCTCACTGACATTTCCCCTATCTGAAAGTCTGATAAACGCCGGAAAAATGACGAAGTCCAAAAAAAAATTTTTTTCAACTTTTTTCAATTTTAGCCCCGTGGGATATATATTCTACCCAAACACATTTGGAACTCTCCTGGGGTACCCTCACACATATTATTCCCTCATTTAGTGGATATTTTCACAAAAAAGTGAAATTTTCAAAAATCCAGAAAATTGGCTGAAAACGACTAAATATCAAGGACTCATTCGGCGAATTGCTCTGGAACTGAAATCGGAATGCTCACTGACATTTGCCCTATCTGAAAGTCTGATAAACGCTGGAAAAATGACTAAGTCCAAAAAAAAAATGTTTTCAACCCTTTTCAATTTTCCCCCCGTGGGATAAATATTCTACCCACACACATTTGGAACTCTCCTGGGGTACCCTCACACATATTATTCCCTCATTTAGTGGATATTTTCACAAAAAAGTGAAATTTTCAAAAATCCAGAAAATTGGCTGAAAACGACTAAATATCAAGGACTCATTGGGCGAATCGCTCTGGAACTGAAATCAGAATGCTCACTGACATTTCCCCTATCTGAAAGTCTGATAAACGCCGGAAAAATGACTAAGTCCAAAAAAAAATTTTTTTCAACTTTTTTCAATTTTACCCCTGTGGGATATATATTCTACACACACACATTTGGAACTCTCCTGGGGTACCCTCACACATATTATTCCCTCATTTAGTGGTTATTTTCACAAAAAAGTGAAATTTTCAAAAATCCAGAAAATTGGCTGAAGATGACTAAATATCAAGGACTCATTGGGCGAATCGCTCTGGAACTGAAATCGGAACGCTCACTGACATTTCCCCTATGTGAAAATCTGATGAACGCCGGAAAAATGATTAAGTCCAAAAAAAATTTTTTTTCAACTTTTTTCAATTTTAGCCCCGTGGGATATATATTCTACCCACACACATTTGGAACTCACCTGGGGTACCCTCAAACATATTTTTCCCTCATTTAGTGGATATTTTCATAAAAAAGTGAAATTTTCAAAAATCCAGAAAATTGGCTGAAAACGACTATATATCAAGGACTCATTGGGCGAATTGCTCTGGAACTGAAATCGGAACTCTCACTGACATTTCCCCTATCTGAAAGTCTGATAAACCCCGGAAAAATGACTAAGTCCAAAAAAAAATGTTTTCAACTCTTTTCAATTTCCCCCCCGTGGGATATATAGTCTACCCACACACATTTGGAACTCTCCTGGGGTACCCTCACACATATTATTCCCTCATTTAGTGGATATTTTCACAAAAAAGTGAAATTTTCAAAAATCCAAAACATTGGCTGAAAACGACTAAGTATCAAGGACTCATTGGGCGAATCGCTCTGTAAATGAAATCGGAACGCTCACCGACATTTCCCCTATCTGAAAGTCTGATAAACGCCGGAAAAATGACTAATTCTAAAAAAAAATTTTTTTCAACTTTTTTCAATTTTAGCCTCGTGGGATGTATATTCTACCCAAACACATTTGGAACTCTCCTGGGGTACCCTCACACATATTATTCTCTCATTTAGTGGATATTTTCACAAAAAAGTGAAATTTTCAAAAATCCAGAAAATTGGCTGAAAATTATTAAATATCAAGGACTCATTGGGCGAATCGCTCTGGAATTGAAATTGGAAGTCTCACTGACATTTGCCCTATCTGAAAGTCTGATAAACGCTGGAAAAATTACTAAGTCCCAAAAAAAATTTTTTTCAACTTTTTTAAATTTTACCCCCGTGGGATATATATTCTACCCACACACATTTGGAACTCTCCTGGGGTACCCTCACACATATTATTCCCTCATTTAGTGGATATTTTCACAAAAAAGTGAAATTTTCAAAAATCCAAAACATTGGCTGAAAACGACTAAATATCAAGGACTCATTGGGCGAATCGCTCTGGAACTGAAATCGGAATGCTCACTGACATTTGACCTATCTGAAAGTCTGATAAACGCCGAAAAAATGATTAAGTCCCAAAAAAATTTTTTTCAACTTTTTTCAATTTTAGCCCCGTGGGATATATATACTACCCAAACACTTTTGGAACTCTCCTGGGGTACCCTCACACATATTATTCCCTCATTTAGTGGATATTTTCACAAAAAAGTGAAATTTTCAAAAATCCTGAAAATTGGCTGAAAACGACTAAATATCAAGGACTCATTGGGCGAATCACTCTGGAACTGAAATCGGAATGCTCACTGACATTTGACCTATCTGAAAGTCTGATAAACGCCATAAAAATGACTAAGTCCAAAAAAAAAAAATGTTTCAACTTTTATCAATTTTACCCCCGTGGGATATATATTCTACCCACACACATTTGTAACTCTCCTGGGGTACCCTCACACATATTATTCCCTCATTTAGCGGATATTTTCGGAAAAAAGTGAAATTTTCAAAAATTCTGAAAATTGCCTGAAAATGACGAAATATCAAGGACTCATCCGGCGAACAGCTCTGGAACTGAAATCGGAACGCTCACTGACATTTGCACTATCTGAAAGTCTGATAAACGCCGGAAAAATGCCGAAGTTCCAAAAAAGTTTTTTTCAACTTTTTTCAATTTTACCCCTGTGGGATATATATTCTACCCACACGCATTTGGAACTCTCCTGGGGTACCCTCACACATATTATTCCCTCATTTAGTAGATATTTTCACAAAAAACTGAAATTTTCAAAAATCCAGAAAATTAGCTGAAAACGACCGAATATCAAGGACTCATTGGGCGAATCGCTCTGGAACTAAAATCGGAATGCTCACTGACATTTCCCCTAGCTGAAAGTCTGATAAACGCCGGAAAAATGACTAAGTCCAAAAAAAAATAATTTTCAACTTTTTTCAATTTTACCCCGTGGGATATATATTCTATCCACACACATTTGGAACTCTCCTGGGGTACCCTCACACATATTATTCCCTCATTTAGTGGATATTTTCACAAAAAAGTGAAATTTTCAAAAATCCAAAATATTGGCTGAAAACGACTAAATATCAAGGGCTCATTGGGCGAATTGCTGTGGAACTGAAATCAGAATGCTCACTGACATTTGCCCTATCTGAAAGTCTGATAAACGCTGGAAAAATGACTAAGTCCAAAAAAAAAATTTTTTCAACTTTTTTCAATTTTACCCCCGTGGGATATATATTCTACCCACACACATTTGCAACTCTCCTGGGGTACCCTCAAACATATTATTCCCTCATTTAGTGGATATTTTCACAAAAAAGTGAAATTTTCAAAAATCCAGAAAATTGGCTGAAAATGATTACATATCAAGGACTCATTGGGCGAATCGCTCTGGAATTGAAATTGGACGTCTCACTGACATTTGCCCTATCTGAAAGTCTGATAAACGCTGGAAAAATGACTAAGTCTCAAAAAAAATTTTTTTCAACTTTTTTAAATTTTACTCCCGTGGGATATATATTCTACCCACACACATTTAGAACTCTCCTGGGGTACCCTCACACATATTATTCTCTCATTTAGTGGATATTTTTACAAAAAAGTGAAATTTTCAAAAATCCAAAATATTGGCTGAAAATTACTAAGTATCATGGACTCATTGGGCGAATCGCTCTGGAACTGAAATCGGAACGCTCACTGACATATCCCCTATCTGAAAGTCTGATAAACGCCGGAAAAATGACTAAGTCCAAAAAAATTTTTTTTCAACTTTTTTCAATGTTACCCCTTTAGGATATATATTCTACCCACACACATTTGGAACTGTCCTGGAGTACCCTCACACATATTATTCCCTCATTTAGTGGATATTTTCACAAAAAAGTGAAATTTTCAAAAATTCTGAAAATTGCCTGAAAACGACAAAATATTAAGGACTCATCCGACGAATCGCTCTGGAACTAAAATCGGAATGCTCACTGACATTTCCCCATTCTGAAAGTCTGATAAACGCCGGAAAAATGACTAAGTCCAAAAAAAATTTTTTTTCAACTTCTTTCAATTTTTCCCCCGTGGGATATATATTCTACCCACACACATTTGGAGCTCTCCTGGGGTACCCTCACACATATTATTCCCTCATTTAGTGGATATTTTCACAAAAAAGTGAAATTTTCAAAAATCCAGAAAATTGGCTGAAAACGACTAAATATCAAGGACTCATTGGGCGAATCGCTCTGGAACTGAAATCGGAGAACTCACTGACATTTCCCGTATCTGAAAGTCTGATAAACGCCGGAAAAATGACCAAGTCCAAAAAAATTTTTTTTTTAACTTTTTTCAATTTTACCCCCGTGGGATATATATTCTACCCACACACATTTGTAACTCTCCTGGGGTACCCTCACACATATTATTCCCTCATTTAGTGGATATTTTCACAAGAAAGTGAAATTTTCAAAAATCCAGAAAATTGGCTGAAAAGGACTAAATATCAAGGTCTCATTGGGCGAATCGCTCTGGAACTGAAATCGGAGCACTCACTGACATTTCCCCTATCTGAAAGTCTGATAAACGCCAGAAAAATGCCTAAGTCCAAAAAAAAAATAAAAAAAGTCAACTTTTTTCAATTTTACCCCCGTGGGATATATATTCTACCCACACACATTTGGAACTCTCCTGGGGTACCCTCACACATATTATTCCCTCATTTAGTGGATATTTTCACAAAAAAGTGAAATTTTCAAAAATCCAGAAAATTGGCTGAAAACGACTAAATATCAAGGACTCATTGGGCGAATCGCTCTGGAACTGAAATCGGAACGCTCACTGACATTTCCCCTATGTGAAAGTTTGATAAACGCCGGAAAAATGACTAAGTCCAAAAAAAATTTTTTTTCACCTTTTTAGTTTTACCCCCATGGGATATATATTCTACCCACACACATTTGGAACTCTCCTGGGGTACCCTCACACATATTATTCCCTCATTTAGTGGATATTTTCACAAAAAAGTGAAATTTTCAAAAATCCAGAAAATTGGCTGAAAACGACTAAATATCAAGGACTCACTTGGCGAATCGCTCTGGAACTGAAATCGGAACGCTCACTAACATTTGCCCTATCTGAAAGTCTGATAAACGCCGGAAAAATGACTAAGTCCAAAACAAATATTTTTCAACTTTTTTCTACTTTACCCCCGTGGGATATACAGTGCCTACAAGTAGTATTCAACCCCCTGCAGATTTAGCTGATTGACACATGCGGAATTAACTTGGCATTGTGACATTTGTACTGTAGATCAGCCTGGAAGTGGGAAATGCACTGCAGCAACTTTTTTTTCTTTTTTTTTTAAACGTTAAAAGTTTATTCAGAGTGTCATTTATTATTCAACCCCTCAAACCACAAGAATTCTGTTTGGTCCCCCTAAAGTATTAAGAAGTAGTTCAGGCACCAAGAATTATGAGCTTCACATGTGTGGATTAAAGATCTCTTTTGCCAGCCTTTTCTGACTATTTAAGACCCTCCCCAAACTTGTGAACAGCACTCAGACATGGTCAACATGGGAAAGACAAAGGAGCATTCCAAGGCCATCAGAGACAAGATCGTGGAGGGTCACAAGGCTGGCAAGGGGTACAAATCCCTTTCCAAGGAGTTGGGCCTACCTGTCTCCACTGTTGGGAGCATCATCCGTAAGTGGAAGGCTTATGAAACTACTGTTAGCCTTCCACGGCCTGGACAGCCTTTGAAAGTGTCCTCCCGTGCCGAGGCCAGGCTTGTCCGAAGAGTCAAGGCTAACCCAAGGACAACAAGGAAGGAGCTCCGGGAAGATCTCATGGCAGTGGGGACATTGGTTTCAGTCAATACCATAAGTAACGTACTCCACCGCAATGGTCTCCGTTCCAGACGAGCCTTTAAGGTACCTTTACTTTCAAAGCGTCATGTCAAGGCTCGTCTACAGTTTGCTCATGATCACTTGGAGGACTCTGAGACAGACTGGTTCAAGGTTCTATGGTCTGATGAGACCAAGATTGAGATCTTTGGTGCCAACCAAACACGTGACGTTTGGAGACTGGATGGCACTGCATACGACCCCAAGAATACCATTCCTACAGTCAAGCATGGTGGTGGCAGCATCATGCTGTGGGGCTGTTTCTCTGCCAAGGGGCCTGGCCATCTGGTCCGCATCCATGGGAAGATGGATAGCAAGGCCTACCTGGAGATTTTGGCCAAGAACCTCCGCTACTCCAACAAGGATCTTAAGATGGGCCGTAATTTCATCTTCCAACAAGACAACGACCCAAAGCACACAGCCAAGAAAACCAAGGCCTGGTTCAAGAGGGAAAAAGTCAAGGTGTTGGAGTGGCCTAGTCAGTCTACTGACCTTAACCCAATTGAAAACTTGTGGAAGGAGCTCAAGAATAAAGTCCACATGAGACACCCAAAGAACCTAGATAACTTGGAGAAGATCTGCATGGAGCAGTGGGCCAAGATAACTCCACAGACCAGTGCCGGCCTGATCAGGTCTTATAAAAGACGATTATTAGCTGTAATTGCAAACAAGGGTTATTCCACAAAATATTAAACATAGGGGTTGTATAATAATTGACCCACACTTTTATGTTTAAAATTTAATAAAATTCAACTGAGCAACATAACTTTTTGGTTTGTAAGATTTATGCTTCTGTTCATAAAACCTACTCTCGTTTGCAGTTTGAAGGCTCTAACTTATTTGCATCTTATCAAACCAGCTAAATCTGCAGGGGGTTGAATACTACTTGTAGGCACTGTATATTCTATCCACACACATTTGTAACTCTCCTGGGGTACCCTCACACATATTATTCCCTTATTTAGTGGATATTTAAATAAAAAAGTGAAATTTTCAAAAATCCAGAAAATTGGCTGAAAATGACTAAATATCAAGGACTCATTGGACGAATCGCTCTGGAACTGAAATCGGAATGCTCACTGATATTTCCCCTATCTGAAAGTCTGATAAACGCCGGAAAAATGACTAAGTCCAAAAAAAAAATTTTTTAAATTTTTTGCAATTTTACCCCTGTGGGATATATATTCTACCCACACACATTTGTAACTCTCCTGGGGAACCCTCACACATATTATTCCCTCATTTAGTCACAAAAAAGTGAAATTTTCAAAAATCCAGAAAATTGGCTGAAAACGACTAAATATCAAGGACTCATTTGGCGAATTGCTCTTTAACTGAGATGGGAGCGCTCACTGCCATTTCCCCTATCTGAAAGTCTGATAAACGCCGGAAAAATGACAGTCCAGAAAAAAAAAATTTCAACTTTTTTCAATTTTACCCCCGTGGGATATTTATTTTACCCACACACATTTGTAACTCTCCTGGGGTACCCTCACACATATTATTCCCTCATTTAGTGGATATTTTCACAAAAAAGTGAAATTTTCAAAAATTCAGAAAATTGCCTGAAAATGACGAAATATCATGGACTCATTGGGCGAATCGCTCTGGAACTGAAATCGGAGCACTCACTGACATTTCCCCTATCTGAAAGTCTGATAAACGTGGGAAAAATGGCTAAATCTAAAAAAAAATGTTTTCAACTTTTTTCAATTTTATCCCTGTGGGATATATATTCTGCCCACACACATTTGGAACTCTCCTGGGGTACCCTCACACATATTATTCCCTCATTTAGTGGATATTTTCACAAAAAAGTGAAATTTTCAAAAATCCAGAAAATTGGCTGAAAACGACTAAATATCAACGACTCATCGAGCGAATCGCTCTGGAACTGAAATCGGAATGCTCACTAACATTTCCCCTATCGGACAGTCTGATAAACGCCGGAAAAATGACTAAATCCCCCCCAAAAAATTTTTTTCAACTTTTTTCAATTTTACCCCCGTGGGATATATATTCTACCCACACACATTTGGAACTCTCCTGGGGAACCCTCACACATATTATTCCCTCATTCAGTCACAAAAAAGTGAAATTTTCAAAAATCCAGAAAATTGGCTGAAAACGACTAAATATCAAGGACACATTGGGCGAATCGCTCTGGAACTGAAATCGGAACGCTCATTGACATTTGCCCTATCTGAAAGTCTGATAAACGCCGGAAAAATGACTAAGTAAAAAAAAAAAAATTTCCAACTTTTTTCCATTTTAGCCCCGTGGGATATATATTCTACCCACACACATTTGGAACACTCCTGGGATATCCTCACACATATTATTCCCTCATTTAGTGGAAATTTTCAATAAAAAGTGAAATTTTCAAAAATCCAGAAAATTGGCTGAAAACGACTAAATATCAGGAACTCATTGGGAGGATCGCTCTGGAACTGAAATCGGAACGCTCACTGACATTTCCCCTATCTGAAAGTCTGATAAAGGTCGGAAAAATGACTAAGTCCAAAAAAAAAATTTTTTTACTTTTTTCAATTTTACCCCCGTGGGATATATATTCTACCCACACACATTTGGAACTCGCCTGGGGTACCTCACACATATTATTCCCTCATTTAGTGGATATTTTCACAAAAAAGTGCATTTTTCAAAAATCCAAAAAATTGGCTGAAAACGACTAAATATCAAGGACTCATTGGGCGAATCCCTCTGGAACTGAAATTGGAACGCTCACTGACATTTCCCTATCTGAAAGTCTGATAAACGCCGGAAAAATGACTAAGTCGAAAAAAAAAAAATTTTCCATTTTTTTTTATTTTAACCCCGTGTGATTTATATGCTACCCACACACAATTGGAACTCTCCTGGGATACCCTCACACATATAATTCCCTCATTTAGTGGATATTTTCAATAAAAAGTGACATTTTCAAAAATCCAAAATAATGGCAGAAAACGAATAAATATCAAGGACTCATTGGGCGAATCGCTCTGGAACTGAAATCGGAACGCTCACTGAGATTTCCCCTATCTGAAAGTCTGATAAACGCCTGAAAAATGACTAAGTTGAAAAAAAAAATTTTTTCAACTTTTTTCAATTTTACCCCCGAGTGATATATATTCTACCCACACACATTTGGAACTCTCCTTGGTTACCCTCACACATATTATTACCTCATTTAATGGATATTTTCAATAAAAAGTGAAATTTTCAAAAATCCAGAAAATTGGCTGAAAACGACTAAATATCAAGGACTCATTGGGCGAATCGCTCTGGAACTGAAATCGGAACGCTCACTGAGATTTCCCCTATCTGAAAGTCTGATAAACGCCTGAAAAATGACTAAGTTGAAAAAAAAAATTTTTTCAACTTTTTTCAATTTTACCCCCGAGTGATATATATTCTACCCACACACATTTGGAACTCGACTGGGGTACCCTCACACATGTTGTTCACTCATTGAGCAGATATTTTCACAAAAAAGTGAAATTTTAAAAAATCCAAAATATTGGCTGAAAACGACTAAATATCAAGGACTCATTGAGCGAATCGCTCTGGAACTGAAATCGGAACACTCACTGACATTTCATCTCCCTGAAAGTCTGATAAACGCCTGAAAAATGACTAAGTCGAAAAAAAATATTTTTCAACTTTTTTCAATTTTACCCCCGAGTGATATATATTCTAACCACACACATTTTCAACTCTCCTGGGGTACCCTCACACATATTATTCCCTTATTTAGTGGATATTTTCAATAAAAAGTGAAATTTTCAAAAATCCAGAAAATTGTCTGAAAACGACTAAATATCAAGGACTCATTGGGCGAATCGCTCTGTAACTGAAATCAGAACGCTAACTGAGATTTCCCCTATCTGAAAGTCTGATAAACGCCTGAAAAATGACTAAGTTGAAAAAAAAAAAAATTTTCAACTTTTTTCATTTTTACCCCCGTGTGATTTATATTCTACCCACACACATTTGGAACTCTCCTGGGGTACCCTCACACATATTATTCCCTAATTTAGTGGATATTTTCACAAAAAGTGAAATTTTCAAAAATCCAGATAATTGGCTGAAAACGACTAAATATCAAGGACTCATTGGGCGAATCGCTCTGGAACTGAAATCGGAACGCTCACTGAAAGTCTGATAAACGCCGGAAAAATGACTAAGTACAAAAAAAAATTTTTTTAAACTTTTTTCAATTTTACCCCCGTGGGATATATATTCCACCCACACACATTTGGAACTCTCCTCGTGTACCCTCACACATATTATTCCCTCATTTAGTGGATACTTTCACAAAAAAAGTGAAATTTTCAAAAATCCATTAAATTGGCTGAAAATGAATAATATCAAGGACTCATTGGGCGCATCGCTCTGGAACTGAAATCGGAACGCTCACTGACATTTGCCCTATCCAAAAGTGTAATAAATGCTGGAAAAATGACTAAATCTAAGAAAAATTTTTTTTAAACTTTTTTCAATTTTGCCCCCGTGGGACATATATTCTACCCACACACATTTGGAACTCTCCTGGGGTACCCTCACACATATTATTCCCTCTTTTAGTGGATATTTTCTCAAAAAAGTGAAATTTTCAAAAATCCAGAAAATTGGCTGAAAACGACTAAACATCAAGGACTCATTGAGAGAATAGCTCTGGAACTGAAATTGGAACGCTCACTGACATTTCCCCTATCTGAAAGTCTGATAAACGCCGGAAAAATGACTAAGTCTAAGAAAAATTTTTTTTCACCTTTTTTCAATTTTACCCCCGTGGGATATGTATTCTACCCACACACATTTGGAGCTCTCCTGGGGTACCCTCACACATATTATTCCCTCATTTAGTGGATATTTTCACAAAAAAGTGAAATTTTCAAAAATCCATTAAATTGGATGAAAATGAATAAATATCAAGGACTCATTGGGCGAATCGCTCTGGAACTGAAATCGGAACGCTCATTGACACTGGCCCTATCTAAAAGTGTAATAAACGCCGGAAAAATGACTAAGTCCAAAAAAAAATTTTTTCAACGTTTTTCAATTTTACCCCTGTGGGATATAAATTCTACCACACACATTTGGAACTCTCCTGGGGTACCCTCACACATATTATTCCCTCATTTAGTGGATATTTTCACGAAAAAGTGAAATTTTCAAAAATCCAAAATATAGGCTGAAAACGACTAAATATCAAGGACTCATTGGGCGAATTGCTCTGGAACTGAATTTGGAACGCTCACTGACATTTGCCCTATCTGAAAGTCTGATAAACACCGGAAAAATGACTAAATCTAAGAAAAAAAGATTTTCAACTTTTTTCAATTTTACCCCCGTGTGATATATATTCTACCCACACACTTTTGGAACTCTACTTGTGTACCTTCACACATATTATTCCCTCATTTAGTTGATATTTTCACAAAAAAGTGAAATTTTCAAAAATCCAGAAAATTGGCTGAAAACGACTAAATATCAAGGACTCATTGGGCGAATCGCTCTGGAACTGAAATCGGAACGCTAACTGACATGTCCACTATCTGAAAGTCTGATAAACGCCGGAAAAATGACTAAGTCTAAGAAGAAAAAAATTTCAACTTTTTTCAATTTTACCCCCGTGGGATATGTATTCTACCCACACACATTTGGAACTCTCCTGGGGTACCCTCACACATATTATTCCCTCATTTAGTGGATATTTTCACAAAAAAGTGAAATTTTAAAAAATCCAGAAAATTGGCTGAAAACGATTAAATATCAAGGACTCATTGGGCGAATCGCTCTGGAACTGAAATCGGAACGCTCACTGACATTTGCCCTATCTGAAAGTCTGATAAACGCCGGAAAAATGACTAAATCTAAGAAAAAAAGATTTTCAACTTTTTTCAATTTTACCCCCGTGTGATATATATTCTACCCACACACTTTTGGAACTCTACTGGCGTACCTTCACACATATTATTCCCTCATTTAGTTGATATTTTCACAAAAAAGTGAAATTTTCAAAAATCCAGAAAATTGGCTGAAAACGACTAAATATCAAGGACTCATTGGGCGAATCGCTCTGGAACTGAAATAGGAACGCTCACTGACATTTGCCCTATCTGAAAGTCTGATAAACGCCGGAAAAATGACTAAATCTAAGAAAAAAAGATTTTCAACTTTTTTCAATTTTACCCCCGTGTGATATATATTCTACCCACACACTTTTGGAACTCTACTGGCGTACCTTCACACATATTATTCCCTCATTTAGTTGATATTTTCACAAAAAAGTGAAATTTTCAAAAATCCAGAAAATTGGCTGAAAACGACTAAATATCAAGGATTCATTCGGCGAATCGCTCTGGAACTGAAATCGGAACGCTCACTGACATGTCCACTATCTGAAAGACTGATAAACGCCGGAAAAATGACTAAGTCCAAAAAAAAAATTTTTCAGCGTTTTTCAATTTTACCCCTGTGGGATATAAATTCTACCCACAAACATATGGATCTCTCCTGGGGTACCCTCACACATATTATTCCCTCATTTAGTGGATATTTTCACGAAAAAGTGAAATTTTCAAAAATCCAGAAAATTGGCTGAAAACGACTAAATATCAAGGACTCATTGGGCGAATCGCTCTGGAACTGAAATCGGAACGCTCATTGACATTTCCCCTATCTGAAAGTCTGATAAACACCGGTAAAATGACAAAGTCTAAGAAAAAAAGATTTTCAACTTTTTTCAATTTTACCCATGTGGGATATGTATTCTACCCACACACATTTGGAACTCTCCTGGGGTACGCTCACACATATTATTCCCTCATTTAGTGGATATTTTCACAAAAAAGTTAAAATTTCATAAATTCTGAAAATTTGCTGAAAATGAATAAATATCAAGGACTCATTGGGCGAATCGCTCTGGAACTGAAATTGGAACGCTCACTGACATTTGCCTTATCTGAAAGTCTGATAAACGCCGGAAAAATGACTAAGACGAAAAAAAAAAAATTTTCAACTTTTTTCAATTTTACCCCCGTGGGATATATATTCTACCCACACACATTTGGAACTCTCCTGGGGTACCCTCACACATTTTTTCCCTCATTTAGTGGATATTTTCACAAAAAAGTGAAATTTTCAAAAATCCAGAAAATTGGCTGAAAACGACTAAACATCAAGGACTCATTGGGCGAATCGCTCTGGAACTGAAATCGGAACGCTCACTGAAAGTCTGATAAACGCCGGAAAAATGACTAAGTACAAAAAAAAATTTTTTTAAACTTTTTTCAATTTTACCCCCGTGGGATATATATTCTACCCACACACATTTGGAACTCTCCTCGGGTACCCTCACACATATTATTCCCTCATTTAGTGGATACTTTCACAAAAAAAGTGAAATTTTCAAAAATCCATTAAATTGGCTGAAAATGAATAATATCAAGGACTCATTGGGCGCATCGCTCTGGAACTGAAATCGGAACGCTCACTGACATTTGCCCTATCCAAAAGTGTAATAAATGCTGGAAAAATGACTAAATCTAAGAAAAAAAATTTTTAAACTTTTTTCAATTTTGCCCCCGTGGGACATATATTCTACCCACACACATTTGGAACTCTCCTGGGGTACCCTCACACATATCATTCCCTCATTTAGTGGATATTTTCACAAAAAAGTGACATTTTCAAAAATCCATTAAATTGGCTGAAAATGAATAAATATCAAGGACTCATTGGGCGAATCGCTCTGGAACTGAAATCGGAACGCTCATTGACACTGGCCCTATCTAAAAGTGTAATAAACCCCGGAAAAATGACTAAGTCCAAAAAAAAATTTTTTCACCGTTTTTCAATTTTACCCCTGTGGGATATAAATTCTACCCACACACATTTGGAACTCTCCTGGGGTACCCTCTCACATATTATTCCCTCATTTAGTGGATATTTTCACGAAAAAGTGAAATTTTCAAAAATCCAAAATATTGGCTGAAAACGACTAAATATCAAGGACTCATTGGGCGAATTGCTCTGGAACTGAAATCGGAACGCTCACTGACATTTGCCCTATCTGAAAGTCTGATAAACGCCGGAAAAATGACTAAGTCTAAGAAAAAAAAATTTTCAACTTTTTTCAATTTTACCCCCGTGGGATATGTATTCTACCCACACACATTTGGAACTCTCCTGGGGTACCCTCACACATAATATTCCCTCATTTAGTGGATATTTTCACAAAAAAGTGAAATTTTCAAAAATCCATTAAATTGGCTGAAAATGAATAATATCAAGGACTCATTGGGCGAATCGCTCTGGAACTGAAATCGGAACGCTCACTGACATTTCCCCTATCTGAAAGTCTGATAAACGCCGGAAAAATGACTAAGTCCAAAAAAAAATTTTTTCAGAGTTTTTCAATTTTACCCCTGTGGGATATAAATTCTACCCACAAACATATGGATCTCTCCTGGGGTACCCTCACTTATATTATTCCCTCATTTAGTGGATATTTTCACGAAAAAGTGAAATTTTCAAAAATCCAGAAAATTGGCTGAAAACGACTAAATATCAAGGACTCATTGGGCGAATCGCTCTGGAACTGAAATCAGAACGCTCATTGACATTTCCCCTATCTGAAAGTCTGATAAACACCGGTAAAATGACAAAGTCTAAGAAAAAAAGATTTTCAACTTTTTTCAATTTTACCCTGTGGGATATATATTCTACCCACACACATTTGGAACTCTCCTGGGGTACACTCACACATATTATTCCCTCATTTAGTGGATATTTTCACAAAAAAGTGAATTTTTCAAAAATCCATTAAATTGGCTGAAAATGAATAATATCAAGGACTCATTGGGCGAATCGCTCTGGAACTGAAATCGGAACGCTCACTGACATTTGCCCTATCCAAAAGTGTAATAAACACCGGAAAAATGACTAAGTCTAAGAAAAAAAGATTTTCAACTTTTTTCAATTTTACCCCCGTGTGATATATAATCTACCCACACACTTTTGGAACTCTACTGGCGTACCTTCACACGTATTATTTCCTCATTTAGTGGATATTTTCACAAAAAAGTAAAATTTTCAAAAATCCAGAAAATTGGCTGAAAACGACTAAATATCTTGGACTCATTGGGCGAATCGCTCTGGAACTGAAATCGGAACGCTCACTGACATTTCCCCTATCTGAAAGTCTGATAAACGCCGGAAAAATGACTAAGTCCAAAAAAAAATTTTTTCAGAGTTTTTCAATTTTACCCCTGTGGGATATAAATTCTACCCACAAACATATGGATCTCTCCTGGGGTACCCTCACTTATATTATTCCCTCATTTAGTGGATATTTTCACGAAAAAGTGAAATTTTCAAAAATCCAGAAAATTGGCTGAAAACGACTAAATATCAAGGACTCATTGGGCGAATCGCTCGGGAACTGAAATCGGAACGCTCATTGACATTTCCCCTATCTGAAAGTCTGATAAACACCGGTAAAATGACAAAGTCTAAGAAAAAAAGATTTTCAACTTTTTTCAATTTTACCCTGTGGGATATATATTCTACCCACACACATTTGGAACTCTCCTGGGGTACACTCACACATATTATTCCCTCATTTAGTGGATATTTTCACAAAAAAGTGAAATTTTCAAAAATCCATTAAATTGGCTGAAAATGAATAAATATCAAGGACTCATTGGGCGAATCGCTCTGGAACTGAAATCGGAACGCTCATTGACACTCGCCCTATCTAAAAGTGTAATAAATGCCGGAAAAATGACTAAGTCCAAAAAAAAATTTTTTCAACGTTTTTCAATTTTACCCCTGTGGGATATAAATTCTACCCACACACATTTGGAACTCTCCTGGGGTACCCTCACACATATTATTCCCTCATTTAGTGGATACTTTCACAAAAAAAGTGAAATTTTCAAAAATCCAGAAAATTGGCTGAAAACGACTAAATATCAAGGACTCATTGAGAGAATAGCTCTGGAACTGAAATTGGAAAGCTCACTGACATTTCCCCTATCTGAAAGTCTCATAAACGCCGGAAAAATGACTAAGTCTAAGAAAAAAAAAATTTCAACTTTTTTCAATTTTACCCCCGTGGGATATATATTCTATCCACACACATTTGGAACTCTCCTGGGGTACCCTCACACATATTATTCCCTCATTTAGTGGATATTTTCACAAAAAAGTGAAATTTTCAAAAATCCATTAAATTGGCTGAAAATGAATAATATCAAGGACTCATTGGGCGAATCGCTCTGGAACTGAAATCGGAACGCTCACTGACATTTGCCCTATCCAAAAGTGTAATAAATGCTGGAAAAATGACTAAATCTAAGAAAAAAATTTTTTAAACTTTTTTCAATTTTGCCCCCGTGGGACATATATTCTACCCACACACATTTGGAACTCTCCTGGGGTACCCTCACACATATCATTCCCTCATTTAGTGGATATTTTCACAAAAAAGTGACATTTTCAAAAATCCATTAAATTGGCTGAAAATGAATAAATATCAAGGACTCATTGGGCGAATCGCTCTGGAACTGAAATCGGAACGCTCATTGACACTGGCCCTATCTAAAAGTGTAATAAACCCCGGAAAAATGACTAAGTCCAAAAAAAAATTTTTTCAACGTTTTTCAATTTTACCCCTGTGGGATATAAATTCTACCCACACACATTTGGAACTCTCCTGGGGTACCCTCTCACATATTATTCCCTCATTTAGTGGATATTTTCACGAAAAAGTGAAATTTTCAAAAATCCAAAATATTGGCTGAAAACGACTAAATATCAAGGACTCATTGGGCGAATTGCTCTGGAACTGAAATCGGAACGCTCACTGACATTTGCCCTATCTGAAAGTCTGATAAACGCCGGAAAAATGACTAAGTCTAAGAAAAAAAGATTTTCAACTTTTTTCAATTTTACCCCCGTGTGATATATATTCTACCCACACACTTTTGGAACTCTACTGGCGTACCTTCACACATGTTATTCCTTCATTTAGTTGATATTTTCACAAAAAAGTGAAATTTTCAAAAATCCAAAATATTGGCTGAAAATGACTAAATATCAAGGACTCATTCTGCGAATCGCTCTGGAACTGAAATCGGAACGCTCACTGACATTTTCCCTATCTGAAAGTCTGATAAACGCCAGAAAAATGACTAAGTCTAAGAAAAATTTTTTTTCAACTTTTTTCAATTTTACCCCTGTGGGATATATATTCTACCCACACACATTTGGAAATCTACTGGGGTACCCTCACTCATATTGTTCCCTCATTTAGTGGATATTTTCACAAAAAAGTGAAATTTTCAAAAATCCAGAAAATTGTCTGAAAACGACGAAATATCAATGACTCATTGGGCGAATCGCTCTGGAACTGAAATCGGAACGCTCGCTGACATTTCCCCTATCTGAAAGTCTGATAAACGCCGGAAAAATGACTAAGTCCAAAAAAAATTTTTTCAACTTTTTTCAATTTTACCCCTGTGGGATATAAATTCAACCCACACACATAGAATCATAGAATGGTAGAGTTGGAAGGGACCTCCTGGGTCATCTGGTCCAACCCCCTGCTCAAAGCAGGATTCACTAAATCATCTCAGACAGATGTCTGTCCAGCCTCTGTTTGAAGACGTCCATTGAAGGGGAACTCACCACCTTTTGTGGCAGCCTGTTCCACTCATTAATCACCCTAACTGTCAAAAAGTTTTTTCTAATATCTAATCTGTGTCTCCTCCCATTTAGTTTCATCCCATTGCTTCTAGTCTTTCCTTGTGCAAATGAGAATATAGATGATCCTTCTACAATGTGACAGCCCTTGACATATTTGTAGACAGCTATTAAGTCTCCTCTCAGTCTTCTTTTTTGCAAGCTAAACATTCCCAAATCCTGCAACCGTTCCTCATAGGACATGGTTTGCAGACCAGTCACCATTCTGGTCGCTCTTCTCTGAACTTGCTCCAGTTTGTCTATGTCTTTTTTAAAATGTGGTGCCCAAAACTGTACACAGTATTCCAGATGAGGTCTGACCAAAGAGGAGTAAAGACCGATAATGACTTCACGTGATCTAGACTGTATGCTTCTGTTAATACATCCCAGAATTGTATTTGCCTTTTTTGCTGCTGCATCACACTGTTGACTTATGTTCAGTCTATGATCTATTAGTATAACTAAGTCTTTTTCACATGTACTGTTGCTTAACTCTATTCCTCCCATTCTGTATATGCTTTTTTCATTTTTATTGCCCAGATGTAGTACTTTGCATTTTTCCCTGTTAAAAACCATTCTGTTGGTTGCTGCCCACTGCTCCAGTTTATTTAGGTCTTTTTGAATCCTCTCTCTCTCTTCTCTAGTATTAGCTATCCCTCCTAGCTTTGTGTCATCAGCAAATTTAATCAGTTTACCCTCAATTCCTTCATCTAAATCATTGATAAAGATGTTGAACAATACAGGTCCCAGGACGGAGCCCTGTGGTACCCCACTTGAGACATTCATCCAGCTGGATGTGAAGCCATTTACAACCACCCTTTGAGTCCGATCACTAAGCCAGTTATGAATCCACCTAACAGTTGCCTGGTCCATTGCATACTTGGTCATTTTTTCAATAAGGATGGTGTGAGATACTTTGTCAAATGCTTTGCTGAAGTCAAGATATACTATATCTACAGAATTTCCCTGATCCACCCAGTCAGTGATTCTGTCATAGAAGGAAATTAAGTTAGTCTGACATGACTTGTTAGTTACAAACCCATGCTGACTCTGGTTAATCACTTCATTCTTATGGATCTCTCCTGGGGTACCCTCACACATATTATTCCCTCATTTAGTGGATATTTTCACGAAAAAGTGAAATTTTCAAAAATCCAGAAAATTGGCTGAAAATGACTAAATATCAAGGACTCATTGGGCGAATCACTCTGGAACTGAAATCGGAATGCTCACTGACATTTCCCCTATCTGAAAGTGTTATAAACGCCGGAAAAATGACTAAGTCTAAGAAAAAAAATTTTCAACTTTTTTCAATTTTACCCCCGTGGGATGTATATTCTACCTACACACATTTGGAAATCTACTGGGGTACCCTCACACATATTATTCCCTCTTTTAGTGGATATTTTCTCAAAAAAGTGAAATTTTCAAGAATCCAGAAAATTGGCTGAAAACGACGAAATATCAAGGACTCATTGGGCGAATCGCTCTGGAACTGAAATCGGAACGCTCGCTGACATTACCCCTATCTGAAAGTCTGATAAACGCCGGAAGAATGACTAAGTCCAAAAAAAATATTTTTTCAACTTTTTTCAATTTTACCCTCGTGGGATATAAATTCTACCCACACACATTTGGAACTCTCCTGGGGTACCCTCACACATATTATTCCCTCATTTAGTGGATATTTTCACAAAAAAGTGAAATTTTCAAAAATACTGAAAATTGGCTGAAAACGACTAAATATCAAGGACTCATTGGGCGAATCGCTCTGGAACTGAAATCGGAACGCTCACTGACATTTCCCCTATCTGAAAGTCTGATAAACGCCGGAAGAATGACTAAGTCCAAAAAAAAAATGTTTTAAACTCTTTTCAATTTTACCCCCGTGGGATATATATTCTACCCACACACATTTGGAACCCTCCTTTGGTACCGTCACACATATTATTCCCTCTTTTAGTGGATATTTTCACAAAAAAGAGAAATTTTCAAAAATCCAGAAAATTGGCTGAAAACGACAAAATATCAAGGACTCATTGGGCGAATCGCTCTGGAACTGAAATCGGAACGCTCACTGACATTTCCCCTATCTGAAAGTCTGATAAACGCCGGAAAAATGAATAAGTCCAAAAAAAAATATTTTTTCAACTTTTTTCAATTTTACCCCCGTGGGATATATATTCTACCCACACACATTTGAAACTCTCCTGGGGTACCCTCACACATATTATTCCCTCATTTAGTGGATATTTTCACAAAAAAGTGAAATTTTCAAAAATCCAAAATATTGGCTGAAAATGACTAAATATCAAGTACTCATTGGGCGAATAACTCTGGAACTGAAATCGGAATGCTCACTGACATTTCCCCTATCTGAAAGTCTGATAAACGCTGGAAAAATGACTAAGTCTAAGAAAAAAAGATTTTCAACTTTTTTCAATTTTACCCCCGTGTGATATATATTCTACCCACACACTTTTGGAACTCTACTGGCGTACCTTCACACATATTATTCCTTCATTTAGTTGATATTTTCACAAAAAAGTGAAATTTTCAAAAATCCAAAATATTGGCTGAAAATGACTAAATATCAAGGACTCATTCGGCGAATCGCTCTGGAGCTGAAATCGGAACGCTCACTGACATTTTCCCTATCTGAAAGTCTGATAAACGCCGGAAAAATGACTAAGTCTAAGAAAAAATTTTTTTCAACTTTTTTCAATTTTACCCCTGTGGGATATATATTCTACCCACACACATTTGGAAATCTACTGGGGTACCCTCACTCATATTGTTCCCTCATTTAGTGGATATTTTCACAAAAAAGTGAAATTTTCAAAAATCCAGAAAATTGTCTGAAAACGACGAAATATCAAGGACTCATTGGGCGAATCGCTCTGGAACTGAAATCGGAACGCTCGCTGATATTTCCCCTATCTGAAAGTCTGATAAACGCCGGAAAAATGACTAAGTCCAAAAAAATTTTTTTCAACGTTTTTCAATTTTACCCCTGTGGGATATAAATTCAACCCACACACATAGAATCATAGAATGGTAGAGTTGGAAGGGACCTCCTGGGTCATCTGGTCCAACCCCCTGCTCAAAGCAGGATTCACTAAATCATCTCAGACAGATGTCTGTCCAGCCTCTGTTTGAAGACGTCCATTGAAGGGGAACTCACCACCTTTTGTGGCAGCCTGTTCCACTCATTAATCACCCTAACTGTCAAAAAGTTTTTTCTAATATCTAATCTGTGTCTCCTCCCATTTAGTTTCATCCCATTGCTTTTAGTCTTTCCTTGTGCAAATGAGAATAAAGATGATCCTTCTACAATGTGACAGCCCTTGACATATTTGTAGACAGCTATTAAGTCTCCTCTCAGTCTTCTTTTTTGCAAGCTAAACATTCCCAAATCCTGCAACCGTTCCTCATAGGACATGGTTTGCAGACCAGTCACCATTCTGGTCGCTCTTCTCTGAACTTGCTCCAGTTTGTCTATGTCTTTTTTAAAATGTGGTGCCCAAAACTGTACACAGTATTCCAGATGAGGTCTGACCAAAGAGGAGTAAAGACCGATAATGACTTCACGTGATCTAGACTGTATGCTTCTGTTAATACATCCCAGAATTGTATTTGCCTTTTTTGCTGCTGCATCACACTGTTGACTCATGTTCAGTCTATGATCTATTAGTATACCTAAGTCTTTTTCACATGTACTGTTGCTTAGCTCTATTCCTCCCATTCTGTATATGCTTTTTTCATTTTTATTGCCCAGATGTAGTACTTTGCATTTTTCCCTGTTAAAAACCATTCTGTTGGTTGCTGCCCACTGTTCCAGTTTATTTAGGTCTTTTTGAATCCTCTCTCTCTCTTCTCTAGTATTAGCTATCCCTCCTAGCTTTGTGTCATCAGCAAATTTAATCAGTTTACCCTCAATTCCTTCATCTAAATCATTGATAAAGATGTTGAACAATACAGGTCCCAGGACGGAGCCCTGTGGTACCCCACTTGAGACATTCATCCAGCTGGATGTGAAGCCATTTACAACCACCCTTTGAGTCCGATCACTAAGCCAGTTATGAATCCACCTAACAGTTGCCTGGTCCATTGCATACTTGGTCATTTTTTCAATAAGGATGGTGTGAGATACTTTGTCAAATGCTTTGCTGAAGTCAAGATATACTATATCTACAGAATTTCCCTGATCCACCCAGTCAGTGATTCTGTCATAGAAGGAAATTAAGTTAGTCTGACATGACTTGTTAGTTACAAACCCATGCTGACTCTGGTTAATCACTTCATTCTTATGGATCTCTCCTGGGGTACCCTCACACATATTATTCCCTCATTTAGTGGATATTTTCACGAAAAAGTGAAATTTTCAAAAATCCAGAAAATTGGCTGAAAACGACTAAATATCAAGGACTCATTGGGCGAATCACTCTGGAACTGAAATCGGAATGCTCACTGACATTTCCCCTATCTGAAAGTGTTATAAACGCCGGAAAAATGACTAAGTCTAAGAAAAAAAATTTTCAACTTTTTTCAATTTTACCCCCGTGGGATATATATTCTACCTACACACATTTGGAAATCTACTGGGGTACCCTCACACATATTATTCCCTCTTTTAGTGGATATTTTCTCAAAAAAGTGAAATTTTCAAGAATCCAGAAAATTGGCTGAAAACGACGAAATATCAAGGACTCATTGGGCGAATCGCTCTGGAACTGAAATCGGAAGGCTCGCTGACATTACCCCTATCTGAAAGTCTGATAAAAGCCGGGAAAATGACTAAGTCCAAAAAAAATATTTTTTCAACTTTTTTCAATTTTACCCTCGTGGGATATAAATTCTGCCCACACACATTTGGAACTCTCCTGGGGTACCCTCACACATATTATTCCCTCATTTAGTGGATATTTTCACAAAAAAGTGAAATTTTCAAAAATACTGAAAATTGGCTGAAAACGACTAAATATCAAGGACTCATTGGGCGAATCGCTCTGGAACTGAAATCGGAACGCTCACTGACATTTCCCCTATCTGAAAGTCTGATAAACGCCGGAAGAATGACTAAGTCCAAAAAAAAAATGTTTTAAACTCTTTTCAATTTTACCCCCGTGGGATATATATTCTACCCACACACATTTGGAACTCTCCTTTGGTACCGTCACACATATTATTCCCTCTTTTAGTGGATATTTTCACAAAAAAGAGAAATTTTCAAAAATCCAAAATATTGGCTAAAAACGACTAAATATCAAGTACTCATTGGGCGAATAACTCTGGAACTGAAATCGGAATGCTCACTGACATTTCCCCTATCTGAAAGTCTGATAAACGCTGGAAAAATGACTAAGTCTAAGAAAAAAAAAATTTCAACTTTTTTCAATTTTACCCCCGTGGGATATAAATTCTACCCACACACATTTGAAACTCTCCTGGGGTACCCTCACACATATTATTCCCTCATTTAGTGGATATTTTCACAAAAAAGTGAAATTTTCAAAAATACAGAAAATTGGCTGAAAACGACTAAATATCAAGGACTCATTGGGCGAATCGCTCTGGAACTGAAATCGGAATGCTCACTGACATTTCCCCTATCTGAAAGTCTGATAAACGCCGGAAAAATGACTAAGTCTAAGAAAAAAATAGTTTCAACTTTTTTCAATTTTACCCCCGTGTGATATATATTCTACCCACACACTTTTGGAACTCTACTGGCGTACCTTCACACATATTATTCCCTCATTTAGTGTGGATATTTTCAGAAAAAAGTGAAATTTTCAAAAATCCAGAAAATTGGCTGAAAACGATTAAATATTAAGGACTCATTGGGCGAATCGCTCTGGAACTGAAATCGGAACGCTCACTGACATTTCCCCTATCTGAAAGTCTGATAAACGCCGGAAAAATGACTAAGTCTAAGAAAAAAATATTTTCAACTTTTTTCAATTTTACCCCCGTGTGATATATATTCTACCCACACACTTTTGGAACTCTACTGGCGTACCTTCACACATATTATTCCCTCATTTAGAGTGGATATTTTCACAAAAAAGTGAAATTTTCAAAAATCCAGAAAATTGGCTGAAAACGACTAAATATCAAGGACTCATTGGGCGAATCGCTCTGGAACTGAAATCGGAACGCTCACTAACATTTCCCCTATCTGAAAGTCTGATAAACGCCGGAAAAATGACTAAGTCTAAGAAAAAAATATTTTCAACTTTTTTCAATTTTACCCCCGTGTGATATATATTCTACCCACACACTTTTGGAACTCTACTGGCGTACCTTCACACATATTATTCCCTCATTTAGTGGATATTTTCACAAAAAAGTGAAATTTTCAAAAATCCAAAACATTGGCTGAAAACGACTAAATATCAAGTACTCATTGGGCGAATCACTCTGGAACTGAAATCGGAATGCTCACTGACATTTCCCCTATCTGAAAGTCTGATAAACACTGGAAAAATGACTAAGTCTAAGAAAAAAAAAATTTCAACTTTTTTCAATTTACCCCCGTGGGATATAAATTCTACCCACACACATTTGGAACCCTCCTGGGGTACCCTCACACATATTATTCCCTCATTTAGTCGATATTTTCACAAAAAAGTGAAATTTTCAAAAATACAGAAAATTGGCTGAAAACGACTAAATATCTAGGACTCATTGGGCGAATCGCTCTGGAACTGAAATCGGAACGCTCACTGACATTTCCCCTATCTGAAAGTCTGATAAACGCCGGAAAAATGACTAAGTCTAAGAAAAAAATATTTTCAACTTTTTTCAATTTTACCCCCGTGTGATATATATTCTACCCACACACTTTTGGACCTCTACTGGCGTACCTTCACACATATTATTCCCTCATTTAGTGGATATTTTCACAAAAAAGTGAAATTTTCAAAAATCCAAAATATTGGCTGAAAACGACTAAATATCAAGGACTCATTGGGCGAATCGCTCTGTAACTGAAATCGGAACGCTCGCTGACATTTCCCCTATCTGAAAGTCTGATAAACGCCGGGAAAATGACTAAGTCCAAAAAAAATATTTTTTCAACTTTTTTCAATTTTACCCTCGTGGAATATAAATTCTACCCACACACATTTGGAACTCTCCTGGGGTACCCTCACACATATTATTCCCTCATTTAGTGGATATTTTCACAAAAAAGTGAAATTTTCAAAAATACAAAATATTGGCTGAAAACGACTAAATATCAAGTACTCATTGGGCGAATAACTCTGGAACTGAAATCGGAATGCTCACTGACATTTCCCCTCTCTGAAAGTCTGATAAACGCTGGAAAAATGACTAAGTCTAAGAAAAAAAAAATTTCAACTTTTTTCAATTTTACCCCCGTGGGATATAAATTCTACCCACACACATTTGGAACTCTCCTGGGGTACCCTCACACATATTATTCCCTCATTTAGTGGATATTTTCACAAAAAAGTGAAATTTTCAAATATACAGAAAATTGGCTGAAAACGACTAAATATCAAGGACTCATTGGGCGAATCGCTCTGGAACTGAAATCGGAGCGCTCACTGACATTTCCCCTATCTGAAAGTCTGATAAACGCCGGAAAAATGACTAAGTCTAAGAAAAAAATATTTTCAACTTTTTTCAATTTTACCCCCGTGTGATATATATTCTACCCACACACTTTTGGAACTCTACTGGCATACCTTCACACATATTATTCCCTCTTTTAGTGTGGATATTTTCACAAAAAAGTGAAATTTTCAAAAATCCAGAAAATTGGCTAAAAACGACTAAATATCAAGGACTCATTGGGCGAATCGCTCTGGAACTGAAATCGGAATGCTCACTGACATTTCCCCTATCTGAAAGTCTGATAAACGCTGGAAAAATGACTAAGTCTAAGAAAAAAAAAATTTCAACTTTTTTCAATTTTACCCCCGTGGGATATAAATTCTACCCACACACATTTAGAACTCTCCTGGGGTACCCTCACACATATTATTCCCTCATTTAGTGGATATTTTCACAAAAAAGTGAAATTTTCAAAAATCCAAAATATTGGCTTAAAACGACTAAATATCAAGTACTCATTGGGCGAATCGCTCTGGAACTGAAATCGGAATGCTCACTGACATTTCCCCTATCTGAAAGTCTGATAAACGCTGGAAAAATGACTAAGTCTAAAAAAAAAAATTTCAACTTTTTTCAATTTTACACCCGTGGGATATATATTCTACCCACACACATTTGGAACACTCCTGGGGTACCCCCACACATATCATTTCCTCATTCAGCGGATATTTTCACAAAAAAGTGAAATTTTCAAAAATCCAAAATATTGGCTGAAAACGACTAAATATCAAGGACTCATTGGTCGAATCGCTCTGGAACTGAAATCGGAACGCTCACTGACATTTCCCCTATCTGAAAGTCTGATAAACACCGGAAAAATGACTAAGTCAAAGAAAATTTTTTTTCAACTTTTTTCAATTTTACCACTGTGGGATATAAATTCTACCCACACACATGTGGAACTCTCCTGGGGTACCCTCACACATATTATTCCTTCATTTAGTGGATATTTTCACAAAAAAGTGAAATTTTCAAAAATCCAAAATATTGGCTGGAAACGACTAAATATCAAGTACTCATTGGGTGAATCGCTCTGGAACTGAAATCGGAACGCTCACTGACATTTCCCCTATCTGAAAGTCTGATAAACGCCGGAAAAATGACTAATTCCAAAAAAAAATGTTTTAAACTTTTTTCAATTTTACCCCCGTGTGATATATATTCTACCCACACACATTTGGAACTCTCCTGGGGTACCCTCACACATATCATTCCCTCATTTAGTGGATACTTTCACAAAAAACGTGAAATTTTCAAAAATCCAGAAAATTGGCTGAAAACGACGAAATATCAAGGACTCATTGGGCGAATCGCTCTGGAACTGAAATCGGAACGCTCACTGACATTTCCCCTATCTGAAAGTCTGATAAACGCCGTGAAAATGACTAAGTCCAAAAAAAAAATTTTTTAAACTTTTTTCAATTTTACCCCCGTGGGATATATATTCTACCCACACACATTTGGAACTCTCCTGGGGTACCCTCACACATATTATTCCCTCATTTAGTGGATATTTTCCCAAAAAAGTGAAATTTTCAAAAATACTGAAAATTGGCTGAAAACGACTAAATATCAAGGACTCATTGGGCGAATCGCTCTGGAACTGAAATCGGAACGCTCACTGACATTTCCCCTATCTGAAAGTCTGATAAACGCCGGAAAAATGAATAAGTCCAAAAAAAAATATTTTTTCAACTTTTTTCAATTTTACCCCCGTGGGATATAAATTCTACCCACACACATTTGGAACTCTCCTGGGGTACCCTCACACATATTATTCCCTCATTTAGTGGATATTTTCACAAAAAAGTGAAATTTTCAAAAATACAGAAAATTGGCTGAAAACGACTAAATATCAAGGACTCATTGGGCGAATCGCTCTGGAACTGAAATCGGAACGCTCACTGACATTTCCCCTATCTGAAAGTCTGATAAACGCCGGAAAAATGACTAAGTCTAAGAAAAAAATATTTTCAACTTTTTTCAATTTTACCCCCGTGTGATATATATTCTACCCACACACTTTTGGAACTCTACTGGCGTACCTTCACACATATTATTCCCTCATTTAGTGTGAATATTTTCACAAAAAAGTGAAATTTTCAAAAATCCAGAAAATTGGCTGAAAACGACTAAATATCAAGGACTCATTGGGCGAATCGCTCTGGAACTGAAATCGGAACGCTCACTGACATTTCCCCTATCTGAAAGTCTGATAAACGCCGGAAAAATGACTAAGTCTAAGAAAAAAATATTTTCAACTTTTTTCAATTTTACCCCCGTGTGATATATATTCTACCCACACACTTTTGGAACTCTACTGGCGTACCTTCACACATATTATTCCCTCATTTAGTGTGGATATTTTCACAAAAAAGTGAAATTTTCAAAAATCCAGAAAATTGGCTGAAAACGACTAAATATCAAGGACTCATTGGGCGAATCGCTCTGGAACTGAAATCGGAACGCTCACTGACATTTCCCCTATCTGAAAGTCTGATAAACGCCGGAACAATGACTAAGTCTAAGAAAAAAATATTTTCAACTTTTTTCAATTTTACCCCCGTGTGATATATATTCTACCCACACACTTTTGGAACTCTACTGGCGTACCTTCACACATATTATTCCCTCATTTAGTGGATATTTTCACAAAAAAGTGAAATTTTCAAAAATCCAAAATATTGGCTGAAAACGACTAAATATCAAGTACTCATTGGGCGAATCGCTCTGGAACTGAAATCAGAACGCTCACTGACATTTCCCCTATCTGAAAGTCTGATAAACGCCGGAACAATGACTAAGTCTAAGAAAAAAAAAATTTCAACTTTTTTCAATTTTACCCCCGTGGGATATAAATTCTACCCACACACATTTGGAACTCTCCTGGGGTACCCTCACACATATTATTCCCTCATTTAGTCGATATTTTCACAAAAAAGTGAAATTTTCAAAAATACAGAAAATTGGCTGAAAACGACTAAATATCAAGGACTCATTGGGCGAAACGCTCTGGAACTGAAATCGGAACGCTCACTGACATTTCCCCTATCTGAAAGTCTGATAAACGCCGGAAAAATGACTAAGTCTAAGAATAAAATATTTTCAACTCTTTTCAATTTTAGCCCCGTGTGATATATATTCTACCCACAAACTTTTGGACCTCTACTGGCTTACCTTCACACATATTATTCCCTCATTTAGTGTGGATATTTTCACAAAAAAGTGAAATTTTCAAAAATACAGAAAATTGGCAGAAAACGACTAAATATTAAGGACTCAGTGGGCGAATCGCTCTGGAACTGAAATCGGAACGCTCACTGATATTTCCCCTATCTGAAAGTCTGATAAACGCCGGAAAAATGACTAAGTCGAAGAAAAAAATATTTTCAACTTTTTTCAATTTTACCCCCGTGTGATATATATTCTACCCAAACACATTTGGAACTCTCCTGGGGTACCCTCACACATATTATTCCCTCTTTTAGTGGATAATTTCTCAAAAAAGTGAAATTTTCAAGAATCCAGAAAATTGGCTGAAAACGATGAAATATCAAGGACTCATTGGGCGAATCGCTCTGTAACTGAAATCGGAACGCTCGCTGACATTTCCCCTATCTGAAAGTCTGATAAACGCCGGGAAAATGACTAAGTCCAAAAAAAATATTTTTTCAACTTTTTTCAATTTTACCCTCGTGGAATATAAATTCTACCCACACACATTTGGAACTCTCCTGGGGTACCGTCACACATATTATTCCCTCTTTTAGTGGATATTTTCCAAAAAAGAGAAATTTTCAAAAATCCAGAAAATTGGCTGAAAACGACAAAATATCAAGGACTCATTGGGCGAATCGCTCTGGAACTGAAATCGGAACGCTCACTGACATTTCCCCTATCTGAAAGTCTGATAAACGCCGGGAAAATGACTAAGTCCAAAAAAAATATTTTTTCAACTTTTTTCAATTTTACCCTCGTGGAATATAAATTCTACCCACACACATTTGGAACTCTCCTGGGGTACCGTCACACATATTATTCCCTCTTTTAGTGGATATTTTCCAAAAAAGAGAAATTTTCAAAAATCCAGAAAATTGGCTGAAAACGACAAAATATCAAGGACTCATTGGGCGAATCGCTCTGGAACTGAAATCGGAACGCTCACTGCCATTTCCCCTATCTGAAAGTCTGATAAACGCCGGGAAAATGACTAAGTCCAAAAAAAAAATGTTTTCAACTCTTTTCAATTTTACCCCCGTGGGATATATATTCTACCCAAACACATTTGGAACTCTCCTGGGGTACCCTCACACATATTATTCCCTCTTTTAGTGGATATTTTCTCAAAAAATTGAAATTTTCAAAAATCCAGAAAATTGGCTGAAAACAACTAAATATCAAGGACTCATTGGGCGAATCACTCTGGAACTGAAATCGGAACGCTCGCTGACATTACCCCTATCTGAAAGTCTGATAAAAGTCGGGAAAATGACTAAGTCCAAAAAAAATATTTTTTCAACTTTTTTCAATTTTACCCTCGTAGGATATAAATTCTACCCACACACATTTGGAACTCTCCTGGGGTACCCTCACACATATTATTCCCTTATTTAGTGGATATTTTCCCAAAAAAGTGAAATTTTCAAAAATACTGAAAATTGGCTGAAAACGACTAAATATCAAGGACTCATTGGGCGAATCGCTCTGGAACTGAAATCGGAACGCTCACTGACATTTCCCCTATCTGAAAGTCTGATAAACGCCGGAAAAATGAATAAGTCCAAAAAAAAATATTTTTTCAACTTTTTTCAATTTTACCCCTGTGGGATATATATTCTACCCACACACATTTGAAACTCTCCTGGGGTACCCTCACACATATTATTCCCTCATTTAGTGGATATTTTCACAAAAAAGTGAAATTTTCAAAAATCCAAAATATTGGCTGAAAACGACTAAATATCAAGTACTCATTGGGCGAATAACTCTGGAACTGAAATCGGAATGCTCACTGACATTTCCCCTATCTGAAAGTCTGATAAACGCCGGAAAAATGACTAAGTCTAAGAAAAAAATATTTTCAACTTTTTTCAATTTTACCCCCGTGTGATATATATTCTACCCACACACTTTTGGAACTCTACTGGCGTACCTTCACACATATTATTCCCTCATTTAGTGTGAATATTTTCACAAAAAAGTGAAATTTTCAAAAATCCAGAAAATTGGCTGAAAACGACTAAATATCAAGGACTCATTGGGCGAATCGCTCTGGAACTGAAATCGGAACGCTCACTGACATTTCCCCTATCTGAAAGTCTGATAAACGCCGGAAAAATGACTAAGTCTAAGAAAAAAATATTTTCAACTTTTTTCAATTTTACCCCCATGTGATATATATTCTACCCACACACTTTTGGAACTCTACTGGCGTACCTTCACACATATTATTCCCTCATTTAGTGTGGATATTTTCACAAAAAAGTGAAATTTTCAAAAATCCAGAAAATTGGCTGAAAACGACTAAATATCAAGGACTCATTGGGCGAATCGCTCTGGAACTGAAATCGGAACGCTCACTGACATTTCCCCTATCTGAAAGTCTGATAAACGCCGGAACAATGACTAAGTCTAAAAAAAAATATTTTCAACTTTTTTCAATTTTACCCCCGTGTGATATATATTCTACCCACACACTTTTGGAACTCTACTGGCGTACCTTCACACATATTATTCCCTCATTTAGTGGATATTTTCACAAAAAAGTGAAATTTTCAAAAATCCAAAATATTGGCTGAAAACGACTAAATATCAAGTACTCATTGGGCGAATCACTCTGGAACTGAAATCGGAATGCTCCCTGACATTTCCCCTATCTGAAAGTCTGATAAACACTGGAAAAATGACTAAGTCTAAGAAAAAAAAAATTTCAACTTTTTTCAATTTTACCCCCGTGGGATATAAATTCTACCCACACACATTTGGAACTCTCCTGGGGTACCCTCACACATATTATTCCCTCATTTAGTCGATATTTTCACAAAAAAGTGAAATTTTCAAAAATACAGAAAATTGGCTGAAAACGACTAAATATCAAGGACTCATTGGGCGAATCGCTCTGGAACTGAAATCGGAACGCTCACTGACATTTCCCCTATCTGAAAGTCTGATAAACGCCGGAAAAATGACTAAGTCTAAGAATAAAATATTTTCAACTTTTTTCAATTTTAGCCCCGTGTGATATATATTCTACCCACACACTTTTGGACCTCTACTGGCTTACCTTCACACATATTATTCCCTCATTTAGTGTGGATATTTTCACAAAAAAGTGAAATTTTCAAAAATACAGAAAATTGGCTGAAAACGACTAAATATTAAGGACTCAGTGGGCGAATCGCTCTGGAACTGAAATCGGAACGCTCACTGACATTTCCCCTATCTGAAAGTCTGATAAACGCCGGAAAAATGACTAAGTCGAAGAAAAAAATATTTTCAACTTTTTTCAATTTTACCCCCGTGTGATATATATTCTACCCAAACACATTTGGAACTCTCCTGGGGTACCCTCACACATATTATTCCCTCTTTTAGTGGATATTTTCTCAAAAAAGTGAAATTTTCAAGAATCCAGAAAATTGGCTGAAAACGATGAAATATCAAGGACTCATTGGGCGAATCGCTCTGTAACTGAAATCGGAACGCTCGCTGACATTTCCCCTATCTGAAAGTCTGATAAACGCCGGGAAAATGACTAAGTCCAAAAAAAATATTTTTTCAACTTTTTTCAATTTTACCCTCGTGGAATATAAATTCTACCCACACACATTTGGAACTCTCCTGGGGTACCGTCACACATATTATTCCCTCATTTAGTGGATATTTTCACAAATAAGTGAAATTTTCAAATATCCAGAAAATTGGCTGAAAATGACTAAATATCAAGGACTCATTGGGCGAATCGCTCTGGAACTGAAATCGGAACGCTCACTGACATTTCCCCTATCTGAACGTCTGATAAACACCGGTAAAATGACAAAGTCTAAGAAAAAAAGATTTTCAACTTTTTTCAATTTTACCCCCGTGTGATATATATTCTACCCACACACTTTTTGAACTCTACTGGCGTACCTTCACACATATTATTCCCTCATTTAGTGGATATTTTCACAAAAAAGTGAAATTTTCAAAAATCCAGAAAATTGGCTGAAAACGACTAAATATCAAGGACTCATTGAGAGAATAGCTCTGGAACTGAAATTGGAACGCTCACTGACATTTCCCCTATCTGAAAGTCTGATAAACGCCGGAAAAATGACTAAGTCTAAGAAAAAAAGATTTTCAACTTTTTTCAATTTTACCCCCGTGTGATATATATTCTACCCACACACTTTTTGAACTCTACTGGCGTACCTTCACACATATTATTCCCTCATTTAGTGGATATTTTCACAAAAAAGTGAAATTTTCAAAAATCCAGAAAATTGGCTGAAAATGACTAAATATCAAGGACTCATTGAGAGAATAGCTCTGGAACTGAAATTGGAACGCTCACTGACATTTCAGCTATCTGAAAGTCTGATAAACGCCGGAAAAATGACTAAGTCTAAGAAAAAAAATTTTTCAACTTTTTTCAATTTTACCCCCGTGGGATTTATATTCTACCCATACACATTTGGAACTCTCCTGGGGTACCCTCACACATATTATTCCCTCTTTTAGTGGATATTTTCTCAAAAAAGTGAAATTTTCAAGAATCCAGAAAATTGGCTGAAAACGACGAAATATCAAGGACTCATTGGGCGAATCGCTCTGTAACTGAAATCGGAACGCTCGCTGACATTTCCCCTATCTGAAAGTCTGATAAACGCCGGGAAAATGACTAAGTCCAAAAAAAATATTTTTTCAACTTTTTTCAATTTTACCCTCGTAGGATATAAATTCTACCCACACACATTTGGAACTCTCCTGGGGTACCCTCACACATATTATTCCCTTATTTAGTGGATATTTTCCCAAAAAAGTGAAATTTTCAAAAATACTGAAAATTGGCTGAAAACGACTAAATATCAAGGACTCATTGGGCGAATCGCTCTGGAACTGAAATCGGAACGCTCACTGACATTTCCCCTATCTGAAAGTCTGATAAACGCCGGAAAAATGAATAAGTCCAAAAAAAAATATTTTTTCAACTTTTTTCAATTTTACCCCTGTGGGATATATATTCTACCCACACACATTTGAAACTCTCCTGGGGTACCCTCACACATATTATTCCCTCATTTAGTGGATATTTTCACAAAAAAGTGAAATTTTCAAAAATCCAAAATATTGGCTGAAAACGACTAAATATCAAGTACTCATTGGGCGAATAACTCTGGAACTGAAATCGGAATGCTCACTGACATTTCCCCTATCTGAAAGTCTGATAAACGCTGGAAAAATGACTAAGTCTAAGAAAAAAAAAATTTCAACTTTTTTCAATTTTACCCCCGTGGGATATAAATTCTACCCACACACATTTGGAACTCTCCTGGGGTACCCTCACACATATTATTCCCTCATTTAGTGGATATTTTCACAAAAAAGTGAAATTTTCAAAAATACAGAAAATTGGCTGAAAACGACTAAATATCAAGGACTCATTGGGCGAATCGCTCTGGAACTGAAATCGGAACACTCACTGACATTTCCCCTATCTGAAAGTCTGATAAACGCCGGAAAAATGACTAAGTCTAAGAAAAAAATATTTTCAACTTTTTTCAATTTTACCCCCGTGTGATATATATTCTACCCACACACTTTTGGAACTCTACTGGCGTACCTTCACACATATTATTCCCTCATTTAGTGTGAATATTTTCACAAAAAAGTGAAATTTTCAAAAATCCAGAAAATTGGCTGAAAACGACTAAATATCAAGGACTCATTGGGCGAATCGCTCTGGAACTGAAATCGGAACGCTCACTGACATTTCCCCTATCTGAAAGTCTGATAAACGCCGGAGAAATGACTAAGTCTAAGAAAAAAATATTTTCAACTTTTTTCAATTTTACCCCCATGTGATATATATTCTACCCACACACTTTTGGAACTCTACTGGCGTACCTTCACACATATTATTCCCTCATTTAGTGTGGATATTTTCACAAAAAAGTGAAATTTTCAAAAATCCAGAAAATTGGCTGAAAACGACTAAATATCAAGGACTCATTGGGCGAATCGCTCTGGAACTGAAATCGGAACGCTCACTGACATTTCCCCTATCTGAAAGTCTGATAAACGCCGGAACAATGACTAAGTCTAAGAAAAAAATATTTTCAACTTTTTTCAATTTTACCCCCGTGTGATATATATTCTACCCACACACATTTGGAACTCTACTGGCGTACCTTCACACATATTATTCCCTCATTTAGTGGATATTTTCACAAAAAAGTGAAATTTTAAAAAATCCAAAATATTGGCTGAAAACGACGAAATATCAAGTACTCATTGGGCGAATCACTCTGGAACTGAAATCGGAATGCTCCCTGACATTTCCCCTATCTGAAAGTCTGATAAACACTGGAAAAATGACTAAGTCTAAGAAAAAAAAAATTTCAACTTTTTTCAATTTTATCCCCGTGGGATATAAATTCTACCCACACACATTTGGAACTCTCCTGGGGTACCCTCACACATATTATTCCCTCATTTAGTCGATATTTTCACAAAAAAGTGAAATTTTCAAAAATACAGAAAATTGGCTGAAAACGACAAAATATCAAGGACTCATTGGGCGAAACGCTCTGGAACTGAAATCGTAACGCTCACTGACATTTCCCCTATCTGAAAGTCTGATAAACGCCGGAAAAATGACTAAGTCTAAGAATAAAATATTTTCAACTCTTTTCAATTTTAGCCCCGTGTGATATATATTCTACCCACACACTTTTGGACCTCTACTGGCTTACCTTCACACATATTATTCCCTCATTTAGTGTGGATATTTTCACAAAAAAGTGAAATTTTCAAAAATACAGAAAATTGGCTGAAAACGACTAAATATTAAGGACTCAGTGGGCGAATCGCTCTGGAACTGAAATCGGAACGCTCACTGATATTTCCCCTATCTGAAAGTCTGATAAACGCCGGAAAAATGACTAAGTCGAAGAAAAAAATATTTTCAACTTTTTTCAATTTTAAACCCGTGTGATATATATTCTACCCAAACACATTTGGAACTCTCCTGGGGTACCCTCACACATATTATTCCCTCTTTTAGTGGATAATTTCTCAAAAAAGTGAAATTTTCAAGAATCCAGAAAATTGGCTGAAAACGATGAAATATCAAGGACTCATTGGGCGAATCGCTCTGTAACTGAAATCGGAACGCTCGCTGACATTTCCCCTATCTGAAAGTCTGATAAACGCCGGGAAAATGACTAAGTCCAAAAAAAATATTTTTTCAACTTTTTTCAATTTTACCCTCGTGGAATATAAATTCTACCCACACACATTTGGAACTCTCCTGGGGTACCGTCACACATATTATTCCCTCTTTTAGTGGATATTTTCCAAAAAAGAGAAATTTTCAAAAATCCAGAAAATTGGCTGAAAACGACAAAATATCAAGGACTCATTGGGCGAATCGCTCTGGAACTGAAATCGGAACGCTCACTGACATTTCCCCTATCTGAAAGTCTGCTAAACGCCGGAAAAATGACTAAGTCGAAGAAAAAAATATTTTCAACTTTTTTCAATTTTACCCCCGTGTGATATATATTCTACCCACACACATTTGGAACTCTCCTGGGGTACCTTCACACATATTATTCCCTCATTTAGTGGATATTTTCACAAAAAAGTGAAATTTTCAAAAATCCAGAAAATTGGCTGAAAACGACTAAATATCAAGGACTCATTGGGCGAATCGCTCTGGAACTGAAATCGGAACGCTCACTGCCATTTCCCCTATCTGAAAGTCTGATAAACGCCGGGAAAATGACTAAGTCCAAAAAAAAAATGATTTCAACTCTTTTCAATTTTACCCCCGTGGGATATATATTCTACCCAAACACATTTGGAACTCTCCTGGGGTACCCTCACACATATTATTACCTCTTTTAGTGGATATTTTCCAAAAAAGAGAAATTTTCAAAAATCCAGAAAATTGGCTGAAAACGACAAAATATCAAGGACTCATTGGGCGAATCGCTCTGGAACTGAAATCGGAACGCTCACTGACATTTCCCCTATCTGAAAGTCTGATAAACGCCGGAAAAATGACTAAGTCTAAGAAAAAAAATTTTTCAACTTTTTTCAATTTTACCCCCGTGGGATTTATATTCTACCCATACACATTTGGAACTCTCCTGGGGTACCCTCACACATATTATTCCCTCTTTTAGTGGATATTTTCTCAAAAAAGTGAAATTTTCAAGAATCCAGAAAATTGGCTGAAAACGACGAAATATCAAGGACTCATTGGGCGAATCGCTCTGTAACTGAAATCGGAACGCTCGCTGACATTTCCCCTATCTGAAAGTCTGATAAACGCCGGGAAAATGACTAAGTCCAAAAAAAATATTTTTTCAACTTTTTTCAATTTTACCCTCGTAGGATATAAATTCTACCCACACACATTTGGAACTCTCCTGGGGTACCCTCACACATATTATTCCCTTATTTAGTGGATATTTTCCCAAAAAAGTGAAATTTTCAAAAATACTGAAAATTGGCTGAAAACGACTAAATATCAAGGACTCATTGGGCGAATCGCTCTGGAACTGAAATCGGAACGCTCACTGACATTTCCCCTATCTGAAAGTCTGATAAACGCCGGAAAAATGAATAAGTCCAAAAAAAAATATTTTTTCAACTTTTTTCAATTTTACCCCTGTGGGATATATATTCTACCCACACACATTTGAAACTCTCCTGGGGTACCCTCACACATATTATTCCCTCATTTAGTGGATATTTTCACAAAAAAGTGAAATTTTCAAAAATCCAAAATATTGGCTGAAAACGACTAAATATCAAGTACTCATTGGGCGAATAACTCTGGAACTGAAATCGGAATGCTCACTGACATTTCCCCTATCTGAAAGTCTGATAAACGCTGGAAAAATGACTAAGTCTAAGAAAAAAAAAATTTCAACTTTTTTCAATTTTACCCCCGTGGGATATAAATTCTACCCACACACATTTGGAACTCTCCTGGGGTACCCTCACACATATTATTCCCTCATTTAGTGGATATTTTCACAAAAAAGTGAAATTTTCAAAAATACAGAAAATTGGCTGAAAACGACTAAATATCAAGGACTCATTGGGCGAATCGCTCTGGAACTGAAATCGGAACACTCACTGACATTTCCCCTATCTGAAAGTCTGATAAACGCCGGAAAAATGACTAAGTCTAAGAAAAAAATATTTTCAACTTTTTTCAATTTTACCCCCGTGTGATATATATTCTACCCACACACTTTTGGAACTCTACTGGCGTACCTTCACACATATTATTCCCTCATTTAGTGTGAATATTTTCACAAAAAAGTGAAATTTTCAAAAATCCAGAAAATTGGCTGAAAACGACTAAATATCAAGGACTCATTGGGCGAATCGCTCTGGAACTGAAATCGGAACGCTCACTGACATTTCCCCTATCTGAAAGTCTGATAAACGCCGGAAAAATGACTAAGTCTAAGAAAAAAATATTTTCAACTTTTTTCAATTTTACCCCCATGTGATATATATTCTACCCACACACTTTTGGAACTCTACTGGCGTACCTTCACACATATTATTCCCTCATTTAGTGTGGATATTTTCACAAAAAAGTGAAATTTTCAAAAATCCAGAAAATTGGCTGAAAACGACTAAATATCAAGGACTCATTGGGCGAATCGCTCTGGAACTGAAATCGGAACGCTCACTGACATTTCCCCTATCTGAAAGTCTGATAAACGCCGGAACAATGACTAAGTCTAAGAAAAAAATATTTTCAACTTTTTTCAATTTTACCCCCGTGTGATATATATTCTACCCACACACATTTGGAACTCTACTGGCGTACCTTCACACATATTATTCCCTCATTTAGTGGATATTTTCACAAAAAAGTGAAATTTTAAAAAATCCAAAATATTGGCTGAAAACGACGAAATATCAAGTACTCATTGGGCGAATCACTCTGGAACTGAAATCGGAATGCTCCCTGACATTTCCCCTATCTGAAAGTCTGATAAACACTGGAAAAATGACTAAGTCTAAGAAAAAAAAAATTTCAACTTTTTTCAATTTTACCCCCGTGGGATATAAATTCTACCCACACACATTTGGAACTCTCCTGGGGTACCCTCACACATATTATTCCCTCATTTAGTCGATATTTTCACAAAAAAGTGAAATTTTCAAAAATACAGAAAATTGGCTGAAAACGACTAAATATCAAGGACTCATTGGGCGAAACGCTCTGGAACTGAAATCGGAACGCTCACTGACATTTCCCCTATCTGAAAGTCTGATAAACGCCAGAAAAATGACTAAGTCTAAGAATAAAATATTTTCAACTCTTTTCAATTTTAGCCCCGTGTGATATATATTCTACCCACACACTTTTGGACCTCTACTGGCTTACCTTCACACATATTATTCCCTCATTTAGTGTGGATATTTTCACAAAAAAGTGAAATTTTCAAAAATACAGAAAATTGGCTGAAAACGACTAAATATTAAGGACTCAGTGGGCGAATCGCTCTGGAACTGAAATCGGAACGCTCACTGATATTTCCCCTATCTGAAAGTCTGATAAACGCCGGAAAAATGACTAAGTCGAAGAAAAAAATATTTTCAACTTTTTTCAATTTTAAACCCGTGTGATATATATTCTACCCAAACACATTTGGAACTCTCCTGGGGTACCCTCACACATATTATTCCCTCTTTTAGTGGATAATTTCTCAAAAAAGTGAAATTTTCAAGAATCCAGAAAATTGGCTGAAAACGATGAAATATCAAGGACTCATTGGGCGAATCGCTCTGTAACTGAAATCGGAACGCTCGCTGACATTTCCCCTATCTGAAAGTCTGATAAACGCCGGGAAAATGACTAAGTCCAAAAAAAATATTTTTTCAACTTTTTTCAATTTTACCCTCGTGGAATATAAATTCTACCCACACACATTTGGAACTCTCCTGGGGTACCGTCACACATATTATTCCCTCTATTAGTGGATATTTTCCAAAAAAGAGAAATTTTCAAAAATCCAGAAAATTGGCTGAAAACGACAAAATATCAAGGACTCATTGGGCGAATCGCTCTGGAACTGAAATCGGAACGCTCACTGACATTTCCCCTATCTGAAAGTCTGATAAACGCCGGAAAAATGACTAAGTCGAAGAAAAAAATATTTTCAACTTTTTTCAATTTTACCCCCGTGTGATATATATTCTACCCACACACATTTGGAACTCTCCTGGGGTACCTTCACACATATTATTCCCTCATTTAGTGGATATTTTCACAAAAAAGTGAAATTTTCAAAAATCCAGAAAATTGGCTGAAAACGACTAAATATCAAGGACTCATTGGGCGAATCGCTCTGGAACTGAAATCGGAACGCTCACTGCCATTTCCCCTATCTGAAAGTCTGATAAACGCCGGGAAAATGACTAAGTCCAAAAAAAAAATGATTTCAACTCTTTTCAATTTTACCCCCGTGGGATATATATTCTACCCAAACACATTTGGAACTCTCCTGGGGTACCCTCACACATATTATTCCCTCTTTTAGTGGATATTTTCTCAAAAAATTGAAATTTTCAAAAATCCAGAAAATTGGCTGAAAACAACTAAATATCAAGGACTCATTGGGCGAATCACTCTGGAACTGAAATCGGAACGCTCGCTGACATTACCCCTATCTGAAAGTCTGATAAAAGTCGGGAAAATGACTAAGTCCAAAAAAAATATTTTTTCAACTTTTTTCAATTTTACCCTCGTAGGATATAAATTCTACCCACACACATTTGGAACTCTCCTGGGGTACCCTCACACATATTATTCCCTTATTTAGTGGATATTTTCCCAAAAAAGTGAAATTTTCAAAAATACTGAAAATTGGCTGAAAACGACTAAATATCAAGGACTCATTGGGCGAATCGCTCTGGAACTGAAATCGGAACGCTCACTGACATTTCCCCTATCTGAAAGTCTGATAAACGCCGGAAAAATGAATAAGTCCAAAAAAAAATATTTTTTCAACTTTTTTCAATTTTACCCCTGTGGGATATATATTCTACCCACACACATTTGAAACTCTCCTGGGGTACCCTCACACATATTATTCCCTCATTTAGTGGATATTTTCACAAAAAAGTGAAATTTTCAAAAATCCAAAATATTGGCTGAAAACGACTAAATATCAAGGACTCATTGGGCGAATCGCTCTGGAACTGAAATCGGAACGCTCACTGACATTTCCCCTATCTGAAAGTCTGATAAACGCCGGAAAAATGACTAAGTCTAAGAATAAAATATTTTCAACTTTTTTCAATTTTAGCCCCGTGTGATATATATTCTACCCACACACTTTTGGACCTCTACTGGCTTACCTTCACACATATTATTCCCTCATTTATTGTGGATATTTTCACAAAAAAGTGAAATTTTCAAAAATACAGAAAATTGGCTGAAAACGACTAAATATTAAGGACTCAGTGGGCGAATCGCTCTGGAACTGAAATCGGAACGCTCACTGACATTTCCCCTATCTGAAAGTCTGATAAACGCCGGAAAAATGACTAAGTCGAAGAAAAAAATATTTTCAACTTTTTTCAATTTTACCCCCGTGTGATATATATTCTACCCAAACACATTTGGAACTCTCCTGGGGTACCCTCACACATATTATTCCCTCTTTTAGTGGATATTTTCTCAAAAGAGTAAAATTTTCAAGAATCCAGAAAATTGGCTGAAAACGATGAAATATCAAGGACTCATTGGGCGAATCGCTCTGTAACTGAAATCGGAACGCTCGCTGACATTTCCCCTATCTGAAAGTCTGATAAACGCCGGGAAAATGACTAAGTCCAAAAAAAATATTTTTTCAACTTTTTTCAATTTTACCCTCGTGGAATATAAATTCTACCCACACACATTTGGAACTCTCCTGGGGTACCTTCACACATATTATTCCCTCATTTAGTGGATATTTTCACAAAAAAGTGAAATTTTCAAAAATCCAGAAAATTGGCTGAAAACGACTAAATATCAAGGACTCATTGGGCGAATCGCTCTGGAACTGAAATCGGAACGCTCACTGCCATTTCCCCTATCTGAAAGTCTGATAAACGCCGGGAAAATGACTAAGTCCAAAAAAAAAATGATTTCAACTCTTTTCAATTTTACCCCCGTGGGATATATATTCTACCCAAACACATTTGGAACTCTCCTGGGGTACCCTCACACATATTATTCCCTCTTTTAGTGGATATTTTCTCAAAAAATTGAAATTTTCAAAAATCCAGAAAATTGGCTGAAAACAACTAAATATCAAGGACTCATTGGGCGAATCACTCTGGAACTGAAATCGGAACGCTCGCTGACATTACCCCTATCTGAAAGTCTGATAAAAGTCGGGAAAATGACTAAGTCCAAAAAAAATATTTTTTCAACTTTTTTCAATTTTACCCTCGTAGGATATAAATTCTACCCACACACATTTGGAACTCTCCTGGGGTACCCTCACACATATTATTCCCTTATTTAGTGGATATTTTCCCAAAAAAGTGAAATTTTCAAAAATACTGAAAATTGGCTGAAAACGACTAAATATCAAGGACTCATTGGGCGAATCGCTCTGGAACTGAAATCGGAACGCTCACTGACATTTCCCCTATCTGAAAGTCTGATAAACGCCGGAAAAATGAATAAGTCCAAAAAAAAATATTTTTTCAACTTTTTTCAATTTTACCCCTGTGGGATATATATTCTACCCACACACATTTGAAACTCTCCTGGGGTACCCTCACACATATTATTCCCTCATTTAGTGGATATTTTCACAAAAAAGTGAAATTTTCAAAAATCCAAAATATTGGCTGAAAACGACTAAATATCAAGTACTCATTGGGCGAATAACTCTGGAACTGAAATCGGAATGCTCACTGACATTTCCCCTATCTGAAAGTCTGATAAACGCCGGAAAAATGACTAAGTCTAAGAAAAAAATATTTTCAACTTTTTTCAATTTTACCCCCGTGTGATATATATTCTACCCACACACTTTTGGAACTCTACTGGCGTACCTTCACACATATTATTCCCTCACTTAGTGTGAATATTTTCACAAAAAAGTGAAATTTTCAAAAATCCAGAAAATTGGCTGAAAACGACTAAATATCAAGGACTCATTGGGCGAATCGCTCTGGAACTGAAATCGGAACGCTCACTGACATTTCCCCTATCTGAAAGTCTGATAAACGCCGGAAAAATGACTAAGTCTAAGAAAAAAATATTTTCAACTTTTTTCAATTTTACCCCCATGTGATATATATTCTACCCACACACTTTTGGAACTCTACTGGCGTACCTTCACACATATTATTCCCTCATTTAGTGGATATTTTCACAAAAAAGTGAAATTTTCAAAAATCCAGAAAATTGGCTGAAAACGACTAAATATCAAGGACTCATTGGGCGAATCGCTCTGGAACTGAAATCGGAACGCTCACTGACATTTCCCCTATCTGAAAGTCTGATAAACGCCGGAACAATGACTAAGTCTAAAAAAAAATATTTTCAACTTTTTTCAATTTTACCCCCGTGTGATATATATTCTACCCACACACTTTTGGAACTCTACTGGCGTACCTTCACACATATTATTCCCTCATTTAGTGGATATTTTCACAAAAAAGTGAAATTTTCAAAAATCCAAAATATTGGCTGAAAACGACTAAATATCAAGTACTCATTGGGCGAATCACTCTGGAACTGAAATCGGAATGCTCCCTGACATTTCCCCTATCTGAAAGTCTGATAAACACTGGAAAAATGACTAAGTCTAAGAAAAAAAAAATTTCAACTTTTTTCAATTTTACCCCCGTGGGATATAAATTCTACCCACACACATTTGGAACTCTCCTGGGGTACCCTCACACATATTATTCCCTCATTTAGTCGATATTTTCACAAAAAAGTGAAATTTTCAAAAATACAGAAAATTGGCTGAAAACGACTAAATATCAAGGACTCATTGGGCGAATCGCTCTGGAACTGAAATCGGAACGCTCACTGACATTTCCCCTATCTGAAAGTCTGATAAACGCCGGAAAAATGACTAAGTCTAAGAATAAAATATTTTCAACTTTTTTCAATTTTAGCCCCGTGTGATATATATTCTACCCACACACTTTTGGACCTCTACTGGCTTACCTTCACACATATTATTCCCTCATTTATTGTGGATATTTTCACAAAAAAGTGAAATTTTCAAAAATACAGAAAATTGGCTGAAAACGACTAAATATTAAGGACTCAGTGGGCGAATCGCTCTGGAACTGAAATCGGAACGCTCACTGACATTTCCCCTATCTGAAAGTCTGATAAACGCCGGAAAAATGACTAAGTCGAAGAAAAAAATATTTTCAACTTTTTTCAATTTTACCCCCGTGTGATATATATTCTACCCACACACTTTTTGAACTCTACTGGCGTACCTTCACACATATTATTCCCTCATTTAGTGGATATTTTCACAAAAAAGTGAAATTTTCAAAAATCCAGAAAATTGGCTGAAAATGACTAAATATCAAGGACTCATTGAGAGAATAGCTCTGGAACTGAAATTGGAACGCTCACTGACATTTCAGCTATCTGAAAGTCTGATAAACGCCGGAAAAATGACTAAGTCTAAAAAAAAAAATTTTTCAACTTTTTTCAATTTTACCCCCGTGGGATTTATATTCTACCCATACACATTTGGAACTCTCCTGGGGTACCCTCACACATATTATTCCCTCTTTTAGTGGATATTTTCTCAAAAAAGTGAAATTTTCAAGAATCCAGAAAATTGGCTGAAAACGACGAAATATCAAGGACTCATTGGGCGAATCGCTCTGTAACTGAAATCGGAACGCTCGCTGACATTTCCCCTATCTGAAAGTCTGATAAACGCCGGGAAAATGACTAAGTCCAAAAAAAATATTTTTTCAACTTTTTTCAATTTTACCCTCGTGGAATATAAATTCTACCCACACACATTTGGAACACTCCTGGGGTACCCTCACACATATTATTCCCTCATTTAGTGGATATTTTCACAAAAAAGTGAAATTTTCAAAAATACTGAAAATTGGCTGAAAACGACTAAATATCAAGGACTCATTGGGCGAATCGCTCTGGAACTGAAATCGGAACGCTCACTGACATTTCCCCTATCTGAAAGTCTGATAAACGCCGGAAAAATGACTAAGTCTAAGAAAAAAATATTTTCAACTTTTTTCAATTTTACCCCCGTGTGATATATATTCTACCCACACACTTTTGGAACTCTACTGGCGTACCTTCACACATATTATTCCCTCTTTTCGTGTGAATATTTTCACAAAAAAGTGAAATTTTCAAAAATCCAGAAAATTGGCTGAAAACGACTAAATATCAAGGACTCATTGGGCGAATCGCTCTGGAACTGAAATCGGAACGCTCACTGACATTTCCCCTTTCTGAAAGTCTGATAAACGCCGGAAAAATGACTAAGTCTAAGAAAAAAATATTTTCAACTTTTTTCAATTTTACCCCCGTGTGATATACATTCTACCCACACACATTTAGAACTCTCCTGGGGTACCCTCACACATATTATTTCCTCATTTAGCGGATATTTTCACAAAAAAGTGAAATTTAAAAAATCCAGAAAATTGGCTGAAAACGACTAAATATCAAGTACTCATTGGGCGAATCGCTTTGGAACTGAAATCGGAACACTCACTGACATTTTCCCTCTCTGAAAGTCTGATAAACGGCGGAAAAATGACTAAGTTGAAAAAAAAATTTTTTTCAACCTTTTCAATTTTACCCCCGAGTGATATATATTCTACCCACACACATTTGGAACTCTCCTGGGGTACCCTCACACATATCATTCCCTCATTTAGTGGATACTTTCACAAAAAAAGTGACATTTTCAAAAATCCAGAAAATTGGCTGTAAACGACGAAATATCAAGGACTTATTGGGCGAATCGCTCTGGAACTGAAATCGGAACGCTCACTGACATTTCCCCTATCTGAATGTCTGATAAACGCCGTGAAAATGACTAAGTCCAAAAAAAAAATGTTTTCAACTCTTTTCAATTTTACCCCCGTGGGATATAAATTCTACCCACACACATTTGAAACTCTCCTGGGGTACCCTCACACATATTATTCCCTCATTTAGTGGATACTTTCACAAAAAAAGTGAAATTTTCAAAAATCCAGAAAATTGTCTGAAAACGACTAATTATCAAGCACTCATTGGGCGAATCGCTCTGGAACTGAAATCAGAACGCTCACTGACATTTCCCCTATCTGAAAGACTGATTAAAGCCGTAAGAATGACTAAGTCCAAAAAAAAAATGTTTTCAACTCTTTTCAATTTTACCCCCGTGGGATATATATTCTACCCACACACATTTGGAACTCTCCTTTGGTACCCTCACACATATTATTCCCTCATTTAGTGGATATTGTCACAAGAAAGTGAAATTTTCAAAAATCCAAAATATTGGCTGAAAACGACTAAATATCAAGGACTCATTGGGCGAATCGCTCTGGAACTGAAATCGGTAAAACTCACTGACATTTCCCCTATCTGAAAGTCTGATAAACGCCGGAATAATGACTAAGTCCAAAAAAAAATTTTTTTCAACTTTTTTCAATTTTACCCCCTTAGGATATATATTCTACCCACACACATTTGGAACTCTACTGGGGTACCCTCACACATATTATTCCCTCATTTAGTGGATATTTTCACAAAAAAGTGAAATTTTCAAAAATCCAGAAAATTGGCTGAAAATGACTAGATATCAAGTACTCATTGGGCGAATCGCTCTGGAATTGAAATCGGAGCCCTCACTGACATTTGCCTTATCTGAAAGTCTGATAAACGCCGGAATAATGACTACGTCCCCCAAAAAATATTTTTAAACTTTTTTCAATTTTACCCCCTTGGGATATATATTCTACCCACACACATTTGGAACTCTCCTTTGTTACCCTCACACATATTATTCCCTCTTTTAGTAGATATTTTCAAAAAAAAAAGTGAAATTTTCAAAATCCAAGATATTGGCTGAAAACGACTAAATATCAAGGACTCATTGGGCGAATCGCTCTGGAACTGAAATCGGAACGCTCACTGACATTTCCCATATCTGAAAGTCTGATAAATGCCGTAAAATTGACTAAGTCCAAAAAAAAATATGTTTTCAACTTTTTTCAATTTTAACCCCGTGGGATATATATTCTACCCACACACATTTGGAACTCTCCTGGGGTACCCTCACACATATTATTCCCTTATTTAGTGGATATTTTCACAAAAAAGTGAAATTTTCAAAAATTCAGAAAATTGTCTGAAAACGATGAAATATCAAGGACTCATTGGGCGAATCGCTCTGTGACTGAAATCGGAACGCTCACTGACGTTTGCCGTATCTGAAATTCTGATAAACGGCGGAAAAATAACTAAGTCCAAAAAAAAATTTTTTTCAACATTTTTCAATTTTAACCCCGTGGGATATATATTCTACCCACACACATTTGGAACTCTCCTGGGGTACCCTCACACATATTATTCCCTCATTTAGAGGATATTTTCACAAAAAAGTGAAATTTTCAAAAATCCAGAAAATTGGCTACATATCAAGGACTCATTGGGCGAATCTCGCTGGAACTGAAATCGGAATGGTCACTGACATTTCCCCTATCTGAAAGTCTGATAAACGCCGGAAAAATTACTAAGTCCAAAAAAAAATATGTTTTCAACTTTTTTCAATTTTAACCCCGTGGGATATATATTCTACCCACACACATTTGGAACTCTCCTGGGGTACCCTCACACATATTATTCCCTCATTTAGTGGATATTTTCACAAAAAAGTGAAATTTTCAAAAATCCAGAAAATTGGCTGAAAATGACTAGATATCAAGTACTCATTGGGCGAATCGCTCTGGAATTGAAATCGGAGCACTCACTGACATTTGCCCTATCTGAAAGTCTGATAAACGCCGGAATAATGACTAAGTCCAAAAAAAATTTTTTTTTCAACTTTTTTCAATTTTACCCCCGTGGGATATATATTCTACCCACACACATTTGGAACTCTCCTGGGGTACCCTCACACATTTTAATCCCTCATTTTGTGGATATTTTCACAAAAAAGTGAAATTTTCAAAAATCCAAAATATTGGCAGAAAACGACTAAATATCAAGTACTCATTGGGCGAATCGCTCTGGAATTGAAATCGGAGCACTCACTGACATTTCCCCTATCTGAAAGCATGATAAATGCCGGAAAAATCACTAAATCCCCAAAAAAAATTTTTTATAAACTTTTTTCAATTTTACCCCCGTGGGATATATATTCTACCCACACACATTTGGAACTCTCCTGGGGTACCATCACGCATATTATTCCCTCATTTAGAGGATGTTTTCACAAAAAAGCGAAAATTTCATAAATTCAAAAAATGTGCTGAAAATGTCTAAATATCAAGGACTCATTGGGCGAATCGCTCTGGAACTGAAATCGGAACGCTCACTAACATTTCCCCTATCTGAAAGTCTGAAAAACGCCGGAAAATTACTAAGTCCAAAAAAAAAATTTGATCAACTTTTTTCAATTTTACCCCCCTGGGGATATATATTCTACCCAAACACATTTGGAACTCTCCTGGGGTACCCTCACACATTTTAATCCCTCATTTAGTGGATATTTTCACAAAAAAAGTGAAATTTTCAAAAATCCAGAAAATTGGCTGAAAACGACGAAATATCAAGGACTCATTGGGCGAATCACTCTGGAACTGAAATCGGAACGCTCACTGACATTTCCCCTATCTGAAAGTCTGATAAACGCCGGAAAAATGACTAAGTCCAAAAAAAATTTTTTTCAACTTTTTTCAATTTTACCCCCGTGGGATATATTTTCTACCCACACACATTTGGAACTCTCCTGGGGTACCCTCACACATATTATTCCCTCATTTAGTGGATACTTTCACAAAAAAAGTAAAATTTTCAAAAATCCAGAAAATTGGCTGAAAACGCCTAAATATCAAGGACTCATTGGGCGAATCGCTGTGGAACTGAAATCGGAACGCTCACTGACATTTCCCCTATCTGAAAGTCTGATAAACGCCGGAAAAATTACTAAGTCCAAAAAAAAAATGTTTTCAACTCTTTTCAATTTTACCCCCGTGGGATATATTTTCTACGCACACACATTTGGAACTCTCCTTGGGTACCCTCACACATATTATTCCCTCTTTTAGTGGATATTTTCACAAAAAAAGAGAAATTTTCAAAAATCCAGAAAATTGGCTGAAAACGACAAAATATCAAGGACTCATTGGGCGAATCGCTCTGGAACTGAAATCGGAACGCTCACTGACATTTCCCCTATCTGAAAGTCTGATAAACACCGGAAAAATTACTAAGTCCAAAAAAAAATTTTTTTTAACTTTTTTCAATTTTACCCCCATGGGATATATATTCTACCCAAACACATTTGGAAATCTCCTGGGGTAACCTCACACATATTATTCCCTCATTTAGAGGATATTTTCACAAAAAAGTGAAATTTTCAAAAATCCAGAAAATTGGCTGAAAACGACTAAATATCAAGGACTCATTGGGCGAATCGCTCTGGAACTGAAATCGGAACGCTCACTAACATTTCCCCTATCTGAAAGTCTGAAAAACGGCGGAAAAATGACAAAGTCCAAAAAAAATTTTTTTTCAACTTTTTTCAATTTTACTCCCGTGGGATATATATTCTACCCACACACATTTGGAACTCTCCTGGGGTACCCTCACACATATTATTCCCTCATTTAGTGGATATTTTCACAAAAAAGTGAAATTTTCAAAAATCCAAAATATTGGCTGAAAACGAATTAATATCAAGGACTCATTGGGCGAATAGCTCTGGAACTGAAATCGGAACGCTCACTGACATTTCCCCTATCTGAAAGTATGATAAATGCCGGAAAAATGACTAAATCCCCCAAAAAAATTTTTTTAAACTATTTTCAATTTTACCCCCGTGGGATATATATTCTACCCACACACATTTGGAACTCTCCTGGGGTACCATCACACATATTATTCCCTCATTTAGTGGATATTTTCACAAAAAAGCGAAAATTTCATAAATTCAAAAAATGTGCTGAAAATGTCTAAATATCAAGGACTCATTGGGCGAATCCCTGTGGAACTGAAATCGGAACGATCAATGACATTTGACCTATCTGAAAGTCTGCTAAACGCTGGAAAAATGACTAAGTCCAAAAAAAAATTTTTCAACTTTTTTAAATTTTACCCTCGTGGGATATATATTCTACCCACACACATTTGGAACTCTCCTGGGGTACCCTCACACATATTATTCCCTCATTTAGTGGATATTTTCACAAAAAAAGTGAAATTTTCAAAAATTCAGAAAATTGTCTGAAAACGACGAAATATCAAGGACTCATTGGGCAAATCACTCTGGAACTGAAATAGGAATGCTCACTGACATTTGCCGTATCTGAAAGTCTGATAAACGCCGTAAAATTACTAAGTCCAAAAAAAAAATTTTTCAACTTTTTTCAATTTTACCCCCGTAGGATATATATTCTACCCACACACATTTGGAACTCTACTGGGGTACCCTCACACATATTATTCCCTCATTTAGTGGATATTTTCACAAAAAAGTGAAATTTTCAAAAATCCAGAAAATTGGCTGAAAATGACTAGATATCAAGTACTCATTGGGCGAATCGCTCTGGAACTGAAATCGAAACGCTCACGGACATTTCCCCTATCTGAAAGTCTGATAAACGCCGGGAAAATGACTAAGTCCAAAAAAAAAATGTTTTCAATTGTTTTCAATTTTACCCCCGTGGTATATATATTCTACCCACACACATTTGGAACTCTCCTGGGGTACCGTCACACATATTATTCCCTCATTTAGAGGATATTTTCACAAAAAAGTGAAATTTTCAAAAATCCTTAAAATTGGCTGAAAACGACTAAATATCAAGGACTCATTGGGCGAATCGCTCTGGAACTGAAATCGGAACGCTCACTAACATTTTCCCTATCTGAAAGTCTGAAAAACGCCGGAAAAATGACAAAGTCCAAAAAAAAATTATTTTCAACTTTTTTCAATTTTACCCCCGTGGGATATATATTCTACCCACACACATTTGGAACTCTCCTGGGGTACCCTCACACATATTATTCCCTCATTTAGTGGATATTTTCACAAAAAAAAATTGAAATTTTCAAAAATCCAGAAAATTGGCTGAAAACGACGAAATATCAAGGACTCATTGGGCGAATCGCTCTGGAACTGAAATCGGAATGCTCACTGACATTTCCCCTATCTGAAAGTCTGATAAACGCCGTACAATTACTAAGTCCAAAAAAAAAATTATTCAACTTTTTTCAATTTTACCCCTGTAGGATGCATATTCTACCCACACACATTAGGAACTCTACTGGGGTACCCTCACACATATTATTCCCTCATTTAGTGGATATTTTCACAAAAAAGTGAAATTTTCAAAAATCCAGAAAATTGGCTGAAAATGACTAGATATCAAGTAATCATTGGGCGAATCGCTCTGGAATTGAAATCGGAGCATTCACTGACATTTGCCCTATCTGAAAGTCTGATAAACGCCGGAATAATGACTAAGTCCAAAAAAAAATTTTTCAACTTTTTTGAAATTTACCCCCGTGGGATATATATTCTACCCACACACATTTGGAACTCTCCTGGGGTACCCTCACACATATCAATCCCTCATTGATTGGATATTTTCACAAAAAAAAGTGAAATTTTCAAAAATCCAGAAAATTGGCTGAAAACGACGAAATATCAAGGACTCATTGGGCGAATCGCTCTGGAACTGAAATCGGAACGATCACTGACATTTCCCCTATCTGAAAGTCTGATAAACGCCGGAAAAATGACTGAGTCCAAAAAAAAAATGTTTTCAACTCTTTTCAATTTTACCCCTGTGGGATACATATTCTACCCACACACATTTGGAACTCTCCTTTGGTACCCTCAAACATATTATTCCCTCTTTTAGTGGATATTTTCACAAAAAAGAGAAATTTTCAAAAATCCAGAAAATTGGCTGAAAACGACAAAATATCAAGGACTCATTGGGCGAATCGCTCTGGAACTGAAATCGGAACGCTCACTGACATTTCCCCTATCTGAAAGTCTGATAAAGGATGGAAAAATGAATGAGTCCAAAAAAAATATTTTTTCAACTTTTTTCAATTTTACCCCCGTGGGATATATATTCTACCCACACACATTTGGAACTCTCCTGGGGTACCCTCACACATATTATTCCTTCATTTAGTGGATATTTTCACAAAAAAGTGAAATTTTCAAAAATCCAAAATATTGGCTGAAAACGACTAAATATCAAGGACTCATTTTGCGAATCCCTGTAGAACTGAAATCGGAACGATCAATGACATTTGACCTATCTGAAAGTCTGCTAAACGCCGGAAAAATGACTAAGTCCAAAAAAAATTTTTTCAACTTTTTTAAATTTTACCCTCGTGGGATATATATTCTACCCACACACATTTGGAACTCTCCTGGGGTACCCTCACACATATTATTCCCTCATTTAGTGGATATTTTCACAAAAAAGTGAAATTTTCAAAAATTCAGAAAATTGTCTGAAAACGACGAAATATCAAGGACTCATTGGGCAAATCGCTCTGGAACTGAAATCGGAACGCTCACTAACATTTGCCGTATCTGAAAGTCTGATAAACGCCGTAAAATTACTAAATCCAAAAAAAAAATTTTTCAACTTTTTTCAATTTTAACCCCCGTTGGATATATATTCTACCCACACACATTTGGAACTCTCCTGTGGTACCCTCACACATATTATTCCTTCATTTAGTGGATACTTTCACAAAAAAAGTGACATTTTCAAAAATCCAGAAAATTGGCTGAAAACGACTAAATATCAAGGACTCATTGGGCGAATCGCTCTGAAACTGAAATCGGAATGCTCACTGACATTTCCCCTATCTGAAAGTCTGATAAACGCTGGAAAAATGACTAAGTGCAAAAAAAAAATTTTTTCAACTTTTTTCAATTTTACCCCCGTGGGATACATATTCTACCCACACACATTTGGAACTCTCCTGGGGTACCCTCACACATATTACTCCGTCATTTAGTGGATATTTTCACAAAAAAGTGAAATTTTCAAAAATCCAAAATATTGGCTGAAAATGACTAAATATCAAGGACTCATTGTGCGAATCCCTCTGGAACTGAAATCGGAACGATCAATGAAATTTGACCTATCTGAAAGTCTGCTAATCGCCGGAAAAATGACTAAGTCCAAAAAAATTTTTTTCAACTTTTTTAAATTTTACCCCCGTGGGATTTATATTCTACTCACACACATTTGGAACTCTCCTGGGGTACCCTCACACATATTATTCCCTCATTTAGTGGATATTTTCACAAAAAAGTGAAATTCTCAAAAATTCAGAAAATTGGCTGAAAATAACTAGATATCAAGTAATCATTGGCCGAATCGCTCTGGTATTGAAATCGGAGCACTCACTGACATTTGCCCTATCTGAAAGTCTGATAAACGCCGGAATAATGACTAAGTCCAAAAAAATTTTTTTTTCAACTTTTTTCAATTTTACCCCCGTGGGATATATATTCTACCCACACACATTTGGAACTCTCCTGGGGTACCCTCACACATATCAATCCCTCATTTAGTGGATATTTTCACAAAAAAAAGTGAAATTTTCAAAAATCCAAAATATTGGCTGAAAACGACTAAATATCAAGGACTCATTGGGTGATTCGCTCTGGAACTGAAATCGGAACGCTCACTGACATTTCCCCTATCTGAAAGTCTGATAAAAGACGGAAAAATGACTAAGTCCAAAAAAAAATTTTTCAACTTTTTTCAATTTTACCCCCGTGGGATATATATTCTACCCACACACAATTGGAACTCTCCTGGGGTGCCCTCACACATATTTTTCCCTCATTTAGTGGATATTTTCACAAAAAAGTGAAATTTTCAAAAATCCAGAAAATTGTCTGAAAATGACTAAATATCAAGGACTCATTGGGCGAATCGCTCTGGAACTGAAATCGGAACGCTCACTGACATTTGCCCTATCTGAAAGTCTGATAAAAGCCGGAAAAATGACTAAGTCCAAAAAAAAAAATTTATTCAACTTTTTTCAATTTTACCCTCGTGGGATATATATTCTACCCACACACATTTGGAACTCTCCTGGGGTACCCTCACACATATTATTCCCTCATTTAGTGGATATCTTCACAAAAAAGTGAAATTTTCAAAAATCCAGAAAATTGGCTGAAAACGACTAAATATCAAGGACGCATTGGGCGAATCGCTCTGGAACTGAAATCAGAATGCTCACTGACATTTGCCCTATCTGAAAGTCTGATAAACGGCGGAAAAATGACTAAGTCCAAAAAAAAATTTTTTTCAACTTTTTTCAATTTTACCCCCGTGGGATATATATTCCACCCACACACATTTGGAACTCTCCTGGGGTACCCTCACACATATCAATCCCTCATTTAGTGGATATTTTCACAAAAAAAAGTGAAATTTTCAAAAATCCAGAAAATTGGCTGAAAACGACGAAATATCAAGGACTCATTGGACGAATCGCTCTGGAACTGAAATCGGAACGCTCACTGACATTTCCACTATCTGAAAGTCTGATAAACGCCGGAAGAATGACTAAGTCCAAAAAAAAAATGTTTTCAACTCTTTTCAATTTTACCCCCGTCGGATACATATTCTACCCACACACATTTGGAACTCTCCTTTGGTACACTCACACATATTATTCCCTCTTTTAGTGGATATTTTCACAAAAAAGAGAAATTTTCAAAAATCCAGAAAATTGGCTGAAAACGACAAAATATCAAGGACTCATTGGGCGAATCACTCTGGAACTGAAATCGGAACGCTCACTGACATTTCCCCTATCTGAAAGTCTGATAAACGCTGGAAAAATGACTAAGTGCAAAAAAAAAAATTTTTCAACTTTTTTCAATTTTACCCCCGTGGGATATATATTCTACCCACACACATTTGGAACTCTCCTGGGGTACCCTCACACATATCATTCCCTCATTTAGAGGACACTTTCACAAAAAAAAAGTGAAATTTTCAAAAATCCAGAAAATTGTCTGAAAGCGACTAAATATCAAGGACTCAGTGGGCGAATCACTCTGGAACTGAAATCGGAACGCTCACTGACATTTCCCCTTTCTGAAAGTCTGATAAACGCTGGAAAAATGACTAAGTGCAAAAAAAAAATGTTTTCAACTTTTTTCAATTTTACCCCCGTGGGATATATATTCTACCCACCCACATTTGGAACTCTCCTGGGGTGCCCTCACGCATATTACTCCGTCATTTAGTGGATATTTTCACAAAAAAGTGAAATTTTAAAAAATCCAAAATATTGGCTGAAAACGACTAAATATCAAGGACTCATTGTGCGAATCCCTCTGGAACTGAAATCGGAACGATCAATGAAATTTGACCTATCTGAAAGTCTGCTAATCGCCGGAAAATGACTAAGTGCAAAAAAAAAATTTTTTCAACTTTTTTCAATTTTACCCCCTTGGGATATATATTCTACCCACACACATTTGGAACTCTCCTGGGGTACACTCACACATATTAATCCCTCATTTAGTAGATATTGAACAAAAAAATGAAATTTTCAAAAATCCAGAAAATTGGCTGAAAACGACTAAATATCAAGGACTCATTGGGCAAATCGCTCTGGAACTGATATCGGAACGCTCACTGACATTTGCTCTCTCTGAAAGTGCTAAACGCCGGAAAAATGATTAAGTCCAAAAAAATTTTTTCAACTTTTTTCAATTTTACCCCCTTGGGATATATATTCTACCCACACACATTTGGAACTCTCCTGGGGTACACTCACACATATTAATCCCTCATTTAGTAGATATTGAACAAAAAAATGAAATTTTCAAAAATCCAGAAAATTGGCTAAAAACGACTAAATATCAAGGACTCATTGGGCAAATCGCTCTGGAACTGATATCGGAACGCTCACTGACATTTGCTCTCTCTGAAAGTCTGCTAAACGCCGGAAAAATGATTAAGTCCAAAAAAACTTTTTTCAACTTTTTTAAATTTTACCCCCGTGGGATATATATTCTACCACACACATTTGGAACTCTCCTGGGGTACCCTCACACATAATATTCCCTCATTTAGTGGATATTTTCACAAAAAAGTGAAATTTTCAAAAATCCAGAAAATTGTCTGAAAATGACTAAATATCAAGGACTCATTGGGAGAATGGCTCTGGAACTGAAATCGGACGCTCACTTACATTTGCTCTATCTGAAACTCTAATAAACGCCGGAAAAATGACTAAGTCCAAAAAAAAATGTTTCAACTTTTTTAAATTTTACCCCCGTGGGATATGTATTCTACCCACACACATTTGGAACTCTCCTGGGGTACCCTCCCACATATTATTCCCTTATTTATTGTATATTTTCACAAAAAAGTGAAATTTTCAAAAATCAAAAATATTGGCTGAAAACGACTAAATATCAAGGACTCATTGGGCGAATCGCTCTGGAACTGAAATCGGAACGCTGCTGACATTTCCCCTATCTGAAAGTCTGATAAACGCCGGAAAAATGATTAAGTCCAAAAAAAATTTTTTCAACTTTTTTCAATTTTACCCCCGTGGGATATATATTCTACCCACACACATTTGGAACTCTCCTGGGGTACCCTCACACATATTATTCCCTCATTTAGTGGATATCTTCACAAAAAAGTGAAATTTTCAAAAATCCAGAAAATTGGCTGAAAACGACTAAATATCAAGGACTCATTAGGCGAATCGCTCTGGAACTGAAATCGGAACGCTCACTGACATTTGCCCTATCTGAAAGTCTGATAAACGCCGGAAAAATGACTAAGTCCAAAAAAAAATTTTTGTCAACTTTTTTCAACTTTTCCCCCGTGGGATATATATTCTACCCACACACATTTGGAACTCTCCTGGGGTACCCTCACACATATTATTCAATCATTTAGTGGATATTTTCACAAAAAAAGTGAAATTTTCAAAAATCCAGAAAATTGGCTGAAAACGACTAAATATCAAGGATAGAGATGAGCGTTGTTCTACTCGAACTGTTCGCCAATCTCAAATTCGAGCTGTTTTGGGCGGTGTTCGAGCCGGTCGGCGAACACGAACAATTTGAGAAAAATTCGGCTGTTCGAGGTTATGTTCGATAACTGTTCGTGCACCAAAATCATAACTGGATTTTTTCTCAGTAATGATGAAAATTAATGTTAATACGCAGTTTGAGTGTACAGCGGGGCGGGGGGAGGGGCAGGGGATGGATCTCTGCAGGAACAATGAAGATCTCCATTTTTTTTTCTCTTTCCCGCATTTGCAGTGGGGAGGTGCAATCTGTCAGCAGCGCACACACGGAGCGAAGTGCTTTTTTTCACACAAGCAAGGGCATGTGTGATTGGCAGTGTATGTCACATGTCCTTGCCCTATAAGACCAAGCCATTTTTCCCGTCGCCACCATTTTCTCACTGCTGCAGCTGCGTGTTAGACGGCACCGCTGTTGCTGTGTGCGCTATACCTTGTTAATTTCAAGCCAATTTTCGCACAAATATACAGATAGCTTGGGAGTAGGGAATAGTTGTGATTGCAGTCCTTTTAAGGACTAGGTTACAGCATTTCCTACGACTTTTATCAGGCAGGTCTGTGCTCTTAAATAGATAGATTGTGGGAGTAAAGACTAATTGTAATTGGAGTCCTTTTCAGGACTAGGTTACATCAGTTCCTATCAGTTTTTGCCAGGCAGGTCTGTGCCAGTGCTGTGCAAGTTTTTTTCACAGCATTTGGCTGAATCTAGCAAAGCTAATCCCTTTTGGCCTATTGCAGAGTGTGTTAGTCAGTCGAGTAGCCTATCTGTGTTGCAAGATATACCACCTGTGTATAGAATACCAATTTTTTTACTGCACCTAGTGAAGTAAAATCTTTTGGGCATAGCATCATTCTATTAGTCCATCTATACTGACCTCCATCAGGTTGCAAACTGAATATAATTTTTTTCTGCATCTAGCTCTGAAAAAATATTTGGGCTTCTAGCAGTGTGTGGGACTTGGTCTATTAGTCCTTCTATAGTGACCTCCAGCAGGTTGCAAATTGAATAAAAAAATTTTCTGCATCTAGCTCTGAAAAAATATTTGGGCTTCTAGCGGTGTGTGGGACTTGGTCTATTAGTCCATCTATACTGACCTCCATCAGGTTGCAAATTAAAAATAATTTTTTTCTGCATCTAGCTCTGAAAAAATATTTGGGCTTCTAGCAGTGTGTGGGACTTGGTCTATTAGTCCATCTATACTGACCTCCATCAGGTTGCAAATTAAAAATATTTTTTTTCTTCATTTAGCTCTGAAAAAATATTTGGGCTTCTAGCAGTGTGTGGGACTTGTTCTATTAGTCCTTCTATACTGACGTCCAGCAGGTTGCAAATTGAATATAATTTTTTTCTGCATCTAGCTCTGAAAAAATATTTGGGCTTCTAGCGGTGTGTGGGACTTGGTCTATTAGTCCATCTATACTGACCTCCATCAGGTTGCAAATTAAAAATAATTTTTTTCTGCATCTAGCTCTGAAAAAATATTTGGGCTTCTAGCAGTGTGTGGGACTTGGTCTATTAGTCCATCTATACTGACCTCCATCAGGTTGCAAATTAAAAATAATTTTTTTCTGCATCTAGCTCTGAAAAAATATTTGGGCTTCTAGCAGTGTGTGGGACTTGGTCTATTAGTCTATCTATACTGACCTCCATCAGGTTGCAAATTAAAAATAATTTTTTTCTTCATTTAGCTCTGAAAAAATATTTGGGCTTCTAGCAGTGTGTGGGACTTGTTCTATTAGTCCTTCTATACTGACCTCCAGCAGGTTGCAAATTGAATATAATTTTTTTCTGCATCTAGCTCTGAAAAAATATTTGGGCTTCTAGCGGTGTGTGGGACTTGGTCTATTAGTCCATCTATACTGACCTCCATCAGGTTGCAAATTAAAAATAATTTTTTTCTGCATCTAACCCAGCCAATAGTTTTGGCCTAATACCACAGTTTGGCCACTCAGCTCTGCTCGGTTACCATCCATTGTTTTTTTGTGCAAACAACTCCAGAGTTGTGAATTAGTTAACCACCAAAATGAGTGGAAAAAGGCCTGCTGCTGGTGGAAAGGGGAATAGGCGTGTTGGGAAGGGGAAAAAAGGTTGTGTCCATGGGGTAGGTGCAGAAGAAAGACCATCTTCCAGCCAAACTAAAATATCTACTTCTTTTAGCGGACAATGTGATAAGATCCCTTTCTTACGGCCACGCCAATCGCTACAAATTCCAGATGAGGCACAAAAACAGCAGGTGCTTCAACGGATATCAAGTGCTCCTTTAAGTGGGCTCTCCTCCACATCAACTTCAACATCACAAATACTCCAGTCCTCAAAGGTGTCACCCAAATCGCACTTGCTTCCTCACAGCTCCCAAATCTCCAGCTGCCCGTCTGAGTATGAGGTAGAACAGATGGTTGAGTCTGCAGAGCTGTTTACTCATACTATAGCCTGGGAATCAGAGGTCGACTCCAGCGCTTCTGTGAATCCAGACGAGGAAATGATCTGCACTGATGCCCAGAATCTTTATGAGTCGGATCCAGGACCAGACGCAGAAGGTTCTGACCATAATGTAGACCCTCATTCCCAAACTGTAACTCCTGTTGGTGGAGACAATGAGGAAGACGATGATAAGACTCAAATACCTGATTGGAGCGACAACTTTAGTTTTTTGTCAGGGCAAGAACAGGTTGGCTCTGAGGACGACGGGTGTGATAACGCACAGGGTGATGATGATGAGGTCGGAGATCCCACTTACTGTCAACCCACAGTCAGCCAAGAGATGAGGTCAGCAGAGGAGGTGGAGGAAGATGCTAGTGACGATGAGGTCAGGTTGCGCCTTCCTGGACAGAGACGTAGTACTGGAAGCACGTCAACAACTGCATCCTCAAACACAACTCTGCCTCTCACCACAAGTCGTGGTGGCTCTTCAGGTCGCATGGGTGCTAAGCCTTGCATAGCCTGGGCATTTTTTCAGATCGATAAAGATGACCCAACTCGTGTTATCTGTAACATTTGTCAGCAAAAGCTAAGTAGAGGCCAAAAAATACATAGTTTGAGTACTTCATGCATGAACCGGCACATGGACATGAAGCATAAGTTGCAGTGGGAAGCTCAGTGTGCTACAATGCGGTCTAGCCGGCCGGGCCAACCACCGTCTGCCATATCTTGTGCATCCGCGGCCTCTTCATCCTCTGTGACTGGGGGGACAGCAGTCACACCTGTTTTGGGGCGCAGACCTGCCACCTCTTTACCCGCAACAGCCAGCGTGATTGGCAGGTCATCATTTTCTTTGGAGGTGGTAACACCAGCTGGTCTTGAGCGCTGTCCGACATCGATAGCACCACCTTTGGATCAAGGCAACCTAACATGTCCGCCTGCATCTTCCTCACAGACCGGCAGTTTGCCGGGGACACCCTTATCAACCCCGTCTAAGCACAATAGCCAGCCCTCGGTCCCTCAGATGTGGACAAGTAAAAGACCATTTCCTCCTAGCCATGAGAAAGCTAAGAGGTTGAATTTCACCATCTGCAAGCTCTTGGCTACAGAAATGCTGCCTTTCCGCCTGGTGGACACAGAGGATTTTCGAGACCTTATGTCCGTCGCAGTGCCCCAGTACCAGATGCCCAGTCGGCACTACTTCTCAAAGAAAGGTGTGCCTGCGCTCCACCAGCATGTCGCACACAACATCACCGCTTCTTTGAGAAACTCTGTGTGTGACAGGGTGCATTTCACCACAGACACTTGGACGAGTAGGCATGGACAGGGGCGTTACATGTCGCTGACTGGGCACTGGGTAACTATGGTGACAGCAGGACAAGGGGCTGCTGTCCAAGTCTTGCCGTCCCCACGAGTTGTGCGTCAATCCTCTTTATGTCATTTTTCCTCCACTGCTTCTGCCTCCTCAACCTCCTCTCGGTCTTCCACCTGCACCCAAAGCCTGTCTGGTCATGCCACAAGCTTTCTAACTGCGCAGAAGGGATCCTGCACACCTCCTTACTATGCTGGCAGTAGGGCTCAACGTCATCAGGCGGTTTTTACATTGAAATGTCTGGGAAATGTGAGTCACACAGCTGAGGAGTTGTGGTCAGCTCTGGAGAACCAATTTCATGAATGGTTGTCTCCACTGGACCTGAAACCAGGGAAGGCCGTGTGCGACAATGCTGCAAACCTGGGTGCGGCCCTTCGCCGTGGCAATGTCACACACGTGCCTTGTATGGCTCACGTGTTGAACCTGGTTGTCCAGCAATTTTTAGCCCACTATCCCAGACTAGATGGCCTTCTGCAGAGGGCACGGTCGCTGTGTGCTCACTTCCGCCGTTCGCATCCCGCAGCTCAGCGACTTACATCTCTACAGAAGTCGTTGGGCCTGCCACTTCACCGGCTAAAATGCGATGTGCCTACCCGGTGGAATTCAACTCTGCACATGTTGCAGCGACTGTGGCAGCACCGACAAGCCCTGGTGCAATACGTTCTGACGTATAGCCTGGGCCAACGAGATTCAGAGGTGGGGCAAATCACGCTGGAGGAGTGGTCTCAGATCAGGGACCTATGCACCCTTCTGCACAGTTTTGAAATGGCGACGAAGATGTTTAGTGCTGACGATGCCATTATCAGCATGACTATTCCGGTGATTTACATGCTGGAGCACATGTTAAACAGAATTCGGAGTCAGGTGGTGGCACAAGAGGAGGTGGAGGAAGTAGAGGAGGAGGACTTGTATGCGGAAGGGCTAACATCTGCAAGGTCCAGACGGTCGGCAGCACCAGGGCGGCAGGCATGTGAGGGTGGGGGAGATGATTTTACCAGGGCGCATGGTAGCAGCCAAACTAGTGAGGAAGGTGCAGGAGCCCAGGAAGAAGTGGAGGACGAACTGATGGAAGACTCATCAGATGAGGGAGACCTTGATCACATTTCTGTTGTGCGAGGTTGGGGGGAGAGGACAGAGGAAGGAAGCATGATTGTTACCTCGCCACCAACACAACAGGGACTTGGTGCTCCTGGATGCGCAACACACATGAGTGCCTTCTTGCTGCACTACCTGCAACATGACCCTCGAATTGTGAGAATTAGAAATAATCCTGACTACTGGGTTGCCACACTGTTAGATCCCCGGTACAAAAGTAAATTTGCAGAAATTATTCCTGCCATAGAAAGGGATGCACGCATGCAGGAGTATCAGCAGAGACTGTTGCAGAATCTTACATGTGCTTTTCCACAAAATACCAGTGGTGCACGTAGTGAATCTCACAGTTCCAACTTGCCAACCGTGGGACCGTCAAGTGTTCAGCACTCAAACCGTAACAGAACCACAGTATCTGCTGGTAACATCAATTTTGCGGAATCATTTCACCACTTTTTTAGCCCATCCTTTGCAGGGCCACAGGAGACAAGAAGTCTGACACATAGTCAACGCCTAGAGACGATGGTACAGGAGTATCTCCAAGTAAACATTGAAGCCACGACTGTGTCACTGGAAGCTCTTTTTGGGCTTCCAATCTGGGTAAATGGCCGGAGCTAGCCACTTACGCCTTGGAGATCTTGTCATGCCCCGCAGCCAGCGTTCTGTCTGAACGTGTGTTCAGCGCTGCTGGTGGTGTGCTGACAGATAAGCGCACGCGGCTCTCCACTGATAATGTAGACAGACTCACGTTCATAAAGATGAACAAATCATGGATCCGAAACCACTTTTCTACCCCTGTGTCATCCTGGGGAGAGTAAAAGCTTGATGATTGGTTAAAATCACCCTACCAACCGTTTTAAGCTTTCAAATTACTAATCATGTTTATCTGTATCTTGACTGGAAAATAATTTGGGCTTTGTAGCAGTGTGCAGCACTGATCCTATTAGGCCATCTATAATAAGCTTCACCAGATTTAAAATTAAAAATAATTTTTAGCTGCATCTAGCCCGGAAAATAATTTTGGGGCTCCGAGATGCGCAAGACACATAAGTGCCTTCTTGCTGCACTACCTGCAGCATGACCCTCATATTGTCAGAATTCGAAGTAATCATGACTACTGGGTTGCCACACTCTTAGATCCCCCAAACTTTTCGATCAACCTTTTCATTTTAATAAAGACCAAAAAAATGGTCATTTTTGAAATTATAAGCATTAGCAGGTTGTTAGAAACTGAAATCAAACAGTTTTCAACTCAAAACTTTATTCTAGGTGATGTTACATTTTCACATAGGACCCCTTGTTCGAAAGGAGCTTCTGAACTCTCTCGTCCATTGAATTTGTCAGGTTTTGGATGGTTTCTGCTTCAATTGTTTTGCATGAGGACAGAATACCCTCCCAGAGCTGTTGCTTAGATGTGAACTGCCTCCCGCCATCATAGACACTCCTTTTAATGATGCTCCAAAGGTTCTGCATGGGGTAGAGGTCAGGGGAGCATGGGGGTCACACCATAAGTTTGTCCCCTTTTATGCCCATATCAGCCAGAGATGCAGATGTTTTATGTGCAGCATGAGATGGTGCATTATCATGCAGAAAAATGATCTTGCTGTGAAATACACGGTTCTTCTTCTTGAACCATGGCAGGAAGTGCTGTTTGAGAAAATCCACATACATTATGGAGTTCATCTTTAGCGCCTTCAGGGATCCTAAAGGGGCCGACAATCTCTCTCCCCATGATTCCAGCCCAAAACATTACTCCACCTCCTCCTTGTTGGCGCTGTAGCCGTGTTTGCGTGGGGTGTCCATCAACCAGCCATCCTCCACTCCATTCATCTGGACCATCGAGCGCTGCACGGCACTCATCCGTGAACAAAACAGTTTTGAAATCAGTCTTCATGTAATGTTTGGCCCACTGGAGCCGTTTCTGCTTGTGTGAAGTGGATAGAGGAGGTCGACAGGATGGCGTATGCACAGCTGCAAACCTCTGAAGGACCCTGCATCTTGTTGTTCGGGGGACGTTGGAGGCACAAGCAGCTTCAAAAACTTGTCTGCTGCTATGACAAGGCTTTTTTGCCGCTGCTCTTTCAACCTGACGTAATTGCCTGTAGGAAAGAGTCCTCAATTTGCCCTTATCAGCACGCACACGTGTGTACTGTGAATCAGCTACATACTTCTTGATTGCCAAGACACTTCATCCTGATCATCGCACAATGTTGATTGTAGTCATGCCTTGACCTAAACACTCCACAATTTGTTGCTTCTCAGCAGCCGACACATCCTTTTTCTTTCCCATTTTGGCAGAAAATGTAGGCTGCTTAATAATGTGAGAGAGCCTTCTTAAGTAGTCTTGCCTTTCATTGGACACACCTGCCAAACTAATTAGCACAGGTGTCTGCAATTGCTTACAGTGATATAAAGAGCCCTGACACACATCACCATCAATGAGTTTAACTGACAAACAAACAAATTCTTCCCTTATCACTCCTAAACACTTTTTGCATAATAATTTGGAACGCGGTGTACATGTGCTTTTCCACAAAACACCAGTGGTTCACGTAGTGAATCTTACAGTTCTAACTTGCCAACCGTGGTCTGTATGGAATTGTTCAATAAAGGGCCCAAAATTAAGATAACATAGATGGGAGAGGTCTCTATGAATAGGAATTCCTAAGTATTTGATACCCTGTGAGGGCCAGGCAAAGGGAAAGTTGGACTGGATGGAATCCTATATGGATTTAGGGAGGGAGACATCGAGGGCCTCAGACTTCGCTGCATTGATTTTAAAATTTTACCATGTAACAAAGTGATCTATTTCAGCCATAACAGCAGGGATGGATATATGTGATTGAGTGATATATACTAGGACATCATCAGCAAATAGAGAGCACTTGTACTCGGTGCCTCCCACCTCAATCCACCTAATATTGGGGTTATGGCGAATTGATGAGAGCAGGTGCTCCGTCACTAGGATGTATAAGAGAGGGGACAGAGGACATCCCTGCCTTGTCCCATTGGTGATTGTGAAAGGTGATGAAAATGTTCTGACGCACCCCCTGGGCCTTGGGACACCCGGAGCCGGACCCTTTTTGGTGGATGCTGGTGGTTGTAGTCTTCGTGGCGGCGATCCGGTTCCGTGGCTCAGGGCGGTCAAACCAGTGGCGGAACTATTTATGTGGTTTTGATGTTTAAATGTCCGACTACGCCACCCGTGGATTGCGGTCAGAGTGAACCGCCGCTACAGGGCAGACCGCTAAGGCTGGTGTTGTGGGTGCAGCAGAGCGTAGCATAACTCCCCACGGGAGGAGTATAGCCTCATGGCAGTGTATGCGGAGGATGGGGGTGATGGTGCAGGGCAGCAGCAGTAACGACACGGAGTCAGTGATGCAGTTCAGGGCCTTTACTCACAGTTCTTATTATCCAGACCACGTCTGCAGGTAACGGCTGCCCACGTCATACTGTGCTCACCAGGTGAGGGGCTCAGACAACTCCCAGATAACTTTGGAGCGCTTCACAGGACCCCCTTTGTGTGTCCTTTGTCTGGCCTTTCTTACCAACACTTCTGTCCGGCTGCCTCGGGCCTCCTCTTGGTAAACTTGGCGCCAGTTTCCCTGACCCTATGTGGTGCCTTCCTAGCGGGTGGAGCAAGGGGCTGCGCCACATAAAATGTCAGAGCCTCCGGTTTCTAGCTGAGGGTCGTTTCCTGCCTCCACTAGTTCGGGGACCGGTCTCCCCCTTTGGCCTGACCCCTCCACGCAGGTGGATTCGGGCGTGCGGTGGCGACTCGCCCGTCCGCACCCCTGGGATCCCTTCATTCCTCGTTCCTGGAGCCTTCTCCGCTCCTCTTCCTTCCTTCTCCCTCTTGCAGGCCTGGGCCTCTGTTACTAGGCCCGCCTCCGGAGCAGAGCTCATGCAGAGCCCCTGCTCCCTGCCACTTCTGCTCAGACTTCTCTGCACTGAACTAAGATGGTGCCCACCTTTTATACTCCCTTCTCAATGCACCCAGGAACTGCTTCCTCCCTGCTCCTGCACTGCAGGGTTCCCCTTCCTCAGTGTTCCCTCCCCCCACTCCAGGGACTGTCGTGCCCATCTCAGGGGCATATTGGTCGCCCTGCCCCACGGCAATGTGGTGTAATGCATGCAGGTGTCGGGTCCTGATCCACACTCCATCCTTATCTGAGAGTGAGATATCACACCTCTGGGTGAGGTGCAATACGTCTGTAGCAACCGAGCCCTCGGTGCTACAGTTCCATTTATCTTCAGCCTAGGTGACGTATTGTGATACAGGGCCGTGATTTTGGCTATAAAAGGGTCCCCTAGACCCCTACCCCAAGCTTTTTAAGAGAATCATATATGGCGTGCCAGGAGACTCTATGGAATGCTTTCTCAGCATCCAACGAGAGTATCTACTTACAAATTTTTAACTGCATCTAGCCCAGGAAATACTTTGTGCCTAGTAGCAGTGTCTGCTAGTCAGCGGATTATCCCGGCTGTTAAGCAAGCTACACCACCTGTAGTTTGGACACTTAATTTTTTCAAAGGAAATGCTTCGGGACCACGGGATACTTAGTGAAGAGCATCAGGAGGCACCCCAAGGCATAGGGGCTGGGACTGGCACTAGGATGCCTTGCGGTGGACAGCCGAGCTCGATCCTTATAAAAGCTTTTTAACTGCAGCAGCTTTAGTGGACGCTACTGGAGCTGGAATTACGCGGCTGCTGGCATGAGACTTGCCCTCCAAGAGATCCTTGTAAATGGATTTAAAGTGTATTCATTCAAATTAGAGGGACAATTTAAATTAAAAAGCTTAGAGCTGCCTCCACCACAGGGGGGCTCTCTCGACCCACCAGCGGACAGGCACCAGTATTGGGAGAGGGGGGCTGGCCGTCAGGGTTCACCGCAGCTCTGGCACAAACCCGGCGACACGGAGGTGGCACGGGCAGGAGCGGACTGGCCGTCTCGGCTTCTCACTTTTTGGATTTTAGAAGGGCATGACATGCCTATATCTGTGTCTCCCCCTCCTTTTACTCCTCCACCTCTTTTCTTTTCGCATGACTATATGTACTTGTCACTTTTCCATGTGTTAGTTGTGTCTTCTGAGCAGTTTGTCAGCTTTTGGACACCTTTGAAGGTGTTTTCTATGTGTTTCTATGTGTTTTTGTTTGCCTGCCATTGGTTTTAACGGTGTTCGAAGGTGTTCGACGAACAGTTCGACGAACAGTTCGGCGAACACACGGGTGTTCGACGAACCGAACCGAACTCGAACACTACGGGGGTGGCTCAACACTAATCAAGGACTCATTGGGCGAATCGCTCTGGAACTGAAATCGGAACGCTCACTGACATTTCCCCTATCTGAAAGTCTGATAAACGCCGGAAGAATGACTAAGTCCAAAAAAAAAATGTTTTCAACTCTTTTCAATTTTACCCCCGTCGGATACATATTCTACCCACACACATTTGGAACTCTCCTGGGGTACCCTCACACATATTATTCAATCATTTAGTGGATATTTTCACAAAAAAAGTGAAATTTTCAAAAATTCAGAAAATTGGCTGAAAACGACTAAATATCAAGGACTCATTGGGAGAATCGCTCTGGAACTGAAATCAGAACGCTCACTGACATTTCCCCTATCTGAAAGTCTGATAAACGCCGGAAAAATGATTAAGTCCAAAAAAACATTTTTCAACTTTTTTCAATTTTACCCCCGTGGGATATATATTCTACCCACACACATTTGGAACTCTCCTGGGGTGCCCTCACACATATCATTCCCTCATTTAGTGGATATTTTCGCAAAAAAATGAAATTTTCAAAAATCCAAAATATTGGCTGAAAACGACTAAATATCAAGGACTCATTGGGTGATTCGCTCTGGAACTGAAATCGGAACGCTCACTGACATTTCCCCTATCTGAAAGTCTGATAAAAGACGGAAAAATGACTAAGTCCAAAAAAAAATTTTTCAACTTTTTTCAATTTTACCCCCGTGGGATATATATTCTACCCACACACATTTGGAACTCTCCTGGGGTGCCCTCACACATATTATTCCCTCATTTAGTGGATATTTTCACAAAAAAGTGAAATTTTCAAAAATCCAGAAAATTGTCTGAAAACGACTAAATATCAAGGACTCATTGGGCGAATCGCTCTGGAACTGAAATCAGAATGCTCACTGACATTTGCCCTATCTGAAAGTCTGATAAACGGCGGAAAAATGACTAAGTCCAAAAAAAAAATTTTTTCAACTTTTTTCAATTTTACCCCCGTGGGATATATATTCTACCCACACACATTTGGAACTCACCTGGGGTACCCTCACACATATTATTCCCTCATTTAGTGGATATTGTCACAAGAAAGTGAAATTTTCAAAAATCCAAAATATTGGCTGAAAACGACTAAATATCAAGGACTCATTGGGCGAATCGCTCTGGAACTGAAATCGGAACGCTCACTGACATTTGCCATATCTGAAAGTATGATAAACGCCGGAAAAATAATTGAGTCCAAAAAAAAATTTTTCTACTTTTTTCAATTTTACCCCCGTGGGATATATATTCTACCCACACACATTTGGAACTCTCCTGGGGTGCCCTCACACATATTATTCCCTCATTTAGTGGATATTTTCAAAAAAAGTGAAATTTTCAAAAATCCAGAAAATTGTCTGAAAATGACTAAAATCAAGGACTCATTGGGCGAATCGCTCTGGAACTGAAATTGGAACGCTCACTGACATTTCCCCTATCTGAAAGTCTGATAAATGCCGGAAAAATGACGAAGTCCACAAAAAATTTTTTTTGCAACTTTTTTAAATTTTACCCCCGTGGGATATATATTCTAGACACACACATTTGGAACTCTCCTGGGGTACCCTCACACATATTATTCCCTCATTTAGTGGATATTGTCACAAGAAAGTGAAATTTTCAAAAATCCAAAATATCGGCAGGAAACGACTAAATATCAAGGACTCATTGGGCGAATCGCTCTGGAACTGAAATCGGAACGCTACCTGACATTTGCCATATCTGAAAGTCTGATAAACAACGGAAAAATAATTGAGTCCAAAAAAAAAATTTTCTACTTTTTTCAATTTTACCCCCGTGGGATATATATTCTTCCCACACACATTTGGAACTCTCCTGGGGTGCCCTCACACATATTATTCCCTCATTTAGTGGATATTTTCACAAAAAAGTGAAATTTTCAAAAATCCAGAAAATTGTCTGAAAATGACTAAATATCAAGGACTCATTGGGCGAATCGCTCTGGAACTGATATTGGAACGCTCACTGACATTTTCCCTATCTGAAAGTCTGATAAACGCCGGAAAAATGACTAAGTCCAAAAAAAAAATTTTTTTCAACTTTTTTCAATTTTACCCCCGTGGGATATATATTCTACCCACACACATTTGGAACACTCCTGGGGTACCCTCACACATATTAATCCCTCATTTAGTGGATATTTTCACAAAAAAAGGGAAATTTTCAAAAATCCAAAATATTGGTTGAAAACGACTAAATATCAAGGACTGATTGGGCGAATCGCTCTGGAACTGAAATCGGAACGCTCACTGACATTTCCCCCATCTGAAAGTCTGATAAACGCCGGAAAAATGACGAAGTCCACAAAAAAAAATTTTTTCAACTTTTTTAAATTTTACCCCCGTGGGATATATATTCTAGACACACACATTTGGAACTCTCCTGGGGTACCCTCACACATATTATTCCCTCATTTAGTGGATATTTAAACAAAAAAAAGTGAAATTTTAAAAAATTTAGAAAATTGGCTGAAAACGACTAAATTTCAAGAACTCATTGGGCGAATCGCTCTGGAACTGAAATTGGAACGCTCACTGACATTTGCCCTATCTGAAAGTCTGATAAACGCCGGAAAAATGACTTAAGTCCAAAAAATAATTTTTTTCAACTTTTTTAAATTTTTACCCCGTGGGATATATATTCTACCCACACACATTTGGAACTCTCCTGGGGTACCCTCACACATATTAATCCCTCATTTAGTGGATATTTTCACAAAAAAAGTGAAATTTTCAAAAATCCAAAATATTGGCTGAAAACGACTAAATATCAAGGACTCATTGGGCGAATCGCTCTGGAACTGAAATTGGAACGCTCACTGACATTTGCCCTATCTGAAAGTCTGATAAACGGCGGAAAAATGATTAAGTCCAAAAAAAAATTTTTTTCAACTTTTTTCAATTTTACCCCCATGGGATATATATTCTACCCACACACATTTGAAACTCTCCTGGGGTACCCTCACACATATTATTCCCTCATTTAGTGGATATTGTCACAAGAAATTGAAATTTTCAAAAATCCAAAATATTGGCTGAAATTGACTAAATATCAAGGGCTCATTGGGCGAATCGCTCTGGAACTGAAATCGGAGCACTCACTGACATTTGCCCTATCTGAAAGTCTGATAAATGCCGGAAAAATGACTAAGTCCAAAAAAATTATTTTTTAAACTTTTTTCAATTTTACCCGTGGGATATATTTTCTACCCACACACATTTGGAACTCTCCTGGGGTACCCTCACACATATTATTCCCTTATTTAGTGGATATTTTCACAAAAAAGTGAAATTTTCAAAAATCCAGAAAATTGGCTGAAAACGACTAAATATCAAGGACTCATTGGGCGAATCGCTCTGGAACTGAAATCAGAACACTCACTGATATTTGCTCTATCTGAAAGTCTGATAAACGCCGGAAAAATGAATAAGTCCAAAAAAATATTTTTTTAAACTTTTTTCAATTTTGCCCCCATGGGATATATATTTTACCCACACACATTTGGAACTCTACTGGGGTACTCTCACACATATTATTCCCTCATTTAGTGGATATTTTCACAAGAAAGTGAAATTTTCATAAATCCAAAATATCGGCTGAAAACGACTAAATATCAAGGACTCATTGGGCGAATCGCTCTGGAACTGAAATCGGAACACTCACTTACATTTGCTCTATCTAAAAGTCTGATAAACGCCGGAAAAATGAGTAAGTCCAAAAAAAAAAATTTTTTCAACTTTTTTCAATTTTACCCCCGTGGGATATATATTCTACCCACACACATTTGGAACTCTACTGGGGTACCCTCACACATATTGTTCCCTCATTTAGTGGATATTTTCACAAAAAAGTGAAATTTTCAAAAATCCAGAAAATTGGCTGAAAACGACTAAATATCAAGGACTCATTGGGCAAAAAGCTCTGGAACTAAAATCGGAACGTTCATTGACATTTCCCCTCTCTGAAAGTCTGATAAACGCCGGAAAAATGAATAAGTCCAAAAAAAAATATTTTTCAACTTTTTTCAATTTTACCCCAGTGGGATATATATTTTACCCACACACATTTGGAACTCTCCTTGGGTACCCTCACATACATTATTCCCTCATTTAGTGTATATTGTCACAAAAAAATGAAATTTTCAAAAATCCAAAATATTGGCTGAAAACGACTAAATATCAAGGACTCATTGGGCGAATCGCTCTGGAGATGAAATTGGAACACTCACTGACATTTCCCCTATCTGAAAGTCTGATAAACGCCGGAAAAATGAATAAGTCCAAAAAAATATATTTTTTAATTTTTTTCAATTTTGCCCCCATGGGACATATATTCTACCCACACACATTCGGAACTCTACTGGGGTACCCTCACACATATTATTCCCTCATTTAGTGGATATTTTTACAAGAAAGTGAAATTTTCATAAATCCAAAATATTGGCTGAAAACGACTAAATATCAAAGACTCATTGGGCGAATCGCTCTGGAACTGAAATCGGAACGCTCACTGCCCTATCTGAAAGTCTGATAAACGCCGGAAAAATGAATAAGTCCAAAAAAAATTTTTTTTCAACTTTTTTCAATTTTACCCCCGTGGGATATATATTGTACCCACACACATTTGGAACTCTCCTGGGGTACCCTCACACATATTATTCCCTCATTTAGTGTATATTTTCACAAAAAAGTGAAATTTTCAAAAATCCAAAATATTGGCTGAAAACGACTAAATATCAAGGACTCATTGGGCGAATCGCTCTGGAGCTGAAATCGGAATGCTCACTGACATTTCCCCTATCTGATAGTCTGATAAACGCAGGAAAAATGAATAAGTCCAAAAAAATATTTTTTTTTACTTTTTTCAATTTTACCCCCGTGGGATATATATTCTACCCACACACATTTGGAACTCTCCTGGTGTACCCTCACACATATTATTCCCTCATTTAGTGTATATTTTCACAAAAAAGTGACATTTTCAAAAATCCAAAATATTGGCTGAAAACGACTAAATATCTAGGACTCATTGGGCGAATCGCTCTGGAACTGAAATCGGAACGCTCACTGACATTTGCCCTATCTGAAAGTCTGATAAACACCGGAAAAGTGACTAAGTCCAAAAAAAAATTAATTTCAACTTTTTTCAATTTTACCCCCGTGGGATATATATTCTACCCACACACATTTGGGACTCTCCTGGGGTACCCTCACACATATTATTCAATCATTTAGTTAATATTTTCACAAAAAAATGAAATTTTCAAAAATGCAGAAAATTTGCTGAAAATGACTAAATATCAAGGACTCATTGGGCGAATCGCTCTGGAACTGAAATCGGAACGCTCACTGACATTTGCCCTATCTGAAAGTCTGATAAACGCCGGAAAAATGAATAAGTCCAAAAAAAAAAATTTTTCAACTTTTTTCAATTTTACCCCAGTGGGATATATATTCTACCCACACACATTTGGAACTCTCCTGGGGTACCCTCACACATATTATTCCCTCATTTAGTGGATATTTTCACAAAAAAAGTGAAATTTTCAAAAATCCAAAATATTGGCTGAAAATGACTAAATATCAAGGACTCATTGGGCGAATCGCTCTGGAACTGAAATCGGAATGCTCACTGACATTTCCCCTATCTGAAAGTCTGATAAACGCCGTAAAAATGACTAAGTACAAAAAAAATTTTTTTCAACTTTTTTCAATTTTACCCCCGTGGGATATATATTCTACCCACACACATTTGGGACTCTCCTGGGGTACCCTCACACATATTATTCCCTCATTTAGTGGATATTGTCACAAGAAAGTGAAATTTTCAAAAATCCAAAATATTGGCTGAAAACGACGAAATATCAAGGACTCATTGGGCGAATCGCTCTGGAGCTGAAATCGGAACGCTCACTGACATTTCCCCTATCTGAAAGTCTGATAAACGCAGGAAAAATTAATAAGTCCAAAAAAATATTTTTTTTAACTTTTTTCAATTTTACCCCCATGGGATATATATTCTACCCACACACATTTGGAACTCTCCTGGTGTACCCTCACACATATTATTCCCTCATTTAGTGTATATTTTCACAAAAAAGTGACATTTTCAAAAATCCAAAATATTGGCTGAAAACGAATTAATATCAAGGACTCATTGGGTGAATAGCTCTAGAACTGAAATCGGAGCGCTCACTGACATTTCCTCTATCTGAAAGTCTGATAAATGCCGGAAAAATGAGAAAGTCCAAAAAAAAATTTTTTTTTTTACTTTTTCAATTTTGCCCCCCTGGGATATATATTCTACCCACACACATTTGGAACTCTCCTGGGGTACCCTCACACATATTACTCCCTCATTTAGTGGATATTTTCACAAGAAAGTTAAATTTTCAAAAATCCAGAAAATTGGCTGAAAACGACTAAATATCAAGGACTCATTGGGCGATTCGCTCTGGAACTGAAATCAAAATGCTCACTGACATTTCCCCTATCTGAAAGTCTGATAAACGCCGGAAAAATGACTAAGTCCAAAAAAACATTTTTTTTAACTTTTTTCTATTTTACCCCCGTGGGATATATATTCTACCCACACACATTTGGAACTCTCCTGGGGTACCCTCACACATATTAATCCCTTATTTAGTGGATATTTTCACAAAAAAAGTGAAATTTTCAAATATACAGAAAATTGGCTGAAAACGACTAAATATCAAGGACTCTTTGGGCGATTCGCTCTGGAACTGAAATCGGAACGCTCAATGACATTTCCCCTATCTGAAAGTCTGATAAACGCCGGAAATATGACTAAGTACAAAAAAAAATTTTTTCAACTTTTTTCAATTTTACCCCCGTGGCATATATATTCTACCCACACACATTTGGAACTCTCCTGGGGTACCCTCACACATATTATTCCCTCATTTAGTGGATATTGTCACAAGAAAGTGAAATTTTCAAAAATCCAAAATATTGGCTGAAAACGACGAAATATCAAGGACTCATTGGGCGAATCGCTCTGGAACTGAAATCGGAAAGCTCATTGACATTTCCCCTCTCTGAAAGTCTGATAAACGGCGGAAAAATGACTAACTCCAAAAAAATTTTTTTTCAATTTTACCCCCGTAGGATATATATTCTACCCACACACATTTGGAACTCTCCTGGGGTACCCTCACACATATTATTCCCTCATTTGGTGGATATTTTCACAAAAAAGTGAAATTTTCAAAACTTCAGAAAATTGGCTGAAAACGAGTAAATATCAAGGACTCATTGGGCGAATCGCTCTGGAACTGAAATCGGAACGCTAACTGACATTTCCCCTATCTGAAAGTCTGATAAACGCCGGAAAAATGACTAAGTCCCCAAAAAAAAATTTTTTCAACTTTTTTCAATTTTACCCCCATGGGATATATATTCTACCCACACACATTTGGAACTCTCCTGGGGTACCCTCACACATATTATTCCCTCATTCAGTGGATATTGTCACAAGAAAGTGAAATTTTCAAAAATCCAAAATATTGGCTGAAAACGACTAAATATCAAGGACTCATTGGGCGAATCGCTCTGGAACTGAAATCGGGACGCTCACTAACATTTCCCCTATCTGAAAGTCTGATAAACAACGGAAAAATGACTAAGTCCAAAAAAAAGTTTTTTCAACTTTTTTCAGTTTTACCCCCGTGGGATATACAGTACAGACCAAAAGTTTGGACACACCTTCTAATTTTAAAGATTTTTCTGCATTTTCATCACTTTGAAAATTGTACATTCACACTGAAGGCATCAAAACTATGAATTAACACATGTGGAATTATATACTTAACAAAAAAGTGTGAAACAACTGAAAATATATCTTATATTCTAAGTTCTTCAAAGTAGTCACCTTTTGCTTTGATGACTGCTTTGCACACTCTTGGCATTCTCTTGATGAGCTTCAAGAAGTAGTCACCGGAAATGGTCTTCCAACAATCTTGAAGGAGTTCCCAGAGATGCTTAGTGCTTGTTGGCCCTTTTGCCTTCACTCTGCGGTCCAGCTCACCCCAAACCATCTCGATTGGGTTCAGGTCTGGTGACTGTGGAGGCCAGGTCATCTGGCGTAGCACCCCATCACTCTCCTTCTTGGTCAAATAGCCCTTACACAGCCTGGAGGTGTGTGTTGGGGTCATTGTCCTGTTGAAAAATAAATGATGGTCCAACTAAACGCAAATCGGATGGAATAGCATGCCGCTGCAAGATGCTGTGGTAGCCATGCTGGTTCAGTATGCCTTCAATTTTGAATAAATTCCCAACAGTGTCACCAGCAAAGCACTCCCACACCATCACACCTCCTCCTCCATGCTTCACGGTGGGAACCAGGCATGTAGAGTCCATCCGTTCACCTTTTCTGCGTCGCACAAAGACACGGTGGTTGGAACCAAAGATCTCAAATTTGGACTCATCAGACCAAAGCACAGATTTCCACGGGTCTAATGTCCATTCCTTGTGTTCTTTAGCCCAAACAGTCTCTTCTGCTTGTTGCCTGTGCTTAGCAGTGGTTTCCTAGCAGCTATTTTACCATGAAGGCCGGCTGCACAAAGTCTCCTCTTAACAGTGGTTGAAGAGATGTGTCTGCTGCTAGAACTCTGTGTGGCATTGACCTGGTCTCTAATCTGAGTTGCTGTTAACCTGTGATTTCTGAGGCTGGTGACTCAGATAAACTTATCCTCAGAAGCAGAGGTGACTCTTGGTCTTCCTTTCCTGGGGCGGTCCTCATGTGTGCCAGTTTCTTTGTAGCGCTTGATGGTTTTTGCAACTGCACTTGGGCACACATTCAAAGTTTGCCCAATTTTTCGAACTGACTGACCTTCATTTCTTAAAGTAATGATGGCCACTCGTTTTTCTTTACTTAGCTGCTTTTTTCTTGCCATAATACAAATTCTAACAGTCTATTCAGTAGGACTATCAGCTGTGTATCCACCTGACTTCTGCACAACACAACTGATGGTCCCAACCTCATTTATAATGCAAGAAATCCCACTTATTAAACCTGACAGGGCACACCTGTGAAGTGAAAACCATTTCCGGTGACTACCTCTTGAAGCTCATCAAGAGAATGCCAAGAGTGTGCAAAGCAGTCATCAAAGCAAAAGGTGACTACTTTGAAGAACCTGGAATATAAGACATATTTTCAGTTGTTTCACACTTTTTTGTTAAGTATATAATTCCACATGTGTTAATTCATAGTTTTGATGCCTTCAGTGTGAATGTACAACTTTCAAAGTCATGAAAATACAGAAAAATCTTTAAATGAGAAGGTGTGTCCAAACTTTTGGTCTGTACTGTATATTCTACCCACACACATTTGGAACTCTCCTGGGGTACCCTCACACATATTATTCCCTCATTTAGTGGATATTTTCACAAAAAAGTGAAATTTTCAAATATCCAGAAAATTGTCTGAAAACGACTAAATATCAAGGACTCATTGGGCGAATCGCTCTGGAACTGAAATCGGAACGCTCACTGACATATCCCCTATCTGAAAGTCTGATGAACGCCGGAAAAATGACTAAGTCCAAAAAAATTTTTTTTCAACTTTTTTCAGTGTTACCCCTGTAGGATATATATTCTACCCAAACACATTTGGAACTCTCCTGGGGTACCCTCACACATATTATTCCCTCATTTAGTGGATATTGTCACAGGAAAGTGAAATTTTCAAAAATTCAAAATATTGGCTGAAAACAACGAAATATCAAGGACTCATTGGGCGAATCACTCTGGAACTGAAATCGGAACGCTCACTAAGATTTCCCCTATCTGAAAGTCTGATAAACGACGGAAAAATGACTAAGTCAAAAAAAAATTTTTTTTCAACTTTTTTCAGATTTACCCCTGTAGGATATATATTCTACCCACACACATTTGGAACTCTCCTGGGGTACCCTCACACATATTATTCCCTCATTTAGTGGATATTGTCACAAGAAAGTGAAATTTTCAAAAATCCAAAATATTGGCTGAAAACGACGAAATATCAAGGACTCATTGGGCGGATCGCTCTGGAACTGAAATCGGAACGCTCATTGACATTTCCCCTATCTGAAAGTCTGATAAACGCCGGAAAAATGACTAAGTCCAAAAATAATTTTTTCAACTTTTTTCAATTTTACCCCCGTAGGATATACAGTACAGACCAAAAGTTTGGACACACCTCATTTTAAAGATTTTTCTGCATTTTCATGTCTTTGAAAATTGTACATTCACACTGAAGGCATCAAAACTATGAATTAACACATGTGGAATTATATACTTAACAAAAAAGTGTGAAACAACTGAAAATATGTCTTATATTCTAGGTTCTTCAAAGTAGTCACCTTTTGCTTTGATGACTGCTTTGCACACTCTTGGCATTTTCTTGATGAGCTTCAAGAGGTAGTCACCGGAAACGGTCTTCCAACAATCTTGAAGGAGTTCCCAGAGATGCTTAGTTCTTGTTGGCCCTTTTGCCTTCACTCTGCGGTCCAGCTCACCCCAAACCATCTCGATTGGGTTCAGGTCTGGTGACTGTGGAGGCCAGGTCATCTGGCGTAGCACCCCATCACTCTCCTTCTTGGTCAAATAGCCCTTACACAGCCTGGAGGTGTGTGTTGGGGTCATTGTCCTGTTGAAAAATAAATGATGGTCCAACTAAACGCAAATCGGATGGAATAGCATGCCGCTGCAAGATGCTGTGGTAGCCATGCTGGTTCAGTATGCCTTCAATTTTGAATAAATTCCCAACAGTGTCACCAGCAAAGCACTCCCACACCATAACACCTCCTCCTCCATGCTTCACGGTGGGAACCAGGCATGTAGAGTCCATCCGTTCACCTTTTCTGCGTCGCACAAAGACACGGTGGTTGGAACCAAAGATCGCAAATTTGGACTCATCAGACCAAAGCACAGATTTCCACGGGTCTAATGTCCATTCCTTGTGTTCTTTAGCCCAAACAAGTCTCTTCTGCTTGTTGCCTGTCCATAGCAGTGGTTTCCTAGCAGCTATTTTACCATGAAGGCCGGCTGCACAAAGTCTCCTCTTAACAGTGGTTGAAGAGATGTGTCTGCTGCTAGAACTCTGTGTGGCATTGACCTGGTCTCTAATCTGAGTTGCTGTTAACCTGTGATTTCTGAGGCTGGTGACTCGGATAAACTTATCCTCAGAAGCAGAGGTGACTCTTGGTCTTCCTTTCCTGGGGCGGTCCTCATGTGTGCCAGTTTCTTTGTAGCGCTTGATGGTTTTTGCAACTGCACTTGGGCACACATTCAAAGTTTGCCCAATTTTTCGAACTGACTGACCTTCAATTCTTAAAGTAATGATGGCCACTCGTTTTTCTTTACTTAGCTGCTTTTTTCTTGCCATAATACAAATTCTAACAGTCTATTCAGTAGGACTATCAGCTGTGTATCCACCTGACTTCTGCACAACACAACTGATGGTCCCAACCTCATTTATAATGCAAGAAATCCCACTTATTAAACCTGACAGGGCACACCTGTGAAGTGAAAACCATTTCCGGTGACTACCTCTTGAAGCTCATCAAGAGAATGCCAAGAGTGTGCAAAGCAGTCATCAAAGCAAAAGGTGGCTACTTTGAAGAACCTGGAATATAAGACATATTTTCAGTTGTTTCACACTTTTTTGTTAAGTATATAATTCCACATGTGTTAATTCATAGTTTTGATGCCTTCAGTGTGAATGTACAACTTTCAAAGTCATGAAAATACAGAAAAATCTTTAAATGAGAAGGTGTGTCCAAACTTTTGGTCTGTACTGTATATTCTACCCACACACATTTGGAACTCTCCTGGGGTACCCTCACACATATTATTCCCTCATTTAGTGGATATTTTCACAAAAAAGTGAAATTTTCAAATATCCAGAAAATTGTCTGAAAACGACTAAATATCAAGGACTCATTGGGCGAATCGCTCTGGAACTGAAATCGGAACGCTCACTGACATATCCCCTATCTGAAAAAAGTCTGATAAACGCCGGAAAAATGACTAAGTCCAAAAAAAACAATTTTTCAACTTTTTTCAATTTTACCCCCGTGGGATATATATTCTACCCACACACATTTGGAACTCTCCTGGGGTACCCTCACACATATTATTCCCTCATTTAGCGGATATTGTCACAAGAAAGTGAAATTTTCAAAAATCCAAAATATTGGCTGAAAACGACTAAATATCAAGGACTCATTGGGCCAATCGCTCTGGAACTGAAATTGGAACGCTCATTGACATTTCCCCTCTCTGAAAGTCTGATAAACGCCGGAAAAATGACTAAGTCCAAAAAAATATTTTTTCAACTTTTTTCAATTTTACCCCCGTAGGATATATATTCTACCCACACACATTTGGAACTCTCCTGGGTTACCCTCACACATATTATTCCCTCATTTAGTGGATATTTTCACAAAAAAGTGAAATTTTCAAATATCCAGAAAATTGTCTGAAAACGACTAAATATCAAGGACTCATTGGGCGAATCGCTCTGGAACTGAAATCGGAACACTCACTGACATATCCCCTATCTGAACGTCTGATAAACGCCGGAAAAATGACTAAGTCCAAAAAAATTTTTTTTCAACTTTTTTCAGTGTTACCCCTGTAGGATATATATTCTACCCACACACATTTGGAACTCTCCTGGGGTACCCTTACACATATTATTCCCTCATTTAGTGGATATTTTCACAAAAAAGTGAAATTTTCAAATATTCAGAAAATTGTCTGAAAACGACTAAATATCAAGGACTCATTGGGTGAATCGCTCTGGAACTGAAATCGGAACGCTCACTGACATATCCCCTATCTGAAAGTCTGATAAACGCCGGAAAAATGACTAAGTCCAAAAAAATTTTTTTTCAACTTTTTTCAATGTTACCCCTTTAGGATATATATTGTACCCACACACATTTGGAACTCTCCTGGGGTACCCTCACACATATTATTCCCTCATTTAGTGGATATTGTCACAAAAAAGTGAAATTTTCAAATATCCAGAAAATTGTCTGAAAACGACTAAATATCAAGGACTCATTGGGCGAATCGCTCTGGAACTGAAATCGGAACGCTCACTGACATTTCCCCTAACTGAAAGTCTGATAAACGCCGGAAAAATGACTAAGTCCAAAAATAAATTTTTCAACTTTTTTCAATTTTACCCCCGTAGGATATATATTCTACCCACACACATTTGGAACTCTCCTGGGGTACCCTCACACATATTATTCCCTCATTTAGTGGATATTTTCACAAAAAAGTGAAATTTTCAAATATCCAGAAAATTGTCTGAAAACGACTAAATATCAAGGACTCATTGGGCGAATCGCTCTGGAACGGAAATCGGAACGCTCTCTGACATATCCCCTATCTGAAAGTCTGATAAACGCCAGAAAAATGACTAAGTCCAAAAAAAATTTTTTTCAACTTTATTCAGTGTTACCCCTGTGGGATATATATTCTACCCACACACATTTGGAACTCTCCTGGGGTACCCTCACACATATTATTCCCTCATTTAGTGGATATTTTCACAAAAAAGTAAAATTTTCAAATATCCAGAAAATTGTCTGAAAACGACTAAATATCAATGTCTCATTGGGCGAATCGCTCTGGAACTGAAATCGGAACGCTAACTGACATTTCCCCTATCTGAAAGTCTGATAAACGCCGGAAAAATGACTAAGTCCAAAAAAAATTTTTTTCAACTTTTTTCAATTTTACCCCTGTAGGATATATATTCTACCGACACACATTTGGAACTCTCCTGGGGTACCCTCACACATATTATTCCCTCATTTAGTGGATATTGTCACAAGAAAGTGAAATTTTCAAAAATCCAAAATATTGGCTGAAAACGACTAAATATCAATGACTCATTGGGCGAATCGCTCTGGAACTGAAATCTGAATGCTCACTGACATTTCCCCTATCTGAAAGTCTGATAAACGCCGGAAAAATGACTAAGTCCAAAAAAAACAATTTTTCAACTTTTTTCAATTTTACCCCCGTGGGATATATATTCTACCCACACACATTTGGAACTCTCCTGGGGTACCCTCACACATATTATTCCCTCATTTAGTGGATATTTTCACAAAAAAGTGAAATTTTCAAATATCCAGAAAATTGGCTGAAAATGACTAAATCTCATGGACTCATTGAGTGAATCGCTCTGGAACTGAAATCGGAACGCTCACTGACATATCCCCTATCTGAAAGTCTGATAAGCGCCGGAAAAATGACTAAGTCCAAAAAAAAATTTTTTCAACTTTTTTCAGTTTTACCCCTGTAGGATATATATTCTACCCACACACATTTGGAACTCTCCTGGGGTACCCTCACACATATTATTCCCTCATTTAGTGGATATTGTCACAAGTGAAATTTTCAAAAATCCAAAATATTGGCTGAAAACGACTAAATATCAATGACTCATTGGGCGAATCGCTCTGGAACTGAAATCGGAACGCTCACTGACATATCCCCTATCTGAAAGTCTGATGAACGCCGGAAAAATGACTAAGTCCAAAAAAATTTTTTTTCAACTTTTTTCAGTGTTACCCCTGTAGGATATATATTCTACCCAAACACATTTGGAACTCTCCTGGGGTACCCTTACACATATTATTCCCTCATTTAGTGGATATTGTCACAAAAAAGTGAAATTTTCAAATATCCAGAAAATTGTCTGAAAACGACTAAATATCAAGGACTCATTGGGCGAATCGCTCTGGAACTGAAATCGGAACGCTCACTGACATTTCCCCTATCTGAAAGTCTGATAAACGCCGGAAAAATGACTAAGTCCAAAAAAAACAATTTTTCAACTTTTTTCAATTTTACCCCCGTGGGATATATATTCTACCCACACACATTTGGAACTCTCCTGGGGTACCCTCACACATATTATTCCCTCATTTAGTGGATATTTTCACAAAAAAGTGAAATTTTCAGATATCCTGAAAATTGTCTGAAAACGACTAAATATCAAGGACTCATTGGGCGAATCGCTCTGGAACTGAAATCGGAATGCTCACTGACATTTCCCCTATCTGAAAGTCTGATAAACGCCGGAAAAATGACTAAGTCCAAAAAAAACAATTTTTCAACTTTTTTCAATTTTACCCCCGTGGGATATATATTCTACCCACACACATTTGGAACTCTCCTGGGGTACCCTCACACATATTATTCCCTCATTTAGTGGATATTTTCACAAAAAAGTGAAATTTTCAAATATCCAGAAAATTGGCTGAAAACGACTAAATCTCATGGACTCATTGAGTGAATCGCTCTGGAACTGAAATCGGAACGCTCACTGACATATCCCCTATCTGAAAGTCTGATAAGCGCCGGAAAAATGACTAAGTCCAAAAAAAATTTTTTCAACTTTTTTCAGTTTTACCCCTGTAGGATATATATTCTACCCACACACATTTGGAACTCTCCTGGGGTACCCTTACACATATTATTCCCTCATTTAGTGGATATTGTCACAAAAAAGTGAAATTTTCAAATATCCAGAAAATTGTCTGAAAACGACTAAATATCAAGGACTCATTGGGCGAATCGCTCTGGAACTGAAATCGGAACGCTCACTGACATTTCCCCTATCTGAAAGTCTGATAAACGCCGGAAAAATGACTAAGTCCAAAAAAAACAATTTTTCAACTTTTTTCAATTTTACCCCCGTGGGATATATATTCTACCCACACACATTTGGAACTCTCCTGGGGTACCCTCACACATATTATTCCCTCATTTAGTGGATATTTTCACAAAAAAGTGAAATTTTCAAATATCCTGAAAATTGTCTGAAAACGACTAAATATCAAGGACTCATTGGGCGAATCGCTCTGGAACTGAAATCGGAATGCTCACTGACATTTCCCCTATCTGAAAGTCTGATAAACGCCGGAAAAATGACTAAGTCCAAAAAAAATTTTTTTCAACTTTTTTCAGTTTTACCCCTGTAGGATATATATTCTACCCACACACATTTGGAACTCTCCTGGGGTACCCTCACACATATTATTCCCTCATTTAGTGGATATTGTCACAAGTGAAATTTTCAAAAATCCAAAATATTGGCTGAAAACGACTAAATATCAATGACTCATTGGGCGAATCGCTCTGGAACTGAAATCGGAACGCTCATTGACATTTCCCCTCTCTGAAAGTCTGATAAACGCCGGAAAAATGACTAAGTCCAAAAATAATTTTTTCAACTTTTTTCAATTTTACCCCCGTAGGATATATATTCTACCCACACACATTTGGAACTCTCCTGGGGTACCCTCACACATATTATTCCCTCATTTAGTGGATATTTTCACAAAAAAGTGAAATTTTCAAATATCCTGAAAATTGTCTGAAAACGACTAAATATCAAGGACTCATTGGGCGAATCGCTCTGGAACTGAAATCGGAACGCTCACTGACATTTCCCCTATCTGAAAGTCTGATAAACGCCGGAAAAATGACTAAGTCCAAAAAAAAATTTTTCAACTTTTTTCAGTTTTACCCCTGTAGGATATATATTCTACCCACACACATTTGGAACTCTCCTGGGGTACCCTCACACATATTATTCCCTCATTTAGTGGATATTGTCACAAGTGAAATTTTCAAAAATCCAAAATATTGGCTGAAAACGACTAAATATCAAGGACTCATTGGGCGAATCGCTCTGGAACTGAAATCGGAACGCTCACTGACATTTCCCCTATCTGAAAGTCTGATAAACGCCGGAAAAATGACTAAGTCCAAAAAAAACAATTTTTCAACTTTTTTCAATTTTACCCCCGTGGGATATATATTCTACCCACACACATTTGGAACTCTCCTGGGGTACCCTCACACATATTATTCCCTCATTTAGTGGATATTTTCACAAAAAAGTGAAATTTTCAAATATCCAGAAAATTGGCTGAAAACGACTAAATCTCATGGACTCATTGAGTGAATCGCTCTGGAACTGAAATCGGAACGCTCACTGACATATCCCCTATCTGAAAGTCTGATAAGCGCCGGAAAAATGACTAAGTCCAAAAAAAAATTTTTTCAACTTTTTTCAGTTTTACCCCTGTAGGATATATATTCTACCCACACACAATTGGAACTCTCCTGGGGTACCCTCACACATATTATTCCCTCATTTAGTGGATATTGTCACAAGAAAGTGAAATTTTCAAAAATCCAAAATATTGGCTAAAAACGACGAAATATCAAGGACTCATTGGGCGAATCGCTCTGGAACTGAAATCGGAACGCTCATTGACATTTCCCCTCTCTGAAAGTCTGATAAACGCCGGAAAAATGACTAAGTCCAAAAATAATTTTTTCAACTTTTTTCAATTTTACCCCCGTAGGATATATATTCTACCCACACACATTTGGATCTCTCCTGGGTTACCCTCACACATACTATTCCCTCATTTAGTGGATATTTTCACAAAAAAGTGAAATTTTCAAATATCCAGAAAATTGTCTGAAAACGACTAAATATCAAGGACTCATTGGGCGAATCACTCTGGAACTGAAATCGGAACGCTCACTGACATATCCCCTATCTGAAAGTCTGATAAACGCCGGAAAAATGACTAAGTCCAAAAAAATTTTTTTTAAACTTTTTTCAATGTTAGCCCTTTAGGATATATATTCTACCCACACACATTTGGAACTCTCTTGGGGTACCCTCACACATATTATTCCCTCATTTAGTGGATATTGTCACAGGAAAGTGAAATTTTCAAAAATTCAAAATATTGGCAGAAAACGACGAAATATCAAGGACTCATTGGGCGAATCACTCTGGAACTGAAATCGGAACGCTCACTGACATTTCCCCTATCTGAAAGTCTGATAAACGACGGAAAAATGACTAAGTCAAAAAAAAAATTTTTTTCAACTTTTTTCAGTGTTACCCCTGTGGGATATATATTCTACCCACACACATTTGGAACTCTCCTGGGGTACCCTCACACATATTATTCCCTCATTTAGTGGATATTTTCACAAAAAAGTAAAATTTTCAAATATCCAGAAAATTGTCTGAAAAAGACTAAATATCAAGGACTCATTGGGCGAATCGCTCTGGAACTGAAATCGGAACGCTCACTGACATTTCCCCTATCTGAAAGTCTGATAAGCGCCGGAAAAATGACTAAGTCCAAAAAAAATTTTTTTCAACTTTTTTCAGTTTTACCCCTGTAGGATATATATTCTACCCACACACATTTGGAACTCTCCTGGGGTACCCTCACACATATTATTCCCTCATTTAGTGGATATTGTCACAAGAAAGTGAAATTTTCAAAAATCCAAAATATTGGCTGAAAACGACTAAATATCAATGACTCATTGGGCGAATCGCTCTGGAACTGAAATCGGAACGCTCACTGACATTTCCCCTATCTGAAAGTCTGATAAACGCCGGAAAAATGACTAAGTCCAAAAAAAATTTTTTTCAACTTTTTTCAGTTTTACCCCTGTAGGATATATATTCTACCCACACACATTTGGAACTCTCCTGGGGTACCCTCACACATATTATTCCCTCATTTAGTGGATATTGTCACAAGAAAGTGAAATTTTCAAAAAACCAAAATATTGGCTGAAAACGACTAAATATCAATGACTCATTGGGCGAATCGCTCTGGAACTGAAATCGGAACGCTCATTGACATTTCCCCTCTCTGAAAGTCTGATAAACGCCGGAAAAATGACTAAGTCCAAAAATAATTTTTTCAACTTTTTTCAATTTTACCCCCGTAGGATATATATTCTACCCACACACATTTGGAACTCTCCTGGGGTACCCTCACACATATTATTCCCTCATTTAGTGGATATTTTCACAAGAAAGTGAAATTTTCAAATATCCTGAAAATTGTCTGAAAACGACTAAATATCAAGGACTCATTGGGCGAATCGCTCTGGAACTGAAATCGGAACACTCACTGACATATCCCCTATCTGAAAGTCTGATAAACGCAGGAAAAATGACTAAGTCCAAAAAAATTTTTTTTCAACTTTTTTCAGTGTTACCCCTGTAGGATATATATTCTACCCACACACATTTGGAACTCTCCTGGGGTACCCTCACACATATTATTCCCTCATTTAGTGGATATTGTCACAAGAAAGTGAAATTTTCAAAAATCCAAAATATTGGCTAAAAACGACGAAATATCAAGGACTCATTGGGCGAATCGCTCTGGAACTGAAATCGGAACGCTCATTGACATTTCCCCTCTCTGAAAGTCTGATAAACGCCGGAAAAATGACTAAGTCCAAAAATAATTTTTTCAACTTTTTTCAATTTTACCCCCGTAGGATATATATTCTACCCACACACATTTGGAACTCTCCTGGGTTACCCTCACACATATTATTCCCTCATTTAGTGGATATTTTCACAAAAAAGTGAAATTTTCAAATATCCAGAAAATTGTCTGAAAACGACTAAATATCAAGGACTCATTGGGCCAATCGCTCTGGAACTGAAATTGGAACGCTCATTGACATTTCCCCTCTCTGAAAGTCTGATAAACGCCGGAAAAATGACTAAGTCCAAAAAAATATTTTTTCAACTTTTTTCAATTTTACCCCCGTAGGATATATATTCTACCCACACACATTTGGAACTCTCCTGGGGTACCCTCACACATATTATTCCCTCATTTAGTGGATAATTTCACAAAAAAGTGAAATTTTCAAATATCCAGAAAATTGGCTGCAAACGACTAAATATCAAGGACTCATTGAGCGAATCGCTCTGGAACTGAAATCGGAATGCTCACTGACATTTCCCCTATCTGAAAGTCTGATAAACGCCGGAAAAATGACTAAGTCCAAAAATAATTTTTTCAACTTTTTTCAATTTTACCCCCGTAGGATATATATTCTACCCACACACATTTGGAACTCTCCTGGGTTACCCTCACACATACTATTCCCTCATTTAGTGGATATTTTCACAAAAAAGTGAAATTTTCAAATATCCAGAAAATTGTCTGAAAACGACTAAATATCAAGGACTCATTGGGAGAATCACTCTGGAACTGAAATCGGAACGCTCACTGACATATCCCCTATCTGAAAGTCTGATAAACGCCGGAAAAATGACTAAGTCCAAAAAAAATTTTTTTAAACTTTTTTCAATGTTACCCCTTTAGGATATATATTCTACCCACACACATTTGGAACTCTCTTGGGGTACCCTCACACATATTATTCCCTCATTTAGTGGATATTGTCACAGGAAAGTGAAATTTTCAAAAATTCAAAATATTGGCAGAAAACGACGAAATATCAAGGACTCATTGGGCGAATCACTCTGGAACTGAAATCGGAACGCTCACTGACATTTCCCCTATCTGAAAGTCTGATAAACGACGGAAAAATGACTAAGTCAAAAAAAAAATTTTTTTCAAATTTTTTCAGTGTTACCCCTGTAGGATATATATTCTACCCACACACATTTGGAACTCTCCTGGGGTACCCTCACACATATTATTCCCTCATTTAGTGGATATTTTCACAAAAAAGTAAAATTTTCAAATATCCAGAAAATTGTCTGAAAACGACTAAATATCAAGGACTCATTGGGCGAATCGCTCTGGAACTGAAATCGGAACGCTCACTGACATATCCCCTATCTGAAAGTCTGATAAACGCCGGAAAAATGACTAAGTCCAAAAAAAATTTTTTTCAACTTTTTTCAGTGTTACCCCTGTAGGATATATATTCTACCCACACACATTTGGAACTCTCCTGGGGTACCCTTACACATATTATTCCCTCATTTAGTGGATATTGTCACAAGAAAGTGAAATTTTCAAAAATCCAAAATATTGGCTGAAAACGACGAAATATCAAGGGCTCATTGGGCGAATCGCTCTGGAACTGAAATCGGAACGCTCATTGACATTTCCCCTCTCTGAAAGTCTGATAAACGCCGGAAAAATGACTAAGTCCAAAAATAATTTTTTCAACTTTTTTCAATTTTACCCCCGTAGGATATATATTCTACCCACACACATTTGGAACTCTCCTGGGTTACCCTCACACATATTATGCCCTCATTTAGTGGATATTTTCACAAAAAAGTGAAATTTTCAAATATCCAGAAAATTGTCTGAAAACGACTAAATATCAAGGACTCATTGGGCGAATCGCTCTGGAACTGAAATCGGAACACTCACTGACATATCCCCTATCTGAAAGTCTGATAAACGCCGGAAAAATGACTAAGTCCAAAAAAATTTTTTTTCAACTTTTTTCAGTGTTACCCCTGTAGGATATATATTCTACCCACACACATTTGGAACTCTCCTGGGGTACCCTCACACATACTATTCCCTCATTTAGTGGATATTTTCACAAAAAAGTGAAATTTTCAAATATCCAGAAAATTGTCTGAAAACGACTAAATATCAAGGACTCATTGGGCGAATCACTCTGGAACTGAAATCGGAACGCTCACTGACATATCCCCTATCTGAAAGTCTGATAAACGCCGGAAAAATGACTAAGTCCAAAAAAAATTTTTTTCAACTTTTTTCAATTTTACCCCCGTAGGATATATATTCTACCCACACACATTTGGAACTCTCCTGGGGTACCCTCACACATATTATTCCCTCATTTAGTGGATAATTTCACAAAAAAGTGAAATTTTCAAATATCCAGAAAATTGGCTGCAAACGACTAAATATCAAGGACTCATTGAGCGAATCGCTCTGGAACTGAAATCGGAACGCTCACTGACATTTCCCCTATCTGAAAGTCTGATAAACGCCGGAATAATGACTAAGTCCAAAAAAAACAATTTTTCAACTTTTTTCAATTTTACCCCCGTGGGATATATATTCTACCCACACACATTTGGAACTCTCCTGGGTTAAACTCACACATATTATTCCCTCATTTAGTGGATATTTTCACAAAAAAGTGAAATTTTCAAATATCCAGAAAATTGTCTGAAAATGACTAAATATCAAGGACTCATTGGGCGAATCGCTCTGGAACTGAAATCGGAACACTCACTGGCATATCCCCTATCTGAAAGTCTGATAAATACCGGAAAAATGACTAAGTCCAAAAAAAATTTTTTTCAACTTTTTTCAGTGTTACCCCTGTAGGATATATATTCTACCCACACACATTTGGAACTCTCCTGGGGTACCCTCACACATATTATTCCCTCATTTAGTGGATATTTTCACAAAAAAGTGAAATTTTCAAATATCCAGAAAATTGTCTGAAAACGATTAAATATCAAGGACTCATTGGGCGAATCGCTCTGGAACTGAAATCGGAACGCTCACTGACATATCCCCTATCTGAAAGTCTGATAAACGCCGGAAAAATGACTAAGTCCAAAAAATTTTTTTTTCAACTTTTTTAATGTTACCCCTTAAGGATATATATTCTACCCACACACATTTGGAACTCTCCTGGGGTACCCTCACACATATTATTCCCTCATTTAGTGGATATTGTGACAGGAAAGTGAAATTTTCAAAAATTCAAAATATTGGCAGAAAACGACGAAATATCAAGGACTCATTGGGCGAATCACTCTGGAACTGAAATCGGAACGCTCACTGACATTTCCCCTATCTGAAAGTCTGATAAACAACGGAAAAATGACTAAGTAAAAAAAAAATTTTTTTTCAACTTTTTTCAGTTTTACCCCTGTAGGATATATATTCTACCCACACACATTTGGAACTCTCCTGGGGTACCCTCACACATATTATTCCCTTATTTAGTGGATATTTTCACAAAAAAGTAAAATTTTCAAATATCCAGAAAATTGTCTGAAAACGACTAAATATCAAGGACTCATTGGGCGAATCGCTCTGGAACTGAAATCGGAACACTCACTGGCATATCCCCTATCTGAAAGTCTGATAAATACCGGAAAAATGACTAAGTCCAAAAAAATTTTTTTTCAACTTTTTTCAGTGTTACCCCTGTAGGATATATATTCTACCCACACACATTTGGAACTCTCCTGGGGTACCCTCACACATATTATTCCCTCATTTAGTGGATATTGTCACAGGAAAGTGAAATTTTCAAAAATTCAAAATATTGGCAGAAAACGACGAAATATCAAGGACTCATTGGGCGAATCACTCTGGAACTGAAATCGGAACGCTCACTGACATTTCCCCTATCTGAAAGTCTGATAAACAACGGAAAAATGACGAAGTAAAAAAAAAATTTTTTTTCAACTTTTTTCAGTTTTACCCCTGTAGGATTTATATTCTACCCACACACATTTGGAACTCTCCTGGGGTACCCTCACACATATTATTCCCTCATTTAGTGGATATTGTCACAGGAAAGTGAAATTTTCAAAAATTCAAAATATTGGCAGAAAACGACGAAATATCAAGTACTCATTGGGCGAATCACTCTGGAACTGAAATCGGAACGCTCACTGACATATCCCCTATCTGAAAGTCTGATAAACGCCGGAAAAATGACTAAGTCCAAAAATAATTTTTTCAACTTTTTTCAATTTTACCCCGTAGGATATATATTCTTCCCACACACATTTGGAACTCTCCTGGGTTACCCTCACACATATTATTCCCTCATTTAGTGGATATTTTCACAAAAAAGTGAAATTTTCAAATATCCAGAAAATTGTCTGAAAATGACTAAATATCAAGGACTCATTGGGCGAATCGCTCTGGAACTGAAATCGGAACACTCACTGACATATCCCCTATCTGAAAGTCTGATAAACACCGGAAAAATGACTAAGTCCAAAAAAAATTTTTTTCAACTTTTTTCAGTTACCTCTTTAGGATATATATTCTACCCACACACATTTGGAACTCTCCTGGGGTACCCTCACACATATTATTCCCTCATTTAGTGGATATTGTCACAGGAAAGTGAAATTTTCAAAAATTCAAAATATTGGCAGAAAACGACGAAATATCAAGGACTCATTGGGCGAATCACTCTGGAACTGAAATAGGAACGCTCACTGACATTTCCCCTATCTGAAAGTCTGATAAACAACGGAAAAATGACTAAGGAAAAAAAAAATTTTTTTTCAACTTTTTTCAGTTTTACCCCTGTAGGATATATATTCTGCCCACACACATTTGGAACTCTCCTGGGGTACCCTCACACATATTATTCCCTCATTTAGTGGATATTGTCAAAAAAAAGTGAAATTTTCAAATATCCAGAAAATTGTCTGAAAACGACTAAATATCAAGGACTCATTGGGCGAATCGCTCTGGATCTGAAATCGGAACGCTCACTGACATATCCCCTATCTGAAAGTCTGATAAACGCCGGAAAAATGACTAAGTCCCAAAAATTTTTTTTCAACTTTTTTCAGTGTTACCCCTGTAGGTTATATATTCTACCCACACACATTTGGAACTCTCCTGGGGTACCCTCACACATATTATTCCCTCATTTAGTGGATATTTTCACAAAAAAGTAAAATTTTCAAATATCCAGAAAATTGTCTGAAAACGACTAAATATCAAGAACTCATTGGGTGAATCGCTCTGGAACTGAAATCGGAACACTCACTGACATATCCCCTATCTGAAAGTCTGATAAACGCAGGAAAAATGACTAAGTCCAAAAAAATTTTTTTTCAACTTTTTTCAGTGTTACCCCTGTAGGATATATATTCTACCCACACACATTTGGAACTCTCCTGGGGTACCCTCACACATATTATTCCCTCATTTAGTGGATATTTTCACAAAAAAGTGAAATTTTCAAATATCCAGAAAATTGTCTGAAAACGACTAAATATCAAGAACTCATTGGGCGAATCGCTCTGGAACTGAAATCGGAACACTCACTGACATATCCCCTATCTGAAAGTCTGATAAACGCAGGAAAAATGACTAAGTCCAAAAAAATTTTTTTTCAACTTTTTTCAGTGTTACCCCTGTAGGATATATATTCTACCCACACACATTTGGAACTCTCCTGGGGTACCCTCACACATATTATTCCCTCATTTAGTGGATATTTTCACAAAAAAGTGAAATTTTCAAATATCTAGAAAATTGGCTGAAAACGACGAAATATCAAGGACTCATTGGGCGAATCGCTCTGAAACTGAAATCGGAACGCTCATTGACATTTCCCCTCTCTGAAAGTCTGATAAACGCCGGAAAAATGACTAAATCCAAAAATAATTTTTTCAACTTTTTTCAATTTTACCCCCGTAGGATATATATTCTACCCACACACATTTGGAACTCTCCTGGGTTACCCTCACACATATTATTCCCTCATTTCGTGGATATTTTCACAAAAAAGTGAAATTTTCAAATATCCAGAAAATTGTCTGAAAACGACTAAATATCAAGGACTCATTGGGCGAATCGCTCTGGAACTGAAATCGGAACACTCACTGACATATCCCCTATCTGAAAGTCTGATAAACACCGGAAAAATGACTAAGTCCAAAAAAATTTTTTTTCAACTTTTTTCAGTGTTACCCCTGTAGGATATATATTCTACCCACACACATTTGGAACTCTCCTGGGGTACCCTCACACATATTATTCCCTCATTTAGTGGATATTGTCACAGGAAAGTGAATTTTTCAAAAATTCAAAATATTGGCAGAAAACGACGAAATATCAAGGACTCATTGGGCGAATCACTCTGGAACTGAAATAGGAACGCTCACTGACATTTCCCCTATCTGAAAGTCTGATAAACAACGGAAAAATGACTAAGTAAAAAAAAAATTTTTTTTCAACTTTTTTCAGTTTTACCCCTGTAGGATATATATTCTACCCACACACATTTGGAACTCTCCTGGGGTACCCTCACACATATTATTCCCTCATTTAGTGGATATTGTCACAAGAAAGTGAAATTTTCAAAAATCCAAAATATTGGCTGAAAACGACGAAATATCAAGGACTCATTGGGCGAATCGCTCTGGAACTGAAATCGGAACGCTCATTGACATTTCCCCTCTCTGAAAGTCTGATAAACGCAGGAAAAATGACTAAGTCCAAAAAAATTTTTTTTCAACTTTTTTCAGTGTTACCCCTGTAGGATATATATTCTACCCACACACATTTGGAACTCTCCTGGGGTACCCTCACACATATTATTCCCTCATTTAGTGGATATTTTCACAAAAAAGTGAAATTTTCAAATATCTAGAAAATTGGCTGAAAACGACGAAATATCAAGGACTCATTGGGCGAATCGCTCTGAAACTGAAATCGGAACGCTCATTGACATTTCCCCTCTCTGAAAGTCTGATAAACGCCGGAAAAATGACTAAATCCAAAAATAATTTTTTCAACTTTTTTCAATTTTACCCCCGTAGGATATATATTCTACCCATACACATTTGGAAATCTCCTGGGTTACCCTCACACATATTATTCCCTCATTTCGTGGATATTTTCACAAAAAAGTGAAATTTTCAAATATCCAGAAAATTGTCTGAAAACGACTAAATATCAAGGACTCATTGGGCGAATCGCTCTGGAACTGAAATCGGAACACTCACTGACATATCCCCTATCTGAAAGTCTGATAAACACCGGAAAAATGACTAAGTCCAAAAAAAATTTTTTTCAACTTTTTTCAGTGTTACCCCTGTAGGATATATATTCTACCCACACACATTTGGAACTCTCCTGGGGTACCCTCACACATATTATTCCCTCATTTAGTGGATATTGTCACAGGAAAGTGAATTTTTCAAAAATTCAAAATATTGGCAGAAAACGACGAAATATCAAGGACTCATTGGGCGAATCACTCTGGAACTGAAATAGGAACGCTCACTGACATTTCCCCTATCTGAAAGTCTGATAAACAACGGAAAAATGACTAAGTAAAAAAAAAATTTTTTTTCAACTTTTTTCAGTTTTACCCCTGTAGGATATATATTCTACCCACACACATTTGGAACTCTCCTGGGGTACCCTCGCACATATTATTCCCTCATTTAGTGGATATTGTCACAGGAAAGTGAAATTTTCAAAAATTCAAAATATTGGCAGAAAACGACGAAATATCAAGGACTCATTGGGCGAATCACTCTGGAACTGAAATCGGAATGCTCACTGACATTTCCCCTATCTGAAAGTCTGATAAACGACGGAAAAATGACTAAGTCCAAAAAAAATTTTTTTCAACTTTTTTCAGTTTTACCCCTGTAGGATATATATTCTACCCACACACATTTGGAACTCTCCTGGGGTACCCTCACACATATTATTCCCTCATTTAGTGGATATTGTCACAAGAAAGTGAAATTTTCAAAAATCCAAAATATTGGCTGAAAACGACGAAATATCAAGGACTCATTGGGCGAATCGCTCTGGAACTGAAATCGGAACGCTCATTGACATTTCCCCTCTCTGAAAGTCTGATAAACGCAGGAAAAATGACTAAGTCCAAAAAAAATTTTTTTCAACTTTTGTCAGTGTTACCCCTGTAGGATATATATTCTACCCACACACATTTGGAACTCTCCTGGGGTACCCTCACACATATTATTCCCTCATTTAGTGGATATTTTCACAAAAAAGTGAAATTTTCAAATATCTAGAAAATTGGCTGAAAACGACGAAATATCAAGGACTCATTGGGCGAATCGCTCTGAAACTGAAATCGGAACGCTCATTGACATTTCCCCTCTCTGAAAGTCTGATAAACGCCGGAAAAATGACTAAATCCAAAAATAATTTTTTCAACTTTTTTCAATTTTACCCCCGTAGGATATATATTCTACCCATACACATTTGGAAATCTCCTGGGTTACCCTCACACATATTATTCCCTCATTTCGTGGATATTTTCACAAAAAAGTGAAATTTTCAAATATCCAGAAAATTGTCTGAAAACGACTAAATATCAAGGACTCATTGGGCGAATCGCTCTGGAACTGAAATCGGAACACTCACTGACATATCCCCTATCTGAAAGTCTGATAAACACCGGAAAAATGACTAAGTCCAAAAAAATTTTTTTTCAACTTTTTTCAGTGTTACCCCTGTAGGATATATATTCTACCCACACACATTTGGAACTCTCCTGGGGTACCCTTACACATATTATTCCCTCATTTAGTGGATATTTTCACAAAAAAGTGAAATTTTCAAATATCCAGAAAATTGTCTGAAAACGAATAAATATCAAGGACTCATTGGGCGAATCGCTCTGGAACTGAAATCGGAACGCTCACTGACATATCCCCTATCTGAAAGTCTGATAAACGCCGGAAAAATGACTAAGTCCAAAAAAATTTTTTTTCAACTTTTTTCAATGTTACCCCTTTAGGATATATATTCTACCCACACACATTTGGAACTCTCCTGGGGTACCCTCACACATATTATTCCCTCATTTAGTGGATATTGTCACAGGAAAGTGAAATTTTCAAAAATTCAAAATATTGGCAGAAAACGACGAAATATCAAGGACTCATTGGGCGAATCACTCTGGAACTGAAATAGGAACGCTCACTGACATTTCCCCTATCTGAAAGTCTGATAAACAACGGAAAAATGACTAAGTAAAAAAAAAATTTTTTTTCAACTTTTTTTAGTTTTACCCCTGTAGGATATATATTCTACCCACACACATTTGGAACTCTCCTGGGGTACCCTCACACATATTATTCCCTCATTTAGTGGATATTGTCAAAAAAAAGTGAAATTTTCAAATATCCAGAAAATTGTCTGAAAACGACTAAATATCAAGGACTCATTGGGCGAATCGCTCTGGAACTGAAATCGGAACGCTCACTGACATATCCCCTATCTGAAAGTCTGATAAACGCCGGAAAAATGACTAAGTCCCAAAAAAATTTTTTTCAACTTTTTTCAGTGTTAGCCCTGTAGGATATATATTCTACCCACACACAGTTGGAACTCTCCTGGGGTACCCTCACACATATTATTCCCTCATTTAGTGGATATTGTCACAGGAAAGTGAAATTTTCAAAAATTCAAAATATTGGCAGAAAACGACGAAATATCAAGGACTCATTGGGCGAATCACTCTGGAACTGAAATAGGAACGCTCACTGACATTTCCCCTATCTGAAAGTCTGATAAACAACGGAAAAATGACTAAGTAAAAAAAAAATTTTTTTTCAACTTTTTTCAGTTTTACCCCTGTAGGATATATATTCTACCCACACACATTTGGAACTCTCCTGGGGTACCCTCACACATATTATTCCCTCATTTAGTGGATATTGTCACAAGAAAGTGAAATTTTCAAAAATCCAAAATATTGGCTGAAAACGACGAAATATCAAGGACTCATTGGGCGAATCGCTCTGGAACTGAAATCGGAACGCTCATTGACATTTCCCCTCTCTGAAAGTCTGATAAACGCAGGAAAAATGACTAAGTCCAAAAAAATTTTTTTTCAACTTTTTTCAGTGTTACCCCTGTAGGATATATATTCTACCCACACACATTTGGAACTCTCCTGGGGTACCCTCACACATATTTTTCCCTCATTTAGTGGATATTTTCACAAAAAAGTGAAATTTTCAAATATCTAGAAAATTGGCTGAAAACGACGAAATATCAAGGACTCAATGGGCGAATCGCTCTGAAACTGAAATCGGAACGCTCATTGACATTTCCCCTCTCTGAAAGTCTGATAAACGCCGGAAAAATGACTAAATCCAAAAATAATTTTTTCAACTTTTTTCAATTTTACCCCCGTAGGATATATATTCTACCCACACACATTTGGAACTCTCCTGGGTTACCCTCACACATATTATTCCCTCATTTCGTGGATATTTTCACAAAAAAGTGAAATTTTCAAATATCCAGAAAATTGTCTGAAAACGACTAAATATCAAGGACTCATTGGGCGAATCGCTCTGGAACTGAAATCGGAACACTCACTGACATATCCCCTATCTGAAAGTCTGATAAACACCGGAAAAATGACTAAGTAAAAAAAAAATTTTTTTTCAACTTTTTTCAGTTTTACCCCTGTAGGATATATATTCTACCCACACACATTTGGAACTCTCCTGGGGTACCCTCGCACATATTATTCCCTCATTTAGTGGATATTGTCAAAGGAAAGTGAAATTTTCAAAAATTCAAAATATTGGCAGAAAACGACGAAATATCAAGGACTCATTGGGCGAATCACTCTGGAACTGAAATCGGAACGCTCACTGACATTTCCCCTATCTGAAAGTCTGATAAACGCAGGAAAAATGACTAAGTCCAAAAAAAATTTTTTTCAACTTTTTTCAGTGTTACCCCTGTAGGATATATATTCTACCCACACACATTTGGAACTCTCCTGGGGTACCCTCACACATATTATTCCCTCATTTAGTGGATATTTTCACAAAAAAGTGAAATTTTCAAATATCCAGAAAATTGTCTGAAAACGACTAAATATCAAGGACTCATTGGGCGAATCGCTCTGGAACTGAAATCGGAACACTCACTGACATATCCCCTATCTGAAAGTCTGATAAACGCCGGAAAAATGACTAAGTCCAAAAAAATTTTTTTTCAACTTTTTTCAATGTTACCCCTTTAGGATATATATTCTACCCACACACATTTGGAACTCTCCTGGGGTACCCTCACACATATTATTCCCTCATTTAGTGGATATTGTCACAGGAAAGTGAAATTTTCAAAAATTCAAAATATTGGCAGAAAACGACGAAATATCAAGGACTCATTGGGCGAATCACTCTGGAACTGAAATCGGAATGCTCACTGACATTTCCCCTATCTGAAAGTCTGATAAACGACGGAAAAATGACTAAGTCAAAAAAAAATTTTTTTTCAACTTTTTTCAGTTTTACCCCTGTAGGATATATATTCTACCCACACACATTTGGAACTCTCCTGGGGTACCCTCACACATATTATTCCCTCATTTAGTGGATATTGTAAAAAAAAAGTGAAATTTTCAAATATCCAGAAAATTGTCTGAAAACGACTAAATATCAAGGACTCATTGGGCGAATCGCTCTGGAACTGAAATCGGAACACTCACTGACATATCCCCTATCTGAAAGTCTGATAAACACCGGAAAAATGACTAAGTCCAAAAAAATTTTTTTTCAACTTTTTTCAGTGTTACCCCTGTAGGATATATATTCTACCCACACACATTTGGAACTCTCCTGGGGTACCCTCACACATATTATTCCCTCATTTAGTGGATATTTTCACAAAAAAGTGACATTTTCAAATATCCAGAAAATTGTCTGAAAACGAATAAATATCAAGGACTCATTGGGCGAATCGCTCTGGAACTGAAATCGGAACGCTCACTGACATATCCCCTATCTGAAAGTCTGATAAACGCCGGAAAAATGACTAAGTCCAAAAAAATTTTTTTTCAACTTTTTTCAATGTTACCCCTTTAGGATATATATTCTACCCACACACATTTGGAACTCTCCTGGGGTACCCTCACACATATTATTCCCTCATTTAGTGGATATTGTCACAGGAAAGTGAAATTTTCAAAAATTCAAAATATTGGCAGAAAACGACGAAATATCAAGGACTCATTGGGCGAATCACTCTGGAACTGAAATAGGAACGCTCACTGACATTTCCCCTATCTGAAAGTCTGATAAACAATGGAAAAATGACTAAGTAAAAAAAAAATTTTTTTTCAACTTTTTTCAGTTTTACCCCTGTAGGATATATATTCTACCCACACACATTTGGAACTCTCCTGGGGTACCCTCACACATATTATTCCCTCATTTAGTGGATATTGTCAAAAAAAAGTGAAATTTTCAAATATCCAGAAAATTGTCTGAAAACGACTAAATATCAAGGACTCATTGGGCGAATCGCTCTGGAACTGAAATCGGAACGCTCACTGACATATCCCCTATCTGAAAGTCTGATAAACGCCGGAAAAATGACTAAGTCCCAAAAAAATTTTTTTCAACTTTTTTCAGTGTTACCCCTGTAGGATATATATTCTACCCACACACATTTGGAACTCTCCTGGGGTACCCTCACACATATTATTCCCTCATTTAGTGGATATTTTCACAAAAAAGTGAAATTTTCAAATATCCAGAAAATTGGCTGAAAACGACGAAATATCAAGGACTCATTGGGCGAATCGCTCTGGAACTGAAATCGGAACGCTCATTGACATTTCCCCTCTCTGAAAGTCTGATAAACGCCGGAAAAATGACTAAGTCCAAAAATAATTTTTTCAACTTTTTTCAATTTTACCCCCGTAGGATATATATTCTACCCACACACATTTGGAACTCTCCTGGGTTACCCTCACACATATTATTCCCTCATTTAGTGGATATTTTCACAAAAAAGTGAAATTTTCAAATATCCAGAAAATTGTCTGAAAACGACTAAATATCAAGGACTCATTGGGCGAATCGCTCTGGAACTGAAATCGGAACGCTCACTGACATATCCCCTATCTGAAAGTCTGATAAACGCCGGAAAAATGACTAAGTCCAAAAAAAATTTTTTTCAACTTTTTTCAGTTTTACCCCTGTAGGATATATATTCTACCCACACACATTTGGAACTCTCCTGGGGTACCCTCACACATATTATTCCCTCATTTAGTGGATATTTTCACAAAAAAGTGAAATTTTCAAATATCTAGAAAATTGGCTGAAAACGACGAAATATCAAGGACTCATTGGGCGAATCGCTCTGAAACTGAAATCGGAACGCTCATTGACATTTCCCCTCTCTGAAAGTCTGATAAACGCCGGAAAAATGACTAAATCCAAAAATAATTTTTTCAACTTTTTTCAATTTTACCCCCGAAGGATATATATTCTACCCACACACATTTGGAACTCTCCTGGGATACCCTCACACATATTATTCCCTGATTTCGTGGATATTTTCACAAAAAAGTGAAATTTTCAAATATCCAGAAAATTGTCTGAAAACGACTAAATATCAAGGACTCATTGGGCGAATCGCTCTGGAACTGAAATCGGAACACTCACTGACATATCCCCTATCTGAAAGTCTGATAAACACCGGAAAAATGACTAAGTCCAAAAAAATTTTTTTTCAACTTTTTTCAGTGTTACCCCTGTAGGATATATATTCTACCCACACACATTTGGAACTCTCCTGGGGTACCCTCACACATATTATTCCCTCATTTAGTGGATATTTTCACAAAAAAGTGAAATTTTCAAATATCCAGAAAATTGTCTGAAAACGAATAAATATCAAGGACTCATTGGGCGAATCGCTCTGGAACTGAAATCGGAACGCTCACTGACATATCCCCTATCTGAAAGTCTGATAAACGCCGGAAAAATGACTAAGTCCAAAAAAATTTTTTTTCAACTTTTTTCAATGTTACCCCTTTAGGATATATATTCTACCCACACACATTTGGAACTCTCCTGGGGTACCCTCACACATATTATTCCCTCATTTAGTGGATATTGTCAAAGGAAAGTGAAATTTTCAAAAATTCAAAATATTGGCAGAAAACGACGAAATATCAAGGACTCATTGGGCGAATCACTCTGGAACTGAAATCGGAACGCTCACTGACATTTCCCCTATCTGAAAGTCTGATAAACGCAGGAAAAATGACTAAGTCCAAAAAAAATTTTTTTCAACTTTTTTCAGTGTTACCCCTGTAGGATATATATTCTACTCACACACATTTGGAACTCTCCTGGGGTACCCTCACACATATTATTCCCTCATTTAGTGGATATTTTCACAAAAAAGTGAAATTTTCAAATATCCAGAAAATTGTCTGAAAACGAATAAATATCAAGGACTCATTGGGCGAATCGCTCTGGAACTGAAATCGGAACGCTCACTGACATATCCCCTATCTGAAAGTCTGATAAACGCCGGAAAAATGACTAAGTCCAAAAAAATTTTTTTTCAACTTTTTTCAATGTTACCCCTTTAGGATATATATTCTACCCACACACATTTGGAACTCTCCTGGGGTACCCTCACACATATTATTCCCTCATTTAGTGGATATTGTCAAAGGAAAGTGAAATTTTCAAAAATTCAAAATATTGGCAGAAAACGACGAAATATCAAGGACTCATTGGGCGAATCACTCTGGAACTGAAATCGGAACGCTCACTGACATTTCCCCTATCTGAAAGTCTGATAAACGCAGGAAAAATGACTAAGTCCAAAAAAAATTTTTTTCAACTTTTTTCAGTGTTACCCCTGTAGGATATATATTCTACTCACACACATTTGGAACTCTCCTGGGGTACCCTCACACATATTATTCCCTCATTTAGTGGATATTTTCACAAAAAAGTGAAATTTTCAAATATCCAGAAAATTGTCTGAAAACGACTAAATATCAAGGACTCATTGGGCGAATCGCTCTGGAACTGAAATCGGAACACTCACTGACATATCCCCTATCTGAAAGTCTGATAAACACCGGAAAAATGACTAAGTAAAAAAAAAATTTTTTTTCAACTTTTTTCAGTTTTACCCCTGTAGGATATATATTCTACCCACACACATTTGGAACTCTCCTGGGGTACCCTCGCACATATTATTCCCTCATTTAGTGGATATTGTCAAAGGAAAGTGAAATTTTCAAAAATTCAAAATATTGGCAGAAAACGACGAAATATCAAGGACTCATTGGGCGAATCACTCTGGAACTGAAATCGGAACGCTCACTGACATTTCCCCTATCTGAAAGTCTGATAAACGCAGGAAAAATGACTAAGTCCAAAAAAAATTTTTTTCAACTTTTTTCAGTGTTACCCCTGTAGGATATATATTCTACCCACACACATTTGGAACTCTCCTGGGGTACCCTCACACATATTATTCCCTCATTTAGTGGATATTTTCACAAAAAAGTGAAATTTTCAAATATCCAGAAAATTGTCTGAAAACGACTAAATATCAAGGACTCATTGGGCGAATCGCTCTGGAACTGAAATCGGAACACTCACTGACATATCCCCTATCTGAAAGTCTGATAAACGCCGGAAAAATGACTAAGTCCAAAAAAATTTTTTTTCAACTTTTTTCAATGTTACCCCTTTAGGATATATATTCTACCCACACACATTTGGAACTCTCCTGGGGTACCCTCACACATATTATTCCCTCATTTAGTGGATATTGTCACAGGAAAGTGAAATTTTCAAAAATTCAAAATATTGGCAGAAAACGACGAAATATCAAGGACTCATTGGGCGAATCACTCTGGAACTGAAATAGGAACGCTCACTGACATTTCCCCTATCTGAAAGTCTGATAAACAACGGAAAAATGACTAAGTAAAAAAAAAATTTTTTTTCAACTTTTTTCAGTTTTACCCCTGTAGGATATATATTCTACCCACACACATTTGGAACTCTCCTGGGGTACCCTCACACATATTATTCCCTCATTTAGTGGATATTGTCAAAAAAAAGTGAAATTTTCAAATATCCAGAAAATTGTCTGAAAACGACTAAATATCAAGGACTCATTGGGCGAATCGCTCTGGAACTGAAATCGGAACGCTCACTGACATATCCCCTATCTGAAAGTCTGATAAACGCCGGAAAAATGACTAAGTCCCAAAAAAATTTTTTTCAACTTTTTTCAGTGTTACCCCTGTAGGATATATATTCTACCCACACACATTTGGAACTCTCCTGGGGTACCCTCACACATATTATTCCCTCATTTAGTGGATATTTTCACAAAAAAGTGAAATTTTCAAATATCCAGAAAATTGGCTGAAAACGACGAAATATCAAGGACTCATTGGGCGAATCGCTCTGGAACTGAAATCGGAACGCTCATTGACATTTCCCCTCTCTGAAAGTCTGATAAACGCCGGAAAAATGACTAAGTCCAAAAATAATTTTTTCAACTTTTTTCAATTTTACCCCCGTAGGATATATATTCTACCCACACACATTTGGAACTCTCCTGGGTTACCCTCACACATATTATTCCCTCATTTAGTGGATATTGTCAAAAAAAAGTGAAATTTTCAAATATCCAGAAAATTGTCTGAAAACGACTAAATATCAAGGACTCATTGGGCGAATCGCTCTGGAACTGAAATCGGAACGCTCACTGACATATCCCCTATCTGAAAGTCTGATAAACGCCGGAAAAATGACTAAGTCCCAAAAAAATTTTTTTCAACTTTTTTCAGTGTTACCCCTGTAGGATATATATTCTACCCACACACATTTGGAACTCTCCTGGGGTACCCTCACACATATTATTCCCTCATTTAGTGGATATTTTCACAAAAAAGTGAAATTTTCAAATATCCAGAAAATTGGCTGAAAACGACGAAATATCAAGGACTCATTGGGCGAATCGCTCTGGAACTGAAATCGGAACGCTCATTGACATTTCCCCTCTCTGAAAGTCTGATAAACGCCGGAAAAATGACTAAGTCCAAAAATAATTTTTTCAACTTTTTTCAATTTTACCCCCTTAGGATATATATTCTACCCACACACATTTGGAACTCTCCTGGGTTACCCTCACACATATTATTCCCTCATTTAGTGGATATTTTCACAAAAAAGTGAAATTTTCAAATATCCAGAAAATTGTCTGAAAACGACTAAATATCAAGGACTCATTGGGCGAATCGCTCTGGAACTGAAATCGGAACACTCACTGACATATCCCCTATCTGAAAGTCTGATAAACACCGGAAAAATGACTAAGTCCAAAAAAAATTTTTTTCAACTTTTTTCAGTGTTACCCCTGTAGGATATATATTCTACCCACACACATTTGGATCTCTCCTGGGGTACCATCACACATATTATTCCCTCATTTAGTGGATATTGTCACAGGAAAGTGAAATTTTCAAAAATTCAAAATATTGGCAGAAAACGACGAAATATCAAGGACTCATTGGGCGAATCACTCTGGAACTGAAATCGGAACGCTCACTGACATATCCCCTATCTGAAAGTCTGATAAACGACGGAAAAATGACTAAGTCCAAAAAAATTTTTTTTCAACTTTTTTCAATGTTACCCCTTTAGGATATATATTCTACCCACACACATTTGGAACTCTCCTGGGGTACCCTCACACATATTATTCCCTCATTTAGTGGATATTGTCACAGGAAAGTGAAATTTTCAAAAATTCAAAATATTGGCAGAAAACGACGAAATATCAAGGACTCATTGGGCGAATCACTCTGGAACTGAAATAGGAACGCTCACTGACATTTCCCCTATCTGAAAGTCTGATAAACAACGGAAAAATGACTAAGTCCAAAAATAATTTTTTCAACTTTTTTCAATTTTACCCCCGTAGGATATATATTCTACCCACACACATTTGGAACTCTCCTGGGTTACCCTCACACATATTATTCCCTCATTTAGTGGATATTTTCACAAAAAAGTGAAATTTTCAAATATCCAGAAAATTGTCTGAAAACGACTAAATATCAAGGACTCATTGGGCTAATCGCTCTGGAACTGAAATCGGAACGCTCACTGACATATCCCCTATCTGAAAGTCTGATAAACGCCGGAAAAATGACTAAGTCCAAAAAAAATTTTTTTCAACTTTTTTCAGTTTTACCCCTGTAGGATATATATTCTACCCACACACATTTGGAACTCTCCTGGGGTACCCTCACACATATTATTCCCTCATTTAGTGGATATTTTCACAAAAAAGTGAAATTTTCAAATATCTAGAAAATTGGCTGAAAACGACGAAATATCAAGGACTCATTGGGCGAATCGCTCTGAAACTGAAATCGGAACGCTCATTGACATTTCCCCTCTCTGAAAGTCTGATAAACGCCGGAAAAATGACTAAATCCAAAAATAATTTTTTCAACTTTTTTCAATTTTACCCCCGTAGGATATATATTCTACCCACACACATTTGGAACTCTCCTGGGATACCCTCACACATATTATTCCCTCATTTCGTGGATATTTTCACAAAAAAGTGAAATTTTCAAATATCCAGAAAATTGTCTGAAAACGACTAAATATCAAGGACTCATTGGGCGAATCGCTCTGGAACTGAAATCGGAACACTCACTGACATATCCCCTATCTGAAAGTCTGATAAACACCGGAAAAATGACTAAGTCCAAAAAAATTTTTTTTCAACTTTTTTCAGTGTTACCCCTGTAGGATATATATTCTACCCACACACATTTGGAACTCTCCTGGGGTACCCTCACACATATTATTCCCTCATTTAGTGGATATTTTCACAAAAAAGTGAAATTTTCAAATATCCAGAAAATTGTCTGAAAACGAATAAATATCAAGGACTCATTGGGCGAATCGCTCTGGAACTGAAATCGGAACGCTCACTGACATATCCCCTATCTGAAAGTCTGATAAACGCCGGAAAAATGACTAAGTCCAAAAAAATTTTTTTTCAACTTTTTCCAATGTTACCCCTTTAGGATATATATTCTACCCACACACATTTGGAACTCTCCTGGGGTACCCTCACACATATTATTCCCTCATTTAGTGGATATTGTCACAGGAAAGTGAAATTTTCAAAAATTCAAAATATTGGCAGAAAACGACGAAATATCAATGACTCATTGGGCGAATCACTCTGGAACTGAAATCGGAATGCTCACTGACATTTCCCCTATCTGAAAGTCTGATAAACGACGGAAAAATGACTAAGTCAAAAAAAAATTTTTTTTCAACTTTTTTCAGTTTTACCCCTGTAGGATATATATTCTACCCACACACATTTGGAACTCTCCTGGGGTACCCTCACACATATTATTCCCTCATTTAGTGGATATTGTAAAAAAAAAGTGAAATTTTCAAATATCCAGAAAATTGTCTGAAAACGACTAAATATCAAGGACTCATTGGGCGAATCGCTCTGGAACTGAAATCGGAACACTCACTGACATATCCCCTATCTGAAAGTCTGATAAACACCGGAAAAATGACTAAGTCCAAAAAAATTTTTTTTCAACTTTTTTCAGTGTTACCCCTGTAGGATATATATTCTACCCACACACATTTGGAACTCTCCTGGGGTACCCTCACACATATTATTCCCTCATTTAGTGGATATTGTCACAGGAAAGTGAAATTTTCAAAAACTCAAAATATTGGCAGAAAACGACGAAATATCAAGGACTCATTGGGCGAATCACTCTGGAACTGAAATCGGAATGCTCACTGACATTTTCCCTATCTGAAAGTCTGATAAACGACGGAAAAATGACTAAGTCCAAAAAAAATTTTTTTCAACTTTTTTCAGTGTTACCCCTGTAGGATATATATTCTACCCACACACATTTGGAACTCTCCTGGGGTACCCTCACACATATTATTCCCTCATTTAGTGGATATTTTCACAAAAAAGTGAAATTTTCAAATATCCAGAAAATTGTCTGAAAACGACTAAATATCAAGGACTCATTGGGCGAATCGCTCTGGAACTGAAATCGGAACACTCACTGACATATCCCCTATCTGAAAGTCTGATAAACACCGGAAAAATGACTATGTAAAAAAAAAATTTTTTTTCAACTTTTTTCAGTTTTACCCCTGTAGGATATATATTCTACCCACACACATTTGGAACTCTCCTGGGGTACCCTCGCACATATTATTCCCTCATTTAGTGGATATTGTCAAAGGAAAGTGAAATTTTCAAAAATTCAAAATATTGGCAGAAAACGACGAAATATCAAGGACTCATTGGGCGAATCACTCTGGAACTGAAATCGGAACGCTCACTGACATTTCCCCTATCTGAAAGTCTGATAAACGCAGGAAAAATGACTAAGTCCAAAAAAAATTTTTTTCAACTTTTTTCAGTGTTACCCCTGTAGGATATATATTCTACCCACACACATTTGGAACTCTCCTGGGGTACCCTCACACATATTATTCCCTCATTTAGTGGATATTTTCACAAAAAAGTGAAATTTTCAAATATCCAGAAAATTGTCTGAAAACGACTAAATATCAAGGACTCATTGGGCGAATCGCTCTGGAACTGAAATCGGAACACTCACTGACATATCCCCTATCTGAAAGTCTGATAAACGCCGGAAAAATGACTAAGTCCAAAAAAATTTTTTTTCAACTTTTTCCAATGTTACCCCTTTAGGATATATATTCTACCCACACACATTTGGAACTCTCCTGGGGTACCCTCACACATATTATTCCCTCATTTAGTGGATATTGTCACAGGAAAGTGAAATTTTCAAAAATTCAAAATATTGGCAGAAAACGACGAAATATCAATGACTCATTGGGCGAATCACTCTGGAACTGAAATCGGAATGCTCACTGACATTTCCCCTATCTGAAAGTCTGATAAACGACGGAAAAATGACTAAGTCAAAAAAAAATTTTTTTTCAACTTTTTTCAGTTTTACCCCTGTAGGATATATATTCTACCCACACACATTTGGAACTCTCCTGGGGTACCCTCACACATATTATTCCCTCATTTAGTGGATATTGTAAAAAAAAAGTGAAATTTTCAAATATCCAGAAAATTGTCTGAAAACGACTAAATATCAAGGACTCATTGGGCGAATCGCTCTGGAACTGAAATCGGAACACTCACTGACATATCCCCTATCTGAAAGTCTGATAAACGCCGGAAAAATGACTAAGTCCAAAAAAAATTTTTTTCAACTTTTTTCAGTTTTACCCCTGTAGGATATATATTCTACCAACACACATTTGGAACTCTCCTGGGGTACCCTCACACATATTATTCCCTCATTTAGTGGATATTTTCACAAAAAAGTGAAATTTTCAAATATCTAGAAAATTGGCTGAAAACGACGAAATATCAAGGACTCATTGGGCGAATCGCTCTGAAACTGAAATCGGAACGCTCATTGACATTTCCCCTCTCTGAAAGTCTGATAAACGCCGGAAAAATGACTAAATCCAAAAATAATTTTTTCAACTTTTTTCAATTTTACCCCCGTAGGATATATATTCTACCCACACACATTTGGAACTCTCCTGGGATACCCTCACACATATTATTCCCTCATTTCGTGGATATTTTCACAAAAAAGTGAAATTTTCAAATATCCAGAAAATTGTCTGAAAACGACTAAATATCAAGGACTCATTGGGCGAATCGCTCTGGAACTGAAATCGGAACACTCACTGACATATCCCCTATCTGAAAGTCTGATAAACACCGGAAAAATGACTAAGTCCAAAAAAATTTTTTTTCAACTTTTTTCAGTGTTACCCCTGTAGGATATATATTCTACCCACACACATTTGGAACTCTCCTGGGGTACCCTCACACATATTATTCCCTCATTTAGTGGATATTTTCACAAAAAAGTGAAATTTTCAAATATCCAGAAAATTGTCTGAAAACGAATAAATATCAAGGACTCATTGGGCGAATCGCTCTGGAACTGAAATCGGAACGCTCACTGACATATCCCCTATCTGAAAGTCTGATAAACGCCGGAAAAATGACTAAGTCCAAAAAAATTTTTTTTCAACTTTTTCCAATGTTACCCCTTTAGGATATATATTCTACCCACACACATTTGGAACTCTCCTGGGGTACCCTCACACATATTATTCCCTCATTTAGTGGATATTGTCACAGGAAAGTGAAATTTTCAAAAATTCAAAATATTGGCAGAAAACGACGAAATATCAATGACTCATTGGGCGAATCACTCTGGAACTGAAATCGGAATGCTCACTGACATTTCCCCTATCTGAAAGTCTGATAAACGACGGAAAAATGACTAAGTCAAAAAAAAATTTTTTTTCAACTTTTTTCAGTTTTACCCCTGTAGGATATATATTCTACCCACACACATTTGGAACTCTCCTGGGGTACCCTCACACATATTATTCCCTCATTTAGTGGATATTGTAAAAAAAAAGTGAAATTTTCAAATATCCAGAAAATTGTCTGAAAACGACTAAATATCAAGGACTCATTGGGCGAATCGCTCTGGAACTGAAATCGGAACACTCACTGACATATCCCCTATCTGAAAGTCTGATAAACACCGGAAAAATGACTAAGTCCAAAAAAATTTTTTTTCAACTTTTTTCAGTGTTACCCCTGTAGGATATATATTCTACCCACACACATTTGGAACTCTCCTGGGGTACCCTCACACATATTATTCCCTCATTTAGTGGATATTTTCACAAAAAAGTGAAATTTTCAAATATCCAGAAAATTGTCTGAAAACGACTAAATATCAAGGACTCATTGGGCGAATCGCTCTGGAACTGAAATCGGAACACTCACTGACATATCCCCTATCTGAAAGTCTGATAAACACCGGAAAAATGACTATGTAAAAAAAAAATTTTTTTTCAACTTTTTTCAGTTTTACCCCTGTAGGATATATATTCTACCCACACACATTTGGAACTCTCCTGGGGTACCCTCGCACATATTATTCCCTCATTTAGTGGATATTGTCAAAGGAAAGTGAAATTTTCAAAAATTCAAAATATTGGCAGAAAACGACGAAATATCAAGGACTCATTGGGCGAATCACTCTGGAACTGAAATCGGAACGCTCACTGACATTTCCCCTATCTGAAAGTCTGATAAACGCAGGAAAAATGACTAAGTCCAAAAAAAATTTTTTTCAACTTTTTTCAGTGTTACCCCTGTAGGATATATATTCTACCCACACACATTTGGAACTCTCCTGGGGTACCCTCACACATATTATTCCCTCATTTAGTGGATATTTTCACAAAAAAGTGAAATTTTCAAATATCCAGAAAATTGTCTGAAAACGACTAAATATCAAGGACTCATTGGGCGAATCGCTCTGGAACTGAAATCGGAACACTCACTGACATATCCCCTATCTGAAAGTCTGATAAACGCCGGAAAAATGACTAAGTCCAAAAAAATTTTTTTTCAACTTTTTCCAATGTTACCCCTTTAGGATATATATTCTACCCACACACATTTGGAACTCTCCTGGGGTACCCTCACACATATTATTCCCTCATTTAGTGGATATTGTCACAGGAAAGTGAAATTTTCAAAAATTCAAAATATTGGCAGAAAACGACGAAATATCAATGACTCATTGGGCGAATCACTCTGGAACTGAAATCGGAATGCTCACTGACATTTCCCCTATCTGAAAGTCTGATAAACGACGGAAAAATGACTAAGTCAAAAAAAAATTTTTTTTCAACTTTTTTCAGTTTTACCCCTGTAGGATATATATTCTACCCACACACATTTGGAACTCTCCTGGGGTACCCTCACACATATTATTCCCTCATTTAGTGGATATTGTAAAAAAAAAGTGAAATTTTCAAATATCCAGAAAATTGTCTGAAAACGACTAAATATCAAGGACTCATTGGGCGAATCGCTCTGGAACTGAAATCGGAACACTCACTGACATATCCCCTATCTGAAAGTCTGATAAACACCGGAAAAATGACTAAGTCCAAAAAAATTTTTTTTCAACTTTTTTCAGTGTTACCCCTGTAGGATATATATTCTACCCACACACATTTGGAACTCTCCTGGGGTACCCTCACACATATTATTCCCTCATTTAGTGGATATTGTCACAGGAAAGTGAAATTTTCAAAAATTCAAAATATTGGCAGAAAACGACGAAATATCAAGGACTCATTGGGCGAATCACTCTGGAACTGAAATCGGAATGCTCACTGACATTTTCCCTATCTGAAAGTCTGATAAACGACGGAAAAATGACTAAGTCAAAAAAAATTTTTTTTTCAACTTTTTTCAGTTTTACCCCTGTAGGATATATATTCTACCCACACACATTTGGAACTCTCCTGGGGTACCCTCACACATATTATTCCCTCATTTAGTGGATATTGTAAAAAAAAGTGAAATTTTCAAATATCCAGAAAATTGTCTGAAAACGACTAAATATCAAGGACTCATTGGGCGAATCGCTCTGGAACTGAAATCGGAACACTCACTGACATATCCCCTATCTGAAAGTCTGATAAACACCGGAAAAATGACTAAGTCCAAAAAAATTTTTTTTCAACTTTTTTCAGTGTTACCCCTGTAGGATATATATTCTACCCACACACATTTGGAACTCTCCTGGGGTACCCTCACACATATTATTCCCTCATTTAGTGGATATTTTCACAAAAAAGTGAAATTTTCAAATATCCAGAAAATTGGCTGAAAACGACGAAATATCAAGGACTCATTGGGCGAATCGCTCTGGAACTGAAATCGGAACACTCATTGACATTTCCCCTCTCTGAAAGTCTGATAAACGCCGGAAAAATTACTAAGTCCAAAAATAATTTTTTCAAGTTTTTCAATTTTACCCCCGTAGGATATATATTCTACCCACACACATTTGGAACTCTCCTGGGTTACCCTCACACATATTATTCCCTCATTTAGTGGATATTTTCACAAAAAAGTGAAATTTTCAAATATCCAGAAAATTGTCTGAAAACGAATAAATATCAAGGACTCATTGGGCGAATCGCTCTGGAACTGAAATCGGAACGCTCACTGACATATCCCCTATCTGAAAGTCTGATAAACGCCGGAAAAATGACTAAGTCCAAAAAAATTTTTTTTCAACTTTTTTCAATGTTACCCCTTTAGGATATATATTCTACCCACACACATTTGGAACTCTCCTGGGGTACCCTCACACATATTATTCCCTCATTTAGTGGATATTGTCACAGGAAAGTGAAATTTTCAAAAATTCAAAATATTGGCAGAAAACGACGAAATATCAAGGACTCATTAGGCGAATCACTCTAGAACTGAAATAGGAACGCTCACTGACATTTCCCCTATCTGAAAGTCTGATAAACGACGGAAAAATGACTAAGTCAAAAAAAAATTTTTTTTCAACTTTTTTCAGTTTTACCCCTGTAGGATATATATTCTACCCACACACATTTGGAACTCTCCTGGGGTACCCTCACACATATTATTCCCTCATTTAGTGGATATTGTCAAAAAAAAGTGAAATTTTCAAATATCCAGAAAATTGTCTGAAAACGACTAAATATCAAGGACTCATTGGGCGAATCGCTCTGGAACTGAAATCGGAACGCTCACTGACATATCCCCTATCTGAAAGTCTGATAAACGCCGGAAAAATGACTAAGTCCCAAAAAAATTTTTTTCAACTTTTTTCAGTGTTACCCCTGTAGGATATATATTCTACCCACACACATTTGGAACTCTCCTGGGTTACCCTCACACATATTATTCCCTCATTTAGTGGATATTTTCACAAAAAAGTGAAATTTTCAAATATCCAGAAAATTGTCTGAAAACGACTAAATATCAAGGACTCATTGGGCGAATCGCTCTGGAACTGAAATCGGAACACTCACTGACATATCCCCTATCTGAAAGTCTGATAAACACCGGAAAAATGACTAAGTCCAAAAAAAATTTTTTTCAACTTTTTTCAGTGTTACCCCTGTAGGATATATATTCTACCCACACACATTTGGATCTCTCCTGGGGTACCATCACACATATTATTCCCTCATTTAGTGGATATTGTCACAGGAAAGTGAAATTTTCAAAAATTCAAAATATTGGCAGAAAACGACGAAATATCAAGGACTCATTGGGCGAATCACTCTGGAACTGAAATCGGAACGCTCACTGACATTTCCCCTATCTGAAAGTCTGATAAACGACGGAAAAATGACTAAGTCAAAAAAAATTTTTTTTTCAACTTTTTTCAGTTTTACCCCTGTAGGATATATATTCTACCCACACACATTTGGAACTCTCCTGGGGTACCCTCACACATATTATTCCCTCATTTAGTGGATATTGTCAAAAAAAAGTGAAATTTTCAAATATCCAGAAAATTGTCTGAAAACGACTAAATATCAAGAACTCATTGGGCGAATCGCTCTGGAACTGAAATCGGAACACTCACTGACATATCCCCTATGTGAAAGTCTGATAAACGCAGGAAAAATGACTAAGTCCAAAAAAATTTTTTTTCAACTTTTTTCAGTGTTACCCCTGTAGGATATATATTCTACCCACACACATTTGGAACTCTCCAGGGGGACCCTCACACATATTATTCCCTCATTTAGTGGATATTTTCACAAAAAAGTGAAATTTTCAAATATCCAGAAAATTGTCTGAAAACGACTAAATATCAAGGACTCATTGGGCGAATCGCTCTGGAACTGAAATCGGAACACTCACTGACATATCCCCTATCTGAAAGTCTGATAAACACCGGAAAAATGACTAAGTCCAAAAAAAATTTTTTTCAACTTTTTTCAGTGTTACCCCTGTAGGATATATATTCTCCCAAACACATTTGGATCTCTCCTGGGGTACCATCACACATATTATTCCCTCATTTAGTGGATATTGTCACAGGAAAGTGAAATTTTCAAAAATTCAAAATATTGGCAGAAAACGACGAAATATCAAGGACTCATTGGGCGAATCACTCTGGAACTGAAATCGGAACGCTCACTGACATTTCCCCTATCTGAAAGTCTGATAAACAACGGAAAAATGACTAAGTCAAAAAAAATTTTTTTTTCAACTTTTTTCAGTTTTACCCCTGTAGGATATATATTCTACCCACACACATTTGGAACTCTCCTGGGGTACCCTCACACATATTATTCCCTCATTTAGTGGATATTGTCAAAAAAAAGTGAAATTTTCAAATATCCAGAAAATTGTCTGAAAACGACTAAATATCAAGAACTCATTGGGCGAATCGCTCTGGAACTGAAATCGGAACACTCACTCACATATCCCCTATGTGAAAGTCTGATAAACGCAGGAAAAATGACTAAGTCCAAAAAAATTTTTTTTCAACTTTTTTCAGTGTTACCCCTGTAGGATATATATTCTACCCACACACATTTGGAACTCTCCTGGGGTACCCTCACACATATTATTCCCTCATTTAGTGGATATTTTCACAAAAAAGTGAAATTTTGAAATATCCAGAAAATTGGCTGAAAACGACGAAATATCAAGGACTCATTGGGCGAATCGCTCTGGAACTGAAATCGGAACGCTCATTGACATTTCCCCTCTCTGAAAGTCTGATAAACGCCGGAAAAATGACTAAGTCCAAAAATAATTTTTTCAACTTTTTTCAATTTTACCCCCGTAGGATATATATTCTACCCACACACATTTGGAACTCTCCTGGGTTACCCTCACACATATTATTCCCTCATTTAGTGGATATTTTCACAAAAAAGTGAAATTTTCAAATATCCAGAAAATTGTCTGAAAACGACTAAATATCAAGGACTCATTGGGCGAATCGCTCTGGAACTGAAATCGGAACGCTCACTGACATATCCCCTATCTGAAAGTCTGATAAACGCCGGAAAAATGACTAAGTCCAAAAAAAATTTTTTCAACTTTTTTCAATTTTACCCCCGTAGGATATATATTCTACCCACACACATTTGGAACTCTCCTGGGTAACCCTCACACATATTATTCCCTCATTTAGTGGATATTTTCACAAAAAAGTGAAATTTTCAAATATCCAGAAAATTGTCTGAAAATGACTAAATATCAAGGACTCATTGGGCGAATCGCTCTGGAACTGAAATCGGAACGCTCACTGACATATTCCCTATCTGAAAGTCTGATAAACGCCGGAAAAATGACTAAGTCCAAAAAAAATTTTTTTCAACTTTTTTCAGTTTTACCCCTGTAGGATATATATTCTACCCACACACATTTGGAACTCTCCTGGGGTACCCTCACACATATTATTCCCTCATTTAGTGGATATTGTCACAAGAAAGTGAAATTTTCAAAAATCCAAAATATTGGCTGAAAACGACTAAATATCAATGACTCATTGGGCGAATCGCTCTGGAACTGAAATCGGAACGCTCATTGACATTTCCCCTCTCTGAAAGTCTGATAAACGCCGGAAAAATGACTAAGTCCAAAAATAATTTTTTCAACTTTTTTCAATTTTACCCCCGTAGGATATATATTCTACCCACACACATTTGGAACTCTCCTGGGGTACCCTCACACATATTATTCCCTCATTTAGTGGATATTTTCACAAAAAAGTGAAATTTTCAAATATCCAGAAAATTGTCTGAAAACGACTAAATATCAAGAACTCATTGGGAGAATCACTCTGGAACTGAAATCGGAACACTCACTGACATATCCCCTATCTGAAAGTCTGATAAACGCAGGAAAAATGACTAAGTCCAAAAAAATTTTTTTTCAACTTTTTCAGTGTTACCCCTGTAGGATATATATTCTACCCACACACATTTGGAACTCTCCTGGGGTACCCTCACACATATTATTCCCTCATTTAGTGGATATTTTCACAAAAAAGTGAAATTTTCAAATATCCAGAAAATTGTCTGAAAACGACTAAATATCAAGGACTCATTGGGCGAATCGCTCTGGAACTGAAATCGGAACGCTCACTGACAAATCCCCTATCTGAAAGTCTGATAAACGCCGGAAAAATGACTAAGTCCAAAAAAATATTTTTTCAACTTTTTTCAATTTTACCCCTGTAGGATATATATTCTACCCACACACATTTGGAACTCTCCTGGGGTACCCTCACACATATTATTCCCTCATTTAGTGGATATTTTCACAAAAAAGTGAAATTTTCAAATATCCAGAAAATTGTCTGAAAATGACTAAATATCAAAGACTCATTGGGCGAATCGCTCTGGAACTGAAATCGGAACGCTCACTGACATATCCCCTATCTGAAAGTCTGATAAACGCCGGAAAAATGACTAAGTCCAAAAAAATATTTTTTCAACTTTTTTCAATTTTACCCCCGTAGGATATATATTCTACCCACACACATTTGGAACTCTCCTGGGGTACCCTCACACATATTATTCCCTCATTTAGTGGATATTTTCACAAAAAAGTGAAATTTTCAAATATCCAGAAAATTGTCTGAAAACGACTAAATATCAAGAACTCATTGGGAGAATCACTCTGGAACTGAAATCGGAACACTCACTGACATATCCCCTATCTGAAAGTCTGATAAACGCAGGAAAAATGACTAAGTCCAAAAAAATTTTTTTTCAACTTTTTTCAGTGTTACCCCTGTAGGATATATATTCTACCCACACACATTTGGAACTCTCCTGGGGTACCCTCACACATATTATTCCCTCATTTAGTGGATATTTTCACAAAAAAGTGAAATTTTCAAATATCCATAAAATTGTCTGAAAACGACTAAATATCAAGGACTCATTGGGCGAATCGCTCTGGAACTGAAATCGGAACGCTCACTGACATATCCCCTATCTGAAAGTCTGATAAACGCCGGAAAAATGACTAAGTCCAAAAAAATATTTTTTCAACTTTTTTCAATTTTACCCCCGTAGGATATATATTCTACCCACACACATTTGGAACTCTCCTGGGGTACCCTCACACATATTATTCCCTCATTTAGTGGATATTTTCACAAAAAAGTGAAATTTTCAAATATCCAGAAAATTGTCTGAAAACGACTAAATATCAAGAACTCATTGGGAGAATCACTCTGGAACTGAAATCGGAACACTCACTGACATATCCCCTATCTGAAAGTCTGATAAACGCAGGAAAAATGACTAAGTCCAAAAAAATTTTTTTTCAACTTTTTTCAGTGTTACCCCTGTAGGATATATATTCTACCCACACACATTTGGAACTCTCCTGGGGTACCCTCACACATATTATTCCCTCATTTAGTGGATATTTTCACAAAAAAGTGAAATTTTCAAATATCCAGAAAATTGTCTGAAAACGACTAAATATCAAGGACTCATTGGGCGAATCGCTCTGGAACTGAAATCGGAACGCTCACTGACATATCCCCTATCTGAAAGTCTGATAAACGCCGGAAAAATGACTAAGTCCAAAAAAATATTTTTTCAACTTTTTTCAATTTTACCCCCGTAGGATATATATTCTACCCACACACATTTGGAACTCTCCTGGGGTACCCTCACACATATTATTCCCTCATTTAGTGGATATTTTCACAAAAAAGTGAAATTTTCAAATATCCAGAAAATTGTCTGAAAACGACTAAATATCAAGAACTCATTGGGAGAATCACTCTGGAACTGAAATCGGAACACTCACTGACATATCCCCTATCTGAAAGTCTGATAAACGCAGGAAAAATGACTAAGTCCAAAAAAAATTTTTTTCAACTTTTTTCAGTGTTACCCCTGTAGGATATATATTCTACCCACACACATTTGGAACTCTCCTGGGGTACCCTCACACATATTATTCCCTCATTTAGTGGATATTTTCACAAAAAAGTGAAATTTTCAAATATCCAGAAAATTGTCTGAAAACGACTAAATATCAAGGGATCATTGGGCGAATCGCTCTGGAACTGAAATCGGAACGCTCACTGACATATCCCCTATCTGAAAGTCTGATAAACGCCGGAAAAATGACTAAGTCCAAAAAAAAATTTTTTCAACTTTTTTCAGTTTTACCCATGTAGGATATATATTCTACCCACACACATTTGGAACTCTCCTGGGGTACCCTCACACATATTATTCCCTCATTTAGTGGATATTGTCACAAGAAAGTGAAATTTTCAAAAATCCAAAATATTGGCTGAAAACGACGAAATATCAAGGACTCATTGGGCGAATCGCTCTGGAACTGAAATCGGAACGCTCATTGACATTTCCCCTCTCTGAAAGTCTGATAAACGCCGGAAAAATGACTAAGTCCAAAAATAATTTTTTCAACTTTTTTCAATTTTACCCCCGTAGGATATATATTCTACCCACACACATTTGGAACTCTCCTGGGGTAACCTCACACATATTATTCCCTCATTTAGTGGATATTTTCACAAAAAAGTGAAATTTTCAAATATCCAGAAAATTGTCTGAAAACGACTAAATATCAAGAACTCATTGGGAGAATCACTCTGGAACTGAAATCGGAACACTCACTGACATATCCCCTATCTGAAAGTCTGATAAACGCAGGAAAAATGACTAAGTCCAAAAAAATTTTTTTTCAACTTTTTTCAGTGTTACCCCTGTAGGATATATATTCTACCCACACACATTTGGAACTCTCCTGGGGTACCCTCATACATATTATTCCCTCATTTAGTGGATATTTTCACAAAAAAGTGAAATTTTCAAATATCCAGAAAATTGGCTGAAAACGACGAAATATCAAGGACTCATTGGGCGAATCGCTCTGGAACTGAAATCGGAACGCTCATTGACATTTCCCCTCTCTGAAAGTCTGATAAACGCCGGAAAAATGACTAAGTCCAAAAATAATTTTTTCAACTTTTTTCAATTTTACCCCCGTAGGATATATATTCTACCCACACACATTTGGAACTCTCCTGGGTTACCCTCACACATATTATTCCCTCATTTAGTGGATATTTTCACAAAAAAGTGAAATTTTCAAATATCCAGAAAATTGTCTGAAAACGACTAAATATCAAGGACTCATTGGGCGAATCGCTCTGGAACTGAAATCGGAACGCTCACTGACATATCCCCTATCTGAAAGTCTGATAAACGCCGGAAAAATGACTAAGTCCAAAAAAAATTTTTTTCAACTTTTTTCAGTTTTACCCCTGTAGGATATATATTCTACCCACACACATTTGGAACTCTCCTGGGGTACCCTCACACATATTATTCCCTCATTTAGTGGATATTGTCACAAGAAAGTGAAATTTTCAAAAATCCAAAATATTAGCTGAAAACGACTAAATATCAATGACTCATTGGGCGAATCGCTCTGGAACTGAAATCGGAACGCTCATTGACATTTCCCCTCTCTGAAAGTCTGATAAACGCCGGAAAAATGACTAAGTCCAAAAATAATTTTTTCAACTTTTTTCAATTTTACCCCCGTAGGATATATATTCTACCCACACACATTTGGAACTCTCCTGGGGTACCCTCACACATATTATTTCCTCATTTAGTGGATATTTTCACAAAAAAGTGAAATTTTCAAATATCCAGAAAATTGTCTGAAAACGACTAAATATCAAGAACTCATTGGGAGAATCACTCTGGAACTGAAATCGGAACACTCACTGACATATCCCCTATCTGAAAGTCTGATAAACGCAGGAAAAATGACTAAGTCCAAAAAAATTTTTTTTCAACTTTTTTCAGTGTTACCCCTGTAGGATATATATTCTACCCACACACATTTGGAACTCTCCTGGGGTACCCTCACACATATTATTCCCTCATTTAGTGGATATTTTCACAAAACAGTGAAATTTTCAAATATCCAGAAAATTGTCTGAAAATGACTAAATATCAAAGACTCATTGGGCGAATCGCTCTGGAACTGAAATCGGAACGCTCACTGACATATCCCCTATCTGAAAGTCTGATAAACGCCGGAAAAATGACTAAGTCCAAAAAAATATTTTTTCAACTTTTTTCAATTTTACCCCCGTAGGATATATATTCTACCCACACACATTTGGAACTCTCCTGGGGTACCCTCACACATATTATTCCCTCATTTAGTGGATATTTTCACAAAAAAGTGAAATTTTCAAATATCCAGAAAATTGGCTGAAAACGACTAAATCTCAAGGACTCATTGAGTGAATCGCTCTGGAACTGAAATCGGAACGCTCACTGACATTTCCCCTATCTGAAAGTCTGATAAACGCCGGAAAAATGACTAAGTCCAAAAAAAAATTTTTTCAACTTTTTTCAGTTTTACCCATGTAGGATATATATTCTACCCACACACATTTGGAACTCTCCTGGGGTACCCTCACACATATTATTACCTCATTTAGTGGATATTGTCACAGGAAAGTGAAATTTTCAAAAATTCAAAATATTAGCAGAAAACGACGAAATATCAAGGACTCATTGGGCGAATCACTCTGGAACTGAAATCGGAACGCTCACTGACATTTCCCCTATCTGAAAGTCTGATAAACGACGGAAAAATGACTAAGTCAAAAAAAAATTTTTTTTCAACTTTTTTCAGTTTTACCCCTGTAGGATATATATTCTACCCACACACATTTGGAACTCTCCTGGGGTACCCTCACACATATTATTCCCTCATTTAGTGGATATTGTAAAAAAAAAGTGAAATTTTCAAATATCCAGAAAATTGTCTGAAAACGACTAAATATCAAGAACTCAATAGGCGAATCGCTCTGGAACTGAAATCGGAACACTCACTGACATATCCCCTATGTGAAAGTCTGATAAACGCAGGAAAAATGACTAAGTCCAAAAAAATTTTTTTTCAACTTTTTTCAGTGTTACCCCTGTAGGATATATATTCTACCCACACACATTTGGAACTCTCCTGGGGTACCCTCACACATATTATTCCCTCATTTAGTGGATATTTTCACAAAAAAGTGAAATTTTCAAATATCCAGAAAATTGGCTGAAAACGACGAAATATCAAGGACTCATTGGGCGAATCGCTCTGGAACTGAAATCGGAACGCTCATTGACATTTCCCCTCTCTGAAAGTCTGATAAACGCCGGAAAAATGACTAAGTCCAAAAAAATATTTTTTCAACTTTTTTCAATTTTACCCCCGTAGGATATATATTCTACCCACACACATTTGGAACTCTCCTGGGGTACCCTCACACATATTATTCCCTCATTTAGTGGATATTGTCACAAGAAAGTGAAATTTTCAAAAATCCAAAATATTGGCTGAAAACGACGAAATATCAAGGACTCATTGGGCGAATCGCTCTGGAACTGAAATCGGAACGCTCATTGACATTTCCCCTCTCTGAAAGTCTGATAAACGCCGGAAAAATGACTAAGTCCAAAAATAATTTTTTCAACTTTTTTCAATTTTACCCCCGTAGGATATATATTCTACCCACACACATTTGGAACTCTCCTGGGGTAACCTCACACATATTATTCCCTCATTTAGTGGATATTTTCACAAAAAAGTGAAATTTTCAAATATCCAGAAAATTGTCTGAAAACGACTAAATATCAAGAACTCATTGGGAGAATCACTCTGGAACTGAAATCGGAACACTCACTGACATATCCCCTCTCTGAAAGTCTGATAAACGCCGGAAAAATGACTAAGTCCAAAAATAATTTTTTCAACTTTTTTCAATTTTACCCCCGTAGGATATATATTCTACCCACACACATTTGGAACTCTCCTGGGGTAACCTCACACATATTATTCCCTCATTTAGTGGATATTGTCACAGGAAAGTGAAATTTTCAAAAATTCAAAATATTGGCAGAAAACGACGAAATATCAAGCACTCATTGGGCGAATCACTCTGGAACTGAAATCGGAACGCTCACTGACATTTCCCCTATCTGAAAGTCTGATAAACAACGGAAAAATGACTAAGTAAAAAAAAAATTTTTTTTCAACTTTTTTCAGTTTTACCCCTGTAGGATATATATTCTACCCACACACATTTGGAACTCTCCTGGGGTACCCTCACACATATTATTCCCTCATTTAGTGGATATTTTCACAAAAAAGTGAAATTTTCAAATATCCAGAAAATTGTCTGAAAACGACTAAATATCAAGGTCTCATTGGGCGAATCGCTCTGGAACTGAAATCGGAACGCTCACTGACATTTCCCCTAACTGAAAGTCTGATAAACACCGGAAAAATGACTAAGTCCAAAAATAATTTTTTCAACTTTTTTCAATTTTACCCCCGTAGGATATATATTCTACCCACACACATATGGAACTCTCCTGGGGTACCCTCACACATATTATTCCCTCATTTAGTGGATATTTTCACAAAAAAGTGAAATTTTCAAATATCCAGAAAATTGTCTGAAAACGACTAAATATCAAGGACTCATTGGGCGAATCGCTCTGGAACTGAAATCGGAACGCTCACTGACATATCCCCTATCTGAAAGTCTGATAAACGCCAGAAAAATGACTAAGTCCAAAAAAATATTTTTTCAACTTTTTTCAATTTTACCCCCGTAGGATATATATTCTACCCACACACATTTGGAACTCTCCTGGGGTACCCTCACACATATTATTCCCTCATTTAGTGGATATTTTCACAAAAAAGTGAAATTTTCAAATATCCAGAAAATTGGCTGAAAACGACTAAATCTCAAGGACTCATTGAGTGAATCGCTCTGGAACTGAAATCGGAACGCTCACTGACATTTCCCCTATCTGAAAGTCTGATAAACGCCGGAAAAATGACTAAGTCCAAAAAAAAATTTTTCAACTTTTTTCAGTTTTACCCAGGTAGCATATATATTCTACCCACACACATTTGGAACTCTCCTGGGGTACCCTCACACATATTATTCCCTCATTTAGTGGATATTGTCACAAGAAAGTGAAATTTTCAAAAATCCAAAATATTGGCTGAAAATGACGAAATATCAAGGACTCATTGGGCGAATCGCTCTGGAACTGAAATCGGAACGCTCACTGACATATCCCCTATCTGAAAGTCTGAAAAACGCCGGAAAAATGACTAAGTCCAAAAAAATTTTTTTTCAACTTTTTTCAATGTTACCCCTTTAGGATATATATTCTACCCACACACATTTGGAACTCTCCTGGGGTACCCTCACACATATTATTCCCTCATTTAGTGGATATTGTCACAGGAAAGTGAAATTTTCAAAAATTCAAAATATTGGCAGAAAACGACGAAATATCAAGCACTCATTGGGCGAATCACTCTGGAACTGAAATCGGAACGCTCACTGACATTTCCCCTATCTGAAAGTCTGATAAACAACGGAAAAATGACTAAGTAAAAAAAAAATTTTTTTTCAACTTTTTTCAGTTTTACCCCTGTAGGATATATATTCTACCCACACACATTTGGAACTCTCCTGGGGTACCCTCACACATATTATTCCCTTATTTAGTGGATATTTTCACAAAAAAGTGAAATTTTCAAATATCCAGAAAATTGTCTGAAAACGACTAAATATCAAGGTCTCATTGGGCGAATCGCTCTGGAACTGAAATCGGAACGCTCACTGACATTTCCCCTAACTGAAAGTCTGATAAACGCCGGAAAAATGACTAAGTCCAAAAATAATTTTTTCAACTTTTTTCAATTTTACCCCCGTAGGATATATATTCTACCCACACACATATGGAACTCTCCTGGGGTACCCTCACACATATTATTCCCTCATTTAGTGGATATTTTCACAAAAAAGTGAAATTTTCAAATATCCAGAAAATTGTCTGAAAACGACTAAATATCAAGGACTCATTGGGCGAATCGCTCTGGAACTGAAATCGGAACGCTCATTGACATTTCCCCTCTCTGAAAGTCTGATAAACGCCGGAAAAATGACTAAGTCCAAAAAAAAATTTTTTCAACTTTTTTCAGTTTTACCCATGTAGGATATATATTCTACCCACACACATTTGGAACTCTCCTGGGGTACCCTCACACATATTATTCCCTCATTTAGTGGATATTGTCACAAGAAAGTGAAATTTTCAAAAATCCAAAATATTGGCTGAAAACGACGAAATATCAAGGACTCATTGGGCGAATCGCTCTGGAACTGAAATCGGAACGCTCATTGACATTTCCCCTCTCTGAAAGTCTGATAAACGCCGGAAAAATGACTAAGTCCAAAAATAATTTTTTCAACTTTTTTCAATTTTACCCCCGTAGGATATATATTCTACCCACACACATTTGGAACTCTCCTGGGGTAACCTCACACATATTATTCCCTCATTTAGTGGATATTTTCACAAAAAAGTGAAATTTTCAAATATCCAGAAAATTGTCTGAAAACGACTAAATATCAAGAACTCATTGGGAGAATCACTCTGGAACTGAAATCGGAACACTCACTGACATATCCCCTCTCTGAAAGTCTGATAAACGCCGGAAAAATGACTAAGTCCAAAAATAATTTTTTCAACTTTTTTCAATTTTACCCCCGTAGGATATATATTCTACCCACACACATTTGGAACTCTCCTGGGGTAACCTCACACATATTATTCCCTCATTTAGTGGATATTGTCACAGGAAAGTGAAATTTTCAAAAATTCAAAATATTGGCAGAAAACGACGAAATATCAAGCACTCATTGGGCGAATCACTCTGGAACTGAAATCGGAACGCTCACTGACATTTCCCCTATCTGAAAGTCTGATAAACAACGGAAAAATGACTAAGTAAAAAAAAAATTTTTTTTCAACTTTTTTCAGTTTTACCCCTGTAGGATATATATTCTACCCACACACATTTGGAACTCTCCTGGGGTACCCTCACACATATTATTCCCTCATTTAGTGGATATTTTCACAAAAAAGTGAAATTTTCAAATATCCAGAAAATTGTCTGAAAACGACTAAATATCAAGGTCTCATTGGGCGAATCGCTCTGGAACTGAAATCGGAACGCTCACTGACATTTCCCCTAACTGAAAGTCTGATAAACGCCGGAAAAATGACTAAGTCCAAAAATAATTTTTTCAACTTTTTTCAATTTTACCCCCGTAGGATATATATTCTACCCACACACATATGGAACTCTCCTGGGGTACCCTCACACATATTATTCCCTCATTTAGTGGATATTTTCACAAAAAAGTGAAATTTTCAAATATCCAGAAAATTGTCTGAAAACGACTAAATATCAAGGACTCATTGGGCGAATCGCTCTGGAACTGAAATCGGAACGCTCACTGACATATCCCCTATCTGAAAGTCTGATAAACGCCAGAAAAATGACTAAGTCCAAAAAAATATTTTTTCAACTTTTTTCAATTTTACCCCCGTAGGATATATATTCTACCCACACACATTTGGAACTCTCCTGGGGTACCCTCACACATATTATTCCCTCATTTAGTGGATATTTTCACAAAAAAGTGAAATTTTCAAATATCCAGAAAATTGGCTGAAAACGACTAAATCTCAAGGACTCATTGAGTGAATGGCTCTGGAACTGAAATCGGAACGCTCACTGACATTTCCCCTATCTGAAAGTCTGATAAACGCCGGAAAAATGACTAAGTCCAAAAAAAAATTTTTCAACTTTTTTCAGTTTTACCCAGGTAGCATATATATACTACCCACACACATTTGGAACTCTCCTGGGGTACCCTCACACATATTATTCCCTCATTTAGTGGATATTGTCACAAGAAAGTGAAATTTTCAAAAATCCAAAATATTGGCTGAAAATGACGAAATATCAAGGACTCATTGGGCGAATCGCTCTGGAACTGAAATCGGAACGCTCACTGACATATCCCCTATCTGAAAGTCTGAAAAACGCCGGAAAAATGACTAAGTCCAAAAAAATTTTTTTTCAACTTTTTTCAATGTTACCCCTTTAGGATATATATTCTACCCACACACATTTGGAACTCTCCTGGGGTACCCTCACACATATTATTCCCTCATTTAGTGGATATTGTCACAGGAAAGTGAAATTTTCAAAAATTCAAAATATTGGCAGAAAACGACGAAATATCAAGCACTCATTGGGCGAATCACTCTGGAACTGAAATCGGAACGCTCACTGACATTTCCCCTATCTGAAAGTCTGATAAACAACGGAAAAATGACTAAGTAAAAAAAAAATTTTTTTTCAACTTTTTTCAGTTTTACCCCTGTAGGATATATATTCTACCCACACACATTTGGAACTCTCCTGGGGTACCCTCACACATATTATTCCCTCATTTAGTGGATATTTTCACAAAAAAGTGAAATTTTCAAATATCCAGAAAATTGTCTGAAAACGACTAAATATCAAGGTCTCATTGGGCGAATCGCTCTGGAACTGAAATCGGAACGCTCACTGACATTTCCCCTAACTGAAAGTCTGATAAACGCCGGAAAAATGACTAAGTCCAAAAATAATTTTTTCAACTTTTTTCAATTTTACCCCCGTAGGATATATATTCTACCCACACACATATGGAACTCTCCTGGGGTACCCTCACACATATTATTCCCTCATTTAGTGGATATTTTCACAAAAAAGTGAAATTTTCAAATATCCAGAAAATTGTCTGAAAACGACTAAATATCAAGGACTCATTGGGCGAATCGCTCTGGAACTGAAATCGGAACGCTCACTGACATATCCCCTATCTGAAAGTCTGATAAACGCCGGAAAAATGACTAAGTCCAAAAAAATATTTTTTCAACTTTTTTCAATTTTACCCCCGTAGGATATATATTCTACCCACACACATTTGGAACTCTCCTGGGTTACCCTCACACATATTATTCCCTCATTTAGTGGATATTTTCACAAAAAAGTGAAATTTTCAAATATCCAGAAAATTGGCTGAAAACGACTAAATCTCAAGGACTCATTGAGTGAATCGCTCTGGAACTGAAATCGGAACGCTCACTGACATTTCCCCTATCTGAAAGTCTGATAAACGCCGGAAAAATGACTAAGTCCAAAAAAAAATTTTTCAACTTTTTTCAGTTTTACCCAGGTAGCATATATATTCTACCCACACACATTTGGAACTCTCCTGGGGTACCCTCACACATATTATTCCCTCATTTAGTGGATATTGTCACAAGAAAGTGAAATTTTCAAAAATCCAAAATATTGGCTGAAAACGACGAAATATCAAGGACTCATTGGGCGAATCGCTCTGGAACTGAAATCGGAACGCTCACTGACATTTCCCCTAACTGAAAGTCTGATAAACGCCGGAAAAATGACTAAGTCCAAAAATAATTTTTTCAACTTTTTTCAATTTTACCCCCGTAGGATATATATTCTACCCACACACATATGGAACTCTCCTGGGGTACCCTCACACATATTATTCCCTCATTTAGTGGATATTTTCACAAAAAAGTGAAATTTTCAAATATCCAGAAAATTGTCTGAAAACGACTAAATATCAAGGACTCATTGGGCGAATCGCTCTGGAACTGAAATCGGAACGCTCACTGACATATCCCCTATCTGAAAGTCTGATAAACGCCAGAAAAATGACTAAGTCCAAAAAAATATTTTTTCAACTTTTTTCAATTTTACCCCCGTAGGATATATATTCTACCCACACACATTTGGAACTCTCCTGGGGTACCCTCACACATATTATTCCCTCATTTAGTGGATATTTTCACAAAAAAGTGAAATTTTCAAATATCCAGAAAATTGGCTGAAAACGACTAAATCTCAAGGACTCATTGAGTGAATCGCTCTGGAACTGAAATCGGAACGCTCACTGACATTTCCCCTATCTGAAAGTCTGATAAACGCCGGAAAAATGACTAAGTCCAAAAAAAAATTTTTCAACTTTTTTCAGTTTTACCCAGGTAGCATATATATACTACCCACACACATTTGGAACTCTCCTGGGGTACCCTCACACATATTATTCCCTCATTTAGTGGATATTGTCACAAGAAAGTGAAATTTTCAAAAATCCAAAATATTGGCTGAAAATGACGAAATATCAAGGACTCATTGGGCGAATCGCTCTGGAACTGAAATCGGAACGCTCACTGACATATCCCCTATCTGAAAGTCTGAAAAACGCCGGAAAAATGACTAAGTCCAAAAAAATTTTTTTTCAACTTTTTTCAATGTTACCCCTTTAGGATATATATTCTACCCACACACATTTGGAACTCTCCTGGGGTACCCTCACACATATTATTCCCTCATTTAGTGGATATTGTCACAGGAAAGTGAAATTTTCAAAAATTCAAAATATTGGCAGAAAACGACGAAATATCAAGCACTCATTGGGCGAATCACTCTGGAACTGAAATCGGAACGCTCACTGACATTTCCCCTATCTGAAAGTCTGATAAACAACGGAAAAATGACTAAGTAAAAAAAAAATTTTTTTTCAACTTTTTTCAGTTTTACCCCTGTAGGATATATATTCTACCCACACACATTTGGAACTCTCCTGGGGTACCCTCACACATATTATTCCCTCATTTAGTGGATATTTTCACAAAAAAGTGAAATTTTCAAATATCCAGAAAATTGTCTGAAAACGACTAAATATCAAGGTCTCATTGGGCGAATCGCTCTGGAACTGAAATCGGAACGCTCACTGACATTTCCCCTAACTGAAAGTCTGATAAACGCCGGAAAAATGACTAAGTCCAAAAATAATTTTTTCAACTTTTTTCAATTTTACCCCCGTAGGATATATATTCTACCCACACACATATGGAACTCTCCTGGGGTACCCTCACACATATTATTCCCTCATTTAGTGGATATTTTCACAAAAAAGTGAAATTTTCAAATATCCAGAAAATTGTCTGAAAACGACTAAATATCAAGGACTCATTGGGCGAATCGCTCTGGAACTGAAATCGGAACGCTCACTGACATATCCCCTATCTGAAAGTCTGATAAACGCCGGAAAAATGACTAAGTCCAAAAAAATATTTTTTCAACTTTTTTCAATTTTACCCCCGTAGGATATATATTCTACCCACACACATTTGGAACTCTCCTGGGGTACCCTCACACATATTATTCCCTCATTTAGTGGATATTTTCACAAAAAAGTGAAATTTTCAAATATCCAGAAAATTGGCTGAAAACGACTAAATCTCAAGGACTCATTGAGTGAATCGCTCTGGAACTGAAATCGGAACGCTCATTGACATTTCCCCTATCTGAAAGTCTGATAAACGCCGGAAAAATGACTAAGTCCAAAAAAAAATTTTTCAACTTTTTTCAGTTTTACCCAGGTAGCATATATATTCTACCCACACACATTTGGAACTCTCCTGGGGTACCCTCACACATATTATTCCCTCATTTAGTGGATATTGTCACAAGAAAGTGAAATTTTCAAAAATCCAAAATATTGGCTGAAAACGACGAAATATCAAGGACTCATTGGGCGAATCGCTCTGGAACTGAAATCGGAACGCTCATTGACATTTCCCCTCTCTGAAAGTCTGATAAACGCCGGAAAAATGACTAAGTCCAAAAATAATTTTTTCAACTTTTTTCAATTTTACCCCGTAGGATATATATTCTACCCACACACATTTGGAACTCTCCTGGGTTACCCTCACACATATTATTCCCTCATTTAGTGGATATTTTCACAAAAAAGTGAAATTTTCAAATATCCAGAAAATTGTCTGAAAACGACTAAATATCAAGGACTCATTGGGCGAATCGCTCTGGAACTGAAATCGGAACACTCACTGACATATCCCCTATCTGAAAGTCTGATAAACACCGGAAAAATGACTAAGTCCAAAAAAATTTTTTTTCAACTTTTTTCAGTGTTACCCCTGTAGGATATATATTCTACCCACACACATTTGGAACTCTCCTGGGGTACCCTTACACATATTATTCCCTCATTTAGTGGATATTTTCACAAAAAAGTGAAATTTTCAAATATCCAGAAAATTGTCTGAAAACAACTAAATATCAAGGACTCATTGGGCGAATCGCTCTGGAACTGAAATCGGAACGCTCACTGACATATCCCCTATCTGAAAGTCTGATAAACGCCGGAAAAATGACTAAGTCCAAAAAAATTTTTTTTCAACTTTTTTCAATGTTACCCCTTTAGGATATATATTCTACCCACACACATTTGGAACTCTCCTGGGGTACCCTCACACATATTATTCCCTCATTTAGTGGATATTGTCACAGGAAAGTGAAATTTTCAAAAATTCAAAATATTGGCAGAAAACGACGAAATATCAAGCACTCATTGGGCGAATCACTCTGGAACTGAAATCGGAACGCTCACTGACATTTCCCCTATCTGAAAGTCTGATAAACAACGGAAAAATGACTAAGTAAAAAAAAAATTTTTTTTCAACTTTTTTCAGTTTTACCCCTGTAGGATATATATTCTACCCACACACATTTGGAACTCTCCTGGGGTACCCTCACACATATTATTCCCTCATTTAGTGGATATTGTCACAAAAAAGTGAAATTTTCAAATATCCAGAAAATTGTCTGAAAATGACTAAATATCAAGGACTCATTGGGCGAATCGCTCTGGAACTGAAATCGGAACGCTCACTGACATTTCCCCTAACTGAAAGTCTGATAAACGCCGGAAAAATGACTAAGTCCAAAAATAATTTTTTCAACTTTTTTCAATTTTACCCCCGTAGGATATATATTCTACCCACACACATTTGGAACTCTCCTGGGGTACCCTCACACATATTATTCCCTCATTTAGTGGATATTTTCACAAAAAAGTGAAATTTTCAAATATCCAGAAAATTGTCTGAAAACGACTAAATATCAAGGACTCATTGGGCGAATCGCTCTGGAACTGAAATCGGAACGCTCACTGACATATCCCCTATCTGAAAGTCTGATAAACGCCGGAAAAATGACTAAGTCCCAAAAAATTTTTTTTCAACTTTTTTCAGTGTTACCCCTGTAGGATATATATTCTACCCACACACATTTGGAACTCTCCTGGGGTACCCTCACACATATTATTCCCTCATTTAGTGGATATTGTCACAGGAAAGTGAAATTTTCAAAAATTCTAAATATTGACAGAAAACGACGAAATATCAAGGACTCATTGGGCGAATCACTCTGGAACTGAAATCGGAACGCTCACTGACATTTCCCCTATCTGAAAGTCTGATAAACAACGGAAAAATGACTAAGTAAAAAAAAAATTTTTTTTCAACTTTTTTCAGTTTTACCCCTGTAGGATATATATTCTACCCACACACATTTGGAACTCTCCTGGGGTACCCTCACACATATTATTCCCTCATTTAGTGGATATTGTCAAAAAAAAGTGAAATTTTCAAATATCCAGAAAAATGTCTGAAAACGACTAAATATCAAGGACTCATTGGGCGAATCGCTCTGGAACTGAAATCGGAACGCTCACTGACATTTCCCCTAACTGAAAGTCTGATAAACGCCGGAAAAATGACTAAGTCCAAAAATAATTTTTTCAACTTTTTTCAATTTTACCCCCGTAGGATATGTATTCTACCCACACACATTTGGAACTCTCCTGGGGTACCCTCACACATATTATTCCTCATTTAGTGGATATTGTCACAAGAAAGTGAAATTTTCAAAAATCCAAAATATTGGCTGAAACGACTAAATATCAATGACTCATTGGGCGAATCGCTCTGGAACTGAAATCGGAACGCTCACTGACATTTCCCCTATCTGAAAGTCTGATAAACGCCGGAAAAATGACTAAGTCCAAAAAAAATTTTTTTCAACTTTTTTCAGTTTTACCCCTGTAGGATATATATTCTACCCACAAACATTTGGAACTCTCCTGGGGTACCCTCACACATATTATTCCCTCATTTAGTGGATATTGTCACAAGAAAGTGAAATTTTCAAAAATCCAAAATATTGGCTGAAAACGACGAAATATCAAGGACTCATTGGGCGAATCGCTCTGGAACTGAAATCGGAACGCTCATTGACATTTCCCCTCTCTGAAAGTCTGATAAACGCCGGAAAAATGACTAAGTCCAAAAATAATTTTTTCAACTTTTTTCAATTTTACCCCCGTAGGATATATATTCTACCCACACACATTTGGAACTCTCCTGGGTTACCCTCACACATATTATTCCCTCATTTAGTGGATATTTTCACAAAAAAGTGAAATTTTCAAATATCCAGAAAATTGTCTGAAAACGACTAAATATCAAGGACTCATTGGGCGAATCACTCTGGAACTGAAATCGGAACACTCACTGACATATCCCCTATCTGAAAGTCTGATAAACACCGGAAAAATGACTAAGTCCAAAAAAATTTTTTTTCAACTTTTTTCAGTGTTACCCCTGTAGGATATATATTCTACCCACACACATTTGGAACTCTCCTGGGGTACCCTCACACATATTATTCCCTCATTTAGTGGATATTTTCACAAAAAAGTGAAATTTTCAAATATCCAGAAAATTGTCTGAAAACAACTAAATATCAAGGACTCATTGGGCGAATCGCTCTGGAACTGAAATCGGAACGCTCACTGACATATCCCCTATCTGAAAGTCTGATAAACGCCGGAAAAATGACTAAGTCCAAAAAAATTTTTTTTCAACTTTTTTCAATGTTACCCCTTTAGGATATATATTCAACCCACACACATTTGGAACTCTCCTGGGGTACCGTCACACATATTATTCCCTCATTTAGTGGATATTGTCACAGGAAAGTGAAATTTTCAAAAATTCTAAATATTAACAGAAAACGACGAAATATCAAGGACTCATTGGGCGAATCACTCTGGAACTGAAATTGGAACGCTCACTGACATTTCCCCTATCTGAAAGTCTGATAAATGACGGAAAAATGACTAAGTCAAAAAAAAATTTTTTTTCAACTTTTTTCAGTTTTACCCCTGTAGGATATATATTCTACCCACACACATTTGGAACTCTCCTGGGGTACCCTCACACATATTATTCCCTCATTTAGTGGATATTGTCAAAAAAAAGTGAAATTTTCAAATATCCAGAAAAATGTCTGAAAACGACTAAATATCAAGGACTCATTGGGCGAATCGCTCTGGAACTGAAATCGGAACGCTCACTGACATTTCCCCTATCTGAAAGTCTGATAAACGCCGGAAAAATGACTAAGTCCAAAAAAATTTTTTTCAACTATTTTCAGTTTTACCCCTGTAGGATATATATTCTACCCACAAACATTTGGAACTCTCCTGGGGTACCCTCACACATATTATTCCCTCATTTAGTGGATATTGTCACAAGAAAGTGAAATTTTCAAAAATCCAAAATATTGGCTGAAAACGACGAAATATCAAGGACTCATTGTTCGAATCGCTCTGGAACTGAAATCGGAACGCTCATTGACATTTCCCCTCTCTGAAAGTCTGATAAACGCCGGAAAAATGACTAAGTCCAAAAATAATTTTTTCAACTTTTTTCAATTTTACCCCCGTAGGATATATATTCTACCCACACATATTTGGAACTCTCCTGGGGTACCCTCACACATATTATTCCCTCATTTAGTGGATATTTTCACAAAAAAGTGAAATTTTCAAATATCCAGAAAATTGTCTGAAAACGACTAAATATCAAGAACTCATTGGGCGGATCGCTCTGGAACTGAAATCGGAACACTCACTGACATATCCCCTATTTGAAAGTCTGATAAACGCAGGAAAAATGACTAAGTCCAAAAAAATTTTTTTTCAACTTTTTTCAGTGTTACCCCTGTAGGATATATATTCTACCCACACACATTTGGAACTCTCCTGGGGTACCCTCACACATATTATTCCCTCATTTAGTGGATATTTTCACAAAAAAATTGAAATTTTCAAATATCCAGAAAATTGTCTGAAAACGACTAAATATCAAGGACTCATTGGGCGAATCGCTCTGGAACTGAAATCGGAACGCTCACTGACATATCCCCTATCTGAAAGTCTGATAAACGCCGGAAAAATGACTAAGTCCAAAAAAATTTTTTTTCAACTTTTTTCAATGTTACCCCTTTAGGATATATATTCTACCCACACACATTTGGAACTCTACTGGGGTACCCTCACACATATTATTCCCTCATTTAGTGGATATTGTCACAAGAAAGTGAAATTTTCAAAAATCCAAAATATTGGCTGAAAACGACGAAATATCAAGGACTCATTGGGCGAATCGCTCTGGAACTGAAATCGGAACGCTCATTGACATTTCCCCTCTCTGAAAGTCTGATAAACGCCGGAAAAATGACTAAGTCCAAAAATAATTTTTTCAACTTTTTTCAATTTTACCCCCGTAGGATATATATTCTACCCACACACATTTGGAACTCTCCTGGGTTACCCTCACACATATTATTCCCTCATTTAGTGGATATTTTCACAAAAAAGTGAAATTTTCAAATATCCAGAAAATTGTCTGAAAACGACTAAATATCAAGGACTCATTGGGCGAATCGCTCTGGAACTGAAATGGGAACACTCACTGACATATCCCCTATCTGAAAGTCTGATAAACACCGGAAAAATGACTAAGTCCAAAAAAATTTTGTTTCAACTTTTTTCAGTGTTACCCCTGTAGGATATATATTCTACCCACACACATTTGGAACTCTCCTGGGGTACCCTCACACATATTATTCCCTCATTTAGTGGATATTTTCACAAAAAAGTGAAATTTTCAAATATCCAGAAAATTGTCTGAAAACGACTAAATATCAAGGACTCATTGGGCGAATCGCTCTGGAACTGAAATCGGAACGCTCACTGACATATCCCCTATCTGAAAGTCTGATAAACGCCGGAAAAATGACTAAGTCCAAAAAAATTTTTTTTCAACTTTTTTCAATGTTACCCCTTTAGGATATATATTCTACCCACACACATTTGGAACTCTCCTGGGGTACCCTCACACATATTATTCCCTCATTTAGTGGATATTGTCACAGGAAAGTGAAATTTTCAAAAATTCAAAATATTGGCAGAAAACGACGAAATATCAAGCACTCATTGGGCGAATCACTCTAGAACTGAAATTGGAACGCTCACTGACATTTCCCCTATCTGAAAGTCTGATAAACAACGGAAAAATGACTAAGCAAAAAAAAAATTTTTTTTCAACTTTTTTCAGTTTTACCCCTGTAGGATATATATTCTACCCACACACATTTGGAACTCTCCTGGGGTACCCTCACACATATTATTCCCTCATTTAGTGGATATTTTCACAAAAAAGTGAAATTTTCAAATATCCAGAAAATTGTCTGAAAACGACTAAATATCAAGGACTCATTGGGCGAATCGCTCTGGAACTGAAATCGGAACGCTCACTGACATATCCCCTATCTGAAAGTCTGATAAACGCCGGAAAAATGACTAAGTCCCAAAAAATTTTTTTTCAACTTTTTTCAGTGTTACCCCTGTAGGATATATATTCTACCCACACACATTTGGAACTCTCCTGGGGTACCCTCACACATATTATTCCCTCATTTAGTGGATATTTTCACAAAAAAGTAAAATTTTCAAATATCCAGAAAATTGTCTGAAAACGACTAAATATCAAGGACTCATTGGGCGAATCGCTCTGGAACTGAAATCGGAACGCTCACTGACATATCCCCTATCTGAAAGTCTGATAAACGCCGGAAAAATGACTAAGTCCAAAAAAATTTTTTTTCAACTTTTTTCAATGTTACCCCTTTAGGATATATATTCTACCCACACACATTTGGAACTCTCCTGGGGTACCCTCACACATATTATTCCCTCATTTAGTGGATATTGTCACAGGAAAGTGAAATTTTCAAAAATTCTAAATATTGACAGAAAACGATGAAATATCAAGGACTCATTGGGCGAATCACTCTGGAACTGAAATCGGAACGCTCACTGACATTTCCCCTATCTGAAAGTCTGATAAACGCCGGAAAAATGACTAAGTCCAAAAATAATTTTTTCAACTTTTTTCAATTTTACCCCCGTAGGATATATATTCTACCCACACACATTTGGAACTCTCCTGGGGTACCCTCACACATATTATTCCTCATTTAGTGGATATTGTCACAAGAAAGTGAAATTTTCAAAAATCCAAAATATTGGCTGAAAACGACTAAATATCAATGACTCATTGGGCGAATCGCTCTGGAACTGAAATCGGAACGCTCACTGACATTTCCCCTATCTGAAAGTCTGATAAACGCCGGAAAAATGACTAAGTCCAAAAAAATTTTTTTCAACTATTTTCAGTTTTACCCCTGTAGGATATATATTCTACCCACAAACATTTGGAACTCTCCTGGGGTACCCTCACACATATTATTCCCTCATTTAGTGGATATTGTCACAAGAAAGTGAAATTTTCAAAAATCCAAAATATTGGCTGAAAACGACGAAATATCAAGGACTCATTGGGCGAATCACTCTGGAACTGAAATCGGAACGCTCACTGACATATCCCCTATCTGAAAGTCTGATAAACGCCGGAAAAATGACTAAGTCCCAAAAAATTTTTTTTCAACTTTTTTCAGTGTTACCCCTGTAGGATATATATTCTACCCACACACATTTGGAACTCTCCTGGGTTACCCTCACACATATTATTCCCTCATTTAGTGGATATTTTCACAAAAAAGTGAAATTTTCAAATATCCAGAAAATTGTCTGAAAATGACTAAATATCAAGGACTCATTGGGCGAATCGCTCTGGAACTGAAATCGGAACGCTCACTGACATTTCCCCTCTCTGAAAGTCTGATAAACGCCGGAAAAATGACTAAGTCCAAAAATAATTTTTTCAACTTTTTTCAATTTTACCCCCGTAGGATATATATTCTACCCACACACATTTGGAACTCTCCTGGGGTACCCTCACACATATTATTCCCTCATTTAGTGGATATTTTCACAAAAAGTGAAATTTTCAAATATCCAGAAAATTGTCTGAAAACGACTAAATATCAAGGACTCATTGGGCGAATCGCTCTGGAACTGAAATCGGAACGCTCACTGACATATCCCCTATCTGAAAGTCTGATAAACGCCGGAAAAATGACTAAGTCCAAAAAAATATTTTTTCAACTTTTTTCAATTTTACCCCCGTAGGATATATATTCTACCCACACACATTTGGAACTCTCCTGGGGTACCCTCACACATATTATTCCCTCATTTAGTGGATATTTTCACAAAAAAGTGAAATTTTCAAATATCCAGAAAATTGGCTGAAAACGACTAAATCTCAAGGACTCATTGAGTGAATCGCTCTGGAACTGAAATCGGAACGCTCACTGACATTTCCCCTATCTGAAAGTCTGATAAACGCCGGAAAAATGACTAAGTCCAAAAAAAAATTTTTTCAACTTTTTTCAGTTTTACCCATGTAGGATATATATTCTACCCACACACATTTGGAACTCTCCTGGGGTACCCTCACACATATTATTACCTCATTTAGTGGATATTGTCACAGGAAAGTGAAATTTTCAAAAATTCAAAATATTAGCAGAAAACAACGAAATATCAAGGACTCATTGGGCGAATCACTCTGGAACTGAAATCGGAACGCTCACTGACATTTCCCCTATCTGAAAGTCTGATAAACGACGGAAAAATGACTAAGTCAAAAAAAAATTTTTTTTCAACTTTTTTCAGTTTTACCCCTGTAGGATATATATTCTACCCACACACATTTGGAACTCTCCTGGGGTACCCTCACACATATTATTCCCTCATTTAGTGGATATTGTAAAAAAAAAGTGAAATTTTCAAATATCCAGAAAATTGTCTGAAAACGACTAAATATCAAGAACTCATTGGGCGAATCGCTCTGGAACTGAAATCGGAACACTCACTGACATATCCCCTATGTGAAAGTCTGATAAACGCAGGAAAAATGACTAAGTCCAAAAAAATTTTTTTTCAACTTTTTTCAGTGTTACCCCTGTAGGATATATATTCTACCCACACACATTTGGAACTCTCCTGGGGTACCCTCACACATATTATTCCCTCATTTAGTGGATATTTTCACAAAAAAGTGAAATTTTCAAATATCCAGAAAATTGGCTGAAAACGACGAAATATCAAGGACTCATTGGTCGAATCGCTCTGGAACTGAAATCGGAACGCTCATTGACATTTCCCCTCTCTGAAAGTCTGATAAACGCCGGAAAAATGACTAAGTCCAAAAATAATTTTTTCAACTTTTTTCAATTTTACCCCCGTAGGATATATATTCTACCCACACACATTTGGAACTCTCCAGGGGTACCCTCACACATATTATTCCCTCATTTAGTGGATATTTTCACAAAAAAGTGAAATTTTCAAATATCCAGAAAATTGTCTGAAAACGACTAAATATCAAGAACTCATTGGGAGAATCACTCTGGAACTGAAATCGGAACACTCACTGACATATCCCCTATCTGAAAGTCTGATAAACGCAGGAAAAATGACTAAGTCCAAAAAAATTTTTTTTCAACTTTTTTCAGTGTTACCCCTGTAGGATATATATTCTACCCACACACATTTGGAACTCTCCTGGGGTACCCTTACACATATTATTCCCTCATTTAGTGGATATTTTCACAAAAAAGTGAAATTTTCAAATATCCAGAAAATTGTCTGAAAACAACTAAATATCAAGGACTCATTGGGCGAATCGCTCTGGAACTGAAATCGGAACGCTCACTGACATATCCCCTATCTGAAAGTCTGATAAACGCCGGAAAAATGACTAAGTCCAAAAAAATTTTTTTTCAACTTTTTTCAATGTTACCCCTTTAGGATATATATTCTACCCACACACATTTGGAACTCTCCTGGGGTACCCTCACACATATTATTCCCTCATTTAGTGGATATTGTCACAGGAAAGTGAAATTTTCAAAAATTCAAAATATTGGCAGAAAACGACGAAATATCAAGCACTCATTGGGCGAATCACTCTGGAACTGAAATCGGAACACTCACTGACATTTCCCCTATCTGAAAGTCTGATAAACAACGGAAAAATGACTAAGTAAAAAAAAAATTTTTTTTCAACTTTTTTCAGTTTTACCCCTGTAGGATATATATTCTACCCACACACATTTGGAACTCTCCTGGGGTACCCTCACACATATTATTCCCTCATTTAGTGGATATTGTCACAAAAAAGTGAAATTTTCAAATATCCAGAAAATTGTCTGAAAATGACTAAATATCAAGGACTCATTGGGCGAATCGCTCTGGAACTGAAATCGGAACGCTCACTGACATTTCCCCTCTCTGAAAGTCTGATAAACGCCGGAAAAATGACTAAGTCCAAAAATAATTTTTTCAACTTTTTTCAATTTTACCCCCGTAGGATATATATTCTACCCACACACATTTGGAACTCTCCTGGGGTACCCTCACACATATTATTCCCTCATTTAGTGGATATTTTCACAAAAAGTGAAATTTTCAAATATCCAGAAAATTGTCTGAAAACGACTAAATATCAAGGACTCATTGGGCGAATCGCTCTGGAACTGAAATCGGAACGCTCACTGACATATCCCCTATCTGAAAGTCTGATAAACGCCGGAAAAATGACTAAGTCCAAAAAAATATTTTTTCAACTTTTTTCAATTTTACCCCCGTAGGATATATATTCTACCCACACACATTTGGAACTCTCCTGGGGTACCCTCACACATATTATTCCCTCATTTAGTGGATATTTTCACAAAAAAGTGAAATTTTCAAATATCCAGAAAATTGGCTGAAAACGACTAAATCTCAAGGACTCATTGAGTGAATCGCTCTGGAACTGAAATCGGAACGCTCACTGACATTTCCCCTATCTGAAAGTCTGATAAACGCCGGAAAAATGACTAAGTCCAAAAAAAAATTTTTTCAACTTTTTTCAGTTTTACCCATGTAGGATATATATTCTACCCACACACATTTGGAACTCTCCTGGGGTACCCTCACACATATTATTACCTCATTTAGTGGATATTGTCACAGGAAAGTGAAATTTTCAAAAATTCAAAATATTAGCAGAAAACAACGAAATATCAAGGACTCATTGGGCGAATCACTCTGGAACTGAAATCGGAACGCTCACTGACATTTCCCCTATCTGAAAGTCTGATAAACGACGGAAAAATGACTAAGTCAAAAAAAAATTTTTTTTCAACTTTTTTCAGTTTTACCCCTGTAGGATATATATTCTACCCACACACATTTGGAACTCTCCTGGGGTACCCTCACACATATTATTCCCTCATTTAGTGGATATTGTAAAAAAAAAGTGAAATTTTCAAATATCCAGAAAATTGTCTGAAAACGACTAAATATCAAGAACTCATTGGGCGAATCGCTCTGGAACTGAAATCGGAACACTCACTGACATATCCCCTATGTGAAAGTCTGATAAACGCAGGAAAAATGACTAAGTCCAAAAAAATTTTTTTTCAACTTTTTTCAGTGTTACCCCTGTAGGATATATATTCTACCCACACACATTTGGAACTCTCCTGGGGTACCCTCACACATATTATTCCCTCATTTAGTGGATATTTTCACAAAAAAGTGAAATTTTCAAATATCCAGAAAATTGGCTGAAAACGACGAAATATCAAGGACTCATTGGTCGAATCGCTCTGGAACTGAAATCGGAACGCTCATTGACATTTCCCCTCTCTGAAAGTCTGATAAACGCCGGAAAAATGACTAAGTCCAAAAATAATTTTTTCAACTTTTTTCAATTTTACCCCCGTAGGATATATATTCTACCCACACACATTTGGAACTCTCCAGGGGTACCCTCACACATATTATTCCCTCATTTAGTGGATATTTTCACAAAAAAGTGAAATTTTCAAATATCCAGAAAATTGTCTGAAAACGACTAAATATCAAGAACTCATTGGGAGAATCACTCTGGAACTGAAATCGGAACACTCACTGACATATCCCCTATCTGAAAGTCTGATAAACGCAGGAAAAATGACTAAGTCCAAAAAAATTTTTTTTCAACTTTTTTCAGTGTTACCCCTGTAGGATATATATTCTACCCACACACATTTGGAACTCTCCTGGGGTACCCTTACACATATTATTCCCTCATTTAGTGGATATTTTCACAAAAAAGTGAAATTTTCAAATATCCAGAAAATTGTCTGAAAACAACTAAATATCAAGGACTCATTGGGCGAATCGCTCTGGAACTGAAATCGGAACGCTCACTGACATATCCCCTATCTGAAAGTCTGATAAACGCCGGAAAAATGACTAAGTCCAAAAAAATTTTTTTTCAACTTTTTTCAATGTTACCCCTTTAGGATATATATTCTACCCACACACATTTGGAACTCTCCTGGGGTACCCTCACACATATTATTCCCTCATTTAGTGGATATTGTCACAGGAAAGTGAAATTTTCAAAAATTCAAAATATTGGCAGAAAACGACGAAATATCAAGCACTCATTGGGCGAATCACTCTGGAACTGAAATCGGAACACTCACTGACATTTCCCCTATCTGAAAGTCTGATAAACAACGGAAAAATGACTAAGTAAAAAAAAAATTTTTTTTCAACTTTTTTCAGTTTTACCCCTGTAGGATATATATTCTACCCACACACATTTGGAACTCTCCTGGGGTACCCTCACACATATTATTCCCTCATTTAGTGGATATTGTCACAAAAAAGTGAAATTTTCAAATATCCAGAAAATTGTCTGAAAATGACTAAATATCAAGGACTCATTGGGCGAATCGCTCTGGAACTGAAATCGGAACGCTCACTGACATTTCCCCTAACTGAAAGTCTGATAAACGCCGGAAAAATGACTAAGTCCAAAAATAATTTTTTCAACTTTTTTCAATTTTACCCCCGTAGGATATATATTCTACCCACACACATTTGGAACTCTCCTGGGGTACCCTCACACATATTATTCCCTCATTTAGTGGATATTTTCACAAAAAAGTGAAATTTTCAAATATCCAGAAAATTGTCTGAAAACGACTAAATATCAAGGACTCATTGGGCGAATCGCTCTGGAACTGAAATCGGAACGCTCACTGACATATCCCCTATCTGAAAGTCTGATAAACGCCGGAAAAATGACTAAGTCCCAAAAAATTTTTTTTCAACTTTTTTCAGTGTTACCCCTGTAGGATATATATTCTACCCACACACATTTGGAACTCTCCTGGGGTACCCTCACACATATTATTCCCTCATTTAGTGGATATTGTCACAGGAAAGTGAAATTTTCAAAAATTCTAAATATTGACAGAAAACGACGAAATATCAAGGACTCATTGGGCGAATCACTCTGGAACTGAAATCGGAACGCTCACTGACATTTCCCCTATCTGAAAGTCTGATAAACAACGGAAAAATGACTAAGTAAAAAAAAAATTTTTTTTCAACTTTTTTCAGTTTTACCCCTGTAGGATATATATTCTACCCACACACATTTGGAACTCTCCTGGGGTACCCTCACACATATTATTCCCTCATTTAGTGGATATTGTCAAAAAAAAGTGAAATTTTCAAATATCCAGAAAAATGTCTGAAAACGACTAAATATCAAGGACTCATTGGGCGAATCGCTCTGGAACTGAAATCGGAACGCTCACTGACATTTCCCCTAACTGAAAGTCTGATAAACGCCGGAAAAATGACTAAGTCCAAAAATAATTTTTTCAACTTTTTTCAATTTTACCCCCGTAGGATATGTATTCTACCCACACACATTTGGAACTCTCCTGGGGTACCCTCACACATATTATTCCTCATTTAGTGGATATTGTCACAAGAAAGTGAAATTTTCAAAAATCCAAAATATTGGCTGAAACGACTAAATATCAATGACTCATTGGGCGAATCGCTCTGGAACTGAAATCGGAACGCTCACTGACATTTCCCCTATCTGAAAGTCTGATAAACGCCGGAAAAATGACTAAGTCCAAAAAAAAATTTTTTCAACTTTTTTCAGTTTTACCCCTGTAGGATATATATTCTACCCACAAACATTTGGAACTCTCCTGGGGTACCCTCACACATATTATTCCCTCATTTAGTGGATATTGTCACAAGAAAGTGAAATTTTCAAAAATCCAAAATATTGGCTGAAAACGACGAAATATCAAGGACTCATTGGGCGAATCGCTCTGGAACTGAAATCGGAACGCTCATTGACATTTCCCCTCTCTGAAAGTCTGATAAACGCCGGAAAAATGACTAAGTCCAAAAATAATTTTTTCAACTTTTTTCAATTTTACCCCCGTAGGATATATATTCTACCCACACACATTTGGAACTCTCCTGGGTTACCCTCACACATATTATTCCCTCATTTAGTGGATATTTTCACAAAAAAGTGAAATTTTCAAATATCCAGAAAATTGTCTGAAAACGACTAAATATCAAGGACTCATTGGGCGAATCACTCTGGAACTGAAATCGGAACACTCACTGACATATCCCCTATCTGAAAGTCTGATAAACACCGGAAAAATGACTAAGTCCAAAAAAATTTTTTTTCAACTTTTTTCAGTGTTACCCCTGTAGGATATATATTCTACCCACACACATTTGGAACTCTCCTGGGGTACCCTCACACATATTATTCCCTCATTTAGTGGATATTTTCACAAAAAAGTGAAATTTTCAAATATCCAGAAAATTGTCTGAAAACAACTAAGTATCAAGGACTCATTGGGCGAATCGCTCTGGAACTGAAATCGGAACGCTCACTGACATATCCCCTATCTGAAAGTCTGATAAACGCCGGAAAAATGACTAAGTCCAAAAAAATTTTTTTTCAACTTTTTTCAATGTTACCCCTTTAGGATATATATTCAACCCACACACATTTGGAACTCTCCTGGGGTACCCTCACACATATTATTCCCTCATTTAGTGGATATTGTCACAGGAAAGTGAAATTTTCAAAAATTCTAAATATTAACAGAAAACGACGAAATATCAAGGACTCATTGGGCGAATCACTCTGGAACTGAAATCGGAACGCTCACTGACATTTCCCCTATCTGAAAGTCTGATAAATGACGGAAAAATGACTAAGTCAAAAAAAAATTTTTTTTCAACTTTTTTCAGTTTTACCCCTGTAGGATATATATTCTACCCACACACATTTGGAACTCTCCTGGGGTACCCTCACACATATTATTCCCTCATTTAGTGGATATTGTCAAAAAAAAGTGAAATTTTCAAATATCCAGAAAAATGTCTGAAAACGACTAAATATCAAGGACTCATTGGGCGAATCGCTCTGGAACTGAAATCGGAACGCTCACTGACATTTCCCCTAACTGAAAGTCTGATAAACGCCGGAAAAATGACTAAGTCCAAAAATAATTTTTTCAACTTTTTTCAATTTTACCCCCGTAGGATATATATTCTACCCACACACATTTGGAACTCTCCTGGGGTACCCTCACACATATTATTCCTCATTTAGTGGATATTGTCACAAGAAAGTGAAATTTTCAAAAATCCAAAATATTGGCTGAAAACGACGAAATATCAAGGACTCATTGGGCGAATCGCTCTGGAACTGAAATCGGAACGCTCATTGACATTTCCCCTCTCTGAAAGTCTGATAAACGCCGGAAAAATGACTAAGTCCAAAAATAATTTTTTCAACTTTTTTCAATTTTACCCCCGTAGGATATATATTCTACCCACACATATTTGGAACTCTCCTGGGGTACCCTCACACATATTGTTCCCTCATTTAGTGGATATTTTCACAAAAAAGTGAAATTTTCAAATATCCAGAAAATTGTCTGAAAACGACTAAATATCAAGAACTCATTGGGCGGATCGCTCTGGAACTGAAATCGGAACACTCACTGACATATCCCCTATCTGAAAGTCTGATAAACGCAGGAAAAATGACTAAGTCCAAAAAAATTTTTTTTCAACTTTTTTCAGTGTTACCCCTGTAGGATATATATTCTACCCACACACATTTGGAACTCTCCTGGGGTACCCTCACACATATTATTCCCTCATTTAGTGGATATTTTCACAAAAAAATTGAAATTTTCAAATATCCAGAAAATTGTCTGAAAACGACTAAATATCAAGGACTCATTGGGCGAATCGCTCTGGAACTGAAATCGGAACGCTCACTGACATATCCCCTATCTGAAAGTCTGATAAACGCCGGAAAAATGACTAAGTCCAAAAAAATTTTTTTTCAACTTTTTTCAATGTTACCCCTTTAGGATATATATTCTACCCACACACATTTGGAACTCTACTGGGGTACCCTCACACATATTATTCCCTCATTTAGTGGATATTGTCACAAGAAAGTGAAATTTTCAAAAATCCAAAATATTGGCTGAAAACGACGAAATATCAAGGACTCATTGGGCGAATCGCTCTGGAACTGAAATCGGAACGCTCATTGACATTTCCCCTCTCTGAAAGTCTGATAAACGCCGGAAAAATGACTAAGTCCAAAAATAATTTTTTCAACTTTTTTCAATTTTACCCCCGTAGGATATATATTCTACCCACACACATTTGGAACTCTCCTGGGTTACCCTCACACATATTATTCCCTCATTTAGTGGATATTTTCACAAAAAAGTGAAATTTTCAAATATCCAGAAAATTGTCTGAAAACGACTAAATATCAAGGACTCATTGGGCGAATCGCTCTGGAACTGAAATCGGAACACTCACTGACATATCCCCTATCTGAAAGTCTGATAAACACCGGAAAAATGACTAAGTCCAAAAAAATTTTTTTTCAACTTTTTTCAGTGTTACCCCTGTAGGATATATATTCTACCCACACACATTTGGAACTCTCCTGGGGTACCCTCACACATATTATTCCCTCATTTAGTGGATATTTTCACAAAAAAGTGAAATTTTCAAATATCCAGAAAATTGTCTGAAAACGACTAAATATCAAGGACTCATTGGGCGAATCGCTCTGGAACTGAAATCGGAACGCTCACTGACATATCCCCTATCTGAAAGTCTGATAAACGCCGGAAAAATGACTAAGTCCAAAAAAATTTATTTTCAACTTTTTTCAATGTTACCCCTTTAGGATATATATTCTACCCACACACATTTGGAACTCTCCTGGGGTACCCTCACACATATTATTCCCTCATTTAGTGGATATTGTCACAGGAAAGTGAAATTTTCAAAAATTCAAAATATTGGCAGAAAACGACGAAATATCAAGCACTCATTGGGCGAATCACTCTAGAACTGAAATCGGAACGCTCACTGACATTTCCCCTATCTGAAAGTCTGATAAACAACGGAAAAATGACTAAGCAAAAAAAAAATTTTTTTTCAACTTTTTTCAGTTTTACCCCTGTAGGATATATATTCTACCCACACACATTTGGAACTCTCCTGGGGTACCCTCACACATATTATTCCCTCATTTAGTGGATATTTTCACAAAAAAGTGAAATTTTCAAATATCCAGAAAATTGTCTGAAAACAACTAAGTATCAAGGACTCATTGGGCGAATCGCTCTGGAACTGAAATCGGAACGCTCACTGACATATCCCCTATCTGAAAGTCTGATAAACGCCGGAAAAATGACTAAGTCCAAAAAAATTTTTTTTCAACTTTTTTCAATGTTACCCCTTTAGGATATATATTCAACCCACACACATTTGGAACTCTCCTGGGGTACCCTCACACATATTATTCCCTCATTTAGTGGATATTGTCACAGGAAAGTGAAATTTTCAAAAATTCTAAATATTAACAGAAAACGACGAAATATCAAGGACTCATTGGGCGAATCACTCTGGAACTGAAATCGGAACGCTCACTGACATTTCCCCTATCTGAAAGTCTGATAAATGACGGAAAAATGACTAAGTCAAAAAAAAATTTTTTTTCAACTTTTTTCAGTTTTACCCCTGTAGGATATATATTCTACCCACACACATTTGGAACTCTCCTGGGGTACCCTCACACATATTATTCCCTCATTTAGTGGATATTGTCAAAAAAAAGTGAAATTTTCAAATATCCAGAAAAATGTCTGAAAACGACTAAATATCAAGGACTCATTGGGCGAATCGCTCTGGAACTGAAATCGGAACGCTCACTGACATATCCCCTATCTGAAAGTCTGATAAACGCCGGAAAAATGACTAAGTCCCAAAAAATTTTTTTTCAACTTTTTTCAGTGTTACCCCTGTAGGATATATATTCTACCCACACACATTTGGAACTCTCCTGGGGTACCCTCACACATATTATTCCCTCATTTAGTGGATATTTTCACAAAAAAGTAAAATTTTCAAATATCCAGAAAATTGTCTGAAAACGACTAAATATCAAGGACTCATTGGGCGAATCGCTCTGGAACTGAAATCGGAACGCTCACTGACATATCCCCTATCTGAAAGTCTGATAAACGCCGGAAAAATGACTAAGTCCAAAAAAATTTTTTTTCAACTTTTTTCAATGTTACCCCTTTAGGATATATATTCTACCCACACACATTTGGAACTCTCCTGGGGTACCCTTACACATATTATTCCCTCATTTAGTGGATATTGTCACAGGAAAGTGAAATTTTCAAAAATTCTAAATATTGACAGAAAACGATGAAATATCAAGGACTCATTGGGCGAATCACTCTGGAACTGAAATCGGAACGCTCACTGACATTTCCCCTATCTGAAAGTCTGATAAATGACGGAAAAATGACTAAGTCAAAAAAAAATTTTTTTTCAACTTTTTTCAGTTTTACCCCTGTAGGATATATATTCTACCCACACACATTTGGAACTCTCCTGGGGTACCCTCACACATATTATTCCCTCATTTAGTGGATATTGTCAAAAAAAAGTGAAATTTTCAAATATCCAGAAAAATGTCTGAAAACGACTAAATATCAAGGACTCATTGGGCGAATCGCTCTGGAACTGAAATCGGAACGCTCACTGACATTTCCCCTAACTGAAAGTCTGATAAACGCCGGAAAAATGACTAAGTCCAAAAATAATTTTTTCAACTTTTTTCAATTTTACCCCCGTAGGATATATATTCTACCCACACACATTTGGAACTCTCCTGGGGTACCCTCACACATATTATTCCTCATTTAGTGGATATTGTCACAAGAAAGCGAAATTTTCAAAAATCCAAAATATTGGCTGAAAACGACGAAATATCAAGGACTCATTGGGCGAATCACTCTGGAACTGAAATCGGAACGCTCACTGACATATCCCCTATCTGAAAGTCTGATAAACGCCGGAAAAATGACTAAGTCCCAAAAAATTTTTTTTCAACTTTTTTCAGTGTTACCCCTGTAGGATATATATTCTACCCACACACATTTGGAACTCTCCTGGGTTACCCTCACACATATTATTCCCTCATTTAGTGGATATTTTCACAAAAAAGTGAAATTTTCAAATATCCAGAAAATTGTCTGAAAATGACTAAATATCAAGGACTCATTGGGCGAATCGCTCTGGAACTGAAATCGGAACGCTCACTGACATTTCCCCTCTCTGAAAGTCTGATAAACGCCGGAAAAATGACTAAGTCCAAAAATAATTTTTTCAACTTTTTTCAATTTTACCCCCGTAGGATATATATTCTACCCACACACATTTGGAACTCTCCTGGGGTACCCTCACACATATTATTCCCTCATTTAGTGGATATTTTCACAAAAAGTGAAATTTTCAAATATCCAGAAAATTGTCTGAAAACGACTAAATATCAAGGACTCATTGGGCGAATCGCTCTGGAACTGAAATCGGAACGCTCACTGACATATCCCCTATCTGAAAGTCTGATAAACGCCGGAAAAATGACTAAGTCCAAAAAAATATTTTTTCAACTTTTTTCAATTTTACCCCCGTAGGATATATATTCTACCCACACACATTTGGAACTCTCCTGGGGTACCCTCACACATATTATTCCCTCATTTAGTGGATATTTTCACAAAAAAGTGAAATTTTCAAATATCCAGAAAATTGGCTGAAAACGACTAAATCTCAAGGACTCATTGAGTGAATCGCTCTGGAACTGAAATCGGAACGCTCACTGACATTTCCCCTATCTGAAAGTCTGATAAACGCCGGAAAAATGACTAAGTCCAAAAAAAAATTTTTTCAACTTTTTTCAGTTTTACCCATGTAGGATATATATTCTACCCACACACATTTGGAACTCTCCTGGGGTACCCTCACACATATTATTACCTCATTTAGTGGATATTGTCACAGGAAAGTGAAATTTTCAAAAATTCAAAATATTAGCAGAAAACGACGAAATATCAAGGACTCATTGGGCGAATCACTCTGGAACTGAAATCGGAACGCTCACTGACATTTCCCCTATCTGAAAGTCTGATAAACGACGGAAAAATGACTAAGTCAAAAAAAAATTTTTTTTCAACTTTTTTCAGTTTTACCCCTGTAGGATATATATTCTACCCACACACATTTGGAACTCTCCTGGGGTACCCTCACACATATTATTCCCTCATTTAGTGGATATTGTAAAAAAAAAGTGAAATTTTCAAATATCCAGAAAATTGTCTGAAAACGACTAAATATCAAGAACTCATTGGGCGAATCGCTCTGGAACTGAAATCGGAACACTCACTGACATATCCCCTATGTGAAAGTCTGATGAACGCAGGAAAAATGACTAAGTCCAAAAAAATTTTTTTTCAACTTTTTTCAGTGTTACCCCTGTAGGATATATATTCTACCCACACACATTTGGAACTCTCCTGGGGTACCCTCACACATATTATTCCCTCATTTAGTGGATATTTTCACAAAAAAGTGAAATTTTCAAATATCCAGAAAATTGTCTGAAAACGACTAAATATCAAGGACTCATTGGGCGAATCGCTCTGGAACTGAAATCGGAACGCTCACTGACATTTCCCCTCTCTGAAAGTCTGATAAACGCCGGAAAAATGACTAAGTCCAAAAATAATTTTTTCAACTTTTTTCAATTTTACCCCCGTAGGATATATATTCTACCCACACACATTTGGAACTCTCCTGGGGTACCCTCACACATATTATTCCCTCATTTAGTGGATATTTTCACAAAAAGTGAAATTTTCAAATATCCAGAAAATTGTCTGAAAACGACTAAATATCAAGGACTCATTGGGCGAATCGCTCTGGAACTGAAATCGGAACGCTCACTGACATATCCCCTATCTGAAAGTCTGATAAACGCCGGAAAAATGACTAAGTCCAAAAAAATATTTTTTCAACTTTTTTCAATTTTACCCCCGTAGGATATATATTCTACCCACACACATTTGGAACTCTCCTGGGGTACCCTCACACATATTATTCCCTCATTTAGTGGATATTTTCACAAAAAAGTGAAATTTTCAAATATCCAGAAAATTGGCTGAAAACGACTAAATCTCAAGGACTCATTGAGTGAATCGCTCTGGAACTGAAATCGGAACGCTCACTGACATTTCCCCTATCTGAAAGTCTGATAAACGCCGGAAAAATGACTAAGTCCAAAAAAAAATTTTTTCAACTTTTTTCAGTTTTACCCATGTAGGATATATATTCTACCCACACACATTTGGAACTCTCCTGGTGTACCCTCACACATATTATTACCTCATTTAGTGGATATTGTCACAGGAAAGTGAAATTTTCAAAAATTCAAAATATTAGCAGAAAACGACGAAATATCAAGGACTCATTGGGCGAATCACTCTGGAACTGAAATCGGAACGCTCACTGACATTTCCCCTATCTGAAAGTCTGATAAACGACGGAAAAATGACTAAGTCAAAAAAAAATTTTTTTTCAACTTTTTTCAGTTTTACCCCTGTAGGATATATATTCTATCCACACACATTTGGAACTCTCCTGGGGTACCCTCACACATATTATTCCCTCATTTAGTGGATATTGTCACAAGAAAGTGAAATTTTCAAAAATCCAAAATATTGGCTGAAAACGACGAAATATCAAGGACTCATTGGGCGAATCGCTCTGGAACTGAAATCGGAACGCTCATTGACATTTCCCCTCTCTGAAAGTCTGATAAACGCCGGAAAAATGACTAAGTCCAAAAATAATTTTTTCAACTTTTTTCAATTTTACCCCCGTAGGATATATATTCTACCCACACACATTTGGAACTCTCCTGGGTTACCCTCACACATATTATTCCCTCATTTAGTGGATATTTTCACAAAAAAGTGAAATTTTCAAATATCCAGAAAATTGTCTGAAAACGACTAAATATCAAGGACTCATTGGGCGAATCGCTCTGGAACTGAAATCGGAACACTCACTGACATATCCCCTATCTGAAAGTCTGATAAACACCGGAAAAATGACTAAGTCCAAAAAAATTTTTTTTCAACTTTTTTCAGTGTTACCCCTGTAGGATATATATTCTACCCACACACATTTGGAACTCTCCTGGGGTACCCTCACACATATTATTCCCTCATTTAGTGGATATTTTCACAAAAAAGTGAAATTTTCAAATATCCAGAAAATTGTCTGAAAACGACTAAATATCAAGGACTCATTGGGCGAATCGCTCTGGAACTGAAATCGGAACGCTCACTGACATATCCCCTATCTGAAAGTCTGATAAACGCCGGAAAAATGACTAAGTCCAAAAAAATTTATTTTCAACTTTTTTCAATGTTACCCCTTTAGGATATATATTCTACCCACACACATTTGGAACTCTCCTGGGGTACCCTCACACATATTATTCCCTCATTTAGTGGATATTGTCACAGGAAAGTGAAATTTTCAAAAATTCAAAATATTGGCAGAAAACGACGAAATATCAAGCACTCATTGGGCGAATCACTCTAGAACTGAAATCGGAACGCTCACTGACATTTCCCCTATCTGAAAGTCTGATAAACAACGGAAAAATGACTAAGCAAAAAAAAAATTTTTTTTCAACTTTTTTCAGTTTTACCCCTGTAGGATATATATTCTACCCACACACATTTGGAACTCTCCTGGGGTACCCTCACACATATTATTCCCTCATTTAGTGGATATTTTCACAAAAAAGTGAAATTTTCAAATATCCAGAAAATTGTCTGAAAACAACTAAGTATCAAGGACTCATTGGGCGAATCGCTCTGGAACTGAAATCGGAACGCTCACTGACATATCCCCTATCTGAAAGTCTGATAAACGCCGGAAAAATGACTAAGTCCAAAAAAATTTTTTTTCAACTTTTTTCAATGTTACCCCTTTAGGATATATATTCAACCCACACACATTTGGAACTCTCCTGGGGTACCCTCACACATATTATTCCCTCATTTAGTGGATATTGTCACAGGAAAGTGAAATTTTCAAAAATTCTAAATATTAACAGAAAACGACGAAATATCAAGGACTCATTGGGCGAATCACTCTGGAACTGAAATCGGAACGCTCACTGACATTTCCCCTATCTGAAAGTCTGATAAATGACGGAAAAATGACTAAGTCAAAAAAAAATTTTTTTTCAACTTTTTTCAGTTTTACCCCTGTAGGATATATATTCTACCCACACACATTTGGAACTCTCCTGGGGTACCCTCACACATATTATTCCCTCATTTAGTGGATATTTTCACAAAAAAGTAAAATTTTCAAATATCCAGAAAATTGTCTGAAAACGACTAAATATCAAGGACTCATTGGGCGAATCGCTCTGGAACTGAAATCGGAACGCTCACTGACATATCCCCTATCTGAAAGTCTGATAAACGCCGGAAAAATGACTAAGTCCAAAAAAATTTTTTTTCAACTTTTTTCAATGTTACCCCTTTAGGATATATATTCTACCCACACACATTTGGAACTCTCCTGGGGTACCCTCACACATATTATTCCCTCATTTAGTGGATATTGTCACAGGAAAGTGAAATTTTCAAAAATTCTAAATATTGACAGAAAACGATGAAATATCAAGGACTCATTGGGCGAATCACTCTGGAACTGAAATCGGAACGCTCACTGACATTTCCCCTATCTGAAAGTCTGATAAATGACGGAAAAATGACTAAGTCAAAAAAAAATTTTTTTTCAACTTTTTTCAGTTTTACCCCTGTAGGATATATATTCTACCCACACACATTTGGAACTCTCCTGGGGTACCCTCACACATATTATTCCCTCATTTAGTGGATATTGTCAAAAAAAAGTGAAATTTTCAAATATCCAGAAAAATGTCTGAAAACGACTAAATATCAAGGACTCATTGGGCGAATCGCTCTGGAACTGAAATCGGAACGCTCACTGACATTTCCCCTAACTGAAAGTCTGATAAACGCCGGAAAAATGACTAAGTCCAAAAATAATTTTTTCAACTTTTTTCAATTTTACCCCCGTAGGATATATATTCTACCCACACACATTTGGAACTCTCCTGGGGTACCCTCACACATATTATTCCTCATTTAGTGGATATTGTCACAAGAAAGTGAAATTTTCAAAAATCCAAAATATTGGCTGAAAACGACGAAATATCAAGGACTCATTGGGCGAATCACTCTGGAACTGAAATCGGAACGCTCACTGACATATCCCCTATCTGAAAGTCTGATAAACGCCGGAAAAATGACTAAGTCCCAAAAAATTTTTTTTCAACTTTTTTCAGTGTTACCCCTGTAGGATATATATTCTACCCACACACATTTGGAACTCTCCTGGGTTACCCTCACACATATTATTCCCTCATTTAGTGGATATTTTCACAAAAAAGTGAAATTTTCAAATATCCAGAAAATTGTCTGAAAATGACTAAATATCAAGGACTCATTGGGCGAATCGCTCTGGAACTGAAATCGGAACGCTCACTGACATTTCCCCTCTCTGAAAGTCTGATAAACGCCGGAAAAATGACTAAGTCCAAAAATAATTTTTTCAACTTTTTTCAATTTTACCCCCGTAGGATATATATTCTACCCACACACATTTGGAACTCTCCTGGGGTACCCTCACACATATTATTCCCTCATTTAGTGGATATTTTCACAAAAAGTGAAATTTTCAAATATCCAGAAAATTGTCTGAAAACGACTAAATATCAAGGACTCATTGGGCGAATCGCTCTGGAACTGAAATCGGAACGCTCACTGACATATCCCCTATCTGAAAGTCTGATAAACGCCGGAAAAATGACTAAGTCCAAAAAAATATTTTTTCAACTTTTTTCAATTTTACCCCCGTAGGATATATATTCTACCCACACACATTTGGAACTCTCCTGGGGTACCCTCACACATATTATTCCCTCATTTAGTGGATATTTTCACAAAAAAGTGAAATTTTCAAATATCCAGAAAATTGGCTGAAAACGACTAAATCTCAAGGACTCATTGAGTGAATCGCTCTGGAACTGAAATCGGAACGCTCACTGACATTTCCCCTATCTGAAAGTCTGATAAACGCCGGAAAAATGACTAAGTCCAAAAAAAAATTTTTTCAACTTTTTTCAGTTTTACCCATGTAGGATATATATTCTACCCACACACATTTGGAACTCTCCTGGGGTACCCTCACACATATTATTACCTCATTTAGTGGATATTGTCACAGGAAAGTGAAATTTTCAAAAATTCAAAATATTAGCAGAAAACGACGAAATATCAAGGACTCATTGGGCGAATCACTCTGGAACTGAAATCGGAACGCTCACTGACATTTCCCCTATCTGAAAGTCTGATAAACGACGGAAAAATGACTAAGTCAAAAAAAAATTTTTTTTCAACTTTTTTCAGTTTTACCCCTGTAGGATATATATTCTACCCACACACATTTGGAACTCTCCTGGGGTACCCTCACACATATTATTCCCTCATTTAGTGGATATTGTAAAAAAAAAGTGAAATTTTCAAATATCCAGAAAATTGTCTGAAAACGACTAAATATCAAGAACTCATTGGGCGAATCGCTCTGGAACTGAAATCGGAACACTCACTGACATATCCCCTATGTGAAAGTCTGATGAACGCAGGAAAAATGACTAAGTCCAAAAAAATTTTTTTTCAACTTTTTTCAGTGTTACCCCTGTAGTATATATATTCTACCCACACACATTTGGAACTCTCCTGGGGTACCCTCACACATATTATTCCCTCATTTAGTGGATATTTTCACAAAAAAGTGAAATTTTCAAATATCCAGAAAATTGTCTGAAAACGACTAAATATCAAGGACTCATTGGGCGAATCGCTCTGGAACTGAAATCGGAACGCTCACTGACATTTCCCCTCTCTGAAAGTCTGATAAACGCCGGAAAAATGACTAAGTCCAAAAATAATTTTTTCAACTTTTTTCAATTTTACCCCCGTAGGATATATATTCTACCCACACACATTTGGAACTCTCCTGGGGTACCCTCACACATATTATTCCCTCATTTAGTGGATATTTTCACAAAAAGTGAAATTTTCAAATATCCAGAAAATTGTCTGAAAACGACTAAATATCAAGGACTCATTGGGCGAATCGCTCTGGAACTGAAATCGGAACGCTCACTGACATATCCCCTATCTGAAAGTCTGATAAACGCCGGAAAAATGACTAAGTCCAAAAATAATTTTTTCAACTTTTTTCAATTTTACCCCCGTAGGATATATATTCTACCCACACACATTTGGAACTCTCCTGGGGTACCCTCACACATATTATTCCCTCATTTAGTGGATATTTTCACAAAAAGTGAAATTTTCAAATATCCAGAAAATTGTCTGAAAACGACTAAATATCAAGGACTCATTGGGCGAATCGCTCTGGAACTGAAATCGGAACGCTCACTGACATATCCCCTATCTGAAAGTCTGATAAACGCCGGAAAAATGACTAAGTCCAAAAAAATATTTTTTCAACTTTTTTCAATTTTACCCCCGTAGGATATATATTCTACCCACACACATTTGGAACTCTCCTGGGGTACCCTCACACATATTATTCCCTCATTTAGTGGATATTTTCACAAAAAAGTGAAATTTTCAAATATCCAGAAAATTGGCTGAAAACGACTAAATCTCAAGGACTCATTGAGTGAATCGCTCTGGAACTGAAATCGGAACGCTCACTGACATTTCCCCTATCTGAAAGTCTGATAAACGCCGGAAAAATGACTAAGTCCAAAAAAAAATTTTTTCAACTTTTTTCAGTTTTACCCATGTAGGATATATATTCTACCCACACACATTTGGAACTCTCCTGGGGTACCCTCACACATATTATTACCTCATTTAGTGGATATTGTCACAGGAAAGTGAAATTTTCAAAAATTCAAAATATTAGCAGAAAACGACGAAATATCAAGGACTCATTGGGCGAATCACTCTGGAACTGAAATCGGAACGCTCACTGACATTTCCCCTATCTGAAAGTCTGATAAACGACGGAAAAATGACTAAGTCAAAAAAAAATTTTTTTTCAACTTTTTTCAGTTTTACCCCTGTAGGATATATATTCTACCCACACACATTTGGAACTCTCCTGGGGTACCCTCACACATATTATTCCCTCATTTAGTGGATATTGTAAAAAAAAAGTGAAATTTTCAAATATCCAGAAAATTGTCTGAAAACGACTAAATATCAAGAACTCATTGGGCGAATCGCTCTGGAACTGAAATCGGAACACTCACTGACATATCCCCTATGTGAAAGTCTGATGAACGCAGGAAAAATGACTAAGTCCAAAAAAATTTTTTTTCAACTTTTTTCAGTGTTACCCCTGTAGTATATATATTCTACCCACACACATTTGGAACTCTCCTGGGGTACCCTCACACATATTATTCCCTCATTTAGTGGATATTTTCACAAAAAAGTGAAATTTTCAAATATCCAGAAAATTGTCTGAAAACGACTAAATATCAAGGACTCATTGGGCGAATCGCTCTGGAACTGAAATCGGAACGCTCACTGACATTTCCCCTCTCTGAAAGTCTGATAAACGCCGGAAAAATGACTAAGTCCAAAAATAATTTTTTCAACTTTTTTCAATTTTACCCCCGTAGGATATATATTCTACCCACACACATTTGGAACTCTCCTGGGGTACCCTCACACATATTATTCCCTCATTTAGTGGATATTTTCACAAAAAGTGAAATTTTCAAATATCCAGAAAATTGTCTGAAAACGACTAAATATCAAGGACTCATTGGGCGAATCGCTCTGGAACTGAAATCGGAACGCTCACTGACATATCCCCTATCTGAAAGTCTGATAAACGCCGGAAAAATGACTAAGTCCAAAAAAATATTTTTTCAACTTTTTTCAATTTTACCCCCGTAGGATATATATTCTACCCACACACATTTGGAACTCTCCTGGGGTACCCTCACACATATTATTCCCTCATTTAGTGGATATTTTCACAAAAAAGTGAAATTTTCAAATATCCAGAAAATTGGCTGAAAACGACTAAATCTCAAGGACTCATTGAGTGAATCGCTCTGGAACTGAAATCGGAACGCTCACTGACATTTCCCCTATCTGAAAGTCTGATAAACGCCGGAAAAATGACTAAGTCCAAAAAAAAATTTTTTCAACTTTTTTCAGTTTTACCCATGTAGGATATATATTCTACCCACACACATTTGGAACTCTCCTGGTGTACCCTCACACATATTATTACCTCATTTAGTGGATATTGTCACAGGAAAGTGAAATTTTCAAAAATTCAAAATATTAGCAGAAAACGACGAAATATCAAGGACTCATTGGGCGAATCACTCTGGAACTGAAATCGGAACGCTCACTGACATTTCCCCTATCTGAAAGTCTGATAAACGACGGAAAAATGACTAAGTCAAAAAAAAATTTTTTTTCAACTTTTTTCAGTTTTACCCCTGTAGGATATATATTCTATCCACACACATTTGGAACTCTCCTGGGGTACCCTCACACATATTATTCCCTCATTTAGTGGATATTGTAAAAAAAAAGTGAAATTTTCAAATATCCAGAAAATTGTCTGAAAACGACTAAATATCAAGAACTCATTGGGCGAATCGCTCTGGAACTGAAATCGGAACGCTCATTGACATTTCCCCTCTCTGAAAGTCTGATAAACGCCGGAAAAATGACTAAGTCCAAAAATAATTTTTTCAACTTTTTTCAATTTTACCCCCGTAGGATATATATTCTACCGACACACATTTGGAACTCTCCAGGGGTACCCTCACACATATTATTCCCTCATTTAGTGGATATTTTCACAAAAAAGTGAAATTTTCAAATATCCAGAAAATTGTCTGAAAACGACTAAATATCAAGAACTCATTGGGAGAATCACTCTGGAACTGAAATCGGAACACTCACTGACATATCCCCTATCTGAAAGTCTGATAAACGCCGGAAAAATGACTAAGTCCAAAAAAATATTTTTTCAACTTTTTTCAATTTTACCCCCGTAGGATATATATTCAACCCACACACATTTGGAACTCTCCTGGGGTGCCCTCACACATATTATTCCCTCATTTAGTGGATATTTTCACAAAAAAGTGAAATTTTCAAATATCCAGAAAATTGGCTGAAAACGACTAAATCTCAAGGACTCATTGAGTGAATCGCTCTGGAACTGAAATCGGAACGCTCACTGACATTTCCCCTATCTGAAAGTCTGATAAACGCCGGAAAAATGACTAAGTCCAAAAAAAAATTTTTTCAACTTTTTTCAGTTTTACCCATGTAGGATATATATTCTACCCACACACATTTGGAACTCTCCTGGGGTACCCTCACACATATTATTCCCTCATTTAGTGGATATTGTCACAAGAAAGTGAAATTTTCAAAAATCCAAAATATTGGCTGAAAACGACGAAATATCAAGGACTCATTGGGCGAATCGCTCTGGAACTGAAATCGGAACGCTCATTGACATTTCCCCTCTCTGAAAGTCTGATAAACGCCGGAAAAATGACTAAGTCCAAAAATAATTTTTTCAACTTTTTTCAATTTTACCCCCGTAGGATATATATTCTACCCACACACATTTGGAACTCTCCTGGGGTAACCTCACACATATTATTCCCTCATTTAGTGGATATTTTCACAAAAAAGTGAAATTTTCAAATATCCAGAAAATTGTCTGAAAACGACTAAATATCAAGAACTCATTGGGAGAATCACTCTGGAACTGAAATCGGAACGCTCACTGACATATCCCCTATCTGAAAGTCTGATAAACGCAGGAAAAATGACTAAGTCCAAAAAAATATTTTTTCAACTTTTTTCAGTGTTACCCCTGTAGGATATATATTCTACCCACACACATTTGGAACTCTCCTGGGGTACCCTCACACATATTATTCCCTCATTTAGTGGATATTTTCACAAAAAAGTGAAATTTTCAAATATCCAGAAAATTGGCTGAAAACGACGAAATATCAAGGACTCATTGGGCGAATCACTCTGGAACTGAAATCGGAACGCTCATTGACATTTCCCCTCTCTGAAAGTCTGATAAACGCCGGAAAAATGACTAAGTCCAAAAATAATTTTTTCAACTTTTTTCAATTTTACCCCCGTAGGATATATATTCTACCCACACACATTTGGAACTCTCCTGGGTTACCCTCACACATATTATTCCCTCATTTAGTGGATATTTTCACAAAAAAGTGAAATTTTCAAATATCCAGAAAATTGTCTGAAAACGACTAAATATCAAGGACTCATTGGGCGAATCGCTCTGGAACTGAAATCGGAACGCTCACTGACATATCCCCTATCTGAAAGTCTGATAAACGCCGGAAAAATGACTAAGTCCAAAAAAAATTTTTTTCAACTTTTTTCAGTTTTACCCCTGTAGGATATATATTCTACCCACACACATTTGGAACTCTCCTGGGGTACCCTCACACATATTATTCCCTCATTTAGTGGATATTGTCACAAGAAAGTGAAATTTTCAAAAATCCAAAATATTGGCTGAAAACGACTAAATATCAAGGACTCATTGGGCGAATCGCTCTGGAACTGAAATCGGAACGCTCATTGACATTTCCCCTCTCTGAAAGTCTGATAAACGCCGGAAAAATGACTAAGTCCAAAAATAATTTTTTCAACTTTTTTCAATTTTACCCCCGTAGGATATATATTCTACCCACACACATTTGGAACTCTCCTGGGGTACCCTCACACATATTATTCCCTCATTTAGTGGATATTTTCACAAAAAAGTGAAATTTTCAAATATCCAGAAAATTGTCTGAAAACGACTAAATATCAAGGACTCATTGGGAGAATCGCTCTGGAACTGAAATCGGAACGCTCACTGACATATCCCCTATCTGAAAGTCTGATAAACGCCGGAAAAATGACTAAGTCCAAAAAAATATTTTTTCAACTTTTTTCAATTTTACCCTCGTAGGATATATATTCTACCCACACACATTTGGAAATCTCCTGGGGTACCCTCACACATATTATTCCCTCATTTAGTGGATATTTTCACAAAAAAGTGAAATTTTCAAATATCCAGAAAATTGGCTGAAAACGACTAAATCTCAAGGACTCATTGAGTGAATCGCTCTGGAACTGAAATCGGAACGCTCACTGACATTTCCCCTATCTGAAAGTCTGATAAACGCCGGAAAAATGACTAAGTCCGAAAAAAAATTTTTTCAACTTCTTTTAGTTTTACCCATGTAGGATATATATTCTACCCACACACATTTGGAACTCTCCTGGGGTACCCTCACACATATTATTCCCTCATTTAGTGGATATTGTCACAAGAAAGTGAAATTTTCAAAAATCCAAAATATTGGCTGAAAACGACGAAATATCAAGGACTCATTGGGCGAATCGCTCTGGAACTGAAATCGGAACGCTCATTGACATTTCCCCTCTCTGAAAGTCTGATAAACGCCGGAAAAATGACTGAGTCCAAAAATATTTTTTCAACTTTTTTCAATTTTACCCCCGTAGGATATATATTCTACCCACACACATTTGTAACTCTCCTGGGTTACCCTCACACATATTATTCCCTCATTTAGTGGATATTTTCACAAAAAAGTGAAATTTTCAAATATCCAGAAAATTGTCTGAAAACGACTAAATATCAAGGACTCATTGGGCGAATCGCTCTGGAACTGAAATCGGAACACTCACTGACATATCCCCTATCTGAAAGTCTGATAAACACCGGAAAAATGACTAAGTCTAAAAAAATTTTTTTTAAACTTTTTTCAGTGTTACCCCTGTAGGATATATATTCTACCCACACACATTTGGAACTCTCCTGGGGTACCCTCACACATATTAATCCCTCATTTAGTGGATATTTTCACAAAAAAGTGAAATTTTCAAATATCCAGAAAATTGTCTGAAAACGACTAAATATCAAGGACTCATTGGGCGAATCGCTCTGGAACTGAAATCGGAACGCTCACTGACATATCCCCTATCTGAAAGTCTGATAAACGCCGGAAAAATGACTAAGTCCAAAAAAATTTTTTTTCAACTTTTTTCAATGTTACCCCTTTAGGATATATATTCTACCCACACACATTTGGAACTCTCCTGGGGTACCCTCACACATATTATTCCCTCATTTAGTGGATATTTTCACAAAAAAGTGAAATTTTCAAATATCCAGAAAATTGGCTGAAAACGACGAAATATCAAGGACTCATTGGGCGAATCACTCTGGAACTGAAATCGGAACGCTCATTGACATTTCCCCTCTCTGAAAGTCTGATAAACGCCGGAAAAATGACTAAGTCCAAAAATAATTTTTTCAACTTTTTTCAATTTTACCCCCGTAGGATATATATTCTACCCACACACATTTGGAACTCTCCTGGGTTACCCTCACACATATTATTCCCTCATTTAGTGGATATTTTCACAAAAAAGTGAAATTTTCAAATATCCAGAAAATTGTCTGAAAACGACTAAATATCAAGGACTCATTGGGCGAATCGCTCTGGAACTGAAATCGGAACGCTCACTGACATATCCCCTATCTGAAAGTCTGATAAACGCCGGAAAAATGACTAAGTCCAAAAAAAATTTTTTTCAACTTTTTTCAGTTTTACCCCTGTAGGATATATATTCTACCCACACACATTTGGAACTCTCCTGGGGTACCCTCACACATATTATTCCCTCATTTAGTGGATATTGTCACAAGAAAGTGAAATTTTCAAAAATCCAAAATATTGGCTGAAAACGACTAAATATCAAGGACTCATTGGGCGAATCGCTCTGGAACTGAAATCGGAACGCTCATTGACATTTCCCCTCTCTGAAAGTCTGATAAACGCCGGAAAAATGACTAAGTCCAAAAATAATTTTTTCAACTTTTTTCAATTTTACCCCCGTAGGATATATATTCTACCCACACACATTTGGAACTCTCCTGGGGTACCCTCACACATATTATTCCCTCATTTAGTGGATATTTTCACAAAAAAGTGAAATTTTCAAATATCCAGAAAATTGTCTGAAAACGACTAAATATCAAGGACTCATTGGGAGAATCGCTCTGGAACTGAAATCGGAACGCTCACTGACATATCCCCTATCTGAAAGTCTGATAAACGCCGGAAAAATGACTAAGTCCAAAAAAATATTTTTTCAACTTTTTTCAATTTTACCCTCGTAGGATATATATTCTACCCACACACATTTGGAAATCTCCTGGGGTACCCTCACACATATTATTCCCTCATTTAGTGGATATTTTCACAAAAAAGTGAAATTTTCAAATATCCAGAAAATTGGCTGAAAACGACTAAATCTCAAGGACTCATTGAGTGAATCGCTCTGGAACTGAAATCGGAACGCTCACTGACATTTCCCCTATCTGAAAGTCTGATAAACGCCGGAAAAATGACTAAGTCCGAAAAAAAATTTTTTCAACTTCTTTTAGTTTTACCCATGTAGGATATATATTCTACCCACACACATTTGGAACTCTCCTGGGGTACCCTCACACATATTATTCCCTCATTTAGTGGATATTGTCACAAGAAAGTGAAATTTTCAAAAATCCAAAATATTGGCTGAAAACGACGAAATATCAAGGACTCATTGGGCGAATCGCTCTGGAACTGAAATCGGAACGCTCATTGACATTTCCCCTCTCTGAAAGTCTGATAAACGCCGGAAAAATGACTGAGTCCAAAAATATTTTTTCAACTTTTTTCAATTTTACCCCCGTAGGATATATATTCTACCCACACACATTTGTAACTCTCCTGGGTTACCCTCACACATATTATTCCCTCATTTAGTGGATATTTTCACAAAAAAGTGAAATTTTCAAATATCCAGAAAATTGTCTGAAAACGACTAAATATCAAGGACTCATTGGGCGAATCGCTCTGGAACTGAAATCGGAACACTCACTGACATATCCCCTATCTGAAAGTCTGATAAACACCGGAAAAATGACTAAGTCTAAAAAAATTTTTTTTAAACTTTTTTCAGTGTTACCCCTGTAGGATATATATTCTACCCACACACATTTGGAACTCTCCTGGGGTACCCTCACACATATTAATCCCTCATTTAGTGGATATTTTCACAAAAAAGTGAAATTTTCAAATATCCAGAAAATTGTCTGAAAACGACTAAATATCAAGGACTCATTGGGCGAATCGCTCTGGAACTGAAATCGGAACGCTCACTGACATATCCCCTATCTGAAAGTCTGATAAACGCCGGAAAAATGACTAAGTCCAAAAAAATTTTTTTTCAACTTTTTTCAATGTTACCCCTTTAGGATATATATTCTACCCACACACATTTGGAACTCTCCTGGGGTACCCTCACACATATTATTCCCTCATTTAGTGGATATTGTCACAAGAAAGTGAAATTTTCAAAAATCCAAAATATTGGCTGAAAACGACGAAATATCAAGGACTCATTGGGCGAATCGCTCTGGAACTGAAATCGGAACGCTCATTGACATTTCCCCTCTCTGAAAGTCTGATAAACGCCGGAAAAATGACTAAGTCCAAAAATAATTTTTTCAACTTTTTTCAATTTTACCCCCGTAGGATATATATTCTACCCACACACATTTGGAACTCTCCTGGGGTAACCTCACACATATTATTCCCTCATTTAGTGGATATTTTCACAAAAAAGTGAAATTTTCAAATATCCAGAAAATTGTCTGAAAACGACTAAATATCAAGAACTCATTGGGAGAATCACTCTGGAACTGAAATCGGAACACTCACTGACATATCCCCTATCTGAAAGTCTGATAAACGCAGGAAAAATGACTAAGTCCAAAAAAATATTTTTTCAACTTTTTTCAGTGTTACCCCTGTAGGATATATATTCTACCCACACACATTTGGAACTCTCCTGGGGTACCCTCACACATATTATTCCCTCATTTAGTGGATATTTTCACAAAAAAGTGAAATTTTCAAATATCCAGAAAATTGGCTGAAAACGACGAAATATCAATGACTCATTGGGCGAATCGCTCTGGAACTGAAATCGGAACGCTCATTGACATTTCCCCTCTCTGAAAGTCTGATAAACGCCGGAAAAATGACTAAGTCCAAAAATAATTTTTTCAACTTTTTTCAATTTTACCCCCGTAGGATATATATTCTACCCACACACATTTGGAACTCTCCTGGGGTACCCTCACACATATTATTCCCTCATTTAGTGGATATTTTCACAAAAAAGTGAAATTTTCAAATATCCAGAAAATTGTCTGAAAACGACTAAATATCAAGGACTCATTGGGAGAATCGCTCTGGAACTGAAATCGGAACGCTCACTGACATATCCCCTATCTGAAAGTCTGATAAACGCCGGAAAAATGACTAAGTCCAAAAAAATATTTTTTCAACTTTTTTCAATTTTACCCTCGTAGGATATATATTCTACCCACACACATTTGGAACTCTCCTGGGGTACCCTCACACATATTAATCCCTCATTTAGTGGATATTTTCACAAAAAAGTGAAATTTTCAAATATCCAGAAAATTGTCTGAAAACGACTAAATATCAAGGACTCATTGGGCGAATCGCTCTGGAACTGAAATCGGAACGCTCACTGACATATCCCCTATCTGAAAGTCTGATAAACGCCGGAAAAATGACTAAGTCCAAAAAAATTTTTTTTCAACTTTTTTCAATGTTACCCCTTTAGGATATATATTCTACCCACACACATTTGGAACTCTCCTGGGGTACCCTCACACATATTATTCCCTCATTTAGTGGATATTGTCACAGGAAAGTGAAATTTTCAAAAATTCAAAATATTGGCAGAAAACGACGAAATATCAAGCACTCATTGGGCGAATCACTCTGGAACTGAAATCGGAACGCTCACTGACATTTCCCCTATCTGAAAGTCTGATAAACAACGGAAAAATGACTAAGTAAAAAAAAAATTTTTTTTCAACTTTTTTCAGTTTTACCCCTGTAGGATATATATTCTACCCACACACATTTGGAACTCTCCTGGGGTACCCTCACACATATTATTCCCTCATTTAGTGGATATTTTCACAAAAAAGTGAAATTTTCAAATATCCAGAAAATTGTCTGAAAACGACTAAATATCAAGGTCTCATTGGGCGAATCGCTCTGGAACTGAAATCGGAACGCTCACTGACATTTCCCCTAACTGAAAGTCTGATAAACGCCGGAAAAATGACTAAGTCCAAAAATAATTTTTTCAACTTTTTTCAATTTTACCCCCGTAGGATATATATTCTACCCACACACATATGGAACTCTCCTGGGGTACCCTCACACATATTATTCCTCATTTAGTGGATATTTTCACAAAAAAGTGAAATTTTCAAATATCCAGAAAATTGTCTGAAAACGACTAAATATCAAGGACTCATTGGGCGAATCGCTCTGGAACTGAAATCGGAACGCTCACTGACATATCCCCTATCTGAAAGTCTGATAAACGCCGGAAAAATGACTAAGTCCAAAAAAATATTTTTTCAACTTTTTTCAATTTTACCCCCGTAGGATATATATTCTACCCACACACATTTGGAACTCTCCTGGGGTACCCTCACACATATTATTCCCTCATTTAGTGGATATTTTCACAAAAAAGTGAAATTTTCAAATATCCAGAAAATTGGCTGAAAACGACTAAATCTCAAGGACTCATTGAGTGAATCGCTCTGGAACTGAAATCGGAACGCTCACTGACATTTCCCCTATCTGAAAGTCTGATAAACGCCGGAAAAATGACTAAGTCCAAAAAAAAATTTTTCAACTTTTTTCAGTTTTACCCAGGTAGCATATATATTCTACCCACACACATTTGGAACTCTCCTGGGGTACCCTCACACATATTATTCCCTCATTTAGTGGATATTGTCACAAGAAAGTGAAATTTTCAAAAATCCAAAATATTGGCTGAAAACGACGAAATATCAAGGACTCATTGGGCGAATCGCTCTGGAACTGAAATCGGAACGCTCATTGACATTTCCCCTCTCTGAAAGTCTGATAAACGCCGGAAAAATGACTAAGTCCAAAAATAATTTTTTCAACTTTTTTCAATTTTACCCCCGTAGGATATATATTCTACCCACACACATTTGGAACTCTCCTGGGGTACCCTCACACATATTATTCCCTCATTTAGTGGATATTTTCACAAAAAAGTGAAATTTTCAAATATCCAGAAAATTGTCTGAAAACGACTAAATATCAAGGACTCATTGGGCGAATCGCTCTGGAACTGAAATCGGAACGCTCACTGACATATCCCCTATCTGAAAGTCTGATAAACGCCGGAAAAATGACTAAGTCCCAAAAAATTTTTTTTCAACTTTTTTCAGTGTTACCCCTGTAGGATATATATTCTACCCACACACATTTGGAACTCTCCTGGGGTACCCTCACACATATTATTCCCTCATTTAGTGGATATTGTCACAGGAAAGTGAAATTTTCAAAAATTCTAAATATTGACAGAAAACGACGAAATATCAAGGACTCATTGGGCGAATCACTCTGGAACTGAAATCGGAACGCTCACTGACATTTCCCCTATCTGAAAGTCTGATAAACAACGGAAAAATGACTAAGTAAAAAAAAAATTTTTTTTCAACTTTTTTCAGTTTTACCCCTGTAGGATATATATTCTACCCACACACATTTGGAACTCTCCTGGGGTACCCTCACACATATTATTCCCTCATTTAGTGGATATTGTCAAAAAAAAGTGAAATTTTCAAATATCCAAAATATTGGCTGAAAACGACGAAATATCAAGGACTCATTGGGCGAATCGCTCTGGAACTGAAATCGGAACGCTCATTGACATTTCCCCTCTCTGAAAGTCTGATAAACGCCGGAAAAATGACTAAGTCCAAAAATAATTTTTTCAACTTTTTTCAATTTTACCCCCGTAGGATATATATTCTACCCACACACATTTGGAACTCTCCTGGGTTACCCTCACACATATTATTCCCTCATTTAGTGGATATTTTCACAAAAAAGTGAAATTTTCAAATATCCAGAAAATTGTCTGAAAACGACTAAATATCAAGGACTCATTGGGCGAATCACTCTGGAACTGAAATCGGAACACTCACTGACATATCCCCTATCTGAAAGTCTGATAAACACCGGAAAAATGACTAAGTCCAAAAAAATTTTTTTTCAACTTTTTTCAGTGTTACCCCTGTAGGATATATATTCTACCCACACACATTTGGAACTCTCCTGGGGTACCCTCACACATATTATTCCCTCATTTAGTGGATATTTTCACAAAAAAGTGAAATTTTCAAATATCCAGAAAATTGTCTGAAAACAACTAAATATCAAGGACTCATTGGGCGAATCGCTCTGGAACTGAAATCGGAACGCTCACTGACATATCCCCTATCTGAAAGTCTGATAAACGCCGGAAAAATGACTAAGTCCAAAAAAATTTTTTTTCAACTTTTTTCAATGTTACCCCTTTAGGATATATATTCTACCCACACACATTTGGAACTCTCCTGGGGTACCCTCACACATATTATTCCCTCATTTAGTGGATATTGTCACAGGAAAGTGAAATTTTCAAAAATTCTAAATATTGACAGAAAACGACGAAATATCAAGGACTCATTGGGCGAATCACTCTGGAACTGAAATCGGAACGCTCACTGACATTTCCCCTATCTGAAAGTCTGGTAAATGACGGAAAAATGACTAAGTCAAAAAAAAATTTTTTTTCAACTTTTTTCAGTTTTACCCCTGTAGTATATATATTCTACCCACACACATTTGGAACTCTCCTGGGGTACCCTCACACATATTATTCCTCATTTAGTGGATATTGTCACAAGAAAGTGAAATTTTCAAAAATCCAAAATATTGGCTGAAAACGACTAAATATCAATGACTCATTGGGCGAATCACTCTGGAACTGAAATCGGAACGCTCATTGACATTTCCCCTCTCTGAAAGTCTGATAAACGCCGGAAAAATGACTAAGTCCAAAAATAATTTTTTCAACTTTTTTCAATTTTACCCCCGTAGGATATATATTCTACCCACACATATTTGGAACTCTCCTGGGGTACCCTCACACATATTATTCCCTCATTTAGTGGATATTTTCACAAAAAAGTGAAATTTTCAAATATCCAGAAAATTGTCTGAAAACGACTAAATATCAAGAACTCATTGGGCGGATCGCTCTGGAACTGAAATCGGAACACTAACTGACATATCCCCTATCTGAAAGTCTGATAAACGCAGGAAAAATGACTAAGTCCAAAAAAATTTTTTTTCAACTTTTTTCAGTGTTACCCCTGTAGGATATATATTCTACCCACACACATTTGGAACTCTCCTGGGGTACCCTCACACATATTATTCCCTCATTTAGTGGATATTTTCACAAAAAAATTGAAATTTTCAAATATCCAGAAAATTGTCTGAAAACGACTAAATATCAAGGACTCATTGGGCGAATCGCTCTGGAACTGAAATCGGAACGCTCACTGACATATCCCCTATCTGAAAGTCTGATAAACGCCGGAAAAATGACTAAGTCCAAAAAAATTTTTTTTCAACTTTTTTCAATGTTACCCCTTTAGGATATATATTCTACCCACACACATTTGGAACTCTACTGGGGTACCCTCACACATATTATTCCCTCATTTAGTGGATATTGTCACAAGAAAGTGAAATTTTCAAAAATCCAAAATATTGGCTGAAAACGACGAAATATCAAGGACTCATTGGGCGAATCGCTCTGGAACTGAAATCGGAACGCTCATTGACATTTCCCCTCTCTGAAAGTCTGATAAACGCCGGAAAAATGACTGAGTCCAAAAATAATTTTTTCAACTTTTTTCAATTTTACCCCCGTAGGATATATATTCTACCCACACACATTTGGAACTCTCCTGGGGTACCCTCACACATATTATTCCCTCATTTAGTGGATATTTTCACAAAAAGTGAAATTTTCAAATATCCAGAAAATTGTCTGAAAACGACTAAATATCAAGGACTCATTGGGCGAATCGCTCTGGAACTGAAATCGGAACGCTCACTGACATATCCCCTATCTGAAAGTCTGATAAACGCCGGAAAAATGACTAAGTCCAAAAAAAATTTTTTTCAACTTTTTTCAGTTTTACCCCTGTAGGATATATATTCTACCCACACACATTTGGAACTCTCCTGGGGTACCCTCACACATATTATTCCCTCATTTAGTGGATATTGTCACAGGAAAGTGAAATTTTCAAAAATTCAAAATATTGGCAGAAAACGACGATATATCAAGGACTCATTGGGCGAATCACTCTGGAACTGAAATCGGAACGCTCACTGACATTTCCCCTATCTGAAAGTCTGATAAACGTCGGAAAAATGACTAAGTCCAAAAAAATTTTTTTTCAACTTTTTTCAGTTTTACCCCTGTAGGATATATATTCTACCCACACACATTTGGAACTCTCCTGGGGTACCCTCACACATATTATTCCCTCATTTAGTGGATATTGTCACAAGAAAGTGAAATTTTCAAAAATCCAAAATATTGGCTGAAAACGACTAAATATCAATGACTCATTGGGCGAATCGCTCTGGAACTGAAATCGGAATGCTCACTGACATTTCCCCTATCTGAAAGTCTGATAAACGCCGGAAAAATGACTAAGTCCAAAAATAATTTTTTCAACTTTTTTCAATTTTACCCCCGTAGGATATATATTCTACCCACACACATTTGGAACTCTCCTGGGTTACCCTCACACATATTATTCCCTCATTTAGTGGATATTTTCACAAAAAAGTGAAATTTTCAAATATCCAGAAAATTGTCTGAAAACGACTAAATATCAAGGACTCATTGGGCGAATCGCTCTGGAACTGAAATCGGAACACTCACTGACATATCCCCTATCTGAAAGTCTGATAAACACCGGAAAAATGACTAAGTCCAAAAAAATTTTTTTTCAACTTTTTTCAGTGTTACCCCTGTAGGATATATATTCTACCCACACACATTTGGAACTCTCCTGGGGTACCCTCACACATATTATTCCCTCATTTAGTGGATATTTTCACAAAAAAGTGAAATTTTCAAATATCCAGAAAATTGTCTGAAAACGACTAAATATCAAGGACTCATTGGGCGAATCGCTCTGGAACTGAAATCGGAACGCTCACTGACATATCCCCTATCTGAAAGTCTGATAAACGCCGGAAAAATGACTAAGTCCAAAAAAATTTTTTTTCAACTTTTTTCAATGTTACCCCTTTAGGATATATATTCTACCCACACACATTTGGAACTCTCCTGGGGTACCCTCACACATATTATTCCCTCATTTAGTGGATATTGTCACAGGAAAGTGAAATTTTCAAAAATTCAAAATATTGGCAGAAAACGACGAAATATCAAGCACTCATTGGGCGAATCACTCTAGAACTGAAATCGGAACGCTCACTGACATTTCCCCTATCTGAAAGTCTGATAAACAACGGAAAAATGACTAAGCAAAAAAAAAATTTTTTTTCAACTTTTTTCAGTTTTACCCCTGTAGGATATATATTCTACCCACACACATTTGGAACTCTCCTGGGGTACCCTCACACATATTATTCCCTCATTTAGTGGATATTTTCACAAAAAAGTAAAATTTTCAAATATCCAGAAAATTGTCTGAAAACGACTAAATATCAAGGACTCATTGGGCGAATCGCTCTGGAACTGAAATCGGAACGCTCACTGACATATCCCCTATCTGAAAGTCTGATAAACGCCGGAAAAATGACTAAGTCCAAAAAAATTTTTTTCAACTTTTTTCAGTTTTACCCCTGTAGGATATATATTCTACCCACACACATTTGGAACTCTCCTGGGGTACCCTCACACATATTATTCCCTCATTTAGTGGATATTGTCACAGGAAAGTGAAATTTTCAAAAATTCAAAATATTGGCATAAAACGACGAAATATCAAGGACTCATTGGGCGAATCACTCTGGAACTGAAATCGGAACGCTCACTGACATTTCCCCTATCTGAAAGTCTGATAAACGACGGAAAAATGACTAAGTCCAAAAAAATTTTTTTTCAACTTTTTTCAGTTTTACCCCTGTAGGATATATATTCTACCAACACACATTTGGAACTCTCCTGGGGTACCCTCACACATATTATTCCCTCATTTAGTGGATATTGTCACAAGAAAGTGAAATTTTCAAAAATCCAAAATATTGGCTGAAAACGACTAAATATCAATGACTCATTGGGCGAATCGCTCTGGAACTGAAATCGGAACGCTCACTGACATTTCCACTCTCTGAAAGTCTGATAAACGCCGGAAAAATGACTAAGTCCAAAAATAATTTTTTCAACTTTTTTCAATTTTACCCCCGTAGGATATGTATTCTACCCACACACATTTGGAACTCTCCTGGGTTACCCTCACACATATTATTCCCTCATTTAGTGGATATTTTCACAAAAAAGTGAAATTTTCAAATATCCAGAAAATTGTCTGAAAACGACTAAATATCAAGGACTCATTGGGCGAATCGCTCTGGAACTGAAATCGGAACACTCACTGACATATCCCCTATCTGAAAGTCTGATAAACACCGGAAAAATGACTAACTAAGTCCAAAAAAATTTTTTTTCAACTTTTTTCAGTGTTACCCCTGTAGGATATATATTCTACCCACACACATTTGGAACTCTCCTGGGGTACCCTCACACATATTATTCCCTCATTTAGTGGATATTTTCACAAAAAAGTGAAATTTTCAAATATCCAGAAAATTGTCTGAAAACGACTAAATATCAAGGACTCATTGGGCGAATCGCTCTGGAACTGAAATCGGAACGCTCACTGACATATCCCCTATCTGAAAGTCTGATAAACGCCGGAAAAATGACTAAGTCCAAAAAAATTTTTTTTCAACTTTTTTCAATGTTACCCCTTTAGGATATATATTCTACCCACACACATTTGGAACTCTCCTGGGGTACCCTCACACATATTATTCCCTCATTTAGTGGATATTGTCACAGGAAAGTGAAATTTTCAAAAATTCAAAATATTGGCAGAAAACGACGAAATATCAAGCACTCATTGGGCGAATCACTCTAGAACTGAAATCGGAACGCTCACTGACATTTCCCCTATCTGAAAGTCTGATAAACAACGGAAAAATGACTAAGCAAAAAAAAAATTTTTTTTCAACTTTTTTCAGTTTTACCCCTGTAGGATATATATTCTACCCACACACATTTGGAACTCTCCTGGGGTACCCTCACACATATTATTCCCTCATTTAGTGGATATTTTCACAAAAAAGTGAAATTTTCAAATATCCAGAAAATTGTCTGAAAACGACTAAATATCAAGGACTCATTGGGCGAATCGCTCTGGAACTGAAATCGGAACGCTCACTGACATATCCCCTATCTGAAAGTCTGATAAACGCCGGAAAAATGACTAAGTCCCAAAAAATTTTTTTTCAACTTTTTTCAGTGTTACCCCTGTAGGATATATATTCTACCCACACACATTTGGAACTCTCCTGGGGTACCCTCACACATATTATTCCCTCGTTTAGTGGATATTTTCACAAAAAAGTAAAATTTTCAAATATCCAGAAAATTGTCTGAAAACGACTAAATATCAAGGACTCATTGGGCGAATCGCTCTGGAACTGAAATCGGAACGCTCACTGACATATCCCCTATCTGAAAGTCTGATAAACGCCGGAAAAATGACTAAGTCCAAAAAAATTTTTTTTCAACTTTTTTCAATGTTACCCCTTTAGGATATATATTCTACCCACACACATTTGGAACTCTCCTGGGGTACCCTCACACATATTATTCCCTCATTTAGTGGATATTGTCACAGGAAAGTGAAATTTTCAAAAATTCAAAATATTGGCATAAAACGACGAAATATCAAGGACTCATTGGGCGAATCACTCTGGAACTGAAATCGGAACGCTCACTGACATTTCCCCTATCTGAAAGTCTGATAAACGACGGAAAAATGACTAAGTCCAAAAAAATTTTTTTTCAACTTTTTTCAGTTTTACCCCTGTAGGATATATATTCTACCAACACACATTTGGAACTCTCCTGGGGTACCCTCACACATATTATTCCCTCATTTAGTGGATATTGTCACAAGAAAGTGAAATTTTCAAAAATCCAAAATATTGGCTGAAAACGACTAAATATCAAGGACTCATTGGGCGAATCACTCTGGAACTGAAATCGGAACGCTCACTGACATTTCCCCTATCTGAAAGTCTGATAAACGACGGAAAAATGACTAAGTCCAAAAAAATTTTTTTCAACTTTTTTCAGTTTTACCCCTGTAAGATATATATTCTACCCACACACATTTGGAACTCTCCTGGGGTACCCTCACACATATTATTCCCTCATTTAGTGGATATTGTCACAAGAAAGTGAAATTTTCAAAAATCCAAAATATTAGCTGAAAACGACGAAATATTAAGGACTCATTGGGCGAATCGCTCTGGAACTGAAATCGGAACGCTCATTGACATTTCCCCTCTCTGAAAGTCTGATAAACGCCGGAAAAATGACTAAGTCCAAAAATAATTTTTTCAACTTTTTTCAATTTTACCCCCGTAGGATATGTATTCTACCCACACACATTTGGAACTCTCCTGGGTTACCCTCACACATATTATTCCCTCATTTAGTGGATATTTTCACAAAAAAGTGAAATTTTCAAATATCCAGAAAATTGTCTGAAAATGACTAAATATCAAGGACTCATTGGGCGAATCGCTCTGGAACTGAAATCGGAACGCTCACTGACATTTCCCCTCTCTGAAAGTCTGATAAACGCCGGAAAAATGACTAAGTCCAAAAATAATTTTTTCAACTTTTTTCAATTTTACCCCCGTAGGATATATATTCTACCCACACACATTTGGAACTCTCCTGGGGTACCCTCACACATATTATTCCCTCATTTAGTGGATATTTTCACAAAAAGTGAAATTTTCAAATATCCAGAAAATTGTCTGAAAACGACTAAATATCAAGGACTCATTGGGCGAATCGCTCTGGAACTGAAATCGGAACGCTCACTGACATATCCCCTATCTGAAAGTCTGATAAACGCCGGAAAAATGACTAAGTCCAAAAAAAATTTTTTTCAACTTTTTTCAGTTTTACCCCTGTAGGATATATATTCTACCCACACACATTTGGAACTCTCCTGGGGTACCCTCACACATATTATTCCCTCATTTAGTGGATATTGTCACAGGAAAGTGAAATTTTCAAAAATTCAAAATATTGGCAGAAAACGACGAAATATCAAGGACTCATTGGGCGAATCACTCTGGAACTGAAATCGGAACGCTCACTGACATTTCCCCTCTCTGAAAGTCTGATAAACGCCGGAAAAATGACTAAGTCCAAAAATAATTTTTTCAACTTTTTTCAATTTTACCCCCGTAGGATATGTATTCTACCCACACACATTTGGAACTCTCCTGGGTTACCCTCACACATATTATTCCCTCATTTAGTGGATATTTTCACAAAAAAGTGAAATTTTCAAATATCCAGAAAATTGTCTGAAAATGACTAAATATCAAGGACTCATTGGGCGAATCGCTCTGGAACTGAAATCGGAACGCTCACTGACATTTCCCCTCTCTGAAAGTCTGATAAACGCCGGAAAAATGACTAAGTCCAAAAATAATTTTTTCAACTTTTTTCAATTTTACCCCCGTAGGATATATATTCTACCCACACACATTTGGAACTCTCCTGGGGTACCCTCACACATATTATTCCCTCATTTAGTGGATATTTTCACAAAAAAGTGAAATTTTCAAATATCCAGAAAATTGTCTGAAAACGACTAAATATCAAGGACTCATTGGGCGAATCACTCTGGAACTGAAATCGTAACGCTCACTGACATTTCCCCTAACTGAAAGTCTGATAAACGCCGGAAAAATGACTAAGTCCAAAAATAATTTTTTCAACTTTTTTCAATTTTACCCCCGTAGGATATATATTCTACCCACACACATTTGGAACTCTCCTGGGGTACCCTCACACATATTATTCCCTAATTTAGTGGATATTGTCACAAAAAAGTGAAATTTTCAAATATCCAGAAAATTGTCTGAAAACGACTAAATATCAAGGACTCATTGGGCGAATCACTCTGGAACTGAAATCGGAACGCTCACTGACATTTCCCCTAACTGAAAGTCTGATAAACGCCGGAAAAATGACTAAGTCCAAAAATAATTTTTTCAACTTTTTTCAATTTTACCCCCGTAGGATATATATTCTACCCACACACATTTGGAACTCTCCTGGGGTACCCTCACACATATTATTCCTCATTTAGTGGATATTGTCACAAGAAAGTGAAATTTTCAAAAATCCAAAATATTGGCTGAAAACGACTAAATATCAATGACTCATTGGGCGAATCGCTCTGGAACTGAAATCGGAATGCTCACTGACATTTCCCCTATCTGAAAGTCTGATAAACGCCGGAATATTGACTAAGTCCAAAAAAATTTTTTTTCAACTTTTTTCAGTTTTACCCCTGTAGGATATATATTCTACCCACAAACATTTGGAACTCTCCTGGGGTACCCTCACACATATTATTCCCTCATTTAGTGGATATTGTCACAAGAAAGTGAAATTTTCAAAAATCCAAAATATTGGCTGAAAACGACGAAATATCAAGGACTCATTGGGCGAATCGCTCTGGAACTGAAATCGGAACGCTCATTGACATTTCCCCTCTCTGAAAGTCTGATAAACGCCGGAAAAATGACTAAGTCCAAAAATAATTTTTTCAACTTTTTTCAATTTTACCCCCGTAGGATATATATTCTACCCACACATATTTGGAACTCTCCTGGGGTACCCTCACACATATTATTCCCTCATTTAGTGGATATTTTCACAAAAAAGTGAAATTTTCAAATATCCAGAAAATTGTCTGAAAACGACTAAATATCAAGAACTGATTGGGCGGATCGCTCTGGAACTGAAATCGGAACACTCACTGACATATCCCCTATCTGAAAGTCTGATAAACGCAGGAAAAATGACTAAGTCCAAATAATTTTTTTTTCAACTTTTTTCAGTGTTACCCCTGTAGGATATATATTCTACCCACACACATTTGGAACTCTCCTGGGGTACCCTCACACATATTATTCCCTCATTTAGTGGATATTTTCACAAAAAAATTGAAATTTTCAAATATCCAGAAAATTGTCTGAAAACGACTAAATATCAAGGACTCATTGGGCGAATCGCTCTGGAACTGAAATCGGAACGCTCACTGACATATCCCCTATCTGAAAGTCTGATAAACGCCGGAAAAATGACTAAGTCCAAAAAAAATTTTTTTCAACTTTTTTCAATGTTACCCCTTTAGGATATATATTCTACCCACACACATTTGGAACTCTCCTGGGGTACCCTCACACATATTATTCCCTCATTTAGTGGATATTGTCACAAGAAAGTGAAATTTTCAAAATTCCAAAATTTTGGCTGAAAACGACGAAATATCAAGGACTCATTGGGCGAATCGCTCTGGAACTGAAATCGGAACGCTCACTGACATTTCCCCTCTCTGAAAGTCTGATAAACGCCGGAAAAATGACTAAGTCCAAAAATAATTTTTTCAACTTTTTTCAATTTTACCCCCGTAGGATATATATTCTACCCACACACATTTGGAACTCTCCTGGGGTACCCTCACACATATTATTCCCTCATTTAGTGGATATTTTCACAAAAAAGTGAAATTTTCAAATATCCAGAAAATTGTCTGAAAACGACTAAATATCAAGGACTCATTGGGCGAATCGCTCTGGAACTGAAATCGGAACGCTCACTGACATATCCCCTATCTGAAAGTCTGATAAACACCGGAAAAATGACTAAGTCCAAAAAAAATTTTTTTCAACTTTTTTCAGTTTTACCCCTGTAGGATATGTATTCTACCCACACACATTTGGAACTCTCCTGGGGTACCCTCACACATATTATTCCCTCATTTAGTGGATATTGTCACAAGAAAGTGAAATTTTCAAAAATCCAAAATATTGGCAGAAAACGACGAAATATCAAGGACTCATTGGGCGAATCACTCTGGAACTGAAATCGGAACGCTCACTGACATTTCCCCTATCTGAAAGTCTGATAAACGACGGAAAAATGACTAAGTCAAAAAAACATTTTTTTTCAACTTTTTTCAGTTTTACCCCTGTAGGATATATATTCTACCCACACACATTTGGAACTCTCCTGGGGTACCCTCACACATATTATTCCCTAATTTAGTGGATATTGTCACAAAAAAGTGAAATTTTCAAATATCCAGAAAATTGTCTGAAAACGACTAAATATCAAGGACTCATTGGGCGAATCACTCTGGAACTGAAATCGGAACGCTCACTGACATTTCCCCTAACTGAAAGTCTGATAAACGCCGGAAAAATGACTAAGTCCAAAAATAATTTTTTCAACTTTTTTCAATTTTACCCCCGTAGGATATATATTCTACCCACACACATTTGGAACTCTCCTGGGGTACCCTCACACATATTATTCCCTCATTTAGTGGATATTTTCACAAAAAAGTAAAATTTTCAAATATCCAGAAAATTGGCTGAAAACGACGAAATATCAAGGACTCATTGGGCGAATCGCTCTGGAACTGAAATCGGAACGCTCACTGACATATCCCCTATCTGAAAGTCTGATAAACGCCGGAAAAATGACTAAGTCCAAAAAAAATTTTTTTCAACTTTTTTCAATTTTACCCCTGTAGGATATATATTCTACCCACACACATTTGGAACTCTCCTGGGGTACCCTCACACATATTATTCCTCATTTAGTGGATATTGTCACAAGAAAGTGAAATTTTCAAAAATCCAAAATATTGGCTGAAAACGACTAAATATCAATGACTCATTGGGCGAATCGCTCTGGAACTGAAATCGGAATGCTCACTGACATTTCCCCTATCTGAAAGTATGATAAACGCCGGAAAAATGACTAAGTCCAAAAAAAATTTTTTTCAACTTTTTTCAATGTTACCCCTTTAGGATATATATTCTACCCACACACATTTGGAACTCTCCTGGGGTACCCTCACACATATTATTCCCTCATTTAGTGGATATTGTCACAAGAAAGTGAAATTTTCAAAAATCCAAAATTTTGGCTGAAAACGACGAAATATCAAGGACTCATTGGGCGAATCGCTCTGGAACTGAAATCGGAACGCTCACTGACATTTCCCCTCTCTGAAAGTCTGATAAACGCCGGAAAAATGACTAAGTCCAAAAATAATTTTTTCAACTTTTTTCAATTTTACCCCCGTAGGATATATATTCTACCCACACACATTTGGAACTCTCCTGGGGTACCCTCACACATATTATTCCCTCATTTAGTGGATATTTTCACAAAAAAGTGAAATTTTCAAATATCCAGAAAATTGTCTGAAAACGACTAAATATCAAGAACTCATTGGGCGAATCGCTCTGGAACTGAAATCGGAACACTCACTGACATATCCCCTATCTGAAAGTCTGATAAACGCAGGAAAAATGACTAAGTCCAAAAAAATTTTTTTTCAACTTTTTTCAGTGTTACCCCTGTAGGATATATATTCTACCCACACACATTTGGAACTCTCCTGGGGTACCCTCACACATATTATTCCCTCATTTAGTGGATATTTTCACAAAAAAGTGAAATTTTCAAATATCCAGAAAATTGTCTGAAAACGACTAAATATCAAGGACTCATTGGGCGAATCGCTCTGGAACTGAAATCGGAACGCTCACTGACATATCCCCTATCTGAAAGTCTGATAAACACCGGAAAAATGACTAAGTCCCAAAAAAATTTTTTTCAACTTTTTTCAGTTTTACCCCTGTAGGATATGTATTCTACCCACACACATTTGGAACTCTCCTGGGGTACCCTCACACATATTATTCCCTCATTTAGTGGATATTGTCACAAGAAAGTGAAATTTTCAAAAATCCAAAATATTGGCAGAAAACGACGAAATATCAAGGACTCATTGGGCGAATCACTCTGGAACTGAAATCGGAACGCTCACTGACATTTCCACTATCTGAAAGTCTGATAAAAAACGGAAAAATGACTAAGTCAAAAAAAAATTTTTTTTCAACTTTTTTCAGTTTTACCCCTGTAGGATATATATTCTACCCACACACATTTGGAACTCTCCTGGGGTACCCTCACACATATTATTCCCTAATTTAGTGGATATTGTCACAAAAAAGTGAAATTTTCAAATATCCAGAAAATTGTCTGAAAACGACTAAATATCAAGGACTCATTGGGCGTATCACTCTGGAACTGAAATCGGAACGCTCACTGACATTTCCCCTAACTGAAAGTCTGATAAACGCCGGAAAAATGACTAAGTCCAAAAATAATTTTTTCAACTTTTTTCAATTTTACCCCCGTAGGATATATATTCTACCCACACACATTTGGAACTCTTCTGGGGTACCCTCACACATATTATTCCCTCATTTAGTGGATATTTTCACAAAAAAGTAAAATTTTCAAATATCCAGAAAATTGGCTGAAAACGACGAAATATCAAGGACTCATTGGGCGAATCGCTCTGGAACTGAAATCGGAACGCTCACTGACATATCCCCTATCTGAAAGTCTGATAAACGCCGGAAAAATGACTTTAGTCCAAAAAAAATTTTTTTCAACTTTTTTCAATTTTACCCCTGTAGGATATATATTCTACCCACACACATTTGGAACTCTCCTGGGGTACCCTCACACATATTATTCCTCATTTAGTGGATATTGTCACAAGAAAGTGAAATTTTCAAAAATCCAAAATATTGTCTGAAAACGACTAAATATCAATGACTCATTGGGCGAATCGCTCTGGAACTGAAATCGGAATGCTCACTGACATTTCCCCTATCTGAAAGTCTGATAAACGCCGGAAAAATGACTAAGTCCAAAAAAAATTTTTTTCAACTTTTTTCAGTTTTACCCCTGTAGGATATATATTCTACCCACAAACATTTGGAACTCTCCTGGGGTACCCTCACACATATTATTCCCTCATTTAGTGGATATTGTCACAAGAAAGTGAAATTTTCAAAAATCCAAAATATTGGCTGAAAACGACGAAATATCAAGGACTCATTGGGCGAATCGCTCTGGAACTGAAATCGGAACGCTCATTGACATTTCCCCTCTCTGAAAGTCTGATAAACGCCGGAAAAATGACTAAGTCCAAAAATAATTTTTTCAACTTTTTTCAATTTTACCCCCGTAGGATATATATTCTACCCACACATATTTGGAACTCTCCTGGGGTACCCTCACACATATTATTCCCTCATTTAGTGGATATTTTCACAAAAAAGTGAAATTTTCAAATATCCAGAAAATTGTCTGAAAACGACTAAATATCAAGAACTGATTGGGCGGATCGCTCTGGAACTGAAATCGGAACACTCACTGACATATCCCCTATCTGAAAGTCTGATAAACGCAGGAAAAATGACTAAGTCCAAATATTTTTTTTTTCAACTTTTTTCAGTGTTACCCCTGTAGGATATATATTCTACCCACACACATTTGGAACTCTCCTGGGGTACCCTCACACATATTATTCCCTCATTTAGTGGATATTTTCACAAAAAAATTGAAATTTTCAAATATCCAGAAAATTGTCTGAAAACGACTAAATATCAAGGACTCATTGGGCGAATCGCTCTGGAACTGAAATCGGAACGCTCACTGACATATCCCCTATCTGAAAGTCTGATAAACGCCGGAAAAATGACTAAGTCCAAAAAAATTTTTTTTCAACTTTTTTCAATGTTACCCCTTTAGGATATATATTCTACCCACACACATTTGGAACTCTCCTGGGGTACCCTCACACATATTATTCCCTAATTTAGTGGATATTGTCACAAAAAAGTGAAATTTTCAAATATCCAGAAAACTGTCTGAAAACGACTAAATATCAAGGACTCATTGGGCGAATCACTCTGGAACTGAAATTGGAACGCTCACTGACATTTCCCCTAACTGAAATTCTGATAAACGCCGGAAAAATGACTAAGTCCAAAAATAATTTTTTCAACTTTTTTCAGTTTTACCCCCGTAGGATATATATTCTACCCACACACATTTGGAACTCTCCTGGGGCACCCTCACACATATTATTTCCTCATTTAGTGGATATTTTCACAAAAAAGTAAAATTTTCAAATATCCAAAATATTGGCTGAAAACGACGAAATATCAAGGACTCATTGGGCGAATCGCTCTGGAACTGAAATCGGAACGCTCATTGACATTTCCCCTCTCTGAAAGTCTGATAAACGCCGGAAAAATGACTAAGTCCAAAAATAATTTTTTCAACTTTTTTCAATTTTACCCCCGTAGGATATATATTCTACCCACACATATTTGGAACTCTCCTGGGGTACCCTCACACATATTATTCCCTCATTTAGTGGATATTTTCACAAAAAAGTGAAATTTTCAAATATCCAGAAAATTGTCTGAAAACGACTAAATATCAAGAACTGATTGGGCGGATCGCTCTGGAACTGAAATCGGAACACTCACTGACATATCCCCTATCTGAAAGTCTGATAAACGCAGGAAAAATGACTAAGTCCAAATATTTTTTTTTTCAACTTTTTTCAGTGTTACCCCTGTAGGATATATATTCTACCCACACACATTTGGAACTCTCCTGGGGTACCCTCACACATATTATTCCCTCATTTAGTGGATATTTTCACAAAAAAATTGAAATTTTCAAATATCCAGAAAATTGTCTGAAAACGACTAAATATCAAGGACTCATTGGGCGAATCGCTCTGGAACTGAAATCGGAACGCTCACTGACATATCCCCTATCTGAAAGTCTGATAAACGCCGGAAAAATGACTAAGTCCAAAAAAATTTTTTTTCAACTTTTTTCAATGTTACCCCTTTAGGATATATATTCTACCCACACACATTTGGAACTCTCCTGGGGTACCCTCACACATATTATTCCCTAATTTAGTGGATATTGTCACAAAAAAGTGAAATTTTCAAATATCCAGAAAACTGTCTGAAAACGACTAAATATCAAGGACTCATTGGGCGAATCACTCTGGAACTGAAATTGGAACGCTCACTGACATTTCCCCTAACTGAAATTCTGATAAACGCCGGAAAAATGACTAAGTCCAAAAATAATTTTTTCAACTTTTTTCAGTTTTACCCCCGTAGGATATATATTCTACCCACACACATTTGGAACTCTCCTGGGGCACCCTCACACATATTATTTCCTCATTTAGTGGATATTTTCACAAAAAAGTAAAATTTTCAAATATCCAGAAAATTGTCTGAAAACGACTAAATATCAAGGACTCATTGGGCGAATCGCTCTGGAACTGAAATCGGAACGCTCACTGACATATCCCCTATCTGAAAGTCTGATAAACGCCGGAAAAATGACTAAGTCCAAAAAAAATTTTTTTCAACTTTCTTCAGTTTTACCCCTGTAGGATATATATTCTACCCACACACATTTGGAACTCTCCTGGGTTACCCTCACACATATTATTCCTCATTTAGTGGATATTGTCACAAGAAAGTGAAATTTTCAAAAATCCAAAATATTGGCTGAAAACTACTAAATATCAATGACTCATTGGGCGAATCGCTCTGGAACTGAAATCGGAACGCTCACTGACATTTCCCCTATCTGAAAGTCTGATAAACGCCGGAAAAATGACTAAGTCCAAAAAAAATTTTTTTCAACTTTTTTCAGTTTTACCCCTGTAGGATATATATTGTACCCACAAACATTTGGAACTCTCCTGGGGTACCCTCACACATATTATTCCCTAATTTAGTGGATATTGTCACAAAAAAGTGAAATTTTCAAATATCCAGAAAATTGTCTGAAAACGACTAAATATCAAGGACTCATTGGGCGAATCACTCTGGAACTGAAATCGGAACGCTCACTGACATTTCCCCTAACTGAAAGTCTGATAAACGCCGGAAAAATGACTAAGTCCAAAAATAATTTTTTCAACTTTTTTCAATTTTACCCCCGTAGGATATATATTCTACCCACACACATTTGGAACTCTCCTGGGGCACCCTCACACATATTATTCCCTCATTTAGTGGATATTTTCACAAAAAAGTAAAATTTTCAAATATCCAGAAAATTGTCTGAAAACGACTAAATATCAAGGACTCATTGGGCGAATCGCTCTGGAACTGAAATCGGAACGCTCACTGACATATCCCCTATCTGAAAGTCTGATAAACGCCGGAAAAATGACTAAGTCCAAAAAAAAATTTTTTCAACTTTTTTCAGTTTTACCCATGTAGGATATATATTCTACCCACACACATTTGGAACTCTCCTGGGGTACCCTCACACATATTATTCCTCATTTAGTGGATATTGTCACAAGAAAGTGAAATTTTCAAAAATCCAAAATATTGGCTGAAAACGACTAAATATCAATGACTCATTGGGCGAATCGCTCTGGAACTGAAATCGGAACGCTCACTGACATTTCCCCTATCTGAAAGTCTGATAAACGCCGGAAAAATGACTAAGTCCAAAAAAAATTTTTTTCAACTTTTTTCAGTTTTACCCCTGTAGGATATATATTCTACCCACAAACATTTGGAACTCTCCTGGGGTACCCTCACACATATTATTCCCTCATTTAGTGGATATTTTCACAAAAAAGTGAAATTTTCAAATATCCAGAAAATTGTCTGAAAACGACTAAATATCAAGGACTCATTGGGCGAATCACTCTGGAACTGAAATCGGAATGCTCACTGACATTTCCCCTAACTGAAAGTCTGATAAACGCCGGAAAAATGACTAAGTCCAATAATTTTTTCAACTTTTTTCAATTTTACCCCCGTAGGATATATATTCTACCCACACACATTTGGAACTCTCCTGGGGTACCCTCACACATATTATTCCCTCATTTAGTGGATATTTTCACAAAAAAGTAAAATTTTCAAATATCCAGAAAATTGTCTGAAAACGACTAAATATCAAGGACTCATTGGGCGAATCGCTCTGGAACTGAAATCGGAACGCTCACTGACATTTCCCCTATCTGAAAGTCTGATAAACGCAGGAAAAATGACTAAGTCCAAATATTTTTTTTTTCAACTTTTTTCAGTGTTACCCCTGTAGGATATATATTCTACCCACACACATTTGGAACTCTCCTGGGGTACCCTCACACATATTATTCCCTCATTTAGTGGATATTTTCACAAAAAAATTGAAATTTTCAAATATCCAGAAAATTGTCTGAAAACGACTAAATATCAAGGACTCATTGGGCGAATCGCTCTGGAACTGAAATCGGAACGCTCACTGACATATCCCCTATCTGAAAGTCTGATAAACGCCGGAAAAATGACTAAGTCCAAAAAAATTTTTTTTCAACTTTTTTCAATGTTACCCCTTTAGGATATATATTCTACCCACACACATTTGGAACTCTCCTGGGGTACCCTCACACATATTATTCCCTAATTTAGTGGATATTGTCACAAAAAAGTGAAATTTTCAAATATCCAGAAAACTGTCTGAAAACGACTAAATATCAAGGACTCATTGGGCGAATCACTCTGGAACTGAAATTGGAACGCTCACTGACATTTCCCCTAACTGAAATTCTGATAAACGCCGGAAAAATGACTAAGTCCAAAAATAATTTTTTCAACTTTTTTCAGTTTTACCCCCGTAGGATATATATTCTACCCACACACATTTGGAACTCTCCTGGGGCACCCTCACACATATTATTTCCTCATTTAGTGGATATTTTCACAAAAAAGTAAAATTTTCAAATATCCAGAAAATTGTCTGAAAACGACTAAATATCAAGGACTCATTGGGCGAATCGCTCTGGAACTGAAATCGGAACGCTCACTGACATATCCCCTATCTGAAAGTCTGATAAACGCCGGAAAAATGACTAAGTCCAAAAAAAATTTTTTTCAACTTTCTTCAGTTTTACCCCTGTAGGATATATATTCTACCCACACACATTTGGAACTCTCCTGGGTTACCCTCACACATATTATTCCTCATTTAGTGGATATTGTCACAAGAAAGTGAAATTTTCAAAAATCCAAAATATTGGCTGAAAACTACTAAATATCAATGACTCATTGGGCGAATCGCTCTGGAACTGAAATCGGAACGCTCACTGACATTTCCCCTATCTGAAAGTCTGATAAACGCCGGAAAAATGACTAAGTCCAAAAAAAATTTTTTTCAACTTTTTTCAGTTTTACCCCTGTAGGATATATATTGTACCCACAAACATTTGGAACTCTCCTGGGGTACCCTCACACATATTATTCCCTAATTTAGTGGATATTGTCACAAAAAAGTGAAATTTTCAAATATCCAGAAAATTGTCTGAAAACGACTAAATATCAAGGACTCATTGGGCGAATCACTCTGGAACTGAAATCGGAACGCTCACTGACATTTCCCCTAACTGAAAGTCTGATAAACGCCGGAAAAATGACTAAGTCCAAAAATAATTTTTTCAACTTTTTTCAATTTTACCCCCGTAGGATATATATTCTACCCACACACATTTGGAACTCTCCTGGGGCACCCTCACACATATTATTCCCTCATTTAGTGGATATTTTCACAAAAAAGTAAAATTTTCAAATATCCAGAAAATTGTCTGAAAACGACTAAATATCAAGGACTCATTGGGCGAATCGCTCTGGAACTGAAATCGGAACGCTCACTGACATATCCCCTATCTGAAAGTCTGATAAACGCCGGAAAAATGACTAAGTCCAAAAAAAAATTTTTTCAACTTTTTTCAGTTTTACCCATGTAGGATATATATTCTACCCACACACATTTGGAACTCTCCTGGGGTACCCTCACACATATTATTCCTCATTTAGTGGATATTGTCACAAGAAAGTGAAATTTTCAAAAATCCAAAATATTGGCTGAAAACGACTAAATATCAATGACTCATTGGGCGAATCGCTCTGGAACTGAAATCGGAACGCTCACTGACATTTCCCCTATCTGAAAGTCTGATAAACGCCGGAAAAATGACTAAGTCCAAAAAAAAATTTTTTCAACTTTTTTCAGTTTTACCCCTGTAGGATATATATTCTACCCACAAACATTTGGAACTCTCCTGGGGTACCCTCACACATATTATTCCCTCATTTAGTGGATATTTTCACAAAAAAGTGAAATTTTCAAATATCCAGAAAATTGTCTGAAAACGACTAAATATCAAGGACTCATTGGGCGAATCACTCTGGAACTGAAATCGGAATGCTCACTGACATTTCCCCTAACTGAAAGTCTGATAAACGCCGGAAAAATGACTAAGTCCAATAATTTTTTCAACTTTTTTCAATTTTACCCCCGTAGGATATATATTCTACCCACACACATTTGGAACTCTCCTGGGGTACCCTCACACATATTATTCCCTCATTTAGTGGATATTTTCACAAAAAAGTAAAATTTTCAAATATCCAGAAAATTGTCTGAAAACGACTAAATATCAAGGACTCATTGGGCGAATCGCTCTGGAACTGAAATCGGAACGCTCACTGACATTTCCCCTATCTGAAAGTCTGATAAACGCCGGAAAAATGACTAAGTCCAAAAAAAATTTTTTTCAACTTTTTTCAGTTTTACCCCTGTAGGATATATATTCTACCCACAAACATTTGGAACTCTCCTGGGGTACCCTCACACATATTATTCCCTCATTTAGTGGATATTGTCACAAGAAAGTGAAATTTTCAAAAATCCAAAATATTGGCTGAAAACGACGAAATATCAAGGACTCATTGGGCGAATCGCTCTGGAACTGAAATCGGAACGCTCATTGACATTTCCCCTCTCTGAAAGTCTGATAAACGCCGGAAAAATGACTAAGTCCAAAAATAATTTTTTCAACTTTTTTCAATTTTACCCCCGTAGGATATATATTCTACCCACACACATTTGGAACTCTCCTGGGGTACCCTCACACATATTATTCCCTCATTTAGTGGATATTTTCACAAAAAAGTTGAAATTTTCAAATATCCAGAAAATTGTCTGAAAACGACTAAATATCAAGGACTCATTGGGCGAATCACTCTGGAACTGAAATCGGAATGCTCACTGACATTTCCCCTAACTGAAAGTCTGATAAACGCCGGAAAAATGACTAAGTCCAATAATTTTTTCAACTTTTTTCAATTTTACCCCCGTAGGATATATATTCTACCCACACACATTTGGAACTCTCCTGGGGTACCCTCACACATATTATTCCCTCATTTAGTGGATATTTTCACAAAAAAGTAAAATTTTCAAATATCCAGAAAATTGTCTGAAAACGACTAAATATCAAGGACTCATTGGGCGAATCGCTCTGGAACTGAAATCGGAACGCTCACTGACATTTCCCCTATCTGAAAGTCTGATAAACGCCGGAAAAATGACTAAGTCCAAAAAAAATTTTTTTCAACTTTTTTCAGTTTTACCCCTGTAGGATATATATTCTACCCACAAACATTTGGAACTCTCCTGGGGTACCCTCACACATATTATTCCCTCATTTAGTGGATATTGTCACAAGAAAGTGAAATTTTCAAAAATCCAAAATATTGGCTGAAAACGACGAAATATCAAGGACTCATTGGGCGAATCGCTCTGGAACTGAAATCGGAACGCTCATTGACATTTCCCCTCTCTGAAAGTCTGATAAACGCCGGAAAAATGACTAAGTCCAAAAATAATTTTTTCAACTTTTTTCAATTTTACCCCCGTAGGATATATATTCTACCCACACACATTTGGAACTCTCCTGGGGTACCCTCACACATATTATTCCCTCATTTAGTGGATATTTTCACAAAAAAGTTGAAATTTTCAAATATCCAGAAAATTGTCTGAAAACGACTAAATATCAAGGACTCATTGGGCGAATCGCTCTGGAACTGAAATCGGAACGCTCACTGACATATCCCCTATCTGAAAGTCTGATAAACGCCGGAAAAATGACTAAGTCCAAAAAAAATTTTTTTCAACTTTTTTCAGTTTTACCCCTGTAGGATATATATTCTACCCACAAACATTTGGAACTCTCCTGGGGTACCCTCACACATATTATTCCCTCATTTAGTGGATATTGTCACAAGAAAGTGACATTTTCAAAAATCTAAAATATTGGCTGAAAACGACGAAATATCAAGGACTCATTGGGCGAATCGCTCTGGAACTGAAATCGGAACGCTCATTGACATTTCCCCTCTCTGAAAGTCTGATAAACGCCGGAAAAATGACTAAGTCCAAAAATAATTTTTTCAACTTTTTTCAATTTTACCCCCGTAGGATATATATTCTACCCACACACATTTGGAACTCTCCTGGGGTACCCTCACACATATTATTCCCTCATTTAGTGGTTATTTTCACAAAAAAGTAAAATTTTCAAATATCCAGAAAATTGTCTGAAAACGACTAAATATCAAGGACTCATTGGGCGAATCGCTCTGGAACTGAAATCGGAACGCTTACTGACATTTCCCCTATCTGAAAGTCTGATAAACGCCGGAAAAATGACTAAGTCCAAAAAAAATTTTTTTCAACTTTTTTCAGTTTTACCCCTGTAGGATATACATTCTACCCACAAACATTTGGAACTCTCCTGGGGTACCCTCACACATATTATTCCCTCATTTAGTGGATATTGTCACAAGAAAGTGAAATTTTCAAAAATCCAAAATATTGGCTGAAAACGACGAAATATCAAGGACTCATTGGGCGAATCGCTCTGGAACTGAAATCGGAACGCTCATTGACATTTCCCCTCTCTGAAAGTCTGATAAACGCCGGAAAAATGACTAAGTCCAAAAATAATTTTTTCAACTTATTTCAATTTTACCCCCGTAGGATATATATTCTACCCACACACATTTGGAACTCTCCTGGGGTACCCTCACACATATTATTCCCTCATTTAGTGGATATTTTCACAAAAAAGTAAAATTTTCAAATATCCAGAAAATTGTCTGAAAACGACTAAATATCAAGGACTCATTGGGCGAATCGCTCTGGAACTGAAATCGGAACGCTCACTGACATATCCCCTATCTGAAAGTCTGATAAACGCCGGAAAAATGACTAAGTCCAAAAAAAATTTTTTTCAACTTTTTTCAGTTTTACCCCTGTAGTATATATATTCTACCCACACACATTTGGAACTCTCCTGGGGTACCCTCACACATATTATTCCTCATTTAGTGGATATTGTCACAAGAAAGTGAAATTTTCAAAAATCCAAAATATTGGCTGAAAACGACTAAATATCAATGACTCATTGGGCGAATCGCTCTGGAACTGAAATCGGAACGCTCACTGACATTTCCCCTATCTGAAAGTCTGATAAACGCCGGAAAAATGACTAAGTCCAAAAAAAATTTTTTTCAACTTTTTTCAGTTTTACCCCTGTAGGATATATATTCTACCCACAAACATTTGGAACTCTCCTGGGGTACCCTCACACATATTATTCCCTCATTTAGTGGATATTGTCACAAGAAAGTGAAATTTTCAAAAATCCAAAATATTGGCTGAAAACGACGAAATATCAAGGACTCATTGGGCGAATCGCTCTGGAACTGAAATCGGAACGCTCATTGACATTTCCCCTCTCTGAAAGTCTGATAAACGCCGGAAAAATGACTAAGTCCAAAAATAATTTTTTCAACTTTTTTCAATTTTACCCCCGTAGGATATATATTCTACCCACACACATTTGGAACTCTCCTGGGGTACCCTCACACATATTATTCCCTCATTTAGTGGATATTTTCACAAAAAAGTTGAAATTTTCAAATATCCAGAAAATTGTCTGAAAACGACTAAATATCAAGGACTCATTGGGCGAATCGCTCTGGAACTGAAATCGGAACGCTCACTGACATATCCCCTATCTGAAAGTCTGATAAACGCCGGAAAAATGACTAAGTCCAAAAAAAATTTTTTTCAACTTTTTTCAGTTTTACCCCTGTAGGATATATATTCTACCCACAAACATTTGGAACTCTCCTGGGGTACCCTCACACATATTATTCCCTCATTTAGTGGATATTGTCACAAGAAAGTGACATTTTCAAAAATCTAAAATATTGGCTGAAAACGACGAAATATCAAGGACTCATTGGGCGAATCGCTCTGGAACTGAAATCGGAACGCTCATTGACATTTCCCCTCTCTGAAAGTCTGATAAACGCCGGAAAAATGACTAAGTCCAAAAATAATTTTTTCAACTTTTTTCAATTTTACCCCCGTAGGATATATATTCTACCCACACACATTTGGAACTCTCCTGGGGTACCCTCACACATATTATTCCCTCATTTAGTGGTTATTTTCACAAAAAAGTAAAATTTTCAAATATCCAGAAAATTGTCTGAAAACGACTAAATATCAAGGACTCATTGGGCGAATCGCTCTGGAACTGAAATCGGAACGCTTACTGACATTTCCCCTATCTGAAAGTCTGATAAACGCCGGAAAAATGACTAAGTCCAAAAAAAATTTTTTTCAACTTTTTTCAGTTTTACCCCTGTAGGATATACATTCTACCCACAAACATTTGGAACTCTCCTGGGGTACCCTCACACATATTATTCCCTCATTTAGTGGATATTGTCACAAGAAAGTGAAATTTTCAAAAATCCAAAATATTGGCTGAAAACGACGAAATATCAAGGACTCATTGGGCGAATCGCTCTGGAACTGAAATCGGAACGCTCATTGACATTTCCCCTCTCTGAAAGTCTGATAAACGCCGGAAAAATGACTAAGTCCAAAAATAATTTTTTCAACTTAATTCAATTTTACCCCCGTAGGATATATATTCTACCCACACACATTTGGAACTCTCCTGGGGTACCCTCACACATATTATTCCCTCATTTAGTGGATATTTTCACAAAAAAGTAAAATTTTCAAATATCCAGAAAATTGTCTGAAAACGACTAAATATCAAGGACTCATTGGGCGAATCGCTCTGGAACTGAAATCGGAACGCTCACTGACATATCCCCTATCTGAAAGTCTGATAAACGCCGGAAAAATGACTAAGTCCAAAAAAAATTTTTTTCAACTTTTTTCAGTTTTACCCCTGTAGTATATATATTCTACCCACACACATTTGGAACTCTCCTGGGGTACCCTCACACATATTATTCCTCATTTAGTGGATATTGTCACAAGAAAGTGAAATTTTCAAAAATCCAAAATATTGGCTGAAAACGACTAAATATCAATGACTCATTGGGCGAATCGCTCTGGAACTGAAATCGGAACGCTCACTGACATTTCCCCTATCTGAAAGTCTGATAAACGCCGGAAAAATGACTAAGTCCAAAAAAAATTTTTTTCAACTTTTTTCAGTTTTACCCCTGTAGGATATATATTCTACCCACAAACATTTGGAACTCTCCTGGGGTACCCTCACACATATTATTCCCTCATTTAGTGGATATTGTCACAAGAAAGTGACATTTTCAAAAATCTAAAATATTGGCTGAAAACGACGAAATATCAAGGACTCATTGGGCGAATCGCTCTGGAACTGAAATCGGAACGCTCATTGACATTTCCCCTCTCTGAAAGTCTGATAAACGCCGGAAAAATGACTAAGTCCAAAAATAATTTTTTCAACCTATTTCAATTTTACCCCCGTAGGATATATATTCTACCCACACACATTTGGAACTCTCCTGGGGTACCCTCACACATATTATTCCCTCATTTAGTGGATATTTTCACAAAAAAGTAAAATTTTCAAATATCCAGAAAATTGTCTGAAAACGACTAAATATCAAGGACTCATTGGGCGAATCGCTCTGGAACTGAAATCGGAACGCTCACTGACATATCCCCTATCTGAAAGTCTGATAAACGCCGGAAAAATGACTAAGTCCAAAAAAATTTTTTTTCAACTTTTTTCAATGTTACCCCTTTAGGATATATATTCTACCCACACACATTTGGAACTCTCCTGGGGTACCCTCACACATATTATTCCCTCATTTAGTGGATATTGTCACAAGAAAGTGAAATTTTCAAAAATCCAAAATATTGGCTGAAAACGACGAAATATCAAGGACTCATTGGGCGAATCGCTCTGGAACTGAAATCGGAACGCTCATTGACATTTCCCCTCTCTGAAAGTCTGATAAACGCCGGAAAAATGACTAAGTCCAAAAATAATTTTTTCAACTTTTTTCAATTTTACCCCCGTAGGATATATATTCTACCCACACATATTTGGAACTCTCCTGGGGTACCCTCACACATATTATTCCCTCATTTAGTGGATATTTTCACAAAAAAGTGAAATTTTCAAATATCCAGAAAATTGTCTGAAAACGACTAAATATCAAGAACTCATTGGGCGGATCGCTCTGGAACTGAAATCGGAACACTCACTGACATATCCCCTATCTGAAAGTCTGATAAACGCAGGAAAAATGACTAAGTCAAAAAAAAAATTTTTTTCAACTTTTTTCAGTTTTACCCCTGTAGGATATATATTCTACCCACACACATTTGGAACTCTCCTGGGGTACCCTCACACATATTATTCCCTCATTTAGTGGATATTTTCACAAAAAAGTGAAATTTTCAAATATCCAGAAAATTGTCTGAAAACGACTAAATATCAAGGACTCATTGGGCGAATCGCTCTGGAACTGAAATCGGAACGCTCACTGACATATCCCCTATCTGAAAGTCTGATAAACGCCGGAAAAATGACTAAGTCAAAAAAAAATTTTTTTCAACTTTTTTCAATCTTACCCCTTTAGGATATATATTCTACCCACACACATTTGGAACTCTCCTGGGGTACCCTCACACATATTATTCCCTCATTTAGTGGATATTGTCACAAGAAAGTGAAATTTTCAAAAATCCAAAATATTGGCTGAAAACGACGAAATATCAAGGACTCATTGGGCGAATCGCTCTGGAACTGAAATCGGAACGCTCATTGACATTTCCCCTCTCTGAAAGTCTGATAAACGCCGGAAAAATGACTAAGTCCAAAAATAATTTTTTCAACTTTTTTCAATTTTACCCCCGTAGGATATATATTCTACCCACACATATTTGGAACTCTCCTGGGGTACCCTCACACATATTATTCCCTCATTTAGTGGATATTTTCACAAAAAAGTGAAATTTTCAAATATCCAGAAAATTGTCTGAAAACGACTAAATATCAAGAACTCATTGGGCGGATCGCTCTGGAACTGAAATCGAAACACTCACTGACATATCCCCTATCTGAAAGTCTGATAAACGCAGGAAAAATGACTAAGTCCAAAAAAATTTTTTTTCAACTTTTTTCAGTGTTACCCCTGTAGGATATATATTCTACCCACACACATTTGGAACTCTCCTGGGGTACCCTCACACATATTATTCCCTCATTTAGTGGATATTTTCACAAAAAAATTGAAATTTTCAAATATCCAGAAAATTGTCTGAAAACGACTAAATATCAAGGACTCATTGGGCGAATCGCTCTGGAACTGAAATTGGAACGCTCACTGACATATCCCCTATCTGAAAGTCTGATAAACACCGGAAAAATGACTAAGTCCAAAAAAAATTTTTTTCAACTTTTTTCAGTTTTACCCCTGTAGGATATGTATTCTACCCACACACATTTGGAACTCTCCTGGGGTACCCTCACACATATTATTCCCTCATTTAGTGGATATTGTCACAAGAAAGTGAAATTTTCAAAAATCCAAAATATTGGCAGAAAACGACGAAATATCAAGGACTCATTGGGCGAATCACTCTGGAACTGAAATCGGAACGCTCACTGACATTTCCCCTATCTGAAAGTCTGATAAACGACGGAAAAATGACTAAGTCAAAAAAAAAATTTTTTTCAACTTTTTTCAGTTTTACCCCTGTAGGATATATATTCTACCCACACACATTTGGAACTCTCCTGGGGTACCCTCACACATATTATTCCCTCATTTAGTGGATATTTTCACAAAAAAGTGAAATTTTCAAATATCCAGAAAATTGTCTGAAAACGACTAAATATCAAGGACTCATTGGGCGAATCGCTCTGGAACTGAAATCGGAACGCTCACTGACATATCCCCTATCTGAAAGTCTGATAAACGCCGGAAAAATGACTAAGTCAAAAAAAATTTTTTTTCAACTTTTTTCAATCTTACCCCTTTAGGATATATATTCTACCCACACACATTTGGAACTCTCCTGGGGTACCCTCACACATATTATTCCCTCATTTAGTGGATATTGTCACAAGAAAGTGAAATTTTCAAAAATCCAAAATATTGGCTGAAAACGACGAAATACCAAGGACTCATTGGGCGAATCGCTCTGGAACTGAAATCGGAACGCTCATTGACATTTCCCCTCTCTGAAAGTCTGATAAACGCCAGAAAAATGACTAAGTCCAAAAATAATTTTTTCAACTTTTTTCAATTTTACCCCCGTAGGATATATATTCTACCCACACATATTTGGAACTCTCCTGGGGTACCCTCACACATATTATTCCCTCATTTAGTGGATATTTTCACAAAAAAGTGAAATTTTCAAATATCCAGAAAATTGTCTGAAAACGACTAAATATCAAGAACTCATTGGGCGGATCGCTCTGGAACTGAAATCGGAACACTCACTGACATATCCCCTATCTGAAAGTCTGATAAACGCAGGAAAAATGACTAAGTCCAAAAAAATTTTTTTTCAACTTTTTTCAGTGTTACCCCTGTAGGATATATATTCTACCCACACACATTTGGAACTCTCCTGGGGTACCCTCACACATATTATTCCCTCATTTAGTGGATATTTTCACAAAAAAATTGAAATTTTCAAATATCCAGAAAATTGTCTGAAAACGACTAAATATCAAGGACTCATTGGGCGAATCGCTCTGGAACTGAAATTGGAACGCTCACTGACATATCCCCTATCTGAAAGTCTGATAAACACCGGAAAAATGACTAAGTCCAAAAAAAATTTTTTTCAACTTTTTTCAGTTTTACCCCTGTAGGATATGTATTCTACCCACACACATTTGGAACTCTCCTGGGGTACCCTCACACATATTATTCCCTCATTTAGTGGATATTGTCACAAGAAAGTGAAATTTTCAAAAATCCAAAATATTGGCAGAAAACGACGAAATATCAAGGACTCATTGGGCGAATCACTCTGGAACTGAAATCGGAACGCTCACTGACATTTCCCCTATCTGAAAGTCTGATAAACGACGGAAAAATGACTAAGTCAAAAAAAAAATTTTTTTCAACTTTTTTCAGTTTTACCCCTGTAGGATATATATTCTACCCACACACATTTGGAACTCTCCTGGGGTACCCTCACACATATTATTCCCTCATTTAGTGGATATTTTCACAAAAAAGTGAAATTTTCAAATATCCAGAAAATTGTCTGAAAACGACTAAATATCAAGAACTCATTGGGCGGATCGCTCTGGAACTGAAATCGGAACACTCACTGACATATCCCCTATCTGAAAGTCTGATAAACGCAGGAAAAATGACTAAGTCCAAAAAAATTTTTTTTCAACTTTTTTCAGTGTTACCCCTGTAGGATATATATTCTACCCACACACATTTGGAACTCTCCTGGGGTACCCTCACACATATTATTCCCTCATTTAGTGGATATTTTCACAAAAAAATTGAAATTTTCAAATATCCAGAAAATTGTCTGAAAACGACTAAATATCAAGGACTCATTGGGCGAATCGCTCTGGAACTGAAATTGGAACGCTCACTGACATTTCCCCTATCTGAAAGTCTGATAAACGACGGAAAAATGACTAAGTCCAAAAAAAAAATTTTTTTCAACTTTTTTCAGTTTTACCCCTGTAGGATATATATTCTACCCACACACATTTGGAACTCTCCTGGGGTACCCTCACACATATTATTCCCTCATTTAGTGGATATTTTCACAAAAAAGTGAAATTTTCAAATATCCAGAAAATTGTCTGAAAACGACTAAATATCAAGGACTCATTGGGCGAATCGCTCTGGAACTGAAATCGGAACGCTCACTGACATATCCCCTATCTGAAAGTCTGATAAACGCCGGAAAAATGACTAAGTCAAAAAAAATTTTTTTTCAACTTTTTTCAATCTTACCCCTTTAGGATATATATTCTACCCACACACATTTGGAACTCTCCTGGGGTACCCTCACACATATTATTCCCTCATTTAGTGGATATTGTCACAAGAAAGTGAAATTTTCAAAAATCCAAAATATTGGCTGAAAACGACGAAATACCAAGGACTCATTGGGCGAATCGCTCTGGAACTGAAATCGGAACGCTCATTGACATTTCCCCTCTCTGAAAGTCTGATAAACGCCGGAAAAATGACTAAGTCCAAAAATAATTTTTTCAACTTTTTTCAATTTTACCCCCGTAGGATATATATTCTACCCACACATATTTGGAACTCTCCTGGGGTACCCTCACACATATTATTCCCTCATTTAGTGGATATTTTCACAAAAAAGTGAAATTTTCAAATATCCAGAAAATTGTCTGAAAACGACTAAATATCAAGAACTCATTGGGCGGATCGCTCTGGAACTGAAATCGGAACACTCACTGACATATCCCCTATCTGAAAGTCTGATAAACGCAGGAAAAATGACTAAGTCCAAAAAAATTTTTTTTCAACTTTTTTCAGTGTTACCCCTGTAGGATATATATTCTACCCACACACATTTGGAACTCTCCTGGGGTACCCTCACACATATTATTCCCTCATTTAGTGGATATTTTCACAAAAAAATTGAAATTTTCAAATATCCAGAAAATTGTCTGAAAACGACTAAATATCAAGGACTCATTGGGCGAATCGCTCTGGAACTGAAATTGGAACGCTCACTGACATATCCCCTATCTGAAAGTCTGATAAACACCGGAAAAATGACTAAGTCCAAAAAAAATTTTTTTCAACTTTTTTCAGTTTTACCCCTGTAGGATATGTATTCTACCCACACACATTTGGAACTCTCCTGGGGTACCCTCACACATATTATTCCCTCATTTAGTGGATATTGTCACAAGAAAGTGAAATTTTCAAAAATCCAAAATATTGGCAGAAAACGACGAAATATCAAGGACTCATTGGGCGAATCACTCTGGAACTGAAATCGGAACGCTCACTGACATTTCCCCTATCTGAAAGTCTGATAAACGACGGAAAAATGACTAAGTCAAAAAAAAAATTTTTTTCAACTTTTTTCAGTTTTACCCCTGTAGGATATATATTCTACCCACACACATTTGGAACTCTCCTGGGGTACCCTCACACATATTATTCCCTCATTTAGTGGATATTTTCACAAAAAAGTGAAATTTTCAAATATCCAGAAAATTGTCTGAAAACGACTAAATATCAATAACTCATTGGGCGAATCGCTCTGGAACTGAAATCGGAACACTCACTGACATATCCCCTATCTGAAAGTCTGATAAACGCAGGAAAAATGACTAAGTCCAAAAAAATTTTTTTTCAACTTTTTTCAGTGTTACCCCTGTAGGATATATATTCTACCCACACACATTTGGAACTCTCCTGGGGTACCCTCACACATATTATTCCCTCATTTAGTGGATATTTTCACAAAAAAGTGAAATTTTCAAATATCCAGAAAATTGTCTGAAAACGACTAAATATCAAGGACTCATTGGGCGAATCGCTCTGGAACTGAAATTGGAACGCTCACTGACATATCCCCTATCTGAAAGTCTGATAAACACCGGAAAAATGACTAAGTCCAAAAATAATTTTTTCAACTTTTTTCAATTTTACCCCCGTAGGATATATATTCTACCCACACACATTTGGAACTCTCCTGGGGTACCCTCACACATATTATTCCCTCATTTAGTGGATATTTTCACAAAAAAGTAAAATTTTCAAATATCCAGAAAATTGTCTGAAAACGACTAAATATCAAGGACTCATTGGGCGAATCGCTCTGGAACTGAAATCGGAACGCTCACTGACATATCCCCTATCTGAAAGTCTGATAAACGCCGGAAAAATGACCAAGTCCAAAAAAAATTTTTTTCAACTTTTTTCAGTTTTACCCCTGTAGGATATATATTCTACCCACACACATTTGGAACTCTCCTGGGGTACCCTCACACATATTATTCCTCATTTAGTGGATATTGTCACAAGAAAGTGAAATTTTCAAAAATCCAAAATATTGGCTGAAAACGACTAAATATCAATGACTCATTGGGCGAATCGCTCTGGAACTGAAATCGGAACGCTCACTGACATTTCCCCTATCTGAAAGTCTGATAAACGCCGGAAAAATGACCAAGTCCAAAAAAAATTTTTTTCAACTTTTTTCAGTTTTACCCCTGTAGGATATATATTCTACCCACAAACATTTGGAACTCTCCTGGGGTACCCTCACACATATTATTCCCTCATTTAGTGGATATTGTCACAAGAAAGTGAAATTTTCAAAAATCCAAAATATTGGCTGAAAACGACGAAATATCAAGGACTCAATGGGCGAATCGCTCTGGAACTGAAATCGGAACGCTCATTGACATTTCCCCTCTCTGAAAGTCTGATAAACGCCGGAAAAATGACTAAGTCCAAAAATAATTTTTTCAACTTTTTTCAATTTTACCCCCGTAGGATATATATTCTACCCACACATATTTGGAACTCTCCTGGGGTACCCTCACACATATTATTCCCTCATTTAGTGGATATTTTCACAAAAAAGTGAAATTTTCAAATATCCAGAAAATTGTCTGAAAACGACTAAATATCAAGAACTCATTGGGCGGATCGCTCTGGAACTGAAATCGGAACACTCACTGACATATCCCCTATCTGAAAGTCTGATAAACGCAGGAAAAATGACTAAGTCCAAAAAAATTTTTTTTCAACTTTTTTCAATGTTACCCCTTTAGGATATATATTCTACCTACACACATTTGGAACTCTCCTGGGGTACCCTCACACATATTATTCCCTCATTTAGTGGATATTGTCACTGGAAAGCGAAATTTTCAAAAATTCAAAATATTGGCAGAAAACGACGAAATATCAAGGACTCATTGGGCGAATCACTCTGGAACTGAAATCGGAACGCTCACTGACATTTCCCCTATCTGAAAGTCTGATAAACGACGGAAAAATGACTAAGTCAAAAAAAAATTTTTTTTCAACTTTTTTCAGTTTTACCCCTGTAGGATATATATTCTACCCACACACATTTGGAACTCTCCTGGGGTACCATCACACATATTATTCCCTCATTTAGTGGATATTGTCACAAAAAAGTGAAATTTTCAAATATCCAGAAAATTGTCTGAAAACGACTAAATATCAAGGACTCATTGGGCGAATCGCTCTGGAACTGAAATCGGAACTCTCACTGACATATCCCCTATCTGAAAGTCTGATAAACGCCGGAAAAATGACTAAGTCCAAAAAATTTTTTTCTCAACTTTTTTCAGTGTTACCCCTTTAGGATATTTATTCTACCCACACACATTTGGAGCTCTCCTGGGGTACCCTCACACATATTATTCCCTCATTTAGTGGATATTGTCACAGGAAAGTGAAATTTTCAAAAATTTAAAATATTGGCTGAAAACGACGAAATATCAAGGACTCATTGGGCGAATCGCTCTGGAACTGAAATCGGAACGCTCACTGACATTTCCCCTATCTGAAAGTCTGATAAACGCCGGAAAAATGACTAAGTTCAAAAAAAATTTTTTTCAACTTTTTTCAGTTTTACCCCTGTAGGATATATATTCTACCCACACACATTTGGAACTCTCCTGGGGTACCCTCACACATATTATTCCCTCATTTAGTGGATATTTTCACAAAAAAGTGAAATTTTCAAATATCCAGAAAATTGTCTGAAAACGACTAAATATCAAGAACTCATTGGGCGAATCGCTCTGGAACTGAAATCGGAACACTCACTGACATATCCCCTATCTGAAAGTCTGATAAACGCAGGAAAAACGACTAAGTCCAAAAAAAATTTTTTTCAACTTTTTTCAGTGTTTCCCCTGTAGGATATATATTCTACCCACACACATTTGGAACTCTCCTGGGGTACCCTCACACATACTATTCCCTCATTTAGTGGATATTGTCACTGGAAAGTGAAATTTTCAAAAATTCAAAATATTGGCAGAAAACGACGAAATATCAAGGACTCATTGGGCGAATCACTCTGGAACTGAAATCGGAACGCTCACTGACATTTCCCCTATCTGAAAGTCTGATAAACGACGGAAAAATGACTAAGTCAAAAAAAAATTTTTTTTCAACTTTTTTCAGTGTTACCCCTGTAGGATATATATTCTACCCACACACATTTGGAACTCTCCTGGGGTACCCTGACACATATTATTCCCTCACTTAGTGGATATTGTCACAAAAAAGTGAAATTTTCAAATATCCAGAAAATTGTCTGAAAACGACTAAATATCAAGGACTCATTGGGCGAATCGCTCTGGAACTGAAATCGGAACGCTCACTGACATTTCCCCTAACTGAAAGTCTGATAAACGCCGGAAAAATGACTAAGTCCAAAAATAATTTTTTCAACTTTTTTCAATTTTACCCCCGTAGGATATATATTCTACCCACACACATTTGGAACTCTCCTGGGGTACCCTCACACATATTATTCCCTCATTTAGTGGATATTTTCACAAAAAAGTGAAATTTTCAAATATCCAGAAAATTGTCTGAAAACGACTAAATATCAAGGACTCATTGGGCGAATCGCTCTGGAACTGAAATCGGAATGCTCACTGACATATCCCCTATCTGAAAGTCTGATAAACGCCGGAAAAATGACTAAGTCAAAAAAAAATTTTTTTTTCAACTTTTTTCAGTGTTACCCCTGTAGGATATATATTCTACCCACACACATTTGGAACTCTCCTGGGGTACAGTCACACATATTATTCCCTCATTTAGTGGATATTTTCACAAAAAAGTAAAATTTTCAAATATCCAGAAAATTGTCTGAAAACGACTAAATATCAAGGACTCATTGAGCGAATCGCTCTGGAACTGAAATCGGAACTCTCACTGACATATCCCCTATCTGAAAGTCTGATAAACGCCGGAAAAATGACTAAGTCCAAAAAATTTATTTTTCAACTTTTTTCAGTGTTACCCCTTTAGGATATTTATTCTACCCACACACATTTGGAACTCTCCTGGGGTACCCTCACACATATTATTCCCTCATTTAGTGGATATTGTCACAAGAAAGTGAAATTTTCAAAAATCCAAAATATTGGCTGAAAACAACGAAATATCAAGGACTCATTGGGCGAATCGATCTGGAACTGAAATCGGAACGCTCATTGACATTTCCCCTCTCTGAAAGTCTGATAAACGCCGGAAAAATGACTAAGTCCAAAAATAATTTTTTCAACTTTTTTTCAATTTTACCCCCGTAGGATATATATTCTACCCACACACATTTGGAACTCTCCTGGGTTACCCTCACACATATTATTCCCTCATTTAGTGGATATTTTCACAAAAAAGTGAAATTTTCAAATATCCAGAAAATTGTCTGAAAACGACTAAATATCAAGGACTCATTGGGCGAATCGCTCTGGAACTGAAATCGGAACACTCACTGACATATCCCCTATTTGAAAGTCTGATAAACGCCGGAAAAATGACTAAGTCCAAAAAATTTTTTTTTCAACTTTTTTCAGTGTTACCCCTGTAGGATATATATTCTACCCACACACATTTGGAACTCTCCTGGGGTACCCTCACACATACTATTCCCTCATTTAGTGGATATTGTCACTGGAAAGTGAAATTTTCAAAAATTCAAAATATTGGCAGAAAACGACGAAATATCAAGGACTCATTGGGCGAATCGCTCTGGAACTGAAATCGGAACGCTCACTGACATTTCCCCTAACTGAAAGTCTGATAAACGCCGGAAAAATGACTAAGTTCAAAAAAAATTTTTTTCAACTTTTTTCAGTTTTACCCCTGTAGGATATATATTCTACCCACACACATTTGGAACTCTCCTGGGGTACCCTCACACATATTATTCCCTCATTTAGTGGATATTGTCACAAAAAAGTGAAATTTTCAAATATCCAGAAAATTGTCTGAAAACGACGAAATATCAAGGACTCATTGGGCGAATCGCTCTGGAACTGAAATCGGAATGCTCACTGACATATCCCCTGTCTGAAAGTCTGATAAACGCCGGAAAAATGACTAAGTCAAAAAAAAATTTTTTTTCAACTTTTTTCAGTTTTACCCCTGTAGGATATATATTCTACCCACACACATTTGGAACTCTCCTGGGGTACCCTCACACATATTATTCCCTCATTTAGTGGATATTGTCAGAAGAAAGTGAAATTTTCAAAAATCCAAAATATTGGCTGAAAACGACTAAATATCAAGGACTCATTAGGCGAATCGCTCTGGAACTGAAATCGGAATGCTCACTGACATTTCCCCTATCTGAAAGTCTGATAAACGCCGGAAAAATGACTAAGTCCAAAAAAAATTTTTTTCAACTTTTTTCAGTTTTACCCCTGTAGGATATATATTCTACCCACACACATTTGGAACTCTCCTGGGGTACCCTCACACATATTATTCCCTCATTTAGTGGATATTGTCACTGGAAAGTGAAATTTTCAAAAATTCAAAATATTGGCAGAAAACGACGAAATATCAAGGACTCATTGGGCGAATCACTCTGGAACTGAAATCGGAACGCTCACTGACATTTCCCCTATCTGAAAGTCTGATAAACGACGGAAAAATGACTAAGTCAAAAAAAAATTTTTTTTCAACTTTTTTCAGTGTTACCCCTGTAGGATATATATTCTACCCACACACATTTGGAACTCTCCTGGGGTACCCTGACACATATTATTCCCTCACTTAGTGGATATTGTCACAAAAAAGTGAAATTTTCAAATATCCAGAAAATTGTCTGAAAACGACTAAATATCAAGGACTCATTGGGCGAATCGCTCTGGAACTGAAATCGGAATGCTCACTGACATATCCCCTATCTGAAAGTCTGATAAACGCCGGAAAAATGACTAAGTCAAAAAAAAAATTTTTTTTCAACTTTTTTCAGTGTTACCCCTGTAGGATATATATTCTACCCACACACATTTGGAACTCTCCTGGGGTACAGTCACACATATTATTCCCTCATTTAGTGGATATTTTCACAAAAAAGTAAAATTTTCAAATATCCAGAAAATTGTCTGAAAACGACTAAATATCAAGGACTCATTGAGCGAATCGCTCTGGAACTGAAATCGGAACTCTCACTGACATATCCCCTATCTGAAAGTCTGATAAACGCCGGAAAAATGACTAAGTCCAAAAAATTTATTTTTCAACTTTTTTCAGTGTTACCCCTTTAGGATATTTATTCTACCCACACACATTTGGAACTCTCCTGGGGTACCCTCACACATATTATTCCCTCATTTAGTGGATATTGTCACAAGAAAGTGAAATTTTCAAAAATCCAAAATATTGGCTGAAAACGACTAAATATCAATGACTCATTGGGCGAATCGCTCTGGAACTGAAATCGGAACGCTCACTGACATTTCCCCTATCTGAAAGTCTGATAAACGCCGGAAAAATGACTAAGTTCAAAAAAAATTTTTTTAAACTTTTTTCAGTTTTACCCCTGTAGGATATATATTCTACCCACACACATTTGGAACTCTCCTGGGGTACCCTCACACATATTATTCCCTCATTTAGTGGATATTGTCACAAGAAAGTGAAATTTTCAAAAATCCAAAATATCGGCTGAAAACAACGAAATATCAAGGACTCATTGGGCGAATCGCTCTGGAACTGAAATCGGAACGCTCATTGACATTTCCCCTCTCTGAAAGTCTGATAAACGCCGGAAAAATGACTAAGTCCAAAAATAATTTTTTCAACTTTTTTCAATTTTACCCCCGTAGGATATATATTCTACCCACACACATTTGGAACTCTCCTGGGTTACCCTCACACATATTATTCCCTCATTTAGTGGATATTTTCACAAAAAAGTGAAATTTTCAAATATCCAGAAAATTGTCTGAAAACGACTAAATATCAAGGACTCATTGGGCGAATCGCTCTGGAACTGAAATCGGAACACTCACTGACATATCCCCTATTTGAAAGTCTGATAAACGCCGGAAAAATGACTAAGTCCAAAAAATTTTTTTTTCAACTTTTTTCAGTGTTACCCCTGTAGGATATATATTCTACCCACACACATTTGGAACTCTCCTGGGGTACCCTCACACATACTATTCCCTCATTTAGTGGATATTGTCACTGGAAAGTGAAATTTTCAAAAATTCAAAATATTGGCAGAAAACGACGAAATATCAAGGACTCATTGGGCGAATCACTCTGGAACTGAAATCGGAACGCTCACTGACATTTCCCCTATCTGAAAGTCTGATAAACGACGGAAAAATGACTAAGTTCAAAAAAAATTTTTTTCAACTTTTTTCAGTTTTACCCCTGTAGGATATATATTCTACCCACACACATTTGGAACTCTCCTGGGGTACCCTCACACATATTATTCCCTCATTTAGTGGATATTGTCACAAGAAAGTGAAATTTTCAAAAATCCAAAATATTGGCTGAAAACAACGAAATATCAAGGACTCATTGGGCGAATCGCTCTGGAACTGAAATCGGAACGCTCATTGACATTTCCCCTCTCTGAAAGTCTGATAAACGCCGGAAAAATGACTAAGTCCAAAAATAATTTTTTCAACTTTTTTTCAATTTTACCCCCGTAGGATATATATTCTACCCACACACATTTGGAACTCTCCTGGGTTACCCTCACACATATTATTCCCTCATTTAGTGGATATTTTCACAAAAAAGTGAAATTTTCAAATATCCAGAAAATTGTCTGAAAACGACTAAATATCAAGGACTCATTGGGCGAATCGCTCTGGAACTGAAATCGGAACACTCACTGACATATCCCCTATTTGAAAGTCTGATAAACGCCGGAAAAATGACTAAGTCCAAAAAATTTTTTTTTCAACTTTTTTCAGTGTTACCCCTGTAGGATATATATTCTACCCACACACATTTGGAACTCTCCTGGGGTACCCTCACACATACTATTCCCTCATTTAGTGGATATTGTCACTGGAAAGTGAAATTTTCAAAAATTCAAAATATTGGCAGAAAACGACGAAATATCAAGGACTCATTGGGCGAATCGCTCTGGAACTGAAATCGGAACGCTCACTGACATTTCCCCTAACTGAAAGTCTGATAAACGCCGGAAAAATGACTAAGTCCAAAAATAATTTTTTCAACTTTTTTCAATTTTACCCCCGTAGGATATATATTCTACCCACACACATTTGGAACTCTCCTGGGGTACCCTCACACATATTATTCCCTCATTTAGTGGATATTTTCACAAAAAAGTGAAATTTTCAAATATCCAGAAAATTGTCTGAAAACGACTAAATATCAAGGACTCATTGGGCGAATCGCTCTGGAACTGAAATCGGAATGCTCACTGACATATCCCCTATCTGAAAGTCTGATAAACGCCGGAAAAATGACTAAGTCAAAAACAATTTTTTTTCAACTTTTTTCAGTGTTACCCCTGTAGGATATATATTCTACCCACACACATTTGGAACTCTCCTGGGGTACAGTCACACATATTATTCCCTCATTTAGTGGATATTTTCACAAAAAAGTAAAATTTTCAAATATCCAGAAAATTGTCTGAAAACGACTAAATATCAAGGACTCATTGGGCGAATCGCTCTGGAACTGAAATCGGAACTCTCACTGACATATCCCCTATCTGAAAGTCTGCTAAACGCCGGAAAAATGACTAAGTCCAAAAAATTTTTTTTTCAACTTTTTTCAGTGTTACCCCTTTAGGATATTTTTTCTACCCACACACATTTGGAACTCTCCTGGGGTACCCTCACACATATTATTCCCTCATTTAGTGGATATTGTCACAAGAAAGTGAAATTTTCAAAAATCCAAAATATTGGCTGAAAACTACTAAATATCAATGACTCATTGGGCGAATCGCTCTGGAACTGAAATCGGAACGCTCACTGACATTTCCCCTATCTGAAAGTCTGATAAACGCCGGAAAAATGACTAAGTTCAAAAAAATTTTTTTTCAACTTTTTTCAGTTTTACCCCTGTAGGATATATATTCTACCCACACACATTTGGAACTCTCCTGGGGTACCCTCACACATATTATTCCCTCATTTAGTGGATATTGTCACAAGAAAGTGAAATTTTCAAAAATCCAAAATATTGGCTGAAAACGACGAAATATCAAGGACTCATTGGGCGAATCGCTCTGGAACTGAAATCGGAACGCTCATTGACATTTCCCCTCTCTGAAAGTCTGATAAACGCCAGAAAAATGACTAAGTCCAAAAATAATTTTTTCAACTTTTTTCAGTGTTACCCCTGTAGGATATATATTCTACCCACACACATTTGGAACTCTCCTGGGGTACCCTCACACATATTATTCCCTCATTTAGTGGATATTTTCACAAAAAAGTGAAATTTTCAAATATCCAGAAAATTGTCTGAAAACGACTAAATATCAAGAACTCATTGGGCGAATCGCTCTGGAACTGAAATCGGAACACTCACTGACATATCCCCTATCTGAAAGTCTGATAAACGCAGGAAAAATGACTAAGTCCAAAAAAATTTTTTTTCAACTTTTTTCAGTGTTACCCCTGTAGGATATATATTCTACCCACACACATTTGGAACTCTCCTGGGGTACCCTCACACATATTATTCCCTCATTTAGTGGATATTGTCACAGGAAAGTGAAATTTTCAAAAATTCAAAATATTGGCTGAAAACGACGAAATATCAAGGACTCATTGGGCGAATGACTCTGGCACTGAAATCGGAACGCTCACTAACATTTCCCCTATCTGAAAGCCTGATAAACGACGGAAAAATGACTAAGTCAAAAAAAAATTTTTTTTCAACTTTTTTCAGTTTTACCCCTGTAGGATATATATTCTACCCACACACATTTGGAACTCTCCTGGGGTACCCTCACACATATTATTACCTCATTTAGTGGATATTTTCACAAAAAAGTGAAATTTTCAAATATCCAGAAAATTGACTGAAAACGACTAAATCTCAAGGACTCATTGAGTGAATCGCTCTGGAACTGAAATCGGAACGCTCACTGACATTTCCCCTATCTGAAAGTCTGATAAACGCCGGAAAAATGACTAAGTCCAAAAAAAATTTTTTTCAACTTTTTTCAGTTTTACCCCTGTAGGATATATATTCTACCCACACACATTTGGAACTCTCCTGGGGTACCCTCACACATATTATTCCCTCATTTAGTGGATATTGTCACAAGAAAGTGAAATTTTCAAAAATTCAAAATATTGGCTGAAAACGACGAAATATCAAGGACTCATTGGGCGAATCGCTCTGGAACTGAAATCGTAACGCTCACTAACATTTCCCCTATCTGAAAGTCTGATAAACGACGGAAAAATGACTAAGTCAAAATAAATTTTTTTTTTACTTTTTTCAGTTTTACCCCTGTAGGATATATATTCTACCAAAACACATTTGGAACTCTCCTGGGGTACCCTCACACATATTATTCCCTCATTTAGTGGATATTTTCACAAAAAAGTGAAATTTTCAAATATCCAGACAATTGTCTGAAAACGACTAAATATCAAGGACTCATTGGGCGAATCGCTCTGGAACTGAAATCGGAATGCTCACTGACATATCCCCTATCTGAAAGTCTGATAAACGCCGGAAAAATGACTAAGTCCAAAAAAATTTTTTTTCAACTTTTTTCAGTGTTACCCCTGTAGGATATATATTCTACCCACACACATTTGGAACTCTCCTGGGGTACAGTCACACATATTATTCCCTCATTTAGTGGATATTTTCACAAAAAAGTAAAATTTTCAAATATCCAGAAAATTGTCTGAAAACGACTAAATATCAAGGACTCATTGGGCGAATCGCTCTGGAACTGAAATCGGAACTCTCACTGACATATCCCCTATCTGAAAGTCTGATAAACGCCGGAAAAATGACTAAGTCCAAAAAATTTTTTTTTCAACTTTTTTCAGTGTTACCCCTTTAGGATATTTATTCTACCCACACACATTTGGAACTCTCCTGGGGTACCCTCACACATATTATTCCCTCATTTAGTGGATATTGTCACAAGAAAGTGAAATTTTCAAAAATCCAAAATATTGGCTGAAAACGACGAAATATCAAGGACTCATTGGGCGAATCGCTCTGGAACTGAAATCGTAACGCTCATTGACATTTCCCCTCTCTGAAAGACTGATAAACGCCGGAAAAATGACTAAGTCCAAAAATAATTTTTTCAACTTTTTTCAATTTTACCTCCGTAGGATATATATTCTACCCACACACATTTGGAACTCTCCTGGGGTACCCTCACACATATTATTCCCTCATTTAGTGGATATTTTCACAAAAAAGTGAAATTTTCAAATATCCAGAAAATTGTCTGAAAACGACTAAATATCAAGAACTCATTGGGCGAATCGCTCTGGAACTGAAATCGGAACACTCACTGACATATCCCCTATCTGAAAGTCTTATAAACGCAGGAAAAATGACTAAGTCCAAAAAAATTTTTTTTCAACTTTTTTCAGTGTTACCCCTGTAGGATATATATTCTACCCACACACATTTGGAACTCTCCTGGGGTACCCTCACACATATTATTCCCTCATTTAGTGGATATTTTCACAAAAAAGTGAAATTTTCAAATATCCAGAAAATTGACTGAAAACGACTAAATCTCAAGGACTCATTGAGTGAATCGCTCTGGAACTGAAATCAGAACGCTCACTGACATTTCCCCTATCTGAAAGTCTGATAAACGCCGGAAAAATGACTAAGTCCAAAAAAAATTTTTTTCAACTTTTTTCAGTTTTACCCCTGTAGGATATATATTCTACCCACACACATTTGGAACTCTCCTGGGGTACCCTCACACATATTATTCCCTCATTTAGTGGATATTGTCACAAAAAAGTGAAATTTTCAAAAATCCAAAATATTGGCTGAAAACGACTAAATATCAAGGACTCATTGGGCGATTCGCTCTGGAACTGAAATCAAAACGCTCACTGACATGTCCCTTATCTGAAAGTCTGCTAAACGCCGGAAAAATGAATAAGTCCAAAAAAATTTTTTTCAACTTTTTTCAATTTTACCCCTGTAGGATATATATTCTACCCACACACATTTGGAACTCTCCTGGGGTACCCTCACACATATTATTCCCTCATTTAGTGGATATTTTCACAAAAAAGTGAAATTTTCAAATATCCAGAAAATTTTCTGAAAACGACTAAATATCAAGGACTCATTGGGCGAATCGCTCTGGAACTGAAATCGGAACGCTCACTAACATATCCCCTATCTGAAAGTCTGCTAAACGCCGGAAAAATGACTAAGTCCAAAAAAATTTTTTTTCAACTTTTTTCAGTGTTACCCCTTTAGGATATTTATTCTACCCACACACATTTGGAACTTTCCTGGGGTACCCTCACACATATTATTCCCTCATTTAGTGGATATTGTCACAAGAAAGTGAAATTTTCAAAAATTCAAAATATTGGCTGAAAACGACGAAATATCAAGGGCTCATTGGGCGCATCGCTCTGGAACTGAAATCGGAACGCTCACTAACATTTCCCCTATCTGAAAGTCTGATAAACGACGGAAAAATGACTAAGTCAAAATAAATTTTTTTTTTAACTTTTTTCAGTTTTACCCGTGTAGGATATATATTCTACCCACACACATTTCTAACTCTCCTGGGGTACCCTCACACATATTATTCCCTCATTTAGTGGATATTGTCACAAAAAAGTGAAATTTTCAAATATCCAGAAAATTGTCTGAAAACGACGAAATATCAAGGACTCATTGGGCGATTCGCTCTGGAACTGAAATCGGAACGCTCACTAACATTTCCCTTATCTGAAAGTCTGATAAACGACGGAAAAATGACTAAGTCAAAAAAAAATTTTTTTTCAACTTTTTTCAGTTTTACCCCTGTAGGATATATATTCTACCCACACACATTTGGAACTCTCCTGGGGTACCCTCACACATATTATTCCCTCATTTAGTGGATATTGTCACAAAAAAGTGAAATTTTCAAAAATCCAAAATATTGGCTGAAAACGACTAAATATCAAGGACTCATTGAGCGAATCGCTCTGGAACTGAAATTGGAACGCTCACTGACATTTCCCCTATCTGAAAGTCTGATAAACGGCGGAAAAATGACTAAGTCCAAAAAAAAATTTTTCAACTTTTTTCAATTTTACCCCCGTGGGATATATATTCTACCCACACACATTTGGAACTCTCCTGGAGTACCCTCACACATATTATTCCCTCATTTAGTGGATATTTTCACAAAAAAGTGAAATTTTCAAAACTTCAGAAAATTGGCTGAAAACGACTAAATATCAAGGACTCATTGGGCGATTCGCTCTGGAACTGAAATCGAAACGCTCACTGACATTTCCCCTCTCTGAAAGCCTGATAAATGCCGGAAAAAAGACTACAAAAAAAAAATTTTTTTCAACTTTTTTCAATTTTACCCCCGTGGGATATATATTCTACCCACACACATTTGGAACTCTCCTGGGGTACCATCACACATATTATTCCCGCATTTAGTGGATATTTTCACAAAGAAGTGAAATTTTCAAATATCCAGAAAATTGTCTGAAAACGACTAAATATCAAGGAATCATTAGGCTAATCGCTCTGGAACTGAAATCGGAACGCTAACTGACATTTTTCCCCTATCTGAAAGTGTGATAAACGCCGGAAAAATGACTAAGTCCAAAAAAAACAATTTTTCAACTTTTTTCAATTTTACCCCCGTGGGATATATATTCTACCCACACACATTTGGAACTCTCCTGGAGTACCCTCACACATATTATTCCCTCATTTAGTGGATATTTTCACAAAAAAGTGAAATTTTCAAAACTTCAGAAAATTGGCTGAAAACGACTAAATATCAAGGACTCATTGGGCGATTTGCTCTGGAACTGAAATCGAAACGCTCACTGACATTTCCCCTCTCTGAAAGTCTGATAAATGGCGGAAAAAAGACTAAGTACAAAAAAAAAATTTTTTTCAACTTTTTTCAATTTTACCCCCGTGGGATATAAATTCTACCCACACACATTTGGAACTCTCCTGGGGTACCCTCACACATATTATTCCCTCATTTAGTGGATATTGTCACAAGAAAGTGAAATTTTCAAAAATCCAAAATATTGGCTGAAAACGACTAAATATCAAGGACTCATTGGGCCAATCGCTCTGGAACTGAAATTGGAACGCTCATTGACATTTCCCCTCTCTGAAAGTCTGATAAACGCCGGAAAAATGACTAAGTCCAAAAAAATATTTTTTCAACTTTTTTCAATTTTACCCCCGTGGGATATATATTCTACCCACACACATTTGGAAATCTCCTGGGGTACCCTCACACATATTATTCCCTCATTTAGTGGATATTTTCACAAAAAAGTGAAATTTTCAAATATCCAGAAAATTGGCTGAAAACGACTAAATCTCAAGGACTCATTGAATGAATCGCTCTGGAACTGAAATCGGAACGCTCACTGACATTTCCCCTATCTGAAAGTCTGATAAACGCCGGAAAAATGACTAAGTCCAAAAAAAAATTTTTTCAACTTTTTTCAGTTTTACCCCTGTAGGATATATATTCTACCCACACACATTTGGAACTCTCCTGGGGTACCCTCACACATATTATTCCCTCATTTAGTGGATATTGTCACAAGAAAGTGAAATTTTCAAAAATCCAAAATATTGGCTGAAAACGACTAAATATCAATGACTCATTGGGCGAATCGCTCTGGAACTGAAATTGGAACGCTCACTGACATTTCCCCTATCTGAAAGTCTGATAAACGGCGGAAAAATGACTAAGTCCAAAAAAAAATTTTTCAACTTTTTTCAATTTTACCCCCGTGGGATATATATTCTACCCACACACATTTGGAACTCTCCTGGAGTACCCTCACACATATTATTCCCTCATTTAGTGGATATTTTCACAAAAAAGTGAAATTTTCAAAACTTCAGAAAATTGGCTGAAAACGACTAAATATCAAGGACTCATTGGGCGATTCGCTCTGGAACTGAAATCGAAACGCTCACTGACATTTCCCCTCTCTGAAAGCCTGATAAATGCCGGAAAAAAGACTACAAAAAAAAAATTTTTTTCAACTTTTTTCAATTTTACCCCCGTGGGATATATATTCTACCCACACACATTTGGAACTCTCCTGGGGTACCATCACACATATTATTCCCGCATTTAGTGGATATTTTCACAAAGAAGTGAAATTTTCAAATATCCAGAAAATTGTCTGAAAACGACTAAATATCAAGGAATCATTAGGCTAATCGCTCTGGAACTGAAATCGGAACGCTAACTGACATTTTTCCCCTATCTGAAAGTGTGATAAACGCCGGAAAAATGACTAAGTCCAAAAAAAACAATTTTTCAACTTTTTTCAATTTTACCCCCGTGGGATATATATTCTACCCACACACATTTGGAACTCTCCTGGAGTACCCTCACACATATTATTCCCTCATTTAGTGGATATTTTCACAAAAAAGTGAAATTTTCAAAACTTCAGAAAATTGGCTGAAAACGACTAAATATCAAGGACTCATTGGGCGATTTGCTCTGGAACTGAAATCGAAACGCTCACTGACATTTCCCCTCTCTGAAAGTCTGATAAATGCCGGAAAAAAGACTAAGTACAAAAAAAAAATTTTTTTCAACTTTTTTCAATTTTACCCCCGTGGGATATAAATTCTACCCACACACATTTGGAACTCTCCTGGGGTACCCTCACACATATTATTCCCTCATTTAGTGGATATTTTCACAAAAAAGTGAAATTTTCAAATATCCAGAAAATTGGCTGAAAACGACTAAATCTCAAGGACTCATTGAATGAATCGCTCTGGAACTGAAATCGGAACGCTCACTGACATTTCCCCTATCTGAAAGTCTGATAAACGCCGGAAAAATGACTAAGTCCAAAAAAAAATTTTTTCAACTTTTTTCAGTTTTACCCCTGTAGGATATATATTCTACCCACACACATTTGGAACTCTCCTGGGGTACCCTCACACATATTATTCCCTCATTTAGTGGATATTGTCACAAGAAAGTGAAATTTTCAAAAATCCAAAATATTGGCTGAAAACGACTAAATATCAATGACTCATTGGGCGAATCGCTCTGGAACTGAAATCGGAACGCTCACTGACATTTCCCCTATCTGAAAGTCTGATAAACGCCGGAAAAATGACTAAGTCCAAAAAAAATTTTTTTCGACTTTTTTCAGTTTTACCCCTGTAGGATATATATTCTACCCACACACATTTGGAACTCTCCTGGGGTACCCTCACACATATTATTCCCTCATTTACTGGATATTGTCACAAGAAAGTGAAATTTTCAAAAATCCAAAATATTGGCTGAAAACGACGAAATATCAAGGACTCATTGGGCGAATCGCTCTGGAACTGAAATCGGAACGCTCATTGACATTTCCCCTCTCTGAAAGTCTGCTAAACGCCGGAAAAATGACTAAGTCCAAAAATAATTTTTTCAATTTTTTTCAATTTTAGCCCCGTAGGATATATATTCTACCCACATACATTTGGAACTCTCCTGGGGTACCATCACACATATTATTCCCTCATTTAGTGAATATTTTCACAAAAAAGTGAAATTTTCAAATATCCAGAAAATTGTCTGAAAACGACTAAATATCAAGGACTCATTGGGCGATTCACTCTGGAACTGAATTCGGAATGCTCACTGACATTTCCCCTATCTGAAAGTCTGATAAATGCCGGAAAAATGACTAAGTCGAAAAAAACATTTTTTTAAACTTTTTTCAATTTTACCCCCGTGGGATATATGTTCTACCCAAACACATTTGGAACTCTTCTGGGGTACCCTCACACATATTATTCCCTCATTTAGTGGATATTTTCACAAAAAAGTGAAATTTTCAAAACTACAGAAAATTGGCTGAAAACGACAAAATATCAAGGACTCATTGGGCGATTCGCTCTGGAACTGAAATCGGAATGCTCACTGACATTTCCCCTATCTTAAAGTCTGATAAATTCCCGGAAAAATGACTAAGTAGAAAAAAAAAATTTTTTAAACTTTTTTCAATTTTACCCCCGTAGGATATATATTCTACCGACACACATTTGGAACTCTCCTGGGGTACCCTCAAACATATTAATCCCTCATTTAGTGGATATTTTCACAAAAAAGTGACATTTTCAAAAATCCAAAATATTGGCTGAAAACGACGAAATATCAAGGACTCATTGGGCCAATCGCTCTGGAACTGAAATTGGAACGCTCATTGACATTTCCCCTCTCTGAAAGTCTGATAAACGCCGGAAAAATGACTAATTCCAAAAATATATTTTTTCAACTTTTTTCAATTTTACCCCCGTAGGATATATATTCTACCCACACACATTTGGAACTCTCCCGGGGTACCCTCACACATATTATTCCCTCATTTAGTGGATATTTTCACAAAAAAGTGAAATTTTCAAATATCCAGAAAATTGGCTGAAAACGAATAAATATCAAGGACTCATTGAGTGAATTGCTCTGGAACTGAAATCGGAACGCTCACTGACATTTCCCCTGTCTGAAAGTCTGCTAAAAGTCGGAAAAATGACTAAGTCCAAAAAAAATTTTTTTTAAACTTTTTTCAATTTTACCCCCGTAGGATATATATTCTACCCGCACACATTTGGAAGTCTCCTTGGGTACCCTCACACATATTATTCCCTCATTTAGTGGATATTTTCACAAAAAAGTGAAATTTTCAAATATCCAGAAAATTGGCTGAAAACGACTAAATATCAAGGACTCATTGAGCAAATAGCTCTGGAACTGAAATTGGAATGCTCACTGACATTTCCCCTATCTGAAAGTCTGATAAACGCCGGAAAAATGACTGTCCAAAAAAATATTTTTTCAACTTTTTTCAATTTTACCCCGTAGGATATATATTCTACCCACACACATTTGGAAGTCTCCTTGGGTACCCTCACACATATTATTCCCTCATTTAGTGGATATTTTCACAAAAAAGTGAAATTTTCAAAAATCCAGAAAATTGGTTGAAATCGACTAAATATCAAGGACTCACTGGGCGGATCGCTCCGGAACTGAAATCGGAATGCTCACTGACATTTCCCCCATCTGAAAGTCTGATAAACCCCGAAAAAATGACTAAGTCCAAAAAAAATATTTTTTTCAACTTTTTTCAATTTTATCCCCGTGGGATATATATTCTACCCACACACATTTGGAACTCTCCTGGGTTACCCTCACACATATTATTCCCTCATTTAGTGGATATTTTCACAAAAAAGTGAAATTTTCAAATATACAGAAAATTGGCTGAAAACGACTAAATATCAAGGACTCATTGGGCGAATCGCTCTGGAACTGAATTCGGAACGCTCACTGACATTTCCCCTCTCTGAAAGTCTGATAAACGCCGGAAAAATGACTAAGTCCAAAAAAAAATTTTTTCAACTTTTTCAATTTTAGCCCCGTAGGATATATATTCTACCCACATACATTTGGAACTCTCCTGGGGTACCATCACACATATTATTCCCTCATTTAGTGGATATTGTCACAAGAAAGTGAAATTTTCAAAAATCCAAAATATTGGCTGAAAACGACTAAATATCAATGACTCATTGGGCGAATCGCTCTGGAACTGAAATTGGAACGCTCACTGACATTTCCCCTATCTGAAAGTCTGATAAACGGCGGAAAAATGACTAAGTCCAAAAAAAAATTTTTTCAACTTTTTTCAGTTTTACCCCTGTAGGATATATATTCTACCCACACACATTTGGAACTCTCCTGGGGTACCCTCACACATATTATTCCCTCATTTAGTGGATATTGTCACAAGAAAGTGAAATTTTCAAAAATCCAAAATATTGGCTGAAAACGACTAAATATCAATGACTCATTGGGCGAATCGCTCTGGAACTGAAATCGGAACGCTCACTGACATTTCCCCTATCTGAAAGTCTGATAAACGCCGGAAAAATGACTAAGTCCAAAAAAAATTTTTTTCGACTTTTTTCAGTTTTACCCCTGTAGGATATATATTCTACCCACACACATTTGGAACTCTCCTGGGGTACCCTCACACATATTATTCCCTCATTTACTGGATATTGTCACAAGAAAGTGAAATTTTCAAAAATCCAAAATATTGGCTGAAAACGACGAAATATCAAGGACTCATTGGGCGAATCGCTCTGGAACTGAAATCGGAACGCTCATTGACATTTCCCCTCTCTGAAAGTCTGCTAAACGCCGGAAAAATGACTAAGTCCAAAAATAATTTTTTCAATTTTTTTCAATTTTACCCCCGTAGGATATATATTCCACCCACACACATTTGGAACTCTCCTGGGGTACCCTCACACATATTATTCCCTCATTTAGTGGATATTTTCACAAAAAAGTGAAATTTTCAAATATCCAGAAAATTGTCTGAAAACGACGAAATATCAAGGACTCATTGGGCGAATCGCTCTGGAACTGAGATTGGAACGCTCACTAACATTTCCCCTATCTGAAAGTCTGATAAACGACGGAAAAATGACTAAGTCCAAAAAAATTTTTTTTCAACTTTTTTCAGTGTTACCCCTGTACTTTATATATTCTACCCATACACATTTGGAACTTTCCTGGGGTACCCTCACACATATTATTCCCTCATTTAGTGGATATTGTCACAAGAAAGTGAAATTTTCAAAAATTCAAAATATTGGCTGAAAACGACGAAATATCAAGGACTCATTGGGCGAATCGCTCTGGAACTGAAAACGGAACGCTCACTAACATTTCCCCTATCTGAAAGTCTGATAAACGACGGAAAAATGACTAAGTCAAAATAAATTTTTTTTTTACCTTTTTTCAGTTTTACCCCTGTAGGATATATATTCTACCCACACACATTTGGAACTCTCCTGGGGTACCCTCACACATATTATTCCCTCATTTAGTGGATATTGTCACAAGAAAGTGAAATTTTCAAAAATACAAAATATTGGCTGAAAACGACGAAATATCAAGGACTCATTGGGCCAATCGCTCTGGAACTGAAATTGGAACGCTCACTGACATTTCCCCTCTCTGAAAGTCTGATAAACGCCGGAAAAATGACTAAGTCCAAAAAAAAATTTTTTCAACTTTTTTCAATTTTAGCCCCGTAGGATATATATTCTACCCACATACATTTGGAACTCTCCTGGGGTACCATCACACATATTATTCCCTCATTTAGTGAATATTTTCACAAAAAAGTGAAATTTTCAAATATCCAGAAAATTGTCTGAAAACGACTAAATATCAAGGACTCATTGGGCGATTCACTCTGGAACTGAATTCGGAATGCTCACTGACATTTCCCCTATCTGAAAGTCTGATAAATGCCGGAAAAATGACTAAGTCGAAAAAAACATTTTTTTAAACTTTTTTCAATTTTACCCCCGTGGGATATATGTTCTACCCACACACATTTGGAACTCTTCTGGGGTACCCTCACACATATTATTCCCTCATTTAGTGGATATTTTCACAAAAAAGTGAAATTTTCAAAACTACAGAAAATTGGCTGAAAACGACAAAATATCAAGGACTCATTGGGCGATTCGCTCTGGAACTGAAATCGGAATGCTCACTGACATTTCCCCTATCTTAAAGTCTGATAAATTCCCGGAAAAATGACTAAGTAGAAAAAAAAAATTTTTTAAACTTTTTTCAATTTTACCCCCGTAGGATATATATTCTACCGACACACATTTGGAACTCTCCTGGGGTACCCTCAAACATATTAATCCCTCATTTAGTGGATATTTTCACAAAAAAGTGACATTTTCAAAAATCCAAAATATTGGCTGAAAACGACGAAATATCAAGGACTCATTGGGCCAATCGCTCTGGAACTGAAATTGGAACGCTCATTGACATTTCCCCTCTCTGAAAGTCTGATAAACGCCGGAAAAATGACTAATTCCAAAAATATATTTTTTCAACTTTTTTCAATTTTACCCCCGTAGGATATATATTCTACCCACACACATTTGGAACTCTCCCGGGGTACCCTCACACATATTATTCCCTCATTTAGTGGATATTTTCACAAAAAAGTGAAATTTTCAAATATCCAGAAAATTGGCTGAAAACGAATAAATATCAAGGACTCATTGAGTGAATTGCTCTGGAACTGAAATCGGAACGCTCACTGACATTTCCCCTGTCTGAAAGTCTGCTAAAAGTCGGAAAAATGACTAAGTCCAAAAAAAATTTTTTTTAAACTTTTTTCAATTTTACCCCCGTAGGATATATATTCTACCCGCACACATTTGGAAGTCTCCTTGGGTACCCTCACACATATTATTCCCTCATTTAGTGGATATTTTCACAAAAAAGTGAAATTTTCAAATATCCAGAAAATTGGCTGAAAACGACTAAATATCAAGGACTCATTGAGCAAATAGCTCTGGAACTGAAATTGGAATGCTCACTGACATTTCCCCTATCTGAAAGTCTGATAAACGCCGGAAAAATGACTGTCCAAAAAAATATTTTTTCAACTTTTTTCAATTTTACCCCGTAGGATATATATTCTACCCACACACATTTGGAAGTCTCCTTGGGTACCCTCACACATATTATTCCCTCATTTAGTGGATATTTTCACAAAAAAGTGAAATTTTCAAAAATCCAGAAAATTGGTTGAAATCGACTAAATATCAAGGACTCACTGGGCGGATCGCTCCGGAACTGAAATCGGAATGCTCACTGACATTTCCCCCATCTGAAAGTCTGATAAACCCCGAAAAAATGACTAAGTCCAAAAAAAATATTTTTTTCAACTTTTTTCAATTTTATCCCCGTGGGATATATATTCTACCCACACACATTTGGAACTCTCCTGGGTTACCCTCACACATATTATTCCCTCATTTAGTGGATATTTTCACAAAAAAGTGAAATTTTCAAATATACAGAAAATTGGCTGAAAACGACTAAATATCAAGGACTCATTGGGCGAATCGCTCTGGAACTGAATTCGGAACGCTCACTGACATTTCCCCTCTCTGAAAGTCTGATAAACGCCGGAAAAATGACTAAGTCCAAAAAAAAATTTTTTCAACTTTTTTCAATTTTAGCCCCGTAGGATATATATTCTACCCACATACATTTGGAACTCTCCTGGGGTACCATCACACATATTATTCCCTCATTTAGTGGATATTGTCACAAGAAAGTGAAATTTTCAAAAATCCAAAATATTGGCTGAAAACGACTAAATATCAATGACTCATTGGGCGAATCGCTCTGGAACTGAAATTGGAACGCTCACTGACATTTCCCCTATCTGAAAGTCTGATAAACGGCGGAAAAATGACTAAGTCCAAAAAAAAATTTTTCAACTTTTTTCAATTTTACCCCCGTGGGATATATATTCTACCCACACACATTTGGAACTCTCCTGGAGTACCCTCACACATATTATTCCCTCATTTAGTGGATATTTTCACAAAAAAGTGAAATTTTCAAAACTTCAGAAAATTGGCTGAAAACGACTAAATATCAAGGACTCATTGGGCGATTCGCTCTGGAACTGAAATCGAAACGCTCACTGACATTTCCCCTCTCTGAAAGCCTGATAAATGCCGGAAAAAAGACTACAAAAAAAAAATTTTTTTCAACTTTTTTCAATTTTACCCCCGTGGGATATATATTCTACCCACACACATTTGGAACTCTCCTGGGGTACCATCACACATATTATTCCCGCATTTAGTGGATATTTTCACAAAGAAGTGAAATTTTCAAATATCCAGAAAATTGTCTGAAAACGACTAAATATCAAGGAATCATTAGGCTAATCGCTCTGGAACTGAAATCGGAACGCTAACTGACATTTTTCCCCTATCTGAAAGTGTGATAAACGCCGGAAAAATGACTAAGTCCAAAAAAAACAATTTTTCAACTTTTTTCAATTTTACCCCCGTGGGATATATATTCTACCCACACACATTTGGAACTCTCCTGGAGTACCCTCACACATATTATTCCCTCATTTAGTGGATATTTTCACAAAAAAGTGAAATTTTCAAAACTTCAGAAAATTGGCTGAAAACGACTAAATATCAAGGACTCATTGGGCGATTTGCTCTGGAACTGAAATCGAAACGCTCACTGACATTTCCCCTCTCTGAAAGTCTGATAAATGCCGGAAAAAAGACTAAGTACAAAAAAAAAATTTTTTTCAACTTTTTTCAATTTTACCCCCGTGGGATATAAATTCTACCCACACACATTTGGAACTCTCCTGGGGTACCCTCACACATATTATTCCCTCATTTAGTGGATATTTTCACAAAAAAGTGAAATTTTCAAATATCCAGAAAATTGGCTGAAAACGACTAAATCTCAAGGACTCATTGAATGAATCGCTCTGGAACTGAAATCGGAACGCTCACTGACATTTCCCCTATCTGAAAGTCTGATAAACGCCGGAAAAATGACTAAGTCCAAAAAAAAATTTTTTCAACTTTTTTCAGTTTTACCCCTGTAGGATATATATTCTACCCACACACATTTGGAACTCTCCTGGGGTACCCTCACACATATTATTCCCTCATTTAGTGGATATTGTCACAAGAAAGTGAAATTTTCAAAAATCCAAAATATTGGCTGAAAACGACTAAATATCAATGACTCATTGGGCGAATCGCTCTGGAACTGAAATCGGAACGCTCACTGACATTTCCCCTATCTGAAAGTCTGATAAACGCCGGAAAAATGACTAAGTCCAAAAAAAATTTTTTTCGACTTTTTTCAGTTTTACCCCTGTAGGATATATATTCTACCCACACACATTTGGAACTCTCCTGGGGTACCCTCACACATATTATTCCCTCATTTACTGGATATTGTCACAAGAAAGTGAAATTTTCAAAAATCCAAAATATTGGCTGAAAACGACGAAATATCAAGGACTCATTGGGCGAATCGCTCTGGAACTGAAATCGGAACGCTCATTGACATTTCCCCTCTCTGAAAGTCTGCTAAACGCCGGAAAAATGACTAAGTCCAAAAATAATTTTTTCAATTTTTTTCAATTTTACCCCCGTAGGATATATATTCCACCCACACACATTTGGAACTCTCCTGGGGTACCCTCACACATATTATTCCCTCATTTAGTGGATATTTTCACAAAAAAGTGAAATTTTCAAATATCCAGAAAATTGTCTGAAAACGACGAAATATCAAGGACTCATTGGGCGAATCGCTCTGGAACTGAGATTGGAACGCTCACTAACATTTCCCCTATCTGAAAGTCTGATAAACGACGGAAAAATGACTAAGTCCAAAAAAATTTTTTTTCAACTTTTTTCAGTGTTACCCCTGTACTTTATATATTCTACCCATACACATTTGGAACTTTCCTGGGGTACCCTCACACATATTATTCCCTCATTTAGTGGATATTGTCACAAGAAAGTGAAATTTTCAAAAATTCAAAATATTGGCTGAAAACGACGAAATATCAAGGACTCATTGGGCGAATCGCTCTGGAACTGAAAACGGAACGCTCACTAACATTTCCCCTATCTGAAAGTCTGATAAACGACGGAAAAATGACTAAGTCAAAATAAATTTTTTTTTTAACTTTTTTCAGTTTTACCCCTGTAGGATATATATTCTACCCACACACATTTGGAACTCTCCTGGGGTACCCTCACACATATTATTCCCTCATTTAGTGGATATTGTCACAAGAAAGTGAAATTTTCAAAAATACAAAATATTGGCTGAAAACGACGAAATATCAAGGACTCATTGGGCCAATCGCTCTGGAACTGAAATTGGAACGCTCACTGACATTTCCCCTCTCTGAAAGTCTGATAAACGCCGGAAAAATGACTAAGTCCAAAAAAAAATTTTTTCAACTTTTTTCAATTTTAGCCCCGTAGGATATATATTCTACCCACATACATTTGGAACTCTCCTGGGGTACCATCACACATATTATTCCCTCATTTAGTGAATATTTTCACAAAAAAGTGAAATTTTCAAATATCCAGAAAATTGTCTGAAAACGACTAAATATCAAGGACTCATTGGGCGATTCACTCTGGAACTGAATTCGGAATGCTCACTGACATTTCCCCTATCTGAAAGTCTGATAAATGCCGGAAAAATGACTAAGTCGAAAAAAACATTTTTTTAAACTTTTTTCAATTTTACCCCCGTGGGATATATGTTCTACCCACACACATTTGGAACTCTTCTGGGGTACCCTCACACATATTATTCCCTCATTTAGTGGATATTTTCACAAAAAAGTGAAATTTTCAAAACTACAGAAAATTGGCTGAAAACGACAAAATATCAAGGACTCATTGGGCGATTCGCTCTGGAACTGAAATCGGAATGCTCACTGACATTTCCCCTATCTTAAAGTCTGATAAATTCCCGGAAAAATGACTAAGTAGAAAAAAAAAATTTTTTAAACTTTTTTCAATTTTACCCCCGTAGGATATATATTCTACCGACACACATTTGGAACTCTCCTGGGGTACCCTCAAACATATTAATCCCTCATTTAGTGGATATTTTCACAAAAAAGTGACATTTTCAAAAATCCAAAATATTGGCTGAAAACGACGAAATATCAAGGACTCATTGGGCCAATCGCTCTGGAACTGAAATTGGAACGCTCATTGACATTTCCCCTCTCTGAAAGTCTGATAAACGCCGGAAAAATGACTAATTCCAAAAATATATTTTTTCAACTTTTTTCAATTTTACCCCCGTAGGATATATATTCTACCCACACACATTTGTAACTCTCCCGGGGTACCCTCACACATATTATTCCCTCATTTAGTGGATATTTTCACAAAAAAGTGAAATTTTCAAATATCCAGAAAATTGGCTGAAAACGAATAAATATCAAGGACTCATTGAGTGAATTGCTCTGGAACTGAAATCGGAACGCTCACTGACATTTCCCCTGTCTGAAAGTCTGCTAAAAGTCGGAAAAATGACTAAGTCCAAAAAAAATTTTTTTTAAACTTTTTTCAATTTTACCCCCGTAGGATATATATTCTACCCGCACACATTTGGAAGTCTCCTTGGGTACCCTCACACATATTATTCCCTCATTTAGTGGATATTTTCACAAAAAAGTGAAATTTTCAAATATCCAGAAAATTGGCTGAAAACGACTAAATATCAAGGACTCATTGAGCAAATAGCTCTGGAACTGAAATTGGAATGCTCACTGACATTTCCCCTATCTGAAAGTCTGATAAACGCCGGAAAAATGACTGTCCAAAAAAATATTTTTTCAACTTTTTTCAATTTTACCCCGTAGGATATATATTCTACCCACACACATTTGGAAGTCTCCTTGGGTACCCTCACACATATTATTCCCTCATTTAGTGGATATTTTCACAAAAAAGTGAAATTTTCAAAAATCCAGAAAATTGGTTGAAATCGACTAAATATCAAGGACTCACTGGGCGGATCGCTCCGGAACTGAAATCGGAATGCTCACTGACATTTCCCCCATCTGAAAGTCTGATAAACCCCGAAAAAATGACTAAGTCCAAAAAAAATATTTTTTTCAACTTTTTTCAATTTTATCCCCGTGGGATATATATTCTACCCACACACATTTGGAACTCTCCTGGGTTACCCTCACACATATTATTCCCTCATTTAGTGGATATTTTCACAAAAAAGTGAAATTTTCAAATATACAGAAAATTGGCTGAAAACGACTAAATATCAAGGACTCATTGGGCGAATCGCTCTGGAACTGAATTCGGAACGCTCACTGACATTTCCCCTCTCTGAAAGTCTGATAAACGCCGGAAAAATGACTAAGTCCAAAAAAAAATTTTTTCAACTTTTTTCAATTTTAGCCCCGTAGGATATATATTCTACCCACATACATTTGGAACTCTCCTGGGGTACCATCACACATATTATTCCCTCATTTAGTGAATATTTTCATAAAAAAGTGAAATTTTCAAATATCCAGAAAATTGTCTGAAAACGACTAAATATCAAGGACTCATTGGGCGATTCACTCTGGAACTGAATTCGGAATGCTCACTGACATTTCCCCTATCTGAAAGTCTGATAAATGCCGGAAAAATGACTAAGTCCAAAAAAACATTTTTTTAAACTTTTTTCAATTTTACCCCCGTAGGATATATATTCTACCGACACACATTTGGAACTCTCCTAGGGTACCCTCAAACATATTAATCCCTCATTTAGTGGATATTTTCACAAAAAAGTGACATTTTCAAAAATCCAAAATATTGGCTGAAAACGACGAAATATCAAGGACTCATTGGGCCAATCGCTCTGGAACTGAAATTGGAACGCTCATTGACATTTCCCCTCTCTGAAAGTCTGATAAACGCCGGAAAAATGACTAATTCCAAAAATATATTTTTTCAACTTTTTTCAATTTTACCCCCGTAGGATATATATTCTACCCACACACATTTGGAACTCTCCCGGGGTACCCTCACACATATTATTCCCTCATTTAGTGGATATTTTCACAAAAAAGTGAAATTTTCAAATATCCAGAAAATTGGCTGAAAACGACTAAATATCAAGGACTCATTGAGTGAATTGCTCTGGAACTGAAATCGGAACGCTCACTGACATTTCCCCTATCTGAAAGTCTGATAAAAGTCGGAAAAATGACTAAGTCCAAAAAAAATTTTTTTTCAACTTTTTTCAATTTTACCCCCGTGGGATATATATTCTACCCACACACATTTGGAACTCTTCTGGGGTACCCTCACACATATTATTCCCTCATTTAGTGGATATTTTCACAAAAAAGTGAAATTTTCAAAACTACAGAAAATTGGCTGCAAACGACAAAATATCAAGGACTCATTGGGCGATTTGCTCTGGAACTGAAATCGGAATGATCACTGACATTTCCCCTATCTGAAAGTCTGATAAACGCTGGAAAAATGACTAAGTACAAAAAAAAAAATTTTTCCACTTTTTTCAATTTTACCCCCGTGGGATATATATTCTACTCACACACATTTGGAACTCTCCTGGGGTACCCTCACACATATTATTCCCTCATTTAGTCGATATTGTCACAAGAAAGTGAAATTTTCAAAAATCCAAAATATTGCCTGAAAACGACGAAATATCAAGGACTCATTGGGCGAATCGCTCTGGAACTGAAATCGGAACGCTCACTTAAATTTGCCTTATCTGAAAGTCTGATAAACGCCGGAGAAATGACGAAGTCCAAAAAAATTTTTTTTGAACTTTTCTCAGTTTTACCCCCGTAGGATATATATTCAACCCACACACATTTGGAACTCTCCTGGGGTACCCTCACACATATTATTCCCTCATTTAGTGGATATGGTCACAAGAAAGTGAAATTTTCAAAAATTCAAAATATTGGCTGAAAACGACTAAATATCAAGGACACATTGGGCGAATCGCTCTGGAACTGAAATCGGAACGCTCACTGACATTTGCCCTATCTGAAAGTCTGATAAATGGCGGAAAAATGACTAAGTCCAAAAAAAAAAAATTTTTCAACTTTTTTCAATTTTACCCCCGTGGGATATATTTTCTACCCACACACATTTGGATCTCTCCTGGGGTACCCTCACACATATTATTCCCTCATTTAGTGGATATTTTCACAAAAAAGTGAAATTTTCAAAACTCCAGAAAATTGGCTGAAAACAACGAAATATCAAGGACTCATTGGGCGAATCGCTCTGGAACTAAAATCGGAACGCTCACTGACATTTCCCCTATCTGAAAGTCTGATAAACGCCGGAGAAATGACTAAGTCCAAAAAAATTTCTTTTCAACTTTTTTCAGTTTTACCCCCATAGGATATATATTCTAACCACACACATTTGGAACTCTCCTGGGGTACCCTCACACATATTATTACCTCATTTAGTGGATATTGTCACAAGAAAGTGAAATTTTGAAAAATCCAAAATATTGGCTGAAAACGACTAAATATCAAGGACTCATTGGGCGAATTGCTCTGGAACTGAAATCGGAACGCTCACTGACATTTCCCCTCTCTGAAAGTCTGATAAACGCCGGAAAAATAACTAAGTCCAAAAAAAAATTTATTTCAACTTTTTTCAATTTTACCCTCGTGGGATATGTATTCTACGTACACACCTTTGGAACTCTCCTGGGGTACCCTCACACATATTATTCCCTCATTTAGTGGATATTTTCACAAAAAAGTGAAATTTTCAAAAATCCTAAATATTGGCTGAAAACGACTAAATATCAAGGACTCATTGGGCGAATCGCTCTGGAACTGAAATCCAAACACTCCCTGACATTTCCCCTATCTGAAAGTCTGATAAACGGCGGAAAAATGACTAAGTCCAAAAAAAATTTTTTTTCTATTTTACCCTTGTGGGATATATATTCTACCTACACACATTTGGAATTCTCCTGGGGTACCCTCACACATATTATTCCCTCATTTAGTGGATATTTTCACAAAAAAGTGAAATTTTCAAAAATCCAAAAAATTGGCTGAAAATGACTAAATATCAAGGACTCATTGGGCGAATCGCTCTGGAACTGAAATCGGAATGCTCGCTGACATTTGCCCTATCTGAAAGTCTGATAAACGCCGGAAAAATGACTAAGTCCAAAAAAAATTTTTTTTAAACTTTTTTCAATTTTAGCCCCGTGGGATATATATTCTACCCACACACATTTGGAACTCTCCTGTGGTAACCTCACACATATTATTCCCTCATTTAGTGGATATTTTCACAAAAAAGTGAAACTTTCAAAAATCTAGAAAATTGGCTGAAAACGACTAAATATCAAGGACTCATTGGGCGAATCGCTCTGGAACTGAAATTGGTATGCTCACTGACATTTCCCCTATCTGAAAGTCTGATAAACGCCGGTAAAATGACTAAGTCCAAAAAAAATTTTTTTAAAACTTTTTTCAATTTACCCCCGTGGGATATATATTCTACCCACACACATTTGGAACTCTCCTGGGGTACCCTCACACATATTATTCCCTCATTTAGTGGATATTTTCACAAAAAAGTGACATTTTCAAAATTCCAGAAAATTGGCTGAAAACGACTAAATATCAAGAACTCATTGGGCGAATCACTCTGGAACTGAAATCCGAACCCTCACTGACATTTTCCCTATCTGAAAGTCTAATAAACGCCGGAAAAATGACTAAGTCAAAAAAAAAAAAAATTTCAACTTTTTTCAATTTTACCCCCGTGGGATATATATTCTACCCACACACATTTGGAACTCTCCTGGGTTAACCTCACACATATTATTCCCTCATTTAGTGGATATTTTCATAAAAAAGTGAAATTTTCAAAAATCCAGAAAATTGGCTGAAAACGACTAAATATCAAGGACTCATTGGGCGAATCGCTCTGGAACTGAAATTGGTATGCTCACTGACATTTCCCATATCTGAAAGTCTGATAAACGCCAGTAAAATGACTAAGTCCAAAAAAAAATTTTTTTAAACTTTTTTCAATTTACCCCCGTGGGATATATATTCTACCCACACACATTTGGAACTCTCCTTGGGTACCCTCACACATATTATTCCCTCATTTAGTGGATATTTTCACAAAAAAGTGAAATTTTCAAAAATCCAAAATATTGGCTGAAAACGACTAAATATCAAAGACTCATTGGGCGAATCGCTCTGGAACTGAAATCGGAATTCTCACTGACATTTCCCCTATCTGAAAGTCTGATAAACGCCAGAAAAATGACTAAGTCCAAATTAATTTTTTTTTAAACTTTTCTCAATTTACCCCCGTGGGATATATATTCTACCCACACACATTTGGAACTCTCCTGGGTACCCTCACAAATATTATTCCCTCATTTAGTGGATATTTTCACAAAAAAGTGAAATTTTCAAAAATCCAAAATATTGGCTGAAAACGACTAAATATCAAGGACACATTGGGCGAATCGTTCTGGAACTGAAATCCGAACCCTCACTGACATTTCTCCTATCTGAAAGTCTGATAAATGCCGGAAAAATGACTAAGTCCAAAAAAAAAAATTTTTTTTAAACTTTTTTCAATTTACCCCCGTGGGATATATATTCTACCCACACACATTTGGAACTCTCCTGGGGTACCCTCACAAATATTATTCCCTCATTTAGTGGATATTTTCACAAAAAAGTGAAACTTTCAAAAATCCAGATAATTGGCTGAAAACGACTAAATATCAAGGACTCATTGGGCGAATCGCTCTGGAACTGAAATCAGAACGCTCACTGACATTTCCCCTATCTGAAAGTCTGATAAACGCCGGAAAAATAACTAAGTCCAAAAAAAAAAAAATTTAAACTTTTTTCAATTTTACCCCCGTGAGATATATATTCTACCCACACACATTTGGAACTCTCCTGTGGTACCCTCACACATATTATTCCTTCATTTAGTGGATATTTTCACAAAAAAGTGAAATTTTCAAAAATCCAGAAAATTGGCTGAAAACGACTAAATATCAAGGACTCATTGGGCGAATCGCTCTGGAACTGAAATCAGAACACTCACTGACATTTCCCTTATCTGAAAGTCTGATTAACGCCGAAAAAATGACTAAGGCCAAAAAAAATTTTTTTTCAACTTTTTTCTATTTTACCCCCGTGGGATATGTATTCTACGTACACACATTTGGAACTCTCCTGGGGTACCCTCACACATATTATTCCCTCATTTAGTGGATATTTTCACAAAAAAGTGAAATTTTCAAAAATCCAAAATATTGGCTGAAAACGACTAATAGAGATGAGCGTTGTTCTACTCGAACTGTTCGCCAATCTCAAATTCGAGCTGTTTTTGGCGGTGTTCGAGCCGGTCGGCGAACACGAACAATTTGAGAAAAATTCGGCTGTTCGAGGTTATGTTCGATAACTGTTCGTGCACCAAAATCATAGCTGGATTTTTTCTCAGTAATGATGAAAATTAATGTTAATACGCAGTTTGAGTGTACAGCGGGGCGGGGGGAGGGGCAGGGGATGGATCTCTGCAGGAACAATGAAGATCTCCATTTTTTTTTCTCTTTCCCGCATTTGCAGTGGGGAGGTGCAATCTGTCAGCCTATCAGCAGCGCACACACGGAGCGAAGTGCTTTTTTTCACACAAGCAAGGGCATGTGTGATTGGCAGTGTATGTCACATGTCCTTGCCCTATAAGACCAAGCCATTTTCCCCGTCGCCACCATTTTCTCACTGCTGCAGCTGCGTGTTAGACGGCACCGCTGTTGCTGTGTGCGCTATACCTTGTTAATTTCAAGCCAATTTTCGCACAAATATACAGATAGCTTGGGAGTAGGGAATAGTTGTGATTGCAGTCCTTTTAAGGACTAGGTTACAGCATTTCCTACGACTTTTATCAGGCAGGTCTGTGCTCTTAAATAGATAGATTGTGGGAGTAAAGACTAATTGTAATTGGAGTCCTTTTCAGGACTAGGTTACATCAGTTCCTATCAGTTTTTGCCAGGCAGGTCTGTGCCAGTGCTGTGCAAGTTTTTTTCACAGCATTTGGCTGAATCTAGCAAAGCTAATCCTTTTTGGCCTATTGCAGAGTGTGTTAGTCAGTGGAGTAGCCTATCTGTGTTGCAAGATATACCACCTGTGTATAGAATACCAATTTTTTTACTGCACCTAGTGAAGTAAAATCTTTTGGGCATAGCATCATTCTATTAGTCCATCTATACTGACCTCCATCAGGTTGCAAACTGAATATAATTTTTTTCTGCATCTAGCTCTGAAAAAATATTTGGGCTTCTAGCGGTGTGTGGGACTTGGTCTATTAGTCCATCTATACTGACCTCCATCAGGTTGCAAATTAAAAATAATTTTTTTCTGCATCTAGCTCTGAAAAAATATTTGGGCTTCTAGCAGTGTGTGGGACTTGGTCTATTAGTCCATCTATACTGACCTCCATCAGGTTGCAAATTAAAAATAATTTTTTTCTGCATCTAGCTCTGAAAAAATATTTGGGCTTCTAGCAGTGTGTGGGACTTGGTCTATTAGTCCATCTATACTGACCTCCATCAGGTTGCAAATTAAAAATAATTTTTTTCTGCATCTAGCTCTGAAAAAATATTTGGGCTTCTAGCAGTGTGTGGGACTTGGTCTATTAGTCCATCTATACTGACCTCCATCAGGTTGCAAATTGAATAAAAAAATTTTCTGCATCTAGCTCTGAAAAAATATTTGGGCTTCTAGCAGTGTGTGGGACTTGGTCTATTAGTCCATCTATACTGACCTCCATCAGGTTGCAAATTGAATAAAAAAATTTTCTGCATCTAGCTCTGAAAAAATATTTGGGCTTCTAGCGGTGTGTGGGACTTGGTCTATTAGTCCATCTATACTGACCTCCATCAGGTTGCAAATTAAAAATATTTTTTTTCTGCATCTAGCTCTGAAAAAATATTTGGGCTTCTAGCAGTGTGTGGGACTTGGTCTATTAGTCCATCTATACTGACCTCCATCAGGTTGCAAATTAAAAATAATTTTTTTCTGCATCTAGCTCTGAAAAAATATTTGGGCTTCTAGCAGTATGTGGGACTTGGTCTATTAGTCCATCTATACTGACCTCCATCAGGTTGCAAATTAAAAATAATTTTTTTCTTCATTTATCTCTGAAAAAATATTTGGGCTTCTAGCAGCGTGTGGGACTTGTTCTATTAGTCCATCTATACTGACCTCCATCAGGTTGCAAATTAAAAATAATTTTTTTCTGCATCTAGCTCTGAAAAAATATTTGGGCTTCTAGCAGTGTGTGGGACTTGGTCTATTAGTCCATCTATACTGACCTCCATCAGGTTGCAAATTAAAAATAATTTTTTTCTGCATCTAGCTCTGAAAAAATATTTGGGCTTCTAGCGGTGTGTGGGACTTGGTCTATTAGTCCATCTATACTGACCTCCATCAGGTTGCAAATTAAAAATAATTTTTTTCTGCATCTAGCTCTGAAAAAATATTTGGGCTTCTAGCAGTGTGTGGGACTTGGTCTATTAGTCCATCTATACTGACCTCCATCAGGTTGCAAATTAAAAATAATTTTTTTCTTCATTTATCTCTGAAAAAATATTTGGGCTTCTAGCAGCGTGTGGGACTTGTTCTATTAGTCCATCTATACTGACCTCCATCAGGTTGCAAATTAAAAATAATTTTTTTCTGCATCTAGCTCTGAAAAAATATTTGGGCTTCTAACAGTGTGTGGGACTTGGTCTATTAGTCCATCTATACTGACCTCCATCAGGTTGCAAATTAAAAATAATTTTTTTCTGCATCTAGCTCTGAAAAAATATTTGGGCTTCTAGCGGTGTGTGGGACTTGGTCTATTAGTCCATCTATACTGACCTCCATCAGGTTGCAAATTAAAAATAATTTTTTTCTGCATCTAGCTCTGAAAAAATATTTGGGCTTCTAGCAGTGTGTGGGACTTGGTCTATTAGTCCATCTATACTGACCTCCATCAGGTTGCAAATTAAAAATAATTTTTTTCTGCATCTAGCTCTGAAAAAATATTTGGGCTTCTAGCAGTGTGTGGGACTTGGTCTATTAGTCCATCTATACTGACCTCCATCAGGTTGCAAATTGAATAAAAAAAATTTCTGCATCTAGCTCTGAAAAAATATTTGGGCTTCTAGCAGTGTGTGGGACTTGGTCTATTAGTCCATCTATACTGACCTCCATCAGGTTGCAAATTGAATAAAAAAATTTTCTGCATCTAGCTCTGAAAAAATATTTGGGCTTCTAGCGGTGTGTGGGACTTGGTCTATTAGTCCATCTATACTGACCTCCATCAGGTTGCAAATTAAAAATATTTTTTTTCTGCATCTAGCTCTGAAAAAATATTTGGGCTTCTAGCAGTGTGTGGGACTTGGTCTATTAGTCCATCTATACTGACCTCCATCAGGTTGCAAATTAAAAATAATTTTTTTCTGCATCTAGCTCTGAAAAAATATTTGGGCTTCTAGCAGTATGTGGGACTTGGTCTATTAGTCCATCTATACTGACCTCCATCAGGTTGCAAATTAAAAATAATTTTTTTCTTCATTTATCTCTGAAAAAATATTTGGGCTTCTAGCAGCGTGTGGGACTTGTTCTATTAGTCCATCTATACTGACCTCCATCAGGTTGCAAATTAAAAATAATTTTTTTCTGCATCTAGCTCTGAAAAAATATTTGGGCTTCTAGCAGTGTGTGGGACTTGGTCTATTAGTCCATCTATACTGACCTCCATCAGGTTGCAAATTAAAAATAATTTTTTTCTGCATCTAGCTCTGAAAAAATATTTGGGCTTCTAGCGGTGTGTGGGACTTGGTCTATTAGTCCATCTATACTGACCTCCATCAGGTTGCAAATTAAAAATAATTTTTTTCTGCATCTAGCTCTGAAAAAATATTTGGGCTTCTAGCAGTGTGTGGGACTTGGTCTATTAGTCCATCTATACTGACCTCCATCAGGTTGCAAATTAAAAATAATTTTTTTCTTCATTTATCTCTGAAAAAATATTTGGGCTTCTAGCAGCGTGTGGGACTTGTTCTATTAGTCCATCTATACTGACCTCCATCAGGTTGCAAATTAAAAATAATTTTTTTCTGCATCTAGCTCTGAAAAAATATTTGGGCTTCTAGCAGTGTGTGGGACTTGGTCTATTAGTCCATCTATACTGACCTCCATCAGGTTGCAAATTAAAAATAATTTTTTTCTGCATCTAGCTCTGAAAAAATATTTGGGCTTCTAGCGGTGTGTGGGACTTGGTCTATTAGTCCATCTATACTGACCTCCATCAGGTTGCAAATTAAAAATAATTTTTTTCTGCATCTAGCTCTGAAAAAATATTTGGGCTTCTAGCAGTGTGTGGGACTTGGTCTATTAGTCCATCTATACTGACCTCCATCAGGTTGCAAATTAAAAATAATTTTTTTCTGCATCTAGCTCTGAAAAAATATTTGGGCTTCTAGCAGTGTGTGGGACTTGGTCTATTAGTCCATCTATACTGACCTCCATCAGGTTGCAAATTAAAAATAATTTTTTTCTTCATTTATCTCTGAAAAAATATTTGGGCTTCTAGCAGCGTGTGGGACTTGTTCTATTAGTCCATCTATACTGACCTCCATCAGGTTGCAAATTAAAAATAATTTTTTTCTGCATCTAGCCCAGCCAATAGTTTTGGCCTAATACCACAGTTTGGCCACTCAGCTCTGCTCGGTTACCATCCATTGTTTTTTTGTGCAAACAACTCCAGAGTTGTGAATTAGTTAACCACCAAAATGAGTGGAAAAAGGCCTGCTGCTGGTGGAAAGGGGAATAGGCGTGTTGGGAAGGGGAAAAAAGGTTGTGTCCGTGGGGTAGGTGCAGAAGAAAGACCATCTTCCAGCCAAACTAAAATGTCTACTTCTTTTAGCGGACAATGTGATAAGATCCCTTTCTTACGGCCACGCCAATCGATACAAATTCCAGATGAGGCACAAAAACAGCAGGTGCTTCAACGGATATCAAGTGCTCCTTTAAGTGGGCTCTCCTCCACATCAACTTCAACATCACAAATACTCCAGTCCTCAAAGGTGTCACCCAAATCGCACTTGCTTCCTCACAGCTCCCAAATCTCCAGCTGCCCGTCTGAGTATGAGGTAGAACAGATGGTTGAGTCTGCAGAGCTGTTTACTCATACTATAGCCTGGGAATCAGAGGTCGACTCCAGCGCTTCTGTGAATCCAGACGAGGAAATGATCTGCACTGATGCCCAGAATCTTTATGAGTCGGATCCAGGACCAGACGCAGAAGGTTCTGACCATAATGTAGACCCTCATTCCCAAACTGTAACTCCTGTTGGTGGAGACAATGAGGAAGACGATGATAAGACTCAAATACCTGATTGGAGCGACAACTTTAGTTTTTTGTCAGGGCAGGAACAGGTTGGCTCTGAGGACGACGGGTGTGATAACGCACAGGGTGATGATGATGAGGTCGGAGATCCCACTTACTGTCAACCCACAGTCAGCCAAGAGATGAGGTCAGCAGAGGAGGTGGAGGAAGATGCTAGTGACGACGAGGTCAGGTTGCGCCTTCCTGGACAGAGACGTAGTACTGGAAGCACGTCAACAACTGCATCCTCAAACACAACTCTGCCTCTCACCACAAGTCGTGGTGGCTCTTCAGGTCGCATGGGTGCTAAGCCTTGCATAGCCTGGGCATTTTTTCAGATCGATAAAGATGACCCAACTCGTGTTATCTGTAACATTTGTCAGCAAAAGCTAAGTAGAGGCCAAAAAATACATAGTTTGAGTACTTCATGCATGAACCGGCACATGGACATGAAGCATAAGTTGCAGTGGGAAGCTCAGTGTGCTACAAAGCGGCCTAGCCGGCCGGGCCAATCACCGTCTGCCATATCTTTTGCATCCGCGGCCTCTTCATCCTCTGTGACTGGGGGGACAGCAGTCACACCTGTTTTGGGGCGCAGACCTGCCACCTCTTTACCCGCAACAGCCAGCGTGATTGGCAGGTCATCATTTTCTTTGGAGGTGGTAACACCAGCTGGTGTTGAGCGCTGTCCGACATCGATAGCACCACCTTTGGATCAAGGCAACCTAACATGTCCGCCTGCATCTTCCTCACAGACCGGCAGTTTGCCGGGGACACCCTTATCAACCCCGTCTAAGCACAATAGCCAGCCCTCGGTCCCTCAGATGTGGACAAGTAAAAGACCATTTCCTCCTAGCCATGAGAAAGCTAAGAGGTTGAATTTCACCATCTGCAAGCTCTTGGCTACAGAAATGCTGCCTTTCCGCCTGGTGGACACAGAGGATTTTCGAGACCTTATGTCCGTCGCAGTGCCCCAGTACCAGATGCCCAGTCGGCACTACTTCTCAAAGAAAGGTGTGCCTGCGCTCCACCAGCATGTCGCACACAACATCACCGCTTCTTTGAGAAACTCTGTGTGTGACAGGGTGCATTTCACCACAGACACTTGGACGAGTAGGCATGGACAGGGGCGTTACATGTCGCTGACTGGGCACTGGGTAACTATGGTGACAGCAGGACAAGGGGCTGCTGTCCAAGTCTTGCCGTCCCCACGAGTTGTGCGTCAATCCTCTTTATGTCAAAGTTCCTCCACTGCTTCTGCCTCCTCAACCTCCTCTCGGTCTTCCACCTGCACCCAAAGCCTGTCTGGTCATGCCACAAGCTTTCTAACTGCGCAGAAGGGATCCTGCACACCTCCTTACTATGCTGGCAGTAGGGCTCAACGTCATCAGGCGGTTTTTACATTGAAATGTCTGGGAAATGTGAGTCACACAGCTGAGGAGTTGTGGTCAGCTCTGGAGAACCAATTTCATGAATGGTTGTCTCCACTGGACCTGAAACCAGGGAAGGCCGTGTGCGACAATGCTGCAAACCTGGGTGCGGCCCTTCGCCGGGGCAATGTCACACACGTGCCTTGTATGGCTCACGTGTTGAACCTGGTTGTCCAGCAATTTTTAGCCCACTATCCCAGACTAGATGGCCTTCTGCAGAGGGCACGGTCGCTGTGTGCTCACTTCCGCCGTTCGCATCCCGCAGCTCAGCGACTTACATCTCTACAGAAGTCGTTGGGCCTGCCACTTCACCGGCTAAAATGCGATGTGCCTACCCGGTGGAATTCAACTCTGCACATGTTGCAGCGACTGTGGCAGCACCGACAAGCCCTGGTGCAATACGTTCTGACGTATAGCCTGGGCCAACGAGATTCAGAGGTGGGGCAAATCACGCTGGAGGAGTGGTCTCAGATCAGGAACCTATGCACCCTTCTGCACAGTTTTGAAATGGCGACGAAGATGTTTAGTGCTGACGATGCCATTATCAGCATGACTATTCCGGTGATTTACATGCTGGAGCACATGTTAAACAGAATTCGGAGTCAGGTGGTGGCACAAGAGGAGGTGGAGGAAGTAGAGGAGGAGGAGTTGTATGCGGAAGGGCTAACATCTGCAAGGTCCAGACGGTCGGCAGCACCAAGGCGGCAGGCATGTGAGGGTGGGGGAGATGGTTTTACCAGGGCGCATGGTAGCAGCCAAACTAGTGAGAAAGGTGCAGGAGCCCAGGAAGAAGTGGAGGACGAACTGATGGAAGACTCATCAGATGAGGGAGACCTTGATCACATTTCTGTTGTGCGAGGTTGGGGGGAGAGGACAGAGGAAGGAAGCATGATTGTTACCTCGCCACCAACACAACAGGGACTTGGTGCTCCTGGATGCGCAACACACATGAGTGCCTTCTTGCTGCACTACCTGCAACATGACCCTCGAATTGTGAGAATTAGAAATAATCCTGACTACTGGGTTGCCACACTGTTAGATCCCCGGTACAAAAGTAAATTTGCAGAAATTATTCCTGCCATAGAAAGGGATGCATGCATGCAGGAGTATCAGCAGAGACTGTTGCAGAATCTTACATGTGCTTTTCCACAAAATACCAGTGGTGCACGTAGTGAATCTCACAGTTCCAACTTGCCAACCGTGGGACCGTCAAGTGTTCAGCACTCAAACCGTAACAGAACCACAGTATCTGCTGGTAACATCAATTTTGCGGAATCATTTCACCACTTTTTTAGCCCATCCTTTGCAAGGCCACAGGAGACAAGAAGTCTGACACATAGTCAACGCCTAGAGACGATGGTACAGGAGTATCTCCAAGTAAACATTGAAGCCACGACTGTGTCACTGGACCCTTGCTCTTTTTGGGCTTCCAATCTGGATAAATGGCCGGAGCTAGCCACTTACGCCTTGGAGATCTTGTCATGCCCCGCAGCCAGCGTTCTGTCTGAACGTGTGTTCAGCGCTGCTGGTGGTGTGCTGACAGATAAGCGCACGCGGCTCTCCACTGATAATGTAGACAGACTCACGTTCATAAAGATGAACAAATCATGGATCCGAAACGACTTTTCTACCCCTGTGTCATCCTGGGGAGAGTAAAAGCTTGATGATTGGTTAAAATCACCCTACCAACCGTTTTAAGCTTTCAAATTACTAATCATGTTTATCTGTATCTTGACTGGAAAATAATTTGGGCTTTGTAGCAGTGTGCAGCACTGATCCTATTAGGCCATCTATAATAAGCTTCACCAGATTTAAAATTAAAAATAATTTTTAGCTGCATCTAGCCCGGAAAATAATTTTGGGGCTCCGAGATGCGCAAGACACATAAGTGCCTTCTTGCTGCACTACCTGCAGCATGACCCTCATATTGTCAGAATTCGAAGTAATCATGACTACTGGGTTGCCACACTCTTAGATCCCCCAAACTTTTCGATCAACCTTTTCATTTTAATAAAGACCAAAAAAATGGTCATTTTTGAAATTATAAGCATTAGCAGGTTGTTAGAAACTGAAATCAAACAGTTTTCAACTCAAAACTTTATTCTAGGTGATGTTACATTTTCACATAGGACCCCTTGTTCGAAAGGAGCTTCTGAACTCTCTCGTCCATTGAATTTGTCAGGTTTTGGATGGTTTCTGCTTCAATTGTTTTGCATGAGGACAGAATACCCTCCCAGAGCTGTTGCTTAGATGTGAACTGCCTCCCGCCATCATAGACACTCCTTTTAATGATGCTCCAAAGGTTCTGAATGGGGTAGAGGTCAGGGGAGCATGGGGGTCACACCATAAGTTTGTCCCCTTTTATGCCCATATCAGCCAGAGATGCAGATGTTTTATGTGCAGCATGAGATGGTGCATTATCATGCAGAAAAATGATCTTGCTGTGAAATACACGGTTCTTCTTCTTGAACCATGGCAGGAAGTGGTGTTTGAGAAAATCCACATACATTATGGAGTTCATCTTTAGCGCCTTCAGGGATCCTAAAGGGGCCGACAATCTCTCTCCCCATGATTCCAGCCCAAAACATTACTCCACCTCCTCCTTGTTGGCGCTGTAGCCGTGTTTGCGTGGGGTGTCCATCAACCAGCCATCCTCCACTCCATTCATCTGGACCATCGAGCGCTGCACGGCACTCATCCGTGAACAAAACAGTTTTGAAATCAGTCTTCATGTAATGTTTGGCCCACTGGAGCCGTTTCTGCTTGTGTGAAGTGGATAGAGGAGGTCGACAGGATGGCATATGCACAGCTGCAAACCTCTGAAGGACCCTGCATCTTGTTGTTCGGGGGACGTTGGAGGCACAAGGAGCTTCAAAAACTTGTCTGCTGCTATGACAAGGCTTTTTTGCCGCTGCTGTTTCAACCTGACGTAATTGCCTGTAGGAAAGAGTCCTCAATTTGCCCTTATCAGCACGCACACGTGTGTACTGTGAATCAGCTACATACTTCTTGATTGCCAAGACACTTCATCCTGATCATCGCACAATGTTGATTGTAGTCATGCCTTGACCTAAACACTCCACAATTTGTTGCTTCTCAGCAGCCGACACATCCTTTTTCTTTCCCATTTTGGCAGAAAATGTAGGCTGCTTAATAATGTGAGAGAGCCTTCTTAAGTAGTCTTGCCTTTCATTGGACACATCTGCCAAACTAATTAGCACAGGTGTCTGCAATTGCTTACAGTGATATAAAGAGCCCTGACACACATCACCATCAATGAGTTTAACTGACAAACAAACAAATTCTTCCCTTATCACTCCTAAACACTTTTTGCATAATAATTTGGAACGCGGTGTACATGTGCTTTTCCACAAAACACCAGTGGTTCACGTAGTGAATCTTACAGTTCTAACTTGCCAACCGTGGTCTGTATGGAATTGTTCAATAAAGGGCCCAAAATTAAGATAACATAGATGGGAGAGATCTCTATGAATAGGAAGTCCTAAGTATTTGATACCCTGTGAGGGCCAGGCAAAGGGAAAGTTGGACTGGATGGAATCCTATATGGATTTAGGGAGGGAGACATCGAGGGCCTCAGACTTCGCTGCATTGATTTTAAAATTTTACCATGTAACAAAGTGATCTATTTCAGCCATAACAGCAGGGATGGATTTATGTGATTGATTGATATATACTAGGACATCATCAGCAAATAGAGAGCACTTGTACTCGGTGCCTCCCACCTCAATCCACCTAATATTGGGGTTATGGCGAATTGATGAGAGCAGGTGCTCCGTCACTAGGATGTATAAGAGAGGGGACAGAGGACATCCCTGCCTTGTCCCATTGGTGATTGTGAAAGGTGATGAAAATGTTCTGACGCACCCCCTGGGCCTTGGGACACCCGGAGCCGGACCCTTTTTGGTGGATGCTGGTGGTTGTAGTCTTCGTGGCGGCGATCCGGTTCCGTGGCTCAGGGCGGTCAAACCAGTGGCGGAACTATTTATGTGGTTTTGATGTTTAAATGTCTGACTATGCCACCCGTGGATTGCGGTCAGAGTGAACCGCCGCTACAGGGCAGACCGCTAAGGCTGGTGTTGTGGGTGCAGCAGAGCGTAGCATAACTCCCCACGGGAGGAGTATAGCCTCAGGGCAGTGTATGCGGAGGATGGGGGTGATGGTGCAGGGCAGCAGCAGTAACGACACGGAGTCAGTGATGCAGTTCAGGGCCTTTACTCACAGTTCTTATTATCCAGACCACGTCTGCAGGTAACGGCTGCCCACGTCGTACTGTGCTCACCAGGTGAGGGGCTCAGACAACTCCCAGATAACTTTGGAGCGCTTCACAGGACCCCCTTTGTGTGTCCTTTGTCTGGCCTTTCTTACCAACACTTCTGTCCGGCTGCCTCGGGCCTCCTCTTGGTAAACTTGGCGCCAGTTTCCCTGACCCTATGTGGTGCCTTCCTAGCGGGTGGAGCAAGGGGCTGCGCCACATAAAATGTCAGAGCCTCCGGTTTCTAGCTGAGGGTCGTTTCCTGCCTCCACTAGTTCGGGGACCGGTCTCCCCCTTTGGCCTGACCCCTCCACGCAGGTGGATTCGGGCGTGCGGTGGCGACTCGCCCGTCCGCACCCCTGGGATCCCTTCATTCCTCGTTCCTGGAGCCTTCTCCGCTCCTCTTCCTTCCTTCTCCCTCTTGCAGGCCTGGGCCTCTGTTACTAGGCCCGCCTCCGGAGCAGAGATCATGCAGAGCCCCTGCTCCCTGCCACTTCTGCTCAGACTTCTCTGCACTGAACTAAGATGGTGCCCACCTTTTATACTCCCTTCTCAATGCACCCAGGAACTGCTTCCTCCCTGCTCCTGCACTGCAGGGTTCCCCTTCCTCAGTGTTCCCTCCCCCCACTCCAGCCAGGGACAGGGACTGTCGTGCCCATCTCAGGGGCATATTGGTCGCCCTGCCCCACGGCAATGTGGTGTAATGCATGCAGGTGTCGGGTCCTGATCCACACTCCATCCTTATCTGAGAGTGAGATATCACACCTCTGGGTGAGGTGCAATACGTCTGTAGCAACCGAGCCCTCGGTGCTACAGTTCCATTTATCTTCAGCCTAGGTGACGTATTGTGATACAGGGCCGTGATTTTGGCTATAAAAGGGTCCCCTAGACCCCTACCCCAAGCTTTTTAAGAGAATCATATATGGCGTGCCAGGAGACTCTATGGAATGCTTTCTCAGCATCCAACGAGAGTATCTACTTACAAATTTTTAACTGCATCTAGCCCAGGAAATACTTTGTGCCTAGTAGCAGTGTCTGCTAGTCAGCGGATTATCCCGGCTGTTAAGCAAGCTACACCACCTGTAGTTTGGACACTTAATTTTTTCAAAGGAAATGCTTCGGGACCACGGGATACTTAGTGAAGAGCATCAGGAGGCACCCCAAGGCATAGGGGCTGGGACTGGCACTAGGATGCCTTGCAGTGGACAGCCGAGCTCGATCCTTATAAAAGCTTTTTAACTGCAGCAGCTTTAGTGGACGCTACTGGAGCTGGAATTACGCGGCTGCTGGCATGAGACTTGCCCTCCAATAGAACCTTGTAAATGGATTTAAAGTGTATTCATTCAAATTAGAGGGACAATTTAAATTAAAAAGCTTAGAGCTGCCTCCACCACAGGGGGGCTCTCTCGACCCACCAGCGGACAGGCACCAGTATTGGGAGAGGGGGGCTGGCCGTCAGGGTTCACCGCGGCTCTGGCACAAACCCGGCGACACGGAGGTGGCACGGGCAGGAGCGGACTGGCCGTCTCGGCTTCTCACTTTTTGGATTTTAGAAGGGCATGACATGCCTATATCTGTGTCTCCCCCTCCTTTTACACCTCCACCTCTTTTCTTTTCGCATGACTATATGTACTTGTCACTTTTCCATGTGTTAGTTGTGTCTTCTGAGCAGTTTGTCAGCTTTTGGACACCTTTGAAGGTGTTTTCTATGTGCTTCTATGTGTTTTTGTTTGCCTGCCATTGGTTTTAACGGTGTTCGAAGGTGTTCGACGAACAGTTCGACGAACAGTTCGGCGAACACACGGGTGTTCGACGAACCGAACCGAACTCGAACACTACGGGGGTGGCTCAACACTAACGACTAAATATCAAGGACACATTGGGCGAATCGCTCTGGAACTGAAATCCGAACCCTCACTGACATTTCCCCTATCTGAAAGTCTGATAAACGCCGGAAAAATGACTAAGTCCAAAAAAAATTTTTTTTCAACTTTTTTTTTAATTTTAGCCCCGTGGGATATATATTCTACCCACACACATTTGGAACTCTCCTGTGGTACCCTCACACATATTATTTCCTCATTTAGTGGATATTTTCACAAAAAAGTGAAATTTTCAAAAATCCAGAAAATTGGCTGAAAACGACTAAATATCAAGGACTCATTGGGCGAATCACTCTGGAACTGAAATCCGAACCCTCACTGACATTTCCCCTATCTGAAAGTCTGATACACGCCGGAAAAATGACTAAGTCCAAAAAGAAATTTTTTTCAACTTTTTTCAATTTTACCCCCGTGGGATATATATTCTACCTACACACATTTGGAACTCTCCTGGGGTACCCTCACACATATTATTCCTTCATTTAGTGGATATTTTCACAAAAAAGTGAAATTTTCAAAAATCCAGAAAATTGGCTGAAAACGACTAAATATCAAGGACTCATTGGGCGAATCGCTCTGGAACTGAAATCAGAACGCTCACTGACATTTTCCCTATCTGAAAGTCTGATAAACGCCGGAAAAATGACTAAGTCCAAAAAAAAATAAATTTCAACTTTTTTCAATTTTACACCCGTGGGATATATATTCTACCCACACACATTTGGAACTCTCCTGGGGTACCCTCACACATATTACTCCCTCATTTAGTGGATATTTTCACAAAAAATTGAAATTTTCAAAAATCCAGAAAATTGGCTGAAAATGACTAAATATCAAGGACTCATTGGGCGAATCGCTCTGGAACTGAAATCGGAATGCTCACTGACATTAGCCCTATCTGAAAGTCTGATAAACGCCGGAAAAATGACAGTCCAAAAAAAATTTTTTTTCAATTTTACCCCCGTGGGATATATATTCTACCCACACACATTTGGAACTCTCCTGGGGTACCCTCACACATATTATTCCCTCATTTAGTGGATATTTTCACAAAAAAGTGAAACTTTCAAAAATCCAGAAAATTGGCTGAAAACGACTAAATATCAAGGACTCATTGGGCGAATCGCTCTGGAACAGAAATCAGAATGCTCACTGACATTTCCCCTATCTGAAAGTCTGATAAACGCCGGAAAAATGACTAAGTCCAAAAAAAAAAAAATTTCAACTTTTTTCAATTTTACCCCCGTGGGATATATATTCTACCCACACACATTTGGAACTCTCCTGGGGTACCCTCACACATATTATTCCCTCATTTAGTGGATATTTCACAAAAAAGTGAAACTTTCAAAAATCCATAAAATTGGCTGAAAACGACTAAATATCAAGGACTCATTGGGCGAATTGCTTTGGAACTGAAATTGGTATGCTCACTGACATTTCCCCTTTCTGAAAGTCTGATAAACGCCGGTAAAATGACTAAGTCCAAAAAACATTTTTTTAAAACTTTTTTCAATTTACCCCCGTGGGATATATATTCTACCCACACACATTTGGAACTCTCCTGTGGTACCCTCACACATATTATTCCCTCATTTAGTGGATATTTTCACAAAAAAGTGAAATTTTCAAAAATCCAGAAAATTGTCTGAAAACGACTAAATATCAAGGACTCATTGGGCGAATCGCTCTGGAACTGAAATCGGAATGCTCACTGACATTTCCCCTATCTGAAAGTCTGATAAACGCCGGAAAAATGACTAAGTCCAAAAAAAAATTTTTTAAAACTTTTTTCAATTTACCCCCGTGGGATATATATTCCACCTACACACATTTGGAACTCTGCTGGGGTACCCTGACACATATTATTCCCTCATTTAGTGGATATTTTCACAAAAAAGTGAAACTTTCAAAAATCCAGAAAATTGGCTGAAAACGACTAAATATCAAGGACTCATTGGGCGAATCGCTCTGGAACTGAAATCAGAATGCTCACTGACATTTCCCCTATCTGAAAGTCTGATAAACGCCGGAAAAATGACTAGGTCCAAAAAAAATTTTTTTCAACTTTTTTCAATTTTAGCCCCGTGTGATATATATTCTACCCAGACACATTTGGAACTCTCCTGTGGTACCGTCACACATATTATTCCCTCATTTAGTGGATATTTTCACAAAAAAGTGAAATTTTCAAAAATCCAGAAAATTGGCTGAAAACAACTAAATATCAAGGACTCATTGGGCGAATCGCTCTGGAACTAAATCGGAATGCTCACTGACATTTCCCCTATCTGAAAGTCTGATAAACGCCGGAAAAATGACTAAGTCCAAAAAAATTTTTTTTCAACTTTTTTCAATTTTAGCCCCGTGGGATATATATTCTACCCACACACATTTGGAACTCTCCTGTGGTACCCTCACACATATTATTCCGTCATGTAGTGGATATTTTCACAAAAAAGTGACATTTTCAAAAATCCAGAAAATTGGCTGAAAACGACTAAATATCAAGGACTCATTGGGCGAATCGCTCTGGAACTGAAATCGGAACGCTCACTGACATTTCCCCTATCTGAAAGTCTGATAAACGCTGGAAAAATGACTAAGTCCAAAAAAAAATTTTTTTCAACTTTTTGCAATTTTACCCCCGTGGGATATATATTCTACCTACACACATTTGGAACTCTCCTGGGGTACCCTCACACATATTATTCCCTCATTTAGTGGATATTTTCACAAAAAAGTGAAATTTTCAAAAATCCAGAAAATTTGCTGAAAACGACTAAATATCAAGGACACATTGGGCGAATTGCTCTGGAATTGAAATCGGAACGCTCACTGACATTTCCCCTATCTGAAAGTCTGATAAACGCCGGAAAAATGACTAAGTCCAAAAGAAAATGTTTTTCAACTTTTTTCAATTTTACCCCCGTGGGATATATATTCTACCTACACACATTTGGAACTCTCCTGGGGTACCCTCACACATATTATTCCCTCATTTAGTGGATACTTTCACAAAAAAATGAAATTTTCAAAAAGCCAAAATATTGGCTGAAAACGAATAAATATCAAGGACTCATTGGGCGAATCGCTCTGGAACTGAAATCGGAATGCTCACTGACATTTCCCCTATCTGAAAGTCTGATAAACCCAGGAAAAAAGACTAAGTCCAAAAAAAAAATTTTTCAACTATTTTCAATTTTACCCCCATGGGATATATATTCTACCCACACACATTTGGAACTCTCCTGGGGTACCCTCACACATATTATTCCCTCATTTAGTGGATATTTTCACAAAAAAGTGAAATTTTCAAAAATCCAGAAAATTGACTGAAAACGACTAAATATCAAGGACTCATTGGGCGAATCGCTCTGGAACTGAAATCGGAATGCTCACTGACATTTCCCCTATCTGAAAGTCTGATAAACGCCGGAAAAATGACTAAGTCCAAAAAAAAATTTTTTAAAACTTTTTTCAATTTACCCCTGTGGGATATATATTCCACCTACACACATTTGGAACTCTCCTTGGGTACCCTCACACATATTATTCCCTCATTTAGTGGATATTTTCACAAAAAAGTGAAATTTTCAAAAATCCAAAATATTGGCTGAAAACGACAAAATACCAAGAACTCATTGGGCGAATCGCTCTGGAACTGAAATCGGAATGCTCACTGACATTTCCCCTTTCTGAAAGTCTGATAAACGCAGGAAAAATGACGTCTAAAAAAAAAATTTTTCAACTATTTTCAATTTTACCCCCGTGGGATATATATTCTACCCACACACATTTGGAACTCTCCTGGGGTACCCTCACACATATTATTCCCTCATTTAGTGGATATTTTCACAAAAACAGTGAAATTTTCAAAAATTCAGAAAATTTTCTGAAAATGACTAAATATCAAGGACTCATTGGGCGAATCGCTCTGGAACTGAAATCGGAACGCTCACTGACATTTCCCCTATCTGAAAGTCTGACAAACGCCGGAAAAATGACTAAGTCCAAGAAAAAATTTTATTCAACTTTTTTCAATTTTACCCCCGTATGATATATATTCTACCCACACACATTTGCAACTCTCTGGGGTACCCTCACACATATTATTCCCTCATTTAGTGGATATTTTCACAAAAAAGTGAAATTTTCAAAAAAATCCAGAAAATTGACTGAAAACGACTAAATATCAAGCACTCATTGGGTGAATCGCTCTGGAACTGAAATAGGAACGCTCACTGACATTTTCCCTATCTGAAAGTCTGACAAACGCCGGAAAAATGACTAAGTCCAAGAAAATTTTTTTTAAAACTTTTTTCAATTTTACTACCGTATGATATATATTCTACCCACACACATTTGCAACTCTCCTGGGGTACCCTCACACATATTATTCCCTCATTTAGTGGATATTTTCACAAAAAAGTGAAATTTTCAAAAATTCAGAAAATTGGCTGAAAACGACTAAATATCAAGGACTCATTGGGCGAATCGCTCTGGAACTGAAATCGGAATGCTCACTGACATTTCCCCTATCTGAAAGTCTGACAAACGCCGGAAAAATGACTAAGTCCAAGAAAAAATTTTATTCAACTTTTTTCAATTTTACCCCCGTATGATATATATTCTACCCACACACATTTGCAACTCTCCTGGGGAACCCTCACACATATTATTCCCTCATTTACTGGATATTTTCTCAAAAAAGTGAAATTTTCAAAAATCCAAAATATTGGCTGAAAACGACTAAATACCAAGAACTCATTGGGCGAATCGCTCTGGAACTGAAATCGGAACGCTCACTGACATTTCCCCTATCTGAAAGTCTGACAAACGCCGGAAAAATGACTAAGTCCAAGAAAAAATTTTATTCAACTTTTTTCAATTTTACCCCCGTATGATATATATTCTACCCACACACATTTGCAACTCTCTGGGGTACCCTCACACATATTATTCCCTCATTTAGTGGATATTTTCACAAAAAAGTGAAATTTTCAAAAATCCAGAAAATTGACTGAAAACGAGTAAATATCAAGGACTCATTGGGCGAATCACTCTGGAACTGAAATCGGAACGCTCACTGACATTTCACCTATCTGAAAGTCTGATAAACGCCGGAAAAATGACTAACTTAAAAGAAAAAAATTTTTCAACTTTTTTCAATTTTACCCCCGTGGGATATATATTCTACCCACACACATTTGGAACTCTCCTGGGGTACCCTCACACATATTATTCCCTCATTTAGTGGATATTTTCACAAAAAAGTGACATTTTCAAAAAGCCAAAATATTGGCTGAAAACGACTAAATATCAAGGACTCATTGGGCGAATCGCTCTGGAACTGAAATCGGAATGCTCACTGACATTTCCCCTTTCTGAAAGTCTGATAAACGCAGGAAAAATGACGTCTAAAAAAAAAATTTTTCAACTATTTTCAATTTTACCCCCGTGGGATATATATTCTACCCACACACATTTGGAACTCTCCTGGGGTACCCTCACACATATTATTCCCTCATTTAGTGGATATTTTCACAAAAACAGTGAAATTTTCAAAAATTCAGAAAATTTTCTGAAAATGACTAAATATCAAGGACTCATTGGGCGAATCGCTCTGGAACTGAAATCGGAACGCTCACTGACATTTCCCCTATCTGAAAGTCTGATAAACGCCGGAAAAATGACTAAGTCAAAAAAAAAATTTTTTTAAACTTTTTTCAATTTTACCCCCGTGGGATATATATTCTACCCACACACATTTGGAACTCTCCTGGGGTACCCTCACACATATTATTCCCTCATTTAGTGGATATTTTCATAAAAAAGTGAAATTTTCAAAAATCCAAAATATTGGCTGAAAACTACTAAATATCAAGGACTCATTGGGCGAATCGCTCTGGAACTGAAATCGGAACGCTCACTGACATTTCCCCTATCTGAAAGTCTGACAAACGCCGGAAAAATGACTAAGTCCAAGAAAAAATTTTATTCAACTTTTTTCAATTTTACCCCCGTATGATATATATTCTACCCACACACATTTGCAACTCTCTGGGGTACCCTCACACATATTATTCCCTCATTTAGTGGATATTTTCACAAAAAAGTGAAATTTTCAAAAAAATCCAGAAAATTGACTGAAAACGACTAAATATCAAGGACTCATTGGGCGAATCGCTCTGGAATTGAAATCGGAACGCTCACTGACATTTCCCCTATCTGAAAGTCTGATAAACGCCGGAAAAATGACTAAGTCCAAAACAAAATGTTTTTCAACTTTTTTCAATTTTAGCCCCGTGGGATATATATTCTACCACACACATTTGGAACTCTCCTGGGGTACCCTCACACATATTATTCCCTCATTTAGGGGATATTTTCACAAAAAAATGTCATTTTCAAAAAGCCAAAATATTGGCTGAAAACGACTAAATATCAAGGACTCATTGGGCGAATCGCTCTGGAACTGAAATCGGAATGCTCACTGACATTTCCCCTATCTGAAAGTCTGATAAACCCACGAAAAATGAATAACTCTAAAGAAAAAAATTTTTCAACTTTTTTCAATTTTACCCCCGTGGGATATATATTTTACCCACACACATTTGGAACTCTCCTGGAGTACCCTCACACATATTATTCCCTCATTTAGTGGATATTTTCACAAAAACAGTGAAATTTTCAAAAATTCAGAAAATTTTCTGAAAATGACTAAATATCAAGGACTCATTGGGCGAATCGCTCTGGAACTGAAATCGGAACGCTCACTGACATTTCCCCTATCTGAAAGTCTGATAAACGCCGGAAAAATGACTAAGTCAAAAAAAAAATTTTTTTAAACTTTTTTCAATTTTACCCCCGTGGGATATATATTCTACCCACACACATTTGGAACTCTCCTGGGGTACCCTCACACATATTATTCCCTCATTTAGTGGATATTTTCATAAAAAAGTGAAATTTTCAAAAATCCAAAATATTGGCTGAAAACTACTAAATATCAAGGACTCATTGGGCGAATCGCTCTGGAACTGAAATCGGAACGCTCACTGACATTTCCCCTATCTGAAAGTCTGACAAACGCCGGAAAAATGACTAAGTCCAAGAAAAAATTTTATTCAACTTTTTTCAATTTTACCCCCGTATGATATATATTCTACCCACACACATTTGCAACTCTCTGGGGTACCCTCACACATATTATTCCCTCATTTAGTGGATATTTTCACAAAAAAGTGAAATTTTCAAAAAAATCCAGAAAATTGACTGAAAACGACTAAATATCAAGGACTCATTGGGCGAATCGCTCTGGAATTGAAATCGGAACGCTCACTGACATTTCCCCTATCTGAAAGTCTGATAAACGCCGGAAAAATGACTAAGTCCAAAACAAAATGTTTTTCAACTTTTTTCAATTTTAGCCCCGTGGGATATATATTCTACCACACACATTTGGAACTCTCCTGGGGTACCCTCACACATATTATTCCCTCATTTAGGGGATATTTTCACAAAAAAATGTCATTTTCAAAAAGCCAAAATATTGGCTGAAAACGACTAAATATCAAGGACTCATTGGGCGAATCGCTCTGGAACTGAAATCGGAATGCTCACTGACATTTCCCCTATCTGAAAGTCTGATAAACCCACGAAAAATGAATAACTCTAAAGAAAAAAATTTTTCAACTTTTTTCAATTTTACCCCCGTGGGATATATATTTTACCCACACACATTTGGAACTCTCCTGGAGTACCCTCACACATATTATTCCCTCATTTAGTGGATATTTTCACAAAAAAAGTGAAATTTTCAAAAATTCAGAAAATTGGCTGAAAATGACTAAATATCAAGGACTCATCGGGCGAATCGCTCTGGAACTGAAATCGGAATGCTCACTGACATTTCCCCTATCTGAAAGTCTGACAAACGCCGGAAAAATGACTAAGTCCAAGAAAAAATTTTATTCAACTTTTTTCAATTTTACCCCCGTATGATATATATTCTACCCACACACATTTGCAACTCTCCTGGGGTACCCTCACACATATTATTCCCTCATTTAGTGGATATTTTCACAAAAAAGTGAAATTTTCAAAAATCCAAAATATTGGCTGAAAACGACTAAATACCAAGAACTCACTGGGCGAATCGCTCTGGAACTGAAATCGGAACGCTCACTGACATTTCCCCTATCTGAAAGTCTGACAAACGCCGGAAAAATGACTAAGTCCAAGAAAAAATTTTATTCAACTTTTTTCAATTTTACCCCCGTATGATATATATTCTACCCACACACATTTGCAACTCTCTGGGGTACCCTCACACATATTATTCCCTCATTTAGTGGATATTTTCACAAAAAAGTGAAATTTTCAAAAATCCAGAAAATTGACTGAAAACGAGTAAATATCAAGGACTCATTGGGCGAATCACTCTGGAACTGAAATCGGAACGCTCACTGACATTTCACCTATCTGAAAGTCTGATAAACGCCGGAAAAATGACTAAGTTAAAAGAAAAAAAATTTTCAACTTTTTTCAATTTTACCCCCGTGGGATATATATTCTACCCACACACATTTGGAATTCTCCTGGGGTACCCTCACACATATTATTCCCTCATTTAGTGGATATTTTCACAAAAAAGTGACATTTTCAAAAAGCCAAAATATTGGCTGAAAACGACTAAATATCAAGGACTCATTGGGCGAATCGCTCTGGAACTGAAATCGGAATGCTCACTGACATTTCCCCTTTCTGAAAGTCTGATAAACGCAGGAAAAATGACGTCTAAAAAAAAAATTTTTCAACTATTTTCAATTTTACCCCCGTGGGATATATATTCTACCCACACACATTTGGAACTCTCCTGGGGTACCCTCACACATATTATTCCCTCATTTAGTGGATATTTTCACAAAAACAGTGAAATTTTCAAAAATTCAGAAAATTTTCTGAAAATGACTAAATATCAAGGACTCATTGGGCGAATCGCTCTGGAATTGAAATCGGAACGCTCACTGACATTTCCCCTATCTGAAAGTCTGATAAACGCCGGAAAAATGACTAAGTCCAAAACAAAATGTTTTTCAACTTTTTTCAATTTTAGCCCCGTGGGATATATATTCTACCACACACATTTGGAACTCTCCTGGGGTACCCTCACACATATTATTCCCTCATTTAGGGGATATTTTCACAAAAAAATGTCATTTTCAAAAAGCCAAAATATTGGCTGAAAACGACTAAATATCAAGGACTCATTGGGCGAATCGCTCTGGAACTGAAATCGGAATGCTCACTGACATTTCCCCTATCTGAAAGTCTGATAAACCCACGAAAAATGAATAACTCTAAAGAAAAAAATTTTTCAACTTTTTTCAATTTTACCCCCGTGGGATATATATTTTACCCACACACATTTGGAACTCTCCTGGAGTACCCTCACACATATTATTCCCTCATTTAGTGGATATTTTCACAAAAAAAGTGAAATTTTCAAAAATTCAGAAAATTGGCTGAAAATGACTAAATATCAAGGACTCATTGGGCGAATCGCTCTGGAACTGAAATCGGAATGCTCACTGACATTTCCCCTATCTGAAAGTCTGACAAACGCCGGAAAAATGACTAAGTCCAAGAAAAAATTTTATTCAACTTTTTTCAATTTTACCCCCGTATGATATATATTCTACCCACACACATTTGCAACTCTCCTGGGGTACCCTCACACATATTATTCCCTCATTTAGTGGATATTTTCACAAAAAAGTGAAATTTTCAAAAATCCAAAATATTGGCTGAAAACGACTAAATACCAAGAACTCACTGGGCGAATCGCTCTGGAACTGAAATCGGAACGCTCACTGACATTTCCCCTATCTGAAAGTCTGACAAACGCCGGAAAAATGACTAAGTCCAAGAAAAAATTTTATTCAACTTTTTTCAATTTTACCCCCGTATGATATATATTCTACCCACACACATTTGCAACTCTCTGGGGTACCCTCACACATATTATTCCCTCATTTAGTGGATATTTTCACAAAAAAGTGAAATTTTCAAAAATCCAGAAAATTGACTGAAAACGAGTAAATATCAAGGACTCATTGGGCGAATCACTCTGGAACTGAAATCGGAACGCTCACTGACATTTCACCTATCTGAAAGTCTGATAAACGCCGGAAAAATGACTAAGTTAAAAGAAAAAAAATTTTCAACTTTTTTCAATTTTACCCCCGTGGGATATATATTCTACCCACACACATTTGGAATTCTCCTGGGGTACCCTCACACATATTATTCCCTCATTTAGTGGATATTTTCACAAAAAAGTGACATTTTCAAAAAGCCAAAATATTGGCTGAAAACGACTAAATATCAAGGACTCATTGGGCGAATCGCTCTGGAACTGAAATCGGAATGCTCACTGACATTTCCCCTTTCTGAAAGTCTGATAAACGCAGGAAAAATGACGTCTAAAAAAAAAATTTTTCAACTATTTTCAATTTTACCCCCGTGGGATATATATTCTACCCACACACATTTGGAACTCTCCTGGGGTACCCTCACACATATTATTCCCTCATTTAGTGGATATTTTCACAAAAACAGTGAAATTTTCAAAAATTCAGAAAATTTTCTGAAAATGACTAAATATCAAGGACTCATTGGGCGAATCGCTCTGGAATTGAAATCGGAACGCTCACTGACATTTCCCCTATCTGAAAGTCTGATAAACGCCGGAAAAATGACTAAGTCCAAAACAAAATGTTTTTCAACTTTTTTCAATTTTAGCCCCGTGGGATATATATTCTACCACACACATTTGGAACTCTCCTGGGGTACCCTCACACATATTATTCCCTCATTTAGGGGATATTTTCACAAAAAAATGTCATTTTCAAAAAGCCAAAATATTGGCTGAAAACGACTAAATATCAAGGACTCATTGGGCGAATCGCTCTGGAACTGAAATCGGAATGCTCACTGACATTTCCCCTATCTGAAAGTCTGATAAACCCACGAAAAATGAATAACTCTAAAGAAAAAAATTTTTCAACTTTTTTCAATTTTACCCCCGTGGGATATATATTTTACCCACACACATTTGGAACTCTCCTGGAGTACCCTCACACATATTATTCCCTCATTTAGTGGATATTTTCACAAAAAAAGTGAAATTTTCAAAAATTCAGAAAATTGGCTGAAAATGACTAAATATCAAGGACTCATTGGGCGAATCGCTCTGGAACTGAAATCGGAATGCTCACTGACATTTCCCCTATCTGAAAGTCTGACAAACGCCGGAAAAATGACTAAGTCCAAGAAAAAATTTTATTCAACTTTTTTCAATTTTACCCCCGTATGATATATATTCTACCCACACACATTTGCAACTCTCCTGGGGTACCCTCACACATATTATTCCCTCATTTAGTGGATATTTTCACAAAAAAGTGAAATTTTCAAAAATCCAAAATATTGGCTGAAAACGACTAAATACCAAGAACTCACTGGGCGAATCGCTCTGGAACTGAAATCGGAACGCTCACTGACATTTCCCCTATCTGAAAGTCTGACAAACGCCGGAAAAATGACTAAGTCCAAGAAAAAATTTTATTCAACTTTTTTCAATTTTACCCCCGTATGATATATATTCTACCCACACACATTTGCAACTCTCTGGGGTACCCTCACACATATTATTCCCTCATTTAGTGGATATTTTCACAAAAAAGTGAAATTTTCAAAAATCCAGAAAATTGACTGAAAACGAGTAAATATCAAGGACTCATTGGGCGAATCACTCTGGAACTGAAATCGGAACGCTCACTGACATTTCACCTATCTGAAAGTCTGATAAACGCCGGAAAAATGACTAAGTTAAAAGAAAAAAAATTTTCAACTTTTTTCAATTTTACCCCCGTGGGATATATATTCTACCCACACACATTTGGAATTCTCCTGGGGTACCCTCACACATATTATTCCCTCATTTAGTGGATATTTTCACAAAAAAGTGACATTTTCAAAAAGCCAAAATATTGGCTGAAAACGACTAAATATCAAGGACTCATTGGGCGAATCGCTCTGGAACTGAAATCGGAATGCTCACTGACATTTCCCCTTTCTGAAAGTCTGATAAACGCAGGAAAAATGACGTCTAAAAAAAAAATTTTTCAACTATTTTCAATTTTACCCCCGTGGGATATATATTCTACCCACACACATTTGGAACTCTCCTGGGGTACCCTCACACATATTATTCCCTCATTTAGTGGATATTTTCACAAAAAAGTGAAATTTTCAAAAAAATCCAGAAAATTGACTGAAAACGACTAAATATCAAGCACTCATTGAGTGAATCGCTCTGGAACTGAAATAGGAATGCTCACTGACATTTTCCCTATCTGAAAGTCTGACAAACGCCGGAAAAATGACTAAGTCCAAGAAAATTTTTTTTAAAACTTTTTTCAATTTTACTACCGTATGATATATATTCTACCCACACACATTTGCAACTCTCCTGGGGTACCCTCACACATATTATTCCCTCATTTAGTGGATATTTTCACAAAAAAGTGAAATTTTCAAAAATTCAGAAAATTGGCTGAAAACGACTAAATATCAAGGACTCATTGGGCGAATCGCTCTGGAACTGAAATCGGAATGCTCACTGACATTTCCCCTATCTGAAAGTCTGACAAACGTCGGAAAAATGACTAAGTCCAAGAAAAAATTTTATTCAACTTTTTTCAATTTTACCCCCGTATGATATATATTCTACCCACACACATTTGCAACTCTCTGGGGTACCCTCACACATATTATTCCCTCATTTAGTGGATATTTTCACAAAAAATGAAATTTTCAAAAATCCAGAAAATTGACTGAAAACGAGTAAATATCAAGGACTCATTGGGCGAATCACTCTGGAACTGAAATCGGAATGCTCACTGACATTTCACCTATCTGAAAGTCTGATAAACGCCGGAAAAATGACTAACTTAAAAGAAAAAAATTTTTCAACTTTTTTCAATTTTACCCCCGTGGGATATATATTCTACCCACACACATTTGGAACTCTCCTGGGGTACTCTCACACATATAATTCCCTCATTTAGTGGATATTTTCACAAAAAAAGTGAAATTTTCAAAAATCCTGAAAATTGGCTGAAAACGACTAAATATCAAGGACTCATTGGGCGAATCGCTCTGGAACTGAAATCAGAATGCTCACTGACATTTCCCCTATCTGAAAGTCTGATCAATGCCGGAAAAATGACTAAGTCCGAGAAAATTTTTTTTTCAACTTTTTTCAATTTAACCCCCGTATGATATATAATCTACCCACACACATTTGCAACTCTCCTGGGGTACCCTCACACATATTATTCCCTCATTTAGTGGATGATTTCACAAAAAAGTGAAATTTACAAAAATCCAGAAAATTGGCTGAAAAGGACTAAATATCAAGGACCCATTGGGCGAATCACTCTGGAACTGAAATCGGAACGCTCACTGACATTTCCCCTATCTGAAAGTCTGATAAACGCAGGAAAAATAACTAAGTCCAAAAAAATTTTTTTAAACTATTTTCAATTTTACCCCCGTGGCATATATATTCTACCCACACACATTTGGAACTCTCCTGGGGTACCCTCACACATATTATTCCCTCATTTAGTGGATATTTTCACAAAAAAGTGAAATTTTCAAAAATCCAAAATATTGGCTGAAAACGACTAAATATCAAGCACTCATTGGGTGAATCGCTCTGGAACTGAAATAGGAACGCTCACTGACATTTCACCTATCTGAAAGTCTGATAAACGCCGGAAAAATGACTAAGTCCAAAGAAAAATTTTTTTCAACTTTTTTCAATTTTACCCCCGTATGATATATATTCTACCCACACACATTTGCAACTCTCCTGGGGTACCCTCACACATATTATTCCCTCATTTAGTGGATATTTTCACAAAAAAGTGAAATTTTCAAAAATTCAGAAAATTGGCTGAAAGCGACTAAATATCAAGGACTCATTGGGCGAATCGCTCTGGAACTGAAATCGGAACGCTCACTGACATTTCACCTATCTGAAAGTCTGATAAACGCCGGAAAAATGACTAAGTCCAAAGAAAAATTTTTCTCAACTTTTTTCAACTTTACCCCCATGGGATATATATTCTACCCACACACATTTGGAACTCTCCTGGGGTACCCTCACACATATTATTCCCTCATTTAGTGGATATTTTCACAAAAAAAATGAAATTTTCAAAAATTCAGAAAATTGGCTGAAAACTACTAAATATCAAGGACTCATTGGGCGAATCGCTCATGAACTGAAATCGGAACGCTCACTGACATTTCCCCTATCTGAAAGTCTGATAAACGCCGGAAAAATGACTAAGTTCAAGAAAAAAATTTTTTTCAACTTTTTTCAATTTTACCCCCGTGGGATATATATTCTATCCACACACATTTGGAACTCTCCTGGGGTACCCTCACACATATTATTCCCTCATGTAGTGGATATTTTCACAAAAAAGTGACAATTTCAAAAAGCCAAAATATTGGCTGAAAATGACTAAATATCAAGGACTCATTGGGCGAATCGCTCTGGAACTGAAATCGGAACACTCACTGACATTTCCTCTATCTGAAAGTCTGATAAACGCCGGAAAAATGACTAAGTCAAAAAAAAAATTTTTTAAAACTTTTTTCAATTCTACCCTCGTGGGATATATATTCTACCCACACACATTTGCAACTCTCCTGGGGTACCCTCACACATATTATTCCCTCATTTAGTGGATATTTTCACAAAAAAGTGAAATTTTCAAAAATCAAAAATATTGGCTGAAAACGACTAAATATCAAGGAATCATTGGGCGAATCGCTCTGGAACTGAAATCGGAACGCTCACTGATATTTGCCCTATCTGAAAGTCTGATAAACGCCGGAAAAATGAATAAGTCCAAAAAAAAAATGTTATCAGCTTTTTTCAATTTTCCCCCCATGGGATATATATTCTACCCACACACATTTGCAACTCTCCTGGGGTACCCTCACACAAGTTATTCCCTCATTTAGTGGATATTTTCACAAAAAAGTGAAATTTTCAAAAATCCAGAAAATTGGCTGAAAACGACTAAATATCAAGGACTCATTGGGCGAATCGCTCTGGAACTGAAATCGGAATGCTCACTGACATTTCCCCTATCTGAAAGTCTGATAAACGCCGGAAAAATGACTAAGTCCAAAAAAAAAATTTTATTAGCTTTTTTCAATTTTACCCCCGTGGGATATATATTCTATCCACACACATTTTAAACTCTCCTGGGGTACCCTCACACATATTATTCTCTCATTTAGTGGATATTTTCACAGAAAAGTGAAATTTTCAAAAATCCAGAAAATTGGCTGAAAACGACTAAATATCAAGGACTCATTGGGCGAATCGCTCTGGAACTGAAATCAGAACGCTCACTGACATTTCCTCTATCTGAAAGTCTGATAAACGCCGGAAAAATTAATAAGTCCAAAAAAAAATTTTATCAGCTTTTTTCAATTTTACCCCCGTGGGATACATATTCTACCCACACACATTTGGAACTCTCCTGGGGTACCCTCACACATATTATTCCCTCATTTAGTTGATATTTTCACATAAAGTGAAATTTTCAAAAATCCAAAATATTGGCTGAAAACGACTAAATATCAAGGACTCATTGGGCGAATCGCTCTGGAACTGAAATCGGAACGCTCACTGACATCTCCCCTACCTGAAAGTCTGATAAACGGCGGAAAAATGACTACGTCCAAAAAAAAAATTTTTTCAACTATTTTCAATTTAACCCCCGTGGGATATATATTCTATCCACACACATTTGGAACTCTCCTGGGGTACCCTCACACATATTATTCCCTCATTTCGTGGATATTTTCACAAAAAAGTGACATTTTCAAAAATCCAAAATATTGGCTGAAAACGACTAAATATCAAGGACTCATTGTGCGAATCGCTCTGGAACTGAAATCGGAATGCTCACTGACATTTCCCCTATCTGAAAGTCTGATAAACGCCGGAAAAATGACTGAGTCCAAAAAAAAAATTTTTTTCAACTATTTTAAATTTTACCCCGGTGGGATATATATTCTACCCACACACATTTGGAACTCTCCTGGAGTACCCTCACACATATTATTCCCTCATTTCGTGGATATTTTTACAAAAAAGTGAAATTTTCAAAAAATCTGAAAATTGGCAGAAAACGACTAAATATCAAGGACTCATTGGGCGAATCGCTCTTGAACTGAAATTGGAGCGCTCACTGAAATTTCCCCTATCTGAAAGTCTGACAAACGCTGGAAAAATGACTAAGTCCCGGAAAAAATTTTTTTCAGCTTTTTTCAATTTTACCCCCGTATGATATATATTCTACCCACACACATTTGCAACTCTCCTGGGGTACCCTCACACAAGTTATTCCCTCATTTCGTGGATATTTTCACAAAAAAGTGACATTTTCAAAAATCCAAAATATTGGCTGAAAACGACTAAATATCAAGGACTCATTGTGCGAATCACTCTGGAACTGAAATCGGAATGCTCACTGTCATTTCCCCTATCTGAAAGTCTGATAAACGCCGGAAAAATGACTGAGTCCAAAAAAAAAATTTTTTTCAACTATTTTAAATTTTACCCTGGTGGGATATATATTCTACCCACACACATTTGGAACTCTCCTGGAGTACCCTCACACATATTATTCCCTCATTTCGTGGATATTTTCACAAAAAAGTGACATTTTCAAAAATCCTAAATATTGGCTGAAAACGACTAAATATCAAGGACTCATTGGGCGAATTGCTCTGGAACTGAAATCGGAACGCTCACTGACATTTCCCCTATCTGAAAGTCTGATAAACACCGGAAAAATGACTGATTACAAAAAAAATATTTTTTTCAACTTTTTTCAATTTTACCCCCGTGGGATATATATTCTACCCACACACATTTGGAAATCTCCTGGGATACCCTCACACATATTATTCCCTCATTTAGTGGATATTTTCACAAAAAAGTGAAATTTTCAAAAATCCAGAAAATTGGCTGAAAACGACGAAATATCAAGGAATCATCTGGCGAATCGCTCTGGAACTGAAATCGGTACGCTCACTGACAATTCCCCTATCTGAAAGTCTGATAAACGCCGGAAAAATGACTAAGTACAAAAAAAAAATTTTTTCAACTTTTTTCAATTTTACCCCCGTGGGATATATATTCTACCCACACACATTTGGAACTCCCCTGGGGTACCCTCACACATATTATTCCCTCATTTAGTGGATATTTTCACAAAAGAGTGGAAGTTTCAAAAATCCAGAAAATTGGCTGATTACTACTAAATATCAAGGACTCATCCGGTGAATCACTCTGGAACTGAAATCGGAACGCTCATTGACATTTTCCCTATCTGAAAGTCTGATAAACGCCGGAAAAATGACTAAGTCCAAATACATTTTTTTTCAACTTTTTTCAATTTTACCCCCGTGGGATATATATTCTACCCACACACATTTGGAACTCTCCTGGGTACCCTCACACATATTATGCCCTCATTTAGTGGATAGTTTCACAAAAAAGTGAAATTTTCAAAAATCCAGAAAATTGTCTGAAAACGACGAAATATCAAGGAATGATCCGGTGAATCGCTCTGGAACTGAAATCGGAACGCTCACTGACAATTCCCCTATCTGAAAGTCTGATAAACGCAGGAAACATGACTAAGTTCAAAAAAAAAAAATTTTAAACTTTTTTCAATTTTACCCCCGTGGGATATATATTCTACCCACACACATTTGGAACTCTTCTGGGGTACACTCACACATATAATTCCCTCATTTAGTGGATATTTTCACAAAAAAAGTGAAATTTTCAAAAATCCAGAAAATTGGCTGAAAACGACTAAATATCAAGGACTCATTGGGCGAATCGCTCTGGAACTGAAATCGGAAAGCTCACTGACATCTCCCCTACCTGAGAGTCTGATAAACGCCGGAAAAATGACTACGTACCAAAAAAAAAATTTTTCAACTTTTTTCAATTTTACCCCCGTATGATATATATTCTACCCACAAACATTTGGAACTCTCCTGGGGTACCCTCACACATATTATTCCCTCATTTAGTGGATATTTTCACAAAAAAGTGAAATTTTCAAAAATCCAAAATATTGGCTGAAAACGACTAAATATCAAGGACTCATTGGGCGAATCGCTCTGGAACTGAAATCGGAACGCTCACTGATATTTGCCCTATCTGAAAGTCTGATAAACGCCGGAAAAATGAATAAGTCCAAAAAAAAAATTTTATCAGCTTTTTTCAATTTTACCCCCGTGGGATATATATTCTACCCACACACATTTGGAAATCTCCTGGGATACCCTCACACATATTATTCCCTCATTTAGTGGATATTTTCACAAAAAAGTGAAATTTTCAAAAATCCAGAAAATTGGCTGAAAACGACGAAATATCAAGGAATCATCTGGCGAATCGCTCTGGAACTGAAATCGGTACGCTCACTGACAATTTCCCTATCTGAAAGTCTGATAAACGCCGGAAAAATGACTAAGTACAAAAAAAAAATTTTTTCAACTTTTTTCAATTTTAACCCTGTGGGATATATATTCTACTCACACACATTTGGAACTCCCCTGGGGTACCCTCACACATATTATTCCCTCATTTAGTGGATATTTTCACAAAAGAGTGGAAGTTTCAAAAATCCAGAAAATTGGCTGATTACTACTAAATATCAAGGACTCATCCGGTGAATCACTCTGGAACTGAAATCGGAGCGCTCATTGACATTTTCCCTATCTGAAAGTCTGATAAACGCCGGAAAAATGACTAAGTTGAAAAAAAACATTTTTTAAACTTTTTTCAATTTTACCCCCGTGGGATATATATTCTACCCACACACATTTGGAACTCTCCTGGGGTACCCTCACACATATTATTCCCTCATTTAGTGGATATTTTCACAAAAAAGTGAAATTTTCAAAAATCCAGAAAATTGGCTGAAAACGACGAAATATCAAGGAATCATCCGGTGAATCGCTCTGGAACTGAAATCGGAATGCTCACTGACAATTCCCCTATCTAAAAGTCTGATAAACGCCGGAAAAATGACTAAGTTCAAAAAAAAAAATTTTTCAACTTTTTTCAATTTTACCCCCGTGGGATATATATTCTACCCACACACATTTGGAACTCTCCTGGGGTACCCTCACACATATTACTCACTCATTTAGTGGATATTTTCACAAAAAAAGTGAAATTTTCAAAAATCCTGAAAATTGGGTGAAAACGACTAAATATCAAGGACTCATTGGGCGAATCGCTCTGGAACTGAAATCGGAACGCTCACTGACATTTTCCCTATCTGAAAGTCTGATAAACGCCGGAAAAATGACTAAGCCCAAAAAAAAAAATGTTTTCAACTTTTTTCAATTTTACCCTTGTGGGATATATATTCTACCCACACACATTTGGAACTCTCCTGGGGTACCCTCACACATATAATTCCCTCATTTAGTGGATATTTTCACAAAAAAAGTGAAATTTTCAAAAATCCTGAAAATTGGCTGAAAACGACTAAATATCAAGGACTCATTGGGCGAATCGCTCTAGAACTGAAATCGGAATGCTCACTGACATTTCCCCTATCTGAAAGTCTGATAAACGCCGGAAAAATGACTAAGTTCAAAAAAAAAAAATTTTCAACCTTTTTCAATTTTACCCCCGTGGGATATATATTCTACCCACACACATTTGGAACTCTCCTGGGGTACCCTCACATATATTATTCCCTCATTTAGTGGATATTTTCACAAAAAAGTGAAATTTTCAAAAATCCAGAAAATTGGCTGAAAATGACTAAATATCAAGGACTCATTGGGCGAATTGCTCTGGAACTGAAATAGGAATGCTCACTGACATTTCCCCTATCTGAAAGTCTGATAAACGCCGGAAAAATGACCAAGTTGAAAAAAAACATTTTTTCAACTTTTTTCAATTTTACCCCCGTTGGATATATATTCTATCCACACACATTTGGAACTCTCCTGGGGTACCCTCACACATATAATTCCCTCATTTAGTGGATATTTTCACAAAAAAAGTGAAATTTTCAAAAATCCTGAAAATTGGCTGAAAACGACTGAATATCAAGGACTCATTGGGCGAATCGCTCTGGAACTGAAATCGGAACGCTCACTGACATTTCCCCTATCTGAAAGTCTGATAAACGCCGGAAAAATGACTAAGCCCAAAAAAAAATTTTTTTCAACTTTTTTCAATTTTACCCCCGTGGGATATATATTCTATCCACACACATTTGGAACTATCCTGGGGTACCCTCACACATATTATTCCCTCATTTAGCGGATATTTTCACAAAAAAGTGAAATTTTCAAAAATCCAAATAATTGGCTGAAAACGACTAAATATCAAGGACTCATTGGGCGAATCGCTCTGGAACTGAAATCGGAACGCTCACTGACATTTCCCCTATCTGAAAGTTTGATAAACACCGGAAAAATGACTAAGTTAAAAAAAAAAAAATTTTCAACTTTTTTCAATTTTACCCCCGTGGGATATATATACTACCCACACACATTTGGAACTCTCCTGGGGTACCCTCACACATATTATTCCCTCATTTAGTGGATATTTTCACAAAAAGGTGAAATTTTCAAAAATCCAGATAATTGGCTGAAAACGACTAAATATCAAGGACTCATTGGGCGAATCGCTCTGGAACTGAAATCTGAACGCTCACTGACATTTCCCCTATCTGAAAGTCTGATAAAAGACGGAAAAATGAATAAGCCCAAAAAAAAAATTTTTTCAACTTTTTTCAATTTTACCCCCGTGGGATATATATTCTACCCACACACATTTGGAACTCTCCTGGGGTACCCTCACACATATAATTCCCTCATTTAGTGGATATTTTCACAAAAAAGTGAAATTTTCAAAAATCGAGAAAATTGGCTGAAAACGACTAAATATCAAGGACACAATGGGCGAATCGCTCTGGAACTGAAATCGGAACGATCACTGACATTTCCCCTATCTGAAAGTCTGATAAACCCCGGAAAAATGACTAAGTTCAAAAAAAAAAAATTTTCAACTTTTTTCAATTTTACCCCCGTGGGATATATATTCTACCCACACACATTTGGAACTCTCCTGGGGTACCCTCACACATATTATTCCCTCATTTAGTGGATATTTTCACAAAAAAGTGAAATTTTCAAAAATCCAGAAAATTGGCTGAAAACGACTAAATATCAAGTACTCATTGGGTGAATCGCTCTGGAACTGAAATCGGAACGATCACTGACATTTCCCCTATCTGAAAGTCTGATAAACACCGGAAAAATAACTAAGTCCAAAAAAAATTTTTTTTCAACTTTTTTCAATTTTACCCCCGTGGGATATATATTCTACTCACACACATTTGGAACGCTCCTGGGGTACCCTCACACATATTATTTCCTCATTTAGTGGATATTTTCACAAAAAAGTGAAATTTTCAAAAATCGAGAAAATTGGCTGAAAACGACTAAATATCAAGGACACAATGGGCGAATCGCTCTGGAACTGAAATCGGAACGATCACTGACATTTCCCCTATCTGAAAGTCTGATAAACGCCGGAAAAATGACCAAGTTCAAAAAAAAAAAATTTTCAACTTTTTTCAATTTTACCCCCGTGGGATATATATTCTACCCACACACATTTGGAACTCTCCTGGGGTACCCTCACACATATAATTCCCTCATTTAGTGGATATTTTCACAAAAAAAGTGAAATTTTCAAGAATCCTGAAAATTGGGTGAAAACGACTAAATATCAAGGACTCATTGGGCGAATCGCTCTGGAACTGAAATCGGAACGCTCACTGACATTTCCCCTATCTGAAAGTCTGATAAATGCCGGAAAAATGACTAAGTCCAAGAAAAATATTTTTTCAACTTTTTTCAATTTTAACCACGTGGAATATATATTCTACCCACACACATTTGGAACTCTCCTGGGGTACCCTCACACATATTATTCCCTCATTTAGTGGATATTTTCACAAAAAGGTGAAATTTTCAAAAATTCAGAAAATTGGCTGAAAACGACTAAATATCAAGGACTCATTGGGCGAATCGCTCTGCAACTGAAATCGGAACGCTCACTGACATTTCCCCTATTTGAAAGTCTGATAAACGCCGGAAAAATGACCAAGTCCAAAAAAAATTTTCTCAACTTTTTTCAATTTTAACCCCGTGGAATATATATTCTACCCACACACATTTGGAACTCTCCTGGGGTACCCTCACACATATTATTCCCTCATTTAGTGGATATTTTCACAAAAAAGTGAAATTTTTTGAAAAATCGAGAAAATTGGCTGAAAACGACTAAATATCAAGGACACAATGGGCGAATCGCTCTGGAACTGAAATCGGAACGATCACTGACATTTCCCCTATCTGAAAGTCTGATAAACGCCGGAAAAATGACTAAGTTCAAAAAAAAAAAATTTTCAACTTTTTTCAATTTTACCCCCGTGGGATATATATTCTACCCACACACATTTGGAACTCTCCTGGGGTACCCTCACACATATAATTCCCTCATTTAGTGGATATTTTCACAAAAAAAGTGAAATTTTCAAAAATCCTGAAAATTGGGTGAAAACGACTAAATATCAAGGACTCATTGGGCGAATCGCTCTGGAACTGAAATCGGAACGCTCACTAACATTTCCCCTATCTGAAAGTCTGATAAACGACGGAAAAATGACTAAGCCCAAAAAAAAAATTTTTTCAACTTTTTTCAATTTTACCCCCGTGGGATATATATTCTACCCACACACATTTGGAACTCTCCTGGGGTACCCTCACACATATTATTCCCTCATTTAGTGGATATTTTCACAAAAAAGTGAAATTTTCAAAAATCCAGAAAATTGACTGAAAACGACTAAATATCAAGTACTCATTGGGCGAATCGCTCTGGAACTGAAATCGCAACGATCACTGACATTTCCCCTATCTGAAAGTCTGATAAACGCCGGAAAAATGACTAAGTCCAAGAAAAATATTTTTTCAACTTTTTTCAATTTTAACCACGTGGAATATATATTCTACCCACACAAATTTGGAACTCTCCTGGGGTACCCTCACACATATTATTCCCTCATTTAGTGGATATTTTCACAAAAAGGTGAAATTTTCAAAAATTCAGAAAATTGGCTGAAAATGACTAAATATCAAGGACTCATTGGGCGAATCGCTCTGCAACTGAAATCGGAACGCTCACTGACATTTCCCCTATCTGAAAGTCTGATAAACGCCGGAAAAATGACTAAGCCCAAAAAAAAATTTTTTTCAACTTTTTTCAATTTTACCCCCGTGGGATATATATTCTACCCACACACATTTGGAACTCTCCTGGGGTACCCTCACACATATTATTCCCTCATTTAGTGGATATTTTCACAAAAAAGTGAAATTTTCAAAAATCCAGAAAATTGGCTGAAAACGACTAAATATCAAGTACTCATTGGGCGAATCGCTCTGGAACTGAAATCGGAACGATCACTGACATTTCCCCTATCTGAAAGTCTGATAAACGCCGGAAAAATAACTAAGTCCAAGAAAAACATTTTTTCAACTTTTTTCAATTTTAACCACGTGGAATATATATTCTACCCACACACATTTGGAACTCTCCTGGGGTACCCTCACACATATTATTCCCTCATTTAGTGGATATTTTCACAAAAAAGTGAAATTTTCAAAAATCGAGAAAATTGGCTGAAAACGACTAAATATCAAGGACACAATGGGCGAATCGCTCTGGAACTGAAATCGGAACGATCACTGACATTTCCCCTATCTGAAAGTCTGATAAACGCCGGAAAAATGACCAAGTTCAAAAAAAAAAAATTTTCAACTTTTTTCAATTTTACCCCCGTGGGATATATATTCTACTCACACACATTTGGAACTCCCCTGGGGTACCCTCACACATATTATTCCCTCATTTAGTGGATATTTTCACAAAGGAGTGGAAGTTTCAAAAATCCAGAAAATTGGCTGATTACTACTAAATATCAAGGACTCATCCGGTGAATCACTCTGGAACTGAAATCGGAGCGCTCATTGACATTTTCCCTATCTGAAAGTCTGATAAACGCCGGAAAAATGACTAAGTTGAAAAAAAACATTTTTTAAACTTTTTTCAATTTTACCCCCGTGGGATATATATTCTACCCACACACATTTGGAACTCTCCTGGGGTACCCTCACACATATTATTCCCTCATTTAGTGGATATTTTCACAAAAAAGTGAAATTTTCAAAAATCCAGAAAATTGGCTGAAAATGACTAAATATCAAGGACTCATTGGGCGAATTGCTCTGGAACTGAAATAGGAATGCTCACTGACATTTCCCCTATCTGAAAGTCTGATAAACGCCGGAAAAATGACCAAGTTGAAAAAAAACATTTTTTCAACTTTTTTCAATTTTACCCCCGTTGGATATATATTCTATCCACACACATTTGGAACTCTCCTGGGGTACCCTCACACATATAATTCCCTCATTTAGTGGATATTTTCACAAAAAAAGTGAAATTTTCAAAAATCCTGAAAATTGGCTGAAAACGACTGAATATCAAGGACTCATTGGGCGAATCGCTCTGGAACTGAAATCGGAACGCTCACTGACATTTCCCCTATCTGAAAGTCTGATAAACGCCGGAAAAATGACTAAGCCCAAAAAAAAATTTTTTTCAACTTTTTTCAATTTTACCCCCGTGGGATATATATTCTATCCACACACATTTGGAACTATCCTGGGGTACCCTCACACATATTATTCCCTCATTTAGCGGATATTTTCACAAAAAAGTGAAATTTTCAAAAATCCAAATAATTGGCTGAAAACGACTAAATATCAAGGACTCATTGGGCGAATCGCTCTGGAACTGAAATCGGAACGCTCACTGACATTTCCCCTATCTGAAAGTTTGATAAACACCGGAAAAATGACTAAGTTAAAAAAAAAAAAATTTTCAACTTTTTTCAATTTTACCCCCGTGGGATATATATACTACCCACACACATTTGGAACTCTCCTGGGGTACCCTCACACATATTATTCCCTCATTTAGTGGATATTTTCACAAAAAGGTGAAATTTTCAAAAATCCAGATAATTGGCTGAAAACGACTAAATATCAAGGACTCATTGGGCGAATCGCTCTGGAACTGAAATCGGAACGCTCACTGACATTTCCCCTATCTGAAAGTCTGATAAAAGACGGAAAAATGAATAAGCCCAAAAAAAAAATTTTTTCAACTTTTTTCAATTTTACCCCCGTGGGATATATATTCTACCCACACACATTTGGAACTCTCCTGGGGTACCTTCACACATATTATTCCCTTTATTTAGTGGATATTTTCACAAAAAAGTGAAATTTTCAAAAATCCAGAAAATTGACTGAAAACGACTAAATATCAAGTACTCATTGGGCGAATCGCTCTGGAACTGAAATCGGAACGATCACTGACATTTCCCCTATCTGAAAGTCTGATAAACGCCGGAAAAATGACTAAGTCCAAGAAAAACATTTTTTCAACTTTTTTCAATTTTAACCACGTGGAATATATATTCTACCCACACAAATTTGGAACTCTCCTGGGGTACCCTCACACATATTATTCCCTCATTTAGTGGATATTTTCACAAAAAGGTGAAATTTTCAAAAATTCAGAAAATTGGCTGAAAATGACTAAATATCAAGGACTCATTGGGCGAATCGCTCTGCAACTGAAATCGGAACGCTCACTGACATTTCCCCTATCTGAAAGTCTGATAAACGCCGGAAAAATGACTAAGCCCAAAAAAAAATTTTTTTCAACTTTTTTAAATTTTACCCCCGTGGGATATATATTCTACTCACACACATTTGGAACGCTCCTGGGGTACCCTCACACATATTATTCCCTCATTTAGTGGATATTTTCACAAAAAAGTGAAATTTTCAAAAATCGAGAAAATTGGCTGAAAACGACTAAATATCAATTACACAATGGGCGAATCGCTCTGGAACTGAAATCGGAACGATCACTGACATTTCCCCTATCTGAAAGTCTGATAAACGCCGGAAAAATGACCAAGTTCAAAAAAAAAAAATTTTCAACTTTTTTCAATTTTACCCCCGTGGGATATATATTCTACCCACACACATTTGGAACTCTCCTGGGGTACCCTCACACATATTATTCCCTCATTTAGTGGATATTTTCACAAAAAGGTGAAATTTTCAAAAATTCAGAAAATTGGCTGAAAACGACTAAATATCAAGGACTCATTGGGCGAATCGCTCTGCAACTGAAATCGGAACGCTCACTGACATTTCCCCTATTTGAAAGTCTGATAAACGCCGGAAAAATGACCAAGTCCAAAAAGAATTTTTTCAACTTTTTTCAATTTTAACCCCGTGGAATATATATTCTACCCACACACATTTGGAACTCTCCTGGGGTACCCTCACACATATTATTCCCTCATTTAGTGGATATTTTCACAAAAAAGTGAAATTTTCAAAAATCGAGAAAATTGGCTGAAAACGACTAAATATCAAGGACACAATGGGCGAATCGCTCTGGAACTGAAATCGGAACGATCACTGACATTTCCCCTATCTGAAAGTCTGATAAACCCCGGAAAAAAGACTAAGTTCAAAAAAAAAAAAATTTTCAACTTTTTTCAATTTTACCCCCGTGGGATATATATTCTACCCACACACATTTGGAACTCTCCTGGGGTACCCTCACACATATTATTCCCTCATTTAGTGGATATTTTCACAAAAAAGTGAAATTTTCAAAAATCCAGAAAATTGGCTGAAAACGACTAAATATCAAGTACTCATTGGGCGAATCGCTCTGGAACTGAAATCGGAACGATCACTGACATTTCCCCTATCTGAAAGTCTGATAAACGCCGGAAAAATAACTAAGTCCAAAAAAAATTTTTTTTCAACTTTTTTCAATTTTACCCCCGTGGGATATATATTCTACTCACACACATTTGGAACGCTCCTGGGGTACCCTCACACATATTATTCCCTCATTTAGTGGATATTTTCACAAAAAAGTGAAATTTTCAAAAATCGAGAAAATTGGCTGAAAACGACTAAATATCAAGGACACAATGGGCGAATCGCTCTGGAACTGAAATCGGAACGATCACTGACATTTCCCCTATCTGAAAGTCTGATAAACGCCGGAAAAATGACCAAGTCCAAAAAAAATTTTTTCAACTTTTTTCAATTTTAACCCCGTGGAATATATATTCTACCCACACACATTTGGAACTCTCCTGGGGTACCCTCACACATATTATTCCCTCATTTAGTGGATATTTTCACAAAAAAGTGAAATTTTTTGAAAAATCGAGAAAATTGGCTGAAAACGACTAAATATCAAGGACACAATGGGCGAATCGCTCTGGAACTGAAATCGGAACGATCAGTGACATTTCCCCTATCTGAAAGTCTGATAAACGCCGGAAAAATGACTAAGTTCAAAAAAAAAAAAATTTTCAACTTTTTTCAATTTTACCCCCGTGGGATATATATTCTACCCACACACATTTGGAACTCTCCTGGGGTACCCTCACACATATAATTCCCTCATTTAGTGGATATTTTCACAAAAAAAGTGAAATTTTCAAAAATCCTGAAAATTGGGTGAAAACGACTAAATATCAAGGACTCATTGGGCGAATCGCTCTGGAACTGAAATCGGAACGCTCACTGACATTTCCCCTATCTGAAAGTCTGATAAACGACGGAAAAATGACTAAGCCCAAAAAAAAAATTTTTTCAACTTTTTTCAATTTTACCCCCGTGGGATATATATTCTACCCACACACATTTGGAACTCTCCTGGGGTACCCTCACACATATTATTCCCTCATTTAGTGGATATTTTCACAAAAAAGTGAAATTTTCAAAAATCCAGAAAATTGACTGAAAACGACTAAATATCAAGTACTCATTGGGCGAATCGCTCTGGAACTGAAATCGGAACGATCACTGACATTTCCCCTATCTGAAAGTCTGATAAACGCCGGAAAAATGACTAAGTCCAAGAAAAATATTTTTTCAACTTTTTTCAATTTTAACCACGTGGAATATATATTCTACCCACACAAATTTGGAACTCTCCTGGGGTACCCTCACACATATTATTCCCTCATTTAGTGGATATTTTCACAAAAAGGTGAAATTTTCAAAAATTCAGAAAATTGGCTGAAAATGACTAAATATCAAGGACTCATTGGGCGAATCGCTCTGCAACTGAAATCGGAACGCTCACTGACATTTCCCCTATCTGAAAGTCTGATAAACGCCGGAAAAATGACTAAGCCCAAAAAAAAATTTTTTTCAACTTTTTTCAATTTTACCCCCGTGGGATATATATTCTACCCACACACATTTGGAACTCTCCTGGGGTACCCTCACACATATTATTCCCTCATTTAGTGGATATTTTCACAAAAAAGTGAAATTTTCAAAAATCCAGAAAATTGGCTGAAAACGACTAAATATCAAGTACTCATTGGGCGAATCGCTCTGGAACTGAAATCGGAACGATCACTGACATTTCCCCTATCTGAAAGTCTGATAAACGCCGGAAAAATAACTAAGTCCAAGAAAAACATTTTTTCAACTTTTTTCAATTTTAACCACGTGGAATATATATTCTACCCACACACATTTGGAACTCTCCTGGGGTACCCTCACACATATTATTCCCTCATTTAGTGGATATTTTCACAAAAAGGTGAAATTTTCAAAAATTCAGATAATTGGCTGAAAACGACTAAATATCAAGGACTCATTGGGCGAATCGCTCTGCAACTGAAATCGGAACGCTCACTGACATTTCCCCTATTTGAAATTCTGATAAACGCCGGAAAAATGACTAAGTCCAAAAAAAATTTTTTTTCAACTTTTTTCAATTTTACCCCCGTGGGATATATATTCTACTCACACACATTTGGAACGCTCCTGGGGTACCCTCACACATATTATTCCCTCATTTAGTGGATATTTTCACAAAAAAGTGAAATTTTCAAAAATCGAGAAAATTGGCTGAAAACGACTAAATATCAAGGACACAATGGGCGAATCGCTCTGGAACTGAAATCGGAACGATCACTGACATTTCCCCTATCTGAAAGTCTGATAAACGCCGGAAAAATGACCAAGTTCAAAAAAAAAAAATTTTCAACTTTTTTCAATTTTACCCCCGTGGGATATATATTCTACCCACACACATTTGGAAATCTCCTGGGATACCCTCACACATATTATTCCCTCATTTAGTGGATATTTTCACAAAAAAGTGAAATTTTCAAAAATCCAGAAAATTGGCTGAAAACGACGAAATATCAAGGAATCATCTGGCGAATCGCTCTGGAACTGAAATCGGTACGCTCACTGACAATTTCCCTATCTGAAAGTCTGATAAACGCCGGAAAAATGACTAAGTACAAAAAAAAAATTTTTTCAACTTTTTTCAATTTTAACCCTGTGGGATATATATTCTACTCACACACATTTGGAACTCCCCTGGGGTACCCTCACACATATTATTCCCTCATTTAGTGGATATTTTCACAAAAGAGTGGAAGTTTCAAAAATCCAGAAAATTGGCTGATTACTACTAAATATCAAGGACTCATCCGGTGAATCACTCTGGAACTGAAATCGGAGCGCTCATTGACATTTTCCCTATCTGAAAGTCTGATAAACGCCGGAAAAATGACTAAGTTGAAAAAAAACATTTTTTAAACTTTTTTCAATTTTACCCCCGTGGGATATATATTCTACCCACACACATTTGGAACTCTCCTGGGGTACCCTCACACATATTATTCCCTCATTTAGTGGATATTTTCACAAAAAAGTGAAATTTTCAAAAATCCAGAAAATTGGCTGAAAACGACGAAATATCAAGGAATCATCCGGTGAATCGCTCTGGAACTGAAATCGGAACGCTCACTGACATTTTCCCTATCTGAAAGTCTGATAAACGCCGGAAAAATGACTAAGCCCAAAAAAAAAAATTTTTTCAACTTTTTTCAATTTTACCCTCGTGGGATATATATTCTACCCACACACATTTGGAACTCTCCTGGGGTACCCTCACACATATAATTCCCTCATTTAGTGGATATTTTCACAAAAAAAGTGAAATTTTCAAAAATCCTGAAAATTGGCTGAAAACGACTAAATATCAAGGACTCATTGGGCGAATCGCTCTAGAACTGAAATCGGAATGCTCACTGACATTTCCCCTATCTGAAAGTCTGATAAACGCCGGAAAAATGACTAAGTTCAAAAAAAAAAAATTTTCAACCTTTTTCAATTTTACCCCCGTGGGATATATATTCTACCCACACACATTTGGAACTCTCCTGGGGTACCCTCACATATATTATTCCCTCATTTAGTGGATATTTTCACAAAAAAGTGAAATTTTCAAAAATCCAGAAAATTGGCTGAAAATGACTAAATATCAAGGACTCATTGGGCGAATTGCTCTGGAACTGAAATAGGAATGCTCACTGACATTTCCCCTATCTGAAAGTCTGATAAACGCCGGAAAAATGACTAAGCCCAAAAAAAAATTTTTTTCAACTTTTTTCAATTTTACCCCCGTGGGATATATATTCTACCCACACACATTTGGAACTCTCCTGGGGTATCCTCACACATATTATTCCCTCATTTAGTGGATATTTTCACAAAAAAGTGAAATTTTCAAAAATCCAGAAAATTGGCTGAAAACGACTAAATATCAAGTACTCATTGGGCGAATCGCTCTGGAACTGAAATCGGAACGATCACTGACATTTCCCCTATCTGAAAGTCTGATAAACGCCGGAAAAATAACTAAGTCCAAGAAAAACATTTTTTCAACTTTTTTCAATTTTAACCACGTGGAATATATATTCTACCCACACACATTTGGAACTCTCCTGGGGTACCCTCACACATATTATTCCCTCATTTAGTGGATATTTTCACAAAAAGGTGAAATTTTCAAAAATTCAGATAATTGGCTGAAAACGACTAAATATCAAGGACTCATTGGGCGAATCGCTCTGCAACTGAAATCGGAATGCTCACTGACATTTCCCCTATTTGAAATTCTGATAAACGCCGGAAAAATGACCAAGTCCAAAAAAAATTTTTTTTCAACTTTTTTCAATTTTACCCCCGTGGGATATATATTCTACTCACACACATTTGGAACGCTCCTGGGGTACCCTCACACATATTATTCCCTCATTTAGTAGATATTTTCACAAAAAAGTGAAATTTTCAAAAATCGAGAAAATTGGCTGAAAACGACTAAATATCAAGGACACAATGGGCGAATCGCTCTGGAACTGAAATCGGAATGATCACTGACATTTCCCCTATCTGAAAGTCTGATAAACGCCGGAAAAATGACCAAGTTCAAAAAAAAAAAATTTTCAACTTTTTTCAATTTTACCCCCGTGGGATATATATTCTACCCACACACATTTGGAAATCTCCTGGGATACCCTCACACATATTATTCCCTCATTTAGTGGATATTTTCACAAAAAAGTGAAATTTTCAAAAATCCAGAAAATTGGCTGAAAACGACGAAATATCAAGGAATCATCTGGCGAATCGCTCTGGAACTGAAATCGGTACGCTCACTGACAATTTCCCTATCTGAAAGTCTGATAAACGCCGGAAAAATGACTAAGTACAAAAAAAAAATTTTTTCAACTTTTTTCAATTTTAACCCTGTGGGATATATATTCTACTCACACACATTTGGAACTCCCCTGGGGTACCCTCACACATATTATTCCCTCATTTAGTGGATATTTTCACAAAAGAGTGGAAGTTTCAAAAATCCAGAAAATTGGCTGATTACTACTAAATATCAAGGACTCATCCGGTGAATCACTCTGGAACTGAAATCGGAGCGCTCATTGACATTTTCCCTATCTGAAAGTCTGATAAACGCCGGAAAAATGACTAAGTTGAAAAAAAACATTTTTTAAACTTTTTTCAATTTTACCCCCGTGGGATATATATTCTACCCACACACATTTGGAACTCTCCTGGGGTACCCTCACACATATTATTCCCTCATTTAGTGGATATTTTCACAAAAAAGTGAAATTTTCAAAAATCCAGAAAATTGGCTGAAAACGACGAAATATCAAGGAATCATCCGGTGAATCGCTCTGGAACTGAAATCGGAATGCTCACTGACAATTCCCCTATCTAAAAGTCTGATAAACGCCGGAAAAATGACTAAGTTCAAAAAAAAAAATTTTTCAACTTTTTTCAATTTTACCCCCGTGGGATATATATTCTACCCACACACATTTGGAACTCTCCTGGGGTACCCTCACACATATTACTCACTCATTTAGTGGATATTTTCACAAAAAAAGTGAAATTTTCAAAAATCCTGAAAATTGGGTGAAAACGACTAAATATCAAGGACTCATTGGGCGAATCGCTCTGGAACTGAAATCGGAACGCTCACTGACATTTTCCCTATCTGAAAGTCTGATAAACGCCGGAAAAATGACTAAGCCCAAAAAAAAAAATGTTTTCAACTTTTTTCAATTTTACCCTCGTGGGATATATATTCTACCCACACACATTTGGAACTCTCCTGGGGTACCCTCACACATATAATTCCCTCATTTAGTGGATATTTTCACAAAAAAAGTGAAATTTTCAAAAATCCTGAAAATTGGCTGAAAACGACTAAATATCAAGGACTCATTGGGCGAATCGCTCTAGAACTGAAATCGGAATGCTCACTGACATTTCCCCTATCTGAAAGTCTGATAAACGCCGGAAAAATGACTAAGTTCAAAAAAAAAAAATTTTCAACCTTTTTCAATTTTACCCCCGTGGGATATATATTCTACCCACACACATTTGGAACTCTCCTGGGGTACCCTCACATATATTATTCCCTCATTTAGTGGATATTTTCACAAAAAAGTGAAATTTTCAAAAATCCAGAAAATTGGCTGAAAATGACTAAATATCAAGGACTCATTGGGCGAATTGCTCTGGAACTGAAATAGGAATGCTCACTGACATTTCCCCTATCTGAAAGTCTGATAAACGCCGGAAAAATGACCAAGTTGAAAAAAAACATTTTTTCAACTTTTTTCAATTTTACCCCCGTTGGATATATATTCTATCCACACACATTTGAAACTCTCCTGGGGTACCCTCACACATATAATTCCCTCATTTAGTGGATATTTTCACAAAAAAAGTGAAATTTTCAAAAATCCTGAAAATTGGCTGAAAACGACTGAATATCAAGGACTCATTGGGCGAATCGCTCTGGAACTGAAATCGGAACGCTCACTGACATTTCCCCTATCTGAAAGTCTGATAAACGCCGGAAAAATGACTAAGCCCAAAAAAAAATTTTTTTCAACTTTTTTCAATTTTACCCCCGTGGGATATATTCTATCCACACACATTTGGAACTATCCTGGGGTACCCTCACACATATTATTCCCTCATTTAGCGGATATTTTCACAAAAAAGTGAAATTTTCAAAAATCCAAATAATTGGCTGAAAACGACTAAATATCAAGGACTCATTGGGCGAATCGCTCTGGAACTGAAATCGGAACGCTCACTGACATTTCCCCTATCTGAAAGTTTGATAAACACCGGAAAAATGACTAAGTTAAAAAAAAAAAAATTTTCAACTTTTTTCAATTTTACCCCCGTGGGATATATATACTACCCACACACATTTGGAACTCTCCTGGGGTACCCTCACACATATTATTCCCTCATTTAGTGGATATTTTCACAAAAAGGTGAAATTTTCAAAAATCCAGATAATTGGCTGAAAACGACTAAATATCAAGGACTCATTGGGCGAATCGCTCTGGAACTGAAATCGGAACGCTCACTGACATTTCCCCTATCTGAAAGTCTGATAAAAGACGGAAAAATGAATAAGCCCAAAAAAAAAATTTTTTCAACTTTTTTCAATTTTACCCCCGTGGGATATATATTCTACCCACACACATTTGGAACTCTCCTGGGGTACCCTCACACATATTATTCCCTCATTTAGTGGATATTTTCACAAAAAAGTGAAATTTTCAAAAATCCAGAAAATTGACTGAAAACGACTAAATATCAAGTACTCATTGGGCGAATCGCTCTGGAACTGAAATCGGAACGATCACTGACATTTCCCCTATCTGAAAGTCTGATAAACGCCGGAAAAATGACTAAGTCCAAGAAAAACATTTTTTCAACTTTTTTCAATTTTAACCACGTGGAATATATATTCTACCCACACAAATTTGGAACTCTCCTGGGGTACCCTCACACATATTATTCCCTCATTTAGTGGATATTTTCACAAAAAGGTGAAATTTTCAAAAATTCAGAAAATTGGCTGAAAATGACTAAATATCAAGGACTCATTGGGCGAATCGCTCTGCAACTGAAATCGGAACGCTCACTGACATTTCCCCTATCTGAAAGTCTGATAAACGCCGGAAAAATGACTAAGCCCAAAAAAAAATTTTTTTTAACTTTTTTAAATTTTACCCCCGTGGGATATATATTCTACTCACACACATTTGGAACGCTCCTGGGGTACCCTCACACATATTATTCCCTCATTTAGTGGATATTTTCACAAAAAAGTGAAATTTTCAAAAATCGAGAAAATTGGCTGAAAACGACTAAATATCAATTACACAATGGGCGAATCGCTCTGGAACTGAAATCGGAACGATCACTGACATTTCCCCTATCTGAAAGTCTGATAAACGCCGGAAAAATGACTAAGTTCAAAAAAAAAAAATTTTCAACTTTTTTCAATTTTACCCCCGTGGGATATATATTCTACCCACACACATTTGGAACTCTCCTGGGGTACCCTCACACATATTATTCCCTCATTTAGTGGATATTTTCACAAAAAAGTGAAATTTTCAAAAATCCAGAAAATTGGCTGAAAACGACTAAATATCAAGTACTCATTGGGCGAATCGCTCTGGAACTGAAATCGGAACGATCACTGACATTTCCCCTATCTGAAAGTCTGATAAACGCCGGAAAAATAACTAAGTCCAAGAAAAACATTTTTTCAACTTTTTTCAATTTTAACCACGTGGAATATGTATTCTACCCACACACATTTGGAACTCTCCTGGGGTACCCTCACACATATTATTCCCTCATTTAGTGGATATTTTCACAAAAAGGTGAAATTTTCAAAAATTCAGATTATTGGCTGAAAACGACTAAATATCAAGGACTCATTGGGCGAATCGCTCTGCAACTGAAATCGGAACGCTCACTGACATTTCCCCTATTTGAAAGTCTGATAAACGCCGGAAAAATGACTAAGTCCAAAAAAAATTTTTTTTCAACTTTTTTCAATTTTACCCCCGTGGGATATATATTCTACTCACACACATTTGGAACGCTCCTGGGGTACCCTCACACATATTATTCCCTCATTTAGTGGATATTTTCACAAAAAACGTGAAATTTTCAAAAATCCAGAAAATTGGCTGAAAACGACTAAATATCAAGGACTCATTGGGCGAATCGCTCTGGAACTGAAATAGGAACGCTCACTGACATTTCCCCTATCTGAAAGTCTGATAAACGCCAAAAAAATGACTAAGATGAAAAAAAAACATTTTTTCAACTTTTTTCAATTTTACCCCCGTGAGATATATATTCTATCCACACACATTTGGAACTCTCCTGGGGCACCCTCACACATATAATTCCCTCATTTAGTGGATATTTTCACAAAAAAAGTGAAATTTTCAAAAATCCTGAAAATTGGGTGAAAACGACTAAATATCAAGGACTCATTGGGCGAATCGCTCTGGAACTGAAATCGGAACGCTCACTTAAATTTTTACCCTATCTGAAAGTCTGATAAACGCCGGAAAAATGACTAAGCCCAAAAAAAAAATTTTTCAACTTGTTTCAATTTTACCCCCGTTGGATATATATTCTATCCACACACATTTAGAACTCTCCTGGGGTACCCTCACACATATTATTCCCTCATTTAGTGGATATTTTCACAAAAAAGTGAAATTTTCAAAAATCGAGAAAATTGGCTGAAAACGACTAAATATCAAGGACTCATTGGGCGAATCGCTCTGCAACTGAAATCAGAACGCTCACTGACATTTCCCCTATCTGAACGTCTGATAAACGCCGGAAAAATGACTAAGTCCAAGAAAAAAATTTTTTCAACTTTTTTCAATTTTAACCATGTGGAATATATATTCTACCCACACACATTTGGAACTCTCCTGGGGTACCCTCACACATATAATTCCCTCATTTAGTGGATATTTTCACAAAAAAAGTGAAATTTTCAAAAATCCTGAAAATTGGCTGAAAACGACTAAATATCAAGGACTCATTGGGCGAATCGCTCTGGAACTGAAATCGGAACGCTCACTGACATTTCCCCTATCTGAAAGACTTATAAACGCCGGAAAAATGACTAAGTCGAAGAAAAACATTTTTTCAACTTTTTTCAATTTTAACCACGTGGAATATATATTCTACCCACACACATTTGGAACTCCCCTGGGGTACCCTCACACATATTATTCCCTCATTTAGTGGATATTTTCAGAAAAAAGTGAAATTTTCAAAAATCCAGATAATTGGCTGAAAATGACTAAATATCAAGGACTCATTGGGCGAATCGCTCTGGAACTGAAATCGGAAAGCTCACTGACATTTCCCCTATCTGAAAGTCTGATAAACGCCGGAAAAATGACTAAGTTCAAAAAAAAAAAATTTTCAACTTTTTTCAATTTTACCCCCGTGGGATATATATTATACCCACACACATTTGGAACTCTCCTGGGGTACCCTCAGACATATAATTCCCTCATTTAGTGGATATTTTCACAAAAAGTGAAATTTTCAAAAATCCAGAAAATTGGCTGAAATCGACTAAATATCAAGGACTCATTGGGCGAATCGCTCTGGATCTGAAATCGTAACGCTCACTGACATTTCCCCTATCTGAAAGTCTGATAAACGCTGGAAAAATGACTAAGTTCAAAAAAAATAAATTTTCAACTTTTTTCAATTTTACCCCCGTGGGATATATATTCTACCCACACACATTTGGAACTCTCCTGGGGTACCCACAGACATATAATTCCCTCATTTAGTGGATATTTTCACAAAAAAGTGAAATTTTCAAAAATCCAGAAAATTGGCTGAAATCGACTAAATATCAAGGACTCATTGGGCGAATCGCTCTGCAACTGAAATCGGAACGCTCACTGACATTTCCCCTATTTGAAAGTCTGATAAACGCCGAAAAAATGACCAAGTCCAAAAAAAATTTTTTCAACTTTTTTCAATTTTAACCCCGTGGAATTTATATTCTACCCACACACATTTGGAACTCTCCTGGGGTACCCTCACACATATTATTCCCTCATTTAGTGGATATTTTCACAAAAAAGTGAAATTTTCAAAAATCGAGAAAATTGGCTGAAAACGACTAAATATCAAGGACACAATGGGCGAATCGCTCTGGAACTGAAATCGGAACGATCACTGACATTTCCCCTATCTGAAAGTCTGATAAACGCCGGAAAAATGACTAAGTTCAAAAAAAAAAAATTTTCAACTTTTTTCAATTTTACCCCCGTGGGATATATATTCTACCCACACACATTTGGAACTCTCCTGGGGTACCCTCACACATATAATTCCCTCATTTAGTGGATATTTTCACAAAAAAAGTGAAATTTTCAAAAATCCTGAAAATTGGCTGAAAACGACTAAATATCAAGGACTCATTGGGCGAATCGCTCTGGAACTGAAATCGGAACGCTCACTGACATTTCCCCTATCTGAAAGTCTGATAAATGCCGGAAAAATGACTAAGTCCAAGAAAAACATTTTTTCAACTTTTTTCAATTTTAACCACGTGGAATATATATTCTACCCACACACATTTGGAACTCTCCTGGGGTACCCTCACACATATTATTCCCTCATTTAGTGGATATTTTCACAAAAAGGTGAAATTTTCAAAAATTCAGAAAATTGGCTGAAAACGACTAAATATCAAGGACTCATTGGGCGAATCGCTCTGCAACTGAAATCGGAACGCTCACTGACATTTCCCCTATTTGAAAGTCTGATAAACGCCGGAAAAATGACCAAGTCCAAAAAAAATTTTTTCAACTTTTTTCAATTTTAACCCTGTGGAATATATATTTTACCCACACACATTTGGAACTCTCCTGGGGTACCCTCACACATATTATTCCCTCATTTAGTGGATATTTTCACAAAAAACGTGAAATTTTCAAAAATCCAGAAAATTGGCTGAAAACGACTAAATATCAAGGACTCATTGGGCGAATCGCTCTGGAACTGAAATAGGAACGCTCACTGACATTTCGCCTATCTGAAAGTCTGATAAACGCCAAAAAAATGACTAAGTTGAAAAAAAAACATTTTTTCAACTTTTTTCAATTTTACCCCCGTGAGATATATATTCTATCCACACACATTTGGAACTCTCCTGGGGCACCCTCACACATATAATTCCCTCATTTAGTGGATATTTTCACAAAAAAAGTGAAATTTTCAAAAATCCTGAAAATTGGGTGAAAACGACTAAATATCAAGGACTCATTGGGCGAATCGCTCTGGAACTGAAATCGGAACGCTCACTTAAATTTTTACCCTATCTGAAAGTCTGATAAACGCCGGAAAAATGACTAAGCCCAAAAAAAAAATTTTTCAACTTGTTTCAATTTTACCCCCGTTGGATATATATTCTATCCACACACATTTAGAACTCTCCTGGGGTACCCTCACACATATTATTCCCTCATTTAGTGGATATTTTCACAAAAAAGTGAAATTTTCAAAAATCGAGAAAATTGGCTGAAAACGACTAAATATCAAGGACACAATGGGCGAATCGCTCTGGAACTGAAATCGGAACGATCACTGACATTTCCCCTATCTGAAAGTCTGATAAACGCCGGAAAAATGACCAAGTTCAAAAAAAAAAAATTTTCAACTTTTTTCAATTTTACCCCCGTGGGATATATATTCTACCCACACACATATGGAACTCTCCTGGGGTACCCTCACACATATAATTCCCTCATTTAGTATATATTTTCACAAAAAAAGTGAAATTTTCAAGAATCCTGAAAATTGGGTGAAAACGACTAAATATCAAGGACTCATTGGGCGAATCGCTCTGGAACTGAAATCGGAACGCTCACTGACATTTCCCCTATCTGAAAGTCTGATAAATGCCGGAAAAATGACTAAGTCCAAGAAAAATATTTTTTCAACTTTTTTCAATTTTAACCACGTGGAATATATATTCTACCCACACACATTTGGAACTCTCCTGGGGTACCCTCACACATATTATTCCCTCATTTAGTGGATATTTTCACAAAAAGGTGAAATTTTCAAAAATTCAGAAAATTGGCTGAAAACGACTAAATATCAAGGACTCATTGGGCGAATCGCTCTGCAACTGAAATCAGAACGCTCACTGACATTTCCCCTATCTGAACGTCTGATAAACGCCGGAAAAATGACTAAGTCCAAGAAAAAAATTTTTTCAACTTTTTTCAATTTTAACCATGTGGAATATATATTCTACCCACACACATTTGGAACTCTCCTGGGGTGCCCTCACACATATAATTCCCTCATTTAGTGGATATTTTCACAAAAAAAGTGAAATTTTCAAAAATCCTGAAAATTGGCTGAAAACGACTAAATATCAAGGACTCATTGGGCGAATCGCTCTGGAACTGAAATCGGAACGCTCACTGACATTTCCCCTATCTGAAAGACTTATAAACGCCGGAAAAATGACTAAGTCGAAGAAAAACATTTTTTCAACTTTTTTCAATTTTAACCACGTGGAATATATATTCTACCCACACACATTTGGAACTCCCCTGGGGTACCCTCACACATATTATTCCCTCATTTAGTGGATATTTTCAGAAAAAAGTGAAATTTTCAAAAATCCAGATAATTGGCTGAAAATGACTAAATATCAAGGACTCATTGGGCGAATCGCTCTGGAACTGAAATCGGAAAGCTCACTGACATTTCCCCTATCTGAAAGTCTGATAAACGCCGGAAAAATGACTAAGTTCAAAAAAAAAAAATTTTCAACTTTTTTCAATTTTACCCCCGTGGGATATATATTATACCCACACACATTTGGAACTCTCCTGGGGTACCCTCAGACATATAATTCCCTCATTTAGTGGATATTTTCACAAAAAGTGAAATTTTCAAAAATCCAGAAAATTGGCTGAAATCGACTAAATATCAAGGACTCATTGGGCGAATCGCTCTGGATCTGAAATCGTAACGCTCACTGACATTTCCCCTATCTGAAAGTCTGATAAACGCTGGAAAAATGACTAAGTTCAAAAAAAATAAATTTTCAACTTTTTTCAATTTTACCCCCGTGGGATATATATTCTACCCACACACATTTGGAACTCTCCTGGGGTACCCACAGACATATAATTCCCTCATTTAGTGGATATTTTCACAAAAAAGTGAAATTTTCAAAAATCCAGAAAATTGGCTGAAATCGACTAAATATCAAGGACTCATTGGGCGAATCGCTCTGCAACTGAAATCGGAACGCTCACTGACATTTCCCCTATTTGAAAGTCTGATAAACGCCGAAAAAATGACCAAGTCCAAAAAAAATTTTTTCAACTTTTTTCAATTTTAACCCCGTGGAATTTATATTCTACCCACACACATTTGGAACTCTCCTGGGGTACCCTCACACATATTATTCCCTCATTTAGTGGATATTTTCACAAAAAAGTGAAATTTTCAAAAATCGAGAAAATTGGCTGAAAACGACTAAATATCAAGGACACAATGGGCGAATCGCTCTGGAACTGAAATCGGAACGATCACTGACATTTCCCCTATCTGAAAGTCTGATAAATGCCGGAAAAATGACTAAGTCCAAGAAAAATATTTTTTCAACTTTTTTCAATTTTAACCACGTGGAATATATATTCTACCCACACACATTTGGAACTCTCCTGGGGTACCCTCACACATATTATTCCCTCATTTAGTGGATATTTTCACAAAAAGGTGAAATTTTCAAAAATTCAGAAAATTGGCTGAAAACGACTAAATATCAAGGACTCATTGGGCGAATCGCTCTGCAACTGAAATCGGAACGCTCACTGACATTTCCCCTATTTGAAAGTCTGATAAACGCCGGAAAAATGACCAAGTCCAAAAAAAATTTTTTCAACTTTTTTCAATTTTAACCCCGTGGAATATATATTTTACCCACACACATTTGGAACTCTCCTGGGGTACCCTCACACATATTATTCCCTCATTTAGTGGATATTTTCACAAAAAACGTGAAATTTTCAAAAATCCAGAAAATTGGCTGAAAACGACTAAATATCAAGGACTCATTGGGCGAATCGCTCTGGAACTGAAATAGGAACGCTCACTGACATTTCGCCTATCTGAAAGTCTGATAAACGCCAAAAAAATGACTAAGTTGAAAAAAAAACATTTTTTCAACTTTTTTCAATTTTACCCCCGTGAGATATATATTCTATCCACACACATTTGGAACTCTCCTGGGGCACCCTCACACATATAATTCCCTCATTTAGTGGATATTTTCACAAAAAAAGTGAAATTTTCAAAAATCGAGAAAATTGGCTGAAAACGACTAAATATCAAGGACACAATGGGCGAATCGCTCTGGAACTGAAATCGGAACGATCACTGACATTTCCCCTATCTGAAAGTCTGATAAATGCCGGAAAAATGACCAAGTTCAAAAAAAAAAAATTTTCAACTTTTTTCAATTTTACCCCCGTGGGATATATATTCTACCCACACACATTTGGAACTCTCCTGGGGTACCCTCACACATATAATTCCCTCATTTAGTGGATATTTTCACAAAAAAAGTGAAATTTTCAAAAATCCTGAAAATTGGGTGAAAACGACTAAATATCAAGGACTCATTGGGCGAATCGCTCTGGAACTGAAATCGGAACGCTCACTGACATTTCCCCTATCTGAAAGTCTGATAAACGACGGAAAAATGACTAAGCCCAAAAAAAATATTTTTTCAACTTTTTTCAATTTTACCCCCGTGGGATATATATTCTACCCACACACATTTGGAACTCTCCTGGGGTACCCTCACACATATTATTCCCTCATTTAGTGGATATTTTCACAAAAAAGTGAAATTTTCAAAAATCCAGAAAATTGACTGAAAACGACTAAATATCAAGTACTCATTGGGCGAATCGCTCTGTAACTGAAATCGGAACGATCACTGACATTTCCCCTATCTGAAAGTCTGATAAACGCCGGAAAAATGACTAAGTCCAAGAAAAACATTTTTTCAACTTTTTTCAATTTTAACCACGTGGAATATATATTCTACCCACACAAATTTGGAACTCTCCTGGGGTACCCTCACACATATTATTCCCTCATTTAGTGGATATTTTCACAAAAAGGTGAAATTTTCAAAAATTCAGAAAATTGGCTGAAAATGACTAAATATCAAGGACTCATTGGGCGAATCGCTCTGCAACTGAAATCGGAACGCTCACTGACATTTCCCCTATCTGAAAGTCTGATAAACGCCGGAAAAATGACTAAGCCCAAAAAAAAATTTTTTTCAACTTTTTTCAATTTTACCCCCGTGGGATATATATTCTACCCACACACATTTGGAACTCTCCTGGGGTACCCTCACACATATTATTCCCTCATTTAGTGGATATTTTCACAAAAAAGTGAAATTTTCAAAAATCCAGAAAATTGGCTGAAAACGACTAAATATCAAGTACTCATTGGGCGAATCGCTCTGGAACTGAAATCGGAACGATCACTGACATTTCCCCTATCTGAAAGTCTGATAAACGCCGGAAAAATAACAAAGTCCAAGAAAAACATTTTTTCAACTTTTTTCAATTTTAACCACGTGGAATATATATTCTACCCACACACATTTGGAACTCTCCTGGGGTACCCTCACACATATTATTCCCTCATTTAGTGGATATTTTCACAAAAAAGTGAAATTTTCAAAAATCGAGAAAATTGGCTGAAAACGACTAAATATCAAGGACACAATGGGCGAATCGCTCTGGAACTGAAATCGGAACGATCACTGACATTTCCCCTATCTGAAAGTCTGATAAACGCCGGAAAAATGACCAAGTTCAAAAAAAAAAAATTTTCAACTTTTTTCAATTTTACCCCCGTGGGATATATATTCTACCCACACACATTTGGAAATCTCCTGGGATACCCTCACACATATTATTCCCTCATTTAGTGGATATTTTCACAAAAAAGTGAAATTTTCAAAAATCCAGAAAATTGGCTGAAAACGACGAAATATCAAGGAATCGCTCTGGAACTGAAATCGGTATGCTCACTGACAATTTCCCTATCTGAAAGTCTGATAAACGCCGGAAAAATGACTAAGTACAAAAAAAAAATTTTTTCAACTTTTTTCAATTTTAACCCTGTGGGATATATATTCTACTCACACACATTTGGAACTCCCCTGGGGTACCCTCACACATATTATTCCCTCATTTAGTGGATATTTTCACAAAAGAGTGGAAGTTTCAAAAATCCAGAAAATTGGCTGATTACTACTAAATATCAAGGACTCATCCGGTGAATCACTCTGGAACTGAAATCGGAGCGCTCATTGACATTTTCCCTATCTGAAAGTCTGATAAACGCCGGAAAAATGACTAAGTTGAAAAAAAACATTTTTTAAACTTTTTTCAATTTTACCCCCGTGGGATATATATTCTACCCACACACATTTGGAACTCTCCTGGGGTACCCTCACACATATTATTCCCTCATTTAGTGGATATTTTCACAAAAAAGTGAAATTTTCAAAAATCCAGAAAATTGGCTGAAAACGACGAAATATCAAGGAATCATCCGGTGAATCGCTCTGGAACTGAAATCGGAATGCTCACTGACAATTCCCCTATCTAAAAGTCTGATAAACGCCGGAAAAATGACTACGTTCAAAAAAAAAAATTTTTCAACTTTTTTCAATTTTACCCCCGTGGGATATATATTCTACCCACACACATTTGGAACTCTCCTGGGGTACCCTCACACATATTACTCACTCATTTAGTGGATATTTTCACAAAAAAAGTGAAATTTTCAAAAATCCTGAAAATTGGGTGAAAACGACTAAATATCAAGGACTCATTGGGCGAATCGCTCTGGAACTGAAATCGGAACGCTCATTGACATTTTCCCTATCTGAAAGTCTGATAAACGCCGGAAAAATGACTAAGCCCAAAAAAAAAAATGTTTTCAACTTTTTTCAATTTTACCCTCGTGGGATATATATTCTACCCACACACATTTGGAACTCTCCTGGGGTACCCTCACACATATAATTCCCTCATTTAGTGGATATTTTCACAAAAAAAGTGAAATTTTCAAAAATCCTGAAAATTGGCTGAAAACGACTAAATATCAAGGACTCATTGGGCGAATCGCTCTAGAACTGAAATCGGAATGCTCACTGACATTTCCCCTATCTGAAAGTCTGATAAACGCTGGAAAAATGACTAACTTCAAAAAAAAAAAATTTTCAACCTTTTTCAATTTTACCCCCGTGGGATATATATTCTACCCACACACATTTGGAACTCTCCTGGGGTACCCTCACATATATTATTCCCTCATTTAGTGGATATTTTCACAAAAAAGTGAAATTTTCAAAAATCCAGAAAATTGGCTGAAAATGACTAAATATCAAGGACTCATTGGGCGAATTGCTCTGGAACTGAAATAGGAATGCTCACTGACATTTCCCCTATCTGAAAGTCTGATAAACGCCGGAAAAATGACTAAGCCCAAAAAAAAATTTTTTTCAACTTTTTTCAATTTTACCCCCGTGGGATATATATTCTACCCACACACATTTGGAACTCTCCTGGGGTACCCTCACACATATTATTCCCTCATTTAGTGGATATTTTCACAAAAAAGTGAAATTTTCAAAAATCCAGAAAATTGGCTGAAAACGACTAAATATCAAGTACTCATTGGGCGAATCGCTCTGGAACTGAAATCGGAACGATCACTGACATTTCCCCTATCTGAAAGTCTGATAAACGCCGGAAAAATAACTAAGTCCAAGAAAAACATTTTTTCAACTTTTTTCAATTTTAACCACGTGGAATATATATTCTACCCACAAACATTTGGAACTCTCCTGGGGTACCCTCACACATATTATTCCCTCATTTAGTGGATATTTTCACAAAAAGGTGAAATTTTCAAAAATTCAGATAATTGGCTGAAAACGACTAAATATCAAGGACTCATTGGGCGAATCGCTCTGCAACTATAATCGGAACGCTCACTGACATTTCCCCTATTTGAAATTCTGATAAACGCCGGAAAAATGACCAAGTCCAAAAAAAATTTTTTTTCAACTTTTTTCAATTTTACCCCCGTGGGATATATATTCTACTCACACACATTTGGAACGCTCCTGGGGTACCCTCACACATATTATTCCCTCATTTAGTGGATATTTTCACAAAAAAGTGAAATTTTCAAAAATCGAGAAAATTGGCTGAAAACGACTAAATATCAAGGACACAATGGGCGAATCGCTCTGGAACTGAAATCGGAACGATCACTGACATTTCCCCTATCTGAAAGTCTGATAAACGCCGGAAGAATGACCAAGTTCAAAAAAAAAAAATTTTCAACTTTTTTCAATTTTACCCCCGTGGGATATATATTCTACCCACACACATTTGGAAATCTCCTGGGATACCCTCACACATATTATTCCCTCATTTAGTGGATATTTTCACAAAAAAGTGAAATTTTCAAAAATCCAGAAAATTGGCTGAAAACGACGAAATATCAAGGAATCATCTGGCGAATCGCTCTGGAACTGAAATCGGTACGCTCACTGACAATTTCCCTATCTGAAAGTCTGATAAACGCCGGAAAAATGACTAAGTACAAAAAAAAAATTTTTTCAACTTTTTTCAATTTTAACCCTGTGGGATATATATTCTACTCACACACATTTGGAACTCCCCTGGGGTACCCTCACACATATTATTCCCTCATTTAGTGGATATTTTCACAAAAGAGTGGAAGTTTCAAAAATCCAGAAAATTGGCTGATTACTACTAAATATCAAGGACTCATCCGGTGAATCACTCTGGAACTGAAATCGGAGCGCTCATTGACATTTTCCCTATCTGAAAGTCTGATAAACGCCGGAAAAATGACTAAGTTGAAAAAAAACATTTTTTAAACTTTTTTCAATTTTACCCCCGTGGGATATATATTCTACCCACACACATTTGGAACTCTCCTGGGGTACCCTCACACATATTATTCCCTCATTTAGTGGATATTTTCACAAAAAAGTGAAATTTTCAAAAATCCAGAAAATTGGCTGAAAACGACGAAATATCAAGGAATCATCCGGTGAATCGCTCTGGAACTGAAATCGTAATGCTCACTGACAATTCCCCTATCTAAAAGTCTGATAAACGCCGGAAAAATGACTAAGTTCAAAAAAAAAAATTTTTCAACTTTTTTCAATTTTACCCCCGTGGGATATATATTCTACCCACACACATTTGGAACTCTCCTGGGGTACCCTCACACATATTACTCACTCATTTAGTGGATATTTTCACAAAAAAAGTGAAATTTTCAAAAATCCTGAAAATTGGGTGAAAACGACTAAATATCAAGGACTCATTGGGCGAATCGCTCTGGAACTGAAATCGGAACGCTCACTGACATTTTCCCTATCTGAAAGTCTGATAAACGCAGGAAAAATGACTAAGCCCAAAAAAAAAAATGTTTTCAACTTTTTTCAATTTTACCCTCGTGGGATATATATTCTACCCACACACATTTGGAACTCTCCTGGGGTACCCTCACACATATAATTCCCTCATTTAGTGGATATTTTCACAAAAAAAGTGAAATTTTCAAAAATCCTGAAAATTGGCTGAAAACGACTAAATATCAAGGACTCATTGGGCGAATCGCTCTAGAACTGAAATCGGAATGCTCACTGACATTTCCCCTATCTGAAAGTCTGATAAACGCCGGAAAAATGACTAAGTTCAAAAAAAAAAAATTTTCAACCTTTTTCAATTTTACCCCCGTGGGATATATATTCTACCCACACACATTTGGAACTCTCCTGGGGTACCCTCACATATATTATTCCCTCATTTAGTGGATATTTTCACAAAAATGTGAAATTTTCAAAAATCCAGAAAATTGGCTGAAAATGACTAAATATCAAGGACTCATTGGGCGAATTGCTCTGGAACTGAAATAGGAATGCTCACTGACATTTCCCCTATCTGAAAGTCTGATAAACGCCGGAAAAATGACCAAGTTGAAAAAAAACATTTTTTCAACTTTTTTCAATTTTACCCCCGTTGGATATATATTCTATCCACACACATTTGGAACTCTCCTGGGGTACCCTCACACATATAATTCCCTCATTTAGTGGATATTTTCACAAAAAAAGTGAAATTTTCAAAAATCTTGAAAATTGGCTGAAAACGACTGAATATCAAGGACTCATTGGGCGAATCGCTCTGGAACTGAAATCGGAACGCTCACTGACATTTCCCCTATCTGAAAGTCTGATAAACGCCGGAAAAATGACTAAGCCCAAAAAAAAATTTTTTTCAACTTTTTTCAATTTTACCCCCGTGGGATATATATTCTATCCACACACATTTGGAACTATCCTGGGGTACCCTCACACATATTATTCCCTCATTTAGCGGATATTTTCACAAAAAAGTGAAATTTTCAAAAATCCAAATAATTGGCTGAAAACGACTAAATATCAAGGACTCATTGGGCGAATCGCTCTGGAACTGAAATCGGAACGCTCACTGACATTTCCCCTATCTGAAAGTCTGATAAAAGACGGAAAAATGAATAAGCCCAAAAAAAAAATTTTTTCAACTTTTTTCAATTTTACCCCCGTGGGATATATATTCTACCCACACACATTTGGAACTCTCCTGGGGTACCCTCACACATATTATTCCCTCATTTAGTGGATATTTTCACAAAAAAGTGAAATTTTCAAAAATCCAGAAAATTGACTGAAAACGACTAAATATCAAGTACTCATTGGGCGAATCGCTCTGGAACTGAAATCGGAACGATCACTGACATTTCCCCTATCTGAAAGTCTGATAAACGCCGGAAAAATAACTAAGTCCAAGAAAAACATTTTTTCAACTTTTTTCAATTTTAACCACGTGGAATATATATTCTACCCACACAAATTTGGAACTCTCCTGGGGTACCCTCACACATATTATTCCCTCATTTAGTGGATATTTTCACAAAAAGGTGAAATTTTCAAAAATTCAGAAAATTGGCTGAAAATGACTAAATATCAAGGACTCATTGGGCGAATCGCTCTGCAACTGAAATCGGAACGCTCACTGACATTTCCCCTATCTGAAAGTCTGATAAACGCCGGAAAAATGACTAAGCCCAAAAAAAAATTTTTTTCAACTTTTTTAAATTTTACCCCCGTGGGATATATATTCTACTCACACACATTTGGAACGCTCCTGGGGTACCCTCACACATATTATTCCCTCATTTAGTGGATATTTTCACAAAAAAGTGAAATTTTCAAAAATCGAGAAAATTGGCTGAAAACGACTAAATATCAATTACACAATGGGCGAATCGCTCTGGAACTGAAATCGGAACGATCACTGACATTTCCCCTATCTGAAAGTCTGATAAACGCCAAAAAAATGACTAAGATGAAAAAAAAACATTTTTTCAACTTTTTTCAATTTTACCCCCGTGAGATATATATTCTATCCACACACATTTGGAACTCTCCTGGGGCACCCTCACACATATAATTCCCTCATTTAGTGGATATTTTCACAAAAAAAGTGAAATTTTCAAAAATCCTGAAAATTGGGTGAAAACGACTAAATATCAAGGACTCATTGGGCGAATCGCTCTGGAACTGAAATCGGAACGCTCACTTAAATTTTTACCCTATCTGAAAGTCTGATAAACGCCGGAAAAATGACTAAGCCCAAAAAAAAAATTTTTCAACTTGTTTCAATTTTACCCCCGTTGGATATATATTCTATCCACACACATTTAGAACTCTCCTGGGGTACCCTCACACATATTATTCCCTCATTTAGTGGATATTTTCACAAAAAAGTGAAATTTTCAAAAATCGAGAAAATTGGCTGAAAACGACTAAATATCAAGGACACAATGGGCGAATCGCTCTGGAACTGAAATCGGAACGATCACTGACATTTCCCCTATCTGAAAGTCTGATAAACGCCGGAAAAATGACCAAGTTCAAAAAAAAAAAATTTTCAACTTTTTTCAATTTTACCCCCGTGGGATATATATTCTACCCACACACATTTGGAACTCTCCTGGGGTACCCTCTCACATATAATTCCCTCATTTAGTATATATTTTCACAAAAAAAGTGAAATTTTCAAGAATCCTGAAAATTGGGTGAAAACGACTAAATATCAAGGACTCATTGGGCGAATCGCTCTGGAACTGAAATCGGAACGCTCACTGACATTTCCCCTATCTGAAAGTCTGATAAATGCCGGAAAAATGACTAAGTCCAAGAAAAATATTTTTTCAACTTTTTTCAATTTTAACCAGGTGGAATATATATTCTACCCACACACATTTGGAACTCTCCTGGGGTACCCTCACACATATTATTCCCTCATTTAGTGGATATTTTCACAAAAAGGTGAAATTTTCAAAAATTCAGAAAATTGGCTGAAAACGACTAAATATCAAGGACTCATTGGGCGAATCGCTCTGCAACTGAAATCAGAACGCTCACTGACATTTCCCCTATCTGAACGTCTGATAAACGCCGGAAAAATGACTAAGTCCAAGAAAAAAATTTTTTCAACTTTTTTCAATTTTAACCATGTGGAATATATATTCTACCCACACACATTTGGAACTCTCCTGGGGTACCCTCACACATATAATTCCCTCATTTAGTGGATATTTTCACAAAAAAAGTGAAATTTTCAAAAATCCAGATAATTGGCTGAAAATGACTAAATATCAAGGACTCATTGGGCGAATCGCTCTGGAACTGAAATCGGAAAGCTCACTGACATTTCCCCTATCTGAAAGTCTGATAAACGCCGGAAAAATGACTAAGTTCAAAAAAAAAAAATTTTCAACTTTTTTCAATTTTACCCCCGTGGGATATATATTCTACCCACACACATTTGGAACTCTCCTGGGGTACCCTCAGACATATAATTCCCTCATTTAGTGGATATTTTCACAAAAAAGTGAAATTTTCAAAAATCCAGAAAATTGGCTGAAATCGACTAAATATCAAGGACTCATTGGGCGAATCGCTCTGGATCTGAAATCGTAACGCTCACTGACATTTCCCCTATCTGAAAGTCTGATAAACGCTGGAAAAATGACTAAGTTCAAAAAAAATAAATTTTCAACTTTTTTCAATTTTACCCCCGTGGGATATATATTCTACCCACACACATTTGGAACTCTCCTGGGGTACCCTCAGACATATAATTCCCTCATTTAGTGGATATTTTCACAAAAAAGTGAAATTTTCAAAAATCCAGAAAATTGGCTGAAATCGACTAAATATCAAGGACTCATTGGGCGAATCGCTCTGCAACTGAAATCGGAACGCTCACTGACATTTCCCCTATTTGAAAGTCTGATAAACGCCGGAAAAATGACCAAGTCCAGAAAAAATTTTTTCAACTTTTTTCAATTTTAACCCCGTGGAATTTATATTCTACCCACACACATTTGGAACTCTCCTGGGGTACCCTCACACATATTATTCCCTCATTTAGTGGATATTTTCACAAAAAAGTGAAATTTTCAAAAATCGAGAAAATTGGCTGAAAACGACTAAATATCAAGGACACAATGGGCGAATCGCTCTGGAACTGAAATCGGAACGATCACTGACATTTCCCCTATCTGAAAGTCTGATAAACGCCGGAAAAATGACTAAGTTCAAAAAAAAAAAATTTTCAACTTTTTTCAATTTTACCCCCGTGGGATATATATTCTACCCACACACATTTGGAACTCTCCTGGGGTACCCTCACACATATTATTCCCTCATTTAGTTGATATTTTCACAAAAAAGTGAATTTTCAAAAGTCCAGAAAATTGAATGAATACGACTAAACATCAAGGACTCATTGGGAGAATCACTCTGGAACTGAAAGCGGAACGCTCACTGACATTTCTACTATCTGAAAGTCTGATAAACGCCGGAAGAATGACTAAGTGCAAAAAAAATAATTTTTCCAACTTTTTTCAATTTTACCCCCGTGGGATATATATTCTACCCACACACATTTGGAACTCTCCTGGGGTACCCTCACACATATTATTCCCTCATTTAGTTGATATTTTCACAAAAAAGTGAATTTTCAAAAGTCCAGAAAATTGAATGAATACGACTAAACATCAAGGACTCATTGGGAGAATCACTCTGGAACTGAAAGCGGAACGCTCACTGACATTTCTACTATCTGAAAGTCTGATAAACGCCGGAAAAATGACTAAGTCCAAGAAAAACATTTTTTCAACTTTTTTAAATTTTAACCACGTGGAATATATATTCTACCCACACACATTTGGAACTCTCCTGGGGTACCCTCACACATATTATTCCCTCATTTAGTGGATATTTTCACAAAAAAGTGAAATTTTCAAAAATCCAGAAAATTGGCTGAAAACGACTAAATATCAAGGACTCATTGGGCGAATCGCTCTGGAACGGAAATCGGAACGCTCACTGACATTTCCCCTATCTGAAAGTCTGATAAATGCCGGAAAAATGACTAAGTCCAAAAAAACATTTTTTTCAACTTTTTTCAATTTTACCCCCTTGGGATATATATTCTATCCACACACATTTGGAACTCTCCTCGGGTACCCTCACACATATTATTCCCTCATTTACTGGATATTTTCACAAAAAAGTGAAATTTTCAAAAATCCAGATAATTGGCTGAAAATGACTAAATATCAAGGACTCATTGGGCGAATCGCTCTGGAACTGAAATGGGAACGCTCACTGACATTTCCGCTATCTGAAAGTCTGATAAACGCCGGAAAAATGACTAAGTTCAAAAAAAAAAAATTTTCAACTTTTTTCAATTTTACCCCCGTGGGATATATATTCTACCCACACACATTTGGAACTCTCCTGGGGTACGCTCACACATATTATTCCCTCATTTAGTTGATATTTTCACAAAAAAGTGAATTTTCAAAAGTCCAGAAAATTGAATGAATACGACTAAACATCAAGGACTCATTGGGAGAATCACTCTGGAACTGAAAGCGGAACGCTCACTGACATTTCTACTATCTGAAAGTCTGATAAACGCCGGAAGAATGACTAAGTGCAAAAAAAATAATTTTTCCAACTTTTTTCAATTTTACCCCCGTGGGATATATATTCTACCCACACACATTTGGAACTCTCCTGGGGTACCCTCACACATATTATTCCCTCATTTAGTTGATATTTTCACAAAAAAGTGAAAATTTCAAAAATCCAGAAAATTGGCTGAAAAAGACTAAATATCAAGGACTCATTGGGCGAATCGCTTTGGAACTGAAATCGGAACGCTCACTGACATTTCCCCAATCTGAAAGTCTGATAAACGCCGGAAAAATGACTAATTCCAAAAAAAAATAATTTTTCAACTTTTTTCAATTTTACCCCCGTGGGATATATATTCTACCCACACGCATTTGGAACTCTCCTGGGGTACCCTCACACATATTATTCCCTCATTTAGTGGATATTTTCACAAAAAAAGTGAAATTTTCAAAAATCCAGAAAATTGGCTGAAAATGACTAAATATCAAGGACTCATTGGGCGAATCGCTCTGGAACTGAAATCGGAACACTCACTGACATTTCTCCTATCTGAAAGTGTGATAAACGCCGGAAAAAGGACTAAGTGCAAAAAAAAATTTGTTTCAACTTTTTTCTATTTTGCCCTGTGGGATATATATTCTACCCACACACATTTCGAACTCTCCTGGGGTACCCTCACACATATTATTCCCTCATTTAGTGAATATTTTCACAAAAAAGTGAAATTTTCAAAAATCCAGAAAATTGGCTGAAAATGACTAAATATCAAGGACTCATCCGGCAAATCGTTCCGGTACTGAAATCGGAATGCTCACTGACATTTCCCCTATCTGAAAGTCTGATAAACACCGGAAAAATGACTAAGTGCAAAAAAAAATTTTTTTCAACTTTTTCCAATTTTAACCCTGTGGGATATATATTCTAACCACAAACAATTGGAACTCTCCTGGGGTACCCTCACACACATTATTCCCTCATTTAGTGGATATTTTCACAAAAAAGTGAAATTTTCAAAAATCCAGAAAATTGGATGAATACAACTAAACATCAAGGACACATTGGGAGAATCATTCTGGAACTGAAATCGGAACGCTCACTTACATTTCCCCTATCTGAAAGTCTGATAAACACCGGAAAAATGACTAAGTGCAAAAAAAAAATTTTTTTCAACTTTTTCCAATTTTAACCCTGTGGGATATATATTCTACCCACACACATTATGAACTCTCCTGGGGACCCTCACTCCTATTATTACCTCATTTAGTGGATATTTTCACAAAAAAAGTGAAATTTCCAAAAATACAGAAAATAAGCTGAAAACGACTTAATATCAAGGACTCATTGGGCGAATCGCTCTGGAACTGAAATCGGAACGCTCACTGACATTTCCCCTATCTGAAAGTGTGATAAACGCTGGAAAAAGGGCTAAGTGCAAAAAAAAATTTGTTTCAACTTTTTTCTATTTTACCCACGCGGGATATACATTCTACCCACAAACAATTGGAACTCTCCTGGGGTACCCTCACACATATTATTCCCTCATTTAGTGGATATTTTCACAAAAAAGTGAAATTTTCAAAAATTCTGAAAATTGCCTGAAAACGATTAAATATCAAGGACTCATCCGGCAAAATGCTCCGGTACTGAAATCGGAATGCTCACTGACATTTCCCCTATCTGAAAGTCTGATAAACACAGGAAAAATGACTAAGTGCAAAAAAAAAATTTTTTTCAACTTTTTCCAATTTTAACCCTGTGGGATATATATTCTACCCACACACATTTGGAACTCTCCTGGGGTACCCTCACTCATATTATTCCCTCATTTAGTGGATATTTTCACAAAAAAAGTGAAATTTTCAAAAATCCAGAAAATTGGCTGAAAACGACTTAATATCAAGGACTCATTGGGCGAATCGCTCTGGAACTGAAATCGGAACGCTCACTGATATTTCCCCTATCTGAAAGTCTGATAAACGCCGGAAAAATGACTAAGTCCAAAAAAAAAATGTTATCAGCTTTTTTCAATTTTACCCCCGTGGGATATATATTCTACCCACATACATTTGGAACTCTCCTGTGTTAGCCTCACACATATTATTCCCTCATTTAGTGGATATTTTCACAAAAAAGTGACATTTTCAAAAATCCAGAAAATTGGCTGAAAATGACTAAATATCAAGGACTCATTGGGCGAATCGTTCTGGAACTGAAATCGGAACGCTCACTGACATTTCCCCTATCTGAAAGTCTGATAAACGCCGGAAGAATGACTAAGTCCAAAAAAAAAATTTTTCCAACTTTTTTCAATTTTACCCCCGTGGGATATATATTCTACCCACACGCATTTGGAACTCTCCTGGGGTACCCTCACACATATTATTCCCTCATTTAGTGGATATTTTCACAAAAAAAGTGAAATTTTAAAAAATCCAGAAAATTGGCTGAATACGACTAAATATCAAGGACTCATTGGGAGAATCGCTCTGGAACTGAAATCGGAACACTCACTGACATTTCTCCTATCTGAAAGTGATAAACGCCGGAAAAAGGACTAAGTGCAAAAAAAAATTTGTTTCAACTTTTTTCTATTTTACCCCCGTGGGATAAATATTCTACCCACAAACAATTGGAACTCTCCTGGGGTACCCTCACACATATTATTCCCTCATTTAGTGGATATTTTCACAAAAAAGTGAAATTTTCAAAAATTCTGAAAATTGCCTGAAAACGACTAAATATCAAGGACGCATCCGGCAAATCGTTCCGGTACTGAAATCGGAATGCTCACTGACATTTCCCCTATCTGAAAGTCTGATAAACGCTGGAAAAATGACTAAGTCCAAAAAAAAAAAAAAATTTTCAACTTTTTTCAATTTTACCCCCGTGGGATATATATTCTACCCACACGCATTTGGAACTCTCCTGGAGTACCCTGACACATATTATTCCCTCATTTAGTGGATATTTTCACAAAAAAAGTGAAATTTTCAAAAATCCAGAAAATTGGCTGAATACGACTAAATATCAAGGACTCATTGGGCGAATCGCTCTGGAACTGAAATCGGAACGCTCACTGACATTTGCCCTATCTGAAAGTCTGATAAACGCCGGAAAAATGACTAAGTCCAAAAAAAAAAAAAATTTTCAACTTTTTTCAATTTTACCCCCGTGGGATATATGTTCTACCCACACACATTTGGAACTCTCCTGGGGTACCCTCACACATATTATTCCCTCATTTAGTGGATATTTTCACAAAAAAGTGACATTTTCAAAAATCCAGATAATTGGCTGAAAATGACTAAATATCAAGGACTCATTGGGCGAATCGCTCTGGAACTGAAATCGGAACGATCACTGACATTTCCCCTATCTGAAAGTCTGATAAACGCAGGAAAAATGACTAAGTCCAAAAAAAGATTTTTTTCAACTTTTTTCAAATTTACCCCCGTGGGACACACATTTGGAAGTCTCCTGGGGTACCCTCACACATATAATTCCCTCATTTAGGGAATATTTTCACAAAAAAAGTGAAATTTTCAAAAATCCTGAAAATTGGCTGAAATCAACTAAATATCAAGGACTCATTGGGCGAATCGCTCTGCAACTGAAATCGGAACGCTCACTGACATTTCCCCTATCTGAAAGTCTGATAAACGCCAGAAAAATGACTAAGTCCAAAAAAAAATTTTTTTCAACTTTTTTCAATTTTACCCCCGTTGGATATACATTCTACCCACACACATTTAGTGGATATTTTCACAAAAAAGTGAAATTTTCAAAAATCTAGAAAATTGTCTGAAAACGACTAAATATCAAGGACTCATTGGGCGAATCGCTCTGGAACTGAAATCGGAACGCTCACTGACATTTCCCCTATCTGAAAATCTGATAAACGCCGGAAAAATGACTAAGTTCAAAAAAAAAAATTTTTCAACTTTTTTCAATTTTACCCCCGTGGGATATATATTCTACCCGCACACATTTGGAACTCTCCTGTGGTACCCTCACACATATTTTTCCCTCATTTAGTGGATATTTTCACAAAAAGGTGAAATTTTCAAAAATTCAGAAAATTGGCTGAAATCGACTAAATATCAAGGACTCATTGGGCGAATCGCTCTGCAACTGAAATCGGAACGCTCACTGACATTTCCCGTATCTGAAAGTCTGATAAACGCCAGAAAAATGACTAAGTCCAAAAAAAATTTTTTTTCAACTTTTTTCAATTTTACCCCCGTTGGATATATATTCTACCCACACACATTTGGAACTCTCCTGGGGTACCCTCACACATATAATTCCCTCATTTAGTGGATATTTTCACAAAAAAGTGAAATTTTCAAAAATCCAGAAAATTGGCTGAAAACGACTAAATATCAAGGATTCATTGGGCGAATCGCTCTGGAACTGAAATCGGAACGCTCACTGACATTTCCCCTATCTGAAAGTCTGATAAACGCCGGAAAAATGACTAAGTCCAAGAAAAAAAAATTTTCAACTTTTTTCAATTTTAACCACGTGGAATATATATTCTACCCACACACATTTGGAACTTTCCTGGGGTACCCTCACACACATTATTCCCTCATTTAGTGGATATTTTCACAAAAAGGTGAAATTTTCAAAAATTCAGAAAATTGGCGGAAAACGACTAAATATCAAGGACTCATTGGGCGAATCGCTCTGGAATTGAAATCGGAACGATCACTGACATTTCCCCTATCTGAAAGTCTGATAAACGCCGGAAAAATGACTCAGTCCAAAAAAAAATTTTTTTCAATTTTACATCCGTGGGATATATATTCTATCCACACACATTTGGAACTCTCCTGTGGTACCCTCACACATATTTTTCCCTCATTTAGTGGATATTTTCACAAAAAGGTGAAATTTTCAAAAATTCAGAAAATTGGCTGAAAACGACTAAATATCAAGGACTCATTGGGCGAATCGCTCTGCAACTGAAATCAGAACGCTCACTGACATTTCCCCTATCTGAAAGTCTGATAAACGCTGGAAAAATGACTAAGTCCAAAAAAAAAAAAAAATTTTCAACTTTTTTCAATTTTACCCCCGTGGGATATATATTCTACCCACACGCATTTGGAACTCTCCTGGAGTACCCTGACACATATTATTCCCTCATTTAGTGGATATTTTCACAAAAAAAGTGAAATTTTCAAAAATCCAGAAAATTGGCTGAATACGACTAAATATCAAGGACTCATTGGGCGAATCGCTCTGGAACTGAAATCGGAACGCTCACTGACATTTGCCCTATCTGAAAGTCTGATAAACGCCGGAAAAATGACTAAGTCCAAAAAAAAAAAAAATTTTCAACTTTTTTCAATTTTACCCCCGTGGGATATATGTTCTACCCACACGCATTTGGAACTCTCCTGGGGTACCCTCACACATATTATTCCCTCATTTAGTGGATATTTTCACAAAAAAGTGACATTTTCAAAAATCCAGATAATTGGCTGAAAATGACTAAATATCAAGGACTCATTGGGCGAATCGCTCTGGAACTGAAATCGGAACGATCACTGACATTTCCCCTATCTGAAAGTCTGATAAACGCAGGAAAAATGACTAAGTCCAAAAAAAGATTTTTTTCAACTTTTTTCAAATTTACCCCCGTGGGACACACATTTGGAACTCTCCTGGGGTACCCTCACACATATAATTCCCTCATTTAGGGAATATTTTCACAAAAAAAGTGAAATTTTCAAAAATCCTGAAAATTGGCTGAAATCAACTAAATATCAAGGACTCATTGGGCGAATCGCTCTGCAACTGAAATCGGAACGCTCACTGACATTTCCCCTATCTGAAAGTCTGATAAACGCCAGAAAAATGACTAAGTCCAAAAAAAAATTTTTTTCAACTTTTTTCAATTTTACCCCCGTTGGATATACATTCTACCCACACACATTTAGTGGATATTTTCACAAAAAAGTGAAATTTTCAAAAATCTAGAAAATTGTCTGAAAACGACTAAATATCAAGGACTCATTGGGCGAATCGCTCTGGAACTGAAATCGGAACGCTCACTGACATTTCCCCTATCTGAAAATCTGATAAACGCCGGAAAAATGACTAAGTTCAAAAAAAAAAATTTTTCAACTTTTTTCAATTTTACCCCCGTGGGATATATATTCTACCCGCACACATTTGGAACTCTCCTGTGGTACCCTCACACATATTTTTCCCTCATTTAGTGGATATTTTCACAAAAAGGTGAAATTTTCAAAAATTCAGAAAATTGGCTGAAAACGACTAAATATCAAGGACTCATTGGGAGAATCGCTCTGCAACTGAAATCAGAACGCTCACTGACATTTCCCCTATCTGAAAGTTTGATAAACGCCGGAAAAATGACTAAGTCCAAAAAAAAATTTTTTTCAACTTTTTTCAATTTTACCCCCGTGGGATATATATTCTACCCACACACATTTGGAACTCTCCTGGGGTACCCTCACACATATAATTCCCTCATTTAGTGGATATTTTCACAAAAAAAGTGAAATTTTCAAAAATCCTGAAAATTGGCTGAAAACGACTAAATATCAAGGACTCATTGGGCGAATCGCTCTGGAACTGAAATCGGAACGCTCACTGACATTTCCCCTATCTGAAAGTGTGATAAACGCTGGAAAAAGGGCTAAGTGCAAAAAAAAATTTGTTTCAACTTTTTTCTATTTTACCCACGCGGGATATACATTCTACCCACAAACAATTGGAACTCTCCTGGGGTACCCTCACACATATTATTCCCTCATTTAGTGGATATTTTCACAAAAAAGTGAAATTTTCAAAAATTCTGAAAATTGCCTGAAAACGATTAAATATCAAGGACTCATCCGGCAAAATGCTCCGGTACTGAAATCGGAATGCTCACTGACATTTCCCCTATCTGAAAGTCTGATAAACACAGGAAAAATGACTAAGTGCAAAAAAAAAATTTTTTTCAACTTTTTCCAATTTTAACCCTGTGGGATATATATTCTACCCACACACATTTGGAACTCTCCTGGGGTACCCTCACTCATATTATTCCCTCATTTAGTGGATATTTTCACAAAAAAAGTGAAATTTTCAAAAATCCAGAAAATTGGCTGAAAACGACTTAATATCAAGGACTCATTGGGCGAATCGCTCTGGAACTGAAATCGGAACGCTCACTGATATTTCCCCTATCTGAAAGTCTGATAAACGCCGGAAAAATGACTAAGTCCAAAAAAAAAATGTTATCAGCTTTTTTCAATTTTACCCCCGTGGGATATATATTCTACCCACATACATTTGGAACTCTCCTGTGTTAGCCTCACACATATTATTCCCTCATTTAGTGGATATTTTCACAAAAAAGTGACATTTTCAAAAATCCAGAAAATTGGCTGAAAATGACTAAATATCAAGGACTCATTGGGCGAATCGTTCTGGAACTGAAATCGGAACGCTCACTGACATTTCCCCTATCTGAAAGTCTGATAAACGCCGGAAGAATGACTAAGTCCAAAAAAAAAATTTTTCCAACTTTTTTCAATTTTACCCCCGTGGGATATATATTCTACCCACACGCATTTGGAACTCTCCTGGGGTACCCTCACACATATTATTCCCTCATTTAGTGGATATTTTCACAAAAAAAGTGAAATTTTAAAAAATCCAGAAAATTGGCTGAATACGACTAAATATCAAGGACTCATTGGGAGAATCGCTCTGGAACTGAAATCGGAACACTCACTGACATTTCTCCTATCTGAAAGTGATAAACGCCGGAAAAAGGACTAAGTGCAAAAAAAAATTTGTTTCAACTTTTTTCTATTTTACCCCCGTGGGATAAATATTCTACCCACAAACAATTGGAACTCTCCTGGGGTACCCTCACACATATTATTCCCTCATTTAGTGGATATTTTCACAAAAAAGTGAAATTTTCAAAAATTCTGAAAATTGCCTGAAAACGACTAAATATCAAGGACGCATCCGGCAAATCGTTCCGGTACTGAAATCGGAATGCTCACTGACATTTCCCCTATCTGAAAGTCTGATAAACGCTGGAAAAATGACTAAGTCCAAAAAAAAAAAAAAATTTTCAACTTTTTTCAATTTTACCCCCGTGGGATATATATTCTACCCACACGCATTTGGAACTCTCCTGGAGTACCCTGACACATATTATTCCCTCATTTAGTGGATATTTTCACAAAAAAAGTGAAATTTTCAAAAATCCAGAAAATTGGCTGAATACGACTAAATATCAAGGACTCATTGGGCGAATCGCTCTGGAACTGAAATCGGAACGCTCACTGACATTTGCCCTATCTGAAAGTCTGATAAACGCCGGAAAAATGACTAAGTCCAAAAAAAAAAAAAATTTTCAACTTTTTTCAATTTTACCCCCGTGGGATATATGTTCTACCCACACGCATTTGGAACTCTCCTGGGGTACCCTCACACATATTATTCCCTCATTTAGTGGATATTTTCACAAAAAAGTGACATTTTCAAAAATCCAGATAATTGGCTGAAAATGACTAAATATCAAGGACTCATTGGGCGAATCGCTCTGGAACTGAAATCGGAACGATCACTGACATTTCCCCTATCTGAAAGTCTGATAAACGCAGGAAAAATGACTAAGTCCAAAAAAAGATTTTTTTCAACTTTTTTCAAATTTACCCCCGTGGGACACACATTTGGAAGTCTCCTGGGGTACCCTCACACATATAATTCCCTCATTTAGGGAATATTTTCACAAAAAAAGTGAAATTTTCAAAAATCCTGAAAATTGGCTGAAATCAACTAAATATCAAGGACTCATTGGGCGAATCGCTCTGCAACTGAAATCGGAACGCTCACTGACATTTCCCCTATCTGAAAGTCTGATAAACGCCAGAAAAATGACTAAGTCCAAAAAAAAATTTTTTTCAACTTTTTTCAATTTTACCCCCGTTGGATATACATTCTACCCACACACATTTAGTGGATATTTTCACAAAAAAGTGAAATTTTCAAAAATCTAGAAAATTGTCTGAAAACGACTAAATATCAAGGACTCATTGGGCGAATCGCTCTGGAACTGAAATCGGAACGCTCACTGACATTTCCCCTATCTGAAAATCTGATAAACGCCGGAAAAATGACTAAGTTCAAAAAAAAAAATTTTTCAACTTTTTTCAATTTTACCCCCGTGGGATATATATTCTACCCGCACACATTTGGAACTCTCCTGTGGTACCCTCACACATATTTTTCCCTCATTTAGTGGATATTTTCACAAAAAGGTGAAATTTTCAAAAATTCAGAAAATTGGCTGAAATCGACTAAATATCAAGGACTCATTGGGCGAATCGCTCTGCAACTGAAATCGGAACGCTCACTGACATTTCCCGTATCTGAAAGTCTGATAAACGCCAGAAAAATGACTAAGTCCAAAAAAAATTTTTTTTCAACTTTTTTCAATTTTACCCCCGTTGGATATATATTCTACCCACACACATTTGGAACTCTCCTGGGGTACCCTCACACATATAATTCCCTCATTTAGTGGATATTTTCACAAAAAAGTGAAATTTTCAAAAATCCAGAAAATTGGCTGAAAACGACTAAATATCAAGGATTCATTGGGCGAATCGCTCTGGAACTGAAATCGGAACGCTCACTGACATTTCCCCTATCTGAAAGTCTGATAAACGCCGGAAAAATGACTAAGTCCAAGAAAAAAAAATTTTCAACTTTTTTCAATTTTAACCACGTGGAATATATATTCTACCCACACACATTTGGAACTTTCCTGGGGTACCCTCACACACATTATTCCCTCATTTAGTGGATATTTTCACAAAAAGGTGAAATTTTCAAAAATTCAGAAAATTGGCGGAAAACGACTAAATATCAAGGACTCATTGGGCGAATCGCTCTGGAATTGAAATCGGAACGATCACTGACATTTCCCCTATCTGAAAGTCTGATAAACGCCGGAAAAATGACTCAGTCCAAAAAAAAATTTTTTTCAATTTTACATCCGTGGGATATATATTCTATCCACACACATTTGGAACTCTCCTGTGGTACCCTCACACATATTTTTCCCTCATTTAGTGGATATTTTCACAAAAAGGTGAAATTTTCAAAAATTCAGAAAATTGGCTGAAAACGACTAAATATCAAGGACTCATTGGGCGAATCGCTCTGCAACTGAAATCAGAACGCTCACTGACATTTCCCCTATCTGAAAGTCTGATAAACGCTGGAAAAATGACTAAGTCCAAAAAAAAAAAAAAATTTTCAACTTTTTTCAATTTTACCCCCGTGGGATATATATTCTACCCACACGCATTTGGAACTCTCCTGGAGTACCCTGACACATATTATTCCCTCATTTAGTGGATATTTTCACAAAAAAAGTGAAATTTTCAAAAATCCAGAAAATTGGCTGAATACGACTAAATATCAAGGACTCATTGGGCGAATCGCTCTGGAACTGAAATCGGAACGCTCACTGACATTTGCCCTATCTGAAAGTCTGATAAACGCCGGAAAAATGACTAAGTCCAAAAAAAAAAAAAATTTTCAACTTTTTTCAATTTTACCCCCGTGGGATATATGTTCTACCCACACGCATTTGGAACTCTCCTGGGGTACCCTCACACATATTATTCCCTCATTTAGTGGATATTTTCACAAAAAAGTGACATTTTCAAAAATCCAGATAATTGGCTGAAAATGACTAAATATCAAGGACTCATTGGGCGAATCGCTCTGGAACTGAAATCGGAACGATCACTGACATTTCCCCTATCTGAAAGTCTGATAAACGCAGGAAAAATGACTAAGTCCAAAAAAAGATTTTTTTCAACTTTTTTCAAATTTACCCCCGTGGGACACACATTTGGAACTCTCCTGGGGTACCCTCACACATATAATTCCCTCATTTAGGGAATATTTTCACAAAAAAAGTGAAATTTTCAAAAATCCTGAAAATTGGCTGAAATCAACTAAATATCAAGGACTCATTGGGCGAATCGCTCTGCAACTGAAATCGGAACGCTCACTGACATTTCCCCTATCTGAAAGTCTGATAAACGCCAGAAAAATGACTAAGTCCAAAAAAAAATTTTTTTCAACTTTTTTCAATTTTACCCCCGTTGGATATACATTCTACCCACACACATTTAGTGGATATTTTCACAAAAAAGTGAAATTTTCAAAAATCTAGAAAATTGTCTGAAAACGACTAAATATCAAGGACTCATTGGGCGAATCGCTCTGGAACTGAAATCGGAACGCTCACTGACATTTCCCCTATCTGAAAATCTGATAAACGCCGGAAAAATGACTAAGTTCAAAAAAAAAAATTTTTCAACTTTTTTCAATTTTACCCCCGTGGGATATATATTCTACCCGCACACATTTGGAACTCTCCTGTGGTACCCTCACACATATTTTTCCCTCATTTAGTGGATATTTTCACAAAAAGGTGAAATTTTCAAAAATTCAGAAAATTGGCTGAAAACGACTAAATATCAAGGACTCATTGGGAGAATCGCTCTGCAACTGAAATCAGAACGCTCACTGACATTTCCCCTATCTGAAAGTTTGATAAACGCCGGAAAAATGACTAAGTCCAAAAAAAAATTTTTTTCAACTTTTTTCAATTTTACCCCCGTGGGATATATATTCTACCCACACACATTTGGAACTCTCCTGGGGTACCCTCACACATATAATTCCCTCATTTAGTGGATATTTTCACAAAAAAAGTGAAATTTTCAAAAATCCTGAAAATTGGCTGAAAACGACTAAATATCAAGGACTCATTGGGCGAATCGCTCTGTAACTGAAATCGGAACGCTCACTGACATTTCCCCTATCTGAAAGTCTGATAAATGCCGGAAAAATGACTAAGTCCAAAAAAAAATTTTTTTCAACTTTTTTCAATTTTACCCCCGTGGGATATATATTCTACCCACACACATTTGGAACTCTCCTGGGGTACCCTCACACATATAATTCCCTCATTTAGTGGATAATTTCACAAAAAAAGTGAAATTTTCCAAAATCCTGAAAATTGGCTGAAATCGACTAAATATCAAGGATTCATTGGGCGAATCGCTCTGCAACTGAAATCGGAACGCTCACTGACATTTCCCGTATCTGAAAGTCTGATAAACGCCAGAAAAATGACTAAGTCCAAAAAAAATTTTTTTTCAACTTTTTTCAATTTTACCCCCGTTGGATATATATTCTACCCACACACATTTGGAACTCTCCTGGGGTACCCTCACACATATAATTCCCTCATTTAGTGGATATTTTCACAAAAAAGTGAAATTTTCAAAAATCCAGAAAATTGGCTGAAAACGACTAAATATCAAGGATTCATTGGGCGAATCGCTCTGGAACTGAAATCGGAACGCTCACTGACATTTCCCCTATCTGAAAGTCTGATAAACGCCGGAAAAATGACTAAGTCCAAGAAAAAAAAATTTTCAACTTTTTTCAATTTTAACCACGTGGAATATATATTCTACCCACACACATTTGGAACTTTCCTGGGGTACCCTCACACACATTATTCCCTCATTTAGTGGATATTTTCACAAAAAGGTGAAATTTTCAAAAATTCAGAAAATTGGCTGAAAACGACTAAATATCAAGGACTCATTGGGCGAATCGCTCTGGAATTGAAATCGGAACGATCACTGACATTTCCCCTATCTGAAAGTCTGATAAACGCCGGAAAAATGACTCAGTCCAAAAAAAAATTTTTTTCAATTTTACATCCGTGGGATATATATTCTATCCACACACATTTGGAACTCTCCTGTGGTACCCTCACACATATTTTTCCCTCATTTAGTGGATATTTTCACAAAAAGGTGAAATTTTCAAAAATTCAGAAAATTGGCTGAAAACGACTAAATATCAAGGACTCATTGGGCGAATCGCTCTGCAACTGAAATCAGAACGCTCACTGACATTTCCCCTATCTGAAAGTCTGATACACGCCGGAAAAATGACTAAGTCCCAAAAAAATTTTTTTTCAACTTTTTTCAATTTTACCCCCGTGGGATATATATTCTACCCACACACATTTGGAACTCTCCTGGGGTACCCTCACACATATAATTCCCTCATTTAGTGGATATTTTCACAAAAAAAGTGAAATTTTCAAAAATCCTGAAAATTGGCTGAAAACGACTAAATATCAAGGACTCATTGGGCGAATCGCTCTGGAACTGAAATCGGAACGCTCACTGACATTTCCCCTATCTGAAAGTCTGATAAATGCCGGAAAAATTACTAAGTCCAAAAGAAAATTTTTTTCAATTTTACCCCGTGGGATATATATTCTATCCACACACATTTGGAACTCTCCTGGGGTACCCTCACACATATTATTCCCTCATTTAGTGGATATTTTCACAAAAAAGTGAAATTTTCAAAAATCCAGATAATTGGCTGAAAACGACTAAATATCAAGGACTCATTGGGCGAATCGCTCTGGAACTGAAATCGGAACGCTCACTGACATTTCCCCTATCTGAAAGTCTGATAAATGCCGGAAAAATGACTAAGTCCAAAAAAAAATTTTTTTCAATTTTACCCCGTGGGATATATATTCTATCCACACACATTTGGAACTCTCCTGGGGTACCCTCACACATATTATTCCCTCATTTATTGGATATTTTCACAAAAAAGTGAAATTTTCAAAAATCCAGATAATTGGCTGAAAACGACTAAATATCAAGGACTCATTGGGCGAATCGCTCTGGAACTGAAATCGGAACGATCACTGACATTTCCCCTATCTGAAAGTCTGATGAACGCCGGAAAAATGACTAAGTCCAAAAATAATTTTTTTTCAACTTTTTTCAATTTTACCCCCGTGGGATATATATTCTACGCACACACATTTGGAACTCTCCTGGGGTACCCTCACACATATAATTCCCTCATTTAGTGGATATTTTCACAAAAAAGTGAAATTTTCAAAAATCCAGATAATTGGCTGAAAACAACTAAATATCAAGTACTCATTGGGCGAATCGCTCTGGAACTGAAATCGGAACGTTCACTGACATTTCCCCTATCTGAAAGTCTGATAAACGCTGGAAAAATGACTAAGTCCAAGAAAAAAAATTTTTCAACTTTTTTCAATTTTAACCACGTGGAATATATATTCTACCCACACACATTTGGAACTCTCCTGGGGTACCCTCACACATATTATTCCCTCATTTAGTGGATATTTTCACAAAAAGGTGAAATTTTCAAAAATTCAGAAAATTGGCTGAAAACGACTAAATATCAAGGACTCATTGGGCGAATCGCTCTGGAATTGAAATCGGAACGATCACTGACATTTCCCCTATCTGAAAGTCTGATAAATGCCGGAAAAATGACTAAGTCCAAAAAAAAAATTTTTTCAATTTTACCCCCGTGGGATATATATTCTATCCACACACATTTGGAACTCTCCTGGGGTACCCTCACACATATTTTTCCCTCATTTAGTGGATATTTTCACAAAAAGGTGAAATTTTCAAAAATTCAGAAAATTGGCTGAAAACGACTAAATATCAAGGACTCATTGGTCGAATCGCTCTGCAACTCAAATCAGAATGCTCACTGACATTTCCCCTATCTGAAAGTCTGATAAACGCCGGAAAAATGACTAAGTCCAAAAAAAATTTTTTTTCAACTTTTTTCAATTTTACCCCCGTGGGATATATATTCTACCCACACACATTTGAAACTCTCCTGGGGTACCCTCACACATATTATTCCCTCATTTAGTGGATATTTTCACAAAAAAGTGAAATTTTCAAAAATCCAGATAATTGGCTGAAAACGACTAAATATCAAGGACTCATTGGGCGAATCGCTCTGGAACTGAAATCGGAACGCTCACTGACATTTCCCCTATCTGAAAGTCTGATAAACGCCGGAAAAATGACTAAGTCCAAAAAAAAATTTTTTTCAACTTTTTTCAATTTTACCCCCGTGGGATATATATTCTACCCACACACATTTGGAACTCTCCTGGGGTACCCTCACACATATAATTCCCTCATTTAGTGGATAATTTCACAAAAAAAGTGAAATTTTCAAAAATCCTGAAAATTGGCTGAAATCGACTAAATATCAAGGACTCATTGGGCGAATCGCTCTGCAACTGAAATCGGAACGCTCACTGACATTTCCCCTATCTGAAAGTCTGATAAACGCCGGAAAAATGACTAAGTCCAAAAAAATTTTTTTCTCACCTTTTTCCAATTTTACCCCCGTGGGATATATATTCTAGCCACACACATTTGGAACTCTCCTGGGGTACCCTCACACATATTATTCCCTCATTTAGTGGATATTTTCACAAAAAAGTGAAATTTTCAAAAATCCAGATAATTGGCTGAAAACGACTAAACATCAAGGACTCATTGGGCGAATCGCTCTGGAACTGAAATCGGAACGGTCACGGACATTTCCCCTATCTGAAAGTCTGATAAACGCCGGAAAAATGAGTAAGTCCAAAAAAAAAATTTTTTCAACTTTTTTCAATTTTACCCCCGTGGAATATATATTCTACCCACACACATTTGGAACTCTCCTGGGGTACCCTCACACATATTATTCCCTCATTTAGTGGATATTTTCACAAAAAGGTGAAATTTTCAAAAATTCAGAAAATTGGCTGAAAACGACTAAATATCAAGGACTCATTGGGCGAATCGCTCTGGAATTGAAATCGGAACGATCACTGACATTTCCCCTATATGAAAGTCTGATAAACGCCGGAAAAATGACTAAGTCCAAAAAAAAAATTTTTTCAATTTTACCCCCGTGGGATATATATTCTATCCACACACATTTGGAACTCTCCTGGGGTACCCTCACACATATTTTTCCCTCATTTAGTGGATATTTTCACAAAAAGGTGAAATTTTCAAAAATTCAGAAAATTGGCTGAAAACGACTAAACATCAAGGACTCATTGGTCGAATCGCTCTGCAACTCAAATCAGAATGCTCACTGACATTTCCCCTATCTGAAAGTCTGATAAACGCCAGAAAAATGACTAAGTCCAAAAAAAATTTTTTTTCAACTTTTTTCAATTTTACCCCCGTGGGATATATATTCTACCCACATACATTTGGAACTCTCCTGGGGTACCCTCACACATATTATTCCCTCATTTAGTGGATATTTTCACAAAAAAGTGAAATTTTCAAAAATCCAGATAATTGGCTGAAAACGACTAAACATCAAGGACTCATTGGGCGAATCGCTCTGGAACTGAAATCGGAACGAGCACTGACATTTCCCCTATCGGTCTTTACTCCTCTTTGGTCAGACCTCATCTGGAATACTGTGTACAGTTTTGGGCACCACATTTTAAAAAAGACATAGACAAACTGGAGCAAGTTCAGAGAAGAGCGACCAGAATGGTGACTGGTCTGCAAACCATGTCCTATGAGGAACGGTTGCAGGATTTGGGAATGTTTAGCTTGCAAAAAAGAAGACTGAGAGGAGACTTAATAGCTGTCTACAAATATGTCAAGGGCTGTCACATTGTAGAAGGATTATCTTTATTCTCATTTGCACAAGGAAAGACTAGAAGCAATGGGATGAAACTAAATGGGAGGAGGCACAGATTAGATATTAGAAAAAACTTTTTGACAGTTAGGGTGATTAATGAGTGGAACAGGCTGCCACGAGAGGTGGTGAGTTCCCCTTCAATAGACGTCTTCAAACAGAGGCTGGACAGACATCTGTCTGAGATGATCTAGTGAATCCTGCTTTGAGCAGAGGGTTGGACCAGATGACCCAGGAGGTCCCCTCCAACTCTACCATTCTATGATTCTATGAAAGTCTGATAAACGAAAGAAAAATGACTAAGTCCAAGAAAAAAAATTTTTCAACTTTTTTTCAATTTTAACCACGTGGAATATATATTCTACCCACACACATTTGGAACTCTCCTGGGGTACCCTCACACATATTATTCCCTCATTTAGTGGATATTTTCACAAAAAAGTGAAATTTTCAAAAATCCAGATAATTGGCTGAAAACGACTAAACATCAAGGACTCATTGGGCGAATCGCTCTGGAACTGAAATCGGAACGCTCACTGACATTTCCCCTATCTGAAAGTCTGATAAACGCCGGAAAAATGAGTAAGTCCAAAAAAAAAATTTTTTCAACTTTTTTCAATTTTACCCCCGTGGAATATATATTCTACCCACACATATTTGGAACTCTCCTGGGGTACCCTCACACATATTATTCCCTCATTTAGTGGATATTTTCACAAAAAAGTGAAATTTTCAAAAATTCAGAAAATTGGCTGAAAACGACTAAATATCAAGGACTCATTGGGCGAATCGCTCTGGAATTGAAATCGGAACGATCACTGACATTTCCCCTATCTGAAAGTCTGATAAACGCCGGAAAAATGACTAAGTCCAAAAAAAAAATTTTTTAAATTTTACCCCCGTGGGATATATATTCTACCCACACACATTTGGAACTCTCCTGGGGTACCCCCACACATATAATTCCCTCATTTAGTGGATATTTTCACAAAAAAGTGAAATTTTCAAAAATACAGAAAATTGGCTGAAAACGACTAAATATCAAGGACTCATTGGGCGAATCGCTCTGGAATTGAAATCGGAACGATCACTGACATTTCCCCTATCTGAAAGTCTGATAAACGCCGGAAAAATGACTAAGTCCAAAAAAAAATTTTTTTAAATTTTACCCCCGTGGGATATATATTCTACCCACACACATTTGGAACTCTCCTGGGGTACCCCCACACATATAATTCCCTCATTTAGTGGATATTTTCACAAAAAAGTGAAATTTTCAAAAATACAGAAAATTGGCTGAAAACGACTAAATATCAAGGACTCATTGGGCGAATCGCTCTGGAACTGAAATCGGAACGAGCACTGACATTTCCCCTATCGGTCTTTACTCCTCTTTGGTCAGACCTCATCTGGAATACTGTGTACAGTTTTGGGCACCACATTTTAAAAAAGACATAGACAAACTGGAGCAAGTTCAGAGAAGAGCGACCAGAATGGTGACTGGTCTGCAAACCATGTCCTATGAGGAACGGTTGCAGGATTTGGGAATGTTTAGCTTGCAAAAAAGAAGACTGAGAGGAGACTTAATAGCTGTCTACAAATATGTCAAGGGCTGTCACATTGTAGAAGGATTATCTTTATTCTCATTTGCACAAGGAAAGACTAGAAGCAATGGGATGAAACTAAATGGGAGGAGGCACAGATTAGATATTAGAAAAAAATTTTTGACAGTTAGGGTGATTAATGAGTGGAACAGGCTGCCACGAGAGGTGGTGAGTTCCCCTTCAATAGACGTCTTCAAACAGAGGCTGGACAGACATCTGTCTGAGATGATCTAGTGAATCCTGCTTTGAGCAGAGGGTTGGACCAGATGACCCAGGAGGTCCCCTCCAACTCTACCATTCTATGATTCTATGAAAGTCTGATAAACGAAAGAAAAATGACTAAGTCCAAGAAAAAAAATTTTTCAACTTTTTTTCAATTTTAACCACGTGGAATATATATTCTACCCACACACATTTGGAACTTTCCTGCGGTACCCTCACACATATTATTCCCTCAATTAGTGGATATTTTCGCAAAAAGGTGAAATTTTCAAAAATTCAGAAAATTGGCTGAAAACGACTAAATATCAAGGTCTCATTGGGCGAATCGCTCTGGAACTGAAATCGGAATGCTCACTGACATTTCCCCTATCTGAAAGTCTGATAAACGCCGGAAAAATGACTAAGTCCAAAAAAAAATTTTTTTCAATTTTACCCCCGTGGGATATATATTCTATCCACACACATTTGGAACTCTCCTGGGGTACCCTCACACATATTATTCCCTCATTTAGTGGATATATTCACAAAAAAGTGAAATTTTCAAAAATCCAGATAATTGGCTGAAAACGACTAAATATCAAGGACTCATTGGGCGAATCTCTCTGGAACTGAAATCGAAACGATCAATGACATTTCCCCTATCTGAAAGTCTGATAAACGCCGGAAAAATGACTAAGTCCAAAAAAAAATTTTTTTAAACTTTTTTCAATTTTACCCCCGTGGGATATCTATTCTACCCACACACATTTGGAACTTTCCTGCGGTACCCTCACACATATAATTCCCTCATTTAGTGGATATTTTCGCAAAAAGGTGAAATTTTCAAAAATTCAGAAAATTGGCTGAAAACGACTAAATATCAAGGTCTCATTGGGCGAATCGCTCTGGAACTGAAATCGGAATGCTCACTGACATTTCCCCTATCTGAAAGTCTGATAAACGCCGGAAAAATGACTAAGTCCAAAAAAAATTTTTTTTCAATTTTACCCCCGTGGGATATATATTCTATCCACACACATTTGGAACTCTCCTGGGGTACCCTCACACATATTATTCCCTCATTTAGTGGATATATTCACAAAAAAGTGAAATTTTCAAAAATCCAGATAATTGGCTGAAAACGACTAAATATCAAGGACTCATTGGGCGAATCTCTCTGGAACTGAAATCGAAACGATCAATGACATTTCCCCTATCTGAAAGTCTGATAAACGCCGGAAAAATGACTAAGTCCAAAAAAAAATTTTTTTCAACTTTTTTCAATTTTACCCCCGTGGGATATCTATTCTACCCACACACATTTGGAACACTCCTGGGGTACCCTCACACATATAATTCCCTCATTTAGTGGATATTTTCACAAAAAAAGTGAAATTTTCAAAAATCCTGAAAATTGGCTGAAAACGACTAAATATCAAGGACTCATTGGGCGAATCGCTCTGGAACTGAAATCGGAACGCTCACTGACATTTCCCCTATCTGAAAGTCTGATAAACGCCGGAAAAATGACTAAGTCCAAGAAAAAAAAATTTTTTTTCAACTTTTTTCAATTTTACCCCCGTGGGATATATTTTCTACCCACACACATTTGGAACTCTCCTGGGGTACCCTCACACATATAATTCCCTCATTTAGTGGATATTTTCACAAAAAAAGTGAAATTTTCAAAAATCCTGAAAATTTTCTGAAAACGACTAAATATCAAGGACTCATTGGGAGATTCGCTCTGGAACTGAAATCGGAACGTTCGCTGACATTTCCCCTATCTGAAAGTCTGATAAACGCCGGAAAAATGACTAAGTCCAAAAAAAAAATTTTTTCAACTTTTTTCAATTTTACCACCGTGGGATATATATTCTATCCACACACATTTGGAACTCTCCTGGGGTACCCTCACACATATTATTCCCTCATTTAGTGGATATTTTCACAAAAAGGTGAAATTTTCAAAAATTCAGAAAATTGGCTGAAAACGACTAAATATCAAGGACTCATTGGGCGTATCGCTATGGAACTGAAATCGGAACGTTCGCTGACATTTCCCCTATCTGAAAGTCTGATAAATGCCGGAAAATCACTAAGTCCAAAAAAATTTTTTTTTCAATTTTACCCCCGTGGGATATACAGTACAGACCAAAAGTTTGGACACACCTTCTCATTTAAAGATTTTTCTATATTTTCATGACTATAAAAATTGTACATTCACACTGAAGGCATCAAAACTATGAATTAACACATGTGGAATTATATAGTTAACAAAAAAGTGTGAAACAACTGAAAATATGTCTTATATTCTAGGTTCTTCAAGGTAGCCACCTTTTGTTTTGATGACTGCTTTGCGCACACTTGGCATTCTCTTGATGAGCTTCAAGAGGTAGTCACCAGAAATGGTCTTCCAACAATCTTGAAGGAGTTCCCAGAGATGCTTAGCACTTGTTGGCCCTTTTGCCTTCACTCTGCGGTCCAGTTCACCCCAAACCATCTCGATTGGGTTCAGGTCTGGTGACTGTGGAGGCCAGGTCATCTGGCGTAGCACCCCATCACTCTGCTTCTTGGTCAAATAGCCCTTACACAGCCTGGAGGTGTGTTTGGGGTCATTGTCCTGTTGAAAAATAAATGACGGTCCAACTAAACGCAAACCGGATGGAATAGCATGCCGCTGCAAAATGCTGTGGTACCCATGATGGTTCAGCATGCCTTCAATTTTGAATAAATCTCCAACAGTGTCACCAGTAAAGCACCCCCACACCATCACACTTCCTCATCCATGCTTCACGGTGGGAACCAGGCATGTAGAGTCCATCCGTTCACCTTTTCTGCGTCGCCCAAAGACACTGTGGTTGGAACCAAAGATCTCATATTTGGACTCATCAGACCAAAGCAGATTTCCACTGGTCTAATGTCCATTCCTTGTGTTCCTTAGCCCAAACAAGTCTCTTCTGCTTGTTGTCTGTCCTTAGCAGTGGTTTCCTACAAGCTATTTTACCATGAAGGCCTGCTGCACAAAGTCTCCTCTTAACAGTTGTTGAAGAGATGTGTCTGCTGCTAGAACTCTGTGTGGCATTGACCTGGTCTCTAATCTGAGCTGCTGTTAACCTGCGATTTCTGAGGCTGGTGACTCAGATAAACTTATCCTCAGAAGCAGAGGTGACTCTTGGTCTTCCTGGGGCGGTCCTCATGTGAGCCAGTTTCTTTGTAGCGCTTGATGGTTTTTGCAACTTCACTTGGGTACACTTTCAAAGTTTTCCCAATTTTTCGCACTGGCTGACCTTCATTTCATAAAGTAATGATGACCACTCATTTTTCTTTACTTAGAATTTGTATAATGGCAAGAAAAAAACAGCTAACAGTCTATTCAGTAGGACTATCAGCTGTATTTCCACCAGACTTAGGCACAGCACAACTGATGGTCCCAACCCTATTTATAAGGCAAGAAATCCCACTTATTAAACCTGACAGGGCACACCTGTGAAGTGAAAACCATTTCCGGTGACTACCTCTTGAATCTCATCAAGAGAATGCCAAGAGTGTGCAAAGCAGTCATCAAAGCAAAAGGTGAATACTTTGAAGAACCTAGAATATAAGACATATTTTCAGTTGTTTCACGCTTTTTTGTTAAGTATATAATTCCACATGTACTGTATAAACGCCGGAAAAATGACTAAGTCCAAAAAAAAATTTTTTTCAATTTTACCCCCGTGGGATATATATTCTATCCGCACACATTTGTAACTCTCCTGGGGTACCCTCACACATATTATTCCCTCATTTAGTGGATATTTTCACAAAAAAGTGAAATTTTCAAAAATCCAGATAATAGGCTGAAAACGACTAAATATCAAGGACTCATTGGGCGAATCGCTCTGGAACTGAAATCGGAACGATCACTGACATTTCCCCTATCTGAAAGTCTGATAAAAGCCGGAAAAATGACTAAGTCCAAAAAAAAATTTTTCAACTTTTTTCAATTTTACCCCCGTGGGATATATATTCTACCCACACACATTTGGAACTCTCCTGGGGTACCCTCACACATATAATTCCCTCATTTAGTGGATATTTTCACAAAAAAAGTGAAATTTTCAAAAATCCTGAAAATTGGCTGAAAACGACTAAATATCAAGGACTCATTGGGCGAATCGCTCTGGAACTGAAATCGGAACGCTCACTGACATTTCCCCTATCTGAAAACCTGAAAAACGCCAGAAAAATTACTAAGTCCAAAAAAAAAAATTTTTCAACTTTTTTCAATTTTACCCCCGTGGGATATATATTCTATTGACACACATTTGGAACTCTCCTGGGGTACCCTCACTCATATTATTCCCTCATTTAGTGGATATTTTCACAAAAAAGTGAAATTTTCAAAAATCCAGAAAATTGAATGAAAACGACTAAATATCAAGGACTCATTGGGCGAAGCGCTCTGGAACTGAAATCGGAACGCTCACTGACATTTCCCCTATCTGAAAGTCTGATAAACGCCAGAAGAATGACTAAGTCCAAAAAAAAAATTTTTCCAACTTTTTTCAATTTTCCCCCCCTGGGATATATATTCTATCCACACACATTTGGAACTCTCCTGGGGTACCCTCACACATATTATTCCCTCATTTAGTGGATATTTTCACAAAAAAGTGAAATTTTCAAAAATCCAGATAATTGGCTGAAAACGACTAAATATCAAGGGCTCATTGGGCGAATCGCTCTGGAACTGAAATCGGAACGCTCACTGACATTTCCCCTATCTGAAAGTCTGATAAACGCCGGAAAAATGACTAAGTCCAAAAAAAAAATTTTTTTACCTTTTTTCAATTTTACCCCCGTGGGATATATATTCTATCCACACACATTTGGAACTCTCCTGGGGTACCCTCACACATATTATTCCCTCATTTAGTGGATATTTTCACAAAAAAGTGAAATTTTCTAAAATCCATAAAATTGGCTGAAAACGACTAAATATCAAGGACTCAATGGGCGCATCGCTCTGGAACTGAAATCGGAACTCTCACTGACATTTCCCCTATCTGAAAGTCTGATAAACGCCGGAAAGATGACTAAGTCCAAAAAAAAACCTTTTTTCAACTTTTTTCAATTTTACCCCCGTGGGATATATATTCTACCCACACACATTTGGAACTCTCCTGTGGTACCCTCACACATATTATTCCCTCATTTAGTGGATATTTTCACAAAAAAGTGAAATTTTCAAAAATCCAGAAAATTGTCTGAAAATGACTAAATATCAAGCACTCATTGGGCGAATCGCTCTGGAACTGAAATCGGAATGCTCACTGACATTTCCCCTATCTGAAAGTCTGATAAACGCCATAAAGATGACTAAGTCCAGAAAAAAAAATTTTTCAACTTTTTTCAATTTTACCCCCGTGGGATATATATTCTACCCACACACATTTGGAAATCTCCTGGGGTACCCTCACACATATTATTCCCTCATTTAGTGGATATTTTCACAAAAAAGTGAAATTTTCAAAAATTCAGAAATTTGCCTGAAAATGACGAAATATCAAGGACTCATTGGGCGAATCGCTCTGGAACTGAAATCGGAACTCTCACTGACATTTCCCCTATCTGAAAGTCTGATAAACGCCGGAAAGATGACTAAGTCCAAAAAAAAACCTTTTTTCAATTTTACCCCCGTCGGATATATATTCTACCCACACACATTTGGAACTCTCCTGTGGTACCCTCACACATATTATTCCCTCATTTAGTGGATATTTTCACAAAAAAGTGAAATTTTCAAAAATCCAGAAAATTGTCTGAAAACGACTAAATATCAAGGACTCATTGGGCGAATCGCTCTGGAACTGAAATCAGATGCTCACTGACATTACCCCTATTTGAAAGTCAGATAAACGCCAGAAAAATGATTAAGTCCAGAAAAAAAAAAATTTTTCAACTTTTTTCAATTTTACCCCCGTGGGATATATATTCTACCCACACACATTTGGAACTCTCCTGGGGTACCCTCACACATATTATTCCCTCATTTAGTGGATATTTTCACAAAAAAGTGAAATTTTCTAAAATCCATAAAATTGGCTGAAAACGACTAAATATCAAGGACTCATTGGGCACATCACTCTGGAACTGAAATCGGAACGCTCACTGACATTTCCCCTATCTGAAAGTCTGATAAACGCCGGAAAAATTACTAAGTCCAAAAAAAAATTTTTTTCAACTTTTTTCAATTTTACCCCCGTGGGATATATATTCTACCCACACACATTTGGAGCTCTCCAGGGGTACCCTCACACATATTATTCCCTCATTTAGTGGATAATTTCACAAAAAAGTGAAATTTTCAAAAATCCAGAAAATTGGCTGAAAACGGCTAAATATTAAGGAATCATTGGGCGAATCGCTCTGGAACCGAAATCGGAGCACTCACTGACATTTCCCCTAGCTGAAAGTCTGATAAACGCCGGAAAAATGACTAAGTCCAAAAAAAAATTTTTTTAAACTTTTTTCAATTTAACCCCTGTGGGATATATATTCTAGCCACACACATTTGTAACTCTCCTGGGGTACCCTCACACATATTATTCCCTCATTTATTGGATATTTTCACAAAAAAGTGAAATTTTCAAAAATTCAGAAATTTGCCTGAAAATGACGAAATATCAAGGACTCATCCGGCGAAAAGTTCTGGAACTAAAATCGGAACGCTCACTGACATTTCCCCTATCTGAAAGTCTGATAAACACCAGAAAAATGACTAAGTCCAAAAAAAAAAAATTTTCCAACTTTTTTCAATTTTACCCCCGTGGGATATATATTCTACCCACACACATTTGGAACTCTCCAGGGGTACCCTCACACATATTATTCCCTCATTTACTGGATATTGTCACAAAAAAGTGAAATTTTCAAAAATCCAGAAAATTGCCTGAAAATGACGAAATATCAAGGACTCATTGGGCGAATCGCTCTGGAACTGAAATCGGAATGCTCACTGACATTTCCCCAATCTGAAAGTCTGATAAACGCCAGAAAAATGCCTAAGTCCAAAAAAAAAAAAAAAAAATTGTCAACTTTTTTCAATTTTACCCCCGTGGGATATATATTCTACCCACACACATTTGTAACTCTCCTGGGGTATCCTCACACATATTATTCCCTCATTTAGTGGATATTTTCACAAAAAAGTGAAATTTTCAAAAATTCTGAAAATTGCCTGAAAATAACGAAATATCAAGGACTCACTGGGCGAATCACTCTGGAACTGAAATCGGAACGCTCACTGACATTTGCCCTATCTGAAAGTCTGATAAACGCCGAAAAAATGACTAAGTCCAAAAAAATTTTTTTTTCACTTTTTTAGTTTTACCTCCGTGGGATATATATTCTACCCTCACACATTTGTAACTCTCCTGGGGTACCCTCACACATATTATTCCCTCATTTATTGGATAGTCACAAAAAAGTGAAATTTTCAAAAATCCAGAAAATTGGCTGAAAACGAATACATATCAAGGACTCATTGGGCGAATCGCTCTGGAACTGAAATTGGAGCACTCACTGACATTTTTCCTATCTGAAAGTCTGATAAACGCCAGAAAAATGACTAAGTCTAAAAAAAATTTTTTTCAATTTTACCCCCGTGGGATATATATTCTACCCACACACATTTGGAACTCTCCTGGGGTACCCTCACACATATTATTCCCTCATTTAGTGGATATTGTCACAAAAGAGTGAAATTTTCAAAATTCCAGAAAATTAGCTGAAAACGACTAAATATCAAGGACTCATTGGGCGAACTGCTCTGGAACTGAAATCGGAGCACTCACTGAAATTTCCCGTATCTGAAAGTCTGATTAACGCCGGAAAAATGACCAAGTCCAAAAAAATTTTTTTTTCAACTTTTTAGTTTTACGCCCGTGGGATATATATTCTACCCACAGACATTTGTAACTCTCCTGGGGTACCCTCACACATATTATTCCCTCATTTAGTGGATATTTTCACAAAAAAGTGAAATTTTCAAAAATGCAGAAAATAGCCTGAAAACGACTAAATATCAAGGACTCATTGGGCGAATCGCTCTGGAACTGAAATCGGAACGCTCACTGACATTTCCACTATCTGAAAGTCTGATAAACGCCGGAAAAATTACTAAGTTCAAAAAAAAATTTTTTTTCAACTTTTTTCAATTTTACCCCCGTGGGATATATATTCTACCCAGACACATTTGGAGCTCTCCTGGGGTACCCTCACACATATTATTCCCTCATTTAGTGGATATTTTCACAAAAAAGTGAAATTTTCAAAAATTCAGAAAATTGCCTGAAAACGTCAAAATATTAAGGACTCATCCGACGAATCGCTCTGGAACTGAAATCGGAATGCTCACTGACATTTCCCCAATCTGAAAGTCTGATAAACGCCGGAAAAATGACAAAATCCAAAAAAAAATTTTTTTTGACTTCTTTCAATTTTACCCCCGTGGGATATATATTCTACCCACACACATTTGGAGCTCTCCTGGGGTACCCTCACACATATTATTCCCTCATTTAGTGGATATTTTCACAAAAAAGTGAAATTTTCAAAAATCCAGAAAATTGGCTGAAAACGACTAAATATCAAGGACTGATTGGGCGAATTACTCTGGAACTGAAATCGGAATGCTCAGTGACATTTCCCCTATCTGAAAGTGTGATAAACGCCGGAAAAATGACTAAGTCCAAAAAAAATTTTTTTTCAATTTTACCCCCGTGGGATATATATTCTACCCACACACATTTGTAACTCTCCTGGGGTACCCTCACACATATTATTCCCTCATTTAGTGGATATTGTCACAAAAAGTGAAATTTTAAAAAATCCAGAGGACTGGCTGAAAATGACTAAATATCAAGGACTCAATGGGCGAATCGCTCTGGAACTGAAATCGGAATGCTCACTGACATTTCCCCTATCTGAAAGTCTGATAAACGCCGGAAAAATGACTAAGTCCAAAAAAAAAATTTTCAAATTTTTTCAATTTTACCCCCGTGGGATATATATTCTACCCAAACACATTTGTAACTCTCCTGGGGTACTCTCACACATATTATTCCCTCATTTAGTGGATATTTAAACAAAAAAGTGACATTTTCAAAATTCCAGAAAATTGGCTGAAAACAACTAAACATCAAGGACTCATTGGGCGAATTGCTCTGGAACTGAAATCTGAATGCTCACTGACATTTCCCTTATCTGAAAGTCTGAGAAACGTCGGAAAAATGACTAATTCCAAAAAAAAATAATTTTTCAACTTCTTTCAATTTTACCCCCATGGGATATATATTCTACCCACACACATTTGGAACTCTCCTGGGGTACCCTCACACATATTATTCCCTCATTTAGTCACAAAAAAGTGAAATTTTCAAAAATCCAGAAAATTAGCTGAAAACGACTAAATATCAAGGACTCATTGGGCGAACTGCTCTGGAACTGAAATCGGAGCACTCACTGACATTTCCCGTATCTGAAAGTCTGATAAACGCCGGAAAAATGACTAAGTCCAAAAAAAATTTTTTCAACTTTTTTCAGTTTTACCCATGTGGGATCTATATTCTGCCCACACACATTTGGAACTCTCCTGGGGTACCCTCACACACATTATTCCCTCATTTAGTCGATATTTTCACAAAAAAGTGACATTTTCCAAAATCCAGAAAATTGCCTGAAAATGACAAAATATTAAGGACTCATCCGACGAATGGCTCTGGAACTGAAATCGGAATGCTCACTGACATTTCCCCTATCTGAAAGTCTGATAAATGGCGGAAAAATGCCTAAGTTCAAAAAAAAAAATTTTTTTTCAACTTTTTTCAGTTTTACCCCCGTGGGATTTATATTCTACCCACACACATTGGGAACTCTCCTGGAGTACCCTCACACATATTAATCCCTCATTTAGTCACAAAAAAGTGAAATTTTCAAAATTCCAGAAAATTGGCTGAAAACAGCTAAACATCAAGGACTCATTGGGCGAATCGCTCAGGAACTGAAATCGGAACGCTCACTGACATTTCCCCTATCTGAAAGTCTGATAAACGCCGGAAAAATGACTAAGTCCAAAAAAAAAAAAATTTCAAATTTTTTCAATTTTACCCCCGTGGGATATATATTCTACCCACACACATTTGTAACTCTCCTGGGGTACCCTCACACATATTATTCCCTCATTTAGTGGATATTTAAACAAAAAAGTGACATTTTCAAAATTCCAGAAAATTGGCTGAAAACAACTAAACATCAAGGAATCATTGGGCGAATTGCTCTGGAACTGTAATCGGAATGCTCACTGACATTTCCCCTATCTGAAAGTCTGATAAACGCCGGAAAAATGACTACGTCCAAAAAAAAAAAAAATTTCAACTTTTTTCAATTTTACCCCCGTGGGATATATATTCTATCCACACACATTTGGAACTCTCCTGGGGTACATATTATTCCCTCATTTAGTCACAAAAAAAGTGAAATTTTCAAAAATCCAGAAAATTGGCTGAAAACGACTAAATATTAAGGACTCATTGGGCGAATCGCTATGGAACTGAAATCGGAACGCTCACTGACATTTCCCCTATCTGAAAGTCTGATAAATGCCAGAAAAATGCCTAAGTCCAAAAAAAAAAATTTTTTTCAACTTTTTTCAATTTTACCCCCGTGGGATATATATTCTACCCACACACATTTGGAGCTCTCCAGGGGTACCCTCACACATATTATTCCCTCATTTAGTGGATAATTTCACAAAAAAGTGAAATTTTCAAAAATCCAGAAAATTGGCTGAAAACGGCTAAATATTAAGGAATCATTGGGCGAATCGCTCTGGAACCGAAATCGGAGCACTCACTGACATTTCCCCTAGCTGAAAGTCTGATAAACGCCGGAAAAATGACTAAGTCCAAAAAAAAATTTTTTTAAACTTTTTTCAATTTAACCCCTGTGGGATATATATTCTAGCCACACACATTTGTAACTCTCCTGGGGTACCCTCACACATATTATTCCCTCATTTATTGGATATTTTCACAAAAAAGTGAAATTTTCAAAAATTCAGAAATTTGCCTGAAAATGACGAAATATCAAGGACTCATCCGGCGAATAGCTCTGGAACTGAAATCGGAACGCTCACTGACATTTTCCCTATCTGAAAGTCTGATAAACGCCAGAAAAATGACAAAGTCCAAAAAAAAATGTTTTTCAACTTTTTTCAATTTTACCCCTGTGTATATATGTTCTACACACACACATTTGTAACTCTTCTGGGGTACCCTCACACATATTATTCCCTCATTTAGTGGATATTTTCACAAAAAAGTGAAATTTTGAAAAATTCAGAAATTTGCCTGAAAATGACGAAATATCAAGGACTCATCCGGCGAAAAGTTCTGGAACTAAAATCGGAACGCTCACTGACATTTCCCCTATCTGAAAGTCTGATAAACACCAGAAAAATGACTAAGTCCAAAAAAAAAAAATTTTCCAACTTTTTTCAATTTTACCCCCGTGGGATATATATTCTACCCACACACATTTGGAACTCTCCAGGGGTACCCTCACACATATTATTCCCTCATTTACTGGATATTGTCACAAAAAAGTGAAATTTTCAAAAATCCAGAAAATTGCCTGAAAATGACGAAATATCAAGGACTCATTGGGCGAATCGCTCTGGAACTGAAATCGGAATGCTCACTGACATTTCCCCAATCTGAAAGTCTGATAAACGCCAGAAAAATGCCTAAGTCCAAAAAAAAAAAAAAAAAATTGTCAACTTTTTTCAATTTTACCCCCGTGGGATATATATTCTACCCACACACATTTGTAACTCTCCTGGGGTATCCTCACACATATTATTCCCTCATTTAGTGGATATTTTCACAAAAAAGTGAAATTTTCAAAAATTCTGAAAATTGCCTGAAAATAACGAAATATCAAGGACTCACTGGGCGAATCACTCTGGAACTGAAATCGGAACGCTCACTGACATTTGCCCTATCTGAAAGTCTGATAAACGCCGAAAAAATGACTAAGTCCAAAAAAATTTTTTTTTCACTTTTTTAGTTTTACCTCCGTGGGATATATATTCTACCCTCACACATTTGTAACTCTCCTGGGGTACCCTCACACATATTATTCCCTCATTTATTGGATAGTCACAAAAAAGTGAAATTTTCAAAAATCCAGAAAATTGGCTGAAAACGAATACATATCAAGGACTCATTGGGCGAATCGCTCTGGAACTGAAATTGGAGCACTCACTGACATTTTTCCTATCTGAAAGTCTGATAAACGCCAGAAAAATGACTAAGTCTAAAAAAAATTTTTTTCAATTTTACCCCCGTGGGATATATATTCTACCCACACACATTTGGAACTCTCCTGGGGTACCCTCACACATATTATTCCCTCATTTAGTGGATATTGTCACAAAAGAGTGAAATTTTCAAAATTCCAGAAAATTAGCTGAAAACGACTAAATATCAAGGACTCATTTTGCGAACTGCTCTGGAACTGAAATCGGAGCACTCACTGAAATTTCCCGTATCTGAAAGTCTGATTAACGCCGGAAAAATGACCAAGTCCAAAAAAATTTTTTTTTCAACTTTTTAGTTTTACGCCCGTGGGATATATATTCTACCCACAGACATTTGTAACTCTCCTGGGGTACCCTCACACATATTATTCCCTCATTTAGTGGATATTTTCACAAAAAAGTGAAATTTTCAAAAATGCAGAAAATAGCCTGAAAACGACTAAATATCAAGGACTCATTGGGCGAATCGCTCTGGAACTGAAATCGGAACGCTCACTGACATTTCCACTATCTGAAAGTCTGATAAACGCCGGAAAAATTACTAAGTTCAAAAAAAAATTTTTTTTCAACTTTTTTCAATTTTACCCCCGTGGGATATATATTCTACCCAGACACATTTGGAGCTCTCCTGGGGTACCCTCACACATATTATTCCCTCATTTAGTGGATATTTTCACAAAAAAGTGAAATTTTCAAAAATTCAGAAAATTGCCTGAAAACGTCAAAATATTAAGGACTCATCCGACGAATCGCTCTGGAACTGAAATCGGAATGCTCACTGACATTTCCCCAATCTGAAAGTCTGATAAACGCCGGAAAAATGACAAAATCCAAAAAAAAATTTTTTTTGACTTCTTTCAATTTTACCCCCGTGGGATATATATTCTACCCACACACATTTGGAGCTCTCCTGGGGTACCCTCACACATATTATTCCCTCATTTAGTGGATATTTTCACAAAAAAGTGAAATTTTCAAAAATCCAGAAAATTGGCTGAAAACGACTAAATATCAAGGACTGATTGGGCGAATTACTCTGGAACTGAAATCGGAATGCTCAGTGACATTTCCCCTATCTGAAAGTGTGATAAACGCCGGAAAAATGACTAAGTCCAAAAAAAATTTTTTTTCAATTTTACCCCCGTGGGATATATATTCTACCCACACACATTTGTAACTCTCCTGGGGTACCCTCACACATATTATTCCCTCATTTAGTGGATATTGTCACAAAAAGTGAAATTTTAAAAAATCCAGAGGACTGGCTGAAAATGACTAAATATCAAGGACTCAATGGGCGAATCGCTCTGGAACTGAAATCGGAATGCTCACTGACATTTCCCCTATCTGAAAGTCTGATAAACGCCGGAAAAATGACTAAGTCCAAAAAAAAAATTTTCAAATTTTTTCAATTTTACCCCCGTGGGATATATATTCTACCCAAACACATTTGTAACTCTCCTGGGGTACTCTCACACATATTATTCCCTCATTTAGTGGATATTTAAACAAAAAAGTGACATTTTCAAAATTCCAGAAAATTGGCTGAAAACAACTAAACATCAAGGACTCATTGGGCGAATTGCTCTGGAACTGAAATCTGAATGCTCACTGACATTTCCCTTATCTGAAAGTCTGAGAAACGTCGGAAAAATGACTAATTCCAAAAAAAAATAATTTTTCAACTTCTTTCAATTTTACCCCCATGGGATATATATTCTACCCACACACATTTGGAACTCTCCTGGGGTACCCTCACACATATTATTCCCTCATTTAGTCACAAAAAAGTGAAATTTTCAAAAATCCAGAAAATTAGCTGAAAACGACTAAATATCAAGGACTCATTGGGCGAACTGCTCTGGAACTGAAATCGGAGCACTCACTGACATTTCCCGTATCTGAAAGTCTGATAAACGCCGGAAAAATGACTAAGTCCAAAAAAAATTTTTTCAACTTTTTTCAATTTTACCCATGTGGGATCTATATTCTGCCCACACACATTTGGAACTCTCCTGGGGTACCCTCACACACATTATTCCCTCATTTAGTCGATATTTTCACAAAAAAGTGACATTTTCCAAAATCCAGAAAATTGCCTGAAAATGACAAAATATTAAGGACTCATCCGACGAATGGCTCTGGAACTGAAATCGGAATGCTCACTGACATTTCCCCTATCTGAAAGTCTGATAAATGGCGGAAAAATGCCTAAGTTCAAAAAAAAAAATTTTTTTTCAACTTTTTTCAGTTTTACCCCCGTGGGATTTATATTCTACCCACACACATTGGGAACTCTCCTGGAGTACCCTCACACATATTAATCCCTCATTTAGTCACAAAAAAGTGAAATTTTCAAAATTCCAGAAAATTGGCTGAAAACAGCTAAACATCAAGGACTCATTGGGCGAATCGCTCAGGAACTGAAATCGGAACGCTCACTGACATTTCCCCTATCTGAAAGTCTGATAAACGCCGGAAAAATGACTAAGTCCAAAAAAAAAAAAATTTCAAATTTTTTCAATTTTACCCCCGTGGGATATATATTCTACCCACACACATTTGTAACTCTCCTGGGGTACCCTCACACATATTATTCCCTCATTTAGTGGATATTTAAACAAAAAAGTGACATTTTCAAAATTCCAGAAAATTGGCTGAAAACAACTAAACATCAAGGAATCATTGGGCGAATTGCTCTGGAACTGTAATCGGAATGCTCACTGACATTTCCCCTATCTGAAAGTCTGATAAACGCCGGAAAAATGACTACGTCCAAAAAAAAAAAAAATTTCAACTTTTTTCAATTTTACCCCCGTGGGATATATATTCTATCCACACACATTTGGAACTCTCCTGGGGTACATATTATTCCCTCATTTAGTCACAAAAAAAGTGAAATTTTCAAAAATCCAGAAAATTGGCTGAAAACGACTAAATATTAAGGACTCATTGGGCGAATCGCTATGGAACTGAAATCGGAACGCTCACTGACATTTCCCCAATCTGAAAGTCTGATAAACGCCGGAAAAATGACTAAGTCCCAAAAAAGTTTTTTTTCAACTTTTTTCAATTTTAACCCGTGTATATATATTCTACCCACACACTTTTGGAACTCTTCTAGGGTAGCCTCACACATATTATTCCCTCATTTAGTGGATATTTTCACAAAAAAGTGAAATTTTCAAAAATCCAGAAAATTGGCTGAAGACGACTAAATATCTAGGATTCATTGGGCGAATCGCTCTGGAACTGAAATAGGAGCGCTCACTGACATTTCCCCTATCTGAAAGTCTGATAAATGCCAGAAAAATGCCTAAGTCCAAAAAAAAAAATTTTTTTCAACTTTTTTTCAATTTTACCCCCGTGGGATATATATTCTACCCACACACATTTGTAACTCTCCTGGGGTACCCTCACACATATTATTCCCTCATTTAGTGGATATTTTCACAAAAAAGTGAAATTTTCAAAAATTCAGAAAATTGCCTGAAATCGACAAAATATTAAGGACTCATCCGACGAATTGCTCTGGAACTGAAATCGGAGCACTCACTTACATTTCCCCTATCTGAAAGTCTGATAAACGCTGGAAAAATGACTAAATCCAAAAAAAAATTTTTTTCAACTTTTTTCAATTTTACCCCCGTGGGATATATATTCTATCCACACACATTTGGAACTCTCCTGGGGTACCCTCACACATATTATTCGCTCATTTAGTAGATATTTTCACAAAGAAGTGAAATTTTCAAAAATTCAGAAAATTGCCTGAAAACGACAATATATTAAGGACTCATCCGACGAATCGCTCTGGAACTGAAATCGGAATGCTCACTGACATTTCCCCAATCTGAAAGTTTGATAAATGCCAGAAAAATGCCTAAGTCCAAAAAAAAAAAAATTTTTCAACCTTTTTCAATTTTACCCCCGTGGGATATATATTCTACCCACACACATTTGGAACTCTCCTGGGGAACCCTCACACATATTATTCCCTCATTTAGTCACAAAAAAGTGAAATTTTCAAAAATCCAGAAAATTGGCTGAAAACGACTAAATATCAAGGACTCATTGGGCGAATTGCTCTGTAACTGAGATGGGAGCGCTCACTGCCATTTCCCCTATCTGAAAGTCTGATAAACCCCGGAAAAATGACTAAGTCCCAAAAAAATTTTTTTCAATTTTACCCCCGTGGGATATATATTCTACCCACATACATTTGGAACTCTCCTGGGGTACCCTCACACATATTATTCCCTCATTTAGTGGATATTTTCACAAAAAAGTGAATTTTTCAAAAATTCAGAAAATTGTCTGAAAAACACTAATTATCAAGGACTCATTGGGAGAATCACTCTGGAACTGAAATCGAAACACTCACTGACATTTCCCCTCCCTGAAAGTCTGATAAACGCCTGAAAAATGACTAAGTCGAAAAAAAAAAATATTTTCAACTTTTTTCAATTTTATCCCCGTGTGATTTATATTCTACCCACACAAATTTGGAACTCTCCTGGGGTACCCTCACACATATTATTCCCTCATTTAGTGGATATTTTCACAAAAAAGTGAAATTTTCAAAAATTCTGAAAACGACAAAATATTAAGGACTCATCCGACGAATCGCTCTGGAACTGAAATCTGAATGCTCACTGACATTTCCCCAATCTGAAAGTCTGATAAACGGCGGAAAAATGACTAAGTCCAAAAAAAAATTTTTTTCAACTTCTTTCAATTTTACCCCCGTGGGATATATATTCTACCCACACACATTTAGAGCTCTTCTGGGGTACCCTCACACATATTATGCCCTCATTTAGTGGATATTTTCACAAAAAAGTGAGATTTTCAAAAATCCAGAAAATTGGCTGAAAACGACTAAATATTAATTACTCATTGGGCGAATAGCTCTGGAAGTGAAATCGGAGCACTCACTGACATTTCCCCTATCTGAAAGTCTGATAAACGCCGGAAAAATGACTAAGTCGAAAAAAAAAATATTTTCAACTTTTTTCAATTTTACCCCCTTGTGATTTATATTCTACCCACACACATTTGGAACTCTCCTGGGGTACCCTCACACATATTGTTCCCTCATTAAGCGGATATTTTCACAAAAAAGTGAAATTTTCAAAAATTTAGAAAATTGGCTGAAAATGACTAAATATCAAGGACTCATTGGGAGAATCACTCTGGAACTAAAATCGAAACACTCACTGACATTTCTCCTCCCTGAAAGTCTGATAAACGCCTGAAAAATGACTAAGTCGAAAAAAAAAATTTTTCAATTTTTTTCGATTTTACCCCGTGTGATTTATATTCTACCCACACACATTTGGAACTCTCCTGGGGTACCCTCACACATATTATTCCCTCATGTAGTGGATATTTTCAATAAAAAGTGAAATTTTCAAAAATCCAGAAAATTGGCTGAAAACGACTAAATATCAAGGACTCATTGGGAGAATCGCTCTGGAACTGAAATCGGAACGCTCACTGAGATTTCCCCTATCTGAAAGTCTGATAAACGCCGGAAAAATGACTAAGTCCAAAAAAATTTATTTTCAATTTTACCCCCGTGGGATATATATTCTTCCCACACACATTTGGAACTCTCCTGGGGTACCCTCACACATATTATTCCCTCATTTAGTGGATATTTTCACAAAAAAGTGAATTTTTCAAAAATTCAGAAAATTGTCTGAAAATCACTAATTATCAAGGACTCATTGGGAGAATCACTCTGGAACTGAAATCGAAACACTCACTGACATTTCCTCTCCCTGAAAGTCTGATAAACGCCTGAAAAATGACTAAGTCGAAAAAAAAAGATATTTTCAACATTTTTCAATTTTACCCCCGTGTGATTTATATTCTACCCACACACATTTGGAACTCTCCTGGGGTACCCTCACACATATTATTCCCTCATTTAGTGGATATTTGCACAAAAAAGTGAAATTTTCAAAAATCCAGAAAATTGGCTGAAAACGACGAAATATCAAGGACTCATTGGGCGAGTCGCTCTGGAACTGAAATCGAAACACTCACTGACATTTCCTCTCCCTGAAAGTCTGATTAACGCCAGAAAAATGCCTAAGTCCAAAAAAAATATTTTTTTTCAACTTTTTTTAATTTTTCCCCCTTGGGATATATATTCTACCCACACACATTTATAACTCTCCTGGGGTACCCTCACAGATATTATTCCCTCATTTAGTGGATATTTTCACAAAAAAGTGAAATTTTCAAAAATTCTGAAAATTGCCTGAAAACGACAAAATATTAAGGACTCATCCGACGAATTGCTCTGGAACTGAAATCTGAATGCTCACTGACATTTCCCCAATCTGAAAGTCTGATAAACGGCAGAAAAATGCCTAAGTCCAAAAAAAAATTTTTTTCAACTTCTTTCAATTTTACCCCCGTGGGATATATATTCTACCCACACACATTTAGAGCTCTTCTGGGGTACCCTCACACATATTATTCCCTCATTTAGTGGATATTTAAACAAAAAAGTGAAATTTTCAAAAATCCAGAAAATTGGCTGAAAACTACTAAATATCAAGGACTCATTCGACGAATCGATCTGGAACTGAAATCGGAATGCTCACTGACATTTCCCCTATCTGAAAGTCTGATAAACGTGGGAAAAATGAGTAAGTCAAAAAAAAATTTTTTTTCAACTTCTTTCAATTTTACCCCCGTGGGATATATATTCTACCCACAAACATTTAGAGCTCTCCTGGGGTACCCTCACACATATTATTCCCTCATTTAGTGGATATTTTCACAAAAAAGTGAAATTTTCAAAAATCCAGAAATTGGCTGAAAACGACTACATATCAAGGACTCATTGGGCGAATCGCTCTGGAAAGGAAATCGGAACGCTCACTGACATTTACCCTATCTGATAGTCTGATAAACGCCGGAAAAATGACTAAGTCCAAAAAAAAAAAAAATTTCAACTTTTTTCAATTTTACCCCCGTGGGATATATATTCTACCCACACACATTTGGAACTCTCCTGGGGTACCCTCACACATATTATTCCCTCATTTAGTGGATATTTTCACAAAAAAAGTGAACTTTTCAAAAATCCAGAAAATTGGCTGAAAACGACTAAATATCAAGGACTCATTGGGCGAATCACTCTGGAACTGAAATTGGAGCACTCACTGACATTTCCCCTATCTGAAAGTCTGATAAACGCCGGAAAAATGACTAAATCCCCCAAAAAAAAAATTTAAACTTTTTTCAATTTTACCCCCGTGGGATATATATTCCATTCACACACATTTGGAACTCTCCTGGGGTGCCCTCACACATATTATTCCCTCATTTAGTGGATATTTTCACAAAAAAGTGAAATTTTAAAAAATCCAGAAAATTGGCTGAAAACAACTAAATATCAAGGACTCATTGGGCAAATCGCTCTGGAACTGAAATCGGAACGCTCACTGACATTTCCCCTATCTGAAAATCGGATAAACGCCGGAAAAATTACTAAGTCAAAAAAAAATAATTTTTTCAACTTTTTTCAATTTTACCCCCGTGGGATATATATTCTACCCACACACATTTGTAACTCTCCTGGGGTACCCTCACACATATTATTCCCTCATTTAGTGGATATTTTCACAAAAAAGTGAAATTTTCAAAAATTCAGAAAATTGCCTGAAAACGACAAAATATTAAGGACTCATCCGACGAATCGCTCTGGAACTGAAATCGGAATGCTCACTGACATTTCCCCTATCTGAAAGTCTGATAAACGCCGGAAAAATGACTAAGTCCAAAAAAAATTTTTTCAACTTCTTTCAATTTTACCCCCGTGGGATATATATTCTACCCACACACATTTGGAACTCTCCTGGGGTACCCTCACACATATTACTCCCTCATTTAGTGGATATTTTCACAAAAAAGTGAAATTTTCAAAAATCCAGAAAATTGGCTGAAAACGACTAAATATCAAGGACTCATTGGGCGAATCACTCTGGAACTGAAATTCGAGCACTCACTCACATTTCCCCTATCTGAAACTCTGATAAACGCCGGAAAAATGACTAAATCCCCCCAAAAAAAAATTAAAACTTTTTTCAATTTTACCCCCGTGGGATATATATTCCATCCACACACATTTGGAACTCTCCTGGGGTACCCTCACACATATTATTCCCTCATTTAGTGGATATTTTCGCAAAAAAGTGAAATTTTCAAAAATTCAGAAAGTTGCCTGAAAACGACAAAATATTAAGGACTCATCCGACATATCGCTCTGGAACTGAAATCGGAATGCTCACTGACATTTCCCCTATCTGAAAGTCAGATAAATGCCGGAAAAATGACTAAATCCCCCCAAAAAAATTTTTTAACTTTTTTCAATTTTACCCCCGTGGGATATATATTCTATCCACACACATTTGGAACTCTCCTGGGGCACCCTCACACATATTATTCCCTCATTTAGTGGATATTTTCACAAAAAAGTGAAATTTTCAAAAATCCAAAAAATTGGCTGAAAACAACTAAATATCAAGGACACATTGGGCAAATCGCTCTGGAACTGAAATCGGAACGCTCACTGACATTTCCCCTATCTGAACGTCTGATAAACGCCGGAAAAATGACTAAGTCAAAAAAAATAATTTTTTCAATTTTACCCACGTGGGATATATATTCTACCCACGCACATTTGGAACTCTCCTGGGGTACCCTCACACATATTATTCCCTCATTTAGTGGATATTTTCACAAAAAAAGTGAAATTTTCAAAAATCCAGAAAATTGGCTGAAAATGACTAATTACCAAGTACTCTATGGACGAATCACTCTAGAACTAAAATCAAAACACTCACTGACATTTTTCCTCCCTGAAAGTCTGATAAACGCCTGAAAAATGACTAAGTCGAAAAAAAAATTTTTCAATTTTTTTCCATTTTACCCCTGTGTGATTTATATTCTACCCACACACATTTGGAACTCTCCTGGGGTACCCTCACACATATTATTCCCTCATTTAGTGGATATTTTCAGTAAAAAGTGAAATTTTCAAAAATCCAGAAAATTGGCTGAAAACAACTAAATATCAAGGACTCATTGGGAGAATCGCTCTGGAACTGAAATCGGAATGCTCACTGAGATTTCAACCAATCTGAAAGTCTGATAAACGCCTGAAAAATGACTAAGTCGAAAAAAAAATTTTTCAATTTTTTTCGATTTTACCCCTGTGTGATGTATATTCTACCCACACACATTTGGAACTCTCATGGGGTCCCCTCACACATATTATTCCCTCATTTAGCGGATATTTTCAATAAAAAGTGAAATTTTCAAAAATCCAGAAAATTGGCTGAAAACGACTAAATATCAAGGACTCATCCGTCGAATCGCTCTGGAATTGAAATGGAAACGCTCACTGACATTTCCCCTACCTGAAAGTCTGATAAACGCCAGAAAAATGACTAAGTCCAAAAAAAAAATTTTTTTCAACTTTTTTCAATTTTACCCCCGTGGGATATATATTCTACCCACACACATTTGGAACTCTCCTGGGGTACACATTCCCTCATTTAGTGGATATTTTCAATAAAAAGTGAAATTTTCAAAAATCCTGAAAATTGGCTGAAAACGACTAAATATCAAGGACTCATTGGGCGAATCGCTCTGGAACTGAAATTGGATCGCTCACTGACATTTCCCCTATCTGAAAGTCTGATAAACGCCGGAAAAATGACTTATTCCAAAAAATTTTTTTTTTCAACTGTTTTCAATTTTATCCCTGTGGGACATATATTCTACCCACACACATTTGGAACTCTCCTGGGGTACCCTCACAAATATTATTCCCTCATTTAGTGGATATTTTCACAAAAAAGTGAAATTTTCAAAAATCCAGAAAATTGGGTGAAAACTACTAAATATCAATGACTCATCCGGCGAATCGCTCTGGAACTGAAATCGAAACACTCACTGACATTTCCCCTCCCTGAAAGTCTGATAAACGCCTGAAAAATGACTAAGTCGAAAAAAAAAAATGTTTTTTTTTTTTTTTATTTTACCCCCGTGTGATTTATATTCTACCCACACACAATTGGAACTCTCCTGGGGTACCCTCACACATATTATTCCCTCATTTAGTGGATATATTCACAAAAAAGTGAAATTTTCAAAAATCCAAATTATTGGCTGAAAACAACTAAATATCAAGGACTCATTGGGCGAATCGCTCTGGAACTGAAATCGGAATGCTCACTGACATTTGCCCTATCTGAAAGTCTGATAAACGCCGGAAAAATGACTAGGTCCAAAAAAAATTTTTTTTCAACTTTTTTCAATTTTACCCCCGTGGGATATACAGTTATATGAAAAAGTTTGGGCACCCCTACTAAGCTTAAGCTTAATGTTTTATAAAAATTGGTGTTTTTGCAACAGCTATTTCAGTTTGATATATGTAATAACTGTTGGACACAGTAATGTTTCTGCCTTGAAATGAGGTTTATTGTACTAACAGAAAATGTGCAATCTGCATTCAAACAAAATTTGACAGGTGCATAAGTATGGGCACCCTTATCATTTTCTTGTTTTAAATACTCCTACCTACTTTTTACTGACTTACTAAAGCACTTTTTTTGGTTTTGTAATCTCATTGAGCTTTGAACTTCATAGCCAGGTGTATGCAATCATGAGAAAAGCTACTTAAAGTGGCCACTTGCAAGTTGTTCTCCTGTTTGAATCTCCTCTGAAGAGTGGCATCATGGGCTCCTCAAAACAACTGTCAAATGATTTGAAAACAAAGATTATTCAACATAGTTGTTCAGGGGAAGGATACAAAAAGCTGTCTCAGAGATTTAACCTGTCAGTTTCCACTGTGAGGAACATAGTAAGGAAATGGAAGAACACAGGGACAGTTCTTGTTAAGGCCAGAAGTGGCAGGCCAAGAAAAACATCAGAAAGGCAGAGAAGAAGAATGGTGAGATCAGTCAAGGACAATCCTCAGACCACCTCCAGAGAGCTGCAGCATCAACTTGCTGCAGATGGTGTCACTGTGCATCGGTCAACTATACAACGCACATTGCACAAGGAGAAGCTGTATGGGAGAGTGATGCGAAAGAAGCCGTTTCTGCAAGCACGCCACAAACAGTCGGCTAAGGTATGCAAAAGCACATTTGGAGAAGGCAATTTCTTTTTGGAAGAAGGTCCTGTGGACTGATGAAACCAAGATTGAGATGTTTGGTCATACAAAAAGGCGTTTTGCATGGCGGCAAAAAAACACAGCATTCCAAGAAAAACACTTGCTACCCACTGTAAAATTTGGTGGAGGTTCCACCATGCTTTGGGGCTGTGTGGCCAATGCCGGCACCGGGAATCTTGTTAAAGTTGAGGGACGCATGGATTCCACTCAGTATCAGCAGATTCTTGACAATAATGTTCAAGAATCAGCGACAAAGTTGAAGTTACGCAGGGGATGGATCTTTCAGCAAGACAAAGATCCAAAACACCGCTCCAAATCTACTCAGGCATTCATGCAGAGGAACAATTACAATGTTCTGGAATGGCCATCCCAGTCCCCAGACCTGAATATCATTGAACATCTGTGGGATCATTTGAAGAGGGCTGTCCATGCTCGGCGACCATCAAACTTAACTGAACTGGAATTGTTTTGTAAAGAGGAATGGTCAAAAATATCTTCATCCAGGATCCAGGAACTCATTAAAAGCTACAGGAAGTGACTAGAGGCTGTTATTTTTGCAAAAGGAGGATCTACTAAATATTAATGTCACTTTTCTGGTGAGGTGCCCATACTTATGCACCTGTCAAATTTATTTTGAATGCAGATTGCACATTTTCTGTTAGTACAATAAACCTCATTTCAAGGCAGAAACATTACTGTGTCCAACAGTTATTACATATATCAAACTGAAATAGCTGTTGCAAAAACACCAATTTTTATAAAACATTAAGCTTAAGATTAATAGGGGTGCCCAAACTTTTTAATATAACTGTATATTCTACCCACACACATTTGGAACTCTCCTGGGGTACCCTCACACATATTATTCCCTCATTTAGTGGATATTTTCACAAAAAAGTGAAATTTTAAAAAATCCAAAATATTGGCTGAAAACGACAAAATATCAAGGACTCATTGGGCGAATCCCTCTGGAAATGCAATCGAAACACTCACTGACATTTGCCCTATCTGAAAGTCTGATAAACGCCAGAAAAAAGACTAAGTCCAAAAAAAAAATGTTTTCAACTTTTTTCAATTTTACCACCGTTGGATAAACATTCTACCCACACACATTTGGAGCTCTCCTGGGGTACCCTCACACATATTATTCCCTCATTTAGTGGATATTTTCAATAAAAAGTGAAATTTTCAAAAATCCAGAAAATTGGCTGAAAACGACAAAATATCAAGGACTCATTGGGCGAATCCCTCTGGAAATGCAATCGTTACGCTCACTGACATTTCCCCTATCAGAAAGTTGGATAACCGTCAGAAAAATGACTAACTCCAGAAAAAAAATTTTTTCAACTTTTTTCAATTTTACCCCCGTGGGATATATATTCTACCCACACACATTTGGAACCCTCCTGGGGTACCCTCACACATATTATTCCCTCATTTATTGGATATTTTCAATAAAAAGTGAAATTTTCAAAAATCCAGAAAATTGGCTGAAAACGACTAAATATCAAGGACTCATTGCGCGAATAGCTCTGGAACTGAAATCGGAACGCTCACTGAGATTTCCCCTATCTGAAAGTCTGATAAACGCTGGAAAAATGACTAAGTTGAAAAAAAAAATTTTAAAACTTTTTTCAATTTTACCCCCGTGGGATATATATTCTACCAACACACATTTGGAACTCTCCTGAGGTACCTTTAGACATATTATTCCCTCATTTAGTGGATATTTTCACAAAAAAGTGAAATTTTCAAAAATCCAGAAAATTGGCTGAAAACGACTAAATATCAAGGACTCATTGGGCGAATCGCTCTGGAACTGAAATCTGAGCGCTCACTGACATTTGCCCTATCTGAAAGTCTGATAAACGCCGGAAAAATGACTAAGTCCCAAAAAAAATTTTTCCAACTTTTTTCAATTTTACCCCCGTGGGATATATATTCTACCCACACACATTTGGAACTCTCCTGGGGTAACCTCACACATATTATTCGGTCATTTAGTGGATATTTTCAATAAAAAATGAAATTTTCAAAAATCCAGAAAATTGGCTGAAAACGACTAAATATCAAGGACTCATTGGGAGAATCGCTCTGGAACTGAAATCGGAACGCTCACTGAGATTTCCCCTATCTGAAAGTCTGATAAACGCCGGAAAAATGACAAAGTCTAAGAAAAAAAGATTTTCAACTTTTTTCAATTTTACCCCCGTGGGATGTATATTCTACCCACACACATTTGGAACTCTCCTTGGGTACCCTCACACATATTATTCCCTCATTTAGTGGATATTTTCACAAAAAAGTGAAATTTTCAAAAATCCAGAAAATTGACTGAAAACGACGAAATATCAAGGACTCATTGGGCGAATCGCTCTGGAACTGAAATCGGAACGCTCACTGACATTTCCCCTATCTGAAAGTCTGATAAACGGTGGAAAAATGACTAAGTCTAAGAAAAAAAAATTTCAACTTTTTTCAATTTTACACCCGTGGGATATATATTCTACCCACACACATTTGGAACACTCCTGCGGTACCCTCACACATATTATTCCCTCATTTAGTGGATATTTTCAGAAAAAAGCGAAAATTACATAAATTCAAACAATTTGCTGAAAATGAATAAATATCAAGTACTCAATGGGCGAATCGCTCTGGAACTGAAATCGGAACGCTCACTGACATTTCCCCTATCTGAAAGTCTGATAAACGCCGGAAAAATGACTAAGTCTAAGAAAAAAATATTTTCAACTTTTTTCAATTTTACACCCGTGTGATATATATTTTAGCCACACACTTTTGGAACTCTACTGTCGCACCTTCACACATATTATTCCCTCATTTAGTCGATATTTTCACAAAAAAGTGAAATTTTTAAAAATCCAGAAAATTGGCTGAAAGCGACTATATATCAAGGACTCATTGGGTGAATCGCTCTGGAACTGAAATCGGAATGCTCACTAACATTTACCCTATCTGAAAGTGTAATAAACGCCGGAAAAATGACTACGTACAAAAAAAAAAAATTTTTTCAACGTTTTTCAATTTTACCCCCGTGGGTTAGATATTCTACCCACACACATTTGGAACTTTCATGGGGTACCCTCACACATATTATTCCCTCATTTAGTTGATATTTTCACAAAAAAGTGAAATTTTCAAAAATCCAAAATATTGGCTGAGAACGACTAAATATTAAGGACTCAATGGTCGAATTGCTCTGGAACTGAAATCGGAACGCTCACTTACATTTGCCCTATCTGAAAGTCTGATAAACACCGGAAAAATGACTAAATCTAAGAAAAAAAGATTTTCAACTTTTTTCAATTTTACCCCCGTGTGATATATATTCTACCCACACACTTTTGGAACTCTACTGGCGTACCTTCACACATATTATTCCCTCATTTAGTGGATATTTTCACAAAAAAGTGAAATTTTAAAAAATCCAGAAAATTGGCTGAAAACGACTAAATATCAAGGACTCATTGAGCGAATCGCTCTGGAACTGAAATCGGAACGCTCACTGACATTTCCCCTATCTGAAAGTCTGATAAACGCTGGAAAAATGACTAAGTCTAAGAAGAAAAAAATTTAAACTTTTTTCAATTTTACCCCCGTGGGATATGTATTCTACCCACACACATTTGGAACTCTCCTGGGGTACCCTCACACAGATTATTCCCTCATTTAGTGGATATTTTCGCAAAAAAGTGAAATTTTCAAAAATCCAGAAAATTGGCTGAAAACGACTAAATATCAAGGACTCATTGAGAGAATAGCTCTGGCACTGAAATTGGAACGCTCACTGACATTTCCCCTATCTGAAAGTCTGATAAACGCCGGAAAAATGACTAAGTCTAAGAAAAAAATGTTTTCAACTTTTTTCAATTTTACCCCCGTGGGATATGTATTCTACCCACACACATTTGGAACTCTCCTGGGGTACCCTCATACATATTATTCCCTCATTTAGCGGATATTTTCACAAAAAAGTGAAATTTTCAAAAATCCATTAAATTGGCTTAAAATGACTAAATATCAAGGACTCATTGGGCGAATCGCTCTGGAACTGAAATTGGAATGCTTACTGACATTTGCCCTATCCAAAAGTGTAATAAACGCCGGAAAAATGACTAAGTCCAAAAAAAAATTTTTTCAACGTTTTTCAATTTTACCCCTGTGGGATATAATTTCTACCCACACACATTTGGAACCCTCCTGGGGTACCCTCACACATATTATTCCCTCATTTAGTGGATATTTTTACAAAAAAGTGAAATTTTCAAAAATCCAAAATATTGGCTGAGAACGACTAAATATCATGGACTCATTGGGCGAATTGCTCTGGAACTGAAATCGGAACGCTCACTGACATTTGCCCTATCTGAAAGTCTGATAAACGCCGGAAAAATGACTAAATCTAAGAAAAAAAGATTTTCAACTTTTTTCAATTTTACCCCCGTGTGATATATATTCTACCCACACACTTTTGGAACTCTACTGGCATACCTTCACACATATTATTCCCTCATTTAGTGGATATTTTCACAAAAAAGTGAAATTTTCAAAAATCCAAAATATTGGCTGAAAACGACTAAATATCAAGGACTCATTGGGCGAATCGCTCTGGAACTGAAATCGGAAAGCTCGCTGACATTTCCCCTATCTGAAAGTCTGATAAACGCTGGAAAAATGACTAAGTCCAAAAAAAAATTTTTTCAACGTTTTTCAATTTTACCCCTGTGGGATATAAATTCTACCCACACACATATGGATCTCTCCTGGGGTACCCTCACACATATTATTCCCTCATTTAGTGGATATTTTCACAAAAAAGTGAAATTTTCAAAAATCCAGAAAATTGGATGAAAACGACTAAATATCAAGGACTCATTGGGCGAATCGCTCTGGAACTGAAATCAGAACGCTCACTGACATTTCCCCTATCTGAAAGTCTGATAAACGCCGGAAAAATGACTAAGTCTAAGAAAAAAATGTTTTCAACTTTTTTCAATTTTACCCCTGTGTGATATATATTCTACCCAAACACTTTTGGAACTCTACTGGCGTACCTTCACACATATTATTCCCTCATTTAGTGGATATTTTCACAAAAAAGTGAAATTTTCAAAAATCCAGAAAATTGGCTGAAAACGACTAAATATCAAGGACTCATTGAGCTGGAACTCATTGAGCTCTGGAACTGAAATCGGAACGCTCACTGACATTTCCCCTATCTGAAAGTCTGATAAACGCTGGAAAAATGACTAAGTCTAAGAAGAAAAAAATTTCAACCTTTTTCAATTTTACCCCCGTGGGATATGTATTCTACCCACACACATTTGGAACTCTCCTGGGGTACCCTCACACATATTATTCCCTCATTTAGTGGATATTTTCACAAAAAAGTGAAATTTTCAAAAATCCAGAAAATTGGCTGAAAACGACTAAATATCAATGACTCATTGGGCGAATCACTCTGGAACTGAAATCGGAACGCTCACTGACATTTCCCCTATCTGAAAGTCTGATAAACGCCGGAAAAATGACTAAATCTAAGAAAAAAAGATTTTCAACTTTTTTCAATTTTACCCCTGTGTGATATATATTCTACCCAAACACTTTTGGAACTCTACTGGCGTACCGTCACACATATTATTCCCTCATTTAGTGGATATTTTCACAAAAAAGTGAAATTTTCAAAAATCCAGAAAATTGGCTGAAAACGACTAAATATCAAGGACTCATTGAGCGAATCGCTCTGGAACTGAAATCGGAACGCTCACTGACATTTCCCCTATCTGAAAGTCTGATAAACGCTGGAAAAATGACTAAGTCTAAGAAGAAAAAAATTTCAACCTTTTTCAATTTTACCCCCGTGGGATATGTATTCTACCCACACACATTTGGAACTCTCCTGGGGTACCCTCACACATATTATTCCCTCATTTAGTGGATATTTTCACAAAAAAGTGAAATTTTCAAAAATCCATTAAATTGGCTGAAAATGACTAAATATCAAGGACTCATTGGGCGAATCGCTCTGGAACTGAAATCGGAACGCTCACTGACATTTGCCCTATCCAAAGTGTAATAAACGGCGGAAAAATGACTAAGTCCAAAAAAAAATTTTTTCAACGTTTTTCAATTTTACCCCTGTGGGATATAAATTCTACCCACACACATTTGGAACTCTCCTGGGGTAACCTCACACATATTATTCCCTCATTTAGTGGATATTTTCACGAAAAAGTGAAATTTTCTAAAATCCAAATTTTTGGCTGAAAACGACTAAATATCAAGGACTCATTGGGCGAATCGCTCTGGAACTGAAATCGGAACGCTCACTGACATTTCCCCTATCTGAAAGTCTTATAAACGCCGGAAAAATGACTAAGTCTAATAAAAAAAAAATTTCAACTTTTTTCAATTTTACCCCCGTGGGATATATATTCTACCACACACATTTGGAAATCTACTGGGGTACACATTTTATTCCCTCATTTAGTGGATATTTTCACGAAAAAGTGAAATTTTCAAAAATCCAGAAAATTGGCTGAAAACGACTAAATATCAAGTACTCATTGGGCTAATCGCTCTGGAACTGAAATCGGAACGCTAACTGACATTTCCCCTATCTGAAAGTCTGATAAACACCGGAAAAATGACTAAGCCTAAGAAAAAAAGATTTTCAACTTTTTTCAATTTTACCCCCTTGTGATAAATATTCTACCCACACACTTTTGGAACTCTACTGGCGTACCTTCACACATATCATTCCCTCATTTAGTGGATATTTTCACAAAACAGTGAAATTTTCAAAAATCCAAAATATTGGCTGAAAACGACTAAATATCAAGGACTCATTGGGCGAATCGCTCTCGAACTGAAATCGGAATGCTCACTGACATTTGCCCTATCTGAAAGTCTGATAAACGCCGGAAAAATGAGTAAGTCCAAAAAAATTTTTTTTGCAACTTTTTACAATTTTACCCCCGTGGGATATATATTCTACCCACACACATATGGAACTCTCCTGGGGTACCCTCACACATATTATTCCCTCATTTAGTGGATATTTTCACAAAAAAGTGAAATTTTCAAAAATCCAGAAAATTGGCTGAAAACGACTAAATATCAAGGACTCATTGGGCGAATCACTCTGGAACTGAAATCGGAATGCTCACTGACATTTCCCCTATCTGAAAGTCTGATAAACGCCGGAAAAATGACTAAATCTAAGAAAAAAAGATTTTCAACTTTTTTCAATTTTACCCCTGTGTGATATATTTTCTACCCAAACACTTTTGGAACTCTACTGGCGTACCTTCACACATATTATTCCCTCATTTAGTGGATATTTTCACAAAAAAGTTAAATTTTCAAAAATCCAGAAAATTGGCTGAAAACAACTAAATATCAAGGACTCATTGAGCTGGAACTCATTGAGCTCTGGAACTGAAATCGGAACGCTCACTGACATTTCCCCTATCTGAAAGTCTGATAAACGCTGGAAAAATGACTAAGTCTAAGAAGAAAAAAATTTCAACCTTTTTCAATTTTACCCCCGTGGGATATGTATTCTACCCACACACATTTGGAACTCTCCTGGAGTACCCTCACACATATTATTCCCTCATTTAGTGGATATTTTCACAAAAAAGTGAAATTTTCAAAAATCCAGAAAATTGGCTAAAAACGACTAAATATCAAGGACTCATTGGGCGAATCACTCTGGAACTGAAATCGGAACGCTCACTGACATTTCCCCTATCTGAAAGTCTGATAAATGCCGGAAAAATGACTAAATCTAAGAAAAAAAGATTTTCAACTTTTTTCAATTTTACCCCTGTGTGATATATATTCTACCCAAACACTTTTGGAACTCTACTGGCGTACCTTCACACATATTATTCCCTCATTTAGTGGATATTTTCACAAAAAAGTGAAATTTTCAAAAATCCAGAAAATTGGCTGAAAACGACTAAATATCAAGGACTCATTGAGCGAATCGCTCTGGAACTGAAATCGGAACGCTCACTGACATTTCCTCTATCTGAAAGTCTGATAAACGCTGGAAAAATGACTAAGTCTAAGAAGAAAAAAATTTCAACCATTTTCAATTTTACCCCTGTGGGATATGTATTCTACCCACACACATTTGGAACTCTCCTGGGGTACCCTCACACATATTATTCCCTCATTTAGTGGATATTTTCACAAAAAAGTGAAATTTTCAAAAATCCATTAAATTGGCTGAAAATGACTAAATATCAAGGACTCATTGGGCGAATCGCTCTGGAACTGAAATCGGAACGCTCACTGACATTTGCCCTATCCAAAAGTGTAATAAACGGCGGAAAAATGACTAAGTCCAAAAAAAAAATTTTTCAACGTTTTTCAATTTTACCCCTGTGGGATATAAATTCTACCCACACACATTTGGAACTCTCCTGGGGTACCATCACACATATTATTCCCTCATTTAGTGGATATTTTCACGAAAAAGTGAAATTTTCAAAAATCCAAAGTATTGGCTGAAAACGACTAAATATCAAGGACTCATTGGGCGAATCGCTCTGGAACTGAAATCGGAACGCTCACTGACATTTCCCCTATCTGAAAGTCTGATAAACGCCGTAAAAATTACTCAGCCCAAAAATTTTTTTTTTCAACTTTTTTCAATTTTACCCACGTGGGATATATATTCTACCCACACACATTTGGACCTCTCCTGGGGTACCCTCACACATATTATTCCCTCATTTAGTGGATATTTTCACAAACAAGTGAAATTTTCAAAAATCCAAAATATTGGCTGAAAACGACTAAATATCAAGGACTCATTGGGCGAATCGCTCTGGAACTGAAATCGGAACGCTCACTGACATTTCCCCTATCTGAAAGTCTGATAAACGCCGTAAAAATGACAGTCCGAAAATATTTTTTTTCAACATTTTTCAATTTTTACCCCCGTGGGATATGTATTCTACCTACACACATTTGGAACTCTCCTGGGGTACCCTCAGACATATTATTCCCTCATTTAGTGGATATTTTCACAAAAAAGTGAAATTTTCAAAAATCAAAATATTGGCTGAAAACGAATAAATATCAAGGACTCATTGGGTGAATCGCTCTGGAACTGAAATCGGATCGCTCACTGACATTTCCCCTATCTGAAAGTCTGATAAACGCCGGAAAAATGGCTAAGTCCAAAAAAAATTTTTTTTCATCTTTTTTCAATTTTACCCCTGTGGGATATATATTATACCTACACACATTTGGAACTCTCCTGGGGTACCCTCACACATATTATTCACTCATATAGTGGATATTTTCACAAGCAAGTGAAATTTTCAAAAATCCAAAATATTGGCTGAAAACGACTAAATATCAAGGACTCATTGGGCGAATCGCTCTGGAACTGAAATCGGAACGCTCAGTGACATTTGCCCTAACTGAAAGTCTGATAAACGCCGGAAAAATGACTAAGTCCAAAAAAAAATTTGTTAAACTTTTTTCAACTTTACCCCCGTGGGATATATATTCTACCCACACACATTTGGAACTCTCCTGGGTTACCCTCACACATATTATTCCCTCATTTAGTGGATATTTTCACAAAAAAGTGAAATTTTCAAAAATCCAGAAAATTGGCTGAAAACTACTAAATATCAAGGTCTCATTGGGCGAATAGCTCTGGAACTGAAATCGGAACGCTCACTGATATTTCCCCTATCTGAAAGTCTGATAAACGCCGTAAAAATGACTAAGTCCAAAAATATTTTTTTTCAACTTTTTTCAATTTTACCCACGTGGGATATATATTCTACACACACACATTTGGACCTCTCCTGGGGTACCCTCAGACATATTATTCCCTCATTTAGTGGATATTTTCACAAACAAGTGAAATTTTCAAAAATCCAACATATTGGCTGAAAACGACTAAATATCAAGGACTCATTGGGCGAATCGCTCTGGAACTGAAATCGGAACGCTCACTCACATTTCCCCTATCTGAAAGTCTGATAAACGCCGTAAAAATGACTAAGTCCAAAAATTTTTTTTTTCAACTTTTTTCAATTTTACCCACGTGGGATATATATTCTACCAACACACATTTGGACCTCTCCTGGGGTACCCTCACACATATTATTCCCTCATTTAGCGGATATTTTCACAAACAAGTGAAATTTTCAAAAATCCAAAATATTGGCTGAAAACGACTAAATATCAAGGACTCATTGGGTGAATCGCTCTGGAACTGAAATCGGATCGCTCACTGACATTTCCCCTATCTGAAAGTCTGATAAACGCCGGAAAAATGGCTAAGTCCAAAAAAAATTTTTTTTCATCTTTTTTCAATTTTACCCCTGTGGGATATATATTATACCTACACACATTTGGAACTCTCCTGGGGTACCCTCACACATATTATTCACTCATATAGTGGATATTTTCACAAGCAAGTGAAATTTTCAAAAATCCAAAATATTGGCTGAAAACGACTAAATATCAAGGACTCATTGGGCGAATCGCTCTGGAACTGAAATCGGAACGCTCAGTGACATTTGCCCTAACTGAAAGTCTGATAAACGCCGGAAAAATGACTAAGTCCAAAAAAAAATTTGTTAAACTTTTTTCAACTTTACCCCCGTGGGATATATATTCTACCCACACACATTTGGAACTCTCCTGGGTTACCCTCACACATATTATTCCCTCATTTAGTGGATATTTTCACAAAAAAGTGAAATTTTCAAAAATCCAGAAAATTGGCTGAAAACTACTAAATATCAAGGTCTCATTGGGCGAATAGCTCTGGAACTGAAATCGGAACGCTCACTGATATTTCCCCTATCTGAAAGTCTGATAAACGCCGTAAAAATGACTAAGTCCAAAAATATTTTTTTTCAACTTTTTTCAATTTTACCCACGTGGGATATATATTCTACACACACACATTTGGACCTCTCCTGGGGTACCCTCAGACATATTATTCCCTCATTTAGTGGATATTTTCACAAACAAGTGAAATTTTCAAAAATCCAACATATTGGCTGAAAACGACTAAATATCAAGGACTCATTGGGCGAATCGCTCTGGAACTGAAATCGGAACGCTCACTCACATTTCCCCTATCTGAAAGTCTGATAAACGCCGTAAAAATGACTAAGTCCAAAAATTTTTTTTTTCAACTTTTTTCAATTTTACCCACGTGGGATATATATTCTACCAACACACATTTGGACCTCTCCTGGGGTACCCTCACACATATTATTCCCTCATTTAGCGGATATTTTCACAAACAAGTGAAATTTTCAAAAATCCAAAATATTGGCTGAAAACGACTAAATATCAAGGACTCATTGGGCGAATCGCTCTGGAACTGAAAACGGAACGCTCACTGACATTTCCCCTATCTGAAAGTCTGATAAGCGCCGTAAAAATGACTAAGTCCAAAAATATTTTTTTTCAACTTTTTTCAATTATACCCCCGTGGGATATTTATTCTACCTACACACATTTGGAACTCTCCTGGGGTACCCTCAGACATATTATTCCCTCATTTAGTGGATATTTTCACAAACAAGTGAAATTTTCAAAAATCCAAAATATTCACTGAAAACGACTAAATATCAAGGACTCATTGGGCGAATCGCTCTGGAACTGAAATCGGAACACTCACTGACATTTCCCCTATCTGAAAGTCTGATAAACGCAGTAAAAATAAATAAGTCCAAAAATATTTCTTTTCAACTTTTTTCAATTTTACCCACGTGGGATATATATTCTACCCACACAAATTTGGAACTCTCCTGGGGTACCCTCAAACATATTATTACCTCATTTAGTGGATATTTTCACAAAAAAGTGAAATTTTCAAAAATCCAGAAAATTGGCTGAAACCTACTAAATATCAAGGACTCATTGGGCGAATCACTCTGGAACTGAAATCGGAATCCTCACGGACATTACCCCTATCTGAAAGTCTGATAAACGCCGGAAAAATGACTAAGTCAAAAAAAATTTTTTTTTCAACTTTTTTCAATTTTTCCCCCGTGGGATATATATTCTAACCACACACATTTGGAACTCTCCTGGGGTACCCTCACACATATTATTCCCTCATTTAGTGGATATTTTCACAAAAAAGTGAAATTTTCAAAAATCCAAAATATTGGCTGAAAACGACTAAATATCAAGGACTCATTGGGCGAATCGCTCTGGAACTGAAATCGGAACGCTCACTGACATTTCCCCTATCTGAAAGTCTGATAAACGCCGAAAAAATTACTAAGTCCAAAAAAAAATTTTTTTCATCTTTTTTCAATTTTACCCCCGTGGGATATATATTCTACCTACACACATTTGGAACTCTCCTGGGGTACCCTCACACATATTTTTCCCTCATATAGTGGATATTTTCACAAACAAGTGAAATTTTCAAAAATCCAAAATATTGGCTGGAAACGACTAAATATCAAGGACTCATTGGGCGAATCGCTCTGGAACTGAAATCGGAACGCTCACTGACATTTCCCCTATCTGAAAGTCTGATAAACGCCGTAAAAATGACTAAGTCCAAAAAATTTTTTTTTAAACTTTTTTCAATTTTACTCACGTGGGATATATATTCTACCAACACACATTTGGACCTCTCCTGGGGTACCCTCACACATATTATTCCCTCATTTAGCGGATATTTTCACAAACAAGTGAAATTTTCAAAAATCCAAAATATTGGCTGAAAACGACTAAATATCAAGGACTCATTGGGCGAATCGCTCAGGAACTGAAAACGGAACGCTCACTGACATTTCCCCTATCTGAAAGTCTGATAAGCGCCGTAAAAATGACTAAGTCCAAAAATATTTTTTTTCAACTTTTTTCAATTATACCCCCGTGGGATATTTATTCTACCTACACACATTTGGAACTCTCCTGGGGTACCCTCTGGCATCTTATTCCCTCATTTAGTGGATATTTTCACAAACAAGTGAAATTTTCAAAAATCCAAAATATTCGCTGAAAACGACTAAATATCAAGGACTCATTGGGCGAATCGCTCTGGAACTGAAATCGGAACGCTCACTGACATTTGCCCTATCCAAAGTGTAATAAACGGCGGAAAAATGACTAAGTCCAAAAAAAAATTTTTTCAACGTTTTTCAATTTTACCCCTGTGGGATATAAATTCTACCCACACACATTTGGAACTCTCCTGGGGTACCCTCACACATATTATTCCCTCATTTAGTGGATATTTTCACGAAAAAGTGAAATTTTCAAAAATCCAAAGTATTGGCTGAAAACGACTAAATATCAAGGACTCATTGGGCGAATCGCTCTGGAACTGAAATCGGAACGCTCACTGACATTTCCCCTACCTGAAAGTCTTATAAACGCCGGAAAAATGACTAAGTCTAATAAAAAAAAAATTTCAACTTTTTTCAATTTTACCCCCGTGGGATATATATTCTACCACACACATTTGGAAATCTACTGGGGTACCCTCACACATATTATTCCCTCATTTAGTGGATATTTTCACGAAAAAGTGAAATTTTCAAAAATCCAGAAAATTGGCTGAAAACGACTAAATATCAAGTACTCATTGGGGTAATCGCTCTGGAACTGAAATCGGAACGCTAACTGACATTTCCCCTATCTGAAAGTCTGATAAACACCGGAAAAATGACTAAGCCTAAGAAAAAAAGATTTTCAACTTTTTTCAATTTTACCCCCTTGTGATAAATATTCTACCCACACACTTTTGGAACTCTACTGGCGTACCTTCACACATATTATTCCCTCATTTAGTGGATATTTTCACAAAACAGTGAAATTTTCAAAAATCCAAAATATTGGCTGAAAACGACTAAATATCAAGGACTCATTGGGCGAATCGCTCTCGAACTGAAATCGGAATGCTCACTGACATTTGCCCTATCTGAAAGTCTGATAAACGCCGGAAAAATGAGTAAGTCCAAAAAAATTTTTTTTGCAACTTTTTACAATTTTACCCCCGTGGGATATATATTCTACCCACACACATATGGAACTCTCCTGGGGTACCCTCACACATATTATTCCCTCATTTAGTGGATATTTTCACAAAAAAGTGAAATTTTCAAAAATCCAGAAAATTGGCTGAAAACGACTAAATATCAAGGACTCATTGGGCGAATCACTCTGGAACTGAAATCGGAATGCTCACTGACATTTCCCCTATCTGAAAGTCTGATAAACGCCGGAAAAATGAATAAATCTAAGAAAAAAAGATTTTCAACTTTTTTCAATTTTACCCCTGTGTGATATATATTCTACCCAAACACTTTTGGAACTCTACTGGCGTACCTTCACACATATTATTCCCTCATTTAGTGGATATTTTCACAAAAAAGTGAAATTTTCAAAAATCCAGAAAATTGGCTGAAAACAACTAAATATCAAGGACTCATTGAGCTGGAACTCATTGAGCTCTGGAACTGAAATCGGAACGCTCACTGACATTTCCCCTATCTGAAAGTCTGATAAACGCTGGAAAAATGACTAAGTCTAAGAAGAAAAAAATTTCAACCTTTTTCAATTTTACCCCCGTGGGATATGTATTCTACCCACACACATTTGGAACTCTCCTGGGGTACCCTCACACATATTATTCCCTCATTTAGTGGATATTTTCACAAAAAAGTAAAATTTTCAAAAATCCAGAAAATTGGCTAAAAACGACTAAATATCAAGGACTCATTGGGCGAATCACTCTGGAACTGAAATCGGAACGCTCACTGACATTTCCCCTATCTGAAAGTCTGATAAATGCCGGAAAAATGACTAAATCTAAGAAAAAAAGATTTTCAACTTTTTTCAATTTTACCCCTGTGTGATATATATTCTACCCAAACACTTTTGGAACTCTACTGGCGTACCTTCACACATATTATTCCCTCATTTAGTGGATATTTTCACAAAAAAGTGAAATTTTCAAAAATCCAGAAAATTGGCTGAAAACGACTAAATATCAAGGACTCATTGAGCGAATCGCTCTGGAACTGAAATCGGAACGCTCACTGACATTTCCCCTATCTGAAAGTCTGATAAACGCTGGAAAAATGACTAAGTCTAAGAAGAAAAAAATTTCAACCTTTTTCAATTTTACCCCCGTGGGATATGTATTCTACCCACACACATTTGGAACTCTCCTGGGGTACCCTCACACATATTATTCCCTCATTTAGTGGATATTTTCACAAAAAAGTGAAATTTTCAAAAATCCATTAAATTGGCTGAAAATGACTAAATATCAAGGACTCATTGGGCGAATCGCTCTGGAACTGAAATCGGAACGCTCACTGACATTTGCCCTATCCAAAAGTGTAATAAACGGCGGAAAAATGACTAAGTCCAAAAAAAAATTTTTTCAACGTTTTTCAATTTTACCCCTGTGGGATATAAATTCTACCCACACACATTTGGAACTCTCCTGGGGTACCCTCACACATATTATTCCCTCATTTAGTGGATATTTTCACGAAAAAGTGAAATTTTCAAAAATCCAAAGTATTGGCTGAAAACGACTAAATATCAAGGACTCATTGGGAGAATCGCTCTGGAACTGAAATCGGAACGCTCACTGACATTTCCCCTATCTGAAAGTCTTATAAACGCCGGAAAAATGACTAAGTCTAAGAAAAAAAAAATTTCAACTTTTTTCAATTTTACCCCCGTGGGATATATATTCTACCCACACACATTTGGAAATCTACTGGGGTACCCTCACACATATTATTCCCTCATTTAGTGGATATTTTCACAAAAAAGAGAAATTTTCAAAAATCCATTAAATTGGCTGAAATCGACTAAATATCAAGGACTCATTGGGCGAATCGCTCTGGAACTGAAATCGGAACGCTCACTGACATTTCCCCTATCTGAAAGTCTTATAAACGCCGGAAAAATGACTAAGTCCAAAAAAAAATTTTTTTCAACTTTTTTCATATTTACCCCCGTGGGATATATATTCTACCCACACACATTTGGAACTCTCCTGGGGTACCCTCACACATATTATTCCCTCATTTAGTGGATATTTTCACAAAAAAGTGAAAGTTTCAAAAATCCAGAAAATTGGCTGAAAACGACTAAATATCAAGGACTCATTGGGCGAATCACTCTGGAACTGAAATCAGAACGCTCACTGACATTTGCCCTATCTGAAAGTCTCATAAACGCCGGAAAAATGGCTAAGTCCAAAAAAAATATTTTTCAACGTTTTTCAATTTTACCCCTGTGGGAAATAAATTCTACACACATTTGGAACTCTCCTGGGGTACCCTCACACATATTATTCCCTCATTTAGTGGATATTTTCACAAGCAAGTGAAATTTTCAAAAATCCAGAAAATTGGCTGAAAACTACTAAATATCAAGGACTCATTGGGCGAATCGCTCTGGAACTGAAATCGGAACGCTCACTGACATTTCCCCTATCTGAAAGTCTGATAAGCGCCGTAAAAATGACTAAGTCCAAAAATATTTCTTTTCAACTTTTTTCAATTTTACCCACGTGGGATATATATTCTACCCACACACATTTGGAACTCTCCTGGGGTACCCTCAGACATATTATTCCCTCATTTAGTGGATATTTTCACAAACAAGTGAAATTTTCAAAAATCCAAAATATTGGCTGAAAACGACTAAATATCAAGGAATCATTGGGCGAATCGCTCTGGAACTGAAATCGGAACGCTCACTGACATTTCCCCTATCTGAAAGTCTGATAAACGCCGTAAAAATGACAGTCCAAAAATATTTTTTTTAAACTTTTTTCAATTTTTACCCCCGTGGGATATGTATTCTACCTACACACATTTGGAACTCTCCTGGGGTACCCTCAGACATATTATTCCCTCATTTAGTGGATATTTTCACAAAAAAGTAAAATTTTCAAAAATCAAAATATTGGCTGAAAACGAATAAATATCAAGGACTCATTGGGTGAATCGCTCTGAAACTGAAATCGGATCGCTCACTGACATTTCCCCTATCTGAAAGTCTGATAAACGCCGGAAAAATGGCTAAGTCCAAAAAAAATTTTTTTTCATCTTTTTTCAATTTTACCCCTGTGGGATATATATTATACCTACACACATTTGGAACTCTCCTGGGGTACCCTCACACATATTATTCACTCATATAGTGGATATTTTCACAAGCAAGTGAAATTTTCAAAAATCCAAAATATTGGCTGAAAACGACTAAATATCAAGGACTCATTGGGCGAATCGCTCTGGAACTGAAATCGGAACGCTCAGTGACATTTGACCTAACTGAAAGTCTGATAAACGCCGGAAAAATGACTAAGTCCAAAAAAAAATTTGTTAAACTTTTTTCAACTTTACCCCCGTGGGATATATATTCTACCCACACACATTTGGAACTCTCCTGGGGTACCCTCACACATATTATTCCCTCATTTAGTGGATATTTTCACAAAAAAGTGAAATTTTCAAAAATCCAGAAAATTGGCTGAAAACTACTAAATATCAAGGTCTCATTGGGCGAATAGCTCTGGAACTGAAATCGGAACGCTCACTGACATTTCCCCTATCTGAAAGTCTGATAAACGCCGGAAAAATGACTAAGTCAAAAAAAATTTTTTTTTCAACTTTTTTCAATTTTTCCCCCGTGGGATATATATTCTAACCACACACATTTGGAACTCTCCTGGGGTACCCTCACACATATTATTCCCTCATTTAGTGGATATTTTCACAAAAAAGTGAAATTTTCAAAAATCCAAAATATTGGCTGAAAACGACTAAATATCAAGGACTCATTGGGCGAATCGCTCTGGAACTGAAATCGGAACGCTCACTGACATTTCCCCTATCTGAAAGTCTGATAAACGCCGTAAAAATGACTAAGTCCAAAAATATTTTTTTTCAACTTTTTTCAATTTTACCCACGTGGGATATATATTCTACCCACACACATTTGGACCTCTCCTGGGGTACCCTCAGACATATTATTCCCTCATTTAGTGGATATTTTCACAAACAAGTGAAATTTTCAAAAATCCAAAATATTCGCTGAAAACGACTAAATATCAAGGACTCATTGGGCGAATCGCTCAGGAACTGAAATCGGAACGCTCACTGACATTTCCCCTATCTGAAAGTCTGATAAACGCCTTAAAAATGACTAAGTCCAAAAATATTTCTTTTCAACTTTTTTAAATTTTACCCACGTGGGATATATATTCTACCCACACACATTTGGAACTCTCCTGGGGTACCCTCAGACATATTATTCCCTCATTTAGTGGATATTTTCACAAACAAGTGAAATTTTCAAAAATCCAAAATATTGGCTGAAAACGACTAAATACCATGGACTCATTGTGCGAATCGCTCTGGAACTGAAATCGGAACGCTCACTGACATTTCCCCTATCTGAAAGTCTGATAAACGCCGAAAAAATTACTAAGTCCAAAAAAAAATTTTTTTCATCTTTTTTCAATTTTACCCCTGTGGGATATATATTCTACCTACACACATTTGCAACTCTCCTGGGGTACCCTCACACATATTTTTCCCTCATATAGTGGATATTTTCACAAACAAGTGAAATTTTCAAAAATCCAAAATATTGGCTGAAAACGACTAAATATCAAGGACTCATTGGGCGAATCGCTCAGGAACTGAAAACGGAACGCTCACTGACATTTCCCCTATCTGAAAGTCTGATAAGCGCCGTAAAAATGACTAAGTCCAAAAATATTTTTTTTCAACTTTTTTCAATTATACCCCCGTGGGATATTTATTCTACCTACACACATTTGGAACTCTCCTGGGGTACCCTCAGGCATCTTATTCCCTCATTTAGTGGATATTTTCACAAACAAGTGAAATTTTCAAAAATCCAAAATATTCGCTGAAAACGACTAAATATCAAGGACTCATTGGGCGAATCGCTCTGGAACTGAAATCGGAATGCTCACTGACATTTCCCCTATCTGAAAGTCTGATAAACGCCGTAAAAATGACTAAGTCCAAAAATTTTTTTTTTCAACTTTTTTCAATTTTACCCACGTGGGATATATATTCTACCAACACACATTTGGACCTCTCCTGGGGTACCCTCACACATATTATTCCCTCATTTAGCGGATATTTTCACAAACAAGTGAAATTTTCAAAAATCCAAAATATTGGCTGAAAACGACTAAATATCAAGGACTCATTGGGCGAATCGCTCAGGAACTGAAAACGGAACGCTCACTGACATTTCCCCTATTTGAAAGTCTGATAAGCGCCGTAAAAATGACTAAGTCCAAAAATATTTTTTTTCAACTTTTTTCAATTATACCCCCGTGGGATATTTATTCTACCTACACACATTTGGAACTCTCCTGGGGTACCCTCAGACATATTATTCCCTCATTTAGTGGATATTTTCACAAACAAGTGAAATTTTCAAAAATCCAAAATATTGGCTGAAAACGACTAAATATCATGGACTCATTGTGCGAATCGCTCTGGAACTGAAATCGGAACGCTCACTGACATTTCCACTATCTGAAAGTCTGATAAACGCCGAAAAAATTACTAATTCCAAAAAAAAATTTTTTTCATCTTTTTTCAATTTTACCCCTGTGGGATATATATTCTACCTACACACATTTGGAACTCTCCTGGGGTACCCTCACACATATTATTCCCTCATATAGTGGATATTTTCACAAAAAAGTGAAATTTTCAAAAATCCAAAATATTGGCTGGAAACGACTAAATATCAAGGACTCATTGGGCGAATCGCTCTGGAACTGAAATCGGAACACTCACTGACATTTCCCCTATCTGAAAGTCTGATAAACGCCGTAAAAATGACTAAGTCCAAAAATATTTTTTTTCAACTTTTTTCAATTTTACCCACGTGGGATATATATTCTACCCACACACATTTGGACCTCTCCTGGGGTACCCTCACACATATTATTCCCTCATTTAGTGGATATTTTCACAAAAAAGTGAAATTTTCAAAAATCCAAAATATTGGCTGAAAACGGCTAAGTATCAAGGACTCATTGGGCGAATCGCTCTGGAACTGAAATCGGAACGCTCACTGACATTTGCCCTATCTGAAAGTCTGATAAACGCCGAAAAAATTATTAAGTCCAAAAAAAATTTTTTTTCATCTTTTTTCAATTTTACCCCTGTGGGATATATATTCTACCTACACACATTTGGAACTCTCCTGGGGTACCCTCACACATAAACCTACTAAATATCAAGGACTCATTGGGCGAATCGCTCTGGAACTGAAATCGGAATGCTCACTGACATTTCCCCTATCTGAAAGACTGATAAACGCCGTAAAAATGACTAAGTCCAAAAATTTTTTTTTTAAACTTTTTTCAATTTTACCCACGTGGGATATATATTCTACCCACACACATTTGGACCTCTCCTGGGGTACCCTCACACATATTATTCCCTCATTTAGTGGATATTTTCACAAAAAAGTGAAATTTTCAAAAATCCAAAATATTGGTTGAAAACGAATAAATATCAAGGACTCATTGAGCGAATCGCTCTGGAACTGAAATTGGAACGCTCACTGACATTTGCCCTATCTGAAAGTCTGATAAACGCCGGAAAAATGACAGTCCAAAAAAAAATTTTTTTAAACTATTTTCAATTTTACCCCTGTGGGATATATATTCTACCCACACAAATTTGGAACTCTCCTGGGGTACACTCACACATATTATTCCCTCATTTAGTGGATATTTTCACAAACAAGTGAAATTTTCAAAAATCCAAAATATTGGCTGAAACCTACTAAATATCAAGGACTCATTGGGCGAATCGCTCTGGAACTGAAATCGGAATGCTCACGGACCTTACCCCTATCTGAAAGTCTGATAAACGCCGGAAAAAGACTAAGTAAAAAAAAAATTTTTTTTCAACTTTTTTCAATTTTACCCCCTTGGGATATATATTCTAACCACACACATTTGGAACTCTCCTGGAGTATCCTCACACATATTATTCCCTCATTTAGTGGATATTTTCACAAACAAGTGAAATTTTCAAAAATCCAAAATATTGGCTGAAAACGACTAAATATCAAGGACTCATTGGGCGAAAAGCTCTGGAACTGAAATCAGAACGCTCACTGACATTTCCCCTATCTGAAAGTCTGATAAATGCCGTAAAAATGACTAAGTCCAAAAATATTTTTTTTCAACTTTTTTCAATTTTACCCACGTGGGATATATATTCTACCCACACACATTTGGAACTCTCCTGGGGTACCCTCAGACATATTATTCCCTCATTTAGTGGATATTTTCACAAACAAGTGAAATTTTCAAAAATCCAAAATATTGGCTGAAAACGACTAAATATCAAGGACTCATTGGTCGAATCGCTCTGGAACTGAAATCGGAACACTCACTGACATTTCCCCTATCTGAAAGACTGATAAACGCCGTAAAAATGACTAAGTCCAAAAATTTTTTTTTTAAACTTTTTTCAATTTTACCCACGTGGGATATATATTCTACCCACACACATTTGGACCTCTCCTGGGGTACCCTCACACATATTATTCCCTCATTTAGTGGATATTTTCACAAAAAAGTGAAATTTTCAAAAATCCAAAATATTGGTTGAAAACGAATAAATATCAAGGACTCATTGAGCGAATCGCTCTGGAACTGAAATCGGAACGCTCACTGACATTTCCCCTATCTGAAAGTCTGATAAACGCCGGAAAAATGACTAAGTCCAAAAAAATTTTTTTTCAACTTTTTTCAATTTTACCCCCGTGGGATATATATTTTACCTACACACATTTGGAACTCTCCTGGGGTAACCTCACACATATTATTCCATCATTTAGTGGATATTTTCACAAAAAAGTGAAATTTTCAAAAAACCAAAATATTGGCTGAAAACGACTAAGTATCAAGGACTCATTGGGCGAATCGCTCTGGAACTGAAATTGGAACGCTCACTGACATTTGCCCTATCTGAAAGTCTGATAAACGCCGAAAAAATTATTAAGTCCAAAAAAAATTTTTTTTCATCTTTTTTCAATTTTACCCCTGTGGGATATATATTCTACCTACACACATTTGGAACTCTCCTGGGGTACCCTCACACATATTATTCCCTCATATAGTGGATATTTTCACAAGCAAGTGAAATTTTCAAAAATCCAAAATATTGGCTGAAAACGACTAAATATCAAGGACTCATTGGGCGAATCGCTCTGGAACTGAAATCGGAAGGCTCACTGACATTTCCCCTATCTGAAAGTCTGATAAACGCCGGAAAAATGACAGTCCAAAAAAAAATTTTTTTAAACTTTTTTCAATTTTACCCCCGTGGGATATATATTCTACCCACACAAATTTGGAACTCTCCTGGGGTACACTCACACATATTATTCCCTCATTTAGTGGATATTTTCACAAACAAGTGAAATTTTCAAAAATCCAAAATATTGGCTGAAACCTACTAAATATCAAGGACTCATTGGGCGAATCGCTCTGGAACTGAAATCGGAATGCTCACGGACCTTACCCCTATCTGAAAGTCTGATAAACGCCGGAAAAAAGACTAAGTCAAAAAAAATTTTTTTTTCAACTTTTTTCAATTTTACCCCCTTGGGATATATATTCTAACCACACACATTTGGAACTCTCCTGGAGTATCCTCACACATATTATTCCCTCATTTAGTGGATATTTTCACAAAAAAGTGAAATTTTCAAAAATCCAGAAAATTGGCTGAAAACTACTAAATATCAAGGACTCATTGGGCGAATAGCTCTGGAACTGAAATCGGAACGCTCAGTGAAATTTGACCTATCTGAAAGTCTGATAAACGCCGGAAAAATGACTAAGTCCAAAAAAAAATTTGTTAAACTTTTTTCAATTTTACCCCCGTGGGATATATATTCTACCCACACACATTTGGACCTCTCCTGGGGTACCCTCAGACATATTATTCCCTCATTTAGTGGATATTTTCACAAACAAGTGAAATTTTCAAAAATCCAAAATATTGGCTGAAAACGACTAAATATCAAGGACTCATTGGGCGAATCGCTCTGGAACTGAAATCGGAACGCTCACTGACATTTCCCCTATCTGAAAGTCTGATAAACGCCGTAAAAATGACTAAGTCCAAAAATATTTTTTTTCAACTTTTTTCAATTTTACCCCCGTGGGATATATATTCTACCCACACACATTTGGACCTCTCCTGGGGTACCCTCAGACATATTATTCCCTCATTTAGTGGATATTTTCACAAACAAGTGAAATTTTCAAAAATCCAAAATATTGGCTGAAAACGACTAAATATCAAGGACTCATTGGGCGAATCGCTCTGGAACTGAAATCGGAACGCTCACTGACATTTCCCCTATCTGAAAGTCTGATAAACGGCAAAAAAATTACTAAGTCCAAAAAAAAATTTTTTTCAACTTTTTTCAATTTTACCCCCGTGGGATATATATTTTACCTACACACATTTGGAACTCTCCTGGGGTACCCTCACACATATTATTCCCTCATATAGTGGATATTTTCACAAAAAAGTGAAATTTTCAAAAATCCAAAATATTGGCTGAAAACGACTAAATATCATGGACTCATTGTGCGAATCGCTCTGGAACTGAAATCGGAACGCTCACTGACATTTCCACTATCTGAAAGTCTGATAAACGCCGAAAAAATTACTAATTCCAAAAAAAAAATTTTTTCATCTTTTTTCAATTTTACCCCTGTGGGATATATATTCTACCTACACACATTTGGAACTCTCCTGGGGTACCCTCACACATATTATTCCCTCATATAGTGGATATTTTCACAAACAAGTGAAATTTTCAAAAATCCAAAATATTGGCTGGAAACGACTAAATATCAAGGACTCATTGGGCGAATCGCTCTGGAACTGAAATCGGAACACTCACTGACATTTCCCCTATCTGAAAGTCTGATAAACGCCGTAAAAATGACTAAGTCCAAAAATATTTTTTTTCAACTTTTTTCAATTTTACCCACGTGGGATATATATTCTACCCACACACATTTGGACCTCTCCTGGGGTACCCTCACACATATTATTCCCTCATTTAGTGGATATTTTCACAAAAAAGTGAAAATTTCAAAAATCAAAATATTGGCTGAAAACGAATTAATATCAAGGGCTCATTGGGCGAATCGCTCTGGAACTGAAATCGGAACGCTCACTGACATTTGCCCTATCTGAAAGTCTGATAAACGCCGAAAAAATTATTAAGTCCAAAAAAAATTTTTTTTCATCTTTTTTCAATTTTACCCCTGTGGGATATATATTCTACCTACACACATTTGGAACTCTCCTGGGGTACCCTCACACATACTATTCCCTCATATAGTGGATATTTTCACAAGCAAGTAAAATTTTCAAAAATCCAAAATATTGGCTGAAAACGACTAAATATCAAGGACTCATTGGGCGAATCGCTCTGGAACTGAAATCGGAAGGCTCACTGACATTTCCCCTATCTGAAAGTCTGAAAAACGCCGGAAAAATGACAGTCCAAAAAAAAATTTTTTTTAAATTTTTTTCAATTTTATCCCCGAGGGATATATATTCTACCCACACAAATTTGGAACTCTCCTGGGGTACCCTCAAACATATTATTCCCTCATTTAGTGGATATTTTCACAAAAAAGTGAAATTTTCAAAAATCCAAAATATTGGTTGAAAACGAATAAATATCAAGGACTCATTGAGCGAATCGCTCTGGAACTGAAATTGGAACGCTCACTGACATTTGCCCTATCTGAAAGTCTGATAAACGCCGAAAAAATTATTAAGTCCAAAAAAATTTTTTTTTCATCTTTTTTCAATTTTACCCCTGTGGGATATATATTCTACCTACACACATTTGGAACTCTCCTGGGGTACCCTCACACATATTATTCCCTCATATAGTGGATATTTTCACAAGCAAGTGAAATTTTCAAAAATCCAAAATATTGGCTGAAAACGACTAAATATCAAGGACTCATTGGGCGAATCGCTCTGGAACTGAAATCGGAAGGCTCACTGACATTTCCCCTATCTGAAAGTCTGATAAACGCCGGAAAAATGACAGTCCAAAAAAAAATTTTTTTAAACTATTTTCAATTTTACCCCTGTGGGATATATATTCTACCCACACAAATTTGGAACTCTCCTGGGGTACACTCACACATATTATTCCCTCATTTAGTGGATATTTTCACAAACAAGTGAAATTTTCAAAAATCCAAAATATTGGCTGAAACCTACTAAATATCAAGGACTCATTGGGCGAATCGCTCTGGAACTGAAATCGGAATGCTCACGGACCTTACCCCTATCTGAAAGTCTGATAAACGCCGGAAAAAGACTAAGTAAAAAAAAAATTTTTTTTCAACTTTTTTCAATTTTACCCCCTTGGGATATATATTCTAACCACACACATTTGGAACTCTCCTGGAGTATCCTCACACATATTATTCCCTCATTTAGTGGATATTTTCACAAACAAGTGAAATTTTCAAAAATCCAAAATATTGGCTGAAAACGACTAAATATCAAGGACTCATTGGGCGAAAAGCTCTGGAACTGAAATCAGAACGCTCACTGACATTTCCCCTATCTGAAAGTCTGATAAATGCCGTAAAAATGACTAAGTCCAAAAATATTTTTTTTCAACTTTTTTCAATTTTACCCACGTGGGATATATATTCTACCCACACACATTTGGAACTCTCCTGGGGTACCCTCAGACATATTATTCCCTCATTTAGTGGATATTTTCACAAACAAGTGAAATTTTCAAAAATCCAAAATATTGGCTGAAAACGACTAAATATCAAGGACTCATTGGTCGAATCGCTCTGGAACTGAAATCGGAACACTCACTGACATTTCCCCTATCTGAAAGACTGATAAACGCCGTAAAAATGACTAAGTCCAAAAATTTTTTTTTTAAACTTTTTTCAATTTTACCCACGTGGGATATATATTCTACCCACACACATTTGGACCTCTCCTGGGGTACCCTCACACATATTATTCCCTCATTTAGTGGATATTTTCACAAAAAAGTGAAATTTTCAAAAATCCAAAATATTGGTTGAAAACGAATAAATATCAAGGACTCATTGAGCGAATCGCTCTGGAACTGAAATCGGAACGCTCACTGACATTTCCCCTATCTGAAAGTCTGATAAACGCCGGAAAAATGACTAAGTCCAAAAAAATTTTTTTTCAACTTTTTTCAATTTTACCCCCGTGGGATATATATTTTACCTACACACATTTGGAACTCTCCTGGGGTAACCTCACACATATTATTCCATCATTTAGTGGATATTTTCACAAAAAAGTGAAATTTTCAAAAAACCAAAATATTGGCTGAAAACGACTAAGTATCAAGGACTCATTGGGCGAATCGCTCTGGAACTGAAATTGGAACGCTCACTGACATTTGCCCTATCTGAAAGTCTGATAAACGCCGAAAAAATTATTAAGTCCAAAAAAAATTTTTTTTCATCTTTTTTCAATTTTACCCCTGTGGGATATATATTCTACCTACACACATTTGGAACTCTCCTGGGGTACCCTCACACATATTATTCCCTCATATAGTGGATATTTTCACAAGCAAGTGAAATTTTCAAAAATCCAAAATATTGGCTGAAAACGACTAAATATCAAGGACTCATTGGGCGAATCGCTCTGGAACTGAAATCGGAAGGCTCACTGACATTTCCCCTATCTGAAAGTCTGATAAACGCCGGAAAAATGACAGTCCAAAAAAAAATTTTTTTAAACTTTTTTCAATTTTACCCCCGTGGGATATATATTCTACCCACACAAATTTGGAACTCTCCTGGGGTACACTCACACATATTATTCCCTCATTTAGTGGATATTTTCACAAACAAGTGAAATTTTCAAAAATCCAAAATATTGGCTGAAACCTACTAAATATCAAGGACTCATTGGGCGAATCGCTCTGGAACTGAAATCGGAATGCTCACGGACCTTACCCCTATCTGAAAGTCTGATAAACGCCGGAAAAAAGACTAAGTCAAAAAAAATTTTTTTTTCAACTTTTTTCAATTTTACCCCCTTGGGATATATATTCTAACCACACACATTTGGAACTCTCCTGGAGTATCCTCACACATATTATTCCCTCATTTAGTGGATATTTTCACAAAAAAGTGAAATTTTCAAAAATCCAGAAAATTGGCTGAAAACTACTAAATATCAAGGACTCATTGGGCGAATAGCTCTGGAACTGAAATCGGAACGCTCAGTGAAATTTGACCTATCTGAAAGTCTGATAAACGCCGGAAAAATGACTAAGTCCAAAAAAAAATTTGTTAAACTTTTTTCAATTTTACCCCCGTGGGATATATATTCTACCCACACACATTTGGACCTCTCCTGGGGTACCCTCAGACATATTATTCCCTCATTTAGTGGATATTTTCACAAACAAGTGAAATTTTCAAAAATCCAAAATATTGGCTGAAAACGACTAAATATCAAGGACTCATTGGGCGAATCGCTCTGGAACTGAAATCGGAACGCTCACTGACATTTCCCCTATCTGAAAGTCTGATAAACGCCGTAAAAATGACTAAGTCCAAAAATATTTTTTTTCAACTTTTTTCAATTTTACCCCCGTGGGATATATATTCTACCCACACACATTTGGACCTCTCCTGGGGTACCCTCAGACATATTATTCCCTCATTTAGTGGATATTTTCACAAACAAGTGAAATTTTCAAAAATCCAAAATATTGGCTGAAAACGACTAAATATCAAGGACTCATTGGGCGAATCGCTCTGGAACTGAAATCGGAACGCTCACTGACATTTCCCCTATCTGAAAGTCTGATAAACGGCAAAAAAATTACTAAGTCCAAAAAAAAATTTTTTTCAACTTTTTTCAATTTTACCCCCGTGGGATATATATTTTACCTACACACATTTGGAACTCTCCTGGGGTACCCTCACACATATTATTCCCTCATATAGTGGATATTTTCACAAAAAAGTGAAATTTTCAAAAATCCAAAATATTGGCTGAAAACGACTAAATATCATGGACTCATTGTGCGAATCGCTCTGGAACTGAAATCGGAACGCTCACTGACATTTCCACTATCTGAAAGTCTGATAAACGCCGAAAAAATTACTAATTCCAAAAAAAAAATTTTTTCATCTTTTTTCAATTTTACCCCTGTGGGATATATATTCTACCTACACACATTTGGAACTCTCCTGGGGTACCCTCACACATATTATTCCCTCATATAGTGGATATTTTCACAAACAAGTGAAATTTTCAAAAATCCAAAATATTGGCTGGAAACGACTAAATATCAAGGACTCATTGGGCGAATCGCTCTGGAACTGAAATCGGAACACTCACTGACATTTCCCCTATCTGAAAGTCTGATAAACGCCGTAAAAATGACTAAGTCCAAAAATATTTTTTTTCAACTTTTTTCAATTTTACCCACGTGGGATATATATTCTACCCACACACATTTGGACCTCTCCTGGGGTACCCTCACACATATTATTCCCTCATTTAGTGGATATTTTCACAAAAAAGTGAAAATTTCAAAAATCAAAATATTGGCTGAAAACGAATTAATATCAAGGGCTCATTGGGCGAATCGCTCTGGAACTGAAATCGGAACGCTCACTGACATTTGCCCTATCTGAAAGTCTGATAAACGCCGAAAAAATTATTAAGTCCAAAAAAAATTTTTTTTCATCTTTTTTCAATTTTACCCCTGTGGGATATATATTCTACCTACACACATTTGGAACTCTCCTGGGGTACCCTCACACATACTATTCCCTCATATAGTGGATATTTTCACAAGCAAGTAAAATTTTCAAAAATCCAAAATATTGGCTGAAAACGACTAAATATCAAGGACTCATTGGGCGAATCGCTCTGGAACTGAAATCGGAAGGCTCACTGACATTTCCCCTATCTGAAAGTCTGAAAAACGCCGGAAAAATGACAGTCCAAAAAAAAATTTTTTTTAAATTTTTTTCAATTTTATCCCCGAGGGATATATATTCTACCCACACAAATTTGGAACTCTCCTGGGGTACCCTCAAACATATTATTCCCTCATTTAGTGGATATTTTCACAAAAAAGTGAAATTTTCAAAAATCCAGAAAATTGGCTGAAACCTACTAAATATCAAGGACTCATTGGGCGAATCGCTCTGGAACTGAAATCGGAACGCTCACTGACATTTCCCCTATCTGAAAGTCTGATAAATGCCGTAAAAATGACTAAGTCCAAAAATATTTTTTTTCAACTTTTTTCAATTTTACCCCCGTGGGATATATATTCTACCCACACACATTTGGACCTCTCCTGGGGTACCCTCACACATATTATTCCCTCATTTAGTGGATATTTTCACAAAAAAGTGAAATTTTCAAAAATCCAAAATATTGGTTGAAAACGACTAAATATCAAGGACTCATTGGGCGAATCGCTCTGGAACTGAAATCGGAACGCTCACTGACATTTCCCCTATCTGAAAGTCTGATAAACGCCGTAAAAATGACTAAGTCCAAAAATTTTTTTTTTCAATTTTACCCACGTGGGATATATATACTACCCACACACATTTGGACCTCTCCTGGGGTACCCTCACACATATTATTCCCTCATTTAGTGGATATTTTCACAAACAAGTGAAATTTTCAAAAATCCAAAATATTGGCTGAAAACGACTAAATATCAAGGACTCATTGGGCGAATCGCTCTGGAACTGAAATCGGAACGCTCACTGACATTTCCCCTATCTGAAAGTCTGATAAACGCCGTAAAAATGACTAAGTCCAAAAATAATTTTTTTCAACTTTTTTCAATTTTACCCCCGTGGGATTTATGTTCTACCCACACACATTTGGACCTCTCCTGGGGTACCCTCACACATATTATTCCCTCATTTAGTGGATATTTTCACAAAAAAGTGAAATTTTCAAAAATCCAAAATATTGGTTGAAAACGAATAAATATCAAGGACTCATTGGGCCAATCGCTCTGGAACTGAAATCGGAACGCTCACTGACATTTCCCCTATCTGAAAGTCTGATAAACGCCGGAAAAATGACTAAGTCCAAAAAAAATTTTTTTTCAACTTTTTTCAATTTTACCCCCGTGGGATATATATTTTACATACACACATTTGGAACTCTCCTGGGGTACCCTCACACATATTATTCCCTCATTTAGTGGATATTTTCACAAACAAGTGAAATTTTCAAAAGTCCAAAATATTGGCTGAAAAGACTAAATATCAAGGACTCATTGGTCGAATCGCTCTGGAACTGAAATCGGAACGCTCACTGACATTTTCCCTATCTGAAAGTCTGATAAACGCCGTAAAAATGACTAAGTCCAAAAATATTTTTTTTCAACTTTTTTCAATTTTACCCCTGTGGGATATATATTCTACCCACACACATTTGGACCTCTCCTGGGGTACCCTCAGACATATTATTCCCTCATTTAGTGGATATTTTCACAAACAAGTGAAATTTTCAAAAATCCAAAATATTGGCTGAAAACGACTAAATATCAAGGACTCATTGGTCGAATCGCTCTGGAACTGAAATCGGAACACTCACTGACATTTCCCCTATCTGAATGTCTGATAAACGCCGTAAACATGACTAAGTCCAAAAATTTTTTTTTTCAACTTTTTCAATTTTACCCACGTGGGATATATATTCTACCCACACACATTTGGACCTCTCCTGGGGTACCCTCACACATATTATTCCCTCATTTAGTGGATATTTTCACAAAAAAGTGAAATTTTCAAAAATCCAAAATATTGGTTGAAAACGAATAAATATCAAGGACTCATTGAGCGAATCGCTCTGGAACTGAAATCGGAACGCTCACTGACATTTCCCCTATCTGAAAGTCTGATAAACGCCGTAAAAATGACTAAGTCCAAAAATATTTTTTTTCAACTTTTTTCAATTTTACCCCCGTGGGATATTTATTCTACCTACACACATTTGGAACTCTCCTGGGGTACCCTCAGACATATTATTCCCTCATTTAGTGGATATTTTCACAAACAAGTGAAATTTTCAAAAATCCAAAATATTGGCTGAAAACGACTAAATATCATGGACTCATTGTGCGAATCGCTCTGGAACTGAAATCGGAACGCTCACTGACATTTCCCCTATCTGAAAGTCTGATAAACGGCAAAAAAATTACTAAGTCCAAAAAAAATTTTTTTTCATCTTTTTTCAATTTTACCCCTGTGGGATATATATTCTACCTACACACATTTGGAACTCTCCTGGGGTACCCTCAGACATATTATTCCCTCATTTAGTGGATATTTTCACAAACAAGTGAAATTTTCAAAAATCCAAAATATTGGCTGAAAATGACTAAATATCAAGGACTCATTGGGCGAATCGCTCTGGAACTGAAATCGGAACGCTCACTGACATTTCCCCTATCTGAAAGTCTGATAAACGCCGTAAAAATGACTAAGTCCAAAAATATTTTTTTTCAACTTTTTTCAATTTTACCCACGTGGGATATATATTTTACCTACACACATTTGGAACTCTCCTGGGGTACCCTCAGACATATTATTCCCTCATTTAGTGGATATTTTCACAAACAAGTGAAATTTTCAAAAATCCAAAATATTGGCTGAAAACGACTAAATATCAAGGACTCATTGGTCGAATCGCTCTGGAACTGAAATCGGAACACTCACTGACATTTCCCCTATCTGAATGTCTGATAAACGCCGTAAACATGACTAAGTCCAAAAATTTTTTTTTTAAACTTTTTTCAATTTTACCCACGTGGGATATATATTCTACCCACACACATTTGGACCTCTCCTGGGGTACCCTCACACATATTATTCCCTAATTTAGTGGATATTTTCACAAAAAAGTGAAATTTTCAAAAATCCAAAATATTGGCTGAAAACGAATAAATATCAATGACTCATTGGGCGAATCACTCTGGAACTGAAATCGGAACGCTCACTGACATTTCCCGTTTCTGAAAGTCTGATAAACGCCGTAAAAATGACTAAGTCCAAAAATATTTTTTTTCAACTTTTTTCAATTTTACCCCCGTGGGATATATATTCTACCCACACACATTTGGACCTCTCCTGGGGTACCCTCACACATATTATTCCCTCATTTAGTGGATATTTTCACAAACAAGTGAAATTTTCAAAAATCCAAAATATTGGCTGAAAACGACTAAATATCAAGGACTCTTTGGTCGAATCGCTCTGGAACTGAAATCGGAACACTCACTGACATTTCCCCTATCTGAAAGTCTGATAAACGCCGTAAACATGACTAAGTCCAAAAAAAATTTTTTTCAACTTTTTTCAATTTTACCCACGTGGGATATATATTCTACCCACACACATTTGGACCTCTCCTGGGGTACCCTCACACATATTATTCCCTCATATAGTGGATATTTTCACAAACAAGTGAAATTTTCAAAAATCCAAAATATTGGTTGAAAACAACTAAGTATCAAGGACTCATTGGGCGAATCACTCTGGAACTGAAATCGGAACGCTCAATGACATTTCCCCTACCTGAAAGTCTGATAAACGCCGGAAAAATGACTAAGTCCAAAAAAAAAATGTTTTAAACTCTTTTCAATTTTACCCCTGTGGGATATATATTCTACCCACACACATTTGGACCTCTCCTGGGGTACCCTCACACATATTATTCTCCAATTTAGTGGATATTTTCACAAACAAGTGAAAATTTCAAAAATCCAAAAAATTGGCTGAAAACGACTAAATATCAAGGACTCATTGGGCGAATCGCTCTGGAACTGAAATCGGAACGCTCACTGACATTTCCCCTATCTGAAAGTCTGATAAACGCCGTAAAAATGACTAAGTCCAAAAATATTTTTTTTCAACTTTTTTCAATTTTACCCCCGTGGGATATTTATTCTACCTACACACATTTGGAACTCTCCTGGGGTACCCTCAGACATATTATTCCCTCATTTAGTGGATATTTTCACAAACAAGTGAAATTTTCAAAAATCCAAAATATTGGCTGAAAACGACTAAATATCATGGACTCATTGTGCGAATCGCTCTGGAACTGAAATCGGAACGCTCACTGACATTTCCCCTATCTGAAAGTCTGATAAACGGCAAAAAATTTACTAAGTCCAAAAAAAATTTTTTTTCATCTTTTTTCAATTTTACCCCTGTGGGATATATATTCTACCTACACACATTTGGAACTCTCCTGGGGTACCCTCAGACATATTATTCCCTCATTTAGTGGATATTTTCACAAACAAGTGAAATTTTCAAAAATCCAAAATATTGGCTGAAAACGACTAAATATCAAGGACTCATTGGGCGAATCGCTCTGGAACTGAAATCGGAACGCTCACTGACATTTCCCCTATCTGAAAGTCTGATAAACGCCGTAAAAATGACTAAGTCCAAAAATATTTTTTTTCAACTTTTTTCAATTTTACCCCCGTGGGATTTATATTCTACCCACACACATTTGGACCTCTCCTGGGGTACCCTCACACATATTATTCCCTCATTTAGTGGATATTTTCACAAACAAGTGAAATTTTCAAAAATCCAAAATATTGGCTGAAAACGACTAAATATCAAGGACTCATTGGGCGAATCGCTCTGGAACTGAAATCGGAACGCTCACTGACATTTCCCCTATCTGAAAGTCTGAAAAACGCCGGAAAAATGACTAAGTCCAAAAAAAATTTTTTTTCAACTTTTTTCAATTTTACCCCCGTGAGATATATATTTTACTTACACACATTTGGAACTCTCCTGGGGTAACCTCACACATATTATTCCCTCATTTAGTGGATATTTTCACAAACAAGTGAAATTTTCAAAAATCCAAAATATTGGCTGAAAACGACTAAGTATCAAGGACTCATTGGGCGAATCGCTCTGGAACTGAAATCGGAACGCTCACTGACATTTCCCCTATCTGAAAGTCTGATAAACGCCGTAAAAATGACTAAGTCCAAAAATTTTTTTTTTCAACTTTTTTCAATTTTACCCACGTGGGATATATATTCTACCCACACACATTTGGACCTCTCCTGGGGTACCCTCACACATATTATTCCCTAATTTAGTGGATATTTTCACAAAAAAGTGAAATTTTCAAAAATCCAAAATATTGGCTGAAAACGAATAAATATCAAGGACTCATTGGGCGAATCACTCTGGAACTGAAATCGGAACGCTCACTGACATTTCCCGTATCTGAAAGTCTGATAAACGCCGTAAAAATGACTAAGTCCAAAAATATTTTTTTTCAACTTTTTTCAATTTTACCCCCGTGGGATATATATTCTACCCACACACATTTGGACCTGTCCTGGGGTACCCTCACACATATTATTCCCTCATTTAGTGGATATTTTCACAAACAAGTGAAATTTTCAAAAATCCAAAATATTGGCTGAAAACGACTAAATATCAAGGACTCATTGGTCGAATCGCTCTGGAACTGAAATCGGAACACTCACTGACATTTCCCCTATCTGAAAGTCTGATAAACGCCGTAAACATGACTAAGTCCAAAAAAAATTTTTTTTCAACTTTTTTCAATTTTACCCCCGTGGGATATATATTTTACCTACACACATTTGGAACTCTCCTGGTGTAAACTCACACATATTATTCCCTCATTAAGTGGATATTTTCACAAACAAGTGAAATTTTCAAAAATCCAAAATATTGTCTGAAAACGACTAAATATCAAGGACTCATTGGGCGAATCGCTCTGGAACTGAAATCGGAACGCTCACTGACATTTCCACTATCTGAAAGTCTGATAAACGCCGTAAAAATGACTAAGTCCAAAAATATTTTTTTTCAACTTTTTTCAATTTTACCCACGTGGGATATATATTCTACCCACACACATTTGGACCTCTCCTGGGGTACCCTCACACATATTATTCCCTCATATAGTGGATATTTTCACAAACAAGTGAAATTTTCAAAAATCCAAAATATTGGTTGAAAACAACTAAGTATCAAGGACTCAATGGGCGAATCGCTCTGGAACTGAAATCGGAACGCTCAATGACATTTCCCCTACCTGAAAGTCTGATAAACGCCGGAAAAATGACTAAGTCCAAAAAAAAAATGTTTTAAACTCTTTTCAATTTTACCCCCGTGGGATATATATTCTACCCACACACATTTGGAACTCTCCTGGGGTACCCTCACACATATTATTCCCCCATTTAGTGGATATTTTCACAAACAAGTGAAATTTTCAAAAATCCAAAATATTGGCTGAAAACAACTAAGTATTAAGGACTCATTGGGCGAATCGCTCTGGAACTGAAATCGGAACGCTCAATGACATTTCCCCTACCTGAAAGTCTGATAAACGCCGGAAAAATGACTAAGTCCAAAAAAAAAATGTTTTAAACTCTTTTCAATTTTACCCCCGTGGGATATATATTCTACCCACACACATTTGGAACTCTCCTGGGGTACCCTCACACATATTATTCCCTCATTTAGTGGATATTTTCACAAAAAAGTGAAATTTTCAAAAATCCAAAATATTGGTTGAAAACGAATAAATATCAAGGACTCATTGGGCCAATCGCTCTGGAACTGAAATCGGAACGCTCACTGACATTTCCCCTATCTGAAAGTCTGATAAACGCCGTAAAAATGACTAAGTCCAAAAATATTTTTTTTCAACTTTTTTCAATTTTACCCCTGTGGGATATATATTCTACCCACACACATTTGGACCTCTCCTGGGGTACCCTCACACATATTATTCTCCAATTTAGTGGATATTTTCACAAACAGGTGAAAATTTAAAAAATCCAAATTATTGGCTGAAAACGACTAAATATCAAGGACTCATTGGGCGAATCGCTCTGGAACTGAAATCGGAATGCTCACTGACATTTCCCCTATCTGAAAGTCTGATAAACGCCGTAAAAATGACTAAGTCCAAAAATATTTTTTTTCAACTTTTTTCAATTTTACCCCCGTGGGATATTTATTCTACCTACACACATTTGGAACTCTCCTGGGGTACCCTCAGACATATTATTCCCTCATTTAGTGGATATTTTCACAAACAAGTGAAATTTTCAAAAATCCAAAATATTGGCTGAAAATGACTAAATATCAAGGACTCATTGGGCGAATCGCTCTGGAACTGAAATCGGAACGCTCACTGACATTTCCCCTATCTGAAAGTCTGATAAACGCCGTAAAAATGACTAAGTCCAAAAATATTTTTTTTCAACTTTTTTCAATTTTACCCCCGTGGGATTTATATTCTACCCACACACATTTGGACCTCTCCTGGGGTACCCTCACACATATTATTCCCTCATTTAGTGGATATTTTCACAAACAAGTGAAATTTTCAAAAATCCAAAATATTGGCTGAAAACGACTAAATATGAAGGACTCATTGGTCGAATCGCTCTGGAACTGAAATCGGAACACTCACTGACATTTCCCCTATCTGAATGTCTGATAAACGCCGTAAACATGACTAAGTCCAAAAATTTTTTTTTTCAACTTTTTTCAATTTTACCCACGTGGGATATATATTCTACCCACACACATTTGGACCTCTCCTGGGGTACCCTCACACATATTATTCCCTCATTTAGTGGATATTTTCACAAACAAGTGAAATTTTCAAAAATCCAAAATATTGGCTGAAAATGACTAAATATCAAGGACTCATTGGGCGAATCACTCTGGAACTGAAATCGGAACGCTCACTGACATTTCCCCTATCTGAAAGTCTGATAAACGGCGTAAAAATGACTAAGTCCAAAAATATTTTTTTTCAACTTTTTTCAATTTTACCCACTTGGGATATATATTATACCTACACACATTTGGAACTCTCCTGGGGTACCCTCAGACATATTATTCCCTCATTTAGTGGATATTTTCACAAACAAGTGAAATTTTCAAAAATCCAAAATATTGGCTGAAAACGACTAAATATGAAGGACTCATTGGTCGAATCGCTCTGGAACTGAAATCGGAACACTCACTGACATTTCCCCTATCTGAATGTCTGATAAACGCCGTAAACATGACTAAGTCCAAAAATTTTTTTTTTCAACTTTTTTCAATTTTACCCACGTGGGATATATATTCTACCCACACACATTTGGACCTCTCCTGGGGTACCCTCACACATATTATTCCCTAATTTAGTGGATATTTTCACAAAAAAGTGAAATTTTCAAAAATCCAAAATATTGGCTGAAAACGAATAAATATCAAGGACTCATTGGGCGAATCACTCTGGAACTGAAATCGGAACGCTCACTGACATTTCCTGTATCTGAAAGTCTGATAAACGCCGTAAAAATGACTAAGTCCAAAAAATTTTTTTTTCAACTTTTTTCAATTTTACCCCCGTGGGATATATATTCTACCCACACACATTTGGACCTCTCCTGGGGTACCCTCACACATATTATTCCCTCATTTAGTGGATATTTTCACAAACAAGTGAAATTTTCAAAAATCCAAAATATTGGCTGAAAACGACTAAATATCAAGGACTCATTGGTCGAATCGCTCTGGAACTGAAATCGGAACACTAACTGACATTTCCCCTATCTGAAAGTCTGATAAACGCCGTAAACATGACTAAGTCCAAAAATTTTTTTTTTCAACTTTTTTCAATTTTACCCACGTGGGATATATATTCTACCCACACACATTTGGACCTCTCCTGGTTTACCCTCACACATATTATTCCCTCATTTAGTGGATATTTTCACAAAAAAGTGAAATTTTCAAAAATCCAAAATATTGGTTGAAAACGAATAAATATCAAGGACTCATTGAGCGAATCGCTCTGGAACTGAAATCGGAACGCTCACTGACATTTCCCCTATCTGAAAGTCTGATAAACGCCGGAAAAATGACTAAGTCCAAAAAAAATTTTTTTTCAACTTTTTTCAATTTTACCCCCGTGGGATATATATTTTACCTACACACATTTGGAACTCTCCTGGGGTAACCTCACACATATTATTCCCTCATTTAGTGGATATTTTCACAAACAAGTGAAATTTTCAAAAATCCAAAATATTGTCTGAAAACGACTAAATATCAAGGACTCATTGGGCGAATCGCTCTGGAACTGAAATCGGAACGCTCACTGACATTTCCACTATCTGAAAGTCTGATAAACGCCGTAAAAATGACTAAGTCCAAAAATATTTTTTTTCAACTTTTTTCAATTTTACCCCCGTGGGATATATATTCTACCTACACACATTTGGAACTCTCCTGGGGTACCCTCAGACATATTATTCCCTCATTTAGTGGATATTTTCACAAACAAGTGAAATTTTCAAATATCCAAAATATTGGCTGAAAATGACTAAATATCAAGGACTCATTGGGCGAATCGCTCTGGAACTGAAATCGGAACGCTCACTGACATTTCCCCTATCTGAAAGTCTGATAAACGGCGTAAAAATGACTAAGTCCAAAAATATTTTTTTTCAACTTTTTTCAATTTTACCCACTTGGGATATATATTATACCTACACACATTTGGAACTCTCCTGGGTTACCCTCAGACATATTATTCCCTCATTTAGTGGATATTTTCACAAACAAGTGAATTTTTCAAAAATCCAAAATATTGTCTGAAAACGACTAAATATCAAGGACTCATTGGGCGAATCGCTCTGGAACTGAAATCGGAACGCTCACTGACATTTCCACTATCTGAAAGTCTGATAAACGCCGTAAACATGACTAAGTCCAAAAATTTTTTTTTTCAACTTTTTTCAATTTTACCCACGTGGGATATATATTCTACCCACACACATTTGGACCTCTCCTGGTTTACCCTCACACATATTATTCCCTCATTTAGTGGATATTTTCACAAAAAAGTGAAATTTCCAAAAATCCAAAATATTGGTTGAAAACGAATAAATATCAAGGACTCATTGAGCGAATCGCTCTGGAACTGAAATCGGAACGCTCACTGACATTTCCCCTATCTGAAAGTCTGATAAACGCCGGAAAAATGACTAAGTCCAAAAAAAATTTTTTTTCAACTTTTTTCAATTTTACCCCCGTGGGATATATATTTTACCTACACACATTTGGAACTCTCCTGGGGTAACCTCACACATGTTATTCCCTCATTTAGTGGATATTTTCACAAACAAGTGAAATTTTCAAAAATCCAAAATATTGTCTGAAAACGACTAAATATCAAGGACTCATTGGGCGAATCGCTCTGGAACTGAAATCGGAACGCTCACTGACATTTCCACTATCTGAAAGTCTGATAAACGCCGTAAAAATGACTAAGTCCAAAAATATTTTTTTTCAACTTTTTTCAATTTTACCCCCGTGGGATATATATTCTACCTACACACATTTGGAACTCTCCTGGGGTACCCTCAGACATATTATTCCCTCATTTAGTGGATATTTTCACAAACAAGTGAAATTTTCAAAAATCCAAAATATTGGCTGAAAATGACTAAATATCAAGGACTCATTGGTCGAATCGCTCTGGAACTGAAATCGGAACACTCACTGACATTTCCCCTATCTGAAAGTCTGATAAACGCCGTAAACATGACTAAGTCCAAAAATTTTTTTTTTCAACTTTTTTCAATTTTACCCACGTGGGATATATATTCTACCCACACACATTTGGACCTCTCCTGGTTTACCCTCACACATATTATTCCCTCATTTAGTGGATATTTTCACAAAAAAGTGAAATTTTCAAAAATCCAAAATATTGGTTGAAAACGAATAAATATCAAGGACTCATTGAGCGAATCGCTCTGGAACTGAAATCGGAACGCTCACTGACATTTCCCCTATCTGAAAGTCTGATAAACGCCGGAAAAATGACTAAGTCCAAAAAAAATTTTTTTTCAACTTTTTTCAATTTTACCCCCGTGGGATATATATTTTACCTACACACATTTGGAACTCTCCTGGGGTAACCTCACACATATTATTCCCTCATTTAGTGGATATTTTCACAAACAAGTAAAATTTTCAAAAATCCAAAATATTGGCTGAAAATGACTAAATATCAAGGACTCATTGGGCGAATCGCTCTGGAACTGAAATCGGAACGCTCACTGACATTTCCCCTATCTGAAAGTCTGATAAACGGCGTAAAAATGACTAAGTCCAAAAATATTTTTTTTCAACTTTTTTCAATTTTACCCACTTGGGATATATATTATACCTACACACATTTGGAACTCTCCTGGGGTACCCTCAGACATATTATTCCCTCATTTAGTGGATATTTTCACAAACAAGTGAAATTTTCAAAAATCCAAAATATTGGCTGAAAACGACTAAATATGAAGGACTCATTGGTCGAATCGCTCTGGAACTGAAATCGGAACACTCACTGACATTTCCCCTATCTGAATGTCTGATAAACGCCGTAAACATGACTAAGTCCAAAAATTTTTTTTTTCAACTTTTTTCAATTTTACCCACGTGGGATATATATTCTACCCACACACATTTGGACCTCTCCTGGGGTACCCTCACACATATTATTCCCTCATTTAGTGGATATTTTCACAAAAAAGTGAAATTTTCAAAAATCCAAAATATTGGTTGAAAACTAATAAATATCAAGGACTCATTGAGCGAATCGCTCTGGAACTGAAATCGGAACGCTCACTGACATTTCCCCTATCTGAAAGTCTGATAAACGCCGGAAAAATGACTAAGTCCCAAAAAAATTTTTTTTCAACTTTTTTCAATTTTACCCCCGTGAGATATATATTTTACTTACACACATTTGGAACTCTCCTGGGGTAACCTCACACATATTATTCCCTCATTTAATGGATATTTTCACAAACAAGTGAATTTTTCAAAAATCCAAAATATTGTCTGAAAACGACTAAATATCAAGGACTCATTGGGCGAATCGCTCTGGAACTGAAATCGGAACGCTCACTGACATTTCCACTATCTGAAAGTCTGATAAACGCCGTAAAAATGACTAAGTCCAAAAATTTTTTTTTTCAACTTTTTTCAATTTTACCCACGTGGGATATATATTTTACTTACACACATTTGGAACTCTCCTGGGGTAACCTCACACATATTATTCCCTCATTTAATGGATATTTTCACAAACAAGTGAATTTTTCAAAAATCCAAAATATTGTCTGAAAACGACTAAATATCAAGGACTCATTGGGCGAATCGCTCTGGAACTGAAATCGGAACGCTCACTGACATTTCCACTATCTGAAAGTCTGATAAACGCCGTAAAAATGACTAAGTCCAAAAATTTTTTTTTTCAACTTTTTTCAATTTTACCCACGTGGGATATATATTATACCCACACACATTTGGACCTCTCCTGGGGTACCCTCACACATATTATTCCCTCATTTAGTGGATATTTTCACAAAAAAGTGAAATTTTCAAAAATCCAAAATATTGGTTGAAAATGAATAAATATCAAGGACTCATTGGGCCAATCGCTCTGGAACTGAAATCGGAACGCTCACTGACATTTCCCCTATCTGAAAGTCTGATAAACGCCGTAAAAATGACTAAGTCCAAAAATTTTTTTTTCAACTTTTTTCAATTTTACCCCCGTGGGATATATATTCTACCTACACACATTTGGAACTCTCCTGGGGTACCCTCAGACATATTATTCCCTCATTTAGTGGATATTTTCACAAACAAGTGAAATTTTCAAAAATCCAAAATATTGGCTGAAAATGACTAAATATCAAGGACTCATTGGGCGAATCGCTCTGGAACTGAAATCGGAACGCTCACTGACATTTCTCCTATCTGAAAGTCTGATAAACGCCGAAAAAATTACTAAGTCCAAAAAAAAATTTTTTCATCTTTTTTCAATTTTACCCCTGTGGGATATATATTCTACCTACACACATTTGGAACTCTCCTGGGGTACCCTCACACATATTATTCCCTCATATAGTGGATATTTTCACAAACAAGTGAAATTTTCAAAAATCCAAAATATTGGTTGAAAACGAATACATATCAAGGACTCATTGGGCGAATCGCTCTGGAACTGAAATCGGAACGCTCAATGACATTTCCCCTATCTGAAAGTCTGATAAACGCCAGAAAAATGACTAAGTCCAGAAAAAAAATGTTTTAAACTCTTTTCAATTTTACCCCCGTGGGATATATATTCTACCCACACACATTTCGAACTCTCCTGGGGTACCCTCACACATATTATTCCCTCATTTAGTGGATATTTTCACAAAAAAGTGAAATTTTCAAAAATCCAAAATATTGGTTGAAAACGAATAAATATCAAGGACTCATTGGGCCAAACGCTCTGGAACTGAAATCAGAACGCTCACTGACATTTCCCCTATCTGAAAGTCTGATAAACGCCGGAATAATGACTAAGTCCAAAAATATTTTTTTTCAACTTTTTTCAATTTTACCCACGTGGGATATATATTCTACCTACACACATTTGGAACTCTCCTGGGGTACCCTCAGACATAGAGGAGTCCTGAGGAGATAATTTGCATATTCCCACTGCATTTTGGGGTAAGTGAAGAGTCTCCGCGAGCTCAAAGAACACTGGATTTTTGCTGTTGGAGCTGAAAAGAGGACATCGGTAAACCAGGGGAGGAGTCCTGAGGAGATAATTTGCATATTCCCACTGCATTTTGGGGTAAGTGAAGAGTCTCCGCGAGCTCAAAGAACACTGGATTTTGGCTGTTGGAGCTGAAAAGAGGACATCGGTAAACCAGGGGAGGAGTCCTGAGGAGATAATTTGCATATTCCCACTGCATTTTGGGGTAAGTGAAGAGTCTCCGCGAGCTCAAAGAACACTGGATTTTGGCTGTTGGAGCTGAAAAGAGGACATCGGTAAACCAGGGGAGGAGTCCTGAGGAGATAATTTGCATATTCCCACTGCATTTTGGGGTAAGTGAAGAGTCTCCGCAAGCTCAAAGAACACTGGATTTTGGCTGTTGGAGCTGAAAAGAGGACATCGGTAAACCAGGGAGGAGTCCTGAGGAGATAATTTGCATATTCCCACTGCATTTTGGGGTAAGTGAAGAGTCTCCGCAAGCTCAAAGAACACTGGATTTTGGCTGTTGGAGCTGAAAAGAGGACATCGGTAAACCAGGGGAGGAGTCCTGAGGAGATAATTTGCATATTCCCACTGCATTTTGGGGTAAGTGAAGAGTCTCCGCAAGCTCAAAGAACACTGGATTTTGGCTGTTGGAGCTGAAAAGAGGACATCGGTAAACCAGGGAGGAGTCCTGAGGAGATAATTTGCATATTCCCACTGCATTTTGGGGTAAGTGAAGAGTCTCCGCAAGCTCTTAGAACACTGGATTTTGGCTGTTGGAGCTGAAAAGAGGACATCGGTAAACCGCGCGCCTACTGGCGCGCGCATTTTGAAGCTTTTTTTTTAAGCTTTTTTCACTGTTTTCAGAACATTAACAATAAGAACATGGAAGAGTCCAGGAGCCATTTGGTGAGCTGCATATCCTGCTACATGTTCACAGACTTGCCAGTGGAAAAGCCAGACTTCACATGCCAGAAATGCAAGCTTGTGTCCCTGTTGGAGGAAAAGTTGCGAAATCTAGAAGAGAGGTTAACTACCTTGAAAATCATTAAGGAAGGTGAAGAGTTCTTAGACAGAGCAGAATTATCTCTTCATGATTCAGAAAGAGAAGAAATTCAAACTGCACCTGACGAAACAGAGGAATGGAAGCATGTGACCCACAGAAGCAGGAGGATCAAGAGGCAGTCAGCACCCATACTGCTCAGGAACCAGTACCAGGCTCTCACACAGGAGAACCATGAAGAAATACAGCAAGATAAGACTTTGCCAGCAATGAATAACCTTGTAAGCCCTCAGAATCCTCCTGGATGGAGAAAGAAGAATGTTGTGAAGAAAAAACGGAGAGTGGTGGTCATGGGGGATTCCCTGTTAAGAGGAACAGAGGCCGCTATCTGCAGACCAGACATAACCTCAAGAGAAATGTGCTGTCTTCCAGGAGCAAAAATTAAAGATGTGTCTGACAGGATATCAAGACTCTTCAGACCTACAGATCACTACCCATTCCTGCTAATACATGTGGGGACAAATGACACCGCAAGAAAGGACCTGGAAACCATCTGCAGTGACTTTGAAGACTTAGGCAAGAAAGTGAAAGAATTGGGAGCGCAGGTGGTCTTCTCATCCATCCTACCAGTGGATGGCCATGGAACAATGAGGTGGAATAAGATTCTACAGGTGAACAACTGGCTACGTCGATGGTGCCGTCAACAAGGATTTGGATTTCTGGATCACGGAATGAATTACCTATACGATGGACTACTTGCTAGAGATGGGGTGCACCTTACGAAGACTGGAAAACATGTATTTGGAAGTCGCCTTGCTACACTCATCAGAAGAGCTTTAAACTAGAACAATGTGGGAAGGGAAGCAAAAGGCCAGAAAAAGCCATACAGCTGACAAATACTATTGAGATCTCTGCTACTGGAAGTGGAAAAGAAGAACAAAGACAAAAAAATCTAAATAATACAAATATGGGAGGAAGAGAAACCAATCACAAACTAAAATGTTTTTATACAAATGCACAAAGCATGGGCAACAAACAAGGAGAATTGGAACTACTAATGCAGGAAAAGGAATATGATGTCATTGGAATCACTGAAACTTGGTGGGACGATACACATGATTGGAATAAAAGGCTAAAAGGATACAACTTATTTGCAAGAAACAGACTTGATAAACGAGGAGGAGGTGTTGCATTGTATGTTAGAAAAGCATATATCTGCACAGAGATTGAAGCTTCAGAGACTGGGAGTTCTGTGGAAACTGTTTGGGTAAGAATACAAGGAGAGAACAACGGAAAGGACACCATTGTAGGCATTTACTACAGGCCACCTGGGCAAGCTGAAGATATGGATGAACTCTTTATGTATCAAATGACCAAGTTCTCCAAAAAATATGACGTAGTGGTCATGGGAGATTTCAACTATCCAGACATTTGTTGGGAATCTCTCTCAAGTAAAACTAACAGGTCAAGCAAATTCTTATCCTCTCTTGCTGACAACTTTATCTTCCAAAAGGTAGGGGAGAAAACAAGGGGATCTGCTACTTTGGATCTAATCCTTATAAACAGGGAGGAAATGGTTGAGGAGGTAAAGGTGGCTGGGACCCTAGGAGGCAGCGATCATGCTATTCTAGAATTTTGGATAACTAGAGGAGGAAGACATGTGAAGACTCAAACTTCAAGGTTAGATTTTAGAAAGGCAGATTTTAAGAGACTCAGAAAGAGAATAGGAGGGATCCAATGGCTGGATGTCCTTAAGGACAAAAATGTCCAGGAAGGATGGGAAATTTTTAAAAATGAGATTCTCAAAGCACAATCGTTAACAATCCCGAAAAGTAGGAAGAATGGGAAGCATTTAAGGAAACCAGGATGGATGAACACAGAACTTAAACACATGCTAAAAAGAAAGAAAGAAATGTTTATTAAATGGAAAGAGGGAGGCATATCTAAAGAAGATTATAATGCAGTCTGCAGATCCTGCAGGGCACGTATCAGGTTAGCTAAAGCTGACAATGAATTAAGGCTTGCAAGAGATGTCAAAAGCAATAAAAAAGGATTTTGGGGGTATGTCAAAAGTAAAAGAAAAGTCAAAGATGCTATAGGATTTTTACAGGATGAAAATGGAGAAATGGTAAGAGAGGATGTTGAGAAGGCCGAACTTTTTAATTCCTATTTTGCATCTGTTTTCTCTCAGAAAGAAAATGTAACATCAACTGATCTTCACTGTCCTTTTAAAGGAATAGAGGAATCCAAGTTATCAGTAAACAGAAAGATTGTGAGGGAATATTTAGCTAACATAAATGAGTTCAAGTCTCCAGGTCCAGATGAATTACACCCCAGAGTACTGAAGGAGATTGTAGAAGAAATTTTAGAACCACTCTCCATAATCTTTGAAAATTCTTGGAGAACAGGAGAAGTCCCAGAAGACTGGAGAAGAGCAAATGTTGTTCCTATCTTCAAAAAGGGGAAGAAGGTGGACCCAGGGAACTATAGGCCGGTGAGTCTGACTTCTATACCAGGAAAGATCTTTGAACAAATTATTAAACAACATGTATGTAAGTACATGGATAAGAATGAAGTGATTAACCAGAGTCAGCATGGGTTTGTAACTAACAAGTCATGTCAGACTAACTTAATTTCCTTCTATGACAGAATCACTGACTGGGTGGATCAGGGAAATGCTGTAGATATAGTATATCTTGACTTCAGCAAAGCATTTGACAAAGTATCTCACATCATCCTTATTGAAAAAATGACCAAGTATGCAATGGACCAGGCAACTGTTAGGTGGATTCATAACTGGCTTAGTGATCGGACTCAAAGGGTGGTTGTAAATGGCTTCACATCCAGCTGGATGAATGTCTCAAGTGGGGTACCACAGGGCTCCGTCCTGGGACCTGTATTGTTCAACATCTTTATCAATGATTTAGATGAAGGAATTGAGGGTAAACTGATTAAATTTGCCGATGACACAAAGCTAGGAGGGATAGCTGATAATAGAGAAGAGAGAGAGAGGATTCAAAAAGACCTAAATAAACTGGAGCAGTGGGCAGCAACCAACAGAATGGTTTTTAACAGGGAAAAATGCAAAGTACTACATCTGGGCAATAAAAATGAAAAAAGCATATACAGAATGGGAGGAATAGAGCTAAGCAACAGTACATGTGAAAAAGACTTAGGTATACTAATAGATCATAGACTGAACATGAGTCAACAGTGTGATGCAGCAGCAAAAAAGGCAAATACAATTCTGGGATGTATTAACAGAAGCATACAGTCTAGATCACGTGAAGTCATTATCGGTCTTTACTCCTCTTTGGTCAGACCTCATCTGGAATACTGTGTACAGTTTTGGGCACCACATTTTAAAAAAGACATCGACAAACTGGAGCAAGTTCAGAGAAGAGCGACCAGAATGGTGACTGGTCTGCAAACCATGTCCTATGAGGAACGGTTGCAGGATTTGGGAATGTTTAGCTTGCAAAAAAGAAGACTGAGAGGAGACTTAATAGCTGTCTACAAATATGTCAAGGGCTGTCACATTGTAGAAGGATCATCTTTATTCTCATTTGCACAAGGAAAGACTAGAAGCAATGGGATGAAACTCAATGGGAGGAGACACAGATTAGATATTAGAAAAAACTTTTTGACAGTTAGGGTGATTAATGAGTGGAACAGGCTGCCACGAGAGGTGGTGAGTTCCCCTTCAATGGACGTCTTCAAACAGAGGCTGGACAGACATCTGTCTGAGATGATCTAGTGAATCCTGCTTTGAGCAGGGGGTTGGACCAGATGACCCAGGAGGTCCCTTCCAACTCTACCATTCTATGATATGATTCTATGATATGATTCTATGATATATTATTCCCTCATTTAGTGGATATTTTCACAAACAAGTGAAATTTTCAAAAATCCAAAATATTGGCTGAAAACAACTAAGTATCAAGGACTCATTGGGCGAATCGCTCTGGAACTGAAATCGGAACGCTCAATGACATTTCCCCTATCTGAAAGTCTGATAAACGCCGGAAAAATGACTAAGTCCAAAAAAAAAATGTTTTAAACTCTTTTCAATTTTACCCCCGTGGGATATATATTCTACCCACACACATTTGGAACTCTCCTGGGGTACCTTCACACATATTATTCCCTCATTTAGTGGATATTTTCACAAAAAAGTGAAATTTTCAAAAATCCAAAATATTGGTTGAAAACGAATAAATATCAAGGACTCATTGGGCCAATCGCTCTGGAACTGAAATCGGAACGCTCACAGACATTTCCCCTATCTGAAAGTCTGCTAAACGCCGGAAAAATGACTAAGTCCAAAAAAAATTTTTTTTCAACTTTTTTCAATTTTACCCCCGTGGGATATATATTTTACATACACACATTTGGAACTCTCCTGGGGTAACCTCACACATATTATTTTCTCATTTAGTGGATATTTTCACAAAAAAGTGAAATTTTCAAAAATCCAAAATATTGGCTGAAAACGACTAAATATCAAGTAGTCATTGGGCGAATCGCTCTGGAACTGAAATCGGAACGCTCACTGACATTTCCCCTATTTGAAAGTCTGATAAACGCAGAAAAAATGACTAAGTCCAAAAGAAATTTTTTTCAACTTTTTTCAATTTTACCCCCGTGGGATATGTATTGTACCTACACACATTTGGAACTCTCCTGGGGTACCCTCAGACATATTATTCCCTCATTTAGTGGATATTTTCACAAAAAATTGAAATTTTCAAAAATCCAAAATATTGGCTGAAAACGACTAACTATCAAGGACTCATTGGGCGAATCGCTCTGGAACTGAAATCGGAACGCTCACTGACATTTCCCCTATCTGAAAGTCTGATAAACGCCGTAAAAATGACTAAGTCCAAAAAAAATTTTTTTTAAACTTTTTTCAATTTTACCCCCGTGGGATATATATTCTACCCACACAAATTTGGAACTCTCCTGGGGTACCCTCAAACATATTATTCCCTCATTTAGTGGATAGTTTCACAAAAAAGTGAAATTTTCAAAAATCCAGAAAATTGGCTGAAACCTACTAAATATCAAGGACTCATTGGGCGAATCGCTGTGGAACTGAAATCGGAATGCTCACTGGCATTTCCCCTATCTGAAAGTCTGATAAACGCCGAAAAAATGACTAAGTCCAAAAAAAAAATTTTTTAAACTTTTTTCAATTTTACCCCCGTGGGATATATATTCTACCTACACACATTTGGAACTCTCCTGGGGTAACCTCACACATATTATTCCCTCATTTAGTGGATATTTTCACAAAAAATTGAAATTTTCAAAAATCCAAAATATTGGCTGAAAACGACTAACTATCAAGGACTCATTGGGCGAATCGCTCTGGAACTGAAATCGGAACGCTCACTCACATTTCCCCTATCTGAAAGTCTGATAAACGCCGTAAAAATGACTAAGTCCAAAAAAAATTTTTTTTAAACTTTTTTCAATTTTACCCCCGTGGGATATATATTCTACCCACACAAATTTGGAACTCTCCTGGGGTACCCTCAAACATATTATTCCCTCATTTAGTGGATATTTTCACAAAAAAGTGAAATTTTCAAAAATCCAGAAAATTGGCTGAAACCTACTAAATATCAAGGACTCATTGGGCGAATCGCTGTGGAACTGAAATCGGAATGCTCACAGACATTACCCCTATCTGAAAGTCTGATAAACGCCGCAAAAAAATGACTAAGTCTAAAAAAAAAATTTTTTCAATTTTACCCCCGTCGGATATATATTTTACCTACACACATTTGGAACTCTCCTGGGGTAACCTCACACATATTATTCCCTCATATAGTGGATATTTTCAAAAAAAAGTGACATTTTTAAAAATGCAAAATATTGGCTTGAAAACGACTAAGCATCAAGGACTCATTGGGCGAATCGCTCTGGAACTGAAATCGGAACGCTCACTGACATTTCCCCTATCTGAAAGTCTGATAAACGCCGGAAAAATGACAGTCCAAAAAAAAATTTTTTTAAACTTTTTTCAATTTTACCCCCATGGGATATATATTCTACCTACACACATTTGGAACTCTCTTGGGTACCCTCACACATATTATTCCCTCATTTAGTGGATATTTTCACAAAAAAGTGAAATTTTCAAAAATCCAGAAAATTGGCTGAAAACGACTAAATATCAAGGACTCATTGGGCGAATCGCTGTGGAACTGAAATCGGAATGCTCACAGACATTTCCCCTATCTGAAAGTCTGATAAACGCCGAAAAAATGACTAAGTCCAAAAAAAAATTTTTTTTAACTTTTTTCAATTTTACCCCCATGGGATATATATTCTACCCACCCACATTTAGAACTCTCCTGGAGTACCCTCACACATATTATTCCCTCATTTAGTGGATATTTTCACAAAAAAGTGAAATCTTCAAAAATCCAAAATATTGGCTGAAAACGACTAAGTATCAAGAACTCATTGGGCGAATCGCTCTGGAACTGAAATCGGAACGCTCACTGACATTTCCGCTATCTGAAAGTCTGATAAACGCCGGAAAAATGACTAAGTCCAAAAAAAATTTTTTTTCAACTTTTTTCAATTTTACCCCCGTGGGATATATATTTTACCTACACACATTTGGAACTCTCCTGGGGTAACCTCACACATATTATTCCCTCATTTAGTGAATATTTTCACAAACAAGTGAAATTTTCAAAAATCCAAAATATTGGCTGAAAACGACTAAATATCAAGGACTCATTGGGCGAATCGCTGTGGAACTGAAATCGGAATGCTCACAGACATTACCCCTATCTGAAAGTCTGGTAAACGCCGGAAAAATGACTAAGTCCAAAAAAAAAATTTTTTCTATTTTACCCCCGTCGGATATATATTTTACCTACACACATTTGGAACTCTCCTGGGGTAACCTCACACATATTATTCCCTCATATAGTGGATATTTTCAAAAAAAAGTGACATTTTCAAAAATGTAAAATATTGGCTTGAAAACGACTAAGTATCAAGGACTCATTGGGCGAATCGCTCTGGAACTGAAATCAGAACGCTCACTGACATTTCCCCTATCTGAAAGTCTGATAAACGCCGGAAAAATGACAGTCCAAAAAAAATTTTTTTTCAACTTTTTTCAATTTTACCCCCATGGGATATATATTCTACCTACACACATTTGGAACTCTCTTGGGTACCCTCACACATATTATTCCCTCATTTAGTGGATATTTTCACAAAAAAGTGAAATTTTCAAAAATCCAGAAAATTGGCTGAAAACGACAAAATATCAAGGACTCATTGGGCGAATCGCTCTGGAACTGAAATCGGAACGCTCACTGGCATTTCCCCTATCTGAAAGTCTGATAAACGCCGAAAAAATGACTAAGTCCAAAAAAAAAAATTTTTAAACTTTTTTCAATTTTACCCCCATGGGATATATATTCTACCCACCCACATTTGGAACTCTCCTGGAGTACCCTCACACATATTATTCCCTCATTTAGTGGATATTTTCACAAAAAAGTGAAATCTTCAAAAATCCAAAATATTGGCTGAAAACGACTAAGTATCAAGGACTCATTGGGCGAATCGCTCTGGAACTGAAATCGGAACGCTCACTGGCATTTCCCCTATCTGAAAGTCTGATAAACGCCGAAAAAATGACTAAGTCCAAAAAAAAAATTTTTTAAACTTTTTTCAATTTTACCCCCGTGGGATATATATTCTACCCACACACATTTGGAACTCTCCTGGAGTACCTTCACACATATTATTCCCTCATTTAGTGGATATTTTCACAAAAAAGTGAAATTTTCAAAAATCCAAAATATTGGTTGAAAACGAATAAATATCAAGGACTCATTGGGCCAATCGCTCTGGAACTGAAATCGGAACGCTCACAGACATTTCCCCTATCTGAAAGTCTGCTAAACGCCGGAAAAATGACTAAGTCCAAAAAAAATTTTTTTTCAACTTTTTTCAATTTTACCCCCGTGGGATATATATTTTACATACACACATTTGGAACTCTCCTGGGGTAACCTCACACATATTATTTTCTCATTTAGTGGATATTTTCACAAAAAAGTGAAATTTTCAAAAATCCAAAATATTGGCTGAAAACGACTAAATATCAAGTAGTCATTGGGCGAATCGCTCTGGAACTGAAATCGGAACGCTCACTGACATTTCCCCTATTTGAAAGTCTGATAAACGCAGAAAAAATGACTAAGTCCAAAAGAAATTTTTTTCAACTTTTTTCAATTTTACCCCCGTGGGATATGTATTGTACCTACACACATTTGGAACTCTCCTGGGGTACCCTCAGACATATTATTCCCTCATTTAGTGGATATTTTCACAAAAAATTGAAATTTTCAAAAATCCAAAATATTGGCTGAAAACGACTAACTATCAAGGACTCATTGGGCGAATCGCTCTGGAACTGAAATCGGAACGCTCACTGACATTTCCCCTATCTGAAAGTCTGATAAACGCCGTAAAAATGACTAAGTCCAAAAAAAATTTTTTTTAAACTTTTTTCAATTTTACCCCCGTGGGATATATATTCTACCCACACAAATTTGGAACTCTCCTGGGGTACCCTCAAACATATTATTCCCTCATTTAGTGGATAGTTTCACAAAAAAGTGAAATTTTCAAAAATCCAGAAAATTGGCTGAAACCTACTAAATATCAAGGACTCATTGGGCGAATCGCTGTGGAACTGAAATCGGAATGCTCACTGGCATTTCCCCTATCTGAAAGTCTGATAAACGCCGAAAAAATGACTAAGTCCAAAAAAAAAATTTTTTAAACTTTTTTCAATTTTACCCCCGTGGGATATATATTCTACCTACACACATTTGGAACTCTCCTGGGGTAACCTCACACATATTATTCCCTCATTTAGTGGATATTTTCACAAAAAATTGAAATTTTCAAAAATCCAAAATATTGGCTGAAAACGACTAACTATCAAGGACTCATTGGGCGAATCGCTCTGGAACTGAAATCGGAACGCTCACTCACATTTCCCCTATCTGAAAGTCTGATAAACGCCGTAAAAATGACTAAGTCCAAAAAAAATTTTTTTTAAACTTTTTTCAATTTTACCCCCGTGGGATATATATTCTACCCACACAAATTTGGAACTCTCCTGGGGTACCCTCAAACATATTATTCCCTCATTTAGTGGATATTTTCACAAAAAAGTGAAATTTTCAAAAATCCAGAAAATTGGCTGAAACCTACTAAATATCAAGGACTCATTGGGCGAATCGCTGTGGAACTGAAATCGGAATGCTCACAGACATTACCCCTATCTGAAAGTCTGATAAACGCCGCAAAAAAATGACTAAGTCTAAAAAAAAAATTTTTTCAATTTTACCCCCGTCGGATATATATTTTACCTACACACATTTGGAACTCTCCTGGGGTAACCTCACACATATTATTCCCTCATATAGTGGATATTTTCAAAAAAAAGTGACATTTTTAAAAATGCAAAATATTGGCTTGAAAACGACTAAGCATCAAGGACTCATTGGGCGAATCGCTCTGGAACTGAAATCGGAACGCTCACTGACATTTCCCCTATCTGAAAGTCTGATAAACGCCGGAAAAATGACAGTCCAAAAAAAAATTTTTTTAAACTTTTTTCAATTTTACCCCCATGGGATATATATTCTACCTACACACATTTGGAACTCTCTTGGGTACCCTCACACATATTATTCCCTCATTTAGTGGATATTTTCACAAAAAAGTGAAATTTTCAAAAATCCAGAAAATTGGCTGAAAACGACTAAATATCAAGGACTCATTGGGCGAATCGCTGTGGAACTGAAATCGGAATGCTCACAGACATTTCCCCTATCTGAAAGTCTGATAAACGCCGAAAAAATGACTAAGTCCAAAAAAAAATTTTTTTTAACTTTTTTCAATTTTACCCCCATGGGATATATATTCTACCCACCCACATTTAGAACTCTCCTGGAGTACCCTCACACATATTATTCCCTCATTTAGTGGATATTTTCACAAAAAAGTGAAATCTTCAAAAATCCAAAATATTGGCTGAAAACGACTAAGTATCAAGAACTCATTGGGCGAATCGCTCTGGAACTGAAATCGGAACGCTCACTGACATTTCCGCTATCTGAAAGTCTGATAAACGCCGGAAAAATGACTAAGTCCAAAAAAAATTTTTTTTCAACTTTTTTCAATTTTACCCCCGTGGGATATATATTTTACCTACACACATTTGGAACTCTCCTGGGGTAACCTCACACATATTATTCCCTCATTTAGTGAATATTTTCACAAACAAGTGAAATTTTCAAAAATCCAAAATATTGGCTGAAAACGACTAAATATCAAGGACTCATTGGGCGAATCGCTGTGGAACTGAAATCGGAATGCTCACAGACATTACCCCTATCTGAAAGTCTGGTAAACGCCGGAAAAATGACTAAGTCCAAAAAAAAAATTTTTTCTATTTTACCCCCGTCGGATATATATTTTACCTACACACATTTGGAACTCTCCTGGGGTAACCTCACACATATTATTCCCTCATATAGTGGATATTTTCAAAAAAAAGTGACATTTTCAAAAATGTAAAATATTGGCTTGAAAACGACTAAGTATCAAGGACTCATTGGGCGAATCGCTCTGGAACTGAAATCAGAACGCTCACTGACATTTCCCCTATCTGAAAGTCTGATAAACGCCGGAAAAATGACAGTCCAAAAAAAATTTTTTTTCAACTTTTTTCAATTTTACCCCCATGGGATATATATTCTACCTACACACATTTGGAACTCTCTTGGGTACCCTCACACATATTATTCCCTCATTTAGTGGATATTTTCACAAAAAAGTGAAATTTTCAAAAATCCAGAAAATTGGCTGAAAACGACAAAATATCAAGGACTCATTGGGCGAATCGCTCTGGAACTGAAATCGGAACGCTCACTGGCATTTCCCCTATCTGAAAGTCTGATAAACGCCGAAAAAATGACTAAGTCCAAAAAAAAAAATTTTTAAACTTTTTTCAATTTTACCCCCATGGGATATATATTCTACCCACCCACATTTGGAACTCTCCTGGAGTACCCTCACACATATTATTCCCTCATTTAGTGGATATTTTCACAAAAAAGTGAAATCTTCAAAAATCCAAAATATTGGCTGAAAACGACTAAGTATCAAGGACTCATTGGGCGAATCGCTCTGGAACTGAAATCGGAACGCTCACTGGCATTTCCCCTATCTGAAAGTCTGATAAACGCCGAAAAAATGACTAAGTCCAAAAAAAAAATTTTTTAAACTTTTTTCAATTTTACCCCCGTGGGATATATATTCTACCCACACACATTTGGAACTCTCCTGGAGTACCTTCACACATATTATTCCCTCATTTAGTGGATATTTTCACAAAAAAGTGAAATTTTCAAAAATCCAAAATATTGGCTGAAAACGACTAAGTATCAAGGACTCATTGGACGAATCGCTCTGGAACTGAAATCGGAACGCTCACTGACATTTCCCCTATCTGAAAGTCTGATAAACGCCGGAAAAATGACTAACTCCCAAAAAAATTTTTTTTCAACTTTTTTCAATTTTACCCCCGTGGGATATATATTTTACCTACACAAATTTGGAACTCTCCTGGGGTACCCTCAAACATATTATTCCCTCATTTAGTGGATATTTTCACAAAAAAGTGAAATTTTCAAAAATCCAGAAAATTGGCTGAAACCTACTAAATATCAAGGACTCATTGGGCGAATCGCTGTGGAACTGAAATCGGAATGCTCACAGACATTACCCCTATCTGAAAGTCTGATAAACGCCGGAAAAATGACTAAGTCTAAAAAAAAAATTTTTTCAATTTTACCCCCGTCGGATATATATTTTACCTACACACATTTGGAACTCTCCTGGGGTAACCTCACACATATTATTCCCTCATATAGTGGATATTTTCAAAAAAAAGTGACATTTTTAAAAATGCAAAATATTGGCTGAAAACGACTAAGTATCAAGGACTCATTGGGCGAATCGCTCTGGAACTGAAATCTGAACACTCACTGACATTTCCGCTATCTGAAAGTCTGATAAACGCCGAAAAAATGACTAAGTCCAAAAAAAAAATTTTTACAACTTTTTTACATTTTACCCCCGTGGGATATATATTCTACAAACACACATTTGGAGCTCTCCTGGGGTACCCTCACGCATATTATTCCCTCATTTAGTCGATATTTTTACAAAAAAGTGAAATTTTCAAAAATCCAGAAAATTGGCTGAAAACGACTAAATATCAAGGACTCATTGGGCGAATCGCTCTGGAACTGAAATCGGAACGCTCACTGGCATTTCCCCTATCTGAAAGTCTGATAAACGCCGAAAAAATGACTAAGTCCAATAAAAAAAATGTTTCAACTTTTTTCAATTTTACCCCCGTGGGATATATACTCTACCCACACACATTTGGAACTCTCCTGGAGTACCCTCACACAAATTATTCCCTCATTTAGTGGATATTTTCACAAAAAAGTGAAATTTTCAAAAATCTAAAATATTGGCTGAAAACGACTAAGTATCAAGGACTCATTGGGCGAATCGCTCTGGAACTGAAATCGGAATGCTCAATGACATTTACCCTATCTGAAAGCCTGATAAACGCCGGAAAAATGACTAAGTCCCCAAAAAAATTTTTTACAACTTTTTTACATTTTACCCCCGTGAGATATATATTCTACCCACACACATTTGGAACTCTCCTGGAGTACCCTCACACATATTATTCCCTCATTTAGTGGTTATTTTCACAAAAAAGTGAAATTTTCAAAAATCCAAAATATTGGCTGAAAACGACTAAATATCAAGGACTCATTGGGCGAATCGCTCTGGAACTGAAATCGGAACGCTCACTGACATTTCCGCTATCTGAAAGTCTGATAAACGCCAAAAAAATGACTAAGTCCAAAAAAAAAATTTTTTCAACTTTTTTCAATTTTACCCCCGTGGGATATATATTCTACCCAAACACATTTGGAACTCTCCTGGAGTACCTTCACACATATTATTCCCTCATTTAGTGGATATTTTCACAAAAAAGTGAAATTTTCAAAAATCCAAAATATTGGCTGAAAACGACTAAGTATCAAGGACTCATTGGGCGAATCGCTCTAGAACTGAAATCGGAACGCTCACTGACATTTCCGCTATCTGAAAGTCTGATAAACGCCGAAAAAATGACTAATTCCAAAAAAAAAAATTTTTTCAACTTTTTTCAATTTTACCCCCGTGGGATATATATTCTACCCACACACATTTGGAACTCTCCTGGAGTACCCTCACACATATTATTCCCTCATTTAGTGGTTATTTTCACAAAAAAGTGAAATTTTCAAAAATCCAAAATATTGGCTGAAAACGACTAAGTATCAAGGACTCATTGGGCAAATCGCTCTAGAACTGAAATCGGAACGCTCACTGACATTTCCGCTATCTGAAAGCCTGATAAACGCCGAAAAAATGACTAATTCCAAAAAAAAAAATTTTTTCAACTTTTTTCAATTTTACCCCCGTGGGATATATATTCTACCCACACACATTTGGAACTCTCCTGGAGTACCCTCACACATATTATTCCCTCATTTAGTGGTTATTTTCACAAAAAAGTGAAATTTTCAAAAATCCAAAATATTGGCTGAAAACGACTAAGTATCAAGGACTCATTGGGCGAATCGCTCTGGAACTGAAATCGGAACGCTCACTGACATTTCCGCTATCTGAAAGTCTGATAAACGCCGGAAAAATGACTAAGTCCAAAAAAAATTTTTTTTCAACTTTTTTCAATTTTACTCCCGTGGGATATATATTCTACCCACACATATTTGGAACTCTCCTGGGTTACCCTCACGCATATTATTCCCTCATTTAGTCGATATTTTTACAAAAAAGTGAAATTTTCAAAAATCCAGAAAATTGGCTGAAAACGACTAAATATCAAGGACTCATTGGGCGAATTGCTCTGGAACTGAAATCGGAACGCTCACTGGCATTTCCCCTATCTGAAAGTCTGATAAACGCCGAAAAAATGACTAAGTCCAGCAAAAAAATTTTTCACCTTTTTTCAATTTTACCCCCGTGGGATATATATTCTACCCACACACATTTGGAACTCTCCTGGAGTACCCTCACACATATTATTCCCTCATTTGGTGGATATTTTCACAAAAAAGTGAAGTTTTCAAAAATCCAAAATATTGGCTGAAAATGACTAAGTATCAAGGACTCATTGGGCGAATCGCTCTGGAACTGAAATCGGAACGCTCATTGACATTTCCGCTCTCTGAAAGTCTGATAAACGCCGAAAAAATGACTAAGTCCAGCAAAAAAAATTTTTTCAACTTTTTTCAATTTTACCCCCGTGGGATATATATTCTACCTACACACATTTGGAACTCTCCTGGGGTAACCTCACACATATTATTCCCTCATTTAGTGGATATTTTCACAAAAAAGTGAAATTTTCAAAAATCCAAAATATTGGCTGAAAACGACTAAGTATCAATGACTCATTGGGCGAATCGCTCTGGAACTGAAATCGGAACGCTCACTGACATTTCCGCTATCTGAAAGTCTGATAAACGCCGGAAAAATGACTAAGTCCAAAAAAAAAATTTTTTAAACTTTTTTCAATTTTACCCCCATGGGATATATATTCTACCCACCCACATTTGGAACTCTCCTGGAGTACCCTCACACATATTATTCCCTCATTTAGTGGATATTTTCACAAAAAAGTGAAATCTTCAAAAATCCAAAATATTGGCTGAAAACGACTAAGTATCAAGGACTCATTGGGCGAATCGCTCTGGAACTGAAATCGGAACGCTCACTGACATTTCCGCTATCTGAAAGTCTGATAAACGCCGGAAAAATGACTAAGTCCAAAAAAAATTTTTTTTCAACTTTTTTCAATTTTACCCCCGTGGGATATATATTTTACCTACACACATTTGGAACTCTCCTGGGATAACCTCACACATATTATTCCCTCATTTAGTGGATATTTTCACAAAAAAGTGAAATTTTCAAAAATCCAAAATATTGGCTGAAAACGACTAAGTATCAAGGACTCATTGGGCGAATCGCTCTAGAACTGAAATCGGAACGCTCACTGACACTTCCGCTATCTGAAAGTCTGATAAACGCCGAAAAAATGACTAATTCCAAAAAAAAAAATTTTTTCAACTTTTTTAAATTTTACCCCCGTGGGATATATATTCTACCCACACACATTTGGAACTCTCCTGGAGTACCCTCACACATATTATTCCCTCATTTAGTGGTTATTTTCACAAAAAAGTGAAATTTTCAAAAATCCAAAATATTGGCTGAAAACGACTAAGTATCAAGGACTCATTGGGCGAATCGCTCTGGAACTGAAATCGGGACGCTCACTGACATTTCCCCTCTCTGAAAGTCTGATAAACGCCGAAAAAATGACTAAGTCCAATAAAAAAAATGTTTCAACTTTTTTCAATTTTACCCCCGTGGGATATATACTCTACCCACACACATTTGGAACTCTCCTGGAGTACCCTCACACATATTATTCCCTCATTTAGTGGATATTTTCACAAAAAAGTGAAATTTTCAAAAATCCAAAATATTGGCTGAAAACGACTAAGTATCAAGGACTCATTGGGCGAATCGCTCTGGAACTGAAATCGGAACGCTCACTGACATTTCCGCTATCTGAAAGTCTGATAAACGCCGGAAAAATGACTAAGTCCAAAAAAAATTTTTTTTCAACTTTTTTCAATTTTACTCCCGTGGGATATATATTCTACCCACACATATTTGGAACTCTCCTGGGTTACCCTCACGCATATTATTCCCTCATTTAGTCGATATTTTTACAAAAAAGTGAAATTTTCAAAAATCCAGAAAATTGGCTGAAAACGACTAAATATCAAGGACTCATTGGGCGAATTGCTCTGGAACTGAAATCGGAACGCTCACTGGCATTTCCCATATCTGAAAGTCTGATAAACGCCGAAAAAATGACTAAGTCCAGCAAAAAAAATTTTCAACTTTTTTCAATTTTACCCCCGTGGGATATATATTCTACCCACACACATTTGGAACTCTCCTGGAGTACCCTCACACATATTATTCCCTCATTTGGTGGATATTTTCACAAAAAAGTGAAGTTTTCAAAAATCCAAAATATTGGCTGAAAATGACTAAGTATCAAGGACTCATTGGGCGAATCGCTCTGGAACTGAAATCGGAACGCTCATTGACATTTCCGCTCTCTGAAAGTCTGATAAACGCCGAAAAAATGACTAAGTCCAGCAAAAAAATTTTTTCAACTTTTTTCAATTTTACCCCCGTGGGATATATATTCTACCTACACACATTTGGAACTCTCCTGGGGTAACCTCACACATATTATTCCCTCATTTAGTGGATATTTTCACAAAAAAGTGAAATTTTCAAAAATCCAAAATATTGGCTGAAAACGACTAAGTATCAATGACTCATTGGGCGAATCGCTCTGGAACTGAAATCGGAACGCTCACTGACATTTTCGCTATCTGAAAGTCTGATAAACGCCGGAAAAATGACTAAGTCCAAAAAAAAAATTTTTTAAACTTTTTTCAATTTTACCCCCATGGGATATATATTCTACCCACCCACATTTGGAACTCTCCTGGAGTACCCTCACACATATTATTCCCTCATTTAGTGGATATTTTCACAAAAAAGTGAAATCTTCAAAAATCCAAAATATTGGCTGAAAACGACTAAGTATCAAGGACTCATTGGGCGAATCGCTCTGGAACTGAAATCAGAACGCTCACTGACATTTCCCCTCTCTGAAAGTCTGATAAACGCCGGAAAAATGACTAAGTCCAAAAAAAATTTTTTTTCACCTTTTTTCAATTTTACCCCCGTGGGATATATATTCTACCCACACACATTTGGAACTCTCCTGGAGTACCCTCACACATATTATTCCCTCATTTAGTGGTTATTTTCACAAAAAAGTGAAATTTTCAAAAATCCAAAATATTGGCTGAAAACGACTAAGTATCAAGGACTCATTGGGCGAATCGCTCTGGAACTGAAATCGGAACGCTCACTGACATTTCCCCTCTCTGAAAGTCTGATAAACGCCGAAAAAATGACTAAGTCCAAAAAAAAAAATGTTTCAACTTTTTTCAATTTTACCCCCGTGGGATATATACTCTACCCACACACATTTGGAACTCTCCTGGAGTACCCTCACACATATTATTCCCTCATTTAGTGGTTATTTTCACAAAAAAGTGAAATTTTCAAAAATCCAAAATATTGGCTGAAAACGACTAAGTATCAAGGACTCATTGGGCGAATCGCTCTGGAACTGAAATCGGAACGCTCACTGACATTTCCCCTCTCTGAAAGTCTGATAAACGCCGAAAAAATGACTAAGTCCAATAAAAAAAATGTTTCAACTTTTTTCAATTTTACCCCCGTGGGATATATACTCTACCCACACACATTTGGAACTCTCCTGGAGTACCCTCACACATATTATTCCCTCATTTAGTGGATATTTTCACAAAAAAGTGAAATTTTCAAAAATCCAAAATATTGGCTGAAAACGACTAAGTATCAAGGACTCATTGGGCGAATCGCTCTGGAACTGAAATCTGAATGCTCAATGACATTTCCCCTATCTGAAAGTCTGATAAACGCCGGAAAAATGACTAAGTCCCCAAAAAAATTTTTTACAACTTTTTTTACATTTTACCCCCGTGGGATATATATTCTACCCATACACATTTGGAACTCTCCTGTGGTACCCTCACGCATATTATTCCCTCATTTAGTCGATATTTTTACAAAAAAGTGAAATTTTCAAAAATCCAGAAAATTGGCTGAAAACGACTAAATATCAAGGACTCAGTGGGCGAATCGCTCTGGAACTGAAATCGGAACGCTCACTGGCATTTCCCCTATCTGAAAGTCTGATAAACGCCGAAAAAATGACTAAGTCCAAAAAAAAAATTTTTTTAACTTTTTTCAATTTTACCCCCGTGGGATATATATTCTACCCACACACATTTGGAACTCTCCTGGAGTACCCTCACACATATTATTCCCTCATTTACTGGTTATTTTCACAGAAAAGTGAAATTTTCAAAAATCCAAAATATTGGCTGAAAACGACTAAGTATCAAGGACTCATTGGGCGAATCGCTCTGGAACTGAAATCGGAACGCTCACTGACATTTCCGCTATCTGAAAGTCTGATAAACGCCGAAAAAATGACTAAGTCCAAAAAAAAAATTTTTACAACCTTTTTACATTTTACCCCCGTGGGATATATATTCTACAAACACACATTTGGAGCTCTCCTGGGGTACCCTCACGCATATTATTCCCTCATTTAGTCGATATTTTTACAAAAAAGTGAAATTTTCAAAAATCCAGAAAATTGGCTGAAAACGACTAAATATCAAGGACTCATTGGGCGAATCGCTCTGGAACTGAAATCGGAACGCTCATTGGCATTTCCCCTATCTGAAAGTCTGATAAACGCCGAAAAAATGACTAAGTCCAATAAAAAAAATGTTTCAACTTTTTTCAATTTTACCCCCGTGGGATATATACTCTACCCACACACATTTGGAACTCTCCTGGAGTACCCTCACACATATTGTTCCCTCATTTAGTGGATATTTTCACAAAAAAGTGAAATTTTCAAAAATCTAAAATATTGGCTGAAAACGACTAAGTATCAAGGACTCATTGGGCGAATCGCTCTGGAACTGAAATCGGAATGCTCAATGACGTTTCCCCTATCTGAAAGCCTGATAAACGCCGGAAAAATGACTAAGTCCAAAAAAAAAATTTTTTCAACTTTTTTCAATTTTACCCCCGTGGGATATATATTCTACCCAAACACATTTGGAACTCTCCTGGAGTACCTTCACACATATTATTCCCTCATTTAGTGGATATTTTCACAAAAAAGTGAAATTTTCAAAAATCCAAAATATTGGCTGAAAACGACTAAGTATCAAGGACTCATTGGGCGAATCGCTCTAGAACTGAAATCGGAACGCTCACTGACATTTCCGCTATCTGAAAGTCTGATAAACGCCAAAAAAATGACTAATTCCAAAAAAAAAAATTTTTTCAACTTTTTTCAATTTTACCCCCGTGGGATATATATTCTACCCACACACATTTGGAACTCTCCTGGAGTACCCTCACACATATTATTCCCTCATTTAGTGGTTATTTTCACAAAAAAGTGAAATTTTCAAAAATCCAAAATATTGGCTGAAAACGACTAAGTATCAAGGACTCATTGGGCGAATCGCTCTGGAACTGAAATCGGAACTCTCACTGACATTTCCGCTATCTGAAAGTCTGATAAACGCCGAAAAAATGACTAAGTCCAAAAAAAAAATTTTTTCAACTTTTTTCAATTTTACCCCCGTGGGATATATATTTTACCTACACACATTTGGAACTCTCCTGGGATAACCTCACACATATTATTCCCTCATTTAGTGGATATTTTCACAAAAAAGTGAAATTTTCAAAAATCCAAAATATTGGCTGAAAACGACTAAGTATCAAGGACTCATTGGGCGAATCGCTCTAGAACTGAAATCGGAACGCTCACTGACATTTCCGCTATCTGAAAGTCTGATAAACGCCGAAAAAATGACTAATTCCAAAAAAAAAATTTTTTTCAACTTTTTTCAATTTTACCCCCGTGGGATATATATTCTACCCACACACATTTGGAACTCTCCTGGAGTACCCTCACACATATTATTCCCTCATTTAGTGGTTATTTTCACAAAAAAGTGAAATTTTCAAAAATCCAAAATATTGGCTGAAAACGACTAAGTATCAAGGACTCATTGGGCGAATCGCTCTGGAACTGAAATCGGAACGCTCACTGACATTTCCCCTCTCTGAAAGTCTGATAAACGCCGAAAAAATGACTAAGTCCAATAAAAAAAATGTTTCAACTTTTTTCAATTTTACCCCCGTGGGATATATACTCTACCCACACACATTTGGAACTCTCCTGGAGTACCCTCACACATATTATTCCCTCATTTAGTGGATATTTTCACAAAAAAGTGAAATTTTCAAAAATCCAAAATATTGGCTGAAAACGACTAAGTATCAAGGACTCATTGGGCGAATCGCTCTGGAACTGAAATCTGAATGCTCAATGACATTTCCCCTATCTGAAAGTCTGATAAACGCCGGAAAAATGACTAAGTCCCCAAAAAAATTTTTTACAACTTTTTTTACATTTTACCCCCGTGGGATATATATTCTACCCATACACATTTGGAACTCTCCTGTGGTACCCTCACGCATATTATTCCCTCATTTAGTCGATATTTTTACAAAAAAGTGAAATTTTCAAAAATCCAGAAAATTGGCTGAAAACGACTAAATATCAAGGACTCAGTGGGCGAATCGCTCTGGAACTGAAATCGGAACGCTCACTGGCATTTCCCCTATCTGAAAGTCTGATAAACGCCGAAAAAATGACTAAGTCCAAAAAAAAAATTTTTTCAACTTTTTTCAATTTTACCCCCGTGGGATATATATTCTACCCACACACATTTGGAACTCTCCTGGAGTACCCTCACACATATTATTCCCTCATTTACTGGTTATTTTCACAGAAAAGTGAAATTTTCAAAAATCCAAAATATTGGCTGAAAACGACTAAGTATCAAGGACTCATTGGGCGAATCGCTCTGGAACTGAAATCGGAACGCTCACTGACATTTCCGCTATCTGAAAGTCTGATAAACGCCGAAAAAATGACTAAGTCCAATAAAAAAAATGTTTCAACTTTTTTCAATTTTACCCCCGTGGGATATATACTCTACCCACACACATTTGGAACTCTCCTGGAGTACCCTCACACATATTGTTCCCTCATTTAGTGGATATTTTCACAAAAAAGTGAAATTTTCAAAAATCTAAAATATTGGCTGAAAACGACTAAGTATCAAGGACTCATTGGGCGAATCGCTCTGGAACTGAAATCGGAATGCTCAATGACATTTCCCCTATCTGAAAGCCTGATAAACGCCGGAAAAATGACTAAGTCCAAAAAAAAAATTTTTTCAACTTTTTTAAATTTTACCCCCGTGGGATATATATTCTACCCAAACACATTTGGAACTCTCCTGGAGTACCTTCACACATATTATTCCCTCATTTAGTGGATATTTTCACAAAAAAGTGAAATTTTCAAAAATCCAAAATATTGGCTGAAAACGACTAAGTATCAAGGACTCATTGGGCGAATCGCTCTAGAACTGAAATCGGAACGCTCACTGACATTTCCGCTATCTGAAAGTCTGATAAACGCCAAAAAAATGACTAATTCCAAAAAAAAAAATTTTTTCAACTTTTTTCAATTTTACCCCCGTGGGATATATATTCTACCCACACACATTTGGAACTCTCCTGGAGTACCCTCACACATATTATTCCCTCATTTAGTGGTTATTTTCACAAAAAAGTGAAATTTTCAAAAATCCAAAATATTGGCTGAAAACGACTAAGTATCAAGGACTCATTGGGCGAATCGCTCTGGAACTGAAATCGGAACTCTCACTGACATTTCCGCTATCTGAAAGTCTGATAAACGCCGAAAAAATGACTAAGTCCAAAAAAAAAATTTTTTCAACTTTTTTCAATTTTACCCCCGTGGGATATATATTCTACCCACACACATTTGGAACTCTCCTGGAGTACCTTCACACATATTATTCCCTCATTTAGTGGATATTTTCACAAAAAAGTGAAATTTTCAAAAATCCAAAATATTGGCTGAAAACGACTAAGTATCAAGGACTCATTGGGCGAATCGCTCTGGAACTGAAATCGGAACGCTCACTGACATTTCCGCTATCTGAAAGTCTGATAAACGCCGAAAAAATGACTAAGTCCAAAAAAAAAATTTTTACAACTTTTTTACATTTTACCCCCGTGGGATATATATTCTACAAACACACATTTGGAGCTCTCCTGGGGTACCCTCACGCATATTATTCCCTCATTTAGTCGATATTTTTACAAAAAAGTGAAATTTTCAAAAATCCAGAAAATTGGCTGAAAACGACTAAATATCAAGGACTCATTGGGCGAATCGCTCTGGAACTGAAATCGGAACGCTCATTGGCATTTCCCCTATCTGAAAGTCTGATAAACGCCGAAAAAATGACTAAGTCCAATAAAAAAAATGTTTCAACTTTTTTCAATTTTACCCCCGTGGGATATATACTCTACCCACACACATTTGGAACTCTCCTGGAGTACCTTCACACATATTATTCCCTCATTTAGTGGATATTTTCACAAAAAAGTGAAATTTTCAAAAATCCAAAATATTGGCTGAAAACGACTAAGTATCAAGGACTCATTGGGCGAATCGCTCTAGAACTGAAATCGGAACGCTCACTGACATTTCCGCTATCTGAAAGTCTGATAAACGCCAAAAAAATGACTAATTCCAAAAAAAAAAATTTTTTCAACTTTTTTCAATTTTACCCCCGTGGGATATATATTCTACCCACACACATTTGGAACTCTCCTGGAGTACCCTCACACATATTATTCCCTCATTTAGTGGATATTTTCACAAAAAAGTGAAATTTTCAAAAATCCAAAATATTGGCTGAAAACGACTAAGTATCAAGGACTCATTGGGCGAATCGCTCTGGAACTGAAATCGGAATGCTCAATGACATTTCCCCTATCTGAAAGTCTGATAAACGCCGGAAAAATGACTAAGTCCCCCAAAAAATTTTTTACAACTTTTAAACATTTTACCCCCGTGGGATATATATTCTACAAACACACATTTGGAGCTCTCCTGGGGTACCCTCACGCATATTATTCCCTCATTTAGTCGATATTTTTACAAAAAAGTGAAATTTTCAAAAATCCAGAAAATTGGCTGAAAACGACTAAATATCAAGGACTCATTGGGCGAATCGTTCTGGAACTGAAATCGGAACGCTCACTGGCATTTCCCTTATCTGAAAGTCTGATAAACGTCGAAAAATGACTAAGTCCAATAAAAAAAATGTTTCAACTTTTTTCAATTTTACCCCCGTGGGATATATACTCTACCCACACACATTTGGAACTCTCCTGGAGTACCCTCACACATATTATTCCCTCATTTAGTGGATATTTTCACAAAAAAGTGAAATTTTCAAAAATCCAAAATATTGGCTGAAAACGACTAAGTATCAAGGACTCATTGGGCGAATCGCTCTGGAACTGAAATCGGAACTCTCACTGACATTTCCGCTATCTGAAAGTCTGATAAACGCCGAAAAAATGACTAAGTCCAAAAAAAAAATTTTTACAACTTTTTTACATTTTACCCCCGTGGGATATATATTCTACAAACACACATTTGGAGCTCTCCTGGGGTACCCTCACGCATATTATTCCCTCATTTAGTCGATATTTTTACAAAAAAGTGAAATTTTCAAAAATCCAGAAAATTGGCTGAAAACGACTAAATATCAAGGACTCATTGGGCGAATCGCTCTGGAACTGAAATCGGAACGCTCATTGGCATTTCCCCTATCTGAAAGTCTGATAAACGCCGAAAAAATGACTAAGTCCAATAAAAAAAATGTTTCAACTTTTTTCATTTTTACCCCCGTGGGATATATACTCTACCCACACACATTTGGAACTCTCCTGGAGTACCCTCACACATATTGTTCCCTCATTTAGTGGATATTTTCACAAAAAAGTGAAATTTTCAAAAATCTAAAATATTGGCTGAAAACGACTAAGTATCAAGGACTCATTGGGCGAATCGCTCTGGAACTGAAATCGGAATGCTCAATGACATTTCCCCTATCTGAAAGCCTGATAAACGCCGGAAAAATGACTAAGTCCAAAAAAAAAATTTTTTCAACTTTTTTCAATTTTACCCCCGTGGGATATATATTCTACCCAAACACATTTGGAACTCTCCTGGAGTACCTTCACACATATTATTCCCTCATTTAGTGGATATTTTCACAAAAAAGTGAAATTTTCAAAAATCCAAAATATTGGCTGAAAACGACTAAGTATCAAGGACTCATTGGGCGAATCGCTCTAGAACTGAAATCGGAACGCTCACTGACATTTCCGCTATCTGAAAGTCTGATAAACGCCAAAAAAATGACTAATTCCAAAAAAAAAAATTTTTTCAACTTTTTTCAATTTTACCCCCGTGGGATATATATTCTACCCACACACATTTGGAACTCTCCTGGTGTACCCTCACGCATATTATTCCCTCATTTAGTCGATATTTTTACAAAAAAGTGAAATTTTCAAAAATCCAGAAAATTGGCTGAAAACGACTAAATATCAAGGACTCATTGGGCGAATCGTTCTGGAACTGAAATCGGAACGCTCACTGGCATTTCCCTTATCTGAAAGTCTGATAAACGTCGAAAAATGACTAAGTCCAATAAAAAAAATGTTTCAACTTTTTTCAATTTTACCCCCGTGGGATATATACTCTACCCACACACATTTGGAACTCTCCTGGAGTACCCTCACACATATTATTCCCTCATTTAGTGGATATTTTCACAAAAAAGTGAAATTTTCAAAAATCCAAAATATTGGCTGAAAACGACTAAGTATCAAGGACTCATTGGGCGAATCGCTCTGGAACTGAAATCGGAACTCTCACTGACATTTCCGCTATCTGAAAGTCTGATAAACGCCGAAAAAATGACTAAGTCCAAAAAAAAAATTTTTTCAACTTTTTTCAATTTTACCCCCGTGGGATATATATTCTACCCACACACATTTGGAACTCTCCTGGAGTACCTTCACACATATTATTCCCTCATTTAGTGGATATTTTCACAAAAAAGTGAAATTTTCAAAAATCCAAAATATTGGCTGAAAACGACTAAGTATCAAGGACTCATTGGGCGAATCGCTCTGGAACTGAAATCGGAACGCTCACTGACATTTCCGCTATCTGAAAGTCTGATAAACGCCGAAAAAATGACTAAGTCCAAAAAAAAAATTTTTACAACTTTTTTACATTTTACCCCCGTGGGATATATATTCTACAAACACACATTTGGAGCTCTCCTGGGGTACCCTCACGCATATTATTCCCTCATTTAGTCGATATTTTTACAAAAAAGTGAAATTTTCAAAAATCCAGAAAATTGGCTGAAAACGACTAAATATCAAGGACTCATTGGGCGAATCGCTCTGGAACTGAAATCGGAACGCTCATTGGCATTTCCCCTATCTGAAAGCCTGATAAACGCCGGAAAAATGACTAAGTCCAAAAAAAAAATTTTTTCAACTTTTTTCAATTTTACCCCCGTGGGATATATATTCTACCCAAACACATTTGGAACTCTCCTGGAGTACCTTCACACATATTATTCCCTCATTTAGTGGATATTTTCACAAAAAAGTGAAATTTTCAAAAATCCAAAATATTGGCTGAAAACGACTAAGTATCAAGGACTCATTGGGCGAATCGCTCTAGAACTGAAATCGGAACGCTCACTGACATTTCCGCTATCTGAAAGTCTGATAAACGCCAAAAAAATGACTAATTCCAAAAAAAAAAATTTTTTCAACTTTTTTCAATTTTACCCCCGTGGGATATATATTCTACCCACACACATTTGGAACTCTCCTGGAGTACCCTCACACATATTATTCCCTCATTTAGTGGTTATTTTCACAAAAAAGTGAAATTTTCAAAAATCCAAAATATTGGCTGAAAACGACTAAGTATCAAGGACTCATTGGGCGAATCGCTCTGGAACTGAAATCGGAACTCTCACTGACATTTCCGCTATCTGAAAGTCTGATAAACGCCGAAAAAATGACTAAGTCCAAAAAAAAAATTTTTTCAACTTTTTTCAATTTTACCCCCGTGGGATATATATTCTACCCACACACATTTGGAACTCTCCTGGAGTACCTTCACACATATTATTCCCTCATTTAGTGGATATTTTCACAAAAAAGTGAAATTTTCAAAAATCCAAAATATTGGCTGAAAACGACTAAGTATCAAGGACTCATTGGGCGAATCGCTCTGGAACTGAAATCGGAATGCTCAATGACATTTCCCCTATCTGAAAGTCTGATAAACGCCGGAAAAATGACTAAGTCCCCCAAAAAATTTTTTACAACTTTTAAACATTTTACCCCCGTGGGATATATATTCTACAAACACACATTTGGAGCTCTCCTGGGGTACCCTCACGCATATTATTCCCTCATTTAGTCGATATTTTTACAAAAAAGTGAAATTTTCAAAAATCCAGAAAATTGGCTGAAAACGACTAAATATCAAGGACTCATTGGGCGAATCGTTCTGGAACTGAAATCGGAACGCTCACTGGCATTTCCCTTATCTGAAAGTCTGATAAACGTCGAAAAATGACTAAGTCCAATAAAAAAAATGTTTCAACTTTTTTCAATTTTACCCCCGTGGGAAATATACTCTACCCACACACATTTGGAACTCTCCTGGAGTACCCTCACACATATTATTCCCTCATTTAGTGGATATTTTCACAAAAAAGTGAAATTTTCAAAAATCCAAAATATTGGCTGAAAACGACTAAGTATCAAGGACTCATTGGGCGAATCGCTCTGGAACTGAAATCGGAACTCTCACTGACATTTCCGCTATCTGAAAGTCTGATAAACGCCGAAAAAATGACTAAGTCCAAAAAAAAAATTTTTTCAACTTTTTTCAATTTTACCCCCGTGGGATATATATTCTACCCACACACATTTGGAACTCTCCTGGAGTACCTTCACACATATTATTCCCTCATTTAGTGGATATTTTCACAAAAAAGTGAAATTTTCAAAAATCCAAAATATTGGCTGAAAACGACTAAGTATCAAGGACTCATTGGGCGAATCGCTCTGGAACTGAAATCGGAACGCTCACTGACATTTCCGCTATCTGAAAGTCTGATAAACGCCGAAAAAATGACTAAGTCCAAAAAAAAAATTTTTACAACTTTTTTACATTTTACCCCCGTGGGATATATATTCTACAAACACACATTTGGAGCTCTCCTGGGGTACCCTCACGCATATTATTCCCTCATTTAGTCGATATTTTTACAAAAAAGTGAAATTTTCAAAAATCCAGAAAATTGGCTGAAAACGACTAAATATCAAGGACTCATTGGGCGAATCGCTCTGGAACTGAAATCGGAACGCTCATTGGCATTTCCCCTATCTGAAAGTCTGATAAACGCCGAAAAAATGACTAAGTCCAATAAAAAAAATGTTTCAACTTTTTTCATTTTTACCCCCGTGGGATATATACTCTACCCACACACATTTGGAACTCTCCTGGAGTACCCTCACACATATTGTTCCCTCATTTAGTGGATATTTTCACAAAAAAGTGAAATTTTCAAAAATCTAAAATATTGGCTGAAAACGACTAAGTATCAAGGACTCATTGGGCGAATCGCTCTGGAACTGAAATCGGAATGCTCAATGACATTTCCCCTATCTGAAAGCCTGATAAACGCCGGAAAAATGACTAAGTCCAAAAAAAAAATTTTTTCAACTTTTTTCAATTTTACCCCCGTGGGATATATATTCTACCCAAACACATTTGGAACTCTCCTGGAGTACCTTCACACATATTATTCCCTCATTTAGTGGATATTTTCACAAAAAAGTGAAATTTTCAAAAATCCAAAATATTGGCTGAAAACGACTAAGTATCAAGGACTCATTGGGCGAATCGCTCTAGAACTGAAATCGGAACGCTCACTGACATTTCCGCTATCTGAAAGTCTGATAAACGCCAAAAAAATGACTAATTCCAAAAAAAAAAATTTTTTCAACTTTTTTCAATTTTACCCCCGTGGGATATATATTCTACCCACACACATTTGGAACTCTCCTGGTGTACCCTCACGCATATTATTCCCTCATTTAGTCGATATTTTTACAAAAAAGTGAAATTTTCAAAAATCCAGAAAATTGGCTGAAAACCACTAAATATCAAGGACTCATTGGGCGAATCGTTCTGGAACTGAAATCGGAACGCTCACTGGCATTTCCCTTATCTGAAAGTCTGATAAACGTCGAAAAATGACTAAGTCCAATAAAAAAAATGTTTCAACTTTTTTCAATTTTACCCCCGTGGGATATATACTCTACCCACACACATTTGGAACTCTCCTGGAGTACCCTCACACATATTATTCCCTCATTTAGTGGATATTTTCACAAAAAAGTGAAATTTTCAAAAATCCAAAATATTGGCTGAAAACGACTAAGTATCAAGGACTCATTGGGCGAATCGCTCTGGAACTGAAATCGGAACTCTCACTGACATTTCCGCTATCTGAAAGTCTGATAAACGCCGAAAAAATGACTAAGTCCAAAAAAAAAATTTTTTCAACTTTTTTCAATTTTACCCCCGTGGGATATATATTCTACCCACACACATTTGGAACTCTCCTGGAGTACCTTCACACATATTATTCCCTCATTTAGTGGATATTTTCACAAAAAAGTGAAATTTTCAAAAATCCAAAATATTGGCTGAAAACGACTAAGTATCAAGGACTCATTGGGCGAATCGCTCTGGAACTGAAATCGGAACGCTCACTGACATTTCCGCTATCTGAAAGTCTGATAAACGCCGAAAAAATGACTAAGTCCAAAAAAAAAATTTTTACAACTTTTTTACATTTTACCCCCGTGGGATATATATTCTACAAACACACATTTGGAGCTCTCCTGGGGTACCCTCACGCATATTATTCCCTCATTTAGTCGATATTTTTACAAAAAAGTGAAATTTTCAAAAATCCAGAAAATTGGCTGAAAACGACTAAATATCAAGGACTCATTGGGCGAATCGCTCTGGAACTGAAATCGGAACGCTCATTGGCATTTCCCCTATCTGAAAGTCTGATAAACGCCGAAAAAATGACTAAGTCCAATAAAAAAAATGTTTCAACTTTTTTCAATTTTACCCCCGTGGGATATATACTCTACCCACACACATTTGGAACTCTCCTGGAGTACCCTCACACATATTGTTCCCTCATTTAGTGGATATTTTCACAAAAAAGTGAAATTTTCAAAAATCTAAAATATTGGCTGAAAACGACTAAGTATCAAGGACTCATTGGGCGAATCGCTCTGGAACTGAAATCGGAATGCTCAATGACATTTCCCCTATCTGAAAGCCTGATAAACGCCGGAAAAATGACTAAGTCCAAAAAAAAAATTTTTTCAACTTTTTTCAATTTTACCCCCGTGGGATATATATTCTACCCAAACACATTTGGAACTCTCCTGGAGTACCTTCACACATATTATTCCCTCATTTAGTGGATATTTTCACAAAAAAGTGAAATTTTCAAAAATCCAAAATATTGGCTGAAAACGACTAAGTATCAAGGACTCATTGGGCGAATCGCTCTAGAACTGAAATCGGAACGCTCACTGACATTTCCGCTATCTGAAAGTCTGATAAACGCCAAAAAAATGACTAATTCCAAAAAAAAAAATTTTTTCAACTTTTTTCAATTTTACCCCCGTGGGATATATATTCTACCCACACACATTTGGAACTCTCCTGGAGTACCCTCACACATATTATTCCCTCATTTAGTGGTTATTTTCACAAAAAAGTGAAATTTTCAAAAATCCAAAATATTGGCTGAAAACGACTAAGTATCAAGGACTCATTGGGCGAATCGCTCTGGAACTGAAATCGGAACTCTCACTGACATTTCCGCTATCTGAAAGTCTGATAAACGCCGAAAAAATGACTAAGTCCAAAAAAAAAATTTTTTCAACTATTTTCAATTTTACCCCCGTGGGATATATATTCTACCCACACACATTTGGAACTCTCCTGGAGTACCTTCACACATATTATTCCCTCATTTAGTGGATATTTTCACAAAAAAGTGAAATTTTCAAAAATCCAAAATATTGGCTGAAAACGACTAAGTATCAAGGACTCATTGGGCGAATCGCTCTGGAACTGAAATCGGAATGCTCAATGACATTTCCCCTATCTGAAAGTCTGATAAACGCCGGAAAAATGACTAAGTCCCCCAAAAAATTTTTTACAACTTTTAAACATTTTACCCCCGTGGGATATATATTCTACAAACACACATTTGGAGCTCTCCTGGGGTACCCTCACGCATATTATTCCCTCATTTAGTCGATATTTTTACAAAAAAGTGAAATTTTCAAAAATCCAGAAAATTGGCTGAAAACGACTAAATATCAAGGACTCATTGGGCGAATCGTTCTGGAACTGAAATCGGAACGCTCATTGGCATTTCCCTTATCTGAAAGTCTGATAAACGTCGAAAAATGACTAAGTCCAATAAAAAAAATGTTTCAACTTTTTTCAATTTTACCCCCGTGGGATATATACTCTACCCACACACATTTGGAACTCTCCTGGAGTACCCTCACACATATTATTCCCTCATTTAGTGGATATTTTCACAAAAAAGTGAAATTTTCAAAAATCCAAAATATTGGCTGAAAACGACTAAGTATCAAGGACTCATTGGGCGAATCGCTCTGGAACTGAAATCGGAACTCTCACTGACATTTCCGCTATCTGAAAGTCTGATAAACGCCGAAAAAATGACTAACTCCAGAAAAAAAATTTTTTCAACTTTTTTCAATTTTAGCCCCGTGGGATATATATTTTACCTACACACATTTGGAACTCTCCTGGGGTACCCTCACACATATTATTCCCTCATTTAGTCGATATTTTTACAAAAAAGTGAAATTTTCAAAAATCCAGAAAATTGGCTGAAAACGACTAAATATCAAGGACTCATTGGGCGAATTGCTCTGGAACTGAAATCGGAATGCTCAATGACATTTCCCCTATCTGAAAGTCTGATAAACGCTGGAAAAATGACTAAGTCCCAAAAAAATTTTTTACAACTTTTTTAAATTTTACTCCCGTGGGATATATATTCTACCCACACACATTTGGAACTCTCCTGGGTTACCCTCACGCATATTATTCCCTCATTTAGTCGATATTTTTACAAAAAAGTGAAATTTTCAAAAATCCAGAAAATTGGCTGAAAACGACTAAATATCAAGGACTCATTGGGCGAATTGCTCTGGAACTGAAATCGGAACGCTCACTGGCATTTCCCCTATCTGAAAGTCTGATAAACGCCGAAAAAATGACTAAGTCCAGCAAAAAAAATTTTTCAACTTTTTTCAATTTTACCCCCGTGGGATATATACTCTACCCACACACATTTGGAACTCTCCTGGAGTACCCTCACACATATTATTCCCTCATTTAGTGGATATTTTCACAAAAAAGTGAAATTTTCAAAAATCCAAAATATTGGCTGAAAACGACTATGTATCAAGGACTCATTGGGCGAATCGCTCTGGAACTGAAATCGGAATGCTCAATGACATTTCCCCTATCTGAAAGTCTGATAAACGCCGGAAAAATGACTAAGTCCAAAAAAAATTTTTTTTCAACTTTTTTCAATTTTACCCCCGTGGGATATATATTTTACCTAAACACATTTGGTACTCTCCTGGGGTAACCTCACACATATTATTCCCTCATTTATTGGATATTTTCACAAAAAAAGTGAAATTTTCAAAAATCCAAAATATTGGCTGAAAACAACTAAGTATCAAGGACTCATTGGGCGAATCGCTCTGGAACTGAAATCGGAACGCTCACTGACATTTCCGCTATCTGAAAGTCTGATAAACGCCGGAAAAATGACTAAGTCCAAAAAAAATTTTTTTTCAACTTTTTTCAATTTTACCCCCGTGGGATATATATTTTACCTACACACATTTGGTACTCTCCTGGGGTAACCTCACACATATTATTCCCTCATTTAGTGGATATTTTCACAAAAAAAGTGAAATTTTCAAAAATCCAAAATATTGGCTGAAAACAGCTAAGTATCAAGGACTCATTGGGCGAATCGCTCTGGAACTGAAATCGGAACGCTCACTGACATTTCCGCTATCTGAAAGTCTGATAAACGCCGGAAAAATGACTAAGTCCAAAAAAAATTTTTTTTCAACTTTTTTCAATTTTACCCCCGTGGGATATATATTCTACCCACACACATTTGGAACTCTCCTGGAGTACCTTCATACATATTATTCCCTCATTTAGTGGATATTTTCACAAAAAAGTGAAATTTTCAAAAATCCAAAATATTGGCTGAAAACGACTAAGTATCAAGGACTCATTGGGCGAATCGCTCTGGAACTGAAATCGGAATGCTCAATGACATTTCCCCTATCTGAAAGTCTGATAAACGCCGGAAAAATGACTAAGTCCCCAAAAAAAATTTTTACAACTTTTTTACATTTTACCCCCGTGGGATATATATTCTACAAACACACATTTGGAGCTCTCCTGGGGTACCCTCACGCATATTATTCCCTCATTTAGTCGATATTTTTACAAAAAAGTGAAATTTTCAAAAATCCAGAAAATTGGCTGAAAACGACTAAATATCAAGGACTCATTGGGCGAATCGCTCTGGAACTGAAATCGGAACGCTCACTGGGATTTCCCCTATCTGAAAGTCTGATAAACGCCGAAAAAATGACTAAGTCCAATAAAAAAAATGTTTCAACTTTTTTACATTTTACCCCCGTGGGATATATACTCTACTCACACACATTTGGAACTCTCCTGGAGTACCCTCACACATATTATTCCCTGATTTAGTGGATATTTTCACAAAAAAGTGAAATTTTCAAAAATCCAAAATATTGGCTGAAAACGACTAAGTATCAAGAACTCATTGGGCGAATCGCTCTGGAACTGAAATCGGAACGCTCACTGAGATTTCCGCTATCTGAAAGTCTGATAAACGCCGGAAAAATGACTAAGTCCATAAAAAAATTTTTTTCAACTTTTTTCAATTTTACCCCCGTGGGATATATATTCTACCCACACACATTTGGAACTCTCCTGGAGTACCCTCACACATATTATTCCCTCATTTAGTGGATATTTTCACAAAAAAGTGAAATTTTCAAAAATCCAAAATATTGGCTGAAAACGACTATGTATCAAGGACTCATTGGGCGAATCGCTCTGGAACTGAAATCGGAATGCTCAATGACATTTCCCCTATCTGAAAGTCTGATAAACGCCGGAAAAATGACTAAGTCCAAAAAAAATTTTTTTTCAACTTTTTTCAATTTTACCCCCGTGGGATATATATTTTACCTAAACACATTTGGTACTCTCCTGGGGTAACCTCACACATATTATTCCCTCATTTATTGGATATTTTCACAAAAAAAGTGAAATTTTCAAAAATCCAAAATATTGGCTGAAAACAACTAAGTATCAAGGACTCATTGGGCGAATCGCTCTGGAACTGAAATCGGAACGCTCACTGACATTTCCGCTATCTGAAAGTCTGATAAACGCCGGAAAAATGACTAAGTCCAAAAAAAATTTTTTTTCAACTTTTTTCAATTTTACCCCCGTGGGATATATATTTTACCTACACACATTTGGTACTCTCCTGGGGTAACCTCACACATATTATTCCCTCATTTAGTGGATATTTTCACAAAAAAAGTGAAATTTTCAAAAATCCAAAATATTGGCTGAAAACAGCTAAGTATCAAGGACTCATTGGGCGAATCGCTCTGGAACTGAAATCGGAACGCTCACTGACATTTCCGCTATCTGAAAGTCTGATAAACGCCGGAAAAATGACTAAGTCCAAAAAAAATTTTTTTTCAACTTTTTTCAATTTTACCCCCGTGGGATATATATTCTACCCACACACATTTGGAACTCTCCTGGAGTACCTTCATACATATTATTCCCTCATTTAGTGGATATTTTCACAAAAAAGTGAAATTTTCAAAAATCCAAAATATTGGCTGAAAACGACTAAGTATCAAGGACTCATTGGGCGAATCGCTCTGGAACTGAAATCGGAATGCTCAATGACATTTCCCCTATCTGAAAGTCTGATAAACGCCGGAAAAATGACTAAGTCCCCAAAAAAAATTTTTACAACTTTTTTACATTTTACCCCCGTGGGATATATATTCTACAAACACACATTTGGAGCTCTCCTGGGGTACCCTCACGCATATTATTCCCTCATTTAGTCGATATTTTTACAAAAAAGTGAAATTTTCAAAAATCCAGAAAATTGGCTGAAAACGACTAAATATCAAGGACTCATTGGGCGAATCGCTCTGGAACTGAAATCGGAACGCTCACTGGGATTTCCCCTATCTGAAAGTCTGATAAACGCCGAAAAAATGACTAAGTCCAATAAAAAAAATGTTTCAACTTTTTTACATTTTACCCCCGTGGGATATATACTCTACTCACACACATTTGGAACTCTCCTGGAGTACCCTCACACATATTATTCCCTGATTTAGTGGATATTTTCACAAAAAAGTGAAATTTTCAAAAATCCAAAATATTGGCTGAAAACGACTAAGTATCAAGAACTCATTGGGCGAATCGCTCTGGAACTGAAATCGGAACGCTCACTGAGATTTCCGCTATCTGAAAGTCTGATAAACGCCGGAAAAATGACTAAGTCCATAAAAAAATTTTTTACAACTTTTTTCAATTTTACCCCCGTGGGATATATATTCTACCCACACACATTTGGAACTCTCCTGGAGTACCTTCATACATATTATTCCCTCATTTAGTGGATATTTTCACAAAAAAGTGAAATTTTCAAAAATCCAAAATATTGGCTGAAAACGACTAAGTATCAAGGACTCATTGGGCGAATCGCTCTGGAACTATCGGAATGCTCAATGACATTTCCCCTATCTGAAAGTCTGATAAACGCCGGAAAAATGACTAAGTCCAAAAAAAATTTTTTTTCAACTTTTTTCAATTTTACCCCCGTGGGATATATATTTTACCTACACACATTTGGTACTCTCCTGGGGTAACCTCACACATATTATTCCCTCATTTATTGGATATTTTCACAAAAAAAGTGAAATTTTCAAAAATCCAAAATATTGGCTGAAAACAGCTAAGTATCAAGGACTCATTGGGCGAATCGCTCTGGAACTGAAATCGGAACGCTCACTGACATTTCCGCTATCTGAAAGTCTGATAAACGCCGGAAAAATGACTAAGTCCAAAAAAAATTTTTTTTCAACTTTTTTCAATTTTACCCCCGTGGGATATATATTCTACCCACACACATTTGGAACTCTCCTGGAGTACCTTCACACATATTATTCCCTCATTTAGTGGATATTTTCACAAAAAAGTGAAATTTTCAAAAATCCAAAATATTGGCTGAAAACGACTAAGTATCAAGGACTCATTGGACGAATCGCTCTGGAACTGAAATCGGAACGCTCACTGACATTTCCCCTATCTGAAAGTCTGATAAACGCCGGAAAAATGACTAACTCCAGAAAAAAAATTTTTTCAACTTTTTTCAATTTTACCCCCGTGGGATATATATTCTACCTACACACATTTGGAACTCTCCTTGGGTAACCTCACACATATTATTCCCTCATTTAGTGGATATTTTCACAAAAAAGTGAAATTTTCAAAAATCCAAAATATTGGCTGAAAACGACTAAGTATCAAGGACTCATTGGGCGAATTGCTCTAGAACTGAAATCGGAACGCTCACTGACATTTCCGCTATCTGAAAGTCTGATAAACGCCGGAAAAATGACTAAGTCCAAAAAAAAAATTTTTTTTCAACTTTTTCAATTTTACCCCGTGGGATATATATTCTACCCACACACATTTGGAACTCTCCTGGAGTACCCTCACACATATTATTCCCTCATTTAGTGGATATTTTCACAAAAAAGTGAAATTTTAAAAAATCCAAAATATTGGCTGAAAACGACTAAGTATCAAGGACTCATTGGGCGAATCGCTCTGGAACTGAAATCGGAACGCTCACTGACATTTCCGCTATCTGAAAGTCTGATAAACGCCGGAAAAATGACTAAGTCCAAAAAAAATTTTTTTTCAACTTTTTTCAATTTTACCCCCGTGGGATATATATTTTACCTACACACATTTGGAACTCTCCTGGGGTAACCTCACACATATTATTCCCTCATTTAGTGGATATTTTCACAAAAAAGTGAAATTTTCAAAAATCCAAAATATTGGCTGAAAACGACTAAGTATCAAGGACTCATTGGGCGAATCGCTCTGGAACTGAAATCGAAATGCTCAATGACATTTCCCCTATCTGAAAGTCTGATAAACGCCGGAAAAATGACTAAGTCCCCAAAAAAATTTTTTACAACTTTTTTACATTTTACCCCCGTGGGATATATATTCTACAAACACACATTTGGAGCTCTCCTGGGGTACCCTCACGCATATTATTCCCTCATTTAGTCGATATTTTTACAAAAAAGTGAAATTTTCAAAAATCCAGAAAATTGGCTGAAAACGACTAAATATCAAGGACTCATTGGGCGAATCGTTCTGGAACTGAAATCGGAACGCTCACTGGCATTTCCCTTATCTGAAAGTCTGATAAACGCCGAAAAAATGACTAAGTCCAATAAAAAAAATGTTTCAACTTTTTTCAATTTTACCCCCGTGGGATATATACTCTACCCACACACATTTGGAACTCTCCTGGAGTACCCTCACACATATTATTCCCTGATTTAGTGGATATTTTCACAAAAAAGTGAAATTTTCAAAAATCCAAAATATTGGCTGAAAACGACTAAGTATCAAGAACTCATTGGGCGAATCGCTCTGGAACTGAAATCGGAACGCTCACTGAGATGTCCGCTATCTGAAAGTCTGATAAACGCCGAAAAAATGACTAAGTCCAAAAAAATTTTTTTTTCATCTTTTTTACATTTTACCCCCGTGGGATATATATTCTACAAACACACATTTGGAGCTCTCCTGGGGTACCCTCACGCATATTATTCCCTCATTTATTCGATATTTTTACAAACAAGTGAAATTTTCAAAAATCCAGAAAATTGGCTGAAAACGACTAAATATCAAGGACTCATTGGGCGAATCGCTCTGGAACTGAAATCGGAACGCTCACTGGCATTTCCCCTATCTGAAAGTCTGATAAACGCCGAAAAAATGACTAAGTCCAATAAAAAAAATGTTTCAACTTTTTTCAATTTTACCCCCGTGGGATATATACTCTACCCACACACATTTGGAACTCTCCTGGAGTACCCTCACACATATTATTCCCTCATTTAGTGGATATTTTCACAAAAAAGTGAAGTTTTCAAAAATCCAAAATATTGGCTGAAAACGACTAAGTATCAAGGACTAATTGGGCGAATCGCTCTGGAACTGAAATCGGAACGCTCAGTGACATTTCTCCTATCTGAAAGTCTGACAAACGCCGGAAAAATGACTAAGTCCAAAAAAAATTTTTTTTCAACTTTTTTCAATTTTACCCCCGTGGGTTATATATTTTACCTACACACATTTGGAACTCTCCTGGGGTACCCTCACACATATTATTCCCTCATTTAGTGGATATTTTCACAAAAAAGTGAAATTTTCAAAAATCCAAAATATTGGCTGAAAACGACTAAGTATCAAGGACTCATTGGACGAATCGCTCTGGAACTGAAATCGGAACGCTCACTGACATTTCCCCTATCTGAAAGTCTGATAAACGCCGGAAAAATGACTAACTCCAGAAAAAAAATTTTTTCAACTTTTTTCAATTTTACCCCCGTGGGATATATATTTTACCTACACACATTTGGAACTCTCCTGGAGTACCCTCACACATATTATTCCCTCATTTAGTGGATATTTTCACAAAAAAGTGAAATTTTCAAAAATCCAAAATATTGGCTGAAAACGACTAAGTATCAAGGACTCATTGGGCGAATTGCTCTGGAACTGAAATCGGAACGCTCTCTGACATTTCCGCTATCTGAAAGTCTGATAAAAGCCGGAAAAATTACTAAGTCCAAAAAAAAATTTTTTTCAACTTTTTCAATTTTACCCCCGTGGGATATATATTCTACCTACACACATTTGGAACTCTCCGTGGGTAACCTCACACATATTATTCCCTCATTTAGTGGATATTTTCACAAAAAAGTGAAATTTTCAAAAATCCAAAATATTGGCTGAAAACGACTAAGTATCAAGGACTCATTGGGTGAATCGCTCTAGAACTGAAATCGGAACGCTCACTGACATTTCCGCTATCTGAAAGTCTGATAAACGCCGGAAAAATGACTAAGTCCAAAAAAAAAATTTTTTTTCAACTTTTTTCAATTTTACCCCGTGGGATATATATTCTACCCACACACATTTGGAACTCTCCTGGAGTACCCTCACTCATATTATTCCCTCATTTAGTGGATATTTTCACAAAAAAGTGAAATTTTCAAAAATCCAAAATATTGGCTGAAAACGACTAAGTATCAAGGACTCATTGGGCGAATCGCTCTGGAACTGAAATCGGAACGCTCACTGACATTTCCGCTATCTGAAAGTCTGATAAACGCCGGAAAAATGACTAAGTCCAAAAAAAATTTTTTTTCAACTTTTTTCAATTTTACCCCCGTGGGATATATATTTTACCTACACACATTTGGAACTCTCCTGGGGTAACCTCACACATATTATTCCCTCATTTAGTGGATATTTTCACAAAAAAGTGAAATTTTCAAAAATCCAAAATATTGGCTGAAAACGACTAAGTATCAAGGACTCATTGGGCGAATCGCTCTGGAACTGAAATCGGAATGCTCAATGACATTTCCCCTATCTGAAAGTCTGATAAACGCCGGAAAAATGACTAAGTCCCCAAAAAAATTTTTTACAACTTTTTTACATTTTACCCCCGTGGGATATATATTCTACAAACACACATTTGGAGCTCTCCTGGGGTACCCTCACGCATATTATTCCCTCATTTAGTCGATATTTTTACAAAAAAGTGAAATTTTCAAAAATCCAGAAAATTGGCTGAAAACGACTAAATATCAAGGACTCATTGGGCGAATCGTTCTGGAACTGAAATCGGAACGCTCACTGGCATTTCCCTTATCTGAAAGTCTGATAAACGCCGAAAAAATGACTAAGTCCAATAAAAAAAATGTTTCAACTTTTTTCAATTTTACCCCCGTGGGATATATACTCTACCCACACACATTTGGAACTCTCCTGGAGTACCCTCACACATATTATTCCCTGATTTAGTGGATATTTTCACAAAAAAGTGAAATTTTCAAAAATCCAAAATATTGGCTGAAAACGACTAAGTATCAAGAACTCATTGGGCGAATCGCTCTGGAACTGAAATCGGAACGCTCACTGAGATTTCCGCTATCTGAAAGTCTGATAAACGCCGATAAAATGACTAAGTCCAAAAAAAATTTTTTTTAAACTTTTTTACATTTTACCCCCGTGGGATATATATTCTACAAACACACATTTGGAGCTCTCCTGGGGTACCCTCACGCATATTATTCCCTCATTTATTCGATATTTTTACAAACAAGTGAAATTTTAAAAAATCCAGAAAATTGGCTGAAAACGACTAAATATCAAGGACTCATTGGGCGAATCGCTCTGGAACTGAAATCGGAACGCTCACTGGCATTTCCCCTATCTGAAAGTCTGATAAACGCCGAAAAAATGACTAAGTCCAATAAAAAAAATGTTTCAACTTTTTTCAATTTTACCCCCGTGGGATATATACTCTACCCACACACATTTGGAACTCTCCTGGAGTACCCTCACACATATTATTCCCTCATTTAGTGGATATTTTCACAAAAAAGTGAAATTTTCAAAAATCCAAAATATTGGCTGAAAACGACTAAGTATCAAGAACTCATTGGGCGAATCGCTCTGGAACTGAAATCGAAACGCTCACTGAGATTTCCGCTATCTGAAAGTCTGATAAACGCCGAAAAAATGACTAAGTCCAAAAAAAATTTTTTTTCAACTTTTTTCAATTTTACCCCCGTGGGTTATATATTTTACCTACACACATTTGGAACTCTCCTGGGGTACCCTCACACATATTATTCCCTCATTTAGTGGATATTTTCACAAAAAAGTGAAATTTTCAAAAATCCAAAATATTGGCTGAAAACGACTAAATATCAAGGACTCATTGGACGAATCGCTCTGGAACTGAAATCGGAACGCTCACTGACATTTCCCCTATCTGAAAGTCTGATAAACGCCGGAAAAATGACTAACTCCAGAAAAAAAATTTTTTCAACTTTTTTCAATTTTACCCCCGTGGGATATATATTTTACCTACACACATTTGGAACTCTCCTGGAGTACCCTCACACATATTATTCCCTCATTTAGTGGATATTTTCACAAAAAAGTGAAATTTTCAAAAATCCAAAATATTGGCTGAAAACGACTAAGTATCAAGGACTCATTGGGCGAATTGCTCTGGAACTGAAATCGGAACGCTCACTGACATTTCCGCTATCTGAAAGTCTGATAAAAGCCGGAAAAATTACTAAGTCCAAAAAAAAATTTTTTTCAACTTTTTCAATTTTACCCCCGTGGGATATATATTCTACCTACACACATTTGGAACTCTCCTTGGGTAACCTCACACATATTATTCCCTCATTTAGTGGATATTTTCACAAAAAAGTGAAATTTTCAAAAATCCAAAATATTGGCTGAAAACGACTAAGTATCAAGGACTCATTGGGTGAATCGCTCTAGAACTGAAATCGGAACGCTCACTGACATTTCCGCTATCTGAAAGTCTGATAAACGCCGGAAAAATGACTAAGTCCAAAAAAAAAATTTTTTTACAACTTTTTTACATTTTACCCCCGTGGGATATATATTCTACAAACACACATTTGGAGCTCTCCTGGGGTACCCTCACGCATATTATTCCCTCATTTAGTCGATATTTTTACAAAAAAGTGAAATTTTAAAAAATCCAGAAAATTGGCTGAAAACGACTAAATATCAAGGACTCATTGGGCGAATCGTTCTGGAACTGAAATCGGAACGCTCACTGGCATTTCCCTTATCTGAAAGTCTGATAAACGCCGAAAAAATGACTAAGTCCAATAAAAAAAATGTTTCAACTTTTTTCAATTTTACCCCCGTGGGATATATACTCTACCCACACACATTTGGAACTCTCCTGGAGTACCCTCACACATATTATTCCCTGATTTAGTGGATATTTTCACAAAAAAGTGAAATTTTCAAAAATCCAAAATATTGGCTGAAAACGACTAAGTATCAAGAACTCATTGGGCGAATCGCTCTGGAACTGAAATCGGAACGCTCACTGAGATTTCCGCTATCTGAAAGTCTGATAAACGCCGAAAAAATGACTAAGTCCAAAAAAAATTTTTTTTAAACTTTTTTTACATTTTACCCCCGTGGGATATATATTCTACAAACACACATTTGGAGCTCTCCTGGGGTACCCTCACGCATATTATTCCCTCATTTATTCGATATTTTTACAAACAAGTGAAATTTTCAAAAATCCAGAAAATTGGCTGAAAACGACTAAATATCAAGGACTCATTGGGTGAATCGCTCTGGAACTGAAATCGGAACGCTCACTGGCATTTCCCCTATCTGAAAGTCTGATAAATGCCGAAAAAATGACTAAGTCCAATAAAAAAAATGTTTCAACTTTTTTCAATTTTACCCCCGTGGGATATATATTTTACCTACACACATTTGGAACTCTCCTGGGGTACCCTCACACATATTATTCCCTCATTTAGTGGATATTTTCACAAAAAAGTGAAATTTTCAAAAATCCAAAATATTGGCTGAAAACGACTAAGTATCAAGGACTCAGTGGGCGAATCGCTCTGGAACTGAAATCGGAACGCTCACTGGCATTTCCTCTATCTGAAAGTCTGATAAACGCCGAAAAAATGACTAAGTCCAAAAAAAAAATTTTTTCAAATTTTTTCAATTTTACCCCCATGGGATATATATTCTACCCACACACATTTGGAACTCTCCTGGAGTACCCTCACACATATTATTCCCTCATTTAGTGGATATTTTCACAAAAAAGTGAAATTTTCAAAAATCCAAAATATTGGCTGAAAACGACTAAGTATCAAGGACTCATTGGGCGAATCGCTCTGGAACTGAAATCGGAACGCTCACTGACATTTCCGCTATCTGAAAGTCTGATAAACGCCGCAAAAATGACTAAGTCCAAAAAAAATTTTTTTTCAACTTTTTTCAATTTTACCCCCGTGGGATATATACTCTACCCACACACATTTGGAACTCTCCTGGAGTACCCTCACACATATTATTCCCTGATTTAGTGGATATTTTCACAAAAAAGTGAAATTTTCAAAAATCCAAAATATTGGCTGAAAACGACTAAGTATCAAGAACTCATTGGGCGAATCGCTCTGGAACTGAAATCGGAACGCTCACTGAGATTTCCGCTATCTGAAAGTCTGATAAACGCCGAAAAAATGACTAAGTCCAAAAAAAATTTTTTTTAAACTTTTTTTACATTTTACCCCCGTGGGATATATATTCTACAAACACACATTTGGAGCTCTCCTGGGGTACCCTCACGCATATTATTCCCTCATTTATTCGATATTTTTACAAACAAGTGAAATTTTCAAAAATCCAGAAAATTGGCTGAAAACGACTAAATATCAAGGACTCATTGGGCGAATCGCTCTGGAACTGAAATCGGAACGCTCACTGGCATTTCCCCTATCTGAAAGTCTGATAAATGCCGAAAAAATGACTAAGTCCAATAAAAAAAATGTTTCAACTTTTTTCAATTTTACCCCCGTGGGATATATATTTTACCTACACACATTTGGAACTCTCCTGGGGTACCCTCACACATATTATTCCCTCATTTAGTGGATATTTTCACAAAAAAGTGAAATTTTCAAAAATCCAAAATATTGGCTGAAAACGACTAAGTATCAAGGACTCAGTGGGCGAATCGCTCTGGAACTGAAATCGGAACGCTCACTGGCATTTCCTCTATCTGAAAGTCTGATAAACGCCGAAAAAATGACTAAGTCCAAAAAAAAAATTTTTTCAAATTTTTTCAATTTTACCCCCATGGGATATATATTCTACCCACACACATTTGGAACTCTCCTGGAGTACCCTCACACATATTATTCCCTCATTTAGTGGATATTTTCACAAAAAAGTGAAATTTTCAAAAATCCAAAATATTGGCTGAAAACGACTAAGTATCAAGGACTCATTGGGCGAATCGCTCTGGAACTGAAATCGGAACGCTCACTGACATTTCCGCTATCTGAAAGTCTGATAAACGCCGGAAAAATGACTAAGTCCAAAAAAAATTTTTTTTCAACTTTTTTCAATTTTACCCCCGTGGGATATATATTTTACCTACACACATTTGGAACTCTCCTGGGGTAACCTCACACATATTATTCCCTCATTTAGTGGATATTTTCACAAAAAAGTGAAATTTTCAAAAATCCAAAATATTGGCTGAAAACGACTAAGTATCAAGGACTCATTGGGCGAATCGCTCTGGAACTGAAATCGGAATGCTCAATGACATTTCCCCTATCTGAAAGTCTGATAAACGCCGGAAAAATGACTAAGTCCCCAAAAAAAATTTTTAGAACTTTTTTACATTTTACCCCCGTGGGATATATATTCTACAAACACACATTTGGAGCTCTCGTGGGGTACCCTCACGCATATTATTCCCTCATTTAGTCGATATTTTTACAAAAAAGTTAAAATTTCAAAAATCCAGAAAATTGGCTGAAAACGACTAAATATCAAGGACTCATTGGGCGAATCGCTCTGGAACTGAAATCGGAACGCTCACTGACATTTCCGCTATCTGAAAGTCTGATAAACGCCGAAAAAATGACTAAGTCCAAAAAAAAAATTTTTTTTCAACTTTTTTCAATTTTACCCCGTGGGATATATATTCTACCCACACACATTTGGAACTCTCCTGGAGTACCTTCACACATATTATTCCCTCATTTAGTGGATATTTTCACAAAAAAGTGAAATTTTCAAAAATCCAGAAAATTGGCTGAAAACGACTAAATATCAAGGACTCAGTGGGCGAATCGCTCTGGAACTGAAATCGGAACGCTCACTGACATTTCCCCTATCTGAAAGTCTGATAAACGCCGGAAAAATGACTAAGTCCAAAAAAAATTTTTTTTCAACTTTTTTCAATTTTACCCCCGTGGGTTATATATTTTACCTACACACATTTGGAACTCTCCTGGGGTACCCTCACACATATTATTCCCTCATTTAGTGGATATTTTCACAAAAAAGTGAAATTTTCAAAAATCCAAAATATTGGCTGAAAACGACTAAGTATCAAGGACTCAGTGGGCGAATCGCTCTGGAACTGAAATCGGAACGCTCACTGGCATTTCCCCTATCTGAAAGTCTGATAAACGCCGAAAAAATGACTAAGTCCAATAAAAAAAATTTTTCAACTTTTTTCAATTTTACCCCCATGGGATATATATTCTACCCACACACATTTGGAACTCTCCTGGAGTACCCTCACACATATTATTCCCTCATTTAGTGGATATTTTCACAAAAAAGTGAAATTTTCAAAAATCCAAAATATTGGCTGAAAACGACTAAGTATCAAGGACTCATTGGGCGAATCGCTCTGGAACTGAAATCGGAACGCTCACTGACATTTCCGCTATCTGAAAGTCTGATAAACGCCGGAAAAATGACTAAGTCCAAAAAAAATTTTTTTTCAACTTTTTTCAATTTTACCCCCGTGGGATATATATTTTACCTACACACATTTGGAACTCTCCTGGGGTAACCTCACACATATTATTCCCTCATTTAGTGGATATTTTCACAAAAAAGTGAAATTTTCAAAAATCCAAAATATTGGCTGAAAACGACTAAGTATCAAGGACTCATTGGGCGAATCGCTCTGGAACTGAAATCGGAATGCTCAATGACATTTCCCCTATCTGAAAGTCTGATAAACGCTGGAAAAATGACTAAGTCCCCAAAAAAATTTTTTACAACTTTTTTACATTTTACCCCCGTGGGATATTTATTCTACCCACACACATTTGGAGCTCTCCTGGGGTACCCTCACGCATATTATTCCCTCATTTAGTCGATATTTTTACAAAAAAGTAAAATTTTCAAAAATCCAGAAAATTGGCTGAAAACGACTAAATATCAAGGACTCATTGGGCGAATCGCTCTGGAACTGAAATCGGAACGCTCACTGGCATTTCCCCTATCTGAAAGTCTGATAAACGCCGGAAAAATGACTAAGTCCAAAAAAAATTTTTTTTCAACTTTTTCAATTTTACCCCCGTGGGATATATATTCTACCCACACACATTTGGAACTCTCCTGGAGTACCTTCACACATATTATTCCCTCATTTAGTGGATATTTTCACAAAAAAGTGAAATTTTCAAAAATCCAAAATATTGGCTGAAAACGACTAAATATCAAGGACTCATTGGGCGAATTGCTCTGGAACTGAAATCGGAATGCTCAATGACATTTCCCCTATCTGAAAGTCTGATAAACGCCGGAAAAATGACTAAGTCCCAAAAAAATTTTTTACAACTTTTTTAAATTTTACTCACGTGGGATATATATTCTACCCACACACATTTGGAACTCTCCTGGGGTACCCTCACGCATATTATTCCCTTATTTAGTCGATATTTTTACAAAAAAGTGAAATTTTCAAAAATCCAGAAAATTGGCTGAAAACGACTAAATATCAAGGACTCATTGGGCGAATTGCTCTGGAACTGAAATCGGAACGCTCACTGGCATTTCCCCTATCTGAAAGTCTGATAAACACCGAAAAAATGACTAAGTCCAGCAAAAAAAATTTTTCAACTTTTTTCAATTTTACCCCCGTGGGATATATATTTTACCTACACACATTTGGAACTCTCCTGGAGTACCCTCACACATATTATTCCCTCATTTAGTGGATATTTCACAAAAAAGTGAAATTTTCAAAAATCCAAAATATTGCCTGAAAACGACTAAGTATCAAGGACTCATTGGGCGAATCGCTCTGGAACTGAAATCGGAACGCTCACTGACATTTCCGCTATCTGAAAGTCTGATAAACGCCGGAAAAATGACTAAGTCCAAAAAAAAATTTTTTTCAACTTTTTCAATTTTACCCCCGTGGGATATATATTTTACCTACACACATTTGGAACTCTCCTGGGGTAACCTCACACATATTATTCCCTCATTTAGTGGATATTTTCACAAAAAAGTGAAATTTTCAAAAATCCAAAATATTGGCTGAAAACGACTAAGTATCAAGGACTCATTGGGCGAATCGCTCTGGAACTGAAATCGGAACGCTCACTGACATTTCCGCTATCTGAAAGTCTGATAAGCGCCGAAAAAATTACTAAGTCCAATAAAAAAAAATTTTCAACTTTTTTCAATTTTGCCCCCGTGGGATATATATTCTACCCACACACATTTGGAACTCTCCTGGGGTACCCTCACGCATATTATTCCCTCATTTAGTCGATATTTTTACAAAAAAGTGAAATTTTCAAAAATCCAGAAAATTGGCTGAAAACGACTAAATATCAAGGACTCATTGGGCGAATTGCTCTGGAACTGAAATCGGAACGCTCACTGACATTTCCCCTATCTGAAAGTCTGATAAACGGCGGAAAAATGACTAAGTCCAAAAAAAATTTTTTTTCAACTTTTTTCAATTTTACCCCCGTGGGATATATATTCTACCTACACACATTTGGAACTCTCCTGGAGTACCCTCACACATATTATTCCCTCATTTAGTGGATATTTTCACAAAAAAGTGAAATTTTCAAAAATCCAAAATATTGGCTGAAAACGACTGAGTATCAAAGACTCATTGAGCGAATCACTCTGGAACTGAAATCGGAATGCTCAATGACATTTCCCCTATCTGAAAGTCTGATAAACGCCGGAAAAATGACTAAGTCCCCAAAAATATTTTGTACAACTTTTTTAAATTTTACTCCCGTGGGATATATATTCTTCCCACACACATTTGGAACTCTCCTGGGGTACCCTCACGCATATTATTCCCTCATTTAGTCGATATTTTTACAAAAAAGTGAAATTTTCAAAAATCCAGAAAATTTTCTGAAAACGACTAAATATCAAGGACTCATTGGGCGAATTGCTCTGGAACTGAAATCGGAACGTTCACTGGCATTTCCGCTATCTGAAAGTCTGATAAGCGCCGAAAAAATTACTAAGTCCAATAAAAAAAAATTTTCAACTTTTTTCAATTTTGCCCCCGTGGGATATATACTCTACCCACACACATTTGGAACTCTCCTGGAGTACCCTCACACATATTATTCCCTCATTTAGTGGATATTTTCACAAAAAAGTGAAATTTTCAAAAATCCAAAATATTGGCTGAAAACGACTAAGTATCAAGGACTCATTGGGCGAATCACTCTGGAACTGAAATCGGAACGCTCACTGACATTTCTCCTATCTGAAAGTCTGATAAACGCCGGAAATATGACTAAGTCCCCAAAAAAATTTTTTTCAACTTTTTTCAATTTTACCCCCGTGGGATATATACTCTACCCACACACATTTGGAACTCTCCTGGAGTACCCTCACGCGTATTATTCCCTCATTTAGTCGATATTTTTACAAAAAAGTGAAATTTTCAAAAATCCAGAAAATTGGCTGAAAACGACTAAATATCAAGGACTCAGTGGGCGAATCGCTCTGGAACTGAAATCGGAACGCTCACTGGCATTTCCCCTATCTGAAAGTCTGATAAACGCCAAAAAAATGACTAAGTCCAAAAAAAATTTTTTTTCAACTTTTTTCAATTTTACCCCCGTGGGATATATATTTTACCTACACACATTTGGAACTCTCCTGGGGTAACCTCACACATATTATTCCCTCATTTAGTGGATATTTTCACAAAAAAGTGAAATTTTCAAAAATCCAAATTATTGGCTGAAAACGACTAAGTATCAAGGACTCATTGGGCGAATCGCTCTGGAACTGAAATCGGAATGCTCACTGACATTTCCGCTATCTGAAAGTCTGATAAACGCCGGAAAAATGACTAAGTCCAAAAAAATATTTTTTTCAACTTTTTCAATTTTACCCCCGTGGGATATTTATTCTACCTACACACATTTGGAACTCTCCTGGGGTAACCTCACACATATTATTCCCTCATTTAGTGGATATTTTCACAAAAAAGTGAAATTTTCAAAAATCCAAAATATTGGCTGAAAACGACTAAGTATCAAGGACTCATGGGGCGAATTGCTCTGGAACTGAAATCGGAACGCTCACTGGCATTTCCCCTACCTGAAAGTCTGATAAACGCCGAAAAAATGACTAAGTCCAAAAAAAAAATTTTTTCAACTTTTTTCAATTTTACCCCCGTGGGATATATATTCTACCCACACACATTTGGAACTCTCCTGGAGTACCCTCACACATATTATTCCCTCATTTAGTGGATATTTTCACAAAAAAGTGAAATTTTCAAAAATCCAAAATATTGGCTGAAAACGACTAAGTATCAAGGACTCATTGGGCGAATCACTCTGGAACTGAAATCGGAACGCTCACTGACATTTCTCCTATCTGAAAGTCTGATAAACGCCGGAAATATGACTAAGTCCCCCAAAAAATTTTTTTCAACTTTTTTCAATTTTACCCCCGTGGGATATATATTCTACCTACACACATTTGGAACTCTCCTGGGGTAACCTCACGCATATTATTCCCTCATTTAGTCGATATTTTTACAAAAAAGTAAAATTTTCAAAAATCCAGAAAATTGGCTGAAAACGACTAAATATCAAGGACTCATTGGGCGAATCGCTCTGGAACTGAAATCGGAACGCTCACTGGCATTTCCCCTATCTGAAAGTCTGATAAACGCCGAAAAAATGACTACGTCCAATAAAAAAAATTTTTCAACTTTTTTCAATTTTACCCCCGTGGGATATATACTCTACCCACACACATTTGGAACTCTCCTGGAGTACCCTCACGCGTATTATTCCCTCATTTAGTCGATATTTTTACAAAAAAGTGAAATTTTCAAAAATCCAGAAAATTGGCTGAAAACGACTAAATATCAAGGACTCAGTGCGCGAATCGCTCTGGAACTGAAATCGGAACGCTCACTGGCATTTCCCCTATCTGAAAGTCTGATAAACGCCAAAAAAATGACTAAGTCCAAAAAAAATTTTTTTTCAACTTTTTTCAATTTTACCCCCGTGGGATATATATTTTACCTACACACATTTGGAACTCTCCTGGGGTAACCTCACACATATTATTCCCTCATTTAGTGGATATTTTCACAAAAAAGTGAAATTTTCAAAAATCCAAAATATTGGCTGAAAACGACTAAGTATCAAGGACTCATTGGGCGAATTGCTCTGGAACTGAAATCGGAATGCTCAATGACATTTCCCCTATCTGAAAGTCTGATAAACGCCGGAAAAATGACTAAGTCCCCCAAAAAATTTTTTACAACTTTTTTACATTTTACCCCCGTGGGATATATATTCTACCCACACACATTTGGAACTCTCCTGTGGTACCCTCACGCATATTATTCCCTCATTTAGTCGATATTTTTACAAAAAAGAGAAATTTTCAAAAATCCAGAAAATTGGCTGAAAACGACTAAATATCAAGGACTCAGTGGGCGAATCGCTCTGGAACTGAAATCGGAACGCTCACTGGCATTTCCCCTATCTGAAAGTCTGATAAACGCCGAAAAAATGACTAAGTTCAAAAAAAAAATTTTTTCAACTTTTTTCAATTTTACCCCCGTGGGATATATATTCTACCCACACACATTTGGAACTCTCCTGGAGTACCCTCACACATATTATTCCCTCATTTAGTGGATATTTTCACAAAAAAGTGAAATTTTCAAAAATCCAAAATATTGGCTGAAAACGACTAAGTATCAAGGACTCATTGGGCGAATCGCTCTGGAACTGAAATCGGAACGCTCACTGACATTTCCCCTATCTGAAAGTCTGATAAACGCCGGAAAAATGACTAAGTCCAAAAAAAATTTTTTTCAACTTTTTTCAATTTTACCCCCGTGGGATATATATTCTACCCACACACATTTGGAACTCTCCTGGAGTACACTCACACATATTATTCCCTCATTTAGTGGATATTTTCACAAAAAAGTGAAATTTTCAAAAATCCAAAATATTGGCTGAAAACGACTAAATATCAAGGACTCATTGGGCGAATTGCTCTGGAACTGAAATCGGAATGCTCAATGACATTTCCCCTATCTGAAAGTCTGATAAACGCCGGAAAAATGACTAAGTCCCAAAAAAATTTTTTACAACTTTTTTAAATTTTACTCACGTGGGATATATATTCTACCCACACACATTTGGAACTCTCCTGGGGTACCCTCACGCATATTATTCCCTTATTTAGTCGATATTTTTACAAAAAAGTGAAATTTTCAAAAATCCAGAAAATTGGCTGAAAACGACTAAATATCAAGGACTCATTGGGCGAATTGCTCTGGAACTGAAATCGGAACGCTCACTGGCATTTCCCCTATCTGAAAGTCTGATAAACGCCGGAAAAATGACTAAGTCCAAAAAAAAATTTTTTTCAACTTTTTTCAATTTTACCCCCGTGGGATATATATTTTACCTACACACATTTGGAACTCTCCTGGAGTACCCTCACACATATTATTCCCTCATTTAGTGGATATTTTCACAAAAAAGTGAAATTTTCAAAAATCCAAAATATTGGCTGAAAAAGACTAAGTATCAAGGACTCATTGGGCGAATCGCTCTGGAACTGAAATCGGAACGCTCACTGACATTTCCGCTATCTGAAAGTCTGATAAACGCCGGAAAAATGACTAAGTCCAAAAAAATATTTTTTTCAACTTTTTCAATTTTACCCCCGTGGGATATATATTCTACATACACACATTTGGAACTCTCCTGGGGTAACCTCACACATATTATTCCCTCATTTAGTGGATATTTTCACAAAAAAGTGAAATTTTCAAAAATCCAAAATATTGGCTGAAAACGACTAAGTATCAAGGACTCATTGGGCGAATCGCTCTGGAACTGAAATCGGAACGCTCACTGACATTTCCGCTATCTGAAAGTCTGATAAGCGCCGAAAAAATTACTAAGTCCAATAAAAAAAAATTTTCAACTTTTTTCAATTTTGCCCCCGTGGGATATATATTCTACCCACACACATTTATAACTCTCCTGGAGTACCCTCACACATATTATTCCCTCATTTAGTGGATATTTTCACAAAAAAGTGAAATTTTCAAAAATCCAAAATATTGGCTGAAAACGACTAAGTATCAAGGACTCATTGGGCGAATCGCTCTGGACCTGAAATCGGAACGCTCACTGACATTTCCCCTATCTGAAAGTCTGATAAACGGCGGAAAAATGACTAAGTCCAAAAAAAATTTTTTTTCAACTTTTTTCAATTTTACTCCCGTGGGATATATATTCTACCTACACACATTTGGAACTCTCCTGGAGTACCCTCACACATATTATTCCCTCATTTAGTGGATATTTTCACAAAAAAGTGAAATTTTCAAAAATCCAAAATATTGGCTGAAAACGACTAAGTATCAAGGACTCATTGAGCGAATCACTCTGGAACTGAAATCGGAATGCTCAATGACATTTCCCCTATCTGAAAGTCTGATAAACGCCGGAAAAATGACTAAGTCCCCAAAAAAATTTTGTACAACTTTTTTAAATTTTACTCCCGTGGGATATATATTCTTCCCACACACATTTGGAACTCTCCTGGGGTACCCTCACGCATATTATTCCCTCATTTAGTCGATATTTTTACAAAAAAGTGAAATTTTCAAAAATCCAGAAAATTTTCTGAAAACGACTAAATATCAAGGACTCATTGGGCGAATTGCTCTGGAACTGAAATCGGAACGTTCACTGGCATTTCCGCTATCTGAAAGTCTGATAAGCGACGAAAAAATTACTAAGTCCAATAAAAAAAAATTTTCAACTTTTTTCAATTTTGCCCCCGTGGGATATATACTCTACCCACCCACATTTGGAACTCTCCTGGAGTACCCTCACACATATTATTCCCTCATTTAGTGGATATTTTCACAAAAAAGTGAAATTTTCAAAAATCCAAAATATTGGCTGAAAACGACTAAGTATCAAGGACTCATTGGGAGAATCGCTCTGGAACTGAAATCGGAATGCTGAATGACATTTCCCCTATCTGAAAGTCTGATAAACGCCGGAAAAATGACTAAGTCCCCAAAAAAATTTTTTACAACTTTTTTAAATTTTACTCCCGTGGGATATATATTCTACCCACACACATTTGGAACTCTCCTGGGGTACCCTCACGCATATTATTCCCTCATTTAGTCGATATTTTTACAAAAAAGTGAAATTTTCAAAAATCCAGAAAATTGGCTGAAAACGACTAAATATCAAGGACTCATTGGGCGAATTGCTCTGGAACTGAAATCGGAACGTTCACTGGCATTTCCCCTATCTGAAAGTCTGATAAGCGCCGAAAAAATTACTAAGTCCAAAAAAAAAATTTTTCAACTTTTTTCAATTTTGCCCCCGTGGGATATATACTCTACCCACACAAATTTGGAACTCTCCTGGAGTACCCTCACACATATTATTCCCTCATTTAGTGGATATTTTCACAAAAAAGGTGAAATTTTCAAAAATCCAAAATATTGGCTGAAAACGACTAAGTATCAATGACTCATTGGGCGAATCGCTCTGGAACTGAAATCGGAACGCTCATTGACATTTCCGCTATCTGAAAGTCTGATAAGCGCCGAAAAAATTACTAAGTCCAATAAAAAAAAATTTTCAACTTTTTTCAATTTTGCCCCCGTGGGATATATATTCTACCCACACACATTTGGAACTCTCCTGGAGTACCCTCACACATATTATTCCCTCATTTAGTGGATATTTTCACAAAAAAGTGAAATTTTCAAAAATCCAAAATATTGGCTGAAAACGACTAAGTATCAAGGACTCATTGGGCGAATCGCTCTGGAACTGAAATCGGAACGCTCACTGACATTTCCCCTATCTGAAAGTCTGATAAACGGCGGAAAAATGACTAAGTCCAAAAAAAATTTTTTTTCAACTTTTTTCAATTTTACCCCCGTGGGATATATATTCTACCTACACACATTTGGAACTCTCCTGGAGTACCCTCACACATATTATTCCCTCATTTAGTGGATATTTTCACAAAAAAGTGAAATTTTCAAAAATCCAAAATATTGGCTGAAAACGACTAAGTATCAAGGACTCATTGAGCGAATCACTCTGGAACTGAAATCGGAATGCTCAATGACATTTCCCCTATCTGAAAGTCTGATAAACGCCGGAAAAATGACTAAGTCCCCAAAAAAATTTTGTACAACTTTTTTAAATTTTACTCCCGTGGGATATATATTCATCCCACACACATTTGGAACTCTCCTGGGGTACCCTCACGCATATTATTCCCTCATTTAGTCGATATTTTTACAAAAAAGTGAAATTTTCAAAAATCCAGAAAATTTTCTGAAAACGACTAAATATCAAGGACTCATTGGGCGAATTGCTCTGGAACTGAAATCGGAACGTTCACTGGCATTTCCGCTATCTGAAAGTCTGATAAGCGCCGAAAAAATTACTAAGTCCAATAAAAAAAAATTTTCAACTTTTTTCAATTTTGCCCCCGTGGGATATATACTCTACCCACACACATTTGGAACTCTCCTGGAGTACCCTCACACATATTATTCCCTCATTTAGTGGATATTTTCACAAAAAAGTGAAATTTTCAAAAATCCAAAATATTGGCTGAAAACGACTAAGTATCAAGGACTCATGGGGCGAATTGCTCTGGAACTGAAATCGGAACGCTCACTGGCATTTCCCCTACCTGAAAGTCTGATAAACGCCGAAAAAATGACTAAGTCCAAAAAAAAATTTTTTTCAACTTTTTTCAATTTTACCCCCGTGGGATATATATTCTACCCACACACATTTGGAACTCTCCTGGAGTACCCTCACACATATTATTCCCTCATTTAGTGGATATTTTCACAAAAAAGTGAAATTTTCAAAAATCCAAAATATTGGCTGAAAACGACTAAGTATCAAGGACTCATTGGGCGAATCACTCTGGAACTGAAATCGGAACGCTCACTGACATTTCTCCTATCTGAAAGTCTGATAAACGCCGGAAATATGACTAAGTCCCCCAAAAATTTTTTTTCAACTTTTTTCAATTTTACCCCCGTGGGATATATATTCTACCTACACACATTTGGAACTCTCCTGGGGTAACCTCACACATATTATTCCCTCATTTAGTGGATATTTTCACAAAAAAGTGAAATTTTCAAAAATCCAAAATATTGGCTGAAAACGACTAAGTATCAAGGACTCATTGGGAGAATCGCTCTGGAACTGAAATCGGAATGCTCAATGACATTTCCCCTATCTGAAAGTCTGATAAACGCCGGAAAAATGACTAAGTCCCCAAAAAAATTTTTTACAACTTTTTTAAATTTTACTCCCGTGGGATATATATTCTACCCACACACATTTGGAACTCTCCTGGGGTACCCTCACGCATATTATTCCCTCATTTAGTCGATATTTTTACAAAAAAGTGAAATTTTCAAAAATCCAGAAAATTGGCTGAAAACGACTAAATATCAAGGACTCATTGGGCGAATTGCTCTGGAACTGAAATCGGAACGTTCACTGGCATTTCCCCTATCTGAAAGTCTGATAAGCGCCGAAAAAATTACTAAGTCCAAAAAAAAAATTTTTCAACTTTTTTCAATTTTGCCCCCGTGGGATATATACTCTACCCACACAAATTTGGAACTCTCCTGGAGTACCCTCACACATATTATTCCCTCATTTAGTGGATATTTTCACAAAAAAGTGAAATTTTCAAAAATCCAAAATATTGGCTGAAAACGACTAAGTATCAATGACTCATTGGGCGAATCGCTCTGGAACTGAAATCGGAACGCTCATTGACATTTCCGCTATCTGAAAGTCTGATAAACGCCGAAAAAATGACTAAGTCCAAAAAAAAAATTTTTTCAACTTTTTTCAATTTTACCCCCGTGGGATATATATTCTACCCACACACATTTGGAACTCTCCTGGAGTACCCTCACACATATTATTCCCTCATTTAGTGGATATTTTCACAAAAAAGTGAAATTTTCAAAAATCCAAAATATTGTCTGAAAACGACTAAATATCAAGGACTCATTGGGCGAATCGCTCTGGAACTGAAATCGGAACGCTCACTGACATTTCCCCTATCTGAAAGTCTGATAAACGCCGGAAAAATGACTAAGTCCAAAAAAAATTTTTTTTCAACTTTTTTCAATTTTACCCCCGTGGGATATATATTTTACATACACACATTTGGAACTCTCCTGGAGTACCCTCACACATATTATTCCCTCATTTAGTGGATATTTTCACAAAAAAGTGAAATTTTCAAAAATCCAAAATATTGGCTGAAAACGACTAAGTATCAAGGACTCATTGGGCGAATCGCTCTGGAACTGAAATCGGAACGCTCACTGACATTTCCCCTATCTGAAAGTCTGATAAACGGCGGAAAAATGACTAAGTCCCCCCAAAAATTTTTTTTAAACTTTTTTCAATTTTACCCCCGTGGGATATATATTCTACCCACACACATTTGGAACTCTCCTGGAGTACCCTCACACATATTATTTCCTCATTTAGTGGATATTTTCACAAAAAAGTGAAATTTTCAAAAATCCAAAATATTGGTTGAAAACGACTAAGTATCAAGGACTCATTGGGCGAATCACTCTGGAACTGAAATCGGAATGCTCAATGACATTTCCCCTATCTGAAAGTCTGATAAACGCCGGAAAAATGACTAAGTCCCCAAAAAAATTTTTTACAACTTTTTTAAATTTTACTCCCGTGGGATATATATTCTACCCACACACATTTGGAACTCTCCTGGGGTACCCTCACGCATATTATTCCCTCATTTAGTCGATATTTTTACAAAAAAGTGAAATTTTCAAAAATCCAGAAAATTGGCTGAAAACGACTAAATATCAAGGACTCATTGGGCGAATTGCTCTGGAACTGAAATCGGAACGTTCACTGGCATTTCCCCTATCTGAAAGTCTGATAAGCGCCGAAAAAATTACTAAGTCCAAAAAAGAAATTTTTCAACTTTTTTCAATTTTGCCCCCGTGGGATATATACTCTACCCACACAAATTTGGAACTCTCCTGGAGTACCCTCACACATATTATTCCCTCATTTAGTGGTTATTTTCACAAAAAATTTGAACTTTTCAAAAATCCAAAATATTGGCTGAAAACGACTAAGTATCAATGACTCATTGGGCGAATCGCTCTGGAACTGAAATCGGAACGCTCACTGACATTTCCCCTATCTGAAAGTCTGATAAACGGCGGAAAAATGACTAAGTCCAAAAAAAATTTTTTTTCAACTTTTTTCAATTTTACCCCCGTGGGATATATATTCTACCTACACACATTTGGAACTCTCCTGGAGTACCCTCACACATATTATTCCCTCATTTAGTGGATATTTTCACAAAAAAGTGAAATTTTCAAAAATCCAAAATATTGGCTGAAAACGACTAAGTATCAAGGACTCATTGAGCGAATCACTCTGGAACTGAAATCGGAATGCTCAATGACATTTCCCCTATCTGAAAGTCTGATAAACGCCGGAAAAATGACTAAGTCCCCAAAAAAATTTTGTACAACTTTTTTAAATTTTACTCCCGTGGGATATATATTCATCCCACACACATTTGGAACTCTCCTGGGGTACCCTCACGCATATTATTCCCTCATTTAGTCGATATTTTTACAAAAAAGTGAAATTTTCAAAAATCCAGAAAATTTTCTGAAAACGACTAAATATCAAGGACTCATTGGGCGAATTGCTCTGGAACTGAAATCGGAACGTTCACTGGCATTTCCGCTAACTGAAAGTCTGATAAGCGCCGAAAAAATTACTAAGTCCAATAAAAAAAAATTTTCAACTTTTTTCAATTTTGCCCCCGTGGGATATATACTCTACCCACACACATTTGGAACTCTCCTGGAGTACCCTCACACATATTATTCCCTCATTTAGTGGATATTTTCACAAAAAAGTGAAATTTTCAAAAATCCAAAATATTGGCTGAAAACGACTAAGTATCAAGGACTCATGGGGCGAATTGCTCTGGAACTGAAATCGGAACGCTCACTGGCATTTCCCCTACCTGAAAGTCTGATAAACGCCGAAAAAATGACTAAGTCCAAAAAAAAATTTTTTTCAACTTTTTTCAATTTTACCCCCGTGGGATATATATTCTACCCACACACATTTGGAACTCTCCTGGAGTACCCTCACACATATTATTCCCTCATTTAGTGGATATTTTCACAAAAAAGTGAAATTTTCAAAAATCCAAAATATTGTCTGAAAACGACTAAATATCAAGGACTCATTGGGCGAATCGCTCTGGAACTGAAATCGGAACGCTCACTGACATTTCCCCTATCTGAAAGTCTGATAAACGCCGGAAAAATGACTAAGTCCAAAAAAAATTTTTTTTCAACTTTTTTCAATTTTACCCCCGTGGGATATATATTTTACATACACACATTTGGAACTCTCCTGGAGTACCCTCACACATATTATTCCCTCATTTAGTGGATATTTTCACAAAAAAGTGAAATTTTCAAAAATCCAAAATATTGGCTGAAAACGACTAAGTATCAAGGACTCATTGGGCGAATCGCTCTGGAACTGAAATCGGAACGCTCACTGACATTTCCCCTATCTGAAAGTCTGATAAACGGCGGAAAAATGACTAAGTCCCCCCAAAAATTTTTTTTAAACTTTTTTCAATTTTACCCCCGTGGGATATATATTCTACCCACACACATTTGGAACTCTCCTGGAGTACCCTCACACATATTATTTCCTCATTTAGTGGATATTTTCACAAAAAAGTGAAATTTTCAAAAATCCAAAATATTGGTTGAAAACGACTAAGTATCAAGGACTCATTGGGCGAATCACTCTGGAACTGAAATCGGAATGCTCAATGACATTTCCCCTATCTGAAAGTCTGATAAACGCCGGAAAAATGACTAAGTCCCCAAAAAAATTTTTTACAACTTTTTTAAATTTTACTCCCGTGGGATATATATTCTACCCACACACATTTGGAACTCTCCTGGGGTACCCTCACGCATATTATTCCCTCATTTAGTCGATATTTTTACAAAAAAGTGAAATTTTCAAAAATCCAGAAAATTGGCTGAAAACGACTAAATATCAAGGACTCATTGGGCGAATTGCTCTGGAACTGAAATCGGAACGTTCACTGGCATTTCCCCTATCTGAAAGTCTGATAAGCGCCGAAAAAATTACTAAGTCCAAAAAAGAAATTTTTCAACTTTTTTCAATTTTGCCCCCGTGGGATATATACTCTACCCACACAAATTTGGAACTCTCCTGGAGTACCCTCACACATATTATTCCCTCATTTAGTGGTTATTTTCACAAAAAATTTGAACTTTTCAAAAATCCAAAATATTGGCTGAAAACGACTAAGTATCAATGACTCATTGGGCGTATCGCTCTGGAACTGAAATCGGAACGCTCATTGACATTTCCGCTATCTGAAAGTCTGATAAGCGCCGAAAAAATTACTAAGTCCAATAAAAAAAATTTTTCAACTTTTTTCAATTTTACCCCCGTGGGATATATACTCTACCCACACACATTTGGAACTCTCCTGGAGTACCCTCACGCGTATTATTCCCTCATTTAGTCGATATTTTTACAAAAAAGTGAAATTTTCAAAAATCCAGAAAATTGGCTGAAAACGACTAAATATCAAGGACTCAGTGCGCGAATCGCTCTGGAACTGAAATCGGAACGCTCACTGGCATTTCCCCTATCTGAAAGTCTGATAAACGCCAAAAAAATGACTAAGTCCAAAAAAAATTTTTTTTCAACTTTTTTCAATTTTACCCCCGTGGGATATATATTTTACCTACACACATTTGGAACTCTCCTGGGGTAACCTCACACATATTATTCCCTCATTTAGTGGATATTTTCACAAAAAAGTGAAATTTTCAAAAATCCAAAATATTGGCTGAAAACGACTAAGTATCAAGGACTCATTGGGCGAATTGCTCTGGAACTGAAATCGGAATGCTCAATGACATTTCCCCTATCTGAAAGTCTGATAAACGCCGGAAAAATGACTAAGTCCCCCAAAAAATTTTTTACAACTTTTTTACATTTTACCCCCGTGGGATATATATTCTACCCACACACATTTGGAACTCTCCTGTGGTACCCTCACGCATATTATTCCCTCATTTAGTCGATATTTTTACAAAAAAGAGAAATTTTCAAAAATCCAGAAAATTGGCTGAAAACGACTAAATATCAAGGACTCAGTGGGCGAATCGCTCTGGAACTGAAATCGGAACGCTCACTGGCATTTCCCCTATCTGAAAGTCTGATAAACGCCGAAAAAATGACTAAGTTCAAAAAAAAAATTTTTTCAACTTTTTTCAATTTTACCCCCGTGGGATATATATTCTACCCACACACATTTGGAACTCTCCTGGAGTACCCTCACACATATTATTCCCTCATTTAGTGGATATTTTCACAAAAAAGTGAAATTTTCAAAAATCCAAAATATTGGCTGAAAACGACTAAGTATCAAGGACTCATTGGGCGAATCGCTCTGGAACTGAAATCGGAACGCTCACTGACATTTCCCCTATCTGAAAGTCTGATAAACGCCGGAAAAATGACTAAGTCCAAAAAAAATTTTTTTTCAACTTTTTCAATTTTACCCCCGTGGGATATATATTCTACCCACACACATTTGGAACTCTCCTGGAGTACCTTCACACATATTATTCCCTCATTTAGTGGATATTTTCACAAAAAAGTGAAATTTTCAAAAATCCAAAATATTGGCTGAAAACGACTAAATATCAAGGACTCATTGGGCGAATTGCTCTGGAACTGAAATCGGAATGCTCAATGACATTTCCCCTATCTGAAAGTCTGATAAACGCCGGAAAAATGACTAAGTCCCAAAAAAATTTTTTACAACTTTTTTAAATTTTACTCACGTGGGATATATATTCTACCCACACACATTTGGAACTCTCCTGGGGTACCCTCACGCATATTATTCCCTTATTTAGTCGATATTTTTACAAAAAAGTGAAATTTTCAAAAATCCAGAAAATTGGCTGAAAACGACTAAATATCAAGGACTCATTGGGCGAATTGCTCTGGAACTGAAATCGGAACGCTCACTGGCATTTCCCCTATCTGAAAGTCTGATAAACGCCGGAAAAATGACTAAGTCCAAAAAAAAATTTTTTTCAACTTTTTTCAATTTTACCCCCGTGGGATATATATTTTACCTACACACATTTGGAACTCTCCTGGAGTACCCTCACACATATTATTCCCTCATTTAGTGGATATTTTCACAAAAAAGTGAAATTTTCAAAAATCCAAAATATTGGCTGAAAAAGACTAAGTATCAAGGACTCATTGGGCGAATCGCTCTGGAACTGAAATCGGAACGCTCACTGACATTTCCGCTATCTGAAAGTCTGATAAACGCCGGAAAAATGACTAAGTCCAAAAAAATATTTTTTTCAACTTTTTCAATTTTACCCCCGTGGGATATATATTCTACATACACACATTTGGAACTCTCCTGGGGTAAACTCACACATATTATTCCCTCATTTAGTGGATATTTTCACAAAAAAGTGAAATTTTCAAAAATCCAAAATATTGGCTGAAAAAGACTAAGTATCAAGGACTCATTGGGCGAATCGCTCTGGAACTGAAATCGGAACGCTCACTGACATTTCCGCTATCTGAAAGTCTGATAAGCGCCGAAAAAATTACTAAGTCCAATAAAAAAAAATTTTCAACTTTTTTCAATTTTGCCCCCGTGGGATATATATTCTACCCACACACATTTGGAACTCTCCTGGAGTACCCTCACACATATTATTCCCTCATTTAGTGGATATTTTCACAAAAAAGTGAAATTTTCAAAAATCCAAAATATTGGCTGAAAACGACTAAGTATCAAGGACTCATTGGGCGAATCGCTCTGGACCTGAAATCGGAACGCTCACTGACATTTCCCCTATCTGAAAGTCTGATAAACGGCGGAAAAATGACTAAGTCCAAAAAAAATTTTTTTTCAACTTTTTTCAATTTTACCCCCGTGGGATATATATTCTACCTACACACATTTGGAACTCTCCTGGAGTACCCTCACACATATTATTCCCTCATTTAGTGGATATTTTCACAAAAAAGTGAAATTTTCAAAAATCCAAAATATTGGCTGAAAACGACTAAGTATCAAGGACTCATTGAGCGAATCACTCTGGAACTGAAATCGGAATGCTCAATGACATTTCCCCTATCTGAAAGTCTGATAAACGCCGGAAAAATGACTAAGTCCCCAAAAAAATTTTGTACAACTTTTTTAAATTTTACTCCCGTGGGATATATATTCTTCCCACACACATTTGGAACTCTCCTGGGGTACCCTCACGCATATTATTCCCTCATTTAGTCGATATTTTTACAAAAAAGTGAAATTTTCAAAAATCCAGAAAATTTTCTGAAAACGACTAAATATCAAGGACTCATTGGGCGAATTGCTCTGGAACTGAAATCGGAACGTTCACTGGCATTTCCGCTATCTGAAAGTCTGATAAGCGACGAAAAAATTACTAAGTCCAATAAAAAAAAATTTTCAACTTTTTTCAATTTTGCCCCCGTGGGATATATACTCTACCCACCCACATTTGGAACTCTCCTGGAGTACCCTCACACATATTATTCCCTCATTTAGTGGATATTTTCACAAAAAAGTGAAATTTTCAAAAATCCAAAATATTGGCTGAAAACGACTAAGTATCAAGGACTCATTGGGAGAATCGCTCTGGAACTGAAATCGGAATGCTGAATGACATTTCCCCTATCTGAAAGTCTGATAAACGCCGGAAAAATGACTAAGTCCCCAAAAAAATTTTTTACAACTTTTTTAAATTTTACTCCCGTGGGATATATATTCTACCCACACACATTTGGAACTCTCCTGGGGTACCCTCACGCATATTATTCCCTCATTTAGTCGATATTTTTACAAAAAAGTGAAATTTTCAAAAATCCAGAAAATTGGCTGAAAACGACTAAATATCAAGGACTCATTGGGCGAATTGCTCTGGAACTGAAATCGGAACGTTCACTGGCATTTCCCCTATCTGAAAGTCTGATAAGCGCCGAAAAAATTACTAAGTCCAAAAAAAAAATTTTTCAACTTTTTTCAATTTTGCCCCCGTGGGATATATACTCTACCCACACAAATTTGGAACTCTCCTGGAGTACCCTCACACATATTATTCCCTCATTTAGTGGATATTTTCACAAAAAAGGTGAAATTTTCAAAAATCCAAAATATTGGCTGAAAACGACTAAGTATCAATGACTCATTGGGCGAATCGCTCTGGAACTGAAATCGGAACGCTCATTGACATTTCCGCTATCTGAAAGTCTGATAAGCGCCGAAAAAATTACTAAGTCCAATAAAAAAAAATTTTCAACTTTTTTCAATTTTGCCCCCGTGGGATATATATTCTACCCACACACATTTGGAACTCTCCTGGAGTACCCTCACACATATTATTCCCTCATTTAGTGGATATTTTCACAAAAAAGTGAAATTTTCAAAAATCCAAAATATTGGCTGAAAACGACTAAGTATCAAGGACTCATTGGGCGAATCGCTCTGGAACTGAAATCGGAACGCTCACTGACATTTCCCCTATCTGAAAGTCTGATAAACGGCGGAAAAATGACTAAGTCCAAAAAAAATTTTTTTTCAACTTTTTTCAATTTTACCCCCGTGGGATATATATTCTACCTACACACATTTGGAACTCTCCTGGAGTACCCTCACACATATTATTCCCTCATTTAGTGGATATTTTCACAAAAAAGTGAAATTTTCAAAAATCCAAAATATTGGCTGAAAACGACTAAGTATCAAGGACTCATTGAGCGAATCACTCTGGAACTGAAATCGGAATGCTCAATGACATTTCCCCTATCTGAAAGTCTGATAAACGCCGGAAAAATGACTAAGTCCCCAAAAAAATTTTGTACAACTTTTTTAAATTTTACTCCCGTGGGATATATATTCATCCCACACACATTTGGAACTCTCCTGGGGTACCCTCACGCATATTATTCCCTCATTTAGTCGATATTTTTACAAAAAAGTGAAATTTTCAAAAATCCAGAAAATTTTCTGAAAACGACTAAATATCAAGGACTCATTGGGCGAATTGCTCTGGAACTGAAATCGGAACGTTCACTGGCATTTCCGCTATCTGAAAGTCTGATAAGCGCCGAAAAAATTACTAAGTCCAATAAAAAAAAATTTTCAACTTTTTTCAATTTTGCCCCCGTGGGATATATACTCTACCCACACACATTTGGAACTCTCCTGGAGTACCCTCACACATATTATTCCCTCATTTAGTGGATATTTTCACAAAAAAGTGAAATTTTCAAAAATCCAAAATATTGGCTGAAAACGACTAAGTATCAAGGACTCATGGGGCGAATTGCTCTGGAACTGAAATCGGAACGCTCACTGGCATTTCCCCTACCTGAAAGTCTGATAAACGCCGAAAAAATGACTAAGTCCAAAAAAAAATTTTTTTCAACTTTTTTCAATTTTACCCCCGTGGGATATATATTCTACCCACACACATTTGGAACTCTCCTGGAGTACCCTCACACATATTATTCCCTCATTTAGTGGATATTTTCACAAAAAAGTGAAATTTTCAAAAATCCAAAATATTGGCTGAAAACGACTAAGTATCAAGGACTCATTGGGCGAATCACTCTGGAACTGAAATCGGAACGCTCACTGACATTTCTCCTATCTGAAAGTCTGATAAACGCCGGAAATATGACTAAGTCCCCCAAAAATTTTTTTTCAACTTTTTTCAATTTTACCCCCGTGGGATATATATTCTACCTACACACATTTGGAACTCTCCTGGGGTAACCTCACACATATTATTCCCTCATTTAGTGGATATTTTCACAAAAAAGTGAAATTTTCAAAAATCCAAAATATTGGCTGAAAACGACTAAGTATCAAGGACTCATTGGGAGAATCGCTCTGGAACTGAAATCGGAATGCTCAATGACATTTCCCCTATCTGAAAGTCTGATAAACGCCGGAAAAATGACTAAGTCCCCAAAAAAATTTTTTACAACTTTTTTAAATTTTACTCCCGTGGGATATATATTCTACCCACACACATTTGGAACTCTCCTGGGGTACCCTCACGCATATTATTCCCTCATTTAGTCGATATTTTTACAAAAAAGTGAAATTTTCAAAAATCCAGAAAATTGGCTGAAAACGACTAAATATCAAGGACTCATTGGGCGAATTGCTCTGGAACTGAAATCGGAACGTTCACTGGCATTTCCCCTATCTGAAAGTCTGATAAGCGCCGAAAAAATTACTAAGTCCAAAAAAAAAATTTTTCAACTTTTTTCAATTTTGCCCCCGTGGGATATATACTCTACCCACACAAATTTGGAACTCTCCTGGAGTACCCTCACACATATTATTCCCTCATTTAGTGGATATTTTCACAAAAAAGTGAAATTTTCAAAAATCCAAAATATTGGCTGAAAACGACTAAGTATCAATGACTCATTGGGCGAATCGCTCTGGAACTGAAATCGGAACGCTCATTGACATTTCCGCTATCTGAAAGTCTGATAAACGCCGAAAAAATGACTAAGTCCAAAAAAAAAATTTTTTCAACTTTTTTCAATTTTACCCCCGTGGGATATATATTCTACCCACACACATTTGGAACTCTCCTGGAGTACCCTCACACATATTATTCCCTCATTTAGTGGATATTTTCACAAAAAAGTGAAATTTTCAAAAATCCAAAATATTGTCTGAAAACGACTAAATATTAAGGACTCATTGGGCGAATCGCTCTGGAACTGAAATCGGAATGCTCACTGACATTTCCCCTATCTGAAAGTCTGATAAACGCCGGAAAAATGACTAAGTCCAAAAAAAATTTTTTTTCAACTTTTTTCAATTTTACCCCCGTGGGATATATATTTTACATACACACATTTGGAACTCTCCTGGAGTACCCTCACACATATTATTCCCTCATTTAGTGGATATTTTCACAAAAAAGTGAAATTTTCAAAAATCCAAAATATTGGCTGAAAACGACTAAGTATCAAGGACTCATTGGGCGAATCGCTCTGGAACTGAAATCGGAACGCTCACTGACATTTCCCCTATCTGAAAGTCTGATAAACGGCGGAAAAATGACTAAGTCCCCCCAAAAATTTTTTTTAAACTTTTTTCAATTTTACCCCCGTGGGATATATATTCTACCCACACACATTTGGAACTCTCCTGGAGTACCCTCACACATATTATTTCCTCATTTAGTGGATATTTTCACAAAAAAGTGAAATTTTCAAAAATCCAAAATATTGGTTGAAAACGACTAAGTATCAAGGACTCATTGGGCGAATCACTCTGGAACTGAAATCGGAATGCTCAATGACATTTCCCCTATCTGAAAGTCTGATAAACGCCGGAAAAATGACTAAGTCCCCAAAAAAATTTTTTACAACTTTTTTAAATTTTACTCCCGTGGGATATATATTCTACCCACACACATTTGGAACTCTCCTGGGGTACCCTCACGCATATTATTCCCTCATTTAGTCGATATTTTTACAAAAAAGTGAAATTTTCAAAAATCCAGAAAATTGGCTGAAAACGACTAAATATCAAGGACTCATTGGGCGAATTGCTCTGGAACTGAAATCGGAACGTTCACTGGCATTTCCCCTATCTGAAAGTCTGATAAGCGCCGAAAAAATTACTAAGTCCAAAAAAGAAATTTTTCAACTTTTTTCAATTTTGCCCCCGTGGGATATATACTCTACCCACACAAATTTGGAACTCTCCTGGAGTACCCTCACACATATTATTCCCTCATTTAGTGGTTATTTTCACAAAAAATTTGAACTTTTCAAAAATCCAAAATATTGGCTGAAAACGACTAAGTATCAATGACTCATTGGGCGTATCGCTCTGGAACTGAAATCGGAACGCTCATTGACATTTCCGCTATCTGAAAGTCTGATAAGCGCCGAAAAAATTACTAAGTCCAATAAAAAAAAATTTTCAACTTTTTTCAATTTTGCCCCCGTGGGATATATATTCTACCCACACACATTTGGAACTCTCCTGGAGTACCCTCACACATATTATTCCCTCATTTAGTGGATATTTTCACAAAAAAGTGAAATTTTCAAAAATCCAAAATATTGGCTGAAAACGACTAAGTATCAAGGACTCATTGGGCGAATCGCTCTGGAACTGAAATCGGAACGCTCACTGACATTTCCCCTATCTGAAAGTCTGATAAACGGCGGAAAAATGACTAAGTCCCAAAAAAATTTTTTTTCAACTTTTTTCAATTTTACCCCCGTGGGATATATATTCTACCTACACACATTTGGAACTCTCCTGGAGTACCCTCACACATATTATTCCCTCATTTAGTGGATATTTTCACAAAAAAGTGAAATTTTCAAAAATCCAAAATATTGGCTGAAAACGACTAAGTATCAAGGACTCATTGAGCGAATCACTCTGGAACTGAAATCGGAATGCTCAATGACATTTCCCCTATCTGAAAGTCTGATAAACGCCGGAAAAATGACTAAGTCCCCAAAAAAATTTTGTACAACTTTTTTAAATTTTACTCCCGTGGGATATATATTCATCCCACACACATTTGGAACTCTCCTGGGGTACCCTCACGCATATTATTCCCTCATTTAGTCGATATTTTTACAAAAAAGTGAAATTTTCAAAAATCCAGAAAATTTTCTGAAAACGACTAAATATCAAGGACTCATTGTTCGAATTGCTCTGGAACTGAAATCGGAACGTTCACTGGCATTTCCGCTATCTGAAAGTCTGATAAGCGCCGAAAAAATTACTAAGTCCAATAAAAAAAAAATTTCAACTTTTTTCAATTTTGCCCCCGTGGGATATATACTCTACCCACACACATTTGGAACTCTCCTGGAGTACCCTCACACATATTATTCCCTCATTTAGTGGATATTTTCACAAAAAAGTGAAATTTTCAAAAATCCAAAATATTGGCTGAAAACGACTAAGTATCAAGGACTCATTGGGAGAATCGCTCTGGAACTGAAATCGGAATGCTCAATGACATTTCCCCTATCTGAAAGTCTGATAAACGCCGGAAAAATGACTAAGTCCCCAAAAAAATTTTTTACAACTTTTTTAAATTTTACTCCCGTGGGATATATATTCTACCCACACACATTTGGAACTCTCCTGGGGTACCCTCACGCATATTATTCCCTCATTTAGTCGATATTTTTACAAAAAAGTGAAATTTTCAAAAATCCAGAAAATTGGCTGAAAACGACTAAATATCAAGGACTCATTGGGCGAATTGCTCTGGAACTGAAATCGGAACGTTCACTGGCATTTCCCCTATCTGAAAGTCTGATAAGCGCCGAAAAAATTACTAAGTCCAAAAAAAAAATTTTTCAACTTTTTTCAATTTTGCCCCCGTGGGATATATACTCTACCCACACAAATTTGGAACTCTCCTGGAGTACCCTCACACATATTATTCCCTCATTTAGTGGATATTTTCACAAAAAAGTGAAATTTTCAAAAATCCAAAATATTGGCTGAAAACGACTAAGTATCAATGACTCATTGGGCGAATCGCTCTGGAACTGAAATCGGAACGCTCATTGACATTTCCGCTATCTGAAAGTCTGATAAACGCCGAAAAAATGACTAAGTCCAAAAAAAAAATTTTTTCAACTTTTTTCAATTTTACCCCCGTGGGATATATATTCTACCCACACACATTTGGAACTCTCCTGGGGTAACCTCACACATATTATTCCCTCATTTAGTGGATATTTTCAAAAAAAAGTGAAATTTTCAAAAATCCAAAATATTGGCTGAAAACGACTAAGTATCAAGGACTCATTGGGAGAATCGCTCTGGAACTGAAATCGGAATGCTCAATGACATTTCCCCTATCTGAAAGTCTGATAAACGCCGGAAAAATGACTAAGTCCCCAAAAAAATTTTGTACAACTTTTTTAAATTTTACTCCCGTGGGATATATATTCTTCCCACACACATTTGGAACTCTCCTGGGGTACCCTCACGCATATTATTCCCTCATTTAGTCGATATTTTTACAAAAAAGTGAAATTTTCAAAAATCCAGAAAATTTTCTGAAAACGACTAAATATCAAGGACTCATTGGGCGAATTGCTCTGGAACTGAAATCGGAACGTTCACTGGCATTTCCGCTATCTGAAAGTCTGATAAGCGACGAAAAAATTACTAAGTCCAATAAAAAAAAATTTTCAACTTTTTTCAATTTTGCCCCCGTGGGATATATACTCTACCCACACACATTTGGAACTCTCCTGGAGTACCCTCACACATATTATTCCCTCATTTAGTGGATATTTTCACAAAAAAGTGAAATTTTCATAAATCCAAAATATTGGCTGAAAACGACTAAGTATCAAGGACTCATGGGGCGAATTGCTCTGGAACTGAAATCGGAACGCTCACTGGCATTTCCCCTACCTGAAAGTCTGATAAACGTCGAAAAAATGACTAAGTCCAAAATAAAAATTTTTTCAACTTTTTTCAATTTTACCCCCGTGGGATATATATTCTACCCACACACATTTGGAACTCTCCTGGAGTACCCTCACACATATTATTCCCTCATTTAGTGGATATTTTCACAAAAAAGTGAAATTTTCAAAAATCCAAAATATTGGCTGAAAACGACTAAGTATCAAGGACTCATTGGGCGAATCACTCTGGAACTGAAATCGGAACGCTCACTGACATTTCTCCTATCTGAAAGTCTGATAAACGCCGGAAATATGACTAAGTCCCCCAAAAATTTTTTTTCAACTTTTCTCAATTTTACCCCCGTGGGATATATATTCTACCTACACACATTTGGAACTCTCCTGGGGTAACCTCACACATATTATTCCCTCATTTAGTGGATATTTTCACAAAAAAGTGAAATTTTCAAAAATCCAAAATATTGGCTGAAAACGACTAAGTATCAAGGACTCATTGGGAGAATCGCTCTGGAACTGAAATCGGAATGCTGAATGACATTTCCCCTATCTGAAAGTCTGATAAACGCCGGAAAAATGACTAAGTCCCCAAAAAAATTTTTTACAACTTTTTTAAATTTTACTCCCGTGGGATATATATTCTACCCACACACATTTGGAACTCTCCTGGGGTACCCTCACGCATATTATTCCCTCATTTAGTCGATATTTTTACAAAAAAGTGAAATTTTCAAAAATCCAGAAAATTGGCTGAAAACGACTAAATATCAAGGACTCATTGGGCGAAATGCTCTGGAACTGAAATCGGAACGTTCACTGGCATTTCCCCTATCTGAAAGTCTGATAAGCGCCGAAAAAATTACTAAGTCCAAAAAAAAAATTTTTCAACTTTTTTCAATTTTGCCCCCGTGGGATATATACTCTACCCACACAAATTTGGAACTCTCCTGGAGTACCCTCACACATATTATTCCCTCATTTAGTGGATATTTTCACAAAAAAGGTGAAATTTTCAAAAATCCAAAATATTGGCTGAAAACGACTAAGTATCAATGACTCATTGGGCGAATCGCTCTGGAACTGAAATCGGAACGCTCATTGACATTTCCGCTATCTGAAAGTCTGATAAGCGCCGAAAAAATTACTAAGTCCAATAAAAAAAAATTTTCAACTTTTTTCAATTTTGCCCCCGTGGGATATATATTCTACCCACACACATTTGGAACTCTCCTGGAGTACCCTCACACATATTATTCCCTCATTTAGTGGATATTTTCACAAAAAAGTGAAATTTTCAAAAATCCAAAATATTGGCTGAAAACGACTAAGTATCAAGGACTCATTGGGCGAATCGCTCTGGAACTGAAATCGGAACGCTCACTGACATTTCCCCTATCTGAAAGTCTGATAAACGGCGGAAAAATGACTAAGTCCAAAAAAAATTTTTTTTCAACTTTTTTCAATTTTACCCCCGTGGGATATATATTCTACCTACACACATTTGGAACTCTCCTGGAGTACCCTCACACATATTATTCCCTCATTTAGTGGATATTTTCACAAAAAAGTGAAATTTTCAAAAATCCAAAATATTGGCTGAAAACGACTAAGTATCAAGGACTCATTGAGCGAATCACTCTGGAACTGAAATCGGAATGCTCAATGACATTTCCCCTATCTGAAAGTCTGATAAACGCCGAAAAAATGACTAAGTCCAAAAAAAAAATTTTTTCAACTTTTTTCAATTTTACCCCCGTGGGATATATATTCTACCCACACACATTTGGAACTCTCCTGGGGTAACCTCACACATATTATTCCCTCATTTAGTGGATATTTTCAAAAAAAAGTGAAATTTTCAAAAATCCAAAATATTCCCTGAAAACGACTAAGTATCAAGGACTCATTGGGAGAATCGCTCTGGAACTGAAATCGGAATGCTCAATGACATTTCCCCTATCTGAAAGTCTGATAAACGCCGGAAAGATGACTAAGTCCCCAAAAAAATTTTGTACAACTTTTTTAAATTTTACTCCCGTGGGATATATATTCTTCCCACACACATTTGGAACTCTCCTGGGGTACCCTCACGCATATTATTCCCTCATTTAGTCGATATTTTTACAAAAAAGTGAAATTTTCAAAAATCCAGAAAATTTTCTGAAAACGACTAAATATCAAGGACTCATTGGGCGAATTGCTCTGGAACTGAAATCGGAACGTTCACTGGCATTTCCGCTATCTGAAAGTCTGATAAGCGACGAAAAAATTACTAAGTCCAATAAAAAAAAATTTTCAACTTTTTTCAATTTTGCCCCCGTGGGATATATACTCTACCCACACACATTTGGAACTCTCCTGGAGTACCCTCACACATATTATTCCCTCATTTAGTGGATATTTTCACAAAAAAGTGAAATTTTCAAAAATCCAAAATATTGGCTGAAAACGACTAAGTATCAAGGACTCATGGGGCGAATTGCTCTGGAACTGAAATCGGAACGCTCACTGGCATTTCCCCTACCTGAAATTCTGATAAACGTCGAAAAAATGACTAAGTCCAAAATAAAAATTTTTTCAACTTTTTTCAATTTTACCCCCGTGGGATATATATTCTACCCACACACATTTGGAACTCTCCTGGAGTACCCTCACACATATTATTCCCTCATTTAGTGGATATTTTCACAAAAAAGTGAAATTTTCAAAAATCCAAAATATTGGCTGAAAACGACTAAGTATCAAGGACTCATTGGGCGAATCACTCTGGAACTGAAATCGGAACGCTCACTGACATTTCTCCTATCTGAAAGTCTGATAAACGCCGGAAATATGACTAAGTCCCCCAAAAATTTTTTTTCAACTTTTCTCAATTTTACCCCCGTGGGATATATATTCTACCTACACACATTTGGAACTCTCCTGGGGTAACCTCACACATATTATTCCCTCATTTAGTGGATATTTTCACAAAAAAGTGAAATTTTCAAAAATCCAAAATATTGGCTGAAAACGACTAAGTATCAAGGACTCATTGGGAGAATCGCTCTGGAACTGAAATCGGAATGCTGAATGACATTTCCCCTATCTGAAAGTCTGATAAACGCCGGAAAAATGACTAAGTCCCCAAAAAAATTTTTTACAACTTTTTTAAATTTTACTCCCGTGGGATATATATTCTACCCACACACATTTGGAACTCTCCTGGGGTACCCTCACGCATATTATTCCCTCATTTAGTCGATATTTTTACAAAAAAGTGAAATTTTCAAAAATCCAGAAAATTGGCTGAAAACGACTAAATATCAAGGACTCATTGGGCGAAATGCTCTGGAACTGAAATCGGAACGTTCACTGGCATTTCCCCTATCTGAAAGTCTGATAAGCGCCGAAAAAATTACTAAGTCCAAAAAAAAAATTTTTCAACTTTTTTCAATTTTGCCCCCGTGGGATATATACTCTACCCACACAAATTTGGAACTCTCCTGGAGTACCCTCACACATATTATTCCCTCATTTAGTGGATATTTTCACAAAAAAGGTGAAATTTTCAAAAATCCAAAATATTGGCTGAAAACGACTAAGTATCAATGACTCATTGGGCGAATCGCTCTGGAACTGAAATCGGAACGCTCATTGACATTTCCGCTATCTGAAAGTCTGATAAGCGCCGAAAAAATTACTAAGTCCAATAAAAAAAAATTTTCAACTTTTTTCAATTTTGCCCCCGTGGGATATATATTCTACCCACACACATTTGGAACTCTCCTGGAGTACCCTCACACATATTATTCCCTCATTTAGTGGATATTTTCACAAAAAAGTGAAATTTTCAAAAATCCAAAATATTGGCTGAAAACGACTAAGTATCAAGGACTCATTGGGCGAATCGCTCTGGAACTGAAATCGGAACGCTCACTGACATTTCCCCTATCTGAAAGTCTGATAAACGGCGGAAAAATGACTAAGTCCAAAAAAAATTTTTTTTCAACTTTTTTCAATTTTACCCCCGTGGGATATATATTCTACCTACACACATTTGGAACTCTCCTGGAGTACCCTCACACATATTATTCCCTCATTTAGTGGATATTTTCACAAAAAAGTGAAATTTTCAAAAATCCAAAATATTGGCTGAAAACGACTAAGTATCAAGGACTCATTGAGCGAATCACTCTGGAACTGAAATCGGAATGCTCAATGACATTTCCCCTATCTGAAAGTCTGATAAACGCCGGAAAAATGACTAAGTCCCCAAAAAAATTTTGTACAACTTTTTTAAATTTTACTCCCGTGGGATATATATTCATCCCACACACATTTGGAACTCTCCTGGGGTACCCTCACGCATATTATTCCCTCATTTAGTCGATATTTTTACAAAAAAGTGAAATTTTCAAAAATCCAGAAAATTTTCTGAAAACGACTAAATATCAAGGACTCATTGGGCGAATTGCTCTGGAACTGAAATCGGAACGTTCACTGGCATTTCCGCTATCTGAAAGTCTGATAAGCGCCGAAAAAATTACTAAGTCCAATAAAAAAAAATTTTCAACTTTTTTCAATTTTGCCCCCGTGGGATATATACTCTACCCACACACATTTGGAACTCTCCTGGAGTACCCTCACACATATTATTCCCTCATTTAGTGGATATTTTCACAAAAAAGTGAAATTTTCAAAAATCCAAAATATTGGCTGAAAACGACTAAGTATCAAGGACTCATGGGGCGAATTGCTCTGGAACTGAAATCGGAACGCTCACTGGCATTTCCCCTACCTGAAAGTCTGATAAACGCCGAAAAAATGACTAAGTCCAAAAAAAAAATTTTTTCAACTTTTTTCAATTTTACCCCCGTGGGATATATATTCTACCCACACACATTTGGAACTCTCCTGGAGTACCCTCACACATATTATTCCCTCATTTAGTGGATATTTTCACAAAAAAGTGAAATTTTCAAAAATCCAAAATATTGGCTGAAAACGACTAAGTATCAAGGACTCATTGGGCGAATCACTCTGGAACTGAAATCGGAACGCTCACTGACATTTCTCCTATCTGAAAGTCTGATAAACGCCGGAAATATGACTAAGTCCCCCAAAAATTTTTTTTCAACTTTTTTCAATTTTACCCCCGTGGGATATATATTCTACCTACACACATTTGGAACTCTCCTGGGGTAACCTCACACATATTATTCCCTCATTTAGTGGATATTTTCACAAAAAAGTGAAATTTTCAAAAATCCAAAATATTGGCTGAAAACGACTAAGTATCAAGGACTCATTGGGAGAATCGCTCTGGAACTGAAATCGGAATGCTCAATGACATTTCCCCTATCTGAAAGTCTGATAAACGCCGGAAAAATGACTAAGTCCCCAAAAAAATTTTTTACAACTTTTTTAAATTTTACTCCCGTGGGATATATATTCTACCCACACACATTTGGAACTCTCCTGGGGTACCCTCACGCATATTATTCCCTCATTTAGTCGATATTTTTACAAAAAAGTGAAATTTTCAAAAATCCAGAAAATTGGCTGAAAACGACTAAATATCAAGGACTCATTGGGCGAATTGCTCTGGAACTGAAATCGGAACGTTCACTGGCATTTCCCCTATCTGAAAGTCTGATAAGCGCCGAAAAAATTACTAAGTCCAAAAAAAAAATTTTTCAACTTTTTTCAATTTTGCCCCCGTGGGATATATACTCTACCCACACAAATTTGGAACTCTCCTGGAGTACCCTCACACATATTATTCCCTCATTTAGTGGATATTTTCACAAAAAAGTGAAATTTTCAAAAATCCAAAATATTGGCTGAAAACGACTAAGTATCAATGACTCATTGGGCGAATCGCTCTGGAACTGAAATCGGAACGCTCATTGACATTTCCGCTATCTGAAAGTCTGATAAACGCCGAAAAAATGACTAAGTCCAAAAAAAAAATTTTTTCAACTTTTTTCAATTTTACCCCCGTGGGATATATATTCTACCCACACACATTTGGAACTCTCCTGGGGTAACCTCACACATATTATTCCCTCATTTAGTGGATATTTTAAAAAAAAAGTGAAATTTTCAAAACTCCAAAATATTGGCTGAAAACGACTAAGTATCAAGGACTCATTGGGAGAATCGCTCTGGAACTGAAATCGGAATGCTCAATGACATTTCCCCTATCTGAAAGTCTGATAAACGCCGGAAAAATGACTAAGTCCCCAAAAAAATTTTTTACAACTTTTTTAAATTTTACTCCCGTGGGATATATATTCTACCCACACACATTTGGAACTCTCCTGGGGTACCCTCACGCATATTATTCCCTCATTTAGTCGATATTTTTACAAAAAAGTGAAATTTTCAAAAATCCAGAAAGTTGGCTGAAAACGACTAAATATCAAGGACTCATTGGGCGAATTGCTCTGGAACTGAAATCGGAACGTTCACTGGCATTTCCCCTATCTGAAAGTCTGATAAGCGCCGAAAAAATTACTAAGTCCAAAAAAAAAATTTTTCAACTTTTTTCAATTTTGCCCCCGTGGGATATATACTCTACCCACACAAATTTGGAACTCTCCTGGAGTACCCTCACACATATTATTCCCTCATTTAGTGGATATTTTCACAAAAAAGTGAAATTTTCAAAAATCCAAAATATTGGCTGAAAACGACTAAACATCAAGGACTCCTTGGGCGAATCGCTCTGGAACTGAAATCGGAACGCTCACTGGCATTTCCCCTATCTGAAAGTCTGATAAACGCCGAAAAAATGGCTAAGTCCAAAAAAAAAATTTTTTCAGCTTTTTTCAATTTTACCCCCGTGGGATATATATTCTACCCACACACATTTGGAACTCTCCTGGAGTACCCTCACACATATTATTCCCTCATTTAGTGGATATTTTCACAAAAAAGTGAAATTTTCAAAAATCCAAAATATTGGCTGAAAACGACTAAATATCAAGGACTCATTGGGCGAATCGCTCTGGAACTGAAATCGGAACGCTCACTGCCATTTCCCCTATCTGAAAGTCTGATAAACGCCGGAAAAATGACTAAGTCCAAAAAAAATTTTTTTTCAACTTTTTTCAATTTTACCCCCGTGGGATATATATTTTACATACACACATTTGGAACTCTCCTGGAGTACCCTCACACATATTATTCCCTCATTTAGTGGATATTTTCACAAAAAAGTGAAATTTTCAAAAATCCAAAATATTGGCTGAAAACGACTAAGTATCAAGGACTCATTGGGCGAATCGCTATGGAACTGAAATCGGAACGCTCACTGACATTTCCCCTGTCTGAAAGTCTGATAAACGGCGGAAAAATGACTAAGTCCCCCCAAAAAATTTTTTTAAACTTTTTTCAATTTTACCCCCGTGGGATATATATTCTACCCACACACATTTGGAACTCTCCTGGAGTACCCTCACACATATTATTTCCTCATTTAGTGGATATTTTCACAAAAAAGTGAAATTTTCAAAAATCCAAAATATTGGTTGAAAACGACTAAGTATCAAGGACTCATTGGGCGAATCACTCTGGAACTGAAATCGGAATGCTCAATGACATTTCCCCTATCTGAAAGTCTGATAAACGCCGGAAAAATTACTAAGTCCAAAAAAAAAATTTTTTACAACTTTTTTAAATTTTACTCCCGTGGGATATATATTCTACCCACACACATTTGGAACTCTCCTGGGGTACCCTCACGCATATTATTCCCTCATTTAGTCGATATTTTTACAAAAAAGTGAAATTTTCAAAAATCCAGAAAATTGGCTGAAAACGACTAAATATCAAGGACTCATTGGGCGAATTGCTCTGGAACTGAAATCGGAACGTTCACTGGCATTTCCCCTATCTGAAAGTCTGATAAGCGCCGAAAAAATTACTAAGTCCAAAAAAAAAATTTTTCAACTTTTTTCAATTTTGCCCCCGTGGGATATATACTCTACCCACACAAATTTGGAACTCTCCTGGAGTACCCTCACACATATTATTCCCTCATTTAGTGGATATTTTCACAAAAAAGGTGAAATTTTCAAAAATCCAAAATATTGGCTGAAAACGACTAAGTATCAATGACTCATTGGGCGAATCGCTCTGGAACTGAAATCGGAACGCTCATTGACATTTCCGCTATCTAAAAGTCTGATAAGCGCCGAAAAAATTACTAAGTCCAATAAAAAAAAATTTTCAACTTTTTTCAATTTTGCCCCCGTGGGATATATATTCTACCCACACACATTTGGAACTCTCCTGGAGTACCCTCACACATATTATTCCCTCATTTAGTGGATATTTTCACAAAAAAGTGAAATTTTCAAAAATCCAAAATATTGGCTGAAAACGACTAAGTATCAAGGACTCATTGGGCGAATCGCTCTGGAACTGAAATCGGAACGCTCACTGACATTTCCCCTATCTGAAAGTCTGATAAACGGCGGAAAAATGACTAAGTCCAAAAAAAATTTTTTTTCAACTTTTTTCAATTTTACCCCCGTGGGATATATATTCTACCTACACACATTTGGAACTCTCCTGGAGTACCCTCACACATATTATTCCCTCATTTAGTGGATATTTTCACAAAAAAGTGAAATTTTCAAAAATCCAAAATATTGGCTGAAAACGACTAAGTATCAAGGACTCATTGAGCGAATCACTCTGGAACTGAAATCGGAATGCTCAATGACATTTCCCCTATCTGAAAGTCTGATAAACGCCGGAAAAATGACTAAGTCCCCAAAAAAATTTTGTACAACTTTTTTAAATTTTACTCCCGTGGGATATATATTCATCCCACACACATTTGGAACTCTCCTGGGGTACCCTCACGCATATTATTCCCTCATTTAGTCGATATTTTTACAAAAAAGTGAAATTTTCAAAAATCCAGAAAATTTTCTGAAAACGACTAAATATCAAGGACTCATTGGGCGAATTGCTCTGGAACTGAAATCGGAACGTTCACTGGCATTTCCGCTATCTGAAAGTCTGATAAGCGCCGAAAAAATTACTAAGTCCAATAAAAAAAAATTTTCAACTTTTTTCAATTTTGCCCCCGTGGGATATATACTCTACCCACACACATTTGGAACTCTCCTGGAGTACCCTCACACATATTATTCCCTCATTTAGTGGATATTTTCACAAAAAAGTGAAATTTTCAAAAATCCAAAATATTGGCTGAAAACGACTAAGTATCAAGGACTCATTGGGCGAATCGCTCTGGAACTGAAATCGGAACGCTCACTGACATTTCCCCTATCTGAAAGTCTGATAAACGGCGGAAAAATGACTAAGTCCCCCCAAAAATTTTTTTAAAACTTTTTTCAATTTTACCCCCGTGGGATATATATTCTACCCACACACATTTGGAACTCTCCTGGAGTACCCTCACACATATTATTTCCTCATTTAGTGGATATTTTCACAAAAAAGTGAAATTTTCAAAAATCCAAAATATTGGCTGAAAACGACTAAATATCAAGGACTCATTGGGTGAATCGCTCTGGAACTGAAATCGGAACGCTCACTGACATTTCCCCTATCTGAAAGCCTGATAAACGCCGGAAAAATGACTAAGTCCAAAAAACATTTTTTTTCAACTTTTTTAAATTTTACCCCCGTGGGATATATATTCTACCCACACACATTTGGAACTCTCCTGGGGTACCCTCACGCATATTATTCACTCATTTAGTGGATATTTTCACAAAAAAGTGAAATTTTCAAAAATCCAGAAAATTGGCTGAAAACGACTAAGTATCAAGGACTCATTGGGCGAATCGCTCTGGAACTGAAATCGGAACGCTCATTGACATTTCCGCTATCTGAAAGTCTGATAAACGCCGGAAAAATGACTAAGTCCAAAAAAAATTTTTTTCAACTTTTTCAATTTTACCCCCGTGGGATATATATTCTACCCACACACATTTGGAACTCTCCTGGAGTACCCTCACACATATTATTCCCTCATTTAGTGGATATTTTCACAAAAAAGTGAAATTTTCAAAAATCCAAAATATTGGCTGAAAACGACTAAGTATCAATAACTCATTGGGAGAATCGCTCTGGAACTGAAATCAGAATGCTCAATGACATTTCCCCTATCTGAAAGTCTGATAAACGCCGGAAAAATGACTAAGTACCCAAAAAAATTTTTTACAACTTTTTTACATTTTACCCCCGTGGGATATATTTTCTACCCACACACATTTGGAACTCTCCTGGGGTACCCTCACGCATATTATTCCCTCATTTAGTCGATATTTTTACAAAAAAGTGAAATTTTCAAAAATCCAGAAAATTGGCTGAAAACGACTAAATATCAAGGACCCATTGGGCGAATCGCTCTGGAACTGAAATCGGAACGCTCACTGGCATTTCCCCTATCTGAAAGTCTGATAAACGGCGGAAAAATGACTAAGTCCAAAAAAAATTTTTTTTCAACTTTTTTCAATTTTACCCCCGTGGGATATATATTCTACCTACACACATTTGGAACTCTCCTGGAGTACCCTCACACATATTATTCCCTCATTTAGTGGATATTTTCACAAAAAAGTGAAATTTTCAAAAATCCAAAATATTGGCTGAAAACGACTAAGTATCAAGGACTCATTGAGCGAATCACTCTGGAACTGAAATCGGAATGCTCAATGACATTTCCCCTATCTGAAAGTCTGATAAACGCCGGAAAAATGACTAAGTCCCCAAAAAAATTTTGTACAACTTTTTTAAATTTTACTCCCGTGGGATATATATTCATCCCACACACATTTGGAACTCTCCTGGGGTACCCTCACGCATATTATTCCCTCATTTAGTCGATATTTTTACAAAAAAGTGAAATTTTCAAAAATCCAGAAAATTTTCTGAAAACGACTAAATATCAAGGACTCATTGGGCGAATTGCTCTGGAACTGAAATCGGAACGTTCACTGGCATTTCCGCTATCTGAAAGTCTGATAAGCGCCGAAAAAATTACTAAGTCCAATAAAAAAAAATTTTCAACTTTTTTCAATTTTGCCCCCGTGGGATATATACTCTACCCACACACATTTGGAACTCTCCTGGAGTACCCTCACACATATTATTCCCTCATTTAGTGGATATTTTCACAAAAAAGTGAAATTTTCAAAAATCCAAAATATTGGCTGAAAACGACTAAGTATCAAGGACTCATTGGGCGAATCGCTCTGGAACTGAAATCGGAACGCTCACTGACATTTCCCCTATCTGAAAGTCTGATAAACGGCGGAAAAATGACTAAGTCCCCCCAAAAATTTTTTTAAAACTTTTTTCAATTTTACCCCCGTGGGATATATATTCTACCCACACACATTTGGAACTCTCCTGGAGTACCCTCACACATATTATTTCCTCATTTAGTGGATATTTTCACAAAAAAGTGAAATTTTCAAAAATCCAAAATATTGGCTGAAAACGACTAAATATCAAGGACTCATTGGGTGAATCGCTCTGGAACTGAAATCGGAACGCTCACTGACATTTCCCCTATCTGAAAGCCTGATAAACGCCGGAAAAATGACTAAGTCCAAAAAACATTTTTTTTCAACTTTTTTAAATTTTACCCCCGTGGGATATATATTCTACCCACACACATTTGGAACTCTCCTGGGGTACCCTCACGCATATTATTCACTCATTTAGTGGATATTTTCACAAAAAAGTGAAATTTTCAAAAATCCAGAAAATTGGCTGAAAACGACTAAGTATCAAGGACTCATTGGGCGAATCGCTCTGGAACTGAAATCGGAACGCTCATTGACATTTCCGCTATCTGAAAGTCTGATAAACGCCGGAAAAATGACTAAGTCCAAAAAAAATTTTTTTCAACTTTTTCAATTTTACCCCCGTGGGATATATATTCTACCCACACACATTTGGAACTCTCCTGGAGTACCCTCACACATATTATTCCCTCATTTAGTGGATATTTTCACAAAAAAGTGAAATTTTCAAAAATCCAAAATATTGGCTGAAAACGACTAAGTATCAATAACTCATTGGGAGAATCGCTCTGGAACTGAAATCAGAATGCTCAATGACATTTCCCCTATCTGAAAGTCTGATAAACGCCGGAAAAATGACTAAGTACCCAAAAAAATTTTTTACAACTTTTTTACATTTTACCCCCGTGGGATATATTTTCTACCCACACACATTTGGAACTCTCCTGGGGTACCCTCACGCATATTATTCCCTCATTTAGTCGATATTTTTACAAAAAAGTGAAATTTTCAAAAATCCAGAAAATTGGCTGAAAACGACTAAATATCAAGGACCCATTGGGCGAATCGCTCTGGAACTGAAATCGGAACGCTCACTGGCATTTCCCCTATCTGAAAGTCTGATAAACGCCGAAAAAATGGCTAAGTCCAAAAAAAAAATTTTTTCAGCTTTTTTCAATTTTACCCCCGTGGGATATATATTCTACCCACATACATTTGGAACTCTCCTGGAGTACGCTCACACATATTATTCCCTCATTTAGTGGATATTTTCACAAAGAAGTGAAATTTTCAAAAATCCAAAATATTGGCTGAAAACGACTAAATATCAAGGACTCATTGGGTGAATCGCTCTGGAACTGAAATCGGAACGCTCACTGACATTTCCCCTATCTGAAAGTCTGATAAACGCCGGAAAAATGACTAAGTCCAAAAAACATTTTTTTTCAACTTTTTTACATTTTACCCCCGTGGGATATATATTCTACCCACACACATTTGGAACTCTCCTGGGGTACCCTCACGCATATTATTCACTCATTTAGTGGATATTTTCACAAAAAAGTGAAATTTTCAAAAATCCAGAAAATTGGCTGAAAACGACTAAATATCAAGTACTCATTGGACGAATCACTCTGGAACTGAAATCGGAATGCTCACTGACATTTCCCCTATCTGAAAGTCTGATAAATGCCGGAACTATGACTACGTCCAGCAAAAAAAAAATTTCAACTTTTTTCAATTTTACCCCCGTGGGATATATATTCTACCCACACACATTTGGAACTCTCCTGGAGTACCCTCACACATATTATTCCCTCATTTAGTGGATGTTTTCACAAAAAAGTGAAATTTTCAAAAATCCAAAATATTGGCTGAAAACGACTAAGTATCAAGGACTCATTGGACGAATCACTCTGGAACTGAAATCGGAATGCTCACTGACATTTCCCCTATCTGAAAGTCTGATAAATGCCGGAACTATGACTACGTCCAGCAAAAAAAAAATTTCAACTTTTTTCAATTTTACCCCCGTGGGATATATATTCTACCCACACACATTTGGAACTCTCCTGGAGTACCCTCACACATATTATTCCCTCATTTAGTGGATGTTTTCACAAAAAAGTGAAATTTTCAAAAATCCAAAATATTGGCTGAAAACGACTAAGTATCAAGGACTCATTGGGCGAATCACTCTGGAACTGAAATCGGAATGCTCAATGACATTTCCCCTATCTGAAAGTCTGATAAACGCCGGAAAAATGACTAAGTCCCCAAAAAAATTTTGTACAACTTTTTTAAATTTTACTCCCGTGGGATATATATTCTACCCACACACATTTGGAACTCTCCTGGGGTACCCTCACGCATATTATTCCCTCATTTAGTCGATACTTTTACAAAAAAGTGAAATTTTCAAAAATCCAGAAAATTGGCTGAAAACGACTAAATATCAAGGACTCATTTGGGCGAATCGCTCTGGAACTGAAATCGGAACGCTCACTGGCATTTCCCCTATCTGAAAGTCTGATAAACGCCAAAAAAATGGCTAAGTCCAAAAAAAAAATTTTTTCAGCTTTTTTCAATTTTACCCTCGTGGGATATATATTCTACCCACACACATTTGGAACTCTCCTGGAGTACCCTCACACATATTATTCCCTCATTTAGTGGATATTTTCACAAAAAAGTGAAATTTTCAAAAATCCAGAAAATTGGCTCAAAACGACTAAATATCAAGGACTCATTGGGCGAATTGCTCTGGAACTGAAATCGGAATGCTCACTGACATTTCCCCTATCTGAAAGTCTGATAAACGCCGGAAAAAATGACTAAGTCCAAAAAACATTTTTTTTCAACTTTTTTAAATTTTACCCCCGTGGGATATATATTCTACCCACACACATTTGGAACTCTCCTGGAGTACCCTCACACATATTATTCCCTCATTTAGTGGATATTTTCACAAAAAAGTGAAATTTTCAAAAATCCAAAATATTGGCTGAAAACGACTAAGTATCAAGGACTCATTGGGCGAATCGCTCTGGAACTGATATCGGAACGCTCACTGACATTTCCCCTATCTGAAAGTCTGATAAACGGCGGAAAAATGACTAGGTCCAAAAAAAATTTTTTTTCAACTTTTTTCAATTTTACCCCCGTGGGATATATATTCTACCTACACACATTTGGAACTCTCCTAGAGTACCCTCACACATATTATTCCCTCATTTAGTGGATATTTTCACAAAAAAGTGAAATTTTCAAAAATCCAAAATATTGGCTGAAAACGACTAAGTATCAAGGACTCATTGGGCGAATCGCTCTGGAACTGAAATCGGAACGCTCACTGACATCTCCCCTATCTGAAAGTCTGATAAACGGCGGAAAAATGACTAAGTCCCCCCCAAAATTTTTTTTCAACTTTTTTCAATTTTACCCCCGTGGGATATATATTCTACCCACACACATTTGGAACTCTCCTGGAGTACCCTCACACATATTATTTCCTCATTTAGTGGATATTTTCACAAAAAAGTGAAATTTTCAAAAATCCAAAATATTGGCTGAAAACGACTAAGTATCAAGGACTCATTGGGCGAATCACTCTGGAACTGAAATCGGAATGCTCAATGACATTTCCCCTATCTGAAAGTCTGATAAACGCCGGAAAAATGACTAAGTCCCCAAAAAAATTTTGTACAACTTTTTTAAATTTTACTCCCGTGGGATATATATTCTACCCACACACATTTGGAACTCTCCTGGGTTACCCTCACGCATATTATTCACTCATTTAGTGGATATTTTCACAAAAAAGTGAAATTTTCAAAAATCCAGAAAATTGGCTGAAAACGACTAAATATCAAGGACTCATTGGACGAATCACTCTGGAACTGAAATCGGAATGCTCACTGATATTTCCCCTATCTGAAAGTCTGATAAATGCCGGAACTATGACTAAGTCCAGCAAAAAAAAATTTTCAACTTTTTTCAATTTTACCCCCGTGGGATATATATTCTACCCACACACATTTGGAACTCTCCTGGAGTACCCTCACACATATTATTCCCTCATTTAGTGGATATTTTCACAAACAAGTGAAATTTTCAAAAATCCAAAATATTGGCTGAAAACGACTAAGTATCAAGGACTCATTGGGCGAATCGCTCTGGAACTGAAATCGGAATGCTCAATGACATTTCCCCTATCTGAAAGTCTGATAAACGCCGGAAAAATGACTAAGTCCTCAAAAAAATTTTTTACAACTTTTTTACATTTTACCCCCGTGGGATATATATTCTACCCACACACATTTGGAACTCTCCTGGGGTACCCTCACGCATATTATTCCCTCATTTAGTCGATATTTTTACAAAAAAGTGAAATTTTCAAAAATCCAGAAAATTGGCTGAAAACGACTAAATATCAAGGACTCATTGGGCGAATCGCTCTGGAACAGAAATCAGAATGCTCACTGGCATTTCCCCTATCTGAAAGTCTGATAAACGCCGAAAAAATGGCTAAGTCCAAAAAAAAAATTTTTTCAGCTTTTTTCAATTTTACCCCCGTGGGATATATATTCTACCCACACACATTTGGAACTCTCCTGGAGTACCCTCACACATATTATTCCCTCATTTAGTGGATATTTTCACAAAAAAGTGAAATTTTCAAAAATCCAAAATATTGGCTGAAAACGACTAAGTATCAAGGACTCATTGGGAGAATCGCTCTGGAACTGAAATCGGAACGCTCACTGACATTTCCCCTATCTGAAAGTCTGATAAACGCCGGAAAAATGACATAGTCCAAAAAAAATTTTTTTTCAACTTTTTTCAATTTTACCCCCGTGGGATATATATTTTACCTACACACATTTGGAACTCTCCTGGAGTACCCTCACACATATTATTCCCTCATTTAGTGGATATTTTCACAAAAAAGTGAAATTTTCTAAAATCCAAAATATTGGCTGAAAACGACTAAGTATCAAGGACTCATTGGGCGAATCGCTCTGGAACTGAAATCGGAACGCTCACTGACATTTCCCCTATCTGAAAGTCTGATAAATGGCGGAAAAATGACTAAGTCCCCTAAAAATTTTTTTTTCAACTTTTTTCAATTTAACCCCCGTGGGATATATATTCTACCCACACACATTTGGAACTCTCCTAGAGTACCCTCACACATATTATTCCCTCATTTAGTGGATATTTTCACAAAAAAGTGAAATTTTCAAGAATCCAAAATATTGGCTGAGAACGACTAAATATCAAGGACTCATTGGGCGAATCACTCTGGAACTGAAATCGGAATGCTCAATGACATTTCCCCTATCTGAAAGTCTGATAAACGCCGGAAAAATGACTAAGTCCCCAAAAAAATTTTGTACAACTTTTTTAAATTTTACTCCCGTGGGATATATATTCTACCCACACACATTTGGAACTCTCCTGGGGTACCCTCACGCATATTATTCCCTCATTTAGTCGATATTTTTACAAAAAAGTGAAATTTTCAAAAATCCAGAAAATTGGCTGAAAACGACTAAATATCAAGGACTCATTGTTCGAATTGCTCTGGAACTGAAATCGGAACGTTCACTGGTATTTCCCCTATCTGAAAGTCTGATAAGCGCCGAAAAAATTACTAAGTCCAATAAAAAAAATTTTTCAACTTTTTTCAATTTTGCCCCCGTGGGATATATACTCTACCCACACAAATTTGGAACTCTCCTGGAGTACCCTCACACATATTATTCCCTCATTTAGTGGATATTTTCACAAAAAAGTGAAATTTTCAAAAATCCAAAATATTGGCTGAAAACGACTAAGTATCAAGGACTCATTGGGCGAATTGCTCTGGAACTGATATCGGAACGCTCACTGACATTTCCCCTATCTGAAAGTCTGATAAACGGCGGAAAAATGACTAGGTCCAAAAAAAATTTTTTTTTAACTTTTTTCAATTTTACCCCCGTGGGATATATATTCTACCTACACACATTTGGAACTCTCCTAGAGTACCCTCACACATATTATTCCCTCATTTAGTGGATATTTTCACAAAAAAGTGAAATTTTCAAAAATCCAAAATATTGGCTGAAAACGACTAAGTATCAAGGACTCATTGGGCGAATCGCTCTGGAACTGAAATCGGAACGCTCACTGACATCTCCCCTATCTGAAAGTCTGATAAACGGCGGAAAAATGACTAAGTCCCCCCCAAAATTTTTTTTCAACTTTTTTCAATTTTACCCCCGTGGGATATATATTCTACCCACACACATTTGGAACTCTCCTGGAGTACCCTCACACATATTATTCCCTCATTTAGTGGATATTTTCACAAAAAAGTGAAATTTTCTAAAATCCAAAATATTGGCTGAAAACGACTAAGTATCAAGGACTCATTGGGCGAATCGCTCTGGAACTGAAATCGGAACACTCACTGACATTTCCCCTATCTGAAAGTCTGATAAATGGCGGAAAAATGACTAAGTCCCCCCAAAATTTTTTTTTCAACTTTTTTCAATTTAACCCCCGTGGGATATATATTCTACCTACACACATTTGGAACTCTCCTAGAGTACCCTCACACATATTATTCCCTCATTTAGTGGATATTTTCACAAAAAAGTGAAATTTTCAAGAATCCAAAATATTGGCTGAGAACGACTAAGTATCAAGGACTCATTGGGCGAATCACTCTGGAACTGAAATCGGAATGCTCAATGACATTTCCCCTATCTGAAAGTCTGATAAACGCCGGAAAAATGACTAAGTCCCCAAAAAAATTTTGTACAACTTTTTTAAATTTTACTCCCGTGGGATATATATTCTACCCACACACATTTGGAACTCTCCTGGGGTACCCTCACGCATATTATTCCCTCATTTAGTCGATATTTTTACAAAAAAGTGAAATTTTCAAAAATCCAGAAAATTGGCTGAAAACGACTAAATATCAAGGACTCATTGTTCGAATTGCTCTGGAACTGAAATCGGAACGTTCACTGGCATTTCCCCTATCTGAAAGTCTGATAAGCGCCGAAAAAATTACTAAGTAGAATAAAAAAAATTTTTCAACTTTTTTCAATTTTGCCCCCGTGGGATATATACTCTACCCACACAAATTTGGAACTCTCCTGGAGTACCCTCACACATATTATTCCCTCATTTAGTGGATATTTTCACAAAAAAGTGAAATTTTCAAAAATCCAAAATATTGGCTGAAAACGACTAAGTATCAAGGACTCATTGGGCGAATCGCTCTGGAACTGAAATCGAAACGCTCACTGACATTTCCCCTATCTGAAAGTCTGATAAACGGCGGAAAAATGACTAAGTCCCCCAAAAAATTTTTTTTCAACTTTTTTCAATTTAACCCCCGTGGGATATATATTCTACCCACACACATTTGGAACTCTCCTGGAGTACCCTCACACATATTATTTCCTCATTTAGTGGATATTTTCACAAAAAAGTGAAATTTTCAAAAATCCAAAATATTGGCTGAAATCGACAAAGTATCAAGGACTCATTGGGCGAATCGCACTGGAACTGAAATCGGAACGCTCACTGACATTTCCCCTATCTGAAAGTCTGATAAACGCCGGAAAAATGACTAAGTCCAAAAAAAAATTTTTTTCAACTTTTTCAATTTTACCCCCGTGGGATATATATTCTACCCACACACATTTGGAACTCTCCTGGGGTACCCTCACGCATATTATTCCCTCATTTAGTCGATATTTTTACAAAAAAGTGAAATTTTCAAAAATCCAGAAAATTGGCTGAAAACGACTAAATATCAAGGACTCATTGGGCGAATCGCTCTGGAACTGAAATCGGAACGATCACTGACATTTCCGCTATCTGAAAGTCTGATAAACGCCGGAAAAATGACTAAGTCCAAAAAAAAATTTTTTTCAACTTTTTCAATTTTACCCCCGTGGGATATATATTCTACCCACACACATTTGGAACTCTCCTGGAGTACCCTCACACATATTATTCCCTCATTTAGTGGATATTTTCACAAACAAGTGAAATTTTCAAAAATCCAAAATATTGGCTGAAAACGACTAAATATCAAGGACTCATTGGACGAATCACTCTGGAACTGAAATCGGAACGCTCACTGACATTTCCCCTATCTGAAAGTCTGATAAACGCCGGAACTATGACTAAGTCCCCCAAAAAATTTTTTTCAACTTTTTTCAATTTTACCCCCGTGGGATATATATTCTACCTACACACATTTGGAACTCTCCTGGGGTAACCTCACACATATTATTCCCTCATTTAGTGGATATTTTCACAAAAAAGTGAAGTTTTGAAAAATCCAAAATATTGGCTGAAAACGAATAAATATCAAGGACTCATTGGGCGAATCGCTCTGGAACTGAAATCGGAACGCTCACTGACATTTCCGCTATCTGAAAGTCTGATAAATGCCGGAAAAATGACAGTCCAAAAAAAATTTTTTTTCAACTTTTTTTCAATTTTACCCCCATGGGATATATATTCTACCCACACACATTTGGAACTCTCCTGGAGTACCCTCACACATATTATTCCCTCATTTAGTGGATATTTTCACAAAAAAGTGAAATTTTCAAAAATCCAAAATATTGGCTGAAAACGACTAAGTGTCAAGGACTCATTGGGCGAATCACTCTGGAACTGAAATCGAAACGCTCACTGACATTTCCCCTATCTGAAAGTCTGATAAACGCTGGAAATATGACTAAGTCCCCCAAAAAATTTTTTTCAACTTTTTTCAATTTTACCCCCGTGGGATATATATTCTACCTACACACATTTGGAACTCTCCTGGGGTAACCTCACACATATTATTCCCTCATTTAGTGGATATTTTCACAAAAAAGTGAAATTTTCAAAAATCCAATATATTGGCTGAAAACAACTAATTATCAAGGACTCATTGGGCGAATCACTCTGGAACTGAAATCGGAATGCTCAATGACATTTCCCCTATCTGAAAGTCTGATAAACGCTGGAAAAATGACTAAGTCCAAAAAAAAAATTTTTTCAACTTCTTTCAATTTCACCCCCGTGGGATATATATTCTTCCCACACACATTTGGAACTCTCCTGGAGTACCCTCACACATATTATTCCCTCATTTAGTGGATATTTTCACAAAAACGTGAAATTTTCAAAAATCCAAAATATTGGCTGAAAACGACTAAGTATCAAGGACTCATTGGGCGAATCGCTCTGGAACTGAAATCGGAACGATCACTGACATTTCCGCTATCTGAAAGTCTGATAAACGCCGGAAAAATGACTAAGTCCAAAAAAAAATTTTTTTCAACTTTTTCAATTTTACCCCCGTGGGATATATATTCTACCCACACACATTTGGAACTCTCCTGGAGTACCCTCACACATATTATTCCCTCATTTAGTGGATATTTTCACAAACAAGTGAAATTTTCAAAAATCCAAAATATTGGCTGAAAACGACTAAATATCAAGGACTCATTGGACGAATCACTCTGGAACTGAAATCGGAACGCTCACTGACATTTCCCCTATCTGAAAGTCTGATAAACGCCGGAACTATGACTAAGTCCCCCAAAAAATTTTTTTCAGCTTTTTTCAATTTTACCCCCGTGGGATATATATTCTACCTACACACATTTGGAACTCTCCTGGGGTAACCTCACACATATTATTCCCTCATTTAGTGGATATTTTCACAAAAAAGTGAAGTTTTGAAAAATCCAAAATATTGGCTGAAAACGAATAAATATCAAGGACTCATTGGGCGAATCGCTCTGGAACTGAAATCGGAATGCTCAATGACATTTCCCCTATCTGAAAGTCTGATAAACGCTGGAAAAATGACTAAGTCGAAAAAAAAAAATTTTTTCAACTTCTTTCAATTTCACCCCCGTGGGATATATATTCTTCCCACACACATTTGGAACTCTCCTGGAGTACCCTCACACATATTATTCCCTCATTTAGTGGATATTTTCACAAAAACGTGAAATTTTCAAAAATCCAAAATATTGGCTGAAAACGACTAAGTATCAAGGACTCATTGGGCGAATCGCTCTGGAACTGAAATCGGAACGCTCACTGACATTTCCCCTATCTGAAAGTCTGATGAACGCCGGAACTATGACTAAGTCCAGCAAAAAAAATTTTTCAACTTTTTTCAATTTTACCCCCGTGGGATATATATTCTACCCACACACATTTGGAACTCTCCTGGAGTACCCTCACACATATTATTCCCTCATTTAGTGAATATTTTCACAAAAAAGTGAAATTTTCAAAAATCCAAAATATTGGCTGAAAACGTCTAAGTATCAAGGACTCATTGGGCGAATCGCTCTGGAACTGAAATCGGAACGCTCATTGACATTTCCGCTATCTGAAAGTCTGATAAACGCCGGAAAAATGACTAAGTCCAAAAAAAAATTTTTTTCAACTTTTTCAATTTTACCCCCGTGGTATATATATTCTACCCACACACATTTGGAACTCTCCTGGAGTACCCTCACACATATTATTCCCTCATTTAGTGGATATTTTCACAAACAAGTGAAATTTTCAAAAATCCAAAATATTGGCTGAAAACGACTAAGTATCAAGGACTCATTGGGCGAATCGCTCTGGAACTGAAATCGGAACGCTCATTGACATTTCCGCTATCTGAAAGTCTGATAAACGCCGGAAAAATGACTAAGTCCAAAAAAAAATTTTTTTCAACTTTTTCAATTTTACCCCCGTGGTATATATATTCTACCCACACACATTTGGAACTCTCCTGGAGTACCCTCACACATATTATTCCCTCATTTAGTGGATATTTTCACAAACAAGTGAAATTTTCAAAAATCCAAAATATTGGCTGAAAACGACTAAATATCAAGGACTCATTGGGCGAATCGCTCTGGAACTGAAATCGGAACGCTCACTGACATTTCCCCTATCTGAAAGTCTGATAAACGCCGGAAAAATGACTAAGTCCAAAAAACATTTTTTTTCAACTTTTTTCAATTTTACCCCCGTGGGATATATATTCTACCCACACACATTTGGAACTCTCCTGGGGTACCCTCACGCATATTATTCACTCATTTAGTGGATATTTTCACAAAAAAGTGAAATTTTCAAAAATCCAGAAAATTGGCTGAAAACGACTAAATATCAAGGACTCATTGGACGAATCACTCTGGAACTGAAATCGGAACGCTCACTGACATTTCCCCTATCTGAAAGTCTGATAAACGCCGGAACTATGACTAAGTCCCCCAAAAAATTTTTTTCAACTTTTTTCAATTTTACCTCCGTGGGATATATATTCTACCTACACACATTTGGAACTCTCCTGGGGTAACCTCACACATATTATTCCCTCATTTAGTGGATATTTTCACAAAAAAGTGAAGTTTTGAAAAATCCAAAATATTGGCTGAAAACGAATAAATATCAAGGACTCATTGGGCGAATCGCTCTGGAACTGAAATCGGAACGCTCACTGACATTTCCCCTATCTGAAAGTCTGATAAACGCCGAAAAAATGACTAAGTCCAGCAAAAAAAATTTTTCAACTTTTTTCAATTTTGCCCCCGTGGGATATATATTCTACCCACACACATTTGGAACTCTCCTGGAGTACCCTCACACATATTATTCCCTTATTTAGTGGATATTTTCACAAAAAAGTGAAATTTTCAAAAATCCAATATATTGGCTGAAAACGACTAAGTATCCAGGACTCATTGGGCGAATCGCTCTGGAACTGAAATCGAAACGCTCACTGACATTTCCCCTATCTGAAAGTCTGATAAACGCCGGAACTATGACTAAGTCCCCCAAAAAATTTTTTTCAACTTTTTTCAATTTTACCCCCGTGGGATATATATTCTACCTACACACATTTGGAACTCTCCTGGGGTAACCTCACACATATTATTCCCTCATTTAGTGGATATTTTCACAAAAAAGTGAAGTTTTGAAAAATCCAAAATATTGGCTGAAAACGAATAAATATCAAGGACTCATTGGGCGAATCGCTCTGGAACTGAAATCGGAACGCTCACTGACATTTCCGCTATCTGAAAGTCTGATAAATGCCGGAAAAATGACAGTCCAAAAAAAATTTTTTTTCAACTTTTTTTCAATTTTACCCCCATGGGATATATATTCTACCCACACACATTTGGAACTCTCCTGGAGTACCCTCACACATATTATTCCCTCATTTAGTGGATATTTTCACAAAAAAGTGAAATTTTCAAAAATCCAAAATATTGGCTGAAAACGACTAAGTGTCAAGGACTCATTGGGCGAATCACTCTGGAACTGAAATCGGAACGCTCACTGACATTTCCCCTATCTGAAAGTCTGATAAACGCTGGAAATATGACTAAGTCCCCCAAAAAATTTTTTTCAACTTTTTTCAATTTTACCCCCGTGGGATATATATTCTACCTACACACATTTGGAACTCTCCTGGGGTAACCTCACACATATTATTCCCTCATTTAGTGGATATTTTCACAAAAAAGTGAAATTTTCAAAAATCCAATATATTGGCTGAAAACGACTAATTATCAAGGACTCATTGGGCGAATCGCTCTTTAACTGAAATCGGAATGCTCAATGACATTTCCCCTATCTGAAAGTCTGATAAACGCTGGAAAAATGACTAAGTCCAAAAAAAAAATTTTTTCAACTTCTTTCAATTTCACCCCCGTGGGATATATATTCTTCCCACACACATTTGGAACTCTCCTGGAGTACCCTCACACATATTATTCCCTCATTTAGTGGATATTTTCACAAAAACGTGAAATTTTCAAAAATCCAAAATATTGGCTGAAAACGACTAAGTATCAAGGACTCATTGGGCGAATCGCTCTGGAACTGAAATCGGAACGCTCACTGACATTTCCCCTATCTGAAAGTCTGATGAACGCCGGAACTATGACTAAGTCCAGCAAAAAAAATTTTTCAACTTTTTTCAATTTTACCCCCGTGGGATATATATTCTACCCACACACATTTGGAACTCTCCTGGAGTACCCTCACACATATTATTCCCTCATTTAGTGGATATTTTCACAAAAAAGTGAAATTTTCAAAAATCCAAAATATTGGCTGAAAACGACTAAGTATCAAGGTCTCATTGGGCGAATTGCTCTGGAACTGAAATCGAAACGCTCACTGACATTTCCCCTATCTGAAAGTCTGATAAACGGCGGAAAAATGACTAAGTCCCCCAAAAAATTTTTTTTCAACTTTTTTCAATTTAACCCCCGTGGGATATATATTCTACCCACACACATTTGGAACTCTCCTGGAGTACCCTCACACATATTATTTCCTCATTTAGTGGATATTTTCACAAAAAAGTGAAATTTTCAAAAATCCAAAATATTGGCTGAAATCGACAAAGTATCAAGGACTCATTGGGCGAATCGCACTGGAACTGAAATCGGAACGCTCACTGACATTTCCCCTATCTGAAAGTCTGATAAACGCCGGAAAAATGACTAAGTCCAAAAAAAAATTTTTTTCAACTTTTTCAATTTTACCCCCGTGGGATATATATTCTACCCACACACATTTGGAACTCTCCTGGGGTACCCTCACGCATATTATTCCCTCATTTAGTCGATATTTTTACAAAAAAGTGAAATTTTCAAAAATCCAGAAAATTGGCTGAAAACGACTAAATATCAAGGACTCATTGGGCGAATTGCTCTGGAACTGAAATCGGAACGCTCACTGGCATTTCCCCTATCTGAAAGTCTGATAAACGCCGAAAAAATTACTAAGTCCAATAAAAAAATTTTTCAACTTTTTTCAATTTTACCCCCGTGGGATATATATTCTACCTACACACATTTGGAACTCTCCTGGGGTAACCTCACACATATTATTCCCTCATTTAGTGGATATTTTCACAAACAAGTGAAATTTTCAAAAATCCAAAATATTGGCTGAAAACTACTAAATATCAAGGACTCATTGGGCGAATCGCTCTGGAACTGAAATCGTAACGCTCACTGACATTTCCCCTATCTGAAAGTCTGATAAAAGCCGGAAAAATGACTAAGTCCAAAAAAAATTTTTTTTCAACTTTTTTCAATTTTACCCCCGTGGGATATATATTTTACCTACACACATTTGGAACTCTCCTGGAGTACCCTCACACATATTATTCCCTCATTTAGTGGATATTTTCACAAAAAAGTGAAATTTTCAAAAATCCAAAATATTGGCTGAAAACGACTAAGTGTCAAGGACTCATTGGGCGAATCACTCTGGAACTGAAATCGGAACGCTCACTGACATTTCCCCTATCTGAAAGTCTGATAAACGCTGGAAATATGACTAAGTCCCCCAAAAAATTTTTTTCAACTTTTTTCAATTTTACCCCCGTGGGATATATATTCTACCTACACACATTTGGAACTCTCCTGGGGTAACCTCACACATATTATTCCCTCATTTAGTGGATATTTTCACAAAAAAGTGAAATTTTCAAAAATCCAATATATTGGCTGAAAACGACTAATTATCAAGGACTCATTGGGCGAATCGCTCTTTAACTGAAATCGGAATGCTCAATGACATTTCCCCTATCTGAAAGTCTGATAAACGCTGGAAAAATGACTAAGTCCAAAAAAAAAATTTTTTCAACTTCTTTCAATTTCACCCCCGTGGGATATATATTCTTCCCACACACATTTGGAACTCTCCTGGAGTACCCTCACACATATTATTCCCTCATTTAGTGGATATTTTCACAAAAACGTGAAATTTTCAAAAATCCAAAATATTGGCTGAAAACGACTAAGTATCAAGGACTCATTGGGCGAATCGCTCTGGAACTGAAATCGGAACGCTCACTGACATTTCCCCTATCTGAAAGTCTGATGAACGCCGGAACTATGACTAAGTCCAGCAAAAAAAATTTTTCAACTTTTTTCAATTTTACCCCCGTGGGATATATATTCTACCCACACACATTTGGAACTCTCCTGGAGTACCCTCACACATATTATTCCCTCATTTAGTGAATATTTTCACAAAAAAGTGAAATTTTCAAAAATCCAAAATATTGGCTGAAAACGTCTAAGTATCAAGGACTCATTGGGCGAATCGCTCTGGAACTGAAATCGGAACGCTCATTGACATTTCCGCTATCTGAAAGTCTGATAAACGCCGGAAAAATGACTAAGTCCAAAAAAAAATTTTTTTCAACTTTTTCAATTTTACCCCCGTGGTATATATATTCTACCCACACACATTTGGAACTCTCCTGGAGTACCCTCACACATATTATTCCCTCATTTAGTGGATATTTTCACAAACAAGTGAAATTTTCAAAAATCCAAAATATTGGCTGAAAACGACTAAGTATCAAGGACTCATTGGGCGAATCGCTCTGGAACTGAAATCGGAACGCTCATTGACATTTCCGCTATCTGAAAGTCTGATAAACGCCGGAAAAATGACTAAGTCCAAAAAAAAATTTTTTTCAACTTTTTCAATTTTACCCCCGTGGTATATATATTCTACCCACACACATTTGGAACTCTCCTGGAGTACCCTCACATATATTATTCCCTCATTTAGTGGATATTTTCACAAACAAGTGAAATTTTCAAAAATCCAAAATATTGGCTGAAAACGACTAAATATCAAGGACTCATTGGGCGAATCGCTCTGGAACTGAAATCGGAACGCTCACTGACATTTCCCCTATCTGAAAGTCTGATAAACGCCGGAAAAATGACTAAGTCCAAAAAACATTTTTTTTCAACTTTTTTCAATTTTACCCCCGTGGGATATATATTCTACCCACACACATTTGGAACTCTCCTGGGGTACCCTCACGCATATTATTCACTCATTTAGTGGATATTTTCACAAAAAAGTGAAATTTTCAAAAATCCAGAAAATTGGCTGAAAACGACTAAATATCAAGGACTCATTGGACGAATCGCTCTGGAACTGAAATCGGAACGCTCATTGACATTTCCGCTATCTGAAAGTCTGATAAACGCCGGAAAAATGACTAAGTCCAAAAAAAAATTTTTTTCAACTTTTTCAATTTTACCCCCGTGGTATATATATTCTACCCACACACATTTGGAACTCTCCTGGAGTACCCTCACACATATTATTCCCTCATTTAGTGGATATTTTCACAAACAAGTGAAATTTTCAAAAATCCAAAATATTGGCTGAAAACGACTAAGTATCAAGGACTCATTGGGCGAATGGCTCTGGAACTGAAATCGGAACGCTCATTGACATTTCCGCTATCTGAAAGTCTGATAAACGCCGGAAAAATGACTAAGTCCAAAAAAAAATTTTTTTCAACTTTTTCAATTTTACCCCCGTGGTATATATATTCTACCCACACACATTTGGAACTCTCCTGGAGTACCCTCACACATATTATTCCCTCATTTAGTGGATATTTTCACAAACAAGTGAAATTTTCAAAAATCCAAAATATTGGCTGAAAACGACTAAATATCAAGGACTCATTGGGCGAATCGCTCTGGAACTGAAATCGGAACGCTCACTGACATTTCCCCTATCTGAAAGTCTGATAAACGCCGGAAAAATGACTAAGTCCAAAAAACATTTTTTTTCAACTTTTTTCAATTTTACCCCCGCGGGATATATATTCTACCCACACACATTTGGAACTCTCCTGGGGTACCCTCACGCATATTATTCACTCATTTAGTGGATATTTTCACAAAAAAGTGAAATTTTCAAAAATCCAGAAAATTGGCTGAAAACGACTAAATATCAAGGACTCATTGGACGAATCACTCTGGAACTGAAATCGGAACGCTCACTGACATTTCCCCTATCTGAAAGTCTGATAAACGCCGGAACTATGACTAAGTCCCCCAAAAAATTTTTTTCAACCTTTTTCAATTTTACCCCCGTGGGATATATATTCTACCCACACACATTTGGAACTCTCCTGGGGTAACCTCACACATATTATTCCCTCATTTAGTGGATATTTTCACAAAAAAGTGAAGTTTTGAAAAATCCAAAATATTGGCTGAAAACGAATAAATATCAAGGACTCATTGGGCGAATCGCTCTGGAACTGAAATCGGAACGCTCACTGACATTTCCCCTATCTGAAAGTCTGATAAACGCCGAAAAAATGACTAAGTCCAGCAAAAAAAATTTTTCAACTTTTTTCAATTTTACCCCCGTGGGATATATATTCTACCCACACACATTTGGAACTCTCCTGGAGTACCCTCACACATATTATTCCCTTATTTAGTGGATATTTTCACAAAAAAGTGAAATTTTCAAAAATCCAATATATTGGCTGAAAACGACTAAGTATCAAGGACTCATTGGGCGAATCGCTCTGGAACTGAAATCGGAATGCTCAATGACATTTCCCCTATCTGAAAGTGATAAACGCTGGAAAAATGACTAAGTCCAAAAAAAAAATTTTTTCAACTTTTTTCAATTTCACCCCCGTGGGATATATATTCTACCCACACACATTTGGAACTCTCCTGGAGTACCCTCACACATATTATTCCCTCATTTAGTGGATATTTTCACAAAAAAGTGAAATTTTCAAAAATCCAAAATATTGGCTGAAAACGACTAAGTATCAAGGACTCATTGTGCGAATCGCTCTGGAACTGAAATCGGAACGCTCACTGGCATTTCCCCTATCTGAAAGTCTGATAAACGCGGGAAATATGACTAAGTCCCCCAAAAAATTTTTTTAAACTTTTTTCAATTTTACCCCCGTGGGATATATATTCTACCCACACACATTTGGAACTCTCCTGGAGTACCCTCACACATATTATTCCCTCATTTAGTGGATATTTTCACAAAAAAGTGAAATTTTCAAAAATCCAAAATATTGGCTGAAAACGAATAAATATCAAGGACTCATTGGGCGAAAAGCTCTGGAACTGAAATCGGAACGCTCACTGACATTTCCCCTATCTGAAAGTCTGATAAACGCCGGAAAAATGACTAAGTCCAAAAAACATTTTTTTTCAACTTTTTTAAATTTTACCCCCGTAGGATATATATTCTACCCACACACATTTGGAACTCTCCTGGGGTACCCTCACGCATATTATTCACTCATTTAGTGGATATTTTCACAAAAATGTTAAATTTTCAAAAATCCAGAAAATTGGCTGAAAACGACTAAATATCAAGGACTCATTGGACGAATCACTCTGGAACTGAAATCGGAACGCTCACTGACATTTCCCCTATCTGAAAGTCTGATAAACGCCGGAACTATGACTAAGTCCAGCAAAAAAAAATTTTCAACTTTTTTCAATTTTACCCCCGTGGAATATATATTCTACCCACACACATTTGGAACTCTCCTGGAGTACCCTCACACATATTATTCCCTCATTTAGTGGATATTTTCACAAACAAGTGAAATTTTCAAAAATCCAAAATATTGGCTGAAAACGACTAAATATCAAGGACTCATTGGGCGAATCGCTCTGGAACTGAAATCGGAACGCTCACTGACATTTCCCCTATCTGAAAGTCTGAAAAAAGCCGGAACTATGACTAAGTCCCCCAAAAAATTTTTTTCAACTTTTTTCAATTTTACCCCCGTGGGATATATATTCTACCTACACACATTTGGAACTCTCCTGGGGTAACCTCACACATATTATTCCCTCATTTAGTGGATATTTTCACAAAAAAGTGAAGTTTTGAAAAATCCAAAATATTGGCTGAAAACGAATAAATATCAAGGACTCATTGGGCGAATCGCTCTGGAACTGAAATCGGAACGCTCACTGACATTTCCCCTATCTGAAAGTCTGATAAACGCCGAAAAAATGACTAAGTCCAGCAAAAAAAATTTTTCAACTTTTTTCAATTTTACCCCCGTGGGATATATATTCTACCCACACACATTTGGAACTCTCCTGGAGTACCCTCACACATATTATTCCCTTATTTAGTGGATATTTTCACAAAAAAGTGAAATTTTCAAAAATCCAATATATTGGCTGAAAACGACTAAGTATCAAGGACTCATTGGGCGAATCGCTCTGGAACTGAAATCGGAATGCTCAATGACATTTCCCCTATCTGAAAGTGATAAACGCTGGAAAAATGACTAAGTCCAAAAAAAAAATTTTTTCAACTTTTTTCAATTTCACCCCCGTGGGATATATATTCTACCCACACACATTTGGAACTCTCCTGGAGTACCCTCACACATATTATTCCCTCATTTAGTGGATATTTTCACAAAAAAGTGAAATTTTCAAAAATCCAAAATATTGGCTGAAAACGACTAAGTATCAAGGACTCATTGTGCGAATCGCTCTGGAACTGAAATCGGAACGCTCACTGGCATTTCCCCTATCTGAAAGTCTGATAAACGCGGGAAATATGACTAAGTCCCCCAAAAAATTTTTTTAAACTTTTTTCAATTTTACCCCCGTGGGATATATATTCTACCCACACACATTTGGAACTCTCCTGGGGTACCCTCACGCATATTATTCACTCATTTAGTGGATATTTTCACAAAAATGTTAAATTTTCAAAAATCCAGAAAATTGGCTGAAAACGACTAAATATCAAGGACTCATTGGACGAATCACTCTGGAACTGAAATCGGAACGCTCACTGACATTTCCCCTATCTGAAAGTCTGATAAACGCCGGAACTATGACTAAGTCCAGCAAAAAAAATTTTTCAACTTTTTTCAATTTTACCCCCGTGGAATATATATTCTACCCACACACATTTGGAACTCTCCTGGAGTACCCTCACACATATTATTCCCTCATTTAGTGGATATTTTCACAAACAAGTGAAATTTTCAAAAATCCAAAATATTGGCTGAAAACGACTAAATATCAAGGACTCATTGGGCGAATCGCTCTGGAACTGAAATCGGAACGCTCACTGACATTTCCCCTATCTGAAAGTCTGAAAAAAGCCGGAAAAATGACTAAGTCCAAAAAAAATTTTTTTTCAACTTTTTTCAATTTTACCCCCGTGGGATATATATTTTACCTACACACATTTGGAACTCTCCTGGAGTACCCTCACACATATTATTCCCTCATTTAGTGGATATTTTCACAAACAAGTGAAATTTTCAAAAATCCAAAATATTGGCTGAAAACGACTAAGTATCAAGGACTCATTGGGCGAATTGCTCTGGAACTGAAATCGGAACGATCACTGACATTTCCCGTTTCTGAAAGTCTGATAAACGCCGGAAAAATGACTAAGTCCGAAAAAAATTTTTTTTCAACTTTTTTAAATTTTACCCCCGTGGGATATATATTCTACCCACACACATTTGGAACTCTCCTGGGGTACCCTCACGCATATTATTCCCTCATTTAGTGGATATTTTCACAAAAAAGTGAAATTTTCAAAAATCCAGAAAATTGGCTGAAAACGACTAAATATCAAGGACTCATTGGACGAATCACTCTGGAACTGAAATCGGAACGCTCACTGACATTTCCCCTATCTGAAAGTCTGATAAATGCCGGAACTATGACTAAGTCCCCCAAAAAATTTTTTTAAACTTTTTTCAATTTTACCCCCGTGGGATATATATTTTACCTACACACATTTGGAACTCTCCTGGAGTACCCTCACACATATTATTCCCTCATTTAGTGGATATTTTCACAAAAAAGTGAAGTTTTGAAAAATCCAAAATATTGGCTGAAAACGACTAAGTATCAAGGACTCATTGGGCGAATCGCTCTAGAACTGAAATCGGAACGCTCACTGACATTTCCGCTTTCTGAAAGTCTGATAAACGCCGGAAACTGACTAAGTCCAAAAAAAATTTTTTTTAAACTTTTTCAATTTTACCCCCGTGGGATATAAATTCTACTTACACACATTTGGAACTCTCCTGGAGTACCCTCACACATATTATTCCCTCATTTAGTGGATATTTTCACAAAAAAGTGAAATTTTCAAAAATCCAAAATATTGGCTGAAAACGAATAAATATCAAGGACTCATTGGGCGAATCGCTCTGGAACTGAAATCGGAACGCTCACTGACATTTCCCCTATCTGAAAGTCTGATAAAAGCCGGAAAAATGACTAAGTACAAAAAAAATTTTTTTTCAACTTTTTTCAATTTTACCCCCGTAGGATATATATTTTACCTACACACATTTGGAACTCTCCTGGAGTACCCTCACACATATTATTCCCTCATTTAGTGGATATTTTCACAAACAAGTGAAATTTTCAAAAATCCAAAATATTGGCTGAAAACGACTAAGTATCAAGGACTCATTGGACGAATCGCTCTGGAACTGAAATCGGAACGCTCACTGGCATTTCCCCTATCTGAAAGTCTGATAAACGCCGAAAAAATGACTAAGTCCAGCAAAAAAAATTTTTCAACTTTTTTCAATTTTACCCCCGTGGGATATAGATTCTACCCACACACATTTGGAACTCTCCTGGAGTACCCTCACACATATTATTCCCTCATTTAGTGGATATTTTCACAAAAAAGTGAAATTTTCAAAAATCCAAAATATTGGCTGAAAACGACTAAGTATCAAGGACTCATTGGGCGAATCGCTCTGGAACTGAAATCGGAACGCTCATTGACATTTCCGCTATCTGAAAGTCTGATAAACGCCGGAAAAATGACTAAGTCCAAAAAAAAATTTTTTTCAACTTTTTCAATTTTACCCCCGTGGGATATATATTCTACCCACACACATTTGGAACTCTCCTGGAGTACCCTCACACATATTATTCCCTCATTTAGTGGATATTTTCACAAACAAGTGAAATTTTCAAAAATCCAAAATATTGGCTGAAAACGACTAACTATCAAGGACTCATTGGGCGAATCGCTCTGGAACTGAAATCGGAACGCTCACTGACATTTCCCCTATCTGAAAGTCTGATAAAAGCCGGAAAAATGACTAAGTCCGAAAAAAAAAATTTTTCAACATTTTTAAATTTTACCCCCGTGGGATATATATTCAACCCACACACATTTGGAACTCTCCTGGGGTACCCTCACGCATATTATTCCCTCATTTAGTGGATATTTTCACAAAAAAGTGAAATTTTCAAAAATCCAAAAAATTGGCTGAAAACGACTAAATATCAAGGACTCATTGGACGAATCACTCTGGAACTGAAATCGGAACGCTCACTGACATTTCCCCTATCTGAAAGTCTGATAAACGCCGGAACTATGACTAAGTCCCCCAAAAATTTTTTTTCAACTTTTTTCAATTTTACCCCCGTGGGATATATATTTTACCTACACACATTTGGAACTCTCCTGGAGTACCCTCACACATATTATTCCCTCATTTAGTGGATATTTTCACAAAAAAGTGAAGTTTTGAAAAATCCAAAATATTGGCTGAAAACGACTAAGTATCAAGGACTCATTGGGCGAATCGCTCTAGAACTGAAATCGGAACATTTCCGCTATCTGAAAGTCTGATAAACGCCGGAAACTGACTAAGTCCAAAAAATTTTTTTTTTCAACTTTTTCAATTTTACCCCCGTGGGATATATATTCTATCTACACACATTTGGAACTCTCCTGGGGTACCCTCACACATATTATTCCCTCATTTAGTGGATATTTTCACAAACAAGTGAAATTTTCAAAAATCCAAAATATTGGCTGAAAACGACTAAATATCAAGGACTCATTGGGCGAATCGCTCTGGAACTGAAATCGGAACGATCACTGACATTTCCCCCATCTGAAAGTCTGATAAACGCCGGAAAAATGACTAAGTCCAAAAAAATTTTTTTTAACTTTTTTCAATTTTACCTACGTGGGATATATATTCTACCGACACACATTTGGAACTCTCCTGGGGTACCCTCACACATATTATTCCCTCATTTAGTGGATATTTTCACAAAAAAGTGCAATTTTCAAAAATGCAGAAAATTGGCTGAAAACGACTAAATATCAAGGACTCATTGGGCGAATCGCTCTGGAACTGAAATCGGAACGCTCACTGACATTTCCCCTATCTGAAAGTCTGATAAACGCCGGAAAAATGACTAAGTAAAAAAAAAATTTTTTTTAAACTTTTTTCAATTTTACCCCCGTGGGATATATATTTTACCTACACACATTTGGAACTCTCCTGGGGTAACCTCACACATATTATTCCCTCATTTAGTGGATATTTTCACAAAAAAGTGAAATTTTCAAAAATCCAAAATATTGGCTGAAAATGAATAAATATCAAGGACTCATTGGGCGAATCGCTCTGGAACTGAAATCGGAACGCTCACTGACATTTCCCCTATCTGAAAGTCTGATAAACGCCGGAAAAATGACTAAGTCCCAAAAAAAATTTTTTTTCAACTTTTTTCAATTTTACCCCCGTGGGATTTATATTATACCTACACACATTTGGAACTCTCCTGGGGTACCCTCATACATATTATTCCCTCATTTAGTGGATATTTTCACAAAAAAGTGAAATTTTCAAAAATCCAGAAAATTGGCTGAAAACGACTAAATATCAAGGACTCATTGGGCGAATCGCTCTAGAACTGAAATCGGAATGCTCACGGACATTACCCCTAGCTGAAAGTCTGATAAACGCCGGAAAAATGACTAAAGGCCCCGTCACACTAAGCGATCTCGCTAGCGAGATCGCTGCTGTGTCACGGTTTTGGTGACTCACCAGCGACCTCACCAGCGATGTCGCTATGTGTGACACTTTGCAACGATCAGGCCCCTGCTGTGAGGTCGCTGATCGTTGCAAAGTGTCCTGGACCATTTTTTGGTCGTTGGCCTCCCGCTGGCCAGCGCACATCGCTGTGTGTGACCAGCGGGACCAACGATCTGGCTGGTATCCATGGTAAATATCGGGTTACTAGGGGCACGCACGCACTTATTAACCCGCTGTTTACCATAGATACCACTCTGCTACAGTGAGCGGAGGCTCCAGCGCACAGTAGCAAAGTGGTATCCATGGTAAACAGCGGGTTACTAGGGGCACACGCGCACTTAGTAACCCGATATTTACCATAGTTACCAGCCTGCTCCTGCTTAAGCAGCAGGCTGGGAACGGGAGCATGACATCGTGGAAAGATTCTTTCCACGATATCGCTGCTCCCCTCATCGCTGGTGAGCCTGCCTGTTTGACAGCTCACCAGCGATGTATTAGCGATGCAGCAACGATCCCTGACAGGTCGTATCGTTGTCGGGATCGCTGCTGCATCGCTTAGTGTGACGGGGCCTTAAGTCAAAAAAAAATTTTTTTTCAACTTTTTTCAATTTTACCCCCGTGGGATATATATTCTACCCACACACATTTGGAACTCTCCTGGGGTACCCTCACGCATATTATTCCCTCATTTAGTGGATAGTTTCACAAAAAAGTGAAGTTTTCAAAAATCCAGAAAATTGGCTGAAAACGACTAAATATCAAGGACTCATTGGGCGAATCGCTCTGGAACTGAATTCGGAACGCTCACTGACATTTCCCCTATCTGAAAGTCTGATAAACACCGGAACTATGACTAAGTCCCCCAAAAATTTTTTTTCAACTTTTTTCAATTTTACCCCGTGGGATATATATTTTACCTACACACATTTGGAACTCTCCTGGAGTACCCTCACACATATTATTCCCTCATTTAGTGGATATTTTCACAAAAAAGTGAAGTTTTGAAAAATCCAAAATATTGGCTGAAAACGACTAAGTATCAAGGACTCATTGGGCGAATCGCTCTAGAACTGAAATCGGAACATTTCCGCTATCTGAAAGTCTGATAAACGCCGGAAACTGACTAAGTCCAAAAAAATTTTTTTTTCAACTTTTTCAATTTTACCCCCGTGGGATATATATTCTATCTACACACATTTGGAACTCTCCTGGGGTACCCTCACACATATTATTCCCTCATTTAGTGGATATTTTCACAAACAAGTGAAATTTTCAAAAATCCAAAATATTGGCTGAAAACGACTAAATATCAAGGACTCATTGGGCGAATCGCTCTGGAACTGAAATCGGAACGATCACTGACATTTCCCCTATCTGAAAGTCTGATAAACGCCGGAAAAATGACAAAGTCAAAAAAAATTTTTTTTCAACTTTTTTTAATTTTACCCCCGTGGGATATATATTCTACCAACACACATTTGGAACTCTCCTGGGGTACCCTCACGCATATTATTCCCTCATTTAGTGGATATTTTCACAAAAAAGTGAAATTTTCAAAAATCCAAAATATTGGCTGAAAACGAATAAATATCAAGGACTCATTGGGCGAATCGCTCTGGAACTGAAATCGGAACGCTCACTGACATTTCCCCTATCTGAAAGTCTGATAAACGCCGGAAAAATGACAAAGTCAAAAAAAATTTTTTTTCAACTTTTTTTAATTTTACCCCCGTGGGATATATATTCTACCAACACACATTTGGAACTCTCCTGGGGTACCCTCACGCATATTATTCCCTCATTTAGTGGATATTTTCACAAAAAAGTGAAATTTTCAAAAATGCAGAAAATTGGCTGAAAACGACTAAATATCAAGGACTCATTGGGCGAATCGCTCTGGAACTGAAATCGGAACGCTCACTGACATTTCCCCTATCTGAAAGTCTGATAAACGCCGGAAAAATGACTAAGTAAAAAAAAAATTTTTTTTCAACTTTTTTCAATTTTACCCCCGTGGGATTTATATTATACCTACACACATTTGGAACTCTCCTGGGGTACCCTCATACATATTATTCCCTCATTTAGTGGATATTTTCACAAAAAAGTGAAATTTTCAAAAATCCAGAAAATTGGCTGAAAACGACTAAATATCAAGGACTCATTGGGCGAATCGCTCTAGAACTGAAATCGGAATGCTCACGGACATTACCCCTAGCTGAAAGTCTGATAAACGCCGGAAAAATGACTAAAGGCCCCGTCACACTAAGCGATCTCGCTAGCGAGATCGCTGCTGTGTCACGGTTTTGGTGACTCACCAGCGACCTCACCAGCGATGTCGCTATGTGTGACACTTTGCAACGATCAGGCCCCTGCTGTGAGGTCGCTGATCGTTGCAAAGTGTCCTGGACCATTTTTTGGTCGTTGGCCTCCCGCTGGCCAGCGCACATCGCTGTGTGTGACCAGCGGGACCAACGATCTGGCTGGTATCCATGGTAAATATCGGGTTACTAGGGGCACGCACGCACTTATTAACCCGCTGTTTACCATAGATACCACTCTGCTACAGTGAGCGGAGGCTCCAGCGCACAGTAGCAAAGTGGTATCCATGGTAAACAGCGGGTTACTAGGGGCACACGCGCACTTAGTAACCCGATATTTACCATAGTTACCAGCCTGCTCCTGCTTAAGCAGCAGGCTGGGAACGGGAGCATGACATCGTGGAAAGATTCTTTCCACGATATCGCTGCTCCCCTCATCGCTGGTGAGCCTGCCTGTTTGACAGCTCACCAGCGATGTATTAGCGATGCAGCAACGATCCCTGACAGGTCGTATCGTTGTCGGGATCGCTGCTGCATCGCTTAGTGTGACGGGGCCTTAAGTCAAAAAAAAATTTTTTTTCAACTTTTTTCAATTTTACCCCCGTGGGATATATATTCTACCCACACACATTTGGAACTCTCCTGGGGTACCCTCACGCATATTATTCCCTCATTTAGTGGATAGTTTCACAAAAAAGTGAAGTTTTCAAAAATCCAGAAAATTGGCTGAAAACGACTAAATATCAAGGACTCATTGGGCGAATCGCTCTGGAACTGAATTCGGAACGCTCACTGACATTTCCCCTATCTGAAAGTCTGATAAACACCGGAACTATGACTAAGTCCCCCAAAAATTTTTTTTCAACTTTTTTCAATTTTACCCCGTGGGATATATATTTTACCTACACACATTTGGAACTCTCCTGGAGTACCCTCACACATATTATTCCCTCATTTAGTGGATATTTTCACAAAAAAGTGAAGTTTTGAAAAATCCAAAATATTGGCTGAAAACGACTAAGTATCAAGGACTCATTGGGCGAATCGCTCTAGAACTGAAATCGGAACATTTCCGCTATCTGAAAGTCTGATAAACGCCGGAAACTGACTAAGTCCAAAAAAATTTTTTTTTCAACTTTTTCAATTTTACCCCCGTGGGATATATATTCTATCTACACACATTTGGAACTCTCCTGGGGTACCCTCACACATATTATTCCCTCATTTAGTGGATATTTTCACAAACAAGTGAAATTTTCAAAAATCCAAAATATTGGCTGAAAACGACTAAATATCAAGGACTCATTGGGCGAATCGCTCTGGAACTGAAATCGGAATGATCACTGACATTTCCCCTATCTGAAAGTCTGATAAACGCCGGAAAAATGACAAAGTCAAAAAAAATTTTTTTTCAACTTTTTTTAATTTTACCCCCGTGGGATATATATTCTACCAACACACATTTGGAACTCTCCTGGGGTACCCTCACGCATATTATTCCCTCATTTAGTGGATATTTTCACAAAAAAGTGAAATTTTCAAAAATCCAAAATATTGGCTGAAAACGAATAAATATCAAGGACTCATTGGGCGAATCGCTCTGGAACTGAAATCGGAACGCTCACTGACATTTCCCCTATCTGAAAGTCTGATAAACGCCGGAAAAATGACAAAGTCAAAAAAAATTTTTTTTCAACTTTTTTTAATTTTACCCCCGTGGGATATATATTCTACCAACACACATTTGGAACTCTCCTGGGGTACCCTCACGCATATTATTCCCTCATTTAGTGGATATTTTCACAAAAAAGTGAAATTTTCAAAAATCCAGAAAATTGGCTGAAAACGACTAAATATCAAGGACTCATTGGACGAATCACTCTGGAACTGAAATCGGAACGCTCACTGACATTTCCCCTATCTGAAAGTCTGATAAACGCCGGAACTATGACTAAGTCCCCCAAAAATTTTTTTTCAACTTTTTTCAATTTTACCCCCGTGGGATATATATTTTACCTACACACATTTGGAACTCTCCTGGAGTACCCTCACACATATTATTCCCTCATTTAGTGGATATTTTCACAAAAAAGTGAAGTTTTGAAAAATCCAAAATATTGGCTGAAAACGACTAAGTATCAAGGACTCATTGGGCGAATCGCTCTAGAACTGAAATCGGAACATTTCCGCTATCTGAAAGTCTGATAAACGCCGGAAACTGACTAAGTCCAAAAAATTTTTTTTTTCAACTTTTTCAATTTTACCCCCGTGGGATATATATTCTATCTACACACATTTGGAACTCTCCTGGGGTACCCTCACACATATTATTCCCTCATTTAGTGGATATTTTCACAAACAAGTGAAATTTTCAAAAATCCAAAATATTGGCTGAAAACGACTAAATATCAAGGACTCATTGGGCGAATCGCTCTGGAACTGAAATCGGAACGATCACTGACATTTCCCCCATCTGAAAGTCTGATAAACGCCGGAAAAATGACTAAGTCCAAAAAAATTTTTTTTAACTTTTTTCAATTTTACCTACGTGGGATATATATTCTACCGACACACATTTGGAACTCTCCTGGGGTACCCTCACACATATTATTCCCTCATTTAGTGGATATTTTCACAAAAAAGTGCAATTTTCAAAAATGCAGAAAATTGGCTGAAAACGACTAAATATCAAGGACTCATTGGGCGAATCGCTCTGGAACTGAAATCGGAACGCTCACTGACATTTCCCCTATCTGAAAGTCTGATAAACGCCGGAAAAATGACTAAGTAAAAAAAAAATTTTTTTTAAACTTTTTTCAATTTTACCCCCGTGGGATATATATTTTACCTACACACATTTGGAACTCTCCTGGGGTAACCTCACACATATTATTCCCTCATTTAGTGGATATTTTCACAAAAAAGTGAAATTTTCAAAAATCCAAAATATTGGCTGAAAATGAATAAATATCAAGGACTCATTGGGCGAATCGCTCTGGAACTGAAATCGGAACGCTCACTGACATTTCCCCTATCTGAAAGTCTGATAAACGCCGGAAAAATGACTAAGTCCCAAAAAAAATTTTTTTTCAACTTTTTTCAATTTTACCCCCGTGGGATTTATATTATACCTACACACATTTGGAACTCTCCTGGGGTACCCTCATACATATTATTCCCTCATTTAGTGGATATTTTCACAAAAAGTGAAATTTTCAAAAATCCAGAAAATTGGCTGAAAACGACTAAATATCAAGGACTCATTGGGCGAATCGCTCTGGAACTGAAATCGGAATGCTCACGGACATTACCCCTAGCTGAAAGTCTGATAAACGCCGGAAAAATGACTAAAGGCCCCGTCACACTAAGCGATATCGCTAGCGAGATCGCTGCTGTGTCACGGTTTTGGTGACTCACCAGCGACCTCACCAGCGATGTCGCTATGTGTGACACTTTGCAACGATCAGGCCCCTGCTGTGAGGTCGCTGATCGTTGCAAAGTGTCCTGGACCATTTTTTGGTCGTTGACCTCCCGCTGGCCAGCGCACATCGCTGTGTGTGACCAGCGGGACCAACGATCTGGCTGGTATCCATGGTAAATATCGGGTTACTAGGGGCACGCGCGCACTTATTAACCCGCTGTTTACCATAGATTCCACTCTGCTACAGTGAGCGGAGGCTCCAGCGCACAGTAGCAGAGTGGTATCCATGGTAAACAGCGGGTTACTAGGGGCACACGCGCACTTAGTAACCCGATATTTACCATAGTTACCAGCCTGCTCCTGCTTAAGCAGCAGGCTGGGAACGGGAGCATGACATCGTGGAAAGATTCTTTCCACGATATCGCTGCTCCCCTCATCGCTGGTGAGCCTGCCTGTTTGACAGCTCACCAGCGATGTATTAGCGATGCAGCAACGATCCCTGACAGGTCGTATCGTTGTCGGGATCGCTGCTGCATCGCTTAGTGTGACGGGGCCTTAAGTCAAAAAAATTTTTTTTTCAACTTTTTTCAATTTTACCCCCGTGGGATATATATTCTACCCACACACATTTGGAACTCTCCTGGGGTACCCTCACGCATATTATTCCCTCATTTAGTGGATAGTTTCACAAAAAAGTGAAGTTTTCAAAAATCCAGAAAATTGGCTGAAAACGACTAAATATCAAGGACTCATTGGGCGAATCGCTCTGGAACTGAATTCGGAACGCTCACTGACATTTCCCCTATCTGAAAGTCTGATAAACACCGGAACTATGACTAAGTCCCCCAAAAATTTTTTTTCAACTTTTTTCAATTTTACCCCCGTGGGATATATATTTTACCTACACACATTTGGAACTCTCCTGGAGTACCCTCACACATATTATTCCCTCATTTAGTGGATATTTTCACAAAAAAGTGAAGTTTTGAAAAATCCAAAATATTGGCTGAAAACGACTAAGTATCAAGGACTCATTGGGCGAATCGCTCTAGAACTGAAATCGGAACATTTCCGCTATCTGAAAGTCTGATAAACGCCGGAAACTGACTAAGTCCAAAAAAATTTTTTTTTCAACTTTTTCAATTTTACCCCCGTGGGATATATATTCTATCTACACACATTTGGAACTCTCCTGGGGTACCCTCACACATATTATTCCCTCATTTAGTGGATATTTTCACAAACAAGTGAAATTTTCAAAAATCCAAAATATTGGCTGAAAACGACTAAATATCAAGGACTCATTGGGCGAATCGCTCTGGAACTGAAATCGGAACGATCACTGACATTTCCCCCATCTGAAAGTCTGATAAACGCCGGAAAAATGACTAAGTCCAAAAAAATTTTTTTTAACTTTTTTCAATTTTACCTACGTGGGATATATATTCTATCGACACACATTTGGAACTCTCCTGGGGTACCCTCACACATATTATTCCCTCATTTAGTGGATATTTTCACAAAAAAGTGCAATTTTCAAAAATGCAGAAAATTGGCTGAAAACGACTAAATATCAAGGACTCATTGGGCGAATCGCTCTGGAAATGAAATTGGAACGATCACTGACATTTCCCCTATCTGAAAGTCTGATAAACGCTGGAAAAATGACTAAGTCCAAAAAAATTTTATTTTCAACTTTTTTCAATTTTACACCCGTGGGATATATATTCTACCCACACACATTTGGAACTCTCCTGGGTTACCCTCACACATATTATTCCCTCATTTAGTGGATATTTTTACAAAAAAGTGAAATTTTCAAAAATCCAGAAAATTGGCTGAAAACTACTAAATATCAAGGACTCATTGGGCGAATCGCTCTGGAACTGAAATCGGAACGCTCACTGACATTTCCCCTATCTGAAAGTCTGATAAACGCCGGAAAAATGACTAAGTAAAAAAAAAATTTTTTTTAAACTTTTTTCAATTTTGCCCCCGTGGGATATATATTTTACCTACACACATTTGGAACTCTCCTGGGGTAACCTCACACATATTATTCCCTCATTTAGTGGATATTTTCACAAAAAAGTGAAATTTTCAAAAATCCAAAATATTGGCTGAAAACGAATAAATATCAAGGACTCATTGGGCGAATCGCTCTGGAACTGAAATCGGAACACTCACTGACATTTCCCCTATCTGAAAGTCTGATAAACGCCGGAAAAATGACTAAGTCAAAAAAATTTTTTTTTCAACTTTTTTTAATTTTACCCCCGTGGGATATATATTCTACCCACACACATTTGGAACTCTCCTGGGGTACCCTCACGCATATTATTCCCTCATTTAGTGGATATTTTCACAAAAAAGTGAAATTTTCAAAAATCCAAAATATTGGCTGAAAACGACTAAGTATCAAGGACTCATTGGGCGAATCGCTCTGGAATTGAAATTGGAATGCTCACGGATATTACCCCTATCTGAAAGTCTGATAAACGCCGGAAAAATGACTAAGTAAAAAAATGAATTTTTTTCAAGTTTTTTCAATTTTACCCCCGTGGGATATATATTCTACCCACACACATTTGGAACTCTCCTGGGGTACCCTCACACATATTATTCCCTCATTTAGTGGATATTTTCACAAAAAAGTGAAATTTTCAAAAATCCAGAAAATTGGCTGAAAACGACTAAATATCAAGGAATCATTGGGCGAATCGCTCTGGAACTGAAATCGGAATGCTCACGGACATTACCCCTATCTGAAAGTCTGATAAACGCCGGAAAAATGACTAAAGGCCCCGTCACACTAAGCGATCTCGCTAGCGAGATCGCTGCTGTGTCACGGTTTTGGTGACTCACCAGCGACCTCACCAGCGATGTCGCTATGTGTGACACTTTGCAACGATCAGGCCCCTGCTGTGAGGTCGCTGATCGTTGCAAAGTGTCCTGGACCATTTTTTGGTCGTTGGCCTCCCGCTGGCCAGCGCACATCGCTGTGTGTGACCAGCGGGACCAACGATCTGGCTGGTATCCATGGTAAATATCGGGTTACTAGGGGCATGCGCGCACTTAGTAACCCGCTGTTTACCATAGATACCACTCTGCTACAGTGAGCAGAGGCTCCAGCGCACAGTAGCAGAGTGGTATCCATGGTAAACAGCGGGTTACTAGGGGCACACGCGCACTTAGTAACCCGATATTTACCATAGTTACCAGCCTGCTCCTGCTTAAGCAGCAGGCTGGGAACGGGAGCATGACATCGTGGAACGATTCTTTCCACGATATCGCTGCTCCCCTCATCGCTGGTGAGCCTGCCTGTTTGACAGCTCACCAGCGATGTATTAGCGATGCAGCAACGATCCCTGACAGGTCGTATCGTTGTCGGGATCGCTGCTGCATCGCTTAGTGTGACGGGGCCTTAAGTCAAAAAAAAATTTTTTTTCAACTTTTTTCAATTTTACCCCCGTGGGATATATATTCTACCCACACACATTTGGAACTCTCCTGGGGTACCCTCACGCATATTATTCCCTCATTTAGTGGATAGTTTCACAAAAAAGTGAAGTTTTCAAAAATCCAGAAAATTGGCTGAAAACGACTAAATATCAAGGACTCATTGGGCGAATCGCTCTGGAACTGAAATCGGAACGCTCACTGACATTTCCCCTATCTGAAAGTCTGATAAACGCCGGAAAAATGACTAAGTCCAAAAAATTTTTTTTTAACTTTTTTCAATTTTACCTACGTGGGATATATATTCTACCGACACACATTTGGAACTCTCCTGGGGTACCCTCACACATATTATTCCCTCATTTAGTGGATATTTTCACAAAAAAGTGCAATTTTCAAAAATGCAGAAAATTGGCTGAAAACGACTAAATATCAAGGACTCATTGGGCGAATCGCTCTGGAACTGAAATCGGAACGATCACTGACATTTCCCCTATCTGAAAGTCTGATAAACGCCGGAAAAATGACTAAGTCCAAAAAAATTTTTTTTTCAACTTTTTTCAATTTTACACCCGTGGGATATATATTCTACCCACACACATTTGGAACTCTCCTGGGTTACCCTCACACATATTATTCCCTCATTTAGTGGATATTTTTACAAAAAAGTGAAATTTTCAAAAATCCAGAAAATTGGCTGAAAACTACTAAATATCAAGGACTCATTGGGCGAATCGCTCTGGAACTGAAATCGGAACGCTCACTGACATTTCCCCTATCTGAAAGTCTGATAAACGCCGGAAAAATGACTAAGTCAAAAAAAATTTTTTTTCAAGTTTTTTCAATTTTACCCCCGTGGGATATATATTCTACCCACACACATTTGGAACTCTCCTGGGGTACCCTCACACATATTATTCCCTCATTTAGTGGATATTTTCACAAAAAAGTGAAATTTTCAAAAATCCAGAAAATTGGCTGAAAACGACTAAATATCAAGGACTCATTGGGCGAATCGCTCTGGAACTGAAATCGGAACGCTCACTGACATTTCCCCTATCTGAAAGTCTGATAAACGCCGGAAAAATGACTAAGTCCCAAAAAAAATTTTTTTTCAACTTTTTTCAATTTTACCCCCGTGGGATTTATATTCTACCTACACACATTTGGAACTCTCCTGGGGTACCCTCATACATATTATTCCCTCATTTAGTGGATATTTTCACAAAAAAGTGAAATTTTCAAAAATCCAGAAAATTGGCTGAAAACGACTAAATATCAAGGACTCATTGGGCGAATCGCTCTGGAACTGAAATCGGAATGCTCACGGACATTACCCCTATCTGAAAGTCTGATAAACGCCGGAAAAATGACTAAAGGCCCCGTCACACTAAGCGATCTCGCTAGCGAGATCGCTGCTGTGTCACGGTTTTGGTGACTCACCAGCGACCTCACCAGCGATGTCGCTATGTGTGACACTTTGCAACGATCAGGCCCCTGCTGTGAGGTCGCTGATCGTTGCAAAGTGTCCTGGACCATTTTTTGGTCGTTGGCCTCCCGCTGGCCAGCGCACATCGCTGTGTGTGACCAGCGGGACCAACGATCTGGCTGGTATCCATGGTAAATATCGGGTTACTAGGGGCACGCGGGCACTTAGTAACCCGCTGTTTACCATAGATACCACTCTGCTACAGTGAGCGGAGGCTCCAGCGCACAGTAGCAGAGTGGTATCCATGGTAAACAGCGGGTTACTAGGGGCACACGCGCACTTAGTAACCCGATATTTACCATAGTTACCAGCCTGCTCCTGCTTAAGCAACAGGCTGGGAACGGGAGCAGGACATCGTGGAACGATTCTTTCCACGATATCGCTGCTCCCCTCATCGCTGGTGAGCCTGCCTGTTTGACAGCTCACCAGCGATGTATTAGCGATGCAGCAACGATCCCTGACAGGTCGTATCATTGTCGGGATCGCTGCTGCATCGCTTAGTGTGACGGGGCCTTAAGTCAAAAAAAAATTTTTTTTCAACTTTTTTCAATTTTACCCCCGTGGGATATATATTCTACCCACACACATTTGGAACTCTCCTGGGGTACCCTCACGCATATTATTCCCTCATTTAGTGGATAGTTTCACAAAAAAGTGAAGTTTTCAAAAATCCAGAAAATTGGCTGAAAACGACTAAATATCAAGGACTCATTGGGCGAATCGCTGTGGAACTGAAATCGGAACGCTCACTGACATTTCCCCTATCTGAAAGTCTGATAAACGCCGGAAAAATGACTAAGTCAAAAAAAAATTTTTTTCAACTTGTTTTAATTTTACCCACGTGGGATATATATTCTACCCACACACATTTGGAACTCTCCTGGGGTACCCTCACGCATATTATTCCCTCATTTAGTGGATATTTTTACAAAAAAGTGAAATTTTCAAAAATCCAGAAAATTGGCTGAAAACTACTAAATATCAAGGACTCATTGGGCGAATCGCTCTGGAACTGAAATCGGAACGCTCACTGACATTTCCCCCATCTGAAAGTCTGATAAACGCCGGAAAAATGACTAAGTAAAAAAAAAATTTTTTTTAAACTTTTTTCAATTTTGCCCCCGTGGGATATATATTTTACCTACACACATTTGGAACTCTCCTGGGGTAACCTCACACATATTATTCCCTCATTTAGTGGATATTTTCACAAAAAAGTGAAATTTTCAAAAATCCAAAATATTGGCTGAAAACGAATAAATATCAAGGACTCATTGGGCGAATCGCTCTGGAACTGAAATCGGAACACTCACTGACATTTCCCCTATCTGAAAGTCTGATAAACGCCGGAAAAATGACTAAGTCAAAAAAATTTTTTTTTCAACTTTTTTTAATTTTACCCCCGTGGGATATATATTCTACCCACACACATTTGGAACTCTCCTGGGGTACCCTCACGCATATTATTCCCTCATTTAGTGGATATTTTCACAAAAAAGTGAAATTTTCAAAAATCCAAAATATTGGCTGAAAACGACTAAGTATCAAGGACTCATTGGGCGAATCGCTCTGGAATTGAAATTGGAATGCTCACGGATATTACCCCTATCTGAAAGTCTGATAAACGCCGGAAAAATGACTAAGTAAAAAAATGAATTTTTTTCAAGTTTTTTCAATTTTACCCCCGTGGGATATATATTCTACCCACACACATTTGGAACTCTCCTGGGGTACCCTCACACATATTATTCCCTCATTTAGTGGATATTTTCACAAAAAAGTGAAATTTTCAAAAATCCAGAAAATTGGCTGAAAACGACTAAATATCAAGGAATCATTGGGCGAATCGCTCTGGAACTGAAATCGGAATGCTCACGGACATTACCCCCATGTGAAAGTCTGATAAACGCCGGAAAAATGACTAAAGGCCCCGTCACACTAAGCGATATCGCTAGCGAGATCGCTGCTGTGTCACGGTTTTGGTGACTCACCAGCGACCTCACCAGCGATGTCGCTATGTGTGACACTTTGCAACGATCAGGCCCCTGCTGTGAGGTCGCTGATCGTTGCAAAGTGTCCTGGACCATTTTTTGGTCGTTGGCCTCCTGCTGGCCAGCGCACATCGCTGTGTGTGACCAGCGGGACCAACGATCTGGCTGGTATCCATGGTAAATATCGGGTTACTAGGGGCATGCGCGCACTTAGTAACCCGCTGTTTACCATAGATACCACTCTGCTACAGTGAGCAGAGGCTCCAGCGCACAGTAGCAGAGTGGTATCCATGGTAAACAGCGGGTTACTAGGGGCACACGCGCACTTAGTAACCCGATATTTACCATAGTTACCAGCCTGCTCCTGCTTAAGCAGCAGGCTGGGAACGGGAGCATGACATCGTGGAACGATTCTTTCCACGATATCGCTGCTCCCCTCATCGCTGGTGAGCCTGCCTGTTTGACAGCTCACCAGCGATGTATTAGCGATGCAGCAACGATCCCTGACAGGTAGTATCGTTGTCGGGATCGCTGCTGCATCGCTTAGTGTGACGGGGCCTTCAGTCAAAAAAAAATTTTTTTTCAACTTTTTTCAATTTTACCCCCGTGGGATATATATTCTACCCACACACATTTGGAACTCTCCTGGGGTACCCTCACGCATATTATTCCCTCATTTAGTGGATAGTTTCACAAAAAAGTGAAGTTTTCAAAAATCCAGAAAATTGGCTGAAAACGACTAAATATCAAGGACTCATTGGGCGAATCGCTCTGGAACTGAAATCGGAACGCTCACTGACATTTCCCCTATCTGAAAGTCTGATAAACGCCGGAAAAATGACTAAGTCCAAAAATTTTTTTTTTAACTTTTTTCAATTTTACCTACGTGGGATATATATTCTACCGACACACATTTGGAACTCTCCTGGGGTACCCTCACACATATTATTCCCTCATTTAGTGGATATTTTCACAAAAAAGTGCAATTTTCAAAAATGCAGAAAATTGGCTGAAAACGACTAAATATCAAGGACTCATTGGGCGAATCGCTCTGGAACTGAAATCGGAACGATCACTGACATTTCCCCTATCTGAAAGTCTGATAAACGCCGGAAAAATGACTAAGTCCAAAAAAATTTTTTTTTCAACTTTTTTCAATTTTACACCCGTGGGATATATATTCTACCCACACACATTTGGAACTCTCCTGGGGTACCCTCACACATATTATTCCCTCATTTAGTGGATATTTTCACAAAAAAGTGAAATTTTCAAAAATCCAGAAAATTGGCTGAAAACGACTAAATATCAAGGACTCATTGGGCGAATCGCTCTGGAACTGAAATCGGAACGCTCACTGACATTTCCCCTATCTGAAAGTCTGATAAACGCCGGAAAAATGACTAAGTCCCAAAAAAAATTTTTTTTCAACTTTTTTCAATTTTACCCCCGTGGGATTTATATTCTACCTACACACATTTGGAACTCTCCTGGGGTACCCTCATACATATTATTCCCTCATTTAGTGGATATTTTCACAAAAAAGTGAAATTTTCAAAAATCCAGAAAATTGGCTGAAAACGACTAAATATCAAGGACTCATTGGGCGAATCGCTCTGGAACTGAAATCGGAATGCTCACGGACATTACCCCTTTCTGAAAGTGTGATAAACGCCGGAAAAATGACTAAAGGCCCCGTCACACTAAGCGATCTCGCTAGCGAGATCGCTGCTGTGTCACGGTTTTGGTGACTCACCAGCGACCTCACCAGCGATGTCGCTATGTGTGACACTTTGCAACGATCAGGCCCCTGCTGTGAGGTCGCTGATCGTTGCAAAGTGTCCTGGACCATTTTTTGGTCGTTGGCCTCCCGCTGGCCAGCGCACATCGCTGTGTGTGACCAGCGGGACCAACGATCTGGCTGGTATCCATGGTAAATATCGGGTTACTAGGGGCACGCGGGCACTTAGTAACCCGCTGTTTACCATAGATACCACTCTGCTACAGTGAGCGGAGGCTCCAGCGCACAGTAGCAGAGTGGTATCCATGGTAAACAGCGGGTTACTAGGGGCACACGCGCACTTAGTAACCCGATATTTACCATAGTTACCAGCCTGCTCCTGCTTAAGCAACAGGCTGGGAACGGGAGCAGGACATCGTGGAACGATTCTTTCCACGATATCGCTGCTCCCCTCATCGCTGGTGAGCCTGCCTGTTTGACAGCTCACCAGCGATGTATTAGCGATGCAGCAACGATCCCTGACAGGTCGTATCGTTGTCGGGATCGCTGCTGCATCGCTTAGTGTGACGGGGCCTTAAGTCAAAAAAAAATTTTTTTTCAACTTTTTTCAATTTTACCCCCGTGGGATATATATTCTACCCACACACATTTGGAACTCTCCTGGGGTACCCTCACGCATATTATTCCCTCATTTAGTGGATAGTTTCACAAAAAAGTGAAGTTTTCAAAAATCCAGAAAATTGGCTGAAAACGACTAAATATCAAGGACTCATTGGGCGAATCGCTGTGGAACTGAAATCGGAACGCTCACTGACATTTCCCCTATCTGAAAGTCTGATAAACGCCGGAAAAATGACTAAGTCAAAAAAAAATTTTTTTCAACTTTTTTTAATTTTACCCCCGTGGGATATATATTCTACCCACACACATTTGGAACTCTCCTGGGGTACCCTCACACATATTATTCCCTCATTTAGTGGATATTTTCACAAAAAAGTGAAATTTTCAAAAATCCAGAAAATTGGCTGAAAACGACTAAATATCAAGGAATCATTGGGCGAATCGCTCTGGAACTGAAATCGGAATGCTCACGGACATTACCCCTATCTGAAAGTCTGATAAACGCCGGAAAAATGACTAAAGGCCCCGTCACACTAAGCGATATCGCTAGCGAGATCGCTGCTGTGTCACGGTTTTGGTGACTCACCAGCGACCTCACCAGCGATGTCGCTATGTGTGACACTTTGCAACGATCAGGCCCCTGCTGTGAGGTCGCTGATCGTTGCAAAGTGTCCTGGACCATTTTTTGGTCGTTGGCCTCCCGCTGGCCAGCGCACATCGCTGTGTGTGACCAGCGGGACCAACGATCTGGCTGGTATCCATGGTAAATATCGGGTTACTAGGGGCACGCGGGCACTTAGTAACCCGCTGTTTACCATAGATACCACTCTGCTACAGTGAGCGGAGGCTCCAGCGCACAGTAGCAGAGTGGTATCCATGGTAAACAGCGGGTTACTAGGGGCACACGCGCACTTAGTAACCCGATATTTACCATAGTTACCAGCCTGCTCCTGCTTAAGCAACAGGCTGGGAACGGGAGCAGGACATCGTGGAACGATTCTTTCCACGATATCGCTGCTCCCCTCATCGCTGGTGAGCCTGCCTGTTTGACAGCTCACCAGCGATGTATTAGCGATGCAGCAACGATCCCTGACAGGTCGTATCGTTGTCGGGATCGCTGCTGCATCGCTTAGTGTGACGGGGCCTTAAGTCAAAAAAAAATTTTTTTTCAACTTTTTTCAATTTTACCCCCGTGGGATATATATTCTACCCACACACATTTGGAACTCTCCTGGGGTACCCTCACGCATATTATTCCCTCATTTAGTGGATAGTTTCACAAAAAAGTGAAGTTTTCAAAAATCCAGAAAATTGGCTGAAAACTACTAAATATCAAGGACTCATTGGGCGAATCGCTGTGGAACTGAAATCGGAACGCTCACTGACATTTCCCCTATCTGAAAGTCTGATAAACGCCGGAAAAATGACTAAGTCAAAAAAAAATTTTTTTCAACTTTTTTTAATTTTACCCCCGTGGGATATATATTCTACCCACACACATTTGGAACTCTCCTGGGGTACCCTCACGCATATTATTCCCTCATTTAGTGGATATTTTCACAAAAAAGTGAAATTTTCAAAAATCCAAAATATTGGCTGCAAACGACTAAGTATCAAGGACTCATGGGCGAATCGCTGTGGAACTGAAATCGGAATGCTCACTGACATTTCCCCTATATGAAAGTCTGATAAACGCCGGAAAAATGACTAAGTCAAAAAAAAATTTTTTTTCAACTTTTTTCAATTTTACCCCCGTGGGATATATATTCTACCCACACACATTTGGAACTCTCCTGGGGTACCCTCACACATATTATTCCCTCATTTAGTGGATATTTTCACAAAAAAGTGAAATTTTCAAAAATCCAGAAAATTGGCTGAAAACGACTAGATATCAAGGACTCATTGGGTGAATCGCTCTGGAACTGAAATCGGAACGCTCACTCTCATTTCCCCTATCTGAAAGTCTGATAAACACTGAAAAAATGAGTAAGTCCAAAAAAAAAATTTTTTCAACTTTTTTCAATTTTACCCCCTTGGTATATATATTCTACCTACACACATTTGGAACTCTCCTGGTGTACCCTCACACATATTATTCCCTCATTTAGTGGATATTTTCACAAAAAAGTGAAATTTTCAAAAATCCAGAAAATTGGCTGAAAACTACTAAATATCAAGGACTCATTGGGCGAATCGCTCTGGAACTGAAATTGGAATGCTCAGAGACATTTCCCCTATCTGAAAGTCTGATAAACGCCAGAAAAATGACTAAGTCTAAAAAAAATTTTTTTTCAACTTTTTTCAATTTTACCCCCGTGGGATTTATATTCTACCTACACACATTTGGAACTCTCCTGGGGTACCCTCATACATATTATTCCCTCATTTAGTGGATATTTTCACAAAAAAGTGAAATTTTCAAAAATCCAGAAAATTGGCTGAAAACGACTAAATATCAAGGACTCATTGGGCGAATCGCTCTGGAACTGAAATCGGAATGCTCACGGACATTACCCCTATCTGAAAGTCTGATAAACGCCGGAAAAATGACTAAAGGCCCCGTCACACTAAGCGATCTCGCTAGCGAGATCGCTGCTGTGTCACGGTTTTGGTGACTCACCAGCGACCTCACCAGCGATGTCGCTATGTGTGACACTTTGCAACGATCAGGCCCCTGCTGTGAGGTCGCTGATCGTTGCAAAGTGTCCTGGACCATTTTTTGGTCGTTGGCCTCCCGCTGGCCAGCGCACATCGCTGTGTGTGACCAGCGGGACCAACGATCTGGCTGGTATCCATGGTAAATATCGGGTTACTAGGGGCACGCGGGCACTTAGTAACCCGCTGTTTACCATAGATACCACTCTGCTACAGTGAGCGGAGGCTCCAGCGCACAGTAGCAGAGTGGTATCCATGGTAAACAGCGGGTTACTAGGGGCACACGCGCACTTAGTAACCCGATATTTACCATAGTTACCAGCCTGCTCCTGCTTAAGCAACAGGCTGGGAACGGGAGCAGGACATCGTGGAACGATTCTTTCCACGATATCGCTGCTCCCCTCATCGCTGGTGAGCCTGCCTGTTTGACAGCTCACCAGCGATGTATTAGCGATGCAGCAACGATCCCTGACAGGTCGTATCGTTGTCGGGATCGCTGCTGCATCGCTTAGTGTGACGGGGCCTTAAGTCAAAAAAAAATTTTTTTTCAACTTTTTTCAATTTTACCCCCGTGGGATATATATTCTACCCACACACATTTGGAACTCTCCTGGGGTACCCTCACACATATTATTCCCTCATTTAGTGGATAGTTTCACAAAAAAGTGAAGTTTTCAAAAATCCAGAAAATTGGCTGAAAACGACTAAATATCAAGGACTCATTGGGCGAATCGCTGTGGAACTGAAATCGGAACGCTCACTGACATTTCCCCAATCTGAAAGTCTGATAAACGCCGGAAAAATGACTAAGTCAAAAAAAAATTTTTTTCAACTTTTTTTAATTTTACCCCCGTGGGATATATATTCTACCCACACACATTTGGAACTCTCCTGGGGTACCCTCACGCATATTATTCCCTCATTTAGTGGATATTTTCACAAAAAAGTGAAATTTTCAAAAATCCAAAATATTGGCTGCAAACGACTAAGTATCAAGGACTCATGGGCGAATCGCTGTGAAACTGAAATCGGAATGCTCACTGACATTTCCCCTATATGAAAGTCTGATAAACGCCGGAAAAATGACTAAGTCAAAAAAAAATTTTTTTTCAACTTTTTCAATTTTACCCCCGTGGGATTTATATTCTACCTACACACATTTGGAACTCTCCTGGGGTACCCTCACACATATTATTCCCTCATTTAGTGGATATTTTCACAAAAAAGTGAAATTTTCAAAAATCTAGAAAATTGGCTGAAAACTACTAAATATCAAGGACTCATTGGGCGAATCGCTCTGGAACTGAAATTGGAATGCTCAGAGACATTTCCCCTATCTGAAAGTCTGATAAACGCCAGAAAAATGACTAAGTCTAAAAAAAATTTTTTTCAACTTTTTTCAATTTTACCCACGTGGGATATATATTCTACCCACACACATTTGGAACTCTCCTGGGGTACCCTCACGCATATTATTCCCTCATTTAGTGGATATTTTCACAAAAAAGTGAAATTTTCAAAAATCCAAAATATTGGCTGCAAACGACTAAGAATCAAGGACTCATGGGCGAATCGCTGTGGAACTGAAATCGGAATGCTCACTGACATTTCCCCTATATGAAAGTCTGATAAACGCCGGAAAAATGACTAAGTCAAAAAAAAATTTTTTTTCAACTTTTTCAATTTTACCCCCGTGGGATTTATATTCTACCTACACACATTTGGAACTCTCCTGGGGTACCCTCACGCATATTATTCCCTCATTTAGTGGATATTTTCACAAAAAAGTGAAATTTTCAAAAATCTAGAAAATTGGCTGAAAACGACTAAATATCAAGGACTCATTGGGCGAATCGCTCTGGAACTGAAATCGGAATGCTCACGAACATTACCCCTATCTGAAAGTCTGATAAACGCCGGAAAAATGACTAAGTCAAAAAAAAATTTTTTTTCAACTTTTTTCAATTTTACCCCCGTGGGATATATATTCTACCCACACACATTTGGAACTCTCCTGGGGTACCCTCACACATATTATTCCCTCATTTAGTGGATATTTTCACAAAAAAGTGAAATTTTCAAAAATCCAGAAAATTGGCTGAAAACGACTAGATATCAAGGACTCATTGGGCGAATCGCTCTGGAACTGAAATCGGAACGCTCACTCTCATTTCCCCTATCTGAAAGTCTGATAAACACTGAAAAATGAGTAAGTCCAAAAAAAAAATTTTTTCAACTTTTTTCAATTTTACCCCCTTGGTATATATATTCTACCTACACACATTTGGAACTCTCCTGGTGTACCCTCACACATATTATTCCCTCATTTAGTGGATATTTTCACAAAAAAGTGAAATTTTCAAAAATCCAGAAAATTGGCTGAAAACGACTAAATATCAAGGACTCATTGGGCGAATCGCTCTGGAACTGAAATTGGAATGCTCAGAGACATTTCCCCTATCTGAAAGTCTGATAAACGCCAGAAAAATGACTAAGTCTAAAAAAAATTTTTTTCAACTTTTTTCAATTTTACCCACGTGGGATATATATTCTACCCACACACATTTGGAACTCTCCTGGGGTACCCTCACGCATATTATTCCCTCATTTAGTGGATATTTTCACAAAAAAGTGAAATTTTCAAAAATGCAAAATATTGGCTGAAAACAAATAAATATCAAGGACTCATTGGGCGAATCGCTCTGGAACTGAAATCGGAATGCTCACTGACATTTCACCTATCTGAAAGTCTGATAAACGCCGGAAAAATGACTAAATCCCCCAAAAAAATTTTTTTTAAACTTTTTTCAATTTTACCCCCGTGGGATATATATTCTACCCACACACATTTGGAACTCTCCTGGGGTACAATCACACATATTATTCCCTCATTTAGTGGATATTTTCACAAAAAAGTGAAATTTTCAAAAATCCAGAAAATTGGCTGAAAACGACTAAATATCAAGAACTCATTGGGCGAATCGCTCTGGAACTGAAATCGGAACGCTCACTGACATTTCCCCTATCTGAAAGTCTGATAAACGCCGGAAAAATGACTAAGTCCAAAAAATTTTTTTTCAACTTTCTTCAATTTTACCCACGTGGGATATATATTCTACCCACACACATTTGGAACTCTCCTGGGGTACCCTCACACATATTATTCCCTCATTTAGTGGATATTTTCACAAAAAAGTGAAATTTTCAAAAATCCAGAAAATTGGCTGAAAACTACTAAATATCAAGGACTCATTGGGCGAATCGCTCTGGAACTGAAATTGGAACGCTCCGAGACATTTCCCCTATCTAAAAGTCTGATAAACGCCGGAAAAATGACTAAGTCCAAAAAAAATTTTTTTCAACTTTTTTAAATTTTACCCCCGTGGGATATATATTCTACCCACACACATTTGGAACTCTCCTGGGGTAACCTCACACATATTATTCCCTTATTTAGTGGATATTTTCACAAAAAAGTGAAATTTTCAAAAATCAAAAATATTGGCTGAAAACGAATAAATATCAAGGACTCATTGGGCGAATCACTCTGGAACTGAAATCGGAATGCTCACTGACATTTCCCCTATCTGAAAGTCTGATAAACGCTGGAAAAATGACTAAGTCCCAAAAAAATTTTTTTTCAACTTTTTCCAATTTTACTCCCGTGGGAAATATATTTTACCTGCACACATTTGGAACTCTCCTGGGGTAACCTCACACATATTATTCCCTTATTTAGTGGATATTTTCACAAAAAAGTGAAAGTTTCAAAAATCCAAAATATTGGCTGAAAACGAATAAATATCAAGGACTCATTGGGCGAATCGCTCTGGAACTGAAATCGGAACGCTCAGAGACATTTCCCCTATCTGAAAGTCTGATAAATGCCAGAAAAATGACCAAGTCCAAAAAAAAATTTTTTTCAACTGTTTTAAATTTTACCCCCGTGGGATATATATTCTACCCACACACATTTGGAACTCTCCTGGGGTACCCTCACACATATTATTCCCTCATTTAGTGGATATTTTCACAAAAAAGTGAAATTTTCAAAAATCCAGAAAATTGGCTGAAAACGACTAAATATCAAGGACTCATTGGGCGAATCGCTCTGGAACTGAAATCGGAATGCTCACTTACATTTCCCCTATCTGAAAGTCTGATAAACGCCGGAAAAATGACTAAGTTCAAAAAAAAATTTTTTTCAACTTTTTTCAGTTTTACCCCCGTAGGATATATATTCTACCCACACACATTTGGAACTCTCCTGGGGTACCCTCACACATATTATTCCCTCATTTAGTGGATATTTTCACAAACAAGTGAAATGTTCAAAAATCCAAAATATTGGCTGAAAATGACTAAATATCAAGGACTCATTGGGCGAATCGCTCTGGAACTGAAATCCGAACGCTTACTGACATTTCCCCTATCTGAAAGTCTGATAAACGCTGGAAAAATGACTAAGTCCAAAAAAAATTTTTTTTCAACTTTTTTCAATTTTACTCCCGTGGGATATATATTTTACTTGCACACATTTGGAACTCTCCTGGGGTAACCTCACACATATTATTCCCTCATTTAGTGGATATTTTCACAAAAAAGTGAAATTTTCAAAAATCCAGAAAATTGGCTGAAAACTACTAAATATCAAGGACTCATTGGGCGAATCGCTCTGGAACTGAAATCGGAACGCTCAGAGATATTTCCCCTATCTGAAAGTCTGATAAACGCCAGAAAAATGACTAAGTCCAAAAAAAAATTTTTTCCAACTGTTTTAAATTTTACCTCCGTGGGATATATATTCTACCCGCACACATTTGGAACTCTCCTGGGGTACCCTCACGCATATTATTCCCTCATTTAGTGGATATTTTCACAAAAAAGTGAAATTTTCAAAAATCCAGAAAATTGGCTGAAAACGACTAAATATCAAGGACACATTGGGCGAATCACTCTGGAACTGAAACCGGAATGCTCACTGGCATTTCCCCTATCTGAAAGTCTGATAAACGCCGGAAAAATTACTAAGTCCAAAAAAATTTTTTTTCAACTTTCTTCAATTTTACCCACGTGGGATATATATTCTACCCACACACATTTGGAACTCTCCTGGGGTACCCTCACACATATTATTCCCTCATTTATTGGATATTTTCACAAAAAAGTGAAATTTTGAAAAATCCAGAAAATTGGCTGAAAACGACTAAATATCAAGGACTCATTGGGCGAATCGCTCTAGAACTGAAACCGGAATGCTCACTGGCATTTCCCCTATCTGAAAGTCTGATAAATGCCGAAAAAATTACAAAGTCCAAAAAAAATTTTTTTCAACTTTTTTCAATTTTACCTCCTTGGGATATATATTCTACCTAAACACATTTGGAACTCTCCTGGGGTACCCTCACACATATTATTCCCTCATTTAGTGGATATTTTCCCAAAAAAGTGAAATTTTCAAAAATCCAGAAAATTGGCTGAAAACGACTAAATATCAAGGACTCATTGGGCGAATCGCTCTGGAACTGAAATCGGAATGCTCACTTACATTTCCCCTATCTGAAGGTCTGATAAACGCCGGAAAAATGACTAAGTCGAAGAAAAATTTTTTTTCAACTTTTTTCAATTTTACCCACGTGGGATATATATTCTACCCACACACATTTGGAACTCTCCTAGGGTACTCTCACACATATTATTCCCTCATTTAGTGGATATTTTCACAAAAAAGTGAAATTTTCAAAAATCCAGAAAATTGGCTGAAAACTACTAAATATCAAGGACTCATTGGGCGAATCACTCTGGAACTGAAATCGGAACGCTCAGAGACATTTCCCCATCTGAAAGTCTGATAAACGCCGGAAAAATGACTAAGTACAAAAAAAAAAAATTTTCAACTTTTTTCAATTTTACCCACGTGAGATATATATTCTACCCACACACATTTGGAACTCTCCTGGGGTACCCTCACACATATTATTCCCTCATTTAATGGATATTTTCACAAAAAAGTGAAATTTTCAAAAAATCAGAAAATTGGCTGAAAACTACTAAATATCAAGGACTCATTGGGCGAATCACTCTGGAACTGAAATCGGAACGCTCAGAGACATTTCCCCATCTGAAAGTCTGATAAACGCCGGAAAAATGACTAAGTACAAAAAAAAAAAATTTTCAACTTTTTTCAATTTTACCCACGTGAGATATATATTCTACCCACACACATTTGGAACTCTCCTGGGGTACCCTCACACATATTATTCCCTCATTTAATGGATATTTTCACAAAAAAGTGAAATTTTCAAAAAATCAGAAAATTGGCTGAAAACTACTAAATATCAAGGACTCATTGGGCGAATCGCTCTGGAACTGAAACCGGAACGCTCACTGACATTTCCCCTATCTGAAAGTCTGATAAACGCCGGAAAAATGACTAAGTCCAAAAAAATTTTTTTCCAACTTTCTTCAATTTTACCCACGTGGGATATATATTCTACGGACACACATTTGGAACTCTCCTGGGGTACCCTCACACATATTATTCCCTCATTTAGTGGATATTTTCACAAAAAAGTGAAATTTTCAAAAATCCAGAAAATTGGCTGAAAACTACTAAATATCAAGGACTCATTGGGCGAATCGCTCTGGAACTGAAATTGGAAAGCTTAGAGACATTTCCCCTATCTGAAAGTCTGATAAACGGCGAAAAAATTATAAAGTCCAAAAAAAAATTCTTTCAACTTTTTCAATTTTACCTCCTTGGGATATATATTATACCTAAACACATTTGGAACTCTCCTAGAGTACCCTCACACATATTATTCCCTCATTTAGTGGATATTTTCACAAAAAAGTGAAATTTTCAAAAATCCAGAAAATTGGCTGAAAACTACTAAATATCAAGGACTCATTGGGCGAATCGCTCTGGAACTGAAATCGGAACGCTCAGAGACATTTCCCCTATCTGAAAGTCTGATAAACGCCGGAAAAATGACTAAGTACAAAAAAAAAATTTTTCAACTTTTTTCAATTTTACCCACGTGGGATATATATTCTACCCACACACATTTGGAACTCTCCTGGGGTACCCTCACACATATTATTCCCTCATTTAATGGATATTTTCACAAAAAAGTGAAATTTTCAAAAATCCAGAAAATTGGCTGAAAACGACTAAATATCAAGGACACATTGGGCGAATCGCTCTGGAACTGAAACCGGAACGCTCACTGACATTTCCCCTATCTGAAAGTCTGATAAACGCCGGAAAAATGACTAAGTCTAAAAAAATTTTTTTTCAACTTTCTTCAATTTTACCCCCGTGGGATATATATTCTACCCACACACATTTGGAACTCTCCTGGGGTACCCTCATGCATATTATTCCCTCATTTAGTGGATATTTTCACAAACAAGTGAAATTTTCAAAAATCCAAAATATTGGCTGAAAACGACTAAATATCAAGGACTCATTGGGCGAATCGCTCTGGAACTGAAATCGGAACGCTCACTGACATTTCCCCTATCTGAAAGTCTGATAAAAGCTGGAAAAATGACTAAGTTCAAAAAAAATTTTTTTTCAACTTTTTTCAATTTTACCCCCGTGGGATATATATTCTACCCACACACATTTCGAACTCTCCTGGGGTACCCTCACACATATTATTCCCTCATTTAGTGGATATTTTCATAAAAAAGTGAAATTTTCAAAAATCCAGAAAATTGGCTGAAAACGAATAAATATCAAGGACTTATTGGGCGAATCGCTCTGGAGCTGAAATCGGAACGCTCACTCACATTTCCCCTATCTGAAAGTCTGATAAACGCCGAAAAAATTACTAAGTCCAAAAAAAATTTTTTTTCAACTTTTTTCAATTTTACCCCCGTGGGATATATATTCTACCCACACACATTTGGAACTCTCCTGGGGTACCCTCACACATATTATTCCCTCATTTAATGGATATTTTCACAAAAAAGTGAAATTTTCAAAACATCAGAAAATTGGCTGAAAACTACTAAATATCAAGGACTCATTGGGCTAATCGCTCTGGAACTGAAATCGGAACGCTCAGAGACATTTCCCCTATCTGAAAGTCTGATAAACGCCGGAAAAATGACTAAGTCCAAAAAAAAAATTTTTTCAACTGTTTTAAATTTTACCCCCGTGGGATATATATTCTACCCACACACATTTGGAACTCTCCTGGGGTACCCTGATGCATGTTATTCTCTCATTTAGTGGATATTTTCACAAAAAAGTGAAATTTTCAAAAATCCAGAAAATTGGCTGAAAACTGCTAAATATCAATGACTCATTGGGCGAATCGCTCTGGAACTGAAATCGGAACGCTCTGAGACATTTCCCCTATCTGAAAGTCTGATAAACGCCGGAAAAATGACTAAGTCCAAGAAAAAATTTTTTTCAACTTTTTTCAATTTTACCCACGTGGGAAATATATTTCACCCACACACATTTGGAACTCTCCTAGGGTACCCTCACACATATTATTCCCTCATTTAGTGGATATTTTCACAAAAAAGTGAATTTTTCAAAAATCCAGAAAATTGGCTGAAAACTACTAAATATCAAGGACTCATTGGGCGAATCACTCTGGAACTGAAATCGTAACGCTCAGAGACATTTCCCCATCTGAAAGTCTGATAAACGCCGGAAAAATGACTAAGTACAAAAAAAAAATTTTTCAACTTTTTTCAATTTTACCCACGTGGGATATATATTCTACCCACACACATTTGGAACTCTCCTAGGGTACCCTCACACATATTATTCCCTCATTTAGTGGATATTTTCACAAAAAAGTGAAATTTTCAAAAATCCAGAAAATTGGCTGAAAACTACTAAATATCAAGGACTCATTGGGCGAATCACTCTGGAACTGAAATCGGAACGCTCAGAGACATTTCCCCATCTGAAAGTCTGATAAACGCCGGAAAAATGACTAAGTACAAAAAAAAAAATTTTCAACTTTTTTCAATTTTACCCACGTGAGATATATATTCTACCCACACACATTTGGAACTCTCCTGGGGTACCCTCACACATATTACTCCCTCATTTAATGGATATTTTCACAAAAAAGTGAAATTTTCAAAAAATCAGAAAATTGGCTGAAAACTACTAAATATCAAGGACTCATTGGGCGATTCGCTCTGGAACTGAAACCGGAACGCTCACTGACATTTCCCCTATCTGAAAGTCTGATAAACGCCGGAAAAATGACTAAGTCCAAAAAAATTTTTTTCCAACTTTCTTCAATTTTACCCACGTGGGATATATATTCTACGGACACACATTTGGAACTCTCCTGGGGTACCCTCACACATATTATTCCCTCATTTAGTGGATATTTTCACAAAAAAGTGAAATTTTCAAAAATCCAGAAAATTGGCTGAAAACTACTAAATATCAAGGACTCATTGGGCGAATCGCTCTGGAACTGAAATTGGAAAGCTTAGAGACATTTCCCCTATCTGAAAGTCTGATAAACGGCGAAAAAATTACAAAGTCCAAAAAAAAATTCTTTCAACTTTTTCAATTTTACCTCCTTGGGATATATATTATACCTAAACACATTTGGAACTCTCCTGGGGTACCCTCACACAAATTATTCCCTCATTTAGTGGATATTTTCACAAAAAAGTGAAATTTTCAAAAATCCAGAAAATTGGCTGAAAACTACTAAATATCAAGGACTCATTGGGCGAATCGCTCTGGAACTGAAATCGGAACGCTCAGAGACATTTCCCCTATCTGAAAGTCTGATAAACGCCGGAAAAATGACTAAGTCCAAAAAAAATATTTTTTCAACTGTTTTAAATTTTACCCCCGTGGGATATATATTCTACCCACACACATTTGGAACTCTCCTGGGGTACCCTCATGCATATTATTCCCTCATTTAGTGGATATTTTCACAAAAAAGTGAAATTTTCAAAAATCCAGAAAATTGGCTGAAAACGACTAAATATCAAGGACACATTGGGCGAATCGCTCTGGAACTGAAACCAGAACGCTCACTGACATTTCCCCTATCTGAAAGTCTGATAAACGCCGGAAAAATGACTAAGTCCAAAAAAATTTTTTTTCAACTTTCTTCAATTTTACCCACGTGGGATATATATTCTACGTACACACATTTGGAACTCTCCTGGGGTACCCTCACACATATTATTCCCTCATTTAGTGGATATTTTCACAAAAAAGTGAAATTTTCAAAAATCCTGAAAATTGGCTGAAAACTACTAATTATCAAGGACTCATTGGGCGAATCGCTCTGGAACTGAAATTGGAAAGCTTAGAGACATTTCCCCTATCTGAAAGTCTGATAAACGCCGGAAAAATGACTAAGTCCAAAAAAAAATTTTTTTCAACTTTTTTAAATTTTACCCCCGGGGGATATATATTCTACCCACACACAATTGGAACTCTCCTGGGGTAACCTCACACATATTATTCCCTCATTTAGTGGATATTTTCACAAAAAAGTGAAATTTTAAAAATCCAAAATATTGGCTGAAAACGACTAAATATCAAGGACTCATTGGGCGAATCGCTCTGGAACCGAAATCGGAACGCTCACTGGCATTTCCCCTATCTGAAAGTCTGATAAACGGCGAAAAAATTACAAAGTCCAAAAAAAAATTCTTTCAACTTTTTCAATTTTACCTCCTTGGGATATATATTATACCTGAACACATTTGGAACTCTCCTGGGGTACCCTCACACATATTATTCCTTCATTTAGTGGATATTTTCACAAAAAAAGTGAAATTTTCAAAAATCCAGAAAATTGGCTGAAAACTACTAAATATCAAGGACTCATTGGGCGAATCGCTCTGGAACTGAAATCGGAACGCTCAGAGACATTTCCCCTATCTGAAAGTCTGATAAACGCCGGAAAAATGACTAAGTACAAAAAAAAAATATTTCAACTTTTTTTAATTTTACCCACGTGGGATATATAATCTACCCACACACATTTGGAACTCTCCTGGGGTACCCTCACACATATTATTCCCTCATTTAATGGATATTTTCACAAAAAAGTGAAATTTTCAAAAAATCAGAAAATTGGCTGAAAACTACTAAATATCAAGGACTCATTGGGCGAATCGCTCTGGAACTGAAATCGGAACACTCAGAGACATTTCCCCTATCTGAAAGTCTGATAAACGCCGGAAAAATGACTAAGTACAAAAAAAAAATGTTTCAACTTTTTTCAATTTTACCCACGTGGGATATATATTCTACCCACACACATTTGGAACTCTCCTGGGGTACCCTCACACATATTATTCCCTCATTTAATGGATATTTTCACAAAAAAGTGAAATTTTCAAAAATCCAGAAAATTGGCTGAAAACGACTAAATATCAAGGACACATTGGGCGAATCGCTCTGGAACTGAAACCGGAACGCTCACTGACATTTCCCCTATCTGAAAGTCTGATAAACGCCGGAAAAATGACTAAGTCTAAAAAAATTTTTTTTCAACTTTCTTCAATTTTACCCCCGTGGGATATATATTCTACCCACACACATTTGGAACTCTCCTGGGGTACCCTCATGCATATTATTCCCTCATTTAGTGGATATTTTCACAAACAAGTGAAATTTTCAAAACTCCAAAATATTGGCTGAAAACGACTAAATATCAAGGACTCATTGGGCGAATCGCTCTGGAACTGAAATCGGAACGCTCACTGACATTTCCCCTATCTGAAAGTCTGATAAAAGCTGGAAAAATGACTAAGTCCAAAAAAAATTTTTTTTCAACTTTTTTCAATTTTACCCCCGTGGGATATATATTTTACCTATACACATTTGGAACTCTCCTGGGGTAACCTCACACACATTATTCCCTCATTTAGTGGATATTTTCATAAAAAAGTGAAATTTTCAAAAAATCAGAAAATTGGCTGAAAACTACTAAATATCAAGGACTCATTGGGCTAATCGCTCTGGAACTGAAATCGGAACGCTCAGAGACATTTCCCCTATCTGAAAGTCTGATAAACGCCGGAAAAATGACTAAGTACAAAAAAAAAATTTTTCAACTTTTTTCAATTTTACCCACGTGGGATATATATTCTACCCACACACATTTGGAACTCTCCTAGGGTACCCTCACACATATTATTCCCTCATTTAGTGGATATTTTCACAAAAAAGTGAAATTTTCAAAAATCCAGAAAATTGGCTGAAAACTACTAAATATCAAGGACTCATTGGGCGAATCACTCTGGAACTGAAATCGGAACGCTCAGAGACATTTCCCCATCTGAAAGTCTGATAAACGCCGGAAAAATGACTAAGTACAAAAAAAAAAAATTTTCAACTTTTTTCAATTTTACCCACGTGAGATATATATTCTACCCACACACATTTGGAACTCTCCCGGGGTACCCTCACACATATTACTCCCTCATTTAATGGATATTTTCACAAAAAAGTGAAATTTTCAAAAAATCAGAAAATTGGCTGAAAACTACTAAATATCAAGGACTCATTGGGCGATTCGCTCTGGAACTGAAACCGGAACGCTCACTGACATTTCCCCTATCTGAAAGTCTGATAAACGCCGGAAAAATGACTAAGTCCAAAAAAATTTTTTTCCAACTTTCTTCAATTTTACCCACGTGGGATATATATTCTACGGACACACATTTGGAACTCTCCTGGGGTACCCTCACACATATTATTCCCTCATTTAGTGGATATTTTCACAAAAAAGTGAAATTTTCAAAAATCCAGAAAATTGGCTGAAAACTACTAAATATCAAGGACTCATTGGGCGAATCGCTCTGGAACTGAAATTGGAAAGCTTAGAGACATTTCCCCTATCTGAAAGTCTGATAAACGGCGAAAAAATTACAAAGTCCAAAAAAAAATTCTTTCAACTTTTTCAATTTTACCTCCTTGGGATATATATTATACCTAAACACATTTGGAACTCTCCTGGGGTACCCTCACACATATTATTCCCTCATTTAGTGGATATTTTCACAAAAAAGTGAAATTTTCAAAAATCCAGAAAATTGGCTGAAAACTACTAAATATCAAGGACTCATTGGGCGAATCGCTCTGGAACTGAAATCGGAACGCTCAGAGACATTTCCCCTATCTGAAAGTCTGATAAACGCCGGAAAAATGACTAAGTCCAAAAAAAAAATTTTTTCAACTGTTTTAAATTTTACCCCCGTGGGATATATATTCTACCCACACACATTTGGAACTCTCCTGGGGTACCCTCATGCATATTATTCCCTCATTTAGTGGATATTTTCACAAAAAAGTGAAATTTTCAAAAATCCAGAAAATTGGCTGAAAACGACTAAATATCAAGGACACATTGGGCGAATCGCTCTGGAACTGAAACCAGAACGCTCACTGACATTTCCCCTATCTGAAAGTCTGATAAACGCCGGAAAAATGACTAAGTCCAAAAAAATTTTTTTTCAACTTTCTTCAATTTTACCCACGTGGGATATATATTCTACGTACACACATTTGGAACTCTCCTGGGGTACCCTCACACATATTATTCCCTCATTTAGTGGATATTTTCACAAAAAAGTGAAATTTTCAAAAATCCTGAAAATTGGCTGAAAACTACTAATTATCAAGGACTCATTGGGCGAATCGCTCTGGAACTGAAATTGGAAAGCTTAGAGACATTTCCCCTATCTGAAAGTCTGATAAACGCCGGAAAAATGACTAAGTCCAAAAAAAAATTTATTTCAACTTTTTTAAATTTTACCCCCGGGGGATATATATTCTACCCACACACAATTGGAACTCTCCTGGGGTAACCTCACACATATTATTCCCTCATTTAGTGGATATTTTCACAAAAAAGTGAAATTTTAAAAATCCAAAATATTGGCTGAAAACGACTAAATATCAAGGACTCATTGGGCGAATCGCTCTGGAACCGAAATCGGAACGCTCACTGGCATTTCCCCTATCTGAAAGTCTGATAAACGGCGAAAAAATTACAAAGTCCAAAAAAAAATTCTTTCAACTTTTTCAATTTTACCTCCTTGGGATATATATTATACCTGAACACATTTGGAACTCTCCTGGGGTACCCTCACACATATTATTCCTTCATTTAGTGGATATTTTCACAAAAAAAGTGAAATTTTCAAAAATCCAGAAAATTGGCTGAAAACTACTAAATATCAAGGACTCATTGGGCGAATCGCTCTGGAACTGAAATCGGAACGCTCAGAGACATTTCCCCTATCTGAAAGTCTGATAAACGCCGGAAAAATGACTAAGTACAAAAAAAAAATATTTCAACTTTTTTTAATTTTACCCACGTGGGATATATAATCTACCCACACACATTTGGAACTCTCCTGGGGTACCCTCACACATATTATTCCCTCATTTAATGGATATTTTCACAAAAAAGTGAAATTTTCAAAAAATCAGAAAATTGGCTGAAAACTACTAAATATCAAGGACTCATTGGGCGAATCGCTCTGGAACTGAAATCGGAACACTCAGAGACATTTCCCCTATCTGAAAGTCTGATAAACGCCGGAAAAATGACTAAGTACAAAAAAAAAATGTTTCAACTTTTTTCAATTTTACCCACGTGGGATATATATTCTACCCAAACACATTTGGAACTCTCCTGGGGTACCCTCACACATATTATTCCCTCATTTAATGGATATTTTCACAAAAAAGTGAAATTTTCAAAAATCCAGAAAATTGGCTGAAAACGACTAAATATCAAGGACACATTGGGCGAATCGCTCTGGAACTGAAACCGGAACGCTCACTGACATTTCCCCTATCTGAAAGTCTGATAAACGCCGGAAAAATGACTAAGTCTAAAAAAATTTTTTTTCAACTTTCTTCAATTTTACCCCCGTGGGATATATATTCTACCCACACACATTTGGAACTCTCCTGGGGTACCCTCATGCATATTATTCCCTCATTTAGTGGATATTTTCACAAACAAGTGAAATTTTCAAAACTCCAAAATATTGGCTGAAAACGACTAAATATCAAGGACTCATTGGGCGAATCGCTCTGGAACTGAAATCGGAACGCTCACTGACATTTCCCCTATCTGAAAGTCTGATAAAAGCTGGAAAAATGACTAAGTCCAAAAAAAATTTTTTTTCAACTTTTTTCAATTTTACCCCCGTGGGATATATATTTTACCTATACACATTTGGAACTCTCCTGGGGTAACCTCACACACATTATTCCCTCATTTAGTGGATATTTTCATAAAAAAGTGAAATTTTCAAAAAATCAGAAAATTGGCTGAAAACTACTAAATATCAAGGACTCATTGGGCTAATCGCTCTGGAACTGAAATCGGAACGCTCAGAGACATTTCCCCTATCTGAAAGTCTGATAAACGCCGGAAAAATGACTAAGTCCAAAAAAAAAATTTTTTCAACTGTTTTAAATTTTACCCCCGTGGGATATATATTCTACCCACACACATTTGGAACTCTCCTGGGGTACCCTGATGCATATTATTCTCTCATTTAGTGGATATTTTCACAAACAAGTGAAATTTTCAAAAATCCAAAATATTGGCTGAAAACGACTAAATATCAAGGACTCATTGGGCGAATAGCTCTGGAACTGAAATCGGAACGCTCACTGACATTTCCCCTATCTGAAATTCTGATAAACGCTGGAAAAATGACTAAGTCCAAAAAAAATTTTTTTTCAACTTTTTTCAATTTTACCCACGTGGGATATATATTTCACCCACACACATTTGGAACTCTCCTAGGGTACCCTCACACATATTATTCCCTCATTTAGTGGATATTTTCACAAAAAAGTGAAATTTTCAAAAATCCAGAAAATTGGCTGAAAACTACTAAATATCAAGGACTCATTGGGCGAATCACTCTGGAACTGAAATCGTAACGCTCAGAGACATTTCCCCATCTGAAAGTCTGATAAACGCCGGAAAAATTACTAAGTACAAAAAAAAAATTTTTCAACTTTTTTCAATTTTACCCCCGTGGGATATATATTCTACCCACACACATTTGGAACTCTCCTGGGGTACCCTCATGCATATTATTCCCTCATTTAGTGGATATTTTCACAAAAAAGTGAAATTTTCAAAAATCCAGAAAATTGGCTGAAAACGACTAAATATCAAGGACACATTGGGCGAATCGCTCTGGAACTGAAATCGGAACGCTCACTGACATTTCCCCTATCTGAAAGTCTGATAAACGCCGGAAAAATGACTAAGTCCAAAAAAATTTTTTTTCAACTTTCTTCAATTTTACCCACGTGGGATATATATTCTACGTACACACATTTGGAACTCTCCTGGGGTACCCTCACACATATTATTCCCTCATTTAGTGGATATTTTCACAAAAAAGTGAAATTTTCAAAAATCCTGAAAATTGGCTGAAAACTACTAAATATCAAGGACTCATTGGGCGAATCGCTCTGGAACTGAAATTGGAAAGCTTAGAGACATTTCCCCTATCTGAAAGTCTGATAAACGCCGGAAAAATGACTAAGTCCAAAAAAAAATTTTTTTCAACTTTTTTAAATTTTACCCCCGGGGGATATATATTCTACCCACACACAATTGGAACTCTCCTGGGGTAACCTCACACATATTATTCCCTCATTTAGTGGATATTTTCACAAAAAAGTGAAATTTTAAAAATCCAAAATATTGGCTGAAAACGACTAAATATCAAGGACTCATTGGGCGAATGGCTCTGGAACCGAAATCGGAACGCTCACTGGCATTTCCCCTATCTGAAAGTCTGATAAACGGCGAAAAAATTACAAAGTCCAAAAAAAAATTCTTTCAACTTTTTCAATTTTACCTCCTTGGGATATATATTATACCTAAACACATTTGGAACTCTCCTGGGGTACCCTCACACATATTATTCCTTCATTTAGTGGATATTTTCACAAAAAAAGTGAAATTTTCAAAAATCCAGAAAATTGGCTGAAAACTACTAAATATCAAGGACTCATTGGGCGAATCGCTCTGGAACTGAAATCGGAACGCTCAGAGACATTTCCCCTATCTGAAAGTCTGATAAACGCCGGAAAAATGACTAAGTACAAAAAAAAAATATTTCAACTTTTTTCAATTTTACCCACGTGGGATATATAATCTACCCACACACATTTGGAACTCTCCTGGGGTACCCTCACACATATTATTCCCTCATTTAATGGATATTTTCACAAAAAAGTGAAATTTTCAAAAAATCAGAAAATTGGCTGAAAACTACTAAATATCAAGGACTCATTGGGCGAATCGCTCTGGAACTGAAATCGAAACGCTCAGAGACATTTCCCCTATCTGAAAGTCTGATAAACGCCGGAAAAATGACTAAGTCCAAAAAAAAAATTTTTTCAACTGTTTTAAATTTTACCCCCGTGGGATATATATTCTACCCACACACATTTGGAACTCTCCTGGGGTACCCTCATGCATATTATTCCCTCATTTAGTGGATATTTTCACAAAAAAGTGAAATTTTCAAAAATCCAGAAAATTGGCTGAAAACGACTAAATATCAAGGACACATTGGGCGAATCGCTCTGGAAATGAAACCGGAACGCTCACTGACATTTCCCCTATCTGAAAGTCTGATAAACGCCGGAAAAATGACTAAGTCCAAAAAAATTTTTTTTCAACTTTCTTCAATTTTACCCACGTGGGATATATATTCTACGTACACACATTTGGAACTCTCCTGGGGTACCCTCACACATATTATTCCCTCATTTAGTGGATATTTTCACAAAAAAGTGAAATTTTCAAAAATCCTGAAAATTGGCTGAAAACTACTAAATATCAAGGACTCATTGGGCGAATCGCTCTGGAACTGAAATTGGAAAGCTTAGAGACATTTCCCCTATCTGAAAGTCTGATAAACGCCGGAAAAATGACTAAGTCCAAAAAAAAATTTTTTTCAACTTTTTTAAATTTTACCCCCGGGGGATATATATTCTACCCACACACAATTGGAACTCTCCTGGGGTAACCTCACACATATTATTCCCTCATTTAGTGGATATTTTCACAAAAAAGTGAAATTTTAAAAATCCAAAATATTGGCTGAAAACGACTAAATATCAAGGACTCATTGGGCGAATCGCTCTGGAACCGAAATCGGAACGCTCACTGGCATTTCCCCTATCTGAAAGTCTGATAAACGGCGAAAAAATTACAAAGTCCAAAAAAAAATTCTTTCAACTTTTTCAATTTTACCTCCTTGGGATATATATTATACCTAAACACATTTGGAACTCTCCTGGGGTACCCTCACACATATTATTCCTTCATTTAGTGGATATTTTCACAAAAAAAGTGAAATTTTCAAAAATCCAGAAAATTGGCTGAAAACTACTAAATATCAAGGACTCATTGGGCGAATCGCTCTGGAACTGAAATCGGAACGCTCAGAGACATTTCCCCTATCTGAAAGTCTGATAAACGCCGGAAAAATGACTAAGTACAAAAAAAAAATATTTCAACTTTTTTCAATTTTACCCACGTGGGATATATAATCTACCCACACACATTTGGAACTCTCCTGGGGTACCCTCACACATATTATTCCCTCATTTAATGGATATTTTCACAAAAAAGTGAAATTTTCAAAAAATCAGAAAATTGGCTGAAAACTACTAAATATCAAGGATTCATTGGGCGAATCGCTCTGGAACTGAAATCGGAACACTCAGAGACATTTCCCCTATCTGAAAGTCTGATAAACGCCGGAAAAATGACTAAGTCCAAAAAAAAAATTTTTTCAACTGTTTTCAATTTTACCCCCGTGGGATATATATTCTACCCACACACATTTGGAACTCTCCTGGGGTACCCTCATGCATATTATTCCCTCATTTAGTGGATATTTTCACCAAAAAGTGAAATTTTCAAAAATCCAGAAAATTGGCTGAAAACGCCTAAATATCAAGGACACATTGGGCGAATCGCTCTGGAACTGAAACCGGAACGCTCACTGGGATTTCCACTATCTGAAAGTCTGATAAACGCCGGAAAAATGACTACGTCCAAAAAAAATTTTTTTCAACTTTCTTCAATTTTACCCACGTGGGATATATATTCTACCTACACACATTTAGAACTCTCCTGGCGTACCCTCACACATATTATTCCCTCATTTAGTGGATATTTTCACAAAAAAGTGAAATTTTCAAAAATCCAGAAAATTGACTGAAAACTACTAAATATCAAGGACTCATTGGGCGAATCGCTCTGGAACTGAAATCGGAACGCTCAGAGACATTTCCCCTATCTGAAAGTCTGATAAACGCCGGAAAAATGACTAAGTCCAAAAAAAATTTTTTTCAACTTTCTTCAATTTTACCCACGTGGGATATATATTCTACCTACACACATTTAGAACTCTCCTGGCGTACCCTCACACATATTATTCCCTCATTTAGTGGATATTTTCACAAAAAAGTGAAACTTTCAAAAATCCAAAATATTGGCTGAAAACGACTAAATATCAAGGACTCATTGGGCGAATCGCTCTGGAACTGAAATCGGAACGCTCAGTGACATTTCCCCTATCTGAAAGTCTGATAAACGTCGGAAAAATGACTAAGTCCAAAAAAAAATTTTTTTCAACTTTTTTACATTTTACCCCCGTGGGATATATATTCTACCCACATACATTTGGAACTCTCCTGGGGTACCCTCACGCATATTACTCCCTCATTTAGTGGATATTTTCACAAAAAAGTGAAATTTTCAAAAATCCAGAAAATTAGCTGAAAACGAGAAAATATCAAGGACTCAATGGGCGAATCGCTCTGAAACTGAAATCGGAAGGCTTACTGGCATTTCCCCTATCTGAAAGTCTGATAAACGCCGAAAAAATGACTAAGTCCAAAAAAAAAATTTTTTCAACTTTTTTCAATTTTACCCCCGTGGGATATATATTCTACCTACACACATTTGGAACTCTCCTGAGGTACCCCCAGACATATTATTCCCTCATTTAGTGGATATTTTCACAAACAAGTGAAATTTTCAAAAATCCAAAATATTGGTTGAAAACGCCTAAATATCAAGGACTCATTGGGCGAATCTCTCTGGAACTGAAATCGGAACGCTCACTGACATTTCCCCTATCTGTAAGTCTGATAAACGCCGGAAAAATGACTTAGTCCCAAAAAAATTTTTTTAAACTTTTTTCAATTTTACCCCCGTGGGATATATATTCTACCCACACACATTTGGAACTCTCCTGGGGTACCCTCACATATATTATTCCCTCATTTAGTGGATATTTTCACAAAAAAGTGAAACTTTAAAAATCCTAAATATTGGCTGAAAATGACTAAATATCAAGGACTCATTGGGCGAATCGCTCTGGAACTGAAATCGGAATGCTCACTGACATTTCCCCTATCTGAAAGTCTGATAAACGCCGGAAAATTGACTAAGTTCAAAAAAAAATTTTTTAAACTTTTTTCAATTTTACCCCCGTGGGATATATATTCTACCCACACACATTTGGAACTCTCCTGGGGTACCCTCACATATATTATTCCCTCATTTAGTGGATATTTTCACAAAAAAGTGAAACTTTCAAAAATCCAAAATATTGGCTGAAAACGACTAAATATCAAGGACTCATTTGGCGAATCGCTCTGGAACTGAAATCGGAACGCTCAGTGACATTTCCCCTATCTGAAAGTCTGATAAACGTCGGAAAAATGACTAAGTCCAAAAAAAATTTTTTTTCAACTTTTTTACATTTTACCCCCGTGGGATATATATTCTACCCACATACATTTGGAACTCTCCTGGGGTACCCTCACGCATATTACTCCCTCATTTAGTGGATATTTTCACAAAAAAGTGAAATTTTCAAAAATCCAGAAAATTAGCTGAAAACGAGAAAATATCAAGGACTCAATGGGCGAATCGCTCTGAAACTGAAATCGGAAGGCTTACTGGCATTTCCCCTATCTGAAAGTCTGATAAACGCCGAAAAAATGACTAAGTCCAAAAAAAAAATTTTTTCAACTTTTTTCAATTTTACCCCCGTGGGATATATATTCTACCTACACACATTTGGAACTCTCCTGAGGTACCCTCAGACATATTATTCCCTCATTTAGTGGATATTTTCACAAACAAGTGAAACTTTAAAAATCCTAAATATTGGCTGAAAATGACTAAATATCAAGGACTCATTGGGCGAATCGCTCTGGAACTGAAATCGGAATGCTCACTGACATTTCCCCTATCTGAAAGTCTGATAAACGCTGGAAAATTGACTAAGTTCAAAAAAAAATTTTTTCAACTTTTTTCTATTTTACCCCCGTGGGATATATATTCTACCCACACACATTTGGAACTCTCCTGGGGTACCCTCACACATATTATTCCCTCATTTAGTGGATATTTTCACAAAAAAGTGAAATTTTCAAAAATCCAGAAAATTGACTGAAAACTACTAAATATCAAGGACTCATTGGGCGAATCGCTCTGGAACTGAAATCGGAGCGCTCAGTGACATTTCCCCTATCTGAAAGTCTGATAAACGCCGGAAAAATGACTAAGTCCAAAAAAAAATTTTTTTCAACTATTTTAAATTTTACCCCCGTGGGATATATGTTCTACCCACACACATTTGGAACTCTCCTGGGGTACCCTCACGCATATTATTCCCTCATTTAGTGGATATTTTCACAAAAAAGTGACATTTTCAAAAATCCATAAAAATTGGCTGAAAACGACTTAATATCAAGGACTCATTGGGCGAATCGCTCTGGAACTGAAATCCGAACGCTCACTGACATTTCCCCTATCTGAAAGTCTGATAAATGCCGGAAAGATGACTAAGTGCAAAAAAATTTTTTTCAACTGTTATCAATTTTACCTACGTGGGATATATATTCTACCCACACACATTTGGAACTCTCCTGGGGTACCCTCACACATATTATTCCCTCATTTAGTGGATATTTTCACAAAAAAGTGAAATGTTCAAAAATCAAAAATATTGGCTGAAAACGACTAAATATCAAGGACTCATTGGGCAAATCGCTCTGGAACTGAAATCGGAACGCTCACTGACATTTCCCCTATCTGAAAGTCTGATAAATGCTAGAAAAATGACGAAGTCCAAAAAAATTTTTTTTCAACTTTTATCAATTTTACCTACGTGGGATATATATTCTACCCACACACATTTGGAACTCTCCTGGGGTACCCTCACACATATTATTCCCTCATTTAGTGGATATTTTCACAAAAAAGTGAAATTTTCAAAAATCCAAAATATTGGCTGAAAACGACTAAATATCAAGGACTCATTGGGTGAATCTCCCTGGAACTGAAATCGGAATGCTCACTGACATTTCCCCTATCTGAAAGTCTGATAAACGCCGGAAAAATGACTAAGTCCAAAAAAAAAACTTTTTTCAACTTTTTTCAATTTTACCCCCATGGGATATATATTCTACCCACACACATTTGGAACTCTCCTGTGGTACCCTCACACATATTATTCCCTCATTTAGTGGATATTTTCACAAAAAAGTGAAATTTTCAAAAATCCAGTAAATTGGCTGAAAACGACTAAATATCAAGGACTCATTGGGCGAATCGCTCTGGAACTGAAATCGGAACGCTCACTGACATTTCCCTTACCTGAAAGACTGATAAACGCCGAAAAAATGACTAAGTCCAAAAAAAAAATTTTTTCAACTTTTTTCTATTTTACCCCCTTGGGATATGTATTCTACCTACACACATTTGGAACTCTCCTGTGGTACCCTCACTCATATTATTCCCTCATTTAGTGGATATTTTCATAAAAAAGTGAAATTTTCAAAAATCCAGAAAATTGGCTGAAAACGACTAAATATCAAGGACTCATTGGGCGAACCGCTCTGGAACTGAAATCGGAATGCTCACTGACATTTGCCCTATCTGAAAGTCTGATAAACGCCGGAAAAATGACTAAGTTAAAAAAAAAATGTTTTTCAACTTTTTTCAATTTTACCCCCGTGGGATATATATTCTACACACACACATTTGGAACTCTCCTGGGGTACCCTCACACATATTATTCCCTCATTTAGTGGATATTTTCACAAAAAAGTGAAATTTTCAAAAATTCAGAAAATTGGCTGAAAACGACTAAATATTAAGGACTCATTGGGCGAATTGCTCTGCAACTGAAATCGGAACGCTCACTGACATTTCCCCTATCTGAAAGTCTGATAAACGCCGAAAAAATGACTAAGTCCAAAAAAAAAATTTTTTCAACTTTTTTCTATTTTACCCCCGTGGGATATGTATTCTATCTACACACATTTGGAACTCTCCTGGGGTACCCTCACACATATTATTCCCTCATTTAGTGGATATTTTCACAAAAAAGTGAAATTTTCAAAAATGCAGAAAATTGGCTGAAAACGACTAAATATCAAGGACTCATTGGGCGAATCGCTCTGGAACTGAAATCGGAATGCTCACTGACATTTGCCCTATTTGAAAGTCTGATAAACGCCGAAAAAATGACTAAGTCCAAAAAAAAAATTTTTTCAACTTTTTTCAATTTTACCCCCGTGGGATATATATTCTACGCACACACATTTGGAACTCTCCTGTGGTACCCTCACACATATTATTCCCTCATTTAGTGGATATTTTCATAAAAAAGTGAAATTTTCAAAAATCCTGAAAATTGGCTGAAAACGACTTAATATGAAGGACTCATTGGGCGAATTGCTCTGGAATTGAAATCGGAACGCTCACTGATATTTCCTCTATCTGAAAGTCTGATAAACGCCGGAAAAATGACTAAGTCCAAAAAAAAATGTTTTTAAACTTTTTTCAATTTTACCCCCGTGGGATATGTATTCTACCTACACACATTTGGAAGTCTCCTGGGGTACCCTCACACATATTATTCCCTCATTTAGTGGATATTTTCACAAAAAAGTGAAATTTTCAAAAATCCAGAAAATTGGCTGAAAACGACTAAATATCAAGGACTCATTGGGTGAATCGCTCTGGAACTGAAATCGGAATGCTCACTGACATTTGCCCTATCTGAAAGCATGATAAACGCCGGAAAAATGACTAAGTTCAAAAAAAAATGTTTTTCAACTTTTTTCAATTTTACCCCCGTGGGATATATATTCTACACACACACATTTGGAACTCTCCTGGGGTACCCTCAAACATATTATTCCCTCATTTAGTGGATATTTTCATAAAAAAGTGAAATTTTCAAAAATCCAGAAAATTGGCTGAAAACGACTTAATATCAAGGACTCATTGGGCGAATTGCTCTGGAATTGAAATTGGAACGCTCACTGACATTTCCCCTATCTGAAAGTCTGATAAACGCCGGAAAAATGTCTAAGTCCAAAAAAAAATGTTTTTCAACTTCTTTCAATTTTACCCCCGTGGGATATATATACTACCTACACACATTTGGAACTCTTCTGTGGTACCCTCACACATATTATTCCCTCATTTAGTAGATATTTTCACAAAAAAGTGAAATTTTCAAAAATTCTAAATAGTGGCTGAAAACTACTAAATATCAAGGACTCATTGGGCGAATCGCTCTGGAACTGAAATCGGAATGCTCACTGACATTTGCCCTATCTGAAAGTCTGATAAACGCCGAAAAAATGACTAAGTCCAAAAAAAAATTTTTTTCAACTTTTTTCAATTTTACCCCCGTGGGATATGTATTCTACCTACACACATTTGGAACTCTCCTGTGGTACCCTCGAACATATTATTCCCTCATTTAGTGGATATTTTCATAAAAAAGTGAAATTTTCAAAAATCCAGAAAATTGGCTGAAAACGACTTAATATCAAGGACTCATTGGGCGAATTGCTCTGAAATTGAAATCGGAACGCTCACTGACATTTCCCCTATCTGATAATCTGATGAACGTGGGAAAAATGACTGAGGCTGTGTGCCCACGTAGCGTTTTTCAAGCGTATATGCTGCGGAATTTCCGCAGCATAAACGCTTGAAAAACGCATGTATATCCGCACCCCATGGTCCCCAATGGCATTCCGCAATGTCAATGCCCATGCTGCGGATTTTTCCGCAGCGTATATGTTGCGGTCAAAAATCCGCAGCATGTTCATTAATTTTGCGGAAGCGCTGCGGAATCAATGTACGGATGGTACCCAAGTCTGGAGGAGAGGAGACTCTCATCCAGACCTGGGTACCAAAGAACCTGTAAAAAAAAGAATAAAATAAAGTTTATACTTATCTTCTGATGTTTTCCCTCCGTCGCGCTGTTGTCTGAAGGACCTGCCACGTCATTGAGTCATGTGACCCACCACATGACTCAATGACGTCACCGCAGGTCCTGCACACAACAGCGTGAGCCGCTCAAGCCTCCGGACGGGGCAGAGAATGCATCAGAAGGTGAGTATAAAGTTTATTTTTTTATTTTTTACCATTCTGAACAAGTTGTCAAGCACTTTTCCAAGTGATGCTTGTAGAAGTGCTTGATAACCCGCATGTGGAAATGCATGCAAAGATGCCTCACAAACGCTTCTACCTGGCGGGAAAACCGCATGTAATATCCGCATGCGATTTTCCCGCCAGAGAGAAGCGTAAAAAATATGCTTCAGGTCCGCAACGTGGGCACATAGCCTAAGTCCAAAAAAAAATTTTTTTCAACTTTTTTCAATTTTACCCCCGTGGGATATATATTCTACCCACACACATTTGGAACTCTCCTGTGGTATCCTCACACATATTATTCCCTCATTTAGTGGATATTTTCATAAAAAAGTGAAATTTTTAAAAATCCAGAAAATTGGCTGAAAACGACTTAATATGAAGGACTCATTGGGCGAATTGCTCTGGAATTGATATCGGAACGCTCACTGATATTTCCTCTATCTGAAAGTCTGATAAACGCCGGAAAAATGACTAAGTCCAAAAAAAATTTTTTTTAAACTTTTTTCTATTTTACCCTCGTGTGATATGTATTCTACCTACACACATTTGGAACTCTCCTGGGGTACCCTCAAACATATTATTCCCTCATTTAGTGGATATTTTCACAAAAAAGTGAAATTTTCAAAAATCCAGAAAATTGGCTGAAAACGACTAAATATCAAGGATTCGTTGGGCGAATCGCTCTGGAACTGAAATCGGAATGCTCACTGACATTTGCCCAATCTGAAAGTCTGATAAACGGCGGAAAAATGACTAAGTCCAAAAAAAAATTTTTTTCAACTTTTTTCAATTTTAGCCCCGTGGGATATATATTCTACCCACACACATTTGGAACTCTCCTGTGGTACCCTCAAACATATTATTCCCTCATTTAGTGGATATTTTCATAAAAAAGTGAAATTTTCAAAAATACAGAAAATTGGCTGAAAACGACTTACTATCAAGGACTCATTGGGCGAATTGCTCTGAAATTGAAATCGGAACGCTCACTGACATTTCCCCTATCTGAAAATCTGATGAACGCCGGAAAAATGACTAAGTCCAAAAAAAATTTTTTTTCAACTTTTTTAAATTTTACCCCCATGGGATATATATTCTACCCACACACATTTGGAGCTCTCCTGGGGTACCCTCACACATATTATTCCCTCATTTAGTGGATATTTTCACAAAAAAGTAAAATTTTCAAAAATTCTAAATATTGGCTGAAACGACTAAATATCAAGGACTCATTGGGCGAATCGCTCTGGAACTGAAATCGGAATGCTCTCTGACATTTGCCCTATCTGAAAGCATGATAAACAGCGGAAAAATTACTAAGTCCAAAAAAAAAATTTTTTCAACTTTTTTCTATTTTACCCCCGTGGGATATGTATTCTATCTACACACATTTGGAACTCTCCTGGGGTACCCTCACACATATTATTCCCTCATTTAGTGGATATTTTCACAAAAAAGTGTAATTTTCAAAAATGCAGAAAATTGGCTGAAAACGACTAAATATCAAGGACTCATTGGGCGAATCGCTCTGGAACTGAAATCGGAATGCTCACTGATATTTGCCCTATCTGAAAGTCTGATAAACGGCGGAAAAATTACTAAGTCCCAAAAAAAATTTTTTTCAACTTTTTTCAATTTTACCCCGTGGGATATATATTCTACCCACACACATTTGGAACTCTCCTGGGGTACGGTCAAACATATTATTCCCTCATTTAGTGGATATTTTCATAAAAAAGTGAAATTTTCAAAAATCCAGAAAATTGGCTGAAAACGACTTAATATCAAGGACTCATTGGGCGAATTGCTCTGGAATTGAAATTGGAACGCTCACTGACATTTCCCCTATCTGAAAGTCTGATAAACGCCGGAAAAATGACTAAGTCCAAAAAAAAAATGTTTTTCAACTTCTTTCAATTTTACCCCCGTGGGATATATATACTACCTACACACATTTGGAACTCTTCTGTGGTACCCTCACACATATTATTCCCTCATTTAGTGGATATTTTCACAAAAAAGTGAAATTTTCAAAAATCCAGAAAATTGGCTGAAAACGACTTAATATCAAGGACTCATTGGGCGAATCGCTCTGGAACTGAAATCGGAATGCTCACTGACATTTGCCCTATCTGAAAGACTGATAAACGCCGAAAAAATGACTAAGTTCAAAAAAAAATTTTTTTCAACTTTTTTCTATTTTACCCCCTTGGGATATGTATTCTACCTACACACATTTGGAACTCTCCTGTGGTACCCTCACACATATTATTCCCTCATTTAGTGGATATTTTCATAAAAAAGTGAAATTTTCAAAAATCCAGAAAATTGGCTGAAAACGACTTAATATCAAGGACTCATTGGGCGAATTGCTCTGAAATTGAAATCGGAACGCTCACTGACATTTCCCCTATCTGATAATCTGATGAACGCCGGAAAAATGACTAAGTCCAAAAAAAAATTTTTTTCAACTTTTTTCAATTTTACCCCCGTGGGATATATATTCTACCCACACACATTTGGAACTCTCCTGTGGTACCCTCACTCATATTATTCCCTCATTTAGTGGATATTTTCACAAAAAAGTAAAATTTTCAAAAATTCAAAATATTGGCTGAAAACGACTAAATATCAAGGACTCATTGGGCAAATCGCTCTGGAACTGAAATCGGAATGCTCACTGACATTTGCTCTATCTGAAAGTCTGATAAACGCTGAAAAAATGACTAAGTCCAAAAAAAAAATTTTTTCAACTTTTTTCTATTTTACCCCCGTGGGATATGTATTCTATCTACACACATTTGGAACTCTCCTGGGGTACCCTCACACATATTATTCCCTCATTTAGTGGATATTTTCACAAAAAAGTGTAATTTTCAAAAATGCAGAAAATTGGCTGAAAACGACTAAATATCAAGGACTCATTGGGCGAATCGCTCTGGAACTGAAATCGGAATGCTCACTGATATTTGCCCTATCTGAAAGTCTGATAAACGGCGGAAAAATTACTAAGTCCCAAAAAAAATTTTTTTCAACTTTTTCAATTTTACCCCATGGGATATATATTCTACCCACACACATTTGGAACTCTCCTGGGGTACCCTCAAACATATTATTCCCTCATTTAGTGGATATTTTCATAAAAAAGTGAAATTTTCAAAAATCCAGAAAATTGGCTGAAAACGACTTAATATCAAGGACTCATTGGGCGAATTGCTCTGGAATTGAAATTGGAACGCTCACTGACATTTCCCCTATCTGAAAGTCTGATAAACGCCGGAAAAATGACTAAGTCCAAAAAAAAATGTTTTTCAACTTCTTTCAATTTTACCCCCGTGGGATATATATACTACCTACACACATTTGGAACTCTTCTGTGGTACCCTCACACATATTATTCCCTCATTTAGTGGATATTTTCATAAAAAAGTGAAATTTTCAAAAATCCAGAAAATTGGCTGAAAACGACTTAATATCAAGGACTCATTGGGCGAATTGCTCTGGAATTGAAATTGGAACGCTCACTGACATTTCCCCTATCTGAAAGTCTGATAAACGCCGGAAAAATGATTAAGTCCAAAAAAAAATGTTTTTCAACTTTTTTCAATTTTACCCCCGTGGGATATATATTCTACCCACACACATTTGGAACTCTCCTGGGGTACCCTCACATATATTATTCCCTCATTTAGTGGATATTTTCACAAAAAAGTGAAATTTTGAAAAATCCAGAAAATTGGCTGAAAACGACGAAATATCAAGGACTCATAGGGCGAATCGCTCTGGAACTGAAATCAGAACACTCACTGACATTTCCCTTATCTGAAAGTCTGATAAACGCCGGAAAAATGAATAAGTCCAAAAAAAAAATTTTTTTCAACTTTTTTCAATTTTACCCCCGTGGGATATATATTCTACCCACACACATTTGGAACTCTCCTGGGGTACCCTCACACATATTATTCCCTCATTTAGTGGATATTTTCACAAAAAAGTTAAATTTTCAAAAATCCAGAAAATTGGCTGAAAACGACTAAATATCAAGGACTCATAGGGCGAATCGCTCTGGAACTGAAATCGGAACACTCACTGACATGTCCCTTATCTGAAAGTCTGATAAACGCCGGAAAAATGACTAAGTCCAAAAAAAATATTTTTTTTCAACTTTTTTCAATTTTACCCCCGTGGGATATATATTCTACCCACACACATTTGGAACTCTCCTGGGGTACCCTCACACATATTATTCCCTCATTTAGTGGATATTTTCACAAAAAAAGTGAAATTTTCAAAAATCCAGAAAATTGGCTGAAAACGACTAAATATCAAGGACTCATTGGACCAATGGCTCTGGAACTAAAATCGGAACGCTGACTGACATTTACCCTATCTGAAAGTCTGATAAACGCCGGAAAAATGATTAAGTCCAAAAAAAAATGTTTTTCAACTTTTTTCAATTTTACCCCCGTGGGATATATATTCTACCTACACACATTTGGAACTCTTCTGGGGTACCCTCAAACATATTATTCCCTCATTTAGTGGATATTTTCATAAAAAAGTGAAATTTTCAAAAATCCAGAAAATTGGCTGAAAACGACTTAATATCAAGGACTCATTGGGCGAATCGCTCTGGAACTGAAATCGGAATGCTCACTGACATTTGCCCTATCTGAAAGTCTGATAAACGCCGGAAAAATGACTAAGTCCAAAAAAAAATGTTTTTCAACTTTTTTCAATTTTACCCCCGTGGGATAAATATTCTACCCACACACATTTGGAACTCTCCTGGGGTACCCTCACACATATTATTCCCTCATTTAGTGGATATTTTCACAAAAAAGTGAAATTTTCAAAAATCCAGAAAATTGGCTGAAAACGACTAAATATCAAGGACTCATAGGGCGAATCGCTCTGGAACTGAAATCAGAACACTCACTGACATTTCCCTTATCTGAAAGTCTGATGAACGCCGGAAAAACGACTAAGTCTAAAAAAAAAATTTTTTTCAACTTTTTTCAATTTTACCCCCGTGGGATATATATTCTACCCACACACATTTGGAACTCTCCTGGGGTACCCTCACACATATTATTCCCTCATTTAGTGGATATTTTCACAAAAAAGTGAAATTTTCAAAAATGCAGAAAATTGGCTGAAAACGACTTACTATCAAGGACTCATTGGGCGAATTGCTCTGAAATTGAAATCGGAACGCTCACTGACATTTCCCCTATCTGAAAATCTGATGAACGCCGGAAAAATGACTAAGTCCAAAAAAAATTTTTTTTCAACTTTTTTAAATTTTACCCCCATGGGATATATATTCTACCCACACACATTTGGAGCTCTCCTGGGGTACCCTCACACATATTATTCCCTCATTTAGTGGATATTTTCACAAAAAAAGTGAAATTTTCAAAAATCCAGAAAATTGGCTGAAAACGACTAAATATCAAGGACTCATTGGGCCAATGGCTCTGGAACTAAAATCGGAATGCTCACTGACATTTACCCTATCTGAAAGTCTGATAAACGCCGGAAAAATGACTAAGTCCAAAAAAAAATGTTTTTCAACTTTTTTCAATTTTACCCCCGTGGGATATATATTCTACCTACACACATTTGGAACTCTTCTTGGGTACCCTCACACATATTATTCCCTCATTTAGTGGATATTTTCACAAAAAAGTAAAATTTTCAAAAATTCTAAATATTGGCTGAAACGACTAAATATCAAGGACTCATTGGGCGAATCGCTCTGGAACTGAAATCGGAATGCTCACTGACATTTGCTCTATCTGAAAGTCTGATAAACGCGGAAAAAATGACTAAGTCCAAAAAAAAAATTTTTTCAACTTTTTTCTATTTTACCCCCGTGGGATATGTATTCTACCTACACACATTTGGAAGTCTCCTGGGGTACCCTCACACATATTATTCCCTCATTTAGTGGATATTTTCACAAAAAAGTGAAATTTTCAAAAATGCAGAAAATTGGCTGAAAACGACTAAATATCAAGGACTCATTGGGTGAATCGCTCTGGAACTGAAATCGGAATGCTCACTGACATTTGCCCTATCTGAAAGCATGATAAACACCGGAAAAATTACTAAGTCCCAAAAAAAAATTTTTTCAACTTTTTTCAATTTTACCCCCGTGGGATATATATTCTACCCACACACATTTGGAACTCTCCTGGGGTACCCTCAAACATATTATTCCCTCATTTAGTGGATATTTTCATAAAAAAGTGAAATTTTCAAAAATCCAGAAAATTGGCTGAAAACGACTTAATATCAAGGACTGATTGGGCGAATCGCTCTGGAGCTGAAATCGAAATGCTCACTGACATTTGCCCTATCTGAAAGACTGATAAACGCCGAAAAAATGACTAAGTTCAAAAAAAAAATTTTTTCAACTTTTTTCTATTTTACCCCCTTGGGATATGTATTCTACCTACACACATTTGGAACTCTCCTGTGGTACCCTCATGCATATTATTCTCTCATTTAGTGGATATTTTCACAAACAAGTGAAATTTTCAAAAATTCTAAATAGTGGCTGAAAACGACTAAATATCAAGGACTCATTGGGCGAACCGCTCTTCAACTGAAATCGGAATGCTCACTGACATTTGCCCTATCTGAAAGTCTGATAAACGCCGGAAAAATGACTAAGTTCAAAAAAAAATGTTTTTCAACTTTTTTCAATTTTACCCCCGTGGGATATATATTCTACCCACACACATTTGGAACTCTCCTGTGGTACCCTCACACATATTATTCCCTCATTTAGTGGATATTTTCACAAAAAAGTGAAATTTTCAAAAATCCAGAAAATTGGCTGAAAACGACTAAATATCAAGGACTCATAGGGCGAATCGCTCTGGAACTGAAATCAGAACACTCACTGACATTTCCCTTATCTGAAAGTCTGATAAACGCCGGAAAAATGACTTGCAAAAAAAAAATTTTTTTCAACTTTTTTCAATTTTACCCCCGTGGGATATATATTCTACCCACACACATTTGGAACTCTCCTGGGGTACCCTCACACATATTATTCCCTCATTTAGTGGATATTTTCACAAAAAAGTTACATTTTCAAAAATCCAGAAAATTGGCTGAAAACGATTAAATATCAAGGACTCATAGGGCGAATCGCTCTGGAACAGAAATCGGAACACTCACTGACATTTCCCTTATCTGAAAGTCTGATAAACTCCGGAAAAATGACTAAGTCCAAAAAAAATATTTTTTTTCAACTTTTTTCAATTTTACCCCCGTGGGATATATATTCTACCCACACACATTTGGAACTCTCCTGGGGTACCCTCACACATATTATTCCCTCATTTAGTGGATATTTTCACAAAAAAAGTGAAATTTTCAAAAATCCAGAAAATTGGCTGAAAACGACTAAATATCAAGGACTCATTGGGCCAATGGCTCTGGAATTGAAATTGGAACGCTCACTGACATTTCCCCTATCTGATAATCTGATAAAAGCCGGAAAAATGACTAAGTCCAAAAAAAAATGTTTTTCAACTTTTTTCAATTTTACCCCCGTGGGATATGTATTCTACCCACACACATTTGGAACTCTCCTGTGGTTCCCTCACACATATTATTCCCTCATTTAGTGGATATTTTCATAAAAAAGTGAAATTTTCAAAAATCCAGAAAATTGGCTGAAAACGACTTAATATCAAGGACTCATTGGGCGAATTGCTCTGGAATTGAAATCGGAACGCTCACTGATATTTCCCCTATCTGAAAGTCTGATAAACGCCGGAAAAATGACTAAGTCCAAAAAAAAATTTTTTTTCAACTTTTTTCAATTTTACCCCCGTGGGATATATATTCTACCCACACACATTTGGAACTCTCCTGTGGTACCCTCACACATATTATTCCCTCATTTAGTGGATATTTTCACAAAAAAGTGACATTTTCAAAAATCCAGAAAATTGTCTGAAAACGACTAAATATCAAGGACTCATTGGGCGAATTGCTCTGGAACTGAAATCGGAATGCTCACTGACACTTGCCCTATCTGAAAGTCTGATAAACGCCGGAAAAATGACTAAGTCCAAAAAAAAATTTTTTTTCAACTTTTTTCAATTTTACCCCCGTGGCATATATATTCTACCCACACACTTTTGGAACTCTCCTGTGGTACCCTCACACATATTATTCCCTCATTTAGTGGATATTTTCATAAAAAAGTGAAATTTTCAAAAATCCAGAAAATTGGCTGAAAACGACTTAATATCAAGGACTCATTGGGCGAATTGCTCTGGAATTGAAATTGGAACGCTCACTGACATTTCCCCTATCTGAAAGTCTGATAAACGCCGGAAAAATGACTAAGTCCAAAAAAAAATGTTTTTCAACTTTTTTCAATTTTACCCCCGTGGGATATATATTCTACCCACACACATTTGGAACTCTCCTGTGGTTCCCTCACACATATTATTCCCTCATTTAGTGGATATTTTCATAAAAAAGTGAAATTTTCAAAAATCCAGAAAATTGGCTGAAAACGACTAAATATCAAGGACTCATTGGGCGAATCGCTCTGGAACTGAAATCGGAATGCTCACTGACATTTGCCCTATCTGAAAGTCTGATAAACGCCGGAAAAATTACTAAGTCCAAAAAAAAATTTTTTTTCAACTTTTTTTAATTTTACCCCCGTGGGATATATATTCTACCTACACACATTTGGAACTCTTCTGGGGTACCCTCACACATATTATTCCCTCATTTAGTGAATATTTACACAAAAAAGAGAAATTTTCAAAAATCCAGAAAATTGGCTGAAAACGACTAAATATCAAGGACTCATTGGGCGAATCGCTCTGGAACTGAAATCAAAACGCTCACCGACATTTCCCCTATCTGAAAGTCTGATAAACGGCGGAAAAATGACTAAGTCCAAAATAAAATGTTTTTCAACTTTTTTCAATTTTACCCCCGTGGGATATATATTCTACCCACACACATTTGGAACTCTCCTGTGGTACCCTCACACATTTTATTCCCTCATTTAGTGGATATTTTCATAAAAAAGTTAAATTTTCAAAAATCCAGAAAATTGGCTGAAAACGACTAAATATCAAGGACTCATTGGAAGAATCGCTCTGGAACTGAAATCAGATTGCTCACCGACATTTCCCCTATCTGAAAGTCTGATAAACGCCGGAAAAATGACTAAGTCCAAAAAAAAAATTTTTTTCAACTTTTTTCAATTTTACCCCCGTGGGATATGTATTCTACCCACACACATTTGGAACTCTCCTGTGGTTCCCTCACACATATTATTCCCTCATTTAGTGGATATTTTCATAAAAAAGTGAAATTTTCAAAAATCCAGAAAATTGGCTGAAAACGACTTAATATCAAGGACTCATTGGGCGAATTGCTCTGGAATTGAAATTGGAACGCTCACTGATATTTCCCCTATCTGAAAGTCTGATAAACGCCGGAAAAATGACTAAGTCCAAAAAAAAAATTTTTTTCAACTTTTTTCAATTTTACCCCCGTGGGATATATATTCTACCCACACACATTTGGAACTCTCCTGTGGTACCCTCACACATATTATTCCCTCATTTAGTGGATATTTTCACAAAAAAGTGACATTTTCAAAAATCCAGAAAATTGTCTGAAAACGACTAAATATCAAGGACTCATTGGGCAAATCGCTCTGGAACTGAAATCGGAATGCTCACTGACATTTGCCCTATCTGAAAGTCTGATAAACGCCGGAAAAATGACTAAGTCCAAAAAAAAATGTTTTTCAACTTTTTTCAATTTTACCCCCGTGGAATATATTCTACCCACACACATTTGGAACTCTCCTGGGGTACCCTCACACATATTATTCCCTCATTTAGTGGATATTTTCACAAAAAAGTGAAATTTTCAAAAATCCAGAAAATTGGCTGAAAACGACTAAATATCAAGGACTCATTGGGCGAATCGCTCTGGAACTGAAATCAGAACGCTCACCGACATTTCCCCTATCTGAAAGTCTGATAAACTCCGGAAAAATGACTAAGTCCAAAAAAAATTTTTTTTTTCAACTTTTTTCAATTTTACCCCCGTGGGATATATATTCTACCCACACACATTTGGAACTCTCCTGGGGTACCCTCACACATATTATTCCCTCATTTAGTGGATATTTTCACAAAAAAAGTGAAATTTTCAAAAATCCAGAAAATTGGCTGAAAACGACTAAATATCAAGGACTCATTGGGCCAATGGCTCTGGAATTGAAATTGGAACGCTCACTGACATTTCCCCTATCTGATAATCTGATAAAAGCCGGAAAAATGACTAAGTCCAAAAAAAAATGTTTTTCAACTTTTTTCAATTTTACCCCCGTGGGATATGTATTCTACCCACACACATTTGGAACTCTCCTGTGGTTCCCTCACACATATTATTCCCTCATTTAGTGGATATTTTCATAAAAAAGTGAAATTTTCAAAAATCCAGAAAATTGGCTGAAAACGACTTAATATCAAGGACTCATTGGGCGAATTGCTCTGGAATTGAAATCGGAACGCTCACTGATATTTCCCCTATCTGAAAGTCTGATAAACGCCGGAAAAATGACTAAGTCCAAAAAAAAATTTTTTTTCAACTTTTTTCAATTTTACCCCCGTGGGATATATATTCTACCCACACACATTTGGAACTCTCCTGTGGTACCCTCACACATATTATTCCCTCATTTAGTGGATATTTTCACAAAAAAGTGACATTTTCAAAAATCCAGAAAATTGTCTGAAAACGACTAAATATCAAGGACTCATTGGGCGAATTGCTCTGGAACTGAAATCGGAATGCTCACTGACACTTGCCCTATCTGAAAGTCTGATAAACGCCGGAAAAATGACTAAGTCCAAAAAAAAATTTTTTTTCAACTTTTTTCAATTTTACCCCCGTGGCATATATATTCTACCCACACACTTTTGGAACTCTCCTGTGGTACCCTCACACATATTATTCCCTCATTTAGTGGATATTTTCATAAAAAAGTGAAATTTTCAAAAATCCAGAAAATTGGCTGAAAACGACTTAATATCAAGGACTCATTGGGCGAATTGCTCTGGAATTGAAATTGGAACGCTCACTGACATTTCCCCTATCTGAAAGTCTGATAAACGCCGGAAAAATGACTAAGTCCAAAAAAAAATGTTTTTCAACTTTTTTCAATTTTACCCCCGTGGGATATATATTCTACCCACACACATTTGGAACTCTCCTGTGGTTCCCTCACACATATTATTCCCTCATTTAGTGGATATTTTCATAAAAAAGTGAAATTTTCAAAAATCCAGAAAATTGGCTGAAAACGACTAAATATCAAGGACTCATTGGGCGAATCGCTCTGGAACTGAAATCGGAATGCTCACTGACATTTGCCCTATCTGAAAGTCTGATAAACGCCGGAAAAATTACTAAGTCCAAAAAAAAATTTTTTTTCAACTTTTTTTAATTTTACCCCCGTGGGATATATATTCTACCTACACACATTTGGAACTCTTCTGGGGTACCCTCACACATATTATTCCCTCATTTAGTGAATATTTACACAAAAAAGAGAAATTTTCAAAAATCCAGAAAATTGGCTGAAAACGACTAAATATCAAGGACTCATTGGGCGAATCGCTCTGGAACTGAAATCAAAACGCTCACCGACATTTCCCCTATCTGAAAGTCTGATAAACGGCGGAAAAATGACTAAGTCCAAAATAAAATGTTTTTCAACTTTTTTCAATTTTACCCCCGTGGGATATATATTCTACCCACACACATTTGGAACTCTCCTGTGGTACCCTCACACATTTTATTCCCTCATTTAGTGGATATTTTCATAAAAAAGTTAAATTTTCAAAAATCCAGAAAATTGGCTGAAAACGACTAAATATCAAGGACTCATTGGAAGAATCGCTCTGGAACTGAAATCAGATTGCTCACCGACATTTCCCCTATCTGAAAGTCTGATAAACGCCGGAAAAATGACTAAGTCCAAAAAAAAAATTTTTTTCAACTTTTTTCAATTTTACCCCCGTGGGATATGTATTCTACCCACACACATTTGGAACTCTCCTGTGGTTCCCTCACACATATTATTCCCTCATTTAGTGGATATTTTCATAAAAAAGTGAAATTTTCAAAAATCCAGAAAATTGGCTGAAAACGACTTAATATCAAGGACTCATTGGGCGAATTGCTCTGGAATTGAAATTGGAACGCTCACTGATATTTCCCCTATCTGAAAGTCTGATAAACGCCGGAAAAATGACTAAGTCCAAAAAAAAAATTTTTTTCAACTTTTTTCAATTTTACCCCCGTGGGATATATATTCTACCCACACACATTTGGAACTCTCCTGTGGTACCCTCACACATATTATTCCCTCATTTAGTGGATATTTTCACAAAAAAGTGACATTTTCAAAAATCCAGAAAATTGTCTGAAAACGACTAAATATCAAGGACTCATTGGGCAAATCGCTCTGGAACTGAAATCGGAATGCTCACTGACATTTGCCCTATCTGAAAGTCTGATAAACGCCGGAAAAATGACTAAGTCCAAAAAAAAATGTTTTTCAACTTTTTTCAATTTTACCCCCGTGGAATATATTCTACCCACACACATTTGGAACTCTCCTGGGGTACCCTCACACATATTATTCCCTCATTTAGTGGATATTTTCACAAAAAAGTGAAATTTTCAAAAATCCAGAAAATTGGCTGAAAACGACTAAATATCAAGGACTCATTGGGCGAATCGCTCTGGAACTGAAATCAGAACGCTCACCGACATTTCCCCTATCTGAAAGTCTGATAAACGCCGGAAAAATGACTAAGTCCAAAATAAAATGTTTTTCAACTTTTTTCAATTTTACCCCCGTGGGATATATATTCTACCCACACACATTTGGAACTCTCCTGTGGTACCCTCACACATATTATTTCCTCATTTAGTGGATATTTTCATAAAAAAGTGACATTTTCAAAAATCCAGAAAATTGGCTGAAAACGACTAAATATCAAGGACTCATTGGACGAATCGCTCTGGAACTGAAATGAGATTGCTCACCGATATTTCCCCTATCTGAAAGTCTGATAAACACCGGAAAAATGACTAAGTCCAAAATAAAATGTTTTTCAACTTTTTTCAATTTTACCCCCGTGGGATATATATTCTACCCACACACATTTGGAACTCTCCTGGGGTACCCTCACACATATTATTCCCTCATTTAGTGGATATTTTCATAAAAAAGTGAAATTTTCAAAAATCCAGAAAATTGGCTGAAAACAACTTAATATCAAGGACTCATTGGGCGAATTGCTCTGGAATTGAAATCGGAACGCTCACTGACATTTCCCCTATCTGAAAGTCTGATAAAAGCCGGAAAAATGACTAAGTTCAAAAAAAAATATTTTTCAACTTTTTTCAATTTTACCCCCGTGGGATATATATTCTACCCACACACATTTGGAACTCTCCTGGGGTACCCTCACACATATTATTCCCTCATTTAGTGGATATTTTCACAAAAAAGTGAAATTTTCAAAAATCCAGAAAATTGGCTGAAAACGACTAAATATCAAGGACTCATTGGGCGAATCGCTCTGGAACTGAAATCAGAACGCTCACCGACATTTCCCCTATCTGAAAGTCTGATAAACGCCGGAAAAATGACTAAGTCCAAAATAAAATGTTTTTCAACTTTTTTCAATTTTACCCCCGTGGGATATATATTCTACCCACACACATTTGGAACTCTCCTGTGGTACCCTCACACATATTATTCCCTCATTTAGTGGATATTTTCATAAAAAAGTGACATTTTCAAAAATCCAGAAAATTGGCTGAAAACGACTTAATATCAAGGACTCATTGGGCGAATTGCTCTGGAATTGAAATCGGAACGCTCACTGACATTTCCCCTATCTGAAAGTCTGATAAACGCCGGAAAAATGACTAAGTCCAAAAAAAATGTTTTTCAACTTTTTTCAATTTTACCCCCGTGGGATATATATTCTACCCACACACATTTGGAACTCTCCTGGGGTACCCTCACACATATTATTCCCTCATTTAGAGGATATTTTCATAAAAAAGTGACATTTTCAAAAATCCAGAAAATTGGCTGAAAACGACTAAATATCAAGGACTCATTGGGCGAATCGCTCTGGAACTGAAATCAGAACGCTCAATGACATTTCCCCTATCTGAAAGTCTGATAAACGCCGGAAAAATGACTAAGTCCAAAAAAAAATTTTTTTCAACTTTTTTCAATTTTACCCCCGTGGGATATATATTCTACCCACACACATTTGGAACTCTCCTGTGGTACCCTCACACATTTTATTCCCTCATTTAGTGGATATTTTCATAAAAAAGTGAAATTTTCAAAAATCCAGAAAATTGGCTGAAAACAACTTAATATCAAGGACTCATTGGGCGAATTGCTCTGGAATTGAAATCGGAACGCTCACTGACATTTCCCCTATCTGAAAGTCTGATAAAAGCCGGAAAAATGACTAAGTTCAAAAAAAAATATTTTTCAACTTTTTTCAATTTTACCCCCGTGGGATATATATTCTACCCACACACATTTGGAACTCTCCTGTGGTACCCTCACACATATTATTCCCTCATTTAGTGGATATTTTCATAAAAAAGTGAAATTTTCAAAAATACAGAAAATTGGCTGAAAACGACTAAATATCAAGGACTCATTGGACGAATCGCTCTGGAACTGAAATGAGATTGCTCACCGACATTTCCCCTATCTGAAAGTCTGATAAACACCGGAAAAATGACTAAGTCCAAAAAAAAATGTTTTTCAACTTTTTTCAATTTTACCCCCGTGGGATATATATTCTACCCACACACATTTGGAACTCTCCTGTGGTACCCTCACACATATTATTCCCTCATTTAGTGGATATTTTCATAAAAAAGTGAAATTTTCAAAAATACAGAAAATTGGCTGAAAACGACTAAATATCAAGGACTCATTGGACGAATCGCTCTGGAACTGAAATGAGATTGCTCACCGACATTTCCCCTATCTGAAAGTCTGATAAACACCGGAAAAATGACTAAGTCCAAAAAAAAATGTTTTTCAACTTTTTTCAATTTTACCCCCGTGGGATATATATTCTACCCACACACATTTGGAACTCTCCTGTGGTACCCTCACACATATTAATCCCTCATTTAGTGGATATTTTCACAAAAAAGTGAAATTTTCAAAAAACCAGAAAATTGGCTGAAAACGACTAAATATCAAGGAATCATTGGGCGAATCGCTCTGGAACTGAAATCAGAACGCTCAATGACATTTCCCCTATCTGAAAGTCTGTTAAACGCGGGAAAAATGACTAAGTCCAAAAAAAAAATTTTTTCAACTTTTTTCAATTTTACCCCCGTGGGATATATATTCTACCCACACACATTTGGAATTCTCCTGTGGTACCCTCACACATTTTATTCCCTCATTTAGTGGATATTTTCATAAAAAAGTGAAATTTTCAAAAATCCAGAAAATTGGCTGAAAACAACTTAATATCAAGGACTCATTGGGCGAATTGCTCTGGAATTGAAATCGGAACGCTCACTGACATTTCCCCTATCTGAAAGTCTGATAAAAGCCGGAAAAATGACTAAGTTCAAAAAAAAATATTTTTCAACTTTTTTCAATTTTACCCCCGTGGGATATATATTCTACCCACACACATTTGGAACTCTCCTGGGGTACCCTCACACATATTATTCCCTCATTTAGTGGATATTTTCACAAAAAAGTGAAATTTTCAAAAATCCAGAAAATTGGCTGAAAACGACTAAATATCAAGGACTCATTGGGCGAATCGCTCTGGAACTGAAATCAGAACGCTCACCGACATTTCCCCTATCTGAAAGTCTGATAAACGCCGGAAAAATGACTAAGTCCAAAATAAAATGTTTTTCAACTTTTTTCAATTTTACCCCCGTGGGATATATATTCTACCCACACACATTTGGAACTCTCCTGTGGTACCCTCACACATATTATTCCCTCATTTAGTGGATATTTTCATAAAAAAGTGACATTTTCAAAAATCCAGAAAATTGGCTGAAAACGACTTAATATCAAGGACTCATTGGGCGAATTGCTCTGGAATTGAAATCGGAACGCTCACTGACATTTCCCCTATCTGAAAGTCTGATAAACGCCGGAAAAATGACTAAGTCCAAAAAAAATGTTTTTCAACTTTTTTCAATTTTACCCCCGTGGGATATATATTCTACCCACACACATTTGGAACTCTCCTGGGGTACCCTCACACATATTATTCCCTCATTTAGAGGATATTTTCATAAAAAAAGTGAAATTTTCAAAAATCCAGAAAATTGGCTGAAAACTACTTAATATCAAGGACTCATTGGGCGAATTGCTCTGGAATTGAAATCGGAACGCTCACTGACATTTCCCCTATCTGAAAGTCTGATAAACGCCGGAAAAATGACTAAGTCCAAAAAAAAATGTTTTTCAACTTTTTTCAATTTTACACCCGTTGGATATATATTCTACCCATACACATTTGGAACTCTCCTGTGGTACCCTCACACATATTATTCCCTCATTTAGTGGATATTTTCATAAAAAAGTGAAATTTTCAAAAATCCAGTAAATTGGCTGAAAACTACTTAATATCAAGGACTCATTGGGTCGAATTGCTCTGGAATTGAAATCGGAACGCTCACTGACATTTCCCCTATCTGAAAGTCTGATAAACGCCGGAAAAATGACTAAGTTCAAAAAAAAATATTTTTCAACTTTTTTCAATTTTACCCCCGTGGGATATATATTCTACCCACACACATTTGGAACTCTCCTGTGGTACCCTCACACATATTATTCCCTCATTTAGTGGATATTTTCACAAAAAAGTGAAATTTTCAAAAATCCAGAAAATTGGCTGAAAACGACTAAATATCAAGGAATCATTGGGCGAATCGCTCTGGAACTGAAATCAGAACGCTCAATGACATTTCCCCTATCTGAAAGTCTGTTAAACGCCGGAAAAATGACTAAGTCCAAAAAAAAATTTTTTCAACTTTTTTCAATTTTACCCCCGTGGGATATATATTCTACCCACACACATTTGGAACTCTCCTGTGGTACCCTCACACATATTATTCCCTCATTTAGTGGATATTTTCATAAAAAAGTGAAATTTTCAAAAATCCAGAAAATTGGCTGAAAACAACTTAATATCAAGGACTCATTGGGCGAATTGCTCTGGAATTGAAATCGGAACGCTCACTGACATTTCCCCTATCCGAAAGTCTGATAAACGCCGGAAAAATGACTAAGTTCAAAAAAAAATATTTTTCAACTTTTTTCAATTTTACCCCCGTGGGATATATATTCTACCCACACACATTTGGAACTCTCCTGGGGTACCCTCACACATATTATTCCCTCATTTAGTGGATATTTTCACAAAAAAGTGAAATTTTCAAAAATCCAGAAAATTGGCTGAAAACGACTAAATATCAAGGACTCATTGGGCGAATCGCTCTGGAACTGAAATCAGAACGCTCACCGACATTTCCCCTATCTGAAAGTCTGATATACGCCGGAAAAATGACTAAGTCCAAAAAAAATGTTTTTCAACTTTTTTCAATTTTACCCCCGTGGGATATATATTCTACCCACACACATTTGGAACTCTCCTGTGGTACCCTCACACATATTAATCCCTCATTTAGTGGATATTTTCATAAAAAAGTTAAATTTTCAAAAATCCAGAAAATTGGCTGAAAACGACTTAATATCAAGGACTCATTGGGCGAATTGCTCTGGAATTGAAATCGGAACGCTCACTGACATTTGCCCTATCTGAAAGTCTGATAAACGCCGGAAAAATGACTAAGTCCAAAAAAAATGTTTTTCAACTTTTTTCAATTTTACCCCCGTGGGATATATATTCTACCCACACACATTTGGAACTCTCCTGTGGTACCCTCACACATATTATTCCCTCATTTAGTGGATATTTTCATAAAAAAGTGAAATTTTCAAAAATACAGAAAATTGGCTGAAAACGACTTAATATCAAGGACTCATTGGGCGAATCGCTCTGGAATTGAAATCGGAACGCTCACTGACATTTCCCCTATCTGAAAGTCTGATAAACGCCGGAAAAATGACTAAGTCCAAAAAAAAATGTTTTTCAACTTTTTTCAATTTTACACCCGTTGGATATATATTCTACCCACACACATTTGGAACTCTCCTGTGGTACCCTCACACATATTATTCCCTCATTTAGTGGATATTTTCACAAAAAAGTGAAATTTTCAAAAATCCAGAAAATTGGCTGAAAACGACTAAATATCAAGGAATCATTGGGCGAATCGCTCTGGAACTGAAATCAGAACGCTCAATGACATTTCCCCTATCTGAAAGTCTGTTAAACGCCGGAAAAATGACTAAGTCCAAAAAAAAATTTTTTCAACTTTTTTCAATTTTACCCCCGTGGGATATATATTCTACCCACACACATTTGGAACTCTCCTGTGGTACCCTCACACATATTATTCCCTCATTTAGTGGATATTTTCACAAAAAAGTGAAATTTTCAAAAAACCAGAAAATTGGCTGAAAACGACTTAATATCAAGGACTCATTGGGCGAATTGCTCTGGAATTGAAATCGGAACGCTCACTGACATTTCCCCTATCTGAAAGTCTGATAAACGCCGGAAAAATGACTAAGTCCAAAAAAAATGTTTTTCAACTTTTTTCAATTTTACCCCCGTGGGATATATATTCTACCCACACACATTTGGAACTCTCCTGGGGTACCCTCACACATATTATTCCCTCATTTAGAGGATATTTTCATAAAAAAGTGACATTTTCAAAAATCCAGAAAATTGGCTGAAAACGACTAAATATCAAGGACTCATTGGGCGAATCGCTCTGGAACTGAAATCAGAACGCTCAATGACATTTCCCCTATCTGAAAGTCTGATAAACGCCGGAAAAATGACTAAGTCCAAAAAAAAATTTTTTTCAACTTTTTTCAATTTTACCCCCGTGGGATATATATTCTACCCACACACATTTGGAACTCTCCTGTGGTACCCTCACACATTTTATTCCCTCATTTAGTGGATATTTTCATAAAAAAGTGAAATTTTCAAAAATCCAGAAAATTGGCTGAAAACAACTTAATATCAAGGACTCATTGGGCGAATTGCTCTGGAATTGAAATCGGAATGCTCACTGACATTTCCCCTATCTGAAAGTCTGATAAAAGCCGGAAAAATGACTAAGTTCAAAAAAAAATATTTTTCAACTTTTTTCAATTTTACCCCCGTGGGATATATATTCTACCCACACACATTTGGAACTCTCCTGTGGTACCCTCACACATATTATTCCCTCATTTAGTGGATATTTTCATAAAAAAGTGAAATTTTCAAAAATACAGAAAATTGGCTGAAAACGACTAAATATCAAGGACTCATTGGACGAATCGCTCTGGAACTGAAATGAGATTGCTCACCGACATTTCCCCTATCTGAAAGTCTGATAAACACCGGAAAAATGACTAAGTCCAAAAAAAAATGTTTTTCAACTTTTTTCAATTTTACCCCCGTGGGATATATATTCTACCCACACACATTTGGAACTCTCCTGTGGTACCCTCACACATATTATTCCCTCATTTAGTGGATATTTTCACAAAAAAGTGAAATTTTCAAAAAACCAGAAAATTGGCTGAAAACGACTAAATATCAAGGAATCATTGGGCGAATCGCTCTGGAACTGAAATCAGAACGCTCAATGACATTTCCCCTATCTGAAAGTCTGTTAAACGCGGGAAAAATGACTAAGTCCAAAAAAAAAATTTTTTCAACTTTTTTCAATTTTACCCCCGTGGGATATATATTCTACCCACACACATTTGGAATTCTCCTGTGGTACCCTCACACATTTTATTCCCTCATTTAGTGGATATTTTCATAAAAAAGTGAAATTTTCAAAAATCCAGAAAATTGGCTGAAAACAACTTAATATCAAGGACTCATTGGGCGAATTGCTCTGGAATTGAAATCGGAACGCTCACTGACATTTCCCCTATCTGAAAGTCTGATAAAAGCCGGAAAAGTGACTAAGTTCAAAAAAAAATATTTTTCAACTTTTTTCAATTTTACCCCCGTGGGATATATATTCTACCCACACACATTTGGAACTCTCCTGGGGTACCCTCACACATATTATTCCCTCATTTAGTGGATATTTTCACAAAAAAGTGAAATTTTCAAAAATCCAGAAAATTGGCTGAAAACGACTAAATATCAAGGACTCATTGGGCGAATCGCTCTGGAACTGAAATCAGAACGCTCACCGACATTTCCCCTATCTGAAAGTCTGATAAACGCCGGAAAAATGACTAAGTCCAAAATAAAATGTTTTTCAACTTTTTTCAATTTTACCCCCGTGGGATATATATTCTACCCACACACATTTGGAACTCTCCTGTGGTACCCTCACACATATTATTCCCTCATTTAGTGGATATTTTCATAAAAAAGTGACATTTTCAAAAATCCAGAAAATTGGCTGAAAACGACTTAATATCAAGGACTCATTGGGCGAATTGCTCTGGAATTGAAATCGGAACGCTCACTGACATTTCCCCTATCTGAAAGTCTGATAAACGCCGGAAAAATGACTAAGTCCAAAAAAAATGTTTTTCAACTTTTTTCAATTTTACCCCCGTGGGATATATATTCTACCCACACACATTTGGAACTCTCCTGGGGTACCCTCACACATATTATTCCCTCATTTAGAGGATATTTTCATAAAAAAAGTGAAATTTTCAAAAATCCAGAAAATTGGCTGAAAACTACTTAATATCAAGGACTCATTGGGCGAATTGCTCTGGAATTGAAATCGGAACGCTCACTGACATTTCCCCTATCTGAAAGTCTGATAAACGCCGGAAAAATGACTAAGTCCAAAAAAAAATGTTTTTCAACTTTTTTCAATTTTACACCCGTTGGATATATATTCTACCCATACACATTTGGAACTCTCCTGTGGTACCCTCACACATATTATTCCCTCATTTAGTGGATATTTTCATAAAAAAGTGAAATTTTCAAAAATCCAGTAAATTGGCTGAAAACTACTTAATATCAAGGACTCATTGGGTCGAATTGCTCTGGAATTGAAATCGGAACGCTCACTGACATTTCCCCTATCTGAAAGTCTGATAAACGCCGTAAAAATGACTAAGTTCAAAAAAAAATATTTTTCAACTTTTTTCAATTTTACCCCCGTGGGATATATATTCTACCCACACACATTTGGAACTCTCCTGGGGTACCCTCACACATATTATTCCCTCATTTAGTGGATATTTTCACAAAAAAGTGAAATTTTCAAAAATCCAGAAAATTGGCTGAAAACGACTAAATATCAAGGACTCATTGGGCGAATCGCTCTGGAACTGAAATCAGAACGCTCACCGACATTTCCCCTATCTGAAAGTCTGATATACGCCGGAAAAATGACTAAGTCCAAAAAAAATGTTTTTCAACTTTTTTCAATTTTACCCCCGTGGGATATATATTCTACCCACACACATTTGGAACTCTCCTGTGGTACCCTCACACATATTAATCCCTCATTTAGTGGATATTTTCATAAAAAAGTTAAATTTTCAAAAATCCAGAAAATTGGCTGAAAACGACTTAATATCAAGGACTCATTGGGCGAATTGCTCTGGAATTGAAATCGGAACGCTCACTGACATTTCCCCTATCTGAAAGTCTGATAAACGCCGGAAAAATGACTAAGTCCAAAAAAAATGTTTTTCAACTTTTTTCAATTTTACCCCCGTGGGATATATATTCTACCCACACACATTTGGAACTCTCCTGTGGTACCCTCACACATATTATTCCCTCATTTAGTGGATATTTTCATAAAAAAGTGAAATTTTCAAAAATACAGAAAATTGGCTGAAAACGACTTAATATCAAGGACTCATTGGGCGAATCGCTCTGGAATTGAAATCGGAACGCTCACTGACATTTCCCCTATCTGAAAGTCTGATAAACGCCGGAAAAATGACTAAGTCCAAAAAAAAATGTTTTTCAACTTTTTTCAATTTTACACCCGTTGGATATATATTCTACCCACACACATTTGGAACTCTCCTGTGGTACCCTCACACATATTATTCCCTCATTTAGTGGATATTTTCACAAAAAAGTGAAATTTTCAAAAATCCAGAAAATTGGCTGAAAACGACTAAATATCAAGGAATCATTGGGCGAATCGCTCTGGAACTGAAATCAGAACGCTCAATGACATTTCCCCTATCTGAAAGTCTGTTAAACGCCGGAAAAATGACTAAGTCCAAAAAAAAATTTTTTCAACTTTTTTCAATTTTACCCCCGTGGGATATATATTCTACCCACACACATTTGGAACTCTCCTGTGGTACCCTCACACATATTATTCCCTCATTTAGTGGATATTTTCATAAAAAAGTGAAATTTTCAAAAATCCAGAAAATTGGCTGAAAACAACTTAATATCAAGGACTCATTGGGCGAATTGCTCTGGAATTGAAATCGGAACGCTCACTGACATTTCCCCTATCCGAAAGTCTGATAAACGCCGGAAAAATGACTAAGTTCAAAAAAAAATATTTTTCAACTTTTTTCAATTTTACCCCCGTGGGATATATATTCTACCCACACACATTTGGAACTCTCCTGGGGTACCCTCACACATATTATTCCCTCATTTAGTGGATATTTTCACAAAAAAGTGAAATTTTCAAAAATCCAGAAAATTGGCTGAAAACGACTAAATATCAAGGACTCATTGGGCGAATCGCTCTGGAACTGAAATCAGAACGCTCACCGACATTTCCCCTATCTGAAAGTCTGATATACGCCGGAAAAATGACTAAGTCCAAAAAAAATGTTTTTCAACTTTTTTCAATTTTACCCCCGTGGGATATATATTCTACCCACACACATTTGGAACTCTCCTGTGGTACCCTCACACATATTAATCCCTCATTTAGTGGATATTTTCATAAAAAAGTTAAATTTTCAAAAATCCAGAAAATTGGCTGAAAACGACTTAATATCAAGGACTCATTGGGCGAATTGCTCTGGAATTGAAATCGGAACGCTCACTGACATTTCCCCTATCTGAAAGTCTGATAAACGCCGGAAAAATGACTAAGTCCAAAAAAAATGTTTTTCAACTTTTTTCAATTTTACCCCCGTGGGATATATATTCTACCCACACACATTTGGAACTCTCCTGTGGTACCCTCACACATATTATTCCCTCATTTAGTGGATATTTTCATAAAAAAGTGAAATTTTCAAAAATCCAGAAAATTGGCTGAAAACTACTTAATATCAAGGACTCATTGGGCGAATTGCTCTGGAATTGAAATCGGAACGCTCACTGACATTTCCCCTATCTGAAAGTCTGATAAACGCCGGAAAAATGACTAAGTCCAAAAAAAAATGTTTTTCAACTTTTTTCAATTTTACCCCCGTTGGATATATATTCTACCCACACACATTTGGAACTCTCCTGTGGTACCCTCACACATATTATTCCCTCATTTAGTGGATATTTTCATAAAAAAGTGAAATTTTCAAAAATCCAGTAAATTGACTGAAAACTACTTAATATCAAGGACTCATTGGGTCGAATTGCTCTGAAATTGAAATCGGAACGCTCACTGACATTTCCCCTATCTGAAAGTCTGATAAACGCCGGAAAAATGACTAAGTTCAAAAAAAAATATTTTTCAACTTTTTTCAATTTTACCCCCGTGGGATATATATTCTACCCACACACATTTGGAACTCTCCTGTGGTACCCTCACACATATTATTCCCTCATTTAGTGGATATTTTCATAAAAAAGTGAAATTTTCAAAAATCCAGAAAATTGGCTGAAAACAACTTAATATCAAGGACTCATTGGGCGAATTGCTCTGGAATTGAAATCGGAACGCTCACTGACATTTCCCCTATCCGAAAGTCTGATAAACGCCGGAAAAATGACTAAGTTCAAAAAAAAATATTTTTCAACTTTTTTCAATTTTACCCCCGTGGGATATATATTCTACCCACACACATTTGGAACTCTCCTGGGGTACCCTCACACATATTATTCCCTCATTTAGTGGATATTTTCACAAAAAAGTGAAATTTTCAAAAATCCAGAAAATTGGCTGAAAACGACTAAATATCAAGGACTCATTGGGCGAATCGCTCTGGAACTGAAATCAGAACGCTCACCGACATTTCCCCTATCTGAAAGTCTGATATACGCCGGAAAAATGACTAAGTCCAAAAAAAATGTTTTTCAACTTTTTTCAATTTTACCCCCGTGGGATATATATTCTACCCACACACATTTGGAACTCTCCTGTGGTACCCTCACACATATTAATCCCTCATTTAGTGGATATTTTCATAAAAAAGTTAAATTTTCAAAAATCCAGAAAATTGGCTGAAAACGACTTAATATCAAGGACTCATTGGGCGAATTGCTCTGGAATTGAAATCGGAACGCTCACTGACATTTCCCCTATCTGAAAGTCTGATAAACGCCGGAAAAATGACTAAGTCCAAAAAAAATGTTTTTCAACTTTTTTCAATTTTACCCCCGTGGGATATATATTCTACCCACACACATTTGGAACTCTCCTGTGGTACCCTCACACATATTATTCCCTCATTTAGTGGATATTTTCATAAAAAAGTGAAATTTTCAAAAATCCAGAAAATTGGCTGAAAACTACTTAATATCAAGGACTCATTGGGCGAATTGCTCTGGAATTGAAATCGGAACGCTCACTGACATTTCCCCTATCTGAAAGTCTGATAAACGCCGGAAAAATGACTAAGTCCAAAAAAAAATGTTTTTCAACTTTTTTCAATTTTACCCCCGTTGGATATATATTCTACCCACACACATTTGGAACTCTCCTGTGGTACCCTCACACATATTATTCCCTCATTTAGTGGATATTTTCATAAAAAAGTGAAATTTTCAAAAATCCAGTAAATTGACTGAAAACTACTTAATATCAAGGACTCATTGGGTCGAATTGCTCTGAAATTGAAATCGGAACGCTCACTGACATTTCCCCTATCTGAAAGTCTGATAAACGCCGGAAAAATGACTAAGTTCAAAAAAAAATATTTTTCAACTTTTTTCAATTTTACCCCCGTGGGATATATATTCTACCCACACACATTTGGAACTCTCCTGTGGTACCCTCACACATATTATTCCCTCATTTAGTGGATATTTTCACAAAAAAGTGAAATTTTCAAAAATCCAGAAAATTGGCTGAAAACGACTAAATATCAAGGAATCATTGGGCGAATCGCTCTGGAACTGAAATCAGAACGCTCAATGACATTTCCCCTATCTGAAAGTCTGTTAAACGCCGGAAAAATGACTAAGTCCAAAAAAAAATTTTTTCAACTTTTTTCAATTTTACCCCCGTGGGATATATATTCTACCCACACACATTTGGAACTCTCCTGTGGTACCCTCACACATATTATTCCCTCATTTAGTGGATATTTTCATAAAAAAGTGAAATTTTCAAAAATCCAGAAAATTGGCTGAAAACAACTTAATATCAAGGACTCATTGGGCGAATTGCTCTGGAATTGAAATCGGAACGCTCACTGACATTTCCCCTATCCGAAAGTCTGATAAACGCCGGAAAAATGACTAAGTTCAAAAAAAAATATTTTTCAACTTTTTTCAATTTTACCCCCGTGGGATATATATTCTACCCACACACATTTGGAACTCTCCTGGGGTACCCTCACACATATTATTCCCTCATTTAGTGGATATTTTCACAAAAAAGTGAAATTTTCAAAAATCCAGAAAATTGGCTGAAAACGACTAAATATCAAGGACTCATTGGGCGAATCGCTCTGGAATTGAAATCGGAACGCTCACTGACATTTCCCCTATCTGAAAGTCTGATAAACGCCGGAAAAATGACTAAGTCCAAAAAAAAATGTTTTTCAACTTTTTTCAATTTTACACCCGTTGGATATATATTCTACCCACACACATTTGGAACTCTCCTGTGGTACCCTCACACATATTACTCCCTCATTTAGTGGATATTTTCACAAAAAAGTGAAATTTTCAAAAATCCAGAAAATTGGCTGAAAACGACTAAATATCAAGGAATCATTGGGCGAATCGCTCTGGAACTGAAATCAGAACGCTCAATGACATTTCCCCTATCTGAAAGTCTGTTAAACGCCGGAAAAATGACTAAGTCCAAAAAAAAATTTTTTCAACTTTTTTCAATTTTACCCCCGTGGGATATATATTCTACCCACACACATTTGGAACTCTCCTGTGGTACCCTCACACATATTATTCCCTCATTTAGTGGATATTTTCATAAAAAAGTGAAATTTTCAAAAATCCAGAAAATTGGCTGAAAACAACTTAATATCAAGGACTCATTGGGCGAATTGCTCTGGAATTGAAATCGGAACGCTCACTGACATTTCCCCTATCCGAAAGTCTGATAAACGCCGGAAAAATGACTAAGTTCAAAAAAAAATATTTTTCAACTTTTTTCAATTTTACCCCCGTGGGATATATATTCTACCCACACACATTTGGAACTCTCCTGGGGTACCCTCACACATATTATTCCCTCATTTAGTGGATATTTTCACAAAAAAGTGAAATTTTCAAAAATCCAGAAAATTGGCTGAAAACGACTAAATATCAAGGACTCATTGGGCGAATCGCTCTGGAACTGAAATCAGAACGCTCACCGACATTTCCCCTATCTGAAAGTCTGATATACGCCGGAAAAATGACTAAGTCCAAAAAAAATGTTTTTCAACTTTTTTCAATTTTACCCCCGTGGGATATATATTCTACCCACACACATTTGGAACTCTCCTGTGGTACCCTCACACATATTAATCCCTCATTTAGTGGATATTTTCATAAAAAAGTTAAATTTTCAAAAATCCAGAAAATTGGCTGAAAACGACTTAATATCAAGGACTCATTGGGCGAATTGCTCTGGAATTGAAATCGGAACGCTCACTGACATTTCCCCTATCTGAAAGTCTGATAAACGCCGGAAAAATGACTAAGTCCAAAAAAAATGTTTTTCAACTTTTTTCAATTTTACCCCCGTGGGATATATATTCTACCCACACACATTTGGAACTCTCCTGTGGTACCCTCACACATATTATTCCCTCATTTAGTGGATATTTTCATAAAAAAGTGAAATTTTCAAAAATCCAGAAAATTGGCTGAAAACTACTTAATATCAAGGACTCATTGGGCGAATTGCTCTGGAATTGAAATCGGAACGCTCACTGACATTTCCCCTATCTGAAAGTCTGATAAACGCCGGAAAAATGACTAAGTCCAAAAAAAAATGTTTTTCAACTTTTTTCAATTTTACCCCCGTTGGATATATATTCTACCCACACACATTTGGAACTCTCCTGTGGTACCCTCACACATATTATTCCCTCATTTAGTGGATATTTTCATAAAAAAGTGAAATTTTCAAAAATCCAGTAAATTGACTGAAAACTACTTAATATCAAGGACTCATTGGGTCGAATTGCTCTGAAATTGAAATCGGAACGCTCACTGACATTTCCCCTATCTGAAAGTCTGATAAACGCCGGAAAAATGACTAAGTTCAAAAAAAAATATTTTTCAACTTTTTTCAATTTTACCCCCGTGGGATATATATTCTACCCACACACATTTGGAACTCTCCTGTGGTACCCTCACACATATTATTCCCTCATTTAGTGGATATTTTCATAAAAAAGTGAAATTTTCAAAAATCCAGAAAATTGGCTGAAAACAACTTAATATCAAGGACTCATTGGGCGAATTGCTCTGGAATTGAAATCGGAACGCTCACTGACATTTCCCCTATCCGAAAGTCTGATAAACGCCGGAAAAATGACTAAGTTCAAAAAAAAATATTTTTCAACTTTTTTCAATTTTACCCCCGTGGGATATATATTCTACCCACACACATTTGGAACTCTCCTGGGGTACCCTCACACATATTATTCCCTCATTTAGTGGATATTTTCACAAAAAAGTGAAATTTTCAAAAATCCAGAAAATTGGCTGAAAACGACTAAATATCAAGGACTCATTGGGCGAATCGCTCTGGAACTGAAATCAGAACGCTCACCGACATTTCCCCTATCTGAAAGTCTGATATACGCCGGAAAAATGACTAAGTCCAAAAAAAATGTTTTTCAACTTTTTTCAATTTTACCCCCGTGGGATATATATTCTACCCACACACATTTGGAACTCTCCTGTGGTACCCTCACACATATTAATCCCTCATTTAGTGGATATTTTCATAAAAAAGTTAAATTTTCAAAAATCCAGAAAATTGGCTGAAAACGACTTAATATCAAGGACTCATTGGGCGAATTGCTCTGGAATTGAAATCGGAACGCTCACTGACATTTCCCCTATCTGAAAGTCTGATAAACGCCGGAAAAATGACTAAGTCCAAAAAAAATGTTTTTCAACTTTTTTCAATTTTACCCCCGTGGGATATATATTCTACCCACACACATTTGGAACTCTCCTGTGGTACCCTCACACATATTATTCCCTCATTTAGTGGATATTTTCATAAAAAAGTGAAATTTTCAAAAATCCAGAAAATTGGCTGAAAACTACTTAATATCAAGGACTCATTGGGCGAATTGCTCTGGAATTGAAATCGGAACGCTCACTGACATTTCCCCTATCTGAAAGTCTGATAAACGCCGGAAAAATGACTAAGTCCAAAAAAAAATGTTTTTCAACTTTTTTCAATTTTACCCCCGTTGGATATATATTCTACCCACACACATTTGGAACTCTCCTGTGGTACCCTCACACATATTATTCCCTCATTTAGTGGATATTTTCATAAAAAAGTGAAATTTTCAAAAATCCAGTAAATTGACTGAAAACTACTTAATATCAAGGACTCATTGGGTCGAATTGCTCTGAAATTGAAATCGGAACGCTCACTGACATTTCCCCTATCTGAAAGTCTGATAAACGCCGGAAAAATGACTAAGTTCAAAAAAAAATATTTTTCAACTTTTTTCAATTTTACCCCCGTGGGATATATATTCTACCCACACACATTTGGAACTCTCCTGTGGTACCCTCACACATATTATTCCCTCATTTAGTGGATATTTTCACAAAAAAGTGAAATTTTCAAAAATCCAGAAAATTGGCTGAAAACGACTAAATATCAAGGAATCATTGGGCGAATCGCTCTGGAACTGAAATCAGAACGCTCAATGACATTTCCCCTATCTGAAAGTCTGTTAAACGCCGGAAAAATGACTAAGTCCAAAAAAAAATTTTTTCAACTTTTTTCAATTTTACCCCCGTGGGATATATATTCTACCCACACACATTTGGAACTCTCCTGTGGTACCCTCACACATATTATTCCCTCATTTAGTGGATATTTTCATAAAAAAGTGAAATTTTCAAAAATCCAGAAAATTGGCTGAAAACAACTTAATATCAAGGACTCATTGGGCGAATTGCTCTGGAATTGAAATCGGAACGCTCACTGACATTTCCCCTATCCGAAAGTCTGATAAACGCCGGAAAAATGACTAAGTTCAAAAAAAAATATTTTTCAACTTTTTTCAATTTTACCCCCGTGGGATATATATTCTACCCACACACATTTGGAACTCTCCTGGGGTACCCTCACACATATTATTCCCTCATTTAGTGGATATTTTCACAAAAAAGTGAAATTTTCAAAAATCCAGAAAATTGGCTGAAAACGACTAAATATCAAGGACTCATTGGGCGAATCGCTCTGGAACTGAAATCAGAACGCTCACCGACATTTCCCCTATCTGAAAGTCTGATATACGCCGGAAAAATGACTAAGTCCAAAAAAAATGTTTTTCAACTTTTTTCAATTTTACCCCCGTGGGATATATATTCTACCCACACACACTTGGAACTCTCCTGTGGTACCCTCACACATATTATTCCCTCATTTAGTGGATATTTTCATAAAAAAGTAAAATTTTCAAAAATCCAGAAAATTGGCTGAAAACGACTTAATATCAAGGACTCATTGGGCGAATTGCTCTGGAATTGAAATCGGAACGCTCACTGACATTTCCCCTATCTGAAAGTCTGATAAACGCCGGAAAAATGACTAAGTCCAAAAAAAATGTTTTTCAACTTTTTTCAATTTTACCCCCGTGGGATATATATTCTACCCACACACATTTGGAACTCTCCTGGGGTACCCTCACACATATTATTCCCTCATTTAGTGGATATTTTCACAAAAAAGTGAAATTTTCAAAAATCCAGAAAATTGGCTGAAAACGACTAAATATCAAGGACTCATTGGGCGAATCGCTCTGGAACTGAAATCAGAACGCTCACCGACATTTCCCCTATCTGAAAGTCTGATAAACGCCGGAAAAATGACTAAGTCCAAAATAAAATGTTTTTCAACTTTTTTCAATTTTACCCCCGTGGGATATATATTCTACCCACACACATTTGGAACTCTCCTGTGGTACCCTCACACATATTAATCCCTCATTTAGTGGATATTTTCATAAAAAAGTTAAATTTTCAAAAATCCAGAAAATTGGCTGAAAACGACTTAATATCAAGGACTCATTGGGCGAATTGCTCTGGAATTGAAATCGGAACGCTCACTGACATTTCCCCTATCTGAAAGTCTGATAAACGCCAGAAAAATGACTAAGTCCAAAAAAAAATGTTTTTCAACTTTTTTCAATTTTACCCCCGTTGGATATATATTCTACCCACACACATTTGGAACTCTCCTGTGGTATCCTCACACATATTATTCCCTCATTTAGTGGATATTTTCACAAAAAAGTGAAATTTTCAAAAATCCAGAAAATTGGCTGAAAACTACTTAATATCAAGGACTCATTGGGCGAATTGCTCTGGAATTGAAATCGGAACGCTCACTGACATTTCCCCTATCTGAAAGTCTGATAAATGCCGGAAAAATGACTAAGTCCAAAAAAAATGTTTTTCAACTTTTTTCAATTTTACCCCCGTGGGATATATATTCTACCCACACACATTTGGAACTCTCCTGGGGTACCCTCACACATATTATTCCCTCATTTAGTGGATGTTTTCATAAAAAAGTGAAATTTTCAAAAATCCAGAGAATTGGCTGAAAACAACTTAATATCAAGGACTCATTGGGCGAATTGCTCTGGAATTGAAATCAGAACGCTCACCGACATTTCCCCTATCTGAAAGTCTGATAAACGCCGGAAAAATGAGTAAGTCCAAAATAAAATGTTTTTCAACTTTTTTCAATTTTACCCCCGTGGGATATATATTCTACCCACACACATTTGGAACTCTCCTGTGGTACCCTCACACATATTAATCCCTCATTTAGTGGATATTTTCATAAAAAAGTTAAATTTTCACAAATCCAGAAAATTGGCTGAAAACGACTTAATATCAAGGACTCATTGGGCGAATTGCTCTGGAATTGAAATTGGAACGCTCACTGACATTTCCCCTATCTGAAAGTCTGATAAACGCCGGAAAAATGACTAAGTCCAAAAAAAATGTTTTTCAACTTTTTTCAATTTTACCCCCGTGGGATATATATTCTACCCACACACATTTGGAACTCTCCTGTGGTACCCTCACACATATTATTCCCTCATTTAGTGGATATTTTCATAAAAAAGTGAAATTTTCAAAAATACAGAAAATTGGCTGAAAACGACTTAATATCAAGGACTCATTGGGTCGAATCGCTCTGGAATTGAAATCGGAACGCTCACTGACATTTCCCCTATCTGAAAGTCTGATAAACGCCGGAAAAATGACTAAGTCCAAAAAAAATTGTTTTTCAACTTTTTTCAATTTTACCCCCGTTGGATATATATTCTACCCACACACATTTGGAACTCTCCTGGGGTACCCTCACACATATTATTCCCTCATTTAGTGGATATTTTCATAAAAAAGTTAAATTTTCAAAAATCCAGAAAATTGGCTGAAAACGACTTAATATCAAGGACTCATTGGGCGAATTGCTCTGGAATTGAAATCGGAATGCTCACTGACATTTCCCCTATCTGAAAGTCTGATAAACGCCGGAAAAATGACTAAGTCCAAAAAAAATGTTTTTCAACTTTTTTCAATTTTACCCCCGTTGGATATATATTCTACCCACACACATTTGGAACTCTCCTGGGGTACCCTCACACATATTATTCCCTCATTTAGTGGATATTTTCATAAAAAAGTGAAATTTTCAAAAATCCAGAAAATTGGCTGAAAACTACTTAATATCAAGGACTCATTGGGCGAATTGCTCTGGAATTGAAATCGGAACGCTCACTGACATTTCCCCTATCTGAAAGTCTGATAAACGCCGGAAAAATGACTAAGTCCAAAAAAAAATGTTTTTCAACTTTTTTCAATTTTACCCCCGTTGGATATATATTCTACCCACACACATTTGGAACTCTCCTGTGGTATCCTCACACATATTATTCCCTCATTTAGTGGATATTTTCACAAAAAAGTGAAATTTTCAAAAATCCAGAAAATTGGCTGAAAACGACTAAATATCAAGGACTCATTGGGCGAATCGCTCTGGAACTGAAATCAGAACGCTCACCGACATTTCTCCTATCTGAAAGTCTGATAAACGCCGGAAAAATGACTAAGTCCAAAATAAAATGTTTTTCAACTTTTTTCAATTTTACCCCCGTGGGATATATATTCTACCCACACACATTTGGAACTCTCCTGTGGTACCCTCACACATATTAATCCCTCATTTAGTGGATATTTTCATAAAAAAGTTAAATTTTCAAAAATCCAGAAAATTGGCTGAAAACGACTTAATATCAAGGACTCATTGGGCGAATTGCTCTGGAATTGAAATCGGAACGCTCACTGACATTTCCCCTATCTGAAAGTCTGATAAACGCCGGAAAAATGACTAAGTCCAAAAAAAAATGTTTTTCAACTTTTTTCAATTTTACCCCCGTTGGATATATATTCTACCCACACACATTTGGAACTCTCCTGTGGTATCCTCACACATATTATTCCCTCATTTAGTGGATATTTTCACAAAAAAGTGAAATTTTCAAAAATCCAGAAAATTGGCTGAAAACGACTTAATATCAAGGACTCATTGGGCGAATTGCTCTGGAATTGAAATCGGAACGCTCACTGACATTTCCCCTATCTGAAAGTCTGATAAATGCCGGAAAAATGACTAAGTCCAAAAAAAATGTTTTTCAACTTTTTTCAATTTTACCCCCGTGGGATATATATTCTACCCACACACATTTGGAACTCTCCTGGGGTACCCTCACACATATTATTCCCTCATTTAGTGGATATTTTCATAAAAAAGTGAAATTTTCAAAAATCCAGAGAATTGGCTGAAAACAACTTAATATCAAGGACTCATTGGGCGAATTGCTCTGGAATTGAAATCAGAACGCTCACCGACATTTCCCCTATCTGAAAGTCTGATAAACGCCGGAAAAATGACTAAGTCCAAAAAAAATGTTTTTCAACTTTTTTCAATTTTACCCCCGTGGGATATATATTCTACCCACACACATTTGGAACTCTCCTGTGGTACCCTCACACATATTATTCCCTCATTTAGTGGATATTTTCATAAAAAAGTGAAATTTTCAAAAATACAGAAAATTGGCTGAAAACGACTTAATATCAAGGACTCATTGGGTCGAATCGCTCTGGAATTGAAATCGGAACGCTCACTGACATTTCCCCTATCTGAAAGTCTGATAAACGCCGGAAAAATGACTAAGTCCAAAAAAAATTGTTTTTCAACTTTTTTCAATTTTACCCCCGTTGGATATATATTCTACCCACACACATTTGGAACTCTCCTGGGGTACCCTCACACATATTATTCCCTCATTTAGTGGATATTTTCATAAAAAAGTTAAATTTTCAAAAATCCAGAAAATTGGCTGAAAACGACTTAATATCAAGGACTCATTGGGCGAATTGCTCTGGAATTGAAATCGGAATGCTCACTGACATTTCCCCTATCTGAAAGTCTGATAAACGCCGGAAAAATGACTAAGTCCAAAAAAAATGTTTTTCAACTTTTTTCAATTTTACCCCCGTTGGATATATATTCTACCCACACACATTTGGAACTCTCCTGGGGTACCCTCACACATATTATTCCCTCATTTAGTGGATATTTTCATAAAAAAGTGAAATTTTCAAAAATCCAGAAAATTGGCTGAAAACTACTTAATATCAAGGACTCATTGGGCGAATTGCTCTGGAATTGAAATCGGAACGCTCACTGACATTTCCCCTATCTGAAAGTCTGATAAACGCCGGAAAAATGACTAAGTTCAAAAAAAAATATTTTTCAACTTTTTTCAATTTTACCCCCGTGGGATATATATTCTACCCACACACATTTGGAACTCTCCTGTGGTACCCTCACACATATTATTCCCTCATTTAGTGGATATTTTCACAAAAAAGTGAAATTTTCAAAAATCCAGAAAATTGGCTGAAAACGACTAAATATCAAGGAATCATTGGGCGAATCGCTCTGGAACTGAAATCAGAACGCTCAATGACATTTCCCCTATCTGAAAGTCTGTTAAACGCCGGAAAAATGACTAAGTCCAAAAAAAAATTTTTTCAACTTTTTTCAATTTTACCCCCGTGGGATATATATTCTACCCACACACATTTGGAACTCTCCTGTGGTACCCTCACACATATTATTCCCTCATTTAGTGGATATTTTCATAAAAAAGTGAAATTTTCAAAAATCCAGAAAATTGGCTGAAAACGACTAAATATCAAGGACTCATTGGGCGAATCGCTCTGGAACTGAAATCAGAACGCTCACCGACATTTCCCCTATCTGAAAGTCTGATATACGCCGGAAAAATGACTAAGTCCAAAAAAAATGTTTTTCAACTTTTTTCAATTTTACCCCCGTGGGATATATATTCTACCCACACACACTTGGAACTCTCCTGTGGTACCCTCACACATATTATTCCCTCATTTAGTGGATATTTTCATAAAAAAGTTAAATTTTCAAAAATCCAGAAAATTGGCTGAAAACGACTTAATATCAAGGACTCATTGGGCGAATTGCTCTGGAATTGAAATCGGAACGCTCACTGACATTTCCCCTATCTGAAAGTCTGATAAACGCCGGAAAAATGACTAAGTCCAAAAAAAATGTTTTTCAACTTTTTTCAATTTTACCCCCGTGGGATATATATTCTACCCACACACATTTGGAACTCTCCTGGGGTACCCTCACACATATTATTCCCTCATTTAGTGGATATTTTCACAAAAAAGTGAAATTTTCAAAAATCCAGAAAATTGGCTGAAAACGACTAAATATCAAGGACTCATTGGGCGAATCGCTCTGGAACTGAAATCAGAACGCTCACCGACATTTCCCCTATCTGAAAGTCTGATAAACGCCGGAAAAATGACTAAGTCCAAAATAAAATGTTTTTCAACTTTTTTCAATTTTACCCCCGTGGGATATATATTCTACCAACACACATTTGGAACTCTCCTGTGGTACCCTCACACATATTAATCCCTCATTTAGTGGATATTTTCATAAAAAAGTAAAATTTTCAAAAATCCAGAAAATTGGCTGAAAACGACTTAATATCAAGGACTCATTGGGCGAATTGCTCTGGAATTGAAATCGGAACGCTCACTGACATTTCCCCTATCTGAAAGTCTGATAAACGCCGGAAAAATGACTAAGTCCAAAAAAAATGTTTTTCAACTTTTTTCAATTTTACCCCCGTGGGATATATATTCTACCCACACACATTTGGAACTCTCCTGGGGTACCCTCACACATATTATTCCCTCATTTAGTGGATATTTTCATAAAAAAGTGAAATTTTCAAAAATCCAGAAAATTGGCTGAAAACAACTTAATATCAAGGACTCATTGGGCGAATTGCTCTGGAATTGAAATCAGAACGCTCACCGACATTTCCCCTATCTGAAAGTCTGATAAACGCCGGAAAAATGACTAAGTCCAAAATAAAATGTTTTTCAACTTTTTTCAATTTTACCCCCGTGGGATATATATTCTACCCACACACATTTGGAACTCTCCTGTGGTACCCTCACACATATTATTCCCTCATTTAGTGGATATTTTCATAAAAAAGTGAAATTTTCAAAAATACAGAAAATTGGCTGAAAACGACTTAATATCAAGGACTCATTGGGCGAATCGCTCTGGAATTGAAATCGGAACGCTCACTGACATTTCCCCTATCTGAAAGTCTGATAAACGCCGGAAAAATGACTAAGTCCAAAAAAAATTGTTTTTCAACTTTTTTCAATTTTACCCCCGTTGGATATATATTCTACCCACACACATTTGGAACTCTCCTGGGGTACCCTCACACATATTATTCCCTCATTTAGTGGATATTTTCATAAAAAAGTGAAATTTTCAAAAATCCAGAAAATTGGCTGAAAACAACTTAATATCAAGGACTCATTGGGCGAATTGCTCTGGAATTGAAATCAGAACGCTCACCGACATTTCCCCTATCTGAAAGTCTGATAAACGCCGGAAAAATGACTAAGTCCAAAATAAAATGTTTTTCAACTTTTTTCAATTTTACCCCCGTGGGATATATATTCTACCCACACACATTTGGAACTCTCCTGTGGTACCCTCACACATATTATTCCCTCATTTAGTGGATATTTTCATAAAAAAGTGAAATTTTCAAAAATACAGAAAATTGGCTGAAAACGACTTAATATCAAGGACTCATTGGGCGAATCGCTCTGGAATTGAAATCGGAACGCTCACTGACATTTCCCCTATCTGAAAGTCTGATAAACGCCGGAAAAATGACTAAGTCCAAAAAAAATTGTTTTTCAACTTTTTTCAATTTTACCCCCGTTGGATATATATTCTACCCACACACATTTGGAACTCTCCTGGGGTACCCTCACACATATTATTCCCTCATTTAGTGGATATTTTCATAAAAAAGTGAAATTTTCAAAAATCCAGAAAATTGGCTGAAAACGACTTAATATCAAGGACTCATTGGGCGAATTGCTCTGGAATTGAAATCGGAATGCTCACTGACATTTCCCCTATCTGAAAGTCTGATAAACGCCGGAAAAATGACTAAGTCCAAAAAAAATGTTTTTCAACTTTTTTCAATTTTACCCCCGTTGGATATATATTCTACCCACACACATTTGGAACTCTCCTGGGGTACCCTCACACATATTATTCCCTCATTTAGTGGATATTTTCATAAAAAAGTGAAATTTTCAAAAATCCAGAAAATTGGCTGAAAACGACTAAATATCAAGGAATCATTGGGCGAATCGCTCTGGAACTGAAATCAGAACGCTCAATGACATTTCCCCTATCTGAAAGTCTGTTAAACGCCGGAAAAATGACTAAGTCCAAAAAAAATTTTTTTCAACTTTTTTCAATTTTACCCCCGTGGGATATATATTCTACCCACACACATTTGGAACTCTCCTGTGGTACCCTCACACATATTATTCCCTCATTTAGTGGATATTTTCATAAAAAAGTGAAATTTTCAAAAATCCAGAAAATTGGCTGAAAACAACTTAATATCAAGGACTCATTGGGCGAATTGCTCTGGAATTGAAATCGGAACGCTCACTGACATTTCCCCTATCCGAAAGTCTGATAAACGCCGGAAAAATGACTAAGTTCAAAAAAAAATATTTTTCAACTTTTTTCAATTTTACCCCCGTGGGATATATATTCTACCCACACACATTTGGAACTCTCCTGGGGTACCCTCACACATATTATTCCCTCATTTAGTGGATATTTTCACAAAAAAGTGAAATTTTCAAAAATACAGAAAATTGGCTGAAAACGACTTAATATCAAGGACTTATTGGGCGAATTGCTCTGGAATTGAAATCGGAACGCTCACTGACATTTCCCCTATCTGAAAGTCTGATAAACGCCGGAAAAATGACTAAGTCCAAAAAAAATGTTTTTCAACTTTTTTCAATTTTACCCCCGTGGGATATATATTCTACCCACACACATTTGGAACTCTCCTGTGGTACCCTCACACATATTATTCCCTCATTTAGTGGATATTTTCATAAAAAAGTGAAATTTTCAAAAATACATAAAATTGGCTGAAAACGACTTAATATCAAGGACTCATTGGGCGAATCGCTCTAGAACTGAAATCGGAACGCTCACTGACATTTCCCCTATCTGAAAGTCTGATAAACGCCGGAAAAATGACTAAGTCCAAAAAAAATTGTTTTTCAACTTTTTTCAATTTTACCCCCGTTGGATATATATTCTACCCACACACATTTGGAACTCTCCTGGGGTACCCTCACACATATTATTCCCTCATTTAGTGGATATTTTCATAAAAAAGTGAAATTTTCAAAAATCCAGAAAATTGGCTGAAAACGACTTAATATCAAGGACTCATTGGGCGAATTGCTCTGGAATTGAAATCGGAATGCTCACTGACATTTCCCCTATCTGAAAGTCTGATAAACGCCGGAAAAATGACTAAGTCCAAAAAAAATGTTTTTCAACTTTTTTCAATTTTACCCCCGTGGGATATATATTCTACCCACACACATTTGGAACTCTCCTGGGGTACCCTCACACATATTATTCCCTCATTTAGTGGATATTTTCATAAAAAAGTGAAATTTTCAAAAATCCAGAAAATTGGCTGAAAACTACTTAATATCAAGGACTCATTGGGTCGAATTGCTCTGGAATTGAAATCGGAACGCTCACTGACATTTCCCCTATCTGAAAGTCTGATAAACGCCGGAAAAATGACTAAGTTCAAAAAAAAATATTTTTCAACTTTTTTCAATTTTACCCCCGTGGGATATATATTCTACCCACACACATTTGGAACTCTCCTGTGGTACCCTCACACATATTATTCCCTCATTTAGTGGATATTTTCACAAAAAAGTGAAATTTTCAAAAATCCAGAAAATTGGCTGAAAACGACTAAATATCAAGGAATCATTGGGCGAATCGCTCTGGAACTGAAATCAGAACGCTCAATGACATTTCCCCTATCTGAAAGTCTGTTAAACGCCGGAAAAATGACTAAGTCCAAAAAAAAATTTTTTCAACTTTTTTCAATTTTACCCCCGTGGGATATATATTCTACCCACACACATTTGGAACTCTCCTGTGGTACCCTCACACATATTATTCCCTCATTTAGTGGATATTTTCATAAAAAAGTGAAATTTTCAAAAATCCAGAAAATTGGCTGAAAACAACTTAATATCAAGGACTCATTGGGCGAATTGCTCTGGAATTGAAATCGGAACGCTCACTGACTTTTCCCCTATCCGAAAGTCTGATAAACGCCGGAAAAATGACTAAGTTCAAAAAAAAATATTTTTCAACTTTTTTCAATTTTACCCCCGTGGGATATATATTCTACCCACACACATTTGGATCTCTCCTGGGGTACCCTCACACATATTATTCCCTCATTTAGTGGATATTTTCACAAAAAAGTGAAATTTTCAAAAATCCAGAAAATTGGCTGAAAAGGACTAAATATCAAGGACTCATTGGGCGAATCGCTCTGGAACTGAAATCAGAACGCTCACCGACATTTCCCCTATCTGAAAGTCTGATATACGCCGGAAAAATGACTAAGTCCAAAAAAAATGTTTTTCAACTTTTTTCAATTTTAACCCCGTGGGATATATATTCTACCCACACACACTTGGAACACTCCTGTGGTACCCTCACACATATTATTCCCTCATTTAGTGGATATTTTCATAAAAAAGTTAAATTCTCAAAAATCCAGAAAATTGGCTGAAAACGACTTAATATCAAGGACTCATTGGGCGAATTGCTCTGGAATTGAAATCGGAACGCTCACTGACATTTCCCCTATCTGAAAGTCTGATAAACGCCGGAAAAATGACTAAGTCCAAAAAAAATGTTTTTCAACTTTTTTCAATTTTACCCCCGTGGGATATATATTCTACCCACACACATTTGGACCTCTCCTGGGGTACCCTCACACATATTATTCCCTCATTTATTGGATATTTTCACAAAAAAGTGAAATTTTCAAAAATCCAGAAAATTGGCTGAAAACGACTAAATATCAAGGACTCATTGGGCGAATCGCTCTGGAACTGAAATCAGAACACTCACCGACATTTCCCCTATCTGAAAGTCTGATAAACGCCGGAAAAATGAATAAGTACAAAATAAAATGTTTTTCAACTTTTTTCAATTTTACCCCCGTGGGATATATATTCTACCCACACACATTTGGAACTCTCCTGTGGTACCCTCACACATATTAATCCCTCATTTAGTGGATATTTTCATAAAAAAGTTAAATTTTCAAAAATCCAGAAAATTGGCTGAAAACGACTTAATATCAAGGACTCATTGGGCGAATTGCTCTGGAATTGAAATCGGAACGCTCACTGACATTTCCCCTATCTGAAAGTCTGATAAACGCCGGAAAAATGACTAAGTCCAAAAAAAATGTTTTTCAACTTTTTTCAATTTTACCCCCGTGGGATATATATTCTACCCACACACATTTGGAACTCTCCTGGGGTACCCTCACACATATTATTCCCTCATTTAGTGGATATTTTCATAAAAAAGTTAAATTTTCAAAAATCCAGAAAATTGGCTGAAAACGACTTAATATCAAGGACTCATTGGGCGAATTGCTCTGGAATTGAAATCGGAACGCTCACTGACATTTCCCCTATCTGAAAGTCTGATAAACGCCGGAAAAATGACTAAGTCCAAAAAAAATGTTTTTCAACTTTTTTCAATTTTACCCCCGTGGGATATATATTCTACCCACACACATTTGGAACTCTCCTGTGGTACCCTCACACATATTATTCCCTCATTTAGTGGATATTTTCATAAAAAAGTGAAATTTTCAAAAATACAGAAAATTGGCTGAAAACGACTTAATATCAAGGACTCATTGGGCGAATCGCTCTGGAATTGAAATCGGAACGCTCACTGACATTTCCCCTATCTGAAAGTCTGATAAACGCCGGAAAAATGACTAAGCCCAAAAAAAATTGTTTTTCAACTTTTTTCAATTTTACCCCCGTTGGATATATATTCTACCCACACACATTTGGAACTCTCCTGGGGTACCCTCACACATATTATTCCCTCATTTAGTGGATATTTTCATAAAAAAGTGAAATTTTCAAAAATCCAGAAAATTGGCTGAAAACAACTTAATATCAAGGACTCATTGGGCGAATTGCTCTGGAATTGAAATCGGAACGCTCACTGACTTTTCCCCTATCCGAAAGTCTGATAAACGCCGGAAAAATGACTAAGTTCAAAAAAAAATATTTTTCAACTTTTCTCAATTTTACCCCCGTGGGATATATATTCTACCCACACACATTTGGATCTCTCCTGGGGTACCCTCACACATATTATTCCCTCATTTAGTGGATATTTTCACAAAAAAGTGAAATTTTCAAAAATCCAGAAAATTGGCTGAAAAGGACTAAATATCAAGGACTCATTGGGCGAATCGCTCTGGAACTGAAATCAGAACGCTCACCGACATTTCCCCTATCTGAAAGTCTGATATACGCCGGAAAAATGACTAAGTCCAAAAAAAATGTTTTTCAACTTTTTTCAATTTTACCCCCGTGGGATATATATTCTACCCACACACACTTGGAACACTCCTGTGGTACCCTCACACATATTATTCCCTCATTTAGTGGATATTTTCATAAAAAAGTTAAATTCTCAAAAATCCAGAAAATTGGCTGAAAACGACTTAATATCAAGGACTCATTGGGCGAATTGCTCTGGAATTGAAATAGGAACGCTCACTGACATTTCCCCTATCTGAAAGTCTGATAAACGCCGGAAAAATGACTAAGTCCAAAAAAAATGTTTTTCAACTTTTTTCAATTTTACCCCCGTGGGATATATATTCTACCCACACACATTTGGAACTCTCCTGGGGTACCCTCACACATATTATTCCCTCATTTATTGGATATTTTCACAAAAAAGTGAAATTTTCAAAAATCCAGAAAATTGGCTGAAAACGACTAAATATCAAGGACTCATTGGGCGAATCGCTCTGGAACTGAAATCAGAACACTCACCGACATTTCCCCTATCTGAAAGTCTGATAAACGCCGGAAAAATGAATAAGTCCAAAATAAAATGTTTTTCAACTTTTTTCAATTTTACCCCCGTGGGATATATATTCTACCCACACACATTTGGAACTCTCCTGTGGTACCCTCACACATATTAATCCCTCATTTAGTGGATATTTTCATAAAAAAGTTAAATTTTCAAAAATCCAGAAAATTGGCTGAAAACGACTTAATATCAAGGACTCATTGGGCGAATTGCTCTGGAATTGAAATCGGAACGCTCACTGACATTTCCCCTATCTGAAAGTCTGATAAACGCCGGAAAAATTACTAAGTCCAAAAAAAATTGTTTTTCAACTTTTTTCAATTTTACCCCCGTTGGATATATATTCTACCCACACACATTTGGAACTCTCCTGGGGTACCCTCACACATATTATTCCCTCATTTAGTGGATATTTTCATAAAAAAGTTAAATTTTCAAAAATCCAGAAAATTGGCTGAAAACGACTTAATATCAAGGACTCATTGGGCGAATTGCTCTGGAATTGAAATCGGAATGCTCACTGACATTTCCCCTATCTGAAAGTCTGATAAACGCCGGAAAAATGACTAAGTCCAAAAAAAATGTTTTTCAACTTTTTTCAATTTTACCCCCGTGGGATATATATTCTACCCACACACATTTGGAACTCTCCTGTGGTACCCTCACACATATTATTCCCTCATTTAGTGGATATTTTCATAAAAAAGTGAAATTTTCAAAAATCCAGTAAATTGGCTGAAAACTACTTAATATCAAGGACTCATTGGGTCGAATTGCTCTGGAATTGAAATCGGAACGCTCACTGACATTTCCCCTATCTGAAAGTCTGATAAACGCCGGAAAAATGACTAAGTCCAAAAAAAAATGTTTTTCAACTTTTTTCAATTTTACCCCCGTTGGATATATATTCTACCCACACACATTTGGAACTCTCCTGTGGTACCCTCACACATATTATTCCCTCATTTAGTGGATATTTTCATAAAAAAGTGAAATTTTCAAAAATCCAGTAAATTGGCTGAAAACTACTTAATATCAAGGACTCATTGGGTCGAATTGCTCTGGAATTGAAATCGGAACGCTCACTGACATTTCCCCTATCTGAAAGTCTGATAAACGCCGGAAAAATGACTAAGTTCAAAAAAAAATGTTTTTCAACTTTTTTCAATTTTACCCCCGTGGGATATATATTCTACCCACACACATTTGGAACTCTCCTGTGGTACCCTCACACATATTATTCCCTCATTTAGTGGATATTTTCACAAAAAAGTGAAATTTTCAAAAATCCAGAAAATTGGCTGAAAACGACTAAATATCAAGGAATCATTGGGCGAATCGCTCTGGAACTGAAATCAGAACGCTCAATGACATTTCCCCTATCTGAAAGTCTGTTAAACGCCGGAAAAATGACTAAGTCCAAAAAAAAATTTTTTCAACTTTTTTCAATTTTACCCCCGTGGGATATATATTCTACCCACACACATTTGGAACTCTCCTGTGGTACCCTCACACATATTATTCCCTCATTTAGTGGATATTTTCATAAAAAAGTGAAATTTTCAAAAATCCAGAAAATTGGCTGAAAACAACTTAATATCAAGGACTCATTGGGCGAATTGCTCTGGAATTGAAATCAGAACGCTCACTGACATTTCCCCTATTCGAAAGTCTGATAAACGCCGGAAAAATGACTAAGTTCAAAAAAAAATATTTTTCAACTTTTTTCAATTTTACCCCCGTGGGATATATATTCTACCCACACACATTTGGATCTCTCCTGGGGTACCCTCACACATATTATTCCCTCATTTAGTGGATATTTTCACAAAAAAGTGAAATTTTCAAAAATCCAGAAAATTGGCTGAAAACGACTAAATATCAAGGACTCATTGGGCGAATCGCTCTGGAACTGAAATCAGAACGCTCACCGACATTTCCCCTATCTGAAAGTCTGATATACGCCGGAAAAATGACTAAGTCCAAAAAAAATGTTTTTCAACTTTTTTCAATTTTACCCCCGTGGGATATATATTCTACCCACACACACTTGGAACACTCCTGTGGTACCCTCACACATATTATTCCCTCATTTAGTGGATATTTTCATGAAAAAGTTAAATTTTCAAAAATCCAGAAAATTGGCTGAAAACGACTTAATATCAAGGACTCATTGGGCGAATTGCTCTGGAATTGAAATCGGAACGCTCACTGACATTTCCCCTATCTGAAAGTCTGATAAACGCCGGAAAAATGACTAAGTCCAAAAAAAATGTTTTTCAACTTTTTTCAATTTTACCCCCGTGGGATATATATTCTACCCACACACATTTGGAACTCTCCTGGGGTACCCTCACACATATTATTCCCTCATTTATTGGATATTTTCACAAAAAAGTGAAATTTTCAAAAATCCAGAAAATTGGCTGAAAACGACTAAATATCAAGGACTCATTGGGCGAATCGCTCTGGAACTGAAATCAGAACGCTCACCGACATTTCCCCTATCTGAAAGTCTGATAAACGCCGGAAAAATGAATAAGTCCAAAATAAAATGTTTTTCAACTTTTTTCAATTTTACCCCCGTGGGATATATATTCTACCCACACACATTTGGAACTCTCCTGTGGTACCCTCACACATATTAATCCCTCATTTAGTGGATATTTTCATAAAAAAGTGAAATTTTCAAAAATCCAGAAAATTGGCTGAAAACAACTTAATATCAAGGACTCATTGGGCGAATTGCTCTGGAATTGAAATCAGAACGCTCACCGACATTTCCCCTATCTGAAAGTCTGATAAACGCCGGAAAAATGACTAAGTCCAAAAAAAATTGTTTTTCAACTTTTTTCAATTTTACCCCCGTTGGATATATATTCTACCCACACACATTTGGAACTCTCCTGGGGTACCCTCACACATATTATTCCCTCATTTAGTGGATATTTTCATTAAAAAGTTAAATTTTCAAAAATCCAGAAAATTGGCTGAAAACGACTTAATATCAAGGACTCATTGGGCGAATTGCTCTGGAATTGAAATCGGAATGCTCACTGACATTTCCCCTATCTGAAAGTCTGATAAACGCCGGAAAAATGACTAAGTCCAAAAAAAATGTTTTTCAACTTTTTTCAATTTTACCCCCGTTGGATATATATTCTACCCACACACATTTGGAACTCTCCTGGGGTACCCTCACACATATTATTCCCTCATTTAGTGGATATTTTCATAAAAAAGTGAAATTTTCAAAAATCCAGAAAATTGGCTGAAAACTACTTAATATCAAGGACTCATTGGGCGAATTGCTCTGGAATTGAAATCGGAACGCTCACTGACATTTCCCCTATCTGAAAGTCTGATAAACGCCGGAAAAATGACTAAGTCCAAAAAAAAATGTTTTTCAACTTTTTTCAATTTTACCCCCGTTGGATATATATTCTACCCACACACATTTGGAACTCTCCTGTGGTACCCTCACACATATTATTCCCTCATTTAGTGGATATTTTCATAAAAAAGTGAAATTTTCAAAAATCCAGTAAATTGGCTGAAAACTACTTAATATCAAGGACTCATTGGGTCGAATTGCTCTGGAATTGAAATCGGAACGCTCACTGACATTTCCCCTATCTGAAAGTCTGATAAACGCCGGAAAAATGACTAAGTTCAAAAAAAAATATTTTTCAACTTTTTTCAATTTTACCCCCGTGGGATATATATTCTACCCACACACATTTGGAACTCTCCTGTGGTACCCTCACACATATTATTCCCTCATTTAGTGGATATTTTCACAAAAAAGTGAAATTTTCAAAAATCCAGAAAATTGGCTGAAAACGACTAAATATCAAGGAATCATTGGGCGAATCGCTCTGGAACTGAAATCAGAACGCTCACCGACATTTCCCCTATCTGAAAGTCTGATAAACGCCGGAAAAATGAATAAGTCCAAAATAAAATGTTTTTCAACTTTTTTCAATTTTACCCCCGTGGGATATATATTCTACCCACACACATTTGGAACTCTCCTGTGGTACCCTCACACATATTAATCCCTCATTTAGTGGATATTTTCATAAAAAAGTGAAATTTTCAAAAATCCAGAAAATTGGCTGAAAACAACTTAATATCAAGGACTCATTGGGCGAATTGCTCTGGAATTGAAATCAGAACGCTCACCGACATTTCCCCTATCTGAAAGTCTGATAAACGCCGGAAAAATGACTAAGTCCAAAAAAAATTGTTTTTCAACTTTTTTCAATTTTACCCCCGTTGGATATATATTCTACCCACACACATTTGGAACTCTCCTGGGGTACCCTCACACATATTATTCCCTCATTTAGTGGATATTTTCATTAAAAAGTTAAATTTTCAAAAATCCAGAAAATTGGCTGAAAACGACTTAATATCAAGGACTCATTGGGCGAATTGCTCTGGAATTGAAATCGGAATGCTCACTGACATTTCCCCTATCTGAAAGTCTGATAAACGCCGGAAAAATGACTAAGTCCAAAAAAAATGTTTTTCAACTTTTTTCAATTTTACCCCCGTTGGATATATATTCTACCCACACACATTTGGAACTCTCCTGGGGTACCCTCACACATATTATTCCCTCATTTAGTGGATATTTTCATAAAAAAGTGAAATTTTCAAAAATCCAGAAAATTGGCTGAAAACTACTTAATATCAAGGACTCATTGGGCGAATTGCTCTGGAATTGAAATCGGAACGCTCACTGACATTTCCCCTATCTGAAAGTCTGATAAACGCCGGAAAAATGACTAAGTCCAAAAAAAAATGTTTTTCAACTTTTTTCAATTTTACCCCCGTTGGATATATATTCTACCCACACACATTTGGAACTCTCCTGTGGTACCCTCACACATATTATTCCCTCATTTAGTGGATATTTTCATAAAAAAGTGAAATTTTCAAAAATCCAGTAAATTGGCTGAAAACTACTTAATATCAAGGACTCATTGGGTCGAATTGCTGTGGAATTGAAATCGGAACGCTCACTGACATTTCCCCTATCTGAAAGTCTGATAAACGCCGGAAAAATGACTAAGTTCAAAAAAAAATATTTTTCAACTTTTTTCAATTTTACCCCCGTGGGATATATATTCTACCCACACACATTTGGAACTCTCCTGTGGTACCCTCACACATATTATTCCCTCATTTAGTGGATATTTTCACAAAAAAGTGAAATTTTCAAAAATCCAGAAAATTGGCTGAAAACGTCTAAATATCAAGGAATCATTGGGCGAATCGCTCTGGAACTGAAATCAGAACGCTCAATGACATTTCCCCTATCTGAAAGTCTGTTAAACGCCGGAAAAATGACTAAGTCCAAAAAAAAATTTTTTCAACTTTTTTCAATTTTACCCCCGTGGGATATATATTCTACCCACACACATTTGGAACTCTCCTGTGGTACCCTCACACATATTATTCCCTCATTTAGTGGATATTTTCATAAAAAAGTGAAATTTTCAAAAATCCAGAAAATTGGCTGAAAACAACTTAATATCAAGGACTCATTGGGCGAATTGCTCTGGAATTGAAATCGGAACGCTCACTGACATTTCCCCTATCCGAAAGTCTGATAAACGCCGGAAAAATGACTAAGTTCAAAAAAAAATATTTTTCAACTTTTTTCAATTTTACCCCCGTGGGATATATATTCTACCCACACACATTTGGATCTCTCCTGGGGTACCCTCACACATATTATTCCCTCATTTAGTGGATGTTTTCACAAAAAAGTGAAATTTTCAAAAATCCAGAAAATTGGCTGAAAACGACTAAATATCAAGGACTCATTGGGCGAATCGCTCTGGAACTGAAATCAGAACGCTCACCGACATTTCCCCTATCTGAAAGTCTGATATACGCCGGAAAAATGACTAAGTCCAAAAAAAATGTTTTTCAACTTTTTTCAATTTTACCCCCGTGGGATATATATTCTACCCACACACACTTGGAACACTCCTGTGGTACCCTCACACATATTATTCCCTCATTTAGTGGATATTTTCATAAAAAAGTTAAATTCTCAAAAATCCAGAAAATTGGCTGAAAACGACTTAATATCAAGGACTCATTGGGCGAATTGCTCTGGAATTGAAATCGGAACGCTCACTGACATTTCCCCTATCTGAAAGTCTGATAAACGCCGGAAAAATGACTAAGTCCAAAAATAATGTTTTTCAACTTTTTTCAATTTTACCCCCGTGGGATATATATTCTACCCACACACATTTGGAACTCTCCTGGGGTACCCTCACACATATTATTCCCTCATTTATTGGATATTTTCACAAAAAAGTGAAATTTTCAAAAATCCAGAAAATTGGCTGAAAACGACTAAATATCAAGGACTCATTGGGCGAATCGCTCTGGAACTGAAATCAGAACGCTCACCGACATTTCCCCTATCTGAAAGTCTGATAAACGCCGGAAAAATGAATAAGTCCAAAATAAAATGTTTTTCAACTTTTTTCAATTTTACCCCCGTGGGATATATATTCTACCCACACACATTTGGAACTCTCCTGTGGTACCCTCACACATATTAATCCCTCATTTAGTGGATATTTTCATAAAAAAGTTAATTTTTCAAAAATCCAGAAAATTGGCTGAAAACGACTTAATATCAAGGACTCATTGGGCGAATTGCTCTGGAATTGAAATCGGAACGCTCACTGACATTTCCCCTATCTGAAAGTCTGATAAACGCCGGAAAAATGACTAAGTCCAAAAAAAAATGTTTTTCAACTTTTTTCAATTTTACCCCCGTTGGATATATATTCTACCCACACACATTTGGAACTCTCCTGTGGTATCCTCACACATATTATTCCCTCATTTAGTGGATATTTTCACAAAAAAGTGAAATTTTCAAAAATCCAGAAAATTGGCTGAAAACGACTTAATATCAAGGACTCATTGGGCGAATTGCTCTGGAATTGAAATCGGAACGCTCACTGACATTTCCCCTATCTGAAAGTCTGATAAACGCCGGAAAAATGACTAAGTCCAAAAAAAAATGTTTTTCAACTTTTTTCAATTTTACCCCCGTTGGATATATATTCTACCCACACACATTTGGAACTCTCCTGTGGTATCCTCACACATATTATTCCCTCATTTAGTGGATATTTTCACAAAAAAGTGAAATTTTCAAAAATCCAGAAAATTGGCTGAAAACGACTTAATATCAAGGACTCATTGGGCGAATTGCTCTGGAATTGAAATCGGAACGCTCACTGACATTTCCCCTATCTGAAAGTCTGATAAATGCCGGAAAAATGACTAAGTCCAAAAAAAAATGTTTTTCAACTTTTTTCAATTTTACCCCCGTGGGATATATATTCTACCCACACACATTTGGAACTCTCCTGTGGTACCCTCACACATATTAATCCCTCATTTAGTGGATATTTTCATAAAAAAGTAAAATTTTCAAAAATCCAGAAAATTGGCTGAAAACGACTTAATATCAAGGACTCATTGGGCGAATTGCTCTGGAATTGAAATCGGAACGCTCACTGACATTTCCCCTATCTGAAAGTCTGATAAACGCCGGAAAAATGACTAAGTCCAAAAAAAATGTTTTTCAACTTTTTTCAATTTTACCCCCGTGGGATATATATTCTACCCACACACATTTGGAACTCTCCTGGGGTACCCTCACACATATTATTCCCTCATTTAGTGGATATTTTCATAAAAAAGTGAAATTTTCAAAAATCCAGAAAATTGGCTGAAAACAACTTAATATCAAGGACTCATTGGGCGAATTGCTCTGGAATTGAAATCAGAACGCTCACCGACATTTCCCCTATCTGAAAGTCTGATAAACGCCGGAAAAATGGCTAAGTCCAAAATAAAATGTTTTTCAACTTTTTTCAATTTTACCCCCGTGGGATATATATTCTACCCACACACATTTGGAACTCTCCTGTGGTACCCTCACACATATTAATCCCTCATTTAGTGGATATTTTCATAAAAAAGTTAAATTTTCAAAAATCCAGAAAATTGGCTGAAAACGACTTAATATCAAGAACTCATTGGGCGAATTGCTCTGGAATTGAAATCGGAACGCTCACTGACATTTCCCCTATCTGAAAGTCTGATAAACGCCGGAAAAATGACTAAGTCCAAAAAAAAATGTTTTTCAACTTTTTTCAATTTTACCCCCATTGGATATATATTCTACCCACACACATTTGGAACTCTCCTGTGGTATCCTCACACATATTATTCCCTCATTTAGTGGATATTTTCATAAAAAAGTTAAATTTTCAAAAATCCAGAAAATTGGCTGAAAACGACTTAATATCAAGGACTCATTGGGTCGAATTGCTCTGGAATTGAGATCGGAACGTTCACTGACATTTCCCCTATCTGAAAGTCTAATAAACGCCGGAAAAATGACTAAGTCCAAAAAAAAAATTTTTTCAACTTTTTTCAATTTTACCCCCGTGGGATATATATTCTACCCACACACATTTGGAACTCTCCTGTGGTACCCTCACACATATTATTCCCTCATTTAGTGGATATTTTCACAAAAAAGTGAAATTTTCAAAAATCCAGAAAATTGGCTGAAAACGACTTAATATCAAGGACTCATTGGGCGAATTGCTCTGAAATTGAAATCGGAACGCTCACTGACATTTTCCCTATCCGAAAGTCTGATAAACGCCGGAAAAATGACTAAGTTCAAAAAAAAATATTTTTCAACTTTTTTCAATTTTACCCCCGTGGGATATATATTCTACCCACACACATTTGGATCTCTCCTGGGGTACCCTCACACATATTATTCCCTCATTTAGTGGATATTTTCACAAAAAAGTGAAATTTTCAAAAATCCAGAAAATTGGCTGAAAACGACTAAATATCAAGGACTCATTGGGCGAATCGCTCTGGAACTGAAATCAGAACGCTCACCGACATTTCCCCTATCTGAAAGTCTGATATACGCCGGAAAAATGACTAAGTCCAAAAAAAATGTTTTTCAACTTTTTTCAATTTTACCACCGTGGGATATATATTCTACCCACACACACTTGGAACACTCCTGTGGTACCCTCACACATATTATTCCCTCATTTAGTGGATATTTTCATGAAAAAGTTAAATTTTCAAAAATCCAGAAAATTGGCTGAAAACGACTTAATATCAAGGACTCATTGGGCGAATTGCTCTGGAATTGAAATCGGAACGCTCACTGACATTTCCCCTATCTGAAAGTCTGATAAACGCCGGAAAAATGACTAAGTCCAAAAAAAATGTTTTTCAACTTTTTTCAATTTTACCCCCGTGGGATATATATTCTACCCACACACATTTGGAACTCTCCTGGGGTACCCTCACACATATTATTCCCTCATTTATTGGATATTTTCACAAAAAAGTGAAATTTTCAAAAATCCAGAAAATTGGCTGAAAACGACTAAATATCAAGGACTCATTGGGCGAATCGCTCTGGAACTGAAATCAGAACGCTCACCGACATTTCCCCTATCTGAAAGTCTGATAAACGCCGGAAAAATGAATAAGTCCAAAATAAAATGTTTTTCAACTTTTTTCAATTTTACCCCCGTGGGATATATATTCTACCCACACACATTTGGAACTCTCCTGTGGTACCCTCACACATATTAATCCCTCATTTAGTGGATATTTTCATAAAAAAGTGAAATTTTCAAAAATCCAGAAAATTGGCTGAAAACAACTTAATATCAAGGACTCATTGGGCGAATTGCTCTGGAATTGAAATCAGAACGCTCACCGACATTTCCCCTATCTGAAAGTCTGATAAACGCCGGAAAAATGACTAAGTCCAAAATAAAATGTTTTTCAACTTTTTTCAATTTTACCCCCGTGGGATATATATTCTACCCACACACATTTGGAACTCTCCTGTGGTACCCTCACACATATTAATCCCTCATTTAGTGGATATTTTCATAAAAAAGTTAAATTTTCAAAAATCCAGAAAATTGGCTGAAAACGACTTAATATCAAGGACTCATTGGGCGAATTGCTCTGGAATTGAAATCGGAACGCTCACTGACATTTCCCCTATCTGAAAGTCTGATAAACGCCGGAAAAATGACTAAGTCCAAAAAAAATGTTTTTCAACTTTTTTCAATTTTACCCCCATGGGATATATATTCTAGCCACACACATTTGGAACTCTCCTGTGGTACCCTCACACATATTATTCCCTCATTTAGTGGATATTTTCATAAAAAAGTGAAATTTTCAAAAATACAGAAAATTGGCTGAAAACGACTTAATATCAAGGACTCATTGGGCGAATCGCTCTGGAATTGAAATCGGAACGCTCACTGACATTTCCCCTATCTGAAAGTCTGATAAACGCCGGAAAAATGACTAAGTCCAAAAAAAATTGTTTTTCAACTTTTTTCAATTTTACCCCCGTTGGATATATATTCTACCCACACACATTTGGAACTCTCCTGGGGTACCCTCACACATATTATTCCCTCATTTAGTGGATATTTTCATTAAAAAGTTAAATTTTCAAAAATCCAGAAAATTGGCTGAAAACGACTTAATATCAAGGACTCATTGGGCGAATTGCTCTGGAATTGAAATCGGAATGCTCACTGACATTTCCCCTATCTGAAAGTCTGATAAACGCCGGAAAAATGACTAAGTCCAAAAAAAATGTTTTTCAACTTTTTTCAATTTTACCCCCGTTGGATATATATTCTACCCACACACATTTGGAACTCTCCTGGGGTACCCTCACACATATTATTCCCTCATTTAGTGGATATTTTCATAAAAAAGTGAAATTTTCAAAAATCCAGAAAATTGGCTGAAAACTACTTAATATCAAGGACTCATTGGGCGAATTGCTCTGGAATTGAAATCGGAACGCTCACTGACATTTCCCCTATCTGAAAGTCTGATAAACGCCGGAAAAATGACTAAGTCCAAAAAAAAATGTTTTTCAACTTTTTTCAATTTTACCCCCGTTGGATATATATTCTACCCACACACATTTGGAACTCTCCTGTGGTACCCTCACACATATTATTCCCTCATTTAGTGGATATTTTCATAAAAAAGTGAAATTTTCAAAAATCCAGTAAATTGGCTGAAAACTACTTAATATCAAGGACTCATTGGGTCGAATTGCTCTGGAATTGAAATCGGAACGCTCACTGACATTTCCCCTATCTGAAAGTCTGATAAACGCCGGAAAAATGACTAAGTTCAAAAAAAAATATTTTTCAACTTTTTTCAATTTTACCCCCGTGGGATATATATTCTACCCACACACATTTGGAACTCTCCTGTGGTACCCTCACACATATTATTCCCTCATTTAGTGGATATTTTCACAAAAAAGTGAAATTTTCAAAAATCCAGAAAATTGGCTGAAAACGACTTAATATCAAGGACTCATTGGGCGAATTGCTCTGGAATTGAAATCGGAACGCTCACTGACATTTTCCCTATCCGAAAGTCTGATAAACGCCGGAAAAATGACTAAGTTCAAAAAAAAATATTTTTCAACTTTTTTCAATTTTACCCCCGTGGGATATATATTCTACCCACACACATTTGGATCTCTCCTGGGGTACCCTCACACATATTATTCCCTCATTTAGTGGATATTTTCACAAAAAAGTGAAATTTTCAAAAATCCAGAAAATTGGCTGAAAACGACTAAATATCAAGGACTCATTGGGCGAATCGCTCTGGAACTGAAATCAGAACGCTCACCGACATTTCCCCTATCTGAAAGTCTGATATACGCCGGAAAAATGACTAAGTCCAAAAAAAATGTTTTTCAACTTTTTTCAATTTTACCCCCGTGGGATATATATTCTACCCACACACACTTGGAACACTCCTGTGGTACCCTCACACATATTATTCCCTCATTTAGTGGATATTTTCATGAAAAAGTTAAATTTTCAAAAATCCAGAAAATTGGCTGAAAACGACTTAATATCAAGGACTCATTGGGCGAATTGCTCTGGAATTGAAATCGGAACGCTCACTGACATTTCCCCTATCTGAAAGTCTGATAAACGCCGGAAAAATGACTAAGTCCAAAAAAAATGTTTTTCAACTTTTTTCAATTTTACCCCCGTGGGATATATATTCTACCCACACACATTTGGAACTCTCCTGGGGTACCCTCACACATATTATTCCCTCATTTATTGGATATTTTCACAAAAAAGTGAAATTTTCAAAAATCCAGAAAATTGGCTGAAAACGACTAAATATCAAGGACTCATTGGGCGAATCGCTCTGGAACTGAAATCAGAACGCTCACCGACATTTCCCCTATCTGAAAGTCTGATAAACGCCGGAAAAATGAATAAGTCCAAAATAAAATGTTTTTCAACTTTTTTCAATTTTACCCCCGTGGGATATATATTCTACCCACACACATTTGGAACTCTCCTGTGGTACCCTCACACATATTAATCCCTCATTTAGTGGATATTTTCATAAAAAAGTGAAATTTTCAAAAATCCAGAAAATTGGCTGAAAACAACTTAATATCAAGGACTCATTGGGCGAATTGCTCTGGAATTGAAATCAGAACGCTCACCGACATTTCCCCTATCTGAAAGTCTGATAAACGCCGGAAAAATGACTAAGTCCAAAATAAAATGTTTTTCAACTTTTTTCAATTTTACCCCCGTGGGATATATATTCTACCCACACACATTTGGAACTCTCCTGTGGTACCCTCACACATATTAATCCCTCATTTAGTGGATATTTTCATAAAAAAGTTAAATTTTCAAAAATCCAGAAAATTGGCTGAAAACGACTTAATATCAAGGACTCATTGGGCGAATTGCTCTGGAATTGAAATCGGAACGCTCACTGACATTTCCCCTATCTGAAAGTCTGATAAACGCCGGAAAAATGACTAAGTCCAAAAAAAATGTTTTTCAACTTTTTTCAATTTTACCCCCATGGGATATATATTCTAGCCACACACATTTGGAACTCTCCTGTGGTACCCTCACACATATTATTCCCTCATTTAGTGGATATTTTCATAAAAAAGTGAAATTTTCAAAAATACAGAAAATTGGCTGAAAACGACTTAATATCAAGGACTCATTGGGCGAATCGCTCTGGAATTGAAATCGGAACGCTCACTGACATTTCCCCTATCTGAAAGTCTGATAAACGCCGGAAAAATGACTAAGTCCAAAAAAAATTGTTTTTCAACTTTTTTCAATTTTACCCCCGTTGGATATATATTCTACCCACACACATTTGGAACTCTCCTGGGGTACCCTCACACATATTATTCCCTCATTTAGTGGATATTTTCATTAAAAAGTTAAATTTTCAAAAATCCAGAAAATTGGCTGAAAACGACTTAATATCAAGGACTCATTGGGCGAATTGCTCTGGAATTGAAATCGGAATGCTCACTGACATTTCCCCTATCTGAAAGTCTGATAAACGCCGGAAAAATGACTAAGTCCAAAAAAAATGTTTTTCAACTTTTTTCAATTTTACCCCCGTTGGATATATATTCTACCCACACACATTTGGAACTCTCCTGGGGTACCCTCACACATATTATTCCCTCATTTAGTGGATATTTTCATAAAAAAGTGAAATTTTCAAAAATCCAGAAAATTGGCTGAAAACTACTTAATATCAAGGACTCATTGGGCGAATTGCTCTGGAATTGAAATCGGAACGCTCACTGACATTTCCCCTATCTGAAAGTCTGATAAACGCCGGAAAAATGACTAAGTCCAAAAAAAAATGTTTTTCAACTTTTTTCAATTTTACCCCCGTTGGATATATATTCTACCCACACACATTTGGAACTCTCCTGTGGTACCCTCACACATATTATTCCCTCATTTAGTGGATATTTTCATAAAAAAGTGAAATTTTCAAAAATCCAGTAAATTGGCTGAAAACTACTTAATATCAAGGACTCATTGGGTCGAATTGCTCTGGAATTGAAATCGGAACGCTCACTGACATTTCCCCTATCTGAAAGTCTGATAAACGCCGGAAAAATGACTAAGTTCAAAAAAAAATATTTTTCAACTTTTTTCAATTTTACCCCCGTGGGATATATATTCTACCCACACACATTTGGAACTCTCCTGTGGTACCCTCACACATATTATTCCCTCATTTAGTGGATATTTTCACAAAAAAGTGAAATTTTCAAAAATCCAGAAAATTGGCTGAAAACGACTAAATATCAAGGAATCATTGGGCGAATCGCTCTGGAACTGAAATCAGAACGCTCAATGACATTTCCCCTATCTGAAAGTCTGTTAAACGCCGGAAAAATGACTAAGTCCAAAAAAAAATTTTTTCAACTTTTTTCAATTTTACCCCCGTGGGATATATATTCTACCCACACACATTTGGAACTCTCCTGTGGTACCCTCACACATATTATTCCCTCATTTAGTGGATATTTTCATAAAAAAGTGAAATTTTCAAAAATCCAGAAAATTGGCTGAAAACAACTTAATATCAAGGACTCATTGGGCGAATTGCTCTGGAATTGAAATCGGAACGCTCACTGACATTTCCCCTATCTGAAAGTCTGATAAACGCCGGAAAAATGACTAAGTTCAAAAAAAAATATTTTTCAACTTTTTTCAATTTTACCCCCGTGGGATATATATTCTACCCACACACATTTGGATCTCTCCTGGGGTACCCTCACACATATTATTCCCTCATTTAGTGGATATTTTCACAAAAAAGTGAAATTTTCAAAAATCCAGAAAATTGGCTGAAAACGACTAAATATCAAGGACTCATTGGGCGAATCGCTCTGGAACTGAAATCAGAACGCTCACCGACATTTCCCCTATCTGAAAGTCTGATATACGCCGGAAAAATGACTAAGTCCAAAAAAAATGTTTTTCAACTTTTTTCAATTTTACCCCCGTGGGATATATATTCTACCCACACACACTTGGAACACTCCTGTGGTACCCTCACACATATTATTCCCTCATTTAGTGGATATTTTCATAAAAAAGTTAAATTCTCAAAAATCCAGAAAATTGGCTGAAAACGACTTAATATCAAGGACTCATTGGGCGAATTGCTCTGGAATTGAAATCGGAACGCTCACTGACATTTCCCCTATCTGAAAGTCTGATAAACGCCGGAAAAATGACTAAGTCCAAAAAAAATGTTTTTCAACTTTTTTCAATTTTACCCCCGTGGGATATATATTCTACCCACACACATTTGGAACTCTCCTGGGGTACCCTCACACATATTATTCCCTCATTTATTGGATATTTTCACAAAAAAGTGAAATTTTCAAAAATCCAGAAAATTGGCTGAAAACGACTAAATATCAAGGACTCATTGGGCGAATCGCTCTGGAACTGAAATCAGAACGCTCACCGACATTTCCCCTATCTGAAAGTCTGATAAACGCCGGAAAAATGAATAAGTCCAAAATAAAATGTTTTTCAACTTTTTTCAATTTTACCCCCGTGGGATATATATTCTACCCACACACATTTGGAACTCTCCTGTGGTACCCTCACACATATTAATCCCTCATTTAGTGGATATTTTCATAAAAAAGTTAAATTTTCAAAAATCCAGAAAATTGGCTGAAAACGACTTAATATCAAGGACTCATTGGGCGAATTGCTCTGGAATTGAAATCGGAACGCTCACTGACATTTCCCCTATCTGAAAGTCTGATAAACGCCGGAAAAATGACTAAGTCCAAAAAAAAATGTTTTTCAACTTTTTTCAATTTTACCCCCGTTGGATATATATTCTACCCACACACATTTGGAACTCTCCTGTGGTACCCTCACACATATTATTCCCTCATTTAGTGGATATTTTCATAAAAAAGTGAAATTTTCAAAAATCCAGTAAATTGGCTGAAAACTACTTAATATCAAGGACTCATTGGGTCGAATTGCTCTGGAATTGAAATCGGAACGCTCACTGACATTTCCCCTATCTGAAAGTCTGATAAACGCCGGAAAAATGACTAAGTTCAAAAAAAAATATTTTTCAACTTTTTTCAATTTTACCCCCGTGGGATATATATTCTACCCACACACATTTGGAACTCTCCTGTGGTACCCTCACACATATTATTCCCTCATTTAGTGGATATTTTCACAAAAAAGTGAAATTTTCAAAAATCCAGAAAATTGGCTGAAAACGACTAAATATCAAGGAATCATTGGGCGAATCGCTCTGGAACTGAAATCAGAACGCTCAATGACATTTCCCCTATCTGAAAGTCTGTTAAACGCCGGAAAAATGACTAAGTCCAAAAAAAAATTTTTTCAACTTTTTTCAATTTTACCCCCGTGGGATATATATTCTACCCACACACATTTGGAACTCTCCTGTGGTACCCTCACACATATTATTCCCTCATTTAGTGGATATTTTCATAAAAAAGTGAAATTTTCAAAAATCCAGAAAATTGGCTGAAAACAACTTAATATCAAGGACTCATTGGGCGAATTGCTCTGGAATTGAAATCGGAACGCTCACTGACATTTCCCCTATCTGAAAGTCTGATAAACGCCGGAAAAATGACTAAGTTCAAAAAAAAATATTTTTCAACTTTTTTCAATTTTACCCCCGTGGGATATATATTCTACCCACACACATTTGGATCTCTCCTGGGGTACCCTCACACATATTATTCCCTCATTTAGTGGATATTTTCACAAAAAAGTGAAATTTTCAAAAATCCAGAAAATTGGCTGAAAACGACTAAATATCAAGGACTCATTGGGCGAATCGCTCTGGAACTGAAATCAGAACGCTCACCGACATTTCCCCTATCTGAAAGTCTGATATACGCCGGAAAAATGACTAAGTCCAAAAAAAATGTTTTTCAACTTTTTTCAATTTTACCCCCGTGGGATATATATTCTACCCACACACACTTGGAACACTCCTGTGGTACCCTCACACATATTATTCCCTCATTTAGTGGATATTTTCATAAAAAAGTTAAATTCTCAAAAATCCAGAAAATTGGCTGAAAACGACTTAATATCAAGGACTCATTGGGCGAATTGCTCTGGAATTGAAATCGGAACGCTCACTGACATTTCCCCTATCTGAAAGTCTGATAAACGCCGGAAAAATGACTAAGTCCAAAAAAAATGTTTTTCAACTTTTTTCAATTTTACCCCCGTGGGATATATATTCTACCCACACACATTTGGAACTCTCCTGGGGTACCCTCACACATATTATTCCCTCATTTATTGGATATTTTCACAAAAAAGTGAAATTTTCAAAAATCCAGAAAATTGGCTGAAAACGACTAAATATCAAGGACTCATTGGGCGAATCGCTCTGGAACTGAAATCAGAACGCTCACCGACATTTCCCCTATCTGAAAGTCTGATAAACGCCGGAAAAATGAATAAGTCCAAAATAAAATGTTTTTCAACTTTTTTCAATTTTACCCCCGTGGGATATATATTCTACCCACACACATTTGGAACTCTCCTGTGGTACCCTCACACATATTAATCCCTCATTTAGTGGATATTTTCATAAAAAAGTTAAATTTTCAAAAATCCAGAAAATTGGCTGAAAACGACTTAATATCAAGGACTCATTGGGCGAATTGCTCTGGAATTGAAATCGGAACGCTCACTGACATTTCCCCTATCTGAAAGTCTGATAAACGCCGGAAAAATGACTAAGTCCAAAAAAAAATGTTTTTCAACTTTTTTCAATTTTACCCCCGTTGGATATATATTCTACCCACACACATTTGGAACTCTCCTGTGGTATCCTCACACATATTATTCCCTCATTTAGTGGATATTTTCACAAAAAAGTGAAATTTTCAAAAATCCAGAAAATTGGCTGAAAACGACTTAATATCAAGGACTCATTGGGCGAATTGCTCTGGAATTGAAATCGGAACGCTCACTGACATTTCCCCTATCTGAAAGTCTGATAAACGCCGGAAAAATGACTAAGTCCAAAAAAAATGTTTTTCAACTTTTTTCAATTTTACCCCCGTGGGATATATATTCTACCCACACACATTTGGAACTCTCCTGTGGTACCCTCACACATATTAATCCCTCATTTAGTGGATATTTTCATAAAAAAGTAAAATTTTCAAAAATCCAGAAAATTGGCTGAAAACGACTTAATATCAAGGACTCATTGGGCGAATTGCTCTGGAATTGAAATCGGAACGCTCACTGACATTTCCCCTATCTGAAAGTCTGATAAACGCCGGAAAAATGACTAAGTCCAAAAAAAATGTTTTTCAACTTTTTTCAATTTTACCCCCGTGGGATATATATTCTACCCACACACATTTGGAACTCTCCTGGGGTACCCTCACACATATTAATCCCTCATTTAGTGGATATTTTCATAAAAAAGTTAAATTTTCAAAAATCCAGAAAATTGGCTGAAAACGACTTAATATCAAGAACTCATTGGGCGAATTGCTCTGGAATTGAAATCGGAACGCTCACTGACATTTCCCCTATCTGAAAGTCTGATAAACGCCGGAAAAATGACTAAGTCCAAAAAAAAATGTTTTTCAACTTTTTTCAATTTTACCCCCGTGGGATATATATTCTACCCACACACATTTGGAACTCTCCTGTGGTACCCTCACACATATTATTCCCTCATTTAGTGGATATTTTCACAAAAAAGTGAAATTTTCAAAAATCCAGAAAATTGGCTGAAAACGACTAAATATCAAGGAATCATTGGGCGAATCGCTCTGGAACTGAAATCAGAACGCTCAATGACATTTCCCCTATCTGAAAGTCTGTTAAACGCCGGAAAAATGACTAAGTCCAAAAAAAAATTTTTTCAACTTTTTTCAATTTTACCCGCGTGGGATATATATTCTACCCACACACATTTGGAACTCTCCTGTGGTACCCTCACACATATTATTCCCTCATTTAGTGGATATTTTCATAAAAAAGTGAAATTTTCAAAAATCCAGAAAATTGGCTGAAAACAACTTAATATCAAGGACTCATTGGGCGAATTGCTCTGGAATTGAAATCGGAACGCTCACTGACATTTCCCCTATCCGAAAGTCTGATAAACGCCGGAAAAATGACTAAGTTCAAAAAAAAATATTTTTCAACTTTTTTCAATTTTACCCCCGTGGGATATATATTCTACCCACACACATTTGGATCTCTCCTGGGGTACCCTCACACATATTATTCCCTCATTTAGTGGATATTTTCACAAAAAAGTGAAATTTTCAAAAATCCAGAAAATTGGCTGAAAACGACTAAATATCAAGGACTCATTGGGCGAATCGCTCTGGAACTGAAATCAGAACGCTCAATGACATTTCCCCTATCTGAAAGTCTGTTAAACGCCGGAAAAATGACTAAGTCCAAAAAAAAATTTTTTCAACTTTTTTCAATTTTACCCCCGTGGGATATATATTCTACCCACACACATTTGGAACTCTCCTGTGGTACCCTCACACATATTATTCCCTCATTTAGTGGATATTTTCATAAAAAAGTGAAATTTTCAAAAATCCAGAAAATTGGCTGAAAACAACTTAATATCAAGGACTCATTGGGCGAATTGCTCTGGAATTGAAATCGGAACGCTCACTGACATTTCCCCTATCTGAAAGTCTGATAAACGCCGGAAAAATGACTAAGTTCAAAAAAAAATATTTTTCAACTTTTTTCAATTTTACCCCCGTGGGATATATATTCTACCCACACACATTTGGATCTCTCCTGGGGTACCCTCACACATATTATTCCCTCATTTAGTGGATATTTTCACAAAAAAGTGAAATTTTCAAAAATCCAGAAAATTGGCTGAAAACGACTAAATATCAAGGACTCATTGGGCGAATCGCTCTGGAACTGAAATCAGAACGCTCACCGACATTTCCCCTATCTGAAAGTCTGATATACGCCGGAAAAATGACTAAGTCCAAAAAAAATGTTTTTCAACTTTTTTCAATTTTACCCCCGTGGGATATATATTCTACCCACACACACTTGGAACACTCCTGTGGTACCCTCACACATATTATTCCCTCATTTAGTGGATATTTTCATAAAAAAGTTAAATTCTCAAAAATCCAGAAAATTGGCTGAAAACGACTTAATATCAAGGACTCATTGGGCGAATTGCTCTGGAATTGAAATCGGAACGCTCACTGACATTTCCCCTATCTGAAAGTCTGATAAACGCCGGAAAAATGACTAAGTCCAAAAAAAATGTTTTTCAACTTTTTTCAATTTTACCCCCGTGGGATATATATTCTACCCACACACATTTGGAACTCTCCTGGGGTACCCTCACACATATTATTCCCTCATTTATTGGATATTTTCACAAAAAAGTGAAATTTTCAAAAATCCAGAAAATTGGCTGAAAACGACTAAATATCAAGGACTCATTGGGCGAATCGCTCTGGAACTGAAATCAGAACGCTCACCGACATTTCCCCTATCTGAAAGTCTGATAAACGCCGGAAAAATGAATAAGTCCAAAATAAAATGTTTTTCAACTTTTTTCAATTTTACCCCCGTGGGATATATATTCTACCCACACACATTTGGAACTCTCCTGTGGTACCCTCACACATATTAATCCCTCATTTAGTGGATATTTTCATAAAAAAGTTAAATTTTCAAAAATCCAGAAAATTGGCTGAAAACGACTTAATATCAAGGACTCATTGGGCGAATTGCTCTGGAATTGAAATCGGAACGCTCACTGACATTTCCCCTATCTGAAAGTCTGATAAACGCCGGAAAAATGACTAAGTCCAAAAAAAAATGTTTTTCAACTTTTTTCAATTTTACCCCCGTTGGATATATATTCTACCCACACACATTTGGAACTCTCCTGTGGTATCCTCACACATATTATTCCCTCATTTAGTGGATATTTTCACAAAAAAGTGAAATTTTCAAAAATCCAGAAAATTGGCTGAAAACGACTTAATATCAAGGACTCATTGGGCGAATTGCTCTGGAATTGAAATCGGAACGCTCACTGACATTTCCCCTATCTGAAAGTCTGATAAACGCCGGAAAAATGACTAAGTCCAAAAAAAATGTTTTTCAACTTTTTTCAATTTTACCCCCGTGGGATATATATTCTACCCACACACATTTGGAACTCTCCTGTGGTACCCTCACACATATTAATCCCTCATTTAGTGGATATTTTCATAAAAAAGTAAAATTTTCAAAAATCCAGAAAATTGGCTGAAAACGACTTAATATCAAGGACTCATTGGGCGAATTGCTCTGGAATTGAAATCGGAACGCTCACTGACATTTCCCCTATCTGAAAGTCTGATAAACGCCGGAAAAATGACTAAGTCCAAAAAAAATGTTTTTCAACTTTTTTCAATTTTACCCCCGTGGGATATATATTCTACCCACACACATTTGGAACTCTCCTGGGGTACCCTCACACATATTAATCCCTCATTTAGTGGATATTTTCATAAAAAAGTTAAATTTTCAAAAATCCAGAAAATTGGCTGAAAACGACTTAATATCAAGAACTCATTGGGCGAATTGCTCTGGAATTGAAATCGGAACGCTCACTGACATTTCCCCTATCTGAAAGTCTGATAAACGCCGGAAAAATGACTAAGTCCAAAAAAAAATGTTTTTCAACTTTTTTAAATTTTACCCCCGTGGGATATATATTCTACCCACACACATTTGGAACTCTCCTGTGGTACCCTCACACATATTATTCCCTCATTTAGTGGATATTTTCACAAAAAAGTGAAATTTTCAAAAATCCAGAAAATTGGCTGAAAACGACTAAATATCAAGGAATCATTGGGCGAATCGCTCTGGAACTGAAATCAGAACGCTCAATGACATTTCCCCTATCTGAAAGTCTGTTAAACGCCGGAAAAATGACTAAGTCCAAAAAAAAATTTTTTCAACTTTTTTCAATTTTACCCGCGTGGGATATATATTCTACCCACACACATTTGGAACTCTCCTGTGGTACCCTCACACATATTATTCCCTCATTTAGTGGATATTTTCATAAAAAAGTGAAATTTTCAAAAATCCAGAAAATTGGCTGAAAACAACTTAATATCAAGGACTCATTGGGCGAATTGCTCTGGAATTGAAATCGGAACGCTCACTGACATTTCCCCTATCCGAAAGTCTGATAAACGCCGGAAAAATGACTAAGTTCAAAAAAAAATATTTTTCAACTTTTTTCAATTTTACCCCCGTGGGATATATATTCTACCCACACACATTTGGATCTCTCCTGGGGTACCCTCACACATATTATTCCCTCATTTAGTGGATATTTTCACAAAAAAGTGAAATTTTCAAAAATCCAGAAAATTGGCTGAAAACGACTAAATATCAAGGACTCATTGGGCGAATCGCTCTGGAACTGAAATCAGAACGCTCACCGACATTTCCCCTATCTGAAAGTCTGATATACGCCGGAAAAATGACTAAGTCCAAAAAAAATGTTTTTCAACTTTTTTCAATTTTACCCCCGTGGGATATATATTCTACCCACACACACTTGGAACACTCCTGTGGTACCCTCACACATATTATTCCCTCATTTAGTGGATATTTTCATAAAAAAGTTAAATTCTCAAAAATCCAGAAAATTGGCTGAAAACGACTTAATATCAAGGACTCATTGGGCGAATTGCTCTGGAATTGAAATCGGAACGCTCACTGACATTTCCCCTATCTGAAAGTCTGATAAACGCCGGAAAAATAACTAAGTCCAAAAAAAATGTTTTTCAACTTTTTTCAATTTTACCCCCGTGGGATATATATTCTACCCACACACATTTGGAACTCTCCTGGGGTACCCTCACACATATTATTCCCTCATTTATTGGATATTTTCACAAAAAAGTGAAATTTTCAAAAATCCAGAAAATTGGCTGAAAACGACTAAATATCAAGGACTCATTGGGCGAATCGCTCTGGAACTGAAATCAGAACGCTCACCGACATTTCCCCTATCTGAAAGTCTGATAAACGCCGGAAAAATGAATAAGTCCAAAATAAAATGTTTTTCAACTTTTTTCAATTTTACCCCCGTGGGATATATATTCTACCCACACACATTTGGAACTCTCCTGTGGTACCCTCACACATATTAATCCCTCATTTAGTGGATATTTTCATAAAAAAGTTAAATTTTCAAAAATCCAGAAAATTGGCTGAAAACGACTTAATATCAAGGACTCATTGGGCGAATTGCTCTGGAATTGAAATCGGAACGCTCACTGACATTTCCCCTATCTGAAAGTCTGATAAACGCCGGAAAAATGACTAAGTCCAAAAAAAAATGTTTTTCAACTTTTTTCAATTTTACCCCCGTTGGATATATATTCTACCCACACACATTTGGAACTCTCCTGTGGTATCCTCACACATATTATTCCCTCATTTAGTGGATATTTTCACAAAAAAGTGAAATTTTCAAAAATCCAGAAAATTGGCTGAAAACGACTTAATATCAAGGACTCATTGGGCGAATTGCTCTGGAATTGAAATCGGAACGCTCACTGACATTTCCCCTATCTGAAAGTCTGATAAATGCCGGAAAAATGACTAAGTCCAAAAAAAAATGTTTTTCAACTTTTTTCAATTTTACCCCCGTGGGATATATATTCTACCCACACACATTTGGAACTCTCCTGTGGTACCCTCACACATATTAATCCCTCATTTAGTGGATATTTTCATAAAAAAGTAAAATTTTCAAAAATCCAGAAAATTGGCTGAAAACGACTTAATATCAAGGACTCATTGGGCGAATTGCTCTGGAATTGAAATCGGAACGCTCACTGACATTTCCCCTATCTGAAAGTCTGATAAACGCCGGAAAAATGACTAAGTCCAAAAAAAATGTTTTTCAACTTTTTTCAATTTTACCCCCGTGGGATATATATTCTACCCACACACATTTGGAACTCTACTGGGGTACCCTCACACATATTATTCCCTCATTTAGTGGATATTTTCATAAAAAAGTGAAATTTTCAAAAATCCAGAAAATTGGCTGAAAACAACTTAATATCAAGGACTCATTGGGCGAATTGCTCTGGAATTGAAATCAGAACGCTCACCGACATTTCCCCTATCTGAAAGTCTGATAAACGCCGGAAAAATGGCTAAGTCCAAAATAAAATGTTTTTCAACTTTTTTCAATTTTACCCCCGTGGGATATATATTCTACCCACACACATTTGGAACTCTCCTGTGGTACCCTCACACATATTAATCCCTCATTTAGTGGATATTTTCATAAAAAAGTTAAATTTTCAAAAATCCAGAAAATTGGCTGAAAACGACTTAATATCAAGAACTCATTGGGCGAATTGCTCTGGAATTGAAATCGGAACGCTCACTGACATTTCCCCTATCTGAAAGTCTGATAAACGCCGGAAAAATGACTAAGTCCAAAAAAAAATGTTTTTCAACTTTTTTCAATTTTACCCCCATTGGATATATATTCTACCCACACACATTTGGAACTCTCCTGTGGTATCCTCACACATATTATTCCCTCATTTAGTGGATATTTTCATAAAAAAGTTAAATTTTCAAAAATCCAGAAAATTGGCTGAAAACGACTTAATATCAAAGAATCATTGGGTCGAATTGCTCTGGAATTGAGATCGGAACGTTCACTGACATTTCCCCTATCTGAAAGTCTAATAAACGCCGGAAAAATGACTAAGTCCAAAAAAAAAATTTTTTCAACTTTTTTCAATTTTACCCCCGTGGGATATATATTCTACCCACACACATTTGGAACTCTCCTGTGGTACCCTCACACATATTATTCCCTCATTTAGTGGATATTTTCACAAAAAAGTGAAATTTTCAAAAATCCAGAAAATTGGCTGAAAACGACTTAATATCAAGGACTCATTGGGCGAATTGCTCTGGAATTGAAATCGGAACGCTCACTGACATTTTCCCTATCTGAAAGTCTGATAAATGCCGGAAAAATGACTAAGTCCAAAAAAAAATGTTTTTCAACTTTTTTCAATTTTACCCCCGTGGGATATATATTCTACCCACACACATTTGGAACTCTCCTGTGGTACCCTCACACATATTAATCCCTCATTTAGTGGATATTTTCATAAAAAAGTAAAATTTTCAAAAATCCAGAAAATTGGCTGAAAACGACTTAATATCAAGGACTCATTGGGCGAATTGCTCTGGAATTGAAATCGGAACGCTCACTGACATTTCCCCTATCTGAAAGTCTGATAAACGCCGGAAAAATGACTAAGTCCAAAAAAAATGTTTTTCAACTTTTTTCAATTTTACCCCCGTGGGATATATATTCTACCCACACACATTTGGAACTCTCCTGGGGTACCCTCACACATATTATTCCCTCATTTAGTGGATATTTTCATAAAAAAGTGAAATTTTCAAAAATCCAGAAAATTGGCTGAAAACAACTTAATATCAAGGACTCATTGGGCGAATTGCTCTGGAATTGAAATCGGAACGCTCACTGACATTTCCCCTATCTGAAAGTCTGATAAACGCCGGAAAAATGACTAAGTTCAAAAAAAAATATTTTTCAACTTTTTTCAATTTTACCCCCGTGGGATATATATTCTACCCACACACATTTGGAACTCTCCTGGGGTACCCTCACACATATTATTCCCTCATTTAGTGGATATTTTCACAAAAAAGTGAAATTTTCAAAAATCCAGAAAATTGGCTGAAAACGACTAAATATCAAGGACTCATTGGGCGAATCGCTCTGGAACTGAAATCAGAACGCTCACCGACATTTCCCCTATCTGAAAGTCTGATAAACGCCGGAAAAATGACTAAGTCCAAAAAAAAATGTTTTTCAACTTTTTTCAATTTTACCCCCGTTGGATATATATTCTACCCACACACATTTGGAACTCTCCTGTGGTACCCTCACACATATTATTCCCTCATTTAGTGGATATTTTCACAAAAAAGTGAAATTTTTAAAAATCCAGAAAATTGGCTGAAAACGACTAAATATCAAGGAATCATTGGGCGAATCGCTCTGGAACTGAAATCAGAACGCTCAATGACATTTCCCCTATCTGAAAGTCTGTTAAACGCCGGAAAAATGACTAAGTCCCAAAAAAATTTTTTTCAACTTTTTTCAATTTTACCCCCGTGGGATATATATTCTACCCACACACATTTGGAACTCTCCTGTGGTACCCTCACACATATTATTCCCTCATTTAGTGGATATTTTCACAAAAAAGTGAAATTTTCAAAAATCCAGAAAATTGGCTGAAAACGACTTAATATCAAGAACTCATTGGGCGAATTGCTCTGGAATTGAAATCGGAACGCTCACTGACATTTCCCCTATCTGAAAGTCTGATAAACGCCGGAAAAATGACTAAGTCCAAAAAAAAATGTTTTTCAACTTTTTTCAATTTTACCCCCATTGGATATATATTCTACCCACACACATTTGGAACTCTCCTGTGGTATCCTCACACATATTATTCCCTCATTTAGTGGATATTTTCATAAAAAAGTTAAATTTTCAAAAATCCAGAAAATTGGCTGAAAACGACTTAATATCAAAGAATCATTGGGTCGAATTGCTCTGGAATTGAGATCGGAACGTTCACTGACATTTCCCCTATCCGAAAGTCTGATAAACGCCGGAAAAATGACTAAGTTCAAAAAAAAATATTTTTCAACTTTTTTCAATTTTACCCCCGTGGGATATATATTCTACCCACACACATTTGGATCTCTCCTGGGGTACCCTCACACATATTATTCCCTCATTTAGTGGATATTTTCACAAAAAAGTGAAATTTTCAAAAATCCAGAAAATTGGCTGAAAACGACTAAATATCAAGGACTCATTGGGCGAATCGCTCTGGAACTGAAATCAGAACGCTCACCGACATTTCCCCTATCTGAAAGTCTGATAAACGCCGGAAAAATGAATAAGTCCAAAATAAAATGTTTTTCAACTTTTTTCAATTTTACCCCCGTGGGATATATATTCTACCCACACACATTTGGAACTCTCCTGTGGTACCCTCACACATATTAATCCCTCATTTAGTGGATATTTTCATAAAAAAGTGAAATTTTCAAAAATCCAGAAAATTGGCTGAAAACAACTTAATATCAAGGACTCATTGGGCGAATTGCTCTGGAATTGAAATCAGAACGCTCACCGACATTTCCCCTATCTGAAAGTCTGATAAACGCCGGAAAAATGACTAAGTCCAAAATAAAATGTTTTTCAACTTTTTTCAATTTTACCCCCGTGGGATATATATTCTACCCACACACATTTGGAACTCTCCTGTGGTACCCTCACACATATTAATCCCTCATTTAGTGGATATTTTCATAAAAAAGTTAAATTTTCAAAAATCCAGAAAATTGGCTGAAAACGACTTAATATCAAGGACTCATTGGGCGAATTGCTCTGGAATTGAAATCGGAACGCTCACTGACATTTCCCCTATCTGAAAGTCTGATAAACGCCGGAAAAATGACTAAGTCCAAAAAAAATGTTTTTCAACTTTTTTCAATTTTACCCCCATGGGATATATATTCTACCCACACACATTTGGAACTCTCCTGTGGTACCCTCACACATATTATTCCCTCATTTAGTGGATATTTTCATAAAAAAGTGAAATTTTCAAAAATACAGAAAATTGGCTGAAAACGACTTAATATCAAGGACTCATTGGGCGAATCGCTCTGGAATTGAAATCGGAACGCTCACTGACATTTCCCCTATCTGAAAGTCTGATAAACGCTGGAAAAATGACTAAGTCCAAAAAAAATTGTTTTTCAACTTTTTTCAATTTTACCCCCGTTGGATATATATTCTACCCACACACATTTGGAACTCTCCTGGGGTACCCTCACACATATTATTCCCTCATTTAGTGGATATTTTCATTAAAAAGTTAAATTTTCAAAAATCCAGAAAATTGGCTGAAAACGACTTAATATCAAGGACTCATTGGGCGAATTGCTCTGGAATTGAAATCGGAATGCTCACTGACATTTCCCCTATCTGAAAGTCTGATAAACGCCGGAAAAATGACTAAGTCAAAAAAAAATGTTTTTCAACTTTTTTCAATTTTACCCCCGTTGGATATATATTCTACCCACACACATTTGGAACTCTCCTGGGGTACCCTCACACATATTATTCCCTCATTTAGTGGATATTTTCATAAAAAAGTGAAATTTTCAAAAATCCAGAAAATTGGCTGAAAACTACTTAATATCAAGGACTCATTGGGCGAATTGCTCTGGAATTGAAATCGGAACGCTCACTGACATTTCCCCTATCTGAAAGTCTGATAAACGCCGGAAAAATGACTAAGTCCAAAAAAAAATGTTTTTCAACTTTTTTCAATTTTACCCCCGTTGGATATATATTCTACCCACACACATTTGGAACTCTCCTGTGGTACCCTCACACATATTATTCCCTCATTTAGTGGATATTTTCATAAAAAAGTGAAATTTTCAAAAATCCAGTAAATTGGCTGAAAACTACTTAATATCAAGGACTCATTGGGTCGAATTGCTCTGGAATTGAAATCGGAACGCTCACTGACATTTCCCCTATCTGAAAGTCTGATAAACGCCGGAAAAATGACTAAGTTCAAAAAAAAATATTTTTCAACTTTTTTCAATTTTACCCCCGTGGGATATATATTCTACCCACACACATTTGGAACTCTCCTGTGGTACCCTCACACATATTATTCCCTCATTTAGTGGATATTTTCACAAAAAAGTGAAATTTTCAAAAATCCAAAAAATTGGCTGAAAACGACTAAATATCAAGGAATCATTGGGCGAATCGCTCTGGAACTGAAATCAGAACGCTCAATGACATTTCCCCTATCTGAAAGTCTGTTAAACGCCGGAAAAATGACTAAGTCCAAAAAAAAATTTTTTCAACTTTTTTCAATTTTACCCCCGTGGGATATATATTCTACCCACACACATTTGGAACTCTCCTGTGGTACCCTCACACATATTATTCCCTCATTTAGTGGATATTTTCATAAAAAAGTGAAATTTTCAAAAATCCAGAAAATTGGCTGAAAACAACTTAATATCAAGGACTCATTGGGCGAATTGCTCTGGAATTGAAATCGGAACGCTCACTGACATTTCCCCTATCCGAAAGTCTGATAAACGCCGGAAAAATGACTAAGTTCAAAAAAAAATATTTTTCAACTTTTTTCAATTTTACCCCCGTGGGATATATATTCTACCCACACACATTTGGATCTCTCCTGGGGTACCCTCACACATATTATTCCCTCATTTAGTGGATATTTTCACAAAAAAGTGAAATTTTCAAAAATCCAGAAAATTGGCTGAAAACGACTAAATATCAAGGACTCATTGGGCGAATCGCTCTGGAACTGAAATCAGAACGCTCACCGACATTTCCCCTATCTGAAAGTCTGATATACGCCGGAAAAATGACTAAGTCCAAAAAAAATGTTTTTCAACTTTTTTCAATTTTACCCCCGTGGGATATATATTCTACCCACACACACTTGGAACACTCCTGTGGTACCCTCACACATATTATTCCCTCATTTAGTGGATATTTTCATAAAAAAGTTAAATTCTCAAAAATCCAGAAAATTGGCTGAAAACGACTTAATATCAAGGACTCATTGGGCGAATTGCTCTGGAATTGAAATCGGAACGCTCACTGACATTTCCCCTATCTGAAAGTCTGATAAACGCCGGAAAAATGACTAAGTCCAAAAAAAATGTTTTTCAACTTTTTTCAATTTTACCCCCGTGGGATATATATTCTACCCACACACATTTGGAACTCTCCTGGGGTACCCTCACACATATTATTCCCTCATTTATTGGATATTTTCACAAAAAAGTGAAATTTTCAAAAATCCAGAAAATTGGCTGAAAACGACTAAATATCAAGGACTCATTGGGCGAATCGCTCTGGAACTGAAATCAGAACGCTCACCGACATTTCCCCTATCTGAAAGTCTGATAAACGCCGGAAAAATGAATAAGTCCAAAATAAAATGTTTTTCAACTTTTTTCAATTTTACCCCCGTGGGATATATATTCTACCCACACACATTTGGAACTCTCCTGTGGTACCCTCACACATATTAATCCCTCATTTAGTGGATATTTTCATAAAAAAGTTAAATTTTCAAAAATCCAGAAAATTGGCTGAAAACGACTTAATATCAAGGACTCATTGGGCGAATTGCTCTGGAATTGAAATCGGAACGCTCACTGACATTTCCCCTATCTGAAAGTCTGATAAACGCCGGAAAAATGACTAAGTCCAAAAAAAAATGTTTTTCAACTTTTTTCAATTTTACCCCCGTTGGATATATATTCTACCCACACACATTTGGAACTCTCCTGTGGTATCCTCACACATATTATTCCCTCATTTAGTGGATATTTTCACAAAAAAGTGAAATTTTCAAAAATCCAGAAAATTGGCTGAAAACGACTTAATATCAAGGACTCATTGGGCGAATTGCTCTGGAATTGAAATCGGAACGCTCACTGACATTTCCCCTATCTGAAAGTCTGATAAATGCCGGAAAAATGACTAAGTCCAAAAAAAAATGTTTTTCAACTTTTTTCAATTTTACCCCCGTGGGATATATATTCTACCCACACACATTTGGAACTCTCCTGTGGTACCCTCACACATATTAATCCCTCATTTAGTGGATATTTTCATAAAAAAGTAAAATTTTCAAAAATCCAGAAAATTGGCTGAAAACGACTTAATATCAAGGACTCATTGGGCGAATTGCTCTGGAATTGAAATCGGAACGCTCACTGACATTTCCCCTATCTGAAAGTCTGATAAACGCCGGAAAAATGACTAAGTCCAAAAAAAATGTTTTTCAACTTTTTTCAATTTTACCCCCGTGGGATATATATTCTACCCACACACATTTGGAACTCTCCTGGGGTACCCTCACACATATTATTCCCTCATTTAGTGGATATTTTCATAAAAAAGTGAAATTTTCAAAAATCCAGAAAATTGGCTGAAAACAACTTAATATCAAGGACTCATTGGGCGAATTGCTCTGGAATTGAAATCAGAACGCTCACCGACATTTCCCCTATCTGAAAGTCTGATAAACGCCGGAAAAATGGCTAAGTCCAAAATAAAATGTTTTTCAACTTTTTTCAATTTTACCCCCGTGGGATATATATTCTACCCACACACATTTGGAACTCTCCTGTGGTACCCTCACACATATTAATCCCTCATTTAGTGGATATTTTCATAAAAAAGTTAAATTTTCAAAAATCCAGAAAATTGGCTGAAAACGACTTAATATCAAGAACTCATTGGGCGAATTGCTCTGGAATTGAAATCGGAACGCTCACTGACATTTCCCCTATCTGAAAGTCTGATAAACGCCGGAAAAATGACTAAGTCCAAAAAAAAATGTTTTTCAACTTTTTTCAATTTTACCCCCATTGGATATATATTCTACCCACACACATTTGGAACTCTCCTGTGGTACCCTCACACATATTATTCCCTCATTTAGTGGATATTTTCACAAAAAAGTGAAATTTTCAAAAATCCAGAAAATTGGCTGAAAACGACTTAATATCAAGGACTCATTGGGCGAATTGCTCTGGAATTGAAATTGGAACGCTCACTGACATTTCCCCTATCTGAAAGTCTGATAAACGCCGGAAAAATGACTAAGTCCAAAAAAAATGTTTTTCAACTTTTTTCAATTTTACCCCCGTGGGATATATATTCTACCCACACACATTTGGAACTCTCCTGGGGTACCCTCACACATATTATTCCCTCATTTAGTGGATATTTTCATAAAAAAGTGAAATTTTCAAAAATCCAGAAAATTGGCTGAAAACAACTTAATATCAAGGACTCATTGGGCGAATTGCTCTGGAATTGAAATCGGAACGCTCACTGACATTTCCCCTATCTGAAAGTCTGATAAACGCCGGAAAAATGACTAAGTTCAAAAAAAAATATTTTTCAACTTTTTTCAATTTTACCCCCGTGGGATATATATTCTACCCACACACATTTGGAACTCTCCTGGGGTACCCTCACACATATTATTCCCTCATTTAGTGGATATTTTCACAAAAAAGTGAAATTTTCAAAAATCCAGAAAATTGGCTGAAAACGACTAAATATCAAGGACTCATTGGGCGAATCGCTCTGGAACTGAAATCAGAACGCTCACCGACATTTCCCCTATCTGAAAGTCTGATAAACGCCGGAAAAATGACTAAGTCCAAAAAAAAATGTTTTTCAACTTTTTTCAATTTTACCCCCGTTGGATATATATTCTACCCACACACATTTGGAACTCTCCTGTGGTACCCTCACACATATTATTCCCTCATTTAGTGGATATTTTCACAAAAAAGTGAAATTTTTAAAAATCCAGAAAATTGGCTGAAAACGACTAAATATCAAGGAATCATTGGGCGAATCGCTCTGGAACTGAAATCAGAACGCTCAATGACATTTCCCCTATCTGAAAGTCTGTTAAACGCCGGAAAAATGACTAAGTCCCAAAAAAATTTTTTTCAACTTTTTTCAATTTTACCCCCGTGGGATATATATTCTACCCACACACATTTGGAACTCTCCTGTGGTACCCTCACACATATTATTCCCTCATTTAGTGGATATTTTCACAAAAAAGTGAAATTTTCAAAAATCCAGAAAATTGGCTGAAAACGACTAAATATCAAGGAATCATTGGGCGAATCGCTCTGGAATTGAAATCAGAACGCTCAATGACATTTCCCCTATCTGAAAGTCTGTTAAACGCCGGAAAAATGACTAAGTCCAAAAAAAATTTTTTTCAACTTTTTTCAATTTTACCCCCGTGGGATATATATTCTACCCACACACATTTGGAACTCTCCTGTGGTACCCTCACACATATTATTCCCTCATTTAGTGGATATTTTCATAAAAAAGTGAAATTTTCAAAAATCCAGAAAATTGGCTGAAAACAACTTAATATCAAGGACTCATTGGGCGAATTGCTCTGGAATTGAAATCGGAACGCTCACTGACATTTCCCATATCTGAAAGTCTGATAAACGCCGGAAAAATGACTAAGTCCAAAAAAAAATATTTTTCAACTTTTTTCAATTTTACCCCCGTGGGATATATATTCTACCCACACACATTTGGAACTCTCCTGTGGTACCCTCACACATATTATTCCCTCATTTAGTGGATATTTTCACAAAAAAGTGAAATTTTCAAAAATCCAGAAAATTGGCTGAAAACGACTAAATATCAAGGAATCATTGGGCGAATCGCTCTGGAACTGAAATCAGAACGCTCAATGACATTTCCCCTATCTGAAAGTCTGTTAAACGCCGGAAAAATGACTAAGTCCAAAAAAAAATTTTTTCAACTTTTTTCAATTTTACCCCCGTGGGATATATATTCTACCCACACACATTTGGAACTCTCCTGTGGTACCCTCACACATATTATTCCCTCATTTAGTGGATATTTTCATAAAAAAGTGAAATTTTCAAAAATCCAGAAAATTGGCTGAAAACAACTTAATATCAAGGACTCATTGGGCGAATTGCTCTGGAATTGAAATCGGAACGCTCACTGACATTTCCCCTATCCGAAAGTCTGATAAACGCCGGAAAAATGACTAAGTTCAAAAAAAAATATTTTTCAACTTTTTTCAATTTTACCCCCGTGGGATATATATTCTACCCACACACATTTGGAACTCTCCTGGGGTACCCTCACACATATTATTCCCTCATTTAGTGGATATTTTCACAAAAAAGTGAAATTTTCAAAAATCCAGAAAATTGGCTGAAAACGACTAAATATCAAGGACTCATTGGGCGAATCGCTCTGGAACTGAAAACAGAACGCTCACCGACATTTCCCCTATCTGAAAGTCTGATATACGCCGGAAAAATGACTAAGTCCAAAAAAAATGTTTTTCAACTTTTTTCAATTTTACCCCCGTGGGATATATATTCTACCCACACACACTTGGAACTCTCCTGTGGTACCCTCAAACATATTATTCCCTCATTTAGTGGATATTTTCATAAAAAAGTTAAATTTTCAAAAATCCAGAAAATTGGCTGAAAACGACTTAATATCAAGGACTCATTGGGCGAATTGCTCTGGAATTGAAATCGGAACGCTCACTGACATTTCCCCTATCTGAAAGTCTGATAAACGCCGGAAAAATGACTAAGTCCAAAAAAAAATGTTTTTCAACTTTTTTCAATTTTACCCCCGTTGGATATATATTCTACCCACACACATTTGGAACTCTCCTGTGGTACCCTCACACATATTATTCCCTCATTTAGTGGATATTTTCATAAAAAAGTTAAATTTTCAAAAATCCAGAAAATTGGCTGAAAACAACTTAATATCAAGGACTCATTGGGCGAATTGCTCTGGAATTGAAATCGGAACGCTCACTGACATTTCCCATATCTGAAAGTCTGATAAACGCCGGAAAAATGACTAAGTCCAAAAAAAAATATTTTTCAACTTTTTTCAATTTTACCCCCGTGGGATATATATTCTACCCACACACATTTGGAACTCTCCTGTGGTACCCTCACACATATTATTCCCTCATTTAGTGGATATTTTCACAAAAAAGTGAAATTTTCAAAAATCCAGAAAATTGGCTGAAAACGACTAAATATCAAGGAATCATTGGGCGAATCGCTCTGGAACTGAAATCAGAACGCTCAATGACATTTCCCCTATCTGAAAGTCTGTTAAACGCCGGAAAAATGACTAAGTCCAAAAAAAAAATTTTTTCAACTTTTTTCAATTTTACCCCCGTGGGATATATATTCTACCCACACACATTTGGAACTCTCCTGTGGTACCCTCACACATATTATTCCCTCATTTAGTGGATATTTTCATAAAAAAGTGAAATTTTCAAAAATCCAGAAAATTGGCTGAAAACAACTTAATATCAAGGACTCATTGGGCGAATTGCTCTGGAATTTAAATCGGAACGCTCACTGACATTTCCCCTATGCGAAAGTCTGATAAACGCCGGAAAAATGACTAAGTTCAAAAAAAAATATTTTTCAACTTTTTTCAATTTTACCCCCGTGGGATATATATTCTACCCACACACATTTGGAACTCTCCTGGGGTACCCTCACACATATTATTCCCTCATTTAGTGGATATTTTCACAAAAAAGTGAAATTTTCAAAAATCCAGAAAATTGGCTGAAAACGACTAAATATCAAGGACTCATTGGGCGAATCGCTCTGGAACTGAAAACAGAACGCTCACCGACATTTTCCCTATCTGAAAGTCTGATATACGCCGGAAAAATGACTAAGTCCAAAAAAAATGTTTTTCAACTTTTTTCAATTTTACCCCCGTGGGATATATATTCTACCCACACACACTTGGAACTCTCCTGTGGTACCCTCACACATATTATTTCCTCATTTAGTGGATATTTTCACAAAAAAGTGAAATTTTCAAAAATCCAGAAAATTGGCTGAAAACGACTAAATATCAAGGACTCATTGGGCGAATCGCTCTGGAACTGAAATCAGAATGCTCACCGACATTTCCCCTATCTGAAAGTCTGATAAACGCCGGAAAAATTACTAAGTCCAAAATAAAATGTTTTTCAACTTTTTTCAATTTTACCCCCGTGGGATATATATTCTACCCACACACATTTGGAACTCTCCTGTGGTACCCTCACACATATTAATCCCTCATTTAGTGGATATTTTCATAAAAAAGTTAAATTTTCAAAATTCCAGAAAATTGGCTGAAAACGACTTAATATCAAGGACTCATTGGGCGAATTGCTCTGGAATTGAAATCGGAATGCTCACTGACATTTCCCCTATCTGAAAGTCTGATAAACGCCGGAAAAATGACTAAGTCCAAAAAAAATGTTTTTCAACTTTTTTCAATTTTACCCCCGTGGGATATATATTCTACCCACACACATTTGGAACTCTCCTGGGGTACCCTCACACATATTATTCCCTCATTTAGTGGATATTTTCACAAAAAAGTTAAATTTTCAAAAATCCAGAAAATTGGCTGAAAACGACTAAATATCAAGGAATCATTGGGCGAATCGCTCTGGAACTGAAATCAGAACGCTCAATGACATTTCCCCTATCTGAAAGTCTGATAAACGCCAGAAAAATGACTAAGTCCAAAAAAAATGTTTTTCAACTTTTTTCAATTTTACCCCCGTGGGATATATATTCTACCCACACACATTTGGAACTCTCCTGTGGTACCCTCACACATATTATTCCCTCATTTAGTGGATATTTTCATAAAAAAGTAAAATTTTCAAAAATCCAGAAAATTGACTGAAAACGACTTAATATCAAGGACTCATTGGGCGAATTGCTCTGGAATTGAAATCGGAACGCTCACTGACATTTCCCCTATCTGAAAGTCTGATAAACGCCGGAAAAATGACTAAGTCCAAAAAAAAATGTTTTTCAACTTTTTTCAATTTTACCCCCGTGGGATATATATTCTACCCACACACATTTGGAACTCTCCTGGGGTACCCTCACACATATTATTCCCTCATTTAGTGGATATTTTCACAAAAAAGTGAAATTTTCAAAAATCCAGAAAATTGGCTGAAAACGACTAAATATCAAGGAATCATTGGGCGAATCGCTCTGGAACTGAAATCAGAACGCTCAATGACATTTCCCCTATCTGAAAGTCTGATAAACGCCGGAAAAATGACTAAGTCCAAAAAAAAATTTTTTTCAACTTTTTTCAATTTTACCCCCGTGGGATATATATTCTACCCACTCACATTTGGAACTCTCCTGTGGTACCCTCACACATATTATTCCCTCATTTAGTGGATATTTTCATAAAAAAGTTAAATTTTCAAAAATCCAGAAAATTGGCTGAAAACGACTTAATATCAAGGACTCATTGGGTCGAATTGCTCTGGAATTGAAATTGGAACGTTCACTGACATTTCCCCTATCTGAAAGTCTAATAAACGCCGGAAAAATGACTAAGTCCAAAAAAAAATGTTTTTCAACATTTTTCAATTTTACCCCCGTGGGATATATATTCTACCCACACACATTTGGAACTCTCCTGTGGTACCCTCACACATATTATTCCCTCATTTAGTGGATATTTTCATAAAAAAGTGACATTTTCAAAAATCCAGAAAATTGGCTGAAAACGACTTAATATCAAGGACTCATTGGGCGAATTGCTCTGGAATTGAAATCGGAATGCTCACTGACATTTCCCCTATCTGAAAGTCTGATAAACGCCGGAAAAATGACTAAGTCCAAAAAAAAATGTTTTTCAACTTTTTTCAATTTTACCCCCGTGGGATATATATTCTACCCACACACATTTGGAACTCTCCTGTGGTACCCTCACACATATTATTCCCTCATTTAGTGGATATTTTCATAAAAAAGTAAAATTTTCAAAAATCCAGAAAATTGACTGAAAACGACTTAATATCAAGGACTCATTGGGCGAATTGCTCTGGAATTGAAATCGGAACGCTCACTGACATTTCCCCTATCTGAAAGTCTGATAAACGCCGGAAAAATGACTAAGTCCAAAAAAAAATGTTTTTCAACTTTTTTCAATTTTACCCCCGTGGGATATATATTCTACCCACACACATTTGGAACTCTCCTGGGGTACCCTCACACATATTATTCCCTCATTTAGTGGATATTTTCACAAAAAAGTGAAATTTTCAAAAATCCAGAAAATTGGCTGAAAACGACTAAATATCAAGGAATCATTGGGCGAATCGCTCTGGAACTGAAATCAGAACGCTCAATGACATTTCCCCTATCTGAAAGTCTGATAAACGCCGGAAAAATGACTAAGGCAAAAAAAAATTTTTTTCAACTTTTTTCAATTTTACCCCCGTGGGATATATATTCTACCCACTCACATTTGGAACTCTCCTGTGGTACCCTCACACATATTATTCCCTCATTTAGTGGATATTTTCATAAAAAAGTTAAATTTTCAAAAATCCAGAAAATTGGCTGAAAACGACTTAATATCAAGGACTCATTGGGTCGAATTGCTCTGGAATTGAAATTGGAACGTTCACTGACATTTCCCCTATCTGAAAGTCTAATAAACGCCGGAAAAATGACTAAGTCCAAAAAAAAATGTTTTTCAACATTTTTCAATTTTACCCCCGTGGGATATATATTCTACCCACACACATTTGGAACTCTCCTGTGGTACCCTCACACATATTATTCCCTCATTTAGTGGATATTTTCATAAAAAAGTGACATTTTCAAAAATCCAGAAAATTGGCTGAAAACGACTTAATATCAAGGACTCATTGGGCAAATTGCTCTGGAATTGAAATCGGAATGCTCACTGACATTTCCCCTATCTGAAAGTCTGATAAACGCCGGAAAAATGACTAAGTCCAAAAAAAAATGTTTTTCAACTTTTTTCAATTTTACCCCCGTGGGATATATATTCTACCCACACACATTTGGAACACTCCTGTGGTACCCTCACACATATTATTCCCTCATTTAGTGGATATTTTCACAAAAAAGTGAAATTTTCAAAAATCCAGAAAATTGGCTGAAAACGACTAAATATCAAGGACTCATTGGGCGAATCGCTCTGGAACTGAAATCAGAACGCTCACCGACATTTCCCCTATCTGAAAGTCTGATAAACGCCGGAAAAATGACTAAGTCCAAAATAAAATGTTTTTCAACTTTTTTCAATTTTACCCCCGTGGGATATATATTCTACCCACACACATTTGGAACTCTCCTGTGGTACCCTCACACATATTATTCCCTCATTTAGTGGATATTTTCATAAAAAAGTTAAATTTTCAAAAATCCAGAAAATTGGCTGAAAACGACTTAATATCAAGGACTCATTGGGCGAATTGCTCTGGAATTGAAATCGGAACGCTCACTGACATTTCCCCTATCTGAAAGTCTGATAAACGCCGGAAAAATGACTAAGTCCAAAAAAAATGTTTTTCAACTTTTTTCAATTTTACCCCCGTGGGATATATATTCTACCCACACACATTTGGAACTCTCCTGGGGTACCCTCACACATATTATTCCCTCATTTAGTGGATATTTTCACAAAAAAGTGAAATTTTCAAAAATCCAGAAAATTGGCTGAAAACGACTAAATATCAAGGACTCATTGGGCGAATCGCTCTGGAACTGAAATCAGAACGCTCACCGACATTTCCCCTATCTGAAAGTCTGATAAACGCCGGAAAAATGACTAAGTCCAAAAAAAAATGTTTTTCAACTTTTTTCAATTTTACCCCCGTTGGATATATATTCTACCCACACACATTTGGAACTCTCCTGTGGTACCCTCACACATATTATTCCCTCATTTAGTGGATATTTTCATAAAAAAGTAAAATTTTCAAAAATCCAGAAAATTGGCTGAAAACGACTTAATATCAAGGACTCATTGGGTCGAATTGCTCTGGAATTGAAATCGGAACGTTCACTGACATTTCCCCTATCTGAAAGTCTAATAAACGCCGGAAAAATGACTAAGTCCAAAAAAAAATGTTTTTCAACTTTTTTCAATTTTACCCCCGTGGGATATATATTCTACCCACACACATTTGGAACTCTCCTGTGGTACCCTCACACATATTATTCCCTCATTTAGTGGATATTTTCATAAAAAAGTGACATTTTCAAAAATCCATTAAATTGGCTGAAAACAACTTAATATCAAGGACTCATTGGGCGAATTGCTCTGGAATTGAAATCGGAACGCTCACTGACATTTCCCCTATCTGAAAGTCTGATAAACGCCAGAAAAATGACTAAGTCCAAAAAAAAATATTTTTCAACTTTTTTCAATTTTACCCCCGTGGGATATATATTCTACCCACACACATTTGGAACTCTCCTGTGGTACCCTCACACATATTATTCCCTCATTTAGTGGATATTTTCATAAAAAAGTGAAATTTTCAAAAATACAGAAAATTGGCTGAAAACGACTTAATATCAAGGACTCATTGGGCGAATTGCTCTGGAATTGAAATTGGAACGCTCACTGACATTTCCCCTATCTGAAATTCTGATAAACGCTGGAAAAATGACTAAGTCCAAAAAAAAATGTTTTTCAACTTTTTTCAATTTTACCCCCGTGGGATATATATTCTGCCCACACACATTTGGAACTCTCCTGGGGTACCCTCACACATATTATTCCCTCACTTAGTGGATATTTTCACAAAAAAGTGAAATTTTCAAAAATCCAGAAAATTGGCTGAAAACGACTAAATATCAAGGAATCATTGGGCGAATCGCTCTGGAACTGAAATCAGAATGCTCAATGACATTTCCCCTATCTGAAAGTCTGATAAACGCCAGAAAAATGACTAAGTCAAAAAAAAAATTTTTTTCAACTTTTTTCAATTTTACCCCGCGGGATATATATTCTACCCACAAACATTTGGAACTCTCCTGTGGTACCCTCACACATATTATTCCCTCATTTAGTGGATATTTTCATAAAAAAGTAAAATTTTCAAAAATCCAGAAAATTGGCTGAAAACGACTTAATATCAAGGACTCATTGGGTCGAATTGCTCTGGAATTGAAATCGGAACGTTCACTGACATTTCCCCTATCTGAAAGTCTAATAAACGCCGGAAAAATGACTAAGTCCAAAAAAAAATGTTTTTCAACTTTTTTCAATTTTACCCCCGTGGGATATATATTCTACCCACACACATTTGGAACTCTCCTGTGGTACCCTCACACATATTATTCCCTCATTTAGTGGATATTTTCATAAAAAAGTGACATTTTCAAAAATCCATTAAATTGGCTGAAAACAACTTAATATCAAGGACTCATTGGGCGAATTGCTCTGGAATTGAAATCGGAACGCTCACTGACATTTCCCCTATCTGAAAGTCTGATAAACGCCAGAAAAATGACTAAGTCCAAAAAAAAATATTTTTCAACTTTTTTCAATTTTACCCCCGTGGGATATATATTCTACCCACACACATTTGGAACTCTCCTGTGGTACCCTCACACATATTATTCCCTCATTTAGTGGATATTTTCATAAAAAAGTGAAATTTTCAAAAATACAGAAAATTGGCTGAAAACGACTTAATATCAAGGACTCATTGGGCGAATTGCTCTGGAATTGAAATTGGAACGCTCACTGACATTTCCCCTATCTGAAATTCTGATAAACGCTGGAAAAATGACTAAGTCCAAAAAAAAATGTTTTTCAACTTTTTTCAATTTTACCCCCGTGGGATATATATTCTGCCCACACACATTTGGAACTCTCCTGGGGTACCCTCACACATATTATTCCCTCACTTAGTGGATATTTTCACAAAAAAGTGAAATTTTCAAAAATCCAGAAAATTGGCTGAAAACGACTAAATATCAAGGAATCATTGGGCGAATCGCTCTGGAACTGAAATCAGAATGCTCAATGACATTTCCCCTATCTGAAAGTCTGATAAACGCCAGAAAAATGACTAAGTCAAAAAAAAAATTTTTTTCAACTTTTTTCAATTTTACCCCGCGGGATATATATTCTACCCACAAACATTTGGAACTCTCCTGTGGTACCCTCACACATATTATTCCCTCATTTAGTGGATATTTTCAAAAAAAAGTGAAATTTTCAAAAATCCAGAAAATTGGCTGAAAACGACTTAATATCAAGGACTCATTGGGCGAATTGCTCTGGAATTGAAATCGGAACGCTCACTGACATTTCCCCTATCTGAAAGTCTGATAAACGCCGGAAAAATGACTAAGTCAAAAAAAATATTTTTTTCAACTTTTTTCAATTTTACCCCGCGGGATATATATTCTACCCACAAACATTTGGAACTCTCCTGTGGTACCCTCACACATATTATTCCCTCATTTAGTGGATATTTTCATAAAAAAGTGAAATTTTCAAAAATCCAGAAAATTGGCTGAAAACAACTTAATATCAAGGACTCATTGGGCGAATTGCTCTGGAATTGAAATCGGAACGCTCACTGACATTTCCCCTATCTGAAAGTCTGATAAACGCCGGAAAAATGACTAAGTCCAAAAAAAAATATTTTTCAACTTTTTTCAATTTTACCCCCGTGGGATATATGTTCTACCCACACACATTTGGAACTCTCCTGTGGTACCCTCACACATATTATTCCCTCATTTAGTGGATATTTTAAAAAAAAAGTGAAATTTTCAAAAATCCAGAAAATTGGCTGAAAACGACTTAATATCAAGGACTCATTGGGCGAATTGCTCTGGAATTGAAATCGGAACGCTCACTGACATTTCCCCTATCTGAAAGTCTGATAAACGCTGGAAAAATGACTAAGTCCAAAAAAAAATGTTTTCCAACTTTTTTCAATTTTACCCCCGTTGGATATATATTCTACCCAAACACATTTGGAACTCTCCTGTGGTACCCTCACACATATTATTCCCTCATTTAGTGGATATTTTCATAAAAAAGTGAAATTTTCAAAAATCCAGAAAATTGGCTGAAAACGACTTAATATCAAGGACTCATTGGGCGAATTGCTCTGGAATTGAAATCGGAACGCTCACTGACATTTCCCCTATCTGAAAGTCTGATAAACGCCGGAAAAATGACTAAGTCCAAAAAAAAATGTTTTTCAACTTTTTTCAATTTTACCCCCGTGGGATATATATTCTACCCACACACATTTGGAACTCTCCTGGGGTACCCTCACACATATTATTCCCTCATTTAGTGGATATTTTCACAAAAAAGTGAAATTTTCAAAAATCCAGAAAATTGGCTGAAAACGACTAAATATCAAGGAATCATTGGGCGAATCGCTCTGGAATTGAAATCGGAACGCTCACTGACATTTCCCCTATCTGAAAGTCTGATAAACGCCGGAAAAATGACTAAGTCCAAAAAAAAATGTTTTTCAACTTTTTTCAATTTTACCCCCGTGGGATATATATTCTACCCACACACATTTGGAACTCTCCTGGGGTACCCTCACACATATTATTCCCTCATTTAGTGGATATTTTCACAAAAAAGTGAAATTTTCAAAAATCCAGAAAATTGGCTGAAAACGACTAAATATCAAGGAATCATTGGGCGAATCGCTCTGGAACTGAAATCAGAATGCTCAATGACATTTCCCCTATCTGAAAGTCTGATAAACGCCAGAAAAATGACTAAGTCAAAAAAAAATTTTTTTTCAACTTTTTTCAATTTTACCCCGTGGGATATATATTCTACCCACAAACATTTGGAACTCTCCTGTGGTATCCTCACACATATTATTCCCTCATTTAGTGGATATTTTCATAAAAAAGTGAAATTTTCAAAAATCCAGAAAATTGGCTGAAAACAACTTAATATCAAGGAATCATTGGGCGAATTGCTCTGGAATTGAAATCGGAACGCTCACTGACATTTCCCCTATCTGAAAGTCTGATAAACGCCGGAAAAATGACTAAGTCCAAAAAAAAATATTTTTCAACTTTTTTCAATTTTACCCCCGTGGGATATATGTTCTACCCACACACATTTGAACTCTCCTGTGGTACCCTCACACATATTATTCCCTCATTTAGTGGATATTTTCAAAAAAAAGTGAAATTTTCAAAAATCCAGAAAACTGGCTGAAAACGACTTAATATCAAGGACTCATTGGGCGAATTGCTCTGGAATTGAAATCGGAACGCTCACTGACATTTCCCCTATCTGAAAGTCTAATAAACGCCGGAAAAATGACTAAGTCCAAAAAAAAATGTTTTTCAACTTTTTTCAATTTTACCCCCGTGGGATATATATTCTACCCACACACATTTGGAACTCTCCTGTGGTACCCTCACACATATTATTCCCTCATTTAGTGGATATTTTCATAAAAAAGTGACATTTTCAAAAATCCAGAAAATTGGCTGAAAACGACTTAATATCAAGGACTCATTGGGCGAATTGCTCTGGAATTGAAATCGGAACGCTCACTGACATTTCCCCTATCTGAAAGTCTGATAAACGCCAGAAAAATGACTAAGTCCAAAAAAAAATATTTTTCAACTTTTTTCAATTTTACCCCCGTGGGATATATATTCTACCCACACACATTTGGAACTCTCCTGTGGTACCCTCACACATATTATTCCCTCATTTAGTGGATATTTTCATAAAAAAGTTAAATTTTCAAAAATCCAGAAAATTGGCTGAAAACTACTTAATATCAAGGACTCATTGGGTCGAATTGCTCTGGAATTGAAATTGGAACGTTCACTGACATTTCCCCTATCTGAAAGTCTGATAAACGCCGGAAAAATGACTAAGTCCAAAAAAATGTTTTTCAACTTTTTTCAATTTTACCCCCGTGGGATATATATTCTACCCACACACATTTGGAACTCTCCTGTGGTACCCTCACACATATTATTCCCTCATTTAGTGGATATTTTCATAAAAAAGTGAAATTTTCAAAAATACAGAAAATTGGCTGAAAACGACTTAATATCAAGGACTCATTGGGCGAATTGCTCTGGAATTGAAATCGGAATGCTCACTGACATTTCCCCTATCTGAAAGTCTGATAAACGCCGGAAAAATGACTAAGTCCAAAAAAAAATGTTTTTCAACTTTTTTCAATTTTACCCCCGTGGGATATATAATCTACCCACACACATTTGGAACTCTCCTGGGGTACCCTCACACATATTATTCCCTCATTTAGTGGATATTTTCACAAAAAAGTGAAATTTTCAAAAATCCAGAAAATTGGCTGAAAACGACTAAATATCAAGGAATCATTGGGCGAATCGCTCTGGAACTGAAATCAGAACGCTCAATGACATTTCCCCTATCTGAAAGTCTGATAAATGCCGGAAAAATGACTAAGTCCAAAAAAAAATATTTTTCAACTTTTTTCAATTTTACCCCCGTGGGATATATATTCTACCCACACACATTTGGAACTCTCCTGTGGTACCATCACACATATTATTCCCTCATTTAGTGGATATTTTCAAAAAAAAGTGAAATTTTCAAAAATCCAGAAAATTGGCTGAAAACGACTTAATATCAAGGACTCATTGGGCGAATTGCTCTGGAATTGAAATCGGAACGCTCACTGACATTTCCCCTATCTGAAAGTCTGATAAACGCCAGAAAAATGACTAAGTCCAAAAAAAAATATTTTTCAACTTTTTTCAATTTTACCCCCGTGGGATATATATTCTACCCACACACATTTGGAACTCTCCTGTGGTACCCTCACACATATTATTCCCTCATTTAGTGGATATTTTCATAAAAAAGTGAAATTTTCAAAAATACAGAAAATTGGCTGAAAACGACTTAATATCAAGGACTCATTGGGCGAATTGCTCTGGAATTGAAATCGGAACGCTCACTGACATTTCCCCTATCTGAAAGTCTGATAAACGCCGGAAAAATGACTAAGTCCAAAAAAAATGTTTTTCAACTTTTTTCAATTTTACCCCCGTGGGATATATAATCTACCCACACACATTTGGAACTCTCCTGGGGTACCCTCACACATATTATTCCCTCATTTAGTGGATATTTTCACAAAAAAGTGAAATTTTCAAAAATCCAGAAAATTGGCTGAAAACGACTAAATATCAAGGAATCATTGGGCGAATCGCTCTGGAACTGAAATCAGAACGCTCAATGACATTTCCCCTATCTGAAAGTCTGATAAATGCCGGAAAAATGACTAAGTCCAAAAAAAAATATTTTTCAACTTTTTTCAATTTTACCCCCGTGGGATATATATTCTACCCACACACATTTGGAACTCTCCTGTGGTACCCTCACACATATTATTCCCTCATTTAGTGGATATTTTCAAAAAAAGTGAAATTTTCAAAAATCCAGAAAATTGGCTGAAAACGACTTAATATCAAGGACTCATTGGGCGAATTGCTCTGGAATTGAAATCGGAACGCTCACTGACATTTCCCCTATCTGAAAGTCTGATAAACGCCGGAAAAATGACTAAGTCCAAAAAAAAATGTTTTTCAACTTTTTTCAATTTTACCCCCGTTGGATATATATTCTACCCACACACATTTGGAACTCTCCTGTGGTACCCTCACACATATTATTCCCTCATTTAGTGGATATTTTCATAAAAAAGTTAAATTTTCAAAAATCCAGAAAATTGGCTGAAAACGACTTAATATCAAGGACTCATTGGGTCAAATTGCTCTGGAATTGAAATCGGAACGTTCACTGACATTTCCCCTATCTGAAAGTCTAATAAACGCCGGAAAAATGACTAAGTCCAAAAAAAAATGTTTTTCAACTTTTTTCAATTTTACCCCCGTGGGATATATATTCTACCCACACACATTTGGAACTCTCCTGTGGTACCCTCACACATATTATTCCCTCATTTAGTGGATATTTTCATAAAAAAGTGAAATTTTCAAAAATACAGAAAATTGGCTGAAAACGACTTAATATCAAGGACTCATTGGGCGAATTGCTCTGGAATTGAAATCGGAATGCTCACTGACATTTCCCCTATCTGAAAGTCTGATAAACGCCGGAAAAATGACTAAGTCCAAAAAAAAATGTTTTTCAACTTTTTTCAATTTTACCCCCGTGGGATATATAATCTACCCACACACATTTGGAACTCTCCTGGGGTACCCTCACACATATTATTCCCTCATTTAGTGGATATTTTCACAAAAAAGTGAAATTTTCAAAAATCCAGAAAATTGGCTGAAAACGACTAAATATCAAGGAATCATTGGGCGAATCGCTCTGGAACTGAAATCAGAACGCTCAATGACATTTCCCCTATCTGAAAGTCTGATAAATGCCGGAAAAATGACTAAGTCCAAAAAAAAATATTTTTCAACTTTTTTCAATTTTACCCCCGTGGGATATATATTCTACCCACACACATTTGGAACTCTCCTGTGGTACCATCACACATATTATTCCCTCATTTAGTGGATATTTTCAAAAAAAAGTGAAATTTTCAAAAATCCAGAAAATTGGCTGAAAACGACTTAATATCAAGGACTCATTGGGCGAATTGCTCTGGAATTGAAATCGGAACGCTCACTGACATTTCCCCTATCTGAAAGTCTGATAAACGCCGGAAAAATGACTAAGTCCAAAAAAAAATGTTTTTCAACTTTTTTCAATTTTACCCCCGTTGGATATATATTCTACCCACACACATTTGGAACTCTCCTGTGGTACCCTCACACATATTATTCCCTCATTTAGTGGATATTTTCATAAAAAAGTTAAATTTTCAAAAATCCAGAAAATTGGCTGAAAACGACTTAATATCAAGGACTCATTGGGTCGAATTTCTCTGGAATTGAAATCGGAACGTTCACTGACATTTCCCCTATTTGAAAGTCTAATAAACGCCGGAAAAATGACTAAGTCCAAAAAAAAATGTTTTTCAACTTTTTTCAATTTTACCCCCGTGGGATATATATTCTACCCACACACATTTGGAACTCTCCTGTGGTACCCTCACACATATTATTCCCTCATTTAGTGGATATTTTCATAAAAAAGTGACATTTTCAAAAATCCAGAAAATTGGCTGAAAACAACTTAATATCAAGGACTCATTGGGCGAATTGCTCTGGAATTGAAATCGGAACGCTCACTGACATTTCCCCTATCTGAAAGTCTGATAAACGCCAGAAAAATGACTAAGTCCAAAAAAAAATATTTTTCAACTTTTTTCAATTTTACCCCCGTGGGATATATATTCTACCCACACACATTTGGAACTCTCCTGTGGTACCCTCACACATATTATTCCCTCATTTAGTGGATATTTTCATAAAAAAGTGAAATTTTCAAAAATACAGAAAATTGGCTGAAAACGACTTAATATCAAGGACTCATTGGGCGAATTGCTCTGGAATTGAAATCGGAACGCTCACTGACATTTCCCCTATCTGAAAGTCTGATAAACGCCGGAAAAATGACTAAGTCCAAAAAAAATGTTTTTCAACTTTTTTCAATTTTACCCCCGTGGGATATATAATCTACCCACACACATTTGGAACTCTCCTGGGGTACCCTCACACATATTATTCCCTCATTTAGTGGATATTTTCAAAAAAAAGTGAAATTTTCAAAAATCCAGAAAATTGGCTGAAAACGACTTAATATCAAGGACTCATTGGGCGAATTGCTCTGGAATTGAAATCGGAACGCTCACTGACATTTCCCCTATCTGAAAGTCTGATAAACGCCGGAAAAATGACTAAGTCCAAAAAAAAATGTTTTTCAACTTTTTTCAATTTTACCCCCGTTGGATATATATTCTACCCACACACATTTGGAACTCTCCTGTGGTACCCTCACACATATTATTCCCTCATTTAGTGGATATTTTCATAAAAAAGTTAAATTTTCAAAAATCCAGAAAATTGGCTGAAAACGACTTAATATCAAGGACTCATTGGGTCGAATTGCTCTGGAATTGAAATCGGAACGTTCACTGACATTTCCCCTATTTGAAAGTCTAATAAACGCCGGAAAAATGACTAAGTCCAAAAAAAAATGTTTTTAAACTTTTTTCAATTTTACCCCCGTGGGATATATAATCTACCCACACACATTTGGAACTCTCCTGGGGTACCCTCACACATATTATTCCCTCATTTAGTGGATATTTTCACAAAAAAGTGAAATTTTCAAAAATCCAGAAAATTGGCTGAAAACGACTAAATATCAAGGAATCATTGGGCGAATCGCTCTGGAACTGAAATCAGAACGCTCAATGACATTTCCCCTATCTGAAAGTCTGATAAATGCCGGAAAAATGACTAAGTCCAAAAAAAAATATTTTTCAACTTTTTTCAATTTTACCCCCGTGGGATATATATTCTACCCACACACATTTGGAACTCTCCTGTGGTACCCTCACACATATTATTCCCTCATTTAGTGGATATTTTCAAAAAAAGTGAAATTTTCAAAAATCCAGAAAATTGGCTGAAAACGACTTAATATCAAGGACTCATTGGGCGAATTGCTCTGGAATTGAAATCGGAACGCTCACTGACATTTCCCCTATCTGAAAGTCTGATAAACGCCGGAAAAATGACTAAGTCCAAAAAAAAATGTTTTTCAACTTTTTTCAATTTTACCCCCGTTGGATATATATTCTACCCACACACATTTGGAACTCTCCTGTGGTACCCTCACACATATTATTCCCTCATTTAGTGGATATTTTCATAAAAAAGTTAAATTTTCAAAAATCCAGAAAATTGGCTGAAAACGACTTAATATCAAGGACTCATTGGGTCAAATTGCTCTGGAATTGAAATCGGAACGTTCACTGACATTTCCCCTATCTGAAAGTCTAATAAACGCCGGAAAAATGACTAAGTCCAAAAAAAAATGTTTTTCAACTTTTTTCAATTTTACCCCCGTGGGATATATATTCTACCCACACACATTTGGAACTCTCCTGTGGTACCCTCACACATATTATTCACTCATTTAGTGGATATTTTCATAAAAAAGTGAAATTTTCAAAAATACAGAAAATTGGCTGAAAACGACTTAATATCAAGGACTCATTGGGCGAATTGCTCTGGAATTGAAATCGGAATGCTCACTGACATTTCCCCTATCTGAAAGTCTGATAAACGCCGGAAAAATGACTAAGTCCAAAAAAAAATGTTTTTCAACTTTTTTCAATTTTACCCCCGTGGGATATATAATCTACCCACACACATTTGGAACTCTCCTGGGGTACCCTCACACATATTATTCCCTCATTTAGTGGATATTTTCACAAAAAAGTGAAATTTTCAAAAATCCAGAAAATTGGCTGAAAACGACTAAATATCAAGGAATCATTGGGCGAATCGCTCTGGAACTGAAATCAGAACGCTCAATGACATTTCCCCTATCTGAAAGTCTGATAAATGCCGGAAAAATGACTAAGTCCAAAAAAAAATATTTTTCAACTTTTTTCAATTTTACCCCCGTGGGATATATATTCTACCCACACACATTTGGAACTCTCCTGTGGTACCATCACACATATTATTCCCTCATTTAGTGGATATTTTCAAAAAAAAGTGAAATTTTCAAAAATCCAGAAAATTGGCTGAAAACGACTTAATATCAAGGACTCATTGGGCGAATTGCTCTGGAATTGAAATCGGAACGCTCACTGACATTTCCCCTATCTGAAAGTCTGATAAACGCCGGAAAAATGACTAAGTCCAAAAAAAAATGTTTTTCAACTTTTTTCAATTTTACCCCCGTTGGATATATATTCTACCCACACACATTTGGAACTCTCCTGTGGTACCCTCACACATATTATTCCCTCATTTAGTGGATATTTTCATAAAAAAGTTAAATTTTCAAAAATCCAGAAAATTGGCTGAAAACGACTTAATATCAAGGACTCATTGGGTCGAATTGCTCTGGAATTGAAATCGGAACGTTCACTGACATTTCCCCTATTTGAAAGTCTAATAAACGCCGGAAAAATGACTAAGTCCAAAAAAAAATGTTTTTCAACTTTTTTCAATTTTACCCCCGTGGGATATATATTCTACCCACACACATTTGGAACTCTCCTGTGGTACCCTCACACATATTATTCCCTCATTTAGTGGATATTTTCATAAAAAAGTGACATTTTCAAAAATCCAGAAAATTGGCTGAAAACAACTTAATATCAAGGACTCATTGGGCGAATTGCTCTGGAATTGAAATCGGAACGCTCACTGACATTTCCCCTATCTGAAAGTCTGATAAACGCCAGAAAAATGACTAAGTCCAAAAAAAAATATTTTTCAACTTTTTTCAATTTTACCCCCGTGGGATATATATTCTACCCACACACATTTGGAACTCTCCTGTGGTACCCTCACACATATTATTCCCTCATTTAGTGGATATTTTCATAAAAAAGTGAAATTTTCAAAAATACAGAAAATTGGCTGAAAACGACTTAATATCAAGGACTCATTGGGCGAATTGCTCTGGAATTGAAATCGGAACGCTCACTGACATTTCCCCTATCTGAAAGTCTGATAAACGCCGGAAAAATGACTAAGTCCAAAAAAAATGTTTTTCAACTTTTTTCAATTTTACCCCCGTGGGATATATAATCTACCCACACACATTTGGAACTCTCCTGGGGTACCCTCACACATATTATTCCCTCATTTAGTGGATATTTTCAAAAAAAAGTGAAATTTTCAAAAATCCAGAAAATTGGCTGAAAACGACTTAATATCAAGGACTCATTGGGCGAATTGCTCTGGAATTGAAATCGGAACGCTCACTGACATTTCCCCTATCTGAAAGTCTGATAAACGCCGGAAAAATGACTAAGTCCAAAAAAAAATGTTTTTCAACTTTTTTCAATTTTACCCCCGTTGGATATATATTCTACCCACACACATTTGGAACTCTCCTGTGGTACCCTCACACATATTATTCCCTCATTTAGTGGATATTTTCATAAAAAAGTTAAATTTTCAAAAATCCAGAAAATTGGCTGAAAACGACTTAATATCAAGGACTCATTGGGTCGAATTGCTCTGGAATTGAAATCGGAACGTTCACTGACATTTCCCCTATTTGAAAGTCTAATAAACGCCGGAAAAATGACTAAGTCCAAAAAAAAATGTTTTTAAACTTTTTTCAATTTTACCCCCGTGGGATATATAATCTACCCACACACATTTGGAACTCTCCTGGGGTACCCTCACACATATTATTCCCTCATTTAGTGGATATTTTCACAAAAAAGTGAAATTTTCAAAAATCCAGAAAATTGGCTGAAAACGACTAAATATCAAGGAATCATTGGGCGAATCGCTCTGGAACTGAAATCAGAACGCTCAATGACATTTCCCCTATCTGAAAGTCTGATAAATGCCGGAAAAATGACTAAGTCCAAAAAAAAATATTTTTCAACTTTTTTCAATTTTACCCCCGTGGGATATATATTCTACCCACACACATTTGGAACTCTCCTGTGGTACCCTCACACATATTATTCCCTCATTTAGTGGATATTTTCAAAAAAAGTGAAATTTTCAAAAATCCAGAAAATTGGCTGAAAACGACTTAATATCAAGGACTCATTGGGCGAATTGCTCTGGAATTGAAATCGGAACGCTCACTGACATTTCCCCTATCTGAAAGTCTGATCAACGCCGGAAAAATGACTAAGTCCAAAAAAAAATGTTTTTCAACTTTTTTCAATTTTACCCCCGTTGGATATATATTCTACCCACACACATTTGGAACTCTCCTGTGGTACCCTCACACATATTATTCCCTCATTTAGTGGATATTTTCATAAAAAAGTTAAATTTTCAAAAATCCAGAAAATTGGCTGAAAACGACTTAATATCAAGGACTCATTGGGTCAAATTGCTCTGGAATTGAAATCGGAATGTTCACTGACATTTCCCCTATCTGAAAGTCTAATAAACGCCGGAAAAATGACTAAGTCCAAAAAAAAATGTTTTTCAACTTTTTTCAATTTTACCCCCGTTGGATATATATTCTACCCACACACATTTGGAACTCTCCTGTGGTACCCTCACACATATTATTCCCTCATTTAGTGGATATTTTCATAAAAAAGTTAAATTTTCAAAAATCCAGAAAATTGGCTGAAAACGACTTAATATCAAGGACTCATTGGGTCGAATTGCTCTGGAATTGAAATCGGAACGTTCACTGACATTTCCCCTATTTGAAAGTCTAATAAACGCCGGAAAAATGACTAAGTCCAAAAAAAAATGTTTTTCAACTTTTTTCAATTTTACCCCCGTGGGATATATATTCTACCCACACACATTTGGAACTCTCCTGTGGTACCCTCACACATATTATTCCCTCATTTAGTGGATATTTTCATAAAAAAGTGACATTTTCAAAAATCCAGAAAATTGGCTGAAAACAACTTAATATCAAGGACTCATTGGGCGAATTGCTCTGGAATTGAAATCGGAACGCTCACTGACATTTCCCCTATCTGAAAGTCTGATAAACGCCAGAAAAATGACTAAGTCCAAAAAAAAATATTTTTCAACTTTTTTCAATTTTACCCCCGTGGGATATATAATCTACCCACACACATTTGGAACTCTCCTGGGGTACCCTCACACATATTATTCCCTCATTTAGTGGATATTTTCACAAAAAAGTGAAATTTTCAAAAATCCAGAAAATTGGCTGAAAACGACTAAATATCAAGGAATCATTGGGCGAATCGCTCTGGAACTGAAATCAGAACGCTCAATGACATTTCCCCTATCTGAAAGTCTGATAAATGCCGGAAAAATGACTAAGTCCCAAAAAAAATATTTTTCAACTTTTTTCAATTTTACCCCCGTGGGATATATATTCTACCCACACACATTTGGAACTCTCCTGTGGTACCCTCACACATATTATTCCCTCATTTAGTGGATATTTTCAAAAAAAAGTGAAATTTTCAAAAATCCAGAAAATTGGCTGAAAACGACTTAATATCAAGGACTCATTGGGCGAATTGCTCTGGAATTGAAATCGGAACGCTCACTGACATTTCCCCTATCTGAAAGTCTGATAAACGCCGGAAAAATGACTAAGTCCAAAAAAAAATGTTTTTCAACTTTTTTCAATTTTACCCCCGTTGGATATATATTCTACCCACACACATTTGGAACTCTCCTGTGGTACCCTCACACATATTATTCCCTCATTTAGTGGATATTTTCATAAAAAAGTTAAATTTTCAAAAATCCAGAAAATTGGCTGAAAACGACTTAATATCAAGGACTCATTGGGTCAAATTGCTCTGGAATTGAAATCGGAACGTTCACTGACATTTCCCCTATCTGAAAGTCTAATAAACGCCGGAAAAATGACTAAGTCCAAAAAAAAATGTTTTTCAACTTTTTTCAATTTTACCCCCGTTGGATATATATTCTACCCACACACATTTGGAACTCTCCTGTGGTACCCTCACACATATTATTCCCTCATTTAGTGGATATTTTCATAAAAAAGTTAAATTTTCAAAAATCCAGAAAATTGGCTGAAAACGACTTAATATCAAGGACTCATTGGGTCGAATTGCTCTGGAATTGAAATCGGAACGTTCACTGACATTTCCCCTATTTGAAAGTCTAATAAACGCCGGAAAAATGACTAAGTCCAAAAAAAAATGTTTTTCAACTTTTTTCAATTTTACCCCCGTGGGATATATATTCTACCCACACACATTTGGAACTCTCCTGTGGTACCCTCACACATATTATTCCCTCATTTAGTGGATATTTTCATAAAAAAGTGACATTTTCAAAAATCCAGAAAATTGGCTGAAAACAACTTAATATCAAGGACTCATTGGGCGAATTGCTCTGGAATTGAAATCGGAACGCTCACTGACATTTCCCCTATCTGAAAGTCTGATAAACGCCAGAAAAATGACTAAGTCCAAAAAAAAATATTTTTCAACTTTTTTCAATTTTACCCCCGTGGGATATATAATCTACCCACACACATTTGGAACTCTCCTGGGGTACCCTCACACATATTATTCCCTCATTTAGTGGATATTTTCACAAAAAAGTGAAATTTTCAAAAATCCAGAAAATTGGCTGAAAACGACTAAATATCAAGGAATCATTGGGCGAATCGCTCTGGAACTGAAATCAGAACGCTCAATGACATTTCCCCTATCTGAAAGTCTGATAAATGCCGGAAAAATGACTAAGTCCAAAAAAAAATATTTTTCAACTTTTTTCAATTTTACCCCCGTGGGATATATATTCTACCCACACACATTTGGAACTCTCCTGTGGTACCCTCACACATATTATTCCCTCATTTAGTGGATATTTTCAAAAAAAGTGAAATTTTCAAAAATCCAGAAAATTGGCTGAAAACGACTTAATATCAAGGACTCATTGGGCGAATTGCTCTGGAATTGAAATCGGAACGCTCACTGACATTTCCCCTATCTGAAAGTCTGATAAACGCCGGAAAAATGACTAAGTCCAAAAAAAAATGTTTTTCAACTTTTTTCAATTTTACCCCCGTTGGATATATATTCTACCCACACACATTTGGAACTCTCCTGTGGTACCCTCACACATATTATTCCCTCATTTAGTGGATATTTTCATAAAAAAGTTAAATTTTCAAAAATCCAGAAAATTGGCTGAAAACGACTTAATATCAAGGACTCATTGGGTCAAATTGCTCTGGAATTGAAATCGGAATGTTCACTGACATTTCCCCTATCTGAAAGTCTAATAAACGCCGGAAAAATGACTAAGTCCAAAAAAAAATGTTTTTCAACTTTTTTCAATTTTACCCCCGTTGGATATATATTCTACCCACACACATTTGGAACTCTCCTGTGGTACCCTCACACATATTATTCCCTCATTTAGTGGATATTTTCATAAAAAAGTTAAATTTTCAAAAATCCAGAAAATTGGCTGAAAACGACTTAATATCAAGGACTCATTGGGTCGAATTGCTCTGGAATTGAAATCGGAACGTTCACTGACATTTCCCCTATTTGAAAGTCTAATAAACGCCGGAAAAATGACTAAGTCCAAAAAAAAATGTTTTTCAACTTTTTTCAATTTTACCCCCGTGGGATATATATTCTACCCACACACATTTGGAACTCTCCTGTGGTACCCTCACACATATTATTCCCTCATTTAGTGGATATTTTCATAAAAAAGTGACATTTTCAAAAATCCAGAAAATTGGCTGAAAACAACTTAATATCAAGGACTCATTGGGCGAATTGCTCTGGAATTGAAATCGGAACGCTCACTGACATTTCCCCTATCTGAAAGTCTGATAAACGCCAGAAAAATGACTAAGTCCAAAAAAAAATATTTTTCAACTTTTTTCAATTTTACCCCCGTGGGATATATAATCTACCCACACACATTTGGAACTCTCCTGGGGTACCCTCACACATATTATTCCCTCATTTAGTGGATATTTTCACAAAAAAGTGAAATTTTCAAAAATCCAGAAAATTGGCTGAAAACGACTAAATATCAAGGAATCATTGGGCGAATCGCTCTGGAACTGAAATCAGAACGCTCAATGACATTTCCCCTATCTGAAAGTCTGATAAATGCCGGAAAAATGACTAAGTCCCAAAAAAAATATTTTTCAACTTTTTTCAATTTTACCCCCGTGGGATATATATTCTACCCACACACATTTGGAACTCTCCTGTGGTACCCTCACACATATTATTCCCTCATTTAGTGGATATTTTCAAAAAAAAGTGAAATTTTCAAAAATCCAGAAAATTGGCTGAAAACGACTTAATATCAAGGACTCATTGGGCGAATTGCTCTGGAATTGAAATCGGAACGCTCACTGACATTTCCCCTATCTGAAAGTCTGATAAACGCCGGAAAAATGACTAAGTCCAAAAAAAAATGTTTTTCAACTTTTTTCAATTTTACCCCCGTTGGATATATATTCTACCCACACACATTTGGAACTCTCCTGTGGTACCCTCACACATATTATTCCCTCATTTAGTGGATATTTTCATAAAAAAGTTAAATTTTCAAAAATCCAGAAAATTGGCTGAAAACGACTTAATATCAAGGACTCATTGGGTCAAATTGCTCTGGAATTGAAATCGGAACGTTCACTGACATTTCCCCTATCTGAAAGTCTAATAAACGCCGGAAAAATGACTAAGTCCAAAAAAAAATGTTTTTCAACTTTTTTCAATTTTACCCCCGTTGGATATATATTCTACCCACACACATTTGGAACTCTCCTGTGGTACCCTCACACATATTATTCCCTCATTTAGTGGATATTTTCATAAAAAAGTTAAATTTTCAAAAATCCAGAAAATTGGCTGAAAACGACTTAATATCAAGGACTCATTGGGTCGAATTGCTCTGGAATTGAAATCGGAACGTTCACTGACATTTCCCCTATTTGAAAGTCTAATAAACGCCGGAAAAATGACTAAGTCCAAAAAAAAATGTTTTTCAACTTTTTTCAATTTTACCCCCGTGGGATATATATTCTACCCACACACATTTGGAACTCTCCTGTGGTACCCTCACACATATTATTCCCTCATTTAGTGGATATTTTCATAAAAAAGTGACATTTTCAAAAATCCAGAAAATTGGCTGAAAACAACTTAATATCAAGGACTCATTGGGCGAATTGCTCTGGAATTGAAATCGGAACGCTCACTGACATTTCCCCTATCTGAAAGTCTGATAAACGCCAGAAAAATGACTAAGTCCAAAAAAAAATATTTTTCAACTTTTTTCAATTTTACCCCCGTGGGATATATAATCTACCCACACACATTTGGAACTCTCCTGGGGTACCCTCACACATATTATTCCCTCATTTAGTGGATATTTTCACAAAAAAGTGAAATTTTCAAAAATCCAGAAAATTGGCTGAAAACGACTAAATATCAAGGAATCATTGGGCGAATCGCTCTGGAACTGAAATCAGAACGCTCAATGACATTTCCCCTATCTGAAAGTCTGATAAATGCCGGAAAAATGACTAAGTCCCAAAAAAAATATTTTTCAACTTTTTTCAATTTTACCCCCGTGGGATATATATTCTACCCACACACATTTGGAACTCTCCTGTGGTACCCTCACACATATTATTCCCTCATTTAGTGGATATTTTCAAAAAAAAGTGAAATTTTCAAAAATCCAGAAAATTGGCTGAAAACGACTTAATATCAAGGACTCATTGGGCGAATTGCTCTGGAATTGAAATCGGAACGCTCACTGACATTTCCCCTATCTGAAAGTCTGATAAACGCCAGAAAAATGACTAAGTCCAAAAAAAAATGTTTTTAAACTTTTTTCAATTTTACCCCCGTGGGATATATATTCTACCCACACACATTTGGAACTCTCCTGTGGTACCCTCACACATATTATTCCCTCATTTAGTGGATATTTTCATAAAAAAGTTAAATTTTCAAAAATCCAGAAAATTGGCTGAAAACGACTTAATATCAAGGACTCATTGGGTCGAATTGCTCTGGAATTGAAATCGGAACGTTCACTGACATTTCCCCTATTTGAAAGTCTAATAAACGCCGGAAAAATGACTAAGTCCAAAAAAAAATGTTTTTCAACTTTTTTCAATTTTACCCCCGTGGGATATATATTCTACCCACACACATTTGGAACTCTCCTGTGGTACCCTCACACATATTATTCCCTCATTTAGTGGATATTTTCATAAAAAAGTGACATTTTCAAAAATCCAGAAAATTGGCTGAAAACAACTTAATATCAAGGACTCATTGGGTCGAATTGCTCTGGAATTGAAATCGGAACGCTCACTGACATTTCCCCTATCTGAAAGTCTGATAAACGCCGGAAAAATGACTAAGTCCAAAAAAATGTTTTTCAACTTTTTTCAATTTTACCCCCGTGGGATATATATTCTACCCACACACATTTGGAACTCTCCTGTGGTACCCTCACACATATTATTCCCTCATTTAGTGGATATTTTCATAAAAAAGTGAAATTTTCAAAAATACAGAAAATTGGCTGAAAACGACTTAATATCAAGGACTCATTGGGCGAATTGCTCTGGAATTGAAATCGGAACGCTCACTGACATTTCCCCTATCTGAAAGTCTGATAAACGCCGGAAAAATGACTAAGTCCAAAAAAAAATGTTTTTCAACTTTTTTCAATTTTACCCCCGTTGCATATATATTCTACCCACTCACATTTGGAACTCTCCTGTGGTACCCTCACACATATTATTCCCTCATTTAGTGGATATTTTCATAAAAAAGTGAAATTTTCAAAAATACAGAAAATTGGCTGAAAACGACTTAATATCAAGGACTCATTGGGCGAATTGCTCTGGAATTGAAATCGAAACGCTCACTGACATTTCCCCTATCTGAAAGTCTGATAAACGCCGGAAAAATGACTAAGTCCAAAAAAAAATGTTTTTCAACTTTTTTCAATTTTACCCCCGTTGGATATATATTCTACCCACACACATTTGGAACTCTCCTGTGGTACCCTCACACATATTATTCCCTCATTTAGTGGATATTTTCATAAAAAAGTTAAATTTTCAAAAATCCAGAAAATTGGCTGAAAACGACTAAATATCAAGGAATCATTGGGCGAATCGCTCTGGAACTGAAATCAGAACGCTCAATGACATTTCCCCTATCTGAAAGTCTGATAAACGCCGGAAAAATGACTAAGTCCAAAAAAAAATATTTTTCAACTTTTTTCAATTTTACCCCCGTGGGATATATATTCTACCCACACACATTTGGAACTCTCCTGTGGTACCCTCACACATATTATTCCCTCATTTAGTGGATATTTTCATAAAAAAGTTAAATTTTCAAAAATCCAGAAAATTGGCTGAAAACGACTAAATATCAAGGAATCATTGGGCGAATCGCTCTGGAACTGAAATCAGAACGCTCAATGACATTTCCCCTATCTGAAAGTCTGATAAACGCCGGAAAAATGACTAAGTCCAAAAAAAAATATTTTTCAACTTTTTTCAATTTTACCCCCGTGGGATATATATTCTACCCACACACATTTGGAACTCTCCTGTGGTACCCTCACACATATTATTCCCTCATTTAGTGGATATTTTCACAAAAAAGTGAAATTTTCAAAAATCCAGAAAATTGGCTGAAAACGACTTAATATCAAGGACTCATTGGGTCGAATTGCTCTGGAATTGAAATCGGAACGTTCACTGACATTTCCCCTATCTGAAAGTCTAATAAACGCCGGAAAAATGACTAAGTCCAAAAAAAAAATTTTTTCAACTTTTTTCAATTTTACCCCCGTGGGATATATATTCTACCCACAAACATTTGGAACTCTCCTGTGGTACCCTCACACATATTATTCCCTCATTTAGTGGATATTTTCATAAAAAAGTGAAATTTTCAAAAATACAGAAAATTGGCTGAAAACGACTTAATATCAAGGACTCATTGGGCGAATTGCTCTGGAATTGAAATCGGAACGCTCACTGACATTTCCCCTATCTGAAAGTCTGATAAACGCCGGAAAAATGACTAAGTCCAAAAAAAAATGTTTTTCAACTTTTTTCAATTTTACCCCCGTGGGATATATATTCTACCCACACACATTTGGAACTCTCCTGTGGTACCCTCACACATATTATTCCCTCATTTAGTGGATATTTTCATAAAAAAGTTAAATTTTCAAAAATCCAGAAAATTGGCTGAAAACGACTAAATATCAAGGAATCATTGGGCGAATCGCTCTGCAACTGAAATCAGAACGCTCAATGACATTTCCCCTATATGAAAGTCTGATAAACGCCGGAAAAATGACTAAGTCCAAAAAAAAATATTTTTCAACTTTTTTCAATTTTACCCCCGTGGGATATATATTCTACCCACACACATTTGGAACTCTCCTGTGGTACCCTCACACATATTATTCCCTCATTTAGTGGATATTTTCACAAAAAAGTGAAATTTTCAAAAATCCAGAAAATTGGCTGAAAACGACTTAATATCAAGGACTCATTGGGCGAATTGCTCTGGAATTGAAATCGGAACGCTCACTGACATTTCCCCTATCTGAAAGTCTGATAAACGCCAGAAAAATGACTAAGTCCAAAAAAAAATGTTTTTCAACTTTTTTCAATTTTACCCCCGTTGGATATATATTCTACCCACACACATTTGGAACTCTCCTGTGGTACCCTCACACATATTATTCCCTCATTTAGTGGATATTTTCATAAAAAAGTGACATTTTCAAAAATCCAGAAAATTGGCTGAAAACGACTTAATATCAAGGACTCATTGGGTCGAATTGCTCTGGAATTGAAATCGGAACGTTCACTGACATTTCCCCTATCTGAAAGTCTAATAAACGCCGGAAAAATGACTAAGTCCAAAAAAAAATGTTTTTCAACTTTTTTCAATTTTACCCCCGTGGGATATATATTCTACCCACACACATTTGGAACTCTCCTGTGGTACCCTCACACATATTATTCCCTCATTTAGTGGATATTTTCATAAAAAAGTGAAATTTTCAAAAATCCAGAAAATTGGCTGAAAACGACTTAATATCAAGGACTCATTGGGCGAATTGCTCTGGAATTGAAATCGGAACGCTCACTGACATTTCCCCTATCTGAAAGTCTGATAAACGCCGGAAAAATGACTAAGTCCAAAAAAAAATGTTTTTCAACTTTTTTCAATTTTACCCCCGTTGGATATATATTCTACCCACACACATTTGGAACTCTCCTGTGGTACCCTCACACATATTATTCCCTCATTTAGTGGATATTTTCATAAAAAAGTGACATTTTCAAAAATCCAGAAAATTGGCTGAAAACGACTTAATATCAAGGACTCATTGGGTCGAATTGCTCTGGAATTGAAATCGGAACGTTCACTGACATTTCCCCTATCTGAAAGTCTAATAAACGCCGGAAAAATGACTAAGTCCAAAAAAAAATGTTTTTCAACTTTTTTCAATTTTACCCCCGTGGGATATATATTTTACCCACACACATTTGGAACTCTCCTGTGGTACCCTCACACATATTATTCCCTCATTTAGAGGATATTTTCATAAAAAGTGAAATTTTCAAAAATCCAGAAAATTGGCTGAAAACGACTTAATATCAAGGACTCATTGGGCGAATTGCTCTGGAATTGAAATCGGAACGCTCACTGACATTTCCCCTATCTGAAAGTCTGATAAACGCCGGAAAAATGACTAAGTCCAAAAAAAAATGTTTTTCAACTTTTTTCAATTTTACCCCCGTTGGATATATATTCTACCCACACACATTTGGAACTCTCCTGTGGTACCCTCACACATATTATTCCCTCATTTAGTGGATATTTTCATAAAAAAGTGAAATTTTCAAAAATCCAGATAATTGGCTGAAAACGACTTAATATCAAGGACTCATTGGGCGAATTGCTCTGGAATTGAAATCGGAACGCTCACTGACATTTCCCCTATCTGAAAGTCTGATAAACGCCGGAAAAATGACTAAGTCCAAAAAAAAATATTTTTCAACTTTTTTCAATTTTACCCCCGTGGGATATATATTCTACCCACACACATTTGGAACTCTCCTGTGGTACCCTCACACATATTATTCCCTCATTTAGTGGATATTTTCATAAAAAAGTTAAATTTTCAAAAATCCAGAAAATTGGCTGAAAACGACTAAATATCAAGGAATCATTGGGCGAATCGCTCTGGAACTGAAATCAGAACGCTCAATGACATTTCCCCTATCTGAAAGTCTGATAAACGCCGGAAAAATGACTAAGTCCAAAAAAAAATATTTTTCAACTTTTTTCAATTTTACCCCCGTGGGATATATATTCTACCCACACACATTTGGAACTCTCCTGTGGTACCCTCACACATATTATTCCCTCATTTAGTGGATATTTTCACAAAAAAGTGAAATTTTCAAAAATCCAGAAAATTGGCTGAAAACGACTTAATATCAAGGACTCATTGGGTCGAATTGCTCTGGAATTGAAATCGGAACGTTCACTGACATTTCCCCTATCTGAAAGTCTAATAAACGCCGGAAAAATGACTAAGTCCAAAAAAAAAATTTTTTCAACTTTTTTCAATTTTACCCCCGTGGGATATATATTCTACCCACAAACATTTGGAACTCTCCTGTGGTACCCTCACACATATTATTCCCTCATTTAGTGGATATTTTCATAAAAAAGTGAAATTTTCAAAAATACAGAAAATTGGCTGAAAACGACTTAATATCAAGGACTCATTGGGCGAATTGCTCTGGAATTGAAATCGGAACGCTCACTGACATTTCCCCTATCTGAAAGTCTGATAAACGCCGGAAAAATGACTAAGTCCAAAAAAAAATGTTTTTCAACTTTTTTCAATTTTACCCCCGTGGGATATATATTCTACCCACACACATTTGGAACTCTCCTGTGGTACCCTCACACATATTATTCCCTCATTTAGTGGATATTTTCATAAAAAAGTTAAATTTTCAAAAATACAGAAAATTGGCTGAAAACGACTTAATATCAAGGACTCATTGGGCGAATTGCTCTGGAATTGAAATCGGAACGCTCACTGACATTTCCCCTATCTGAAAGTCTGATAAACGCCAGAAAAATGACTAAGTCCAAAAAAAAATGTTTTTCAACTTTTTTCAATTTTACCCCCGTTGGATATATATTCTACCCACACACATTTGGAACTCTCCTGTGGTACCCTCACACATATTATTCCCTCATTTAGTGGATATTTTCATAAAAAAGTGACATTTTCAAAAATCCAGAAAATTGGCTGAAAACGACTTAATATCAAGGACTCATTGGGTCGAATTGCTCTGGAATTGAAATCGGAACGTTCACTGACATTTCCCCTATCTGAAAGTCTAATAAACGCCGGAAAAATGACTAAGTCCAAAAAAAAATGTTTTTCAACTTTTTTCAATTTTACCCCCGTGGGATATATATTCTACCCACACACATTTGGAACTCTCCTGTGGTACCCTCACACATATTATTCCCTCATTTAGTGGATATTTTCATAAAAAAGTGAAATTTTCAAAAATCCAGATAATTGGCTGAAAACGACTTAATATCAAGGACTCATTGGGCGAATTGCTCTGGAATTGAAATCGGAACGCTCACTGACATTTCCCCTATCTGAAAGTCTGATAAACGCCGGAAAAATGACTAAGTCCAAAAAAAAATGTTTTTCAACTTTTTTCAATTTTACCCCCGTGGGATATATATTCTACCCACACACATTTGGAACTCTCCTGTGGTACCCTCACACATATTATTCCCTCATTTAGTGGATATTTTCATAAAAAAGTGACATTTTCAAAAATCCAGAAAATTGGCTGAAAACGACTTAATATCAAGGACTCATTGGGCGAATTGCTCTGGAATTGAAATCGGAACGCTCACTGACATTTCCCCTATCTGAAAGTCTGATAAACGCCGGAAAAATGACTAAGTCCAAAAAAAAATTTTTTCAACTTTTTTCAATTTTACCCCCGTGGGATATATATTCTACCCACACACATTTGGAACTCTCCTGTGGTACCCTCACACATATTATTCCCTCATTTAGTGGATATTTTCATAAAAAAGTGAAATTTTCAAAAATCCAGATAATTGGCTGAAAACGACTTAATATCAAGGACTCATTGGGCGAATTGCTCTGGAATTGAAATCGGAACGCTCACTGACATTTCCCCTATCTGAAAGTCTGATAAACGCCGGAAAAATGACTAAGTCCAAAAAAAAATGTTTTTCAACTTTTTTCAATTTTACCCCCGTTGGATATATATTCTACCCACACACATTTGGAACTCTCCTGTGGTACCCTCACACATATTATTCCCTCATTTAGTGGATATTTTCATAAAAAAGTTAAATTTTCAAAAATCCAGAAAATTGGCTGAAAACGACTTAATATCAAGGACTCATTGGGTCGAATTGCTCTGGAATTGAAATCGGAACGTTCACTGACATTTCCCCTATCTGAAAGTCTAATAAACGCCGGAAAAATGACTAAGTCCAAAAAAAAATGTTTTTCAACTTTTTTCAATTTTACCCCCGTGGGATATATATTCTACCCACACACATTTGGAACTCTCCTGGGGTACCCTCACACATATTATTCCCTCATTTAGTGGATATTTTCACAAAAAAGTGAAATTTTCAAAAATCCAGAAAATTGGCTGAAAACGACTAAATATCAAGGAATCATTGGGCGAATCGCTCTGGAACTGAAATCAGAACGCTCAATGACATTTCCCCTATCTGAAAGTCTGATAAACGCCGGAAAAATGACTAAGTCCAAAAAAAATTATTTTTCAACTTTTTTCAATTTTACCCCCGTGGGATATATATTCTACCCACACACATTTGGAACTCTCCTGTGGTACCCTCACACATATTATTCCCTCATTTAGTGGATATTTTCATAAAAAAGTGAAATTTTCAAAAATCCAGATAATTGGCTGAAAACGACTTAATATCAAGGACTCATTGGGCGAATTGCTCTGGAATTGAAATCGGAACGCTCACTGACATTTCCCCTATCTGAAAGTCTGATAAACGCCGGAAAAATGACTAAGTCCAAAAAAAAATGTTTTTCAACTTTTTTCAATTTTACCCCCGTTGGATATATATTCTACCCACACACATTTGGAACTCTCCTGTGGTACCCTCACACATATTATTCCCTCATTTAGTGGATATTTTCATAAAAAAGTTAAATTTTCAAAAATCCAGAAAATTGGCTGAAAACGACTTAATATCAAGGACTCATTGGGTCGAATTGCTCTGGAATTGAAATCGGAACGTTCACTGACATTTCCCCTATCTGAAAGTCTAATAAACGCCGGAAAAATGACTAAGTCCAAAAAAAAATGTTTTTCAACTTTTTTCAATTTTACCCCCGTGGGATATATATTCTACCCACACACATTTGGAACTCTCCTGTGGTACCCTCACACATATTATTCCCTCATTTAGTGGATATTTTCATAAAAAAGTGACATTTTCAAAAATCCAGAAAATTGGCTGAAAACGACTTAATATCAAGGACTCATTGGGCGAATTGCTCTGGAATTGAAATCGGAACGCTCACTGACATTTCCCCTATCTGAAAGTCTGATAAACGCCGGAAAAATGACTAAGTCCAAAAAAAAATTTTTTCAACTTTTTTCAATTTTACCCCCGTGGGATATATATTCTACCCACACACATTTGGAACTCTCCTGTGGTACCCTCACACATATTATTCCCTCATTTAGTGGATATTTTCATAAAAAAGTGAAATTTTCAAAAATCCAGATAATTGGCTGAAAACGACTTAATATCAAGGACTCATTGGGCGAATTGCTCTGGAATTGAAATCTGAACGCTCACTGACATTTCCCCTATCTGAAAGTCTGATAAACGCCGGAAAAATGACTAAGTCCAAAAAAAAATGTTTTTCAACTTTTTTCAATTTTACCCCCGTTGGATATATATTCTACCCACACACATTTGGAACTCTCCTGTGGTACCCTCACACATATTATTCCCTCATTTAGTGGATATTTTCATAAAAAAGTTAAATTTTCAAAAATCCAGAAAATTGGCTGAAAACGACTTAATATCAAGGACTCATTGGGTTAAATTGCTCTGGAATTGAAATCGGAACGTTCACTGACATTTCCCCTATCTGAAAGTCTAATAAACGCCGGAAAAATGACTAAGTCCAAAAAAAAATGTTTTTCAACTTTTTTCAATTTTACCCCCGTGGGATATATATTCTACCCACACACATTTGGAACTCTCCTGGGGTACCCTCACACATATTATTCCCTCATTTAGTGGATATTTTCACAAAAAAGTGAAATTTTCAAAAATCCAGAAAATTGGCTGAAAACGACTAAATATCAAGGAATCATTGGGCGAATCGCTCTGGAACTGAAATCAGAACGCTCAATGACATTTCCCCTATCTGAAAGTCTGATAAACGCCGGAAAAATGACTAAGTCCAAAAAAAATTATTTTTCAACTTTTTTCAATTTTACCCCCGTGGGATATATATTCTACCCACACACATTTGGAACTCTCCTGTGGTACCCTCACACATATTATTCCCTCATTTAGTGGATATTTTCATAAAAAAGTGAAATTTTCAAAAATCCAGATAATTGGCTGAAAACGACTTAATATCAAGGACTCATTGGGCGAATTGCTCTGGAATTGAAATCGGAACGCTCACTGACATTTCCCCTATCTGAAAGTCTGATAAACGCCGGAAAAATGACTAAGTCCAAAAAAAAATGTTTTTCAACTTTTTTCAATTTTACCCCCGTTGGATATATATTCTACCCACACACATTTGGAACTCTCCTGTGGTACCCTCACACATATTATTCCCTCATTTAGTGGATATTTTCATAAAAAAGTTAAATTTTCAAAAATCCAGAAAATTGGCTGAAAACGACTTAATATCAAGGACTCATTGGGTCGAATTGCTCTGGAATTGAAATCGGAACGTTCACTGACATTTCCCCTATCTGAAAGTCTAATAAACGCCGGAAAAATGACTAAGTCCAAAAAAAAATGTTTTTCAACTTTTTTCAATTTTACCCCCGTGGGATATATATTCTACCCACACACATTTGGAACTCTCCTGTGGTACCCTCACACATATTATTCCCTCATTTAGTGGATATTTTCATAAAAAAGTGACATTTTCAAAAATCCAGAAAATTGGCTGAAAACGACTTAATATCAAGGACTCATTGGGCGAATTGCTCTGGAATTGAAATCGGAACGCTCACTGACATTTCCCCTATCTGAAAGTCTGATAAACGCCGGAAAAATGACTAAGTCCAAAAAAAAATTTTTTCAACTTTTTTCAATTTTACCCCCGTGGGATATATATTCTACCCACACACATTTGGAACTCTCCTGTGGTACCCTCACACATATTATTCCCTCATTTAGTGGATATTTTCATAAAAAAGTGAAATTTTCAAAAATCCAGATAATTGGCTGAAAACGACTTAATATCAAGGACTCATTGGGCGAATTGCTCTGGAATTGAAATCTGAACGCTCACTGACATTTCCCCTATCTGAAAGTCTGATAAACGCCGGAAAAATGACTAAGTCCAAAAAAAAATGTTTTTCAACTTTTTTCAATTTTACCCCCGTTGGATATATATTCTACCCACACACATTTGGAACTCTCCTGTGGTACCCTCACACATATTATTCCCTCATTTAGTGGATATTTTCATAAAAAAGTTAAATTTTCAAAAATCCAGAAAATTGGCTGAAAACGACTTAATATCAAGGACTCATTGGGTTAAATTGCTCTGGAATTGAAATCGGAACGTTCACTGACATTTCCCCTATCTGAAAGTCTAATAAACGCCGGAAAAATGACTAAGTCCAAAAAAAAATGTTTTTCAACTTTTTTCAATTTTACCCCCGTGGGATATATATTCTACCCACACACATTTGGAACTCTCCTGTGGTACCCTCACACATATTATTCCCTCATTTAGTGGATATTTTCATAAAAAAGTGAAATTTTCAAAAATCCAGAAAATTGGCTGAAAACGACTAAATATCAAGGAATCATTGGGCGAATCGCTCTGGAACTGAAATCAGAACGCTCAATGACATTTCCCCTATCTGAAAGTCTGATAAACGCCGGAAAAATGACTAAGTCCAAAAAAAAATATTTTTCAACTTTTTTCAATTTTACCCCCGTGGGATATATATTCTACCCACACACATTTGGAACTCTCCTGTGGTACCCTCACACATATTATTCCCTCATTTAGTGGATATTTTCATAAAAAAGTGAAATTTTCAAAAATCCAGATAATTGGCTGAAAACGACTTAATATCAAGGACTCATTGGGCGAATTGCTCTGGAATTGAAATCGGAACGCTCACTGACATTTCCCCTATCTGAAAGTCTGATAAACGCCGGAAAAATGACTAAGTCCAAAAAAAAATGTTTTTCAACTTTTTTCAATTTTACCCCCGTTGGATATATATTCTACCCACACACATTTGGAACTCTCCTGTGGTACCCTCACACATATTATTCCCTCATTTAGTGGATATTTTCATAAAAAAGTTAAATTTTCAAAAATCCAGAAAATTGGCTGAAAACGACTTAATATCAAGGACTCATTGGGTCGAATTGCTCTGGAATTGAAATCGGAACGTTCACTGACATTTCCCCTATCTGAAAGTCTAATAAACGCCGGAAAAATGACTAAGTCCAAAAAAAAATGTTTTTCAACTTTTTTCAATTTTACCCCCGTGGGATATATATTCTACCCACACACATTTGGAACTCTCCTGTGGTACCCTCACACATATTATTCCCTCATTTAGTGGATATTTTCACAAAAAAGTGAAATTTTCAAAAATCCAGAAAATTGGCTGAAAACGACTAAATATCAAGGAATCATTGGGCGAATCGCTCTGGAACTGAAATCAGAACGCTCAATGACATTTCCCCTATCTGAAAGTCTGATAAACGCCGGAAAAATGACTAAGTCCAAAAAAAAATATTTTTCAACTTTTTTCAATTTTACCCCCGTGGGATATATATTCTACCCACACACATTTGGAACTCTCCTGTGGTACCCTCACACATATTATTCCCTCATTTAGTGGATATTTTCATAAAAAAGTGAAATTTTCAAAAATCCAGATAATTGGCTGAAAACGACTTAATATCAAGGACTCATTGGGCGAATTGCTCTGGAATTGAAATCGGAACGCTCACTGACATTTCCCCTATCTGAAAGTCTGATAAACGCCGGAAAAATGACTAAGTCCAAAAAAAAATGTTTTTCAACTTTTTTCAATTTTACCCCCGTTGGATATATATTCTACCCACACACATTTGGAACTCTCCTGTGGTACCCTCACACATATTATTCCCTCATTTAGTGGATATTTTCATAAAAAAGTTAAATTTTCAAAAATCCAGAAAATTGGCTGAAAACGACTTAATATCAAGGACTCATTGGGTCGAATTGCTCTGGAATTGAAATCGGAACGTTCACTGACATTTCCCCTATCTGAAAGTCTAATAAACGCCGGAAAAATGACTAAGTCCAAAAAAAAAAGTTTTTCAACTTTTTTCAATTTTACCCCCGTGGGATATATATTCTACCCACACACATTTGGAACTCTCCTGTGGTACCCTCACACATATTATTCCCTCATTTAGTGGATATTTTCATAAAAAAGTTAAATTTTCAAAAATCCAGAAAATTGGCTGAAAACGACTTAATATCAAGGACTCATTGGGTCGAATTGCTCTGGAATTGAAATCGGAACGTTCACTGACATTTCCCCTATCTGAAAGTCTAATAAACGCCGGAAAAATGACTAAGTCCAAAAAAAAAAGTTTTTCAACTTTTTTCAATTTTACCCCCGTGGGATATATATTCTACCCACACACATTTGGAACTCTCCTGTGGTACCCTCACACATATTATTCCCTCATTTAGTGGATATTTTCATAAAAAAGTGAAATTTTCAAAAATACAGAAAATTGGCTGAAAACGACTTAATATCAAGGACTCATTGGGCGAATTGCTCTGGAATTGAAATCGGAACGCTCACTGACATTTCCCCTATCTGAAAGTCTGATAAACGCCGGAAAAATGACTAAGTCCAAAAAAAAATGTTTTTCAACTTTTTTCAATTTTACCCCCGTTGGATATATATTCTACCCACACACATTTGGAACTCTACTGTGGTACCCTCACACATATTATTCCCTCATTTAGTGGATATTTTCATAAAAAAGTGACACTTTCAAAAATCCAGAAAATTGGCTGAAAACGACTTAATATCAAGGACTCATTGGGCGAATTGCTCTGGAATTGAAATCGGAACGCTCACTGACATTTCCCCTATCTGAAAGTCTGATAAACGCCGGAAAAATGACTAAGTCCAAAAAAAAATGTTTTTCAACTTTTTTCAATTTTACCCCCGTTGGATATATATTCTACCCACACACATTTGGAACTCTCCTGTGGTACCCTCACACATATTATTCCCTCATTTAGTGGATATTTTCATAAAAAAGTGACACTTTCAAAAATCCAGAAAATTGGCTGAAAACGACTTAATATCAAGGACTCATTGGGCGAATTGCTCTGGAATTGAAATCGGAACGCTCACTGACATTTCCCCTATCTGAAAGTCTGATAAACGCCGGAAAAATGACTAAGTCCAAAAAAAAATGTTTTTCAACTTTTTTCAATTTTACCCCCGTGGGATATATATTCTACCCACACACATTTGGAACTCTCCTGTGGTACCCTCACACATATTATTCCCTCATTTAGTGGATATTTTCATAAAAAAGTGAAATTTTCAAAAATACAGAAAATTGGCTGAAAACGACTTAATATCAAGGACTCATTGGGCGAATTGCTCTGGAATTGAAATCGGAACGCTCACTGACATTTCCCCTATCTGAAAGTCTGATAAACGCCGGAAAAATGACTAAGTCCAAAAAAAAATGTTTTTCAACTTTTTTCAATTTTACCCCCGTTGGATATATATTCTACCCACACACATTTGGAACTCTACTGTGGTACCCTCACACATATTATTCCCTCATTTAGTGGATATTTTCATAAAAAAGTGACACTTTCAAAAATCCAGAAAATTGGCTGAAAACGACTTAATATCAAGGACTCATTGGGCGAATTGCTCTGGAATTGAAATCGGAACGCTCACTGACATTTCCCCTATCTGAAAGTCTGATAAACGCCGGAAAAATGACTAAGTCCAAAAAAAAATGTTTTTCAACTTTTTTCAATTTTACCCCCGTTGGATATATATTCTACCCACACACATTTGGAACTCTCCTGTGGTACCCTCACACATATTATTCCCTCATTTAGTGGATATTTTCATAAAAAAGTGACACTTTCAAAAATCCAGAAAATTGGCTGAAAACGACTTAATATCAAGGACTCATTGGGCGAATTGCTCTGGAATTGAAATCGGAACGCTCACTGACATTTCCCCTATCTGAAAGTCTGATAAACGCCGGAAAAATGACTAAGTCCAAAAAAAAATGTTTTTCAACTTTTTTCAATTTTACCCCCGTTGGATATATATTCTACCCACACACATTTGGAACTCTCCTGTGGTACCCTCACACATATTATTCCCTCATTTAGTGGATATTTTCATAAAAAAGTTAAATTTTCAAAAATCCAGAAAATTGGCTGAAAACGACTTAATATCAAGGACTCATTGGGTCGAATTGCTCTGGAATTGAAATCGGAACGTTCACTGACATTTCCCCTATCTGAAAGTCTAATAAACGCCGGAAAAATGACTAAGTCCAAAAAAAAATGTTTTTCAACTTTTTTCAATTTTACCCCCGTGGGATATATATTCTACCCACACACATTTGGAACTCTCCTGGGGTACCCTCACACATATTATTCCCTCATTTAGTGGATATTTTCACAAGAAAGTGAAATTTTCAAAAATCCAGAAAATTGGCTGAAAACGACTAAATATCAAGGAATCATTGGGCGAATCGCTCTGGAACTGAAATCAGAACGCTCAATGACATTTCCCCTATCTGAAAGTCTGATAAACGCCGGAAAAATGACTAAGTCCAAAAAAAAATATTTTTCAACTTTTTTCAATTTTACCCCCGTGGGATATATATTCTACCCACACACATTTGGAACTCTCCTGTGGTACCCTCACACATATTATTCCCTCATTTAGTGGATATTTTCATAAAAAAGTTAAATTTTCAAAAATCCAGAAAATTGGCTGAAAACGACTTAATATCAAGGACTCATTGGGTCGAATTGCTCTGGAATTGAAATCGGAACGTTCACTGACATTTCCCCTATCTGAAAGTCTAATAAACGCCGGAAAAATGACTAAGTCCAAAAAAAAATGTTTTTCAACTTTTTTCAATTTTACCCCCGTGGGATATATATTCTACCCACACACATTTGGAACTCTCCTGGGGTACCCTCACACATATTATTCCCTCATTTAGTGGATATTTTCACAAGAAAGTGAAATTTTCAAAAATCCAGAAAATTGGCTGAAAACGACTAAATATCAAGGAATCATTGGGCGAATCGCTCTGGAACTGAAATCAGAACGCTCAATGACATTTCCCCTATCTGAAAGTCTGATAAACGCCGGAAAAATGACTAAGTCCAAAAAAAAATATTTTTCAACTTTTTTCAATTTTACCCCCGTGGGATATATATTCTACCCACACACATTTGGAACTCTCCTGTGGTACCCTCACACATATTATTCCCTCATTTAGTGGATATTTTCATAAAAAAGTGACACTTTCAAAAATCCAGAAAATTGGCTGAAAACGACTTAATATCAAGGACTCATTGGGCGAATTGCTCTGGAATTGAAATCGGAACGCTCACTGACATTTCCCCTATCTGAAAGTCTGATAAACGCCGGAAAAATGACTAAGTCCAAAAAAAAATGTTTTTCAACTTTTTTCAATTTTACCCCCGTTGGATATATATTCTACCCACACACATTTGGAACTCTCCTGTGGTACCCTCACACATATTATTCCCTCATTTAGTGGATATTTTCATAAAAAAGTGACACTTTCAAAAATCCAGAAAATTGGCTGAAAACGACTTAATATCAAGGACTCATTGGGCGAATTGCTCTGGAATTGAAATCGGAACGCTCACTGACATTTCCCCTATCTGAAAGTCTGATAAACGCCGGAAAAATGACTAAGTCCAAAAAAAAATGTTTTTCAACTTTTTTCAATTTTACCCCCGTTGGATATATATTCTACCCACACACATTTGGAACTCTCCTGTGGTACCCTCACACATATTATTCCCTCATTTAGTGGATATTTTCATAAAAAAGTTAAATTTTCAAAAATCCAGAAAATTGGCTGAAAACGACTTAATATCAAGGACTCATTGGGTCGAATTGCTCTGGAATTGAAATCGGAACGTTCACTGACATTTCCCCTATCTGAAAGTCTAATAAACGCCGGAAAAATGACTAAGTCCAAAAAAAAATGTTTTTCAACTTTTTTCAATTTTACCCCCGTGGGATATATATTCTACCCACACACATTTGGAACTCTCCTGGGGTACCCTCACACATATTATTCCCTCATTTAGTGGATATTTTCACAAGAAAGTGAAATTTTCAAAAATCCAGAAAATTGGCTGAAAACGACTAAATATCAAGGAATCATTGGGCGAATCGCTCTGGAACTGAAATCAGAACGCTCAATGACATTTCCCCTATCTGAAAGTCTGATAAACGCCGGAAAAATGACTAAGTCCAAAAAAAAATATTTTTCAACTTTTTTCAATTTTACCCCCGTGGGATATATATTCTACCCACACACATTTGGAACTCTCCTGTGGTACCCTCACACATATTATTCCCTCATTTAGTGGATATTTTCATAAAAAAGTTAAATTTTCAAAAATCCAGAAAATTGGCTGAAAACGACTTAATATCAAGGACTCATTGGGCGAATTGCTCTGGAATTGAAACCGGAACGCTCACTGACATTTCCCCTATCTGAAAGTCTGATAAACGCCGGAAAAATGACTAAGTCCAAAAAAAAATGTTTTTCAACTTTTTTCAATTTTACCCCCGTTGGATATATATTCTACCCACACACATTTGGAACTCTCCTGTGGTACCCTCACACATATTATTCCCTCATTTAGTGGATATTTTCATAAAAAAGTGACATTTTCAAAAATCCAGAAAATTGGCTGAAAACGACTTAATATCAAGGACTCATTGGGCGAATTGCTCTGGAATTGAAATCGGAACGCTCACTGACATTTCCCCTATCTGAAAGTCTGATAAACGCTGGAAAAATGACTAAGTCCAAAAAAAAATGTTTTTCAACTTTTTTCAATTTTACCCCCGTTGGATATATATTCTACCCACACACATTTGGAACTCTCCTGTGGTACCCTCACACATATTATTCCCTCATTTAGTGGATATTTTCATAAAAAAGTTAAATTTTCAAAAATCCAGAAAATTGGCTGAAAACGACTTAATATCAAGGACTCATTGGGTCGAATTGCTCTGGAATTGAAATCGGAACGTTCACTGACATTTCCCCTATCTGAAAGTCTAATAAATGCCGGAAAAATGACTAAGTCCAAAAAAAAATGTTTTTCAACTTTTTTCAATTTTACCCCCGTGGGATATATATTCTACCCACAAAAATTTGGAACTCTCCTGTGGTACCCTCACACATATTATTCCCTCATTTAGTGGATATTTTCATAAAAAGTTAAATTTTCAAAAATCCAGAAAATTGGCTGAAAACGACTTAATATCAAGGACTCATTGGGCGAATTGCTCTGGAATTGAAACCGGAACGCTCACTGACATTTCCCCTATCTGAAAGTCTGATAAACGCCGGAAAAATGACTAAGTCCAAAAAAAAATGTTTTTCAACTTTTTTCAATTTTACCCCCGTTGGATATATATTCTACCCACACACATTTGGAACTCTCCTGTGGTACCCTCACACATATTATTCCCTCATTTAGTGGATATTTTCATAAAAAAGTGACATTTTCAAAAATCCAGAAAATTGGCTGAAAACGACTTAATATCAAGGACTCATTGGGCGAATTGCTCTGGAATTGAAATCGGAACGCTCACTGACATTTCCCCTATCTGAAAGTCTGATAAACGCCGGAAAAATGACTAAGTCCAAAAAAAAATGTTTTTCAACTTTTTTCAATTTTACCCCCGTTGGATATATATTCTACCCACACACATTTGGAACTCTCCTGTGGTACCCTCACACATATTATTCCCTCATTTAGTGGATATTTTCATAAAAAAGTTAAATTTTCAAAAATCCAGAAAATTGGCTGAAAACGACTTAATATCAAGGACTCATTGGGTCGAATTGCTCTGGAATTGAAATCGGAACGTTCACTGACATTTCCCCTATCTGAAAGTCTAATAAATGCCGGAAAAATGACTAAGTCCAAAAAAAAATGTTTTTCAACTTTTTTCAATTTTACCCCCGTGGGATATATATTCTACCCACACACATTTGGAACTCTCCTGTGGTACCCTCACACATATTATTCCCTCATTTAGTGGATATTTTCATAAAAAAGTGAAATTTTCAAAAATACAGAAAATTGGCTGAAAACGACTTAATATCAAGGACTCATTGGGCGAATTGCTCTGGAATTGAAATCGGAACACTCACTGACATTTCCCCTATCTGAAAGTCTGATAAACGCCGGAAAAATGACTAAGTCCAAAAAAAAATGTTTTTCAACTTTTTTCAATTTTACCCCCGTTGGATATATATTCTACCCACACACATTTGGAACTCTCCTGTGGTACCCTCACACATATTATTCCCTCATTTAGTGGATATTTTCATAAAAAAGTGACATTTTCAAAAATCCAGAAAATTGGCTGAAAACGACTTAATATCAAGGACTCATTGGGCGAATTGCTCTGGAATTGAAATCGGAACGCTCACTGACATTTCCCCTATCTGAAAGTCTGATAAACGCCGGAAAAATGACTAAGTACAAAAAAAAATGTTTTTCAACTTTTTTCAATTTTACCCCCGTTGGATATATATTCTACCCACACACATTTGGAACTCTCCTGTGGTACCCTCACACATATTATTCCCTCATTTAGTGGATATTTTCATAAAAAAGTTAAATTTTCAAAAATCCAGAAAATTGGCTGAAAACGACTTAATATCAAGGACTCATTGGGTCGAATTGCTCTGGAATTGAAATCGGAACGTTCACTGACATTTCCCCTATCTGAAAGTCTAATAAACGCCGGAAAAATGACTAAGTCCAAAAAAAAATGTTTTTCAACTTTTTTCAATTTTACCCCCATGGGATATATATTCTACCCACACACATTTGGAACTCTCCTGGGGTACCCTCACACATATTATTCCCTCATTTAGTGGATATTTTCACAAGAAAGTGAAATTTTCAAAAATCCAGAAAATTGGCTGAAAACGACTTAATATCAAAGACTCATTGGGCGAATTGCTCTGGAATTGAAATCGGAACACTCACTGACATTTCCTATATCTGAAAGTCTGATAAACGCCGGAAAAATGACTAAGTCCAAAAAAAAAAGTTTTTCAACTTTTTTCAATTTTACCCCCGTTGGATATATATTCTACCCACACACATTTGGAACTCTCCTGTGGTACCCTCACACATATTATTCCCTCATTTAGTGGATATTTTCATAAAAAAGTTAAATTTTCAAAAATCCAGAAAATTGGCTGAAAACGACTTAATATCAAGGACTCATTGGGTCGAATTGCTCTGGAATTGAAATCGGAACGTTCACTGACATTTCCCCTATCTGAAAGTCTAATAAACGCCGGAAAAATGACTAAGTCCAAAAAAAAATGTTTTTCAACTTTTTTCAATTTTACCCCCGTGGGATATATATTCTACCCACACACATTTGGAACTCTCCTGGGGTACCCTCACGCATATTATTCCCTCATTTAGTGGATATTTTCACAAGAAAGTGAAATTTTCAAAAATCCAGAAAATTGGCTGAAAACGACTAAATATCAAGGAATCATTGGGCGAATCGCTCTGGAACTGAAATCAGAACGCTCAATGACATTTCCCCTATCTGAAAGTCTGATAAACGCCGGAAAAATGACTAAGTCCAAAAAAAAATATTTTTCAACTTTTTTCAATTTTACCCCCGTGGGATATATATTCTACCCACACACATTTGGAACTCTCCTGTGGTACACTCACACATATTATTCCCTCATTTAGTGGATATTTTCATAAAAAAGTTAAATTTTCAAAAATCCAGAAAATTGTCTGAAAACGACTTAATATCAAGGACTCATTGGGTCGAATTGCTCTGGAATTGAAATCGGAACGTTCACTGACATTTCCCCTATCTGAAAGTCTAATAAACGCCGGAAAAATGACTAAGTCCAAAAAAAAATGTTTTTCAACTTTTTTCAATTTTACCCCCGTGGGATATATATTCTACCCACACACATTTGGAACTCTCCTGTGGTACACTCACACATATTATTCCCTCATTTAGTGGATATTTTCATAAAAAAGTTAAATTTTCAAAAATCCAGAAAATTGGATGAAAACGACTAAATATCAAGGACTCATTGGGTCGAATTGCTCTGGAATTGAAATCGGAACGTTCACTGACATTTCCCCTATCTGAAAGTCTAATAAACGCCGGAAAAATGACTAAGTCCAAAAAAAAATGTTTTTCAACTTTTTTCAATTTTACCCCCGTGGGATATATATTCTACCCACACACATTTGGAACTCTCCTGGGGTACCCTCACACATATTATTCCCTCATTTAGTGGATATTTTCACAAGAAAGTGAAATTTTCAAAAATCCAGAAAATTGGCTGAAAACGACTTAATATCAAGGACTCATTGGGTCGAATTGCTCTGGAATTGAAATCGGAACGTTCACTGACATTTCCCCTATCTGAAAGTCTAATAAACGCCGGAAAAATGACTAAGTCCAAAAAAAAATGTTTTTCAACTTTTTTCAATTTTACCCCCGTGGGATATATATTCTACCCACACACATTTGGAACTCTCCTGGGGTACCCTCACACATATTATTCCCTCATTTAGTGGATATTTTCACAAGAAAGTGAAATTTTCAAAAATCCAGAAAATTGGCTGAAAACGACTTAATATCAAGGACTCATTGGGCGAATTGCTCTGGAATTGAAATCGGAACACTCACTGACATTTCCCCTATCTGAAAGTCTGATAAACGCCGGAAAAATGGCTAAGTCCAAAAAAAAATGTTTTTCAACTTTTTTCAATTTTACCCCCGTTGGATATATATTCTACCCACACACATTTGGAACTCTCCTGTGGTACCCTCACACATATTATTCCCTCATTTAGTGGATATTTTCATAAAAAAGTTAAATTTTCAAAAATCCAGAAAATTGGCTGAAAACGACTTAATATCAAGGACTCATTGGGTCGAATTGCTCTGGAATTGAAATCGGAACGTTCACTGACATTTCCCCTATCTGAAAGTCTAATAAACGCCGGAAAAATGACTAAGTCCAAAAAAAAATGTTTTTCAACTTTTTTCAATTTTACCCCCGTGGGATATATATTCTACCCACACACATTTGGAACTCTCCTGGGGTACCCTCACACATATTATTCCCTCATTTAGTGGATATTTTCACAAGAAAGTGAAATTTTCAAAAATCCAGAAAATTGGCTGAAAACGACTAAATATCAAGGAATCATTGGGCGAATCGCTCTGGAACTGAAATCAGAACGCTCAATGACATTTCCCCTATCTGAAAGTCTGATAAACGCCGGAAAAATGACTAAGTCCAAAAAAAAATATTTTTCAACTTTTTTCAATTTTACCCCCGTGGGATATATATTCTACCCACACACATTTGGAACTCTCCTGTGGTACACTCACACATATTATTCCCTCATTTAGTGGATATTTTCATAAAAAAGTTAAATTTTCAAAAATCCAGAAAATTGGCTGAAAACGACTTAATATCAAGGACTCATTTGGTCGAATTGCTCTGGAATTGAAATCGGAACGTTCACTGACATTTCCCCTATCTGAAAGTCTAATAAACGCCGGAAAAATGACTAAGTCCAAAAAAAAATGTTTTTCAACTTTTTTCAATTTTACCCCCGTGGGATATATATTCTACCCACACACATTTGGAACTCTCCTGTGGTACCCTCACACATATTATTCCCTCATTTAGTGGATATTTTCATAAAAAAGTGAAATTTTCAAAAATCCAGAAAATTGGCTGAAAACGACTTAATATCAAGGACTCATTGGGCGAATTGCTCTGGAATTGAAATCGGAACACTCACTGACATTTCCCCTATCTGAAAGTCTGATAAACGCCGGAAAAATGACTAAGTCCAAAAAAAATGTTTTTCAACTTTTTTCAATTTTACCCCCGTTGGATATATATTCTACCCACACACATTTGGAACTCTCCTGTGGTACCCTCACACATATTATTCCCTCATTTAGTGGATATTTTCATAAAAAAGTTAAATTTTCAAAAATCCAGAAAATTGGCTGAAAACGACGTAATATCAAGGACTCATTGGGTCGAATTGCTCTGGAATTGAAATCGGAACGTTCACTGACATTTCCCCTATCTGAAAGTCTAATAAACACCGGAAAAATGACTAAGTCCAAAAAAAAATGTTTTTCAACTTTTTTCAATTTTACCCCCGTGGGATATATATTCTACCCACACACATTTGGAACTCTCCTGGGGTACCCTCACACATATTATTCCCTCATTTAGTGGATATTTTCACAAGAAAGTGAAATTTTCAAAAATCCAGAAAATTGGCTGAAAACGACTAAATATCAAGGAATCATTGGGCGAATCGCTCTGGAACTGAAATCAGAACGCTCAATGACATTTCCCCTATCTGAAAGTCTGATAAACGCCGGAAAAATGACTAAGTCCAAAAAAAAATATTTTTCAACTTTTTTCAATTTTACCCCCGTGGGATATATATTCTACCCACACACATTTGGAACTCTCCTGTGGTACACTCACACATATTATTCCCTCATTTAGTGGATATTTTCATAAAAAAGTTAAATTTTCAAAAATCCAGAAAATTGGCTGAAAACGACTTAATATCAAGGACTCATTGGGTCGAATTGCTCTGGAATTGAAATCGGAACGTTCACTGACATTTCCCCTATCTGAAAGTCTAATAAACGCCGGAAAAATGACTAAGTCCAAAAAAAAATGTTTTTCAACTTTTTTCAATTTTACCCCCGTGGGATATATATTCTACCCACACACATTTGGAACTCTCCTGTGGTACCCTCACACATATTATTCCCTCATTTAGTGGATATTTTCATAAAAAAGTGAAATTTTCAAAAATCCAGAAAATTGGCTGAAAACGACTTAATATCAAGGACTCATTGGGCGAATTGCTCTGGAATTGAAATCGGAACGCTCACTGACATTTCCCCTATATGAAAGTCTGATAAACGCCGGAAAAATGACTAAGTCCAAAAAAAATGTTTTTCAACTTTTTTCAATTTTACCCCCGTTGGATATATATTCTACCCACACACATTTGGAACTCTCCTGTGGTACCCTCACACATATTATTCCCTCATTTAGTGGATATTTTCATAAAAAAGTTAAATTTTCAAAAATCCAGAAAATTGGCTGAAAACGACTTAATATCAAGGACTCATTGGGTCGAATTGCTCTGGAATTGAAATCGGAACGTTCACTGACACTTCCCCTATCTGAAAGTCTAATAAACGCCGGAAAAATGACTAAGTCCAAAAAAAAATGTTTTTCAACTTTTTTCAATTTTACCCCCGTGGGATATATATTCTACCCACACACATTTGGAACTCTCCTGGGGTACCCTCACACATATTATTCCCTCATTTAGTGGATATTTTCACAAGAAAGTGAAATTTTCAAAAATCCAGAAAATTGGCTGAAAACGACTAAATATCAAGGAATCATTGGGCGAATCGCTCTGGAACTGAAATCAGAACGCTCAATGACATTTCCCCTATCTGAAAGTCTGATAAACGCCGGAAAAATGACTAAGTCCAAAAAAAAATATTTTTCAACTTTTTTCAATTTTACCCCCGTGGGATATATATTCTACCCACACACATTTGGAACTCTCCTGTTTTACACTCACACATATTATTCCCTCATTTAGTGGATATTTTCATAAAAAAGTTAAATTTTCAAAAATCCAGAAAATTGGCTGAAAACGACTTAATATCAAGGACTCATTGGGTCGAATTGCTCTGGAATTGAAATCGGAACGTTCACTGACATTTCCCCTATCTGAAAGTCTAATAAACGCCGGAAAAATGACTAAGTCCAAAAAAAAATGTTTTTCAACTTTTTTCAATTTTACCCCCGTGGGATATATATTCTACCCACACACATTTGGAACTCTCCTGGGGTACCCTCACACATATTATTCCCTCATTTAGTGGATATTTTCACAAGAAAGTGAAATTTTCAAAAATCCAGAAAATTGGCTGAAAACGACTAAATATCAAGGAATCATTGGGCGAATCGCTCTGGAACTGAAATCAGAACGCTCAATGACATTTCCCCTATCTGAAAGTCTGATAAACGCCGGAAAAATGACTAAGTCCAAAAAAAAATATTTTTCAACTTTTTTCAATTTTACCCCCGTGGGATATATATTCTACCCACACACATTTGGAACTCTCCTGTGGTACACTCACACATATTATTCCCTCATTTAGTGGATATTTTCATAAAAAAGTTAAATTTTCAAAAATCCAGAAAATTGGCTGAAAACGACTTAATATCAAGGACTCATTGGGTCGAATTGCTCTGGAATTGAAATCGGAACGTTCACTGACATTTCCCCTATCTGAAAGTCTAATAAACGCCGGAAAAATGACTAAGTCCAAAAAAAAATGTTTTTCAACTTTTTTCAATTTTACCCCCGTGGGATATATATTCTACCCACACACATTTGGAACTCTCCTGTGGTACCCTCACACATATTATTCCCTCATTTAGTGGATATTTTCATAAAAAAGTGAAATTTTCAAAAATCCAGAAAATTGGCTGAAAACGACTTAATATCAAGGACTCATTGGGCGAATTGCTCTGGAATTGAAATCGGAACACTCACTGACATTTCCCCTATCTGAAAGTCTGATAAACGCCGGAAAAATGACTAAGTCCAAAAAAAATGTTTTTCAACTTTTTTCAATTTTACCCCCGTTGGATATATATTCTACCCACACACATTTGGAACTCTCCTGTGGTACCCTCACACATATTATTCCCTCATTTAGTGGATATTTTCATAAAAAAGTGAAATTTTCAAAAATCCAGAAAATTGGCTGAAAACGACTTAATATCAAGGACTCATTGGGTCGAATTGCTCTGGAATTGAAATCGGAACGTTCACTGACATTTCCCCTATCTGAAAGTCTAATAAACGCCGGAAAAATGACTAAGTCCAAAAAAAAATGTTTTTCAACTTTTTTCAATTTTACCCCCGTGGGATATATATTCTACCCACACACATTTGGAAATCTCCTGGGGTACCCTCACACATATTATTCCCTCATTTAGTGGATATTTTCACAAGAAAGTGAAATTTTCAAAAATCCAGAAAATTGGCTGAAAACGACTAAATATCAAGGAATCATTGGGCGAATCGCTCTGGAACTGAAATCAGAACGCTCAATGACATTTCCCCTATCTGAAAGTCTGATAAACGCCGGAAAAATGACTAAGTCCAAAAAAAAATATTTTTCAACTTTTTTCAATTTTACCCCCGTGGGATATATATTCTACCCACACACATTTGGAACTCTCCTGTGGTACACTCACACATATTATTCCCTCATTTAGTGGATATTTTCATAAAAAAGTTAAATTTTCAAAAATCCAGAAAATTGGCTGAAAACGACTTAATATCAAGGACTCATTGGGTCGAATTGCTCTGGAATTGAAATCGGAACGTTCACTGACATTTCCCCTATCTGAAAGTCTAATAAACGCCGGAAAAATGACTAAGTCCAAAAAAAAATGTTTTTCAACTTTTTTCAATTTTACCCCCGTGGGATATATATTCTACCCACACACATTTGGAACTCTCCTGTGGTACCCTCACACATATTATTCCCTCATTTAGTGGATATTTTCATAAAAAAGTGAAATTTTCAAAAATACAGAAAATTGGCTGAAAACGACTTAATATCAAGGACTCATTGGGCGAATTGCTCTGGAATTGAAATCGGAACGCTCACTGACATTTCCCCTATCTGAAAGTCTGATAAACGCCGGAAAAATGACTAAGTCCAAAAAAAAATGTTTTTCAACTTTTTTCAATTTTACCCCCGTTGGATATATATTCTGCCCACACACATTTGGAACTCTCCTGTGGTACCCTCACACATATTATTCCCTCATTTAGTGGATATTTTCATAAAAAAGTGACATTTTCAAAAATCCAGAAAATTGGCTGAAAGCGACTTAATATCAAGGACTCATTGGGCGAATTGCTCTGGAATTGAAATCGGAACGCTCACTGACATTTCCCCTATCTGAAAGTCTGATAAACGCCGGAAAAATGACTAAGTCCAAAAAAAAATGTTTTTCAACTTTTTTCAATTTTACCCCCGTTGGATATATATTCTACCCACACACATTTGGAACTCTCCTGTGGTACCCTCTCACATATTATTCCCTCATTTAGTGGATATTTTCATAAAAAAGTTAAATTTTCAAAAATCCAGAAAATTGGCTGAAAACGACTTAATATCATGGACTCATTGGGTCGAATTGCTCTGGAATTGAAATCGGAACGCTCACTGACATTTCCCCTATCTGAAAGTCTGATAAACGCCGGAAAAATGACTAAGTCCAAAATAAAATGTTTTTCAACTTTTTTCAATTTTACCCCCGTGGGATATATATTCTATCCACACACATTTGGAACTCTCCTGTGATACCCTCACACATATTATTCCCTCATTTAGTGGATATTTTCATAAAAAAGTGAAATTTTCAAAAATCCAGAAAATTGGCTGAAAACAACTTAATATCAAGGACTCATTGGGCGAATCGCTCTGGAATTGAAATCGGAACGCTCACTGACATTTCCCCTATCTGAAAGTCTGATAAACGCCGGAAAAATGACTAAGTCCAAAAAAAAATGTTTTTCAACTTTTTTCAATTTTACCCCCGTGGGATATATATTCTACCCACACACATTTGGAACTCTCCTGTGGTACCCTCACACATATTATTCCCTCATTTAGTGGATATTTTCATAAAAAAGTGAAATTTTCAAAAATCCAGAAAATTGGCTGAAAACAACTTAATATTAAGGACTCATTGGGCGAATCGCTCTCGAATTGAAATCGGAACGCTCACTGACATTTCCCCTATCTGAAAGTCTGATAAACACCGGAAAAATGACTAAGTCCAAAAAAAAATATTTTTCAACTTTTTTCAATTTTACCCCCGTGGGATATATATTCTACCCACACACATTTGGAGCTCTCCTGTGGTACCCTCACACATATTATTCCCTCATTTAGTGGATATTTTCATAAAAAAGTGAAATTTTCAAAAATCCAGAAAATTGGCTGAAAACGACTTAATATCAAGGACTCATTGGGCGAATTGCTCTGGAATTGAAATTGGAACGCTCACTGACATTTCCCCTATCTGAAAGTCTGATAAACGCCGGAAAAATGACTAAGTCCAAAATAAAATGTTTTTCAACTTTTTTCAATTTTACCCCCGTGGGATATATATTCTATCCACACACATTTGGAGCTCTCCTGTGGTACCCTCACACATATTATTCCCTCATTTAGTGGATATTTTCATAAAAAAGTGAAATTTTCAAAAATCCAGAAAATTGGCTGAAAACGACTAAATATCAAGGACTCATTGGGCGAATCGCTCTGGAACTGAAATCAGAACGCTCAATGACATTTCCCCTATCTGAAAGTCTGATAAACGCCGGAAAAATGACTAAGTCCAAAAATTTTTTTTTGAACTTAGTCATTTTTCCGGCATTTACCAGACTTTCAGATAGGGGAAATGTCAGTGAGCGTTCCGATTTCAGTTCCAGAGCGATTCGCCCAATGAGTCCTTGATATTTAGTCGTTTTCAGCCAATTTTCTGGATTTTTGAAAATTTCACTTTTTTGTGAAAATATCCACTAAATGAGGGAATAATATGTGTGAGGGTACCTCAGGAGAGTTCCAAATGTGTGTGGGTAGAATATATATCCCACGGGGGTAAAATTGAAAAAAATTGAAAAATTTTTTTTCTTGGACTTAGTAATATTCCGGCGTTTATCAGACTTTCAGATAGGGGAAATGTCAGTGAGTGTTCCGATTTCAGTTCCAGAGCGATTCGCCCAATGAGTCCTTGATATTTAGTCGTTTTCAGCCAATATTTTTGAAAATTTCACTTTTTTGTGAAAATATCCACTAAATGAGGGAATAATATGTGTGAGGATACCCCAGGAGAGTTCCAAATGTGTGTGGGTAGAATATATATCCCACGGGGGTAAAATTGAAAAAAATTGAAAAATTTTTTTTCTTGGACTTAGTAATATTCCGGCGTTTATCAGACTTTCAGATAGTGGAAATGTCAGTGAGTGTTCCGATTTCAGTTCCAGAGCGATTCGCCCAATGAGTCCTTGTTATTTAGTCGTTTTCAGCCAATATTTTTGAAAATTTCACTTTTTTGTGAAAATATCCACTAAATGAGGGAATAATATGTGTGAGGGTACCCCAGGAGAGTTCCAAATGTGTGTGGGTAGAATATATATCCCACGGGGGTAAAATTGAAAAAAGTTAAAAAAAAATTTTATTTGGACTCAGTCATTTTTCCGGCGTTTATCAGACTTTCAGATAGGGCAAATGTCAGTGAGCGTTCCGATTTCAGTTCCAGAGCGATTCGCCCAATAAGTCCTTGATATTTAGTCGTTTTCAGCCAATATTTTGGATTTTTGAAAATTTCACTTTTTTGTGAAAATATCCACTAAATGAGGGAATAATATGTGTGAGGGTACCCCAGGAGAGTTCCAAACGTGTGTGGGTAGAATATATATCCCATGGTGGTAAAATTGAAAAAACTTGAAAAATTTTTTTTTGAACTTAGTCATTTTTCCAGCGTTTATCAGACTTTCAGATAGGGGAAATGTCAGTGAGCGTTCCGATTTCAGTTCCAGAGCGATTCGCCCAATGAGTCCTTGATATTTAGTCGTTTTCAGCCAATAATTTAGATTTTTCAAAATTTCACTTTTTTGTGAAAATATCCACTAAATGAGGGAATAATATGTGTGAGGGTACCCCAGGAGAGTTCCAAATCTGTGCGGGTAGAATATATATCCCACGGGGGTAAAATTCAAAAAAGTTGAAAAATTTTTTTTTTGGACTTAGTCATTTTTTCCGGCGTTTACCAGACTTTCAGATAGGGGAAATGTCAGTGGGCATTCCGCTTTCTGTTCCAGAGCGATTCGCCCAATGAGTCCTTGATATTTAGTCGTTTTCAGCCAATTTTCAGGATTTTTGAAAATTTCACTTTTTTGTGAAAATATCCACCAAATGAGGGAATAATATGTGTGAGGATACCCCAGGAGAGTTCCAAATGTGTGTGTGTAGAATATATATCCCACGGGGGTAAAATTGAAAAAAGTTGAAAAAAATTTTTTCTTGGACTTAGTAATATTTCGGCGTTTATCAGACTTTCAGATACCGGAAATGTCAGTGAACATTCCGATTTCAGTTCCAGAGCGATTCGCCCAATGAGTCCTTGATATTTAGTCGTTTTCAGCCAATATTTTGGATTTTTGAAAATTTCACTTTTTTGTGAAAATATCCACTAAATGAGGGAATAATATGTGTGAGAGTACCCCAGGAGAGTTCCAAATGTGTGTGTGTAGAATATATATCCCACGGGGGTAAAATTGAAAAAAGTTGAAAAATTTTTTTTCTTGGACTTACTCATTTTTCTGGCATTTATCAGACTTTCAGATAGGGGAAATGTCAGTGAGCATTCCGATTTCAGTTCCAGAGCGATTCGCCCAATGAGTCCTTGATATTTAGTCGTTTTCAGCCAATATTTTGGATTTTTGAAAATTTCACTTTTTTGTGAAAATATCCACTAAATGAGGGAATAATATGTGTGAGGGTACCCCAGGAGAGTTCCAAATGTGTGTGGGTAGAATATATATCCCACGGGGGTAAAATTGAAAAAAATTTTTTTTTGGACTTAGTCATTTTTCCGGCGTTTATCAGACTTTCAGATAGGGGAAATGTCAGTGAGCGTTCCGATTTCTGTTCCAGAGCAATTCGCCCAATGAGTCCTTGATATTTAGTCGTTTTCAGCCAATTTTCAGGATTTTTGAAAATTTCACTTTTTTGTGAAAATATCCACTAAATGAGGGAATAATATGTGTGAGGGTACCCCAGGAGAGTTCCAAATGTGTGTGGGTAGAATATATATCCCACGGGGGTAAAATTGAAAAAAGTTGAAAATTTTTTTTTCTTGGACTTAGTAATATTCCGGCGTTTATCAGACTTTCAGATACCGGAAATGTCAGTGAACATTCCGATTTCAGTTCCAGAGCGATTCGCCCAATGAGTCCTTGATATTTAGTCGTTTTCTGCCAATATTTTGGATTTTTGAAAATTTCACTTTTTTGTGAAAATATCCACTAAATGAGGGAATAATATGTGTGAGGGTACCCCAGGAGAGTTCCAAATGTGTGTGGGTAGAATATATATCCCACGGGGGTAAAATTGAAAAAAGTTGAAACATTTTTTTTCTTGGACTTACTCATTTTTCTGGCGTTTATCAGACTTTCAGATAGGGGAAATGTCAGTGAGCATTCCGATTTCAGTTCCAGAGCGATTCGCCCAATGAGTCCTTGATATTTAGTCGTTTTCAGCCAATATTTTGGATTTTTGAAAATTTCACTTTTTTGTGAAAATATCCACTAAATGAGGGAATAATATGTGTGAGGGTACCCTAGGAGAGTTCCCAATTTGTGTGGGTAGAATATATATCCCACGGGGGTAAAATTGAAAAAAGTTGAAAAAATTTTTTTTTTGGACTGTCATTTTTCCGGCGTTTATCAGACTTTCAGATAGGGGAAATGTCAGTGAGCGTTCTGATTTCTGTTCCAGAGCAATTCGCCCAATGAGTCCTTGATATTTAGTCGTTTTCAGCCAATTTTCAGGATTTTTGAAAATTTCACTTTTTTGTGAAAATATCCACTAAATGAGGGAATAATATGTGTGAGGGTACCCCAGGAGAGTTCCAAATGTGTGTGGGTAGAATATATATCACACGGGGGTAAAATTGAAAAAAGTTGAAATTTTTTTTTTCTTGGACTTAGTAATATTTCGGCGTTTATCAGACTTTCAGATAGGGGAAATGTCAGTGAGCGTTCCGATTTCAGTTCCAGAGCGATTCGCCCAATGAGTCCTTGATATTTAGTCGTTTTCAGCCAATATTTTGGATTTTTGAAAATTTCACTTTTTTGGGAAAATATCCACTAAATGAGGGAATAATATGTGTGAGGGTACCCCAGGAGAGTTCCACATGTGTGTGGGTAGAATATATATCCCACGGGGGTAAAATTGAAAAAAATTTTTTTTTGGACTTAGTCATTTTTCCGGCGTTTATCAGACTTTCAGATAGGGGAAATGTCAGTGAGCATTCCGATTTCAGTTCCAGAGCGATTCGCCCAATGAGTCCTTGATATTTAGTCGTTTTCAGCCAATATTTTGGATTTTTGAAAATTTCACTTATTGGTGAAAATATCCACTAAATGAGGGAATAATATGTGTGAGGGTACCCCAGGAGAGTTCCAAATGTGTGCGGGTAGAATATATATCCCACGGGGGTAAAATTGAAAAAAGTTGCAAAAAATTTTTTGGGGAACTTAGTCATTTTTCCGGCATTTATCAGACTTTCAGATACGGCAAATGTCAGTGAGCGTTCCCATTTCAGTTCCAGAGCGATTAGCCCAATGAGTCCTTGATATTTAGTCGTTTTCAGCCAATTTTCTGGATTTTTGAAAATTTCACTTTTTGGTGAACATATCCACTAAATGAGGGAATAATATGTGTGAGGGTACCCCAGGAGAGTTCCAAATGTGTGTGGGTAGAATATATATCCCACGGGGGTAAAATTGAAAAAAGTTGAAAACATTTTTTTTTTTGGACTCTCATTTTTCCGGCGTTTATCAGACTTTCAGATAGGGGAAATGTCAGTGAGCTTTCCGATTTCAGTTCCAGAGCCATTCGCCCAATGAGTCCTTGATATTTAGTCGTTTTCAGCCAATATTTTGGATTTTTGAATATTTCACTTTTTTGTGAAAATATCCACTAAATGAGGGAATAATATGTGTGAGGGTACCCCAGGAGAGTTCCCAGTTTGTGTGGGTAGAATATATATCCCACGGGGGTAAAATTGAAAAAAGTTGAAAAATTTTTTATTTTGGACTGTCATTTTTCCGGCGTTTATCAGACTTTCAGATAGGGGAAATGTCAGTGAGCGTTCCGATTTCTGTTCCAGAGCAATTCGCCCAATGAGTCCTTGATATTTAGTCGTTTTCAGCCAATTTTCAGGATTTTTGAAAATTTCACTTTTTTGTGAAAATATCCACTAAATGAGGGAATAATATGTGTGAGGGTACCCCAGGAGAGTTCCAAATGTGTGTGGGTAGAATATATATCCCACGGGGGTAAAATTGAAAAAAGTTGAAAATTTTTTTTTCTTGGACTTAGTAATATTCCGGCTTTTATCAGACTTTCAGATACCGGAAATGTCAGTGAACATTCCGATTTCAGTTCCAGAGTGATTCGTCCAATGAGTCCTTGATATTTAGTCGTTTTCTGCCAATATTTTGGATTTTTGAAAATTTCACTTTTTTGTGAAAATATCCACTAAATGAGGGAATAATATGTGTGAGGGTACCCCCGGAGAGTTCCAAATGTGTGTGGGTAGAATATATATCCCACGGGGGTAAAATTGAAAAAAGTTGCAAAAAATTTTTGGGGGAACTTAGTCATTTTTCCGGCATTTATCAGACTTTCAGATACGGCAAATGTCAGTGAGCGTTCCCATTTCAGTTCCAGAGCGATTAGCCCAATGAGTCCTTGATATTTAGTCGTTTTCAGCCAATTTTCTGGATTTTTGAAAATTTCACTTTTTGGTGAACATATCCACTAAATGAGGGAATAATATGTGTGAGGGTACCCCAGGAGAGTTCCAAATGTGTGTGGGTAGAATATATATCCCACGGGGGTAAAATTGAAAAAAGTTGAAAACATTTTTTTTTTGGACTCTCATTTTTCCGGCGTTTATCAGACTTTCAGATAGGGGAAATGTCAGTGAGCTTTCCGATTTCAGTTCCAGAGCGATTCGCCCAATGAGTCCTTGATATTTAGTCGTTTTCAGCCAATATTTTGGATTTTTGAATATTTCACTTTTTTGTGAAAATATCCACTAAATGAGGGAATAATATGTGTGAGGGTACCCCAGGAGAGTTCCAAATGTGTGTGGGTAGAATATATATCCCACGGGGGTAAAATTGAAAAAAGTTGAAAAATTTTTTTTTTGGACTGTCATTTTTCCGGCGTTTATCAGACTTTCAGATAGGGGAAATGTCAGTGAGCGTTCTGATTTCTGTTCCAGAGCAATTCGCCCAATGAGTCCTTGATATTTAGTCGTTTTCAGCCAATTTTCAGGATTTTTGAAAATTTCACTTTTTTGTGAAAATATCCACTAAATGAGGGAATAATATGTGTGAGGGTACCCCAGGAGAGTTCCAAATGTGTGTGGGTAGAATATATATCACACGGGGGTAAAATTGAAAAAAGTTGAAAATTTTTTTTTCTTGGACTTAGTAATATTTCGGCGTTTATCAGACTTTCAGATAGGGTTGTGTGAGCGTTCCGATTTCAGTTCCAGAGCGATTCGCCCAATGAGTCCTTGATATTTAGTCGTTTTCAGCCAATATTTTTGATTTTTGAAAATTTCACTTTTTTGTGAAAATATCCACTAAATGAGGGAATAATATGTGTGAGGGTACCCCAGGAGAGTTCCAAATGTGTGTGGGTAGAATATATATCCCACGGGGGTAAAATTGAAAAAAGTTGAAAATTTTTTTTTCTTGGACTTAGTAATATTCCGGCGTTTATCAGACTTTCAGATACCGGAAATGTCAGTGAACATTCCGATTTCAGTTCCAGAGCGATTCGCCCAATGAGTCCTTGATATTTAGTCGTTTTCAGCCAATATTTTTGAAAATTTCACTTTTTTGTGAAAATATCCACTAAATGAGGGAATAATATGTGTGAGGTTACCCCAGGAGAGTTCCAAATGTGTGTGGGTAGAATATATATCCCACGGGGGTAAAATTGAAAAAAGTTGAAAAAATTTTTTTCTTGGACTTAGTCATTTTTCCGGCGTTTATCAGACTTTCAGATAGGGCAAATGCCAGTGAAAATTCCGATTTCAGTTCCAGAGTGGTTCGCCCAATGAGTCCTTGATATTTAGTCGTTTTCAGCCAATATTTTCGATTTTTGAAAATTTCACTTTTTTGTGAAAATATCCACTAAATGAGGGAATAATATGTGTGAGGGTACCCCAGGAGAGTTCCAAATGTGTGTGGGTAGAATATATATCCCACGTGGGTAAAATTGAAAAAAGTTGAAAAAATTTTTTTCTTGGACTTAGTAATATTTTGGCGTTTATCAGACTTTGAGATAGGGGAAATGTCAGTGAACATTCCGATTTCAGTTCCAGAGCGATTCGCCAATGAGTCCTTGATATTTAGTCGATTTCAGCCAATATTTTTTATTTTTGAAAATTTCACTTTTTTGTGAAAACATCCACTAAATGAGGGAATAATATGTGTGAGGGTACCCTAGGAGAGTTCCAAATGTGTGTGGGTAGAATATATATCCCACGGGGGTAAAATTGAAAAAAGTTGAAAAAATTTTTTTTTTGGACTTTGTTATTTTTCCGGCGTTTATCAGACTTTCAGATAGGGGAAATGTCAGTGAGCGTTCCGATTTCAGTTCCAGAGCGATTCGCCCAATGAGTCCTTGATAGTCGTTTTCAGCCAATATTTTGGATTTTTGAAAATTTCACTTTTTTGTGAAAATAGCCACTAAATAAGGGAATAATATGTGTGAGGGTACCCGAGGAGAGTTCCAAATGTGTGTGGGTAGAACATATATCTCACGGGGGTAAAATTGAAAAAAGTTGAAAAAAATTTTTTTGGGGACTTAGTCATTTTTCCGGCGTTTATCAGACTTTCAGATAGGGGAAATGTCAGTGAGACTTCCGATTTCAGTTCCAGAGCGATTCGCCCAATGAGTCCTTGATATTTAGTCGTTTTCAGCCAATTTTCTGGATTTTTGAAAATTTCACTTTTTTGTGAAAATATCCACTAAATGAGGGAATAATATGTCTGAGGGTACCCCAGGAGAGTTAGAAATGTGTGTGGGTAGAATATATATCCCACGGGGGTAAAATTGAAAAAAGTTGAAAAATTTTTTTTCCTTGACTTAGTAATATTCCGGCGTTTATCAGACTTTCAGATGGGGGAGGTGTCAGTGAGTGTTCCGATTTCAGTTCCAGAGCGATTCGCCCAATGAGTCCTTGATATTTAGTCATTTTTAGCCAATTTTCTGGATTTTTGAAAATTTCACTTTTTTTGTGAAAATATCCACTAAATGAGGGAATAATATGTGTGAGGGTACCCCAGGAGAGTTCCAAATGTGTGTGGGTAGAATATATATCCCACGGGGGTAAAATTGAAAAAAGTTGAAAAAATTTTTTTTTTGGACTTTGTCATTTTTCCGGCGTTTATCAGACTTTCAAATAGGGGAAATGTCAGTGAGCGTTCCGATTTCAGTTCCAGAGCGATTCGCCCAATGAGTCCTTGATATTTAGTCGTTTTCAGCCAATTTTCTGGATTTTTGAAAATTCCACTTTTTTTGTGAAAATATCCACTAAATGAGGGAATAATATGTGTGAGGGTACCCCAGGAGAGTTCCAAATGTGTGTGGGTAGAATATATATCCCACGGGGGTAAAATTGAAAAAAGTTGAAATTTTTTTTTTCTTGGATTTAGTCATTTTTCCGGCGTTTATCAGACTTTCAGATAGGGGAAATGTCAGTGAGCGTTCCGATTTCAGTTCCAGAGCGATTCGCTCAATGAGTCCTTGATATTTAGTCGTTTTCAGCCAATATTTTGGATTTTTGAAAATTTCACTTTTTTGTGAAAATATCCACTAAATGAGGGAATAATATGTGTGAGGGTACCCCAGGAGAGTTCCAAATGTGTGTGGGTAGAATATGTATCCCACGAGGGTAAAATTGAAAAAAAATTTTTTTTGGACTTAGTCATTTTTTTCACCGTTTATCAGACTTTTAAGTAGGGCAAATGTCAGTGAGCATTCTGATTTCAGTTCCAGAGCGATTCGCCCAATGAGTCCTTAATATTTAGTCGTTTTCAGCCAATATTTTTGATTTTTGAAAATTTCACTTTTTTGTGAAAATATCCACTAAATGAGGGAATAATATGTGTGAGGGTACCCCAGGAGAGTTCCAAATGTGTGTGGGTAGAATATATATCCCACGGGAGTAAAATTCAAAAAAGTTGAAAAAAAATTTTTCTTGCACTTAGTCATTTTTTCCGTCGTTTATCAGACTTTCAGATATGGGAAATGTCAGTGGACGTTCCGATTTTTGTTCCAGAACGATTCGCCCAATGAGTCCTTGATATTTAGTCGTTTTCAGCCAATTTTCTGGATTTTTGAAAATTTCACTTTTTTGTGAAAATATCCACTAAATGAAGGAATAATATGTGTGAGGGTACCCCAGGAGAGTTCCAAATTTGTGTGGGTAGAATATATATCCCACGGGGGTAAAATTGAAAAAAGTTGAAAAATTTTTTTTCTTTGACTTAGTAATACTCCGGCGTTTATCAGACTTTCAGATAGGGGAAATGTCAGTGAGCGTTCCGATTTCAGTTCCAGAGCGATTCGCCCAATGAGTCCTTGATATTTCGTCGTTTTCAGCCAATATTTAGATTTTTGAAAATTTCACTTTTTTGTGAAAATATCCACTAAATGAGGGAATAATATGTGTGAGGGTACCCGAGGAGATTTCCAAATGTGTGTGGGTAGAATATATATCCCACGGGAGTGAAATTCAAAAAAGTTGAAAAAAAATTTTTCTTGCCCTTGGTCATTTTTTCCGGCGTTTATCAGACTTTCAGATAGGGGAAATGTCAGTGAGCATTCCGATTTCAGTTCCAGAGCGATTCGCCCAATGAGTCCTTGATATTTAGTCGTTTTCAGCCAATATTTTTGATTTTTGAAAATTTCACTTTTTTGTGAAAATATCCACTAAATGAGGGAATAATATGTATGAGGGTACACCAGGAGAGGTCCAAATGTGTGTGGGTAGAAAATATATACCACGGGGGTAAAATTGAAAAAAGTTGAAAACATTTTTTTTTTGAACTTAGTCATTTTTCCGCCGTTTATCAGACTTTCAGATAGGGCAAATGTAAGTGAGCATTCCAATTTCAGTTCCAGAGCGATTCGCCCAATGAGTCCTTGATATTTAGTCGTTTTGAGCCAATATTTAGGATTTTTGAAAATTTCACTTTTTTGTGAAAATATCCACTAAATGAGGGAATAATATGTGTGAGGGTACCTGAGGAGATTTCCAAATGTGTGTGGGTAGAATATATATCCCACGGGAGTAAAATTCAAAAAAGTTGAAAAAAAATTTTTCTTGCACTTAGTCATTTTTTCCGGCGTTTATCAGACTTTCAGATAGGGGAAATGTCAGTGAGCGTTCCGATTTCAGTTCCAGAGCGATTCGCCCAATGAGTCCTTGATATTTAGTCGTTTTCAGCCAATATTTTGGATTTTTGAAAATTTCACTTTTTTGTGAAAATATCCACTAAATGAGGGAATAATATGTGTGAGGGTACCCTAGGAGATTTCCAAATGTGTGTGGGTAGAATATATATCCCACGAGGGTAAAATTGAAAAAAGTTTAAAAATTTTTTTTTTTGGACTTAGTCATTTTTCCGGCGTTTATCAGACTTTCAGATAGGGGAAATGTTAGTGAGTGTTCCGATTTCAGTTCCAGAGTGAGTCGCCCAATGAGTCCTTGATATTTAGTCGTTTTCAGCCAATATTTTGGATTTTTGAAAATTTCACTTTTTTATGAAAATATCCACTAAATGAGGGAATAATATGTGTGAGGGTACCCCAGGAGAGTTCCAAATGTGTGTGGGTAGAATATACATCCCACAGGGGTAAAATTGAAAAAAGTTGAAAACATTTTTTTTTTGGACTTAGTCATTTTTCCGGCGTTTATCACACTTTCAGATAGGGCAAATGTCAGTGAGCATTCTGGTTTCAGTACCAGAGCGATTCGCCCAATGAGTCCTTGATATTTAGTCGTTTTCAGACAATATTTTTGAAAATTTCACTTTTTTGTGAAAATATCCACTAAATGAGGGAAAAATATGTGTGAGGATACCCCAGGAGAGTTCCAAATGTGTGTGGGTAGAATATATATCCCACGGGGGTAAAATTGAAAAAATTTGAAAACATTTTTTTTTTGGACTTAGTCATTTTTCCGGCGTTCATCAGACTTTCAGATGCGGCAAATGTCAGTGCCCGTTCCGATTTCAGATCCAGAGCGATTCGCCCAATGAGTCCTTGATATTTAGTCGTTTTCAGCCAATTTTCTGGATTTTTGAAAATTTCACTTTTTTTGTGAAAATATCCACTAAATGAGGGAATAATATGTGTTAGGGTACCCCAGGAGAGTTCCAAATGTGTGTGGGTAGAATATATATCCCACGGGGGTAAAATTGAAAAAAGTTGAAAAAAATATTTTTTGGACCTAGTCATTTTTCCGGAGTTTATCAGACTTTCAGATAGGGCAAATGTCAGTGAGCATTCCGATTTCACATCCAGAGCGATTTGCCCAATGAGTCCTTGATATTTAGTCGTTTTCAGCCAATATTTTGGATTTTTGAAAATTTCACTTTTTTGTGAAAATATCCACTAAATGAGGGAATAATATGTGTGAGGGTACCCCAGGAGAGTTCCAAATGTGTGTGGGTAGAATATATATCCCACGGGGGTAAAATTGAAAAAAGTTGAAAAAAATATTTTTTGGACCTAGTCATTTTTCCGGAGTTTATCAGACTTTCAGATAGGGCAAATGTCAGTGAGCATTCCGATTTCACATCCAGAGCGATTTGCCCAATGAGTCCTTGATATTTAGTCGTTTTCAGCCAACATTTTTGATTTTTGAAAATTTCACTTTTTTGTGAAAATATCCACTAAATGAGGGAATAATATGTGTGAGGATACCCCAGGAGAGTTCCAAATCTGTGTGGGTAGAATATATATCCCATGGGGGTAAAATTGAAAAAAGGTGACAAAAATTTTTTTTGGGACTTAGTAATTTTTCCAGAGTTTATCAGACTTTCAGATAGGGCAAATGTCAGTGAGCGTTCCGATTTCACATCCAGAGCGATTCGCCCAATGAGTCCTTGATATTTAGTTGTTTTCAGCCAATTTTCTGGATTTTGAAAATTTCACTTTTTTTGTGAAAATATTCACTAAATGAGGGAATAATATCTGTGAGGGTACCCCAGGAGAGTTCCAAATGTGTGTGGGTAGAATATATATCCCACGGGGGTAAAATTGAAAAAAGTTGAAAAACATTTTTTTTTGGACTGTCATTTTTCCGGCGTTTATCAGATTTTCAGATAGGGGAAATGTCAGTGAACATTCCAATTTCAGTTCCAGAGTGATTTGCCCAATGATTCCTTGATATTTAGTTGTTTTCAGCCAATTTAATGGATTTTTGAAAATTTCACTTTTTTGTGAAAATATCCTCTAAATGAGGGAATAATATATGTGAGGGTACCCCAGGAGAGTTCCAAATGTGTGTGGGTAGAATATGTATCCCACGGGGGTAAAATTGAAAAAAGTTGAAAAAAATATTTTTTTGGAGTTAGTCATTTTTCCGAAGTTTATCAGACTTTCAGATAGGGCAAATGTCAGTGAGCGCTCCGATTTCAGTTCCAGAGCGATTCGACCAATGAGTCCTTGATATTTAGTCGGTTTCAGCCAATATTTTGGATTTTTGAAAATTTCACTTTTTTGTGAAAATATCCACTAAATGAGGGAATAATATGTGTGAGGATACCCCAGGAGAGTTCCAAATGTGTGTGGGTAGAATATGTATCCCACGGGGGTAAAATTGAAAAAATTTGAAAATATTTTTATTTTGAACTTAGTCATTTTTCCGGCGTTCATCAGACTTTCAGATGGGGCAAATGTCAGTGAGCGTTCCGATTTCAGATCCAGAGCGATTCGCCCAATGAGTCCTTCATATTTAGTCGTTTTCAGCCAATTTTCTGGATTTTTGAAAATTTCACTTTTTTTGTGAAAATATCCACTAAATGAGGGAAGAATATGCGTGACGGTACCCCAGGAGAGTTCCAAATGTGTGTGGGTAGAATATATATCCCACGGGGGTAAAATTCAAAAAAGTTGAAAAAAAATTTTTTTTGGACTTAGTCATTTTTCCCGGCATTTATCAGATTTTCAGATAGGGGAAATGTCAGTGAGCATTCCGATTTCAGTTCCAGAGCGATTCGCCCAAAGAGTCCTTGATATTTAGTCGTTTTCAGCCAATTTTCTGGATTTTGAAAATTTCACTTTTTTGTGAAAATATCCACTAAATGAGGGAATAATATGTGTCAGGGTACCCCAGGAGAGTTCCAAATGTGTGTGGGTAGAATATATATCCCATGGTGGTAAAATTGAGAAAAGGTGACAAAATTTTTTTTTTTGGACTTAGTCATTTTTCCAGAGTTTATCAGACTTTCAGATAGGGTAAATATCAGTGAGCGTTACGATTTCAGTTCCAGAGCGATTCGCCCAATGAGTCCTTGATATTTAGTCGTTTTCAGCAAATTTTCTGGATTTTTGAAAATTTCACTTTTTTGTGAAAATATCCACTAAATGAGGGAATAATATGTGTGAGGGTACCCCAGGAGAGTTCCAAATGTGTGTGGGTAGAATATATATCCCATGGTGGTAAAATTGAAAAAAAGTGACAAAATTTTTTTTTTTGGACTTAGTCATTTTTCCGGAGTTTATCAGACTTTCAGATAGGGGAAATGTCAGTGATCGTTCCGATTTCAGTTCCAGAGCGATTCGCCCAATGAGTCCTTGATATTTAGTCGTTTTCAGATAATTTTCTGGATTTTTGAAAATTTCACTTTTTTGCGAAAATATCCACTAAATGAGGGAATAATATGTGTGAGGGAACCCCAGGAGAGTTCCAAATGTGTGTGGGTAGAATATATATCCCACGGGGGTAAAATTCAAAAAAGTTGAAAAAAAATATTTTTTGGACTTAGTCATTTTTCCGGCGTTCATCAGACTTTCAGATTTGGCAAATGTCAGTGAGCGTTCCGATTTCACATCCAGAGCGATTCGCCCAAAGAGTCCTTGATATTTAGTCGTTTTCAGCCAATTTTCTGGATTTTGAAAATTTCACTTTTTTGTGAAAATATCCACTAAATGAGGGAATAATATGTGTCAGGGTACCCCAGGAGAGTTCCAAATGTGAGTGGGTAGAATATATATCCCATGGTGGTAAAATTGAGAAAAGGTGACAAAATTTTTTTTTTTGGACTTAGTCATTTTTCCAGAGTTTATCAGACTTTCAGATAGGGTAAATATCAGTGAGCGTTCCGATTTCAGTTCCAGAGCGATTCGCCCAATGAGTCCTTGATATTTAGTCGTTTTCAGCAAATTTTCTGGATTTTTGAAAATTTCACTTTTTTGTGAAAATATCCACTAAATGAGGGAATAATATGTGTGAGGGTACCCCAGGAGAGTTCCAAATGTATGTGGGTAGAATATATATCCCACGGGGGTAAAATTCAAAAAAGTTGAAAAAAAATTTTTTTTGGACTTAGTCATTTTTCCCGGCATTTATCAGACTTTCAGATAGGGGAAATGTAAGTGAGCATTCCGATTTCAATTCCAGAGCGATTCGCCCAATGAGTCCTTGATATTTAGTAGTTTTCAGCCAATTTTCTGGATTTTTGAAAATTTCAATTTTTTGTGAAAATATCCACTAAATGAGGGAATAATATGTGTGAGGATACCAGAGGAGAGTTCCAAATGTGTGTGGGTAGAATATATATCCCATGGGGGTAAAATTGAAACAATTTGAAAACATTTTTATTTTGGACTTAGTCATTTTTCCGGCGTTCATCAGACTTTCAGATTTGGCAAATGTCAGTGAGCGTTCCGATTTCAGATCCAGAGCGATTCGCCCAATGAGTCCTTGATATTTAGTCGTTTTCAGCCAATTTAATGGATTTTTGAAAATTTCACTTTTTTGTGAAAATATCAACTAAATGAGGGAATAATATGTGTGAGGGTACCCCAGGAGAGTTCCAAATGTGTGTGGGTAGAATATATATCCCATGGGGTAAAATTGAAAAAAGGTGACAAAAAATTTTTGTTTGGACTTAGTAATTTTTCCGGAGTTTATCAGACTTTCAAATTGGGGAAATGTCAGTGAGCGTTCCGATTTCAGTTCAAGAGCGATTCGCCCAATGAGTCCCTGATATTTAGTCGTTTTCAGCCAATTTTCTGGATTTTTGAAAATTTCACTTTTTTGTGAAAATATCCACTAAATGAGGGAATAATATGTGTGAGGGTACCCCAGGAGAGTTCCAAATGTGTGTGGGTAGAATATATATCCCACAGGGGTAAAAATCAAAAAAGTTGAAAAAAAATTTTTTTTGGACTTAGTCATTTTTCCCGGCGTTTATCAGACTTTCAGATAAGGGAAATGTCAGTGAGCATTCCGATTTCAATTCCTGAGTGATTCGCCCAATGAGTCCTAAGTATTTAGTCGTTTTCAGCCAATTTAATGGATTTTTGAAAATTTCACTTTTTTGTGAAAATATCCACTAAATGAGGGAATAATATGTGTGAGGATACCCCAGGAGAGTTCCAAATGTGTGTGGGTAGAATATATATCCCACGGGGGTAAAATTGAAAAAATTTGAAAACAATTTTATTTTGGACTTAGTCATTTTTCCGGCGTTCATCAGACTTTCAGATTTGGCAAATGTCCGTGAGCGTTCCGATTTCAGATCCAGAGCGATTCGCCCAATGAGTCCTTGATATTTAGTCGTTTTCAGCCAATTTAATGGATTTTTGAAAATTTCACTTTTTTGTGAAAATATCCACTAAATGAGGGAATAATATGTGTGAGGGTACCCCAGGAGAGTTCCAAATGTGTGTGGGTAGAATATATATCCCATGGGGTAAAATTGAAAAAAGGTGACAAAAAATTTTTCTTTGGACTTACTCATTTTTCCGTAGTTTATCAGACTTTCAGATTGGGGAAATGTCAGTGAGCGTTCCGATTTCAGTTCAAGAGCGATTCGCCCAATGAGTCCTTGATATTTAGTCGTTTTCAGCAAATTTTCTGGATTTTTGAAAATTTCACTTTTTTGTGAAAATATCCACTAAATGAGGGAATAATATGTGTGAGGGTACCCCAGGAGAGTTCCAAATGTGTGGGTAGAATATATATCCCATGGGGGTAAAATTCAAAAAAGTTGAAAAAAATTTTTTTTTGGACTTAGTCATTTTTCCGGAGTTTATCAGACTTTCAGATAGGGGAAATGTCAGTGATCGTTCCGATTTCAGTTCCAGAGCGATTCGCCCAATGAGTCCTTGATATTTAGTCGTTTTCAGATAATTTTCTGGATTTTTGAAAATTTCACTTTTTTGTGAAAATATCCACTAAATGAGGGAATAATATGTGTGAGGGAACCCCAGGAGAGTTCCAAATGTGTGTGGGTAGAATATATATCCCACGGGGGTAAAATTCAAAAAAGTTGAAAAAAAAATTTTTTTGGACTTAGTCATTTTTCCGGCGTTCATCAGACTTTCAGATTTGGCAAATGTCAGTGAGCGTTCCGATTTCACATCCAGAGCGATTCGCCCAAAGAGTCCTTGATATTTAGTCGTTTTCAGCCAATTTTCTGGATTTTGAAAATTTTACTTTTTTGTGAAAATATCCACTAAATGAGGGAATAATATGTGTCAGGGTACCCCAGGAGAGTTCCAAATGTGTGTGGGTAGAATATATATCCCATGGTGGTAAAATTGAGAAAAGGTGACAAAATTTTTTTTTTTGGACTTAGTCATTTTTCCAGAGTTTATCAGACTTTCAGATAGGGTAAATATCAGTGAGCGTTCCGATTTCAGTTCCAGAGCGATTCGCCCAATGAGTCCTTGATATTTAGTCGATTTCAGCAAATTTTCTGGATTTTTGAAAATTTCACTTTTTTGTGAAAATATCCACTAAATGAGGGAATAATATGTGTGAGGGTACCCCAGGAGAGTTCCAAATGTGTGTGGGTAGAATATATATCCCATGGTGGTAAAATTGAAAAAAAGTGACAAAATTTTTTTTTTTGGACTTAGTCATTTTTCCGGAGTTTATCAGACTTTCAGATAGGGGAAATGTCAGTGATCGTTCCGATTTCAGTTCCAGAGCGATTCGCCCAATGAGTCCTTGATATTTAGTCGTTTTCAGATAATTTTCTGGATTTTTGAAAATTTCACTTTTTTGTGAAAATATCCACTAAATGAGGGAATAATATGTGTGAGGGAACCCCAGGAGAGTTCCAAATGTGTGTGGGTAGAATATATATCCCACGGGGGTAAAATTCAAAAAAGTTGAAAAAAAATATTTTTTGGACTTAGTCATTTTTCCGGCGTTCATCAGACTTTCAGATTTGGCAAATGTCAGTGAGCGTTCCGATTTCACATCCAGAGCGATTCGCCCAAAGAGTCCTTGATATTTAGTCGTTTTCAGCCAATTTTCTGGATTTTGAAAATTTCACTTTTTTGTGAAAATATCCACTAAATGAGGGAATAATATGTGTCAGGGTACCCCAGGAGAGTTCCAAATGTGAGTGGGTAGAATATATATCCCATGGTGGTAAAATTGAGAAAAGGTGACAAAATTTTTTTTTTTGGACTTAGTCATTTTTCCAGAGTTTATCAGACTTTCAGATAGGGTAAATATCAGTGAGCGTTCCGATTTCAGTTCCAGAGCGATTCGCCCAATGAGTCCTTGATATTTAGTCGTTTTCAGCAAATTTTCTGGATTTTTGAAAATTTCACTTTTTTGTGAAAATATCCACTAAATGAGGGAATAATATGTGTGAGGGTACCCCAGGAGAGTTCCAAATGTATGTGGGTAGAATATATATCCCACGGGGGTAAAATTCAAAAAAGTTGAAAAAAAATTTTTTTTGGACTTAGTCATTTTTCCCGGCATTTATCAGACTTTCAGATAGGGGAAATGTCAGTGAGCATTCCGATTTCAATTCCAGAGCGATTCGCCCAATGAGTCCTTGATATTTAGTAGTTTTCAGCCAATTTTCTGGATTTTTGAAAATTTCAATTTTTTGTGAAAATATCCACTAAATGAGGGAATAATATGTGTGAGGATACCAGAGGAGAGTTCCAAATGTGTGTGGGTAGAATATATATCCCACGGGGGTAAAATTGAAACAATTTGAAAACATTTTTATTTTGGACTTAGTCATTTTTCCGGCGTTCATCAGACTTTCAGATTTGGCAAATGTCAGTGAGCGTTCCGATTTCAGATCCAGAGCGATTCGCCCAATGAGTCCTTGATATTTAGTCGTTTTCAGCCAATTTAATGGATTTTTGAAAATTTCACTTTTTTGTGAAAATATCAACTAAATGAGGGAATAATATGTGTGAGGGTACCCCAGGAGAGTTCCAAATGTGTGTGGGTAGAATATATATCCCATGGGGTAACATTGAAAAAAGGTGACAAAAAATTTTTGTTTGGACTTAGTAATTTTTCCGGAGTTTATCAGACTTTCAAATTGGGGAAATGTCAGTGAGCGTTCCGATTTCAGTTCAAGAGCGATTCGCCCAATGAGTCCCTGATATTTAGTCGTTTTCAGCCAATTTTCTGGATTTTTGAAAATTTCACTTTTTTGTGAAAATATCCACTAAATGAGGGAATAATATGTGTGAGGGTACCCCAGGAGAGTTCCAAATGTGTGTGGGTAGAATATATATCCCACGGGGGTAAAAATCAAAAAAGTTGAAAAAAAATTTTTTTTGGACTTAGTCATTTTTCCCGGCGTTTATCAGACTTTCAGATAAGGGAAATGTCAGTGAGCATTCCGATTTCAATTCCTGAGTGATTCGCCCAATGAGTCCTAAGTATTTAGTCGTTTTCAGCCAATTTAATGGATTTTTGAAAATTTCACTTTTTTGTGAAAATATCCACTAAATGAGGGAATAATATGTGTGAGGATACCCCAGGAGAGTTCCAAATGTGTGTGGGTAGAATATATATCCCACGGGGGTAAAATTGAAAAAATTTGAAAACAATTTTATTTTGGACTTAGTCATTTTTCCGGCGTTCGTCAGACTTTCAGATTTGGCAAATGTCCGTGAGCGTTCCGATTTCAGATCCAGAGCGATTCGCCCAATGAGTCCTTGATATTTAGTCGTTTTCAGCCAATTTAATGGATTTTTGAAAATTTCACTTTTTTGTGAAAATATCAACTAAATGAGGGAATAATATGTGTGAGGGTACCCCAGGAGAGTTCCAAATGTGTGTGGGTAGAATATATATCCCATGGGGTAAAATTGAAAAAAGGTGACAAAAAATTTTTCTTTGGACTTACTCATTTTTCCGTAGTTTATCAGACTTTCAGATTGGGGAAATGTCAGTGAGCGTTCCGATTTCAGTTCAAGAGCGATTCGCCCAATGAGTCCTTGATATTTAGTCGTTTTCAGCAAATTTTCTGGATTTTTGAAAATTTCACTTTTTTGTGAAAATATCCACTAAATGAGGGAATAATATGTGTGAGGGTACCCCAGGAGAGTTCCAAATGTGTGGGTAGAATATATATCCCATGGGGGTAAAATTCAAAAAAGTTGAAAAAAATTTTTTTTTGGACTTAGTCATTTTTCCGGAGTTTATCAGACTTTCAGATAGGGGAAATGTCAGTGATCGTTCCGATTTCAGTTCCAGAGCGATTCGCCCAATGAGTCCTTGATATTTAGTCGTTTTCAGATAATTTTCTGGATTTTTGAAAATTTCACTTTTTTGTGAAAATATCCACTAAATAAGGGAATAATATGTGTGAGGGAACCCCAGGAGAGTTCCAAATGTGTGTGGGTAGAATATATATCCCACGGGGGTAAAATTCAAAAAAGTTGAAAAAAAATTTTTTTTGGACTTAGTCATTTTTCCGGCGTTCATCAGACTTTCAGATTTGGCAAATGTCAGTGAGCGTTCCGATTTCACATCCAGAGCGATTCGCCCAAAGAGTCCTTGATATTTAGTCGTTTTCAGCCAATTTTCTGGATTTTGAAAATTTTACTTTTTTGTGAAAATATCCACTAAATGAGGGAATAATATGTGTCAGGGTACCCCAGGAGAGTTCCAAATGTGTGTGGGTAGAATATATATCCCATGGTGGTAAAATTGAGAAAAGGTGACAAAATTTTTTTTTTTGGACTTAGTCATTTTTCCAGAGTTTATCAGACTTTCAGATAGGGTAAATATCAGTGAGCGTTCTGATTTCAGTTCCAGAGCGATTCGCCCAATGAGTCCTTGATATTTAGTCGTTTTCAGCAAATTTTCTGGATTTTTGAAAATTTCACTTTTTTGTGAAAATATCCACTAAATGAGGGAATAATATGTGTGAGGGTACCCCAGGAGAGTTCCAAATGTATGTGGGTAGAATATATATCCCACGGGGGTAAAATTCAAAAAAGTTGAAAAAAAATTTTTTTTGGACTTAGTCATTTTTCCCGGCATTTATCAGACTTTCAGATAGGGGAAATGTCAGTGAGCATTCCGATTTCAATTCCAGAGCGATTCGCCCAATGAGTCCTTGATATTTAGTAGTTTTCAGCCAATTTTCTGGATTTTTGAAAATTTCACTTTTTTGTGAAAATATCCACTAAATGAGGGAATAATATGTGTGAGGATACCAGAGGAGAGTTCCAAATGTGTGTGGGTAGAATATATATCCCACGGGGGTAAAATTGAAACAATTTGAAAACATTTTTATTTTGGACTTAGTCATTTTTCCGGCGTTCATCAGACTTTCAGATTTGGCAAATGTCAGTGAGCGTTCCGATTTCAGATCCAGTGCGATTCGCCCAATGAGTCCTTGATATTTAGTCGTTTTCAGCCAATTTAATGGATTTTTGAAAATTTCACTTTTTTGTGAAAATATCAACTAAATGAGGGAATAATATGTGTGAGGGTACCCCAGGAGAGTTCCAAATGTGTTTGGGTAGAATATATATCCCATGGGGTAAAATTGAAAAAAGGTGACAAAAAATTTTTCTTTGGACTTACTCATTTTTCCGGAGTTTATCAGACTTTCAGATTGGGGAAATGTCAGTGAGCGTTCCGATTTCAGTTCAAGAGCGATTCGCCCAATGAGTCCTTGATATTTAGTCGTTTTCAGCAAATTTTCTGGATTTTTGAAAATTTCACTTTTTTGTGAAAATATCCACTAAATGAGGGAATAATATGTGTGAGGGTACCCCAGGAGAGTTCCAAATGTGTGGGTAGAATATATATCCCATGGGGGTAAAATTCAAAAAAGTTGAAAAAAATTTTTTTTTGGACTTAGTCATTTTTCCGGAGTTTATCAGACTTTCAGATAGGGCAAATGTCAGTGAGCGTTCCGATTTCAGTTCAAGAGCGATTCGCCCAATGAGTCCTTGATATTTAGTCGTTTTCAGCAAATTTTCTGGATTTTTGAAAATTTCACTTTTTTGTGAAAATATCCACTAAATGAGGGAATAATATGTGTGAGGGTACCCCAGGAGAGTTCCAAATGTGTGTGGGTAGAATATATATCCCATGGGGGTAAAATTGAAAAAAGTTGACAAAAATTTTTTTTTTGGACTTAGTCATTTTTCCCGGTGTTTATCAGACTTTCAGATAGGGGAAATGTCAGTGAGCGTTCCGATTTCAGTTCCAGAGCGATTCGCCCAATGAGTCCTTGATATTTAATAGTTTTCAGCCAATTTTCTGGATTTTTGAAAATGTCACTTTTTTGTGAAAATATCCACTAAATGAGGGAATAATATGTGTGAGGGTACCCCAGGAGAGTTCCAAATGTGTGTGGGTAGAATATATATCCCATGGTGGTAAAATTGAAAAAAAGTGACAAAATTTTTTTTTTTGGACTTAGTCATTTTTCCGGCGTTCATCAGACTTTCAGATTTGGCAAATGTCAGTGAGCGTTCCGATTTCAGATCCAGAGCGATTCGCCCAATGAGTCCTTGATATTTAGTCGTTTTCAGCCAATTTAATGGATTTTTGAAAATTTCACTTTTTTGTGAAAATATCCACTAAATGAGGGAATAATATGTGTGAGGGTACCCCAGGAGAGTTCCAAATGTGTGTGGGTAGAATATATATCCCACTGGGGTAAAATTGAAAAAAGTTGAAAACATTTTTATTTTGGACTTAGTCATTTTTCCAACGTTTATCAGACTTTCAGATAGGGCAAATGTCAGTGAGCGTTACGATTTCAGATCCAGAGCGATTTGCCCAATGAGTCCTTGATATTTAGTTGTTTTCAGCCAATTTTCTGGATTTTTGAAAATTTCACTTTTTTGTGAAAATATCCACTAAATGAGGGAATAATATGTGTGAGGGTACCCCAGGAGAGTTCCAAATGTGTGTGGGTAGAATATATATCCCATGGGGGTAAAATTGAAAAAAGTTGACAAACATTTTTTTTTTGGACTTAGTCATTTTTTGCGGAGTTTATCAGACTTTCAGATAGGGCAAATGTCAGTGAGCATTCCTATTTCAGTTCCAGAGCGATTCGCCCAATGAGTCCTTGATATTTAGTCGTTTTCAGCCAATTTTCTGGATTTTTGAAAATTTCACTTTTTTGTGAAAATATCCACTAAATGAGGGAATAATATGTGTGAGGGTACCCCAGGAGAGTTCCAAATGTGTGTGGGTAGAATATATATCCCACGGGGGTAAAATTCCAAAAAGTTGAAAAAAAATTTTTTTTTTACTTAGTCATTTTTCCCGGTGTTTATCAGACTTTCAGATAGGGGAAATGTCAGTGAGCGTTCCGATTTCAGTTCCAGAGCGATTCACCCAATGAGTCCTTGATATTTAGTAGTTTTCAGCCAATTTTCTGGATTTTTGAAAATTTCACTTTTTTGTGAAAATATCCACTAAATGAGGGAATAATATGTGTGAGGGTACCCCAGGAGAGTTCCAAATGTGTGTGGGTAGGATATATATCCCACGGGGGTAAAACTGAAAAAAGTTGAAAACATTTTTATTTTGGACTTAGTCATTTTTCCAGCGTTTATCAGACTTTCAGATAGGGCAAATGTCAGTGAGCGTTCCGATTTCAGATCCAGAGCGATTCGCCCAATGAGTCCTTGATATTTAGTAGTTTTCAGCCAATTTTCTGGATTTTTGAAAATTTCACTTTTTTGTGAAAATATCCACTAAATGAGGGAATAATATGTGTGAGGATACCCCAGGAGAGTTCCAAATGTGTGTGGGTAGAATATATATCCCACGGGGGTAAAATTGAAACAATTTGAAAACATTTTTATTTTGGACTTAGTCATTTTTCCGGCGTTCATCAGACTTTCAGATTTGGCAAATGTCAGTGAGCGTTCCGATTTCAGATCCAGAGCGATTCGCCCAATGAGTCCTTGATATTTAGTCGTTTTCAGCCAATTTAATGGATTTTTGAAAATTTCACTTTTTTGTGAAAATATCAACTAAATGAGGGAATAATATGTGTGAGGGTACCCCAGGAGAGTTCCAAATGTGTGTGGGTAGAATATATATCCCATGGGGTAAAATTGAAAAAAGGTGACAAAAAATTTTTGTTTGGACTTAGTAATTTTTCCGGAGTTTATCAGACTTTCAGATTGGGGAAATGTCAGTGAGCGTTCCGATTTCAGTTCAAGAGCGATTCGCCCAATGAGTCCTTGATATTTAGTCGTTTTCAGCCAATTTTCTGGATTTTTGAAAATTTCACTTTTTTGTGAAAATATCCACTAAATGAGGGAATAATATGTGTGAGGGTACCCCAGGAGCGTTCCAAATGTGTGTGGGTAGAATATATATCCCACGGGGGTAAAAATCAAAAAAGTTGAAAAAAAATTTTTTTTGGACTTAGTCATTTTTCCCGGCGTTTATCAGACTTTCAGATAAGGGAAATGTCAGGGAACATTCCGATTTCAATTCCTGAGTGATTCGCCCAATGAGTCCTTGATATTTAGTCGTTTTCAGCCAATTTAATGGATTTTTGAAAATTTCACTTTTTTGTGAAAATATCCACTAAATGAGGGAATAATATGTGTGAGGATACCCCAGGAGAGTTCCAAATGTGTGTGGGTAGAATATATATCCCACAGGGGTAAAATTGAAAAAATTTGAAAACAATTTTATTTTGGACTTAGTCATTTTTCCGGCGTTCATCAGACTTTCAGATTTAGCAAATGTCAGTGAGCGTTCCGATTTCAGATCCAGAGCGATTCGCCCAATGAGTCCTTGATATTTAGTCGTTTTCAGCCAATTTAATGGATTTTTGAAAATTTCACTTTTTTGTGAAAATATCAACTAAATGAGGGAATAATATGTGTGAGGGTAGCCCAGGAGAGTTCCAAATGTGTGTGGGTAGAATATATATCCCATGGGGGTAAAATTCAAAAAAGTTGAAAAAAAAATTTTTTTGGACTTAGTCATTTTTCTCGGTGTTTATCAGACTTTCAGATAGGGGAAATGTCAGTAAGCGTTCAGATTTCAGTTCCAGAGCGATTTGCCCAATGAGTCCTTGATATTTAGTCATTTTCAGCCAATATAATGGATTTTTGAAAATTTCACTTTTTTTGTGAAAATATCCACTAAATGAGGGAATAATATGTGTGAGGATACCCCAGGAGAGTTCCAAATGTGTCTGGGTAGAATATATATCCCACAGGGGTAAAATTGAAAAAAGTTGAAAACATTTTTATTTTGGACTTAGTCATTTTTCCAGCGTTTATCAGACTTTCAGATAGGGCAAATGTCAGTGAGCATTACGATTTCAGATCCAGAGCGATTTGCCCAATGAATCCTTGATATTTAGTTGTTTTCAGCCAATTTTCTGGATTTTTGAAAATTTCACTTTTTTGTGAGAATATCCACTAAATGAGGGAATAATATGTGTGAGGGTACCCCAGGAGAGTTCCAAATGTGTGTGGGTAGAATATACATCCCATGGGGGTAAAATTGAAAAAAGTTGACAAACATTTTTTTTTTGGACTTAGGCATTTTTTGCGGAGTTTATCAGACTTTCAGATAGGGCAAATGTCAGTGAGCAATCCTATTTCAGTTCCAGAGCGATTCGCCCAATGAGTCCTTGATATTTAGTCGTTTTCAGCCAATTTTCTGGATTTTTGAAAATTTCACTTTTTTGTGAAAATATCCACTAAATGAGGGAATAATATGTGTGAGGGTACCCCAGGAGAGTTCCAAATGTGTGTGGGTAGAATATATATCCCACGGGGGTAAAATTCCAAAAAGTTGAAAAAAAAATTTTTTTTTACTTAGTCATTTTTCCCGGTGTTTATCAGACTTTCAGATAGGGGAAATGTCAGTGAGCGTTCCGATTTCAGTTCCAGAGCGATTCACCCAATGAGTCCTTGATATTTAGTAGTTTTCAGCCAATTTTCTGGATTTTTGAAAATTTCACTTTTTTGTGAAAATATCCACTAAATGAGGGAATAATATGTGTGAGGGTACCCCAGGAGAGTTCCAAATGTGTGTGGGTAGGATATAAATCCCACGGGGGTAAAACTGAAAAAAGTTGAAAACATTTTTATTTTGGACTTAGTCATTTTTCCAGCGTTTATCAGACTTTCAGATAGGGCAAATTTCAGTGAGCGTTCCGATTTCAGATCCAGAGCGATTTGCCCAATGAATCCTTGATATTTAGTTGTTTTCAGCCAATTTTCTGGATTTTTGTAAATTTCACTTTTTTGTGAAAATATCCACTAAATGAGGGAATAATATGTGTGAGGGTACCCCAGGAGAGTTCCAAATGTGTGTGGGTAGAATATATATCCCACGGGGGTAAAATTCAAAAAAGTTGAAAAAAAAAATTTTTTGGACTTAGTCATTTTTCCCGGTGTTTACCAGACTTTCAGATAGGGGAAAAGTCAGTGAGCGTTCCGATTTCAGTTCCAGAGCGATTCGCCCAATATGTCCTTGATATTTAGTCGTTTTCAGCCAATTTTCTGGATTTTTGAAAATTTCACTTTTTTGTGAAAATATCCACTAAATGAGGGAATAATATGTGTGAGGGTACCCCAGGAGAGTTCCAAATGTGTTTGGGTAGAATATATATCCCACGGGGGTAAAATTGAAAAAAGTTGAAAACATTTTTATTTTGGACTTAGTCATTTTTCCAGCGTTTATCAGACTTTCAGATAGGGCAAATGTCAGTGAGCGTTCCGATTTCAGTTCCAGAGCGATTCGCCCAATGAGTCCTTGATATTTAGTCGTTTTCAGCCAATTTTCTGGATTTTTGAAAATTTCACTTTTTTTGTGAAAATATCCACTAAATGAGGGAATAATATGTGTGAGGGTACCCCAGCAGAGTTCTAAATGTGTGTGGGTAGAATATATATCCCACGGGGGTAAAATTCAAAAAAGTTGAAAAAAAATTTTTTTTGGACTTAGTCATTTTTCCAGCGTTTATCAGACTTTCAGATAGGGCAAATGTCAGTGAGCATTCCGATTTCAGATCCAGAGCGATTTGCCCAATGAATCCTTGATATTTAGTTGTTTTCAGCCAATTTTCTGGATTTTTGAAAATTTCACTTTTTTGTGAAAATATCCACTAAATGAGGGAATAATATGTGTGAGGGTACCCCAGGAGAGTTCCAAATGTGAGTGAGTGGAATATATATCCCATGGGGGTAAAATTGAAAAAAGTTGAAAAAAATATTTTTTTGGACTTAGTCATTTTTCCGAAGTTTATCAGACTTTCAGATAGGGCAAATGTCAGTAAGCGTTCCGATTTCAGTTCCAGAGCGATTTGCCCAATGAGTCCTTGATATTTAGTCGTTTTCAGCCAATTTAATGGATTTTTGAAAATTTCACTTTTTTTGTGAAAATATCCACTAAATGAGGGAATAATATGTGTGAGGGTAACCCAGGAGAGTTCCAAATGTGTGTGGGTAGAATATATATCCCATATATCAATTTTATCCCACGGGGGTAAAATTGAAAAAAGTTGAAAATTTTTTTTTCTTTGACTTAGTAATACTCCGGCGTTTATCAGACTTTCAGATAGGGGAAATGTCAGTGAGTGTTCCGATTTCAGTTCCAGAGCGATTCGCCCAATGAGTCCTTGATATTTAGTCATTTTCAGCCAATATTTCGGATTTTTGAAAATTTCACTTTTTTGTGAAAATATCCACTAAATGAGGGAATAAAATGTGTGAGGGTACCCCAGGAGAGTTCCAAATGTGTGTGGGTAGAATTTATATCCCACGTGGGAAAAATTGAAAAAAGTTGAAAAATTTTTTTTCTTGGACTTAGTCATTTTTCCGGCGTTTATCACACTTTCAGATAGGGGAAATGTGAGTGAGCGTTCCGATTTCAGTTCCAGAGCGATTCGCCCAATGAGTCCTTGATATTTAGTCGCTTTCAGCCGATATTTTGGATTTTCGAAAATTTCACTTTTTTGTGAAAATATCCACTAAATGAGGGAATAATATGTGTGAGGGTACCCCAGGAGAGTTCCAAATGTGTGTGGGTAGAATATATATCCCACGGGGGTAAAATTGAAAAAAGTTGAAAATTTTTTTTTCTTGGACTTAGTAATATTCCGGCGTTTATCAGACTTTCAGATAGGGCAAATGTCAGTGAGCATTCTGGTTTCAGTACCAGAGCGATTCGCCCAATGAGTCCTTGATATTTAGTCGTTTTCAGACAATATTTTTGAAAATTTCACTTTTTTGTGAAAATATCCACTAAATGAGGGAAAAATATGTGTGAGGATACCCCAGGAGAGTTCCAAATGTGTGTGGGAGAATATATATCCCACGGGGGTAAAATTGAAAAAATTGGAAAACATTTTTTTTTTGGACTTAGTCATTTTTCCGGCGTTCATCAGACTTTCAGATGCGGCAAATGTCAGTGAGCGTTCCGATTTCAGATCCAGAGCGATTCGCCCAATGAGTCCTTGATATTTAGTCGTTTTCAGCCAATTTTCTGGATTTTTGAAAATTTCACTTTTTTTGTGAAAATATCCACTAAATGAGGGAATAATATGTGTGAGGGTACCCCAGGAGAGTTCCAAATGTGTGTGGGTAGAATATATATCCCACGGGGGTAAAATTGAAAAAAGTTGAAAAAAATATTTTTTGGACCTAGTCATTTTTCCGGAGTTTATCAGACTTTCAGATAGGGCAAATGTCAGTGAGCATTCCGATTTCACATCCACAGCGATTTGCCCAATGAGTCCTTGATATTTAGTCGTTTTCAGCCAATATTTTGGATTTTCGAAAATTTCCCTTTTTTGTGAAAATATCCACTAAATGAGGGAATAATATGTGTGAGGGTACCCCAGGAGAGTTCCAAATGTGTGTGGGTAGAATATATATCCCACGGGGGTAAAATTGAAAAAAGTTGAAAAAAATATTTTTTGGACCTAGTCATTTTTCCGGAGTTTATCAGACTTTCAGATAGGGCAAATGTCAGTGAGCATTCCGATTTCACATCCACAGCGATTTGCCCAATGAGTCCTTGATATTTAGTCGTTTTCAGCCAATATTTTGGATTTTCGAAAATTTCACTTTTTTGTGAAAATATCCACTAAATGAGGGAATAATATGTGTGAGGGTACCCCAGGAGAGTTCCAAATGTGTATGGGTAGAATATATATCCCACGGGGGTAAAATTGAAAAAAGTTGAAAAATTTTTTTTCTTGGACTTAGTAATATTCCGGCGTTTATCAGACTTTCAGATAGGGCAAATGTCAGTGAGCATTCTGGTTTCAGTACCAGAGCGATTCGCCCAATGAGTCCTTGATATTTAGTCGTTTTCAGACAATATTTTTGAAAATTTCACTTTTTTGTGAAAATATCCACTAAATGAGGGAAAAATATGTGTGAGGATACCCCAGGAGAGTTCCAAATGTGTGTGGGTAGAATATATATCCCACGGGGGTAAAATTGAAAAAATTTGAAAACATTTTTTTTTTGGACTTAGTCATTTTTCCGGCGTTCATCAGACTTTCAGATGTGGCAAATGTCAGTGAGCGTTCCGATTTCAGATCCAGAGCGATTCGCCCAATGAGTCCTTGATATTTAGTCGTTTTCAGCCAATTTTCTGGATTTTTGAAAATTTCACTTTTTTTGTGAAAATATCCACTAAATGAGGGAATAATATGTGTGAAGGTACCCCAGGAGAGTTCGAAATGTGTGTGGGTAGAATATATATCCCACGGGGGTAAAATTGAAAAAGTTGAAAAAAATATTTTTTGGACCTAGTCATTTTTCCGGAGTTTATCAGACTTTCAGATAGGGCAAATGTCAGTGAGCATTCAGATTTCACATCCAGAGCGATTTGCCCAATGAGTCCTTGATATTTAGTCGTTTTCAGCCAATATTTTGGATTTTTGAAAATTTCACTTTTTTGTGAAAATATCCACTAAATGAGGGAATAATATGTGTGAGGGTACCCCAGGAGAGTACCAAATGTGTGTGGGTAGAATATATATCCCACGGGGGTAAAATTGAAAAAAGTTGAAAAAAATATTTTTTGGACCTAGTCATTTTTCCGGAGTTTATCAGACTTTCAGATAGGGCAAATGTCAGTGAGCATTCCGATTTCACATCCACAGCGATTTGCCCAATGAGTCCTTGATATTTAGTCGTTTTCAGCCAATATTTTGGATTTTTGAAAATTTCATTTTTTGTGAAAATATCCACTAATTGAGGGAAAAATATGTGTGAGGATACCCCAGGAGAGTTCCAAATCTGTGTGGGTAGAATATATATCCCATGGGGGTAAAATTGAAAAAAGGTGACAAAAATTTTTTTTTGGGACTACGTCATTTTTCCGGAGTTTATCAGACTTTCAGATGGGGCAAATGTCAGTGAGCGTTCCGATTTCAGATCCAGAGCGATTCGCCAAATGAGTCCGTGATAATTAGTCGTTTTCAGCCAATTTTCTGGATTTTTGAAAATTTCACTTTTTTTGTGAAAATATCCACTAAATGAGGGAATAATATGTGTGAGGGTACCCCAGGAGAGTTCCAAATGTGTGTGGGTAGAATATATATCCCACGGGGGTAAAATTGAAAAAAGTTGAAAAAAATATTTTTTGGACCTAGTCATTTTTCTGATGTTTATCAAACTTTCAGATAGGGCAAATGTCAGTAAGCGTTCCGATTTCAGTTTCAGTGCGATTTGCCCAATGAATCCTTGATATTTAGTCGTTTACAGTCAATTTTCTGGATTTTTGAAAATTTCACTTTTTTGTGAAAATATCCACTAAATGAGGGAATAATATGTGTGAGGGTACCCCAGGAGAGTTCCAAATGTGTGTGGGTAGAATATATATCCCACGGGGGTAAAATTCAAAAAAGTTTAAAAAAAATTTTTTTTGGACTTAGTCATTTTTCCCGGTGTTTATCAGACTTTCAGATAGGGGAAATGTCAGTGAGCGTTCAGATTTTAGTTCCAGAGCGATTCGCCCAATGAGTCCTTGATATTTAGTAGTTTTCAGCCAATTTTCTGGATTTTTGAAAATTTCACTTTTTTGTGAAAATATCCACTAAATGAGGGAATAATATGTGTGAGGGTACCCCAGGAGAGTTCCAAATGTGTGTGGGTAGGATATATATCCCACGGGGGTAAAATTGAAAAAACTTGAAAACATTTTTATTTTGGACTTAGTCATTTTTCCAGTGTTTATCAGACTTTCAGATAGGGCAAATGTCAATGAGCGTTCCGATTTCAGATCCAGAGCGATTTGCCCAATGAATCCTTGATATTTAGTTGTTTTCAGCCAATTTTCTAGATTTTTGAAAATTTCACTTTTTTGTGAAAATATCCACTAAATGAGGGAATAATATGTGTGAGGGTACCCCAGGAGAGTTCCAAATGTGTGTGGGTAGAATATATATCCCACGGGGGTAAAATTGAAAAAAGTTGAAAAAAATATTTTTTTGGACTTAGTCATTTTTCCAAACATGATCAGACTTTCAGATAGGGCAAATGTCAATGAGCGTTCCGATTTCAGATCCAGAGCGATTTGCCCAATGAATCCTTGATATTTAGTTGTTTTCAGCCAATTTTCTAGATTTTTGAAAATTTCACTTTTTTGTGAAAATATCCACTAAATGAGGGAATAATATGTGTGAGGGTACCCCAGGAGAGTTCCAAATGTGTGTGGGTAGAATATATATCCCACGGGGGTAAAATTGAAAAAAGTTGAAAAAATTTTTTTTCTAGACTTAGTCATTTTTCCCGGTGTTTATCAGACTTTCAGATAGGGGAAATGTCAGTGAGCATTCCGATTTCAGTTCCAGAGTGATTCGCCCAATGAGTCCTTGATATTTAGTCGTTTTCAGCCAATTTAATGGATTTTTGAAAATTTCACTTTTTTGTGAAAATATCCACTAAATGAGGGAATAATATGTGTGAGGATACCCCAGGAGAGTTCCAAATCTGTGTGGGTAGAATATATATCCCACGGGGGTAAAATTGAAAAAAGTTGAAAAAAATATTTTTTGAACCTAGTCATTTTTCCGGAGTTTATCAGACTTTCAGATAGGGCAAATGTCAGTGAGCATTCCGATTTCACATCCAGAGCGATTTGCCCAATGAGTCCTTGATATTTAGTCATTTTCAGCCAATATTTTGGATTTTTGAAAATTTCACTTTTTTGTGAAAATATCCACTAAATGAGGGAATAATATGTGTGAGGATACCCCAGGAGAGTTCCAAATGTGTGTGGGTAGAATATATATCCCATGGTGGTAAAATTGAAAAAAGGTGACAAAATTTTTTTTTTTGGACTTAGTCATTTTTCCGTCGTTTATCAGACTTTCAGATAGGGCAAATGTCAGTAAGCTTACCGATTTCAGTTCCAGAGCGATTCGCCCAATGAGTCCTTGATATTTAGTCGTTTTCAGCCAATATTTTGGATTTTTGAAAATTTCACTTTTTTGTGAAAATATCCACTAAATGAGGGAATAATATGTGTGAGGATACCCCAGGAGAGTTCCAAATGTGTGTGGGTAGAATATATATCCCACGGGGGTAAAATTGAAAAAAGTTGAAAAAAATATTTTTTTGGAGTTAGTCATTTTTCCGAAGTTTATCAGACTTTCAGATAGGGAAAAAGTCAGTAAGCGTTCCGATTTCAGTTCCAGAGTGATTTGCCCAATGAATCCTTGATATTTAGTCGTTTAAAGTCAATTTTCTGGATTTTTGAAAAATTCACTTTTTTGTGAAAATATACACTAAATGAGGGAATAATATGTGTGAGGGTACCCCAGGAGAGTTCCAAATGTGTGTGGGTAGAATATATATCCCATGGTGGTAAAATTGAAAAAAGGTGACAAAATTTTTTTTTTTGGACTTAGTCATTTTTCCGATGTTTATCAGACTTTCAGATAGGGCAAATGTCAGTAAGCGTTCCGATTTCAGTTCCAGAGCGATTTGCCCAATGAATCCTTGATATTTAGTCGTTTACAGTCAATTTTCTGGATTTTTGAAAGTGTCAGTTTTTTGTGAAAATATCCACTAAATGAGGGAATAATATGTGTGAGGGTACCCCAGGAGAGTTCCAAATGTGTGTGGGTAGAATATATATCCCACGGGGGTAAAATTGAAAAAAGTTGAAAAACATTTTTTTTTGGACTGTCATTTTTCCGGCGTTTATCAGATTTTCAGATAGGGGAAATGTTAGTGAACATTCCGATTTCAGTTCCAGAGCGATTTGCCCAATGAGTCCTTGATATTTAGTCTTTTTCAGCCAATTTTCTGGATTTTTGAAAATTTCACTTTTTTGTGAAAATATCCACTAAATGAGGGAATAATGTGTGAGGGTACCCCAGGAGAGTTCCAAATGTGTGTGGGTAGAATATATATCCCACGGGGGTAAAATTCAAAAAAGTTGAAAAAAAATTTTTTTTGGACTTAGTCATTTTTCCCGGCATTTATCAGACTTTCAGATAGGGGAAATGTCAGTGAGCATTCCGATTTCAGTTCCAGAGCGATTTGCCCAATGAGTCCTTGATATTTAGTCGTTTTCAGCCAATTTTCTGGATTTTTGAAAATTTCACTTTTTTGTGAAAATATCCACTAAATGAGGGAATAATATGTGTGAGGGTACCCCAGGAGAGTTCCAAATGTGTGTGGGTAGAATATATATCCCACGGGGGTAAAATTCAAAAAAGTTGAAAAAAATTTTTTTTTGGACTTAGTCATTTTTCCCGGCGTTTATCAGACTTTCAGATAGGGGAAATGTCAGTGAGCATTCTGATTTCAATTCCAAAGTGAGTCCAATGAGTCCTGGATATTTAGTCGTTTTCAGGTAATTTAATGGATTTTTGAAAATTTCACTTTTTTGTGAAAATATCCACTAAATGAGGGAATAAAATGTGTAAGGGTACCCCAGGAGAGTTCCAAATGTGTGTGGGTAGAATATATATCCCACGGGGGTAAAATTGAAAAAAGTTGAAAAACATTTTTTTTTGGACTTAGTCATTTTTACGGAGTATATCAGACTTTCAGATAGGGCAAATGTCAGTGAGTATTCCGATTTCAGTTCCAGAGCGATTCGCCCAATGAGTCCTTGATATTTAGTTGTTTTCAGCCAATATTTTGGATTTTTGAAAATTTCACTTTTTTGTGAAAATTGAAAAAAGGTGACAAAAATTTTTTTTTGGGACTTTGTCATTTTTCCGGAGTTTATCAGACTTTCAGATAGGGCAAATGTCAATGAGCATTCCGATTTCAGTTCCAGAGCGATTTGCCCAATGAGTCCTTGATATTTAGTCGTTTTCAGCCAATATTTTGGATTTTTGAAAATTTCACTTTTTTGTGAAAATATCCACTAAATGAGGGAATAATATGTGTGAGGATACCCCAGGAGAGTTCCAAATCTGTGTGGGTAGAATATATATCCCATGGGGGTAAAATTGAAAAAAGGTGACAAAAATATTTTTTTTGGACTTAGTCATTTTTCCCGGCGTTTATCAGACTTTCAGATAGGGGAAATGTCAGTGAGCATTCCGATTTCAATTCCAAAGTGATTCGCCCAATGAGTCCTTGATATTTAGTCGTTTTCAGCCAATTTAATGGATTTTTGAAAATTTCACATTTTTGTGAAAATATCCACTAAATGAGCTAATAATATGTGTGAGGATACCCCAGGAGAGTTCCAAATGTGTGTGGGTATATATATCCCACGGGGGTAAAATTGAAAAAAGTTGAAATCATTTTTATTTTGGACTTAGTCATTTTTCCGGCGTTTATCAGACTTTCAGATAGGGCAAATGTCAGTGAGCGTTCCGATTTCAGATCCAGAGCAATTCGCCCAATGAGTCCTTGATATTTAGTCGTTTTCAGGTAATTTTCTGGATTTTTGAAAATTTCACTTTTTTGTGAAAATTGAAAAAAGGTGACAAAAATTTTTTTTTGGGACTTAGTCATTTTTCCGGAGTTTATCAGACTTTCAGATAGGGCAAATGTCAGTGAGCATTCCGATGTCAGTTCCAGAGCGATTTGCCCAATGAGTCCTTGATATTTAGTCGTTTTCAGCCAATTTTCTGGATTTTTGAAAATTTCACTTGTTTGTGAAAATATCCACTAAATGAGGGAATAATATGTGTGAGGATACCCCAGGACAGTTCCAAATCTGTGTGGGTAGAATATATATCCCATGGGGGTAAAATTGAAAAAAGGTGACAAAAATATTTTTTTTGGACTTAGTCATTTTTCCGGCGTTTATCAGACTTTCAGATAGGGGAAATGTCAGTGAGCATTCCGATTTCAATTCCAAAGTGAGTCCAATGAGTCCTTGATATTTAGTCGTTTTCAGCCAATTTAATGGATTTTTGAAAATTTCACTTTTTTGTGAAAATATCCACTAAATGAGCTAATAATATGTGTGAGGATACCCCAGGAGAGTTCCAAATGTGTGTGGGTATATATATCCCACGGGGGTAAAATTGAAAAAAGTTGAAATCATTTTTATTTTGGACTTAGTCATTTTTCCGGCGTTTATCAGACTTTCAGATAGGGCAAATGTCAGTGAGCGTTCCGATTTCAGATCCAGAGCGATTCGCCAAATGAGTCCTTGATATTTAGTCGTTTTCAGGTAATTTTCTGGATTTTTGAAAATTTCACTTTTTTGTGAAAATATCCACTAAATGAGGGAATAAAATGTGTAAGGGTACCCCAGGAGAGTTCCAAATGTGTGTGGGTAGAATATATATCCCATGGGGGTAAAATTGAAAAAAGGTGACAAAAATTTTTTTTTTGGACTTAGTCATTTTTCCAGAGTTTATCAGACTTTCAGATAGGGGAAATGTCAGTGAGCGTTCCGATTTCAGTTCTAGAGCGATTCGCCCAATGAGTCCTTGATATTTAGTCGTTTTCAGCCAATTTTCTGGATTTTTGAAAATTTCACTTTTTTGTGAAAATATCCACTAAATGAGGGAATAATATGTGTGAGGGTACCCCAGGAGAGTTCCAAATGTGTGTGGGTAGAATATATATCCCTCGGGGGTAAAATTGAAAAAAGTTGAAAAAAATTTTTTTTTGGACTTAGTCATTTTTACGGAGTATATCAGACTTTCAGATAGGGCAAATGTCAGTGAGTATTCCGATTTCAGTTCCAAAGCGATTCGCCCAATGAGTCCTTGATATTTAGTTGTTTTCAGCCAATATTTTGGATTTTTGAAAATTTCACTTTTTTGTGAAAATTGAAAAAAGATGACAAAAATTTTTTTTTGGGACTTTGTCATTTTTCCGGAGTTTATCAGACTTTCAGATAGGGCAAATGTCAGTGAGCATTCCGATTTCAGTTCCAGAGCGATTTGCCCAATGAGTCCTTGATATTTAGTCGTTTTCAGCCAATATTTTGGATTTTTGAAAATTTCACTTTTTTGTGAAAATATCCACTAAATGAGCTAATAATATGTGTGAGGATACCCCAGGAGAGTTCTAAATGTGTGTGGGTATATATATCCCACGGGGGTAAAATTGAAAAAAATTGAAATCATTTTTATTTTGGACTTAGTCATTTTTCCGGCATTTATCAGAATTTCAGATAGGGCAAATGTCAGTGAGCGTTCCGATTTCAGATACAGAGCGATTCGCCCAATGAGTCCTTGATATTTAGTCGTTTTCAGGTAATTTTCTGGATTTTTGAAAATTTCACTTTTTTGTGAAAATTGAAAAAAGGTGACAAAAATTTTTTTTGGGGACTTAGTCATTTTTCCGGAGTTTATCAGACTTTCAGATAGGGCAAATGTCAGTGAGCGTTCCGATTTCAGTTCCAGAGCGATTTGCCCAATGAGTCCTTGATATTTAGTCGTTTTCAGCCAATTTTCTGGATTTTTGAAAATTTCACTTTTTTGTGAAAATATCCACTAAATGAGGGAATAATATGTGTGAGGGTACCCCAGGAGAGTTCCAAATGTGTGTGGGTAGAATATATATCCCACGGGGGTAAAATTGAAAAAAGTTGAAAAAAATTTTTTTTTGGACTTAGTCATTTTTACGGAGTATATCAGACTTTCAGATAGGGCAAATGTCAGTGAGTATTCCGATTTCAGTTCCAGAGCGATTCGCCCAATGAGTCCTTGATATTTAATTGTTTTCAGCCAATATTTTGGATTTTTGAAAATTTCACTTTTTTGTGAAAATTGAAAAAAGGTGACAAAAATTTTTTTTTGGGACTTTGTCATTTTTCCGGAGTTTATCAGACTTTCAGATAGGGCAAATGTCAGTGAGCATTCCGATTTCAGTTCCAGAGCGATTTGCCCAATGAGTCCTTGATATTTAGTCGTTTTCAGCCAATATTTTGGATTTTTGAAAATTTCACTTTTTTGTGAAAATATCCACTAAATGAGCTAATAATATGTGTGAGGATACCCCAGGAGAGTTCCAAATGTGTGTGGGTATATATATCCCACGGGGGTAAAATTGAAAAAAATTGAAATCATTTTTATTTTGGACTTAGTCATTTTTCCGGCATTTATCAGAATTTCAGATAGGGCAAATGTCAGTGAGCGTTCCGATTTCAGATACAGAGCGATTCGCCCAATGAGTCCTTGATATTTAGTCGTTTTCAGGTAATTTTATGGATTTTTGAAAATTTCACTTTTTTGTGAAAATTGAAAAAAGGTGACAAAAATTTTTTTTTTGGACTTAGTCATTTTTCCGGAGTTTATCAGACTTTCAGATAGGGCAAATGTCAGTGAGCGTTCCGATTTCAGTTCCAGAGCGATTTGCCCAATGAGTCCTTGATATTTAGTCGTTTTCAGCCAATTTTCTGGATTTTTGAAAATTTCACTTTTTTGTGAAAATATCCACTAAATGAGGGAATAATATGTGTGAGGGTACCCCAGGAGAGTTCCAAATCTGTGTGGGTAGAATATATATCCCACGGGGGTAAAATTGAAAAAAGGTGACAAAAATATTTTTTTGGACTTAGTCATTTTTCCCGGCGTTTATCAGACTTTCAGATAGGGGAAATGTCAGTGAGCATTCCGATTTCAATTCCACAGTGATTCGCCCAATGAGTCCTTGATATTTAGTCGTTTTCAGCCAATTTAATGGATTTTTGAAAATTTCACTTTTGTGTGAAAATATCCACTAAATGAGCTAATAATATGTGTGAGGATACCCCAGGAGAGTTCCAAATGTGTGTGGGTATATATATCCCACGGGGGTAAAATTGAAAAAAGTTGAAATCATTTTTATTTTGGACTTAGTCATTTTTCCGGCGTTTATCAGACTTTCAGATAGGGCAAATGTCAGTGAGCGTTCCGATTTCAGATCCAGAGCGATTCGCCCAATGAGTCCTTGATATTTAGTCGTTTTCAGGTAATTTTCTGGATTTTTGAAAATTTCACTTTTTTTGTGAAAATATCCACTAAATGAGGGAATAAAATGTGTAAGGGTACCCCAGGAGAGTTCCAAATGTGTGTGGGTAGAATATATATCCCACGGGGGTAAAATTGAAAAAAGTTGAAAAAAAATTTTTTTTGGACTTAGTCATTTTTACGGAGTATATCGGACTTTCAGATAGGGCAAATGTCAGTGAGCATTCCGATTTCAATTCCAAAGTGAGTCCAATGAGTCCTTGATATTTAGTCATTTTCAGCCAATTTACTGGATTTTTGAAAATTTCACTTTTTTTGTGAAAATATCCACTAAATGAGGGAATAATATGTGTGAGGGTACCCCAGGAGAGTTCCAAATCTGTGTGGGTAGAATATATATCCCATGGTGGTAAAATTGAAAAAAGGTGACAAAATTTTTTTTTTTGGACTTAGTCATTTTTCCAGAGTTTATCAGAATTTCAGATAGGGCAAATGTCAGTGAGCGTTCCGATTTCAGATACAGAGCGATTCGCCCAATGAGTCATTGATATATAGTCGTTTTCAGGTAATTTTCTGGATTTTTGAAAATTTCACTTTTTTGTGAAAATTGAAAAAAGGTGACAAAAATTTTTTTTGGGGACTTAGTCATTTTTCCGGAGTTTATCAGACTTTCAGATAGGGGAAATGTCAGTGAGCGTTCCGATTTCAGTTCCAGAGCGATTCGCCCAATGAGTCCTTGATATTTAGTTGTTTTCAGCCAATATTTTGGATTTTTGAAAATTTCACTTTCTTGTGACAATATCCACTAAATGAGGGAATAATATGTGTGAGGGTACCCCAGGAGAGTTCCAAATGTGTGTGAGTAGAATAAATATCCCACGGGGGTAAAATTGAAAAAAGTTTAAAATTTTTTTTTTTTTGCACATAGTCATTTTTCCGGCATTTATCAGACTTTCAGATAGGGGAAATGTCAGTGAGCATTCCGGTTTCAGTTCCAGAGCGAATCGCCCAATGAGTCCTTGATATTTAGTCGTTTTCAGCCAATATTTTGGATTTTTGAAAATTTCACTTTCTTGTGACAATATCCACTAAATGAGGGAATAATATGTGTGAGGGTACCCCAGGAGAGTTCCAAATGTGTGTGGGTAGAATATATATCCCACGGGGGTAAAATTGAAAAAAGTTGAAAAAATTTTTTCTTTGGATTTAGTCATTTTTCCGGCGTTTATCAGACTTTCAGATAGGGCAAATGTCAGTGAGCATTCCGATTTCAGTTCCAGAGCGATTCGCCCAATGAGTCCTTGATATTTAGTCGTTTTCAGCCAATATTTTGGATTTTTGAAAATTTCACTTTCTTGTGACAATATCCACTAAATGAGGGAATAATATGTGTGAGGGTACCCCAGGAGAGTTCCAAATGTGTGTGGGTAGAATATATATCCCACGGGGGTAAAATTGAAAAAAGTTGAAAAAAATTTTTTGGGACTTAGTCATTTTTCCGGCGTTTATCAGACTTTCAGATAGGGGAAATGTCAGTGAGCGTTCCGATTTCAATTCCAGAGCGATTCGCCCATTGAGTCCTCGATATTTAGTCGTTTTCAGCCAATTTTCTGGATTTTTTAAAATTTCACTTTCTTGTGACAATATCCACTAAATAAGGGAATAATATGTGTGACGGAACCCCAGGAGAGTTACAAATGTGTGTGAGTAGAATATATATCCCACGGGGGTAAAATTGAAAAAAGTTGAAAAAATTTTTTCTTTGGACTTAGTCATTTTTCCGGCGTTTATCAGACTTTCAGATAGGGCAAATGTCAGTGAGCATTTCGATTTCAGTTCCAGAGCGATTCGCCCAATGAGTCCTTGATATTTAGTCGTTTTCAGCCAATATTTTGGATTTTTGAAAATTTCACTTTCTTGTGACAATATCCACTAAATGAGGGAATAATATGTGTGACGGAACCCCAGGAGAGTTCCAAATGTGTGTGGGTAGAATATATATCCTACGGGGGTAAAATTGAAAAAAGTTGAAAAAATTTATTCTTTGGACTTAGTCATTTTTCCGGCGTTTAGCAGACTTTCAGATAGGGGAAATGTCAGTGAGCGTTCCGATTTCAGTTCCAGAGCGATTCACCCAATGAGTCCTTGATATTTAGTCGTTTTCAGCCAATTTTCTAGAGTTTTGAAAATTTCACTTTTTTGTGAAAATATCCACTAAATGAGGGAATAATATGTGTGAGGGATCCCCAGGAGAGTTCCAAATGTGTGTGGGTAGAATATATATCCCACGGGGGTAAAATTGAAAAAAGTTGAAAAAATTTTTTTTTTGGACTTAGTCATTTTTCCGGCGTTTATCAGACTTTCAGATAGGGCAAATGTCAGTGAGCATTCCGATTTCAGTTCCAGAGCGATTCGCCCAATGAGTCCTTGATATTTAGTCGTTTTCAGCCAATATTTTGGATTTTTAAAAATTTCACTTTCTTGTGACAATATCCACTAAATGAGGGAATAATATGTGTGAGGGTACCCCAGGAGAGTTCCACATGTGTGTGAGTAGAATATATATCCCACGGGGGTAAAATTGAAAAAAGTTTAAAATTTTTTTATTTTGTACTTAGTCATTTTTCCGGCATTTATCAGACTTTCAGACAGGGGAAATGTCAGTGAGCATTCCGATTTCAGTTCCAGAGCGAATCGCCCAATGAGTCCTTGATATTTAGTCGTTTTCAGCCAATTTTCTGGAGTTTTGAAAATTTCACTTTTTTGTGAAAATATCCACTAAATGAGGGAATAATATGTGTGAGGGAACCCCAGGAGAGTTCCAAATGTGTGTGGGTAGAATATATATCCCACTGGGGTAAAATTGAAAAAAGTTGAAAAAATTTTTTCTTTGGACTTAGTCATTTTTCCGGCGTTTATCAGACTTTCAGATAGGGCAAATGTCAGTGAGCATTCCGATTTCATTTCCAGAGCGAATCGCCCAATGATTCCTTGATATTTAGTCGTTTTCAGCCAATTTTCTAGAGTTTTGAAAATTTCACTTTTTTGTGAAAATATCCACTAAATGAGGGAATAATATGTGTGAGGGATCCCCAGGAGAGTTCCAAATGTGTGTGGGTAGAATATATATCCCACGGGGGTAAAATTGAAAAAAGTTTAAAAAAATTTTTTTTTGTACTTAGTCATTTTTCCGGCATTTATCAGACTTTCAGATAGGGGAAATGTCAGTGAGCATTCCAATTTCAGTTCCAGAGCGAATCGCCCAATGAGTCCTTGATATTTAGTCGTTTTCAGCCAATTTTCTGGAGTTTTGAAAATTTCACTTTTTTGTGAAAATATCCACTAAATGAGGGAATAATATGTGTGAGGGAACCCCAGGAGAGTTCCAAATGTGTGTGGGTAGAATATATATCCCACGGGGGTAAAATTGAAAAAAGTTGAAATAATTTTTTTTTTGGACTTAGTCATTTTTCTGGCGTTTATCAGACTTTCAGATAGGGCAAATGTCAGTGAGGATTCCGATTTCAGTTCCAGAGCGATTCGCCCAATGAGTCCTTAATATTTAGTCGTTTTCAGCCAATATTTTGGATTTTTGAAAATTTCACTTTCTTGTGACAATATCCACTAAATGAGGGAATAATATGTGTGAGGGTACCCCAGGAGAGTTCCAAATGTGTGTGGGTAGACTATATATCCCACGGGGGTAAAATTGAAAAAAGTTTAAAATTTTTTTTTTTGTACTTAGTCATTTTTGCGGCATTTATCAGACTTTCAGATAGGGGAAATGTCAGTGAGCATACCGATTTCAGTTCCAGAGCGAATCGCACAATGAGTCCTTGATATTTAGTCGTTTTCAGCCAATTTTCTGGAGTTTTGAAAATTTCACTTTTTTGTGAAAATATCCACTAAATGAGGGAATAATATGTGTGAGGGTACCGTAGGAGAGTTCCAAATGTGTGTGGGTAGAATATATATCCTACGGGGGTAAAATTGAAAAAAGTTGAAAAAAATTTTTTTGGGACTTAGTAATTTTTCCGGCGTTTATCAGACTTTCAGATAGGGCAAATGTCAGTGAGCATTCCGATTACAGTTCCAGAGCGATTCGCCCAATGAGTACTTGATATTTAGTCGTTTTCAGCCAATATTTTGGATTTTTGAAAATTTCACTTTCTTGTGACAATATCCACTAAATGAGGGAATAATATGAGTGAGGGTACCCCAGGAGAGTTCCAAATGTGTGTGAGTAGAATGTATATCCCACGGGGGTAAAATTGAAAAAAGTTTAAACTTTTTTTTTTTGTACTTAGTCATTTTTCCGGCATTTATCAGACTTTCAGATAGGGGAAATGTCAGTGAGCATTCCGATTTCAGTTCCAGAGCGAATCGCCCAATGAGTCCTTGATATTTAGTCGTTTTCAGCCAATTTTCTGGAGTTTTGAAAATTTCACTTTTTTGTGAAAATATCCACTAAATGACGGAATAATATGTGTGAGGGAACCCCAGGAGAGTTCCAAATGTGTGTGGGTAGAATATATATCCCACGGGGGTAAAATTGAAAAAAGTTTAAAAAATTTTTTTTTTGTACTTAGTCATTTTTCCGGCATTTATCAGACTTTCAGATAGGGGAAATGTCAGTGAGCATTCCGATTTCAGTTCCAGAGCGAATCGCCCAATGAGTCCTTGATATTTAGTCGTTTTCAGCCAATTTTCTGGAGTTTTGAAAATTTCACTTTTTTGTGAAAATATCCACTAAATGAGGGAATAATATGTGTGAGGGAACCCCAGGAGAGTTCCAAATGTGTGTGGGTAGAATATATATCCCACGGGGGTAAAATTGAAAAAAGTTGAAATCATTTTTTTTTTGGACTTAGTCATTTTTCTGGCGTTTATCAGACTTTCAGATAGGGCAAATGTCAGTGAGCGTTCCGATTTCAATTCCAGAGCGATTCGCCCATTGAGTCCTCGATATTTAGTCGTTTTCAGCCAATTTTCTGGATTTTTGAAAATTTCACTTTCTTGTGACAATATCCACTAAATGAGGGAATAATATGTGTGAGGGTACCCCATGAGAGTTCCAAACGTGTGTGGGTAGAATATATATCCTACGGGGGTAAAATTGAAAAAAGTTGAAAAAAATTTTTTTTTGTACTTAGTCATTTTTCCGGCATTTATCAGACTTTCAGATAGGGCAAATGTCAGTGAGCATTCCGATTTCAGTTCCAGAGCGATTCATCCAATGAGTCCTTGATATTTCGTCGTTTTCAGCCAATATTTTGGATTTTTGAAAATTTCACTTTCTTGTGACAATATCCACTAAATGAGGGAATAATATGTGTGACGGAACCCCAGGAGAGTTCCAAATGTGTGTGAGTAGAATATATATCCCACGGGGGTAAAATTGAAAAAAGTTGAAAAAAAATTTTCTTTGGATTTAGTCATTTTTCCGGCGTTTATCAGACTTTCAGATAGGGCAAATGTCAGTGAGCATTCCGATTTCAGTTCCAGAGCGAATCGCCCAATGAGTCCTTGATATTTAGTTGTTTTCAGCCAATTTTCTGGATTTTGAAAATTTTACTTTTTTGTGAAAATATCCACTAAATGAGGGAATAAAATGTGTAAGTGTGCCCCAGGAGAGTTCCAAATGTGTGTGGGTAGAATATATATCCTAAGGGGTAAAACTGAAAAACGTTGAAAAAAAATTTTTTTTTACTTAGTCATTTCTCCGGCATTTATCAGACTTTCAGGTAGGGCAAATGTCAGTGAGCATTCCGATTTCAGTTCCAGAGCGATTAGCCCAATGAGTCCTTGATATTTTGTCATTTTCAGCCAATATTTTGGATTTTTGAAAATTTCACTTTCTTGTGACAATATCCACTAAATGAGGGAATAATATGTGTGAGGGTACCCCAGGAGAGTTCCAAATGTGTGTGGGTAGAAAATATATCCCACGGGGGTAAAATTGAAAAAAGTTGAAAAATTTATTTTTTTGGACTTAGTCATTTTTCCGGCGTTTATCAGACTTTCAGATAGGGCAAATGTCAGTGAGCGTTCCGATTTCAGTTCCAGAGCGATTAGCCCAATGAGTCCTTGATATTTAGTCGTTTTCAGCCAATATTTTGGATTTTTGAAAATTTCACTTTCTTGTGACAATATCCACTAAATGAGGGAATAATATGTGTGAGGGTACCCCAGGAGAGTTCCAAATGTGTGTGGGTAGAATATATATCCCACGGGGGTAAAATTGAAAAAAGTTGAAAAAAATTTTTTTTTGGACTTAGTCATTTTTCCGTCGTTTAGCAGACTTTCAGATAGGGCAAATGTCAGTGAGCGTTCCGATTTCAGTTCCAGAGCGATTCGCCCACTGAGTCCTTGATATTTAGTTGTTTTCAGCCAATTTTCTGGATTTTGAAAATTTTACTTTTTTGTGAAAATATCCACTAAATGAGGGAATAAAATGTGTAAGTGTACCCCAGGAGAGTTCCAAATGTGTGTGGGTAGAATATATATCCTAAGGGGGTAAAACTGAAAAAAGTTGAAAAAAAATTTTTTTTTACTTAGTCATTTCTCCGGCGTTTATCAGACTTTCAGATAGGGCAAATGTCAGTGAGGATTCCGATTTCAGTTCCAGAGCGATTCGCCCAATGAGTCCTTGATATTTAGTCGTTTTCAGCCAATATTTTGGATTTTTGAAAATTTCACTTTCTTGTGACAATATCCACTAAATGAGGGAATAATATGTGTGAGGGTACCCCAGGAGAGTTCCAAATGTGTGTGGGCAGAATATATATTCTATGGGGGTAAAACTGAAAAAAGTTGAAAAAAATTTTTTTTGGACTTAGTCATTTCTCCGGCGTTTATCAGAATTTCAGATAGGGCAAATGTCAGTGATCGTTCCGATTTCAGTTCCAGAGCGATTCGCCCAATGAGTCCTTGATATTTAGTCGTTTTCAGCCAATATTTTGGATTTTTGAAAATTTCACTTTCTTGTGACAATATCCACTAAATGAGGGAATAATATGTGTGAGGGTACACCAGGAGAGTTCCAAATGTGTGTGGGTAGAATACATATCCCACGGGGGTAAAATTGAAAAAAGTTTAAAAAATTTTTTTTTTGTACTTAGTCATTTTTCCGGCATTTATCAGACTTTCAGATAGGGGAAATGTCAGTGAGCATTCCGATTTCAGTTCCAGAGCGAATCGCCCAATGAGTCCTTGATATTTAGTCGTTTTCAGCCAATTTTCTGGAGTTTTGAAAATTTCACTTTTTTGTGAAAATATCCACTAAATGAGGGAATAATATGTGTGAGGGAACCCCAGGAGAGTTCCAAATGTGTGTGGGTAGAATATATATCCCACGGGGGTAAAATTGAAAAAAGTTGAAATCATTTTTTTTTTGGACTTAGTCATTTTTCTGGCGTTTATCAGACTTTCAGATAGGGCAAATGTCAGTGAGCGTTCCGATTTCAATTCCAGAGCGATTCGCCCATTGAGTCCTCGATATTTAGTCGTTTTCAGCCAATTTTCTGGATTTTTGAAAATTTCACTTTCTTGTGACAATATCCACTAAATGAGGGAATAATATGTGTGAGGGTACCCCATGAGAGTTCCAAACGTGTGTGGGTAGAATATATATCCTGCGGGGGTAAAATTGAAAAAAGTTGAAAAAAATTTTTTTTTGTACTTAGTCATTTTTCCGGCATTTATCAGACTTTCAGATAGGGCAAATGTCAGTGAGCATTCCGATTTCAGTTCCAGAGCGATTCATCCAATGAGTCCTTGATATTTCGTCGTTTTCAGCCAATATTTTGGATTTTTGAAAATTTCACTTTCTTGTGACAATATCCACTAAATGAGGGAATAATATGTGTGACGGAACCCCAGGAGAGTTCCAAATGTGTGTGAGTAGAATATATATCCCACGGGGGTAAAATTGAAAAAAGTTGAAAAAAAATTTTCTTTGGATTTAGTCATTTTTCCGGCATTTGTCAGACTTTCAGATAGGGCAAATGTCAGTGAGCATTCCGATTTCAGTTCCAGAGCGAATCGCCCAATGAGTCCTTGATATTTAGTTGTTTTCAGCCAATTTTCTGGATTTTGAAAATTTTACTTTTTTGTGAAAATATCCACTAAATGAGGGAATAAAATGTGTAAGTGTGCCCCAGGAGAGTTCCAAATGTGTGTGGGTAGAATATATATCCTAAGGGGTAAAACTGAAAAACGTTGAAAAAAAATTTTTTTTTACTTAGTCATTTCTCCGGCGTTTATCAGACTTTCAGGTAGGGCAAATGTCAGTGAGCATTCCGATTTCAGTTCCAGAGCGATTAGCCCAATGAGTCCTTGATATTTTGTCATTTTCAGCCAATATTTTGGATTTTTGAAAATTTCACTTTCTTGTGACAATATCCACTAAATGAGGGAATAATATGTGTGAGGGTACCCCAGGAGAGTTCCAAATGTGTGTGGGTAGAAAATATATCCCACGGGGGTAAAATTGAAAAAAGTTGAAAAATTTATTTTTTTGGACTTAGTCATTTTTCCGGCGTTTATCAGACTTTCAGATAGGGCAAATGTCAGTGAGCGTTCCGATTTCAGTTCCAGAGCGATTAGCCCAATGAGTCCTTGATATTTAGTCGTTTTCAGCCAATATTTTGGATTTTTGAAAATTTCACTTTCTTGTGACAATATCCACTAAATGAGGGGAATAATATGTGTGAGGGTACCCCAGGAGAGTTCCAAAATGTGTGTGGGTAGAATATATATCCTACAGGGGTAAAACTGAAAAAAGTTGAAAAAATTTTTTTTGGGACTTAGTCATTTCTCCGGCGTTTATCAGACTTTCAGATAGGGCAAATGTCAGTGAGCGTTCCGATTTCAGTTCCAGAGCGATTCGCCCAATGAGTCCTTGATATTTAGTCGTTTTCAGCCAATATTTTGCTATTTTGAAAATTTCACTTTCTTGTGACAATATCCACTAAATGAGGGAATAATATGTGTGAGGGTACCCCAGGAGAGTTCCAAATGTGTGTCGGTAGAATATATATTCTACGGGGGTAAAACTGAAAAAAGTTGAAAAAAAATTTTTTTGGACTTAGTCAATTCTCCGGCGTTTATCAGACTTTCAGATAGGGCAAATGTCAGTGAGCGTTCCGATTTCAGTTCCAGAGCGATTCGCCCACTGAGTCCTTGATATTTAGTTGTTTTCAGCCAATTTTCTTGATTTTGAAAATTTTACTTTTTTGTGAAAATATCCACTAAATGAGGGAATAAAATGTGTAAGTGTACCCCAGGAGAGTTCCAAATGTGTGTGGGTAGAATATATATCCTAAGGGGGTAAAACTGAAAAAAGTTGAAAAAAAATTTTTTTTTACTTAGTCATTTCTCCGGCGTTTATCAGACTTTCAGATAGGGGAAATGTCAGTGAGCGTTCCGATTTCAGTTCCAGAGCGATTCGCCCAATGAGTCCTTGATATTTAGTCGTTTTCAGCCAATTTTGTGGATTTTTGAAAATTTCACTTTTTTGTGAAAATATCCACTAAATGAGGGAATAATATGTGTGAGGGTACCCCAGGAGAGTTCCAAATGTGTGTGGGTAGAAAATATATCCCACGGGGGTAAAATTGAAAAAAGTTGAAAAATTTATTTTTTTGGACTTAGTCATTTTTCCGGCGTTTATCAGACTTTCAGATAGGGGAAATGTCAGTGAGCGTTCCGATTTCAGTTCCAGAGTGATTAGCCCAATGAGTCCTTGATATTTAGTCGTTTTCAGCCAATATTTTGGATTTTTGAAAATTTCACTTTCTTGTGACAATATCCACTAAATGAGGGAATAATATGTGTAAGGGTACCCCAGGAGAGTTCCAAATGTGTGTGGGTAGAAAATATATCCCACGGGGGTAAAATTGAAAAAAGTTGAAAAATTTTTTTTTTTGGACTTAGTCATTTTTCCGTCGTTTATCAGACTTTCAGATAGGGCAAATGTCAGTGAGCGTTCCGATTTCAGTTCCAGAGCGATTCGCCCAATGAGTCCTTGATATTTCGTCGTTTTCAGCCAATATTTTGGATTTTTGAAAATTTCACTTTCTTGTGACAATATCCACTAAATGAGGAAATAATATGTGTGAGGGTACCCCAGGAGAGTTCCAAATGTGTGTGGGTAGAATATATATCCTACGGGGGTAAAATTGAAAAAAGTTGAAAAAAAATTTTTTGGGGACTTAGTCATTTTTCCGGCGTTTATCAGACTTTCAGATAAGGCAAATTTAAGTGAGCGTTCCGATTTCAGTTCCAGAGCGATTCGCCCAATGAGTCCTTGATATTTTGTCGTTTTCAGCCAATTTTCAGGATTTTTGAAAATTTCACTTTTTTTGTGAAAATATCCACTAAATGAGGGAATAATATGTGTGAGGGTACCCCAGGAGAGTTCCAAATGTGTGTGGGTAGAAAATATATCCCACGGGAATAAAATTGAAAAAAGTTGAAAACTTTTTTTTTTTTGACTTAGTCATTTTTCCGGCGTTTATCAGACTTTCAGATAGGGCAAATGTCAGTGAGCGTTCCGATTTCAGTTCCAGAGCGATTCGCCCAATGAGTCCTTGATATTTCGTCGTTTTCAGCCAATATTTTGGATTTTTGAAAATTTCACTTTCTTGTGACAATATCCACTAAATGAGGAAATAATATGTGTGAGGGTACCCCAGGAGAGTTCCAAATGTGTGTGGGTAGAATATATATCCTACGGGGGTAAAACTGAAAAAAGTTGAAAACAAATTTTTTTGGACTTAGTCATTTCTCCGGCGTTTAGCAGACTTTCAGATAGGGGAAATGTCAGTGAGCGTTCCGATTTCAGTTCCAGAGCGATTCGCCCAATGAGTCCTTGATATTTAGTCGTTTTCAGCCAATTTTCTGGATTTTTGAAAATTTCACTTTTTTGTGAAAATATCCACTAAATGAGGGAATAATATGTGTGAGGGTACCCCAGGAGAGTTCCAAATGTGTGTGGGTAGAAAATATATCCCACGGGGGTAAAATTGAAAAAAGTTGAAAAATTTATTTTTTTGGACTTAGTCATTTTTCCGGCGTTTATCAGACTTTCAGATAGGGGAAATGTCAGTGAGCGTTCCGATTTCAGTTACAGAGCGATTCATCCAATGAGTCCTTGATATTTCGTCGTTTTCAGCCAATATTTTGGATTTTTGAAAATTTCACTTTCTTGTGACAATATCCACTAAATGAGGGAATAATATGTGTGACGGAACCCCAGGAGAGTTCCAAATGTGTGTGAGTAGAATATATATCCCACGGGGGTAAAATTGAAAAAAGTTGAAAAAATTTTTTCTTTGGATTTAGTCATTTTTCCGGCGTTTATCAGACTTTCAGATAGGGCAAATGTCAGTGAGCATTCCGATTTCAGTTCCAGAGCGAATCGCCCAATGAGTCCTTGATATTTAGTCGTTTTCAGCCAATTTTCTAGAGTTTTGAAAATTTCACTTTTTTGTGAAAATAACCACTAAATGAGGGAATAATATGTGTGAGGGATCCCCAGGAGAGTTCCAAATGTGTGTGGGTAGAATATATATCCCACGGGGGTAAAATTGAAAAAAGTTGAAAAAATTTTTTTTGGACTTAGTCATTTCTCCGGCGTTTATCAGAATTTCAGATAGGGCAAATGTCAGTGATCGTTCCGATTTCAGTTCCAGAGCGATTCGGCCAATGAGTCCTTGATATTTAGTCGTTTTCAGCCAATATTTTGGATTTTTGAAAATTTCACTTTCTTGTGACAATATCCACTAAATGAGGGAATAATATGTGTGAGGGTACCCCAGGAGAGTTCCAAATGTGTGTGGGTAGAATATATATCCTACGGGGGTAAAATTGAAAAAAGTTGAAAAATTTTTTTTTTTGGACGTAGTCATTTTTCCGGCGTTTATCAGACTTTCAGATAGGGCAAATGTCAGTGAGCGTTCTGATATCAGTTCCACAGCGATTCGCCCAATGAGTCCTTGATATTTCGTCGTTTTCAGCCAATATTTTGGATTTTTGAAAATTTCACTTTCTTGTGACAATATCCACTAAATGAGGGAATAATATGTGTGAGGGTACCCCAGGAGAGTTCCAAATGTGTGTCAGTAGAATATATATTCTACGGGGGTAAAACTGAAAAAAGTTTAAAAAAATTTTTTTTTGACTTAGTCAATTCTTCGGCGTTTATCAGACTTTCAGATAGGGCAAATGTCAGTGAGCGTTCCGATTTCAGTTCCAGAGCGATTCGCCCACTGAGTCCTTGATATTTAGTTGTTTTCAGCCAATTTTCTGGATTTTGAAAATTTTACTTTTTTGTGAAAATATCCACTAAATGAGGGAATAAAATGTGTAAGTGTACCCCAGGAGAGTTCCAAATGTGTGTGGGTAGAATATATATCCTAAGGGGGTAAAACTGAAAAAAGTTGAAAAAAAATTTTTTTTTACTTAGTCATTTCTCCGGCGTTTATCAGACTTTCAGGTAGGGCAAATGTCAGTGAGCATTCCGATTTCAGTTCCAGAGCGATTCGCCCACTGAGTCCTTGATATTTTGTCATTTTCAGCCAATATTTTGGATTTTTGAAAATTTCACTTTCTTGTGACAATATCCACTAAATGAGGGAATAATATGTGTGAGGGTACCCCAGGAGAGTTCCAAATGTGTGTGGGTAGAAAATATATCCCACGGGGGTAAAATTGAAAAAAGTTGAAAAATTTATTTTTTTGGACTTAGTCATTTTTCCGGCGTTTATCAGACTTTCAGATAGGGCAAATGTCACTGAGCGTTCCGATTTCAGTTCCAGAGCGATTCGCCCAATGAGTCCTTGATATTTCGTCGTTTTCAGCCAATATTTTGGATTTTTGAAAATTTCACTTTCTTGTGACAATATCCACTAAATGAGGAAATAATATGTGTGAGGGTACCCCAGGAGAGTTCCAAATGTGTGTGGGTAGAATATATATCCTACGGGGGTAAAATTGAAAAAAGTTGAAAAAAAATTTTTTGGGGACTTAGTCATTTTTCCGCCGTTTATCAGACTTTCAGATAGGGGAAATGTCAGTGAGCGTTCCGATTTCAGTTCCAGAGCGATTCGCCCATTGAATTCTTGATATTTAGTCGTTTTCAGCCAATATTTTGGATTTTTGAAAATTTCACTTTCTTGTGACAATATCCACTAAATGAGGGAATAATATGTGTGAGGGTACCCCAGGAGAGTTCCAAATGTGTGTGGGTAGAAAATATATCCCACGGGAATAAAATTGAAAAAAGTTGAAAACTTTTTTTTTTTTGACTTAGTCATTTTTCCGGCGTTTATCAGACTTTCAGATAAGGCAAATTTAAGTGAGCGTTCCGATTTCAGTTCCAGAGCGATTCGCCCAATGAGTCCTTGATATTTCGTCGTTTTCAGCCAATATTTTGGATTTTTGAAAATTTAACTTTCTTGTGACAATATCCACTAAATGAGGGAATAATATGTGTGAGGGTACCCCAGGAGAGTTCCAAATGTGTGTGGGTAGAATATATATCCCACGGGGGTAAAATTGAAAAAAGTTAAAAAAAAATTTTTTTTGTACTTAGTCATTTTTGCGGCATTTTTCCAACTTTCAGATAGGGGAAATGTCAGTGAGCATTCCGATTTCAGTTCCAGAGCGATTCGCCCAATGAGTCCTTGATATTTCGTCGTTTTCAGACAATATTTTGAATTTTTGAAAATTTCACTTTCTTGTGACAATATCCACTAAATGAGGGAATAATATGTGTGAGGGTACCCCAGGAGAGTTCCAAATGTGTGTGGGTAGAATATATATCCTACGGGGGTAAAACTGAGAAAAGTTGAAAAAAATTTTTTTTGGACTTAGTCATTTCTCCGGCGTTTATCAGAATTTCAGATAGGGGAAATATCAGTGAGCGTTCCGATTTCAGTTCCAGAGCGATTCGGCCAATGAGTCCTTGATATTTTGTCGTTTTCAGCCAATTTTCAGGATTTTTGAAAATTTCACTTTTTTTGTGAAAATATCCACTAAATGAGGGAATAATATGTGTGAGGGTACCCCAGGAGAGTTCCAAATGTGTGTGGGTAGAATATATATCCTACGGGGGTAAAACTGAAAAAAGTTGAAAACAAATTTTTTTGGACTTAGTCATTTCTCCGGCGTTTAGCAGACTTTCAGATAGGGGAAATGTCAGTGAGCGTTCCGATTTCAGTTCCAGAGCGATTCGCCCAAGAGTCCTTGATATTTAGTCGTTTTCAGCCAATTTTCTGGATTTTTGAAAATTTCACTTTTTTGTGAAAATATCCACTAAATGAGGGAATAATATGTGTGAGGGTACCCCAGGAGAGTTCCAAATGTGTGTGGGTAGAAAATATATCCCACGGGAATAAAATTGAAAAAAGTTGAAAACTTTTTTTTTTTTGACTTAGTCATTTTTCCGGCGTTTATCAGACTTTCAGATAGGGCAAATGTCAGTGAGCGTTCCGATTTCAGTTCCAGAGCGATTCGCCCAATGAGTCCTTGATATTTCGTCGTTTTCAGCCAATATTTTGGATTTTTGAAAATTTCACTTTCTTGTGACAATATCCACTAAATGAGGAAACAATATGTGTGAGGGTACCCCAGGAGAGTTCCAAATGTGTGTGGGTAGAATATATATCCTACGGGGGTAAAACTGAAAAAAGTTGAAAACAAATTTTTTTGGACTTAGTCATTTCTCCGGCGTTTAGCAGACTTTCAGATAGGGGAAATGTCAGTGAGCGTTCCGATTTCAGTTCCAGAGCGATTCGCCCAATGAGTCCTTGATATTTAGTCGTTTTCAGCCAATTTTCTGGATTTTTGAAAATTTCACTTTTTTGTGAAAATATCCACTAAATGAGGGAATAATATGTGTGAGGGTACCCCAGGAGCATTCCAAATAGGTGTGGGTAGAAAATATATCCCACAGGAGTAAAATTTAAAAAAGTTGAAAAATGTATTTTTTTGGACTTAGTCATTTTTCCGGCGTTTATCAGACTTTCAGATAGGGCAAATGTCAGTGAGCGTTCCGATTTCAGTTCTAGAGTGATTCGCCCAATGAGTCCTTGATATTTTGTCGTTTTCAGCCAATATTTTGTATTTTTGGAAATTTCACTTTCTTGTGACAATATCCACTAAATGAGGGAATAATATGTGTGAGGGTACCCCAAGAAAGTTCCAAATGTGTGTGGGTAGAATATATATCCTAAGAGGGTAAAATTTAAAAAAGTTGAAAAATTTTTTTTTTTGGACTTAGTCATTTCTCCGGCGTTTATCAGACTTTCAGATAGGGGAAATGTCAGTGAGCGTTCCGATTTCAGTTCCACAGCGATTAGCCCAATGAGTCCTTGATATTTAGTCGTTTTCAGCCAATATTTTGGATTTTTGAAAATTTCACTTTCTTGTGACAATATCCACTAAATGAGGGAATAATATGTGTGAGGGTACCCCAGGAGAGTTCCAAATGTGTGTGGGTAGAATATATATCCCACGGGGGTAAAATTGAAAAAACTTAAAAAAAAATTTTTTTTGTACTTAGTCATTTTTGCGGCATTTTTCCAACTTTCAGATAGGGGAAATGTCAGTGAGCATTCCGATTTCAGTTCCAGAGCGATTCGCCCAATGAGTCCTTGATATTTCGTCGTTTTCAGACAATATTTTGGATTTTTGAAAATTTCACTTTCTTGTGACAATATCCACTAAATGAGGGAATAATATGTGTGAGGGTACCCCAGGAGAGTTCCAAATGTGTGTGGGTAGAAAATATATCCCACGGGGGTAAAATTGAAAAAAGTTGAAAAATTTATTTTTTTGGACTTAGTCATTTTTCCGGCGTTTATCAGACTTTCAGATAGGGCAAATGTCACTGAGCGTTCCGATTTCAGTTCCAGAGCGATTCGCCCAATGAGTCCTTGATATTTCGTCGTTTTCAGCCAATATTTTGGATTTTTGAAAATTTCACTTTCTTGTGACAATATCCACTAAATGAGGAAATAATATGTGTGAGGGTACCCCAGGAGAGTTCCAAATGTGTGTGGGTAGAATATATATCCTACGGGGGTAAAATTGAAAAAAGTTGAAAAAAAATTTTTTGGGGACTTAGTCATTTTTCCGCCGTTTATCAGACTTTCAGATAGGGGAAATGTCAGTGAGCGTTCCGATTTCAGTTCCAGAGCGATTCGCCCATTGAATTCTTGATATTTAGTCGTTTTCAGCCAATATTTTGGATTTTTGAAAATTTCACTTTCTTGTGACAATATCCACTAAATGAGGGAATAATATGTGTGAGGGTACCCCAGGAGAGTTCCAAATGTGTGTGGGTAGAAAATATATCCCACGGGAATAAAATTGAAAAAAGTTGAAAACTTTTTTTTTTTTGACTTAGTCATTTTTCCGGCGTTTATCAGACTTTCAGATAAGGCAAATTTAAGTGAGCGTTCCGATTTCAGTTCCAGAGCGATTCGCCCAATGAGTCCTTGATATTTCGTCGTTTTCAGCCAATATTTTGGATTTTTGAAAATTTAACTTTCTTGTGACAATATCCACTAAATGAGGGAATAATATGTGTGAGGGTACCCCAGGAGAGTTCCAAATGTGTGTGGGTAGAATATATATCCCACGGGGGTAAAATTGAAAAAAGTTAAAAAAAAATTTTTTTTGTACTTAGTCATTTTTGCGGCATTTTTCCAACTTTCAGATAGGGGAAATGTCAGTGAGCATTCCGATTTCAGTTCCAGAGCGATTCGCCCAATGAGTCCTTGATATTTCGTCGTTTTCAGACAATATTTTGAATTTTTGAAAATTTCACTTTCTTGTGACAATATCCACTAAATGAGGGAATAATATGTGTGAGGGTACCCCAGGAGAGTTCCAAATGTGTGTGGGTAGAATATATATCCTACGGGGGTAAAACTGAGAAAAGTTGAAAAAAATTTTTTTTGGACTTAGTCATTTCTCCGGCGTTTATCAGAATTTCAGATAGGGGAAATATCAGTGAGCGTTCCGATTTCAGTTCCAGAGCGATTCGGCCAATGAGTCCTTGATATTTTGTCGTTTTCAGCCAATTTTCAGGATTTTTGAAAATTTCACTTTTTTTGTGAAAATATCCACTAAATGAGGGAATAATATGTGTGAGGGTACCCCAGGAGAGTTCCAAATGTGTGTGGGTAGAATATATATCCTACGGGGGTAAAACTGAAAAAAGTTGAAAACAAATTTTTTTGGACTTAGTCATTTCTCCGGCGTTTAGCAGACTTTCAGATAGGGGAAATGTCAGTGAGCGTTCCGATTTCAGTTCCAGAGCGATTCGCCCAATGAGTCCTTGATATTTAGTCGTTTTCAGCCAATTTTCTGGATTTTTGAAAATTTCACTTTTTTGTGAAAATATCCACTAAATGAGGGAATAATATGTGTGAGGGTACCCCAGGAGAGTTCCAAATGTGTGTGGGTAGAAAATATATCCCACGGGAATAAAATTGAAAAAAGTTGAAAACTTTTTTTTTTTTGACTTAGTCATTTTTCCGGAGTTTATCAGACTTTCAGATAGGGCAAATGTCAGTGAGCGTTCCGATTTCAGTTCCAGAGCGATTCGCCCAATGAGTCCTTGATATTTCGTCGTTTTCAGCCAATATTTTGGATTTTTGAAAATTTCACTTTCTTGTGACAATATCCACTAAATGAGGAAACAATATGTGTGAGGGTACCCCAGGAGAGTTCCAAATGTGTGTGGGTAGAATATATATCCTACGGGGGTAAAACTGAAAAAAGTTGAAAACAAATTTTTTTGGACTTAGTCATTTCTCCGGCGTTTAGCAGACTTTCAGATAGGGGAAATGTCAGTGAGCGTTCCGATTTCAGTTCCAGAGCGATTCGCCCAATGAGTCCTTGATATTTAGTCGTTTTCAGCCAATTTTCTGGATTTTTGAAAATTTCACTTTTTTGTGAAAATATCCACTAAATGAGGGAATAATATGTGTGAGGGTACCCCAGGAGCATTCCAAATAGGTGTGGGTAGAAAATATATCCCACAGGAGTAAAATTTAAAAAAGTTGAAAAATGTATTTTTTTGGACTTAGTCATTTTTCCGGCGTTTATCAGACTTTCAGATAGGGCAAATGTCAGTGAGCGTTCCGATTTCAGTTCTAGAGTGATTCGCCCAATGAGTCCTTGATATTTAGTCGTTTTCAGCCAATATTTTGGATTTTTGAAAATTTCACTTTTTTGTGAAAATATCCACTAAATGAGGGAATAATATGTGTGAGGGTACCCCAGGAGAGTTCCAAATGTGTGTGTGTAGAATATATATCCTACGGGGGTAAAACTGAGAAAAGTTTAAAAAAATTTTTTTTGGACTTAGTCATTTCTCCGGCGTTTATCAGAATTTCAGATAGGGGAAATGTCAGTGAGCGTTCCGATTTCAGTTCCAGAGCGATTCGGCCAATGAGTCCTTGATATTTTGTCGTTTTCAGCCAATTTTCAGGATTTTTGAAAATTTCACTTTTTTTGTGAAAATATCCACTAAATGAGGGAATAATATGTGTGAGGGTACCCCAGGAGAGTTCCAAATGTGTGTGGGTAGAAAATATATCCCACGGGAATAAAATTGAAAAAAGTTGAAAACTTTTTTTTTTTTGACTTAGTCATTTTTCCGGCATTTATCAGACTTTCAGATAGGGCAAATGTCAGTGAGCATTCCGATTTCAGTTCCAGAGCGATTCGCCCAATGAGTCCTTGATATTTCGTCGTTTTCAGCCAATATTTTGGATTTTTGAAAATTTCACTTTCTTGTGACAATATCCACTAAATGAGGAAATAATATGTGTGAGGGTACCCCAGGAGAGTTCCAAATGTGTGTGGGTAGAAAATATATCCCACGGGGGTAAAATTAAAAAAAGTTGAAAAATTTATTTTTTTGGACTTAGTCATTTTTCCGGCGTTTATCAGACTTTCAGATAGGGCAAGTGTCAGTGAGCGTTCCGATTTCAGTTCCAGAGCAATTCGCCCAATGAGTCCTTGATATTTTGTCGTTTTCAGCCAATATTTTGGATTTTTGAAAATTTCACTTTCTTGTGACAATATCCACTAAATGAGGGAATAATATGTGTGAGGGTACCCCAGGAGAGTTCCAAATGTGTGTGGGTAGAATATATATCCTACGGGGGTAAAACTGAAAAAAGTTGAAAACAATTTTTTTTGGACTTAGTCTTTTCTCCGGCATTTATCAGACTTTCAGATAGGGGAAATGTCAGTGAGCGTTCCGATTTCAGTTCCAGAGCGATTCGCCCAATGAGTCCTTGATATTTAGTCGTTTTCAGCCAATTTTCTGGATTTTTGAAAATTTCACTTTTTTGTGAAAATATCCACTAAATGAGGGAATAATATGTGTGAGGGTACCCCAGGAGCATTCCAAATGTGTGTGAGTAGAAAATATATCCCACAGGGGTAAAATTAAAAAAAGTTGAAAAATTTATTTTTTTGGACTTAGTCATTTTTCCGGCGTTTATCAGACTTTCAGATAGGGGAAATGTCAGTTAGCATTCCGATTTCAGTTCCAGAGCGATTCGCCCAATGAGTCCTTGATATTTAGTCGTTTTCAGCCAATTTTCTGGATATTTGAAAATTTCACTTTTTTGTGAAAATATCCACTAAATGAGGGAATAATATGTGTGAGGGTACCCCAGGAGAGTTCCAAATGTGTGTGTGTAGAATATATATCCTACGGGGGTAAAACTGAAAAAAGTTGAAAACAAATTTTTTTGGACTTAGTCATTTCTCCGGCGTTTATCAGACTTTCAGATAGGGGAAATGACAGTGAGCGTTCCGATTTCAGTTCCAGAGCGATTCGCCCAATGAGACCTTGATATTTTGTCGTTTTCAGCCAATATTTTGGATTTTTGAAAATTTCACTTTCTTGTGACAATATCCACTAAATGAGGGAATAATGTGTGTGAGGGTACCCCAGGAGAGTTCCAAATGTGTGTGGGTAGAATATATATCCTACGGGGGTAAAATTAAAAAAAGTTTAAAAAAAATTTTTTGGGGACTTAGTCATTTTTCCTGCGTTTAACAGACTTTCAGATAGGGGAAATGTTAGTGAGCGTTCCGATTTCAGTTCCAGAGCGATTCGCCCATTGAGTCCTTGATATTTAGTCGTTTTCAGCCAATATTTTGGATTTTTGAAAATTTCACTTTCTTGTGATAATATCCACTAAATGATGGAATAATGTGTGTGATGGTACCCCAGGAGAGTTCCAAATGTGTGTGGGTAGAATATATAACCTACGGTGGTAAAACTGAAAAAAGTTGAAAACAAATTTTTTTGGACTTAGTCTTTTCTCCGGCGTTTATCAGACTTTCAGATAGGGGAAATGTCAGTGAGCGTTCCGATTTCAGTTCCAGAGCGATTCGCCCAATGAGTCCTTGATATTTAGTCGTTTTCAGCCAATTTTCTGGATTTTTGAAAATTTCACTTTTTTGTGAAAATATCCACTAAATGAGGGAATAATATGTTTGAGGGTACCCCAGGAGCGTTCCAAATGTGTGTGGGTAGAAAATATATCCCACAGGGGTAAAATTAAAAAAAGTTGAAAAATTTATTTTTTTGGACTTAGTCATTTTTCCGGCGTTTATCAGACTTTCAGATAGGGCAAATGTCAGTGAGCGTTCCGATTTCAGTTCCAGAGCTATTCGCCCAATGAGTCCTTGATATTTAGTCGTTTTCAGCCAATATTTTGGATTTTTGAAAATTTCACTTTCTTGTGACAATATCCACTAAATGAGGGAATAATATGTGTGAGGGTACCCCAGGAGAGTTCCAAATGTGTGTGGGTAGAATATATATCCTACGGGGGTAAAATTAAAAAAGGTTTAAAAAAAAATTTTTTGGACTTAGTCATTTTTCCGGCGTTTATCAGACTTTCAGAGAGGGGAAATGTCAGTGAGCGTTCCGATTTCAGTTCCAGAGCGATTCGCCCAATGAGTCCTTGATATTTAGTCGTTTTCAGCCAATTTTCTGGATTTTTGAAAATTTCACTTTTTTGTGAAAATATCCACTAATTGAGGGAATAATATGTGTGAGGATACCCCAGGAGCGTTCCAAAGTGTGTGGGTAGAAAATATATCCCACAGGGGTAAAATTAAAAAAAGTTGAAAAATTTATTTTTTTGGACTTAGTCATTTTTCCGGAGTTTATCAGACTTTCAGATAGGGCAAATGACAGTGAGCGTTCCGATTTCAGTTCCAGAGCTATTCGCCCAATGAGTCCGTGATATTTAGTCGTTTTCAGCCAATATTTTGGATTTTTGAAAATTTCACTTTCTTGTGACAATATCCACTAAATGAGGGAATAATATGTGTGAGTGTACCCCAGGAGAGTTCCAAATGTGTGTGGGTAGAATATATATCCTATGGGGATAAAATTGAAAAAAGTTGAAAAATTTTTTTTTTGCACTTAGTCATTTTTCCGGCGTTTATCAGACTTTCAGAGAGGGGAAATGTCAGTGAGCGTTCCAAATTCAGTTCCAGAGCGATTCGCCCAATGAGTCCTTGATATTTAGTCGTTTTCAGCCAATTTTCTGTATATTTGAAAATTTCACTTTTTTGTGAAAATATCCACTAAATGAGGGAATAATATGTGTGAGGGTACCCCAGGAGAGTTACAAATGTGTGTGGGTAGAATATATATCAAACGGGGGTAAAATTGAAAAAAGTTGAAAAAAATTTTTTTTTTGCACTTAGTCATTTTTCCGGCGTTTATAAGACTTTCAGATGGGGGAAATGTCAGTGAGCATTCCGATTTCAGTTCCAGAGCAATCCGCCCAGTGAGTCCTTGATATTTAGTCGTTTTCAGCCAATATTTTGGATTTTTGAAAATTTCACTTTCTTGTGACAATATCCACTAAATGAGGGAATAATATGTGTGAGGGTACCCCAGGAGAGTTCCAAATGTGTGTGGGTAGAATATATATCCTACGGGGGTAAAATTAAAAAAAGTTTTAAAAAATTTTTTTCTGACTTAGTCATTTTTCCTGCGTTTATCAGACTTTCAGATAGGGGAAATGTTAATGATCGTTCCGATTTCAGTTCCAGAGCGATTCGCCCATTGAGTCCTTGATATTTAGTCGTTTTCAGCCAATATTTTGGATTTTTGAAAATTTCACTTTCTTGTGACAATATCCACTAAATGAGGGAATAATGTGTGTGATGGTACCCCAGGAGAGTTCCAAATATGTGTGGGTAGAATATATATCCCACGGGGGTAAAATTGAAAAAAGTTTTACATTTTTTTTTTTTGGACTTAGTCATTTTTCCGGCATTGATCAGACTTTCAGATAGGGGAAATGTCAGTTAGCGTTCCGATTTCAGTTCCAGAGAGATTCGCCCAATGAGTCCTTGATATTTAGTTGTTTTCAGCCAATTTTCTGGAGTTTTGAAAATTTCACTTTTTTGTGAAAATATCCACTAAATGAGGGAATAATATGTGTGAGGGTACCCCAGGAGAGTTCCAAATGTGTGTGGGTAGAATATATATCCTACAGGGGTAAAATTGAAAAAAAGTTTAAAAAAAAAATTTTTTGGACTTATTCATTTTTCCGGCGTTTATCAGACTTTCAGAGAGGGGAAATGTCAGTGAGCGTTCCGAATTCAGTTCCAGAGCGATTCTACCAATGAGTCCTTGATATTTAGTCGTTTTCAGCCAATATTTTGGATTTTTGAAAATTTTGCTTTCTTGTGACAATATCCACTAAATGAGGGAATAATATGTGTGAGGGTACCCCAGGAGAGTTCCAAATGTGTGTGGGTAGAATATATATCCTACGGGGGTAAAATTGAAAAAAGTTGAAAAAAAATTTTTTTGGGACCTAGTCATTTTTCCGGCGTTTATCAGACTTTCAGATAGGGCAAATGTCAGTGAGCGTTCCGATTTCAGTTCCAGAGCGATTCGCCCAATGAGTCCTTGATATTTCGTTGTTTTCAGCCAATATTTTGGATTTTTGAAAATTTCACTTTCTTGTGACAATATCCACTAAATGAGGAAATAATATGTGTGATTGTACCCCAGGAGAGTTCCAAATGTGTGTGGGTAGAATATATATCCCACGGGGGTAAAATTGAAAAAAGTTAAAAAAAATTTTTTTTGTACTTAGTCATTTTTGCGGCATTTTTCCGACTTTCAGATAGGGGAAATGTCAGTGAGCATTCCGATTTCAGTTCCAGAGCGATTCGCCCAATGAGTCCTTGATATTTCGTCGTTTTCAGCCAATATTTTGGATTTTTGAAAATTTCACTTTCTTGTGACAATATCCACTAAATGAGGGAATAATATGTGTGAGGGTACCCCAGGAGAGTTCCAAATGTGTGTGTGTAGAATATATATCCTACAGGGGTAAAGCTGAGAAAAGTTGAAAAAAATTTTTTTTGGACTTAGTCATTTCTCCGGCGTTTATCAGAATTTCAGATAGAGGAAATGTCAGTGAGCGTTCCGATTTCAGTTCCAGAGCAATTCGGCCAATGAGTCCTTGATATTTAGTCGTTTTCAGCCAATTTTCTGGATTTTTGAAAATTTCACTTTTTTGTGAAAATATCCACTAAATGAGGGAATAATATGTGTGAGGGTACCCCAGGAGAGTTCCAAATGTGTGTGGGCAGAAAATATATCCCACGGGGGTAAAATTGAAAAAAGTTGAAAAATTTATTTTTTTGGACTTAGTCATTTTTCCGGCGTTTATCAGACTTTCAGATACGGCAAATGTCAGTGAGCGTTCCGATTTCAGTTCCAGAGCGATTAGCCCAATGAGTCCTTGATATTTAGTCGTTTTCAGCAAATATTTTGGATTTTTGAAAATTTCACTTTCTTGTGACAATATCCACTAAATGAGGGAATAATATGTGTGAGGGTACCCCAGGAGAGTTCCAAATGTGTGTGGGTAGAAAATATATCCCACGGGGGTAAAATTGAAAAAAGTTGAAAATTTTTTTTTTTGGACTTAGTCATTTTTCCGGCGTTTATCAGACTTTCAGATAGGGCAAATGTCAGTGAGCGTTCCGATTTCAGTTCCAGAGCAATTCGCCCAATGAGTCCTTGATATTTCGTCGTTTTCAGCCAATATTTTGGATTTTTGAAAATTTCACTTTCTTGTGACAATATCCACTAAATGAGGAAATAATATGTGTGAGGGTACCCCAGGAGGGTTCCAAATGTGTGTGGGTAGAATATATATCCTACGGGGGTAAAATTAAAAAAAGTTTAAAAAAAATTTTTTTGGGACTTAGTCATTTTTCCGGCGTTTATCAGACTTTCAGATAGGGGAAATGTTAGTGAGCGTTCCGATTTCAGTTCCAGTGCGATTCGCCCATTGAGTCCTTGATATTTAGTCGTTTTCAGCCAATATTTTGGATTTTTGAAAATTTCACTTTCTTGTGACAATATCCACTAAATGAGGGAATAATGTGTGTGAGGGTACCCCAGGAGAGTTCCAAATGTGTGTGGGTAGAACATAAATCCTACGGGGGTAAAATTGAAAAAAGTTGAAAATTTTTTTTTTTGGACTTAGTCATTTTTCCGGCGTTTATCAGACTTTAAGATAGGGGAAATGTCAGTGAGCGTTCCGATTTCAGTTCCAGAGCGATTCGTCCAATGAGTCCTTGATATTTAGTCGTTTTCAGCCAATTTTCTGGATTTTTGAAAATTTCACTTTTTTTGTGAAAATATATACTAAATGATCGAATAATATGTGTGAGGGTACCCCAGGAGAGTTCCAAATGTGTGTGGGTAGAAAATATATCCCACGGGGGTAAAATTGAAAAAAGTTGAAAACAAATTTTTTTGGACTTAGTCATTTTTCCTGCGTTTATCAGACTTTCAGATAGGGGAAATGTTAGTGAGCGTTCCGATTTCAGTTCCAGAGCGATTCGCCCAATGAGTCCTTGATATTTAGTCGTTTTCAGCCAATTTTCTGGATTTTTGAAAATTTCACTTTTTTGTGAAAATATCCACTAAATGAGGGAATAATATGTGTGAGGGTACCCCAGGAGCGTTCCAAATGTGTGTGGGTAGAAAATATATCCCACAGGGGTAAAATTAAAAAAAGTTGAAAAATTTATTTTTTTGGACTTAGTCATTTTTCCGGCGTTTATCAGACTTTCAGATAGGGCAAATGTCAGTGAGCGTTCCGATTTCAGTTCCAGAGCTATTCGCCCAATGAGTCCTTGATATTTAGTCGTTTTCAACCAATATTTTGGATTTTTGAAAATTTCACTTTCTTGTGACAATATCCACTAAATGAGGGAATAATATGTGTGAGTGTACCCCAGAAGAGTTCCAAATGTGTGTGGGTAGAATATATATCAAACGAGGGTAAAATTGAAAAAAGTTGAAAAAAATTTTTTTTTGGACTTAGTCATTTTTCCGCCATTTATCAGACATTCAGATAGGGCAAATGTCAGTGAGCATTCCGATTTCAGTTCCAGAGCGATCCGCCCAGTGAGTCCTTGATATTTAGTCGTTTTCAGCCAATATTTTGGATTTTTGAAAATTTCACTTTCTTGTGACAATATCCACTAAATGAGGGAATAATATGTGTGAGGGTACCCCAGGAGAGTTCCAAATGTGTGTGGGTAGAATATATATCCTACGGGGGTAAAATTAAAAAAAGTTTTAAAAAAATTTTTTTGGGACTTAGTCATTTTTCCTGCGTTTATCAGACTTTCAGATAGGGGAAATGTTAGTGAGCGTTCCGATTTCAGTTCCAGAGCGATTCGCCCATTGAGTCATTGATATTTAGTCGTTTTCAGCCAATATTTTGGATTTTTGAAAATTTCACTTTCTTGTGACAATATCCACTAAATGAGGGAATAATGTGTGTGATGGTACCCCAGGAGAGTTCCAAATGTGTGTAGGTAGAATATATCCCACGGGGGTAAAATTGAAAAAAGTTGAAAAAAAATGTTTTTGGACTTAGTCATTTTTCCTGCGTTGATCAGACTTTCAGATAGGGGAAATGTCAGTTAGCATTCCGATTTCAGTTCCAGAGCGATTCGCCCAATGAGTCCTTGATATTTAGTCGTTTTCAGCCAATTTTCTGGATATTTGAAAATTTCACTTTTTTGTGAAAATATCCACTAAATGAGGGAATAATATGTGTGAGGGTACCCCAGGAGAGTTCCAAATGTGTGTGTGTAGAATATATATCCTACGGGGGTAAAACTGAAAAAAGTTGAAAACAAATTTTTTTGGACTTAGTCTTTTCTCCGGCGTTTATCAGACTTTCAGATAGGGGAAATGACAGTGAGCGTTCCGATTTCAGTTCCAGAGCGATTCGCCCATTGAGTCCTTGATATTTAGTCGTTTTCAGCCAATTTTCTGTATATTTGAAAATTTCAATTTTTGTGAAAATATCCACTAAATGAGGTAATAATATGTGTGAGGGTACCCCAGGAGAGTTCCAAATGTGTGTGGGTAGAATATATATCAAACGGGGGTAAAATTGAAAAAAGTTGAAAAAAATTTTTTTTTGGACTTAGTCATTTTTCCGGCGTTTATCAGACTTTAAGATAGGGGAAATGTCAGTGAGCGTTCCGATTTCAGTTCCAGAGCGATTCGTCCAATGAGTCCTTGATATTTAGTCGTTTTCAGCCAATTTTCTGGATTTTTGAAAATTTCACTTTTTTGTGAAAATATATACTAAATGATCGAATAATATGTGTGAGGGTACCCCAGGAGAGTTCCAAATGTGTGTGGGTAGAAAATATATCCCACGGGGGTAAAATTGAAAAAAGTTGAAAACAAATTTTTTTGGACTTAGTCATTTTTCCTGCGTTTATCAGACTTTCAGATAGGGGAAATGTTAGTGAGCGTTCCGATTTCAGTTCCAGAGCGATTCGCCCAATGAGTCCTTGATATTTAGTCGTTTTCAGCCAATTTTCTGGATTTTTGAAAATTTCACTTTTTTGTGAAAATATCCACTAAATGAGGGAATAATATGTGTGAGGGTACCCCAGGAGCGTTCCAAATGTGTGTGGGTAGAAAATATATCCCACAGGGGTAAAATTAAAAAAAGTTGAAAAATTTATTTTTTTGGACTTAGTCATTTTTCCGGCGTTTATCAGACTTTCAGATAGGGCAAATGTCAGTGAGCGTTCCGATTTCAGTTCCAGAGCTATTCGCCCAATGAGTCCTTGATATTTAGTCGTTTTCAACCAATATTTTGGATTTTTGAAAATTTCACTTTCTTGTGACAATATCCACTAAATGAGGGAATAATATGTGTGAGGGTACCCCAGGAGAGTTCCAAATGTGTGTGGGTAGAATATATATCCTACGGGGGTAAAATTAAAAAAAGTTTTAAAAATTTTTTTTTGGGACTTAGTCATTTTTCCTGCGTTTATCAGACTTTCAGATAGGGGAAATGTTAGTGAGCGTTCCGATTTCAGTTCCAGAGCGATTCGCCCATTGAGTCCTTGATATTTAGTCATTTTCAGCCAATATTTTGGATTTTTGAAAATTTCACTTTTTTTGTGAAAATATCCACTAAATGACGGAATAATATGTGTGATGGTACCCCAGGAGAGTTCCAAATGTGTGTGGGTAGAATATATATCCCACGGGGGTAAAATTGAAAAAAGTTGAAAAAAATTTTTTTTTGTACTTAGTCATTTTTCCGGCATTTATCAGACTTTCAGATAGGGGAAATGTCAGAGAGCATTCCGATTTCAGTTCCAGAGCGAATCGCCCAATGAGTCCTTGATATTTAGTCGTTTTCAGCCAATTTTTTGGAGTTTTGAAAATTTCACTTTTTTGTGAAAATATCCACTAAATGAGGGAATAATATGTGTGAGGGTACCCCAGGAGAGTTCCAAATGTGTGTGGGTAGAATATATATCCTATGTGGATAAAATTGAAAAAAGTTGAAAAAATTTTTTTTTGCACTTAGTCATTTTTCCGGCGTTTATCAGACTTTCAGAGAGGGGAAATGTCAGTGAGCGTTCCAAATTCAGTTCCAGAGCGATTCGCCCAATGAGTCCTTGATATTTAGTCGTTTTCAGGGAATTTTCTGTATATTTGAAAATTTCACTTTTTTGTGAAAATATCCACTAAATGAGGGAATAATATGTGTGAGTGTACCCCAGAAGAGTTCCAAATGTGTGTGGGTAGAATATATATCAAACGAGGGTAAAATTGAAAAAAGTTGAAAAAAATTTTTTTTTGGACTTAGTCATTTTTCCGCCATTTATCAGACATTCAGATAGGGCAAATGTCAGTGAGCATTCCGATTTCAGTTCCAGAGCGATCCGCCCAGTGAGTCCTTGATATTTAGTCGTTTTCAGCCAATATTTTGGATTTTTGAAAATTTCACTTTCTTGTGACAATATCCACTAAATGAGGGAATAATATGTGTGAGGGTACCCCAGGAGAGTTCCAAATGTGTGTGGGTAGAATATATATCCTACGGGGGTAAAATTAAAAAAAGTTTTAAAAAATTTTTTTTGGGACTTAGTCATTTTTCCTGCGTTGATCAGACTTTCAGATAGGGGAAATGTCAGTTAGCATTCCGATTTCAGTTCCAGAGCGATTCGCCCAATGAGTCCTTGATATTTAGTCGTTTTCAGCCAATTTTCTGGATATTTGAAAATTTCACTTTTTTGTGAAAATATCCACTAAATGAGGGAATAATATGTGTGAGGGTACCCCAGGAGAGTTCCAAATGTGTGTGTGTAGAATATATATCCTACGGGGGTAAAACTGAAAAAAGTTGAAAACAAATTTTTTTGGACTTAGTCTTTTCTCCGGCGTTTATCAGACTTTCAGATAGGGGAAATGACAGTGAGCGTTCCGATTTCAGTTCCAGAGCGATTCGCCCATTGAGTCCTTGATATTTAGTCGTTTTCAGCCAATTTTCTGTATATTTGAAAATTTCACTTTTTTGTGAAAATATCCACTAAATGAGGGAATAATATGTGTGAGGGTACCCCAGGAGAGTTCCAAATATGTGTGGGTAGAATATATATCCTACGGGGGTAAAATTAAAAAAAGTTTTAAAAAAATTTTTTTGGGACTTAGTCATTTTTCCTGCGTTTATCAGACTTTCAGATAGGGGAAATGTTAGTGAGCGTTCCGATTTCAGTTCCAGAGCGATTCGCCCATTGAGTCCTTGATATTTAGTCGTTTTCAGCCAATATTTTGGATTTTTGAAAATTTCACTTTCTTGTGACAATATCCACTAAATGAGGGAATAATGTGTGTGATGGTACCCCAGGAGAGTTCCAAATATGTGTGGGTAGAATATATATCCCACGGGGGTAAAATTGAAAAAAGTTGAAAAAAAATGTTTTGGACTTAGTCATTTTTCCGGCGTTTATCAGACTTTCAGATAGGGGAAATGTCAGAGAGCATTCCGATTTCAGTTCCAGAGCGAATCGCCCAATGATTCCTTGATATTTAGTGGTTTTCAGCCAATTTTTTGGAGTTTTGAAAATTTCACTTTTTTGTGAAAATATCCACTAAATGAGGGAATAATATGTGTGAGGGTACCCCAGGAGAGTTCCAAATGTGTGTGGGTAGAATATATATCCTACGGGGGTAAAATTGAAAAAAGTTGAAAAAAATTTTTTTTTGGACTTAGTCATTTTTCCGGCGTTTATCAGACTTTCAGAGAGGGGAAATGTCAGTGAGCGTTCCGAATTCAGTTCCAGAGCGATTCGCCCAATGAGTCCTTGATATTTAGTCGTTTTCAGCCAATTTTCTGTATATTTGAAAATTTCACTTTTTTGTGAAAATATCCACTAAATGAGGGAATAATATGTGTGAGGGTACCCCAGGAGAGTTCCAAATGTGTGTGGGTAGAATATATATTAAACGGGGGTAAAATTGAAAAAAGTTGAAAAAAAATTTTTTTTGGACTGTCATTTTTCCGGCGTTTATCAGACTTTCATAGAGGGCAAATGTCAGTGAGCGTTCCGATTTCAGTTCCAGAGCTATTCGCCCAATGAGTCCTTGATATTTAGTTGTTTTCAGCCAATTTTCTGGAGTTTTGAAAATTTCACTTTTTTGTGAAAATATCCACTAAATGAGGGAATAATATGTGTGAGGGTACCCCAGGAGAGTTCCAAATGTGTGTGGGTAGAATATATATCCTACGGGGGTAAAATTGAAAAAAGTTTTAAAAAAATTTTTTTTGGACTTATTCATTTTTCCGGCGTTTATCAGACTTTCAGATAGGGGAAATGTCAGTGAGCGTTCCGATTTCAGTTCCAGAGCGATTCGCCCAATGAGTCCTTGATATTTAGTTGTTTTCAGCCAATTTTCTGGAGTTTTGAAAATTTCACTTTTTTGTGAAAATATCCACTAAATGAGGGAATAATATGTGTGAGGGTACCCCAGGAGAGTTCCAAATGTGTGTGGGTAGAATATATATCCTACGGGGGTAAAATTGAAAAAAGTTTTAAAAAAATTTTTTTTGGACTTATTCATTTTTCCGGCGTTTATCAGACTTTCAGATAGGGGAAATGTCAGTGAGCATTCCGATTTCAGTTCCAGAGCGATTCACTCAATGAGTCCTTGATATTTAGTCGTTTTCAGCCAATTTTCTGGATATTTGAAAATTTCACTTTTTTTGTGAAAATATCCACTAAATGACGGAATAATATGTGTGATGGTACCCCAGGAGAGTTCCAAATGTGTGTGGGTAGAATATATATCCCACGGGGGTAAAATTGAAAAAAGTTGAAAAAAATTTTTTTTTGGACTTAGTCATTTTTCCGGCGTTTATCAGACTTTCAGAGAGGGGAAATGTCAGTGAGCGTTCCGAATTCAGTTCCAGAGCGATTCGCTCAATGAGTCCTTGATATTTAGTCGTTTTCAGCCAATTTTCTGTATATTTGAAAATTTCACTTTTTTGTGAAAATATCCACTAAATGAGGGAATAATATGTGTGAGGGTACCCCAGGAGAGTTCCAAATGTGTGTGGGTAGAATATATATTAAACGGGGGTAAAATTGAAAAAAGTTGAAAAAAAATTTTTTTTGGACTGTCATTTTTCCGGCGTTTATCAGACTTTCAGAGAGGGCAAATGTCAGTGAGCGTTCCGATTTCAGTTCCAGAGCTATTCGCCCAATGAGTCCTTGATATTTAGTTGTTTTCAGCCAATTTTCTGGAGTTTTGAAAATTTCACTTTTTTGTGAAAATATCCACTAAATGAGGGAATAATATGTGTGAGGGTACCCCAGGAGAGTTCCAAATGTGTGTGGGTAGAATATATATCCTACGGGGGTAAAATTGAAAAAAGTTTTTAAAAAATTTTTTTTGGACTTATTCATTTTTCCGGCGTTTATCAGACTTTCAGATAGGGGAAATGTCAGTGAGCATTCCGATTTCAGTTCCAGAGCGATTCACTCAATGAGTCCTTGATATTTAGTCGTTTTCAGCCAATTTTCTGGATATTTGAAAATTTCACTTTTTTTGTGAAAATATCCACTAAATGACGGAATAATATGTGTGATGGTACCCCAGGAGAGTTCCAAATGTGTGTGGGTAGAATATATATCCCACGGGGGTAAAATTGAAAAAAGTTGAAAAAAATTTTTTTTTGGACTTAGTCATTTTTACGGCGTTTATCAGACTTTCAGAGAGGGGAAATGTCAGTGAGCGTTCCGAATTCAGTTCCAGAGCGATTCGACCAATGAGTCCTTGATATTTAGTCGTTTTCAGCCAATTTTCTGTATATTTGAAAATTTCACTTTTTTGTGAAAATATCCACTAAATGAGGGAATAATATGTGTGAGGGTACCCCAGGAGAGTTCCAAATGTGTGTGGGTAGAATATATATTAAACGGGGGTAAAATTGAAAAAAATTGAAAAAAAATTTTTTTTGGACTGTCATTTTTCCTGCGTTTATCAGACTTTCAGATAGGGGAAATGTTAGTGAGCGTTCCGATTTCAGTTCCAGAGCGATTCGCCCATTGAGTCCTTGATATTTAGTCGTTTTCAGCCAATATTTTGGATTTTTGAAAATTTCACTTTCTTGTGACAATATCCACTAAATGAGGGAATAATGTGTGTGATGGTACCCCAGGAGAGTTCCAAATATGTGTGGGTAGAATATATATCCCACGGGGGTAAAATTGAAAAAAGTTGAAAAAAAATGGTTTGGACTTAGTCATTTTTCCGGCGTTTATCAGACTTTCAGATAGGGGCAATGTCAGAGAGCATTCCGATTTCAGTTCCAGAGCGAATCGCCCAATGAGTCCTTGATATTTAGTCGTTTTCAGCCAATTTTTTGGAGTTTTGAAAATTTCACTTTTTTGTGAAAATATCCACTAAATGAGGGAATAATATGTGTGAGGGTACCCCAGGAGAGTTCCAAATGTGTGTGGGTAGAATATATATCCTACGGGGGTAAAATTGAAAAAAGTTGAAAAAAATTTTTTTTTGGACTTAGTCATTTTTCCGACGTTTATCAGACTTTCAGAGAGGGGAAATGTCAGTGAGCGTTCCGAATTCAGTTCCAGAGCGATTCGCCCAATGAGTCCTTGATATTTAGTCGTTTTCAGCCAATTTTCTGTATATTTGAAAATTTCACTTTTTTGTGAAAATATCCACTAAATGAGGGAATAATATGTGTGAGGGTACCCCAGGAGAGTTCCAAATGTGTGTGGGTAGAATATATATTAAACGGGGGTAAAATTGAAAAAAGTTGAAAAAAATTTTTTTTTGGACTGTCATTTTTCCGGCGTTTATCAGACTTTCAGAGAGGGCAAATGTCAGTGAGCGTTCCGATTTCAGTTCCAGAGCTATTCGCCCAATGAGTCATTGATATTTAGTTGTTTTCAGCCAATTTTCTGGAGTTTTGAAAATTTCACTTTTTTGTGAAAATATCCACTAAATGAGGGAATAATATGTGTGAGGGTACCCCAGGAGAGTTCCAAATGTGTGTGGGTAGAATATATATCCTACGGGGGTAAAATTGAAAAAAGTTTTAAAAAAATTTTTTTTGGACTTATTCATTTTTCCGGCGTTTATCAGACTTTCAGATAGGGGAAATGTCAGTGAGCGTTCCGATTTCAGTTCCAGAGCGATTCGCCCAATGAGTCCTTGATATTTAGTTGTTTTCAGACAATTTTCTGGAGTTTTGAAAATTTCACTTTTTTGTGAAAATATCCACTAAATGAGGGAATAATATGTGTGAGGGTACCCCAGGAGAGTTCCAAATGTGTGTGGGTAGAATATATATCCTACGGGGGTAAAATTGAAAAAAGTTTTAAAAAAATTTTTTTTGGACTTATTCATTTTTCCGGCGTTTATCAGACTTTCAGATAGGGGAAATGTCAGTGAGCATTCTGATTTCAGTTCCAGAGCGATTCACTCAATGAGTCCTTGATATTTAGTCGTTTTCAGCCAATTTTCTGGATATTTGAAAATTTCACTTTTTTGTGAAAATATCCACTAAATGACGGAATAATATGTGTGATGGTACCCCAGGAGAGTTCCAAATGTGTGTGGGTAGAATATATATCCCACGGGGGTAAAATTTAAAAAAGTTGAAAAAAATTTTTTTTTGGACTTAGTCATTTTTCCGGCGTTTATCAGACTTTCAGATAGGGCAAATGTCAGTGAGCGTTCCGAATTCAGTTCCAGAGCGATTCGCCCAATGAGTCCTTGATATTTAGTCGTTTTCAGCCAATTTTCTGTATATTTGAAAATTTCACTTTTTTGTGAAAATATCCACTAAATGAGGGAATAATATGTGTGAGGGTACCCCAGGAGAGTTCCAAATGTGTGTGGGTAGAATATATATTAAACGGGGGTAAAATTGAAAAAAGTTGAAAAAAATTTTTTTTTGGACTGTCATTTTTCCGGCGTTTATCAGACTTTCAGAGAGGGCAAATGTCAGTGAGCGTTCCGATTTCAGTTCCAGAGCTATTCGCCCAATGAGTCATTGATATTTAGTTGTTTTCAGCCAATTTTCTGGAGTTTTGAAAATTTCACTTTTTTGTGAAAATATCCACTAAATGAGGGAATAATATGTGTGAGGGTACCCCAGGAGAGTTCCAAATGTGTGTGGGTAGAATATATATCCTACGGGGGTAAAATTGAAAAAAGTTTTAAAAAAATTTTTTTTGGACTTATTCATTTTTCCGGCGTTTATCAGACTTTCAGATAGGGGAAATGTCAGTGAGCGTTCCGATTTCAGTTCCAGAGCGATTCGCCCAATGAGTCCTTGATATTTAGTTGTTTTCAGACAATTTTCTGGAGTTTTGAAAATTTCACTTTTTTGTGAAAATATCCACTAAATGAGGGAATAATATGTGTGAGGGTACCCCAGGAGAGTTCCAAATGTGTGTGGGTAGAATATATATCCTACGGGGGTAAAATTGAAAAAAGTTTTAAAAAAATTTTTTTTGGACTTATTCATTTTTCCGGCGTTTATCAGACTTTCAGATAGGGGAAATGTCAGTGAGCATTCCGATTTCAGTTCCAGAGCGATTCACTCAATGAGTCCTTGATATTTAGTCGTTTTCAGCCAATTTTCTGGATATTTGAAAATTTCACTTTTTTTGTGAAAATATCCACTAAATGACGGAATAATATGTGTGATGGTACCCCAGGAGAGTTCCAAATGTGTGTGGGTAGAATATATATCCCACGGGGGTAAAATTTAAAAAAGTTGAAAAAAATTTTTTTTTGGACTTAGTCATTTTTCCGGCGTTTATCAGACTTTCAGATAGGGCAAATGTCAGTGAGCGTTCCGAATTCAGTTCCAGAGCGATTCGCCCAATGAGTCCTTGATATTTAGTCGTTTTCAGCCAATTTTCTGTATATTTGAAAATTTCACTTTTTTGTGAAAATATCCACTAAATGAGGGAATAATATGTGTGAGGGTACCCCAGGAGAGTTCCAAATGTGTGTGGGTAGAATATATATTAAACGGGGGTAAAATTGAAAAAAGTTGAAAAAAAATTTTTTTTGGACTGTCATTTTTCCGGCGTTTATCAGACTTTCATAGAGGGCAAATGTCAGTGAGCGTTCCGATTTCAGTTCCAGAGCTATTCGCCCAATGAGTCCTTGATATTTAGTTGTTTTCAGCCAATTTTCTGGAGTTTTGAAAATTTCACTTTTTTGTGAAAATATCCACTAAATGAGGGAATAATATGTGTGAGGGTACCCCAGGAGAGTTCCAAATGTGTGTGGGTAGAATATATATCCTACGGGGGTAAAATTGAAAAAAGTTTTAAAAAAATTTTTTTTGGACTTATTCATTTTTCCGGCGTTTATCAGACTTTCAGATAGGGGAAATGTCAGTGAGCGTTCCGATTTCAGTTCCAGAGCGATTCGCCCAATGAGTCCTTGATATTTAGTTGTTTTCAGCCAATTTTCTGGAGTTTTGAAAATTTCACTTTTTTGTGAAAACATCCACTAAATGAGGGAATAATATGTGTGAGGGTACCCCAGGAGAGTTCCAAATGTGTGTGGGTAGAATATATATCCTACGGGGGTAAAATTGAAAAAAGTTTTAAAAAAATTTTTTTTGGACTTATTCATTTTTCCGGCGTTTATCAGACTTTCAGATAGGGGAAATGTCAGTGAGCATTCCGATTTCAGTTCCAGAGCGATTCACTCAATGAGTCCTTGATATTTAGTCGTTTTCAGCCAATTTTCTGGATATTTGAAAATTTCAATTTTTTTGTGAAAATATCCACTAAATGACGGAATAATATGTGTGATGGTACCCCAGGAGAGTTCCAAATGTGTGTGGGTAGAATATATATCCCACGGGGGTAAAATTTAAAAAAGTTGAAAAAAATTTTTTTTTGGACTTAGTCATTTTTCCGGCGTTTATCAGACTTTCAGATAGGGCAAATGTCAGTGAGCGTTCCGAATTCAGTTCCAGAGCGATTCGCCCAATGAGTCCTTGATATTTAGTCGTTTTCAGCCAATTTTCTGTATATTTGAAAATTTCACTTTTTTGTGAAAATATCCACTAAATGAGGGAATAATATGTGTGAGGGTACCCCAGGAGAGTTCCAAATGTGTGTGGGTAGAATATATATTAAACGGGGGTAAAATTGAAAAAAGTTGAAAAAAAATTTTTTTTGGACTGTCATTTTTCCGGCGTTTATCAGACTTTCATAGAGGGCAAATGTCAGTGAGCGTTCCGATTTCAGTTCCAGAGCTATTCGCCCAATGAGTCCTTGATATTTAGTTGTTTTCAGCCAATTTTCTGGAGTTTTGAAAATTTCACTTTTTTGTGAAAATATCCACTAAATGAGGGAATAATATGTGTGAGGGTACCCCAGGAGAGTTCCAAATGTGTGTGGGTAGAATATATATCCTACGGGGGTAAAATTGAAAAAAGTTTTAAAAAAATTTTTTTTGGACTTATTCATTTTTCCGGCGTTTATCAGACTTTCAGATAGGGGAAATGTCAGTGAGCGTTCCGATTTCAGTTCCAGAGCGATTCGCCCAATGAGTCCTTGATATTTAGTTGTTTTCAGCCAATTTTCTGGAGTTTTGAAAATTTCACTTTTTTGTGAAAACATCCACTAAATGAGGGAATAATATGTGTGAGGGTACCCCAGGAGAGTTCCAAATGTGTGTGGGTAGAATATATATCCTACGGGGGTAAAATTGAAAAAAGTTTTAAAAAAATTTTTTTGGGACTTATTCATTTTTCCGGCGTTTATCAGACTTTCAGATAGGGGAAATGTCAGTGAGCATTCCGATTTCAGTTCCAGAGCGATTCACTCAATGAGTCCTTGATATTTAGTCGTTTTCAGCCAATTTTCTGGATATTTGAAAATTTCACTTTTTTTGTGAAAATATCCACTAAATGACGGAATAATATGTGTGATGGTACCCCAGGAGAGTTCCAAATGTGTGTGGGTAGAATATATATCCCACGGGGGTAAAATTGAAAAAAGTTGAAAAAAATTTTTTTTTGGACTTAGTCATTTTTCCGGCGTTTATCAGACTTTCAGAGAGGGGAAATGTCAGTGAGCGTTCCGAATTCAGTTCCAGAGCGATTCGCCCAATGAGTCCTTGATATTTAGTCGTTTTCAGCCAATTTTCTGTATATTTGAAAATTTCACTTTTTTGTGAAAATATCCACTAAATGAGGGAATAATATGTGTGAGGGTACCCCAGGAGAGTTCCAAATGTGTGTGGGTAGAATATATATTAAACGGGGGTAAAATTGAAAAAAGTTGAAAAAAATTTTTTTTTGGACTGTCATTTTTCCGGCGTTTATCAGACTTTCAGAGAGGGCAAATGTCAGTGAGCGTTCCGATTTCAGTTCCAGAGCTATTCGCCCAATGAGTCCTTGATATTTAGTTGTTTTCAGCCAATTTTCTGGAGTTTTGAAAATTTCACTTTTTTGTGAAAATATCCACTAAATGAGGGAATAATATGTGTGAGGGTACCCCAGGAGAGTTCCAAATGTGTGTGGGTAGAATATATATCCTACGGGGGTAAAATTGAAAAAAGTTTTAAAAAAATTTTTTTTGGACTTATTCATTTTTCCGGCGTTTATCAGACTTTCAGATAGGGGAAATGTCAGTGAGCGTTCCGATTTCAGTTCCAGAGCGATTCGCCCAATGAGTCCTTGATATTTAGTTGTTTTCAGCCAATTTTCTGGAGTTTTGAAAATTTCACTTTTTTGTGAAAATATCCACTAAATGAGGGAATAATATGTGTGAGGGTACCCCAGGAGAGTTCCAAATGTGTGTGGGTAGAATATATATCCTACGGGGGTAAAATTGAAAAAAGTTTTACAAAAATTTTTTTTGGACTTATTCATTTTTCCGGCGTTTATCAGACTTTCAGATAGGGGAAATGTCAGTGAGCGTTCCGATTTCAGTTCCAGAGCGATTCGCCCAATGAGTCCTTGATATTTAGTTGTTTTCAGCCAATTTTCTGGAGTTTTGAAAATTTCACTTTTTTGTGAAAATATCCACTAAATGAGGGAATAATATGTGTGAGGGTACCCCAGGAGAGTTCCAAATGTGTGTGGGTAGAATATATATCCTACGGGGGTAAAATTGAAAAAAGTTTTAAAAAAATTTTTTTTGGACTTATTCATTTTTCCGGCGTTTATCAGACTTTCAGATAGGGGAAATGTCAGTGAGCGTTCCGATTTCAGTTCCAGAGCGATTCGCCCAATGAGTCCTTGATATTTAGTTGTTTTCAGCCAATTTTCTGGAGTTTTGAAAATTTCACTTTTTTGTGAAAATATCCACTAAATGAGGGAATAATATGTGTGAGGGTACCCCAGGAGAGTTCCAAATGTGTGTGGGTAGAATATATATCCTACGGGGGTAAAATTGAAAAAAGTTTTACAAAAATTTTTTTTGGACTTATTCATTTTTCCGGCGTTTATCAGACTTTCAGATAGGGGAAATGTCAGTGAGCGTTCCGATTTCAGTTCCAGAGCGATTCGCCCAATGAGTCCTTGATATTTAGTTGTTTTCAGCCAATTTTCTGGAGTTTTGAAAATTTCACTTTTTTGTGAAAATATCCACTAAATGAGGGAATAATATGTGTGAGGGTACCCCAGGAGAGTTCCAAATGTGTGTGGGTAGAATATATATCCCACGGGGGTAAAATTGAAAAAAGTTGAAAAAAATTTTTTTTTGGACTTAGTCATTTTTCCGGCGTTTATCAGACTTTCAGAGAGGGGAAATGTCAGTGAGCGTTCCGAATTCAGTTCCAGAGCGATTCGCCCAATGAGTCCTTGATATTTAGTCGTTTTCAGCCAATTTTCTGTATATTTGAAAATTTCACTTTTTTGTGAAAATATCCACTAAATGAGGGAATAATATGTGTGAGGGTACCCCAGGAGAGTTCCAAATGTGTGTGGGTAGAATATATATTAAACGGGGGTAAAATTGAAAAAAGTTGAAAAAAATTTTTTTTTGGACTGTCATTTTTCCGGCGTTTATCAGACTTTCAGAGAGGGCAAATGTCAGTGAGCGTTCCGATTTCAGTTCCAGAGCTATTCGCCCAATGAGTCCTTGATATTTAGTTGTTTTCAGCCAATTTTCTGGAGTTTTGAAAATTTCACTTTTTTGTGAAAATATCCACTAAATGAGGGAATAATATGTGTGAGGGTACCCCAGGAGAGTTCCAAATGTGTGTGGGTAGAATATATATCCTACGGGGGTAAAATTGAAAAAAGTTTTAAAAAAATTTTTTTTGGACTTATTCATTTTTCCGGCGTTTATCAGACTTTCAGATAGGGGAAATGTCAGTGAGCGTTCCGATTTCAGTTCCAGAGCGATTCGCCCAATGAGTCCTTGATATTTAGTTGTTTTCAGCCAATTTTCTGGAGTTTTGAAAATTTCACTTTTTTGTGAAAATATCCACTAAATGAGGGAATAATATGTGTGAGGGTACCCCAGGAGAGTTCCAAATGTGTGTGGGTAGAATATATATCCTACGGGGGTAAAATTGAAAAAAGTTTTACAAAAATTTTTTTTGGACTTATTCATTTTTCCGGCGTTTATCAGACTTTCAGATAGGGGAAATGTCAGTGAGCGTTCCGATTTCAGTTCCAGAGCGATTCGCCCAATGAGTCCTTGATATTTAGTTGTTTTCAGCCAATTTTCTGGAGTTTTGAAAATTTCACTTTTTTGTGAAAATATCCACTAAATGAGGGAATAATATGTGTGAGGGTACCCCAGGAGAGTTCCAAATGTGTGTGGGTAGAATATATATCCTACGGGGGTAAAATTGAAAAAAGTTTTAAAAAAATTTTTTTTGGACTTATTCATTTTTCCGGCGTTTATCAGACTTTCAGATAGGGGAAATGTCAGTGAGCATTCCGATTTCAGTTCCAGAGCGATTCACTCAATGAGTCCTTGATATTTAGTCGTTTTCAGCCAATTTTCTGGATATTTGAAAATTTCACTTTTTTTGTGAAAATATCCACTAAATGACGGAATAATATGTGTGATGGTACCCCAGGAGAGTTCCAAATGTGTGTGGGTAGAATATATATCCCACGGGGGTAAAATTGAAAAAAGTTGAAAAAAATTTTTTTTTGTACTTAGTCATTTTTCCGGCATTTATCAGACTTTCAGATAGGGGAAATGTCAGAGAGCATTCCGATTTCAGTTCCAGAGCGAATCGCCCAATGAGTCCTTGATATTTAGTCGTTTTCAGCCAATTTTTTGGAGTTTTGAAATTTCACTTTTTTGTGAAAATATCCACTAAATGAGGGAATAATATGTGTGAGGGTACCCCAGGAGAGTTCCAAATGTGTGTGGGTAGAATATATATCAAACGGGGGTAAAATTGAAAAAAGTTGAAAAAAATTTTTTTTTGTACTTATTCATTTTTCCGGCGTTTATCAGACTTTCAGATAGGGGAAATGTCAGTGAGCGTTCCGATTTCAGTTCCAGAGCGATTCACTCAATGAGTCCTTGATATTTAGTCGTTTTCAGGAAATTTTCTGTATATTTGAAAATTTCACTTTTTTTGTGAAAATATCCACTAAATGACGGAATAATATGTGTGATGGTACCCCAGGAGAGTTCCAAATGTGTGTGGGTAGAATATATATCCCACGGGGGTAAAATTGAAAAAAAATTTTTTTTGTACTTAGTCATTTTTCCGGCATTTATCAGACTTTCAGATAGGGGAAATGTCAGAGAGCATTCCGATTTCAGTTCCAGAGCGAATCGCCCAATGAGTCCTTGATATTTAGTCGTTTTCAGCCAATTTTTTGGAGTTTTGAAAATTTCACTTTTTTGTGAAAATATCCACTAAATGAGGGAATAATATGTGTGAGGGTACCCCAGGAGAGTTCCAAATGTGTGTGGGTAGAATATATATCCAACGGGGGTAAAATTGAAAAAAGTTGAAAATTTTTTTTTTTTCGACGTAGTCATTTTTCCGGCATTTATCAGACTTTCAGATAGGGGAAATGTCAGTGAGCATTCCGATTTCAGTTCCAGAGTGAATCGCTCAATGAGTCCTTGATATTTAGTCGTTTTCAGCCAATTTTCTGGAGTTTTGAAAATTTCACTTTTTTGTGAAAATATCCACTAAATGAGGGAATAATATGTGTGAGGGTACCCCAGGAGAGTTCCAAATGTGTGTGGGTAGAATATATATCCTACGGGGGTAAAATTGGAAAAAGTTGAAAAAATGTTTTTTTGGACTTAGTCATTTTTCCGGCGTTTATCAGACTTTCAGATATTACAAATGTCAGTGAGCGTTGCGATTTCAGTTCCAGAGCGATTCGCCCAATGAGTCCTTGATATTTAGTCATTTTCAGCCAATTTTCTGTATATTTGAAAATTTCACTTATTTGTGAAAATATCCACTAAATGAGGGAATAATATGTGTTAGGGTACCCCAGGAGAGTTCCAAATGTGTGTGGGTAGAATATATATCATACGGGTGTAAAATTGAAAAAAGTTGAAAAAAAATTTTTTTTGGACTTAGTCATTTTTCCGGCGTTTATCAGACTTTCAGAGAGGGGAAATGTCAGTGAGCATTCCGATTTCAGTTCCAGAGCGATCCCCCGGTGAGTCCTTGATATTTAGTCGTTTTCAACCAATTTTCTGGATTTTTGAAAATTTCACTTTTTTGTGAAAATATCCACTAAATGAGGGAATAATATGTGTGAGGGTACCCCAGGAGAGTTCCAAATGTGTGTGGGTAGAATATATATCCTACGGGGGTAAAATTGAAAAAAGTTGAAAAAATTTTTTTTTGCACTTAGTCATTTTTCCGGCGTTTATCAGACTTTCAGATGGGGGAAATGTCAGTGAGCGTTCCGATTTCAGTTCCAGAGCGATCTGCCCGGTGAGTCCTTGATATTTAGTCGTTTTCAACCAATTTTCTGGATTTTTGAAAATTTCACTTTTTTGTGAAAATATCCACTAAATGAGGGAATAATATGTGTGAGGGTACCCCAGGAGAGTTCCAAATGTGTGTGGGTAGAATATATATCCTACGGGGGTAAAATTGAAAAAAGTTGAAAAAATTTTTTTTTGCACTTAGTCATTTTTCCGGCGTTTATCAGACTTTCAGATGGGGGAAATATCAGTGAGCGTTCCGATTTCAGTTCCAGAGCGATACGCCCAGTGAGTCCTTGATATTTAGTCGTTTTCAACCAATTTTCTGGATTTTTGAAAATTTCACTTTTTTGTGAAAATATTCACTAAATGAGGGAATAATATGTGTGAGGGTACCCCAGGAGAGTTCCAAATGTGTGTGGGTAGAATATATATCCTATGGGGGTAAAATTGAAAAAAGTTTAAAAAAAAATTTTTTTGGACTTAGTCATTTTTCCGGCGTTTATCAGACTTTCAGATAGGGGAAATGTCAGTGAGCGTTCCGATTTCAGTTCCAGAGCGATCCGCCCAGTGAGTCCTTGATATTTAGTCGTTTTCAACCAATTTTCTGGATTTTTGAAAATTTCACTTTTTTGTGAAAATATCCACTAAATGAGGGAATAATATGTGTGAGGGTACCCCAGGAGAGTTCCAAATGTGTGTGGGTAGAATATATATCAAACGGGGGTAAAATTGAAAAAAGTTGAAAAAAAATTTTTTTTGGACTTAGTCATTTTTCCGGCGTTTATCAGACTTTCAGATGGGGGAAATGTCAGTGAGCGTTCCGATTTCAGTTCCAGAGCGATCCGCCCAGTGAGTCCTTGATATTTAGTCGTTTTCAACCAATTCTCTGGATTTTTGAAAATTTCACTTTTTTGTGAAAATATCCACTAAATGAGGGAATAATATGTGTGAGGGTACCCCAGGAGAGTTCCAAATGTGTGTGGGTAGAATCTATATCCTATGGGGGTAAAATTGAAAAAAGTTTAAAAAAAAATTTTTTTGGACTTAGTCATTTTTCCGGCGTTTATCAGACTTTCAGATAGGGGAAATGTCAGTGAGCGTTCCGATTTCAGTTCCAGAGCGATCCGCCCAGTGAGTCCTTGATATTTAGTCGTTTTCAACCAATTTTCTGGATTTTTGAAAATTTCACTTTTTTGTGAAAATATCCACTAAATGAGGGAATAATATGTGTGAGGGTACCCCAGGAGAGTTCCAAATGTGTGTGGGTAGAATATATATCAAACGGGGGTAAAATTGAAAAAAGTTGAAAAAAAATTTTTTTTGGACTTAGTCATTTTTCCGGCGTTTATCAGACTTTCAGATGGGGGAAATGTCAGTGAGCGTTCCGATTTCAGTTCCAGAGCGATCCGCCCAGTGAGTCCTTGATATTTAGTCGTTTTCAACCAATTCTCTGGATTTTTGAAAATTTCACTTTTTTGTGAAAATATCCACTAAATGAGGGAATAATATGTGTGAGGGTACCCCAGGAGAGTTCCAAATGTGTGTGGGTAGAATCTATATCCTATGGGGGTAAAATTGAAAAAAGTTGAAAAAAAAATTTTTTTGGACTTAGTCATTTTTCCGGCGTTTATCAGACTTTCAGATAGGGGAAATGTCAGTGAGCGTTCCGATTTCAGTTCCAGAGCGATTCGCTCAATGAGTCCTTGATATTTAGTCGTTTTCAGCCAATTTTCTGGATATTTGAAAATTTCACGTTTTTGTGAAAATATCCACTAAATGAGGGAATAATATGTGTGAGGGTACCCCAGGAGAGTTCCAAATGTGTGTGGGTAGAATATATATCCAACGGGGGTAAAATTGAAAAAAGTTTAAAAAAAAATTTTTTTGTACTTAGTCATTTTTCCGGCGTTTATCAGACTTTCAGATGGGGGAAATGTCAGTGAGCATTCCGATTTCAGTTCCAGAGCGATCCGCCCGGTGAGTCCTTGATATTTAGTCGTTTTCAACCAATTTTCTGGATTTTTGAAAATTTCACTTTTTTGTGAAAATATCCACTAAATGAGGGAATAATATGTGTGAGGGTACCCCAGGAGAGTTCCAAATGTGTGTGGGTAGAATATATATCAAACGGGGGTAAAATTGAAAAAAAATTTTTTTTGGACTTAGTCATTTTTCCGGCGTTTATCAGACTTTCAGATGGGGGAAATGTCAGTGAGCGTTCCGATTTCAGTTCCAGAGCGATCCGCCCGGTGAGTCCTTGATATTTAGTCGTTTTCAACCAATTTTCTGGATTTTTGAAAATTTCACTTTTTTGTGAAAATATCCATTAAATGAGGGAATAATATGTGTGAGGGTACCCCAGGAGAGTTCCAAATGTGTGTGGGTAGAATATATATCCAACGGGGGTAAAATTGAAAAAAGTTTAAAAAAATTTTTTTTTGTACTTAGTCATTTTTCCGGCGTTTATCAGACTTTCAGAGAGGGGAAATGTCAGTGAGCGTTCCGAATTCAGCTCCAGAGCGATTCGCCCAATGAGTGCTTGATATTTAGTCGTTTTCAGCCAATTTTCTGTATATTTGAAAATTTCACTTTTTTGTGAAAATATCCACTAAATGAGGGAATAATATGTGTGAGGGTACCCCAGGAGAGTTCCAAATGTGTGTGGGTAGAATATATATCCTACGGGGGTAAAACTGAAAAAAGTTGAAAACAAACTTTTTTGGACTTAGTCTTTTCTCCGGCGTTTATCAGACTTTCAGATAGGGGAAATGTCAGTGAGCGTTCCGATTTCAGTTCCAGAGCGATTCGCCCAATGAGTCTTTGATATTTAGTCGTTTTCAGCCAATTTTCTGGATTTTTGAAAATTTCACTTTTTTGTGAAAAAATCCACTAAATGAGGGAATAATATGTGTGAGGGTACCCCAGGAGAGTTCCAAATGTGTGTGGGTAGAATATATATCCTATGGGGGTAAAATTGAAAAAAGTTTAAAAAAAATTTTTTTTGGACTTAGTCATTTTTCCAGCGTTTATCAGACTTTCAGAGAGGGGAAATGTCAGTGAGCGTTCCAAATTCAGTTCCAGAGCGATTCGCCCAATGAGTCCTTGATATTTAGTCGTTTTCAGCCAATTTTCTGTATATTTGAAAATTTCACTTTTTTGTGAAAATATCCACTAAATGAGGGAATAATATGTGTGAGGGTACCCCAGGAGAGTTCCAAATGTGTGTGGGTAGAATATATATCAAAAAGGGGTAAAATTGAAAAAAGTTTAAAAAAAATTTTTTTTTCTACTTAGTCATTTTTCCGGCATTTATCAGACTTTCAGATAGGGGAAATGTCAGAGAGCATTCCGATTTCAGTTCCAGAGCGAATCGCCCAATGAGTCCTTGATATTTAGTCGTTTTCAGCCAATTTTTTGGAGTTTTGAAAATTTCACTTTTTTGTGAAAATATCCACTAAATGAGGGAATAATATGTGTGAGGGTACCCCAGGAGAGTTCCAAATGTGTGTGGGTAGAATATATATCCCACAGGGATAAAATTAAAAAAAGTTGAAAAATTTATTTTTTTGGACTTAGTCATTTTTCCGGCGTTTATCAGACTTTCAGATAGGGGAAATGTCAGAGAGCATTCCGATTTCAGTTCCAGAGCTATTCGCCCAATGAGTCCTTGATATTTAGTCGTTTTCATCCAATATTTTGGATTTTTGAAAATTTCACTTTCTTGTGACAATATCCACTAAATGAGGGAATAATATGTGTGAGGGTACCCCAGGAAAGTTCCAAATGTGTGTGGGTAGAATATATATCCTACGGGGGTAAAATTAAAAAAAGTTTAAAAAAAATTTTTTTGGGACTTAGTCATTTTTCCAGCGTTTATCAGACTTTCAGAGAGGGGAAATGTCAGTGAGCGTTCCAAATTCAGTTCCAGAGCGATTCGCCCAATGAGTCCTTGATATTTAGTCGTTTTCAGCCAATTTTCTGTATATTTGAAAATTTCACTTTTTTGTGAAAATATCCACTAAATGAGGGAATAATATGTGTGAGGGTACCCCAGGAGAGTTCCAAATGTGTGTGGGTAGAATATATATCAAAAAGGGGTAAAATTGAAAAAAGTTTAAAAAAAATTTTTTTTGGACTTAGTCATTTTTCCGGCGTTTATCAGACTTTCAGATGGGGGAAATGTCAGTGAGCGTTCCGATTTCAGTTCCAGAGCGATCCGCCCGGTGAGTCCTTGATATTTAGTCGTTTTCAACCAATTTTCTGGATTTTTGAAAATTTCACTTTTTTGTGAAAATATCCACTAAATGAGGGAATAATATGTGTGAGGGTACCCCAGGAGAGTTCCAAATGTGTGTGGGTAGAATATATATCCTACGGGGGTAAAATTGAAAAAAGTTGAAAAAATTTTTTTTTGCACTTAGTCATTTTTCCGTCGTTTATCAGACTTTCAGAGAGGGGAAATGTCAGTGAGCGTTCCGAATTCAGTTCCAGAGCAATTCACCCAATGAGTGCTTGATATTTAGTCGTTTTCAGCCAATTTTCTGTATATTTGAAAATTTCACTTTTTTGTGAAAATATCCACTAAATGAGGGAATAATATGTGTGAGGGTACCCCAGGAGAGTTCCAAATGTGTGTGGGTAGAATATATATCAAACGGGGGTAAAATTGAAAAAAAATTTTTTTTGGACTTAGTCATTTTTCCGTCGTTTATCATACTTTCAGATGGGGGAAATGTCAGTGAGCATTCCGATTTCAGTTCCAGAGCTATCCGCTCAGTGAGTCCTTGATATTTAGTCGTTTTCAACCAATTTTCTTGATTTTTGAAAATTTCACTTTTTTGTGAAAATATCCACTAAATGAGGGAATAATATGTGTGAGGGTACCCCAGGAGAGTTCCAAATGTGTGTGGGTAGAATATATATCCTATGGGGGTAAAATTGAAAAAAGTTGAAAAAAATTTTTTTTTGTACTTAGTCATTTTTCCGGCATTTATCAGACTTTCAGATAGGGGAAATGTCAGAGAGCATTCCGATTTCAGTTCCAGAGCGAATCGCCCAATGAGTCCTTGATATTTAGTCGTTTTCAGCCAATTTTTTGGAGTTTTGAAAATTTCACTTTTTTGTGAAAATATCCACTAAATGAGGGAATAATATGTGTGAGGGTACCCCAGGAGAGTTCCAAATGTGTGTGGGTAGAATATATATCCTACAGGGATAAAATTAAAAAAAGTTGAAAAATTTATTTTTTTGGACTTAGTCATTTTTCCGGCGTTTATCAGACTTTCAGATAGGGGAAATGTCAGAGAGCATTCCGATTTCAGTTCCAGAGCTATTCGCCCAATGAGTCATTGATATTTAGTCGTTTTCATCCAATATTTTGGATTTTTGAAAATTTCACTTTCTTGTGACAATATCCACTAAATGAGGGAATAATATGTGTGAGGGTACCCCAGGAGAGTTCCAAATGTGTGTGGGTAGAATATATATCCTACGGGGGTAAAATTAAAAAAAGTTTAAAAAAAATTTTTTTGGGACTTAGTCATTTTTCCGGCGTTTATCAGACTTTCAGATAGGGGAAATGTTAGTGAGCGTTCCGATTTCAGTTCCAGAGCGATTCGCCCATTGAGTCCTTGATATTTAGTCGTTTTCAGCCAATATTTTGGATTTTTGAAAATTTCACTTTCTTGTGACAATATCCACTAAATGAGGGAATAATGTGTGTGATGGTACCCCAGGAGAGTTCCAAATGTGTGTGGGTAGAATATATATCCCACGGGGGTAAAATTTAAAAAAGTTTAAAATTTTTTTTTTTTGGACTTAGTCATTTTTCCGGCGTTTATCAGACTTTCAGATAAGGCAAATTTAAGTGAACGTTCCAATTTCAGTTCCAGAGCGATTCGCCCATTGATTCCTTGATATTTAGTCGTTTTCAGCCAATTTTCTGGATTTTTGAAAATTTCACTTTTTTGCGAAAATATCTACTAAATGAGGGAATAATATGTGTGAGGGTACCCCAGGAGAGTTCCAAATGTGTGTGGGTAGAAAATATATCCCACGGGGATAAAATTGAAAAAAGTTGAAAAATTTTTTTTTTTGGACTTAGTCATTTTTCCGGCGTTTATCAGACTTTCAGATAGGGCAAATGTCAGTGAGCGTTCCGATTTCAGTTCCAGAGCGATTAGTCCAATGAGTCCTTGATATTTAGTCGTTTTCAGCCAATATTTTGGATTTTTGAGAATTTCACTTTCTTGTGACAATATCCACTAAATGAGGGAATAATACGTGTGAGGGTACCCCAGGAGAGTTCCAAATGTGTGTGGGTAGAATATATATCCTACGAGGGTAAAACTGAAAAAAGTTGAAAACAAATTTTTTTGGACTTAGTCATTTCTCCGGCGTTTATCAGACTTTCAGATAGGGGAAATGTCAGTGAGCGTTCCAATTTCAGTTCCAGAGCGATTCACTCAATGAGTCCTTGATATTTAGTCGTTTTCAGCCAATTTTCTGGATATTTGAAAATTTCACTTTTTTGTGAAAATATCCACTAAATGAGGGAATAATATGTGTGAGGGTAACCCAGGAGAGTTCCAAATGTGTGTGGGTAGAATATATATCCCACGGGGGTAAAATTGAAAAAAGTTGAAAAATTGTTTTTTTTGGACTTAGTCATTTTTCCGGCGTTTATCAGACTTTCAGATAGGGGAAATGTCAGTGAGCGTTCCGATTTCAGTTCCAGAGCGATTCGCCCAATGAGTCCTTGATATTTAGTCGTTTTCAGACAATTTTCTGGATATTTGAAAATTTCACTTTTTTGTGAAAATATCCACTAAATGAGGGAATAATATGTGTGATGGTACACCAGGAGAGTTCCAAATGTGTGTGGGTAGAATATATATCCCACGGGGGTAAAATTGAAAAAAGTTGAAAAATTGGTTTTTTTGGACTTAGTCATTTTTCCGTCGTTTATCAGACTTTCAGATAGGACAAATGTCAGTGAGCGTTCCGATTTCAGTTCCAGAGCGATTCGCCCAATGAGTCCTTGATATTTCGTCGTTTTCAGCCTATATTTTGGATTTTTGAAAATTTCACTTTCTTGTGACAATATCCACTAAATGAGGGAATAATATGTGTGAGGGTACCCCAGGAGAGTTCCAAATTTGTGTGAGTAGAATATATATCCTACAGGGGTAAAACTGAAAAAGTTGAAAAAAAATTTTTTTGGACTTAGTCATTTCTCCGGCGTTTATCAGACTTTCAGATAGGGGAAATGTCAGTGAGCGTTCCAATTTCAGTTCCAGAGCGATTCACTCAATGAGTCCTTGATATTTAGTCGTTTTCAGCCAATATTTTGGATTTTTGAAAATTTTACTTTCTTGTGACAATATCCACTAAATGAGGGAATAATATGTGTGAGGGTACCCCAGGAGAGTTCCAAATGTGTGTGGGTAGAATATATATCCTACGGGGGTAAAATTGAAAAAAGTTGAAAACAAATTTTTTTGGACTTAGTCATTTCTCCGGCGTTTATCAGACTTTCAGATAGGGGAAATGTCAGTGAGCGTTCCAATTTCAGTTCCAGAGCGATTCACTCAATGAGTCCTTGATATTTAGTCGTTTTCAGCCAATTTTCTGGATATTTGAAAATTTCACTTTTTTGTGAAAATATCCACTAAATGAGGGAATAATATGTGTGAGGGTACCCCAGGAGTGTTCCAAATGTGTGTGGGTAGAATATATATCCCACGGGGGTAAAATTGAAAAAAGTTGAAAAAAAATTTTTTTTGTACTTAGTCATTTTTCCGGCATTTATCAGACTTTCAGATAGGGGAAATGTCAGAGAGCATTCCGATTTCAGTTCCAGAGCGAATCGCCCAATGAGTCCTTGATATTTATTTGTTTTCAGCCAATTTTCTGGAGTTTTGAAAATTTCACTTTTTTGTGAAAATATCCACTAAATGAGGGAATAATATGTGTGAGGGTACCCCAGGAGAGTTCCAAATGTGTGTGGGTAGAATATATATCCTACGGGGGTAAAATTGAAAAAAGTTGAAAAAATTTTTTTTGCACTTAGTCATTTTTCCGGCGTTTATCAGACTTTCAGAGAGGGGAAATGTCAGTGAGCATTCCGAATTCAGTTCCAGAGCGATTCGCCCAATGAGTCCTTTTGATATTTAGTCGTTTTCAGCCAATTTTCTGTATATTTGAAAATTTCACTTTTTTGTGAAAATATCCACTAAATGTGGGAATAATATGTGTGAGGGTACCCCAGGAGAGTTCCAAATGTGTGTGGGTAGAATATATATCCTACGGGGGTAAAATTGAAAAAAGTTTTAAAAAAAATTTTTTTGGACTTATTCATTTTTCCGGCTTTTATCAGACTTTCAAATAGGGCAAATATCAGTTAGTGCTCCGATTTCAGTTCCAGAGCAATTCGCGCTATGAGTCCTTGATATTTAGTCGTTTTCAGCCAATTTTCTGGATTTTTGAAAATTTCACTTTCTTGTGAAAATATCCACTAAATGAGGGAATAATATGTGTGATGGTACACCAGGAGAGTTCCAAATGTGTGTGGGTAGAATATATATCCCACGGGGGTAAAATTGAAAAAAGTTGAAAAATTGTTTTTTTTGGACTTAGTCATTTTTCCGTCGTTTATCAGACTTTCAGATAGGACAAATGTCAGTGAGCGTTCCGATTTCAGTTCCAGAGCGATTCGCCCAATGAGTCCTTGATATTTCGTCGTTTTCAGCCTATATTTTGGATTTTTGAAAATTTCACTTTCTTGTGACAATATCCACTAAATGAGGGAATAATATGTGTGAGGGTACCCCAGGAGAGTTCCAAATTTGTGTGAGTAGAATATATATCCTACAGGGGTAAAACTGAAAAAGTTGAAAAAAAATTTTTTTGGACTTAGTCATTTCTCCGGCGTTTATCAGACTTTCAGATAGGGGAAATGTCAGTGAGCGTTCCAATTTCAGTTCCAGAGCGATTCACTCAATGAGTCCTTGATATTTCGTCGTTTTCAGCCAATATTTTGGATTTTTGAAAATTTCACTTTCTTGTGACAATATCCACTAAATGAGGGAATAATATGTGTGAGGGTACCCCAGGAGAGTTCCAAATGTGTGTGGGTAGAATATATATCCTACGGGGGTAAAATTGAAAAAAGTTTAAAAAAAAATTTTTTTGGACTTATTCATTTTTCCGGCTTTTATCAGACTTTCAAATAGGGCAAATATCAGTGAGTGCTCCGATTTCAGTTCCAGAGCAATTCGCGCTATGAGTCCTTGATATTTAGTCGTTTTCAGCCAATTTTCTGGATTTTTGAAAATTTCACTTTCTTGTGAAAATATCCACTAAATGAGGGAATAATATGTGTGAGGGCACCCCAGGAGAGTTCCAAATGTGTGTGGGTAGAATATATATCCTACGGGGGTAAAATTGAAAAAAATTGAAAATTTTTTTTTAGTACTTAATCATTTTTCTGGCATTTATCAGACTTTCAGATAGGGGAAATGTCAGAGAGCATTCCGATTTCAGTTCCAGAGCGAATCGCCCAATGAGTCCTTGATATTTAGTCGTTTTCAGCCAATTTTTTGGAGTTTTGAAAATTTCACTTTTTTGTGAAAATATCCACTAAATGAGGGAATAATATGTGTGAGGGTACCCCAGGAGAGTTCCAAATGTGTGTGGGTAGAATATATATCCCACAGGGATAAAATTAAAAAAAGTTGAAAAATTTATTTTTTTGGACTTAGTCATTTTTCCGGCGTTTATCAGACTTTCAGATAGGGCAAATGTCAGTGAGCATTCCGATTTCAGTTCCAGAGCGATTCGCCCAATGAGTCCTTGATATTTAGTCATTTTCATCCAATATTTTGGATTTTTGAAAATTTCACTTTCTTGTGACAATATCCACTAAATGAGGGAATAATATGTGTGAGGGTACCCCAGGAGAGTTCCAAATGTGTGTGGGTAGAATATATATCCTACGGGGGTAAAATTAAAAAAAGTTTAAAAAAAATTTTTTTGGGACTTAGTCATTTTTCCGGCGTTTATCAGACTTTCAGATAGGGGAAATGTTAGTGAGCGTTCCGATTTCAGTTCCAGAGCGATTCGCCCATTGAGTCCTTGATATTTAGTCGTTTTCAGCCAATATTTTGGATTTTTGAAAATTTCACTTTCTTGTGACAATATCCACTAAATGAGGGAATAATGTGTGTGATGGTACCCCAGGAGAGTTCCAAATGTGTGTGGGTAGAATATATATCCCACGGGGGTAAAATTGAAAAAAGTTTAAAATTTTTTTTTTTTGGACTTAGTCATTTTTCCAGCGTTTATCAGACTTTCAGATAAGGCAAATTTAAGTGAACGTTCCAATTTCAGTTCCAGAGCGATTTGCCCATTGATTCCTTGATATTTAGTCGTTTTCAGCCAATTTTCTGGATTTTTGAAAATTTCACTTTTTTGCGAAAATATCTACTAAATGAGGGAATAATATGTGTGAGGGTACCCCAGGAGAGTTCCAAATGTGTGTGGGTAGAAAATATATCCCACGGGGATAAAATTGAAAAAAGTTGAAAAATTTTTTTTTTTGGACTTAGTCATTTTTCCGGCGTTTATCAGACTTTCAGATAGGGCAAATGTCAGTGAGCGTTCCGATTTCAGTTCCAGAGCGATTAGTCCAATGAGTCCTTGATATTTAGTCGTTTTCAGCCAATATTTTGGATTTTTGAGAATTTCACTTTCTTGTGACAATATCCACTAAATGAGGGAATAATACGTGTGAGGGTACCCCAGGAGAGTTCCAAATGTGTGTGGGTAGAATATATATCCTACGAGGGTAAAACTGAAAAAAGTTGAAAACAAATTTTTTTGGACTTAGTCATTTCTCCGGCGTTTATCAGACTTTCAGATAGGGGAAATGTCAGTGAGCGTTCCAATTTCAGTTCCAGAGCGATTCACTCAATGAGTCCTTGATATTTAGTCGTTTTCAGCCAATTTTCTGGATATTTGAAAATTTCACTTTTTTGTGAAAATATCCACTAAATGAGGGAATAATATGTGTGAGGGTAACCCAGGAGAGTTCCAAATGTGTGTGGGTAGAATATATATCCCACGGGGGTAAAATTGAAAAAAGTTGAAAAATTGTTTTTTTTGGACTTAGTCATTTTTCCGGCGTTTATCAGACTTTCATATAGGGGAAATGTCAGTGAGCGTTCCGATTTCAGTTCCAGAGCGATTCGCCCAATGAGTCCTTGATATTTAGTCGTTTTCAGACAATTTTCTGGATATTTGAAAATTTCACTTTTTTGTGAAAATATCCACTAAATGAGGGAATAATATGTGTGATGGTACACCAGGAGAGTTCCAAATGTGTGTGGGTAGAATATATATCCCACGGGGGTAAAATTGAAAAAAGTTGAAAAATTGTTTTTTTTGGACTTAGTCATTTTTCCGTCGTTTATCAGACTTTCAGATAGGACAAATGTCAGTGAGCGTTCCGATTTCAGTTCCAGAGCGATTCGCCCAATGAGTCCTTGATATTTCGTCGTTTTCAGCCTATATTTTGGATTTTTGAAAATTTCACTTTCTTGTGACAATATCCACTAAATGAGGGAATAAAATGTGTGAGGGTACCCCAGGAGAGTTCCAAATTTGTGTGAGTAGAATATATATCCTACAGGGGTAAAACTGAAAAAGTTGAAAAAAAATTTTTTTGGACTTAGTCATTTCTCCGGCGTTTATCAGACTTTCAGATAGGGGAAATGTCAGTGAGCGTTCCAATTTCAGTTCCAGAGCGATTCACTCAATGAGTCCTTGATATTTAGTCGTTTTCAGCCAATATTTTGGATTTTTGAAAATTTCACTTTCTTGTGACAATATCCACTAAATGAGGGAATAATATGTGTGAGGGTACCCCAGGAGAGTTCCAAATGTGTGTGGGTAGAATATATATCCTACGGGGGTAAAACTGAAAAAAGTTGAAAACAAATTTTTTTGGACTTAGTCATTTCTCTGGCGTTTATCAGACTTTCAGATAGGGGAAATGTCAGTGAGCGTTCCAATTTCAGTTCCAGAGCGATTCACTCAATGAGTCCTTGATATTTAGTCGTTTTCAGCCAATTTTCTGGATATTTGAAAATTTCACTTTTTTGTGAAAATATCCACTAAATGAGGGAATAATATGTGTGAGGGTACCCCAGGAGTGTTCCAAATGTGTGTGGGTAGAATATATATCCCACGGGGGTAAAATTGAAAAAAGTTGAAAAAAAATTTTTTTTGTACTTAGTCATTTTTCCGGCATTTATCAGACTTTCAGATAGGGGAAATGTCAGAGAGCATTCCGATTTCAGTTCCAGCGCGAATCGCCCAATGAGTCCTTGATATTTATTTGTTTTCAGCCAATTTTCTGGAGTTTTGAAAATTTCACTTTTTTGTGAAAATATCCACTAAATGAGGGAATAATATGTGTGAGGGTACCCCAGGAGAGTTCCAAATGTGTGTGGGTAGAATATATATCCTACGGGGGTAAAATTGAAAAAAGTTGAAAAAATTTTTTTTGCACTTAGTCATTTTTCCGGCGTTTATCAGACTTTCAGAGAGGGGAAATGTCAGTGAGCATTCCGAATTCAGTTCCAGAGCGATTCGCCCAATGAGTCCTTTTGATATTTAGTCGTTTTCAGCAAATTTTCTGTATATTTGAAAATTTCACTTTTTTGTGAAAATATCCACTAAATGTGGGAATAATATGTGTGAGGGTACCCCAGGAGAGTTCCAAATGTGTGTGGGTAGAATATATATCCTACGGGGGTAAAATTGAAAAAAGTTTAAAAAAAAATTTTTTTGGACTTATTCATTTTTCCGGCTTTTATCAGACTTTCAAATAGGGCAAATATCAGTGAGTGCTCCGATTTCAGTTCCAGAGCAATTTGCGCTATGAGTCCTTGATATTTAGTCGTTTTCAGCCAATTTTCTGGATTTTTGAAAATTTCACTTTCTTGTGAAAATATCCACTAAATGAGGGAATAATATGTGTGATGGTACACCAGGAGAGTTCCAAATGTGTGTGGGTAGAATATATATCCCACGGGGGTAAAATTGAAAAAAGTTGAAAAATTGTTTTTTTTGGACTTAGTCATTTTTCCGTCGTTTATCAGACTTTCAGATAGGACAAATGTCAGTGAGCGTTCCGATTTCAGTTCCAGAGCGATTCGCCCAATGAGTCCTTGATATTTCGTCGTTTTCAGCCTATATTTTGGATTTTTGAAAATTTCACTTTCTTGTGACAATATCCACTAAATGAGGGAATAATATGTGTGAGGGTACCCCAGGAGAGTTCCAAATTTGTGTGAGTAGAATATATATCCTACAGGGGTAAAACTGAAAAAGTTGAAAAAAAATTTTTTTGGACTTAGTCATTTCTCCGGCGTTTATCAGACTTTCAGATAGGGGAAATGTCAGTGAGCGTTCCAATTTCAGTTCCAGAGCGATTCACTCAATGAGTCCTTGATATTTAGTCGTTTTCAGACAATATTTTGGATTTTTGAAAATTTCACTTTCTTGTGACAATATCCACTAAATGAGGGAATAATATGTGTGAGGGTACCCCAGGAGAGTTCCAAATGTGTGTGGGTAGAATATATATCCTACGGGGGTAAAACTGAAAAAAGTTGAAAACAAATTTTTTTGGACTTAGTCATTTCTCCGGCGTTTATCAGACTTTCAGATAGGGGAAATGTCAGTGAGCGTTCCAATTTCAGTTCCAGAGCGATTCACTCAATGAGTCCTTGATATTTAGTCGTTTTCAGCCAATTTTCTGGATATTTGAAAATTTCACTTTTTTGTGAAAATATCCACTAAATGAGGGAATAATATGTGTGAGGGTACCCCAGGAGTGTTCCAAATGTGTGTGGGTAGAATATATATCCCACGGGGGTAAAATTGAAAAAAGTTGAAAAAATTTTTTTTTTGTACTTAGTCATTTTTCCGGCATTTATCAGACTTTCAGATAGGGGAAATGTCAGAGAGCATTCCGATTTCAGTTCCAGAGCGAATCGCCCAATGAGTCCTTGATATTTATTTGTTTTCAGCCAATTTTCTGGAGTTTTGAAAATTTCACTTTTTTGTGAAAATATCCACTAAATGAGGGAATAATATGTGTGAGGGTACCCCAGGAGAGTTCCAAATGTGTGTGGGTAGAATATATATCCTACGGGGGTAAAATTGAAAAAAGTTGAAAAAATTTTTATTGCACTTAGTCATTTTTCCGGCGTTTATCAGACTTTCAGAGAGGGGAAATGTCAGTGAGCATTCCGAATTCAGTTCCAGAGCGATTCGCCCAATGAGTCCTTTTGATATTTAGTCGTTTTCAGCCAATTTTCTGTATATTTGAAAATTTCACTTTTTTGTGAAAATATCCACTAAATGTGGGAATAATATGTGTGAGGGTACCCCAGGAGAGTTCCAAATGTGTGTGGGTAGAATATATATCCTACGGGGGTAAAATTGAAAAAAATTGAAAATTTTTTTTTAGTACTTAATCATTTTTCCGGCATTTATCAGACTTTCAGATAGAGGAAATGTCAGTGAGCGTTCTGATTTCAGTTCCAGAGCGATTCGCCCAATGAGTCCTTGATATTTAGTCGTTTTCAGCCAATATTTTGGATTTTTGAAAAATTCACTTTCTTGTGACAATATCCACTAAATGAGGGAATAATATGTGTGAGGGTACCCCAGGAGAGTTCCAAATGTGTGTGGGTAGAATGTATATCCCACGGGGGTATAATTGAAAAAAGTTGAAAAATTTTTTTTTGGACTTAATCATTTTTCCGGCGTTTATCAGACTTTCAGATAGGGCAAATATCAGTGAGCGTTCCGATTTCAGTTCCAGAGCGATTCGCCCAATGAGTCCTTGAAATGTGGTCGTTTTCAGTCAATTTTCTGAATTTTTGAAAATTTCACTTTTTTTGTGAAAATATCCACTAAATGAGGGAATAATATGTGTGAGGGTACCCCAGGAGAGTTCCAAATGTGTGTGGGTAGAATACATATCCCACGGGGGTAAAATTGAAAAAAGTTGAAAAAAAATTTTTTTTGGACTTAGTCATTTTTCCGGCATTTGTCAGACTTTCAGATAGGGGAAATGTCAGTGAGCGTTCCGATTTCAGTTCCAGAGCGAATCACCCAATGAGTCCTTGATATTTTGTCATTTTCAGACAATTTTCTGGATTTTTTAAAATTTCACTTTTTTGTGAAAATATCCACTAAATGAGGGAATAATATGTGTGAGGGCACCCCAGGAGAGTTCCAAATGTGTGTGGGTAGAATATATATCCCACGGGGGTAAAATTGAAAAAAGTTGAACAATTTTTTTTTGGACTTAATCATTTTTCCGGCGTTTATCAGACTTTCAGATAGGGCAAATGTCAGTGAGCGTTCCGATTTCAGTTCCAGAGCGATTCGCCCAATGAGTCCTTGAAATTTAGTCGTTTTCAGCGTATTTTCTGAATTTTTGAAAATTTCACTTTTTTTGTGAAAATATCCACTCAATGAGGGAATAATATGTATGAGGGTACCCCAGGAGAGTTCCAAATGAGTGTGGGTAGAATATATATCCCATGGGGGTAAAATTGAAAAAAGTTGAAAAAAATTTTTTTTTTGGACTTAGTTATTTTTCCGATTTTTATCAGACTTTCAGATAGGGCAAATGTCAGTGAGCGTTCCGATTTCAATTCCAGAGCGATTCGCCCAATGAGTCCTTGATATTTAGTCATTTTCAGACAATTTTCTGGATTTTTGAAACTTTCACTTTTTTGTGAAAATATCTACTAAATGAGGGAATAATATGTGTGAGGGCACCCCAGAAGAGTTCCAAATGTGTGTGGGTAGAATATATATCCCACGAGGGTAAAATTGAAAAAAGTTGAAAAATTTTTTTTTTTGAACTTAGTCATTTTTCCGGCGTTTATCAAACTTTCAGATAGAGGAAATGTCAGTGAGCGTTCCGATTTCAATTCCAGAGCGATTCGCCCAATGAGTCCTTGATATTTAGTCATTTTCAGCCAATTTTCTGGATTTTTGAAAACTTCTCTTTTTTGTGAAAATAACCACTAAAAGAGGGAATAATATGTGTGAGGGTACCAAAGGAGAGTTCCAAATGTGTGTGGGTAGAATATGTATCCCACGGGGGTAAAATTGAAAAGAGATGAAAACATTTTTTTTTTGGACTTAGTCATTCTTCCGGCGTTTATCAGACTTTCAGATAGGGGAAATGTCAGTGAGCGTTCCGATTTCAGTTCCAGAGTGAATCACCCAATGAGTCCTTGAAATTTAGTCGTTTTCAGCCAATTTTCTGAATTTTTGAAAATTTCACTTTTTTTGTGAAAATATCCACTAAATGAGGGAATAATATGTGTGAGGGTACCCCAGGAGAGTTCCAAATGTGTGTGGGTAGAATATATATCCCACGGTGTTAAAATTGAAAAAAGTTGAAAACATATTTTTTTTTGGACTTAGTCAATTTTACGGCGTTTATCAGACTTTCAGATATCGGAAATGTCAGTGAGCGTTCCGATTTCAGTTCCAGAGCGATTCGCCCAATGAGTTCTTGATATTTAGTCATTTTCAGCCAATATCTTGGATTTTGAAAATTTCACTTTTTTTTTTGAAAATATCTACTAAAAGAGGGAATAATATGTGTGAAAGTAACAAAGAAGAGTTCCAAATGTGTGTGGGTAGAATATATATCCCACGGGGGTAAAATTGAAAAAAGTTTAAAAATATTTTTTTGGGGACTTAGTCATTATTCCGGCGTTTATCAGACTTTAATATAAGGCAAATGTCAGTGAGGGCTCCGATTTCAATTCCAGAGCGATTCGCCCAATAAGTACTTGATATCTAGTCATTTTCAGCCAATTTTCTGGATTTTTGAAAATTTCACTTTTTTGTGACAATATCCACTAAATGAGGGAATAATATGTGTGAGGGTACCCCAGGAGTGTTCCAAATGTGTGTGGGTAGAATATATATCCCACGGGGGTAAAATTGAAAAAAGTTGCAAAAATTTTTTTTTTGGACTTAGTCTTTTTTCCTGCGTTTATCAGACTTTCAGATAGGGGAAATGTCAGTGAGTTTTACCGATTTCAGTTCCAGAGCGATTCGCCCAATGAGTCCTTGATATTTAGTCGTTTTCAGCCAATATTTTGGATTTTTGAAAATGTCACTTTCTTGTGACAATATCCACTAAATGAGGGAATAATATGTGTGAGGGTACCCCAGGAGTGTTCCAAATGTGTGTGGGTAGAATATATATCCCACGGGGGTAAAATTGAAAAAAGTTGCAAAAATTTTTTTTTTGGACTTAGTCATTTTTCCGGCGTTTATCAGACTTTCAGATAGGGCAAATGTCAGTGAGCGTTCCTATTTCAGTTCCAGAGCGATTCACCCAATGAGTCCTTGATATTTCGTCATTTTCAAACAATTTTCTGAATTTTTGAAAATTTCTCTTTTTTGTGAAAATATCCAGTAAATGAGGGAATAACATCTGTGAGGGTACCCCAGGAGAGTTTGAAATGTGTATGGGTAGAATATATATCCCACAGGGTTAAAATTGAAAAAAGTTGAAAACAATTTTTTTTTTGGACTTAGTCAATTTTACGGCGTTTATCAGACTTTAAGATAGGGGAAATGTCAGTGAGCGTTCCGATTTCAGTTCCAGAGCATTTCTCCCAATGAGTCCTTGATATTTCGTCGTTTTCAGCCAATATCTTGGATTTTGAAAATTTCACTTTTTTTTTGAAAATATCCACTAAATGGGGGAATAATATGTGTGATGGTACCCCAGGAGAGTTTCAAATGTGTGTGGGTAGAATATATATCCCACGGGGGTAAAATTGAAAAAAGCTTAAAAATTTTTTTTGGGGACTTAGTCATTATTCCGGCGTTTATCAGACTTTCAGATAGGGCAAATGTCAGTGAAGGCTCCGATTTCAATTCCAGAGCGATTCGCCCAATGAGTCCTTGATATGTAGTCGTTTTCAGCCAATTTTCTGGATTTTTGAAAATTTCTCTTTTTTGTGAAAATATCCACTAAAAGAGGGAATAATATGTGTGAGGGTACCAAAGGAGAGTTCCAAATGTGTGTGGGTAGAATATATATCCCACGGGGGTAAAATTGAAAAGAGTTGAATACTTTTTTTTTTTTGGACTTAGTCATTCTTCCGGCTTTTATCAGTCTTTCAGATAGGGGAAATGTCAGTGAGCGTTCCGATTTCAGTTCCAGAGCGATTCCCCCATTGAGTCCTTGATATTTAGTCATTTTCAGCCAATATCTTGGATTTTGAAAATTTCACTTTTTTTTTTGAAAATATCCACTAAAAGAGGAAATAATATGTGTGAGGGTACCAAAGGAGAGTTCCAAATGTGTGTGGGTAGAATATACAGTACAGACCAAAAGTTTGGACTCACCTTCTCATTTAAAGATTTTTCTGTATTTTCATGACTATGAAAATTGTACATTCACAGTGAAGGCATCAAAACTATGAATTAACACATGTGGAATTAGATACTTAACAAAAAAGTGAGAAACAACTGAAAATATGTCTTATATTCTAGGTTCTTCAAAGTAGCCACCTTTTGCTTTGATGACTGCTTTGCACACTCTTGGCATTCTCTTGATGAGCTTCAAGAGGTAGTCACCAGAAATGGTTTTCACTTCACAGGTGTGCCCTGTCAGTTTTAATAAGTGGGATTTCTTGCATTATAAATGGGGTTGGGACCATCAGTTATGTTGTGCAGAAGTCAAGTGGATACACAGCTGATAGTCCTACTGAATAGACTGTTAGAATTTGTATTATAGCAAGAAAAAAGCAACTAAGTTAGGAAAAACGAGTGGCCATGATGACTTTAAGAAATGAAGGTCAGTCAGTCTGAAAAATTGGGAAAACTTTGAAAGTGTCCCCAAGTGCAGTTTCAAAAACCATCAAGCACTACAAAGAAACTGGCTCACATGAGGACCACCCCAGGAAAGGTAGACGAAGAGTCACCTCTGCTTCTGAGGATAAGTTTATCTGAGTCACCAGCCTCAGCAATCGCAGGTTAACAGCAGCTCAGATTAGAGACCAGGTCAATGCCACACAGAGTTCTAGCAGCAGACACATCTCTTCAACAACTGTTAAGAGGAGACTTTGTGCAGCAGGCCTTCATGGTAAAATAGCTGCTAGGAAACCACTGCTAAGGACAGGCAACAAGCAGAAGAGACTTGTTTGGGCTAAAGAACACAAGGAATGGACATTAGACCAGTGGAAATCTGTGCTTTGGTCTGATGAGTCCAAATTTGAGATCTTTGGTTCCAACCACCGTGTCTTTGTGCGACGCAGAAAAGGTGAATGAATGGACTCTACATGCTTGGTTCCCACTGTGAAGCATGGAGGAGGAGGTGTGATGGTGTGGGGGTGCTTTGTTGGTAACACTGTAGGGGATTTATTCAAAATTAAAGGCATACTGAACCAGCATGGCTACCACAGCATCTTTCAGCGGCATGCTATTTCATCCGGTTTGCGTTTAGTTGGACCATTATTTATTTTTCAACAGGAAAATGACCCCAAACACACCTTCAGGCTGTGTAAGGGCTATTTGACCAAGAAAGAGAGTGATGGGGTGCTACGCCAGATGATCTGGCCTCCACAGTCACCAGACCTGAACCTTGGGGGTGAGCTGGACCGCAGAGTGAAGGCAAAAGGGCCAACAAGTGCTAAGCATCTGTGGGAACTCCTTCAAGATTGTTGGAAGACCATTTCCGGTGACTACCTCTTGAAGCTCATCAAGAGAATGCCAAGAGTGTGCAAAGCAGTCATCAAAGCAAAAGGTGGCTACTTTGAAGAACCTAGAATATAAGACATATTTTCAGTTGTATCTCAATTTTTGTTAAGTATATAATTCAACATGTGTTAATTCATAGTTTTGATGCCTTCAGTGTGAATGTACAATTTTCATAGTCATGAAAATACAGAAAAATCTTAAAATGAGAAGGTGTGTCTAAACTTTTGGTCTGTACTGTATATCCCACGGGGGTAAAATTGAAAAGAGTTGAAAATATTTTTTTTTTGGACTTAGTCATTCTTACGGGAGTTTATCAGACTTTCATATAGGGGAAATGTCAGTGAGCTTTCCGATTTCAGTTCCAGAGCGATTCGCCCAAAGAGTCCTTGATATTTCGTCGTTTTCAGCCAATTTTCTGGATTTTTGAAAATTTCACTTTTTTTGTGAAAATATCCACTAAATGAGGGACTAATATGTGTGAGGGTACCCCAGGAGAGTTCCAAATGTGTGTGGGTAGAATATATATCCCATGGGGGTAAAATTGAAAAAAGTTTCAAAAAATTTTTCTTGGACTTAGTCATTTTTCCGGCATTTATCATACTTTCAGATAGGGGAAATGTCAGTGAGCATTCCGATTTCAGTTCCAGAGCGATTCGCCCAATGAGTCCTTGATATTTCGTCGTTTTCAGCCAATATGTTGGATTTTGAAAATTTCACTTTTTTTTTTGAAAATATCCACTAAAAGAGGGAATAATATGTGTGAGGGTACCAAAGGAGAGTTCCAAATGTGTGTTGGTAAAATATATATCCCACGGGGGTAAAATTGAAAAGAGTTGAAAATATTTTTTTTTTGGACTTAGTCATTCTTACGGGATTTTATCAGACTTTCATATAGGGGAAATGTCAGTGAGCTTTCCGATTTCAGTACCAGAGCGATTCGCCCAATGAGTCCTTAATATTTAGTCGTTTTCAGCCAATTTTCTTAATTTTTGAAAATTTCACTTTTTTGTGAAAATATCCACTAAATGAGGGAATAATATGTGTGAGGGTACCCCAGGAGAGTTCCAAATGTGTTTGGGTAGAATATATATCCCACTCGGGTAAAATTGAAAAAAGTTTAAAAATTTTTTTTCTTAGACTTAGTAATTTTTCTGGCGTTTATCAGACTTTCAGATAGTGGAAATGTCAGTGAGCATTCCGATTTCAGTTCCAGAGCGATTCTCTCAATGAGTCCTTGATATTTAGTCGTTTTCAGCCAATTTTCTGGATTTTTGAAAATTTCACTTTTTTTGTGAAAATATCCACTAAATGAGGGAATAATATGTGTGAAGGTACGCCAGTAGAGTTCCAACAGTGTTTCGGTAGAATATGTATCCCACGGGGGTAAAATTGAAAAGAGTTGAAAACATTTTTTTTTTGGACTTAGTCATTTTCCCGGCGTTTATCAGACTTTCAGATAGTGGAAATGTCAGTGAGCGTTCCGATTTGAGTTCCAGAGCGATTCGCCCAATGAGTCCATGATGTTTAGTCGTTTTCAGCCAATTTTCTGGATTTTTGAAAATTTCACTTTTTTGTGAAAATATCCACTAAATGAGGGAAAAAATGTGTGAGGGTACCCCAGGAGAGTTCCAAATGTGTGTGGGTAGAATATATATCCCACAGGGGTAAAATTGAAAAAAGTTGAAAAATTTTTTTTTTTCTACTTAGTCATTTTTCCGGGTTTATCAGACTTTCAGATAAGGCAAATGTCAGTGAGCGTTCCAATTTCAGTTCCAGAGCGATTAGCCCAATGAGTCCTTGATATTTATTCATTTTCAGCAAATTTTCTGTATTTATGAAATTTTCACTTTTTTGTGAAAATATCCACTAAATGAGGGAATAATATGTGTGAGCGTACCCCAGGAGAGTTCCAAATATGTGTAGGTAAAATATATATCCCACAGGGGTAAAATTGAAAAAAGTTGAAAAAAAATTTTTTTTTTGGACTTAGTCATTTTTCCGGCGTTTATTAGACTTTCAGATAGGGCAAATGTCAGTGAGCGTTCCGATTTCAGTTCCAGAGCAATTCGCCCAATGAGTCCTTGATATTTTTTCGTTTTCAGCCACTATTTTGGATTTTTGGAAATTTCACTTTTTTGTGAAAAAATCCACTAAATGAGGGAATAATATGTGTGAGGGTACCCCAGGAGAGGTTCAAACGTGTGTGGGTAGAATATATATCCCACGTGGGTAAAATTTAAAAAAGTTGAAAAAAAATATTTTTGGACTTAGTCATTTTTACGGCGTTTATCAGACTTTCAGATAGGGGAAATGTCAGTGAGCATTCTGATTTCAGTTCCAGAGCGATTCGCCCAATGAGTCCTTGATATTTAGTCGTTTTCAGCCAATTTTCTGGATTTTTGAAAATTTCACTTTTTAGTGAAAATATCCACTAAATGAGGGAATAATATGTGTGAGGGTACCCCAGGCCCCAGGAGAGTTCCAAATGTGTGTGGGTAGAATATATATCCCACGGGGGTAAAATTGAAAAAAGTTGAAAACAATTTTTTTTTGAACTTAGTCATTTTTCCGGCTTTTATCAGACTTTCAGATAGGGGAAATGTCAGTGAGCGTTCCGATTTCAGTTCCAGAGCGATTGACCCAATGAGTCCTTGATATTTAGTTGTTTTTAGCCAATATTTTGCATTTTTGAAAATTTCACTTTTTTGTGAAAATATCCACTAAATGAGGGAATAATATGTGTGAGGTTACCCCAGGAGAGTTCCAAATGTGTGTAGGTAAAATATATATCCCACGGGGGTAAAATTGAAAAAAGTTGAAAAAATTTTTTTTTTGGACTTAGTCATTTTTCCGCCGTTTATCAGACTTTCAGATAGGGGAAATGTCAGTGAGCGTTCCGATTTCAGTTCCAGAGCGATTCGCCCAATGAGTCCTTGATATTTTTTCGTTTTCAGCCAATATTTTGGATTTTTGGAAATTTCACTTTTTTGTGAAAAAATCCACTAAATGAGGGAATAATATGTGTGAGGGTACCAAAGGAGAGGTCCAAATGTGTGTGGGTATAATATATATATCCCACGTGGGTAAAATTTAAAAAAGTTGAATAAAAATATTTTTAGACTTAGTCATTTTTACGGCGTTTATCAGACTTTCAGATAGGGCAAATGTCAGTGAGCGTTCCGATTTCAGTTCCAGTGCGATTCGCCCAATGAGTCCTTGATATTTAGTAGTTTTCAGCCAATGTTTTGGATTTTTGAAAATTTCACTTTTTTGTGAAAATATCCACTAAATGAGGGAATAATATGTTTGAGGGTACCCCAGGAGAGTTCCAAATGTGTGTGGGTAGAATATATATCCCACGGGGGTAAAATTGAAAAAAGTTGAGTCCTTGATATTTAGTCGTTTAAAGCCAATTTTCTGGATTTTTGAAAATTTCACTTTTTTGTGAAAATATCCACTAAATGAGGGAATAATATGTGTGAGGGTACCCCAGGAGAGTTCCAAATGTGTGTGGGTAGAATATATATCCCACGGGGGTAAAATTGAAAAAAGTTGAAAAAAATTTTTTTTTGGACTTAGTCATTTTTCCGGCGTTTATCAGACTTTCAGATAGGGGGAATGTCAGTGAGCATTCTGATTTCAGTTCCAGAGCGATTCGCCCAATGAGTCCTTGATATTTATTCATTTCAGCCAACATTTTGGATTTTTGAAAATTTCACTTTTTTGTGAAAATATCCACTAAATGAGGGAATAATTTGTGTGAGGGTACCCCAGGAGAGTTCCAAATGTGTGTAGGTAGAATATATATCCCAAGGGGGTAAAATTGAAAAAAGTTGAAAAAAAATTTTTTTTGGACTTAGTCATTTTTCCGGCGTTTATCAGACTTTCAGATAGGGGAAATGTCAGTGAGCATTCCGATTTCAGTTCCTGAGCGATTCGCCCAATGAGTCCTTGATATTTCGTTGTTTTCAGCCAATTTTCTGGATTTTTCAAAAATTTCACTTTTTTGTGAAAATATCCACTAAATGAGGGAATAATATGTGTGAGGGTACCCCAGGAGAGTTCCAAATGTGTGTAGGTAGAATATATATCCCACGGGGGTAAAATCGAAAAAAGTTTAAAAAAATTTTTTTGGGGACTTAGTCATTTTTTCACCGTTTATCAGAATTTCAGATAGGGGAAATGCCAGAAAACGTTCCGATTTCAGTTCCAGAGCGATTCGCCCAATGAGTCCTTGATATTTAGTCGTTTTCAGCCAATTTTCTGGATTTTTGAAAATTTCACTTTTTTGTGAAAATATCCACTAAATGAGGGAATAATATGTTTGAGGGTACCCCAGGAGAGTTCCAAATGTGTGTGGGTAGAATATATATCCCACAGGGGTAAAATTGAAAAAAGTTGAAAAAAAAATTTTTTGGACTTAGTCATTTTTCCGGCGTTTATCAGACTTTCAGACAGGGGAAATGTCAGTGAACATTCCGATTTCAGTTCCAGAGCGATTCGCCCAATGAGTCCTTGATATTTAGTCGTTTTCAGCCAATTTTCTGGATTTTTGAAAATTTCACTTTTTTGTGAAAATATCCACTAAATGAGGGAATAATATGTGTGAGGGTACCCCAGGAAAGTTCCAAATGTGTGTGGGTAGAATATATATCCCATGGGGGTAAAATTGAAAAAAGTTGAAAAATATTTTTTTTTGGACTTAGTCATTTTTCCGGTGTTTATCAGACTTTCAGATAGGGGAAATGTCAGTGAGCATTCCGATTTCAGTTCCTGAGCGATTCGCCCAAAGAGTCCTTGATATTTCGTTGTTTTCAGCCAATTTTCTGTATTTTTGAAAATTTCACTTTTTTGTGAAAATATCCACTAAATGAGGGAATAATATGTTTGAGGGTACCCCAGGAGAGTTCCAAATGTGTATGGGTAGAATATATATCCCACGGGGGTAAAATTGAAAAAAGTTGAGTCCTTGATATTTAGTCGTTTTCAGCCAATTTTCTGGATTTTTGAAAATTTCACTTTTTTGTGAAAATATCCACTAAATGAGGGACTAATATGTGTGAGGGTACCCCAGGAGAGTTCCAAATGTGTGTGGGTAGAATATATATCCCACGGGGGTAAAATTGAAAAAAGTTGAAAAAAAAATTTTTGGGGACTTACTCATTTTTCCTGCGTTTATCAGACTTTCAGATAGGGGAAATGTCAGTGAGCATTCCGATTTCAGTTCCAGAGCGATTCGCCCAATGAGTCCTTGATATTTAGTCATTTTCAGCCAATTTTCTGGATTTTTGAAAATGTCACTTTTTTGTGAAAATATCCACTAAATGAGGGAATAATATGTTTGAGGGTACCCCAGGAGAGTTCCAAATCTCTGTGGGTAGAATATATATCCCACGGGGGTAAAATTGAAAAAAGTTGAAAAAATTTTTTTTTTGGACTTAGTCATTTTTCCGGCGTTTATCAGACTTTCAGATAGGGGAAATGTCAGTGAGCGTTTTGATTTCAGTTCCAGAGTGATTCGCCCAATGAGTCCTTGATATTTAGTCGTTTTCAGTCAATTTTCTGGATTTTTGAAAATTTCACTTTTTTGTGAAAATATCCACTAAATGAGGGAATAATATGTGTGAGGGTACCCCAGGAGAGTTCCAAATGTGTGTGGGTAGAATATACAGTGCCTACAAGTAGTATTCAACCCCCTGCAGATTTATCTGGTTTGATAAGATGCAAATAAATTAGAGCCTTCAAACTGCAAACGAGAGCAGGTTTTATCAACAGAAGCATAAATCTTACAAACCAAAAAGTTATGTTGCTCAGTTGAATTTTATTAAATTTTAAACATAAAAGTGTGGGTCAATTATTATACAACCCCTATGTTTAATATTTTGTGGAATAACCCTTGTTTTGCAATTACAGCTAATAATCATCTTTTATAAGACCTGATCAGGCCGGCACAGGTCTGTGGAGTTATCTTGGACCACTGCTCCATGCAGATCTTCTCCAAGTTATCTAGGTTCTTTGGGTGTCTCATGTGGACTTTATTCTTGAGCTCCTTCCACAAGTTTTCAATTGGGTTAAGGTCAGGAGACTGACTAGGCCACTCCAACACCTTGACTTTTTCCATCTTGAACCAGGCCTTGGTTTTCTTGGCTGTGTGCTTTGGGTTGTTGTTGTTATGATCTGCTACAGAGACTAAGGAAAGACAGGAGATCTGTCCCTACAATAGAACTAAACTAGATCCCTACGATGTAACAGGGAACCTGATCCTGCGATCAGACCCGCTAAAATCCTCGGCTAGTCTGTACGAAGACCTATAGATGTGAGGGAGGAATCCCTACAAGAACTAGGGACTGGGAAAAGTTGGACACCTCCTAGCAGAAATCATAGCAGTCAAAGACAAACACACAACAAAAAGTAAAGAGGTCAGAAGACCTAGCAAAACTAACAGAGAACGGCAACAGAGCACCAAGCTAGCTCAACAGTAGTAAATACAAATGAAGTCCAGCAATGCCAGGAGGGCGGAGCCGGATTAAATAAGCAAAAATGGTCATGTGACCAGCAAACTAAAAAAAACCTAATAGGAGAGTTGTAACAGTTGTCTTGTTGGAAGATGAAATTACGACCCATCTTAAGATCCTTGATGGAGGAGCGGAGGTTCTTGGCCAAAATCTCCCGGTAGGCCGTGCTATCCATCTTCCCATGGATGCGGACCAGATGGCCAGGCCCCTTGGCAGAGAAACAGCCCCACAGCATGATGCTGCCACCACCATGCTTGACTGTAGGGATGGTATTCTTGGGGTCGTATGCAGTGCCATCCAGTTTCCAAACGTCACGTGTGTGGTTGGCACCAAAGATCTCGATCTTGGTCTCATCAGACCATAGAACCTTGAACCAGTCTGTCTCAGAGTCCTCCAAGTGATCATGAGCAAACTGTAGACGAGCCTTGACATGACGCTTTGAAAGTAAAGGTACCTTACGGGCTCATCTGGAACGGAGACCATTGCGGTGGAGTACGTTACTTATGGTATTGACTGAAACCAATGTCCCCACTGCCATGAGATCTTCCCGGAGCTCCTTCCTTGTTGTCCTTGGGTTAGCCTTGACTCTTCGGACAAGCCTGGCCTCGGCACGGGAGTACACTTTCAAAGGCTGTCCAGGCTGTGGAAGGCTAACAGTAGTTCCATAAGCCTTCCACTTACGGATGATGCTCCCAACAGTGGAGACAGGTAGGCCCAACTCCTTGGAAAGGGTTTTGTACCCCTTGTCAGCCTTGTGACCCTCCACGATCTTGTCTCTGATGGCCTTGGAATGCTCCTTTGTCTTTCCCATGTTGACCATGTCTGAGTGCTGTTCACAAGTTTGGAGAGGGTCTTAAATAGTCAGAAAAGGCTGGCAAAAGAGATCTTTAATCCACATATGTGAAGCTCATTATTCTTGGTGCCTGAAGTACTTCTTAATACTTTAGGGGGACCAAACAGAATTCTTGTGGTTTCAGGGGTTGAATAATAAATGACACTCTGAATTAACTTTTAACGTTTTAAAAAAATAAAAAATAAAAAAAATTTCTGCAGTGCATTTCCCACTTCCAGGCGGATCTACAGTACAAATGTAACAATGCCAAGTTAATTCCACATGTGTCAACCAGCTAAATCTGCAGGGGGTTGAATACTACTTGTAGACACTGTATATCCCACGGGGGTAAAATTGAAAAAGTTGAAAAAAAATTTTCTTTGGACTTAGTCATTTTTCCAGCGTTTATCAGACTTTCAGATAGGGGAAATGTCAGTGAGCGTTCCGATTTCAGTTCCAGAGCGATTCGCCCAATGAGTCCTTGATATTTAGTCGCTTTCAGCCAATTTTCTGCATTTTTGAAAATTTCACTTTTTTGTGAAAATATCCACTAAATGAGGTAATAATATGTTTGAGGGTACCCCAGGAGAGATCCAAATGTGTGTGGGTAGAAAATATATCCCACGGGGGTAAAATTGAAAAAAGTTGAGTCCTTGATATTTAGTCGTTTTCAGCCAATTTTCTGAATTTTTGAAAATTTCACTTTTTTGTGAAAATATCCACTAAATGAGGGAATAATATGTTTGAGGGTACCCCAGGAGAGTTTCAAATGTGTGTGTGTAGAAAATATATCCCACGGGGGTTAAATTGAAAAAAGTTGAAAACATTTTTTTTTGGACTTAGTCATTTTTCCGGCGTTTATCAGACTTTCAGATAGGGGGAATGTCAGTGAGCATTCCGATTTCAGTTCCAGAGCGATTCGCCCAATGAGTCCTTGATATTTAGTCGTTTTCAGTCAATTTTCTGGATTTTTGAAAATTTCACTTTTTTGTGAAAATATCCACTAAATGAGGGAATAATATGTGTGAGGGTACCCCAGGAGAGTTCCTAATGTGTGTGGGTAGAATATATATCCCACGGGGGTAAAATTGAAAAAAGTTGAAAAAAAATTTTTTTTGGACTTAGTCATTTTTCCGGCTTTTATCAGACTTTCAGATAGGGGAAATGTCAGTGAGCGTTACGATTTCAATTCCAGTGCGATTCGCCCAATGAGTCCTTGATATTTTGTCGTTTTCAGCCAATATTTTGGATTTTTGAAAATTTCACTTTTTTGTGAAAATATCCACTAAATGAGGGAATAATATGTGTGAGGGTACCCCAGGAGAGTTCCAAATGTGTGTGGGTAGAATATATATCCCACGGGGTTAAAATTGAAAAAAGTTGAGAACATTCTTTTTTGGACTTAGTCATTTTTCCGGCGTTTATCAGACTTTCAGATAGGGCAAATGTCAGTGAGCGTTCCGAGTTCAGTTCCAGAGCGATTCGCCCAATGAGTCCTTGATATTTAGTCGTTTTCAGCCAATATTTTGGATTTTTGAAAATTTCACTTTTTTGTGAAAATATCCACTAAATGAGGGAATAATATGTGTGAGGGTACCCCAGGAGAGTTCCAAATGTGTGTTGGTAGAATATATATCCCACGGGGGTAAAATTGAAAAAAGTTGAGAACATTCTTTTTTGGACTTAGTCATTTTTACGGCGTTCATCAGACTTTCAGATAGGGCAAATGTCAGTGAGCGTTCCGATTTCAGTTCCAGAGCGATTCGCCCAATGAGTCCTTGATATTTAGTCGTTTTCAGCCAATATTTTGGATTTTTTGAAAATTTCACTTTTTTGTGAAAATATCCACTAAATGAGGGAATAATATGTGTGAGGGTACCCCAGGAGAGTTCCAAATGTGTGTGGGTAGAATATATATCCCACGGGGTAAAATTGAAAAAAGTTGAAAAATTTTTTTTTTTGGACTTAGTCATTTTTCCTGCGTTTATCAGACTTTCAGATAGGGCAAATGTCAGTGAGCGTTCTGATTTCAGTTCCAGAGCGATTGGCCCAATGAGTCTTTGATATTTAGTCGTTTTCAGCCAATATTTAGGATTTTTGAAAATTTCACTTTTTTGTGAAAATATCCACTAGATGAGGGAATACTATGTGTGAGGGTACCCCAGGAGAGTTCCAAATGTGTGTGGGTAGAATATATATCCCACGGGGGTAAAATTGAAAAAAGTTGAAAAAAATTTTTTTTGGACTTAGTCATTTTTCCGGCGTTTATCAGACTTTCAGATAGGGGAAATGTCAGTGAGCGTTCTGATTTCAGTTCCAGAGCGATTCGCCCAATGAGTCCTTGATATTTTGTCATTTTCAGCCAATATTTTGGATTTTTGAAAATTTCACTTTTTTGTGAAAATATCCACTAAATGAGGGAATAATATTTGTGAGGGTACCCCAGGAGAGTTCCAAATGTGTGTGGGTAGAATATATATCCCACGGGGGTAAAATTGAAAAAAGTTGAGAACATTCTTTTTTGGACTTAGTCATTTTTCCGGCGTTTATCAGACTTTCAGATAGGGCAAATGTCAGTGAGCGTTCCGATTTCAGTTCCAGAGCGATTCGTCCAATGAGTCCTTGATATTTAGTCGTTTTCAGCCACTATTTTGGATTTTTTGAAAATTTCACTTTTTTGTGACAATATCCACTAGATGAGGGAATAATATGTGTGAGGGTACCCCAGGAGAGTTCCAAATGTGTGTGGGTAGAATATATATCCCACGGGGGTAAAATTGAAAAAAGTTGAAAAAATTCTTTTTTGGACTTAGTCATCTTTCCGGCGTTTATCAGACTTTCAGATAGGGGAAATGTCAGTGAGCGTTCCGATTTCAGTTCCAGAGCGATTCGCGCAATGAGTCCTTGATATTTAGTCGTTTTCAGGAAATATTTTGGATTTTTGAAAATTTCACTTTTTTGTGAAAATATCCACTAAATGAGGGAATAATATGTGTGAGGGTACCCCAGGAGAGTTCCAAATGTGTGTGGGTAGAATATATATCCCACTGGGGTAAAATTGAAAAAAGTTGAAGAAAATTTTTTTTGGACTTAGTCATTTTTCCGGCGTTTATCAGACTTTCAGATAGGGGAAATGTCAGTGAGCGTTGCGATTTCAGTTCCAGAGCGTTTCGCCCAATGAGTCCTTGATATTTAGTCGTTTTCAGCCAATATTTTGGATTTTTGAAAATTTCACCTTTTTGTGAAAATATCCACTAAATGAGGGAATAATATGTGTGAGGGTACCCCAGGAGAGTTCCAAATGTGTGTGGGTAGAATATATATCCCACGGGAGTAAAATTGAAAAAAGTTGAAAAAAATTTTTTTGGGACTTAGTCATTTTTCCGTCGTTTATCAGACTTTCAGTTAGGGCAAATGTCAGTGAGCGTTCCGATTTCAGTTCCAGAGCGATTCGCCCAATGAGTCCTTGATATTTAGTCGTTTTCAGCCAATATTTTGGATTTTTGAAAATTTCACTTTTTTGTGAAAATATCCACTAAATGAGGGAATAATATGTGTGAGGGTACCCCAGGAGAGTTCCAAATGTGTGTGGGTAGAATATATATCCCACTGGGGTAAAATTGAAAAAAGTTGAGAAAATTTTTTTTTGGACTTAGTCATTTTTCCGGCGTTTATCAGACTTTCAGATAGGGCAAATGTCAGTGAGCGTTCTGATTTCAGTTCCAGAGCGATTCGCAAAATGAGTCCTTGATATTTTGTCGTTTTCAGCCAATATTTTGGATTTTTGAAAATTTCACTTTTTTGTGAAAATATCCACTAAATGATGTAATAATATGTGTGAGGGTACCCCAGGAGAGTTCCAAATGTGTGTGGGTAGAATATATATCCCACGGGGGTAAAATTGAAAAAAGTTGAGAACATTCTTTTTTGGACTTAGTCATTTTTCCGGCGTTTATCAGACTTTCAGATAGGGCAAATGTCAGTGAGCGTTCCGATTTCAGTTCCAGAGCGATTCACAATGAGTCCTTGATATTTAGTCGTTTTCAGCCAATATTTTGTATTTTTTGAAAATTTCACTTTTTTGTGAAAATATCCACTAGATGAGGGAATAATATGTGTGAGGGTACCCCAGGAGAGTTCCAAATGTGTATGGGTAGAATATATATCCCACGGGGGTAAAATTGAAAAAAGTTGAAAAAATTCTTTTTTGGACTTAGTCATCTTTCCGGCGTTTATCAGACTTTCAGATAGGGGAAATGTCAGTGAGCGTTCCGATTTCAGTTCCAGAGCAATTCGCCCAATGAGTCCTTGATATTTAGTCGTTTTCAGCCAATATTTTGGATTTTTGAAAATTTCACTTTTTTGTGAAAATATCCATTAAATGATGGAATAATATGTGTGAGGGTACCCCAGGATAGTTCCAAATGTGTGTGGGTAGAATATATATCCCACGGGGGTAAAATTGAAAAAAGTTGAGAACATTCTTTTTTGGACTTAGTCATTTTTCCGGCGTTTATCAGACTTTCAGATAGGGCAAATGTCAGTGAGCGTTCCGATTTCAGTTCCAGAGCGATTCGTCCAATGAGTCCTTGATATTTAGTCGTTTTCAGCCACTATTTTGGATTTTTTGAAAATTTCACTTTTTTGTGACAATATCCTATAGATGAGGGAATAATATGTGTGAGGGTACCCCAGGAGAGTTCCAAATGTGTGTGGGTAGAATATATATCCCACGGGAGTAAAATTGAAAAAAGTTGAAAAAAATTTTTTTTGGACTTAGTCATTTTTCCGTCGTTTATCAGACTTTCAGTTAGGGCAAATGTCAGTGAGTGTTCCGATTTCAGTTCCAGAGCGATTCGCCCAATGAGTCCTTGATATTTAGTCGTTTTCAGCCTATATTTTGGATTTTTGAAAATTTCACTATTTTGTGAAAATATCCACTAAATGAGGGAATAATATGTGTGAGGGTACCCCAGGAGAGTTCCAAATGTGTGTGGGTAGAATATATGTCCCACTGGGGTAAAATTGAAAAAAGTTGAGAACATTTTTTTTTGGACTTAGTCATTTTTCCGTCGTTTCTCAGATTTTCAGATAGGGCAAATGTCAGTGAGCATTCTGATTTCAGTTCCAGAGCGATTCGCCCAGTGAGTCCTTGATATTTAGTCGTTTTCAGCCAATAATTTGGATTTTTGAAAATTTCACTTTTTTGTGAAAATATCCACTAAATGAGGGAATAATATGTGTGAGGGTACCCCAGGAGAGTTCCAAATGTGTGTGGGTAGAATATATATCCCACGGGGGTAAAATTGAAAAAAGTTGAAAAAAATTTTTTTTGGACTTAGTCATTTTTCCGTCGTTTATCAGACTTTCAGATAGGGGAAATGTCAGTGAGCGTTCTGATTTCAGTTCCAGAGCGATTCGCCCAATGAGTCCTTGATATTTTGTCATTTTCAGCCAATATTTTGGATTTTTGAAAATTTCACTTTTTTGTGAAAATATCCACTAAATGAGGGAATAATATTTGTGAGGGTACCCCAGGAGAGTTCCAAATGTGTGTGGGTAGAATATATATCCCACGGGGTAAAATTGAAAAAAGTTGAAACATTTTTTTTTTTGGACTTAGTCATTTTTCCGTCGTTTATCATACTTTCAGATAGGGGAAATGTCAGTGAGCATTCCGATTTCAGTTCCAGAGCGATTCGCCCAATGAGTCCTTGATATTTAGTCGTTTTCAGCCAATATTTTGGATTTTTGAAAATTTCACTTTTTTGTGAAAATATCCACTAAATGAGGGAATAATATGTGTGAGGGTACCCCAGGAGAGTTCCAAATGTGTGTGGGTAGAATATGTATCCCACGGGGGTAAAATTGAAAAAAGTTGAAGAAAATATTTTTGGACTTAGTCATTTTTCCGGCGTTTATCAGACTTTCAGATAGGGCAAATGTCAGTGAGCGTTCTGATTTCAGTTCCAGAGCGATTTGCCCAATGAGTCCTTGATATTTTGTCGTTTTCAGCCAATATTTTGGATTTTTGAAAATTTCACTTTTTTGTGAAAATATCCATTAAATGATGGAATAATATGTGTGAGGGTACCCCAGGATAGTTCCAAATGTGTGTGGGTAGAATATATATCCCACGGGGGTAAAATTGAAAAAAGTTGAGAACATTCTTTTTTGGACTTAGTCATTTTTCCGGCGTTTATCAGACTTTCAGATAGGGCAAATGTCAGTGAGCGTTCCGATTTCAGTTCCAGAGCGATTCGTCCAATGAGTCCTTGATATTTAGTCGTTTTCAGCCACTATTTTGGATTTTTTGAAAATTTCACTTTTTTGTGACAATATCCTATAGATGAGGGAATAATATGTGTGAGGGTACCCCAGGAGAGTTCCAAATGTGTGTGGGTAGAATATATATCCCACGGGGGTAAAATTGAAAAAAGTAGAAAAAATTCTTTTTTGGACTTAGTCATCTTTCCGGCGTTTATCAGACTTTCAGATAGGGGAAATGTCAGTGAGCGTTCCGATTTCAGTTCCAGAGCGTTTCGCCCAATGAGTCCTTGATATTTAGTCGTTTTCAGCCAATATTTTGGATTTTTGAAAATTTCACCTTTTTGTGAAAATATCCACTAAATGAGGGAATAATATGTGTGAGGGTACCCCAGGAGAGTTCCAAATGTGTGTGGGTAGAATATATATCCCACGGGAGTAAAATTGAAAAAAGTTGAAAAAAATTTTTTTTGGACTTAGTCATTTTTCCGTCGTTTATCAGACTTTCAGTTAGGGCAAATGTCAGTGAGCGTTCCGATTTCAGTTCCAGAGCGATTCGCCCAATGAGTCCTTGATATTTAGTCGTTTTCAGCCAATATTTTGGATTTTTGAAAATTTCACTTTTTTGTGAAAATGTCCACTAAATGAGGGAATAATATGTGTGAGGGTACCCCAGGAGAGTTCCAAATGTGTGTGGGTAGAATATATATCCCACTGGGGTAAAATTGAAAAAAGTTGAGAAAATTTTTTTTTGGACTTAGTCATTTTTCCGGCGTTTATCAGACTTTCAGATAGGGCAAATGTCAGTGAGCGTTCCGATTTCAGTTCCAGAGCGATTCGCCCAATGAGTCCTTGATATTTAGTCGTTTTCAGCCACTATTTTGGATTTTTTGAAAATTTCACTTTTTTGTGACAATATCCACTAGATGAGGGAATAATATGTGTGAGGGTACCCCAGGAGAGTTCCAAATGTGTGTGGGTAGAATATATATCCCACGGGGGTAAAATTGAAAAAAGTTGAAAAAATTCTTTTTTGGACTTAGTCATTTTTCCGGCGTTTATCAGACTTTCAGATAGGGGAAATGTCAGTGAGCGTTCCGATTTCAGTTCCAGAGCGTTTCGCCCAATGAGTCCTTGATATTTAGTCGTTTTCAGCCAATATTTTGGATTTTTGAAAATTTCACCTTTTTGTGAAAATATCCACTAAATGAGGGAATAATATGTGTGAGGGTACCCCAGGAGAGTTCCAAATGTGTGTGGGTAGAATATATATCCCACGGGAGTAAAATTGAAAAAAGTTGAGAAAATGTTTTTTTGGACTTACTCATTTTTCCGGCGTTTATCAGACTTTCAGATAGGGAAAATGTCAGTGAGCGTTCTGATTTCAGTTCCAGAGTGATTCGCAAAATGAGTCCTTGATATTTTGTCGTTTTCAGCCAATATTTTGGATTTTTGAAAATTTCACTTTTTTGTGAAAATATCCACTAAATGATGGAATAATATGTGTGAGGGTACCCCAGGAGAGTTCCAAATGTGTGTGGGTAGAATATATATCCCACGGGGGTAAAATTGAAAAAAGTTGAGAACATTCTTTTTTGGACTTAGTCATTTTTCCGGCGTTTATCACACTTTCAGATAGGGCAAATGTCAGTGAGCGTTCCGATTTCAGTTCCAGAGCGATTCACAATGAGTCCTTGATATTTAGTCGTTTTCAGCCAATATTTTGTATTTTTTGAAAATTTCACTTTTTTGTGAAAATATCCACCTGATGAGGGAATAATATGTGTGAGGGTACCCCAGGAGAGTTCCAAATGTGTATGGGTAGAATATATATCCCACGGGGGTAAAATTGAAAAAAGTTGAAAAAATTCTTTTTTGGACTTAGTCATCTTTCCGGCGTTTATCAGACTTTCAGATAGGGGAAATGTCAGTGAGCGTTCCGATTTCAGTTCCAGAGCAATTCGCCCAATGAGTCCTTGATATTTAGTCGTTTTCAGCCAATATTTTGGATTTTTGAAAATTTCACTTTTTTGTGAAAATATCCACTAAATGAGGGAATAATATGTGTGAGGGTGCCCCAGGAGAGTTCCAAATGTGTGTGGGTAGAATATATATCCCACGGGGGTAAAATTGAAAAAAGTTGAAAAAAATTTTTTTTTGGACTTAGTCTTTTTTCCGTCGTTTATCAGACTTTCAGTTAGGGCAAATGTCAGTGAGTGTTCCGATTTCAGTTCCAGAGCGATTCGCCCAATGAGTCCTTGATATTTAGTCGTTTTCAGCCAATATTTTGGATTTTTGAAAATTTCACTATTTTGTGAAAATATCCACTAAATGAGGGAATAATATGTGTGAGGGTACCCCAGGAGAGTTCCAAATGTGTGTGGGTAGAATATATATCCCACTGGGGTAAAATTGATAAAAGTTGACAAAATTTTTTTTTGGACTTAGTCATTTTTCGTCGTTTCTCAGACTTTCAGATAGGGCAAATGTCAGTGAGCATTCTGATTTCAGTTCCAGAGCGATTCGCCCAGTGAGTCCTTGATATTTAGTCGTTTTCAGCCAATATTTTGGATTTTTGAAAATTTCACTTTTTTGTGAAAATATCCACTAAATGAGGGAATAATATGTGTGAGGGTACCCCAGGAGAGTTCCAAATGTGTGTGGGTAGAATATATATCCCACGGGGGTAAAATTGAAAAAAGTTGAAAAAAATTTTTTTTGGACTTAGTCATTTTTCCGTCGTTTATCAGACTTTCAGATAGGGGAAATGTCAGTGAGCGTTCTGATTTCAGTTCCAGAGCGATTCGCCCAATGAGTCCTTGATATTTTGTCATTTTCAGCCAATATTTTGGATTTTTGAAAATTTCACTTTTTTGTGAAAATATCCACTAAATGAGGGAATAATATTTGTGAGGGTACCCCAGGAGAGTTCCAAATGTGTGTGGGTAGAATATATATCCCACGGGGTAAAATTGAAAAAAGTTGAAGAAAATATTTTTGGACTTAGTCATTTTTCCGGCGTTTATCAGACTTTCAGATAGGGCAAATGTCAGTGAGCGTTCTGATTTCAGTTCCAGAGCGATTTGCCCAATGAGTCCTTGATATTTTGTCGTTTTCAGCCAATATTTTGGATTTTTGAAAATTTCACTTTTTTGTGAAAATATCCATTAAATGATGGAATAATATGTGTGAGGGTACCCCAGGATAGTTCCAAATGTGTGTGGGTAGAATATATATCCCACGGGGGTAAAATTGAAAAAAGTTGAGAACATTCTTTTTTGGACTTAGTCATTTTTCCGGCGTTTATCAGTCTTTCAGATAGGGCAAATGTCAGTGAGCGTTCCGATTTCAGTTCCAGAGCGATTCGTCCAATGAGTCCTTGATATTTAGTCGTTTTCAGCCAATATTTTGGATTTTTTGAAAATTTCACTTTTTTGTGACAATATCCACTAGATGAGGGAATAATATGTGTGAGGGTACCCCAGGAGAGTTCCAAATGTGTGTGGGTAGAATATATATCCCACGGGGGTAAAATTGAAAAAAGTTGAAAAAATTCTTTTTTGGACTTAGTCATCTTTCCGGCGTTTATCAGACTTTCAGATAGGGGAAATGTCAGTGAGCGTTCCGATTTCAGTTCCAGAGCGATTCGCGCAATGAGTCCTTGATATTTAGTCGTTTTCAGGAAATATTTTGGATTTTTGAAAATTTCACTTTTTTGTGAAAATATCCACTAAATGAGGGAATAATATGTGTGAGGGTACCCCAGGAGAGTTCCAAATGTGTGTGGGTAGAATATATATCCCACTGGGGTAAAATTGAAAAAAGTTGAAGAAAATTTTTTTTGGACTTAGTCATTTTTCCGGCGTTTATCAGACTTTCAGATAGGGGAAATGTCAGTGAGCGTTCCGATTTCAGTTCCAGAGCGTTTCGCCCAATGAGTCCTTGATATTTAGTCGTTTTCAGCCAATATTTTGGATTTTTGAAAATTTCACCTTTTTGTGAAAATATCCACTAAATGAGGGAATAATATGTGTGAGGGTACCCCAGGAGAGTTCCAAATGTGTGTGGGTAGAATATATATCCCACGGGAGTAAAATTGAAAAAAGTTGAAAAAAATTTTTTTTGGACTTAGTCATTTTTCCGTCGTTTATCAGACTTTCAGTTAGGGCAAATGTCAGTGAGCGTTCCGATTTCAGTTCCAGAGCGATTCGCCCAATGAGTCCTTGATATTTAGTCGTTTTCAGCCAATATTTTGGATTTTTGAAAATTTCACTTTTTTGTGAAAATATCCACTAAATGAGGGAATAATATGTGTGAGGGTACCCCAGGAGAGTTCCAAATGTGTGTGGGTAGAATATATATCCCACTGGGGTAAAATTGAAAAAAGTTGAGAAAATTTTTTTTTGGACTTAGTCATTTTTCCGGCGTTTATCAGACTTTCAGATAGGGCAAATGTCAGTGAGCGTTCTGATTTCAGTTCCAGAGCGATTCGCAAAATGAGTCCTTGATATCTTGTCGTTTTCAGCCAATATTTTGGATTTTTGAAAATTTCACTTTTTTGTGAAAATATCCACTAAATGATGGAATAATATGTGTGAGGGTACCCCAGGAGAGTTCCAAATGTGTTTGGGTAGAATATATATCCCACGGGGGTAAAATTGAAAAAAGTTGAGAACATTCTTTTTTGGACTTAGTCATTTTTCCGGCGTTTATCAGACTTTCAGATAGGGCAAATGTCAGTGAGCGTTCCGATTTCAGTTCCAGAGCGATTCACAATGAGTCCTTGATATTTAGTCGTTTTCAGCCAATATTTTGTATTTTTTGAAAATTTCACTTTTTTGTAAAAATATCCACTAGATGAGGGAATAATATGTGTGAGGGTACCCCAGGAGAGTTCCAAATGTGTATGGGTAGAATATATATCCCACGGGGGTAAAATTGAAAAAAGTTGAAAAAATTCTTTTTTGGACTTAGTCATCTTTCCGGCGTTTATCAGACTTTCAGATAGGGGAAATGTCAGTGAGCGTTCCGATTTCAGTTCCAGAGCAATTCGCCCAATGAGTCCTTGATATTTAGTCATTTTCAGCCAATATTTTGGATTTTTGAAAATTTCACTTTTTTGTGAAAATATCCACTAAATGAGGGAATAATATGTGTGAGGGTGCCCCAGGAGAGTTCCAAATGTGTGTGGGTAGAATATATATCCCACGGGGGTAAAATTGAAAAAAGTTGAAAAAAATTTTTTTTTGGACTTAGTCTTTTTTCCGTCGTTTATCAGACTTTCAGTTAGGGCAAATGTCAGTGAGTGTTCCGATTTCAGTTCCAGAGCGATTCGCCCAATGAGTCCTTGATATTTAGTCGTTTTCAGCCAATATTTTGGATTTTTGAAAATTTCACTATTTTGTGAAAATATCCACTAAATGAGGGAATAATATGTGTGAGGGTACCCCAGGAGAGTTCCAAATGTGTGTGGGTAGAATATATATCCCACTGGGGTAAAATTGAAAAAAGTTGAGAAAATTTTTTTTTGGACTTAGTCATTTTTCCGTCGTTTCTCAGACTTTCAGATAGGGCAAATGTCAGTGAGCATTCTGATTTCAGTTCCAGAGCGATTCGCCCAATGAGTCCTTGATATTTAGTCGTTTTCAGCCAATATTTTGGATTTTTGAAAATTTCACTTTTTTGTGAAAATATCCAATAAATGAGGGAATAATATGTGTGAGGGTACCCCAGGAGAGTTCCAAATGTGTGTGGGTAGAATATATATCCCACGGGGGTAAAATTGAAAAAAGTTGAGAACATTCTTTTTTGGACTTAGTCATTTTTCCGGAGTTTATCAGACTTTCAGATAGGGCAAATGTCAGTGAGCGTTCCGATTTCAGTTCCAGAGCGATTCGCCCAATGAGTCCTTGATATTTAGTCGTTTTCAGCCAATATTTTGGATTTTTGAAAATTTCACTTTTTTGTGAAAATATCCAATAAATGAGGGAATAATATGTGTGAGGGTACCCCAGGAGAGTTCCAAATGTGTGTGGGTAGAATATATATCCCACGGGGGTAAAATTGAAAAAAGTTGAGAACATTCTTTTTTGGACTTAGTCATTTTTCCGGCGTTTATCAGACTTTCAGATAGGGCAAATGTCAGTGAGCGTTCCGATTTCAGTTCCAGAGCGATTCGTCCAATGAGTCCTTGATATTTAGTCGTTTTCAGCCAATATTTTGTATTTTTTGAAAATTTCACTTTTTTGTGAAAATATCCACTAGATGAGGGAATAATATGTGTGAGGGTACCCCAGGAGAGTTCCAAATGTGTGTGGGTAGAATATATATCCCACGGGGGTAAAATTGAAAAAAGTTGAAAAAATTCTTTTTTGGACTTAGTCATCTTTCCGGCGTTTATCAGACTTTCAGATAGGGGAAATGTCAGTGAGCGTTCCGATTTCAGTTCCAGAGCGATTCGCGCAATGAGTCCTTGATATTTAGTCGTTTTCAGCCAATATTTTGGATTTTTGAAAATTTCACTTTTTTGTGAAAATATCCACTAAATGAGGGAATAATATGTGTGAGGGTACCCCAGGAGAGTTCCAAATGTGTGTGGGTAGAATATATATCCCACTGGGGTAAAATTGAAAAAAGTTGAAAAAATTTTTTTTTGGACTTAGTCATTTTTCCGTCGTTTATCAGACTTTCAGTTAGGGCAAATGTCAGTGAGCAATCCGATTTCAGTTCCAGAGCGATTCGCCCAATGAGTCCTTGATATTTAGTCGTTTTCAGCCAATATTTTGTATTTTTGAAAATTTCACTTTTTTGTGAAAATATCCACTAGATGAGGGAATAATATGTGTGAGGGTACCCCAGGAGAGTTCCAAATGTGTGTGAGTAGAATATATATCCCACTGGGGTAAAATTGAAAAAAGTTGAGAAAATTTTTTTTGGGACTTAGTCATTTTTCCGGCGTTTATCAGACTTTCAGATAGGGCAAATGTCAGTGAGCGTTCTGATTTAAGTTCCAGAGCGATTCGCCCAATGAGTCCTTGATCTTTAGTCGTTTTCAGCCAATATTTTGGATTTTTGAAAATTTCACTTTTTTGTGAAAATATCCAATAAATGAGGGAATAATATGTGTGAGGGTACCCCAGGAGAGTTCCAAATGTGTGTGGGTAGAATATATATCCCACTGGGGTAAAATTGAAAAAAGTTGAGAAATTTTTTTTTTGGACTTAGTCATTTTTCCGGCGTTTATCAGACTTTCAGATAGGGCAAATGTCAGTGAGCGTTCTGATTTCAGTTCCAGAGCGATTCGCCCAATGAGTCCTTGATATTTAATCGTTTTCAGCCAATATTTTGGATTTTTGAAAATTTCACTTTTTTGTCAAAATATCCACTAAATGAGGGAATAATATGTGTGAGGGTACCCCAGGAGAGTTCCAAATGTGTGTGGGTAGAATATATATCCCCATGGGGTAAAATTGAAAAAAGTTGAGAAAAAATTTTTTTGGACTTAGTCGTTTTTCCGGCGTTTATCAGACTTTCAGTTAGGGCAAATGTCAGTGAGCGTTCCGATTTTAGTTCCAGAGTGATTCACCCAATGAGTCCTTGATATTTAGTCATTTTCAGCCAATATTTTGGATTTTTGAAAATTTCACTTTTTTGTGAAAATATCCACTAAATGAATGAATAATATGTGTTAGGGTACCCCAGGAGAGTACCAAATATGTGTGGGTAGAATATATATCCCACGGGGGTAAAATTGAAAAAAGTTGAAAAAAATTTTTTTTTGGACTTAGTCATTTTTCCGGCGTTTATCAGACTTTCAGATAGGGCAAATGTCAGTGAGCGTTCCGATTTCAGTTCCAGAGTGATTCGCCCAATGAGTCCTTGATATTTAGTCATTTTCAGCCAATATTTTGGATTTTTGAAAATTTCACTTTTTTGTGAAAATATCCATTAAATGAGGGAATAATATGTGTGAGGGTACTCCAGGAGAGTTCCAAATGTGTGTGGGTAGAATATTTATCCCCATGGGGTAAAATTGAAAAAAGTTGAGAAAAAATTTTTTTGGACTTAGTCGTTTTTCCGGCGTTTATCAGACTTTCAGTTAGGGCAAATGTCAGTGAGCGTTCCGATTTTAGTTCCAGAGTGATTCACCCAATGAGTCCTTGATATTTAGTCATTTTCAGCCAATATTTTGGATTTTTGAAAATTTCACTTTTTTGTGAAAATATCCACTAAATGAATGAATAATATGTGTTAGGGTACCCCAGGAGAGTACCAAATATGTGTGGGTAGAATATATATCCCACGGGGGTAAAATTGAAAAAAGTTGAAAAAAATTTTTTTTTGGACTTAGTCATTTTTCCGGCGTTTATCAGACTTTCAGATAGGGCAAATGTCAGTGAGCGTTCCGATTTCAGTTCCAGAGTGATTCGCCCAATGAGTCCTTGATATTTAGTCATTTTCAGCCAATATTTTGGATTTTTGAAAATTTCACTTTTTTGTGAAAATATCCACTAAATGAATGAATAATATGTGTTAGGGTACCCCAGGAGAGTACCAAATATGTGTGGGTAGAATATATATCCCACGGGGGTAAAATTGAAAAAAGTTGAAAAAAATTTTTTTTTGGACTTAGTCATTTTTCCGGCGTTTATCAGACTTTCAGATAGGGCAAATGTCAGTGAGCGTTCCGATTTCAGTTCCAGAGTGATTCGCCCAATGAGTCCTTGATATTTAGTCATTTTCAGCCAATATTTTGGATTTTTGAAAATTTCACTTTTTTGTGAAAATATCCATTAAATGAGGGATTAATATGTGTGAGGGTACTCCAGGAGAGTTCCAAATGTGTGTGGGTAGAATATTTATCCCCATGGGGTAAAATTGAAAAAAGTTGAGAAAAATTTTTTTTTGGACTTAGTCGTTTTTCCGGCGTTTATCAGACTTTCAGATAGGGCAAATGTCAGTGAGCGTTCCGATTTCAGTTCCAGAGTGATTCGCCCAATGAGTCCTTGATATTTAGTCGTTTTCAGCCAATATTTTGGATTTTTGAAAATTTCACTATTTTGTGAAAATGTCCACTAAATGAGGGAATAATATGTGTGAGGGTACCCCAGAAGAGTTCCAAATGTGTGTGGGTAGAATATATATCCCACTGGGGTAAAATTGAAAAAAGTTGAGAAAATTTTTTTTTGGACTTAGTCATTTTTCCGTCGTTTCTCAGACTTTCAGATAGGGCAAATGTCAGTGAGCATTCTCATTTCAGTTCCAGAGCGATTCGCCCAGTGAGTCCTTGATATTTAGTCGTTTTCAGCCAATATTTTGGATTTTTGAAAATTTCACTTTTTTGTGAAAATATCCACTAAATGAGGGAATAATATGTGTGAGGGTACCCCAGGAGAGTTCCAAATGTGTGTGGGTAGAATATATATCCCACGGGGGTAAAATTGAAAAAAGTTGAGAAATTTTTTTTTTGGACTTAGTCATTTTTCCGGCGTTTATCAGACTTTCAGATAGGGCAAATGTCAGTGAGCGTTCTGATTTCAGTTCCAGAGCGATTCGCCCAATGAGTCCTTGATATTTAATCGTTTTCAGCCAATATTTTGGATTTTTGAAAATTTCACTTTTTTGTCAAAATATCCACTAAATGAGGGAATAATATGTGTGAGGGTACCCCAGGAGAGTTCCAAATGTGTGTGGGTAGAATATATATCCCCATGGGGTAAAATTGAAAAAAGTTGAGAAAAATTTTTTTTGGACTTAGTCGTTTTTCTGGCGTTTATCAGACTTTCAGTTAGGGCAAATGTCAGTGAGCGTTCCGATTTCAGTTCCAGAGTGATTCACCCAATGAGTCCTTGATATTTAGTCATTTTCAGCCAATATTTTGGATTTTTGAAAATTTCACTTTTTTGTGAAAATATCCACTAAATGAATGAATAATATGTGTTAGGGTACCCCAGGAGAGTTCCAAATGTGTGTGGGTAGAATATATATCCCACGGGGGTAAAATTGAAAAAAGTTGAGAAATTTTTTTTTTGGACTTAGTCATTTTTCCGTCGTTTCTCAGACTTTCAGATAGGGCAAATGTCAGTGAGCGTTCTGATTTCAGTTCCAGAGCGATTCGCCCAATGAGTCCTTGATATTTAATCGTTTTCAGCCAATATTTTGGATTTTTGAAAATTTCACTTTTTTGTGAAAATATCCACTGATGTGTGAGGGTACCCCAGGAGAGTTCCAAATGTGTGTGGGTAGAATATATATCCCCATGGGGTAAAATTGAAAAAAGTTGAGAAAAAATTTTTTTGGACTTAGTCGTTTTTCCGGCGTTTATCAGACTTTCAGTTAGGGCAAATGTCAGTGAGCGTTCCGATTTCAGTTCCAGAGTGATTCACCAAATGAGTCCTTGATATTTAGTCATTTTCAGCCAATATTTTGGATTTTTGAAAATTTCACTTTTTTGTGAAAATATCCATTAAATGAGGGATTAATATGTGTGAGGGTACCCCAGTAGAGTTCCAAATGTGTGTGGGTAGAATATATATCCCACTGGGGTAAAATTGAAAAAAGTTGAGAAAATTTTTTTTTGGACTTAGTCATTTTTCCGTCGTTTCTCAGACTTTCAGATAGGGCAAATGTCAGTGAGCATTCTGATTTCAGCTCCAGAGCGATTCGCCCAATGAGTCCTTGATATTTAATCGTTTTCAGCCAATATTTTGGATTTTTGAAAATTTCACTTTTTTGTGAAAATATCTACTAAATGAATGAATAATATGTGTTAGGGTACCCCAGGAGAGTACCAAATATGTGTGGGTAGAATATATATCCCACGGGGGTAAAATTGAAAAAAGTTGAAAAAAAATTTTTTTTGGACTTAGTCATTTTTCCGGCGTTTATCAGACTTTCAGATAGGGCAAATGTCAGTGAGCGTTCCGATTTCAGTTCCAGAGTGATTCGCCCAATGAGTCCTTGATATTTAGTCGTTTTCAGCCAATATTTTGGATTTTTGAAAATTTCACTTTTTTGTGAAAATATCCATTAAATGAGGGATTAATATGTGTGAGGGTACCCCAGTAGAGTTCCAAATGTGTGTGGGTAGAATATATATCCCACGGGGGTAAAATTGAATAAAGTTGAAAAAATTTTTTTTTTGGACTTAGTCATTTTTCCGGCGTTTATCAGACTTTCAGATAGGGCAAATGTCAGTGAGCGTTCCGATTTCAGTTCCAGAGTGATTCGCCCAATGAGTCCTTGATATTTAGTCGTTTTCAGCCAATATTTTGGATTTTTGAAAATTTCACTTTTTTGTGAAAATATCCACTAAATGAGGGAATAATATGTGTGAGGGTGCCCCAGGAGAGTTCCAAATGTGTGTGGGTAGAATATATATCCCCATGGGGTAAAATTGAAAAAAGTTGAGAAAATTTTTTTTTGGACTTAGTCATTTTTCCGTCGTTTCTCAGACTTTCAGATAGGGCAAATGTCAGTGAGCATTGTGATTTCAGCTCCAGAGCGATTCGCCCAGTGAGTCCTTGATATTTAGTCATTTTCAGCCAATATTTTAGATTTTTGAAAATTTCACCTTTTTGTGAAAATATCCACTAAATGAGGGAATAATATGTGTGAGGGTACCCCAGGAGAGTTCCAAATGTGTGTGGGTAGAATATATATCCCACGGGGGGTAAAATTGAAAAAAGTTGAAAAAAATTTTTTTTTGGACTTAGTCATTTTTCCGACGTTTATCAGACTTTCAGATAGGGCAAATGTCAGTGAGCGTTCCGATTTCAGTTCCAGAGTGATTCGCCCAATGAGTCCTTGATATTTAATCGTTTTCAGCCAATATTTTGGATTTTTGAAAATTTAACTTTTTTGTGAAAATATCCACTAAATGAGGGATTAATATGTGTGAGGGTACCCCAGGAGAGTTCCAAATGTGTGTGGGTAGAATATATATCCCCATGGGGTAAAATTGAAAAAAGTTGAGAAAATTTTTTTTTGGACTTAGTCATTTTTCCGGCGTTTATCAGACTTTCAGATAGGGCAAATGTCAGTGAGCGTTCCGATTTCAGTTCCAGAGCAATTCGCCCAATTAGTCCTTGATATTTAGACGTTTTCAGCCAATATTTTGGATTTTTGAAAATTTCACTTTTTTGTGAAAATATTCACTAGATGAGGGAATAATATGTGTGAGGGTACCCCAGGAGAGTTCCAAATGTGTGTGGGTAGAATATATATCCTACTGGGGTAAAATTGAAAAAAGTTGAGAAATTTTTTTTTTGGACTTAGTCATTTTTCCGGCGTTTATCAGACTTTCAGATAGGGCAAATGTCAGTGAGCGTTCTGATTTCAGTTCCAGAGCGATTCGCCCAATGAGTCCTTGATATTTAATCGTTTTCAGCCAATATTTTGGATTTTTGAAAATTTCACTTTTTTGTGAAAATATCCACTAAATGAGGGAATAATATGTGTGAGGGTACCCCAGGAGAGTTCCAAATGTGTGTGGGTAGAATATATATCCCACGGGGGTAAAATTGAAAAAAGTTGAAAAAAATTTTTTTTTGGACTTAGTCATTTTTCCGTCGTTTATCAGACTTTCAGTTAGGGCAAATGTCAGTGAGCGTTCCGATTTCAGTTCCAGAGCGGTTCGCCCAATGACTCCTTGATATTTAGTCGTTTTCAGCCAATATTTTGGATTTTTGAAAATTTCACTTTTTTGTGAAAATATCCACTAAATGAGGGAATAATATGTGTGAGGGTGCCCCAGGAGAGTTCCAAATGTGTGTGGGTAGAATATATATCCCACGGGGGTAAAATTGAAAAAAGTTGAAAAAAATTTTTTTTTGGACTTAGTCTTTTTTCCGTCGTTTATCAGACTTTCAGTTAGGGCAAATGTCAGTGAGTGTTCCGATTTCAGTTCCAGAGCGATTCGCCCAATGAGTCCTTGATATTTAGTCGTTTTCAGCCAATATTTTGGATTTTTGAAAATTTCACTATTTTGTGAAAATATCCACTAAATGAGGGAATAATATGTGTGAGGGTACCCCAGAAGAGTTCCAAATGTGTGTGGGTAGAATATATATCCCACTGGGGTAAAATTGAAAAAAGTTGAGAACATTTTTTTTTGGACTTAGTCATTTTTCCGGCGTTTATCAGACTTTCAGATAGGGCAAATGTCAGTGAGCGTTCCGATTTCAGTTCCAGAGTGATTCGCCCAATGAGTCCTTGATATTTAGTCGTTTTCAGCCAATATTTTGGATTTTTGAAAATTTCACTTTTTTGTGAAAATATCCATTAAATGAGGGATTGATATGTGTGAGGGTACCCCAGTAGAGTTCCAAATGTGTGTGGGTAGAATATATATCCCACGGGGGTAAAATTGAAAAAAGTTGAAAAATTTTTTTTTTTGGACTTAGTCATTTTTCCGGCGTTTATCAGACTTTCAGATAGGGCAAATGTCAGTGAGCGTTCCGATTTCAGTTCCAGAGTGATTCGCCCAATGAGTCCTTGATATTTAGTCGTTTTCAGCCAATATTTTGGATTTTTGAAAATTTCACTTTTTTGTGAAAATATCCACTAAATGAGGGAATAATATGTGTGAGGGTACCCCAGAAGAGTTCCAAATGTGTGTGGGTAGAATATATATCCCACGGGGGTAAAATTGAAAAAAGTTGAAAAAAATTTTTTTTTGGACTTAGTCTTTTTTCCGTCGTTTATCAGACTTTCAGTTAGGGCAAATGTCAGTGAGTGTTCCGATTTCAGTTCCAGAGCGATTCGCCCAATGAGTCCTTGATATTTAGTCGTTTTCAGCCAATATTTTGGATTTTTGAAAATTTCACTTTTTTGTGAAAATATCCACTAAATGAGGGAATAATATGTGTGAGGGTACCCCAGGAGAGTTCCAAATGTGTGTGGGTAGAATATATATCCCACGGGGGTAAAATTGAAAAAAGTTGAGAAATTTTTTTTTTGGACTTAGTCATTTTTCCGGCGTTTATCAGACTTTCAGATAGGGCAAATGTCAGTGAGCGTTCTGATTTCAGTTCCAGAGCGATTCGCCCAATGAGTCCTTGATATTTAATTGTTTTCAGCCAATATTTTGTATTTTTGAAAATTTCACTTTTTTGTGAAAATATCCACTAAATGAGGGAATAATATGTGTGAGGGTACCCCAGGAGAGTTCCAAATGTGTGTGGGTAGAATATATATCTCCATGGGGTAAAATTGAAAAAAGTTGAGAAAAATTTTTTTTGGACTTAGTCGTTTTTCCGGCGTTTATCAGACTTTCAGTTAGGGCAAATGTCAGTGAGCGTTCCGATTTCAGTTCCAGAGTGATTCACCAAATGAGTCCTTGATATTTAGTCATTTTCAGCCAATATTTTGGATTTTTGAAAATTTCACTTTTTTGTGAAAATATCTACTAAATGAATGAATAATATGTGTTAGGGTACCCCAGGAGAGTACCAAATATGTGTGGGTAGAATATATATCCCACGGGGGTAAAATTGAAAAAAGTTGAAAAAAAATTTTTTTTGGACTTAGTCATTTTTCCGGCGTTTATCAGACTTTCAGATAGGGCAAATGTCAGTGAGCGTTCCGATTTCAGTTCCAGAGTGATTCGCCCAATGAGTCCTTGATATTTAGTCGTTTTCAGCCAATATTTTGGATTTTTGAAAATTTCACTTTTTTGTGAAAATATCCATTAAATGAGGGATTAATATGTGTGAGGGTACCCCAGTAGAGTTCCAAATGTGTGTGGGTAGAATATATATCCCACGGGGGTAAAATTGAAAAAAGTTGAAAAAAAATTTTTTTTGGACTTAGTCATTTTTCCGGCGTTTATCAGACTTTCAGATAGGGCAAATGTCAGTGAGCGTTCCGATTTCAGTTCCAGAGTGATTCACCCAATGAGTCTTTGATATTTAGTCATTTTCAGCCACTATTTTGGATTTTTGAAAATTTCATTTTTTTGTGAAAATATCCACTAAATGAATGAATAATATGTGTTAGGGTACCCCAGAAAAGTTCCAAATGTGTGTGGGTAGAATATATATCCCACGGGGGTAAAATTGAAAAAAGTTGAAAAAAAAAATTTTTTCGACTTAGTCATTTTTCCGGCGTTTATCAGACTTTCAGATAGGGGAAATGTCAGTGAGCGTTCCGATTTCAGTTCCAGAGCGATTCGCCCAATGAGTCCTTGATATTTAGACGTTTTCAGCCAATATTTTGGATTTTTGAAAATTTCACTTTTTTGTGAAAATATCCACTAGATGAGGGAATAATATGTGTGAGGGTACCCCAGGAGAGTTCCAAATGTGTGTGGGTAGAATATATATCCCACTGGGGTAAAATTGAAAAAAGTTGAGAACATTTTTTTTTGGACTTAGTCATTTTTCCGGCGTTTATCAGACTTTCAGATAGGGCAAATGTCAGTGAGCGTTCTGTTTTCAGTTCCAGAGCGATTCGCCCAATGAGTCCTTGATATTTAGTCGTTTTCAGCCAATATTTTGGATTTTTGAAAATTTCACTTTTTTGTGAAAATATCCACTAAATGAGGGAATAATATGTGTGAGGGTACCCCAGGAGAGTTCCAAATGTGTGTGGGTAGAATATATATCCCACGGGGGTAAAATTGAAAAAAGTTGAAAAAAATTTTTTTTTGGACTTAGTCATTTTTCCGTCGTTTATCAGACTTTCAGTTAGGGCAAATGTCAGTGAGCGTTCCGATTTCAGTTCCAGAGCGGTTCGCCCAATGACTCCTTGATATTTAGTCGTTTTCAGCCAATATTTTGGATTTTTGAAAATTTCACTTTTTTGTGAAAATATCCACTAAATGAGGGAATAATATGTGTGAGGGTACCCCAGGAGAGTTCCAAATGTGTGTGGGTAGAATATATATCCCACGGGGGGTAAAATTGAAAAAAGTTGAAAAAAAATTTTTTTTGGACTTAGTCATTTTTCCGGCGTTTATCAGACTTTCAGATAGGGCAAATGTCAGTGAGCGTTCCGATTTCAGTTCCAGAGTGATTCGCCCAATGAGTCCTTGATATTTAATCGTTTTCAGCCAATATTTTGGATTTTTGAAAATTTCACTTTTTTGTGAAAATATCCACTAAATGAGGGATTAATATGTGTGAGGGTACCCCAGGAGAGTTCCAAATGTGTGTGGGTAGAATATATATCCCCATGGGGTAAAATTGAAAAAAGTTGAGAAAATTTTTTTTTGGACTTAGTCATTTTTCCGGCGTTTATCAGACTTTCAGATAGGGCAAATGTCAGTGAGCGTTCCGATTTCAGTTCCAGAGCAATTCGCCCAATGAGTCCTTGATATTTAGACGTTTTCAGCCAATATTTTGGATTTTTGAAAATTTCACTTTTTTGTGAAAATATTCACTAGATGAGGGAATAATATGTGTGAGGGTACCCCAGGAGAGTTCCAAATGTGTGTGGGTAGAATATATATCCCACTGGGGTAAAATTGAAAAAAGTTGAGAAAATTTTTTTTTGGACTTAGTCATTTTTCCGTCGTTTCTCAGACTTTCAGATAGGGCAAATGTCAGTGAGCGTTCTGATTTCAGTTCCAGAGCGATTCGCCCAATGAGTCCTTGATATTTAGTCATTTTGAGCCAATATTTTGGATTTTTGAAAATTTCACTTTTTTGTGAAAATATCCACTAAATGAGGGAATAATATGTGTTAGAGTACCCCAGGAGAGTTCCAAATATGTGTGCGTAGAATATATATCCCACGGGGGTAAAATTGAAAAAAGTTGAAAAAAAAATTTTTTTCGACTTAGTCATTTTTCCGGCATTTATCAGACTTTCAGATAGGGGAAATGTCAGTGAGCGTTCCGATTTCAGTTCCAGAGCGATTCGCCCAATGAGTCCTTGATATTTAGACGTTTTCAGCCAATATTTTGGATTTTTGAAAATTTCACTTTTTTGTGAAAATATCCACTAGATGAGGGAATAATATGTGTGAGGGTACCCCAGGAGAGTTCCAAATGTGTGTGGGTAGAATATATATCCCACTGGGGTAAAATTGAAAAAAGTTGAGAACATTTTTTTTTGGACTTAGTCATTTTTCCGGCGTTTATCAGACTTTCAGATAGGGCAAATGTCAGTGAGCGTTCTGTTTTCAGTTCCAGAGCGATTCGCCCAATGAGTCCTTGATATTTAGTCGTTTTCAGCCAATATTATGGATTTTTGAAAATTTCACTTTTTTGTGAAAATATCCACTAAATGAGGGAATAATATGTGTTAGAGTACCCCAGGAGAGTTCCAAATATGTGTGGGTAGAATATATATCCCACGGGGGTAAAATTGAAAAAAGTTGAAAAAAAAATTTTTTTCGACTTAGTCATTTTTCCGGCGTTTATCAGACTTTCAGATAGGGGAAATGTCAGTGAGCGTTCCGATTTCAGTTCCAGAGCGATTCGCCCAATGAGTCCTTGATATTTAGACGTTTTCAGCCAATATTTTGGATTTTTGAAAATTTCACTTTTTTGTGAAAATATCCACTAGATGAGGGAATAATATGTGTGAGGGTACCCCAGGAGAGTTCCAAATGTGTGTGGGTAGAATATATATCCCACTGGGGTAAAATTGAAAAAAGTTGAGAACATTTTTTTTTGGACTTAGTCATTTTTCCGGCGTTTATCAGACTTTCAGATAGGGCAAATGTCAGTGAGCGTTCTGTTTTCAGTTCCAGAGCGATTCGCCCAATGAGTCCTTGATATTTAGTCGTTTTCAGCCAATATTTTGGATTTTTGAAAATTTCACTTTTTTGTGAAAATATCCACTAAATGAGGGAATAATATGTGTTAGAGTACCCCAGGAGAGTTCCAAATATGTGTGGGTAGAATATATATCCCACGGGGGTAAAATTGAAAAAAGTTGAAAAAAAAAATTTTTTCGACTTAGTCATTTTTCCGGCGTTTATCAGACTTTCAGATAGGGGAAATGTCAGTGAGCGTTCCGATTTCAGTTCCAGAGCGATTCGCCCAATGAGTCCTTGATATTTAGACGTTTTCAGCCAATATTTTGGATTTTTGAAAATTTCACTTTTTTGTGAAAATATCCACTAGATGACGGAATAATATGTGTGAGGGTACCCCAGGAGAGTTCCAAATGTGTGTGGGTAGAATATATATCCCACTGGGGTAAAATTGAAAAAAGTTGAGAACATTTTTTTTTGGACTTAGTCATTTTTCCGTCGTTTATCAGACTTTCAGTTAGGGCAAATGTCAGTGAGCGTTCCGATTTCAGTTCCAGAGTGATTCGCCCAATGAGTCCTTGATATTTAATCGTTTTCAGCCAATATTTTGGATTTTTGAAAATTTCACTTTTTTGTGAAAATATCCACTAAATGAGGGATTAATATGTGTGAGGGTACCCCAGGAGAGTTCCAAATGTGTGTGGGTAGAATATATATCCCACTGGGGTAAAATTGAAAAAAGTTGAGAAATTTTTTTTTTGGACTTAGTCATTTTTCCGGCGTTTATCAGACTTTCAGATAGGGCAAATGTCAGTGAGCGTTCTGATTTCAGTTCCAGAGCGATTCGCCCAATGAGTCCTTGATATTTAATCGTTTTCAGCCAATATTTTGGATTTTTGAAAATTTCACTTTTTTGTGAAAATATCCACTAAATGAGGGAATAATATGTGTGAGGGTACCCCAGGAGAGTTCCAAATGTGTGTGGGTAGAATATATATCCCCATGGGGTAAAATTGAAAAAAGTTGAGAAAAATTTTTTTTGGACTTAGTCGTTTTTCCGGCGTTTATCAGACTTTCAGTTAGGGCAAATGTCAGTGAGCGTTCCGATTTCAGTTCCAGAGTGATTCACCCAATGAGTCCTTGATATTTAGTCATTTTCAGCCAATATTTTGGATTTTTGAAAATTTCACTTTTTTGTGAAAATATTCACTAGATGAGGGAATAATATGTGTGAGGGTACCCCAGGAGAGTTCCAAATGTGTGTGGGTAGAATATATATCCCACTGGGGTAAAATTGAAAAAAGTTGAGAAAATTTTTTTTTGGACTTAGTCATTTTTCCGTCGTTTCTCAGACTTTCAGATAGGGCAAATGTCAGTGAGCGTTCTGATTTCAGTTCCAGAGCGATTCGCCCAATGAGTCCTTGATATTTAGTCATTTTGAGCCAATATTTTGGATTTTTGAAAATTTCACTTTTTTGTGAAAATATCCACTAAATGAGGGAATAATATGTGTTAGAGTACCCCAGGAGAGTTCCAAATATGTGTGGGTAGAATATATATCCCACGGGGGTAAAATTGAAAAAAGTTGAAAAAAAAATTTTTTTCGACTTAGTCATTTTTCCGGCATTTATCAGACTTTCAGATAGGGGAAATGACAGTGAGCGTTCCGATTTCAGTTCCAGAGCGATTCGCCCAATGAGTCCTTGATATTTAGACGTTTTCAGCCAATATTTTGGATTTTTGAAAATTTCACTTTTTTGTGAAAATATCCACTAGATGAGGGAATAATATGTGTGAGGGTACCCCAGGAGAGTTCCAAATGTGTGTGGGTAGAATATATATCCCACTGGGGTAAAATTGAAAAAAGTTGAGAACATTTTTTTTTGGACTTAGTCATTTTTCCGGCGTTTATCAGACTTTCAGATAGGGCAAATGTCAGTGAGCGTTCTGTTTTCAGTTCCAGAGCGATTCGCCCAATGAGTCCTTGATATTTAGTCGTTTTCAGCCAATATTATGGATTTTTGAAAATTTCACTTTTTTGTGAAAATATCCACTAAATGAGGGAATAATATGTGTTAGAGTACCCCAGGAGAGTTCCAAATATGTGTGGGTAGAATATATATCCCACGGGGGTAAAATTGAAAAAAGTTGAAAAAAAAATTTTTTTCGACTTAGTCATTTTTCCGGCGTTTATCAGACTTTCAGATAGGGGAAATGTCAGTGAGCGTTCCGATTTCAGTTCCAGAGCGATTCGCCCAATGAGTCCTTGATATTTAGACGTTTTCAGCCAATATTTTGGATTTTTGAAAATTTCACTTTTTTGTGAAAATATCCACTAGATGAGGGAATAATATGTGTGAGGGTACCCCAGGAGAGTTCCAAATGTGTGTGGGTAGAATATATATCCCACTGGGGTAAAATTGAAAAAAGTTGAGAACATTTTTTTTTGGACTTAGTCATTTTTCCGGCGTTTATCAGACTTTCAGATAGGGCAAATGTCAGTGAGCGTTCTGTTTTCAGTTCCAGAGCGATTCGCCCAATGAGTCCTTGATATTTAGTCGTTTTCAGCCAATATTTTGGATTTTTGAAAATTTCACTTTTTTGTGAAAATATCCACTAAATGAGGGAATAATATGTGTTAGAGTACCCCAGGAGAGTTCCAAATATGTGTGGGTAGAATATATATCCCACGGGGGTAAAATTGAAAAAAGTTGAAAAAAAAAATTTTTTCGACTTAGTCATTTTTCCGGCGTTTATCAGACTTTCAGATAGGGGAAATGTCAGTGAGCGTTCCGATTTCAGTTCCAGAGCGATTCGCCCAATGAGTCCTTGATATTTAGACGTTTTCAGCCAATATTTTGGATTTTTGAAAATTTCACTTTTTTGTGAAAATATCCACTAGATGAGGGAATAATATGTGTGAGGGTACCCCAGGAGAGTTCCAAATGTGTGTGGGTAGAATATATATCCCACTGGGGTAAAATTGAAAAAAGTTGAGAACATTTTTTTTTGGACTTAGTCATTTTTCCGGCGTTTATCAGACTTTCAGATAGGGCAAATGTCAGTGAGCGTTCTGTTTTCAGTTCCAGAGCGATTCGCCCAATGAGTCCTTGATATTTAGTCGTTTTCAGCCAATATTTTGGATTTTTGAAAATTTCACTTTTTTGTGAAAATATCCACTAAATGAGGGAATAATATGTGTGAGGGTACCCCAGGAGAGTTCCAAATGTGTGTGGGTAGAATATATATCCCACGGGGGTAAAATTGAAAAAAGTTGAAAAAAATTTTTTTTTGGACTTAGTCATTTTTCCGTCGTTTATCAGACTTTCAGTTAGGGCAAATGTCAGTGAGCGTTCCGATTTCAGTTCCAGAGCGGTTCGCCCAATGACTCCTTGATATTTAGTCGTTTTCAGCCAATATTTTGGATTTTTGAAAATTTCACTTTTTTGTGAAAATATCCACTAAATGAGGGAATAATATGTGTGAGGGTACCCCAGGAGAGTTCCAAATGTGTGTGGGTAGAATATATATCCCACGGGGGGTAAAATTGAAAAAAGTTGAAAAAAAATTTTTTTTGGACTTAGTCATTTTTCCGGCGTTTATCAGACTTTCAGATAGGGCAAATGTCAGTGAGCGTTCCGATTTCAGTTCCAGAGTGATTCGCCCAATGAGTCCTTGATATTTAATCGTTTTCAGCCAATATTTTGGATTTTTGAAAATTTCACTTTTTTGTGAAAATATCCACTAAATGAGGGATTAATATGTGTGAGGGTACCCCAGGAGAGTTCCAAATGTGTGTGGGTAGAATATATATCCCACTGGGGTAAAATTGAAAAAAGTTGAGAAATTTTTTTTTTGGACTTAGTCATTTTTCCGGCGTTTATCAGACTTTCAGATAGGGCAAATGTCAGTGAGCGTTCTGATTTCAGTTCCAGAGCGATTCGCCCAATGAGTCCTTGATATTTAATCGTTTTCAGCCAATATTTTGGATTTTTGAAAATTTCACTTTTTTGTGAAAATATCCACTAAATGAGGGAATAATATGTGTGAGGGTACCCCAGGAGAGTTCCAAATGTGTGTGGGTAGAATATATATCCCCATGGGGTAAAATTGAAAAAAGTTGAGAAAAATTTTTTTTGGACTTAGTCGTTTTTCCGGCGTTTATCAGACTTTCAGTTAGGGCAAATGTCAGTGAGCGTTCCGATTTCAGTTCCAGAGTGATTCACCCAATGAGTCCTTGATATTTAGTCATTTTCAGCCAATATTTTGGATTTTTGAAAATTTCACTTTTTTGTGAAAATATCCACTAAATGAATGAATAATATGTGTTAGGGTACCCCAGGAGAGTACCAAATATGTGTGGGTAGAATATATATCCCACGGGGGTAAAATTGAAAAAAGTTGAAAAAAAATTTTTTTTGGACTTAGTCATTTTTCGTCGTTTATCAGACTTTCAGTTAGGGCAAATGTCAGTAAGCGTTCCGATTTCAGTTCCAGAGCGATTCGCCCAATGAGTCCTTGATATTTAGTCGTTTTCAGCCAATATTTTGGATTTTTGAAAATTTCACTTTTTTGTGAAAATATCCACTAAATGAGGGAATAATATGTGTGAGGGTACCCCAGGAGAGTTCCAAATGTGTGTGGGTAGAATATATATCCCACGGGGGTAAAATTGAAAAAAGTTGAAAAAAATTTTTTTTTGGACTTAGTCATTTTTCCGTCGTTTATCAGACTTTCAGTTAGGGCAAATGTCAGTGAGCGTTCCGATTTCAGTTCCAGAGCAGTTCGCCCAATGACTCCTTGATATTTAGTCGTTTTCAGCCAATATTTTGGATTTTTGAAAATTTCACTTTTTTGTGAAAATATCCACTAAATGAGGGAATAATATGTGTGAGGGTACCCCAGGAGAGTTCCAAATGTGTGTGGGTAGAATATATATCCCACGGGGGGTAAAATTGAAAAAAGTTGAAAAAAAATTTTTTTTGGACTTAGTCATTTTTCCGGCGTTTATCAGACTTTCAGATAGGGCAAATGTCAGTGAGCGTTCTGATTTCAGTTCCAGAGCGATTCGCCCAATGAGTCCTTGATATTTAATCGTTTTCAGCCAATATTTTGGATTTTTGAAAATTTCACTTTTTTGTGAAAATATCCACTAAATGAGGGAATAATATGTGTGAGGGTACCCCAGGAAAGTTCCAAATGTGTGTGGGTAGAATATATATCCCCATGGGGTAAAATTGAAAAAAGTTGAGAAAAATTTTTTTTGGACTTGGTCGTTTTTCCGGCGTTTATCAGACTTTCAGTTAGGGCAAATGTCAGTGAGCGTTCCGATTTCAGTTCCAGAGTGATTCACCCAATGAGTCCTTGATATTTAGTCGTTTTCAGCCAATATTTTGGATTTTTGAAAATTTCACTTTTTTGTGAAAATATCCACTAAATGAGGGATTAATATGTGTGAGGGTACTCCAGGAGAGTTCCAAATGTGTGTGGGTAGAATATATATCCCACGGGGGTAAAATTGAAAAAAGTTGAAAAAAAATTTTTTTTTGACTTAGTCATTTTTCCGGCGTTTATCAGACTTTCAGATAGGGCAAATGTCAGTGAGCGTTCCGATTTCAGTTTCAGAGTGATTCGCCCAATGAGTCCTTGATATTTAGTCGTTTTCAGCCAATATTTTGGATTTTTGAAAATTTCACTTTTTTGTGAAAATATCCATTAAATGAGGGATTAATATGTGTGAGGGTACCCCAGGAGAGTTCCAAATGTGTGTGGGTAGAATATATATCCCACGGGGGTAAAATTGAAAAAAGTTGAAAAAATTTTTTTTTTGGACTTAGTCATTTTTCCGGCGTTTATCAGACTTTCAGATAGGGCAAATGTCAGTGAGCGTTCCGATTTCAGTTCCAGAGTGATTCGCCCAATGAGTCCTTGATATTTAGTCGTTTTCAGCCAATATTTTGGATTTTTGAAAATTTCACTTTTTTGTGAAAATATCCACTAAATGAGGGAATAATATGTGTGAGGGTACTCCAGGAGAGTTCCAAATGTGTGTGGGTAGAATATATATCCCACGGGGGTAAAATTGAAAAAGTTGAGAAAATTTTTTTTTGGACTTAGTCATTTTTCCGTCGTTTCTCAGACTTTCAGATAGGGCAAATGTCAGTGAGCGTTCTGATTTCAGTTCCAGAGCAATTCGCCCAATGAGTCCTTGATATTTAGTCATTTTGAGCCAATATTTTGGATTTTTGAAAATTTCACTTTTTTGTGAAAATATCCACTAAATGAGGGAATAATATGTGTTAGTGTACCCCAGGAGAGTTCCAAATGTGTGTGGGTAGAATATATATCCCACGGGGGTAAAATTGAAAAAAGTTTAAAAAAATTTTTTTTTGGACTTAGTCATTTTTCCGTCGTTTATCAGACTTTCAGTTAGGGCAAATGTCAGTGAGCGTTTCGATTTCAGTTCCAGAGCGATTCGCCCAATGAGTCCTTGATATTTAGTCGTTTTCAGCCAATATTTTGGATTTTTGAAAATTTCACTTTTTTGTGAAAATATCCACTAGATGAGGGAATAATATGTGTGAGGGTACCCCAGGAGAGTTCCAAATGTGTGTGGGTAGAATATATATCCCACTGGGGTAAAATTGAAAAAAGTTGAGAACATTTTTTTTTGGACTTAGTCATTTTTCCGGCGTTTATCAGACTTTCAGATAGGGCAAATGTCAGTGAGCGTTCCGATTTCAGTTCCAGAGCGATTCGCCCAATGAGTCCTTGATATTTAGACGTTTTCAGCCAATATTTTGGATTTTTGAAAATTTCACTTTTTTGTGAAAATATTCACTAGATGAGGGAATAATATGTGTGAGGGTACCCCAGGAGAGTTCCAAATGTGTGTGGGTAGAATATATATCCCACTGGGGTAAAATTGAAAAAAGTTGAGAACATTTTTTTTTGGACTTAGTCATTTTTCCGCCGTTTATCAGACTTTCAGATAGGGCAAATGTCAGTGAGCGTTCCGATTTCAGTTCCAGAGCGATTCGCCCAATGAGTCCTTGATATTTAGTCGTTTTCAGCCAATATTTTGGATTTTTGAAAATTTCACTTTTTTGTGAAAATATCCATTAAATGAGGGATTAATATGTGTGAGGGTACCCCAGGAGAGTTCCAAATGTGTGTGGGTAGAATATATATCCCACGGGGGTAAAATTGAAAAAAGTTGAAAAAATTTTTTTTTTGGACTTAGTCATTTTTCCGGCGTTTATCAGACTTTCAGATAGGGCAAATGTCAGTGAGCGTTCCGATTTCAGTTCCAGAGTGATTCGCCCAATGAGTCCTTGATATTTAGTCGTTTTCAGCCAATATTTTGGATTTTTGAAAATTTCACTTTTTTGTGAAAATATCCACTAAATGAGGGAATAATATGTGTGAGGGTACCCCAGGAGAGTTCCAAATGTGTGTGGGTAGAATATATATCCCACGGGGGTAAAATTGAAAAAAGTTGAAAAAAATTTTTTTTTGGACTTAGTCATTTTTCCGTCGTTTATCAGACTTTCAGTTAGGGCAAATGTCAGTGAGCGTTCCGATTTCAGTTCCAGAGCGGTTCGCCCAATGACTCCTTGATATTTAGTCGTTTTCAGCCAATATTTTGGATTTTTGAAAATTTCAATTTTGTGAAAATATCCACTAAATGAGGGAATAATATGTGTGAGGGTACCCCAGGAGAGTTCCAAATGTGTGTGGGTAGAATATATATCCCACGGGGGGTAAAATTGAAAAAAGTTGAAAAAACATTTTTTTTGGACTTAGTCATTTTTCCGGCGTTTATCAGACTTTCAGATAGGGCAAATGTCAGTGAGCGTTCTGATTTCAGTTCCAGAGCGATTCGCCCAATGAGTCCTTGATATTTAATCGTTTTCAGCCAATATTTTGGATTTTTGAAAATTTCACTTTTTTGTGAAAATATCCACTAAATGAGGGAATAATATGTGTGAGGGTACCCCAGGAGAGTTCCAAATGTGTGTGGGTAGAATATATATCCCCATGGGGTAAAATTGAAAAAAGTTGAGAAAAATTTTTTTTGGACTTAGTCGTTTTTCCGGCGTTTATCAGACTTTCAGTTAGGGCAAATGTCAGTGAGCGTTCCGATTTCAGTTCCAGAGTGATTCACCCAATGAGTCCTTGATATTTAGTCGTTTTCAGCCAATATTTTGGATTTTTGAAAATTTCACTTTTTTGTGAAAATATCCACTAAATGAGGGATTAATATGTGTGAGGGTACTCCAGGAGAGTTCCAAATGTGTGTGGGTAGAATATATATCCCACGGGGGTAAAATTGAAAAAAGTTGAAAAAAAATTTTTTTTTGACTTAGTCATTTTTCCGGCGTTTATCAGACTTTCAGATAGGGCAAATGTCAGTGAGCGTTCCGATTTCAGTTCCAGAGTGATTCGCCCAATGAGTCCTTGATATTTAGTCGTTTTCAGCCAATATTTTGGATTTTTGAAAATTTCACTTTTTTGTGAAAATATCCATTAAATGAGGGATTAATATGTGTGAGGGTACCCCAGGAGAGTTCCAAATGTGTGTGGGTAGAATATATATCCCACGGGGGTAAAATTGAAAAAAGTTGAAAAAATTTTTTTTTTGGACTTAGTCATTTTTCCGGCGTTTATCAGACTTTCAGATAGGGCAAATGTCAGTGAGCGTTCCGATTTCAGTTCCAGAGTGATTCGCCCAATGAGTCCTTGATATTTAGTCGTTTTCAGCCAATATTTTGGATTTTTGAAAATTTCACTTTTTTGTGAAAATATCCACTAAATGAGGGAATAATATGTGTGAGGGTACTCCAGGAGAGTTCCAAATGTGTGTGGGTAGAATATATATCCCACGGGGGTAAAATTGAAAAAGTTGAGAAAATTTTTTTTTGGACTTAGTCATTTTTCCGTCGTTTCTCAGACTTTCAGATAGGGCAAATGTCAGTGAGCGTTCTGATTTCAGTTCCAGAGCGATTCGCCCAATGAGTCCTTGATATTTAGTCATTTTGAGCCAATATTTTGGATTTTTGAAAATTTCACTTTTTTGTGAAAATATCCACTAAATGAGGGAATAATATGTGTTAGAGTACCCCAGGAGAGTTCCAAATGTGTGTGGGTAGAATATATATCCCACGGGGGTAAAATTGAAAAAAGTTGAAAAAAATTTTTTTTTGGACTTAGTCATTTTTCCATCGTTTATCAGACTTTCAGTTAGGGCAAATGTCAGTGAGCGTTTCGATTTCAGTTCCAGAGCGATTCGCCCAATGAGTCCTTGATATTTAGTCGTTTTCAGCCAATATTTTGGATTTTTGAAAATTTCACTTTTTTGTGAAAATATCCACTAAATGAGGGAATAATATGTGTGAGGGTACCCCAGGAGAGTACCAAATATGTGTGGGTAGAATATATATCCCACGGGGGTAAAATTGAAAAAAGTTGAACAAAAATTTTTTTTGGACTTAGTCATTTTTCCGGCGTTTATCAGGCTTTCAGATAGGGCAAATGTCAGTGAGCGTTCCGATTTCAGTTCCAGAGTGATTCGCCCAATGAGTCCTTGATATTTAGTCGTTTTCAGCCAATATTTTGGATTTTTGAAAATTTCACTTTTTTGTGAAAATATCCACTAAATGAGGGAATAATATGTGTTAGAGTACCCCAGGAGAGTTCCAAATATGTGTGGGTAGAATATATATCCCACGGGGGTAAAATTGAAAAAAGTTGAAAAAAAATTTTTTTTAGACTTAGTCATTTTTCCGGCGTTTATCAGACTTTCAGATAGGGGAAATGTCAGTGAGCGTTCCGATTTCAGTTCCAGAGCGATTCGCCCAATGAGTCCTTGATATTTAGACGTTTTCAGCCAATATTTTGGATTTTTGAAAATTTCACTTTTTTGTGAAAATATCCACTAGATGAGGGAATAATATGTGTGAGGGTACCCCAGGAGAGTTCCAAATGTGTGTGGGTAGAATATATATCCCACTGGGGTAAAATTGAAAAAAGTTGAGAACATTTTTTTTTGGACTTAGTCATTTTTCCGGCGTTTATCAGACTTTCAGATAGGGCAAATGTCAGTGAGCGTTCCGATTTCAGTTCCAGAGCGATTCGCCCAATGAGTCCTTGATATTTAGACGTTTTCAGCCAATATTTTGGATTTTTGAAAATTTCACTTTTTTGTGAAAATATTCACTAGATGAGGGAATAATATGTGTGAGGGTACCCCAGGAGAGTTCCAAATGTGTGTGGGTAGAATATATATCCCACTGGGGTAAAATTGAAAAAAGTTGAGAACATTTTTTTTTGGACTTAGTCATTTTTCCGTCGTTTATCAGACTTTCAGTTAGGGCAAATGTCAGTGAGCGTTCCGATTTCAGTTCCAGAGCGATTCGCCCAATGAGTCCTTGATATTTAGTCGTTTTCAGCCAATATTTTGGATTTTTGAAAATTTCACATTTTTGTGAAAATATCCACTAAATGAGGGATTAATATGTGTGAGGGTACTCCAGGAGAGTTCCAAATGTGTGTGGGTAGAATATATATCCCACGGGGGTAAAATTGAAAAAAGTTGAAAAAAAATTTTTTTTTGACTTAGTCATTTTTCCGGCGTTTATCAGACTTTCAGATAGGGCAAATGTCAGTGAGCGTTCCGATTTCAGTTCCAGAGTGATTCGCCCAATGAGTCCTTGATATTTAGTCGTTTTCAGCCAATATTTTGGATTTTTGAAAATTTCACTTTTTTGTGAAAATATCCATTAAATGAGGGATTAATATGTGTGAGGGTACCCCAGGAGAGTTCCAAATGTGTGTGGGTAGAATATATATCCCACGGGGGTAAAATTGAAAAAAGTTGAAAAAATTTTTTTTTTGGACTTAGTCATTTTTCCGGCGTTTATCAGACTTTCAGATAGGGCAAATGTCAGTGAGCGTTCCGATTTCAGTTCCAGAGTGATTCGCCCAATGAGTCCTTGATATTTAGTCGTTTTCAGCCAATATTTTGGATTTTTGAAAATTTCACTTTTTTGTGAAAATATCCACTAAATGAGGGAATAATATGTGTGAGGGTACTCCAGGAGAGTTCCAAATGTGTGTGGGTAGAATATATATCCCACGGGGGTAAAATTGAAAAAGTTGAGAAAATTTTTTTTTGGACTTAGTCATTTTTCCGTCGTTTCTCAGACTTTCAGATAGGGCAAATGTCAGTGAGCGTTCTGATTTCAGTTCCAGAGCGATTCGCCCAATGAGTCCTTGATATTTAGTCATTTTGAGCCAATATTTTGGATTTTTGAAAATTTCACTTTTTTGTGAAAATATCCACTAAATGAGGGAATAATATGTGTTAGAGTACCCCAGGAGAGTTCCAAATGTGTGTGGGTAGAATATATATCCCACGGGGGTAAAATTGAAAAAAGTTGAAAAAAATTTTTTTTTGGACTTAGTCATTTTTCCGTCGTTTATCAGACTTTCAGTTAGGGCAAATGTCAGTGAGCGTTCCGATTTCAGTTCCAGAGCGATTCGCCCAATGAGTCCTTGATATTTAGTCGTTTTCAGCCAATATTTTGGATTTTTGAAAATTTCACTTTTTTGTGAAAATATCCACTAAATGAGGGAATAATATGTGTGAGGGTACCCCAGGAGAGATCCAAATGTGTGTGGGTAGAATATATATCCCACGGGGGTAAAATTGAAAAAAGTTGAAAAAAATTTTTTTTTGGACTTAGTCATTTTTCCGTCGTTTATCAGACTTTCAGTTAGGGCAAATGTCAGTGAGCGTTCCGATTTCAGTTCCAGAGCGATTCGCCCAATGAGTCCTTGATATTTAGTCGTTTTCAGCCAATATTTTGGATTTTTGAAAATTTCACTTTTTTGTGAAAATATCCACTAAATGAGGGAATAATATGTGTGAGGGTACCCCAGGAGAGTTCCAAATGTGTGTGGGTAGAATATATATCCCACGCGGGGTAAAATTGAAAAAAGTTGAAAAAAAATTTTTTTTGGACTTAGTCATTTTTCCGGCGTTTATCAGACTTTCAGATAGGGCAAATGTCATTGAGCGTTCCGATTTCAGTTCCAGAGTGATTCGCCCAATGAGTCCTTGATATTTAGTCGCTTTCAGCCAATATTTTGGATTTTTGAAAATGTCACTTTTTTGTGAAAATATCCACTAAATGAGGGATTAATATGTGTGAGGGTACCCCAGGAGAGTTCCAAATGTGTGTGGGTAGAATATATATCCCCAATAGGGTAAAATTGAAAAAAGTTGAGAAAATTTTTTTTTGGACTTAGTCATTTTTCCGTCGTTTCTCAGACTTTCAGATAGGGCAAATGTCAGTGAGCGTTCTGATTTCAGTTCCAGAGCGATTCGCCCAATGAGTCCTTGATATTTAGTCATTTTGAGCCAATATTTTGGATTTTTGAAAATTTCACTTTTTTGTGAAAATATCCACTAAATGAGGGAATAATATGTGTTAGAGTACCCCAGGAGAGTTCCAAATGTGTGTGGGTAGAATATATATCCCACGGGGGTAAAATTGAAAAAAGTTGAAAAAAATTTTTTTTTGGACTTAGTCATTTTTCCGTCGTTTATCAGACTTTCAGTTAGAGCAAATGTCATTGAGCGTTTCGATTTCAGTTCCAGAGCGATTCGCCCAATGAGTCCTTGATATTTAGTCGTTTTCAGCCAATATTTTGGATTTTTGAAAATTTCACTTTTTTGTGAAAATATCCACTAAATGAGGGAATAATATGTGTGAGGGTACCCCAGGAGAGTACCAAATATGTGTGGGTAGAATATATATCCCACGGGGGTAAAATTGAAAAAAGTTGAAAAAAAATTTTTTTTGGACTTAGTCATTTTTCCGGCGTTTATCAGACTTTCAGATAGGGCAAATGTCAGTGAGCGTTCCGATTTCAGTTCCAGAGTGATTCGCCCAATGAGTCCTTGATATTTAGTCGTTTTCAGCCAATATTTTGGATTTTTGAAAATTTCACTTTTTTGTGAAAATATCCACTAAATGAGGGAATAATATGTGTGAGGGTACCCCAGGAGAGTTCCAAATGTGTGTGGGTAGAATATATATCCCACGGGGGTAAAATTGAAAAAAGTTGAAAAAAATTTTTTTTTGGACTTAGTCATTTTTCCGTCGTTTATCAGACTTTCAGTTAGGGCAAATGTCAGTGAGCGTTCCGATTTCAGTTCCAGAGCGGTTCGCCCAATGACTCCTTGATATTTAGTCGTTTTCAGCCAATATTTTGGATTTTTGAAAATTTCAATTTTGTGAAAATATCCACTAAATGAGGGAATAATATGTGTGAGGGTACTCCAGGAGAGTTCCAAATGTGTGTGGGTAGAATATATATCCCACGGGGGTAAAATTGAAAAAGTTGAGAAAATTTTTTTTTGGACTTAGTCATTTTTCCGTCGTTTCTCAGACTTTCAGATAGGGCAAATGTCAGTGAGCGTTCTGATTTCAGTTCCAGAGCGATTCGCCCAATGAGTCCTTGATATTTAGTCATTTTGAGCCAATATTTTGGATTTTTGAAAATTTCACTTTTTTGTGAAAATATCCACTAAATGAGGGAATAATATGTGTTAGAGTACCCCAGGAGAGTTCCAAATGTGTGTGGGTAGAATATATATCCCACGGGGGTAAAATTGAAAAAAGTTGAAAAAAATTTTTTTTTGGACTTAGTCATTTTTCCGTCGTTTATCAGACTTTCAGTTAGGGCAAATGTCAGTGAGCGTTTCGATTTCAGTTCCACAGCGATTCGCCCAATGAGTCCTTGATATTTAGTCGTTTTCAGCCAATATTTTGGATTTTTGAAAATTTCACTTTTTTGTGAAAATATCCACTAAATGAGGGAATAATATGTGTGAGGGTACCCCAGGAGAGTACCAAATATGTGTGGGTAGAATATATATCCCACGGGGGTAAAATTGAAAAAAGTTGAACAAAAATTTTTTTTGGACTTAGTCATTTTTCCGGCGTTTATCAGGCTTTCAGATAGGGCAAATGTCAGTGAGCGTTCCGATTTCAGTTCCAGAGTGATTCGCCCAATGAGTCCTTGATATTTAGTCGTTTTCAGCCAATATTTTGGATTTTTGAAAATTTCACTTTTTTGTGAAAATATCCACTAAATGAGGGAATAATATGTGTTAGAGTACCCCAGGAGAGTTCCAAATATGTGTGGGTAGAATATATATCCCACGGGGGTAAAATTGAAAAAAGTTGAAAAAAAATTTTTTTTAGACTTAGTCATTTTTCCGGCGTTTATCAGACTTTCAGATAGGGGAAATGTCAGTGAGCGTTCCGATTTCAGTTCCAGAGCGATTCGCCCAATGAGTCCTTGATATTTAGACGTTTTCAGCCAATATTTTGGATTTTTGAAAATTTCACTTTTTTGTGAAAATATCCACTAGATGAGGGAATAATATGTGTGAGGGTACCCCAGGAGAGTTCCAAATGTGTGTGGGTAGAATATATATCCCACTGGGGTAAAATTGAAAAAAGTTGAGAACATTTTTTTTTGGACTTAGTCATTTTTCCGGCGTTTATCAGACTTTCAGATAGGGCAAATGTCAGTGAGCGTTCCGATTTCAGTTCCAGAGCGATTCGCCCAATGAGTCCTTGATATTTAGACGTTTTCAGCCAATATTTTGGATTTTTGAAAATTTCACTTTTTTGTGAAAATATTCACTAGATGTGGGAATAATATGTGTGAGGGTACCCCAGGAGAGTTCCAAATGTGTGTGGGTAGAATATATATCCCACGGGGGTAAAATTGAAAAAAGTTGAGAAAATTTTTTTTTGGACTTAGTCATTTTTCCGTCGTTTCTCAGACTTTCAGATAGGGCAAATGTCAGTGAGCGTTCTGATTTCAGTTCCAGAGCGATTCGCCCAATGAGTCCTTGATATTTAGTCATTTTGAGCCAATATTTTGGATTTTTGAAAATTTCACTTTTTTGTGAAAATATCCACTAAATGAGGGAATAATATGTGTTAGAGTACCCCAGGAGAGTTCCAAATGTGTGTGGGTAGAATATATATCCCACGGGGGTAAAATTGAAAAAAGTTGAAAAAAATTTTTTTTTGGACTTAGTCATTTTTCCGTCGTTTATCAGACTTTCAGTTAGGGCAAATGTCAGTGAGCATTCCGATTTCAGTTCCAGAGCGATTCGCCCAATGAGTCCTTGATATTTAGTCGTTTTCAGCCAATATTTTGGATTTTTGAAAATTTCACTTTTTTGTGAAAATATCCACTAAATGAGGGAATAATATGTGTGAGGGTACCCCAGGAGAGTTCCAAATGTGTGTGGGTAGAATATATATCCCACGGGGGTAAAATTGAAAAAAGTTGAAAAAAATTTTTTTTTGGACTTAGTCATTTTTCCGTCGTTTATCAGACTTTCAGTTAGGGCAAATGTCAGTGAGCGTTCCGATTTCAGTTCCAGAGCGATTCGCCCAATGAGTCCTTGATATTTAGTCGTTTTCAGCCAATATTTTGGATTTTTGAAAATTTCACTTTTTTGTGAAAATATCCACTAAATGAGGGAATAATATGTGTGAGGGTACCCCAGGAGAGTTGCAAATGTGTGTGGGTAGAATATATATCCCACGGGGGGTAAAATTGAAAAAAGTTGAAAAAATTTTTTTTTTGGACTTAGTCATTTTTCCGGCGTTTATCAGACTTTCAGATAGGGCAAATGTCAGTGAGCGTTCTGATTTCAGTTCCAGAGCGATTCACCCAATGAGTCCTTGATATTTAGTCGTTTTCAGCCAATATTTTGGATTTTTGAAAATTTCACTTTTTTGTTAAAATATCCACTAAATGAGGGAATAATATGTGTGAGGGTACCACAGGAGAGTTCCAAATGTGTGTGGGTAGAATATATATCCCACGGGGGTAAAATTGAAAAAAGTTGAAAAAAATTTTTTTTTAGACTTAGTCATTTTTCCGTCGTTTATCAGACTTTCAGTTAGGGCAAATGTCAGTGAGCGTTCCAATTTCAGTTCCAGAGCGATTCGCCCAATGAGTCCTTGACATTTAGTCGTTTTCAGCCAATATTTTGGATTTTTGAAAATTTCACTTTTTTGTGAAAATATCCACTAAATGAGGGAATAATATGTGTGAGGGTACCCCAGGAGAGTTCCAAATGTGTGTGGGTAGAATATATATCCCACGGGGGGTAAAATTGAAAAAAGTTGAAAAAAAAATATTTTTGGACTTAGTCATTTTTCCGGCGTTTATCAGACTTTCAGATAGGGCAAATGTCAGTGAGCGTTCCGATTTCAGTTCCAGAGTGATTCGCCCAATGAGTCCTTGATATTTAATCGTTTTCAGCCAATATTTTGGATTTTTGAAAATTTCACTTTTTTGTGAAAATATCCACTAAATGAGGGATTAATATGTGTGAGGGTACCCCAGGAGAGTTCCAAATGTGTGTGGGTAGAATATATATCCCACGGGGGTAAAATTGAAAAAAGTTGAAAAAATTTTTTTTTTGGACTTAGTCATTTTTCCGGCGTTTATCAGACTTTCAGATAGGGCAAATGTCAGTGAGCATTCCGATTTCAGTTCCAGAGCGATTCGCCCAATGAGTCCTTGATATTTAGTCGTTTTCAGCCAATATTTTGGATTTTTGAAAATTTCACTTTTTTGTGAAAATATCCACTAAATGAGGGAATAATATGTGTGAGGGTACCCCAGGAGAGTTCCAAATGTGTGTGGGTAGAATATATATCCCACGGGGGGTAAAATTGAAAAAAGTTGAGAAAATTTTTTTTTGGACTTAGTCATTTTTCCGTCGTTTATCAGACTTTCAGATAGGGGAAATGTGAGTGAGCATTCCGATTTCAGTTCCAGAGTGATTTGCCCAATGAGTCCTTGATATTTAGTCGTTTTCAGCCAATATTTTGGATTTTTGAAAATTTTACTTTTTTGTGAAAATATCCACTAGATGAGGGAATAATATGTGTGAGGGTACCCCAGGAGAGTCCCAAATGTGTGTGGGTAGAATATATATCCCACGGGGGTAAAATTGAAAAAAGTTGAAAAAAAATTTTTTTTGGACTTAGTCATTTTTCCGGCGTTTATCAGACTTTCAGATAGGGCAAATGTCAGTGAGCATTCTCATTTCAGTTCCAGAGTGATTCCCCCAATGAGTCCTTGATATTTAGTCGCTTTCAGCCAATATTTTGGATTTTTGAAAATTTCACTTTTTTGTGAAAATATCCACTAAATGAGGGAATAATATGTGTGAGGGTACACCAGGAGAGTTCCAAATGTGTGTGGGTAGAATATATATCCCACGGGGGTAAAATTGAAAAAAGTTGAGAAAATTTTTTTTTGGACTTAGTCATTTTTCCGTCGTTTCTCAGACTTTCAGATAGGGCAAATGTCAGTGAGCGTTCTGATTTCAGTTCCAGAGCGATTCGCCCAATGAGTCCTTGATATTTAGTCATTTTCAGTCAATATTTTGGATTTTTGAAAATTTCACTTTTTTGTGAAAATATCCACTAAATGAGGGAATAATATGTGTTAGGGTACCCCAGGAGAGTTCCAAATATGTGTGGGTAGAATATATATCCCACGGGGGTAAAATTGAAAAAAGTTGAAAAAAAAATTTTTTTCGACTTAGTCATTTTTCCGGCGTTTATCAGACTTTCAGATAGGGCAAATGTCAGTGAGCGTTCCGATTTCAGTTCCAGAGCGATTCGCCCAATGAGTCCTTGATATTTAGACGTTTTCAGCCAATATTTTGGATTTTTGAAAATTTCACTTTTTTGTGAAAATATCCACTAGATGAGGGAATAATATGTGTGAGGGTACCCCAGGAGAGTTCCAAATGTGTGTGGGTAGAATATATATCCCACTGGGGTAAAATTGAAAAAAGTTGAGAACATTTTTTCTTGGAGTTAGTCATTTTTCCGGCGTTTATCAGACTTTCAGATAGGGCAAATGTCAGTGAGCGTTCTGATTTCAGTTCCAGAGCGATTCACCCAATGAGTCCTCGATATTTAGTCGTTTTCAGCCAATATTTTGGATTTTTGAAAATTTCACTTTTTTGTTAAAATATCCACTAAATGAGGGAATAATATGTGTGAGGGTACCCCAGGAGAGTTCCAAATGTGTGTGGGTAGAATATATATCCCACGGGGGTAAAATTGAAAAAAGTTGAAAAAAATTTTTTTTTGGACTTAGTCATTTTTCCGGCGTTTATCAGACTTTCAGATAGGGCAAATGTCAGTGAGCGTTCCGATTTCAGTTCCAGAGTGATTCGCCCAATGAGTCCTTGATATTTAGTCGTTTTCAGCCAATATTTTGGATTTTTGAAAATTTCACTTTTTTGTGAAAATATCCACTAAATGAGGGAATAATATGTGTGAGGGTACACCAGGAGAGTTCCAAATGTGTGTGGGTAGAATATATATCCCACGGGGGTAAAATTGAAAAAAGTTGAGAAAATTTTTTTTTGGACTTAGTCATTTTTCCGTCGTTTCTCAGACTTTCAGATAGGGCAAATGTCAGTGAGCTTTCTGATTTCAGTTCCAGAGCGATTCGCCCAATGAGTCCTTGATATTTAGTCATTTTCAGCCAATATTTTGGATTTTTGAAAATTTCACTTTTTTGTGAAAATATCCACTAGATGAGGGAATAATATGTGTGAGGGTACCCCAGGAGAGTTCCAAATGTGTGTGGGTAGAATATATATCCCACTGGGGTAAAATTGAAAAAAGTTGAGAACATTTTTTCTTGGACTTAGTCATTTTTCCGGCGTTTATCAGACTTTCAGATAGGGCAAATGTCAGTGAGCGTTCTGATTTCAGTTCCAGAGCGATTCACCCAATGAGTCCTCGATATTTAGTCGTTTTCAGCCAATATTTTGGATTTTTGAAAATTTCACTTTTTTGTTAAAATATCCACTAAATGAGGGAATAATATGTGTGAGGGTACCCCAGGAGAGTTCCAAATGTGTGTGGGTAGAATATATATCCCACGGGGGTAAAATTGAAAAAAGTTGAAAAAAATTTTTTTTTGGACTTAGTCATTTTTCCGGCGTTTATCAGACTTTCAGATAGGGCAAATGTCAGTGAGCGTTCCGATTTCAGTTCCAGAGTGATTCGCCCAATGAGTCCTTGATATTTAGTCATTTTCAGCCAATATTTTGGATTTTTGAAAATTTCACTTTTTTGTGAAAATATCCACTAGATGAGGGAATAATATGTGTGAGGGTACCCCAGGAGAGTTCCAAATGTGTGTGGGTAGAATATATATCCCACTGGGGTAAAATTGAAAAAAGTTGAGAACATTTTTTTTTGGACTTAGTCATTTTTCCGGCGTTTATCAGACTTTCAGATAGGGCAAATGTCAGTGAGCGTTCTGATTTCAGTTCCAGAGCGATTCACCCAATGAGTCCTTGATATTTAGTCGTTTTCAACCAATATTTTGGATTTTTGAAAATTTCACTTTTTTGTTAAAATATCCACTAAATGAGGGAATAATATGTGTGAGGGTACCCCAGGAGAGTTCCAAATGTGTGTGGGTAGAATATATATCCCACGGGGGTAAAATTGAAAAAAGTTGAAAAAAATTTTTTTTTGGACTTAGTCATTTTTCCGTCGTTTATCAGACTTTCAGTTAGGGCAAATGTCAGTGAGCGTTCCGATTTCAGTTCCAGAGCGATTCGCCCAATGAGTCCTTGATATTTAGTCGTTTTCAGCCAATATTTTGGATTTTTGAAAATTTCACTTTTTTGTGAAAATATCCACTAAATGAGGGATTAATATGTGTGAGGGTACCCCAGGAGAGTTCCAAATGTGTGTGGGTAGAATATATATCCCACGGGGGTAAAATTGAAAAAAGTTGAAAAAAATTTTTTTTTGGACTTAGTCATTTTTCCGTCGTTTATCAGACTTTCAGTTAGAGCAAATGTCAGTGAGCATTCCGATTTCAGTTCCAGAGCGATTCGCCCAATGAGTCCTTGATATTTAGTCGTTTTCAGCCAATATTTTGGATTTTTGAAAATTTCACTTTTTTGTGAAAATATCCACTAAATGAAGGAATAATATGTGTGAGGGTACTCCAGGAGAGTTCCAAATGTGTGTGGGTAGAATATATATCCCACGGGGGGTAAAATTGAAAAAAGTTGAAAAAAAAAATTTTTTTTGGACTTAGTCATTTTTCCGGCGTTTATCAGACTTTCAGATAGGGGAAATGTCAGTGAGTGTTCCGATTTCAGTTCCAGAGCGATTCGCCCAATGAGTCCTTGATATTTAGTCGCTTTCAGCCAATATTTTGGATTTTTGAAAATTTCACTTTTTTGTGAAAATATCCATTAAATGAGGGATTAATATGTGTGAGGGTACCCCAGGAGAGTTCCAAATGTGTGTGGGTAGAATATATATCCCACGGGGGTAAAATTGAAAAAAGTTGAAAAAATTTTTTTTTTGGACTTAGTCATTTTTCCGGCGTTTATCAGACTTTCAGATAGGGCAAATGTCAGTGAGCATTCCGATTTCAGTTCCAGAGTGATTCGCCCAATGAGTCCTTGATATTTAGTCGTTTTCAGCCAATATTTTGGATTTTTGAAAATTTCACTTTTTTGTGAAAATATCCACTAAATGAGGGAATAATATGTGTGAGGGTACACCAGGAGAGTTCCAAATGTGTGTGGGTAGAATATATATCCCACGGGGGTAAAATTGAAAAAAGTTGAGAAAATTTTTTTTTGGACTTAGTCATTTTTCCGTCGTTTCTCAGACTTTCAGATAGGGCAAAAGTCAGTGAGCGTTCTGATTTCAGTTCCAGAGCGATTCGCCCAATGAGTCCTTGATATTTAGTCATTTTCAGCCAATATTTTGGATTTTTGAAAATTTCACTTTTTTGTGAAAATATCCACTAGATGAGGGAATAATATGTGTGAGGGTACCCCAGGAGAGTTCCAAATGTGTGTGGGTAGAATATATATCCCACTGGGGTAAAATTGAAAAAAGTTGAGAACATTTTTTTTTGGACTTAGTCATTTTTCCGGCGTTTATCAGACTTTCAGATAAGGCAAATGTCAGTGAGCGTTCTGATTTCAGTTCCAGAGCGATTCACCCAATGAGTCCTTGATATTTAGTCGTTTTCAACCAATATTTTGGATTTTTGAAAATTTCACTTTTTTGTTAAAATATCCACTAAATGAGGGAATAATATGTGTGAGGGTACCCCAGGAGAGTTCCAAATGTGTGTGGGTAGAATATATATCCCACGGGGGTAAAATTGAAAAAAGTTGAAAAAAATTTTTTTTTGGACTTAGTCATTTTTCCGTCGTTTATCAGACTTTCAGTTAGGGCAAATGTCAGTGAGCGTTCCGATTTCAGTTCCAGAGCGATTCGCCCAATGAGTCCTTGATATTTAGTCGTTTTCAGCCAATATTTTGGATTTTTGAAAATTTCACTTTTTTGTGAAAATATCCACTAAATGAGGGAGTAATATGTGTGAGGGTACCCCAGGAGAGTTCCAAATGTGTGTGGGTAGAATATATATCCCACGGGGGTAAAATTGAAAAAAGTTGAAAAAAATTTTTTTTTGGACTTAGTCATTTTTCCGTCGTTTATCAGACTTTCAGTTAGAGCAAATGTCAGTGAGCATTCCGATTTCAGTTCCAGAGCGATTCGCCCAATGAGTCCTTGATATTTAGTCGTTTTCAGCCAATATTTTGGATTTTTGAAAATTTCACTTTTTTGTGAAAATATCCACTAAATGAAGGAATAATATGTGTGAGGGTACTCCAGGAGAGTTCCAAATGTGTGTGGGTAGAATATATATCCCACGGGGGGTAAAATTTAAAAAAGTTGAAAAACATTTTTTTTTGGATTTAGTCATTTTTCTGGCGTTAATCAGACTTTCAGATAGGGGAAATGTCAGTGAGCGTTCTGATTTCAGTTGCAGAGCGATTCGCCCAATGAGTCCTTGATATTTAGTCATTTTCAGTCAATATTTTGGATTTTTGAAAATTTCACTTTTTTGTGAAAATATCCACTAAATGAGGGAATAATATGTGTTAGGGTACCCCAGGAGAGTTCCAAATATGTGTGGGTAGAATATATATCCCACGGGGGTAAAATTGAAAAAAGTTGAAAAAAAAATTTTTTTCGACTTAGTCATTTTTCCGGCGTTTATCAGACTTTCAGATAGGGCAAATGTCAGTGAGCGTTCCGATTTCAGTTCCAGAGCGATTCGCCCAATGAGTCCTTGATATTTAGACGTTTTCAGCCAATATTTTGGATTTTTGAAAATTTCACTTTTTTGTGAAAATATCCACTAGATGAGGGAATAATATGTGTGAGGGTACCCCAGGAGAGTTCCAAATGTGTGTGGGTAGAATATATATCCCACTGGGGTAAAATTGAAAAAAGTTGAGAACATTTTTTCTTGGACTTAGTCATTTTTCCGGCGTTTATCAGACTTTCAGATAGGGCAAATGTCAGTGAGCGTTCTGATTTCAGTTCCAGAGCGATTCACCCAATGAGTCCTCGATATTTAGTCGTTTTCAGCCAATATTTTGGATTTTTGAAAATTTCACTTTTTTGTTAAAATATCCACTAAATGAGGGAATAATATGTGTGAGGGTACCCCAGGAGAGTTCCAAATGTGTGTGGGTAGAATATATATCCCACGGGGGTAAAATTGAAAAAAGTTGAAAAAAATTTTTTTTTGGACTTAGTAATTTTTCCGGCGTTTATCAGACTTTCAGATAGGGCAAATGTCAGTGAGCGTTCCGATTTCAGTTCCACAGTGATTCGCCCAATGAGTCCTTGATATTTAGTCGCTTTCAGCCAATATTTTGGATTTTTGAAAATTTCACTTTTTTGTGAAAATATCCACTAAATGAGGGAATAATATGTGTGAGGGTACTCCAGGAGAGTTCCAAATGTGTGTGGGTAGAATATATATCCCACGGGGGTAAAACTGAAAAAAGTTGAGAAAATTTTTTTTTGGACTTAGTCATTTTTCCGTCGTTTCTCAGACTTTCAGATAGGGCAAATGTCAGTGAGCGTTCTGATTTCAGTTCCAGAGCGATTCGCCCAATGAGTCCTTGATATTTAGTCATTTTGAGCCAATATTTTGGATTTTTGAAAATTTCACTTTTTTGTGAAAATATCCACTAAATGAGGGAATAATATGTGTTAGAGTACCCCAGGAGAGTTCCAAATGTGTGTGGGTAGAATATATATCCCACGGGGGTAAAATTGAAAAAAGTTGAAAAAAATTTTTTTTTGGACTTAGTCATTTTTCCGTCGTTTATCAGACTTTCAGTTAGGGCAAATGTCAGTGAGCATTCCGATTTCAGTTCCAGAGCGATTCGCCCAATGAGTCCTTGATATTTAGTCGTTTTCAGCCAATATTTTGGATTTTTGAAAATTTCACTTTTTTGTGAAAATATCCACTAAATGAGGAAATAATATGTGTGAGGGTACCCCAGGAGAGTTCCAAATGTGTGTGGGTAGAATATATATCCCACGGGGGTAAAATTGAAAAAAGTTGAAAAAAATTTTTTTTTGGACTTAGTCATTTTTCCGTCGTTTATCAGACTTTCAGTTAGGGCAAATGTCAGTGAGCGTTCCGATTTCAGTTCCAGAGCGATTCGCCCAATGAGTCCTTGATATTTAGTCGTTTTCAGCCAATATTTTGGATTTTTGAAAATTTCACTTTTTTGTGAAAATATCCACTAAATGAGGGAATAATATGTGTGAGGGTACCCCAGGAGAGTTCCAAATGTGTGTGGGTAGAATATATATCCCACGGGGGGTAAAATTGAAAAAAGTTGAAAAAATTTTTTTTTTGGACTTAGTCATTTTTCCGGCGTTTATCAGACTTTCAGATAGGGCAAATGTCAGTGAGCGTTCTGATTTCAGTTCCAGAGCGATTCACCCAATGAGTCCTTGATATTTAGTCGTTTTCAGCCAATATTTTGGATTTTTGAAAATTTCACTTTTTTGTTAAAATATCCACTAAATGAGCGAATAATATGTGTGAGGGTACCACAGGAGAGTTCCAAATGTGTGTGGGTAGAATATATATCCCACGGGGGTAAAATTGAAAAAAGTTGAAAAAAATTTTTTTTTGGACTTAGTCATTTTTCCGTCGTTTATCAGACTTTCAGTTAGGGCAAATGTCAGTGAGCGTTCCAATTTCAGTTCCAGAGCGATTCGCCCAATGAGTCCTTGACATTTAGTCGTTTTCAGCCAATATTTTGGATTTTTGAAAATTTCACTTTTTTGTGAAAATATCCACTAAATGAGGGAATAATATGTGTGAGGGTACCCCAGGAGAGTTCCAAATGTGTGTGGGTAGAATATATATCCCACGGGGGGTAAAATTGAAAAAAGTTGAAAAAAAAATATTTTTGGACTTAGTCATTTTTCCGGCGTTTATCAGACTTTCAGATAGGGCAAATGTCAGTGAGCGTTCCGATTTCAGTTCCAGAGTGTTTCGCCCAATGAGTCCTTGATATTTAATCGTTTTCAGCCAATATTTTGGATTTTTGAAAATTTCACTTTTTTGTGAAAATATCCACTAAATGAGGGATTAATATGTGTGAGGGTACCCCAGGAGAGTTCCAAATGTGTGTGGGTAGAATATATATCCCACGGGGGTAAAATTGAAAAAAGTTGAAAAAATTTTTTTTTTGGACTTAGTCATTTTTCCGGCGTTTATCAGACTTTCAGATAGGGCAAATGTCAGTGAGCATTCCGATTTCAGTTCCAGAGCGATTCGCCCAATGAGTCCTTGATATTTAGTCGTTTTCAGCCAATATTTTGGATTTTTGAAAATTTCACTTTTTTGTGAAAATATCCACTAAATGAGGGAATAATATGTGTGAGGGTACCCCAGGAGAGTTCCAAATGTGTGTGGGTAGAATATATATCCCACGGGGGGTAAAATTGAAAAAAGTTGAGAAAATTTTTTTTTGGACTTAGTCATTTTTCCGTCGTTTATCAGACTTTCAGATAGGGGAAATGTGAGTGAGCGTTCCGATTTCAGTTCCAGAGTGATTTGCCCAATGAGTCCTTGATATTTAGTCGTTTTCAGCCAATATTTTGGATTTTTGAAAATTTTACTTTTTTGTGAAAATATCCACTAGATGAGGGAATAATATGTGTGAGGGTACCCCAGGAGAGTCCCAAATGTGTGTGGGTAGAATATATATCCCACGGGGGTAAAATTGAAAAAAGTTGAAAAAAAATTTTTTTTGGACTTAGTCATTTTTCCGGCATTTATCAGACTTTCAGATAGGGCAAATGTCAGTGAGCATTCTGATTTCAGTTCCAGAGCGATTCGCCCAATGAGTCCTTGATATTTAGTCATTTTCAGTCAATATTTTGGATTTTTGAAAATTTCACTTTTTTGTGAAAATATCCACTAAATGAGGGAATAATATGTGTTAGGGTACCCCAGGAGAGTTCCAAATATGTGTGGGTAGAATATATATCCCACGGGGGTAAAATTGAAAAAAGTTGAAAAAAAAATTTTTTTCGACTTAGTCATTTTTCCGGCGTTTATCAGACTTTCAGATAGGGCAAATGTCAGTGAGCGTTCCGATTTCAGTTCCAGAGCGATTCGCCCAATGAGTCCTTGATATTTAGACGTTTTCAGCCAATATTTTGGATTTTTGAAAATTTCACTTTTTTGTGAAAATATCCATTAAATGAGGGATTAATATGTGTGAGGGTACCCCAGGAGAGTTCCAAATGTGTGTGGGTAGAATATATATCCCACGGGGGTAAAATTGAAAAAAGTTGAAAAAATTTTTTTTTTGGACTTAGTCATTTTTCCGGCGTTTATCAGACTTTCAGATAGGGCAAATGTCAGTGAGCGTTCCGATTTCAGTTCCAGAGTGATTCGCCCAATGAGTCCTTGATATTTAGTCGTTTTCAGCCAATATTTTGGATTTTTGAAAATTTCACTTTTTTGTGAAAATATCCACTAAATGAGGGAATAATATGTGTGAGGGTACACCAGGAGAGTTCCAAATGTGTGTGGGTAGAATATATATCCCACGGGGGTAAAATTGAAAAAAGTTGAGAAAATTTTTTTTTGGACTTAGTCATTTTTCCGTCGTTTCTCAGACTTTCAGATAGGGCAAAAGTCAGTGAGCGTTCTGATTTCAGTTCCAGAGCGATTCGCCCAATGAGTCCTTGATATTGAGTCATTTTCAGCCAATATTTTGGATTTTTGAAAATTTCACTTTTTTGTGAAAATATCCACTAGATGAGGGAATAATATGTGTGAGGGTACCCCAGGAGAGTTCCAAATGTGTGTGGGTAGAATATATATCCCACTGGGGTAAAATTGAAAAAAGTTGAGAACATTTTTTTTTGGACTTAGTCATTTTTCCGGCGTTTATCAGACTTTCAGATAAGGCAAATGTCAGTGAGCGTTCTGATTTCAGTTCCAGAGCGATTCACCCAATGAGTCCTTGATATTTAGTCGTTTTCAACCAATATTTTGGATTTTTGAAAATTTCACTTTTTTGTTAAAATATCCACTAAATGAGGGAATAATATGTGTGAGGGTACCCCAGGAGAGTTCCAAATGTGTGTGGGTAGAATATATATCCCACGGGGGTAAAATTGAAAAAAGTTGAAAAAAATTTTTTTTTGGACTTAGTCATTTTTCCGTCGTTTATCAGACTTTCAGTTAGGGCAAATGTCAGTGAGCGTTCCGATTTCAGTTCCAGAGCGATTCGCCCAATGAGTCCTTGATATTTAGTCGTTTTCAGCCAATATTTTGGATTTTTGAAAATTTCACTTTTTTGTGAAAATATCCACTAAATGAGGGAGTAATATGTGTGAGGGTACCCCAGGAGAGTTCCAAATGTGTGTGGGTAGAATATATATCCCACGGGGGTAAAATTGAAAAAAGTTGAAAAAAATTTTTTTTTGGACTTAGTCATTTTTCCGTCGTTTATCAGACTTTCAGTTAGAGCAAATGTCAGTGAGCATTCCGATTTCAGTTCCAGAGCGATTCGCCCAATGAGTCCTTGATATTTAGTCGTTTTCAGCCAATATTTTGGATTTTTGAAAATTTCACTTTTTTGTGAAAATATCCACTAAATGAGGGAGTAATATGTGTGAGGGTACCCCAGGAGAGTTCCAAATGTGTGTGGGTAGAATATATATCCCACGGGGGTAAAATTGAAAAAAGTTGAAAAAAATTTTTTTTTGGACTTAGTCATTTTTCCGTCGTTTATCAGACTTTCAGTTAGAGCAAATGTCAGTGAGCATTCCGATTTCAGTTCCAGAGCGATTCGCCCAATGAGTCCTTGATATTTAGTCGTTTTCAGCCAATATTTTGGATTTTTGAAAATTTCACTTTTTTGTGAAAATATCCACTAAATGAAGGAATAATGTGTGTGAGAGTACTCCAGGAGAGTTCCAAATGTGTGTGGGTAGAATATATATCCCACGGGGGGTAAAATTTAAAAAAGTTGAAAAACATTTTTTTTTGGATTTAGTCATTTTTCTGGCGTTAATCAGACTTTCAGATAGGGGAAATGTCAGTGAGCATTCTGATTTCAGTTCCAGAGCGATTCGCCCAATGAGTCCTTGATATTTAGTCGTTTTCAGCCAATATTTTGGATTTTTGAAAATTTTACTTTTTTGTGAAAATATCCACTAGATGAGGGAATAATATGTGTGAGGGTACCCCAGGAGAGTCCCAAATGTGTGTGGGTAGAATATATATCCCACGGGGGTAAAATTGAAAAAAGTTGAAAAAAAATTTTTTTTGGACTTAGTCATTTTTCCGGCGTTTATCAGACTTTCAGATAGGGCAAATGTCAGTGAGCATTCTCATTTCAGTTCCAGAGTGATTCGCCCAATGAGTCCTTGATATTTAGTCGCTTTCAGCCAATATTTTGGATTTTTGAAAATTTCACTTTTTTGTGAAAATATCCACTAAATGAGGGAATAATATGTGTGAGGGTACACCAGGAGAGTTCCAAATGTGTGTGGGTAGAATATATATCCCACGGGGGTAAAATTGAAAAAAGTTGAGAAAATTTTTTTTTGGACTTAGTCATTTTTCCGTCGTTTCTCAGACTTTCAGATAGGGCAAATGTCAGTGAGCGTTCTGATTTCAGTTCCAGAGCGATTCGCCCAATGAGTCCTTGATATTTAGTCATTTTCAGTCAATATTTTGGATTTTTGAAAATTTCACTTTTTTGTGAAAATATCCACTAAATGAGGGAATAATATGTGTTAGGGTACCCCAGGAGAGTTCCAAATATGTGTGGGTAGAATATATATCCCACGGGGGTAAAATTGAAAAAAGTTGAAAAAAAAATTTTTTTCGACTTAGTCATTTTTCCGGCGTTTATCAGACTTTCAGATAGGGCAAATGTCAGTGAGCGTTCCGATTTCAGTTCCAGAGCGATTCGCCCAATGAGTCCTTGATATTTAGACGTTTTCAGCCAATATTTTGGATTTTTGAAAATTTCACTTTTTTGTGAAAATATCCACTAGATGAGGGAATAATATGTGTGAGGGTACCCCAGGAGAGTTCCAAATGTGTGTGGGTAGAATATATATCCCACTGGGGTAAAATTGAAAAAAGTTGAGAACATTTTTTCTTGGACTTAGTCATTTTTCCGGCGTTTATCAGACTTTCAGATAGGGCAAATGTCAGTGAGCGTTCTGATTTCAGTTCCAGAGCGATTCACCCAATGAGTCCTCGATATTTAGTCGTTTTCAGCCAATATTTTGGATTTTTGAAAATTTCACTTTTTTGTTAAAATATCCACTAAATGAGGGAATAATATGTGTGAGGGTACCCCAGGAGAGTTCCAAATGTGTGTGGGTAGAATATATATCCCACGGGGGTAAAATTGAAAAAAGTTGAAAAAAATTTTTTTTTTGGACTTAGTCATTTTTCCGGCGTTTATCAGACTTTCAGATAGGGCAAATGTCATTGAGCGTTCCGATTTCAGTTCCAGAGTGATTCGCCCAATGAGTCCTTGATATTTAGTCATTTTCAGCCAATATTTTGGATTTTTGAAAATTTCACTTTTTCGTGAAAATATCCACTAAATGAGGGAATAATATGTGTGAGGGTACACCAGGAGAGTTCCAAATGTGTGTGGGTAGAATATATATCCCACGGGGGTAAAATTGAAAAAAGTTGAGAAAATTTTTTTTTGGACTTAGTCATTTTTCCGTCGTTTCTCAGACTTTCAGATAGGGCAAATGTCAGTGAGCGTTCTGATTTCAGTTCCAGAGCGATTCGCCCAATGAGTCCTTGATATTTAGTCATTTTCAGCCAATATTTTGGATTCTTGAAAATTTCACTTTTTTGTGAAAATATCCACTAGATGAGGGAATAATATGTGTGAGGGTACCCCAGGAGAGTTCCAAATGTGTGTGGGTAGAATATATATCCCACTGGGGTAAAATTGAAAAAAGTTGAGAACATTTTTTTTTGGACTTAGTCATTTTTCCGGCGTTTATCAGACTTTCAGATAGGGCAAATGTCAGTGAGCGTTCTGATTTCAGTTCCAGAGCGATTCACCCAATGAGTCCTTGATATTTAGTCGTTTTCAACCAATATTTTGGATTTTTGAAAATTTCACTTTTTTGTTAAAATATCCACTAAATGAGGGAATAATATGTGTGAGGGTACCCCAGGAGAGTTCCAAATGTGTGTGGGTAGAATATATATCCCACGGGGGTAAAATTGAAAAAAGTTGAAAAAAATTTTTTTTTGGACTTAGTCATTTTTCCGTCGTTTATCAGACTTTCAGTTAGGGCAAATGTCAGTGAGCGTTCCGATTTCAGTTCCAGAGCGATTCGCCCAATGAGTCCTTGATATTTAGTCGTTTTCAGCCAATATTTTGGATTTTTGAAAATTTCACTTTTTTGTGAAAATATCCACTAAATGAGGGAGTAATATGTGTGAGGGTACCCCAGGAGAGTTCCAAATGTGTGTGGGTAGAATATATATCCCACGGGGGTAAAATTGAAAAAAGTTGAAAAAAATTTTTTTTTGGACTTAGTCATTTTTCCGTCGTTTATCAGACTTTCAGTTAGAGCAAATGTCAGTGAGCATTCCGATTTCAGTTCCAGAGCGATTCGCCCAATGAGTCCTTGATATTTAGTCGTTTTCAGCCAATATTTTGGATTTTTGAAAATTTCACTTTTTTGTGAAAATATCCACTAAATGAAGGAATAATATGTGTGAGGGTACTCCAGGAGAGTTCCAAATGTGTGTGGGTAGAATATATATCCCACGGGGGGTAAAATTTAAAAAAGTTGAAAAACATTTTTTTTTGGATTTAGTCATTTTTCTGGCGTTAATCAGACTTTCAGATAGGGGAAATGTCAGTGAGCATTCTGATTTCAGTTCCAGAGCGATTCGCCCAATGAGTCCTTGATATTTAGTCGTTTTCAGCCAATATTTTGGATTTTTGAAAATTTCACTTTTTTGTGAAAATATCCACTAAATGAGGGAATATTATGTGTGTGGGTACCCCAGAAGAGTTCCAAATGTGCGTGTGTAGAATATATATCCCACTGGGGTAAAATTGAAAAAAGTTGAGAAAACTTTTTTTTGGACTTAGTCATTTTTCCAGCGTTTATCAGACTTTCAGATAGGGCAAATGTCAGTGAGCGTTCCGATTTCAGTTCCAGAGCAATTCGCCCAATGAGTCCTTGATATTTAGTCGTTTTCAGCAAATATTTTGGATTTTTGAAAATTTCACTTTTTTGTGAAAATATCCACTAAATGAAGGAATAATATGTGTGAGGGTACTCCAGGAGAGTTCCAAATGTGTGTGGGTAGAATATATATCCCACGGGGGGTAAAATTGAAAAAAGTTGAAAAAAAAATTTTTTTTGGACTTAGTCATTTTTCCGGCGTTTATCAGACTTTCAGATAGGGGAAATGTCAGTGAGCGTTCCGATTTCAGTTCCAGAGCGATTTGCCCAAAGAGTCATTGATATTTAGTCGTCTTCAGCCAATATTTTGGATTTTTGAAAATTTCACTTTTTTGTGAAAATATCCACTAAATGAGGGAATAATATGTGCGAGGGTACCCCAGGAGAGTTCCAAATGTGTGTGGTTAGAATATATATCCCCATGGAGTAAAATTGAAAAAAGTTGAGAAAAATTTTTTTTGGACTTAGTCGTTTTTCCGGCGTTTATCAGACTTTCAGTTAGGGGAAATGTCAGTGAGCGTTCCGATTTCAGTTCCAGAGCGATTCGCCCAATGAGTCCTTGATATTTAGTCGTTTTCAGCCAATATTTTGGATTTTTGAAAATTTCACTTTTTTGTGAAAATATCCTCTAGATGAGGGAATAATATGTGTGAGGGTACCCCAGGAGAGATCCAAATGTGTGTGGGTAGAATATATATCCCACTGGGGTAAAATTGAAAAAAGTTGAAAAAATTTTTTTTTGTACTTAGTCATTTTTCCGGCGTTTATCAGACTTTCAGATAGGGCAAATGTCAGTGAGCGTTCTGATTTCAGTTCCAGAGCGATTCGCCCAATGAGACCTTGATATTTTGTCGTTTGCAGGGAATATTTTGGATTTTTGAAAATTTCACTTTTTTGTGAAAATATCCACTAAATGAGGGAATAATATGTGTGAGGGTACCCCAGGAGAGTTCCAAATGTGTGTGGTTAGAATATATATCCCCATGGGGTAAAATTGAAAAAAGTTTAGAAAAATTTTTTTTGGACTTAGTCGTTTTTCCGGCGTTTATCAGACTTTCAGTTAGGGGAAATGTCAGTGAGCGTTCCGATTTCAGTTCCAGAGCGATTCGCCCAATGAGTCCTTGATATTTAGTCTGTATCAGCCAATATTTTGGATTTTTGAAAATTTCACTTTTTTGTGAAAATATCCTCTAGATGAGGGAATAATATGTGTGAGGGTACCCCAGGAGAGTTCCAAATGTGTGTGGGTAGAATATATATCCCACTGGGGTAAAATTGAAAAAAGTTGAGAAAATTTTTTTTTGGATTTAGTCATTTTTCCGGCGTTTATCAGACTTTCAGATAGGGCAAATGTCAGTGAGCGTTCTGATTTCAGTTCCAGAGCGATTCGCCCAATGAGTCCTTGATATTTAGTCGTTTTCAGCCAATATTTTGGATTTTTGAAAATTTCACTTTTTTGTGAAAATATCCACTAAATGAGGGAATAATATGTGTGAGGGTACCCCAGGAGAGTTCCAAATGTGTGTGGGTAGAATATATATACCACGGGGGTAAAATTGAAAAAAGTTGAAAAAAATTTTTTTTTGGAATTAGTCATTTTTCCGTCGTTTATCAGACTTTCAATTAGGGCAAATGTCAGTGAGCATTCCGATTTCAGTTCCAGAGCGATTCGCCCAATGAGTCCTTGATATTTAGTCGTTTTCAGCCAATATTTTGGATTTTTGAAAATTTCACTTTTTTGTGAAAATATCCACTAAATGAGGGAATATTATGTGTGTGGGTACCCCAGAAGAGTTCCAAATGTGCGTGTGTAGAATATATATCCCACTGGGGTAAAATTGAAAAAAGTTGAGAAAACTTTTTTTTGGACTTAGTCATTTTTCCAGCGTTTATCAGACTTTCAGATAGGGCAAATGTAAGTGAGCGTTCCGATTTCAGTTCCAGAGCGATTCCCCCATTGAGTCCTTGATATTTAGTCGTTTTCAGCCAATATTTTGGATTTTTGAAATTTTCACTTTTTTGTGAAAATATCCACTAGATGAGGGAATAATATGTGTGAGGGTACCCCAGGAGAGTTCCAAATGTGTGTGGGTAGAATATATATCCCACGGGGGTAAAATTGAAAAAAGTTGAAAACATTTTTTTTTGGACTTAGTCATCTTTCCGGCGTTTATCAGACTTTCAGATAGAGGAAATGTCAGTGAGCGTTCCGATTTCAGTTCCAGAGCGATTCGCCCAAAGAGTCATTGATATTTAGTCGTCTTCAGCCAATATTTTGGATTTTTGAAAATTTCACTTTTTTGTGAAAATATCCACTAAATGAGGGAATAATATGTGTGAGGGTACCTAAGGAGAGTTCCAAATGTGTGTGGGTAGAATATATATCCCACGGGGGTAAAATTGAAAAAAGTTGAAAAAAAATTTTTTTTGGACTAAGCCATTTTTCCGTCGTTTATCAGACTTTCAGTTAGGGCAAATGTCAGTGAGCGTTCCGATTTCAGTTCCAGAGCAATTCGCCCAATGAGTCCTTGATATTTAGTCGATTTCAGCAAATATTTTGGATTTTTGAAAATTTCACTTTTTTGTGAAAATATCCACTAAATGAAGGAATAATATGTGTGAGGGTACTCCAGGAGAGTTCCAAATGTGTGTGGGTAGAATATATATCCCACGGGGGGTAAAATTGAAAAAAGTTGAAAAAAAAATTTTTTTTGGACTTAGTCATTTTTCCGGCGTTTATCAGACTTTCAGATAGGGGAAATGTCAGTGAGCGGTCCGATTTCAGTTCCAGAGCGATTTGCCCAAAGAGTCATTGATATTTAGTCGTCTTCAGCCAATATTTTGGATTTTTGAAAATTTCACTTTTTTGTGAAAATATCCACTAAATGAGGGAATAATATGTGCGAGGGTACCCCAGGAGAGTTCCAAATGTGTGTGGTTAGAATATATATCCCCATGGAGTAAAATTGAAAAAAGTTGAGAAAAATTTTTTTTGGACTTAGTCATTTTTCCGGCGTTTATCAGACTTTCAGATAGGGCAAATGTCAGTGAGCGTTCTGATTTCAGTTCCAGAGCGATTCGCCCAATGAGTCCTTGATATTTAGTCGTTTTCAGCCAATATTTTGGATTTTTGAAAATTTCACTTTTTTGTGAAAATATCCACTAAATGAGGGAATAATATGTGTGAGGGTACCCCAGGAGAGTTCCAAATGTGTGTGGGTAGAATATATATACCACGGGGGTAAAATTGAAAAAAGTTGAAAAAAATTTTTTTTTGGAATTAGTCATTTTTCCGTTGTTTATCAGACTTTCAATTAGGGCAAATGTCAGTGAGCATTCCGATTTCAGTTCCAGAGCGATTCGCCCAATGAGTCCTTGATATTTAGTCGTTTTCAGCCAATATTTTGGATTTTTGAAAATTTCACTTTTTTGTGAAAATATCCACTAAATGAGGGAATATTATGTGTGTGGGTACCCCAGAAGAGTTCCAAATGTGCGTGTGTAGAATATATATCCCACTGGGGTAAAATTGAAAAAAGTTGAGAAAACTTTTTTTTGGACTTAGTCATTTTTCCAGCGTTTATCAGACTTTCAGATAGGGCAAATGTAAGTGAGCGTTCCGATTTCAGTTCCAGAGCGATTCCCCCATTGAGTCCTTGATATTTAGTCGTTTTCAGCCAATATTTTGGATTTTTGAAATTTTCACTTTTTTGTGAAAATATCCACTAGATGAGGGAATAATATGTGTGAGGGTACCCCAGGAGAGTTCCAAATGTGTGTGGGTAGAATATATATCCCACGGGGGTAAAATTGAAAAAAGTTGAAAACATTTTTTTTTGGACTTAGTCATCTTTCCGGCGTTTATCAGACTTTCAGATAGAGGAAATGTCAGTGAGCGTTCCGATTTCAGTTCCAGAGCGATTCGCCCAAAGAGTCATTGATATTTAGTCGTCTTCAGCCAATATTTTGGATTTTTGAAAATTTCACTTTTTTGTGAAAATATCCACTAAATGAGGGAATAATATGTGTGAGGGTACCTAAGGAGAGTTCCAAATGTGTGTGGGTAGAATATATATCCCACGGGGGTAAAATTGAAAAAAGTTGAAAAAAAATTTTTTTTGGACTAAGCCATTTTTCCGTCGTTTATCAGACTTTCAGTTAGGGCAAATGTCAGTGAGCGTTCCGATTTCAGTTCCAGAGCAATTCGCCCAATGAGTCCTTGATATTTAGTCGATTTCAGCAAATATTTTGGATTTTTGAAAATTTCACTTTTTTGTGAAAATATCCACTAAATGAAGGAATAATATGTGTGAGGGTACTCCAGGAGAGTTCCAAATGTGTGTGGGTAGAATATATATCCCACGGGGGGTAAAATTGAAAAAAGTTGAAAAAAAAATTTTTTTTGGACTTAGTCTTTTTTCCGGCGTTTATCAGACTTTCAGATAGGGGAAATGTCAGTGAGCGTTCCGATTTCAGTTCCAGAGCGATTTGCCCAAAGAGTCATTGATATTTAGTCGTCTTCAGCCAATATTTTGGATTTTTGAAAATTTCACTTTTTTGTGAAAATATCCACTAAATGAGGGAATAATATGTGCGAGGGTACCCCAGGAGAGTTCCAAATGTGTGTGGTTAGAATATATATCCCCATGGAGTAAAATTGAAAAAAGTTGAGAAAAATTTTTTTTGGACTTAGTCATTTTTCCGGCGTTTATCAGACTTTCAGTTAGGGGAAATGTCAGTGAGCGTTCCGATTTCAGTTCCAGAGCGATTCGCCCAATGAGTCCTTGATATTTAGTCTGTATCAGCCAATATTTTGGATTTTTGAAAATTTCACTTTTTTGTGAAAATATCCTCTAGATGAGGGAATAATATGTGTGAGGGTACCGCAGGAGAGTTCCAAATGTGTGTGGGTAGAATATATATCCCACTGGGGTAAAATTGAAAAAAGTTGAGAAAATTTTTTTTTGGATTTAGTCATTTTTCCGGCGTTTATCAGACTTTCAGATAGGGCAAATGTCAGTGAGCGTTCTGATTTCAGTTCCAGAGCGATTCGCCCAATGAGTCCTTGATATTTAGTCGTTTTCAGCCAATATTTTGGATTTTTGAAAATTTCACTTTTTTGTGAAAATATCCACTAAATGAGGGAATAATATGTGTGAGGGTACCCCAGGAGAGTTCCAAATGTGTGTGGGTAGAATATATATACCACGGGGGTAAAATTGAAAAAAGTTGAAAAAAATTTTTTTTTGTAATTAGTCATTTTTCCGTCGTTTATCAGACTTTCAATTAGGGCAAATGTCAGTGAGCATTCCGATTTCAGTTCCAGAGCGATTCACCCAATGAGTCCTTGATATTTAGTCATTTTCAGCCAATATTTTGGATTTTTGAAAATTTCACTTTTTTGTGAAAATATCCACTAGATGAGGGAATAATATGTGTGAGGGTACCCCAGGAGAGTCCCAAATGTGTGTGGGTACAATATATATCCCACGGGGGTAAAATTTAAAAAAGTTGAAAAAAATTTTTTTTTGGATTTAGTCATTTTTCCGTCGTTTATCAGACTTTCAGTTAGGGCAAATGTCAGTGAGCGTTCCGATTTCAGTTCCAGAGCGATTCGCCCAATGAGTCCTTGATATTTAGTCGTTTTCAGCCAATATTTTGGATTTTTGAAAATTTCACTTTTTTGTGAAAATATCCACTAAATGAGGGAATAATATGTGTGAGGGTACCCCAGAAGAGTTCCAAATGTGTGTGGGTAGAATATATATCCCACGGGGGTAAAATTGAAAAGAGTTGAAAAAAATTTTTTTTTGGACTTAGTCATTTTTCCGGCGTTTATCAGACTTTCAGATAGGGCAAATGTCAGTGAGCGTTCCGATTTCAGTTCCAGAGTGATTCGCCCAATGAGTCCTTGATATTTAGTCGTTTTCAGCCAATATTTTGGATTTTTGAAAATTTCACTTTTTTGTGAAAATATCCATTAAATGAGGGAATAATATGTGCGAGGGTACCCCAGGAGAGTTCCAAATGTGTGTGGTTAGAATATATATCCCCATGGAGTAAAATTGAAAAAAGTTGAGAAAAATTTTTTTTGGACTTAGTCGTTTTTCCGGCGTTTATCAGACTTTCAGTTAGGGGAAATGTCAGTGAGCGTTCCGATTTCAGTTCCAGAGCGATTCGCCCAATGAGTCCTTGATATTTAGTCGTTTTCAGCCAATATTTTGGATTTTTGAAAATTTCACTCTTTTGTGAAAATATCCTCTAGATGAGGGAATAATATGTGTGAGGGTACCCCAGGAGAGATCCAAATGTGTGTGGGTAGAATATATATCCCACTGGGGTAAAATTGAAAAAAGTTGAAAAAATTTTTTTTGGGACTTAGTCATTTTTCCGGCGTTTATCAGACTTTCAGATAGGGCAAATGTCAGTGAGCGTTCTCATTTCAGTTCCAGAGCGATTCGCCCAATGAGACCTTGATATTTTGTCGTTTGCAGCCAATATTTTGGATTTTTGAAAATTTCACTTTTTTGTGAAAATATCCACTAAATGAGGGAATAACATGTGTGAGGGTACCCCAGGAGAGTTCCAAATGTGTGTGGTTAGAATATATATCCCCATGGGGTAAAATTGAAAAAAGTTGAGAAAAATTTTTTTTGGACTTAGTCGTTTTTCCGGCGTTTATCAGACTTTCAGTTAGGGCAAATGTCAGTGAGCGTTCCGATTTCAGTTCCAGAGCGATTCGCCCAATGAGTCCTAGATATTTAGTCATTTTCAGCCAATATTTTGGATTTTTGAAAATTTCACTTTTTTGTGAAAATATCCACTAAATGAGGGAATAATATGTGTGAGGGTACCCCAGGAGAGTTCCAAATGTGTGTGGGTAGAATATATATCCCACGGGGGTAAAATTGAAAAAAGTTTAAAAAAATTTTTTTTTGGACTTAGTCATTTTTCCGGCGTTTATCAGACTTTCAGATAGGGGAAATGTCAGTGAGCGTTCCGATTTCAGTTCCAGAGCGATTTGCCCAAAGAGTCATTGATATTTAGTCGTCTTCAGCCAATATTTTGGATTTTTGAAAATTTCACTTTTTTGTGAAAATATCCACTAAATGAGGGAGTAATATGTGTGAGGGTACCCCAGGAGAGTTCCAAATGTGTGTGGTTAGAATATATATCCCCATGGAGTAAAATTGAAAAAAGTTGAGAAAAATTTTTTTTGGACTTAGTCATTTTTCCGGCGTTTATCAGACTTTCAGATAGGGCAAATGTCAGTGAGCGTTCTGATTTCAGTTCCAGAGCGATTCGCCCAATGAGTCCTTGATATTTAGTCGTTTTCAGCCAATATTTTGGATTTTTGAAAATTTCACTTTTTTGTGAAAATATCCACTAAATGAGGGAATAATATGTGTGAGGGTACCCCAGGAGAGTTCCAAATGTGTGTGGGTAGAATATATATCCCACGGGGGTAAAATTGAAAAAAGTTGAAAACATTTTTTTTTGGACTTAGTCATCTTTCCGGCGTTTATCAGACTTTCAGATAGAGGAAATGTCAGTGAGCGTTCCGATTTCAGTTCCAGAGCGATTCGCCCAAAGAGTCATTGATATTTAGTCGTCTTCAGCCAATATTTTGGATTTTTGAAAATTTCACTTTTTTGTGAAAATATCCACTAAATGAGGGAATAATATGTGTGAGGGTACCTAAGGAGAGTTCCAAATGTGTGTGGGTAGAATATATATCCCACGGGGGTAAAATTGAAAAAAGTTGAAAAAAAATTTTTTTTGGACTAAGCCATTTTTCCGTCGTTTATCAGACTTTCAGTTAGGGCAAATGTCAGTGAGCGTTCCGATTTCAGTTCCAGAGCAATTCGCCCAATGAGTCCTTGATATTTAGTCGATTTCAGCAAATATTTTGGATTTTTGAAAATTTCACTTTTTTGTGAAAATATCCACTAAATGAAGGAATAATATGTGTGAGGGTACTCCAGGAGAGTTCCAAATGTGTGTGGGTAGAATATATATCCCACGGGGGGTAAAATTGAAAAAAGTTGAAAAAAAAATTTTTTTTGGACTTAGTCTTTTTTCCGGCGTTTATCAGACTTTCAGATAGGGGAAATGTCAGTGAGCGTTCCGATTTCAGTTCCAGAGCGATTTGCCCAAAGAGTCATTGATATTTAGTCGTCTTCAGCCAATATTTTGGATTTTTGAAAATTTCACTTTTTTGTGAAAATATCCACTAAATGAGGGAATAATATGTGCGAGGGTACCCCAGGAGAGTTCCAAATGTGTGTGGTTAGAATATATATCCCCATGGAGTAAAATTGAAAAAAGTTGAGAAAAATTTTTTTTGGACTTAGTCATTTTTCCGGCGTTTATCAGACTTTCAGATAGGGCAAATGTCAGTGAGCGTTCTGATTTCAGTTCCAGAGCGATTCGCCCAATGAGTCCTTGATATTTAGTCGTTTTCAGCCAATATTTTGGATTTTTGAAAATTTCACTTTTTTGTGAAAATATCCTCTAGATGAGGGAATAATATGTGTGAGGGTACCGCAGGAGAGTTCCAAATGTGTGTGGGTAGAATATATATCCCACTGGGGTAAAATTGAAAAAAGTTGAGAAAATTTTTTTTTGGATTTAGTCATTTTTCCGGCGTTTATCAGACTTTCAGATAGGGCAAATGTCAGTGAGCGTTCTGATTTCAGTTCCAGAGCGATTCGCCCAATGAGTCCTTGATATTTAGTCGTTTTCAGCCAATATTTTGGATTTTTGAAAATTTCACTTTTTTGTGAAAATATCCACTAAATGAGGGAATAATATGTGTGAGGGTACCCCAGGAGAGTTCCAAATGTGTGTGGGTAGAATATATATACCACGGGGGTAAAATTGAAAAAAGTTGAAAAAAATTTTTTTTTGTAATTAGTCATTTTTCCGTCGTTTATCAGACTTTCAATTAGGGCAAATGTCAGTGAGCATTCCGATTTCAGTTCCAGAGCGATTCGCCCAATGAGTCCTTGATATTTAGTCATTTTCAGCCAATATTTTGGATTTTTGAAAATTTCACTTTTTTGTGAAAATATCCACTAGATGAGGGAATAATATGTGTGAGGGTACCCCAGGAGAGTCCCAAATGTGTGTGGGTACAATATATATCCCACGGGGGTAAAATTTAAAAAAGTTGAAAAAAATTTTTTTTTGGATTTAGTCATTTTTCCGTCGTTTATCAGACTTTCAGTTAGGGCAAATGTCAGTGAGCGTTCCGATTTCAGTTCCAGAGCGATTCGCCCAATGAGTCCTTGATATTTAGTCGTTTTCAGCCAATATTTTGGATTTTTGAAAATTTCACTTTTTTGTGAAAATATCCACTAAATGAGGGAATAATATGTGTGAGGGTACCCCAGAAGAGTTCCAAATGTGTGTGGGTAGAATATATATCCCACGGGGGTAAAATTGAAAAGAGTTGAAAAAAATTTTTTTTTGGACTTAGTCATTTTTCCGGCGTTTATCAGACTTTCAGATAGGGCAAATGTCAGTGAGCGTTCCGATTTCAGTTCCAGAGTGATTCGCCCAATGAGTCCTTGATATTTAGTCGTTTTCAGCCAATATTTTGGATTTTTGAAAATTTCACTTTTTTGTGAAAATATCCATTAAATGAGGGAATAATATGTGCGAGGGTACCCCAGGAGAGTTCCAAATGTGTGTGGTTAGAATATATATCCCCATGGAGTAAAATTGAAAAAAGTTGAGAAAAATTTTTTTTGGACTTAGTCGTTTTTCCGGCGTTTATCAGACTTTCAGTTAGGGGAAATGTCAGTGAGCGTTCCGATTTCAGTTCCAGAGCGATTCGCCCAATGAGTCCTTGATATTTAGTCGTTTTCAGCCAATATTTTGGATTTTTGAAAATTTCACTCTTTTGTGAAAATATCCTCTAGATGAGGGAATAATATGTGTGAGGGTACCCCAGGAGAGATCCAAATGTGTGTGGGTAGAATATATATCCCACTGGGGTAAAATTGAAAAAAGTTGAAAAAATTTTTTTTGGGACTTAGTCATTTTTCCGGCGTTTATCAGACTTTCAGATAGGGCAAATGTCAGTGAGCGTTCTCATTTCAGTTCCAGAGCGATTCGCCCAATGAGACCTTGATATTTTGTCGTTTGCAGCCAATATTTTGGATTTTTGAAAATTTCACTTTTTTGTGAAAATATCCACTAAATGAGGGAATAACATGTGTGAGGGTACCCCAGGAGAGTTCCAAATGTGTGTGGTTAGAATATATATCCCCATGGGGTAAAATTGAAAAAAGTTGAGAAAAATTTTTTTTGGACTTAGTCGTTTTTCCGGCGTTTATCAGACTTTCAGTTAGGGCAAATGTCAGTGAGCGTTCCGATTTCAGTTCCAGAGCGATTCGCCCAATGAGTCCTAGATATTTAGTCATTTTCAGCCAATATTTTGGATTTTTGAAAATTTCACTTTTTTGTGAAAATATCCACTAAATGAGGGAATAATATGTGTGAGGGTACCCCAGGAGAGTTCCAAATGTGTGTGGGTAGAATATATATCCCACGGGGGTAAAATTGAAAAAAGTTTAAAAAAATTTTTTTTTGGACTTAGTCATTTTTCCGGCGTTTATCAGACTTTCAGATAGGGGAAATGTCAGTGAGCGTTCCGATTTCAGTTCCAGAGCGATTTGCCCAAAGAGTCATTGATATTTAGTCGTCTTCAGCCAATATTTTGGATTTTTGAAAATTTCACTTTTTTGTGAAAATATCCACTAAATGAGGGAGTAATATGTGTGAGGGTACCCCAGGAGAGTTCCAAATGTGTGTGGGTAGAATATATATCCCACGGGGGTAAAATTGAAAAAAGTTGAAAAAAATTTTTTTTTGGACTTAGTCATTTTTCCGTCGTTTATCAGACTTTCAGTTAGAGCAAATGTCAGTGAGCATTCCGATTTCAGTTCCAGAGCGATTCGCCCAATGAGTCCTTGATATTTAGTCGTTTTCAGCCAATATTTTGGATTTTTGAAAATTTCACTTTTTTGTGAAAATATCCACTAAATGAAGGAATAATATGTGTGAGGGTACTCCAGGAGAGTTCCAAATGTGTGTGGGTAGAATATATATCCCACGGGGGGTAAAATTGAAAAAAGTTGAAAAAAAAATTTTTTTTTGGACTTAGTCATTTTTCCGGCGTTTATCAGACTTTCAGATAGGGGAAATGTGAGTGAGCGTTCCGATTTCAGTTCCAGAGTGATTTGCCCAATGAGTCCTTGATATTTAGTCGTTTTCAGCCAATATTTTGGATTTTTGAAAATTTTACTTTTTTGTGAAAATATCCACTAGATGAGGGAATAATATGTGTGAGGGTACCCCAGGAGAGTCCCAAATGTGTGTGGGTAGAATATATATCCCACGGGGGTAAAATTTAAAAAAGTTGAAAAACATTTTTTTTTGGATTTAGTCATTTTTCTGGCGTTAATCAGACTTTCAGATAGGGGAAATGTCAGTGAGCATTCTGATTTCAGTTCCAGAGCGATTCGCCCAATGAGTCCTTGATATTTAGTCGTTTTCAGCCAATATTTTGGATTTTTGAAAATTTCACTTTTTTGTGAAAATATCCACTAAATGAGGGAATATTATGTGTGTGGGTACCCCAGAAGAGTTCCAAATGTGCGTGTGTAGAATATATATCCCACTGGGGTAAAATTGAAAAAAGTTGAGAAAACTTTTTTTTGGACTTAGTCATTTTTCCAGCGTTTATCAGACTTTCAGATAGGGCAAATGTAAGTGAGCGTTCCGATTTCAGTTCCAGAGCGATTCCCCCATTGAGTCCTTGATATTTAGTCGTTTTCAGCCAATATTTTGGATTTTTGAAATTTTCACTTTTTTGTGAAAATATCCACTAGATGAGGGAATAATATGTGTGAGGGTACCCCAGGAGAGTTCCAAATGTGTGTGGGTAGAATATATATCCCACGGGGGTAAAATTGAAAAAAGTTGAAAACATTTTTTTTTGGACTTAGTCATCTTTCCGGCGTTTATCAGACTTTCAGATAGAGGAAATGTCAGTGAGCGTTCCGATTTCAGTTCCAGAGCGATTCGCCCAAAGAGTCATTGATATTTAGTCGTCTTCAGCCAATATTTTGGATTTTTGAAAATTTCACTTTTTTGTGAAAATATCCACTAAATGAGGGAATAATATGTGTGAGGGTACCTAAGGAGAGTTCCAAATGTGTGTGGGTAGAATATATATCCCACGGGGGTAAAATTGAAAAAAGTTGAAAAAAAATTTTTTTTGGACTAAGTCATTTTTCCGTCGTTTATCAGACTTTCAGTTAGGGCAAATGTCAGTGAGCGTTCCGATTTCAGTTCCAGAGCAATTCGCCCAATGAGTCCTTGATATTTAGTCGTTTTCAGCAAATATTTTGGATTTTTGAAAATTTCACTTTTTTGTGAAAATATCCACTAAATGAAGGAATAATATGTGTGAGGGTACTCCAGGAGAGTTCCAAATGTGTGTGGGTAGAATATATATCCCACGGGGGGTAAAATTGCAAAAAGTTTAAAAAAAAATTTTTTTTGGACTTAGTCATTTTTCCGGCGTTTATCAGACTTTCAGATAGGTCAAATGTCAGTGAGCGTTCTCATTTCAGTTCCAGAGCGATTCGCCCAATGAGACCTTGATATTTTGTCGTTTGCAGCCAATATTTTGGATTTTTGAAAATTTCACTTTTTTGTGAAAATATCCACTAAATGAGGGAATAACATGTGTGAGGGTACCCCAGGAGAGTTCCAAATGTGTGTGGTTAGAATATATATCCCCATGAGGTAAAATTGAAAAAAGTTGAGAAAAATTTTTTTTGGACTTAGTCGTTTTTCCGGCGTTTATCAGACTTTCAGTTAGGGCAAATGTCAGTGAGCGTTCCGATTTCAGTTCCAGAGCGATTCGCCCAATGAGTCCTTGATATTTAGTCATTTTCAGCCAATATTTTGGATTTTTGAAAATTTCATTTTTTGTGAAAATATCCACTAGATGAGGGAATAATATGTGTGAGGGTACCCCAGGAGAGTTCCAAATGTGTGTGGGTAGAATATATATCCCACTGGGGTAAAATTGAAAAAAGTTGAGAAAATTTTTTTTGGGACTTAGTCATTTTTCGGCGTTTATCAGACTTTCAGATAGGGCAAATGTCAGTGAGCGTTCTGATTTCAGTTCCAGAGCGATTCGCCCAATGAGTCCTCGATATTTAGTCGTTTTCAGCCAATATTTTGGATTTTTGAAAATTTCACTTTTTTGTTAAAATATCCACTAAATGAGGGAATAATATGTGTGAGGGTACCCCAGGAGAGTTCCAAATGTGTGTGGGTAGAATATATATCCCACGGGGATAAAATTGAGAAAAGTTGAAAAAAAAATTTTTTTGGTCTTAGTCATTTTTCCGGCGTTTATCAGACTTTCAGATAGGGGAAATGTCAGTGAGCGTTCCGATTTCAGTTCCAGAGCGATTCGCCCAAAGAGTCATTGATATTTAGTCGTCTTCAGCCAATATTTTGGATTTTTGAAAATTTCACTTTTTTGTGAAAATATCCACTAAATGAGGGAATAATATGTGTGAGGGTACCTAAGGAGAGTTCCAAATGTGTGTGGGTAGAATATATATCCCACGGGGGTAAAATTGAAAAAAGTTGAAAAAAAATTTTTTTTGGACTAAGTCATTTTTCCGTCGTTTATCAGACTTTCAGTTAGGGCAAATGTCAGTGAGCGTTCCGATTTCAGTTCCAGAGCAATTCGCCCAATGAGTCCTTGATATTTAGTCGTTTTCAGCAAATATTTTGGATTTTTGAAAATTTCACTTTTTTGTGAAAATATCCACTAAATGAAGGAATAATATGTGTGAGGGTACTCCAGGAGAGTTCCAAATGTGTGTGGGTAGAATATATATCCCACGGGGGGTAAAATTGCAAAAAGTTGAAAAAAAAATTTTTTTTGGACTTAGTCATTTTTCCGGCGTTTATCAGACTTTCAGATAGGGGAAATGTCAGTGAGCGTTCCGATTTCAGTTCCAGAGCGATTTGCCCAAAGAGTCATTGATATTTAGTCGTCTTCAGCCAATATTTTGGATTTTTGAAAATTTCACTTTTTTGTGAAAATATCCACTAAATGAGGGAATAATATGTGCGAGGGTACCCCAGGAGAGATCCAAATGTGTGTGGGTAGAATATATATCCCACTGGGGTAAAATTGAAAAAAGTTAAAAAAATTTTTTTTTGTACTTAGTCATTTTTCCGGCGTTTATCAGACTTTCAGATAGGGCAAATGTCAGTGAGCGTTCCGATTTCAGTTCCAGAGCGATTTGCCCAAAGAGTCATTGATATTTAGTCGTCTTCAGCCAATATTTTGGATTTTTGAAAATTTCACTTTTTTGTGAAAATATCCACTAAATGAGGGAATAATATGTGCGAGGGTACCCCAGGAGAGTTCCAAATGTGTGTGGTTAGAATATATATCCCCATGGAGTAAAATTGAAAAAAGTTGAGAAAAATTTTTTTGGGACTTAGTCGTTTTTCCGGCGTTTATCAGACTTTCAGTTAGGGGAAATGTCAGTGAGCGTTCCGATTTCAGTTCCAGAGCGATTCGCCCAATGAGTCCTTGATATTTAGTCGTTTTCAGCCAATATTTTGGATTTTTGAAAATTTCACTCTTTTGTGAAAATATCCTCTAGATGAGGGAATAATATGTGTGAGGGTACCCCAGGAGAGATCCAAATGTGTGTGGGTAGAATATATATCCCACTGGGGTAAAATTGAAAAAAGTTGAAAAAATTTTTTTTTGTACTTAGTCATTTTTCCGGCGTTTATCAGACTTTCAGATAGGGCAAATGTCAGTGAGCGTTCTCATTTCAGTTCCAGAGCGATTCGCCCAATGAGACCTTGATATTTTGTCGTTTGCAGCCAATATTTAGGATTTTTGAAAATTTCACTTTTTTGTGAAAATATCCACTAAATGAGGGAATAACATGTGTGAGGGTACCCCAGGAGAGTTCCAAATGTGTGTGGTTAGAATATATATCCCCATGGGGTAAAATTGAAAAAAGTTGAGAAAAATTTTTTTTGGACTTAGTCGTTTTTCCGGCGTTTATCAGACTTTCAGTTAGGGCAAATGTCAGTGAGCGTTCCGATTTCAGTTCCAGAGCGATTCGCCCAATGAGTCCTTGATATTTAGTCATTTTCAGCCAATATTTTGGATTTTTGAAAATTTCACTTTTTTGTGAAAATATCCACTAAATGAGGGAATAATATGTGTGAGGGTACCCCAGGAGAGTTCCAAATGTGTGTGGGTAGAATATATATCCCACGGGGGTAAAATTGAAAAAAGTTTAAAAAAATTTTTTTTTGGACTTAGTCATTTTTCCGGCGTTTATCAGACTTTCAGATAGGGGAAATGTCAGTGAGCGTTCCGATTTCAGTTCCAGAGCGATTTGCCCAAAGAGTCATTGATATTTAGTCGTCTTCAGCCAATATTTTGGATTTTTGAAAATTTCACTTTTTTGTGAAAATATCCACTAAATGAGGGAATAATATGTGCGAGGGTACCCCAGGAGAGTTCCAAATGTGTGTGGTTAGAATATATATCCCCATGGAGTAAAATTGAAAAAAGTTGAGAAAAATTTTTTTTGGACTTAGTCATTTTTCCGGCGTTTATCAGACTTTCAGTTAGGGGAAATGTCAGTGAGCGTTCCGATTTCAGTTCCAGAGCGATTCGCCCAATGAGTCCTTGATATTTAGTCATTTTCAGCCAATATTTTGGATTTTTGAAAATTTCATTTTTTGTGAAAATATCCACTAGATGAGGGAATAATATGTGTGAGGGTACCCCAGGAGAGTTCCAAATGTGTGTGGGTAGAATATATATCCCACTGGGGTAAAATTGAAAAAAGTTGAGAAAATTTTTTTTGGGACTTAGTCATTTTTCCGGCGTTTATCAGACTTTCAGATAGGGCAAATGTCAGTGAGCGTTCTGATTTCAGTTCCAGAGCGATTCGCCCAATGAGTCCTCGATATTTAGTCGTTTTCAGCCAATATTTTGGATTTTTGAAAATTTCACTTTTTTGTTAAAATATCCACTAAATGAGGGAATAATATGTGTGAGGGTACCCCAGGAGAGTTCCAAATGTGTGTGGGTAGAATATATATCCCACGGGGGTAAAATTGAGAAAAGTTGAAAAAAAAATTTTTTTGGTCTTAGTCATTTTTCCGGCGTTTATCAGACTTTCAGATAGGGGGAAATGTCAGTGAGCGTTCTGATTTCAGTTCCAGAGCGATTCGCCCAATGAGTCCTTGATATTTAGTCGTTTTCAGCCAATATTTTGGATTTTTGAAAGTTTCACTTTTTTGTGAAAATATCCACTAGATGAGGGAATAATATGTGTGAGGGTACCCCAGGAGAGTTCCAAATGTGTGTGGGTAGAATATATATCCCACTGGGGTAAAATTGAAAAAAGTTGAGAAAATTTTTTTTTGGACTTAGTCATTTTTCCGGCGTTTATCAGACTTTCAGATAGGGCAAATGTCAGTGAGCGTTCTCATTTCAGTTCCAGAGCGATTCGCCCAATGAGACCTTGATATTTTGTCGTTTGCAGCCAATATTTAGGATTTTTGAAAATTTCACTTTTTTGTGAAAATATCCACTAAATGAGGGAATAACATGTGTGAGGGTACCCCAGGAGAGTTCCAAATGTGTGTGGTTAGAATATATATCCCCATGGGGTAAAATTGAAAAAAGTTGAGAAAAATTTTTTTTGGACTTAGTCGTTTTTCCGGCGTTTATCAGACTTTCAGTTAGGGCAAATGTCAGTGAGCGTTCCGATTTCAGTTCCAGAGCGATTCGCCCAATGAGTCCTTGATATTTAGTCATTTTCAGCCAATATTTTGGATTTTTGAAAATTTCACTTTTTTGTGAAAATATCCACTAAATGAGGGAATAATATGTGTGAGGGTACCCCAGGAGAGTTCCAAATGTGTGTGGGTAGAATATATATCCCACGGGGGTAAAATTGAAAAAAGTTTAAAAAAATTTTTTTTTGGACTTAGTCATTTTTCCGGCGTTTATCAGACTTTCAGATAGGGGAAATGTCAGTGAGCGTTCCGATTTCAGTTCCAGAGCGATTTGCCCAAAGAGTCATTGATATTTAGTCGTCTTCAGCCAATATTTTGGATTTTTGAAAATTTCATTTTTTGTGAAAATATCCACTAGATGAGGGAATAATATGTGTGAGGGTACCCCAGGAGAGTTCCAAATGTGTGTGGGTAGAATATATATCCCACTGGGGTAAAATTGAAAAAAGTTGAGAAAATTTTTTTTGGGACTTAGTCATTTTTCCGGCGTTTATCAGACTTTCAGATAGGGCAAATGTCAGTGAGCGTTCTGATTTCAGTTCCAGAGCGATTCGCCCAATGAGTCCTCGATATTTAGTCGTTTTCAGCCAATATTTTGGATTTTTGAAAATTTCACTTTTTTGTTAAAATATCCATTAAATGAGGGAATAATATGTGTGAGGGTACCCCAGGAGAGTTCCAAATGTGTGTGGGTAGAATATATATCCCACGGGGATAAAATTGAGAAAAGTTGAAAAAAAAATTTTTTTGGTCTTAGTCATTTTTCCGGCGTTTATCAGACTTTCAGATAGGGGAAATGTCAGTGAGCGTTCCGATTTCAGTTCCAGAGCGATTCGCCCAAAGAGTCATTGATATTTAGTCGTCTTCAGCCAATATTTTGGATTTTTGAAAATTTCACTTTTTTGTGAAAATATCCACTAAATGAGGGAATAATATGTGTGAGGGTACCTAAGGAGAGTTCCAAATGTGTGTGGGTAGAATATATATCCCACGGGGGTAAAATTGAAAAAAGTTGAAAAAAAATTTTTTTTGGACTAAGTCATTTTTCCGTCGTTTATCAGACTTTCAGTTAGGGCAAATGTCAGTGAGCGTTCCGATTTCAGTTCCAGAGCAATTCGCCCAATGAGTCCTTGATATTTAGTCGTTTTCAGCAAATATTTTGGATTTTTGAAAATTTCACTTTTTTGTGAAAATATCCACTAAATGAAGGAATAATATGTGTGAGGGTACTCCAGGAGAGTTCCAAATGTGTGTGGGTAGAATATATATCCCACGGGGGGTAAAATTGCAAAAAGTTGAAAAAAAAATTTTTTTTGGACTTAGTCATTTTTCCGGCGTTTATCAGACTTTCAGATAGGGGAAATGTCAGTGAGCGTTCCGATTTCAGTTCCAGAGCGATTTGCCCAAAGAGTCATTGATATTTAGTCGTCTTCAGCCAATATTTTGGATTTTTGAAAATTTCACTTTTTTGTGAAAATATCCACTAAATGAGGGAATAATATGTGCGAGGGTACCCCAGGAGAGATCCAAATGTGTGTGGGTAGAATATATATCCCACTGGGGTAAAATTGAAAAAAGTTGAAAAAATTTTTTTTTGTACTTAGTCATTTTTCCGGCGTTTATCAGACTTTCAGATAGGGCAAATGTCAGTGAGCGTTCCGATTTCAGTTCCAGAGCGATTTGCCCAAAGAGTCATTGATATTTAGTCGTCTTCAGCCAATATTTTGGATTTTTGAAAATTTCACTTTTTTGTGAAAATATCCACTAAATGAGGGAATAATATGTGCGAGGGTACCCCAGGAGAGTTCCAAATGTGTGTGGTTAGAATATATATCCCCATGGAGTAAAATTGAAAAAAGTTGAGAAAAATTTTTTTTGGACTTAGTCGTTTTTCCGGCGTTTATCAGACTTTCAGTTAGGGGAAATGTCAGTGAGCGTTCCGATTTCAGTTCCAGAGCGATTCGCCCAATGAGTCCTTGATATTTAGTCGTTTTCAGCCAATATTTTGGATTTTTGAAAATTTCACTCTTTTGTGAAAATATCCTCTAGATGAGGGAATAATATGTGTGAGGGTACCCCAGGAGAGATCCAAATGTGTGTGGGTAGAATATATATCCCACTGGGGTAAAATTGAAAAAAGTTGAAAAAATTTTTTTTTGTACTTAGTCATTTTTCCGGCGTTTATCAGACTTTCAGATAGGGCAAATGTCAGTGAGCGTTCTCATTTCAGTTCCAGAGCGATTCGCCCAATGAGACCTTGATATTTTGTCGTTTGCAGCCAATATTTAGGATTTTTGAAAATTTCACTTTTTTGTGAAAATATCCACTAAATGAGGGAATAACATGTGTGAGGGTACCCCAGGAGAGTTCCAAATGTGTGTGGTTAGAATATATATCCCCATGGGGTAAAATTGAAAAAAGTTGAGAAAAATTTTTTTTGGACTTAGTCGTTTTTCCGGCGTTTATCAGACTTTCAGTTAGGGCAAATGTCAGTGAGCGTTCCGATTTCAGTTCCAGAGCGATTCGCCCAATGAGTCCTTGATATTTAGTCATTTTCAGCCAATATTTTGGATTTTTGAAAATTTCACTTTTTTGTGAAAATATCCACTAAATGAGGGAATAATATGTGTGAGGGTACCCCAGGAGAGTTCCAAATGTGTGTGGGTAGAATATATATCCCACGGGGGTAAAATTGAAAAAAGTTTAAAAAAATTTTTTTTTGGACTTAGTCATTTTTCCGGCGTTTATCAGACTTTCAGATAGGGGAAATGTCAGTGAGCGTTCCGATTTCAGTTCCAGAGCGATTTGCCCAAAGAGTCATTGATATTTAGTCGTCTTCAGCCAATATTTTGGATTTTTGAAAATTTCACTTTTTTGTGAAAATATCCACTAAATGAGGGAATAATATGTGCGAGGGTACCCCAGGAGAGTTCCAAATGTGTGTGGTTAGAATATATATCCCCATGGAGTAAAATTGAAAAAAGTTGAGAAAAATTTTTTTTGGACTTAGTCATTTTTCCGGCGTTTATCAGACTTTCAGTTAGGGGAAATGTCAGTGAGCGTTCCGATTTCAGTTCCAGAGCGATTCGCCCAATGACTCCTTGATATTTAGTCATTTTCAGCCAATATTTTGGATTTTTGAAAATTTCATTTTTTGTGAAAATATCCACTAGATGAGGGAATAATATGTGTGAGGGTACCCCAGGAGAGTTCCAAATGTGTGTGGGTAGAATATATATCCCACTGGGGTAAAATTGAAAAAAGTTGAGAAAATTTTTTTTGGGACTTAGTCATTTTTCCGGCGTTTATCAGACTTTCAGATAGGGCAAATGTCAGTGAGCGTTCTGATTTCAGTTCCAGAGCGATTCGCCCAATGAGTCCTCGATATTTAGTCGTTTTCAGCCAATATTTTGGATTTTTGAAAATTTCACTTTTTTGTTAAAATATCCACTAAATGAGGGAATAATATGTGTGAGGGTACCCCAGGAGAGTTCCAAATGTGTGTGGGTAGAATATATATCCCACGGGGGTAAAATTGAGAAAAGTTGAAAAAAAAATTTTTTTGGTCTTAGTCATTTTTACGGCGTTTATCAGACTTTCAGATAGGGGGAAATGTCAGTGAGCGTTCTGATTTCAGTTCCAGAGCGATTCGCCCAATGAGTCCTTGATATTTAGTCGTTTTCAGCCAATATTTTGGATTTTTGAAAGTTTCACTTTTTTGTGAAAATATCCACTAGATGAGGGAATAATATGTGTGAGGGTACCCCAGGAGAGTTCCAAATGTGTGTGGGTAGAATATATATCCCACTGGGGTAAAATTGAAAAAAGTTGAGAAAATTTTTTTTTGGACTTAGTCATTTTTCCGGCGTTTATCAGACTTTCAGATAGGGCAAATGTCAGTGAGCGTTCTGATTTCAGTTGCAGAGCGATTCGCCCAATGAGTCCTTGATATTTTGTGGTTTTCAGCCAATATTTTGGATTTTTGAAAATTTCACTTTTTTGTGAAAATATCCACTAAATGAGGGAATAATATGTGTGAGGGTACCCCAGGAGAGTTCCAAATGTGTGTGGTTTGAATATATATCCCCATGGGGTAAAATTGAAAAAAGTTGAGAAAAATTTTTTTTGGACTTAGTCGTTTTTCCAGCGTTTATCAGACTTTCAGTTAGGGCAAATGTCAGTGAGCGTTCCGATTTCAGTTCCAGAGCGATTCGCCCAATGAGCCCTTGATATTTAGTCGTTTTCAGCCAATATTTTGGATTTTTGAAAATTTCACTTTTTTGTGAAAATATCCTCTAGATGAGGGAATAATATGTGTGAGGGTACCCCAGGAGAGTTCCAAATGTGTGTGGGTAGAATATATATCCCACTGGGGTAAAATTGAAAAAAGTTGAGAAATTTTTTTTTGGATTTAGTCATTTTTCCGGCGTTTATCAGACTTTCAGATAGGGCAAATGTCAGTGAGCGTTCTGATTTCAGTTCCAGAGCGATTCGCCCAATGAGTCCTTGATATTTAGTCGTTTTCAGCCTATATTTTGGATTTTTGAAAATTTCACTTTTTTGTGAAAATATCCACTAAATGAGGGAATAATATGTGTGAGAGTACCCCAGGAGAGTCCCAAATGTGTGTGGGTACAATATATATCCCACGGGGGTAAAATTTAAAAAAGTTGAAAAAAATTTTTTTTTGGATTTAGTCATTTTTCTGGCGTTAATCAGACTTTCAGATAGGGGAAATGTCAGTGAGCGTTCCGATTTCAGTTCCAGAGCGATTCGCCCAATGAGTCCTTGATATTTAGTCATTTTCAGCCAATATTTTGGATTTTTGAAAATTTCATTTTTTGTGAAAATATCCACTAGTTGAGGGAATAATATGTGTGAGGGTACCCCAGGAGAGTTCCAAATCTGTGTGGGTAGAATATATATCCCACGGGGGTAAAATTGAAAAAAATTGAAAAAATTTTTTTTTGGACTTAGTCATCTTTCCGGCGTTTATCAGACTTTCAGATAGGGGAAATGTCAGTGAGCGTTCCGATTTCAGTTCCAGAGCGATTCGCCCAATGAGTCCTTGATATTTAGTCGCTTTCAGCCAATATTTTGGATTTTTGAAAATTTCACTTTTTTGTGAAAATATCCACTAGATGAGGGAATAATATGTGTGAGGGTACCCCAGGAGAGATCCAAATGTGTGTGGTTAGAATATATATCCCCATGGGGTAAAATTGAAAAAAGTTGAGAAAAATTTTTTTTGGACTTAGTCATTTTTCCGGCGTTTATCAGACTTTCAGTTAGGGCAAATGTCAGTGAGCGTTCCGATTTCAGTTCCAGAGCGATTCGCCCAATGAGTCCTTGATATTTAGTCGTTTTCAGCCAATATTTTGGATTTTAGAAAATGTCACTTTTTTGTGAAAATATCCACTAAATGAGGGAATAATATGTGTGAGGGTACCCCAGGAGAGTTCCAAATGTTTGTGGGTAGAATATATATCCCACGGGGGTAAAATTGAAAAAAGTTTAAAAATTTTTTTTTTTGGACTTAGTCATCTTTCCGTCGTTTATCAGACTTTCAGATAGGGTAAATGTCAGTGAGCGTTCTGATTTCAGTTCCAGAGCGATTCGACCAATGAGTCCTTGATATTTAGTCGTTTTCAGCCAATATTTTGGATTTTTGAAAATTTCCCTTTTTTCTGAAAATATCCACTAAATGAGGGAATAATATGTGTGAGGGTACCCCAGGAGAGTTCCAAATGTGTGTGGGTAGAATTTATATCCCACGGGGGTCAAATTTAAAAAAGCTGAAAAATTTTTTTTTGGGGATTTAGTCATTTTTCTGGCGTTAATCAGACTTTCAGATAGGGCAAATGTCAGTGAGCATTCTGATTTCAGTTCCAGAGCGATTCGCCCAATGAGTCCTTGATATTTAGTCGTTTTCAGCCAATATTTTGGATTTTTGAAAATTTCACTTTTTTGTGAAAATATCCACTAAATGAGGGAATAATATGTGTGAGGGTACTCCAGGAGAGTTCCAAATGTGTGTGGGTAGAATATATATCCCACGTGGGTAAAACTGAAAAAAGTTGAAAAAAATTTTTTTTTTTGGACTTAGTCATCTTTCCGTCGTTTATCAGACTTTCAGATAGGGGAAATGTCAGTGAGCGTTCCGATTTCAGTTGCAGAGCGATTTGCCCAATGAGTCCTTGATATTTAGTCGTTTTCAGCCAATATTTTGGATTTTTGAAAATTTCACTTTTTTGTGAAAATATCCACTAGATGAGGGAATAATATGTGTGAGGGTACCCCAGGAGAGTCCCAAATGTGTGGGTAGAATATATATCCCACGGGGGTAAAATTTAAAAAAGTTGAAAAAAATATTTTTTTGAATTTAGTCATTTTTCCAGCGTTTATCAGACTTTCAGATAGGGCAAATGTCAGTGAGCGTTCCGATTTCAGTTCCAGAGCGATTCGCCCAATGAGTCTTTGATATTTTGTCGTTTTCAGCCAATATTTTGGATTTTTGAAATTTTCACTTTATTGTGAAAATATCCACTAAATGAGGGAATAATATGTGTGAGGGTACTCCAGGAGAGTTCCAAATGTGTGTGGGTAGAATATATATCCCACGGGGGTAAAATTGAAAAAAGTTGAGAAAAATTTTTTTTGGACTTAGTCATTTTTCCGGCGTTTATCAGACTTTCAGATAGGGGAAATGTCAGTGAGCGTTCCAATTTCAGTTCCAGAGCGATTCGCCCAATGAGTCCTTGATATTTATTCGTTTTCAGCCAATATTTTGGATTTTTGAAAATTTCACTTTTTTGTGAAAATATCCACTAGATGAGGGAATAATATGTGTGAGGGTACCCCAGGAGAGTTCCAAATGTGTGTGGGTAGAATATATATCCCACTGGGGTAAAATTGAAAAAAGTTGAGAAAATTTTTTTTTGGACTTAGTCATTTTTCCGGCGTTTATCAGACTTTCAGATAGGGCAAATGTCAGTGAGCGTTCTGATTTCAGTTCCAGAGCGATTCGCCCAATGAGTCCTTGATATTTAGTCGTTTTCAGCCAATATTTTGGATTTTTGAAAATTTCACTTTTTTGTGAAAATATCCACTAAATGAGGGAATAATATGTGTGAGGGTACCCCAGGAGAGTTCCAAATATGTGTGGGTAGAATATATATCCCCATGGGGTAAAATTGAAAAAAGTCGAGAAAAATTTTTTTTTTGACTTAGTCGTTTTTCCGGCGTTTAGCAGACTTTCAGTTAGGGCAAATGTCAGTGAGCGTTCCGATTTCAGTTCCAGAGCAATTCGCCCAATGAGCCCTTGATATTTAGTCGTTTTCAGCCAATATTTTGGATTTTTGAAAATTTCTCTTTTTTTTGAAAATATCCACTAAATGAGGGAATAATATGTGTGAGGGTACCCCAGGAGAGTTCCAAATGTGTGTGGGTAGAATATATATCCCATGGGGGTAAAATTGAAAAAAGTTTAAAAAAATTTTTTTTTTTTGGACTTAGTCATCTTTCCGTCGTTTATCAGACTTTCAGATAGGGGGAAATGTCAGTGAGCGTTCTGATTTCAGTTCCAGAGCGATTCGCCCAATGAGTCCTTGATATTTAGTCGTTTTCAGCCAATATTTTGGATTTTTGAAAGTTTCACTTTTTTGTGAAAATATCCACTAGATGAGGGAATAATATGTGTGAGGGTACCCCAGGAGAGTTCCAAATGTGTGTGGGTAGAATATATATACCACGGGGGTAAAATTGAAAAAAGTTGAAAAAAATTTTTTTTTGGAATTAGTCATTTTTCCGTCGTTTATCAGACTTTCAATTAGGGCAAATGTCAGTGAGCATTCCGATTTCAGTTCCAGAGCGATTCGCCCAATGAGTCCTTGATATTTAGTCATTTTCAGCCAATATTTTGGATTTTTGAAAATTTCACTTTTTTGTGAAAATATCCACTAGATGAGGGAATAATATGTGTGAGGGTACCCCAGGAGAGTCCCAAATGTGTGTGGGTACAATATATATCCCACGGGGGTAAAATTTAAAAAAGTTGAAAAAAATTTTTTTTTGGATTTAGTCATTTTTCTGGCGTTAATCAGACTTTCAGATAGGGGAAATGTCAGTGAGCGTTCCGATTTCAGTTCCAGAGCGATTCGCCCAATGAGTCCTTGATATTTAGTCATTTTCAGCCAATATTTTGGATATTTGAAAATTTCATTTTTTGTGAAAATATCCACTAGATGAGGGAATAATATGTGTGAGGGTACCCCAGGAGAGTTCCAAATGTGTGTGGGTAGAATATATATCCCACTGGGGTAAAATTGAAAAAAGTTGAGAAAATTTTTTTTGGGACTTAGTCATTTTTCCGGCGTTTATCAGACTTTCAGATAGGGCAAATGTCAGTGAGCGTTCTGATTTCAGTTCCAGAGCGATTCGCCCAATGAGTCCTCGATATTTAGTCGTTTTCAGCCAATATTTTGGATTTTTGAAAATTTCACTTTTTTGTTAAAATATCCACTAAATGAGGGAATAATATGTGTGAGGGTACCCCAGGAGAGTTCCAAATGTGTGTGGGTAGAATATATATCCCACGGGGGTAAAATTGAGAAAAGTTGAAAAAAAAATTTTTTTGGACTTAGTCATTTTTCCGGCGTTTATCAGACTTTCAGATAGGGCAAATGTCAGTGAGCGTTCTGATTTCAGTTCCAGAGCGATTCGCCCAATGAGTCCTTGATATTTAGTCGTTTTCAGCCAATATTTTGGATTTTTGAAAATTTCACTTTTTTGTTAAAATATCCACTAGATAAGGGAATAATATGTGTGAGGGTACCCCAGGAGAGTTCCAAATGTGTGTGGGTAGAATATATATCCCACTGGGGTAAAATTGAAAAAAGTTGAGAAAATTTTTTTTTGGACTTAGTCATTTTTCCGGCGTTTATCAGACTTTCAGATAGAGCAAATCTCAGTGAGCGTTCTGATTTCAGTTCCAGAGCGATTCGACCAATGAGTCCTTGATATTTAGTCGTTTTCAGCCAATATTTTGGATTTTTGAAAATTTCACTTTTTTGTGAAAATATCCACTAAATGAGGGAATAATATGTGTGAGGGTACTCCGGGAGAGTTCCAAATGTGTGTGGGTAGAATATATATCCCACGGGGGTAAAATTGAAAAAAATTGAAAAAATTTTTTTTTGGACTTAGTCATCTTTCCGGCGTTTATCAGACTTTCAGATAGGGGAAATGTCAGTGAGCGTTCCGATTTCAGTTCCAGAGCGATTCGCCCAATGAGTCCTTGATATTTAGTCGCTTTCAGCCAATATTTTGGATTTTTGAAAATTTCACTTTTTTGTGAAAATATCCACTAGATGAGGGAATAATATGTGTGAGGGTACCCCAGGAGAGATCCAAATGTGTGTGGTTAGAATATATATCCCCATGGGGTAAAATTGAAAAAAGTTGAGAAAAATTTTTTTTGGACTTAGTCATTTTTCCGGCGTTTATCAGACTTTCAGTTAGGGCAAATGTCAGTGAGCGTTCCGATTTCAGTTCCAGAGCGATTCGCCCAATGAGTCCTTGATATTTAGTCGTTTTCAGCCAATATTTTGGATTTTAGAAAATGTCACTTTTTTGTGAAAATATCCACTAAATGAGGGAATAATATGTGTGAGGGTACCCCAGGAGAGTTCCAAATGTGTGTGGGTAGAATATATATCCCACGGGGGTAAAATTGAAAAAAGTTTAAAAATTTTTTTTTTTGGACTTAGTCATCTTTCCGTCGTTTATCAGACTTTCAGATAGGGTAAATGTCAGTGAGCGTTCTGATTTCAGTTCCAGAGCGATTCGACCAATGAGTTCTTGATATTTAGTCGTTTTCAGCCAATATTTTGGATTTTTGAAAATTTCCCTTTTTTCTGAAAATATCCACTAAATGAGGGAATAATATGTGTGAGGGTACCCCAGGAGAGTTCCAAATGTGTGTGGGTAGAATATATATCCCACGGGGGTCAAATTTAAAAAAGCTGAAAAAATTTTTTTTGGGGATTTAGTCATTTTTCTGGCGTTAATCAGACTTTCAGATAGGGCAAATGTCAGTGAGCATTCTGATTTCAGTTCCAGAGCGATTCGCCCAATGAGTCCTTGATATTTAGTCGTTTTCAGCCAATATTTTGGATTTTTGAAAATTTCACTTTTTTGTGAAAATATCCACTAAATGAGGGAATAATATGTGTGAGGGTACTCCAGGAGAATTCCAAATGTGTGTGGGTAGAATATATATCCCACGTGGGTAAAACTGAAAAAAGTTGAAAAAAATTTTTTTTTTTGGACTTAGTCATCTTTCCGTCGTTTATCAGACTTTCAGATAGGGGAAATGTCAGTGAGCGTTCCGATTTCAGTTGCAGAGCGATTTGCCCAATGAGTCCTTGATATTTAGTCGTTTTCAGCCAATATTTTGGATTTTTGAAAATTTCACTTTTTTGTGAAAATATCCACTAGATGAGGGAATAATATGTGTGAGGGTACCCCAGGAGACTCCCAAATGTGTGGGTAGAATATATATCCCACGGGGGTAAAATTTAAAAAAGTTGAAAAAAATATTTTTTTGAATTTAGTCATTTTTCCAGCGTTTATCAGACTTTCAGATAGGGCAAATGTCAGTGAGCGTTCCGATTTCAGTTCCAGAGCGATTCGCCCAATGAGTCTTTGATATTTTGTCGTTTTCAGCCAATATTTTGGATTTTTGAAATTTTCACTTTATTGTGAAAATATCCACTAAATGAGGGAATAATATGTGTGAGGGTACTCCAGGAGAGTTCCAAATGTGTGTGGGTAGAATATATATCCCACGGGGGTAAAATTGAAAAAAGTTGAGAAAAATTTTTTTTGGACTTAGTCATTTTTCCGGCGTTTATCAGACTTTCAGATAGGGGAAATGTCAGTGAGCGTTCTGATTTCAGTTCCAGAGCGATTCGCCCAATGAGTCCTTGATATTTAGTCGTTTTCAGCCAATATTTTGGATTTTTGAAAATTTCACTTTTTTGTGAAAATATCCACTAAATGAGGGAATAATATGTGTGAGGGTACCCCAGGAGAGTTCCAAATATGTGTGGGTAGAATATATATCCCCATGGGGTAAAATTGAAAAAAGTCGAGAAAAATTTTTTTTTTGACTTAGTCGTTTTTCCGGCGTTTAGCAGACTTTCAGTTAGGGCAAATGTCAGTGAGCGTTCCGATTTCAGTTCCAGAGCAATTCGCCCAATGAGCCCTTGATATTTAGTCGTTTTCAGCCAATATTTTGGATTTTTGAAAATTTCTCTTTTTTTTGAAAATATCCACTAAATGAGGGAATAATATGTGTGAGGGTACCCCAGGAGAGTTCCAAATGTGTGTGGGTAGAATATATATCCCATGGGGGTAAAATTGAAAAAAGTTTAAAAAAATTTTTTTTTTTTGGACTTAGTCATCTTTCCGTCGTTTATCAGACTTTCAGATAGGGGGAAATGTCAGTGAGCGTTCTGATTTCAGTTCCAGAGCGATTCGCCCAATGAGTCCTTGATATTTAGTCGTTTTCAGCCAATATTTTGGATTTTTGAAAGTTTCACTTTTTTGTGAAAATATCCACTAGATGAGGGAATAATATGTGTGAGGGTACCCCAGGAGAGTTCCAAATGTGTGTGGGTAGAATATATATACCACGGGGGTAAAATTGAAAAAAGTTGAAAAAAATTTTTTTTTGGAATTAGTCATTTTTCCGTCGTTTATCAGACTTTCAATTAGGGCAAATGTCAGTGAGCATTCCGATTTCAGTTCCAGAGCGATTCGCCCAATGAGTCCTTGATATTTAGTCATTTTCAGCCAATATTTTGGATTTTTGAAAATTTCACTTTTTTGTGAAAATATCCACTAGATGAGGGAATAATATGTGTGAGGGTACCCCAGGAGAGTCCCAAATGTGTGTGGGTACAATATATATCCCACGGGGGTAAAATTTAAAAAAGTTGAAAAAAATTTTTTTTTGGATTTAGTCATTTTTCTGGCGTTAATCAGACTTTCAGATAGGGGAAATGTCAGTGAGCGTTCCGATTTCAGTTCCAGAGCGATTCGCCCAATGAGTCCTTGATATTTAGTCATTTTCAGCCAATATTTTGGATATTTGAAAATTTCATTTTTTGTGAAAATATCCACTAGATGAGGGAATAATATGTGTGAGGGTACCCCAGGAGAGTTCCAAATGTGTGTGGGTAGAATATATATCCCACTGGGGTAAAATTGAAAAAAGTTGAGAAAATTTTTTTTGGGACTTAGTCATTTTTCCGGCGTTTATCAGACTTTCAGATAGGGCAAATGTCAGTGAGCGTTCTGATTTCAGTTCCAGAGCGATTCGCCCAATGAGTCCTCGATATTTAGTCGTTTTCAGCCAATATTTTGGATTTTTGAAAATTTCACTTTTTTGTTAAAATATCCACTAAATGAGGGAATAATATGTGTGAGGGTACCCCAGGAGAGTTCCAAATGTGTGTGGGTAGAATATATATCCCACGGGGGTAAAATTGAGAAAAGTTGAAAAAAAAATTTTTTTGGACTTAGTCATTTTTCCGGCGTTTATCAGACTTTCAGATAGGGCAAATGTCAGTGAGCGTTCTGATTTCAGTTCCAGAGCGATTCGCCCAATGAGTCCTTGATATTTAGTCGTTTTCAGCCAATATTTTGGATTTTTGAAAATTTCACTTTTTTGTTAAAATATCCACTAGATAAGGGAATAATATGTGTGAGGGTACCCCAGGAGAGTTCCAAATGTGTGTGGGTAGAATATATATCCCACTGGGGTAAAATTGAAAAAAGTTGAGAAAATTTTTTTTTGGGACTTAGTCATTTTTCCGGCGTTTATCAGACTTTCAGATAGAGCAAATCTCAGTGAGCGTTCTGATTTCAGTTCCAGAGCGATTCGACCAATGAGTCCTTGATATTTAGTCGTTTTCAGCCAATATTTTGGATTTTTGAAAATTTCACTTTTTTGTGAAAATATCCACTAAATGAGGGAATAATATGTGTGAGGGTACTCCGGGAGAGTTCCAAATGTGTGTGGGTAGAATATATATCCCACGGGGGTAAAATTGAAAAAAATTGAAAAAATTTTTTTTTGGACTTAGTCATCTTTCCGGCGTTTATCAGACTTTCAGATAGGGGAAATGTCAGTGAGCGTTCCGATTTCAGTTCCAGAGCGATTCGCCCAATGAGTCCTTGATATTTAGTCGCTTTCAGCCAATATTTTGGATTTTTGAAAATTTCACTTTTTTGTGAAAATATCCACTAGATGAGGGAATAATATGTGTGAGGGTACCCCAGGAGAGATCCAAATGTGTGTGGTTAGAATATATATCCCCATGGGGTAAAATTGAAAAAAGTTGAGAAAAATTTTTTTTGGACTTAGTCATTTTTCCGGCGTTTATCAGACTTTCAGTTAGGGCAAATGTCAGTGAGCGTTCCGATTTCAGTTCCAGAGCGATTCGCCCAATGAGTCCTTGATATTTAGTCGTTTTCAGCCAATATTTTGGATTTTAGAAAATGTCACTTTTTTGTGAAAATATCCACTAAATGAGGGAATAATATGTGTGAGGGTACCCCAGGAGAGTTCCAAATGTGTGTGGGTAGAATATATATCCCACGGGGGTAAAATTGAAAAAAGTTTAAAAATTTTTTTTTTTGGACTTAGTCATCTTTCCGTCGTTTATCAGACTTTCAGATAGGGTAAATGTCAGTGAGCGTTCTGATTTCAGTTCCAGAGCGATTCGACCAATGAGTTCTTGATATTTAGTCGTTTTCAGCCAATATTTTGGATTTTTGAAAATTTCCCTTTTTTCTGAAAATATCCACTAAATGAGGGAATAATATGTGTGAGGGTACCCCAGGAGAGTTCCAAATGTGTGTGGGTAGAATATATATCCCACGGGGGTCAAATTTAAAAAAGCTGAAAAAATTTTTTTTTGGGATTTAGTCATTTTTCTGGCGTTAATCAGACTTTCAGATAGGGCAAATGTCAGTGAGCATTCTGATTTCAGTTCCAGAGCGATTCGCCCAATGAGTCCTTGATATTTAGTCGTTTTCAGCCAATATTTTGGATTTTTGAAAATTTCACTTTTTTGTGAAAATATCCACTAAATGAGGGAATAATATGTGTGAGGGTACTCCAGGAGAATTCCAAATGTGTGTGGGTAGAATATATATCCCACGTGGGTAAAACTGAAAAAAGTTGAAAAAAATTTTTTTTTTTGGACTTAGTCATCTTTCCGTCGTTTATCAGACTTTCAGATAGGGCAAATGTCAGTGAGCGTTCCGATTTCAGTTCCAGAGCGATTCGCCCAATGAGTCTTTGATATTTTGTCGTTTTCAGCCAATATTTTGGATTTTTGAAATTTTCACTTTATTGTGAAAATATCCACTAAATGAGGGAATAATATGTGTGAGGGTACTCCAGGAGAGTTCCAAATGTGTGTGGGTAGAATATATATCCCACGGGGGTAAAATTGAAAAAAGTTGAGAAAAATTTTTTTTGGACTTAGTCATTTTTCCGGCGTTTATCAGACTTTCAGATAGGGGAAATGTCAGTGAGCGTTCCAATTTCAGTTCCAGAGCGATTCGCCCAATGAGTCCTTGATATTTATTCGTTTTCAGCCAATATTTTGGATTTTTGAAAATTTCACTTTTTTGTGAAAATATCCACTAGATGAGGGAATAATATGTGTGAGGGTAACCCAGGAGAGTTCCAAATGTGTGTGGGTAGAATATATATCCCACTGGGGTAAAATTGAAAAAAGTTGAGAAAATTTTTTTTTGGACTTAGTCATTTTTCCGGCGTTTATCAGACTTTCAGATAGGGCAAATGTCAGTGAGCGTTCTGATTTCAGTTCCAGAGCGATTCGCCCAATGAGTCCTTGATATTTAGTCGTTTTCAGCCAATATTTTGGATTTTTGAAAATTTCACTTTTTTGTGAAAATATCCACTAAATGAGGGAATAATATGTGTGAGGGTACCCCAGGAGAGTTCCAAATATGTGTGGGTAGAATATATATCCCCATGCGGTAAAATTGAAAAAAGTCGAGAAAAATTTTTTTTTTGACTTAGTTGTTTTTCCGGCGTTTAGCAGACTTTCAGTTAGGGCAAATGTCAGTGAGCGTTCCGATTTCAGTTCCAGAGCGATTCGCCCAATGAGCCCTTGATATTTAGTCGTTTTCAGCCAATATTTTGGATTTTAGAAAATGTCACTTTTTTTTGAAAATATCCACTAAATGAGGGAATAATATGTGTGAGGGTACCCCAGGAGAGTTCCAAATGTGTGTGGGTAGAATATATATCCCACGGGGGTAAAATTGAAAAAAGTTTAAAAATTTTTTTTTTTGGACTTAGTCATCTTTCCGTCGTTTATCAGACTTTCAGATAGGGTAAATGTCAGTGAGCGTTCTGATTTCAGTTCCAGAGCGATTCGACCAATGAGTCCTTGATATTTAGTCGTTTTCAGCCAATATTTTGGATTTTTGAAAATTTCCCTTTTTTCTGAAAATATCCACTAAATGAGGGAATAATATGTGTGAGGGTACCCCAGGAGAGTTCCAAATGTGTGTGGGTAGAATACATATCCCACGGGGGTCAAATTTTAAAAAGCTGAAAAAATTTTTTTATGGGATTTAGTCATTTTTCTGGTGTTAATCAGACTTTCAGATAGGGCAAATGTCAGTGAGCATTCTGATTTCAGTTCCAGAGCGATTCGCCCAATGAGTCCTTGATATTTAGTCGTTTTCAGCCAATATTTTGGATTTTTGAAAATTTCACTTTTTTGTGAAAATATCCACTAAATGAGGGAATAATATGTGTGAGGGTACTCCAGGAGAGTTCCAAATGTGTGTGGGTAGAATATATATCCCACGTGGGTAAAACTGAAAAAAGTTGAAAAAAATTTTTTTTTTTGGACTTAGTCATCTTTCCGTCGTTTATCAGACTTTCAGATAGGGGAAATGTCAGTGAGCGTTCCGATTTCAGTTGCAGAGCGATTTGCCCAATGAGTCCTTGATATTTAGTCGTTTTCAGCCAATATTTTGGATTTTTGAAAATTTCACTTTTTTGTGAAAATATCCACTAGATGAGGGAATAATATGTGTGAGGGTACCCCAGGAGAGTCCCAAATGTGTGGGTAGAATATATATCCCACGGGGGTAAAATTTAAAAAAGTTGAAAAAAATATTTTTTTGAATTTAGTCATTTTTCCAGCGTTTATCAGACTTTCAGATAGGGCAAATGTCAGTGAGCGTTCCGATTTCAGTTCCAGAGCGATTCGCCCAATGAGTCTTTGATATTTAGTCGTTTTCAGCCAATATTTTGGATTTTAGAAAATGTCACTTTTTTGTGAAAATATTAACTAAATGAGGGAATAATATGTGTGAGGGTACCCCAGGAGAGTTCCAAATGTTTGTGGGTAGAATATATATCCCACTGGGGTAAAATTGAAAAAAGTTGAGAAAATTTTTTTTTGGACTTAGTCATTTTTCCGGCGTTTATCACAATTTCAGATAGGGCAAATGTCAGTGAGTGTTCTGATTTCAGTTCCAGAGCGATTCGCCCAATGAGTCCTTGATATTTAGTGTTTTCAGCCAATATTTTGGATTTTTGAAAATTTCACTTTTTTGTGAAAATATCCACTAGATGAGGGAATAATATGTGTGAGGGTACCCCAGTAGAGTTCCAAATGTGTGTGGGTAGAATATATATCCCACTTTGGTAAAATTGAAAAAAGTTGAGAAAATTTTTTTTTGGACTTAGTCATTTTTCCGGCGTTTATCAGACTTTCAGATAGGGCAAATGTCAGTGAGCGTTCTGATTTCAGTTCCAGAGCGATTCGCCCAATGAGTCCTTGATATTTTGTGGTTTTCAGCCAATATTTTGGATTTTTGAAAATTTCACTTTTTTGTGAAAATATCCACTAAATGAGGGAATAATATGTGTGAGGGTACCCCAGTAGAGTTCCAAATGTGTGTGGGTAGAATATATATCCCACGGGGGTAAAATTGAAAAAAGTTGAAAAAAATTTTTTTTTGGAATTAGTCATTTTTTCGGCGTTTATCAGACTTTCAGATAGGGCAAATGTCAGTGAGCGTTCTGATTTCAGTTCCAGAGTGATTCGCCCATTGAGCCCTTGATATTTAGTCGTTTTCAGCCAATATTTTGGATTTTTGAAAATTTCTCTTTTTTTTGAAAATATCCACTAAATGAGGGAATAATATGTGTGAGGGTACCCCAGGAGAGTTCCAAATGTGTGTGGGTAGAATATATATCCCCATGGGGGTAAAATTGAAAAAAGTTTAAAAAAATTTTTTTTTTTGGACTTAGTCATCTTTCCGTCGTTTTTCAGACTTTCAGATAGGGGGAAATGTCAGTGAGCGTTCCGATTTCAGTTCCAGAGCGATTCGCCCAATGAGTCCTTGATATTTAGTTGCTTTCAGCCAATATTTTGGATTTTTGAAAATTTCACTTTTTTGTGAAAATATCCACTAGATGAGGGAATAATATGTGTGAGGGTACCCCGGTAGAGTTCCAAATGTGCGTGGGTAGAATATATATCCCACGGGGGTAAAATTGAAAAAAGTTGAAAAAAATTTTTTTTTGGAATTAGTCATTTTTCCGGCGTTTATCAGACTTTCAGATAGGGCAAATGTCAGTGAGCGTTCTGATTTCAGTTCCAGAGCGATTCGCCCAATGAGTCCTTGATATTTATTCGTTTTCAGCCAATATTTTGGATTTTTGAAAATTTCACTTTTTTGTGAAAATATCCACTAGATGAGGGAATAATATGTGTGAGGGTACCCCAGGAGAGTTCCAAATGTGTGTGGGTAGAATATATATCCCACTGGGGTAAAATTGAAAAAAGTTGAGAAAATTTTTTTTTGGACTTAGTCATTTTTCCGGCGTTTATCAGACTTTCAGATAGGGCAAATGTCAGTGAGCGTTCTGATTTCAGTTCCAGAGCGATTCGCCCAATGAGTCCTTGATATTTAGTCGTTTTCAGCCAATATTTTGGATTTTTGAAAATTTCACTTTTTTGTGAAAATATCCACTAAATAAGGGAATAATATGTGTGAGGGTACCCCAGGAGAGTTCCAAATATGTGTGGGTAGAATATATATCCCCATGGGGTAAAATTGAAAAAAGTCGAGAAAAATTTTTTTTTTGACTTAGTCGTTTTTCCGGCGTTTAGCAGACTTTCAGTTAGGGCAAATGTCAGTGAGCGTTCCGATTTCAGTTCCAGAGCAATTCGCCCAATGAGCCCTTGATATTTAGTCGATTTCAGCCAATATTTTGGATTTTTGAAAATTTCTCTTTTTTTTGAAAATATCCACTAAATGAGGGAATAATATGTGTGAGGGTACCCCAGGAGAGTTCCAAATGTGTTTGGGTAGAATATATATCCCATGGGGGTAAAATTGAAAAAAGTTTAAAAAAATTTTTTTTTTTGGACTTAGTCATCTTTCCGTCGTTTATCAGACTTTCAGATAGGGGGAAATGTCAGTGAGCGTTCTGATTTCAGTTCCAGAGCGATTCGCCCAATGAGTCCTTGATATTTAGTCGTTTTCAGCCAATATTTTGGATTTTTGAAAATTTCACTTTTTTGTGAAAATATCCACTAGATGAGGGAATAATATGTGTGAGGGTACCCCAGGAGAGTTCCAAATGTGTGTGGGTAGAATATATATCCCACTGGGGTAAAATTGAAAAAAGTTGAGAAAATTTTTTTTTGGACTTAGTCATTTTTCCGGCGTTTATCAGACTTTCAGATAGGGCAAATGTCAGTGAGCGTTCTGATTTCAGTTGCAGAGCGATTCGCCCAATGAGTCCTTGATATTTTGTGGTTTTCAGCCAATATTTTGGATTTTTGTAAATTTCACTTTTTTGTGAAAATATCCACTAAATGAGGGAATAATATGTGTGAGGGTACCCCAGGAGAGTTCCAAATGTGTGTGGTTTGAATATATATCCCCATGGGGTAAAATTGAAAAAAGTTGAGAAAAATTTTTTTTGGACTTAGTCGTTTTTCCAGCGTTTATCAGACTTTCAGTTAGGGCAAATGTCAGTGAGCGTTCCGATTTCAGTTCCAGAGCGATTCGCCCAATGAGCCCGTGATATTTAGTCGTTTTCAGCCAATATTTTGGATTTTTGAAAATTTCACTTTTTTTTTAAAATATCCACTAAATGAGGGAATAATATGTGTGAGGGTACCCCAGGAGAGTTCCAAATGTGTGTGGGTAGAATATATATCCCACGGGGGTAAAATTGAAAAAAGTTTAAAAAAAATTTTTTTTTTGGACTTAGTCATTTTTCCGGAGTTTATCAGACTTTCAGATAGGGCAAATGTCAGTGAGCGTTCTGATTTCAGTTCCAGAGCGATTCGCCCAATGAGTCCTTGATATTTAGTCGTTTTCAGCCAATATTTTGGATTTTTGAAAATTTCACTTTTTTGTGAAAATATCCACTAAATGAGGGAATAATATGTGTGAGGGTACCCCAGTAGAGTTCCAAATGTGTGTGGGTAGAATATATATCCCACGGGGGTAAAATTGAAAAAAGTTGAAAAAAATTTTTTTTTGGAATTAGTCATTTTTTCGGCGTTTATCAGACTTTCAGATAGGGCAAATGTCAGTGAGCGTTCTGATTTCAGTTCCAGAGCGATTCGCCCATTGAGCCCTTGATATTTAGTCGTTTTCAGCCAATATTTTGGATTTTAGAAAATGTCACTTTTTTTTGAAAATATCCACTAAATGAGGGAATAATATGTGTGAGGGTACCCCAGGAGAGTTCCAAATGTGTGTGGGTAGAATATATATCCCACGGGGGTAAAATTGAAAAAAGTTTAAAAATTTTTTTTTTTGGACTTAGTCATCTTTCCGTCGTTTATCAGACTTTCAGATAGGGTAAATGTCAGTGAGCGTTCTGATTTCAGTTCCAGAGCGATTCGACCAATGAGTCCTTGATATTTAGTCGTTTTCAGCCAATATTTTGGATTTTTGAAAATTTCCCTTTTTTCTGAAAATATCCACTAAATGAGGGAATAATATGTGTGAGGGTACCCCAGGAGAGTTCCAAATGTGTGTGGGTAGAATATATATCCCACGGGGGTCAAATTTAAAAAAGCTGAAAAAATTTTTTTTGGGGATTTAGTCATTTTTCTGGCGTTAATCAGACTTTCAGATAGGGCAAATGTCAGTGAGCATTCTGATTTCAGTTCCAGAGCGATTCGCCCAATGAGTCCTTGATATTTAGTCGTTTTCAGCCAATATTTTGGATTTTTGAAAATTTCACTTTTTTGTGAAAATATCCACTAAATGAGGGAATAATATGTGTGAGGGTACTCCAGGAGAGTTCCAAATGTGTGTGGGTAGAATATATATCCCACGTGGGTAAAACTGAAAAAAGTTGAAAAAAATTTTTTTTTTTGGACTTAGTCATCTTTCCGTCGTTTATCAGACTTTCAGATAGGGGAAATGTCAGTGAGCGTTCCGATTTCAGTTGCAGAGCGATTTGCCCAATGAGTCCTTGATATTTAGTCGTTTTCAGCCAATATTTTGGATTTTTGAAAATTTCACTTTTTTGTGAAAATATCCACTAGATGAGGGAATAATATGTGTGAGGGTACCCCAGGAGAGTCCCAAATGTGTGGGTAGAATATATATCCCACGGGGGTAAAATTTAAAAAAGTTGAAAAAAATATTTTTTTGAATTTAGTCATTTTTCCAGCGTTTATCAGACTTTCAGATAGGGCAAATGTCAGTGAGCGTTCCGATTTCAGTTCCAGAGCGATTCGCCCAATGAGTCTTTGATATTTTGTCGTTTTCAGCCAATATTTTGGATTTTAGAAAATGTCACTTTTTTGTGAAAATATTAACTAAATGAGGGAATAATATGTGTGAGGGTACCCCAGGAGAGTTCCAAATGTGTGTGGGTAGAATATATATCCCACTGGGGTAAAATTGAAAAAAGTTGAGAAAATTTTTTTTTGGACTTAGTCATTTTTCCGGCGTTTATCACAATTTCAGATAGGGCAAATGTCAGTGAGTGTTCTGATTTCAGTTCCAGAGCGATTCGCCCAATGAGTCCTTGATATTTAGTGTTTTCAGCCAATATTTTGGATTTTTGAAAATTTCACTTTTTTGTGAAAATATCCACTAAATGAGGGAATAATATGTGTGAGGGTACCCCAGGAGAGTTCCAAATGTGTGTGGTTTGAATATATATCCCCATGGGGTAAAATTGAAAAAAGTTGAGAAAAATTTTTTTTGGACTTAGTCGTTTTTCCAGCGTTTATCAGACTTTCAGTTAGGGCAAATGTCAGTGAGCGTTCCGATTTCAGTTCCAGAGCGATTCGCCCAATGAGCCCTTGATATTTAGTCGTTTTAAGCCAATATTTTGGATTTTTGAAAATTTCACTTTTTTTTTAAAATATCCACTAAATGAGGGAATAATATGTGTGAGGGTACCCCAGGAGAGTTCCAAATGTGTGTGGGTAGAATATATATCCCACGGGGGTAAAATTGAAAAAAGTTTAAAAAAATTTTTTTTTTTGGACTTAGTCATTTTTCCGGCGTTTATCAGACTTTCAGATAGGGCAAATGTCAGTGAGCGTTCTGATTTCAGTTCCAGAGCGATTCGCCCAATGAGTCCTTGATATTTAGTCGTTTTCAGCCAATATTTTGGATTTTTGAAAATTTCACTTTTTTGTGAAAATATCCACTAAATGAGGGAATAATATGTGTGATGGTACCCCAGTAGAGTTCCAAATGTGTGTGGGTAGAATATATATCCCACGGGGGTAAAATTGAAAAAAGTTGAAAAAAATTTTTTTTTGGAATTAGTCATTTTTTCGGCGTTTATCAGACTTTCAGATAGGGCAAATGTCAGTGAGCGTTCTGATTTCAGTTCCAGAGCGATTCACCCATTGAGCCCTTGATATTTAGTCGTTTTCAGCCAATATTTTGGATTTTTGAAAATTTCTCTTTTTTTTGAAAATATCCACTAAATGAGGGAATAATATGTGTGAGGGTACCCCAGGAGAGTTCCAAATGTGTGTGGGTAGAATATATATCCCACTGGGGTAAAATTGAAAAAAGTTGAGAAAAATTTTTTTTGGACTTAGTCATTTTTCCGGCGTTTATCAGACTTTCAGATAGGGCAAATGTTAGTGAGCGTTCCGATTTCAGTTCCAGAGCGATTCGCCCAATGAGTCCTTGATATTTAGTCGTTTTCAGCCAATATTTTGGATTTTTGAAAATTTCACTTTTTTGTGAAAATATCCACTAAATGAGGGAATAATATGTGTGAGGGTACCCCAGGAGAGTTCCAAATGTGTGTGGGTAGAATATATATCCCACTGGGGTAAAATTGAAAAAAGTTTAAAATTTTTTTTTTTTGGACTTAGTCATCTTTCCGTCGTTTATCAGACTTTCAGATAGGGCAAATGTCAGTGAGCGTTCTGATTTCAGTCCCAGAGCAATTCGCCCAATGAGTCCTTGATATTTAGTCGTTTTCAGCCAATATTTTGGATTTTTGAAAATTTCACTTTTTTGTGAAAATATCCACTAAATGAGGGAATAATATGTGTGAGGGTACCCCAGGAGAGTTCCAAATGTGTGTGGGTAGAATATATATCCCACTGGGGTAATATTGAAAAAAGTTGAGAAAATTTTTTTTTGGACTTAGTCATTTTTCTGGCGTTTATCAGACTTTCAGATAGGGCAAATGTCAGTGAGCGTTCTGATTTCAGTTCCAGAGCGATTCGCCCAATGAGTCCTTGATATTTAGTCGTTTTCAGCCAATATTTTGGATTTTTGAAAATTTCACTTTTTTGTGAAAATATCCACTAAATGAGGGAATAATATGTGTGAGGGTACCCCAGGAGAGTTCCAAATGTGTGTGGGTAGAATATATATCCCACGGGGGAAAAAATTGAAAAAAGTTGAAAAATTTTTTTTTTTGGACTTAGTCATCTTTCCGTCGTTTATCAGACTTTCAGATAGGGGAAATGTCAGTGAGCGTTCCGATTTCAGTTCCAGAGCGATTCGCCCAATGAGTCCTTGATATTTAGTCGTTTTCAGCCAATATTTTGGATTTTTGAAAATTTCACTTTTTTGTGAAAATATCCACTAGATGAGGGAATAATATGTGTGAGGGTACCCCAGGAGAGTTCCAAATGTGTGTGGGTAGAATATATATCCCACTGGGGTAAAATTGAAAAAAGTTGAGAAAATTTTTTTTTGGACTTAGTCATTTTTCCGGCGTTTATCAGACTTTCAGATAGGGCAAATGTCAGTGAGCGTTCTGATTTCAGTTCTAGAGCGATTCGCCCAATGAGTCCTTGATATTTAGAAGTTTTCAGCCAATATTTTGGATTTTTGAAAATTTCACTTTTTTGTGAAAATATCCACTAAATGAGGGAATAATATTTGTGAGGGTACCCCAGGAGAGTTCCAAATGTGTGTGGGTAGAATATATATCCCACGGGGGTAAAATTGAAAAAAGTTGAAAAAAATTTTTTTTTGGAATAAGTCATTTTTCCGGCGTTTCTCAGACTTTCAGATAGGGCAAATGTCAGTGAGCGTTCCGATTTCAGTTCCAGAGTGATTCGCCCAATGAGTCCTTGATATTTAGTCGCTTTCAGCCAATATTTTGGATTTTTGAAAATTTCACTTTTTTGTGAAAATATCCACTAAATGAGGGATTATTATGTGTGAGGGTACCCCAGGAGAGTTCCAAATGTGTGTGGGTAGAATATATATCCCCATGGGGTAAAATTGAAAAAAGTTGAGAAAATTTTTTTTTGGACTTAGTCATTTTTCCGGCGTTTATCAGACTTTCAGATAGGGCAAATGTCAGTGAGCGCGCCGATTTCGGTTCCAGAGTGATTCGCCCAATGAGTCATTGATATTTAGTCGTTTTCAGCCAATATTTTGGATTTTTGAAAATTTCACTTTTTTGTGAAAACATCCACTAAACGAGGGAATAATAAGTGTGAGGGTACCCCAGGAGAGTTCCAAATGTGTGTGGGTAGAATATATATCCCACTGGGGTAAAATTGAAAAAAGTTGAGAACATTCTTTTTTGGACTTAGTCATTTTTCCGGCGTTTATCAGACTTTCAGATAGGGCAAATGTCAGTGAGCGTTCTGATTTCAGTTCCAGAGCGATTCGCCCAATGAGTCCTTGATATTTAGTCGTTTTCAGCCAATATTTTGGATTTTTGAAAATTTCACTTTTTTGTGAAAATATCCACTAAATGAGGGAATAATATGTGTGAGGGTACCCCAGGAGAGTTCCAAATGTGTGTGGGTAGAATATATATCCCACAGGGGAAAAAATTGAAAAAAGTTGAAAAATTTTTTTTTTTGGACTTAGTCATCTTTCCGTCGTTTATCAGACTTTCAGATTGGGGAAATGTCAGTGAGCGTTCCGATTTCAGTTCCAGAGCGATTCGCCCAATGAGTCCTTGATATTTAGTCGTTTTCAGCCAATATTTTGGATTTTTGAAAATTTCACTTTTTTGTGAAAATATCCACTAGATGAGGGAATAATATGTGTGAGGGTACCCCGGTAGAGTTCCAAATGTGCGTGGGTAGAATATATATCCCACTGGGGTAAAATTGAAAAAAGTTGAGAACATTCTTTTTTGGACTTAGTCATTTTTCCGGCGTTTATCAGACTTTCAGATAGGGCAAATGTCAGTGAGCGTTCTGATTTCAGTTCCAGAGCGATTCGCCCAATGAGTCCTTGATATTTAGACGTTTTCAGCCAATATTTTGGATTTTTGAAAATTTCACTTTTTTGTGAAAATATCCACTAAATGAGGGAATAATATGTGTGAGGGTACCCCAGGAGAGTTCCAAATGTGTGTGGGTAGAATATATATCCCACAGGGGAAAAAACTGAAAACAGTTGAAAAATTTTTTTTTTTGGACTTAGTCATCTTTCCGTCGTTTATCAGACTTTCAGATTGGGGAAATGTCAGCTAGCGTTCCGATTTCAGTTCCAGAGCGATTCGCCCAATGAGTCCTTGATATTTAGTCGTTTTCAGCCAATATTTTGGATTTTTGAAAATTTCACTTTTTTGTGAAAATATCCACTGGATGAGGGAATAATATGTGTGAGGGTACCCCGGTAGAGTTCCAAATGTGCGTGGGTAGAATATATATCCCACGGGGGTAAAATTGAAAAAAGTTGAAAAAAAATTTTTTTTGGAATTAGTCATTTTTCCGGCGTTTATCAGACTTTCAGATAGGGCAAATGTCAGTGAGCGTTCCGATTTCAGTTCCAGAGTGATTCACCCAATGAGTCCTTGATATTTAGTCGCTTTCAGCCAATATTTTGGATTTTTGAAAATTTCACTTTTTTTGTGAAAATATCCACTAAATGAGGGATTAATATGTGTGAGGGTACCCCAGGAGAGTTACAAATGTGTGTGCGTAGAATATATATCCCCATGGGGTAAAATTGAAAAAAGTTGAGAAAAAATTTTTTTGGACTTCGTCATTTTTCCGGCGTTTATCAGACTTTCAGATAGGGCAAATGTCAGTGAGCGTTCTGATTTCAGTTCCAGAGCGATTCGCCCAATGAGTCCTTGATATTTAGTCGTTTTCAGCCAATATTTTGGATTTTTGAAAATTTCACTTTTTTGTGAAAATATCCACTAAATGAGGGAATAATATGTGTGAGGGTACCCCAGGAGAGTTCCAAATGTGTGTGGGTAGAATATATATCCCACTGGGGTAAAATTGAAAAAAGTTGAGAAAATTTTTTTTTGGACTTAGTCATTTTTCCGGCGTTTATCAGACTTTCAGATAGGGCAAATGTCAGTGAGCGTTCTGATTTCAGTTCTAGAGCGATTCGCCCAATGAGTCCTTGATATTTAGACGTTTTCAGCCAATATTTTGGATTTTTGAAAATTTCACTTTTTTGTGAAAATATCCACTAAATGAGGGAATAATATTTGTGAGGGTACCCCAGGAGAGTTGCAAATGTGTGTGGGTAGAATATATATCCCACGGGGGTAAAATTTAAAAAAGTTGAAAAAATTTTTTTTTTGGAATAAGTCATTTTTCCGGCGTTTCTCAGACTTTCAGATAAGGCAAATGTCAGTGAGCGTTCCGATTTCAGTTCCAGAGTGATTCGCCCAATGAGTCCTTGATATTTAGTCGCTTTCAGCCAATATTTTGGATTTTTGAAAATTTCACTTTTTTGTGAAAACATCCACTAAACGAGGGAATAATAAGTGTGAGGGTACCCCAGGAGAGTTCCAAATGTGTGTGGGTAGAATATATATCCCACTGGGGTAAAATTGAAAAAAGTTTAAAATTTTTTTTTTTTGGACTTAGTCATCTTTCCGTCGTTTATCAGACTTTCAATTAGGGCAAATGTCAGTGAGCGTTCTGATTTCAGTTCCAGAGCAATTCGCCCAATGAGTCCTTGATATTTAGTCGTTTTCAGCCAATATTTTGGATTTTTGAAAATTTCACTTTTTTGTGAAAACATCCACTAAACGAGGGAATAATAAGTGTGAGGGTACCCCAGGAGAGTTCCAAATGTGTTTGGGTAGAATATATATCCCACTGGGGTAAAATTGAAAAAAGTTGAGAAAAATTTTTTTTGGACTTAGTCATTTTTCCGGCGTTTATCAGACTTTCAGATAGGGCAAATGTCAGTGAGCGTTCTGATTTCAGTTCCAGAGCGATTCGCCCAATGAGTCCTTGATATTTAGTCATTTTCAGCCAATATTTTGGATTTTTGAAAATTTCACTTTTTTGTGAAAACATCCACTAAACGAGGGAATAATAAGTGTGAGGGTACCCCAGGAGAGTTCCAAATGTGTGTGGGTAGAATATATAGCCCACTGGGGTAAAATTGAAAAAAGTTGAGAACATTCTTTTTTGGACTTAGTCATTTTTCCGGCGTTTATCAGACTTTCTGATAGGGCAAATGTCAGTGAGCGTTCCGATTTCAGTTCCAGAGCGATTCGCCGAATGAGTCCTTGATATTTAGTCGTTTTCAGCCAATATTTTGGATTTTTGAAAATTTCACTTTTTTGTGAAAACATCCACTAAACGAGGGAATAATAAGTGTGAGGGTACCCCAGGAGAGTTCCAAATGTGTGTGGGTAGAATATATATCCCACGGGGGTAAAATTGAAAAAGTTGAAAAAATTTTTTTTTGGACTTAGTCATCTTTAAGCCGTTTATCAGACTTTCAGATAGGGGAAATGTCAGTGAGCGTTCCAATTTCAGTTCCAGAGCGATTTGCCCAAAGAGTCATTGATATTTAGTCGTTTTCAGCCAATATTTTGGATTTTTGAAAATTTCACTTTTTTATGAAAATATCCACTAAATGAGGGAATAATATGTGTGAGGGTACCCCAGGAGAGTTCCAAATGTGTGTGGGTAGAATATATATCCCACTGGGGTAAAATTGAAAAAAGTTGAGAACATTCTTTTTTGGACTTAGTCATTTTTCCGGCGTTTATCAGACTTTCAGATAGGGCAAATGTCAGTGAGAGTTCCAATTTCAGTTCCAGAGTGATTCGCCCAATGAGTCCTTGATATTTAGTCGTTTTCAGCCAATATTTTGGATTTTTGAAAATTTCACTTTTTTGTGAAAACATCCACTAAACGAGGGAATAATAAGTGTGAGGGTACCCCAGGAGAGTTCCAAATGTGTGTGGGTAGAATATATAGCCCACTGGGGTAAAATTGAAAAAAGTTGAGAACATTCTTTTTTGGACTTAGTCATTTTTCCAGCGTTTATCAGACTTTCAGATAGGGCAAATGTCAGTGAGCGTTCCGATTTCAGTTCCAGAGCGATTTGCCCAAAGAGTCATTGATATTTAGTCGTTTTCAGCCAATATTTTGGATTTTTGAAAATTTCACTTTTTTATGAAAATATCCACTAAATGAGGGAATAATATGTGTGAGGGTACCCCAGGAGAGTTCCAAATGTGTGTGGGTAGAATATATATCCCACTGGGGTAAAATTGAAAAAAGTTGAAAAAAATATTTTTTTGGACTTAGTCGTTTTTCCGGCGTTTATCAGACATTCAGTTAGGGCAAATGTCAGTGAGCGTTCCGATTTCAGTTCCAGAGCGATTCGCCCAATGAGTCCTTGATATTTAGTAATTTTCAGCCAATATTTTGGATTTTTGAAAATTTCACTTTTTTTGTGAAAATATCCACTAGATGAGGGAATAATATGTGTGAGGGTACCCCAGGAGAGTTTGAAATGTGTGTGGGTAGAATATATATCCCACGGGGGTAAAATTGAAAAAAGTTGAAAAAAAATTTTTTTTGGACTTAGTCATTTTTCCGGCGTTTATCAAACTTTCAGATAGGGCAAATGTCAGTGAGCGTTCCGATTTCAGTTCCAGAGCGATTCGCCCAATGAGTCCTTGATATTTATTCATTTTCAGCCAATATTTTGGATTTTTGAAAATTTCACTTTTTTGTGAAAATATCCACTAAATGAGGGAATAATATGTGTGAGGGTACCCCAGGAGAGTTCCAAATGTGTGTGGGTAGAATATATATCCCACTGGGTTAAAATTGAAAAAAGTTGAGAAAATTTTTTTTTGGACTTAGTCATTTTTCTGGCGTTTATCAGACTTTCAGATAGGGCAAATGTCAGTGAGCGCGCCGATTTCAGTTCCAGAGTGATTCGTCCAATGAGTCATTGATATTTAGTCGTTTTCAGCCAATATTTTGGATTTTTGAAAATTTCACTTTTTTGTGAAAACATCCACTAAACGAGGGAATAATAAGTGTGAGGGTACCCCAGGAGAGTTCCAAATGTGTGTGGGTAGAATATATATCCCACTGGGGTAAAATTGAAAAAAGTTGAGAACATTCTTTTTTGGACTTAGTCATTTTTCCGGCGTTTATCAGACTTTCAGATAGGGCAAATGTCAGTGAGCGTTCTGATTTCAGTTCCAGAGCGATTCGCCCAATGAGTCCTTGATATTTAGTCGTTTTCAGCCAATATTTTGGATTTTTGAAAATTTCACTTTTTTGTGAAAATATCCACTAAATGAGGGAATAATATGTGTGAGGGTACCCCAGGAGAGTTCCAAATGTGTGTGGGTAGAATATATATCCCACAGGGGAAAAAATTGAAAAAAGTTGAAAAATTTTTTTTTTTGGACTTAGTCATTTTTCCGGCGTTTATCAGACTTTCAGATAGGGCAAATGTCAGTGAGCGTTCTGATTTCAGTTCCAGAGCGATTCGCCCAATGAGTCCTTGATATTTAGTCGTTTTCAGCCAATATTTTGGATTTTTGAAAATTTCACTTTTTTGTGAAAATATCCACTAAATGAGGGAATAATATGTGTGAGGGTACCCCAGGAGAGTTCCAAATGTGTGTGGGTAGAATATATATCCCACTGGGGTAAAACTGAAAAAAGTTGAGAAAACTTTTTTTTGGACTTAGTCATTTTTCCAGCGTTTATCAGACTTTCAGATAGGGCAAATGTCAGTGAGCGTTCCGATTTCAGTTCCAGAGTGATTCGCCCAATGAGTCCTTGATATTTAGTCGCTTTCAGCCAATATTTTGGATTTTTGAAAATTTCACTTTTTTGTGAAAATATCCACTAAATGAGGGATTATTATGTGTGAGGGTACCCCAGGAGAGTTCCAAATGTGTGTGGGTAGAATATATATCCCCATGGGGTAAAATTGAAAAAAGTTGAGAAAATTTTTTTTTGGACTTAGTCATTTTTCCGGCGTTTATCAGACTTTCAGATAGGGCAAATGTCAGTGAGCGCGCCGATTTCAGTTCCAGAGTGATTCGCCCAATGAGTCATTGATATTTAGTCGTTTTCAGCCAATATTTTGGATTTTTGAAAATTTCACTTTTTTGTGAAAACATCCACTAAACGAGGGAATAATAAGTGTGAGGGTACACCAGGAGAGTTCCAAATGTGTGTGGGTAGAATATATATCCCACTGGGGTAAAATTGAAAAAAGTTGAGAACATTCTTTTTTGGACTTAGTCATTTTTCCGGCGTTTATCAGACTTTCAGATAGGGCAAATGTCAGTGAGAGTTCCAATTTCAGTTCCAGAGTGATTCGCCCAATGAGTCCTTGATATTTAGTCGCTTTCAGCCAATATTTTGGATTTTTGAAAATTTCACTTTTTTGTGAAAATATCCACTAAATGAGGGATTAATATGTGTGAGGGTACCCCAGGAGAGTTCCAAATGTGTGTGGGTAGAATATATATCCCACTGGGGTAAAATTGAAAAAAGTTGAGAAAATTTTTTTTTGGACTTAGTCATTTTTCCGGCGTTTATCAGACTTTCAGATAGGGCAAATGTCAGTGAGCGTTCTGATTTCAGTTCCAGAGCGATTCGCCCAATGAGTCCTTGATATTTAGTCGTTTTCAGCCAATATTTTGGATTTTTGAAAATTTCACTTTTTTGTGAAAATATCCACTAAATGAGGGAATAATATGTGTGAGGGTACCCCAGGAGAGTTCCAAATGTGTGTGGGTAGAATATATATCCCACAAGGGAAAAAATTGAAAAAAGTTGAAAAATTTTTTTTTTTGGACTTAGTCATCTTTCCGTCGTTTATCAGACTTTCAGATTGGGGAAATGTCAGTGAGCGTTCCGATTTCAGTTCCAGAGCGATTCGCCCAATGAGTCCTTGATATTTAGTCGTTTTCAGCCAATATTTTGGATTTTTGAAAATTTCACTTTTTTGTGAAAACATCCACTAAACGAGGGAATAATAAGTGTGAGGGTACCCCAGGAGAGTTCCAAATGTGTGTGGGTAGAATATATAGCCCACTGGGGTAAAATTGAAAAAAGTTGAGAACATTCTTTTTTGGACTTAGTCATTTTTCCGGCGTTTATCCGACTTTCAGATAGGGCAAATGTCAGTGAGCGTTCCGATTTCAGTTCCAGAGCGATTCGCCCAATGAGTCCTTGATATTTAGTCGTTTTCAGCCAATATTTTGGATTTTTGAAAATTTCACTTTTTTGTGAAAACATCCACTAAACGAGGGAATAATAAGTGTGAGGGTACCCCAGGAGAGTTCCAAATGTGTGTGGGTAGAATATATATCCCACGGGGGTAAAATTGAAAAAAGTTGAAAAAAAATTTTTTTTGGACTTAGTCATTTTTCCGGCGTTTATCAAACTTTCAGATAGGGCAAATGTCAGTGAGCGTTCCGATTTCAGTTCCAGAGCGATTCGCCCAATGAGTCCTTGATATTTAGTCGTTTTCAGCCAATATTTTGGATTTTTGAAAATTTCACTTTTTTGTGAAAATATCCACTAAATGAGGGAATAATATGTGTGAGGGTACCCCAGCAGAGTTCCAAATGTGTGTGGGTAGAATATATATCCCACTGGGTTAAAATTGAAAAAAGTTGAGAAAATTTTTTTTTGGACTTAGTCATTTTTCCGGCGTTTATCAGACTTTCAGATAGGGCAAATGTCAGTGAGCGCGCCGATTTCAGTTCCAGAGTGATTCGCCCAATGAGTCATTGATATTTAGTCGTTTTCAGCCAATATTTTGGATTTTTGAAAATTTCACTTTTTTGTGAAAACATCCACTAAACGAGGGAATAATAAGTGTGAGGGTACCCCAGGAGAGTTCCAAATGTGTGTGGGTAGAATATATATCCCACTGGGGTAAAATTGAAAAAAGTTGAGAACATTCTTTTTTGGACTTAGTCATTTTTCCGGCGTTTATCAGACTTTCAGATAGGGCAAATGTCAGTGAGCGTTCTGATTTCAGTTCCAGAGCGATTCGCCCAATGAGTCCTTGATATTTAGTCGTTTTCAGCCAATATTTTGGATTTTTGAAAATTTCACTTTTTTGTGAAAATATCCACTAAATGAGGGAATAATATGTGTGAGGGTACCCCAGGAGAGTTCCAAATGTGTGTGGGTAGAATATATATCCTACAGGGGAAAAAATTGAAAAAAGTTGAAAAATTTTTTTTTTTGGACTTAGTCATCTTTCCGTCGTTTATCAGACTTTCAGATTGGGGAAATGTCAGTGAGCGTTCCGATTTCAGTTCCAGAGCGATTCGCCCAATGAGTCCTTGATATTTAGTCGTTTTCAGCCAATATTTTGGATTTTTGAAAATTTCACTTTTTTGTGAAAATATCCACTAGATGAGGGAATAATATGTGTGAGGGTACCCCAGGAGAGTTCCAAATGTGTGTGGGTAGAATATATATCCCCATGGGGTAAAATTGAAAAAAGTTGAGAAAATTTTTTTTGGGACTTAGTCATTTTTCCGGCGTTTATCAGACTTTCAGATAGGGCAAATGTCAGTGAGCATTCTGATTTCAGTTCCAGAGCGATTCGCCCAATGAGTCCTTGATATTTTGTCGTTTTCAGCCAATATTTTGGATTTTTGAAAATTTCACTTTTTTGTGAAAATATCCACTAAATGAGGGAATAATATGTGTGAGGGTACCCCAGGAGAGTTCCAAATGTGTGTGGGTAGAATATATATCCCACTGGGGTAAAACTGAAAAAAGTTGAGAAAACTTTTTTTTGGACTTAGTCATTTTTCCAGCGTTTATCAGACTTTCAGATAGGGCAAATGTCAGTGAGCGCGCCGATTTCAGTTCCAGAGTGATTTGCCCAATGAGTCCTTGATATTTAGTCGTTTTCAGCCAATATTTTGGATTTTTGAAAATTTCACTTTTTTGTGAAAATATCCACTAAATGAGGGAATAATATGTGTGAGGGTACCCCAGGAGAGTTCCAAATGTGTGTGGGTAGAATATATATCCCACAGGGGAAAAAATTGAAAAAAGTTGAAAAATTTTTTTTTTTGGACTTAGTCATCTTTCCGTCGTTTATCAGACTTTCAGATTGGGGAAATGTCAGTGAGCGTTCCGATTTCAGTTCCAGAGCGATTCGCCCAATGAGTCCTTGATATTTAGTCGTTTTCAGCCAATATTTTGGATTTTTGAAAATTTCACTTTTTTGTGAAAACATCCACTAAACGAGGGAATAATAAGTGTGAGGGTACCCCAGGAGAGTTCCAAATGTGTGTGGGTAGAATATATATCCCACTGGGGTAATATTGAAAAAAGTTGAGAAAATTTTTTTTTGGACTTAGTCATTTTTCTGGCGTTTATCAGACTTTCAGATAGGGCAAATGTCAGTGAGTGTTCTGATTTCAGTTCCAGAGCGATTCGCCCAATGAGTCCTTGATATTTTGTCGTTTTCAACCAATATTTTGGATTTTTGAAAATTTCACTTTTTTGTGAAAATATCCACTAAATGAGGGAATAATATGTGTGAGGGTACCCCAGGAGAGTTCCAAATGTGTGTGGGTAGAATATATATCCCACGGGGGTAAAATTGAAAAAAGTTGAAAAAAAATTTTTTTTGGACTTAGTCATTTTTCCGGCGTTTATCAAACTTTCAGATAGGGCAAATGTCAGTGAGCGTTCCGATTTCAGTTCCAGAGCGATTCGCCCAATGAGTCCTTGATATTTAGTCGGTTTCAGCCAATATTTTGGATTTTTGAAAATTTCACTTTTTTGTGAAAATATCCACTAAATGAGGGAATAATATGTGTGAGGGTACCCCAGGAGAGTTCCAAATGTGTGTGGGTGGAATATATATCCCACTGGGTTAAAATTGAAAAAAGTTGAGAAAATTTTTTTTTGGACTTAGTCATTTTTCCGGCGTTTATCAGACTTTCAGATAGGGCAAATGTCAGTGAGCGCGCCGATTTCAGTTCCAGAGTGATTCGCCCAATGAGTCATTGATATTTAGTCGTTTTCAGCCAATATTTTGGATTTTTGAAAATTTCACTTTTTTGTGAAAACATCCACTAAACGAGGGAATAATAAGTGTGAGGGTACCCCAGGAGAGTTCCAAATGTGTGTGGGTAGAATATATATCCCACTGGGGTAAAATTGAAAAAAGTTGAGAACATTCTTTTTTGGACTTAGTCATTTTTCCGGCGTTTATCAGACTTTCAGATAGGGCAAATGTCAGTGAGCGTTCTGATTTCAGTTCCAGAGCGATTCGCCCAATGAGTCCTTGATATTTAGTCGTTTTCAGCCAATATTTTGGATTTTTGAAAATTTCACTTTTTTGTGAAAATATCCACTAAATGAGGGAATAATATGTGTGAGGGTACCCCAGGAGAGTTCCAAATGTGTGTGGGTAGAATATATATCCTACAGGGGAAAAAATTGAAAAAAGTTGAAAAATTTTTTTTTTTGGACTTAGTCATCTTTCCGTCGTTTATCAGACTTTCAGATTGGGGAAATGTCAGTGAGCGTTCCGATTTCAGTTCCAGAGCGATTCGCCCAATGAGTCCTTGATATTTAGTCGTTTTCAGCCAATATTTTGGATTTTTGAAAATTTCACTTTTTTGTGAAAATATCCACTAGATGAGGGAATAATATGTGTGAGGGTACCCCAGGAGAGTTCCAAATGTGTGTGGGTAGAATATATATCCCCATGGGGTAAAATTGAAAAAAGTTGAGAAAATTTTTTTTGGGACTTAGTCATTTTTCCGGCGTTTATCAGACTTTCAGATAGGGCAAATGTCAGTGAGCATTCTGATTTCAGTTCCAGAGCGATTCGCCCAATGAGTCCTTGATATTTTGTCGTTTTCAGCCAATATTTTGGATTTTTGAAAATTTCACTTTTTTGTGAAAATATCCACTAAATGAGGGAATAATATGTGTGAGGGTACCCCAGGAGAGTTCCAAATGTGTGTGGGTAGAATATATATCCCACTGGGGTAAAACTGAAAAAAGTTGAGAAAACTTTTTTTTGGACTTAGTCATTTTTCCAGCGTTTATCAGACTTTCAGATAGGGCAAATGTCAGTGAGCGCGCCGATTTCAGTTCCAGAGTGATTTGCCCAATGAGTCCTTGATATTTAGTCGTTTTCAGCCAATATTTTGGATTTTTGAAAATTTCACTTTTTTGTGAAAATATCCACTAAATGAGGGAATAATATGTGTGAGGGTACCCCAGGAGAGTTCCAAATGTGTGTGGGTAGAATATATATCCCACAGGGGAAAAAATTGAAAAAAGTTGAAAAATTTTTTTTTTTGGACTTAGTCATCTTTCCGTCGTTTATCAGACTTTCAGATTGGGGAAATGTCAGTGAGCGTTCCGATTTCAGTTCCAGAGCGATTCGCCCAATGAGTCCTTGATATTTAGTCGTTTTCAGCCAATATTTTGGATTTTTGAAAATTTCACTTTTTTGTGAAAACATCCACTAAACGAGGGAATAATAAGTGTGAGGGTACCCCAGGAGAGTTCCAAATGTGTGTGGGTAGAATATATATCCCACTGGGGTAATATTGAAAAAAGTTGAGAAAATTTTTTTTTGGACTTAGTCATTTTTCTGGCGTTTATCAGACTTTCAGATAGGGCAAATGTCAGTGAGTGTTCTGATTTCAGTTCCAGAGCGATTCGCCCAATGAGTCCTTGATATTTTGTCGTTTTCAACCAATATTTTGGATTTTTGAAAATTTCACTTTTTTGTGAAAATATCCACTAAATGAGGGAATAATATGTGTGAGGGTACCCCAGGAGAGTTCCAAATGTGTGTGGGTAGAATATATATCCCACTGGGGTAAAACTGAAAAAAGTTGAGAAAACTTTTTTTTGGACTTAGTCATTTTTCCAGCGTTTATCAGACTTTCAGATAGGGCAAATGTCAGTGAGCGTTCCGATTTCAGTTCCAGAGTGATTCGCCCAATGAGTCCTTGATATTTAGTCGCTTTCAGCCAATATTTTGGATTTTTGAAAATTTCACTTTTTTGTGAAAATATCCACTAAATGAGGGATTATTATGTGTGAGGGTACCCCAGGAGAGTTCCAAATGTGTGTGGGTAGAATATATATCCCCATGGGGTAAAATTGAAAAAAGTTGAGAAAATTTTTTTTTGGACTTAGTCATTTTTCCGGCGTTTATCAGACTTTCAGATAGGGCAAATGTCAGTGAGCGCGCCGATTTCAGTTCCAGAGTGATTCGCCCAATGAGTCATTGATATTTAGTCGTTTTCAGCCAATATTTTGGATTTTTGAAAATTTCACTTTTTTGTGAAAACATCCACTAAACGAGGGAATAATAAGTGTGAGGGTACACCAGGAGAGTTCCAAATGTGTGTGGGTAGAATATATATCCCACTGGGGTAAAATTGAAAAAAGTTGAGAACATTCTTTTTTGGACTTAGTCATTTTTCCGGCGTTTATCAGACTTTCAGATAGGGCAAATGTCAGTGAGAGTTCCAATTTCAGTTCCAGAGTGATTCGCCCAATGAGTCCTTGATATTTAGTCGCTTTCAGCCAATATTTTGGATTTTTGAAAATTTCACTTTTTTGTGAAAATATCCACTAAATGAGGGATTAATATGTGTGAGGGTACCCCAGGAGAGTTCCAAATGTGTGTGGGTAGAATATATATCCCACTGGGGTAAAATTGAAAAAAGTTGAGAAAATTTTTTTTTGGACTTAGTCATTTTTCCGGCGTTTATCAGACTTTCAGATAGGGCAAATGTCAGTGAGCGTTCTGATTTCAGTTCCAGAGCGATTCGCCCAATGAGTCCTTGATATTTAGTCGTTTTCAGCCAATATTTTGGATTTTTGAAAATTTCACTTTTTTGTGAAAATATCCACTAAATGAGGGAATAATATGTGTGAGGGTACCCCAGGAGAGTTCCAAATGTGTGTGGGTAGAATATATATCCCACAAGGGAAAAAATTGAAAAAAGTTGAAAAATTTTTTTTTTTGGACTTAGTCATCTTTCCGTCGTTTATCAGACTTTCAGATTGGGGAAATGTCAGTGAGCGTTCCGATTTCAGTTCCAGAGCGATTCGCCCAATGAGTCCTTGATATTTAGTCATTTTCAGCCAATATTTTGGATTTTTGAAAATTTCACTTTTTTGTGAAAACATCCACTAAACGAGGGAATAATAAGTGTGAGGGTACCCCAGGAGAGTTCCAAATGTGTGTGGGTAGAATATATAGCCCACTGGGGTAAAATTGAAAAAAGTTGAGAACATTCTTTTTTGGACTTAGTCATTTTTCCGGCGTTTATCAGACTTTCAGATAGGGCAAATGTCAGTGAGCGTTCCGATTTCAGTTCCAGAGCGATTCGCCCAGTGAGTCCTTGATATTTAGTCGTTTTCAGCCAATATTTTGGATTTTTGAAAATTTCACTTTTTTGTGAAAACATCCACTAAACGAGGGAATAATAAGTGTGAGGGTACCCCAGGAGAGTTCCAAATGTGTGTGGGTAGAATATATATCCCACGGGGGTAAAATTGAAAAAGTTGAAAAAAATTTTTTTTGGACTTAGTCATCTTTAAGCCGTTTATCAGACTTTCAGATAGGGGAAATGTCAGTGAGCGTTCCAATTTCAGTTCCAGAGCGATTTGCCCAAAGAGTCATTGATATTTAGTCGTTTTCAGCCAATATTTTGGATTTTTGAAAATTTCACTTTTTTATGAAAATATCCACTAAATGAGGGAATAATATGTGTGAGGGTACCCCAGGAGAGTTCCAAATGTGTGTGGGTAGAATATATATCCCACTGGGGTAAAATTGAAAAAAGTTGAGAAAATTTTCGTTTGGACTTAGTCATTTTTCTGGCGTTTATCAGACTTTCAGATAGGGCAAATGTCAGTGAGTGTTCTGATTTCAGTTCCAGAGCGATTCGCCCAATGAGTCCTTGATATTTTGTCGTTTTCAACCAATATTTTGGATTTTTGAAAATTTCACTTTTTTGTGAAAATATCCACTAAATGAGGGAATAATATGTGTGAGGGTACCCCAGGAGAGTTCCAAATGTGTGTGGGTAGAATATATATCCCACGGGGGTAAAATTGAAAAAAGTTGAAAAAAAATTTTTTTTGGACTTAGTCATTTTTCCGGCGTTTATCAAACTTTCAGATAGGGCAAATGTCAGTGAGCGTTCCGATTTCAGTTCCAGAGCGATTCGCCCAATGAGTCCTTGATATTTAGTCGTTTTCAGCCAATATTTTGGATTTTTGAAAATTTCCCTTTTTTGTGAAAATATCCACTAAATGAGGGAATAATATGTGTGAGGGTACCCCAGGAGAGTTCCAAATGTGTGTGGGTAGAATATATATCCCACTGGGTTAAAATTGAAAAAAGTTGAGAAAATTTTTTTTTGGACTTAGTCATTTTTCCGGCGTTTATCAGACTTTCAGATAGGGCAAATGTCAGTGAGCGCGCCGATTTCAGTTCCAGAGTGATTCGCCCAATGATATTTAGTCGTTTTCAGCCAATATTTTGGATTTTTGAAAATTTCACTTTTTTGTGAAAATATCCACTAGATGAGGGAATAATATGTGTGAGGGTACCCCAGGAGAGTTCCAAATGTGTGTGGGTAGAATATATATCCCCATGGGGTAAAATTGAAAAAAGTTGAGAAAATTTTTTTTGGGACTTAGTCATTTTTCCGGCGTTTATCAGACTTTCAGATAGGGCAAATGTCAGTGAGCATTCTGATTTCAGTTCCAGAGCGATTCGCCCAATGAGTCCTTGATATTTTGTCGTTTTCAGCCAATATTTTGGATTTTTGAAAATGTCACTTTTTTGTGAAAATATCCACTAAATGAGGGAATAATATGTGTGAGGGTACCCCAGGAGAGTTCCAAATGTGTGTGGGTAGAATATATATCCCACAGGGGAAAAAATTGAAAAAAGTTGAAAAATTTTTTTTTTTGGACTTAGTCATCTTTCCGTCGTTTATCAGACTTTCAGATTGGGGAAATGTCAGTGAGCGTTCCGATTTCAGTTCCAGAGCGATTCGCCCAATGAGTCCTTGATATTTAGTCGTTTTCAGCCAATATTTTGGATTTTTGAAAATTTCACTTTTTTGTGAAAACATCCACTAAACGAGGGAATAATAAGTGTGAGGGTACCCCAGGAGAGTTCCAAATGTGTGTGGGTAGAATATATATCCCACTGGGGTAATATTGAAAAAAGTTGAGAAAATTTTTTTTTGGACTTAGTCATTTTTCTGGCGTTTATCAGACTTTCAGATAGGGCAAATGTCAGTGAGTGTTCTGATTTCAGTTCCAGAGCGATTCGCCCAATGAGTCCTTGATATTTTGTCGTTTTCAACCAATATTTTGGATTTTTGAAAATTTCACTTTTTTGTGAAAATATCCACTAAATGAGGGAATAATATGTGTGAGGGTACCCCAGGAGAGTTCCAAATGTGTGTGGGTAGAATATATATCCCACTGGGGTAAAACTGAAAAAAGTTGAGAAAACTTTTTTTTGGACTTAGTCATTTTTCCAGCGTTTATCAGACTTTCAGATAGGGCAAATGTCAGTGAGCGCGCCGATTTCAGTTCCAGAGTGATTCGCCCAATGAGTCTTTGATATTTAGTCGTTTTCAGCCAATATTTTGGATTTTTGAAAATTTCACTTTTTTGTGAAAATATCCACTAAATGAGGGAATAATATTTGTGAGGGTACCCCAGGAGAGTTCCAAATGTGTGTGGGTAGAATATATATCCCACGGGGGTAAAATTGAAAAAAGTTGAAAAAAATTTTTTTTTGGAATAAGTCATTTTTCCGGCGTTTATCAGACTTTCAGATAGGGCAAATGTCAGTGAGCGTTCCGATTTCAGTTCCAGAGTGATTCGACCAATGAGTCCTTGATATTTAGTCGCTTTCAGCCAATATTTTGGATTTTTGAAAATTTCACTTTTTTGTGAAAATATCCACTAAATGAGGGATTATTGTGTGTGAGGGTACCCCAGGAGAGTTCCAAATGTGTGTGGGTAGAATATATATCCCCATGGGGTAAAATTGAAAAAAGTTGAGAAAATTTTTTTTTGGACTTAGTCATTTTTCCGGCGTTTATCAGACTTTCAGATAGGGCAAATGTCAGTGAGCGCGCCGATTTCAGTTTCAGAGTGATTCGCCCAATGAGTCATTGATATTTAGTCGTTTTCAGCCAATATTTTGGATTTTTGAAAATTTCACTTTTTTGTGAAAACATCCACTAAACGAGGGAATAATAAGTGTGAGGGTACCCCAGGAGAGTTCCAAGTGTGTGTGGGTAGAATATATATCCCACTGGGGTAAAATTGAAAAAAGTTGAGAACATTCTTTTTTGGACTTAGTCATTTTTCCGGCGTTTATCAGACTTTCAGATAGGGCAAATGTCAGTGAGAGTTCCAATTTCAGTTCCAGAGTGATTCGCCCAATGAGTCCTTGATATTTAGTCGCTTTCAGCCAATATTTTGGATTTTTGAAAATTTCACTTTTTTGTGAAAATATCCACTAAATGAGGGATTAATATGTGTGAGGGTACCCCAGGAGAGTTCCAAATGTGTGTGGGTAGAATATATATCCCACTGGGGTAAAATTGAAAAAAGTTGAGAAAATTTTTTTTTGGACTTAGTCATTTTTCCGGCGTTTATCAGACTTTCAGATAGGGCAAATGTCAGTGAGCGTTCTGATTTCAGTTCCAGAGCGATTCGCCCAATGAGTCCTTGATATTTAGTCGTTTTCAGCCAATATTTTGGATTTTTGAAAATTTCACTTTTTTGTGAAAATATCCACTAAATGAGGGAATAATATGTGTGAGGGTACCCCAGGAGAGTTCCAAATGTGTGTGGGTAGAATATATATCCCACAGGGGAAAAAATTGAAAAAAGTTGAAAAATTTTTTTTTTTGGACTTAGTCATCTTTCCGTCGTTTATCAGACTTTCAGATTGGGGAAATGTCAGTGAGCGTTCCGATTTCAGTTCCAGAGCGATTCGCCCAATGAGTCCTTGATATTTAGTCGTTTTCAGCCAATATTTTGGATTTTTGAAAATTTCACTTTTTTGTGAAAACATCCACTAAACGAGGGAATAATAAGTGTGAGGGTACCCCAGGAGAGTTCCAAATGTGTGTGGGTAGAATATATATCCCACTGGGGTAATATTGAAAAAAGTTGAGAAAATTTTTTTTTGGACTTAGTCATTTTTCTGGCGTTTATCAGACTTTCAGATAGGGCAAATGTCAGTGAGTGTTCTGATTTCAGTTCCAGAGCGATTCGCCCAATGAGTCCTTGATATTTTGTCGTTTTCAACCAATATTTTGGATTTTTGAAAATTTCACTTTTTTGTGAAAATATCCACTAAATGAGGGAATAATATATGTGTGAGGGTACCCCAGGAGAGTTCCAAATGTGTGTGGGTAGAATATATATTCCACGGGGGTAAAATTGAAAAAAGTTGAAAAAAATTTTTTTTTGGACTTAGTCGTTTTTCCGGCAATTATAAGACATTCAGTTAGGGTAAATGTCAGTGAGCGTTCCGATTTCAGTTCCAGAGCGATTCGCCCAATGAGTCCTTGATATTTAGTCATTTTCAGCCAATATTTTGGATTTTTGAAAATTTCACTTTTTTTGTGAAAATATCCACTAGATGAGGGAATAATATGTGTGAGGGTACCCCAGGAGAGTTCCAAATGTGTGTGGGTAGAATATATATCCCACGAGGTAAAATTGAAAAAAGTTGAAAAAAAATTTTTTTTGGACTTAGTCATTTTTCCGGCGTTTATCAAACTTTCAGATACGGCAAATGTCAGTGAGCGTTCCGATTTCAGTTCCAGAGCCTTTCGCCCAATGAGTCCTTGATATTTAGTCGTTTTCAGCCAATATTTTGGATTTTTGAAAATTTCACTTTTTTGTGAAAACATCCACTAAATGAGGGAATAATATGTGTGAGGGTACCCCAGGAGAGTTCCAAATGTGTGTGGGTAGAATATATATCCCACTGGGGTAAAATTGAAAAAAGTTGAGGAAATTTTTTTTTGGACTTAGTCATTTTTCCGGCGTTTATCAGACTTTCAGATAGGGCAAATGTCAGTGAGCGTTCTGATTTCAGTTCCAGAGCCTTTCGCCCAATGAGTCCTTGATATTTAGTCGTTTTCAGCCAATATTTTGGATTTTTGAAAATTTCACTTTTTTGTGAAAATATCCACTAAATGAGGGAATAATATGTGTGAGGGTACCCCAGGAGAGTTCCAAATGTGTGTGGGTAGAATATATATCCCACGGGGGTAAAATTGAAAAAAGTTGAAAAAAATATTTTTTTGGACTTAGTCGTTTTTCCGGCGTTTATCAGACATTCAGTTAGGGCAAATGTCAGTGAGCGTTCCGATTTCAGTTCCAGAGCGATTCGCCCAATGAGTCCTTGATATTTAGTCATTTTCAGCCAATATTTTGGATTTTTGAAAATTTCACTTTTTTGTGAAAATATCCACTAGATGAGGGAATAATATGTGTGAGGGTACCCCAGGAGAGTTCCAAATGTGTGTGGGTAGAATATATATCCCACGAGGGTAAAATTGAAAAAAGTTGAGAAAATTTTTTTTTGACTTGGTCATTTTTCTGGCGTTTATCAGACTTTCAGATAGGGCAAATGTCAGTGAGTGTTCTGATTTCAGTTCCAGAGCGATTCGCCCAATGAGTCCTTGATATTTTGTCGTTTTCAACCAATATTTTGGATTTTTGAAAATTTCACTTTTTTGTGAAAATATCCACTAAATGAGGGAATAATATGTGTGAGGGTACCCCAGGAGAGTTCCAAATGTGTGTGGGTAGAATATATATCCCACGGGGGTAAAATTGAAAAAAGTTGAAAAAAATATTTTTTTGGACTTAGTCGTTTTTCCGGCGTTTATCAGACATTCAGTTAGGGCAAATGTCAGTGAGCGTTCCGATTTCAGTTCCAGAGCGATTCGCCCAATGAGTCCTTGATATTTAGTCATTTTCAGCCAATATTTTGGATTTTTGAAAATTTCACTTTTTTGTGAAAATATCCACTAGATGAGGGAATAATATGTGTGAGGGTACCCCAGGAGAGTTCCAAATGTGTGTGGGTAGAACATATATCCCACGGGGGTAAAATTGAAAAAAGTTGAAAAAAAATTTTTTTTGGACTTAGTCATTTTTCCGGCGTTTATCAGACTTTCAGATAGGGCAAATGTCAGTGAGCGTTCTGATTTCAGTTCCAGAGCGATTCGCCCAATGAGTCCTTGATATTTAGTCGTTTTCAGGAAATATTTTTGATTTTTGAAAATTTCACTTTTTTGTGAAAATATCCACTAGATGAGGGAATAATATGTGTGAGGGTACCCCAGGAGAGTTCCAAATGTGTGTGGGTAGAATATATATCCCACGGGGGTAAAATTGAAAAAAGTTGAGAAAATTTTTTTTTGGACTTGGTCATTTTTCTGGCGTTTATCAGACTTTCAGATAGGGCAAATGTCAGTGAGTGTTCTGATTTCAGTTCCAGAGCGATTCGCCCAATGAGTCCTTGATATTTTGTCGTTTTCAACCAATATTTTGGATTTTTGAAAATTTCACTTTTTTGTGAAAACATCCACTAAATGAGGGAATAATATGTGTGAGGGTACCCCAGGAGAGTTCCAAATGTGTGTGGGTAGAATATATATCCCACGGGGGTAAAATTGAAAAAAGTTGAAAAAAATATTTTTTTGGACTTAGTCGTTCTTCAGGCGTTTATCAGACTTTCAGTTAGGGAAAATGTCAGTGAGCGTTCCGATTTCAGTTCCAGAGAGATTCGCCCAATGAGTCCTTGATATTTAGTCGTTTTCAGCCAATATTTTGGATTTTTGAAAATTTCACTTTTTTGTGAAAATATCCACTAAATGAGGGAATAATATGTGTGGGGGTACCCCAGGAGAGTTCCAAATGTGTGTGGGTAGAATATATATCCCACTGGGGTAAAATTGAAAAAAGTTGAGAAAATTTTTTTTTGGACTTAGTCATTTTTCCGGCGTTTATCAGACTTTCAGATAGGGCAAATGTCAGTGAGCGTTCCGATATCAGTTCCAGAGCGATTCGCCCAATGAGTCCTTGATATTTAGTCGTTTTCAGCCAATATTTTGGATTTTTGAAAATTTCACTTTTTTGTGAAAATATCCACTAGATGAGGGAATAATATGTGTGAGGGTACCCCAGGAGAGTTCCAAATGTGTGTGGGTAGAATATATATCCCACGGGGGTAAAATTGAAAAAAGTTGAGAAAATTTTTTTTTGGACTTGGTCATTTTTCTGGCGTTTATCAGACTTTCAGATAGGGCAAATGTCAGTGAGTGTTCTGATTTCAGTTCCAGAGCGATTCGCCCAATGAGTCCTTGATATTTTGTCGTTTTCAACCAATATTTTGGATTTTTGAAAATTTCACTTTTTTGTGAAAATATCCACTAAATGAGGGAATAATATGTGTGAGGGTACCCCAGGATAGTTCCAAATGTGTGTGGGTAGAATATATATCCCACGGGGGTAAAATTGAAAAAAGTTGAAAAAAATATTTTTTTGGACTTAGTCGTTTTTCCGGCGTTTATCAGACTTTCAGATAGGGCAAATGTCAGTGAGCGTTCTGATTTCAGTTCCAGAGCCTTTCGCCCAATGAGTCCTTGATATTTAGTCGTTTTCAGCCAATATTTTGGATTTTTGAAAATTTCACTTTTTTGTGAAAATACCCACTAAATGAGCGAATAATATGTGTGAGGGTACCCCAGGAGAGTTCCAAATGTGTGTGGGTAGAATATATATCCCACGGGGGTAAAATTGAAAAAAGTTGAAAAAAATTTTTTTTGGGACTTAGTCGTTCTTCCGGCATTTATCAGACTTTCAGTTAGGGCAAATGTCAGTGAGCGTTCTGATTTCAGTTCCAGAGCCTTTCGCCCAATGAGTCCTTGATATTTAGTCGTTTTCAGCCAATATTTTGGATTTTTGAAAATTTCACTTTTTTGTGAAAATATCCACTAAATGAGGGAATAATATGTGTGAGGGTACCCCAGGAGAGTTCCAAATGTGTGTGGGTAGAATATATATCCCACGGAGGTAAAATTGAAAAAAGTTGAAAAAAATTTTTTTTGGACTTAGTCGTTTTGCCGCCGTTTATCAGACTTTCAGTTAGGGCAAATGTCAGTGAGCGTTCCGATTTCAGTTCCAGAGCGATTAGCCCAATGAGTCCTTGATATTTAGTCGTTTTCAGCCAATATTTTGGATTTTTGAAAATTTCACTTTTTTGTGAAAATATCCACTAGATGAGGGAATAATATGTGTGAGGGTACCCCAGGAGAGTTCCAAATGTGTGTGGGTAGAATATATATCCCACTGGGGTAAAATTGAAAAAAGTTGAGAAAATTTTTTTTTGGACTTAGTCATTTTTCCGGCGTTTATCAGACTTTCAGATAGGGCAAATGTCAGTGAGCGTTCCGATTTCAGTTCCAGAGCGATTCGCCCAATGAGTCCTTGATATTTAGTCGTTTTCAGGAAATATTTTTGATTTTTGAAAATTTCACTTTTTTGTGAAAATATCCACTAGATGAGGGAATAATATGTGTGAGGGTACCCCAGGAGAGTTCCAAATGTGTGTGGGTAGAATATATATCCCACGGGGGTAAAATTGAAAAAAGTTGAGAAAATTTTTTTTTGGACTTGGTCATTTTTCTGGCGTTTATCAGACTTTCAGATAGGGCAAATGTCAGTGAGTGTTCTGATTTCAGTTCCAGAGCGATTCGCCCAATGAGTCCTTGATATTTTGTCGTTTTCAACCAATATTTTGGATTTTTGAAAATTTCACTTTTTTGTGAAAACATCCACTAAATGAGGGAATAATATGTGTGAGGGTACCCCAGGAGAGTTCCAAATGTGTGTGGGTAGAATATATATCCCACGGGGGTAAAATTGAAAAAAGTTGAAAAAAATATTTTTTTGGACTTAGTCGTTCTTCAGGCGTTTATCAGACTTTCAGTTAGGGAAAATGTCAGTGAGCGTTCCGATTTCAGTTCCAGAGAGATTCGCCCAATGAGTCCTTGATATTTAGTCGTTTTCAGCCAATATTTTGGATTTTTGAAAATTTCACTTTTTTGTGAAAATATCCACTAAATGAGGGAATAATATGTGTGGGGGTACCCCAGGAGAGTTCCAAATGTGTGTGGGTAGAATATATATCCCACTGGGGTAAAATTGAAAAAAGTTGAGAAAATTTTTTTTTGGACTTAGTCATTTTTCCGGCGTTTATCAGACTTTCAGATAGGGCAAATGTCAGTGAGCGTTCCGATATCAGTTCCAGAGCGATTCGCCCAATGAGTCCTTGATATTTAGTCGTTTTCAGCCAATATTTTGGATTTTTGAAAATTTCACTTTTTTGTGAAAATATCCACTAGATGAGGGAATAATATGTGTGAGGGTACCCCAGGAGAGTTCCAAATGTGTGTGGGTAGAATATATATCCCACGGGGGTAAAATTGAAAAAAGTTGAGAAAATTTTTTTTTGGACTTGGTCATTTTTCTGGCGTTTATCAGACTTTCAGATAGGGCAAATGTCAGTGAGTGTTCTGATTTCAGTTCCAGAGCGATTCGCCCAATGAGTCCTTGATATTTTGTCGTTTTCAACCAATATTTTGGATTTTTGAAAATTTCACTTTTTTGTGAAAATATCCACTAAATGAGGGAATAATATGTGTGAGGGTACCCCAGGATAGTTCCAAATGTGTGTGGGTAGAATATATATCCCACGGGGGTAAAATTGAAAAAAGTTGAAAAAAATATTTTTTTGGACTTAGTCGTTTTTCCGGCGTTTATCAGACTTTCAGATAGGGCAAATGTCAGTGAGCGTTCTGATTTCAGTTCCAGAGCCTTTCGCCCAATGAGTCCTTGATATTTAGTCGTTTTCAGCCAATATTTTGGATTTTTGAAAATTTCACTTTTTTGTGAAAATACCCACTAAATGAGCGAATAATATGTGTGAGTGTACCACAGGAGAGTTCCAAATGTGTGTGGGTAGAATATATATCCCACGGGGGTAAAATTGAAAAAAGTTGAAAAAAATTTTTTTTGGGACTTAGTCGTTCTTCCGGCGTTTATCAGACTTTCAGTTAGGGCAAATGTCAGTGAGCGTTCTGATTTCAGTTCCAGAGCCTTTCGCCCAATGAGTCCTTGATATTTAGTCGTTTTCAGCCAATATTTTGGATTTTTGAAAATTTCACTTTTTTGTGAAAATATCCACTAAATGAGGGAATAATATGTGTGAGGGTACCCCAGGAGAGTTCCAAATGTGTGTGGGTAGAATATATATCCCACGGAGGTAAAATTGAAAAAAGTTGAAAAAAATTTTTTTTGGACTTAGTCGTTTTGCCGCCGTTTATCAGACTTTCAGTTAGGGCAAATGTCAGTGAGCGTTCCGATTTCAGTTCCAGAGCGATTAGCCCAATGAGTCCTTGATATTTAGTCGTTTTCAGCCAATATTTTGGATTTTTGAAAATTTCACTTTTTTGTGAAAATATCCACTAGATGAGGGAATAATATGTGTGAGGGTACCCCAGGAGAGTTCCAAATGTGTGTGGGTAGAATATATATCCCACTGGGGTAAAATTGAAAAAAGTTGAGAAAATTTTTTTTTGGACTTAGTCATTTTTCCGGCGTTTATCAGACTTTCAGATAGGGCAAATGTCAGTGAGCGTTCCGATTTCAGTTCCAGAGCGATTCGCCCAATGAGTCCTTGATATTTAGTCGTTTTCAGGAAATATTTTTGATTTTTGAAAATTTCACTTTTTTGTGAAAATATCCACTAGATGAGGGAATAATATGTGTGAGGGTACCCCAGGAGAGTTCCAAATGTGTGTGGGTAGAATATATATCCCACGGGGGTAAAATTGAAAAAAGTTGAGAAAATTTTTTTTTGGACTTGGTCATTTTTCTGGCGTTTATCAGACTTTCAGATAGGGCAAATGTCAGTGAGTGTTCTGATTTCAGTTCCAGAGCGATTCGCCCAATGAGTCCTTGATATTTTGTCGTTTTCAACCAATATTTTGGATTTTTGAAAATTTCACTTTTTTGTGAAAACATCCACTAAATGAGGGAATAATATGTGTGAGGGTACCCCAGGAGAGTTCCAAATGTGTGTGGGTAGAATATATATCCCACGGGGGTAAAATTGAAAAAAGTTGAAAAAAATATTTTTTTGGACTTAGTCGTTCTTCAGGCGTTTATCAGACTTTCAGTTAGGGAAAATGTCAGTGAGCGTTCCGATTTCAGTTCCAGAGAGATTCGCCCAATGAGTCCTTGATATTTAGTCGTTTTCAGCCAATATTTTGGATTTTTGAAAATTTCACTTTTTTGTGAAAATATCCACTAAATGAGGGAATAATATGTGTGGGGGTACCCCAGGAGAGTTCCAAATGTGTGTGGGTAGAATATATATCCCACTGGGGTAAAATTGAAAAAAGTTGAGAAAATTTTTTTTTGGACTTAGTCATTTTTCCGGCGTTTATCAGACTTTCAGATAGGGCAAATGTCAGTGAGCGTTCCGATATCAGTTCCAGAGCGATTCGCCCAATGAGTCCTTGATATTTAGTCGTTTTCAGCCAATATTTTGGATTTTTGAAAATTTCACTTTTTTGTGAAAATATCCACTAGATGAGGGAATAATATGTGTGAGGGTACCCCAGGAGAGTTCCAAATGTGTGTGGGTAGAATATATATCCCACGGGGGTAAAATTGAAAAAAGTTGAGAAAATTTTTTTTTGGACTTGGTCATTTTTCTGGCGTTTATCAGACTTTCAGATAGGGCAAATGTCAGTGAGTGTTCTGATTTCAGTTCCAGAGCGATTCGCCCAATGAGTCCTTGATATTTTGTCGTTTTCAACCAATATTTTGGATTTTTGAAAATTTCACTTTTTTGTGAAAATATCCACTAAATGAGGGAATAATATGTGTGAGGGTACCCCAGGATAGTTCCAAATGTGTGTGGGTAGAATATATATCCCACGGGGGTAAAATTGAAAAAAGTTGAAAAAAATATTTTTTTGGACTTAGTCGTTTTTCCGGCGTTTATCAGACTTTCAGATAGGGCAAATGTCAGTGAGCGTTCTGATTTCAGTTCCAGAGCCTTTCGCCCAATGAGTCCTTGATATTTAGTCGTTTTCAGCCAATATTTTGGATTTTTGAAAATTTCACTTTTTTGTGAAAATACCCACTAAATGAGCGAATAATATGTGTGAGTGTACCACAGGAGAGTTCCAAATGTGTGTGGGTAGAATATATATCCCACGGGGGTAAAATTGAAAAAAGTTGAAAAAAATTTTTTTTGGGACTTAGTCGTTCTTCCGGCGTTTATCAGACTTTCAGTTAGGGCAAATGTCAGTGAGCGTTCTGATTTCAGTTCCAGAGCCTTTCGCCCAATGAGTCCTTGATATTTAGTCGTTTTCAGCCAATATTTTGGATTTTTGAAAATTTCACTTTTTTGTGAAAATATCCACTAAATGAGGGAATAATATGTGTGAGGGTACCCCAGGAGAGTTCCAAATGTGTGTGGGTAGAATATATATCCCACGGAGGTAAAATTGAAAAAAGTTGAAAAAAATTTTTTTTGGACTTAGTCGTTTTGCCGCCGTTTATCAGACTTTCAGTTAGGGCAAATGTCAGTGAGCGTTCCGATTTCAGTTCCAGAGCGATTAGCCCAATGAGTCCTTGATATTTAGTCGTTTTCAGCCAATATTTTGGATTTTTGAAAATTTCACTTTTTTGTGAAAATATCCACTAGATGAGGGAATAATATGTGTGAGGGTACCCCAGGAGAGTTCCAAATGTGTGTGGGTAGAATATATATCCCACTGGGGTAAAATTGAAAAAAGTTGAGAAAATTTTTTTTTGGACTTAGTCATTTTTCCGGCGTTTATCAGACTTTCAGATAGGGCAAATGTCAGTGAGCGTTCCGATTTCAGTTCCAGAGCGATTCGCCCAATGAGTCCTTGATATTTAGTCGTTTTCAGGAAATATTTTTGATTTTTGAAAATTTCACTTTTTTGTGAAAATATCCACTAGATGAGGGAATAATATGTGTGAGGGTACCCCAGGAGAGTTCCAAATGTGTGTGGGTAGAATATATATCCCACGGGGGTAAAATTGAAAAAAGTTGAGAAAATTTTTTTTTGGACTTGGTCATTTTTCTGGCGTTTATCAGACTTTCAGATAGGGCAAATGTCAGTGAGTGTTCTGATTTCAGTTCCAGAGCGATTCGCCCAATGAGTCCTTGATATTTTGTCGTTTTCAACCAATATTTTGGATTTTTGAAAATTTCACTTTTTTGTGAAAACATCCACTAAATGAGGGAATAATATGTGTGAGGGTACCCCAGGAGAGTTCCAAATGTGTGTGGGTAGAATATATATCCCACGGGGGTAAAATTGAAAAAAGTTGAAAAAAATATTTTTTTGGACTTAGTCGTTCTTCAGGCGTTTATCAGACTTTCAGTTAGGGAAAATGTCAGTGAGCGTTCCGATTTCAGTTCCAGAGAGATTCGCCCAATGAGTCCTTGATATTTAGTCGTTTTCAGCCAATATTTTGGATTTTTGAAAATTTCACTTTTTTGTGAAAATATCCACTAAATGAGGGAATAATATGTGTGGGGGTACCCCAGGAGAGTTCCAAATGTGTGTGGGTAGAATATATATCCCACTGGGGTAAAATTGAAAAAAGTTGAGAAAATTTTTTTTTGGACTTAGTCATTTTTCCGGCGTTTATCAGACTTTCAGATAGGGCAAATGTCAGTGAGCGTTCCGATATCAGTTCCAGAGCGATTCGCCCAATGAGTCCTTGATATTTAGTCGTTTTCAGCCAATATTTTGGATTTTTGAAAATTTCACTTTTTTGTGAAAATATCCACTAGATGAGGGAATAATATGTGTGAGGGTACCCCAGGAGAGTTCCAAATGTGTGTGGGTAGAATATATATCCCACGGGGGTAAAATTGAAAAAAGTTGAGAAAATTTTTTTTTGGACTTGGTCATTTTTCTGGCGTTTATCAGACTTTCAGATAGGGCAAATGTCAGTGAGTGTTCTGATTTCAGTTCCAGAGCGATTCGCCCAATGAGTCCTTGATATTTTGTCGTTTTCAACCAATATTTTGGATTTTTGAAAATTTCACTTTTTTGTGAAAATATCCACTAAATGAGGGAATAATATGTGTGAGGGTACCCCAGGATAGTTCCAAATGTGTGTGGGTAGAATATATATCCCACGGGGGTAAAATTGAAAAAAGTTGAAAAAAATATTTTTTTGGACTTAGTCGTTTTTCCGGCGTTTATCAGACATTCAGTTAGGGCAAATGTCAGTGAGCATTCCGATTTCAGTTCCAGAGCGATTCGCCCAATGAGTCCTTGATATTTAGTCATTTTCAGCCAATATTTTGGATTTTTGAAAATTTCACTTTTTTGTGAAAATATCCACTAAATGAGGGAATAATATGTGTGAGGGTACCCCAGGAGAGTTCCAAATGTGTGTGGGTAGAATATATATCCCACTGGGGTAAAATTGAAAAAAGTTGAGGAAATTTTTTTTTGGACTTAGTCATTTTTCCGGCGTTTATCAGACTTTCAGATAGGGCAAATGTCAGTGAGCGTTCTGATTTCAGTTCCAGAGCCTTTCGCCCAATGAGTCCTTGATATTTAGTCGTTTTCAGCCAATATTTTGGATTTTTGAAAATTTCACTTTTTTGTGAAAATATCCACTAAATGAGGGAATAATATGTGTGAGGGTACCCCAGGAGAGTTCCAAATGTGTGTGGGTAGAATATATATCCCACGGAGGTAAAATTGAAAAAAGTTGAAAAAAATTTTTTTTGGACTTAGTCGTTTTGCCGCCGTTTATCAGACTTTCAGTTAGGGCAAATGTCAGTGAGCGTTCCGATTTCAGTTCCAGAGCGATTAGCCCAATGAGTCCTTGATATTTAGTCGTTTTCAGCCAATATTTTGGATTTTTGAAAATTTCACTTTTTTGTGAAAATATCCACTAGATGAGGGAATAATATGTGTGAGGGTACCCCAGGAGAGTTCCAAATGTGTGTGGGTAGAATATATATCCCACTGGGGTAAAATTGAAAAAAGTTGAGAAAATTTTTTTTTGGACTTAGTCATTTTTCCGGCGTTTATCAGACTTTCAGATAGGGCAAATGTCAGTGAGCGTTCCGATTTCAGTTCCAGAGCGATTCGCCCAATGAGTCCTTGATATTTAGTCGTTTTCAGGAAATATTTTTGATTTTTGAAAATTTCACTTTTTTGTGAAAATATCCACTAGATGAGGGAATAATATGTGTGAGGGTACCCCAGGAGAGTTCCAAATGTGTGTGGGTAGAATATATATCCCACGGGGGTAAAATTGAAAAAAGTTGAGAAAATTTTTTTTTGGACTTGGTCATTTTTCTGGCGTTTATCAGACTTTCAGATAGGGCAAATGTCAGTGAGTGTTCTGATTTCAGTTCCAGAGCGATTCGCCCAATGAGTCCTTGATATTTTGTCGTTTTCAACCAATATTTTGGATTTTTGAAAATTTCACTTTTTTGTGAAAATATCCACTAAATGAGGGAATAATATGTGTGAGGGTACCCCAGGAGAGTTCCAAATGTGTGTGGGTAGAATATATATCCCATGGGGGTAAAATTGAAAAAAGTTGAAAAAAATATTTTTTTGGACTTAGTCGTTTTTCCGGCGTTTATCAGACATTCAGTTAGGGCAAATGTCAGTGAGCATTCCGATTTCAGTTCCAGAGCGATTCGCCCAATGAGTCCTTGATATTTAGTCATTTTCAGCCAATATTTTGGATTTTTGAAAATTTCACTTTTTTGTGAAAATATCCACTAGATGAGGGAATAATATGTGTGAGGGTACCCCAGGAGAGTTCCAAATGTGTGTGGGTAGAATATATATCCCACTGGGGTAAAATTGAAAAAAGTTGAGGAAATTTTTTTTTGGACTTAGTCATTTTTCCGGCGTTTATCAGACTTTCAGATAGGGCAAATGTCAGTGAGCGTTCTGATTTCACTTCCAGAGCCTTTCGCCCAATGAGTCCTTGATATTTAGTCATTTTCAGCCAATATTTTGGATTTTTGAAAATTTCACTTTTTTGTGAAAATATCCACTAAATGAGGGAATAATATGTGTGAGGGTACCCCAGGAGAGTTCCAAATGTGTGTGGGTAGAATATATATCCCACGGGGGTAAAATTGAAAAAAGTTGAAAAAAATTTTTTTTGGGACTTAGTCGTTCTTCCGGCGTTTATCAGACTTTCAGTTAGGGCAAATGTCAGTGAGCGTTCTGATTTCAGTTCCAGAGCATTTCGCCCAATGAGTCCTTGATATTTAGTCGTTTTCAGCCAATATTTTGGATTTTTGAAAATTTCACTTTTTTGTGAAAATATCCACTAAATGAGGGAATAATATGTGTGAGGGTACCCCAGGAGAGTTCCAAATGTGTGTGGGTAGAATATATATCCCACGGGGGTAAAATTGAAAAAAGTTGGAAAAAATTTTTTTTTGGACTTAGTCGTTCTTCCGGCGTTTATCAGACTTTCAGTTAGGGCAAATGTCAGTGAGCGTTCCAATTTCAGTTCCAGAGCGATTCGCCCAATGAGTCCTTGATATTTAGTCGTTTTCAGCCAATATTTTGGATTTTTGAAAATTTCACTTTTTTGTGAAAATATCCACTAAATGAGGGAATATTATGTGTGAGGGTACCCCAGGAGAGTTCCAAATGTGTGTGGGTAGAATATATATCCCACTGGGGTAAAATTGAAAAAAGTTGAGAAAATTTTTTTTTGGACTTAGTCATTTTTCTGGCGTTTATCAGACTTTCAGATAGGGCAAATGTCAGTGAGTGTTCTGATTTCAGTTCCAGAGCGATTCGCCCAATGAGTCCTTGATATTTAGTCGTTTTCAGCCAATATTTTGGATTTTTGAAAATTTCACTTTTTTGTGAAAATATCCACTAAATGAGGGAATAATATGTGTGAGGGTACCCCAGGAGAGTTCCAAATGTGTGTGGGTAGAATATATATCTCACGGGGGTAAAATTGAAAAAAGTTGAAAAATATATTTTTTTGGACTTAGTCGTTTTTCCGGCGTTTATCAGACATTCAGTTAGGGCAAATGTCAGTGATCGTTCCGATTTCAGTTCCAGAGTGATTCACCCAATGAGTCCTTGATATTTAGTCGTTTTCAGCCAATATTTTGGATTTTTGAAAATTTCATTTTTTTGTGAAAATATCCACTAAATGAGGGAATAATATGTGTGAGGGTACCCCAGGAGAGTTCCAAATGTGTGTGGGTAGAATATATATCCCACTGGGGTAAAATTGAAAAAAGTTGAGAAAATTTTTTTTTGGACTTAGTCATTTTTCTGGCGTTTATCAGACATTCAGTTAGGGCAAATGTCAGTGAGCGTTCCGATTTCAGTTCCAGAGCGATTCGCCCAATGAGTCCTTGATATTTAGTCATTTTCTGCCAATATTTTGGATTTTTGAAAATTTCACTTTTTTGTGAAAATATCCACTAGATGAGGGAATAATATGTGTGAGGGTACCCCAGGAGAGTTCCAAATGTGTGTGGGTAGAATATATATCCCACGGGGGTAAAATTGAAAAAAGTTGAAAAAAATTTTTTTTTGGACTTAGTCGTTTTTCCGGCGTTTATCAGACTTTCAGTTAGGGCAAATGTCAGTGAGCGTTCTGATTTCAGTTCCAGAGCCTTTCGCCCAATGAGTCCTTGATATTTAGTCGTTTTCAGCCAATATTTTGGATTTTTGAAAATTTCACTTTTTTGTGAAAATATCCACTAAATGAGGGAATAATATGTGTGAGGGTACCCCAGGAGAGTTCCAAATGTGTGTGGGTAGAATATATATCCCACGGGGGTAAAATTGAAAAAAGTTGGAAAAAATTTTTTTTTGGACTTAGTCGTTCTTCCGGCGTTTATCAGACTTTCAGTTAGGGCAAATGTCAGTGAGCGTTCCAATTTCAGTTCCAGAGCGATTCGCCCAATGAGTCCTTGATATTTAGTCGTTTTCAGCCAATATTTTGGATTTTTGAAAATTTCACTTTTTTGTGAAAATATCCACTAAATGAGGGAATAATATGTGTGAGGGTACCCCAGGAGAGTTCCAAATGTGTGTGGGTAGAATATATATCCCACTGGGGTAAAATTGAAAAAAGTTGAGAAAATTTTTTTTTGGACTTAGTCATTTTTCTGGCGTTTATCAGACTTTCAGATAGGGCAAATGTCAGTGAGTGTTCTGATTTCAGTTCCAGAGCGATTCGCCCAATGAGTCCTTGATATTTAGTCGTTTTCAGCCAATATTTTGGATTTTTGAAAATTTCACTTTTTTGTGAAAATATCCACTAAATGAGGGAATAATATGTGTGAGGGTACCCCAGGAGAGTTCCAAATGTGTGTGGGTAGAATATATATCTCACGGGGGTAAAATTGAAAAAAGTTGAAAAATATATTTTTTTGGACTTAGTCGTTTTTCCGGCGTTTATCAGACATTCAGTTAGGGCAAATGTCAGTGATCGTTCCGATTTCAGTTCCAGAGTGATTCACCCAATGAGTCCTTGATATTTAGTCGTTTTCAGCCAATATTTTGGATTTTTGAAAATTTCATTTTTTTGTGAAAATATCCACTAAATGAGGGAATAATATGTGTGAGGGTACCCCAGGAGAGTTCCAAATGTGTGTGGGTAGAATATATATCCCACTGGGGTAAAATTGAAAAAAGTTGAGAAAATTTTTTTTTGGACTTAGTCATTTTTCTGGCGTTTATCAGACATTCAGTTAGGGCAAATGTCAGTGAGCGTTCCGATTTCAGTTCCAGAGCGATTCGCCCAATGAGTCCTTGATATTTAGTCATTTTCTGCCAATAATTTGGATTTTTGAAAATTTCACTTTTTTGTGAAAATATCCACTAGATGAGGGAATAATATGTGTGAGGGTACCCCAGGAGAGTTCCAAATGTGTGTGGGTAGAATATATATCCCACGGGGGTAAAATTGAAAAAAGTTGAAAAAAATTTTTTTTTGGACTTAGTCGTTTTTCCGGCGTTTATCAGACTTTCAGTTAGGGCAAATGTCAGTGAGCGTTCCGATTTCAGTTCCAGAGCGATTCCCCCAATGAGTCCTTGATATTTAGTCGTTTTCAGCCAATATTTTGGATTTTTGAAAATTTCACTTTTTTGTGAAAATATCCTCTAAATGAGGGAATAATATGTGTGAGGGTACCCCAGGAGAGTTCCAAATGTGTGTGGGTAGAATATATATCCCACTGGGGTAAAATTGAAAAAAGTTGGGGAAATTTTTTTTTGGACTTAGTCATTTTTCCGGCGTTTATCAGACTTTCAGATAGGGCAAATGTCAGTGAGCGTTCTGATTTCAGTTCCAGAGCCTTTCGCCCAATGAGTCCTTGATATTTAGTCGTTTTCAGCCAATATTTTGGATTTTTGAAAATTTAACTTGTTTGTGAAAATATCCACTAAATGAGGGAATAATATGTGTGAGGGTACCCCAGGAGAGTTCCAAATGTGTGTGGGTAGAATATATATCCCACGGGGGTAAAATTGAAAAAAGTTGAAAAAAATTTTTTTTTGGACTTAGTCGTTCTTCCGGCGTTTATCAGACTTTCAGTTAGGGCAAATGTCAGTGAGCGTTCCGATTTCAGTTCCAGAGCGATTCGCCCAATGAGTCCTTGATATTTAGTCGTTTTCAGCCAATATTTTGGATTTTTGAAAATTTCACTTTTTTGTGAAAATATCCACTAGATGAGGGAATAATATGTGTGAGGGTACCCCAGGAGAGTTCCAAATGTGTGTGGGTAGAATATATATCCCGCGGGGGTAAAATTGAAAAAAGTTGAGAAAATTTTTTTTTGGACTTGGTCATTTTTCTGGCGTTTATCAGACTTTCAGATAGGGCAAATGTCAGTGAGTGTTCTGATTTCAGTTCCAGAGCGATTCGCCCAATGAGTCCTTGATATTTTATCGTTTTCAACCAATATTTTGGATTTTTGAAAATTTCACTTTTTTGTGAAAATATCCACTAAATGAGGGAATAATATGTGTGAGGGTACCCCAGGAGAGTTCCAAATGTGTGTGGGTAGAATATAGAATCATAGAATCATAGAATCATAGAATGGTAGAGTTGGAAGGGACCTCCTGGGTCATCTGGTCCAACCCCCTGCTCAAAGCAGGATTCACTAGATCATCTCAGACAGATGTCTGTCCAGCCTCTGTTTGAAGACGTCCATTGAAGGGGAACTCACCACCTCTCGTGGCAGCCTGTTCCACTCATTAATCACCCTAACTGTCAAAAAGTTTTTTCTAATATCTAATCTGTGTCTCCTCCCATTTAGTTTCATCCCATTGCTTCTAGTCTTTCCTTGTGCAAATGAGAATAAAGATGATCCTTCTACAATGTGACAGCCCTTGACATATTTGTAGACAGCTATTAAGTCTCCTCTCAGTCTTCTTTTTTGCAAGCTAAACATTCCCAAATCCTGCAACCGTTCCTCATAGGACATGGTTTGCAGACCAGTCACCATTCTGGTCGCTCTTCTCTGAACTTGCTTCAGTTTGTCTATGTCTTTTTTAAAATGTGGTGCCCAAAACTGTACACAGTATTCCAGATGAGGTCTGACCAAAGAGGAGTAAAGACCGATAATGACTTCACGTGATCTAGACTGTATGCTTCTGTTAATACATCCCAGAATTGTATTTGCCTTTTTTGCTGCTGCATCACACTGTTGACTCATGTTCAGTCTATTATCTATTAGTATACCTAAGTCTTTTTCACATGTACTGTTGCTTAGCTCTATTCCTCCCATTCTGTATATGCTTTTTTCATTTTTATTGCCCAGATGTAGTACTTTGCATTTTTCCCTGTTAAAAACCATTCTGTTGGTTGCTGCCCACTGCTCCAGTTTATTTAGGTCTTTTTGAATCCTCTCTCTCTCTTCTCTAGTATTGCCCAGTGGATATTTACATTCAGGATTTATTAATTAGAATATAAAATAGCAATGTACAACGCGTTTCTACTCATTACAGAGTCTTCATCAGGTACAATTTCGTAGTCATGCTTATGAAAAGTCTCTTCATTATATAAAGCACTGATCAGGTTCATCAGGGTCATGGACCGCCCAGTTAATTAATCATGTTAATTGAGTTGGTTTATGCATGTGATTAATTAATCATGCAATCTAAGGTTGTCTCTACTAGAGTAAAATCAAATAAAAATACAACAACAACTACAATAAAAATGCAACAACAAAAAAAAAAAAAAATGCAACAAAAAAAAAAAAAAAAAAAAAAAAAACACACAAAATACTTTCTTAAATGATTAAGAAGAAATAAAAGCCTGTTTTTGGTTAAAATGTTTAAAAGAATGTTTTTCTCCCCTGCATGTAGATCCAGTAACACTATCGCTCACTATTGACAGATTGTATTTAAGAGGAAAATCAGATTCATAATAATATTATGTTGTTCTTACTGACCTTCAGTGTGGTTATTATTTCTCTATTTAATGACTAATAAATATATGTTTATTGTTAATATATTCAAGGTCCTCTAATGTAAAGTGAACTCAGTGTGGTTCTGCCTGTTCAACTTTGTTTTTCTATCAAATATATTCAATTCTGTCATTTAATCCCTCTGGCTGTAGACACCGCATGCGATAAATCCAGAAGGATTCCTTTCTATTCAATGTTTGAATTCTATTCTGGGTGGAAACTGGTATGGATTCTACGGGGGTTATTTGAACTTCAAATTTCCCCCCGTGATTCTGCAGTAGATGGCGTGATAGGCTATGTGTTAAAAGCCCTATTTTGGCATTGTGACGGTGTCCACTAAGGCGGTTTTGCACTTTTCTTATGGTACGACCGACGTATTGTAAACCGCATTTGCAAGTAATAACGTATATAACGTAGTCTGTTTGACAGGTGAGATACTGGCGAATTGGAAATTTTTCACCTGTACTATGACAAATAATCTCTTTGCAGCCGTGTGATATACATCTGCAACAGTTGCAAAATTTCTTTCTGCATTTGAATACTCCCACTGATTTGGTTGTATTGAATCTTTTTTGCTCAGATAAAGTGGGGATGTTTTTAAGTCGGCTTGGAGCTATCAAATTCCTGATGGTTTTTCCTCTTCTAAAGGTGATCCCTGGTCTTTCAGGTAGGGATTCTCTTAGAAGAGGATCTTGTTGCAGAATATACCAATATTTACTGAGTATTTTTCTGACATTTAAATTTTCCTTATTATAGGCTGTGATGAAGTTAAATCTCCATTTATTAGGTTGTAAAGGATTTTTTGTGAACCTTGTACTGTCATTGGGGAATTTTAAGGTGGTATCTGTTTTTAATTTGTGTTCCTTGCTCTTTTCCTTAATTTTTTTTTTTTTTTCTGTCTTATTTGACTTATTTTTCATTGCCAAAAGGCAATCCTTCTGTGTCTTTTTTCTGTTGGTTTCATATGCTGCTGAAATTAGTTTTTTGGGGTACTTTTTTGTTTTAAACCGGTCTATAAGGACTTTTGCTTGTATATTATAGTCCTCTAGTTGTGTGTTATTTTTCCTTATACGTAAAAACTGGCTATAAGGGATGTTTTTTTTCCATTTGTGAAAATGTGCACTATTAAACTCTAAATATCCATTTGAATCTACTACTTTAAAGTATGTTTTTGTTATTAATGAGTTTTTTTTAAAAATGATTTCTAAATCTAAAAAATTAATTTTATTTATACTCATATTAAAAGTGAAATTGATACCCCACTCATTTTGATTTAGTTCATAAATAAGTTGTTCCGCCATTTTTTGGTCTCTTTTCCACAGGATAACTAGATCATCAATATATCTACGGTACAGGATAATATTTTCTGTATACATGGCTTTTGTCAGAGCTGATAGGGACTCGAAACGTCCCATGAATAAATTAGCGAAACTAGGCGCGACTCGAGTCCCCATTGCTGTACCGAGCTTCTGGACATATAACTGGTCTTGGAATTCAAATATATTTCTCTTTAAGATGAATTCAAGGCCTAAAAGAATGAATTGTATTTGTGCTTGCGGCATATTGGTATATTTTTCTAAGTAATATCGAGTTGCTGATATCCCCAATTGGTGGTCTATGTTTGAATATAGTGCTGTTACATCTAAGGATATGAACCAATATCCTTCTTCCCAATATATATCCTGTAATTCTTCTATCAGTTGGGTAGAATCACGTAGATACGATGGGAGTTTTTTCACTATGTTTTGTAGATGGAGATCGATATAATGGGAAAGATAGCTGGTGAGTGAATTTATACCAGCTATAATGGGGCGACCTGGTGGATTAATTGGATCCTTATGAATTTTGGGTAGATGATAAAAAAAAGTTAGGGAGTATTCTTTATTTGTGAGAAACTGCTTTTCTCTTTTATCTATAATTCCTTTTTCATAAGCGGTATTTATGATTAGATGATATTCTTTAGAAATGGTTTTTGAAGGATCTATATTAAGTTTACTATAATATTTTTCATCTGATAGTATTCTATGTGCTTCTTTGAGGTACACTTCTCGATCTTGAATTATTATCCCCCCCCCTTTATCTGCTTCTCTAATGACAATTGTATTATTATTTTTTAAGGTTTTTATGGCACATTTTTCTTTTTTTGTGATGTTAGCTCTTGTTTTCAGGTTTTCTTTCACATGGTGTTTTTTATTATTCTTTTTTGAAGATTTTTTAAAAAACTGTTTTTTATTTATTTTGCGGAATTCGTCCCCTACCAATGAGAGGAAGGTCTCAATGTAGCTTCCGCTATGATGGATAGGATTAAAATTAGATCTATTTTTAACTACAAGATGTATATTTTCATCATGTTTATTTTCAGACTTAGAATTATTTTTAGGATTTTTACGTATTTCCGTAGGTTCAAAAGTTTTTTCTTTTATTTTTTCTTTTATCGCAAAATGTCTGGATAGGGTAAGACGTCTTATGAACTGATTTAGATCAATATACAGATCAAAGTTATTTGCACGTTGGTCAGGGCAGAAGTTCAGTCCTTTTTCAAGCAGAGTTTGTTCATTTTCATTTAGTGTGTATTTAGATAAATTGAAAATTTTTATTTTATCTGAGTTTACTTTCCTATCTCTTTTCATTACTTTTTTATTTTTTATATGTTTCTTATTACTTTTTATTTTTTTGTTTGGGCTATTTTTTCTTTTTCTGTCAAATTTAAGGAGGTAGGATTTGGTAATGATTTTTTTAGGGTGTTTCCTACCTGCTCTCGTGCCTCTGGGCCGCCTTTTCTTTTTTTGTTGGTTTGAGATGTAATCAAGGGAAAAAATTGAGTTATCTGCTGTTGTGAAGGAGGTAGCATAATGGGAGCCATAGAGGTGAGGCTTATTATCGGAGGAAGCAGTGTTTCTAATAGAGGTGGGGGTTGGAGGGGTCCAATCTCTAAAAAAGAAATATGTGAGGCTGTAGATGAAGGGGAGTATGACGGTGCTTGGATGACAGTTATAAAGGGTTGAGAGCTGTCCTCTACACTATGTGTTGTTAGATTTGCTAGATTTGTTATATTTAGAAGATCCTCACATTCAGTAATTTCTTCGATGTCCCTGCTTTCTATTGAACAGGGATTAACCCATGTGTTAGCAGTCGTAGTTGTTTTATTTGTTAATAATTTTAAGGGTGGGAGACCCGGGTTGGGTGCCGGAAGATTATGCACTTCCGCATTGACTTCTATGTGAATGGGAGAGATATTAGCAGTGGGAATTATGTTGCAGGGAGATTTTATTTTCTCTGTATGTTGGAAATTTTTCCCACTACTAGGTGTAGACTGGCAATGTGACTGTTTAATAGTTGAGAAGCTTGCATTATTTTTCCTTGGAATCCGATTGTGATTGGGAGTTGATTCATTTACCCAATATTTATTTGAGGTTTGTCTATTCCTTGCATGCTTTGAATTGTAAAACGTACAAATAGTATCTATAGTTTCTCTCTGTTTTTTTGAAAACATGTTTTCGTTTGTGATGTTCTCTTTGGTGTTTTGATGTAATTGTTTCTCTTTATTAGTTTTACGTAAATTTATATTTTCAACTGTATTTTGCTTAAAATTTGCTTCCATATTATTTCTAAGATTATTTTTATTGTTATTGTAGGGATACATGTCTCTCCTCAGTTTTTTGGTTTTATGTTCGATAAGACCATTCTCAAATCTCTGCAGATTCCCATTTGTATCAGAATTTACTATGTTAAAATAGGAGGAATGATTGAATTCATTCAGTTCTGTCAACAATTTTTCACAGTTTTCAGAAGCATTTTTTGCAAGCATTTTCCTTTTCTTTATCAATAAAGACATTAATTTGTAAGAACAATTGTCTATAATCTTTCTCCAGTCCTTTGTGAAATCCGGATCTTCCGGAAAGGAACTGTCAAAATGAATCTCCAGTCCCCTAGGGATAATACTTTTATCTAAACATATATTTAAAAATTCCGCGTCAAGCTGGTGTCTAATTTCCATCTTCATTGTTTTTTCGAACATGAAAAACAATGTATTGATCTTCTTTTTAGTGTCTAGATCTATGTCATTAGGTATGAATCCCACTTTTTTTTTTATCATCTACCCAAAATTCATAAGGATCCAATTAATCCACCAGGTCGCCCCATTATAGCTGGTATAAATTCACTCACCAGCTATCTTTCCCATTATATCGATCTCCATCTACAAAACATAGTGAAAAAACTCCCATCGTATCTACGTGATTCTACCCAACTGATAGAAGAATTACAGGATATATATTGGGAAGAAGGATATTGGTTCATATCCTTAGATGTAACAGCACTATATTCAAACATAGACCACCAATTGGGGATATCAGCAACTCGATATTACTTAGAAACATATACCAATATGCCGCAAGCACAAATACAATTCATTCTTTTAGGCCTTGAATTCATCTTAAAGGGAAATATATTTGAATTCCAAGACCAGTTATATGTCCAGAAGCTCGGTACAGCAATGGGGACTCGAGTCGCGCCTAGTTTCGCTAATTTATTCATGGGACGTTTCGAGTCCCTATCAGCTCTGACAAAAGCCATGTATACAGAAAATATTATCCTGTACCGTAGATATATTGATGATCTAGTTATCCTGTGGAAAGGAGACCAAAAAATGGCGGAACAACTTATTTATGAACTAAATCAAAATGAGTGGGGTATCAATTTCACTTTTAATATGAGTATAAATAAAATTAATTTTTTAGATTTAGAAATCAGTTTTAAAAAAAACTCATTAATAACAAAAACATACTTTAAAGTAGTAGATTCAAATGGATATTTAGAGTTTAATAGTGCACATTTTCACAAATGGAAAAAAAACATCCCTTATAGCCAGTTTTTACGTATAAGGAAAAATAACACACAACTAGAGGACTATAATATACAAGCAAAAGTCCTTATAGACCGGTTTAAAACAAAAAAGTACCCCAAAAAACTAATTTCAGCAGCATATGAAACCAACAGAAAAAAGACACAGAAGGATTGCCTTTTGGCAATGAAAAATAAGTCAAATAAGACAGAAAAAATTAAGGAAAAGAGCAAGGAACACAAATTAAAAACAGATACCACCTTAAAATTCCCCAATGACAGTACAAGGTTCACAAAAAATCCTTTACAACCTAATAAATGGAGATTTAACTTCATCACAGCCTATAATAAGGAAAATTTAAATGTCAGAAAAATACTCAGTAAATATTGGTATATTCTGCAACAAGATCCTCTTCTAAGAGAATCCCTACCTGAAAGACCAGGGATCACCTTTAGAAGAGGAAAAACCATCAGGAATTTGATAGCTCCAAGCCGACTTAAAAACATCCCCACTTTATCTGAGCAAAAAAGATTCAATACAACCAAATCAGTGGGAGTATTCAAATGCAGAAAGAAATTTTGCAACTGTTGCAGATGTATATCACACGGCTGCAAAGAGATTATTTGTCATAGTACAGGTGAAAAATTTCCAATTCGCCAGTATCTCACCTGTCAAACAGACTACGTTATATACGTTATTACTTGCAAATGCGGTTTACAATACGTCGGTCGTACCATAAGAAAAGTGCAAAACCGCCTTAGTGGACACCGTCACAATGCCAAAATAGGGCTTTTAACACATAGCCTATCACGCCATCTACTGCAGAATCACGGGGGGAAATTTGAAGTTCAAATAACCCCCGTAGAATCCATACCAGTTTCCACCCAGAATAGAATTCAAACATTGAATAGAAAGGAATCCTTCTGGATTTATCGCATGCGGTGTCTACAGCCAGAGGGATTAAATGACAGAATTGAATATATTTGATAGAAAAACAAAGTTGAACAGGCAGGACCACACTGAGTTCACTTTACATTAGAGGACCTTGAATATATTAACAATAAACATATATTTATTAGTCATTAAATAGAGAAATAATAACCACACTGAAGGTCAGTAAGAACAACATAATATTATTATGAATCTGATTTTCCTCTTAAATACAATCTGTCAATAGTGAGCGATAGTGTTACTGGATCTACATGCAGGGGAGAAAAACATTCTTTTAAACATTTTAACCAAAAACAGGCTTTTATTTCTTCTTAATCATTTAAGAAAGTATTTTGTGTGGTTTTTTTTTTTTTTTTGTTGCATTTTTTTTTTTTTTTGTTGTTGCATTTTTATTGTAGTTGTTGTTGTATTTTTATTTGATTTTACTCTAGTAGAGACAACCTTAGATTGCATGATTAATTAATCACATGCATAAACCAACTCAATTAACATGATTAATTAACTGGGCGGTCCATGACCCTGATGAACCTGATCAGTGCTTTATATAATGAAGAGACTTTTCATAAGCATGACTACGAAATTGTACCTGATGAAGACTCTGTAATGAGTAGAAACGCGTTGTACATTGCTATTTTATATTCTAATTAATAAATCCTGAATGTAAATATCCACTGGGCCCTATTTGGAAGCGCCGCGATATACAAACCGGAATTTATCGAACCGATCTACTGAGCAAACAGGATCTTCTAACATGAGGACCTGATCCTTCCGGTAAAGCGTGCTGCAAGCCACAAGAGTCCACCACTACTAAACGTTAAACCTCAAGATTACTTAAAGGTGAGCAGTGTAACGGGTCCGGGAGGCGGAACCTCTGAGCTACTATACAAGGGGGCGGCCCTTGTAAGGGAGCGGGTGGCAGTCTCTGGATGAACGGACCGGGAGTTACGGCAAGTGATCAGGGCAGTCTCTGGGTAAGGGGTAGGTACGACCTGTGATGGCAGAGCCTCCGGGTAGGCTAGCAGGCAGATGGTAGATGTGTGCTCCCAGGTGAGCAAGCGAGAGTCTCTGGAATAGCAGGTGGTCACGGCACGTGACGGCGGAACCTCCGGGCTGGCAGGCAGGTAGGTAACGGAGAAGCGCTCCCAGGTGAGCGGGCAAGAGTCTCTGGAATAGCTGGTGGTCACCGCACGTGACAACGGGACCTCCGGGCTGGCAAGCAGGCAGGTAACGGAGATGCGCTCCCAGGTGAGCGGGCAAGAGTCTCTGAGATAGCTGGTGGTCACAGCACGTGACAACGGAGCCTCCGGGCTGGCAAGCAGGCAGGTAGTGGAGAAGCGCTCCCAGGTGAGCGGGCAAGCTGGTCCATAGACAGACTGACCGGAGTTGTAAGGCAGACCGTCGGACCTCAGGCAAGCAGGCAGGTAACAAGTATTCAGGCAGGTATCAGGCAGGTAACTAGCAGGAAACTGGCAGGAAACTGGCAGGTAACTGGCAGGTAACTGGCAACGGGACCTGAGGGCTGAAGCACAGGTGAGACACAGGTGCAAACAACATTGCTCGGGCACCTCCATTTTGGAGGAGGTGCCTTATATATAATGAAGTCCTCCGGCCATTGGCCGGGGACTCTTTAGGGCGGCGCGCGCGGCCCCTTTAAGAGGAGGGGAGCGCGCGCGCGCGCGCCCTAAGCACAGGGGCCGGGAAGGAGCGCGCGCTGAGAGCAGAGCAGGAGGAGGACGCCGGGACGGAGCGCGCGCTGACAGCAGAGCGGGGGAAGGAAGCCGGGCACGGAGCAGAGCGGTGAGGGGAGCAGCGTCCCTGCCTAGCAGAGGGCAGGGACGCCGGCACTACAGTACCCCCCCCTTTAGGCCCCCCCTTTTTTAGGCCAGACAGAAATTTAGCTAGGATGAGAGGGGCATGGATGTTTTCCCGGGGCTCCCACGTTCTCTCCTCAGGACCAAACCCCTTCCAATCTACCAGAAAAAAGGTCTTTCCTCTTACCCTTTTGGTGGCAAGAATGTTCTCTACCTCAAACTCGTCCTCAGCAGAAACCGGAGCAGGAGGCGTACCTGTAGACTTGGAAAAAGAGTTAAGTACCACAGGTTTGAGGAGAGATACATGGAAGGAGTTAGGGATCCGTAAGTTGGCCGGGAGTTTCAATTTATAGGCCACCGGGTTGATCTGACTGATGACCTCCAGTGGGCCGATGAACCGAGGCCCTAATTTATAGGAAGGGATCTTGAGCCGGACATATTTGGACGAGAGCCAGACTTTATCCCCAGGGCGGAATTGAGGAGGGTCCAGACGTTTTTTGTCAGCGTGTCTTTTCATACGCTCGGATGACAGAAGGAGTGCGGACCGGGTACTCTCCCATATGGAGGAAAATTTGTTAACAAGAGATTCCGCAGCCGGATTGTCCGCCGAGGTGGAGACGGGAAACGGGATCCGAGGATGCTGACCGTAGACTACAAAAAACGGGGATTTGGAGGAAGACTCGCTCTCGTGATTGTTGTACGAGAATTCGGCCCATGGCAGGAGATCCACCCAGTCAGAATGGTGGGCATTAACGAAGTGCCGAAGGTAACTGGTCAGGTTCTGATTGATCCGCTCCACTTGACCATTAGACTGTGGGTGGTAAGCGGAGGAGAAGTCCAGGGTGACGTCCAGCAATTTACAAGTGGCTCTCCAGAAACGGGAAGTGAACTGTACCCCACGATCCGACACGATGTGACGGGGCAGGCCATGAAGACGGAAGATGTGGCGGATAAAGTCTTTAGCCAGCTCGGGTGCAGACGGAAGACCTGGCAGTGGAATGAAGTGAGCCATCTTGGAGAAGCGGTCAGCGACCACCCAAATGACCGTACAACCGGCAGAGACGGGCAGATCAGTAATGAAGTCCATCGCTATATGCTGCCAGGGGGCAGCAGGTACTGGCAGAGGTAGGAGGCGGCCGGCCGGCAGGTGTCTCGGAACTTTGTTGCGGGCGCAGGACACACAGGCAGAAACAAAGTCTATTACATCCTTGTGCAGGTTAGGCCACCAGTAGTGCCGGGTAATAAGCTGGAGGGTCTTTTTCTGACCGGCGTGGCCAGCTAGTTTAGACGAATGACCCCAGTGTAGGATCTTCTCCCGATCAGGTACTGGTACGAACGTCTTACCAGGAGGAAGACGATTTAGACTCACGGGAGCCACCTGCATTACTCTGGCGGGATCGATGATATGTTTCGGATCCTCCTCGAGATCAGACACCAGAAAGGATCGAGACAAGGCGTCCGCCTTGACGTTTTTGTCAGCCGGGCGAAAATGAAGGACAAAATCAAAACGAGCAAAAAACAAGGACCACCGGGCTTGGCGCGGGTTAAGTCTCTGGGCATGCTGGAGGTAAGCCAAGTTCTTGTGGTCAGTGTAAATTATTACCGGGTGAAGAGCCCCCTCGAGCAGGTAACGCCACTCCTCCAATGCCAGTTTGATGGCCAATAACTCTCGGTCTCCTATGGAATAGTTGCGCTCAGAGGAGGAGAAGAGTTTAGAGAAGAAGCCACAAGTTACCATCCTCCCGGAAGATGATTTTTGAGTAAGTACCGCTCCGGCTCCAGAGGAGGAGGCGTCAACTTCCAGGAAGAACTGCTTGTTGCCATCTGGGCGATGCAGCACCGGGGCGGAAGAGAAGGCCTGTTTAAGGGAAAGAAAGGCCTCCTCTGCTTCGGGTGGCCACTCTTTGGGATTAGTACCTTTACGGGTGAGCGCAGAAATTGGGGCCGTCCGGGAAGAGAAGTGTGGTATGAAGAGGCGGTAGTAGTTGGCGAAGCCCAGGAATCGCTGAATGGCCTTCAACCCCTCCGGTCGGGGCCATTTCTCGATGGCAGACAGTTTCTCAGGATCCATTTGTAGGCCGGTCTGAGAGATAATGTAGCCCAGAAACGGAAGCGAGGTCTGCTCAAAGAGGCACTTCTCAAATTTAGCGTAGAGATGGTTCTGCCTTAGCCTGAGCAGGACCTGACGAACGTCCCTCCGGTGAGTCTGGAGATCCGGAGAGAAGACCAAGATGTCGTCCAGGTACACCACTACGCAGGAGTAGAGAAGGTCCCGGAAGATGTCATTGACCAACTCTTGAAAGACGGCAGGAGCGTTACAGAGACCAAAGGGCATTACCAGGTATTCATAGTGGCCGTCCCGGGTGTTGAATGCCGTCTTCCATTCATCCCCCTGACGAATACGAACCAGGTTGTACGCCCCACGAAGGTCCAGTTTGGTGAAGATCCTAGCCCCCCTCAGACGATCAAATAATTCTGGAATGAGCGGAAGGGGGTACTTATTCTTCACCGTGATCAGGTTTAGGCCTCTATAGTCTATACAGGGACGGAGAGAGCCGTCCTTCTTTTTGACGAAAAAGAAGCCTGCTCCCGCCGGGGAGGTAGATTTCCGGATGAATCCTCTGGCCAGATTCTCCTCAATATATTCGGACATTGACCGGGTCTCAGCAGCGGATAAAGGATAGATACGCCCACGGGGAGGAGTAGTACCGGGTAGCAGATCGATGGGACAGTCGTATGGTCTATGTGGTGGTAATGTCTCTGCCTCCTTTTTATTAAAGACATCTGCATAAGACCAATAAGGAATCGGAAGTCCAGGTAGATTAGCTGGGGTAGGAGAGGGACGGACGGGATGGACGGGTACCAGGCAGGTTTTATGACAGTCTTGTCCCCAGCGAAGGACCTCTCCGGTTTGCCAGTCTAGCACGGGTGCATGTCTCTGGAGCCAGGGCAGACCTAGCAAGAGGGCGTGAGAGAGTCCAGGCAGAACATGAAAGGAGATACTTTCAGAATGCAGCATTCCCACCTGCAGGGTAATGGATTCGGTGATGAGTTGAATGGGGCGAGGTAAGAGGCCCCCATCCACGGCAGCGACAGACAAGGGTACAGCCAGAGGTTTGGTGGGGATGCGGTATTTCTCAACCAGGGACTGTGAAATAAGGTTCCCGGCTGCTCCAGAGTCAAGTTGGGCTAGTTCGAAATAACGGTTCTCCCCGTAGATGATCGAAACTGACAACAGCAGGGATGGAGAGGATTTATTCTTGTCTAGGTGGACCTCTCTGAGCGAACCTAGACACAGGCGTTTCCCGACCTCTCCGGGCAGGCACGGATCCGGTGCTCCTTACTGCCACAGTAGAAGCAGCTCCCCTCGGCACGGCGTGAGTCCTGACGGGTTTTGACCATCTTGGTCTGGTCGACCTGCATAGGCTCAGGAGAGTGTACCTGGGGAGAGATGGAGGGAATGACGGGTTTCTGGAAAGTAGGAGCTAAACGTGGAATCCTTCTCTCACGGGTGACCTCTTTGGCACGCTCCTGGAACCGTAGGTCAATCCGGGTGGCAAGAGTTATTAAGTCATCGAGAGTGGTAGGAATGTCCCGACCGGCAAGTTCATCTTTAATACGGCCGGACAGACCCTCCCAGAAGACGGAAACCAGAGCGTCGTTATCCCAGGCCAGCTCCGAGGCAAGGGTACGGAACCGTATGGCATATTGGCCCACGGTGAGACTCCCCTGACGGAGGCGTAGCAACGATGATGCAGATGAGGTCTTCCGTCCGGGTTCGTCGAAGACTTTCCGGAAAGCCGAGAGAAAAGCAGGCAAGTTGGACACCAGGGGGTCTCCTCTCTCCCATAGAGGATTTAGCCAGGCCAGGGCCTCCCCGGTGAGATGGGACATGATAAAGGCAATTTTGGCCCGGTCGGAATTAAACTGATGGGACAAAAGTTCAAAGTGCAGGGTGCACTGATTTATGAAGCCCCGAGCCAGGACGGGGTCGCCTCCGAAGCGAGGAGGTGCAGAGAGCCGGGGTCCGGGGTAGGATACCATAGTATTAGTGGGCAGCGGAGCTGCCGGATTGCAAGATATGGCACTGGCGGAGGTTGTTGGTGGATCAGACAGAGTGTTCAGGCGAGTATTAACATTCCGCAGGTGACCCAGGATGGCCTCCTGTTGGGACCTCTGACGGGTCAGTTCAAGACAGAGGTCCGAGAGCGAGGGAGCTTGGGTGCCACCGGGTTCCAGGGCCCGAGCAAACTGTAACGGGTCCGGGAGGCGGAACCTCTGAGCTACTATACAAGGGGGCGGCCCTTGTAAGGGAGCGGGTGGCAGTCTCTGGATGAACGGACCGGGAGTTACGGCAAGTGATCAGGGCAGTCTCTGGGTAAGGGGTAGGTACGACCTGTGATGGCAGAGCCTCCGGGTAGGCTAGCAGGCAGATGGTAGATGTGTGCTCCCAGGTGAGCAAGCGAGAGTCTCTGGAATAGCAGGTGGTCACGGCACGTGACGGCGGAACCTCCGGGCTGGCAGGCAGGTAGGTAACGGAGAAGCGCTCCCAGGTGAGCGGGCAAGAGTCTCTGGAATAGCTGGTGGTCACCGCACGTGACAACGGGACCTCCGGGCTGGCAAGCAGGCAGGTAACGGAGATGCGCTCCCAGGTGAGCGGGCAAGAGTCTCTGAGATAGCTGGTGGTCACAGCACGTGACAACGGAGCCTCCGGGCTGGCAAGCAGGCAGGTAGTGGAGAAGCGCTCCCAGGTGAGCGGGCAAGCTGGTCCATAGACAGACTGACCGGAGTTGTAAGGCAGACCGTCGGACCTCAGGCAAGCAGGCAGGTAACAAGTATTCAGGCAGGAATCAGGCAGGTATCAGGCAGGTAACTAGCAGGAAACTGGCAGGAAACTGGCAGGTAACTGGCAGGTAACTGGCAACGGGACCTGAGGGCTGAAGCACAGGTGAGACACAGGTGCAAACAACATTGCTCGGGCACCTCCATTTTGGAGGAGGTGCCTTATATATAATGAAGTCCTCCGGCCATTGGCCGGGGACTCTTTAGGGCGGCGCGCGCGGCCCCTTTAAGAGGAGGGGAGCGCGCGCGCGCGCGCCCTAAGCACAGGGGCCGGGAAGGAGCGCGCGCTGAGAGCAGAGCAGGAGGAGGACGCCGGGACGGAGCGCGCGCTGACAGCAGAGCGGGGGAAGGAAGCCGGGCACGGAGCAGAGCGGTGAGGGGAGCAGCGTCCCTGCCTAGCAGAGGGCAGGGACGCCGGCACTACAAGCAGTTTTCAGTTACCTCACCCTTATTTACAAATCCTAAAACATACTGCACTTAGATCTGCGCCGTTCCTTTTTCCATTTTCTCCCCTAGAAGCTGAGAGACAGCTTTACTAAATCTTCTCTAGTATTAGCTATCCCTCCTAGCTTTGTGTCATCAGCAAATTTAATCAGTTTACCCTCAATTCCTTCATCTAAATCATTGATAAAGATGTTGAACAATACAGGTCCCAGGACGGAGCCCTGTGGTACCCCACTTGAGACATTCATCCAGCTGGATGTGAAGCCATTTACAACCACCCTTTGAGTCCGATCACTAAGCCAGTTATGAATCCACCTAACAGTTGCCTGGTCCATTGCATACTTGGTCATTTTTTCAATAAGGATGATGTGAGATACTTTGTCAAATGCTTTGCTGAAGTCAAGATATACTATATCTACAGCATTTCCCTGATCCACCCAGTCAGTGATTCTGTCATAGAAGGAAATTAAGTTAGTCTGACATGACTTGTTAGTTACAAACCCATGCTGACTCTGGTTAATCACTTCATTCTTATCCATGTACTTACATACATGTTGTTTAATAATTTGTTCAAAGATCTTTCCTGGTATAGAAGTCAGACTCACCGGCCTATAGTTCCCTGGGTCCACCTTCTTCCCCTTTTTGAAGATAGGAACAACATTTGCTCTTCTCCAGTCTTCTGGGACTTCTCCTGTTCTCCAAGAATTTTCAAAGATTATGGAGAGTGGTTCTAAAATTTCTTCTACAATCTCCTTCAGTACTTTGGGGTGTAATTCATCTGGACCTGGAGACTTGAACTCATTTATGTTAGCTAAATATTCCCTCACAATCTTTCTGTTTACTGATAACTTGGATTCCTCTATTCCTTTAAAAGGACAGTGAAGATCAGTTGATGTTACATTTTCTTTCTGAGAGAAAACAGATGCAAAATAGGAATTAAAAAGTTCGGCCTTCTCAACATCCTCTCTTACCATTTCTCCATTTTCATCCTGTAAAAATCCTATAGCATCTTTGACTTTTCTTTTACTTTTGACATACCCCCAAAATCCTTTTTTATTGCTTTTGACATCTCTTGCAAGCCTTAATTCATTGTCAGCTTTAGCTAACCTGATACGTGCCCTGCAGGATCTGCAGACTGCATTATAATCTTCTTTAGATATGCCTCCCTCTTTCCATTTAATAAACATTTCTTTCTTTCTTTTTAGCATGTGTTTAAGTTCTGTGTTCATCCATCCTGGTTTCCTTAAATGCTTCCCATTCTTCCTACTTTTTGGGATTGTTAACGATTGTGCTTTGAGAATCTCATTTTTAAAAATTTCCCATCCTTCCTGGACATTTTTATCCTTAAGGACATCCAGCCATTGGATCCCTCCTATTCTCTTTCTGAGTCTCTTAAAATCTGCCTTTCTAAAATCTAACCTTGAAGTTTGAGTCTTCACATGTCTTCCTCCTCTAGTTATCCAAAATTCTATAATAGCATGATCGCTGCCTCCTAGGGTCCCAGCCACCTTTACCTCCTCAACCATTTCCTCCCTGTTTATAAGGATTAGATCCAAAGTATATATATAAATATATATCCCACGGGGGTAAAATTGAAAAAAGTTGAAAAAAATATTTTTTTGGACTTAGTCGTTTTTCCGGCGTTTATCAGACATTCAGTTAGGGCAAATGTCAGTGAGCGTTCCGATTTCAGTTCCAGAGCGATTCGCCCAATGAGTCCTTGATATTTAGTCATTTTCAGCCAATATTTTGGATTTTTGAAAATTTCACTTTTTTGTGAAAATATCCACTAGATGAGGGAATAATATGTGTGAGGGTACCCCAGGAGAGTTCCAAATGTGTGTGGGTAGAATATATATCCCACGGGGGTAAAATTGAAAAAAGTTGAAAAAAAATTTTTTTTGGACTTAGTCATTTTTCCGGCGTTTATCAGACTTTCAGATAGGGCAAATGTCAGTGAGCGTTCCGATTTCAGTTCCAGAGTGATTCGCCCAATGAGTCCTTGATATTTAGTCGTTTTCAGCCAATATTTTGGATTTTTGAAAATTTCACTTTTTTGTGAAAATATCCACTAAATGAGGGAATAATATGTGTGAGGGTACCCCAGGAGAGTTCCAAATGTGTGTGGGTAGAATATATATCCCACTGGGGTAAAATTGAAAAAAGTTGAGAAAATTTTTTTTTGGACTTAGTCATTTTTCTGGCGTTTATCAGACTTTCAGATAGGGCAAATGTCAGTGAGTGTTCTGATTTCAGTTCCAGAGCGATTCGCCCAATGAGTCCTTGATATTTAGTCGTTTTCAGACAATATTTTGGATTTTTGAAAATTTCACTTTTTTGTGAAAATATCCACTAAATGAGGGAATAATATGTGTGAGGGTACCCCAGGAGAGTTCCAAATGTGTGTGGGTAGAATATATATCCCACGGGGGTAAAATTGAAAAAAGTTGAAAAAAATATTTTTTTGGACTTAGTCGTTTTTCCGGCGTTTATCAGACATTCAGTTAGGGCAAATGTCAGTGAGCATTCCAATTTCAGTTCCAGAGCGATTCGCCCAATGAGTCCTTGATATTTAGTCATTTTCAGCCAATATTTTGGATTTTTGAAAATTTCACTTTTTTTGTAAAAATATCCACTAGATGAGGGAATAATATGTGTGAGGGTACCCCAGGAGAGTTCCAAATGTGTGTTGGTAGAATATAAATCCCACTGGGGTAAAATTGAAAAAAGTTGAGAAAATTTTTTTTGGACTTAGTCATTTTTCCGGCGTTTATCAGACTTTCAGATAGGGCAAATGTCAGTGAGCGTTCCGATTTCAGTACCAGAGTGATTCGCCCAATGAGTCCTTGATATTTAGTCGTTTTCAGCCAATATTTTGGATTTTTGAAAATTTCACTTTTTTGTGAAAACATCCTCTAAATGAGGGAATAATATGTGTGAGGGTACCCCAGGAGAGTTGCAAATGTGTCTGGGTAGAATATATATCCCACTGGGGTAAAATTGAAAAAAGTTGAGAAAATTTTTTTTTGGACTTAGTCATTTTTCCGGCGTTTATCAGACTTTCAGATAGGGCAAATGTCAGTGAGCTTTCTGATTTCAGTTCCAGAGCCTTTCGCCCAATGAGTCCTTGATATTTAGTCGTTTTCAGCCAATATTTTGGATTTTTGAAAATTTCACTTTTTTGTGAAAATATCCACTAAATGAGGGAATAATATGTGTGAGGGTACCCCAGGAGAGTTCCAAATGTGTGTGGGTAGAATATATATCCCACGGGGGTAAAATTGAAAAAAGTTGAAAAAAATTTTTTTTTGGACTTAGTCGTTCTTCTGGCGTTTATCAGACTTTCAGTTAGGGTAAATGTCAGTGAGCGTTCTGATTTCAGTTACAGACCCTTTCGCCCAATGAGTCCTTGATATTTAGTCGTTTTCAGCCAATATTTTGGATTTTTGAAAATTTCACTTTTTTGTGAAAATATCCACTAAATGAGGGAATAATATGTGTGAGGGTACCCCAGGAGAGTTCCAAATGTGTGTGGGTAGAATATATATCCCACTGGGGTAAAATTGAAAAAAGTTGAGAAAATTTTTTTTTGGACTTAGTCATTTTTCTGGCGTTTATCAGACTTTCAGATAGGGCAAATGTCAGTGAGCGTTCCGATTTCAGTTCCAGAGCGATTCGCCCAATGAGTCCTTGATATTTAGTCGTTTTCAGCCAATATTTTGGATTTTTGAAAATTTCACTTTTTTGTGAAAATATCCACTAAATGAGGGAATAATATGTGTGAGGGTACCCCAGGAGAGTTCCAAATGTGTGTGGGTAGAATATATATCCCACTGGGGTAAAATTGAAAAAAGTTGAGAAAATTTTTTTTTGGACTTAGTCATTTTTCTGGCGTTTATCAGACTTTCAGATAGGGCAAATGTCAGGGAGTGTTCTGATTTCAGTTCCAGAGCGATTCGCCCAATGAGTCCTTGATATTTTGTCGTTTTCAACCAATATTTTGGATTTTTGAAAATTTCACTTTTTTGTGAAAATATCCACTAAATGAGGGAATAATATGTGTGAGGGTACCCCAGGAGAGTTCCAAATGTGTGTGGGTAGAATATATATCCCACGGGGGTAAAATTGAAAAAAGTTGAAAAAAATATTTTTTTGGACTTAGTCGTTTTTCCGGCGTTTATCAGACATTCAGTTAGGGCAAATGTCAGTGAGCGTTTCGATTTCAGTTCCAGAGCGATTCGCCCAATGAGTCCTTGATATTTAGTCGTTTTCAGACAATATTTTGGATTTTTGAAAATTTCACTTTTTTTGTAAAAATATCCACTAGATGAGGGAATAATATGTGTGAGGGTACCCCAGGAGAGTTCCAAATGTGTGTGGGTAGAATATATATCCCACGGGAGTAAAATTGAAAAAAGTTGAAAAAAATTTTTTTTTGGACTTAGTCGTTCTTCCGGCGTTTATCAGACTTTCAGTTAGGGCAAATGTCAGTGAGCGTTCCGATTTCAGTTCCAGAGCGATTCGCCCAATGAGTCCTTGATATTTAGTCGTTTTCAGCCAATATTTTGGATTTTTGAAAATTTCACTTTTTTGTGAAAATATCCACTAAATGAGGGAATAATATGTGTGAGGGTACCCCAGGAGAGTTCCAAATGTGTGTGGGTAGAATATATATCCCACGGGGGTAAAATTGAAAAAAGTTGAGAAAATTTTTTTTTGGACTTGGTCATTTTTCTGGCGTTTATCAGACTTTCAGATAGGGCAAATGTCAGTGAGTGTTCTGATTTCAGTTCCAGAGCGATTCGCCCAATGAGTCCTTGATATTTTGTCGTTTTCAACCAATATTTTGGATTTTTGAAAATTTCACTTTTTTGTGAAAATATCCACTAAATGAGGGAATAATATGTGTGAGGGTACCCCAGGAGAGTTCCAAATGTGTGTGGGTAGAATATATATCCCACGGGGGTAAAATTGAAAAAAGTTGAAAAAAATATTTTTTTGGACTTAGTCGTTTTTCCGGCGTTTATCAGACATTCAGTTAGGGCAAATGTCAGTGAGCGTTCCGATTTCAGTTCCAGAGCGATTCGCCCAATGAGTCCTTGATATTTAGTCATTTTCAGCCAATATTTTGGATTTTTGAAAATTTCACTTTTTTGTGAAAATATCCACTAGATGAGGGAATAATATGTGTGAGGGTACCCCAGGAGAGTTCCAAATGTGTGTGGGAAGAATATATATCCCACGGGGGTAAAATTGAAAAAAGTTGAAAAAAAATTTTTTTGGACTTAGTCATCTTTCCGGCGTTTATCAGACTTTCAGATAGGGCAAATGTCAGTGAGCGTTCCGATTTCAGTTCCAGAGTGATTCGCCCAATGAGTCCTTGATATTTAGTCGTTTTCAGCCAATATTTTGGATTTTTGAAAATTTCACTTTTTTGTGAAAATATCCACTAAATGAGGGAATAATATGTGTGAGGGTACCCCAGGAGAGTTCCAAATGTGTGTGGGTAGAATATATATCCCACTGGGGTAAAATTGAAAAAAGTTGAGAAAATTTTTTTTTGGACTTAGTCATTTTTCTGGCGTTTATCAGACTTTCAGATAGGGCAAATGTCAGTGAGTGTTCTGATTTCAGTTCCAGAGCGATTCGCCCAATGAGTCCTTGATATTTAGTCGTTTTCAGCCAATATTTTGGATTTTTGAAAATTTCACTTTTTTGTGAAAATATCCACTAAATGAGGGAATAATATGTGTGAGGGTACCCCAGGAGAGTTCCAAATGTGTGTGGGTAGAATATATATCCCACGGGGGTAAAATTGAAAAAAGTTGAAAAAAAATTTGTTTTGGACTTAGTCATTTTTCCGGCGTTTATCAGACTTTCAGATAGGGCAAATGTGAGTGAGCGTTCTGATTTCAGTTCCAGAGCCTTTCGCCCAATGCGTCCTTGATATTTAGTCGTTTTCAGCCACTATTTTGGATTTTTGAAAATTTCACTTTTTTGTGAAAATATCCACTAAATGAGGGAATAATATGTGTGAGGGTACCCCAGGAGAGTTCCAAATGTGTGTGGGTAGAATATATATCCCACGGGGGTAAAATTGAAAAAAGTTGAAAACAAATTTGTTTTGGACTTAGTCATTTTTCCGGCGTTTATCAGACTTTCAGATAGGGCAAATGTCAGTGAGCGTTCCGATTTCAGTTCCAGAGTGATTCGCCCAATGAGTCCTTGATATTTAGTCGTTTTCAGACAATATTTTGGATTTTTGAAAATTTCACTTTTTTGTGAAAATATCCACTAAATGAGGGAATAATATGTGTGAGGGTACCCCAGGAGAGTTCCAAATGTGTGTTTGTAGAATATATATCCCACGGGGGTAAAATTGAAAAAAGTTGAGAAAATTTTTTTTTGGACTTGGTCATTTTTCTGGCGTTTATCAGACTTTCAGATAGGGCAAATGTCAGTGAGTGTTCTGATTTCAGTTCCAGAGCGATTCGCCCAATGAGTCCTTGATATTTTGTCGTTTTCAACCAATATTTTGGATTTTTGAAAATTTCACTTTTTTGTGAAAATATCCACTAAATGAGGGAATAATATGTGTGAGGGTACCCCAGGGGAGTTCCAAATGTGTGTGGGTAGAATATATATCCCACTGGGGTAAAATTGAAAAAAGTTGAAAAAAATATTTTTTTGGACTTAGTTGTTTTTCCGGCGTTTATCAGACATTCAGTTAGGGCAAATGTCAGTGAGCGTTCCGATTTCAGTTCCAGAGCGATTCGTCCAATGAGTCCTTGATATTTAGTCATTTTCAGCCAATATTTTGGATTTTTGAAAATTTCACTTTTTTGTGAAAATATCCACTAGATGAGGGAATAATATGTGTGAGGGTACCCCAGGAGAGTTCCAAATGTGTGTGGGTAGAATATATATCCCACGGGGGTAAAATTGAAAAAAGTTGAAAAAAAATTTTTTTGGACTTAGTCATCTTTCCGGCGTTTATCAGACTTTCAGATAGGGCAAATGTCAGTGAGCGTTCCGATTTCAGTTCCAGAGTGATTCGCCCAATGAGTCCTTGATATTTAGTCGTTTTCAGCCAATATTTTGGATTTTTGAAAATTTCACTTTTTTGTGAAAATATCCACTAAATGAGGGAATAATATGTGTGAGGGTACCCCAGGAGAGTTCCAAATGTGTGTGGGTAGAATATATATCCCACTGGGGTAAAATTGAAAAAAGTTGAGAAAATTTTTTTTTGGACGTAGTCATTTTTCTGGCGTTTATCAGACTTTCAGATAGGGCAAATGTCAGTGAGTGTTCTGATTTCAGTTCCAGAGCGATTCGCCCAATGAGTCCTTGATATTTAGCCGTTTTCAGCCAATATTTTGGATTTTTGAAAATTTCACTTTTTTGTGAAAATATCCACTAAATGAGGGAATAATATGTGTGAGGGTACCCCAGGAGAGTTCCAAATGTGTGTGGGTAGAATATATATCCCACGGGGGTAAAATTGAAAAAAGTTGAAAAAAAATTTGTTTTGGACTTAGTCATTTTTCCGGCGTTTATCAGACTTTCAGATAGGGCAAATGTCAGTGAGCGTTCCGATTTCAGTTCCAGAGTGATTCGCCCAATGAGTCCTTGATATTTAGTCGTTTTCAGCCAATATTTTGGATTTTTGAAAATTTCACTTTTTTGTGAAAATATCCACTAAATGAGGGAATAATATGTGTGAGGGTACCCCAGGAGAGTTCCAAATGTGTGTGGGTAGAATATATATCCCACGGGGGTAAAATTGAAAAAAGTTGAAAAAAAATTTGTTTTGGACTTAGTCATTTTTCCGGCGTTTATCAGACTTTCAGATAGGGGAAATGTGAGTGAGCGTTCTGATTTCAGTTCCAGAGCCTTTCGCCCAATGCGTCCTTGATATTTAGTCGTTTTCAGCCACTATTTTGGATTTTTGAAAATTTCACTTTTTTGTGAAAATATCCACTAAATGAGGGAATAATATGTGTGAGGGTACCCCAGGAGAGTTCCAAATGTGTGTGGGTAGAATATATATCCCACGGGGGTAAAATTGAAAAAATTTGAAAAAAAATTTTTTTTGACTTAGTCATCTTTCCGGCGTTTATCAGACTTTCAGATAGGGCAAATGTCAGTGAGCGTTCCGATTTCAGTTCCAGAGTGATTCGCCCAATGAGTCCTTGATATTTAGTCGTTTTCAGACAATATTTTGGATTTTTGAAAATTTCACTTTTTTGTGAAAATATCCACTAAATGAGGGAATAATATGTGTGAGGGTACCCCAGGAGAGTTCCAAATGTGTGTGGGTAGAATATATATCCCACGGGGGTAAAATTGAAAAAAGTTGAAAAAAAATTTGTTTTGGACTTAGTCATTTTTCCGGCGTTTATCAGACTTTCAGATAGGGCAAATGTCAGTGAGCGTTCCAATTTCAGTTCCAGAGCGATTCGCCCAATGAGTCCTTGATATTTAGTCGTTTTCAGCCAATATTTTGGATTTTTGAAAATTTCACTTTTTTGTGAAAATATCCACTAGATGAGGGAATAATATGTGTGAGGGTACCCCAGGAGAGCTCCAAATGTGTGTGGGTAGAATATATATCCCACGGGGGTAAAATTGAAAAAAGTTGAGAAAATTTTTTTTTGGACTTAGTCATTTTTCCGGCGTTTATCAGACTTTCAGATAGGGCAAATGTGAGTGAGCGTTCTGATTTCAGTTCCAGAGCCTTTCGCCCAATGCGTCCTTGATATTTAGTCGTTTTCAGCCACTATTTTGGATTTTTGAAAATTTCACTTTTTTGTGAAAATATCCACTAAATGAGGGAATAATATGTGTGAGGGTACCCCAGGAGAGTTCCAAATGTGTGTGGGTAGAATATATATCCCACGGGGGTAAAATTGAAAAAATTTGAAAAAAAATTTTTTTGGACTTAGTCATCTTTCCGGCGTTTATCAGACTTTCAGATAGGGCAAATGTCAGTGAGCGTTCCGATTTCAGTTCCAGAGTGATTCGCCCAATGAGTCCTTGATATTTAGTCGTTTTCAGACAATATTTTGGATTTTTGAAAATTTCACTTTTTTGTGAAAATATCCACTAAATGAGGGAATAATATGTGTGAGGGTACCCCAGGAGAGTTCCAAATGTGTGTGGGTAGAATATATATCCCACTGGGGTAAAATTGAAAAAAGTTGAAAAAAAATTTGTTTTGGACTTAGTCATTTTTCCGGCGTTTATCAGACTTTCAGATAGGGCAAATGTCAGTGAGCATTCCGATTTCAGTTCCAGAGTGATTCGCCCAATGAGTCCTTGATATTTAGTCGTTTTCAGCCAATATTTTGGATTTTTGAAAATTTCACTTTTTTGTGAAAATATCCACTAAATGAGGGAATAATATGTGTGAGGGTACCCCAGGAGAGTTCCAAATGTGTGTGGGTAGAATATATATCCCACGGGGGTAAAATTGAAAAAAGTTGAGAAAATTTTTTTTTGGACTTGGTCATTTTTCTGGCGTTTATCAGACTTTCAGATAGGGCAAATGTCAGTGAGTGTTCTGATTTCAGTTCCAGAGCGATTCGCCCAATGAGTCCTTGATATTTTGTCGTTTTCAACCAATATTTTGGATTTTTGAAAATTTCACTTTTTTGTGAAAATATCCACTAAATGAGGGAATAATATGTGTGAGGGTACCCCAGGAGAGTTCCAAATGTGTGTGGGTAGAATATATATCCCACGGGGGTAAAATTGAAAAAAGTTGAAAAAAAATTTGTTTTGGACTTAGTCATTTTTCCGGCGTTTATCAGACTTTCAGATAGGGCAAATGTCAGTGAGCGTTCCGATTTCAGTTCCAGAGTGATTCGCCCAATGAGTCCTTGATATTTAGTCGTTTTCAGCCAATATTTTGGATTTTTGAAAATTTCACTTTTTTGTGAAAATATCCACTAAATGAGGGAATAATATGTGTGAGGGTACCCCAGGAGAGTTCCAAATGTGTGTGGGTAGAATATATATCCCACGGGGGTAAAATTGAAAAAAGTTGAAAAAAAATTGTTTTGGACTTAGTCATTTTTCCGGCGTTTATCAGACTTTCAGATAGGGGAAATGTGAGTGAGCGTTCTGATTTCAGTTCCAGAGCCTTTCGCCCAATGCGTCCTTGATATTTAGTCGTTTTCAGCCACTATTTTGGATTTTTGAAAATTTCACTTTTTTGTGAAAATATCCACTAAATGAGGGAATAATATGTGTGAGGGTACCCCAGGAGAGTTCCAAATGTGTGTGGGTAGAATATATATCCCACGGGGGTAAAATTGAAAAAATTTGAAAAAAAATTTTTTTGGACTTAGTCATCTTTCCGGCGTTTATCAGACTTTCAGATAGGGCAAATGTCAGTGAGCGTTCCGATTTCAGTTCCAGAGTGATTCGCCCAATGAGTCCTTGATATTTAGTCGTTTTCAGACAATATTTTGGATTTTTGAAAATTTCACTTTTTTGTGAAAATATCCACTAAATGAGGGAATAATATGTGTGAGGGTACCCCAGGAGAGTTCCAAATGTGTGTGGGTAGAATATATATCCCACTGGGGTAAAATTGAAAAAAGTTGAAAAAAAATTTGTTTTGGACTTAGTCATTTTTCCGGCGTTTATCAGACTTTCAGATAGGGCAAATGTCAGTGAGCGTTCCGATTTCAGTTCCAGAGTGATTCGCCCAATGAGTCCTTGATATTTAGTCGTTTTCAGCCAATATTTTGGATTTTTGAAAATTTCACTTTTTTGTGAAAATATCCACTAAATGAGGGAATAATATGTGTGAGGGTACCCCAGGAGAGTTCCAAATGTGTGTGGGTAGAATATATATCCCACGGGGGTAAAATTGAAAAAAGTTGAGAAAATTTTTTTTTGGACTTGGTCATTTTTCTGGCGTTTATCAGACTTTCAGATAGGGCAAATGTCAGTGAGTGTTCTGATTTCAGTTCCAGAGCGATTCGCCCAATGAGTCCTTGATATTTTGTCGTTTTCAACCAATATTTTGGATTTTTGAAAATTTCACTTTTTTGTGAAAATATCCACTAAATGAGGGAATAATATGTGTGAGGGTACCCCAGGAGAGTTCCAAATGTGTGTGGGTAGAATATATATCCCACGGGGGTAAAATTGAAAAAAGTTGAAAAAAATATTTTTTTGGACTTAGTCGTTTTTCCGGCGTTTATCAGACATTCAGTTAGGGCAAATGTCAGTGAGCGTTCCGATTTCAGTTCCAGAGCGATTCGCCCAATGAGTCCTTGATATTTAGTCATTTTCAGCCAATATTTTGGATTTTTGAAAATTTCACTTTTTTGTGAAAATATCCACTAGATGAGGGAATAATATGTGTGAGGGTACCCCAGGAGAGTTCCAAATGTGTGTGGGTAGAATATATATCCCACGGGGGTAAAATTGAAAAAAGTTGAAAAAAATTTTTTTGGACTTAGTCATCTTTCCGGCGTTTATCAGACTTTCAGATAGGGCAAATGTCAGTGAGCGTTCCGATTTCAGTTCCAGAGTGATTCGCCCAATGAGTCCTTGATATTTAGTCGTTTTCAGCCAATATTTTGGATTTTTGAAAATTTCACTTTTTTGTGAAAATATCCACTAAATGAGGGAATAATATGTGTGAGGGTACCCCAGGAGAGTTCCAAATGTGTGTGGGTAGAATATATATCCCACTGGGGTAAAATTGAAAAAAGTTGAGAAAATTTTTTTTTGGACTTAGTCATTTTTCTGGCGTTTGTCAGACTTTCAGATAGGGCAAATGTCAGTGAGTGTTTTGATTTCAGTTCCAGAGCGATTCGCCCAATGAGTCCTTGATATTTAGTCGTTTTCAGCCAATATTTTGGATTTTTGAAAATTTCACTTTTTTGTGAAAATATCCACTAAATGAGGGAATAATATGTGTGAGGGTACCCCAGGAGAGTTCCAAATGTGTGTGGGTAGAATATATATCCCACGGGGGTAAAATTGAAAAAAGTTGAAAAAAAATTTGTTTTGGACTTAGTCATTTTTCCGGCGTTTATCAGACTTTCAGATAGGGCAAATGTCAGTGAGCGTTCCGATTTCAGTTCCAGAGTGATTCGCCCAATGAGTCCTTGATATTTAGTCGTTTTCAGCCAATATTTTGGATTTTTGAAAATTTCACTTTTTTGTGAAAATATCCACTAAATGAGGGAATAATATGTGTGAGGGTACCCCAGGAGAGTTCCAAATGTGTGTGGGTAGAATATATATCCCACGGGGGTAAAATTGAAAAAAGTTGAAAAAAAATTTGTTTTGGACTTAGTCATTTTTCCGGCGTTTATCAGACTTTCAGATAGGGGAAATGTGAGTGAGCGTTCTGATTTCAGTTCCAGAGCCTTTCGCCCAATGCGTCCTTGATATTTAGTCGTTTTCAGCCACTATTTTGGATTTTTGAAAATTTCACTTTTTTGTGAAAATATCCACTAAATGAGGGAATAATATGTGTGAGGGTACCCCAGGAGAGTTCCAAATGTGTGTGGGTAGAATATATATCCCACGGGGGTAAAATTGAAAAAATTTGAAAAAAAATTTTTTTGGACTTAGTCATCTTTCCGGCGTTTATCAGACTTTCAGATAGGGCAAATGTCAGTGAGCATTCCGATTTCAGTTCCAGGGTGATTCGCCCAATGAGTCCTTGATATTTAGTCGTTTTCAGCCAATATTTTGGATTTTTTAAAATTTCACTTTTTTGTGAAAATATCCACTAGATGAGGGAATAATATGTGTGAGGGTACCCCAGGAGAGTTCCAAATGTGTGTGGGTAGAATATATATCCCATGGGGGTAAAATTGAAAAAAGTTGAAAAAAAATTTTTTTGGACTTAGTCATCTTTCCGGCGTTTATCAGACTTTCAGATAGGGCAAATGTCAGTGAGCGTTCCGATTTCAGTTCCAGAGTGATTCGCCCAATTAGTCCTTGATATTTAGTCGTTTTCAGCCAATATTTTGGATTTTTGAAAATTTCACTTTTTTGTGAAAATATCCACTAAATGAGGGAATAATATGTGTGAGGGTACCCCAGGAGAGTTCCAAATGTGTGTGGGTAGAATATATATCCCACGGGGGTAAAATTGAAAAAAGTTGAGAAAATTTTTTTTTGGACTTGGTCATTTTTCTGGCGTTTATCAGACTTTCAGATAGGGCAAATGTCAGTGAGTGTTCTGATTTCAGTTCCAGAGCGATTCGCCCAATGAGTCCTTGATATTTTGTCGTTTTCAACCAATATTTTGGATTTTTGAAAATTTCACTTTTTTGTGAAAATATCCACTAAATGAGGGAATAATATGTGTGAGGGTACCCCAGGAGAGTTCCAAATGTGTGTGGGTAGAATATATATCCCACGGGGGTAAAATTGAAAAAATTTGAAAAAAATATTTTTTTGGACTTAGTCGTTTTTCCGGCGTTTATCAGACATTCAGTTAGGGCAAATGTCAGTGAGCGTTCCGATTTCAGTTCCAGAGCGATTCGCCCAATGAGTCCTTGATATTTAGTCATTTTCAGCCAATATTTTGGATTTTTGAAAATTTCACTTTTTTGTGAAAATATCCACTAGATGAGGGAATAATATGTGTGAGGGTACCCCAGGAGAGTTCCAAATGTGTGTGGGTAGAATATATATCCCACGGGGGTAAAATTGAAAAAAGTTGAAAAAAAATTTGTTTTGGACTTAGTCATTTTTCCGGCGTTTATCAGACTTTCAGATAGGGGAAATGTGAGTGAGCGTTCTGATTTCAGTTCCAGAGCCTTTCGCCCAATGCGTCCTTGATATTTAGTCGTTTTCAGCCACTATTTTGGATTTTTGAAAATTTCACTTTTTTGTGAAAATATCCACTAAATGAGGGAATAATATGTGTGAGGGTACCCCAGGAGAGTTCCAAATGTGTGTGGGTAGAATATATATCCCACGGGGGTAAAATTGAAAAAATTTGAAAAAAAATTTTTTTGGACTTAGTCATCTTTCCGGCGTTTATCAGACTTTCAGATAGGGCAAATGTCAGTGAGCGTTCCGATTTCAGTTCCAGAGTGATTCGCCCAATGAGTCCTTGATATTTAGTCGTTTTCAGACAATATTTTGGATTTTTGAAAATTTCACTTTTTTGTGAAAATATCCACTAAATGAGGGAATAATATGTGTGAGGGTACCCCAGGAGAGTTCCAAATGTGTGTGGGTAGAATATATATCCCACGGGGGTAAAATTGAAAAAAGTTGAAAAAAAATTTGTTTTGGACTTAGTCATTTTTCCGGCGTTTATCAGACTTTCAGATAGGGCAAATGTCAGTGAGCGTTCCGATTTCAGTTCCAGAGTGATTCGCCCAATGAGTCCTTGATATTTAGTCGTTTTCAGACAATATTTTGGATTTTTGAAAATTTCACTTTTTTGTGAAAATATCCCCTAAATGAGGGAATAATATGTGTGAGGGTACCCCAGGAGAGTTCCAAATGTGTGTGGGTAGAATATATATCCCACGGGGGTAAAATTGAAAAAAGTTGAGAAAATTTTTTTTTGGACTTGGTCATTTTTCTGGCGTTTATCAGACTTTCAGATAGGGCAAATGTCAGTGAGTGTTCTGATTTCAGTTCCAGAGCGATTCGCTCAATGAGTCCTTGATATTTTGTCGTTTTCAACCAATATTTTGGATTTTTGAAAATTTCACTTTTTTGTGAAAATATCCACTAAATGAGGGAATAATATGTGTGAGGGTACCCCAGGAGAGTTCCAAATGTGTGTGGGTAGAATATATATCCCACGGGGGTAAAATTGAAAAAAGTTGAAAAAAATATTTTTTTGGACTTAGTCGTTTTTCCGGCGTTTATCAGACATTCAGTTAGGGCAAATGTCAGTGAGCGTTCCGATTTCAGTTCCAGAGCGATTCGCCCAATGAGTCCTTGATATTTAGTCATTTTCAGCCAATATTTTGGATTTTTGAAAATTTCACTTTTTTGTGAAAATATCCACTAGATGAGGGAATAATATGTGTGAGGGTACCCCAGGAGAGTTCCAAATGTGTGTGGGTAGAATATATATCCCACGGGGGTAAAATTGAAAAAAGTTGAAAAAAAATTTTTTTGGACTTAGTCATCTTTCCGGCGTTTATCAGACTTTCAGATAGGGCAAATGTCAGTGAGCGTTCCGATTTCAGTTCCAGAGTGATTCGCCCGATGAGTCCTTGATATTTAGTCGTTTTCAGCCAATATTTTGGATTTTTGAAAATTTCACTTTTTTGTGAAAATATCCACTAAATGAGGGAATAATATGTGTGAGGGTACCCCAGGAGAGTTCCAAATGTGTGTGGGTAGAATATATATCCCACGGGGGTAAAATTGAAAAAGTTGAAAAAATATTTTTTTGGACTTAGTCATTTTTCCGGCGTTTATCAGACTTTCAGATAGGGCAAATGTCAGTGAGCGTTCCGATTTCAGTTCCAGAGTGATTCGCCCAATGAGTCCTTGATATTTAGTCGTTTTCAGCCAATATTTTGGATTTTTGAAAATTTCACTTTTTTGTGAAAATATCCACTAAATGAGGGAATAATATGTGTGAGGGTACCCCAGGAGAGTTCCAAATGTGTGTGGGTAGAATATATATCCCACGGGGGTAAAATTGAAAAAAGTTGAAAAAAATATTTTTTTGGACTTAGTCGTTTTTCCGGCGTTTATCAGACATTCAGTTAGGGCAAATGTCAGTGAGCGTTCCGATTTCAGTTCCAGAGCGATTCGCCCATTGAGTCCTTGATATTTAGTCATTTTCAGCCAATATTTTGGATTTTTGAAAATTTCACTTTTTTGTGAAAATATCCACTAGATGAGGGAATAATATGTGTGAGGGTACCCCAGGAGAGTTCCAAATGTGTGTGGGTAGAATATATATCCCACGGGGGTAAAATTGAAAAAAGTTTAAAAAAATTTTTTTTTGGACTTAGTCATCTTTCCGGCGTTTATCAGACTTTCAGATAGGGCAAATGTCAGTGAGCGTTCCGATTTCAGTTCCAGAGTGATTCGCCCAATGAGTCCTTGATATTTAGTCGTTTTCAGCCAATATTTTGGATTTTTGAAAATTTCACTTTTTTGTGAAAATATCCACTAAATGAGGGAATAATATGTGTGAGGGTACCCCAGGAGAGTTCCAAATGTGTGTGGGTAGAATATATATCCCACTGGGGTAAAATTGAAAAAAGTTGAGAAAATTTTTTTTTGGACTTAGTCATTTTTCTGGCGTTTATCAGACTTTCAGATAGGGCAAATGTCAGTGAGTGTTCTGATTTCAGTTCCAGAGCGATTCGCCCAATGAGTCCTTGATATTTAGTCGTTTTCAGCCAATATTTTGGATTTTTGAAAATTTCACTTTTTTGTGAAAATATCCACTAAATGAGGGAATAATATGTGTGAGGGTACCCCAGGAGAGTTCCAAATGTGTGTGGGTAGAATATATATCCCACGGGGGTAAAATTGAAAAAAGTTGAAAAAAAATTTGTTTTGGACTTAGTCATTTTTCCGGCGTTTATCAGACTTTCAGATAGGGCAAATGTCAGTGAGCGTTCCGATTTCAGTTCCAGAGTGATTCGCCCAATGAGTCCTTGATATTTAGTCGTTTTCAGCCACTATTTTGGATTTTTGAAAATTTCACTTTTTTGTGAAAATATCCACTAAATGAGGGAATAATATGTGTGAGGGTACCCCAGGAGAGTTCCAAATGTGTGTGGGTAGAATATATATCCCACGGGGTAAAATTGAAAAAATTTGAAAAAAAATTTTTTTGGACTTAGTCATCTTTCCGGCGTTTATCAGACTTTCAGATAGGGCAAATGTCAGTGAGCGTTCCGATTTCAGTTCCAGAGTGATTCGCCCAATGAGTCCTTGATATTTAGTCGTTTTCAGACAATATTTTGGATTTTTGAAAATTTCACTTTTTTGTGAAAATATCCACTAAATGAGGGAATAATATGTGTGAGGGTACCCCAGGAGAGTTCCAAATGTGTGTGGGTAGAATATAAATCCCACTGGGGTAAAATTTAAAAAAGTTGAGAAAATTTTTTTTTGGACTTAGTCATTTTTCCGGCGTTTATCAGACTTTCAGATAGGGGAAATGTCAGTGAGCGTTCCGATTTCAGTTCCAGAGCGATTCGCCCAATGAGTCCTTGATATTTAGTCGTTTTCAGCCAATATTTTGGATTTTTGAAAATTTCACTTTTTTGTGAAAATATCCACTAGATGAGAGAATAATATGTGTGAGGGTACCCCAGGAGAGTTCCAAATGTGTGTGGGTAGAATATATATCCCACGGGGGTAAAATTGAAAAAAGTTTAAAAAAATTTTTTTTTGGACTTAGTCATCTTTCCGGCGTTTATCAGACTTTCAGATAGGGCAAATGTCAGTGAGCGTTCCGATTTCAGTTCCAGAGTGATTCGCCCAATGAGTCCTTGATATTTAGTCGTTTTCAGCCAATATTTTGGATTTTTGAAAATTTCACTTTTTTGTGAAAATATCCACTAAATGAGGGAATAATATGTGTGAGGGTACCCCAGGAGAGTTCCAAATGTGTGTGGGTAGAATATATATCCCACTGGGGTAAAATTGAAAAAAGTTGAGAAAATTTTTTTTTGGACTTAGTCATTTTTCTGGCGTTTATCAGACTTTCAGATAGGGCAAATGTCAGTGAGTGTTCTGATTTCAGTTCCAGAGCGATTCGCCCAATGAGTCCTTGATATTTAGTCGTTTTCAGCCAATATTTTGGATTTTTGAAAATTTCACTTTTTTGTGAAAATATCCACTAAATGAGGGAATAATATGTGTGAGGGTACCCCAGGAGAGTTCCAAATGTGTGTGGGTAGAATATATATCCCACGGGGGTAAAATTGAAAAAAGTTGAAAAAAAATTTGTTTTGGACTTAGTCATTTTTCCGGCGTTTATCAGACTTTCAGATAGGGCAAATGTCAGTGAGCATTCCGATTTCAGTTCCAGAGTGATTCGCCCAATGAGTCCTTGATATTTAGTCGTTTTCAGCCACTATTTTGGATTTTTGAAAATTTCACTTTTTTGTGAAAATATCCACTAAATGAGGGAATAATATGTGTGAGGGTACCCCAGGAGAGTTCCAAATGTGTGTGGGTAGAATATATATCCCACGGGGTAAAATTGAAAAAATTTGAAAAAAAATTTTTTTGGACTTAGTCATCTTTCCGGCGTTTATCAGACTTTCAGATAGGGCAAATGTCAGTGAGCGTTCCGATTTCAGTTCCAGAGTGATTCGCCCAATGAGTCCTTGATATTTAGTCGTTTTCAGACAATATTTTGGATTTTTGAAAATTTCACTTTTTTGTGAAAATATCCACTAAATGAGGGAATAATATGTGTGAGGGTACCCCAGGAGAGTTCCAAATGTGTGTGGGTAGAATATAAATCCCACTGGGGTAAAATTTAAAAAAGTTGAGAAAATTTTTTTTTGGACTTAGTCATTTTTCCGGCGTTTATCAGACTTTCAGATAGGGGAAATGTCAGTGAGCGTTCCGATTTCAGTTCCAGAGCGATTCGCCCAATGAGTCCTTGATATTTAGTCGTTTTCAGCCAATATTTTGGATTTTTGAAAATTTCACTTTTTTGTGAAAATATCCACTAGATGAGAGAATAATATGTGTGAGGGTACCCCAGGAGAGTTCCAAATGTGTGTGGGTAGAATATATATCCCACGGGGGTAAAATTGAAAAAAGTTGAGAAAATTCTTTTTTGGACTTAGTCATTTTTCCGGCGTTTATCAGACTTTCAGATAGGGGAAATGTCAGTGAGCGTTCCGATTTCAGTTCCAGAGTGATTCGGCCAATGAGTCCTTGATATTTAGTCGTTTTCAGACAATATTTTGGATTTTTGAAAATTTCACTTTTTTGTGAAAATATCCACTAAATGAGGGAATAATATGTGTGAGGGTACCCCAGGAGAGTTCCAAATGTGTGTGGGTAGAATATATATCCCACGGGGGTAAAATTGAAAAAAGTTGAAAAAAAAATTGTTTTGGACTTAGTCATTTTTCCGGCGTTTATCAGACTTTCAGATAGGGCAAATGTCAGTGAGCGTTCCAATTTCAGTTCCAGAGCGATTCGCCCAATGAGTCCTTGATATTTAGTCGTTTTCAGCCAATATTTTGGATTTTTGAAAATTTCACTTTTTTGTGAAAATATCCACTAGATGAGGGAATAATATGTGTGAGGGTACCCCAGGAGAGTTTCAAATGTGTGTGGGTAGAATATATATCCCACTGGGGTAAAATTGAAAAAAGTTGAGAAAATTTTTTTTTGGACTTGGTCATTTTTCCGTCGTTTATCAGACTTTCAGATAGGGCAAATGTCAGTGAGCGTTCCGATATCTGTTCCAGAGCGATTCGCCCAATGAGTCCTTGATATTTAGTCATTTTCAGCCAATATTTTGGATTTTTGAAAATTTCACTTTTTTTGTAAAAATATCCACTAGATGAGGGAATAATATGTGTGAGGGTACCCCAGGAGAGTTCCAAATGTGTGTGGGTAGAATATATATCCCACAGGAGTAAAATTGAAAAAAGTTGAAAAAAAATTTTTTTTGGACTTAGTCATTTTTCTGGCGTTTATCAAACTTTCAGATAGGGCAAATGTCAGTGAGCGTTCCGATTTCAGTTCCAGAGTGATTCGCCCAATGAGTCCTTGATATTTAGTCGTTTTCAGCCAATATTTTGGATTTTTGAAAATTTCACTTTTTTGTGAAAATATCCACTAAATGAGGGAATAATATGTGTGAGGGTACCCCAGGAGAGTTCCAAATGTGTGTGGGTAGAATATATATCCCACGGGGGTAAAATTGAAAAAAGTTGAAAAAAAATTTTTTTGGACTTAGTCATCTTTCCGGCGTTTATCAGACTTTCAGATAGGGCAAATGTCAGTGAGCGTTCCTATTTCAGTTCCAGAGTGATTCGCCCAATGAGTCCTTGATATTTAGTCGTTTTCAGACAATATTTTGGATTTTTGAAAATTTCACTTTTTTGTGAAAATATCCACTAAATGAGGGAATAATATGTGTGAGGGTACCCCAGGAGAGTTCCAAATGTGTGTGGGTAGAATATATATCCCACGGGGGTAAAATTGAAAAAAGTTGAAAAAAAATTTGTTTTGGACTTAGTCATTTTTCCGGCGTTTATCAGACTTTCAGATAGGGGAAATGTCAGTGAGCGTTCCGATTTCAGTTCCAGAGCATTTCACCCAATGAGTCCTTGATATTTAGTCGTTTTCAGCCAATATTTTGGATTTTTGAAAATTTCACTTTTTTGTGAAAATATCCACTAAATGAGGGAATAATATGTGTGAGGGTACCCCAGGAGAGTTCCAAATGTGTGTGGGTAGAATATAAATCCCACTGGGGCAAAATTGAAAAAAGTTGAGAAAATTTTTTTTTGGACTTAGTCATTTTTCCGGCGTTTATCAGACTTTCAGATAGGGCAAATGTGAGTGAGCGTTCTGATTTCAGTTCCAGAGCCTTTCGCCCAATGCGTCCTTGATATTTAGTCGTTTTCAGCCACTATTTTGGATTTTTGAAAATTTCACTTTTTTGTGAAAATATCCACTAAATGAGGGAATAATATGTGTGAGGGTACCCCAGGAGAGTTCCAAATGTGTGTGGGTAGAATATATATCCCACGGGGGTAAAATTGAAAAAATTTGAAAAAAAATTTTTTTAGACTTAGTCATCTTTCCGGCGTTTATCAGACTTTCAGATAGGGCAAATGTCAGTGAGCGTTCCGATTTCAGTTCCAGAGTGATTCGCCCAATGAGTCCTTGATATTTAGTCGTTTTCAGACAATATTTTGGATTTTTGAAAATTTCACTTTTTTGTGAAAATATCCACTAAATGAGGGAATAATATGTGTGAGGGTACCCCAGGAGAGTTCCAAATGTGTGTGGGTAGAATATAAATCCCACTGGGGTAAAATTGAAAAAAGTTGAGAAAATTTTTTTTTGGACTTAGTCATTTTTCCGGCGTTTATCAGACTTTCAGATAGGGGAAATGTCAGTGAGCGTTCCGATTTCAGCTCCAGAGCGATTCGCCCAATGAGTCCTTGATATTTAGTCGTTTTCAGCCAATATTTTGGATTTTTGAAAATTTCACTTTTTTGTGAAAATATCCACTAGATGAGAGAATAATATGTGTGAGGGTACCCCAGGAGAGTTCCAAATGTGTGTGGGTAGAATATATATCCCACGGGGGTAAAATTGAAAAAAGTTTAAAAAAAATTTGTTTTGGACTTAGTCATTTTTCCGGCGTTTATCAGACTTTCAGATAGGGCAAATGTCAGTGAGCGTTCCGATATCAGTTCCAGAGTGATTCGCCCAATGAGTCCTTGATATTTAGTCGTTTTCAGCCAATATTTTGGATTTTTGAAAATTTCACTTTTTTGTGAAAATATCCACTAAATGAGGGAATAATATGTGTGAGGGTACCCCAGGAGAGTTCCAAATGTGTGTGGGTAGAATATATATCCCACGGGGGTAAAATTGAAAAAAGTTGAAAAAAAATTTGTTTTGGACTTAGACATTTTTCCGGCGTTTATCAGACTTTCAGATAGGGCAAATGTGAGTGAGCGTTCTGATTTCAGTTCCAGAGCCTTTCGCCCAATGCGTCCTTGATATTTAGTCGTTTTCAGCCACTATTTTGGATTTTTGAAAATTTCACTTTTTTGTGAAAATATCCACTAAATGAGGGAATAATATGTGTGAGGGTACCCCAGGAAAGTTCCAAATGTGTGTGGGTAGAATATATATCCCACGGGGGTAAAATTGAAAAAAGTTGAAAAAAAATTTTTTTTGTACTTAGTCATTTTTCCGGCGTTTATCAGACTTTCAGATAGGGCAAATGTTAGTGAGCGTTCCGATTTCAGTTCCAGAGTGATTCTCCCAATGAGTCCTTGATATTTAGTCGTTTTCAGCCAACATTTTGGATTTTTGAAAATTTCACTTTTTTGTGAAAATATCCACTAAATGAGGGAATAATATGTGTGAGGGTACCCCAGGAGAGTTCCAAATGTGTGTGGGTAGAATATATATCCCACTGGGGTAAAATTGAAAAAAGTTGAGAAAATTCTTTTTTGGACTTAGTCATTTTTCCGGCGTTTATCAGACTTTCAGATAGGGCAAATATCAGTGAGCGTTCCGATTTCAGTTCCAGAGCGATTCTCCCAATGAGTCCTTGATATTTAGTCGTTTTCAGCCAATATTTTGGATTTTTGAAAATTTCACTTTTTTGTGAAAATATCCACTAGATGAGGGAATAATATGTGTGAGGGTACCCCAGGAGAGTTCCAAATGTGTGTGGGTAGAATATATATCCCACGGGGGTAAAATTTAAAAAAGTTGAGAAAATTCTTTTTTGGACTTAGTCATTTTTCCGGCGTTTATCAGACTTTCAGATAGGGCAAATATCAGTGAGCGTTCCGATTTCAGTTCCAGAGCGATTCGCCCAATGAGTCCTTGATATTTAGTCGTTTTCAGCCAATATTTTGGATTTTTGAAAATTTCACTTTTTTGTGAAAATATCCACTAAATGAGGGAATAATATGTGTGAGGGTACCCCAGGAGAGTTCCAAATGTGTGTGGATAGAATATATATCCCACGGGGGTAAAATTGAAAAAAGTTGAAAAAATTTTTTTTTTGAACTTAGTCATTTTTCCGGCGTTTATCAGACTTTCAGATAGGGCAAATGTCAGTGAGCATTCCGATTTCAGTTCCAGAGTGATTCGCCCAATGAGTCCTTGATATTTAGTCGTTTTCAGCCAATATTTTGGATTTTTGAAAATTTCACTTTTTTGTGAAAATATCCACTAAATGAGGGAATAATATGTGTGAGGGTACCCCAGGAGAGTTCCAAATGTGTGTGGGTAGAATATATATCCCACGGGGGTAAAATTGAAAAAAGTTGAGAAAATTCTTTTTTGGACTTAGTCATTTTTCCGGCGTTTATCAGACTTTCAGATAGGGCAAATATCAGTGAGCGTTCCGATTTCAGTTCCAGAGCATTTCACCCAATGAGTCCTTGATATTTAGTCGTTTTCAGCCAATATTTTGGATTTTTGAAAATTTCACTTTTTTGTGAAAATATCCACTAAATGAGGGAATAATATGTGTGAGGGTACACCAGGAGAGTTCCAAATGTGTGTGGGTAGAATATAAATCCCACTGGGGTAAAATTGAAAAAAGTTGAGAAAATTTTTTTTTGGACTTAGTCATTTTTCCGGCGTTTATCAGACTTTCAGATAGGGGAAATGTCAGTGAGCGTTCCGATATCAGTTCCAGAGTGATTCGCCCAATGAGTCCTTGATATTTAGTCGTTTTCAGCCAATATTTTGGATTTTTGAAAATTTCACTTTTTTGTGAAAATATCCACTAAATGAGGGAATAATATGTGTGAGGGTACCCCAGGAGAGTTCCAAATGTGTGTGGGTAGAATATATATCCCACGGGGGTAAAATTGAAAAAAGTTGAAAAAAAATTTGTTTTGGACTTAGTCATTTTTCCGGCGTTTATCAGACTTTCAGATAGGGCAAATGTGAGTGAGCGTTCTGATTTCAGTTCCAGAGCATTTCGCCCAATGCGTCCTTGATATTTAGTCGTTTTCAGCCACTATTTTGGATTTTTGAAAATTTCACTTTTTTGTGAAAATATCCACTAAATGAGGGAATAATATGTGTGAGGGTACCCCAGGAGAGTTCCAAATGTGTGTGGGTAGAATATATATCCCACGGCGGTAAAATTGAAAAAAGTTGAAAAAAAATTTTTTTTCTACTTAGTCATTTTTCCGGCGTTTATCAGACTTTCAGATAGGGCAAATGTTAGTGAGCGTTCCGATTTCAGTTCCAGAGTGATTCTCCCAATGAGTCCTTGATATTTAGTCGTTTTCAGCCAACATTTTGGATTTTTGAAAATTTCACTTTTTTGTGAAAATATCCACTAAATGAGGGAATAATATGTGTGAGGGTACCCCAGGAGAGTTCCAAATGTTTGTGGGTAGAATATATATCCCACTGGGGTAAAATTGAAAAAAGTTGAGAAAATTCTTTTTTGGACTTAGTCATTTTTCCGGCGTTTATCAGACTTTCAGATAGGGCAAATATCAGTGAGCGTTCCGATTTCAGTTCCAGAGCGATTCTCCCAATGAGTCCTTGATATTTAGTCGTTTTCAGCCAATATTTTGGATTTTTGAAAATTTCACTTTTTTGTGAAAATATCCACTAGATGAGGGAATAATATGTGTGAGGGTACCCCAGGAGAGTTCCAAATGTGTGTGGGTAGAATATATATCCCACGGGGGTAAAATTTAAAAAAGTTGAGAAAATTCTTTTTTGGACTTAGTCATTTTTCCGGCGTTTATCAGACTTTCAGATAGGGCAAATATCAGTGAGCGTTCCGATTTCAGTTCCAGAGCCATTCGCCCAATGAGTCCTTGATATTTAGTCGTTTTCAGCCAATATTTTGGATTTTTGAAAATTTCACTTTTTTGTGAAAATATCCACTAAATGAGGGAATAATATGTGTGAGGGTACCCCAGGAGAGTTCCAAATGTGTGTGGGTAGAATATATATCCCACGGGGGTAAAATTGAAAAAAGTTGAAAAAAATTTTTTTTTGAACTTAGTCATTTTTCCGGCATTTATCAGACTTTCAGATAGGGCAAATGTCAGTGAGCATTCCGATTTCAGTTCCAGAGTGATTCGCCCAATGAGTCCTTGATATTTAGTCGTTTTCAGCCAATATTTTGGATTTTTGAAAATTTCACTTTTTTGTGAAAATATCCACTAAATGAGGGAATAATATGTGTGAGGGTACCCCAGGAGAGTTCCAAATGTGTGTGGGTAGAATATATATCCCACGGGGGTAAAATTGAAAAAAGTTGAGAAAATTCTTTTTTGGACTTAGTCATTTTTCCGGCGTTTATCAGACTTTCAGATAGGGGAAATGTCAGTGAGCGTTCCGATTTCAGTTCCAGAGCATTTCACCCAATGAGTCCTTGATATTTAGTCGTTTTCAGCCAATATTTTGGATTTTTGAAAATTTCACTTTTTTGTGAAAATATCCACTAAATGAGGGAATAATATGTGTGAGGGCACCCCAGGAGAGTTCCAAATGTGTGTGGGTAGAATATAAATCCCACTGGGGTAAAATTGAAAAAAGTTGAGAAAATTTTTTTTTGGACTTAGTCATTTTTCCGGCGTTTATCAGACTTTCAGATAGGGGAAATGTCAGTGAGCAATCCGATTTCAGTTCCAGAGCGATTCGCCCAATGAGTCCTTGATATTTAGTCGTTTTCAGCCAATATTTTGGATTTTTGAAAATTTCACTTTTTTGTGAAAATATCCACTAAATGAGGGAATAATATGTGTGAGGGTACCCCAGGAGAGTTCCAAATGTGTGTGGGTAGAATATATATCCCACGGGGGTAAAATTGAAAAAAGTTGAAAAAAAATTTGTTTTGGACTTAGTCATTTTTCCGGCGTTTATCAGACTTTCAGATAGGGCAAATGTGAGTGAGCGTTCTGATTTCAGTTCTAGAGCCTTTCGCCCAATGCGTCCTTGATATTTAGTCGTTTTCAGCCACTATTTTGGATTTTTGAAAATTTCACTTTTTTGTGAAAATATCCACTAAATGAGGGAATAATATGTGTGAGGGTACCCCAGGAGAGTTCCAAATGTGTGTGGGTAGAATATATATCCCACGGGGGTAAAATTGAAAAAAGTTGAAAAAATTTTTTTTTTGAACTTAGTCATTTTTCCGGCGTTTATCAGACTTTCAGATAGGGCAAATGTCAGTGAGCATTCCGATTTCAGTTCCAGAGTGATTCGCCCAATGAGTCCTTGATATTTAGTCGTTTTCAGCCAATATTTTGGATTTTTGAAAATTTCACTTTTTTGTGAAAATATCCACTAAATGAGGGAATAATATGTGTGAGGGTACCCCAGGAGAGTTCCAAATGTGTGTGGGTAGAATATATATCCCACGGGGGTAAAATTGAAAAAAGTTGAGAAAATTCTTTTTTGGACTTAGTCATTTTTCCGGCGTTTATCAGACTTTCAGATAGGGCAAATATCAGTGAGCGTTCCGATTTCAGTTCCAGAGCATTTCACCCAATGAGTCCTTGATATTTAGTCGTTTTCAGCCAATATTTTGGATTTTTGAAAATTTCACTTTTTTGTGAAAATATCCACTAAATGAGGGAATAATATGTGTGAGGGTACACCAGGAGAGTTCCAAATGTGTGTGGGTAGAATATAAATCCCACTGGGGTAAAATTGAAAAAAGTTGAGAAAATTTTTTTTTGGACTTAGTCATTTTTCCGGCGTTTATCAGACTTTCAGATAGGGGAAATGTCAGTGAGCGTTCCGATATCAGTTCCAGAGTGATTCGCCCAATGAGTCCTTGATATTTAGTCGTTTTCAGCCAATATTTTGGATTTTTGAAAATTTCACTTTTTTGTGAAAATATCCACTAAATGAGGGAATAATATGTGTGAGGGTACCCCAGGAGAGTTCCAAATGTGTGTGGGTAGAATATATATCCCACGGGGGTAAAATTGAAAAAAGTTGAAAAAAAATTTGTTTTGGACTTAGTCATTTTTCCGGCGTTTATCAGACTTTCAGATAGGGCAAATGTGAGTGAGCGTTCTGATTTCAGTTCCAGAGCATTTCGCCCAATGCGTCCTTGATATTTAGTCGTTTTCAGCCACTATTTTGGATTTTTGAAAATTTCACTTTTTTGTGAAAATATCCACTAAATGAGGGAATAATATGTGTGAGGGTACCCCAGGAGAGTTCCAAATGTGTGTGGGTAGAATATATATCCCACGGCGGTAAAATTGAAAAAAGTTGAAAAAAAATTTTTTTTCTACTTAGTCATTTTTCCGGCGTTTATCAGACTTTCAGATAGGGCAAATGTTAGTGAGCGTTCCGATTTCAGTTCCAGAGTGATTCTCCCAATGAGTCCTTGATATTTAGTCGTTTTCAGCCAACATTTTGGATTTTTGAAAATTTCACTTTTTTGTGAAAATATCCACTAAATGAGGGAATAATATGTGTGAGGGTACCCCAGGAGAGTTCCAAATGTTTGTGGGTAGAATATATATCCCACTGGGGTAAAATTGAAAAAAGTTGAGAAAATTCTTTTTTGGACTTAGTCATTTTTCCGGCGTTTATCAGACTTTCAGATAGGGCAAATATCAGTGAGCGTTCCGATTTCAGTTCCAGAGCGATTCTCCCAATGAGTCCTTGATATTTAGTCGTTTTCAGCCAATATTTTGGATTTTTGAAAATTTCACTTTTTTGTGAAAATATCCACTAGATGAGGGAATAATATGTGTGAGGGTACCCCAGGAGAGTTCCAAATGTGTGTGGGTAGAATATATATCCCACGGGGGTAAAATTTAAAAAAGTTGAGAAAATTCTTTTTTGGACTTAGTCATTTTTCCGGCGTTTATCAGACTTTCAGATAGGGCAAATATCAGTGAGCGTTCCGATTTCAGTTCCAGAGCCATTCGCCCAATGAGTCCTTGATATTTAGTCGTTTTCAGCCAATATTTTGGATTTTTGAAAATTTCACTTTTTTGTGAAAATATCCACTAAATGAGGGAATAATATGTGTGAGGGTACCCCAGGAGAGTTCCAAATGTGTGTGGGTAGAATATATATCCCACGGGGGTAAAATTGAAAAAAGTTGAAAAAAATTTTTTTTTGAACTTAGTCATTTTTCCGGCATTTATCAGACTTTCAGATAGGGCAAATGTCAGTGAGCATTCCGATTTCAGTTCCAGAGTGATTCGCCCAATGAGTCCTTGATATTTAGTCGTTTTCAGCCAATATTTTGGATTTTTGAAAATTTCACTTTTTTGTGAAAATATCCACTAAATGAGGGAATAATATGTGTGAGGGTACCCCAGGAGAGTTCCAAATGTGTGTGGGTAGAATATATATCCCACGGGGGTAAAATTGAAAAAAGTTGAGAAAATTCTTTTTTGGACTTAGTCATTTTTCCGGCGTTTATCAGACTTTCAGATAGGGGAAATGTCAGTGAGCGTTCCGATTTCAGTTCCAGAGCATTTCACCCAATGAGTCCTTGATATTTAGTCGTTTTCAGCCAATATTTTGGATTTTTGAAAATTTCACTTTTTTGTGAAAATATCCACTAAATGAGGGAATAATATGTGTGAGGGCACCCCAGGAGAGTTCCAAATGTGTGTGGGTAGAATATAAATCCCACTGGGGTAAAATTGAAAAAAGTTGAGAAAATTTTTTTTTGGACTTAGTCATTTTTCCGGCGTTTATCAGACTTTCAGATAGGGGAAATGTCAGTGAGCAATCCGATTTCAGTTCCAGAGCGATTCGCCCAATGAGTCCTTGATATTTAGTCGTTTTCAGCCAATATTTTGGATTTTTGAAAATTTCACTTTTTTGTGAAAATATCCACTAAATGAGGGAATAATATGTGTGAGGGTACCCCAGGAGAGTTCCAAATGTGTGTGGGTAGAATATATATCCCACGGGGGTAAAATTGAAAAAAGTTGAAAAAAAATTTGTTTTGGACTTAGTCATTTTTCCGGCGTTTATCAGACTTTCAGATAGGGCAAATGTGAGTGAGCGTTCTGATTTCAGTTCTAGAGCCTTTCGCCCAATGCGTCCTTGATATTTAGTCGTTTTCAGCCACTATTTTGGATTTTTGAAAATTTCACTTTTTTGTGAAAATATCCACTAAATGAGGGAATAATATGTGTGAGGGTACCCCAGGAGAGTTCCAAATGTGTGTGGGTAGAATATATATCCCACGGGGGTAAAATTGAAAAAAGTTGAAAAAAAATTTTTTTTGTACTTAGTCATTTTTCTGGCGTTTATCAGACTTTCAGATAGGGCAAATGTTAGTGAGCGTTCCGATTTCAGTTCCAGAGTGATTCTCCCAATGAGTCCTGGATATTTAGTCGTTTTCAGCCAACATTTTGGATTTTTGAAAATTTCACTTTTTTGTGAAAATATCCACTAAATGAGGGAATAATATGTGTGAGGGTACCCCAGGAGAGTTCCAAATGTGTGTGGGTAGAATATATATCCCACTGGGGTAAAATTGAAAAAAGTTGAGAAAATTCTTTTTTGGACTTAGTCATTTTTCCGGCGTTTATCAGACTTTCAGATAATGCAAATATCAGTGAGCGTTGCGATTTCAGTTCCAGAGCGATTCTCCCAATGAGTCCTTGATATTTAGTCGTTTTCAGCCAATATTTTGGATTTTTGAAAATTTCACTTATTTGTGAAAATATCCACTAGATGAGGGAATAATATGTGTGAGGGTACCCCAGGAGAGTTCCAAATGTGTGTGGGTAGAATATATATCCCACTGGGGTAAAATTGAAAAAAGTTGAGAAAATTCTTTTTTGGACTTAGTCATTTTTCCGGCGTTTATCAGACTTTCAGATAGGGCAAATATCAGTGAGCGTTCCGATTTCAGTTCCAGAGCGATTCGCCCAATGAGTCCTTGATATTTAGTCGTTTTAAGCCAATATTTTGGATTTTTGAAAATTTCACTTTTTTGTGAAAATATCCACTAGATGAGGGAATAATATGTGTGAGGGTACCCCAGGAGAGTTCCAAATGTGTGTGGGTAGAATATATATCTCACGGGGGTAAAATTTAAAAAAGTTGAGAAAATTCTTTTTTGGACTTAGTCATTTTTCCGGCGTTTATCAGACTTTCAGATAGGGCAAATATCAGTGAGCGTTCCGATTTCAGTTCCAGAGCCATTCGCCCAATGAGTCCTTGATATTTAGTCGTTTTCAGCCAATATTTTGGATTTTTGAAAATTTCACTTTTTTGTGAAAATATCCACTAAATGAGGGAATAATATGTGTGAGGGTACCCCAGGAGAGTTCCAAATGTGTGTGGGTAGAATATATATCCCACGGGGGTAAAATTGAAAAAAGTTGAAAAAAATTTTTTTTTGAACTTAGTCATTTTTCCGGCATTTATCAGACTTTCAGATAGGGCAAATGTCAGTGAGCATTCCGATTTCAGTTCCAGAGTGATTCGCCCAATGAGTCCTTGATATTTAGTCGTTTTCAGCCAATATTTTGGATTTTTGAAAATTTCACTTTTTTGTGAAAATATCCACTAAATGAGGGAATAATATGTGTGAGGGTACCCCAGGAGAGTTCCAAATGTGTGTGGGTAGAATATATATCCCACGGGGGTAAAATTGAAAAAAGTTGAGAAAATTCTTTTTTGGACTTAGTCATTTTTCCGGCGTTTATCAGACTTTCAGATAGGGGAAATGTCAGTGAGCGTTCCGATTTCAGTTCCAGAGCATTTCACCCAATGAGTCCTTGATATTTAGTCGTTTTCAGCCAATATTTTGGATTTTTGAAAATTTCACTTTTTTGTGAAAATATCCACTAAATGAGGGAATAATATGTGTGAGGGCACCCCAGGAGAGTTCCAAATGTGTGTGGGTAGAATATAAATCCCACTGGGGTAAAATTGAAAAAAGTTGAGAAAATTTTTTTTTGGACTTAGTCATTTTTCCGGCGTTTATCAGACTTTCAGATAGGGGAAATGTCAGTGAGCAATCCGATTTCAGTTCCAGAGCGATTCGCCCAATGAGTCCTTGATATTTAGTCGTTTTCAGCCAATATTTTGGATTTTTGAAAATTTCACTTTTTTGTGAAAATATCCACTAAATGAGGGAATAATATGTGTGAGGGTACCCCAGGAGAGTTCCAAATGTGTGTGGGTAGAATATATATCCCACGGGGGTAAAATTGAAAAAAGTTGAAAAAAAATTTGTTTTGGACTTAGTCATTTTTCCGGCGTTTATCAGACTTTCAGATAGGGCAAATGTGAGTGAGCGTTCTGATTTCAGTTCTAGAGCCTTTCGCCCAATGCGTCCTTGATATTTAGTCGTTTTCAGCCACTATTTTGGATTTTTGAAAATTTCACTTTTTTGTGAAAATATCCACTAAATGAGGGAATAATATGTGTGAGGGTACCCCAGGAGAGTTCCAAATGTGTGTGGGTAGAATATATATCCCACTGGGGTAAAATTGAAAAAAGTTGAGAAAATTCTTTTTTGGACTTAGTCATTTTTCCTGCGTTTATCAGACTTTCAGATAGGGCAAATATCAGTGAGCGTTCCGATTTCAGTTCCAGAGCGATTCTCCCAATGAGTCCTTGATATTTAGACGTTTTCAGCCAATATTTTGGATTTTTGAAAATTTCACTTTTTTGTGAAAATATCCACTAGATGAGGGAATAATATGTGTGAGGGTACCCCAGGAGAGTTCCAAATGTGTGTGGGTAGAATATATATCCCACGGGGTAAAATTTAAAAAAGTTGAGAAAATTCTTTTTTGGACTTAGTCATTTTTCCGGCGTTTATCAGACTTTCAGATAGGGCAAATATCAGTGAGCGTTCCGATTTCAGTTCCAGAGCGATTCGCCCAATGAGTCCTTGATATTTAGTCGTTTTCAGCCAATATTTTGGATTTTTGAAAATTTCACTTTTTTGTGAAAATATCCACTAAATGAGGGAATAATATGTGTGAGGGTACCCCAGGAGAGTTCCAAATGTGTGTGGGTAGAATATATATCCCACGGGGGTAAAATTGAAAAAAGTTGAAAAAAATTTTTTTTTGAACTTAGTCATTTTTCCGGCGTTTATCAGACTTTCAGATAGGGCAAATGTCAGTGAGCATTCCGATTTCAGTTCCAGAGTGATTCGCCCAATGAGTCCTTGATATTTAGTCGTTTTCAGCCAATATTTTGGATTTTTGAAAATTTCACTTTTTTGTGAAAATATCCACTAAATGAGGGAATAATATGTGTGAGGGTACCCCAGGAGAGTTCCAAATGTGTGTGGGTAGAATATATATCCCACTGGGGTAAAATTGAAAAAAGTTGAGAAAATTCTTTTTTGGACTTAGTCATTTTTCCGGCGTTTATCAGACTTTCAGATAGGGCAAATATCAGTGAGCGTTCCGATTTCAGTTCCAGAGCGATTCTCCCAATGAGTCCTTGATATTTAGTCGTTTTCAGCCAATATTTTGGATTTTTGAAAATTTCACTTATTTGTGAAAATATCCACTAGATGAGGGAATAATATGTGTGAGGGTACCCCAGGAGAGTTCCAAATGTGTGTGGGTAGAATATATATCCCACTGGGGTAAAATTGAAAAAAGTTGAGAAAATTCTTTTTTGGACTTAGTCATTTTTCCGGCGTTTATCAGACTTTCAGATAGGGCAAATATCAGTGAGCGTTCCGATTTCAGTTCCAGAGCGATTCGCCCAATGAGTCCTTGATATTTAGTCGTTTTAAGCCAATATTTTGGATTTTTGAAAATTTCACTTTTTTGTGAAAATATCCACTAAATGAGGGAATAATATGTGTGAGGGTACCCCAGGAGAGTTCCAAATGTGTGTGGGTAGAATATATATCCCACGGGGGTAAAATTGAAAAAATTTGAAAAAAAATTATTTTGGACTTAGTCATCTTTCCGGCGTTTATCAGACTTTCAGATAGGGGAAATGTCAGTGAGCGTTCCGATTTCAGTTCCAGAGCGATTCGCCCAATGAGTCCTTGATATTTAGTCGTTTTCAGCCAATATTTTGGATTTTTGAAAATTTCACTTTTTTGTGAAAATATCCACTAAATGAGGGAATAATATGTGTGAGGGTACCCCAGGAGAGTTCCAAATGTGTGTGGGTAGAATATAAATCCCACTGGGGTAAAATTGAAAAAAGTTGAGAAAATATTTTTTTGGACTTAGTCATTTTTCCAGCGTTTATCAGACTTTCAGATAGGGCAAATGTGAGTGAGCGTTCTGATTTCAGTTCCAGAGCCTTTCGCCCAATGCGTCCTTCATATTTAGTCGTTTTCAGCCACTATTTTGGATTTTTGAAAATTTCACTTTTTTGTGAAAATATCCACTAAATGAGGGAATAATATGTGTGAGGGTACCCCAGGAGAGTTCCAAATGTGTGTGGGTAGAATATATATCCCACGGGGGTAAAATTGAAAAAATTTGAAAAAAAATTTTTTTGGACGTAGTCATCTTTCCGGCGTTTATCAGACTTTCAGATAGGGCAAATGTCAGTGAGCGTTCCGATTTCAGTTCCAGAGTGATTCGCCCAATGAGTCCTTGATATTTAGTCGTTTTCAGACAATATTTTGGATTTTTGAAAATTTCACTTTTTTGTGAAAATATCCACTAAATGAGGGAATAATATGTGTGAGGGTACCCCAGGAGAGTTCCAAATGTGTGTGGGTAGAATATATATCCCACGGGGGTAAAATTGAAAAAAGTTGAAAAAAAATTTGTTTTGGACTTAGTCATTTTTCCGGCGTTTATCAGACTTTCAGATAGGGCAAATGTCAGTGAGCGTTCAGATTTCAGTTCCAGAGTGATTCGCCCAATGAGTCCTTGATATTTAGTCGTTTTCATCCAATATTTTGGATTTTTGAAAATTTCACTTTTTTGTGAAAATATCCACTAAATGAGGGAATAATATGTGTGAGGGTACCCCAGGAGAGTTCCAAATGTGTGTGGGTAGAATATATATCCCACGGGGGTAAAATTGAAAAAAGTTGAAAAAAAATTTGTTTTGGACTTAGTCATTTTTCTGGCGTTTATCAGACTTTCAGATAGGGGAAATGTCAGTGAGCGTTCCGATTTCAGTTCCAGAGCATTTCACCCAATGAGTCCTTGATATTTAGTCGTTTTCAGCCAATATTTTGGATTTTTGAAAATTTCACTTTTTTGTGAAAATATCCACTAAATGAGGGAATAATATGTGTGAGGGTACCCAAGGAGAGTTCCAAATGTGTGTGGGTAGAATATAAATCCCACTGGGGTAAAATTGAAAAAAGTTGAGAAAATTTTTTTTTGGACTTAGTCATTTTTCCGGCGTTTATCAGACTTTCAGATAGGAGAAATGTCAGTGAGCGTTCCGATTTCAGTTCCAGAGCGATTCGCCCAATGAGTCCTTGATATTTAGTCGTTTTCAGCCAATATTTTGGATTTTTGAAAATTTCACTTTTTTGTGAAAATATCCACTAGATGAGAGAATAATATGTGTGAGGGTACCCCAGGAGAGTTCCAAATGTGTGTGGGTAGAATATATATCCCACGGGGGTAAAATTGAAAAAAGTTGAGAAAATTCTTTTTTGGACTTAGTCATTTTTCCGGCGTTTATCAGACTTTCAGATAGGGGAAATGTCAGTGAGCGTTCCGATTTCAGTTCCAGAGTGATTCGGCCAATGAGTCCTTGATATTTAGTCGTTTTCAGCCAATATTTTGGATTTTTGAAAATTTCACTTTTTTGTGAAAATATCCACTAAATGAGGGAATAATATGTGTGAGGGTACCCCAGGAGAGTTCCAAATGTGTGTGGGTAGAATATATATCCCACGGGGGTAAAATTGAAAAAAGTTGAAAAAAAATTTGTTTTGGACTTACTCATTTTTCCGGCGTTTATCAGACTTTCAGATAGGGCAAATGTCAGTGAGCGTTCCGATTTCAGTTCCAGAGTGATTCGCCCAATGAGTCCTTGATATTTAGTCATTTTCAGCCAATATTTTGGATTTTTGAAAATTTCACTTTTTTGTGAAAATATCCACTAAATGAGGGAATAATATGTGTGAGGGTACCCCAGGAGAGTTCCAAATGTGTGTGGGTAGAATATATATCCCACTGGGGTAAAATTGAAAAAAGTTGAGAAAATTTTTTTTTGGAGTTAGTCATTTTTCCGGCGTTTATCAGACTTTCAGATAGGGCAAATGTCAGTGAGCGTTCTGATTTCAGTTCTAGAGCCTTTCACCCAATGAGTCCTTGATATTTAGTCGTTTTCAGCCAATATTTTGGATTTTTGAAAATTTCAATTTTTGTGAAAATATCCACTAAATGAGGGAATAATATGTGTGAGGGTACCCCAGGAGAGTTCCAAATGTGTGTGGGTAGAATATATATCCCACCGGGGTAAAATTGAAAAAAGTTGAAAAAAAATTTTTTTTGGACTTAGTCATTTTTCTGGTGTTTATCAGACTTTCAGATAGGGCAAATGTCAGTGAGCGTTCCGATTTCAGTTCCAGAGTGATTCGCCCAATGAGTCCTTGATATTTAGTCATTTTCAGCCAATAGTTTGGATTTTTGAAAATTTCACTTTTTTGTGAAAATATCCACTAAATGAGGGAATAATATGTGTGAGGGTACCCCAGGAGAGTTCCAAATGTGTGTGGGTAGAATATATGTCTCACGGGGGTAAAATTGAAAAAAGTTGAAAAAAATTTTTTTTGGGACTTAGTCATTTTTCCGGCGTTTATCAGACTTTCAGATAGGGCAAATGTCAGTGAGCGTTCTGATTTCAGTTCCAGAGCCTTTCGCCCAATGAGTCATTGATATTTAGTCGTTTTCAGCCAATATTTTGGATTTTTGAAAATTTCACTTTTTTGTGAAAATATCCACTAGATGAGGGAATAATATGTGTGAGGGTACCCCAGGAGAGTTCCAAATGTGTGTGGGTTGAATATATATCCCACGGGGGTAAAATTGAAAAAAGTTGAAAAAAAATTTTTTTTGGACTTAGTCATTTTTCCGGCGTTTATCAGACTTTCAGATAGGGCAAATGTCAGTGAGCGTTCCGATTTCAGTTCCAGAGCGATTCGCCCAATGAGTCCTTGATATTTAGTCGTTTTCAGCCAATATTTTGGATTTTTGAAAATTTCACTTTTTTGTGAAAATATCCACTAAATGAGGGAATAATATGTGTGAGGGTACCTCAGGAGAGTTCCAAATGTGTGTGGGTAGAATATATATCCCACCGGGGTAAAATTGAAAAAAGTTGAAAAAAAATTTTTTTTGGACTTCGTCATCTTTCCGGCGTTTATCAGACTTTCAGATAGGGGAAATGTCAGTGAGCGTTCCGATTTCAGTTCCAGAGCGATTCGCCCAATGAGTCCTTGATATTTAGTCGTTTTCAGCCAATATTTTGGATTTTTGAAAATTTCACTTTTTTGTGAAAATATCCACTAAATGAGGGAATAATATGTGTGAGGGTACCCCAGGAGAGTTCCAAATGTGTGTGGGTAGAATATATATCCCACGGGGGTAAAATTGAAAAAAGTTGAGAAAATTCTTTTTTGGACTTAGTCATCTTTCCGGCGTTTATCAGACTTTCAGATAGGGGAAATGTCAGTGAGCATTCCGATTTCAGTTCCAGATCGATTCGCAAAATGAGTCCTTGATATTTAGTCGTTTTCAGCCAATATTTTGGATTTTTGAAAATTTCACTTTTTTGTGAAAATATCCACTAAATGAGGGAATAATATGTGTGAGGGTACCCCAGGAGAGTTCCAAATGTGTGTGGGTAGAATATATATCCCACTGGGGTAAAATTGAAAAAAGTTGAGAAAATTCTTTTTTGGACTTAGTCATTTTTCCGGCGTTTATCAGACTTTCAGATAGGGCAAATGTCAGTGAGCGTTCTGATTTCAGTTCCAGAGCGATTCGCCCAATGAGTCCTTGATATTTAGTCGTTTTCAGCCAATATTTTGGATTTTTGAAAATTTCACTTTTTTGTGAAAATATCCACTAGATGAGGGAATAATATGTGTGAGGGTACCCCAGGAGAGTTCCAAATGTGTGTGGGTAGAATATATATCCCACCGGGGTAAAATTGAAAAAAAATTTTTTGGGACTTAGTCATCTTTCCGGCGTTTATCAGACTTTCAGATAGGGGAAATGTCAGTGAGCATTCCGATTTCAGTTCCAGAGCGATTCGCCCAATGAGTCCTTGATATTTAGTCGTTTTCAGCCAATATTTTGGATTTTTGAAAATTTCACTTTTTTGTGAAAATATCCACTAAATGAGGGAATAATATGTGTGAGGGTACCCCAGGAGAGTTCCAAATGTGTGTGGGTAGAATATATATCCCACGGGGTTAAAATTGAAAAAAGTTTAAAAAAATTCTTTTTTGGACTTAGTCATTTTTCCGGCGTTTATCAGACTTTCAGATAGGGCAAATGTCAGTGAGCGTTCCGATTTCAGTTCCAGAGCAATTCGCCCAATGAGTCCTTGATATTTAGTCGTTTTCAGCCAATATTTTGGATTTTTGAAAATTTCACTTTTTTGTGAAAATATCCACTAAATGAGGGAATAATATGTGTGAGGGTACCCCAGGAGAGTTCCAAATGTGTGTGGGTAGAATATATATCCCACGGGGGTAAAATTGAAAAAATTTGAAAAAAAATTATTTTGGACTTAGTCATCTTTCGGGCGTTTATCAGACATTCAGATAGGGGAAATGTCAGTGAGCGTTCCGATTTCAGTTCCAGAGCGATTCGCCCAATGAGTCCTTGATATTTAGTCGTTTTAAGCCAATATTTTGGATTTTTGAAAATTTCACTTTTTTGTGAAAATATCCACTAAATGAGGGAATAATACGTGTGAGGGTACCCCAGGAGAGTTCCAAATGTGTGTGGGTAGAATATATATCCCACGGGGTAAAATTGAAAAAATTTGAAAAAAAATTTTTTTGGACTTCGTCATCTTTCCGGCGTTTATCAGACTTTCAGATAGGGGAAATGTCAGTGAGCGTTCCGATTTCAGTTCCAGAGCGATTCGCCCAATGAGTCCTTGATATTTAGTCGTTTTCAGCCAATATTTTGGATTTTTGAAAATTTCACTTTTTTGTGAAAATATCCACTAGATGAGGGAATAATATGTGTGAGGGTACCCCAGGAGAGTTCCAAATGTGTGTGGGTAGAATATATATCCCACTGGGGTAAAATTGAAAAAAGTTGAGAAAATTTTTTTTTGGACTTAGTCATTTTTCCGGCGTTTATCAGACTTTCAGATAGGGCAAATGTCAGTGAGCGTTCTGATTTCAGTTCCAGAGCCTTTCGCCCAATGAGTCATTGATATTTAGTCGTTTTCAGCCAATATTTTGGATTTTTGAAAATTTCACTTTTTTGTGAAAATATCCACTAGATGAGGGAATAATATGTGTGAGGGTACCCCAGGAGAGTTCCAAATGTGTGTGGGTAGAATATATATCCCACGGGGGTAAAATTGAAAAAAGTTGAAAAAAAATTTTTTTTGGACTTAGTCATTTTTCCGGCGTTTATCAGACTTTCAGATAGGGCAAATGTCAGTGAGCGTTCCGATTTCAGTTCCAGAGCGATTCGCCCAATGAGTCCTTGATATTTAGTCGTTTTCAGCCAATATTTTGAATTTTTGAAAATTTCACTTTTTTGTGAAAATATCCACTAGATGAGGGAATAATATGTGTGAGGGTACCCCAGGAGAGTTCCAAATGTGTGTGGGTAGAATATATATCCCACGGGGGTAAAATTGAAAAAATTTGAAAAAAAATTATTTTGGACTTAGTCATCTTTCGGGCGTTTATCAGACTTTCAGATAGGGGAAATGTCAGTGAGCGTTCCGATTTCAGTTCCAGAGCGATTCGCCCAATGAGTCCTTGATATTTAGTCGTTTTAAGCCAATATTTTGGATTTTTGAAAATTTCACTTTTTTGTGAAAATATCCACTAAATGAGGGAATAATACGTGTGAGGGTACCCCAGGAGAGTTCCAAATGTGTGTGGGTAGAATATATATCCCACGGGGGTAAAATTGAAAAAATTTGAAAAAAAATTTTTTTGGACTTCGTCATCTTTCCGGCGTTTATCAGACTTTCAGATAGGGGAAATGTCAGTGAGCGTTCCGATTTCAGTTCCAGAGCGATTCGCCCAATGAGTCCTTGATATTTAGTCGTTTTCAGCCAATATTTTGGATCTTTGAAAATTTCACTTTTTTGTGAAAATATCCACTAAATGAGGGAATAATATGTGTGAGGGTACCCCAGGAGAGTTCCAAATGTGTGTGGGTAGAATATATATCCCACGGGGGTAAAATTGAAAAAAGTTGAAAAAAAAATTTTTTTGGACTTAGTCATTTTTCCGGCGTTTATCAGACTTTCAGATAGGGCAAATGTCAGTGAGCGTTCCGATTTCAGTTCCAGAGCGATTCGCCCAATGAGTCCTTGATATTTAGTCGTTTTCAGCCAATATTTTGGATTTTTGAAAATTTCACTTTTTTGTGAAAATATCCACTAAATGAGGGAATAATATGTGTGAGGGTACCTCAGGAGAGTTCCAAATGTGTGTGGGTAGAATATATATCCCACCGGGGTAAAATTGAAAAAAGTTGAAAAAAAATTTTTTTTGGACTTCGTCATCTTTCCGGCGTTTATCAGACTTTCAGATAGGGGAAATGTCAGTGAGCGTTCCGATTTCAGTTCCAGAGCGATTCGCCCAATGAGTCCTTGATATTTAGTCGTTTTCAGCCAATATTTTGGATTTTTGAAAATTTCACTTTTTTGTGAAAATATCCACTAAATGAGGGAATAATATGTGTGAGGGTACCCCAGGAGAGTTCCAAATGTGTGTGGGTAGAATATATATCCCACGGGGGTAAAATTGAAAAAAGTTGAGAAAATTCTTTTTTGGACTTAGTCATCTTTCCGGCGTTTATCAGACTTTCAGATAGGGGAAATGTCAGTGAGCATTCCGATTTCAGTTCCAGATCGATTCGCAAAATGAGTCCTTGATATTTAGTCGTTTTCAGCCAATATTTTGGATTTTTGAAAATTTCACTTTTTTGTGAAAATATCCACTAAATGAGGGAATAATATGTGTGAGGGTACCCCAGGAGAGTTCCAAATGTGTGTGGGTAGAATATATATCCCACTGGGGTAAAATTGAAAAAAGTTGAGAAAATTCTTTTTTGGACTTAGTCATTTTTCCGGCGTTTATCAGACTTTCAGATAGGGCAAATGTCAGTGAGCGTTCTGATTTCAGTTCCAGAGCGATTCGCCCAATGAGTCCTTGATATTTAGTCGTTTTCAGCCAATATTTTGGATTTTTGAAAATTTCACTTTTTTGTGAAAATATCCACTAGATGAGGGAATAATATGTGTGAGGGTACCCCAGGAGAGTTCCAAATGTGTGTGGGTAGAATATATATCCCACCGGGGTAAAATTGAAAAAAATTTTTTTGGGACTTAGTCATCTTTCCGGCGTTTATCAGACTTTCAGATAGGGGAAATGTCAGTGAGCATTCCGATTTCAGTTCCAGAGCGATTCGCCCAATGAGTCCTTGATATTTAGTCGTTTTCAGCCAATATTTTGGATTTTTGAAAATTTCACTTTTTTGTGAAAATATCCACTAAATGAGGGAATAATATGTGTGAGGGTACCCCAGGAGAGTTCCAAATGTGTGTGGGTAGAATATATATCCCACGGGGTTAAAATTGAAAAAAGTTTAAAAAAATTCTTTTTTGGACTTAGTCATTTTTCCGGCGTTTATCAGACTTTCAGATAGGGCAAATGTCAGTGAGCGTTCCGATTTCAGTTCCAGAGCAATTCGCCCAATGAGTCCTTGATATTTAGTCGTTTTCAGCCAATATTTTGGATTTTTGAAAATTTCACTTTTTTGTGAAAATATCCACTAAATGAGGGAATAATATGTGTGAGGGTACCCCAGGAGAGTTCCAAATGTGTGTGGGTAGAATATATATCCCACGGGGGTAAAATTGAAAAAATTTGAAAAAAAATTATTTTGGACTTAGTCATCTTTCGGGCGTTTATCAGACATTCAGATAGGGGAAATGTCAGTGAGCGTTCCGATTTCAGTTCCAGAGCGATTCGCCCAATGAGTCCTTGATATTTAGTCGTTTTAAGCCAATATTTTGGATTTTTGAAAATTTCACTTTTTTGTGAAAATATCCACTAAATGAGGGAATAATACGTGTGAGGGTACCCCAGGAGAGTTCCAAATGTGTGTGGGTAGAATATATATCCCACGGGGTAAAATTGAAAAAATTTGAAAAAAAATTTTTTTGGACTTCGTCATCTTTCCGGCGTTTATCAGACTTTCAGATAGGGGAAATGTCAGTGAGCGTTCCGATTTCAGTTCCAGAGCGATTCGCCCAATGAGTCCTTGATATTTAGTCGTTTTCAGCCAATATTTTGGATTTTTGAAAATTTCACTTTTTTGTGAAAATATCCACTAGATGAGGGAATAATATGTGTGAGGGTACCCCAGGAGAGTTCCAAATGTGTGTGGGTAGAATATATATCCCACTGGGGTAAAATTGAAAAAAGTTGAGAAAATTTTTTTTTGGACTTAGTCATTTTTCCGGCGTTTATCAGACTTTCAGATAGGGCAAATGTCAGTGAGCGTTCTGATTTCAGTTCCAGAGCCTTTCGCCCAATGAGTCATTGATATTTAGTCGTTTTCAGCCAATATTTTGGATTTTTGAAAATTTCACTTTTTTGTGAAAATATCCACTAGATGAGGGAATAATATGTGTGAGGGTACCCCAGGAGAGTTCCAAATGTGTGTGGGTAGAATATATATCCCACGGGGGTAAAATTGAAAAAAGTTGAAAAAAAAATTTTTTTGGACTTAGTCATTTTTCCGGCGTTTATCAGACTTTCAGATAGGGCAAATGTCAGTGAGCGTTCCGATTTCAGTTCCAGAGCGATTCGCCCAATGAGTCCTTGATATTTAGTCGTTTTCAGCCAATATTTTGGATTTTTGAAAATTTCACTTTTTTGTGAAAATATCCACTAGATGAGGGAATAATATGTGTGAGGGTACCCCAGGAGAGTTCCAAATGTGTGTGGGTAGAATATATATCCCACTGGGGTAAAATTGAAAAAAGTTGAGAAAATTTTTTTTTGGACTTCGTCATTTTTCCGGCGTTTATCAGACTTTCAGATAGGGCAAATGTCAGTGAGCGTTCTGATTTCAGTTCCAGAGCCTTTCGCCCAATGAGTCATTGATATTTAGTCGTTTTCAGCCAATATTTTGGATTTTTGAAAATTTCACTTTTTTGTGAAAATATCCACTAGATGAGGGAATAATATGTGTGAGGGTACCCCAGGAGAGTTCCAAATGTGTGTGGGTAGAATATATATCCCACGGGGGTAAAATTGAAAAAAGTTGAAAAAAAATTTTTTTTGGACTTAGTCATTTTTCCGGCGTTTATCAGACTTTCAGATAGGGCAAATGTCAGTGAGCGTTCCGATTTCAGTTCCAGAGTGATTCGCCCAATGAGTCCTTGATATTTAGTCGTTTTCAGCCAATATTTTGGATTTTTGAAAATTTCACTTTTTTGTGAAAATATCCACTAAATGAGGGAATAATATGTGTGAGGGTACCCCAGGAGAGTTCCAAATGTGTGTGGGTAGAATATATATCCCACTGGGGTAAAATTGAAAAAAGTTGAGAAAATTCTTTTTTGGACTTAGTCATTTTTCCGGCGTTTATCAGACTTTCAGATAGGGCAAATGTCAGTGAGCGTTCCGATTTCAGTTCCAGAGCGATTCGCCCAATGAGTCCTTGATATTTAGTCGTTTTAAGCCAATATTTTGGATTTTTGAAAATTTCACTTTTTTGTGAAAATATTCACTAAATGAGGGAATAATATGTGTGAGGGTACCCCAGGAGAGTTCCAAATGTGTGTGGGTAGAATATATATCCCACTGGGGTAAAATTGAAAAAATTTGAAAAAAAATTTTTTTGGACTTCGTCATCTTTCCGGCGTTTATCAGACTTTCAGATAGGGGAAATGTCAGTGAGCGTTCCGATTTCAGTTCCAGAGCGATTCGCCCAATGAGTCCTTGATATTTAGTCGTTTTCAGCCAATATTTTGGATTTTTGAAAATTTCACTTTTTTGTGAAAATATCCACTAAATGAGGGAATAATATGTGTGAGGGTACCCCAGGAGAGTTCCAAATGTGTGTGGGTAGAATATATATCCCACGGGGGTAAAATTGAAAAAAGTTGAGAAAATTCTTTTTTGGACTTAGTCATCTTTCCGGCGTTTATCAGACTTTCAGATAGGGGAAATGTCAGTGAGCATTCCGATTTCAGTTCCAGATCGATTCGCAAAATGAGTCCTTGATATTTAGTCGTTTTCAGCCAATATTTTGGATTTTTGAAAATTTCACTTTTTTGTGAAAATATCCACTAAATGAGGGAATAATATGTGTGAGGGTACCCCAGGAGAGTTCCAAATGTGTGTGGGTAGAATATATATCCCACTGGGGTAAAATTGAAAAAAGTTGAGAAAATTCTTTTTTGGACTTAGTCATTTTTCCGGCGTTTATCAGACTTTCAGATAGGGCAAATGTCAGTGAGCGTTCTGATTTCAGTTCCAGAGCGATTCGCCCAATGAGTCCTTGATATTTAGTCGTTTTCAGCCAATATTTTGGATTTTTGAAAATTTCACTTTTTTGTGAAAATATCCACTAGATGAGGGAATAATATGTGTGAGGGTACCCCAGGAGAGTTCCAAATGTGTGTGGGTAGAATATATATCCCACCGGGGTAAAATTGAAAAAAATTTTTTTGGGACTTAGTCATCTTTCCGGCGTTTATCAGACTTTCAGATAGGGGAAATGTCAGTGAGCATTCCGATTTCAGTTCCAGAGCGATTCGCCCAATGAGTCCTTGATATTTAGTCGTTTTCAGCCAATATTTTGGATTTTTGAAAATTTCACTTTTTTGTGAAAATATCCACTAAATGAGGGAATAATATGTGTGAGGGTACCCCAGGAGAGTTCCAAATGTGTGTGGGTAGAATATATATCCCACGGGGTTAAAATTGAAAAAAGTTTAAAAAAATTCTTTTTTGGACTTAGTCATTTTTCCGGCGTTTATCAGACTTTCAGATAGGGCAAATGTCAGTGAGCGTTCCGATTTCAGTTCCAGAGCAATTCGCCCAATGAGTCCTTGATATTTAGTCGTTTTCAGCCAATATTTTGGATTTTTGAAAATTTCACTTTTTTGTGAAAATATCCACTAAATGAGGGAATAATATGTGTGAGGGTACCCCAGGAGAGTTCCAAATGTGTGTGGGTAGAATATATATCCCACGGGGGTAAAATTGAAAAAATTTGAAAAAAAATTATTTTGGACTTAGTCATCTTTCGGGCGTTTATCAGACTTTCAGATAGGGGAAATGTCAGTGAGCGTTCCGATTTCAGTTCCAGAGCGATTCGCCCAATGAGTCCTTGATATTTAGTCGTTTTAAGCCAATATTTTGGATTTTTGAAAATTTCACTTTTTTGTGAAAATATCCACTAAATGAGGGAATAATACGTGTGAGGGTACCCCAGGAGAGTTCCAAATGTGTGTGGGTAGAATATATATCCCACGGGGGTAAAATTGAAAAAATTTGAAAAAAAATTTTTTTGGACTTCGTCATCTTTCCGGCGTTTATCAGACTTTCAGATAGGGGAAATGTCAGTGAGCGTTCCGATTTCAGTTCCAGAGCGATTCGCCCAATGAGTCCTTGATATTTAGTCGTTTTCAGCCAATATTTTGGATCTTTTAAAATTTCACTTTTTTGTGAAAATATCCACTAAATGAGGGAATAATATGTGTGAGGGTACCCCAGGAGAGTTCCAAATGTGTGTGGGTAGAATATATATCCCACGGGGGTAAAATTGAAAAAAGTTGAAAAAAAAATTTTTTTGGACTTAGTCATTTTTCCGGCATTTATCAGACTTTCAGATAGGGCAAATGTCAGTGAGCGTTCCGATTTCAGTTCCAGAGCGATTCGCCCAATGAGTCCTTGATATTTAGTCGTTTTCAGCCAATATTTTGGATTTTTGAAAATTTCACTTTTTTGTGAAAATATCCACTAGATGAGGGAATAATATGTGTGAGGGTACCCCAGGAGAGTTCCAAATGTGTGTGGGTAGAATATATATCCCACTGGGGTAAAATTGAAAAAAGTTGAGAAAATTTTTTTTTGGACTTAGTCATTTTTCCGGCGTTTATCAGACTTTCAGATAGGGCAAATGTCAGTGAGCGTTCTGATTTCAGTTCCAGAGCCTTTCGCCCAATGAGTCATTGATATTTAGTCGTTTTCAGCCAATATTTTGGATTTTTGAAAATTTCACTTTTTTGTGAAAATATCCACTAGATGAGGGAATAATATGTGTGAGGGTACCCCAGGAGAGTTCCAAATGTGTGTGGGTAGAATATATATCCCACGGGGGTAAAATTGAAAAAAGTTGAAAAAAAATTTTTTTTGGACTTAGTCATTTTTCCGGCGTTTATCAGACTTTCAGATAGGGCAAATGTCAGTGAGCGTTCCGATTTCAGTTCCAGAGCGATTCGCCCAATGAGTCCTTGATATTTAGTCGTTTTCAGCCAATATTTTGAATTTTTGAAAATTTCACTTTTTTGTGAAAATATCCACTAGATGAGGGAATAATATGTGTGAGGGTACCTCAGGAGAGTTCCAAATGTGTGTGGGTAGAATATATATCCCACGGGGGTAAAATTGAAAAAAGTTGAAAAAAAATTTTTTTTGGACTTAGTCATTTTTCCGGCGTTTATCAGACTTTCAGATAGGGCAAATGTCAGTGAGCGTTCCGATTTCAGTTCCAGAGTGATTCGCCCAATGAGTCCTTGATATTTAGTCATTTTCAGCCAATATTTTGGATTTTTGAAAATTTCACTTTTTTGTGAAAATATCCACTAAATGAGGGAATAATATGTGTGAGGGTACCCCAGGAGAGTTCCAAATGTGTGTGGGTAGAATATATATCCCACTGGGGTAAAATTGAAAAAAGTTGAGAAAATTTTTTTTTGGAGTTAGTCATTTTTCCGGCGTTTATCAGACTTTCAGATAGGGCAAATGTCAGTGAGCGTTCTGATTTCAGTTCTAGAGCCTTTCACCCAATGAGTCCTTGATATTTAGTCGTTTTCAGCCAATATTTTGGATTTTTGAAAATTTCAATTTTTGTGAAAATATCCACTAAATGAGGGAATAATATGTGTGAGGGTACCCCAGGAGAGTTCCAAATGTGTGTGGGTAGAATATATATCCCACCGGGGTAAAATTGAAAAAAGTTGAAAAAAAATTTTTTTTGGACTTAGTCATTTTTCTGGTGTTTATCAGACTTTCAGATAGGGCAAATGTCAGTGAGCGTTCCGATTTCAGTTCCAGAGTGATTCGCCCAATGAGTCCTTGATATTTAGTCATTTTCAGCCAATAGTTTGGATTTTTGAAAATTTCACTTTTTTGTGAAAATATCCACTAAATGAGGGAATAATATGTGTGAGGGTACCCCAGGAGAGTTCCAAATGTGTGTGGGTAGAATATATGTCCCACGGGGGTAAAATTGAAAAAAGTTGAAAAAAATTTTTTTTGGGACTTAGTCATTTTTCCGGCGTTTATCAGACTTTCAGATAGGGCAAATGTTAGTGAGCATTCCGATTTCAGTTCCAGAGTGATTCGCCCAATGAGCCCTTGATATTTAGTCGTTTTCAGCCAATATTTTGGATCTTTGAAAATTTCACTTTTTTGTGAAAATATCCACTAAATGAGGGAATAATATGTGTGAGGGTACCCCAGGAGAGTTCCAAATGTGTGTGGGTAGAATATATATCCCACGGGGGTAAAATTGAAAAAAGTTGAGAAAATTCTTTTTTGGACTTAGTCATTTTTCCGGCGTTTATCAGACTTTCAGATAGGGCAAATATCAGTGAGCATTCCGATTTCAGTTCCAGAGCGATTCGCCCAATGAGTCCTTGATATTTAGTCGTTTTCAGCCAATATTTTGGATTTTTGAAAATTTCACTTTTTTGTGAAAATATCCACTAGATGAGGGAATAATATGTGTGAGGGTACCCCAGGAGAGTTCCAAATGTGTGTGGGTAGAATATATATCCCACTGGGGTAAAATTGAAAAAAGTTGAGAAAATTTTTTTTTGGACTTAGTCATTTTTCCGGCGTTTATCAGACTTTCAGATAGGGCAAATGTCAGTGAGCGTTCTGATTTCAGTTCCAGAGCCTTTCGCCCAATGAGTCATTGATATTTAGTCGTTTTCAGCCAATATTTTGGATTTTTGAAAATTTCACTTTTTTGTGAAAATATCCACTAGATGAGGGAATAATATGTGTGAGGGTACCCCAGGAGAGTTCCAAATGTGTGTGGGTAGAATATATATCCCACGGGGGTAAAATTGAAAAAAGTTGAAAAAAAATTTTTTTTGGACTTAGTCATTTTTCCAGCGTTTATCAGACTTTCAGATAGGGCAAATGTCAGTGAGCGTTCCGATTTCAGTTCCAGAGTGATTCGCCCAATGAGTCCTTGATATTTAGTCGTTTTCAGCCAATATTTTGGATTTTTGAAAATTTCACTTTTTTGTGAAAATACCCACTAAATGAGGGAATAATATGTGTGAGGGTACCCCAGGAGAGTTCCAAATGTGTGTGGGTAGAATATATGTCCCACGGGGGTAAAATTGAAAAAAGTTGAAAAAAAATTTTTTTGGGACTTAGTCATTTTTCCGGCGTTTATCAGACTTTCAGATAGGGGAAATGTCAGTGAGCATTCCGATTTCAGTTCCAGAGCGATTCGCAAAATGAGTCCTTGATATTTAGTCGTTTTCAGCCAATATTTTGGATTTTTGAAAATTTCACTTTTTTGTGAAAATATCCACTAAATGAGGGAATAATATGTGTGAGGGTACCCCAGGAGAGTTCCAAATGTGTGTGGGTAGAATATATATCCCACTGGGGTAAAATTGAAAAAAGTTGAGAAAATTCTTTTTTGGACTTAGTCATTTTTCCGGCGTTTATCAGACTTTCAGATAGGGCAAATGTCAGTGAGCGTTCCGATTTCAGTTCCAGAGCGATTCGCCCAATGAGTCCTTGATATTTAGTCGTTTTAAGCCAATATTTTGGATTTTTGAAAATTTCACTTTTTTGTGAAAATATTCACTAAATGAGGGAATAATATGTGTGAGGGTACCCCAGGAGAGTTCCAAATGTGTGTGGGTAGAATATATATCCCACTGGGGTAAAATTGAAAAAATTTGAAAAAAAATTTTTTTGGACTTCGTCATCTTTCCGGCGTTTATCAGACTTTCAGATAGGGGAAATGTCAGTGAGCGTTCCGATTTCAGTTCCAGAGCGATTCGCCCAATGAGTCCTTGATATTTAGTCGTTTTCAGCCAATATTTTGGATTTTTGAAAATTTCACTTTTTTGTGAAAATATCCACTAAATGAGGGAATAATATGTGTGAGGGTACCCCAGGAGAGTTCCAAATGTGTGTGGGTAGAATATATATCCCACGGGGGTAAAATTGAAAAAAGTTGAGAAAATTCTTTTTGGACTTAGTCATCTTTCCGGCGTTTATCAGACTTTCAGATAGGGGAAATGTCAGTGAGCATTCCGATTTCAGTTCCAGATCGATTCGCAAAATGAGTCCTTGATATTTAGTCGTTTTCAGCCAATATTTTGGATTTTTGAAAATTTCACTTTTTTGTGAAAATATCCACTAAATGAGGGAATAATATGTGTGAGGGTACCCCAGGAGAGTTCCAAATGTGTGTGGGTAGAATATATATCCCACTGGGGATAAAATTGAAAAAAGTTGAGAAAATTCTTTTTTGGACTTAGTCATTTTTCCGGCGTTTATCAGACTTTCAGATAGGGCAAATGTCAGTGAGCGTTCTGATTTCAGTTCCAGAGCGATTCGCCCAATGAGTCCTTGATATTTAGTCGTTTTCAGCCAATATTTTGGATTTTTGAAAATTTCACTTTTTTGTGAAAATATCCACTAGATGAGGGAATAATATGTGTGAGGGTACCCCAGGAGAGTTCCAAATGTGTGTGGGTAGAATATATATCCCACCGGGGTAAAATTGAAAAAAATTTTTTTGGGACTTAGTCATCTTTCCGGCGTTTATCAGACTTTCAGATAGGGGAAATGTCAGTGAGCATTCCGATTTCAGTTCCAGAGCGATTCGCCCAATGAGTCCTTGATATTTAGTCGTTTTCAGCCAATATTTTGGATTTTTGAAAATTTCACTTTTTTGTGAAAATATCCACTAAATGAGGGAATAATATGTGTGAGGGTACCCCAGGAGAGTTCCAAATGTGTGTGGGTAGAATATATATCCCACGGGGTTAAAATTGAAAAAAGTTTAAAAAAATTCTTTTTTGGACTTAGTCATTTTTCCGGCGTTTATGAGACTTTCAGATAGGGCAAATGTCAGTGAGCGTTCCGATTTCAGTTCCAGAGCAATTCGCCCAATGAGTCCTTGATATTTAGTCGTTTTCAGCCAATATTTTGGATTTTTGAAAATTTCACTTTTTTGTGAAAATATCCACTAAATGAGGGAATAATATGTGTGAGGGTTCCCCAGGAGAGTTCCAAATGTGTGTGGGTAGAATATATATCCCACGGGGGTAAAATTGAAAAAATTTGAAAAAAAATTATTTTGGACTTAGTCATCTTTCGGGCGTTTATCAGACTTTCAGATAGGGGAAATGTCAGTGAGCGTTCCGATTTCAGTTCCAGAGCGATTCGCCCAATGAGTCCTTGATATTTAGTCGTTTTAAGCCAATATTTTGGATTTTTGAAAATTTCACTTTTTTGTGAAAATATCCACTAAATGAGGGAATAATACGTGTGAGGGTACCCCAGGAGATTTCCAAATGTGTGTGGGTAGAATATATATCCCACGGGGGTAAAATTGAAAAAATTTGAAAAAAAATTTTTTTGGACTTCGTCATCTTTCCGGCGTTTATCAGACTTTCAGATAGGGGAAATGTCAGTGAGCGTTCCGATTTCAGTTCCAGAGCGATTCGCCCAATGAGTCCTTGATATTTAGTCGTTTTCAGCCAATATTTTGGATCTTTGAAAATTTCACTTTTTTGTGAAAATATCCACTAAATGAGGGAATAATATGTGTGAGGGTACCCCAGGAGAGTTCCAAATGTGTGTGGGTAGAATATATATCCCACGGGGGTAAAATTGAAAAAAGTTGAAAAAAAAATTTTTTTGGACTTAGTCATTTTTCCGGCGTTTATCACACTTTCAGATAGGGCAAATGTCAGTGAGCGTTCCGATTTCAGTTCCAGAGCGATTCGCCCAATGAGTCCTTGGTATTTAGTCGTTTTCAGCCAATATTTTGGATTTTTGAAAATTTCACTTTTTTGTGAAAATATCCACTAGATGAGGGAATAATATGTGTGAGGGTACCCCAGGAGAGTTCCAAATGTGTGTGGGTAGAATATATATCCCACTGGGGTAAAATTGAAAAAAGTTGAGAAAATTTTTTTTTGGACTTCGTCATTTTTCCGGCGTTTATCAGACTTTCAGATAGGGCAAATGTCAGTGAGCGTTCTGATTTCAGTTCCAGAGCCTTTCGCCCAATGAGTCATTGATATTTAGTCGTTTTCAGCCAATATTTTGGATTTTTGAAAATTTCACTTTTTTGTGAAACTATCCACTAGATGAGGGAATAATATGTGTGAGGGTACCCCAGGAGAGTTCCAAATGTGTGTGGGTAGAATATATATCCCACGGGGTAAAATTGAAAAAAGTTGAAAAAAAATTTTTTTTGGACTTAGTCATTTTTCCGGCGTTTATCAGACTTTCAGATAGGGCAAATGTCAGTGAGCGTTCCGATTTCAGTTCCAGAGCGATTCGCCCAATGAGTCCTTGATATTTAGTCGTTTTCAGCCAATATTTTGGATTTTTGAAAATTTCACTTTTTTGTGAAAATATCCACTAAATGAGGGAATAATATGTGTGAGGGTACCTCAGGAGAGTTCCAAATGTGTGTGGGTAGAATATATATCCCACGGGGGTAAAATTGAAAAAAGTTGAAAAAAAATTTTTTTGGGACTTAGTCATTTTTCCGGCGTTTATCAGACTTTCAGATAGGGGAAATGTCAGTGAGCATTCCGATTTCAGTTCCAGAGCGATTCGCAAAATGAGTCCTTGATATTTAGTCGTTTTCAGCCAATATTTTGGATTTTTGAAAATTTCACTTTTTTGTGAAAATATCCACTAAATGAGGGAATAATATGTGTGAGGGTACCCCAGGAGAGTTCCAAATGTGTGTGGGTAGAATATATATCCCACTGGGGTAAAATTGAAAAAAGTTGAGAAAATTCTTTTTTGGACTTAGTCATTTTTCCGGCGTTTATCAGACTTTCAGATAGGGCAAATGTCAGTGAGCGTTCCGATTTCAGTTCCAGAGCGATTCGCCCAATGAGTCCTTGATATTTAGTCGTTTTAAGCCAATATTTTGTATTTTTGAAAATTTCACTTTTTTGTGAAAATATTCACTAAATGAGGGAATAATATGTGTGAGGGTACCCCAGGAGAGTTCCAAATGTGTGTGGGTAGAATATATATCCCACTGGGGTAAAATTGAAAAAATTTGAAAATAAATTTTTTTGGACTTCGTCATCTTTCCGGCGTTTATCAGACTTTCAGATAGGGGAAATGTCAGTGAGCGTTCCGATTTCAGTTCCAGAGCGATTCGCCCAATGAGTCCTTGATATTTAGTCGTTTTCAGCCAATATTTTGGATTTTTGAAAATTTCACTTTTTTGTGAAAATATCCACTAAATGAGGGAATAATATGTGTGAGGGTACCCCAGGAGAGTTCCAAATGTGTGTGGGTAGAATATATATCCCACGGGGGTAAAATTGAAAAAAGTTGAGAAAATTCTTTTTTGGACTTAGTCATCTTTCCGGCGTTTATCAGACTTTCAGATAGGGGAAATGTCAGTGAGCATTCCGATTTCAGTTCCAGATCGATTCGCAAAATGAGTCCTTGATATTTAGTCGTTTTCAGCCAATATTTTGGATTTTTGAAAATTTCACTTTTTTGTGAAAATATCCACTAAATGAGGGAATAATATGTGTGAGGGTACCCCAGGAGAGTTCCAAATGTGTGTGGGTAAAATATATATCCCACTGGGGTAAAATTGAAAAAAGTTGAGAAAATTCTTTTTTGGACTTAGTCATTTTTCCGGCGTTTATCAGACTTTCAGATAGGGCAAATGTCAGTGAGCGTTCTGATTTCAGTTCCAGAGCGATTCGCCCAATGAGTCCTTGATATTTAGTCGTTTTCAGCCAATATTTTGGATTTTTGAAAATTTCACTTTTTTGTGAAAATATCCACTAGATGAGGGAATAATATGTGTGAGGGTACCCCAGGAGATTTCCAAATGTGTGTGGGTAGAATATATATCCCACCGGGGTAAAATTGAAAAAAATTTTTTTGGGACTTAGTCATCTTTCCGGCGTTTATCAGACTTTCAGATAGGGGAAATGTCAGTGAGCATTCCGATTTCAGTTCCAGAGCGATTCGCCCAATGAGTCCTTGATATTTAGTCGTTTTCAGCCAATATTTTGGATTTTTGAAAATTTCACTTTTTTGTGAAAATATCCACTAAATGAGGGAATAATATGTGTGAGGGTACCCCAGGAGAGTTCCAAATGTGTGTGGGTAGAATATATATCCCACGGGGTTAAAATTGAAAAAAGTTTAAAAAAATTCTTTTTTGGACTTAATCATTTTTCCGGCGTTTATCAGACTTTCAGATAGGGCAAATGTCAGTGAGCGTTCCGATTTCAGTTCCAGAGCAATTCGCCCAATGAGTCCTTGATATTTAGTCGTTTTCAGCCAATATTTTGGATTTTTGAAAATTTCACTTTTTTGTGAAAATATCCACTAAATGAGGGAATAATATGTGTGAGGGTACCCCAGGAGAGTTCCAAATGTGTGTGGGTAGAATATATATCCCACGGGGGTAAAATTGAAAAAATTTGAAAAAAAATTATTTTGGACTTAGTCATCTTTCGGGCGTTTATCAGACTTTCAGATAGGGGAAATGTCAGTGAGCGTTCCGATTTCAGTTCCAGAGCGATTCGCCCAATGAGTCCTTGATATTTAGTCGTTTTAAGCCAATATTTTGGATTTTTGAAAATTTCACTTTTTTGTGAAAATATCCACTAAATGAGGGAATAATACGTGTGAGGGTACCCCAGGAGAGTTCCAAATGTGTGTGGGTAGAATATATATCCCACGGGGGTAAAATTGAAAAAATTTGAAAAAAAATTTTTTTGGACTTCGTCATCTTTCCGGCGTTTATCAGACTTTCAGAGAGGGGAAATGTCAGTGAGCGTTCCGATTTCAGTTCCAGAGCGATTCGCCCAATGAGTCCTTGATATTTAGTCGTTTTCAGCCAATATTTTGGATCTTTGAAAATTTCACTTTTTTGTGAAAATATCCACTAAATGAGGGAATAATATGTGTGAGGGTACCCCAGGAGAGTTCCAAATGTGTGTGGGTAGAATATATATCCCACGGGGGTAAAATTGAAAAAAGTTGAAAAAAAAATTTTTTTGGACTTAGTCATTTTTCCGGCGTTTATCAGACTTTCAGATAGGGCAAATGTCAGTGAGCGTTCCGATTTCAGTTCCAGAGCGATTCGCCCAATGAGTCCTTGATATTTAGTCGTTTTCAGCCAATATTTTGGATTTTTGAAAATTTCACTTTTTTGTGAAAATATCCACTAAATGAGGGAATAATATGTGTGAGGGTACCTCAGGAGAGTTCCAAATGTGTGTGGGTAGAATATATATCCCACCAGGGTAAAATTGAAAAAAGTTGAAAAAAAATTTTTTTTGGACTTAGTCATTTTTCCAGCGTTTATCAGACTTTCAGATAGGGCAAATGTCAGTGAGCGTTTCGATTTCAGTTCCAGAGTGATTCGCCCAATGAGTCCTTGATATTTAGTCATTTTCAGGAAATAGTTTGGATTTTTGAAAATTTCACTTTTTTGTGAAAATATCCACTAAATGAGGGAATAATATGTGTGAGGGTACCCCAGGAGAGTTCCAAATGTGTGTGGGTAGAATATATATCCCACGGGGGTAAAATTGAAAAAAGTTTAAAAAAATTTTTTTTGGACTTAGTCATTTTTCCGGTGTTTATCAGACTTTCAGATAGGGCAAATGTCAGTGAGCGTTCCGATTTCAGTTCCAGAGTGATTCGCCCAATGAGTCCTTGATATTTAGTCGTTTTCAGCCAATATTTTGGATTTTTGAAAATTTCACTTTTTTGTGAAAATACCCATTAAATGAGGGAATAATATGTGTGAGGGTACCCCAGGAGAGTTCCAAATGTGTGTGGGTAGAATATATGTCCCACGGGGGTAAAATTGAAAAAAGTTGAAAAAAAATTTTTTTGGACTTAGTCATTTTTCCGGCGTTTATCAGACTTTCAGATAGGGCAAATGTCAGTGAGCGTTCCGATTTCAGTTCCAGAGCGATTCGCCCAATGAGTCCTTGATATTTAGTCGTTTTCAGCCAATATTTTGGATTTTTGAAAATTTCACTTTTTTGTGAAAATATCCACTAGATGAGGGAATAATATGTGTGAGGGTACCCCAGGAGAGTTCCAAATGTGTGTGGGTAGAATATATATCCCACTGGGGTAAAATTGAAAAAAGTTGAGAAAATTTTTTTTTGGGCTTAGTCATTTTTCCGGCGTTTATCAGACTTTCAGATAGGGCAAATGTCAGTGAGCGTTCTGATTTCAGTTCCAGAGCCTTTCGCCCAATGAGTCATTGATATTTAGTCGTTTTCAGCCAATATTTTGGATTTTTGAAAATTTCACTTTTTTGTGAAAATATCCACTAGATGAGGGAATAATATGTGTGAGGGTACCCCAGGAGAGTTCCAAATGTGTGTGGGTAGAATATATATCCCACGGGGGTAAAATTGAAAAAAGTTGAAAAAAAATTTTTTTTGGACTTAGTCATTTTTCCGGCGTTTATCAGACTTTCAGATAGGGCAAATGTCAGTGAGCGTTCCGATTTCAGTTCCAGAGCGATTCGCCCAATGAGTCCTTGATATTTAGTCGTTTTCAGCCAATATTTTGGATTTTTGAAAATTTCACTTTTTTGTGAAAATATCCACTAAATGAGGGAATAATATGTGTGAGGGTACCCCAGGAGAGTTCCAAATGTGTGTGGGTAGAATATATATCCCACGGGGGTAAAATTGAAAAAAGTTGAGAAAATTCTTTTTTGGACTTAGTCATCTTTCCGGCGTTTATCAGACTTTCAGATAGGGGAAATGTCAGTGAGCATTCCGATTTCAGTTCCAGATCGATTCGCAAAATGAGTCCTTGATATTTAGTCGTTTTCAGCCAATATTTTGGATTTTTGAAAATTTCACTTTTTTGTGAAAATATCCACTAAATGAGGGAATAATATGTGTGAGGGTACCCCAGGAGAGTTCCAAATGTGTGTGGGTAAAATATATATCCCACTGGGGTAAAATTGAAAAAAGTTGAGAAAATTCTTTTTTGGACTTAGTCATTTTTCCGGCGTTTATCAGACTTTCAGATAGGGCAAATGTCAGTGAGCGTTCTGATTTCAGTTCCAGAGCGATTCGCCCAATGAGTCCTTGATATTTAGTCGTTTTCAGCCAATATTTTGGATTTTTGAAAATTTCACTTTTTTGTGAAAATATCCACTAGATGAGGGAATAATATGTGTGAGGGTACCCCAGGAGAGTTCCAAATGTGTGTGGGTAGAATATATATCCCACCGGGGTAAAATTGAAAAAAATTTTTTTGGGACTTAGTCATCTTTCCGGCGTTTATCAGACTTTCAGATAGGGGAAATGTCAGTGAGCATTCCGATTTCAGTTCCAGAGCGATTCGCCCAATGAGTCCTTGATATTTAGTCGTTTTCAGCCAATATTTTGGATTTTTGAAAATTTCACTTTTTTGTGAAAATATCCACTAAATGAGGGAATAATATGTGTGAGGGTACCCCAGGAGAGTTCCAAATGTGTGTGGGTAGAATATATATCCCACGGGGTTAAAATTGAAAAAAGTTTAAAAAAATTCTTTTTTGGACTTAGTCATTTTTCCGGCGTTTATCAGACTTTCAGATAGGGCAAATGTCAGTGAGCGTTCCGATTTCAGTTCCAGAGCAATTCGCCCAATGAGTCCTTGATATTTAGTCGTTTTCAGCCAATATTTTGGATTTTTGAAAATTTCACTTTTTTGTGAAAATATCCACTAAATGAGGGAATAATATGTGTGAGGGTACCCCAGGAGAGTTCCAAATGTGTGTGGGTAGAATATATATCCCACGGGGGTAAAATTGAAAAAATTTGAAAAAAAATTATTTTGGACTTAGTCATCTTTCGGGCGTTTATCAGACTTTCAGATAGGGGAAATGTCAGTGAGCGTTCCGATTTCAGTTCCAGAGCGATTCGCCCAATGAGTCCTTGATATTTAGTTGTTTTAAGCCAATATTTTGGATTTTTGAAAATTTCACTTTTTTGTGAAAATATCCACTAAATGAGGGAATAATACGTGTGAGGGTACCCCAGGAGAGTTCCAAATGTGTGTGGGTAGAATATATATCCCACGGGGGTAAAATTGAAAAAATTTGAAAAAAAATTTTTTTGGACTTCGTCATCTTTCCGGCGTTTATCAGACTTTCAGATAGGGGAAATGTCAGTGAGCGTTCCAATTTCAGTTCCAGAGCGATTCGCCCAATGAGTCCTTGATATTTAGTCGTTTTCAGCCAATATTTTGGATCTTTGAAAATTTCACTTTTTTGTGAAAATATCCACTAAATGAGGGAATAATATGTGTGAGGGTACCCCAGGAGAGTTCCAAATGTGTGTGGGTAGAATATATATCCCACGGGGGTAAAATTGAAAAAAGTTGAAAAAAAAATTTTTTTGGACTTAGTCATTTTTCCGGCGTTTATCAGACTTTCAGATAGGGCAAATGTCAGTGAGCGTTCCGATTTCAGTTCCAGAGCGATTCGCCCAATGAGTCCTTGATATTTAGTCGTTTTCAGCCAATATTTTGGATTTTTGAAAATTTCACTTTTTTGTGAAAATATCCACTAAATGAGGGAATAATATGTGTGAGGGTACCTCAGGAGAGTTCCAAATGTGTGTGGGTAGAATATATATCCCACCAGGGTAAAATTGAAAAAAGTTGAAAAAAAATTTTTTTTGGACTTAGTCATTTTTCCAGCGTTTATCAGACTTTCAGATAGGGCAAATGTCAGTGAGCGTTTCGATTTCAGTTCCAGAGTGATTCGCCCAATGAGTCCTTGATATTTAGTCATTTTCAGGAAATAGTTTGGATTTTTGAAAATTTCACTTTTTTGTGAAAATATCCACTAAATGAGGGAATAATATGTGTGAGGGTACCCCAGGAGAGTTCCAAATGTGTGTGGGTAGAATATATATCCCACGGGGGTAAAATTGAAAAAAGTTTAAAAAAATTTTTTTTGGACTTAGTCATTTTTCCGGTGTTTATCAGACTTTCAGATAGGGCAAATGTCAGTGAGCGTTCCGATTTCAGTTCCAGAGTGATTCGCCCAATGAGTCCTTGATATTTAGTCGTTTTCAGCCAATATTTTGGATTTTTGAAAATTTCACTTTTTTGTGAAAATACCCATTAAATGAGGGAATAATATGTGTGAGGGTACCCCAGGAGAGTTCCAAATGTGTGTGGGTAGAATATATGTCCCACGGGGGTAAAATTGAAAAAAGTTGAAAAAAAATTATTTTGGACTTAGTCATCTTTCGGGCGTTTATCAGACTTTCAGATAGGGGAAATGTCAGTGAGCGTTCCGATTTCAGTTCCAGAGCGATTCGCCCAATGAGTCCTTGATATTTAGTTGTTTTAAGCCAATATTTTGGATTTTTGAAAATTTCACTTTTTTGTGAAAATATCCACTAAATGAGGGAATAATACGTGTGAGGGTACCCCAGGAGAGTTCCAAATGTGTGTGGGTAGAATATATATCCCACGGGGGTAAAATTGAAAAAATTTGAAAAAAAATTTTTTTGGACTTCGTCATCTTTCCGGCGTTTATCAGACTTTCAGATAGGGGAAATGTCAGTGAGCGTTCCAATTTCAGTTCCAGAGCGATTCGCCCAATGAGTCCTTGATATTTAGTCGTTTTCAGCCAATATTTTGGATCTTTGAAAATTTCACTTTTTTGTGAAAATATCCACTAAATGAGGGAATAATATGTGTGAGGGTACCCCAGGAGAGTTCCAAATGTGTGTGGGTAGAATATATATCCCACGGGGGTAAAATTGAAAAAAGTTGAAAAAAAAATTTTTTTGGACTTAGTCATTTTTCCGGCGTTTATCAGACTTTCAGATAGGGCAAATGTCAGTGAGCGTTTCGATTTCAGTTCCAGAGTGATTCGCCCAATGAGTCCTTGATATTTAGTCATTTTCAGGAAATAGTTTGGATTTTTGAAAATTTCACTTTTTTGTGAAAATATCCACTAAATGAGGGAATAATATGTGTGAGGGTACCCCAGGAGAGTTCCAAATGTGTGTGGGTAGAATATATATCCCACGGGGGTAAAATTGAAAAAAGTTTAAAAAAATTTTTTTGGACTTAGTCATTTTTCCGGTGTTTATCAGACTTTCAGATAGGGCAAATGTCAGTGAGCGTTCCGATTTCAGTTCCAGAGTGATTCGCCCAATGAGTCCTTGATATTTAGTCGTTTTCAGCCAATATTTTGGATTTTTGAAAATTTCACTTTTTTGTGAAAATACCCATTAAATGAGGGAATAATATGTGTGAGGGTACCCCAGGAGAGTTCCAAATGTGTGTGGGTAGAATATATGTCCCACGGGGGTAAAATTGAAAAAAGTTGAAAAAAAATTTTTTTGGGACTTAGTCATTTTTCCGGCGTTTATCAGACTTTCAGATAGGGGAAATGTCAGTGAGCATTCCGATTTCAGTTCCAGAGCGATTCGCAAAATGAGTCCTTGATATTTAGTCGTTTTCAGCCAATATTTTGGATTTTTGAAAATTTCACTTTTTTGTGAAAATATCCACTAAATGAGGGAATAATATGTGTGAGGGTACCCCAGGAGAGTTCCAAATGTGTGTGGGTAGAATATATATCCCACTGGGGTAAAATTGAAAAAAGTTGAGAAAATTCTTTTTTGGACTTAGTCATTTTTCCGGCGTTTATCAGACTTTCAGATAGGGCAAATGTCAGTGAGCGTTCCGATTTCAGTTCCAGAGCGATTCGCCCAATGAGTCCTTGATATTTAGTCGTTTTCAGCCAATATTTTGGATTTTTGAAAATTTCACTTTTTTGTGAAAATATCCACTAAATGAGGGAATAATATGTGTGAGGGTACCCCAGGAGAGTTCCAAATGTGTGTGGGTAGAATATATATCCCACGGGGGTAAAATTGAAAAAAGTTGAGAAAATTCTTTTTTGGACTTAGTCATCTTTCCGGCGTTTATCAGACTTTCAGATAGGGGAAATGTCAGTGAGCATTCCGATTTCAGTTCCAGATCGATTCGCAAAATGAGTCCTTGATATTTAGTCGTTTTCAGCCAATATTTTGGATTTTTGAAAATTTCACTTTTTTGTGAAAATATCCACTAAATGAGGGAATAATATGTGTGAGGGTACCCCAGGAGAGTTCCAAATGTGTGTGGGTAGAATATATATCCCACTGGGGTAAAATTGAAAAAAGTTGAGAAAATTCTTTTTTGGACTTAGTCATTTTTCCGGCGTTTATCAGACTTTCAGATAGGGCAAATGTCAGTGAGCGTTCTGATTTCAGTTCCAGAGCGATTCGCCCAATGAGTCCTTGATATTTAGTCGTTTTCAGCCAATATTTTGGATTTTTGAAAATTTCACTTTTTTGTGAAAATATCCACTAGATGAGGGAATAATATGTGTGAGGGTACCCCAGGAGAGTTCCAAATGTGTGTGGGTAGAATATATATCCCACCGGGGTAAAATTGAAAAAAATTTTTTTGGGACTTAGTCATCTTTCCGGCGTTTATCAGACTTTCAGATAGGGGAAATGTCAGTGAGCATTCCGATTTCAGTTCCAGACCGATTCGCCCAATGAGTCCTTGATATTTAGTCGTTTTCAGCCAATATTTTGGATTTTTGAAAATTTCACTTTTTTGTGAAAATATCCACTAAATGAGGGAATAATATGTGTGAGGGTACCCCAGGAGAGTTCCAAATGTGTGTGGGTAGAATATATATCCCACGGGGTTAAAATTGAAAAAAGTTTAAAAAAATTCTTTTTTGGACTTAGTCATTTTTCCGGCGTTTATCAGACTTTCAGATAGGGCAAATGTCAGTGAGCGTTCCTATTTCAGTTCCAGAGCAATTCGCCCAATGAGTCCTTGATATTTAGTCGTTTTCAGCCAATATTTTGGATTTTTGAAAATTTCACTTTTTTGTGAAAATATCCACTAAATGAGGGAATAATATGTGTGAGGGTACCCCAGGAGAGTTCCAAATGTGTGTGGGTAGAATATATATCCCACGGGGGTAAAATTGAAAAAATTTGAAAAAAAATTATTTTGGACTTAGTCATCTTTCGGGCGTTTATCAGACTTTCAGATAGGGGAAATGTCAGTGATCGTTCCGATTTCAGTTCCAGAGCGATTCGCCCAATGAGTCCTTGATATTTAGTCGTTTTAAGCCAATATTTTGGATTTTTGAAAATTTCACTTTTTTGTGAAAATATCCACTAAATGAGGGAATAATACGTGTGAGGGTACCCCAGGAGAGTTCCAAATGTGTGTGGGTAGAATATAAATCCCACTGGGGTAAAATTGAAAAAATTTGAAAAAAAATTTTTTTGGACTTCGTCATCTTTCCGGCGTTTATCAGACTTTCAGATAGGGGAAATGTCAGTGAGCGTTCCGATTTCAGTTCCAGAGCGATTCGCCCAATGAGTCCTTGATATTTAGTCGTTTTCAGCCAATATTTTGGATTTTTGAAAATTTCACTTTTTTGTGAAAATATCCACTAAATGAGGGAATAATATGTGTGAGGGTACCCCAGGAGAGTTCCAAATGTGTGTGGGTAGAATATATATCCCACTGGGGTAAAATTGAAAAAAGTTGAGAAAATTCTTTTTTGGACTTAGTTATTTTTCCGGCGTTTATCAGACTTTCAGATAGGGCAAATGTCAGTGAGCGTTCCGATTTCAGTTCCAGAGCGATTCGCCCAATGAGTCCTTGATATTTAGTCGTTTTCAGCCAATATTTTGGATTTTTGAAAATTTCACTTTTTTGTGAAAATATCCACTAAATGAGGGAATAATATGTGTGAGGGTACCCCAGGAGAGTTCCAAATGTGTGTGGGTAGAATATATATCCCACGGGGGTAAAATTGAAAAAATTTGAAAAAAAATTATTTTGGACTTAGTCATCTTTCGGGCGTTTATCAGACTTTCAGATAGGGGAAATGTCAGTGAGCGTTCCGATTTCAGTTCCAGAGCGATTCGCCCAATGAGTCCTTGATATTTAGTTGTTTTAAGCCAATATTTTGGATTTTTGAAAATTTCACTTTTTTGTGAAAATATCCACTAAATGAGGGAATAATACGTGTGAGGGTACCCCAGGAGAGTTCCAAATGTGTGTGGGTAGAATATATATCCCACGGGGGTAAAATTGAAAAAATTTGAAAAAAAATTTTTTTGGACTTCGTCATCTTTCCGGCGTTTATCAGACTTTCAGATAGGGGAAATGTCAGTGAGCGTTCCAATTTCAGTTCCAGAGCGATTCGCCCAATGAGTCCTTGATATTTAGTCGTTTTCAGCCAATATTTTGGATCTTTGAAAATTTCACTTTTTTGTGAAAATATCCACTAAATGAGGGAATAATATGTGTGAGGGTACCCCAGGAGAGTTCCAAATGTGTGTGGGTAGAATATATATCCCACGGGGGTAAAATTGAAAAAAGTTTAAAAAAATTTTTTTTGGACTTAGTCATTTTTCCGGTGTTTATCAGACTTTCAGATAGGGCAAATGTCAGTGAGCGTTCCGATTTCAGTTCCAGAGTGATTCGCCCAATGAGTCCTTGATATTTAGTCGTTTTCAGCCAATATTTTGGATTTTTGAAAATTTCACTTTTTTGTGAAAATACCCATTAAATGAGGGAATAATATGTGTGAGGGTACCCCAGGAGAGTTCCAAATGTGTGTGGGTAGAATATATGTCCCACGGGGGTAAAATTGAAAAAAGTTGAAAAAAAATTATTTTGGACTTAGTCATCTTTCGGGCGTTTATCAGACTTTCAGATAGGGGAAATGTCAGTGAGCGTTCCGATTTCAGTTCCAGAGCGATTCGCCCAATGAGTCCTTGATATTTAGTTGTTTTAAGCCAATATTTTGGATTTTTGAAAATTTCACTTTTTTGTGAAAATATCCACTAAATGAGGGAATAATACGTGTGAGGGTACCCCAGGAGAGTTCCAAATGTGTGTGGGTAGAATATATATCCCACGGGGGTAAAATTGAAAAAATTTGAAAAAAAATTTTTTTGGACTTCGTCATCATTCCGGCGTTTATCAGACTTTCAGATAGGGGAAATGTCAGTGAGCGTTCCAATTTCAGTTCCAGAGCGATTCGCCCAATGAGTCCTTGATATTTAGTCGTTTTCAGCCAATATTTTGGATCTTTGAAAATTTCACTTTTTTGTGAAAATATCCACTAAATGAGGGAATAATATGTGTGAGGGTACCCCAGGAGAGTTCCAAATGTGTGTGGGTAGAATATATATCCCACGGGGGTAAAATTGAAAAAAGTTGAAAAAAAAATTTTTTTGGACTTAGTCATTTTTCCGGCGTTTATCAGACTTTCAGATAGGGCAAATGTCAGTGAGCGTTTCGATTTCAGTTCCAGAGTGATTCGCCCAATGAGTCCTTGATATTTAGTCATTTTCAGGAAATAGTTTGGATTTTTGAAAATTTCACTTTTTTGTGAAAATATCCACTAAATGAGGGAATAATATGTGTGAGGGTACCCCAGGAGAGTTCCAAATGTGTGTGGGTAGAATATATATCCCACTGGGGTAAAATTGAAAAAAGTTGAGAAAATTCTTTTTTGGACTTAGTCATTTTTCCGGCGTTTATCAGACTTTCAGATAGGGCAAATGTCAGTGAGCGTTCCGATTTCAGTTCCAGAGCGATTCGCCCAATGAGTCCTTGATATTTAGTCGTTTTCAGCCAATATTTTGGATTTTTGAAAATTTCACTTTTTTGTGAAAATATCCACTAAATGAGGGAATAATATGTGTGAGGGTACCCCAGGAGAGTTCCAAATGTGTGTGGGTAGAATATATATCCCACGGGGGTAAAATTGAAAAAAGTTGAGAAAATTCTTTTTTGGACTTAGTCATCTTTCCGGCGTTTATCAGACTTTCAGATAGGGGAAATGTCAGTGAGCATTCCGATTTCAGTTCCAGATCGATTCGCAAAATGAGTCCTTGATATTTAGTCGTTTTCAGCCAATATTTTGGATTTTTGAAAATTTCACTTTTTTGTGAAAATATCCACTAAATGAGGGAATAATATGTGTGAGGGTACCCCAGGAGAGTTCCAAATGTGTGTGGGTAGAATATATATCCCACTGGGGTAAAATTGAAAAAAGTTGAGAAAATTCTTTTTTGGACTTAGTCATTTTTCCGGCGTTTATCAGACTTTCAGATAGGGCAAATGTCAGTGAGCGTTCTGATTTCAGTTCCAGAGCGATTCGCCCAATGAGTCGTTGATATTTAGTCGTTTTCAGCCAATATTTTGGATTTTTGAAAATTTCACTTTTTTGTGAAAATATCCACTAGATGAGGGAATAATATGTGTGAGGGTACCCCAGGAGAGTTCCAAATGTGTGTGGGTAGAATATATATCCCACCGGGGTAAAATTGAAAAAAATTTTTTTGGGACTTAGTCATCTTTCCGGCGTTTATCAGACTTTCAGATAGGGGAAATGTCAGTGAGCATTCCGATTTCAGTTCCAGAGCGATTCGCCCAATGAGTCCTTGATATTTAGTCGTTTTCAGCCAATATTTTGGATTTTTGAAAATTTCACTTTTTTGTGAAAATATCCACTAAATGAGGGAATAATATGTGTGAGGGTACCCCAGGAGAGTTCCAAATGTGTGTGGGTAGAATATATATCCCACGGGGTTAAAATTGAAAAAAGTTTAAAAAAATTCTTTTTTGGACTTAGTCATTTTTCCGGCGTTTATCAGACTTTCAGATAGGGAAAATGTCAGTGAGCGTTCCTATTTCAGTTCCAGAGCAATTCGCCCAATGAGTCCTTGATATTTAGTCGTTTTCAGCCAATATTTTGGATTTTTGAAAATTTCACTTTTTTGTGAAAATATCCACTAAATGAGGGAATAATATGTGTGAGGGTACCCCAGGAGAGTTCCAAATGTGTGTGGGTAGAATATATATCCCACGGGGGTAAAATTGAAAAAATTTGAAAAAAAATTATTTTGGACTTAGTCATCTTTCGGGCGTTTATCAGACTTTCAGATAGGGGAAATGTCAGTGATCGTTCCGATTTCAGTTCCAGAGCGATTCGCCCAATGAGTCCTTGATATTTAGTCGTTTTAAGCCAATATTTTGGATTTTTGAAAATTTCACTTTTTTGTGAAAATATCCACTAAATGAGGGAATAATACGTGTGAGGGTACCCCAGGAGAGTTCCAAATGTGTGTGGGTAGAATATATATCCCACTGGGGTAAAATTGAAAAAATTTGAAAAAAAATTTTTTTGGACTTCGTCATCTTTCCGGCGTTTATCAGACTTTCAGATAGGGGAAATGTCAGTGAGCGTTCCGATTTCAGTTCCAGAGCGATTCGCCCAATGAGTCCTTGATATTTAGTCGTTTTCAGCCAATATTTTGGATTTTTGAAAATTTCACTTTTTTGTGAAAATATCCACTAAATGAGGGAATAATATGTGTGAGGGTACCCCAGGAGAGTTCCAAATGTGTGTGGGTAGAATATATATCCCACTGGGGTAAAATTGAAAAAAGTTGAGAAAATTCTTTTTTGGACTTAGTTATTTTTCCGGCGTTTATCAGACTTTCAGATAGGGCAAATGTCAGTGAGCGTTCCGATTTCAGTTCCAGAGCGATTCGCCCAATGAGTCCTTGATATTTAGTCGTTTTCAGCCAATATTTTGGATTTTTGAAAATTTCACTTTTTTGTGAAAATATCCACTAAATGAATGAATAATATGTGTGAGGGTACCCCAGGAGAGTTCCAAATGTGTGTGGGTAGAATATATATCCCACGGGGGTAAAATTGAAAAAAGTTGAGAAAATTCTTTTTTGGACTTAGTCATCTTTCCGGCGTTTATCAGACTTTCAGATAGGGGAAATGTCAGTGAGCATTCCGATTTCAGTTCCAGATCGATTCGCAAAATGAGTCCTTGATATTTAGTCGTTTTCAGCCAATATTTTGGATTTTTGAAAATTTCACTTTTTTGTGAAAATATCCACTAAATGAGGGAATAATATGTGTGAGGGTACCCCAGGAGAGTTCCAAATGTGTGTGGGTAGAATATATATCCCACTGGGGTAAAATTGAAAAAAGTTGAGAAAATTCTTTTTTGGACTTAGTCATTTTTCCGGCGTTTATCAGACTTTCAGATAGGGCAAATGTCAGTGAGCGTTCTGATTTCAGTTCCAGAGCGATTCGCCCAATGAGTCCTTGATATTTAGTCGTTTTCAGCCAATATTTTGGATTTTTGAAAATTTCACTTTTTTGTGAAAATATCCACTAGATGAGGGAATAATATGTGTGAGGGTACCCCAGGAGAGTTCCAAATGTGTGTGGGTAGAATATATATCCCACCGGGGTAAAATTGAAAAAAAATTTTTTGGGACTTAGTCATCTTTCCGGCGTTTATCAGACTTTCAGATAGGGGAAATGTCAGTGAGCATTCCGATTTCAGTTCCAGAGCGATTCGCCCAATGAGTCCTTGATATTTAGTCGTTTTCAGCCAATATTTTGGATTTTTGAAAATTTCACTTTTTTGTGAAAATATCCACTAAATGAGGGAATAATATGTGTGAGGGTACCCCAGGAGAGTTCCAAATGTGTGTGGGTAGAATATATATCCCACGGGGTTAAAATTGAAAAAAGTTTAAAAAAATTCTTTTTTGGACTTAGTCATTTTTCCGGCGTTTATCAGACTTTAAGATAGGGCAAATGTCAGTGAGCGTTCCGATTTCAGTTCCAGAGCAATTCGCCCAATGAGTCCTTGATATTTAGTCGTTTTCAGCCAATATTTTGGATTTTTGAAAATTTCACTTTTTTGTGAAAATATCCACTAAATGAGGGAATAATATGTGTGAGGGTACCCCAGGAGAGTTCCAAATGTGTGTGGGTAGAATATATATCCCACGGGGGTAAAATTGAAAAAATTTGAAAAAAAATTATTTTGGACTTAGTCATCTTTCGGGCGTTTATCAGACTTTCAGATAGGGGAAATGTCAGTGATCGTTCCGATTTCAGTTCCAGAGCGATTCGCCCAATGAGTCCTTGATATTTAGTCGTTTTAAGCCAATATTTTGGATTTTTGAAAATTTCACTTTTTTGTGAAAATATCCACTAAATGAGGGAATAATACGTGTGAGGGTACCCCAGGAGAGTTCCAAATGTGTGTGGGTAGAATATATATCCCACTGGGGTAAAATTGAAAAAATTTGAAAAAAAATTTTTTTGGACTTCGTCATCTTTCCGGCGTTTATCAGACTTTCAGATAGGGGAAATGTCAGTGAGCGTTCCGATTTCAGTTCCAGAGCGATTCGCCCAATGAGTCCTTGATATTTAGTCGTTTTCAGCCAATATTTTGGATTTTTGAAAATTTCACTTTTTTGTGAAAATATCCACTAAATGAGGGAATAATATGTGTGACGGTACCCCAGGAGAGTTCCAAATGTGTGTGGGTAGAATATATATCCCACGGGGGTAAAATTGAAAAAAGTTGAGAAAATTCTTTTTTGGACTTAGTCATCTTTCCGGCGTTTATCAGACTTTCAGATAGGGGAAATGTCAGTGAGCATTCCGATTTCAGTTCCAGATCGATTCGCAAAATGAGTCCTTGATATTTAGTCGTTTTCAGCCAATATTTTGGATTTTTGAAAATTTCACTTTTTTGTGAAAATATCCACTAAATGAGGGAATAATATGTGTGAGGGTACCCCAGGAGAGTTCCAAATGTGTGTGGGTAGAATATATATCCCACTGGGGTAAAATTGAAAAAAGTTGAGAAAATTCTTTTTTGGACTTAGTCATTTTTCCGGCTTTTATCAGACTTTCAGATACTGCAAATGTCAGTGAGCGTTCCGATTTCAGTTCCAGAGCGATTCGCCCAATGAGTCCTTGATATTTAGTCGTTTTAAGCCAATATTTTGGATTTTTGAAAATTTCACTTTTTTGTGAAAATATCCACTAAATGAGGGAATAATATGTGTGAGGGTACCCCAGGAGAGTTCCAAATGTGTGTGGGTAGAATATATATCCCACTGGGGTAAAATTGAAAAAATTTGAAAAAAAATTTTTTTGGACTTCGTCATCTTTCCGGCGTTTATCAGACTTTCAGATAGGGGAAATGTCAGTGAGCGTTCCGATTTCAGTTCCAGAGCGATTCGCCCAATGAGTCCTTGATATTTAGTCGTTTTCAGCCAATATTTTGGATTTTTGAAAATTTCACTTTTTTGTGAAAATATCCACTAAATGAGGGAATAATATGTGTGAGGGTACCCCAGGAGAGTTCCAAATGTGTGTGGGTAGAATATATATCCCACGGGGGTAAAATTGAAAAAAGTTGAGAAAATTCTTTTTTGGACTTAGTCATCTTTCCGGCGTTTATCAGACTTTCAGATAGGGGAAATGTCAGTGAGCATTCCGATTTCAGTTCCAGATCGATTCGCAAAATGAGTCCTTGATATTTAGTCGTTTTCAGCCAATATTTTGGATTTTTGAAAATTTCACTTTTTTGTGAAAATATCCACTAAATGAGGGAATAATATGTGTGAGGGTACCCCAGGAGAGTTCCAAATGTGTGTGGGTAGAATATATATCCCACTGGGGTAAAATTGAAAAAAGTTGAGAAAATTCTTTTTTGGACTTAGTCATTTTTCCGGCGTTTATCAGACTTTCAGATAGGGCAAATGTCAGTGAGCGTTCCGATTTCAGTTCCAGAGCGATTCGCCCAATGAGTCCTTGATATTTAGTTGTTTTCATCCAATATTTTAGATTTTTGAAAATTTCACTTGTTTGTGAAAATATCCACTAGATGAGGGAATAATATGTGTGAGGGTACCCCAGGAGAGTTCCAAATGTGTGTGGGTAAAATATATATCCCACTGGGGTAAAATTGAAAAAAGTTGAGAAAATTCTTTTTTGGACGTAGTCATTTTTCCGGCGTTTATCAGACTTTCAGATAGGGCAAATATCAGTGAGCGTTCTGATTTCAGTTCCAGAGCGATTCGCCCAATGAGTCCTTGATATTTAGTCGTTTTCAGCCAATATTTTGGATTTTTGAAAATTTCACTTTTTTGTGAAAATATCCACTAAACGAGGAAATAATATGTGTGAGGGTACCCCAGGAGAGTTCCAAATGTGTGTGGGTAGAATATATATCCCACTGGGGAAAAATTTAAAAAAGTTGAGAAAATTTTTTTTTGGACTAAGTCATTTTACCGGCGTTTATCAGACTTTCAGATAGGGCAAATGTCAGTGAGCGTTCCGATTTCAGTTCCACAGCGATTCGCCCAATGAGTCTTTGATATTTAGTCGTTTTCAGCCAATATTTGGATTTTTGAAAATTTCACTTTTTTGTGAAAATATCCACTAAATGAGGGAATAATATGTGTGATGGTACCCCAGGAGAGTTCCAAATGTGTGTGGGTAGAATATATATCCCACGGGGGTAAAATTGAAAAAAGTTGAGAAAATTTTTTTTTGGACTAAGTCATTTTTCCGGCGTTTATCAGACTTTCAGATAGGGCAAATGTCAGTGAGCGTTCCGATTTCAGTTCCAGATCGATTCGCCCAATGAGTCCTTGATATTTAGTCGTTTTCAGCCAATAATTTGGATTTTTGAAAATTTCACTTTTGTGAAAATATCCACTAAATGAGTGAATAATATGTGTGAGGATACCCCAGGAGAGTTCCAAATGTGTGTGGTAGAATATATATCCCACGGGGGTAAAATTGAAAAAAGTTGAAAAATTTTTTTTTTTGGACTTAGTCATTTTTCCGGCGTTTATCAGACTTTCAGATAGTTCAAATGTCAGTGAGCGTTCCGATTTCAGTTCCAGAGTGATTCGCCCAATGAGTCCTTGATATTTAGTCGTTTTCAGCCAATATTTTGGATTTTTGAAAATTTCACTTTTTTGTGAAAATATCCACTAAATGAGGGAATAATATGTCTGAGGATACCCCAGGAGAGTTCCAAATGTGTGTGGTAGAATATATATCCCACGGGGGTAAAATTGAAAAAAGTTGAAAAATTTTTTTTTTTGGACTTAGTCATCTTTCCGGTGTTTATCAGACTTTCAGATAGGGGAAATGTCAATGAGCATTCTGATTTCAGTTCCAGAGCGATTCGCCCAATGAGTCCTTGATATTTAGTCGTTTTCAGCCAATATTTTGGATTTTTGAAAATTTCTCTTTTTTGTGAAAATATCCACTAGATGAGGGAATAATATGTGTGAGGGTACCCCAGGATAGTTCCAAATGTGTGTGGGTAGAATATATATCCCACGGGGGTAAAATTGAAAAAAGTTGAAAAAAATTTATTTTTGGACTTAGTCATTTTTCCGGCGTTTTTCAGACTTTCAGTTAGGGCAAATGTCAGTGAGCGTTCCGATTTCAGTTCCAGAGCGATTCGCCCAATGAGTCCTTGATATTTAGTCGTTTTCAGCCAATATTTTGGATTTTTGAAAATTTCACTTTTTTGTGAAAATATCCACTAGATGAGGGAATAATATGTGTGAGGGTACCCCAGGAGAGTTCCAAATGTGTGTGGGTAGAATATATATCCCACGGGGGTAAAATTGAAAAAAGTTGAAAAATTTTTTTTTTGGACTTAGTCATCTTTCCGGCGTTTATCAGACTTTCAGATAGGGGAAATGTCAGTGAGCGTTCCGATTTCAGTTCCAGAGCGATTCGCCAAATGAGTCCTTGATATTTAGTCGTTTTCAGCCAATATTTTGGATTTTTGAAAATTTCACTTTTTTGTGAAAATATCCACTAGATGAGGGAATAATATGTGTGAGGGTACCCCAGGAGAGTTCCAAATGTGTGTGGGTAGAATACATATCCCACTGGGGTAAAATTGAAAAAAGTTGAGAAAATTTTTTTTTGGACTAAGTCATTTTTCCGGCGTTTATCAGACTTTCAGATAGGGCAAATGTCAGTGAGCGTTCCGATTTCAGTTCCAGATCGATTCGCCCAATGAGTCCTTGATATTTAGTCGTTTTCAGCCAATAATTTGGATTTTTGAAAATTTCACTTTTGTGAAAATATCCACTAAATGAGTGAATAATATGTGTGAGGATACCCCAGGAGAGTTCCAAATGTGTGTGGTAGAATATATATCCCACGGGGGTAAAATTGAAAAAAGTTGAAAAATTTTTTTTTTTGGACTTAGTCATTTTTCCGGCATTTATCAGACTTTAAGATAGGGCAAATGTCAGTGAGCGTTCCGATTTCAGTTCCAGAGCGATTCGCCCAATGAGTCCTTGATATTTAGTCGTTTTCAGCCAATATTTTGGATTTTTTAAAATTTCACTTTTTTGTGAAAATATCCACTAAATGAGGGAATAATATGTCTGAGGGTACCCCAGGAGAGTTCCAAATGTGTGTGGGTAGAATATATATCCCACGGGGGTAAAATTGAAAAAAGTTTAAAAATTTTTTTTTTGGACTTAGTCATCTTTCCGGCGTTTATCAGACTTTCAGATAGGGGAAATGTCAGTGAGCGTTCCGATTTCAGTTCCAGAGCGATTCGCCAAATGAGTCCTTGATATTTAGTCGCTTTCAGCCAATATTTTGGATTTTTGAAAATTTCACTTTTTTTGTGAAAATATCCACTAAATGAGGGAATAATATGTGTGAGGGTACCCCAGGAGAGTTCCAAATGTGTTTGGGTAGAATATATATCCCACTGGGGTAAAATTGAAAAAAGTTGAGAAAATTCTTTTTTAGACTTAGTCATTTTTCCGGCGTTTATCAGACTTTCAGATAGGGCAAATGTCAGTGAGCGTTCCTATTCCAGTTCCAGAGTGATTCGCCCAATGAGTCCTTGATATTTAGTCGTTTTCAGCCAATATTATAGATTTTTGAAAATTTCACTTTTTTGTGAAAATATCCACTAAATGAGGGAATAATATGTGTGAGGGTACCCCAGGAGAGTTCCAAATGTGTGTGGGTAGAATATATATCCCACGGCGGTAAAATTGAAAAAAGTTGAGAAATTTTTTTTTGGTCTTAGTCATTTTTCCGGCGTTTTTCAGACTTTCAGATAGGGCAAATATCAGTGAGCGTTCTGATTTCAGTTCCAGAGCGATTCGCCCAATGAGTCCTTGATATTTAGTCGTTTTCAGCCAATATTTTGGATTTTTGAAAATTTCACTTTTTTGTGAAAATATCCACTAGATGAGGGAATAATATGTGTGAGGGTACCCCAGGAGAGATCCAAATGTGTGTGGGTAGAATATATATCCCACGGGGGTAAAATTGAAAAAAGTTGAAAAATTTTTTTTTTTGGACTTAGTCATCTTTCCGGTGTTTATCAGACTTTCAGATAGGGGAAATGTCAATGAGCATTCTGATTTCAGTTCCAGAGCGATTCGCCCAATGAGTCCTTGATATTTAGTCGTTTTCAGCCAATATTTTGGATTTTTGAAAATTTCTCTTTTTTGTGAAAATATCCACTAGATGAGGGAATAATATGTGTGAGGGTACCCCAGGATAGTTCCAAATGTGTGTGGGTAGAATATATATCCCACGGGGGTAAAATTGAAAAAAGTTGAAAAAAATTTATTTTTGGACTTAGTCATTTTTCCGGCGTTTTTCAGACTTTCAGTTAGGGCAAATGTCAGTGAGCGTTCCGATTTCAGTTCCAGAGCGATTCGCCCAATGAGTCCTTGATATTTAGTCGTTTTCAGCCAATATTTTGGATTTTTGAAAATTTCACTTTTTTGTGAAAATATCCACTAGATGAGGGAATAATATGTGTGAGGGTACCCCAGGAGAGTTCCAAATGTGTGTGGGTAGAATATATATCATACTGGGGTAAAATTGAAAAAAGTTGAGAAAATTCTTTTTTGTACTTAGTCATTTTTCCGGCGTTTATCAGACTTTCAGATAGGGCAAATGTCAGTGAGCGTTCCTATTCCAGTTCCAGAGTGATTCGCCCAATGAGTCCTTGATATTTAGTCGTTTTCATCCAATATTATAGATTTTTGAAAATTTCAGTTTTTTGTGAAAATATCCACTAAATGAGGGAATAATATGTGTGAGGGTACCCCAGGAGAGTTCCAAATGTGTGTGGGTAGAATACATATCCCACTGGGGTAAAATTGAAAAAAGTTGAGAAAATTTTTTTTTGGACTAAGTCATTTTTCCGGCGTTTATCAGACTTTCAGATAGGGCAAATGTCAGTGAGCGTTCCGATTTCAGTTCCAGATCGATTCGCCCAATGAGTCCTTGATATTTAGTCGTTTTCAGCCAATAATTTGGATTTTTGAAAATTTCACTTTTGTGAAAATATCCACTAAATGAGTGAATAATATGTGTGAGGATACCCCAGGAGAGTTCCAAATGTGTGTGGTAGAATATATATCCCACGGGGGTAAAATTGAAAAAAGTTGAAAAATTTTTTTTTTTGGACTTAGTCATTTTTCCGGCATTTATCAGACTTTAAGATAGGGCAAATGTCAGTGAGCGTTCCGATTTCAGTTCCAGAGCGATTCGCCCAATGAGTCCTTGATATTTAGTCGTTTTCAGCCAATATTTTGGATTTTTTAAAATTTCACTTTTTTGTGAAAATATCCACTAAATGAGGGAATAATATGTCTGAGGGTACCCCAGGAGAGTTCCAAATGTGTGTGGGTAGAATATATATCCCACGGGGGTAAAATTGAAAAAAGTTTAAAAATTTTTTTTTTGGACTTAGTCATCTTTCCGGCGTTTATCAGACTTTCAGATAGGGGAAATGTCAGTGATCGTTCCGATTTCAGTTCCAGAGCGATTCGCCCAATGAGTCCTTGATATTTAGTCGTTTTCAGCCAATATTTTGGATTTTTGAAAATTTCACTTTTTTGTGAAAATATCCACTAAATGAGGGAATAATATGTGTGAGGGTACCCCAGGAGAGTTCCAAATGTGTGTGGGTAGAATATATATCCCACTGGGGTAAAATTGAAAAAAGTTGAGAAAATTCTTTTTTGGACTTAGTCATTTTTCCGGCGTTTATCAGACTTTCAGATAGGGCAAATGTCAGTGAGCGTTCCAATTTCAGTTCCAGAGCGATTCGCCCAATGAGTCCTTGATATTTAGTCGTTTTCAGCCAATATTTTGGATTTTTGAAAATTTCACTTTTTTGTGAAAATATCCACTAAATGAATGAATAATATGTGTGAGGGTACCCCAGGAGAGTTCCAAATGTGTGTGGGTAGAATATATATCCCACGGGGGTAAAATTGAAAAAAGTTGAGAAAATTCTTTTTTGGACTTAGTCATCTTTCCGGCGTTTATCAGACTTTCAGATAGGGGAAATGTCAGTGAGCATTCCGATTTCAGTTCCAGAGCGATTCGCCCAATGAGTCCTTGATATTTAGTCGTTTTCAGCCAATATTTTGGATTTTTGAAAATTTCACTTTTTTGTGAAAATATCCACTAAATGAGGGAATAATATGTGTGAGGGTACCCCAGGAGAGTTCCAAATGTGTGTGGGTAGAATATATATCCCACGGGGTTAAAATTGAAAAAAGTTTAAAAAAATTCTTTTTTGGACTTAGTCATTTTTCCGGCGTTTATCAGACTTTAAGATAGGGCAAATGTCAGTGAGCGTTCCGATTTCAGTTCCAGAGCAATTCGCCCAATGAGTCCTTGATATTTAGTCGTTTTCAGCCAATATTTTGGATTTTTGAAAATTTCACTTTTTTGTGAAAATATCCACTAAATGAGGGAATAATATGTGTGAGGGTACCCCAGGAGAGTTCCAAATGTGTGTGGGTAGAATATATATCCCACGGGGGTAAAATTGAAAAAATTTGAAAAAAAATTATTTTGGACTTAGTCATCTTTCGGGCGTTTATCAGACTTTCAGATAGGGGAAATGTCAGTGATCGTTCCGATTTCAGTTCCACAGCGATTCGCCCAATGAGTCCTTGATATTTAGTCGTTTTAAGCCAATATTTTGGATTTTTGAAAATTTCACTTTTTTGTGAAAATATCCACTAAATGAGGGAATAATACGTGTGAGGGTACCCCAGGAGAGTTCCAAATGTGTGTGGGTAGAATATATATCCCACTGGGGTAAAATTGAAAAAAGTTGAGAAAATTCTTTTTTGGACTTAGTCATTTTTCCGGCTTTTATCAGACTTTCAGATAGGGCAAATGTCAGTGAGCGTTCCGATTTCAGTTCCAGAGCGATTCGCCCAATGAGTCCTTGATATTTAGTCGTTTTAAGCCAATATTTTGGATTTTTGAAAATTTCACTTTTTTGTGAAAATATCCACTAAATGAGGGAATAATATGTGTGAGGGTACCCCAGGAGAGTTCCAAATGTGTGTGGGTAGAATATATATCCCACTGGGGTAAAATTGAAAAAAATTGAAAAAAAATTTTTTTGGACTTCGTCATCTTTCCGGCGTTTATCAGACTTTCAGATAGGGGAAATGTCAGTGAGCGTTCCGATTTCAGTTCCAGAGCGATTCGCCCAATGAGTCCTTGATATTTAGTCGTTTTCAGCCAATATTTTGGATTTTTGAAAATTTCACTTTTTTGTGAAAATATCCACTAAATGAGGGAATAATATGTGTGAGGGTACCCCAGGAGAGTTCCAAATGTGTGTGGGTAGAATATATATCCCACGGGGGTAAAATTGAAAAAAGTTGAGAAAATTCTTTTTTGGACTTAGTCATCTTTCCGGCGTTTATCAGACTTTCAGATAGGGGAAATGTCAGTGAGCATTCCGATTTCAGTTCCAGATCGATTCGCAAAATGAGTCCTTGATATTTAGTCGTTTTCAGCCAATATTTTGGATTTTTGAAAATTTCACTTTTTTGTGAAAATATCCACTAAATGAGGGAATAATATGTGTGAGGGTACCCCAGGAGAGTTCCAAATGTGTGTGGGTAGAATATATATCCCACTGGGGTAAAATTGAAAAAAGTTGAGAAAATTCTTTTTTGGACTTAGTCATTTTTCCGGCGTTTATCAGACTTTCAGATAGGGCAAATGTCAGTGAGCGTTCCGATTTCAGTTCCAGAGCGATTCGCCCAATGAGTCCTTGATATTTAGTTGTTTTCAGCCAATATTTTAGATTTTTGAAAATTTCACTTGTTTGTGAAAATATCCACTAGATGAGGGAATAATATGTGTGAGGGTACCCCAGGAGAGTTCCAAATGTGTGTGGGTAAAATATATATCCCACTGGGGTAAAATTGAAAAAAGTTGAGAAAATTCTTTTTTGGACGTAGTCATTTTTCCGGCGTTTATCAGACTTTCAGATAGGGCAAATATCAGTGAGCGTTCTGATTTCAGTTCCAGAGCGATTCGCCCAATGAGTCCTTGATATTTAGTCGTTTTCAGCCAATATTTTGGATTTTTGAAAATTTCACTTTTTTGTGAAAATATCCACTAAACGAGGAAATAATATGTGTGAGGGTACCCCAGGAGAGTTCCAAATGTGTGTGGGTAGAATATATATCCCACTGGGGAAAAATTTAAAAAAGTTGAGAACATTTTTTTTTGGACTAAGTCATTTTACCGGCGTTTATCAGACTTTCAGATAGGGCAAATGTCAGTGAGCGTTCCGATTTCAGTTCCACAGCGATTCGCCCAATGAGTCTTTGATATTTAGTCGTTTTCAGCCAATATTTGGATTTTTGAAAATTTCACTTTTTTGTGAAAATATCCACTAAATGAGGGAATAATATGTGTGATGGTACCCCAGGAGAGTTCCAAATGTGTGTGGGTAGAATATATATCCCACGGGGGTAAAATTGAAAAAAGTTGAGAAAATTTTTTTTTGGACTAAGTCATTTTTCCGGCGTTTATCAGACTTTCAGATAGGGCAAATGTCAGTGAGCGTTCCGATTTCAGTTCCAGATCGATTCGCCCAATGAGTCCTTGATATTTAGTCGTTTTCAGCCAATATTATAGATTTTTGAAAATTTCACTTTTTTGTGAAAATATCCACTAAATGAGGGAATAATATGTGTGAGGGTACCCCAGGAGAGTTCCAAATGTGTGTGGGTAGAATATATATCCCACTGGGGTAAAATTGAAAAAAGTTGAGAAATTTTTTTTTGGTCTTAGTCATTTTTCCGGCGTTTTTCAGACTTTCAGATAGGGCAAATATCAGTGAGCGTTCTGATTTCAGTTCCAGAGCGATTCGCCCAATGAGTCCTTGATATTTAGTCGTTTTCAGCCAATATTTTGGATTTTTGAAAATTTCACTTTTTTGTGAAAATATCCACTAGATGAGGGAATAATATGTGTGAGGGTACCCCAGGAGAGATCCAAATGTGTGTGGGTAGAATATATATCCCACGGGGGTAAAATTGAAAAAAGTTGAAAAATTTTTTTTTTTGGACTTAGTCATCTTTCCGGTGTTTATCAGACTTTCAGATAGGGGAAATGTCAATGAGCATTCTGATTTCAGTTCCAGAGCGATTCGCCCAATGAGTCCTTGATATTTAGTCGTTTTCAGCCAATATTTTGGATTTTTGAAAATTTCTCTTTTTTGTGAAAATATCCACTAGATGAGGGAATAATATGTGTGAGGGTACCCCAGGATAGTTCCAAATGTGTGTGGGTAGAATATATATCCCACGGGGGTAAAATTGAAAAAAGTTGAAAAAAATTTATTTTTGGACTTAGTCATTTTTCCGGCGTTTTTCAGACTTTCAGTTAGGGCAAATGTCAGTGAGCGTTCCGATTTCAGTTCCAGAGCGATTCGCCCAATGAGTCCTTGATATTTAGTCGTTTTCAGCCAATATTTTGGATTTTTGAAAATTTCACTTTTTTGTGAAAATATCCACTAGATGAGGGAATAATATGTGTGAGGGTACCCCAGGAGAGTTCCAAATGTGTGTGGGTAGAATATATATCCCACGGGGGTAAAATTGAAAAAAGTTGAAAAATTTTTTTTTTGGACTTAGTCATCTTTCCGGCGTTTATCAGACTTTCAGATAGGGGAAATGTCAGTGAGCGTTCCGATTTCAGTTCCAGAGCGATTCGCCAAATGAGTCCTTGATATTTAGTCGTTTTCAGCCAATATTTTGGATTTTTGAAAATTTCACTTTTTTGTGAAAATATCCACTAGATGAGGGAATAATATGTGTGAGGGTACCCCAGGAGAGTTCCAAATGTGTGTGGGTAGAATATATATCATACTGGGGTAAAATTGAAAAAAGTTGAGAAAATTCTTTTTTGTACTTAGTCATTTTTCCGGCGTTTATCAGACTTTCAGATAGGGCAAATGTCAGTGAGCGTTCCTATTCCAGTTCCAGAGTGATTCGCCCAATGAGTCCTTGATATTTAGTCGTTTTCATCCAATATTATAGATTTTTGAAAATTTCAGTTTTTTGTGAAAATATCCACTAAATGAGGGAATAATATGTGTGAGGGTACCCCAGGAGAGTTCCAAATGTGTGTGGGTAGAATACATATCCCACTGGGGTAAAATTGAAAAAAGTTGAGAAAATTTTTTTTTGGACTAAGTCATTTTTCCGGCGTTTATCAGACTTTCAGATAGGGCAAATGTCAGTGAGCGTTCCGATTTCAGTTCCAGATCGATTCGCCCAATGAGTCCTTGATATTTAGTCGTTTTCAGCCAATAATTTGGATTTTTGAAAATTTCACTTTTGTGAAAATATCCACTAAATGAGTGAATAATATGTGTGAGGATACCCCAGGAGAGTTCCAAATGTGTGTGGTAGAATATATATCCCACGGGGGTAAAATTGAAAAAAGTTGAAAAATTTTTTTTTTTGGACTTAGTCATTTTTCCGGCATTTATCAGACTTTAAGATAGGGCAAATGTCAGTGAGCGTTCCGATTTCAGTTCCAGAGCGATTCGCCCAATGAGTCCTTGATATTTAGTCGTTTTCAGCCAATATTTTGGATTTTTTAAAATTTCACTTTTTTGTGAAAATATCCACTAAATGAGGGAATAATATGTCTGAGGTTACCCCAGGAGAGTTCCAAATGTGTGTGGGTAGAATATATATCCCACGGGGGTAAAATTGAAAAAAGTTTAAAAATTTTTTTTTTGGACTTAGTCATCTTTCCGGCGTTTATCAGACTTTCAGATAGGGGAAATGTCAGTGAGCGTTCCGATTTCAGTTCCAGAGCGATTCGCCAAATGAGTCCTTGATATTTAGTCGCTTTCAGCCAATATTTTGGATTTTTGAAAATTTCACTTTTTTTGTGAAAATATCCACTAAATGAGGGAATAATATGTGTGAGGGTACCCCAGGAGAGTTCCAAATGTGTTTGGGTAGAATATATATCCCACTGGGGTAAAATTGAAAAAAGTTGAGAAAATTCTTTTTTAGACTTAGACATTTTTCCGGCGTTTATCAGACTTTCAGATAGGGCAAATGTCAGTGAGCGTTCCTATTCCAGTTCCAGAGTGATTCGCCCAATGAGTCCTTGATATTTAGTCGTTTTCAGCCAATATTATAGATTTTTGAAAATTTCACTTTTTTGTGAAAATATCCACTAAATGAGGGAATAATATGTGTGAGGGTACCCCAGGAGAGTTCCAAATGTGTGTGGGTAGAATATATATCCCACTGGGGTAAAATTGAAAAAAGTTGAGAAATTTTTTTTTGGTCTTAGTCATTTTTCCGGCGTTTTTCAGACTTTCAGATAGGGCAAATATCAGTGAGCGTTCTGATTTCAGTTCCAGAGCGATTCGCCCAATGAGTCCTTGATATTTAGTCGTTTTCAGCCAATATTTTGGATTTTTGAAAATTTCACTTTTTTGTGAAAATATCCACTAGATGAGGGAATAATATGTGTGAGGGTACCCCAGGAGAGATCCAAATGTGTGTGGGTAGAATATATATCCCACGGGGGTAAAATTGAAAAAAGTTTAAAAATTTTTTTTTTGGACTTAGTTATCTTTCCGGCGTTTATCAGACTTTCAGATAGGGGAAATGTCAGTGAGCGTTCCGATTTCAGTTCCAGAGCGATTCGCCAAATGAGTCCTTGATATTTAGTCGTTTTCAGCCAATATTTTGGATTTTTGAAAATTTCACTTTTTTGTGAAAATATCCACTAGATGAGGGAATAATATGTGTGAGGGTACCCCAGGAGAGTTCCAAATGTGTGTGGGTAGAATATATATCATACTGGGGTAAAATTGAAAAAAGTTGAGAAAATTCTTTTTTGGACTTAGCCATTTTTCCGGCGTTTATCAGACTTTCAGATAGGGCAAATATCAGTGAGCGTTCTGATTTCAGTTCCAGAGCGATTCGCCCAATGAGTCCTTGATATTTAGTCGTTTTCAGCCAATATTTTGGATTTTTGAAAATTTCACTTTTTTGTGAAAATATCCACTAAACGAGGAAATAATATGTGTGAGGGTACCCCAGGAGAGTTCCAAATGTGTGTGGGTAGAATATATATCCCACTGGGGAAAAATTTAAAAAAGTTGAGAAAATTTTTTTTTGGACTAAGTCATTTTACCGGCGTTTATCAGACTTTCAGATAGGGCAAATGTCAGTGAGCGTTCCGATTTCAGTTCCACAGCGATTCGCCCAATGAGTCTTTGATATTTAGTCGTTTTCAGCCAATATTTGGATTTTTGAAAATTTCACTTTTTTGTGAAAATATCCACTAAATGAGGGAATAATATGTGTGATGGTACCCCAGGAGAGTTCCAAATGTGTGTGGGTAGAATATATATCCCACTGGGGTAAAATTGAAAAAAGTTGAGAAAATTTTTTTTTGGACTAAGTCATTTTTCCGGCGTTTATCAGACTTTCAGATAGGGCAAATGTCAGTGAGCGTTCCGATTTCAGTTCCAGATCGATTCGCCCAATGAGTCCTTGATATTTAGTCGTTTTCAGCCAATATTTTGGATTTTTGAAAATTTCACTTTTTTGTGAAAATATCCACTAAATGAGGGAATAATATGTGTGAGGGTACCCCAGGAGAGTTCCAAATGTGTGTGGGTAGAATATATATCCCACGGGGGTAAAATTGAAAAAATTTGAAAAAAAATTATTTTGGACTTAGTCATCTTTCGGGCGTTTATCAGACTTTCAGATAGGGGAAATGTCAGTGATCGTTCCGATTTCAGTTCCAGAGCGATTCGCCCAATGAGTCCTTGATATTTAGTCGTTTTAAGCCAATATTTTGGATTTTTGAAAATTTCACTTTTTTGTGAAAATATCCACTAAATGAGGGAATAATACGTGTGAGGGTACCCCAGGAGAGTTCCAAATGTGTGTGGGTAGAATATATATCCCACTGGGGTAAAATTGAAAAAATTTGAAAAAAAATTTTTTTGGACTTCGTCATCTTTCCGGCGTTTATCAGACTTTCAGATAGGGGAAATGTCAGTGAGTGTTCCGATTTCAGTTCCAGAGCGATTCGCCCAATGAGTCCTTGATATTTAGTCGTTTTCAGCCAATATTTTGGATTTTTGAAAATTTCACTTTTTTGTGAAAATATCCACTAAATGAGGGAATAATATGTGTGAGGGTACCCCAGGAGAGTTCCAAATGTGTGTGGGTAGAATATATATCCCACGGGGGTAAAATTGAAAAAAGTTGAGAAAATTCTTTTTTGGACTTAGTCATCTTTCCGGCGTTTATCAGACTTTCAGATAGGGGAAATGTCAGTGAGCATTCCGATTTCAGTTCCAGATCGATTCGCAAAATGAGTCCTTGATATTTAGTCGTTTTCAGCCAATATTTTGGATTTTTGAAAATTTCACTTTTTTGTGAAAATATCCACTAAATGAGGGAATAATATGTGTGAGGGTACCCCAGGAGAGTTCCAAATGTGTGTGGGTAGAATATATATCCCACTGGGGTAAAATTGAAAAAAGTTGAGAAAATTCTTTTTTGGACTTAGTCATTTTTCCGGCTTTTATCAGACTTTCAGATAGGGCAAATGTCAGTGAGCGTTCCGATTTCAGTTCCAGAGCGATTCGCCCAATGAGTCCTTGATATTTAGTCGTTTTAAGCCAATATTTTGGATTTTTGAAAATTTCACTTTTTTGTGAAAATATCCACTAAATGAGGGAATAATATGTGTGAGGGTACCCCAGGAGAGTTCCAAATGTGTGTGGGTAGAATATATATCCCACTGGGGTAAAATTGAAAAAATTTGAAAAAAAATTTTTTTGGACTTCGTCATCTTTCCGGCGTTTATCAGACTTTCAGATAGGGGAAATGTCAGTGAGCGTTCCGATTTCAGTTCCAGAGCGATTCGCCCAATGAGTCCTTGATATTTAGTCGTTTTCAGCCAATATTTTGGATTTTTGAAAATTTCACTTTTTTGTGAAAATATCCACTAAATGAGGGAATAATATGTGTGAGGGTACCCCAGGAGAGTTCCAAATGTGTGTGGGTAGAATATATATCCCACGGGGGTAAAATTGAAAAAAGTTGAGAAAATTCTTTTTTGGACTTAGTCATCTTTCCGGCGTTTATCAGACTTTCAGATAGGGGAAATGTCAGTGAGCATTCCGATTTCAGTTCCAGATCGATTCGCAAAATGAGTCCTTGATATGTAGTCGTTTTCAGCCAATATTTTTATTTTTGAAAATTTCACTTTTTTGTGAAAATATCCACTAAATGAGGGAATAATATGTGTGAGGGTACCCCAGGAGAGTTCCAAATGTGTGTGGGTAGAATATATATCCCACTGGGGTAAAATTGAAAAAAGTTGAGAAAATTCTTTTTTGGACTTAGTCATTTTTCCGGCGTTTATCAGACTTTCAGATAGGGCAAATGTCAGTGAGCGTTCCGATTTCAGTTCCAGAGCGATTCGCCCAATGAGTCCTTGATATTTAGTTGTTTTCAGCCAATATTTTAGATTTTTGAAAATTTCACTTGTTTGTGAAAATATCCACTAGATGAGGGAATAATATGTGTGAGGGTACCCCAGGAGAGTTCCAAATGTGTGTGGGTAAAATATATATCCCACTGGGGTAAAATTGAAAAAAGTTGAGAAAATTCTTTTTTGGACGTAGTCATTTTTCCGGCGTTTATCAGACTTTCTGATAGGGCAAATATCAGTGAGCGTTCCGATTTCAGTTCCACAGCGATTCGCCCAATGAGTCTTTGATATTTAGTCGTTTTCAGCCAATATTTGGATTTTTGAAAATTTCACTTTTTTGTGAAAATATCCACTAAATGAGGGAATAATATGTGTGATGGTACCCCAGGAGAGTTCCAAATGTGTGTGGGTAGAATATATATCCCACGGGGGTAAAATTGAAAAAAGTTGAGAAAATTTTTTTTTGGACTAAGTCATTTTTCCGGCGTTTATCAGACTTTCAGATAGGGCAAATGTCAGTGAGCGTTCCGATTTCAGTTCCAGATCGATTCGCCCAATGAGTCCTTGATATTTAGTCGTTTTCAGCCAATAATTTGGATTTTTGAAAATTTCACTTTTGTGAAAATATCCACTAAATGAGTGAATAATATGTGTGAGGATACCCCAGGAGAGTTCCAAATGTGTGTGGTAGAATATATATCCCACGGGGGTAAAATTGAAAAAAGTTGAAAAATTTTTTTTTTTGGACTTAGTCATTTTTCCGGCGTTTATCAGACTTTCAGATAGTTCAAATGTCAGTGAGCGTTCCGATTTCAGTTCCAGAGTGATTCGCCCAATGAGTCCTTGATATTTAGTCGTTTTCAGCCAATATTTTGGATTTTTGAAAATTTCACTTTTTTGTGAAAATATCCACTAAATGAGGGAATAATATGTCTGAGGGTACCCCAGGAGAGTTCCAAATGTGTGTGGTAGAATATATATCCCACTGGGGTAAAATTGAAAAAAGTTGAGAAAATTCTTTTTTGGACTTAGTCATTTTTCCGGCGTTTATCAGACTTTCAGATAGGGCAAATGTCAGTGAGCGTTCCTATTCCAGTTCCAGAGTGATTCGCCCAATGAGTCCTTGATATTTAGTCGTTTTCAGCCAATATTATAGATTTTTGAAAATTTCACTTTTTTGTGAAAATATCCACTAGATGAGGGAATAATATGTGTGAGGGTACCCCAGGATAGTTCCAAATGTGTGTGGGTAGAATATATATCCCACGGGGGTAAAATTGAAAAAAGTTGAAAAAAATTTATTTTTGGACTTAGTCATTTTTCCGGCGTTTTTCAGACTTTCAGTTAGGGCAAATGTCAGTGAGCGTTCCGATTTCAGTTCCAGAGCGATTCGCCCAATGAGTCCTTGATATTTAGTCGTTTTCAGCCAATATTTTGGATTTTTGAAAATTTCACTTTTTTGTGAAAATATCCACTAGATGAGGGAATAATATGTGTGAGGGTACCCCAGGAGAGTTCCAAATGTGTGTGGGTAGAATATATATCCCACGGGGGTAAAATTGAAAAAAGTTGAAAAATTTTTTTTTTGGACTTAGTCATCTTTCCGGCGTTTATCAGACTTTCAGATAGGGGAAATGTCAGTGAGCGTTCCGATTTCAGTTCCAGAGCGATTCGCCAAATGAGTCCTTGATATTTAGTCGTTTTCAGCCAATATTTTGGATTTTTGAAAATTTCACTTTTTTGTGAAAATATCCACTAGATGAGGGAATAATATGTGTGAGGGTACCCCAGGAGAGTTCCAAATGTGTGTGGGTAGAATATATATCATACTGGGGTAAAATTGAAAAAAGTTGAGAAAATTCTTTTTTGTACTTAGTCATTTTTCCGGCGTTTATCAGACTTTCAGATAGGGCAAATGTCAGTGAGCGTTCCTATTCCAGTTCCAGAGTGATTCGCCCAATGAGTCCTTGATATTTAGTCGTTTTCATCCAATATTATAGATTTTTGAAAATTTCAGTTTTTTGTGAAAATATCCACTAAATGAGGGAATAATATGTGTGAGGGTACCCCAGGAGAGTTCCAAATGTGTGTGGGTAGAATACATATCCCACTGGGGTAAAATTGAAAAAAGTTGAGAAAATTTTTTTTTGGACTAAGTCATTTTTCCGGCGTTTATCAGACTTTCAGATAGGGCAAATGTCAGTGAGCGTTCCGATTTCAGTTCCAGAGCGATTCGCCCAATGAGTCCTTGATATTTAGTCGTTTTCAGCCAATATTTTGGATTTTTGAAAATTTCACTTTTTTGTGAAAATATCCACTAAATGAGGGAATAATATGTGTGAGGGTACCCCAGGAGAGTTCCAAATGTGTGTGGGTAGAATATATATCCCACGGGGGTAAAATTGAAAAAAGTTGAGAAAATTCTTTTTTGGACTTAGTCATCTTTCCGGCGTTTATCAGACTTTCAGATAGGGGAAATGTCAGTGAGCATTCCGATTTCAGTTCCAGATCGATTCGCAAAATGAGTCCTTGATATGTAGTCGTTTTCAGCCAATATTTTTATTTTTGAAAATTTCACTTTTTTGTGAAAATATCCACTAAATGAGGGAATAATATGTGTGAGGGTACCCCAGGAGAGTTCCAAATGTGTGTGGGTAGAATATATATCCCACTGGGGTAAAATTGAAAAAAGTTGAGAAAATTCTTTTTTGGACTTAGTCATTTTTCCGGCGTTTATCAGACTTTCAGATAGGGCAAATGTCAGTGAGCGTTCCGATTTCAGTTCCAGAGCGATTCGCCCAATGAGTCCTTGATATTTAGTTGTTTTCAGCCAATATTTTAGATTTTTGAAAATTTCACTTGTTTGTGAAAATATCCACTAGATGAGGGAATAATATGTGTGAGGGTACCCCAGGAGAGTTCCAAATGTGTGTGGGTAAAATATATATCCCACTGGGGTAAAATTGAAAAAAGTTGAGAAAATTCTTTTTTGGACGTAGTCATTTTTCCGGCGTTTATCAGACTTTCAGATAGGGCAAATATCAGTGAGCGTTCCGATTTCAGTTCCACAGCGATTCGCCCAATGAGTCTTTGATATTTAGTCGTTTTCAGCCAATATTTGGATTTTTGAAAATTTCACTTTTTTGTGAAAATATCCACTAAATGAGGGAATAATATGTGTGATGGTACCCCAGGAGAGTTCCAAATGTGTGTGGGTAGAATATATATCCCACGGGGGTAAAATTGAAAAAAGTTGAGAAAATTTTTTTTTGGACTAAGTCATTTTTCCGGCGTTTATCAGACTTTCAGATAGGGCAAATGTCAGTGAGCGTTCCGATTTCAGTTCCAGATCGATTCGCCCAATGAGTCCTTGATATTTAGTCGTTTTCAGCCAATAATTTGGATTTTTGAAAATTTCACTTTTGTGAAAATATCCACTAAATGAGTGAATAATATGTGTGAGGATACCCCAGGAGAGTTCCAAATGTGTGTGGTAGAATATATATCCCACGGGGGTAAAATTGAAAAAAGTTGAAAAATTTTTTTTTTTGGACTTAGTCATTTTTCCGGCGTTTATCAGACTTTCAGATAGTTCAAATGTCAGTGAGCGTTCCGATTTCAGTTCCAGAGTGATTCGCCCAATGAGTCCTTGATATTTAGTCGTTTTCAGCCAATATTTTGGATTTTTGAAAATTTCACTTTTTTGTGAAAATATCCACTAAATGAGGGAATAATATGTCTGAGGGTACCCCAGGAGAGTTCCAAATGTGTGTGGTAGAATATATATCCCACTGGGGTAAAATTGAAAAAAGTTGAGAAAATTCTTTTTTGGACTTAGTCATTTTTCCGGCGTTTATCAGACTTTCAGATAGGGCAAATGTCAGTGAGCGTTCCTATTCCAGTTCCAGAGTGATTCGCCCAATGAGTCCTTGATATTTAGTCGTTTTCAGCCAATATTATAGATTTTTGAAAATTTCACTTTTTTGTGAAAATATCCACTAGATGAGGGAATAATATGTGTGAGGGTACCCCAGGATAGTTCCAAATGTGTGTGGGTAGAATATATATCCCACGGGGGTAAAATTGAAAAAAGTTGAAAAAAATTTATTTTTGGACTTAGTCATTTTTCCGGCGTTTTTCAGACTTTCAGTTGGGGCAAATGTCAGTGAGCGTTCCGATTTCAGTTCCAGAGCGATTCGCCCAATGAGTCCTTGATATTTAGTCGTTTTCAGCCAATATTTTGGATTTTTGAAAATTTCACTTTTTTGTGAAAATATCCACTAGATGAGGGAATAATATGTGTGAGGGTACCCCAGGAGAGTTCCAAATGTGTGTGGGTAGAATATATATCCCACGGGGGTAAAATTGAAAAAAGTTGAAAAATTTTTTTTTTGGACTTAGTCATCTTTCCGGCGTTTATCAGACTTTCAGATAGGGGAAATGTCAGTGAGCGTTCCGATTTCAGTTCCAGAGCGATTCGCCAAATGAGTCCTTGATATTTAGTCGTTTTCAGCCAATATTTTGGATTTTTGAAAATTTCACTTTTTTGTGAAAATATCCACTAGATGAGGGAATAATATGTGTGAGGGTACCCCAGGAGAGTTCCAAATGTGTGTGGGTAGAATATATATCATACTGGGGTAAAATTGAAAAAAGTTGAGAAAATTCTTTTTTGTACTTAGTCATTTTTCCGGCGTTTATCAGACTTTCAGATAGGGCAAATGTCAGTGAGCGTTCCTATTCCAGTTCCAGAGTGATTCGCCCAATGAGTCCTTGATATTTAGTCGTTTTCATCCAATATTATAGATTTTTGAAAATTTCAGTTTTTTGTGAAAATATCCACTAAATGAGGGAATAATATGTGTGAGGGTACCCCAGGAGAGTTCCAAATGTGTGTGGGTAGAATACATATCCCACTGGGGTAAAATTGAAAAAAGTTGAGAAAATTTTTTTTTGGACTAAGTCATTTTTCCGGCGTTTATCAGACTTTCAGATAGGGCAAATGTCAGTGAGCGTTCCGATTTCAGTTCCAGATCGATTCGCCCAATGAGTCCTTGATATTTAGTCGTTTTCAGCCAATAATTTGGATTTTTGAAAATTTCACTTTTGTGAAAATATCCACTAAATGAGTGAATAATATGTGTGAGGATACCCCAGGAGAGTTCCAAATGTGTGTGGTAGAATATATATCCCACGGGGGTAAAATTGAAAAAAGTTGAAAAATTTTTTTTTTTGGACTTAGTCATTTTTCCGGCGTTTTTCAGACTTTCAGTTAGGGCAAATGTCAGTGAGCGTTCCGATTTCAGTTCCAGAGCGATTCGCCCAATGAGTCCTTGATATTTAGTCGTTTTCAGCCAATATTTTGGATTTTTGAAAATTTCACTTTTTTGTGAAAATATCCACTAGATGAGGGAATAATATGTGTGAGGGTACCCCAGGAGAGTTCCAAATGTGTGTGGGTAGAATATATATCCCACGGGGGTAAAATTGAAAAAAGTTGAAAAATTTTTTTTTTGGACTTAGTCATCTTTCCGGCGTTTATCAGACTTTCAGATAGGGGAAATGTCAGTGAGCGTTCCGATTTCAGTTCCAGAGCGATTCGCCAAATGAGTCCTTGATATTTAGTCGTTTTCAGCCAATATTTTGGATTTTTGAAAATTTCACTTTTTTGTGAAAATATCCACTAGATGAGGGAATAATATGTGTGAGGGTACCCCAGGAGAGTTCCAAATGTGTGTGGGTAGAATATATATCATACTGGGGTAAAATTGAAAAAAGTTGAGAAAATTCTTTTTTGTACTTAGTCATTTTTCCGGCGTTTATCAGACTTTCAGATAGGGCAAATGTCAGTGAGCGTTCCTATTCCAGTTCCAGAGTGATTCGCCCAATGAGTCCTTGATATTTAGTCGTTTTCATCCAATATTATAGATTTTTGAAAATTTCAGTTTTTTGTGAAAATATCCACTAAATGAGGGAATAATATGTGTGAGGGTACCCCAGGAGAGTTCCAAATGTGTGTGGGTAGAATACATATCCCACTGGGGTAAAATTGAAAAAAGTTGAGAAAATTTTTTTTTGGACTAAGTCATTTTTCCGGCGTTTATCAGACTTTCAGATAGGGCAAATGTCAGTGAGCGTTCCGATTTCAGTTCCAGATCGATTCGCCCAATGAGTCCTTGATATTTAGTCGTTTTCAGCCAATAATTTGGATTTTTGAAAATTTCACTTTTGTGAAAATATCCACTAAATGAGTGAATAATATGTGTGAGGATACCCCAGGAGAGTTCCAAATGTGTGTGGTAGAATATATATCCCACGGGGGTAAAATTGAAAAAAGTTGAAAAATTTTTTTTTTTGGACTTAGTCATTTTTCCGGCATTTATCAGACTTTAAGATAGGGCAAATGTCAGTGAGCGTTCCGATTTCAGTTCCAGAGCGATTCGCCCAATGAGTCCTTGATATTTAGTCGTTTTCAGCCAATATTTTGGATTTTTTAAAATTTCACTTTTTTGTGAAAATATCCACTAAATGAGGGAATAATATGTCTGAGGGTACCCCAGGAGAGTTCCAAATGTGTGTGGGTAGAATATATATCCCACGGGGGTAAAATTGAAAAAAGTTTAAAAATTTTTTTTTTGGACTTAGTCATCTTTCCGGCGTTTATCAGACTTTCAGATAGGGGAAATGTCAGTGAGCGTTCCGATTTCAGTTCCAGAGCGATTCGCCAAATGAGTCCTTGATATTTAGTCGCTTTCAGCCAATATTTTGGATGTTTGAAAATTTCACTTTTTTTGTGAAAATATCCACTAAATGAGGGATTAATATGTGTGAGGGTACCCCAGGAGAGTTCCAAATGTGTTTGGGTAGAATATATATCCCACTGGGGTAAAATTGAAAAAAGTTGAGAAAATTCTTTTTTAGACTTAGTCATTTTTCCGGCGTTTATCAGACTTTCAGATAGGGCAAATGTCAGTGAGCGTTCCTATTCCAGTTCCAGAGTGATTCGCCCAATGAGTCCTTGATATTTAGTCGTTTTCAGCCAATATTATAGATTTTTGAAAATTTCACTTTTTTGTGAAAATATCCACTAAATGAGGGAATAATATGTGTGAGGGTACCCCAGGAGAGTTCCAAATGTGTGTGGGTAGAATATATATCCCACGGCGGTAAAATTGAAAAAAGTTGAGAAATTTTTTTTTGGTCTTAGTCATTTTTCCGGCGTTTTTCAGACTTTCAGATAGGGCAAATATCAGTGAGCGTTCTGATTTCAGTTCCAGAGCGATTCGCCCAATGAGTCCTTGATATTTAGTCGTTTTCAGCCAATATTTTGGATTTTTGAAAATTTCACTTTTTTGTGAAAATATCCACTAGATGAGGGAATAATATGTGTGAGGGTACCCCAGGAGAGATCCAAATGTGTGTGGGTAGAATATATATCCCACGGGGGTAAAATTGAAAAAAGTTTAAAAATTTTTTTTTTGGACTTAGTTATCTTTCCGGCGTTTATCAGACTTTCAGATAGGGGAAATGTCAGTGAGCGTTCCGATTTCAGTTCCAGAGCGATTCGCCAAATGAGTCCTTGATATTTAGTCGTTTTCAGCCAATATTTTGGATTTTTGAAAATTTCACTTTTTTGTGAAAATATCCACTAGATGAGGGAATAATATGTGTGAGGGTACCCCAGGAGAGTTCCAAATGTGTGTGGGTAGAATATATATCATACTGGGGTAAAATTGTAAAAAGTTGAGAAAATTCTTTTTTGGACTTAGCCATTTTTCCGGCGTTTATCAGACTTTCAGATAGGGCAAATATCAGTGAGCGTTCTGATTTCAGTTCCAGAGCGATTCGCCCAATGAGTCCTTGATATTTAGTCGTTTTCAGCCAATATTTTGGATTTTTGAAAATTTCACTTTTTTGTGAAAATATCCACTAAACGAGGAAATAATATGTGTGAGGGTACCCCAGGAGAGTTCCAAATGTGTGTGGGTAGAATATATATCCCACTGGGGAAAAATTTAAAAAAGTTGAGAAAATTTTTTTTTGGACTAAGTCATTTTACCGGCGTTTATCAGACTTTCAGATAGGGCAAATGTCAGTGAGCGTTCCGATTTCAGTTCCACAGCGATTCGCCCAATGAGTCTTTGATATTTAGTCGTTTTCAGCCAATATTTGGATTTTTGAAAATTTCACTTTTTTGTGAAAATATCCACTAAATGAGGGAATAATATGTGTGATGGTACCCCAGGAGAGTTCCAAATGTGTGTGGGTAGAATATATATCCCACTGGGGTAAAATTGAAAAAAGTTGAGAAAATTTTTTTTTGGACTAAGTCATTTTTCCGGCGTTTATCAGACTTTCAGATAGGGCAAATGTCAGTGAGCGTTCCGATTTCAGTTCCAGATCGATTCGCCCAATGAGTCCTTGATATTTAGTAGTTTTCAGCCAATATTTTGGATTTTTGAAAATTTCACTTTTTTGTGAAAATATCCATTAAATGAGGGAATAATATGTCTGAGGGTACCCCAGGAGAGTTCCAAATGTGTGTGGGTAGAATATATATCCCACGGGGGTAAAATTGAAAAAAGTTTAAAAATTTTTTTTTTGGACTTAGTCATCTTTCCGGCGTTTATCAGACTTTCAGATAGGGGAAATGTCAGTGAGCGTTCCGATTTCAGTTCCAGAGCGATTCGCCAAATGAGTCCTTGATATTTAGTCGTTTTCAGCCAATATTTTGGATTTTTGAAAATTTCACTTTTTTGTGAAAATATCCACTAGATGAGGGAATAATATGTGTGAGGGTACCCCAGGAGAGTTCCAAATGTGTGTGGGTAGAATATATATCCCACTGGGGTAAAATTGAAAAAAGTTGAGAAAATTCTTTTTTGGACTTAGTCATTTTTCTGGCGTTTATCAGACTTTCAGATAGGGCAAATGTCAGTGAGCGTTCCTATTCCAGTTCCAGAGTGATTCGCCCAATGAGTCCTTGATATTTAGTCGTTTTCAGCCAATATTATAGATTTTTGAAAATTTCACTTTTTTGTGAAAATATCCACTAAATGAGGGAATAATATGTGTGAGGGTACCCCAGGAGAGTTCCAAATGTGTGTGCGTAGAATATATATCCCACTGGGGTAAAATTGAAAAAAGTTGAGAAAATTTTTTTTTGGACTAAGTTATTTTTCCGGCGTTTATCAGACTTTCAGATAGGGCAAATGTCCTTGAGCGTTCCGATTTCAGTTCCAGATCGATTCGCCCAATGAGTCCTTGATATTTAGTCGTTTTCAGCCAATAATTTGGATTTTTGAAAATTTCACTTTTGTGAAAATATCCACTAAATGAGTGAATAATATGTGTGAGGATACCCCAGGAGAGTTCCAAATGTGTGTGGTAGAATATATATCCCACGGGGGTAAAATTGAAAAAAGTTGAAAAATTTTTTTTTTTGGACTTAGTCATTTTTCCGGCGTTTATCAGACTTTCAGATAGGGCAAATGTCAGTGAGCGTTCCGATTTCAGTTCCAGAGCGATTCGCCAAATGAGTCCTTGATATTTAGTCGTTTTCAGCCAATATTTTGGATTTTTGAAAATTTCACTTTTTTGTGAAAATATCCACTAGATGAGGGAATAATATGTGTGAGGGTACCCCAGGAGAGTTCCAAATGTGTGTGGGTAGAATATATATCATACTGGGGTAAAATTGAAAAAAGTTGAGAAAATTCTTTTTTGGACTTAGTCATTTTTCCGGCGTTTATCAGACTTTCAGATAGGGCAAATATCAGTGAGCGTTCTGATTTCAGTTCCAGAGCGATTCGCCCAATGAGTCCTTGATATTTAGTCGTTTTCAGACAATATTTTGGATTTTTGAAAATTTCACTTTTTTGTGAAAATATCCACTAAACGAGGAAATAATATGTGTGAGGGTACCCCAGGAGAGATCCAAATGTGTGTGGGTAGAATATATATCCCACTGGGGAAAAATTTAAAAAAGTTGAGAAAATTTTTTTTTGGACTAAGTCATTTTACCGGCGTTTATCAGACTTTCAGATAGGGCAAATGTCAGTGAGCGTTCCGATTTCAGTTCCACAGCGATTCGCCCAATGAGTCTTTGATATTTAGTCGTTTTCAGCCAATATTTGGATTTTTGAAAATTTCACTTTTTTGTAAAAATATCCACTAAATGAGGGAATAATATGTGTGATGGTACCCCAGGAGAGTTCCAAATGTGTGTGGGTAGAATATATATCCCACTGGGGTAAAATTGAAAAAAGTTGAGAAAATTTTTTTTTGGACTAAGTCATTTTTCCGGCGTTTATCAGACTTTCAGATAGGGCAAATGTCAGTGAGCGTTCCGATTTCAGTTCCAGATCGATTCGCCCAATGAGTCCTTGATATTTAGTCGTTTTCAGCCAATATTTTGGATTTTTGAAAATTTCACTTTTTTGTGAAAATATCCACTAAATGAGGGAATAATATGTCTGAGGGTACCCCAGGAGAGTTCCAAATGTGTGTGGGTAGAATATATATCCCACAGGGGTAAAATTGAAAAAAGTTTAAAAATTTTTTTTTTGGACTTAGTCATCTTTCCGGCGTTTATCAGACTTTCAGATAGGGCAAATGTCAGTGAGCGTTCCTATTCCAGTTCCAGAGTGATTCGCCCAATGAGTCCTTGATATTTAGTCGTTTTCAGCCAATATTATAGATTTTTGAAAATTTCACTTTTTTGTGAAAATATCCACTAAATGAGGGAATAATATGTGTGAGGGTACCCCAGGAGAGTTCCAAATGTGTGTGCGTAGAATATATATCCCACTGGGGTAAAATTGAAAAAAGTTGAGAAAATTTTTTTTTGGACTAAGTTATTTTTCCGGCGTTTATCAGACTTTCAGATAGGTCAAATGTCAGTGAGCGTTCCGATTTCAGTTCCAGATCGATTCGCCCAATGAGTCCTTGATATTTAGTCGTTTTCAGCCAATAATTTGGATTTTTGAAAATTTCACTTTTGTGAAAATATCCACTAAATGAGTGAATAATATGTGTGAGGATACCCCAGGAGAGTTCCAAATGTGTGTGGTAGAATATATATCCCACGGGGGTAAAATTGAAAAAAGTTGAAAAATTTTTTTTTTTGGACTTAGTCATTTTTCCGGCGTTTATCAGACTTTCAGATAGGGCAAATGTCAGTGAGCGTTCCGATTTCAGTTCCAGAGCGATTCGCCCAATGAGTCCTTGATATTTAGTCGTTTTCAGCCAATATTTTGGATTTTTTAAAATTTCACTTTTTTGTGAAAATATCCACTAAATGAGGGAATAATATGTCTGAGGGTACCCCAGGAGAGTTCCAAATGTGTGTGGGTAGAATATATATCCCACGGGGGTAAAATTGAAAAAAGTTTAAAAATTTTTTTTTTGGACTTAGTCATCTTTCCGGCGTTTATCAGACTTTCAGATAGGGGAAATGTCAGTGAGCGTTCCGATTTCAGTTCCAGAGCGATTCGCCAAATGAGTCCTTGATATTTAGTCGTTTTCAGCCAATATTTTGGATTTTTGAAAATTTCACTTTTTTGTGAAAATATCCACTAGATAAGGGAATAATATGTGTGAGGGTACCCCAGGAGATTTCCAAATGTGTATGGGTAGAATATATATCCCAAGGGGGTAAAATTGAAAAAAGTTGAAAAAAATTTTTTTTGGACTTAGTCATTTTTCCGGCGTTTATCAGACTGTGAGATAGGGCAAATGTCAGTGAGCGTTCCTATTCCAGTTCCAGAGTGATTCGCCCAATGAGTCCTTGATATTTAGTCGTTTTCAGCCAATATTATAGATTTTTGAAAATTTCACTTTTTTGTGAAAATATCCACTAAATGAGGGAATAATATGTGTGAGGGTACCCCAGGAGAGTTCCAAATGTGTGTGGGTAGAATATATATCCCACTGGGGTAAAATTGAAAAAAGTTGAGAAATTTTTTTTTGGTCTTAGTCATTTTTCCGGCGTTTTTCAGACTTTCAGATAGGGCAAATATCAGTGAGCGTTCTGATTTCAGTTCCAGAGCGATTCGCCCAATGAGTCCTTGATATTTAGTCGTTTTCAGCCAATATTTTGGATTTTTGAAAATTTCACTTTTTTGTGAAAATATCCACTAAATGAGGGAATAATATGTGTGATGGTACCCCAGGAGAGTTCCAAATGTGTGTGGGTAGAATATATATCCCACTGGGGTAAAATTGAAAAAAGTTGAGAAAATTCTTTTTTGGACTTAGTCATTTTTCTGGCGTTTTTCAGACTTTCAGAGAGGGGAAATGTCAGTGAGCATCTGATTTCAGTTCCAGAGTGATTCGCCCAATGAGTCCTTGATATTTAGTCGTTTTCAGCCAATATTTTGGATTTTTGAAAGTTTCACTTTTGAGAAAGTATCCACTAAATGAGTGAATAATATGCGTGAGGGTACCCCAGGAGAGTTCCAAATGTGTGTGGGTAGAATATATATCCCACGGGGGTAAAATTGAAAAAAGTTGAAAAAAATTTTTTTTTTGGACTTATAGAATCATAGAATCATAGAATGGTAGAGTTGGAAGGGACCTCCTGGGTCATCTGGTCCAACCCCCTGCTCAAAGCAGGATTCACTAGATCATCTCAGACAGATGTCTGTCCAGCCTCTGTTTGAAGACGTCCATTGAAGGGGAACTCACCACCTCTCGTGGCAGCCTGTTCCACTCATTAATCACCCTAACTGTCAAAAAGTTTTTTCTAATATCTAATCTGTGTCTCCTCCCATTTAGTTTCATCCCATTGCTTCTAGTCTTTCCTTGTGCAAATGAGAATAAAGATGATCCTTCTACAATGTGACAGCCCTTGACATATTTGTAGACAGCTATTAAGTCTCCTCTAAGTCTTCTTTTTTGCAAGCTAAACATTCCCAAATCCTGCAACCGTTCCTCATAGGACATGGTTTGCAGACCAGTCACCATTCTGGTCGCTCTTCTCTGAACTTGCTCCAGTTTGTCTATGTCTTTTTTAAAATGTGGTGCCCAAAACTGTACACAGTATTCCAGATGAGGTCTGACCAAAGAGGAGTAAAGACCGATAATGACTTCATGTGATCTAGACTGTATGCTTCTGTTAATACATCCCAGAATTGTATTTGCCTTTTTTGCTGCTGCATCACACTGTTGACTCATGTTCAGTCTATGATCTATTAGTATACCTAAGTCTTTTTCACATGTACTGTTGCTTAGCTCTATTCCTCCCATTCTGTATATGCTTTTTTCATTTTTATTGCCCAGATGTAGTACTTTGCATTTTTCCCTGTTAAAAACCATTCTGTTGGTTGCTGCCCACTGCTCCAGTTTATTTAGGTCTTTTTGAATCCTCTCTCTCTCTTAGTCATCTTTCCGGCGTTTATCAGACTTTCAGATAGGGCAAATGTCAGTGAGCGTTCCGATTTCAGTTCCACAGCGATTCGCCCAATGAGTCTTTGATATTTAGTCGTTTTCAGCCAATATTTTGGATTTTTGAAAATGTCACTTTTTTGTGAAAATATCCACTAAATGAGGGAATAATATGTGTGATGGTTCCCCAGGAGAGTTCCAAATGTGTGTGGGTAGAATATATATCCCACTGGGGTAAAATTGAAAAAAGTTGAGAAAATTTTTTTTTGGACTAAGTCATTTTTCCGGCGTTTATCAGACTTTCAGATAGGGCAAATGTCAGTGAGCGTTCCGATTTCAGTTGCAGATCGATTCGCCCAATGAGTCCTTGATATTTAGTCGTTTTCAGCCAATATTTTGGATTTTTGAAAATTTCACTTTTGTGAAAATATCCACTAAATGAGTGAATAATATGTGTGAGGGTACCCCAAGGAGAGTTCCAAATGTGTGTGGGTAGAATATATATCCCACGGGGGTAAAATTGAAAAACGTTGAAAAATTTTTTTTTTTGGACTTAGTCATCTTTCCGGCGTTTATCAGACTTTCAGATAGGGGAAATGTCAGTGAGCATTCTGATTTCAGTTCCAGAGCGATTCGCCCAGTGAGTCCTTGATATTTAGTCGTTTTCAGCCAATATTTTGGATTTTTGAAAATTTCACTTTTTTGTGAAAATATCCACTAAATGAGGGAATAATATGTGTGAGGGTACCCCAGGAGAGTTCCAAATGTGTGTGGATAGAAGATATATCCCACGGCGGTAAAATTGAAAAAAGTTGAAAAACATTTTTTTTGGACTTAGTCATTTTTCCGGCGTTTATCAGACTTTCAGTTAGGGCAAATGTCAGTGAGCGTTCTGATTTCAGTTCCAGAGCGATTCGCCCAATGATTCCTTGATATTTAGTCGTTTTCAGCCAATATTTTGGATTTTTGAAAATTTCACTTTTTTGTGAAAATATCCACTAAATGAGGGAATAATATGTGTGAGGGTACCCCAGGAGAGTTCCAAATGTGTGTGGGTAGAATATATATCCCACTGGGGTAAAATTGAAAAAAGTTGAGAATTTTTTTTTTGGACTTAGTCATTTTTCCGGCGTTTTTCAGACTTTCAGATAGGGCAAATATCAGTGAGCGTTCTGATTTCAGTTCCAGAGCGATTCGCCCAATGAGTCCTTGATATTTAGTCGTTTTCAGCCAATATTTTGGATTTTTGAAAATTTCACTTTTTTGTGAATATATCCACTAAACGAGGAAATAATATGTGTGAGGGTACCCCAGGAGAGTTCCAAATGTGTGTGGGTAGAATATATATCCCACTGGGGTAAAATTGAAAAAAGTTGAGAACATTTTTTTTTGGACTAAGTCATTTTTCCGGCGTTTATCAGACTTTCAGATAGGGCAAATGTCAGAGAGCGTTTCGATTTCAGTTCCAGATCGATTCGCCCAATGAGTCCTTGATATTTAGTCGTTTTCAGCCAATATTTTGGATTTTTGAAAATTTCACTTTTGTGAAAATATCCACTAAATGAGTGAATAATATGTGTGAGGGTACCCCAGGAGAGTTCCAAATGTGTGTGGGTAGAATATATATCCCACGGCGGTAAAATTGAAAAAAGTTGAAAAACATTTTTTTTGGACTTAGTCATTTTTCCGGCGTTTATCAGACTTTCAGATAGGGCAAATGTCAGTGAGCGTTCTGATTTCAGTTCCAGAGCGATTCACCCAATGAGTCCTAGATATTTAGTCATTTTCAGCCAATATTTTGGATTTTTGAAAATTTAACTTTTTTGTGAAAATATCCACTAAATGAGGGAATAATATGCGTGAGGGTACCCCAGGAGAGTTCCAAATGTGTGTGGGTAGAATATATATCCCACGGCGGTAAAATTGAAAAAAGTTGAAAAACATTTTTTTTGGACTTAGTCATTTTTCCGGCGTTTATCAGACTTTCAGTTAGGGCAAATATCAGTGAGCGTTCTGATTTCAGTTCCAGAGCGATTCGCCCAATGATTCCTTGATATTTAGTCGTTTTCAGCCAATATTTTGGATTTTTGAAAATTTCACTTTTTTGTGAAAATATCCACTAAATGAGGGAATAATATGTGTGAGGGTACCCCAGGAGAGTTCCAAATGTGTGTGGGTAGAATATATATCCCACTGGGGTAAAATTGAAAAAAGTTGAGAAATTTTTTTTTGGACTTAGTCATTTTTTCGGCGTTTTTCAGACTTTCAGATAGGGCAAATATCAGTGAGCGTTCTGATTTCAGTTCCAGAGCGATTCGCCAAATGAGTCCTTGATATTTAGTCGTTTTCAGCCAATATTTTGGATTTTTGAAAATTTCACTTTTTTGTGAAAATATCTACTAAACGAGGAAATAATATGTGTGAGGGTACCCCAGGAGAGTTCCAAATGTGTGTGGGTAGAATATATATCCCACTGGGGTAAAATTGAAAAAAGTTGAGAAAATTTTTTTTTGGACTAAGTCATTTTTCCGGCGTTTATCAGACTTTCAGATAGGGCAAATGTCAGAGAGCGTTTCGATTTCAGTTCCAGATCGATTCGCCAAATGAGTCCTTGATATTTAGTCGTTTTAAGCCAATATTTTGGATTTTTGAAAATTTCACTTTTGTGAAAATATCCACTAAATGAGTGAATAATATGTGTGAGGGTACCCCAGGAGAGTTCCAAATGTGTGTGGGTAGAATATATATCCCACGGCGGTAAAATTGAAAAAAGTTGAAAAACATTTTTTTTTGGACTTAGTCATTTTTCCGGCGTTTATCAGACTTTGAGTTAGGGCAAATGTCAGTGAGCGTTCTGATTTCAGTTCCAGAGCGATTCGCCCAATGAGTCCTTGATATTTAGTCATTTTCAGCCAATATTTAGGATTTTTGAAAATTTCACTTTTTTGTGAAAATATCCACTAGATGAGGGAATAATATGTGTGAGGGTTCCCCAGGAGAGTTCCAAATGTGTGTGGGTAGAATATATATCCCACTGGGGTAAAATTGAAAAAAGTTGAGAAAATTTTTTTTGGGGACTAAGTCATTTTTCCGGCGTTTATCAGACTTTCAGATAGGGCAAATGTCAGTGAGCGTTCCGATTTCAGTTGCAGATCGATTCGACCAATGAGTCCTTGATATTTAGTCGTTTTCAGCCAATATTTTGGATTTTTGAAAATTTCACTTTTGTGAAAATATCCACTAAATGAGTGAATAATATGTGTGAGGGTACCCCAAGGAGAGTTCCAAATGTGTGTGGGTAGAATATATATCCCACGGGGGTAAAATTGAAAAACGTTGAAAATTTATTTTTTTTGGACTTACTCATCTTTCCGGCGTTTATCAGACTTTCAGATAGGGGAAATGTCAGTGAGCATTCTGATTTCAGTTCCAGAGCGATTCGCCCAGTGAGTCCTTGATATTTAGTCGTTTTCAGCCAATATTTTGGATTTTTGAAAATTTCACTTTTTTGTGAAAATATCCACTAAATGAGGGAATAATATGTGTGAGGGTAGCCCAGGAGAGTTCCAAATGTGTGTGGATAGAATATATATCCCACGGCGGTAAAATTGAAAAAAGTTGAAAAACATTTTTTTTGGACTTAGTCATTTTTCCGGCGTTTATCAGACTTTCAGTTAGGGCAAATGTCAGTGAGCGTTCTGATTTCAGTTCCAGAGCGATTCGCCCAATGATTCCTTGATATTTAGTCGTTTTCAGCCAATATTTTGGATTTTTGAAAATTTCACTTTTTTGTGAAAATATCCACTAAATGAGGGAATAATATGTGTGAGGGTACCCCAGGAGAGTTCCAAATGTGTGTGGGTAGAATATATATCCCACTGGGGTAAAATTGAAAAAAGTTGATAAATTTTTTTTTGGACTTAGTCATTTTTCCGGCGTTTTTCAGACTTTCAGATAGGGCAAATATCAGTGAGCGTTCTGATTTCAGTTCCAGAGTGATTCGCCCAATGAGTCCTTGATATTTAGTCGTTTTCAGCCAATATTTTGGATTTTTGAAAATTTCACTTTTTTTGTGAAAATATCCACTAAACGAGGGAATAATATGTGTGAGGGTACCCCAGGAGAGTTCCAAATGTGTGTGGGTAGAATATATATCCCACAGCGGTAAAATTGAAAAAAGTTGAAAAACATTTTTTTTGGACTTAGTCATTTTTCCGGCGTTTATCAGACTTTCAGATAGGGCAAATGTCAGTGAGCGTTCCGATTTCAGTTGCAGATCGATTCGCCCAATGAGTCCTTGATATTTAGTCGTTTTCAGCCAATATTTTGGATTTTTGAAAATTTCACTTTTGTGAAAATATCCACTAAATGAGTGAATAATATGTGTGAGGGTACCCCAAGGAGAGTTCCAAATGTGTGTGGGTAGAATATATATCCCACGGGGGTAAAATTGAAAAACGTTGAAAAATTTTTTTTTTTGGACTTAGTCATCTTTCCGGCGTTTATCAGACTTTCAGATAGGGCAAATGTCAGTGAGCGTTCTGATTTCAGTTCCAGAGCGATTCACCCAATGAGTCCTTGATATTTAGTCGTTTTCAGCCAATATTTTGGATTTTTGAAAATTTAACTTTTTTGTGAAAATATCCACTAAATGAGGGAATAATATGCGTGAGGGTACCCCAGGAGAGTTCCAAATGTGTGTGGGTAGAATATATATCCCACTGGGGTAAAATTGAAAAAAGTTGAGAAATTTTTTTTTGGACTAAGTCATTTTTCCGGCGTTTATCAGACTTTCAGATAGGGCAAATGTCAGAGAGCGTTTCGATTTCAGTTCCAGATCGATTCGCCCAATGAGTCCTTGATATTTAGTCGTTTTCAGCCAATATTTTGGATTTTTGAAAATTTCACTTTTGTGAAAATATCCACTAAATGAGTGAATAATATGTGTGAGGGTACCCCAGGAGAGTTCCAAATGTGTGGGTAGAATATATATCCCACGGCGGTAAAATTGAAAAAAGTTGAAAAACATTTTTTTTGGACATAGTCATTTTTCCGGCGTTTATCAGACTTTCAGATAGGGCAAATGTCAGTGAGCGTTCTGATTTCAGTTCCAGAGCGATTCACCCAATGAGTCCTTGATATTTAGTCGTTTTCAGCCAATATTTTCGATTTTTGAAAATTTCACTTTTTTGTGAAAATATCCACTAAATGAGGGAATAATATATGTGAGGGTACCCCAGGAGAGTTCCAAATGTGTGTGGGTAGAATATATATCCCACTGGGGTAAAATTGAAAAAAGTTGAGAAATTTTTTTTTGGACTTAGTCATTTTTCCGGCGTTTATCAGACTTTCAGTTAGGGCAAATGTCAGTGAGCGTTCTGATTTCAGTTCCAGAGCGATTCACCCAATGAGTCCTTGATATTTAGTCGTTTTCAGCCAATATTTTGGATTTTTGAAAATTTAACTTTTTTGTGAAAATATCCACTAAATGAGGGAATAATATGCGTGAGGGTACCCCAGGAGAGTTCCAAATGTGTGTGGGTAGAATATATATCCCACGGCGGTAAAATTGAAAAAAGTTGAAAAACATTTTTTTTGGACTTAGTCATTTTTCCGGCGTTTATCAGACTTTCAGTTAGGGCAAATGTCAGTGAGCGTTCTGATTTCAGTTCCAGAGCGATTCGCCCAATGATTCCTTGATATTTAGTCGTTTTCAGCCAATATTTTGGATTTTTGAAAATTTCACTTTTTTGTGAAAATATCCACTAAATGAGGGAATAATATGTGTGAGGGTACCCCAGGAGAGTTCCAAATGTGTGTGGGTAGAATATATATCCCACTGGGGTAAAATTGAAAAAAGTTGAGAAATTTTTTTTTGGACTTAGTCATTTTTCCGGCGTTTTTCAGACTTTCAGATAGGGCAAATATCAGTGAGCGTTCTGATTTCAGTTCCAGAGCGATTCGCCAAATGAGTCCTTGATATTTAGTCGTTTTCAGCCAATATTTTGGATTTTTGAAAATTTCACTTTTTTGTGAAAATATCCACTAAACGAGGAAATAATATGTGTGAGGGTACCCCAGGAGAGTTCCAAATGTGTGTGGGTAGAATATATATCCCACTGGGGTAAAATTGAAAAAAGTTGAGAAAATTTTTTTTTGGACTAAGTCATTTTTCCGGCGTTTATCAGACTTTCAGATAGGGCAAATGTCAGAGAGCGTTTCGATTTCAGTTCCAGATCGATTCGCCAAATGAGTCCTTGATATTTAGTCGTTTTAAGCCAATATTTTGGATTTTTGAAAATTTCACTTTTGTGAAAATATCCACTAAATGAGTGAATAATATGTGTGAGGGTACCCCAGGAGAGTTCCAAATGTGTGTGGGTAGAATATATATCCCACGGGGGTAAAATTGAAAAACGTTGAAAATTTATTTTTTTTGGACTTAGTCATCTTTCCGGCGTTTATCAGACTTTCAGATAGGGGAAATGTCAGTGAGCATTCTGATTTCAGTTCCAGAGCGATTCGCCCAGTGAGTACTTGATATTTAGTCGTTTTCAGCCAATATTTTGGATTTTTGAAAATTTCACTTTTTTGTGAAAATATCCACTAAATGAGGGAATAATATGTGTGAGGGTAGCCCAGGAGAGTTCCAAATGTGTGTGGATAGAATATATATCCCACGGCGGTAAAATTGAAAAAAGTTGAAAAACATTTTTTTTGGACTTAGTCATTTTTCCGGCGTTTATCAGACTTTCAGTTAGGGCAAATGTCAGTGAGCGTTCTGATTTCAGTTCCAGAGCGATTCGCCCAATGATTCCTTGATATTTAGTCGTTTTCAGCCAATATTTTGGATTTTTGAAAATTTCACTTTTTTGTGAAAATATCCATTAAATGAGGGAATAATATGTGTGAGGGTACCCCAGGAGAGTTCCAAATGTGTGTGGGTAGAATATATATCCCACTGGGGTAAAATTGAAAAAAGTTGAGAAATTTTTTTTTGGACTTAGTCATTTTTCCGGCGTTTTTCAGACTTTCAGATAGGGCAAATATCAGTGAGCGTTCTGATTTCAGTTCCAGAGTGATTCGCCCAATGAGTCCTTGATATTTAGTCGTTTTCAGCCAATATTTTGGATTTTTGAAAATTTCACTTTTTTGTGAAAATATCCACTAAACGAGGAAATAATATGTGTGAGGGTACCCCAGGAGAGTTCCAAATGTGTGTGGGTAGAATATATATCTCACTGGGGTAAAATTGAAAAAAGTTGAGAAAATTTTTTTTTGGACTAAGTCATTTTTCCGGCGTTTATCAGACTTTCAGATAGGGCAAATGTCAGAGAGCGTTTCGATTTCAGTTCCAGATCGATTCGCCCAATGAGTCCTTGATATTTAGTCGTTTTCAGCCAATATTTTGGATTTTTGAAAATTTCACTTTTGTGAAAATATCCACTAAATGAGTGAATAATATGTGTGAGGGTACCCCAGGAGAGTTCCAAATGTGTGTGGGTAGAATATATATCCCACTGGGGTAAAATTGAAAAAAGTTGAAAAACATTTTTTTTGGACTTAGTCATTTTTCCGGCGTTTATCAGACTTTCAGATAGGGCAAATGTCAGTGAGCGTTCCGATTTCAGTTGCAGATCGATTCGCCCAATGAGTCCTTGATATTTAGTCGTTTTCAGCCAATATTTTGGATTTTTGAAAATTTCACTTTTGTGAAAATATCCACTAAATGAGTGAATAATATGTGTGAGGGTACCCCAAGGAGAGTTCCAAATGTGTGTGGGTAGAATATATATCCCACGGGGGTAAAATTGAAAAACGTTGAAAAATTTTTTTTTTTGGACTTAGTCATCTTTCCGGCGTTTATCAGACTTTCAGATAGGGGAAATGTCAGTGAGCATTCTGATTTCAGTTCCAGAGCGATTCGCCCAGTGAGTCCTTGATATTTAGTCGTTTTCAGCCAATATTTTGGATTTTTGAAAATTTCACTTTTTTGTGAAAATATCCACTAAATGAGGGAATAATATGTGTGAGGGTACCCCAGGAGAGTTCCAAATGTGTGTGGATAGAATATATATCCCACGGCGGTAAAATTGAAAAAAGTTGAAAAACATTTTTTTTGGACTTAGTCATTTTTCCGGCGTTTATCAGACTTTCAGTTAGGGCAAATGTCAGTGAGCCTTCTGATTTCAGTTCCAGAGCGATTCGCCCAATGATTCCTTGATATTTAGTCGTTTTCAGCCAATATTTTGGATTTTTGAAAATTTCACTTTTTTGTGAAAATATCCACTAAACGAGGAAATAATATGTGTGAGGGTACCCCAGGAGAGTTCCAAATGTGTGTGGGTAGAACATATATCCCACTGGGGTAAAATTGAAAAAAGTTGAGAAAATTTTTTTTTGGACTAAGTCATTTTTCCGGCGTTTATCAGACTTTCAGATAGGGCAAATGTCAAAGAGCGTTTCGATTTCAGTTCCAGATCGATTCGCCCAATGAGTCCTTGATATTTAGTCGTTTTCAGCCAATATTTTGGATTTTTGAAAATTTCACTTTTGTGAAAATATCCACTAAATGAGTGAATAATATGTGTGAGGGTACCCCAGGAGAGTTCCAAATGTGTGTGGGTAGAATATATATCCCACGGCGGTAAAATTGAAAAAAGTTGAAAAACATTTTTTTTGGACTTAGTCATTTTTCCGGCGTTTATCAGACTTTCAGATAGGGCAAATGTCAGTGAGCGTTCTGATTTCAGTTCCAGAGCGATTCACCCAATGAGTCCTTGATATTTAGTCGTTTTCAGCCAATATTTTGGATTTTTGAAAATTTAACTTTTTTGTGAAAATATCCACTAAATGAGGGAATAATATGCGTGAGGGTACCCCAGGAGAGTTCCAAATGTGTGTGGGTAGAATATATATCCCACGGCGGTAAAATTGAAAAAAGTTGAAAAACATTTTTTTTGGACTTAGTCATTTTTCCGGCGTTTATCAGACTTTCAGTTAGGGCAAATGTCAGTGAGCGTTCTGATTTCAGTTCCAGAGCGATTCGCCCAATGATTCCTTGATATTTAGTCGTTTTCAGCCAATATTTTGGATTTTTGAAAATTTCACTTTTTTGTGAAAATATCCACTAAATGAGGGAATAATATGTGTGAGGGTACCCCAGGAGAGTTCCAAATGTGTGTGGGTAGAATATATATCCCACTGGGGTAAAATTGAAAAAAGTTGAGAAATTTTTTTTTGGACTAAGTCATTTTTCCGGCGTTTATCAGACTTTCAGATAGGGCAAATGTCAGAGAGCGTTTCGATTTCAGTTCCAGATCGATTCGCCCAATGAGTCCTTGATATTTAGTCGTTTTCAGCCAATATTTTGGATTTTTGAAAATTTCACTTTTGTGAAAATATCCACTAAATGAGTGAATAATATGTGTGAGGGTACCCCAGGAGAGTTCCAAATGTGTGTGGGTAGAATATATATCCCACGGCGGTAAAATTGAAAAAAGTTGAAAAACATTTTTTTTGGACTTAGTCATTTTTCCGGCGTTTATCAGACTTTCAGATAGGGCAAATGTCAGTGAGCGTTCTGATTTCAGTTCCAGAGCGATTCACCCAATGAGTCCTTGATATTTAGTCGTTTTCAGCCAATATTTTGGATTTTTGAAAATTTAACTTTTTTGTGAAAATATCCACTAAATGAGGGAATAATATGCGTGAGGGTACCCCAGGAGAGTTCCAAATGTGTGTGGGTAGAATATATATCCCACGGCGGTAAAATTGAAAAAAGTTGAAAAACATTCTTTTTTGGACTTAGTCATTTTTCCGGCGTTTATCAGACTTTCAGATAGGGCAAATGTCAGTGATCGTTCCTATTCCAGTTCCAGAGTGATTCGCCCAATGAGTCCTTGATATTCAGTCGTTTTCAGCCAATATTATAGATTTTTGAAAATTTCACTTTTTTGTGAAAATATCCACTAAATGAGGGAATAATATGTGTGAGGGTACCCCAGGAGAGTTCCAAATGTGTGTGGGTAGAATATATATCCCACTGGGGTAAAATTGAAAAAAGTTGAGAAATTTTTTTTTGGACTAAGTCATTTTTCCGGCGTTTTTCAGACTTTCAGATAGGGCAAATATCAGTGAGCGTTCTGATTTCAGTTCCAGAGCGATTCGCCCAATGAGTCCTTGATATTTAGTCGTTTTCAGCCAATATTTTGGATTTTTGAAAATTTCACTTTTTTGTGAAAATATCCACTAAACGAGGAAATAATATGTGTGAGGATACCCCAGGAGAGTTCCAAATGTGTGTGGGTAGAATATATATCCCACTGGGGTAAAATTGAAAAAAGTTGAGAAAATTTTTTTTTGGACTAAGTCATTTTTCCGGCGTTTATCAGACTTTCAGATAGGGCAAATGTCAGAGAGCGTTCCGATTTCAGTTCCAGATCGATTCGCCCAATGAGTCCTTGATATTTAGTCGTTTTCAGCCAATATTTTGGATTTTTGAAAATTTCACTTTTGTGAAAATATCCACTAAATGAGTGAGTAATATGTGTGAGGGTACCCCAGGAGAGTTCCAAATGTGTGTGGGTAGAATATATATCCCACGGCGGTAAACTTGAAAAAAGTTGAAAAACATTTTTTTTTGGACTTAGTCATTTTTCCGGCATTTATCAGACTTTCAGTTAGGGCAAATGTCAGTGAGCGTTCTGATTTCAGTTCCAGAGCGATTCGCCCAATGAGTCCTTGATATTTAGTCGTTTTCAGCCAATATTTTGGATTTTTGAAAATTTCACTTTTTTGTGAAAATATCCACTAGATGAGGGAATAATATGTGTGAGGGTATCCCAGGAGAGTTCTAAATGTGTGTGGGTAGAATATATATCCCAATGGGGTAGAATTGAAAAAAGTTGAGAAATTTTTTTTGGGGACTTAGTCATTTTTCCGGTGTTTATCAGACTTTCAGATAGGGCAAATGTCAGTGAGCGTTCCGATTTCAGTTCCAGAGTGATTCGCCCAATGAGTCCTTGATATTTAGTCGTTTTCAGCCAATATTTTCGATTTTTGAAAATTTCACTTTTTTGTGAAAATATCCACTAAATGAGGGAATAATATGTGTGAGGGTACCCCAGGAGAGTTCCAAATGTGTGTGGGTAGAATATATATCCCACGGGGGTAAAATTGAAAAAAGTTGAAAAAATTTTTTTTTTGGACTTATTCATTTTTCTGGCGTTTATCAGACTTTCAGAGAGGGGAAATGTCAGTGAGCATTCCGATTTCAGTTCCAGAGTGATTCTCCCAATCAGTCCTTGATATTTAGTCATTTTCAGCCAATATTTTGGATTTTTGAAAATTTCACTTTTTTGTGAAAATATACACTAAATGAGGGAATAATATGTGTGAGGGTACCCCAGGAGAGTTCCAAATGTGTGTGGGTAGAATATATATTCCACTGGGGTAAAATTGAAAAAAGTTGAGAAAAATTTTTATTGGACTAAGTCCTTTTTCCGGCGTTTATCTGACTTTCAGATAGGGCAAATGTCAGTGAGCTTTCCGATTTCAGTACCAGAGTGATTCGCCCAATGAGTCCTTGATATTTAGTCGTTTTCAGCCAATATTTTAGATTTTTGAAAATTTCACCTTTTTGTGAAAATATCCACTAAATGAGGGAATAATATGTGTGAGGGTACCCCAGGAGAGTTCCAAATGTGTGTGGGTAGAATATATATCCCACGGCGGTAAAATTGAAAAAAGTTGAAAAAATTTTTTTTTTGGACTTAGTCATTTTTCTGGCGTTTATCAGACTTTCAGATAGGGGAAATGTCAGTGAGCATCGGATTTCAGTTCCAGAGCGATTCGCCCAATGATTCCTTGATATTTAGTCGTTTTCAGCCAATATTTTGGATTTTTGAAAATTTCACTTTTTTGTGAAAATATCCACTAAATGAGGGAATAATATGTATGAGGGTACCCCAGGAGAGTTCCAAATGTGTGTGAGTAGAATATATATCCCACTGGGGTAAAATTGAAAAAAGTTGAGAAAAATTTTTTTTGGACTTAGTCATTTTTCTGACGTTTATCAGACTTTCAGATAGGGGAAATGTCAGTGAGCGTTCTGATTTCAGTTCCAGAGCGATTCGCCCAATGAGTCCTTGATATTTAGTCGTTTTCAGCCAATATTTTGGATTTTTGAAAATTTCACTTTTTTGTGAAAATATCCACTAAATGAGGGAATAATATGTGTGAGGGTACCCCAGGAGAGTTCCAAATGTGTGTGGGTAGAATATATATCCCACGGCGGTAAAATTGAAAAAAGTTGAAAAACATTTTTATTGGACTTAGTCATTTTTCCGGCGTTTATCAGACTTTCAGATAGGGCAAATGTCAGTGATCGTTCCTATTCCAGTTCCAGAGTGATTCGCCCAATGAGTCCTTGATATTCAGTCGTTTTCAGCCAATATTATAGATTTTTGAAAATTTCACTTTTTTGTGAAAATATCCACTAAATGAGGGAATAATATGTGTGAGGGTACCCCAGGAGAGTTCCAAATGTGTGTGGGTAGAATATATATCCCACTGGGGTAAAATTGAAAAAAGTTGAGAAATTTTTTTTTGGACTAAGTCATTTTTCCGGCGTTTATCAGACTTTCAGATAGGGCAAATGTCAGTGAGCGTTCCGATTTCAGTTCCAGAGTGATTCGCCCAATGAGTCCTTGATATTTAGTCGTTTTCAGCCAATATTTTGGATTTTTGAAAATTTCACTTTTTTGTGAAAATATCCACTAAATGAGGGAATAATATGTGTGATGGTACCCCAGGAGAGTTCCAAATGTGTGTGGGTAGAATATATATCTGTGGCACCCCAGGGGTCTGGTTTCCACAGTAATGCAATATTATGTCTGAGAGCAGGTGGGAGGTCTCTTGGTCAGGAATCCTATGCATGCCACACCTCCTGCCCAGTCCTGGGAGGGGAAGAACTTCCCCTATATAAACCTGGGGCTGAGGCAGGGTGAGTGAGTAGAAGAAGAACAGAAGTAGAGACAGAGAAGCAGCATAGGAAGAAACAACAGGAGCTCTGTGGGAGCAGTGTTACAAAGAGTCAGGGGCTGGCAGCTGCAGAGCTCGCCCTGACTGAGAAGTATCACCGGACCCGGAGTCCGAGGCTGTGGGGACTAATCTCTACCCAGCAGCAGAAACCGACCGGCAGGGGATTGCAGGTCCTCTGGCCCAGAAACCCGAAGGCACGGTCACAAGAGTGGGACCAGCACCGCCATCGTGGAGCGGAAGCCATTAGAAGGCCCCGAGTCACCGGCCATACGGGTGAGCACCACACGGTACACTCAGGGACGTGGGCTACTTATACCCGCCTCTAGCAAGGTAGCCAGAAGAGTAACGTTAGTTTGGGAGGGCTACAACTCCGCCTGGCCAGGGGAGATCCCATCTGCTCAAGGACTGACCAGGCCCCAATCGCTAGCCAGTACTCCGGGAGGGTCTATCTTTGTTACCAGTAAAGACCCTGAACTTCACCGTACCGTCTCCGAGTGGTTCCTGCTACCCCCATCATCCACGTCGGCTGCCCTGAGGCCATACCCCTCCCGTTGGGGGTTATACTACCACGCTGCACAATCCTACCACCGGCCTCAGCGGTCTGCCCTGCAGCAGCAGCTCTAAAGCTGCATTCAACGGGTGGCGTAGTCATCTAACATCACTGCTAATACAGCGCCACTTAAGCTGACTCCCTGGGCACGGACCGGGTCACCGCCACGAGACTACAACCCTCAACAGATCCTGCTCCGGGTAAGCTCCCGCATGCGCAACGCAGCGCGACACAGGCCCAGGGGCGCGTCATATCCCACTGGGGTAAAATTGAAAAAAGTTGAGAAAATTTTTTTTTGGACTAAGTCATTTTTCCGGCGTTTATCAGACTTTCAGATAGGGCAAATGTCAGTGAGCGTTCCGATTTCAGTTCCAGAGCGATTCGCCCAATGAGTCCTTGATATTTAGTCGTTTTCAGCCAATATTTTGGATTTTTGAAAATTTCACTTTTGAGAAAATATCCAATAAATGAGTGAATAATATGCGTGAGGGTACCCCAGGAGAGTTCCAAATGTGTGTGGGTAGAATATATATCCCACGGGGGTAAAATTGAAAAAAATTTTTTTTTTGGACTTAGTCCTTTTTCCGGCGTTTATCAGACTTTCAGATAGGGCAAATGTTAGTGAGCGTTCCGATATCAGTTCCAGAGTGATTCGCCCAATGAGTCCTTGATATTTAGTCGTTTTCAGCCAATATTTTAGATTTTTGAAAATTTCACTTTTTTGTGAAAATATCCACTAAATGAGGGAATAATATGTGTGAGGGTACCCCAGGAGAGTTCCAAATGTGTGTGGGTAGAATATATATCCCACTGGGGTAAAATTGAAAAAAGTTGAGAAAATTCTTTTTTGGACTTAGTCATTTTTCCGGCGTTTATCAGACTTTCAGATAGGGCAAATGTCAGTGAGCGTTCCTATTCCAGTTCCAGAGTGATTCGCCCAATGAGTCCTTGATATTTGGTCGTTTTCAGACAATATTATAGATTTTTGAAAACTTCACTTTTTTGTGAAAATATCCACTAAATGAGGGAATAATATGTGTGAGGGTACCCCAGGAGAGTTCCAAATGTGTGTGGGTAGAATATATATCCCACTGGGGAAAAATTTAAAAAAGTTGAGAAAATTTTTTTTTGGACTAAGTCATTTTTCCGGCGTTTATCAGACTTTCAGATAGGGCAAATGTCAGTGAGCGTTCCGATTTCAGTTCCAGATCGATTCGCCCAATGAGTCCTTGATATTTAGTCGTTTTCAGCCAATATTTTGGATTTTTGAAAATTTCACTTTTGTGAAAATATCCACTAAATGAGTGAATAATATGTGTGAGGGTACCCCAGGAGAGTTCCAAATGTGTGTGGGTAGAATATATATCCCACGGGGGTAAAATTGAAAAAAGTTGAAAAATTTTTTTTTTTGGACTAAGTCATCTTTCCGGCGTTTTTCAGACTTTCAGATAGGGGAAATGTCCATGAGCATTCTGATTTCAGTTCCAGAGCGATTTTCCCAATGAGTCCTTGATATTTAGTCGTTTTCAGCCAATATTTTGGATTTTTGAAAATTTCACTTTTTTATGAAAATATCCACTAAATGAGGGAATAATATGTGTGAGGGTACCCCAGTAGAGTTCCAAATGTGTGTGGGTAGAATATATATCCCACGGTGGTAAAATTGAAAAAAGTTGAAAAACATTTTTTTTGGACTTAGTCATTTTTCCGGCGTTTATCAGACTTTCAGATAGGGCAAATGTCAGTGAGTGTTCTGATTTCAGTTTCAGAGCGATTCACCCAATGAGTCCTTGATATTTAGTCGTTTTCAGCCAATATTTTGGATTTTTGAAAATTTCACTTTTTTGTGAAAATATCAACTAAATGAGGGAATAATATGTGTGAGGGTACCCCAGGAGAGTTCCAAATGTGTGTGGGTAGAATATATATACCAATGTTGTAGAATTGAAAAAAGTTGAGAAATTTTTTTTGGGGACTTAGTCATTTTTCCGGCGTTTATCAGACTTTCAGATAGGGCAAATGTCAGTGAGCATTCCGATTTCAGTTCCAGAGTGATTCTCCCAATGAGTCCTTGATATTTAGTCGTTTTCAGAAAATATTTTGGATTTTTGAAAATTTCACTTTTTTGTGAAAATATCCACTAAATGAGGGAATAATATGTGTGAGGGTACCCCAGGAGAGTTCCAAATGTGTGTGGGTAGAATATATATCCCACTGGGGTAAAATTGAAAAAAGTTGAGAAAATTTTTTTTTGGACTTAGTCATTTTTCTGGCGTTTATCAGACTTTCAGATAGGGGAAATGTCAGTGAGCGTTCTGATTTCAGTTCCAGAGCGATTCGCCCAATGAGTCCTTGATATTTAGTCGTTTTCAGCCAATATTTTGGATTTTTGAAAATTTCACTTTTTTGTGAAAATATCCACTAAATGAGGGAATAATATGTGTGAGGGTACCCCAGGAGAGTTCCAAATGTGTGTGGGTAGAATATATATCCCACTGGGGTAAAATTGAAAAAAGTTGAGAAATTTTTTTGGGGGACTTAGTCATTTTTCCGGCGTTTATCAGACTTTCAGATAGGGCAAATGTCAGTGAGCGTTCCGATTTCAGTTCCAGAGTGATTCGCCCAATGAGTCCTTGATATTTAGTCGTTTTCAGCCAATATTTTGGATTTTTGAAAATTTCACTTTTTTGTGAAAATATCCACTAAATGAGGGAATAATATGTGTGAGGGTACCCCAGGAGAGGTCCAAATGTGTGTGGGTAAAATATATATCCCACGGGGGTAAAATTGAAAAAAGTTGAAAAAAATTTTTTTTTGGACTTATTCATTTTTCTGGCGTTTATCAGACTTTCAGAGAGGGGAAATGTCAGTGAGCATCTGATTTCAGTTCCAGAGTGATTCGCCCAATGAGTCCTTGATATTTAGTCGTTTTCAGCCAATATTTTGGATTTTTGAAAATTTTACTTTTTTGTGAAAACATCCACTAAATGAGGGAATAATATGTGTGAGGGTACCCCAGGAGAGTTCCAAATGTGTGTGAGTAGAATATATATCCCACTGGGGTAAAATTGAAAAAAGTTGAGAAAATTTTTTTTTGGACTTAGTCATTTTTCTGGCGTTTATCAGACTTTCAGATAGGGGAAATGTCAGTGAGCGTTCTGATTTCAGTTCCAGAGCGATTCGCCCAATGAGTCCTTGATATTTAGTCGTTTTCAGCCAATATTTTGGATTTTTGAAAATTTCGCTTTTTTGTGAAAATATCCACTAAATGAGGGAATAATATGTGTGAGGGTACCCCAGGAGAGTTCCAAATGTGTGTGGGTAGAATATATATCCCAATGGGGTAGAATTGAAAAAAGTTGAGAAATTTTTTTGGGGGACTTAGTCATTTTTCCGGCGTTTATCAGACTTTCAGATAGGGCAAATGTCAGTGAGCGTTCCAATTTCAGTTCCAGAGCGATTTGCCCAATGAGTCCTTGATATTTAGTCGTTTTCAGCCAATATTTTGGATTTTTGAAAATTTCACTTTTGAGAAAATATCCACTAAATGAGTGAATAATATGCGTGAGGGTACCCCAGGAGAGTTCCAAATGTGTGTGGGTAGAATATATATCCCACGGGGGTAAAATTGAAAAAAGTTGAAAAAATTTTTTTTTTTGGACTTAGTCATCTTTCCGGCGTTTATCAGACTTTCAGATAGGGGAAATGTCAGTGAGCATTCCAATTTCAGTTCCAGAGCGATTCGCCCAATGAGTCCTTGATATTTAGTCGTTTTCAGCCAATATTTTGGATTTTTGAAAATTTCACTTTTTTGTGAAAATATCCACTAAATGAGGGAATAATATGTGTGAGGGTACCACAGGAGAATTCCAAATGTGTGTGAGTAGAATATATATCCCAATGGGGTAGAATTGAAAAAGTTGAGAAAATTTTTTTTTGGACTTATTCATTTTTCTGGCGTTTATCAGACTTTCAGAGAGGGGAAATGTCAGTGAGCATCTGATTTCAGTTCCAGAGTGATTCGCCCAATGAGTCCTTGATATTTAGTCGTTTTCAGCCAATATTTTGGATTTTTGAAAATTTTACTTTTTTGTGAAAACATCCACTAAATGAGGGAATAATATGTGTGAGGGTACCCCAGGAGAGTTCCAAATGTGTGTGAGTAGAATATATATCCCAATGGGGTAGAATTGAAAAAGTTGAGAAAATTTTTTTTTGGACTTAGTCATTTTTCCGGCATTTATCAGACTTTCAGATAGGGCAAATGTCAGTGAGCATTCCGATTTCAGTTCCAGAGTGATTCTCCCAATGAGTCCTTGATATTTAGTCGTTTTCAGCCAATATTTTGGATTTTTGAAAATTTCACTTTTTTGGTGAAAATATCCTCTAAATGAGGGAATAATATGTGTGAGGGTACCCCAGGAGAGTTCCAAATGTGTGTGGGTAGAATATATATCCCACGGCGGTAAAATTGAAAAAAGTTGAAGAAAATTATTTTTTGGACTTAGTCATTTTTCTGGCGTTTATCAGACTTTCAGATAGGGGAAATGTCAGTGAGCATCTGATTTCAGTTCCAGAGCGATTCGCCCAATGATTCCTTGATATTTAGTCGTTTTCAGCCAATATTTTGGATTTTGGAAAATTTCACTTTTTTGTGAAAATATCCACTAAATGAGGGAATAATATGTATGAGGGTACCCCAGGAGAGTTCCAAATGTGTGTGAGTAGAATATATATCCCACTGGGGTAAAATTGAAAAAAGTTGAGAAAATTTTTTTTTGGACTTAGTCATTTTTCTGGCGTTTATCAGACTTTCAGATAGGGGAAATGTCAGTGAGCGTTCTGATTTCAGTTCCAGAGCAATTCGCCCAATGAGTCCTTGATATTTAGTCGTTTTCAGCCAATATTTTGGATTTTTGAAAATTTCACTTTTTTGTGAAAATATCCACTAAATGAGGGAATAATATGTGTGAGGGTACCCCAGGAGAGTTTCAAATGTGTGTGGGTAGAATATATATCCCAATGGGGTAGAATTGAAAAAAGTTGAGAAATTTTTTTGGGGGACTTAGTCATTTTTCCGGCGTTTATCAGACTTTCAGATAGGGCAAATGTCAGTGAGCGTTCCAATTTCAGTTCCAGAGCGATTTGCCCAATGAGTCCTTGATATTTAGTCGTTTTCAGCCAATATTTTGGATTTTTGAAAATTTCACTTTTGAGAAAATATCCACTAAATGAGTGAATAATATGCGTGAGGGTACCCCAGGAGAGTTCCAAATGTGTGTGGGTAGAATATATATCCCACGGGGGTAAAATTGAAAAAAGTTGAAAAAATTTTTTTTTTTGGACTTAGTCATCTTTCCGGCGTTTATCAGACTTTCAGATAGGGGAAATGTCAGTGAGCATTCCAATTTCAGTTCCAGAGCGATTCGCCCAATGAGTCCTTGATATTTAGTCGTTTTCAGCCAATATTTTGGATTTTTGAAAATTTCAATTTTTTGTGAAAATATCCACTAAATGAGGGAATAATATGTATGAGGGTACCCCAGGAGAGTTCCAAATGTGTGTGAGTAGAATATATATGCCACTGGGGTAAAATTGAAAAAAGTTGAGAAAATTTTTTTTTGGACTTAGTCATTTTTCTGGCGTTTATCAGACTTTCAGATAGGGGAAATGTCAGTGAGCGTTCTGATTTCAGTTCCAGAGCGATTCGCCCAATGATTCCTTGATATTTAGTCGTTTTCAGCCAATATTTTGGATTTTTGAAAATTTCACTTTTTTGTGAAAATATCCACTAAATGAGGGAATAATATGTGTGAGGGTACCCCAGGAGAGTTCCAAATGTGTGTGGGTAGAATATATATCCCAATGGGGTAGAATTGAAAAAAGTTGAGAAATTTTTTTGGGGGACTTAGTAATTTTTCCGGCGTTTATCAGACTTTCAGATAGGGCAAATGTCAGTGAGCGTTCCGATTTCAGTTCCAGAGTGATTCGCCCAATGAGTCCTTGATATTTAGTCGTTTTCAGCCAATATTTTGGATTTTTGAAAATTTCACTTTTTTGTGAAAATATCCACTAAATGAGGGAATAATATGTGTGAGGGTACCCCAGGAGAGTTCCAAATGTGTGTGGGTAGAATATATATCCCACGGGGGTAAAATTGAAAAAAGTTGAAAAAATTTTTTTTTTTGGACTTAGTCATCTTTCCGGCGTTTATCAGACTTTCAGATAGGGCAAATGTCAGTGAGCATTCCGATTTCAGTTCCAGAGCGATTCGCCCAATGAGTCCTTGATATTTAGTCGTTTTCAGCCAATATTTTGGATTTTTGAAAATTTCACTTTTTTGTGAAAATATCCACTAAATGAGGGAATAATATGTATGAGGGTACCCCAGGAGAGTTCCAAATGTGTGTGAGTAGAATATATATGCCACTGGGGTAAAATTGAAAAAAGTTGAGAAAATTTTTTTTTGGACTTAGTCATTTTTCTGGCGTTTATCAGACTTTCAGATAGGGGAAATGTCAGTGAGCGTTCTGATTTCAGTTCCAGAGCGATTCGCCCAATGAGTCCTTGATATTTAGTCGTTTTCAGCCAATATTTTGGATTTTTGAAAATTTCACTTTTTTGTGAAAATATCCACTAAATGAGGGAATAATATGTGTGAGGGTACCCCAGGAGAGTTCCAAATGTGTGTGGGTAGAATATATATCCCACTGGGGTAAAATTGAAAAAAGTTGAGAAATTTTTTTGGGGGACTTAGTCATTTTTCCGGAGTTTATCAGACTTTCAGATAGGGCAAATGTCAGTGAGCGTTCCGATTTCAGTTCCAGAGTGATTCGCCCAATGAGTCCTTGATATTTAGTCGTTTTCAGCCAATATTTTGGATTTTTGAAAATTTCACTTTTTTGTGAAAATATCCACTAAATGAGGGAATAATATGTGTGAGGGTACCCCAGGAGAGATCCAAATGTGTGTGGGTAGAATATATATCCCAATGGGGTAGAATTGAAAAAGTTGAGAAAATTTTTTTTGGGACTTAGTCCTTTTTCCAGCGTTTATCAGACTTTCAGATAGGGCAAATGTCAGTGAGCATTCCGATTTCAGTTCCAGAGTGATTCACCCAATGAGTCCTTGATATTTAGTCGTTTTCAGCCAATATTTTAGATTTTTGAAAATTTCACTTTTTTGTGAAAATATCCACTAAATGAGGGAATAATATGTGTGAGGGTACCCCAGGAGAGTTCCAAATGTGTGTGGGTAGAATATATATCCCACGGGGGTAAAATTGAAAAAAGTTGCAAAAATTTTTTTTTTGGCCTTATTCATTTTTCTGGCGTTTATCAGACTTTCAGAGAGGGGAAATGTCAGTGAGCATCTGATTTCAGTTCCAGAGTGATTCGCCCAATGAGTCCTTGATATTTAGTCGTTTTCAGCCAATATTTTGGATTTTTGAAAATTTCACTTTTTTGTGAAAATATCCACTAAATGAGGGAATAATATGTGTGAGGGTAAACCAGGAGAGTTCCAAATGTGTGTGGGTAGAATATATATCCCACTGAGGTAAAATTGAAAAAAGTTGAGAAAAATTTTTATTGGACTAAGTCATTTTTCCGGCGTTTATCAGACTTTCAGATAGGGCAAATGTCAGTGAGCGTTCCGATTTCAGTTCCAGAGCGATTCGCCCAATGAGTCCTTGATATTTAGTCGTTTTCAGCCAATATTTTGGATTTTTGAAAATTTCACTTTTTTGTGAAAATATCCACTAAATGAGGGAATAATATGTTTGAGGGTACCCCAGGAGAGTTCCAAATGTGTGTGGGTAGAATATATATCCCAATGGGGTAGAATTGAAAAAAGTTGAGAAATTTTTTTGGGGGACTTAGTCATTTTTCCGGCATTTATCAGACTTTCAGATAGGGCAAATGTCAGTGAGCGTTCCGATTTCAGTTCCAGAGTGATTCGCCCAATGAGTCCTTGATATTTAGTCGTTTTCAGCCAATATTTTAGATTTTTGAAAATTTCACTTTTTTGTGAAAATATCCACTAAATGAGGGAATAATATGTGTGAGGGTACCCCAGGAGAGTTCCAAATGTGTTTGGGTAGAATATATATCGCACGGGGGTAAAATTGAAAAAAGTTGCAAAAATTTTTTTTTTTGGACTTATTCATTTTTCTGGCGTTTATCAGACTTTCAGAGAGGTGAAATGTCAGTGAGCATCTGATTTCAGTTCCAGAGTGATTCGCCCAATGATATTTAATCGTTTTCAGCCAATATTTTGGATTTTTGAAAATTTCACTTTTTTGTGAAAATATCCACTAAATGAGGGAATAATATGTGTGAGGGTACCCCAGGAGAGTTCCAAATGTGTGTGGGTAGAATATATATCCCACTGGGGTAAAATTGAAAAAAGTTGAGAAAATTTTTTATTGGACTGTCATTTTTCCGGCGTTTATCAGACTTTAAGATAGGGCAAATGTCAGTGAGCGTTCCGATTTCAGTTCCAGAGCGATTCGCCCAATGAGTCCTTGATATTTAGTCGTTTTCAGACAATATTTTGGATTTTTGAAAATTTCACTTTTTTGTGAAAATATCCACTAAATGAGGGAATAATATGTGTGAGGGTACCCCAGGAGAGTTCCAAATGTGTGTGGGTAGAATATATATCCCACGGCGGTAAAATTGAAAAAAGTTGAAAAAAATTTTTTTTTTGGACTTAGTCATTTTTCTGGCGTTTATCAGACTTTCAGAGAGGGGAAATGTCAGTGAGCATCTGATTTCAGTTCCAGAGTGATTCGCCCAATGAGTCCTTGATATTTAGTCGTTTTCAGCCAATATTTTGGATTTTTGAAAATTTCACTTTTTTGTGAAAATATCCACTAAATGAGGGAATAATATGTGTGAGGGTACCCCAGGAGAGTTCCAAATGTGTGTGGGTAAAATATATATCCCACTGGGGTAAAATTGAAAAAAGTTGAGAAAATTTTTTATTGGACTGTCATTTTTCCGGCGTTTATCAGACTTTCAGATAGGGCAAATGTCAGTGAGCGTTCCGATTTCAGTTCCAGAGCGATTCGCCCAATGAGTCCTTGATATTTAGTCGTTTTCAGACAATATTTTGGATTTTTGAAAATTTCACTTTTTTGTGAAAATATCCACTAAATGAGGGAATAATATGTGTGAGGGTACCCCAGGAGAGTTCCAAATGTGTGTGGGTAGAATATATATCCCACGGCGGTAAAATTGAAAAAAGTTGAAAAAAATTTTTTTTTGCACTTAGTCATTTTTCTGGCGTTTATCAGACTTTCAGATAGGGCAAATGTCAGTGAGCGTTCCGATTTCAGTTCCAGAGTGATTCACCCAATGAGTCCTTGATATTTAGTCGTTTTCAGCCAATATTTTAGATTTTTGAAAATTTCACCTTTTTGTGAAAATATCCACTAAATGAGGGAACAATATGTGTGAGGGTACCCCAGGAGAGTTCCAAATGTGTGTGGGTAGAATATATATCCCACGGCGGTAAAATTGAAAAAAGTTGAAAAATAATTTTTTTTGGACTTAGTCATTTTTCTGGCGTTTATCAGACTTTCAGAGTGGGGAAATGTGAGTGAGCATCTGATTTCAGTTCCAGAGTGATTCACCCAATGAGTCCTTGATATTTAGTCGTTTTCAGCCAATATTTTGGATTTTTGAAAATTTCACTTTTTTGTGAAAATATCCACTAAATGAGGGAATAATATGTGTGAGGGTACCCCAGGAGGGTTCCAAATGTGTGTGGGTAGAATATATATCCCACTGAGGTAAAATTGAAAAAAGTTGAGAAAATTTTTTTTTGGACTAAGTCATTTTTCCGGCATTTATCAGACTTTCAGATAGGGCAAATGTCAGTGAGCATTCCGATTTCAGTTCCAGAGTGATTCTCCCAATGAGTCCTTGATATTTAGTCGTTTTCAGCCAATATTTTGGATTTTTGAAAATTTCACTTTTTTGTGAAAATATCCACTAAATGAGGGAATAATATGTGTGAGGGTACCCCAGGAGAGTTCCAAATGTGTGTGGGTAGAATATATATCCCAATGGGGTAGAATTGAAAAAAGTTGAGAAATTTTTTTGGGGACTTAGTCATTTTTCCGGCGTTTATCAGACTTTCAGATAGGGCAAATGTCAGTGAGCGTTCTGATTTCAGTTCCAGAGCGATTCGCCCAATGAGTCCTTGATATTTAGTCGTTTTCAGCCAATATTTTGGATTTTTGAAAATTTCACTTTTTTGTGAAAATATCCACTAAATGAGGGAATAATATGTGTGAGGGTACCCCAGGAGAGTTCCAAATGTGTGTGGGTGGAATATATATCCCACGGCGGTAAAATTGAAAAAAGTTGAAAAAAATTTTTTTTTGGACTTAGTCATTTTTCTGGCGTTTATCAGAATTTCAGAGAAGGGAAATGTGAGTGAGCATCTGATTTCAGTTCCAGAGTGATTCGCCCAATGAGTCCTTGATATTTAGTCGTTTTCAGCCAATATTTTGGATTTTTGAAAATTTCACTTTTTTGTGAAAATATCCACTAAATGAGGGAATAATATGTGTGAGGGTACCCCAGGAGAGTTCCAAATGTGTGTGGGTAGAATATATATCCCACTGAGGTAAAATTGAAAAAAGTTGTGAAAATTTTTTTTTGGACTAAGTCATTTTTCCGGCATTTATCAGACTTTCAGATAGGGCAAATGTCAGTGAGCATTCCGATTTCAGTTCCAGAGTGATTCTCCCAATGAGTCCTTGATATTTAGTCGTTTTCAGGCAATATTTTGGATTTTTGAAAATTTCACTTTTTTGTGAAAATATCCACTAAATGAGGGAATAATATGTGTGAGGGTAGCCCAGGAGAGTTCCAAATGTGTGTGGGTAGAATATATATCCCACTGGGGTAAAATTGAAAAAAGTTGTGAAAAATTTTTATTGGACTAAGTCATTTTTCCGGCGTTTATCAGACTTTCAGATAGGGCAAATGTCAGTGAGCATTCCGATTTCAGTTCCAGAGCGATTCGCCCAATGAGTCCTTGATATTTAGTCGTTTTCAGCCAATATTTTGGATTTTTGAAAATTTCACTTTTGAGAAAATATCCACTAAATGAGTGAATAATATGCGTGAGGGTACCCCAGGAGAGTTCCAAATGTGTGTGGGTAGAATATATATTCCAAGGGGGTAAAATTGAAAAAAGTTGAAAAAATTTTTTTTTTTGGACTAAGTCATCTTTCCGGCGTTTATCAGACTTTCAGATAGGGGAATTTCAGTGAGCATTCTGATTTCAGTTCCAGAGCGATTCTCCCAATGAGTCCTTGATATTTAGTCGTTTTCAGCCAATATTTTGGATTTTTGAAAATTTCACTTTTTTATGAAAATATCCACTAAATGAGGGAATAATATGTGTGAGGGTACCCCAGGAGAGTTCCAAATGTGTGTGGGTAGAATATATATCCCACTGGGATAAAATTGAAAAAAGTTGAGAAAACTTTTTTTTGGACTTAGTCATTTTTCTGGCGTTTATCAGACTTTCAGAGAGGGGAAATGTGAGTGAGCATCTGATTTCAGTTCCAGAGTGATTCACCCAATGAGTCCTTGATATTTAGTCGTTTTCAGCCAATATTTTGGATTTTTGAAAATTTCACTTTTTTGTGAAAATATCCACTAAATGAGGGAATAATATGTGTGAGGGTACCCCAGGAGAGTTCCAAATGTGTGTGGGTAGAATATATATCCCACTGAGGTAAAATTGAAAAAAGTTGAGAAAATTTTTTTTTGGACTAAGTCATTTTTCCGGCATTTATCAGACTTTCAGATAGGGCAAATGTCAGTGAGCATTCCGATTTCAGTTCCAGAGTGATTCTCCCAATGAGTCCTTGATATTTAGTCGTTTTCAGCCAATATTTTGGATTTTTGAAAATTTCACTTTTTTGTGAAAATATCCACTAAATGAGGGAATAATATGTGTGAGGGTACCCCAGGAGAGTTCCAAATGTGTGTGGGTAGAATATATATCCCACTGAGGTAAAATTGAAAAAAGTTGAGAAAATTTTTTTTTGGACTAAGTCATTTTTCCGGCATTTATCAGACTTTCAGATAGGGCAAATGTCAGTGAGCATTCCAATTTCAGTTCCAGAGTGATTCTCCCAATGAGTCCTTGATATTTAGTCGTTTTCAGCCAATATTTTGGATTTTTGAAAATTTCACTTTTTTGTGAAAATATCCACTAAATGAGGGAATAATATGTGTGAGGGTACCCCAGGAGAGTTCCAAATGTGTGTGGGTAGAATATATATCCCACGGCGGTAAAATTGGAAAAAGTTGAAAAAAATTTTTTTTTGGACTTAGTCATTTTTCTGGCGTTTATCAGACTTTCAGATAGGGGAAATGTCAGTGAGCATCTGATTTCAGTTCCAGAGCGATTCGCCCAATGATTCCTTGATATTTAGTCGTTTTCAGCCAATATTTTGGATTTTTGAAAATTTCACTTTTTTGTGAGAATATCCACTAAATGAGGGAATAATATGTGTGAGGGTACCCCAGGAGAGTTCCAAATGTGTGTGGGTAGAATATATATCCCAATAGGGTAGAATTGAAAAAAGTTGAGAAATTTTTTTGGGGACTTAGTCATTTTTCCGGCGTTTATCAGACTTTCAGATAGGGCAAATGTCAGTGAGCGTTCTGATTTCAGTTCCAGAGCGATTCGCCCAATGAGTCCTTGATATTTAGTCGTTTTCAGCCAATATTTTGGATTTTTGAAAATTTCACTTTTTTGTGAAAATATCCACTAAATGAGGGAATAATATGAGTGAGGATACCCCAGGAGAGTTCCAAATGTGTGTGGGTAGAATATATATCCCACTGAGGTAAAATTGAAAAAAGTTGAGAAAATTTTTTTTTGGACTTAGTCATTTTTCCGGCATTTATCAGACTTTCAGATAGGGCAAATGTCAGTGAGCATTCCGATTTCAGTTCCAGAGTGATTCTCCCAATGAGTCCTGGATATTTAGTCGTTTTCAGCCAATATTTTGGATTTTTGAAAATTTCACTTTTTTGTGAAAATATCCACTAAATGAGAGAATAATATGTGTGAGGGTACCCCAGGAGAGTTCCAAATGTGTGTGGGTAGAATATATATCCCACGGCGGTAAAATTGAAAAAAGTTGAAATAATTTTTTTTTGGACTTCGTCATTTTTCTGGCGTTTATCAGAATTTCAGAGAGGGGAAATGTGAGTGAGCATCTGATTTCAGTTCCAGAGTGATTCGCCCAATGAGTCCTTGATATTTAGTCGTTTTCAGCCAATATTTTGGATTTTTGAAAATTTCACTTTTTTGTGAAAATATCCACTAAATGAGGGAATAATATGTGTGAGGGTACCCCAGGAGAGTTCCAAATGTGTGTGGGTAGAATATATATCCCACTGAGGTAAAATTGAAAAAAGTTGTGAAAAATTTTTATTGGACTAAGTCATTTTTCCGGCGTTTATCAGACTTTCAGATAGGGCAAATGTCAGTGAGCGTTCCGATTTCAGTTCCAGAGCGATTCGCCCAATGAGTCCTTGATATTTAGTCGTTTTCAGCCAATATTTTGGATTTTTGAAAATTTCACTTTTGAGAAAATATCCACTAAATGAGTGAATAATATGCGTGAGGGTACCCCAGGAGAGTTCCAAATGTGTGTGGGTAGAATATATATCCCAAGGGGGTAAAATTGAAAAAAGTTGAAAAAATTTTTTTTTTTGGACTAAGTCATCTTTCCGGCGTTTATCAGACTTTCAGATAGGGGAATGTCAGTGAGCATTCTGATTTCAGTTCCAGAGCGATTCTCCCAATGAGTCCTTGATATTTAGTCGTTTTCAGCCAATATTTTGGATTTTTGAAAATTTCACTTTTTTATGAAAATATCCACTAAATGAGGGAATAATATGTGTGAGGGTACCCCAGGAGAGTTCCAAATGTGTGTGGGTAGAATATATATCCCACTGAGGTAAAATTGAAAAAAGTTGAGAAAATTTTTTTTTGGACTTAGTCATTTTTCCGGCATTTATCAGACTTTCAGATAGGGCAAATGTCAGTGAGCATTCCGATTTCAGTACCAGAGTGATTCTCCCAATGAGTCCTGGATATTTAGCCGTTTTCAGCCAATATTTTGGATTTTTGAAAATTTCACTTTTTTGTGAAAATATCCACTAAATGAGGGAATAATATGTGTGAGGGTACCCCAGGAGAGTTCCAAATGTGTGTGGGTAGAATATATATCCCACTGGGGTAAAATTGAAAAAAGTTGAGAAAATTTTTTATTGGACTAAGTCATTTTTCCGGCGTTTATCAGACTTTCAGATAGGGCAAATGTCAGTGAGCGTTCCGATTTCAGTTCCAGAGCGATTCGCCCAATGAGTCCTTGATATTTAGTCGTTTTCAGCCAATATTTTGGATTTTTGAAAATTTCACTTTTGTGAAAATATCCACTAAATGAGTGAATAATATGTGTGAGGGTACCCCAGGAGAGTTCCAAATGTGTGTGGGTAGAATATATATCCCAATGGGGTAGAATTGAAAAAAGTTGAGAAAATTTTTTTTGGACTTAGTCATTTTTCCAGCGTTTATCAGACATTCAGATAAGGGAAATGTCAGTGAGCGTTCTGATTTCAGTTCCAGAGCGATTCGACCAATGAGTCCTTGATATTTAGTCGTTTTCAGCCAATATTTTGGATTTTTGAAAATTTCACTTTTTTGTGAAAATATCCACTAAATGAGGGAATAATATGTGTGAGGGTAACCCAGGAGAGTTCCAAATGTGTGTGGGTAGAATGTATATCCCACTGGGGTAAAATTGAAAAAAGTTGAGAAAATTTTTTATTGGACTAAGTCATTTTTCCGGCGTTTATCAGACTTTCAGATAGGGCAAATGTCAGTGAGCATTCCGATTTCAGTTCCAGAGTGATTCTCCCAATGAGTCCTGGATATTTAGTCGTTTTCAGCCAATATTTTGGATTTTTGAAAATTTCACTTTTTTGTGAAAATATCCACTAAATGAGAGAATAATATGTGTGAGGGTACCCCAGGAGAGTTCCAAATGTGTGTGGGTAGAATATATATCCCACGGCGGTAAAATTGAAAAAAGTTGAAATAATTTTTTTTTGGACTTCGTCATTTTTCTGGCGTTTATCAGAATTTCAGAGAGGGGAAATGTGAGTGAGCATCTGATTTCAGTTCCAGAGTGATTCGCCCAATGAGTCCTTGATATTTAGTCGTTTTCAGCCAATATTTTGGATTTTTGAAAATTTCACTTTTTTGTGAAAATATCCACTAAATGAGGGAATAATATGTGTGAGGGTACCCCAGGAGAGTTCCAAATGTGTGTGGGTAGAATATATATCCCACTGAGGTAAAATTGAAAAAAGTTGTGAAAAATTTTTATTGGACTAAGTCATTTTTCCGGCGTTTATCAGACTTTCAGATAGGGCAAATGTCAGTGAGCGTTCCGATTTCAGTTCCAGAGCGATTCGCCCAATGAGTCCTTGATATTTAGTCGTTTTCAGCCAATATTTTGGATTTTTGAAAATTTCACTTTTGAGAAAATATCCACTAAATGAGTGAATAATATGCGTGAGGGTACCCCAGGAGAGTTCCAAATGTGTGTGGGTAGAATATATATCCCAAGGGGGTAAAATTGAAAAAAGTTGAAAAAATTTTTTTTTTTGGACTAAGTCATCTTTCCGGCGTTTATCAGACTTTCAGATAGGGGAATGTCAGTGAGCATTCTGATTTCAGTTCCAGAGCGATTCTCCCAATGAGTCCTTGATATTTAGTCGTTTTCAGCCAATATTTTGGATTTTTGAAAATTTCACTTTTTTATGAAAATATCCACTAAATGAGGGAATAATATGTGTGAGGGTACCCCAGGAGAGTTCCAAATGTGTGTGGGTAGAATATATATCCCACTGAGGTAAAATTGAAAAAAGTTGAGAAAATTTTTTTTTGGACTTAGTCATTTTTCCGGCATTTATCAGACTTTCAGATAGGGCAAATGTCAGTGAGCATTCCGATTTCAGTACCAGAGTGATTCTCCCAATGAGTCCTGGATATTTAGCCGTTTTCAGCCAATATTTTGGATTTTTGAAAATTTCACTTTTTTGTGAAAATATCCACTAAATGAGGGAATAATATGTGTGAGGGTACCCCAGGAGAGTTCCAAATGTGTGTGGGTAGAATATATATCCCACTGGGGTAAAATTGAAAAAAGTTGAGAAAATTTTTTATTGGACTAAGTCATTTTTCCGGCGTTTATCAGACTTTCAGATAGGGCAAATGTCAGTGAGCGTTCCGATTTCAGTTCCAGAGCGATTCGCCCAATGAGTCCTTGATATTTAGTCGTTTTCAGCCAATATTTTGGATTTTTGAAAATTTCACTTTTGTGAAAATATCCACTAAATGAGTGAATAATATGTGTGAGGGTACCCCAGGAGAGTTCCAAATGTGTGTGGGTAGAATATATATCCCAATGGGGTAGAATTGAAAAAAGTTGAGAAAATTTTTTTTGGACTTAGTCATTTTTCCAGCGTTTATCAGACATTCAGATAAGGGAAATGTCAGTGAGCGTTCTGATTTCAGTTCCAGAGCGATTCGACCAATGAGTCCTTGATATTTAGTCGTTTTCAGCCAATATTTTGGATTTTTGAAAATTTCACTTTTTTGTGAAAATATCCACTAAATGAGGGAATAATATGTGTGAGGGTAACCCAGGAGAGTTCCAAATGTGTGTGGGTAGAATGTATATCCCACTGGGGTAAAATTGAAAAAAGTTGAGAAAATTTTTTATTGGACTAAGTCATTTTTCCGGCGTTTATCAGACTTTCAGATAGGGCAAATGTCAGTGAACGTTCCGATTTCAGTACCAGAGTGATTCGCCGAATGAGTCCTTGATATTTAGTCGTTTTCAGCCAATATTTTAGATTTTTGAAAATTTCACCTTTTTGTGAAAATATCCACTAAATGAGGGAATAATATGTGTGAGGGTACCCCAGGAGAGTTCCAAATGTGTGTGGGTAGAATATATATCCCACGGCGGTAAAATTGAAAAAAGTTGAAAAACATTTTTATTGGACTTAGTCATTTTTCCGGCGTTTATCAGACTTTCAGATAGGGCAAATGTTAGTGAGCGTTCCGATATCAGTTCCAGAGTGATTCGCCCAATAAGTCCTTGATATTTAGTCGTTTTCAGCCAATATTTTAGATTTTTGAAAATTTCACTTTTTTGTGAAAATATCCACTAAATGAGGGAATAATATGTGTGAGGGTACCCCAGGAGAGTTCCAAATGTGTGTGGGTAGAATATATATCCCACTGGGGTAAAATTGAAAAAAGTTGAGAAAAATTTTTATTGGATTAAGTCATTTTTCCGGCGTTTATCAGACTTTCAGACAGGGCAAATGTCAGTGAGCGTTCCGATTTCAGTTCCAGAGCGATTCGACCAATGAGTTCTTGATATTTAGTGGTTTTCAGCCAATATTTTGGATTTTTGAAAATTTCACTTTTGAGAAAATATCCACTAAATGAGTGAATAATATGCGTGAGGGTACCCCAGGAGAGTTCCAAATGTGTGTGGGTAGAATATATATCCCACGGGGGTAAAATTGAAAAAAGTTGAAAAAATTTTTTTTTTTGGACTTAGTCATCTTTCCGGCGTTTATCAGACTTTCAGATAGGGCAAATGTCAGTGAGCATTCCGATTTCAGTTCCAGAGCGATTCGCCCAATGAGTCCTTGATATTTAGTCGTTTTCAGCCAATATTTTGGATTTTTGAAAATTTCACTTTTTTGTGAAAATATCCACTAAATGAGGGAATAATATGTATGAGGGTACCCCAGGAGAGTTCCAAATGTGTGTGAGTAGAATATATATGCCACTGGGGTAAAATTGAAAAAAGTTGAGAAAATTTTTTTTTGGACTTAGTCATTTTTCTGGCGTTTATCAGACTTTCAGATAGGGGAAATGTCAGTGAGCGTTCTGATTTCAGTTCCAGAGCGATTCGCCCAATGAGTCCTTGATATTTAGTCGTTTTCAGCCAATATTTTGGATTTTTGAAAATTTCACTTTTTTGTGAAAATATCCACTAAATGAGGGAATAATATGTGTGAGGGTACCCCAGGAGAGTTCCAAATGTGTGTAGGTAGAATATATATCCCACTGGGGTAAAATTGAAAAAAGTTGAGAAATTTTTTTGGGGGACTTAGTCATTTTTCCGGCGTTTATCAGACTTTCAGATAGGGCAAATGTCAGTGAGCGTTCCGATTTCAGTTCCAGAGTGATTCGCCCAATGAGTCCTTGATATTTAGTCGTTTTCAGCCAATATTTTGGATTTTTGAAAATTTCACTTTTTTGTGAAAATATCCACTAAATGAGGGAATAATATGTGTGAGGGTACCCCAGGAGAGATCCAAATGTGTGTGGGTAAAATATATATCCCACGGGGGTAAAATTGAAAAAAGTTTAAAAAAATTTTTTTTTGGACTTATTCATTTTTCTGGCGTTTATCAGACTTTCAGAGAGGGGAAATGTCAGTGAGCATCTGATTTCAGTTCCAGAGTGATTCGCCCAATGAGTCCTTGATATTTAGTCGTTTTCAGCCAATATTTTGGATTTTTGAAAATTTCACTTTTTTGTGAAAATATCCACTAAATGAGGGAATAATATGTATGAGGGTACCCCAGGAGAGTTCCAAATGTGTGTGAGTAGAATATATATCCCACTGGGGTAAAATTGAAAAAAGTTGAGAAAATTTTTTTGGGGGACTTAGTCATTTTTCCGGCGTTTATCAGACTTTCAGATAGGGCAAATGTCAGTGAGCGTTCCGATTTCAGTTCCAGAGTGATTCGCCCAATGAGTCCTTGATATTTAGTCGTTTTCAGCCAATATTTTGGATTTTTGAAAATTTCACTTTTTTGTGAAAATATCCACTAAATGAGGGAATAATATGTGTGAGGGTACCCCAGGAGAGTTCCAAATGTGTGTGGGTAGAATATATATCCCACGGGGGTAAAATTGAAAAAGGTTGAAAAAATTTTTTTTTTTGGACTTAGTCATCTTTCCGGCGTTTATCAGACTTTCAGATAGGGCAAATGTCAGTGAGCATCTGATTTCAGTTCCAGAGTGATTCGCCCAATGAGTCCTTGATATTTAGTCGTTTTCAGCCAATATTTTGGATTTTTGAAAATTTCACTTTTTTGTGAAAATATCCACTAAATGAGGGAATAATATGTGTGAGGGTACCCCAGGAGAGTTCCAAATGTGTGTGGGTAGAATATATATCCCACTGGGGTAAAATTGAAAAAAGTTGAGAAATTTTTTTGGGGGACTTAGTCATTTTTCCGGCGTTTATCAGACTTTCAGATAGGGCAAATGTCAGTGAGCGTTCCGATTTCAGTTCCAGAGTGATTCGCCCAATGAGTCCTTGATATTTAGTCGTTTTCAGCCAATATTTTGGATTTTTGAAAATTTCACTTTTTTGTGAAAATATCCACTAAATGAGGGAATAATATGTGTGAGGGTACCCCAGGAGAGATCCAAATGTGTGTGGGTAGAATATATATCCCAATGGGGTAGAATTGAAAAAGTTGAGAAAAATTTTTTTGGCACTTAGTCCTTTTTCCGGCGTTTATCAGACTTTCAGATAGGGCAAATGTCAGTGAGCATTCCGATTTCAGTTCCAGAGTGATTCACCCAATGAGTCCTTGATATTTAGTCGTTTTCAGCCAATATTTTAGATTTTTGAAAATTTCACTTTTTTGTGAAAATATCCACTAAATGAGGGAATAATATGTGTGAGGGTACCCCAGGAGAGTTCCAAATGTGTGTGGGTAGAATATATATCCCACGGGGGTAAAATTGAAAAAGGTTGAAAAAATTTTTTTTTTTGGACTTAGTCATCTTTCCGGCGTTTATCAGACTTTCAGATAGGGCAAATGTCAGTGAGCATCTGATTTCAGTTCCAGAGTGATTCGCCCAATGAGTCCTTGATATTTAGTCGTTTTCAGCCAATATTTTGGATTTTTGAAAATTTCACTTTTTTGTGAAAATATCCACTAAATGAGGGAATAATATGTGTGAGGGTACCCCAGGAGAGTTCCAAATGTGTGTGGGTAGAATATATATCCCACTGGGGTAAAATTGAAAAAAGTTGAGAAATTTTTTTGGGGGACTTAGTCATTTTTCCGGCGTTTATCAGACTTTCAGATAGGGCAAATGTCAGTGAGCGTTCCGATTTCAGTTCCAGAGTGATTCGCCCAATGAGTCCTTGATATTTAGTCGTTTTCAGCCAATATTTTGGATTTTTGAAAATTTCACTTTTTTGTGAAAATATCCACTAAATGAGGGAATAATATGTGTGAGGGTACCCCAGGAGAGATCCAAATGTGTGTGGGTAGAATATATATCCCAATGGGGTAGAATTGAAAAAGTTGAGAAAAATTTTTTTGGCACTTAGTCCTTTTTCCGGCGTTTATCAGACTTTCAGATAGGGCAAATGTCAGTGAGCATTCCGATTTCAGTTCCAGAGTGATTCACCCAATGAGTCCTTGATATTTAGTCGTTTTCAGCCAATATTTTAGATTTTTGAAAATTTCACTTTTTTGTGAAAATATCCACTAAATGAGGGAATAATATGTGTGAGGGTACCCCAGGAGAGTTCCAAATGTGTGTGGGTAGAATATATATCCCACGGGGGTAAAATTGAAAAAGGTTGAAAAAATTTTTTTTTTTGGACTTAGTCATCTTTCCGGCGTTTATCAGACTTTCAGATAGGGCAAATGTCAGTGAGCATTCCGATTTCAGTTCCAGAGCGATTCGCCCAATGAGTCCTTGATATTTAGTCGTTTTCAGCCAATATTTTGGATTTTTGAAAATTTCACTTTTTTGTGAAAATATCCACTAAATGAGGGAATAATATGTGTGAGGGTACCCCAGGAGAGATCCAAATGTGTGTGGGTAAAATATATATCCCACGGGGGTAAAATTGAAAAAAGTTGAAAAAATTTTTTTTTTGGACTTATTCATTTTTCTGACGTTTATCAGACTTTCAGAGAGGGGAAATGTCAGTGAGCATCTGATTTCAGTTCCAGAGTGATTCGCCCAATGAGTCCTTGATATTTAGTCGTTTTCAGCCAATATTTTGGATTTTTGAAAATTTCACTTTTTTGTGAAAATATCCACTAAATGAGGGAATAACATGTGTGAGGGTACCCCAGGAGAGTTCCAAATGTGTGTGGGTAGAATATATATCCCAATGGGGTAGAATTGAAAAAAGTTGAGAAAATTTTTTTTGGGACTTAGTCATTTTTCCGGCATTTATCAGACTTTCAGATAGGGCAAATGTCAGTGATCATTCCGATTTCAGTTCCAGAGTGATTCTCCCAATGAGTCCTTGATATTTAGTCGTTTTCAGCCAATATTTTGGATTTTTGAAAATTTCACTTTTTTGGTCAAAATATCCTCTAAATGAGGGAATAATATGTGTGAGGGTACCCCAGGAGAGTTCCAAATGTGTGTGGGTAGAATATATGTCCCACGGCGGTAAAATTGAAAAAAGTTGAAAAAAATTTTTTTTTGGACTAAGTCATTTTTCCGGCGTTTATCAGACTTTCAGATAGGGCAAATGTCAGTGAGCGTTCCGATTTCAGTTCCAGAGCGATTCGCCCAATGAGTCCTTGATATTTAGTCGTTTTCAGCCAATATTTTGGATTTTTGAAAATTTCACTTTTTTGTGAAAATATCCACTAAATGAGGGAATAATATGTGTGAGGGTACCCCAGGAGAGTTCCAAATGTGTGTGGGTAGAATATATATCCCACTGAGGTAAAATTGAAAAAAGTTGAGAAAATTTTTTTTTGGACTAAGTAATTTTTCCGGCATTTATCAGACTTTCAGGTAGGGCAAATGTCAGTGAGCATTCCGATTTCAGTTCCAGAGTGATTCGCCCAATGAGTCCTCGATATTTAGTCGTTTTCAGCCAATATTTTAAATTTTTGAAAATTTCACCTTTTTGTGAAAATATCCACTAAATGAGGGAATAATATGTGTGAGGGTACCCCAGGAGAGTTCCAAATGTGTGTGGGTAGAATATATATCCCACGGCGGTAAAATTGAAAAAAGTTGAAAAAAATTTTTTTTGGACTTAGTCATTTTTCTGGCGTTTATCAGACTTTCAGATAGGGGAAATGTCAGTGAGCATCTGATTTCAGTTCCAGAGCGATTCGCCCAATGATTCCTTGATATTTAGTCGTTTTCAGCCAATATTTTGGATTTTTGAAAATTTCACTTTTTTGTGAAAATATCCACTAAATGAGGGAATAATATGTATGAGGGTACCCCAGGAGAGTTCCAAATGTGTGTGGGTAGAATATATATCCCAATGGGGTAGAATTGAAAAAAGTTGAGAAATTTTTTTGGGGGACTTAGTCATTTTTCCGGCGTTTATCAGACTTTCAGATAGGGCAAATGTCAGTGAGCATTCCGATTTCAGTTCCAGAGTGATTCGCCCAATGAGTCCTTGATATTTAGTCGTTTTCAGCCAATATTTTAGATTTTTGAAAATTTCACTTTTTTGTGAAAATATCCACTAAATGAGGGAATAATATGTGTGAGGGTACCCAAGGAGAGTTCCAAATGTGTGTGGGTAGAATATATATCCCACGGGGGTAAAATTGAAAAAAGTTGAAAAAATTTTTTTTTTTGGACTTATTCATTTTTCTGGCGTTTATCAGACTTTCAGAGAGGGGAAATGTCAGTGAGCATCTGATTTCAGTTCCAGAGTGATTCGCCAAATGAGTCCTTGATATTTAGTCGTTTTCAGCCAATATTTTGGATTTTTGAAAATTTCACTTTTTTGTGAAAATATCCACTAAATGAGGGAATAATATGTGTGAGGGTACCCCAGGAGAGTTACAAATGTGTGTGGGTAGAATATATATCCCACTGAGGTAAAATTGAAAAAAGTTGAGAAAATTTTTTTTTGGACTAAGTAATTTTTCCGGCATTTATCAGACTTTCAGGTAGGGCAAATGTCAGTGAGCATTCCGATTTCAGTTCCAGAGTGATTCGCCCAATGAGTCCTTGATATTTAGTCGTTTTCAGCCAATATTTTAAATTTTTGAAAATTTCACCTTTTTGTGAAAATATCCACTAAATGAGGGAATAATATGTGTGAGGGTACCCCAGGAGAGTTCCAAATGTGTGTGGGTAGAATATATATCCCACGGCGGTAAAATTGAAAAAAGTTGAAAAAAATTTTTTTTTGGACTTAGTCATTTTTCTGGCGTTTATCAGACTTTCAGAGAGGGGAAATGTGAGTGAGCATCTGATTTCAGTTCCAGAGTGATTCGCCCAATGAGTCCTTGATATTTAGTCGTTTTCAGCCAATATTTTGGATTTTTGAAAATTTCACTTTTTTGTGAAAATATCCACTAAATGAGGGAATAATATGTGTGAGGGTACCCCAGGAGAGTTACAAATGTGTGTGGGTAGAATATATATCCCACTGAGGTAAAATTGAAAAAAGTTGAGAAAATTTTTTTTGGACTAAGTCATTTTTCCGGCATTTATCAGACTTTCAGATAGGGCAAATGTCAGTGAGCATTCCGATTTCAGTTCCAGAGTGATTCTCCCAATGAGTCCTTGATATTTAGTCGTTTTCAGCCAATATTTTGGATTTTTGAAAATTTCACTTTTTTGTGAAAATATCCACTAAATGAGGGAATAATATGTGTGAGGGTACCCCAGGAGAGTTCCAAATGTGTGTGGGTAGAATATATATCCCACTGGGGTAAAATTGAAAAAAGTTGAGAAAAATTTTTATTGGACTAAGTCATTTTTCCGGCGTTTATCAGACTTTCAGATAGGGCAAATGTCAGTGAGCGTTCCGATTTCAGTTCCAGAGCGATTCGCCCAATGATTCCTTGATATTTAGTCGTTTTCAGCCAATATTTTGGATTTTTGAAAATTTCACTTTTTTGTGAAAATATCCACTAAATGAGGGAATAATATGTATGAGGGTACCCCAGGAGAGTTCCAAATGTGTGTGGGTAGAATATATATCCCAATGGGGTAGAATTGAAAAAAGTTGAGAAATTTTTTTGGGGGACTTAGTCATTTTTCCGGCGTTTATCAGACTTTCAGATAGGGCAAATGTCAGTGAGCGTTCCGATTTCAGTTCCAGAGTGATTCGCCCAATGAGTCCTTGATATTTAGTCGTTTTCAGCCAATATTTTAGATTTTGGAAAATTTCACTTTTTTGTGAAAATATCCACTAAATGAGGGAATAATATGTGTGAGGGTACCCCAGGAGAGTTCCAAATGTGTGTGGGTAGAATATATATCCCACGGGGGTAAAATTGAAAAAAGTTGCAAAAATTTTTTTTTTGGACTTATTCATTTTTCTGGCGTTTATCAGACTTTCAGAGAGGGGAAATGTCAGTGAGCATCTGATTTCAGTTCCAGAGTGATTCGCCCAATGAGTCCTTGATATTTAGTCGTTTTCAGCCAATATTTTGGATTTTTGAAAATTTCAATTTTTTGTGAAAATATCCACTAAATGAGGGAATAATATGTGTGAGGGTACCCCAGGAGAGTTCCAAATGTGTGTGGGTAGAATATATATCCCACTGGGGTAAAATTGAAAAAAGTTGAGAAAATTTTTTATTGGACTAAGTCATTTTTCCGGCGTTTATCAGACTTTCAGATAGGGCAAATGTCAGTGAGCGTTCCGATTTCAGTTCCAGAGCGATTCGCCCAATGAGTCCTTGATATTTAGTCGTTTTCAGACAATATTTTGGATTTTTGAAAATTTCACTTTTTTGTGAAAATATCCACTAAATGAGGGAATAATATGTGTGAGGGTACCCCAGGAGAGTTCCAAATGTGTGTGGGTAGAATATATATCCCACGGCGGTAAAATTGAAAAAAGTTGAAAAAAATTTTTTTTTGGACTTAGTCATTTTTCTGGCGTTTATCAGACTTTCAGAGAGGGGAAATGTCAGTGAGCATCTGATTTCAGTTCCAGAGTGATTCGCCCAAAGAGTCCTTGATATTTAGTCGTTTTCAGCCAATATTTTAGATTTTTGAAAATTTCACCTTTTTGTGAAAATATCCACTAAATGAGGGAATAATATGTGTGAGGGTACCCCAGGAGAGTTCTAAATGTGTGTGGGTAGAATATATATCCCACGGGGGTAAAATTGAAAAAAGTTGCAAAAATTTTTTTTTTGGACTTATTCATTTTTCTGGCGTTTATCAGACTTTCAGAGAGGGGAAATGTCAGTGAGCATCTGATTTCAGTTCCAGAGTGATTCGCCCAATGAGTCCTTGATATTTAGTCGTTTTCAGCCAATATTTTGGATTTTTGAAAATTTCACTTTTTTGTGAAAATATCCACTAAATGAGGGAATAATATGTGTGAGGGTACCCCAGGAGAGTTCCAAATGTGTGTGGGTAGAATATATATCCCACTGGGGTAAAATTGAAAAAAGTTGAGAAAATTTTTTATTGGACTGTCATTTTTCCGGCGTTTATCAGACTTTCAGATAGGGCAAATGTCAGTGAGCGTTCCGATTTCAGTTCCAGAGTGATTTGCCCAATGAGTCCTTGATATTTAGTCGTTTTCAGCCAATATTTTAGATTTTTGAAAATTTCACTTTTTTGTGAAAATATCCACTAAATGAGGGAATAATATGTGTGAGGGTACCCCAGGAGAGTTCCAAATGTGTGTGGGTAGAATATATATCCCACGGGGGTAAAATTGAAAAAAGTTGCAAAAATTTTTTTTTTGGACTTATTCATTTTTCTGGCGTTTATCAGACTTTCAGAGAGGGGAAATGTCAGTGAGCATCTGATTTCAGTTCCAGAGTGATTCGCCCAATGAGTCCTTGATATTTAGTCGTTTTCAGCCAATATTTTGGATTTTTGAAAATTTCACTTTTTTGTGAAAATATCCACTAAATGAGGGAATAATATGTGTGAGGGTACCCCAGGAGAGTTCCAAATGTGTGTGGGTAGAATATATATCCCACTGGGGTAAAATTGAAAAAAGTTGAGAAAAATTTTTATTGGACTAAGTCATTTTTCCGGCGTTTATCAGACTTTCAGATAGGGCAAATGTCAGTGAGCGTTCCGATTTCAGTTCCAGAGCGATTCGCCCAATGAGTCCTTGATATTTAGTCGTTTTCAGCCAATATTTTGGATTTTTGAAAATTTCACTTTTTTGTGAAAATATCCACTAAATGAGGGAATAATATGTGTGAGGGTACCCCAGGAGAGTTCCAAATGTGTGTGGGTAGAATATATACCCCAATGGGGTAGAATTGAAAAAAGTTGAGAAATTTTTTTGGGGGACTTAGTCATTTTTCCGGCGTTTATCAGACTTTCAGATAGGGCAAATGTCAGTGAGCGTTCCGATTTCAGTTCCAGAGTGATTCGCCCAATGATTCCTTGATATTTAGTCGTTTTCAGCCAATATTTTAGATTTTTGAAAATTTCACTTTTTTGTGAAAATATCCACTAAATGAGGGAATAATATGTGTGAGGGTACCCCAGGAGAGTTCCAAATGTGTTTGGGTAGAATATATATCGCACGGGGGTAAAATTGAAAAAAGTTGCAAAAATTTTTTTTTTTGGACTTATTCATTTTTCTGGCGTTTATCAGACTTTCAGAGAGGGGAAATGTCAGTGAGCATCTGATTTCAGTTCCAGAGTGATTCGCCCAATGATATTTAATCGTTTTCAGCCAATATTTTGGATTTTTGAAAATTTCACTTTTTTGTGAAAATATCCACTAAATGAGGGAATAATATGTGTGAGGGTACCCCAAGAGAGTTCCAAATGTGTGTGGGTAGAATATATATCCCACTGGGGTAAAATTGAAAAAAGTTGAGAAAATTTTTTATTGGACTGTCATTTTTCCGGCGTTTATCAGACTTTAAGATAGGGCAAATGTCAGTGAGCGTTCCGATTTCAGTTCCAGAGCGATTCGCCCAATGAGTCCTTGATATTTAGTCGTTTTCAGCCAATATTTTGGATTTTTGAAAATTTCACTTTTTTGTGAAAATATCCACTAAATGAGGGAATAATATGTGTGAGGGTACCCCAGGAGAGTTCCAAATGTGTGTGGGTAGAATATATATCCCACGGCGGTAAAATTGAAAAAAGTTGAAAAAAATTTTTTTTTGGACTTAGTCATTTTTCTGGCGTTTATCAGACTTTCCGATAGGGGAAATGTCAGTGAGCATCTGATTTCAGTTCCAGAGCGATTCGCCCAATGATTCCTTGATATTTAGTCGTTTTCAGCCAATATTTTGGATTTTTGAAAATTTCACTTTTTTGTGAAAATATCCACTAAATGAGGGAATAATATGTATGAGGGTACCCCAGGAGAGTTCCAAATGTGTGTGGGTAGAATATATATCCCAATGGGGTAGAATTGAAAAAAGTTGAGAAATTTTTTGGGGGGACTTAGTCATTTTTCCGGCGTTTATCAGACTTTCAGATAGGGCAAATGTCAGTGAGCGTTCCGATTTCAGTTCCAGAGTGATTCGCCCAATGAGTCCTTGATATTTAGTCGTTTTCAGCCAATATTTTAGATTTTTGAAAATTTCACCTTTTTGTGAAAATATCCACTAAATGAGGGAATAATATGTGTGAGGGTACCCCAGGAGAGTTCTAAATGTGTGTGGGTAGAATATATATCCCACGGCGGTAAAATTGAAAAAAGTTGAAAAAAATTTTTTTTTGGACTTAGTCATTTTTCTGGCGTTTATCAGACTTTCAGAGAGGGGAAATGTGAGTGAGCATCTGATTTCAGTTCCAGAGTGATTCGCCCAATGAGTCCTTGATATTTAGTCGTTTTCAGCCAATATTTTGGATTTTTGAAAATTTCACTTTTTTGTGAAAATATCCACTAAATGAGGGAATAATATGTGTGAGGGTACCCCAGGAGAGTTCCAAATGTGTGTGGGTAGAATATATATCCCACGGGGGTAAAATTGAAAAAAGTTGCAAAAATTTTTTTTTTGGACTTATTCATTTTTCTGGCGTTTATCAGACTTTCAGAGAGGGGAAATGTCAGTGAGCATCTGATTTCAGTTCCAGAGTGATTCGCCCAATGAGTCCTTGATATTTAGTCGTTTTCAGCCAATATTTTGGATTTTTGAAAATTTCACTTTTTTGTGAAAATATCCACTAAATGAGGGAATAATATGTGTGAGGGTACCCCAGGAGAGTTCCAAATGTGTGTGGGTAGAATATATATCCCACTGGGGTAAAATTGAAAAAAGTTGAGAAAATTTTTTATTGGACTGTCATTTTTCCGGCGTTTATCAGACTTTCAGATAGGGCAAATGTCAGTGAGTGTTCCGATTTCAGTTCCAGAGCGATTCGCCCAATGAGTCCTTGATATTTAGTCGTTTTCAGCCAATATTTTGGATTTTTGAAAATTTCACTTTTTTGTGAAAATATCCACTAAATGAGGGAATAATATGTGTGAGGGTACCCCAGGAGAGTTCCAAATGTGTGTGGGTAGAATATATATCCCAATGGGGTAGAATTGAAAAAAGTTGAGAAATTTTTTTTGGGGACTTAGTCATTTTTCCGGCGTTTATCAGACTTTCAGAGAGGGGAAATGTCAGTGAGCATCTGATTTCAGTTCCAGAGTGATTCGCCCAATGAGTCCTTGATATTTAGTCGTTTTCAGCCAATATTTTGGATTTTTGAAAATTTCACTTTTTTGTGAAAATATCCACTAAATGAGGGAATAATATGTGTGAGGGTACCCCAGGAGAGTTCCAAATGTGTGTGGGTAAAATAAATATCCCACTGGGGTAAAATTGAAAAAAGTTGAGAAAATTTTTTATTGGACTGTCATTTTTCCGGCGTTTATCAGACTTTCAGATAGGGCAAATGTCAGTGAGCGTTCCGATTTCAGTTCCAGAGCGATTCGTCCAATGAGTCCTTGATATTTAGTCGTTTTCAGACAATATTTTGGATTTTTGAAAATTTCACTTTTTTGTGAAAATATCCACTAAATGAGGGAATAATATGTGTGAGGGTACCCCAGGAGAGTTCCAAATGTGTGTGGGTAGAATATATATCCCACGGCGGTAAAATTGAAAAAAGTTGAAAAAAATTATTTTTGCACTTAGTCATTTTTCTGGCGTTTATCAGACTTTCAGATAGGGCAAATGTCAGTGAGCGTTCCGATTTCAGTTCCAGAGTGATTCGCCCAATGAGTCCTTGATATTTAGTCGTTTTCAGCCAATATTTTAGATTTTTGAAAATTTCACCTTTTTGTGAAAATATCCACTAAATGAGGGAACAATATGTGTGAGGGTACCCCAGGAGAGTTCCAAATGTGTGTGGGTAGAATATATATCCCACGGCGGTAAAATTGAAAAAAGTTGAAAAAAAATTTTTTTTGGACTTAGTCATTTTTCTGGCGTTTATCAGACTTTCAGAGTGGGGAAATGTGAGTGAGCATCTGATTTCAGTTCCAGAGTGATTCACCCAATGAGTCCTTGATATTTAGTCGTTTTCAGCCAATATTTTGGATTTTTGAAAATTTCACTTTTTTGTGAAAATATCCACTAAATGAGGGAATAATTTGTGTGAGGGTACCCCAGGAGAGTTCCAAATGTGTGTGGGTAGAATATATATCCCACTGAGGTAAAATTGAAAAAAGTTGAGAAAATTTTTTTTTGGACTAAGTCATTTTTCCAGCATTTATCAGACTTTCAGATAGGGCAAATGTCAGTGAGCATCTGATTTCAGTTCCAGAGTGATTCGCCCAATGACTCCTTGATATTTAGTCGTTTTCAGCCAATATTTTGGATTTTTGAAAATTTCACTTTTTTGTGAAAATATCCACTAAATGAGGGAATAATATGTATGAGGGTACCCCAGGAGAGTTCCAAATGTGTGTGGGTAGAATATATATCCCAATGGGGTAGAATTGAAAAAAGTTGAGAAATTTTTTTGGGCGACTTAGTCATTTTTCCGGCGTTTATCAGACTTTCAGATAGGGCAAATGTCAGTGAGCGTTCCGATTTCAGTTCCAGAGTGATTCGCCCAATGAGTCCTTGATATTTAGTCGTTTTCAGCCAATATTTTAGATTTTGGAAAATTTCACTTTTTTGTGAAAATATCCACTAAATGAGGGAATAATATGTGTGAGGGTACCCCAGGAGAGTTCCAAATGTGTGTGGGTAGAATATATATCCCACGGGGGTAAAATTGAAAAAAGTTGCAAAAATTTTTTTTTTGGACTTATTCATTTTTCTGGCGTTTATCAGACTTTCAGAGAGGGGAAATGTCAGTGAGCATCTGATTTCAGTTCCAGAGTGATTCGCCCAATGAGTCCTTGATATTTAGTCGTTTTCAGCCAATATTTTGGATTTTTGAAAATTTCACTTTTTTGTGAAAATATCCACTAAATGAGGGAATAATATGTGTGAGGGTACCCCAGGAGAGTTCCAAATGTGTGTGGGTAGAATATATATCCCACTGGGGTAAAATTGAAAAAAGTTGAGAAAATTTTTTATTGGACTAAGTCATTTTTCCGGCGTTTATCAGACTTTCAGATAGGGCAAATGTCAGTGAGCGTTCCGATTTCAGTTCCAGAGCGATTCGCCCAATGAGTCCTTGATATTTAGTCGTTTTCAGACAATATTTTGGATTTTTGAAAATTTCACTTTTTTGTGAAAATATCCACTAAATGAGGGAATAATATGTGTGAGGGTACCCCAGGAGAGTTCCAAATGTGTGTGGGTAGAATATATATCCCACGGCGGTAAAATTGAAAAAAGTTGAAAAAAATTTTTTTTTGGACTTAGTCATTTTTCTGGCGTTTATCAGACTTTCAGAGAGGGGAAATGTCAGTGAGCATCTGATTTCAGTTCCAGAGTGATTCGCCCAAAGAGTCCTTGATATTTAGTCGTTTTCAGCCAATATTTTAGATTTTTGAAAATTTCACCTTTTTGTGAAAATATCCACTAAATGAGGGAATAATATGTGTGAGGGTACCCCAGGAGAGTTCTAAATGTGTGTGGGTAGAATATATATCCCACGGGGGTAAAATTGAAAAAAGTTGCAAAAATTTTTTTTTTGGACTTATTCATTTTTCTGGCGTTTATCAGACTTTCAGAGAGGGGAAATGTCAGTGAGCATCTGATTTCAGTTCCAGAGTGATTCGCCCAATGAGTCCTTGATATTTAGTCGTTTTCAGCCAATATTTTGGATTTTTGAAAATTTCACTTTTTTGTGAAAATATCCACTAAATGAGGGAATAATATGTGTGAGGGTACCCCAGGAGAGTTCCAAATGTGTGTGGGTAGAATATATATCCCACTGGGGTAAAATTGAAAAAAGTTGAGAAAATTTTTTATTGGACTGTCATTTTTCCGGCGTTTATCAGACTTTCAGATAGGGCAAATGTCAGTGAGCGTTCCGATTTCAGTTCCAGAGTGATTTGCCCAATGAGTCCTTGATATTTAGTCGTTTTCAGCCAATATTTTAGATTTTTGAAAATTTCACTTTTTTGTGAAAATATCCACTAAATGAGGGAATAATATGTGTGAGGGTACCCCAGGAGAGTTCCAAATGTGTGTGGGTAGAATATATATCCCACGGGGGTAAAATTGAAAAAAGTTGCAAAAATTTTTTTTTTGGACTTATTCATTTTTCTGGCGTTTATCAGACTTTCAGAGAGGGGAAATGTCAGTGAGCATCTGATTTCAGTTCCAGAGTGATTCGCCCAATGAGTCCTTGATATTTAGTCGTTTTCAGCCAATATTTTGGATTTTTGAAAATTTCACTTTTTTGTGAAAATATCCACTAAATGAGGGAATAATATGTGTGAGGGTACCCCAGGAGAGTTCCAAATGTGTGTGGGTAGAATATATATCCCACTGGGGTAAAATTGAAAAAAGTTGAGAAAAATTTTTATTGGACTAAGTCATTTTTCCGGCGTTTATCAGACTTTCAGATAGGGCAAATGTCAGTGAGCGTTCCGATTTCAGTTCCAGAGCGATTCGCCCAATGAGTCCTTGATATTTAGTCGTTTTCAGCCAATATTTTGGATTTTTGAAAATTTCACTTTTTTGTGAAAATATCCACTAAATGAGGGAATAATATGTGTGAGGGTACCCCAGGAGAGTTCCAAATGTGTGTGGGTAGAATATATACCCCAATGGGGTAGAATTGAAAAAAGTTGAGAAATTTTTTTGGGGGACTTAGTCATTTTTCCGGCGTTTATCAGACTTTCAGATAGGGCAAATGTCAGTGAGCGTTCCGATTTCAGTTCCAGAGTGATTCGCCCAATGATTCCTTGATATTTAGTCGTTTTCAGCCAATATTTTAGATTTTTGAAAATTTCACTTTTTTGTGAAAATATCCACTAAATGAGGGAATAATATGTGTGAGGGTACCCCAGGAGAGTTCCAAATGTGTTTGGGTAGAATATATATCGCACGGGGGTAAAATTGAAAAAAGTTGCAAAAATTTTTTTTTTTGGACTTATTCATTTTTCTGGCGTTTATCAGACTTTCAGAGAGGGGAAATGTCAGTGAGCATCTGATTTCAGTTCCAGAGTGATTCGCCCAATGATATTTAATCGTTTTCAGCCAATATTTTGGATTTTTGAAAATTTCACTTTTTTGTGAAAATATCCACTAAATGAGGGAATAATATGTGTGAGGGTACCCCAAGAGAGTTCCAAATGTGTGTGGGTAGAATATATATCCCACTGGGGTAAAATTGAAAAAAGTTGAGAAAATTTTTTATTGGACTGTCATTTTTCCGGCGTTTATCAGACTTTAAGATAGGGCAAATGTCAGTGAGCGTTCCGATTTCAGTTCCAGAGCGATTCGCCCAATGAGTCCTTGATATTTAGTCGTTTTCAGCCAATATTTTGGATTTTTGAAAATTTCACTTTTTTGTGAAAATATCCACTAAATGAGGGAATAATATGTGTGAGGGTACCCCAGGAGAGTTCCAAATGTGTGTGGGTAGAATATATATCCCACGGCGGTAAAATTGAAAAAAGTTGAAAAAAATTTTTTTTTGGACTTAGTCATTTTTCTGGCGTTTATCAGACTTTCCGATAGGGGAAATGTCAGTGAGCATCTGATTTCAGTTCCAGAGCGATTCGCCCAATGATTCCTTGATATTTAGTCGTTTTCAGCCAATATTTTGGATTTTTGAAAATTTCACTTTTTTGTGAAAATATCCACTAAATGAGGGAATAATATGTATGAGGGTACCCCAGGAGAGTTCCAAATGTGTGTGGGTAGAATATATATCCCAATGGGGTAGAATTGAAAAAAGTTGAGAAATTTTTTGGGGGGACTTAGTCATTTTTCCGGCGTTTATCAGACTTTCAGATAGGGCAAATGTCAGTGATCGTTCCGATTTCAGTTCCAGAGTGATTCGCCCAATGAGTCCTTGATATTTAGTCGTTTTCAGCCAATATTTTAGATTTTTGAAAATTTCACCTTTTTGTGAAAATATCCACTAAATGAGGGAATAATATGTGTGAGGGTACCCCAGGAGAGTTCTAAATGTGTGTGGGTAGAATATATATCCCACGGCGGTAAAATTGAAAAAAGTTGAAAAAAATTTTTTTTTGGACTTAGTCATTTTTCTGGCGTTTATCAGACTTTCAGAGAGGGGAAATGTGAGTGAGCATCTGATTTCAGTTCCAGAGTGATTCGCCCAATGAGTCCTTGATATTTAGTCGTTTTCAGCCAATATTTTGGATTTTTGAAAATTTCACTTTTTTGTGAAAATATCCACTAAATGAGGGAATAATATGTGTGAGGGTACCCCAGGAGAGTTCCAAATGTGTGTGGGTAGAATATATATCCCACGGGGGTAAAATTGAAAAAAGTTGCAAAAATTTTTTTTTTGGACTTATTCATTTTTCTGGCGTTTATCAGACTTTCAGAGAGGGGAAATGTCAGTGAGCATCTGATTTCAGTTCCAGAGTGATTCGCCCAATGAGTCCTTGATATTTAGTCGTTTTCAGCCAATATTTTGGATTTTTGAAAATTTCACTTTTTTGTGAAAATATCCACTAAATGAGGGAATAATATGTGTGAGGGTACCCCAGGAGAGTTCCAAATGTGTGTGGGTAGAATATATATCCCACTGGGGTAAAATTGAAAAAAGTTGAGAAAATTTTTTATTGGACTGTCATTTTTCCGGCGTTTATCAGACTTTCAGATAGGGCAAATGTCAGTGAGTGTTCCGATTTCAGTTCCAGAGCGATTCGCCCAATGAGTCCTTGATATTTAGTCGTTTTCAGCCAATATTTTGGATTTTTGAAAATTTCACTTTTTTGTGAAAATATCCACTAAATGAGGGAATAATATGTGTGAGGGTACCCCAGGAGAGTTCCAAATGTGTGTGGGTAGAATATATATCCCAATGGGGTAGAATTGAAAAAAGTTGAGAAATTTTTTTTGGGGACTTAGTCATTTTTCCGGCGTTTATCAGACTTTCAGAGAGGGGAAATGTCAGTGAGCATCTGATTTCAGTTCCAGAGTGATTCGCCCAATGAGTCCTTGATATTTAGTCGTTTTCAGCCAATATTTTGGATTTTTGAAAATTTCACTTTTTTGTGAAAATATCCACTAAATGAGGGAATAATATGTGTGAGGGTACCCCAGGAGAGTTCCAAATGTGTGTGGGTAAAATAAATATCCCACTGGGGTAAAATTGAAAAAAGTTGAGAAAATTTTTTATTGGACTGTCATTTTTCCGGCGTTTATCAGACTTTCAGATAGGGCAAATGTCAGTGAGCGTTCCGATTTCAGTTCCAGAGCGATTCGTCCAATGAGTCCTTGATATTTAGTCGTTTTCAGACAATATTTTGGATTTTTGAAAATTTCACTTTTTTGTGAAAATATCCACTAAATGAGGGAATAATATGTGTGAGGGTACCCCAGGAGAGTTCCAAATGTGTGTGGGTAGAATATATATCCCACGGCGGTAAAATTGAAAAAAGTTGAAAAAAATTATTTTTGCACTTAGTCATTTTTCTGGCGTTTATCAGACTTTCAGATAGGGCAAATGTCAGTGAGCGTTCCGATTTCAGTTCCAGAGTGATTCGCCCAATGAGTCCTTGATATTTAGTCGTTTTCAGCCAATATTTTAGATTTTTGAAAATTTCACCTTTTTGTGAAAATATCCACTAAATGAGGGAACAATATGTGTGAGGGTACCCCAGGAGAGTTCCAAATGTGTGTGGGTAGAATATATATCCCACGGCGGTAAAATTGAAAAAAGTTGAAAAAAAATTTTTTTTGGACTTAGTCATTTTTCTGGCGTTTATCAGACTTTCAGAGTGGGGAAATGTGAGTGAGCATCTGATTTCAGTTCCAGAGTGATTCACCCAATGAGTCCTTGATATTTAGTCGTTTTCAGCCAATATTTTGGATTTTTGAAAATTTCACTTTTTTGTGAAAATATCCACTAAATGAGGGAATAATTTGTGTGAGGGTACCCCAGGAGAGTTCCAAATGTGTGTGGGTAGAATATATATCCCACTGAGGTAAAATTGAAAAAAGTTGAGAAAATTTTTTTTTGGACTAAGTCATTTTTCCAGCATTTATCAGACTTTCAGATAGGGCAAATGTCAGTGAGCATCTGATTTCAGTTCCAGAGTGATTCGCCCAATGACTCCTTGATATTTAGTCGTTTTCAGCCAATATTTTGGATTTTTGAAAATTTCACTTTTTTGTGAAAATATCCACTAAATGAGGGAATAATATGTGTGAGGGTACCCCAGGAGAGTTCCAAATGTGTGTGGGTAAAATATATATCCCACTGGGGTAAAATTGAAAAAAGTTGAGAAAATTTTTTATTGGACTGTCATTTTTCCGGCGTTTATCAGACTTTCAGATAGGGCAAATGTCAGTGAGCGTTCCGATTTCAGTTCCAGAGCGATTCGCCCAATGATTCCTTGATATTTAGTCGTTTTCAGCCAATATTTTGGATTTTTGAAAATTTCACTTTTTTGTGAAAATATCCACTAAATGAGGGAATAATATGTGTGAGGGTACCCCAGGAGAGTTCCAAATGTGTGTGGGTAGAATATATATCCCAATGGGGTAGAATTGAAAAAAGTTGAGAAATTTTTTTGGGGACTTAGTCATTTTTCCGGCGTTTATCAGACTTTCAGATAGGGCAAATGTCAGTGAGCGTTCTGATTTCAGTTCCAGAGCGATTCGCCCAATGAGTCCTTGATATTTAGTCGTTTTCAGCCAATATTTTGGATTTTTGAAAATTTCACTTTTTTGTGAAAATATCCACTAAATGAGGGAATAATATGTGTGAGGGTACCCCAGGAGAGTTCCAAATGTGTGTGGGTAGAATATATATCCCACTGAGGTAAAATTGAAAAAAGTTGAGAAAATTTTTTTTTGGACTTAGTCATTTTTCCGGCATTTATCATACTTTCAGATAGGGCAAATGTCAGTGAGCATTCCGATTTCAGTTCCAGAGCGATTCGCCCAATGAGTCCTTGATATTTAGTCGTTTTCAGCCAATATTTTGGATTTTTGAAAATTTCACTTTTGAGAAAATATCCACTAAATGAGTGAATAATATGCGTGAGGGTACCCCAGGAGAGTTCCAAATGTGTGTGGGTAGAATATATATCCCAAGGGGGTAAAATTGAAAAAAGTTGAAAAAAATTTTTTTTTTGGACTAAGTCATCTTTCCGGCGTTTATCAGACTTTCAGAGAGGGGACATGTGAGTGAGCATTCCGATTTCAGTTCCAGAGTGATTCTCCCAATGAGTCCTTGATATTTAGTCGTTTTCAGCCAATATTTTGGATTTTTGAAAATTTCACTTTTTTGTGAAAATATCCACTAAATGAGGGAATAATATGTGTGAGGGTACCCCAGGAGAGTTCCAAATGTGTGTGGGTAGAATATATATCCCACGGTGGTAAAATTGAAAAAAGTTGAAAAAAATTTTTTTTTGGACTTAGTCATTTTTCTGGCGTTTATCAGACTTTCAGAGAGGGGAAATGTCAGTGAGCATCTGATTTCAGTTCCAGAGTGATTCGCCCAATGAGTCCTTGATATTTAGTCGTTTTCAGCCAATATTTTGGATTTTTGAAAATTTCACTTTTTTGTGAAAATATCCACTAAATGAGGGAATAATATGTGTGAGGGTACCCCAGGAGAGTTCCAAATGTGTGTGGGTAGAATATATATCCCACTGGGGTAAAATTGAAAAAAGTTGAGAAAATTTTTTATTGGACTGTCATTTTTCCGGCGTTTATCAGACTTTCAGATAGGGCAAATGTCAGTGAGTGTTCCGATTTCAGTTCCAGAGCGATTCGCCCAATGAGTCCTTGATATTTAGTCGTTTTCAGCCAATATTTTGGATTTTTGAAAATTTCACTTTTTTGTGAAAATATCCACTAAATGAGGGAATAATATGTGTGAGGGTACCCCAGGAGAGTTCCAAATGTGTGTGGGTAGAATATATATCCCAATGGGGTAGAATTGAAAAAAGTTGAGAAATTTTTTTTGGGGACTTAGTCATTTTTCCGGCGTTTATCAGACTTTCAGAGAGGGGAAATGTCAGTGAGCATCTGATTTCAGTTCCAGAGTGATTCGCCCAATGAGTCCTTGATATTTAGTCGTTTTCAGCCAATATTTTGGATTTTTGAAAATTTCACTTTTTTGTGAAAATATCCACTAAATGAGGGAATAATATGTATGAGGGTACCCCAGGAGAGTTCCAAATGTGTGTGGGTAGAATATATATCCCAATGGGGTAGAATTGAAAAAAGTTGAGAAATTTTTTGGGGGGACTTAGTCATTTTTCCGGCGTTTATCAGACTTTCAGATAGGGCAAATGTCAGTGAGCGTTCCGATTTCAGTTCCAGAGTGATTCGCCCAATGAGTCCTTGATATTTAGTCGTTTTCAGCCAATATTTTAGATTTTGGAAAATTTCACTTTTTTGTGAAAATATCCACTAAATGAGGGAATAATATGTGTGAGGGTACCCCAGGAGAGTTCCAAATGTGTGTGGGTAGAATATATATCCCACGGCGGTAAAATTGAAAAAAGTTGAAAAAATTTTATTTTGGACTTAGTCATTTTTCTGGCGTTTATCAGACTTTCAGAGAGGGGAAATGTCAGTGAGCATCTGATTTCAGTTCCAGAGTGATTCGCCCAATGAGTCCTTGATATTTAGTCGTTTTCAGCCAATATTTTAGATTTTTGAAAATTTCACCTTTTTGTGAAAATATCCACTAAATGAGGGAATAATATGTGTGAGGGTACCCCAGGAGAGTTCTAAATGTGTGTGGGTAGAATATATATCCCACGGCGGTAAAATTGAAAAAAGTTGAAAAAAATTTTTTTTTGGACTTAGTCATTTTTCTGGCGTTTATCAGACTTTCAGATAGGGCAAATGTCAGTGAGTGTTCCGATTTCAGTTCCAGAGCGATTCGCCCAATGAGTCCTTGATATTTAGTCGTTTTCAGCCAATATTTTGGATTTTTGAAAATTTCACTTTTTTGTGAAAATATCCACTAAATGAGGGAATAATATGTGTGAGGGTACCCCAGGAGAGTTCCAAATGTGTGTGGGTAGAATATATATCCCAATGGGGTAGAATTGAAAAAAGTTGAGAAATTTTTTTTGGGGACTTAGTCATTTTTCCGGCGTTTATCAGACTTTCAGAGAGGGGAAATGTCAGTGAGCATCTGATTTCAGTTCCAGAGTGATTCGCCCAATGAGTCCTTGATATTTAGTCGTTTTCAGCCAATATTTTGGATTTTTGAAAATTTCACTTTTTTGTGAAAATATCCACTAAATGAGGGAATAATATGTGTGAGGGTACCCCAGGAGAGTTCCAAATGTGTGTGGGTAAAATAAATATCCCACTGGGTAAAATTGAAAAAAGTTGAGAAAATTTTTTATTGGACTGTCATTTTTCCGGCGTTTATCAGACTTTCAGATAGGGCAAATGTCAGTGAGCGTTCCGATTTCAGTTCCAGAGCGATTCGTCCAATGAGTCCTTGATATTTAGTCGTTTTCAGACAATATTTTGGATTTTTGAAAATTTCACTTTTTTGTGAAAATATCCACTAAATGAGGGAATAATATGTGTGAGGGTACCCCAGGAGAGTTCCAAATGTGTGTGGGTAGAATATATATCCCACGGCGGTAAAATTGAAAAAAGTTGAAAAAAATTATTTTTGCACTTAGTCATTTTTCTGGCGTTTATCAGACTTTCAGATAGGGCAAATGTCAGTGAGCGTTCCGATTTCAGTTCCAGAGTGATTCGCCCAATGAGTCCTTGATATTTAGTCGTTTTCAGCCAATATTTTAGATTTTTGAAAATTTCACCTTTTTGTGAAAATATCCACTAAATGAGGGAACAATATGTGTGAGGGTACCCCAGGAGAGTTCCAAATGTGTGTGGGTAGAATATATATCCCACGGCGGTAAAATTGAAAAAAGTTGAAAAAAAATTTTTTTTGGACTTAGTCATTTTTCTGGCGTTTATCAGACTTTCAGAGTGGGGAAATGTGAGTGAGCATCTGATTTCAGTTCCAGAGTGATTCACCCAATGAGTCCTTGATATTTAGTCGTTTTCAGCCAATATTTTGGATTTTTGAAAATTTCACTTTTTTGTGAAAATATCCACTAAATGAGGGAATAATTTGTGTGAGGGTACCCCAGGAGAGTTCCAAATGTGTGTGGGTAGAATATATATCCCACTGAGGTAAAATTGAAAAAAGTTGAGAAAATTTTTTTTTGGACTAAGTCATTTTTCCAGCATTTATCAGACTTTCAGATAGGGCAAATGTCAGTGAGCATCTGATTTCAGTTCCAGAGTGATTCGCCCAATGAGTCCTTGATATTTAGTCGTTTTCAGCCAATATTTTGGATTTTTGAAAATTTCACTTTTTTGTGAAAATATCCACTAAATGAGGGAATAATATGTGTGAGGGTACCCCAGGAGAGTTCCAAATGTGTGTGGGTAAAATATATATCCCACTGGGGTAAAATTGAAAAAAGTTGAGAAAATTTTTTATTGGACTGTCATTTTTCCGGCGTTTATCAGACTTTCAGATAGGGCAAATGTCAGTGAGCGTTCCGATTTCAGTTCCAGAGCGATTCGCCCAATGATTCCTTGATATTTAGTCGTTTTCAGCCAATATTTTGGATTTTTGAAAATTTCACTTTTTTGTGAAAATATCCACTAAATGAGGGAATAATATGTGTGAGGGTACCCCAGGAGAGTTCCAAATGTGTGTGGGTAGAATATATATCCCAATGGGGTAGAATTGAAAAAAGTTGAGAAATTTTTTTGGGGACTTAGTCATTTTTCCGGCGTTTATCAGACTTTCAGATAGGGCAAATGTCAGTGAGCGTTCTGATTTCAGTTCCAGAGCGATTCGCCCAATGAGTCCTTGATATTTAGTCGTTTTCAGCCAATATTTTGGATTTTTGAAAATTTCACTTTTTTGTGAAAATATCCACTAAATGAGGGAATAATATGTGTGAGGGTACCCCAGGAGAGTTCCAAATGTGTGTGGGTAGAATATATATCCCACTGAGGTAAAATTGAAAAAAGTTGAGAAAATTTTTTTTTGGACTTAGTCATTTTTCCGGCATTTATCATACTTTCAGATAGGGCAAATGTCAGTGAGCATTCCGATTTCAGTTCCAGAGCGATTCGCCCAATGAGTCCTTGATATTTAGTCGTTTTCAGCCAATATTTTGGATTTTTGAAAATTTCACTTTTGAGAAAATATCCACTAAATGAGTGAATAATATGCGTGAGGGTACCCCAGGAGAGTTCCAAATGTGTGTGGGTAGAATATATATCCCAAGGGGGTAAAATTCAAAAAAGTTGAAAAAAATTTTTTTTTTGGACTAAGTCATCTTTCCGGCGTTTATCAGACTTTCAGAGAGGGGACATGTGAGTGAGCATTCCGATTTCAGTTCCAGAGTGATTCTCCCAATGAGTCCTTGATATTTAGTCGTTTTCAGCCAATATTTTGGATTTTTGAAAATTTCACTTTTTTGTGAAAATATCCACTAAATGAGGGAATAATATGTGTGAGGGTACCCCAGGAGAGTTCCAAATGTGTGTGGGTAGAATATATATCCCACGGCGGTAAAATTGAAAAAAGTTGAAAAAAATTTTTTTTTGGACTTAGTCATTTTTCTGGCGTTTATCAGACTTTCAGAGAGGGGAAATGTCAGTGAGCATCTGATTTCAGTTCCAGAGTGATTCGCCCAATGAGTCCTTGATATTTAGTCGTTTTCAGCCAATATTTTGGATTTTTGAAAATTTCACTTTTTTGTGAAAATATCCACTAAATGAGGGAATAATATGTGTGAGGGTACCCCAGGAGAGTTCCAAATGTGTGTGGGTAGAATATATATCCCACTGGGGTAAAATTGAAAAAAGTTGAGAAAATTTTTTATTGGACTGTCATTTTTCCGGCGTTTATCAGACTTTCAGATAGGGCAAATGTCAGTGAGTGTTCCGATTTCAGTTCCAGAGCGATTCGCCCAATGAGTCCTTGATATTTAGTCGTTTTCAGCCAATATTTTGGATTTTTGAAAATTTCACTTTTTTGTGAAAATATCCACTAAATGAGGGAATAATATGTGTGAGGGTACCCCAGGAGAGTTCCAAATGTGTGTGGGTAGAATATATATCCCAATGGGGTAGAATTGAAAAAAGTTGAGAAATTTTTTTTGGGGACTTAGTCATTTTTCCGGCGTTTATCAGACTTTCAGAGAGGGGAAATGTCAGTGAGCATCTGATTTCAGTTCCAGAGTGATTCGCCCAATGAGTCCTTGATATTTAGTCGTTTTCAGCCAATATTTTGGATTTTTGAAAATTTCACTTTTTTGTGAAAATATCCACTAAATGAGGGAATAATATGTGTGAGGGTACCCCAGGAGAGTTCCAAATGTGTGTGGGTAAAATAAATATCCCACTGGGGTAAAATTGAAAAAAGTTGAGAAAATTTTTTATTGGACTGTCATTTTTCCGGCGTTTATCAGACTTTCAGATAGGGCAAATGTCAGTGAGCGTTCCGATTTCAGTTCCAGAGCGATTCGTCCAATGAGTCCTTGATATTTAGTCGTTTTCAGACAATATTTTGGATTTTTGAAAATTTCACTTTTTTGTGAAAATATCCACTAAATGAGGGAATAATATGTGTGAGGGTACCCCAGGAGAGTTCCAAATGTGTGTGGGTAGAATATATATCCCACGGCGGTAAAATTGAAAAAAGTTGAAAAAAATTATTTTTGCTCTTAGTCATTTTTCTGGCGTTTATCAGACTTTCAGATAGGGCAAATGTCAGTGAGCGTTCCGATTTCAGTTCCAGAGTGATTCGCCCAATGAGTCCTTGATATTTAGTCGTTTTCAGCCAATAGTTTAGATTTTTGAAAATTTCACCTTTTTGTGAAAATATCCACTAAATGAGGGAACAATATGTGTGAGGGTACCCCAGGAGAGTTCCAAATGTGTGTGGGTAGAATATATATCCCACGGCGGTAAAATTGAAAAAAGTTGAAAAAAAATTTTTTTTCGACTTAGTCATTTTTCTGGCGTTTATCAGACTTTCAGAGTGGGGAAATGTGAGTGAGCATCTGATTTCAGTTCCAGAGTGATTCACCCAATGAGTCCTTGATATTTAGTCGTTTTCAGCCAATATTTTGGATTTTTGAAAATTTCACTTTTTTGTGAAAATATCCACTAAATGAGGGAATAATTTGTGTGAGGGTACCCCAGGAGAGTTCCAAATGTGTGTGGGTAGAATATATATCCCACTGAGGTAAAATTGAAAAAAGTTGAGAAAATTTTTTTTTGGACTAAGTCATTTTTCCAGCATTTATCAGACTTTCAGATAGGGCAAATGTCAGTGAGCATCTGATTTCAGTTCCAGAGTGATTCGCCCAATGAGTCCTTGATATTTAGTCGTTTTCAGCCAATATTTTGGATTTTTGAAAATTTCACTTTTTTGTGAAAATATCCACTAAATGAGGGAATAATATGTGTGAGGGTACCCCAGGAGAGTTCCAAATGTGTGTGGGTAAAATATATATCCCACTGGGGTAAAATTGAAAAAAGTTGAGAAAATTTTTTATTGGACTGTCATTTTTCCGGCGTTTATCAGACTTTCAGATAGGGCAAATGTCAGTGAGCGTTCCGATTTCAGTTCCAGAGCGATTCGCCCAATGATTCCTTGATATTTAGTCGTTTTCAGCCAATATTTTGGATTTTTGAAAATTTCACTTTTTTGTGAAAATATCCACTAAATGAGGGAATAATATGTGTGAGGGTACCCCAGGAGAGTTCCAAATGTGTGTGGGTAGAATATATATCCCAATGGGGTAGAATTGAAAAAAGTTGAGAAATTTTTTTGGGGACTTAGTCATTTTTCCGGCGTTTATCAGACTTTCAGATAGGGCAAATGTCAGTGAGCGTTCTGATTTCAGTTCCAGAGCGATTCGCCCAATGAGTCCTTGATATTTAGTCGTTTTCAGCCAATATTTTGGATTTTTGAAAATTTCACTTTTTTGTGAAAATATCCACTAAATGAGGGAATAATATGTGTGAGGGTACCCCAGGAGAGTTCCAAATGTGTGTGGGTAGAATATATATCCCACTGAGGTAAAATTGAAAAAAGTTGAGAAAATTTTTTTTTGGACTTAGTCATTTTTCCGGCATTTATCATACTTTCAGATAGGGCAAATGTCAGTGAGCATTCCGATTTCAGTTCCAGAGCGATTCGCCCAATGAGTCCTTGATATTTAGTCGTTTTCAGCCAATATTTTGGACTTTTGAAAATTTCACTTTTGAGAAAATATCCACTAAATGAGTGAATAATATGCGTGAGGGTACCCCAGGAGAGTTCCAAATGTGTGTGGGTAGAATATATATCCCAAGGGGGTAAAATTGAAAAAAGTTGAAAAAAATTTTTTTTTTGGACTAAGTCATCTTTCCGGCGTTTATCAGACTTTCAGATAGGGGAATGTCAGTGAGCATTCTGATTTCAGTTCCAGAGCGATTCTCCCAATGAGTCCTTGATATTTAGTCATTTTCAGCCAATATTTTGGATTTTTGAAAATTTCACTTTTTTGTGAAAATATGCACTAAATGAGGGAATAATATGTGTGAGGGTACCCCAGGAGAGTTCCAAATGTGTGTGGGTAGAATATATATCCCACGGCGGTAAAATTGAAAAAAGTTGAAAAAAAATTTTTTTTGGACTTAGTCATTTTTCTGGCGTTTATCAGACTTTCAGAGAGGGGAAATGTGAGTGAGCATTCCGATTTCAGTTCCAGAGTGATTCTCCCAATGAGTCCTTGATATTTAGTCGTTTTCAGCCAATATTTTGGATTTTTGAAAATTTCACTTTTTTGTGAAAATATCCACTAAATGAGGGAATAATATGTGTGAGGGTACCCCAGGAGAGTTCCAAATGTGTGTGGGTAGAATATATATCCCACGGCGGTAAAATTGAAAAAAGTTGAAAAAAATTTTTTTTTGGACTTAGTCATTTTTCTGGCGTTTATCAGACTTTCAGATAGGGGAAATGTCAGTGAGCATCTGATTTCAGTTCCAGAGCGATTCGCCCAATGATTCTTTGATATTTAGTCGTTTTCAGCCAATATTTTGGATTTTTGAAAATTTCACTTTTTTGTGAAAATATCCACTAAATGAGGGAATAATATGTGTGAGGGTACCCCAGGAGAGTTCCAAATGTGTGTGGGTAGAATATATATCCCAATAGGGTAGAATTGAAAAAAGTTGAGAAATTTTTTTGGGGACTTAGTCATTTTTCCGGCGTTTATCAGACTTTCAGATAGGGCAAATGTCAGTGAGCGTTCTGATTTCAGTTCCAGAGCGATTCGCCCAATGAGTCCTTGATATTTAGTCGTTTTCAGCCAATATTTTGGATTTTTGAAAATTTCACTTTTTTGTGAAAATATCCACTAAATGAGGGAATAATATGAGTGAGGATACCCCAGGAGAGTTCCAAATGTGTGTGGGTAGAATATATATCCCACTGAGGTAAAATTGAAAAAAGTTGAGAAAATTTTTTTTTGGACTTAGTCATTTTTCCGGCATTTATCAGACTTTCAGATAGGGCAAATGTCAGTGAGCGTTCCGATTTCATTTCCAGAGCGATTCGCCCAATGAGTCCTTGATATTTAGTCGTTTTCAGCCAATATTTTGGATTTTTGAAAATTTCACTTTTGAGAAAATATCCACTAAATGAGTGAATAATATGCGTGAGGGTACCCCAGGAGAGTTCCAAATGTGTGTGGGTAGAATATATATCCCAAGGGGGTAAAATTTAAAAAAGTTGAAAAAATTTTTTTTTTTGGACTAAGTCATCTTTCTGGCGTTTATCAGACTTTCAGATAGGGGAATGTCAGTGAGCATTCTGATTTCAGTTCCAGAGCGATTCTCCCAATGAGTCCTTGATATTTAGTCGTTTTCAGCCAATATTTTGGATTTTTGAAAATTTCACTTTTTTATGAAAATATCCACTAAATGAGGGAATAATATGTGTGAGGGTACCCCAGGAGAGTTCCAAATGTGTGTGGGTAGAATATATATCCCACTGAGGTAAAATTGAAAAAAGTTGAGAAAATTTTTTTTTGGACTTAGTCATTTTTCCGGCATTTATCAGACTTTCAGATAGGGCAAATGTCAGTGAGCATTCCGATTTCAGTACCAGAGTGATTCTCCCAATGAGTACTGGATATTTAGTCGTTTTCAGCCAATATTTTGGATTTTTGAAAATTTCACTTTTTTGTGAAAATATCCACTAAATGAGGGAATAATATGTGTGAGGGTACCCCAGGAGAGTTCCAAATGTGTGTGGGTAGAATATATATCCCACTGGGGTAAAATTGAAAAAAGTTGAGAAAATTTTTTATTGGACTAAGTCATTTTTCCGGCGTTTATCAGACTTTCAGATAGGGCAAATGTCAGTGAGCGTTCCGATTTCAGTTCCAGAGCGATTCGCCCAATGAGTCCTTGATATTTAGTCGTTTTCAGCCAATATTTTGGATTTTTGAAAATTTCACTTTTTTGTGAAAATATCCACTAAATGAGGGAATAATATGTGTGAGGGTACCCCAGGAGAGTTCCAAATGTGTGTGGTAGAATATATATCCCACGGCAGTAAAATTGAAAAAAGTTGAAAAAAATTTTTTTTTGGACTTAGTCATTTTTCTGGCGTTTATCAGACTTTCAGATAGGGGAAATGTCAGTGAGCGTTCTGATTTCAGTTCCAGAGCGATTCGCCCAATGAGTCCTTGATATTTAGTCGTTTTCAGCCAATATTTTGGATTTTTGAAAATTTCACTTTTGTGAAAATATCCACTAAATGAGTGAATAATATGTGTGAGGGTACCCCAGGAGAGTTCCAAATGTGTGTGGGTAGAATATATATCCCAATGGGGTAGAATTGAAAAAAGTTGAGAAAATTTTTTTTGGACTTAGTCATTTTTCCAGCGTTTATCAGACATTCAGATAAGGGAAATGTCAGTGAGCGTTCTGATTTCAGTTCCAGAGCGATTCGACCAATGAGTCCTTGATATTTAGTCGTTTTCAGCCAATATTTTGGATTTTTGAAAATTTCACTTTTTTGTGAAAATATCCACTAAATGAGGGAATAATATGTGTGAGGGTAACCCAGGAGAGTTCCAAATGTGTGTGGGTAGAATGTATATCCCACTGGGGTAAAATTGAAAAAAGTTGAGAAAATTTTTTATTGGACTAAGTCATTTTTCCGGCGTTTATCAGACTTTCAGATAGGGCAAATGTCAGTGAGCGTTCCGATTTCAGTTCCAGAGTGATTCGCCCAATGAGTCCTTGATATTTAGTCGTTTTCAGCCAATATTTTGGATTTTTGAAAATTTCACTTTTTTGTGAAAATATCCACTAAATGAGTGAATAATATGTGTGAGGGTACCCCAGGAGAGTTCCAAATGTGTGTGGGTAGAATATATATCCCACGGGGGTAAAATTGAAAAAAGTTGAGAAAAATTTTTTTTGGACTTAGTCATTTTTCCGCCGTTTATCAGACTTTCAGATAGGGCAAATGTCAGTGAGCGTTCTGATTTCAGTTCCAGAGCCTTTTCGCTCAATTAGTCCTGGATATTTAGTCGTTTTCAGCCAATATTTTGGATTTTTGAAAATTTCACTTTTGTGAAAACATCCACTAAATGAGGGAATAATATATGTGAGGGTACCCCAGGAGAGTTCCAAATGTGTGTGGGTAGAATATATATCCCACGGGGGTAAAATTGAAAAAAGTTGAAAATTATTTTTTTTGGACTTAGTCATCTATCCGGCATTTATCAGACTTTCAGATAGGGGAAATGTCAGTGAGCGTTCCGATTTCAGTTCCAGAGCGATTCGCCCAATGAGTCCTTGATATTTAGTCGTTTTTGGCCAATATTTTGGATTTTTGAAAATTTCACTTTTTTGTGAAAATATCCACTAAATGAGGGAATAATATGTATGAGGGTACCCCAGGAGAGTTCCAAATGTGTGTGGGTAGAATATATATCCCACTGGGGTAAAATTGAAAAAAGTTGAGAACATTTTTTTTTTTGACTTAGTCATTTTTCCGGCGTTTATCAAACTTTCAGATAGGGCAAATGTCAGTGAGCGTTCCGATTTCAGTTCCAGAGCGATTCGCCCAATGAGTCCTTAATATTTAGTCGTTTTCAGCCAATATTTTGGATTTTTGAAAATTTCACTTTTTTGTGAAAATATCCACTAAATAAGGGAATAATATGTATGAGGGTACCCCAGGAGAGTTCCAAATGTGTGTGGGTAGAATATATATCCCACTGGGGTAAAATTGAAAAAAGTTGAGAAAATTTTTTTTTGGACTTAGTCATTTTTCCGGCGTTTATCAGACTTTCAGATAGGGCAAATGTCAGTGAGCGTTCTGATTTCAGTTCCAGAGCGTTTCGCCCATTGAGTCCTTGATATTTAGTCGTTTTCAGCCAATATTTTGGATTTTTGAAAATTTCACTTTTTTGTGAAAATATCCACTAAATGAGGGAATAATATGTGTGAGGGTACCCCAGGAGAGTTCCAAATGTGTGTGGGTAGAATATATATCCCAATGGGGTAAAATTGAAAAAAGTTGAGAAAATTTTTTTTTGGACTTAGTCATTTTTCCGGCGTTTATCAGACTTTCAGATAGGGGAAATGTCAGTGAGCGTTCCTATTTCAGTTCCAGAGCGATTCGCCCAATGAGTCCTTGATATTTAGTCGTTTTCGGCCAATATTTTGGATTTTTGAAAATTTCACTTTTTTGTGAAAATATCCACTAAATGAGGGAATAATATGTATGAGGGTACCCCAGGAGAGTTCCAAATGTGTGTGGGTAGAATATATATCCCACGGGGATAAAATTGAAAAAAGTTGCGAAAAATTTTTTTGGGACTTAGTCATTTTTCCGACGTTTATCAGACTTTCAGATAGGGGAAATGTCAGTGAGCGTTCCGATTTCAGTTCCAGAGCGATTCGCCTAATGAGTCCTTGATATTTAGTCGTTTTCGGCCAATATTTTGGATTTTTGAAAATTTCACTTTTTTGTGAAAATATCCACTAAATGAGGGAATAATATGTATGAGGGTACCCCAGGAGAGTTCCAAATGTGTGTGGGTAGAATATATATCCCACTGGGGTAAAATTGAAAAAAGTTGAGAAATTTTTTTTTTGGACTTAGTCATTTTTCCGGCGTTTATCAGACTTTCAGATAGGGCAAATGTCAGTGAGCGTTCTGATTTCAGTTTCAGAGCGTTTCGCCCATTGAGTCCTTGATATTTCGTCGTTTTCAGCCAATATTTTGGATTTTTGAAAATTTCATTTTTTTTGTGAAAATATCCACTAAATGAGGGAATAATATGTATGAGGGTACCCCAGGAGAGTTCCAAATGTGTGTGGGTAGAATATATATCCCACGGGGGTAAAATTGAAAAAAGTTGAAAAATTTTTTTTTTGGACTTAGTCATCTATCCGGCGTTTATCAGACTTTCAGATAGGGCAAATGTCAGTGAGCATTCCGATTTCAGTTCCAGAGTGATTCGCCCATTGAGTCCTTGATATTTAGTCGTTTTCAGCCAATATTTTGGATTTTTGAAAATTTCATTTTTTTGTGAAAATATCCACTAAATGAGGGAATAATATGTGTGAGGGTACCCCAGGAGAGTTCCAAATGTGTGTGGGTAGAATATATCCCACTGGGGCAAAATTGAAAAAAGTTGAGAAAATTTTTTTTTTGGACTTAGTCATTTTTCCGGCGTTTATCAGACTTTCAGATAGGGGAAATGTCAGTGAGCGTTCCGATTTCAGTTCCAGAGCAATTTGCCCAATGAGTCCTTGATATTTAGTCGTTTTCAGCCACTATTTTGGATTTTTGAAAATTTCACTTTTTTGTGAAAATATCCACTAAATGAGGGAATAATATGTGTGAGGGTACCCCAGGAGATTTCCAAATGTGTGTGGGTAGAATATATATCCCACGGGGGTAAAATTGAAAAAAGTTGAGAAAATTTTTTTTTGGACTTAGTCATTTTTCCGGCGTTTATCAGACTTTCAGATAGGGCAAATGTCAGTGAGCGTTCCGATTTCAGTTCCAGAGCGATTCGCCCAATGAGTCCTTGATATTTAGTCGTTTTCAGCCAATATTTTGGATTTTTGAAAATTTCACTTTTTTGTGAAAATATCCACTAAATGAGGGAATAATATGGTGAGGGTACCCCAGGAGAGTTCCAAATGTGTGTGGGTAGAATATATATCCCACGGGGGTAAAATTGAAAAAAGTTGAGAAAATTTTTTTTTGGACTTAGTCATTTTTCCGGCGTTTATCAGACTTTCAGATAGGGCAAATGTCAGTGAGCGTTCTGATTTCAGTTCCAGAGCGATTCGCCCAATGAGTCCTTGATATTTAGTCGTTTTCAGCCAATATTTTGGATTTTTGAAAATTTCACTTTTTTGTGAAAATATCCACTAAATGAGGGAATAATATGTGTGAGGGTACCCCAGGAGAGTTCCAAATGTGTGTGGGTAGAATATATATCCCACTGGGGTAAAATTGAAAAAAGTTGAGAAAATTTTTTTTTGGACTTAGATATTTTTCCGGCGTTTATCAGACTTTCAGATACGGCAAATGTCAGTGAGCGTTCCGATTTCAGTTCCAGAGTGATTCGCCCAATGAGTCCTTGATATTTAGTTTTTTCAGCCAATATTTTGGATTTTTGAAAATTTCACTTTTGTGAAAATATCCACTAAATGAGGGAATAATATGTGTGAGGGTACCCCAGGAGAGTTCCAAATGTGTGTGGGTAAAATATATATCCCACGGGGGTAAAATTGAAAAAAGTTGAAAAATTTTTTTTTTGGACTTAGTCATCTATCTGGCGTTTATCAGACTTTCAGATAGGGCAAATGTCATTGAGCATTCCGATTTCAGTTCCAGATTGATTCGCCCAATGAGTCCATGATATTTAGTCGTTTTCAGCCAATATTTTGGATTTTTGAAAATTTCACTTTTTTGTGAAAATATCCACTAAATGAGGGAATAATATGTGTGAGGGTACCCCAGGAGAGTTCCAAATGTGTGTGGGTAGAATATATATCCCACGGGGGTAAAATTGAAAAAAGTTGAAAAATTTTTTTTTTGGACTTAGTCATCTATCCGGCGTTTATCAGACTTTCAGATAGGCAAATGTCAGTGAGCGTTCCGATTTCAGTTCCAGAGTGATTCGCCCAATGAGTCCTTGATATTTAGTTGTTTTCAGCCAATATTTTGGATTTTTGAAAATTTTACTTTTTTCTGAAAAAATCCACTAAATGAGGGAATAATATGTGTGAGGGTACCCCAGGAGAGTTCCAAATGTGTGTGGGTAGAATATATATCCCAATGGGGTAGAATTGAAAAAAGTTGCGAAAATTTTTTTTGGGACTTAGTCATTTTTCCGGCGTTTATCATACTTTCAGATAGGGCAAATGTCAGTGAGCATTCCGATTTCAGTTCCAGAGTGATTCGCCCAATGAGTCCTTGATATTTAGTTTTTTCAGCCAATATTTTGGATTTTTGAAAATTTCACTTTTGTGAAAATATCCACTAAATGAGGGAATAATATGTGTGAGGGTACCCCAGGAGAGTTCCAAATGTGTGTGGGTAAAATATATATCCCACGGGGGTAAAATTGAAAAAAGTTGAAAAATTTTTTTTTTGGACTTAGTCATCTATCTGGCGTTTATCAGACTTTCAGATAGGGCAAATGTCATTGAGCATTCCGATTTCAGTTCCAGATTGATTCGCCCAATGAGTCCATGATATTTAGTCGTTTTCAGCCAATATTTTGGATTTTTGAAAATTTCACTTTTTTGTGAAAATATCCACTAAATGAGGGAATAATATGTGTGAGGGTACCCCAGGAGAGTTCCAAATGTTTGTGGGTAGAATATATATCCCAATGGGGTAGAATTGAAAAAAGTTGAGAAAATTTTTTTTGGGACTTAGTCATTTTTCCGGCGTTTATCAGACTTTCAGATAGGGCAAATGTCAGTGAGCATTCTGATTTCAGTTCCAGAGCGATTCGCCCAATGAGTCCTTGATATTTAGTAGTTTTCAGCCAATATTTTGGATTTTTGAAAATATCACTTTTTTGTGAAAATATCCACTAAATGAGGGAATAATATGTGTGAGGGTACCCCAGGAGAGTTCCAAATGTGTGTGGGTAGAATATATAAGAATATGTATCCCACGGGGGTAAAATTGAAAAAGTTGAAAATTTTTTTTTTTGGACTTAGTCATCTATCCGGCGTTTATCAGACTTTCAGATAGGGCAAATGTCAGTGAGCGTTCCGATTTCAGTTCCAGAGTGATTCGCCCAATGAGTCCTTGATATTTAGTCGTTTTCAGCCAATATTTTAGATTTTTGAAAATTTCACTTTTTTGTGAAAATATCCACTAAATGAGGGAATAATATGTGTGAGGGTACCCCAGGAGAGTTCTAAATGTGTGTGGGTAGAATATATATCCCACGGGGGTAAAATTGAAAAAAGTTGAGAAAATTTTTTTTTGGACTTAGTCATTTTTCCGGCGTTTATCAGACTTTCAGATAGGGCAAATGTCAGTGAGCGTTCTGATTTCAGTTCCAGAGCGATTCGCCCAATGAGTCCTTGATATTTAGTCGTTTTCAGCCAATATTTTGGATTTTTGAAAATTTCACTTTTTTGTGAAAATATCCACTAAATGAGGGAATAATATGTGTGAGGGTACCCCAGGAGAGTTCCAAATGTGTGTGGGTAGAATTGAAAAAAAGTTGCGAAAATTTTTTTTGAGACTTAGTCATTTTTCCGACGTTTATCAGACTTTCAGATAGGGCAAATGTCAGTGAGCGTTCCGATTTCAGTTCCAGAGTGATTCGCCCAATGAGTCCTTGATATTTAGTCGTTTTCAGTCAATATTTTAGATTTTTGAAAATTTCACTTTTTTGTGAAAATATCCACTAAATGAGGGAATAATATGTGTGAGGGTACCCCAGGAGAGTTCGAAATGTGTGTGGGTAGAATATATATCCCACGGGGGTAAAATTGAAAAAAGTTGAGAAAATTTTTTTTTGGACTTAGTCACTTTTCCGGCGTTTATCAGACTTTCAGATAGGGCAAATGTCAGTGAGCGTTCTGATTTCAGTTCCAGAGCGATTCGCCCAATGAGTCCTTGATATTTAGTCGTTTTCAGCCAATATTTTGGATTTTTGAAAATTTAACTTTTATGTGAAAATATCCACTAAATGAGGGAATAATATGTGTGAGGGTACCCCAGGAGAGTTCCAAATGTGTGTGGGTAGAATATATATCCCACTGGGGTAAAATTGAAAAAAGTTGAGGAAATTTTTTTTTGGACTTAGTCATTTTTCCGGCGTTTATCAGACTTTCAGATAGGGCAAATGTCAGTGAGCGTTCCGATTTCAGTTCCAGAGCGATTCGCCCAATGAGTCCTTGATATTTAGTCGTTTTCAGCCAATATTTTGGATTTTTGAAAATTTCACTTTTTTGTGAAAATATCCACTAAATGAGGGAATAATATGTGTGAGGGTACCCCAGGAGAGTTCCAAATGTGTGTGGGTAGAATATATATCCCATGGGGGTAAAATTGAAAAAAGTTGAAAAATTTTTTTTTTGGACTTACTCCTCTATACGGCGTTTATCAGACTTTCAGATAGGGCAAATGTCAGTGAGCGTTCCGATTTCAGTTCCAGAGCGATTCGCCCAATGAGTCCTTGATATTTAGTCGTTTTCAGCCAATATTTTGGATTTTTGAAAATTTCACTTTTTTGTGAAAATATCCACTAAATGAGGGAATAATATGTGTGAGGGTACCCCAGGAGAGTTCCAAATGTGTGTGGGTAGAATATATATCCCACTGGGGTAAAATTGAAAAAAGTTGAGAAAATTTTTTTTTGGACTTAGATATTTTTCCGGCGTTTATCAGACTTTCAGATAGGGCAAATGTCAGTGAGCGTTCCAATTTCAGTTCCAGAGCGATTCGCCCAATGAGTCCTTGATATTTAGTCGTTTTCAGCCAATATTTTGGATTTTTGAAAATTTCACTTTTTTGTGAAAATATCCACTAAATGAGGGAATAATATGTGTGAGGGTACCCCAGGAGAGTTCCAAATGTGTGTGGGTAGAATATATATCCCAATGGGGTAGAATTGAAAAAAGTTGCGAAAATTTTTTTTGGGACTTAGTCATTTTTCCGACGTTTATCAGACTTTCAGATAGGGCAAATGTCAGTGAGCGTTCCGATTTCAGTTCCAGAGTGATTCGCCCAATGAGTCCTTGATATTTAGTCGTTTTCAGCCAATATTTTAGATTTTTGAAAATTTCACTTTTTTGTGAAAATATCCACTAAATGAGGGAATAATATGTGTGAGGGTACCCCAGCAGAGTTCGAAATGTGTGTGGGTAGAATATATATCCCACGGGGGTAAAATTGAAAAAAGTTGAGAAAATTTTTTTTTGGACTTAGTCACTTTTCCGGCGTTTATCAGACTTTCAGATAGGGCAAATGTCAGTGAGCGTTCTGATTTCAGTTCCAGAGCGATTCGCCCAATGAGTCCTTGATATTTAGTCGTTTTCAGCAAATATTTTGGATTTTTGAAAATTTAACTTTTATGTGAAAATATCCACTAAATGAGGGAATAATATGTGTGAGGGTACCCCAGGAGAGTTCCAAATGTGTGTGGGTAGAATATATATCCCACTGGGGTAAAATTGAAAAAAGTTGAGAAAATTTTTTTTTGGACTTAGTCATTTTTCCGGCGTTTATCAGACTTTCAGATAGGGCAAATGTCAGTGAGCGTTCCGATTTCAGTTCCAGAGCGATTCGCCCAATGAGTCCTTGATATTTAGTCGTTTTCAGCCAATATTTTGGATTTTTGAAAATTTCACTTTTTTGTGAAAATATCCACTAAATGAGGGAATAATATGTGTGAGGGTACCCCAGGAGAGTTCCAAATGTGTGTGGGTAGAATATATATCCCATGGGGGTAAAATTGAAAAAAGTTGAAAAATTTTTTTTTTGGACTTAGTCCTCTATCCGGCGTTTATCAGACTTTCAGATAGGGCAAATGTCAGTGAGCGTTCCGATTTCAGTTCCAGAGTGATTCAACCAATGAGTCCTTCCTTGATATTTAGTCGTTTTCAGCCAATATTTTAGATTTTTGAAAATTTCACTTTTTTGTGAAAATATCCACTAAATGAGGGAATAATATGTGTGAGGGTACCCCAGGAGAGTTCCAAATGTGTGTGGGTAGAATATATATCCCACGGGGGTAAAATTGAAAAAAGTTGAGAAAATTTTTTTTTGGACTTAGTCATTTTTCCGGCGTTTATCAGACTTTCAGATAGGGCAAATGTCAGTGAGCATTCCGATTTCAGTTCCAGAGCGATTCGCCCAATGAGTCCTTGATATTTAGTCGTTTTCAGCCAATATTTTGGATTTTTGAAAATTTCACTTTTTTGTGAAAATATCCACTAAATGAGGGAATAATATGTGTGAGGGTACCCCAGGAGAGTTCCAAATGTGTGTGGGTAGAATATATATCCCACTGGGGTAAAATTGAAAAAAGTTGAGAAAATTTTTTTTTGGACTTAGATATTTTTCCGGCGTTTATCAGACTTTCAGATACGGCAAATGTCAGTGAGCGTTCTGATTTCAGTTCCAGAGCGATTCGCCCAATGAGTCCTTGATATTTAGTCGTTTTCAGCCAATATTTTGGATTTTTGAAAATTTCACTTTTTTGTGAAAATATCCACTAAATGAGGGAATAATATGTGTGAGGGTACCCCAGGAGAGTTCGAAATGTGTGTGGGTAGAATATATATCCCACGGGGGTAAAATTGAAAAAAGTTGAAAAATTTTTTTTTTGGACTTAGTCATCTATCTGGCGTTTATCAGACTTTCAGATAGGGCAAATGTCAGTGAGCGTTCCGATTTCAGTTCCAGAGTGATTCACCCAAAGAGTCATTGATATTTAGTTGTTTTCAGCCAATATTTTGGATTTTTGAAAATTTTACTTTTTTGTGAAAAAATCCACTAAATGAGGGAATAATATGTGTGAGGGTACCCCAGGAGAGTTCCAAATGTGTGTGGGTAGAATATATATCCCAATGGGGTAGAATTGAAAAAAGTTGCGAAAATTTTTTTTGGGACTTAGTCATTTTTCCGGCGTTTATCAGACTTTCAGATAGGGCAAATGTCAGTGAGCGTTCCGATTTCAGTTCAAGAGCGATTCGCCCAATGAGTCCTTGATATTTAGTCGTTTTCAGCCAATATTTTGGATTTTTGAAAATTTTACTTTTTTGTGAAAAAATCCACTAAATGAGGGAATAATATGTGTGAGGGTACCCCAGGAGAGTTCCAAATGTGTGTGGGTAGAATATATATCCCACGGGGGTAAAATTGAAAAAAGTTGAAACATTTTTTTTTTGGACTTAGTCATCTATCCGGCGTTTATCAGACTTTCAGATAGGGCAATTGTCAGTGAGCGTTCCGCTTTCAGTTCCAGAGTGATTCGCCCAATGAGTCCTTGATATTTAGTTGTTTTCAGCCAATATTTTGGATTTTTGAAAATTTCACTTTTTTGTGAAAATATCCACTAAATGAGGGAATAATATGTGTGAGGGTACCCCAGGAGAGTTCCAAATGTGTGTGGGTAGAATATATATCCCAATGGGGTAGAATTGAAAAAAGTTGCGAAAAATTTTTTTGGCACTTAGTCATTTTTCCGCCGTTTATCAGACTTTCAGATAGGGCAAATGTCAGTGAGCGTTCCGATTTCAGTTCCAGAGTGATTCGCCCAATGAGTCCTTGATATTTAGTCGTTTTCAGCCAATATTTTAGATTTTTGAAAATTTCACTTTTTTGTGAAAATATCCACTAAATGAGGGAATAATATGTGTGAGGGTACCCCAGCAGAGTTCGAAATGTGTGTGGGTAGAATATATATCCCACGGGGGTAAAATTGAAAAAAGTTGAGAAAATTTTTTTTTGGACTTAGTCACTTTTCCGGCGTTTATCAGACTTTCAGATAGGGCAAATGTCAGTGAGCGTTCTGATTTCAGTTCCAGAGCGATTCGCCCAATGAGTCCTTGATATTTAGTCGTTTTCAGCAAATATTTTGGATTTTTGAAAATTTAACTTTTATGTGAAAATATCCACTAAATGAGGGAATAATATGTGTGAGGGTACCCCAGGAGAGTTCCAAATGTGTGTGGGTAGAATATATATCCCACTGGGGTAAAATTGAAAAAAGTTGAGAAAATTTTTTTTTGGACTTAGTCATTTTTCCGGCGTTTATCAGACTTTCAGATAGGGCAAATGTCAGTGAGCGTTCCGATTTCAGTTCCAGAGCGATTCGCCCAATGAGTCCTTGATATTTAGTCGTTTTCAGCCAATATTTTGGATTTTTGAAAATTTCACTTTTTTGTGAAAATATCCACTAAATGAGGGAATAATATGTGTGAGGGTACCCCAGGAGAGTTCCAAATGTGTGTGGGTAGAATATATATCCCACGGGGGTAAAATTGAAAAAAGTTGAAAAATTTTTTTTTTCGACTTAGTCATCTATCTGGCGTTTATCAGACTTTCAGATAGGGCAAATGTCAGTGAGCGTTCCGATTTCAGTTCCAGATTGATTCGCCCAATGAGTCCTTGATATTTAGTCGTTTTCAGCCAATATTTTGGATTTTTGAAAATTTCACTTTTTTGTGAAAATATCCACTAAATGAGGGAATAATATGTGTGAGGGTACCCCAGGAGAGTTCCAAATGTGTGTGGGTAGAATATATATCCCAATGGGGTAGAATTGAAAAAAGTTGAGAAAATTTTTTTTGGACTTAGTCATTTTTCCGGCGTTTATCAGACTTTCAGATAGGGCAAATGTCAGTGAGCGCTCCGATTTCAGTTCCAGAGCGATTCGCCCAATGAGTCCTTGATATTTAGTCGTTTACAGCCAATATTTTGGATTTTTGAAAATTTCACTTTTTTGTGAAAATATCCACTAAATGAGGGAATAATATGTGTGAGGGTACCCCAGGAGAGTTCCAAATGTGTGTGGGTAGAATATATATCCCAATGGGGTAAAATTGAAAAAAGTTGAGAAAATTTTTTTTTGGACTTAGTCATTTTTCCGGCGTTTATCAGACTTTCAGATAGGGGAAATGTCAGTGAGCGTTCCTATTTCAGTTCCAGAGCGATTCGCCCAATGAGTCCTTGATATTTAGTCGTTTTCGGCCAATATTTTGGATTTTTGAAAATTTCACTTTTTTGTGAAAATATCCACTAAATGAGGGAATAATATGTATGAGGGTACCCCAGGAGAGTTCCAAATGTGTGTGGGTAGAATATATATCCCACGGGGGTAAAATTGAAAAAAGTTGAGAAAATTTTTTTTTTGGACTTAGTCATTTTTCCGGCGTTTATCAGACTTTCAGATAGGGGAAATGTCAGTGAGCGTTCCGATTTCAGTTCCAGAGCGATTCGCCTAATGAGTCCTTGATATTTAGTCGTTTTCGGCCAATATTTTGGATTTTTGAAAATTTCACTTTTTTGTGAAAATATCCACTAAATGAGGGAATAATATGTGTGAGGGTACCCCAGGAGAGTTCCAAATGTGTGTGGGTAGAATATATATCCCACAGGGATAAAATTGAAAAAAGTTGCGAAAATTTTTTTTGGGACTTAGTCATTTTTCCGACGTTTATCAGACTTTCAGATAGGGGAAATGTCAGTGAGCGTTCCGATTTCAGTTCCAGAGCGATTCGCCTAATGAGTCCTTGATATTTAGTCGTTTTCAGCCAATATTTTGGATTTTTGAAAATTTCATTTTTTTGTGAAAATATCCACTAAATGAGGGAATAATATGTGTGAGGGTACCCCAGGAGAGTTCCAAATGTGTGTGGGTAGAATATATCCCACTGGGGCAAAATTGAAAAAAGTTGAGAAAATTTTTTTTTTTGGACTTAGTCATTTTTCCGGCGTTTATCAGACTTTCAGATAGGGGAAATGTCAGTGAGCGTTCCGATTTCAGTTCCAGAGCAATTTGCCCAATGAGTCCTTGATATTTAGTCGTTTTCAGCCACTATTTTGGATTTTTGAAAATTTCACTTTTTTGTGAAAATATCCACTAAATGAGGGAATAATATGTGTGAGGGTACCCCAGGAGATTTCCAAATGTGTGTGGGTAGAATATATATCCCACGGGGGTAAAATTGAAAAAAGTTGAGAAAATTTTTTTTTGGACTTAGTCATTTTTCCGGCGTTTATCAGACTTTCAGATAGGGCAAATGTCAGTGAGCGTTCCGATTTCAGTTCCAGAGCGATTCGCCCAATGAGTCCTTGATATTTAGTCGTTTTCAGCCAATATTTTGGATTTTTGAAAATTTCACTTTTTTGTGAAAATATCCACTAAATGAGGGAATAATATGGTGAGGGTACCCCAGGAGAGTTCCAAATGTGTGTGGGTAGAATATATATCCCACGGGGGTAAAATTGAAAAAAGTTGAGAAAATTTTTTTTTGGACTTAGTCATTTTTCCGGCGTTTATCAGACTTTCAGATAGGGCAAATGTCAGTGAGCGTTCTGATTTCAGTTGCAGAGCGATTCGCCCAATGAGTCCTTGATATTTAGTCGTTTTCAGCCAATATTTTGGATTTTTGAAAATTTCACTTTTTTGTGAAAATATCCACTAAATGAGGGAATAATATGTGTGAGGGTACCCCAGGAGAGTTCCAAATGTGTGTGGGTAGAATATATATCCCACTGGGGTAAAATTGAAAAAAGTTGAGAAAATTTTTTTTTGGACTTAGATATTTTTCCGGCGTTTATCAGACTTTCAGATACGGCAAATGTCAGTGAGCGTTCCGATTTCAGTTCCAGAGCGATTCGCCCAATGAGTCCTTGATATTTAGTCGTTTTCAGCCAATATTTTGGATTTTTGAAAATTTCACTTTTTTGTGAAAATATCCACTAAATGAGGGAATAATATGTGTGAGGGTACCCCAGGAGAGTTCCAAATGTGTGTGGGTAGAATAAATATCCCACGGGGGTAAAATTGAAAAAAGTTGAAAAATTTTTTTTTTGGACTTAGTCATCTATCCGGCGTTTATCAGACTTTCAGATAGGGCAAATGTCAGTGAGCGTTCCGATTTCAGTTCCAGAGTGATTCGCCCAATGAGTCATTGATATTTAGTTGTTTTCAGCCAATATTTTGGATTTTTGAAAATTTTACTTTTTTCTGAAAAAATCCACTAAATGAGGGAATAATATGTGTGAGGGTACCCCAGGAGAGTTCCAAATGTGTGTGGGTAGAATATATATCCCAATGGGGTAGAATTGAAAAAAGTTGCGAAAATTTTTTTTGGGACTTAGTCATTTTTCCGGCGTTTATCATACTTTCAGATAGGGCAAATGTCAGTGAGCGTTCTGATTTCAGTTCCAGAGCGATTCGACCAATGAGTCATTGATATTTAGTCGTTTTCAGCCAATATTTTGGATTTTTGAAAATTTCACTTTTTTGTGAAAATATCCACTAAATGAGGGAATAATATGTGTGAGGGTACCCCAGGAGAGTTCCAAATGTGTGTGGGTAGAATATATATCCCACTGGGGTAAAATTGAAAAAAGTTGAGAAAATTTTTTTATGGACTTAGTCATTTTTCCGGCGTTTATCATACTTTCAGATAGGGCAAATGTCAGTGAGCATTCCGATTTCAGTTCCAGAGTGATTCGCCCAATGAGTCCTTGATATTTAGTTTTTTCAGCCAATATTTTGGATTTTTGAAAATTTCACTTTTGTGAAAATATCCACTAAATGAGGGAATAATATGTGTGAGGGTACCCCAGGAGAGTTCCAAATGTGTGTGGGTAAAATATATATCCCACGGGGGTAAAATTGAAAAAAGTTGAAAAATTTTTTTTTTGGACTTAGTCATCTATCTGGCGTTTATCAGACTTTCAGATAGGGCAAATGTCATTGAGCATTCCGATTTCAGTTCCAGATTGATTCGCCCAATGAGTCCATGATATTTAGTCGTTTTCAGCCAATATTTTGGATTTTTGAAAATTTCACTTTTTTGTGAAAATATCCACTAAATGAGGGAATAATATGTGTGAGGGTACCCCAGGAGAGTTCCAAATGTTTGTGGGTAGAATATATATCCCAATGGGGTAGAATTGAAAAAAGTTGAGAAAATTTTTTTTGGGACTTAGTCATTTTTCCGGCGTTTATCAGACTTTCAGATAGGGCAAATGTCAGTGAGCATTCTGATTTCAGTTCGAGAGCGATTCGCCCAATGAGTCCTTGATATTTAGTAGTTTTCAGCCAATATTTTGGATTTTTGAAAATTTCACTTTTTTGTGAAAATATCCACTAAATGAGGGAATAATATGTGTGAGGGTACCCCAGGAGAGTTCCAAATGTGTGTGGGTAGAATATATAAGAATATGTATCCCACGGGGGTAAAATTGAAAAAGTTGAAAATTTTTTTTTTTGGACTTAGTCATCTATCCGGCGTTTATCAGACTTTCAGATAGGGCAAATGTCAGTGAGCGTTCCGATTTCAGTTCCAGAGTGATTCGCCCAATGAGTCCTTGATATTTAGTCGTTTTCAGCCAATATTTTAGATTTTTGAAAATTTCACTTTTTTGTGAAAATATCCACTAAATGAGGGAATAATATGTGTGAGGGTACCCCAGGAGAGTTCTAAATGTGTGTGGGTAGAATATATATCCCACGGGGGTAAAATTGAAAAAAGTTGAGAAAATTTTTTTTTGGACTTAGTCATTTTTCCGGCGTTTATCAGACTTTCAGATAGGGCAAATGTCAGTGAGCGTTCTGATTTCAGTTCCAGAGCGATTCGCCCAATGAGTCCTTGATATTTAGTCGTTTTCAGCCAATATTTTGGATTTTTGAAAATTTCACTTTTTTGTGAAAATATCCACTAAATGAGGGAATAATATGTGTGAGGGTACCCCAGGAGAGTTCCAAATGTGTGTGGGTAGAATATATATCCCAATGGGGTAGAATTGAAAAAAAGTTGCGAAAATTTTTTTTGAGACTTAGTCATTTTTCCGACGTTTATCAGACTTTCAGATAGGGCAAATGTCAGTGAGCGTTCCGATTTCAGTTCCAGAGTGATTCGCCCAATGAGTCCTTGATATTTAGTCGTTTTCAGTCAATATTTTAGATTTTTGAAAATTTCACTTTTTTGTGAAAATATCCACTAAATGAGGGAATAATATGTGTGAGGGTACCCCAGGAGAGTTCGAAATGTGTGTGGGTAGAATATATATCCCACGGGGGTAAAATTGAAAAAAGTTGAGAAAATTTTTTTTTGGACTTAGTCACTTTTCCGGCGTTTATCAGACTTTCAGATAGGGCAAATGTCAGTGAGCGTTCTGATTTCAGTTCCAGAGCGATTCGCCCAATGAGTCCTTGATATTTAGTCGTTTTCAGCCAATATTTTGGATTTTTGAAAATTTAACTTTTATGTGAAAATATCCACTAAATGAGGGAATAATATGTGTGAGGGTACCCCAGGAGAGTTCCAAATGTGTGTGGGTAGAATATATATCCCACTGGGGTAAAATTGAAAAAAGTTGAGAAAATTTTTTTTTGGACTTAGTCATTTTTCCGGCGTTTATCAGACTTTCAGATAGGGCAAATGTCAGTGAGCGTTCCGATTTCAGTTCCAGAGCGATTCGCCCAATGAGTCCTTGATATTTAGTCGTTTTCAGCCAATATTTTGGATTTTTGAAAATTTCACTTTTTTGTGAAAATATCCACTAAATGAGGGAATAATATGTGTGAGGGTACCCCAGGAGAGTTCCAAATGTGTGTGGGTAGAATATATATCCCATGGGGGTAAAATTGAAAAAAGTTGAAAAATTTTTTTTTTGGACTTACTCCTCTATACGGCGTTTATCAGACTTTCAGATAGGGCAAATGTCAGTGAGCGTTCCGATTTCAGTTCCAGAGCGATTCGCCCAATGAGTCCTTGATATTTAGTCGTTTTCAGCCAATATTTTGGATTTTTGAAAATTTCACTTTTTTGTGAAAATATCCACTAAATGAGGGAATAATATGTGTGAGGGTACCCCAGGAGAGTTCCAAATGTGTGTGGGTAGAATATATATCCCACTGGGGTAAAATTGAAAAAAGTTGAGAAAATTTTTTTTTGGACTTAGATATTTTTCCGGCGTTTATCAGACTTTCAGATAGGGCAAATGTCAGTGAGCGTTCCAATTTCAGTTCCAGAGCGATTCGCCCAATGAGTCCTTGATATTTAGTCGTTTTCAGCCAATATTTTGGATTTTTGAAAATTTCACTTTTTTGTGAAAATATCCACTAAATGAGGGAATAATATGTGTGAGGGTACCCCAGGAGAGTTCCAAATGTGTGTGGGTAGAATATATATCCCAATGGGGTAGAATTGAAAAAAGTTGCGAAAATTTTTTTTGGGACTTAGTCATTTTTCCGACGTTTATCAGACTTTCAGATAGGGCAAATGTCAGTGAGCGTTCCGATTTCAGCTCCAGAGTGATTCGCCCAATGAGTCCTTGATATTTAGTCGTTTTCAGCCAATATTTTAGATTTTTGAAAATTTCACTTTTTTGTGAAAATATCCACTAAATGAGGGAATAATATGTGTGAGGGTACCCCAGCAGAGTTCGAAATGTGTGTGGGTAGAATATATATCCCACGGGGGTAAAATTGAAAAAAGTTGAGAAAATTTTTTTTTGGACTTAGTCACTTTTCCGGCGTTTATCAGACTTTCAGATAGGGCAAATGTCAGTGAGCGTTCTGATTTCAGTTCCAGAGCGATTCGCCCAATGAGTCCTTGATATTTAGTCGTTTTCAGCAAATATTTTGGATTTTTGAAAATTTAACTTTTATGTGAAAATATCCACTAAATGAGGGAATAATATGTGTGAGGGTACCCCAGGAGAGTTCCAAATGTTTGTGGGTAGAATATATATCCCACTGGGGTAAAATTGAAAAAAGTTGAGAAAATTTTTTTTTGGACTTAGTCATTTTTCCGGCGTTTATCAGACTTTCAGATAGGGCAAATGTCAGTGAGCGTTCCGATTTCAGTTCCAGAGCGATTCGCCCAATGAGTCCTTGATATTTAGTCGTTTTCAGCCAATATTTTGGATTTTTGAAAATTTCACTTTTTTGTGAAAATATCCACTAAATGAGGGAATAATATGTGTGAGGGTACCCCAGGAGAGTTCCAAATGTGTGTGGGTAGAATATATATCCCATGGGGGTAAAATTGAAAAAAGTTGAAAAATTTTTTTTTTGGACTTAGTCCTCTATCCGGCGTTTATCAGACTTTCAGATAGGGCAAATGTCAGTGAGCGTTCCGATTTCAGTTCCAGAGTGATTCACCCAATGAGTCCTTCCTTGATATTTAGTCGTTTTCAGCCAATATTTTAGATTTTTGAAAATTTCACTTTTTTGTGAAAATATCCACTAAATGAGGGAATAATATGTGTGAGGGTACCCCAGGAGAGTTCCAAATGTGTGTGGGTAGAATATATATCCCACTGGGGTAAAATTGAAAAAAGTTGCGAAAATTTTTTTTGAGACTTAGTCATTTTTCCGACGTTTATCAGACTTTCAGATAGGGCAAATGTCAGTGAGCGTTCCGATTTCAGTTCCAGAGTGATTCGCCCAATGAGTCCTTGATATTTAGTCGTTTTCAGTCAATATTTTAGATTTTTGAAAATTTCACTTTTTTGTGAAAATATCCACTAAATGAGGGAATAATATGTGTGAGGGTACCCCAGGAGAGTTCGAAATGTGTGTGGGTAGAATATATATCCCACGGGGGTAAAATTGAAAAAAGTTGAGAAAATTTTTTTTTGGACTTAGTCACTTTTCCGGCGTTTATCAGACTTTCAGATAGGGCAAATGTCAGTGAGCGTTCTGATTTCAGTTCCAGAGCGATTCGCCCAATGAGTCCTTGATATTTAGTCGTTTTCAGCCAATATTTTGGATTTTTGAAAATTTAACTTTTATGTGAAAATATCCACTAAATGAGGGAATAATATGTGTGAGGGTACCCCAGGAGAGTTCCAAATGTGTGTGGGTAGAATATATATCCCACTGGGGTAAAATTGAAAAAAGTTGAGAAAATTTTTTTTTGGACTTAGTCATTTTTCCGGCGTTTATCAGACTTTCAGATAGGGCAAATGTCAGTGAGCGTTCCGATTTCAGTTCCAGAGCGATTCGCCCAATGAGTCCTTGATATTTAGTCGTTTTCAGCCAATATTTTGGATTTTTGAAAATTTCACTTTTTTGTGAAAATATCCACTAAATGAGGGAATAATATGTGTGAGGGTACCCCAGGAGAGTTCCAAATGTGTGTGGGTAGAATATATATCCCATGGGGGTAAAATTGAAAAAAGTTGAAAAATTTTTTTTTTGGACTTACTCCTCTATACGGCGTTTATCAGACTTTCAGATAGGGCAAATGTCAGTGAGCGTTCCGATTTCAGTTCCAGAGCGATTCGCCCAATGAGTCCTTGATATTTAGTCGTTTTCAGCCAATATTTTGGATTTTTGAAAATTTCACTTTTTTGTGAAAATATCCACTAAATGAGGGAATAATATGTGTGAGGGTACCCCAGGAGAGTTCCAAATGTGTGTGGGTAGAATATATATCCCACTGGGGTAAAATTGAAAAAAGTTGAGAAAATTTTTTTTTGGACTTAGATATTTTTCCGGCGTTTATCAGACTTTCAGATAGGGCAAATGTCAGTGAGCGTTCCGATTTCAGTTCCAGAGTGATTCGCCCAATGAGTCCTTGATATTTAGTCGTTTTCAGCCAATATTTTAGATTTTTGAAAATTTCACTTTTTTGTGAAAATATCCACTAAATGAGGGAATATGTGTGAGGGTACCCCAGCAGAGTTCGAAATGTGTGTGGGTAGAATATATATCCCACGGGGGTAAAATTGAAAAAAGTTGAGAAAATTTTTTTTTGGACTTAGTCACTTTTCCGGCGTTTATCAGACTTTCAGATAGGGCAAATGTCAGTGAGCGTTCTGATTTCAGTTCCAGAGCGATTCGCCCAATGAGTCCTTGATATTTAGTCGTTTTCAGCAAATATTTTGGATTTTTGAAAATTTAACTTTTATGTGAAAATATCCACTAAATGAGGGAATAATATGTGTGAGGGTACCCCAGGAGAGTTCCAAATGTGTGTGGGTAGAATATATATCCCACTGGGGTAAAATTGAAAAAAGTTGAGAAAATTTTTTTTTGGACTTAGTCATTTTTCCGGCGTTTATCAGACTTTCAGATAGGTCAAATGTCAGTGAGCGTTCCGATTTCAGTTCCAGAGCGATTCGCCCAATGAGTCCTTGATATTTAGTCGTTTTCAGCCAATATTTTGGATTTTTGAAAATTTCACTTTTTTGTGAAAATATCCACTAAATGAGGGAATAATATGTGTGAGGGTACCCCAGGAGAGTTCCAAATGTGTGTGGGTAGAATATATATCCCATGGGGGTAAAATTGAAAAAAGTTGAAAAATTTTTTTTTTGGACTTAGTCCTCTATCCGGCGTTTATCAGACTTTCAGATAGGGCAAATTTCAGTGAGCGTTCCGATTTCAGTTCCAGAGTGATTCACCCAATGAGTCCTTCCTTGATATTTAGTCGTTTTCAGCCAATATTTTAGATTTTTGAAAATTTCACTTTTTTGTGAAAATATCCACTAAATGAGGGAATAATATGTGTGAGGGTACCCCAGGAGAGTTCCAAATGTGTGTGGGTAGAATATATATCCCACGGGGGTAAAATTGAAAAAAGTTGAGAAAATTTTTTTTTGGACTTAGTCATTTTTCCGGCGTTTATCAGACTTTCAGATAGGGCAAATGTCAGTGAGCATTCCGATTTCAGTTCCAGAGCGATTCGCCCAATGAGTCCTTGATATTTAGTCGTTTTCAGCCAATATTTTGGATTTTTGAAAATTTCACTTTTTTGTGAAAATATCCACTAAATGAGGGAATAATATGTGTGAGGGTACCCCAGGAGAGTTCCAAATGTGTGTGGGTAGAATATATATCCCACTGGGGTAAAATTGAAAAAAGTTGCGAAAATTTTTTTTGAGACTTAGTCATTTTTCCGACGTTTATCAGACTTTCAGATAGGGCAAATGTCAGTGAGCGTTCCGATTTCAGTTCCAGAGTGATTCGCCCAATGAGTCCTTGATATTTAGTCGTTTTCAGTCAATATTTTAGATTTTTGAAAATTTCACTTTTTTGTGAAAATATCCACTAAATGAGGGAATAATATGTGTGAGGGTACCCCAGGAGAGTTCGAAATGTGTGTGGGTAGAATATATATCCCACGGGGGTAAAATTGAAAAAAGTTGAGAAAATTTTTTTTTGGACTTAGTCACTTTTCCGGCGTTTATCAGACTTTCAGATAGGGCAAATGTCAGTGAGCGTTCTGATTTCAGTTCCAGAGCGATTCGCCCAATGAGTCCTTGATATTTAGTCGTTTTCAGCCAATATTTTGGATTTTTGAAAATTTAACTTTTATGTGAAAATATCCACTAAATGAGGGAATAATATGTGTGAGGGTACCCCAGGAGAGTTCCAAATGTGTGTGGGTAGAATATATATCCCACTGGGGTAAAATTGAAAAAAGTTGAGAAAATTTTTTTTTGGACTTAGTCATTTTTCCGGCGTTTATCAGACTTTCAGATAGGGCAAATGTCAGTGAGCGTTCCGATTTCAGTTCCAGAGCGATTCGCCCAATGAGTCCTTGATATTTAGTCGTTTTCAGCCAGTATTTTGGATTTTTGAAAATTTCACTTTTTTGTGAAAATATCCACTAAATGAGGGAATAATATGTGTGAGGGTACCCCAGGAGAGTTCCAAATGTGTGTGGGTAGAATATATATCCCATGGGGGTAAAATTGAAAAAAGTTGAAAAATTTTTTTTTTGGACTTACTCCTCTATACGGCGTTTATCAGACTTTCAGATAGGGCAAATGTCAGTGAGCGTTCCGATTTCAGTTCCAGAGCGATTCGCCCAATGAGTCCTTGATATTTAGTCGTTTTCAGCCAATATTTTGGATTTTTGAAAATTTCACTTTTTTGTGAAAATATCCACTAAATGAGGGAATAATATGTGTGAGGGTACCCCAGGAGAGTTCCAAATGTGTGTGGGTAGAATATATATCCCACTGGGGTAAAATTGAAAAAAGTTGAGAAAATTTTTTTTTGGACTTAGATATTTTTCCGGCGTTTATCAGACTTTCAGATAGGGCAAATGTCAGTGAGCGTTCCAATTTCAGTTCCAGAGCGATTCGCCCAATGAGTCCTTGATATTTAGTCGTTTTCAGCCAATATTTTGGATTTTTGAAAATTTCACTTTTTTGTGAAAATATCCACTAAATGAGGGAATAATATGTGTGAGGGTACCCCAGGAGAGTTCCAAATGTGTGTGGGTAGAATATATATCCCAATGGGGTAGAATTGAAAAAAGTTGCGAAAATTTTTTTTGGGACTTAGTCATTTTTCCGACGTTTATCAGACTTTCAGATAGGGCAAATGTCAGTGAGCGTTCCGATTTCAGTTCCAGAGTGATTCGCCCAATGAGTCCTTGATATTTAGTCGTTTTCAGCCAATATTTTAGATTTTTGAAAATTTCACTTTTTTGTGAAAATATCCACTAAATGAGGGAATAATATGTGTGAGGGTACCCCAGCAGAGTTCGAAATGTGTGTGGGTAGAATATATATCCCACGGGGGTAAAATTGAAAAAAGTTGAGAAAATTTTTTTTTGGACTTAGTCACTTTTCCGGCGTTTATCAGACTTTCAGATAGGGCAAATGTCAGTGAGCGTTCTGATTTCAATTCCAGAGCGATTCGCCCAATGAGTCCTTGATATTTAGTCGTTTTCAGCAAATATTTTGGATTTTTGAAAATTTAACTTTTATGTGAAAATATCCACTAAATGAGGGAATAATATGTGTGAGGGTACCCCAGGAGAGTTCCAAATGTGTGTGGGTAGAATATATATCCCACTGGGGTAAAATTGAAAAAAGTTGAGAAAATTTTTTTTTGGACTTAGTCATTTTTCCGGCGTTTATCAGACTTTCAGATAGGGCAAATGTCAGTGAGCGTTCCGATTTCAGTTCCAGAGCGATTCGCCCAATGAGTCCTTGATATTTAGTCGTTTTCAGCCAATATTTTGGATTTTTGAAAATTTCACTTTTTTGTGAAAATATCCACTAAATGAGGGAATAATATGTGTGAGGGTACCCCAGGAGAGTTCCAAATGTGTGTGGGTAGAATATATATCCCATGGGGGTAAAATTGAAAAAAGTTGAAAAATTTTTTTTTTGGACTTAGTCCTCTATCCGGCGTTTATCAGACTTTCAGATAGGGCAAATGTCAGTGAGCGTTCCGATTTCAGTTCCAGAGTGATTCACCCAATGAGTCCTTCCTTGATATTTAGTCGTTTTCAGCCAATATTTTAGATTTTTGAAAATTTCACTTTTTTGTGAAAATATCCACTAAATGAGGGAATAATATGTGTGAGGGTACCCCAGGAGAGTTCCAAATGTGTGTGGGTAGAATATATATCCCACGGGGGTAAAATTGAAAAAAGTTGAGAAAATTTTTTTTTGGACTTAGTCATTTTTCCGGCGTTTATCAGACTTTCAGATAGGGCAAATGTCAGTGAGCATTCCGATTTCAGTTCCAGAGCGATTCGCCCAATGAGTCCTTGATATTTAGTCGTTTTCAGCCAATATTTTGGATTTTTGAAAATTTCACTTTTTTGTGAAAATATCCACTAAATGAGGGAATAATATGTGTGAGGGTACCCCAGGAGAGTTCCAAATGTGTGTGGGTAGAATATATATCCCACTGGGGTAAAATTGAAAAAAGTTGCGAAAATTTTTTTTGAGACTTAGTCATTTTTCAGACGTTTATCAGACTTTCAGATAGGGCAAATGTCAGTGAGCGTTCCGATTTCAGTTCCAGAGTGATTCGCCCAATGAGTCCTTGATATTTAGTCGTTTTCAGTCAATATTTTAGATTTTTGAAAATTTCACTTTTTTGTGAAAATATCCACTAAATGAGGGAATAATATGTGTGAGGGTACCCCAGGAGAGTTCGAAATGTGTGTGGGTAGAATATATATCCCACGGGGGTAAAATTGAAAAAAGTTGAGAAAATTTTTTTTTGGACTTAGTCACTTTTCCGGCGTTTATCAGACTTTCAGATAGGGCAAATGTCAGTGAGCGTTCTGATTTCAGTTCCAGAGCGATTCGCCCAATGAGTCCTTGATATTTAGTCGTTTTCAGCCAATATTTTGGATTTTTGAAAATTTAACTTTTATGTGAAAATATCCACTAAATGAGGGAATAATATGTGTGAGGGTACCCCAGGAGAGTTCCAAATGTGTGTGGGTAGAATATATATCCCACTGGGGTAAAATTGAAAAAAGTTGAGAAAATTTTTTTTTGGACTTAGTCATTTTTCCGGCGTTTATCAGACTTTCAGATAGGGCAAATGTCAGTGAGCGTTCCGATTTCAGTTCCAGAGCGATTCGCCCAATGAGTCCTTGATATTTAGTCGTTTTCAGCAAATATTTTGGATTTTTGAAAATTTAACTTTTATGTGAAAATATCCACTAAATGAGGGAATAATATGTGTGAGGGTACCCCAGGAGAGTTCCAAATGTGTGTGGGTAGAATATATATCCCACTGGGGTAAAATTGAAAAAAGTTGAGAAAATTTTTTTTTGGACTTAGTCATTTTTCCGGCGTTTATCAGACTTTCAGATAGGGCAAATGTCAGTGAGCGTTCCGATTTCAGTTCCAGAGCGATTCGCCCAATGAGTCCTTGATATTTAGTCGTTTTCAGCCAATATTTTGGATTTTTGAAAATTTCACTTTTTTGTGAAAATATCCACTAAATGAGGGAATAATATGTGTGAGGGTACCCCAGGAGAGTTCCAAATGTGTGTGGGTAGAATATATATCCCATGGGGGTAAAATTGAAAAAAGTTGAAAAATTTTTTTTTTGGACTTAGTCCTCTATCCGGCGTTTATCAGACTTTCAGATAGGGCAAATGTCAGTGAGCGTTCCGATTTCAGTTCCAGAGTGATTCACCCAATGAGTCCTTCCTTGATATTTAGTCGTTTTCAGCCAATATTTTAGATTTTTGAAAATTTCACTTTTTTGTGAAAATATCCACTAAATGAGGGAATAATATGTGTGAGGGTACCCCAGGAGAGTTCCAAATGTGTGTGGGTAGAATATATATCCCACGGGGGTAAAATTGAAAAAAGTTGAGAAAATTTTTTTTTGGACTTAGTCATTTTTCCGGCGTTTATCAGACTTTCAGATAGGGCAAATGTCAGTGAGCATTCCGATTTCAGTTCCAGAGCGATTCGCCCAATGAGTCCTTGATATTTAGTCGTTTTCAGCCAATATTTTGGATTTTTGAAAATTTCACTTTTTTGTGAAAATATCCACTAAATGAGGGAATAATATGTGTGAGGGTACCCCAGGAGAGTTCCAAATGTGTGTGGGTAGAATATATATCCCACTGGGGTAAAATTGAAAAAAGTTGCGAAAATTTTTTTTGAGACTTAGTCATTTTTCCGACGTTTATCAGACTTTCAGATAGGGCAAATGTCAGTGAGCGTTCCGATTTCAGTTCCAGAGTGATTCGCCCAATGAGTCCTTGATATTTAGTCGTTTTCAGTCAATATTTTAGATTTTTGAAAATTTCACTTTTTTGTGAAAATATCCACTAAATGAGGGAATAATATGTGTGAGGGTACCCCAGGAGAGTTCGAAATGTGTGTGGGTAGAATATATATCCCACGGGGGTAAAATTGAAAAAAGTTGAGAAAATTTTTTTTTGGACTTAGTCACTTTTCCGGCGTTTATCAGACTTTCAGATAGGGCAAATGTCAGGGAGCGTTCTGATTTCAGTTCCAGAGCGATTCGCCCAATGAGTCCTTGATATTTAGTCGTTTTCAGCCAATATTTTGGATTTTTGAAAATTTAACTTTTATGTGAAAATATCCACTAAATGAGGGAATAATATGTGTGAGGGTACCCCAGGAGAGTTCCAAATGTGTGTGGGTAGAATATATATCCCACTGGGGTAAAATTGAAAAAAGTTGAGAAAATTTTTTTTTGGACTTAGTCATTTTTCCGGCGTTTATCAGACTTTCAGATAGGGCAAATGTCAGTGAGCGTTCCGATTTCAGTTCCAGAGCGATTCGCCCAATGAGTCCTTGATATTTAGTCGTTTTCAGCCAATATTTTGGATTTTTGAAAATTTCACTTTTTTGTGAAAATATCCACTAAATGAGGGAATAATATGTGTGAGGGTACCCCAGGAGAGTTCCAAATGTGTGTGGGTAGAATATATATCCCACTGGGGTAAAATTGAAAAAAGTTGAGAAAATTTTTTTTTGGACTTAGATATTTTTCCGGCGTTTATCAGACTTTCAGATAGGGCAAATGTCAGTGAGCGTTCCAATTTCAGTTCCAGAGCGATTCGCCCAATGAGTCCTTGATATTTAGTCGTTTTCAGCCAATATTTTGGATTTTTGAAAATTTCACTTTTTTGTGAAAATATCCACTAAATGAGGGAATAATATGTGTGAGGGTACCCCAGGAGAGTTCCAAATGTGTGTGGGTAGAATATATATCCCAATGGGGTAGAATTGAAAAAAGTTGCGAAATTTTTTTTTGGGACTTAGTCATTTTTCCGACGTTTATCAGACTTTCAGATAGGGCAAATGTCAGTGAGCGTTCCGATTTCAGTTCCAGAGTGATTCGCCCAATGAGTCCTTGATATTTAGTCGTTTTCAGCCAATATTTTAGATTTTTGAAAATTTCACTTTTTTGTGAAAATATCCACTAAATGAGGGAATAATATGTGTGAGGGTACCCCAGCAGAGTTCGAAATGTGTGTGGGTAGAATATATATCCCACGGGGGTAAAATTGAAAAAAGTTGAGAAAATTTTTTTTTGGACTTAGTCACTTTTCCGGCGTTTATCAGACTTTCAGATAGGGCAAATGTCAGTGAGCGTTCTGATTTCAGTTCCAGAGTGATTCACCCAATGAGTCCTTCCTTGATATTTAGTCGTTTTCAGCCAATATTTTAGATTTTTGAAAATTTCACTTTTTTGTGAAAATATCCACTAAATGAGGGAATAATATGTGTGAGGGTACCCCAGGAGAGTTCCAAATGTGTGTGGGTAGAATATATATCCCACGGGGGTAAAATTGAAAAAAGTTGAGAAAATTTTTTTTTGGACTTAGTCATTTTTCCGGCGTTTATCAGACTTTCAGATAGGGCAAATGTCAGTGAGCATTCCGATTTCAGTTCCAGAGCGATTCGCCCAATGAGTCCTTGATATTTAGTCGTTTTCAGCCAATATTTTGGATTTTTGAAAATTTCACTTTTTTGTGAAAATATCCACTAAATGAGGGAATAATATGTGTGAGGGTACCCCAGGAGAGTTCCAAATGTGTGTGGGTAGAATATATATCCCACTGGGGTAAAATTGAAAAAAGTTGCGAAAATTTTTTTTGAGACTTAGTCATTTTTCCGACGTTTATCAGACTTTCAGATAGGGCAAATGTCAGTGAGCGTTCCGATTTCAGTTCCAGAGTGATTCGCCCAATGAGTCCTTGATATTTAGTCGTTTTCAGTCAATATTTTAGATTTTTGAAAATTTCACTTTTTTGTGAAAATATCCACTAAATGAGGGAATAATATGTGTGAGGGTACCCCAGGAGAGTTCGAAATGTGTGTGGGTAGAATATATATCCCACGGGGGTAAAATTGAAAAAAGTTGAGAAAATTTTTTTTTGGACTTAGTCACTTTTCCGGCGTTTATCAGACTTTCAGATAGGGCAAATGTCAGTGAGCGTTCTAATTTCAGTTCCAGAGCGATTCGCCCAATGAGTCCTTGATATTTAGTCGTTTTCAGCCAATATTTTGGATTTTTGAAAATTTAACTTTTATGTGAAAATATCCACTAAATGAGGGAATAATATGTGTGAGGGTACCCCAGGAGAGTTCCAAATGTGTGTGGGTAGAATATATATCCCACTGGGGTAAAATTGAAAAAAGTTGAGAAAATTTTTTTTTGGACTTAGTCATTTTTCCGGCGTTTATCAGACTTTCAGATAGGGCAAATGTCAGTGAGCGTTCCGATTTCAGTTCCAGAGCGATTCGCCCAATGAGTCCTTGATATTTAGTCGTTTTCAGCCAATATTTTGGATTTTTGAAAATTTCACTTTTTTGTGAAAATATCCACTAAATGAGGGAATAATATGTGTGAGGGTACCCCAGGAGAGTTCCAAATGTGTGTGGGTAGAATATATATCCCATGGGGGTAAAATTGAAAAAAGTTGAAAAATTTTTTTTTTGGACTTACTCCTCTATACGGCGTTTATCAGACTTTCAGATAGGGCAAATGTCAGTGAGCGTTCCGATTTCAGTTCCAGAGCGATTCGCCCAATGAGTCCTTGATATTTAGTCGTTTTCAGCCAATATTTTGGATTTTTGAAAATTTCACTTTTTTGTGAAAATATCCACTAAATGAGGGAATAATATGTGTGAGGGTACCCCAGGAGAGTTCCAAATGTGTGTGGGTAGAATATATATCCCACTGGGGTAAAATTGAAAAAAGTTGAGAAAATTTTTTTTTGGACTTAGATATTTTTCCGGCGTTTATCAGACTTTCAGATAGGGCAAATGTCAGTGAGCGTTCCAATTTCAGTTCCAGAGCGATTCGCCCAATGAGTCCTTGATATTTAGTCGTTTTCAGCCAATATTTTGGATTTTTGAAAATTTCACTTTTTTGTGAAAATATCCACTAAATGAGGGAATAATATGTGTGAGGGTACCCCAGGAGAGTTCCAAATGTGTGTGGGTAGAATATATATCCCACGGGGGTAAAATTGAAAAAAGTTGAGAAAATTTTTTTTTGGACTTAGTCATTTTTCCGGCGTTTATCAGACTTTCAGATAGGGCAAATGTCAGTGAGCGTTCCGATTTCAGTTCCAGAGCGATTCGCCCAATGAGTCCTTGATATTTAGTCGTTTTCAGCCAATATTTTGGATTTTTGAAAATTTCACTTTTTTGTGAAAATATCCACTAAATGAGGGAATAATATGTGTGAGGGTACCCCAGGAGAGTTCCAAATGTGTGTGGGTAGAATATATATCCCACTGGGGTAAAATTGAAAAAAGTTGCGAAAATTTTTTTTGAGACTTAGTCATTTTTCCGACGTTTATCAGACTTTCAGATAGGGCAAATGTCAGTGAGCGTTCCGATTTCAGTTCCAGAGTGATTCGCCCAATGAGTCCTTGATATTTAGTCGTTTTCAGTCAATATTTTAGATTTTTGAAAATTTCACTTTTTTGTGAAAATATCCACTAAATGAGGGAATAATATGTGTGAGGGTACCCCAGGAGAGTTCGAAATGTGTGTGGGTAGAATATATATCCCACGGGGGTAAAATTGAAAAAAGTTGAGAAAATTTTTTTTTGGACTTAGTCACTTTTCCGGCGTTTATCAGACTTTCAGATAGGGCAAATGTCAGTGAGCGTTCTGATTTCAGTTCCAGAGCGATTCGCCCAATGAGTCCTTGATATTTAGTCGTTTTCAGCCAATATTTTGGATTTTTGAAAATGTAACTTTTATGTGAAAATATCCACTAAATGAGGGAATAATATGTGTGAGGGTACCCCAGGAGAGTTCCAAATGTGTGTGGGTAGAATATATATCCCACTGGGGTAAAATTGAAAAAAGTTGAGAAAATTTTTTTTTGGACTTAGTCATTTTTCCGGCGTTTATCAGACTTTCAGATAGGGCAAATGTCAGTGAGCGTTCCGATTTCAGTTCCAGAGCGATTCGCCCAATGAGTCCTTGATATTTAGTCGTTTTCAGCCAATATTTTGGATTTTTGAAAATTTCACTTTTTTGTGAAAATATCCACTAAATGAGGGAATAATATGTGTGAGGGTACCCCAGGAGAGTTCCAAATGTGTGTGGGTAGAATATATATCCCATGGGGGTAAAATTGAAAAAAGTTGAAAAATTTTTTTTTTGGACTTACTCCTCTATACGGCGTTTATCAGACTTTCAGATAGGGCAAATGTCAGTGAGCGTTCCGATTTCAGTTCCAGAGCGATTCGCCCAATGAGTCCTTGATATTTAGTCGTTTTCAGCCAATATTTTGGATTTTTGAAAATTTCACTTTTTTGTGAAAATATCCACTAAATGAGGGAATAATATGTGTGAGGGTACCCCAGGAGAGTTCCAAATGTGTGTGGGTAGAATATATATCCCACTGGGGTAAAATTGAAAAAAGATGAGAAAATTTTTTTTTGGACTTAGATATTTTTCCGGCGTTTATCAGACTTTCAGATAGGGCAAATGTCAGTGAGCGTTCCAATTTCAGTTCCAGAGCGATTCGCCCAATGAGTCCTTGATATTTAGTCGTTTTCAGCCAATATTTTGGATTTTTGAAAATTTCACTTTTTTGTGAAAATATCCACTAAATGAGGGAATAATATGTGTGAGGGTACCCCAGGAGAGTTCCAAATGTGTGTGGGTAGAATATATATCCCAATGGGGTAGAATTGAAAAAAGTTGCGAAAATTTTTTTTGGGACTTAGTCATTTTTCCGACGTTTATCAGACTTTCAGATAGGGCAAATGTCAGTGAGCGTTCCGATTTCAGTTCCAGAGTGATTCGCCCAATGAGTCCTTGATATTTAGTCGTTTTCAGCCAATATTTTAGATTTTTGAAAATTTCACTTTTTTGTGAAAATATCCACTAAATGAGGGAATAATATGTGTGAGGGTACCCCAGCAGAGTTCGAAATGTGTGTGGGTAGAATATATATCCCACGGGGGTAAAATTGAAAAAAGTTGAGAAAATTTTTTTTTGGACTTAGTCACTTTTCCGGCGTTTATCAGACTTTCAGATAGGGCAAATGTCAGTGAGCGTTCTGATTTCAGTTCCAGAGCGATTCGCCCAATGAGTCCTTGATATTTAGTCGTTTTCAGCAAATATTTTGGATTTTTGAAAATTTAACTTTTATGTGAAAATATCCACTAAATGAGGGAATAATATGTGTGAGGGTACCCCAGGAGAGTTCCAAATGTGTGTGGGTAGAATATATATCCCACTGGGGTAAAATTGAAAAAAGTTGAGAAAATTTTTTTTTGGACTTAGTCATTTTTCCGGCGTTTATCAGACTTTCAGATAGGGCAAATGTCAGTGAGCGTTCCGATTTCAGTTCCAGAGCGATTCGCCCAATGAGTCCTTGATATTTAGTCGTTTTCAGCCAATATTTTGGATTTTTGAAAATTTCACTTTTTTGTGAAAATATCCACTAAATGAGGGAATAATATGTGTGAGGGTACCCCAGGAGAGTTCCAAATGTGTGTGGGTAGAATATATATCCCATGGGGGTAAAATTGAAAAAAGTTGAAAAATTTTTTTTTTGGACTTAGTCCTCTATCCGGCGTTTATCAGACTTTCAGATAGGGCAAATGTCAGTGAGCGTTCCGATTTCAGTTCCAGAGTGATTCACCCAATGAGTCCTTCCTTGATATTTAGTCGTTTTCAGCCAATATTTTAGATTTTTGAAAATTTCACTTTTTTGTGAAAATATCCACTAAATGAGGGAATAATATGTGTGAGGGTACCCCAGGAGAGTTCCAAATGTGTGTGTGTAGAATATATATCCCACGGGGGTAAAATTGAAAAAAGTTGAGAAAATTTTTTTTTGGACTTAGTCATTTTTCCGGCGTTTATCAGACTTTCAGATAGGGCAAATGTCAGTGAGCATTCCGATTTCAGTTCCAGAGCGATTCGCCCAATGAGTCCTTGATATTTAGTCGTTTTCAGCCAATATTTTGGATTTTTGAAAATTTCACTTTTTTGTGAAAATATCCACTAAATGAGGGAATAATATGTGTGAGGGTACCCCAGGAGAGTTCCAAATGTGTGTGGGTAGAATATATATCCCACTGGGGTAAAATTGAAAAAAGTTGCGAAAATTTTTTTTGAGACTTAGTCATTTTTCCGACGTTTATCAGACTTTCAGATAGGGCAAATGTCAGTGAGCGTTCCGATTTCAGTTCCAGAGTGATTCGCCCAATGAGTCCTTGATATTTAGTCGTTTTCAGTCAATATTTTAGATTTTTGAAAATTTCACTTTTTTGTGAAAATATCCACTAAATGAGGGAATAATATGTGTGAGGGTACCCCAGGAGAGTTCGAAATGTGTGTGGGTAGAATATATATCCCACGGGGGTAAAATTGAAAAAAGTTGAGAAAATTTTTTTTTGGACTTAGTCACTTTTCCGGCGTTTATCAGACTTTCAGATAGGGCAAATGTCAGTGAGCGTTCTGATTTCAGTTCCAGAGCGATTCGCCCAATGAGTCCTTGATATTTAGTCGTTTTCAGCCAATATTTTGGATTTTTGAAAATTTAACTTTTATGTGAAAATATCCACTAAATGAGGGAATAATATGTGTGAGGGTACCCCAGGAGAGTTCCAAATGTGTGTGGGTAGAATATATATCCCACTGGGGTAAAATTGAAAAAAGTTGAGAAAATTTTTTTTTGGACTTAGTCATTTTTCCGGCGTTTATCAGACTTTCAGATAGGGCAAATGTCAGTGAGCGTTCCGATTTCAGTTCCAGAGCGATTCGCCCAATGAGTCCTTGATATTTAGTCGTTTTCAGCCAATATTTTGGATTTTTGAAAATTTCACTTTTTTGTGAAAATATCCACTAAATGAGGGAATAATATGTGTGAGGGTACCCCAGGAGAGTTCCAAATGTGTGTGGGTAGAATATATATCCCATGGGGGTAAAATTGAAAAAAGTTGAAAAATTTTTTTTTTGGACTTACTCCTCTATACGGCGTTTATCAGACTTTCAGATAGGGCAAATGTCAGTGAGCGTTCCGATTTCAGTTCCAGAGCGATTCGCCCAATGAGTCCTTGATATTTAGTCGTTTTCAGCCAATATTTTGGATTTTTGAAAATTTCACTTTTTTGTGAAAATATCCACTAAATGAGGGAATTATATGTGTGAGGGTACCCCAGGAGAGTTCCAAATGTGTGTGGGTAGAATATATATCCCACTGGGGTAAAATTGAAAAAAGTTGAGAAAATTTTTTTTTGGACTTAGATATTTTTCCGGCGTTTATCAGACTTTCAGATAGGGCAAATGTCAGTGAGCGTTCCAATTTCAGTTCCAGAGCGATTCGCCCAATGAGTCCTTGATATTTAGTCGTTTTCAGCCAATATTTTGGATTTTTGAAAATTTCACTTTTTTGTGAAAATATCCACTAAATGAGGGAATAATATGTGTGAGGGTACCCCAGGAGAGTTCCAAATGTGTGTGGGTAGAATATATATCCCAATGGGGTAGAATTGAAAAAAGTTGCGAAAATTTTTTTTGGGACTTAGTCATTTTTCCGACGTTTATCAGACTTTCAGATAGGGCAAATGTCAGTGAGCGTTCCGATTTCAGTTCCAGAGTGATTCGCCCAATGAGTCCTTGATATTTAGTCGTTTTCAGCCAATATTTTAGATTTTTGAAAATTTCACTTTTTTGTGAAAATATCCACTAAATGAGGGAATAATATGTGTGAGGGTACCCCAGCAGAGTTCGAAATGTGTGTGGGTAGAATATATATCCCACGGGGGTAAAATTGAAAAAAGTTGAGAAAATTTTTTTTTGGACTTAGTCACTTTTCCGGCGTTTATCAGACTTTCAGATAGGGCAAATGTCAGTGAGCGTTCTGATTTCAGTTCCAGAGCGATTCGCCCAATGAGTCCTTGATATTTAGTCGTTTTCAGCAAATATTTTGGATTTTTGAAAATTTAACTTTTATGTGAAAATATCCACTAAATGAGGGAATAATATGTGTGAGGGTACCCCAGGAGAGTTCCAAATGTGTGTGGGTAGAATATATATCCCACTGGGGTAAAATTGAAAAAAGTTGAGAAAATTTTTTTTTGGACTTAGTCGTTTTTCCGGCGTTTATCAGACTTTCAGATAGGGCAAATGTCAGTGAGCGTTCCGATTTCAGTTCCAGAGCGATTCGCCCAATGAGTCCTTGATATTTAGTCGTTTTCAGCCAATATTTTGGATTTTTGAAAATTTCACTTTTTTGTGAAAATATCCACTAAATGAGGGAATAATATGTGTGAGGGTACCCCAGGAGAGTTCCAAATGTGTGTGGGTAGAATATATATCCCATGGGGATAAAATTGAAAAAAGTTGAAAAATTTTTTTTTTGGACTTAGTCCTCTATCCGGCGTTTATCAGACTTTCAGATAGGGCAAATGTCAGTGAGCGTTCCGATTTCAGTTCCAGAGTGATTCACCCAATGAGTCCTTCCTTGATATTTAGTCGTTTTCAGCCAATATTTTAGATTTTTGAAAATTTCACTTTTTTGTGAAAATATCCACTAAATGAGGGAATAATATGTGTGAGGGTACCCCAGGAGAGTTCCAAATGTGTGTGGGTAGAATATATATCCCACGGGGGTAAAATTGAAAAAAGTTGAGAAAATTTTTTTTTGGACTTAGTCATTTTTCCGGCGTTTATCAGACTTTCAGATAGGGCAAATGTCAGTGAGCATTCCGATTTCAGTTCCAGAGCGATTCGCCCAATGAGTCCTTGATATTTAGTCGTTTTCAGCCAATATTTTGGATTTTTGAAAATTTCACTTTTTTGTGAAAATATCCACTAAATGAGGGAATAATATGTGTGAGGGTACCCCAGGAGAGTTCCAAATGTGTGTGGGTAGAATATATATCCCACTGGGGTAAAATTGAAAAAAGTTGCGAAAATTTTTTTTGAGACTTAGTCATTTTTCCGACGTTTATCAGACTTTCAGATAGGGCAAATGTCAGTGAGCGTTCCGATTTCAGTTCCAGAGTGATTCGCCCAATGAGTCCTTGATATTTAGTCGTTTTCAGTCAATATTTTAGATTTTTGAAAATTTCACTTTTTTGTGAAAATATCCACTAAATGAGGGAATAATATGTGTGAGGGTACCCCAGGAGAGTTCGAAATGTGTGTGGGTAGAATATATATCCCACGGGGGTAAAATTGAAAAAAGTTGAGAAAATTTTTTTTTGGACTTAGTCACTTTTCCGGCGTTTATCAGACTTTCAGATAGGGCAAATGTCAGTGAGCGTTCTGATTTCAGTTCCAGAGCGATTCGCCCAATGAGTCCTTGATATTTAGTCGTTTTCAGCCAATATTTTGGATTTTTGAAAATTTAACTTTTATGTGAAAATATCCACTAAATGAGGGAATAATATGTGTGAGGGTACCCCAGGAGAGTTCCAAATGTGTGTGGGTAGAATATATATCCCACTGGGGTAAAATTGAAAAAAGTTGAGAAAATTTTTTTTTGGACTTAGTCATTTTTCCGGCGTTTATCAGACTTTCAGATAGGGCAAATGTCAGTGAGCGTTCCGATTTCAGTTCCAGAGCGATTCGCCCAATGAGTCCTTGATATTTAGTCGTTTTCAGCCAATATTTTGGATTTTTGAAAATTTCACTTTTTTGTGAAAATATCCACTAAATGAGGGAATAATATGTGTGAGGGTACCCCAGGAGAGTTCCAAATGTGTGTGGGTAGAATATATATCCCATGGGGGTAAAATTGAAAAAAGTTGAAAAATTTTTTTTTGGACTTACTCCTCTATACGGCGTTTATCAGACTTTCAGATAGGGCAAATGTCAGTGAGCGTTCCGATTTCAGTTCCAGAGCGATTCGCCCAATGAGTCCTTGATATTTAGTCGTTTTCAGCCAATATTTTGGATTTTTGAAAATTTCACTTTTTTGTGAAAATATCCACTAAATGAGGGAATAATATGTGTGAGGGTACCCCAGGAGAGTTCCAAATGTGTGTGGGTAGAATATATATCCCACTGGGGTAAAATTGAAAAAAGTTGAGAAAATTTTTTTTTGGACTTAGATATTTTTCCAGCGTTTATCAGACTTTCAGATAGGGCAAATGTCAGTGAGCGTTCCAATTTCAGTTCCAGAGCGATTCGCCCAATGAGTCCTTGATATTTAGTCGTTTTCAGCCAATATTTTGGATTTTTGAAAATTTCACTTTTTTGTGAAAATATCCACTAAATGAGGGAATAATATGTGTGAGGGTACCCCAGGAGAGTTCCAAATGTGTGTGGGTAGAATATATATCCCAATGGGGTAGAATTGAAAAAAGTTGCGAAAATTTTTTTTGGGACTTAGTCATTTTTCCGACGTTTATCAGACTTTCAGATAGGGCAAATGTCAGTGAGCGTTCCGATTTCAGTTCCAGAGCGATTCGCCCAATGAGTCCTTGATATTTAGTCGTTTTCAGCCAATATTTTGGATTTTTGAAAATTTCACTTTTTTGTGAAAATATCCACTAAATGAGGGAATAATATGTGTGAGGGTACCCCAGGAGAGTTCCAAATGTGTGTGGGTAGAATATATATCCCATGGGGGTAAAATTGAAAAAAGTTGAAAAATTTTTTTTTTGGACTTAGTCCTCTATCCGGCGTTTATCAGACTTTCAGATAGGGCAAATGTCAGTGAGCGTTCCGATTTCAGTTCCAGAGTGATTCACCCAATGAGTCCTTCCTTGATATTTAGTCGTTTTCAGCCAATATTTTAGATTTTTGAAAATTTCACTTTTTTGTGAAAATATCCACTAAATGAGGGAATAATATGTGTGAGGGTACCCCAGGAGAGTTCCAAATGTGTGTGGGTAGAATATATATCCCACGGGGGTAAAATTGAAAAAAGTTGAGAAAATGTTTTTTTGGACTTAGTCATTTTTCCGGCGTTTATCAGACTTTCAGATAGGGCAAATGTCAGTGAGCATTCCGATTTCAGTTCCAGAGCGATTCGCCCAATGAGTCCTTGATATTTAGTCGTTTTCAGCCAATATTTTGGATTTTTGAAAATTTCACTTTTTTGTGAAAATATCCACTAAATGAGGGAATATTATGCGTGAGGGTACCCCAGGAGAGTTCCAAATGTGTGTGGGTAGAATATATATCCCACTGGGGTAAAATTGAAAAAAGTTGCGAAAATTTTTTTTGAGACTTAGTCATTTTTCCGACGTTTATCAGACTTTCAGATAGGGCAAATGTCAGTGAGCGTTCCGATTTCAGTTCCAGAGTGATTCGCCCAATGAGTCCTTGATATTTAGTCGTTTTCAGCCAATATTTTGGATTTTTGAAAATTTCACTTTTTTGTGAAAATATCCACTAAATGAGGGAATAATATGTGTGAGGGTACCCCAGGAGAGTTCCAAATGTGTGTGGGTAGAATATATATCCCATGGGGGTAAAATTGAAAAAAGTTGAAAAATTTTTTTTTTGGACTTACTCCTCTATACGGCGTTTATCAGACTTTCAGATAGGGCAAATGTCAGTGAGCGTTCGGATTTCAGTTCCAGAGCGATTCGCCCAATGAGTCCTTGATATTTAGTCGTTTTCAGCCAATATTTTGGATTTTTGAAAATTTCACCTTTTTGTGAAAATATCCACTAAATGAGGGAATAATATGTGTGAGGGTACCCCAGGAGAGTTCCAAATGTGTGTGGGTAGAATATATATCCCACTGGGGTAAAATTGAAAAAAGTTGAGAAAATTTTTTTTTGGACTTAGATATTTTTCCGGCGTTTATCAGACTTTCAGATAGGGCAAATGTCAGTGAGCGTTCCAATTTCAGTTCCAGAGCGATTCGCCCAATGAGTCCTTGATATTTAGTCGTTTTCAGCCAATATTTTGGATTTTTGAAAATTTCACTTTTTTGTGAAAATATCCACTAAATGAGGGAATAATATGTGTGAGGGTACCCCAGGAGAGTTCCAAATGTGTGTGGGTAGAATATATATCCCAATGGGGTAGAATTGAAAAAAGTTGCGAAAATTTTTTTTGGGACTTAGTCATTTTTCCGACGTTTATCAGACTTTCAGATAGGGCAAATGTCAGTGAGCGTTCCGATTTCAGTTCCAGAGTGATTCGCCCAATGAGTCCTTGATATTTAGTCGTTTTCAGCCAATATTTTAGATTTTTGAAAATTTCACTTTTTTGTGAAAATATCCACTAAATGAGGGAATAATATGTGTGAGGGTACCCCAGCAGAGTTCGAAATGTGTGTGGGTAGAATATATATCCCACGGGGGTAAAATTGAAAAAAGTTGAGAAAATTTTTTTTTGGACTTAGTCACTTTTCCGGCGTTTATCAGACTTTCAGATAGGGCAAATGTCAGTGAGCGTTCTGATTTCAGTTCCAGAGCGATTCGCCCAATGAGTCCTTGATATTTAGTCGTTTTCAGCAAATATTTTGGATTTTTGAAAATTTAACTTTTATGTGAAAATATCCACTAAATGAGGGAATAATATGTGTGAGGGTACCCCAGGAGAGTTCCAAATGTGTGTGGGTAGAATATATATCCCACTGGGGTAAAATTGAAAAAAGTTGAGAAAATTTTTTTTTGGACTTAGTCATTTTTCCGGCGTTTATCAGACGTTCAGATAGGGCAAATGTCAGTGAGCGTTCCGATTTCAGTTCCAGAGCGATTCGCCCAATGAGTCCTTGATATTTAGTCGTTTTCAGCCAATATTTTGGATTTTTGAAAATTTCACTTTTTTGTGAAAATATCCACTAAATGAGGGAATAATATGTGTGAGGGTACCCCAGGAGAGTTCCAAATGTGTGTGGGTAGAATATATATCCCATGGGGGTAAAATTGAAAAAAGTTGAAAAATTTTTTTTTTGGACTTAGTCCTCTATCCGGCGTTTATCAGACTTTCAGATAGGGCAAATGTCAGTGAGCGTTCCGATTTCAGTTCCAGAGTGATTCACCCAATGAGTCCTTCCTTGATATTTAGTCGTTTTCAGCCAATATTTTAGATTTTTGAAAATTTCACTTTTTTGTGAAAATATCCACTAAATGAGGGAATAATATGTGTGAGGGTACCCCAGGAGAGTTCCAAATGTGTGTGGGTAGAATATATATCCCACGGGGGTAAAATTGAAAAAAGTTGAGAAAATTTTTTTTTGGACTTAGTCATTTTTCCGGCGTTTATCAGACTTTCAGATAGGGCAAATGTCAGTGAGCATTCCGATTTCAGTTCCAGAGCGATTCGCCCAATGAGTCCTTGATATTTAGTCGTTTTCAGCCAATATTTTGGATTTTTGAAAATTTCACTTTTTTGTGAAAATATCCACTAAATGAGGGAATAATATGTGTGAGGGTACCCCAGGAGAGTTCCAAATGTGTGTGGGTAGAATATATATCCCACTGGGGTAAAATTGAAAAAAGTTGCGAAAATTTTTTTTGAGACTTAGTCATTTTTCCGACGTTTATCAGACTTTCAGATAGGGCAAATGTCAGTGAGCGTTCCGATTTCAGTTCCAGAGTGATTCGCCCAATGAGTCCTTGATATTTAGTCGTTTTCAGTCAATATTTTAGATTTTTGAAAATTTCACTTTTTTGTGAAAATATCCACTAAATGAGGGAATAATATGTGTGAGGGTACCCCAGGAGAGTTCGAAATGTGTGTGGGTAGAATATATATCCCACGGGGGTAAAATTGAAAAAAGTTGAGAAAATTTTTTTTTGGACTTAGTCACTTTTCCGGCGTTTATCAGACTTTCAGATAGGGCAAATGTCAGTGAGCGTTCTGATTTCAGTTCCAGAGCGATTCGCCCAATGAGTCCTTGATATTTAGTCGTTTTCAGCCAATATTTTGGATTTTTGAAAATTTAACTTTTATGTGAAAATATCCACTAAATGAGGGAATAATATGTGTGAGGGTACCCCAGGAGAGTTCCAAATGTGTGTGGGTAGAATATATATCCCACTGGGGTAAAATTGAAAAAAGTTGAGAAAATTTTTTTTTGGACTTAGTCATTTTTCCGGCGTTTATCAGACTTTCAGATAGGGCAAATGTCAGTGAGCGTTCCGATTTCAGTTCCAGAGCGATTCGCCCAATGAGTCCTTGATATTTAGTCGTTTTCAGCCAATATTTTGGATTTTTGAAAATTTCACTTTTTTGTGAAAATATCCACTAAATGAGGGAATAATATGTGTGAGGGTACCCCAGGAGAGTTCCAAATGTGTGTGGGTAGAATATATATCCCATGGGGGTAAAATTGAAAAAAGTTGAAAAATTTTTTTTTTGGACTTACTCCTCTATACGGCGTTTATCAGACTTTCAGATAGGGCAAATGTCAGTGAGCGTTCCGATTTCAGTTCCAGAGCGATTCGCCCAATGAGTCCTTGATATTTAGTCGTTTTCAGCCAATATTTTGGATTTTTGAAAATTTCACTTTTTTGTGAAAATATCCACTAAATGAGGGAATAATATGTGTGAGGGTACCCCAGGAGAGTTCCAAATGTGTGTGGGTAGAATATATATCCCACTGGGGTAAAATTGAAAAAAGTTGAGAAAATTTTTTTTTGGACTTAGATATTTTTCCAGCGTTTATCAGACTTTCAGATAGGGCAAATGTCAGTGAGCGTTCCAATTTCAGTTCCAGAGCGATTCGCCCAATGAGTCCTTGATATTTAGTCGTTTTCAGCCAATATTTTGGATTTTTGAAAATTTCACTTTTTTGTGAAAATATCCACTAAATGAGGGAATAATATGTGTGAGGGTACCCCAGGAGAGTTCCAAATGTGTGTGGGTAGAATATATATCCCAATGGGGTAGAATTGAAAAAAGTTGCGAAAATTTTTTTTGGGACTTAGTCATTTTTCCGACGTTTATCAGACTTTCAGATAGGGCAAATGTCAGTGAGCGTTCCGATTTCAGTTCCAGAGCGATTCGCCCAATGAGTCCTTGATATTTAGTCGTTTTCAGCAAATATTTTGGATTTTTGAAAATTTCACTTTTTTGTGAAAATATCCACTAAATGAGGGAATAATATGTGTGAGGGTACCCCAGGAGAGTTCCAAATGTGTGTGGGTAGAATATATATCCCAATGGGGTAGAATTGAAAAAAGTTGCGAAAATTTTTTTTGGGACTTAGTCATTTTTCCGACGTTTATCAGACTTTCAGATAGGGCAAATGTCAGTGAGCGTTCCGATTTCAGTTCCAGAGTGATTCGCCCAATGAGTCCTTGATATTTAGTCGTTTTCAGCCAATATTTTAGATTTTTGAAAATTTCACTTTTTTGTGAAAATATCCACTAAATGAGGGAATAATATGTGTGAGGGTACCCCAGCAGAGTTCGAAATGTGTGTGGGTAGAATATATATCCCACGGGGGTAAAATTGAAAAAAGTTGAGAAAATTTTTTTTTGGACTTAGTCACTTTTCCGGCGTTTATCAGACTTTCAGATAGGGCAAATGTCAGTGAGCGTTCTGATTTCAGTTCCAGAGCGATTCGCCCAATGAGTCCTTGATATTTAGTCGTTTTCAGCAAATATTTTGGATTTTTGAAAATTTAACTTTTATGTGAAAATATCCACTAAATGAGGGAATAATATGTGTGAGGGTACCCCAGGAGAGTTCCAAATGTGTGTGGGTAGAATATATATCCCACTGGGGTAAAATTGAAAAAAGTTGAGAAAATTTTTTTTTGGACTTAGTCATTTTTCCGGCGTTTATCAGACTTTCAGATAGGGCAAATGTCAGTGAGCGTTCCGATTTCAGTTCCAGAGCGATTCGCCCAATGAGTCCTTGATATTTAGTCGTTTTCAGCCAATATTTTGGATTTTTGAAAATTTCACTTTTTTGTGAAAATATCCACTAAATGAGGGAATAATATGTGTGAGGGTACCCCAGGAGAGTTCCAAATGTGTGTGGGTAGAATATATATCCCATGGGGGTAAAATTGAAAAAAGTTGAAAAATTTTTTTTTTGGACTTAGTCCTCTATCCGGCGTTTATCAGACTTTCAGATAGGGCAAATGTCAGTGAGCGTTCCGATTTCAGTTCCAGAGTGATTCACCCAATGAGTCCTTCCTTGATATTTAGTCGTTTTCAGCCAATATTTTAGATTTTTGAAAATTTCACTTTTTTGTGAAAATATCCACTAAATGAGGGAATAATATGTGTGAGGGTACCCCAGGAGAGTTCCAAATGTGTGTGGGTAGAATATATATCCCACGGGGGTAAAATTGAAAAAAGTTGAGAAAATTTTTTTTTGGACTTAGTCATTTTTCCGGCGTTTATCAGACTTTCAGATAGGGCAAATGTCAGTGAGCATTCCGATTTCAGTTCCAGAGCGATTCGCCCAATGAGTCCTTGATATTTAGTCGTTTTCAGCCAATATTTTGGATTTTTGAAAATTTCACTTTTTTGTGAAAATATCCACTAAATGAGGGAATAATATGTGTGAGGGTACCCCAGGAGAGTTCCAAATGTGTGTGGGTAGAATATATATCCCACTGGGGTAAAATTGAAAAAAGTTGCGAAAATTTTTTTTGAGACTTAGTCATTTTTCCGACGTTTATCAGACTTTCAGATAGGGCAAATGTCAGTGAGCGTTCCGATTTCAGTTCCAGAGTGATTCGCCCAATGAGTCCTTGATATTTAGTCGTTTTCAGTCAATATTTTAGATTTTTGAAAATTTCACTTTTTTGTGAAAATATCCACTAAATGAGGGAATAATATGTGTGAGGGTACCCCAGGAGAGTTCGAAATGTGTGTGGGTAGAATATATATCCCACGGGGGTAAAATTGAAAAAAGTTGAGAAAATTTTTTTTTGGACTTAGTCACTTTTCCGGCGTTTATCAGACTTTCAGATAGGGCAAATGTCAGTGAGCGTTCTGATTTCAGTTCCAGAGCGATTCGCCCAATGAGTCCTTGATATTTAGTCGTTTTCAGCCAATATTTTGGATTTTTGAAAATTTAACTTTTATGTGAAAATATCCACTAAATGAGGGAATAATATGTGTGAGGGTACCCCAGGAGAGTTCCAAATGTGTGTGGGTAGAATATATATCCCACTGGGGTAAAATTGAAAAAAGTTGAGAAAATTTTTTTTTGGACTTAGTCATTTTTCCGGCGTTTATCAGACTTTCAGATAGGGCAAATGTCAGTGAGCGTTCCGATTTCAGTTCCAGAGCGATTCGCCCAATGAGTCCTTGATATTTAGTCGTTTTCAGCCAATATTTTGGATTTTTGAAAATTTCACTTTTTTGTGAAAATATCCACTAAATGAGGGAATAATATGTGTGAGGGTACCCCAGGAGAGTTCCAAATGTGTGTGGGTAGAATATATATCCCATGGGGGTAAAATTGAAAAAAGTTGAAAAATTTTTTTTTTGGACTTACTCCTCTATACGGCGTTTATCAGACTTTCAGATAGGGCAAATGTCAGTGAGCGTTCCGATTTCAGTTCCAGAGCGATTCGCCCAATGAGTCCTTGATATTTAGTCGTTTTCAGCCAATATTTTGGATTTTTGAAAATTTCACTTTTTTGTGAAAATATCCACTAAATGAGGGAATAATATGTGTGAGGGTACCCCAGGAGAGTTCCAAATGTGTGTGGGTAGAATATATATCCCACTGGGGTAAAATTGAAAAAAGTTGAGAAAATTTTTTTTTGGACTTAGATATTTTTCCAGCGTTTATCAGACTTTCAGATAGGGCAAATGTCAGTGAGCGTTCCAATTTCAGTTCCAGAGCGATTCGCCCAATGAGTCCTTGATATTTAGTCGTTTTCAGCCAATATTTTGGATTTTTGAAAATTTCACTTTTTTGTGAAAATATCCACTAAATGAGGGAATAATATGTGTGAGGGTACCCCAGGAGAGTTCCAAATGTGTGTGGGTAGAATATATATCCCAATGGGGTAGAATTGAAAAAAGTTGCGAAAATTTTTTTTGGGACTTAGTCATTTTTCCGACGTTTATCAGACTTTCAGATAGGGCAAATGTCAGTGAGCGTTCCGATTTCAGTTCCAGAGCGATTCGCCCAATGAGTCCTTGATATTTAGTCGTTTTCAGCAAATATTTTGGATTTTTGAAAATTTAACTTTTATGTGAAAATATCCACTAAATGAGGGAATAATATGTGTGAGGGTACCCCAGGAGAGTTCCAAATGTGTGTGGGTAGAATATATATCCCACTGGGGTAAAATTGAAAAAAGTTGAGAAAATTTTTTTTTGGACTTAGTCATTTTTCCGGCGTTTATCAGACTTTCAGATAGGGCAAATGTCAGTGAGCGTTCCGATTTCAGTTCCAGAGCGATTCGCCCAATGAGTCCTTGATATTTAGTCGTTTTCAGCCAATATTTTGGATTTTTGAAAATTTCACTTTTTTGTGAAAATATCCACTAAATGAGGGAATAATATGTGTGAGGGTACCCCAGGAGAGTTCCAAATGTGTGTGGGTAGAATATATATCCCATGGGGGTAAAATTGAAAAAAGTTGAAAAATTTTTTTTTTGGACTTAGTCCTCTATCCGGCGTTTATCAGACTTTCAGATAGGGCAAATGTCAGTGAGCGTTCCGATTTCAGTTCCAGAGTGATTCACCCAATGAGTCCTTCCTTGATATTTAGTCGTTTTCAGCCAATATTTTAGATTTTTGAAAATTTCACTTTTTTGTGAAAATATCCACTAAATGAGGGAATAATATGTGTGAGGGTACCCCAGGAGAGTTCCAAATGTGTGTGGGTAGAATATATATCCCACTGGGGTAAAATTGAAAAAAGTTGAGAAAATTTTTTTTTGGACTTAGTCATTTTTCCGGCGTTTATCAGACTTTCAGATAGGGCAAATGTCAGTGAGCATTCCGATTTCAGTTCCAGAGCGATTCGCCCAATGAGTCCTTGATATTTAGTTTTTTCAGCCAATATTTTGGATTTTTGAAAATTTCACTTTTGTGAAAATATCCACTAAATGAGGGAATAATATGTGTGAGTGTACCCCAGGAGAGTTCCAAATGTGTGTGGGTAGAATATATATCCCACGGGGGTAAAATTGAAAAAAGTTGAAAAATTTTTTTTTTGGACTTAGTCATCTATCTGGCGTTTATCAGACTTTCAGATAGGGCAAATGTCAGTGAGCGTTCCGATTTCAGTTCCAGATTGATTCGCCCAATGAGTCCTTGATATTTAGTCGTTTTCAGCCAATATTTTGGATTTTTGAAAATTTCACTTTTTTGTGAAAATATCCACTAAATGAGGGAATAATATGTGTGAGGGTACCCCAGGAGAGTTCCAAATGTGTGTGGGTAGAATATATATCCCAATGGGGTAGAATTGAAAAAAGTTGAGAAAATTTTTTTTGGACTTAGTCATTTTTCCGGCGTTTATCAGACTTTCAGATAGGGCAAATGTCAGTGAGCGCTCCGATTTCAGTTCCAGAGCGATTCGCCCAATGAGTCCTTGATATTTAGTCATTTTCAGCCAATATTTTTGATTTTTGAAAATTTCACTTTTTTGTGAAAATATCCACTAAATGAGGGAATAATATGTGTGAGGGTACCCCAGGAGAGTTCCAAATGTGTGTGGGTGGAATATATATCCCACTGGGGTAAAATTGAAAAAAGTTGAGAAAATTTTTTTTGGACTTAGTCATTTTTCCGGCGTTTATCAGACTTTCAGATAGGGTAAATGTCAGTGAGCGTTCCGATTTCAGTTCCAGATTGATTCGCCCAATGAGTCCTTGATATTTAGTCGTTTTCAGCCAATATTTTGGATTTTTGAAAATTTCACTTTTTTGTGAAAATATCCACTAAATGAGGGAATAATATGTGTGAGGGTACCCCAGGAGAGTTCCAAATGTGTGTGGGTAGAATATATATCCCAATGGGGTAGAATTGAAAAAAGTTGAGAAAATTTTTTTTGGGACTTAGTCATTTTTCCGGCGTTTATCAGACTTTCAGATAGGGCAAATGTCAGTGAGCATTCTGATTTCAGTTCCAGAGCGATTCGCCCAATGAGTCCTTGATATTTAGTCGTTTTCAGCCAATATTTTGGATTTTTGAAAATTTCACTTTTTTGTGAAAATATCCACTAAATGAGGGAATAATATGTGTGAGGGTACCCCAGGAGAGTTCCAAATGTGTGTGGGTAGAATATATATCCCAATGGGGTAGAATTGAAAAAAGTTGAGAAAATTTTTTTTGGGACTTAGTCATTTTTCCGGCGTTTATCAGACTTTCAGATAGGGCAAATGTCAGTGAGCATTCTGATTTCAGTTCCAGAGCGATTCGCCCAATGAGTCCTTGATATTTAGTAGTTTTCAGCCAATATTTTGGATTTTTGAAAATTTCACTTTTTTGTGAAAATATCCACTAAATGAGGGAATAATATGTGTGAGGGTACCCCAGGAGAGTTCCAAATGTGTGTGGGTAGAATATATATCCCAATGGGGTAGAATTGAAAAAAGTTGAGAAAATTTTTTTTGGGACTTAGTCATTTTTCCGGCGTTTATCAGACTTTCAGATAGGGCAAATGTCAGTGAGCATTCTGATTTCAGTTCCAGAGCGATTCGCCCAATGAGTCCTTGATATTTAGTAGTTTTCAGCCAATATTTTGGATTTTTGAAAATTTCACTTTTTTGTGAAAATATCCACTAAATGAGGGAATAATATGTGTGAGGGTACCCCAGGAGAGTTCCAAATGTGTGTGGGTGGAATATATATCCCACTGGGGTAAAATTGAAAAAAGTTGAGAAAATTTTTTTTGGACTTAGTCATTTTTCCGGCGTTTATCAGACTTTCAGATAGGGCAAATGTCAGTGAGCGCTCCGATTTCAGTTCCAGACCGATTCGCCCAATGAGTCCTTGATATTTAGTCGTTTTCAGCCAATATTTTGGATTTTTGAAAATTTCACTTTTTTGTGAAAATATCCACTAAATGAGGGAATAATATGTGTGAGGGTACCCCAGGAGAGTTCCAAATGTGTGTGGATAGAATATATATCCCACGGGGGTAAAATTGAAAAAAGTTGAAAAATTTTTTTTTTGGACTTAGTCATTTATCTGGCGTTTATCAGACTTTCAGATAGGGCAAATGTCAGTGAGCGTTCCGATTTCAGTTCCAGATTGATTCGCCCAATGAGTCCTTGATATTTAGTCGTTTTCAGCCAATATTTTGGATTTTTGAAAATTTCACTTTTTTGTGAAAATATCCACTAAATGAGGGAATAATATGTGTGAGGGTACCCCAGGAGAGTTCCAAATGTGTGTGGGTAGAATATATATCCCAATGGGGAAGAATTGAAAAAAGTTGAGAAAATTTTTTTTGGGACTTAGTCATTTTTCCGGCGTTTATCAGACTTTCAGATAGGGCAAATGTCAGTGAGCATTCTGATTTCTGTTCCAGAGCGATTCGCCCAATGAGTCCTTGATATTTAGTCGTTTTCAGCCAATATTTTGGATTTTTGAAAATTTCACTTTTTTGTGAAAATATCCACTAAATGAGGGAATAATATGTGTGAGGGTACCCCAGGAGAGTTCCAAATGTGTGTGGGTAGAATATATATCCCAATGCGGTAGAATTGAAAAAAGTTGAGAAAATTTTTTTTGGGACTTAGTCATTTTTCCGGCGTTTATCAGACTTTCAGATAGGGCAAATGTCAGTGAGCATTCTGATTTCAGTTCCAGAGCGATTCGCCCAATGAGTCCTTGATATTTAGTAGTTTTCAGCCAATATTTTGGATTTTTGAAAATTTCACTTTTTTGCGAAAATATCCACTAAATGAGGGAACAATATGTGTGAGGGTACCCCAGGAGAGTTCCAAATGTGTGTGGGTGGAATATATATCCCACTGGGGTAAAATTGAAAATAGTTGAGAAAATTTTTTTGGCACTTAGTCATTTTTCCGGCGTTTATCAGACTTTCAGATAGGGCAAATGTCAGTGAGTATTCCGATTTCAGTTCCAGAGCGATTCGCCCAATGAGTCCTTGATATTTAGTTTTTTCAGCCAATATTTTGGATTTTTGAAAATTTCACTTTTGTGAAAATATCCACTAAATGAGGGAATAATATGTATGAGGGTACCCCAGGAGAGTTCCAAATGTGTGTGGGTAGAATATATATCCCACTGGGGTAAAATTGAAAATAGTTGAGAAAATTTTTTTATGGACTTAGTCATTTTTCCGGCGTTTATCAGACTTTCAGATAGGGCAAATGTCAGTGAGCATTCCGATTTCAGTTCCAGAGCGATTCGCCCAATGAGTCCTTGATATTTAGTTTTTTCAGCCAATATTTTGGATTTTTGAAAATTTCACTTTTGTGAAAATATCCACTAAATGAGGGAATAATATGTGTGAGGGTACCCCAGGAGAGTTCCAAATGTGTGTGGGTAGAATATATATCCCACGGGGGTAAAATTGAAAAAAGTTGAAAAATTTTTTTTTTGGACTTAGTCATCTATCTGGCGTTTATCAGACTTTCAGATAGGGCAAATGTCAGTGAGCGTTCCGATTTCAGTTCCAGATTGATTCGCCCAATGAGTCCTTGATATTTAGTCGTTTTCAGCCAATATTTTGGATTTTTGAAAATTTCACTTTTTTGTGAAAATATCCACTAAATGAGGGAATAATATGTGTGAGGGTACCCCAGGAGAGTTCCAAATGTGTGTGGGTAGAATATATATCCCACTGGGGTAAAATTGAAAATAGTTGAGAAAATTTTTTTTGGACTTAGTCATTTTTCCGGCGTTTATCAGACTTTCAGATAGGGCAAATGTCAGTGAGCGCTCCGATTTCAGTTCCAGAGCGATTCGCCCAGTGAGTCCTTGATATTTAGTCGTTTTCAGCGAAAATTTTGGATTTTTGAAAATTTCACTTTTGTGAAAATATCCACTAAATGAGGGAATAATATGTGTGAGGGTACCCCAGGAGAGTTCCAAATGTGTGTGGGTAGAATATATATCCCACGGGGGTAAAATTGAAAAAAGTTGAAAAATTTTTTTTTGGACTTAGTCATCTCTCTGGCGTTTATCAGACTGTGAGATAGGGCAAATGTCAGTGAGCGTTCCGATTTCAGTTCCAGATTGATTCGCCCAATGAGTCCTTGATATTTAGTCGTTTTCAGCCAATATTTTGGATTTTTGAAAATTTCACTTTTTTGTGAAAATATCCACTAAATGAGGGAATAATATGTGTGAGGGTACCCCAGGAGAGTTCCAAATGTGTGTGGGTGGAATATATATCCCACTGGGGTAAAATTGAAAAAAGTTGAGAAAATTTTTTTTGGACATAGTCATTTTTCCGGCGTTTATCAGACTTTCAGATAGGGCAAATGTCAGTGAGCGTTCCGATTTCAGTTCCAGAGCGATTCGCCCAATGAGTCCTTGATATTTAGTCGTTTTCAGCCAATATTTTGGATTTTTGAAAATTTCACTTTTTTGTGAAAATATCCACTAAATGAGGGAATAATATGTGTGAGGGTACCCCAGGAGAGTTCCAAATGTGTGTGGATAGAATATATATCCCACTGGGTAAAATTGAAAAAAGTTGAGAAAATTTTTTTTTGGACTTAGTCATTTTTCCGGCGTTTATCAGACTTTCAGATAGGGCAAATGTCAGTGAGCGTTCCGATTTCAGTTCCAGAGCGATTCGCCCTGTGAGTCCTTGATATTTAGTCGTTTTCAGCGAATATTTTGGATTTTTGAAAATTTCACTTTTGTGAAAATATCCACTAAATGAGGGAATAATATGTGTGAGGGTACCCCAGGAGAGTTCCAAATGTGTGTGGGTAGAATATATATCCCACGGGGGTAAAATTGAAAAAAGTTGAAAAATTTTTTTTTTGGACTTAGTCATTTATCTGGCGTTTATCAGACTTTCAGATAGGGCAAATGTCAGTGAGCGTTCCGATTTCAGTTCCAGATTGATTCGCCCAATGAGTCCTTGATATTTAGTCGTTTTCAGCCAATATTTTGGATTTTTGAAAATTTCACTTTTTTGTGAAAATATCCACTAAATGAGGGAATAATATGTGTGAGGGTACCCCAGGAGAGTTCCAAATGTGTGTGGGTAGAATATATATCCCAATGGGGTAGAATTGAAAAAAGTTGAGAAAATTTTTTTTGGGACTTAGTCATTTTTCCGGCGTTTATCAGACTTTCAGATAAGGCAAATGTCAGTGAGCATTCTGATTTCAGTTCCAGAGCGATTCGCCCAATGAGTCCTTGATATTTAGTCGTTTTCAGCCAATATTTTGGATTTTTGAAAATTTCACTTTTTTGTGAAAATATCCACTAAATGAGGGAATAATATGTGTGAGGGTACCCCAGGAGAGTTCCAAATGTGTGTGGGTAGAATATATATCCCAATGGGGTAGAATTGAAAAAAGTTGAGAAAATTTTTTTTGGGACATAGTCATTTTTCCGGCGTTTATCAGACTTTCAGATAGGGCAAATGTCAGTGAGCATTCTGATTTCAGTTCCAGAGCGATTCGCCCAATGAGTCCTTGATATTTAGTAGTTTTCAGCCAATATTTTGGATTTTTGAAAATTTCACTTTTTTGTGAAAATATCCACTAAATGAGGGAATAATATGTGTGAGGGTACCCCAGGAGAGTTCCAAATGTGTGTGGGTAGAATATATATCCCAATGGGGTAGAATTGAAAAAAGTTGAGAAAATTTTTTTTGGGACTTAGTCATTTTTCCGGCGTTTATCAGACTTTCAGATAGGGCAAATGTCAGTGAGCATTCTGATTTCAGTTCCAGAGCGATTCGCCCAATGAGTCCTTGATATTTAGTAGTTTTCAGCCAATATTTTGGATTTTTGAAAATTTCACTTTTTTGTGAAAATATCCACTAAATGAGGGAATAATATGTGTGAGGGTACCCCAGGAGAGTTCCAAATGTGTGTGGGTGGAATATATATCCCACTGGGGTAAAATTGAAAAAAGTTGAGAAAATTTTTTTTGGACTTAGTCATTTTTCCGGCGTTTATCAGACTTTCAGATAGGGCAAATGTCAGTGAGCGCTCCGATTTCAGTTCCAGACCGATTCGCCCAATGAGTCCTTGATATTTAGTCGTTTTCAGCCAATATTTTGGATTTTTGAAAATTTCACTTTTTTGTGAAAATATCCACTAAATGAGGGAATAATATGTGTGAGGGTACCCCAGGAGAGTTCCAAATGTGTGTGGATAGAATATATATCCCACGGGGGTAAAATTGAAAAAAGTTGAAAAATTTTTTTTTTGGACTTAGTCATTTATCTGGCGTTTATCAGACTTTCAGATAGGGCAAATGTCAGTGAGCGTTCCGATTTCAGTTCCAGATTGATTCGCCCAATGAGTCCTTGATATTTAGTCGTTTTCAGCCAATATTTTGGATTTTTGAAAATTTCACTTTTTTGTGAAAATATCCACTAAATGAGGGAATAATATGTGTGAGGGTACCCCAGGAGAGTTCCAAATGTGTGTGGGTAGAATATATATCCCAATGGGGTAGAATTGAAAAAAGTTGAGAAAAATTTTTTTGGGATTTAGTCATTTTTCCGGCGTTTATCAGACTTTCAGATAGGGCAAATGTCAGTGAGCATTCTGATTTCAGTTCCAGAGCGATTCGCCCAATGAGTCCTTGATATTTAGTAGTTTTCAGCCAATATTTTGGATTTTTGAAAATTTCACTTTTTTGTGAAAATATCCACTAAATGAGGGAATAATATGTGTGAGGGTACCCCAGGAGAGTTCCAAATGTGTGTGGGTGGAATATATATCCCACTGGGGTAAAATTGAAAAAAGTTGAGAAAATTTTTTTTGGACTTAGTCATTTTTCCGGCGTTTATCAGACTTTCAGATAGGGCAAATGTCAGTGAGCGCTCCGATTTCAGTTCCAGAGCGATTCGCCCAATGAGTCCTTGATATTTAGTCGTTTTCAGCCAATATTTTGGATTTTTGAAAATTTCACTTTTTTGTGAAAATATCCACTAAATGAGGGAATAATATGTATGAGGGTACCCCAGGAGAGTTCCAAATGTGTGTGGGTAGAATATATATCCCACTGGGGTAAAATTGAAAAAAGTTGAGAAAATTTTTTTTGGACTTAGTCATTTTTCCGGCGTTTATCAGACTTTCAGATAGGGCAAATGTCAGTGAGCATTCTGATTTCAGTTCCAGAGCGATTCGCCCAATGAGTCCTTGATATTTAGTAGTTTTCAGCCAATATTTTGGATTTTTGAAAATTTCACTTTTTTTGTGAAAATATCCACTAAATGAGGGAATAATATGTGTGAGGGTACCCCAGGAGAGTTCCAAATGTGTGTGGGTGGAATATATATCCCACTGGGGTAAAATTGAAAATAGTTGAGAAAATTTTTTTTGGACTTAGTCATTTTTCCGGCGTTTATCAGACTTTCAGATAGGGCAAATGTCAGTGAGCGCTCCGATTTCAGTTCCAGAGCGATTCGCCCAATGAGTCCTTGATATTTAGTCGTTTTCAGCCAATATTTTGGATTTTTGAAAATTTCACTTTTTTGTGAAAATATCCACTAAATGAGGGAATAATATGTGTGAGGGTACCCCAGGAGAGTTCCAAATGTGTGTGGATAGAATATATATCCCACTGGGGTAAAATTGAAAAAAGTTGAGAAAATTTTTTTTTGGACTTAGTCATTTTTCCGGCGTTTATCAGACTTTCAGATAGGGCAAATGTCAGTGAGCGTTCCGATTTCAGTTCCAGAGCGATTCGCCCTGTGAGTCCTTGATATTTAGTCGTTTTCAGTGAATATTTTGGATTTTTGAAAATTTCACTTTTGTGAAAATATCCACTAAATGAGGGAATAATATGTGTGAGGGTACCCCAGGAGAGTTCCAAATGTGTGTGGGTAGAATATATATCCCACGGGGGTAAAATTGAAAAAAGTTGAAAAATTTTTTTTTTGGACTTAGTCATTTATCTGGCGTTTATCAGACTTTCAGATAGGGCAAATGTCAGTGAGCGTTCCGATTTCAGTTCCAGATTGATTCGCCCAATGAGTCCTTGATATTTAGTCGTTTTCAGCCAATATTTTGGATTTTTGAAAATTTCACTTTTTTGTGAAAATATCCACTAAATGAGGGAATAATATGTGTGAGGGTACCCCAGGAGAGTTCCAAATGTGTGTGGGTAGAATATATATCCCAATGGGGTAGAATTGAAAAAAGTTGAGAAAATTTTTTTTGGGACTTAGTCATTTTTCCGGCGTTTATCAGACTTTCAGATAGGGCAAATGTCAGTGAGCATTCTGATTTCAGTTCCAGAGCGATTCGCCCAATGAGTCCTTGATATTTAGTAGTTTTCAGCCAATATTTTGGATTTTTGAAAATTTCACTTTTTTGTGAAAATATCCACTAAATGAGGGAATAATATGTGTGAGGGTACCCCAGGAGAGTTCCAAATGTGTGTGGGTGGAATATATATCCCACTGGGGTAAAATTGAAAAAAGTTGAGAAAATTTTTTTTGGACTTAGTCATTTTTCCGGCGTTTATCAGACTTTCAGATAGGGCAAATGTCAGTGAGCGCTCCGATTTCAGTTCCAGAGCGATTCGCCCAATGAGTCCTTGATATTTAGTCGTTTTCAGCCAATATTTTGGATTTTTGAAAATTTCACTTTTTTGTGAAAATATCCACTAAATGAGGGAATAATATGTATGAGGGTACCCCAGGAGAGTTCCAAATGTGTGTGGGTAGAATATATATCCCACTGGGGTAAAATTGAAAAAAGTTGAGAAAATTTTTTTTGGACTTAGTCATTTTTCCGGCGTTTATCAGACTTTCAGATAGGGCAAATGTCAGTGAGCATTCTGATTTCAGTTCCAGAGCGATTCGCCCAATGAGTCCTTGATATTTAGTAGTTTTCAGCCAATATTTTGGATTTTTGAAAATTTCACTTTTTTGTGAAAATATCCACTAAATGAGGGAATAATATGTGTGAGGGTACCCCAGGAGAGTTCCAAATGTGTGTGGGTGGAATATATATCCCACTGGTTTAAAATTGAAAAAAGTTGAGAAAATTTTTTTTGGACTTAGTCATTTTTCCGGCGTTTATCAGACTTTCAGATAGGGCAAATGTCAGTGAGCGCTCCGATTTCAGTTCCAGAGCGATTCGCCCAATGAGTCCTTGATATTTAGTCGTTTTCAGCCAATATTTTGGATTTTTGAAAATTTCACTTTTTTGTGAAAATATCCACTAAATGAGGGAATAATATGTATGAGGGTACCCCAGGAGAGTTCCAAATGTGTGTGGGTAGAATATATATCCCACTGGGGTAAAATTGAAAAAAGTTGAGAAAATTTTTTTTGGACTTAGTCATTTTTCCGGCGTTTATCAGACTTTCAGATAGGGCAAATGTCAGTGAGCATTCTGATTTCAGTTCCAGAGCGATTCGCCTAATGAGTCCTTGATATTTAGTAGTTTTCAGCCAATATTTTGGATTTTTGAAAATTTCACTTTTTTTGTGAAAATATCCACTAAATGAGGGAATAATATGTGTGAGGGTACCCCAGGAGAGTTCCAAATGTGTGTGGGTGGAATATATATCCCACTGGGGTAAAATTGAAAATAGTTGAGAAAATTTTTTTTGGACTTAGTCATTTTTCCGGCGTTTATCAGACTTTCAGATAGGGCAAATGTCAGTGAGCGCTCCGATTTCAGTTCCAGAGCGATTCGCCCAATGAGTCCTTGATATTTAGTCGTTTTCAGCCAATATTTTGGATTTTTGAAAATTTCACTTTTTTGTGAAAATATCCACTAAATGAGGGAATAATATGTGTGAGGGTACCCCAGGAGAGTTCCAAATGTGTGTGGATAGAATATATATCCCACTGGGGTAAAATTGAAAAAAGTTGAGAAAATTTTTTTTTGGACTTAGTCATTTTTCCGGCGTTTATCAGACTTTCAGATAGGGCAAATGTCAGTGAGCGTTCCGATTTCAGTTCCAGAGCGATTCGCCCTGTGAGTGCTTGATATTTAGTCGTTTTCAGTGAATATTTTGGATTTTTGAAAATTTCACTTTTGTGAAAATATCCACTAAATGAGGGAATAATATGTGTGAGGGTACCCCAGGAGAGTTCCAAATGTGTGTGGGTAGAATATATATCCCACGGGGGTAAAATTGAAAAAAGTTGAAAAATTTTTTTTTTGGACTTAGTCATTTATCTGGCGTTTATCAGACTTTCAGATAGGGCAAATGTCAGTGAGCGTTCCGATTTCAGTTCCAGATTGATTCGCCCAATGAGTCCTTGATATTTAGTCGTTTTCAGCCAATATTTTGGATTTTTGAAAATTTCACTTTTTTGTGAAAATATCCACTAAATGAGGGAATAATATGTGTGAGGGTACCCCAGGAGAGTTCCAAATGTGTGTGGGTAGAATATATATCCCAATGGGGTAGAATTGAAAAAAGTTGAGAAAATTTTTTTTGGGACTTAGTCATTTTTCCGGCGTTTATCAGACTTTCAGATAGGGCAAATGTCAGTGAGCATTCTGATTTCAGTTCCAGAGCGATTCGCCCAATGAGTCCTTGATATTTAGCAGTTTTCAGCCAATATTTTGGATTTTTGAAAATTTCACTTTTTTGTGAAAATATCCACTAAATGAGGGAATAATATGTGTGAGGGTACCCCAGGAGAGTTCCAAATGTGTGTGGGTGGAATATATATCCCACTGGGGTAAAATTGAAAATAGTTGAGAAAATTTTTTTTGGACTTAGTCATTTTTCCGGCGTTTATCAGACTTTCAGATAGGGCAAATGTCAGTGAGCGCTCCGATTTCAGTTCCAGAGCGATTCGCCCAGTGAGTCCTTGATATTTAGTCGTTTTCAGCGAATATTTTGGATTTTTGAAAATTTCACTTTTGTGAAAATATCCACTAAATGAGGGAATAATATGTGTGAGGGTACCCCAGGAGAGTTCCAAATGTGTGTGGGTAGAATATATATCCCACGGGGGTAAAATTGAAAAAAATTGAAAAATTTTTTTTTTGGACTTAGTTATCTATCTGGCGTTCATCAGACTTTCAGATAGGGCAAATGTCAGTGAGCGTTCCGATTTCAGTTCCAGATTGATTCGCCCAATGAGTCCTTGATATTTAGTCGTTTTCAGCCAATATTTTGGATTTTTGAAAATTTCACTTTTTTGTGAAAATATCCACTAAATGAGGGAATAATATGTGTGAGGGTACCCCAGGAGAGTTCCAAATGTGTGTGGGTAGAATATATATCCCAATGGGGTAGAATTGAAAAAAGTTGAGAAAAATTTTTTTGGGACTTAGTCATTTTTTCGGCGTTTATCAGACTTTCAGATAGGGCAAATGTCAGTGAGCATTCTGATTTCAGTTCCAGAGCGATTCGCCCAATGAGTCCTTGATATTTAGTAGTTTTCAGCCAATATTTTGGATTTTTGAAAATTTCACTTTTTTGTGAAAATATCCACTAAATGAGGGAATAATATGTGTGAGGGTACCCCAGGAGAGTTCCAAATGTGTGTGGATAGAATATATATCCCACTGGGGTAAAATTGAAAAAAGTTGAGAAAATTTTTTTTTGGACTTAGTCATTTTTCAGGCGTTTATCAGACTTTCAGATAGGGCAAATGTCAGTGAGCGTTCCGATTTCAGTTCCAGAGCGATTCGCCCTGTGAGTCCTTGATATTTAGTCGTTTTCAGTGAATATTTTGGATTTTTGAAAATTTCACTTTTGTGAAAATATCCACTAAATGAGGGAATAATATGTGTGAGGGTACCCCAGGAGAGTTCCAAATGTGTGTGGGTAGAATATATATCCCACGGGGGTAAAATTGAAAAAAGTTGAAAAATTTTTTTTTTGGACTTAGTCATTTATCTGGCGTTTATCAGACTTTCAGATAGGGCAAATGTCAGTGAGCGTTCCGATTTCAGTTCCAGATTGATTCGCCCAATGAGTCCTTGATATTTAGTCGTTTTCAGCCAATATTTTGGATTTTTGAAAATTTCACTTTTTTGTGAAAATATCCACTAAATGAGGGAATAATATGTGTGAGGGTACCCCAGGAGAGTTCCAAATGTGTGTGGGTGGAATATATATCCCACTGGGGTAAAATTGAAAAAAGTTGAGAAAATTTTTTTTGGACTTAGTCATTTTTCCGGCGTTTATCAGACTTTCAGATAGGGCAAATGTCAGTGAGCACTCCGATTTCAGTTCCAGAGCGATTCGCCCAATGAGTCCTTGATATTTAGTCGTTTTCAGCCAATATTTTGGATTTTTGAAAATTTCACTTTTTTGTGAAAATATCCACTAAATGAGGGAATAATATGTATGAGGGTACCCCAGGAGAGTTCCAAATGTGTGTGGGTAGAATATATATCCCACTGGGGTAAAATTGAAAAAAGTTGAGAAAATTTTTTTATGGACTTAGTCATTTTTCCGGCGTTTATCAGACTTTCAGATAGGGCAAATGTCAGTGAGCGTTCCGATTTCAGTTCCAGAGCGATTCGCCCAATGAGTCCTTGATATTTAGTCGTTTTCAGCCAATATTTTGGATTTTTGAAAATTTCACTTTTTTGTGAAAATATCCACTAAATGAGGGAATAATATGTGTGAGGGTACCCCAGGAGAGTTCCAAATGTGTGTGGATAGAATATATATCCCACTGGGGTAAAATTGAAAAAAGTTGAGAAAATTTTTTTTGGGACTTAGTCATTTTTCCGGCGTTTATCAGACTTTCAGATAGGGCAAATGTCAGTGAGCATTCTGATTTCAGTTCCAGAGCGATTCGCCCAATGAGTCCTTGATATTTAGTCGTTTTCAGCCAATATTTTGGATTTTTGAAAATTTCACTTTTTTGTGAAAATATCCACTAAATGAGGGAATAATATGTGTGAGGGTACCCCAGGAGAGTTCCAAATGTGTGTGGGTAGAATATATATCCCAATGGGGTAGAATTGAAAAAAGTTGAGAAAATTTTTTTTGGACTTAGTCATTTTTCCGGCGTTTATCAGACTTTCAGATAGGGCAAATGTCAGTGAGCGCTCCGATTTCAGTTCCAGAGCGATTCGCCCAATGAGTCCTTGATATTTAGTCGTTTTCAGCCAATATTTTGGATTTTTGAAAATTTCACTTTTTTGTGAAAATATCCACTAAATGAGGGAATAATATGTGTGAGGGTACCCCAGGAGAGTTCCAAATGTGTGTGGGTAGAATATATATGCCACGGGGGTAAAATTGAAAAAAGTTGAAAAATTTTTTTTTTGGACTTAGTCATCTATCTGGCGTTTATCAGACTTTAAGATAGGGCAAATGTCAGTGAGCGTTCCGATTTCAGTTCCAGATTGATTCGCCCAATGAGTCCTTGATATTTAGTCGTTTTCAGCCAATATTTTGGATTTTTGAAAATTTCACTTTTTTGTGAAAATATCCACTAAATGAGGGAATAATATGTGTGAGGGTACCCCAGGAGAGTTCCAAATGTGTGTGGGTAGAATATATATCCCAATGGGGTAGAATTGAAAAAAGTTGAGAAATTTTTTTTTGGGACTTAGTCATTTTTCCGGCGTTTATCAGACTTTCAGATAGGGCAAATGTCAGTGAGCATTCAGATTTCAGTTCCAGAGCGATTCGCCCAATGAGTCCTTGATATTTAGTTTTTTCAGCCAATATTTTGGATTTTTGAAAATTTCACTTTTGTGAAAATATCCACTAAATGAGGGAATAATATGTGTGAGGGTACCCCAGGAGAGTTCCAAATGTGTGTGGGTGGAATATATATCCCACTGGGGTAAAATTGAAAAAAGTTGAGAAAATTTTTTTTGCACTTAGTCATTTTTCCGGCGTTTATCAGACTTTCAGATAGGGCAAATGTCAGTGAGCGTTCTGATTTCAGTTCCAGAGCGATTCGCCCAGTGAGTCCTTGATATTTAGCCGTTTTCAGCGAATATTTTGGATTTTTGAAAATTTCACTTTTGTGAAAATATCCACTAAATGAGGGAATAATATGTGTGAGGGTACCCCAGGAGAGTTCCAAATGTGTGTGGGTAGAATATAAATCCCACGGGGGTAAAATTGAAAAAAGTTGAAAATTTTTTTTTTTGGACTTAGTCATCTATCTGGCGTTTATCAGACTTTCAGATAGGGCAAATGTCAGTGAGCGTTCCGATTTCAGTTCCAGATTGATTCGCCCAATGAGTCCTTGATATTTAGTCGTTTTCAGCCAATATTTTGGATTTTTGAAAATTTCACTTTTTTGTGAAAATATCCACTAAATGAGGGAATAATATGTGTGAGGGTACCCCAGGAGAGTTCCAAATGTGTGTGGGTAGAATATATATCCCAATGGGGTAGAATTGAAAAAAGTTGAGAAAATTTTTTTTGGGACTTAGTCATTTTTCCGGCGTTTATCAGACTTTCAGATAGGGCAAATGTCAGTGAGCATTCTGATTTCAGTTCCAGAGCGATTCGCCCAATGAGTCCTTGATATTTACTAGTTTTCAGCCAATATTTTGGATTTTTGAAAATTTCACTTTTTTGTGAAAATATCCACTAAATGAGGGAATAATATGTGTGAGGGAACCCCAGGAGAGTTCCAAATGTGTGTGGGTGGAATATATATCCCACTGGGGTAAAATTGAAAATAGTTGAGAAAATTTTTTTTGGACTTAGTCATTTTTCCGGCGTTTATCAGACTTTCAGATAGGGCAAATGTCAGTGAGCGCTCCGATTTCAGTTCCAGAGCGATTCGCCCAATGAGTCCTTGATATTTAGTCGTTTTCAGCCAATATTTTGGATTTTTGAAAATTTCACTTTTTTGTGAAAATATCCACTAAATGAGGGAATAATATGTGTGAGGGTACCCCAGGAGACTTCCAAATGTGTGTGGGTGGAATATATATCCCACTAGGGTAAAATTGAAAATAGTTGAGAAAATTTTTTTTGGACTTAGTCATTTTTCCGGCGTTTATCAGACTTTCAGATAGGGCAAATGTCAGTGAGCATTCTGATTTCAGTTCCAGAGCGATTCGCCCAATGAGTCCTTGATATTTAGTCGTTTTCAGCTAATATTTTGGATTTTTGAAAATTTCACTTTTTTGTGAAAATATCCACTAAATGAGGGAATAATATGTGTGAGGGTACCCCAGGAGAGTTCCAAATGTGTGTGGGTAGAATATATATCCCAATGGGGTAGAATTGAAAAAAGTTGAGAAAATTTTTTTTGGACTTAGTCATTTTTCCGGCGTTTATCAGACTTTCAGATAGGGCAAATGTCAGTGAGCGCTCCGATTTCAGTTCCAGAGCGATTCGCCCAATGAGTCCTTGATATTTAGTCGTTTTCAGCCAATATTTTGGATTTTTGAAAATTTCACTTTTTTGTGAAAATATCCACTAAATGAGGGAATAATATGTGTGAGGGTACCCCAGGAGAGTTCCAAATGTGTGTGGGTAGAATATATATCCCACGGGGGTAAAATTGAAAAAAGTTGAGAAAATTTTTTTTGGGACTTAGTCATTTTTCCGGCGTTTATCAGACTTTCAGATAGGGCAAATGTCAGTGAGCATTCTGATTTCAGTTCCAGAGCGATTCGCCCAATGAGTCCTTGATATTTAGTAGTTTTCAGCCAATATTTTGGATTTTTGAAAATTTCACTTTTTTGTGAAAATATCCACTAAATGAGGGAATAATATGTGTGAGGGTACCCCAGGAGAGTTCCAAATGTGTGTGGGTGGAATATATATCCCACTGGGGTAAAATTGAAAATAGTTGAGAAAATTTTTTTTTTGGACTTAGTCATCTATCTGGCGTTTATCAGACTTTCAGATAGGGCAAATGTCAGTGAGCGTTCCGATTTCAGTTCCAGATTGATTCGCCCAATGAGTCCTTGATATTTAGTCGTTTTCAGCCAATATTTTGGATTTTTGAAAATTTCACTTTTTTGTGAAAATATCCACTAAATGAGGGAATAATATGTGTGAGGGTACCCCAGGAGAGTTCCAAATGTGTGTGGGTAGAATATATATCCCAGTGGGGTAGAATTGAAAAAAGTTGAGAAAATTTTTTTTGGGACTTAGTCATTTTTCCGGCGTTTATCAGACTTTCAGATAGGGCAAATGTCAGTGAGCATTCTGATTTCAGTTCCAGAGCGATTCGCCCAATGAGTCCTTGATATTTAGTAGTTTTCAGCCAATATTTTGGATTTTTGAAAATTTCACTTTTTTGTGAAAATATCCACTAAATGAGGGAATAATATGTGTGAGGGTACCCCAGGAGAGTTCCAAATGTGTGTGGGTGGAATATATATCCCACTGGGGTAAAATTGAAAATAGTTGAGAAAATTTTTTTTGGACTTAGTCATTTTTCCGGCGTTTATCAGACTTTCAGATAGGGCAAATGTCAGTGAGCGCTCCGATTTCAGTTCCAGAGCGATTCGCCCAATGAGTCCTTGATATTTAGTCGTTTTCAGCCAATATTTTGGATTTTTGAAAATTTCCCTTTTTTGTGAAAATATCCACTAAATGAGGGAATAATATGTGTGAGGGTACCCCAGGAGAGTTCCAAATGTGTGTGGATAGAATATATATCCCACTGGGGTAAAATTGAAAAAAGTTGAGAAATTTTTTTTTTGAACTTAGTCATTTTTCCGGCGTTTATCAGACTTTCAGATAGGGCAAATGTCAGTGAGCGTTCCGATTTCAGTTCCAGAGCGATTCGCCCTGTGAGTCCTTGATATTTAGTCGTTTTCAGCGAATATTTTGGATTTTTGAAAATTTCACTTTTGTGAAAATATCCACTAAATGAGGGAATAATATGTGTGAGGGTACCCCAGGAGAGTTCCAAATGTGTGTGGGTAGAATATCCCACGGGGGTAAAATTGAAAAAAGTTGAAAAATTTTTTTTTTGGACTTAGTCATTTATCTGGCGTTTATCAGACTTTCAGATAGGGCAAATGTCAGTGAGCATTCTGATTTCAGTTCCAGAGCGATTCGCCCAATGAGTCCTTGATATTTAGTCGTTTTCAGCCAATATTTTGGATTTTTGAAAATTTCACTTTTTTGTGAAAATATCCACTAAATGAGGGAATAATATGTATGAGGGTGCCCCAGGAGAGTTCCAAATGTGTGTGGATAGAATATATATCCCAATGGGGTAGAATTGAAAAAAGTTGAGAAAATTTTTTTTGGGACTTAGTCATTTTTCCGGCGTTTATCAGACTTTCAGATAGGGCAAATGTCAGTGAGCATTCTGATTTCAGTTCCAGAGCGATTCGCCCAATGAGTCCTTGATATTTAGTAGTTTTCAGCCAATATTTTGGATTTTTGAAAATTTCACTTTTTTGTGAAAATATCCACTAAATGAGGGAATAATATGTGTGAGGGTACCCCAGGAGAGTTCCAAATGTGTGTGGGTGGAATATATATCCCACTGGAGTAAAATTGAAAATAGTTGAGAAAATTTTTTTTGGACTTAGTCATTTTTCCGGCGTTTATCAGACTTTCAGATAGGGCAAATGTCAGTGAGCATTCTGATTTCAGTTCCAGAGCGATTCGCCCAATGAGTCCTTGATATTTAGTCGTTTTCAGCTAATATTTTGGATTTTTGAAAATTTCACTTTTTTGTGAAAATATCCACTAAATGAGGGAATAATATGTGTGAGGGTACCCCAGGAGAGTTCCAAATGTGTGTGGGTAGAATATATATCCCAATGGGGTAGAATTGAAAAAAGTTGAGAAAATTTTTTTTGGACTTAGTCATTTTTCCGGCGTTTATCAGACTTTCAGATAGGGCAAATGTCAGTGAGCGCTCCGATTTCAGTTCCAGAGCGATTCGCCCAATGAGTCCTTGATATTTAGTCGTTTTCAGCCAATATTTTGGATTTTTGAAAATTTCACTTTTTTGTGAAAATATCCACTAAATGAGGGAATAATATGTGTGAGGGTACCCCAGGAGAGTTCCAAATGTGTGTGGGTAGAATATATATCCCACGGGGGTAAAATTGAAAAAAGTTGAGAAAATTTTTTTTGGGACTTAGTCATTTTTCCGGCGTTTATCAGACTTTCAGATAGGGCAAATGTCAGTGAGCATTCTGATTTCAGTTCCAGAGCGATTCGCCCAATGAGTCCTTGATATTTAGTAGTTTTCAGCCAATATTTTGGATTTTTGAAAATTTCACTTTTTTGTGAAAATATCCACTAAATGAGGGAATAATATGTGTGAGGGTACCCCAGGAGAGTTCCAAATGTGTGTGGGTGGAATATATATCCCACTGGGGTAAAATTGAAAATAGTTGAGAAATTTTTTTTTTTGGACTTAGTCATCTATCTGGCGTTTATCAGACTTTCAGATAGGGCAAATGTCAGTGAGCGTTCCGATTTCAGTTCCAGATTGATTCGCCCAATGAGTCCTTGATATTTAGTCGTTTTCAGCCAATATTTTGGATTTTTGAAAATTTCACTTTTTTGTGAAAATATCCACTAAATGAGGGAATAATATGTGTGAGGGTACCCCAGGAGAGTTCCAAATGTGTGTGGGTAGAATATATATCCCAGTGGGGTAGAATTGAAAAAAGTTGAGAAAATTTTTTTTGGGACTTAGTCATTTTTCCGGCGTTTATCAGACTTTCAGAAAGGGCAAATGTCAGTGAGCGTTCCGATTTCAGTTCCAGAGCGATTCGCCCTGTGAGTCCTTGATATTTAGTCGTTTTCAGCGAATATTTTGGATTTTTGAAAATTTCACTTTTGTGAAAATATCCACTAAATGAGGGAATAATATGTGTGAGGGTACCCCAGGAGAGTTCCAAATGTGTGTGGGTAGAATATCCCACGGGGGTAAAATTGAAAAAAGTTGAAAAATTTTTTTTTTGGACTTAGTCATTTATCTGGCGTTTATCAGACTTTCAGATAGGGCAAATGTCAGTGAGCATTCAGATTTCAGTTCCAGAGCGATTCGCCCAATGAGTCCTTGATATTTAGCAGTTTTCAGCCAATATTTTGGATTTTTGAAAATTTCACTTTTTTGTGAAAATATCCACTAAATGAGGGAATAATATGTGTGAGGGTACCCCAGGAGAGTTCCAAATGTGTGTGGGTGGAATATATATCCCACTGGGGTAAAATTGAAAATAGTTGAGAAAATTTTTTTTGGACTTAGTCATTTTTCCGGCGTTTATCAGACTTTCAGATAGGGCAAATGTCAGTGAGCGTTCCGATTTCAGTTCCAGAGCGATTCGCCCAGTGAGTCCTTGATATTTAGTCATTTTCAGCGAATATTTTGGATTTTTGAAAATTTCACTTTTGTGAAAATATCCACTAAATGAGGGAATAATATGTGTGAGGGTACCCCAGCAGAGTTCCAAATGTGTGTGGGTAGAATATATATCCCACCGGGGTAAAATTGAAAAAAGTTGAAAAATTTTTTTTTTGGACTTAGTCATCTATCTGGCGTTTATCAGACTTTCAGATAGGGCAAATGTCAGTGAGCGCTCCGATTTCAGTTCCAGAGCGATTCGCCCAATGAGTCCTTGATATTTAGTCGTTTTCAGCCAATATTTTGGATTTTTGAAAATTTCACTTTTTTGTGAAAATATCCACTAAATGAGGGAATAATATGTATGAGGGTACCCCAGGAGAGTTCCAAATGTGTGTGGATAGAATATATATCCCACTGGGGTAAAATTGAAAAAAGTTGAGAAAATTTTTTTTTGGACTTAGTCATTTTTCCGGCGTTTATCAGACTTTCAGATAGGGCAAATGTCAGTGAGCGTTCCGATTTCAGTTCCAGAGCGATTCGCCCAGTGAGTCCTTGATATTTAGTCATTTTCAGCGAATATTTTGGATTTTTGAAAATTTCACTTTTGTGAAAATATCCACTAAATGAGGGAATAATATGTGTGAGGGTACCCCAGCAGAGTTCCAAATGTGTGTGGGTAGAATATATATCCCACCGGGGTAAAATTGAAAAAAGTTGAAAAATTTTTTTTTTGGACTTAGTCATCTATCTGGCGTTTATCAGACTTTCAGATAGGGCAAATGTCAGTGAGCGTTCCGATTTCAGTTCCAGATTGATTCGCCCAATGACTCCTTGATATTTAGTAGTTTTCAGCCAATATTTTGGATTTTTGAAAATTTCACTTTTTTGTGAAAATATCCACTAAATGAGGGAATAATATGTGTGAGGGTACCCCAGGAGAGTTCCAAATGTGTGTGGGTGGAATGTATATCCCACTGGGGTAAAATTGAAAATAGTTGAGAAAATTTTTTTTGGACTTAGTCATTTTTCCGGCGTTTATCAGACTTTCACATAGGGCAAATGTCAGTGAGCGCTCCGATTTCAGTTCCAGAGCGATTCGCCCAATGAGTCCTTGATATTTAGTCGTTTTCAGCCAATATTTTGGATTTTTGAAAATTTCACTTTTTTGTGAAAATATCCACTAAATGAGGGAATAATATGTGTGAGGGTACCCCAGGAGAGTTCCAAATGTGTGTGGATAGAATATATATCCCACTGGGGTAAAATTGAAAAAAGTTGAGAAAATTTTTTTTTGGACTTAGTCATTTTTCCGGCGTTTATCAGACTTTCAGATAGGGCAAATGTCAGTGAGCGTTCCGATTTCAGTTCCAGAGCGATTCGCCCTGTGAGTCCTTGATATTTAGTCGTTTTCAGCGAATATTTTGGATTTTTGAAAATTTCACTTTTGTGAAAATATCCACTAAATGAGGGAATAATATGTGTGAGGGTACCCCAGGAGAGTTCCAAATGTGTGTGGGTAGAATATCCCACGGGGGTAAAATTGAAAAAAGTTGAAAAATTTTTTTTTTGGACTTAGTCATTTATCTGGCGTTTATCAGACTTTCAGATAGGGCAAATGTCAGTGAGCATTCTGATTTCAGTTCCAGAGCGATTCGCCCACTGAGTCCTTGATATTTAGCAGTTTTCAGCCAATATTTTGGATTTTTGAAAATTTCACTTTTTTGTGAAAATATCCAGTAAATGAGGGAATAATATGGGTGAGGGTACCCCAGGAGAGTTCCAAATGTGTGTGGGTGGAATATATATCCCACTGGGGTAAAATTGAAAATAGTTGAGAAAATTTTTTTTGGACTTAGTCATTTTTCCGGCGTTTATCAGACTTTCAGATAGGGCAAATGTCAGTGAGCGCTCCGATTTCAGTTCCAGAGCGATTCGCCCAATGAGTCCTTGATATTTAGTCGTTTTCAGCCAATATTTTGGATTTTTGAAAATTTCACTTTTTTGTGAAAATATCCACTAAATGAGGGAATAATATGTATGAGGGTACCCCAGGAGAGTTCCAAATGTGTGTGGATAGAATATATATCCCACTGGGGTAAAATTGAAAAAAGTTGAGAAAATTTTTTTTTGGACTTAGTCATTTTTCCGGCGTTTATCAGACTTTCAGATAGGGCAAATGTCAGTGAGCGTTCCGATTTCAGTTCCAGAGCGATTCGCCCAGTGAGTCCTTGATATTTAGTCATTTTCAGCGAATATTTTGGATTTTTGAAAATTTCACTTTTGTGAAAATATCCACTAAATGAGGGAATAATATGTGTGAGGGTACCCCAGCAGAGTTCCAAATGTGTGTGGGTAGAATATATATCCCACCGGGGTAAAATTGAAAAAAGTTGAAAAATTTTTTTTTTGGACTTAGTCATCTATCTGGCGTTTATCAGACTTTCAGATAGGGCAAATGTCAGTGAGCGTTCCGATTTCAGTTCCAGATTGATTCGCCCAATGAGTCCTTGATATTTAGTCGTTTTCAGCCAATATTTTGGATTTTTGAAAATTTCACTTTTTTGTGAAAATATCCACTAAATGAGGGAATAATATGTGTGAGGGTACCCCAGGAGAGTTCCAAATGTGTGTGGGTAGAATATATATCCCAATGGGGTAGAATTGAAAAAAGTTGAGAAAAATTTTTTTGGGACTTAGTCATTTTTCCGGCGTTTATCAGACTTTCAGATAGGTCAAATGTCAGTGAGCATTCTGATTTCAGTTTCAGAGCGATTCGCCCAATGAGTTCTTGATATTTAGTAGTTTTCAGCCAATATTTTGGATTTTTGAAAATTTCACTTTTTTGTGAAAATATCCACTAAATGAGGGAATAATATGTATGAAGGTACCCCAGGAGAGTTCCAAATGTGTGTGGGTAGAATATATATCCCACTGGGGTAAAATTGAAAAAAGCTGAGAAAATTTTTTTATGGACTTAGTCATTTTTCCGGCGTTTATCAGACTTTCAGATAGGGCAAATGTCAGTGAGCGTTCCGATTTCAGTTCCAGAGCGATTCGCCCAATGAGTCCTTGATATTTAGTCGTTTTCAGCCAATATTTTGGATTTTTGAAAATTTCACTTTTTTGTGAAAATATCCACTAAATGAGGGAATAATATGTGTGAGGGTACCCCAGGAGAGTTCCAAATGTGTGTGGGTGGAATATATATCCCACTGGGGTAAAATTGAAAATAGTTGAGAAAATTTTTTTTGGACTTAGTCATTTTTCCGGCGTTTATCAGACTTTCAGATAGGGCAAATGTCAGTGAGCGTTCCGATTTCAGTTCCAGAGCGATTCGCCCAGTGAGTCCTTGATATTTAGTCATTTTCAGCGAATATTTTGGATTTTTGAAAATTTCACTTTTGTGAAAATATCCACTAAATGAGGGAATAATATGTGTGAGGGTACCCCAGCAGAGTTCCAAATGTGTGTGGGTAGAATATATATCCCACCGGGGTAAAATTGAAAAAAGTTGAAAAATTTTTTTTTTGGACTTAGTCATCTATCTGGCGTTTATCAGACTTTCAGATAGGGCAAATGTCAGTGAGCGCTCCGATTTCAGTTCCAGAGCGATTCGCCCAATGAGTCCTTGATATTTAGTCGTTTTCAGCCAATATTTTGGATTTTTGAAAATTTCACTTTTTTGTGAAAATATCCACTAAATGAGGGAATAATATGTATGAGGGTACCCCAGGAGAGTTCCAAATGTGTGTGGATAGAATATATATCCCACTGGGGTAAAATTGAAAAAAGTTGAGAAAATTTTTTTTTGGACTTAGTCATATTTCCGGCGTTTATCAGACTTTCAGATAGGGCAAATGTCAGTGAGCGTTCCGATTTCAGTTCCAGAGCGATTCGCCCAGTGAGTCCTTGATATTTAGTCATTTTCAGCGAATATTTTTAATTTTTGAAAATTTCACTTTTGTGAAAATATCCACTAAATGAGGGAATAATATGTGTGAGGGTACCCCAGCAGAGTTCCAAATGTGTGTGGGTAGAATATATATCCCACCGGGGTAAAATTGAAAAAAGTTGAAAAATTTTTTTTTTGGACTTAGTCATCTATCTGGCGTTTATCAGACTTTCAGATAGGGCAAATGTCAGTGAGCGTTCCGATTTCAGTTCCAGATTGATTCGCCCAATGAGTCCTTGATATTTAGTCGTTTTCAGCCAATATTTTGGATTTTTGAAAATTTCACTTTTTTGTGAAAATATCCACTAAATGAGGGAATAATATGTGTGAGGGTACCCCAGGAGAGTTCCAAATGTGTGTGGGTAGAATATATATCCCAGTGGGGTAGAATTGAAAAAAGTTGAGAAAATTTTTTTTGGGACTTAGTCATTTTTCCGGCGTTTATCAGACTTTCAGATAGGGCAAATGTCAGTGAGCATTCTGATTTCAGTTCCAGAGCGATTCGCCCAATGAGTCCTTGATATTTAGTAGTTTTCAGCCAATATTTTGGATTTTTGAAAATTTCACTTTTTTGTGAAAATATCCACTAAATGAGGGAATAATATGTGTGAGGGTACCCCAGGAGAGTTCCAAATGTGTGTGGGTGGAATATATATCCCACTGGGGTAAAATTGAAAATAGTTAAGAAAATTTTTTTTGGACTTAGTCATTTTTCCGGCGTTTATCAGTCTTTCACATAGGGCAAATGTCAGTGAGCGCTCCGATTTCAGTTCCAGAGCGATTCGCCCAATGAGTCCTTGATATTTAGTCATTTTCAGCCAATATTTTGGATTTTTGAAAATTTCACTTTTTTGTGAAAATATCCACTAAATGAGGGAATAATATGTGTGAGGGTACCCCAGGAGAGTTCCAAATGTGTGTGGATAGAATATATATCCCACTGGGGTAAAATTGAAAAAAGTTGAGAAAATTTTTTTTTGGACTTAGTCATTTTTCCGGCGTTTATCAGACTTTCAGATAGGGCAAATGTCAGTGAGCGTTCCGATTTCAGTTCCAGAGCGATTCGCCCTGTGAGTCCTTGATATTTAGTCGTTTTCAGCGAATATTTTGGATTTTTGAAAATTTCACTTTTGTGAAAATATCCACTAAATGAGGGAATAATATGTGTGAGGGTACCCCAGGAGAGTTCCAAATGTGTGTGGGTAGAATATCCCACGGGGGTAAAATTGAAAAAAGTTGAAAAATTTTTTTTTTGGACTTAGTCATTTATCTGGCGTTTATCAGACTTTCAGATAGGGCAAATGTCAGTGAGCATTCTGATTTCAGTTCCAGAGCGATTCGCCCAATGAGTCCTTGATATTTAGCAGTTTTCAGCCAATATTTTGGATTTTTGAAAATTTCACTTTTTTGTGAAAATATCCACTAAATGAGGGAATAATATGTATGAGGGTACCCCAGGAGAGTTCCAAATGTGTGTGGATAGAATATATATCCCACTGGGGTAAAATTGAAAAAAGTTGAGAAAATTTTTTTTTGGACTTAGTCATTTTTCCGGCGTTTATCAGACTTTCAGATAGGGCAAATGTCAGTGAGCGTTCCGATTTCAGTTCCAGAGCGATTCGCCCAGTGAGTCCTTGATATTTAGTCATTTTCAGCGAATATTTTGGATTTTTGAAAATTTCACTTTTGTGAAAATATCCACTAAATGAGGGAATAATATGTGTGAGGGTACCCCAGCAGAGTTCCAAATGTGTGTGGGTAGAATATATATCCCACCGGGGTAAAATTGAAAAAAGTTGAAAAATTTTTTTTTTGGACTTAGTCATCTATCTGGCGTTTATCAGACTTTCAGATAGGGCAAATGTCAGTGAGCGTTCCGATTTCAGTTCCAGATTGATTCGCCCAATGAGTCCTTGATATTTAGTCGTTTTCAGCCAATATTTTGGATTTTTGAAAATTTCACTTTTTTGTGAAAATATCCACTAAATGAGGGAATAATATGTGTGAGGGTACCCCAGGAGAGTTCCAAATGTGTGTGGGTAGAATATATATCCCAATGGGGTAGAATTGAAAAAAGTTGAGAAAATTTTTTTTGGGACTTAGTCATTTTTCCGGCGTTTATCAGACTTTCAGATAGGTCAAATGTCAGTGAGCATTCTGATTTCAGTTCCAGAGCGATTCGCCCAATGAGTCCTTGATATTTAGTAGTTTTCAGCCAATATTTTGGATTTTTGAAAATTTCACTTTTTTGTGAAAATATCCACTAAATGAGGGAATAATATGTATGAAGGTACCCCAGGAGAGTTCCAAATGTGTGTGGGTAGAATATATATCCCACTGGGGTAAAATTGAAAAAAGCTGAGAAAATTTTTTTATGGACTTAGTCATTTTTCCGGCGTTTATCAGACTTTCAGATAGGGCAAATGTCAGTGAGCGTTCCGATTTCAGTTCCAGAGCGGTTCGCCCAATGAGTCCTTGATATTTAGTCGTTTTCAGCCAATATTTTGGATTTTTGAAAATTTCACTTTTTTGTGAAAATATCCACTAAATGAGGGAATAATATGTGTGAGGGTACCCCAGGAGAGTTCCAAATGTGTGTGGGTAGAATATCCCACGGGGGTAAAATTGAAAAAAGTTGAAAAATTTTTTTTTTGGACTTAGTCATTTATCTGGCGTTTATCAGACTTTCAGATAGGGCAAATGTCAGTGAGCATTCTGATTTCAGTTCCAGAGCGATTCGCCCACTGAGTCCTTGATATTTAGCAGTTTTCAGCCAATATTTTGGATTTTTGAAAATTTCACTTTTTTGTGAAAATATCCACTAAATGAGGGAATAATATGGGTGAGGGTACCCCAGGAGAGTTCCAAATGTGTGTGGGTGGAATATATATCCCACTGGGGTAAAATTGAAAATAGTTGAGAAAATTTTTTTTGGACTTAGTCATTTTTCCGGCGTTTATCAGACTTTCAGATAGGGCAAATGTCAGTGAGCGCTCCGATTTCAGTTCCAGAGCGATTCGCCCAATGAGTCCTTGATATTTAGTCGTTTTCAGCCAATATTTTGGATTTTTGAAAATTTCACTTTTTTGTGAAAATATCCACTAAATGAGGGAATAATATGTATGAGGGTACCCCAGGAGAGTTCCAAATGTGTGTGGATAGAATATATATCCCACTGGGGTAAAATTGAAAAAAGTTGAGAAAATTTTTTTTTGGACTTAGTCATTTTTCCGGCGTTTATCAGACTTTCAGATAGGGCAAATGTCAGTGAGCGTTCCGATTTCAGTTCCAGAGCGATTCGCCCAGTGAGTCCTTGATATTTAGTCATTTTCAGCGAATATTTTGAATTTTTGAAAATTTCACTTTTGTGAAAATATCCACTAAATGAGGGAATAATATGTGTGAGGGTACCCCAGCAGAGTTCCAAATGTGTGTGGGTAGAATATATATCCCACCGGGGTAAAATTGAAAAAAGTTGAAAAATTTTTTTTTTGGACTTAGTCATCTATCTGGCGTTTATCAGACTTTCAGATAGGGCAAATGTCAGTGAGCGTTCCGATTTCAGTTCCAGATTGATTCGCCCAATGAGTCCTTGATATTTAGTCGTTTTCAGCCAATATTTTGGATTTTTGAAAATTTCACTTTTTTGTGAAAATATCCACTAAATGAGGGAATAATATGTGTGAGGGTACCCCAGGAGAGTTCCAAATGTGTGTGGGTAGAATATATATCCCAATGGGGTAGAATTGAAAAAAGTTGAGAAAAATTTTTTTGGGACTTAGTCATTTTTCCGGCGTTTATCAGACTTTCAGATAGGTCAAATGTCAGTGAGCATTCTGATTTCAGTTTCAGAGCGATTCGCCCAATGAGTCCTTGATATTTAGTAGTTTTCAGCCAATATTTTGGATTTTTGAAAATTTCACTTTTTTGTGAAAATATCCAGTAAATGAGGGAATAATATGTATGAAGGTACCCCAGGAGAGTTCCAAATGTGTGTGGGTAGAATATATATCCCACTGGGGTAAAATTGAAAAAAGCTGAGAAAATTTTTTTATGGACTTAGTCATTTTTCCGGCGTTTATCAGACTTTCAGATAGGGCAAATGTCAGTGAGCGTTCCGATTTCAGTTCCAGAGCGATTCGCCCAATGAGTCCTTGATATTTAGTCGTTTTCAGCCAATATTTTGGATTTTTGAAAATTTCACTTTTTTGTGAAAATATCCACTAAATGAGGGAATAATATGTGTGAGGGTACCCCAGGAGAGTTCCAAATGTGTGTGGGTGGAATATATATCCCACTGGGGTAAAATTGAAAATAGTTGAGAAAATTTTTTTTGGACTTAGTCATTTTTCCGGCGTTTATCAGACTTTCAGATAGGGCAAATGTCAGTGAGCGTTCCGATTTCAGTTCCAGAGCGATTCGCCCAGTGAGTCCTTGATATTTAGTCATTTTCAGCGAATATTTTGGATTTTTGAAAATTTCACTTTTGTGAAAATATCCACTAAATGAGGGAATAATATGTGTGAGGGTACCCCAGCAGAGTTCCAAATGTGTGTGGGTAGAATATATATCCCACCGGGGTAAAATTGAAAAAAGTTGAAAAATTTTTTTTTTGGACTTAGTCATCTATCTGGCGTTTATCAGACTTTCAGATAGGGCAAATGTCAGTGAGCGCTCCGATTTCAGTTCCAGAGCGATTCGCCCAATGAGTCCTTGATATTTAGTCGTTTTCAGCCAATATTTTGGATTTTTGAAAATTTCACTTTTTTGTGAAAATATCCACTAAATGAGGGAATAATATGTATGAGGGTACCCCAGGAGAGTTCCAAATGTGTGTGGATAGAATATATATCCCACTGGGGTAAAATTGAAAAAAGTTGAGAAAATTTTTTTTTGGACTTAGTCATATTTCCGGCGTTTATCAGACTTTCAGATAGGGCAAATGTCAGTGAGCGTTCCGATTTCAGTTCCAGAGCGATTCGCCCAGTGAGTCCTTGATATTTAGTCATTTTCAGCGAATATTTTTAATTTTTGAAAATTTCACTTTTGTGAAAATATCCACTAAATGAGGGAATAATATGTGTGAGGGTACCCCAGCAGAGTTCCAAATGTGTGTGGGTAGAATATATATCCCACCGGGGTAAAATTGAAAAAAGTTGAAAAATTTTTTTTTTGGACTTAGTCATCTATCTGGCGTTTATCAGACTTTCAGATAGGGCAAATGTCAGTGAGCGTTCCGATTTCAGTTCCAGATTGATTCGCCCAATGAGTCCTTGATATTTAGTCGTTTTCAGCCAATATTTTGGATTTTTGAAAATTTCACTTTTTTGTGAAAATATCCATTAAATGAGGGAATAATATGTGTGAGGGTACCCCAGGAGAGTTCCAAATGTGTGTGGGTAGAATATATATCCCAGTGGGGTAGAATTGAAAAAAGTTGAGAAAATTTTTTTTGGGACTTAGTCATTTTTCCGGCGTTTATCAGACTTTCAGATAGGGCAAATGTCAGTGAGCATTCTGATTTCAGTTCCAGAGCGATTCGCCCAATGAGTCCTTGATATTTAGTAGTTTTCAGCCAATATTTTGGATTTTTGAAAATTTCACTTTTTTGTGAAAATATCCACTAAATGAGGGAATAATATGTGTGAGGGTACCCCAGGAGAGTTCCAAATGTGTGTGGGTGGAATATATATCCCACTGGGGTAAAATTGATAATAGTTAAGAAAATTTTTTTTGGACTTAGTCATTTTTCCGGCGTTTATCAGTCTTTCACATAGGGCAAATGTCAGTGAGCGCTCCGATTTCAGTTCCAGAGCGATTCGCCCAATGAGTCCTTGATATTTAGTCATTTTCATCCAATATTTTGGATTTTTGAAAATTTCACTTTTTTGTGAAAATATCCACTAAATGAGGGAATAATATGTGTGAGGGTACCCCAGGAGAGTTCCAAATGTGTGTGGATAGAATATATATCCCACTGGGGTAAAATTGAAAAAAGTTGAGAAAATTTTTTTTTGGACTTAGTCATTTTTCCGGCGTTTATCAGACTTTCAGATAGGGCAAATGTCAGTGAGCGTTCCGATTTCAGTTCCAGAGCGATTCGCCCTGTGAGTCCTTGATATTTAGTCGTTTTCAGCGAATATTTTGGATTTTTGAAAATTTCACTTTTGTGAAAATATCCACTAAATGAGGGAATAATATGTGTGAGGGTACCCCAGGAGAGTTCCAAATGTGTGTGGGTAGAATATCCCACGGGGGTAAAATTGAAAAAAGTTGAAAAATTTTTTTTTTGGACTTAGTCATTTATCTGGCGTTTATCAGACTTTCAGATAGGGCAAATGTCAGTGAGCATTCTGATTTCAGTTCCAGAGCGATTCGCCCAATGAGTCCTTGATATTTAGCAGTTTTCAGCCAATATTTTGGATTTTTGAAAATTTCACTTTTTTGTGAAAATATCCACTAAATGAGGGAATAATATGTATGAGGGTACCCCAGGAGAGTTCCAAATGTGTGTGGATAGAATATATATCCCACTGGGGTAAAATTGAAAAAAGTTGAGAAAATTTTTTTTTGGACTTAGTCATTTTTCCGGCGTTTATCAGACTTTCAGATAGGGCAAATGTCAGTGAGCGTTCCGATTTCAGTTCCAGAGCGATTCGCCCAGTGAGTCCTTGATATTTAGTCATTTTCAGCGAATATTTTGGATTTTTGAAAATTTCACTTTTGTGAAAATATCCACTAAATGAGGGAATAATATGTGTGAGGGTACCCCAGCAGAGTTCCAAATGTGTGTGGGTAGAATATATATCCCACCGGGGTAAAATTGAAAAAAGTTGAAAAATTTTTTTTTTGGACTTAGTCATCTATCTGGCGTTTATCAGACTTTCAGATAGGGCAAATGTCAGTGAGCGTTCCGATTTCAGTTCCAGATTGATTCGCCCAATGAGTCCTTGATATTTAGTCGTTTTCAGCCAATATTTTGGATTTTTGAAAATTTCACTTTTTTGTGAAAATATCCACTAAATGAGGGAATAATATGTGTGAGGGTACCCCAGGAGAGTTCCAAATGTGTGTGGGTAGAATATATATCCCAATGGGGTAGAATTGAAAAAAGTTGAGAAAATTTTTTTTGGGACTTAGTCATTTTTCCGGCGTTTATCAGACTTTCAGATAGGTCAAATGTCAGTGAGCATTCTGATTTCAGTTCCAGAGCGATTCGCCCAATGAGTCCTTGATATTTAGTAGTTTTCAGCCAATATTTTGGATTTTTGAAAATTTCACTTTTTTGTGAAAATATCCACTAAATGAGGGAATAATATGTATGAAGGTACCCCAGGAGAGTTCCAAATGTGTGTGGGTAGAATATATATCCCACTGGGGTAAAATTGAAAAAAGCTGAGAAAATTTTTTTATGGACTTAGTCATTTTTCCGGCGTTTATCAGACTTTCAGATAGGGCAAATGTCAGTGAGCGTTCCGATTTCAGTTCCAGAGCGATTCGCCCAATGAGTCCTTGATATTTAGTCGTTTTCAGCCAATATTTTGGATTTTTGAAAATTTCACTTTTTTGTGAAAATATCCACTAAATGAGGGAATAATATGTGTGAGGGTACCCCAGGAGAGTTCCAAATGTGTGTGGGTAGAATACATATCCCACTGGGGTAAAATTGAAAAAAGTTGAGAAAATTTTTTTATGGACTTAGTCATTTTTCCGGAGTTTATCAGACTTTCAGATAGGGCAAATGTCAGTGAGCATTCCGATTTCAGTTCCAGAGCGATTCGCCCTATGAGTCCTTGATATTTAGTCGTTTTCAGCCAATATTTTGGATTTTTGAAAATTTCACTTTTTTGTGAAAATATCCACTAAATGAGGGAATAATATGTGTGAGGGTACCCCAGGAGAGTTCCAAATGTGTGTGGGTAGAATATAAATCCCACGGGGGTAAAATTGAAAAAAGTTGAAACATTTTTTTATGGACTTAGTCATTTTTCCGGCGTTTATCAGACTTTCAGATAGGGCAAATGTCAGTGAGCGTTCCGATTTCAGTTCCAGAGCGAATCGCCCAATGAGTCCTTGATATTTAGTCGTTTTCAGCCAATATTTTGGATTTTTGAAAATTTCACTTTTTTGTGAAAATATCCACTAAATGAGGGAATAATATGTGTGAGGGTACCCCAGGAGAGTTCCAAATGTGTGTGGGTAGAATACATATCCCACTGGGGTAAAATTGAAAATAGTTGAGAAAATTTTTTTTGGACTTAGTCATTTTTCCGGCGTTTATCAGACTTTCAGATAGGGCAAATGTCAGTGAGCGCTCCGATTTCAGTTCCAGAGCGATTCGCCCAATGAGTCCTTGATATTTAGTCGTTTTCAGCCAATATTTTGGATTTTTGAAAATTTCACTTTTTTGTGAAAATATCCACTAAATGAGGGAATAATATGTATGAGGGTACCCCAGGAGAGTTCCAAATGTGTGTGGGTGGAATATATATCCCACTGGGGTAAAATTGAAAAAAGTTGAGAAAATTTTTTTTTGGACTTAGTCATTTTTCCGGCGTTTATCAGACTTTCAGATAGGGCAAATGTCAGTGAGCGTTCCGATTTCAGTTCCAGAGCGATTCGCCCAGTGAGTCCTTGATATTTAGTCGTTTTCAGCGAATATTTTGGATTTTTGAAAATTTCACTTTTGTGAAAATATCCACTAAATGAGGGAATAATATGTGTGAGGGTACCCCAGGAGAGTTCCAAATGTGTGTGGGTAGAATATATATCCCACGGGGGTAAAATTGAAAAAAGTTTAAAAATTTTTTTTTTGGACTTAGTCATCTATCTGGCGTTTATCAGACTTTCAGATAGGGCAAATGTCAGTGAGCGTTCCGATTTCAGTTCCAGATTGATTCGCCCAATGAGTCCTTGATATTTAGTCGTTTTCAGCCAATATTTTGGATTTTTGAAAATTTCACTTTTTTGTGAAAATATCCACTAAATGAGGGAATAATATGTGTGAGGGTACCCCAGGAGAGTTCCAAATGTGTGTGGGTAGAATATATATCCCAATGGGGTAGAATTGAAAAAAGTTGAGAAAATTTTTTTTGGGACTTAGTCATTTTTCCGGCGTTTATCAGACTTTCAGATAGGGCAAATGTCAGTGAGCATTCTGATTTCAGTTCCAGAGCGATTCGCCCAATGAGTCCTTGATATTTAGTAGTTTTCAGCCAATATTTTGGATTTTTGAAAATTTCACTTTTTTGTGAAAATATCCACTAAATGAGGGAATAATATGTGTGAGGGTACCCCAGGAGAGTTCCAAATGTGTGTGGGTGGAATATATATCCCACTGGGGTAAAATTGAAAAAAGTTGAGAAAATTTTTCTTGGACTTAGTCATTTTTCCGGCGTTTATCAGACTTTCAGATAGGGCAAATGTCAGTGTGCGCTCCGATTTCAGTTCCAGAGCGATTCGCCCAATGAGTCCTTGATATTTAGTCGTTTTCAGCCAATATTTTGGATTTTTGAAAATTTCACTTTTTTGTGAAAATATCCACTAAATGAGGGAATAATATGTATGAGGTTACCCCAGGAGAGTTCCAAATGTGTGTGGGTAGAATATATATCCCACTGGGATAAAATTGAAAAAAGTTGAGAAAATTTTTTTATGGACTTAGTCATTTTTCTGACGTTTATCAGACTTTCAGATAGGGGAAATGTCAGTGAGCGTTCTGATTTCAGTTCCAGAGCGATTCGCCCAATGAGTCCTTGATATTTAGTCGTTTTCAGCCAATATTTTGGATTTTTGAAAATTTCACTTTTTTGTGAAAATATCCACTAAATGAGGGAATAATATGTGTGAGGGTACCCCAGGAGAGTTCCAAATGTGTGTGGGTAGAATATATATCCCACGGGGGTAAAATTGAAAAAAGTTGAGAAAATTTTTTTTGGACTTAGTCATTTTTCCGGCGTTTATCAGACTTTCAGATAGGGCAAATGTCAGTGAGCGCTCCGATTTCAGTTCCAGAGCGATTCGCCCAATGAGTCATTGATATTTAGTCGTTTTCAGCCAATATTTTGGATTTTTGAAAATTTCACTTTTTTGTGAAAATATCCACTAAATGAGGGAATAATATGTGTGAGGGTACCCCAGGAGAGTTCCAAATGTGTGTGGGTAGAATATATATCCCAATGGGGTAGAATTGAAAAAAGTTGAGAAAATTTTTTTTGGGACTTAGTCATTTTTCCGGCGTTTATCAGACTTTCGGATAGGGCAAATGTTAGTGAGCATTCTGATTTCAGTTACAGAGCGATTCGCCCAATGAGTCCTTGATATTTAGTCGTTTTCAGCCAATATTTTGGATTTTTGAAAATTTCACTTTTTTGTGAAAATATCCACTAAATGAGGGAATAATATGTATGAGGGTACCCCAGGAGAGTTCCAAATGTGTGTGGAAAGAATATATATCCCACTGGGGTAAAATTGAAAAAAGTTGAGAAAATTTTTTTTTGGACTTAGTCATTTTTCCGGCGTTTATCAGACTTTCAGATAGGGCAAATGTCAGTTAGCGTTCCGATTTCAGTTCCAGAGCGATTCGCCCAGTGAGTCCTTGATATTTAGTCATTTTCAGCGAATATTTTGGATTTTTGAAAATTTCACTTTTTTGTGAAAATATCCACTAAATGAGGGAATAATATGTGTGAGGGTACTCCAGGAGAGTTCCAAATGTGTGTGGGTGGAATATATATCCCACTGGGGTAAAATTGAAAAAAGTTGAGAAAATTTTTTTTGGACTTAGTCATTTTTCCGGCGTTTATCAGACTTTCAGATAGGGCAAATGTCAGTGAGCGTTCCGATTTCAGTTCCAGAGCGATTCGCCCAATGAGTCCTTGATATTTAGTCGTTTTCAGCCAATATTTTGGATTTTTGAAAATTTCACTTTTTTGTGAAAATATCCACTAAATGAGGGAATAATATGTGTGAGGGTACCCCAGGAGAGTTCCAAATGTGTGTGGGTAGAATACATATCCCACGGGGGTAAAATTGAAAAAAGTTGAGAAAATTTTTTTTGGACTTAGTCATTTTTCCGGCGTTTATCAGACTTTCAGATAGGGCAAATGTCAGTGAGCGCTCCGATTTCAGTTCCAGAGCGATTCGCCCAATGAGTCATTGATATTTAGTCGTTTTCAGCCAATATTTTGGATTTTTGAAAATTTCACTTTTTTGTGAAAATATCCACTAAATGAGGGAATAATATGTGTGAGGGTACCCCAGGAGAGTTCCAAATGTGTGTGGGTGGAATATATATCCCACTGGGGTAAAATTGAAAAAAGTTGAGAAAATTTTTTTTTGGACTTAGTCATTTTTCCGGCGTTTATCAGACTTTCAGATAGGGCAAATGTCAGTGAGCGTTCCGATTTCAGTTCCAGAGCGATTCGCCCAGTGAGTCCTTGATATTTAGTCGTTTTCAGCGAATATTTTGGATTTTTGAAAATTTCACTTTTGTGAAAATATCCACTAAATGAGGGAATAATATGTGTGAGGGTACCCCAGGAGAGTTCCAAATGTGTGTGGGTAGAATATATATCCCACGGGGGTAAAATTGAAAAAAGTTTAAAAATTTTTTTTTTGGACTTAGTCATCTATCTGGCGTTTATCAGACTTTCAGATAGGGCAAATGTCAGTGAGCGTTCCGATTTCAGTTCCAGATTGATTCGCCCAATGAGTCCTTGATATTTAGTCGTTTTCAGCCAATATTTTGGATTTTTGAAAATTTCACTTTTTTGTGAAAATATCCACTAAATGAGGGAATAATATGTGTGAGGGTACCCCAGGAGAGTTCCAAATGTGTGTGGGTAGAATATATATCCCAATGGGGTAGAATTGAAAAAAGTTGAGAAAATTTTTTTTGGGACTTAGTCATTTTTCCGGCGTTTATCAGACTTTCAGATAGGGCAAATGTCAGTGAGCATTCTGATTTCAGTTCCAGAGCGATTCGCCCAATGATTCCTTGATATTTAGTAGTTTTCAGCCAATATTTTGGATTTTTGAAAATTTCACTTTTTTGTGAAAATATCCACTAAATGAGGGAATAATATGTGTGAGGGTACCCCAGGAGAGTTCCAAATGTGTGTGGGTGGAATATATATCCCACTGGGGTAAAATTGAAAAAAGTTGAGAAAATTTTTTTTGGACTTAGTCATTTTTCCGGCGTTTATCAGACTTTCAGATAGGGCAAATGTCAGTGTGCGCTCCGATTTCAGTTCCAGAGCGATTCGCCCAATGAGTCCTTGATATTTAGTCGTTTTCAGCCAATATTTTGGATTTTTGAAAATTTCACTTTTTTGTGAAAATATCCACTAAATGAGGGAATAATATGTATGAGGTTACCCCAGGAGAGTTCCAAATGTGTGTGGGTAGAATATATATCCCACCGGGGTAAAATTGAAAAAAGTTGAAAAATTTTTTTTTTGGACTTAGTCATCTATCTGGCGTTTATCAGACTTTCAGATAGGGCAAATGTCAGTGAGCGTTCCGATTTCAGTTCCAGATTGATTCGCCCAATGAGTCCTTGATATTTAGTCGTTTTCAGCCAATATTTTGGATTTTTGAAAATTTCACTTTTTTGTGAAAATATCCACTAAATGAGGGAATAATATGTGTGAGGGTACCCCAGGAGAGTTCCAAATGTGTGTGGGTAGAATATATATCCCAATGGGGTAGAATTGAAAAAAGTTGAGAAAATTTTTTTTGGGACTTAGTCATTTTTCCGGCGTTTATCAGACTTTCAGATAGGTCAAATGTCAGTGAGCATTCTGATTTCAGTTCCAGAGCGATTCGCCCAATGAGTCCTTGATATTTAGTAGTTTTCAGCCAATATTTTGGATTTTTGAAAATTTCACTTTTTTGTGAAAATATCCACTAAATGAGGGAATAATATGTATGAAGGTACCCCAGGAGAGTTCCAAATGTGTGTGGGTAGAATATATATCCCACTGGGGTAAAATTGAAAAAAGCTGAGAAAATTTTTTTATGGACTTAGTCATTTTTCCGGCGTTTATCAGACTTTCAGATAGGGCAAATGTCAGTGAGCGTTCCGATTTCAGTTCCAGAGCGATTCGCCCAATGAGTCCTTGATATTTAGTCGTTTTCAGCCAATATTTTGGATTTTTGAAAATTTCACTTTTTTGTGAAAATATCCACTAAATGAGGGAATAATATGTGTGAGGGTACCCCAGGAGAGTTCCAAATGTGTGTGGGTAGAATACATATCCCACTGGGGTAAAATTGAAAAAAGTTGAGAAAATTTTTTTATGGACTTAGTCATTTTTCCGGAGTTTATCAGACTTTCAGATAGGGCAAATGTCAGTGAGCATTCCGATTTCAGTTCCAGAGCGATTCGCCCTATGAGTCCTTGATATTTAGTCGTTTTCAGCCAATATTTTGGATTTTTGAAAATTTCACTTTTTTGTGAAAATATCCACTAAATGAGGGAATAATATGTGTGAGGGTACCCCAGGAGAGTTCCAAATGTGTGTGGGTAGAATATATATCCCACGGGGGTAAAATTGAAAAAAGTTGAAACATTTTTTTATGGACTTAGTCATTTTTCCGGCGTTTATCAGACTTTCAGATAGGGCAAATGTCAGTGAGCGTTCCGATTTCAGTTCCAGAGCGAATCGCCCAATGAGTCCTTGATATTTAGTCGTTTTCAGCCAATATTTTGGATTTTTGAAAATTTCACTTTTTTGTGAAAATATCCACTAAATGAGGGAATAATATGTGTGAGGGTACCCCAGGAGAGTTCCAAATGTGTGTGGGTAGAATACATATCCCACTGGGGTAAAATTGAAAATAGTTGAGAAAATTTTTTTTGGACTTAGTCATTTTTCCGGCGTTTATCAGACTTTCAGATAGGGCAAATGTCAGTGAGCGCTCCGATTTCAGTTCCAGAGCGATTCGCCCAATGAGTCCTTGATATTTAGTCGTTTTCAGCCAATATTTTGGATTTTTGAAAATTTCACTTTTTTGTGAAAATATCCACTAAATGAGGGAATAATATGTATGAGGGTACCCCAGGAGAGTTCCAAATGTGTGTGGGTGGAATATATATCCCACTGGGGTAAAATTGAAAAAAGTTGAGAAAATTTTTTTTTGGACTTAGTCATTTTTCCGGCGTTTATCAGACTTTCAGATAGGGCAAATGTCAGTGAGCGTTCCGATTTCAGTTCCAGAGCGATTCGCCCAGTGAGTCCTTGATATTTAGTCGTTTTCAGCGAATATTTTGGATTTTTGAAAATTTCACTTTTGTGAAAATATCCACTAAATGAGGGAATAATATGTGTGAGGGTACCCCAGGAGAGTTCCAAATGTGTGTGGGTAGAATATATATCCCACGGGGGTAAAATTGAAAAAAGTTTAAAAATTTTTTTTTTGGACTTAGTCATCTATCTGGCGTTTATCAGACTTTCAGATAGGGCAAATGTCAGTGAGCGTTCCGATTTCAGTTCCAGATTGATTCGCCCAATGAGTCCTTGATATTTAGTCGTTTTCAGCCAATATTTTGGATTTTTGAAAATTTCACTTTTTTGTGAAAATATCCACTAAATGAGGGAATAATATGTGTGAGGGTACCCCAGGAGAGTTCCAAATGTGTGTGGGTAGAATATATATCCCAATGGGGTAGAATTGAAAAAAGTTGAGAAAATTTTTTTTGGGACTTAGTCATTTTTCCGGCGTTTATCAGACTTTCAGATAGGGCAAATGTCAGTGAGCATTCTGATTTCAGTTCCAGAGCGATTCGCCCAATGAGTCCTTGATATTTAGTAGTTTTCAGCCAATATTTTGGATTTTTGAAAATTTCACTTTTTTGTGAAAATATCCACTAAATGAGGGAATAATATGTGTGAGGGTACCCCAGGAGAGTTCCAAATGTGTGTGGGTGGAATATATATCCCACTGGGGTAAAATTGAAAAAAGTTGAGAAAATTTTTCTTGGACTTAGTCATTTTTCCGGCGTTTATCAGACTTTCAGATAGGGCAAATGTCAGTGTGCGCTCCGATTTCAGTTCCAGAGCGATTCGCCCAATGAGTCCTTGATATTTAGTCGTTTTCAGCCAATATTTTGGATTTTTGAAAATTTCACTTTTTTGTGAAAATATCCACTAAATGAGGGAATAATATGTATGAGGTTACCCCAGGAGAGTTCCAAATGTGTGTGGGTAGAATATATATCCCACTGGGATAAAATTGAAAAAAGTTGAGAAAATTTTTTTATGGACTTAGTCATTTTTCCGGCGTTTATCAGACTTTCAGATAGGGCAAATGTCAGTGAGCGTTCCGATTTCAGTTCCAGAGCGATTCGCCCAATGAGTCCTTGATATTTAGTCGTTTTCAGCCAATATTTTGGATTTTTGAAAATTTCACTTTTTTGTGAAAATATCCACTAAATGAGGGAATAATATGTGTGAGGGTACCCCAGGAGAGTTCCAAATGTGTGTGGGTAGAATATATATCCCACGGGGGTAAAATTGAAAAAAGTTGAGAAAATTTTTTTTGGACTTAGTCATTTTTCCGGCGTTTATCAGACTTTCAGATAGGGCAAATGTCAGTGAGCGCTCCGATTTCAGTTCCAGAGCGATTCGCCCAATGAGTCATTGATATTTAGTCGTTTTCAGCCAATATTTTGGATTTTTGAAAATTTCACTTTTTTGTGAAAATATCCACTAAATGAGGGAATAATATGTGTGAGGGTACCCCAGGAGAGTTCCAAATGTGTGTGGGTAGAATATATATCCCAATGGGGTAGAATTGAAAAAAGTTGAGAAAATTTTTTTTGGGACTTAGTCATTTTTCCGGCGTTTATCAGACTTTCGGATAGGGCAAATGTTAGTGAGCATTCTGATTTCAGTTACAGAGCGATTCGCCCAATGAGTCCTTGATATTTAGTCGTTTTCAGCCAATATTTTGGATTTTTGAAAATTTCACTTTTTTGTGAAAATATCCACTAAATGAGGGAATAATATGTATGAGGGTACCCCAGGAGAGTTCCAAATGTGTGTGGAAAGAATATATATCCCACTGGGGTAAAATTGAAAAAAGTTGAGAAAATTTTTTTTTGGACTTAGTCATTTTTCCGGCGTTTATCAGACTTTCAGATAGGGCAAATGTCAGTTAGCGTTCCGATTTCAGTTCCAGAGCGATTCGCCCAGTGAGTCCTTGATATTTAGTCATTTTCAGCGAATATTTTGGATTTTTGAAAATTTCACTTTTTTGTGAAAATATCCACTAAATGAGGGAATAATATGTGTGAGGGTACTCCAGGAGAGTTCCAAATGTGTGTGGGTGGAATATATATCCCACTGGGGTAAAATTGAAAAAAGTTGAGAAAATTTTTTTTGGACTTAGTCATTTTTCCGGCGTTTATCAGACTTTCAGATAGGGCAAATGTCAGTGAGCGTTCCGATTTCAGTTCCAGAGCGATTCGCCCAATGAGTCCTTGATATTTAGTCGTTTTCAGCCAATATTTTGGATTTTTGAAAATTTCACTTTTTTGTGAAAATATCCACTAAATGAGGGAATAATATGTGTGAGGGTACCCCAGGAGAGTTCCAAATGTGTGTGGGTAGAATACATATCCCACGGGGGTAAAATTGAAAAAAGTTGAGAAAATTTTTTTTGGACTTAGTCATTTTTCCGGCGTTTATCAGACTTTCAGATAGGGCAAATGTCAGTGAGCGCTCCGATTTCAGTTCCAGAGCGATTCGCCCAATGAGTCATTGATATTTAGTCGTTTTCAGCCAATATTTTGGATTTTTGAAAATTTCACTTTTTTGTGAAAATATCCACTAAATGAGGGAATAATATGTGTGAGGGTACCCCAGGAGAGTTCCAAATGTGTGTGGGTGGAATATATATCCCACTGGGGTAAAATTGAAAAAAGTTGAGAAAATTTTTTTTTGGACTTAGTCATTTTTCCGGCGTTTATCAGACTTTCAGATAGGGCAAATGTCAGTGAGCGTTCCGATTTCAGTTCCAGAGCGATTCGCCCAGTGAGTCCTTGATATTTAGTCGTTTTCAGCGAATATTTTGGATTTTTGAAAATTTCACTTTTGTGAAAATATCCACTAAATGAGGGAATAATATGTGTGAGGGTACCCCAGGAGAGTTCCAAATGTGTGTGGGTAGAATATATATCCCACGGGGGTAAAATTGAAAAAAGTTTAAAAATTTTTTTTTTGGACTTAGTCATCTATCTGGCGTTTATCAGACTTTCAGATAGGGCAAATGTCAGTGAGCGTTCCGATTTCAGTTCCAGATTGATTCGCCCAATGAGTCCTTGATATTTAGTCGTTTTCAGCCAATATTTTGGATTTTTGAAAATTTCACTTTTTTGTGAAAATATCCACTAAATGAGGGAATAATATGTGTGAGGGTACCCCAGGAGAGTTCCAAATGTGTGTGGGTAGAATATATATCCCAATGGGGTAGAATTGAAAAAAGTTGAGAAAATTTTTTTTGGGACTTAGTCATTTTTCCGGCGTTTATCAGACTTTCAGATAGGGCAAATGTCAGTGAGCATTCTGATTTCAGTTCCAGAGCGATTCGCCCAATGATTCCTTGATATTTAGTAGTTTTCAGCCAATATTTTGGATTTTTGAAAATTTCACTTTTTTGTGAAAATATCCACTAAATGAGGGAATAATATGTGTGAGGGTACCCCAGGAGAGTTCCAAATGTGTGTGGGTGGAATATATATCCCACTGGGGTAAAATTGAAAAAAGTTGAGAAAATTTTTTTTGGACTTAGTCATTTTTCCGGCGTTTATCAGACTTTCAGATAGGGCAAATGTCAGTGTGCGCTCCGATTTCAGTTCCAGAGCGATTCGCCCAATGAGTCCTTGATATTTAGTCGTTTTCAGCCAATATTTTGGATTTTTGAAAATTTCACTTTTTTGTGAAAATATCCACTAAATGAGGGAATAATATGTATGAGGTTACCCCAGGAGAGTTCCAAATGTGTGTGGGTAGAATATATATCCCACTGGGATAAAATTGAAAAAAGTTGAGAAAATTTTTTTATGGACTTAGTCATTTTTCCGGCGTTTATCAGACTTTCAGATAGGGCAAATGTCAGTGAGCGTTCCGATTTCAGTTCCAGAGCGATTCGCCCAATGAGTCCTTGATATTTAGTCGTTTTCAGCCAATATTTTGGATTTTTGAAAATTTCACTTTTTTGTGAAAATATCCACTAAATGAGGGAATAATATGTGTGAGGGTACCCCAGGAGAGTTCCAAATGTGTGTGGGTAGAATATATATCCCAATGGGGTAGAATTGAAAAAAGTTGAGAAAATTTTTTTTGGGACTTAGTCATTTTTCCGGCGTTTATCAGACTTTCAGATAGGGCAAATGTTAGTGAGCATTCTGATTTCAGTTACAGAGCGATTCGCCCAATGAGTCCTTGATATTTAGCCGTTTTCAGCCAATATTTTGGATTTTTGAAAATTTCACTTTTTTGTGAAAATATCCACTAAATGAGGGAATAATATGTATGATGGTACCCCAGGAGAGTTCCAAATGTGTGTGGAAAGAATATATATCCCACTGGGGTAAAATTGAAAAAAGTTGAGAAAATTTTTTTTTGGACTTAGTCATTTTTCCGGCGTTTATCAGACTTTCAGATAGGGCAAATGTCAGTTAGCGTTCCGATTTCAGTTCCAGAGCGATTCGCCCAGTGAGTCCTTGATATTTAGTCATTTTCAGCGAATATTTTGGATTTTTGAAAATTTCACTTTTTTGTGAAAATATCCACTAAATGAGGGAATAATATGTGTGAGGGTACTCCAGGAGAGTTCCAAATGTGTGTGGGTGGAATATATATCCCACTGGGGTAAAATTGAAAAAAGTTGAGAAAATTTTTTTTGGACTTAGTCATTTTTCCGGCGTTTATCAGACTTTCAGATAGGGCAAATGTCAGTGAGCGTTCCGATTTCAGTTCCAGAGCGATTCGCCCAATGAGTCCTTGATATTTAGTCGTTTTCAGCCAATATTTTGGATTTTTGAAAATTTCACTTTTTTGTGAAAATATCCACTAAATGAGGGAATAATATGTGTGAGGGTACCCCAGGAGAGTTCCAAATGTGTGTGGGTAGAATATATATCCCACGGGGGTAAAATTGAAAAAAGTTGAGAAAATTTTTTTTGGACTTAGTCATTTTTCCGGCGTTTATCAGACTTTCAGATAGGGCAAATGTCAGTGAGCGCTCCGATTTCAGTTCCAGAGCGATTCGCCCAATGAGTCATTGATATTTAGTCGTTTTCAGCCAATATTTTGGATTTTTGAAAATTTCACTTTTTTGTGAAAATATCCACTAAATGAGGGAATAATATGTGTGAGGGTACCCCAGGAGAGTTCCAAATGTGTGTGGGTAGAATATATATCCCACGGGGGTAAAATTGAAAAAAGTTGAAAAAATTTTTTTTTGGACTTAGTCATCTATCTGGAGTTTATCAGACTTTCAGATAGGGCAAATGTCAGTGAGCGTTCCGATTTCAATTCCAGATTGATTCGCCCAATGAGTCCTTGATATTTAGTAGTTTTCAGCCAATATTTTGGATTTTTGAAAATTTCACTTTTTTGTGAAAATATCCACTAAATGACCGAATAATATGTGTGAGGGTACCCCAGGAGAGTTCCAAATGTGTGTGGGTGGAATATATATCCCACTGGGGTAAAATTGAAAATAGTTGAGAAAATTTTTTTTGGACTTAGTCATTTTTCCGGCGTTTATCAGACTTTCAGATAGGGCAAATGTCAGTGAGCGCTCCGATTTCAGTTCCAGAGCGATTCGCCCAATGAGTCCTTGATATTTAGTCATTTTCAGCCAATATTTTGGATTTTTGAAAATTTCACTTTTTTGTGAAAATATCCACTAAATGAGGGAATAATATGTATGAGGGTACCCCAGGAGAGTTCCAAATGTGTGTGGATAGAATATATATCCCACTGGGGTAAAATTGAAAAAAGTTGAGAAAATTTTTTTTTGGACTTAGTCATTTTTCCGGCGTTTATCAGACTTTCAGATAGGGCAATTGTCAGTGAGCGTTCCGATTTCAGTTCCAGAGCGATTCGCCCAGTGAGTCCTTGATATTTAGTCGTTTTCAGCGAATATTTTGGATTTTTGAAAATTTCACTTTTGTGAAAATATCCACTAAATGAGGGAATAATATGTGTGAGGGTACCCCAGGAGAGTTCCAAATGTGTGTGGGTAGAATATATATCCCACGGGGGTAAAATTGAAAAAAGTTGAAAAATTTTTTTTTTGGACTTAGTCATCTATCTGGCGTTTATCAGACTTTCAGATAGGGCAAATGTCAGTGAGCGTTCCGATTTCAGTTCCAGATTGATTCGCCCAATGAGTCCTTGATATTTAGTCTTTTTCAGCCAATATTTTGGATTTTTGAAAATTTCACTTTTTTGTGAAAATATCCACTAAATGAGGGAATAATATGTGTGAGGGTACCCCAGGAGAGTTCCAAATGTGTGTGGGTAGAATATATATCCCACGGGGGTAAAATTGAAAAAAGTTGAGAAAATTTTTTTTTGGACTTAGTCATTTTTCCGGCGTTTATCAGACTTTCAGATAGGGCAAATGTCAGTGAGCGTTCTGATTTCAGTTCCAGAGCGATTCGCCCAATGAGTCATTGATATTTAGTCGTTTTCAGCCAATATTTAGGATTTTTGAAAATTTCACTTTTTTGTGAAAATATCCACTAAATGAGGGAATAATATGTGTGAGGGTACCCCAGGAGAGTTCCAAATGTGTGTGGGTAGAATATATATCCCACTGGGGTAAAATTGAAAAAAGTTGAGAAAATTTTTTTATGGACTTAGTCATTTTTCCGGCGTTTATCAGACTTTCAGATAGGGCAAATGTCAGTGAGCATTCCGATTTCAGTTCCAGAGCGATTCGCCCAATGAGTCCTTGATATTTAGTTTTTTCAGCCAATATTTTGGATTTTTGAAAATTTCACTTTTGTGAAAATATCCACTAAATGAGGGAATAATATGTGTGAGGGTACCCCAGGAGAGTTCCAAATGTGTGTGGGTAGAATATATATCCCACGGGGGTAAAATTGAAAAAAGTTGAAAAATTTTTTTTTTGGACTTAGTCATCTATCTGGCGTTTATCAGACTTTCAGATAGAGCAAATGTCAGTGAGCGTTCCGATTTCAGTTCCAGATTGATTCGCCCAATGAGTCCTTGATATTTAGTCGTTTTTAGCCAATATTTTGGATTTTTGAAAATTTCACTTTTTTGTGAAAATATCCACTAAATGAGGGAATAATATGTGTGAGGGTACCCCAGGAGAGTTCCAAATGTGTGTGGGTAGAATATATATCCCAATGGGGTAGAATTGAAAAAAGTTGAGAAAATTTTTTTTGGGACTTAGTCATTTTTCCGGCGTTTATCAGACTTTCAGATAGGGCAAATGTCAGTGAGCATTCTGATTTCAGTTCCAGAGCGATTCGCCCAATGAGTCCTTGATATTTATTCGTTTTCAGCCAATATTTTGGATTTTTGAAAATTTCACTTTTTTGTGAAAATATCCACTAAATGAGGGAATAATATGTGTGAGGGTACCCCAGGAGAGTTCCAAATGTGTGTGGGTAGAATATATATCCCAATGGGGTAGAATTGAAAAAAGTTGAGAAAATTTTTTTTGGACTTAGTCATTTTTCCGGCGTTTATCAGACTTTCAGATAGGGCAAATGTCAGTGAGCGCTCCGATTTCAGTTCCAGAGCGATTCGCCCAATGAGTCCTTGATATTTAGTCGTTTTCAGCCAATATTTTGGATTTTTGAAAATTTCACTTTTTTGTGAAAATATCCACTAAATGAGGGAATAATATGTGTGAGGGTACCCCAGGAGAGTTCCAAATGTGTGTGGGTAGAATATATATCCCAATGGGGTAGAATTGAAAAAAGTTGAGAAAATTTTTTTTGGGACTTAGTCATTTTTCCGGCGTTTATCAGACTTTCAGATAGGGCAAATGTCAGTGAGCATTCTGATTTCAGTTCCAGAGCGATTCGCCCAATGAGTCCTTGATATTTAGTAGTTTTTAGCGAATATTTTGGATTTTTGAAAATTTCACTTTTTTGTGAAAATATCCACTAAATGAGGGAATAATATGTGTGAGGGTACCCCAGGAGAGTTCCAAATGTGTGTGGGTAGAATATATATCCCACGGGGGTAAAATTGAAAAAAGTTGAGAAAATTTTTTTTGGACTTAGTCATTTTTCCGGCGTTTATCAGACTTTCAGATAGGGCAAATGTCAGTGAGCGCTCCGATTTCAGTTCCAGAGCGATTCGCCCAATGAGGCATTGATATTTAGTCGTTTTCAGCCAATATTTTGGATTTTTGAAAATTTCACTTTTTTGTGAAAATATCCACTAAATGAGGGAATAATATGTGTGAGGGTACCCCAGGAGAGTTCCAAATGTGTGTGGGTAGAATATATATCCCACGGGGGTAAAATTGAAAAAAGTTGAAAAAATTTTTTTTTGGACTTAGTCATCTATCTGGAGTTTATCAGACTTTCAGATAGGGAAAATGTCAGTGAGCGTTCCGATTTCAATTCCAGATTGATTCGCCCAATGAGTCCTTGATATTTAGTAGTTTTCAGCCAATATTTTGGATTTTTGAAAATTTCACTTTTTTGTGAAAATATCCACTAAATGACCGAATAATATGTGTGAGGGTACCCCAGGAGAGTTCCAAATGTGTGTGGGTGGAATATATATCCCACTGGGGTAAAATTGAAAATAGTTGAGAAAATTTTTTTTGGACTTAGTCATTTTTCCGGCGTTTATCAGACTTTCAGATAGGGCAAATGTCAGTGAGCGCTCCGATTTCAGTTCCAGAGCGATTCGCCCAATGAGTCCTTGATATTTAGTCATTTTCAGCCAATATTTTGGATTTTTGAAAATTTCACTTTTTTGTGAAAATATCCACTAAATGAGGGAATAATATGTATGAGGGTACCCCAGGAGAGTTCCAAATGTGTGTGGATAGAATATATATCCCACTGGGGTAAAATTGAAAAAAGTTGAGAAAATTTTTTTTTGGACTTAGTCATTTTTCCGGCGTTTATCAGACTTTCAGATAGGGCAAATGTCAGTGAGCGTTCCGATTTCAGTTCCAGAGCGATTCGCCCAGTGAGTCCTTGATATTTAGTCGTTTTCAGCGAATATTTTGGATTTTTGAAAATTTCACTTTTGTGAAAATATCCACTAAATGAGGGAATAATATGTGTGAGGGTACCCCAGGAGAGTTCCAAATGTGTGTGGGTAGAATATATATCCCACGGGGGTAAAATTGAAAAAAGTTGAAAAATTTTTTTTTTGGACTTAGTCATCTATCTGGCGTTTATCAGACTTTCAGATAGGGCAAATGTCAGTGAGCGTTCCGATTTCAGTTCCAGATTGATTCGCCCAATGAGTCCTTGATATTTAGTCGTTTTCAGCCAATATTTTGGATTTTTGAAAATTTCACTTTTTTGTGAAAATATCCACTAAATGAGGGAATAATATGTGTGAGGGTACCCCAGGAGAGTTCCAAATGTGTGTGGGTAGAATATATATCCCAATGGGGTAGAATTGAAAAAAGTTGAGAAAATTTTTTTTGGGACTTAGTCATTTTTCCGGCGTTTATCAGACTTTCAGATAGGGCAAATGTCAGTGAGCGTTCCGATTTCAGTTCCAGAGCGATTCGCCCAATGAGTCCTTGATATTTAGTCGTTTTCAGCCAATATTTTGGATTTTTGAAAATTTCACTTTTTTGTGAAAATATTCACTAAATGAGGGAATAATATGTGTGAGGGTACCCCAGGAGAGTTCCAAATGTGTGTGGGTAGAATATATATCCCACGGGGGTAAAATTGAAAAAAGTTGAGAAAATTTTTTTTTGGACTTAGTCATTTTTCCGGCGTTTATCAGACTTTCAGATAGGGCAAATGTCAGTGAGCGTTCTGATTTCAGTTCCAGAGCGATTCGCCCAATGAGTCATTGATATTTAGTCGTTTTCAGCCAATATTTAGGATTTTTGAAAATTTCACTTTTTTGTGAAAATATCCACTAAATGAGGGAATAATATGTGTGAGGGTACCCCAGGAGAGTTCCAAATGTGTGTGGGTAGAATATATATCCCAATGGGGTAGAATTGAAAAAAGTTGAGAAAATTTTTTTTGGGACTTAGTCATTTTTCCGGCGTTTATCAGACTTTCAGATAGGGCAAATGTCAGTGAGCATTCTGATTTCAGTTCCAGAGCGATTCGCCCAATGAGTCCTTGATATTTAGTCGTTTTCAGCCAATATTTTGGATTTTTGAAAATTTCACTTTTTTGTGAAAATATCCACTAAATGAGGGAATAATATGTGTGAGGGTACCCCAGGAGAGTTCCAAATGTGTGTGGGTAGAATATATATCCCACGGGGGTAAAATTGAAAAAAGTTGAAAAATTTTTTTTTTGGACTTAGTCATCTATCTGGCGTTTATCAGACTTTCAGATAGGGCAAATGTCAGTGAGCGTTCCGATTTCAGTTCCAGATTGATTCGCCCAATGAGTCCTTGATATTTAGTCGTTTTCAGCCAATATTTTGGATTTTTGAAAATTTCACTTTTTTGTGAAAATATCCACTAAATGAGGGAATAATATGTGTGAGGGTACCCCAGGAGAGTTCCAAATGTGTGTGGGTAGAATATATATCCCAATGGGGTAGAATTGAAAAAAGTTGAGAAAATTTTTTTTGGGACTTAGTCATTTTTCCGGCGTTTATCAGACTTTCAGATAGGGCAAATGTCAGTGAGCATTCTGATTTCAGTTCCAGAGCGATTCGCCCAATGAGTCCTTGATATTTAGTAGTTTTTAGCGAATATTTTGGATTTTTGAAAATTTCACTTTTGTGAAAATATCCACTAAATGAGGGAATAATATGTGTGAGGGTACCCCAGGAGAGTTCCAAATGTGTGTGGGTAGAATATATATCCCACGGGGGTAAAATTGAAAAAAGTTGAAAAATTTTTTTTTTGGACTTAGTCATCTATCTGGCGTTTATCAGACTTTCAGATAGGGCAAATGTCAGTGAGCGTTCCGATTTCAGTTCCAGATTGATTCGCCCAATGAGTCCTTGATATTTAGTCTTTTTCAGCCAATATTTTGGATTTTTGAAAATTTCACTTTTTTGTGAAAATATCCACTAAATGAGGGAATAATATGTGTGAGGGTACCCCAGGAGAGTTCCAAATGTGTGTGGGTAGAATATATATCCCAATGGGGTAGAATTGAAAAAAGTTGAGAAAATTTTTTTTGGGACTTAGTCATTTTTCCGGCGTTTATCAGACTTTCAGATAGGGCAAATGTCAGTGAGCATTCTGATTTCAGTTACAGAGCGATTCGCCCAATGAGTCCTTGATATTTAGTCGTTTTCAGCCAATATTTTGGATTTTTGAAAATTTCACTTTTTTGTGAAAATATCCACTAAATGAGGGAATAATATGTATGAGGGTACCCCAGGAGAGTTCCAAATGTGTGTGGAAAGAATATATATCCCACTGGGGTAAAATTGAAAAAAGTTGAGAAAATTTTTTTTTGGACTTAGTCATTTTTCCGGCGTTTATCAGACTTTCAGATAGGGCAAATGTCAGTTAGCGTTCCTATTTCAGTTCCAGAGCGATTCGCCCAATGAGTCCTTGATATTTAGTCATTTTCAGCCAATATTTTGGATTTTTGAAAATTTCACTTTTTTTGTGAAAATATCCACTAAATGAGGGAATAATATGTATGAGGGTACCCCAGGAGAGTTCCAAATGTGTGTGGATAGAATATATATCCCACTGGGGTAAAATTGAAAAAAGTTGAGAAAATTTTTTTTTGGACTTAGTCATTTTTCCGGCGTTTATCAGACTTTCAGATAGGGCAAATGTCAGTGAGCGTTCCGATTTCAGTTCCAGAGCGATTCGCCCAGTGAGTCCTTGATATTTAGTCGTTTTCAGCGAATATTTTGGATTTTTGAAAATTTCACTTTTGTGAAAATATCCACTAAATGAGGGAATAATATGTGTGAGGGTACCCCAGGAGAGTTCCAAATGTGTGTGGGTAGAATATATATCCCACGGGGGTAAAATTGAAAAAAGTTGAAAAATTTTTTTTTTGGACTTAGTCATCTATCTGGCGTTTATCAGACTTTCAGATAGGGCAAATGTCAGTGAGCGTTCCGATTTCAGTTCCAGATTGATTCGCCCAATGAGTCCTTGATATTTAGTCGTTTTCAGCCAATATTTTGGATTTTTGAAAATTTCACTTTTTTGTGAAAATATCCACTAAATGAGGGAATAATATGTGTGAGGGTACCCCAGGAGAGTTCCAAATGTGTGTGGGTAGAATATATATCCCAATGGGGTAGAATTGAAAAAAGTTGAGAAAATTTTTTTTGGGACTTAGTCATTTTTCCGGCGTTTATCAGACTTTCAGATAGGGCAAATGTCAGTGAGCGTTCCGAATTCAGTTCCAGAGCGATTCGCCCAATGAGTCCTTGATATTTAGTCGTTTTCAGCCAATATTTTGGATTTTTGAAAATTTCACTTTTTTGTGAAAATATTCACTAAATGAGGGAATAATATGTGTGAGGGTACCCCAGGAGAGTTCCAAATGTGTGTGGGTGTAATATATATCCCACTGGGGTAAAATTGAAAAAAGTTGAGAAAATTTTTTTTTGGACTTAGTCATTTTTCCGGCGTTTATCAGACTTTCAGATAGGGCAAATGTCAGTGAGCGTTCCGATTTCAGTTCCAGAGCGATTCGCCCAGTGAGTCCTTGATATTTAGTCGTTTTCAGCGAATATTTTGGATTTTTGAAAATTTCACTTTTGTGAAAATATCCACTAAATGAGGGAATAATATGTGTGAGGGTACCCCAGGAGAGTTCCAAATGTGTGTGGGTAGAATATATATCCCACGGGGGTAAAATTGAAAAAAGTTGAAAAATTTTTTTTTTGGACTTAGTCATCTATCTGGCGTTTATCAGACTTTCAGATAGGGCAAATGTCAGTGAGCGTTCCGATTTCAGTTCCAGATTGATTCGCCCAATGAGTCCTTGATATTTAGTCTTTTTCAGCCAATATTTTGGATTTTTGAAAATTTCACTTTTTTGTGAAAATATCCACTAAATGAGGGAATAATATGTGTGAGGGTACCCCAGGAGAGTTCCAAATGTGTGTGGGTAGAATATATATCCCAATGGGGTAGAATTGAAAAAAGTTGAGAAAATTTTTTTTGGGACTTAGTCATTTTTCCGGCGTTTATCAGACTTTCAGATAGGGCAAATGTCAGTGAGCATTCTGATTTCAGTTACAGAGCGATTCGCCCAATGAGTCCTTGATATTTAGTCGTTTTCAGCCAATATTTTGGATTTTTGAAAATTTCACTTTTTTGTGAAAATATCCACTAAATGAGGGAATAATATGTATGAGGGTACCCCAGGAGAGTTCCAAATGTGTGTGGAAAGAATATATATCCCACTGGGGTAAAATTGAAAAAAGTTGAGAAAATTTTTTTTTGGACTTAGTCATTTTTCCGGCGTTTATCAGACTTTCAGATAGGGCAAATGTCAGTTAGCGTTCCTATTTCAGTTCCAGAGCGATTCGCCCAGTGAGTCCTTGATATTTAGTCATTTTCAGCGAATATTTTGGATTTTTGAAAATTTCACTTTTTTGTGAAAATATCCACTAAATGAGGGAATAATATGTGTGAGGGTACTCCAGGAGAGTTCCAAATGTGTGTGTGTAGAATATATATCCCACGGGGGTAAAATTGAAAAAAGTTGAGAAAATTTTTTTTTGGACTTAGTCATTTTTCCGGCGTTTATGAGACTTTCAGATAGGGCAAATGTCAGTGAGCGTTCTGATTTCAGTTCCAGAGCGATTCGCCCAATGAGTCCTTGATATTTAGTCGTTTTCAGCCAATATTTTGGATTTTTGAAAATTTCACTTTTTTGTGAAAATATCCACTAAATGAGGGAATAATATGTGTGAGGGTACCCCAGGAGAGTTCCAAATGTGTGTTGGTAGAATATATATCCCAATGGGGTAGAATTGAAAAAAGTTGAGAAAATTTTTTTTGGACTTAGTCATTTTTCCGGTGTTTATCAGACTTTCAGATAGGGCAAATGTCAGTGAGCGCTCCGATTTCAGTTCCAGAGCGATTCGCCCAATGAGTCCTTGATATTTAGTCGTTTTCAGCCAATATTTTGGATTTTTGAAAATTTCACTTTTTTGTGAAAATATCCACTAAATGAGGGAATAATATGTGTGAGGGTACCCCAGGAGAGTTCCAAATGTGTGTGGGTAGAATATATATCCCACGGGGGTAAAATTGAAAAAAGTTGAAAAATTTTTTTTTTGGACTTAGTCATCTATCTGGCGTTTATCAGACTTTCAGATAGGGCAAATGACAGTGAGCGTTCCGATTTCAGTTCCAGATTGATTCGCCCAATGAGTCCTTGATATTTAGTCGTTTTCAGCCAATATTTTGGATTTTTGAAAATTTCACTTTTTTGTGAAAATATCCACTAAATGAGGGAATAATATGTATGAGGGTACCCCAGGAGAGTTCCAAATGTGTGTGGATAGAATATATATCCCACTGGGGTAAAATTGAAAAAAGTTGAGAAAATTTTTTTTTGGATTTATTCATTTTTCCGGCGTTTATCAGACTTTCAGATAGGGCAAATGTCAGTGAGCGTTCCGATTTCAGTTCCAGAGCGATTCGCCCAGTGAGTCCTTGATATTTAGTCGTTTTCAGCGAATATTTTGGATTTTTGAAAATTTCACTTTTGTGAAAATATCCACTAAATGAGGGAATAATATGTGTGAGGGTACCCCAGGAGAGTTCCAAATGTGTGTGGGTAGAATATATATCCCACGGGGGTAAAATTGAAAAAAGTTGAAAAATTTTTTTTTTGGACTTAGTCATCTATCTGGCGTTTATCAGACTTTCAGATAGGGCAAATGTCAGTGAGCGTTCCGATTTCAGTTCCAGATTGATTCGCCCAATGAGTCCTTGATATTTAGTCGTTTTCAGCCAATATTTTGGATTTTTGAAAATTTCACTTTTTTGTGAAAATATCCACTAAATGAGGGAATAATATGTGTGAGGGTACCCCAGGAGAGTTCCAAATGTGTGTGGGTAGAATATATATCCCAATGGGGTAGAATTGAAAAAAGTTGAGAAAATTTTTTTTGGGACTTAGTCATTTTTCCGGCGTTTATCAGACTTTCAGATAGGGCAAATGTCAGTGAGCATTCTGATTTCAGTTCCAGAGCGATTCGCCCAATGAGTCCTTGATATTTAGTAGTTTTCAGCCAATATTTTGGATTTTTGAAAATTTCACTTTTTTGTGAAAATATCCACTAAATGAGGGAATAATATGTGTGAGGGTACCCCAGGAGAGTTCCAAATGTGTGTGGGTGGAATATATATCCCACTGGGGTAAATTTGAAAAAAGTTGAGAAAAATTTTTTTGGACTTAGTCATTTTTCCGGCGTTTATCAGACTTTCAGATAGGGCAAATGTCAGTGAGCGCTCCGATTTCAGTTCCAGAGCGATTCGCCCAATGAGTCCTTGATATTTAGTCGTTTTCAGCCAATATTTTGGATTTTTGAAAATTTCACTTTTTTGTGAAAATATCCACTAAATGAGGGAATAATATGTATGAGGGTACCCCAGGAGAGTTCCAAATGTGTGTGGATAGAATATATATCCCACTGGGGTAAAATTGAAAAAAGTTGAGAAAATTTTTTTTTGGACTTATTCATTTTTCCGGCGTTTATCAGACTTTCAGATAGGGCAAATGTCAGTGAGCGTTCCGATTTCAGTTCCAGAGCGATTCGCCCAGTGAGTCCTTGATATTTAGTCATTTTCAGCGAATATTTTGGATTTTTGAAAATTTCACTTTTGTGAAAATATCCACTAAATGAGGGAATAATATGTGTGAGGGTACCCCAGGAGAGTTCCAAATGTGTGTGGGTAGAATATATATCCCACGGGGGTAAAATTGAAAAAAGTTGAAAAATTTTTTTTTTGGACTTAGTCATCTATCTGGCGTTTATCAGACTTTCAGATAGGGCAAATGTCAGTGAGCGTTCCGATTTCAGTTCCAGATTGATTCGCCCAATGAGTCCTTGATATTTAGTCGTTTTCAGCCAATATTTTGGATTTTTGAAAATTTCACTTTTTTGTGAAAATATCCACTAAATGAGGAAATAATATGTGTGAGGGTACCCCAGGAGCGTTCCAAATGTGTGTGGGTAGAATATATATCCCAATGGGGTAGAATTGAAAAAAGTTGAGAAAATTTTTTTTGGGACTTAGTCATTTTTCCGGCGTTTATCAGACTTTCAGATAGGGCAAATGTCAGTGAGCGCTCCGATTTCAGTTCCAGAGCGATTCGCCCAATGAGTCCTTGATATTTAGTCGTTTTCAGCCAATATTTTGGATTTTTGAAAATTTCACTTTTTTGTGAAAATATCCACTAAATGAGGGAATAATATGTATGAGGGTACCCCAGGAGAGTTCCAAATGTGTGTGGATAGAATATATATCCCACTGGGGTAAAATTGAAAAAAGTTGAGAAAAATTTTTTTTGGACTTAGTCATTTTTCCGGCGTTTATCAGACTTTCAGATAGGGGAAATGTCAGTGAGCGTTCCGATTTCAGTTCCAGAGCGATTCGCCCAGTGAGTCCTTGATATTTAGTCATTTTCAGCGAATATTTTGGATTTTTGAAAATTTCACTTTTGTGAAAATATCCACTAAATGAGGGAATAATATGTGTGAGGGTACCCCAGGAGAGTTCCAAATGTGTGTGAGTAGAATATATATCCCACGGGGGTAAAATTGAAAAAAGTTGAAAAATTTTTTTTTTCTACTTAGTCATCTATCTGGCGTTTATCAGACTTTCAGATAGGGCAAATGTCAGTGAACGTTCCGATTTCAGTTCCAGATTGATTCGCCCAATGAGTCCTTGATATTTAGTCGTTTTCAGCCAATATTTTGGATTTTTGAAAATTTCACTTTTTTGTGAAAATATCCACTAAATGAGGGAATAATATGTGTGAGGGTACCCCAGGAGAGTTCCAAATGTGTGTGGGTAGAATATATATCCCAATGGGGTAGAATTGAAAAAAGTTGAGAAAATTTTTTTGGGGAATTAGTCATTTTTCCGGCGTTTATCAGACTTTCAGATAGGGCAAATGTCAGTGAGCATTCTGATTTCAGTTCCAGAGCGATTCGCCCAATGAGTCCTTGATATTTAGTAGTTTTCAGATAATATTTTGGATTTTTGAAAATTTCAATTTTTTGTGAAAATATCCACTAAATGAGAGAATAATATGTGTGAGGGTACCCCAGGAGAGTTCCAAATGTGTGTGGGTGGAATATATATCCCACTGGGGTAAAATTGAAAATAGTTGAGAAAATTTTTTTTGGACTTAGTCATTTTTCCGGCGTTTATCAGACTTTCAGATAGGGCAAATGTCAGTGAGCGCTCCGATTTCAGTTCCAGAGCGATTCGCCCAATGAGTCCTTGATATTTAGTCGTTTTCAGCCAATATTTTGGATTTTTGAAAATTTCACTTTTTTGTGAAAATATCCACTAAATGAGGGAATAATATGTATGAGGGTACCCCAGGAGAGTTCCAAATGTGTGTGGATAGAATATATATCCCACGGGGGTAAAATTGAAAAAAGTTGAAAAATTTTTTTTTTGGACTTAGTCATCTATCTGGCCTTTATCAGACTTTCAGATAGGGCAAATGTCAGTGAGTGTTCCGATTTCAGTTCCAGATTGATTCGCCCAATGAGTCCTTGATATTTAGTCGTTTTCAGCCAATATTTTGGATTTTTGAAAATTTCACTTTTTTGTGAAAATATCCACTAAATGAGGGAATAATATGTGTGAGGGTACCCCAGGAGAGTTCCAAATGTGTGTGGGTAGAATATATATCCCAATGGGGTAGAATTGAAAAAAGTTGAGAAAATTTTTTTTGGGACTTAGTCATTTTTCCGGCGTTTATCAGACTTTCAGATAGGGCAAATGTCAGTGAGCATTCTGATTTCAGTTCCAGAGCGATTCGCCCAATGAGTCCTTGATATTTAGTCGTTTTCAGCCAATATTTTGGATTTTTGAAAATTTCACTTTTTTGTGAAAATATCCACTAAATGAGGGAATAATATGTATGAGGGTACCCCAGGAGAGTTCCAAATGTGTGTGGATAGAATATATATCCCACTGGGGTAAAATTGAAAAAAGTTGAGAAAAATTTTTTTTGGACTTAGTCATTTTTCCGGCGTTTATCAGACTTTCAGATAGGGGAAATGTCAGTGAGCGTTCCGATTTCAGTTCCAGAGCGATTCGCCCAGTGAGTCCTTGATATTTAGTCGTTTTCAGCGAATATTTTGGATTTTTGAAAATTTCACTTTTGTGAAAATATCCACTAAATGAGGGAATAATATGTGTGAGGGTACCCCAGGAGAGTTCCAAATGTGTGTGAGTAGAATATATATCCCACGGTGGTAAAATTGCAAAAAGTTGAAAAAAAATTTTTTTCTACTTAGTCATCTATCTGGCATTTATCAGACTTTCAGATAGGGCAAATGTCAGTGAACGTTCCGATTTCAGTTCCAGATTGATTCGCCCAATGAGTCCTTGATATTTAGTCGTTTTCAGGGAATATTTTGGATTTTTGAAAATTTCAATTTTTTGTGAAAATATCCACTAAATGAGAGAATAATATGTATGTGGGTACCCCAGGAGAGTTCCAAATGTGTGTGGATAGAATATATATCCCACTGGGGTAAAATTGAAAAAAGTTGAGAAAATTTTTTTTTGGACTTAGTCATTTTTCCGGCGTTTATCAGACTTTCAGATAGGGCAAATGTCAGTGAGCGTTCCGATTTCAGTTCCAGAGCGATTCGCCCAGTGAGTCCTTGATATTTAGTCGTTTTCAGCGAATATTTTGGATTTTTGAAAATTTCACTTTTGTGAAAATATCCACTAAATGAGGGAATAATATGTGTGAGGGTACCCCAGGAGAGTTCCAAATGTGTGTGGGTAGAATATATATCCCACGGGGGTAAAATTGAAAAAAGTTGAAAAATTTTTTTTTTGGACTTAGTCATCTATCTGGCGTTTATCAGACTTTCAGATAGGGCAAATGTCAGTGAGCGTTCCGATTTCAGTTCCAGATTGATTCGCCCAATGAGTCCTTGATATTTAGTCGTTTTCAGCCAATATTTTGGATTTTTGAAAATTTCACTTTTTTGTGAAAATATCCACTAAATGAGGGAATAATATGTGTGAGGGTACCCCAGGAGAGTTCCAAATGTGTGTGGGTAGAATATATATCCCAATGGGGTAGAATTGAAAAAAGTTGGGAAAATTTTTTTTTGGACTTATTCATTTTTCCGGCGTTTATCAGACTTTCAGATAGGGCAAATGTCAGTGAGCGTTCCGATTTCAGTTCCAGAGCGATTCGCCCAGTGAGTCCTTGATATTTAGTCGTTTTCAGCGAATATTTTGGATTTTTGAAAATTTCACTTTTGTGAAAATATCCACTAAATGAGGGAATAATATGTGTGAGGGTACCCCAGGAGAGTTCCAAATGTGTGTGGGTAGAATATATATCCCACGGGGGTAAAATTGAAAAAAGTTGAAAAATTTTTTTTTTGGACTTAGTCATTTTTCCGGCGTTTATCAGACTTTCAGATAGGGCAAATGTCAGTGAGCATTCTGATTTCAGTTCCAGAGCGATTCGCCCAATGAGTCCTTGATATTTAGTAGTTTTCAGCCAATATTTTGGATTTTTGAAAATTTCACTTTTTTGTGAAAATATCCACTAAATGAGGGAATAATATGTGTGAGGGTACCCCAGGAGAGTTCCAAATGTGTGTGGGTGGAATATATATCCCACTGGGGTAAAATTGAAAATAGTTGAGAAAATTTTTTTTGGACTTAGTCATTTTTCCGGCGTTTATCAGACTTTCAGATAGGGCAAATGTCAGTGAGCGCTCCGATTTCAGTTCCAGAGCGATTCGCCCAATGAGTCCTTGATATTTAGTCGTTTTCAGCCAATATTTAGGATTTTTGAAAATTTCACTTTTTTGTGAAAATATCCACTAAATGAGGGAATAATATGTATGAGGGTACCCCAGGAGAGTTCCAAATGTGTGTGGATAGAATATATATCCCACTGGGGTAAAATTGAAAAAAGTTGAGAAAATTTTTTTTTGGACTTAGTCATTTTTCCGGCGTTTATCAGACTTTCAGATAGGGGAAATGTCAGTGAGCGTTCCGATTTCAGTTCCAGAGCGATTCGCCCAGTGAGTCCTTGATATTTAGTAGTTTTAAGCGAATATTTTAGATTTTTGAAAATTTCACTTTTGTGAAAATATCCACTAAATGAGGGAATAATATGTGTGAGGGTACCCCAGGAGAGTTCCAAATGTGTGTGAGTAGAATATATATCCCACGGGGGTAAAATTGAAAAAAGTTGAAAAATTTTTTTTTTCTACTTAGTCATCTATCTGGCGTTTATCAGACTTTCAGATAGGGCAAATGTCAGTGAGCGTTCCGATTTCAGTTCCAGATTGATTCGCCCAATGAGTCCTTGATATTTAGTCGTTTTCAGCCAATATTTTGGATTTTTGAAAATTTCACTTTTTTGTGAAAATATCCACTAAATGAGGGAATAATATGTGTGAGGGTACCCCAGGAGAGTTCCAAATGTGTGTGGGTAGAATATATATCCCAATGGGGTAGAATTGAAAAAAGTTGAGAAAATTTTTTTTGGGAATTAGTCATTTTTCCGGCGTTTATCAGACTTTCAGATAGGGCAAATGTCAGTGAGCATTCTGATTTCAGTTCCAGAGCGATTCGCCCAATGAGTCCTTGATATTTAGTAGTTTTCAGCCAATATTTTGGATTTTTGAAAATTTCAATTTTTTGTGAAAATATCCACTAAATGAGGGAATAATATGTGTGAGGGTACCCCAGGAGAGTTCCAAATGTGTGTGGGTGGAATATATATCCCACTGGGGTAAAATTGAAAATAGTTGAGAAAATTTTTTTTGGACTTAGTCATTTTTCCGGCGTTTATCAGACTTTCAGATAGGGCAAATGTCAGTGAGCGCTCCGATTTCAGTTCCAGAGCGATTCGCCCAATGAGTCCTTGATATTTTGTCGTTTTCAGCCAATATTTTGGATTTTTGAAAATTTCACTTTTTTGTGAAAATATCCACTAAATGAGGGAATAATATGTATGAGGGTACCCCAGGAGAGTTCCAAATGTGTGTGGATAGACTATATATCCCACTGGGGTAAAATTGAAAAAAGTTGAGAAAATTTTTTTTTTGGACTTATTCATTTTTCCGGCGTTTATCAGACTTTCAGATAGGGCAAATGTCAGTGAGCGTTCCGATTTCAGTTCCAGAGCGATTCGCCCAGTGAGTCCTTGATATTTAGTGGTTTTCAGCGAATATTTTGGATTTTTGAAAATTTCACTTTTGTGAAAATATCCACTAAATGAGGGAATAATATGTGTGAGGGTACCCCAGGAGAGTTCCAAATGTGTGTGGGTAGAATATATATCCCACGGGGGTAAAATTGAAAAAAGTTGAAAAATTTTTTTTTTGGACTTAGTCATCTATCTGGCCTTTATCAGACTTTCAGATAGGCCAAATGTCAGTGAGCGTTCCGATTTCAGTTCCAGATTGATTCGCCCAATGAGTCCTTGATATTTAGTCGTTTTCAGCCAATATTTTGGATTTTTGAAAATTTCACTTTTTTGTGAAAATATCCACTAAATGAGGGAATAATATGTGTGAGGGTACCCCAGGAGAGTTCCAAATGTGTGTGGGTAGAATATATATCCCAATGGGGTAGAATTGAAAAAAGTTGAGAAATTTTTTTTTGGGACTTAGTCATTTTTCCGGCGTTTATCAGACTTTCAGATAGGGCAAATGTCAGTGAGCATTCTGATTTCAGTTCCAGAGCGATTCGCCCAATGAGTCCTTGATATTTAGTCGTTTTCAGCCAATATTTTGGATTTTTGAAAATTTCACTTTTTTGTGAAAATATCCACTAAATGAGGGAATAATATGTATGAGGGTACCCCAGGAGAGTTCCAAATGTGTGTGGATAGAATATATATCCCACTGGGGTAAAATTGAAAAAAGTTGAGAAAAATTTTTTTTGGACTTAGTCATTTTTCCGGCGTTTATCAAACTTTCAGATAGGGGAAATGTCAGTGAGCATTCCGATTTCAGTTCCAGAGCGATTCGCCCAGTGAGTCCTTGATATTTAGTCGTTTTCAGCGAATATTTTGGATTTTTGAAAATTTCACTTTTGTGAAAATATCCACTAAATGAGGGAATAATATGTGTGAGGGTACCCCAGGAGAGTTCCAAATGTGTGTGAGTAGAATATATATCCCACGGTGGTAAAATTGCAAAAAGTTGAAAAAATTTTTTTTTCTACTTAGTCATCTATCTGGCGTTTATCAGACTTTCAGATAGGGCAAATGTCAGTGAGCGTTCCGATTTCAGTTCCAGATTGATTCGCCCAATGAGTCCTTGATATTTAGTTATTTTCAGCCAATATTTTGGATTTTTAAAAATTTCACTTTTTTGTGAAAATATCCACTAAATGAGGGAATAATATGTGTGAGGGTACCCCAGGAGAGTTCCAAATGTGTGTGGGTAGAATATATATCCCAATGGGGTAAAATTGAAAATAGTTGAGAAAATTTTTTTTGGACTTAGTCATTTTTCCGGCGTTTATCAGACTTTCAGATAGGGCAAATGTCAGTGAGCGCTCCGATTTCAGTTCCAGAGCGATTCGCCCAATGAGTCCTTGATATTTAGTCGTTTTCAGCCAATATTTAGGATTTTTGAAAATTTCACTTTTTTGTGAAAATATCCACTAAATGAGGGAATAATATGTATGAGGGTACCCCAGGAGAGTTCCAAATGTGTGTGGATAGAATATATATCCCACGGGGGTAAAATTGAAAAAAGTTGAAAATTTTTTTTTTTCTACTTAGTCATCTATCTGGCGTTTATCAGACTTTCAGATAGGGCAAATGTCAGTGAGCGTTCCGATTTCAGTTCCAGATTGATTCGCCCAATGAGTCCTTGATATTTAGTCGTTTTCAGCCAATATTTTGGATTTTTGAAAATTTCACTTTTTTGTGAAAATATCCACTAAATGAGGGAATAATATGTGTGAGGGTACCCCAGGAGAGTTCCAAATGTGTGTGGGTAGAATATATATCCCAATGGGGTAGAATTGAAAAAAGTTGAGAAAATTTTTTTTGGGAATTAGTCATTTTTCCGGCGTTTATCAGACTTTCAGATAGGGCAAATGTCAGTGAGCATTCTGATTTCAGTTCCAGAGCGATTCGCCCAATGAGTCCTTGATATTTAGTCGTTTTCAGCCAATATTTTGGATTTTTGAAAATTTCACTTTTTTGTGAAAATATCCACTAAATGAGGGAATAATATGTGTGAGGGTACCCCAGGAGAGTTCCAAATGTGTGTGGGTGGAATATATATCCCACTGGGGTAAAATTGAAAAAAGTTGAGAAAATTTTTTTTTGGACTTAGTCACTTTTCCGGCGTTTATCAGACTTTCAGATAGGGCAAATGTCAGTGAGCGTTCCGATTTCAGTTCCAGATTGATTCGCCCAATGAGTCCTTGATATTTAGTCGTTTTCAGCGAATATTTTGGATTTTTGAAAATTTCACTTTTGTGAAAATATCCACTAAATGAGGGAATAATATGTGTGAGGGTACCCCAGGAGAGTTCCAAATGTGTGTGAGTAGAATATATATCCCACGGTGGTAAAATTGCAAAAAGTTGAAAAAATTTTTTTTTCTACTTAGTCATCTATCTGGCGTTTATCAGACTTTCAGATAGGGCAAATGTCAGTGAACGTTCCGATTTCAGTTCCAGATTGATTCGCCCAATGAGTCCTTGATATTTAGTCGTTTTCAGCCAATATTTTGGATTTTTGAAAATTTCAATTTTTTGTGAAAATATCCACTAAATGAGAGAATAATATGTATGTGGGTACCCCAGGAGAGTTCCAAATGTGTGTGGATAGAATATATATCCCACTGGGGTAAAATTGAAAAAAGTTGAGAAAATTTTTTTTTGGACTTAGTCATTTTTCCGGCGTTTATCAGACTTTCAGATAGGGCAAATGTCAGTGAGCGTTCCGATTTCAGTTCCAGAGCGATTCGCCCAGTGAGTCCTTGATATTTAGTCGTTTTCAGCGAATATTTTGGATTTTTGAAAATTTCACTTTTGTGAAAATATCCACTAAATGAGGGAATAATATGTGTGAGGGTACCCCAGGAGAGTTCCAAATGTGTGTGGGTAGAATATATATCCCACGGGGGTAAAATTGAAAAAAGTTGAAAAATTTTTTTTTTGGACTTAGTCATCTATCTGGCGTTTATCAGACTTTCAGATAGGGCAAATGTCAGTGAGCGTTCCGATTTCAGTTCCAGATTGATTCGCCCAATGAGTCCTTGATATTTAGTCGTTTTCAGCCAATATTTTGGATTTTTGAAAATTTCACTTTTTTGTGAAAATATCCACTAAATGAGGGAATAATATGTGTGAGGGTACCCCAGGAGAGTTCCAAATGTGTGTGGGTAGAATATATATCCCAATGGGGTAAAATTGAAAATAGTTGAGAAAATTTTTTTTGGGAATTAGTCATTTTTCCGGCGTTTATCAGACTTTCAGATAGGGCAAATGTCAGTGAGCATTCTGATTTCAGTTCCAGAGCGATTCGCCCAATGAGTCCTTGATATTTAGTCGTTTTCAGCCAATATTTTGGATTTTTGAAAATTTCACTTTTTTGTGAAAATATCCACTAAATGAGGGAATAATATGTGTGAGGGTACCCCAGGAGAGTTCCAAATGTGTGTGGGTGGAATATATATCCCACTGGGGTAAAATTGAAAAAAGTTGAGAAAATTTTTTTTTGGACTTAGTCACTTTTCCGGCGTTTATCAGACTTTCAGATAGGGCAAATGTCAGTGAGCGTTCCGATTTCAGTTCCAGATTGATTCGCCCAATGAGTCCTTGATATTTAGTCGTTTTCAGCGAATATTTTGGATTTTTGAAAATTTCACTTTTGTGAAAATATCCACTAAATGAGGGAATAATATGTGTGAGGGTACCCCAGGAGAGTTCCAAATGTGTGTGAGTAGAATATATATCCCACGGTGGTAAAATTGCAAAAAGTTGAAAAAATTTTTTTTTCTACTTAGTCATCTATCTGGCGTTTATCAGACTTTCAGATAGGGCAAATGTCAGTGAACGTTCCGATTTCAGTTCCAGATTGATTCGCCCAATGAGTCCTTGATATTTAGTCGTTTTCAGCCAATATTTTGGATTTTTGAAAATTTCAATTTTTTGTGAAAATATCCACTAAATGAGAGAATAATATGTATGTGGGTACCCCAGGAGAGTTCCAAATGTGTGTGGATAGAATATATATCCCACTGGGGTAAAATTGAAAAAAGTTGAGAAAATTTTTTTTTGGACTTAGTCATTTTTCCGGCGTTTATCAGACTTTCAGATAGGGCAAATGTCAGTGAGCGTTCCGATTTCAGTTCCAGAGCGATTCGCCCAGTGAGTCCTTGATATTTAGTCGTTTTCAGCGAATATTTTGGATTTTTGAAAATTTCACTTTTGTGAAAATATCCACTAAATGAGGGAATAATATGTGTGAGGGTACCCCAGGAGAGTTCCAAATGTGTGTGGGTAGAATATATATCCCACGGGGGTAAAATTGAAAAAAGTTGAAAAATTTTTTTTTTGGACTTAGTCATCTATCTGGCGTTTATCAGACTTTCAGATAGGGCAAATGTCAGTGAGCGTTCCGATTTCAGTTCCAGATTGATTCGCCCAATGAGTCCTTGATATTTAGTCGTTTTCAGCCAATATTTTGGATTTTTGAAAATTTCACTTTTTTGTGAAAATATCCACTAAATGAGGGAATAATATGTGTGAGGGTACCCCAGGAGAGTTCCAAATGTGTGTGGGTAGAATATATATCCCAATGGGGTAAAATTGAAAATAGTTGAGAAAATTTTTTTTGGACTTAGTCATTTTTCCGGCGTTTATCAGACTTTCAGATAGGGCAAATGTCAGTGAGCGCTCCGATTTCAGTTCCAGAGCGATTCGCCCAATGAGTCCTTGATATTTAGTCGTTTTCAGCCAATATTTAGGATTTTTGAAAATTTCACTTTTTTGTGAAAATATCCACTAAATGAGGGAATAATATGTATGAGGGTACCCCAGGAGAGTTCCAAATGTGTGTGGATAGAATATATATCCCACGGGGGTAAAATTGAAAAAAGTTGAAAATTTTTTTTTTTCTACTTAGTCATCTATCTGGCGTTTATCAGACTTTCAGATAGGGCAAATGTCAGTGAGCGTTCCGATTTCAGTTCCAGATTGATTCGCCCAATGAGTCTTTGATATTTAGTCGTTTTCAGCCAATATTTTGGATTTTTGAAAATTTCACTTTTTTGTGAAAATATCCACTAAATGAGGGAATAATATGTGTGAGGGTACCCCAGGAGAGTTCCAAATGTGTGTGGGTAGAATATATATCCCAATGGGGTAGAATTGAAAAAAGTTGAGAAAATTTTTTTTGGGAATTAGTCATTTTTCCGGCGTTTATCAGACTTTCAGATAGGGCAAATGTCAGTGAGCATTCTGATTTCAGTTCCAGAGCGATTCGCCCAATGAGTCCTTGATATTTAGTCGTTTTCAGCCAATATTTTGGATTTTTGAAAATTTCACTTTTTTGTGAAAATATCCACTAAATGAGGGAATAATATGTGTGAGGGTACCCCAGGAGAGTTCCAAATGTGTGTGGGTGGAATATATATCCCACTGGGGTAAAATTGAAAAAAGTTGAGAAAATTTTTTTTTGGACTTAGTCACTTTTCCGGCGTTTATCAGACTTTCAGATAGGGCAAATGTCAGTGAGCGTTCCGATTTCAGTTCCAGATTGATTCGCCCAATGAGTCCTTGATATTTAGTCGTTTTCAGACAATATTTTGGATTTTTGAAAATTTCACTTTTTTGTGAAAATATCCACTAAATGAGGGAATAATATGTGTGAGGGTACCCCAGGAGAGTTACAAATGTGTGTGGGTAGAATATATATCCCAATGGGGTAGAATTGAAAAAAGTTGAGAAAATTTTTTTTGGGAATTAGTCATTTTTCCGGCGTTTATCAGACTTTCAGATAGGGCAAATGTCAGTGAGCATTCTGATTTCAGTTCCAGAGCGATTCGCCCAATGAGTCCTTGATATTTAGTAGTTTTCAGCCAATATTTTGGATTTTTGAAAATTTCTCATTTTTGTGAAAATATCCACTAAATGAGGGAATAATATGTGTTAGGGTACCCCAGGAGAGTTCCAAATGTGTGTGGGTGGAATATATATCCCACTGGGGTAAAATTGAAAAAAGTTGAGAAAATTTTTTTTGGGAATTAGTCATTTTTCCGGCGTTTATCAGACTTTCAGATAGGGCAAATGTCAGTGAGCGTTCCGATTTCAGTTCCAGAGCGATTCGCCCAGTGAGTCCTTGATATTTAGTCGTTTTCAGCGAATGTTTTGGATTTTTGATAATTTCACTTTTTTGTGAAAATATCCACTAAATGAGGGAATAATATGTGTGAGGGTACCCCAGGAGAGTTCCAAATGTGTGTGGGTAGAATATATATCCCACTGGGGAAAAATTGAAAAAAGTTGAGAAAATTTTTTTATGGACTTAGTCATTTTTCCGGCGTTTATCAGACTTTCAGATAGGGCAAATGTCAGTGAGCACTCCGATTTCAGTTCCAGAGCGATTCGCCCAATGAGTCCTTGATATTTAGTCGTTTTCAGCCAATATTTTGGATTTTTGAAAATTTCACTTTTTTGTGAAAATATCCACTAAATGAGGGAATAATATGTGTGAGGGTACCCCAGGAGAGTTCCAAATGTGTGTGGGTGGAATATATATCCCACTGGGGTAAAATTGAAAAAAGTTGAGAAAATTTTTTTTGGACTTAGTCATTTTTCTGGCGTTTATCAGACTTTCAGATAGGGCAAATGTCAGTGAGCGCTCCGATTTCAGTTCCAGAGCGATTCGCCCAATGAGTCCTTGATATTTAGTCGTTTTCAGCCAATATTTTGGATTTTTGAAAATTTCACTTTTTTGTGAAAATATCCACTAAATGAGGGAATAATATGTGTGAGGGTACCCCAGGAGAGTTCCAAATGTGTGTGGGTGGAATATATATCCCACTGGGGTAAAATTGAAAAAAGTTGAGAAAATTTTTTTTGGACTTAGTCATTTTTCTGGCGTTTATCAGACTTTCAGATAGGGCAAATGTCAGTGAGCGCTCCGATTTCAGTTCCAGAGCGATTCGCCCAATGAGTCCTTGATATTTAGTCGTTTTCAGCCAATATTTTGGATTTTTGAAAATTTCACTTTTTTGTGAAAATATCCACTAAATGAGGGAATAATATGTGTGAGGGTACCCCAGGAGAGTTCCAAATGTGTGTGGGTAGAATATATATCCCACTGGGGAAAAATTGAAAAAAGTTGAGAAAATTTTTTTATGGACTTAGTCATTTTTCCGGCGTTTATCAAACTTTCAGATAAGGAAAATGTCAGTGAGCGTTCTGATTTCAGTTCCAGAGTGATTCGCCCAATGAGTTCTTGATATTTAGTCGTTTTCAGCCAATATTTTGGAATTTTGAAAATTTCACTTTTTTGTGAAAATATCCACTAAATGAGGGAATAATATGTGTGAGGGTACCCCAGGAGAGTTCCAAATGTGTGTGGGTAGAATTTACATTGCCTACAAGTAGTATTCAACCCCCTGCAGATTTAGCTGGTTTGATAAGATGCAAATAAGTTAGAGCCTTCAAACTGCAAACGAGAGTAGGTTTTATGAACAGAAGCATAAATCTTACAAACCAAAAAGTTATGTTGCTCAGTTTAATTTTATTAAATTTTAAACATAAAAGTGTGGGTCAATTATTATACAACCCCTATGTTTAATATTTTGTGGAATAACCCTTGTTTGCAATTACAGCTAATAATCGTCTTTTATAAGACCTGATCAGGCTGGCACAGGTCTGTGGAGTTATCTTGGCCCACTCCTCCATGCAGATCTTCTCCAAGTTATCTAGGTTCTTTGGGTGTCTCATGTGGACTTTATTTTTGAGCTCCTTCCACAAGTTTCCAATGCGGATAAGTGCAGGAGACTGACTAGGCCACTCCAACACCTTGACTTTTTCCCTCTTGAACCAGGCCTTGGTTTTCTTGGCTGTGTGCTTTGGGTCGTTGTCTTGTTGGAAGATGAAATTACGACCCATCTTAAGATCCTTGATGGAGGAGCGGAGGTTCTTGGCCAAAATCTCCAGGTAGGCCGTGCTATCCATCTTCCCATGGATGCGGACCAGATGGCCAGGCCCCTTGGCAGAGAAACAGCCCCAAAGCATGATGCTGCCACCACCATGCTTGACTGTAGGGATGGTATTCTTGGGGTCGTATGCAGTGCCATCCAGTCTCCAAACGTCACGTGTGTGGTTGGCACCAAAGATCTCGATCTTGGTCTCATCAGACCATAGAACCTTGAACCAGTCTGTCTCAGAGTCCTCCAAGTGATCATGAGCAAACTGTAGACGAGCCTTGACATGACGCTTTGAAAGTAAAGGTACCTTACGGGCTCGTCTGGAACAGAGACCATTGCGGTGGAGTATGTTACTTATGGTATTGACTGAAACCAATGTCCCCACTGCCATGAGATCTTCCCGGAGCTCCTTCCTTGTTGTCCTTGGGTTAGCCTTGACTCTTCGGACAAGCCTGGCCTCGGCACGGGAGGACACTTTCAAAGGCTGTCCAGGCCGTTGAAGGCTAACAGTAGTTACATAAGCCTTCCACTTATGGATGATGCTCCCAACAGTGGAGACAAGTAGGCCCAACTCCTTGGAAAGGGTTTTGTACCCCTTGCCAGCCTTGTGACCCTCCACGATCTTGTCTCTGATGGCCTTGGAATGCTCCTTTGTCTTTCCCATGTTGACCATGTCTGAGTGCTGTTCACAAGTTTGGGGAGGGTCTTAAATAGTCAGAAAAGGCTGGCAAAAGAGATCTTTAATCCACACATGTGAAGCTCATTATTCTTGGTGCCTGAACTACTTCTTAATACTTTAAGGGGACCAAACAGAATTCTTGTGGTTTGAGGGGTTGAATAATAAATGACACTCTGAAATAACTTTTAACGTTTAAAAAAAAAAAAAAAAAGTTGCTGCAGTGCATTTCCCACTTCCAGGCTGTTATACAGTTCAAATGTCACAATGCCAAGTTAATTCCGCATGTGTCAACCAGCTAAATCTGCAGGGGGTTGAATACTACTTATAGTCAATGTATATCCCACAGGGGTAAAATTGAAAAAAATTGAAAAAATTTTTTTTTTGACTTAGTCATTTTTCTGGCGTTTATCAGACTTTCAGATAGGGCAAATGTCAGTGAGCGTTCTGATTTCAGTTCCAGAGCGATTCGCCCAATGAGTCCTTGATATTTAGTCGTTTTCAGTCAATATTTTGGATTTTTGAAAATTTCACTTTTTTGTGAAAATATCCACTAAATGTGGGAATAATATGTGTGAGGGTACCCCAGGAGAGTTCCAAATGTGTGTGGGTAGAATATACATTGCCTACAAGTAGTATTCAACCCCCTGCAGATTTAGCTGGTTTGATAAGATGCAAATAAGTTAGAGCCTTCAAACTGCAAACGAGAGTAGGTTTTATGAACAGAAGCATAAATCTTACAAACCAAAAAGTTATGTTGCTCAGTTTAATTTTATTAAATTTTAAACATAAAAGTGTGGGTCAATTATTATACAACCCCTATGTTTAATATTTTGTGGAATAACACTTGTTTGCAATTACAGCTAATAATCGTCTTTTATAAGACCTGATCAGGCCGGCACAGGTCTGTGGAGTTATCTTGGCCCACTCCTCCATGCAGATCTTCTCCAAGTTATCTAGGTTCTTTGGGTGTCTCATGTGGACTTTATTCTTGAGCTCCTTCCACAAGTTTCCAATGGGGATAAGTGCAGGAGACTGACTAGGCCACTCCAACACCTTGACTTTTTCCCTCTTGAACCAGGCCTTGGTTTTCTTGGCTGTGTGCTTTGGGTCGTTGTCTTGTTGGAAGATGAAATTACGACCCATCTTAAGATCCTTGATGGAGGAGCGGAGGTTCCTGGCCAAAATCTCCAGGTAGGCCGTGCTATCCATCTTCCCATGGATGCGGACCAGATGGCCAGGCCCCTTGGCAGAGAAACAGCCCCAAAGCATGATGCTGCCACCACCATGCTTGACTGTAGGGATGGTATTCTTGGGGTCGTATGCAGTGCCATCCAGTCTCCAAACGTCACGTGTGTGGTTGGCACCAAAGATCTCGATCTTGGTCTCATCAGACCATAGAACCTTGAACCAGTCTGTCTCAGAGTCCTCCAAGTGATCATGAGCAAACTGTAGACGAGCCTTGACATGACGCTTTGAAAGTAAAGGTACCTTACGGGCTCGTCTGGAACGGAGACCATTGCGGTGGAGTATGTTACTTATGGTATTGACTGAAATCAATGTCCCAACTGCCATGAGATCTTCCCGGAGCTCCTTCCTTGTTGTCCTTGGGTTAGCCTTGACTCTTCGGACAAGCCTGGCCTCGGCACGGGAGGACACTTTCAAAGGCTGTCCAGGCCGTTGAAGGCTAACAGTAGTTACATAAGCCTTCCACTTACGGATGATGCTCCCAACAGTGGAGACAAGTAGGCCCAACTCCTTGGAAAGGGTTTTGTACCCCTTGCCAGCCTTGTGACCCTCCACGATCTTGTCTCTGATGGCCTTGGAATGCTCCTTTGTCTTTCCCATGTTGACCATGCCTGAGTGCTGTTCACAAGTTTGGGGAGGGTCTTAAATAGTCAGAAAAGGCTGGCAAAAGAGATCTTTAATCCACACATGTGAAGCTCATTATTCTTGGTGCCTGAACTACTTCTTAATACTTTAGGGGGACCAAACAGAATTCTTGTGGTTTGAGGGGTTGAATAATAAATGACACTCTGAATTAACTTTTAACGTTTAAAAAAAAAAAAAAAAAAAGTTGCTGCAGTGCATTTCCCACTTCCAGGCTGATATACAGTACAAATGTCACAATGCCAAGTTAATTCCGCATGTGTCAAAAAGCAAAATCTGCAGGGGGTTGAATACTACTTGTAGTCACTGTATATCCCACAGGGGTAAAATTAAAAAAAATTGAAAAAAATTTTTTTTTGACTTAGTCATTTTTCTGGCGTTTATCAGACTTTCAGATAGGGGAAATGTCAGTGAGCATCTGATTTCAGTTCCAGAGCAATTCGCCCAATGAGTCCTTGATATTTAGTCGTTTTCAGCCAATATTTTGGATTTTTGAAAATTTCACTTTTTTGTGAAAATATCCACTTAATCAGGGAATAATATGTATGAGGGTACCCCAGGAGAGTTAAAATGTGTGTGGGTAGAATATATATCCCACGGGGGTAAAATTGAAAAAAGTTGAAAAACATTTTTTTTTGGACTTAGTCATTTTTCTGGCGTTTATCAGACTTTCAGATAGGGGAAATGTCAGTGAGCATCTGATTTCAGTTCCAGAGCGATTCGCCCAATGAGTCCTTGATATTTAGTCGTTTTCAGACAATATTTTGGATTTTTGAAAATTTCACTTTTTTGTGAAAATATCCACTTAATCAGGGAATAATATGTATGAGGGTACCCCAGGAGAGTTAAAATGTGTGTGGGTAGAATATATATCCCACGGGGGTAAAATTGAAAAAAGTTGAAAAACATTTTTTTTTGGACTTAGTCATTTTTCTGGCGTTTATCAGACTTTCAGATAGGGGAAATGTCAGTGAGCATCTGATTTCAGTTCCAGAGCGATTCGCCCAATGAGTCCTTGATATTTAGTCATTTATAGCCAATATTTTGGATTTTTGAAAATTTCACTTTTTTGTGAAAATATCCACTTAATCAGGGAATAATATGTATGAGGGTACCCCAGGAGAGTTCCAAATGTGTGTGGGTAGAATATATATCCCACGGGGGTAAAATTGAAAAAAGTTGAAAAACATTTTTTTTTGGACTTAGTCATTTTTCTGGCGTTTATCAGACTTTCAGATAGGGGAAATGTCAGTGAGCATCTGATTTCAGTTCCAGAGCGATTCGCCCAATGAGTCCTTGATATTTAGTCGTTTTCAGCCAATATTTTGGATTTTTGAAAATTTCACTTTTTTGTGAAAATATCCACTTAATCAGGTAATAATATGTATGAGGGTACCCCAGGAGAGTTCCAAATGTGTGTGGGTAGAATATATATCCCACGGGGGTAAAATTGAAAAAAGTTGAAAAACATTTTTTTTTGGACTTAGTCATTTTTCTGGCGTTTATCAGACTTTCAGATAGCGGAAATGTCAGTGAGCATCTGATTTCAGTTCCAGAGCGATTCGCCCAATGAGTCCTTGATATTTAGTCGTTTTCAGCCAATATTTTGTATTTTTGAAAATTTCACTTTTTTTGTGAAAATATCCACTAAATGAGGGAATAATATGTATGAGGGTACCCCAGGAGAGTTCCAAATGTGTGTGGATAGAATATATATCCCACTGGGGTAAAATTGAAAAAAAATTTTTTTTTACTTAGTCATTTTTCCGGCGTTTATCAGACTTTCAGATAGGGGAAATGTCAGTGAGCGTTCTGATTTCAGTTCCAGAGGGATTCGCCCAATGTGTCCTTGATATTTAGTCGTTTTCAGCCAATATTTTGGATTTTTGAAAATTTCACTTTTTTGTGAAAATATCCACTAAATGAGGGAATAATATGTGTGAGGGTACCACAGGAGAGTTCCAAATGTGTGTGGGTAGAATATATATCCCACTGGGGTAAAATTGAAAAAAGTTGAGAAAATTTTTTTTTGGACTTAGTCATTTTTCCGGCGTTTATCAGAATTTCAGATAGGTCAAATGTCAGTGAGCGTTCTGATTTCAGTTCCAGAGCGATTCGCCCAATGAGTCCTTGATATTTAGTCGTTTTCGGTCAATATTTTGGATTTTTGAAAATTTCACTTTTTTGTGAAAATATCCACTAAATGAGGGAATAATATGTGTGAGGGTACCCCAGGAGAGTTCCAAATGTGTGTGGGTAGAATATATATCCCACGGGGGTAAAATTGAAAAAAGTTGAAAATTTTTTTTTTCTGGACTTAGTCATCTTTACGGTGTTTATCAGACTTTCAGATAGGGGAAATGTCAGTGAGCATCTAATTTCAGTTCCAGAGCGATTCGCCCAATGAGTCCTTGATATTTAGTCGTTTTCAGCCAATATTTTGGATTTTTGAAAATTTCACTTTTTTGTGAAAATATCCACTAAATGAGGGAATAATATGTGTGAGGGTACCCCAGGAGAGTTCCAAATGTGTGTGGGTAGAATATATATCCCACTGGGGTAAAATTGAAAAAAGTTGAGAAAATTTTTTTTTGGACTTAGCAATTTTTCCGGCGTTTATCAGATATGGGAAATGTCAGTGAGCGTTCCGACTTCAGTTCCAGAGCGATTCGCCCAATGAGTCCTTGATATTTAGTCGTTTTCAGCCAATATTTTGGATTTTTGAAAATTTCACTTTTTTGTGAAAATATCCACTAAATGAGGGAATAATATGTGTGAGGGTACCACAGGAGAGTTCCAAATGTGTGTGGGTAGAATATATATCCCACTGGGGTAAAATTGAAAAAAGTTGAGAAAATTTTTTTTTGGACTTAGTCATTTTTCCGTCGTTTATCAGACTTTCAGATAGGGGAAATGTCAGTGAGCATTCCGATTTCAGTTCCAGAGCGATTCGCCCAATGAGTCCTTGATATTTAGTCGTTTTCAGCCAATATTTTGGATTTTTGAAAATTTCACTTTTTTGTGAAAATATCCACTAAATGAGGGAATAATATGTGTGTGGGTACCACAGGAGAGTTCCAAATGTGTGTGGGTAGAATATATATCCCACTGGGGTAAAATTGAAAAAAGTAGAGAAAATTTTTTTTTGGACTTAGTCATTTTTCCGTCGTTTATCAGACTTTCAGATAGGGCAAATGTCAGTGAGCATTCCGATTTCAGTTCCAGAGCGATTCGCCCAATGAGTCCTTGATATTTAGTCGTTTTCAGCCAATATTTTCGATTTTTGAAAATTTCACTTTTTTTGTGAAAATATCCACTAAATGAGGGAATAATATGTGTGAGGGTACCCCAGGAGAGTTCCAAATGTGTGTGGGTGGAATATATATCCCACGTGGGTAAAATTGAAAAAAGTTGAGAAAACTTTTTTTTGGACTTATTCATTTTTCCGGCGTTTATCAGACTTTCAGATAGGGCAAATGACAGTGAGCATCTGATTTCAGTTCCAGAGCGATTCGCCCAATGAGTCCTTGATATTTAGTCATTTATAGCCAATATTTTGGATTTTTGAAAATTTCACTTTTTTGTGAAAATATCCACTAAATGAGGAAATAATATGAGTGAGGATACCCCAGGAGAGTTCCAAATGTATGTGGGTAGAATATATATCCCACGGGAGTAAAATTGAAAAAAGTTGAGAAAACTTTTTTTTGGACTTAGTCATTTTTCCGGCGTTTAGCAGACTTTCAGATAGGGGAAATGTCAGTGAGCGTTCCGATTTCAGTTCCAGAGCGATTCGCCCAATGAGTCCTTGATATTTAGTCGTTTTCAGCCAATATTTTGGATTTTTGAAAATTTCACTTTTTTGTGAAAATATCCACTAAATGAGGGAATAATATGTGTGAGGGTACCACAGGAGAGTTCCAAATGTGTGTGGGTAGAATATATATCCCACTGGGGTAAAATTGAAAAAAGTTGAGAAAATTTTTTTTTGGACTTAGTCATTTTTCCGTCGTTTATCAGACTTTCAGATAGGGCAAATGTCAGTGAGCATTCCGATTTCAGTTCCAGAGCGATTCGCCCAATGAGTCCTTGATATTTAGTCGTTTTCAGCCAATATTTTCGATTTTTGAAAATTTCACTTTTTTGTGAAAATATCCACTAAATGAGGGAATAATATGTGTGAGGGTACCCCAGGAGAGTTCCAAATGTGTGTGGGTGGAATATATATCCCACGTGGGTAAAATTGAAAAAAGTTGAGAAAACTTTTTTTTGGACTTATTCATTTTTCCGGCGTTTATCAGACTTTCAGATAGGGCAAATGTCAGTGAGCATCTGATTTCAGTTCCAGAGCGATTCGCCCAATGAGTCCTTGATATTTAGTCGTTTTCAGCCAATATTTTGGATTTTTGAAAATTTCACTTTTTTGTGAAAATATCCACTAAATGAGGGAATAATATGTGTGAGGGTACCCCAGGAGAGTTCCAAATGTGTGTGGGTAGAATATATATCCCACGGGGGTAAAATTGAAAAAAGTTGAAAAACATTTTTTTTTGGACTTAGCAATTTTTCCGGCATTTATCAGACTTTCAGATAGGGGAAATGTCAGTGAGCGTTCCGATTTCAGTTCCAGAGCGATTCTCCCAATGAGTCCTTGATATTTAGTCGTTTTCAGCCAATATTTTGGATTTTTGAAAATTTCACTTTTTTGTGAAAATATCCACTAAATGAGGGAATAATATGTGTGAGGGTACCCCAGGAGAGTTCCAAATGTGTGTGGGTAGAATATATATCCCACTGGGGTAAAATTGAAAAAAGTTGAGAAAATTTTTTTTTGGACTTAGCAATTTTTCCGGCCTTTATCAGACTTTCAGATAGGGGAAATGTCAGTGAGCGTTCCGATTTCAGTTCCAGAGCGATTCTCCCAATGAGTCCTTGATATTTAGTCGTTTTCAGCCAATATTTTGGATTTTTGAAAATTTCACTTTTTTGTGAAAATATCCACTAAATGAGGGAATAATATGTGTGAGGGTACCCCAGGAGAGTTCCAAATGTGTGTGGGTAGAATATATATCCCACGGGGGAAAATTGAAAAAAGTTGAAAAAAAATTTTTTTTTGGACTTACTCATTTTTCCGGCGTTTATCAGACTTTCAGATAGGGGAAATGTCAGTGAGCATCTGATTTCAGTTTCAGAGCGATTCGCCCAATGAGTCCTTGATATTTACTCGTTTTCAGCCAATATTTTGGATTTTTGAAAATTTCACTTTTTTGTGAAAATATCCACTAAATGAGGGAATAATATGTGTGAGGGTACCCCAGGAGAGTTCCAAATGTTTGTGGGTAGAATATATATCCCACCGGGGTAAAATTGAAAAAAGTTTAAAAAAAATTTTTTTTGGACTTACTCATTTTTCTGGCGTTTATCTGACTTTCTGATAGGGGAAATGTCAGTGAGCATTCCGATTTCAGTTCCAGAGCGATTCGCCCAATGAGTCCTTGATATTTAGTAGTTTTCAGACAATTTTCTGGATTTTTGAAAATTTCACTTTTTTGTGAAAATATCCACTAAATGAGGGAATAATATGTGTGAGGGTACCCCAGGAGAGTTCCAAATGTGTGTGGGTAGAATATATATCCCACTGGGGTAAAATTGAAAAAAGTTGAGAAAATTTTTTTTTGGACTTAGTCATCTTTCCGGCGTTTATCAGAATTTCAGATAGGGGAAATGTCAGTGAGCGTTCCGATTTCAGTTCCAGAGTGATTCGCCCAATGAGTCCTTGATATTTAGTCGTTTTCAGCCAATATTTTGGATTTTTGAAAATTTCACTTTTTTGTGAAAATATCCACTAAATGAGGGAATAATATGTGTGAGGGTACCCCAGGAGAGTTCCAAATGTGTGTGGGTAGAATAATATCCCACGGGGGTAAAATTGAAAAAAGTTGAGAAATTTTTTTTTGGGACTTAGTCATCTATCCGGCGTTTATCAGACTTTCAGATAGGGGAAATGTCAGTGAGCGTTCCGATTTCAGTTCCAGAGCGATTCGCCCAATGAGTCCTTGATATTTAGTCGTTTTCAGCCAATATTTTGGATTTTTGAAAATTTCACTTTTTTGTGAAAATATCCACTAAATGAGGGAATAATATGTGTGAGGGTACCCCAGGAGAGTTCCAAATGTGTGTGGGTAGAATATATATCCCACGGGGGTAAAATTGAAAAAAGTTGAAAACATTTTTTTTTGAGACTTAGTCATCTATCCGGCGTTTATCAGACTTTCAGATAGGGCAAATGTCAGTGAGCATTCCGATTTCAGTTCCAGAGTGATTCGCCCAATGAGTCCGTGATATTTAGTCGTTTTCAGCCAATTTTCAGGATTTTTGAAAGTTTCACTTTTTTGTGAAAATATCCACTAAATGAGGGAATAATATGTGTGAGGGTACCCCAGGAGAGTTCCAAATGTGTGTGGGTAGAATATATATCCCACTGGGGTAAAATTGAAAAAAGTTGAGAAAATTTTTTTTTGGACTTAGTCATTTTTCCGGCGTTTAGCAGACTTTCAGATAGGGGAAATGTCAGTGAGCGTTCCGATTTCAGTTCCAGAGCGATTCGCCCAATGAGTCCTTGATATTTAGTCGTTTTCAGCCAATATTTTGGATTTTTGAAAATTTCACTTTTTTGTGAAAATATCCACTAAATGAGGGAATAATATGTGTGAGGGTACCACAGGAGAGTTCCAAATGTGTGTGGGTAGAATATATATCCCACTGGGGTAAAATTGAAAAAAGTTGAGAAAATTTTTTTTTGGACTTAGTCATTTTTCCGTCGTTTATCAGACTTTCAGATAGGGCAAATGTCAGTGAGCATTCCGATTTCAGTTCCAGAGCGATTCGCCCAATGAGTCCTTGATATTTAGTCGTTTTCAGCCAATATTTTCGATTTTTGAAAATTTCACTTTTTTGTGAAAATATCCACTAAATGAGGGAATAATATGTGTGAGGGTACCCCAGGAGAGTTCCAAATGTGTGTGGGTGGAATATATATCCCACGTGGGTAAAATTGAAAAAAGTTGAGAAAACTTTTTTTTGGACTTATTCATTTTTCCGGCGTTTATCAGACTTTCAGATAGGGCAAATGTCAGTGAGCATCTGATTTCAGTTCCAGAGCGATTCGCCCAATGAGTCCTTGATATTTAGTCGTTTTCAGCCAATATTTTGGATTTTTGAAAATTTCACTTTTTTGTGAAAATATCCACTAAATGAGGGAATAATATGTGTGAGGGTACCCCAGGAGAGTTCCAAATGTGTGTGGGTAGAATATATATCCCACGGGGGTAAAATTGAAAAAAGTTGAAAAACATTTTTTTTTGGACTTAGCAATTTTTCCGGCATTTATCAGACTTTCAGATAGGGGAAATGTCAGTGAGCGTTCCGATTTCAGTTCCAGAGCGATTCTCCCAATGAGTCCTTGATATTTAGTCGTTTTCAGCCAATATTTTGGATTTTTGAAAATTTCACTTTTTTGTGAAAATATCCACTAAATGAGGGAATAATATGTGTGAGGGTACCCCAGGAGAGTTCCAAATGTGTGTGGGTAGAATATATATCCCACTGGGGTAAAATTGAAAAAAGTTGAGAAAATTTTTTTTTGGACTTAGCAATTTTTCCGGCCTTTATCAGACTTTCAGATAGGGGAAATGTCAGTGAGCGTTCCGATTTCAGTTCCAGAGCGATTCTCCCAATGAGTCCTTGATATTTAGTCGTTTTCAGCCAATATTTTGGATTTTTGAAAATTTCACTTTTTTGTGAAAATATCCACTAAATGAGGGAATAATATGTGTGAGGGTACCCCAGGAGAGTTCCAAATGTGTGTGGGTAGAATATATATCCCACGGGGGAAAATTGAAAAAAGTTGAAAAAAAATTTTTTTTTGGACTTACTCATTTTTCCGGCGTTTATCAGACTTTCAGATAGGGGAAATGTCAGTGAGCATCTGATTTCAGTTTCAGAGCGATTCGCCCAATGAGTCCTTGATATTTACTCGTTTTCAGCCAATATTTTGGATTTTTGAAAATTTCACTTTTTTGTGAAAATATCCACTAAATGAGGGAATAATATGTGTGAGGGTACCCCAGGAGAGTTCCAAATGTTTGTGGGTAGAATATATATCCCACCGGGGTAAAATTGAAAAAAGTTTAAAAAAAATTTTTTTTGGACTTACTCATTTTTCTGGCGTTTATCTGACTTTCTGATAGGGGAAATGTCAGTGAGCATTCCGATTTCAGTTCCAGAGCGATTCGCCCAATGAGTCCTTGATATTTAGTAGTTTTCAGACAATTTTCTGGATTTTTGAAAATTTCACTTTTTTGTGAAAATATCCACTAAATGAGGGAATAATATGTGTGAGGGTACCCCAGGAGAGTTCCAAATGTGTGTGGGTAGAATATATATCCCACTGGGGTAAAATTGAAAAAAGTTGAGAAAATTTTTTTTTGGACTTAGTCATCTTTCCGGCGTTTATCAGAATTTCAGATAGGGGAAATGTCAGTGAGCGTTCCGATTTCAGTTCCAGAGTGATTCGCCCAATGAGTCCTTGATATTTAGTCGTTTTCAGCCAATATTTTGGATTTTTGAAAATTTCACTTTTTTGTGAAAATATCCACTAAATGAGGGAATAATATGTGTGAGGGTACCCCAGGAGAGTTCCAAATGTGTGTGGGTAGAATAATATCCCACGGGGGTAAAATTGAAAAAAGTTGAGAAATTTTTTTTTGGGACTTAGTCATCTATCCGGCGTTTATCAGACTTTCAGATAGGGGAAATGTCAGTGAGCGTTCCGATTTCAGTTCCAGAGCGATTCGCCCAATGAGTCCTTGATATTTAGTCGTTTTCAGCCAATATTTTGGATTTTTGAAAATTTCACTTTTTTGTGAAAATATCCACTAAATGAGGGAATAATATGTGTGAGGGTACCCCAGGAGAGTTCCAAATGTGTGTGGGTAGAATATATATCCCACGGGGGTAAAATTGAAAAAAGTTGAAAACATTTTTTTTTTGAGACTTAGTCATCTATCCGGCGTTTATCAGACTTTCAGATAGGGCAAATGTCAGTGAGCATTCCGATTTCAGTTCCAGAGTGATTCGCCCAATGAGTCCGTGATATTTAGTCGTTTTCAGCCAATTTTCAGGATTTTTGAAAGTTTCACTTTTTTGTGAAAATATCCACTAAATGAGGGAATAATATGTGTGAGGGTACCCCAGGAGAGTTCCAAATGTGTGTGGGTAGAATATATATCCCACTGGGGTAAAATTGAAAAAAGTTGAGAAAATTTTTTTTTGGACTTAGTCATCTTTCCGGCGTTTATCAGAATTTCAGATAGGGGAAATGTCAGTGAGCGTTCCGATTTCAGTTCCAGAGTGATTCGCCCAATGAGTCCTTGATATTTAGTCGTTTTCAGCCAATATTTTGGATTTTTGAAAATTTCACTTTTTTGTGAAAATATCCACTAAATGAGGGAATAATATGAGTGAGGGTACCCCAGGAGAGTTCCAAATGTGTGTGGGTAGAATATATATCCCACGGGGGAAAATTGAAAAAAGTTGAAAAAAAATTTTTTTTGGACTTACTCATTTTTCCGGCGTTTATCAGACTGTCAGATAGGGCAAATGTCAGTGAGCGTTCCGATTTCAGTTCCAGAGCGATTCGCCCAATGAGTCCTTGATATTTAATCGTTTTCAGCCAATATTTTGGATTTTTGAAAATTTCCCTTTTTTGTGAAAATATCCACTAAATGAGGGAATAATATGTGTGAGGGTACCCCAGGAGAGTTCCAAATGTGTGTGGGTAGAATATATATCCCACGGTGGTAAAATTGAAAAAAGTTGAAAAAAATTTTTTTTTGGACTTAGTCATCTTTACGGCGTTTATCAGACTTTCAGATAGGGGAAATGTCAGTGAGCGTTCTGATTTCAGTTCCAGAGTGATTTGCCCAATGAGTCCTTGATATTTAGTCGTTTTCAGCTAATATTTTGGATTTTTGAAAATTTCACTTTTTTGTGAAAATATCCACTAAATGAGGGAATAATATGTGTGAGGGTACCCCAGGAGAGTTCCAAATGTGTGTGGGTAGAATATATATCCCACGGGGGTAAAATTGAAAAAAGTTGAAAAAAAATTTTTTTTAGACTGTCATTTTTTCACCGTTTATCAGACTTTCAGATAGGGGAAATGTCAGTGAGCGTTCCGATTTCAGTTCCAGAGTGGTTCGCCCAATGAGTCCTTGATATTTAGTCGTTTTCAGCCAATTTTCTGGATTTTTGAAAATTTCACTTTTTTGTGAAAATATCCACTAAATGAGGGAATAATATGTGTGAGGGTACCACAGGAGAGTTCCAAATGTGTGTGGGTAGAATATATATCCCACGGTGGTAAAATTGAAAAAAGTTGAAAATTTTTTTTTTCTAGACTTAGTCATCTTTACGGCGTTTATCAGACTTTCAGATAGGGGAAATGTCAGTGAGCGTTCCGATTTCAGTTCCAGAGTGGTTCGCCCAATGAGTCCTTGATATTTAGTCGTTTTCAGCAAATTTTCTGGATTTTTGAAAATTTCACTTTTTTGTGAAAATATCCACTAAATGATTGAATAATATGTGTGAGGGAACCCCAGGAGAGTTCCAAATGTGTGTAGGTAGAATATATATCCCACTGGGGTAAAATTGAAAAAAGTTGAGAACATTTTTTTTTGGACTTAGTCATTTTTCCGGCGTTTATCAGACTTTCAGATAGGGGAAATGTCAGTGAGCGTTCCGATTTCAGTTGCAGAGTGATTCGCCCAATGAGTCCTTGATATTTAGTCGTTTTCAGCCAATATTTTGGATTTTTGAAAATTTCACTTTTTTGTGAAAATATCCACTAAATGAGGGAATAATATGTGTGAGGGTACCACAGGAGAGTTCCAAATGTGTGTGGGTAGAATATATATCCCACGGGGGTAAAATTGAAAAAAGTTGAAAATTTTTTTTTTCTGGACTTAGTCATCTTTACGGCGTTTATCAGACTTTCAGATAGGGGAAATGTCAGTGAGCGTTCCGAATTCAGTTCCAGAGCGATTCGCCCAATGAGTCCTTGATATTTAGTCGTTTTCAGCCAATATTTTGGATTTTTGAAAATTTCAGTTTTTTGTGAAAATATCCAATAAATGAGGGAATAATATGTGTGAGGTTACCCCAGGAGAGTTCCAAATGTGTGTGGGTAGAATATATATCCCACGGGGGTAAAATTGAAAAAAGTTTAAAAATTTTTTTTTCTGGAGTCAGTCATCTTTACGGCGTTTATCAGACTTTCAGATAGGGGAAATGTCAGTGAGCGTTCCGATTTCAGTTCCAGAGTGGTTCGCCCAATGAGTCCTTGATATTTAGTCGTTTTCAGCCAATTTTATGGATTTTAGAAAATTTCACTTTTTTGTGAAAATATCCACTAAATGAGGGAATAATATGTGTGAGGGTACCCCAGGAGAGTTCCAAATGTGTGTGGGTAGAATATATATCCCACGGGGGTAAAATTGAAAAAAGTTGAAAAAAAGTTTTTTTTTGGACTTAGTCATTTTTCTGGCGTTTATCTGACTTTCAGATAGGGGAAATGTCAGTGAGCATCTGATTTCAGTTCCAGAGCAATTCGCCCAATGAGTATTTGATATTTCGTCGTTTTCAGCCAATATTTTGGATTTTTGAAAATGTCACTTTTTTGTGAAAATATCCACTAAATGAGGGAATAATATGTGTGAGGGTACCACAGGAGAGTTCCAAATGTGTGTGAGTAGAATATATATCCCACGGGGGTAAAATTGAAAAAAGTTGAAAAAATTTTTTTTCTGGACTTAGTCATCTTTACGGCGTATATCAGACTTTCAGATAGGGGAAATGTCAGTGAGCGTTCTGATTTCAGTTCCAGAGTGATTCGCCCAATGAGTCCTTGATATTTAGTCGTTTTCAGTTAATATTTTGGATTTTTGAAAATTTCACTTTTTTGTGAAAATATCCACTAAATGAGGGAATAATATGTGTGATGGTACCCCAGGAGAGTTCCAAATGTGTGTGGGTAGAATATATATCCCACGGGGGTAAAATTGAAAAAAGTTGAAAAAAATTTTCTTTTGGACTTAGTAATTTTTCCGGCGTTTATCAGACTTTCAGATAGAGGAAATGTCAGTGAGCGTTCCGATTTCAGTTCCAGAGCGATTCGCCCAATGAGTCTTTGATATTTAGTCGCTTTCAGCCAATATTTTGGATTTTTGAAAATGTCACTTTTTTGTGAAAATATCCACTAAATGAGGGAATAATATGTGTGAGGGTACCCCAGGAGAGTTCCAAATGTGTGTGGGTAGAATATATATCCCACTGGGGTAAAATTGAAATGAGTTGAGAACATTTATTTTTGGACTTAGTCATTTTTCCGGCGTTTATCAGACTTTCAGATAGGGGAAATGTCAGTGAGCGTTCCGATTTCAGTTGCAGAGCGATTCGCCCAATGAGTCCTTGATATTTAGTCGTTTTCAGCCAATATTTTGGATTTTTGAAAATTTCACTTTTTTGTGAAAATATCCACTAAATGAGGGAATAATATGTGTGAGGGTACCACAGGAGAGTTCCAAATGTGTGTGGATAGAATATATATCCCACGGGGGTAAAATTGAAAAAAGTTGAAAAAATTTTTTTTCTGGACTTAGTCATTTTTCCGGCGTTTATCAGACTTTCAGATAGGGGAAATGTCAGTGAGCGTTCCGATTTCAGTTCCAGAGCGATTCGCCCAATGAGTCCTTGATATTTAGTCGTTTTCAGCCAATATTTTGGATTTTAGAAAATTTCACTTTTTTGTGAAAATATCCACTAAATGAGGGAATAATATGTGTGAGGGTACCCCAGGAGAGTTCCAAATGTGTGTGGGTAGAATATATATCCCACGGGGGTAAAATTGAAAAAAGTTTAAAAAAATTTTTTTTTGGACTTAGTCATTTTTCTGGTGTTTATCTGACTTTCAGATAGGGGAAATGTCAGTGAGCATCTGATTTCAGTTCCAGAGCGATTCGCCCAATGAGTCCTTGATATTTAGTCGTTTTCAGCCAATTTTCTGGATTTTTGAAAATTTCACTTTTTTCTGAAAATATCCACTAAATGAGGGAATAATATGTGTGAGGGTACCACAGGAGAGTTCCAAATGTGTGTGGGTAGAATATATATCCCACGGGGGTAAAATTGAAAAAAGTTGAAAAAAGTTTTTTTTTTGGACTTAGTCATCTATCCGGCGTTTATCAGACTTTCAGATAGGGGAAATGTCAGTGAGCGTTCCGATTTCAGTTCCAGAGTGATTCGCCCAATGAGTCCTTGATATTTAGTCGTTTTCAGCCAATATTTTGGATTTTTGAAAATTTCACTTTTTTGTGAAAATATCCACTAAATGAGGGAATAATATGTGTGAGGGTACCCCAGGAGAGTTCCAAATGTGTGTGGGTAGAATAATATCCCACGGGGGTAAAATTGAAAAAAGTTGAGAAATTTTTTTTTGGGACTTAGTCATCTATCCGGCGTTTATCAGACTTTCAGATAGGGGAAATGTCAGTGAGCGTTCCGATTTCAGTTCCAGAGCGATTCGCCCAATGAGTCCTTGATATTTAGTCGTTTTCAGCCAATATTTTGGATTTTTGAAAATTTCACTTTTTTGTGAAAATATCCACTAAATGAGGGAATAATATGTGTGAGGGTACCCCAGGAGAATTCCAAATGTGTGTGGGTAGAATATATATCCCACGGGGGTAAAATTGAAAAAAGTTGAAAACATTTTTTTTTTGAGACTTAGTCATCTATCCGGCGTTTATCAGACTTTCAGATAGGGCAAATGTCAGTGAGCGTTCCGATTTCAGTTCCAGAGTGATTCGCCCAATGAGTCCGTGATATTTAGTCGTTTTCAGCCAATTTTCAGGATTTTTGAAAGTTTCACTTTTTTGTGAAAATATCCACTAAATGAGGGAATAATATGTGTGAGGGTACCCCAGGAAAGTTCCAAATGTGTGTGGGTAGAATATATATCCCACTGGGGTAAAATTAAAAAAAGTTGAGAAATTTTAATGGGGGGACTTAATCATTTTTCCGGCGTTTATCAGACTTTCAGATAGGGCAAATGTCTGTGAGCATTACTATTTCAGTTCCAGAGCGATTCGCCCAATGAGTCCTTGATATTTAGTCGTTTTCAGCCAATATTTTGGATTTTTGAAAATTTTACTTTTTTGTGAAAATATCCACTGAATGAGGGAATAATATGTGTGAGGGTACCCCAGAAGAATTCCAAATGTGTGTGGGTAGAATATATATCCCACGGGGGTAAAATTGAAAAAAGTTGAAAAAAATTTTTTTTTGGACTTAGTAATTTTTCCGGCATTTATCAGACTTTCAGATAGGGGAAATGTCAGTGAGCGTTCCGATTTCAGTTCCAGAGCGACTCGCACAATGAGTCCTTGATATTTAGTCGTTTTCAGCCAATTTTCTGGATTTTTGAAAATTTCCCTTTTTTGTGACAATATCCACTAAATGAGGGAATAATATGTGTGAGGGTACCACAGGAGAGTTCCAAATGTGTGTGGGTAGAATATATACCCCACGGGGGTAAAACTGAAAAAAGTTGAAAAAAGTTTTTTTTTTTGAGAATATATATCCCACGGGGGTAAAATTGAAAGAAGTTGAAAAAAAATTTTTTTTGGACTTAGTTATTTTTCCGGCGTTTATCAGACTTTCAGCTAGGGGAAATGTCAGTCAGCATTCCGATTTCAGTTCCAGAGCGATTCGCCCAATGAGTCCTTGATATTCAGTCATTTTCTGCCAATTTTCTGGATTTTTGAAAATTTCACTTTTTTGTGAAAATATCCACTAAATGAGAGAATAATATGTGTGAGGGTACCCCAGGAGAGTTCCAAATGTGTGTTGGTAGAATATATATCCCATGGGGGTAAAATTGAATAAAGTTGAAAACAATTTTTTTTTGGACTTAGTCATTTTTCCGGCGTTTATCAGACTTTCAGATAGGGGAAATGTCAGTGAGCGTTCCGATTTCAGTTCCAGACCGATTCGCCCTATGAGTCCTTGATATTTACTAATTTTCAGCCAATTTTCTGGATTTTTGAAAATTTCACTTTTTTGTGAAAATATCCACTAAATGAGAGAATAATATGTGTGAGTGTACCCAAGGAGAGTTCCAAATGTGTGTTGGTAGAATATATATCCCATGGGGGTAAAATTGAATAAAGTTGAAAAATTTTTTTTTTTGGACTTAATAATTTTTCCAGCGTTTATCAGACTTTCAGATAGGGGAAATGTCAGTGAGCGCTCCGATTTCAGTTCCAGACCGATTCGCCCAATGAGTCCTTGATATTTAGTCGTTTTTAGCCAATTTCCTGGATTTTTGAAAATTTCTCTTTTTTGTGAAAATATACACTAAATGAGGGAATAATATGCTTGAAGGTACCCAAGGAGAGTTCCAAACGTGCGTGGGTAGAATATATTTCCCACGGGGTGAAAATTGAAAAAAGTTGAAAAAAAAATTTTTTTGGACTTAGTCATTTTTCCGACGTTTATCAGACTTTCAGATAGGGGAAATGTCAGTGAGCGTTCCGATTTCAGTTCCAGATCGATTCGCCCAATGAGTCCTTGATATTTAGTCGTTTTCAGCCAATTTCCTGGATTTTTGAAAATTTCACTTTTTTGTGAAAATATCCACTAAATGAGGGAATAATATGTGTGAGGGTACCCCAGGAGAGTTCCAAATGTGTGTGGGTAGAATATATATCCCACGGGGGTAAAATTGAAAAAAGTTTCAAAAAATTTTTTTTTCGACTTAGTCATTTTTCCGGCGTTTATCAGACTTTCAGATAGGGGAAATGTCAGTGAGCGCTCCGATTTCAGTTCCAGACCGATTCACCCAATGAGTCCTTGATATTTAGTCGTTTTCAGCCAATTTCCTGGATTTTTGAAAATTTTACTTTTTTGTGAAAATATCCACTAAATGAGGGAATAATATGTGTGAGGTTACCCCAGGAGAGTTCCAAATGTGTGTGGGCAGAATATATATCCCACGGGGGTAAAATTGAAAGAAGTCAAATAAAAATTTTTTTTTGGGACTTAGTAATTTTTCCGCCGTTTATCAGACTTTCAGATAGGGGAAATGTCAGTGAGCATTCCGATTTCAGTTCCAGACCGATTCGCCCAATGAGTCCTTGATATTTAGTCGTTTTCAGCCAATTTTCTGGATTTTTGAAAATTTCACTTTTTTGTGAAAATATACACTAAATGAGGGAATAATATGTGTGAGTGTACCCCAGGAGAGTTCCAAATGTTTGTGGGTGGAATATATATCCCACGGGGGTAAAATTGAAAAAAGTCTAAAATAAAATTTTTGGGGTACTTAGTAATTTTTCCGCCGTTTATCAGACTTTCAGATAGGGGAAATGTCATTGATAGTGTTGAGCATTCCGATACTGAAATATTGGGTATCGGCCGATATTCGCGGTATCGGAATTCCGATACTTAATTCCGATACTTTTGCAATATCGTATACCGGAATCGGAAGTTCCCATAATGCAATGAGCCATTTTAATTTTATTCAGCCAATGAGGATCCTAAGAAGTGTGGGCACATCCTGTTAGGCATGTAGGCATCTTAACTAATGGCATGGCTGTGATTGGCTGCTGAAATGATGTCATGATGCACTATAAAAGCCGCCGCCGCCATTTTGAGCTCACTCTGCTGTGAATTCAGTTAGGGATAGGACGCTGTTGTTCTGAGGGACAGTTTTAGCTACCTATTTGCTCTTTACTGCTTTACCCAAGCTACTTTCTAAATCACTGTGCCTTGCAGCGCTAGTGCACAGTTCCCTGTGCTGTTCACCGCTGTCTGCAAGGTCTGTGTGTGTGAGTGCAGCTCACCCTGTAGTGTGTGCTTCAGCCAAGTCTGGTTGTAGTGCACTCAGTGTGTGTCACTGCCTCATACATTGTCCTTTTTTGCCAATTCATAATTTTTCCTGATATCTCCTATTAGTGTGGTGGTTCCATCTGTATTCAGCTAAATTGGTTCCAAACACACTATATAGGAGTAGATAGAGAATTTTTTTTCCGTCTTGCAGCACTAGTGCACAGTGCTCTGCATCTGTACTGTTCACCGCTGTCTGCAAGGTCTGGTGTGTGAGTGCAGCTCACCCTGTAGTGTGTGCTTCAACCACGTCTGGTTGTAGTGCACTCAGTGTGTGTCACTGCCTCATACATTGTCCTTTTTTGCCAATTCATAATTTTTCCTGATATCTCCTAATAGTGTGGTGGTTCCATCCGTATTCAGCTAAATTGGTTCCAAACACACTATATAGGAGTAGATAGAGAAATTTTTTTGGTCTTACAGCGCTAGTGCACAGTGCTCTGCATCTGTACTGTTTACCGCTGTCTGCAAGGTCTGGTGTGTGAGTGCAGCTCACCCTGTAGTGTGTGCTTCAACCCCGTCTGGTTGTAGTGCACTCAGTGTGTGTCACTGCCTCATACATTGTCCTTTATTGCCAATTCATAATTTTTCCTGATATCTCCTATTAGTGTGGTGGTTCCATCCGTATTCAGCTAAATTGGTTCTAAACACACTATATAGGAGTAGATAGAGGAGCCTTTCTGCAGCATTGGGCCCTGCAGCCCCAGCCAGATTAGTATTAGCCTATTTTTTGCAGCCTCATCTATTGCATTGTAGGTTACCTTCCTACATTGTAATAGCTACAAAAAGTTTGTGATACTATCGTTATTACATCTTTAGGCACATCCAGTGTCTTTTTGTGACAAAAAAAAACCTAAATAAAGTTCACCAAACACTCCACTTAACAGTTGTGTAGGCCACATTAGCTCATATTAAATTCTAGTCCACACTTTATAAAATTAGTGTTTCTTATACCTGTTAGCAGCTGTTCAGGAATAAGCGCACTAAGCCCTTAGTACTTTTCTGCCTATCTTTATCAGTCTACCAAGATGAAGAAGGCAGGGAGTAAGGCATGTGGTCATGGGCGTGGGCGTGGAGTTTCTGCAGGGAGAGGACGTGAGGATTCTGTGCCTGCAGGGAGAGGACGTGGGGATTCTGTGCCTGCTGCGGGCACCAGTGACTCAGCATCCCCCAGTTTTACCAGAGAACAGTCCTTTATGCGCAGCTTTGTAGGAGCTAGCCGTACCCCACTGCTGCGCGAGGACCAAATTGAAGCCGTTGTCGGATGGATGGCAGCTAACGCATCGACTTCCATTTGTTCCAGATCCTCTCAGGTCCTGAGCACTGAAGAGCACACATCTGTCTCTTCACCACCTGCCAAATTGCTCAGGCAGTCAGAGAGCCCTGGACAGGAGCCATCTCTACTTCTGTTCTCTGAATCTCTTGGCTTGGAAAGAGGGGGCCAGCCAAGCAGAATTCTAGAATTTGAAGAAGAGGTAGTATGCAGTGATGCGCAACCGTTTTGTCTCTCTGAATCTGAAGAGGCGGGTGGGCCAGTGCCTATGGTCAGCAGCACACCTCAGTACGCATCTGTTGATGAGACTCAGGTGCCACTTTCTGGTGCATACTGTGCTGTCGAGACTACCCAGGAGAAGCAGTTGTTTGAAGAGGGTAGTGTAGATGATGAGGTCCTTGACCCATCATGGCGTGAGGGACAGGAAGGTGGTGAGAGCAGCTCTGAGGAAGAGATTCCCCGAACGGCCCAAAAAGGAGGGAGAGGGAGGGGGCAGACTTGGTTGCCTGTAGCCTCCACTTCGGCACCCATTAGGAGCATGGCTCTTCCAAAATCCAAAGCGGGCGCTCCCAAGACTTGCAGTGCCTGGTCCTTTTTTGACACAGTTGCAGATGACATTTGCTTTGTCAAATGCAAGCTGTGTAATCAGAAGGTGAAAAGAGGGAAAAGTGTCAGCAACCTCAATACCACAAATATGTGGAAACATGTGCGGACCAAGCACGTGGTGGAGTTACAAAAACACACTGAAGACCTAGGCCAACCTACAGCGCCACCTACCACCTCTTCAGCTCGTGTTGTAGCCTCTTCCTCCAGCTCACACACAGCTGGTTCGGCTTCCTGACAGGATCGTCATGGAAGAATCTCTGGCACTGTTGTACAGAGACACAGTGTAATTCCACCCACAGCACCACTTTCCCAGTCATCCTCACACTCCCAGGCCAGTCTACAGCCATCGTTAGCACAGGCATGGGAGAAAAGACGCCCATACTCGGCAAACCACCCCCGAGCACAGGCTCTGAATGCTGGCATTGCTAAACTACTGGCCCTTGAAATGCTATCATTCAGGCTGGTGGAGACTGACACATTCCGTAACTTTATGGCATTGGCAGTCCCACAATACAATGTGCCCAGCCGCTTTTATTTCAGCAGGCAAGCCGTCCCTGCCCTGCAACATCATGTGGAGGGAAAAATTAAACATGCGCTACAAAACGCCGTCAGTAGCAAGGTCCACCTGACCACCGATGCGTGGACCAGTAAGCATGGACAGGGATGATACCTTTCCCTCACTGCCCATTGGGTAAATGTTGTGGAGCCGGGTACAAATCTTGAGAGTGGCGCTGTACGTGTTTTGCCAACTCCAAGGATTGCAGGAATCCAGTCTGTACACATTGACTCCTCCTTATGCTCTAGTTCCTCTGAATCAGCGCTGCAGGAGCCGTCACGGTCTACCTCCACATCGACCCGTGAACGGTTACCTGTTATGATGACTGATATGAGCACAGCCGTGGCCAAACGTCAACAGGCCGTATTAAAATTAATTTCTTTGGGGAATCGAAGCCACACAGCGCAGGAGCTCTGGAATGCCATCAAGCAGCAGAGCGACGTGTGGCTTGTGCCAGCGAATCTCCAGCCAGGCATGGTAGTGTGTGACAATGGCCGAAATCTGGTTGCAGCTCTGGGCCTAGGCAACCTCACTCACATCCCATGTCTGGCACATGTGCTCAACTTGGTCGTGCAGAGTTTTTTGAGGGACAATCCGGATCTTGATGCACTGCTTCACAAGGTCCGCATAGAGTGCGCTCACTTGCGGCGTTCCAGCAATGCAAGATCACGCATTGCAGCTCTGCAGCGCCGATTACGTCTTCCGGAACATCGCATCATATGTGACCTACCCACCAGGTGGAATTCAACGTTACATATGTTGGAGAGGTTGTGTGAGCAGCAGGCAGCAGTAATGGAGTACCAGCTGCAACAGGCGCAAACAAGTCGCAGTGCGCGCCGTTAACACTTCACCACCACTGAGTGGGCCTCTATGAAGGACATTTGCCACGTTTTGCGTGCCTTCGATTATTCCACGCGGATGGCGAGTGCAGATGATGCACTAGTCAGCATGACTATCCCCCTTATCTGCCTGCTTGAAAAAACACTGCAAGCACTAAGGGACGAGGTTTTGGAAGAGGTGGAGGATGAGGAGTCACAAATGCCATCTGCTTCTCTACAGTCTGCGCAACGTGGTTCCTCACAAAGGCCTAGGCAGGGGACACTTTGTGAGGAGGATGAGGAGGAGTCAATGGATGAGGAAGACATCTGTCCAGAGGAGGGAGGTACACAATGCTCTAGTAGTCAGTATCTAGAGCGAGGGTGGGGTGATGCAGAGCAGGCAGAGATCACGCCTCAAGCAGGGGACAGCGTTTCTTGGCCAGTTGGCAGTCTGCAGCACATGGTTGATTTCATGCTGCAGTGCCTGAGAAACGACCGCCGCATCGCCCACATTCTCAACACGGCTGATTATTGGGTGTCCACCCTCCTAGATCCTCGCTACCGGGACAACTTACAAAGCTTCATAACACCGTTGAACCGGGAGCGTAAAATGCGGGAGTACCAAGACGCACTGGTGCATTCCATCGTGTTCTCCATTCCAACCGAGAGCAGTGCTGCTAGTGCTTTACAAAGCAGCTCAGTGCGTCGAGGCAGTGGAGGAAGCTCTGCACAAAGAGGGAGCAGAAGCAGCGCCTCAGCACAAGGCAAGACCAGTATGGCCGAAATGTGGCAAAGTTTTGTGTCCCCGCCGCCACAAATGTCTACACCATCACAGACGGCTCCAGTCAGCAGGAGGCAACGTTTCCGTCAGATGGTGACAGACTACATGTCTTGCCCTCTTAGTGTACTCCCAGACGGCTCTTCTCCCTTCAAGTTTTGGGTCTGTAAGTTGGATACATGGCCAGAGCTTAGTCAGTATGCATTGGAGGTGCTAGCTTGCCCTGCTGCTAGTGTATTATCGGAACGCGTCTTTAGTGCCACAGGTGGTGTACTAACAGACCGTCGCATGCGACTATCCTCCGATAACGTTGACCGGCTTACTTTTCTCAAAATGAACAAGGCCTGGATCTCTCATGAATTTGCCAGTCCTCTTCCAGAATAAATAATTGGTTGGCAACAGTATCCAGGTCTCCTGTTCTGTTCATGTTTCTACCACCTGAACTGTAATCCCTGAGCTCCAACACCGCCAGTTGGCGCTCGGAAGTGCCGTCTACACAGTCAACACTTGCTGCCGTGTTATTGGGGTTCAGTAGCGTCAGCTGTTCCCCTGCTTTGCGGACGGCAATTTCTCCTGCTCTGTCCACATTCTCACTACTACAGATTTGAAAGTTTCTCCAATGACACCTCTGGCTCCTCTGTTTTCAGTATTATCCCTGAGCTACAACACCGCCAGTTGGCGCTCGGAAGTGCCGTCTGCACAGTCAACACTTGCTGCCGTGTTATTGGGGTTCAGTAACGTCAGCTGTTCCCCTGCTGTGCGGACGGCAATTTCTCCTGCTCTGTCCACATTCTCACTACTACAGATTTGAAAGTTTCTCCAATTACACCTCTGGCTCCTTTGTTTTCAGTATTATCCCTGAGCTACAACACCGCCAGTTGGCGCTTGGAAGTGCCGTCTGCACAGTCAACACTTGCTGCCGTGTTATTGGGGTTCAGTAACGTCAGCTGTTCCCCTGCTGTGCGGACGGCAATTTCTCCTGCTCTGTCCACATTCTCACTACTACAGATTTGAAAGTTTCTCCAATTACACCTCTGGCTCCTTTGTTTTCAGTATTATCCCTGAGCTACAACACCGCCAGTTGGCGCTTGGAAGTGCCGTCTGCACAGTCAACACTTGCTGCCGTGTTATTGGGGTTCAGTAACGTCAGCTGTTCCCCTGCTGTGCGGACGGCAATTTCTCCTGCTCTGTCCACATTCTCACTACTACAGATTTGAAAGTTTCTCCAATTGCACCTCTGGCTCCTCTGTTTTCAGTAATATGCCTGAGCTACAACACCGCCAGTTGGCGCTCGGAAGTGCCGTCTGCACAGTCAACACTTGCTGCCATGTTATTGGGGTTCAGTAACGTCAGCTGTTCCCCTGCTGTGCGGACGGCAATTTCTCCTGCTCTGTCCACATTCTCACTACTACAGATTTGAAAGTTTCTCCAATTACACCTCTGGCTCCTCTGTGTTCAGTATTATCCCTGAGCTACAACACCGCCAGTTGGCGCTCGGAAGTGCCGTCTGCACAGTCAACACTTGCTGCCGTGTTAATGGGGTTCAGTAACATCAGCTGTTCCCCTGCTGTGTTCACGGCAATTTCTCCTGCTTTGTCCACATCCACTGTACTACACATTTTAAAGTTGCTCCAATTACACCTCTGGCTCCTCTGTTTTTATTCTTATCCCTGGGCTCCAGCACCGCCAGTTGGCGCTCAGAAGTGCCGTCTGCACAGTCAACACTTGCTGCGGTGTTATTGGGGTTCAGTAACGTCAGCTGTTCCCCTGCTGTGTTCACGGCAATTTCTCCTGCTTTGTCCACATCCACTGTACTACACATTTTAAAGTTGCTCCAATTACACCTCTGGCTCCTCTGTTTTTATTCTTATCCCTGGGCTCCAGCACCACCAGTTGGCGCTCAGAAGTGCCGTCTGCACAGTCAACACTTGCTGCGGTGTTATTGGGGTTCAGTAACGTCAGCTGTTCCCCTGCTGTGTTCACGGCAATTTCTCCGGCTTTGTCCACATCCACTGTACTACACATTTTAAAGTTGCTCCAATTACACCTCTGGCTCCTCTGTTTTTATTCTTATCCCTGGGCTCCAGCACCGCCAGTTGGCGCTCAGAAGTGCCGTCTGCACAGTCAACACTTGCTGCGGTGTTATTGGGGTTCAGTAACGTCAGCTGTTCCCCTGCTGTGTTCACGGCAATTTCTCCTGCTTTGTCCACATCCACTGTACTACACATTTTAAAGTTGCTCCAATTACACCTCTGGCTCCTCTGTTTTTATTCTTATCCCTGGGCTCCAGCACCGCCAGTTGGCGCTCAGAAGTGCCGTCTGCACAGTCAACACTTGCTGCGGTGTTATTGGGGTTCAGTAACGTCAGCTGTTCCCCTGCTGTGTTCACGGCAATTTCTCCTGCTTTGTCCACATCCACTGTACTACACATTTTAAAGTTGCTCCAATTACACCTCTGGCTCCTCTGTTTTTATTCTTATCCCTGGGCTCCAGCACCGCCAGTTGGCGCTCAGAAGTGGAGTCTGCACAGTCAACACTTGCTGCGGTGTTATTGGGGTCCAGTAACGTCAGCTGTTCCCCTGCTGTGTTCACGGCAATTTCTCCTGCTCTGTCCACATTCACTGTGCTACTTATTTAAAACTTGCTCCAATTAGGCCTCTGACGCCACTCTGTTTTTATTATTTACCCTGGGTTCCAGCACAGCCAGCTGGTTCTCGGCAGTGTCTTTGGCACGGGTACTCCCTCCTGCCCAGCCTGGTTCCAGCATGCCAGCTCTTTCCGGGTAGTGTCAACGTCACTTTGCCTCCAATGCGTTGTCCTGTCTTGTTGCGGTCGGGTTAGCCGACTCTATGGTGCCTGCAGTTTAGGTGACTCCTATGTGGGCTGCGGGATCTGGCAATGAAGGCTGGTTCCATAGTGCCAATAGGACAAGCACCCCCTGTAGGACTGTGGGTTTTGGTAACTGCGGCCGGCTCGCGGACTTGAACTTTTTTTTACATGGGTACCTTCTGCTACCCATCCGGGTTCCAGTACCGTCAGCTGGATCTCGGCAGTGCCTTTGGATTAGGTGCCTCCTTCTCGGTATCCAAGTTCCACCAACGTCTGCTGGTCCTTGGTAGTGCTTTCTGGCACAGGTACCTCCTGCTTAGTAACCGAGTTCCAGTAACATCAGCTGGTCCTCGGTAGTTCCATTGGCTCTTGTACCTTCTGCTACCCATCCGGGTTCCAGTACCGTCAGCTGGTCCTCGGTAGTTCCATTTGCTCTTGTATCTTCTGCTACCCATCCGGGTTCCAGTACCGTCAGCTGGTTCTTGGCAGTGTCTTTGGCACGGGTACTCCCTCCTGCCCAGCCTGGTTCCAGCACGCCAGCTGTTTCCGGGTAGTGTCAACGTCACTTTGCCTCCAATGCGTTGTCCTGTCGTGTTGCGGTCGGGTTAGCCGACTCTATGGTGCCTGCAGTTTAGGTGACTCCTATGTGGGCTGCGGGATCTGGCAATGAAGGCTGGTTCCATAGTGCCAATAGGACAAGCACCCCCTGTAGGACTGTGGGTTTTGGTAACTGCGGCCGGCTCGCGGACTTGAACTTTTTTTTACATGGGTACCTTCTGCTACCCATCCGGGTTCCAGTACCGTCAGCTGGTTCTCGGCAGTGCCTTTGGATTAGGTGCCTCCTTCTCGGTATCCAAGTTCCACCAACGTCTGCTGGTCCTTGGTAGTGCTTTCTGGCACAGGTACCTCCTGCTTAGTAACCAAGTTCCAGTAACATCAGCTGGTCCTCGGTAGTTCCATTTGCTCTTGTACCTTCTACTACCCATCCGGGTTCCAGTACCGTCAGCTGGTTCTCGGCAGTGCCTTTGGATTAGGTGCCTCCTTCTCGGTATCCAAGTTCCACCAACATCTGCTGGTCCTTGGTAGTGCTTTCTGGCACAGGTACCTCCTGCTTAGTAACCGAGTTCCAGTAACATCAGCTGGTCCTCGGTAGTTCCATTGGCTCTTGTATCTTCTGCTACCCATCCGGGTTCCAGTACCGTCAGCTGGTCCTCGGTAGTTCCTCAGCCTTCTTGTACTTTCTGCTACATTTCCAAGTTCAAGCTTTTTGAAATGGTTCTTGGTAATCACTCTGGATCTCCCTGACGAGGACCCTGAAGACGAGGACCCTGAAGACCAACCCAAAGAAGACGAGGAACCCGAAGACGACGACCCTGAAGATGAGGACCCTGAAGACCACCCCGAAGAAGACGAGGACCCTGAAGACGAGGACCCTGAAGACCACCCCGAAGAAGACGAGGACCCTGAAGACCACCCCGAAGAAGTCGAGGACCCTGAAGACCACCCCGAAGAAGACGAGGACCCCGAAGACGAGGACCCAGAAGACCAACCCGAAGAAGACGAGGACCCCGAAGACGAGGACCCGGAAGACGACCACCCTGAAGACCACCCTGAAGAAGACCAAGAAGATGACCCTGAAGAAGTTGACCAAGAGGACAAAGAAGAGAAGACAAGTACCAAGATACAGAAGAACAAGAGACAGAAAACCAAGAAGCAGAAATACAAGAAGCTGCAGAACAAAAAGCGGAAGAACATTAAGCATAAGATTAAAATTCAGAGCAAAAGATAATATCTAAATTATAAGCAGAATATGACTAAGCAGTGTATGGGGGTGAGTCCGTTCCTCCTCGTGGTGCCCCTGGAAAAGACCTGCTGCTGCAGGCCAAACTGAACGCGGACAAATCCTGTTGTGAATCTTTTGTGACGGGCAGAACGAAAGGTGTAATGTTCAACCTTTTATAGATAACAACTACAGGAATGCCTGTCACAAATAAGAATATGATGAAGAAGATGAAGAAGTAGAATATGAAGAATGTAAAAAAAAGAATAATACGAAGAAGGTGAAGAAGAAGAAGGTGAAGAAGAAGTGGATGAAAAAGATGCTGAGGATGATGAAGGAGAAAGTGTGGGAGAAGTAAAAAAGAAGGTGAAGAGCATGGAAGTAGTGAAACATAAATATCTGACAAAATATAAAAATACTTAACATAGTTAATATTTCCGTAACTCAGAACATCTTAAAAAAATAGTAATTCCTGCTATTCCATTTGATTGGGCTAAACCTCTATGCCTTTATTGTCTCCCCCACCTCCCCCAATACATTCTACATTATTCTTAGTTGTTTTCCTTCATGTAGAATTAACCTACAAGGAAAGAAAGGGTTTATTTTAATTCCGATATTTATGTCCCATTGACTTGCATTGGTTTCCGGTATCGGAATCGGCGATATCCGATACTTTTTCGGTATCGGTCCGATCCAATCCGATCGATATTTCCCGATATCGGAAGGTATCGCTCAACACTAGTCATTGATCATTCCGATTTCAGTTAAAGACCGATTCGCCCAATGAGTCCTTGGTATTTAGTCATTTTCAGCCAATTTTCTGGATTTATGAAAATTTCACTTTTTTGTGAAAATATCCACTAAATGAGGGAATAATATGTGTGAGGGTACCCCAGGAGAGTTCCAAATGTGTGTGGGTAGAATATATATCCCACGGGGGTAAAATTGAGGTTGAAAAAATTTTTTTTTTGGACTTAGTTATTTTTCGGCCGTTTATCAGACTTTCAGATAGGGGAAATGTCAGTGAGCATTCCGATTTCAGTTCCAGAGCGATGCGCCAAATGAATCCTTGATATTTAGTCGTTTTCAGCCAATTTTCTGGATTTTTGAAAATTTCACTTTTTTGTGAAAATATCCACTAAATGAGGGAATAATATGTGTGAGGGTACCCCAGGAGAGTTCCAAATGTGTGTGGGTAGAATATATATCCCACGGGGGTAAAATTGAAAAAAGGTGAAAAATTTTTTTTTTTGGACTTAGTAATTTTTCCGCCGTTTATCAGACTTTCAGATAGGGGAAATGTCATTGAGCGTTCCGGTTTCAGTTCCAGACCGATTCGCCCAATCAGTCCTTGATATTTAGTCATTTTCAGCCAATTTTCTGGATTCTCGAAAATTTCACTTTTTTTGTGAAAATATACACTAAATGAGGGAATAATATCTTTGAGGGTACCCAAGGAGAGTTCCAAATGTGTGTGGGTAGAATATATATCCCACTGGGGTAAAATTGAAAAAAGTTTAAAAAAAATTTTTTTTGGACTTAGTCATTTTTCGGGCGTTTATCAGACTTTCGGATAGGGGAAATGTCAGTGAGCGTTCCGATTTCAGTTCCAGACACATTCGCCCAATGAGTCCTTGATATTTAGTCGTTTTCAGCCAATTTCCTGGATTTTTGAAAATTTCACTTTTTTGTGAAAATATCCACTAAATGAGGGAATAATATGTGTGAGGGTACCCCAGGAGAGTTCCAAATGTGTGTGGGTAGAATATATATCCCACTGGGGTAAAATTGAAAAAAGTTGAGAACATTTTTTTTTGGACTTAGTCATTTTTCCGGCGATTATCAGACTTTCAGAAGAGGGAAATGTCAGTGAGCATTCTGATTTCAGTTCAAGAGCGATTCGCCCAATGAGTCCTTGATATTTAGTCGTTTTCAGCCAATTTTCTGGATTTTTGAAAATTTCACTTTTTTGTGAAAATATACACTAAATGAGGGAATAATATGTGTGAGTGTACCCCAGGAGAGTTCCAAATGTGTGTGGGTAGAATATATATCCCACGGGGGTAAAATTGAAAAAAGTCGAAAAAAAAAATTTTTTGGGACTTACTCATTTTTACGGCGTTTATCAGACTTTCAGATAGGGGAAATGTCAGTGAGCGCTCCGATTTCAGTTCCAGACCGATTCGCCCAATGAGTCCTTGATATTTAGTCGTTTTCAGCCAATTTCCTGGATTTTTGAAAATTTCACTTTTTTGTGAAAATATCCACTAAATGAGGGAATAATATGTGTGAGGGTACCACAGGAGAGTTCCAAATGTGTGTGGGTAGAATATATATCCCACGGGGGTAAAATTGAAAAAAGTCTTAAAAAATTTTTTTGGGGGACTTAGTAATTTTTCCGCCGTTTATCAGACTTTCAGATAGGGGAAATGTCATTGATCATTTCGATTTCAGTTCCAGACCGATTCGCCCAATGAGTCCTTGGTATTTAGTCATTTTCAGCCAATTTTCTGGATTTTTGAAAATTTCACTTTTTTGTGAAAATATACACTAAATGAGGGAATAATATGTGTGAGAGTACCCAAGGAGAGTTCCAAATGTGTGTGGGTAGAATATATATCCCACTGGGGTAAAATTGAAAAAAGTTTAAAAAAATTTTTTTTTGGACTTAGTCATTTTTCCGGCGTTTATCAGACTTTCGGATAGGGGAAATGTCAGTGAGCGTTCCGATTTCAGTTCCAGACAGATTCGCCCAATGAGTCCTTGATATTTAGTCGTTTTCAGCCAATTTCCTGGATTTTTGAAAATTTCACTTTTTTGTGAAAATATCCACTAAATGAGGGAATAATATGTGTGAGGGTACCACAGGAGAGTTCCAAATGTGTGTGGGTAGAATATATATCCCACGGGGGTAAAATTGAAAAAAGTCTTAAAAAATTTTTTTGGGGGACTTAGTAATTTTTCCGCCGTTTATCAGACTTTCAGATAGGGGAAATGTCATTGATCATTTCGATTTCAGTTCCAGACCGATTCGCCCAATGAGTCCTTGGTATTTAGTCATTTTCAGCCAATTTTCTGGATTTTTGAAAATTTCACTTTTTTGTGAAAATATACACTAAATGAGGGAATAATATGTGTGAGAGTACCCAAGGAGAGTTCCAAATGTGTGTGGGTAGAATATATATCCCACTGGGGTAAAATTGAAAAAAGTTTAAAAAAATTTTTTTTTGGACTTAGTCATTTTTCCGGCGTTTATCAGACTTTCGGATAGGGGAAATGTCAGTGAGCGTTCCGATTTCAGTTCCAGACAGATTCGCCCAATGAGTCCTTGATATTTAGTCGTTTTCAGCCAATTTCCTGGATTTTTGAAAATTTCACTTTTTTGTGAAAATATCCACTAAATGAGGGAATAATATGTGTGAGGGTACGCCAGGAGAGTTCCAAATGTGTGTGGGTAGAATATATATCCCACTGGGGTAAAATTGAAAAAAGTTGAGAACATTTTTTTTTGGACTTAGTCATTTTTCCGGCGATTATCAGACTTTCAGAAGAGGGAAATGTCAGTGAGCATTCCGATTTCAGTTCAAGAGCGATTCGCCCACTGAGTCCTTGATATTTAGTCGTTTTCATCCAGTTTTCTGGATTTTTGAAAATTTCACTTTTTTGTGAAAATATACAGTAAATGAAGGAATAGTATGTGTGAGTGTACCCCAGAAGAGTTCAAAATGTGTGTGGGTAGTATATATATCCCACGGAGGTAAAATTGAAAAAAGTCGAAAAAAAACATTTTTTGGGACTTACTCATTTTTCCGCCGTTTATCAAACTTTCAGATAGGGGAAATGTCAGTGAGCGCTCCGATTTCAGTTCCAGACCGATTAGCCCAATGAGTCCTTGATATTTAGTCGTTTTCAGCCAATTTCCTGGATTTTTGAAAATTTCACTTTTTTGTGAAAATATCCACTAAATGAGAGAATAATATTTGTGAGTGTAAACCAGGAGAGTTCCAAATGTGTGTGGGTAGAATATATATCCCACGGGGGTAAAATTGATAAAAGTCTAAAAAAATTTTTTTTGGACTTAGTTATATTTCCGGCGTTTATCAGACTTTCAGAAGAGGGAAATGTCAGTGAGCTTTCCGATTTCAGTTCAAGAGCGATTCGCCCAATGAGTCCTTGATATTTAGTCGTTTTCAGCCAATTTTCTGGATTTTTGAAAATTTCACTTTTTTGTGAAAATATACACTAAATGAGGGAATAATATGTGTGAGGGTACCACAGGAGAGTTCCAAATGTGTGGGTAGATTATATATCCCACTGGGGTAAAATTGAAAAAAGTTGAGAAAATTCTTTTTTGGACTTAGTCATTTTTCCGGCGTTTATCAGACTTTCAGATAGGGCAAATGTCAGTGAGCGCTCCGATTTCAGTTCCAGACCGATTCGCCCAATGAGTCCTTGATATTTAGTCGTTTTCATCCAATTTCCTGGATTTTTGAAAATTTCACTTTTTTGTGAAAATATCCACTAAATGAGGGAATAATATGTGTGAGGGTACCACAGGAGAGTTCCAAATGTGTGTGGGTAGAATATATATCCCACGGGGGTAAAATTGAATAAAGTTGAAAAATTTTTTTTTTTGGACTTAGTAATTTTTTCGCCGTTTATCAGAGTTTCAGATAGGGGATATGTCATTGATCGTTCCGATTTCAGTTCCAGACAGATTCGCCCAATGAGTCCTTGATATTTAGTCGTTTTCAGCCAATTTCCTGGATTTTTGAAAATTTCACTTTTTTGTGAAAATATCCACTAAATGAGGGAATAATATGTGTGAGGGTACCCCAGGAGAGTTCCAAATGTGTGTGGGCAGAATATATATCCCACGGGGGTAAAATTGAAAAAAGTTGAAAACATTTTTTTTTGCGACTTAGTCATTTTTCCGGCGTTTATCAGACTTTCAGATAGGGGAAATGTCAGTGAGCATTCCGACTTCAATTCCAGAGCGATTCGCCCAATGAGTCCTTGATATTTAGTCGTTTTCAGCCAATTTCCTGGATTTTTGAAAATTTCATTTTTTTGTGAAAATATCCACTAAATGACGGAATAATATGTGTGAGGGTACCCCAGGAGAGTTACAAATGTGTGTGGGTAGAATATATATCCCACGGGGGTAAAATTGAATAAAGTTGAAAAAAAAATTTTTTTGGACTTAGTAATTTTTCCGCCGTTTATCAGACTTTCAGATAGGGGAAATGTCATTGATCGCTCCGATTTCAGTTCCAGACCGATTCGCCCAATGAGTCCTTGATATTTAGTCATTTTCAGCCAATTTTCTGGATTTTTGAAAATTTCACTTTTTTGTGAAAATATCCACTAAATGAGGGAATAATATGTGTGAGTGTACCCCAGGAGAGTTCCAAATGTTTGTGGGTGGAATATATATCCCACGGGGGTAAAATTGAAAAAAGTTTCAAAAAATTTTTTTTTGGACTTAGTCATTTTTCCGGCGTTTATCAGACTTTCAGATAGGGAAAATGTCAGTGAGCATTCCGATTTCAGTTCCAGAGCGATGCGCCCAATGAATCCTTGATATTTAGTCGTTTTCAGCCAATTTTCTGGATTTTTGAAAATTTCACTTTTTTGTGAAAATATCCACTAAATGAGGGAATAATATGTGTGAGGGTACCCCAGGAGAGTTCCAAATGTGTGTGGGTAGAATATACATCCCACGGGGGTAAAATTGAAAAAAGTTGAAAAAAAAATTTTTTTTGGACTTAGTAATTTTTCCGGCGTTTATCAGACTTTCAGATAGGGAAAATGTCAGTGAGCATTCCGATTTCAGTTCCAGAGCGATGCGCCCAATGAATCCTTGATATTTAGTCGTTTTCAGCCAATTTTCTGGATTTTTGAAAATTTCACTTTTTTGTGAAAATATCCACTAAATGAGGGAATAATATGTGTGAGGGTACCCCAGGAGAGTTCCAAATGTGTGTGGGTATAATATACATCCCACGGGGGTAAAATTGAAAAAAGTTGAAAAAAAAATTTTTTTTGGACTTAGTAATTTTTCCGGCGTTTATCAGACTTTCAGATAGGGGAAATGTCAGTGAGCATTCCGATTTCAGTTCCAGAGCGATGTGCCAAATGAATCCTTGATATTTAGTCGTTTTCAGCCAATTTTCTGGATTTTTGAAAATTTCACTTTTTTGTGAAAATATACACTAAGTGAGGGAATAATATGTGTGAGTGTACCCCAGGAGAGTTCCAAATGTGTGTGGGAAGAATATATATCCCACGGGGGTAAAATTGAATAAAGTTGAAAAATTTTTTTTTTTGGACTTAGTAATTTTTCCGCCGTTTATCAGACTTTCAGATTGGGGAAATGTCAGTGAGCGTTCCGATTTCAGTTCCAGACGGATTCGCCCAATGAGTCCTTGATATTTAGTCGTTTTCAGCCAATTTTCTGGATTTTTGAAAATTTCACTTTTTTGTGAAAATATACACTAAATGAGGGAATAATATGTGTGAGTGTACCCCAGGAGAGTTCCAAATGTTTGTGGGTGGAATATATATCCCACGGGGGTAAAATTGAAAAAAGTCTTAAAAAATTTTTTTGGGGGACTTAGTAATTTTTCCGCCGTTTATCAGACTTTCAGATAGGGGAAATGTCATTGATCATTTCGATTTCAGTTCCAGACCGATTCGCCCAATGAGTCCTTGGTATTTAGTCATTTTCAGCCAATTTTCTGGATTTTTGAAAATTTCACTTTTTTGTGAAAATATACACTAAATGAGGGAATAATATGTTTGAGAGTACCCAAGGAGAGTTCCAAATGTGTGTGGGTAGAATATATATCCCACTGGGGTAAAATTGAAAAAAGTTTAAAAAAATTTTTTTTTGGACTTAGTCATTTTTCCGGCGATTATCAGACTTTCAGAAGAGGGAAATGTCAGTGAGCATTCCGATTTCAGTTCAAGAGCGATTCGCCCAATGAGTCCTTGATATTTAGTCGTTTTCATCCAGTTTTCTGGATTTTTGAAAATTTCACTTTTTTGTGAAAATATACACTAAATGAAGGAATAGTATGTGTGAGTGTACCCCAGGAGAGTTCCAAATGTGTGTGGGTAGAATATATATCCCACGGGGGTAAAATTGAAAAAAGTCGAAAAAAAACATTTTTTGGGACTTACTCATTTTTCCGCCGTTTATCAAACTTTCAGATAGGGGAAATGTCAGTGAGCGCTCCGATTTCAGTTCCAGACCGATTAGCCCAATGAGTCCTTGATATTTAGTCGTTTTCAGCCAATTTCCTGGATTTTTGAAAATTTCACTTTTTTGTGAAAATATCCACTAAATGAGAGAATAATATGTGTGAGTGTAAACCAGGAGAGTTCCAAATGTGTGTGGGTAGAATATATATCCCACGGGGATAAAGTTGAAAAAAGTCTAAAAAAATTTTTTTTTGGGACTTTGTCATTTTTCCAGCGTTTATCAGACTTTCAGATAGGGGAAATGTCATTGAGCGTTCCGATTTCAGTTCCAGACCGATTCGCCCAATGAGTCCTTGATATTTAGTCATTTTCAGGCAATTTTCTGGATTTTCAAAAATTTCACTTTTTTTGTGAAAATATCCACTAAATGAGGGAATAATAGGTTTGAGGGTACCACAGGAGAGTTCCAAATGTGTGTGGGTAGAATATATATCCCACGGGGGTAAAATTGAATAAAGTTTAAAAAATTTTTTTTTTGGACTTAGTAATTTTTCCGCCGTTTATCAGACTTTCAGATAGGGGAAATGTCATTGAGCGTTCCGATTTCAGTTCCAGACCGATTCGCCCAATGAGTCCTTGATATTTAGTCATTTTCATCCAATTTTTTGGATTTTTGAAAATTTCACTTTTTTGTGAAAATATCCACTAAATGAGAGAATATGTGTGAGTGTACCCCAGGAGAGATCAAAATGTGTGTGGGTAGAATATATATCCCACGGAGGTAAAATTGAATAAAGTCTAAAAAAAAAATTTTTTGGGACTTACTCATTTTTCCGGCGTTTATCAGACTTTCAGATAGGGCAAATGTCAGTGAGCGCTCCGATTTCAGTTCCAGACCGATTCGCCCAATGAGTCCTTGATATTTAGTCGTTTTCAGCCAATTTCCTGGATTTTTGAAAACTTCACTTTTTTGTGAAAATATCCACTAAATGAGGGAATAATATGTGTGAGGGTACCACAGGAGAGTTCCAAATGTGTGTGGGTAGAATATATATCCCACGGGGGTAAAATTGAATAAAGTTTAAAAATTTTTTTTTTTGGACTTAGTCATTTTTCCGGCGTTTATCAGACTTTCAGATAGGGCAAATGTCAGTGAGCGCTCCGATTTCAGTTCCAGACCGATTCGCCCAATGAGTCCTTGATATTTAGTCATTTTCATCCAATTTTCTGGATTTTTTAAAATTTCACTTTTTTGTGAAAATATCCACTAAATGAGAGAATATGTGTGAGTGTACCCCAGGAGAGATCCAAATGTGTGTGGGTAGAATATATATCCCACGGGGGTAAAATTGAAAAAAGTGTAAAAAAAAATTTTTGGGGGACTTTTTTCCGGCGTTTATCAGACTTTCAGATAGGGGAAATGTCATTGATCGCTCCGATTTCAGTTCCAGACCGATTCGCCCAATGAGTCCTTGATATTTAGTCATTTTCAGCCAATTTTCTGGATTTTTGAAAATTTCACTTTTTTGTGAAAATATCCACTAAATGAGGGAATAATATGTGTGAGTGTACCCCAGGAGAGTTCCAAATGTTTGTGGGTGGAATATATATCCCACGGGGGTAAAATTGAATGAAGTTGAAAAATTTTTTTTTTTGGACTTAGTAATTTTTCCGCCGTTTATCAGACTTTCAGATAGGGGAAATGTCAGTGAACGTTCCGATTTCAGTTCCAGACCGATTCGCCCAATGAGTCCTTGATATTTAGTCGTTTTCAGCCAATTTTCTGGATTTTTGAAAATTTCACTTTTTTGTGAAAATATCCACTAAATGAGGGAATAATATGTGTGAGGGTACCCCAGGAGAGTTCCAAATGTGTGTTGGTAGAATATATATCTTACGGGGGTAAAATTGAAAAAAGTCTAAAAAAAATTTTTTTTGAGACTTAGTAATTTTTCCGGCTATTAACAGACTTTCAGATAGAGAAAATGTCAGTGAGCATTCCGATTTCAGTTCCAGAGCGATTCGCCCAATGAGTCCTTGATATTTAGTCGTTTTCAGCCAATTTTCTGGACTTTTGAAAATTTCACTTTTTTGTGAAAATATCTACTAAATATGGGAATAATATGTGTGAGGGTACCCCAGGAGAGTTCCAAATGTGTGTGGGTAGAATATATATCCCACGGGGGTAAAATTGAAAAAAGTTTAAAAATTTTTTTTTTTGGACTTGTTCATTTTATCAGACTTTCAGATAGGACAAATGTCAGTAAGCGTTCCGATTTCAATAAAGAGCGATTCGCCCAATGAGTCCTTGATATTTAGTCATTTTCAGGCAAATTTCAGAATTTTTGAAAATTTCACTTTTTTGTGAAAATATCCACTAAATGAGGGAATAATATGTGTGAGGGTACCCGAGGAGAGTTCCAAATGTGTGTGGGTAGAATATATATCCCACGGGGGTAAAATTGAAAAAAGTTGAAAAAAATTTTTTTTTAGACTTATTCATTTTTCAGGCGTTTATCAGACTTGCAGATAGGGCAAATGTCAGTGAGCGTTCCGATTTCAGTTCTAGAGCGATTCACCCAATGAGTCCTTGATATTTAGTCTTTTTTCAGACAATTTTCTGGATTTTTGAAAATTTCACTTTTTTGTGAAAATATCCACTAAATGAGGGAATAATATGTGTGAGGGTACCCCAGGAGAGTTCCAACTGTGTGTGGGTAGAATATATATCCCACGGGGGTAAAATTGAAAAAAGTTGAAAAAAATTTTTTTTGGGATTACTAATTTTTCTGGCTATTAACAGACTTTCAGATAGGGAAAATGTCAGTGACCATTCCGATTTCAGTTCCAGAGCGATTTCCCCAATGAGTCCTTGATATTTAGTCGTTTTCAGCCAATATTTAGGATTTTTGAAAATTTTACTTTTTTGTGGAAATATCCACTAAATGAGGGAATAATATGTGTGAGTGTACCCCAGGAGAGTACCAAATGTGTGTGGGTAGAATATATATCCCACGGGAGTAAAATTGAAAAAAGTTGAAAAAAATTTTTTTTTGGACTTAGTCATTTTATGAGACTTTCAGATAGGTCAAATGTCAGTGAGCGTTCCGATTTCAGTTCCAGAGCGATTCGCCCAATGAGTCCTTGATATTTAGTAGTTTTCAGACAATATTTTGGATTTTTGAAAATTTCACTTTTTTGTGAAAATATCCACTAAATGAGGGAATAATATGTGTTATACCCCAGGAGAGTTCCAAATGTGTGTGGGTAGAATATATATCCCACGGGGTAAAATTGAAAAAAGTTGAAAAAATTTTTTTTTTAGACTTATTCGTTTTTCAGGCGTTTATCAGACTTGCAGATAGGGCAAATGTCAGTGAGCTTTCCGATTTCAGTTCCAGAGCGATTCACCCAATGAGTCCTTGATATTTAGTAGTTTTTCAGACAATTTTCTGGATTTTTGAAAATTTCACTTTTTTGTTAAGATATCCACTAAATGAGGGAATAATATGTGTGAGGGTACGCCAGGAGAGTTCCAACTGTGTGTGGGTAGAATATATATCCCACGGGGGTAAAATTGAAAAAAGTTGAAAAAAATTTTTTTTTGTACTTAGTAATTTTTCCGGCTATTAACAGACTTTCAGATAGGGAAAATGTCAGTGAGCATTCCGATTTCAGTTCCAGAGCGATTTGCCCAATGAGTTCTTGATATTAAGTCTTTTTCAGCCAATTTTCTGGATTTTTGAAAATTTCACTTTTTTGGGAAAATATCCACTAAATGAGGTAATAATATGTGTGAGGGTACCCCAGGAGAGTTCCAAATGTGTGGGTAGAATATATATGCCACGGGGGTAAAATTGAAAAAAGTTGAAACATTTTTTTTTTGGACTTAGTCATTTTTCCGTCGTTTATCAGACTTTCAGATAGGACAAATGTCAGTGAGCGTTCCGATTTCAGTTCCAGAGCGATTCACCCAATGAGTCCTTGATATTTAGACGTTTTTCAGACAATTTTCTGGATTTTTGAAAATTTCACTTTTTTGTTAAAATATCCACTAAATGAGGGAATAATATGTGTGAGGGTACCCCAGGAGAGTTCCAACTGTGTGTGGGTAGAATATATATCCAACGGGGGTAAAATTGAAAAAAGTTGAAAACATTTTTTTTTTTGGACTTAGTCATTTTATCAGACTTTCAGATGGCGGAAATGTCAGTGAGCATTCCGATTTCAGTTCCAGAGTGATTCGCCCAATGAGTCCTTGATATTTAGTCGTTTTCAGCCAATTTTCTGGACTTTTGAAAATTTCACTTTTTTGTGAAAATATCTACTAAATGAGGGAATAATATGTGTGAGGGTACCCCAGGAGAGTTCCAACTATGTGTGGGTAGAATATATATCCCACGGGGGTAAAATTGAAAAAAGTTGAAAAAATTTTTTTTTTTGGACTTAGTCATTTTATCACACTTTCAGATAGGACAAATGTCAGTAAGCGTTCCGATTTCAGTTCCAGAGCGATTAGTCCAATGAGTCCTTGATATTTAGTCGTTTTCAGCCAATTTTCTGGATTTTTGAAAATTTCACTTTTTTGTGAAAATATCCACTAAATGAGGGAATAATATGTGTGAGGGTACCCCAGGAGAGTTCCAACTGTGTGTGGGTAGAATATATATTCCACGGGGGTGAAATTGAAAAAAGTTGAAAAAAAATTTATTTTGGACTTAGTAATTTTTCCGGCTATTAACAGACTTTCAGATAGGGAAAATGTCAGTGAGCATTCCGACTTCAGTTCCAGAGTGATTCGCCCAATGAGTCCTTGATATTTAGTCGTTTTCAGCCAATATTTAGGATTTTTGAAAATTTTACTTTTTTGTGAAAATATCCACTAAATGAGGGAATAATATGTGTGAGGGTACCCCAGAAGAGTTCCAAATGTGTGTGGGTAGAATATATTTCCCAAGGGGGGAAATTGAAAAAAGTTGAAAACATTTTTTTTTGGACTTAGTCATTTTTTTGGCGTTTATCAGACTTTCAGATAGGGGAAATGTCAGTGAGCTTTCCGATTTCAGTTCCAGAGCGATTCGCCCAATGAGTCCTTGATATTTAGTCGTTTTCAAACAATTTTCTGGATTTTTGAAAATTTCATTTTTTTTGTGAAAATATCCACTGAATGAGGGAATAATATGTGTGAGGGTACCCCAGGAGAGTTCCAAATGTGTGTGGGTAGAATATATATCCCACGGGGGTAAAATTGAAAAAAGTTGAAAAAATTTTTTTTTTAGACTTATTCGTTTTTCAGGCGTTTATCAGACTTGCAGATAGGGCAAATGTCAGTGAGCTTTCCGATTTCAGTTCCAGAGCGATTCACCCAATGAGTCCTTGATATTTAGTAGTTTTTCAGACAATTTTCTGGATTTTTGAAAATTTCACTTTTTTGTTAAAATATCCACTAAATGAGGGAATAATATGTGTGAGGGTACCCCAGGAGAGTTCCAACTGTGTGTGGGTAGAATATATATCCCACGGGGGTAAAATTGAAAAAAGTTGAAAAAATTTTTTTTTTGGACTTAGTCATTTTATCACACTTTCAGATAGGACAAATGTCAGTAAGCGTTCCGATTTCAGTTCCAGAGCGATTAGTCCAATGAGTCCTTGATATTTAGTCGTTTTCAGCCAATATTTAGGATTTTTGAAAATTTTACTTTTTTGTGAAAATATCCACTAAATGAGAGAATAATATGTGTGAGGGTACCCCAGGAGAGTTCCAAATGTGTGTGGGTAGAATATATTTCCCAAGGGGGGAAATTGAAAAAAGTTGAAAACATTTTTTTTTGGACTTAGTCATTTTTTTGGCGTTTATCAGACTTTCAGAGAGGGGAAATGTCAGTGAGCGCTCCGATTTCAGTTCCAGAGTGATTCGCCCAAAGAGTCCTTGATATTTAGTCGTTTTCAGCCAATTTTCTGGATTTTTGAAAATTTCACTTTTTTGTGAAAATATCCACTAAATGAGGGAATAATATGTGTGAGGGTACCCCAGGAGAGTTCCAAATGTGTATGGGTAGAATATTTATCCCACGGGGTAAAATTGAAAAAAGTTGAAAAAAAATTTTTTTTGGACTTATTCATTTTATCAGACTTTCAGATAGGTCAAATGTCAGTGATAGTTCCGATTTCAGTTCCAGAGCGATTCGCCCAATGAGTTCTTGATATTTCGTATTTTTCAGGCAATTTTCTGAATTTTTGAAAATTTCACTTTTTTGTGAAAATATCCACTAAATGAGGGAATAATATGTGTGAGGGTACCGCAGGAGAGTTCCAAATGTGTGTGGGTAGAATATATACAGTTATATGAAAAAGTTTGGGCACCCCTATTAATCTTAAGCTTATTGTTTTATAAAAATTGGTGTTTTTGCAACAGCTATTTCAGTTTGATATATGTAATAACTGTTGGACACAGTAATGTTTCTGCCTTGAAATGCGGTTTATTGTACTAACAGAAAATGTGCAATCTGCATTCAAACAAAATTTGACAGGTGCATAAGTATGGGCACCTCACCAGAAAAGTGACATTAATATTTAGTAGATCCTCCTTTTGCAAAAATAACTGCCTCTAGTCGCTTCCTGTAGCTTTTAATGAGTTCCTGGATCATGAATGAAGGTATTTTTGACCATTCCTCTTTACAAAACAATTCCAGTTCAGTTAAGTTTGATGGTCGCCGAGCATAGACAGCCCTCTTCAAATGATCCCACAGATGTTCAATGATATTCAGGTCTGGGGACTGGGATGGCCATTCCAAAACATTGTAATTGTTCCTCTGCATGAATGCCTGAGTAGATTTGGAGCGGTGTTTTGGATCATTGTCTTGCTGAAAGATCCATTACCTGCGTAACTTCAACTTTATCACTGATTCTTGAACATTATTGTCAAGAATCTGCTGATACTGAGTGGAATCCATGCATCCCTCAACTTTAACAAGATTCCCGGTGCCGGCATTGGCCACACAGCCCCAAAGCATGATGGAACCTCCACCAAATTTTACTGTGGGTAGCACGTGTTTTTCTTGGAATGCTGTGTTTTTTTGACGCCATGCATAACGCCTTTTTGTATCACCAAACAACTCAATCTTGGTTTCATCAGTCCACAGGACCTTCTTCCAAAAAGAAATTGGCTTCTCCAAATGTGGTTTTGCATACCTCAGTCGACTCTGTTTGTGGCATGCTTGCAGAAACGGCTTCTTTCGAATCACTTTCCCATACAGCTTCTCCTTGTGCAAAGTGAGTTGTATAGTTGACGGATGCACAGTGACACCATCTGCAGCAAGTTGATGCTGCAGCTCTCTGGAGGAGGTCTGAGGATTGTCCTTGACTGATCTCACCATTCTTCTTCTCTGCCTTTCTGATGTTTTTCTTGGCCTGCCACTTCTGGCCTTAACAAGAACTGTCCCTGTGTTCTTCCATTTCCTTACTATGTTCCTCACAGTGGAAACTGACAGGTTAAATCTCTGAGACAGCTTTTTGTATCCTTCCCCTGAACAACTATGTTGAATAATCTTTGTTTTCAGCTCATTTGACAATTGTTTTGAGGAGCCCATGATGCCACTCTTCAGAGGAGATTCAAACAGGAAAACAACTTGCAAGTGGCCACTTTAAGTAGCTTTTCTCATGATTGCATACCTGGCTCTGAAGTTCAAAGCTCAATGAGGTTACAAAACCAAAAAAAGTGCTTTAGTAAGTCAGTAAAAAATAGGTAGGAGTATTTAAAACAAGAAAATGATAAGGGTGCCCATACTTATGCACCTGTCAAATTTTGTTTGAATGCAGATTGCACATTTTCTGTTAGCACAATAAACCTCATTTCAAGGCAGAAACATTACTGTGTCCAACAGTTATTACATATATCAAACTGAAATAGCTGTTACAAAAACACCAATTTTTATAAAACATTAAGCTTAAGATTAATAGGGGTGCCCAAACTTTTTCATATAACTGTATCCCACGGGGGTAAAATTGAAAAAAGTTAAAAAAAAATTTTTTTTTTTGGACTTAGTTATTTTTCCGGCGTTTATCAGACTTTCAGATAGGGGAAATGTCAGTGAGCATTCCGATTCCAGTTCCAGAGCGATTCGCCCAATGAGTCCTTGATATTTAGTCGTTTTCAGCCAATTTTCTGGATTTTTGAAAATTTCACTTTTTTTGTGAAAATATCCACTAAATGAGGGAATAATATGTGTGAGGGTACCCCAGGAGAGTTCCAAATGTGTGTGGGTAGAATATATATCCCACTGGAATAAAATTGAAAAAAGTTGAAAAAAAATTTTTTTTGGACGTAGTCATTTTATCAGACTTTCAGATAGGGCAAATGTCAGTGAGCATTCCGATTTCAGTTCCAGAGCGATTCGCCCAATGAATCCTTGATATTTTGTCCCTTTCAGACAATTTTCTGGATTTTTGAAAATTTCACTTTTTTGTGAAAATATCCACTAAATGAGGGAATAATATGTGTGAGGGTACCACAGGAGAGTTCCAAATGTGTGTGGGTAGAATATATATCCCACGGGGGTAAAATTGAAAAAAGTTGAAAAAATTTTTTTTTTGGACTTAGTCATTTTATGAGACTTTCAGATAGGTCAAATGTCAGTGAGCGTTCCGATTTCAGTTCCAGAGCGATTCGCCCAATGAGTCCTTGATATTTAGTCATTTTCAGGCAATTTTCTGAATTTTTGAAAATTTCACTTTTTTGTGAAAATATCCACTAAATGAGGGAATAATATGTGTGAGGGTACCCCAGGAGAGTTCCAAATGTGTGGGGGTAGAATATATATTCCACGGGGGGTAAAATTGAAAAAAGTTGAAAAATTTTTTTTTTTCGACTTATTCATTTTTCAGGCGTTTATCAGACTTGCAGATAGGGCAAATGTCAGTGAGCGTTCCGATTTCAGTTCCAGAGCGATTCACCCAATGAGTCCTTGATATTTAGTCGTTTTCAGACAATTTTCTGGATTTTTGAAAATTTCACTTTTTTGTGAAAATATCCACTAAATGAGGGAATAATATGTGTGAGGGTACCCCAGGAGAGTTCCAACTGTGTGTGGGTAGAATATATATTCCACGGGGGGTAAAATTGAAAAAAGTTGAAAAAATTTTTTTTTTTGTACTTAGTCATTTTTCCGGCGTTTATCAGACTTTCAGATAGGGGAAATGTCAGTGAGCGTTCCGATTTCAGTTCCACAGCGATTCGCCGGATGAGTCCTTGATATTTAGTCGTATTCATCCAATATTCTGGATTTTTCTAAAATTTCACTATTTTGTGAAAATATCCACTAAATGAGGGAATAATATGTGTGAGGGTACCACAGGAGAGTTGCACATGTGTGTGGGTAGAATACAGTTATATGAAAAAGTTTGGGCACCCCTATTAATCTTAAGATTAATGTTTTATAAAAATTGGTGTTTTTGCAACAGCTATTTCAGTTTGATATATGTAATAACTGTTGGACACAGTAATATTTCTGCCTTGAAATGAGGTTTATTGTACTAGCAGAAAATGTGCAATCTTCATTCAAACAAAATTTGACCGGTGCATAAGTATGGGCACCCTTATCATTTTCTTGTTTTAAATACTCCTACCTACTTTTTACTGACTTACTAAAGCCCTTTTTTTTGTTTTGTAACCTCATTGAGCTTTGAACTTCATAGCCAGGTGTATGCAATTATGAGAAAAGCTACTTAAAGTGGCCATTTGCAAGTTGTTCTCCTGTTTGAATCTCCTCTGAAGAGTGGCATCATGGGCTCCTCAAAACAACTGTCAAATGATCTGAAAACAAAGATTATTCAACATAGTTTTTCAGGGGAAGGATACAAAAAGCTGTCTCAGACATTTAACCTGTCAGTTTCCACTGTGAGGGACATAGTAAGGAAATGGAAGAACACAGGGACAGTTCTTGTTAAGGCCAGAAGTGGCAGACCAAGAAAAACATTAGAAAGGCAGAGAAGAAAAATGGTGAGATCAGTCAAGGACAATCTTTAGACCACCTCCAGATTGCTGCAGCATCAACTTGCTGCAGATGGTGTCAGTGTGCATCGGTCAACTATACAACGCACTTTGCACAAGGAGAAGCTGTATGGGAGAGTGATGTGAAAGAAGCCGTTTCTGCAAGCACGCCAGAAACAGAGTCGGCTGAGCTATGCAAAAGCACATTTGGAGAAGCCAATTTCTGTTTGGAAAAAGTCTTGTGGACTGATGAAACCAAGATTGATTTGTTTGGTCATACAAAAAGGCGTTATGCATGGCGGCAAAAAAACACAGCATTCCAAGAAAAACACTTGCTACCCACAGTAAAATTTGGTGGAGGTTCCATCATGCTTTGGGGCTGTGTGGCCAATGCCGGCACCGGGAATCTTGTTAAAGTTGAGGGACGCATGGATTCCACTCAGTACCAGCAGATTCTTGACAATATTGTTCAAGAATCAGTGATAAAGTTGAAGTTATGCAGGGGATGGATCTTTCAGCAAGACAATGATCCAAAACAACACTCCAAATCTACTCAGGCATTCATGCAGAGGAACAATTACAATGTTCTGGAATGGCCATCCCAGTCCCCAGACCTGAATATCATTGAACATCTATGGGACCATTTGAAGAGGGCTGTCCATGCTCGGCGACCATCAAACTTACAGGAACTGGAATTGTTTTGTAAAGAGGAATGGTCAAAAATACCTTCATCCAGGATCCAGGAACTCATTAAAAGCTACAGGAAGCGACTAGAGGCTGATATTATCGCAAAAGGAGGATCTACTAAATATTAATGTCACTTTTCTGGTGAGGTGCCCATACTTATGCACCTGTCAAATTTAGTTTGAATGCCGATTGCACATTTTCTCTTAGTACAATAAACCTCATTTCAAGGCAGAAACATTACTGTGTCCAACAGTTATTACATATATCAAACTGAAATAGCTGTTGCAAAAACATCAATTTTTATAAAACATTAAGCTTAAGATTAATAGGGGTGCCCAAACTTTTACATATAACTGTATATATCCCACGGGGGTAAAATTAGAAATAGTTGAAAAAATTTTGGTTTTGAACTTGGTCATTTTTAGAGATGAGCGTTGTTCTACTCGAACTGTTCGCCAATCTCAAATTCGAGCTGTTTTGGGCGGTGTTCGAGCCGTTCGGCGAACACGAACAATTTGAGAAAAATTCGGCTGTTCGAGGTTATGTTCGATAACTGTTCGTGCACCAAAATCATAACTGGATTTTTTCTCAGTAATGATGAAAATTAATGTTAATACGCAGTTTGAGTGTACAGCGGGGTGGGGGGAGGGGCAGGGGATGGATCTCTGCAGGAACAATGAAGATCTCCATTTTTTTTTCTCTTTCCCGCATTTGCAGTGGGGAGGTGCAATCTGTCAGCCTATCAGCAGCGCACACACGGAGCGAAGTGCTTTTTTTCACACAAGCAAGGGCATGTGTCATTGGCAGTGTATGTCACATGTCCTTGCCCTATAAGACCAAGCCATTTTCCCCGTCGCCACCATTTTCTCACTGCTGCAGCTGCGTGTTAGACGGCACCGCTGTTGCTGTGTGCGCTATACCTTGTTAATTTCAAGCCAATTTTCGCACAAATCTACAGATAGCTTGGGAGTAGGGAATAGTTGTGATTCCAGTCCTTTTAAGGACTAGTTTACAGCATTTCCTATGACTTTTATCAGGCAGGTCTGTGCTCTTAAATAGATAGATTGTGGGAGTAAAGACTAATTGTAATTGGAGTCCTTTTCAGGTCTAGGTTACATCAGTTCCTATCAGTTTTTGCCAGTCAGGTCTGTGCCAGTGCTGTGCAAGTTTTTTTCACAGCATTTGGCTGAATCTAGCAAAGCTAATCCTTTATGGCCTATTGCAGAGTGTGTTAGTCAGTGGAGTAACCTATCTGTGTTGCAAGATATACCACCTGTGTATAGAATACCAATTTTTTTACTGCACCTAGTGAAGTAAAATCTTTTGGGCATAGCATCATTCTATTAGTCCATCTATACTGACCTCCATAAGGTTGCAAACTGAATATAATTTTTTTCTGCATCTACCTCTGAAAAAATATTTGGCCTTCTAGCTGTGTGTGGGACTTGTTCTATTAGTCCATCTATACTGACCTCCATAAGGTTGCAAACTGAATATAATTTTTTTCTGCATCTACCTCTGAAAAAATATTTGGCCTTCTAGCTGTGTGTGGGACTTGTTCTATTAGTCCATCTATACTGACCTCCATAAGGTTGCAAACTGAATATAATTTTTTTCTGCATCTACCTCTGAAAAAATATTTGGGCTTCTAGCTGTGTGTGGGACTTGTTTTATTAGTCCATCTATACTGACCTCCATAAGGTTGCAAATTCAAAATAATTTTTTGTCTGCATCTACCTCTGAAAAAATATTTGGCCTTCTAGCTGTGTGTGGGACTTGTTCTATTAGTCCATCTATACTGACCTCCATAAGGTTGCAAACTGAATATAATTTTTTTCTGCATCTACCTCTGAAAAAATATTTGGGCTTCTAGCTGTGTGTGGGACTTGTTCTATTAGTCCATCTATACTGACCTCCATAAGGTTGCAAATTCAAAATAATTTTTTGTCTGCATCTACCTCTGAAAAAATATTTGGCCTTTTAGCTGTGTGTGGGACTTGTTCTATTTGTCCATCTATACTGACCTCCATAAGGTTGCAAACTGAATATAATTTTTTTCTGCATCTACCTCTGAAAAAATATTTGGAATATTTGGCCTTCTAGCTGTTTGTGGGACTTGTTCTATTAGTCCATCTATACTGACCTCCATAAGGTTGCAAACTGAATATAATTTTTTTCTGCATCTACCTCTGAAAAAATATTTGGCCTTCTAGCAGTGTGTGGGTCTCATTGTATTAGGCCATCTATACCAAGCTCCACCAGCTTTTCAATTAATAATAATTTTTCGCTGCATCTAGCCCAGAAAATAATTTTTCTTACCAATAGTGGTAGCAATAGAAATATGGGGCGCGCTCCTGGCTTACAAAAATATACGCTTCATAACAAAAAACACCAGCTTAGCGCACTGCATTAATAAGATGGCATCATCGTCTCTCCCAGTGCTAGGCCTACTACAAAGGCTAGCATTCCTGTGCCTAAAACACAATGTATGGGTCCGCGCTAGCCACTATGCTGAGGGGTCTAAAGCTGCTGCTAACGCTTTATAACAATTCAATTGGCAGATTTTCACAGAGCTCTTCCACAATGCCCACCCATCGGGACAACAGTTGCCCACCTTCCCTATGGGATCTAGTGGCGAATAGTTGATGCCATTAATCAGAGCGTCAGTTGCCCCGTCGACGTGGCAAGCATACGGTAAGGCATGGGAAGAGTGGACACGACTAGTAGCAGGCAGACGGGTTGACCAATGTGAACAAGCCAGATCACAAGTCACCATAGAATTTCTCCACCAGCTAATGATGAGGGGCATATCAGGGGCGTCAGCGCAGCGGTGTCTGACCGGAGTAGCATTTCACTTGCAACTACTGAATTGGGGAGATGTGACAAAGATTCATCATCAGACAATCCATAAAAGGGTGGAAAAGGGGTCAGCCAAGTCAGGAGTGTAGACGTCCCGTCCCGTGTCACTAAAACTGATTTCTCACATCATATCCCTAACACCATTAACATGACACTCACAATTTGAAGCAACACTACTGTCTACTACATTTGTGATCGCCTTCTTCGGGGCGCTATGCATAAGCGAATTAGTCCCTCAATCCAAAATTAGCACCAGTGGAGGCTTATTACACCAGGACGTAGTCATAGCCAATAATGCCATACGTCTACGCATACACAAATCGAAAATGGTTCCAACGGGCAGGGGCACTTGGGTACTTCTACAACCCACAAACGGTACACTGAGTCGGGTAACAATAGTAAAACCATATCTAACCATCAGATCACAAAGTAATTTGCTCCTATCACACATTGATGGGACGCCATTAGCAAGATACCAGTTCCAAGCTATATTTAATAAATGCATAACATCGGCAGGGAACCACCCCAAAGATTACGGGACACACTCATTCCGCATAGGCGCGGCCACAGAAGCAGCAAGAGCAGGACTGTCAGAAACGGAAGTTCAGAGGATAGAGAGATGGTGATCCACGTGTTTGGCAAGATACATAAGACCGGACTTGTTATCCTAACGTGGTTTGTTTCTTTTACAGGTGACGCTAAGCCAACAGTGTGGGTGATAGGCCACTCGTATATATATTGGGCAGATTATAGGGCGAAAGTCCACCCAGGCAGGAGGAAATTAGAGTTTCATAACACATATTTCAACTGGAGAGGTATTAGAGGCCTGCTATGGCCACAGGTACTAATGGAGGTAATCAAGGTAGGGAGAGAGGCAAGATGTCTGGTCATCTTAGTTATACAGGCCGGGGGAAACAACCTAGGTCATCACAAGAGCGCATAACTAATGGCAATAATGAAACTAGACACTGAGCGCTTCAGAGAATTTTTCACAAAACTAGCTATAGTATGGTCAGAGATTGTGCCGATAGCGGTATGGCAAGGTGCGCGAGACATCACGGCCATCGAACGGACAAGGCGGGTAATAAATATTCGGATGGCAAAATTTAGAAGAGACAGAGGCGGTGTAGTGGTACGACACCGACAACTGGAAGGAGATAAAGCAGGCCTCATACGGCCCGACGGTGTTCACTTAATGGATATTGGACTGGACATATTCCTGTCAGGACTCCAGGACGGAGTGGAACAAGCGTTAAGAGTGATGGGTGGGGGTTCAGAGTCCTGCATACGAGTACGCAGGATCCTCCGTGGCCTGGAAATAGAAAGGACATGTTGAAGAGTTACACTTGTTGGCCAAGTTGCCGGAGTGGAGACCCAGGGCATGCTGCAACAAGCTGAATTATTTTAGAAATAAAATGTCTTTCTAATGGAATGAGTATGAAGAGTTAATAAAGCTGTGACCAATCCTCACCCATCCAGTTGTAAGAGTTACATTATTGTATTGTCAAGGAAAGGGGGGCGGTAGGGGGGCTGAGCGTCTGGGTTTGGTTGGGGGTCCCCACAGTCTGCCTAGGCTAGATGCATTTAAAAATTCTTATTAGATACACAGGCGGTGCAGCTTGCTTCGCAGCTGGGCTACTACGCCCAAAGTATTGCCTAGGCTAGATGCAGTTAAAAATTCTACGCTGACTAGCAGACACTGAAGATTTGGAGCAGACCTCTGAGTAAACAGCTCTTCAGACTCAATCATCTGTGTTACCCCAAGCCATAGTGTATGTAGTTTCTTACAGTTAAAAGGGGGGGGGGGAGCGACCCAACCCACCTGGAATTGACGATGCCAACGTCACGTAAGACACAGCAAGGGGACTCCAAAAAGAGTTTCCATTTTTTCCCAAAATTGTGGCACAGACACCACTTAACCCTAGAACGCATACCTGGGGCCTCGCAGTCCCGCCCTGTTAATTGTTTTCTATTTTCTGCAAGATTACTTTAGTTAGAATTTTGAAACTCTAGGCATTCTTCATGTATATAGTTGTTTGTCATTTGAGTTTGAGTTATTCAATGTTATTTGCACACAGGCCTAAAAGGCCCCAGGTATATGAAAGTGTAGATTTTTATGGTCATGCGTTCTAGGGTTAAGTGGCATCAATTGCCCCACAGTTGCTTAAAACGGTTGGTGAGGTGATATTACCAAATCCTCAAGCTTTTAGCCTCCCAAGGATAACACAGGATTAGAAAAGTCCTTGCGTATCCATGATTTGTTCATCTTTATGAACGTGAGTCTGTCTACATTCTCAGTGGACAGCCACGTGCGCTTATCTGTCAGCACACCATCAGCAGCGCTGAACACACGTTCAGAGAGAACACTGGCTGCAGGGCATGACAAGATCTCTAAGGCGTGAGTGGCGAGCTCCGGCCATTTTTCCAGATTGGAATACCAAAATGAGCAAGGGTCCAGTGACACAGTCATGGCTTCGATGTTCACTTGGAGATACTCCTGCACCATCCTCTCTAGGCATTGACTATGTGTCAGACTTCTTGTCTCCTGTGGCCTTGCAAAGGATGGTCTAAAAAAGTGGTGAAACGATTTCACAAAATTGCTGTTACCAGCAGATACTGTGTTACTGTTACGGTTTGAGTGATGAAGACTCGACAGTCCCGCGGTTGGCAAGTTAGAACTGTGAGATTCACTTCGTGCACCACTGGTGTTTTGTGGAAAAGCACATGTAAGATTCTGCAACAGCGTCTGCAGATACTCCTGCATGCGTCAATCCCTTTTTATGGCAGGAATTATTTCGGCAAATTTACTTTTGTACCGGTGATCTAAGAGTGTGGCAACCCAGTAGTCGAGATTACTTCGAATTCTGCAATCTGAGGGTCATGTTGCAGGTAGTGCAGCAAGAAGGCACTCATGTGTCTTGCGCATCCAGGAGGACCAAGTCCTTGTTGTGTTGGTAGCGAGGTAAGAATCATGTTTCTTTCCTCTGCCCTCTCCCCCCAACCTCGCACAACAGAAATGTGATCAAGGTCTCCCTCATCTGATGAGTCTTCCATGCCCATCGCCAGTTCATCCTCCACTTCTTCCTCGGCTCCTGCACCTTCCTCAACAGTTTGGCTGCTACCATGCGCCCTGTTTAATCCCTCTCCCCCACCCTCCCATGCCTGCCTCCTTGGTGCTGCCAACCGTCTGGACCTTGGAGATGTTATCCCTTCCGCATACGACTCCTCCTCTACTTCCTCCACCTCCTCTTGTCCGACCACCTGACTCTGAATTCTGTTTAATGTGTGCTCCAGCATGTAAATCACCGGAATAGTTATACTGATAATGGCATCGTCGTCAGCACTAAACATCTTCGTCGCCATTTCAAAACTGTGCAGAAAGGTGTGTGGCGCCCCTGAGGGTGCAGTCACCACAGAGTTACTGCATCTCACCCAGAGGTGTGGTATCTCACCCTCAGGTAAGGAAGGCGTATGGCTCGGGACCCTAACACCTGCATCCAACACATACCCGCAGTGGGGTTAGGGCGAGATTGCTCCTAAGGGAGAGCACAGTCCCAGGTCCCTAGCTGGTGGGAGGATCCTATGTAGTGGGTGCTTAGGGGAGCAGCTTAGGGGAGCACATGACAGGGAGAGTATAAATAGGAAGCCATCTTAGAAAGAGCAAGCCAGTCAGAGGAGGAAAAGTGACAGGAGCAGAGGCTCTGCATGAGCTCTGCTCCGGAGGCGGGCCTAGCCTGGGAGGCCCAGGACTGAAGGAGAAAAGAGAGGAGTGGGAGCAGGAAGGCTCCAGGAACCGAAGGGATCCTAGGGCTACGGGCCGTGCAGAAGGCCACCTGTACTCCCGCTGCTACCAGGAGGTAGAGGGGTCAGGCCAGATAAGGGGAACCGGTCCCTCAACTAGAGGAGAAACAGCAAGGCTCAACTAGAAACCGGAGGCTGCAGCATTTCATGTACTGCAGGCAAAAGTCCACACCAGTCTCACTAAGAAGGTAGCCACATAGGACCCAGGGGACGGAACACAAGACGCCCGCCAAGGCCCGAGGATACCGGATAGAAGTGTCACTGGGTGTGAGGTGCAGGGAGAAGGCCAGAGAAAGGACACACAGAAGGGGGTCCTGCTAAGCTATCTGGGGGTGGACTGAGCCCCTCACTGAGTACGCACAGCACGACGGGTGAGATAGATCTGGTACCTGTAATCTGGACTGCAACAACTGTGAGTAAAGATCTTGGGACTGCATCACACGGAATCTGTGTTCATTACTGACTCCCTGCACTACAACCACCATCATCCACCCACACTGCCCTGAAGCTACACTCTTCCTGTGGTGAGTAATAATACCATTGCAGCAAAACCACCAGCTTCAGAGGACTGTTCCGCAGCGGCGGCCCCTTTGGCCGCACTCCACAGGTGGCGTAGTCGGACATTATAAAATCCATATATACAAATTACCGTTGGATTGACCGCCCTGGGTCACGGACCTGGTCACCGCCACAGTGACTACAACCCCCAGCGTCTACCTGCCTGGCTCCGGGTACCCCACGGCCCAGGGGGCGCGTCAACTTCATAGGTCCCTGATCTGAGACCACTCCTGCTGTGTGATTTGCCCCACCTCTGGATTTCGTTGGCCCAGGCTATACGTCAGAAAGTATTGCACCAGGGCTTGTCGGTGCTGCCACAGTCGCTGCAACATGTGCAGAGTTGAATTCCACCGTGTCGGCACATCGCATTTCAGCCGGTGAACTGGCAGGCCCAACGACTTCTGTAGAGATGTAAGTCGTTGAGCTGCGGGATGCGAACGGCGGAAGTGAGCACACAGCGACCGTGCCCTCTGCAGAAGGCCATCTAGTCCGGGATAGTGGGCTAAAAATTTATGGACAAACAGGTTCAACACGTGAGCCATACAAGGCACGTGTGTAACATTGCCCCGGCGAAGGGCCGCACCCAGGTTTGCAGCATTGTCGCACACGGCCTTCCCTGGTTGCAGGTCCAGTGGAGACAACCATTCATGAAACTGGGTCTCCAGAGCTGACCACAAGTCCTCAGCTGTGTGACTCACATTTCCCAGACATTTCAAAGTAAACACTGATGCCGTTGAGCCCTGCTGCCAGCATAGTAAGGAGGTGCGCAGTTAGAAAGCAGGTGGCATTACCAGACAGGCTTTGGGTGCAGGTGGAGGACCGAGAGGAGGTTGAGGAGGCAGAAGCAGTGGAGGAACTTCTAGATAAAGAGGATTGACGTACAACTCGCGGGGACGGCAAGACTTGGACAGCAGCCCCTTGTCCTGCTGTCACCATAGTTACCCAGTGCCCTGTCAGCGACATGTAACGCCCCTGTCCATGCCTACTCGTCCAAGTGTCTGTGGTGAAATGCACCCTGTCACACACAGAGTTTCTCAAAGAAGCGGTGATGTTGTGTGCGACATGCTGGTGGAGCGCAGGCACACCTTTCTTTGAGAAGTAGTGCCGACTGGGCATCTGGTACTGGGGCACTGCGACGGACATAAGGTCTCAAAAATCCACTGTGTCCTCCAGGCGGAAAGGCAGCATTTCTGTAGCTAACAGCTTGCAGATGGTGAAATTCAACCTCTTAGCTTTCTCATGGCTAGGAGGAAATGGTCTTTTACTTGTCCACATCTGAGGGACCGAGGGCTGGCTGTTGTGCTTTGACGGGGTTGAGTAGGGTGTCCCTGGCAAACTGCCGGTCTGTGAGGAAGATGCAGGCGGACATGTTAGGTTGCCTTGATCCAAAGGTGGTGCTCTCGATGTCAGAGAGCTCTCAACACCAGCAGGTGTTTCCACTTCCCAATGAACTGACGACCTGCCAATCACACTGGCTGTTGCAGGTAAAGAGATGGCAGGTCTGCGTCCAAAAACATGTGTGACTGCTGTCCCCCCAGTCACAGAGGATGAAGAGGCCGCGGATGCACAAGATGGGGCAGACGGTGGTTGGCCCAGCCTGCTAGGCCGCATTGTAGCACAGTGAGCTTCCCACTGCAACTTATGCTTCATATCCATGTGACGGTACATGCATGAAGTACTCAAACTATGGATTTTTTGGCCTCTACTTAGCTTTTGGTGACAAATATTACAGATAACATGAGTTGGGTCATCCTTATCGATCTGAATAAATGACCAGGCTATGCAAGGCTTAGAGCCCATGCGACCTGAAGAGCCACTACGACTTGTGGTCAGAGGCGGAGTTGTGGTTGAGGATGCAGTTGTTGACGTGCTTCCAGTACTCCGTCTCTGTCCAGGAAGGCGCAACCTAACCTCGTCGTCAATAGCATCTGTGACGCCCCGCTGCGCTTGGTATCACAGATCCTAGAAGAGTGTATTGATGGAATCCTCCACAAGAGGCCCCCATAAACATTCACACATCTCCACCTTCCACCTCAGACCAGCAGAGGGAGCCCGTTAGGGATATAAATAGGGAAGGTGGAGCTAGGCAGTTCAGTTCCTCTGAAGAGTTCCTGCAGTAGAGAAGCCTAAGAGAGGTCAGTCTGCAGTGGAGCTCAGTCTTGTCTAGAGAACTCAGTTAATAGTTCAGCAGTGGAGCACGAGGCTCCTGCTAGCTAGATTCAGGGAGCCCAGATAGAGCTTAAGGTGTGCCAGCGTCATAAGATCGGTGAAGCGCGGCAAGCTGCCGTTAGTGTGTATAGCCTATTGAGGGCCCGAGTAGGCCGAAGGCGAGTGGCGAGTTAGTACATAAGGGGCAGAGGAGCTTAACCAGCTCACCCCGAAGCATTTACCGGACACCGGATCCGAGCTTACCGGGATCTCTATGACCCAGTAAGGCATAACCGGAATCCCTGGAGAACTACAAGTCCCAGGATCGCTAAGGTGCTGATACGTAACAGAGCCAGGAGACGCTTAGGCCCCGCATACTGGGAGCGTGAACTTCAAGAGAAGGCCCTACCACAAGGTCAGCCAGCGCAGGACAGAGACAAAGTTAGGCCTAGCTCCAGGCAGGTCAGAAACTTACTGCGCAGAGGCAAGAAACAGGAGGCCCTACACCCGCTCATTGGGGAGGATCCTGATATGCACCCTTCACCCTACAGTGCTCCAGGATGTGCCTGAATTTCCTCCAGTAAAAGGTACTGAAGTGACTACCATGTCCGTTTCCGTTCTTGCTCTGACCCAGCTGGGTCTCGCCTGTCCTGCATTCCCCCTGCATACGCTGCCCTGAGACCTAGCTCCACCTGTGGGGAGCTATACCATCGAGCCGCCTTATCACGGGCCTCAGTGGACTGCTGCAGCGCTGGTGCTTCTCACCAGATACCACAGGTGGTGTCACAAACTCTTATAAAATTAACAATTATCCACCCTTTTAAAGAGTGACCCCAGGGTACGGGCCAGGGAGCCGACCACCGCGACATCCCAAAGGCCAGGCAAAGGACCGGGTGACCTCATCGACTGGCTGACTGTGGGTTGACAGTAAGTGGGATCTCCAACCTTGTCATCATCACCCTGTGTGTTATCACACCCGTCGTCCTCAAAGCCAACCTCTTCCTGCCCTGACCGAAAAGTCCAGTTGTTGCTCCAATCAGGTATTTGAGTCTCATCATCGTCTTCATCATTGTCTCCACCAACAGGAGTTACAGTTTGGGAACGAGGGTCTACATTATGCTCAGAACCTTCTTCATCTGGTCCTGGATCCGACTTATAAAGATTCTGGGCATCAGTGCAGATCATTTCCTCATCTGGATTAACAGAAGCTCTGGAGCAGACCTCCGTTTCCCAGGCTATAGTATGAGTAAACAGCTGTGCAGACTCAACCATCTGTGTTACCTCATACTCAGACGGGCAGCTGGAGACTTGGGAGCTGTGAGGAAGCAAGTGCGATTGGGGTGACACCTCTGAGGACTGGAGTATTTGTGATGTTGAAGTTGAGGTGGAGGAGAGCCCACTTGAAGGAGCACTTGATATCCGCTGAAGCACCTGCTGTTTTTGTGCCTCATCTGGAATTTGTAGCGATGGGCGTGTCCGTAACAAAGGGATCGTATCACATTGTCCACGAAAAGAAGTCGACATGTTAGTTTGGCTGGAAGATGGTCTTTCTTCTGCAGATGTTACTCCCCCCCCACCGCGGGGGGCTCGACCCACCAGCGGACAGGCACCAGTATTAGGAGAGGGGGGGTGGCCGTCAGGGTCCACCGTGGCTCTGGCACAAACCCGGCGACACGGAGGTGGCACGGGCAGGAACGGACTGGCCGTGTAGGCTTCTCACTTTTTGGATTTTAGAAGGGCATGACATGCCTATATCTGTGTCTCCCCCTCCTTTTACTCCTCCACCTCTTTTATTTTCGCATGACTATATGTACTTGTCACTTTTCCATGTGTTAGTTATGTCTTCTGAGCAGTTTGTCAGCTTTTGGACAACTTTGAAGGTGTTTTCTATGTCTTTCTATGTGTTTTTGTTTGCCTGCCATTGGTTTTAACAGTGTTCGAAGGTGTTCGACGAACAGTTCGACGAACAGTTCGGCGAACACATGGGTGTTCGACGAACCGAACCGAACTCGAACACTACGGGGGTGGCTCAACACTAGTCATTTTTCCGGAGTTTATCAGACTTTCCAAGAGGGGAAATGTCAGTGAGCGTTCCGATTTCAGTTCCAGAGCGATTCGCTGGATGAGTCCTTGATATTTACTCGTATACAGCCAATTTTCTGGATTTTTCAAAAATTTCACTATTTTGTGAAAATATCCACTAAATGAGGGAATAATATGTGTGAGGGTACCCCAGGAGAGTTCCAAATGTGTGTGGTTAGAATATATATCCCACGGGGGTAAAATTGGAAATAGTTGAAAAATTCTATTTTTGGACTTAGTCATTTTTCCGGCGATTATCAGACTTTCAGATAGGGGAAATGTCAGTGAGCATTCCGATTTCAGTTCCAGAGCGCTTCGCCGGATGAGTCCTTGATATTTAGTCGTATTCAGCCAATTTTTTGGATTTTTCAAAAATTTCATTTTTTGTGAAAATATCCACTAAATGAGGGAATAATATGTGTGAGGGTACCCCAGGAGAGTTCCAAATGTGTGTGGGTAGAATATATATTCCACGTGGGTAAAATTGAAAAAAGTTTTAAAAAATTTTTTGGGGACTTAGTCATTTTTCCGACGTTTATCGGACTTTCAGATAGGGGAAATGTCAGTGAGCATTCCGATTTCAGTTCCAGAGCGATTCGCCTGATGAGTACTTGACAATTTAATTGTATACAGCCAATTTTCTGGATTTTTCAAAAATTTCACTTTTTTGTGAAAATATCCACTAAATGAGGGAATAATATGTGTGAGGGTACCACAGGAGAGTTACAAATGTGTGTGGGTAGAATACATATCCCACAGGGATAAATTGAAAAAAGTAGAAAAAATTTTTTGGACTTAGTCATTTTTCCGGTGTTTATCAGACTTTCAAATAGGGGAAATGTCAGTGAGCATTCCAATTTCAGTTCAAGGGCGATTCGCCCCTTGAGTCCTTGATATTTAGTCGTTTTCAGCCAATATTTTGGATTTTTGAAAATGTCACTTTTTTGTGAAAATATCCGCTAAATGAGGGAATAATATGTGTGAGGGTACCCCAGGAGAGTTCCAAATGTGTGTGGGTAGAATATATATCCCAGGGGGTAAAATTGAAAAAAGTTGAAAAATTTTTTATTTTGGACTTAGTCATTTTATGAGACTTTCAGATAGGTCAAATGTCAGTGAGCGTTCCGCTTTCAGTTCCAGAGCGATTCACCCAATGAGTCCTTGATATTTAGTCATTTTCAGGCAATTTTCTGAATTTTTGAAAATTTCACTTTTTTGTGAAAATATCCACTAAATGAGGGAATAGTATGTGTGAGGGTACCCCAGGAGAGTTCCAAATGTGTGTGTGGGTAGAATATATATCCCACGGGGGTAAAATTGAAAAAAGTTGAAAAAATTTTTTTTTTAGACTTAATCATTTTTCAGGCGTTTATCAGACTTGCAGATAGGGCAAATGTCAGTGAGCGTTCTGATTTCAGTTCCAGAGCGATTCACCCAATGAGTCCTTGATATTTAATCGTTTTCAGACAATTTTCTGGATTTTTGAAAATTTCACTTTTTTGTGAAAATATCCACTAAATGAGGGAATAATATGTGTGAGGGTACCCCAGGAGAGTTCCAACTGTGTGTGGGTAGAATATATATCCCACAGGGGTAAAATTGAAAAAAGTTGAAAAAAATTTTTTTTTGGACTTAGTAATTTTTCCGCCTATTAACAGACTTTCAGATACGGAAAATGTCAGTGAGCATTCCGATTTCAGTTCCAGAGAGATTCACCCAATGAGTCCTTGATATTTAGTCGTTTTCAGCCAATTTTCTGCATTTTTGAAAATGTCACTTTTTTGTGAAAATATCCACTAAATGAGGGAATAATATGTGTGAGAGTACCCCAGGAGAGTTCCAAATGTGTGTGGGTAGAATTTATATCCCACGGGGGTAAAATTGAAAAAAGTTGAAAAAAAATTTTTTTTTTGGACTTCGTAATTTTTCCGGCGTTTATCAGACTTTCAGATAGGGGAAGTGTCAGTGAGCGTTCTGATTTCAGTTCCAGAGCGATTCGCCCAATGAGTCCTTGATATTTCATCATTTTCAGCCAATTTTCTGGATTTTTGAAAATTTCACTTTTTTGTGAAAATATCCACTAAATGAGGGAATAATATGTGTGAGGGTACCACAGGAGAGTTCCACATGTGTGTGGGTAGAATTTACATCCCACAGGGTTAAAATTGAAAAAAGTTGAAAATTTCTTTTTTGGACTTCGTCATTTTTCCGGCGTTTATCAGACTTTCAGAGAGGGGAAATGTCAGTGAGCGTTCCGATTTCAGTTCCACAGCGATTCGCCGGATGAGTCATTGATATTTAGTCGTATTCAGCCAATTTTATGGATTTTTCAAAAATTTCACTTTTTTGTGAAAATATCCACTAAATGAGGGAATAATATGTGTGAGGGTACCCCAGGAGAGTTCCAAATGTGTGTGGGTAGAATATATATTCCACGTGGGTAAAATTGAAAAAAGTTTAAAAAAAATTTTTGGGGACTTAGTCATTTTTCCGACGTTTATCGGACTTTCAGATAGGGGAAATGTCAGTGAGCATTCCGATTTCAGTTCCAGAGCGATTCGCCTGATGAGTCCTTGACAATTTAATTGTACACAGCCAATTTTCTGGATATTTCAAAAATTTCACTTTTTTGTGAAAATATCCACTAAATGAGGGAATAATATGTGTGAGGGTACCACAGGAGAGTTACAAATGTGTGTGGGTAGAATATATATCCCACGGGGATAAAATTGGAAATAGTTGAAAAAATTTTTTTTTGGACTTAGTCATTTTTCCGCCATTTATCAGACTTTCAGATTGGGGAAATGTCAGTGAGCGTTCCGATTTTAGTTCCAGAGCGATTCTCCCAATGAGTCCTTGATATTTAGTCGATTTCAGCCAATATTTTGGATTTTTGAAAATTTCACTTTTTTGTGAAAATATCCACTAAATTAGGGAATAATATGTGTGAGGGTACCCCAGGAGAGTTCCAAATGTGTGTGGGTAGAATATATATCCCACGGGGGTAAAATTGAAAAAAGTTGAAAAATTTTTTTTTTTGGACGTAGTCATTTTATCAGACTTTCAGATAGGGCAAATGTCAGTGAGCATTCCGATTTCAGTTCCAGAGCGATTCGCCCAATGAGTCCTTGATATTTAGTCGCTTTCAGTCAATTTTCTGGATTTTTGAAAATTTCACTTTTTTGTGAAAATATCCACTAAATGAGGGTATGATATGTATGAGGGTACCCCAGGAGAGTTCCAAATGTGTGTGGGTAGAATATATATCCCACGGGGGTAAAATTGAAAAAAGTTGAAAACAATTTTTTTTTGGACTTAGTAATTTTTCCGGCTATTAACAGACTTTCAGATAGGGAAAATGTCAGTGAGCATTCCGATTTCAGTTCCAGAGCGATTCACCCAATGAGTCCTTGATATTTAGTCATTTTCAGCCAATTTTCTGGATTTTTGAAAATTTCACTTTTTTGTGAAAATATCCACTAAATGAGGGAATAATATGTGTGAGGGTACCCCAGGAGAGTTCCAAATGTGTGTGTGTAAATATATATCCCACGAGGGTAAAATTGAAAAAAGTTGAAAAACATTTTTTTTGGACTTAGTCATTTTTCCAGCGTGTATCAGACTTTCAGATAGGGGAAATGTCAGTGAGCGTTCTGATTTCAGTTCCAGAGCGATTCGCCCAATGAGTCCTTGATATTTCATCATTTTCAGCCAATTTTCAGGATTTTTTAAAATTTCACTTTTTTGTGAAAATATCCACTAAATGAGAGAATAATATGTGTGAGGGTACCCCAGGAGAGTTCCAAATGTGTGTGGGTAGAATATATATCCCACAGGTTTAAAATTGAAAAAAGTTTTAAAAAAAATTTTTTTTGTACTAAGTCATTTTTCCGGCGTTTATCAGACTTTCAGAGAGGGGAAATATCAGTGAGCGTTCCGATTTCAGTTCCACAGCGATTCGCCGGATGAGTCCTTGATATTTAGTCGTATTCATCCAATTTTCTGTATTTTTCAAAAATTTCACTATTTTGTGAAAATATCCACTAAATGAGGGAATAATATGTGTGAGGGTACCACAGGAGAGTTCCACATGTGTGTGGGTAGAATATATATCCCACGGGGGTAATATTGAAAAAAGATGAAAAAAAATTTTTTTTGGACATAGTCATTTTTCCGCCGTTTATCAGTCTTTCAGATAGGGGAAATGTCAGTGAGCATTCCAATTTCAGTTCCAGGGCGATTCGCCCCTTGAGTCCTTGATATTTAGTCGTTTTCAGCCAATATTTTGGATTTTTGAAAATGTCACTTTTTTGTGAAAATATCCACTAAATGAGGGAATAATATGTGTGAGGGTACCCCAGGAGAGTTTCAAATGTGTGTGGGTAGAATACAGTTATATGAAAAAGTTTGGGCACCCCTATTAATCTTAAGCTTAATGTTTTATAAAAATTGGTGTTTTTGAAAAAGCTTTTTCAGTTTGATATATGTAATAACTGTTGGACACAGTAATGTTTCTGCCTTGAAATGAGGTTTATTGTGCAATCTGCATTCAAACAAAATTTGACCGGTGCATAAGTATGGGCACCCTTATCATTTTCTTGTTTTAAATACTCCTACCTACTTTTTACTGACTTACTAAAGCCCTTTTTTTTGTTTTGTAACCTCATTGAGCTTTGAACTTCATAGCCAGGTATATGCAATCATGAGAAAAGCTACTTAAAGTGGCCACTTGCAAGTTGTTCTCCTGTTTGAATCTCCTCTGAAGAGTGGCATCGTGGGCTCCTCAAAACAACTGTCAAATGATCTGAAAACAAAGATTATTCAACATAGTTGTTCAGGGGAAGGATACAAAAAGCTGTCTCAGAGATTTAACCTGTCAGTTTCCACTGTGAGGAACATAGTAAGGAAATGGAAGAACACAGGGACAGTTCTTGTTAAGGCCAGAAGTGGCAGACCAAGAAAAACATTAGAAAGGCAGAGAAGAAGAATGGTGAGATCAGTCAAGGACAATCTTTAGACCACCTCCAGAGAGCTGCAGCATCAACTTGCTGCAGATGGTGTCACTGTGCATCGGTCAACTATACAACGCACTTTGCACAAAGAGAAGCTGTATGGGAGAGTGATGTGAAAGAAGCCGTTTCTGCAAGCACGCCAGAAACAGAGTCGGCTGAGCTATGCAAAAGCACATTTGGAGAAGCCAATTTCTTTTTGGAAAAGGTCCTGTGGACTGATGAAACCAAGATTGAGTTGTTTGGTCATACAAAACGGCGTTATGCATGGCGGCAAAAAAACACAGCATTCCAAGAAAAACACTTGCTACCCACAGTAAAATTTGGTGGAGGTTCCACCATGCTTTGGGGCTGTGTGGCCAATGCCGGCACTGGGAATCTTGTTAAAGTTGAGGGACGCATGGATTCCACTCAGTATCAGCAGATTCTTGACAATATTGTTCAAGAATCAGTGATAAAGTTGAAGTTATGCAGGGGATGGATCTTTCAGCAAGACAATGATCCAAAACACCACTCCAAATCTACTCAGGCATTCATGCAGAGGAACAATTACAATGTTCTGGAATGGCCATCCCAGTCCCCAGACCTGAATATCATTGAACATCTATGGGACCATTTGAAGAGGGCTGTCCATGCTCGGCGACCATCAAACTTACAGGAACTGGAATTGTTTTGTAAAGAGGAATGGTCAAAAATACCTTCATCCAGGATCCAGGAACTCATTAAAAGATACAGGAAGCGACTAGAGGCTGATATTATAGCAAAAGGAGGATCTACTAAATATTAATGTCACTTTTCTGGTGAAGTGCCCATACTTATGCACCTGTCAAATTTAGTTTGAATGCCGATTGCACATTTTCTGTTAGTACAATAAACCTCATTTCAAGGCAGAAACATTACTGTGTCCAACAGTTATTACATATATCAAACTGAAATAGCTGTTGCAAAAACACCAATTTTTATAAAACATTAAGCTTAAGATTAATAGGGGTGCCCAAACTTTTACATATATCTGTATATATCCCACGGGGGTAAAATTAGAAATAGTTGAAAAAATTTTTGTTTTGGACTTGGTCATTTTTCCGGAGTTTATCAGACTTTCCGAGAGGAGAAATGTCAGTGAGCGTTCCGATTTCTGTTCCAGAGCGATTCGCCGGATGAGTCCTTGATATTTACTCGTATACAAAAATTTTCTGGATTTTTCAAAAATTTCACTAAATGAGGGAATAATATGTGTGAGGGTACCCCAGGAGAGTTCCAAATGTGTGTGGGAAGAATATATATCCCACGGGGGTAAAATTGAAAAAAGTTGAAAAACATTTTTTTTGGACTTAGTCATTTTTCCGGCGTTTATCAGGCTTTCAGATAGAGGAAATGTCAGTGAGTGTTCCGATTTCAGTTCCAGGGCGATTCGCCCCTTGAATCCTTGATATTTAGTTGTTTTCAGCCAATATTTTGGATTTTTGAAAATGTCACTTTTTTGTGAAAATATCCGCTAAATGAGGGAAAAATATGTGTGAGGGTAACCCAGGAGAGTTCCACATGTGTGTGGGTAGAATATATATCCCACGGGGGTAAAATTGAAAAAAGTTGAAAAACATTTTTTTTTGGACTTAGTCATTTTTCCGGCGTTTATCAGACTTTCAGACAGGGGAAATGTCAGTTAGCGTTCCGATTTCAGTTGCAGAGCGATTCGCCCAATGAGTCCTTCATATTTAGTCGTTTTCAGCCAATTCACTGGATTTTTGAAAATTTCACTTTTTTGTGAAAATATCCACTAAATGAGGGAATATGTGTGAGGGTACCCCAGGAGAGTTCCAAATGTGTGTGGGTAGAATATATATCACACGGGGGTAAAATTGAAAAAAGTTGAAAAAATTTTTTCTTTGGACTTAAGTCATTTTTCCGGCGTTTATCAGACTTTCAGATAGGGGAAATGTCAGTGAACGTTTTTATTTCAGTTCCAGAGCGATTCGACCAATGAGTCCTTGATATTTAGTCGTTTTCAGGCAATTTTCTGGATTTTTAAAAATTTCACTTTTTTGTGAAAATATCCACTAAATGAGGGAACAATATGTGTGAGGGTACCCCAGGAGAGTTGCAAATGTGTGTGGGTAGAATATATATCATACGGGGGTAAAATTGAAAAAAGTTGAACAATTTTTTTTCTTGGACTTAGTCATTTTTCCGGCGTTTGTCAGACTTTCTGATAGGGGACATGTCAGTGAGCGTTCCGATTTCAGTTCCAGAGCGATTTGCCCAATGAGTCTTTGATATTTAGTCATTTTCAGCCAATTTTCTGGATTTTTGAAAATTTCTCTTTTTTGTGAAAATATCCACTAAAGGAGGGAATAATATGTGTGAGGGTACCCCAAGAGAGTTCCAAATGTGTGTGGGTAGAATATATATCCCACGGGGGTAAAGTTGAAAACAGTTGAAAAACATTTTTTTTGGACTTAGTCATTTTTCCGGCGTTTATCAGACTTTCAGATAGGGGAAATGTCAGTGAGCATTCCGATTTCAGTTCCAGAGCGATTCGCCCAATGAGTCCTTGATATTTAGTCGTTTTCAGCCAATTTTCTGGATTTTTGAAAATTTCACTTTTTTGTGAAAATATCCACTAAATAAGGGAATAATATGTGTGAGGGTACCCCAGGAGAGTTCCAAATGTGTGTAGGTAGAATATATATCCCACGGGGGTAAAATTGAAAAAAGTTGAAAAAAAATTTTTTTTGGACTTAGTCATTTTTCCGGCGTTTATCAGACTTTCAGATAGGGGAAATGTCAGTGAGGGTTCGGATTTCAGTTCCAGAGCAATTCGCCGAATGTGTCCTTGATATTTAGTCGTTTTCAGCCAATATTTTGGATTTTTGAAAATTTCACTTTTTTGTGAAAATATCCACTAAATGAGGGAATAATATGTGTGAGGGTACCCCAGGAGAGCTCCAAAGGTGTGTTCGTAGAATACATATCCCACGGGGGTAAAATAGAAAAAAGTTGAAAATCATTTTTTTTTTGGACTTGGTCATTTTTTCGGCGTTTCTCATACTTTCAGATAAGGGAAATGTCAGTGAGTGTTCTGATTTCAGTTCCAGAGCGATTCGCCCTATGAGTCCTTGATATTTTGTCGTTTTCAGCCAATTTTCTGGATTTTTGAAAATTTCACTTTTTTGTGAAAATATCCACTAAATAAGGGAATAATATGTGTGAGGGTAACACAGGAGAGTTCCAAATGTGTGTGGGTAGAATATATACCCCACGGGGGTAAATTGAAAAAAGTTTTAAAAAAATTTTTTTTGGACTTAGTCATTTTTCCGGCGTTTATCAGACTTTCAGAGAGGGGAAATGTCAGTGAGGGTTCGGATTTCAGTTCCAGAGCAATTCGCCCAATGTGTCCTTGATATTTAGTAGTTTTCAGCCAATATTTAGGATTTTTGAAAATTTCACTTTTTTGTGAAAATATCCACTAAATGAGGGAATAATATGTGTGAGGGTACCCCAGGAGATTTCCAAATGTGTGTGGGAAGAATATATATCCCACGGGGGTAAAATTGAAAAAAGATGAAAAACATTTTTTATGGACTTAGTCATTTTTCCGACGTTTATCAGACTTTCAGATAGGGAAAATGTCAGTGAGCGTTCCGATTTCAGTTCCAGAGCGATTCGCCCAATGAGTCCTTGATATTTAGCCATTTTCAGCCAATTTTCTGGATTTTTGAAAATTTCACTTTTTTGTGAAAATATCCACTAAATGAGGGAATAATATGTGTGTGGGTACCCCAGGAGGGTTCCAAATGTGTGTGGGTAGAATATATATCCCACGGGGGTAAAATTGAAAAAAGTTGAAATTATTTTTTTTCTGGACTTAGTCATCTTTACGGCGTTTATCAGACTTTCAGATAGGGGAAATGTCAGTGAGCATTCCGATTTCAGTTCCAGAGCGATTCGCCCAATGAGTCCTTGATATTTAGCCATTTTCAGCCAATTTTCTGGATTTTTGAAAATTTCACTTTTTTGTGAAAATATCCACTAAATGAGGGAATAATATGTGTGAGGGTACCCCAGGAGGGTTCCAAATGTGTGTGGGTAGAATATATATCTCACCGGGGTAAAATTGAAAAGAGTTGAAATTATTTTTTTTCTGGACTTAGTCATCTTTACGGCGTTTATCAGACTTTCAGATAGGGGAAATGTCAGTGAGCATTCCGATTTCAGTTCCAGAGCGATTCGCCGGATGAGTCCTTGACAATTTAGTTGTATTCAGTCAGTTTTCTGGATTTTTCAAAAATGTCACTTTTTTGTGAAAATATCCACTAAATGAGGGAATAATATGTGTGAAGGTACCACAGGAGAGTTACAAATGTGTGTGGGTAGAATACATATCCCACGGGGATAAAATTGGAAATAGTTGAAAACATTTTTTTTTCGACTTAGTCATTTTTTCCGGCGTTTATCAGACTTTCAGATAAGGAAAATGTCAGTGAGTGTTCTGATTTCAGTTCCAGAGCGATTCGCCCAATGAGTCCTTGATATTTAGTCGTTTTCAGCCAATTTTCTGGATTTTTGAAAATTTCACTTTTTTGTGAAAATGTCCACTAAATGAAGGAATAATATGTGTGAGGTTGCCCCAGGAGAGTTCCAAATATGTGTAGGTAGAATACATATCCCACGGGGGTAAAATTGAAAAAAGTTGAAAAAAATTTTTTTTTTGACTTAGTCATTTTTCCGGCGTTTATCAGACTTTCAGACAGGGGAAATGTCAGTGAGCGTTCCGATTTCAGTTACAGAGCGATTCGCCCAATGAGTCCTTGATATTTAGTCGTTTTCAGCCAATTTTCTGGATTTTTGAAAATTTCACTTTTTTGTGAAAATATCCACTAAATGAGGGAATAATATGTGTGAGGTTGTCGCAGAAGAGTTCCAAACATGTGTAGGTAGAATATATATCCCACGGGGGTAAAATTGAAAAATGTTTAAAAAAATTTTTTTTTGGACTTAGTCATTTTTCCGGCGTTTATCAGACTTTCAGATAGGGGAAATGTCAGTGAGCGTTCCGATTTCAGTACCAGAGCAATTCGCCCAATGAGTCCTTGATATTTAGTAGTTTTCAGCCAATTTTCTGGATTTTTGAAAATTTCACTTTTTTGTGAAAATATCCACTAAATGAGGGAATAATATGTGTGAGGGTACCCCAGGAGAGTTCCAAATGTGTGTAGGTAGAATATATATCCCACGGGGTAAAATTGAAAAAAGTTGAAAAAAATTTTTTTTTGGACTTAGTCATTTTTCCGGCGTTTATCAGACTTTCAGATAGGGGAAATGTCAGTGAGGGTTCGGATTTCAGTTCCAGAGCAATTCGCCCAATGTGTCCTTGATATTTAGTCGTTTTCAGCCAATATTTTGGATTTTTGAAAATTTCACTTTTTTGTGAAAATATCCACTAAATGAGGGAATAATATGTGTGAGGGTACCCCAGGAGAGCTCCAAAGGTGTGTACGTAGAATACATATCCCACGGGGGTAAAATAGAAAAAGGTTGAAAATCATTTTTTTTTTGGACTTGGTCATTTTTTCGGCGTTTATCAGCCTTTCAGATAAGGGAAATGTCAGTGAGTGTTCTGATTTCAGTTCCAGAGCGATTCGCCCTATGAGTCCTTGATATTTTGTAGTTTTCAGCCAATTTTCTGGATTTTTGAAAATTTCACTTTTTTGTGAAAATATCCACTAAATGAGGGAATAATATGTGTGAGGGTAACACAGGAGAGTTCCAAATGTGTGTGGGTAGAATATATATCCCACGGGGGTAAAATTGAAAAAAGTTTAAAAAAATGTTTTTTTGGACTTAGTCATTTTTCCGCCGTTTATCAGACTTTCAGATAGGGGAAATGTTAGTGAGCGTTCCGATTTCAGTTCCAGAGCGATTTGCCAAATGAGTCCTTGATATTTAGTCGTTTTCAGCCAATTTTCTGGTTTTTTGAAAATTTCACTTTTTTGTGAAAATATCCACTAAATGAGGGAATAATATGTGTGAGGTTGCCCCAGGAGAGTTCCAAATATGTGTAGGTAGAATATATATCCCACGGGGGTAAAATTGAAAAAAGTTTAAAAAAATTTTTTTTTGGACTTAGTCATTTTTCCGGCGTTTATCAGACTTTCAGATAGCGGAAATGTTAGTGAGCGTTCCGATTTCAGTTCCAGAGCAATTCGCCCAATGTGTCATTGATATTTAGTCGTTTTCAGCCAATATTTTGGATTTTTGAAAATTTCACTTTTTTGTGAAAATATCCACTAAATGAGGGAATAATATGTGTGAGGGTACCCCAGGAGAGCTCCAAAGGTGTGTACGTAGAATACATATCCCACGGGGGTAAAATAGAAAAAAGTTGAAAATCATTTTTTTTTTGGACTTGGTCATTTTTTCGGCGTTTATCAGCCTTTCAGATAAGGGAAATGTCAGTGAGTGTTCTGATTTCAGTTCCAGAGCGATTCGCCCTATGAGTCCTTGATATTTTGTCGTTTTCAGCCAATTTTCTGGATTTTTGAAAATTTCACTTTTTTGTGAAAATATCCACTAAATGAGGGAATAATATGTGTGAGGGTAACACAGGAGAGTTCCAAATGTGTGTGGGTAGAATATATATCCCACGGGGGTAAAATTGAAAAAAGTTTAAAAAAATGTTTTTTTGGACTTAGTCATTTTTCCGCCGTTTATCAGACTTTCAGATAGGGGAAATGTTAGTGAGCGTTCCGATTTCAGTTCCAGAGCGATTTGCCAAATGAGTCCTTGATATTTAGTCGTTTTCAGCCAATTTTCTGGATTTTTGAAAATTTCACTTTTTTGTGAAAATATCCACTAAATGAGGGAATAATATGTGTGAGGTTGCCCCAGGAGAGTTCCAAATATGTGTAGGTAGAATATATATCCCACGGGGGTAAAATTGAAAAAAGTTTTAAAAAATTTTTTTTTTGGACTTAGTCATTTTTCCGGCGTTTATCAGACTTTCAGATAGCGGAAATGTTAGTGAGCGTTCCGATTTCAGTTCCAGAGCGATTCGCCCAATGAGTCCTTGATATTTAGTCGTTTTCAGCCAATTTTCTGGATTTTTGAAAATTTCACTTTTTTGTGAAAATATCCACTAAATAAGGGAATAATATGTGTGAGGGTACCCCAGGAGAGTTCCAAATGTGTGTAGGTAGAATATATATCCCACGGGGGTAAAATTGAAAAAAGTTGAAAAAAAATTTTTTTTGGACTTAGTCATTTTTCCGGCGTTTATCAGACTTTCAGATAGGGGAAATGTCAGTGAGGGTTCGGATTTCAGTTCCAGAGCAATTCGCCGAATGTGTCCTTGATATTTAGTCGTTTTCAGCCAATATTTTGGATTTTTGAAAATTTCACTTTTTTGTGAAAATATCCACTAAATGAGGGAATAATATGTGTGAGGGTACCCCAGGAGAGCTCCAAAGGTGTGTTCGTAGAATACATATCCCACGGGGGTAAAATAGAAAAAAGTTGAAAATCATTTTTTTTTTGGACTTGGTCATTTTTTCGGCGTTTCTCATACTTTCAGATAAGGGAAATGTCAGTGAGTGTTCTGATTTCAGTTCCAGAGCGATTCGCCCTATGAGTCCTTGATATTTTGTCGTTTTCAGCCAATTTTCTGGATTTTTGAAAATTTCACTTTTTTGTGAAAATATCCACTAAATAAGGGAATAATATGTGTGAGGGTAACACAGGAGAGTTCCAAATGTGTGTGGGTAGAATATATACCCCACGGGGGTAAATTGAAAAAAGTTTTAAAAAAATTTTTTTTGGACTTAGTCATTTTTCCGGCGTTTATCAGACTTTCAGAGAGGGGAAATGTCAGTGAGGGTTCGGATTTCAGTTCCAGAGCAATTCGCCCAATGTGTCCTTGATATTTAGTAGTTTTCAGCCAATATTTAGGATTTTTGAAAATTTCACTTTTTTGTGAAAATATCCACTAAATGAGGGAATAATATGTGTGAGGGTACCCCAGGAGATTTCCAAATGTGTGTGGGAAGAATATATATCCCACGGGGGTAAAATTGAAAAAAGATGAAAAACATTTTTTATGGACTTAGTCATTTTTCCGACGTTTATCAGACTTTCAGATAGGGAAAATGTCAGTGAGCGTTCCGATTTCAGTTCCAGAGCGATTCGCCCAATGAGTCCTTGATATTTAGCCATTTTCAGCCAATTTTCTGGATTTTTGAAAATTTCACTTTTTTGTGAAAATATCCACTAAATGAGGGAATAATATGTGTGTGGGTACCCCAGGAGGGTTCCAAATGTGTGTGGGTAGAATATATATCCCACGGGGGTAAAATTGAAAAAAGTTGAAATTATTTTTTTTCTGGACTTAGTCATCTTTACGGCGTTTATCAGACTTTCAGATAGGGGAAATGTCAGTGAGCATTCCGATTTCAGTTCCAGAGCGATTCGCCCAATGAGTCCTTGATATTTAGCCATTTTCAGCCAATTTTCTGGATTTTTGAAAATTTCACTTTTTTGTGAAAATATCCACTAAATGAGGGAATAATATGTGTGAGGGTACCCCAGGAGGGTTCCAAATGTGTGTGGGTAGAATATATATCTCACCGGGGTAAAATTGAAAAGAGTTGAAATTATTTTTTTTCTGGACTTAGTCATCTTTACGGCGTTTATCAGACTTTCAGATAGGGGAAATGTCAGTGAGCATTCCGATTTCAGTTCCAGAGCGATTCGCCGGATGAGTCCTTGACAATTTAGTTGTATTCAGTCAGTTTTCTGGATTTTTCAAAAATGTCACTTTTTTGTGAAAATATCCACTAAATGAGGGAATAATATGTGTGAAGGTACCACAGGAGAGTTACAAATGTGTGTGGGTAGAATACATATCCCACGGGGATAAAATTGGAAATAGTTGAAAACATTTTTTTTTCGACTTAGTCATTTTTTCCGGCGTTTATCAGACTTTCAGATAAGGAAAATGTCAGTGAGTGTTCTGATTTCAGTTCCAGAGCGATTCGCCCAATGAGTCCTTGATATTTAGTCGTTTTCAGCCAATTTTCTGGATTTTTGAAAATTTCACTTTTTTGTGAAAATGTCCACTAAATGAAGGAATAATATGTGTGAGGTTGCCCCAGGAGAGTTCCAAATATGTGTAGGTAGAATACATATCCCACGGGGGTAAAATTGAAAAAAGTTGAAAAAAATTTTTTTTTTGACTTAGTCATTTTTCCGGCGTTTATCAGACTTTCAGACAGGGGAAATGTCAGTGAGCGTTCCGATTTCAGTTACAGAGCGATTCGCCCAATGAGTCCTTGATATTTAGTCGTTTTCAGCCAATTTTCTGGATTTTTGAAAATTTCACTTTTTTGTGAAAATATCCACTAAATGAGGGAATAATATGTGTGAGGTTGTCGCAGAAGAGTTCCAAACATGTGTAGGTAGAATATATATCCCACGGGGGTAAAATTGAAAAATGTTTAAAAAAATTTTTTTTTGGACTTAGTCATTTTTCCGGCGTTTATCAGACTTTCAGATAGGGGAAATGTCAGTGAGCGTTCCGATTTCAGTACCAGAGCAATTCGCCCAATGAGTCCTTGATATTTAGTAGTTTTCAGCCAATTTTCTGGATTTTTGAAAATTTCACTTTTTTGTGAAAATATCCACTAAATGAGGGAATAATATGTGTGAGGGTACCCCAGGAGAGTTCCAAATGTGTGTAGGTAGAATATATATCCCACGGGGTAAAATTGAAAAAAGTTGAAAAAAATTTTTTTTTGGACTTAGTCATTTTTCCGGCGTTTATCAGACTTTCAGATAGGGGAAATGTCAGTGAGGGTTCGGATTTCAGTTCCAGAGCAATTCGCCCAATGTGTCCTTGATATTTAGTCGTTTTCAGCCAATATTTTGGATTTTTGAAAATTTCACTTTTTTGTGAAAATATCCACTAAATGAGGGAATAATATGTGTGAGGGTACCCCAGGAGAGCTCCAAAGGTGTGTACGTAGAATACATATCCCACGGGGGTAAAATAGAAAAAGGTTGAAAATCATTTTTTTTTTGGACTTGGTCATTTTTTCGGCGTTTATCAGCCTTTCAGATAAGGGAAATGTCAGTGAGTGTTCTGATTTCAGTTCCAGAGCGATTCGCCCTATGAGTCCTTGATATTTTGTAGTTTTCAGCCAATTTTCTGGATTTTTGAAAATTTCACTTTTTTGTGAAAATATCCACTAAATGAGGGAATAATATGTGTGAGGGTAACACAGGAGAGTTCCAAATGTGTGTGGGTAGAATATATATCCCACGGGGGTAAAATTGAAAAAAGTTTAAAAAAATGTTTTTTTGGACTTAGTCATTTTTCCGCCGTTTATCAGACTTTCAGATAGGGGAAATGTTAGTGAGCGTTCCGATTTCAGTTCCAGAGCGATTTGCCAAATGAGTCCTTGATATTTAGTCGTTTTCAGCCAATTTTCTGGTTTTTTGAAAATTTCACTTTTTTGTGAAAATATCCACTAAATGAGGGAATAATATGTGTGAGGTTGCCCCAGGAGAGTTCCAAATATGTGTAGGTAGAATATATATCCCACGGGGGTAAAATTGAAAAAAGTTTAAAAAAATTTTTTTTTGGACTTAGTCATTTTTCCGGCGTTTATCAGACTTTCAGATAGCGGAAATGTTAGTGAGCGTTCCGATTTCAGTTCCAGAGCAATTCGCCCAATGTGTCATTGATATTTAGTCGTTTTCAGCCAATATTTTGGATTTTTGAAAATTTCACTTTTTTGTGAAAATATCCACTAAATGAGGGAATAATATGTGTGAGGGTACCCCAGGAGAGCTCCAAAGGTGTGTACGTAGAATACATATCCCACGGGGGTAAAATAGAAAAAAGTTGAAAATCATTTTTTTTTTGGACTTGGTCATTTTTTCGGCGTTTATCAGCCTTTCAGATAAGGGAAATGTCAGTGAGTGTTCTGATTTCAGTTCCAGAGCGATTCGCCCTATGAGTCCTTGATATTTTGTCGTTTTCAGCCAATTTTCTGGATTTTTGAAAATTTCACTTTTTTGTGAAAATATCCACTAAATGAGGGAATAATATGTGTGAGGGTAACACAGGAGAGTTCCAAATGTGTGTGGGTAGAATATATATCCCACGGGGGTAAAATTGAAAAAAGTTTAAAAAAATGTTTTTTTGGACTTAGTCATTTTTCCGCCGTTTATCAGACTTTCAGATAGGGGAAATGTTAGTGAGCGTTCCGATTTCAGTTCCAGAGCGATTTGCCAAATGAGTCCTTGATATTTAGTCGTTTTCAGCCAATTTTCTGGATTTTTGAAAATTTCACTTTTTTGTGAAAATATCCACTAAATGAGGGAATAATATGTGTGAGGTTGCCCCAGGAGAGTTCCAAATATGTGTAGGTAGAATATATATCCCACGGGGGTAAAATTGAAAAAAGTTTTAAAAAATTTTTTTTTTGGACTTAGTCATTTTTCCGGCGTTTATCAGACTTTCAGATAGCGGAAATGTTAGTGAGCGTTCCGATTTCAGTTCCAGAGCAATTCGCCCAATGAGTCCTTCATATTTAGTCGTTTTCAGCCAATTTTCTGGATTTTTGAAAATTTCACTTTTTTATGAAAATATCCACTAAATGAGGGAATAATATGTGTGAGGGTACCACAGGAGAGTTCCAAATGTGTGTGGGTAGAATATATATCCCACGGGGGTAAATTGAAAAAAGTTTTAAAAAAAATTTTTTTGGACTTAGTCATTTTTCCGGCGTTTATCAGACTTTCAGATAGGGGAAATGTCAGTGAGCGTTCCGATTTCAGTTCCAGAGCAATTCGCCCAATGTGTCATTGATATTTAGTCGTTTTCAGCCAATATTTTGGATTTTTGAAAATTTCACTTTTTTGTGAAAATATCCACTAAATGAGGGAATAATATGTGTGAGGGTACCCCAGGAGAGCTCCAAAGGTGTGTACGTAGAATACATATCCCACGGGGGTAAAATAGAAAAAAGTTGAAAATCATTTTTTTTTTGGACTTGGTCATTTTTTCGGCGTTTATCAGCCTTTCAGATAAGGGAAATGTCAGTGAGCGTTCCGATTTCAGTTCCAGAGCAATTCGCCCAATGTGTCCTTGATATTTAGTCGTTTTCAGCCAATTTTCTGGATTTTTGAAAATTTCACTTTTTTGTGAAAATATCAACTAAATGAGGGAATAATATGTGTGAGGGTACCACAGGAGAGTTCCAAATGTGTGTGGGTAGAATATATATACCACTGGGCTAAAATTGAAAAAAGTTGAAAAAAAAATTTTTTTGGACTTAGTCATTTTTCCGGCGTTTATCAGACTTTGACAGGGGAAATGTCAGTGAGCGTTCCGATTTCAGCTCCAGAGCGATTCGCCCAATGAGTCCTTGATATTTAGTCGTTTTCAGCCAATTTTCTGGATTTTTGTAAATTTCACTTTTTTGTTAAAATATCCACTAAATGAGGGAATAATATGTGTGAGGGTACCCCAGGAGAGTACCAAATGTGTGTACGTAGAATACATATCCCACGGGGGTAAAATAGAAACAAGTTGAAAAACATTTTTTTTTTGGACTTAGTCATTTTTTCGGTGTTTATCAGACTTTCAGATAGCGGAAATGTTAGTGAGCGTTCCGATTTCAGTTCCAGAGCAATTCGCCCAATGAATCCTTGATATTTAGTCGTTTTCAGCCAATTTTCTGGATTTTTGAAAATTTCACTTTTTTGTGAAAATATCCACTAAATGAGGGAATAATATGTGTGAGGGTACCCCAGGAGAGTTCCAAATGTGTGTAGGTAGAATATATATCCCACGGGGGTAAAATTGAAAAAAGTTGAAAAAAATTTTTTTTTGGACTTAGTCATTTTTCCGTCGTTTATCAGACTTTCAGATAGGGGAAATGTCAGTGAGGGTTCGGATTTCAGTTCCAGAGCAATTCGCCCAATGTGTCCTTGGTATTTAGTCGTTTTCAGCCAATATTTTGGATTTTTGAAAATTTCACTTTTTTGTGAAAATATCCACTAAATGAGGGAATAATATGTGTGAGGGTACCCCAGGAGAGCTCCAAAGGTGTGTACGTAGAATACATATCCCACGGGGGTAAAATAGAAAAAATTTGAAAATCATTTTTTTTTTGGACTTAGTCATTTTTTCGGCGTTTATCAGACTTTGAGATAAGGGAAATGTCAGTGAGTGTTCTGATTTCAGTTCCAGAGCGATTCGCCCTATGAGTCCTTGATATTTAGTCGTTTTCAGCCAATTTTCTGGATTTTTGAAAATTTCACTTTTTTGTGAAAATATCCACTAAATGAGGGAATAATATGTGTGAGGGTAACACAGGAGAGTTCCAAATGTGTGTGGGTAGAATATATATCTCACGGGGGTAAATTGAAAAAAGTTTAAAAAAAATTTTTTTTGGACTTAGTCATTTTTCCGGCGTTTATCAGACTTTCAGATAGGGGAAATGTCAGTGAGCATACCAATTTCAGTTCCAGAGCGATTCGCCCAATGAGTCCTTGATATTTAGTCGTTTTCAGCCAATTTTCTGGATTTTTGAAAATTTCACTTTTTTGTGAAAATATCAACTAAATGAGGGAATAATATGTGTGAGGGTACCACAGGAGAGTTCCAAATGTGTGTGGGTAGAATATATATACCACGGGGCTAAAATTGAAAAAAGTTGAAAAAAAATTTTTTTTGGACTTAGTCATTTTTCCGGCGTTTATCAGACTTTCAGATAGGGGAAATGTCAGTGAGCGTTCCGATTTCAGTTCCAGAGTGATTCGCCCAATGAGTCCTTGATATTTCGTCGTTTTCAGCCAATTTTCTGGATTTTTGAAAATTTCACTTTTTTTGTGAAAATATCCACTAAATGAGAGATTAAAATGTGTGAGGGTACCCCAGGAGAGTTCCAAATGTGTGTGGGTAGAATATATATCCCCAGGGGGGTAAAATTGAAAAAAGTTGATCAAATTTTTTTTTTGGACTTAGTAATTTTCCGGCCTTTTTCAGACTTTCAGATAGGGGAAATGTTAGTGAGCGTTCCGATTTCAGTTCCAGAGCGATTCGCCCAATGAGTCCTTGATATTTAGACATTTTCAGCACATTTTTTGAATTTATGAAATTTTCACTTTTTTGTGAAAACATCCACTAAATGAGGGAATAATATGCGTGATGGTACCCCAGGAGAGTTCCAAATGTGTGTGGGTAGAATATATATCCCACGGGGGTAAAATTGAAAAAAGTTTATAAAAAATTTTTTTTGGGTATTTAGTGATTTTTCCGGCATTTATCATACTTTCAGATAGGGGAAATGTCAGTGAGTGCTCCGATTTCAATTCCAGAGCGATTCGCCCAATGAGTACTTGATATTTAGTCGTTTTCTGCCAATATTTTGGATTTTTGAAAATTTCACTTTTTTGTGAAAATATCCACAAAATGAGGGATTAAAATGTGTGAGGGTACCCCAGGAGAGTTCCAAATGTGTGTGGGTAGAATATATATCCCACGGGGGTAAAATTGAAAAAAGTTGAAAAAAAATTTTTTTTGGACTTAGTCATTATTCCGGCGTTTATCAGACTTTCAGATAGGGCAAATGTCAGTGAGTGCTCCGATTTCAATTCCAGAGCGATTCGCCCAATGAGTACTTGATATCTAGTCATTTTCAGCCAATTTTCTGGATTTTTGAAAATTTCACTTTTTTGTGAAAATATCCACTAAATGAGGGAATAAAATGTGTGAGGGTACCCCAGGAGAGTTCCAAATGTGTGTGGGTAGAATATATATCCCACGGGGTTAAAATTGAAAAAAGTTGAAAACATATTTTTTTTTGGACTTAGTAATTTTTCCGGCGTTTATCAGACTTTCAGATAGGGGAAATGTCAGTGACCATTCCGATTTCAGTTCCAGCGAGATTCGCCCAATGAGTCCTTGATATGTAGCCAATTTTCTGTATTTTTGAAAATTTCACTTTTTTGTGAAAATATCCTCTAAATGAGGGAAGAATATGTGTGAGGGTACCCCAGGAGAGTTCCAAATGTGTGTGGGTAGAATATATATCCCACGGGGTTAAAATTGAAAAATGTTGAAAAAAATTTTTTTTTGGACTTAGTCATTTTTCCGCCGTTTATCAGAATTTCAGATACGGCAAACGTCAGTGAGCGTTCCGATTTCAGTCACAGAGCGATTCGCCCAATGAGTCCTTGATATTTCATCGTTTTCAGACAATTTTCTGAATTTTTGAAAATTTCACTTTTTTGTGAAAATATCCACTAAATGAGGGAATAATATGTGTGAGGGTACCCCAGGAGAGTTCCAAATGTGTGTGGGTAGAATATATATCCCACGGGGTTAAAATTGAAAAAAGTTGAAAACATATTTTTTTTTGGACTTAGTCAATTTTACGGCGTTTATCAGACTTTCAGATATGGGAAATGTCAGTGAGCGTTCCGATTTCAGTTCCAGAGCGATTCGCCCAATGAGTCCTTGATATTTAGTCGTTTTCAGCCAATATCTTGGATTTTGAAAATTTCACTTTTTTGTGAAAATATCCACTAAATGAGGGAATAATATGTGTGAGGGTACCCCAGGAGAGTTCCAAATGTGTGTGGGTAGAATATATATCCCACGGGGTTAAAATTGAAAAAAGTTGAAAACATATTTTTTTTTGGACTTAGTCAATTTTACGGCGTTTATCAGACTTTCAGATATGGGAAATGTCAGTGAGCGTTCCGATTTCAGTTCCAGAGCGATTCGCCCAATGAGTCCTTGATATTTAGTCATTTTCAGCCAATATCTTGGATTTTGAAAATTTCACTTTTTTTTTTGAAAATATCTACTAAAAGAGGGAATAATATGTGTGAGGGTAACAAAGGAGAGTTCCAAATGTGTGTGGGTAGAATATATATCCCAAGGGGGTAAAATTGAAAAAAGTTTAAAAATATTTTTTGGGGGACTTAGTCATTATTCCGGCGTTTATCAGACTTTCAGATAAGGCAAATGTCAGTGAGGGCTCCGATTTCAATTCCAGAGCGATTCGCCCAATGAGTACTTGATATCTAGTCATTTTCAGCCAATTTTCTGGATTTTTGAAAATTTCACTTTTTTGTGAAAATATCCACTAAATGAGGGAATAATATGTGTGAGGGTACCCCAGTAGAGTTCCAAATGTGTGTGGGTAGAATATATATCCTAAGGGGGTAAAATTGAAAAAAGTTGAAAAAAATTTTTTTTTGGACTTAGTTATTATTCCGGCGTTTATCAGACTTTCAGATAGGGGAAATGTCAGTGAGTTTTACCGATTTCAGTTCCAGAGCGATTCGCCCAATGAGTCCTTGATATTTAGTCGTTTTTAGCCAATATTTTGGATTTTTGAAAATTTCACTTTCTTGTGACAATATCCACTAAATGAGGGAATAATATGTGTGAGGGTACCCCAGGAGAGTTCCAAATGTGTGTGGGTAGAATTTATATCCCACGGGGGTAAAATTGAAAAGAGTTGAAAACATTTTTTTTTTGGACTTAGTCATTTTCACGGCGTTTATCAGACATTCAGATAGGGGAAATGTCAGTGAGCGTTCCGATTTCAGTTCCAGAGCGATTCGCCCAATAAGTCCTTGATATTTCGTCGTTTACAGCCAATTTTCAGGATTTTTGAAAATTTCACTTTTTTTGTGAAAGTATCCACTAAATGAGGGAATGATATGTGTGAGGGTACCCCAGGAGAGTTCCAAATGTGTGTGGGTAGAATATATATCACTCGGGGGTAAAATTGAAAAGGTTGAAAAAAATTTTTTTTTCAACTTAGTCATTTTTCCGCCGTTATCAGACTTTCAGAGAGGGAAAATGTCAGTGAGTGTTCTGATTTCAGTTCCAAAGCGATTCGCCCAATGAGTACTTGATATTTAGTCGTTTTCAGCCAATTTTCTGGATTTTTTAAAATTTCACTTTTTTGTGAAAATATCCGCTAAATGAGGAAATAATATGTGTGAGGGTACCCCAAAAGAGTTCTAAATGTGTGTGGGTAGAATATATATCACACGGGGGTAAAATTGAAAAATGTTGAAAATATTTTTTTCTTAGACTTAGTCATTTTTCCGGCGTTTATCAGACTTTCAGAAAGGGGAAATGTCAGTGAGCGTTCCGATTTCAGTTCCAGAGCGATTCGCCCAATGAGTCCTTGATATTTAGTCGTTTTCAGCCAATTTTCTGGATTTTTGAAAATTTCACTTTTTTGTGAAAATATTCACACTAAAAGAGGGAATAATATGTGTGAAGGTACGCCAGTAGAGTTCCAAAAGTGTGTGGGTAGAATATATATCACACGGGGGTAAAATTGAAAAAAGTTGAAAATATTTTTTTCTTAGACTTAGTCATTTTTCCGGCGTTTATCAGACTTTCAGATAGGGGAAATGTCAGTGAGCGTTCCGATTTCAGTTCCAGAGCGATTCGCCCAATGAGTCCTTGATATTTAGTCGTTTTCAGCCAATTTTCAGTATTTTTGAAAATTTCACTTTTTTGTGAAAATATCCACTAAATGAGGGAATAATATGTGTGAGGGTACCCCAGGAGAGTTCCAAATGTGTGTGGGTAGAATTTATATTCCACGAGGGTAAAATTGAAAAAAGTTGAAAAAAAATTTTTTTTGGACTTAGTCATTTTCCCGGCGTTTATCAGACTTTCAGATAGGGGAAATGTCAGCGAGCGTTCCGATTTCAGTTACAGAGCGATTCGCCCAATGAGTCCTTGATATTTCGTCGTTTTCAGCCAATTTTCTGGATTCTTGAAAATTTCACTTTTTTGAGAAAATATCCACTAAAAGAGGGAATAATATGTGTGAGGGTACCCCAGGAGAGTTCCAAATGTGTATGGGTAGAATATAAATCCCACGGGGGTAAAATTGAAAAAAGTTGAAAAATTTTTTTTCTTAGACTTAGTCATTTTTCCGGCGTTTATCAGACTTTCAGATAGCTGAAATGTCAGTGAGCGTTCCAATTTCAGTTCCAGAGCTATTCTCTCAATGAGTCCTTGATATTTAGTCATTTTCAGCCAATTTTCTGGATTTTTGAAAATTTCACTTTTTTGTGAAAATATCCACTAAATGAGGGAATAATATGTGTGAAGGTACGCCAGTAGAGTTCAAAAAGTGTGTGGGTAGAATATATATCACACGGGGGTAAAATTGAAAAAAGTTGAAAATCTTTTTTTCTTAGACTTAGTCATTTTTCCGGCGTTTATCAGACTTTCAGATAGGGGAAATGTCAGTGAGCGTTCCGATTTCAGTTCCAGAGCGATTCGCCCAATGAGTCCTTGATATTTAGTCGTTTTCAGCCAATTTTCTGGATTTTTGAAAATTTCACTTTTTTGTGAAAATATCCACTAAAAGAGGGAATAATATGTGTGAGGGTACCCCAGGAGAGTTCCAAATGTGTGTGGGTAGAATATATATCCCACGGGGGTAAAATTGAAAAAAGTTTAAAAAAATTTTTTTTTTGGACTTAGTCATTTTCACGGCGTTTATCAGACTTTCACATAGGGGAAATGTCAGTGAGCGTTCCGATTTCAGTTCCAGAGCGATTCGCCCAATGAGTCCTTGATATTTTGTCATTTTCAGCCAATTTTCTGGATTTTTGAAAATTTCACGTTTTTTGTGAAAGTATCCACTAAATGAGGGAATGATATGTGTGAGGGTACCCCAGGAGAGTTCCAAATGTGTGTGGGTAGAATATATATCACACGGGGGTAAAATTGAAAAAAGTTTAAAACATTTTTTTTTTGGAATTAGTCATTTTTCCGCCGTTTAACAGAATTTCAGATACGGCAAACGTCAGTGAGCGTTCCGATTTCAGTCACAGAGCGATTCGCCCAGTGAGTCCTTGATATTTCGTCGTTTTCAGACAATTTTCTGAATTTTTGAAAATTTCACTTTTTTGTGAAAATATCCACTAAATGAGGGAATAATATGTGTGAGGGTACCCCAGGAGAGTTCCAAATGTGTGTGGGTAGAATATATATCCCACGGGGTTAAAATTGAAAAAAGTTGAAAACATATTTTTTTTTGGACTTAGTCAATTTTACAGCGTTGATCAGACTTTCAGATATGGGAAATGTCAGTGAGCGTTCCGATTTCAGTTCCAGAGCGATTCGCCCAATGAGTCCTTGATATTTAGTCGTTTTCAGCCAATATCTTGGATTTTGAAAATTTCACTTTTTTGTGAAAATATCCACTAAATGAGGGAATAATATGTGTGAGGGTACCCCAGGAGAGTTCCAAATGTGTGTGGGTAGAATATATATCCCACGGGGTTAAAATTGAAAAAAGTTGAAAACATATTTTTTTTTGGACTTAGTCAATTTTACGGCGTTTATCAGACTTTCAGATATGGGAAATGTCAGTGAGCGTTCCGATTTCAGTTCCAGAGCGATTCGCCCAATGAGTACTTGATATCTAGTCATTTTCAGCCAATTTTCTGGATTTTTGAAAATTTCACTTTTTTGTGAAAATATCCACTAAATGAGGGAATAATATGTGTGAGGGTACCCCAGTAGAGTTCCAAATGTGTGTGGGTAGAATATATATCCTAAGGGGGTAAAATTGAAAAAAGTTGAAAAAAATTTTTTTTTGGACTTAGTTATTATTCCGGCGTTTATCAGACTTTCAGATAGGGGAAATGTCAGTGAGTTTTACCGATTTCAGTTCCAGAGCGATTCGCCCAATGAGTCCTTGATATTTAGTCGTTTTCAGCCAATATTTTGGATTTTTGAAAATTTCACTTTCTTGTGACAATATCCACTAAATGAGGGAATAATATGTGTGAGGGTACCAAAGGAGAGTTCCAAATGTGTGTGGGTAGAATATATATCCCACGGGGGTAAAATTGAAAAGAGTTGAAAAAAATTTTTTTTTCAACTTAGTCATTTTTCCGCCGTTATCAGACTTTCAGAGAGGGAAAATGTCAGTGAGTGTTCCGATTTCAGTTCCAAAGCGATTCGCCCAATGAGTACTTGATATTTAGTCGTTTTCAGCCAATTTTCTGGATTTTTTAAAATTTCACTTTTTTGTGAAAATATCCGCTAAATGAGGAAATAATATGTGTGAGGGTACCCCAGGAGAGTTCTAAATGTGTGTGGGTAGAATATATATCACACGGTGGTAAAATTGAAAAATGTTGAAAATATTTTTTTCTTAGACTTAGTCATTTTTCCGGCGTTTATCAGACTTTCAGAAAGGGGAAATGTCAGTGAGCGTTCCGATTTCAGTTCCAGAGCGATTCGCCCAATGAGTCCTTGATATTTAGTCGTTTTCAGCCAATTTTCTGGATTTTTGAAAATTTCACTTTTTTGTGAAAATATTCACACTAAAAGAGGGAATAATATGTGTGAGGGTACCCCAGGAGAGTTCCAAATGTGTGTGGGTAGAATTTATATTCCACGAGGGTAAAATTGAAAAAAGTTGAAAAAAAATTTTTTTTGGACTTAGTCATTTTCCCGGCGTTTATCAGACTTTCAGATAGGGGAAATGTCAGCGAGCGTTCCGATTTCAGTTACAGAGCGATTCGCCCAATGAGTCCTTGATATTTCGTCGTTTTCAGCCAATTATCTGGATTCTTGAAAATTTCACTTTTTTGAGAAAATATCCACTAAAAGAGGGAATAATATGTGTGAGGGTACCCCAGGAGAGTTCCAAATGTGTATGGGTAGAATATAAATCCCACGGGGGTAAAATTGAAAAAAGTTGAAAAATTTTTTTTCTTAGACTTAGTCATTTTTCCGGCGTTTATCAGACTTTCAGATAGCTGAAATGTCAGTGAGCGTTCCAATTTCAGTTCCAGAGCTATTCTCTCAATGAGTCCTTGATATTTAGTCATTTTCAGCCAATTTTCTGGATTTTTGAAAATTTCACTTTTTTGTGAAAATATCCACTAAATGAGGGAATAATATGTGTGAAGGTACGCCAGTAGAGTTCAAAAAGTGTGTGGGTAGAATATATATCACACGGGGGTAAAATTGAAAAAAGTTGAAAATCTTTTTTTCTTAGACTTAGTCATTTTTCCGGCGTTTATCAGACTTTCAGATAGGGGAAATGTCAGTGAGCGTTCCAATTTCAGTTCCAGAGCTATTCTCTCAATGAGTCCTTGATATTTAGTCGTTTTCAGCCAATTTTCTGGATTTTTGAAAATTTCACTTTTTTGTGAAAATATCCACTAAATGAGGGAATAATATGTGTGAGGGTACCCCAGGAGAGTTCCAAATGTGTGTGGGTAGAATATATATCCCACGGGGGTAAAATTGAAAAAAGTTTAAAAAATTTTTTTTTTTGGACTTAGTCATTTTCACGGCGTTTATCAGACTTTCACATAGGGGAAATGTCAGTGAGCGTTCCGATTTCAGTTCCAGAGCGATTCGCCCAATGAGTCCTTGATATTTTGTCATTTTCAGCCAATTTTCTGGATTTTTGAAAATTTCACGTTTTTTGTGAAAGTATCCACTAAATGAGGGAATGATATGTGTGAGGGTACCCCAGGAGAGTTCCAAATGTGTGTGGGTAGAATATATATCACACGGGGGTAAAATTGAAAAAAGTTTAAAACATTTTTTTTTTGGAATTAGTCATTTTTCCGGCGTTTATCAGACTTTCAGATAGGGGAAATGTCAGTGAGCGTTCCGATTTCAGTTCCAGAGCGATTCGCCCAATGAGTACTTGATATTTAGTCGTTTCCAGCCAATATTTTGGATTTTTGAAAATTTCACTTTTTTGTGAAAATATCCACTAAATGAAGGAATAATATGTGTGAGGGTACCCCAGGAGAGTTCCACATGTGTGTGGGTAGAATTTATATCCCACAGTGGTAAAATTGAAAAAAGTTGAAAAAAAAATTTCTTTGACTTAGTCATTTTTCCGGTGTTTATCAGACTTTCAGATAGGGGAAATGTCAGTGAGCGTTCCGATTTCAGTTCCAGAGCGATTCAACCAATGAGTCCTTGATATTTAGTCGTTTTCAGCCAATATTTTGGATTTTTGAAAATTTCACTTTTTGTGAAAATATCCACACTAAAAGAGGGAATAATATGTGTGAAGGTACGCCAGTAGAGTTCCAAAAGTGTGTGGGTAGAATATATATCACACGGGGGTAAAATTGAAAAAAGTTGAAATTTTTTTTTTCTTAGACTTAGTCATTTTTCCAGCGTTTATCAGACTTTCAGAAAGGGGAAATGTCAGTGAGCATTCCGATTTCAGTTCCAGAGTTATTCGCCCAATGAGTACTTGATATTTAGTCGTTTTCAGCCAATATTTTGGATTTTTGAAAATTTCACTTTTTTGTGAAAATATCCACTAAATGAGGGAATAATATGTGTGAGGGTACCCCAGGAGAGTTTCAAATGTGTGTGGGTAGAATATATATCCCACGGGGGTAAAATTGAAAAAAGTTGAAAAAATATTTTTTTTTGGACTTATTCATTTTTCCGGCGTTTATCAGACTTTCAGATAGGGGAAATGTCAGTGAGTGTTCCGATTTCAGTTCCAGAGCGATTCGCCCAATGAGTCCTTGATATTTTGTCGTTTTCAGCCAATTTTCTGGATTTTTGAAAATTTCACTTTTTTGTGAAAATATCCACACTAAAAGAGGGAATAATATGTGTGAAGGTACGCCAGTAGAGTTCCAAAAGTGTGTGGGTAGAATATATATCACACGGGGGTAAAATTGAAAAAAGTTGAAAATATTTTTTTCTTAGACTTAGTCATTTTTCCAGCGTTTATCAGACTTTCAGATAGGGGAAATGTCAGTGAGCGTTCCGATTTCAGTTCCAGAGCGATTCGCCCAATGAGTCCTTGATATTTAGTCGTTTTCAGCCAATTTTCTGGATTTTTGAAAATTTCACTTTTTTGTGAAAATATCCACTAAAAGAGGGAATAATATGTGTGAGGGTACCCCAGGAGAGTTCCAAATGTGTGTGGGTAGAATATATATCCCACGGGGGTAAAATTGAAAAAAGTTTAAAAAATTTTTTTTTTTGGACTTAGTCATTTTCACGGCGTTTATCAGACTTTCACATAGGGGAAATGTCAGTGAGCGTTCCGATTTCAGTTCCAGAGCGATTCGCCCAATGAGTCCTTGATATTTTGTCATTTTCAGCCAATTTTCTGGATTTTTGAAAATTTCACTTTTTGTGAAAATATCCACACTAAAAGAGGGAATAATATGTGTGAAGGTACGCCAGTAGAGTTCCAAAAGTGTGTGGGTAGAATATATATCACACGGGGGTAAAATTGAAAAAGTTGAAATTTTTTTTTTCTTAGACTTAGTCATTTTTCCAGCGTTTATCAGACTTTCAGAGAGGGGAAATGTCAGTGAGCATTCCGATTTCAGTTCCAGAGTTATTCGCCCAATGAGTACTTGATATTTAGTCGTTTCCAGCCAATATTTTGGATTTTTGAAAATTTCACTTTTTTGTGAAAATATCCACTAAATGAAGGAATAATATGTGTGAGGGTACCCCAGGAGAGTTCCACATGTGTGTGGGTAGAATTTATATCCCACAGTGGTAAAATTGAAAAAAGTTGAAAAAAAAATTTCTTTGACTTAGTCATTTTTCCGGTGTTTATCAGACTTTCAGATAGGGGAAATGTCAGTGAGCGTTCCGATTTCAGTTCCAGAGCGATTCAACCAATGAGTCCTTGATATTTAGTCGTTTTCAGCCAATATTTTGGATTTTTGAAAATTTCACTTTTTTGTGAAAATATCCACTAAATGAGGGAATAATATGTGTGAAGGTACGCCAGTAGAGTTCCAAAAGTGTGTGGGTAGAATATATATCACACGGGGGTAAAATTGAAAAAAGTTGAAAATATTTTTTTCTTAGACTTAGTCATTTTTCCGGCGTTTATCAGACTTTCTGATAGGGGAAATGTCAGTGAGCGTTCCGATTTCAGTTCCAGAGCGATTCGCCCAATGAGTCCTTGATATTTAGTCGTTTTTAGCCAATTTTCTGGATTTTTGAAAATTTCACTTTTTGTGAAAATATCCACACTAAAAGAGGGAATAATATGTGTGAAGGTACGCCAGTAGAGTTCCAAAAGTGTGTGGGTAGAATATATATCACACGGGGGAAAAATTGAAAAAAGTTGAAATTTTTTTTTTCTTAGACTTAGTCATTTTTCCAGCGTTTATCAGACTTTCAGAGAGGGGAAATGTCAGTGAGCATTCCGATTTCAGTTCCAGAGTTATTCGCCCAATGAGTACTTGATATTTAGTCGTTTTCAGCCAATATTTTGGATTTTTGAAAATTTCACTTTTTTGTGAAAATATCCACTAAATGAGGGAATAATATGTGTGAGGGTACCCCAGGAGAGTTTCAAATGTGTGTGGGTAGAATATATATCCCACGGGGGTAAAATTGAAAAAAGTTGAAAAAATATTTTTTTTTGGACTTATTCATTTTTCCGGCGTTTATCAGACTTTCAGATAGGGGAAATGTCAGTGAGCGTTCCGATTTCAGTTCCAGAGCGATTCGCCCAATGAGTCCTTGATATTTTGTCGTTTTCAGCCAATTTTCTGGATTTTTGAAAATTTCACTTTTTTGTGAAAATATCCACACTAAAAGAGGGAATAATATGTGTGAAGGTACGCCAGTAGAGTTCCAAAAGTGTGTGGGTAGAATATATATCACACGGGGGTAAAATTGAAAAAAGTTGAAAATATTTTTTTCTTAGACTTAGTCATTTTTCCGGCGTTTATCAGACTTTCAGATAGGGGAAATGTCAGTGAGCATTCCGATTTCAGTTCCAGAGCGATTCGCCCAATGAGTCCTTGATATTTAGTCGTTTTCAGCCAATTTTCTGTATATTTGAAAATTTCACTTTTTTGTGAAAATATCCACTAAATGAGGGAATAATATGTGTGAGGGTACCCCAGGAGAGTTCCAAATGTGTGTGGGTAGAATTTATATCCCACGGGGGTAAAATTGAAAAAAGTTGAAATTTTTTTTTTCTTACACTTAGTCATTTTTCCAGCGTTTATTAGACTTTCAGAGAGGGGAAATGTCAGTGAGCATTCCGATTTCAGTTCCAGAGTTATTCGCCCAATGAGTACTTGATATTTAGTCGTTTTCAGCCAATATTTTGGATTTTTGAAAATTTCACTTTTTTGTGAAAATATCCACTAAATGAGGGAATAATATGTGTGAGGGTACCCCAGGAGAGTTTCAAATGTGTGTGGGTAGAATATATATCCCACGGGGGTAAAATTGAAAAAAGTTGAAAAAATATTTTTTTTTTGGACTTATTCATTTTTCCGGCGTTTATCAGACTTTCAGATAGGGGAAATGTCAGTGAGCGTTCCGATTTCAGTTCCAGAGCGATTCGCCCAATGAGTCCTTGATATTTTGTCGTTTTCAGCCAATTTTCTGGATTTTTGAAAATTTCTCTTTTTTGGAAAATATCCACTAAAAGAGGGAATAATATGTGTGACGGTACCCCAGGAGAGTTCCAAATGTGTTTGGGTAGAATTTATATTCCACGAGGGTAAAATTGAAAAAAGTTGAAAAAATATTTTTTTTGGACTTAGTCATTTTCCCGGCGTTTATCAGACTTTCAGATAGGGGAAATGTCAGCGAGCGTTCCGATTTCAGTTACAGAGCGATTCGCCCAATGAGTCCTTGATATTTCATCGTTTTCAGCCAATTTTCTGGATTCTTGAAAATTTCACTTTTTTGAGAAAATATCCACTAAAAGAGGGAATAATATGTGTGAGGGTACCCCAGGAGAGTTCCAAATGTGTTTGGGTAGAATATATATCCCACGGGGGTAAAATTGAAAAAAGTTTAAAAAATTTTTTTTTTGGACTTAGTCATTTTCACGGCGTTTATCAGACTTTCAGATAGGGGAAATGTCAGTGAGCGTTCCGATTTCAGTTCCAGAGCGATTCGCCCAATGAGTCCTTGATATTTAGTCGTTTTCAGCCAATATTTTGGATTTTTGAAAATTTCACTTTTTTGTGAAAATATCCACTAAATGAGGGAATAATATGTGTGAAGGTACGCCAGTAGAGTTCCAAAAGTGTGTGGGTAGAATATATATCACACGGGGGTAAAATTGAAAAAAGTTGAAAATATTTTTTTCTTCGACTTAGTCATTTTTCCGGCGTTTATCAGACTTTCAGATAGGGGAAATGTCAGTGAGCGTTCCGATTTCAGTTCCAGAGCGATTCGCCCAATGAGTCCTTAATATTTAGTCGTTTTCAGCCAATTTTCTGTATTTTTGAAAATTTCACTTTTTTGTGAAAATATCCACACTAAATGAGGGAATAATATGTGTGAAGGTAAGCCAGTAGAGGTCCAAAAGTGTGTGGGTAGAATATATATCACACGGGGCTAAAATTGAAAAAAGTTGAAAATATTTTATTCTTAGACTTAGTCATTTTTCCGGCGTTTATCAGACTTTCAGATAGGGGAAATGTCAGTGAGCGTTTCGATTTCAGTTCCAGAGCGATTCGCCCAATGAGTCCTTGATATTTAGTCGTTTTCAGCCAATTTTCTGTATTTTTGAAAATTTCACTTTTTTGTGAAAATATCGACTAAATGAGGGAATAATATGTGTGAGGGTACCCCAGGAGAGTTCCAAATGTGTGTGGGTAGAATTTATATCCCACGGGGGTAAAATTGAAAAAAGTTGAAATTTTTTTTTTCTTAGACTTAGTCATTTTTCCAGTGTTTATCAGACTTTCAGATAGGGGAAATGTCAGGGAGCATTCCGATTTCAGTTCCAGAGTGATTCGCCCAATGAGTACTTGATATTTAGTCGTTTTCAGCCAATATTTTGGATTTTTGAAAATTTCACTTTTTTGTGAAAATATCCACTAAATGAGGGAATAATATGTGTGAGGGTACCCCAGGAGAGTTCCAAAAGTGTGTGGGTAGAATATATATCACACGGGGGTAAAATTGAAAAAAGTTGAAAATATTTTTTTCTTAGACTTAGTCATTGTTCCGGCGTTTATCAGACTTTCAGATAGGGGAAATGTCAGTGAGCGTTCCGATTTCAGTTCCAGAGCGATTCGCCCAATGAGTCCTTGATATTTAGTCGTTTTCAGCCAATTTTCTGGATTTTTGAAAATTTCACTTTTTTGTGAAAATATCCACACTAAATGAGGGAATAATATGTGTGAAGGTACGCCAGTAGAGTTCCAAAAGTGTGTGGGTAGAATATATATCACACGGGGGTAAAATTGAAAAAAGTTGAAAATATTTTTTTCTTAGACTTAGTCATTTTTCCGGCGTTTATCAGACTTTCAGATAGGGGAAATGTCAGTGAGCGTTCCGATTTCAGTTCCAGAGCGATTCGCCCAATGAGTCCTTGATATTTAGTCGTTTTCAGCCAATTTTCTGGATTTTTGAAAATTTCACTTTTTTGTGAAAATATTCACACTAAATGAGGGAATAATATGTGTGAAGGTACGCCAGTAGAGTTCCAAAAGTGTGTGGGTAGAATATATATCACACGGGGGTAAAATTGAAAAAAGTTGAAATTTTTTTTTTCTTAGACTTAGTCATTTTTCCAGCGTTTATCAGACTTTCAGATAGGGGAAATGTCAGTGAGCATTCCGATTTCAGTTCCAGAGTTATTCGCCCAATAAGTACTTGATATTTAGTTGTTTTCAGCCAATATTTTGGATTTTTGAAAATTTCACCTTTTTGTGAAAATATCCACTAAATGAGGGAATAATATGTGTGAGGGTACCCCAGGAGAGTTTCAAATGTGTGTGGGTAGAATATATATCCCACAGGGGTAAAATTGAAAAAAGTTGAAAAAATATTTTTTTTTGGACTTATTCATTTTTCCGGCGTTTATCAGACTTTCAGATAGGGGAAATGTCAGTGAGCGTTCCGATTTCAGTTCCAGAGCGATTCGCCCAATGAGTCCTTGATATTTTGTCGTTTTCAGCCAATTTTCTGGATTTTTAAAAATTTCTCTTTTTTGGAAAATATCCACTAAAAGAGCGAATAATATGTGTGACGGTACCCCAGGAGAGTTCCAAATGTGTGTGGGTAGAATTTATATTCCACGAGGGTAAAATTGAAAAAAGTTGAAAAAATATTTTTTTTGGACTTAGTCATTTTCCCGGCGTTTATCAGACTTTCAGATAGGGGAAATGTCAGCGAGCGTTCCGATTTCAGTTACAGAGCGATTCGCCCAATGAGTCCTTGATATTTCATCGTTTTCAGCCAATTTTCTGGATTCTTGAAAATTTCACTTTTTTGAGAAAATATCCACTAAAAGAGGGAATAATATGTGTGAGGGTACCCCAGGAGAGTTCCAAATGTGTTTGGGTAGAATATATATCCCACGGGGGTAAAATTGAAAAAAGTTTAAAAAATTTTTTTTTTGGACTTAGTCATTTTCATGGCGTTTATCAGACTTTCAGATAGGGGAAATGTCAGTGAGCGTTCCGATTTCAGTTCCAGAGCGATTCGCCCAATGAGTCCTTGATATTTAGTCGTTTTCAGCCAATATTTTGGATTTTTGAAAATTTCACTTTTTTGTGAAAATATCCACTAAATGAGGGAATAATATGTGTGAAGGTACGCCAGTAGAGTTCCAAAAGTGTGTGGGTAGAATATATATCACACGGGGGTAAAATTGAAAAAAGTTGAAAATATTTTTTTCTTCGACTTAGTCATTTTTCCGGCGTTTATCAGACTTTCAGATAGGGGAAATGTCAGTGAGCGTTCCGATTTCAGTTCCAGAGCGATTCGCCCAATGAGTCCTTAATATTTAGTCGTTTTCAGCCAATTTTCTGTATTTTTGAAAATTTCACTTTTTTGTGAAAATATCCACACTAAATGAGGGAATAATATGTGTGAAGGTAAGCCAGTAGAGGTCCAAAAGTGTGTGGGTAGAATATATATCACACGGGGCTAAAATTGAAAAAAGTTGAAAATATTTTATTCTTAGACTTAGTCATTTTTCCGGCGTTTATCAGACTTTCAGATAGGGGAAATGTCAGTGAGCGTTCCGATTTCAGTTCCAGAGCGATTCACCCAATGAGTCCTTGATATTTAGTCGTTTTCAGCCAATTTTCTGTATTTTTGAAAATTTCACTTTTTTGTGAAAATATCGACTAAATGAGGGAATAATATGTGTGAGGGTACCCCAGGAGAGTTCCAAATGTGTGTGGGTAGAATTTATATCCCACGGGGGTAAAATTGAAAAAAGTTGAAATTTTTTTTTTCTTAGACTTAGTCATTTTTCCAGTGTTTATCAGACTTTCAGATAGGGGAAATGTCAGGGAGCATTCCGATTTCAGTTCCAGAGTGATTCGCCCAATGAGTACTTGATATTTAGTCGTTTTCAGCCAATATTTTGGATTTTTGAAAATTTCACTTTTTTGTGAAAATATCCACTAAATGAGGGAATAATATGTGTGAAGGTACGCCAGTAGAGTTCCAAAAGTGTGTGGGTAGAATATATATCACACGGGGGTAAAATTGAAAAAAGTTGAAAATATTTTTTTCTTAGACTTAGTCATTTTTCCGGCGTTTATCAGACTTTCAGATAGGGGAAATGTCAGTGAGCGTACCGATTTCAGTTCCAGAGCGATTCGCCCAATGAGTCCTTGATATTTAGTCGTTTTCAGCCAATTTTCTGGATTTTTGAAAATTTCACTTTTTTGTGAAAATATCCACTAAATGAGGGAATAATATGTGTGAGGGTACCCCAGGAGAGTTCCAAATGTGTGTGGGTAGAATTTATATCCCACGGGGGTAAAATTGAAAAAAGTTGAAATTTTTTTTTTCTTAGACTGTCATTTTTCCAGCGTTTATCAGACTTTCAGATAGGGGAAATGTCAGTGAGCATTCCGATTTCAGTTCCAGAGTTATTCGCCCAATGAGTACTTGATATTTAGTCGTTTTCAGCCAATATTTTGGATTTTTGAAAATTTCACTTTTTTGTGAAAATATCCACTAAATGAGGGAATAATATGTGTGAGGGTACCCCAGGAGAGTTTCAAATGTGTGTGGGTAGAATATATATCCCACAGGGGTAAAATTGAAAAAAGTTGAAAAAATATTTTTTTTTGGACTTATTCATTTTTCCGGCGTTTATCAGACTTTCAGATAGGGGAAATGTCAGTGAGCGTTCCGATTTCAGTTCCAGAGCGATTCGCCCAATGAGTCCTTGATATTTAGTCGTTTTCAGCCAATTTTCAGTATTTTGAAAATTTCACTTTTTTGGGAAAATATCCACTAAATAAGGGAATAATATGTGTGAGGGTACCCCAGGAGAGTTCCAAATGTGTGTGGGTAGAATTTATATCCTAAAATTGAAAAAAGTTGAAAAAATATTTTTTTTGGACTTAGTCATTTTCCCGGCTTTTATCAGACTTTCAGATAGGGGTAATGTCAGCGAGCGTTCCGATTTCAGTTCCAGAGCGATTCGCCCAATGAGTCCTTGATATTTAGTCGTTTTCAGCCAATTTTCTGGATTTTTGAAAATTTCAATTTTTTGAGAAAATATCCACTAAAAGAGGGAATAATATGTGTGAGGGTACCCCAGGAGAGTTCCAAATGTGTTTGGGTAGAATATATATCCAACGGGGGTAAAATTGAAAAGAGTTGAAAACATATTTTTTTTGGACTTAGTCATTTTCCCGGCGTTTATCAGACTTTCAAATAGGGGAAATGACAGTGAGCGTTCCGATTTCAGTTCCAGAGCGATTCGCCCAATGAGTCCTTGATATTTAGTCGTTTTCAGCCAATTTTCTGGATTTTTGAAAATTTCACTTTTTTGTGAAAATATCCACTAAATGAGGGAATAATATGTGTGAAGGTACGCCAGTAGAGTTCAAAAAGTGTGTGGGTAGAATATATATCACACGGGGGTAAAATTGAAAAAAGTTGAAAATCTTTTTTTCTTAGACTTTGTCATTTTACCGGTGTTTATCAGACTTTCAGATAGGGGAAATGTCAGTGAGCGTTCCGATTTCAGTTCCAGAGCGATTCGCCCAATGAGTCCTTGATATTTAGTCGTTTTCAGCCAATTTTCTGTATATTTGAAAATTTCACTTTTTTGTGAAAATATCCACTAAATGAGGGAATAATATGTGTGAGGGTACCCCAGGAGAGTTCCAAATGTGTGTGGGCAGAATTTATATCCCACGGGGGTAAAATTGAAAAAAGTTGAAATTTTTTTTTTCTTAGACTTAGTCATTTTTCCAGCGTTTATCAGACTTTCAGAGAGGGGAAATGTCAGTGAGCATTCCGATTTCAGTTCCAGAGTTATTCGCCCAATGAGTACTTGATATTTAGTCGTTTTCAGCCAATATTTTGTATTTTTGAAAATTTCACTTTTTTGTGAAAATAACCACTAAATGAGGGAATAATATGTGTGAGGGTACCCCAGGAGAGTTCCAAATGTGTGTGGGTAGAATTTATATTCCACGAGGGTAAAACTGAAAAAAGTTGAAAAAATATTTTTTTTGGACTTAGTCATTTTCCCGGCGTTTATCAGACTTTCAGATAGGGGAAATGTCAGCGAGCGTTCCGATTTCAGTTACAGAGCGATTCGCCCAATGAGTCCTTGATATTTAGTCGTTTTCAGCCAATATTTTGGATTTTTGAAAATTTCACTTTTTTGTGAAAATATCCACTAAATGAGGGAATAATATGTGTGAAGGTACGCCAGTAGAGGTCCAAAAGTGTGTGGGTAGAATATATATCACACGGGGGTAAAATTGAAAAAAGTTGAAAATATTTTTTTCTTAGACTTAGTCATTTTTCCGGCGTTTATCAGACTTTCAGATAGGGGAAATGTCAGTGAGAGTTCCGATTTCAGTTCCAGAGCGATTCGCCCAATGAGTCCTAGATATTTAGTCGTTTTCAGCCAATTTTCTGTATTTTTGAAAATTTCACTTTTTTGTGAAAATATCGACTAAATGAGGGAATAATATGTGTGAGGGTACCCCAGGAGAGTTCCAAATGTGTGTGGGTAGAATTTATATCCCACGGGGGTAAATTGAAAAAAGTTGAAATTTTTTTTTTCTTAGACTTAGTCATTTTTCCAGTGTTTATCAGACTTTCAGATAGGGGAAATGTCAGTGAGCATTCCAATTTCAGTTCCAGAGTGATTCGCCCAATGAGTACTTGATATTTAGTCGTTTTCAGCCAATGTTTTGGATTTTTGAAAATTTCACTTTTTTGTGAAAATATCCACTAAATGAGGGAATAATATGTGTGAAGGTACGCCAGTAGAGTTCCAAAAGTGTGTGGGTAGAATATATATCACACGGGGGTAAAATTGAAAAATGTTGAAAATATTTTTTTCTTAGACTTAGTCATTTTTCCGGCGTTTATCAGACTTTCAGATAGGGGAAATGTCAGTGAGCGTTCCGATTTCAGTTCCAGAGCGATTCGCCCAATGAGTCCTTGATATTTAGTCGTTTTCAGCCAATTTTCTGGATTTTTGAAAATTTCACTTTTTTGTGAAAATATCCACTCTAAATGAGGGAATAATATGTGTGAAGGTACGCCAGTAGAGTTCCAAAAGTGTGTGGGTAGAATATATATCACACGGGGGTAAAATTGAAAAAAGTTGAAAATATTTTTTTCTTAGACTTAGTCATTTTTCCGGCGTTTATCAGACTTTCAGATAGGGGAAATGTCAGTGAGCGTTCCGATTTCAGTTCCAGAGCGATTCGCCCAATGAGTCCTTAATATTTAGTCGTTTTCAGCCAATTTTCTGGATTTTTGAAAATTTCACTTTTTTCTGAAAATATCCACACTAAATGAGGGAATAATATGTGTGAAGGTACGCCAGTAGAGTTCCAAAAGTGTGTGGGTAGAATATATATCACACGGGGGTAAAATTGAAAAAAGTTGAAACTATTTTTTTCTTAGACTTAGTCATTTTTCTGGCGTTTATCAGACTTTCAGATAGGGGAAATGTCAGTGAGCATTCCGATTTCAGTTCCAGAGCGATTCGCCCAATGAGTCCTTGATATTTAGTCGTTTTCAGCCAATTTTCTGTATTTTTGAAAATTTCACTTTTTTGTGAAAATATCCACTAAATGAGGGAATAATATGTGTGAGGGTACCCCAGGAGAGTTCCAAATGTGTGTGGGTAGAATTTATATCCCACGGGGGTAAAATTGAAAAAAGTTGAAAATTTTTTTTCTTAGACTTAGTCATTTTTCCGGCGTTTATAACACTTTCAGATAGGGGAAATGTCAGTGAGCATTCCGATTTCAGTTCCAGAGTGATTCGCCCAATGAGTCCTTGATATTTAGTCGTTTTCAGCCAATTTTCTGGATTTTTGAAAATTTCACTTTTTCGTGAAAATATCCACTAAATGAGGGAATAATATGTGTGAGGGTACCCCAGGAGAGATCCATAAGAATGAAGTGATTAACCAGAGTCAGCATGGGTTTGTAACTAACAAGTCATGTCAGACTAACTTAATTTCCTTCTATGACAGAATCACTGACTGGGTGGATCAGGGAAATTCTGTAGATATAGTATATCTTGACTTCAGCAAAGCATTTGACAAAGTATCTCACACCATCCTTATTGAAAAAATGACCAAGTATGCAATGGACCAGGCAACTGTTAGGTGGATTCATAACTGGCTTAGTGATCGGACTCAAAGGGTGGTTGTAAATGGCTTCACATCCAGCTGGATGAATGTCTCAAGTGGGCTACCACAGGGCTCCGTCCTGGGACCTGTATTGTTCAACATCTTTATCAATGATTTAGATGAAGGAATTGAGGGTAAACTGATTAAATTTGCTGATGACACAAAGCTAGGAGGGATAGCTAATACTAGAGAAGAGAGAGAGAGAGGATTCAAAAAGACCTAAATAAACTGGAGCAGTGGGCAGCAACCAACAGAATGGTTTTTAACAGGGAAAAATGCAAAGTACTACATCTGGGCAATAAAAATGAAAAAAGCATATACAGAATGGGAGGAATAGAGCTAAGCAACAGTACATGTGAAAAAGACTTAGGTATACTAATAGATCATAGACTGAACATGAGTCAACAGTGTGATGCAGCAGCAAAAAAGGCAAATACAATTCTGGGATGTATTAACAGAAGCATACAGTCTAGATCACGTGAAGTCATTATCGGTCTTTACTCCTCTTTGGTCAGACCTCATCTGGAATACTGTGTACAGTTTTGGGCACCACATTTTAAAAAAGACATAGACAAACTGGAGCAAGTTCAGAGAAGAGCGACCAGAATGGTGACTGGTCTGCAAACCATGTCCTATGAGGAACGGTTGCAGGATTTGGGAATGTTTAGCTTGCAAAAAAGAAGACTGAGAGGAGACTTAATAGCTGTCTACAAATATGTCAAGGGCTGTCACATTGTAGAAGGATCATCTTTATTCTCATTTGCACAAGGAAAGACTAGAAGCAATGGGATGAAACTAAATGGGAGGAGACACAGATTAGATATTAGAAAAAACTTTTTGACAGTTAGGGTGATTAATGAGTGGAACAGGCTGCCACAAAAGGTGGTGAGTTCCCCTTCAATGGACGTCTTCAAACAGAGGCTGGACAGACATCTGTCTGAGATGATTTAGTGAATCCTGCTTTGAGCAGGGGGTTGGACCAGATGACCCAGGAGGTCCCTTCCAACTCTACCATTCTATGATTCTATGTGTGTGGGTTGAATTTATATCCCACAGGGGTAAAATTGAAAAACGTTGAAAAAAATTTTTTTGGACTTAGTCATTTTTCCGGCGTTTATCAGACTTTCAGATAGGGGAAATGTCAGCGAGCGTTCCGATTTCAGTTCCAGAGCGATTCGCCCAATGAGTCCTTGATATTTCGTCGTTTTCAGACAATTTTCTGGATTTTTGAAAATTTCACTTTTTTGTGAAAATATCCACTAAATGAGGGAACAATATGAGTGAGGGTACCCCAGTAGATTTCCAAATGTGTGTGGGTAGAATATATATCCCACAGGGGTAAAATTGAAAAAAGTTGAAAAAAATTTTTTCTTAGACTTAGTCATTTTTCCGGCGTTTATCAGACTTTCAGATAGGGAAAATGTCAGTGAGCGTTCCGATTTCAGTTCCAGAGCGATTCGCCGAATGAGTCCTTGATATTTAGTCATTTTCAGCCAATATTTTGGATTTTTGAAAATTTCACTTTTTTGTGAAAATATCAACTAAATGAAGGAATAATATGTGTGAAGGTACGCCAGTAGAGTTCCAAAAGTGTGTGGGTAGAATATATATCACACGGGGGTAAAATTGAAAAAAGTTGAAAATCTTTTTTTCTTAGACTTAGTCATTTTTCCAGCGTTTATCAGACTTTCAGATAGGGGAAATGTCAGTGAGCGTTCCGATTTCAGTTCCAGAGCGATTCGCCGAATGAGTCCTTGATATTATTCATTTTCAGCCAATTTAATGGATTTTTGAAAATTTCACTTTTTTGTGAAAATATCCACTAAATGAGGGAATAATATGTGTGAGGGTACCCCAGGAGAGTTCCAAATGTGTGTGGGTAGAATATATATCACACGGGGGTAAAATTGAAAAAAGTTGAAATTTTTTTTTTCTTAGACTTAGTCATTTTTCCGGCGTTTATGAGACTTTCAGATAGGGTAAATGTCAGTGAGCATTCCAATTTCAGTTCCAGAGCTATTCTCTCAATGAGTCCTTGATATTTAGTCGTTTTCAGCCAATTTTCTGGATTTTTGAAAATTTCACTTTTTTTGTGAAAGTATCCACTAAATGAGGGAATAATATGTGTGAGGGTACCCCAGGAGAGTTCCAAATGTGTGTGGGTAGAATTTATATCCCACAGGGGTAAAATTGAAAAACGTTGAAAAAATTTTTTTTTGGACTTAGTCATTTTTCCGGTGTTTATTACACTTTTGGATAGGGCAAATGTCAGTGAGCGTTCCGATTTCAGTTCCAGAGCGATTCGCTCAATGAGTCCTTGATATTATTCATTTTCAGCCAATTTAATGGATTTTTGAAAATTTCACTTTTTTGTGAAAATATCCACTAAATGAGGGAATAATATGTGTGAAGGTACGCCAGTAGAGTTCAAAAAGTGTGTGGGTAGAATATATATCACACGGGGGTAAAATTGAAAAAAGTTGAAAATCTTTTTTTCTTAGACTTAGTCATTTTTCTGGCGTTTATCAGACTTTCAGATAGGGGAAATGTCAGTGCGCGTTCCAATTTCAGTTCCAGAGCTATTCTCTCAATGAGTCCTTGATATTTAGTCGATTTCAGCCAATTTTCTGGATTTTTGAAAATTTCACTTTTTTGTGAAAATATCCACTAAATGAGGGAATATTATGTGTGAAGGTACGCCAGTAGAGTTCAAAAAGTGTGTGGGTAGAATATATATCACACGGGGGTAAAATTGAAAAAAGTTGAAAATCTTTTTTTCTTAGACTTTGTCATTTTACCGGTGTTTATCAGACTTTCAGATAGGGGAAATGTCAGTGAGCGTTCCAATTTCAGTTCCAGAGCGATTCGCCCAATGAGTCCTTGATATTTAGTCGTTTTCAGCCAATTTTCTGGATATTTGAAAATTTCACTTTTTTGTGAAAATATCCACTAAATGAGGGAATAATATGTGTGAGGGTACCCCAGGAGAGTTCCAAATGTGTGTGGGTAGAATATATATCCCACGGGGGCAAAATTGAAAAAAGTTGAAAAAATTATTTCTTAGACTTAGTCATTTTTCCGGCGTTTATCAGACTTTCAGATAGGGGAAATGTCAGTGAGCGTAACGATTTCAGTTCCAGAGCGATTCGCCCAATGAGTCCTTGACATTTAGTCGTTTTCAGCCAACATTTTGGATTTTTGAAAATTTCACTTTTTTGTGAAAATATCCACTAAATGAAGGAATAATATGTGTGAAGGTACGCCAGTAGAGTTCCAAAAGTGTGTGGGTAGAATACATATCACACGGGGGTAAAATTGAAAAGAGTTGAAAACATTTTTTTTTTGGACTTAGTCATTTTTCCGGCGTTAATCAGACTTTCAGATAGGGGAAATGTCAGTGAGCGTTCCGATTTCAGTTCCAGAGCGATTCGCCCAATGAGTCCTTGATATTTAGTCGTTTTCAGCCAATTTTCTGGATTTTTGAAAATTTCACTTTTTTTGTGAAAGTATCCACTAAATGAGGGAATAATATGTGTGAGGGTCCCCCAGGAGAGTTCCAAATGTGTGTGGGTAGAATATATATCCCACGGGGTAAAATTGAAAAAAGTTGAAAAATTTTTTTTCTTACACTTAGTCATTTTTCCGGCGTTTATCAGACTTTCAGATAGGGGAAATGTCACTGAGCGTTCCGATTTCAGTTCCAGAGCGATTCGCCCAATGAGTCCTTGACATTTAGTAGTTTTCAGCCAACATTTTGGATTTTTGAAAATTTCACTTTTTTGTGAAAATATCCACTAAATGAAGGAATAATATGTGTGAAGGTACGCCAGTAGAGTTCCAAAAGTGTGTGGGTAGAATACATATCACACGGGGGTAAAATTGAAAAAAGTTGAAAATCTTTTTTTCTTAGACTTTGTCATTTTACCGGTGTTTATCAGACTTTCAGATAGGGGAAATGTCAGTGAGCGTTCCAATTTCAGTTCCAGAGCGATTCGCCCAATGAGTCCTTGATATTTAGTCGTTTTCAGCCAATTTTCTGGATATTTGAAAATTTCACTTTTTTGTGAAAATATCCACTAAATGAGGGAATAATATGTGTGAGGGTACCCCAGGAGAGTTCCAAATGTGTGTGGGTAGAATATATATCCCACGGGGTAAAATTGAAAAAAGTTGAAAAATTTTTTTTCTTACACTTAGTCATTTTTCCGGCGTTTATCAGACTTTCAGATAGGGGAAATGTCACTGAGCGTTCCGATTTCAGTTCCAGAGCGATTCGCCCAATGAGTCCTTGACATTTAGTAGTTTTCAGCCAACATTTTGGATTTTTGAAAATTTCACTTTTTTGTGAAAATATCCACTAAATGAAGGAATAATATGTGTGAAGGTACGCCAGTAGAGTTCCAAAAGTGTGTGGGTAGAATACATATCACACGGGGGTAAAATTGAAAAAAGTTGAAAATCTTTTTTTCTTAGACTTTGTCATTTTACCGGTGTTTATCAGACTTTCAGATAGGGGAAATGTCAGTGAGCGTTCCAATTTCAGTTCCAGAGCGATTCGCCCAATGAGTCCTTGATATTTAGTCGTTTTCAGCCAATTTTCTGGATATTTGAAAATTTCACTTTTTTGTGAAAATATCCACTAAATGAGGGAATAATATGTGTGAGGGTACCCCAGGAGAGTTCCAAATGTGTGTGGGTAGAATATATATCCCACGGGGGCAAAATTGAAAAAAGTTGAAAAAATTATTTCTTAGACTTAGTCATTTTTCCGGCGTTTATCAGACTTTCAGATAGGGGAAATGTCAGTGAGCGTAACAATTTCAGTTCCAGAGCGATTCGCCCAATGAGTCCTTGACATTTAGTCGTTTTCAGCCAACATTTTGGATTTTTGAAAATTTCACTTTTTTGTGAAAATATCCACTAAATGAAGGAATAATATGTGTGAAGGTACGCCAGTAGAGTTCCAAAAGTGTGTGGGTAGAATACATATCACACGGGGGTAAAATTGAAAAGAGTTGAAAGCATTTTTTTTTTGGACTTAGTCATTTTTCCGGCGTTAATCAGACTTTCAGATAGGGGAAATGTCAGTGAGCGTTCCGATTTCAGTTCCAGAGCGATTCGCCCAATGAGTCCTTGATATTTAGTCGTTTTCAGCCAATTTTCTGGATTTTTGAAAATTTCACTTTTTTTGTGAAAGTATCCACTAAATGAGGGAATAATATGTGTGAGGGTCCCCCAGGAGAGTTCCAAATGTGTGTGGGTAGAATATATATCCCACGGGGTAAAATTGAAAAAAGTTGAAAAATTTTTTTTCTTACACTTAGTCATTTTTCCGGCGTTTATCAGACTTTCAGATAGGGGAAATGTCACTGAGCGTTCCGATTTCAGTTCCAGAGCGATTCGCCCAATGAGTCCTTGACATTTAGTAGTTTTCAGCCAACATTTTGGATTTTTGAAAATTTCACTTTTTTGTGAAAATATCCACTAAATGAAGGAATAATATGTGTGAAGGTACGCCAGTAGAGTTCCAAAAGTGTGTGGGTAGAATACATATCACACGGGGGTAAAATTGAAAAAAGTTGAAAATCTTTTTTTCTTAGACTTTGTCATTTTACCGGTGTTTATCAGACTTTCAGATAGGGGAAATGTCAGTGAGCGTTCCAATTTCAGTTCCAGAGCGATTCGCCCAATGAGTCCTTGATATTTAGTCGTTTTCAGCCAATTTTCTGGATATTTGAAAATTTCACTTTTTTGTGAAAATATCCACTAAATGAGGGAATAATATGTGTGAGGGTACCCCAGGAGAGTTCCAAATGTGTGTGGGTAGAATATATATCCCACGGGGGCAAAATTGAAAAAAGTTGAAAAAATTATTTCTTAGACTTAGTCATTTTTCCGGCGTTTATCAGACTTTCAGATAGGGGAAATGTCAGTGAGCGTAACGATTTCAGTTCCAGAGCGATTCGCCCAATGAGTCCTTGACATTTAGTCGTTTTCAGCCAACATTTTGGATTTTTGAAAATTTCACTTTTTTGTGAAAATATCCACTAAATGAAGGAATAATATGTGTGAAGGTACGCCAGTAGAGTTCCAAAAGTGTGTGGGTAGAATACATATCACACGGGGGTAAAATTGAAAAGAGTTGAAAACATTTTTTTTTTGGACTTAGTCATTTTTCCGGCGTTAATCAGACTTTCAGATAGGGGAAATGTCAGTGAGCGTTCCGATTTCAGTTCCAGAGCGATTCGCCCAATGAGTCCTTGATATTTAGTCGTTTTCAGCCAATTTTCTGGATTTTTGAAAATTTCACTTTTTTTGTGAAAGTATCCACTAAATGAGGGAATAATATGTGTGAGGGTCCCCCAGGAGAGTTCCAAATGTGTGTGGGTAGAATATATATCCCACGGGGTAAAATTGAAAAAAGTTGAAAAATTTTTTTTCTTACACTTAGTCATTTTTCCGGCGTTTATCAGACTTTCAGATAGGGGAAATGTCACTGAGCGTTCCGATTTCAGTTCCAGAGCGATTCGCCCAATGAGTCCTTGACATTTAGTAGTTTTCAGCCAACATTTTGGATTTTTGAAAATTTCACTTTTTTGTGAAAATATCCACTAAATGAAGGAATAATATGTGTGAAGGTACGCCAGTAGAGTTCCAAAAGTGTGTGGGTAGAATACATATCACACGGGGGTAAAATTGAAAAACGTTGAAAAATATTTTTTTTTGGACTTAGTCATTTTTTCGGCGTTTATCAGACTTTCAGATAGGGGAAATGTCAGTGAGCGTTCCGATTTCAGTTCCAGAGCGATTCGCCCAATGAGTCCTTGATATTTAGTCGTTTTCAGCCAATTTTCTGGATTTTTGAAAATTTCACTTTTTTTGTGAAAATATCCACTAAATGAGGGAATAATATGTGTGAGGGTACCCCAGGAGAGTTCCAAATGTGTGTGGGTAGAATATATGTCCCACGGGGGTAAAATTGAAAAAAGTTGAAATTTTTTTTTTCTTAGACTTAGTCATTTTTCCAGCGTTTATCAGACTTTCAGATAGGGGAAATGTCAGTGAGCATTTCGATTTCAGTTCCAGAGTTATTCGCCCAATGAGTACTTGATATTTAGTCGTTTTCAGCCAATATTTTGTATTTTTGAAAATTTCACTTTTTTGTGAAAATAACCACTAAATGAGGGAATAATATGTGTGAGGGTACCCCAGGAGAGTTCCAAATGTGTGTGGGTAGAATTTATATTCCACGAGGGTAAAACTGAAAAAAGTTGAAAAAATATTTTTTTTGGACTTAGTCATTTTCCCGGCGTTTATCAGACTTTCAGATAGGGGAAATGTCAGCGAGCGTTCCGATTTCAGTTACAGAGCGATTCGCCCAATGAGTCCTTGATATTTAGTCGTTTTCAGCAAATATTTTGGATTTTTGAAAATTTCACTTTTTTGTGAAAATATCCACTAAATGAGGGAATAATATGTGTGAAGGTACGCCAGTAGAGGTCCAAAAGTGTGTGGGTAGAATATATATCACACGGGGGTAAAATTGAAAAAAGTTGAAAATATTTTTTTCTTAGACTTAGTCATTTTTCCGGCGTTTATCAGACTTTCAGATAGGGGAAATGTCAGTGAGAGTTCCGATTTCAGTTCCAGAGCGATTCGCCCAATGAGTCCTAGATATTTAGTCGTTTTCAGCCAATTTTCTGTATTTTGAAAATTTCACTTTTTTGTGAAAATATCGACTAAATGAGGGAATAATATGTGTGAGGGTACCCCAGGAGAGTTCCAAATGTGTGTGGGTAGAATTTATATCCCACGGGGGTAAATTGAAAAAAGTTGAAATTTTTTTTTTCTTAGACTTAGTCATTTTTCCAGTGTTTATCAGACTTTCAGATAGGGGAAATGTCAGTGAGCATTCCGATTTCAGTTCCAGAGTGATTCGCCCAATGAGTACTTGATATTTAGGCGTTTTCAGCCAATGTTTTGGATTTTTGAAAATTTCACTTTTTTGTGAAAATATCCACTAAATGAGGGAATAATATGTGTGAAGGTACGCCAGTAGAGTTCCAAAAGTGTGTGGGTAGAATATATATCACACGGGGGTAAAATTGAAAAAAGTTGAAAATATTTTTTTCTTAGACTTATTCATTTTTCCGGCGTTTATCAGACTTTCAGATAGGGGAAATGTCAGTGAGCGTTCCGATTTCAGTTCCAGAGCGATTCGCCCAATGAGTCCTTGATATTTAGTCGTTTTCAGCCAATTTTCTGGATTTTTGAAAATTTCACTTTTTTGTGAAAATATCCACTCTAAATGAGGGAATAATATGTGTGAAGGTACGCCAGTAGAGTTCCAAAAGTGTGTGGGTAGAATATATATCACACAGGGGTAAAATTGAAAAAAGTTGAAAATATTTTTTTCTTAGACTTAGTCATTTTTCCGGCGTTTATCAGACTTTCAGATAGGGGAAATGTCAGTGAGCGTTCCGATTTCAGTTCCAGAGCGATTCGCCCAATGAGTCCTTAATATTTAGTCGTTTTCAGCCAATTTTCTGGATTTTTGAAAATTTCACTTTTTTCTGAAAATATCCACACTAAATGAGGGAATAATATGTGTGAAGGTACGCCAGTAGAGTTCCAAAAGTGTGTGGGTAGAATATATATCACACGGGGGTAAAATTGAAAAAAGTTGAAACTATTTTTTTCTTAGACTTAGTCATTTTTCTGGCGTTTATCAGACTTTCAGATAGGGGAAATGTCAGTGAGCATTCCGATTTCAGTTCCAGAGCGATTCGCCCAATTCTGTCCTTGATATTTTGTCGTTTTCAGCCAATTTTCTGGATTTTTGAAAATTTCTCTTTTTTGTGAAAATATCCACTCAAAGAGGGAATAATATGTGTGACGGTACCAAAGGAGAGTTCCAAATGTGTGTGGGTAGAATATATATCCCACGGGGGTAAAATTGAAAAGAGTTTAAAACATTTTTTTTTTGGACTTAGTCATTCTTCCGGCGTTTATCAGACTTTCAGATAGGGAAAATGTCAGTGAGCGTTCCGATTTCAGTTCCAGAGCGATTCGCCCAATGAGTCCTTGATATTTAGTCGTTTTCAGCCAATTTTCAGTATTTTTGAAAATTTCACTTTTTTTGTGAAAATATCCACTAAATGAGGGAATAATATGTGTGAGGGTACCCCAGGAGAGTTCCAAATGTGTGTGGGTAGAATTTATATCCCACGAGGGTAAAATTAAAAAAAGTTGAAAAAATATTTTTTTTGGACTTAGTCATTTTCCCGGCTTTTATCAGACTTTCAGATAGGGGTAATGTCAGCGAGCGTTCCGATTTCAGTTCCAGAGCGATTCGCCCAATGAGTCCTTGATATTTCGTCGTTTTCAGCCAATTTTCTGGATTCTTGAAAATTTCACTTTTTTGAGAAAATATCCACTAAAAGAGGGAATAATATGTGTGAGGGTACCCCAGTAGATTTCCAAATGTGTGTAGGTAGAATATACATCCCACGGGGGTAAATTTGAAAAAAGTTGAAAATTTTTTTTCTTAGACTTAGTCATTTTTCCGGCGTTTATAACACTTTCAGATAGGGGAAATGTCAGTGAGCATTCCGATTTCAGTTCCAGAGTGATTCGCTCAATGAGTCCTTGATATTTAGTCGTTTTCAGCCAATTTTCTGGATTTTTGAAAATTTCACTTTTTCGTGAAAATATCCACTAAATGAGGGAATAATATGTGTGAGGGTACCCCAGGAGAGATCCATAAGAATGAAGTGATTAACCAGAGTCAGCATGGGTTTGTAACTAACAAGTCATGTCAGACTAACTTAATTTCCTTCTATGACAGAATCACTGACTGGGTGGATCAGGGAAATTCTGTAGATATAGTATATCTTGACTTCAGCAAAGCATTTGACAAAGTATCTCACACCATCCTTATTGAAAAAATGACCAAGTATGCAATGGACCAGGCAACTGTTAGGTGGATTCATAACTGGCTTAGTGATCGGACTCAAAGGGTGGTTGTAAATGGCTTCACATCCAGCTGGATGAATGTCTCAAGTGGGGTACCACAGGGCTCCGTCCTGGGACCTGTATTGTTCAACATCTTTATCAATGATTTAGATGAAGGAATTGAGGGTAAACTGATTAAATTTGCTGATGACACAAAGCTAGGAGGGATAGCTAATACTAGAGAAGAGAGAGAGAGGATTCAAAAAGACCTAAATAAACTGGAGCAGTGGGCAGCAACCAACAGAATGGTTTTTAACAGGGAAAAATGCAAAGTACTACATCTGGGCAATAAAAATGAAAAAAGCATATACAGAATGGGAGGAATAGAGCTAAGCAACAGTACATGTGAAAAAGACTTAGGTATACTAATAGATCATAGACTGAACATGAGTCAACAGTGTGATGCAGCAGCAAAAAAGGCAAATACAATTCTGGGATGTATTAACAGAAGCATACAGTCTAGATCACGTGAAGTCATTATCGGTCTTTACTCCTCTTTGGTCAGACCTCATCTGGAATACTGTGTACAGTTTTGGGCACCACATTTTAAAAAAGACATAGACAAACTGGAGCAAGTTCAGAGAAGAGCGACCAGAATGGTGACTGGTCTGCAAACCATGTCCTATGAGGAACGGTTGCAGGATTTGGGAATGTTTAGCTTGCAAAAAAGAAGACTGAGAGGAGACTTAATAGCTGTCTACAAATATGTCAAGGGCTGTCACATTGTAGAAGGATCATCTTTATTCTCATTTGCACAAGGAAAGACTAGAAGCAATGGGATGAAACTAAATGGGAGGAGACACAGATTAGATATTAGAAAAAACTTTTTGACAGTTAGGGTGATTAATGAGTGGAACAGGCTGCCACAAAAGGTGGTGAGTTCCCCTTCAATGGACGTCTTCAAACAGAGGCTGGACAGACATCTGTCTGAGATGATTTAGTGAATCCTGCTTTGAGCAGGGGGTTGGACCAGATGACCCAGGAGGTCCCTTCCAACTCTACCATTCTATGATTCTATGTGTGTGGGTTGAATTTATATCCCACAGGGGTAAAATTGAAAAACGTTGAAAAAAATTTTTTTGGACTTAGTCATTTTTCCGGCGTTTATCAGACTTTCAGATAGGGGAAATGTCAGCGAGCGTTCCGATTTCAGTTCCACAGCGATTCGCCCAATGAGTCCTTGATATTTCGTCGTTTTCAGACAATTTTCTGGATTTTTGAAAATTTCACTTTTTTGTGAAAATATCCACTAAATGAGGGAACAATATGAGTGAGGGTACCCCAGTAGATTTCCAAATGTGTGTGGGTAGAATATATATCCCACAGGGGTAAAATTGAAAAAAGTTGAAAAAAATTTTTTCTTAGACTTAGTCATTTTTCCGGCGTTTATCAGACTTTCAGATAGGGAAAATGTCAGTGAGCGTTCCGATTTCAGTTCCAGAGCGATTCGCCGAATGAGTCCTTGATATTATTCATTTTCAGCCAATTTAATGGATTTTTGAAAATTTCACTTTTTTGTGAAAATATCCACTAAATGAGGGAATAATATGTGTGAGGGTACCCCAGGAGAGTTCCAAATGTGTGTGGGTAGAATATATATCCCACGGGGGTAAAATTGAAAAAAGTTGAAATTTTTTTTTTCTTAGACTTAGTCATTTTTCCGGCGTTTATGAGACTTTCAGATAGGGGAAATGTCAGTGAGCATTCCAATTTCAGTTCCAGAGCTATTCTCTCAATGAGTCCTTGATATTTAGTCGTTTTCAGCCAATTTTCTGGATTTTTGAAAATTTCACTTTTTTTGTGAAAGTATCCACTAAATGAGGGAATAATATGTGTGAGGGTACCCCAGGAGAGTTCCAAATGTGTGTGGGTAGAATTTATATCCCACAGGGGTAAAATTGAAAAACGTTGAAAAAATTTTTTTTTGGACTTAGTCATTTTTCCGGCGTTTATTACACTTTTAGATAGGGCGAGTGTCAATGAGCGTTCCGATTTCAGTTCCAGAGCGATTCGCCCAATGAGTCCTTGATATTTAGTCGTTTTCAGCCAATTTTCTGGATTTTTGAAAATTTCACTTTTTTTGTGAAAGTATCCACTAAATGAGGGAATAATATAAGTGAGGGTACCCCAGGAGAGATCCATATGTTTGTGGGTAGAATTTATATCCCACAGGGGTAAAATTGAAAAACTCTGAAAAAATTTTTTTTTGGACTTAGTCATTTTTCCGGCGTTTATCAGACTTTCAGATAGGGGAAATGTCAGTGAGCGTTCCGATTTCAGTTCCAGAGCGATTCGCCCAATGAGTCCTTGATATATAGTCGTTTTCAGCCAATTTTCTGGATTTTTGAAAATTTTACTTTTTTGTGAAAATATCCACTAAATGAGGAAATAATACGTGTGAAGGTACGCCAGTAGAGTTCCAAAAGTGTGTGGGTAGAATATATATCACACGGGGATAAAATTGAAAAAAGTTGAAAATCATTTTTTCTTAGACTTAGTCATTTTTCCGGTGTTTATTACACTTTTGGATAGGGCAAATGTCAGTGAGCGTTCCGATTTCAGTTCCAGAGCGATTCGCTCAATGAGTCCTTGATATTATTCATTTTCAGCCAATTTAATGGATTTTTGAAAATTTCACTTTTTTGTGAAAATATCCACTAAATGAGGGAATAATATGTGTGAGTGTACCCCAGGAGAGTTCCAAATGTGTGTGGGCAGAATACATATCCCACGGGGGTAAAATTGAAAAAAGTTGAAAAATTTTTTTTCTTAGACTTAGTCATTTTTCCGGCGTTTATCAGACTTTCAGATAGGGGAAATGTCAGTGAGTGTTCCAATTTCAGTTCCAGAGCTATTCTCTCAATGAGTCCTTGATATTTAGTCGTTTTCAGCCAATTTTCTGGATTTTTGAAAATTTCACTTTTTTGTGAAAATATCCACTAAATGAGGGAATAATATGTGTGAAGGTACGCCAGTAGAGTTCAAAAAGTGTGTGGGTAGAATATATATCACACGGGGGTAAAATTGAAAAAAGTTGAAAATCTTTTTTTCTTAGACTTTGTCATTTTACCGGTGTTTATCAGACTTTCAGATAGGGGAAATGTCAGTGAGCGTTCCGATTTCAGTTCCAGAGCGATTCGCCCAATGAGTCCTTGATATTTAGTCGTTTTCAGCCAATTTTCTGGATATTTGAAAATTTCACTTTTTTGTGAAAATATCCAGTAAATGAGGGAATAATATGTGTGAGGGTACCCCAGGAGAGTTCCAAATGTGTGTGGGTAGAATATATATCCCACGGGGGCAAAATTGAAATAAGTTGAAAAATTTTTTTCTTACACTTAGTCATTTTTCCGGCGTTTATCAGAATTTCAGATAGGGGAAATGTCAGTGAGCGTTCCGATTTCAGTTCCAGAGCGATTCGCCCAATTAGTCCTTGACATTTAGTCGTTTTCAGCCAACATTTTGGATTTTTGAAAATTTCACTTTTTTGTGAAAATATCCACTAAATGAAGGAATAATATGTGTGAAGGTACGCCAGTAGAGTTCCAAAAGTGTGTGGGTAGAATACATATCACACGGGGGTAAAATTGAAAAACGTTGAAAAATATTTTTTTTGGACTTAGTCATTTTTCTGGCGTTTATCAGACTTTCAGATAGGGGAAATGTCAGTGAGAGTTCCGATTTCAGTTCCAGAGCGATTCGCCCAATGAGTCCTTGATATTTAGTCGTTTTCAGCCAATTTTCTGGATTTTTGAAAATTTCACTTTTTTTGTGAAAATATCCACTAAATGAGGGAATAATATGTGTGAGGGTACCCCAGGAGAGTTCCAAATGTGTGTGGGTAGAATATATGTCCCACGGGGGCAAAATTGAAAAAAGTTGAAAAAATTTTTTTCTTAGATTTAGTCATTTTTCCGGCATTTATTACACTTTTGGATAGGGCAAATGTCAGTGAGCGTTCCGATTTCAGTTCCAGAGCGATTCGCCCAATGAGTACTTGATATTATTCATTTTCAGCCAATTTAATGGATTTTTGAAAATTTCACTTTTTTGTGAAAATATCCACTAAATGAGGGAATAATATGTGTGAAGGTACGCCAGTAGAGTTCAAAAAGTGTGTGGGTAGAATATATATCACACGGGGGTAAAATTGAAAAAAGTTGAAAATCTTTTTTTCTTAGACTTAGTCATTTTTCTGGCGTTTATCAGACTTTCAGATAGGGGAAATGTCAGTGAGCGTTCCGATTTCAGTTCCAGAGCGATTCGCCCAATGAGTCCTTAATATTTAGTCGTTTTCAGCCAATTTTCTGGATTTTTGAAAATTTCACTTTTTTCTGAAAATATCCACACTAAATGAGGGAATAATATGTGTGAAGGTACGCCAGTAGAGTTCCAAAAGTGTGTGGGTAGAATATATATCACACGGGGGTAAAACTGAAAAAAGTTGAAACTATTTTTTTCTTAGACTTAGTCATTTTTCTGGCGTTTATCAGACTTTCAGATAGGGGAAATGTCAGTGAGCATTCCGATTTCAGTTCCAGAGCGATTCGCCCAATGAGTCCTTGATATTTTGTCGTTTTCAGCCAATTTTCTGGATTTTTGAAAATTTCTCTTTTTTGTGAAAATATCCACTCAAAGAGGGAATAATATGTGTGACGGTACCAAAGGAGAGTTCCAAATGTGTGTGGGTAGAATATATATCCCACGGGGGTAAAATTGAAAAGAGTTTAAAACATTTTTTTTTTGGACTTAGTCATTCTTCCGGCGTTTATCAGACTTTCAGATAGGGAAAATGTCAGTGAGCGTTCCGATTTCAGTTCCAGAGCGATTCGCCCAATGAGTCCTGGATTCTTGAAAATTTCACTTTTTTGAGAAAATATCCACTAAAAGAGGGAATAATATGTGTGAGGGTACCCCAGTAGATTTCCAAATGTGTGTAGGTAGAATATACATCCCACGGGGGTAAATTTGAAAAAAGTTGAAAATTTTTTTTCTTAGACTTAGTCATTTTTCCGGCGTTTATAACACTTTCAGATAGGGGAAATGTCAGTGAGCATTCCGATTTCAGTTCCAGAGTGATTCGCTCAATGAGTCCTTGATATTTAGTCGTTTTCAGCCAATTTTCTGGATTTTTGAAAATTTCACTTTTTCGTGAAAATATCCACTAAATGAGGGAATAATATGTGTGAGGGTACCCCAGGAGAGATCCATAAGAATGAAGTGATTAACCAGAGTCAGCATGGGTTTGTAACTAACAAGTCATGTCAGACTAACTTAATTTCCTTCTATGACAGAATCACTGACTGGGTGGATCAGGGAAATTCTGTAGATATAGTATATCTTGACTTCAGCAAAGCATTTGACAAAGTATCTCACACCATCCTTATTGAAAAAATGACCAAGTATGCAATGGACCAGGCAACTGTTAGGTGGATTCATAACTGGCTTAGTGATCGGACTCAAAGGGTGGTTGTAAATGGCTTCACATCCAGCTGGATGAATGTCTCAAGTGGGGTACCACAGGGCTCCGTCCTGGGACCTGTATTGTTCAACATCTTTATCAATGATTTAGATGAAGGAATTGAGGGTAAACTGATTAAATTTGCTGATGACACAAAGCTAGGAGGGATAGCTAATACTAGAGAAGAGAGAGAGAGGATTCAAAAAGACCTAAATAAACTGGAGCAGTGGGCAGCAACCAACAGAATGGTTTTTAACAGGGAAAAATGCAAAGTACTACATCTGGGCAATAAAAATGAAAAAAGCATATACAGAATGGGAGGAATAGAGCTAAGCAACAGTACATGTGAAAAAGACTTAGGTATACTAATAGATCATAGACTGAACATGAGTCAACAGTGTGATGCAGCAGCAAAAAAGGCAAATACAATTCTGGGATGTATTAACAGAAGCATACAGTCTAGATCACGTGAAGTCATTATCGGTCTTTACTCCTCTTTGGTCAGACCTCATCTGGAATACTGTGTACAGTTTTGGGCACCACATTTTAAAAAAGACATAGACAAACTGGAGCAAGTTCAGAGAAGAGCGACCAGAATGGTGACTGGTCTGCAAACCATGTCCTATGAGGAACGGTTGCAGGATTTGGGAATGTTTAGCTTGCAAAAAAGAAGACTGAGAGGAGACTTAATAGCTGTCTACAAATATGTCAAGGGCTGTCACATTGTAGAAGGATCATCTTTATTCTCATTTGCACAAGGAAAGACTAGAAGCAATGGGATGAAACTAAATGGGAGGAGACACAGATTAGATATTAGAAAAAACTTTTTGACAGTTAGGGTGATTAATGAGTGGAACAGGCTGCCACAAAAGGTGGTGAGTTCCCCTTCAATGGACGTCTTCAAACAGAGGCTGGACAGACATCTGTCTGAGATGATTTAGTGAATCCTGCTTTGAGCAGGGGGTTGGACCAGATGACCCAGGAGGTCCCTTCCAACTCTACCATTCTATGATTCTATGTGTGTGGGTTGAATTTATATCCCACAGGGGTAAAATTGAAAAACGTTGAAAAAAATTTTTTTGGACTTAGTCATTTTTCCGGCGTTTATCAGACTTTCAGATAGGGGAAATGTCAGCGAGCGTTCCGATTTCAGTTCCACAGCGATTCGCCCAATGAGTCCTTGATATTTCGTCGTTTTCAGACAATTTTCTGGATTTTTGAAAATTTCACTTTTTTGTGAAAATATCCACTAAATGAGGGAACAATATGAGTGAGGGTACCCCAGTAGATTTCCAAATGTGTGTGGGTAGAATATATATCCCACAGGGGTAAAATTGAAAAAAGTTGAAAAAAATTTTTTCTTAGACTTAGTCATTTTTCCGGCGTTTATCAGACTTTCAGATAGGGAAAATGTCAGTGAGCGTTCCGATTTCAGTTCCAGAGCGATTCGCCGAATGAGTCCTTGATATTATTCATTTTCAGCCAATTTAATGGATTTTTGAAAATTTCACTTTTTTGTGAAAATATCCACTAAATGAGGGAATAATATGTGTGAGGGTACCCCAGGAGAGTTCCAAATGTGTGTGGGTAGAATATATATCCCACGGGGGTAAAATTGAAAAAAGTTGAAATTTTTTTTTTCTTAGACTTAGTCATTTTTCCGGCGTTTATGAGACTTTCAGATAGGGGAAATGTCAGTGAGCATTCCAATTTCAGTTCCAGAGCTATTCTCTCAATGAGTCCTTGATATTTAGACGTTTTCAGCCAATGTTCTGGATTTTTGAAAATTTCACTTTTTTTGTGAAAGTATCCACTAAATGAGGGAATAATATGTGTGAGGGTACCCCAGGAGAGTTCCAAATGTGTGTGGGTAGAATTTATATCCCACAGGGGTAAAATTGAAAAACGTTGGAAAAATTTTTTTTTGGACTTAGTCATTTTTCCGGCGTTTATTACACTTTTAGATAGGGCGAGTGTCAATGAGCGTTCCGATTTCAGTTCCAGAGCGATTCGCCCAATGAGTCCTTGATATTTAGTCGTTTTCAGCCAATTTTCTGGATTTTTGAAAATTTCACTTTTTTTGTGAAAGTATCCACTAAATGAGGGAATAATATAAGTGAGGGTACCCCAGGAGAGATCCATATGTTTGTGGGTAGAATTTATATCCCACAGGGGTAAAATTGAAAAACTCTGAAAAAATTTTTTTTTGGACTTAGTCATTTTTCCGGCGTTTATCAGACTTTCAGATAGGGGAAATGTCAGTGAGCGTAACGATTTCAGTTCCAGAGCGATTCGCCCAATGAGTCCTTGACATTTAGTCGTTTTCAGCCAACATTTTGGATTTTTGAAAATTTTACTTTTTTGTGAAAATATCCACTAAATGAGGAAATAATACGTGTGAAGGTACGCCAGTAGAGTTCCAAAAGTGTGTGGGTAGAATATATATCACACGGGGATAAAATTGAAAAAAGTTGAAAATCATTTTTTCTTAGACTTAGTCATTTTTCCGGTGTTTATTACACTTTTGGATAGGGCAAATGTCAGTGAGCGTTCCGATTTCAGTTCCAGAGCGATTCGCTCAATGAGTCCTTGATATTATTCATTTTCAGCCAATTTAATGGATTTTTGAAAATTTCACTTTTTTGTGAAAATATCCACTAAATGAGGGAATAATATGTGTGAGTGTACCCCAGGAGAGTTCCAAATGTGTGTGGGCAGAATACATATCCCACGGGGGTAAAATTGAAAAAAGTTGAAAAATTTTTTTTCTTAGACTTAGTCATTTTTCCGGCGTTTATCAGACTTTCAGATAGGGGAAATGTCAGTGAGTGTTCCAATTTCAGTTCCAGAGCTATTCTCTCAATGAGTCCTTGATATTTAGTCGTTTTCAGCCAATTTTCTGGATTTTTGAAAATTTCACTTTTTTGTGAAAATATCCACTAAATGAGGGAATAATATGTGTGAAGGTACGCCAGTAGAGTTCAAAAAGTGTGTGGGTAGAATATATATCACACGGGGGTAAAATTGAAAAAAGTTGAAAATCTTTTTTTCTTAGACTTTGTCATTTTACCGGTGTTTATCAGACTTTCAGATAGGGGAAATGTCAGTGAGCGTTCCGATTTCAGTTCCAGAGCGATTCGCCCAATGAGTCCTTGATATTTAGTCGTTTTCAGCCAATTTTCTGGATATTTGAAAATTTCACTTTTTTGTGAAAATATCCAGTAAATGAGGGAATAATATGTGTGAGGGTACCCCAGGAGAGTTCCAAATGTGTGTGGGTAGAATATATATCCCACGGGGGCAAAATTGAAATAAGTTGAAAAATTTTTTTCTTACACTTAGTCATTTTTCCGGCGTTTATCAGAATTTCAGATAGGGGAAATGTCAGTGAGCGTTCCGATTTCAGTTCCAGAGCGATTCGCCCAATTAGTCCTTGACATTTAGTCGTTTTCAGCCAACATTTTGGATTTTTGAAAATTTCACTTTTTTGTGAAAATATCCACTAAATGAAGGAATAATATGTGTGAAGGTACGCCAGTAGAGTTCCAAAAGTGTGTCGGTAGAATACATATCACACGGGGGTAAAATTGAAAAACGTTGAAAAATATTTTTTTTGGACTTAGTCATTTTTCTGGCGTTTATCAGACTTTCAGATAGGGGAAATGTCAGTGAGAGTTCCGATTTCAGTTCCAGAGCGATTCGCCCAATGAGTCCTTGATATTTAGTCGTTTTCAGCCAATTTTCTGGATTTTTGAAAATTTCACTTTTTTTGTGAAAATATCCACTAAATGAGGGAATAATATGTGTGAGGGTACCCCAGGAGAGTTCCAAATGTGTGTGGGTAGAATATATGTCCCACGGGGGCAAAATTGAAAAAAGTTGAAAAAATTTTTTTCTTAGATTTAGTCATTTTTCCGGCATTTATTACACTTTTGGATAGGGCAAATGTCAGTGAGCGTTCCGATTTCAGTTCCAGAGCGATTCGCCCAATGAGTACTTGATATTATTCATTTTCAGCCAATTTAATGGATTTTTGAAAATTTCACTTTTTTGTGAAAATATCCACTAAATGAGGGAATAATATGTGTGAAGGTACGCCAGTAGAGTTCAAAAAGTGTGTGGGTAGAATATATATCACACGGGGGTAAAATTGAAAAAAGTTGAAAATCTTTTTTTCTTAGACTTAGTCATTTTTCTGGCGTTTATCAGACTTTCAGATAGGGGAAATGTCAGTGCGCGTTCCAATTTCAGTTCCAGAGCTATTCTCTCAATGAGTCCTTGATATTTAGTCGATTTCAGCCAATTTTCTGGATTTTTGAAAATTTCACTATTTTGTGAAAATATCCACTAAATGAGGGAATATTATGTGTGAAGGTACGCCAGTAGAGTTCAAAAAGTGTGTGGGTAGAATATATATCACACGGGGGTAAAATTGAAAAAAGTTGAAAATCTTTTTTTCTTAGACTTTGTCATTTTACCGGTGTTTATCAGACTTTCAGATAGGGGAAATGTCAGTGAGCGTTCCGATTTCAGTTCCAGAGCGATTCGCCCAATGAGTCCTTGATATTTAGTCGTTTTCAGCCAATTTTCTGGATATTTGAAAATTTCACTTTTTTGTGAAAATATCCACTAAATGAGGGAATAATATGTGTGAGGGTACCCCAGGAGAGTTCCAAATGTGTGTGGGTAGAATATATATCCCACGGGGGCAAAATTGAAAAAAGTTGAAAAAATTATTTCTTAGACTTAGTCATTTTTCCGGCGTTTATCAGACTTTCAGATAGGGGAAATGTCAGTGAGCGTAACGATTTCAGTTCCAGAGCGATTCGCCCAATGAGTCCTTGACATTTAGTCGTTTTCAGCCAACATTTTGGATTTTTGAAAATTTCACTTTTTTGTGAAAATATCCACTAAATGAAGGAATAATATGTGTGAAGGTACGCCAGTAGAGTTCCAAAAGTGTGTGGGTAGAATACATATCACACGGGGGTAAAATTGAAAAGAGTTGAAAACATTTTTTTTTTTGACTTAGTCATTTTTCCGGCGTTAATCAGACTTTCAGATAGGGGAAATGTCAGTGAGCGTTCCGATTTCAGTTCCAGAGCGATTCGCCCAATGAGTCCTTGATATTTAGTCGTTTTCAGCCAATTTTCTGGATTTTTGAAAATTTCACTTTTTTTGTGAAAGTATCCACTAAATGAGGGAATAATATGTGTGAGGGTCCCCCAGGAGAGTTCCAAATGTGTGTGGGTAGAATATATATCCCACGGGGTAAAATTGAAAAAAGTTGAAAAATTTTTTTTCTTACACTTAGTCATTTTTCCGGCGTTTATCAGACTTTCAGATAGGGGAAATGTCACTGAGCGTTCCGATTTCAGTTCCAGAGCGATTCGCCCAATGAGTCCTTGACATTTAGTAGTTTTCAGCCAACATTTTGGATTTTTGAAAATTTCACTTTTTTGTGAAAATATCCACTAAATGAAGGAATAATATGTGTGAAGGTACGCCAGTAGAGTTCCAAAAGTGTGTGGGTAGAATACATATCACACGGGGGTAAAATTGAAAAACGTTGAAAAATATTTTTTTTTGGACTTAGTCATTTTTTCGGCGTTTATCAGACTTTCAGATAGGGGAAATGTCAGTGAGCGTTCCGATTTCAGTTCCAGAGCGATTCGCCCAATGAGTCCTTGATATTTAGTCGTTTTCAGCCAATTTTCTGGATTTTTGAAAATTTCACTTTTTTTGTGAAAATATCCACTAAATGAGGGAATAATATGTGTGAGGGTACCCCAGGAGAGTTCCAAATGTGTGTGGGTAGAATATATGTCCCACGGGGGCAAAATTGAAAAAAGTTGAAACATTTTTTTTCTTAGATTTAGTCATTTTTCCGGCATTTATTATACTTTTGGATAGGGCAAATGTCAGTGAGCGTTCCGATTTCAGTTCCAGAGCGATTCGCCCAATGAGTCCTTGATATTATTCATTTTCAGCCAATTTAATGGATTTTTGAAAATTTCACTTTTTTGTGAAAATATCAACTAAATGAGGGAATAATATGTGTGAAGGTACGCCAGTAGAGTTCCAAAAGTGTGTGGGTAGAATATATATCACACGGGGGTAAAATTGAAAAAAGTTGAAAATCTTTTTTTCTTAGATTTAGTCATTTTTCCGGCGTTTATCAGACTTTCAGATAGGGTAAATGTCATCGAGCGTTCCGATTTCAGTTCCAGAGCGATTCGCCCAATGAGTCCTTGATATTTAGTCGTTTTCAGCCAATTTTCTGGATTTTTGAAAATTTTACTTTTTTGTGAAAATATCCACTAAATCAGGGAATAATATGTGTGAGGGTACCCCAGGAGAGTTCCAAATGTGTGTGGGTAGAATACATATCCCACGGGGGTAAAATTGAAAAAAGTTGAAATTTTTATATTCTTAGACTTATTCATTTTTCCGGCGTTTATCAGACTTTCAGATAGTGGACATGTCAGTGAGCGTTCCGATTTCAGTTCCAGAGCGATTCGCCTAATGAGTCCTTGATATTTAGTCGTTTTCAGCCAATTTTCTGGATTTTTGAAAATTTCACTTTTTTGTAAAAATATCAACTAAATGAGGGAATAATATGTGTGAAGGTACGCCAGTAGAGTTCCAAAAGTGTGTGGGTAGAATATATATCACACGGGGGTAAAATTGAAAAAAGTTGAAAATCTTTTTTTCTTAGATTTAGTCATTTTTCCGGCGTTTATCAGACTTTCAGATAGGGCAAACGTCAGTGAGCGTTCCGATTTCAGTTCCAGAGCGATTCGCCCAGTGAGTTCTTGATATTTAGTCGTTTTCAGCCAATTTTCTGGATTTTTGAAAATTTCACTTTTTTGTGAAAATATCAACTAAATGATCGAATAATATGTGTGAAGGTACGCCAGTAGAGTTCCAAAAGTGTGTGGGTAGAATATATATCACACGGGGGTAAAATTGAAAAAAGTTGAAAATCTTTTTTTCTTAGATTTAGTCATTTTTCCGGCGTTTATCAGACTTTCAGATAGGGCAAATGTCAGTGAGCGTTCCGATTTCAGTTCCAGAGCGATTCGCCCAATGAGTCCTTGATATTTAATCGTTTTCAGCCAATTTTCTGGATTTTTGAAAATTTTACTTTTTTGTGAAAATATCCACTAAATGAGGGAATAATATGTGTGAGGGTACCCCAGGAGAGTTCCAAATGTGTGTGGGTAGAATACATATCCCACGGGGGTAAAATTGAAAAAAGTTGAAATTTTTTTCTTCTTAGACTTAGTCATTTTTCCGGCGTTTATCAGACTTTCAGATAGTGGACATGTCAGTTAGCGTTCCGATTTCAGTTCCAGAGCGATTCGCCCAATGAGTCCTTGATATTTAGTCGTTTTCAGCCAATTTTCTGGATTTTTGAAAATTTCACTTTTTTGTGAAAATATCAACTAAATGAGGGAATAATATGTGTGAAGGTACACGAGTAGAGTTCCAAAAGTGTGTGGGTAGAATATATATCACACGGGGGTAAAATTGAAAAAAGTTGAAAATCTTTTTTTCTTAGATTTAGTCATTTTTCCGGTGTTTATCAGACTTTCAGATAGGGCAAATGTCAGTGAGCGTTCCGAATTCAGTTCCAGAGCAATTCGCCCAATGAGTCCTTGATATTTAGTCGTTTTCAGCCAATATTTTGGATTTTTGAAAATTTCACTTTTTCGTGAAAATATCCACTAAATGAGGGAATAATATGTGTGAGGGTACCCCAGGAGAGTTCCAAATGTGTGTGGGTAGAATTTATATCCCACAGGGGTAAAATTGAAAAACGTTGAAAAAATTTTTTTTTGGACTTAGTCATTTTTCCGGCGTTTATTACACTTTTAGATAGGGCCAGTGTCAATGAGCATTCCGATTTCAGTTCAAGAGCGATTCGCCCAATGAGTCCTTGATATTTATTCATTTTCAGCCAATTTAATGGATTTTTGAAAATTTCACTTTTTTGTGAAAATATCCACTAAATGAGGGAATAATATGTGTGAGGGTACCCCAGGAGAGTTCCAAATGTGTGTGGGTAGAATATATATCCCACGGGGGTAAAATTGAAAAAAGTTGAAAAAAAATTTTTCTTACACTTAGTCATTTTTCCGGCGTTTATCAGACTTTCAGATAGGGGAAATGTCAGTGAGCGTTCCGATTTCAGTTCCAGAGCGATTCGCCCAATTAGTCCTTGACATTTAGTCGTTTTCAGCCAACATTTTGGATTTTTGAAAATTTCACTTTTTTGTGAAAATATCCACTAAATGAAGGAATAATATGTGTGAAGGTACGCCAGTAGAGTTCCAAAAGTGTGTGGGTAGAATACATATCACACGGGGGTAAAATTGAAAAACGGTGAAAAATATTTTTTTTGGACTTAGTCATTTTTCTGGCGTTTATCAGACTTTCAGATAGGGGAAATGTCAGTGAGCGTTCCGATTTCAGTTCCAGAGCGATTCGCCCAATGAGTCCTTGATATTTAGTCGTTTTCAGCCAATTTTCTGGATTTTTGAAAATTTCACTTTTTTTGTGAAAATATCCAATAAATGAGGGAATAATATGTGTGAGGGTACCCCAGGAGAGTTCCAAATGTGTGTGGGTAGAATATATGTCCCACGGGGGCAAAATTGAAAAAAGTTGAAAAATTTTTTTTCTTAGACTTAGTCATTTTTCCGGCGTTTATCAGACTTTCAGATAGGGGAAATGTCAGTGAGCGTTCCAATTTAAGTTCCAGAGCTATTCTCTCAATGAGTCCTTGATATTTAGTCGTTTTCAGCCAATTTTCTGGATTTTTGAAAATTTCACTTTTTTGTGAAAATATCCACTAAATGAGGGAATAATATGTGTGAAGGTACGCCAGTAGAGTTCAAAAAGTGTGTGGGTAGAATGTATATCACACGCGGGTAAAATTGAAAAAAGTTGAAAATCTTTTTTTCTTAGACTTAGTCATTTTTCCGGCGTTTATCAGACTTTCAGATAGGGGAAATGTCAGTGAGCGTTCCAATTTCAGTTCCAGAGCTATTCTCTCAATGAGTCCTTGATATTTAGTCGATTTCAGCCAATTTTCTGGATTTTTGAAAATTTCACTTTTTTGTGAAAATATCCACTAAATGAGGGAATACTATGTGTGAAGGTACGCCAGTAGAGTTCAAAAAGTGTGTGGGTAGAATATATATCACACGGGGGTAAAATTGAAAAATGTTTAAAATCTTTTTTTCTTAGACTTTGTCATTTTACCGGTGTTTATCAGGCTTTCAGATAGGGGAAATGTCAGTGAGCGTTCCGATTTCAGTTCCAGAGCGATTCGCCCAATGAGTCCTTGATATTTAGTCGTTTTCAGCCAATTTTCTGGATATTTGAAAATTTCACTTTTTTGTGAAAATATCCACTAAATGAGGGAATAATATGTGTGAGGGTACCCCAGGAGAGTTCCAAATGTGTGTGGGTAGAATATATATCCCACGGGGGCAAAATTGAAAAAAGTTGAAAAAATTTTTTCTTAGACTTAGTCATTTTTCCGGCGTTTATCAGACTTTCAGATAGGGGAAATGTCAGTGAGCGTAAGGATTTCAGTTCCAGAGCGATTCGCCCAATGAGTCCTTGACATTTAGTCGTTTTCAGCCAACATTTTGGATTTTTGAAAATTTCACTTTTTTGTGAAAATATCCACTAAATGAAGGAATAATATGTGTGAAGGTACGCCAGTAGAGTTCCAAAAGTGTGTGGGTAGAATATATATCACACGGGGGTAAAATTGAAAAAAGTTGAAAATCTTTTTTTCTTAGATTTAGTCATTTTTCCGGCGTTTATCAGACTTTCAGATAGTGGACATGTCAGGTAGCGTTCCGATTTCAGTTCCAGAGCGATTCGCCCAATGAGTCCTTGATATTTAGTCGTTTTCAGCCAATTTTCTGGATTTTTGAAAATTTCACTTTTTTGTGAAAATATCAACTAAATGAGGGAATAATATGTGTGAAGGTACGCCAGTAGAGTTCCAAAAGTGTGTGGGTAGAATATATATCACACGGGGGTAAAATTGAAAAAAGTTGGAAATCTTTTTTTCTTAGATTTAGTCATTTTTCCGGTGTTTATCAGACTTTCAGATAGGGCACATGTCAGTGAGCGTTCCGATTTCAGTTCCAGAGCAATTCGCCCAATGAGTCCTTGATATTTAGTCGTTTTCAGCCAATATTTTGGATTTTTGAAAATTTCACTTTTTCGTGAAAATATCCACTAAATGAGGGAATAATATGTGTGAGGGTACCCCAGGAGAGTTCCAAATGTGTGTGGGTAGAATTTATATCCCACAGGGGTAAAATTGAAAAACGTTGAAAAAATTTTTTTTTGGACTTAGTCATTTTTCCGGCGTTTATTACACTTTTAGATAGGGCCAGTGTCAATGAGCGTTCCGATTTCAGTTCCAGAACGATTCGCCCAATGAGTCCTTGATATTTATTCATTTTCAGCCAATTTAATGGATTTTTGAAAATTTCACTTTTTTGTGAAAATATCCACTAAATGAGGGAATAATATGTGTGAGGGTACCCCAGGAGAGTTCCAAATGTGTGTGGGTAGAATACATATCCCACGGGGGTAAAATTGAAAAAAGTTGAAAAAAATTTTTTCTTAGACTTAGTCATTTTTCCGGCGTTTATCAGACTTTCAGATAGGGGAAATGTCAGTGAGCGTTCCAATTTCAGTTCCAGAGCTATTCTCTCAATGAGTCCTTGATGTTTAGTCGTTTTCAGCCAATTTTCTGGATTTTTGAAAATTTCACTTTTTTGAGAAAATATCCACTAAAAGAGGGAATAATATGTGTGAGGGTACCCCAGGAGAGTTCCAAATGTGTGTGGGTAGAATATATGTCCCACGGGGGCAAAATTGAAAAAAGTTTAAAAAATTTTTTTCTTAGATTTAGTCATTTTTCCAGCATTTACTACACTTTTGGATAGGGCAAATGTCAGTGAGCGTTCCGATTTCAGTTCCAGAGCGATGCGCCCAATGAGTCCTTGATATTATTCATTTTCAGCCAATTTAATGGATTTTTGAAAATTTCACTTTTTTTGTGAAAGTATCCACTAAATGAGGGAATAATATGTGTGAGGGTACCCGAGGAGAGTTCCAAATGTGTGTGGGTAGAATATATATCCCACGGGGGTAAAATTGAAAAAAGTTTAAAAAAAATTTTTTTTGTACTTAGTCATTTTTCCGGCGTTTATCAGACTTTCAGTGAGCGTTCCGATTGCAGTTCCAGAGCGATTCGCCCAATGAGTCCTTGATGTTTAGTCGTTTTCAGCCAATTTTCTGGATTTTTGAAAATTTCACTTTTTTGTGAAAATATCCACTAAATGAGGGAAAAAATGTGTGAGGGTACCCCAGGAGAGTTCCAAATGTGTGTGGGTAGAATATATATCCCACGGGGGTAAAATTGAAAAAAGTTGAAAATTTTTTTTTTTTCGACTTAGTCATTTTTCCGGCGTTTATCAGACTTTCAGATAAGGCAAATGTCAGTGAGCTTTCCAATTTCAGTTCCAGAGCGATTCGCCCAATGAGTCCTTGATATTTATTCATTTTCAGCAAATTTTCAGAATTTATGAAATTTTAACTTTTTTGTGAAAATATCCACTAAATGAGGGAATAATATGTGTGAGCGTACCCCAGGAGAGTTCCAAATGTGTGTGGGTAGAATACATATCCCACATGGGTAAAATTGAAAAAAGTTGAAAATCTTTTTTTCTTAGACTTTGTCATTTTACCGGTGTTTATCAGACTTTCAGATAGGGGAAATGTCAATGAGCGTTCCGATTTCAGTTCCAGAGCGATTCGCCCAATGAGTCCTTGATATTTAGTCGTTTTCAGCCAATTTTCTGGATTTTTGAAAATTTCACTTTTTCGTGAAAATATCCACTAAATGAGGGAATAATATGTGTGAGGGTACCCCAGGAGAGATCCATATGTTTGTGGGTAGAATTTATATCCCACAGGGGTAAAATTGAAAAACGCTGAAAAATTTTTTTTTTTGGACTTAGTCATTTTTCCGGCGTTTATCAGACTTTCAGATAGTGGACATGTCAGTGAGCGTTCCGATTTCAGTTCCAGAGCGATTCGCCCAATGAATCCTTGATATTTAGTCGTTTTCAGCCAATTTTCTGGATTTTTGAAAATTTCACTTTTTTGTGAAAATATCAACTAAATGAGGGAATAATATGTGTGAAGGTACGCCAGTAGAGTTCCAAAAGTGTGTGGGTAGAATATATATCACACGGGGGTAAAATTGAAAAAAGTTGAAAATCTTTTTTTCTTAGATTTAGACATTTTTCCGGCGTTTATCAGACTTTCAGATAGGGCAAATGTCAGTGAGCATTCCGATTTCAGTTCCAGAGCGATTCGCCCAATGAGTCCTTGATATTTAGTCGTTTTCAGCCAATTTTCTGGATTTTTGAAAATTTCACTTTTTTGTGAAAATATCAACTAAATGAGGGAATAATATGTGTGAAGGTACGCCAGTAGAGTTCCAAAAGTGTGTGGGTAGAATATATATCACACGGGGGTAAAATTGAAAAAAGTTGAAAATCTTTTTTTCTTAGATTTAGTCATTTTTCCGGCGTTTATCAGACTTTCAGATAGGGCAAATGTCAGTGAGCGTTCCGATTTCAGTTCCAGAGCGATTCGCCCAATGAGTCCTTGATATTTAATCGTTTTCAGCCAATTTTCTGGATTTTTGAAAATTTTACTTTTTTGTGAAAATATCCACTAAATGAGGGAATAATATGTGTGAGGGTACCCCAGGAGAGTTCCAAATGTGTGTGGGTAGAATACATATCCCACGGGGGTAAAATTGAAAAAAGTTGAAATTTTTTTCTTCTTAGACTTAGTCATTTTTCCGGCGTTTATCAGACTTTCAGATAGTGGACATGTCAGTTAGCGTTCCGATTTCAGTTCCAGAGCGATTCGCCCAATGAGTCCTTGATATTTAGTCGTTTTCAGCCAATTTTCTGGATTTTTGAAAATTTCACTTTTTTGTGAAAATATCAACTAAATGAGGGAATAATATGTGTGAAGGTACACAAGTAGAGTTCCAAAAGTGTGTGGGTAGAATATATATCACACGGGGGTAAAATTGAAAAAAGTTGAAAATCTTTTTTTCTTAGATTTAGTCATTTTTCCGGTGTTTATCAGACTTTCAGATAGGGCAAATGTCAGTGAGCGTTCCGAATTCAGTTCCAGAGCAATTCGCCCAATGAGTCCTTGATATTTAGTCGTTTTCAGCCTATATTTTGGATTTTTGAAAATTTCACTTTTTCGTGAAAATATCCACTAAATGAGGGAATAATATGTGTGAGGGTACCCCAGGAGAGTTCCAAATGTGTGTGGGTAGAATTTATATCCCACAGGGGTAAAATTGAAAAACGTTGAAAAAATTTTTTTTTGGACTTAGTCATTTTTCCGCCGTTTATTACACTTTTAGATAGGCCAGTGTCAATGAGCGTTCCGATTTCAGTACCAGAGCGATTCGCCCAATGAGTCCTTGATATTTATTCATTTTCAGCCAATTTAATGGATTTTTGAAAATTTCACTTTTTTGTGAAAATATCCACTAAATGAGCGAATAATATGTGTGAGGGTACCCCAGGAGAGTTCCAAATGTGTGTGGGTAGAATACATATCCCACGGGGGTAAAATTGAAAAAAGTTGAAAAAAATTTTTTCTTAGACTTAGTCATTTTTCCGGCGTTTATCAGACTTTCAGATAGGGGAAATGTCAGTGAGCGTTCCAATTTCAGTTCCAGAGCTATGCTCTCAATGAGTCCTTGATGTTTAGTCGTTTTCAGCCAATTTTCTGGATTTTTGAAAATTTCACTTTTTTGAGAAAATATCCACTAAAAGAGGGAATAATATGTGTGAGGGTACCCCAGGAGAGTTCCAAATGTGTGTGGGTAGAATATATGTCCCACGGGGGCAAAATTGAAAAAAGTTTAAAAAAATTTATTCTTAGATTTAGTCATTTTTCCAGCATTTATTACACTTTTGGATAGGGCAAATGTCAGTGAGCGTTCCGATTTCAGTTCCAGAGCGATTCGCCCAATGAGTCCTTGATATTTAGTCGTTTTCAGCCAATTATCTGGATTTTTGAAAATTTTACTTTTTGTGAAAATATCCACTAAATTAGGGAATAATATGTGTGAGGGTACCCCAGGAGAGTTCCAAATGTGTGTGGGTAGAATTGATATCCCACGGGGGTAAAATTGAAAAAAGTTGAAAAATTTTTTTTTTGGACTTAGTCATTTTTCCGGCGTTTATCATACTTTCATATAGGGGAAATGTCAGTGAGCGTTCCGATTTCAGTTCCAAAGCGATTCGCCCAATGAGTCCTTGATATTTAGTCATTTTCAGGAAATTTTCTGAATTTTTGGAAATTTCACTTTTTTGTGAAAATATCCACTTAATGAGTGAACAATATGTGTGAGGGTACCCCAGGAGAGTTCCAAATGTGTGTGGGTAGAATATAAATCACACGGGGGTAAAAATGAAAAAAGTTGAAAATTTTTTTTTTTTTCAACTTAGTCATTTTTCAGGCGTTTATCAGACTTTCAGATAGGGGAAATCTCAGTTAGCGTTCTGATTTCAGTTCCAGAGCGATTCGCCCAATGAGTCCTTGATATTTAGTCGTTTTCAGCCAATTTTCTGGATTTTTGAAAATTTCACTTTTTATTGAAAATATCCACTAAATGAGGGAATAATATGTGTGAGGGTACCCCAGGAGAGTTGAAAATGTGTGTGGTTAGAATATATATCACTCGGGGGTAAAATTGAAAAAAGTTGAAAAATATTTTTTTTCGACTTAGTCATTTTTCAGGCGTTTATCAGACTTTCAGGGAGATGAAATGTCAGTGAGTGTTCCGATTTCAGTTCTAGAGCGATTCGCTCAATGAGTCCTTGATATTTAGTCGTTTTCAGCCAATATTTTGGATTTTTTAAAATTTCACTTTTTTGTGAAAATATCTGCTCAATGAGTGAACAATATGTGTGAGGGTACCCCAGTCGAGTTCCAAATGTGTGTGGGTAGAATATATATCCCACGGGGGTAAAATTGAAAAAAGTAAAAAAATTTTTTTTTGGACTTAGTCATTTTTCCGACCTTTATCTGACTTTCAGATAGGGGAAATGTCAGTGAGCGTTCCGATTTCAGTTCCAGAGCGATCCTCCCAATGAGTTCCTGATATTTAGTCGTTTTCAGCCAATTTTCTGGATTTTTGAAAATTTCACTTTTTATTGAAAATTTCCACTAAATGAGGGAATAATATGTGTGAGGATATCCCAGGAGTGTTCCAAATGTGTGTGGGTAGAATATATATCCCACGGGGCTAAAATGGAAAAAAGTTGGAAATTTTTTTTTTTTGACTTCGTCATTTTTCCGGCGTTTATCAGACTTTCAGATAGGGCAAATGTCAGTGAGCATTCCGATTTCAGTTCCAGAGTGATTCTCCCAATGAGTCCTTGATATTTAGTCATTTTCAGCCAATTTTCTAAATTTTTGAAAATTTCACTTTTTTGAGAAAATATCCGCTTAATGAGGGAACAATAAGTGTGAGGGTACCCCAGGAGAGTTCCAAATGTGTGTGGGTAGAATATATATCCCACGGGGGTAAAATTGAAAAAAAATTTTTTGGACTTAGTCATTTTTCAGGCATTTATCAGACTTTCAGGGAGTAGAAATGCAGTGAATGTTTCGATTTTAGTTCCAGAGTGATTATCCCAATGAGTCCTTGATATTTAGTCATTTTCAGCCAATTTTCTAAATTTTTGAAAATTTCACTTTTTTTGGGAAAATATCCGCTTAATGAGGGAACAATATGTGTGAGGGTACCCCAGGAGAGTTCGAAATGTGTGTGGGTAGAATATATATCCCACGGGGGTAAAATTGAAAAAAGTTGAATTTTTTTTTTTTTTTTTGACTTAGTCATTTTTCTGGCGTTTATCAGACTTTCAGATAGGGGAAATGTCAGTGAGCTTTCCGATTTCAGTTCCAGAGCGATTCGCCCAATGAGTCCTTGATATTTAGTCGTTTTCAGCCAATTTTCTGGAATTTTGAAAATTTCACTCTTTTGTGACTAAATGAGGGAATAATATGTGTGAGGGTTCCCCAGGAGAGTTCCAAATATGTGTGGGTAGAATATATATCCCACGGGGGTAAAATTGAAAAAAGTTGAAAAAAAATTTTTTTTTTGGACTTAGGCATTTTTCTGGCGTTTATCAGACTTTCAGATAGGGGAAATGTCAGTGAGTGTTCCGATTTCAGTTCCAGAGCTATTCGCCGGATGAGTCCTTGATATTTCGTAATTTTCAGGCAATTTTCTGAATTTTTGAAAATTTCAATTTTTTGTGAAAATATCCACTAAATGAGGGAATAATATGTGTGATGATACCCCAGGAGAGTTACAAATGTGTGTGGGTAGAATATATATCCCACAGGGGTAAAATTGAAAAAGGTTGAATTTTTTTTTTTTTTGGTACTTAGTCATTTTTCCGGCGTTTATCAGACTTTCAGATAGGGCAAATGTCAGTGAGCGTTCCGATTTCAGTTCCAGAGCGATTCGCCCAATGAGTCCTTGATATTTAGTCGTTTTCAGCCAATTTTCTGGATTTTTGAAAATTTCACTTTTTTGAGAAAATATCCACTAAATGAGGGAATAATATGTGTGATGGTACTCCAGGAGAGTTCCAAATGTGTGTGGGTAGAATATATATCCCACGGGGGTAAAATTGAAAAAAGTTGAAATTTTTTTTTTTTTTTGACTTAGTCATTTTTCTGGCGTTTATCATACTTTCAGATAGGGGAAATGTCAGTGAGCGTTCCGATTTCAGTTCCAGAGCGATTCGCCCAATGAGTCCTTGATATTTAGTCGTTTTCAGCCAATTTTCTGGAATTTTGAAAATTTCACTTTTTTGTGACTAAATGAGGGAATACTATGTGTGAGAGTACCCCAGGAGAGTTCCAAATATGTGTGGGTAGAATATATATCCCACGGGGGTAAAATTGAAAGAAGTTGAAAAAATTTTTTTTTTGGACTTAGTCATTTTTCCGGCGTTTATCAGACTTTCAGATTGGGGAAATGTCAGTGAGCGTTCCGATTTCAGTTCCAGAGCTATTCGCCCAATGAGTCCTTGATATTTAGTCGTTTTCAGGAAATTTTCTGGATTTTTGAAAATTTCACTTTTTTGTGAAAATATCCACTAAATGAGGGAATAATATGTGTGATGGTACTCCAGGAGAGTTCCAAATGTGTGTGGGTAGAATATATATCCCACGGGGGTAAAATTGAAAAAAGTTGAACATTTTTTTTTTTTTTGACTTAGTCATTTTTCTGGCGTTTATCAGACTTTCAGATAGGGCAAATGTCAGTGAGCGTTCCGATTTCAGTTCCAGAGCGATTCGCCCAATGAGTCCTTGATATTTAGTCGTTTTCAGCCAATTTTCTGGAATTTTGAAAATTTCACTCTATTGTGACTAAATGAGGGAATAATATGTGCGAGGGTTCCCCAGGAGAGTTTCAAATGTGTGTGGGTAGAAAATATATTCCACCGGGGTAAAATTGAAAAAAGTTGAAAAAAATTTTTTGGGGGGGATTTAGTCATTTTTCCGGCGTTTATCAGACTGTCCGATAGGGGAAATGTTAGTGAGCATTCCGATTTCAGTTCCAGAGCGATTCGCTCGATGAGTCGTTGATATTTAGTCGTTTTCAGCCAATTTTCTGGATTTTTGAAAATTTCACTTTTTTGTGAAAATATCCACTAAATGAGGGAATAATATGTGTGAGGGTACCCCAGGAGAGTTCCAAATGTGTGTGGGCAGAATATATATCCCACAGGGGTAAAATTGAAAAAAGTTGAAAACATTTTTTTTTAGATTTAGTCATTTTTCCCACATTTATCAGACTTTCAGATAGGGGAAATGTCAGTGAGTGCTCCGATTTCAGTTCCAGAGCGATTCGCCCAATGAGTCCATGATATTTCGTCATTTTCAGGCAATTTTCTGAATTTTTGAAAATTTCACTTTTTTGTGAAAATATCCACTAAATGAGGGAATAATATGTGTGAGGGTACCCCAGGAGAGTTACAAATGTGTGTGGGTAGAATAAATATCCCACGGGGGTAAAATTGAAAAAAGTTGAAATTTTTTTTTTCTGGACTGTCATTTTTCCGGCGTTTATCAGACTTTCAGATAGGGGAAATGGCAGTGAGCGCTCCCATCTCAGTTAAAGAGCAATTCGCCAAATGAGTCCTTGATATTTAGTCGTTTTCAGCCAATTTTCTGGATTTTTGAAAATTTCACTTTTTTGTGACTAAATGAGGGAATAATATGTGTGAGGGTTCCCCAGGAGAGTTACAAATGTGTGTGGGTAGAATATATATCCCACAGGGGTAAAATTGAAAAAAGTTGAAAAAATTTTTTTTTTGGACTTAGTCATTTTTCCGGCGTTTATCAGACTTTCAGATAGGGGAAATATCAGTGAGCATTCCGATTTCAGTTCCAGAGCGATTCGTCCAATGAGTCCTTGATATTTAGTCATTTTCAGCCAATTTTCTGGATTTTTGAAAATTTCACTTTTTTATTTAAATATCCACTAAATAAGGGAATAATATGTGTGAGGGTACCCCAGGAGAGTTACAAATGTGTGTGGGTAGAATATATATCCCACGGGGGTAAAATTGAAAAAAGTTGAAATTTTTTTTTTTTTTGGACTTAGTCATTTTTCCGGCGTTTATCAGACTTTCAGATAGGGGAAATGTCAGTGAGCGTTCCAATTTCATTTCCAGAGCGATTCGCCAAATGAGTCCTTGATATCTTGTCGTTTTCAGCCAATTTTCTGGATTTTTGAAAATTTCACTTCTTTGTGAAAATATCCACTAAGTGAGGGAATAACATGTGTGAGGGTACCCCAGGAGAGTTCCAAATGTGTGTGGATAGAATATATATCCCACGGGGGTAAAATTGAAAAAAGTTGAAACATTTTTTTTTTGGATTTAGTCATTTTTCCGGCGTTTATCAGACTTTCAGATAGGGGAAATGTCAGTGAGCGTTCCGATTTCAGTTAAAGAGCTATTCGCCGGATGAGTCCTTGATATTTCGTCATTTTCAGGCAATTTTTCTGAATTTTTGAAAATTTCAATTTCTTGTGAAAATATCCACTAAATGAGGGAATAATATGTGTGAGGCTACCCCAGGAGAGTTCCAACAGTGTGTGGGTAGAATATATATCCCACGGGGGTAAAATTGAAAGAAATTGAAAAAAATTTTTTTTTGGACTTAGTCATTTTTCCGGCGTTTATCAGACTTTCAGATTGAGGAAATGTCAGTGAGTGCTCCGATTTCAATTCCAGAGCAATGCGCCCAATGAGTCCTTAATATTTAGCCGTTTTCAGCCAATTTTCTGGATTTTTGAAAATTTCATTTTTTGTGAAAATATCCACTAAATGAGGGAATAATATGTGTGAGGGTACCCCAGGAGAGCTCCAAATGTGTGTGGGTAGAATATATATCCCATGGGGGTAAAATTGAAAGAAATTGAAAAAAATTTTTTTTTGGACTTAGTCATTTTTCCGGCGTTTATCAGATTTTCAGATTGGGGAAATGTCAGTGAGTGCTCCGATTTCAGTTCCAGAGTGATTCGCCCAATGAGTCCTTAATATTTAGTCGTTTTCAGCCAATTTTCTGGATTTTTGAAAATTTCACTTTTTTGTGACTAAATGAGGGAATAATATGTACCCCAGGAGAGTTCCAAATGTGTGTGGGTAGAATATATATCCCACGGGGGTAAAATTGAAAGAAATTGAAAAAAATTTTTTTTTGGACTTAGTCATTTTTCCGGCGTTTATCAGATTTTCAGATTGGGGAAATGTCAGTGAGTGCTCCGATTTCAGTTCCAGAGTGATTCGCCCAATGAGTCCTTAATATTTAGTCGTTTTCAGCCAATTTTCTGGATTTTTGAAAATTTCACTTTTTTTGTGACTAAATGAGGGAATAATATGTACCCCAATAGAGTTCCAAATGTGTGTGGGTATAATATATATCCCAGGGGGTAAAATTGAAAAAAGTTGAAAATTTTTTTTACGGACTTAGTCATTTTTCCGGCGTTTATGAGACTTTCAGATAGGGGAAATGACAGTGAGCGTTCCGATTTCAGTTCCAGAGCGATTCGTCGGATGAGTCCTTAATATTTTGTCGTTTTCAGTCAATTTTATGAATTTTTGAAAATTTCACTTTTTTTTGAAAATATCCACTAAATCAGGGAATAATATGTGTGAGGGTACCCCAGGAGAGCTCCAAATGTGTGGGTAGAATATTTATCCCACGGGGTAAAATTGAAAGAAGTTGAAAAAATTTTTTTTTTGAACTTAGTAATTTTTCCGGCGTTTATCAGACTTTCAGATTGGAGAAATGTCAGTGAGCATTCCGATTTCAGTTCCAGAGCGATTCGTCGAATTAGTCCTTAATATTTTGTCCTTTTCAGGCAATTTTCTGAATTTTTGAAAATTTCACTTTTTTGTGAAAATATCCACAAAATGAGGGAATAATATGTGTGAGGGTACCCCAGGAGAGCTCCAAATGTGTGTTGGTAGAATATATATCCCACGGTGGTAAAATTGAAAGAAGTTGAAAAAATTTTTTTTTGGACTTAGTCATTTTTCCGTCGTTTATCAGACTTTCAGATAGGGGAAATGTCAGTGAGCATTCCGATTTCAGTTCCAGAGCGATTCGTCGGATGCGTCCTTAATATTTTGTCGTTTTCAGTCAATTTTCTGAGTTTTTGAAAATTTCACTTTTTTGTGAAAATATCCACTAAATGAGGGAATAATATGTGTGAGGGTACCCCAGGAGAATTCCAAATGTGTGTGAGTAGAATATATATCCCACGGGGGTAAAATTTAAAAAAGTTGAAAAATTTTTTTTTCGGACTTTGTCATTTTTCCCGCGTTCATCAGACTTTCAGATACGGGAAATGTCAGTGAGTGCTCCGATTTCAGTTCCAGAGCTATTCGCCGGATGAGTCCTTGATATTTCGTAATTTTCAGGCAATTTTCTTTATTTTTGAAAATTTCACTTTTTTGTGAAAATATCCACTAAATGAGGGAATAATATGTGTGAGGGTACCCCAGGAGAATTCCAAATGTGTGTGGATAGAATATATATCCCACGGGGGTAAAATTGAAAAAAGTTGAAAACTTTTTTTGGATTTAGTCATTTTTCCGGCGTTTATCAGACTTTCAGATAGGGGAGATGTCAGTGAGCATTCCGATTTCAGTTCCAGAGCGATTCACCAATGAGTCCTTGATATTCAGTCGCTTTCTGCCAATTTTCTGGATTTTTGAAAATTTCACTTTTTTGTGAAAATATCCACTAAATGAGGGAATAATATGTGTGAGGGTACCCCATGAGAATTCTATATGTGTGTGGATAGAATATATATCCCACGGGGGTAAAATTGAAAAAAGTTGAAAAATTTTTTTTTGAGACTTAGTCATTTTTCCGGCGTTTATCAGACCTTCAGATTGGGGAAATGTCAGTGAGAATTCCAATTTCAGTTCCTGAGCGATTCGTCGGATGAGTCCTTAATATTTTATCGTTTTCAGGCAATTTTCTGAATTTTTGAAAATTTCACTTGTTTGTGAAAATATCCACTAAATGAGGGAATAATATGTGTGAGGGTACCCCAGGAGAGTTACAAATGTGTGTGGGTAGAATATATATCCCACGGGGGTAAAATTGAAAGAAGTTGAAAAAAAATTTTTTTTGGACTTAGTCATTTTTCTGTCGTTTATCAGACTTTCAGATAGGGAAAATGTCAGTGAGCATTCCGATTTCAGTTCCAGAGCGATTTGTCAGATGAGTCCTTAATATTTTATCGTTTTCAGGCAATTTTCTGAATTTTTGAATATTTCACTTTTTTGTGAAAATATCCACTAAATGATGGAATAATTTGTGTGAGGGTACCTCAGGAGAGTTCCAAATGTGTGTGGGTAGAATATATATCCCACGGGGGTAAAATTGAAATAAGTTGAAATTTTTTTTTTTTTTCATTTTTCCCTCGTTTATCAGAGTTTCAGATAGGGGAAATGTCAGTGAGTGCTCCGATTTCAGTTCCAGAGCGATTCGCCCAATGAGTCCTTGATATTTAGTCGTTTTCAGCCAATTTTCTGGATTTTTGAAAATTTCACTTTTTTGTGAAAATATCCATTAAATGAGGGAATAATATGTGTGAGGGTACCCCAGGAGAGCTCCAAATGTGTGTGGGTAGAATATATATCCCACGGGGGTAAAATTGAAAGAAGTTGAAAAAAAATTTTTTTGGACTTAGTCATTTTTCCGGCGTTTATCATACTTTCAGATTTGGGAAATGTCAGTGAGCGTTCTGATTTCAGTTCCAGAGCGATTCGCCCAATGAGTCCTTGATATTTAGTCGTTTTCAGCCAATTTTCAGAATTTTTGAAAATTTCACTTTTTTGTGAAAATATCCACTAAATGATGGAATAATTTGTGTGAGGGTACCTCAGGAGAGTTCCAAATGTGTGTGGGCAGAATATATATCCCACGGGGGTAAAATTGAAATAAGTTGAAATTTTTTTTTTTTTTGGACTTAGTCATTTTTCCGGCGTTTGTCAGACTTTCAGATAGGGGAAATGTCAGTGAGCGCTCCGATTTCAGTTTCAGAGCGATTCGCCCAATGAGTCCTTGATATTTATTCGTTTTCAGCCAATTTTCTGGATTTTTGAAAATGTCACTTTTTTGGGAAAATATCCACTAAATGAGGGAATAATATGTGTGAGGCTACCCCAGGAGAGTTCCAAATGTGTGTGGGTAGAATATATATACACGGTGGTAAAATTGTAAAAAGTTGAAAAATTTTTTTTTTTGGACTTAGTAATTTTTCCGGCGTTTATCAGACTTTCAGATAGGGGAAATGTCAGTGAGCATTCCGATTTCAGTTCCAGAGCGATTCGCCCAATGAGTCCTTGATATTTAGTTGTTTTCAGCCAATTTTCTGGATTTTTTAAAATTTCACTTTTTTGTGACAATATCCACTAAATGAGGGAATAATATGTGTGAGGGTACCCCAGGAGAGTTCCAAATGTGTGTGGGAAGAATATGTATCCCACGGGGGTAAAATTGAAAAAAGTTGAAAAATTTTTTTTTTTTTGGACTTAGTCATTTTTCTGGCGTTTATCAGACTTTCAGATAGGGGAAATGTCAGTGAGCGCTCCGATTTCAGTTCCAGAGCGATTCGCCCAATGAGTCCTTGATATTTAGTCGTTTTCAGCCAATTTTCTGGATTTTTGAAAATTTCATTTTTTTGTGAAAATATCCACTAAATGAGGGAATAATATGTGTGAGGGTACCCCAGGAGCGCTCCAAATGTGTGTGGGTAGAATATATATCCCACGGGGGTGAAATTGAAAAAAGTTGAAAACAATTTTTTTTTGGACTTAGACATTTTTCCGGCGTTTATCAGACTTTCAGATAGGGGAAATGTCAGTGAGCGTAATGATTTCAGTTACAGAGCGATTCGCCCAATGAGTCCTTGATATTTAGTCGTTTTCAGCCAATTTTCTGGATTTTTGAAAATTTCACTTTTTTTGTGAAAATATCCACTAAATGAGGGAATAATATGTGTGAGGGTACCCCAGGAGAGTTCCAAATGTGTGTGGATAGAATATACAGTGCCTACAAGTAGTATTCAACCCCCTGCAGATTTAGCTGGTTTGATAAGATGCAAATAAGTTAGAGCCTTCAAACTGCAAACGAGAGTAGGTTTTATGAACAGAACCATAAATCTTACAAACCAAAAAGTTATGTTGCTCAGTTGAATTTTATTAAATTTTAAACATAAAAGTGTGGGTCAATTATTATACAACCCCTATGTTTAATATTTTGTGGAATAACCCTTGTTTGCAATTACAGCTAATAATCGTCTTTTATAAGACCTGATCAGGCCGGCACTGGTCTGTGGAGTTATCTTGGCCCACTGCTCCATGCAGATCTTCTTCAAGTTATCTAGGTTCTTTGGGTGTCTCATGTGGACTTTATTCTTGAGCTCCTTCCACAAGTTTTCAATTGGGTTAAGGTCAGTAGACTGACTAGGCCACTCCAACACCTTGACTTTTTCCCTCTTGAACCAGGCCTTGGTTTTCTTGGCTGTGTGCTTTGGGTCGTTGTCTTGTTGGAAGATGAAATTACGGCCCATCTTAAGATCCTTGTTGGAGTAGCGGAGGTTCTTGGCCAAAATCTCCAGGTAGGCCTTGCTATCCATCTTCCCATGGATGCGGACCAGATGGCCAGGCCCCTTGGCAGAGAAACAGCCCCACAGCATGATGCTGCCACCACCATGCTTGACTGTAGGGATGGTATTCTTGGGGTCGTATGCAGTGCCATCCAGTCTCCAAACGTCACGTGTTTGGTTGGCACCAAAGATCTCAATCTTGGTCTCATCAGACCATAGAACCTTGAACCAGTCTGTCTCAGAGTCCTCCAAGTGATCATGAGCAAACTGTAGACGAGCCTTGACATGACGCTTTGAAAGTAAAGGTACCTTAAAGGCTCGTCTGGAACGGAGACCATTGCGGTGGAGTACGTTACTTATGGTATTGACTGAAACCAATGTCCCCACTGCCATGAGATCTTCCCGGAGCTCCTTCCTTGTTGTCCTTGGGTTAGCCTTGACTCTTCGGACAAGCCTGGCCTCGGCACGGGAGGACACTTTCAAAGGCTGTCCAGGCCGTGGAAGGCTAACAGTAGTTTCATAAGCCTTCCACTTATGGATGATGCTCCCAACAGTGGAGACAGGTAGGCCCAACTCCTTGGAAAGGGATTTGTACCCCTTGCCAGCCTTGTGACCCTCCACGATCTTGTCTCTGATGGCCTTGGAATGCTCCTTTGTCTTTCCCATGTTGACCATGTCTGAGTGCTGTTCACAAGTTTGGGGAGGGTCTTAAATAGTCAGAAAAGGCTGGCAAAAGAGATCTTTAATCCACACATGTGAAGCTCATAATTCTTGGTGCCTGAACTACTTCTTAATACTTTAGGGGGACCAAACAGAATTCTTGTGGTTTGAGGGGTTGAATAATAAATGACACTCTGAATAAACTTTTAACGTTTAAAAAAAAAAGAAAAAAAAGTTGCTGCAGTGCATTTCCCACTTCCAGGCTGATCTACAGTACAAATGTCACAATGCCAAGTTAATTCCGCATGTGTCAATCAGCTAAATCTGCAGGGGGTTGAATACTACTTGTAGGCACTGTATATCCCACGGGGGTAAAGTAGAAAAAAGTTGAAAAATATTTGTTTTGGACTTAGTCATTTTTCCGGCGTTTATCAGACTTTCAGATAGGGCAAATGTTTAGTGAGCGTTCCGATTTCAGTTCCAGAGCGATTCGCCAAGTGAGTCCTTGATATTTAGTCGTTTTCAGCCAATTTTCTGGATTTTTGAAAATTTCACTTTTTTATTTAAATATCCACTAAATAAGGGAATAATATGTGTGAGGGTACCCCAGGAGAGTTACAAATGTGTGTGGGTAGAATATATATCCCACGGGGGTAAAATTGAAAAAAGTTGAAATTTTTTTTTTTTTTGGACTTAGTCATTTTTCCGGCGTTTATCAGACTTTCAGATAGGGGAAATGTCAGTGAGCGTTCCAATTTCATTCCCAGAGCGATTCGCCAAATGAGTCCTTGATATCTTGTCGTTTTCAGCCAATTTTCTGGATTTTTGAAAATTTCACTTCTTTGTGAAAATATCCACTAAGTGAAGGAATAACATGTGTGAGGGTACCCCAGGAGAGTTCCAAATGTGTGTGGATAGAATATATATCCCACGGGGGTAAAATTGAAAAAAGTTGAAAAATTTTTTTTTTGGATTTAGTCATTTTTCCGGCGTTTATCAGACTTTCAGATAGGGGAAATGTCAGTGAGTGCTCCGATTTCAGTTGCAGAGCGATTCGTCGGATGAGTCCTTAATATTTTGTCGTTTTCAGGCAATTTTCTGAATTTTTGAAAAATTTCACTTTTTTGTGAAAATATCCACTAAATGAGGGAATAATATGTGTGAGGCTACCCCAGGAGAGTTCCAACAGTGTGTGGGTAGAATATATATCCCACGGGGGTAAAATTGAAAGAAATTGAAAAAAATTTTTTTTTGGACTTAGTCATTTTTCCGGCGTTTATCAGACTTTCAGATTGAGGAAATGTCAGTGAGTGCTCCGATTTCAGTTCCAGAGCAATGCGACCAATGAGTCCTTAATATTTAGCCGTTTTCAGCCAATTTTCTGGATTTTTGAAAATTTCATTTTTTGTGAAAATATCAACTAAATGAGGGAATAATATGTGTGAGGGTACCCCAGGAGAGCTCCAAATGTGTGTGGGTAGAATATATATCCCACGGGGGTAAAATTGAAAGAAATTGAAAAAAATTTTTTTTTGGACTTAGTCATTTTTCCGGCGTTTATCAGATTTTCAGATTGGGGAAATGTCAGTGAGTGCTCCGATTTCAGTTCCAGAGTGATTCGCCCAATGAGTCCTTAATATTTAGTCGTTTTCAGCCAATTTTCTGGATTTTTGAAAATTTCACTTTTTTTGTGACTAAATGAGGGAATAATATGTACCCCAGGAGAGTTCCAAATGTGTGTGGGTATAATATATATCCCAGGGGGTAAAATTGAAAAAAGTTGAAAAAATTTTTTACGGACTTAGTAATTTTTCCGGCGTTTATCAGAATTTCAGATAGGGGAAATGACAGTGAGCGTTCCGATTTCAGTTCCAGAGCGATTCGTCGGATGAGTCCTTAATATTTTGTCGTTTTCAGTCAATTTTCTGAATTTTTGAAAATTTCACTTTTTTTTTAAAATATCCACTAAATCAGGGAATAATATGTGTGAGGGTACCCCAGGAGAGCTCCAAATGTGTGTGGGTAGTATATTTATCCCACGGGGTAAAATTGAAAGAAGTTGAAAAAATTTTTTTTTTGAACTTAGTAATTTTTCCGGCGTTTATCAGACTTTCAGATTGGAGAAATGTCAGTGAGCATTCCGATTTCAGTTCCAGAGCGATTCGTCGAATTAGTCCTTAATATTTTGTCCTTTTCAGACAATTTTCTGAATTTTTGAAAATTTCACTTTTTTGTGAAAATATCCACTAAATGAGGGAATAATATGTGTGAGGGTACCCCAGGAGAGCTCCAAATGTGTGTGGGTAGAATATATATCCCACGGGGGTAAAATTGAAAGAAATTGAAAAAAATTTTTTTTTGGACTTAGTCATTTTTCCGGCGTTTATCAGATTTTCAGATTGGGGAAATGTCAGTGAGTGCTCCGATTTCAGTTCCAGAGTGATTCGCCCAATGAGTCCTTAATATTTAGTCGTTTTCAGCCAATTTTCTGGATTTTTGAAAATTTCACTTTTTTTGTGACTAAATGAGGGAATAATATGTACCCCAGGAGAGTTCCAAATGTGTGTGGGTATAATATATATCCCAGGGGGTAAAATTGAAAAAAGTTGAAAAAATTTTTTACGGACTTAGTAATTTTTCCGGCGTTTATCAGAATTTCAGATAGGGGAAATGACAGTGAGCGTTCCGATTTCAGTTCCAGAGCGATTCGTCGGATGAGTCCTTAATATTTTGTCGTTTTCAGTCAATTTTCTGAATTTTTGAAAATTTCACTTTTTTTTGAAAATATCCACTAAATCAGGGAATAATATGTGTGAGGGTACCCCAGGAGAGCTCCAAATGTGTGTGGGTAGTATATTTATCCCACGGGGTAAAATTGAAAGAAGTTGAAAAAATTTTTTTTTTGAACTTAGTAATTTTTCCGGCGTTTATCAGACTTTCAGATTGGAGAAATGTCAGTGAGCATTCCGATTTCAGTTCCAGAGCGATTCGTCAAATTAGTCCTTAATATTTTGTCCTTTTCAGACAATTTTCTGAATTTTTGAAAATTTCACTTTTTTGTGAAAATATCCACTAAATGAGGGAATAATATGTGTGAGGGTACCCCAGGAGAGCTCCAAATGTGTGTTGGTAGAATATATATCCCACGGTGGTAAAATTGAAAGAAGTTGAAAAAATTTTTTTTTGGACTTAGTCATTTTTCCGTCGTTTATCAGACTTTCAGATAGGGGAAATGTCAGTGAGCATTCCGATTTCAGTTCCAGAGCGATTCGTCGGATGAGTCCTTAATATTTTGTCGTTTTCAGTCAATTTTCTGAGTTTTTGAAAATTTCACTTTTTTGTGAAAATATCCACTAAATGAGGGAATAATATGTGTGAGGGTACCCCAGGAGAATTCCAAATGTGTGTGAGTAGAATATATATCCCACGGGGGTAAAATTTAAAAAAGTTGAAAAATTTTTTTTTCGGACTTTGTCATTTTTCCCGCGTTCATCAGACTTTCAGATACGGGAAATGTCAGTGAGTGCTCCGATTTCAGTTCCAGAGCTATTCGCCGGATGAGTCCTTGATATTTCGTAATTTTCAGGCAATTTTCTGAATTTTTGAAAATTTCACTTTTTTGTGAAAATATCCACTAAATGAGGGAATAATATGTGTGAGGGTACCCCAGGAGAATTCCAAATGTGTGTGGATAGAATATATATCCCACGGGGGTAAAATTGAAAAAAGTTGAAAAATTTTTTTTGGGGGATTTAGTCATTTTTCCGGTGTTTATCAGACTTTCAGATAGGGGAGATGTCAGTGAGCATTCCGATTTCAGTTCCAGAGCGATTCACCCAATCAGTCCTAGATATTCAGTCGTTTTCAGCTAATTTTCTGGATTTTTGAAAATTTCATTTTTTTGTGAAAATATCCACTAAATGAGGGAGTAATATGTGTGAGGGTACCCCAGGAGAGCTCCAAATGTGTGTGGGTAGAATATATATCCCACGGGGGTGAAATTGAAAAAAGTTGAAAAATTTTTTTTTTTGGACTTAGTCATTTTTCCGGCGTTTAGCAGACTTTCAGATAGGGGAAATGACAGTGAGCATTCCGATTTCAGTTCCAGAGCTATTCGCCAGATGAGTCCTTGATATTTCGTCATTTTCAGGCAATTTTCTTTATTTTTGAAAATTTCACTTTTTTGTGAAAATATCCACTAAATGAGGGAATAATATGTGTGAGGGTACCCCAGGAGAATTCCAAATGTGTGTGGATAGAATATATATCCCACGGGGGTAAAATTGAAAAAAGTTGAAAACTTTTTTTGGATTTAGTCATTTTTCCGGCGTTTATCAGACTTTCAGATAGGGGAGATGTCAGTGAGCATTCCGATTTCAGTTCCAGAGCGATTCACCCAATGAGTCCTTGATATTCAGTCACTTTCTGCCAATTTTCTGGATTTTTGAAAATTTCACTTTTTTGTGAAAATATCCACTAAATGAGGGAATAATATGTGTGAGGGTACCCCAGGAGAATTCTATATGTGTGTGGATAGAATATATATCCCACGGGGGTAAAATTGAAAAAAGTTGAAAATTTTTTTTTGGATTTAGTCATTTTTCCGGCGTTTATCAGACTTTCAGATTGGGGAAATGTCAGTGAGAATTCCAATTTCAGTTCCTGAGCGATTCGTCGGATGAGTCCTTAATATTTTATCGTTTTCAGGCAATTTTCTGAATTTTTGAAAATTTCACTTGTTTGTGAAAATATCCACTAAATGAGGGAATAATATGTGTGAGGGTACCCCAGGAGAGTTACAAATGTGTGTGGGTAGAATATATATCCCACGGGGGTAAAATTGAAAGAAGTTGAAAAAAAATTTTTTTTGGACTTAGTCATTTTTCTGTCGTTTATCAGACTTTCAGATAGGGAAAATGTCAGTGAGCATTCCGATTTCAGTTCCAGAGCGATTTGTCAGATGAGTCCTTAATATTTTATCGTTTTCAGGCAATTTTCTGAATTTTTGAATATTTCACTTTTTTGTGAAAATATCCACTAAATGAGGGAATAATATGTGTGAGGGTACCCCAGGAGAGTTCCAAATGTGTGTGAGTAGAATATATATCCCACGGGGGTAAAATTTAAAAAAGTTGAAAAAAATTTTTTGGGGACTTTTTCATTTTTCCCTCGTTTATCAGAGTTTCAGATAGGGGAAATGTCAGTGAGTGCTTCCATTTCAGTTCCAGAGCGATTCGCCCAATGAGTCCTTGATATTTAGTCGTTTTCAGCCAATTTTCTGGATTTTTGAAAATTTCACTTTTTTGTGAAAATATCCATTAAATGAGGGAATAATATGTGTGAGGGTACCCCAGGAGAGCTCCAAATGTGTGTGGGTAGAATATATATCCCACGGGGGTAAAATTGAAAGAAGTTGAAAAAAAATTTTTTTGGACTTAGTCATTTTTCCGGCGTTTATCAGACTTTCAGATTTGGGAAATGTCAGTGAGCGTTCTGATTTCAGTTCCAGAGCGATTCGCCCAATGAGTCTTTGATATTTAGTCGTTTTCAGCCAATTTTCAGAATTTTTGAAAATTTCACTTTTTTGTGAAAATATCCACTAAATGATGGAATAATTTGTGTGAGGGTACCCCAGGAGAGTTCCAAATGTGTGTGGGAAGAATATGTATCCCACGGGGGTAAAATTGAAAAAAGTTGAAAATTTTTTTTTTTTTTGGACTTAGTCATTTTTCTGGCGTTTATCAGACTTTCAGATAGGGGAAATGTCAGTGAGCGCTCCGATTTCAGTTCCAGAGCGATTCGCCCAATGAGTCCTTGATATTTAGTCGTTTTCAGCCAATTTTCTGGATTTTTGAAAATTTCACTTTTTTGTGAAAATATCCACTAAATGAGGGAATAATATGTGTGAGGGTACCCCAGGAGCGCTCCAAATGTGTGTGGGTAGAATATATATCCCACGGGGGTGAAATTGAAAAAAGTTGAAAACAATTTTTTTTTGGACTTAGACATTTTTCCGGCGTTTATCAGACTTTCAGATAGGGGAAATGTCAGTGAGCGTAATGATTTCAGTTACAGAGCGATTCGCCCAATGAGTCCTTGATATTTAGTCGTTTTCAGCCAATTTTCTGGATTTTTGAAAATTTCACTTTTTTTGTGAAAATATCCACTAAATGAGGGAATAATATGTGTGAGGGTACCCCAGGAGAGTTCCAAATGTGTGTGGATAGAATATACAGTGCCTGCAAGTAGTATTCAACCCCCTGCAGATTTAGCTGGTTTGATAAGATGCAAATAAGTTAGAGCCTTCAAACTGCAAACGAGAGTAGGTTTTATGAACAGAAGCATAAATCTTACAAACCAAAAAGTTATGTTGCTCAGTTGAATTTTATTAAATTTTAAACATAAAAGTGTGGGTCAATTATTATACAACCCCTATGTTTAATATTTTGTGGAATAACCCTTGTTTGCAATTACAGCTAATAATCGTCTTTTATAAGACCTGATCAGGCCGGCACTGGTCTGTGGAGTTATCTTGGCCCACTGCTCCATGCAGATCTTCTCCAAGTTATCTAGGTTCTTTGGGTGTCTCATGTGGACTTTATTCTTGAGCTCCTTCCACAAGTTTTCAATTGGGTTAAGGTCAGTAGACTGACTAGGCCACTCCAACACCTTGACTTTTTCCCTCTTGAACCAGGCCTTGGTTTTCTTGGCTGTGTGCTTTGGGTCGTTGTCTTGTTGGAAGATGAAATTACGGCCCATCTTAAGATCCTTGTTGGAGTAGCGGAGGTTCTTGGCCAAAATCTCCAGGTAGGCCTTGCTATCCATCTTCCCATGGATGCGGACCAGATGGCCAGGCCCCTTGGCAGAGAAACAGCCCCACAGCATGATGCTGCCACCACCATGCTTGACTGTAGGGATGGTATTCTTGGGGTCGTATGCAGTGCCATCCAGTCTCCAAACGTCACGTGTTTGGTTGGCACCAAAGATCTCAATCTTGGTCTCATCAGACCATAGAACCTTGAACCAGTCTGTCTCAGAGTCCTCCAAGTGATCATGAGCAAACTGTAGACGAGCCTTGACATGACGCTTTGAAAGTAAAGGTACCTTAAAGGCTCGTCTGGAACGGAGACCATTGCGGTGGAGTACGTTACTTATGGTATTGACTGAAACCAATGTCCCCACTGCCATGAGATCTTCCCGGAGCTCCTTCCTTGTTGTCCTTGGGTTAGCCTTGACTCTTCGGACAAGCCTGGCCTCGGCACGGGAGGACACTTTCAAAGGCTGTCCAGGCCGTGGAAGGCTAACAGTAGTTTCATAAGCCTTCCACTTACGGATGATGCTCCCAACAGTGGAGACAGGTAGGCCCAACTCCTTGGAAAGGGATTTGTACCCCTTGCCAGCCTTGTGACCCTCCACGATCTTGTCTCTGATGGCCTTGGAATGCTCCTTTGTCTTTCCCATGTTGACCATGTCTGAGTGCTGTTCACAAGTTTGGGGAGGGTCTTAAATAGTCAGAAAAGGCTGGCAAAAGAGATCTTTAATCCACACATGTGAAGCTCATAATTCTTGGTGCCTGAACTACTTCTTAATACTTTAGGGGGACCAAACAGAATTCTTGTGGTTTGAGGGGTTGAATAATAAATGACACTCTGAATAAACTTTTAACGTTTAAAAAAAAAAGAAAAAAAAGTTGCTGCAGTGCATTTCCCACTTCCAGGCTGATCTACAGTACAAATGTCACAATGCCAAGTTAATTCCGCATGTGTCAATCAGCTAAATCTGCAGGGGGTTGAATACTACTTGTAGGCACTGTATATCCCACGGGGGTAAAGTAGAAAAAAGTTGAAAAATATTTGTTTTGGACTTAGTCATTTTTCCGGCGTTTATCAGACTTTCAGATAGGGCAAATGTTAGTGAGCGTTCCGATTTCAGTTCCAGAGCGATTCGCCAAGTGAGTCCTTGATATTTAGTCGTTTTCAGCCAATTTTCTGGATTTTTGAAAATTTCACTTTTTTGTGAAAATATCCACTAAATGAGGGAATAATATGTGTGAGGGTACCCCAGGAGAGTTCCAAATGTGTGTGGGTAGAATATATATCCCATGGGGGTAAAACTAAAAAGGTGAAAAAAAATTTTTTTTGGACTTAGTCATTTTTCCGGCGTTTATCAAACTTTCAGATAGGGGAAATGTCAGTGAGCGTTCCGATTTCAGTTCCAGAGCGATTCGCCCAATGAGTCCTTGATATTTAGTCATTTTCAGCCAATTTTCTGGATTTTTGAAAATTTCACTTTTTTGTGAAAATATCCACTAAATGAGGGAATAATATGTGTGAGGGTACCCCAGGAGAGTTCCAAATGTGTGTGGGTAGAATATATATCCCACGGGGGTAAAATTGAAAAAAGTTGACTTTTTTTTTTTTTTTTTTGGACTTAGGCATTTTTCTGGCGTTTATCAGACTTTCAGATAGGGGAAATGTCAGTGAGTGCTCCGATTTCAGTTCCAGAGCGATTCGCCCAATGAGACCTTGATATTTAGTCGTTTTCAGCCAATTTTCTGGATTTTTGAAAATTTCACTTTCTTGTGAAAATATCCACTAAATGAGGGAATAATATGTGTGAGGGTACCCCAGGAGAGTTACAAATGTGTGTGGGTAGAATATATATCCCACGGGGGTAAAATTGAAAAAAGTTGAAAAAAAAATTTTTTTGGACTTGGTCATTTTTCCGGCGTTTATCAGACTTTCAGATACGGGAAATGTCAGTGAGTTCTCCGATTTCAGTTCCAGAGCGATTCGCCCAATGAGTCCTTGATATTTAGTCGTTTTCAGCCAATTTTCTGGATTTTTGAAAATTTCACTTTTTTGTGAAAATATCCACTAAATGAGGGAATAATATGTGTGAGGGTACTCCAGGACAGTTCCAAATGTGTGTGGGTAGAATATATATCCCACGGGGTAAAATTGAAAAAAGTTTAAAAAAATTTTTTTTAGACTTAGTCATTTTCTGGTGTTTATCAGACTTTCAGATAGGGGAAATGTCAGTGAGTGCTCCGATTTCAGTTCCAGAGTGATTCCCCCAATGAGTCCTTGATATTTAGTCGTTTTCAGCCAATTTTCTGGATTTTTGAAAATTTCACTTTTTTTGTGAAAATATCCACTAAATGAGGGAATAATATGTGTGAGGGTACCCTAGGAGAGTTACAACTGTGTGTGGGTAGAATATATATCCCACGGGGGTAAAATTGAAAAAAGTTGACATTTTTTTTTTTTTTTTGGACTTAGGCATTTTTCTGGCGTTTATCAGACTTTCAGATAGGGGAAATGTCAGTGAGTGCTCCCATTTCAGTTCCAGAGCGATTCGCCCAATGAGTCCTTGATATTTAGTCGTTTTCAGCCAATTTTCTGGATTTTTGAAAATTTCACTTTTTTGTGAAAATATCCACTAAATGAGGGAATAATATGTGTGACGGTACCCCAGGAGAGCTCCAAATGTGTGTGGGTAGAATATATATCCCACAGGGATAAAATTGAAAAAAGTTGAAAAAAATTTGTTTTTTGGACTTAGTCATTTTTCCGGCGTTTGTCAGACTTTCAGATAGGGCAAATGTCAGTGAGCATTCCGATTTCAGTTCCAGAGCGATTCGCCCAGTGAGTCCTTGATATTTAGTCGCTTTCAGCCAATTTTCTGGATTTTTGAAAATTTCACTTTTTTTGTGAAAATATCCACTAAATGAGGGAATAATATGTGTGAGGGTACCCCAGGAGAGTTCCAAATGTGTGTGGGTAGAATATATATCCCACAGGGGTAAAATTGAGAAAAGTTGAAAAAATGTGTTTTTTGGACTTAGTCATTTTTCCGGCGTTTGTCAGACTTTCAGATAGGGCAAATGTCAGTGAGCATTCCGATTTCAGTTCCAGAGCGATTCGCCCAGTGAGTCCTTGATATTTAGTCGCTTTCAGCCAATTTTCTGGATTTTTGAAAATTTCACTTTTTTTGTGAAAATATCCACTAAATGAGGGAATAATATGTGTGAGGGTACCCCAGGAGAGTTCCAAATGTGTGTGGGTAGAATATATATCCCACGGGGGTAAAATTGAAAAAAGTTTAATTTTTTTTTTTTTTTTTTGGACTTAGGCTTTTTTCTGGCGTTTATCAGACTTTCAGATAGGAGAAATGTCAGTGAGCATTTCGATTTCAGTTCCAGAGCTATTCGCCGGATGAGTCCTTGATATTTCGTCATTTTCAGGCAATTTTCTGAATATTTGAAAATTTCACTTTTTTGTGAAAATATCCACTAAATGAGGGAATAATATGTGTGAGTCTACCCCAGGAGAGTTCCAAATGTGTGTTGGTAGAATACATATCCCACAGGGTTAAAATTGAAAAAAGTAGAAAATTTTTTTGGGGGTACTTAGTCATTTTTCCGGCGTTTATCAGTCTTTCAACTAGGGGAAATGTCAGTGAGCATTCCGATTTTAGTTCCAGAGCGATTCGCCCAATAAGTCCTTGATATTCGGTCGTTTTCAGCCAATTTTCTGGATTTTTGAAAATTTCACTTTTTTGTGAAAATATCTACAAAATGAGGGAATAATATGTGTGAGGGTACCCCTGGAAAGTTCCAAATGTGTGTGGGTAGAATATATATCCCACGGGGGTAAAATTGAAAAAAGTTGAAAATTATTTTTTTTTGGACTTAGTCATTTTTCCGGCGTTTATCAGACTTTCAGATAGGGGAAATGTCAGTGAGCGTTCCGATTTCAGTTCCAGAGCGATTCGCCCAATGAGTCCATGATACTTAGTCATTTTCAGCCAATATTTTGGATTTTTGAAAATTTCACTTTTTTGTGAAAATATCCACTAAATGAGAGAATAATATGTGTGAGGGTACCCCAGGAGAGTTCTAAATGTGTGTGGGTAGAATATATATCCCACGGGAGTAAAATTTAAAAAAGTTGAAAAAATTTTTTTTTGAGACTTAGTCATTTTTCCAGCGTTTATCAGACTTTCAGATAGGGCAAATGTCAGTGAGCATTCCGATTTCAGTTCCACAGCAATTCGCCCAATGAGTCCTTGATATTTAGTCGTTTTCAGCCAATTTTCTGGATTTTTGAAAATTTCACTTTTTTTGTGAAAATATCCACTAAATGAGGGAATAATATGTGTGAGGGTACCCCAGGAGAGTTCCAAATGTGTTTGGGTAGAATATATATCCCACGGGGCTAAAATTGAAAAAAGTTGAAAAAAATTTTTTTTTGGACTTAGTCATTTTTCCGGCGTTTATCAGACTTTCAGATAGGGAAAATGTCAGTGAGCGTTCCGATTTCAGTTGCAAAGTGATTCGCCCAATGAGTCCTTGATACTTAGTCGTTTTCAGCCAATATTTTGGATTTTTGAAAATTTCACTTTTTTGTGAAAATATCCACTAAATGAGGGAATAATATGTGTGAGGGTACCCCAGGAGAGTTCCAAATGTGTGTGGATAGAATATATATCCCACGGGGTAAAATTGAAAAAAGTTGAAAATTATTTTTTTTTGGACTTAGTCATTTTTCCGGCGTTTATCAGACTTTCAGCTAGGGGAAATGTCAGTGAGCATTGCGATTTTAGTTCCAGAGCGATTCGCCCAATGAGTCCTTGATATTCGGTCGTTTTCAGCTAATTTTCTGGATTTTTTAAAATTTCAGTTTTTTGTGAAAATATCTACTAAATGAGGGAATAATATGTGTGAGGGTACCCCAGGAGAGTTCCAAATGCGTGTGGGTAGAATATATATCCCACAGGGGTAAAATTGAAAAAAGTTGAAAAAAACTTTTTTGGAACTTCGGCATTTTTCCGGCGTTTATCAGACTTTCAGATAGTGCAAATGTGAGTGAGCGTTCCGATTTCAGTTCCAGAGCTGTTCGCCGGATGAGTCCTTGATATTTCGTCATTTTCAGGCAATTTTCTGAATTTTTGAAAATTTCACTTTTTTGCGAAAATATCCGCTAAATGAGGGAATAATATGTGTGAGGGTACCCCAGGAGAGTTACAAATGTGTGTGGGTAGAATATATATCCCACGGGGGTAAAATTGATAAAAGTTGAAACATTTTTTTTTTTTGGACTTAGTCATTTTTATGGCGTTTATCAGACTTTCAGATTGGGGAAATTTCAGTGAGCATTCCGATTTCAGTTCCAGAGTGATTCGCCCAATGAGTCCTTGATATTCAGTCGTTTTCAGCCAATTTTCTGGATTTTTGAAAATTTCACTTTTTTTGTGAAAATATCCACTAAATGAGAGAATAATATGTGTGAGGGTACCCCAGGAGAGTTCTAAATGTGTGTGGGTAGAATATATATCCCACGGGAGTAAAATTTAAAAAAGTTGAAAAAAAATTTTTTTGGGACTTAGTCATTTTTCCAGCGTTTATCAGACTTTCAGATAGGTCAAATGTCAGTGAGCATTCCGATTTCAGTTCCAGAGTGATTCGCCCAATGAGTCCTTGATATTTAGTCGTTTTCAGCCAATTTTCAGGATTTTTGAAAATTTCACTTTTTTGTGAAAATATCCACTAAATGAGGGAATAATATGTGTGAGGGTACCCCAGGAGAGTTCCAAATGTGTTTGGGTAGTATATATATCCCACGGGGCTAAAATTGAAAAAAGTTGAAAAAAATTTTTTTGGGACTTAATCATTTTTCCGGCGTTTATCAGACTTTCAGATAGGGCAAATGTCAGTGAGCATTCCGATTTCAGTTCCAGAGCGATTCGCCCAATGAGTCCTTGATATTTAGTCGTTTTCAGCCAATTTCCTGGATTTTTGAAAATTTCACTTTTTTGTGAAAATATCCACTAAATGAGGGAATAATATGTGTGAGGGTACCCCAGTAGAGTTCCAAATGTGTTTGGGTAGAATATATATCCCACGGGGCTAAAATTGAAAAAAGTTGAAAAAAAATTTTTTTTGGACTTAGTCATTTTTCCGGCTTTTATCAGACTTTAAGATAGTGGAATTGTCAGTGAGCGTTCCGATTTCAGTTACAGAGCGATTCGCCCAATGAGTCCTTGATACTTAGTCGTTTTCAGCCAATATTTTGGATTTTTGAAAATTTCACTTTTTTGTGAAAATATCCACTAAATGAGGGAATAATATGTGTGAGGGTACCCCAGGAGAGTTCCAAATGTGTGTGGGTAGAATATATATCCCACGGGGGTAAAATTTAAAAAAGTTGAAAAAAATTTTTTTTGGGACTTAGTCATTTTTCCAGCGTTTATCAGACTTTCAGATAGGGCAAATGTCAGTGAGACTTCCAATTTCAATTCCAGAGCGATTCGCCCAATGAGTCCTTGATATTTAGTCGTTTTCAGCCAATTTTCTGGATTTTTGAAAATTTCAATTTTTTGTGAAAATATCCACTAAATGAGGGAATAATATGTGTGAGGGTACCCCAGGAGAGGTCCAAATGTGTGTGGGTAGAATATATATCCCACGGGGGTAAAATTAAAAAAAGTTGAAAAAAAATTTTTTTTGGACTTAATCATTTTTCCGGCGTTCATCAGATTTTCAGATAGGGGAAATGTCAGTGAGCGTTCCGATTTCAGTTCCAGAGCGATTCGCCCAATGAGTCCTTGATATTTAGTCCTTTTCAGCCAATTTTCTGGATTTTTGAAAATTTCACTTTTTTGTGAAAATATCCACTAAATGAGGGAATAATATGTGTGAGGGTACCCCAGGAGAGCTACAAATGTGTGTTCGTAGAATGTATATCCCACGGGGGTAAAATTGAAAAAAGTTGAAAACATTTTTTTTTTGGACTTAGTCATTTTTCCAGCGTTTTTCAGACTTTCAGATAGGGCAAATGTCAGTGAGCATTCCGATTTCAGTTCCAGAGCAATTCGCCCAATGAGTCCTTGATATTTAGTCGTTTTCAGCCAATTTTCTGGATTTTTGAAAATTTCACTTTTTTGTGAAAATATCCACTAAATGAGGGAATAATATGTGTGAGAGTACCCCAGGAGAATTCCAAATGTGTTTGGGTAGAATATATATCCCACGGGGCTAAAATTGAAAAAAGTTGAAAAAAAATTTTTTTTGGACTTCGTCATTTTTCCGGCATTTATCAGACTTTCAGATAGGGGAAATGTCAGTGAGACTTCCAATTTCAATTCCAGAGCGATTCGCCCAATGAGTCCTTGATATTTAATAATTTTCAGCCAATTTTCTGGATTTTTGAAAATTTCACTTTTTTGTGAAAATATCCACTAAATGAGGGAATAATATGTGTGAGGGTACCCCAGGAGAGTTCCAAATGTGTTTGGGCAGAATATACATCCCACGAGGCTAAAATTGAAAAAAGTTGAAAAAATTTTTTTTTTAGAATTAGTCATTTTTCCGGCGTTTATCAGACTTTCAGATAGGGGAAATGTCGGTGAGCGTTCCTATTTCATTTACAGAGCGATTCGCCCAATGAGTCCTTGATACTTAGTCGTTTTCAGCCAATGTTTTGGATTTTTGAAAATTTCACTTTTTTGTGAAAATATCCACTAAATGAGGGAATAATATGTGTGAGAGTACCCCAGGAGAATTCCAAATGTGTTTGGGTAGAATATATATCCCACGGGGCTAAAATTGAAAAAAGTTGAAAAAAAATTTTTTTTGGACTTCGTCATTTTTCCGGCATTTATCAGACTTTCAGATAGGGGAAATGTCAGTGAGACTTCCAATTTCAATTCCAGAGCGATTCGCCCAATGAGTCCTTGATATTTAATAATTTTCAGCCAATTTTCTGGATTTTTGAAAATTTCACTTTTTTGTGAAAATATCCACTAAATGAGGGAATAATATGTGTGAGGGTACCCCAGGAGAGTTCCAAATGTGTTTGGGCAGAATATACATCCCACGAGGCTAAAATTGAAAAAAGTTGAAAAAATTTTTTTTTTAGAATTAGTCATTTTTCCGGCGTTTATCAGACTTTCAGATAGGGGAAATGTCGGTGAGCGTTCCTATTTCATTTACAGAGCGATTCGCCCAATGAGTCCTTGATACTTAGTCGTTTTCAGCCAATGTTTTGGATTTTTGAAAATTTCACTTTTTTGTGAAAATATCCACTAAATGAGGGAATAATATGTGTGAGGGTACCCCAGGAGAGTTCCAAATGTGTGTGGGTAGAATATATATCCCACGGGGGTAAAATTTAAAAAAGTTGAAAAAAAATTTTTTTTGGACTTAGTCATTTTTCCAGCATTTATCAGACTTTCAGATAGGGCAAATGTCAGTGAGCATTCCGATTTCAGTTCCAGAGCGATTCACCCAATGAGTCCTTGATATTTAGTCGTTTTCAGCCAATTTTCTGGATTTTTGAAAATTTCACTTTTTTGTGAAAATATCCACTAAATGAGGGAATAATATGTGTGAGGGTACCCCAGGAGAGTTCCAAATGTGTGTGGGTACAATATATATCCCACGGGGGTAAAATTTAAAAAAGTTTAAAAAAAATTTTTTTGGGACTTAGTCATTTTTCCAGCGTTTATCAGACTTTCAGATAGGGCAAATGTCAGTGAGAGTTCCAATTGCAATTCCAGAGCAATTCGCCCAATGAGTCCTTGATATTTAATCGTTTTCAGCCAATTTTCTGGATTTTTGAAAATTTCACTTTTTTGTGAAAATATCCACTAAATGAGGGAATAATATGTGTGAGGGTACCCCAGGAGAGTTCCAAATGTGTGTGGGTAGAATATATATCCCACAGGGGTAAAATTGAAAAAAGTTGAAAAAAATTTTTTTTTGGACTTAGTCATTTTTCCGCCGTTTATCAGACTTTCAGATAGGGGAAATGTCAGTGAGCATTCTGATTTCAGTTCCAGAGTCATTCGCCCAATGAGTCCTTGATATTTAGTCATCTTCAGCCAATTTTCTGGATTTTTGAAAATTTCACTTTTTTGTGAAAATATCCACTAAATGAGGGAATAATATGTGTGAGGGTACCCCAGGAGAGTTCCAAATGTGTGTGGGTAGACTATATATCCCACGGGGGGGAAATTGAAAAGAGTTGAAAACATTTTTTTTTGGACTTAGTCATTTTTCCGGGGTTTATCAGACTTTCAGATAGGGGAAATGTCAGTGAGAGTTCCGATTTCAGTTCCAGAGCAATTCGCCCAATGAGTCCTTGATATGTAGTCGTTTTCAGCCAATTTTCTGGATTTTTGAAAATTTCACTTTTTTGTGAAAATATCCACTAAATGAGGGAATAATATGTGTGAGGGTACCCCAGGAGAGTTCCAAATGTGTTTGGGTAGAATATTTATGCCACGGGGGGAAAATTGAAAAAAGTTGAAAAAAATTTTTTTTTTGGACTTAGTCATTTTTCCGGCGTTTATCAGACTTTCAGATAGGGGAAATGTCAGTGAGCATTCCGATTTCAGTTCCAGAGCAATTCGCCCAATGAGTCCTTGATATTTAGTCGTTTTCAGCCAATTTTCTGGATTTTTGAAAATTTCACTTTTTTATGAAAATATCCACTAAATGAGGGAAAAATATGTTTGAGGGTACCCCAGGTGAGTTCCAAATGTGTGTGGGTAGAATATATATCCCACGGGGGGGAAATTGAAAAAAGTTAAAAAATTTTTTTTTTGGACTTAGTCATTTTTCCAGCGTTTATCAGACTTTCAGATAGGGCAAATGTCAGTGAGCATTCCGATTTCAGTTCCAGAGCAATTCGCCCAATGAGTCCTTGATATTTAGTCGTTTTCAGCCAATTTTCTGGATTTTTGAAAATTTCAATTTTTTGTGAAAATATCCACTAAATGAGGGAATAATATGTGTGAGGGTACCCCAGGAGAGGTCCAAATGTGTGTGGGTAGAATATATATCCCACGGGGGTAAAATTAAAAAAAGTTGAAAAAAAATTTTTTTTGGACTTAATCATTTTTCCGGCGTTCATCAGATTTTCAGATAGGGGAAATGTCAGTGAGCATTCTGATTTCAGTTCCAGAGCGATTCGCCCAATGAGTCGGTGATATTTAGTCATCTTCAGCCAATTTTCTGGATTTTTGAAAATTTCACTTTTTTGTGAAAATATCCACTAAATGAGGGAATAATATGTGTGAGGGTACCCCAGGAGAGTTCCAAATGTGTTTGGGTAGAATATTTATGCCACGGGGGGAAAATTGAAAAAAGTTGAAAAAAAATTTTTTTTTGGACTTAGTCATTTTTCCGGCGTTTATCAGACTTTCAGATAGGGGAAATGTCAGTGAGCATTCCGATTTCAGTTCCAGAGCAATTCGCCCAATGAGTTCTTGATATTTAGTCGTTTTCAGCCAATTTTCTGGATTTTTGAAAATTTCACTTTTTTATGAAAATATCCACTAAATGAGGGAAAAATATGTTTGAGGGTACCCCTGGTGAGTTCCAAATGTGTGTGGGTAGAATATATATCCCACGGGGCTAAAATTGAAAAAAGTTGAAAAAAAATTTTTTTTGAACTTCGTCATTTTTCCGGCGTTTATCAGACTTTCAGATAGGGGAAATGTCAGTGAGACTTCCAATTTCAATTCCAGAGCGATTCGCCCAATGAGTCCTTGATATTTAATAATTTTCAGCCAATTTTCTGGATTTTTGAAAATTTCACTTTTTTGGGAAAATATCCACTAAATGAGGGAATAATATGTGTGAGGGTACCCCAGGAGAGTTCCAAATGTGTTTGGGCAGAATATACATCCCACGAGGCTAAAATTGAAAAAAGTTGAAAAAATTTTTTTTTTAGAATTAGTCATTTTTCCGGCGTTTATCAGACTTTCAGATAGGGGAAATGTCGGTGAGCGTTCCGATTTCATTTACAGAGCGATTCGCCCAATGAGTCCTTGATACTTAGTCGTTTTCAGCCAATGTTTTGGATTTTTGAAAATTTCACTTTTTTGTGAAAATATCCACTAAATGAGGGAATAATATGTGTGAGGGTACCCCAGGAGAGTTCCAAATGTGTGTGGGTAGAATATATATCCCACGGGGGTAAAATTTAAAAAAGTTGAAAAAAAATTTTTTTTGGACTTAGTGATTTTTCCAGCATTTATCAGACTTTCAGATAGGGCAAATGTCAGTGAGCATTCCGATTTCAGTTCCAGAGCGATTCACCCAATGAGTCCTTGATATTTAGTCGTTTTCAGCCAATTTTCTGGATTTTTGAAAATTTCACTTTTTTGTGAAAATATCCACTAAATGAGGGAATGATATGTGTGAGGGTACCCCAGGAGAGTTCCAAATGTGTGTAGGTAGACTATATATCCCACGGGGGGGAAATTGAAAAGAGTTGAAAACATTTTTTTTTGGACTTAGTCATTTTTCCGGGGTTTATCAGACTTTCAGATAGGGGAAATGTCAGTGAGAGTTCCGATTTCAGTTCCAGAGCAATTCGCCCAATGAGTCCTTGATATATAGTCGTTTTCAGCCAATTTTCTGGATTTTTGAAAATTTCACTTTTTTGGGAAAATATCCACTAAATGAGGGAATGATATGTGTGAGGGTACCCCAGGAGAGTTCCAAATGTGTTTGGGTAGAATATATATCCCACGGGGCTAAAATTGAAAAAAGTTGAAAAAAATTTTTTTTTGGACTTCGTCATTTTTCCGGCGTTTATCAGACTTTCAGATAGGGCAAATGTCAGTGAGCATTCCGATTTCAGTTCCAGAGCAATTCGCCCAATGAGTCCTTGATGTTTAGTCGTTTTCAGCCAATTTTCTGGATTTTTGAAAATTTCACTTTTTTGTGAAAATATCCACTAAATGAGGGAATAATATGTGTGAGGGTACCAAAGGAGAGTTCCAAATGTGTGTGGGTAGAATATATATCCCACGGGGGGGAATTGAAAAGAGTTGAAAACATTTTTTTTTTGGACTTAGTCATTTTTCCGGCGTTTATCAGACTTTCAGATAGGGGAAATGTCAGTGAGCGTTCCGATTTCAGTTCCAGAGCAATTCGCCCAATGAGTCCTTGATATTTAGTCGTTTTCAGCCAATTTTCTGGATTTTTGAAAATTTCACTTTTTTATGAAAATATCCACTAAATGAGGGACAAATATGTTTGAGGGTACCCCAGGTGAGTTCCAAATGTGTGTGGGTAGAATATATATCCCACGGGGAGTAAATTGAAAAAAGTTGAAAAAAATTTTTTTTTGGACTTAGTCATTTTTCCAGCGTTTATCAGACTTTCAGATAGGGCAAATGTCAGTGAGCATTCCGATTTCAGTTCCAGAGCGATTCGCCCAATGAGTCATTGATATTTAGTCGTTTTCAGCCAATTTTCTGGATTTTTGAAAATGTCACTTTTTTGTGAAAATATCCACTAAATGAGGGAATAATATGTGGGAGGGTAACCCAGGAGAGTTCCAAATGTGTGTGGGTAGAATATATATCCCACGGGGTTAAAATTGAAAAAAGTTGAAAAAAATTTTTTTTTGGACTTAGTCATTTTTCCGGCGTTTATCAGACTTTCAGATAGGGGAAATGTCAGTGAGCGTTCTGATTTCAGTTCCAGAGCGATTCGCCCAATGAGTCCTTGATATTTAGTCATCTTCAGCCAATTTTCTGGATTTTTGAAAATTTCACTTTTTTGTGAAAATAACCACTAAATGAGGGAATAATATGTGTGAGGGTACCCCAGGAGAGTTCCAAATGTGTGTGGGTAGAATATATATCCCACAGGGGTAAAATTGAAAAAAGTTGAAAAAAATTTTTTTTTGGACTTAGTCATTTTTCCGCCGTTTATCAGACTTTCAGATAGGGGAAATGTCAGTGAGCATTCTGATTTCAGTTCCAGAGTCATTCGCCCAATGAGTCCTTGATATTTAGTCATCTTCAGCCAATTTTCTGGATTTTTGAAAATTTCACTTTTTTGTGAAAATATCCACTAAATGAGGGAATAATATGTGTACCCCAGGAGAGTTCCAAATGTGTGTGGGTAGACTATATATCCCACGGGGGGGAAATTGAAAAGAGTTGAAAACATTTTTTTTTGGACTTAGTCATTTTTCCGGGGTTTATCAGACTTTCAGATAGGGGAAATGTCAGTGAGAGTTCCGATTTCAGTTCCAGAGCAATTCGCCCAATGAGTCCTTGATATATAGTCGTTTTCAGCCAATTTTCTGGATTTTTGAAAATTTCACTTTTTTATGAAAATATCCACTAAATGAGGGAAAAATATGTTTGAGGGTACCCCAGGTGAGTTCCAAATGTGTGTGGGTAGAATATATATCCCACGGGGCTAAAATTGAAAAAAGTTGAAAAAAAATTTTTTTTAGACTTAATCATTTTTCCGGCGTTCATCAGATTTTCACATAGGGGAAATATCAGTGAGCATTCTGATTTCAGTTCCAGAGCGATTCGCCCAATGAGTCCTTGATATTTAGTCGTTTTCAGCCAATTTTCTGGATTTTTGAAAATTTCACTTTTTTATGAAAATATCCACTAAATGAGGGAAAAATATGTTTGAGGGTACCCCAGGAGAGTTCCAAATGTGTGTGAGTAGAATATATATCCCACGGGGGGGAAATTGAAAAAAGTTAAAAAATTTTTTTTTTGGACTTAGTCATTTTTCCAGCGTTTATCAGACTTTCAGATAGGGCAAATGTCAGTGAGAATTCCGATTTCAGTTCCAGAGCAATTCGCCCAATGAGTCCTTGATATTTAGTCGTTTTCAGCCAATTTTCTGGATTTTTGAAAATTTCACTTTTTTGTGAAAATATCCACTAAATGAGGGAATAATATGTGTGAGGGTACCCCAGGAGAGTTCCAAATGTGTTTGGGTTGAATATATATCCCACGGGGCTAAAATTGAAAAAAGTTGAAAAAAAAATTTTTTTTGGACTTCGTCATTTTTCCGGCGTTTATCAGACTTTCAGATAGGGCAAATGTCAGTGAGCATTCCGATTTCAGTTCCAGAGCAATTCGCCCAATGAGTCCTTGATGTTTAGTCGTTTTCAGCCAATTTTCTGGATTTTTGAAAATTTCACTTTTTTGTGAAAATATCCACTAAATGAGGGAATAATATGTGTGAGGGAACCAAAGGAGAGTTCCAAATGTGTGTGGGTAGAATATATATCCCACGGGGGTAAAATTGAAAAAAGTTGTAAACATTTTTTTTTTGGACTTAGTCATTTTTACAGCGTTTTTCAGACTTTCAGATAGGGGAAATGTCAGTGAGCGTTCTGATTTCAGTTCCAGAGCGATTCGCCCAATGAGTCCTTGATATTTAGTCGTTTTCAGCCAATTTTCTGGATTTTTGAAAATTTCAATTTTTTGTGAAAATATCCACTAAATGAGGGAATAATATGTGTGAGGGTACCCCAGTAGAGGTCCAAATGTGTGTGGGTAGAATATATATCCCACGGGGGGGAAATTGAAAAGATTTGAAAACATTTTTTTTTTGGACTTAGTCATTTTTCCGGCGTTTATCAGACTTTCAGATAGGGGAAATGTCAGTGAGCGTTCTGATTTCAGTTCCAGAGCGATTCGCCCAATGAGTCCTTGATATTTAGTCGTTATCAGCCAATTTTCTGGATTTTTGAAAATTTCAATTTTTTGTGAAAATATCCACTAAATGAGGGAAAAATATGTTTGAGGGTACCCCAGGAGAGTTCCAAATGTGTGTGGGTAGAATATATATCCCACGGGGGCAAAATTAAAAAAAGTTGAAAAAAAATTTTTTTTGGACTTAATCGTTTTTCCGGCGTTCATCAGATTTTCAGATAGGGGAAATGTCAGTGAGCGTTCCGATTTCAGTTCCAGAGCGATTCGCCCAATGAGTCCTTGATATTTAGTCGTTTTCAGCCAATTTTCTGGATTTTTGAAAATTTCACTTTTTTGTGAAAATATCCACTAAATGAGGGAATAATATGTGTGAGGGTACCCCAGGAGAGCTCCAAATGTGTGTTCGTAGAATGTATATCCCACGGGGGTAAAATTGAAAAAAGTTGAAAACATTTTTTTTTTGGACTTAGTCATTTTTCCAGCGTTTTTCAGACTTTCAGATAGGGGAAATGTCAGTGAGCGTTCCGATTTCAGTTCCAGAGCAATTCGCCCAATGAGTCCTTGATATTTAGTCGTTTTCAGCCAATTTTCTGGATTTTTGAAAATTTCACTTTTTTGTGAAAATATCCACTAAATGAGGGAATAATATGTGTGAGGGTACCCCAGGAGAGATCCAAATGTGTGTGGGTAGAATATATATCCCACGGGGGGGAAATTGAAAAAAGTTGAAAAATTTTTTTTCTTGGACTTAGTCATTTTTCCAGCGTTTATCAGACTTTCAGATAGGGCAAATGTCAGTGAGCATTCCGATTTCAGTTCCAGAGCAATTCGCCCAATGAGTCCTTGATATTTAGTCGTTTTCAGCCAATTTCCTGGATTTTTGAAAATTTCACTTTTTTGTGAAAATATCCACTAAATGAGGGAATAATATGTGTGAGGGTACCCCAGGAGAGGTCCAAATGTGTGTGGGTAGAATATATATCCCACGGGGGTAAAATTGAAAAAAGTTGAAAAAATTTTTTTTGGGGACTTAGTCATTTTTCCGGCGTTGATCAGACTTTCAGATAGGGCAAATGTCAGTGAGCATTCCGATTTCAGTTCCAGAGCGATTCGCCCAATGAGTCCTTGATATTTAGTCGTTTTCAGCCAATATTTTGGATTTTTGAAAATTTCACTTTTTTGTGAAAATATCCACTAAATGAGGGAATAATATGTGTGAGGTTACCCCAGGAGAGTTCCAAATGTGTGTACGTAGAATATATATCCCACGGGGCTAAAATTGAAAAAAGTTGAAAAAAATTTTTTTTTGGACTTCGTCATTTTTCCGGCGTTTATCAGACTTTCAGATAGGGCAAATGTCAGTGAGCGTTCCGATTTCAGTTCCAGAGCAATTCGCCCAATGAGTCCTTGATATTTAGTCGTTTTCAGCCAATTTTCTGGATTTTTGAAAATTTCACTTTTTTGTGAAAATATCCACTAAATGAGGGAAAAATATGTTTGAGGGTACCCCAGGAGAGTTCCAAATGTGTGTGGGTAGAATATATATCCCACGGGGGCAAAATTAAAAAAAGTTGAAAAAAAATTTTTTTTGGACTTAATCATTTTTCCGGCGTTCATCAGATTTTCAGATAGGGGAAATGTCAGTGAGCGTTCCGATTTCAGTTCCAGAGCGATTCGCCCAATGAGTCCTTGATATTTAGTCGTATTCAGCCAATTTTCTGGATTTTTGAAAATTTCACTTTTTTGTGAAAATATCCACTAAATGAGGGAATAATATGTGTGAGGGTACCCCAGGAGAGCTCCAAATGTGTGTTCGTAGAATGTATATCCCACGGGGGTAAAATTGAAAAAAGTTGAAAACATTTTTTTTTTGGACTTAGTCATTTTTCCAGCGTTTTTCAGACTTTCAGATAGGGGAAATGTCAGTGAGCATTCTGATTTCAGTTCCAGAGCGATTCGCCCAATGAGTCCTTGATATTTAGTCGTTTTCAGCCAATTTTCTGGATTTTTGAAAATTTCAATTTTTTGTGAAAATATCCACTAAATGAGGGAATAATATGTGTGAGGGTACCCCAGGAGAGGTCCAAATGTGTGTGGGTAGAAAATATATCCCACGGGGGGGAAATTGAAAAGATTTGAAAACATTTTTTTTTTGGACTTAGTCATTTTTCCGGCGTTTATCAGCCTTTCAGATAGGGGAAATGTCAGTGAGCGTTCCGATTTCAGTTCCAGAGCAATTCGCCCAATGAGTCCTTGATATTTAGTCATTTTCAGCCAATTTTCTGGATTTTACAAATTTCACTTTTTTTATGAAAATATCCACTAAATGAGGGAAAAATATGTTTGAGGGTACCCCAGGTGAGTTCCAAATGTGTGTGGGTAGAATATATATCCCACGGGGGTAAAATTGAAAAAAGTTGAAAAAATTTTTTTTTGGGACTTAGTCATTTTTCCGGCGTTGATCAGACTTTCAGATAGGGCAAATGTCAGTGAGCATTCCGATTTCAGTTCCAGAGCGATTCGCCCAATGAGTCCTTGATATTTAGTCGTTTTCAGCCAATATTTTGGATTTTTGAAAATTTCACTTTTTTGTGAAAATATCCACTAAATGAGGGAATAATATGTGTGAGGGTACCCCAGGAGAGTTCCAAATGTGTGTGGGTAGAATATATATCCCACGGGGGTAAAATTGAAAAAAGTTGAAAAAAATTTTTTTTTGGACTTAGTCATTTTTCCAGCGTTTATCAGACTTTCAGATAGGGGAAATGTCAGTGAGCGTTCTGATTTCAGTTCCAGAGCGATTCGCCCAATGAGTCCTTGATATTTAGTCGTTTTCAGCCAATTTTCTGGATTTTTGAAAATTTCACTTTTTTGTGAAAATATCCACTAAATGAGGGAATAATATGTGTGAGGTTACCCCAGGAGAGTTCCAAATGTGTGTGGGTAGAATATATATCCCACGGGGGTAAAATTGAAAAAAGTTGAAAACATTTTTTTTTTGGACTTAGTCATTTTTCCAGCGTTTTTCAGACTTTCAGATAGGGGAAATGTCAGTGAGCGTTCTGATTTCAGTTCCAGAGCGATTCGCCCAATGACTCCTTGATATTTAGTCGTTTTCAGCCAATTTTCTGGATTTTTGAAAATTTCAATTTTTTGTGAAAATATCCACTAAATGAGGGAATAATATGTGTGAGGTTACCCCAGGAGAGTTCCAAATGTGTGTGGGTAGAATATATATCCCACGGGGGTAAAATTGAAAAAAGTTGAAAAAAATTTTTTTTTGGACTTAATCATTTTTCCGGCGTTTATCAGACTTTCAGATAGGGGAAATGTCAGTGAGCATTCTGATTTCAGTTCCAGAGCGATTCGCCCAATGAGTCCTTGATATTTAGTCGTTTTCAGCCAATTTTCTGGATTTTTGAAAATTTCACTTTTTTATGAAAATATCCACTAAATGAGGGAAAAATATGTTTGAGGGTACCCCAGGTGAGTTCCAAATGTGTGTGGGTAGAATATATATCCCACGGGGGTAAAATTGAAAAAAGTTGAAAACATTTTTATTTTGGACTTAGTCATTTTTCCGGCGTTTATCAGACTGTCAGATAGGGCAAATGTCAGTGAGCGTTCTGATTTCAGTTCCAGAGCGATTCGCCCAATGAGTCCTTGATATTTAGTCGTTTTCAGCCAATTTTCTGGATTTTTGAAAATTTCAATTTTTTGTGAAAATATCCACTAAATGAGGGAATAATATGTGTGAGGGTACCCCAGGAGAGGTCCAAATGTGTGTGGGTAGAATATATATCCCACGGGGGGGAAATTGAAAAGATTTGAAAACATTTTTTTTTTGGACTTAGTCATTTTTCCGGCGTTTATCAGACTTTCAGATAGGGGAAATGTCAGTGAGCGTTCCGATTTCAGTTCCAGAGCAATTCGCCCAATGAGTCCTTGATATTTAGGCGTTTTCAGCCAATTTTCTGGATTTTTGAAAATTTCACTTTTTTGTGAAATTATCCACTAAATGAGGGATTAATATGTGTGAGGGTACCCCAGGAGAGTTCCAAATGTGTGTGGGCAGAATATATATCCCATGGGGGTAAAATTGAAAAAAGTTTAAAAAAATTTTTTTTTCTACTTAGTCATTTTTCCAGCGTTTATCAGACTTTCAGATAGGGGAAATGTCAGTGAGCATTCTGATTTCAGTTCCAGAGCGATTCGCCCAATGAGTCCTTGATATTTAATCGTTTTCAGCTAATTTTCTGGATGTTTAAAAATTTCACTTTTTTGTGAAAATATCCACTAAATGAGGGAATAATATGTGTGAGGGTACCCCAGGAGAGTTCCAAATGTGTGTGGGTAGAATATATATCCCACGGGGGTAAAATTGAAAAAAGTTGAAAAAAATTTTTTTTTGGACTTAGTCATTTTTCCAGCGTTTATCAGACTTTCAGATAGAGGAAATGTCAGTGAGCATTCTGATTTCAGTTCCAGAGCGATTCGCCCAATGAGTCCTTGATATTTAGTAGTTTTCAGCCAATTTTCTGGATTTTTGAAAATTTCACTTTTTTGTGAAAATATCCACTAAATGAGGGAATAATATGTGTGAGGGTACCCCAGGAGAGTTCCAAATGTGTGTGGGCAGAATATATATCCCACGGGGTAAAATTGAAAAAAGTTGAAAAAATTTTTTTTTTGGACTTAGTAATTTTCCGGCGTTTATCAGACTTTCAGATAGGGGAAATGTCAGTGAGCGTTCTGATTTCAGTTCCAGAGCGATTCGCCCAATGAGTCCTTGATATTTAATCGTTTTCAGCCAATTTTCTGGATTTTTGAAAATTTCACTTTTTTGTGAAAATATCCACTAAATGAGGGAATAATATGTTTGAGGGTACCCCAGGAGAGTTCCAAATGTGTGTGGGTAGAATATATATCCCACGGGGGTAAAATTGAAAAAAGTTGAAAAAAATTTTTTTTTGGACTTAGTCATTTTTCCAGCGTTTATCAGACTTTCAGATAGGGCAAATGTCAGTGAGCATTCCGATTTCAGTTCCAGAGCGATACGCCCAATGAGTGCTTTATATTTAGTCGTTTTCAGCCAATATTTTGGATTTTTGAAAATTTCACTTTTTTGTGAAAATATCCACTAAATGAGGGAATAATATGTGTGAGGGTACCCCAGGAGAGTTCCAAATTTGTTTGGGTAGAATATATATCCCACGGGGCTAAAATTGAAAAAAGTTGAAAAAAATTTTTTTTTGGACTTAGTCATTTTTCCGGCATTTATCAGACTTTCCGATAGGGGAAATGTCAGTGAGCGTTCCGATTTCAGTTCCAGAGCGATTTGCCCAATGAGTCCTTCATATTTAATCGTTTTCAGCCAATTTTCTGGATGTTTAAAAATTTCACTTTTTTGTGAAAATATCCACTAAATGAGGGAATAATATGTGTGAGGGTACCCCAGGAGAGTTCCAAATGTGTGTGGGCAGAATATATATCCCACGGGGGTAAAATTGAAAAAAGTTGAAAAATTTTTTTTTTGGACTTAGTCATTTTTCCGGCGTTTATCAGACTTTCAGATAGGGGAAATGTCAGTGAGCGTTCTGATTTCAGTTCCAGAGCGATTCGCCCAATGAGTCCTTGATATTTAGTAATTTTCAGCCAATTTTCTGGATTTTTGAAAATTTCACTTTTTTGTGAAAATATCCACTAAATGAGGGAATAATATGTGTGAGGGTACCCCAGGAGAGTTCCAAATTTGTTTGGGTAGAATATATATCCCACGGGGCTAAAATTGAAAAAAGTTGAAAAAAATTTTTTTTGGACTTAGTCATTTTTCCGGCGTTTATCAGACTTTCCGATAGGGGAAATGTCAGTGAGCATTCCGATTTCAGTTCCAGAGCGATTTGCCCAATGAGTCCTTGATATTTAATCGTTTTCAGCCAATTTTCTGGATTTTTGAAAATTTCACTTTTTTGTGAAAATATCCACTAAATGAGGGAATAATATGTGTGAGGGAACCAAAGGAGAGTTCCAAATGTGTGTGGGTAGAATATATATCCCACGGGGGTAAATTGAAAAAAGATTTAAAAAATTTTTTTTGGGACTTAGTCATTTTTCCGGCGTATATCAGACTTTCAGATAGGGGAAATGTCAGTGAGCATTCCGATTTCAGTTCCAGAGCGATTCGCCCAATGAGTCCTTGATATTTAGTCGTTTTCAGCCAATTTTCTGGATTTTTGAAAATTTCACTTTTTTGTGAAAATATCCACTAAATGAGGGAATAATATGTGTGAGGGTACCCCAGGAGAGTTCCAAGTGTGTGTAGGTAGAATATATATCCCACGGGGGTAAAATTGAAAAAAGTTGAAAAAATTTTTTTTTTGGACTTAGTCATTTTTCCGGCGTTTATCAGACTTTCAGATAGGGGAAATGTCAGTCAGGGTTCGGATTTCAGTTCCAGAGCAATTCGCCCAATGTGTCCTTGATATTTAGTCGTTTTCAGCCAATATTTTGGATTTTTGAAAATTTCACTTTTTTGTGAAAATATCCACTAAATGAGGGAATACTATGTGTGAGGGTACCACAGGAGAGTTCCAAATGTGTGTGGGTAGAATATATATCCCACGGGGGTAAAATTGAAAAAAGTTGAAAATTTTTTTTTTGGGACTGTCATTTTTCCGGCGTTTATCAGACTTTCAGATAGGGGAAATGTCAGTGAGCATTCTGATTTCAGTTCCAGAGCGATTGGCCCAATGAGTCCTTGATATTTAGTCGTTTTCAGCCAATTTTCTGGATTTTTGAAAGTTTCACTTTTTTGTGAAAATATCCACTAAATGAGGGAATAATATGTGTGAGGGTACCACAGGAGAGTTCCAAATGTGTGTGGGTAGAATATATATCCCACGGGGGTAAATTGAAAAAAGTTTTAAAAATTTTTTTTTTGGACTTAGTCATTTTTCCGGCGTTTATCAGACTTTCAGATAGGGGAAATGTCAGTGAGCATACCAATTTCAGTTCCAGAGCGATTCGCCCAATGAGTCCTTGATATTTAGTCGTTTTCAGCCAGTTTTCTCGATTTTTGAAAATTTCACTTTTTTATGAAAATATCCACTAAATGAGGGAATAATATGTGTGAGGGTACCACAGGAGAGTTCCAAATGTGTGTGGGTAGAATATATATCCCACGGGGGTAAAATTGAAAAAAGTTGAAAATTTTTTTTTTTGGACTGTCATTTTTCCGGCGTTTATCAGACTTTCAGATAGGGGAAATGTCATTGAGCGTTCTGATTTCAGTTCCCGAGCGATTGGCCCAATGAGTCCTTGATATTTAGTCGTTTTCAGCCAATTTTCTGGATTTTTGAAAGTTTCACTGTTTTGTGAAAATATCCACTAAATGAGGGAATAATATGTGTGAGGGTACCCCAGGAGAGTACCAAATGTGTGTAGTTAGAATATATATCCCACAGGGGTAAAATTGAAAAAAGTTGAAAAACATTTTTTTTTGGACTTAGTCATTTTTCCGGCGTTTATCAGACTTTCAGATAGGGGAAATGTCAGTGAGGGTTCGGATTTCAGTTCCAGAGCGATTCGCCCAATGTGTTCTTGATATTTAGTCGTTTTCAGCCAATATTTTGGATTTTTGAAAATTTCACTTTTTTGTGAAAATATCCACTAAATGAGGGAATAATATGTGTGAGGGTACCCCAGGAGAGTTCCAAATGTGTGTACGTAGAATACATATCCCACGGGGGTAAAATAGAAAAAAGTTGAAAAAAATTTTTTTTGGGACTTAGTCATTTTTCCGGCATTTATCAGACTTTCAGATAGGGGAAATGTCAGTGAGCATACCAATTTCAGTTCCAGAGTGATTCGCCCAATGAGTCCTTGATATTTAGTCGTTTTCAGCCAATTTTCTGGATTTTTGAAAGTTTCACTTTTTTGTGAAAATATCCACTAAATGAGGGAATAATATGTGTGAGGGTACCCAGGAGAGTTCCAAATGTGTGTAGTTAGAATATATATCCCACAGGGGTAAAATTGAAAAAAGTTGAAAAACATTTTTTTTTGGACTTAGTCATTTTTCCGGCGTTTATCAGACTTTCAGATAGGGGAAATGTCAGTGAGCGTTCCAATTTCAATTCCAGAGCAATTCGCCCAATGAGTCCTTGATATTTAGTCGTTTTAAGCCAATTTTCTGGATTTTTGAAAATTTCACTTTTTCATGAAAATATCCACTAAATGAGGGAATAATATGTGTGAGGGTACCACAGGAGAATTCCAAATGTGTGTGGGTAGAATATATATCCCACGGGGGTAAATTGAAAAAAGTTTTAAAAAATTTTTTTTTGGACTTAGTCATTTTTCCGGCGTTTATCAGACTTTCAGATAGGGGAAATGTCAGTGAGCGTTCTGATTTCAGTTCCAGAGCGATTGGCCCAATGAGTCCTTGATATTTATTCGTTTTCAGCCAATTTTCTGGATTTTTGAAAGTTTCACTTTTTTGTGAAAATATCCACTAAATGAGGGAATAATATGTGTGAGGGTACCCCAGGAGAGTTCCAAATGTGTGTAGGTAGAATATATATCCCACGGGGGTAAAATTGAAAAAAGTTGAAAAACATTTTTTTTGGACTTAGTCATTTTTCCGGCGTTTATCAGACTTTCAGATAGGGGAAATGTCAGTGAGGGTTCGGATTTCAGTTCCAGAGCGATTCGCCCAATGTGTCCTTGATATTTAGTCGTTTTCAGCCAATATTTTGGATTTTTGAAAATTTCACTTTTTTGTGAAAATATCCACTAAATGAGGGAATAATATGTGTGAGGGTACCCCAGGAGAGTTCCAAATGTGTGTACGTAGAATACATATTCCACGGGGGTAAAATAGAAAAAAGTTGAAAAAAATTTTTTTTTGGACTTAGTCATTTTTCCGGCATTTATCAGACTTTCAGATAGGGGAAATGTCAGTGAGGGTTCGGATTTCAGTTCCAGAGCGATTCGCCCAATTTGTCCTTGATATTTAGTCGTTTTCAGCCAATATTTTGGATTTTTGAAAATTTCACTTTTTTATGAATATATCCACTAAATGAGGGAATAATATGTGTGAGGGTACCACAGGAGAGTTCCAAATGTGTGTGGGTAGAATATATATCCCACGGGGGTAAATTGAAAAAAGTTTAAAAACATTTTTTTTTGGACTTAGTCATTTTTCCGGTGTTTATCAGACTTTCAGATAGGGGAAATGTCAGTGAGCATACCAATTTCAGTTCCAGAGCGATTCGCCCATTGAGTGCTTGATATTTAGTCGTTTTCAGCCAATTTTCTGGATTTTTGAAAATTTAATTTTTTGTGAAAATATCCACTAAATGAGGGAATAATATGTGTGAGGGTACCCCAGGAGAGTTCCAAAGGTGTGTACGTAGAATACATATCCCACGGGGGTAAAATAGAAAAAAGTTGAAAAAAATTTTTTTTGGACTTAGTCATTTTTTCGGCGTTTATCAGACTTTCAGATAAGGGAAATGTCAGTGAGTGTTCTGATTTCAGTTCCAGAGCGATTTGCCCTATGAGTCCTTGATATTTAGTCGTTTTCAGCCAATTTTCTGGATTTTTGAAAATTTCACTTTTTTATGAATATATCCACTAAATGAGGGAATAATATGTGTGAGGGTACCCCAGGAGAGTTCCAAATGTGTGTAGGTAGAATATATATCCCACGGGGGTAAAATTGAAAAAAGTTGAAAAACATTTTTTTTTCGACTTAGTCATTTTTCCGGCGTTGATCAGACTTTCAGATAGGGGAAATGTCAGTGAGCATTCCGATTACAATTCCAGAGCAATTCGCCCAATGAGTCCTTCATATTTAGTCGTTTTCAGCCAATTTTCTGGATTTTTGAAAATTTCACTTTTTTATGAAAATATCTACTAAATGAGGGAATAATATGTGTGAGGGTACCACAGGAGAGTTCCAAATGTGTGTGGGTAGAATATATATCCCACGGGGGTAAATTGAAAAAAGTTTTAAAATATTTTTTTTTGGACTTAGTCATTTTTCCGGCGTTTATCAGACTTTCAGATAGGGAAAATGTCAGTGAGCATTCCGATTTCAGTTCCAGAGCGATTCGCCCAATGAGTCCTTGATATTTAGTCGTTTTCAGCCAATTTTCTGGATTTTTGAAAGTTTCACTTTTTTGTGAAAATATCCACTAAATGAGGGAATAATATGTGTGAGGGTACCCCAGGAGAGTTCCAAATGTTTGTGGGTAGAATATATATCCCACGGGGGTAAAATTGAAAAAAGTTGAAAAAAAATTTTTTTTGGACTTAGTCATTTTTCCAGCGTTTATCAGACTTTCAGATAGGGGAAATGTCAGTGAGCATTCCGATTTCAGTTCCAGAGCGATTCGCCCAATGAGTCCTTGATATTTAGTCGTTTTCAGCCAATTTTCTGGATTTTTGAAAATGTCTCTTTTTTGTGAAAATATCCACTAAATGAGGGAAAAATATGTGTGAGGGTACCCCAGGAGAGTTCCAAATGTGTGTGGGTAGAATATATATCCCACGGCGGTAAAATTGAAAAAAGATGAAAAAATTTTTTTTTTTGGACTTAGTCATTTTTCCGGCGTTTATCATATTTCAGATAGGGGAAATGTCAGTGATCATTCCGATTTCAGTTCCAGAGTGATTCGCCCAATGAGTCCTTGATATTTAGTCGTTTTCAGCCAATTTTCTGGATTTTTGAAAATTTCACTTTTTTGTGAAAATATCCACTAAATGAGGGAATAATATGTGTGAGGGTACCCCAGGAGAGTTCCAAAGGTGTGTACGTAGAATATATATCCCACGGGGATAAAATATAAAAAAGTTGAAAAAAATTTTTTTTTGGACTTAGTCATTTTTCCGGCGTTTATCAGACTTTCAGATAGGGAAAATGTCAGTGAGCATTCCGATTTCAGTTCCAGAGCGATTCGCCCAATGAGTCCTTGATATTTAGTCGTTTTCAGCCAATTTTCTGGATTTTTGAAAATTTCACTTTTTTGTGAAAATATCCACTAAATGAGGGAATAATATGTGTGAGGGTAAAACAGGAGAGTTCCAAATGTGTGTGGGTAGAATATATATCCCACGGGGGTAAATTGAAAAAATTTTTAAAAAAATTTTTTTGGAATTAGTCATTTTTCCGGCGTTTTTGAGACATTCAGGTAGGGGAAATGTCAGTGAGCATACCAATTTCAGTTCCAGAGCAATTCGCCCAATGAGTCCTTGATATTTAGTCGTTTTCAGCCAATTTTCTGGATTTTTGAAAATTTCACTTTTTTGTGAAAATATCCACTAAATGAGGGAATAATATGTGTGACGGTACCACAGGAGAGTTCCAAATGTGTGTGGGTAGAATATATATCCCACGGGGCTAAAATTGAAAAAAGTTGAAAAAAATTTTTTTTTGGACCTAGTCATTTTTCCGGCGTTTATCAGACTTTCAGATAGGGGAAATGTCAGTGAGCGTTCTGACTTCAGTTCCAGAGCGATTCGCCCAATGAGCCCTTGATATTTAGTCGTTTTCAGCCAATTTTCTGGATTTTTGAAAGTTTCACTTTTTTGTGAAAATATCCACTAAATGAGGGAATAATATGTGTGAGGGTACCCCAGGAGAGTTCCAAATGTGTGTGGGTAGAATATAAATCCCACGGGGCTAATATTGAAAAAAGTTGAAATTTTCTTTTTTTTGGACTTAGTCATTTTTCCGGTGTTTATCAGACTTTCAGATAGGGGAAATGTCAGTGAGCGTTCTGTTTTCAGTTCCAGAGCGATTCGCCCAATGAGTCCTTGATGTTTAGTCGTTTTTAGCCAATTTTCTGGATTTTTGAAAATTTCACTTTTTTGTGAAAATATCCACTAAATGAGGGAATAATATGTGTCAGGGTACCCCAGGAGAGTTCCAAATGTGTGTGGGTAGAATATATATCCCACGGGGGTAAATTGAAAAAAGTTTAAAAAAAATTTTTTAGGACTTAGTCATTTTTCCGGCGTTTATCAGACTTTCAGATAGGGGAAATGTCAGTGAGCGTTCCGATTTCAGTTCCAGAGCAATTCGCCCAATGATATTGATATTTAGTCGTTTTCAGCCAATTTTCTGAATTTTTGAAAATTTCACTTTTTTATGAAAATATCCACTAAATGAGGGAATAATATGTTTGAGGGTACCCCAGGAGAGTTCCAAATGTGCTTGGGTAGAATATATATCCCACGGGGGTAAAATTGAAAAAAGTTTAAAAAAATTTTTTTTGGGACTTAGTCATTTTTCCGGCGTTTATCAGACTTTCAGATAGGGGAAATGTCAGTGAGCGTTCTGATTTCAGTTCCAGAGCATTCGCCCAATGAGTCCTTGATGTTTAGTCGTTTTCAGCCAATTTTCTGGATTTTTGAAAGTTTCACTTTTTTGTGAAAATATCCACTAAATGAGGGAATAATATGTGTGAGGGTACCCCAGGAGAGTTCCAAATGTGTGTGGGTAGAATATATATCCCACGGGGGTAAAATTGAAAAAAGTTTAAAAAAAAATTTTTTTTGGACTTAGTCATTTTTCCGGCGTTTATCAGACTTTCAGATAGGGCAAATGTCAGAGAGCATTCCGATTTCAGTTCCAGAGCGATTCGCCCAATGAGTCCTTGATATTTAGTCGTTTTCAGCCAATTTTCTGGATTTTTGAAAGTTTCACTTTTTTGTGAAAATATCCACTAAATGAGGGAATAATATGTGTGAGGGTAACCCAGGAGAGTTCCAAATGTGTGTGGGTAGAATATATATCCCACGGGGGTAAAATTGAAAAAAGTTGAAAATTTTTTTTTTTTGGACTTAGTCATTTTTCCGGCGTTTATCACACTTTCAGATAGGGGAAATATCAGTGAGAGTTCTGATTATAGTTCCAGAGCGATTCGCCCAATGAGTCCTTGATATTTAGTCGTTTTCAGCCAATTTTCTGGATTTTTGAAAGTTTCACTTTTTTATGAAAATATCCACTAAATGAGGGAATAATATGTGTGAGGGTACCCCAGGAGAGTTCCAAATGTGTGTGGGTAGATTATATATCCCACGGCGGTAAAATTGAAAAAAATTTTTTTTTTGGACTTAGTCATTTTTCCGGCGTTTATCAGATTTCAAATAGGGGAAATGTCAGTGAGCGTTCTGATTTCATTTACAGAGTGATTCGCCCAATGAGTCCTTGATATTTAGTCGTTTTCAGCCAATTTTCTGGATTTTTGAAAATTTCACTTTTTTGTGAAAATATCCTCTAAATGATGGAATAATATGTGTGAGGGTACCCCAGGAGAGTTCCAAATGTGTGTGGGTAGAATATATATCCCACGGGGATAAAATTTAAAAAAGTTGAAAACATTTTTTTTTTTGGACTTAGTAATTTTTCCGGCGTTTATCAGACTTTCAGATAGGGGAAATGTCAGTGAGCGTTCTGATTTCAGTTACAGAATGGTTCGCCCAATGAGTCCTTGATATTTAGTCGTTTTCAGCCAATTTTCTGGAATTTTGAAAATTTCACTTTTTTGTGAAAATATCCACTAAATGAGGGAATAATATGTGTGAGGGTACCACAGGAGAGTTCCAAATGTGTGTGGGTAGAATATATATCCCACGGGGCTAAAATTGAAAAAAGTTGAAATTTTCTTTTTTTTGGACTTAGTCATTTTTCCGGCATTTATCAGACTTTCAGATAGGGGAAATGTCAGTGAGCGTTCTGATTTCAGTTCCAGAGCGATTCGCCCAATGAGTCCTTGATATTTAGTCGTTTTCAGCCAATTTTCTGGATTTTTGAAAGTTTCACTTTTTTGTGAAAATATCCACTAAATGAGGGAATAAAATGTGTGAGGGTACCCCAGGAGAGTTCCAAATGCTTGTGGGTAGAATATATATCCCACGGGGGTAAAATTGAAAAAAGTTTAAAAAAAAAATTTTTTTGGACTTAGTCATTTTTCCGGCGTTTATCAGACTTTCAGATAGGGGAAATGTCAGTGAGCGTTCTGATTATAGTTCCAGAGCGATTCGCCCAATGAGTCCTTGATATTTAGTCGTTTTCAGCCAATTTTCTGGATTTTTGAAAGTTTCACTTTTTTGTGAAAATATCCACTAAATGAGGGAATAATATGTGTGAGGGTACCCCAGGAGAGTTCCAAATGTGTGTGGGTGGAATATATAACCCACGGCGGTAAAATTGAAAAAAGTTGAAAAAATTTTTTTTTTTGGACTTAGTCATTTTTCCGGCGTTTATCAGATTTCAGATAGGGGAAATGTCAGTGAGCGTTCTGATTTCAGTTACAGAGTGATTCGCCCAATGAGTCCTTGATATTTGGTCGTTTTCAGCCAATTTTCTGGATTTTTGAAAATTTCACTTTTTTGTGAAAATATCCTCTAAATGAGGGAATAATATGTGTGAGGGTACCCCAGGAGAGTTCCAAATGTGTGTGGGTAGAATATATATCCCACGGGGGTAAAATTGAAAAAAGTTGAAAACATTTTTTTTTTTGGACTTAGTAATTTTTCCGGCGTTTATCAGACTTTCAGATAGGGGAAATGTCAGTGAGCGGTCCGATTTCAGTTCCAGAGCAATTCGCCCAATGATATTGATATTTAGTCGTTTTCAGCCAATTTTCTGAATTTTTGAAAATTTCACTTTTTTATGAAAATATCCACTAAATGAGGGAATAATATGTTTGAGGGTACCCCAGGAGAGTTCCAAATGTGTGTGGGTAGAATATATATCCCACGGGGGTAAAATTGAAAAAAGTTGAAAAATTTTTTTTTTTGGACTTAGTCATTTTTCCGGCGTTTATCAGACTTTCAGATAGGGGAAATGTCAGTGAGCGTTCTGATTTCAGTTCCAGAGCGATTCGCCCAATGAGTCCTTGATGTTTAGTCGTTTTTAGCCAATTTTCTGGATTTTTGAAAATTTCACTTTTTTGTGAAAATATCCACTAAATGAGGGAATAATATGTGTCAGGGTACCCCAGGAGAGTTCCAAATGTGTGTAGGTAGAATATATATCCCACGGGGGTAAAATTGAAAAAAGTTTAAAAAAACATTTTTTTTGGACTTAGTCATTTTTCCAGCGTTTATCAGACTTTCAGATAGGGCAAATGTCAGTGAGCATTCCGATTTCAGTTCCAGAGCGATTCGCCCAATGAGTCCTTGATATTAGGCGTTTTCAGCCAATTTTCTGGATTTTTGAAAGTTTCACTTTTTTGTGAAAATATCCACTAAATGAGGGAATAATATGTGTGAGGGTACTCCAGGAGAGTTCCAAATGCTTGTGGGTAGAATATATATCCCACGGGGGTAAAATTGAAAAAAGTTTAAAAAAAAATTTTTTTTGGACTTAGTCATTTTTCCGGCGTTTATCAGACTTTCAGATAGGGGAAATGTCAGTGAGCGTTCTGATTATAGTTCCAGAGCGATTCGCCCAATGAGTCCTTGATATTTAGTCGTTTTCAGCCAATTTTCTGGATTTTTGAAAGTTTCACTTTTTTGTGAAAATATCCACTAAATGAGGGAATAATATGTGTGAGGGTACCCCAGGAGAGTTCCAAATGTGTGTGGGTGGAATATATATCCCACGGCGGTAAAATTGAAAAAAGTTGAAAAAATTTTTTTTTTTGGACTTAGTCATTTTTCCGGCGTTTATCAGATTTCAGATAGGGGAAATGTCAGTGAGCGTTCTGATTTCAGTTACAGAGTGATTCGCCCAATGAGTCCTTGATATTTGGTCATTTTCAGCCAATTTTCTGGATTTTTGAAAATTTCACTTTTTTGTGAAAATATCCTCTAAATGAGGGAATAATATGTGTGAGGGTACCCCAGGAGAGTTCCAAATGTGTGTGGGTAGAATATATATCCCACGGGGGTAAAATTGAAAAAAGTTGAAAACATTTTTTTTTTGGACTTAGTAATTTTTCCGGCGTTTATCAGACTTTCAGATAGGGGAAATGTCAGTGAGCGGTCCGATTTCAGTTCCAGAGCAATTCGCCCAATGATATTGATATTTAGTCGTTTTCAGCCAATTTTCTGAATTTTTGAAAATTTCACTTTTTTATGAAAATATCCACTAAATGAGGGAATAATATGTCTGAGGGTACCCCAGGAGAGTTCCAAATGTGTGTGGGTAGAATATATATCCCACGGGGGTAAAATTGAAAAAAGTTGAAAAATTTTTTTTTTTGGACTTAGTCATTTTTCCGGCGTTTATCAGACTTTCAGATAGGGGAAATGTCAGTGAGCGTTCTGATTTCAGTTCCAGAGCGATTCGCCCAATGAGTCCTTGATGTTTAGTCGTTTTTAGCCAATTTTCTGGATTTTTGAAAATTTCACTTTTTTGTGAAAATATCCACTAAATGAGGGAATAATATGTGTCAGGGTACCCCAGGAGAGTTCCAAATGTGTGTAGGTAGAATATATATCCCACGGGGGTAAAATTGAAAAAAGTTTAAAAAAAAATTTTTTTTGGACTTAGTCATTTTTCCAGCGTTTATCAGACTTTCAGATAGGGCAAATGTCAGTGAGCATTCCGATTTCAGTTCCAGAGCGATTCGCCCAATGAGTCTTTGATATTTAGTCGTTTTCAGCCAATTTTCTGGATTTTTGAAAGTTTCACTTTTTTGTGAAAATATCCACTAAATGAGGGAATAATATGTGTGAGGGTACCCCAGGAGAGTTCCAAATGTGTGTGATTAGAATATATATCCCACGGGGGTAAATTGAAAAAAGTTTAAAAAAAATTTTTTAGGACTTAGTCATTTTTCCGGCGTTTATCAGACTTTCAGATAGGGGAAATGTCAGTGAGCGTTCCGATTTCAGTTCCAGAGCAATTCGCCCAATGATATTGATATTTAGTCGTTTTCAGCCAATTTTCAGAATTTTTGAAAATTTCACTTTTTTATGAAAATATCCACTAAATGAGGGAATAATATGTTTGAGGGTACCCCAGGAGAGTTCCAAATGTGCTTGGGTAGAATATATATCCCACGGGGGTAAAATTGAAAAAAGTTTAAAAAAAAATTTTTTTGGGACTTAGTCATTTTTCCGGCGTTTATCAGACTTTCAGATAGGGGAAATGTCAGTGAGCGTTCTGATTTCAGTTCCAGAGCGATTCGCCCAATGAGTCCTTGATGTTTAGTCGTTTTCAGCCAATTTTCTGGATTTTTGAAAGTTTCACTTTTTTGTGAAAATATCCACTAAATGAGGGAATAATATGTGTGAGGGTACCCCAGGAGAGTTCCAAATGTGTGTGGGTAGAATATATATCCCACGGGGGTAAAATTGAAAAAAGTTGAAAATTTTTTTTTTTTGGACTTAGTCATTTTTCCGGCGTTTATCACACTTTCAGATAGGGGAAATATCAGTGAGAGTTCTGATTATAGTTCCAGAGCGATTCGCCCAATGAGTCCTTGATATTTAGTCGTTTTCAGCCAATTTTCTGGATTTTTGAAAGTTTCACTTTTTTATGAAAATATCCACTAAATGAGGGAATAATATGTGTGAGGGTACCCCAGGAGAGTTCCAAATGTGTGTGGGTAGATTATATATCCCACGGCGGTAAAATTGAAAAAAATTTTTTTTTTGGACTTAGTCATTTTTCCGGCGTTTATCAGATTTCAAATAGGGGAAATGTCAGTGAGCGTTCTGATTTCAGTTACAGAATGGTTCGCCCAATGAGTCCTTGATATTTAGTCGTTTTCAGCCAATTTTCTGGAATTTTGAAAATTTCACTTTTTTGTGAAAATATCCACTAAATGAGGGAATAATATGTGTGAGGGTACCACAGGAGAGTTCCAAATGTGTGTGGGTAGAATATATATCCCACGGGGCTAAAATTGAAAAAAGTTGAAAAAAATTTTTTTTGGACTTAGTCATTTTTCCGGCGTTTTTCAGACTTTCAGATAGGGGAAATGTCAGTGAGCGTTCTGATTTCAGTTACAGAGTGATTCGCCCAATGAGTCCTTGATATTTAGTCGTTTTCAGCCAATTTTCTGGATTTTTGAAAATTTCACTTTTTTATGAGAATATCCACTAAATGAGGGAATAATATGTTTGAGGGTACCCCAGGAGAGTTCCAAATGTGCGTGGGTAGAATATATATCCCACGGGGGTAAAATTGAAAAAAGTTTAAAAAAAATTTTTTTTTGGACTTAGTAATTTTTCCGGCGTTTATCAGACTTTCAGATAGGGCAAATGTCAGTGAGCATTCCGATTTCAGTTCCAGAGCGATTCTCCCAATGAGTCCTTGATATTTAGTCGTTTTCAGCCAATTTTCTGGATTTTTAAAAATTTCACTTTTTTGTGAAAATATCCACTAAATGAGGGAATAATATGTGTGAGGGTACCCCAGGAGAGTTCCAAATGTGTGTGGGTAGAATATATATCCCACGGGGGTAAAATTGAAAAAAGTTTAAAAAAATTTTTTTTTTCGACTTAGTCATTTTTCCGGCGTTTATCAGACTTTCAGATAGGGCAAATGTCAGTGAGCGTTCCGATTTCAGTTCCAGAGCAATTCGCCCAATGATATTGATATTTAGTCGTTTTCAGCCAATTTCAGAATTTTTGAAAATTTCACTTTTTTATGAAAATATCCACTAAATGAGGGAATAATATGTTTGAGGGTACCCCAGGAGAGTTCCAAATGTGCTTGGGTAGAATATATATCCCACGGGGGTAAAATTGAAAAAAGTTTAAAAAAATTTTTTTTTTCGACTTAGTCATTTTTCCGGCGTTTATCAGACTTTCAGATAGGGCAAATGTCAGTGAGCGTTCCGATTTCAGTTCCAGAGCAATTCGCCCAATGATATTGATATTTAGTCGTTTTCAGCCAATTTCAGAATTTTTGAAAATTTCACTTTTTTATGAAAATATCCACTAAATGAGGGAATAATATGTTTGAGGGTACCCCAGGAGAGTTCCAAATGTGCTTGGGTAGAATATATATCCCACGGGGGTAAAATTGAAAAAAGTTTAAAAAAAATTTTTGTTTGGACTTAGTCATTTTTCCGGCGTTTATCAGACTTTCAGATAGGGCAAATGTCAGTGAGCATTCCGATTTCAGTTCCAGAGCGATTCGACCAATGAGTCCTTGATATTTAGTCGTTTTCAGCCAATTTTCTGGATTTTTGAAAGTTTCACTTTTTTGTGAAAATATCCACTAAATGAGGGAATAATATGTTTGAGGGTACCCCAGGAGAGTTCCAAATGTGCGTGGGTAGAATATATATCCCACGGGGGTAAAATTGAAAAAAGTTTAAAAAAAAATTTTTTTTGGACTTGGTCATTTTTCCGGCGTTTATCAGACTTTCAGATAGGGCAAATGTCAGAGAGCATTCCGATTTCAGTTCCAGAGCGATTCGCCCAATGAGTCCTTGATATTTAGTCGTTTTCAGCCAATTTTCTGGATTTTTGAAAGTTTCACTTTTTTGTGAAAATATCCACTAAATGAGGGAATAATATGTGTGAGGGTACCCCAGGAGAGTTCCAAATGTGTGTGGGAAGAATATATATCCCACGGGGGTAAAATTGAAAAAAGTTGAAAATTTTTTTTTTTTGGACTTAGTCATTTTTCCGGCGTTTATCACACTTTCAGATAGGGGAAATATCAGTGAGCATTCTGATTATAGTTCCAGAGCGATTCGCCCAATGAGTCCTTGATATTTAGTCGTTTTCAGCCAATTTTCTGGATTTTTGAAAGTTTCACTTTTTTATGAAAATATCCACTAAATGAGGGAATAATATGTGTGAGGGTACCCCAGGAGAGTTCCAAATGTGTGTGGGTAGATTATATATCCCACGGCGGTAAAATTGAAAAAAGTTGAAAAAAATTTTTTTTTTGGACTTAGTCATTTTTCCGGCGTTTATCAGATTTCAAATAATGGAAATGTCAGTGAGCGTTCTGATTTCAGTTACAGAGTGATTCGCCCAATGAGTCCTTGATATTTAGTCGTTTTCAGCCAATTTTCTGGATTTTTGAAAATTTCACTTTTTTGTGAAAATATCCACTAAATGAGGGAATAATATGTGTGAGGGTACCACAGGAGAGTTCCAAATGTGTGTGGGTAGAATATATATCCCACGGGGCTAAAATTGAAAAAAGTTGAAAAAAAATTTTTTTGGACTTAGTCATTTTTCCAGCGTTTATCAGACTTTCAGATAGGGCAAATGTCAGTGAGCATTCCGATTTCAATTCCAGAGCAATTCGCCCAATGAGTCCTTGATATTTACTCGTTTTCATCCAATTTTCTGGATTTTTGAAAATTTCACTTTTTTGTGAAAATATCCACTAAATGAGGGAATAATATGTGTGAGGGTACCACAGGAGAGTTCCAAATGTGTGTGGGTAGAATATATATCCCACGGGGGTAAAATTGAAAAAAGTTGAAAAATTTTTTTTTTTGGACTTAGTCATTTTTCCGGCGTTTATCAGACTTTCAGATAGGGGAAATGTCAGTGAGCGTTCCGATTTCAGTTCCAGAGCAATTCGCCCAATGAGTCCTTGATATTTAGTCGTTTTCAGCCAATTTTCTGGATTTTTGAAAATTTCACTTTTTTGTGAAAATATCCACTAAATGAGGGAATAATATGTGTGAGGGTACCACAGGAGAGTTCCAAATGTGTGTGGGTAGAATATATATCCCACGGGGGTAAATTGAAAAAAGTTTTAAAAAAAAATTTTTTTGGACTTAGTCATTTTTCCAGCATTTATCAGACTTTCAGATAGGGCAAATGTCAGTGAGCATTCCGATTTCAGTTCCAGAGCGATTCGCCCAATGAGTCCTTGATATTTAGTCGTTTTCAGCCAATTTTCTGGATTTTTGAAAGTTTCACTTTTTTGTGAAAATATCCATTAAATGAGGGAATAATATGTGTGAGGGTACCCCAGGAGAGTTCCAAATGTGCGTGGGTAGAATATATATCCCACGGGGGTAAAATGGAAAAAAGTTTAAAAAAAATTTTTTTTTGGACTTAGTCATTTTTCCGGCGTTTATCAGACTTTCAGATAGGTCAAATGTCAGTGAGCATTCCGATTTCAGTTCCAGAGCGATTCGCCCAATGAGTCCTTGATATTTAGTCGTTTTCAGCCAATTTTCTGGATTTTTGAAAATTTCACTTTTTTGTGAAAATATCCTGTAAATGAGGGAATAATATGTGTGAGGGTACCCCAGGAGAGTTCCAAATGTGTGTGGGTAGAATATATATCCCACGGGGATAAAATTTAAAAAAGTTGAAAACATTTTTTTTTTTGGACTTAGTAATTTTTCCGGCGTTTATCAGACTTTCAGATAGGGGAAATGTCAGTGAGCGTTCTGATTTCAGTTACAGAATGGTTCGCCCAATGAGTCCTTGATATTTAGTCGTTTTCAGCCAATTTTCTGGAATTTTGAAAATTTCACTTTTTTGTGAAAATATCCACTAAATGAGGGAATAATATGTGTGAGGGTACCACAGGAGAGTTCCAAATGTGCGTGGGTAGAATATATATCCCACGGGGGTAAAATTGAAAAAAGTTTAAAAAAAATGTTTTTTTGGACTTAGTAATTTTTCCGGCGTTTATCAGACTTTCAGATAGGGCAAATGTCAGTGAGCATTCCGATTTCAGTTCCAGAGCGATTCTCCCAATGAGTCCTTGATATTTAGTCGTTTTCAGCCAATTTTCTGGATTTTTAAAAATTTCACTTTTTTGTGAAAATATCCACTAAATGAGGGAATAATATGTGTGAGGGTACCCCAGGAGAGTTCCAAATGTGTGTGGGTAGAATATATATCCCACGGGGGTAAAATTGAAAAAAGTTTAAAAAAATTTTTTTTTTCGACTTAGTCATTTTTCCGGCGTTTATCAGACTTTCAGATAGGGCAAATGTCAGTGAGCGTTCCGATTTCAGTTCCAGAGCAATTCGCCCAATGATATTGATATTTAGTCGTTTTCAGCCAATTTCAGAATTTTTGAAAATTTCACTTTTTTATGAAAATATCCACTAAATGAGGGAATAATATGTTTGAGGGTACCCCAGGAGAGTTCCAAATGTGCTTGGGTAGAATATATATCCCACGGGGGTAAAATTGAAAAAAGTTTAAAAAAATTTTTTTTTTCGACTTAGTCATTTTTCCGGCGTTTATCAGACTTTCAGATAGGGCAAATGTCAGTGAGCGTTCCGATTTCAGTTCCAGAGCAATTCGCCCAATGATATTGATATTTAGTCGTTTTCAGCCAATTTCAGAATTTTTGAAAATTTCACTTTTTTATGAAAATATCCACTAAATGAGGGAATAATATGTTTGAGGGTACCCCAGGAGAGTTCCAAATGTGCTTGGGTAGAATATATATCCCACGGGGGTAAAATTGAAAAAAGTTTAAAAAAAATTTTTGTTTGGACTTAGTCATTTTTCCGGCGTTTATCAGACTTTCAGATAGGGCAAATGTCAGTGAGCATTCCGATTTCAGTTCCAGAGCGATTCGACCAATGAGTCCTTGATATTTAGTCGTTTTCAGCCTATTTTCTGGATTTTTGAAAGTTTCACTTTTTTGTGAAAATATCCACTAAATGAGGGAATAATATGTTTGAGGGTACCCCAGGAGAGTTCCAAATGTGCGTGGGTAGAATATATATCCCACGGGGGTAAAATTGAAAAAAGTTTAAAAAAAAATTTTTTTTGGACTTGGTCATTTTTCCGGCGTTTATCAGACTTTCAGATAGGGCAAATGTCAGAGAGCATTCCGATTTCAGTTCCAGAGCGATTCGCCCAATGAGTCCTTGATATTTAGTCGTTTTCAGCCAATTTTCTGGATTTTTGAAAGTTTCACTTTTTTGTGAAAATATCCACTAAATGAGGGAATAATATGTGTGAGGGTACCCCAGGAGAGTTCCAAATGTGTGTGGGAAGAATATATATCCCACGGGGGTAAAATTGAAAAAAGTTGAAAATTTTTTTTTTTTGGACTTAGTCATTTTTCCGGCGTTTATCACACTTTCAGATAGGGGAAATATCAGTGAGCATTCTGATTATAGTTCCAGAGCGATTCGCCCAATGAGTCCTTGATATTTAGTCGTTTTCAGCCAATTTTCTGGATTTTTGAAAGTTTCACTTTTTTATGAAAATATCCACTAAATGAGGGAATAATATGTGTGAGGGTACCCCAGGAGAGTTCCAAATGTGTGTGGGTAGATTATATATCCCACGGCGGTAAAATTGAAAAAAGTTGAAAAAAATTTTTTTTTTGGACTTAGTCATTTTTCCGGCGTTTATCAGATTTCAAATAATGGAAATGTCAGTGAGCGTTCTGATTTCAGTTACAGAGTGATTCGCCCAATGAGTCCTTGATATTTAGTCGTTTTCAGCCAATTTTCTGGATTTTTGAAAATTTCACTTTTTTGTGAAAATATCCACTAAATGAGGGAATAATATGTGTGAGGGTACCACAGGAGAGTTCCAAATGTGTGTGGGTAGAATATATATCCCACGGGGCTAAAATTGAAAAAAGTTGAAAAAAAATTTTTTTGGACTTAGTCATTTTTCCAGCGTTTATCAGACTTTCAGATAGGGCAAATGTCAGTGAGCATTCCGATTTCAATTCCAGAGCAATTCGCCCAATGAGTCCTTGATATTTACTCGTTTTCATCCAATTTTCTGGATTTTTGAAAATTTCACTTTTTTGTGAAAATATCCACTAAATGAGGGAATAATATGTGTGAGGGTACCACAGGAGAGTTCCAAATGTGTGTGGGTAGAATATATATCCCACGGGGGTAAAATTGAAAAAAGTTGAAAAATTTTTTTTTTTGGACTTAGTCATTTTTCCGGCGTTTATCAGACTTTCAGATAGGGGAAATGTCAGTGAGCGTTCCGATTTCAGTTCCAGAGCAATTCGCCCAATGAGTCCTTGATATTTAGTCGTTTTCAGCCAATTTTCTGGATTTTTGAAAGTTTCACTTTTTTGTGAAAATATCCATTAAATGAGGGAATAATATGTGTGAGGGTACCACAGGAGAGTTCCAAATGTGTGTGGGTAGAATATATATCCTACGGGGGTAAAATTGAAAAAAGTTTAAAAAAAATTTTTTTTTCGACTTAGTCATTTTTCCGGCGTTTATCAGACTTTCAGATAGGGCAAATGTCAGTGAGCGTTCCGATTTCAGTTCCAGAGCAATTCGCCCAATGATATTGATATTTAGTCGTTTTCAGCCAATTTTCAGAATTTTTGAAAATTTCACTTTTTTGTGAAAATATCCACTAAATGAGGGAATAATATGTTTGAGGGTACCCCAGGAGAGTTCCAAATGTGCGTGGGTAGAATATATATCCCACGGGGGTAAAATGGAAAAAAGTTTAAAAAAAAATTTTTTTTGGACTTAGTCATTTTTCCGGCGTTTATCAGACTTTCAGATAGGTCAAATGTCAGTGAGCATTCCGATTTCAGTTCCAGAGCGATTCGCCCAATGAGTCCTTGATATTTAGTCGTTTTCAGCCAATTTTCTGGATTTTTGAAAATTTCACTTTTTTGTGAAAATATCCTGTAAATGAGGGAATAATATGTGTGAGGGTACCCCAGGAGAGTTCCAAATGTGTGTGGGTAGAATATATATCCCACGGGGATAAAATTTAAAAAAGTTGAAAACATTTTTTTTTTTGGACTTAGTAATTTTTCCGGCGTTTATCAGACTTTCAGATAGGGGAAATGTCAGTGAGCGTTCTGATTTCACTTACAGAATGGTTCGCCCAATGAGTCCTTGATATTTAGTCGTTTTCAGCCAATTTTCTGGAATTTTGAAAATTTCACTTTTTTGTGAAAATATCCACTAAATGAGGGAATAATATGTGTGAGGGTACCACAGGAGAGTTCCAAATGTGTGTGGGTAGAATATATATCCCACGGGGCTAAAATTGAAAAAAGTTGAAAAAAATTTTTTTTGGACTTAGTCATTTTTCCGGCGTTTTTCAGACTTTCAGATAGGGGAAATGTCAGTGAGCGTTCTGATTTCAGTTACAGAGTGATTCGCCCAATGAGTCCTTGATATTTAGTCGTTTTCAGCCAATTTTCTGGATTTTTGAAAATTTCACTTTTTTATGAGAATATCCACTAAATGAGGGAATAATATGTTTGAGGGTACCCCAGGAGAGTTCCAAATGTGCGTGGGTAGAATATATATCCCACGGGGGTAAAATTGAAAAAAGTTTAAAAAAAATTTTTTTTTGGACTTAGTAATTTTTCCGGCGTTTATCAGACTTTCAGATAGGGCAAATGTCAGTGAGCATTCCGATTTCAGTTCCAGAGCGATTCTCCCAATGAGTCCTTGATATTTAGTCGTTTTCAGCCAATTTTCTGGATTTTTAAAAATTTCACTTTTTTGTGAAAATATCCACTAAATGAGGGAATAATATGTGTGAGGGTACCCCAGGAGAGTTCCAAATGTGTGTGGGTAGAATATATATCCCACGGGGGTAAAATTGAAAAAAGTTTAAAAAAATTTTTTTTTTCGACTTAGTCATTTTTCCGGCGTTTATCAGACTTTCAGATAGGGCAAATGTCAGTGAGCGTTCCGATTTCAGTTCCAGAGCAATTCGCCCAATGATATTGATATTTAGTCGTTTTCAGCCAATTTCAGAATTTTTGAAAATTTCACTTTTTTATGAAAATATCCACTAAATGAGGGAATAATATGTTTGAGGGTACCCCAGGAGAGTTCCAAATGTGCTTGGGTAGAATATATATCCCACGGGGGTAAAATTGAAAAAAGTTTAAAAAAATTTTTTTTTTCGACTTAGTCATTTTTCCGGCGTTTATCAGACTTTCAGATAGGGCAAATGTCAGTGAGCGTTCCGATTTCAGTTCCAGAGCAATTCGCCCAATGATATTGATATTTAGTCGTTTTCAGCCAATTTCAGAATTTTTGAAAATTTCACTTTTTTATGAAAATATCCACTAAATGAGGGAATAATATGTTTGAGGGTACCCCAGGAGAGTTCCAAATGTGCTTGGGTAGAATATATATCCCACGGGGGTAAAATTGAAAAAAGTTTAAAAAAAATTTTTGTTTGGACTTAGTCATTTTTCCGGCGTTTATCAGACTTTCAGATAGGGCAAATGTCAGTGAGCATTCCGATTTCAGTTCCAGAGCGATTCGACCAATGAGTCCTTGATATTTAGTCGTTTTCAGCCAATTTTCTGGATTTTTGAAAGTTTCACTTTTTTGTGAAAATATCCACTAAATGAGGGAATAATATGTTTGAGGGTACCCCAGGAGAGTTCCAAATGTGCGTGGGTAGAATATATATCCCACGGGGGTAAAATTGAAAAAAGTTTAAAAAAAAATTTTTTTTGGACTTGGTCATTTTTCCGGCGTTTATCAGACTTTCAGATAGGGCAAATGTCAGAGAGCATTCCGATTTCAGTTCCAGAGCGATTCGCCCAATGAGTCCTTGATATTTAGTCGTTTTCAGCCAATTTTCTGGATTTTTGAAAGTTTCACTTTTTTGTGAAAATATCCACTAAATGAGGGAATAATATGTGTGAGGGTACCCCAGGAGAGTTCCAAATGTGTGTGGGAAGAATATATATCCCACGGGGGTAAAATTGAAAAAAGTTGAAAATTTTTTTTTTTTGGACTTAGTCATTTTTCCGGCGTTTATCACACTTTCAGATAGGGGAAATATCAGTGAGCATTCTGATTATAGTTCCAGAGCGATTCGCCCAATGAGTCCTTGATATTTAGTCGTTTTCAGCCAATTTTCTGGATTTTTGAAAGTTTCACTTTTTTATGAAAATATCCACTAAATGAGGGAATAATATGTGTGAGGGTACCCCAGGAGAGTTCCAAATGTGTGTGGGTAGATTATATATCCCACGGCGGTAAAATTGAAAAAAGTTGAAAAAAATTTTTTTTTTGGACTTAGTCATTTTTCCGGCGTTTATCAGATTTCAAATAATGGAAATGTCAGTGAGCGTTCTGATTTCAGTTACAGAGTGATTCGCCCAATGAGTCCTTGATATTTAGTCGTTTTCAGCCAATTTTCTGGATTTTTGAAAATTTCACTTTTTTGTGAAAATATCCACTAAATGAGGGAATAATATGTGTGAGGGTACCACAGGAGAGTTCCAAATGTGTGTGGGTAGAATATATATCCCACGGGGCTAAAATTGAAAAAAGTTGAAAAAAAATTTTTTTGGACTTAGTCATTTTTCCAGCGTTTATCAGACTTTCAGATAGGGCAAATGTCAGTGAGCATTCCGATTTCAATTCCAGAGCAATTCGCCCAATGAGTCCTTGATATTTACTCGTTTTCATCCAATTTTCTGGATTTTTGAAAATTTCACTTTTTTGTGAAAATATCCACTAAATGAGGGAATAATATGTGTGAGGGTACCACAGGAGAGTTCCAAATGTGTGTGGGTAGAATATATATCCCACGGGGGTAAAATTGAAAAAAGTTGAAAAATTTTTTTTTTTGGACTTAGTCATTTTTCCGGCGTTTATCAGACTTTCAGATAGGGAAAATGTCAGTGAGCGTTCCGATTTCAGTTCCAGAGCAATTCGCCCAATGAGTCCTTGATATTTAGTCGTTTTCAGCCAATTTTCTGGATTTTTGAAAATTTCACTTTTTTGTGAAAATATCCACAAAATGAGGGAATAATATGTGTGAGGGTACCACAGGAGAGTTCCAAATGTGTGTGGGTAGAATATATATCCTAGGGGGTAAAATTGAAAAAAGTTTAAAAAAAATTTTTTTTCGACTTAGTCATTTTTCCGGCGTTTATCAGACTTTCAGATAGGGCAAATGTCAGTGAGCGTTCCGATTTCAGTTCCAGAGCAATTCGCCCAATGATATTGATATTTAGTCGTTTTCAGCCAATTTTCAGAATTTTTGAAAATTGCACTTTTTTGTGAAAATATCCACTAAATGAGGGAATAATATGTTTGAGGGTACCCCAGGAGAGTTCCAAATGTGCGTGGGTAGAATATATATCCCACGGGGGTAAAATGGAAAAAAGTTTAAAAAAAAATTTTTTTTGGACTTAGTCATTTTTCCGGCGTTTATCAGACTTTCAGATAGGTCAAATGTCAGTGAGCATTCCGATTTCAGTTCCAGAGCGATTCGCCCAATGAGTCCTTGATATTTAGTCGTTTTCAGCCAATTTTCTGGATTTTTGAAAGTTTCACTTTTTTGTGAAAATATCCACTAAATGAAGGAATAATATGTGTGAGGGTACCACAGGAGAGTTCCAAATGTGTGTGGGTAGAATATATATCCCACGGGGCTAAAATTGAAAAAAGTTGCAAAAAAATTTTTTTGGACTTAGTCATTTTTCCGGCGTTTATCAGACTTTCAGAAAGGGGAAATGTCATTGAGCGTTACGATTTCAGTTGCAGAGCAATTCGCCCAATGATATTGATATTTAGTCGTTTTCAGCCAATTTTCTGGATTTTTGAAAGTTTCACTTTTTTGTGAAAATATCCACTAAATGAGGGAAAAATATGTGTGAGGGTACCCCAGGAGAGTTCCAAATGTGTGTGGGTAGAATATATATCCCACGGGGGTAAAATTGAAAAAAGTTGAAAAAATTTTTTTTTTTGGACTTAGTCATTTTTCCGGCGTTTATCAGACATTCAGATAGGGGAAATGTCAGTGAGCATTCTGATTTCAGTTCCAGAGCGATTCGACCAATGAGTCCTTGATATTTAGTCGTTTTCAGCCAATTTTCTGGATTTTTGAAAATTTCACTTTTTTGTGAAAATATCCACTAAATGAGGGAATAATATGTGTGAGGGTACCACAGGAGAGTTCCAAATGTGTGTGGGTAGAATATATATCCCACGGGGGTAAATTGAAAAAAGTTTTAAAAAAAATTTTTTTGGACTTAGTCATTTTTCCGGCGTTTATCAGACATTCAGGTAGGGGAAATGTCAGTGAGCATACCAATTTCAGTTCCAGAGCGATTCGACCAATGAGTCCTTGATATTTAGTCGTTTTCAGCCAATTTTCTGGATTTTTGAAAATTTCACTTTTTTGTGAAAATATCCACTAAATGAGGGAATAATATGTGTGACGGTACCCCAGGAGAGTTCCAAATGTGCGTGGGTAGAATATATATCCCACGGGGGTAAAATTGAAAAAAGTTTAAAAAAAATTTTTTATGGACTTAGTCATTTTTCCGGCGTTTATCAGACTTTCAGATAGGGGAAATGTCAGTGAGCGTTCTGATTTCAGTTCCAGAGCGATTCGCCCAATGAGTCCTTGATATTTAGTCGTTTTCAGCCAATTTTCTGGATTTTTGAAAGTTTCACTTTTTTGTGAAAATATCCACTAAATGAGGGAATAATATGTGTGAGGGTACCACAGGAGAGTTCCAAATGTGTGTGGGTAGAATATATATCCCACGGGGGTAAATTGAAAAAAGTTTTAAAAAAAATTTTTTTGGACTTAGTCATTTTTCCGGCGTTTATCAGACATTCAGGTAGGGGAAATGTCAGTGAGCATACCAATTTCAGTTCCAGAGCGATTCGACCAATGAGTCCTTGATATTTAGTCGTTTTCAGCCAATTTTCTGGATTTTTGAAAGTTTCACTTTTTTGTGAAAATATCCACTAAATGAGGGAATAATATGTGTGAGGGTACCACAGGAGAGTTCCAAATGTGTGTGGGTAGAATATATATCCCACGGGGCTAAAATTGAAAAAAGTTGCAAAAAAATTTTTTGGGACTTAGTCATTTTTCCGGCGTTTATCAGACTTTCAGAAAGGGGAAATGTCAGTGAGCGTTCCGATTTCAGTTCCAGAGCAATTCGCCCAATGATATTGATATTTAGTCGTTTTCAGCCAATTTTCTGAATTTTTAAAAATTTCACTTTTTTATGAAAATATCCACTAAATGAGGGAATAATATGTTTGAGGGTACCCCAGGAGAGTTCCAAATGTGCGTGGGTAGAATATATATCCCACGGGGGTAAAATTGAAAAAAGTTTTAAAAAAAAATTTTTTTGGACTTAGTCATTTTTCCGGCGTTTATCAGACTTTCAGATAGGGCAAATGTCAGTGAGCATTCCGATTTCAGTTCCAGAGCGATTCGCCCAATGAGTCCTTGATATTTAGTCGTTTTCAGCCAATTTTCTGGATTTTTGAAAGTTTCACTTTTTTGTGAAAATATCCACTAAATGAGGGAAAAATATGTGTGAGGGTACCCCAGAAGAGTTCCAAATGTGTGTGGGTAGAATATATATCCCACGGGGGTAAAATTGAAAAAAGTTGAAAAAATTTTTTTTTTTGGACTTAGTCATTTTTCCGGCGTTTATCAGACTTTCAGATAGGGGAAATGTCAGTGAGCGTTCTGATTTCAGTTACAGAGTGATTCGCCCAATGAGTCCTTGATATTTAGTCGTTTTCAGCCAATTTTCTGGATTTTTGAAAATTTCACTTTTTTGTGAAAATATCCACTAAATGAGGGAATAATATGTGTGAGGGTACCACAGGAGAGTTCCAAATGTGTGTGGGTAGAATATATATCCCACGGGGGTAAATTGAAAAAAGTTTTAAAAAAAATTTTTTTGGACTTAGTCATTTTTCCGGCGTTTATCAGACATTCAGGTAGGGGAAATGTCAGTGAGCATACCAATTTCAGTTCCAGAGCGATTCGACCAATGAGTCCTTGATATTTAGTCGTTTTCAGCCAATTTTCTGGATTTTTGAAAATTTCACTTTTTTGTGAAAATATCCACTAAATGAGGGAATAATATGTGTGACGGTACCACAGGAGAGTTCCAAATGTGTGTGGGTAGAATATATATCCCACGGGGCTAAAATTGAAAAAAGTTGAAAAAAAATTTTTTTTGGACCTAGTCATTTTTCCGGCGTTTATCAGACTTTCAGATAGGGGAAATGTCAGTGAGCGTTCCGATTTCAGTTCCAGAGCAATTCGCCCAATGATATTGATATTTAGTCGTTTTCAGCCAATTTTCTGAATTTTTTAAAATTTCACTTTTTTATGAAAATATCCACTAAATGAGGGAATAATATGTTTGAGGGTACCCCAGGAGAGTTCCAAATGTGCGTGGGTAGAATATATATCCCACGGGGGTAAAATTGAAAAAAGTTTTAAAAAAAAATTTTTTTGGACTTAGTCATTTTTCCGGCGTTTATCAGACTTTCAGAAAGGGGAAATGTCAGTGAGCGTTCCGATTTCAGTTCCAGAGCAATTCGCCCAATGATATTGATATTTAGTCGTTTTCAGCCAATTTTCTTAATTTTTAAAAATTTCACTTTTTTATGAAAATATCCACTAAATGAGGGAATAATATGTTTGAGGGTACCCCAGGAGAGTTCCAAATGTGCGTGGGTAGAATATATATCCCACGGGGCTAAAATTGAAAAAAGTTGCAAAAAAATTTTTTTGGACTTAGTCATTTTTCCAGCGTTTATCAGACTTTCAGATAGGGGAAATGTCAGTGAGCATTCCGATTTCAGTTCCAAAGCAATTCGCCAAATGAGTCCTTGATATTTAGTCGTTTTCAGCCAATTTTCTGGATTTTTGAAAATTTCACTTTTTTATGAAAATATCCACTAAATGAGGGAAAAATATGTGTGAGGGTATCCCAGGAGAGTTCCAAATGTGTGTGGGTAGAATATATATCCCACGGGGGTAAAATTGAAAAAAGTTGAAAAAAAATTTTTTTGGAACTTAGTCATTTTTCCGGCGTTTATCAGACTTTCAGATAGGGGAAATGTCAGCGAACGTTCCGATTTCAGTTCCAGAGCAATTCGCCCAATGAGTCCTTGATATTTAGTCGTTTTCAGCCCATTTTCTGGATTTTAGAAAATTTCACTTTTTTATGAAAATATCCACTAAATGAGGGAATAATATGTTTGACGGTAACCCAGGAGAGTTCCAAATGTGTGTTGGTAGAATATATATCCCACGGGGGTAAAATTGAAAAAAGTTGAAAAAAATGTTTTTTGGGACTTAGTCATTTTTCCGGCGTTTATCAGACTTTCACATAGGGGAAATGTCAGTGAGCGTTCTGATTTCAGTTCCAGAGCGATTCGCCCAATGAGTCCTTGATATTTAGTCGTTTTCAGCCAATTTTCTGGATTTTTGAAAGTTTCACTTTTTTGCGAAAATATCCACTAAATGAGGGAATAATATGTGTGAGGGTACCACAGGAGAGTTCCAAATGTGTGTGGGTAGAATATATATCCCACGGGGGTAAAATTGAAAAAAGTTGAAAAAAATGTTTTTTTGGACTTAGTTATTTTTATGGCGTTTATCAGACTTTCAGATAGGGCAAATGTCAGTGAGCATTCCGATTTCAGTTCCAGAGCGATTCGCCCAATGAGTCTTTGATATTTAGTCGTTTTCAGCCAATTTTCTGGATTTTTGAAAATTTCACTTTTTTGTGAAAATATCCACTAAATGAGGGAATAATATGTGTCAGGGTACCCCAGGAGAGTTCCAAATGTGTGTAGATAGAATATATATCCCACAGGGGTAAAATTGAAAAAAGTTGAAAAACATTTTTTTTTGGACTTAGTCATTTTTCCGGCGTTTATCAGACTTTCAGAAAGGGGAAATGTCAGTGAGCGTTCCGATTTCAGTTCCAGAGCAATTCGCCCAATGATATTGATATTTAGTCGTTTTCAGCCAATTTTCTGAATTTTTAAAAATTTCACTTTTTTATGAAAATATCCACTAAATGAGGGAATAATATGTTTGAGGGTACCCCAGGAGAGTTCCAAATGTGCGTGGGTAGAATATATATCCCACGGGGGTAAAATTGAAAAAAGTTTAAAAAAAATTATTTTTGGACTTAGTCATTTTTCCGGCGTTTATCAGACTTTCAGATAGGGGAAATGTCAGTGAGCGTTCTGAATTCAGTTCCAGAGCGATTCGCCCAATGAGTCCTTGATATTTAGTCGTTTTCAGCCAATTTTCTGGATTTTTGAAAGTTTCACTTTTTTGTGAAAATATCCACTAAATGAGGGAAAATATGTGTGAGGGTACCACAGGAGAGTTCCAAATGTGTGTGGGTAGAATATATATCCCACGGGGCTAAAATTGAAAAAAGTTGCAAAAAAATTTTTTTGGACTTAGTCATTTTTCCAGCGTTTATCAGACTTTCAGATAGGGGAAATGTCAGTGAGCATTCCGATTTCAGTTCCAAAGCAATTCGCCCAATGAGTCCTTGATATTTAGTCGTTTTCAGCCAATTTTCTGGATTTTTGAAAATTTCACTTTTTTATGAAAATATCCACTAAATGAGGGAAAAATATGTGTGAGGGTATCCCAGGAGAGTTCCAAATGTGTGTGGGTAGAATATATATCCCACGGGGGTAAAATTGAAAAAAGTTGAAAAAAAATTTTTTTGGAACTTAGTCATTTTTCCGGCGTTTATCAGACTTTCAGATAGGGGAAATGTCAGCGAACCTTCCGATTTCAGTTCCAGAGCAATTCGCCCAATGAGTCCTTGATATTTAGTCGTTTTCAGCCCATTTTCTGGATTTTAGAAAATTTCACTTTTTTATGAAAATATCCACTAAATGAGGGAATAATATGTTTGACGGTAACCCAGGAGAGTTCCAAATGTGTGTTGGTAGAATATATATCCCACGGGGGTAAAATTGAAAAAAGTTGAAAAAAATGTTTTTTGGGACTTAGTCATTTTTCCGGCGTTTATCAGACTTTCAGATAGGGCAAATGTCAGTGAGCATTCCGATTTCAGTTCCAGAGCGATTCGCCCAATGAGTCTTTGATATTTAGTCGTTTTCAGCCAATTTTCTGGATTTTTGAAAATTTCACTTTTTTGTGAAAATATCCACTAAATGAGGGAATAATATGTGTCAGGGTACCCCAGGAGAGTTCCAAATGTGTGTAGGTAGAATATATATCCCACAGGGGTAAAATTGAAAAAAGTTGAAAAACATTTTTTTTTGGACTTAGTCATTTTTCCGGCGTTTATCAGACTTTCAGATAGGGGAAATGTCAGTGAGCGTTCCGATTTCAATTCCAGAGCAATTCGCCCAATGAGTCCTTGATATTTAGTCGTTTTCAGCCAATTTTCTGGATTTTTGAAAATTTCACTTTTTTGTGAAAGTATCCACTAAATGAGGGAATAATATGTGTGAGGGTACCACAGGAGAGTTCCAAATGTGTGTGGGTAGAATATATATCCCACGGGGTTAAATTGAAAAAAGTTTTAAAAAAAATTTTTTTGGACTTAGTCATTTTTCCGGCGTTTATCAGACATTCAGATAGGGGAAATGTCAGTGAGCATACCAATTTCAGTTCCAGAGCGATTCGCCCAATGAGTCCTTGATATTTAGTCGTTTTCAGCCAATTTTCTGGATTGTTGAAAATTTCACTTTTTTTTGAAAATATCCACTAAATGAGGGAATAATATGTGTGACGGTACCACAGGAGAGTTCCAAATGTGTGTGGGTAGAATATATATCCCACGGGGCTAAAATTGAAAAAAAATTTTTTTTGGACCTAGTCATTTTTCCGGCGTTTATCAGACTTTCATATAGGGGAAATGTCAGTGAGCGTTCTGATTTCAGTTCCAGAGCGATTCGCCCAATGAGTCCATGATATTTAGTCGTTTTCAGCCAATTTTCTGGATTTTTGAAAGTTTCACTTTTTTGTGAAAATATCCACTAAATGAGGGAATAATATGTGTGAGGGTACCACAGGAGAGCTCCAAATGTGTGTGGGTAGAATATATATCCCACGGGGCTAAAATTGAAAAAAGTTGAAAAAAAATTTTTTGGGACTTAGTCATTTTTCCAGCGTTTGTCAGACTTTCAGATAGGGGAAATGTCAGTGAGCATTCAGATTTCAGTTCCAGAGCGATTCGCCCAATGAGTCCTTGATATTTAGTCGTTTTCAGCCAATTTTATGGATTTTTGAAAGTTTCACTTTTTTGTGAAATATCCACTAAATGAGGGAATAATGTGTGAGGATACCCCAGGAGAGTTCCAAATGTGTGTGGGTAGAATATATATCCCACGGGGGTAAAATTGAAAAAAGTTGAAATTTTTTTTTTTTCGTACTTAGTCATTTTTCCGGCGTTTATCAGACTTTCAGATAGGAGAAATGTCAGTGAGCATTCTGATTTCAGTTCCAGAGCGATTCACCCAATGAGTCCTTGATATTTAGTCGTTTTCAGCCAATTTTCTGGATTTTTGAAAGTTTCACTTTTTTGTGAAAATATCCACTAAATGTGGGAATAATATGTGTGAGGGTACCACAGGAGAGTTCCAAATGAGTGTGGGTAGCATATATATCCCACGGGGGTAAATTGAAAAAAGTTTAAAAAAAATTTTTTTTGGACTTAGTCATTTTTCCGGCGTATATCAGACTTTCAGATAGGGGAAATGTCAGTGAGCATTCCGATATCAGTTCCAGAGCGATTCGCCCAATGAGTCCTTGATATTTAGTCGTTTTCAGCCAATTTTCTGGATTTTTGAAAATTTCACTTTTTTGTGAAAATATCCACTAAATGAGGGAATAATATTTGTGAGGGTACCCCAGGAGAGTTCCAAATGTGTGTAGGTATAATATATATCCCACGGGGGTAAAATTGAAAAAAGTTGAAAAACATTTTTTTTGGACATAGTCTTTTTTCCGGCGTTTATCAGACTTTCAGATAGGGGAAATGTCAGTGAGCGTTCCGATTTCAATTCCAGAGCAATTCGACCAATGAGTCCTTGATATTTAGTCGTTTTCAGCCAATTTTCTGGATTTTTGAAAATTTCACTTTTTTATGAAAATATCCACTAAATGAGGGAATAATATGTGTGAGAGTACCACAGGAGAGTTCCAAATGTGTGTGGGTAGAATATTTATCCCACGGGGGGTAAATTAAAAAAAGTTTTAAAAAAATTTTTTTTGGACTTAGTCATTTTTCCGGCGTTTATCAGACTTTCAGATAGGGGAAATGTCAGTAAGCATTCCGATTTCAGTTCCAGAGCTATTCGCCCAATGTGTCCTTGATATTTAGTCGTTTTCAGCCAATATTTTGGATTTTTGAAAATTTCACTTTTTTGTGAAAATATCCACTAAATGAGGGAATAATATGTGTGAGGGTACCCCAGGAGAGTTCCAAATGTGTGTACGTAGAATACATATCCCACGGGGGTAAAATTGAAAAAAGTTGAAAAAAATTTTTTTTTGGACTTAGTCATTTTTTCGGCATTTATCATACTTTCAGATAAGGGAAATGTCAGTGAGTGTTCTGATTTCAGTTCCAGAGTGATTCGCCCTATGAGTCCTTGATATTTAGTCGTTTTCAGCCAATTTTCTGGATTTTTGACAATTTCACTTTTTTGTGAAAATATCCACTAAATGAGGGAATAATATGTGTGAGGGTACCCCAGGAGAGTTCCAAATGTGTGTAGGTATAATATATATCCCACGGGGGTAAATTGAAAAAAGTTTTAAAAAATTTTTTTTTGGACCTAGTCATTTTTCCGGCGTTTATCAAACTTTCAGATAGGGCAAATGTCAGTGAGCATTCCGATTTCAGTTCCAGAGCGATTCGCCCAATGAGTCCTTGATATTTAGTCGTTTTCAGCCAATTTTCTGGATTTTTTAAAATTTCACTTTTTTGTGAAAATATCCACTAAATGAGGGAATAATATGTGTGAGGGTACCCCAGTAGAGTTCCAAATGTGTGTGGGTAGAATATATATCCCACAGGGGTAAAATTGAAAAAGTTGAAAAAAATTTTTTTTTGGACTTAGTCATTTTTCTGGCGTTTATCAGACTTTCAGATAGGGGAAATGTCAGTGAGCGTTCCGATTTCAGTTCCAGAGCGATTCGCCCAATGAGTCCTTGATATTTAGTCGTTTTCAGCCAATTTTCTGGATTTTTGAAAATTTCACTTTTTTGTGAAAATATCCACTAAATGAGGGAATAATATGTGTGAGGGTACCCCAGGAGAGTTCCAAATGTGTGTGGGTAGAATATATATCCCACGGGGGTAAAATTGAAAAAAGATGAAAATTTTTTTTTTTTTTTAGACTTAGTCATTTTTCCGGCGTTTATCAGACTTTCAGATAGGGGAAATGTCAGTGAGCATTCTGATTTCTGTTCCAGAGCGATTCGCCCAATGAGTCCTTGATATTTAGTCGTTTTCAGCCAATTTTCTGGATTTTTGAAAGTTTCACTTTTTTGTGAAAATATCCACTAAATGAGGGAATAATATGTGTGAGGGTACCCCAGGAGAGTTCCAAATGTGTGTGGGTAGAATATATATCCCATGGGGCTAAAATTGAAAAAAGTTGAAAATAAATTTTTTTTGGACTTAGTCATTTTTCCGGCGTTTATCAGACTTTCAGATAGGGCAAATGTCAGTGAGCATTCCGATTTCAGTTCCAGAGCGATTCGCCCAATGAGTCCTTGATATTTAGTCGTTTTCAGCCAATTTTCTGGATTTTTGAAAATTTCACTTTTTTGTGAAAATATCCACTAAATGAGGGAATAATATGTGTGAGGGTACCCCAAGAGAGTTCCAAATGTGTGTGGGTAGAATATATATCCCACGGGGTAAAATTGAAAAAAGTTGAAATTTTTTTTTTTTTTTTAGACTTAGTCATTTTTCCGGCGTTTATCAGACTTTCAGATAGGGGAAATGTCAGTGAGCATTCTGATTTCTGTTCCAGAGCGATTCGCCCAATGAGTCCTTGATATTTAGTCGTTTTCAGCCAATTTTCTGGATTTTTGAAAATTTCACTTTTTTGTGAAAATATCCACTAAATGAGGGAATAATATGTGTGAGGGTACCCCAGGAGAGATCCAAATGTGTGTGGGTAGAATATATATCCCACGGGGGTAAAATTGAAAAAAGTTGAAAATTTTTTTTTTTTGGACTTACTCATTTTTCCGGCATTTATCAGACTTTCAGATAGGGGAAATGTCAGTGAGCATTCTGATTTCAGTTCCAGAGTGATTCGCCCAATGAGTCCTTGATATTTAGTCGTTTTCAGCCAATTTTCTGGATTTTTGAAAATTTCACTTTTTTCTGAAAATATCCACTAAATGAGGGAATAATATGTGTGAGGGTACCACAGGAGAGTTCCAAATGTGTGTGGGTAGAATATATATCCCACGGGGGTGAATTGAAAAAAGTTTTAAAAAATTTTTTTTTGGACCTAGTCATTTTTCCGGCGTTTATCAGACTTTCAGATAGGGGAAATGTCAGTGAGCATTCTGATTTCTGTTCCAGAGCGATTCGCCCAATGAGTCCTTGATATTTAGTCGTTTTCAGCCAATTTTCTGGATTTTTGAAAATTTCACTTTTTTGTGAAAATATCCACTAAATGAGGGAATAATATGTGTGAGGGTACCACAGGAGAGTTCCAAATGTGTGTGGGTAGAATATATATATCCCACGGGGGTAAATTGAAAAAAGTTTTAAAAAATTTTTTTTTGGACCTAGTCATTTTTCCGGCGTTTATCAGACTTTCAGATAGGGGAAATGTCAGTGAGCATTCTGATTTCAGTTCCAGAGGGATTCGACCAATGAGTCCTTGATATTTAGTCGTTTTCAGCCAATATTTTGGATTTTTGAAAATTTCACTTTTTTGTGAAAATATCCACTAAATGAGGGAATAATATGTGTGAGGGTACCCCAGGAGAGTTCCAAATGTGTGTACGTAGAATACATATCCCACGGGGGTAAAATTGAAAAAAGTTGAAAAAAATTTTTTTTTGGACTTATTCATTTTTTCGGCATTTATCATACTTTCAGATAAGGGAAATGTCAGTGAGTGTTCTGATTTCAGTTCCAGAGTGATTCGCCCTATGAGTCCTTGATATTTAGTCGTTTTCAGCCAATTTTCTGGATTTTTGACAATTTCACTTTTTTGTGAAAATATCCACTAAATGAGGGAATAATATGTGTGAGGGTACCCCAGGAGAGTTCCAAATGTGTGTATGCATAATATATATCCCACGGGGGTAAATTGAAAAAAGTTTTAAAAATTTTTTTTTTGGACTTAGTCATTTTTCCGGCGTTTATCAGACTTTTAGATAGGGGAAATGTCAGTGAGCGTTCCGATTTCAATTCCAGAGCAATTCTCCCAATGAGTCCTTGATATTTAGTCGTTTTCAGCCAATTTTATGGATTTTTGAAAATTTCACTTTTTTGTGAAATATCCACTAAATGAGGGAATAATATGTGTGAGGGTACCCCAGGAGAGTTCCAAATGTGTGTGGGTAGAATATATATCCCACGGGGGTAAAATTGAAAAAAGTTGAATTTTTTTTTTTTTCGGACTTAGTCATTTTGCCGGCGTTTATCAGACTTTCAGAGAGGGGAAATGTCAGTGAGCATTCTGATTTCAGTTCCAGAGCGATTCACCCAATGAGTCCTTGATATTTAGTCGTTTTCAGCCAATTTTCTGGATTTTTGAAAGTTTCACTTTTTTGTGAAAATATCCACTAAATGAGGGAGTAATATGTGTGAGGGTACCACAGGAGAGTTCCAAATGTGTGTGGGTAGAATATATATCCCACGGGGGTAAATTGAAAAAAGTTTAAAAAACATTTTTTTTGGACTTAGTCATTTTTCCGGCGTATATCAGACTTTCAGATAGGGGAAATGTCAGTGAGCATTCTGATATCAGTTCCAGAGCGATTCGCCCAATGAGTCCTTGATATTTAGTCGTTTTCAGCCAATTTTCTAGATTTTTGAAAATTTCACTTTTTTGTGAAAATATCCACTAAATGAGGGAATAATATGTGTGAGGGTACCCCAGGAGAGTTCCAAATGTGTGTAGGTATAATATATATCCCACGGGGGTAAAATTGAAAAAAGTTGAAAAACATTTTTTTTGGACATAGTCTTTTTTCCGGCGTTTATCAGACTTTCAGATAGGGGAAATGTCAGTGAGCATTCTGATATCAGTTCCAGAGCGATTCGCCCAATGAGTCCTTGATATTTAGTCGTTTTCAGCCAATTTTCTGGATTTTTGAAAATTTCACTTTTTTATGAAAATATCCACTAAATGAGGGAAAAATATGTGTGAGGGTACCACAGGAGAGTTCCAAATGTGTGTGGGTAGAATATATATCCCACGGGGGTAAATTGAAAAAAGTTTTAAAAAATTTTTTTTTGGACTTAGTCATTTTTCCGGCGTTTATCAGACTTTCAGATAGAGGAAATGTCAGTAAGCATTCCGATTTCAGTTCCAGAGCGATTCGCCCAATGTGTCCTTGATATTTAGTCGTTTTCAGCCAATATTTTGGATTTTTGAAAATTTCACTTTTTTGTGAAAATATCCACTAAATGAGGGAATAATATGTGTGAGGGTACCCCAGGAGAGTTCCAAATGTGTGTACGTAGAATACATATCCCACGGGGGTAAAATAGAAAAAAGTTGAAAGAATTTTTTTTTTGGACTTAGTCATTTTTTCGGAGTTTATCAGACTTTCAGATAAGGGAAATGTCAGTGAGTGTTCTGATTTCAGTTCCAGAGCGATTTGCCCTATGAGTCCTTGATATTTAGTCGTTTTCAGCCAATTTTATGGATTTTTGAAAGTTTCACTTTTTTGTGAAATATCCACTAAATGAGGGAATAATATGTGTGAGGGTACCCCAGGAGAGTTCCAAATGTGTGTGGGTAGAATATATATCCCACGGGGGTAAAATTGAAAAAAGTTGAAATTTTTTTTTTTTGGACTTAGTCATTTTTCCGGCATTTATCAGACTTTCGGATAGGGGAAATGTCAGTGAGCATTCTGATTTCAGTTTCAGAGCGATTCACCCAATGAGTCCTTGATATTTAGTCGTTTTCAGCCAATTTTCTGGATTTTTGAAAGTTTCACTTTTTTGTGAAAATATCCACTAAATGAGGGAATAATATGTGTGAGGGTACCACAGGAGAGTTCCAAATGTGTGTGGGTAGAATATATATCCCACGGGGGTAAATTGAAAAAAGTTTTAAAAAATTTTTTTTTGGACTTAGTCATTTTTCCGGCGTTTATCAGACTTTCAGATAGAGGAAATGTCAGTAAGCATTCCGATTTCAGTTCCAGAGCGATTCGCCCAATGTGTCCTTGATATTTAGTCGTTTTCAGCCAATATTTTGGATTTTTGAAAATTTCACTTTTTTGTGAAAATATCCACTAAATGAGGGAATAATATGTGTGAGGGTACCCCAGGAGAGTTCCAAATGTGTGTACGAAGAATACATATCCCACGGGGGTAAAATAGAAAAAAGTTGAAAAAATTTTTTTTTTGGACTTAGTCATTTTTTCGGAGTTTATCAGACTTTCAGATAAGGGAAATGTCAGTGAGTGTTCTGATTTCAGTTCCAGAGCGATTTGCCCTATGAGTCCTTGATATTTAGTCGTTTTCAGCCAATTTTATGGATTTTTGAAAGTTTCACTTTTTTGTGAAATATCCACTAAATGAGGGAATAATATGTGTGAGGGTACCCCAGGAGAGTTCCAAATGTGTGTGGGTAGAATATATATCCCACGGGGGTAAAATTGAAAAAAGTTGAAATTTTTTTTTTTTGGACTTAGTCATTTTTCCGGCGTTTATCAGACTTTCGGATAGGGGAAATGTCAGTGAGCATTCTGATTTCAGTTCCAGAGCGATTCACCCAATGAGTCCTTGATATTTAGTCGTTTTCAGCCAATTTTCTGGATTTTTGAAAGTTTCACTTTTTTGTGAAAATATCCACTAAATGAGGGAATAATATGTGTGAGGGTACCACAGGAGAGTTCCAAATGTGTGTGGGTAGAATATATATCCCACGGGGGTAAAATTGAAAAAAGATGAAAAACATTTTTTTTGGACATAGTCTTTTTTCCGGCGTTTATCAGACTTTCAGATAGGGGAAATGTAAGTGAGCGTTCCGATTTCAATTCCAGAGCAATTCGACCAATGAGTCCTTGATATTTAGTCGTTTTCAGCCAATTTTCTGGATTTTTGAAAATTTCACTTTTTTATGAAAATATCCACTAAATGAGGGAAAAATATGTGTGAGGGTACCACAGGAGAGTTCCAAATGTGTGTGGGTAGAATATATATCCCACGGGGGTAAATTGAAAAAAGTTTTAAAAAATTTTTTTTTGGACCTAGTCATTTTTCCGGCGTTTATCAAACTTTCAGATAGGGCAAATGTCAGTGAGCATTCCGATTTCAGTTCCAGAGCGATTCGCCCAATGAGTCCTTGATATTTAGTCGTTTTCAGCCAATTTTCTGGATTTTTTAAAATTTCACTTTTTTGTGAAAATATCCACTAAATGAGGGAATAATATGTGTGAGGGTACCCCAGGAGAGTTCCAAATGTGTGTGGGTAGAATATATATCCCACAGGGGTAAAATTGAAAAAACTTGAAAATTTATTTTTTTTGGACTTAGTCATTTTTCCGGCGTTTATCAGACTTTCAGATAGGGGAAATGTCAGTGAGCATTCTGATTTCAGTTCCAGAGCGATTCGCCCAATGAGTCCTTGATATTTAGTCGTTTTCAGCCAATTTTCTGGATTTTTGAAAGTTTCACTTTTTTGTGAAAATATCCACTAAATGAGGGAATAATATGTGTGAGGGTACCCCAGGAGAGTTCCAAATGTGTGTGGGTAGAATATATATCCCACGGGGGCAAAATTGAAAAAGTTGAAAAAAATTTTTTTTTGGACTTAGTCATTTTTCCGGCGTTTATCAGACTTTCAGATTGGGGAAATGTCAGTGAGCGTTCCGATTTCAGTTCCAGAGCGATTCGCCCAATGAGTCCTTGATATTTAGTCGTTTTCAGCCAATTTTCTGGATTTTTTAAAATTTCACTTTTTTGTGAAAATATCCACTAAATGAGGGAATAATATGTGTGAGGGTACCCCAGGAGAGTTCCAAATGTGTGGGTAGAATATATATCCCACGGGGGTAAAATTGAAAAAAGTTGAAAATTTTTTTTTTTTTTTAGACTTAGTCATTTTTCCGGCGTTTATCAGACTTTCAGATAGGGGAAATGTCAGTGAGCATTCTGATTTCTGTTCCAGAGCGATTCGCCCAATGAGTCCTTGATATTTAGTCGTTTTCAGCCAATTTTCTGGATTTTTGAAAGTTTCACTTTTTTGTGAAAATATCCACTAAATGAGGGAATAATATGTGTGAGGGTACCCCAGGAGAGTTCCAAATGTGTGTCGGTAGAATATATATCCCACGGGGGTAAAATTGAAAAAAGTTGAAAATTTTTTTTTTTTTTAGACTTAGTCATTTTTCCGGCGTTTATCAGACTTTCAGATAGGGGAAATGTCAGTGAGCGTTCTGATTTCAGTTCCAGAGTGATTCGACCAATGAGTCCTTGATATTTAGTCGTTTTCAGCCAATTTTCTGGATTTTTGAAAATTTCACTTTTTTGTGAAAATATCCACTAAATGAGGGAATAATATGGGTGAGGGTACCCCACTAGAGTTCCAAATGTGTGTGGGTAGAATATATATCCCACGGGGGTAAAATTGAAAAAAGCTGAAAAAATTTTTTTTTTGGACTTAGTTATTTTTCCGGCGTTTATCAGACTTTCAGATAGGGGAAATGTCAGTGAGCGTTCTGATTTTAGTTACAGAGCGTTTCGCCCAATGAGTCCTTGATATTTAGTCGTTTTCACCCTATTTTCTGGATTTTTGATAGTTTAACTTTTTTGTGAAAATATCCACTAAATGAGGGAATAATATGTGTGAGGGTACCCCAGGAGAGTTCCAAATGTGTGTGGGTAGAATATATATCCCACGGGGGTAAAATTGAAAAAAGTTGAAAATTTTTTTTTTTGGACTTAGTCATTTTTCCGGCATTTATAAAACTTTCAGATAGGGGAAATGTCAGTGAGCGTTCTGATTTCAGTTCCAGAGTGATTCGCCCAATGAGTCCTTGATATTTAGTCGTTTTCAGCCAATTTTCTGGATTTTTGAAAATTTCACTTTTTTGTGAAAATATCCACTAAATGAGGGAATAATATGTGTGAGGTTACCCCAGGAGAGTTCTAAATATGTGTAGGTATAATATATATCCCACGGGGGTAAAATTGAAAAAAGTTTAAAAAAATTTTTTTTGGACTTAGTCATTTTTCCGGCGTTTACCAGACTTTCAGAAAGGGAAAATGTCAGTGAGCATTCCGATTTCAGTTCCAGAGGGATTCAACCAATGAGTCCTTGATATTTAGTCGTTTTCAGCCAATTTTCTGGATTTTTGAAAATTTCACTTTTTTGTGAAAATATCCACTAAATGAGGGAATAATATGTGTGAGGGTACCCCAGGAGAGTTCCAAATGTGTGTCGGTAGAATATATATCCCACGGGGGTAAAATTGAAAAAAGTTGAAATTTTTTTTTTTTTTTTAGACTTAGTCATTTTTCCGGCGTTTATAAGACTTTCAGATAGGGGAAATGTCAGTGAGCATTCCGATTTCAGTTCCAGAGCGATTCGCCCAATGAGTCCTTGATATTTAGTCGTTTTCAGCCAATTTTCTGGATTTTTGAAAGTTTCACTTTTTTGTGAAAATATCCACTAAATGAGGGAATAATATGTGTGAGGGTACCCCAGGAGAGTTCCAAATGTGTGTGGGTAGAATATATATCCCACGGGGGTAAAATTGAAAAAAGTTGAAAATTTTTTTTTTTGGACCTAGTCATTTTTCCGGCGTTTATCAGACTTTCAGATAGGGGAAATGTCAGTGAGCATTCTGATTTCAGCTACAGAGCGTTTCGCCCAATGAGTCCTTGATATTTAGTCGTTTTCAGCCAATTTTCTGGATTTTTGAAAATTTCACTTTTTTGTGAAAATATCCACTAAATGAGGGAATAATATGTGTGAGGGTACCCCAGGAGAGTTCCAAATGTGTGTGGGTAGAATATATATCCCACGGGGGTAAATTGAAAAAAGTTTTAAAAAATTTTTTTGTGGACTTAGTCATTTTTCCGGCGTTTATCAGACTTTCAGATAGGGGAAATGTCAGTGAGCATACCAATTTCAGTTCCAGAGCGATTCGCCCAATGAGTCCTTGATATTTAGTTGTTTTCAGCCAATTTTCTGGATTTTTGAAAATTTCACTTTTTTGTGAAAATATCCACTAAATGAGGGAATAATAATATGTGTGAGGGTACCCCAGGAGAGTTCCAAATGTGTGTACGTAGAATACATATCCCACGGGGGTAAAATAGAAAAAAGTTGAAAAAATTTTTTTTTTGGGACTTAGTCATTTTTTCGCCGTTAATCAGACTTTCAGATAAGGGAAATGTCAGTGAGTGTTCTGATTTCAGTTCCAGAGCGATTCGTCCTATGAGTCCTTGATATTTAGTCGTTTTCAGCCAATTTTCTGGATTTTTGAAAATTTCACTTTTTTGTGAAAATATCCACTAAATGAGGGAATAATATGTGTGAGGGTACCCCAGGAGAGTTCCAAATGTGTGTAGGTAGAATATATATCCCACGGGGGTAAAATTGAAAAAAGTTGCAAAAAATTTTTTTTTGGACTTAGTCATTTTTCCGGAGTTTATCAGACTTTCTGATAGGGGAAATGTCAGTGAGGGTTCGGATTTCAGTACCAGAGCGATTCGCCCAATGTGTCCTTGATATTTAGTCGTTTTCAGCCAATATTTTGGATTTTTGAAAATTTCACTTTTTTGTGAAAATATCCACTAAATGAGGGAATAATATGTGTGAGGGTACCCCAGGAGAGTTCCAAATGTGTGTACGTAGAATACATATCCCACGGGGGTAAAATAGAAAAAAGTTTAAAAAAAATTTTTTTTGGACTTAGTCATTTTTTCGGCGTTTATCAGACTTTCAGATAAGGGAAATGTCAGTGAGTGTTCTGATTTCAGTTCCAGAGCGATTCGCCCTATGAGTCCTTGATATTTAGTCGTTTTCAGCCAATTTCCTGGATTTTTGAAAGTTTCACTTTTTTGTGAAAATATCTACTAAATGTGGGAATATTATGTGTGAGGGTACCCCAGGAGAGTTCCAAATGTGTGTGGGTAGAATATATATCCCACGGGTGTAAAATTGAAAAAAGTTGAAATTTTTTTTTTTTTGGACTTAGTCATTTTTCCGGCATTTATCAGACTTTCAGATAGGGGAAATGTCAGTGAGCGTTCTGATTTCAGTTCCAGAGTGATTCGCCCAATGAGTCCTTGATATTTAGTCGTTTTCAGCCAATTTTCTGGATTTTTGAAAGTTTCAATTTTTTGTGAAAATATCCACTAAATGAGGGAATAATATGTGTGAGGTTACCCCAGGAGAGTTCCAAATATGTGTAGGTAGAATATATATCCCACGGGGGTAAAATTGAAAAAAGTTTAAAAAAAATTTTTTTTGGTCTTAGTCATTTTTCCGGCGTTTATCAGACTTTCAGATAGGGAAAATGTCAGTGAGCATTCCGATTTCAGTTCCAGAGGGATTCGACCAATGAGTCCTTGATATTTAGTCGTTTTCAGCCAATTTTCTGGATTTTTGAAAGTTTCACTTTTTTGTGAAAATATCCACTAAATGAGGGAATAATATGTGTGAGGGTACCCCAGGAGAGTTCCAAATGTGTGTGGGTAGAATATATTTCCCACGGGGGTAAAATTGAAAAAAGTTGAAAAAAATTTTTTTTTGGACTTAGTCATTTTTCCGGCGTTTATCAGACTTTCAGATAGGGGAAATGTCAGTGAGCGTTCTGATTTCAGTTCCAGAGCGATTCGCCCAATGAGTCCTTGATATTTAGTCGTTTTCAGCCAATTTTCTGGATTTTTGAAAATGTCACTTTTTTGTGAAAATATCCACTAAATGAGGGAATAATATGTGTGAGGGTACCCCAGGAGAGTTCCAAATGTGTGTAGGTAGAATATACAGTCATATGAAAAAGTTTGGGCACCCCTATTAATCTTAAGCTTAATGTTTTATAAAAATTGGTGTTTTTGCAGCAGCTATTTCAGTTTGATATATGTAATAACTGTTGGACACAGTAATGTTTCTGCCTTGAAATGAGGTTTGTTACACTAACAGAAAATGTGCAATCTGCATTCAAACAAAATTTGACAGGTGCATAAGTATGGGCACCTCACCAGAAAAGTGACATTAATATTTAGTAGATCCTCCTTTTCCAAAAATAACAGCCTTTAGTCGCTTCCTGTAGCTTTTAATGAGTTCATGGATCCTGTATGAAGGTATTTTTGACCATTCCTCTTTACAAAACAATTCCAGTTCAGTTACGTTTGATGGTCGCCGAGCATGGACAGCCCTCTTCAAATGATCCCACAGATGTTCAATGATATTCAGGTCTGGGGACTGGGATGGCCATTCCAGAACATTGTAATTGTTCCTCTGCATGAATGCCTGAGTAGATTTGGAGCGGTGTTTTGGATCATTGTCTTGCTGAAAGATCCATCCCCTGCGTAACTTCAACTTTATCACTGATTCTTGAACATTATTGTCAAGAATCTGCTGATACTGAGTGGAATCCATGCGTCCCTCAACTTTAACAAGATTCCCAGTGCCGGCATTGGCCACACAGCCCCAAAGCATGATGGAACCTCCACCAAATTTTACTGTGGGTAGCAAGTGTTTCTCTTGGAATGCTGTGTTTTTTTGCCACCATGCATAACGCCTTTTTGTATGACCAAACAACTCAATCTTGGTTTCATCAGTCCACAGGAGCTTCTTCCAAAAAGAAATTGGCTTCTCCAAATGTGCTTTTGCATACCTCAGCCGACTCTGTTTGTGGCGTGCTTGCAGAAACGGCTTCGTTCGCATCACTCTCCCATAGAGCTTCTCCTTGTGCAAAGTGCGTTGTATAGTTGACCGATGCACAGTGACACCATCTGCAGCAAGTTGATGCTGAAGCTCTCTGGAGGTGGTCTGAGGATTGTCCTTGACTGATCTCACCATTCTTCTTCTCTGCCTTTCTGATGTTTTTATTGGCCTGCCACTTCTGGCCTTAACAAAAACTGTCCCTGCGTTCTTCCATTTCCTTACTATGTTCCTCACAGTGGAAACTGACAGGTTAAATCTCTGAGACAGCTTTTTGTATCCTTCCCCTGAACAACTATGTTGAACAATCTTTGTTTTCAGATCATTTGACAGTTGTTTTGAGGAGCCCATGATGCCACTCTTCAGAAGAGATTCAAACAGGAGAACAACTTGCAAGTGGCCACTTTAAGTAGCTTTTCTCATGATTGCATACACCTGGCTATGAAGTTCAAAGCTCAATGAGGTTACAAAACCAAAAAAAGGGCTTTAGTAAGTCAGTAAAAAGTAGGTAGGAGTATTTAAAACAAGAAAATGATAAGGGTGCCCATACTTATGCACCTGTCAAATTTTGTTTGAATGCAGATTGCGCATTTTCTGTTAGTACAATAAACCTCATTTCAAGGCAGAAACATTACTGTGTCCAACAGTTATTACATATATCAAACTAAAATGGCTGTTGCAAAGACACCAATTTTTATAAAACATTAAGCTTAAGATTAATAGGGGTGCCCAAACTTTTTCATATGACTGTATATCCCACAGGGGTAAAATTGAAAAAAGTTGAAAAAAAATTTTTTTTGGACTTAGTCATTTTTCCGGAGTTTATCAGACTTTCAGATAGGGGAAATGTCAGTGAGGGTTCGGATTTCAGTTCCAGAGCGATTCGCCCAATGTGTCCTTGATATTTAGTCGTTTTCAGACAATATTTTGGATTTTTGAAAATTTCACTTTTTTGTGAAAATATCCACTAAATGAGGGAATAATATGTGTGAGGGTACCCCAGGAGAGTTCCAAATGTGTGTACGTAGAATACATATCCCACAGGGGTAAAATAGAAAAAAGTTGAAAAAAATTTTTTTTTGGACTTAGTCATTTTTTCGCCGTTAATCAGACTTTCAGATAAGGGAAATGTCAGTGAGTGTTCTGATTTCAGTTCCAGAGCGATTGGCCCTATGAGTCCTTGATATTTAGTCGTTTTCAGCCAATTTTCTGGATTTTTGAAAATTTCACTTTTTTGTGAAAATATCCACTAAATGAGGGAATAATATGTGTGAGGGTACCCCAGGAGAGTTCCAAATGTGTGTGGGTAGAATATATATCCCACGGGGGTAAAATTGAAAAAAGTTGCAAAAAATTTTTTTTTGGACTTAGTCATTTTTCCGGAGTTTATCAGACTTTCTGATAGGGGAAATGTCAGTGAGGGTTCGGATTTCAGTACCAGAGCGATTCGCCCAATGTGTCCTTGATATTTAGTCGTTTTCAGCCAATATTTTGGATTTTTGAAAATTTCACTTTTTTGTGAAAATATCCACTAAATGAGGGAATAATATGTGTGAGGGTACCCCAGGAGAGTTCCAAATGTGTGTACGTAGAATACATATCCCACGGGGGTAAAATAGAAAAAAGTTTAAAAAAAATTTTTTTTGGACTTAGTCATTTTTTCGGCGTTTATCAGACTTTCAGATAAGGGAAATGTCAGTGAGTGTTCTGATTTCAGTTCCAGAGCGATTCGCCCTATGAGTCCTTGATATTTAGTCGTTTTCAGCCAATTTCCTGGATTTTTGAAAGTTTCACTTTTTTGTGAAAATATCTACTAAATGTGGGAATATTATGTGTGAGGGTACCCCAGGAGAGTTCCAAATGTGTGTAGGTAGAATATATATCCCACGGGGGTAAAATTGAAAAATGTTGAAAAAAAATTTTTTTTTGGACTTAGTCATTTTTCCGGCGTTTAGCAGACTTTCAGATTGGGGAAATGTCAGTGAGCGTTCTGATTTCAGTTACAGAGCGTGTCACCCATTGAGTCCTTGATATTTAGTCGTTTTCAGCCAATTTTCTGGATTTTTGAAAATGTCACTTTTTTGTGAAAATATTCACTAAATGAGGGAATAATATGTGTGAGGGTACCACAGGAGAGTTCCAAATGTGTGTGGGTAGAATATGTATCCCACGGGGCTAAAATTAAAAAAAAAGTTGAAAAAAACTTTTTTTTGGACTTAGTCATTTTTCCGGCGTTTATCAGACTTTCAGATAGGGGAAATGTCAGTGAGCATACCAATTTCAGTTCCAGAGCGATTCGCCCAATGAGTCCTTGATATTTAGTCGTTTTCAGCCAATTTTCTGGATTTTTGAAAATTTCACTTTTTTGTGAAAATATCCACTAAATGAGGGAATAATATGTGTGAGGGTACCACAGGAGAGTTCCAAACGTGTGTGGGTAGAATATATATCCCACGGGGGTAAAATTGAAAAAAGTTGAAAAATTTTTTTTTTTGGACTTAGTCGTTTTTCCGGCGTTTATCAGACCTTCAGATAAGGGAAATGTCAGTGAGCGTTCTGATTTCAGTTCCAGAGCGATTCGACCAATGAGTCCTTGATATTTAGTCGTTTTCAGTCAATTTCCTGGATTTTTGAAAGTTTCACTTTTTTGTGAAAATATCCACTAAATGTGGGAATAATATGTGTGAGGGTACCCCAGGAGAGTTCCAAATGTGTGTACGTAGAATATATATCCCACGGGGGTAAAAATTGAAAAAAGTTGAAAAAAAATTTTTTTTTGGACTTAGTCATTTTTCCGGCGTTTATCAGACTTTCAGATAGGGGAAATGTCAGTGAGCGTTCTGATTTCAGTTACAGAGCGTGTCGCCCATTGAGTCCTTGATATTTAGTCGAATTCAGCCAATTTTCTGGATTTTTGAAAATGTCACTTTTTTGTGAAAATATTCACTAAATGAGGGAATAATATGTGTGAGGGTACCACAGTAGAGTTCCAAATGTGTGTGGGTAGAATATATATCCCACGGGGGTAAATTGAGAAAAATTTAAAAAAAAATTATTTTGGACTTAGTCATTTTTCCGGCGTTTATCAGATTTTCTGATAGGGGAAATGTCAGTGAGCATACCAATTTCAGTTCCACAGCGATTCGCCCAATGAGTCCTTGATATTTAGTCGTTTTCAGCCAATTTTCTGGATTTTTGAAAATTTCACTTTTTTGTGAAAATATCCACTAAATGAGGGAATAATATGTGTGAGGGTAACCCAGGAGAGTTCCAAATGTGTGTGGGTAGAATATATATCCCACGGGGGTAAAATTGAAAAAAGTTTAACATTTTTTTTTTTGGACTTAGTCGTTTTTCCGGCGTTTATCAGACCTTCAGATAGGGGAAATGTCAGTGAGCGTTCTGATTTCAGTTCCAGAGCGATTCGACCAATGAGTCCTTGATATTTAGTCGTTTTCAGTCAATTTCCTGGATTTTTGAAAGTTTCACTTTTTTGTGAAAATATCCACTAAATGTGGGAATAATATGTGTGAGGGTACCCCAGGAGAGTTCCAAATGTGTGTAGGTAGAATATATATCCCACGGGGGTAAAAATTGAAAAAAGTTGAAAAAAAATTTTTTTTTGGACTTAGTCATTTTTCCTTCGTTTATCAGACTTTCAGATAGGGGAAATGTCAGTGAGCGTTCTGATTTCAGTTACAGAGCGTGTCGCCCATTGAGTCCTTGATATTTAGTCGAATTCAGCCAATTTTCTGGATTTTTGAAAATGTCACTTTTTTGTGAAAATATTCACTAAATGAGGGAATAATATGTGTGAGGGTACCACAGTAGAGTTCCAAATGTGTGTGGGTAGAATATATATCCCACGGGGGTAAATTGAGAAAAATTTAAAAAAAAATTATTTTGGACTTAGTCATTTTTCCGGCGTTTATCAGATTTTCTGATAGGGGAAATGTCAGTGAGCATACCAATTTCAGTTCCACAGCGATTCGCCCAATGAGTCCTTGATATTTAGTCATTTTCAGCCAATTTTCTGGATTTTTGAAAATTTCACTTTTTTGTGAAAATATCCACTAAATGAGGGAATAATATGTGTGAGGGTACCCCAGGAGAGTTCCAAATGTGTGTGGGTAGAATATATATCCCACGGGGGTAAAATTGAAAAAAGTTTAAAATTTTTTTTTTTTTTGACTTAGTCATTTTTCCGGCGTTTATCAGACTTTCAGATAGGGGAAATGTCAGTGAGCGTTCCGATTTCAGTTCCAGAGCGATTCGCCCAATGAGTCCTTGAAATTTAGTCGTTTTCAGCCAATTTTCTGGATTTTTGAAAGTTTCACTTTTTTGTGAAAATATCCACTAAATGTTGGAATAATATGTGTGAGGGTACCCCAGGAGAGTTCCACATGTGTGTGGGTAGAACATATATCCCACGGGGGTAAAATTGAAAAAAGTTGAAAAACATTTTTTTTTGGACTTAGTCATTTTTCCGGCGTTTATCAGACTTTCAGATAGGGGAAATGTCAGTGAGCATTCCGATTTCAGTTCCAGAGCGATTCGCCCAATGAGTCCTTGATATTTAGTCGTTTTCAGCCAATTTTCTGGATTTTTGAAAATTTCACTTTTTTGTGAAAATATCCACTAAATGAGGGAATAATATGTGTGAGGTTACCCCAGGAGAGTTCCAAATGTGTGTGGGTAGAATATATATCCCACGGGGGTAAAATTGAAAAAAGTTGAACATTTTGTTTTTTTTGGACTTAGTCATTTTTCCGGCGTTTATCAGACTTTCAGATAGGGGAAATGTCAGTGAGCGTTCTGATTTCAGTTCCAGAGCGATTCGACCAATGAGTCCTTGATATTTAGTCGTTTTCAGCCAATTTTCTGGATTTTTGAAAATTTCACTTTTTTGTGAAAATATCCACTAAATGAGGGAATAATATGTGTGAGGGTACCCCAGGAGAGTTCCAAATGTGTGTAGGTAGAATATATATCCCACGGGGGTAAATTAAAAAAAGTTTTAAAAAAAATTTTTTTGGACTTAGTCATTTTTCCGGCGTTAATCAGACTTTCAGATAGGGGAAATGTCAGTGAGCATACCAATTTCACTTCCAGAGCGATTCGCCCAATGAGTCCTTGATATTTAGTCATTTTCAGCCAATTTTCTGGATTTTTGAAAATTTCACTTTTTTTGTGAAAATATCCACTAAATGAGGGAATAATATGTGTGAGGGTACCCCAGGAGAGTTCCAAATGTGTTTAGGTAGAATATATATCCCACGGGGGTAAAATTGAAAAAAGTTGAAAAACATTTTTTTTTGGACTTAGTCATTTTTCCGGCGTTTATCAGACTTTCAGATAGGGGAAATGTCAGTGAGCATTCCGATTTCAGTTCCAGAGCGTTTCACCCAATGAGTCCTTGATATTTAGTCGTTTTCAGCCAATTTTCTGGATTTTTGAAAATTTCACTTTTTTGTGAAAATATCCACTAAATGAGGGAATAATATGTGTGAGGGTACCCCAATAGAGTTCCAAATGTGTGTAGGTAGAATATATATCCCACGGGGGTAAAATTGAAAAAAGTTGAAAAACATTTTTTTTGGACTTAGTCATTTTTCCGGCGTTTATCAGACTTTCAGATAGGGGAAATGTCAGTGAGCATTCCGATTTCAGTTCCAGAGCAATTCGCCCAATGAGTCCTTGATGTTTAGTCGTTTTCAGCCAATTTTCTGGATTTTTGAAAATTTCAATTTTTTATGAAAATATCCACTAAATGAGGGAATAATATGTGTGAGGGTACCCCAGGAGAGTTCCAAATGTGTGTGGGTAGAACATATATCCCACGGGGGTAAAATTGAAAAAAGTTGAAAAAAATTTTTTTTTTGGACTTAGTCATTTTTCCGGCGTTTATCAGACTTTCAGATAGGGCAAATGTCAGTGAGCATTCCGATTTCAGTTCCAGAGCGATTCGCCCAATGAGTCCTTGATATTTAGTCGTTTTCAGCCAATTTTCTGGATTTTTGAAAATTTCAATTTTTTGTGAAAATATCCACTAAATGAGGGAATAATATGTGTGAGGGTACCCCAGGAGAGTTCCAAATGTGTGTGGGTAGAATATATATCCCACGGGGGTAAATTGAAAAAAGTTTAAAAAAAATTTTTTTTGGACTTAGTCATTTTTCCGGCGTTAATCAGACTTTCAGATAGGGGAAATGTCAATGAGCATACAAATTTCAGTTCCAGAGCGATTCGCCCAATGAGTCCTTGATATTTAGTCGTTTTCAGCCAATTTTCTGGATTTTTGAAAATTTCACTTTTTTGTGAAAATATCCACTAAATGAGGGAATAATATGTGTGAGGGTACCACAGGAGAGTTCCAAATGTGTGTGGGTAGAATATATATCCCAAGGGGCTAAAATTTTAAAAAAAGTTGAAAAAAAATTTTTTTTGGACTTAGTCATTTTTCCGGCGTTTATCAGACTTTCAGATAGGGAAAATGTCAGTGAGCGTTCTGATTTCAGTTACAGAGCGTTTCGCCCAATGAGTCCTTGATATTTAGTCGTTTTCAGCCAATTTTCTATATTTTTGAAAATGTCTCTTTTTTGTGAAAATATCCACTAAATGAGGGAATAATATGTGTGAGGGTACCCCAGGAGAGTTGCAAATGTGTGTGGGTAGAATATATATCCCATGGGGGTAAATTGAGAAAAGTTTTAAAAAAAAAATTATTTTGGACTTAGTCATTTTTCCGGCGTTTATCAGATTTTCAGATAGGGGAAATGTCAGTGAGCATTCCGATTTCAGTTCCAGAGCGATTCGCCCAATGAGTCCTTGATATTTAGTCGTTTTCAGCCAATTTTCTGGATTTTTGAAAATTTCACTTTTTTGCGAAAATATCCACTAAATGAGGGAATAATATGTGTGAGGTTACCCCAGGAGAGTTCCAAATGTGTGTGGGTAGAATATATATCCCACGGGGGTAAAATTGAAAAAAGTTGAAATTTTTTTTTTTTTGGACTTAGTCATTTTTCCGGCGTTTATCAGAATTTCAGATAGGGGAAATGTCAGTGAGCATTTCGATTTCAGTTCCAGAGCGATTCGCCCAATGAGTCCTTGATATTTAGTCGTTTTCAGCCAATTTTCTGGATTTTTGAAAATTTCACTTTTTTGTGAAAATATCCACTAAATGAGGGAATAATATGTGTGAGGTTACCCCAGGAGAGTTCCAAATGTGTGTGGGTAGAATATATATCCCACGGGGGTAAAATTGAAAAAAGTTTAACATTTTGTTTTTTTTGGACTTAGTCATTTTTCCGGCGTTTATCAGATTTTCTGATAGGGGAAATGTCAGTGAGCATACCAATTTCAGTTCCACAGCGATTCGCCCAATGAGTCCTTGATATTTAGTCGTTTTCAGCCAATTTTCTGGATTTTTGAAAATTTCACTTTTTTGTGAAAATATCCACTAAATGAGGGAATAATATGTGTGAGGGTACCCCAGGAGAGTTCCAAATGTGTGTAGGTAGAATATATATCCCACGGGGGTAAAATTGAAAAAAGTTGAAAAACATTTTTTTTTGGACTTAGTCATTTTTCCGGCGTTTATCAGACTTTCAGATAGGGGAAATGTCAGTGAGCATTCCGATTTCAGTTCCAGAGCGATTCGCCCAATGAGTCCTTGATATTTAGTCGTTTTCAGCCAATTTTCTGGATTTTTGAAAGCTTCACTTTTTTTTGAAAATATCCACTAAATGTTGGAATAATATGTGTGAGGGTACCCCAGGAGAGTTCCAAATGTGTGTGGGTAGAACATATATCCCACGGGGGTAAAATTGAAAAAAGTTGAAAAAATTTTTTTTTTTGGACTTAGTCATTTTTCCGGCGTTTATCAGACTTTCAGATAGGGGAAATGTCAGTGAGCGTTCTGATTTCAGTTACAGAGCGTTTCGCCCAATGAGTCCTTGATATTTAGTCGTTTTCAGCCAATTTTCTGGATTTTTGAAAATGTCACTTTTTTGTGAAAATATCCACTAAATGAGGGAATAATATGTGTGAGGTTACCCCAGGAGAGTTCCAAATGTGTGTGGGTAGAATATATATCCCACGGGGGTAAAATTGAAAAAAGTTGAACATTTTGTTTTTTTTGGACTTAGTCATTTTTCCGGCGTTTATCAGACTTTCAGATAGGGGAAATGTCAGTGAGCGTTCCGATTTCAGTTCCAGAGCGATTCGCCCAAAGAGTCCTTGATATTTAGTCGTTTTCAGCCAATTTTCTGGATTTTTGAAAATTTCACTTTTTTGTGAAAATATCCACTAAATGAGGGAATAATATGTGTGAGGGTACCACAGGAGAGTTCCAAATGTGTGTGGGTAGAATATATATCCCACGGGTGTAAATTGAAAAAAGTTTTAAAAAATTTTTTTTTGGACTTAGTCATTTTTCCGGCGTTAATCAGACTTTCAGATAGGGGTAATGTCAGTGAGCATCCAATTTCAGTTCCAGAGCGATTCGCCCAAAGAGTCCTTGATATTTAGTCGTTTTCAGACAATTTTCTGGATTTTTGAAAATTTCACTTTTTTGTGAAAATATCCACTAAATGAGGGAATAATATGTGTGAGGGTACCACAGGAGAGTTCCAAATGTGTGTGGGTAGAATATATATCCCACGGGGCTAAAATTAAAAAAAAGTTGAAAAAAAATTTTTTTTGGACTTAGTCATTTTTCCGGCGTTTATCAAACTTTCAGATAGGGCAAATGTCAGTGAGCATTCCGATTTCAGTTCCAGAGCGATACGCCCAATGAGTCCTTGATATTTAGTCGTTTTCAGACAATTTTCTGGATTTTTGAAAATTTCAATTTTTTGTGAAAATATCCACTAAATGAGGGAATAATATGTGTGAGGGTACCCCAGGAGAGTTCCAAATGTGTGTGGGTAGAACATATATCCCACGGGGGTAAAATTGAAAAAAGTTGAAAAAATTTTTTTTTTGGACTTAGTCATTTTTCCGGCGTTTATCAGACTTTCAGATAGGGGAAATGTCAGTGAGCGTTCTGATTTCAGTTACAGAGCGTTTCACCCAATGAGTCCTTGATATTTAGTCGTTTTCAGCCAATTTTCTGGATTTTTGAAAATGTCACTTTTTTGTGAAAATATCCACTAAATGAGGGAATAATATGTGTGAGGGTACCACAGGAGAGTTCCAAATGTGTGTGGGTAGAATATATATCCCACGGGGCTAAAATTGAAAAAAGTTTAAAAATTTTTTTTTTTTGGACTTAGTCATTTTTCCGGCGTTTATCAGACTTTCAGATAGGGGAAATGTCAGTGAGCGTTCCGATTTCAGTTCCAGAGCGATTCGCCCAAAGAGTCCTTGATATTTAGTCGTTTTCAGCCAATTTTATGGATTTTTGAAAATTTCACTTTTTTGTCAAAATATCCACTAAATGAGGGAATAATATGTGTGAGGGTACCCCAGGAGAGTTCCAAATGTGTGTGGGTAGAATATATATCCCACGGGGGTAAATTGAAAAAAGTTGTAAAAAAATTTTTTTTGGACTTAGTCATTTTACCGGCGTTTATCAGACTTTCAGATAGGGGAAATGTCAGTGAGCATACTTATTTCAGTTCCAGAGCGATTCGCCCAATGAGTCCTTGATATTTAGTCGTTTTCAGCCAATTTTCTGGATTTTTGAAAGTTTCACCTTTTTGTCAAAATATCCACTAAATGAGGGAATAATATGTGTGAGGGTACCCCAGGAGAATTCCAAATGTGTGTAGGTAGAATATATATCCCACAAGGGTAAAATTGAAAAAAGTTGAAAAAAAATTTTTTTTGGACTTATTCAGTTTTCCGGCGTTTATCAGACTTTCAGATAGGGGAAATGTCAGTGAGGGTTCGGATTTTAGTTCCAGAGCGATTCGCCCAATGAGTCTTTGATATTTAGTCGTTTTCAGCCAATATTTTGGATTTTTTAAAATTTCACTTTTTTGTGAAAATATCCACTAAATGAGGGAATAATATGTGTGAGGGTACCCATGGAGAGTTCCAAATGTGTGTGGGTGGAATATATATCCCACGGGGGTAAATTGAAAAAAGTTTAAAAAAATTTTTTTTTGGACTTAGTCATTTTACCGGCGTTTATCAGACTTTCAGATATGGGAAATGTCAGTGAGCATACCAATTTCAGTTCCAGAGCGATTCGCCCAATGAGTCCTTGATATTTAGTCGTTTTCAGTCAATTTTCTGGATTTTTGAAAATTTCACTTTTTTATGAAAATATCCACTAAATGAGGGAATAATATGTGTGAGGTTACCCCAGGAGAGTTCCAAATGTGTGTGGATAGAATATATATCCCACGGGGGTAAAATTGAAAAAAGTTGAAAATTTTTTTTTTTTGGACTTAGTCATTTTTCCGGGTTTATCAGACTTTCAGAGAGGGCAAATGTCAGTGAGGGTTCGGATTTCAGTTCCAGAGCAATTCGCCCAATGTGTCCTTGGTATTTAGTCGTTTTCAGCCAATATTTTGGATTTTTTAATATTTCACTTTTTTGTGAAGATATCCACTAAATGAGGGAATAATATGTGTGAGGGTACCCCAGGAGAGTTCCAAAGGTGTGTACGTAGAATACATATCCCACGGGGGTAAAATAGAAAAAAGTTGAAAAAAATTTTGTATTCGACTTAGTCATTTTTCCGGCGTTTACCAGACTTTCAGATAGAGGAAATGTCAGTGAGCGTTCCGATTTCAGTTCCAGAGCAATTCGCCCAATGAGTCCTTGATATTTTGACGTTTTCAGCCAATTTTCTGAATTTTTGAAAATTTCAATTTTTTATGAAAATATCCACTAAATGAGGGAATAATATGTTTGAGGGTACCACAGGAGAGTTCCAAATGTGTGTGGGTAGAATATATATACCACGGGGCTAAAATTGAAAAAAGTTCAAAAAAAATTTTTTTGGGACTTAGTCATTTTTCCGGCGTTTATCAGACTTTCAGACAGGGGAAATGTCAGTGAGCGTTCCGATTTCAGTTCCAGAGCGATTCGCCCAATGTGTCCTTGATATTTAGTCGTTTTCAGCCAATATTTTGGATTTTTGAAAATTTCACTTTTTTGTGAAAATATCCACTAAATGAGGGAATAATATGTGTGAGGGTACCACAGGAGAGTTCCAAATGTGTGTGGGTAGAATATATATCCCACGGGGGTAAATTGAAAAAAGTTTAAAAAAAATTTATTTTGGACTTAGTCATTTTTCCGGCGTTTATCAGACTTTCAGAGAGGGGAAATGTCAGTGAGCATTCCGATTTCAGTTCCAGAGTGATTCGCCCAATGAGTCCTTGATATTTAGTCGTTTTCAGCCAAATTTCTGGATTTTTGAAAATTTCACTTTTTTGTGAAAATATCCACTAAATGAGGGAATAATATGTGTGAGGGTACCCCAGGAGAGTTCCAAATGTGTGTACGTAGAATACATATCCCACGGGGGTAAAATAGAAAAAAGTTGAAAAAAATTTTTTTTTGCACTTAGTCATTTTTTCGGCGTTTATCAGACTTTCAGATAAGGGAAATGTCAGTGAGTGTTCTGATTTCAGTTCCAGAGCGATTCACCCTATGAGTCCTTGATATTTAGTCGTTTTCAGCCAATATTTTGGATTTTTGAAAATTTCACTTTTTTGTGAAAATATCCACTAAATGAGGGAATAATATGTGTGAGGGTACCCCAGGAGAGCTCCAAAGGTGTGTACGTAGAATACATATCCCACGGGGGTAAAATAGAAAAAAGTTGAAAAACATTTTTTTTTTGGACTTAGTCATTTTTTCGGCATTTATCAGACTTTCAGATAAGGGAAATGTCAGTGAGTGTTCTGATTTCAGTTCCAGAGCGATTCGCCCTATGAGTCCTTGATATTTAGTCGTTTTCAGCCAATTTTCTGGATTTTTGAAAATTTCACTTTTTTGTGAAAATATCCACTAAATGAGGTAATAATATGTGTGAGGGTACCACAGGAGAGTTCCAAATGTGTGTGGGTAGAATATATATCCCACGAGGGTAAATTGAAAAAAGTTTAAAAAAAATTTTTTTTGGACTTAGTCATTTTCCAGCGTTTATCAGACTTTCAGATAGGGGAAATGTCAGTGAGCATACCAATTTCAGTTCCAGAGCGATTCGCCCAATGAGTCCTTGATATTTAGTCGTTTTCAGCCAATTTTCTGGATTTTTGAAAATTTCAATTTTTTGTGAAAATATCCACTAAATGAGGGAATAATATGTGTGAGGGTACCCCAGGAGAGTTCCAAATGTGTATAGGTAGAATATATATCCCACGGGGGTAAATTGAAAAAAGTTTTAAAAATTTTTTTTTTGGACTTAGTCATTTTTCCGGCGTTTATCAGACTTTCAGATAGGGGAAATGTCAGTGAGAACTCCGATTTCAGTTCCAGAGCGATTCGCCCAAGGAGTCCTTGAAAGTTAGTCGTTTTCAGCCAATTTTCTGGATTTTTGAAAATTTCACTTTTTTTGTGAAAATATCCACTAAATGAGGGAATAATATGTGTGAGGTTGCCCCAGGAGAGTTCCAAATATGTGTAGGTAGAATATATATCCCATGGGGGTAAAATTGAAAAAAGTTGAAAAAAATTTTTTTTTGGACTTAGTCATTTTTCCGGCGTTTATCAGACTTTCAGATAGGGGAAATGTCAGTGAGCATTCCGATTTCAGTTCCAGAGCGATTCGCCCTATGAGTCCTTGATATTTAGTCGTTTTCAGCCAATTTTCTGGATTTTTGAAAATTTCACTTTTTTGTGAAAATATCCACTAAATGAGGGAATAATATGTGTGAGGTTACCCCAGGAGAGTTCCAAATGTTTGTGGGTAGAATATATATCCCACGGGGGTAAAATTGAAAAAAGTTGAACATTTTTTTTTTTTGGACTTAGTCATTTTTCTGGCGTTTATCAGACTTTCAGATAGGGGAAATGTCAGTGAGCATTCCGATTTCAGTTCCAGAGCGATTCGCCCTATGAGTCCTTGATATTTAGTCCTTTTCAGCCAATTTTCTGGATTTTTGAAAATTTCACTTTTTTGTGAAAATATCCACTAAATAAGGGAATAATATGTGTGAGGTTGCCCCAGGAGAGTTCCAAATATGTGTAGTTAGAATATATATCCCATGGGGGTAAATTGAAAAAAGTTTTTAAAAATTTTTTTTTGGACTTAGTCATTTTACCGGCGTTTATCAGACTTTCAGATAGGGGAAATGTCAGTGAGGGTTCGGATTTCAGTTCCAGAGCGATTCGCCCAATGTGTCCTTGATATTTAGTCGTTTTCAGCCAATATTTTGGATTTTTGAAAATTTCACTTTTTTGTGAAAATATCCACTAAATGAGGGAATAATATGTGTGAGGGTACCACAGGAGAGTTCCAAATGTGTGTGGGTAGAATATATATCCCACGGGGGTAAAATTGAAAAAAGTTGAACATTTTTTTTTTTTGGACTTAGTCATTTTTCCGGCGTTTATCAGACATTCAGATAGGGGAAATGTCAGTGAGCGTTCCGATTTCAGTTCCAGAGCGATTCGCCCAATGAGTCCTTGATATTTAGTCGTTTTCAGCCAATTTTCTGGATTTTTGAAAATTTCACTTTTTTGTGAAAATATCCACTAAATGAGGCAATAATATGTGTGAGCGTACCCCAGGAGAGTTCCAAATGTGTGGGAGTAGAATATACATCCCACGGGGGTAAAATCGAAAAAAGTTGAAAAAATTTTTTTTTTGGACTTAGTCATTTTTCCGGCGTTTATCAGACTTTCAGATAGGGGAAATGTCAGTGAGGGTTCGGATTTCAGTTCCAGAGCAATTCGCCCAATGAGTCCTTGATATTTAGTCGTTTTCAGCCAATTTTCTGGATTTCTGAAAATTTCACTTTTTTATGAAAATATCCACTAAATGAGGGAATAGTATGTGTGAGGGTACCACAGGAGAGTTCCAAATGTGTGTGGGTAGAATATATATCCCACGGGGGTAAATTGAAAAAAGTTTTAAAAAAATTTTTTTTGGACTTAGTCATTTTTCCGTCGTTTATCAGACTTTCAGAGAGGGGAAATATCAGTGAGCATTCCGATTTCAGTTCCAGAGCGATTCGCCCTATGAGTCCTTGATATTTAGTCATTTTCAGCCATTTTTCTGGATTTTTGAAAATTTCACTTTTTTGTGAAAATATCCACTAAATGAGGGAATAATATGTGTGAGGTTGCCTCAGGAGAGTTCCAAATATGTGTAGGTAGAATATATATCCCACGGGGGTAAAATTGAAAAAAGTTGAAAAAAATTTTTTTTTTGGACTTAGTCATTTTTTCGGCGTTTATCAGACTTTCAGATAGGGGAAATGTCAGTGAGGGTTCGGATTTCAGTTCCAGAGCAATTCGCCCAATGTGTCCTTGATATTTAGTCGTTTTCAGCCAATTTTCTGGATTTTTGAAAATTTCACTTTTTTGTGAAAATATCCACTAAATGAGGTAATAATATGTGTGAGGGTACCACAGGAGAGTTCCAAATGTGTGTGGGTAGAATATATATCCCACGGGGGTAAATTGAAAAAAGTTTAAAAAAAATTTTTTTTGGACTTAGTCATTTTCCAGCGTTTATCAGACTTTCAGATAGGGGAAATGTCAGTGAGCATACCAATTTCAGTTCCAGAGCGATTCGCCCAATGAGTCCTTGATATTTAGTCGTTTTCAGCCAATTTTCTGGATTTTTGAAAATTTCACTTTTTTGTGAAAATATCCACTAAATGAGGGAATAATATGTGTGAGGGTACCCCAGGAGAGTTCCAAATGTGTGTGGGTAGAATATATATACCACAGGGGTAAAATTGAAAAAAGTTTAAAAAAAATTTTTTTTGGACTTAGTCATTTTTCCGGCGTTTTTCAGACTTTCAGATAGGGGAGATGTCAGTGAGGGTTCGGATTTCAGTTCCAGAGCGATTCGGCCAATGAGTCCTTGATATTTAGTCGTTTTCAGCCAATATTTTGGATTTTTGAAAATTTCACTTTTTTGTGAAAATATCCACTAAATGAGGGAATAATATGTGTGAGGGTACCCCAGGAGAGTTCCAAATGTGTGTAGGTAGAATATATATTCCATGGGGGTAAAATTGAAAAAAGTTGAAAAACATTTTTTTTTGGACTTAGTCATTTTTCCGGCGTTTATCAGACTTTCAGATAGGGGAAATGTCAGTGAGGGTTCTGATTTCAGTTCCAGAGCGATTCGCCCAATGTGTCCTTGGTATTTAGTCGTTTTCAACCAATATTTTGGATTTTTTAATATTTCACTTTTTTGTGAAGATATCCACTAAATGAGGGAATAATATGTGTGAGGGTACCCCAGGAGAGTTCCAAAGGTGTGTACGTAGAATACATATCCCACGGGGGTAAAATAGAAAAAAGTTGAAAAAAATTTTTTATTCGACTTAGTCATTTTTCCGGCGTTTATCAGACTTTCAGATAGGGGAAATGTCAGTGAGCGTTCCGATTTCAGTTCCAGAGCAATTCGCCCAATGAGTCCTTGATATTTTGTCGTTTTCAGCCAATTTTCTGAATTTTTGAAAATTTCAATTTTTTATGAAAATATCCAGTAAATGAGGGAATAATATGTGTGAGTGTACCACAGGAGAGTTCCAAATGTGTGTGGGTAGAATATATATCCCACGGGGCTAAAATTGAAAAAAGTTGAAAAAAAAATTTTTTTGGACTTAGTCATTTTTCCGGCGTTTATCAGACATTCAGACAGGGGAAATGTCAGTGAGCGTTCCGATTTCAGTTCCAGAGCGATTCGCCCAATGAGTCCTTGATATTTAGTCGTTTTCAGCCAATTTTCTGGATTTTTGAAAATTTCACTTTTTTGTGAAAATATCCACTAAATGAGGCAATAATATGTGTGAGCGTACCCCAGGAGAGTTCCAAATGTGTGTGGGTAGAATATAAATCCCACGGGGGTAAAATCGAAAAAAGTTGAAAAAATTTTTTTTTTGGACTTAGTCATTTTTCCGGCGTTTATCAGACTTTCAGATAGGGGAAATGTCAGTGAGGGTTCGGATTTCAGTTCCAGAGCAATTCGCCCAATGAGTCCTTGATATTTAGTCGTTTTCAGCCAATTTTCTGGATTTCTGAAAATTTCACTTTTTTATGAAAATATCCACTAAATGAGGGAATAATATGTGTGAGGGTACCACAGGAGAGTTCCAAATGTGTGTGGGTAGAATATATATCCCACGGGGGTAAATTGAAAAAAGTTTTAAAAAAATTTTTTTTGGACTTAGTCATTTTTCCGTCGTTTATCAGACTTTCAGAGAGGGGAAATATCAGTGAGCATTCCGATTTCAGTTCCAGAGCGATTCGCCCTATGAGTCCTTGATATTTAGTCATTTTCAGCCATTTTTCTGGATTTTTGAAAATTTCACTTTTTTGTGAAAATATCCACTAAATGAGGGAATAATATGTGTGAGGTTGCCTCAGGAGAGTTCCAAATATGTGTAGGTAGAATATATATCCCACGGGGGTAAAATTGAAAAAAGTTGAAAAAAATTTTTTTTTTGGACTTAGTCATTTTTTCGGCGTTTATCAGACTTTCAGATAGGGGAAATGTCAGTGAGGGTTCGGATTTCAGTTCCAGAGCAATTCGCCCAATGTGTCCTTGATATTTAGTCGTTTTCAGCCAATATTTTGGATTTTTGAAAATTTCACTTTTTTGTGAAAATATCCACTAAATGAGGGAATAATATGTGTGAGGGTACCCCAGGAGAGTTCCAAATGTGTGTAGGTAAAATACATATCCCACGGGGGTAAAATTGAAAAAAGTTGAAAAACATTTTTTTTTGGACTTAGTCATTTTTCCGGCGTTTATCAGACTTTCAGATAGGGGAAATGTCAGTGAGCATTCCGATTTCAATTCCAGAGCAATTCACCCAATGAGTCCTTGATATTTAGTCGTTTTCAGCCAATTTTCTGGGTTTTTGAAAATTTCACTTTTTTATGAAAATATCCACTAAATGAGGGAATAATATGTGTGAGGGTACCACAGGAGAGTTCCAAATGTGTGTGGGTAGAATATATATCCCACGGGGTAAAATTGAAAAAGCTGAAAATTTTTTTTTTTGGACTTAGTCATTTTTCCGGCGTTTATCAGACTTTCAGATAGGGGAAATGTCAGTGAACATTCTGATTTCAGTTCCAGAGCGATTCGCCCAATGAGTCCTTGATATTTAGTCGTTTTCAGCCAATTTTCTGGATTTTTGAAAATTTCACTTTTTTGTGAAAATATCCACTAAATGAGGGAATAATATGCGTGAGGGTACCCCAGGAGAGTTCCAAATGTCTGTAGGTAGAATATATATCCCACGGGGGTAAAATTGAAAAAAGTTGAAAAACATTTTTTTTTGGACTTAGTAATTTTTCTGGCGTTTATCAGACTTTCAGATAGGGCAAATGTCAGTGAGCATTCCGATTTCAGTTCCAGAGCGATTCGCCCAATGAGTCCTTGATATTTAGTAGTTTTCAGCCAATTTTCTGGATTTTTGAAAATTTCACTTTTTTGTGAAAATATCCACTAAATGAGGGAATAATATGTGTGAGGTTGCCCCAGGAGAGTTCCAAATATGTGTAGGTAGAATATATATCCCACGGGGGTAAAATTGAAAAAATTTAAAAAACATTTTTTTTTGGACTTAGTCATTTTTTCGGCGTTTATCAGACTTTCACATAGGGGAGATGTCAGTGAGGGTTCGGATTTCAGTTCCAGAGCGATTCGGCCAATGAGTCCTTGATATTTAGTCGTTTTCAGCCAATATTTTGGATTTTTGAAAATTTCACTTTTTTGTGAAAATATCCACTAAATGAGGGAATAATATGTGTGAGGGTACCCCAGGAGAGTTCCAAATGTGTGTAGGTAGAATATATATCCCACGGGGGTAAAATTGAAAAAAGTTGAAAAACATTTTTTTTTGGACTTAGTCATTTTTCCGGCGTTTATCAGACTTTCAGATAGGGGAAATGTCAGTGAGGGTTCGGATTTCAGTTCCAGAGCGATTCGCCCAATGTGTCCTTGATATTTAGTCGTTTTCAGCCAATATTTTGGATTTTTGAAAATTTCACTTTTTTGTGAAAATATGCACTAAATGAGGGAATAATATGTGTGAGGGTACCCCAGGAAAGTTCCAAATGTGTGTAGGTAGAATACATATCCCACGGGGGTAAAATTGAAAAAAGTTGAAAAACATTTTTTTTTGGACTTAGTCATTTTTCCGGCGTTTATCAGACTTTCAGATAGGGGAAATGTCAGTGAGCATTCCGATTTCAATTCCAGAGCAATTCGCCCAATGAGTCCTTGATATTTAGTCGTTTTCAGCCAATTTTCTGGATTTTTGAAAATTTCACTTTTTTATGAAAATATCCACTAAATGAGGGAATAATATGTGTGAGGTTGCCCCAGGAGAGTTCCAAATATGTGTAGGTAGAATATATATCCCACGGGGGTAAAATTGAAAAAATTTAAAAAACATTTTTTTTTGGACTTAGTCATTTTTTCGGCGTTTATCAGACTTTCACAAAGGGGAGATGTCAGTGAGGGTTCGGATTTCAGTTCCAGAGCGATTCGCCCAATGAGTCCTTGATATTTAGTCGTTTTCAGCCAATATTTTGGATTTTTGAAAATTTCACTTTTTTGTGAAAATATCCACTAAATGAGGGAATAATATATGTGAGGGTACCCCAGGAGAGTTCCAAATGTGTGTAGGTAGAATATATATCCCACGGGGGTAAAATTGAAAAAAGTTGAAAAACATTTTTTTTTGGACTTAGTCATTTTTCCGGCGTTTATCAGACTTTCAGATAGGGGAAATGTCAGTGAGGGTTCGGATTTCAGTTCCAGAGCGATTCGCCCAATGTGTCCTTGATATTTAGTCGTTTTCAGCCAATATTTTGGATTTTTGAAAATTTCACTTTTTTGTGAAAATATGCACTAAATGAGGGAATAATATGTGTGAGGGTACCCCAGGAGAGTTCCAAATGTGTGTAGGTAGAATACATATCCCACGGGGGTAAAATTGAAAAAAGTTGAAAAACATTTTTTTTTGGACTTAGTCATTTTTCCGGCGTTTATCAGACTTTCAGATAGGGGAAATGTCAGTGAGCATTCCGATTTCAATTCCAGAGCAATTCGCCCAATGAGTCCTTGATATTTAGTCGTTTTCAGCCAATTTTCTGGATTTTTGAAAATTTCACTTTTTTATGAAAATATCCACTAAATGAGGGAATAATATGTGTGAGGGTACCACAGGAGAGTTCCAAATGTGTGTGGGTAGAATATATATCCCACGGGGTAAAACTTAAAAAGTTGAAAATTTTTTTTTTTGGACTTAGTCATTTTTCCGGCGTTTATCAGACTTTCAGATAGGGGAAATGTCAGTGAACATTCTGATTTCAGTTCCAGAGCGATTCGCCCAATGAGTCCTTGATATTTAGTCGTTTTCAGCCAATATTTTGGATTTTTGAAAATTTCACTTTTTTGTGAAAATATCCACTAAATGAGGGAATAATATGTGTGAGGGTACCCCAGGAGAGTTCCAAATGTGTGTAGGTAGAATATATATCCCACGGGAGTAAAATTGAAAAAAGTTGAAAAAAATTTTTTTTTGGACTTAGTCATTTTTCCGGCGTTTATCAGACTTTCAGATAGGGGAAATGTCAGTGAGCATTCCGATTTCAGTTCCAGAGCGATTCGCCCAATGAGTCCTTGATATTTAGTCGTTTTCAGCCAATTTTCTGGATTTTTGAAAATTTCACTTTTTTGTGAAAATATCCACTAAATGAGGGAATAATATGTGTGAGGTTGCCCCAGGAGAGTTCCAAATATGTGTAGATAGAATATATATCCCACGGGGGTAAAATTGAAAAAAGTTGAAAAAAATTTTCTTTTGAACTTAGTCATTTTTCCGGCGTTTATCAGACTTTCAGATAGGGGAAATGTCAGTGAGGGTTCGGATTTCAGTTCCAGAGCGATTGGCCCAATGAGTCCTTGATATTTAGTCGTTTTCAGCCAATTTTCTGGATTTTTGAAAGTTTCACTCTCTTGTGAAAATATCCACTAAATGAGGGAATAATATGTGTGAGGCTACACCAGGAGAGTTCCAAATGTGTGTAGGTAGAATATATATCCCACGGGGGTAAAATTGAAAAAAGTTGAAAAAAAATTTTTTTTGGACTTAGTCATTTTTCCGGCGTTTATCAGACTTTCAGATAGGGGAAATGTCAGTGAGCATTCCGATTTCAGTTCCAGAGCGATTCGCCCAATGAGTATTTGATATTTAGTCGTTTTCAGGCAATATTTTGGATTTTTGAAAATTTTACTTTTTTGTGAAAATATCCACTAAATGAGGGAATAATATGTGTGAGGTTACCCCAGCAGAGTTCCAAATGTGTGTAGGTAGAATATATATCCCAAGGGGTGTAAAATTGAAAAAAGTTGAAAAAAAATTTTTTTTGTACTTAGTCATTTTTCCGGCGTTTATCAGACTTTCAGATAGGGGAAATGTCAGTGAGCGTTCCAATTTCAGTTCCAGAGCAATTCGCCCAATGAGTCCTTGATATTTAGTCGTTTTCAGCCAATTTTCTGGATTTTTGAAAATTTCACTTTTTTGTGAAAATATCCACTAAATGAGGGAATAATATCTGTGAGGGTACCCCAGGAGAGTTCCAAATGTGTGTGGGTAGAATATATATACCACAGGGGTAAAATTGAAAAAAGTTTAAAAAAAATTTTTTTTGGACTTAGTCATTTTTCCGGCGTTTTTCAGACTTTCAGATAGGGGAGATGTCAGTGAGGGTTCGGAATTCAGTTCCAGAGCGATTCGGCCAATGAGTCCTTGATATTTAGTCGTTTTCAGCCAATATTTTGGATTTTTGAAAATTTCACTTTTTTGTGAAAATATCCACTAAATGAGGGAATAATATGTGTGAGGGTACCCCAGGAGAGTTCCAAATGTGTGTAGGTAGAATATAGATTCCATGGGGGTAAAATTGAAAAAAGTTGAAAAACATTTTTTTTTGGACTTAGTAATTTTTCTGGCGTTTATCAGACTTTCAGATAGGGCAAATGTCAGTGAGCATTCCGATTTCAGTTCCAGAGCGATTCGCCCAATGAGTCCTTGATATTTAGTAGTTTTCAGCCAATTTTCTGGATTTTTGAAAATTTCACTTTTTTGTGAAAATATCCACTAAATGAGGGAATAATATGTGTGAGGTTGCCCCAGGAGAGTTCCAAATATGTGTAGGTAGAATATATATCCCACGGGGGTAAAATTGAAAAAATTTAAAAAACATTTTTTTTTGGACTTAGTCATTTTTTCGGCGTTTATCAGACTTTCACATAGGGGAGATGTCAGTGAGGGTTCGGATTTCAGTTCCAGAGCGATTCGGCCAATGAGTCCTTGATATTTAGTCGTTTTCAGCCAATATTTTGGATTTTTGAAAATTTCACTTTTTTGTGAAAATATCCACTAAATGAGGGAATAATATGTGTGAGGGTACCCCAGGAGAGTTCCAAATGTGTGTAGGTAGAATATATATCCCACGGGGGTAAAATTGAAAAAAGTTGAAAAACATTTTTTTTTGGACTTAGTCATTTTTCCGGCGTTTATCAGACTTTCAGATAGGGGAAATGTCAGTGAGGGTTCGGATTTCAGTTCCAGAGCGATTCGCCCAATGTGTCCTTGATATTTAGTCGTTTTCAGCCAATATTTTGGATTTTTGAAAATTTCACTTTTTTGTGAAAATATGCACTAAATGAGGGAATAATATGTGTGAGGGTACCCCAGGAGAGTTCCAAATGTGTGTAGGTAGAATACATATCCCACGGGGGTAAAATTGAAAAAAGTTGAAAAACATTTTTTTTTGGACTTAGTCATTTTTCTGGCGTTTATCAGACTTTCAGATAGGGGAAATGTCAGTGAGCATTCCGATTTCAATTCCAGAGCAATTCGCCCAATGAGTCCTTGATATTTAGTCGTTCTCAGCCAATTTTCAGGATTTTTGAAAATTTCACTTTTTTATGAAAATATCCACTAAATGAGGGAATAATATGTGTGAGGGTACCACAGGAGAGTTCCAAATGTGTGTGGGTAGAATATATATCCCACAGGGTAAAATTGAAAAAGTTGAAAATTTTTTTTTTGGACTTAGTCATTTTTCCGGCGTTTATCAGACTTTCAGATAGGGGAAATGTCAGTGAGGGTTCGGATTTCAGTTCCAGAGCGATTGGCCCAATGAGTCCTTGATATTTAGTCGTTTTCAGCCAATTTTCTGGATTTTTGAAAGTTTCACTCTCTTGTGAAAATATCCACTAAATGAGGGAATAATATGTGTGAGGCTACACCAGGAGAGTTCCAAATGTGTGTAGGTAGAATATATATCCCACGGGGGTAAAATTGAAAAAAGTTGAAAAAAAATTTTTTTTGGACTTAGTCATTTTTCCGGCGTTTATCAGTCTTTCAGATAGGGGAAATGTCAGTGAGCGTTTCAATTTCAGTTCCAGAGCAATTCGCCCAATGAGTCCTTGATATTTAGTCGTTTTCAGCCAATTTTCTGGATTTTTGAAAATATCACTTTTTTATGAAAATAAACACTAAATGAGGGAATAATATGTTTGAGGGAACCCCAGGAGAGTTCCAAATGTGTGTGGGTAGAATATATATCCCACGGGGGTAAAATTGAAAAAAGTTGAAAAACATTTTTTTTTGGACTTAGTCATTTTTCCGGCGTTTATCAGACTTTCAGATAGGGGAAATGTCAGTGAGCGTTCCAATTTCAGTTCCAGAACAATTCGCCCAATGAGTCCTTGATATTTAATCGTTTTCAGCCAATTTTCTGGATTTTTGAAAATATCACTTTTTTATGAAAATATCCATTAAATGAGGGAATAATATGTTTGAGGGTACCCCAGGAGAGTTCCAAATGTGTGTGGGTAGAATATATATCCCACGGGGGTAAAATTGAAAAAAGTTGAAAGAAAATTTTTTTTGGCTTAGTCATTTTTCGGGCGTTTATCAGACTTTCAGATAGGGCAAATGTCAGTGAGCATTCCGATTTCTGTTCCAGAGCGATTCGCCCAATGAGTCCTTGATATTTAGTCATTTTCAGCCAATATTTTGGATTTTTGAAAATTTCACTTTTTTGTGAAAATATCCACTAAATGAGGGAATAATATGTGTGCGGGTACCCCAGGTGAGTTCCAAATGTGTGTGTTTAGAATATATATCCCACGGGGGTAAAATTGAAAAAAGTTGAAAAAATTTTTATTTTGGACTTAGTCATTTTTCCGGCGTTTATCAGACATTCAGATAGGGCAAATGTCAGTGAGCATTCCGATTTCAGTTCCAGAGCGATTCGCCCAATGAGTACTTGATATTTAGTCGTTTTCAGCCAATATTTTGGATTTTTGAAAATTTTACTTTTTTGTGAAAATATCCACTAAATGAGGGAATAATATGTGTGAGGTTACCCCAGCAGAGTTCCAAATGTGTGTAGGTAGAATATATATCCCAAGGGGGTAAAATTGAAAAAAGTTGAAAAAAAATTTTTTTTGTACTTAGTCATTTTTCCGGCGTTTATCAGACTTTCAGATAGGGGAAATGTCAGTGAGCATTCCAATTTCAGTTCCAGAGCAATTCGCCCAATGAGTCCTTGATATTTAGTCGTTTTCAGCCAATTTTCTGGATTTTTGAAAATTTCACTTTTTTGTGAAAATATCCACTAAATGAGGGAATAATATCTGTGAGGGTACCCCAGGAGAGTTCCAAATGTGTGTGGGTAGAATATATATACCACAGGGGTAAAATTGAAAAAAGTTTAAAAAAAATTTTTTTTGGACTTAGTCATTTTTCCGGCGTTTTTCAGACTTTCAGATAGGGGAGATGTCAGTGAGGGTTCGGAATTCAGTTCCAGAGCGATTCGGCCAATGAGTCCTTGATATTTAGTCGTTTTCAGCCAATATTTTGGATTTTTGAAAATTTCACTTTTTTGTGAAAATATCCACTAAATGAGGGAATAATATGTGTGAGGGTACTCCAGGAGAGTTCCAAATGTGTGTAGGTAGAATATATATTCCATGGGGGTAAAATTGAAAAAAGTTGAAAAACATTTTTTTTTGGACTTAGTCATTTTTCCGGCGTTTATCAGACTTTCAGATAGGGGAAATGTCAATGAGCATTCCGATTTCAGTTCCAGAGCGATTCGCCCAATGAGTCCTTGATATTTAGTCGTTTTCAGCCAATTTTCTGGATTTTTGAAAATTTCACTTTTTTGTGAAAATATTCACTAAATGAGGGAATAATATGCGTGAGGGTACCCCAGGAGAGTTCCAAATGTCTGTAGGTAGAATATATATCCCACGGGGGTAAAATTGAAAAAAGTTGAAAAACATTTTTTTTTGGACTTAGTAATTTTTCTGGCGTTTATCAGACTTTCAGATAGGGCAAATGTCAGTGAGCATTCCGATTTCAGTTCCAGAGCGATTCGCCCAATGAGTCCTTGATATTTAGTAGTTTTCAGCCAATTTTCTGGATTTTTGAAAATTTCACTTTTTTGTGAAAATATCCACTAAATGAGGGAATAATATGTGTGAGGTTGCCCCAGGAGAGTTCCAAATATGTGTAGGTAGAATATATATCCCACGGGGGTAAAATTGAAAAAAGTTGAAAAACATTTTTTTTTGGACTTAGTCATTTTTCCGGCGTTTATCAGACTTTCAGATAGGGGAAATGTCAGTGAGGGTTCGGATTTCAGTTCCAGAGCGATTCGCCCAATGTGTCCTTGATATTTAGTCGTTTTCAGCCAATATTTTGGATTTTTGAAAATTTCACTTTTTTGTGAAAATATGCACTAAATGAGGGAATAATATGTGTGAGGGTACCCCAGGAGAGTTCCAAATGTGTGTAGGTAGAATACATATCCCACGGGGGTAAAATTGAAAAAAGTTGAAAAACATTTTTTTTTTGACTTAGTCATTTTTCTGGCGTTTATCAGACTTTCAGATAGGGGAAATGTCAGTGAGCATTCCGATTTCAATTCCAGAGCAATTCGCCCAATGAGTCCTTGATATTTAGTCGTTCTCAGCCAATTTTCAGGATTTTTGAAAATTTCACTTTTTTATGAAAATATCCACTAAATGAGGGAATAATATGTGTGAGGGTACCACAGGAGAGTTCCAAATGTGTGTGGGTAGAATATATATCCCACAGGGTAAAATTGAAAAAGTTGAAAATTTTTTTTTTTGGACTTAGTCATTTTTCCGGCGTTTATCAGACTTTCAGATAGGGGAAATGTCAGTGAGCGTTCCAATTTCAGTTCCAGAACAATTCGCCCAATGAGTCCTTGATATTTAATCGTTTTCAGCCAATTTTCTGGATTTTTGAAAATATCACTTTTTTATGAAAATATCCATTAAATGAGGGAATAATATGTTTGAGGGTACCCCAGGAGAGTTCCAAATGTGTGTGGGTAGAATATATATCCCACGGGGGTAAAATTGAAAAAAGTTGAAAGAAAATTTTTTTTGGCTTAGTCATTTTTCGGGCGTTTATCAGACTTTCAGATAGGGCAAATGTCAGTGAGCATTCCGATTTCTGTTCCAGAGCGATTCGCCCAATGAGTCCTTGATATTTAGTCATTTTCAGCCAATATTTTGGATTTTTGAAAATTTCCCTTTTTTGTGAAAATATCCACTAAATGAGGGAATAATATGTGTGCGGGTACCCCAGGTGAGTTCCAAATGTGTGTGTTTAGAATATATATCCCACGGGGGTAAAATTGAAAAAAGTTGAAAAAATTTTTATTTTGGACTTAGTCATTTTTCCGGCGTTTATCAGACATTCAGATAGGGCAAATGTCAGTGAGCATTCCGATTTCAGTTCCAGAGCGATTCGCCCAATGAGTACTTGATATTTAGTCGTTTTCAGCCAATATTTTGGATTTTTGAAAATTTTACTTTTTTGTGAAAATATCCACTAAATGAGGGAATGATATGTGTGAGGTTACCCCAGCAGAGTTCCAAATGTGTGTAGGTAGAATATATATCCCAAGGGGGTAAAATTGAAAAAAGTTGAAAAAAAATTTTTTTTGTACTTAGTCATTTTTCCGGCGTTTATCAGACTTTCAGATAGGGGAAATGTCAGTGAGCATTCCAATTTCAGTTCCAGAGCAATTCGCCCAATGAGTCCTTGATATTTAGTCGTTTTCAGCCAATTTTCTGGATTTTTGAAAATTTCACTTTTTTGTGAAAATATCCACTAAATGAGGGAATAATATCTGTGAGGGTACCCCAGGAGAGTTCCAAATGTGTGTGGGTAGAATATATATACCACAGGGGTAAAATTGAAAAAAGTTTAAAAAAAATTTTTTTTGGACTTAGTCATTTTTCCGGCGTTTTTCAGACTTTCAGATAGGGGAGATGTCAGTGAGGGTTCGGAATTCAGTTCCAGAGCGATTCGGCCAATGAGTCCTTGATATTTAGTCGTTTTCAGCCAATATTTTGGATTTTTGAAAATTTCACTTTTTTGTGAAAATATCCACTAAATGAGGGAATAATATGTGTGAGGGTACTCCAGGAGAGTTCCAAATGTGTGTAGGTAGAATATATATTCCATGGGGGTAAAATTGAAAAAAGTTGAAAAACATTTTTTTTTGGACTTAGTCATTTTTCCGGCGTTTATCAGACTTTCAGATAGGGGAAATGTCAGTGAGCATTCCGATTTCAGTTCCAGAGCGATTCGCCCAATGAGTCCTTGATATTTAGTCGTTTTCAGCCAATTTTCTGGATTTTTGAAAATTTCACTTTTTTGTGAAAATATTCACTAAATGAGGGAATAATATGCGTGAGGGTACCCCAGGAGAGTTCCAAATGTCTGTAGGTAGAATATATATCCCACGGGGGTAAAATTGAAAAAAGTTGAAAAACATTTTTTTTTGGACTTAGTAATTTTTCTGGCGTTTATCAGACTTTCAGATAGGGCAAATGTCAGTGAGCATTCCGATTTCAGTTCCAGAGCGATTCGCCCAATGAGTCCTTGATATTTAGTAGTTTTCAGCCAATTTTCTGGATTTTTGAAAATTTCACTTTTTTGTGAAAATATCCACTAAATGAGGGAATAATATGTGTGAGGTTGCCCCAGGAGAGTTCCAAATATGTGTAGGTAGAATATATATCCCACGGGGGTAAAATTGAAAAAAGTTGAAAAACATTTTTTTTTGGACTTAGTCATTTTTCCGGCGTTTATAAGACTTTCAGATAGGGGAAATGTCAGTGAGCATTCCGATTTCTGTTCCAGAGCGATTCGCCCAATGAGTCCTTGATATTTAGTCATTTTCAGCCAATATTTTGGATTTTTGAAAATTTCACTTTTTTGTGAAAATATCCACTAAATGAGGGAATAATATGTGTGCGGGTACCCCAGGTGAGTTCCAAATGTGTGTGTTTAGAATATATATCCCACGGGGGTAAAATTGAAAAAAGTTGAAAAAATTTTTATTTTGGACTTAGTCATTTTTCCGGCGTTTATCAGACATTCAGATAGGGCAAATGTCAGTGAGCATTCCGATTTCAGTTCCAGAGCGATTCGCCCAATGAGTACTTGATATTTAGTCGTTTTCAGCCAATATTTTGGATTTTTGAAAATTTTACTTTTTTGTGAAAATATCCACTAAATGAGGGAATAATATGTGTGAGGTTACCCCAGCAGAGTTCCAAATGTGTGTAGGTAGAATATATATCCCACGGGGGTAAAATTGAAAAAAGTTGAAAAAAAATTTTTTTTGTACTTAGTCATTTTTCCGGCGTTTATCAGACTTTCAGATAGGGGAAATGTCAGTGAGCGTTCCAATTTCAGTTCCAGAGCAATTCGCCCAATGAGTCCTTGATATTTAGTCGTTTTCAGCCAATTTTCTGGATTTTTGAAAATTTCACTTTTTTGTGAAAATATCCACTAAATGAGGGAATAATATCTGTGAGGGTACCCCAGGAGAGTTCCAAATGTGTGTGGGTAGAATATATATACCACAGGGGTAAAATTGAAAAAAGTTTAAAAAAAATTTTTTTTGGACTTAGTCATTTTTCTGGCGTTTTTCAGACTTTCAGATAGGGGAGATGTCAGTGAGGGTTCGGAATTCAGTTCCAGAGCGATTCGGCCAATGAGTCCTTGATATTTAGTCGTTTTCAGCCAATATTTTGGATTTTTGAAAATTTCACTTTTTTGTGAAAATATCCACTAAATGAGGGAATAATATGTGTGAGGGTACTCCAGGAGAGTTCCAAATGTGTGTAGGTAGAATATATATTCCATGGGGGTAAAATTGAAAAAAGTTGAAAAACATTTTTTTTTGGACTTAGTCATTTTTCCGGCGTTTATCAGACTTTCAGATAGGGGAAATGTCAGTGAGCATTCCGATTTCAGTTCCAGAGCGATTCGCCCAATGAGTCCTTGATATTTAGTCGTTTTCAGCCAATTTTCTGGATTTTTGAAAATTTCACTTTTTTGTGAAAATATTCACTAAATGAGGGAATAATATGCGTGAGGGTACCCCAGGAGAGTTCCAAATGTCTGTAGGTAGAATATATATCCCACGGGGGTAAAATTGAAAAAAGTTGAAAAACATTTTTTTTTGGACTTAGTAATTTTTCTGGCGTTTATCAGACTTTCAGATAGGGCAAATGTCAGTGAGCATTCCGATTTCAGTTCCAGAGCGATTCGCCCAATGAGTCCTTGATATTTAGTAGTTTTCAGCCAATTTTCTGGATTTTTGAAAATTTCACTTTTTTGTGAAAATATCCACTAAATGAGGGAATAATATGTGTGAGGTTGCCCCAGGAGAGTTCCAAATATGTGTAGGTAGAATATATATCCCACGGGGGTAAAATTGAAAAAATTTAAAAAACATTTTTTTTTGGACTTAGTCATTTTTTCGGCGTTTATCAGACTTTCACATAGGGGAGATGTCAGTGAGGGTTCGGATTTCAGTTCCAGAGCGATTCGGCCAATGAGTCCTTGATATTTAGTCGTTTTCAGCCAATATTTTGGATTTTTGAAAATTTCACTTTTTTGTGAAAATATCCACTAAATGAGGGAATAATATGTGTGAGGGTACCCCAGGAGAGTTCCAAATGTGTGTAGGTAGAATATATATCCCACGGGGGTAAAATTGAAAAAAGTTGAAAAACATTTTTTTTTGGACTTAGTCATTTTTCCGGCGTTTATCAGACTTTCAGATAGGGGAAATGTCAGTGAGGGTTCGGATTTCAGTTCCAGAGCGATTCGCCCAATGTGTCCTTGATATTTAGTCGTTTTCAGCCAATATTTTGGATTTTTGAAAATTTCACTTTTTTGTGAAAATATGCACTAAATGAGGGAATAATATGTGTGAGGGTACCCCAGGAGAGTTCCAAATGTGTGTAGGTAGAATACATATCCCACGGGGGTAAAATTGAAAAAAGTTGAAAAACATTTTTTTTTGGACTTAGTCATTTTTCCGGCGTTTATCAGACTTTCAGATAGGGGAAATGTCAGTGAGCATTCCGATTTCAATTCCAGAGCAATTCGCCCAATGAGTCCTTGATATTTAGTAGTTTTCAGCCAATTTTCTGGATTTTTGAAAATTTCACTTTTTTATGAAAATATCCACTAAATGAGGGAATAATATGTGTGAGGGTACCACAGGAGAGTTCCAAATGTGTGTGGGTAGAATATATATCCCACAGGGTAAAATTGAAAAAGTTGAAAATTTTTTTTTTTGGACTTAGTCATTTTTCCGGCGTTTATCAGACTTTCAGATAGGGGAAATGTCAGTGAACATTCTGATTTCAGTTCCAGAGCGATTCGCCCAATGAGTCCTTGATATTTAGTCGTTTTCAGCCAATTTTCTGGATTTTTGAAAATTTCACTTTTTTGTGAAAATATCCACTAAATGAGGGAATAATATGCGTGAGGGTACCCCAGGAGAGTTCCAAATGTCTGTAGGTAGAATATATATCCCACGGGGGTAAAATTGAAAAAAGTTGAAAAACATTTTTTTTTGGACTTAGTAATTTTTCTGGCGTTTATCAGACTTTCAGATAGGGCAAATGTCAGTGAGCATTCCGATTTCAGTTCCAGAGCGATTCGCCCAATGAGTCCTTGATATTTAGTAGTTTTCAGCCAATTTTCTGGATTTTTGAAAATTTCACTTTTTTGTGAAAATATCCACTAAATGAGGGAATAATATGTGTGAGGTTGCCCCAGGAGAGTTCCAAATATGTGTAGGTAGAATATATATCCCACGGGAGTAAAATTGAAAAAAGTTGAAAAAAATTTCTTTTTGGACTTAGTCATTTTTCCGGCGTTTATCAGACTTTCAGATAGGGGAAATGTCAGTGAGGGTTCGGATTTCAGTTCCAGAGCGATGCGCCCAATGTGTCCTTGATATTTAGTCATTTTCAGCCAATATTTTGGATTTTTGAAAATTTCACTTTTTTGTGAAAATATCCACTAAACGAGGGAATAATATGTGTGAGGGTACCCCAGGAGAGTTCCAAATGTGTGTAGGTAGAATATATATCCCACGGGAGTAAAATTGAAAAAAGTTGAAAAAAATTTTTTTTTGGACTTAGTCATTTTTCCGGCGTTTATCAGACTTTCAGATAGGGGAAATGTCAGTGAGCATTCCGATTTCAGTTCCAGAGCGATTCGCCCAATGAGTCCTTGATATTTAGTCGTTTTCAGCCAATTTTTTGGATTTTTGAAAATTTCACTTTTTTGTGAAAATATCCACTAAATGAGGGAATAATATGTGTGAGGTTGCCCCAGGAGAGTTCCAAATATGTGTAGATAGAATATATATCCCACGGGGGTAAAATTGAAAAAAGTTGAAAAAAATTTTTTTTTGAACTTAGTCATTTTTCCTGCGTTTATCAGACTTTCAGATAGGGGAAATGTCAGTGAGGGTTCGGATTTCAGTTCCAGAGCGATTGGCCCAATGAGTCCTTGATATTTAGTCGTTTTCAGCCAATTTTCTGGATTTTTGAAAGTTTCACTCTCTTGTGAAAATATCCACTAAATGAGGGAATAATATGTGTGAGGCTACACCAGGAGAGTTCCAAATGTGTGTAGGTAGAATATATATCCCACGGGGGTAAAATTGAAAAAAGTTGAAAAAAAATTTTTTTTGGACTTAGTCATTTTTCCGGCGTTTATCAGACTTTCAGATAGGGCAAATGTCAGTGAGCATTCCGATTTCAGTTCCAGAGCGATTCGCCCAATGAGTCCTTGATATTTAGTCGTTTTCAGCCAATTTTCTGGATTTTTGAAAATTTCACTTTTTTTGTGAAAATATCCACTAAATGAGGGAATAATATGCGTGAGGGTACCCCAGGAGAGTTCCAAATGTGTGTAGGTAGAATATATATCCCACGTGGGTAAAATTGAAAAAAGTTGAAAAACATTTTTTTTTGGACTTAGTAATTTTTCCGGCGTTTATCAGACTTTCAGATAGGGCAAATGTCAGTGAGCATTCCGATTTCAGTTCCAGAGCGATTCGCCCAATGAGTCCTTGATATTTAGTCATTTTCAGCCAATATTTTGGATTTTTGAAAATTTCACTTTTTTGTGAAAATATCCACTAAATGAGGGAATAATATGTGTGCGGGTACCCCAGGTGAGTTCCAAATGTGTGTGTTTAGAATATATATCCCACGGGGGTAAAATTGAAAAAAGTTGAAAAAATTTTTATTTTGGACTTAGTCATTTTTCCGGCGTTTATCAGACTTTCAGATAGGAGAAATGTCAGTGAGCGTTCCAATTTCAGTTCCAGAGCAATTCGCCCAATGAGTCCTTGATATTTAGTCGTTTTCAGCCAATTTTCTGGATTTTTGAAAATATCACTTTTTTATGAAAATATCCACTAAATGAGGGAATAATATGTTTGAGGGTACCCCAGGAGAGTTCCAAATGTGTGTGGGTAGAATATATATCCCACGGAGGTAAAATTGAAAAAAGTTTAAAAAAAATTTTTTTGGGCTTAGTCATTTTTCCGGCGTTTATCAGACTTTCAGATAGGGTAAATGTCAGTGAGCATTCCGATTTCAGTTCCAGAGCGATTCGCCCAATGAGTTCTTGATATTTAGTCGTTTTCAGCCAATTTTCTGGATTTTTGAAAATTTCACTTTTTTTGTGAAAATATCCGCTAAATGAGGGAATAATATGCGTGAGGGTACCCCAGGAGAGTTCCAAATGTGTGTAGGTAGAATATATATCCCACGTGGGTAAAATTGAAAAAAGTTGAAAAACATTTTTTTTTGGACTTAGTAATTTTTCCGGCGTTTATCAGACTTTCAGATAGGGCAAATGTCAGTGAGCATTCCGATTTCAGTTCCAGAGCGATTCGCCAAATGAGTACTTGATATTTAGTCGTTTTCAGCCAATATTTTGGATTTTTGAAAATTTCACTTTTTTGTGAAAATATCCACTAAATGAGGGAATAATATGTGTGAGGTTACCCCAGGAGAGTTCCAAATGTGTGTAGGTAGAATATATATCCCACGGGGGTAAAATTGAAAAAAGTTGAAAAACATTTTTTTTTGGACTTAGTCATTTTTCCGGCGTTTATCAGACTTTCAGATAGGGGAAATGTCAGTGAGCGTTCCAATTTCAGTTCCAGAACAATTCGCCCAATGAGTCCTTGATATTTAATCGTTTTCAGCCAATTTTCTGGATTTTTGAAAATATCACTTTTTTATGAAAATATCCATTAAATGAGGGAATAATATGTTTGAGGGTACCCCAGGAGAGTTCCAAATGTGTGTGGGTAGAATATATATCCCACGGGGGTAAAATTGAAAAAAGTTGAAAGAAAATTTTTTTTGGCTTAAGCATTTTTCCGGCGTTTATCAGACTTTCAGATAGGAGAAATGTCAGTGAGCGTTCCAATTTCAGTTCCAGAGCAATTCGCCCAATGAGTCCTTGATATTTAGTCGTTTTCAGCCAATTTTCTGGATTTTTGAAAATATCACTTTTTTATGAAAATATCCACTAAATGAGGGAATAATATGTTTGAGGGTACCCCAGGAGAGTTCCAAATGTGTGTGGGTAGAATATATATCCCACGGAGGTAAAATTGAAAAAAGTTTAAAAAAAATTTTTTTGGGCTTAGTCATTTTTCCGGCGTTTATCAGACTTTCAGATAGGGTAAATGTCAGTGAGCATTCCGATTTCAGTTCCAGAGCGATTCGCCCAATGAGTCCTTGATATTTAGTCGTTTTCAGCCAATTTTCTGGATTTTTGAAAATTTCACTTTTTTTGTGAAAATATCCGCTAAATGAGGGAATAATATGCGTGAGGGTACCCCAGGAGAGTTCCAAATGTGTGTAGGTAGAATATATATCCCACGTGGATAAAATTGAAAAAAGTTGAAAAACATTTTTTTTTGGACTTAGTAATTTTTCCGGCGTTTATCAGACTTTCAGATAGGGCAAATGTCAGTGAGCATTCCGATTTCAGTTCCAGAGCGATTCGCCAAATGAGTACTTGATATTTAGTCGTTTTCAGCCAATATTTTGGATTTTTGAAAATTTCACTTTTTTGTGAAAATATCCACTAAATGAGGGAATAATATGTGTGAGGTTACCCCAGGAGAGTTCCAAATGTGTGTAGGTAGAATATATATCCCACGGGGGTAAAATTGAAAAAAGTTGAAAAACATTTTTTTTTGGACTTAGTCATTTTTCCGGCGTTTATCAGACTTTCAGATAGGGGAAATGTCAGTGAGCGTTCCAATTTCAGTTCCAGAACAATTCGCCCAATGAGTCCTTGATATTTAATCGTTTTCAGCCAATTTTCTGGATTTTTGAAAATATCACTTTTTTATGAAAATATCCATTAAATGAGGGAATAATATGTTTGAGGGTACCCCAGGAGAGTTCCAAATGTGTGTGGGTAGAATATATATCCCACGGGGGTAAAATTGAAAAAAGTTGAAAGAAAATTTTTTTTGGCTTAAGCATTTTTCCGGCGTTTATCAGACTTTCAGATAGGGCAAATGTCAGTGAGCGTTCCAATTTCAGTTCCAGAGCAATTCGCCCAATGAGTCCTTGATATTTAGTCGTTTTCAGCCAATTTTCTGGATTTTTGAAAATATCACTTTTTTATGAAAATATCCACTAAATGAGGGAATAATATGTTTGAGGGTACCCCAGGAGAGTTCCAAATGTGTGTGGGTAGAATATATATCCCACGGAGGTAAAATTGAAAAAAGTTTTAAAAAAATTTTTTTGGGCTTAGTCATTTTTCCGGCGTTTATCAGACTTTCAGATAGGGCAAATGTCAGTGAGCATTCCGATTTCAGTTCCAGAGCGATTCGCCCAATGAGTCCTTGATATTTAGTCGTTTTCAGCCAATTTTCTGTATTTTTGAAAATTTCACTTTTTTTGTGAAAATATCCACTAAATGAGGGAATAATATGCGTGAGGGTACCCCAGGAGAGTTCCAAATGTGTGTAGGTAGAATATATATCCCACGTGGGTAAAATTGAAAAAAGTTGAAAAACATTTTTTTTTGGACTTAGTAATTTTTCCGGCGTTTATCAGACTTTCAGATAGGGCAAATGTCAGTGAGCGTTCCAATTTCAGTTCCAGAGCAATTCGCCCAATGAGTCCTTGATATTTAGTCGTTTTCAGCCAATTTTCTGGATTTTTGAAAATATCACTTTTTTATGAAAATATCCACTAAATGAGGGAATAATATGTTTGAGGGTACCCCAGGAGAGTTCCAAATGTGTGTGGGTAGAATATATATCCCACGGGGGTAAAATTGAAAAAAGTTGAAAAAATTTTTATTTTGGACTTAGTCATTTTTCCAGCGTTTATCAGACTTTCAGATAGGGCAAATGTCAGTGAGCATTCCGATTTCAGTTCCAGAGCGATTCGCCCAATGACTCCTTGATATTTAGTCGTTTTCAGCCAATATTTTGGATTTTTGAAAATTTCACTTTTTTGTGAAAATATCCACTAAATGAGGGAATAATATGTGTGAGGGCACCCCAGGAGAGTTCCAAATGTGTGTAGGTAGAATATATATCCCACGGGGGTAAAATTGAAAAAAGTTGAAAAACATTTTTTTTTGGACTTAGTCATTTTTCCGGCGTTTATCAGACTTTCAGATAGGGGAAATGTCAGTGAGCGTTCCAATTTCAGTTCCAGAACAATTCGCCCAATGAGTCCTTGATATTTAAACGTTTTCAGCCAATTTTCTGGATTTTTGAAAATATCACTTTTTTATGAAAATATCCATTAAATGAGGGAATAATATGTTTGAGGGAACCCCAGGAGAGTTCCAAATGTGTGTGTTTAGAATATATATCCCACGGGGGTAAAATTGAAAAAAGTTGAAAAAATTTTTATTTTGGACTTAGTCATTTTTCCGGCGTTTATCAGACTTTCAGATAGGGGAAATGTCAGTGAGCGTTCCAATTTCAGTTCCAGAACAATTCGCCCAATGACTCCTGGATATTTAGTCGTTTTCAGCCAATTTTCAGGATTTTTGAAAATTTCACTTTTTTGTGAAAATATCCACTAAATGAGGGAATAATATGTGTGAGGGTACCCCAGGAGAGTTCCAAATGTGTGTGTTTAGAATATATATCCCACGGGGGTAAAATTGAAAAAAGTTGAAAAAATTTTTATTTTGGACTTAGTCATTTTTCCGGCGTTTATCAGACTTTCAGATAGGGGAAATGTCAGTGAGCGTTCCGATTTCAGTTCCAGAGCAATTCGCCCAATGAGTCCTTGATATTTAGTCGTTTTCAGCCAATATTTTTCGATTTTTGAAAATTTCACTTTTTTGTGAAAATATCCACTAAATGAGGGAATAATATGTGTGAGGGTACCCCAGGAGAGTTCCAAATGTGTGTGGGTAGAATATATATCCCACGGGGGTAAAATTGAAAAAAGTTGAAAAAATTTTTATTTTGGACTTAGTCATTTTTCCAGCGTTTATCAGACTTTCAGATAGGGCAAATGTCAGTGAGCATTCCGATTTCAGTTCCAGAGCGATTCGCCCAATGAGTCCTTGATATTTAGTCGTTTTCAGCCAATATTTTTCGATTTTTGAAAATTTCACTTTTTTGTGAAAATATCCACTAAATGAGGGAATAATATGTGTGAGGGTACCCCAGGAGAGTTCCAAATGTGTGTGGGTAGAATATATATCCCACGGGGGTAAAATTGAAAAAAGTTGAAAATTTTTTTTTTTTGACTTAGTCATTTTTCCGGCGTTTATCAGACTTTCAGATAGGGGAAATGTCAGTGAGCGTTCCGATTTCAGTTCCAGAGCAATTCGCCCAATGACTCCTTGATATTTAGTCGTTTTCAGCCAATTTTCTGGATTTTTGAAAATATCACTTTTTTATGAAAATATCCATTAAATGAGGGAATAATATGTTTGAGGGTACCCCAGGAGAGTTCCAAATGTGTGTGGGTAGAATATATATCCCACGGGGGTAAAATTGAAAAAAGTTGAAAAACATTTTTTTTTGCACTTAGTCATTTTTCCGGCGTTTATCAGACTTTCAGATAGGGGAAATGTCAGTGAGCGTTCTTATTTCAGTTACAGAGCGATTCGCCCAATGAGTCCTTGATATTTAGTCGTTTTCAGCCAGTTTTCTGGATTTTTGAAAATTTCACTTTTTTGTGAAAATATCCACTAAATGAGGGAATAATATGTGTGAGGTTGCCCCAGGAGAGTTCCAAATATGTGTAGATAGAATATATATCCCACGGGGGTAAAATTTAAAAAAGTTGAAAAAAAATTTTTTTTGAACTTAGTCATTTTTCCGGCGTTTATCAGACTTTCAGATAGGGGAAATGTCAGTGAGGGTTCGGATTTCAGTTCCAGAGCGATTCGCCCAATGAGTCCTTGATATTTAGTCGTTTTCAGCCAATTTTCTGGATTTTTGAAAGTTTCACTTTTTTGTGAAAATATCCACTAAATGAGGGAATAATATGTGTGAGGGTACCCCAGGAGAGTTCCAAATGTGTGTAGGTAGAATATATATCCCACGGGGGTAAAATTGAAAAAAGTTGAAAAATTTTTTTTTTTGGACTTAGTCATTTTTCCGGCGTTTATCAGACTTTCAGATAGGGGAAATGTCAGTGAGCATTCTGATTTCAGTTCCAGAGCGATTCGCCCAATGAGTCCTTGATATTTAGTCGTTTTCAGCCAATTTTCTGGATTTTTGAAAGTTTCACTTTCTTGTGAAAATATCCACTAAATGAGGGAATAATATGTGTGAGGGTACCCCAGGAGAGTTCCAAATGTGTGTGGGTAGAATATATATCCCACGGGGGTAAAATTGAAAAAAGTTTAAAAAAAAATTTTTTTGAACTTAGTCATTTTTCCGGCGTTTATCAGACTTTCAGATAGGGGAAATGTCAGTGAGGGTTCGGATTTCAGTTCCAGAGCGATTCGCCCAATGAGTCCTTGATATTTAGTCGTTTTCAGCCAATTTTCTGAATTTTTGAAAGTTTCACTCTCTTGTGAAAATATCCACTAAATGAGGGAATAATATGTGTGAGCTACCCCAGGAGAGTTCCAAATGTGTGTAGGTAGAATATATATCCCACGGGGGTAAAATTGAAAAAAGTTGAAAGAAAATTTTTTTTGGCTTAGTCATTTTTCGGGCGTTTATCAGACTTTCAGATAGGGCAAATGTCAGTGAGCATTCCGATTTCAGTTCCAGAGCGATTCGCCCAATGAGTCCTTGATATTTAGTCATTTTCAGCCAATATTTTGGATTTTTGAAAATTTCACTTTTTTGTGAAAATATCCACTAAATGAGGGAATAATATGTGTGCGGGTACCCCAGGTGAGTTCCAAATGTGTGTGTTTAGAATATATATCCCACGGGGGTAAAATTGAAAAAAGTTGAAAAAATTTTTATTTTGGACTTAGTCATTTTTCCGGCGTTTATCAGACTTTCAGATAGGGGAAATGTCAGTGAGCGTTCCAATTTCAGTTCCAGAGCAATTCGCCCAATGAGTCCTTGATATTTAGTCGTTTTCAGCCAATTTTCTGGATTTTTGAAAATATCACTTTTTTATGAAAATATCCACTAAATGAGGGAATAATATGTTTGAGGGTACCCCAGGAGAGTTCCAAATGTGTGTGGGTAGAATATATATCCCACGGAGGTAAAATTGAAAAAAGTTTAAAAAAATTTTTTTTGGGCTTAGTCATTTTTCCGGCGTTTATCAGACTTTCAGATAGGGCAAATGTCAGTGAGCATTCCGATTTCAGTTCCAGAGCGATTCGCCCAATGAGTCCTTGATATTTAGTCGTTTTCAGCCAATTTTCTGGATTTTTGAAAATTTCACTTTTTTTGTGAAAATATCCACTAAATGAGGGAATAATATGCGTGAGGGTACCCCAGGAGAGTTCCAAATGTGTGTAGGTAGAATATATATCCCACGTGGGTAAAATTGAAAAAAGTTGAAAAACATTTTTATTTGGACTTAGTAATTTTTCCGGCGTTTATCAGACTTTCAGATAGGGCAAATGTCAGTGAGCATTCCGATTTCAGTTCCAGAGCGATTCGCCAAATGAGTACTTGATATTTAGTCGTTTTCAGCCAATATTTTGGATTTTTGAAAATTTCACTTTTTTGTGAAAATATCCACTAAATGAGGGAATAATATGTGTGAGGTTACCCCAGGAGAGTTCCAAATGTGTGTAGGTAGAATATATATCCCACGGGGGTAAAATTGAAAAAAGTTGAAAAACATTTTTTTTTGGACTTAGTCATTTTTCCGGCGTTTATCAGACTTTCAGATAGGGGAAATGTCAGTGAGCGTTCCAATTTCAGTTCCAGAACAATTCGCCCAATGAGTCCTTGATATTTAATCGTTTTCAGCCAATTTTCTGGATTTTTGAAAATATCACTTTTTTATGAAAATATCCATTAAATGAGGGAATAATATGTTTGAGGGTACCCCAGGAGAGTTCCAAATGTGTGTGGGTAGAATATATATCCCACGGGGGTAAAATTGAAAAAAGTTGAAAGAAAATTTTTTTTGGCTTAAGCATTTTTCCGGCGTTTATCAGACTTTCAGATAGGGTAAATGTCAGTGAGCGTTCCAATTTCAGTTCCAGAGCAATTCGCCCAATGAGTCCTTGATATTTAGTCGTTTTCAGCCAATTTTCTGGATTTTTGAAAATATCACTTTTTTATGAAAATATCCACTAAATGAGGGAATAATATGTTTGAGGGTACCCCAGGAGAGTTCCAAATGTGTGTGGGTAGAATATATATCCCACGGGGGTAAAATTGAAAAAAGTTGAAAAAATTTTTATTTTGGACTTAGTCATTTTTCCAGCGTTTATCAGACTTTCAGATAGGGCAAATGTCAGTGAGCATTCCGATTTCAGTTCCAGAGCGATTCGCCCAATGAGTCCTTGATATTTAGTCGTTTTCAGCCAATATTTTGGATTTTTGAAAATTTCACTTTTTTGTGAAAATATCCACTAAATGAGGGAATAATATGTGTGAGGGCACCCCAGGAGAGTTCCAAATGTGTGTAGGTAGAATATATATCCCACGGGGGTAAAATTGAAAAAAGTTGAAAAACATTTTTTTTTGGACTTAGTCATTTTTCCGGCGTTTATCAGACTTTCAGATAGGGGAAATGTCAGTGAGCGTTCCAATTTCAGTTCCAGAACAATTCGCCCAATGAGTCCTTGATATTTAAACGTTTTCAGCCAATTTTCTGGATTTTTGAAAATATCACTTTTTTTGTGAAAATATCCACTAAATGAGGGAATAATATGCGTGAGGGTACCCCAGGAGAGTTCCAAATGTGTGTAGGTAGAATATATATCCCACGTGGGTAAAATTGAAAAAAGTTGAAAAACATTTTTATTTGGACTTAGTAATTTTTCCGGCGTTTATCAGACTTTCAGATAGGGCAAATGTCAGTGAGCATTCCGATTTCAGTTCCAGAGCGATTCGCCAAATGAGTACTTGATATTTAGTCGTTTTCAGCCAATATTTTGGATTTTTGAAAATTTCACTTTTTTGTGAAAATATCCACTAAATGAGGGAATAATATGTGTGAGGTTACCCCAGGAGAGTTCCAAATGTGTGTAGGTAGAATATATATCCCACGGGGGTAAAATTGAAAAAAGTTGAAAAACATTTTTTTTTGGACTTAGTCATTTTTCCGGCGTTTATCAGACTTTCAGATAGGGGAAATGTCAGTGAGCGTTCCAATTTCAGTTCCAGAACAATTCGCCCAATGAGTCCTTGATATTTAATCGTTTTCAGCCAATTTTCTGGATTTTTGAAAATATCACTTTTTTATGAAAATATCCATTAAATGAGGGAATAATATGTTTGAGGGTACCCCAGGAGAGTTCCAAATGTGTGTGGGTAGAATATATATCCCACGGGGGTAAAATTGAAAAAAGTTGAAAGAAAATTTTTTTTGGCTTAAGCATTTTTCCGGCGTTTATCAGACTTTCAGATAGGGTAAATGTCAGTGAGCGTTCCAATTTCAGTTCCAGAGCAATTCGCCCAATGAGTCCTTGATATTTAGTCGTTTTCAGCCAATTTTCTGGATTTTTGAAAATATCACTTTTTTATGAAAATATCCACTAAATGAGGGAATAATATGTTTGAGGGTACCCCAGGAGAGTTCCAAATGTGTGTGGGTAGAATATATATCCCACGGGGGTAAAATTGAAAAAAGTTGAAAAAATTTTTATTTTGGACTTAGTCATTTTTCCAGCGTTTATCAGACTTTCAGATAGGGCAAATGTCAGTGAGCATTCCGATTTCAGTTCCAGAGCGATTCGCCCAATGAGTCCTTGATATTTAGTCGTTTTCAGCCAATATTTTGGATTTTTGAAAATTTCACTTTTTTGTGAAAATATCCACTAAATGAGGGAATAATATGTGTGAGGGCACCCCAGGAGAGTTCCAAATGTGTGTAGGTAGAATATATATCCCACGGGGGTAAAATTGAAAAAAGTTGAAAAACATTTTTTTTTGGACTTAGTCATTTTTCCGGCGTTTATCAGACTTTCAGATAGGGGAAATGTCAGTGAGCGTTCCAATTTCAGTTCCAGAACAATTCGCCCAATGAGTCCTTGATATTTAAACGTTTTCAGCCAATTTTCTGGATTTTTGAAAATATCACTTTTTTATGAAAATATCCATTAAATGAGGGAATAATATGTTTGAGGGAACCCCAGGAGAGTTCCAAATGTGTGTGGGTAGAATATATATCCCACGGGGGTAAAATTGAAAAAAGTTGAAAGAAAATTTTTTTGGGCTTAGTCATTTTTCCGGCGTTTATCAGACTTTCAGATAGGGCAAATGTCAGTGAGCATTCCGATTTCAGTTCCAGAGCGATTCGCCCAATGAGTCCTTGATATTTAGTCGTTTTCAGCCAATTTTCTGGATTTTTGAAAATTTCACTTTTTTGTGAAAATATCCACTAAATGAGGGAATAATATGTGTGAGGGTACCCCAGGAGAGTTCCAAATGTGTGTAGGTAGAATATATATCCCACGGGGGTAAAATTGAAAAAAGTTGAAAAAATTTTTATTTTGGACTTAGTCATTTTTCCAGCGTTTATCAGACTTTCAGATAGGGCAAATGTCAGTGAGCATTCCGATTTCAGTTCCAGAGCGATTCGCCCAATGACTCCTTGATATTTAGTCGTTTTCAGCCAATATTTTGGATTTTTGAAAATTTCACTTTTTTGTGAAAATATCCACTAAATGAGGGAATAATATGTGTGAGGGCACCCCAGGAGAGTTCCAAATGTGTGTAGGTAGAATATATATCCCACGGGGGTAAAATTGAAAAAAGTTGAAAAACATTTTTTTTTGGACTTAGTCATTTTTCCGGCGTTTATCAGACTTTCAGATAGGGGAAATGTCAGTGAGCGTTCCAATTTCAGTTCCAGAACAATTCGCACAATGAGTCCTTGATATTTAAACGTTTTCAGCCAATTTTCTGGATTTTTGAAAATATCACTTTTTTATGAAAATATCCATTAAATGAGGGAATAATATGTTTGAGGGAACCCCAGGAGAGTTCCAAATGTGTGTGAGTAGAATATATATCCCACGGGGGTAAAATTGAAAAAAGTTGAAAGAAAATTTTTTTTGGCTTAGTCATTTTTCCGGCGTTTATCAGACTTTCAGATAGGGCAAATGTCAGTGAGCATTCCGATTTCAGTTCCAGAGCGATTCGCCCAATGAGTCCTTGATATTTAGTCGTTTTCAGCCAATTTTCTGGATTTTTGAAAATTTCACTTTTTTGTGAAAATATCCACTAAATGAGGGAATAATATGTGTGAGGGTACCCCAGGAGAGTTCCAAATGTGTGTAGGTAGAATATATATCCCACGGGGGTAAAATTGAAAAAAGTTGAAAAAATTTTTATTTTGGACTTAGTCATTTTTCCAGCGTTTATCAGACTTTCAGATAGGGCAAATGTCAGTGAGCATTCCGATTTCAGTTCCAGAGCGATTCGCCCAATGAGTCCTTGATATTTAGTCGTTTTCAGCCAATATTTTGGATTTTTGAAAATTTCACTTTTTTGTGAAAATATCCACTAAATGAGGGAATAATATGTGTGAGGGCACCCCAGGAGAGTTCCAAATGTGTGTAGGTAGAATATATATCCCACGGGGGTAAAATTGAAAAAAGTTGAAAAACATTTTTTTTTGGACTTAGTCATTTTTCCGGCGTTTATCAGACTTTCAGATAGGGGAAATGTCAGTGAGCGTTCCAATTTCAGTTCCAGAACAATTCGCCCAATGAGTCCTTGATATTTAAACGTTTTCAGCCAATTTTCTGGATTTTTGAAAATATCACTTTTTTATGAAAATATCCATTAAATGAGGGAATAATATGTTTGAGGGAACCCCAGGAGAGTTCCAAATGTGTGTGGGTAGAATATATATCCCACGGGGGTAAAATTGAAAAAAGTTGAAAGAAAATTTTTTTTGGCTTAGTCATTTTTCCGGCGTTTATCAGACTTTCAGATAGGGCAAATGTCAGTGAGCATTCCGATTTCAGTTCCAGAGCGATTCGCCCAATGAGTCCTTGATATTTAGTCGTTTTCAGCCAATATTTTGGATTTTTGAAAATTTCACTTTTTTGTGAAAATATCCACTAAATGAGGGAATAATATGTGTGAGGGTACCCCAGGAGAGTTCCAAATGTGTGTAGGTAGAATATATATCCCACGGGGGTAAAATTGAATAAAGTTGAAAAGCATTTTTTTTTGGACTTAGTCATTTTTCCAGTGTTTATCAGACTTTCAGATAGGGGTAATGTCAGTGAGCATTCCGATTTCAGTTCCAGAGCGAATCGCCCAATGAGTCCTTGATATTTAGTCGATTTCAGCCAATTTTCTGGATTTTTGAAAATATCACTTTTTTGTGAAAATATCCACTAAATGAGGGAATAATATGTGTGAGGGTACCCCAGGAGAGTTCCAAATGTGTGTGTTTAGAATATATATCCCACGGGGGTAAAATTGAAAAAAGTTGAAAAATTTTTTATTTTGGACTTAGTCATTTTTCCAGCGTTTATCAGACTTTCAGATAGGGCAAATGTCAGTGAGCATTCCGATTTCAGTTCCAGAGCGATTCGCCCAATGAGTCCTTGATATTTAGTCGTTTTCAGCCAATATTTTTCGATTTTTGAAAATTTCACTTTTTTGTGAAAATATCCACTAAATGAGGGAATAATATGTGTGAGGGTACCCCAGGAGAGTTCCAAATGTGTGTAGGTAGAATATATATCCCACGGGGGTAAAATTGAAAAAAGTTGAAAAATTTTTTTTTTTGGACTTAGTCATTTTTCCGGCGTTTATCAGACTTTCAGATAGGGGAAATGTCAGTGAGCATTCTGATTTCAGTTCCAGAGCGATTCGCCCAATGAGTCCTTGATATTTAGTCGTTTTCAGCCAATTTTCTGGATTTTTGAAAGTTTCACTTTCTTGTGAAAATATCCACTAAATGAGGGAATAATATGTGTGAGGGTACCCCAGGAGAGTTCCAAATGTGTGTGGGTAGAATATATATCCCACGGGGGTAAAATTGAAAAAAGTTTAAAAATAAATTTTTTTGAACTTAGTCATTTTTCCGGCGTTTATCAGACTTTCAGATAGGGGAAATGTCAGTGAGGGTTCGGATTTCAGTTCCAGAGCGATTCGCCCAATGAGTCCTTGATATTTAGACGTTTTCAGCCAATTTTCTGAATTTTTGAAAGTTTCACTCTCTTGTGAAAATATCCACTAAATGAGGGAATAATATGTGTGAGGCTACCCCAGGAGAGTTCCAAATGTGTGTAGGTAGAATATATATCCCACGGGGGTAAAATTGAAAAAAGTTGAAAAAAAATTTTTTTTGGACTTAGTCATTTTTCCAGCGTTTATCAGACTTTCAGATAGGGCAAATGTGAGTGAGCATTCTGATTTCAGTTCCAGAGCGATTCGCCCAATGAGTCCTTGATATTTAGTCGTTTTCAGCCAATTTTCTGGATTTTTAAAAGTTTCACTTTCTTGTGAAAATATCCACTAAATGAGGGAATAATATGTGTGAGGGTACCCCAGGAGAGTTCCAAATGTGTGTAGGTAGAATATATATCCCACGGGGGTAAAATTGAAAAAAGTTGAAATTTTTTTTTTTTTGGACTTAGTCATTTTTCCGGCGTTTATCAGACTTTCAGATAGGGGAAATGTCAGTGAGCGTTCCGATTTCAGTTCCAGAGCAATTCGCCCAATGACTCCTTGATATTTAGTCGTTTTCAGCCAATTTTCTGGATTTTTGAAAATATTACTTTTTTATGAAAATATCCATTAATTGAGGGAATAATATGTTTGAGGGTACCCCAGGAGAGTTCCAAATGTGTGTGGGTAGAATATATATCCCACGGGGGTAAAATTGAAAATAGTTTAAAAAAATTTTTTTTTGGCTTAGTCATTTTTCCGGCGTTTATCAGACTTTCAGATAGGGCAAATGTCAGTGAGCATTCCGATTTCAGTTCCAGAGCGATTCGCCCAATGAGTCCTTGATATTTAGTCGTTTTCAGCCAATTTTCTGGATTTTTGAAAATTTCACTTTTTTGTGAAAATATCCACTAAATGAGGGAATAATATGTGTGAGGGTACCCCAGGAGAGTTCCAAATGTGTGTGGGTAGAATATATATCCCACGGGGCTAAAATTTAAAAAAGTTGAAAAAATTTTTTATTTTGGACTTAGTCATTTTTCCGGCGTTTATCAGACTTTCAGATAAGGCAAATGTCAGTGAGCGTTCCGATTTCAGTTCCAGAGCAATTCGCCCAATGACTCCTTGATATTTAGTCGTTTTCAGCCAATTTTCTGGATTTTTGAAAATATCACTTTTTTATGAAAATATCCATTAAATGAGGGAATAATATGTTTGAGGGTACCCCAGGAGAGTTCCAAATGTGTGTAGGTAGAATATATATCCCACGGGGGTAAAATTGAAAAAAGTTGAAAAACATTTTTTTTTGGACTTAGTCATTTTTCCGGCGTTTATCAGACTTTCAGATAGGGGAAATGTCAGTGAGCGTTCCAATTTCAGTTCCAGAGCAATTCGCCCAATGAGTCCTTGATATTTAGACGTTTTCAGCCAATTTTCTGGATTTTTGAAAATATCACTTTTTTATGAAAATATCCACTAAATGAGGGAAAAATATGTTTGAGGGTACCCCAGGAGAGTTCCAAATGTGTGTGGGTAGAATATTTATCCCACGGGGGTAAAATTGAAAAAAGTTGAAACACATTTTTTTTTGGACTTAGTCATTTTTCCGGCGTTTATCAGACTTTCAGATAGGGGAAATGTCAGTGAGCGTTCCAATTTCAGTTCCAGAACAATTCGCCCAATGAGTCCTTGATATTTAATCGTTTTCAGCCAATTTTCTGGATTTTTGAAAATATCACTTTTTTATGAAAATATCCATTAAATGAGGGAATAATATGTTTGAGGGTACCCCAGGAGAGTTCCAAATGTGTGTGGGTAGAATATATATCCCACGGGGGTAAAATTGAAAAAAGTTGAAAGAAATTTTTTTTGGCTTAGTCATTTTTCCGGCGTTTATCAGACTTTCAGATAGGGCAAATGTCAGTGAGCATTCCGATTTCAGTTCCAGAGCGATTCGCCCAATGAGTCCTTGATATTTAGTCGTTTTCAGCCAATTTTCTGGATTTTTGAAAATTTCACTTTTTTGTGAAAATATCCACTAAATGAGGGAATAATATGTGTGAGGTTACCCCAGGAGAGTTCCAAATGTGTGTAGGTAGAATATATATCCCACGGGGGTAAAATTGAAAAAAGTTGAAATTTTTTTTTTTTTGGACTTAGTCATTTTTCCGGCGTTTATCAGACTTTCAGATAGGCGAAATGTCAGTGAGCATTCTGATTTCAGTTCCAGAGCGATTCGCCCAATGATTCCTTGATATTTAGTCGTTTTCAGCCAATTTTCTGGATTTTTGAAAATTTCACTTTTTTGTGAAAATATCCACTAAATGAGGGAATAATATGTGTGAGGGTACCCCATGAGAGTTCCAAATGTGTGTGGGTAGAATATATATCCCACGGGGGTAAAATTGAAAAAAGTTGATAATTTTTTTTTTTGGACTTAGTCATTTTTCCGGCGTTTATCAGACTTTCAGATAGGGGAAATGTCAGTGAGCGTTCCGATTTCAGTTCCAGAGCAATTCGCCCAATGACTCCTTGATATTTAGTCGTTTTCAGCCAATTTTCTGGATTTTTGAACATTTCACTTTTTTGTGAAAATATCCACTAAATGAGGGAATAATATGTGTGAGGGTACCCCAGGAGAGTTCCAAATGTGTGTGTTTAGAATATATATCCCACGGGGGTAAAATTGAAAAAAGTTGAAAAATTTTTTATTTTGGACTTAGTCATTTTTCCGGCTTTTATCAGACTTTCAGATAGGGCAAATGTCAGTGAGCATTCCGATTTCAGTTCCAGAGCGATTCGCCCAATGAGTCCTTGATATTTAGTCGTTTTCAGCCAATATTTTGGATTTTTGAAAATTTCACTTTTTTGCGAAAATATCCATTAAATGAGGGAATAATATGTTTGAGGGTACCCCAGGAGAGTTCCAAATGTGTGTGGGTAGAATATATATCCCACGGGGGTAAAATTGAAAATAGTTTAAAAAAATTTTTTTTTGGCTTAGTCATTTTTCCGGTGTTTATCAGACTTTCAGATAGGGCAAATGTCAGTGAGCATTCCGATTTCAGTTCCAGAGCGATTCGCCCAATGAGTCCTTGATATTTAGTCGTTTTCAGCCAATATTTTGGATTTTTGAAAATTTCACTTTTTTGCGAAAATATCCATTAAATGAGGGAATAATATGTTTGAGGGTACCCCAGGAGAGTTCCAAATGTGTGTAGGTAGAATATATATCCCACGGGGGTAAAATTGAAAAAAGTTGAAAAACATTTTTTTTTGGACTTAGTCATTTTTCCGGCGTTTATCAGACTTTCAGATAGGGGAAATGTCAGTGAGCGTTCCAATTTCAGTTCCAGAGCAATTCGCCCAATGAGTCCTTGATATTTAGACGTTTTCAGCCAATTTTCTGGATTTTTGAAAATATCACTTTTTTATGAAAATATCCACTAAATGAGGGAATAATATGTTTGAGGGTACCCCAGGAGAGTTCCAAATGTGTGTGGGTAGAATATTTATCCCACGGGGGTAAAATTGAAAAAAGTTGAAAGAAATTTTTTTTGGCTTAGTCATTTTTCCGGCGTTTATCAGACTTTCAGATAGGGCAAATGTCAGTGAGCATTCCGATTTCAGTTCCAGAGCGATTCGCCCAATGAGTCCTTGATATTTAGTCGTTTTCAGCCAATTTTCTGGATTTTTGAAAATTTCACTTTTTTGTGAAAATATCCACTAAATGAGGGAATAATATGTGTGAGGTTACCCCAGGAGAGTTCCAAATGTGTGTAGGTAGAATATATATCCCACGGGGGTAAAATTGAAAAAAGTTGAAATTTTTTTTTTTTTGGACTTAGTCATTTTTCCGGCGTTTATCAGACTTTCAGATAGGCGAAATGTCAGTGAGCATTCTGATTTCAGTTCCAGAGCGATTCGCCCAATGATTCCTTGATATTTAGTCGTTTTCAGCCAATTTTCTGGATTTTTGAAAATTTCACTTTTTTGTGAAAATATCCACAAAATGAGGGAATAATATGTGTGAGGTTGCCCCAGGAGAGTTCCAAATATGTGTAGGTAGAATATATATCCCACGGGGGTAAAATTGAAAAAAGTTGAAAAATTTTTTTTTTTGGACTTAAGTCATTTTTCCGGCGTTTATCAGACTTTCAGATAGGGGAAATGTCAGTGAGCATTCCGATTTCAGTTTCAGAGCGATTCGCCCAATGAGTCCTTGATATTTAGTCGTTTTCAGCCAATATTTTGGATTTTTGAAAATTTCACTTTTTTGTGAAAATATCCACTAAATGAGGGAATAATATGTGTGAGGGTACCCCAGGAGAGTTCCAAATGTGTGTGGGTAGAATATATATCCCACGGGGGTAAAATTGAAAAAAGTTGATAATTTTTTTTTTTGGACTTAGTCATTTTTCCGGCGTTTATCAGACTTTCAGATAGGGGAAATGTCAGTGAGCGTTCCGATTTCAGTTCCAGAGCAATTCGCCCAATGACTCCTTGATATTTAGTCGTTTTCAGCCAATTTTCTGGATTTTTGAAAATTTCACTTTTTTGTGAAAATATCCACTAAATGAGGGAATAATATGTGTGAGGGTACCCCAGGAGAGTTCCAAATGTGTGTGTTTAGAATATATATCCCACGGGGGTAAAATTGAAAAAAGTTGAAAAAATTTTTATTTTGGACTTAGTCATTTTTCCGGCTTTTATCAGACTTTCAGATCGGGCAAATGTCAGTGAGCATTCCGATTTCAGTTCCAGAGCGATTCGCCCAATGAGTCCTTGATATTTAGTCGTTTTCAGCCAATATTTTGGATTTTTGAAAATTTCACTTTTTTGCGAAAATATCCATTAAATGAGGGAATAATATGTTTGAGGGTACCCCAGGAGAGTTCCAAATGTGTGTGGGTAGAATATATATCCCACGGGGGTAAAATTGAAAATAGTTTAAAAAAATTTTTTTTTGGCTTAGTCATTTTTCCGGCGTTTATCAGACTTTCAGATAGGGCAAATGTCAGTGAGCATTCCGATTTCAGTTCCAGAGCGATTCGCCCAATGAGTCCTTGATATTTAGTCGTTTTCAGCCAATATTTAGGATTTTTGAAAATTTCACTTTTTTGCGAAAATATCCATTAAATGAGGGAATAATATGTTTGAGGGTACCCCAGGAGAGTTCCAAATGTGTGTGGGTAGAATATATATCCCACGGGGGTAAAATTGAAAATAGTTTAAAAAAATTTTTTTTTGGCTTAGTCATTTTTCCGGCGTTTATCAGACTTTCAGATAGGGCAAATGTCAGTGAGCATTCCGATTTCAGTTCCAGAGCGATTCGCCCAATGAGTCCTTGATATTTAGTCGTTTTCAGCCAATATTTTGGATTTTTGAAAATTTCACTTTTTTGCGAAAATATCCATTAAATGAGGGAATAATATGTTTGAGGGTACCCCAGGAGAGTTCCAAATGTGTGTGGGTAGAATATATAAGCTTTTTTCACTGTTTTCAGAACATTAACAATAAGAACATGGAAGAGTCCAGGAGCCATTTGGTGAGCTGCATATCCTGCTACATGTTCACAGACTTGCCAGTGGAAAAGCCAAACTTCACATGCCAGAAATGTAAGCTTGTGTCCCTGTTGGAGGAAAAGTTGCAAAATCTAGAAGAGAGGTTAACTACCTTGAAAATCATTAAGGAAGGTGAAGAGTTCTTAGACAGAGCAGAATTATCTCTTCATGATTCAGAAAGAGAAGAAATTCGAACCGCACCTGACGAAACAGAGGAATGGAAGCATGTGACCCACAGAAGCAGGAGGATCGAGAGGCAGTCAACACCCATACTGCTCAGGAACCAGTACCAGGCTCTCACGCAGGAGAACCATGAAGAAATACAGCAAAATAAGACTTTGCCAGCAATGAATAACCTTGTAAGCCCTCAGAATCCTCCTGGATGGAGAAAGAAGAATGTTGTGAAGAAAAAACGGAGAGTGGTGGTCATGGGGGATTCCCTGTTAAGAGGAACAGAGGCCGCTATCTGCAGACCAGACATAACCTCAAGAGAAATGTGCTGTCTTCCAGGAGCAAAAATTAAAGATGTGTCTGACAGGATATCAAGACTCTTCAGACCTACAGATCACTACCCATTCCTGCTAATACATGTGGGGACAAATGACACCGCAAGAAAGGACCTGGAAACCATCTGCAGTGACTTTGAAGACTTAGGCAAGAAAGTGAAAGAATTGGGAGCGCAGGTGGTCTTCTCATCCATCCTCCCAGTGGATGGCCATGGAACAATGAGGTGGAATAAGATTCTACAGGTGAACAACTGGCTACGTCGATGGTGCCGTCAACAAGGATTTGGATTTCTGGATCACGGAATGAATTACCTATACGATGGACTACTTGCTAGAGATGGGGTGCACATTACAAAGACTGGAAAACATGTATTTGGAAGTCGCCTTGCTACACTCATCAGAAGAGCTTTAAACTAGAACAATGTGGGAAGGGAAGCAAAAGGCCAGAAAAAGCCATACAGCTGACAAATACTATTGAGATCTCTGCTACTGGAAGTGGAAAAGAAGAACAAAGACAAAACAATTTAAATAATAAAAATATGCGAGGAAGAGAAACCAATCACAAACTAAAATGTTTTTATACAAATGCACAAAGCATGGGCAACAAACAAGGAGAATTGGAACTACTAATGCAGGAAAAGGAATATGATGTCATTGGAATCACTGAAACTTGGTGGGACGATACACATGATTGGAATAAAAGGCTAAAAGGATACAACTTATTTGCAAGAAACAGACTTGATAAACGAGGAGGAGGTGTTGCATTGTATGTTAGAAAAGCGTATATCTGCACAGAGATTGAAGCTTCAGAGACTGTGAGTTCTGTGGAAACTGTTTGGGTAAGAATACAAGGAGAGAACAACGGAAAGGACACCATTGTAGGCATTTACTACAGGCCACCTGGGCAAGCTGAAGATATGGATGAACTCTTTATGTATCAAATGACCAAGTTCTCCAAAAAATATGACGTAGTGGTCATGGGAGATTTCAACTATCCAGACATTTGTTGGGAATCTCTCTCAAGTAAAACTAACAGGTCAAGCAAATTCTTATCCTCTCTTGCTGACAACTTTATCTTCCAAAAGGTAGGGGAGAAAACAAGGGGATCTGCTACTTTGGATCTAATCCTTATAAACAGGGAGGAAATGGTTGAGGAGGTAAAGGTGGCTGGGACCCTAGGAGGCAGCGATCATGCTATTCTAGAATTTTGGATAACTAGAGGAGGAAGACATGTGAAGACTCAAACTTCAAGGTTAGATTTTAGAAAGGCAGATTTTAAGAGACTCAGAAAGAGAATAGGAGGGATCCAATGGCTGGATGTCCTTAAGGACAAAAATGTCCAGGAAGGATGGGAAATTTTTAAAAATGAGATTCTCAAAGCACAATCGTTAACAATCCCGAAAAGTAGGAAGAATGGGAAGCATTTAAGGAAACCAGGATGGATGAACACAGAACTTAAACACATGCTAAAAAGAAAGAAAGAAATGTTTATTAAATGGAAAGAGGGAGGCATATCTAAAGAAGATTATAATGCAGTCTGCAGATCCTGCAGGGCACGTATCAGGTTAGCTAAAGCTGACAATGAATTAAGGCTTGCAAGAGATGTCAAAAGCAATAAAAAAGGATTTTGGGGGTATGTCAAAAGTAAAAGAAAAGTCAAAGATGCTATAGGATTTTTACAGGATGAAAATGGAGAAATGGTAAGAGAGGATGTTGAGAAGGCCGAACTTTTTAATTCCTATTTTGCATCTGTTTTCTCTCAGAAAGAAAATGTAACATCAACTGATCTTCACTGTCCTTTTAAAGGAATAGAGGAATCCAAGTTATCTGTAAACAGAAAGATTGTGAGGGAATATTTAGCTAACATGAATGAGTTCAAGTCTCCAGGTCCAGATGAATTACACCCCAGAGTACTGAAGGAGATCGTAGAAGAAATTTTAGAACCACTCTCCATAATCTTTGAAAATTCTTGGAGAACAGGAGAAGTCCCAGAAGACTGGAGAAGAGCAAATGTTGTTCCTATCTTCAAAAAGGGGAAGAAGGTGGACCCAGGGAACTATAGGCCGGTGAGTCTGACTTCTATACCAGGAAAGATCTTTGAACAAATTATTAAACAACATGTATGTAAGTACATGGATAAGAATGAAGTGATTAACCAGAGTCAGCATGGGTTTGTAACTAACAAGTCATGTCAGACTAACTTAATTTCCTTCTATGACAGAATCACTGACTGGGTGGATCAGGGAAATGCTGTAGATATAGTATATCTTGACTTCAGCAAAGCATTTGACAAAGTATCTCACACCATCCTTATTGAAAAAATGACCAAGTATGCAATGGACCAGGCAACTGTTAGGTGGATTCATAACTGGCTTAGTGATCGGACTCAAAGGGTGGTTGTAAATGGCTTCACATCCAGCTGGATGAATGTCTCAAGTGGGGTACCACAGGGCTCCGTCCTGGGACCTGTATTGTTCAACATCTTTATCAATGATTTAGATGAAGGAATTGAGGGTAAACTGATTAAATTTGCTGATGACACAAAGCTAGGAGGGATAGCTAATACTAGAGAAGAGAGAGAGAGGATTCAAAAAGACCTAAATAAACTGGAGCAGTGGGCAGCAACCAACAGAATGGTTTTTAACAGGGAAAAATGCAAAGTACTACATCTGGGCAATAAAAATGAAAAAAGCATATACAGAATGGGAGGAATAGAGCTAAGCAACAGTACATGTGAAAAAGACTTAGGTATACTAATAGATCATAGACTGAACATGAGTCAACAGTGTGATGCAGCAGCAAAAAAGGCAAATACAATTCTGGGATGTATTAACAGAAGCATACAGTCTAGATCACGTGAAGTCATTATCGGTCTTTACTCCTCTTTGGTCAGACCTCATCTGGAATACTGTGTACAGTTTTGGGCACCACATTTTAAAAAAGACATAGACAAACTGGAGCAAGTTCAGAGAAGAGCGACCAGAATGGTGACCTGTCTGCAAACCATGTCCTATGAGGAACGGTTGCAGGATTTGGGAATGTTTAGCTTGCAAAAAAGAAGACTGAGAGGAGACTTAATAGCTGTCTACAAATATGTCAAGGGCTGTCACATTGTAGAAGGATCATCTTTATTCTCATTTGCACAAGGAAAGACTAGAAGCAATGGGATGAAACTAAATGGGAGGAGACACAGATTAGATATTAGAAAAAACTTTTTGACAGTTAGGGTGATTAATGAGTGGAACAGGCTGCCACGAGAGGTGGTGAGTTCCCCTTCAATGGACGTCTTCAAACAGAGGCTGGACAGACATCTGTCTGAGATGATTTAGTGAATCCTGCTTTGAGCAGGGGGTTGGACCAGATGACCCAGGAGGTCCCTTCCAACTCTACCATTCTATGATTCTATGATTCTATGATATATCCCACGGGGGTAAAATTGAAAATAGTTTAAAAAATTTTTTTTTTGGCTTAGTCATTTTTCCGGCGTTTATCAGACTTTCAGATAGGGCAAATGTCAGTGAGCATTCCGATTTCAGTTCCAGAGCGATTCGCCCAATGAGTCCTTGATATTTAATCGTTTTCAGCCAATTTTCTGGATTTTTGAAAATATCACTTTTTTATGAAAATATCCATTAAATGAGGGAATAATATGTTTGAGGGTACCCCAGGAGAGTTCCAAATGTGTGTGGGTAGAATATATATCCCACGGGGGTAAAATTGAAAAAAGTTGAAAGAAAATTTTTTTTAGCTTAGTCATTTTTCCGGCGTTTATCAGACTTTCAGATAGGGGAAATGTCAGTGAGCATTCTGATTTCAGTTCCAGAGCGATTCGCCCAATGAGTCCTTGATATTTAGTCGTTTTCAGCCAATTTTCTGGATTTTTGAAAGTTTCACTTTCTTGTGAAAATATCCACTAAATGAGGGAATAATATGTGTGAGGTTACCCCAGGAGAGTTCCAAATGTGTGTAGGTAGAATATATATCCCACGGGGGTAAAATTGAAAAAAGTTGAAAAACATTTTTTTTTGCACTTAGTCATTTTTCCGGCGTTTATCAGACTTTCAGATAGGGGAAATGTCAGTGAGGGTTCGGATTTCAGTTCCAGAGCGATTCGCCCAATGTGTCCTTGATATTTAGTCATTTTCAGCCAATATTTTGGATTTTTGAAAATTTCACTTTTTTGTGAAAATATCCACTAAATGAGGGAATAATATGTGTGAGGTTACCCCAGGAGAGTTCCAAATGTGTGTAGGTAGAATATATATCCCACGGGGGTAAAATTGAAAAAAGTTGAAAAACATTTTTTTTTGGACTTAGTCATTTTTCCGGCGTTTATCAGACTTTCAGATAGGGGAAATGTCAGTGAGCGTTCCAATTTCAGTTCCAGAACAATTCGCCCAATGAGTCCTTGATATTTAATCGTTTTCACCCAATTTTCTGGATTTTTGAAAATATCACTTTTTTATGAAAATATCCATTAAATGAGGGAATAATATGTTTGAGGGTACCCCAGGAGAGTTCCAAATGTGTGTGGCAAGAATATATATCCCACGGGGGTAAAATTGAAAAAAGTTGAAAGAAAATTTTTTTTGGCTTAAGCATTTTTCCGGCGTTTATCAGACTTTCAGATAGGGCACATGTCAGTGAGCGTTCCAATTTCAGTTCCAGAGCAATTCGCCCAATGAGTCCTTGATATTTAGTCGTTTTCAGCCAATTTTCTGGATTTTTGAAAATATCACTTTTTTATGAAAATATCCACTAAATGAGGGAATAATATGTTTGAGGGTACCCCAGGAGAGTTCCAAATGTGTGTGGGTAGAATATATATCCCACGGAGGTAAAACTGAAAAAAGTTTAAAAAAAATTTTTTTGGGCTTAGTCATTTTTCCGGCGTTTATCAGACTTTCAGATAGGGCAAATGTCAGTGAGCATTCCGATTTCAGTTCCAGAGCGATTCGCCAAATGAGTACTTGATATTTAGTCGTTTTCAGCCAATATTTTGGATTTTTGAAAATTTCACTTTTTTGTGAAAATATCCACTAAATGAGGGAATAATATGTGTGAGGTTACCCCAGGAGAGTTCAAAATGTGTGTAGGTAGAATATATATCCCACGGGGGTAAAATTGAAAAAAGTTGAAAACATTTTTTTTTGGACTTAGTCATTTTTCCGGCGTTTATCAGACTTTCAGATAGGGGAAATGTCAGTGAGCGTTCCAATTTCAGTTCCAGAACAATTCGCCCAATGAGTCCTTGATATTTAATCGTTTTCAGCCAATTTTCTGGATTTTTGAAAATATCACTTTTTTATGAAAATATCCATTAAATGAGGGAATAATATGTTTGAGGGTACCCCAGGAGAGTTCCAAATGTGTGTGGGTAGAATATATATCCCACGGGGGTAAAATTGAAAAAAGTTGAAAGAAAATTTTTTTTGGCTTAAGCATTTTTCCGGCGTTTATCAGACTTTCAGATAGGGCAAATGTCAGTGAGCGTTCCAATTTCAGTTCCAGAGCAATTCGCCCAATGAGTCCTTGATATTTAGTCGTTTTCAGCCAATTTTCTGGATTTTTGAAAATATCACTTTTTTATGAAAATATCCACTAAATGAGGGAATAATATGTTTGAGGGTACCCCAGGAGAGTTCCAAATGTGTGTGGGTAGAATATATATCCCACGGGGGTAAAATTGAAAGAAGTTGAAAGAAAATTTTTTTTGGCTTAGTCATTTTTCCGGCGTTTATCAGACTTTCAGATAGGTCAAATGTCAGTGAGTATTCCGATTTCAGTTCCAGAGCGATTCGCCCAATGAGTCCTTGATATTTAGTCGTTTTCAGCCAATTTTCTGGATTTTTGAAAATTTCACTTTTTTGTGAAAATATCCACTAAATGAGGGAATAATATGTGTGAGGTTACCCCAGGAGAGTTCCAAATGTGTGTAGGTAGAATATATATCCCACGGGGGTAAAATTGAAAAAAGTTGAACATTTTTTTTTTTTGGACTTAGTCATTTTTCCGGCGTTTATCAGACTTTCAGATAGAGGAAATGTCAGTGAGCATTCTGATTTCAGTTCCACAGCGATTCGCCCAATGAGTCCTTGATATTTAGTCGTTTTCAGCCAATTTTCTGAATTTTTGAAAGTTTCACTTTCTTGTGAAAATATCCACTAAATGAGGGAATAATATGTGTGAGGGTACCCCAGGAGAGTTCCAAATGTGTGTGGTAGAATATATATCCCACGGGGGTAAAATTGAAAAAAGTTGAACATTTTTTTTTTTGGACTTAGTCATTTTTCCGGCGTTTATCAGACTTTCAGATAGGGGAAATGTCAGTGAGCGTTCCGATTTCAGTTCCAGAGCAATTCGCCCAATGACTCCTTGATATTTAGTGGTTTTCAGCCAATTTTCTGGATTTTTGAAAATTTCACTTTTTTGTGAAAATATCCACTAAATGAGGGAATAATATGTGTGAGGGTACCCCAGGAGAGTTCCAAATGTGTGTGTTTAGAATATATATCCCACGGGGGTAAAATTGAAAAAAGTTGAAAAATTTTTTTATTTTGGACTTAGTCATTTTTCAAGCGTTTATCAGACTTTCAGATAGGGCAAATGTCAGTGAGCATTCCGATTTCAGTTCCAGAGCGATTCGCCCAATGAGTACTTGATATTTAGTCGTTTTCAGCCAATATTTTGGATTTTTGAAAATTTCACTTTTTTGTGAAAATATCCACTAAATGAGGGAATAATATGTGTGAGGGTACCCCAGGAGAGTTCCAAATGTGTGTAGGTAGAATATATATCCCACGGGGGTAAAATTGAATAAAGTTGAAAAGCATTTTTTTTTGGACTTAGTCATTTTTCCGGTGTTTATCAGACTTTCAGATAGGGGAAATGTCAGTGAGCATTCCGATTTCAGTTCCAGAGCGATTTGCCCAATGAGTCCTTGATATTTAGTTGTTTTTAGCCAATTTTCTGGATTTTTGAAAATTTCACTTTTTTGGGAAAATATCCACTAAATGAGGGAATAATATGTGTGAGGGTACCCCAGGAGAGTTCCAAATGTGTGTAGGTAGAATATATATCCCACGGGGGTAAAATTGAAAAAAGTTGAAAAAAATTTTTTTTTGGACTTAGTCATTTTTCCGGCGTTTATCAGACTTTCAGATAGGGGAAATGTCAGTGAGCATTCCGATTTCAGTTCCAGAGCGATTCGCCCAATGAGTCCTTGATATTTAGTTGTTTTCAGCCAATTTCCTGGATTTTTGAAAATTTCACTTTTTTGTGAAAATATCCACTAAATGAGGGAATAATATGTGTGAGGGTACCCCAGGAGAGTTCCAAATGTGTGTAGGTAGAATATATATCCCACGGGGGTAAAATTGAAAAAAGTTGAAAAAAAATTTTTTTTGGACTTAGTCATTTTTCCGGCGTTTATCAGACTTTCAGATAGGGGAAATGTCAGTGAGCGTTCCAATTTCAGTTCCAGAGCAATTCGCCCAATGAGTCCTTGATATTTAGTCGTTTTCAGCCAATTTTCTGGATTTTTGAAAATATCACTTTTTTATGAAAATATCCACTAAATGAGGGAATAATATGTTTGAGGGTACCCCAGGAGAGTTCCAAATGTGTGTGGGTAGAAAATATATCCCACGGGGGTAAAATTGAAAAAAGTTGAAAAATTTTTTATTTTGGACTTAGTCATTTTTCCAGCGTTTATCAGACTTTCAGATAGGGCAAATGTCAGTGAGCATTCTGATTTCAGTTCCAGAGCGATTCGCCCAATGACTCCTTGATATTTAGTCGTTTTCAGCCAATATTTTGGATTTTTGAAAATTTCACTTTTTTGTGAAAATATCCACTAAATGAGGGAATAATATGTGTGAGGGCACCCCAGGAGAGTTCCAAATGTGTGTAGGTAGAATATATATCCCACGGGGGTAAAATTGAAAAAAGTTGAAAAACATTTTTTTTTGGACTTAGTCATTTTTCCGGCGTTTATCAGACTTTCAGATAGGGCAAATGTCAGTGAGCATTCTGATTTCAGTTTCAGAGCGATTCGCCCAATGAGTCCTTGATATTTAGTCGTTTTCAGCCAATTTTCTGGATTTTTGAAAGTTTCACTTTCTTGTGAAAATATCCACTAAATGAGGGAATAATATGTGTGAGGGTACCCCAGGAGAGTTCCAAATGTGTGTAGGTAGAATATATATCCCACGGGGGTAAAATTGAAAAAAGTTGAAATTTTTTTTTTTTTGGACTTAGTCATTTTTCCGGCGTTTATCAGACTTTCAGATAGGCGAAATGTCAGTGAGCATTCTGATTTCAGTTCCAGAGCGATTCGCCCAATGAGTCCTTGATATTTAGACGTTTTCAGCCAATATTTTTCGATTTTTGAAAATTTCACTTTTTTATGAAAATATCCATTAAATGAGGGAATAATATGTTTGAGGGTACCCCAGGAGAGTTCCAAATGTGTGTGGGTAGAATATATATCCCACGGGGGTAAAATTGAAAATAGTTTAAAAAAAATTTTTTTTGGCTTAGTCATTTTTCCGGAGTTTATCAGACTTTCAGATAGGGCAAATGTCAGTGAGCATTCCGATTTCAGTTCTAGAGCGATTCGCCCAATGAGTCCTTGATATTTAGTCGTTTTCAGCCAATTTTCTGGATTTTTGAAAATTTCACTTTTTTGTGAAAATATCCATTAAATGAGGGAATAATATGTGTGAGGTTACCCCAGGAGAGTTCCAAATGTGTGTAGGTAGAATATATATCCCACGGGGGTAAAATTGAAAAAAGTTGAACATTTTTTTTTTTTGGACTTAGTCATTTTTCCGGCGTTTATCAGACTTTCAGATAGAGGAAATGTCAGTGAGCATTCTGATTTCAGTTCCAGAGCGATTCGCCCAATGAGTCCTTGATATTTAGTCGTTTTCAGCCAATTTTCTGAATTTTTGAAAGTTTCACTTTCTTGTGAAAATATCCACTAAATGAGGGAATAATATGTGTGAGGGTACCCCAGGAGAGTTCCAAATGTGTGTGGTAGAATATATATCCCACGGGGGTAAAATTGAAAAAAGTTGAACATTTTTTTTTTTGGACTTAGTCATTTTTCCGGCGTTTATCAGACTTTCAGATAGGGGAAATGTCAGTGAGCGTTCCGATTTCAGTTCCAGAGCAATTCGCCCAATGACTCCTTGATATTTAGTGGTTTTCAGCCAATTTTCTGGATTTTTGAAAATTTCACTTTTTTGTGAAAATATCCACTAAATGAGGGAATAATATGTGTGAGGGTACCCCAGGAGAGTTCCAAATGTGTGTGTTTAGAATATATATCCCACGGGGGTAAAATTGAAAAAAGTTGAAAAAAATTTTTATTTTGGACTTAGTCATTTTTCCAGCGTTTATCAGACTTTCAGATAGGGCAAATGTCAGTGAGCATTCCGATTTCAGTTCCAGAGCGATTCGCCCAATGAGTCCTTGATATTTAGTCGTTTTCAGCCAATATTTTGGATTTTTGAAAATTTCACTTTTTTGTGAAAATATCCACTAAATGAGGGAATAATATGTGTGAGGGTACCCCAGGAGAGTTCCAAATGTGTGTAGGTAGAATATATATCCCACGGGGGTAAAATTGAATAAAGTTGAAAAGCATTTTTTTTTGGACTTAGTCATTTTTCCGGTGTTTATCAGACTTTCAGATAGGGGAAATGTCAGTGAGCATTCCGATTTCAGTTCCAGAGCGATTTGCCCAATGAGTCCTTGATATTTAGTTGTTTTCAGCCAATTTCCTGGATTTTTGAAAATTTCACTTTTTTGTGAAAATATCCACTAAATGAGGGAATAATATGTGTGAGGGTACCCCAGGAGAGTTCCAAATGTGTGTAGGTAGAATATATATCCCACGGGGGTAAAATTGAAAAAAGTTGAAAAAAAATTTTTTTTGGACTTAGTCATTTTTCCGGCGTTTATCAGACTTTCAGATAGGGGAAATGTCAGTGAGCGTTCCAATTTCAGTTCCAGAGCAATTCGCCCAATGAGTCCTTGATATTTAGTCGTTTTCAGCCAATTTTCTGGATTTTTGAAAATATCACTTTTTTATGAAAATATCCACTAAATGAGGGAATAATATGTTTGAGGGTACCCCAGGAGAGTTCCAAATGTGTGTGGGTAGAAAATAGATCCCACGGGGGTAAAATTGAAAAAAGTTGAAAAATTTTTTATTTTGGACTTAGTCATTTTTCCAGCGTTTATCAGACTTTCAGATAGGGCAAATGTCAGTGAGCATTCTGATTTCAGTTCCAGAGCGATTCGCCCAATGACTCCTTGATATTTAGTCGTTTTCAGCCAATATTTTGGATTTTTGAAAATTTCACTTTTTTGTGAAAATATCCACTAAATAAGGGAATAATATGTGTGAGGGCACCCCAGGAAAGTTCCAAATGTGTGTAGGTAGAATATATATCCCACGGGGGTAAAATTGAAAAAAGTTGAAAAACATTTTTTTTTGGACTTAGTCATTTTTCCGGCGTTTATCAGACTTTCAGATAGGGCAAATGTCAGTGAGCATTCTGATTTCAGTTTCAGAGCGATTCGCCCAATGAGTCCTTGATATTTAGTCGTTTTCAGCCAATTTTCTGGATTTTTGAAAGTTTCACTTTCTTGTGAAAATATCCACTAAATGAGGGAATAATATGTGTGAGGGTACCCCAGGAGAGTTCCAAATGTGTGTAGGTAGAATATATATCCCACGGGGGTAAAATTGAAAAAAGTTGAAATTTTTTTTTTTTTGGACTTAGTCATTTTTCCGGCGTTTATCAGACTTTCAGATAGGCGAAATGTCAGTGAGCATTCTGATTTCAGTTCCAGAGCGATTCGCCCAATGAGTCCTTGATATTTAGACGTTTTCAGCCAATATTTTTCGATTTTTGAAAATTTCACTTTTTTGTGAAAATATCCACTAAATGAGGGAATAATATGTGTGAGGGTACCCCAGGAGAGTTCCAAATGTGTGTGGGTAGAATATATATCCCACGGGGGTAAAATTGAAAATAGTTTAAAAAAAATTTTTTTTGGCTTAGTCATTTTTCCGGAGTTTATCAGACTTCCAGATAGGGCAAATGTCAGTGAGCATTCCGATTTCAGTTCTAGAGCGATTCGCCCAATGAGTCCTTGATATTTAGTCGTTTTCAGCCAATTTTCTGGATTTTTGAAAATTTCACTTTTTTGGGAAAATATCCACTAAATGAGGGAATAATATGTGTGAGGGTACCCCAGGAGAGTTCCAAATGTGTGTAGGTAGAATATATATCCCACGGGGGTAAAATTGAAAAAAGTTGAAAAACATTTTTTTTTGCACTTAGTCATTTTTCCGGCGTTTATCAGACTTTCAGATAGGGGAAATGTCAGTGAGCGTTCCGATTTCAGTTCCAGAGCAATTCGCCCAATGACTCCTTGATATTTAGTGGTTTTCAGCCAATTTTCTGGATTTTTGAAAATTTCACTTTTTTGTGAAAATATCCACTAAATGAGGGAATAATATGTGTGAGGGTACCCCAGGAGAGTTCCAAATGTGTGTGTTTAGAATATATATCCCACGGGGGTAAAATTGAAAAAAGTTGAAAAAAATTTTTATTTTGGACTTAGTCATTTTTCCAGCGTTTATCAGACTTTCAGATAGGGCAAATGTCAGTGAGCATTCCGATTTCAGTTCCAGAGCGATTCGCCCAATGAGTCCTTGATATTTAGTCGTTTTCAGCCAATATTTTGGATTTTTGAAAATTTCACTTTTTTGTGAAAATATCCACTAAATGAGGGAATAATATGTGTGAGGGTACCCCAGGAGAGTTCCAAATGTGTGTAGGTAGAATATATATCCCACGGGGGTAAAATTGAATAAAGTTGAAAAGCATTTTTTTTTGGACTTAGTCATTTTTCCGGTGTTTATCAGACTTTCAGATAGGGGAAATGTCAGTGAGCATTCCGATTTCAGTTCCAGAGCGATTTGCCCAATGAGTCCTTGATATTTAGTTGTTTTTAGCCAATTTTCTGGATTTTTGAAAATTTCACTTTTTTGGGAAAATATCCACTAAATGAGGGAATAATATGTGTGAGGGTACCCCAGGAGAGTTCCAAATGTGTGTAGGTAGAATATATATCCCACGGGGGTAAAATTGAAAAAAGTTGAAAAAAAATTTTTTTTGGACTTAGTCATTTTTCCGGCGTTTATCAGACTTTCAGATAGGGGAAATGTCAGTGAGCATTCCGATTTCAGTTCCAGAGCGATTCGCCCAATGAGTCCTTGATATTTAGTTGTTTTCAGCCAATTTCCTGGATTTTTGAAAATTTCACTTTTTTGTGAAAATATCCACTAAATGAGGGAATAATATGTGTGAGGGTACCCCAGGAGAGTTCCAAATGTGTGTAGGTAGAATATATATCCCACGGGGGTAAAATTGAAAAAAGTTGAAAAAAAATTTTTTTTGGACTTAGTCATTTTTCCGGCGTTTATCAGACTTTCAGATAGGGGAAATGTCAGTGAGCGTTCCAATTTCAGTTCCAGAGCAATTCGCCCAATGAGTCCTTGATATTTAGTCGTTTTCAGCCAATTTTCTGGATTTTTGAAAATATCACTTTTTTATGAAAATATCCACTAAATGAGGGAATAATATGTTTGAGGGTACCCCAGGAGAGTTCCAAATGTGTGTGGGTAGAAAATAGATCCCACGGGGGTAAAATTGAAAAAAGTTGAAAAATTTTTTATTTTGGACTTAGTCATTTTTCCAGCGTTTATCAGACTTTCAGATAGGGCAAATGTCAGTGAGCATTCTGATTTCAGTTCCAGAGCGATTCGCCCAATGACTCCTTGATATTTAGTCGTTTTCAGCCAATATTTTGGATTTTTGAAAATTTCACTTTTTTGTGAAAATATCCACTAAATAAGGGAATAATATGTGTGAGGGCACCCCAGGAAAGTTCCAAATGTGTGTAGGTAGAATATATATCCCACGGGGGTAAAATTGAAAAAAGTTGAAAAACATTTTTTTTTGGACTTAGTCATTTTTCCGGCGTTTATCAGACTTTCAGATAGGGCAAATGTCAGTGAGCATTCTGATTTCAGTTTCAGAGCGATTCGCCCAATGAGTCCTTGATATTTAGTCGTTTTCAGCCAATTTTCTGGATTTTTGAAAGTTTCACTTTCTTGTGAAAATATCCACTAAATGAGGGAATAATATGTGTGAGGGTACCCCAGGAGAGTTCCAAATGTGTGTAGGTAGAATATATATCCCACGGGGGTAAAATTGAAAAAAGTTGAAATTTTTTTTTTTTTGGACTTAGTCATTTTTCCGGCGTTTATCAGACTTTCAGATAGGCGAAATGTCAGTGAGCATTCTGATTTCAGTTCCAGAGCGATTCGCCCAATGAGTCCTTGATATTTAGACGTTTTCAGCCAATATTTTTCGATTTTTGAAAATTTCACTTTTTTGTGAAAATATCCACTAAATGAGGGAATAATATGTGTGAGGGTACCCCAGGAGAGTTCCAAATGTGTGTGGGTAGAATATATATCCCACGGGGGTAAAATTGAAAATAGTTTAAAAAAAATTTTTTTTGGCTTAGTCATTTTTCCGGAGTTTATCAGACTTTCAGATAGGGCAAATGTCAGTGAGCATTCCGATTTCAGTTCTAGAGCGATTCGCCCAATGAGTCCTTGATATTTAGTCGTTTTCAGCCAATTTTCTGGATTTTTGAAAATTTCACTTTTTTGGGAAAATATCCACTAAATGAGGGAATAATATGTGTGAGGGTACCCCAGGAGAGTTCCAAATGTGTGTAGGTAGAATATATATCCCACGGGGGTAAAATTGAAAAAAGTTGAAAAACATTTTTTTTTGCACTTAGTCATTTTTCCGGCGTTTATCAGACTTTCAGATAGGGGAAATGTCAGTGAGCGTTCCGATTTCAGTTCCAGAGCAATTCGCCCAATGACTCCTTGATATTTAGTGGTTTTCAGCCAATTTTCTGGATTTTTGAAAATTTCACTTTTTTGTGAAAATATCCACTAAATGAGGGAATAATATGTGTGAGGGTACCCCAGGAGAGTTCCAAATGTGTGTGTTTAGAATATATATCCCACGGGGGTAAAATTGAAAAAAGTTGAAAAAAATTTTTATTTTGGACTTAGTCATTTTTCCAGCGTTTATCAGACTTTCAGATAGGGCAAATGTCAGTGAGCATTCCGATTTCAGTTCCAGAGCGATTCGCCCAATGAGTCCTTGATATTTAGTCGTTTTCAGCCAATATTTTGGATTTTTGAAAATTTCACTTTTTTGTGAAAATATCCACTAAATGAGGGAATAATATGTGTGAGGGTACCCCAGGAGAGTTCCAAATGTGTGTAGGTAGAATATATATCCCACGGGGGTAAAATTGAATAAAGTTGAAAAGCATTTTTTTTTGGACTTAGTCATTTTTCCGGTGTTTATCAGACTTTCAGATAGGGGAAATGTCAGTGAGCATTCCGATTTCAGTTCCAGAGCGATTTGCCCAATGAGTCCTTGATATTTAGTTGTTTTTAGCCAATTTTCTGGATTTTTGAAAATTTCACTTTTTTGGGAAAATATCCACTAAATGAGGGAATAATATGTGTGAGGGTACCCCAGGAGAGTTCCAAATGTGTGTAGGTAGAATATATATCCCACGGGGGTAAAATTGAAAAAAGTTGAAAAAAAATTTTTTTTGGACTTAGTCATTTTTCCGGCGTTTATCAGACTTTCAGATAGGGGAAATGTCAGTGAGCATTCCGATTTCAGTTCCAGAGCGATTCGCCCAATGAGTCCTTGATATTTAGTTGTTTTCAGCCAATTTCCTGGATTTTTGAAAATTTCACTTTTTTGTGAAAATATCCACTAAATGAGGGAATAATATGTGTGAGGGTACCCCAGGAGAGTTCCAAATGTGTGTAGGTAGAATATATATCCCACGGGGGTAAAATTGAAAAAAGTTGAAATTTTTTTTTTTTTGGACTTAGTCATTTTTCCGGCGTTTATCAGACTTTCAGATAGGCGAAATGTCAGTGAGCATTCTGATTTCAGTTCCAGAGCGATTCGCCCAATGAGTCCTTGATATTTAGACGTTTTCAGCCAATATTTTTCGATTTTTGAAAATTTCACTTTTTTGTGAAAATATCCACTAAATGAGGGAATAATATGTGTGAGGGTACCCCAGGAGAGTTCCAAATGTGTGTGGGTAGAATATATATCCCACGGGGGTAAAATTGAAAATAGTTTAAAAAAAATTTTTTTTGGCTTAGTCATTTTTCCGGAGTTTATCAGACTTTCAGATAGGGCAAATGTCAGTGAGCATTCCGATTTCAGTTCTAGAGCGATTCGCCCAATGAGTCCTTGATATTTAGTCGTTTTCAGCCAATTTTCTGGATTTTTGAAAATTTCACTTTTTTGGGAAAATATCCACTAAATGAGGGAATAATATGTGTGAGGGTACCCCAGGAGAGTTCCAAATGTGTGTAGGTAGAATATATATCCCACGGGGGTAAAATTGAAAAAAGTTGAAAAACATTTTTTTTTGCACTTAGTCATTTTTCCGGCGTTTATCAGACTTTCAGATAGGGGAAATGTCAGTGAGCGTTCTTATTTCAGTTACAGAGCGATTCGCCCAATGAGTCCTTGATATTTAGTCGTTTTCAGCCAATTTTCTGGATTTTTGAAAATTTCACTTTTTTGTGAAAATATCCACTAAATGAGGGAATAATATGTGTGAGGTTGCCCCAGGAGAGTTCCAAATATGTGTAGATAGAATATATATCCCACGGGGGTAAAACTGAAAAAAGTTGAAAAAAAAATTTTTTTGAACTTAGTCATTTTTCCGGCGTTTATCAGACTTTCAGATAGGGGAAATGTCAGTGAGGGTTCGGATTTCAGTTCCAGAGCGATTCGCCCAATGAGTCCTTGATATTTAGTCGTTTTCAGCCAATTTTCTGGATTTTTGAAAGTTTCACTTTCTTGTGAAAATATCCACTAAATGAGGGAATAATATGTGTGAGGGTACCCCAGGAGAGTTCCAAATGTGTGTGGTAGAATATATATCCCACGGGGGTAAAATTGAAAAAAGTTGAACATTTTTTTTTTTTGGACTTAGTCATTTTTCCGGCGTTTATCAGACTTTCAGATAGGGGAAATGTCAGTGAGCGTTCCAATTTCAGTTCCAGAGCAATTCGCCCAATGAGTCCTTGATATTTAGTCGTTTTCAGCCAATTTTCTGGATTTTTGAAAATATCACTTTTTTATGAAAATATCCACTAAATGAGGGAATAATATGTTTGAGGGTACCCCAGGAGAGTTCCAAATGTGTGTGGGTAGAATATATATCCCACGGGGGTAAAATTGAAAAAAGTTGAAAAACATTTTTTTTTGGACTTAGTCATTTTTCCGGCGTTTATCAGACTTTCAGATAGGGCAAATGTCAGTGAGCATTCTGATTTCAGTTTCAGAGCGATTCGCCCAATGAGTCCTTGATATTTAGTCGTTTTCAGCCAATTTTCTGGATTTTTGAAAGTTTCACTTTCTTGTGAAAATATCCACTAAATGAGGGAATAATATGTGTGAGGGTACCCCAGGAGAGTTCCAAATGTGTGTAGGTAGAATATATATCCCACGGGGGTAAAATTGAAAAAAGTTGAAATTTTTTTTTTTTTGGACTTAGTCATTTTTCCGGCGTTTATCAGACTTTCAGATAGGCGAAATGTCAGTGAGCATTCTGATTTCAGTTCCAGAGCGATTCGCCCAATGAGTCCTTGATATTTAGTCGTTTTCAGCCAATTTTCTGGATTTTTGAAAATTTCACTTTTTTGTGAAAATATCCACTAAATGAGGGAATAATATGTGTGAGGTTGCCCCAGGAGAGTTCCAAATATGTGTAGGTAGAATATATATCCCACGGGGGTAAAATTGAAAAAAGTTGAAAAAAATTTTTTTTTGGACTTAGTCATTTTTCCGGCGTTTATCAGACTTTCAGATAGGGGAAATGTCAGTGAGGGTTCGGATTTCAGTTCCAGAGCGATTCGCCCAATGAGTCCTTGATATTTAGTCGTTTTCAGCCAATTTTCTGGATTTTTGAAAGTTTCACTTTCTTGTGAAAATATCCACTAAATGAGGGAATAATATGTGTGAGGGTACCCCAGGAGAGTTCCAAATGTGTGTGGTAGAATATATATCCCACGGGGGTAAAATTGAAAAAAGTTGAACATTTTTTTTTTTTGGACTTAGTCATTTTTCCGGCGTTTATCAGACTTTCAGATAGGGGAAATGTCAGTGAGCGTTCCGATTTCAGTTCCAGAGCAATTCGCCCAATGACTCCTTGATATTTAGTCGTTTTCAGCCAATTTTCTGGATTTTTGAAAATTTCACTTTTTTGTGAAAATATCCACTAAATGAGGGAATAATATGTGTGAGGGTACCCCAGGAGAGTTCCAAATGTGTGTGTTTAGAATATATATCCCACGGGGGTAAAATTGAAAAAAGTTGAAAAAATTTTTATTTTGGACTTAGTCATTTTTCCAGCGTTTATCAGACTTTCAGATAGGGCAAATGTCAGTGAGCATTCCGATTTCAGTTCCAGAGCGATTCGCCCAATGAGTCCTTGATATTTAGTCGTTTTCAGCCAATATTTTTCGATTTTTGAAAATTTCACTTTTTTGTGAAAATATCCACTAAATGAGGGAATAATATGTGTGAGGTTGCCCCAGGAGAGTTCCAAATATGTGTAGATAGAATATATATCCCACGGGGGTAAAATTGAAAAAAGTTGAAAAAAAATTTTTTTTGAACTTAGTCATTTTTCCGGCGTTTATCAGACTTTCAGATAGGGGAAATGTCAGTGAGGGTTCGGATTTCAGTTCCAGAGCGATTCGCCCAATGAGTCCTTGATATTTAGTCGTTTTCAGCCCATTTTCTGGATTTTTGAAAGTTTCACTCTCTTGTGAAAATATCCACTAAATGAGGGAATAATATGTGTGAGGTTACCCCAGGAGAGTTCCAAATGTGTGTAGGTAGAATATATATCCCACGGTGGTAAAATTGAAAAAAGTTGAAAAACATTTTTTTTTGGACTTAGTCATTTTTCCGGCGTTTATCAGACTTTCAGATAGGGGAAATGTCAGTGAGCGTTCCGATTTCAGTTCCAGAGCAATTCGCCCAATGACTCCTTGATATTTAGTCGTTTTCAGCCAATTTTCTGGATTTTTGAAAATTTCACTTTTTTGTGAAAATATCCACTAAATGAGGGAATAATATGTGTGAGGGTACACCAGGAGAGTTCCAAATTTGTGTGTTTAGAATATATATCCCACGGGGGTAAAATTGAAAAAAGTTGAAAAAATTTTTATTTTGGACTTAGTCATTTTTCCAGCGTTTATCAGACTTTCAGATAGGGCAAATGTCCGTGAGCATTCCGATTTCAGTTCCAGAGCGATTCGCCCAATGAGTCCTTGATATTTAGTCGTTTTCAGCCAATATTTTTCGATTTTTGAAAATTTCACTTTTTTGTGAAAATATCCACTAAATGAGGGAATAATATGTGTGAGGGTACCCCAGGAGAGTTCCAAATGTGTGTGGGTAGAATATATATCCCACGGGGGTAAAATTGAAAAAAGTTTAAAAAAAATTTTTTTTGAACTTAGTCATTTTTCCGGCGTTTATCAGACTTTCAGATAGGGGAAATGTCAGTGAGGGTTTGGATTTCAGTTCCAGAGCGATTCGCCCAATGAGTCCTTGATATTTAGTCGTTTTCAGCCAATTTTCTGAATTTTTGAAAGTTTCACTCTCTTGTGAAAATATCCACTAAATGAGGGAATAATATGTGTGAGGCTACCCCAGGAGAGTTCCTAATGTGTGTAGGTAGAATATATATCCCACGGGGGTAAAATTGAAAAAAGTTGAAAATTTTTTTTTTTTGGACTTAGTCATTTTTCCGGCGTTTATCAGACTTTCAGATAGGCGAAATGTCAGTGAGCATTCTGATTTCAGTTCCAGAGCGATTCGCCAAATGAGTACTTGATATTTAGTCGTTTTCAGCCAATATTTTGGATTTTTGAAAATTTCACTTTTTTGTGAAAATATCCACTAAATGAGGGAATAATATGTGTGAGGGTACCCCAGGAGAGTTCCAAATGTGTGTGTGTAGAATATATATCCCACGGGGGTAAAATTGAAAAAAGTTGAAAAAATTTTTATTTTGGACTTAGTCATTTTTCCGGCGTTTATCAGACTTTCAGATAGGGGAAATGTCAGTGAGCGTTCCGATTTCAGTTCCAGAGCAATTCGCCCAATGACTCCTTGATATTTAGTCGTTTTCAGCCAATTTTCTGGATTTTTGAAAATATCACTTTTTTATGAAAATATCCATTAAATGAGGGAATAATATGTTTGAGGGTACCCCAGGAGAGTTCCAAATGTGTCTAGGTAGAATATATATCCCACGGGGGTAAAATTGAAAATAGTTTAAAAAAATTTTTTTTTGGCTTAGTCATTTTTACGGCGTTTATCAGACTTTCAGATAGGGGAAATGTCAGTGAGGGTTCGGATTTCAGTTCCAGAGCGATTCGCCCAATGTGTCCTTGATATTTAGTCATTTTCAGCCAATATTTTGGATTTTTGAAAATTTCACTTTTTTGTGAAAATATCCACTAAATGAGGGAATAATATGTGTGAGGGTACCCCAGGAGAGTTCCAAATGTGTGTGGGTAGAATATATATCCCACGGGGGTAAAATTGAAAATAGTTTAAAAAAATTTTTTTTTGGCTTAGTCATTTTTCCGGAGTTTATCAGACTTTCAGATAGGGCAAATGTCAGTGAGCATTCCGATTTCAGTTCCAGAGTGATTCGCCCAATGAGTCCTTGATATTTAGTCGTTTTCAGCCAATTTTCTGGATTTTTGAAAATTTCACTTTTTTGTGAAAATATCCACTAAATGAGGGAATAATATGTGTGAGGGTACCCCAGGAGAGTTCCAAATGTGTGTGTGTAGAATATATATCCCACGGGGGTAAAATTGAAAAAAGTTGAAAAAATTTTTATTTTGGACTTAGTCATTTTTCCGGCGTTTATCAGACTTTCAGATAGGGGAAATGTCAGTGAGCGTTCCGATTTCAATTCCAGAGCAATTCGCCCAATGACTCCTTGATATTTAGTCGTTTTCAGCCAATTTTCTGAATTTTTGAAAGTTTCACTCTCTTGTGAAAATATCCACTAAATGAGGGAATAATATGTGTGAGGCTACCCCAGGAGAGTTCCTAATGTGTGTAGTTAGAATATATATCCCACGGGGGTAAAATTGAAAAAAGTTGAAATTTTTTTTTTTTTGGACTTAGTCATTTTTCCAGCGTTTATCAGACTTTCAGATAGGCGAAATGTCAGTGAGCATTCTGATTTCAGTTCCAGAGCGATTCGCCAAATGAGTACTTGATATTTAGTCGTTTTCAGCCAATATTTTGGATTTTTGAAAATTTCACTTTTTTGTGAAAATATCCACTAAATGAGGGAATAATATGTGTGAGGGTACCCCAGGAGAGTTCCAAATGTGTGTGTGTAGAATATATATCCCACGGGGGTAAAATTGAAAAAAGTTGAAAAAATTTTTATTTTGGACTTAGTCATTTTTCCGGCGTTTATCAGACTTTCAGATAGGGGAAATGTCAGTGAGCGTTCCGATTTCAGTTCCAGAGCAATTTGCCCAATGACTCCTTGATATTTAGTCGTTTTCAGCCAATTTTCTGGATTTTTGAAAATATCACTTTTTTATGAAAATATCCATTAAATGAGGGAATAATATGTTTGAGGGTACCCCAGGAGAGTTCCAAATGTGTCTAGGTAGAATATATATCCCACGGGGGTAAAATTGAAAATAGTTTAAAAAAAATTTTTTTTGGCTTAGTCATTTTTACGGCGTTTATCAGACTTTCAGATAGGCGAAATGTCAGTGAGCATTCTGATTTCAGTTCCAGAGCTATTCGCCAAATGAGTACTTGATATTTAGTCGTTTTCAGCCAATATTTTGGATTTTTGAAAATTTCACTTTTTTGTGAAAATATCCACTAAATGAGGGAATAATATGTGTGAGGGTACCCCAGGAGAGTTCCAAATGTGTGTGTGTAGAATATATATCCCACGGGGGTAAAATTGAAAAAAGTTGAAAAAATTTTTATTTTGGACTTAGTCATTTTTCCGGCGTTTATCAGACTTTCAGATAGGGGAAATGTCAGTGAGCGTTCCGATTTCAGTTCCAGAGCAATTCGCCCAATGACTCCTTGATATTTAGTCGTTTTCAGCCAATTTTCTGGATTTTTGAAAATATCACTTTTTTATGAAAATATCCATTAAATGAGGGAATAATATGTTTGAGGGTACCCCAGGAGAGTTCCAAATGTGTGTGGGTAGAATATATATCCCACGGGGGTAAAATTGAAAATAGTTTAAAAAAATTTTTTTTTGGCTTAGTCATTTTTCCGGAGTTTATCAGACTTTCAGATAGGGCAAATGTCAGTGAGCATTCCGATTTCAGTTCCAGAGCGATTCGCCCAATGAGTCCTTGATATTTAGTCGTTTTCAGCCAATTTTCTGGATTTTTGAAAATTTCACTTTTTTGTGAAAATATCCACTAAATGAGGGAATAATATGTGTGAGGGTACCCCAGGAGAGTTCCAAATGTGTGTGTGTAGAATATATATCCCACGGGGGTAAAATTAAAAAAAGTTGAAAAAATTTTTATTTTGGACTTAGTCATTTTTCCGGCGTTTATCAGACTTTCAGATAGGGGAAATGTCAGTGAGCGTTCTTATTTCAGTTACAGAGCGATTCGCCCAATGAGTCCTTGATATTTAGTCGTTTTCAGCCAATTTTCTGGATTTTTGAAAATTTCACTTTTTTGTGAAAATATCCACTAAATGAGGGAATAATATGTGTGAGGGTACCCCAGGAGAGTTCCAAATGTGTGTGTGTAGAATATATATCCCACGGGGGTAAAATTGAAAAAAGTTGAAAAAATTTTTATTTTGGACTTAGTCATTTTTCCGGCGTTTATCAGACTTTCAGATAGGGGAAATGTCAGTGAGCGTTCCGATTTCAATTCCAGAGCAATTCGCCCAATGACTCCTTGATATTTAGTCGTTTTCAGCCAATTTTCTGAATTTTTGAAAGTTTCACTCTCTTGTGAAAATATCCACTAAATGAGGGAATAATATGTGTGAGGCTACCCCAGGAGAGTTCCTAATGTGTGTAGTTAGAATATATATCCCACGGGGGTAAAATTGAAAAAAGTTGAAATTTTTTTTTTTTTGGACTTAGTCATTTTTCCAGCGTTTATCAGACTTTCAGATAGGCGAAATGTCAGTGAGCATTCTGATTTCAGTTCCAGAGCGATTCGCCAAATGAGTACTTGATATTTAGTCGTTTTCAGCCAATATTTTGGATTTTTGAAAATTTCACTTTTTTGTGAAAATATCCACTAAATGAGGGAATAATATGTGTGAGGGTACCCCAGGAGAGTTCCAAATGTGTGTGTGTAGAATATATATCCCACGGGGGTAAAATTGAAAAAAGTTGAAAAAATTTTTATTTTGGACTTAGTCATTTTTCCGGCGTTTATCAGACTTTCAGATAGGGGAAATGTCAGTGAGCGTTCCGATTTCAGTTCCAGAGCAATTTGCCCAATGACTCCTTGATATTTAGTCGTTTTCAGCCAATTTTCTGGATTTTTGAAAATATCACTTTTTTATGAAAATATCCATTAAATGAGGGAATAATATGTTTGAGGGTACCCCAGGAGAGTTCCAAATGTGTCTAGGTAGAATATATATCCCACGGGGGTAAAATTGAAAATAGTTTAAAAAATTTTTTTTTTGGCTTAGTCATTTTTACGGCGTTTATCAGACTTTCAGATAGGCGAAATGTCAGTGAGCATTCTGATTTCAGTTCCAGAGCTATTCGCCAAATGAGTACTTGATATTTAGTCGTTTTCAGCCAATATTTTGGATTTTTGAAAATTTCACTTTTTTGTGAAAATATCCACTAAATGAGGGAATAATATGTGTGAGGGTACCCCAGGAGAGTTCCAAATGTGTGTGTGTAGAATATATATCCCACGGGGGTAAAATTGAAAAAAGTTGAAAAAATTTTTATTTTGGACTTAGTCATTTTTCCGGCGTTTATCAGACTTTCAGATAGGGGAAATGTCAGTGAGCGTTCCGATTTCAGTTCCAGAGCAATTCGCCCAATGACTCCTTGATATTTAGTCGTTTTCAGCCAATTTTCTGGATTTTTGAAAATATCACTTTTTTATGAAAATATCCATTAAATGAGGGAATAATATGTTTGAGGGTACCCCAGGAGAGTTCCAAATGTGTGTGGGTAGAATATATATCCCACGGGGGTAAAATTGAAAATAGTTTAAAAAAATTTTTTTTTGGCTTAGTCATTTTTCCGGAGTTTATCAGACTTTCAGATAGGGCAAATGTCAGTGAGCATTCCGATTTCAGTTCCAGAGCGATTCGCCCAATGAGTCCTTGATATTTAGTCGTTTTCAGCCAATTTTCTGGATTTTTGAAAATTTCACTTTTTTGTGAAAATATCCACTAAATGAGGGAATAATATGTGTGAGGGTACCCCAGGAGAGTTCCAAATGTGTGTGTGTAGAATATATATCCCACGGGGGTAAAATTGAAAAAAGTTGAAAAAATTTTTATTTTGGACTTAGTCATTTTTCCGGCGTTTATCAGACTTTCAGATAGGGGAAATGTCAGTGAGCGTTCTTATTTCAGTTACAGAGCGATTCGCCCAATGAGTCCTTGATATTTAGTCGTTTTCAGCCAATTTTCTGGATTTTTGAAAATTTCACTTTTTTGTGAAAATATCCACTAAATGAGGGAATAATATGTGTGAGGGTACCCCAGGAGAGTTCCAAATGTGTGTGGGTAGAATATATATCCCACGGGGCTAAAATTGAAAAAAGTTGAAAAAAATTTTTATTTTGGACTTAGTCATTTTTCCGGCGTTTATCAGACTTTCAGATAGGGCAAATGTCAGTGAGCATTCCGATTTCAGTTCCAGAGCGATTCGCCCAATGAGTCCTTGATATTTAGTCGTTTTCAGCCAATATTTTGGATTTTTGAAAATTTCACTTTTTTGTGAAAATATCCACTAAATGAGGGAATAATATGTGTGAGGGTACCCCAGGAGAGTTCCAAATGTGTGTGGGTAGAATATATATCCCACGGGGCTAAAATTGAAAAAAGTTGAAAAAAATTTTTATTTTGGACTTAGTCATGTTTCCGGCGTTTATCAGACTTTCAGATAGGGGAAATGTCAGTGAGCGTTCGGATTTCAGTTCCAGAGCTATTCGCCCAATGTGTCCTTGATATTTAGTCATTTTCAGCCAATATTTTGGATTTTTGAAAATTTCACTTTTTTTGTGAAAATATCCACTAAATGAGGGAATAATATGTGTGAGGTTACCCCAGGAGAGTTCCAAATGTGTGTAGGTAGAATATATATCCCACGGGGGTAAAATTGAAAAAAGTTGAAAAACATTTTTTTTTGGACTTAGTCATTTTTCCGGCGTTTATCAGACTTTCAGATAGGGGAAATGTCAGTGAGCGTTCCAATTTCAGTTCCAGAGCAATTCGCCCAATGACTCCTTGATATTTAGTCGTTTTCAGCCAATTTTCTGGATTTTTGAAAATATCACTTTTTTATGAAAATATCCATTAAATGAGGGAATAATATGTTTGAGGGTACCCCAGGAGAGTTCCAAATGTGTCTAGGTAGAATATATCCCACGGGGGTAAAATTGAAAATAGTTTAAAAAAATTTTTTTTTGGCTTAGTCATTTTTACGGCGTTTATCAGACTTTCAGATAGGCGAAATGTCAGTGAGCATTCTGATTTCAGTTCCAGAGCTATTCGCCAAATGAGTACTTGATATTTAGTCGTTTTCAGCCAATATTTTGGATTTTTGAAAATTTCACTTTTTTGTGAAAATATCCACTAAATGAGGGAATAATATGTGTGAGGGTACCCCAGGAGAGTTCCAAATGTGTGTGTGTAGAATATATATCCCACGGGGGTAAAATTGAAAAAAGTTGAAAAATTTTTTATTTTGGACTTAGTCATTTTTCCGGCGTTTATCAGACTTTCAGATAGGGGAAATGTCAGTGAGCGTTCCGATTTCAGTTCCAGAGCAATTCGCCCAATGACTCCTTGATATTTAGTCGTTTTCAGCCAATTTTCTGGATTTTTGAAAATATCACTTTTTTATGAAAATATCCATTAAATGAGGGAATAATATGTTTGAGGGTACCCCAGGAGAGTTCCAAATGTGTGTGGGTAGAATATATATCCCACGGGGGTAAAATTGAAAATAGTTTAAAAAAATTTTTTTTTGGCTTAGTCATTTTTCCGGCGTTTATCAGACTTTCAGATAGGGCAAATGTCAGTGAGCATTCCGATTTCAGTTCCAGAGCGATTCGCCCAATGAGTCCTTGATATTTAGTCGTTTTCAGCCAATTTTCTGGATTTTTGAAAATTTCACTTTTTTGTGAAAATATCCACTAAATGATAGAATAATATGTGTGAGGGTACCCCAGGAGAGTTCCAAATGTGTGTGTGTAGAATATATATCCCACGGGGGTAAAATTGAAAAAAGTTGAAAAAATTTTTATTTTGGACTTAGTCATTTTTCCGGCGTTTATCAGACTTTCAGATAGGGGAAATGTCAGTGAGCGTTCTTATTTCAGTTACAGAGCGATTCGCCCAATGAGTCCTTGATATTTAGTCGTTTTCAGCCAATTTTCTGGATTTTTGAAAATTTCACTTTTTTGTGAAAATATCCACTAAATGAGGGAATAATATGTGTGAGGGTACCCCAGGAGAGTTCCAAATGTGTGTGGGTAGAATATATATCCCACGGGGCTAAAATTGAAAAAAGTTGAAAAAAATTTTTATTTTGGACTTAGTCATTTTTCCGGCGTTTATCAGACTTTCAGATAGGGCAAATGTCAGTGAGCATTCCGATTTCAGTTCCAGAGCGATTCGCCCAATGAGTCCTTGATATTTAGTCGTTTTCAGCCAATATTTTGGATTTTTGAAAATTTCACTTTTTTGTGAAAATATCCACTAAATGAGGGAATAATATGTGTGAGGGTACCCCAGGAGAGTTCCAAATGTGTGTGGGTAGAATATATATCCCACGGGGCTAAAATTGAAAAAAGTTGAAAGAAAATTTTTTTTGGCTTAGTCATTTTTCCGGCGTTTATCAGACTTTCAGATAGGGGAAATGTGAGTGAGCATTCTGATTTCAGTTCCAGAGCGATTCGCCCAATGAGTCCTTGATATTTAATCATTTTCAGCCAATTTTCTGGATTTTTGAAAGTTTCACTTTCTTGTGAAAATATCCACTAAATGAGGGAATAATATGTGTGAGGGTACCCCAGGAGAGTTCCAAATGTGTGTAGGTAGAATATATATCCCACGGGGGTAAAATTGAAAAAAGTTGAAATTTTTTTTTTTTTGGACTTAGTCATTTTTCCGGCGTTTATCAGACTTTCAGATAGGCGAAATGTCAGTGAGCATTCTGATTTCAGTTCCAGAGCGATTCGCCCAATGATTCCTTGATATTTAGTCGTTTTCAGCCAATTTTCTGGATTTTTGAAAATTTCACTTTTTTGTGAAAATATTCACTAAATGAGGGAATAATATGTGTGAGGTTGCCCCAGGAGAGTTCCAAATATGTGTAGGTAGAATATATATCCCACGGGGGTAAAATTGAAAAAAGTTGAAAAATTTTTTTTTTTGGACTTAAGTCATTTTTCCGGCGTTTATCAGACTTTCAGATAGGGGAAATGTCAGTGAGCATTCCGATTTCAGTTCCAGAGCGATTCGCCCAATGAGTCCTTGATATTTAGTCGTTTTCAGCCAATATTTTGGATTTTTGAAAATTTCACTTTTTTGTGAAAATATCCACTAAATGAGGGAATAATATGTGTGAGGGTACCCCAGGAGAGTTCCAAATGTGTGTGGGTAGAATATATATCCCACGGGGGTAAACTTGAAAAAAGTTGATAATTTTTTTTTTGGACTTAGTCATTTTTCCGGCGTTTATCAGACTTTCAGATAGGGGAAATGTCAGTGAGCATTCCGATTTCAGTTCCAGAGCAATTCGCCCAATGACTCCTTGATATTTAGTCGTTTTCAGCCAATTTTCTGGATTTTTGAAAATTTCACTTTTTTGTGAAAATATCCACTAAATGAGGGAATAATATGTGTGAGGGTACCCCAGGAGAGTTCCAAATGTGTGTGTTTAGAATATATATCCCACGGGGGTAAAATTGAAAAAAGTTGAAAAAATTTTTATTTTGGACTTAGTCATTTTTCCGGCTTTTATCAGACTTTCAGATAGGGCAAATGTCAGTGAGCATTCCGATTTCAGTTCCAGAGCGATTCGCCCAATGAGTCCTTGATATTTAGTCGTTTTCAGCCAATATTTTGGATTTTTGAAAATTTCACTTTTTTGCGAAAATATCCATTAAATGAGGGAATAATATGTTTGAGGGTACCCCAGGAGAGTTCCAAATGTGTGTGGGTAGAATATATATCCCACGGGGGTAAAATTGAAAATAGTTTAAAAAAATTTTTTTTTGGCTTAGTCATTTTTCCGGCGTTTATCAGACTTTCAGATAGGGCAAATGTCAGTGAGCATTCCGATTTCAGTTCCAGAGCGATTCGCCCAATGAGTCCTTGATATTTAGTCGTTTTCAGCCAATATTTTGGATTTTTGAAAATTTCACTTTTTTGCGAAAATATCCATTAAATGAGGGAATAATATGTTTGAGGGTACCCCAGGAGAGTTCCAAATGTGTGTGGGTAGAATATATAAGCTTTTTTCACTGTTTTCAGAACATTAACAATAAGAACATGGAAGAGTCCAGGAGCCATTTGGTGAGCTGCATATCCTGCTACATGTTCACAGACTTGCCAGTGGAAAAGCCAAACTTCACATGCCAGAAATGTAAGCTTGTGTCCCTGTTGGAGGAAAAGTTGCAAAATCTAGAAGAGAGGTTAACTACCTTGAAAATCATTAAGGAAGGTGAAGAGTTCTTAGACAGAGCAGAATTATCTCTTCATGATTCAGAAAGAGAAGAAATTCGAACCGCACCTGACGAAACAGAGGAATGGAAGCATGTGACCCACAGAAGCAGGAGGATCGAGAGGCAGTCAGCACCCATACTGCTCAGGAACCAGTACCAGGCTCTCACGCAGGAGAACCATGAAGAAATACAGCAAAATAAGACTTTGCCAGCAATGAATAACCTTGTAAGCCCTCAGAATCCTCCTGGATGGAGAAAGAAGAATGTTGTGAAGAAAAAACGGAGAGTGGTGGTCATGGGGGATTCCCTGTTAAGAGGAACAGAGGCCGCTATCTGCAGACCAGACATAACCTCAAGAGAAATGTGCTGTCTTCCAGGAGCAAAAATTAAAGATGTGTCTGACAGGATATCAAGACTCTTCAGACCTACAGATCACTACCCATTCCTGCTAATACATGTGGGGACAAATGACACCGCAAGAAAGGACCTGGAAACCATCTGCAGTGACTTTGAAGACTTAGGCAAGAAAGTGAAAGAATTGGGAGCGCAGGTGGTCTTCTCATCCATCCTCCCAGTGGATGGCCATGGAACAATGAGGTGGAATAAGATTCTACAGGTGAACAACTGGCTACGTCGATGGTGCCGTCAACAAGGATTTGGATTTCTGGATCACGGAATGAATTACCTATACGATGGACTACTTGCTAGAGATGGGGTGCACATTACGAAGACTGGAAAACATGTATTTGGAAGTCGCCTTGCTACACTCATCAGAAGAGCTTTAAACTAGAACAATGTGGGAAGGGAAGCAAAAGGCCAGAAAAAGCCATACAGCTGACAAATACTATTGAGATCTCTGCTACTGGAAGTGGAAAAGGAGAACAAAGACAAAACAATTTAAATAATAAAAATATGCGAGGAAGAGAAACCAATCACAAACTAAAATGTTTTTATACAAATGCACAAAGCATGGGCAACAAACAGGAGAATTGGAACTACTAATGCAGGAAAAGGAATATGATGTCATTGGAATCACTGAAACTTGGTGGGACGATACACATGATTGGAATAAAAGGCTAAAAGGATACAACTTATTTGCAAGAAACAGACTTGATAAACGAGGAGGAGGTGTTGCATTGTATGTTAGAAAAGCGTATATCTGCACAGAGATTGAAGCTTCAGAGACTGTGAGTTCTGTGGAAACTGTTTGGGTAAGAATACAAGGAGAGAACAACGGAAAGGACACCATTGTAGGCATTTACTACAGGCCACCTGGGCAAGCTGAAGATATGGATGAACTCTTTATGTATCAAATGACCAAGTTCTCCAAAAAATATGACGTAGTGGTCATGGGAGATTTCAACTATCCAGACATTTGTTGGGAATCTCTCTCAAGTAAAACTAACAGGTCAAGCAAATTCTTATCCTCTCTTGCTGACAACTTTATCTTCCAAAAGGTAGGGGAGAAAACAAGGGGATGTGCTACTTTGGATCTAATCCTTATAAACAGGGAGGAAATGGTTGAGGAGGTAAAGGTGGCTGGGACCCTAGGAGGCAGCGATCATGCTATTCTAGAATTTTGGATAACTAGAGGAGGAAGACATGTGAAGACTCAAACTTCAAGGTTAGATTTTAGAAAGGCAGATTTTAAGAGACTCAGAAAGAGAATAGGAGGGATCCAATGGCTGGATGTCCTTAAGGACAAAAATGTCCAGGAAGGATGGGAAATTTTTAAAAATGAGATTCTCAAAGCACAATCGTTAACAATCCCGAAAAGTAGGAAGAATGGGAAGCATTTAAGGAAACCAGGATGGATGAACACAGAACTTAAACACATGCTAAAAAGAAAGAAAGAAATGTTTATTAAATGGAAAGAGGGAGGCATATCTAAAGAAGATTATAATGCAGTCTGCAGATCCTGCAGGGCACGTATCAGGTTAGCTAAAGCTGACAATGAATTAAGGCTTGCAAGAGATGTCAAAAGCAATAAAAAAGGAATTTGGGGGTATGTCAAAAGTAAAAGAAAAGTCAAAGATGCTATAGGATTTTTACAGGATGAAAATGGAGAAATGGTAAGAGAGGATGTTGAGAAGGCCGAACTTTTTAATTCCTATTTTGCATCTGTTTTCTCTCAGAAAGAAAATGTAACATCAACTGATCTTCACTGTCCTTTTAAAGGAATAGAGGAATCCAAGTTATCTGTAAACAGAAAGATTGTGAGGGAATATTTAGCTAACATGAATGAGTTCAAGTCTCCAGGTCCAGATGAATTACACCCCAGAGTACTGAAGGAGATCGTAGAAGAAATTTTAGAACCACTCTCCATAATCTTTGAAAATTCTTGGAGAACAGGAGAAGTCCCAGAAGACTGGAGAAGAGCAAATGTTGTTCCTATCTTCAAAAAGGGGAAGAAGGTGGACCCAGGGAACTATAGGCCGGTGAGTCTGACTTCTATACCAGGAAAGATCTTTGAACAAATTATTAAACAACATGTATGTAAGTACATGGATAAGAATGAAGTGATTAACCAGAGTCAGCATGGGTTTGTAACTAACAAGTCATGTCAGACTAACTTAATTTCCTTCTATGACAGAATCACTGACTGGGTGGATCAGGGAAATGCTGTAGATATAGTATATCTTGACTTCAGCAAAGCATTTGACAAAGTATCTCACACCATCCTTATTGAAAAAATGACCAAGTATGCAATGGACCAGGCAACTGTTAGGTGGATTCATAACTGGCTTAGTGATCGGACTCAAAGGGTGGTTGTAAATGGCTTCACATCCAGCTGGATGAATGTCTCAAGTGGGGTACCACAGGGCTCCGTCCTGGGACCTGTATTGTTCAACATCTTTATCAATGATTTAGATGAAGGAATTGAGGGTAAACTGATTAAATTTGCTGATGACACAAAGCTAGGAGGGATAGCTAATACTAGAGAAGAGAGAGAGAGGATTCAAAAAGACCTAAATAAACTGGAGCAGTGGGCAGCAACCAACAGAATGGTTTTTAACAGGGAAAAATGCAAAGTACTACATCTGGGCAATAAAAATGAAAAAAGCATATACAGAATGGGAGGAATAGAGCTAAGCAACAGTACATGTGAAAAAGACTTAGGTATACTAATAGATCATAGACTGAACATGAGTCAACAGTGTGATGCAGCAGCAAAAAAGGCAAATACAATTCTGGGATGTATTAACAGAAGCATACAGTCTAGATCACGTGAAGTCATTATCGGTCTTTACTCCTCTTTGGTCAGACCTCATCTGGAATACTGTGTACAGTTTTGGGCACCACATTTTAAAAAAGACATAGACAAACTGGAGCAAGTTCAGAGAAGAGCGACCAGAATGGTGACTGGTCTGCAAACCATGTCCTATGAGGAACGGTTGCAGGATTTGGGAATGTTTAGCTTGCAAAAAAGAAGACTGAGAGGAGACTTAATAGCTGTCTACAAATATGTCAAGGGCTGTCACATTGTAGAAGGATCATCTTTATTCTCATTTGCACAAGGAAAGACTAGAAGCATTGGGATGAAACTAAATGGGAGGAGACACAGATTAGATATTAGAAAAAACTTTTTGACAGTTAGGGTGATTAATGAGTGGAACAGGCTGCCACGAGAGGTGGTGAGTTCCCCTTCAATGGACGTCTTCAAACAGAGGCTGGACAGACATCTGTCTGAGATGATTTAGTGAATCCTGCTTTGAGCAGGGGGTTGGACCAGATGACCCAGGAGGTCCCTTCCAACTCTACCATTCTATGATTCTATGATATATCCCACTAGGGTAAAATTGAAAATAGTTTAAAAAAATTTTTTTTTGGCTTAGTCATTTTTCCGGCGTTTATCAGACTTTCAGATAGGGCAAATGTCAGTGAGCATTCCGATTTCAGTTCCAGAGCGATTCGCCCAATGAGTCCTTGATATTTAATCGTTTTCAGCCAATTTTCTGGATTTTTGAAAATATCACTTTTTTATGAAAATATCCATTAAATGAGGGAATAATATGTTTGAGGGTACCCCAGGAGAGTTCCAAATGTGTGTGGGTAGAATATATATCCCACGGGGGTAAAATTGAAAAAAGTTGAAAGAAAATTTTTTTTGGCTTAGTCATTTTTCCGGCGTTTATCAGACTTTCAGATAGGGGAAATGTCAGTGAGCATTCTGATTTCAGTTCCAGAGCGATTCGCCCAATGAGTCCTTGATATTTAGTCGTTTTCAGCCAATTTTCTGGATTTTTGAAAGTTTCACTTTCTTGTGAAAATATCCACTAAATGAGGGAATAATATGTGTGAGGTTACCCCAGGAGAGTTCCAAATGTGTGTAGGTAGAATATATATCCCACGGGGGTAAAATTGAAAAAAGTTGAACATTTTTTTTTTTTGGACTTAGTCATTTTTCCGGCGTTTATCAGACTTTCAGATAGGGGAAATGTCAGTGAGCATTCTGATTTCAGTTCCAGAGCGATTCGCCCAATGAGTCCTTGATATTTAGTCGTTTTCAGCCAATTTTCTGGATTTTTGAAAGTTTCACTTTCTTGTGAAAATATCCACTAAATGAGGGAATAATATGTGTGAGGGAACCCCAGGAGAGTTCCAAATGTGTGTAGGTAGAATATATATCCCACGGGGGTAAAATTGAAAAAAGTTGAAAAACATTTTTTTTTGCACTTAGTCATTTTTCCGGCGTTTATCAGACTTTCAGATAGGGGAAATGTCAGAGAGCATTCTGATTTCAGTTCCAGAGCGATTCGCCCAATGAGTCCTTGATATTTAGTCGTTTTCAGCCAATTTTCTGGATTTTTGAAAGTTTCACTTTCTTGTGAAAATATCCACTAAATGAGGGAATAATATGTGTGAGGGTACCCCAGGAGAGTTCCAAATGTGTGTGGGTAGAATATATATCCCACGGGGGTAAAATTGAAAAAAGTTGAAAATTTATTTTTTTTTGGACTTAGTCATTTTTCCTGCGTTTATCAGACTTTCAGATAGGGGAAATGTCAGTGAGGGTTCGGATTTCAGTTCCAGAGCGATTCGCCCAATGTGTCCTTGATATTTAGTCATTTTCAGCCAATATTTTGGATTTTTGAAAATTTCACTTTTTTGTGAAAATATCCACTAAATGAGGGAATAGTATGTGTGACGGTACCCCAGGAGAGTTCCAAATGTGTGTAGGTAGAATATATATCCCACGGGGGTAAAATTGAAAAAGTTGAAATTTTTTTTTTTTTGGACTTAGTCATTTTTCCGGCATTTATCAGACTTTCAGATAGGGGAAATGTCAGTGAGCATTCTGATTTCAGTTCCAGAGCGATTCGCCCAATGAGTCCTTGATATTTAGTCGTTTTCAGCCAATTTTCTGGATTTTTGAAAATTTCACTTTTTTGTGAAAATATCCACTAAATGAGGGAATAATATGTGTGAGGTTGCCCCAGGAGAGTTCCAAATATGTGTAGGTAGAATATATATCCCACGGGGGTAAAATTGAAAAAAGTTGAAAAAAATTTTTTTTTGGACTTAGTCATTTTTCCGGCGTTTATCAGACTTTCAGATAGGGGAAATGTCAGTGAGGGTTCGGATTTCAGTTCCAGAGCGATTCGCCCAATGTGTCCTTGATATTTAGTCATTTTCAGCCAATATTTTGGATTTTTGAAAATTTCACTTTTTTGTGAAAATATCCACTAAATGAGGGAATAATATGTGTGAGGTTACCCCAGGAGAGTTCCAAATGTGTGTAGGTAGAATATATATCCCACGGGGGTAAAATTGAAAAAAGTTGAACATTTTTTTTTTTGGACTTAGTCATTTTTCCGGCGTTTATCAGACTTTCAGATAGGGGAAATGTCAGTGAGCATTCCGATTTCAGTTCCAGAGCGATTCGCCCAATGAGTCCTTGATATTTAGTCGTTTTCAGCCAATATTTTGGATTTTTGAAAATTTCACTTTTTTGCGAAAATATCCACTAAATGAGGGAATAATATGTGTGAGGGTACCCCAGGAGAGTTCCAAATGTGTGTGTTTAGAATATATATCCCACGGGGGTAAAATTGAAAAAAGTTGAAAAAAAATTTATTTTGGACTTAGTCATTTTTCCAGCGTTTATCAGACTTTCAGATAGGGCAAATGTCAGTGAGCGTTCCGATTTCAGTTCCAGAGCGATTCGCCCAATGAGTCCTTGATATTTAGTCATTTTCAGCCAATATATTGGAATTTTGAAAATTTCACTTTCTTGTGACAATATACACTAAATGAGGGAATAATATGTGTGAGGGTACCCCAGGAGAGTTCCAAATGTGTGTGGGTAGAATATATATCCCACGGGGGTAAAATTGAAAAAAGTTGAAAAAAAATTTTTTTTGGACTTAGTCATTTTTCCGGCGTTTATCAGACTTTCAGATTAGGCAAATTTAAGTGAGCATTCCGATTTCAGTTCCAGAGCGATTCACCCAATGAGTCCTTGATATTTTGTCGTTTTCAGCCAATATTTTGGATTTTTGGAAATTTCACTTTCTTTTGACAATATCCACTAAATGAGGGAATAATATGTGTGAGGGTACCCCAGGAGAGTTCCAAATGTGTGTGGGTAGAATATATATCCTACGGGAGTAAAATTGAAAAAAGTTGAAAATTTTTTTTTATTGAACTTAGTCATTTTTCCGGCGTTTATCAGACTTTCAGATAGGGGAAATGTCAGTCAGCATTCCGATTTCAGTTCCAGAGCGATTCGCCCAATGAGTCCTTGATATTTTGTCGTTTTCAGCCAATATTTTGGATTTTTGAAATTTTCACTTTCTTATGAAAATATCTACTAAATGAGGGAATAATATGTGTGAGGGTACCCCAGGAGAGTTTCAAATGTGTGTGGGTAGAATATATATCCCACGGGGGTAAAATTGAAAAAAGTTTAAAAAATTTTTTTTTGGACTTAGTCATTTTTCCGGCGTTTATCAGACTTTCAGATAGGGCAAATGTCAGTGAGCGTTCCGATTTCAGTTCCAGAGCGATTCGCCCAATGAGTCCTTGATATTTAGTCATTTTCAGCCAATATTTTGGATTTTTGAAAATTTCACTTTCTTGTGACAATATACACTAAATGAGGGAATAATATGTGTGAGGGTACCCCAGGAGAGTTCCAAATGTGTGTGGGTAGAATATATATCCCACGGGGGTAAAATTGAAAAAAGTTGAAAAAAAATTTTTTTTGGACTTAGTCATTTTTCCGGCGTTTATCAGACTTTCAGATTAGGCAAATTTAAGTGAGCGTTCCGATTTCAGTTCCAGAGCGATTCACCCAATGAGTCCTTGATATTTTGTCGTTTTCAGCCAATATTTTGGATTTTTGGAAATTTCACTTTCTTTTGACAATATCCACTAAATGAGGGAATAATATGTGTGAGGGTACCCCAGGAGAGTTCCAAATGTGTGTGGGTAGAATATATATCCTACGGGAGTAAAATTGAAAAAAGTTGAAAAATTTTTTTTATTGAACTTAGTCATTTTTCCGGCGTTTATCAGACTTTCAGATAGGGGAAATGTCAGTCAGCATTCCGATTTCAGTTCCAGAGCGATTCGCCCAATGAGTCATTGATATTTTGTCATTTTCAGCCAATATTTTGGATTTTTGAAATTTTCACTTTCTTGTGACAATATCCACTAAATGAGGGAATAATATGTGTGAGGGTACCCCAGGAGAGCTCCAAATGTGTGTGGGTAGAATATATATCCTACGGGGGTAAAACTGAAAAAAGTTGAAAAAGAATTTTTTTGGACTTATTCATTTCTCCGGCGTTTATTAGACTTTCAGATAGGGCAAATTTCAGTGAGCGTTCCGATTTCAGTTCCAGAGCGATTCGCCCAATGAGTCCTTGATATTTAGTCGTTTTCAGCCAATATTTTGGAATTTTGAAAATTTCACTTTCTTGTGACAATATCCACTAAATGAGGGAATAATATGTGTGAGGGTACCCCAGGAGAGTTCCAAATGTGTGTGGGTAGAATATATATCCCACGGGGGTAAAATTGAAAAAAGTTTAAAAAAAAATTTTTTCTACTTAGTCATTTTTCCGGCATTTACCAGACTTTCAGATAGGGGAAATGTCAGTCAGCATTCCGATTTCAGTTCCACAGCGATTCACCCAATGAGTCCTTGATATTTTGTCGTTTTCAGCCAATATTTTGGATTTTTGGAAATTTCACTTTCTTGTGACAATATCCACTAAATGAGGGAATAATATGTGTGAGGGTACCCCAGGAGAGTTCCAAATTTGTGTGGGTAGAATATATATCCCACGGGGGTAAAATTGAAAAAAGTTTAAAAAAATTTTTTTTTCTACTTAGTCATTTTTCCGGCATTTATCAGACTTTCAGGTAGGGGAAATGTCAGTCAGCATTCCGATTTCAGTTCCAGAGCGATTCACCCAATGAGTCCTTGATATTTTGTCGTTTTCAGCCAATATTCTGGATTTTTGAAATTTTCACTTTCTTGTGACAATATCCACTAAATGAGGGAATAATATGTGTGAGGGTACCCCAGGAGAGTTCCAAATGTGTGTGGGTAGAATATATATCCCACGGGGGTAAAATTGAAAAAAGTTTAAAAAAATTTTTTTTTCTACTTAGTCATTTTTCCGGCATTTATCAGACTTTCAGATAGGGGAAATGTCAGTCAGCATTCCGATTTCAGTTCCAGAGCGATTCGCCCAATGAGTCCTTGATATTTTGTCATTTTCAGCCAATATTTTGGATTTTTGAAATTTTCACTTTCTTGTGACAATATCCACTAAATGAGGGAATAATATGTGTGAGGGTACCCCAGGAGTGTTCCAAATGTGTGTGGGAAGAATATATATCCTACGGGGGTAAAACTGAAAAAAGTTGAAAAAAAATTTTTTTGGACTTATTCATTTCTCCGGCGTTTATCAGACTTTCAGATAGGGCAAATGTCAGTGAGCGTTCCGATTTCAGTTCCAGAGCAATTCGCCCAATGACTCCTTGATATTTAGTCGTTTTCAGCCAATTTTCTGGAGTTTTGAAAATTTCACTTTTTTGTGAAAATATCCACTAAATGAGGGAATAATATGTGTGAGGGTACCCCAGGAGAGTTCCAAATGTGTGTGGGTAGAATATTTATCCCACGGGGGTAAAATTGAAAAAAGTTGAAAAAAATTTTTTTTTGGACTTAGTCATTTTTCTGGCGTTTATCAGACTTTCAGATTAGGCAAATTTAAGTGAGCGTTCCGATTTCAGTTCCAGAGCGATTCACCCAATGAGTCCTTGATATTTTGTCGTTTTCAGCCAATATTTTGGATTTTTGGAAATTTCACTTTCTTGTGACAATATCCACTAAATGAGGGAATAATATGTGTGAGGGTACCCAGGAGAGTTCCAAATGTGTGTGGGTAGAATATACAGTACAGACCAAAAGTTTGGACACATCTTCTCATTTAAAGATTTTTCTGTATTTTCACGACTATGAAAATTGTACATTCACACTGAAGGCATCAAAACTATGAATTAACACATGTGGAAATATATATTTAACAAAAAAGTGTGAAACAACTGAAAATATGTCTTATATTCTAAGTTCTTCAAAGTAGCCACCTTTTGCTTTTATGACTGCTTTGCACACTCTTGGCATGCTCTTGATGAGCTTCAAGAGGTAGTCACCGGAAATGGTCTTCCAACAATCTTGAAGGAGTTCCCAGAGATGCTTAGCACTTGTTGGCCCTTTTGCCTTCACTCTGCGGTCCAGCTCACCCCAAACCATCTCGAGTGGGTTCAGGTCTGGTGACTGTGGAGGCCAGGTCATCTGGCGTAGCACCCCTGCACTCTCTTTCTTGGTCATATAGTCCTTACACAGCCTGGAGGTGTGTTTGGGGTCATTGTCCTGTTTAAAAATAAATGATGGTCCAACTAAACGCAAACCGGATGGAATAGCATGCCGCTGCAACATGCTGTGGTAGCTATGCTGGTTCAGTATGCCTTCAATTTTGAATAAATCCCCAACAGTGTCACGAGAAAAGCATCCCCACACCATCACACCTCCTCCTCCATGCTTTACGGTGGGAAACAGGCATGAAGAGTCCATCCGTTCACTTTTTCTGCGCCGCACAAAGACACGGTGGTTGGAACCAAAGATCTCAGATTTGGACTCATCAGACCAAAGCACAGATTTCCACTGGTCTAATGTCCATTCCTTGTGTTCTTTAGCCCAAACAAGTCTCTTCTGCTTGTTGCCTGTCTTTAGCAGTGGTTTCCTAGCAGCTATTTTACCATGAAGGCCTGCTGCACAAAGTCTACTCTTAACAGTTGTTGAAGAGATGTGTCTGCTGCTAGAACTCTGTGTGGCATTGACCTGGTCTCTAATCTGAGCTGCTGTTAAACTACGATTTCTAAGGCTGGTGACTCGGATAAACTTATCCTCAGAAGCAGAGGTGACTCTTGGTCTTCCTTTCCTGGGGCGGTCCTCATGTGAGCCAGTTTCTTTGTAGCGCTTGATGGTTTTTGCAACTGCACTTGGGGACACTTTCAAAGTTTTCCCAATTTTTCGGACTGAGTGACCTTCATTTCTTAAAGTAATGATGGCCACCCGTTTTTCTTTACTTAGAATTTGTATTATGGCAAGAAAAAAGCAGCTAACAGTCTATTCAGTAGGACTATTAGCTTTGTATCCACCTGACTTCTGCACAACACAACTGATGGTCCCAACCCCATTTATAAGGCAAGAAATCCCACTTATTAAACCTGACAGGGCACACCTGTGATGTGAAACCATTTCCGGTGACTACCTCTTGAAGCTCATCAAGAGAATGCCAAGAGTGTGCAAAGCAGTCATCAAAGCAAAAGGTGGCTACTTTGAAGAACCTAGAATATAAGACATATTTTCAGCTGTTTCACACTTTTTTGTTAAGTATATAATTCCACATGTGTTAATTCATAGTTTTGATGCCTTCAGTGTGAATGTACAATTTTTATACTTATGAAAATACAGAAAAATCTTTAAATGAGAAGGTGTGTCCAAACTTTTGGTCTGTACTGTAAATCCCACGGGGGTAAAATTGAAAAAAGTTAAAAAAAAATTTTTTTTCTACTTAGTCATTTTTCCGGCATTTATCAGACTTTCAGATAGGGGAAATGTCAGTGAGCATTCCGATTTCAGTTCCAGAGAGAATCGCCCAATGAGTCCTTGATATTTAGTCGTTTTCAGCCAATTTTCTGGAGTTTTGAAAATTTCATTTTTTTGTGAAAATATCCACTAAATGAGGGAATAATATGTGTGAGGGATCCCCAGGAGAGTTCCAAATGTGTGTGGGTAGAATATATATCCCACGGGGGTAAAATTGAAAAAAGTTGAAAAAATTTTTTTTTTGGACTTAGTCATTTTTCTGGCGTTTATCAGACTTTCAGATAGGGGAAATGTCAGTGAGCATTCCGATTTCAGTTCCAGAGCAATTCGCCCAATGAGTCCTTGATATTTTGTCGTTTTCAGCCAATATTTTGGATTTTTGAAATTTTCACTTTCTTGTGACAATATCCACTAAATGAGGGAATAATATGTGTGAGGGTACCCCAGGAGAGTTCCAAATGTGTGTGGGTAGAATATATATCCTACGGGGGTAAAACTGAAAAAAGTTGAAAAAAAATTTTTTTGGACTTATTCATTTCTCCGGCGTTTATCAGACTTTCAGAAAGGGCAAATGTCAGTGAGCGTTCCGATTTCAGTTCCAGAGCGATTCGCCCAATGAATCCATGATATTTAGTCGTTTTCAGCCAATTGTCTGGAGTTTTGAAAATTTCACTTTCTTGTGACAATATCCACTAAATGAGGGAATAATATGTGTGAGGGTACCCCAGGAGAGTTCCAAATGTGTGTGGGTAGAATATATATCCTACGGGGGTAAAGCAGAAAAAAGTTGAAAAAAAATTTTTTTGAACTTATTCATTTCTCCGGCGTTTATCAGACTTTCAGATAGGGCAAATGTCAGTGAGCGTTCCGATTTCAGTTCCAGAGCGATTCGCCCAATGAGTCCATGATATTTAGTCGTTTTCAGCCAATATTTTGGAATTTTGAAAATTTCACTTTCTTGTGACAATATACACTAAATGAGGGAATAATATGTATGAGGGTACCCCAGGAGAGTTCCAAATGTGTGTGGGTAGAATATATATCCCACGGGGGTAAAATTGAAAAAAGTTGAAAAAAAATTTTTTTTGGACTTAGTCATTTTTCCGGCGTTTATCAGACTGTCTGATTAGGCAAATTTAAGTGAGCGTTCCGATTTCAGTTCCAGAGCGATTCACCCAATGAGTCCTTGATATTTTGTCGTTTTCAGCCAATATTTTGGATTTTTGGAAATTTCACTTTCTTTTGACAATATCCACTAAATGAGGGAATAATATGTGTGAGGGTACCCCAGGAGAGTTCCAAATGTGTGTGGGTAGAATATATATCCTACGGGAGTAAAATTGAAAAAAGTTGAAAAATTTTTTTTATTGAACTTAGTCATTTTTCCGGCGTTTATCAGACTTTCAGATAGGGCAAATGTCAGTGAGCGTTCCGATTTCAGTTCCAGAGCGATTCGCCCAATGAGTCCTGGATATTTAGTCGTTTTCAGCCAATATTTTGGAATTTTGAAAATTTCACTTTCTTGTGACAATATCTACTAAATGAGGGAATAATATATGTGAGCGTACCCCAGGAGAGTTCCAAATGTGTGTGGGTAGAATATATATCCCACGGGGGTAAAATTGAAAAAAGTTGAAAAAAATTTTTTTTTGGACTTAGTCATTTTTCCGGCGTTTATCAGACTTTCAGATTAGGCAAATTTAAGTGAGCATTCCGATTTCAGTTCCAGAGCGATTCACCCAATGTGTCCTTGATATTTTGTCGTTTTCAGCCAATATTTTGGATTTTTGGAAATTTCACTTTCTTGTGACAATATCCACTAAATGAGGGAATAATATGTGTGAGGGTACCCCAGGAGAGTTCCAAATGTGTGTGGGTAGAATATATATCCCACGGGGGTAAAATTGAAAAAAGTTTAAAAAAATTTTTTTTTCTACTTAGTCATTTTTCCGGCATTTATCAGACTTTCAGATAGGGGAAATGTCAGTGAGCATTCCGATTTCAGTTCCAGAGCGAATCGCCAAATGAGTCCTTGATATTTAGTCGTTTTCAGCCAATTTTCTGGAGTTTTGAAAATTTCATTTTTTTGTGAAAATATCCACTAAATGAGGGAATAATATGTGTGAGGGATCCCCAGGAGAGTTCCAAATGTGTGTGGGTAGAATATATATCCCACGGGGGTAGAATTGAAAAAAGTTGAAAAAAAATGTTTTTGGACTTAGTCATTTTTCCGGCGTTTATCAGACTTTCAGATTAGGCAAATTTAAGTGAGCGTTCCGATTTCAGTTCCAGAGCGATTCACCCAATGAGTCCTTGATATTTTGTCGTTTTCAGCCAATATTTTGGATTTTTGGAAATTTCACTTTCTTTTGACAATATCCACTAAATGAGGGAATAATATGTGTGAGGGTACCCCAGGAGATTTCCAAATGTGTGTGGGTAGAATATATATCCCACGGGGGTAAAATTGAAAAAAGTTGAAAAATTTTTTTTATTGAACTTAGTCATTTTTCCGGCGTTTATCAGACTTTCAGATAGGGGAAATGTCAGTCAGCATTCCGATTTCAGTTCCAGAGCGATTCGCCCAATGAGTCCCTGATATTTTGTCGTTTTCAGTCAATATTTTGGATTTTTGAAATTTTCACTTTCTTGTGAAAATATCTACTAAATGAGGGAATAATATGTGTGAGGGTACCCCAGGAGAGTTCCAAATTTGTGTGGGTAGAATATATATCCCACGGGGGTAGAATTGAAAAAAGTTTAAAAAAATTTTTTTTTGGACTTAGTCATTTTTCCGGCGTTTATCAGACTTTCAGATAGGGCAAATGTCAGTGAGCGTTCCGATTTCAGTTCCAGAGCGATTCGCCCAATGAGTCCTTGATATTTAGTCGTTTTCAGCCAATATTTTGGAATTTTGAAAATTTCACTTTCTTGTGACAATATACACTAAATGAGGGAATAATATGTGTGAGGGTACCCCAGGAGAGTTCCAAATGTGTGTGGGTAGAATGTATATCCCACGGGGGTAAAATTGAAAAAAGTTGAAAAAAATTTTTTTTTGGACTTAGTCATTTTTCCGGCGTTTATCAGACTTTCAGATTAGGCAAATTTAAGTGAGCGTTCCAATTTCAGCTCCAGAGCGATTCACCCAATGAGTCCTTGATATTTTGTCGTTTTCAGCCAATATTTTGGATTTTTGGAAATTTCACTTTCTTGTGACAATATCCACTAAATGAGGGAATAATATGTGTGAGGGTACCCCAGGAGAGTTCCAAATGTGTGTGGGTAGAATATATATCCCACGGGGGTAAAATTGAAAAAAGTTGAAAAAAATTTTTTTTTGTACTTAGTCATTTTTCCGGCGTTTATCAGACTTTCAGATTAGGCAAATTTAAGTGAGCGTTCCGATTTCAGTTCCAGAGCGATTCACCCAATGAGTCCTTGGTATTTTGTCGTTTTCAGCCAATATTTTGGATTTTTGGAAATTTCACTTTCTTGTGACAATATCCACTAAATGAGGGAATAATATGTGTGAGGGTACCCCAGGAGAGTTCCAAATGTGTGTGGGTAGAATATATATCCCACGGGGGTAAAATTGAAAAAAGTTTAAAAAAAAATTTTTTTCTACTTAGTCATTTTTCCGGCATTTATCAGACTTTCAGATAGGGGAAATGTCAGTGAGCATTCCGATTTCAGTTCCAGAGCGAATCGCCCAATGAGTCCTTGATATTTAGTCGTTTTCAGCCAATTTTCTGGAGTTTTGAAAATTTCACTTTTTTGTGAAAATATCCACTAAATGAGGGAATAATATGTGTGAGGGATCCCCAGGAGAGTTCCAAATGTTTGTGGGTAGAATATATATCCCACGGGGGTAAAATTGAAAAAAGTTGAAAAAAATTTTTTTTTGGACATAGTCATTTTTCCGGCGTTTATCAGACTTTCAGATAGGGCAAATGTCAGTGAGCGTTCCGATTTCAGTTCCAGAGTGATTCGCCCAATGAGTCCTTGATATTTAGTCGTTTTCAGCCAATATTTTGGAATTTTGAAAATTTCAATTTCTTGTGACAATATACACTAAATGAGGGAATAATATGTGTGAGGGTACCCCAGGAGAGTTCCAAATGTGTTTGGGTAGAATATATATCCCACGGGGGTAAAATTGAAAAAAGTTGAAAAAAAATTTTTTTTGTACTTAGTCATTTTTCCGGCGTTTATCAGACTTTCAGATTAGGCAAATTTAAGTGAGCGTTCCGATTTCAGTTCCAGAGCGATTCACCCAATGAGTCCTTGATATTTTGTCGTTTTCAGCCAATATTTTGGATTTTTGGAAATTTCACTTTCTTGTGACAATATCCACTAAATGAGGGAATAATATGTGTGAGGGTACCCCAGGAGAGTTCCAAATGTGTGTGGGTAGAATATATATCCTACGGGGGTAAAATTGAAAAAAGTTGAAAAATTTTTTTTTTTGAACTTAGTCATTTTTGCGGCGTTTATCAGAATTTCAGATAGGGCAAATGTCAGTGAGCGTTCCGATATCAGTTCCAGAGCGATTCGCCCAATGAGTCCTTGATATTTCGTCGTTTTCAGCCAATATTTTGGATTTTTGAAAATTTCACTTTCTTGTGACAATATCCACTAAATGAGGGAATAATATGTGTGAGGGTACCCCAGGAGAGTTCCAAAATGTGTGTGAGTAGAATATATATCCTACGGGGGTAAAACTGAAAAAAGTTGAAAAAAATTTTTTTGGGACTTAGTCATTTCTCCGGCGTTTATCAGACTTTCAGATAGGGCAAATGTCAGTGAGCGTTCCGATTTCAGTTCCAGAGCGGTTCGCCCACTGAGTCCTTGATATTTAGTCGTTTTCAGCCAATTTCCTGGATTTTTGAAAATTTCACTTTTTTGTGAAAATATCCACTAAATGAGTTAATAATATGTGTGAGGGCACCCCAGGAGAGTTCCAAAATGTGTGTGGGTAGAATATATATCCTACGGGGGTAAAACTGAAAAAAGTTGAAAACAAATTTTTTTGGACTTAGTCATTTCTCCGGCGTTTAGCAGACTTTCAGATAGGGGAAATGTCAGTGAGCATTCCGATTTCAGTTCCAGAGCGATTCGCCCAATGAGTCCTTGATATTTAGTCGTTTTCAGCCAATTTTCTGGATTTTTGAAAATTTAACTTTTTTGTGAAAATATCCACTAAATGAGGGAATAATATGTGTGAGGGTACCCCAGGAGAGTTCCAAATGTGTGTGGGTAGAAAATATATCCCACGGGGGTAAAATTGAAAAAAGTTGAAAAATTTATTTTTTTGGACTTAGTCATTTTTCCGGCGTTTATCAGACTTTCAGATAGGGCAAATGTCAGTGAGCATTCCGATTTCAGTTCCAGAGCGATTCGCCCAATGAGTCCTTGATATTTAGTCGTTTTCAGCCAATATTTTGGAATTTTGAAAATTTCAATTTCTTGTGACAATATACACTAAATGAGGGAATAATATGTGTGAGGGTACCCCAGGAGAGTTCCAAATGTGTGTGGGTAGAATATATATCCCACGGGGGTAAAATTGAAAAAAGTTGAAAAAATTTTTTTTTTGTACTTAGTAATTTTTCCGGCGTTTATCAGACTTTCAGATTAGGCAAATTTAAGTGAGAGTTCCGATTTCAGTTCCAGAGCGATTCACCCAATGTGTCCTTGATATTTTGTCGTTTTCAGCCAATATTTTGGATTTTTGGAAATTTCACTTTCTTGTGACAATATCCACTAAATGAGGGAATAATATGTGTGAGGGTACCCCAGGAGAGTTCCAAATGTGTGTGGGTAGAATATATATCCCACGGGGGTAAAATTGGAAAAAGTTTAAAAATATTTTTTTTTCTACTTTGTCATTTTTCCGCCATTTATCAGACTTTCAGATAGGGGAAATGTCAGTGAGCATTCTGATTTCAGTTCCAGAGCGAATCGCCCAATGAGTCCTTGATATTTAGTCGTTTTCAGCCAATTTTCTGGAGTTTTGAAAATTTCATTTTTTTGTGAAAATATCCACTAAATGAGGGAATAATATGTGTGAGGGTACCCCAGGAGAGTTCCAAATGTGTGTGGGTAGAATATATATCCTACGGGGGTAAAACTGAAAAAAGTTGAAAAAAATTTTTTTTTGGACTTAGTCACTTTTCCGGCGTTTATCAGACTTTCAGATAGGGGAAATGTCAGTGAGCATTCCGATTTCAGTTCCAGAGCGATTCGCCCAATGAGTCCTTGATAATTTGTCGTTTTCAGCCAATATTTTGGATTTTTTAAATTTTCACTTTCTTGTGACAATATCCACTAAATGAGGGAATAATATGTGTGAGGGTACCCCAGGAGAGTTCCAAATGTGTGTGGGTAGAATATATATCCTAGGGGGTAAAACTGAAAAAAGTTGAAAAAAAATTTTTTTGGACTTATTCATTTCTCTGGCGTTTATCAGACTTTCAGATAGGGCAAATGTCAGTGAGCGTTCCGATTTCAGTTCCAGAGCGATTCGCTAAATGAATCCTTGATATTTAGTCGTTTTCAGCCAATTTTCTGGAGTTTTGAAAATTTCACTTTCTTGTGACAATATCCACTAAATGAGGGAATAATATGTGTGAGGGTACCCCAGGAGAGTTCCAAATGTGTGTGGGTAGAATATATATCCTACGGGGATAAAACTGAAAAAAGTTGAAAAAAAATTTTTTTGGACTTATTCATTTCTCCGGCGTTTATCAGACTTTCAGATAGGGCAAATGCCAGTGAGCGTTCCGATTTCAGTTCCAGAGCGATTCGCCCAATGAGTCCTTGATATTTAGTCGTTTTCAGCCAATATTTTGGAATTTTGAAAATTTCACTTTCTTGTGACAATATACACTAAATGAGGGAATAATATGTGTGAGGGTACCCCAGGAGAGTTCCAAATGTGTGTGGGTAGAATATATATCCCACGGTGGTAAAATTGAAAAAAGTTGAAAAAAATTTTTTTTTGGACTTAGTCATTTTTCCGGCGTTTATCAGACTTTCAGATTAGGCAAATTTAAGTGAGCGTTCCGATTTCAGTTTCAGAGCGATTCACCCAATGAGTCCTTGATATTTTGTCGTTTTCAGACAATATTTTGGATTTTTGGAAATTTCACTTTCTTGTGACAATATCCACTAAATGAGGGAATAATATGTGTGAGGGTACCCCAGGAGAGTTCCAAATGTGTGTGGGTAGAATATATATCCCACGGGGGTAAAATTGAAAAAAGTTGAAAAAAATTTTTTTTTGGACATAGTCATTTTTCCGGCGTTTATCAGACTTTCAGATAGGGCAAATGTCAGTGAGCGCTCCGATTTCAGTTCCAGAGTGATTCGCCCAATGAGTCCTTGATATTTAGTCGTTTTCAGCCAATATTTTTGAATTTTGAAAATTTCAATTTCTTGTGACAATATACACTAAATGAGGGAATAATATGTGTGAGGGTACCCCAGGAGAGTTCCAAATGTGTGTGGGTAGAATATATATCCTACGGGGGTAAAATTGAAAAAAGTTGAAAAATTTTTTTTTTTGAACTTAGTCATTTTTGCGGCGTTTATCAGAATTTCAGATAGGGCAAATGTCAGTGAGCGTTCCGATATCAGTTCCAGAGCGATTCGCCCAATGAGTCCTTGATATTTCGTCGTTTTCAGCCAATATTTTGGATTTTTGAAAATTTCACTTTCTTGTGAAAATATCCACTAAATGAGTTAATAATATGTGTGAGGGCACCCCAGGAGAGTTCCAAAATGTGTGTGGGTAGAATATATATCCTACGGGGGTAAAACTGAGAAAAGTTGAAAACAAATTTTTTTGGACTTAGTCATTTCTCCGGCGTTTATCAGACTTTCAGATAGGGGAAATGTCAGTGAGCATTCCGATTTCAGTTCCAGAGCGATTCGCCCAATAAGTCCTTGATATTTTGTCGTTTTCAGCCAATATTTTGGAATTTTGAAAATTTCAATTTCTTGTGACAATATACACTAAATGAGGGAATAATATGTGTGAGGGTACCCCAGGAGAGTTCCAAATGTGTGTGGGTAGAATATATATCCCACGGGGGTAAAATTGAAAAAACTTGAAAAAAATTTTTTTTTGTACTTAGTCATTTTTCCGGCGTTTATCAGACTTTCAGATTAGGCAAATTTAAGTAAGCGTTCCGATTTCAGTTCCAGAGTGATTCACCCAATGAGTCCTTGATATTTAGTCGTTTTCAGCCAATATTTTGGAATTTTGAAAATTTCAATTTCTTGTGACAATATACACTAAATGAGGGAATAATATGTGTGAGGGTACCCCAGGAGAGTTCCAAATGTGTGTGGGTAGAATATATATCCCACGGGGGTAAAATTGAAAAAAGTTGAAAAAAATTTTTTTTTGGACTTAATCATTTCTCCGGCGTTTAGCAGACTTTCAGATAGGGGAAATGTCAGTGAGCATTACGATTTCAGTTCCAGAGCGATTCGCCCAATGAGTCCTTGATATTTAGTCGTTTTCAGCCAATTTTCTGGATTTTTGAAAATTTCACTTTTTTGTGAAAATATCCACTAAATGAGGGAATAATATGTGTGAGGGTACCCCAGGAGAGTTCCAAATGTGTGTGGGTAGAATATATATCACACGGGGGTAAAATTGAAAAAAGTTGAAAAATTTATTTTTTTGGACTTAGTCATTTTTCCGGCGTTTATCAGACTTTCAGATAGGGGAAATGTCAGTGAGCATTCCGATTTCAGTTCCAGAGCGATTCGCCAAATGAGTCCTTGATATTTTGTCGTTTTCAGCCAATATTTTGGATTTTTGAAAATTTCACTTTCTTGTGACAATATCCACTAAATGAGGGAATAATATGTGTGAGGGTACCACAGGAGAGTTCCAAAATGTGTGTGGGTAGAATATATATCCCACGGGGGTAAAATTGAAAAAAGTTGAAAAAAATTTTTTTTTGGACTTAGTCATTTTTCCGGCGTTTATCAGACTTTCAGATTAGGCAAATTTAAGTGAGCGTTCCGATTTCAGTTCCAGAGCGATTCACCCAATGAGTCCTTGATATTTTGTCGTTTTCAGCCAATATTTTGGATTTTTGGAAATTTCACTTTCTTGTGACCATATCCACTAAATGAGGGAATAATATGTGTGAGGGTACCCCAGTAGAGTTCCAAATGTGTGTGGGTAGAATATATATCCTACGGGGGTAAAATTGAAAAAAGTTGGAATTTTTTTTTTTTTTAACTTAGTCATTTTTCGGGCGTTTATCAGAATTTCAGATAGGGCAAATGTCAGTGAGCGTTCCGATTTCAGTTCCAGAGCGATTCGCCCACTGAGTCCTTGATATTTAGTCGTTTTTAGCTAATTTCCTGGATTTTTGAAAATTTCACTTTTTTGTGAAAATTACCACTAAATGAGGGAATAATATGTGTGAGGGCACCCCAGGAGAGTTCCAAATGTGTGTGGGTAGAAAATATATCCCACGGGGGTAAAATTGAAAAAAGTTGAAAAATTTTTTTTTTTGGACTTAGTCATTTTTCCGACATTTATCAGACTTTCAGATTAGGCAAATTTAAGTGAGCGTTCTGATTTCAGTTCCAGAGCGATTCACCCAATGAGTCCTTGATATTTTGTCATTTTCAGTCAATATTTTGGATTTTTGGAAATTTCACTTTCTTGTGACAATATCCACTAAATGAGGGAACAATATGTGTGAGGGTACCCCAGGAGAGTTCCAAATGTGTGTGGGTAGAATATATATCCCACGGGGGTAAAATTGAAAAAAGTTAAAAAATTGTTTTTTTTGGACTTAGTCATTTTTCCGGCATTTATCAGACTTTCAGATAGGGCAAATGTCAGTCAGCGTTCCGAATTCAGTTCCAGAGCGATTCGCCCAATGAGTCCTTGATATTTCGTCGTTTTCAGCCAATATTTTGTATTTTTGAAAATTTCACTTTCTTGTGACAGTATCCACTAAATGAGGGAATAATATGTGTGAGGGTACCCCAGGAGAGTTCCAAATGTGTGTGGGTAGAAAATATATCCCACGGGGGTAAAACTGAAAAAAGTTGAAAAAAAATTTTTTGGGACTTAGTCATTTCTCCGGCATTTATCAGACTTTCAGATAGGGCAAATGTCAGTGAGCGTTCCAATTTCAGTTCCAGAGCGATTCGCCCACTGAGTCATTGATATTTAGTCGTTTTCAGCCAATTTCCTGGATTTTTGAAAATTTCACTTTTTTGTGAAAATATCCACTAAATGAGGGAATAATATGTGTGACGGTACCCCAGGAGAGTTTCAAATGTGTGTGGGTAGAAAATATATCCCACGGGGTAAAATTGAAAAAAGTTGAAAAATTTATTTTTTTGGACTTAGTCATTTTTCCGGCGTTTATCAGACTTTCAGATAGGGCAAATGTCAGTGAGCGTTCCGATTTCAGTTCCAGAGCGATTAGCCCAATGAGTCCTTGATATTTAGTCGTTTTCAGCCAATATTTTGGATTTTTGAAAATTTCACTTTCTTGTGACAATATCCACTAAATGAAGGAAAAATATGTGTGAGGGTACCCCAGGAGAGTTTCAAAAATGTGTGTGGGTAGAAAATATATCCCACGGGGGTAAAATTGAAAAAAGTTGAAAAATTTTTTTTTTTGGACTTAGTCATTTTTCCGGCGTTTATCAGACTTTCAGATAGGGCAAATGTCAGTGAGCGTTCCGATTTCAGTTCCAGAGCGATTCGCCCAATGAGTCCTTGATATTTCGTCGTTTTCAGCCAATATTTTGGATTTTTGAAAATTTCACTTTCTTGTGACAATATCCACTAAATGAGGAAATGATATGTGTGAGGGTACCCCAGGAGAGTTCCAAATGTGTGTGGGTAGAATATATATCCTACGGGGGTAAAATGAAAAAAAGTTGAAAACAAATTTTTTTCGACTTAGTCATTTTTCCGGCATTTATCAGACTTTCAGATAGGGGAAATGTCAGTGAGCGTTCCGATTTCAGTTCCAGAGCGATTCGCCCATTGAGTCCTTGATATTTAGTCGTTTTCAGCCAATTTTCTGGATTTTTGAAAATTTCACTTTTTTGTGAAAATATCCATTTAATGAGGGAATAATATGTGTGAGGGTACCCCAGGAGAGTTCCAAATGTGTGTGGGTAGAAAATATATCCCACGGGGGTAAAATTGAAAAAAGTTGAAAAATTTTTTTTTTGGATTTAGTCATTTTTCCGGCGTTTATCAGACTTTCAGATAAGGCAAATTTAAGTGAGCGTTCCGATTTCAGTTCCAGAGCGATTTGCCCAATGAGTCCTTGATATTTTTCGTTTTCAGCCAATATTTTGGATTTTTGGAAATTTCACTTTCTTGTGACAATATCCACTAAATGAGGGAATAATATATGTGAGGGTACCCCAGGAGAGTTCCAAATGTGTGTGGGTAGAAAATAAATCCTACGGGGGTAAAATTGAAAAAAGTTGAAAAATTTTTTTTTTTGGACTTAGTCATTTCTCCGGCGTTTATCAGACTTTCAGATAGGGGAAATGTCAGTGAACGTTCCGATTTCAGTTCCAGAGCGATTCGCCCAATGAGTCCTTGATATTTCGTCGTTTTCAGCCAATATTTTGGATTTTTGAAAATATCACTTTCTTGTGACAATATCCACTAAATGAGGGAATAATATGTGTGAGGGTTCCCCAGGAGAGTTCCAAATGTGTGTGGGTAGAATATATATCCTACGGGGGTAAAATTGAAAAAAGTTTAAAAAAATTTTTTTTGGTAATTATTCATTTTTCCGGCTTTTATCAGACTTTCAGATAGGGGAAATGTCAGTGAGCGTTCCGATTTCAGTTCCAGAGCGATTCACTCAATGAGTCCTTGATATTTAGTCATTTTCAGCCAATTTTCTGGATATTTGAAAATTTCACTTTTTTTGTGAAAATATCCACTAAATGAGGGAATAATATGTGTGATGGTACCCCAGGAGAGTTCCAAATGTGTGTGGGTAGAATATATATCACACGGGGGTAAAATTGAAAAAAGTTGAAAAATTTTTTTTTGCACTTAGTCATTTTTCCGGCGTTTATCAGACTTTCAGACAGGGGAAATGTCAGTGAGCGTTCCGAATTCAGTTCCAGAGCGATTCGCCCAATGAGTCCTTGATATTTAGTCGTTTTCAGCCAATTTTCTGTATATTTAAAAATTTCACTTTTTTGTGAAAATATCCACTAAATGAGAGAATAATATGTGTGAGGGTACCCCAGGAGAGTTCTAAATGTGTGTGGGTAGAATATATATCAAACGGGGGTAAAATTGAAAAAAGTTGAAAAAAATTTTTTTTTGGACTTAGTCATTTTTCCGGCGTTTATCAGACTTTCAGATGGGGGAAATGTCAGTGAGCGTTCCGATTTCAGTTCCAGAGCGATCCGTCCAGTGAGTCCTTGATATTTAGTCATTTTCAACCAATTTTCTGGATTTTTGAAAATTTCACTTTTTTGTGAAAATATCCACTAAATGAGGGAATAATATGTGTGAGGGTACCCCAGGAGAGTTCCAAATGTGTGTGGGTAGAAAATATATCCCACGGGGGTAAAATTGAAAAAAGTTGAAAAATTTTTTTTTTTGGACTTATTCATTTTTCCGGCGTTTATCAGACTTTCAGATAGTGGAAATGTCAGTGAGCGTTCCGATTTCAGTTCCAGAGCGATTCGCCCAATGAGTCCTTGATATTTCGTCGTTTTCAGCCAATATTTTGGATTTTTGAAAATATCACTTTCTTGTGACAATATCCACTAAATGAGGGAATAATATGTGTGAGGGTTCCCCAGGAGAGTTCCAAATGTGTGTGGGTAGAATATATATCCTACGGGGGTAAAATTGAAAAAAGTTTAAAAAAATTTTTTTTTGGAATTATTCATTTTTCCGGCTTTTATCAGACTTTCAGATAGGGGAAATGTCAGTGAGCGTTCCGATTTCAGTTCCAGAGCGATTCACTCAATGAGTCCTTGATATTTAGTCATTTTCAGCCAATTTTCTGGATATTTGAAAATTTCACTTTTTTTGTGAAAATATCCACTAAATGAGGGAATAATATGTGTGATGGTACCCCAGGAGAGTTCCAAATGTGTGTGGGTAGAATATATATCACACGGGGGTAAAATTGAAAAAAGTTGAAAAATTTTTTTTTGCACTTAGTCATTTTTCCGGCGTTTATCAGACTTTCAGACAGGGGAAATGTCAGTGAGCGTTCCGAATTCAGTTCCAGAGCGATTCGCCCAATGAGTCCTTGATATTTAGTCGTTTTCAGCCAATTTTCTGTATATTTGAAAATTTCACTTTTTTGTGAAAATATCCACTAAATGAGGGAATAATATGTGCGAGGGTACCCCAGGAGAGTTCCAAATGTGTGTGGGTAGAATATATATCAAACGGGGGTAAAATTGAAAAAAGTTGAAAAAATATTTTTTTTTGGACTTAGTCATTTTTCCGGCATTTATCAGACTTTCAGATAGGGGAAATGTGAGAGAGCATTCCGATTTCAGTTCCAGAGTGAATCGCCCAATGAGTCCTTGATATTTAGTCGTTTTCAGCCAATTTTCTGGATATTTGAAACTTTCACTTTTTTGTGAAAATATCCACTAAATGAGGGAATAATATGTGTGAGGGTACCCCAGGAGAGTTCCAAATGTGTGTGGGTAGAATATATATCCTACGGGGGTAAAATTGAAAAAAGTTGAAAAAATATTTTTTTGGACTTAGTCATTTTTCCGGCGTTTATCAGACTTTCAGATAGGGGAAATGTCAGTGAGCGTTCCGATTTCAGTTCCAGAGCGATTCGCCCAATGAGTCCTTGATATTTAGTCGTTTTCAGACAATTTTCTGGATATTTGAAAATTTCACTTTTTTGTGAAAATATCCACTAAATGAGGGAATAATATGTGTGATGGTACCCCAGGAGAGTTCCAAATGTGTGTTGGTAGAATATATATCCCACGGGGGTAAAATTGAAAAAAGTTGAAAAATTGTTTTTTTTGGACTTAGTAATTTTTCCGGCGTTTATCAGACTTTCAGATAGGGGAAAAGTCAGTGAGCGTTCCGATATCAGTTCCAGAGCGATTCGCCCCATGCATCCTTGATATTTAGTCGTTTTCAGACAATTTTCTGGATATTTGAAAATTTCACTTTTTTTTGAAAATATCCACTAAATGAGGGAATAATATGTGTGATGGTACCCCAGGAGAGTTCCAAATGTGTGTTGGTAGAATATATATCCCACGGGGGTAAAATTGAAAAAAGTTGAAAAATTGTTTTTTTTGGACTTAGTAATTTTTCCGGCGTTTATCAGACTTTCAGATAGGGGAAATGTCAGAGAGCATTCCGATTTCAGTTCCAGAGTGAATCGCCCAATGAGTCCTTGATATTTAGTCGTTTTCAGCCAATTTTCTGGAGTTATGAAAATTTCACTTTTTTGTGAAAATATCCACTAAATGAGGGAATAATATGTGTGAGGGTACCCCAGGAGAGTTCCAAATGTGTGTGGGTAGAATATATATCCTACGGGGGTAAAATTGAAAAAAGTTGAAAAATTTTTTTTTTTGCACTTAGTCATTTTTCCGGCGTTTATCAGACTTTCAGAGAGGGGAAATGTCAGTGAGCGTTACGATTTCAGTTCCAGAGCGATCCGCCCAGTGAGTCCTTGATATTTCGTCGTTTTCAACCAATTTTCTGGATTTTTGAAAATTTCACTTTTTTGTGAAAATATCCACTAAATGAGGGAATAATATGTGTGAGGGTACCCCAGGAGAGTTCCAAATGTGTGTGGGTAGAATATATATCCCACGGGTGTAAAATTGAAAAAAGTTGAAATTTTTTTTTTCTTAGACTTAATCATTTTTCCAGTGTTTATCAGACTTTCAGATAGGGGAAATGTCAATGAGCATTCCGATTTCAGTTCCTGAGCGATTTGCCCAATGAGTACTTGATATTTAGTTGTTTTCAGCCAATATTTTGGATTTTTGAAAATTTCACTTTTTTGTGAAAATATCCACTAAATGAAGGAATAATATGTGTGAGGGTACCCCAGGAGAGTTCCAAATGTGTGTGGGTAGAATTTATATCCCACAGGGGTAAAATTGAAAAAAGTTTAAAAAATTTTTTTCTTAGACTTAGTCATTTTTCCGACGTTTATCTGACTTTCAGATAGGGGAAATGTCAGTGAGCGTTCCGATTTCAGTTCCAGAGCGATTCGCCCAATGAGTCCTTGATATTTAGTCGTTTTCATCCAATTTTCTGTATTTTTGAAAATTTCACTTTTTTGTGAAAATATCCACACTAAATGAGGGAATAATATGTGTGAAGGTACGCCAGTAGAGTTCCAAAAGTGTGTGGGTAGAATATTTATCAGACGGGGGTAAAATTGAAAAAAGTTGAAAATATTTTTTTCTTAGACTTAGTCATTTTTCCGGCGTTTATCAGACTTTCAGATAGGGGAAATGTCAGTGAGCGTTCCGATTTCAGTTCCACAGTGATTCGCCCAATGAGTCCTTGATATTTAGTCGTTTTCAGCCAATTTTCTGTATTTTTGAAAATTTCACTTTTTTGTGAAAATATCCACTAAATGAGGGAATAATATGTGTGAGGGTACCCCAGGAGAGTTCCAAATGTGTGTGGGTAGAATTTATATCCCACAGGGGTAAAATTGAAAAAAGTTGAAATTTTTTTTTTCTTAGACTTAGTCATTTTTCCAGCGTTTATCAGACTTTCAGATAGGGGAAATGTCAGTGAGCATGCCGATTTAAGTTCCAGAGCGATTCGCCCAATGAGTACTTGATATTTAGTCGTTTTCAGCCAATATTTTGGATTTTTGAAAATTTCACTTTTTTGTGAAAATATCCACTAAATGAGGGAATAATATGTGTGAGGGTACCCCAGGAGAGTTTCAAATATGTGTGGGTAGAATATATATCCCACGGGGGTAAAATTGAAAAAAGTTGAAAAAATATTTTTTTTGGACTTATTCATTTTTCCGGCGTTTATCAGACTTTCAGATAGGGGAAATGTCAGTGAGCGTTCCGATTTCAGTTCCAGAGCGATTCGCCCAATGAGTCTTAGATATTTAGTCGTTTTCAGCAAATTTTCTGCATTTTTGAAAATTTCATTTATTTGTGAAAATATCCACTAAGTGATTGAATAATATGTGTGAGGGTACCCCAGGAGAGTCCCAAATGTGTGTGGGTAGAATATATATCCCACGGGGGTAAAATTGAAAAAAGTTGAAATAAATTTTTTTTTGTACTTAGTCATTTTTCCGGCGTTTATCTGACTTTCAGATAAGGCAAATGTCAGTGAGCGTTCCGATTTCAGTTCCAGAGCGATTCGCCCAATGAGTCCTTGATGTTTAGTCGTTTTCAGCCAATTTTCTGGATTTTTGAAAATTTCACTTTTTTGTGAAAATATCCACTAAATGAGGGAAAAAATGTGTGAGGGTACCCCAAGAGTGTTCCAAATGTGTGTGGGTAGAATATATATCCCACAGGGGTAAAATTGAAAAAAGTTGAAAATTTTTTTTTTTTCGACTTAGTCATTTTTCCGACGTTTATCAGACTTTCAGATGAGGCAAATGTCAGTGAGCGTTCCAATTTCAGTTCCAGAGCGATTCGCCCAATGAGTCCTTGATATTTATTCATTTTCAGCAAATTTTCTGAATTTATGATATTTTCACTTTTTTGTGAAAATATCCACTAAATGAGGGAATAATATGTGTGAGCGTACCCCAGGAGAGTTCCAAATGTGTGTGGGTAGAATATATATCCCACGGGGGTAAAATTGAAAAAAGTTGAAAAATTTTTTTTCTTAGACTGTCATTTTTCTGGCGTTTATCAGACTTTCAAATAGTGGAAATGTCAGTGAGCGTTCCGATTTCAGTTCCAGAGCGATTCGCCCAATAAGTCCTTGATATTTAGTCGTTTTCAGCCAATTTTCTGGATTTTTGAAAATTTCACTTTTTTGTGAAAATATCAACTAAATGAGGGAATAATATGTGTGAGGGTACCCCAGGAGAGTTCCAAATGTGTGGGGGTGGAATATATAACCCACAGGGGTAAAATTGAAAAAAGTTGAAAAAAAAATTTTTTTTTGGACTTAGTCATTTTTCCGGCGTTTATTAGACTTTCAGATAGGGCAAATGTCAGTGAGCGTTCCGACTTCAGTTACAGAGCAATTTGCCCAATGAGTCCTTCATATTTAGTCTTTTTCAGCCAATATTTTGGATTTTTGAAAATTTCACTTTTTCGTGAAAATATCCACTAAATGAGGGAATAATATGTGTGAGGGTACGCCAGTAGAGTTCCAAAAGTGTGTGGGTAGAATATATATCCCACGGGGGTAAAATTGAAAAGAGTTGAAAACATTTTTTTTTTGGACTTAGTCATTTTCCCGGCGTTTATCAGACTTTCAGATAGGGGAAATGTCAGCGAGCGTTCCGATTTCAGTTCCAGAGCGATTCGCCCAATGAGTCCTTGATATTTATTCATTTTCAGAAAATTTTCTGAATTTATGAAATTTTCACTTTTTTGTGAAAATATCCACTAAATGAGGGAATAATATGTGTGAGCGTACCCCAGGAGAGTTCCAAATGTGTGTGGGTAGAATATATATCCCACGGGGGTAAAATTGAAAAAAGTTGAAAAAATTTTTTTCTTAGACTTAGTCATTTTTCTGGCGTTTATCAGACTTTCAGATAGGGGAAATGTCAGTGAGCGTTCCGATTTCAGTACCAGAGCGATTCGCCCAATGAGTCCTTGATATTTAGTCGTTTTCAGCCAATTTTCTGGATTTTTGAAAATTTCACTTTCTTGTGACAATATCCACTAAATGAGGGAATAATATGTGTGAGGGTACCCCAGGAGAGATCCAAATGTGTGTGGGTAGAAAATATATCCCACGGGGGTAAAATTGAAAAAAGTTGAAAAATTTATTTTTTTGGACTTAGTCATTTTTCCGGCGTTTATCAGACTTTCAGATAGGGGAAATGTCAGTAAGCATTCCGATTTCAGTTCCAGAGCGATTCGCCCAATGAGTCCTTGATATTTAGTCGTTTTCAGCCAATATTTTGGATTTTTGAAAATTTCACTTTCTTGTGACAATATCCACTAAATGAGGGAATAATATGTGTGAGGGTACCACAGGAGAGTTCCAAAATGTGTGTGGGTAGAATATATATCCCACGGGGGTAAAATTGAAAAAAGTTGAAAAAAATTTTTTTTTGGACTTAGTCATTTTTCCGGCGTTTATCAGACTTTCAGATTAGGCAAATTTAAGTGAGCGTTCCGATTTCAGTTCCAGAGCGATTCACCCAATGAGTCCTTGATATTTTGTCGTTTTCAGCCAATATTTTGGATTTTTGGAAATTTCACTTTCTTGTGACCATATCCACTAAATGAGGGAATAATATGTGTGAGGGTACCCCAGTAGAGTTCCAAATGTGTGTGGGTAGAATATATATCCTACGGGGGTAAAATTGAAAAAAGTTGGAATTTTTTTTTTTTTTAACTTAGTCATTTTTCGGGGGTTTATCAGAATTTCAGATAGGGCAAATGTCAGTGAGCGTTCCGATTTCAGTTCCAGAGCGATTCGCCCACTGAGTCCTTGATATTTAGTCGTTTTTAGCCAATTTCCTGGATTTTTGAAAATTTCACTTTTTTGTGAAAATTACCACTAAATGAGGGAATAATATGTGTGAGGGCACCCCAGGAGAGTTCCAAATGTGTGTGGGTAGAAAATATATCCCACGGGGGTAAAATTGAAAAAAGTTGAAAAATTTTTTTTTTTGGACTTAGTCATTTTTCCGACATTTATCAGACTTTCAGATTAGGCAAATTTAAGTGAGCGTTCTGATTTCAGTTCCAGAGCGATTCACCCAATGAGTCCTTGATATTTTGTCGTTTTCAGTCAATATTTTGGATTTTTGGAAATTTCACTTTCTTGTGACAATATCCACTAAATGAGGGAACAATATGTGTGAGGGTACCCCAGGAGAGTTCCAAATGTGTGTGGGTAGAATATATATCCCACGGGGGTAAAATTGAAAAAAGTTAAAAAATTGTTTTTTTTGGACTTAGTCATTTTTCCGGCATTTATCAGACTTTCAGATAGGGCAAATGTCAGTCAGCGTTCCGAATTCAGTTCCAGAGCGATTCGCCCAATGAGTCCTTGATATTTCGTCGTTTTCAGCCAATATTTTGCATTTTTGAAAATTTCACTTTCTTGTGACAGTATCCACTAAATGAGGGAATAATATGTGTGAGGGTACCCCAGGAGAGTTCCAAATGTGTGTGGGTAGAAAATATATCCCACGGGGGTAAAACTGAAAAAAGTTGAAAAAAAACTTTTTGGGACTTAGTCATTTCTCCGGCATTTATGAGACTTTCAGATAGGGCAAATGTCAGTGAGCGTTCCAATTTCAGTTCCAGAGCGATTCGCCCACTGAGTCATTGATATTTAGTCGTTTTCAGCCAATTTCCTGGATTTTTGAAAATTTCACTTTTTTGTGAAAATATCCACTAAATGAGGGAATAATATGTGTGACGGTACCCCAGGAGAGTTTCAAATGTGTGTGGGTAGAAAATATATCCCACGGGGTAAAATTGAAAAAAGTTGAAAAATTTATTTTTTTGGACTTAGTCATTTTTCCGGCGTTTATCAGACTTTCAGATAGGGCAAATGTCAGTGAGCGTTCCGATTTCAGTTCCAGAGCGATTAGCCCAATGAGTCCTTGATATTTAGTCGTTTTCAGCCAATATTTTGGATTTTTGAAAATTTCACTTTCTTGTGACAATATCCACTAAATGAAGGAAAAATATGTGTGAGGGTACCCCAGGAGAGTTCCAAATGTGTGTGGGTAGAAAATATATCCCACGGGGGTAAAATTGAAAAAAGTTGAAAAATTTTTTTTTTTGGACTTAGTCATTTTTCCGGCGTTTATCAGACTTTCAGATAGGGCAAATGTCAGTGAGCGTTCCGATTTCAGTTCCAGAGCGATTCGCCCAATGAGTCCTTGATATTTCGTCGTTTTCAGCCAATATTTTGGATTTTTGAAAATTTCACTTTCTTGTGACAATATCCACTAAATGAGGAAATGATATGTGTGAGGGTACCCCAGGAGAGTTCCAAATGTGTGTGGGTAGAATATATATCCTACGGGGGTAAAATGAAAAAAAGTTGAAAACAAATTTTTTTCGACTTAGTCATTTTTCCGGCATTTATCAGACTTTCAGATAGGGGAAATGTCAGTGAGCGTTCCGATTTCAGTTCCAGAGCGATTCGCCCATTGAGTCCTTGATATTTAGTCGTTTTCAGCCAATTTTCTGGATTTTTGAAAATTTCACTTTTTTGTGAAAATATCCATTTAATGAGGGAATAATATGTGTGAGGGTACCCCAGGAGAGTTCCAAATGTGTGTGGGTAGAAAATATATCCCACGGGGGTAAAATTGAAAAAAGTTGAAAAATTTTTTTTTTGGATTTAGTCATTTTTCCGGCGTTTATCAGACTTTCAGATAAGGCAAATTTAAGTGAGCGTTCCGATTTCAGTTCCAGAGCGATTTGCCCAATGAGTCCTTGATATTTTGTCGTTTTCAGCCAATATTTTGGATTTTTGGAAATTTCACTTTCTTGTGACAATATCCACTAAATGAGGGAATAATATATGTGAGGGTACCCCAGGAGAGTTCCAAATGTGTGTGGGTAGAAAATAAATCCTACGGGGGTAAAATTGAAAAAAGTTGAAAAATTTTTTTTTTGGATTTAGTCATTTTTCCGGCGTTTATCAGACTTTCAGATGGGGGAAATGTCAGTGAGCGATCCGATTTCAGTTCCAGAGCGATCCGTCCAGTGAGTCCTTGATATTTAGTCATTTTCAACCAATTTTCTGGATTTTTGAAAATTTCACTTTTTTGTGAAAATATCCACTAAATGAGGGAATAATATGTGTGAGGGTACCCCAGGAGAGTTCCAAATGTGTGTGGGTAGAAAATATATCCCACGGGGGTAAAATTGAAAAAAGTTGAAAAATTTTTTTTTTTGGACTTATTCATTTTTCCGGCGTTTATCAGACTTTCAGATAGTGGAAATGTCAGTGAGCGTTCCGATTTCAGTTCCAGAGCGATTCGCCCAATGAGTCCTTGATATTTCGTCGTTTTCAGCCAATATTTTGGATTTTTGAAAATATCACTTTCTTGTGACAATATCCACTAAATGAGGGAATAATATGTGTGAGGGTTCCCCAGGAGAGTTCCAAATGTGTGTGGGTAGAATATATATCCTACGGGGGTAAAATTGAAAAAAGTTTAAAAAAATTTTTTTTTGGAATTATTCATTTTTCCGGCTTTTATCAGACTTTCAGATAGGGGAAATGTCAGTGAGCGTTCCGATTTCAGTTCCAGAGCGATTCACTCAATGAGTCCTTGATATTTAGTCATTTTCAGCCAATTTTCTGGATATTTGAAAATTTCACTTTTTTTGTGAAAATATCCACTAAATGAGGGAATAATATGTGTGATGGTACCCCAGGAGAGTTCCAAATGTGTGTGGGTAGAATATATATCACACGGGGGTAAAATTGAAAAAAGTTGAAAAATTTTTTTTTGCACTTAGTCATTTTTCCGGCGTTTATCAGACTTTCAGACAGGGGAAATGTCAGTGAGCGTTCCGAATTCAGTTCCAGAGCGATTCGCCCAATGAGTCCTTGATATTTAGTCATTTTCAGCCAATTTTCTGTATATTTGAAAATTTCACTTTTTTGTGAAAATATCCACTAAATGAGGGAATAATATGTGCGAGGGTACCCCAGGAGAGTTCCAAATGTGTGTGGGTAGAATATATATCAAACGGGGGTAAAATTGAAAAAAGTTGAAAAAATATTTTTTTTTGGACTTAGTCATTTTTCCGGCGTTTATCAGACTTTCAGATGGGGGAAATGTCAGTGAGCGTTCCGATTTCAGTTCCAGAGCGATCCGTCCAGTGAGTCCTTGTTATTTAGTCGTTTTCAACCAATTTTCTGGATTTTTGAAAATTTCACTTTTTTGTGAAAATATCCATTAATGAGGGAATAATATGTGTGAGGGTACCCCAGGAGAGTTCCAAATGTGTGTGGGTAGAATATATATCCTACGGGGGTAAAATTGAAAAAAGTTGAAAAAATATTTTTTTGGACTTAGTCATTTTTCCGGCGTTTATCAGACTTTCAGATAGGTGAAATGTCAGCGAGCGTTCCGATTTCAGTTCCAGAGCGATTTGCCCAATGAGTCCTTGATATTTAGTCGTTTTCAGACAATTTTCTGGATATTTGAAAATTTCACTTTTTTGTGAAAATATCCACTAAATGACGGAATAATATGTGTGATGGTACCCCAGGAGAGTTCCAAATGTGTGTTGGTAGAATATATATCCCACGGGGGTAAAATTGAAAAAAGTTGAAAAATTGTTTTTTTTGGACTTAGTAATTTTTCCGGCGTTTATCAGACTTTCAGATAGGGGAAATGTCAGTGAGCGTTCCGATTTCAGTTCCAGAGCGATTCACTCAATGAGTCCTTGATATTTAGTCGTTTTCAGCCAATTTTCTGGATATTTGAAAATTTCACTTTTTTGTGAAAATATCCACTAAATGAGGGAATAATATGTGTGATGGTACCCCAGGAGAGTTCCAAATGTGTGTGGGTAGAATATATATCCCACGGGGGTAAAATTGAAAAAAGTTGAAAAAATTTTTTTTTTGTACTTAGTCATTTTTCCGGCATTTATCAGACTTTCAGATAGGGGAAATGTGAGAGAGCATTCCGATTTCAGTTCCAGAGTGAATCGCCCAATGAGTCCTTGATATTTAGTCGTTTTCAGCCAATTTTCTGGAGTTATGAAAAGTTCACTTTTTTGTGAAAATATCCACTAAATGAGGGAATAATATGTGTGAGGGTACCCCAGGAGAGTTCCAAATGTGTGTGGTTAGAATATATATCCTACGGGGGTAAAATTGAAAAAAGTTGAAAAATTTTTTTTTGCACTTAGTCATTTTTCCGGCGTTTATCAGACTTTCAGATGGGGGAAATGTCAGTGAGCGTTCCGATTTCAGTTCTAGAGCGATCCGTCCAGTGAGTCCTTGATATTTAGTCGTTTTCAACCAATTTTCTGGATTTTTGAAAATTTCACTTTTTTGTGAAAATATCCACTAAATGAGGGAATAATATGTGTGAGGGTACCCCAGGAGAGTTCCAAATGTGTGTGGGTAGAATATATATCCTACGGGGGTAAAATTGAAAAAAGTTGAAAAAATATTTTTTTGGACTTAGTCATTTTTCCGGCGTTTATCAGACTTTCAGATAGGGGAAATGTCAGTGAGCGTTCCGATTTCAGTTCCAGAGCGATTCGCCCCATGAGTCCTTGATATTTAGTCGTTTTCAGACAATTTTCTGGATATTTGAAAATTTCACTTTTTTTTGAAAATATCCACTAAATGAGGGAATAATATGTGTGATGGTACCCCAGGAGAGTTCCAAATGTGTGTTGGTAGAATATATATCCCACGGGGGTAAAATTGAAAAAAGTTGAAAAATTGTTTTTTTTGGACTTAGTAATTTTTCCGACGTTTATCAGACTTTCAGATAGGGGAAATGTCAGAGAGCATTCCGATTTCAGTTCCAGAGTGAATCGCCCAATGAGTCCTTGATATTTAGTCGTTTTCAGCCAATTTTCTGGAGTTATGAAAATTTCACTTTTTTGTGAAAATATCCACTAAATGAGGGAATAATATGTGTGAGGGTACCCCAGGAGAGTTCCAAATGTGTGTGGGTAGAATATATATCCTACGGGGGTAAAATTGAAAAAAGTTGAAAAATTTTTTTTTTTGCACTTAGTCATTTTTCCGGCGTTTATCAGACTTTCAGAGAGGGGAAATGTCAGTGAACGTTCCGAATTCAGTTCCAGAGTGATTCGCCCAATGAGTCCTTGATATTTAGTCGTTTTCATCCAATTTTCTGTATTTTTGAAAATTTCACTTTTTTGTGAAAATATCCACTAAATGAGGGAATAATATGTGTGAGGGTACCCCAGGAGAGTTCCAAATGTGTGTGGGTAGAATATATATCAAACGGGGGTAAAATTGAAAAAAGTTGAAAAAAAATTTTTTTTGGACTTAGTCATTTTTCCGGCGTTTATCAGACTTTCAGATCGGGGAAATGTCAGTGAGCTTTACGATTTCAGTTCCAGAGCGATCCTCCCAGTGAGTCCTTGATATTTCGTCGTTTTCAACCAATTTTCTGGATTTTTGAAAATTTCACTTTTTTGTGAAAATATCCACTAAATGAGGGAATAATATGTGTGAGGGTACCCCAGGAGAGTTCCAAATGTGTGTGGGTAGAATATATATCCCACGGGTGTAAAATTGAAAAAAGTTGAAATTTTTTTTTTCTTAGACTTAATCATTTTTCCAGCGTTTATCAGACTTTCAGATAGGGGAAATGTCACTGAGCATTCCGATTTCAGTTCCTGAGCGATTTGCCCAATGAGTACTTGATATTTAGTTGTTTTCAGCCAATATTTTGGATTTTTGAAAATTTCACTTTTTTGTGAAAATATTCACTAAATGAAGGAATAATATGTGTGAGGGTACCCCAGGAGAGTTCCAAATGTGTGTGGGTAGAATTTATATCCCACAGGGGTAAAATTGAAAAAAGTTTAAAAATTTTTTTTCTTAGACTTAGTCATTTTTCCGACGTTTATCTGACTTTCAGATAGGGGAAATGTCAGTGAGCGTTCCGATTTCAGTTCCAGAGCGATTCGCCCAATGAGTCCTTGATATTTAGTCGTTTTCATCCAATTTTCTGTATTTTTGAAAATTTCACTTTTTTGTGAAAATATCCACACTAAATGAGGGAATAATATGTGTGAAGGTACGCCAGTAGAGTTCCAAAAGTGTGTGGGTAGAATATTTATCAGACGGGGGTAAAATTGAAAAAAGTTGAAAATATTTTTTTCTTAGACTTAGTCATTTTTCCGGCGTTTATCAGACTTTCAGATAGGGGAAATGTCAGTGAGCGTTCCGATTTCAGTTCCACAGTGATTCGCCCAATGAGTCCTTGATATTTAGTCGTTTTCAGCCAATTTTCTGTATTTTTGAAAATTTCACTTTTTTGTGAAAATATCCACTAAATGAGGGAATAATATGTGTGAGGGTACCCCAGGAGAGTTCCAAATGTGTGTGGGTAGAATTTATATCCCACAGGGGTAAAATTGAAAAAAGTTGAAATTTTTTTTTTCTTAGACTTAGTCATTTTTCCAGCGTTTATCAGACTTTCAGATAGGGGAAATGTCAGTGAGCATGCCGATTTAAGTTCCAGAGCGATTCGCCCAATGAGTACTTGATATTTAGTCGTTTTCAGCCAATATTTTGGATTTTTGAAAATTTCACTTTTTTGTGAAAATATCCACTAAATGAGGGAATAATATGTGTGAGGGTACCCCAGGAGAGTTTCAAATGTGTGTGGGTAGAATATATATCCCACGGGGGTAAAATTGAAAAAAGTTGAAAAAATATTTTTTTTGGACTTATTCATTTTTCCGGCGTTTATCAGACTTTCAGATAGGGGAAATGTCAGTGAGCGTTCCGATTTCAGTTCCAGAGCGATTCGCCCATTGAGTCCTTGATATTTAGTCGTTTTCAGCCAATATTTTGGATTTTTGAAAATTTCACTTTTTTGTGACAATATCCACTAAATGAGGGAATAATATGTGTGAGAGTTCCCCAGGAGAGTTCCAAATGTGTGTGGGTAGAATATATATCCCACGGGGGTAAAACTGAAAAAAGTTGAAAAAAATTTTTTTGGACTTAGTCATTTTTCCGGCGTTTATCAGACTTTCAGATAGGGGAAATGTCAGTGAGCGTTCCGATTTCAGTTCCAGAGCGATTCGCCCAATGAGTCCTAGATATTTAGTCGTTTTCAGCAAATTTTCTGCATTTTTGAAAATTTCATTTATTTGTGAAAATATCCACTAAGTGATTGAATAATATGTGTGAGGGTACCCCAGGAGAGTCCCAAATGTGTGTGGGTAGAATATATATCCCACGGGGGTAAAATTGAAAAAAGTTGAAATAAATTTTTTTTTGGACTTAGTCATTTTTCCGGCGTTTATCTGACTTTCAGATAAGGCAAATGTCAGTGAGCGTTCCGATTTCAGTTCCAGAGCGATTCGCCCAATGAGTCCTTGATGTTTAGTCGTTTTCAGCCAATTTTCTGGATTTTTGAAAATTTCACTTTTTTTTGAAAATATCCACTAAATGAGGGAAAAAATGTGTGAGGGTACCCCAAGAGTGTTCCAAATGTGTGTGGGTAGAATATATATCCCACAGGGGTAAAATTGAAAAAAGTTGAAAAATTTTTTTTTTTCGACTTAGTCATTTTTCCGACGTTTATCAGACTTTCAGATGAGGCAAATGTCAGTGAGCATTCCAATTTCAGTTCCAGAGCGATTCGCCCAATGAGTCCTTGATATTTATTCATTTTCAGCAAATTTTCTGAATTTATGATATTTTCACTTTTTTGTGAAAATATCCACTAAATGAGGGAATAATATGTGTGAGCGTACCCCAGGAGAGTTCCAAATGTGTGTGGGTAGAATATATATCCCACGGGGGTAAAATTGAAAAAAGTTGAAAAATTTTTTTTCTTAGACTGTCATTTTTCTGGCGTTTATCAGACTTTCAAATAGAGGAAATGTCAGTGAGCGTTCCGATTTCAGTTCCAGAGCGATTCGCCCAATAAGTCCTTGATATTTAGTCGTTTTCAGCCAATTTTCTGGATTTTTGAAAATTTCACTTTTTTGTGAAAATATCAACTAAATGAGGGAATAATATGTGTGAGGGTACCCCAGGAGAGTTCCAAATGTGTGGGGGTGGAATATATAACCCACAGGGGTAAAATTGAAAAAAGTTGAAAAAAAAATTTTTTTTTGGACTTAGTCATTTTTCCGGCGTTTATTAGACTTTCAGATAGGGCAAATGTCAGTGAGCGTTCCGATTTCAGTTCCAGAGCAATTTGCCCAATGAGTCCTTCATATTTAGTCTTTTTCAGCCAATATTTTGGATTTTTGAAAATTTCACTTTTTCGTGAAAATATCCACTAAATGAGGGAATAATATGTGTGAGGGTACGCCAGTAGAGTTCCAAAAGTGTGTGGGTAGAATATATATCCCACGGGGGTAAAATTGAAAAGAGTTGAAAACATTTTTTTTTTGGACTTAGTCATTTTCCCGGCGTTTATCAGACTTTCAGATAGGGGAAATGTCAGCGAGCGTTCCGATTTCAGTTCCAGAGCGATTCGCCCAATGAGTCCTTGATATTTAGTCGTTTTCAGCCAATATTTTGGATTTTTGAAAATTTCACTTTTTTGTGACAATATCCACTAAATGAGGGAATAATATGTGTGAGAGTTCCCCAGGAGAGTTCCAAATGTGTGTGGGTAGAATACATATCCCACGGGGGTAAAATTGAAAAAAGTTGAAAAAAATTTTTTTTTCGACTTAGTCATTTTTCCGGCATTTACCATACTTTCAGATAGGGGAAATGTCAGTGAGCGTTCCAATTTCAGTTCCAGAGCGAATCGCCCAATGAGTCCTTGATATTTAGTCGTTTTCAGCCAATATTTTGGATATTTGAAAATTTCACTTTTTCGTGAAAATATCCACTAAATGAGGGAATAATATGTGTGAGGGTACCCCAGGAGAGTTCCAAATGTGTGTTGGTAGAATATATATCCTACAGGGGTAAAACTGAAAAAAGTTGAAAAAAATTTTTTTGGACTTAGTCATTTTTCCGGCGTTTATCAGACTTTCAGATAGGGGAAATGTCAGTGAGCGTTCCGATTTCAGTTCCAGAGCGATTCGCCCAATGAGTCCTAGATATTTAGTCGTTTTCAGCAAATTTTCTGCATTTTTGAAAATTTCATTTATTTGTGAAAATATCCACTAAGTGATTGAATAATATGTGTGAGGGTACCCCAGGAGAGTCCCAAATGTGTGTGGGTAGAATATATATCCCACGGGGGTAAAATTGAAAAAAGTTGAAATAAATTTTTTTTTGGACTTAGTCATTTTTCCGGCGTTTATCTGACTTTCAGATAAGGCAAATGTCAGTGAGCGTTCCGATTTCAGTTCCAGAGCGATTCGCCCAATGAGTCCTTCATGTTTAGTCGTTTTCAGCCAATTTTCTGGATTTTTGAAAATTTCACTTTTTTGTGAAAATATCCACTAAATGAGGGAAAAAATGTGTGAGGGTACCCCAAGAGTGTTCCAAATGTGTGTGGGTAGAATATATATCCCACAGGGGTAAAATTGAAAAAAGTTGAAAAATTTTTTTTTTTCGACTTAGTCATTTTTCCGACGTTTATCAGAATTTCAGATGAGGCAAATGTCAGTGAGCATTCCAATTTCAGTTCCAGAGCGATTCGCCCAATGAGTCCTTGATATTTATTCATTTTCAGCAAATTTTCTGAATTTATGATATTTTCACTTTTTTGTGAAAATATCCACTAAATGAGGGAATAATATGTGTGAGCGTACCCCAGGAGAGTTCCAAATGTGTGTGGGTAGAATATATATCCCACGGGGGTAAAATTGAAAAAAGTTGAAAAATTTTTTTTCTTAGACTGTCATTTTTCTGGCGTTTATCAGACTTTCAAATAGAGGAAATGTCAGTGAGCGTTCCGATTTCAGTTCCAGAGCGATTCGCCCAATAAGTCCTTGATATTTAGTCGTTTTCAGCCAATTTTCTGGATTTTTGAAAATTTCACTTTTTTGTGAAAATATCAACTAAATGAGGGAATAATATGTGTGAGGGTACCCCAGGAGAGTTCCAAATGTGTGGGGGTGGAATATATAACCCACAGGGGTAAAATTGAAAAAAGTTGAAAAAAAAATTTTTTTTTGGACTTAATCATTTTTACGGCGTTTATCAGACTTTCAGATAGGGAAAATGTCAGTGAGCGTTCTGATTTCAGTTCCAGAGCGATTCGCCCAATGAGTCCTTGATATTTAGTCGTTTTCAGCCAATATTTTGGATTTTTGAAAATTTCACTTCTTTGTGAAAATATCCACTAAATGAGGGAATAACATGTCTGAGGGTACCCCAGGAGAGTTCCAAATGTGTGTAGGTAGAATATATATCCCACGGGGGTAAAATTGAAAAAAGTTGAAAAAAATTTTTTTTTGGACTTAGTCATTTTTCCGGCGTTTATCAGACTTTCAGATAGGGGAAATGTCAGTGAGCGTTCCGATTTCAGTTCCAGAGCGATTCGCCCAATGAGTCCCTGATATTTAGTCGTTTTCAGCCAATATTTTGGATTTTTGAAAATTTCACTTGTTTGTGAAAATATCCACCAAATGAGGGAATAATATGTGTGAGGGTACCCCAGGAGAGGTCCAAATGTGTGTGGGTAGAATATATATCCCACGGGAGTAAAATTGAAAACAGGTGAAAAAAAAAATTTTTTGGACTTAATGATTTTTCCGACGTTTTTCAGACTTTCAGATAGGGGAAATGTAAGTGAGCATTCCGATTTCAGTTCCAGAGAGATTTGCCCAATGAGTCCTTGATATTTAGTCGTTTTCAGCCAATTTTCTGGATTTTTGAAAATTTCACTTTTTTGTGAAAATATCCACTAAATGAGGGAATAATATGTGTGAGGGTACCCCAGGAGAGTTCCAAATGTGTGTGGGTAGAATATATATCCCACGGGGGTAAAATTGAAAAAAGTTGAAAAAAATTTTTTTTTGGACTTACTAATTTTTCCGGCATTTCTCAGACTTTCAGATAGTGGAAATGTCAGTGAGCATTCCGATTTCAGTTCCAGAGCGATTAGCCCAATGAGTCCTTGATATTTAGTTGTTTTCAGCCAATATTTAGCATTTTTGAAAATTACACTTTTTTGTGAAAATATCCATTAAATGAGGGAATAATATGTGTGAGGTTACCCCAGGAGAGTTCCAAATGTGTGTAGGTAAAATATATATCCCACGGGGGTAAAATTGAAAAGAGTTGAAAAAAATTTTTTTTTGGACTTAGTCATTTTTCCGGCATTTATCAGACTTTCAGATAGGGGAAATGTCAGTGAGCATTCCGATTTCAGTTCCAGAGCGATTCGCCCAATGAGTCCTTGATATTTAGTTGTTTTCAGCCATTGTTTTGGATTTTTGAAAATTTCACTTTTTTGTGAAAATATCCACTAAATGAGGGAATAATATGTGTGAGGGTACCCCAGGAGAGTTCCAAATGTGTGTGGGTAGAATATATATCCCACGGGGGTAAAATTGAAAAAAGTTGAAAAAAATTTTTTTGGGGACTTAGTCATTTTTCTGGATTTTTGAAAATTTCACTTTTTAGTGAAAATATCCACTAAATGAGGGAATAATAAGTGTGAGGGTACCCAAGGAGATTTCCAAATGTGTGTAGGGAGAATATATATCCCACGGGGGTGAAATTGAAAAAAGTTGAAAAAAAATTTTTTTTGGACTTAGTCATTTTTCCGGCGTTTATCAGACTTTCAAATAGGGGAAATGTCAGTGAACATTCCGATTTCAGTTCCAGAGCGATTCGCCCAATGAGTCCTTGATATTTAGTTGTTTTCAGCCAATGTTTTGGATTTTTGAAAATTTCACTTTTTTGTGAAAATATCCACTAAATGAGGGAATAATATGTGTGACGGTACCCCAGGAGAGTTCCAAATGTGTTTGGGTAGAATATATATCCCACGGGGGTAAAATTGAAAAAAGTTGAAAAAAATTTTTTTTGGGACTTAGTCATTTTTCCGCCGTTTATCAGACTTTCAGATAGGGGAAATGTAAGTGAGAATTCCGATTTCAGTTCCAGAGCGATTCTCCGAATGAGTCCTTGATAATTTTTTGTTTTCAGCCAATATTTTGGATTTTTGAAAATTTCACTTTTTTGTGAAAAAATCCACTAAATGAGGGAATAATATGTGTGAGGGTACCGCAGGCACCAGGAGAGTTCCAAATGTGTGTGGGTAGAATATATATCCCACGGGGGTGAAATTGAAAAAAGTTGAAAAAAAATTTTATTTGGACTTAGTCATTTTTCCGGCATTTATCAGACTTTCAGATAGGGGAAATGTCAGTGAGCATTCTGATTTCAGTTCCAGATCGATTCGCCCAATGAGTCCTTGATATTTAGTCGTTTTCAGCCAATTTTCCGGATTTTTGAAAATTTCACTTTTTAGTGAAAATATCCACTAAATGAGGGAATAATATGTGTGAGGGTACCCCAGGAGAGTTCCAAATGTGTGTAGGTAGAATATATATCCCACGGGGGTGAAATTGAAAAAAGTTGAAAAAAAATTTTTTTTGGACTTAGTAATTTTTCCGCCGTTTATCAGACTTTCAGATAGAGGAAATGTAAGTGAGCATTCCGATTTCAGTTCCAGAGCGATTCGCCCAATGAGTCCTTGACATTTAGTCGTTTTCAGCCAATTTTCTGGATTTTTGAAAATTTCACTTTTTTGTGAAAATATCCACTAAATGAGGTAATAATATGTTTGAGAGTACCCCAGGAGAGTTCCAAATGTGTGTGGGTAGAATATATATCCCACGGGGGTAAAATTGAAAAAAGTTGAGTCCTTGATATTTAGTCGTTTTCAGCCAATTTTCTGGATTTTTGAAAATTTCACTTTTTTGTGAAAATATCCACTAAATGAGGGAATAATATGCGTGAGGGTACCCCAGGAGAGTTCCAAATGTGTGTGGGTAGAATATATATCCGACAGGGGTAAAATTTAAAAAAGTTGAGTCCTTGATATGTAGTCGTTTTAAGCCAATTTTCTGAATTTTTGAAAATCTCACTTTTTTGTGAAAATATCCACTAAATGAGGGAATAATATGTTTGAGGGCACCCCAGGAGAGTTCCAAATGTGTGTAGGTAGAATATATATCCCACGGGGGTAAAATTGAAAAAAAAATTTTTTTGGACTTAGTCATTTTTCCGGCGTTTATCAGACTTTCAGATAGGGGAAATGTCAGTGAGCGTTCCGATTTCAGTTCCAGAGCGATTCGCCCAATGAGTCCTTGATATTTAGTCGTTTTCAGCCAATTTTCTGGATTTTTGAAAATTTCACTTTTTTGTGAAAATATCCACTAAATGAGAGAATAATATGTGTGAGGGTACCACAGGAGAGTTCCAAATGTGTGTGGGTAGAATATATATCCCACGTGGGTAAAATTGAAAAAAGTTGAAAAAAATTTTTTTTGGGACTTAGTAATTTTTCCGGCGTTTATCAGACTTTCAGATAGGGGGAATGTCAGTGAGCATTCCGATTTCAGTTCCAGAGCGATTCGCCCAATGAGTCCTTGATATTTAGTAGTTTTCAGCCAATTTTCTGGATTTTTGAAAATTTCACTTTTTTGTGAAAAAATCCACTAAATGAGGGAATAATATGTTTGAGGGTACCCCAGGAGAGTTCCAAATGTGTGTGGGTAGAATATATATCCCACGTGGGTAAAATTGAAAAAAGTTGAGTCCTTGATATTTAGTCGTTTTCAGCCAATTTTCTGGATTTTTGAAAATTTCACTTTTTTGTGGAAATATTCACTAAATGAGGGAATAATATGTTTGAGGGTACCCCAGGAGATTTCCAAATGTGTGTGGGTAGAATATATATCCCACGGGGGTAAGATTGAAAAAAGTTGAAAAAAATTTTTTTTTGGACTTAGTCATTTTTCCGCCGTTTATCAGAATTTCAGATAGGGGAAATGTCAGTGAGCATTCCGATTTCAGTTCCTGAGTGATTCGCCCAATGAGTCCTTGATATTTAGTCGTTTTCAGCCAATTTTCTGGATTTTTGAAAATTTCACTTTTTTGTGAAAAAATCCACTAAATGAGGGAATAATATGTTTGAGGGTACCCCAGGAGAGTTCCAAATATGTGTGGGTAGAATATATATCCCACGTGGGTAAAATTGCAAAAAGTTGAGTCCTTGATATTTAGTCGTTTTCAGCCATTTTTCTGGATTTTTGAAAATTTCACTTTTTTGTGGAAATATTCACTAAATGAGGGAATAATATGTTTGAGGGTACCCCAGGAGAGTTCCAAATGTGTGTGTGTAGAAAATATATCTCACGGGGGTAAAATTGAAAAAAGTTGAAAAAAAATTTTTTTTGGACTTAGTCATTTTTCTGCCGTTTATCAGACTTTCAGATAGGGGGAATGTCAGTGAGCATTCCGATCTCAGTTCCAGAGTGATTCGCCCAATGAGTCCTTGATAGTTAGTCGTTTTCAGCCAATTTTCTGGATTTTTGAAAATTTCACTTTTTTGTGAAAATATCCACTAAATGAGGGAAAAATATGTGTGAGGGTACCCCAGGAGAGTTCCAAATGTGTGTGGTTAGAATATATATCCCACAGGGGTAAAATTGAAAAAAGTTGAAAAAAAATTTTTTTAGACTTAGTAATTTTTCCGGCGTTTATCAGACTTTCAGATAGGGGAAATGTAAGTGAGCATTCCGATTTCAGTTCCAGAGTGATTCGCACAATGAGTCATTGATATTTAGTCGTTTTCAGCCAATATTTTGCATTTTTGAAAATTTCACTTTTTTGTGAAAATATCCACTAAATGAGTGAATAATATGTGTGATGTTACCCCAGGAGAGTTCCAAATGTGTGTAGGTAAAATATATATCACACGGGGGTAAAATTGAAAAAAGTTTAAAAAAATTTTTTTTTGGACTTAGTCATTTTTCCGCCGTTCATCAGACTTTCAGATAGGGGAAATGTCAATGAGCGTTCCGATTTAAGTTCCAGAGCGATTCGCCCAATGAGTCCTTGATATTTATTCGTTTTCAGCCAATATTTTGGATTTTTGAAAATTTCACTTTTTTGTGAAAATATCCACTAAATGAGGGAATAATATGTGTGAGGGTACCCCAGGAGAGGTCCAAATGTGTGTGGGTAGAATATATATCCCACAGGGGTAAAATTGAAAAAAGTTTAAAAAATTTTTTTTGGGGACTTAGTCATTTTTCCAGCGTTTATCACACTTTCAGATAGGGGAAATGTAAGTGAGCTTTCCGATTTCAGTTCCAGAGCGATTTGCCGAATGAGACCTTGATATTTAGTCGTTTTCAGGCAATTTTCTGGATTTTTGAAAATTTCACTTTTTTGTGAAAATATCCACTAAATGAGGGATTAATATGTATGAGGGTACCCCAGGAGAGTTCCAAATGTGTGTAGGTAGAATATATATCCCACGGGGGTAAAATTGAAAAAAGGTGAAAAAAATTTTTTGGGGTGACTTAGTCATTTTTCTGGCGTTTATCAGACTTTCAGATAGGGGAAATGTAAGTGAGCAGTCCGATTTCAGTTCCAGAGCGATTTGCCCAATGAGTCCTTGATATTTAGTCGTTTTCAGCCAATTTTCTGGATTTTTGAAAATTTCACTTTTTTGTGACAATATTCACTAAATGAGGGAATAATATGTGTGAGGGTACCCCAGGAGAGTTCCAAATGTGTGTGGGTAGAATATATATCCCACGGGGGTAAAATTGAAAAAAGTTGAAAAAATTTTTTTTTGGACTTAGTCATTTTTCCGCCGTTTATCAGACTTTCAGATAGGGAAAATGTCAGTGAGCATTCCGATTTCAGTTCCAGAGCGATTCGCCCAATGAGTCCTTGATATTTAGTCGTTTTCAGCCAATTTTCTGGATTTTTGAAAATGACACTTTTTTGTGAAAATATCCACTAAATGAGGGAATAATATGTTTGAGGGTACCCCAGGAGAGTTCCAAATGTCTGTGGGTAGAATATATATCCCACGGGTTTAAAATTGAAAAAAGTTGAGTCCTTGATATTTAGTCGTTTTCAGCCAATTTTCTGAATTTTTGAAAATTTCACTTTTTTTGTGAAAATATCCACTAAATGAGGGAATAATATGTTTGAGGGTACCCCAGGAGAGTTCCAAATGTGTGTGTGTAGAAAATATATCCCACGGGGGTAAAATAAAAAAAAGTTTAAAACATTTTTTTTTTGGACTTAGTCATTTTTCCGGCGTTTATCAGACTTTCAGATAGGGGAAATGTCAGTGAGCGTTTTGATTTCAGTTCCAGAGTGATTCGCCCAATGAGTCCTTGATATTTAGTCGTTTTCAGCCAATTTTCTGGATTTTTGAAAATTTCACTTTTTTGTGAAAATATCCACTAAATGAGGGAATAATATGTGTGAGGGTACCCCAGGAGAGTTCCAAATGTGTGTGGGTAGAATATACAGTGCCTACAAGTAGTATTCAACCCCCTGCAGATTTATCTGGTTTGATAAGATGGAAATAAGTTAGAGCCTTCAAACTGCAAACGAGAGTAGGTTTTATGAACAGAAGCATAAATCTTACAAACCAAAAAGTTATGTTGCTCAGTTGAATTTTATTAAATTTTAAACATAAAAGTGTGGGTCAATTATTATACAACCCCTATGTTTAATATTTTGTGGAATAACCCTTGTTTGCAATTACAGCTAATAATCATCTTTTATAAGACCTGATCAGGCCGGCACAGGCCTGTGGAGTTATCTTGGCCCACTGCTCCATGCAGATCTTCTCCAAGTTATCTAGGTTCTTTGGGTTTCTCATGAGGACTTTATTCTTGAGCTCCTTCCACAAGTTTTCAATTGGGTTAAGGTCAGGAGACTGACTAGGCCACTCCAACACCTTGACTTTTTCCATCTTGAACCAGGCCTTGGTTTTCTTGGCTGTGTGCTTTGGGTTGTTGTTGTTATGATCTGCTACAGAGACTAAGGAAAGACAGGAGATCTGTCCCTACAATAGAACTAAACTAGATCCCTACGATGTAACGGGGAACCTGATCCTGCGATCAGACCCGCTAAAGTCCTCGGCTAGTCTGTACGAAGACCTATAGATGTGAGGGAGGAATCCCTACAAGAACTAGGGACTGGGAAAAGTTGGAAACCTCCTAGCAGAAATCGTAGCAGTCAAAGACAAACACACAACAAAAAGTAAAGAGGTCAGAAGACCTAGCAAAACTAACAGAGAACGGCAACAGAGCACCAAGCTAGCTCAACAGTAGTAAATACAAATGAAGTCCAGCAATGCCAGGAGGGCGGAGCCGGATTAAATAAGCAAAAATTGTCATGTGACCAGCAAACTAAAAAAAAACTAACAGGAGAGTTGTAACAGTACCCCCTCTTCTAAGAGGATCCTCCGGATCCCCTAGGCCCAGGCTTACCAGGAAACCTCCTGTGAAAAGCTCGGACATGTCTGGAAGCAGAAACATCATCCGCCCTCACCCATGAGTTATCCTCAGGTCCGAAACCCTTCCAAGCAACGAGATACTGCAAACTCCCTCTATACCGTCTAGAATTTAGGATGCGGGAAATTTCATATTCCCTGTCCTCCACCACTGGAGTAACAGTGGCAGAGGCGTCACCATCCGACACATCAGCTTTTTTCAACAGAGAAACATGAAACACCGGATTAATCCTCCAGGACGTAGGAACCTCCAGCTTAACAGCAGATTGGTTAACTATCTGAAGCACCTTAAAGGGCCCTACGAACTTGGGACCCAATTTTTTAGAAGGAATCCTCAATCGCAGATTCTTAGAGGACAACCAAACCATGTCACCAACAGCAAACAAAACCTCTTGCCGTTTCCTATCAAAGTACCTCTTAGATTTTTTGTTAGCCTCCTGAAGATTACCACGCACATCCGTCCAAACTCTCTCCAAATCACCGGAAAAACTCTCCTCCTCAGGCACAGCCGAAACCAATTTGGAGAATGACCCAAAAGACGGATGTCTCCCAGAACAACAAAAAAAAGGCGAACAACCAGCAGAAGAGGATGTATGGTTGTTAAGAGCAAATTCAGCAAGTGGCAGAAACTCAGACCACCCCTCTTGATTGTCTGCCACAAAACAACGCAAGAACTGCTCAACATCCTGGTTCTTCCTTTCTGTCTGGCCATTAGACTCAGGATGATATCCAGATGAAAACGACAAATGAACTCCCAACCTATCACAAAAGGCACGCCAAAAGCGAGCCACGAACTGAGGTCCCCTATCAGAAACAATGTCAGTAGGAACACCATGTAGTCTGACAATTTCCTTGACAAAGGCCTTAGCGAGTGTCTTAGCGCAAGGCAGTTTGATGAAGGGAACCAAGTGACACATCTTGCTAAAACGGTCCACGACCACCCAGATGACCGTGAAACCTTCAGAGGGAGGAAGGTCAGTAATAAAGTCCATAGCCAGATGTGTCCAAGGTGCACTAGGAACCTCCAGAGGGCAAACAACCCCGCAGCAGGAGCATGCGAAGACTTGGATCTAGCACACACAGTACATTGGCGCACCCACTTAATGACTTCCTTCTGCCATCCAGGCCACCAAAAACTGCGACCCACAAGTTTCTTGGTCTCAGAAATTCCTGGATGACCTGCCAACCGAGACTCATGACACTCAACAAACAAATCTCTCCTAAAGGTCCTATTCACAAACAACCTCCCATGGGGAGTGTTAGATGGGGCATTCTCCTGTGCTTTAAGAATCTCATCCTCCAAAACGGAGTCCAAAGCAGCAATCACAACACCTTCTTGTAAAATGGTCTCCTCTTCCTCCTCAACACCGACCATGGGAGAAAAGCTGCGAGACAAAGCATCTGCTTTAACATTCTTGGTACCCGGGATGTAAGTAATGGAAAAATTAAACCGCGAGAAAAAAAGTGCCCACCTAGCCTGACGGTCATTCAAGCGCTTGGCAGCATCAAGATAGATCAGATTTTTATGATCAGTGAAAACCTGAATGGGAAATTCAGCACCTTCCAAGAGGTGACGCCAGTGTTCAAATGCGAGTTTAATCGCCAGCAATTCCCGATTACCAATATCGTAATTAAGTTCAGTCTCGGAAAATTTTTTTGAAAAAAAGGCACAGGGATGTACTCCATCCTTGTTTTCCTGAGACAACACCGCACCAACCCCCACCGAAGAATCATCAACCTCAACCAAAAACGGCTTAGTCACATCAGGCTGCATAAGGATGGGAGCAGAGGTGAACCTCTCCTTTAAAAACACAAAAGCTTCAATGGCCTCAGAAGTCCACTGAACCGCATTAGCACCTTTCCTGGTGAGATCGGTCAGCGGTTTGACAATAATAGAAAAATTTTTTATGAATTTTCTGTAATAATTGGCGAAACCCAAAAACTTCTGTATCGATTTCAAACCAATAGGCCTAGGCCATTCCTGCACAGCTTGAACTTTAACCGGGTCCATCTCAAAACCTTCACTGGAGATAATGTAGCCCAAAAAACTAATTCTCTGTACAGCGAACTCACATTTCTCCAGCTTAGCAAAAAGCGAATTGTCCATTAATAACTGTAATATCTCATGTACGCTCCGCCAATGAGACTCCAGATCCAGCGAATAAATCAAAATGTCATCCAAATACACAACCACATTTTTGCCGATTAAAGGTCTAAGGATATCATTAATAAGATTCTGAAAAAATGCTGGAGCATTGGTGAGACCAAAAGGCATAACCAGATTCTCAAAATGACCCACAGGAGTGTTAAAAGCAGTCTTCCATTCATCACCCTCCTTCATGCGCAACAAATTGTATGCCCCCCGGAGATCAATTTTAGAGAACCACTTGGCCCCCACTAACTGGTTAAATAAATCAGGAATCAACGGCAGTGGGTAAGGATTGCGTACAGTAATTTTATTAATCTCACGAAAGTCCAGACAGGGACGTAAACCGCCATCTTTTTTTTTACAAAAAAAAATCCAACAGCCACAGCAGGAGACTTGGAAGGCCTAATGTGACCGGCGGCCAAGCTTGTCTGTATGTATTCCTCCAAAGCCTTTCTCTCAGGAATAGTAAGATTAAATAAACGATTCTTAGGAAGAGTCGCTCCAGGGACAAATTCAATGGTACAATCATAGTCTCTATGGGGAGGCAAAACCTGCGACTCCTCCTCAGAAAAAAACTCTCCAAAAATCCTGAATAGGTACAGGCAATTCCCCTCTATCCACAGCAGCAATGCGCCCGTTACAACACTTGTCATAACACTTAGGGCTCCAGGACTTAATTTCATTGGTAGACCAATCCAGTACAGGATTGTGCAATTTTAACCAAGGTAACCCCAATATTACTGGAGAAGGCAAATTATCCAATACCACCAAATCCAAATTCTCTTGATGAATACCATTAATAGTGAGGGGAAATTCACAGACCTTGTGAGTAACACTCTTCAAGGGAGAGCCATCGACAGAAACCACAGCAATAGGGGATGACAAAGTTTTTCCAAGAATCCCCCATCAATCACATTCAGAGTAGATCCACAATCCACAAATACCCAAAATTCAATTAATTCATCCTGAGCAGCAGTAGTGGGAGATAGGAATACTCCCTTAGAATTTAAACAGGCAATACGGGCATGACTGACCATTTTTTTTTCTTTCTTCATACGAAGCACACAGCTCTTAATAAAATGACCAGAATTTCCGCAATAGAAACACAAGCCTTCAGAAAGTCGGCGGTCTTTTTCCTGAGAGCGGGTTGCCATCGCCCCAATTTCCATCGGCTCTCCATTGTCAGCACAGAACCTCTCAGGACTCGAAGCTGACATAGCAGAGGATTTGCTCTCATTAACCCTTGCACGCAGTCTCCTGTCCACCCGTATAGCTAATTGCATTGCCTCCTGCAAGTTTCCAGGTGTGGGATAAGCAATCAGTAAATCCTTAACCCTTTCACCTAGCCCTGCAAGAAACAAGCTTTTCAAAGCTGAATCGTTCCACCCCACCTGGGCAGACCACCGACGGAAGTGAGAACAATATTTTTCCACATTACCTGATCCCTGCCTCAAACGTCTTAATTCAGACTCAGCAGATGAGACACGATCAGGATCATCGTACAACAAACCCAAAGCAGAAAAACTATCCACTGATCTAAAGCACGGATCACTAGGTTGGAGAGAGAAGGCCCATCCCTGAGGATCTTTGCGCAAAAGTGACATTATGAACCCTATGCGCTGTGATTCATCACCAGAGGATCCGGGTCTCAAACGAAAATTTAATAGACAAGCATTTTTAAAAGAAAAAAAATCTTGTTGTTCGCCAAAAAATAGATCAGGCAGACGTACCTTTGGTTCCACAAAAAGCGCTCCAGAACAGCTACTCACGTGTTGTTGGAGCTTGGTCACCTCCAGAGAGAGTCCCTGCAAGCGTTGAGCCAAATCTTGCTCCGAGATCATGATGGAAAACTGGAGGTCTTTCCTTAGAGAATTTTTTTTTTTTTTTTTTTTTAAGGCTGGACTTACTGTTATGATCTGCTACAGAGACTAAGGAAAGACAGGAGATCTGTCCCTACAATAGAACTAAACTAGATCCCTACGATGTAACGGGGAACCTGATTGTAGTGCCGGCGTCCCTGCCCTCTGCTAGGCAGGGACGCTGCTCCCCTCACCGCTCTGCTCCGTGCCCGGCTTCCTTCCCCCGCTCTGCTGTCAGCGCGCGCTCCGTCCCGGCGTCCTCCTCCTGCTCTGCTCTCAGCGCGCGCTCCTTCCCGGCCCCTGTGCTTAGGGCGCGCGCGCGCGCGCTCCCCTCCTCTTAAAGGGGCCGCGCGCGCCGCCCTAAAGAGTCCCCGGCCAATGGCCGGAGGACTTCATCATATATAAGGCACCTCCTCCAAAATGGAGGTGCCCGAGCAATGTTGTTTGCACCTGTGTCTCACCTGTGCTTCAGCCCTCAGGTCCCGTTGCCAGTTACCTGCCAGTTACCTGCCAGTTTCCTGCCAGTTTCCTGCTAGTTACCTGCCTGATACCTGCCTGATTCCTGCCTGAATACTTGTTACCTGCCTGCTTGCCTGAGGTCCGACGGTCTGCCTTACAACTCCGGTCAGTCTGTCTATGGACCAGCTTGCCCGCTCACCTGGGAGCGCTTCTCCGCTACCTGCCTGCTTGCCAGCCCGGAGGCTCCGTTGTCACGTGCTGTGACCACCAGCTATCTCAGAGACTCTTGCCCGCTCACCTGGGAGCGCATCTCCGTTACCTGCCTGCTTGCCAGCCCGGAGGTCCCGTTGTCACGTGCGGTGACCACCAGCTATTCCAGAGACTCTTGCCCGCTCACCTGGGAGCGCTTCTCCGTTACCTACCTGCCTGCCAGCCCGGAGGTTCCGCCGTCACGTGCCGTGACCACCTGCTATTCCAGAGACTCTCGCTTGCTCACCTGGGAGCACACATCTACCATCTGCCTGCTAGCCTACCCGGAGGCTCTGCCATCACAGGTCGTACCTACCCCTTACCCAGAGACTGCCCTGATCACTTGCCGTAACTCCCGGTCCGTTCATCCAGAGACTGCCACCCGCTCCCTTACAAGGGCCGCCCCCTTGTATAGTAGCTCAGAGGTTCCGCCTCCCGGACCCGTTACAGTTTGCTCGGGCCATGGAACCCGGTGGCACCCAAGCTCCCTCGCTCTCGGACCTCTGTCTTGAACTGACCCGTCAGAGGTCCCAACAGGAGGCCATCCTGGGTCACCTGCGGAATGTTAATACTCGCCTGAACACTCTGTCTGATCCACCAACAACCTCCGCCAGTGCCATATCTTGCAATCCGGCAGCTCCGCTGCCCACTAATACTATGGTATCCTACCCCGGACCCCGGCTCTCTGCACCTCCTCGCTTCGGAGGCGACCCCGTCCTGGCTCGGGGCTTCATAAATCAGTGCACCCTGCACTTTGAACTTTTGTCCCATCAGTTTAATTCCGACCGGGCCAAAATTGCCTTTATCATGTCCCATCTCACCGGGGAGGCCCTGGCCTGGCTAAATCCTCTATGGGAGAGAGGAGACCCCCTGGTGTCCAACTTGCCTGCTTTTCTCTCGGCTTTCCGGAAAGTCTTCGACGAACCCGGACGGAAGACCTCATCTGCATCATCGTTGCTACGCCTCCATCAGGGGAGTCTCACCGTGGGCCAATATGCCATACGGTTCCGTACCCTTGCCTCGGAGCTGGCCTGGGATAACGACGCTCTGGTTTCCGTCTTCTGGGAGGGTCTGTCCGGCCGTATTAAAGATGAACTTGCCGGTCGGGACATTCCTACCACTCTCGATGACTTAATAACTCTTGCCACCCGGATTGACCTACGGTTCCAGGAGCGTGCCAAAGAGGTCACCCGTGAGAGAAGGATTCCACGTTTAGCTCCTACTTTCCAGAAACCCGTCATTCCCTCCATCTCTCCCCAGGTACACTCTCCTGAGCCTATGCAGGTCGACCAGACCAAGATGGTCAAAACCCGTCAGGACTCACGCCGTGCCGAGGGGAGCTGCTTCTACTGTGGCAGTAAGGAGCACCGGATCCGTGCCTGCCCGGAGAGGTCGGGAAACGCCTGTGTCTAGGTTCGCTCAGAGAGGTCCACCTAGACAAGAATAAATCCTCTCCATCCCTGCTGTTGTCAGTTTCGATCATCTACGGGGAGAACCGTTATTTCGAACTAGCCCAACTTGACTCTGGAGCAGCCGGGAACCTTATTTCACAGTCCCTGGTTGAGAAATACCGCATCCCCACCAAACCTCTGGCTGTACCCTTGTCTGTCGCTGCCGTGGATGGGGGCCTCTTACCTCGCCCCATTCAACTCATCACCGAATCCATTACCCTGCAGGTGGGAATGCTGCATTCTGAAAGTATCTCCTTTCATGTTCTGCCTGGACTCTCTCACGCCCTCTTGCTAGGTCTGCCCTGGCTCCAGAGACATGCACCCGTGCTAGACTGGCAAACCGGAGAGGTCCTTCGCTGGGGACAAGACTGTCATAAAACCTGCCTGGTACCCGTCCATCCCGTCCGTCCCTCTCCTACCCCAGCTAATCTACCTGGACTTCCGATTCCTTATTGGTCTTATGCAGATGTCTTTAATAAAAAGGAGGCAGAGACATTACCACCACATAGACCATACGACTGTCCCATCGATCTGCTACCCGGTACTACTCCTCCCCGTGGGCGTATCTATCCTTTATCCGCTGCTGAGACCCGGTCAATGTCCGAATATATTGAGGAGAATCTGGCCAGAGGATTCATCCGGAAATCTACCTCCCCGGCGGGAGCAGGCTTCTTTTTCGTCAAAAAGAAGGACGGCTCTCTCCGTCCCTGTATAGACTATAGAGGCCTAAACCTGATCACGGTGAAGAATAAGTACCCCCTTCCGCTCATTCCAGAATTATTTGATCGTCTGAGGGGGGCTAGGATCTTCACCAAACTGGACCTTCGTGGGGCGTACAACCTGGTTCGTATTCGTCAGGGGGATGAATGGAAGACGGCATTCAACACCCGGGACGGCCACTATGAATACCTGGTAATGCCCTTTGGTCTCTGTAACGCTCCTGCCGTCTTTCAAGAGTTGGTCAATGACATCTTCCGGGACCTTCTCTACTCCTGCGTAGTGGTGTACCTGGACGACATCTTGGTCTTCTCTCCGGATCTCCAGACTCACCGGAGGGACGTTCGTCAGGTCCTGCTCAGGCTAAGGCAGAACCATCTCTACGCTAAATTTGAGAAGTGCCTCTTTGAGCAGACCTCGCTTCCGTTTCTGGGCTACATTATCTCTCAGACCGGCCTACAAATGGATCCTGAGAAACTGTCTGCCATCGAGAAATGGCCCCGACCGGAGGGGTTGAAGGCCATTCAGCGATTCCTGGGCTTCGCCAACTACTACCGCCTCTTCATACCACACTTCTCTTCCCGGACGGCCCCAATTTCTGCGCTCACCCGTAAAGGTACTAATCCCAAAGAGTGGCCACCCGAAGCAGAGGAGGCCTTTCTTTCCCTTAAACAGGCCTTCTCTTCCGCCCCGGTGCTGCATCGCCCAGATGGCAACAAGCAGTTCTTCCTGGAAGTTGACGCCTCCTCCTCTGGAGCCGGAGCGGTACTTACTCAAAAATCATCTTCCGGGAGGATGGTAACTTGTGGCTTCTTCTCTAAACTCTTCTCCTCCTCTGAGCGCAACTATTCCATAGGAGACCGAGAGTTATTGGCCATCAAACTGGCATTGGAGGAGTGGCGTTACCTGCTCGAGGGGGCTCTTCACCCGGTAATAATTTACACTGACCACAAGAACTTGGCTTACCTCCAGCATGCCCAGAGACTTAACCCGCGCCAAGCCCGGTGGTCCTTGTTTTTTGCTCGTTTTGATTTTGTCCTTCATTTTCGCCCGGCTGACAAAAACGTCAAGGCGGACGCCTTGTCTCGATCCTTTCTGGTGTCTGATCTCGAGGAGGATCCGAAACATATCATCGATCCCGCCAGAGTAATGCAGGTGGCTCCCGTGAGTCTAAATCGTCTTCCTCCTGGTAAGACGTTCGTACCAGTACCTGATCGGGAGAAGATCCTACACTGGGGTCATTCGTCTAAACTAGCTGGCCACGCCGGTCAGAAAAAGACCCTCCAGCTTATTACCCGGCACTACTGGTGGCCTAACCTGCACAAGGATGTAATAGACTTTGTTTCTGCCTGTGTGTCCTGCGCCCGCAACAAAGTTCCGAGACACCTGCCGGCCGGCCGCCTCCTACCTCTGCCAGTACCTGCTGCCCCCTGGCAGCATATAGCGATGGACTTCATTACTGATCTGCCCGTCTCTGCCGGTTGTACGGTCATTTGGGTGGTCGCTGACCGCTTCTCCAAGATGGCTCACTTCATTCCACTGCCAGGTCTTCCGTCTGCACCCGAGCTGGCTAAAGACTTTATCCGCCACATCTTCCGTCTTCATGGCCTGCCCCGTCACATCGTGTCGGATCGTGGGGTACAGTTCACTTCCCGTTTCTGGAGAGCCACTTGTAAATTGCTGGACGTCACCCTGGACTTCTCCTCCGCTTACCACCCACAGTCTAATGGTCAAGTGGAGCGGATCAATCAGAACCTGACCAGTTACCTTCGGCACTTCGTTAATGCCCACCATTCTGACTGGGTGGATCTCCTGCCATGGGCCGAATTCTCGTACAACAATCACGAGAGCGAGTCTTCCTCCAAATCCCCGTTTTTTGTAGTCTACGGTCAGCATCCTCGGATCCCGTTTCCCGTCTCCACCTCGGCGGACAATCCGGCTGCGGAATCTCTTGTTAACAAATTTTCCTCCATATGGGAGAGTACCCGGTCCGCACTCCTTCTGTCATCCGAGCGTATGAAAAGACACGCTGACAAAAAACGTCTGGACCCTCCTCAATTCCGCCCTGGGGATAAAGTCTGGCTCTCGTCCAAATATGTCCGGCTCAAGATCCCTTCCTATAAATTAGGGCCTCGGTTCATCGGCCCACTGGAGGTCATCAGTCAGATCAACCCGGTGGCCTATAAATTGAAACTCCCGGCCAACTTACGGATCCCTAACTCCTTCCATGTATCTCTCCTCAAACCTGTGGTACTTAACTCTTTTTCCAAGTCTACAGGTACGCCTCCTGCTCCGGTTTCTGCTGAGGACGAGTTTGAGGTAGAGAACATTCTTGCCACCAAAAGGGTAAGAGGAAAGACCTTTTTTCTGGTAGATTGGAAGGGGTTTGGTCCTGAGGAGAGAACGTGGGAGCCCCGGGAGAACATCCATGCCCCTCTCATCCTAGCTAAATTTCTGTCTGGCCTAAAAAAGGGGGGGCCTAAAGGGGGGGGTACTGTAGTGCCGGCGTCCCTGCCCTCTGCTAGGCAGGGACGCTGCTCCCCTCACCGCTCTGCTCCGTGCCCGGCTTCCTTCCCCCGCTCTGCTGTCAGCGCGCGCTCCGTCCCGGCGTCCTCCTCCTGCTCTGCTCTCAGCGCGCGCTCCTTCCCGGCCCCTGTGCTTAGGGCGCGCGCGCGCGCGCTCCCCTCCTCTTAAAGGGGCCGCGCGCGCCGCCCTAAAGAGTCCCCGGCCAATGGCCGGAGGACTTCATCATATATAAGGCACCTCCTCCAAAATGGAGGTGCCCGAGCAATGTTGTTTGCACCTGTGTCTCACCTGTGCTTCAGCCCTCAGGTCCCGTTGCCAGTTACCTGCCAGTTACCTGCCAGTTTCCTGCCAGTTTCCTGCTAGTTACCTGCCTGATACCTGCCTGATTCCTGCCTGAATACTTGTTACCTGCCTGCTTGCCTGAGGTCCGACGGTCTGCCTTACAACTCCGGTCAGTCTGTCTATGGACCAGCTTGCCCGCTCACCTGGGAGCGCTTCTCCGCTACCTGCCTGCTTGCCAGCCCGGAGGCTCCGTTGTCACGTGCTGTGACCACCAGCTATCTCAGAGACTCTTGCCCGCTCACCTGGGAGCGCATCTCCGTTACCTGCCTGCTTGCCAGCCCGGAGGTCCCGTTGTCACGTGCGGTGACCACCAGCTATTCCAGAGACTCTTGCCCGCTCACCTGGGAGCGCTTCTCCGTTACCTACCTGCCTGCCAGCCCGGAGGTTCCGCCGTCACGTGCCGTGACCACCTGCTATTCCAGAGACTCTCACTTGCTCACCTGGGAGCACACATCTACCATCTGCCTGCTAGCCTACCCGGAGGCTCTGCCATCACAGGTCGTACCTACCCCTTACCCAGAGACTGCCCTGATCACTTGCCGTAACTCCCGGTCCGTTCATCCAGAGACTGCCACCCGCTCCCTTACAAGGGCCGCCCCCTTGTATAGTAGCTCAGAGGTTCCGCCTCCCGGACCCGTTACACTGATCCTGCGATCAGACCCGCTAAAGTCCTCGGCTAGTCTGTACGAAGACCTATAGATGTGAGAGAGGAATCCCTGCAAGAACTAGGGACTGGGAAAAGTTGGACACCTCCTAGCAGAAATCGTAGCAGTCAAAGACAAACACACAACAAAAAGTAAAGAGGTCAGAAGACCTAGCAAAACTAACAGAGAACGGCAACAGAGCACCAAGCTAGCTCAACAGTAGTAAATACAAATGAAGTCCAGCAATGCCAGGAGGGCGGAGCCGGATTAAATAAGCAAAAATGGTCATGTGACCAGCAAACTAAAAAAAACCTAACAGGAGAGTTGTAACAGTTGTCTTGTTGGAAGATGAAATTACGACCCATCTTAAGATCCTTGATGGAGGAGCGGAGGTTCTTGGCCAAAATCTCCCGGTAGGCCGTGCTATCCATCTTCCCATGGATGCGGACCAGATGGCCAGGCCCCTTGGCAGAGAAACAGCCCCACAGCATGATGCTGCCACCACCATGCTTGACTGTAGGGATGGTATTCTTGGGGTCATATGCAGTGCCATCCAGTCTCCAAACGTCACGTGTGTGGTTGGCACCAAAGATCTCGATCTTGGTCTCATCAGACCATAGAACCTTGAACCAGTCTGTCTCAGAGTCCTCCAAGTGATCATGAGCAAACTGTAGACGAGCCTTGACATGACGCTTTGAAAGTAAAGGTACCTTAAGGGCTCGTCTGGAACGGAGACCATTGCGGTGGAGTACGTTACTTATGGTATTAACTGAAACCAATGTCCCCACTGCCATGAGATCTTCCCGGAGCTCCTTCCTTGTTGTCCTTGGGTTAGCCTTGACTCTTCGGACAAGCCTGGCCTCGGCACAGGAGGACACTTTCAAAGGCTGTCCAGGCCGTGGAAGGCTAACAGTAGTTCCATAAGCCTTCCACTTACGGATGATGCTCCCAACAGTGGAGACAGGTAGGCCCAACTCCTTGGAAAGGGTTCTATACCCCTTGCCAGCCTTGTGACCCTCAACGATCTTGTCTCTGATGGCCTTGGAATGCTCCTTTGTCTTTCCCATGTTGACCATGTCTGAGTGCTGTTCAAAAGTTTGGAGAGGGTCTTAAATAGTCAGAAAAGGCTGGCAAAACAGATCTTTAATCCACATATGTGAAGCTCATTATTCTTGGTGCCTGAAGTACTTCTTAATACTTTAGGGGGACCAAACAGAATTCTTGTGGTTTGAGGGGTTGAATAATAAATGACACTCTGAATTAACTTTTAACGTTTTAAAAAAAAAAAAAAAAAAAAATTTCTGCATTGCATTTCCCACTTCCAGGCGGATCTACAGTACAAATGTAACAATGCCAAGTTAATTCCGCATGTGTCAACCAGCTAAATCTGCAGGAGGTTGAATACCACTTGTAGACACTGTATATCCCACGGGGGTAAAATTGAAAAAGTTGAAAAAAAATTTTTTTTGGACTTGGTCATTTTTCCAGCGTTTATCAGACTTTCAGATAGGAGAAATGTCAGTGAGCGTTCCGATTTCAGTTCCAGAGCGATTCGCCTAATGAGTCCTTGATATTTAGTCGTTTTCAGCCAATTTTCTGGATTTTTGAATATTTCACTTTTTTGTGAAAATATCCACTAAATGAGGTAATAATATGTTTGAGGGTACCCCAGGAGAGTTCCAAATGTCTGTGGGTAGAATATATATCCCACGGGGGTAAAATTGAAAAAAGTTGAGTCCTTGATATGTAGTCGTTTTCAGCCAATTTTCTGAATTTTTGAAAATTTCACTTTTTTGTGAAAATATCCACTAAATGAGGGAATAATATGTTTGAGGGTACCCCAGGAGAGTTCCAAATGTGTGTGTGTAGAAAATATATCCCACGGGGGTAAAATTGAAAAAAGTTGAAAGCATTTTTTTTTTGGACTTAGTCATTTTTCCGGCGTTTATCAGACTTTCAGATAGGGGAAATGTCAGTGAGCGTTCAGATTTCAGTTCCAGAGCGATTCGCCCAATGAGTCCTTGATATTTAGTCGTTTTCAGCCAATATTTTAGATTTTTGAAAATTTCACTTTTTTGTGAAAATATCCACTAAATGAGGGAATAATATGTGTGAGGTTACCCCAGAAGAGTTCCAAATGTGTGTAGGTAAAATATATATCCCACGGGGGTAAAATTGAAAAAAGTTGAAAAATTTTTTTTTTTCGACTTACTTATTTTTCCGGCGTTTATCAGACTTTCAGATAGGGCAAATGTCAGTGAGCATTCCAATTTCAGTACCAGAGTGATTCGCCCGATGAGTCCTTGATATTTAGTCGTTTTCAGCCAATATTTTGGATTTTTGAAAATTTCACTTTTTTGTGAAAATATCCACTAAATGAGGGATCAATATGTGTGAGGGTACCCCAGGAGAGTTCCAAATGTGTGTGGGTAGAATATATATCCCACGGGGGTAAAATTTAAAAAAGTTGAGAAAATTGTTTTTTGGACTTAGCCATTTTTCTGCCGTTTATCAGACTTTCTGATAGGGGAAATGTCAGAGAGCATCTGATTTCAGTTCCAGAGCGATTCGCCCGATGAGTCCTTGATATTTAGTCGTTTTCAGCCAATATTTTGGATTTTTGAAAATTTCACTTTTTTGTGAAAATATCCACTAAGTGAGGGATTAATATGTGTGAGGGTACCCCAGGAGAGTTCCAAATGTGTTTGGGTAGAATATATATCCCCATGGGTGGTAAAATTGAAAAAAGTTCAGAAAATTTTTTTTTGGACTTAGTCATTTTTCCGGCGTTTATCAGACTTTCAGATAGGGCAAATGTCAGTGAGCATTCTGATTTCAGTTCCAGAGTGATTCGCCCAATGAGTCCTTGATATTTAGTCGTTTTCAGCCAATATTTTGGATTTTTGAAAATTTCACTTTTTTGTGAAAATATCCACTAAATGAAGGAATAATATGTGTGAGGGTACCCCAGGAGAGTTCCAAATGTGTGTGGGTAGAATATATTTCCCACGGGGGTAAAATTGAAAAAAGTTTAAAAAAAATTTTTTTTGAACTTAGTCATTTTTCCGGCGTTTATCAGACTTTCAGATAGGGGAAATGTCAGTGAGCGTTCCGATTTCAGTTCCAGAGCGATTCGCCCAATGAGTCCTTGATATTTTGTCGTTTTCAGCCAATATTTTGGATTTTTGAAAATTTCACTTTTTTTGGAAAATATCCACTAAATGAGGGAATAATATGTGTGAGGGTACCCCAGGAGAGTTCCAAATGTGTGTGGGTAGAATATATATCCCCATGGGGTAAAATTGAAAAAAGTTGAGAAAATTTTTTTTTGGACTTAGTCGTTTTTCCGGCGTTTATCAGACTTTCAGTTAGGGCAAATGTCAGTGAGCGTTCCGATTTCAGTTCCAGAGCGATTCGCCCAATGAGTCCTTGATATTTAGTCCTTTTCAGCCAACATTTTGGATTTTTGAAAATTTCACTTTCTTGTGAAAATATCCACTAGATGAGGGAATAATATGTGTGAGGGTACCCCAGGAGAGTTCCAAATGTGTGTGGGTAGAATATATATCCCACGGGGGTAAAATTGAAAAAAGTTGAAAAAAAATTTTTTTTTGAACTTAGTCATTTTTCCGGCGTTTATCAGACTTTCAGATAGGGGAAATGTCAGTGAGCGTTCCGATTTCAGTTCCAGAGCGATTTGCCCAATGAGTCCTTGATATTTAGTCGTTTTCAGCCAATATTTTGGATTTTTGAAAATTTCACTTTTTTGTGAAAATATCCACTAAATGAGGGAATAATATGTGTGAGGGTACCCCAAGAGAGTTCCAAATGTGTGTGGGTAGAATATATATCCCACGGGGGAAAATTGAAAAAAGTTGAAAAATTTTTTTTTTTTGGACTTAGTCATCTTTCTGTCATTTATCAGACTTTCAGATAGGGGAAATGTCATTTAGCGTTCCGATTTCAGTTCCAGAGCGATTCGCCCAATGAGTCATTGATATTTAGTCGTTTTCAGCCAATATTTTGGATTTTTGAAATTTCACTTTTTTGTGAAAATATCCACTAAATGAGGGAATAATATGTGTGAGGGTACCCCAGGAGAGTTCCAAATGTGTGTGGGTAGAATATATATCCCACGGGGGTAAAATTGAAAAAAGTTGAAAAAAAATTTTTTGGGGACTTAGTCATTTTTCCGTCGTTTATCACACTTTCAGTTAGGGCAAATGTCAGTGAGCGTTCCGATTTCAGTTCCAGATCGATTCGCCCAATGAGTCCTTGATATTTAGTCGTTTTCAGCCAATATTTTGGATTTTTGAAAATTTCACTTTTTTGTGAAAATATCCACTAGATGAGGGATTAATATGTGTGAGGGAACCCCAGGAGAGTCCCAAATGTGTGTGGTAGAATATATATCCCACGGGGGTAAAATTTAAAAAAGTTGAAAAAAATTTTTTGGGGGATTTAGTCATTTTTCTGGCGTTAATCAGACTTTCAGATAGGGCAAATGTCAGTGAGCGTTCCGATTTCAGTTCCAGAGCGATTCGCCCAATGAGTCCTTGATATTTAGTCGTTTTCAGCCAATATTTTGGATTTTTGAAAATTTCACTTTTTTGTGAAAATATCCACTAAATGAGGGAATAATATGTGTGAGGGTACCCCAGGAGAGTTCCAAATGTGTGTGGGTAGAATATATATCCCACGGGGGTAAAATTGAAAAAAGTTTAAAAAAAATTTTTTTTTTTGGTCTTAGTCATCTTTCTGTCATTTATCAGACTTTCAGATAGGGGAAATGTCATTTAGCGTTCCGATTTCAGTTCCAGAGCGATTCGCCCAATGAGTCATTGATATTTAGTCGTTTTCAGCCAATATTTTGGATTTTTGAAATTTCACTTTTTTGTGAAAATATCCACTAAATGAGGGAATAATATGTGTGAGGGTACCCCAGGAGAGTTCCAAATGTGTGTGGGTAGAATATATATCCCACGGGGGTAAAATTGAAAAAAGTTGAAAAAAAATTTTTTTGGGACTTAGTCATTTTTCCGTCGTTTATCACACTTTCAGTTAGGGCAAATGTCAGTGAGCGTTCCGATTTCAGTTCCAGATCGATTCGCCCAATGAGTCCTTGATATTTAGTCGTTTTCAGCCAATATTTTGGATTTTTGAAAATTTCACTTTTTTGTGAAAATATCCACTAGATGAGGGATTAATATGTGTGAGGGAACCCCAGGAGAGTCCCAAATGTGTGTGGTAGAATATATATCCCACGGGGGTAAAATTTAAAAAAGTTGAAAAAAATTTTTTGGGGGATTTAGTCATTTTTCTGGCGTTAATCAGACTTTCAGATAGGGCAAATGTCAGTGATCGTTCCGATTTCAGTTCCAGAGCGATTCGCCCAGTGAGTCCTTGATATTTAGTCGTTTTCAGCCAATATTTTGGATTTTTGAAAATTTCACTTTTTTGTGAAAATATCCACTAGATGAGGGAATAATATGTGTGAGGGTACCCCAGGAGAGTTCCAAATGTGTGTGGGTAGAATATATATCGCACTGGGGTAAAATTGAAAAAAGTTGAGAAAATTTTTTTTTGGACTTAGTCATTTTTCCGTCGTTTATCAGACTTTCAGTTAGGGCAAATGTCAGTGAGCGTTCCGATTTCAGTTCCAGAGCGATTCGCCCGATGAGTTCTTGATATTTAGTCGTTTTCAGACAATATTTTGGATTTTTGAAAATTTCACTTTTTTGTGAAAATATCCACTAGATGAGGGAATAATATGTGTGAGGGAACCCCAGGAGAGTCCCAAATGTGTGTGGGTAGAATATATATCCCACGGGGGTAAAGTTTAAAAAAGTTGAAAAAATTTTTTTTGGGGATTTAGTCATTTTTCTGGCGTTAATCAGACTTTCAGATAGGGCAAATGTCAGTGAGCATTCTGATTTCAGTTCCAGAGCGATTCGCCCAATGAGTCCTTAATATTTAGTCGTTTTCAGCCAATATTTTGGATTTTTGAAAATTTCACTTTTTTTTGAAAATATCCACTAAATGAGGGAATAATATGTGTGAGGGTACCCCATGAGAGTTCCAAATGTGTGTGGGTAGAATATATATCCCACTGGGGTAAAATTGAAAAAAGTAAAAAAAATTTTTTTTTTGGACTTAGTCATCTTTCCGTCGTTTATCAGACTTTCAGATAGGGGAAATGTCAGTGAGCGTTCCGATTTCAGTTCCAGAGCGATTCGCCCAATGAGTCCTTGATATTTAGTCGTTTTCAGCCAATATTTTGGATTTTTGAAAATTTCACTTTTTTGTGAAAATATCCACTAGATGAGGGAATAATATGTGTGAGGGTACCCCAGGAGAGTCCCAAATGTGTGTGGGTAGAATACATATCCCACAGGGTAAAATTTAAAAAAGTTGAAAAAATTTTTTTTGGGGATTTAGTCATTTTTCTGGCGTTAATCAGACTTTCAGATAGGGCAAATGTCAGTGAGCATTCTGATTTCAGTTCCAGAGCGATTCGCCCAATTAGTCCTTGATATTTAGTCGTTTTCAGCCAATATTTTTGATTTTTGAAAATTTCACTTTTTTGTGAAAATATCCACTAAATGAGGGAATAATATGTGTGAGGGTACCCCAGGAGAGTTCCAAATGTGTGTGGGTAGAATATATATCCCACGGGAGTAAAATTGAAAAAAGTTGAAAAAAATTTTTTTGGGGATTTTAGTCATTTTTCTAGCGTTAATCAGACTTTCAGATAGGGCAAATGTCAGTGAGCGTTCCGATTTCAGTTCCAGAGCGATTCGCCCAATGAGTCCTTGATATTTAGTCGTTTTCAGCCAATATTTTGGATTTTTGAAAATTTCACTTTTTTGTGAAAATATCCACTAGATGAGGGAATAATATGTGTGAGGGTACCCCAGGAGAGTTCCAAATGTGTTTGGGTAGAATATATATCCCACTGGGGTAAAATTGAAAAAAGTTGAGAAAATTTTTTTTTGGACTTAGTCATTTTTCCGGCGTTTATCAGACTTTCAGATAGGGCAAATGTCAGTGAGCGTTCTGATGTCAGTTCCAGAGCGATTCGCCCAATGAGTGCTTGATATTTAGTCGTTTTCAGCCAATATTTTGGATTTTTGTAAATTTCACTTTTTTGTGAAAATATCCACTAAATGAGGGAATAATATGTGTGAGGGTACCCCAGGAGAGTTTCAAATGTGTGTGGGTAGAATATATATCCCACGGGGGTAAAATTGAAAAAAGTTGAAAAAAATTTTTTTTTGGACTTAGTCATTTTTCCGTCGTTTATCAGACTTTCAGATACGGCAAATGTCAGTGAGCATTCTGATTTCAGTTCCAGAGCGATTCGCCCAATGAGTCCTTGATATTTAGTCGTTTTCAGCCAATATTTTGGATTTTTGAAAATTTCACTTTTTTGTGAAAATATCCACTAAATGAGGGGTTAATATGTGTGAGGGTACCCCAGGAGAGTTCCAAATGTGTGTGGGTAGAATATATATCCCACTGGGGTAAAATTGAAAAAAGTTGAGAAAATTTTTTTTTGGACTTAGTCATTTTTCCGGCGTTTATCAGAGTTTCAGATAGGGCAAATGTTAGTGAGCGTTCCGATTTCAGTTCCAGAGCGATTCGCCCAATGAGTCCTTGATATTTAGTCGTTTTCAGCCAATATTTTGGATTTTTGAAAATTTCACTTTTTTGTGAAAATATCCACTAGATGAGGGAATAATATGTGTGAGGGTTCCCCAGGAGAGTTCCAAATGTGTGTGGGTAGAATATATATCCCACTGGGGTAAAATTGAAAAAAGTTGAGAAAATTCTTTTTTGGACTTAGTCATTTTTCCGGCATTTATCAGACTTTCAGATAGGGCAAATGTCAGTGAGCGTTCCGATTTCAGTTCCAGAGTGATTCGCACAATGAGTCATTGATATTTAGTCGTTTTCAGCCAATATTTTGGATTTTTGAAAATTTCACTTTTTTGTGAAAACATCCACTAAACGAGGGAATAATAAGTGTGAGGGTACCCCAGGAGAGTTCCAAATGTGTGTGGGTAGAATATACATCCCACTGGGGTAAAATTGAAAAAAGTTGAGAACATTCTTTTTTGGACTTAGTCATTTTTCCGGCGTTTATCAGAGTTTCAGATAGGGCAAATGTCAGTGAGCGTTCCGATTTCAGTTCCAGAGCGATTCGCCCAATGAGTCCTTGATATTTAGTCGTTTTCAGCCAATATTTTGGATTTTTGAAAATTTCACTTTTTTGTGAAAATATCCACTAGATGAGGGAATAATATGTGTGAGGGTTCCCCAGGAGAGTTCCAAATGTGTGTGGGTAGAATATATATCCCACTGGGGTAAAATTGAAAAAAGTTGAGAAAATTCTTTTTTGGACTTAGTCATTTTTCCGGCGTTTATCAGACTTTCAGATAGGGCAAATGTCAGTGAGCGTTCCGATTTCAGTTCCAGAGTGATTCGCCCAATGAGTAATTGATATTTAGTCGTTTTCAGCCAATATTTTGGATTTTTGAAAATTTCACTTTTTTGTGAAAACATCCACTAAACGAGGGAATAATAAGTGTGAGGGTACCCCAGGAGAGTTCCAAATGTGTGTGGGTAGAATATACATCCCACGGGGGTAAAATTGAAAAAAGTTGAAAAAAATTTTTTTTTGGACTTAGTCGTTTTTCCGGCATTTATCAGACTTTCAGTTAGGGCAAATGTCAGTGATCGTTCTGATTTCAGTTCCAGTGCGATTCACCCAATGAGTCCTTGATATTTAGTCGTTTTCAGCCAATATTTTGGATTTTTCAAAATTTCACTTTTTTGTGAAAATATCCACTAGATGAGGGAATAATATGTGTGAGGGTATCCCATGAGAGTTCCAAATGTGTGTGGGTAGAATATATATCCCACGGGGGTAAAATTGAAAAAAGTTGAAAAAAAATTTTTTTTGGACTTAGTCATTTTTCCGGCGTTTATCAGACTTTCAGATAGGGCAAATGTCAGTGAGCGTTCCGATTTCAGTTCCAGAGCGATTCGCCCAATGAGTCCTTGATATTTAGTCGTTTTCAGCCAATATTTTGGATTTTTGAAAATTTCACTTTTTTGTGAAAATATCCACTAAATGAGGGAATAATATGTGTGAGGGTACCCCAGGAGAGTTCCAAATGTGTGTGGGTAGAATATATATCCCACGGGGGTAAAATTGAAAAAAGTTGAAAAAAAATTTGTTTTGTACTTAGTCATTTTTCCGGCGTTTATCAGACTTTCAGATAGGGGAAATGTCAGTGAGCGTTCCGATTTCAGTTCCAGAGCGATTCGCCCAATGAGTACTTGATATTTAGTCGTTTTCAGCCAATATTTTGGATTTTTGAAAATTTCACTTTTTTGTGAAAATATGCACTAAATGAGGGAATAATATGTGTGAGGGTACCCCAGGAGAGTTCCAAATGTGTGTGGGTAGAATATATATTCCACGGGGGTAAAATTGAAAAAATTTGAAAAAAATTTTTTTTGGACTTAGTCATCTTTCCGGCGTTTATCAGACTTTCAGATAGGGGAAATGTCAGTGAGCGTTCCGATTTCAATTCCAGAGCGATTCGCCCAATGAGTCCTTGATATTTAGTCGTTTTCAGCCAATATTTTGGATTTTTGAAAATTTCACTTTTTTGTGAAAATATCCACTAGATGAGGGAATAATATGTGTGAGGGTTCCCCAGGAGAGTTCCAAATGTGTGTGGGTAGAATATATATCCCACTGGGGTAAAATTGAAAAAAGTTGAGAAAATTCTTTTTTGGACTTAGTCATTTTTCCGGCGTTTATCAGACTTTCAGATAGGGCAAATTTCAGTGAGCGTTCCGATTTCAGTTCCAGAGTGATTCGCCCAATGAGTCCTTGATATTTAGTCCTTTTCAGCCAACATTTTGGATTTTTGAAAATTTCACTTTCTTGTGAAAATATCCACTAGATGAGGGAATAATATGTGTGAGGGTACCCCAGGAGAGTTCCAAATGTGTGTGGGTAGAATATATATCCCACTGGGGTAAAATTGAAAAAAGTTGAGAAAATTTTTTTTTGGACTTAGTCATTTTTCCGGCGTTTATCAGACTTTCAGATAGGGCAAATGTCAGTGAGCGTTCCGATTTCAGTTCCAGAGCGATTCGCCCAATGAGTCCTTGATATTTAGTCGTTTTCAGCCAATATTTTGGATTTTTGAAAATTTCACTTTTTTGTGAAAATATCCACTAAATAAGGGAATAATATGTGTGAGGGTACCCCAGGAGAGTTCCAAATGTGTGTGGGTAGAATATATATCCCACGGGGGTAAAATTGAAAAAAGTTGAAAAAAAATTTTTTTTTGAACTTAGTCATTTTTCCGGCGTTTATCAGACTTTCAGATAGGGGAAATGTCAGTGAGCGTTCCGATTTCAGTTCCAGAGCGATTTGCCCAATGAGTCCTTGATATTTAGTCGTTTTCAGCCAATATTTTGGATTTTTGAAAATTTCACTTTTTTGTGAAAATATCCACTAAATGAGGGAATAATATGTGTGAGTGTACCCCAGGAGAGTTCCAAATGTGTGTGGGTAGAATATATATCCCACGGGGGTAAAATTGAAAAAAGTTTAAAAAAAATTTTTTTTTTTGGTCTTAGTCATCTTTCTGTCATTTATCAGACTTTCAGATAGGGGAAATGTCATTTAGCGTTCCGATTTCAGTTCCGGAGCGATTCGCCCAATGAGTCATTGATATTTAGTCGTTTTCAGCCAATATTTTGGATTTTTGAAAATTTCACTTTTTTGTGAAAATATCCACTAAATGAGGGAATAATATGTGTGAGGGTACCCCAGGAGAGTTCCAAATGTGTGTGGGTAGAATATATATCCCACGGGGGTAAAATTGAAAAAAGTTGAAAAAAAATTTTTTTTGGACTTAGTCATTTTTCCGTCGTTTATCACACTTTCAGTTAGGGCAAATGTCAGTGAGCGTTCCGATTTCAGTTCCAGATCGATTCGCCCAATGAGTCCTTGATATTTAGTCGTTTTCAGCCAATATTTTGGATTTTTGAAAATTTCACTTTTTTGTGAAAATATCCACTAGATGAGGGAATAATATGTGGGAGGGAACCCCAGGAGAGTCCCAAATGTGTGTGGTAGAATATATATCCCACGGGGGTAAAATTTAAAAAAGTTGAAAAAAATTTTTTGGGGGATTTAGTCATTTTTCTGGCGTTAATCAGACTTTCAGATAGGGCAAATGTCAGTGAGCGTTCCGATTTCAGTTCCAGAGCGATTCGCCCAATGAGTCCTTGATATTTAGTCGTTTTCAGCCAATATTTTGGATTTTTGAAAATTTCACTTTTTTGTGAAAATATCCACTAGATGAGGGAATAATATGTGTGAGGGTACCCCAGGAGAGTTCCAAATGTGTGTGGGTAGAATATATATCCCACTGGGGTAAAATTGAAAAAAGTTGAGAAAATTTTTTTTTGGACTTAGTCATTTTTCCGTCGTTTATCAGACTTTCAGTTAGGGCAAATGTCAGTGAGCGTTCCGATTTCAGTTCCAGAGCGATTCGCCCAATGAGTTCTTGATATTTAGTCGTTTTCAGACAATATTTTGAATTTTTGAAAATTTCACTTTTTTGTGAAAATATCCACTAGATGAGGGAATAATATGTGTGAGGGAACCCCAGGAGAGTCCCAAATGTGTGTGGGTAGAATATATATCCCACGGGGGTAAAGTTTAAAAAAGTTGAAAAAAATTTTTTTGGGGATTTAGTCATTTTTCTGGCGTTAATCAGACTTTCAGATAGGGCAAATGTCAGTGAGCATTCTGATTTCAGTTCCAGAGCGATTCGCCCAATGAGTCCTTAATATTTAGTCGTTTTCAGCCAATATTTTGGATTTTTGAAAATTTCACTTTTTTTTGAAAATATCCACTAAATGAGGGAATAATATGTGTGAGGGTACCCCATGAGAGTTCCAAATGTGTGTGGGTAGAATATATATCCCACTGGGGTAAAATTGAAAAAAGTTGAGAAAACTTTTTTTTGGACTTAGTCATTTTTCTAGCGTTTATCAGACTTTCAGATAGGGCAAATGTCAGTGAGTGTTCCGATTTCAGTTCCAGAGCGATTCGCCCAATGAGTCCTTGATATTTAGTCGTTTTCAGCCAATATTTTGGATTTTTGAAAATTTCACTTTTTTGTGAAAATATCCACTAAATGAGGGAATAATATGTGTGAGGGTACCCCAGGAGAGTTCCAAATGTGTGTGGGTAGAATATATATCCCACGGGGGTAAAATTGAAAAAAGTTGAAAAAAATTTTTTTTGGGATTTTAGTCATTTTTCCGGCGTTTATCAGACTTTCAGATAGGGCAAATGTCAGTGAGCGTTCTGATTTCAGTTCCAGAGCGATTCGCCCAATGAGTCCTTGATATTTAGTCGTTTTCAGCCAATATTTTGGATTTTTGTAAATTTCACTTTTTTGTGAAAATATCCACTAAATGAGGGAATAATATGTGTGAGGGTACCCCAGGAGAGTTTCAAATGTGTGTGGGTAGAATATATATCCCACGGGGGTAAAATTGAAAAAAGTTGAAAAAAAATTTTTTTTGGATTTAGTCATTTTTCTGGCGTTAATCAGACTTTCAGATACGGCAAATGTCAGTGAGCATTCTGATTTCAGTTCCAGAGCGATTCGCCCAATGAGTCCTTGATATTTAGTCGTTTTCAGCCAATATTTTGGATTTTTGAAAATTTCACTTTTTTGTGAAAATATCCACTAAATGAGGGGTTAATATGTGTGAGGGTACCCCAGGAGAGTTCCAAATGTGTGTGGGTAGAATATATATCCCACTGGGGTAAAATTGAAAAAAGTTGAGAAAATTTTTTTTTGGACTTAGTCATTTTTCCGGCGTTTATCAGACTTTCAGATACGGCAAATGTCAGTGAGTGTTCTGATTTCAGTTCCAGAGAGATTTGCCCAATGAGTCCTTGATATTTAGTCGTTTTCAGCCAATATTTTGGATTTTTGAAAATTTCACTTTTTTGTGAAAATATCCACTAAATGAGGGAATAATATGTGTGAGGGTACCCCAGGAGAGTTCCAAATGTGTGTGGGTAGAATATATATCCCACGGGGGTAAAACTGAAAAAAGTTGAAAAAAATTTTTTTTTGGACTTAGTCATTTTTCCGTCGTTTCTCAGACTTTCAGTTAGGGCAAATGTCAGTGAGCATTCTGATTTCAGTTCCAGAGCAATTCGCCCAGTGAGTCCTTGATATTTAGTCGTTTTCAGCCAATATTTTGGATTTTTGAAAATTTCACTTTTTTGTGAAAATATCCACTAAAAGAGGGAATAATATGTGTGAGGGTACCCCAGGAGAGTTTCAAATGTGTGTGTGTAGAATGTATATCCCACTGGGGTAAAACTGAAAAAAGTTGAGAACATTCTTTTTTGGACTTAGTCATTTTTCCTGCGTTTATCAGAGTTTCAGATAGGGCAAATGTCAGTGAGCGTTCCGATTTCAGTTCCAGAGCGATTCGCCCAATGAGTCCTTGATATTTAGTCGTTTTCAGCCAATATTTTGGATTTTTGAAAATTTCACTTTTTTGTGAAAATATCCACTAGATGAGGGAATAATATGTGTGAGGGTTCCCCAGGAGAGTTCCAAATGTGTGTGGGTAGAATATATATCCCACTGGGGTAAAATTGAAAAAAGTTGAGAAAATTCTTTTTTGGACTTAGTCATTTTTCCGGCGTTTATCAGACTTTCAGATAGGGCAAATGTCAGTGAGCGTTCCGATTTCAGTTCCAGAGTGATTCGCACAATGAGTCATTGATATTTAGTCGTTTTCAGCCAATATTTTGGATTTTTGAAAATTTCACTTTTTTGTGAAAACATCCACTAAACGAGGGAATAATAAGTGTGAGCGTACCCCAGGAGAGTTCCAAATGTGTGTGGGTAGAATATACATCCCACTGGGGTAAAATTGAAAAAAGTTGAGAACATTCTTTTTTGGACTTAGTCATTTTTCCGGCGTTTATCAGAGTTTCAGATAGGGCAAATGTCAGTGAGCGTTCCGATTTCAGTTCCAGAGCGATTCGCCCAATGAGTCCTTGATATTTAGTCGTTTTCAGCCAATATTTTGGATTTTTGAAAATTTCACTTTTTTGTGAAAATATCCACTAGATGAGGGAATAATATGTGTGAGGGTTCCCCAGGAGAGTTCCAAATGTGTGTGGGTAGAATATATATCCCACTGGGGTAAAATTGAAAAAAGTTGAGAAAATTCTTTTTTGGAGTTAGTCATTTTTCCGGCGTTTATCAGACTTTCACATAGGGCAAATGTCAGTGAGCGTTCTGATTTCAGTTCTAGAGCCTTTCGCCTAATGAGTCCTTGATATTTAGTCGTTTTCAGCCAATATATTGGATTTTTGAAAATTTCACTTTTTTGTGAAAATATCCACTAAATGAGGGAATAATATGTGTGAGGGTACCCAGGAGAGTTCCAAATGTGTGTGGGTAGAATATATATCCCACGGGGGTAAAATTGAAAGAATTTGAAAAAAAATTTTTTTGGACTTAGTCATCTTTCCGGCGTTTATCAGACTTTCAGATAGGGGAAATGTCAGTGAGCGTTCCGATTTCAGTTCCAGAGCGATTCGCCCAATGAGTCCTTGATATTTAGTCGTTTTCAGCCAATATTTTGGATTTTTGAAAATTTCACTTTTTTGTGAAAATATCCACTAAATGAGGGAATAATATGTGTGAGGGTACCCCAGGAGAGTTCCAAATGTGTGTGGGTAGAATATATATTCCACGGGGGTAAAATTGAAAAAATTTGAAAAAAATTTTTTTTGGACTTAGTCATCTTTCCGGCGTTTATCAGACTTTCAGATAGGGGAAATGTCAGTGAGCGTTCCGATTTCAATTCCAGAGCGATTCGCCCAATGAGTCCTTGATATTTAGTCGTTCTCAGCCAATATTTTGGATTTTTGAAAATTTCACTTTTTTGTGAAAATATCCACTAAATGAGGGAATAATATGTGTGAGGGTACCCCAGTAGAGTTCCAAATGTGTGTGGGTAGAATATATATCCCACTGGGGTAAAATTGAAAAAAGTTGAGAAAATTCATTTTTGGACTTAGTCATTTTTCCGGCGTTTATCAGACTTTCAGATAGGGCAAATATCAGTGAGCGTTCTGATTTCAGTTCCAGAGCGATTCGCCCAATGAGTCCTTGATATTTACTCGTTTTCAGCCAATATTTTGGATTTTTGAAAATTTCACTTTTTTGTGAAAATATCCACTAAATGAGGGAATAATATGTGTGAGGGTACCCCAGGAGAGTTCCAAATGTGTGTGGGTAGAATATATATCGCACGGGGGTAAAATTGAAAAAATTTGAAAAAAAATTTTTTTAGACTTAGTCATCTTTCCGGCGTTTATCAGACTTTCAGATAGGGGAAATGTCAGTGAGCGTTCCGATTTCAGTTCCAGAGCGATTCGCCCAATGAGTCCTTGATATTTAGTCGTTTTCAGCCAATATTTTGGATTTTTGAAAATTTCACTTTTTTGTGAAAATATCCACTAAACGAGGGAATAATAAGTGTGAGGGTACCCCAGGAGAGTTCCAAATGTGTGTGGGTAGAATATACATCCCACTGGGGTAAAATTGAAAAAAGTTGAGAACATTCTTTTTTGGACTTAGTCATTTTTCCGGCGTTTATCAGAGTTTCACATAGGGCAAATGTCAGTGAGCGTTCCGATTTCAGTTCCAGAGCGATTCGCCCAATGAGTCCTTGATATTTAGTCGTTTTCAGCCAATATTTTGGATTTTTGAAAATTTCACTTTTTTGTGAAAATATCCACTAGATGAGGGAATAATATGTGTGAGGGTTCCCCAGGAGAGTTCCAAATGTGTGTGGGTAGAATATATATCCCACTGGGGTAAAATTGAAAAAAGTTGAGAAAATTCTTTTTTGGACTTAGTCATTTTTCCGGCGTTTATCAGACTTTCAGATAGGGCAAATGTCAGTGAGCGTTCCGATTTCAGTTCCAGAGTGATTCGCCCAATGAGTCATTGATATTTAGTCGTTTTCAGCCAATATTTTGGATTTTTGAAAATTTCACTTTTTTGTGAAAACATCCACTAAATGAGGGAATAATATGTTTGAGGGTACCCCAGGAGAGTTCCAAATGTGTGTAGGTAGAATATATATCCCACGGGGGTAAAATTGAAAAAAGTTTAAAAAAATTTTTTTTTGGACTTAGTCGTTTTTCCGGCATTTATCAGACTTTCAGTTAGGGCAAATGTCAGTGATCGTTCTGATTTCAGTTCCAGTGCGATTCGCCCAATGAGTCCTTGATATTTAGTCATTTTCAGCCAATATTTTGGATTTTTCAAAATTTCACTTTTTTGTGAAAATATCCACTAGATGAGGGAATAATATGTGTGAGGGTATCCCATGAGAGTTCCAAATGTGTGTGGGTAGAATATATATCCCACGGGGGTAAAATTGAAAAAAGTTGAAAAAAAATTTTTTTTGGATTTAGTCATTTTTCCGGCGTTTATCAGACTTTCAGATAGGGCAAATGTCAGTGAGCGTTCCGATTTCAGTTCCAGAGCGATTCGCCCAATGAGTCCTTGATATTTAGTCGTTTTCAGCCAATATTTTGGATTTTTGAAAATTTCACTTTTTTGTGAAAATATCCACTAAATGAGGGAATAATATGTGTGAGGGTACCCCAGGAGAGTTCCAAATGTGTGTGGGTAGAATATATATCCCACTGGGGTAAAATTGAAAAAAGTTGAGAAAATTCTTTTTTGGACTTAGTCATTTTTCCGGCGTTTATCAGACTTTCAGATAGGGCAAATGTCAGTGAGCGTTCAGATTTCAGTTCCAGAGTGATTCGACCAATGAGTCATTGATATTTAGTCGTTTTCAGCCAATATTTTGGATTTTTGAAAATTTCACTTTTTTGTGAAAACATCCACTAAACGAGGGAATAATAAGTGTGAGGGTACCCCAGGAGAGTTCCAAATGTGTTTGGGTAGAATATACATCCCACTGGGGTAAAATTGAAAAAAGTTGAGAACATTCTTTTTTGGACTTAGTCATTTTTACGGCGTTTATCAGACTTTCAGATAGGGCAAATATAAGTGAGCGTTCTGATTTCAGTTCCAGAGCGATTCGCACAATGATTCCTTGATATTTAGTCGTTTTCAGCCAATATTTTGGATTTTTGAAAATTTCACTTTTTTTGTGAAAATATCCACTAGATGAGGGAATAATATGTGAGAGGGTACCCCAGGAGAGTCCCAAATGTGTGTGGGTAGAATAAATATCCCACGGGGTAAAATTTAAAAAAGTTGAAAAAAATTTTTTTTGGGATTTAGTCATTTTTCTGGCGTTAATCAGACTTTCAGATAGGGCAAATGTCAGTGAGCGTTCTGATTTCAGTTCTAGAGCCTTTCGCCTAATGAGTCCTTGATATTTAGTCGTTTTCAGCCAATATATTGGATTTTTGAAAATTTCACTTTTTTGTGAAAATATCCACTAAATGAGGGAATAATATGTGTGAGGGTACCCCAGGAGTGTTCCAAATGTGTGTGGGTAGAATATATATCCCACGGGGGTAAAATTGAAAAAAGTTGAAAAAAAATTTTTTTTGGTCTTAGTCATTTTTCCTGCGTTTATCAGACGTTCAGATAGGGGAAATGTCAGTGAGCGTTCCGATTTCAGTTCCAGAGTGATTCGCCCAATGAGTCCTTGATATTTAGTCGTTTTCAGACAATATTTTGGATTATTGAAAATTTCACTTTTTTGTGAAAATATCCACTAAATGAGGGAATAATATGTGTGAAGGTACCCCAGGAGAGTTCCAAATGTGTGTTTGTAGAATATATATCCCACGGGGGTAAAATTGAAAAAAGTTGAAAACAAATTTTTTTGGACTTAGTCATTTTTCCGGCGTTTATCAGACTTTCAGATAGGGCAAATGTCAGTGAGAGTTCCGATTTCAGTTCCAGAGTGATTCGCCCAATGAGTCCCTGATATTTAGTCGTTTTCAGCCAATATTTGGGATTTTTGAAAATTTCACTTTTTTGTGAAAATATCCACTAAATGAGGGAATAATATGTGTTAGGGTACCCCTGGAGAGTTCCAAATGTGTGTGGGTAGAATATAAATCCCACTGGGGTAAAATTGAAAAAAGTTGAGAAAATTGTTTTTTGGACTTTGTCATTTTTCCGGCGTTTAGCAGACTTTCAGATAGGGCAAATGTTAGTGAGCGTTCCGATTTCAGTTCCAGAGTGATTCGCCCAATGAGTCCTTGATATTTAGTCGTTTTCAGCCAATATTTAGGATTTTTGAAAATTTCACTTTTTTGTGAAAATATGCACTAAATGAGGGAATAATATGTGTGAGGGTACCCCAGGAGAGTTCCAAATGTGTGTGGGTAGAATATATATCCCACTGGGGTAAAATTGAAAAAAGTTGAGAAAATTCTTTTTTGCACTTAGTCATTTTTCCGGCGTTTATCAGACTTTCAGATAGGGCAAATATCAGTGAGCGTTCCGATTTCAGTTCCAGAGCGATTCGCCCAATGAGTCCTTGATATTTAGTCGTTTTCAGCCAATATTTTAAATTTTTGAAAATTTCACTTTTTTGTGAAAATATCCACTAGATGAGGGAATAATATGTGTGAGGGTACCCCAGGAGAGTTCCAAATGTGTGTGGGTAGAATATATATCCCACTGGGGTAAAATTGAAAAAAGTTGAGAAAATTCTTTTTTGGACTTAGTCATTTTTCCGGCGTTTATCAGACTTTCAGATAGGGCAAATATCAGTGAGCGTTCTGATTTCAGTTCCAGAGCGATTCGCCCAATGAGTCCTTGATATTTAGTCGTTTTCAGCCAATATTTTGGATTTTTGAAAATTTCACTTTTTTGTGAAAATATCCACTAAATGAGGGAATAATATGTGTGAGGGTACCCAGGAGAGTTCCAAATGTGTGTGGGTAGAATATATATCCCACGGGGGTAAAATTGAAAAAATTTGAAAAAAAATTTTTTTAGACTTAGTCATCTTTCCGGCGTTTATCAGACTTTCAGATAGGGGAAATGTCAGTGAGCGTTCCGATTTCAGTTCCAGAGCGATTCGCCCAATGAGTCCTTGATATTTAGTCGTTTTCAGCCAATATTTTGGATTTTTGAAAATTTCACTTTTTTGTGAAAATATCCACTAAATGAGGGAATAATATGTGTGAGGGTACCCCAGGAGAGTTCCAAATGTGTGTGGGTAGAATATATATACCACGGGGGTAAAATTGAAAAAATTTGAAAAAAAATTTTTTTGGACTTAGTCATCTTTCCGGCGTTTATCAGACTTTCAGATAGGGGAAATGTCAGTCAGCGTTCCGATTTCAATTCCAGAGCGATTCGCCCAATGAGTCCTTGATATTTAGTCGTTTTCAGCCAATATTTTGGATTTTTGAAAATTTCACTTTTTTGTGAAAATATCCACTAAATGAGGGAATAATATGTGTGAGGGTACCCCAGTAGAGTTCCAAATGTGTGTGGGTAGAATATATATCCCACTGGGGTAAAATTGAAAAAAGTTGAGAAAATTCATTTTTGGACTTAGTCATTTTTCCGGCGTTTATCAGACTTTCAGATAGGGCAAATATCAGTGAGCGTTCTGATTTCAGTTCCAGAGCGATTCGCCCAATGAGTCCTTGATATTTAGTCGTTTTCAGCCAATATTTTGGATTTTTGAAAATTTCACTTTTTTGTGAAAATATCCACTAAATGAGGGAATAATATGTGTGAGGGTACCCCAGGAGAGTTCCAAATGTGTGTGGGTAGAATATATATCCCACGGGTGTAAAATTGAAAAAAGTTGAAAAAAAATTTTTTTGGGACTTAGTCATTTTTCCGTCGTTTATCAGACTTTCAGTTAGGGCAAATGTCAGTGAGCATTCTGATTTCAGTTCCAGAGCAATTCGCCCAGTGAGTCCTTGATATTTAGTCGTTTTCAGCCAATATTTTGGATTTTTGAAAATTTCACTTTTTTGTGAAATATCCACTAAAAGAGGGAATAATATGTGTGAGGGTACCCCAAGAGAGTTTCAAATGTGTGTGTGTAGAATGTATATCCCACTGGGGTAAAACTGAAAAAAGTTGAGAAAACTTTTTTTTGGACTTAGTCATTTTTCCAGTGTTTATCAGACTTTCAGATAGGGCAAATGTCACAGAGCGCTCCGATTTCAGTTCCAGACATATTCGCCCATTGAGTCCTTGATATTTAGTCGTTTTCAGACAATATTTTGGATTTTTGAAAATTTCACTTTTTTGTGAAAATATCCACTAGATGAGGGAATAATATGTGTGAGGGTACCCCAGGAGAGTTCCAAATGTGTGTGGGTAGAATATATATCCCACTGGGGTAAAATTGAAAAAAGTTGAGAACATTCTTTTTTGGACTTAGTCATTTTTCCGGCGTTTATCAGAGTTTCAGATAGGGCAAATGTCAGTGAGCGTTCCGATTTCAGTTCCAGAGCGATTCGCCCAATGAGTCCTTGATATTTAGTCGTTTTCAGCCAATATTTTGGATTTTTGAAAATTTCACTTTTTTGTGAAAATATCCACTAGATGAGGGAATAATATGTGTGAGGGTTCCCCAGGAGAGTTCCAAATGTGTGTCGGTAGAATATATATCCCACGGGAGTAAAATTGAAAAAAGTTGAAAAAAAATTTTTTTTGGACTTAGTCATTTTTCCGGCGTTTATCAGACTTTCAGATAGGGCAAATGTCAGTGAGCGTTCTGATTTCAGTTCTAGAGCCTTTCGCCCAATGAGTCCTTGATATTTAGTCGTTTTCAGCCAATATTTTGGATTTTTGAAAATTTCACTTTTTTGTGAAAATATCCACTAAATGAGGGAATAATATGTGTGAGGGTACCCCAGTAGAGTTCCAAATGTGTGGGTAGAATATATATCCCACGGGGGTAAAATTGAAAAAAGTTGAAAAAAAATTTTTTTTGGACTTAGTCATTTTTCCGGCGTTTATCAGACTTTCAGATAGGGCAAATTTCAGTGAGCGTTCCGATTTCAGTTCCAGAGCTATTCGCCCAATGAGTCCTTGATATTTAGTCGTTTTCAGCCAATATTTTGGATTTTTGAAAATTTCTCTTTTTTGTGAAAATATCCACTAGATGAGGGAATAATATGTGTGAGGGTACCCCAGGAGAGTTCCAAATGTGTGTGGGTAGAATATACATCCCACTGGGGTAAAATTGAAAAAAGTTGAGAAAATTTTTTTTTGGAGTTAGTCATTTTCCGGCGTTTATCAGACTTTCAGATAGGGCAAATGTCAGTGAGCATTCTGATTTCAGTTCCAGAGCAATTCGCCCAGTGAGTCCTTGATATTTAGTCGTTTTCAGCCAATATTTTGGATTTTTGAAAATTTCACTTTTTTGTGAAAATATCCACTAAAAGAGGGAATAATATGTGTGAGGGTACCCCAGGAGAGTTTCAAATGTGTCTGTGTAGAATGTATATCCCACTGGGGTAAAACTGAAAAAAGTTGAGAAAACTTTTTTGTGGACTTAGTCATTTTTCCAGTGTTTATCAGACTTTCAGATAGGGCAAATGTCACAGAGCGCTCCGATTTCAGTTCCAGATCGATTCGCGCATTGAGTCCTTGATATTTAGTCGTTTTCAGCCAATATTTTGGATTTTTGAAATTTTAACTTTTTTGTGAAAATATCCACTAAATGAGGGAATAATATGTGTGAGGGTACCCAGGAGAGTTCAAAATTTGTGTGGGTAGAATATATATCCCACGGGGGTAAAATTGAAAAAAGTTGAAAAAAAAATTTTTTTGGACTTAGTCATTTTTCCGGCGTTTATCAGACTTTCAGATAGGGCAAATGTCAGTGAGCGTTCCGATTTCAGTTCCAGAGTGATTCGCCCAATGAGTCATTGATATTTAGTCGTTTTCAGCCAATATTTTGGATTTTTGAAAATTTCACTTTTTTGTGAAAACATCCACTAAACGAGGGAATAATAAGTGTGAGGGTACCCCAGGAGAGTTCCAAATGTGTGTGGGTAGAATATATATCCCACTGGGGTAAAATTGAAAAAAGTTGAGAACATTCTTTTTTGGACTTAGTCATTTTTCTGGCGTTTATCAGAGTTTCAGATAGGGCAAATGTCAGTGAGCGTTCCGATTTCAGTTCCAGAGCGATTCGCCCAATGAGTCCTTGATATTTTGTCGTTTTCAGCCAATATTTTGGATTTTTGAAAATTTCACTTTTTTGTGAAAATATCCACTAGATGAGGGAATAATATCTGTGAGGGTTCCCCAGGTGAGTTCCAAATGTGTGTGGGTAGAATATATATCCCACTGGGGTAAAATTGAAAAAAGTTGAGAAAATTCTTTTTTGGACTTAGTCATTTTTCCGGCGTTTATCAGACTTTCAGATAGGGCAAATGTCAGTGAGCGTTCTGATTTCAGTTCTAGAGCCTTTCGCCCAATGAGTCCTTGATATTTAGTCGTTTTCAGCCAATATTTTGGATTTTTGAAAATTTCACTTTTTTGTGAAAATATCCACTAAATGAGGGAATAATATGTGTGAGGGTACCCCAGTAGAGTTCCAAATGTGTGGGTAGAATATATATCCCACGGGGGTAAAATTGAAAAAAGTTGAAAAAAAATTTTTTTTGGACTTAGTCATTTTTCCGGCGTTTATCAGACTTTCAGATAGGGGAAATGTCAGTGAGCGTTCCGATTTCAGTTCCAGAGCGATTCGCCCAATGAGTCCTTGATATTTAGTCGTTTTCAGCCAATATTTTGGATTTTTGAAAATTTCACTTTTTTGTGAAAATATCCACAAAATGAGGGAATAATATGTGTGAGGGTACCGCAGGAGAGTTCCAAATGTGTGTGGGTAGAATATATATCCCACTGGGGTAAAATTGTAAAAAGTTGAGAAAATTTTTTTTTGGACTTAGTCATTTTTCCGGCGTTTATCAGACTTTCAGATAGGGCAAATATCAGTGAGCGTTCCGATTTCAGTTCCAGAGCTATTCGCCCAATGAGTCCTTGATATTTAGTCGTTTTCAGCCAATATTTTGGATTTTTGAAAATTTCACTTTTTTGTGAAAATATCCACTAGATGAGGGAATAATATGTGTGAGGGTACCCCAGGAGAGTTCCAAATGTGTGTGGGTAGAATATACATCCCACTGGGGTAAAATTGAAAAAAGTTGAGAAAATTTTTTTTTGGAGTTAGTCATTTTCCGGCGTTTATCAGACTTTCAGATAGGGCAAATGTCAGTGAGCTTTCCGATTTCAGCTCCAGAGTGATTCGCCCAATGAGTCCTTGATATTTAGTCGTTTTCAGCCAATATTTTGGATTTTTGAAAATTTCACTTTTTTGTGAAAATATCCACTAAATGAGGGAATAATATGTGTGAGGGTACCCCAGGAGAGTTCCAAATGTGTGTGGGTAGAATATATATCCCACTGGGGTAAAATTGAAAAAAGTTGAGAAAATTTTTTTTTGGACTTAGTCATTTTTCCGGCGTTTATCAGACTTTCAGATAGGGCAAATGTCAGTGAGCGTTCTGATTTCAGTTCCAGAGCCTTTCGCCCAATGAGTCCGTGATATTTAGTCATTTTCAGCCACTATTTTGGATTTTTGAAAATTTCACTTTTTTGTGAAAATATTCACTAAATGAGGGAATAATATGTGTGAGGGTACCCCAGGAGAGTTCCAAATGTTTGTGGGTAGAATATATATCCCACGGGGGTAAAATTGAAAAAAGTTGAAAAAAAACTTTTTTTTGGACTTAGTCATTTTTCCGGCGTTTATCAGACTTTCAGATAGGGCAAATATCAGTGAGCGTTCCGATTTCAGTTCCAGAGCGATTCGCCCAATGAGTCCTTGATATTTAGTCGTTTTCAGCCAATATTTTGGATTTTTGAAAATTTCACTTTTTTGTGAAAATATCCACTAGATGAGGGAATAATATGTGTGAGGGTACCCCAGGAGAGTTCCAAATGTGTGTGGGTAGAATATATATCCCACGGGGGTAAAATTGAAAAAAGTTGAGAAAATTCTTTTTTGGACTTAGACATTTTTCCGGCGTTTATCAGACTTTCAGATAGGGAAAATATCAGTGAGCGTTCCGATTTCAGTTCCAGAGCGATTCGCCCAATGAGTCCTTGATATTTAGTCGTTTTCAGCCAATATTTTGGATTTTTGAAAATTTCACTTTTTTGTGAAAATATCCACTAAATGAGGGAATAATATGTGTGAGGGTACCCCAGGAGAGTTCCAAATGTGTGTGGGTAGAATATATATCCCACTGGGGTAAAATTGAAAAAAGTTGAGAAAATTCTTTTTTGGACTTAGTCATTTTTCCGGCGTTTATCAGACTTTCAGATAGGGCAAATATGAGTGAGCGTTCCGATTTCAGTTCCAGAGCAATTCGCCCAATGAGTCCTTGATATTTAGTCGTTTTCAGCCAATATTTTGGATTTTTGAAAATTTCACTTTTTTGTGAAAATATCCACTAAATGAGGGAATAATATGTGTTAGGGTACCCCTGGAGAGTTCCAAATGTGTGTGGGTTGAATATAAATCCCACTGGGGTAAAATTGAAAAAAGTTGAGAAAATTGTTTTTTGGACTTTGTCATTTTTCCGGCGTTTAGCAGACTTTCAGATAGGGCAAATGTTAGTGAGCGTTCCGATTTCAGTTCCAGAGTGATTCGCCCAATGAGTCCTTGATATTTAGTCGTTTTCAGCCAATATTTAGGATTTTTGAAAATTTCACTTTTTTGTGAAAATATGCACTAAATGAGGGAATAATATGTGTGAGGGTACCCCAGGAGAGTTCCAAATGTGTGTGGGTAGAATATATATCCCACTGGGGTAAAATTGAAAAAAGTTGAGAAAATTCTTTTTTGCACTTAGTCATTTTTCCGGCGTTTATCAGACTTTCAGATAGGGCAAATATCAGTGAGCGTTCCGATTTCAGTTCCAGAGCGATTCGCCCAATGAGTCCTTGATATTTAGTAGTTTTCAGCCAATATTTTAAATTTTTGAAAATTTCACTTTTTTGTGAAAATATCCACTAGATGAGGGAATAATATGTGTGAGGGTACCCCAGGAGAGTTCCAAATGTGTGTGGGTAGAATATATATCCCACTGGGGTAAAATTGAAAAAAGTTGAGAAAATTCTTTTTTGGACTTAGTCATTTTTCCGGCGTTTATCAGACTTTCAGATAGGGCAAATATCAGTGAGCGTTCTGATTTCAGTTCCAGAGCGATTCGCCCAATGAGTCCTTGATATTTAGTCGTTTTCAGCCAATATTTTGGATTTTTGAAAATTTCACTTTTTTGTGAAAATATCCACTAAATGAGGGAATAATATGTGTGAGGGTACCCAGGAGAGCTCCAAATGTGTGTGGGTAGAATATATATCCCACGGGGGTAAAATTGAAAGAATTTGAAAAAAAATTTTTTTGGACTTAGTCATCTTTCCGGCGTTTATCAGACTTTCAGATAGGGGAAATGTCAGTGAGCGTTCCGATTTCAGTTCCAGAGCGATTCGCCCAATGAGTCCTTGATATTTAGTCGTTTTCAGCCAATATTTTGGATTTTTGAAAATTTCACTTTTTTGTGAAATTATCCACTAAATGAGGAAATAATATGTGTGAGGGTACCCCAGGAGAGTTCCAAATGTGTGTGGGTAGAATATATATCCCACGGGGGTAAAATTGAAAAAATTTGAAAAAAAATTTTTTTAGACTTAGTCATCTTTCCGGCGTTTATCAGACTTTCAGATAGGGGAAATGTCAGTGAGCGTTCCGATTTCAGTTCCAGAGCGATTCGCCCAATGAGTCCTTGATATTTAGTCGTTTTCAGCCAATATTTTGGATTTTTGAAAATTTCACTTTTTTGTGAAAATATCCACTAAATGAGGGAATAATATGTGTGAGGGTACCCCAGGAGAGTTCCAAATGTGTGTGGGTAGAATATATATACCACGGGGGTAAAATTGAAAAAATTTGAAAAAAAATTTTTTTGGACTTAGTCATCTTTCCGGCGTTTATCAGACTTTCAGATAGGGGAAATGTCAGTCAGCGTTCCGATTTCAATTCCAGAGCAATTCGCCCAATGAGTCCTTGATATTTAGTCGTTTTCAGCCAATATTTTGGATTTTTGAAAATTTCACTTTTTTGTGAAAATATCCACTAAATGAGGGAATAATATGTGTGAGGGTACCCCAGGAGAGTTCCAAATGTGTGTGGGTAGAATATATATCCCACGGGGGTAAAATTGAAAAAATGTGAAAAAAATTTTTTTTAGACTTAGTCATCTTTCCGGCGTTTATCAGACTTTCAGATAGGGGAAATGTCAGTGAGCGTTCCGATTTCAGTTCCAGAGCGATTTGCCCAATGAGTCCTTGATATTTAGTCGTTTTCAGCCAATATTTTGGATTTTTGAAAATTTCACTTTTTTGTGAAAATATCCACTAAATGAGGGAATAATATGTGTGAGGGTACCCCAGGAGAGTTCCAAATGTGTGTGGGTAGAATATATATCCCACGGGGGTAAAATTGAAAAAATTCGAAAAAAAAATTTTTTTAGACATAGTCATCTTTCCGGCGTTTATCAGACTTTCAGATAGGGGAAATGTCAGTGAGCGTTCCGATTTCAGTTCCAGAGCGATTCGCCCAATGAGTCCTTGATATTTAGTCATTTTCAGCCAATATTTTGGATTTTTGAAAATTTCACTTTTTTGTGAAAATATCCACTAAATGAGGGAATAATATGTGTGAGGGTACCCCAGGAGAGTTCCAAATGTGTGTGGGTAGAATATATATCCCACGGGGGTAAAATTGAAAAAAGTTGAAAAAAAATTTTTTTGGGGACTTAGTCATTTTTCCGTCGTTTATCAGACTTTCAGTTAGGGCAAATGTCAGTGAGCATTCCGATTTCAGTTCCAGAGCGATTCGCCCAATGAGTCCTTGATATATAGTCGTTTTCAGCCAATATTTTGGATTTTTGAAAATTTCACTTTTTTGTGAAAATATCCACTAGATGAGGGAATAATATGTGTGAGGGTACCCCAGGAGAGTCCCAAATGTGTGTGGGTAGAATAAATATCCCACGGGGTAAAATTTAAAAAAGTTGAAAAAATTTTTTTTTGGGATTTAGTCATTTTTCTGGCGTTAATCAGACTTTCAGATAGGGCAAATGTCAGTGAGCATTCTGATTTCAGTTCCAGAGCGATTCGCCCAATGAGTCCTTGATATTTAGTCGTTTTCAGCCAATATTTTGGATTTTTGAAAATTTCACTTTTTTGTGAAAATATCCACTAAATGAGGGGTTAATATGTGTGAGGGTACCCCAGGAGAGTTCCAAATGTGTGTGGGTAGAATATATATCCCACTGGGGTAAAATTGAAAAAAGTTGAGAAAATTTTTTTTTGGACTTAGTCATTTTTCCGGCGTTTATCAGACTTTCAGATACGGCAAATGTCAGTGAGCGTTCTGATTTCAGTTCCAGAGCGATTTGCCCAATGAGTCCTTGATATTTAGTCGTTTTCAGCTAATATTTTGGATTTTTGAAAATTTCACTTTTTTGTGAAAATATCCACTAAATGAAAGAATAATATGTGTGAGGGTACCCCAGGAGAGTTCCAAATGTGTGTGGGTAGAATATATATCCCACGGGGGTAAAATTGAAAAAAGTTGAAAAAAAATTTTTTTGGACTTAGTCATTTTTCCGGCGTTTATCAGACTTTCAGATAGGGCAAATGTCAGTGAGCGTTCCGATTTCAGTTCCAGAGTGATTCGCCCAATGAGTCATTGACATTTAGTCGTTTTCAGCCAATATTTTGGATTTTTGAAAATTTCACTTTTTTGTGAAAACATCCACTAAACGAGGGAATGATAAGTGTGAGGGTACCCCAGGAGAGTTCCAAATGTGTGTGGGTAGAATATATATCCCACTGGGGTAAAATTGAAAAAAGTTGAGAACATTCTTTTTTGGACTTAGTCATTTTTCCGGCGTTTATCAGACTTTCAGATAGGGCAAATGTCAGTGATCGTTCCGATTTCAGTTCCAGTGCGATTCGCCCAATGAGTCCTTGATATTTAGTCGTTTTCAGCCAATATTTTGGATTTTTCAAAATTTCACTTTTTTGTGAAAATATCCACTAGATGAGGGAATAATATGTGTGAGGGTATCCCATGAGAGTTCCAAATGTGTGTGGGTAGAATATATATCCCACGGGGGTAAAATTGAAAAAAGTTGAAAAAAAATTTTTTTTGGACTTAGTCATTTTTCCGGCGTTTATCAGACTTTCAGATAGGGCAAATGTCAGTGAGCGTTCCGATTTCAGTTCCAGAGCGATTCGCCCAATGAGTCCTTGATATTTAGTCGTTTTCAGACAATATTTTGGATTTTTGAAAATTTCACTTTTTTGTGAAAATATCCACTAGATGAGGGAATAATATGTGTGAGGGTACCCCACGAGAGTTCCAAATGTGTGTGGGTAGAATATATATCCCACGGGGGTAAAATTGAAAAAAGTTGAAAAAAAATTTTTTTTGGACTTAGTCATTTTTCCGGCGTTTATCAGACTTTCAGATAGGGCAAATGTCAGTGAGCGTTCTGATTTCAGTTCTAGAGCCTTTCGCCCAATGAGTCCTTGATATTTAGTCGTTTTCAGCCAATATTTTGGATTTTTGAAAATTTCACTTTTTTGTGAAAATATCCACTAAATGAGGGAATAATATGTGTGAGGGTACCCCAGGAGAGTTCCAAATGTGTGGGTAGAATATATATCCCACGGGGGTAAAATTGAAAAAAGTTGAAAAAAAATTTTTTTTGGACTTAGTCATTTTTCCGGCGTTTATCAGACTTTCAGATAGGGGAAATGTCAGTGAGCGTTCCGATTTCAGTTCCAGAGCGATTCGCCCAATGAGTCCTTGATATTTAGTCGTTTTCAGCCAATATTTTGGATTTTTGAAAATTTCACTTTTTTGTGAAAATATCCACTAAATGAGGGAATAATATGTGTGAGGGTACCCCAGGAGAGTTCCAAATGTGTGTGGGTAGAATATATATCCCACTGGGGTAAAATTGAAAAAAGTTGAGAACATTCTTTTTTGGACTTAGTCATTTTTCCGGCGTTTATCAGAGTTTCAGATAGGGCAAATGTCAGTGAGCGTTCCGATTTCAGTTCCAGAGCGATTCGCCCAATGAGTCCTTGATATTTAGTCGTTTTCAGCCAATATTTTGGATTTTTGAAAATTTCACTTTTTTGTGAAAATATCCACTAGATGAGGGAATAATATGTGTGAGGGTTCCCCAGGAGAGTTCCAAATGTGTGTGGGTAGAATATATATCCCACGGGAGTAAAATTGAAAAAAGTTGAAAAAAAATTTTTTTTGGACTTAGTCATTTTTCCGGCGTTTATCAGACTTTCAGATAGGGCAAATGTCAGTGAGCGTTCTGATTTCAGTTCTAGAGCCTTTCGCCCAATGAGTCCTTGATATTTAGTCGTTTTCAGCCAATATTTTGGATTTTTGAAAATTTCACTTTTTTGTGAAAATATCCACTAAATGAGGGGTTAATATGTGTGAGGGTACCCCAGGAGAGTTCCAAATGTGTGTGGGTAGAATATATATCCCACTGGGGTAAAATTGAAAAAAGTTGAGAAAATTTTTTTTTGGACTTAGTCATTTTTCCGGCGTTTATCAGACTTTCAGATACGGCAAATGTCAGTGAGCGTTCTGATTTCAGTTCCAGAGCGATTTGCCCAATGAGTCCTTGATATTTAGTCGTTTTCAGCCAATATTTTGGATTTTTGAAAATTTCACTTTTTTGTGAAAATATCCACTAAATGAAAGAATAATATGTGTGAGGGTACCCCAGGAGAGTTCCAAATGTGTGTGGGTAGAATATATATCCCACGGGGGTAAAATTGAAAAAAGTTGAAAAAAAATTTTTTTGGGACTTAGTCATTTTTCCGTCGTTTATCAGACTTTCAGTTAGGGCAAATGTCAGTGAGCATTCTGATTTCAGTTCCAGAGCAATTCGCCCAGTGAGTCCTTGATATTTAGTCGTTTTCAGGAAATATTTTGGATTTTTGAAAATTTCACTTTTTTGTGAAAATATCCACTAAAAGAGGGAATAATATGTGTGAGGGTACCCCAGGAGAGTTTCAAATGTGTGTGTGTAGAATGTATATCCCACTGGGGTAAAACTGAAAAAAGTTGAGAAAACTTTTTTTTGGACTTAGTCATTTTTCCAGTGTTTATCAGACTTTCAGATAGGGCAAATGTCACAGAGCGCTCCGATTTCAGTTCCAGATCGATTCGCCCATTGAGTCCTTGATATTTAGTCGTTTTCAGCCAATATTTTGGATTTTTGAAATTTTAACTTTTTTGTGAAAATATCCACTAAATGAGGGAATAATATGTGTGAGGGTACCCAGGAGAGGTCAAAATTTGTGTGGGTAGAATATATATCCCACGGGGGTAAAATTGAAAAAAGTTGAAAAAAAAATTTTTTTGGACTTAGTCATTTTTCCGGCGTTTATCAGACTTTCAGATAGGGCAAATGTCAGTGAGCGTTCCGATTTCAGTTCCAGAGTGATTCGCCCAATGAGTCATTGACATTTAGTCGTTTTCAGCCAATATTTTGGATTTTTGAAAATTTCACTTTTTTGTGAAAACATCCACTAAACGAGGGAATAATAAGTGTGAGGGTACCCCAGGAGAGTTCCAAATGTGTGTGGGTAGAATATATATCCCACTGGGGTAAAATTGAAAAAAGTTGAGAACATTCTTTTTTGGACTTAGTCATTTTTCCGGCGTTTATCAGACTTTCAGATAGGGCAAATGTCAGTGATCGTTCCGATTTCAGTTCCAGTGCGATTCGCCCAATGAGTCCTTGATATTTAGTCGTTTTCAGCCAATATTTTGGATTTTTCAAAATTTCACTTTTTTGTGAAAATATCCACTAGATGAGGGAATAATATGTGTGAGGGTATCCCATGAGAGTTCCAAATGTGTGTGGGTAGAATATATATCCCACGGGGGTAAAATTGAAAAAAGTTGAAAAAAAATTTTTTTTGGACTTAGTCATTTTTCCGGCGTTTATCAGACTTTCAGATAGGGCAAATGTCAGTGAGCGTTCCGATTTCAGTTCCAGAGCGATTCGCCCAATGAGTCCTTGATATTTAGTCGTTTTCAGACAATATTTTGGATTTTTGAAAATTTCACTTTTTTGTGAAAATATCCACTAAATGAGGGAATAATATGTGTGAGGGTACCCCAGGAGAGTTCCAAATGTGTGGGTAGAATATATATCCCACGGGGGTAAAATTGAAAAAAGTTGAAAAAAAATTTTTTTTGGACTTAGTCATTTTTCCGGCGTTTATCAGACTTTCAGATAGGGGAAATGTCAGTGAGCGTTCCGATTTCAGTTCCAGAGCGATTCGCCCAATGAGTCCTTGATATTTAGTCGTTTTCAGCCAATATTTTGGATTTTTGAAAATTTCACTTTTTTGTGAAAATATCCACTAAATGAGGGAATAATATGTGTGAGGGTACCCCAGGAGAGTTCCAAATGTGTGTGGGTAGAATATATATCCCACTGGGGTAAAATTGAAAAAAGTTGAGAACATTCTTTTTTGGACTTAGTCATTTTTCCGGCGTTTATCAGAGTTTCAGATAGGGCAAATGTCAGTGAGCGTTCCGATTTCAGTTCCAGAGCGATTCGCCCAATGAGTCCTTGATATTTAGTCGTTTTCAGCCAATATTTTGGATTTTTGAAAATTTCACTTTTTTGTGAAAATATCCACTAGATGAGGGAATAATATGTGTGAGGGTTCCCCAGGAGAGTTCCAAATGTGTGTGGGTAGAATATATATCCCACGGGAGTAAAATTGAAAAAAGTTGAAAAAAAATTTTTTTTGGACTTAGTCATTTTTCCGGCGTTTATCAGACTTTCAGATAGGGCAAATGTCAGTGAGCGTTCTGATTTCAGTTCTAGAGCCTTTCGCCCAATGAGTCCTTGATATTTAGTCGTTTTCAGCCAATATTTTGGATTTTTGAAAATTTCACTTTTTTGTGAAAATATCCACTAAATGAGGGAATAATATGTGTGAGGGTACCCCAGGAGAGTTCCAAATGTGTGGGTAGAATATATATCCCACGGGGGTAAAATTGAAAAAAGTTGAAAAAAAATTTTTTTTGGACTTAGTCATTTTTCCGGCGTTTATCAGACTTTCAGATAGGGGAAATGTCAGTGAGCGTTCCGATTTCAGTTCCAGAGCGATTCGCCCAATGAGTGCTTGATATTTAGTCGTTTTCAGCCAATATTTTGGATTTTTGAAAATTTCACTTTTTTGTGAAAATATCCACTAAATGAGGGAATAATATGTGTGAGGGTACCCCAGGAGAGTTCCAAATGTGTGTGGGTAGAATATATATCCCACTGGGGTAAAATTGTAAAAAGTTGAGAAAATTTTTTTTTGGACTTAGTCATTTTTCCGGCGTTTATCAGACTTTCAGATAGGGCAAATATCAGTGAGCGTTCCGATTTCAGTTCCAGAGCTAGTCGCCCATTGAGTCCTTGATATTTAGTCGTTTTCAGCCAATATTTTGGATTTTTGAAAATTTCACTTTTTTGTGAAAATATCCACTAGATGAGGGAATAATATGTGTGAGGGTACCCCAGGAGAGTTCCAAATGTGTGTGGGTAGAATGTACATCCCACTGGGGTAAAATTGAAAAAAGTTGAGAAAATTTTTTTTTGGAGTTAGTCATTTTCCGGCGTTTATCAGACTTTCAGATAGGGCAAATGTCAGTGAGCGTTCCGATTTCAGTTCCAGAGTGATTCGCCCAATGAGTCATTGACATTTAGTCGTTTTCAGCCAATATTTTGGATTTTTGAAAATTTCACTTTTTTGTGAAAACATCCACTAAACGAGGGAATAATAAGTGTGAGGGTACCCCAGGAGAGTTCCAAATGTGTGTGGGTAGAATATATATCCCACTGGGGTAAAATTGAAAAAAGTTGAGAACATTCTTTTTTGGACTTAGTCATTTTTCCGGCGTTTATCAGACTTTCAGATAGGGCAAATGTCAGTGATCGTTCCGATTTCAGTTCCAGTGCGATTCGCCCAATGAGTCCTTGATATTTAGTCGTTTTCAGCCAATATTTTGGATTTTTCAAAATTTCACTTTTTTGTGAAAATATCCACTAGATGAGGGAATAATATGTGTGAGGGTATCCCATGAGAGTTCCAAATGTGTGTGGGTAGAATATATATCCCACGGGGGTAAAATTGAAAAAAGTTGAAAAAAAATTTTTTTTGGACTTAGTCATTTTTCCGGCGTTTATCAGACTTTCAGATAGGGCAAATGTCAGTGAGCGTTCCGATTTCAGTTCCAGAGCGATTCGCCCAATGAGTCCTTGATATTTAGTCGTTTTCAGACAATATTTTGGATTTTTGAAAATTTCACTTTTTTGTGAAAATATCCACTAAATGAGGGAATAATATGTGTGAGGGTACCCCAGGAGAGTTCCAAATGTGTGGGTAGAATATATATCCCACGGGGGTAAAATTGAAAAAAGTTGAAAAAAAATTTTTTTTGGACTTAGTCATTTTTCCGGCGTTTATCAGACTTTCAGATAGGGGAAATGTCAGTGAGCGTTCCGATTTCAGTTCCAGAGCGATTCGCCCAATGAGTCCTTGATATTTAGTCGTTTTCAGCCAATATTTTGGATTTTTGAAAATTTCACTTTTTTGTGAAAATATCCACTAAATGAGGGAATAATATGTGTGAGGGTACCCCAGGAGAGTTCCAAATGTGTGTGGGTAGAATATATATCCCACTGGGGTAAAATTGAAAAAAGTTGAGAACATTCTTTTTTGGACTTAGTCATTTTTCCGGCGTTTATCAGAGTTTCAGATAGGGCAAATGTCAGTGAGCGTTCCGATTTCAGTTCCAGAGCGATTCGCCCAATGAGTCCTTGATATTTAGTCGTTTTCAGCCAATATTTTGGATTTTTGAAAATTTCACTTTTTTGTGAAAATATCCACTAGATGAGGGAATAATATGTGTGAGGGTTCCCCAGGAGAGTTCCAAATGTGTGTGGGTAGAATATATATCCCACGGGAGTAAAATTGAAAAAAGTTGAAAAAAAATTTTTTTTGGACTTAGTCATTTTTCCGGCGTTTATCAGACTTTCAGATAGGGCAAATGTCAGTGAGCGTTCTGATTTCAGTTCTAGAGCCTTTCGCCCAATGAGTCCTTGATATTTAGTCGTTTTCAGCCAATATTTTGGATTTTTGAAAATTTCACTTTTTTGTGAAAATATCCACTAAATGAGGGAATAATATGTGTGAGGGTACCCCAGGAGAGTTCCAAATGTGTGGGTAGAATATATATCCCACGGGGGTAAAATTGAAAAAAGTTGAAAAAAAATTTTTTTTGGACTTAGTCATTTTTCCGGCGTTTATCAGACTTTCAGATAGGGGAAATGTCAGTGAGCGTTCCGATTTCAGTTCCAGAGCGATTCGCCCAATGAGTGCTTGATATTTAGTCGTTTTCAGCCAATATTTTGGATTTTTGAAAATTTCACTTTTTTGTGAAAATATCCACTAAATGAGGGAATAATATGTGTGAGGGTACCCCAGGAGAGTTCCAAATGTGTGTGGGTAGAATATATATCCCACTGGGGTAAAATTGTAAAAAGTTGAGAAAATTTTTTTTTGGACTTAGTCATTTTTCCGGCGTTTATCAGACTTTCAGATAGGGCAAATATCAGTGAGCGTTCCGATTTCAGTTCCAGAGCTAGTCGCCCATTGAGTCCTTGATATTTAGTCGTTTTCAGCCAATATTTTGGATTTTTGAAAATTTCACTTTTTTGTGAAAATATCCACTAGATGAGGGAATAATATGTGTGAGGGTACCCCAGGAGAGTTCCAAATGTATGTGGGTAGAATGTACATCCCACTGGGGTAAAATTGAAAAAAGTTGAGAAAATTTTTTTTTGGAGTTAGTCATTTTCCGGCGTTTATCAGACTTTCAGATAGGGCAAATGTCAGTGAGCGTTCCGATTTCAGTTCCAGAGTGATTCGCCCAATGAGTCATTGACATTTAGTCGTTTTCAGCCAATATTTTGGATTTTTGAAAATTTCACTTTTTTGTGAAAACATCCACTAAACGAGGGAATAATAAGTGTGAGGGTACCCCAGGAGAGTTCCAAATGTGTGTGGGTAGAATATATATCCCACTGGGGTAAAATTGAAAAAAGTTGAGAACATTCTTTTTTGGACTTAGTCATTTTTCCGGCGTTTATCAGACTTTCAGATAGGGCAAATGTCAGTGATCGTTCCGATTTCAGTTCCAGTGCGATTCGCCCAATGAGTCCTTGATATTTAGTCGTTTTCAGCCAATATTTTGGATTTTTCAAAATTTCACTTTTTTGTGAAAATATCCACTAGATGAGGGAATAATATGTGTGAGGGTATCCCATGAGAGTTCCAAATGTGTGTGGGTAGAATATATATCCCACGGGGGTAAAATTGAAAAAAGTTGAAAAAAAATTTTTTTTGGACTTAGTCATTTTTCCGGCGTTTATCAGACTTTCAGATAGGGCAAATGTCAGTGAGCGTTCCGATTTCAGTTCCAGAGCGATTCGCCCAATGAGTCCTTGATATTTAGTCGTTTTCAGACAATATTTTGGATTTTTGAAAATTTCACTTTTTTGTGAAAATATCCACTAGATGAGGGAATAATATGTGTGAGGGTACCCCACGAGAGTTCCAAATGTGTGTGGGTAGAATATATATCCCACGGGGGTAAAATTGAAAAAAGTTGAAAAAAAATTTTTTTTGGACTTAGTCATTTTTCCGGCGTTTATCAGACTTTCAGATAGGGCAAATGTCAGTGAGCGTTCTGATTTCAGTTCTAGAGCCTTTCGCCCAATGAGTCCTTGATATTTAGTCGTTTTCAGCCAATATTTTGGATTTTTGAAAATTTCACTTTTTTGTGAAAATATCCACTAAATGAGGGAATAATATGTGTGAGGGTACCCCAGGAGAGTTCCAAATGTGTGGGTAGAATATATATCCCACGGGGGTAAAATTGAAAAAAGTTGAAAAAAAATTTTTTTTGGACTTAGTCATTTTTCCGGCGTTTATCAGACTTTCAGATAGGGGAAATGTCAGTGAGCGTTCCGATTTCAGTTCCAGAGCGATTCGCCCAATGAGTCCTTGATATTTAGTCGTTTTCAGCCAATATTTTGGATTTTTGAAAATTTCACTTTTTTGTGAAAATATCCACTAAATGAGGGAATAATATGTGTGAGGGTACCCCAGGAGAGTTCCAAATGTGTGTGGGTAGAATATATATCCCACTGGGGTAAAATTGAAAAAAGTTGAGAACATTCTTTTTTGGACTTAGTCATTTTTCCGGCGTTTATCAGAGTTTCAGATAGGGCAAATGTCAGTGAGCGTTCCGATTTCAGTTCCAGAGCGATTCGCCCAATGAGTCCTTGATATTTAGTCGTTTTCAGCCAATATTTTGGATTTTTGAAAATTTCACTTTTTTGTGAAAATATCCACTAGATGAGGGAATAATATGTGTGAGGGTTCCCCAGGAGAGTTCCAAATGTGTGTGGGTAGAATATATATCCCACGGGAGTAAAATTGAAAAAAGTTGAAAAAAAATTTTTTTTGGACTTAGTCATTTTTCCGGCGTTTATCAGACTTTCAGATAGGGCAAATGTTAGTGAGCGTTCCAATTTCAGTTCCAGAGTGATTCGCCCAATGAGTCCTTGATATTTAGTCGTTTTCAGCCAATATTTTGGATTTTTGAAAATTTCACTTTTTTGTGAAAATATCCACTAAATGAGGGAATAATATGTGTGAGGGTACCACAGGAGAGTTCCAAATGTGTGTGGGTAGAATATATATCCCACGGGGGTAAAATTGAAAAAAGTTGAAAAACTTTTTTTTTTGGACTTAGTCATTTTTCCGGCGTTTATCAGACTTTCAGATAGGGGAAATGTCAGTGAACGTTCCGATTTCAATTCCAGAGCAATTCGACCCAATGAGTCCTTGATATTAAGTAGTTTTCAGACAATTTTCTGGATTTTTGAAAATTTAACTTTTTTATGAAAATATCCACTAAATGAGGGAATAATATGTGTGAGGGTACCACAGGAGAGTTCCAAATGTGTGTGGGTAGAATATATATCCAACGGGGGTAAAATTGAAAAAAGTTGAAAAACATTTTTTTTTGGACTTAGTCATTTTTCCGGCGTTTATCAGACTTTCAGATAGGGGAAATGTCATTGAGCGTTCTGATTTCAGTTCCACAGCGATTCGCCCAATGATTCCTTGATATTTAGTCGTTTTCAGCCAATTTTCTGGATTTTTGAAAATTTCACTTTTTTCTGAAAATATCCAAAAAATGAGGGAATAATATGTGTGAGGGTACCCCAGGAGAGTTCCAAATGTGTGTGGGTAGAATATATATCCCACGGGGGTAAAATTGAAAAAAGTTGAAAAAAAATTTTTTTTGGACTTAGTCATTTTTCCGGCGTTTATCAGACTTTCAGATAGGGCAAATGTTAGTGAGCGTTCCAATTTCAGTTCCAGAGTGATTCGCCCAATGAGTCCTTGATATTTAGTCGTTTTCAGCCAATATTTTGGATTTTTGAAAATTTCACTTTTTTGTGAAAATATCCACTAAATGAGGGAATAATATGTGTGAGGGTACCCCAGGAGAGTTCCAAATGTGTGTGGGTAGAATATATATCCCACTGGGGTAAATTTGAAAAAAGTTGAGAAAATTCTTTTTTGGACTTAGTCATTTTTCCGGCGTTTATCAGACTTTCAGATAGGGCAAATATCAGTGAGCGTTCCGATTTCAGTTCCAGAGCGATTCGCCCAATGAGTCCTTGATATTTAGTCGTTTTCAGCCAATATTTTGGATTTTTGAAAATTTCACTTTTTTGTGAAAATATCCACTAGATGAGGGAATAATATGTGTGAGGGTACCCCAGGAGAGTTCCAAATGTGTGTGGGTAGAATATATATCCCACGGGGGTAAAATTGAAAAAAGTTGAGAAAATTCTTTTTTGGACTTAGTCATTTTTCCGGCGTTTATCAGACTTTCAGATAGGGAAAATATCAGTGAGCGTTCCGATTTCAGTTCCAGAGCGATTCGCCCAATGAGTCCTTGATATTTAGTCGTTTTCAGCCAATATTTTGGATTTTTGAAAATTTCACTTTTTTGTGAAAATATCCACTAAATGAGGGAATAATATGTGTGAGGGTACCCCAGGGTTCCAAATGTGTGTGGGTAGAATATATATCCCACTGGGGTAAAATTGAAAAAAGTTGAGAAAATTCTTTTTTGGACTTAGTTATTTTTCCGGCGTTTATCAGACTTTCAGATAGGGCAAATATGAGTGAGCGTTCCGATTTCAGTTCCAGAGCAATTCGCCCAATGAGTCCTTGATATTTAGTCGTTTTCAGCCAATATTTTGGATTTTTGAAAATTTCACTTTTTTGTGAAAATATCCACTAAATGAGGGAATTCTATGTGTGAGGGTACCCCAGGAGAGTTCCAAATGTGTGTGGGTAGAATATATATCCCACGGGGGTAAAATTGAAAAAAGTTGAAAAAAATTTTTTTTTGGACTTAGTCATTTTGCCGGCGTTTATCAGACTTTCAGATAGGGCAAATGTCAGTGAGCGTTCTGATTTCAGTTCCAGAGCGATTCGCCCAATGAGTCCTTGATATTTAGTCGTTTTCAGCCAATATTTTGGATTTTTGAAAATTTCACTTTTTTGTGAAAATATCCACTAAATGAGGGAATAATATGTGTGAGGGTACCCCAGGAGAGTTCCAAATGTGTGTGGGTAGAACATATATCCCACTGGGTTAAAATTGAAAAAAGTTGAGAAAATTTTTCTTTGGACTTAGTCATTTTTCCGGCGTTTATCAGACTTTCAGAAAGGGGAAATGTCAGTGAGCGTTCCGATTTCAATTCCAGAGCAATTCGCCCAATGAGTCCTTGATATTAAGTTGTTTTCAGCCAATTTTCTGGATTTTTGAAAATTTAACTTTTTTATGAAAATATCCACTAAATGAGGGAATAATATGTGTGAGGGTACCACAGGAGAGCTCCAAATGTGTTTGGATAGAATATATATCCCACGGGGTAAAATTGAAAAAAGTTGAAAAACATTTTATTTTGGACTTAGTCATTTTTCCGGCGTTTATCAGACTTTCAGATAGGGGAAATGTCAGTGAGCGTTCCGATTTCAACTCCAGAGCAATTCGCCCAATGAGTCCTTGAAATTAAGTCGTTTTCAGCCAATTTTCTGGATTTTTGAAAATGTCACTTTTTTATGAAAATATCCACTAAATGAGGGAATAATATGTGTGAGGGTACCACAGGAGAGTTCCAAATGTGTGTGGGTAGAATATATATCCCACGGGGGTAAAATTGAAAAAAGTTGAAAAACATTTTTTTTTGGACTTAGTCATTTTTCCGGCGTTTATCAGACTTTCAGATAGGGGAAATGTCAGTGAGCATTCCGATTTCAATTCCAGAGCAATTCGCCCAATGAGTCCTTGATATTAAGTCGTTTTCAGCCAATTTTCTGGATTTTTGAAAATTTAACTTTTTTATGAAAATATCCACTAAATGAGGGAATAATATGTGTGAGGGTACCACAGGAGAGTTCCAAATGTGTGTGGGTAGAATATATATCCCACGTGGGTAAAATTGAAAAAAGTTGAAAAATATTTTTTTTTGGACTTAGTCATTTTTCCGGCGTTTATCAGACTTTCAGATAGGGGAAATGTCAGTGAGCGTTCCGATCTCAATTCCAGAGCAATTCGCCCAATGAGTCCTTGATATTAAGTCGTTTTCAGCCAATTTTCTGGATTTTTGAAAATTTCACTTTTTTATGAAAATATCCACTAAATGAGGGAATAATATGTGTGAGGGTACCACAGGAGAGTTCCAATTGTGTGTGGGTAGAATATATATCCCACGGGGGTAAAATTGAAATAAGTTGAAAAAAATTTTTTTTTGGACTTAGTCATTTTTCCGGCGTTTATCAGACTTTCAGATAGGGGAAATGTCATTGAGCGTTCTGATTTCAGTTCCACAGCGATTCGCCCAATGATTCCTTGATATTTAGTCGTTTTCAGCCAATTTTCTGGATTTTTGAAAATTTCACTTTTTTCTGAAAATATCCAATAAATGAGGGAATAATATGTGTGAGGGTACCCCAGGAGAGTTCCAAATGTGTGTGGGTAGAATATATATCCCACGGGGGTAAAATTGAAAAAAGTTGAAAAAAAATTTTTTTTGGACTTAGTCATTTTTCCGGCGTTTATCAGACTTTCAGATAGGGCAAATGTTAGTGAGCGTTCCAATTTCAGTTCCAGAGTGATTCGCCCAATGAGTCCTTGATATTTAGTCGTTTTCAGCCAATATTTTGGATTTTTGAAAATTTCACTTTTTTGTGAAAATATCCACTAGATGAGGGAATAATATGTGTGAGGGTAACCCAGGAGAGTTCCAAATGTGTGTGGGTAGAATATATATCCCACGGGGGTAAAATTGAAAAAAGTTGAGAAAATTCTTTTTTGGACTTAGTCATTTTTCCGGCGTTTATCAGACTTTCAGATAGGGAAAATATCAGTGAGCGTTCCGATTTCAGTTCCAGAGCGATTCGCCCAATGAGTCCTTGATATTTAGTCGTTTTCAGCCAATATTTTGGATTTTTGAAAATTTCACTTTTTTGTGAAAATATCCACTAAATGAGGGAATAATATGTGTGAGGGTACCCCAGGAGAGTTCCAAATGTGTGTGGGTAGAATATATATCCCACGGGGGTAAAATTGAAAAAAGTTGAGAAAATTCTTTTTTGGACTTAGTCATTTTTCCGGCGTTTATCAGACTTTCAGATAGGGCAAATATGAGTGAGCGTTCCGATTTCAGTTCCAGAGCAATTCGCCCAATGAGTCCTTGATATTTAGTCGTTTTCAGCCAATATTTTGGATTTTTGAAAATTTCACTTTTTTGTGAAAATATCCACTAAATGAGGGAATTCTATGTGTGAGGGTACCCCAGGAGAGTTCCAAATGTGTGTGGGTAGAATATATATCCCACGGGGTAAAATTGAAAAAAGTTGAAAAAAATTTTTTTTTGGACTTAGTCATTTTGCCGGCGTTTATCAGACTTTCAGATAGGGCAAATGTCAGTGAGCGTTCTGATTTCAGTTCTAGAGCCTTTCGCCCAATGAGTCCTTGATATTTAGTCGTTTTCAGCCAATATTTTGGATTTTTGAAAATTTCACTTTTTTGTGAAAATATCCACTAAATGAGGGAATAATATGTGTGAGGGTACCCCAGGATAGTTCCAAATGTGTGGGTAGAATATATATCCCACGGGGGTAAAATTGAAAAAAGTTTAAAAAAAATTTTTTTTGGACTTAGTCATTTTTCCGGCGTTTATCAGACTTTCAGATAGGGGAAATGTCAGTGAGCGTTCCGATTTCAGTTCCAGAGCGATTCGCCCAATGAGTCCTTGATATTTAGTCGTTTTCAGCCAATATTTTGGATTTTTGAAAATTTCACTTTTTTGTGAAAATATCCACTAAATGAGGGAATAATATGTGTGAGGGTACCCCAGGAGAGTTCCAAATGTGTGTGGGTAGAATATATATCCCACTGGGGTAAAATTGAAAAAAGTTGAGAACATTCTTTTTTGGACTTAGTCATTTTTCCGGCGTTTATCAGAGTTTCAGATAGGGCAAATGTCAGTGAGCGTTCCGATTTCAGTTCCAGAGCGATTCGCCCAATGAGTCCTTGATATTTAGTCGTTTTCAGCCAATATTTTGGATTTTTGAAAATTTCACTTTTTTGTGAAAATATCTACTAGATGAGGGAATAATATGTGTGAGGGTTCCCCAGGAGAGTTCCAAATGTGTGTGGGTAGAATATATATCCCACGGGAGTAAAATTGAAAAAAGTTGAAAAAAAATTTTTTTTGGACTTAGTCATTTTTCCGGCGTTTATCAGACTTTCAGATAGGGCAAATGTCAGTGAGCGTTCTGATTTCAGTTCTAGAGCCTTTCGCCCAATGAGTCCTTGATATTTAGTCGTTTTCAGCCAATATTTTGGATTTTTGAAAATTTCACTTTTTTGTGAAAATATCCACTAAATGAGGGAATAATATGTGTGAGGGTACCCCAGTAGAGTTCCAAATGTGTGGGTAGAATATATATCCCACGGGGGTAAAATTGAAAAAAGTTGAAAAAAAATTTTTTTTGGACTTAGTCATTTTTCCGGCGTTTATCAGACTTTCAGATAGGGGAAATGTCAGTGAGCGTTCCGATTTCAGTTCCAGAGCGATTCGCCCAATGAGTGCTTGATATTTAGTCGTTTTCAGCCAATATTTTGGATTTTTGAAAATTTCACTTTTTTGTGAAAATATCCACTAAATGAGGGAATAATATGTGTGAGGGTACCCCAGGAGAGTTCCAAATGTGTGTGGGTAGAATATATATCCCACTGGGGTAAAATTGTAAAAAGTTGAGAAAATTTTTTTTTGGAATTAGTCATTTTCCGGCGTTTATCAGACTTTCAGATAGGGCAAATGTCAGTGAGCGTTCCGATTTCAGCTCCAGAGTGATTCGCCCAATGAGTCCTTGATATTTAGTCGTTTTCAGCCAATATTTTGGATTTTTGAAAATTTCACTTTTTTGTGAAAATATCCACTAAATGAGGGAATAATATGTGTGAGGGTACCCCAGGAGAGTTCCAAATGTGTGTGGGTAGAATATATATCCCACTGGGGTAAAATTGAAAAAAGTTGAGAAAATTTTTTTTTGGACTTAGTCATTTTTCCGGCGTTTATCAGACTTTCAGATAGGGCAAATGTCAGTGAGCGTTCTGATTTCAGTTCCAGAGCCTTTCGCCCAATGAGTCCGTGATATTTAGTCATTTTCAGCCACTATTTTGGATTTTTGAAAATTTCACTTTTTTGTGAAAATCTTCACTAAATGAGTGAATAATATGTGTGAGGGTACCCCAGGAGAGTTCCAAATGTTTGTGGGTAGAATATATATCCCACGGGGGTAAAATTGAAAAAAGTTGAAAAAAAATTTTTTTTGGACTTAGTCATTTTTCCGGCGTTTATCAGACTTTCAGATAGGGGAAATGTCAGTGAGCGTTCCGATCTCAATTCCAGAGCAATTCGCCCAATGAGTCCTTGATATTAAGTCGTTTTCAGCCAATTTTCTGGATTTTTGAAAATTTCACTTTTTTCTGAAAATATCCAATAAATGAGGGAATAATATGTGTGAGGGTACCCCAGGAGAGTTCCAAATGTGTGTGGGTAGAATATATATCCCACGGGGGTAAAATTGAAAAAAGTTGAAAAAAAATTTTTTTTGGACTTAGTCATTTTTCCGGCGTTTATCAGACTTTCAGATAGGGCAAATGTTAGTGAGCGTTCCAATTTCAGTTCCAGAGTGATTCGCCCAATGAGTCCTTGATATTTAGTAGTTTTCAGCCAATATTTTGGATTTTTGAAAATTTCACTTTTTTTGTGAAAATATCCACTAAATGAGGGAATAATATGTGTGAGGGTACCCCAGGAGAGTTCCAAATGTGTGTGGGTAGAATATATATCCCACTGGGGTAAAATTGAAAAAAGTTGAGAAAATTCTTTTTTGGACTTAGTCATTTTTCCGGCGTTTATCAGACTTTCAGATAGGGCAAATATCAGTGAGCGTTCCGATTTCAGTTCCAGAGCGATTCGCCCAATGAGTCCTTGATATTTAGTCGTTTTCAGCCAATATTTTGGATTTTTGAAAATTTCACTTTTTTGTGAAAATATCCACTAGATGAGGGAATAATATGTGTGAGGGTACCCCAGGAGAGTTCCAAATGTGTGTGGGTAGAATATATATCCCACGGGGGTAAAATTGAAAAAAGTTGAGAAAATTCTTTTTTGGACTTAGTCATTTTTCCGGCGTTTATCAGACTTTCAGATAGGGAAAATATCAGTGAGCGTTCCGATTTCAGTTCCAGAGCGATTCGCCCAATGAGTCCTTGATATTTAGTCGTTTTCAGCCAATATTTTGGATTTTTGAAAATTTCACTTTTTTGTGAAAATATCCACTAAATGAGGGAATAATATGTGTGAGGGTACCCCAGGAGAGTTCCAAATGTGTGTGGGTAGAATATATATCCCACTGGGGTAAAATTGAAAAAAGTTGAGAAAATTCTTTTTTGGACTTAGTCATTTTTCCGGCGTTTATCAGACTTTCAGATAGGGCAAATATGAGTGAGCGTTCCGATTTCAGTTCCAGAGCAATTCGCCCAATGAGTCCTTGATATTTAGTCGTTTTCAGCCAATATTTTGGATTTTTGAAAATTTCACTTTTTTGTGAAAATATCCACTAAATGAGGGAATAATATGTGTGAGGGTACCCCAGGAGAGTTCCAAATGTGTGTGGGTAGAATATATATCCCACTGGGTTAAAATTGAAAAAAGTTGAGAAAATTTTTTTTTGGACTTAGTCATTTTTCCGGCGTTTATCAGACTTTCAGATAGGGGAAATGTCAGTGAGCGTTCCGATTTCAATTCCAGAGCAATTCGCCCAATGAGTCCTTGATATTAAGTTGTTTTCAGCCAATTTTCTGGATTTTTGAAAATTTAACTTTTTTATGAAAATATCCACTAAATGAGGGAATAATATGTGTGAGGGTACCACAGGAGAGCTCCAAATGTGTTTGGATAGAATATATATCCCACGGGGATAAAATTGAAAAAAGTTGAAAAACATTTTATTTTGGACTTAGTCATTTTTCCGGCGTTTATCAGACTTTCAGATAGGGGAAATGTCAGTGAGCGTTCCGATTTCAACTCCAGAGCAATTCGCCCAATGAGTCCTTGAAATTAAGTCGTTTTCAGCCAATTTTCTGGATTTTTGAAAATGTCACTTTTTTATGAAAATATCCACTAAATGAGGGAATAATATGTGTGAGGGTACCACAGGAGAGTTCCAAATGTGTGTGGGTAGAATATATATCCCACGGGGGTAAAATTGAAAAAAGTTGAAAAACATTTTTTTTTGGACTTAGTCATTTTTCCGGCGTTTATCAGACTTTCAGATAGGGGAAATGTCAGTGAACGTTCCGATTTCAATTCCAGAGCAATTCGACCCAATGAGTCCTTGATATTAAGTAGTTTTCAGACAATTTTCTGGATTTTTGAAAATTTAACTTTTTTATGAAAATATCCACTAAATGAGGGAATAATATGTGTGAGGGTACCACAGGAGAGTTCCAAATGTGTGTGGGTAGAATATATATCCCACGTGGGTAAAATTGAAAAAAGTTGAAAAATATTTTTTTTTGGACTTAGTCATTTTTCCGGCGTTTATCAGACTTTCAGATAGGGGAAATGTCATTGAGCGTTCTGATTTCAGTTCCACAGCGATTCGCCCAATGATTCCTTGATATTTAGTCGTTTTCAGCCAATTTTCTGGATTTTTGAAAATTTCACTTTTTTCTGAAAATATCCAATAAATGAGGGAATAATATGTGTGAGGGTACCCCAGGAGAGTTCCAAATGTGTGTGGGTAGAATATATATCCCACGGGGGTAAAATTGAAAAAAGTTGAAAAAAAATTTTTTTTGGACTTAGTCATTTTTCCGGCGTTTATCAGACTTTCAGATAGGGCAAATGTTAGTGAGCGTTCCAATTTCAGTTCCAGAGTGATTCGACCAATGAGTCCTTGATATTTAGTCGTTTTCAGCCAATATTTTGGATTTTTGAAAATTTCACTTTTTTGTGAAAATATCCACTAGATGAGGGAATAATATGTGTGAGGGTACCCCAGGAGAGTTCCAAATGTGTGTGGGTAGAATATATATCCCACGGGGGTAAAATTGAAAAAAGTTGAGAAAATTCTTTTTTGGACTTAGTCATTTTTCCGGCGTTTATCAGACTTTCAGATAGGGAAAATATCAGTGAGCGTTCCGATTTCAGTTCCAGAGCGATTCGCCCAATGAGTCCTTGATATTTAGTCGTTTTCAGCCAATATTTTGGATTTTTGAAAATTTCACTTTTTTGTGAAAATATCCACTAAATGAGGGAATAATATGTGTGAGGGTACCCCAGGAGAGTTCCAAATGTGTGTGGGTAGAATATATATCCCACTGGGGTAAAATTGAAAAAAGTTGAGAAAATTCTTTTTTGGACTTAGTCATTTTTCCGGCGTTTATCAGACTTTCAGATAGGGCAAATATGAGTGAGCGTTCCGATTTCAGTTCCAGAGCAATTCGCCCAATGAGTCCTTGATATTTAGTCGTTTTCAGCCAATATTTTGGATTTTTGAAAATTTCACTTTTTTGTGAAAATATCCACTAAATGAGGGAATAATATGTGTGAGGGTACCACAGGAGAGCTCCAAATGTGTTTGGATAGAATATATATCCCACGGGGGTAAAATTGAAAAAAGTTGAAAAACATTTTATTTTGGACTTAGTCATTTTTCCGGCGTTTATCAGACTTTCAGATAGGGGAAATGTCAGTGAGCGTTCCGATTTCAACTCCAGAGCAATTCGCCCAATGAGTCCTTGAAATTAAGTCGTTTTCAGCCAATTTTCTGGATTTTTGAAAATGTCACTTTTTTATGAAAATATCCACTAAATGAGGGAATAATATGTGTGAGGGTACCACAGGAGAGTTCCAAATGTGTGTGGGTAGAATATATATCCCACGGGGGTAAAATTGAAAAAAGTTGAAAAACATTTTTTTTTGGACTTAGTCATTTTTCCGGCGTTTATCAGACTTTCAGATAGGGGAAATGTCAGTGAACGTTCCGATTTCAATTCCAGAGCAATTCGACCCAATGAGTCCTTGATATTAAGTAGTTTTCAGACAATTTTCTGGATTTTTGAAAATTTAACTTTTTTATGAAAATATCCACTAAATGAGGGAATAATATGTGTGAGGGTACCACAGTAGAGTTCCAAATGTGTGTGGGTAGAATATATATCCAACGGGGGTAAAATTGAAAAAAGTTGAAAAACATTTTTTTTTGGACTTAGTCATTTTTCCGGCGTTTATCAGACTTTCAGATAGGGGAAATGTCAGTGAGCATTCCGATTTCAATTCCAGAGCAATTCGCCCAATGAGTCCTTGATATTAAGTCGTTTTCAGCCAATTTTCTGGATTTTTGAAAATTTCACTTTTTTATGAAAATATCCACTAAATGAGGGAATAATATGTGTGAGGGTACCACAGGAGAGTTCCAAATGTGTGTGGGTAGAATATATATCCCACGTTGGTAAAATTGAAAAAAGTTGAAAAATATTTTTTTTTGGACTTAGTCATTTTTCCGGCGTTTATCAGACTTTCAGATAGGGGAAATGTCATTGAGCGTTCTGATTTCAGTTCCACAGCGATTCGCCCAATGATTCCTTGATATTTAGTCGTTTTCAGCCAATATTTTGGATTTTTGAAAATTTCACTTTTTTGTGAAAATATCCACTAAATGAGGGAATAATATGTGTGAGGGTACCCCAGGAGAGTTCCAAATGTGTGTGGGTAGAATATATATCCCACTGGGGTAAAATTGAAAAAAGTTGAGAAAATTCTTTTTTGGACTTAGTTATTTTTCCGGCGTTTATCAGACTTTCAGATAGGGCAAATATCAGTGAGCGTTCCGATTTCAGTTCCAGAGCGATTCGCCCAATGAGTCCTTGATATTTAGTCGTTTTCAGCCAATATTTTGGATTTTTGAAAATTTCACTTTTTTGTGAAAATATCCACTAGATGAGGGAATAATATGTGTGAGGGTACCCCAGGAGAGTTCCAAATGTGTGTGGGTAGAATATATATCCCACGGGGGTAAAATTGAAAAAAGTTGAGAAAATTCTTTTTTGGACTTAGTCATTTTTCCGGTGTTTATCAGACTTTCAGATAGGGAAAATATCAGTGAGCGTTCCGATTTCAGTTCCAGAGCGATTCGCCCAATGAGTCCTTGATATTTAGTCGTTTTCAGCCAATATTTTGGATTTTTGAAAATTTCACTTTTTTGTGAAAATATCCACTAAATGAGGGAATAATATGTGTGAGGGTACCCCAGGAGAGTTCCAAATGTGTGTGGGTAGAATATATATCCCACTGGGGTAAAATTGAAAAAAGTTGAGAAAATTCTTTTTTGGACTTAGTCATTTTTCCGGCGTTTATCAGACTTTCAGATAGGGCAAATATGAGTGAGCGTTCCGATTTCAGTTCCAGAGCAATTCGCCGAATGAGTCCTTGATATTTAGTCGTTTTCAGCCAATATTTTGGATTTTTGAAAATTTCACTTTTTTGTGAAAATATCCACTAAATGAGGGAATAATATGTGTGAGGGTACCCCAGGAGAGTTCCAAATGTGTGTGGGTAGAATATATATCCCACTGGGTTAAAATTGAAAAAAGTTGAGAAAATTTTTTTTTGGACTTAGTCATTTTTCCGGCGTTTATCAGACTTTCAGATAGGGGAAATGTCAGTGAGCGTTCCGATTTCAATTCCAGAGCAATTCGCCCAATGAGTCCTTGATATTAAGTTGTTTTCAGCCAATTTTCTGGATTTTTGAAAATTTAACTTTTTTATGAAAATATCCACTAAATGAGGGAATAATATGTGTGAGGGTACCACAGGAGAGCTCCAAATGTGTTTGGATAGAATATATATCCCACGGGGGTAAAATTGAAAAAAGTTGAAAAACATTTTATTTTGGACTTAGTCATTTTTCCGGCGTTTATCAGACTTTCAGATAGGGGAAATGTCAGTGAGCGTTCCGATTTCAACTCCAGAGCAATTCGCCCAATGAGTCCTTGAAATTAAGTCGTTTTCAGCCAATTTTCTGGATTTTTGAAAATGTCACTTTTTTATGAAAATATCCACTAAATGAGGGAATAATATGTGTGAGGGTACCACAGGAGAGTTCCAAATGTGTGTGGGTAGAATATATATCCCACGTGGGTAAAATTGAAAAAAGTTGAAAAATATTTTTTTTTGGACTTAGTCATTTTTCCGGCGTTTATCAGACTTTCAGATAGGGGAAATGTCAGTGAGCGTTCCGATCTCAATTCCAGAGCAATTCGCCCAATGAGTCCTTGATATTAAGTCGTTTTCAGCCAATTTTCTGGATTTTTGAAAATTTCACTTTTTTATGAAAATATCCACTAAATGAGGGAATAATATGTGTGAGGGTACCACAGGAGAGTTCCAATTGTGTGTGGGTAGAATATATATCCCACGGGGGTAAAATTGAAAAAAGTTGAAAAAAATTTTTTTTTGGACTTAGTCATTTTTCCGGCGTTTATCAGACTTTCAGATAGGGGAAATGTCATTGAGCGTTCTGATTTCAGTTCCACAGTGATTCGCCCAATGATTCCTTGATATTTAGTCGTTTTCAGCCAATTTTCTGGATTTTTGAAAATTTCACTTTTTTGTGAAAATATCCAATAAATGAGGGAATAATATGTGTGAGGGTACCCCAGGAGAGTTCCAAATGTGTGTGGGTAGAATATATATCCCACGGGGGTAAAATTGAAAAAAGTTGAAAAAATTTTTTTTTTGGACTTAGTCATTTTTCCGGCGTTTATTAGACTTTCAGATAGGGGAAATGTCAGTGAACGTTCCGATTTCAATTCCAGAGCAATTCGGCCCAATGAGTCCTTGATATTAAGTCGTTTTCAGCCAATTTTCTGGATTTTTGAAAATTTTACTTTTTTATGAAAATATCCACTAAATGAGGGAATAATATGTGTGAGGGTACCACAGGAGAGTTCCAAATGTGTGTGGGTAGAATATATATCCAACGGGGGTAAAATTGAAAAAAGTTGAAAAACATTTTTTTTTGGACTCAGTCATTTTTCCGGCGTTTATCAGACTTTCAGATAGGGGAAATGTCAGTGAGCGTTCCCATTTCAATTCCAGAGCAATTCGCCCAATGAGTCCTTGATATTAAGTCGTTTTCAGCCAATTTTCTGTATTTTTGAAAATTTCACTTTTTTATGAAAATATCCACTAAATGAGGGAATAATATGTGTGAGGGTACCACAGGAGAGTTCCAAATGTGTGTGGGTAGAATATATATCCCACGGGGGTAAAATTTAAAAAAGTTGAAAAACATTTTTTTTTGGACTTAGTCATTTTTCCGGCGTTTATCAGACTTTCAGATAGGGGAAATGTCAGTGAACGTTCCGATTTCAATTCCAGAGCAATTCGACCCAATGAGTCCTTGATATTAAGTAGTTTTCAGACAATTTTCTGGATTTTTGAAAATTTAACTTTTTTATGAAAATATCCACTAAATGAGGGAATAATATGTGTGAGGGTACCACAGTAGAGTTCCAAATGTGTGTGGGTAGAATATATATCCAACGGGGGTAAAATTGAAAAAAGTTGAAAAACATTTTTTTTTGGACTTAGTCATTTTTCCGGCGTTTATCAGACTTTCAGATAGGGGAAATGTCAGTGAGCATTCCGATTTCAATTCCAGAGCAATTCGCCCAATGAGTCCTTGATATTAAGTCGTTTTCAGCCAATTTTCTGGATTTTTGAAAATTTCACTTTTTTATGAAAATATCCACTAAATGAGGGAATAATATGTGTGAGGGTACCACAGGAGAGTTCCAAATGTGTGTGGGTAGAATATATATCCCACGTGGGTAAAATTGAAAAAAGTTGAAAAATATTTTTTTTTGGACTTAGTCATTTTTCCGGCGTTTATCAGACTTTCAGATAGGGGAAATGTCATTGAGCGTTCTGATTTCAGGTTCCACAGCGATTCGCCCAATGATTCCTTGATATTTAGTCGTTTTCAGCCAATATTTTGGATTTTTGAAAATTTCACTTTTTTGTGAAAATATCCACTAAATGAGGGAATAATATGTGTGAGGGTACCCCAGGAGAGTTCCAAATGTGTGTGGGTAGAATATATATCCCACTGGGGTAAAATTGAAAAAAGTTGAGAAAATTCTTTTTTGGACTTAGTTATTTTTCCGGCGTTTATCAGACTTTCAGATAGGGCAAATATCAGTGAGCGTTCCGATTTCAGTTCCAGAGCGATTCGCCCAATGAGTCCTTGATATTTAGTCGTTTTCAGCCAATATTTTGGATTTTTGAAAATTTCACTTTTTTGTGAAAATATCCACTAGATGAGGGAATAATATGTGTGAGGGTACCCCAGGAGAGTTCCAAATGTGTGTGGGTAGAATATATATCCCACGGGGGTAAAATTGAAAAAAGTTGAGAAAATTCTTTTTTGGACTTAGTCATTTTTCCGGTGTTTATCAGACTTTCAGATAGGGAAAATATCAGTGAGCGTTCCGATTTCAGTTCCAGAGCGATTCGCCCAATGAGTCCTTGATATTTAGTCGTTTTCAGCCAATATTTTGGATTTTTGAAAATTTCACTTTTTTGTGAAAATATCCACTAAATGAGGGAATAATATGTGTGAGGGTACCCCAGGAGAGTTCCAAATGTGTGTGGGTAGAATATATATCCCACTGGGGTAAAATTGAAAAAAGTTGAGAAAATTCTTTTTTGGACTTAGTCATTTTTCCGGCGTTTATCAGACTTTCAGATAGGGCAAATATGAGTGAGCGTTCCGATTTCAGTTCCAGAGCAATTCGCCGAATGAGTCCTTGATATTTAGTCGTTTTCAGCCAATATTTTGGATTTTTGAAAATTTCACTTTTTTGTGAAAATATCCACTAAATGAGGGAATAATATGTGTGAGGGTACCACAGGAGAGCTCCAAATGTGTTTGGATAGAATATATATCCCACGGGGGTAAAATTGAAAAAAGTTGAAAAACATTTTATTTTGGACTTAGTCATTTTTCCGGCGTTTATCAGACTTTCAGATAGGGGAAATGTCAGTGAGCGTTCCGATTTCAACTCCAGAGCAATTCGCCCAATGAGTCCTTGAAATTAAGTCGTTTTCAGCCAATTTTCTGGATTTTTGAAAATGTCACTTTTTTATGAAAATATCCACTAAATGAGGGAATAATATGTGTGAGGGTACCACAGGAGAGTTCCAAATGTGTGTGGGTAGAATATATATCCCACGTGGGTAAAATTGAAAAAAGTTGAAAAATATTTTTTTTTGGACTTAGTCATTTTTCCGGCGTTTATCAGACTTTCAGATAGGGGAAATGTCAGTGAGCGTTCCGATCTCAATTCCAGAGCAATTCGCCCAATGAGTCCTTGATATTAAGTCGTTTTCAGCCAATTTTCTGGATTTTTGAAAATTTCACTTTTTTATGAAAATATCCACTAAATGAGGGAATAATATGTGTGAGGGTACCACAGGAGAGTTCCAATTGTGTGTGGGTAGAATATATATCCCACGGGGGTAAAATTGAAAAAAGTTGAAAAAAATTTTTTTTTGGACTTAGTCATTTTTCCGGCGTTTATCAGACTTTCAGATAGGGGAAATGTCATTGAGCGTTCTGATTTCAGTTCCACAGCGATTCGCCCAATGATTCCTTGATATTTAGTCGTTTTCAGCCAATTTTCTGGATTTTTGAAAATTTCACTTTTTTGTGAAAATATCCAATAAATGAGGGAATAATATGTGTGAGGGTACCCCAGGAGAGTTCCAAATGTGTGTGGGTAGAATATATATCCCACGGGGGTAAAATTGAAAAAAGTTGAAAAAATTTTTTTTTTGGACTTAGTCATTTTTCCGGCGTTTATTAGACTTTCAGATAGGGGAAATGTCAGTGAACGTTCCGATTTCAATTCCAGAGCAATTCGGCCCAATGAGTCCTTGATATTAAGTCGTTTTCAGCCAATTTTCTGGATTTTTGAAAATTTTACTTTTTTATGAAAATATCCACTAAATGAGGGAATAATATGTGTGAGGGTACCACAGGAGAGTTCCAAATGTGTGTGGGTAGAATATATATCCAACGGGGGTAAAATTGAAAAAAGTTGAAAAACATTTTTTTTTGGACTCAGTCATTTTTCCGGCGTTTATCAGACTTTCAGATAGGGGAAATGTCAGTGAGCGTTCCCATTTCAATTCCAGAGCAATTCGCCCAATGAGTCCTTGATATTAAGTCGTTTTCAGCCAATTTTCTGTATTTTTGAAAATTTCACTTTTTTATGAAAATATCCACTAAATGAGGGAATAATATGTGTGAGGGTACCACAGGAGAGTTCCAAATGTGTGTGGGTAGAATATATATCCCACGGGGGTAAAATTTAAAAAAGTTGAAAAATATTTTTTTTTGGACTTAGTCATTTTTCCGGCGTTTATCAGACTTTCAGATAGGGGAAATGTCAGTGAGCGTTTCAATTTCAATTCCAGAGCAATTCGCCCAATGAGTCCTTGATATTAAGTCGTTTTCAGCCAATTTTCTGTATTTTTGAAAATTTCACTTTTTTATGAAAATATCCACTAAATGAGGGAATAATATGTGTGAGGGTACCACAGGAGAGTTCCAAATGTGTGTGGGTAGAATATATATCCCACGGGGGTAAAATTGAAAAAAGTTGAAAAAAATTTTTTTTTGGACTTAGTCATTTTTCCGGCGTTTATCAGACTTTCAGATAGGGGAAATGTCATTGAGCGTTCTGATTTCAGTTCCAGAGCGATTCGCCCAATGAGTGGATGATATTTAGTCGTTTTCAGCCAATTTTCTGGAGTTTTGAAAATTTCACTTTTTTGTGAAAATATCCACTAAATGAGGGAATAATATGTGTGAGGGTACCCCAGGAGAGTTCCAAATGTGTGGGGGTAGAATATATATCCCACGGGGGTAAAATTGAAAAAAGTTGAAAAATATTTTTTTTTGAACTTAGTCATTTTTCCGGCGTTTATCAGACTTTCAGATAGGGGAAATGTCAGTGAGCGTTCCGATTTCAATTCCAGAGCACTTCGCCCAATGAGTCCTTGATATTAAGTCGTTTTCAGCCAATTTTCTGGATTTTTGAAAATTTAACTTTTTTATGAAAATATCCACTAAATGAGGGAATAATATGTGTGAGGTTACCCCAGGAGAGTTCCAAATATGTGTAGGTAGAATATATATCCCACGTGGCTAAAATTGAAAAAAGTTGAAAAAAAATTTTTTTTGGACTTAGTTATTTTTCCGTCGTTTATCAGACTTTCAGATAGGGCAAATGTCAGTGAGCATTCCGATTTCAGTTCCAGAGCGATTCGCCCAATGAGTCCTTGATATTTAGTAGTTTTCAGCCAATATTTTGGATATTTGAAAATTTCACTTTTTTGTGAAAATATCCACTAAATGAGGGAATAATATGTGTGAGGTTACCCCAGGAGAGTTCCAAATATGTGTAGGTAGAATATATATCCCACGGGGGTAAAATTGAAAATAGTTGAAAAAATATTTTTTTTGGACTTAGTCATTTTTCCGGCGTTTATCAGACTTTCAGAATAGGGAAATGTCAGTGAGCATTGCGATTTCAGTTCCAGAGCGATTCGCCCAATGAGTCCTTGATATTTAGTCGTTTTCAGCCAATTTTCTGGATTTTTGAAAATTTCACTTTTTTGTGAAAATATCCACTAAATGAGGGAATAATATGTGTGAGGGTACCCCAGGAGAGTTCCAAATGTGTGTGGGTAGAATATATATCCCACGGTGGTAAAATTGAAAAAAGTTGAACATTTTTTTTTTTGGACTTAGTCATTTTTCCGACGTTTATCAGACTTTCAGATAGGGGAAATGTCAGTGAGCGTTCTGATTTCAGTTCCAGAGCGATTCGCCCAATGAGTCCTTGATATTTAGTCGTTTTCAGCCAATTTTCTGGATTTTTGAAAATTTCACTTTTTTGTGAAAATATCCACTAAATGAGGGAATAATATGTGTGAGGTTACCCCAGGAGAGTTCCAAATGTGTGTGGGTAGAATATATATCCCACGGGGGTAAAATGAAAAAAAGTTTTTAAAAAATTTTTTTTGGGACTTAGTCATTGTTCCGGCGTTTATCAGACTTTCAGATAGGGGAAATGTCAGTGATCATTCCGATTTCAGTTCCAGAGCGATTCACCCAATGAGTCCATGATACTTAGTCGTTTTCAGCCAATATTTTGGATTTTTGAAAATTTCACTTTTTTGTGAAAATATCCACTAAATGAGGGAATAATATGTGTGAGGGTACCACAGGAGAGTTCCAAATGTGTGTGGATAGAATATATATCCCACGAGGGTAAAATTGAAAAAAGTTGAAAAACATTTTTTTTTGGACTTAGTCATTTTTCTGGCGTTTATCAGACTTTCAGATAGGGGAAATGTCAGTGAACGTTCCGATTTCAATTCCAGAGCAATTCGACCCAATGAGTCCTTGATATTAAGTAGTTTTCAGCCAATTTTCTGGATTTTTGAAAATTTAACTTTTTTATGAAAATATCCACTAAATGAGGGAATAATATGTGTGAGGGTACCACAGGAGAGTTCCAAATGTGTGTGGGTAGAATATATATCCAACGGGGGTAAAATTGAAAAAAGTTGAAAAACATTTTTTTTTGGACTTAGTCATTTTTCCGGCGTTTATCAGACTTTCAGATAGGGGAAATGTCAGTGAGCATTCCGATTTCAATTCCAGAGCAATTCGCCCAATGAGTCCTTGATATTAAGTCGTTTTCAGCCAATTTTCTGGATTTTTGAAAATTTCACTTTTTTATGAAAATATCCACTAAATGAGGGAATAATATGTGTGAGGGTACCACAGGAGAGTTCCAAATGTGTGTGGGTAGAATATATATCCCACGGGGGTAAAATTGAAAAAAGTTGAAAAACATTTTTTTTTGGACTTAGTCATTTTTCCGGCGTTTCTCAGACTTTCAGATAGGGGAAATGGCAGTGAGCATTCCGATTTCAATTCCAGAGTAATTCGCCCAATGAGTCCTAGATATTAAGTCGTTTTCAGCCAATTTTCTGGATTTTTGAAAATGTCACTTTTTTATGAAAATATCCTCTAAATGAGGGAATAATATGTGTGAGGGTACCACAGGAGAGTTCCAAATGTGTGTGGGTAGAATATATATCCCACGGGGGTAAAATTGAAAAAAGTTGAAAAACATTTTTTTTTGGACTTAGTCATTTTTCCGGCGTTTATTAGACTTTCAGATAGGGGAAATGTCAGTGAACATTCCGATTTCAATTCCAGAGCAATTCGACCCAATGAGTCCTTGATATTAAGTCGTTTTCAGCCAATTTTCTGGATTTTTGAAAATTTAACTTTTTTATCAAAATATCCACTAAATGAGGGAATAATATGTGTGAGGGTACCACAGGAGAGTTCCAAATGTGTGTGGGTAGAATATATATCCAACGGGGGTAAAATTGAAAAAAGTTGAAAAACATTTTTTTTTGGACTTAGTCATTTTTCCGGCGTTTATCAGACTTTCAGATAGGGGAAATGTCAGTGAGCATTCCGATTTCAATTCCAGAGCAATTCGCCCAATGAGTCGTTGATATTAAGTCGTTTTCAGCCAATTTTCTGGATTTTTGAAAATTTATCTTTTTTATGAAAATATCCACTAAATGAGGGAATAATATGTGTGAGGTTACCACAGGAGAGCTCCAAATGTGTGTGGATAGAATATATATCCCACGGGGGTAAAATTGAAAAAAGTTGAAAAACATTTTATTTTGGACTTAGTCATTTTTCCGGCGTTTATCAGACTTTCAGATAGGGGAAATGTCAGCGAGCGTTCCGATTTCAACTCCAGAGCAATTCGCCCAATGAGTCCTTGATATTAAGTCGTTTTCAGCCAATTTTCTGGATTTTTGAAAATGTCACTTTTTTATGAAAATATCCACTAAATGAGGGAATAATATGTGTGAGGGTACCACAGGAGAGTTCCAAATGTGTGTGGGTAGAATATATATCACACGGGGGTAAAATTGAAAAAAGTTGAAAAACATTTTTTTTTGGACTTAGTCATTTTTCCGGCGTTTATCAGACTTTCAGATAGGGGAAATGTCAGTGAACGTTCCGATTTCAATTCCAGAGCAATTCGACCCAATGAGTCCTTGATATTAAGTAGTTTTCAGCCAATTTTCTGGATTTTTGAAAATTTAACTTTTTTATGAAAATATCCACTAAATGAGGGAATAATATGTGTGAGGGTACCACAGAAGAGTTCCAAATGTGTGTGGGTAGAATATATATCCCACGGGGGTAAAATTGAAAAAAGTTGAAAAACATTTTTTTTGCACTTAGTCATTTTTCCGGCGTTTATCAGACTTTCAGATAGGGGAAATGTCAGTGAGCGTTCCGATTTCAATTCCAGAGCAATTCGCCCAATGAGTCCTTGATATTAAGTCGTTTTCAGCCAATTTTCTGGATTTTTGAAAATTTCACTTTTTTATGAAAATATCCACTAAATGAGGGAATAATATGTGTGAGGGTACCACAGGAGAGTTCCAAATGTGTGTGGGTAGAATATATATCCCACGTGGGTAAAATTGAAAAAAGTTGAAAAATATTTTTTTTTGGACTTAGTCATTTTTCCGGCGTTTATCAGACTTTCAGATAGGGGAAATGTCAGTGAGCGTTCCGATTTCAATTCCAGAGCAATTCGCCCAATGAGTCCTTGATATTAAGTCGTTTTCAGCCAATTTTCTGGATTTTTGAAAATGTCACTTTTTTATGAAAATATCCACTAAATGAGGGAATAATATGTGTGAGGGTACCACAGGAGAGTTCCAATTGTGTGTGGGTAGAATATATATCCCACGGGGGTAAAATTGAAAAAAGTTGAAAAACATTTTTTTTTGGACTTAGTCATTTTTCCGGCGTTTATCAGACTTTCAGATAGGGGAAATGTCAGTGAACGTTCCGATTTCAATTCCAGAGCAATTCGACCCAATGAGTCCTTGATATTAAGTAGTTTTCAGCCAATTTTCTGGATTTTTGAAAATTTAACTTTTTTATGAAAATATCCACTAAATGAGGGAATAATATGTGTGAGGGTACCACAGAAGAGTTCCAAATGTGTGTGGGTAGAATATATATCCCACGGGGGTAAAATTGAAAAAAGTTGAAAAACATTTTTTTTGGACTTAGTCATTTTTCCGGCGTTTATCAGACTTTCAGATAGGGGAAATGTCAGTGAGCGTTCCGATTTCAATTCCAGAGCAATTCGCCCAATGAGTCCTTGATATTAAGTCGTTTTCAGCCAATTTTCTGGATTTTTAAAAATTTAACTTTTTTATGAAAATATCCACTAAATGAGGGAATAATATGTGTGAGGGTACCACAGGAGAGTTCCAAATGTGTGTGGATAGAATATATATCCCACGAGGGTAAAATTGAAAAAAGTTGAAAAACATTTTTTTTTGGACTTAGTCATTTTTCCGGCGTTTATCAGACTTTCAGATAGGGGAAATGTCAGTGAACGTTCCGATTTCAATTCCAGAGCAATTCGACCCAATGAGTCCTTGATATTAAGTAGTTTTCAGCCAATTTTCTGGATTTTTGAAAATTTAACTTTTTTATGAAAATATCCACTAAATGAGGGAATAATATGTGTGAGGGTACCACAGGAGAGTTCCAAATGTGTGTGGGTAGAATATATATCCAACGGGGGTAAAATTGAAAAAAGATGAAAAACATTTTTTTTTGGACTTAGTCATTTTTCCGGCGTTTATCAGACTTTCAGATAGGGGAAATGTCAGTGAGCGTTCCGATTTCAATTCCAGAGCAATTCGCCCAATGAGTCCTTGATATTAAGTCGTTTTCAGCCAATTTTCTGGATTTTTGAAAATTTCACTTTTTTATGAAAATATCCACTAAATGAGGGAATAATATGTGTGAGGGTACCACAGGAGAGTTCCAATTGTGTGTGGGTAGAATATATATCCCACGGGGGTAAAATTGAAAAAAGTTGAAAAAAATTTTTTTTTGGACTTAGTCATTTTTCCGGCGTTTATCAGACTTTCAGATAGGGGAAATGTCATTGAGCGTTCTGATTTCAGTTCCAGAGCGATTCGCCCAATGATTCCTTGATATTTAGTCGTTTTCAGCCAATTTTCTGGATTTTTGAAAATTTCACTTTTTTGTGAAAATATCCACTAAATGAGGGAATAATATGTGTGAGGGTACCCCAGGAGAGTTCCAAATGTGTGTGGGTAGAATATATATCCCACGGGGGTAAAATTGAAAAAATTTGAAAAACATTTTTTTTTGGACTTAGTCATTTTTCCGGCGTTTATCAGACTTTCAGATATGGGAAATGTCAGTGAGCGTTCCGATTTCAATTCCAGAGCAATTCGCCCAATGAGTCCTTGATATTAAGTCGTTTTCAGCCAATTTTCTGGATTTTTGAAAATGTCACTTTTTTATGAAAATATCCTCTAAATGAGGGAATAATATGTGTGAGGGTACCACAGGAGAGTTCCAAATGTGTGTGGGTAGAATATATATCCCACGGGGGTAAAATTGAAAAAAGTTGAAAAACATTTTTTTTTTGGACTTAGTCATTTTTCCGGCGTTTATCAGACTTTCAGATAGGGGAAATGTCAGTGAGCATTCCGATTTCAATTCCAGAGCAATTCGCCCAATGAGTCCTTGATATTAAGTCGTTTTCAGCCAATTTTCTGGATTTTTGAAAATTTCACTTTTTTATGAAAATATCCACTAAATGAGGGAATAATATGTGTGAGGGTACCACAGGAGAGTTCCAAATGTGTGTGGGTAGAATATATATCCCACGTGGGTAAAATTGAAAAAAGTTGAAAAATATTTTTTTTTGGACTTAGTCATTTTTCCGGCGTTTATCAGACTTTCAGATAGGGGAAATGTCAGTGAGCGTTCCGATTTCAATTCCAGAGCAATTCGCCCAATGAGTCCTTGATATTAAGTCGTTTTCAGCCAATTTTCTGGATTTTTGAAAATTTCACTTTTTTGTGAAAATATCCACTAAATGAGGGAATAATATGTGTGAGGGTACCCCAGGAGAGTTCCAAATGTGTGTGGGTAGAATATATATCCCACGGGGGTAAAATTGAAAAAAGTTGAAAAACATTTTTTTTTGGACTTAGTCATTTTTCCGGCGTTTATCAGACTTTCAGATAGGGGAAATGTCATTGAGCGTTCTGATTTCAGTTCCAGAGCGATTCGCCCAATGATTCCTTGATATTTAGTCGTTTTCAGCCAATTTTCTGGATTTTTGAAAATTTCACTTTTTTGTGAAAATATCCACTAAATGAGGGAATAATATGTGTGAGGGTACCCCAGGAGAGTTCCAAATGTGTGTGGGTAGAATATATATCCCACGGGGGTAAAATTGAAAAAATTTGAAAAACATTTTTTTTTGGACTTAGTCATTTTTCCGGCGTTTATCAGACTTTCAGATATGGGAAATGTCAGTGAGCGTTCCGATTTCAATTCCAGAGCAATTCGCCCAATGAGTCCTTGATATTAAGTCGTTTTCAGCCAATTTTCTGGATTTTTGAAAATGTCACTTTTTTATGAAAATATCCTCTAAATGAGGGAATAATATGTGTGAGGGTACCACAGGAGAGTTCCAAATGTGTGTGGGTAGAATATATATCCCACGTGGGTAAAATTGAAAAAAGTTGAAAAATATTTTTTTTTGGACTTAGTCATTTTTCCGGCGTTTATCAGACTTTCAGATAGGGGAAATGTCAGTGAGCGTTCCGATTTCAATTCCAGAGCAATTCGCCCAATGAGTCCTTGATATTAAGTCGTTTTCAGCCAATTTTCTGGATTTTTGAAAATTTCACTTTTTTGTGAAAATATCCACTAAATGAGGGAATAATATGTGTGAGGGTACCCCAGGAGAGTTCCAAATGTGTGTGGGTAGAATATATATCCCACGGGGGTAAAATTGAAAAAAGTTGAAAAACATTTTTTTTTGGACTTAGTCATTTTTCCGGCGTTTATCAGACTTTCAGATAGGGGAAATGTCAGTGAGCGTTCCGATTTCAATTCCAGAGCAATTCGCCCAATGAGTCCTTGATATTAAGTCGTTTTCAGCCAATTTTCTGGATTTTTGAAAATGTCACTTTTTTATGAAAATATCCTCTAAATGAGGGAATAATATGTGTGAGGGTACCACAGGAGAGTTCCAAATGTGTGTGGGTAGAATATATATCCCACGGGGGTAAAATTGAAAAAAGTTGAAAAACATTTTTTTTTGGACTTAGTCATTTTTCCGGCGTTTATTAGACTTTCAGATAGGGGAAATGTCAGTGAACGTTCTGATTTCAATTCCAGAGCAATTCGACCCAATGAGTCCTTGATATTAAGTCGTTTTCAGCCAATTTTCTGGATTTTTGAAAATTTTACTTTTTTATGAAAATATCCACTAAATGAGGGAATAATATGTGTGAGGGTACCACAGGAGAGTTCCAAATGTGTGTGGGTAGAATATATATCCAACGGGGGTAAAATTGAAAAAAGTTGAAAAACATTTTTTTTTGGACTTAGTCATTTTTCCGGCGTTTATCAGACTTTCAGATAGGGGAAATGTGAGTGAGCGTTCCGATTTCAATTCCAGAGCAATTCGCCCAATGAGTCCTTGATATTAAGTCGTTTTCAGCCAATTTCTGGATTTTTGAAAATTTTACTTTTTTATGAAAATATCCACTAAATGAGGGAATAATATGTGTGATGGTACCACAGGAGAGTTCCAAATGTGTGTGGGTAGAATATATATCCAACGGGGGTAAAATTGAAAAAAGTTGAAAAACATTTTTTTTTGGACTTAGTCATTTTTCCGGCGTTTATCAGACTTTCAGATAGGGGAAATGTCAGTGAGCGTTCCGATTTCAATTCCAGAGCAATTCGCCCAATGAGTCCTTGATATTAAGTCGTTTTCAGCCAATTTTCTGGATTTTTGAACATTTTACTTTTTTATGAAAATATCCACTAAATGAGGGAATAATATGTGTGAGGGTACCACAGGAGAGTTCCAAATGTGTGTGGGTAGAATATATATCCAACGGGGGTAAAATTGAAAAAAGTTGAAAAACATTTTGTTTTGGACTTAGTCATTTTTACGGCGTTTATCAGACTTTCAGATAGGGGAAATGTCAGTGAGCGTTCCGATTTCAATTCCAGAGCAATTCGCCCAATGAGTCCTTGATATTAAGTCGTTTTCAGCCAATTTTCTGGATTTTTGAAAATTTAACTTTTTTATGAAAATATCCACTAAATGAGGGAATAATATGTGTGAGGGTACCACAGGAGAGTTCCAAATGTGTGTGGGTAGAATATATTTCCCACGGGGGTAAAATTGAAAAAAGTTGAAAAACATTTTATTTTGGACTTAGTCATTTTTCCGGCGTTTATCAGACTTTCAGATAGGGGAAATGTCGGTGAGCGTTCTGATTTCAGTTCCAGAGCGATTCGCCCAATGAGTCCTTGATATTTAGTCGTTTTCAGCCAATTTTCTGGATTTTTGAAAATTTCACTTTTTTGTGAAAATATCCACTAAATGAGGGAATAATATGTGTGAGGGTACCCCAGGAGAGTTCCAAATGTGTCTGGGTAGAATATATATCCCACGGGGGTAAAATTGAAAAAAGTTGAAAAACATTTTTTTTGGACTTAGTCATTTTTCCGGCGTTTATCAGACTTTCAGATAGGGGAAATGTCAGTGAGCGTTCCGATTTCAATTCCAGAGCAATTCGCCCAATGAGTCCTTGATATTAAGTCGTTTTCAGCCAATTTTCTGGATTTTTGAAAATTTAACTTTTTTATGAAAATATCCTCTAAATGAGGGAATAATATGTGTGAGGGTACCACAGGAGAGTTCCAAATGTGTGTGGGTAGAATATATATCCCACGGGGGTAAAATTGAAAAAAGTTGAAAAACATTTTATTTTGGACTTAGTCATTTTTCCGGCGTTTATCAGACTTTCAGATAGGGGAAATGTCGGTGAGCGTTCTGATTTCAGTTCCAGAGCGATTCGCCCAATGAGTCCTTGATATTTAGTCGTTTTCAGCCAATTTTCTGGATTTTTGAAAATTTCACTTTTTTGTGAAAATATCCACTAAATGAGGGAATAATATGTGTGAGGGTACCCCAGGAGAGTTCCAAATGTGTGTGGGTAGAATATATATCCCACGGGGGTAAAAGTGAAAAAAGTTGAAAAACATTTTTTTTGGACTTAGTCATTTTGCCGGCGTTTATCAGACTTTCAGATAGGGGAAATGTCAGTGAGCGTTCCGATTTCAATTCCAGAGCAATTCGCCCAATGAGTCCTTGATATTAAGTCGTTTTCAGCCAATTTTCTGGATTTTTGAAAATTTAACTTTTTTATGAAAATATCCACTAAATGAGGGAATAATATGTGTGATGGTACCACAGGAGAGTTCCAAATGTGTGTGGGTAGAATATATATCCAACGGGGGTAAAATTGAAAAAAGTTGAAAAACATTTTTTTTTGGACTTAGTCATTTTTCCGGCGTTTATCAGACTTTCAGATAGGGGAAATGTCAGTGAGCGTTCCGATTTCAATTCCAGAGCAATTCGCCCAATGAGTCCTTGATATTAAGTCGTTTTCAGCCAATTTTCTGGATTTTTGAAAATTTTACTTTTTTATGAAAATATCCACTAAATGAGGGAATAATATGTGTGAGGGTACCACAGGAGAGTTCCAAATGTGTGTGGGTAGAATATATATCCAACGGGGGTAAAATTGAAAAAAGTTGAAAAACATTTTGTTTTGGACTTAGTCATTTTTACGGCGTTTATCAGACTTTCAGATAGGGGAAATGTCAGTGAGCGTTCCGATTTCAATTCCAGAGCAATTCGCCCAATGAGTCCTTGATATTAAGTCGTTTTCAGCCAATTTTCTGGATTTTTGAAAATTTAACTTTTTTATGAAAATATCCACTAAATGAGGGAATAATATGTGTGAGGGTACCACAGGAGAGTTCCAAATGTGTGTGGGTAGAATATATTTCCCACGGGGGTAAAATTGAAAAAAGTTGAAAAACATTTTATTTTGGACTTAGTCATTTTTCCGGCGTTTATCAGACTTTCAGATAGGGGAAATGTCGGTGAGCGTTCTGATTTCAGTTCCAGAGCGATTCGCCCAATGAGTCCTTGATATTTAGTCGTTTTCAGCCAATTTTCTGGATTTTTGAAAATTTCACTTTTTTGTGAAAATATCCACTAAATGAGGGAATAATATGTGTGAGGGTACCCCAGGAGAGTTCCAAATGTGTCTGGGTAGAATATATATCCCACGGGGGTAAAATTGAAAAAAGTTGAAAAACATTTTTTTTGGACTTAGTCATTTTTCCGGCGTTTATCAGACTTTCAGATAGGGGAAATGTCAGTGAGCGTTCCGATTTCAATTCCAGAGCAATTCGCCCAATGAGTCCTTGATATTAAGTCGTTTTCAGCCAATTTTCTGGATTTTTGAAAATTTAACTTTTTTATGAAAATATCCTCTAAATGAGGGAATAATATGTGTGAGGGTACCACAGGAGAGTTCCAAATGTGTGTGGGTAGAATATATATCCCACGGGGGTAAAATTGAAAAAAGTTGAAAAACATTTTATTTTGGACTTAGTCATTTTTCCGGCGTTTATCAGACTTTCAGATAGGGGAAATGTCGGTGAGCGTTCTGATTTCAGTTCCAGAGCGATTCGCCCAATGAGTCCTTGATATTTAGTCGTTTTCAGCCAATTTTCTGGATTTTTGAAAATTTCACTTTTTTGTGAAAATATCCACTAAATGAGGGAATAATATGTGTGAGGGTACCCCAGGAGAGTTCCAAATGTGTGTGGGTAGAATATATATCCCACGGGGGTAAAAGTGAAAAAAGTTGAAAAACATTTTTTTTGGACTTAGTCATTTTGCCGGCGTTTATCAGACTTTCAGATAGGGGAAATGTCAGTGAGCGTTCCGATTTCAATTCCAGAGCAATTCGCCCAATGAGTCCTTGATATTAAGTCGTTTTCAGCCAATTTTCTGGATTTTTGAAAATTTAACTTTTTTATGAAAATATCCTCTAAATGAGGGAATAATATGTGTGAGGGTACCACAGGAGAGTTCCAAATGTGTGTGGGTAGAATATATATCCCACGGGGGTAAAATTGAAAAAAGTTGAAAAACATTTTTTTTTGGACTTAGTCATTTTTCCGGCGTTTATTAGACTTTCAGATAGGGGAAATGTCAGTGAACGTTCCGATTTCAATTCCAGAGCAATTCGACCCAATGAGTCCTTGATATTAAGTCGTTTTCAGCCAATTTTCTGGATTTTTGAAAATTTTACTTTTTTATGAAAATATCCACTAAATGAGGGAATAATATGTGTGAGGGTACCACAGGAGAGTTCCAAATGTGTGTGGGTAGAATATATATCCAACGGGGGTAAAATTGAAAAAAGTTGAAAAACATTTTTTTTTGGACTTAGTCATTTTTCCGGCGTTTATCAGACTTTCAGATAGGGGAAATGTCAGTGAGCGTTCCGATTTCAATTCCAGAGCAATTCGCCCAATGAGTCCTTGATATTAAGTCGTTTTCAGCCAATTTTCTGGATTTTTGAAAATTTTACTTTTTTATGAAAATATCCACTAAATGAGGGAATAATATGTGTGATGGTACCACAGGAGAGTTCCAAATGTGTGTGGGTAGAATATATATCCAACGGGGGTAAAATTGAAAAAAGTTGAAAAACATTTTTTTTTGGACTTAGTCATTTTTCCGGCGTTTATCAGACTTTCAGATAGGGGAAATGTCAGTGAGCGTTCCGATTTCAATTCCAGAGCAATTCGCCCAATGAGTCCTTGATATTAAGTCGTTTTCAGCCAATTTTCTGGATTTTTGAAAATTTTACTTTTTTATGAAAATATCCACTAAATGAGGGAATAATATGTGTGAGGGTACCACAGGAGAGTTCCAAATGTGTGTGGGTAGAATATATATCCAACGGGGGTAAAATTGAAAAAAGTTGAAAAACATTTTGTTTTGGACTTAGTCATTTTTCCGGCGTTTATCAGGCTTTCAGATAGGGGAAATGTCAGTGAGCGTTCCGATTTCAATTCCAGAGCAATTCGCCCAATGAGTCCTTGATATTAAGTCGTTTTCAGCCAATTTTCTGGATTTTTGAAAATTTAACTTTTTTATGAAAATATCCTCTAAATGAGGGAATAATATGTGTGAGGGTACCACAGGAGAGTTCCAAATGTGTGTGGGTAGAATATATATCCCACGGGGGTAAAATTGAAAAAAGTTGAAAAACATTTTTTTTTGGACTTAGTCATTTTTCCGGCGTTTATTAGACTTTCAGATAGGGGAAATGTCAGTGAATGTTCCGATTTCAATTCCAGAGCAATTCGACCCAATGAGTCCTTGATATTAAGTCGTTTTCAGCCAATTTTCTGGATTTTTGAAAATTTTACTTTTTTATGAAAATATCCACTAAAGGAGGGAATAATATGTGTGAGGGTACCACAGGAGAGTTCCAAATGTGTGTGGGTAGAATATATATCCAACGGGGGTAAAATTGAAAAAAGTTGAAAAACATTTTTTTTTGGACTTAGTCATTTTTCCGGCGTTTATCAGACTTTCAGATAGGGGAAATGTCAGTGAGCGTTCCGATTTCAATTCCAGAGCAATTCGCCCAATGAGTCCTTGATATTAAGTCGTTTTCAGCCAATTTTCTGGATTTTTGAAAATTTTACTTTTTTATGAAAATATCCACTAAATGAGGGAATAATATGTGTGATGGTACCACAGGAGAGTTCCAAATGTGTGTGGGTAGAATATATATCCAACGGGGGTAAAATTGAAAAAAGTTGAAAAACATTTTTTTTTGGACTTAGTCATTTTTCCGGCGTTTATCAGACTTTCAGATAGGGGAAATGTCAGTGAGCGTTCCGATTTCAATTCCAGAGCAATTCGCCCAATGAGTCCTTGATATTAAGTCGTTTTCAGCCAATTTTCTGGATTTTTGAAAATTTTACTTTTTTATGAAAATATCCACTAAATGAGGGAATAATATGTGTGAGGGTACCACAGGAGAGTTCCAAATGTGTGTGGGTAGAATATATATCCAACGGGGGTAAAATTGAAAAAAGTTGAAAAACATTTTGTTTTGGACTTAGTCATTTTTACGGCGTTTATCAGACTTTCAGATAGGGGAAATGTCAGTGAGCGTTCCGATTTCAATTCCAGAGCAATTCGCCCAATGAGTCCTTGATATTAAGTCGTTTTCAGCCAATTTTCTGGATTTTTGAAAATTTCACTTTTTTGTGAAAATATCCACTAAATGAGGGAATAATATGTGTGAGGGTACCCCAGGAGAGTTCCAAATGTGTGTGGGTAGAATATATATCCCACGGGGGTAAAATTGAAAAAAGTTGAAAAACATTTTATTTTGGACTTAGTCATTTTTCCGGCGTTTATCAGACTTTCAGATAGGGGAAATGTCGGTGAGCGTTCTGATTTCAGTTCCAGAGCGATTCGCCCAATGAGTCCTTGATATTTAGTCGTTTTCAGCCAATTTTCTGGATTTTTGAAAATTTCACTTTTTTGTGAAAATATCCACTAAATGAGGGAATAATATGTGTGAGGGTACCCCAGGAGAGTTCCAAATGTGTGTGGGTAGAATATATATCCCACGGGGGTAAAAGTGAAAAAAGTTGAAAAACATTTTTTTTGGACTTAGTCATTTTGCCGGCGTTTATCAGACTTTCAGAGAGGGGAAATGTCAGTGAGCGTTCCGATTTCAATTCCAGAGCAATTCGCCCAATGAGTCCTTGATATTAAGTTGTTTTCAGCCAATTTTCTGGATTTTTGAAAATTTAACTTTTTTATGAAAATATCCACTAAATGAGGGAATAATATGTGTGATGGTACCACAGGAGAGTTCCAAATGTGTGTGGGTAGAATATATATCCAACGGGGGTAAAATTGAAAAAAGTTGAAAAACATTTTTTTTTGGACTTAGTCATTTTTCCGGCGTTTATCAGACTTTCAGATAGGGGAAATGTCAGTGAGCGTTCCGATTTCAATTCCAGAGCAATTCGCCCAATGAGTCCTTGATATTAAGTCGTTTTCAGCCAATTTTCTGGATTTTTGAAAATTTTACTTTTTTATGAAAATATCCACTAAATGAGGGAATAATATGTGTGAGGGTACCACAGGAGAGTTCCAAATGTGTGTGGGTAGAATATATATCCAACGGGGGTAAAATTGAAAAAAGTTGAAAAACATTTTGTTTTGGACTTAGTCATTTTTACGGCGTTTATCAGACTTTCAGATAGGGGAAATGTCAGTGAGCGTTCCGATTTCAATTCCAGAGCAATTCGCCCAATGAGTCCTTGATATTAAGTCGTTTTCAGCCAATTTTCTGGATTTTTGAAAATTTTACTTTTTTATGAAAATATCCACTAAATGAGGGAATAATATGTGTGAGGGTACCACAGGAGAGTTCCAAATGTGTGTGGGTAGAATATATTTCCCACGGGGGTAAAATTGAAAAAAGTTGAAAAACATTTTATTTTGGACTTAGTCATTTTTCCGGCGTTTATCAGACTTTCAGATAGGGGAAATGTCGGTGAGCGTTCTGATTTCAGTTCCAGAGCGATTCGCCCAATGAGTCCTTGATATTTAGTCGTTTTCAGCCAATTTTCTGGATTTTTGAAAATTTCACTTTTTTGTGAAAATATCCACTAAATGAGGGAATAATATGTGTGAGGGTACCCCAGGAGAGTTCCAAATGTGTCTGGGTAGAATATATATCCCACGGGGGTAAAATTGAAAAAAGTTGAAAAACATTTTTTTTGGACTTAGTCATTTTTCCGGCGTTTATCAGACTTTCAGATAGGGGAAATGTCAGTGAGCGTTCCGATTTCAATTCCAGAGCAATTCGCCCAATGAGTCCTTGATATTAAGTCGTTTTCAGCCAATTTTCTGGATTTTTGAAAATTTAACTTTTTTATGAAAATATCCTCTAAATGAGGGAATAATATGTGTGAGGGTACCACAGGAGAGTTCCAAATGTGTGTGGGTAGAATATATATCCCACGGGGGTAAAATTGAAAAAAGTTGAAAAACATTTTATTTTGGACTTAGTCATTTTTCCGGCGTTTATCAGACTTTCAGATAGGGGAAATGTCGGTGAGCGTTCTGATTTCAGTTCCAGAGCGATTCGCCCAATGAGTCCTTGATATTTAGTCGTTTTCAGCCAATTTTCTGGATTTTTGAAAATTTCACTTTTTTGTGAAAATATCCACTAAATGAGGGAATAATATGTGTGAGGGTACCCCAGGAGAGTTCCAAATGTGTGTGGGTAGAATATATATCCCACGGGGGTAAAAGTGAAAAAAGTTGAAAAACATTTTTTTTGGACTTAGTCATTTTGCCGGCGTTTATCAGACTTTCAGATAGGGGAAATGTCAGTGAGCGTTCCGATTTCAATTCCAGAGCAATTCGCCCAATAAGTCCTTGATATTAAGTCGTTTTCAGCCAATTTTCTGGATTTTTGAAAATTTAACTTTTTTATGAAAATATCCTCTAAATGAGGGAATAATATGTGTGAGGGTACCCCAGGAGAGTTCCAAATGTGTGTGGGTAGAATATATATCCCACGGGGGTAAAATTGAAAAAAGTTGAAAAACATTTTTTTTTGGACTTAGTCATTTTTCCGGCGTTTATCAGACTTTCAGATAGGGGAAATGTCAGTGAGCGTTCCGATTTCAATTCCAGAGCAATTCGCCCAATGAGTCCTTGATATTAAGTCGTTTTCAGCCAATTTTCTGGATTTTTGAAAATTTAACTTTTTTATGAAAATATCCTCTAAATGAGGGAATAATATGTGTGAGGGTACCACAGGAGAGTTCCAAATGTGTGTGGGTAGAATATATATCCCACGGGGGTAAAATTGAAAAAAGTTGAAAAACATTTTATTTTGGACTTAGTCATTTTTCCGGCGTTTATCAGACTTTCAGATAGGGGAAATGTCGGTGAGCGTTCTGATTTCAGTTCCAGAGCGATTCGCCCAATGAGTCCTTGATATTTAGTCGTTTTCAGCCAATTTTCTGGATTTTTGAAAATTTCACTTTTTTGTGAAAATATCCACTAAATGAGGGAATAATATGTGTGAGGGTACCCCAGGAGAGTTCCAAATGTGTGTGGGTAGAATATATATCCCACGGGGGTAAAAGTGAAAAAAGTTGAAAAACATTTTTTTTGGACTTAGTCATTTTGCCGGCGTTTATCAGACTTTCAGATAGGGGAAATGTCAGTGAGCGTTCCGATTTCAATTCCAGAGCAATTCGCCCAATAAGTCCTTGATATTAAGTCGTTTTCAGCCAATTTTCTGGATTTTTGAAAATTTAACTTTTTTATGAAAATATCCTCTAAATGAGGGAATAATATGTGTGAGGGTACCCCAGGAGAGTTCCAAATGTGTGTGGGTAGAATATATATCCCACGGGGGTAAAATTGAAAAAAGTTGAAAAACATTTTTTTTTGGACTTAGTCATTTTTCCGGCGTTTATCAGACTTTCAGATAGGGGAAATGTCAGTGAGCGTTCCGATTTCAATTCCAGAGCAATTCGCCCAATGAGTCCTTGATATTAAGTCGTTTTCAGGCAATTTTCTGGATTTTTGAAAATGTCACTTTTTTATGAAAATATCCTCTAAATGAGGGAATAATATGTGTGAGGGTACCACAGGAGAGTTCCAAATGTGTGTGGGTAGAATATATATCCCACGGGGGTAAAATTGAAAAAAGTTGAAAAACATTTTATTTTGGACTTAGTCATTTTGCCGGCGTTTATCAGACTTTCAGATAGGGGAAATGTCAGTGAGCGTTCCGATTTCAATTCCAGAGCAATTCGCCCAATGAGTCCTTGATATTAAGTCGTTTTCAGCCAATTTTCTGGATTTTTGAAAATTTAACTTTTTTATGAAAATATCCACTAAATGAGGGAATAATATGTGTGATGGTACCACAGGAGAGTTCCAAATGTGTGTGGGTAGAATATATATCCAACAGGGGTAAAATTGAAAAAAGTTGAAAAACATTTTTTTTTGGACTTAGTCATTTTTCCGGCGTTTATCAGACTTTCAGATAGGGGAAATGTCAGTGAGCGTTCCGATTTCAATTCCAGAGCAATTCGCCCAATGAGTCCTTGATATTAAGTCGTTTTCAGCCAATTTTCTGGATTTTTGAAAATTTTACTTTTTTATGAAAATATCCACTAAATGAGGGAATAATATGTGTGAGGGTACCACAGGAGAGTTCCAAATGTGTGTGGGTAGAATATATATCCAACGGGGGTAAAATTGAAAAAAGTTGAAAAACATTTTGTTTTGGACTTAGTCATTTTTACGGCGTTTATCAGACTTTCAGATAGGGGAAATGTCAGTGAGCGTTCCGATTTCAATTCCAGAGCAATTCGCCCAATGAGTCCTTGATATTAAGTCGTTTTCAGCCAATTTTCTGGATTTTTGAAAATTTTACTTTTTTATGAAAATATCCACTAAATGAGGGAATAATATGTGTGAGGGTACCACAGGAGAGTTCCAAATGTGTGTGGGTAGAATATATTTCCCACGGGGGTAAAATTGAAAAAAGTTGAAAAACATTTTATTTTGGACTTAGTCATTTTTCCGGCGTTTATCAGACTTTCAGATAGGGGAAATGTCGGTGAGCGTTCTGATTTCAGTTCCAGAGCGATTCGCCCAATGAGTCCTTGATATTTAGTCGTTTTCAGCCAATTTTCTGGATTTTTGAAAATTTCACTTTTTTGTGAAAATATCCACTAAATGAGGGAATAATATGTGTGAGGGTACCCCAGGAGAGTTCCAAATGTGTGTGGGTAGAATATATATCCCACGGGGGTAAAATTGAAAAAAGTTGAAAAACATTTTATTTTGGACTTAGTCATTTTTCCGGCGTTTATCAGACTTTCAGATAGGGGAAATGTCGGTGAGCGTTCTGATTTCAGTTCCAGAGCGATTCGCCCAATGAGTCCTTGATATTTAGTCGTTTTCAGCCAATTTTCTGGATTTTTGAAAATTTCACTTTTTTGTGAAAATATCCACTAAATGAGGGAATAATATGTGTGAGGGTACCCCAGGAGAGTTCCAAATGTGTGTGGGTAGAATATATATCCCACGGGGGTAAAAGTGAAAAAAGTTGAAAAACATTTTTTTTGGACTTAGTCATTTTGCCGGCGTTTATCAGACTTTCAGATAGGGGAAATGTCAGTGAGCGTTCCGATTTCAATTCCAGAGCAATTCGCCCAATGAGTCCTTGATATTAAGTCGTTTTCAGCCAATTTTCTGGATTTTTGAAAATTTAACTTTTTTATGAAAATATCCTCTAAATGAGGGAATAATATGTGTGAGGGTACCCCAGGAGAGTTCCAAATGTGTGTGGGTAGAATATATATCCCACGGGGGTAAAATTGAAAAAAGTTGAAAAACATTTTTTTTTGGACTTAGTCATTTTTCCGGCGTTTATCAGACTTTCAGATAGGGGAAATGTCAGTGAGCGTTCCGATTTCAATTCCAGAGCAATTCGCCCAATGAGTCCTTGATATTAAGTCGTTTTCAGCCAATTTTCTGGATTTTTGAAAATGTCACTTTTTTATGAAAATATCCTCTAAATGAGGGAATAATATGTGTGAGGGTACCACAGGAGAGTTCCAAATGTGTGTGGGTAGAATATATATCCCACGGGGGTAAAATTGAAAAAAGTTGAAAAACATTTTTTTTTGGACTTAGTCATTTTTCCGGCGTTTATTAGACTTTCAGATAGGGGAAATGTCAGTGAACGTTCCGATTTCAATTCCAGAGCAATTCGACCCAATGAGTCCTTGATATTAAGTCGTTTTCAGCCAATTTTCTGGATTTTTGAAAATTTTACTTTTTTATGAAAATATCCACTAAATGAGGGAATAATATGTGTGAGGGTACCACAGGAGAGTTCCAAATGTGTGTGGGTAGAATATATATCCAACGGGGGTAAAATTGAAAAAAGTTGAAAAACATTTTTTTTTGGACTTAGTCATTTTTCCGGCGTTTATCAGACTTTCAGATAGGGGAAATGTCAGTGAGCGTTCCGATTTCAATTCCAGAGCAATTCGCCCAATGAGTCCTTGATATTAAGTCGTTTTCAGCCAATTTTCTGGATTTTTGAAAATTTTACTTTTTTATGAAAATATCCACTAAATGAGGGAATAATATGTGTGATGGTACCACAGGAGAGTTCCAAATGTGTGTGGGTAGAATATATATCCAACGGGGGTAAAATTGAAAAAAGTTGAAAAACATTTTTTTTTTGGACTTAGTCATTTTTCCGGCGTTTATCAGACTTTCAGATAGGGGAAATGTCAGTGAGCGTTCCGATTTCAATTCCAGAGCAATTCGCCCAATAAGTCCTTGATATTAAGTCGTTTTCAGCCAATTTTCTGGATTTTTGAAAATTTAACTTTTTTATGAAAATATCCTCTAAATGAGGGAATAATATGTGTGAGGGTACCCCAGGAGAGTTCCAAATGTGTGTGGGTAGAATATATATCCCACGGGGGTAAAATTGAAAAAAGTTGAAAAACATTTTTTTTTGGACTTAGTCATTTTTCCGGCGTTTATCAGACTTTCAGATAGGGGAAATGTCGGTGAGCGTTCTGATTTCAGTTCCAGAGCGATTCGCCCAATGAGTCCTTGATATTTAGTCGTTTTCAGCCAATTTTCTGGATTTTTGAAAATTTCACTTTTTTGTGAAAATATCCACTAAATGAGGGAATAATATGTGTGAGGGTACCCCAGGAGAGTTCCAAATGTGTGTGGGTAGAATATATATCCCACGGGGGTAAAAGTGAAAAAAGTTGAAAAACATTTTTTTTGGACTTAGTCATTTTGCCGGCGTTTATCAGACTTTCAGATAGGGGAAATGTCAGTGAGCGTTCCGATTTCAATTCCAGAGCAATTCGCCCAATGAGTCCTTGATATTAAGTCGTTTTCAGCCAATTTTCTGGATTTTTGAAAATTTAACTTTTTTATGAAAATATCCACTAAATGAGGGAATAATATGTGTGATGGTACCACAGGAGAGTTCCAAATGTGTGTGGGTAGAATATATATCCAACGGGGGTAAAATTGAAAAAAGTTGAAAAACATTTTTTTTTGGACTTAGTCATTTTTCCGGCGTTTATCAGACTTTCAGATAGGGGAAATGTCAGTGAGCGTTCCGATTTCAATTCCAGAGCAATTCGCCCAATGAGTCCTTGATATTAAGTCGTTTTCAGCCAATTTTCTGGATTTTTGAAAATTTTACTTTTTTATGAAAATATCCACTAAATGAGGGAATAATATGTGTGAGGGTACCACAGGAGAGTTCCAAATGTGTGTGGGTAGAATATATATCCCACGGGGGTAAAATTGAAAAAAGTTGAAAAACATTTTGTTTTGGACTTAGTCATTTTTACGGCGTTTATCAGACTTTCAGATAGGGGAAATGTCAGTGAGCGTTCCGATTTCAATTCCAGAGCAATTCGCCCAATGAGTCCTTGATATTAAGTCGTTTTCAGCCAATTTTCTGGATTTTTGAAAATTTAACTTTTTTATGAAAATATCCACTAAATGAGGGAATAATATGTGTGAGGGTACCACAGGAGAGTTCCAAATGTGTGTGGGTAGAATATATTTCCCACGGGGGTAAAATTGAAAAAAGTTGAAAAACATTTTATTTTGGACTTAGTCATTTTTCCAGCGTTTATCAGACTTTCAGATAGGGGAAATGTCGGTGAGCGTTCTGATTTCAGTTCCAGAGCGATTCGCCCAATGAGTCCTTGATATTTAGTCGTTTTCAGCCAATTTTCTGGATTTTTGAAAATTTCACTTTTTTGTGAAAATATCCACTAAATGAGGGAATAATATGTGTGAGGGTACCCCAGGAGAGTTCCAAATGTGTCTGGGTAGAATATATATCCCACGGGGGTAAAATTGAAAAAAGTTGAAAAACATTTTTTTTGGACTTAGTCATTTTTCCGGCGTTTATCAGACTTTCAGATAGGGGAAATGTCAGTGAGCGTTCCGATTTCAATTCCAGAGCAATTCGCCCAATGAGTCCTTGATATTAAGTCGTTTTCAGCCAATTTTCTGGATTTTTGAAAATTTAACTTTTTTATGAAAATATCCTCTAAATGAGGGAATAATATGTGTGAGGGTACCACAGGAGAGTTCCAAATGTGTGTGGGTAGAATATATATCCCACGGGGGTAAAATTGAAAAAAGTTGAAAAACATTTTATTTTGGACTTAGTCATTTTTCCGGCGTTTATCAGACTTTCAGATAGGGGAAATGTCGGTGAGCGTTCTGATTTCAGTTCCAGAGCGATTCGCCCAATGAGTCCTTGATATTTAGTCGTTTTCAGCCAATTTTCTGGATTTTTGAAAATTTCACTTTTTTGTGAAAATATCCACTAAATGAGGGAATAATATGTGTGAGGGTACCCCAGGAGAGTTCCAAATGTGTGTGGGTAGAATATATATCCCACGGGGGTAAAAGTGAAAAAAGTTGAAAAACATTTTTTTTGGACTTAGTCATTTTGCCGGCGTTTATCAGACTTTCAGATAGGGGAAATGTCAGTGAGCGTTCCGATTTCAATTCCAGAGCAATTCGCCCAATGAGTCCTTGATATTAAGTCGTTTTCAGCCAATTTTCTGGATTTTTGAAAATTTAACTTTTTTATGAAAATATCCTCTAAATGAGGGAATAATATGTGTGAGGGTACCCCAGGAGAGTTCCAAATGTGTGTGGGTAGAATATATATCCCACGGGGGTAAAATTGAAAAAAGTTGAAAAACATTTTTTTTTGGACTTAGTCATTTTTCCGGCGTTTATCAGACTTTCAGATAGGGGAAATGTCAGTGAGCGTTCCGATTTCAATTCCAGAGCAATTCGCCCAATGAGTCCTTGATATTAAGTCGTTTTCAGCCAATTTTCTGGATTTTTGAAAATGTCACTTTTTTATGAAAATATCCTCTAAATGAGGGAATAATATGTGTGAGGGTACCACAGGAGAGTTCCAAATGTGTGTGGGTAGAATATATATCCAACGGGGGTAAAATTGAAAAAAGTTGAAAAACATTTTTTTTTGGACTTAGTCATTTTTCCGGCGTTTATCAGACTTTCAGATAGGGGAAATGTCAGTGAGCGTTCCGATTTCAATTCCAGAGCAATTCGCCCAATGAGTCCTTGATATTAAGTCGTTTTCAGCCAATTTTCTGGATTTTTGAAAATTTAACTTTTTTATGAAAATATCCACTAAATGAGGGAATAATATGTGTGAGGGTACCACAGGAGAGTTCCAAACGTGTGTGGGTAGAATATATTTCCCACGGGGGTAAAATTGAAAAAAGTTGAAAAACATTTTATTTTGGACTTAGTCATTTTTCCGGCGTTTATCAGACTTTCAGATAGGGGAAATGTCGGTGAGCGTTCTGATTTCAGTTCCAGAGCGATTCGCCCAATGAGACCTTGATATTTAGTCGTTTTCAGCCAATTTTCTGGATTTTTGAAAATTTCACTTTTTTGTGAAAATATCCACTAAATGAGGGAATAATATGTGTGAGGGTACCCCAGGAGAGTTCCAAATGTGTGTGGGTAGAATATATATCCCACGGGGGTAAAAGTGAAAAAAGTTGAAAAACATTTTTTTTGGACTTAGTCATTTTGCCGGCGTTTATCAGACTTTCAGATAGGGGAAATGTCAGTGAGCGTTCCGATTTCAATTCCAGAGCAATTCGCCCAATAAGTCCTTGATATTAAGTCGTTTTCAGCCAATTTTCTGGATTTTTGAAAATTTAACTTTTTTATGAAAATATCCTCTAAATGAGGGAATAATATGTGTGAGGGTACCCCAGGAGAGTTCCAAATGTGTGTGGGTAGAATATATATCCCACGGGGGTAAAATTGAAAAAAGTTGAAAAACATTTTTTTTTGGACTTAGTCATTTTTCCGGCGTTTATCAGACTTTCAGATAGGGGAAATGTCAGTGAGCGTTCCGATTTCAATTCCAGAGCAATTCGCCCAATGAGTCCTTGATATTAAGTCGTTTTCAGCCAATTTTCTGGATTTTTGAAAATGTCACTTTTTTATGAAAATATCCTCTAAATGAGGGAATAATATGTGTGAGGGTACCACAGGAGAGTTCCAAATGTGTGTGGGTAGAATATATATCCCACGGGGGTAAAATTGAAAAAAGTTGAAAAACATTTTATTTTGGACTTAGTCATTTTTCCGGCGTTTATCAGACTTTCAGATAGGGGAAATGTCAGTGAGCGTTCCGATTTCAATTCCAGAGCAATTCGCCCAATGAGTCCTTGATATTAAGTCGTTTTCAGCCAATTTTCTGGATTTTTGAAAATTTTACTTTTTTATGAAAATATCCACTAAATGAGGGAATAATATGTGTGAGGGTACCACAGGAGAGTTCCAAATGTGTGTGGGTAGAATATATATCCAACGGGGGTAAAATTGAAAAAAGTTGAAAAACATTTTGTTTTGGACTTAGTCATTTTTACGGCGTTTATCAGACTTTCAGATAGGGGAAATGTCAGTGAGCGTTCCGATTTCAATTCCAGAGCAATTCGCCCAATGAGTCCTTGATATTAAGTCGTTTTCAGCCAATTTTCTGGATTTTTGAAAATTTAACTTTTTTATGAAAATATCCACTAAATGAGGGAATAATATGTGTGAGGGTACCACAGGAGAGTTCCAAATGTGTGTGGGTAGAATATATTTCCCACGGGGGTAAAATTGAAAAAAGTTGAAAAACATTTTATTTTGGACTTAGTCATTTTTCCGGCGTTTATCAGACTTTCAGATAGGGGAAATGTCGGTGAGCGTTCTGATTTCAGTTCCAGAGCGATTCGCCCAATGAGTCCTTGATATTTAGTCGTTTTCAGCCAATTTTCTGGATTTTTGAAAATTTCACTTTTTTGTGAAAATATCCACTAAATGAGGGAATAATATGTGTGAGGGTACCCCAGGAGAGTTCCAAATGTGTGTGGGTAGAATATATATCCCACGGGGGTAAAAGTGAAAAAAGTTGAAAAACATTTTTTTTGGACTTAGTCATTTTGCCGGCGTTTATCAGACTTTCAGATAGGGGAAATGTCAGTGAGCGTTCCGATTTCAATTCCAGAGCAATTCGCCCAATGAGTCCTTGATATTAAGTCGTTTTCAGCCAATTTTCTGGATTTTTGAAAATTTAACTTTTTTATGAAAATATCCACTAAATGAGGGAATAATATGTGTGATGGTACCACAGGAGAGTTCCAAATGTGTGTGGGTAGAATACATATCCAACGGGGGTAAAATTGAAAAAAGTTGAAAAACATTTTTTTTTGGACTTAGTCATTTTTCCGGCGTTTATCAGACTTTCAGATAGGGGAAATGTCAGTGAGCGTTCCGATTTCAATTCCAGAGCAATTCGCCCAATGAGTCCTTGATATTAAGTCGTTTTCAGCCAATTTTCTGGATTTTTGAAAATTTTACTTTTTTATGAAAATATCCACTAAATGAGGGAATAATATGTGTGAGGGTACCACAGGAGAGTTCCAAATGTGTGTGGGTAGAATATATATCCAACGGGGGTAAAATTGAAAAAAGTTGAAAAACATTTTGTTTTGGACTTAGTCATTTTTACGGCGTTTATCAGACTTTCAGATAGGGGAAATGTCAGTGAGCGTTCCGATTTCAATTCCAGAGCAATTCGCCCAATGAGTCCTTGATATTAAGTCGTTTTCAGCCAATTTTCTGGATTTTTGAAAATTTAACTTTTTTATGAAAATATCCACTAAATGAGGGAATAATATGTGTGAGGGTACCACAGGAGAGTTCCAAATGTGTGTGGGTAGAATATATTTCCCACGGGGGTAAAATTGAAAAAAGTTGAAAAACATTTTATTTTGGACTTAGTCATTTTTCCGGCGTTTATCAGACTTTCAGATAGGGGAAATGTCGGTGAGCGTTCTGATTTCAGTTCCAGAGCGATTCGCCCAATGAGTCCTTGATATTTAGTCGTTTTCAGCCAATTTTCTGGATTTTTGAAAATTTCACTTTTTTGTGAAAATATCCACTAAATGAGGGAATAATATGTGTGAGGGTACCCCAGGAGAGTTCCAAATGTGTCTGGGTAGAATATATATCCCACGGGGGTAAAATTGAAAAAAGTTGAAAAACATTTTTTTTGGACTTAGTCATTTTTCCGGCGTTTATCAGACTTTCAGATAGGGGAAATGTCAGTGAGCGTTCCGATTTCAATTCCAGAGCAATTCGCCCAATGAGTCCTTGATATTAAGTCGTTTTCAGCCAATTTTCTGGATTTTTGAAAATTTAACTTTTTTATGAAAATATCCTCTAAATGAGGGAATAATATGTGTGAGGGTACCACAGGAGAGTTCCAAATGTGTGTGGGTAGAATATATATCCCACGGGGGTAAAATTGAAAAAAGTTGAAAAACATTTTATTTTGGACTTAGTCATTTTTCCGGCGTTTATCAGACTTTCAGATAGGGGAAATGTCGGTGAGCGTTCTGATTTCAGTTCCAGAGCGATTCGCCCAATGAGTCCTTGATATTTAGTCGTTTTCAGCCAATTTTCTGGATTTTTGAAAATTTCACTTTTTTGTGAAAATATCCACTAAATGAGGGAATAATATGTGTGAGGGTACCCCAGGAGAGTTCCAAATGTGTGTGGGTAGAATATATATCCCACGGGGGTAAAAGTGAAAAAAGTTGAAAAACATTTTTTTTGGACTTAGTCATTTTGCCGGCGTTTATCAGACTTTCAGATAGGGGAAATGTCAGTGAGCGTTCCGATTTCAATTCCAGAGCAATTCGCCCAATGAGTCCTTGATATTAAGTCGTTTTCAGCCAATTTTCTGGATTTTTGAAAATTTAACTTTTTTATGAAAATATCCACTAAATGAGGGAATAATATGTGTGAGGGTACCCCAGGAGAGTTCCAAATGTGTCTGGGTAGAATATATATCCCACGGGGGTAAAATTGAAAAAAGTTGAAAAACATTTTGTTTTGGACTTAGTCATTTTTCCGGCGTTTATCAGACTTTCAGATAGGGGAAATGTCAGTGAGCGTTCCGATTTCAATTCCAGAGCAATTCGCCCAATGAGTCCTTGATATTAAGTCGTTTTCAGCCAATTTTCTGGATTTTTGAAAATTTAACTTTTTTATGAAAATATCCACTAAATGAGGGAATAATATGTGTGATGGTACCACAGGAGAGTTCCAAATGTGTGTGGGTAGAATACATATCCAACGGGGGTAAAATTGAAAAAAGTTGAAAAACATTTTTTTTTGGACTTAGTCATTTTTCCGGCGTTTATCAGACTTTCAGATAGGGGAAATGTCAGTGAGCGTTCCGATTTCAATTCCAGAGCAATTCGCCCAATGAGTCCTTGATATTAAGTCGTTTTCAGCCAATTTTCTGGATTTTTGAAAATTTTACTTTTTTATGAAAATATCCACTAAATGAGGGAATAATATGTGTGAGGGTACCACAGGAGAGTTCCAAATGTGTGTGGGTAGAATATATATCCAACGGGGGTAAAATTGAAAAAAGTTGAAAAACATTTTGTTTTGGACTTAGTCATTTTTACGGCGTTTATCAGACTTTCAGATAGGGGAAATGTCAGTGAGCGTTCCGATTTCAATTCCAGAGCAATTCGCCCAATGAGTCCTTGATATTAAGTCGTTTTCAGCCAATTTTCTGGATTTTTGAAAATTTAACTTTTTTATGAAAATATCCACTAAATGAGGGAATAATATGTGTGAGGGTACCACAGGAGAGTTCCAAATGTGTGTGGGTAGAATATATTTCCCACGGGGGTAAAATTGAAAAAAGTTGAAAAACATTTTATTTTGGACTTAGTCATTTTTCCGGCGTTTATCAGACTTTCAGATAGGGGAAATGTCGGTGAGCGTTCTGATTTCAGTTCCAGAGCGATTCGCCCAATGAGTCCTTGATATTTAGTCGTTTTCAGCCAATTTTCTGGATTTTTGAAAATTTCACTTTTTTGTGAAAATATCCACTAAATGAGGGAATAATATGTGTGAGGGTACCCCAGGAGAGTTCCAAATGTGTCTGGGTAGAATATATATCCCACGGGGGTAAAATTGAAAAAAGTTGAAAAACATTTTTTTTGGACTTAGTCATTTTTCCGGCGTTTATCAGACTTTCAGATAGGGGAAATGTCAGTGAGCGTTCCGATTTCAATTCCAGAGCAATTCGCCCAATGAGTCCTTGATATTAAGTCGTTTTCAGCCAATTTTCTGGATTTTTGAAAATTTAACTTTTTTATGAAAATATCCTCTAAATGAGGGAATAATATGTGTGAGGGTACCACAGGAGAGTTCCAAATGTGTGTGGGTAGAATATATATCCCACGGGGGTAAAATTGAAAAAAGTTGAAAAACATTTTATTTTGGACTTAGTCATTTTTCCGGCGTTTATCAGACTTTCAGATAGGGGAAATGTCGGTGAGCGTTCTGATTTCAGTTCCAGAGCGATTCGCCCAATGAGTCCTTGATATTTAGTCGTTTTCAGCCAATTTTCTGGATTTTTGAAAATTTCACTTTTTTGTGAAAATATCCACTAAATGAGGGAATAATATGTGTGAGGGTACCCCAGGAGAGTTCCAAATGTGTGTGGGTAGAATATATATCCCACGGGGGTAAAAGTGAAAAAAGTTGAAAAACATTTTTTTTGGACTTAGTCATTTTGCCGGCGTTTATCAGACTTTCAGATAGGGGAAATGTCAGTGAGCGTTCCGATTTCAATTCCAGAGCAATTCGCCCAATGAGTCCTTGATATTAAGTCGTTTTCAGCCAATTTTCTGGATTTTTGAAAATTTAACTTTTTTATGAAAATATCCACTAAATGAGGGAATAATATGTGTGAGGGTACCCCAGGAGAGTTCCAAATGTGTCTGGGTAGAATATATATCCCACGGGGGTAAAATTGAAAAAAGTTGAAAAACATTTTGTTTTGGACTTAGTCATTTTTCCGGCGTTTATCAGACTTTCAGATAGGGGAAATGTCAGTGAGCGTTCCGATTTCAATTCCAGAGCAATTCGCCCAATGAGTCCTTGATATTAAGTCGTTTTCAGCCAATTTTCTGGATTTTTGAAAATTTTACTTTTTTATGAAAATATCCACTAAATGAGGGAATAATATGTGTGAGGGTACCACAGGAGAGTTCCAAATGTGTGTGGGTAGAATATATATCCAACGGGGGTAAAATTGAAAAAAGTTGAAAAACATTTTGTTTTGGACTTAGTCATTTTTACGGCGTTTATCAGACTTTCAGATAGGGGAAATGTCAGTGAGCGTTCCGATTTCAATTCCAGAGCAATTCGCCCAATGAGTCCTTGATATTAAGTCGTTTTCAGCCAATTTTCTGGATTTTTGAAAATTTAACTTTTTTATGAAAATATCCACTAAATGAGGGAATAATATGTGTGAGGGTACCACAGGAGAGTTCCAAATGTGTGTGGGTAGAATATATTTCCCACGGGGGTAAAATTGAAAAAAGTTGAAAAACATTTTATTTTGGACTTAGTCATTTTTCCGGCGTTTATCAGACTTTCAGATAGGGGAAATGTCGGTGAGCGTTCTGATTTCAGTTCCAGAGCGATTCGCCCAATGAGTCCTTGATATTTAGTCGTTTTCAGCCAATTTTCTGGATTTTTGAAAATTTCACTTTTTTGTGAAAATATCCACTAAATGAGGGAATAATATGTGTGAGGGTACCCCAGGAGAGTTCCAAATGTGTCTGGGTAGAATATATATCCCACGGGGGTAAAATTGAAAAAAGTTGAAAAACATTTTTTTTGGACTTAGTCATTTTTCCGGCGTTTATCAGACTTTCAGATAGGGGAAATGTCAGTGAGCGTTCCGATTTCAATTCCAGAGCAATTCGCCCAATGAGTCCTTGATATTAAGTCGTTTTCAGCCAATTTTCTGGATTTTTGAAAATTTAACTTTTTTATGAAAATATCCTCTAAATGAGGGAATAATATGTGTGAGGGTACCACAGGAGAGTTCCAAATGTGTGTGGGTAGAATATATATCCCACGGGGGTAAAATTGAAAAAAGTTGAAAAACATTTTATTTTGGACTTAGTCATTTTTCCGGCGTTTATCAGACTTTCAGATAGGGGAAATGTCGGTGAGCGTTCTGATTTCAGTTCCAGAGCGATTCGCCCAATGAGTCCTTGATATTTAGTCGTTTTCAGCCAATTTTCTGGATTTTTGAAAATTTCACTTTTTTGTGAAAATATCCACTAAATGAGGGAATAATATGTGTGAGGGTACCCCAGGAGAGTTCCAAATGTGTGTGGGTAGAATATATATCCCACGGGGGTAAAAGTGAAAAAAGTTGAAAAACATTTTTTTTGGACTTAGTCATTTTGCCGGCGTTTATCAGACTTTCAGATAGGGGAAATGTCAGTGAGCGTTCCGATTTCAATTCCAGAGCAATTCGCCCAATGAGTCCTTGATATTAAGTCGTTTTCAGCCAATTTTCTGGATTTTTGAAAATTTAACTTTTTTATGAAAATATCCACTAAATGAGGGAATAATATGTGTGAGGGTACCCCAGGAGAGTTCCAAATGTGTCTGGGTAGAATATATATCCCACGGGGGTAAAATTGAAAAAAGTTGAAAAACATTTTGTTTTGGACTTAGTCATTTTTCCGGCGTTTATCAGACTTTCAGATAGGGGAAATGTCAGTGAGCGTTCCGATTTCAATTCCAGAGCAATTCGCCCAATGAGTCCTTGATATTAAGTCGTTTTCAGCCAATTTTCTGGATTTTTGAAAATTTAACTTTTTTATGAAAATATCCTCTAAATGAGGGAATAATATGTGTGAGGGTACCACAGGAGAGTTCCAAATGTGTGTGGGTAGAATATATATCCCACGGGGGTAAAATTGAAAAAAGTTGAAAAACATTTTTTTTTGGACTTAGTCATTTTTCCGGCGTTTAGTAGACTTTCAGATAGGGGAAATGTCAGTGAACGTTCCGATTTCAATTCCAGAGCAATTCGACCCAATGAGTCCTTGATATTAAGTCGTTTTCAGCCAATTTTCTGGATTTTTGAAAATTTTACTTTTTTATGAAAATATCCACTAAATGAGGGAATAATATGTGTGAGGGTACCACAGGAGAGTTCCAAATGTGTGTGGGTAGAATATATATCCAACGGGGGTAAAATTGAAAAAAGTTGAAAAACATTTTTTTTTGGACTTAGTCATTTTTCCGGCGTTTATCAGACTTTCAGATAGGGGAAATGTCAGTGAGCGTTCCGATTTCAATTCCAGAGCAATTCGCCCAATGAGTCCTTGATATTAAGTCGTTTTCAGCCAATTTTCTGGATTTTTGAAAATTTTACTTTTTTATGAAAATATCCACTAAATGAGGGAATAATATGTGTGATGGTACCACAGGAGAGTTCCAAATGTGTGTGGGTAGAATATATATCCAACGGGGGTAAAATTGAAAAAAGTTGAAAAACATTTTTTTTTGGACTTAGTCATTTTTCCGGCGTTTATCAGACTTTCAGATAGGGGAAATGTCAGTGAGCGTTCCGATTTCAATTCCAGAGCAATTCGCCCAATGAGTCCTTGATATTAAGTCGTTTTCAGCCAATTTTCTGGATTTTTGAAAATTTTACTTTTTTATGAAAATATCCACTAAATGAGGGAATAATATGTGTGAGGGTACCACAGGAGAGTTCCAAATGTGTGTGGGTAGAATATATATCCAACGGGGGTAAAATTGAAAAAAGTTGAAAAACATTTTGTTTTGGACTTAGTCATTTTTACGGCGTTTATCAGACTTTCAGATAGGGGAAATGTCAGTGAGCGTTCCGATTTCAATTCCAGAGCAATTCGCCCAATGAGTCCTTGATATTAAGTCGTTTTCAGCCAATTTTCTGGATTTTTGAAAATTTAACTTTTTTATGAAAATATCCACTAAATGAGGGAATAATATGTGTGAGGGTACCACAGGAGAGTTCCAAATGTGTGTGGGTAGAATATATTTCCCACGGGGGTAAAATTGAAAAAAGTTGAAAAACATTTTATTTTGGACTTAGTCATTTTTCCGGCGTTTATCAGACTTTCAGATAGGGGAAATGTCGGTGAGCGTTCTGATTTCAGTTCCAGAGCGATTCGCCCAATGAGTCCTTGATATTTAGTCGTTTTCAGCCAATTTTCTGGATTTTTGAAAATTTCACTTTTTTGTGAAAATATCCACTAAATGAGGGAATAATATGTGTGAGGGTACCACAGGAGAGTTCCAAATGTGTGTGGGTAGAATATATATCCAACGGGGGTAAAATTGAAAAAAGTTGAAAAACATTTTGTTTTGGACTTAGTCATTTTTACGGCGTTTATCAGACTTTCAGATAGGGGAAATGTCAGTGAGCGTTCCGATTTCAATTCCAGAGCAATTCGCCCAATGAGTCCTTGATATTAAGTCGTTTTCAGCCAATTTTCTGGATTTTTGAAAATTTAACTTTTTTATGAAAATATCCACTAAATGAGGGAATAATATGTGTGAGGGTACCACAGGAGAGTTCCAAATGTGTGTGGGTAGAATATATTTCCCACGGGGGTAAAATTGAAAAAAGTTGAAAAACATTTTATTTTGGACTTAGTCATTTTTCCGGCGTTTATCAGACTTTCAGATAGGGGAAATGTCGGTGAGCGTTCTGATTTCAGTTCCAGAGCGATTCGCCCAATGAGTCCTTGATATTTAGTCGTTTTCAGCCAATTTTCTGGATTTTTGAAAATTTCACTTTTTTGTGAAAATATCCACTAAATGAGGGAATAATATGTGTGAGGGTACCCCAGGAGAGTTCCAAATGTGTCTGGGTAGAATATATATCCCACGGGGGTAAAATTGAAAAAAGTTGAAAAACATTTTTTTTGGACTTAGTCATTTTTCCGGCGTTTATCAGACTTTCAGATAGGGGAAATGTCAGTGAGCGTTCCGATTTCAATTCCAGAGCAATTCGCCCAATGTGTCCTTGATATTAAGTCGTTTTCAGCCAATTTTCTGGATTTTTGAAAATTTAACTTTTTTATGAAAATATCCTCTAAATGAGGGAATAATATGTGTGAGGGTACCACAGGAGAGTTCCAAATGTGTGTGGGTAGAATATATATCCCACGGGGGTAAAATTGAAAAAAGTTGAAAAACATTTTATTTTGGACTTAGTCATTTTTCCGGCGTTTATCAGACTTTCAGATAGGGGAAATGTCGGTGAGCGTTCTGATTTCAGTTCCAGAGCGATTCGCCCAATGAGTCCTTGATATTTAGTCGTTTTCAGCCAATTTTCTGGATTTTTGAAAATTTCACTTTTTTGTGAAAATATCCACTAAATGAGGGAATAATATGTGTGAGGGTACCCCAGGAGAGTTCCAAATGTGTGTGGGTAGAATATATATCCCACGGGGGTAAAAGTGAAAAAAGTTGAAAAACATTTTTTTTGGACTTAGTCATTTTGCCGGCGTTTATCAGACTTTCAGATAGGGGAAATGTCAGTGAGCGTTCCGATTTCAATTCCAGAGCAATTCGCCCAATGAGTCCTTGATATTAAGTCGTTTTCAGCCAATTTTCTGGATTTTTGAAAATGTCACTTTTTTATGAAAATATCCTCTAAATGAGGGAATAATATGTGTGAGGGTACCACAGGAGAGTTCCAAATGTGTGTGGGTAGAATATATATCCCACGGGGGTAAAATTGAAAAAAGTTGAAAAACATTTTATTTTGGACTTAGTTATTTTTCCGGCGTTTATCAGACTTTCAGATAGGGGAAATGTCAGTGAGCATTCCGATTTCAATTCCAGAGCAATTCGCCCAATGAGTCCTTGATATTAAGTCGTTTTCAGCCAATTTTCTGGATTTTTGAAAATTTTACTTTTTTATGAAAATATCCACTAAATGAGGGAATAATATGTGTGAGGGTACCACAGGAGAGTTCCAAATGTGTGTGGGTAGAATATATATCCAACGGGGGTAAAATTGAAAAAAGTTGAAAAACATTTTGTTTTGGACTTAGTCATTTTTACGGCGTTTATCAGACTTTCAGATAGGGGAAATGTCAGTGAGCGTTCCGATTTCAATTCCAGAGCAATTCGCCCAATGAGTCCTTGATATTAAGTCGTTTTCAGCCAATTTTCTGGATTTTTGAAAATTTAACTTTTTTATGAAAATATCCACTAAATGAGGGAATAATATGTGTGAGGGTACCACAGGAGAGTTCCAAATGTGTGTGGGTAGAATATATTTCCCACGGGGGTAAAATTGAAAAAAGTTGAAAAACATTTTATTTTGGACTTAGTCATTTTTCCGGCGTTTATCAGACTTTCAGATAGGGGAAATGTCGGTGAGCGTTCTGATTTCAGTTCCAGAGCGATTCGCCCAATGAGTCCTTGATATTTAGTCGTTTTCAGCCAATTTTCTGGATTTTTGAAAATTTCACTTTTTTGTGAAAATATCCACTAAATGAGGGAATAATATGTGTGAGGGTACCCCAGGAGAGTTCCAAATGTGTCTGGGTAGAATATATATCCCACGGGGGTAAAATTGAAAAAAGTTGAAAAACATTTTTTTTGGACTTAGTCATTTTTCCGGCGTTTATCAGACTTTCAGATAGGGGAAATGTCAGTGAGCGTTCCGATTTCAATTCCAGAGCAATTCGCCCAATGAGTCCTTGATATTAAGTCGTTTTCAGCCAATTTTCTGGATTTTTGAAAATTTAACTTTTTTATGAAAATATCCTCTAAATGAGGGAATAATATGTGTGAGGGTACCACAGGAGAGTTCCAAATGTGTGTGGGTAGAATATATATCCCACGGGGGTAAAATTGAAAAAAGTTGAAAAACATTTTATTTTGGACTTAGTCATTTTTCCGGCGTTTATCAGACTTTCAGATAGGGGAAATGTCGGTGAGCGTTCTGATTTCAGTTCCAGAGCGATTCGCCCAATGAGTCCTTGATATTTAGTCGTTTTCAGCCAATTTTCTGGATTTTTGAAAATTTCACTTTTTTTGTGAAAATATCCACTAAATGAGGGAATAATATGTGTGAGGGTACCCCAGGAGAGTTCCAAATGTGTCTGGGTAGAATATATATCCCACGGGGGTAAAATTGAAAAAAGTTGAAAAACATTTTTTTTGGACTTAGTCATTTTTCCGGCGTTTATCAGACTTTCAGATAGGGGAAATGTCAGTGAGCGTTCCGATTTCAATTCCAGAGCAATTCGCCCAATGAGTCCTTGATATTAAGTCGTTTTCAGCCAATTTTCTGGATTTTTGAAAATTTAACTTTTTTATGAAAATATCCTCTAAATGAGGGAATAATATGTGTGAGGGTACCACAGGAGAGTTCCAAATGTGTGTGGGTAGAATATATATCCCACGGGGGTAAAATTGAAAAAAGTTGAAAAACATTTTATTTTGGACTTAGTCATTTTTCCGGCGTTTATCAGACTTTCAGATAGGGGAAATGTCGGTGAGCGTTCTGATTTCAGTTCCAGAGCGATTCGCCCAATGAGTCCTTGATATTTAGTCGTTTTCAGCCAATTTTCTGGATTTTTAAAAATTTCACTTTTTTGTGAAAATATCCACTAAATGAGGGAATAATATGTGTGAGGGTACCCCAGGAGAGTTCCAAATGTGTGTGGGTAGAATATATATCCCACGGGGGTAAAAGTGAAAAAAGTTGAAAAACATTTTTTTTGGACTTAGTCATTTTGCCGGCGTTTATCAGACTTTCAGATAGGGGAAATGTCAGTGAGCGTTCCGATTTCAATTCCAGAGCAATTCGCCCAATGAGTCCTTGATATTAAGTCGTTTTCAGCCAATTTTCTGGATTTTTGAAAATTTAACTTTTTTATGAAAATATCCACTAAATGAGGGAATAATATGTGTGATGGTACCACAGGAGAGTTCCAAATGTGTGTGGGTAGAATATATATCCAACGGGGGTAAAATTGAAAAAAGTTGAAAAACATTTTTTTTTGGACTTAGTCATTTTTCCGGCGTTTATCAGACTTTCAGATAGGGGAAATGTCAGTGAGCGTTCCGATTTCAATTCCAGAGCAATTCGCCCAATGAGTCCTTGATATTAAGTCGTTTTCAGCCAATTTTCTGGATTTTTGAAAATTTTACTTTTTTATGAAAATATCCACTAAATGAGGGAATAATATGTGTGAGGGTACCACAGGAGAGTTCCAAATGTGTGTGGGTAGAATATATATCCAACGGGGGTAAAATTGAAAAAAGTTGAAAAACATTTTGTTTTGGACTTAGTCATTTTTACGGCGTTTATCAGACTTTCAGATAGGGGAAATGTCAGTGAGCGTTCCGATTTCAATTCCAGAGCAATTCGCCCAATGAGTCCTTGATATTAAGTCGTTTTCAGCCAATTTTCTGGATTTTTGAAAATTTAACTTTTTTATGAAAATATCCACTAAATGAGGGAATAATATGTGTGAGGGTACCACAGGAGAGTTCCAAATGTGTGTGGGTAGATTATATTTCCCACGGGGGTAAAATTGAAAAAAGTTGAAAAACATTTTGTTTTGGACTTAGTCATTTTTCCGGCGTTTATCAGACTTTCAGATAGGGGAAATGTCGGTGAGCGTTCTGATTTCAGTTCCAGAGCGATTCGCCCAATGAGTCCTTGATATTTAGTCGTTTTCAGCCAATTTTCTGGATTTTTGAAAATTTCACTTTTTTGTGAAAATATCCACTAAATGAGGGAATAATATGTGTGAGGGTACCCCAGGAGAGTTCCAAATGTGTCTGGGTAGAATATATATCCCACGGGGGTAAAATTGAAAAAAGTTGAAAAACATTTTTTTTGGACTTAGTCATTTTTCCGGCGTTTATCAGACTTTCAGATAGGGGAAATGTCAGTGAGCGTTCCGATTTCAATTCCAGAGCAATTCGCCCAATGAGTCCTTGATATTAAGTCGTTTTCAGCCAATTTTCTGGATTTTTGAAAATTTAACTTTTTTATGAAAATATCCTCTAAAAGAGGGAATAATATGTGTGAGGGTACCACAGGAGAGTTCCAAATGTGTGTGGGTAGAATATATATCCCACGGGGGTAAAATTGAAAAAAGTTGAAAAACATTTTATTTTGGACTTAGTCATTTTTCCGGCGTTTATCAGACTTTCAGATAGGGGAAATGTCGGTGAGCGTTCTGATTTCAGTTCCAGAGCGATTCGCCCAATGAGTCCTTGATATTTAGTCGTTTTCAGCCAATTTTCTGGATTTTTGAAAATTTCACTTTTTTGTGAAAATATCCACTAAATGAGGGAATAATATGTGTGAGGGTACCCCAGGAGAGTTCCAAATGTGTGTGGGTAGAATATATATCCCACGGGGGTAAAAGTGAAAAAAGTTGAAAAACATTTTTTTGGACTTAGTCATTTTGCCGGCGTTTATCAGACTTTCAGATAGGGGAAATGTCAGTGAGCGTTCCGATTTCAATTCCAGAGCAATTCGCCCAATGAGTCCTTGATATTAAGTCGTTTTCAGCCAATTTTCTGGATTTTTGAAAATTTAACTTTTTTATGAAAATATCCTCTAAATGAGGGAATAATATGTGTGAGGGTACCCCAGGAGAGTTCCAAATGTGTGTGGGTAGAATATATATCCCACGGGGGTAAAATTGAAAAAAGTTGAAAAACATTTTTTTTTGGACTTAGTCATTTTTCCGGCGTTTATCAGACTTTCAGATAGGGGAAATGTCAGTGAGCGTTCCGATTTCAATTCCAGAGCAATTCGCCCAATGAGTCCTTGATATTAAGTCGTTTTCAGCCAATTTTCTGGATTTTTGAAAATGTCACTTTTTTATGAAAATATCCTCTAAATGAGGGAATAATATGTGTGAGGGTACCACAGGAGAGTTCCAAATGTGTGTGGGTAGAATATATATCCCACGGGGGTAAAATTGAAAAAAGTTGAAAAACATTTTTTTTTGGACTTAGTCATTTTTCCGGCGTTTATTAGACTTTCAGATAGGGGAAATGTCAGTGAACGTTCCGATTTCAATTCCAGAGCAATTCGACCCAATGAGTCCTTGATATTAAGTCGTTTTCAGCCAATTTTCTGGATTTTTGAAAATTTTACTTTTTTATGAAAATATCCACTAAATGAGGGAATAATATGTGTGAGGGTACCACAGGAGAGTTCCAAATGTGTGTGGGTAGAATATATATCCAACGGGGGTAAAATTGAAAAAAGTTGAAAAACATTTTTTTTTGGACTTAGTCATTTTTCCGGCGTTTATCAGACTTTCAGATAGGGGAAATGTCAGTGAGCGTTCCGATTTCAATTCCAGAGCAATTCGCCCAATGAGTCCTTGATATTAAGTCGTTTTCAGCCAATTTTCTGGATTTTTGAAAATTTTACTTTTTTATGAAAATATCCACTAAATGAGGGAATAATATGTGTGATGGTACCACAGGAGAGTTCCAAATGTGTGTGGGTAGAATATATATCCAACGGGGGTAAAATTGAAAAAAGTTGAAAAACATTTTTTTTTGGACTTAGTCATTTTTCCGGCGTTTATCAGACTTTCAGATAGGGGAAATGTCAGTGAGCGTTCCGATTTCAATTCCAGAGCAATTCGCCCAATGAGTCCTTGATATTAAGTCGTTTTCAGCCAATTTTCTGGATTTTTGAAAATTTTACTTTTTTATGAAAATATCCACTAAATGAGGGAATAATATGTGTGAGGGTACCCCAGGAGAGTTCCAAATGTGTCTGGGTAGAATATATATCCCACGGGGGTAAAATTGAAAAAAGTTGAAAAACATTTTTTTTGGACTTAGTCATTTTTCCGGCGTTTATCAGACTTTCAGATAGGGGAAATGTCAGTGAGCGTTCCGATTTCAATTCCAGAGCAATTCGCCCAATGAGTCCTTGATATTAAGTCGTTTTCAGCCAATTTTCTGGATTTTTGAAAATTTAACTTTTTTATGAAAATATCCTCTAAATGAGGGAATAATATGTGTGAGGGTACCACAGGAGAGTTCCAAATGTGTGTGGGTAGAATATATATCCCACGGGGGTAAAATTGAAAAAAGTTGAAAAACATTTTATTTTGGACTTAGTCATTTTTCCGGCGTTTATCAGACTTTCAGATAGGGGAAATGTCGGTGAGCGTTCTGATTTCAGTTCCAGAGCGATTCGCCCAATGAGTCCTTGATATTTAGTCGTTTTCAGCCAATTTTCTGGATTTTTGAAAATTTCACTTTTTTGTGAAAATATCCACTAAATGAGGGAATAATATGTGTGAGGGTACCCCAGGAGAGTTCCAAATGTGTGTGGGTAGAATATATATCCCACGGGGGTAAAAGTGAAAAAAGTTGAAAAACATTTTTTTGGACTTAGTCATTTTGCCGGCGTTTATCAGACTTTCAGATAGGGGAAATGTCAGTGAGCGTTCCGATTTCAATTCCAGAGCAATTCGCCCAATGAGTCCTTGATATTAAGTCGTTTTCAGCCAATTTTCTGGATTTTTGAAAATTTAACTTTTTTATGAAAATATCCTCTAAATGAGGGAATAATATGTGTGAGGGTACCCCAGGAGAGTTCCAAATGTGTGTGGGTAGAATATATATCCCACGGGGGTAAAATTGAAAAAAGTTGAAAAACATTTTTTTTTGGACTTAGTCATTTTTCCGGCGTTTATCAGACTTTCAGATAGGGGAAATGTCAGTGAGCGTTCCGATTTCAATTCCAGAGCAATTCGCCCAATGAGTCCTTGATATTAAGTCGTTTTCAGCCAATTTTCTGGATTTTTTGAAAATTTTACTTTTTTATGAAAATATCCACTAAATGAGGGAATAATATGTGTGATGGTACCACAGGAGAGTTCCAAATGTGTGTGGGTAGAATATATATCCAACGGGGGTAAAATTGAAAAAAGTTGAAAAACATTTTTTTTTGGACTTAGTCATTTTTCCGGCGTTTATCAGACTTTCAGATAGGGGAAATGTCAGTGAGCGTTCCGATTTCAATTCCAGAGCAATTCGCCCAATGAGTCCTTGATATTAAGTCGTTTTCAGCCAATTTTCTGGATTTTTGAAAATTTTACTTTTTTATGAAAATATCCACTAAATGAGGGAATAATATGTGTGAGGGTACCCCAGGAGAGTTCCAAATGTGTCTGGGTAGAATATATATCCCACGGGGGTAAAATTGAAAAAAGTTGAAAAACATTTTTTTTGGACTTAGTCATTTTTCCAGCGTTTATCAGACTTTCAGATAGGGGAAATGTCAGTGAGCGTTCCGATTTCAATTCCAGAGCAATTCGCCCAATGAGTCCTTGATATTAAGTCGTTTTCAGCCAATTTTCTGGATTTTTGAAAATTTAACTTTTTTATGAAAATATCCTCTAAATGAGGGAATAATATGTGTGAGGGTACCACAGGAGAGTTCCAAATGTGTGTGGGTAGAATATATATCCCACGGGGGTAAAATTGAAAAAAGTTGAAAAACATTTTATTTTGGACTTAGTCATTTTTCCGGCGTTTATCAGACTTTCAGATAGGGGAAATGTCGGTGAGCGTTCTGATTTCAGTTCCAGAGCGATTCGCCCAATGAGTCCTTGATATTTAGTCGTTTTCAGCCAATTTTCTGGATTTTTGAAAATTTCACTTTTTTGTGAAAATATCCACTAAATGAGGGAATAATATGTGTGAGGGTACCCCAGGAGAGTTCCAAATGTGTGTGGGTAGAATATATATTCCACGGGGGTAAAAGTGAAAAAAGTTGAAAAACATTTTTTTTGGACTTAGTCATTTTGCCGGCGTTTATCAGACTTTCAGATAGGGGAAATGTCAGTGAGCGTTCCGATTTCAATTCCAGAGCAATTCGCCCAATGAGTCCTTGATATTAAGTCGTTTTCAGCCAATTTTCTGGATTTTTGAAAATGTCACTTTTTATGAAAATATCCTCTAAATGAGGGAATAATATGTGTGAGGGTACCACAGGAGAGTTCCAAATGTGTGTGGGTAGAATATATATCCCACGGGGGTAAAATTGAAAAAAGTTGAAAAACATTTTTTTTTGGACTTAGTCATTTTTCCGGCGTTTATTAGACTTTCAGATAGGGGAAATGTCAGTGAACGTTCCGATTTCAATTCCAGAGCAATTCGACCCAATGAGTCCTTGATATTAAGTCGTTTTCAGCCAATTTTCTGGATTTTTGAAAATTTTACTTTTTTATGAAAATATCCACTAAATGAGGGAATAATATGTGTGAGGGTACCACAGGAGAGTTCCAAATGTGTGTGGGTAGAATATATATCCAACGGGGGTAAAATTGAAAAAAGTTGAAAAACATTTTTTTTTGGACTTAGTCATTTTTCCGGCGTTTATCAGACTTTCAGATAGGGGAAATGTCAGTGAGCGTTCCGATTTCAATTCCAGAGCAATTCGCCCAATGAGTCCTTGATATTAAGTCGTTTTCAGCCAATTTTCTGGATTTTTGAAAATTTTACTTTTTTATGAAAATATCCACTAAATGAGGGAATAATATGTGTGAGGGTACCACAGGAGAGTTCCAAATGTGTGTGGGTAGAATTTATATCCAACGGGGGTAAAATTGAAAAAAGTTGGAAAACATTTTGTTTTGGACTTAGTCATTTTTCCGGCGTTTATCAGACTTTCAGATAGGGGAAATGTCAGTGAGCGTTCCGATTTCAATTCCAGAGCAATTCGCCCAATGAGTCCTTGATATTAAGTCGTTTTCAGCCAATTTTCTGGATTTTTGAAAATTTTACTTTTTTATGAAAATATCCACTAAATGAGGGAATAATATGTGTGAGGGTACCACAGGAGAGTTCCAAATGTGTGTGGGTAGAATATATATCCAACGGGGGTAAAATTGAAAAAAGTTGAAAAACATTTTGTTTTGGACTTAGTCATTTTTCCGGCGTTTATCAGACTTTCAGATAGGGGAAATGTCAGTGAGCGTTCCGATTTCAATTCCAGAGCAATTCGCCCAATGAGTCCTTGATATTAAGTCGTTTTCAGCCAATTTTCTGGATTTTTGAAAATTTAACTTTTTTATGAAAATATCCACTAAATGAGGGAATAATATGTGTGAGGGTACCACAGGAGAGTTCCAAATGTGTGTGGGTAGAATATATTTCCCACGGGGGTAAAATTGAAAAAAGTTGAAAAACATTTTATTTTGGACTTAGTCATTTTTCCGGCGTTTATCAGACTTTCAGATAGGGGAAATGTCGGTGAGCGTTCTGATTTCAGTTCCAGAGCGATTCGCCCAATGAGTCCTTGATATTTAGTCGTTTTCAGCCAATTTTCTGGATTTTTGAAAATTTCACTTTTTTGTGAAAATATCCACTAAATGAGGGAATAATATGTGTGAGGGTACCCCAGGAGAGTTCCAAATGTGTCTGGGTAGAATATATATCCCACGGGGGTAAAATTGAAAAAAGTTGAAAAACATTTTTTTTGGACTTAGTCATTTTTCCGGCGTTTATCAGACTTTCAGATAGGGGAAATGTCAGTGAGCGTTCCGATTTCAATTCCAGAGCAATTCGCCCAATGAGTCCTTGATATTAAGTCGTTTTCAGCCAATTTTCTGGATTTTTGAAAATTTTACTTTTTTATGAAAATATCCTCTAAATGAGGGAATAATATGTGTGAGGGTACCACAGGAGAGTTCCAAATGTGTGTGGGTAGAATATATATCCCACGGGGGTAAAATTGAAAAAAGTTGAAAAACATTTTATTTTGGACTTAGTCATTTTTCCGGCGTTTATCAGACTTTCAGATAGGGGAAATGTCAGTGAGCGTTCCGATTTCAATTCCAGAGCAATTCGCCCAATGAGTCCTTGATATTAAGTTGTTTTCAGCCAATTTTCTGGATTTTTGAAAATTTTACTTTTTTATGAAAATATCCACTAAATGAGGGAATAATATGTGTGAGGGTACCACAGGAGAGTTCCAAATGTGTGTGGGTAGAATATATATCCAACGGGGGTAAAATTGAAAAAAGTTGAAAAACATTTTGTTTTGGACTTAGTCATTTTTCCGGCGTTTATCAGACTTTCAGATAGGGGAAATGTCAGTGAGCGTTCCGATTTCAATTCCAGAGCAATTCGCCCAATGAGTCCTTGATATTAAGTCGTTTTCAGCCAATTTTCTGGATTTTTGAAAATGTCACTTTTTATGAAAATATCCTCTAAATGAGGGAATAATATGTGTGAGGGTACCACAGGAGAGTTCCAAATGTGTGTGGGTAGAATATATATCCCACGGGGGTAAAATTGAAAAAAGTTGAAAAACATTTTTTTTTGGACTTAGTCATTTTTCCGGCGTTTATTAGACTTTCAGATAGGGGAAATGTCAGTGAACGTTCCGATTTCAATTCCAGAGCAATTCGACCCAATGAGTCCTTGATATTAAGTCGTTTTCAGCCAATTTTCTGGATTTTTGAAAATTTTACTTTTTTATGAAAATATCCACTAAATGAGGGAATAATATGTGTGAGGGTACCACAGGAGAGTTCCAAATGTGTGTGGGTAGAATATATATCCAACGGGGGTAAAATTGAAAAAAGTTGAAAAACATTTTGTTTTGGACTTAGTCATTTTTCCGGCGTTTATCAGACTTTCAGATAGGGGAAATGTCAGTGAGCGTTCCGATTTCAATTCCAGAGCAATTCGCCCAATGAGTCCTTGATATTAAGTCGTTTTCAGCCAATTTTCTGGATTTTTGAAAATGTCACTTTTTATGAAAATATCCTCTAAATGAGGGAATAATATGTGTGAGGGTACCACAGGAGAGTTCCAAATGTGTGTGGGTAGAATATATATCCCACGGGGGTAAAATTGAAAAAAGTTGAAAAACATTTTTTTTTGGACTTAGTCATTTTTCCGGCGTTTATTAGACTTTCAGATAGGGGAAATGTCAGTGAACGTTCCGATTTCAATTCCAGAGCAATTCGACCCAATGAGTCCTTGATATTAAGTCGTTTTCAGCCAATTTTCTGGATTTTTGAAAATTTTACTTTTTTATGAAAATATCCACTAAATGAGGGAATAATATGTGTGAGGGTACCACAGGAGAGTTCCAAATGTGTGTGGGTAGAATATATATCCAACGGGGGTAAAATTGAAAAAAGTTGAAAAACATTTTGTTTTGGACTTAGTCATTTTTCCGGCGTTTATCAGACTTTCAGATAGGGGAAATGTCAGTGAGCGTTCCGATTTCAATTCCAGAGCAATTCGCCCAATGAGTCCTTGATATTAAGTCGTTTTCAGCCAATTTTCTGGACTTTTGAAAATTTAACTTTTTTATGAAAATATCCACTAAATGAGGGAATAATATGTGTGAGGGTACCACAGGAGAGTTCCAAATGTGTGTGGGTAGAATATATTTCCCACGGGGGTAAAATTGAAAAAAGTTGAAAAACATTTTATTTTGGACTTAGTCATTTTTCCGGCGTTTATCAGACTTTCAGATAGGGGAAATGTCGGTGAGCGTTCTGATTTCAGTTCCAGAGCGATTCGCCCAATGAGTCCTTGATATTTAGTCGTTTTCAGCCAATTTTCTGGATTTTTGAAAATTTCACTTTTTTGTGAAAATATCCACTAAATGAGGGAATAATATGTGTGAGGGTACCCCAGGAGAGTTCCAAATGTGTCTGGGTAGAATATATATCCCACGGGGGTAAAATTGAAAAAAGTTGAAAAACATTTTTTTTGGACTTAGTCATTTTTCCGGCGTTTATCAGACTTTCAGATAGGGGAAATGTCAGTGAGCGTTCCGATTTCAATTCCAGAGCAATTCGCCCAATGAGTCCTTGATATTAAGTCGTTTTCAGCCAATTTTCTGGATTTTTGAAAATTTTACTTTTTTATGAAAATATCCTCTAAATGAGGGAATAATATGTGTGAGGGTACCACAGGAGAGTTCCAAATGTGTGTGGGTAGAATATATATCCCACGGGGGTAAAATTGAAAAAAGTTGAAAAACATTTTATTTTGGACTTAGTCATTTTTCCGGCGTTTATCAGACTTTCAGATAGGGGAAATGTCAGTGAGCGTTCCGATTTCAATTCCAGAGCAATTCGCCCAATGAGTCCTTGATATTAAGTTGTTTTCAGCCAATTTTCTGGATTTTTGAAAATTTCACTTTTTTATGAAAATATCCACTAAATGAGGGAATAATATGTGTGAGGGTACCACAGGAGAGTTCCAAATGTGTGTGGGTAGAATATATTTCCCACGGGGGTAAAATTGAAAAAAGTTGAAAAACATTTTATTTTGGACTTAGTCATTTTTCCGGCGTTTATCAGACTTTCAGATAGGGGAAATGTCGGTGAGCGTTCTGATTTCAGTTCCAGAGCGATTCGCCCAATGAGTCCTTGATATTTAGTCGTTTTCAGCCAATTTTCTGGATTTTTGAAAATTTCACTTTTTTGTGAAAATATCCACTAAATGAGGGAATAATATGTGTGAGGGTACCCCAGGAGAGTTCCAAATGTGTCTGGGTAGAATATATATCCCACGGGGGTAAAATTGAAAAAAGTTGAAAAACATTTTTTTTGGACTTAGTCATTTTTCCGGCGTTTATCAGACTTTCAGATAGGGGAAATGTCAGTGAGCGTTCCGATTTCAATTCCAGAGCAATTCGCCCAATGAGTCCTTGATATTAAGTCGTTTTCAGCCAATTTTCTGGATTTTTGAAAATTTTACTTTTTTATGAAAATATCCTCTAAATGAGGGAATAATATGTGTGAGGGTACCACAGGAGAGTTCCAAATGTGTGTGGGTAGAATATATATCCCACGGGGGTAAAATTGAAAAAAGTTGAAAAACATTTTATTTTGGACTTAGTCATTTTTCCGGCGTTTATCAGACTTTCAGATAGGGGAAATGTCAGTGAGCGTTCCGATTTCAATTCCAGAGCAATTCGCCCAATGAGTCCTTGATATTAAGTTGTTTTCAGCCAATTTTCTGGATTTTTGAAAATTTCACTTTTTTATGAAAATATCCACTAAATGAGGGAATAATATGTGTGAGGGTACCACAGGAGAGTTCCAAATGTGTGTGGGTAGAATATATATCCCACGGGGGTAAAATTGAAAAAAGTTGAAAAACATTTTTTTTTGGACTTAGTCATTTTTCCGGCGTTTATCAGACTTTCAGATAGGGGAAATGTCAGTGAGCGTTCCAATTTCAATTCCAGAGCAATTCGCCCAATGAGTCCTTGATATTAAGTCGTTTTCAGCCAATTTTCTGGATTTTTGAAAATGTCACTTTTTTATGAAAATATCCACTAAATGAGGGAATAATATGTGTGAGGGTACCACAGGAGAGTTCCAAATGTGTGTGGGTAGAATATATATCCAACGGGGGTAAAATTGAAAAAAGTTGAAAAACATTTTTTTTTGGACTTAGTCATTTTTCCGGCGTTTATCAGACTTTCAGATAGGGGAAATGTCAGTGAACGTTCCGATTTCAATTCCAGAGCAATTCGCCCAATGAGTCCTTGATATTAAGTCGTTTTCAGCCAATTTTCTGGATTTTTGAAAATTTTACTTTTTTATGAAAATATCCACTAAATGAGGGAATAATATGTGTGAGGGTACCACAGGAGAGTTCCAAATGTGTGTGGGTAGAATATATATCCAACGGGGGTAAAATTGAAAAAAGTTGAAAAACATTTTGTTTTGGACTTAGTCATTTTTCCGGCGTTTATCAGACTTTCAGATAGGGGAAATGTCAGTGAGCGTTCCGATTTCAATTCCAGAGCAATTCGCCCAATGAGTCCTTGATATTAAGTCGTTTTCAGCCAATTTTCTGGATTTTTGAAAATTTAACTTTTTTATGAAAATATCCACTAAATGAGGGAATAATATGTGTGAGGGTACCACAGGAGAGTTCCAAATGTGTGTGGGTAGAATATATTTCCCACGGGGGTAAAATTGAAAAAAGTTGAAAAACATTTTATTTTGGACTTAGTCATTTTTCCGGCGTTTATCAGACTTTCAGATAGGGGAAATTTCGGTGAGCGTTCTGATTTCAGTTCCAGAGCGATTCGCCCAATGAGTCCTTGATATTTAGTCGTTTTCAGCCAATTTTCTGGATTTTTGAAAATTTCACTTTTTTGTGAAAATATCCACTAAATGAGGGAATAATATGTGTGAGGGTACCCCAGGAGAGTTCCAAATGTGTCTGGGTAGAATATATATCCCACGGGGGTAAAATTGAAAAAAGTTGAAAAACATTTTTTTTGGACTTAGTCATTTTTCCGGCGTTTATCAGACTTTCAGATAGGGGAAATGTCAGTGAGCGTTCCGATTTCAATTCCAGAGCAATTCGCCCAATGAGTCCTTGATATTAAGTCGTTTTCAGCCAATTTTCTGGATTTTTGAAAATTTTACTTTTTTATGAAAATATCCTCTAAATGAGGGAATAATATGTGTGAGGGTACCACAGGAGAGTTCCAAATGTGTGTGGGTAGAATATATATCCCACGGGGGTAAAATTGAAAAAAGTTGAAAAACATTTTATTTTGGACTTAGTCATTTTTCCGGCGTTTATCAGACTTTCAGATAGGGGAAATGTCGGTGAGCGTTCTGATTTCAGTTCCAGAGCGATTCGCCCAATGAGTCCTTGATATTTCGTCGTTTTCAGCCAATTTTCTGGATTTTTGAAAATTTCACTTTTTTGTGAAAATATCCACTAAATGAGGGAATAATATGTGTGAGGGTACCCCAGGAGAGTTCCAAATGTGTGTGGGTAGAATATATATCCCACGGGGGTAAAATTGAAAAAAGTTAAAAAATATTTTTTTTTGAACTTAGTCATTTTTCCGGCGTTTATCAGACTTTCAGATAGGGGAAATGTCAGTGAGCATTCCGATTTCAATTCCAGAGCAATTCGCCCAATGAGTCCTTGATATTAAGTTGTTTTCAGCCAATTTTCTGGATTTTTGAAAATTTCACTTTTTTATGAAAATATCCACTAAATGAGGGAATAATATGTGTGAGGGTACCACAGGAGAGTTCCAAATGTGTGTGGCTAGAATATATATCCCACGGGGGTAAAATTGAAAAAAGTTTTTAAAAAATTTTTTTTGGGACTTAGTCATTGTTCCGGCGTTTATCAGACTTTCAGATAGGGGAAATGTCAGTGATCATTCCGATTTCAGTTCCAGAGCGATTCACCCAATGAGTCCTTGATACTTAGTCGTTTTCAGCCAATATTTTGGATTTTTGAAAATTTCACTTTTTTGTGAAAATATCCACTAAATGAAAGAATAATATGTGTGAGGGTACCCCAGGAGCGTTCCAAATATGTGTGGGTAGAATATATATCCCACGGGGGTAAAATTGAAAAAAGTTGAAAAAAATTTTTTTTTGGACTTAGTCATTTTTCCGGCGTTTATCAGACTTTCAGATAGGGGAAATGTCAGTGAGCGTTCTGATTTCAGTTCCAGAGCGATTCGCCCAATGAGTCCTTGATATTTAGTCTTTTCAGCCAATTTTCTGGATTTTTGAAAATTTCACTTTTTTTGTGAAAATATCCACTAAATGAGGGAATAATATGTGTGAGGGTATCCCAGGAGAGTTCCAAATGTGTGTGGGTAGAATATATATCCCACGGGGGTAAAATTGAAAAAAGTTGAAAAACATTTTTTTTTGGACTTAGTCATTTTTCCGGCGTTTATCAGACTTTCAGATAGGGGAAATGTAAGTGAGCATTCCGATTTCAATTCCAGAGCAATTCGCCCAATGAGTCCTTGATATTAAGTTGTTTTAAGCCAATTTTCTGGATTTTTGAAAATTTAACTTTTTTATGAAAATATCCGCTAAATGAGGGAATAATATGTGTGAGGGTACCACAGGAGAGTACCAAATGTGTGTGGGTAGAATACATATCCAACGGGGGTAAAATTGAAAAAAGTTGAAAAATATTTTTTTTTGGACTTAGTAATTTTTCCGTCGTTTATCAGACTTTCAGATAGGGCAAATGTCAGTGAGCATTCCGATTTCAGTTCCAGAGCGATTCGCCCAATGAGTCCTTGATATTTCGTCGTTTTCAGCCAATATTTTGGATATTTGAAAATTTCACTTTTTTGTGAAAATATCCACTAAATGAGGGAATAATATGTGTGAGGTTACCCCAGGAGAGTTCCAAATATGTGTAGGTAGAATATATATCCCACGGGGGTAAAATTGAAAAAAGTTGAACTTTTTTTTTTTGGACTTAGTCATTTTTCCGACGTTTATCAGACTTTCAGATAGGGGAAATGTCAGTGAGCGTTCTGATTTCAGTTCCAGAGCGATTCGCCCAATGAGTCCTTGATATTTAGTCGTTTTCAGCCAATTTTCTGGATTTTTGAAAATTTCACTTTTTTGTGAAAATATCCACTAAATGAGGGAATAATATGTGTGAGGTTACCCCAGGAGAGTTCCAAATGTGTGTGGGTAGAATATATATCCCACGGGGGTAAAATGAAAAAAAGTTTTTAAAAAATTTTTTTTGGGACTTAGTCATTGTTCCGGCGTTTATCAGACTTTCAGATAGGTGAAATGTCAGTGATCATTCCGATTTCAGTTGCAGAGCGATTCACCCAATGAGTCCTTGATACTTAGTCGTTTTCAGCCAATATTTTGGATTTTTGAAAATTTCACTTTTTTGTGAAAATATCCACTAAATGAAAGAATAATATGTGTGAGGGTACCAAAGGAGCGTTCCAAATATGTGTGGGTAGAATATATATCCCACGGGGGTAAAATTGAAAAAAGTTGAAAAAAATTTTTTTTTGGACTTAGTCATTTTTCCGGCGTTTATCAGACTTTCAGATAGGGGAAATGTCAGTGAGCGTTCTGATTTCAGTTCCAGAGCGTTTCGCCCAATGAGTCCTTGATATTTAGTCGTTTTCAGCCAATTTTCTGGATTTTTGAAAATTTCACTTTTTTGTGAAAATATCCACTAAATGAGGGAATAATATGTGTGAGGGTACCACAGGAGAGTTCCAAATGTGTGTGGGTAGAATATATATCCAACGGGGGTAAAATTGAAAAAAGTTGAAAAATATTTTTTTTTGGACTTAGTCATTTTTCCGGCGTTTATCAGACTTTCAGATAGGGGAAATGTCAGTGAGCGTTCCGATTTCAATTCCAGAGCAATTCGCCCAATGAGTCCTTGATATTAAGTTGTTTTCAGCCAATTTTCTGGATTTTTGAAAATTTCAATTTTTTATGAAAATATCCACTAAATGAGGGAATAATATGTGTGAGGGTACCACAGGAGAGTTCCAAATGTGTGTGGGTAGAATATATATCCCACGGGGGAAAAATTGAAAAAAGTTGAAAAACATTTTTTTTTGGACTTAGTCATTTTTCCGGCGTTTATCAGACTTTCAGATAGGGGAAATGTCAGTGAGCGTTTCGATTTCAATTCCAGAGCAATTCGCCCAATGAGTCCTTGATATTAAGTCGTTTTCAGCCAATTTTCTGGATTTTTGAAAATTTAACTTTTTTATGAAAATATCCACTAAATGAGGGAATAATATGTGTGAGGGTACCACAGGAGAGTTCCAAATGTGTGTGGATAGAATATATATCCCACGGGGGTAAAATTGAAAAAAGTTGAAAAACATTTTTTTTGCACTTAGTCATTTTTCCGGCGTTTATCAGACTTTCAGATAGGGGAAATGTCAGTGAGCGTTCCGATTTCAATTCCAGAGCAATTCGCCCAATGAGTCCTTGATATTAAGTCGTTTTCAGCCAATTTTCTGGATTTTTGAAAATTTAACTTTTTTATGAAAATATCCACTAAATGAGGGAATAATATGTGTGAGGGTACCCCAGGAGAGTTCCAAATGTGTGTGGGTAGAATATATATCCCACGGGGGTAAAATTGAAAAAAGTTGAAAAACATTTTTTTTTGTACTTAGTCATTTTTCCGGCGTTTATCAGACTTTCAGATAGGGGAAATGTCAGTGAGCGTTCCGATTTCAATTCCAGAGCAATTCGACCCAATGAGTCCTTGATATTAAGGAGTTTTCAGCCAATTTACTGGATTTTTGAAAATTTCACTTTTTTATGAAAATATCCACTAAATGAGGGAATAATATGTGTGAGGGTACCACAGGAGAGTTCCAAATGTGTGTGGGTAGAATATATATCCAACGGGGGTAAAATTGAAAAAAGTTGAAAAACATTTTTTTTTGGACTTAGTCATTTTTCCGGCGTTCATCAGACTTTCAGATAGGGGAAATGTCAGTGAGCGTTCCAATTTCAATTCCAGAGCAATTCGCCCAATGAGTCCTTGATATTAAGTCGTTTTCAGCCAATTTTCTGGATTTTTGAAAATTTCACTTTTTTATGAAAATATCCACTAAATGAGGGAATAATATGTGTGAGGGTACCACAGGAGAGCTCCAAATGTGTGTGGGTAGAATATATATCCCACGGGGGTAAAATTGAAAAAAGTTGAAAAACATTTTTTTTTGGACTTAGTCATTTTTCCGGCGTTTATCAGACTTTCAGATAGGGGAAATGTCATTGAGCGTTCTGATTTCAGTTCCAGAGCGATTCGCCCAATGAGTCCTTGATATTTAGTCGTTTTCAGCCAATTTTCTGGATTTTTGAAAATTTCACTTTTTTGTGAAAATATCCACTAAATGAGGGAATAATATGTGTGAGGGTACCACAGGAGAGTTCCAAATGTGTGTGGGTAGAATATATATCCAACGGGGGTAAAATTGAAAAAAGTTGAAAAACATTTTGTTTTGGACTTAGTCATTTTTCCGGCGTTTATCAGACTTTCAGATAGGGGAAATGTCAGTGAGCGTTCCGATTTCAATTCCAGAGCAATTCGCCCAATGAGTCCTTGATATTAAGTCGTTTTCAGCCAATTTTCTGGATTTTTGAAAATTTAACTTTTTTATGAAAATATCCACTAAATGAGGGAATAATATGTGTGAGGGTACCACAGGAGAGTTCCAAATGTGTGTGGGTAGAATATATTTCCCACGGGGGTAAAATTGAAAAAAGTTGAAAAACATTTTATTTTGGACTTAGTCATTTTTCCGGCGTTTATCAGACTTTCAGATAGGGGAAATTTCGGTGAGCGTTCTGATTTCAGTTCCAGAGCGATTCGCCCAATGAGTCCTTGATATTTAGTCGTTTTCAGCCAATTTTCTGGATTTTTGAAAATTTCACTTTTTTGTGAAAATATCCACTAAATGAGGGAATAATATGTGTGAGGGTACCCCAGGAGAGTTCCAAATGTGTCTGGGTAGAATATATATCCCACGGGGGTAAAATTGAAAAAAGTTGAAAAACATTTTTTTTGGACTTAGTCATTTTTCCGGCGTTTATCAGACTTTCAGATAGGGGAAATGTCAGTGAGCGTTCCGATTTCAATTCCAGAGCAATTCGCCCAATGAGTCCTTGATATTAAGTCGTTTTCAGCCAATTTTCTGGATTTTTGAAAATTTTACTTTTTTATGAAAATATCCTCTAAATGAGGGAATAATATGTGTGAGGGTACCACAGGAGAGTTCCAAATGTGTGTGGGTAGAATATATATCCCACGGGGGTAAAATTGAAAAAAGTTGAAAAACATTTTATTTTGGACTTAGTCATTTTTCCGGCGTTTATCAGACTTTCAGATAGGGGAAATGTCGGTGAGCGTTCTGATTTCAGTTCCAGAGCGATTCGCCCAATGAGTCCTTGATATTTCGTCGTTTTCAGCCAATTTTCTGGATTTTTGAAAATTTCACTTTTTTGTGAAAATATCCACTAAATGAGGGAATAATATGTGTGAGGGTACCCCAGGAGAGTTCCAAATGTGTGTGGGTAGAATATATATCCCACGGGGGTAAAATTGAAAAAAGTTAAAAAATATTTTTTTTTGAACTTAGTCATTTTTCCGGCGTTTATCAGACTTTCAGATAGGGGAAATGTCAGTGAGCATTCCGATTTCAATTCCAGAGCAATTCGCCCAATGAGTCCTTGATATTAAGTTGTTTTCAGCCAATTTTCTGGATTTTTGAAAATTTCACTTTTTTATGAAAATATCCACTAAATGAGGGAATAATATGTGTGAGGGTACCACAGGAGAGTTCCAAATGTGTGTGGCTAGAATATATATCCCACGGGGGTAAAATTGAAAAAAGTTTTTAAAAAATTTTTTTTGGGACTTAGTCATTGTTCCGGCGTTTATCAGACTTTCAGATAGGGGAAATGTCAGTGATCATTCCGATTTCAGTTCCAGAGCGATTCACCCAATGAGTCCTTGATACTTAGTCGTTTTCAGCCAATATTTTGGATTTTTGAAAATTTCACTTTTTTGTGAAAATATCCACTAAATGAAAGAATAATATGTGTGAGGGTACCCCAGGAGCGTTCCAAATATGTGTGGGTAGAATATATATCCCACGGGGGTAAAATTGAAAAAAGTTGAAAAAAATTTTTTTTTGGACTTAGTCATTTTTCCGGCGTTTATCAGACTTTCAGATAGGGGAAATGTCAGTGAGCGTTCTGATTTCAGTTCCAGAGCGATTCGCCCAATGAGTCCTTGATATTTAGTCTTTTCAGCCAATTTTCTGGATTTTTGAAAATTTCACTTTTTTTGTGAAAATATCCACTAAATGAGGGAATAATATGTGTGAGGGTATCCCAGGAGAGTTCCAAATGTGTGTGGGTAGAATATATATCCCACGGGGGTAAAATTGAAAAAAGTTGAAAAACATTTTTTTTTGGACTTAGTCATTTTTCCGGCGTTTATCAGACTTTCAGATAGGGGAAATGTAAGTGAGCATTCCGATTTCAATTCCAGAGCAATTCGCCCAATGAGTCCTTGATATTAAGTTGTTTTAAGCCAATTTTCTGGATTTTTGAAAATTTAACTTTTTTATGAAAATATCCGCTAAATGAGGGAATAATATGTGTGAGGGTACCACAGGAGAGTACCAAATGTGTGTGGGTAGAATACATATCCAACGGGGGTAAAATTGAAAAAAGTTGAAAAATATTTTTTTTTGGACTTAGTAATTTTTCCGTCGTTTATCAGACTTTCAGATAGGGTAAATGTCAGTGAGCATTCCGATTTCAGTTCCAGAGCGATTCGCCCAATGAGTCCTTGATATTTCGTCGTTTTCAGCCAATATTTTGGATATTTGAAAATTTCACTTTTTTGTGAAAATATCCACTAAATGAGGGAATAATATGTGTGAGGTTACCCCAGGAGAGTTCCAAATATGTGTAGGTAGAATATATATCCCACGGGGGTAAAATTGAAAAAAGTTGAACTTTTTTTTTTTGGACTTAGTCATTTTTCCGACGTTTATCAGACTTTCAGATAGGGGAAATGTCAGTGAGCGTTCTGATTTCAGTTCCAGAGCGATTCGCCCAATGAGTCCTTGATATTTAGTCGTTTTCAGCCAATTTTCTGGATTTTTGAAAATTTCACTTTTTTGTGAAAATATCCACTAAATGAGGGAATAATATGTGTGAGGTTACCCCAGGAGAGTTCCAAATGTGTGTGGGTAGAATATATATCCCACGGGGGTAAAATGAAAAAAAGTTTTTAAAAAATTTTTTTTGGGACTTAGTCATTGTTCCGGCGTTTATCAGACTTTCAGATAGGTGAAATGTCAGTGATCATTCCGATTTCAGTTCCAGAGCGATTCACCCAATGAGTCCTTGATACTTAGTCGTTTTCAGCCAATATTTTGGATTTTTGAAAATTTCACTTTTTTGTGAAAATATCCACTAAATGAAAGAATAATATGTGTGAGGGTACCAAAGGAGCGTTCCAAATATGTGTGGGTAGAATATATATCCCACGGGGGTAAAATTGAAAAAAGTTGAAAAAAATTTTTTTTTGGACTTAGTCATTTTTCCGGCGTTTATCAGACTTTCAGATAGGGGAAATGTCAGTGAGCGTTCTGATTTCAGTTCCAGAGCGTTTCGCCCAATGAGTCCTTGATATTTAGTCGTTTTCAGCCAATTTTCTGGATTTTTGAAAATTTCACTTTTTTGTGAAAATATCCACTAAATGAGGGAATAATATGTGTGAGAGTATCCCAGGAGAGTTCCAAATGTGTGTGGGTAGAATATATATCCCACGGGGGTAAAATTGAAAAAAGTTGAAAAACATTTTTTTTTGGACTTAGTCATTTTTCCGGCGTTTATCAGACTTTCAGATAGGGGAAATGTCAGTGAGCATTCCGATTTCAATTCCAGAGCAATTCGCCCAATGAATCCTTGATATTAAGTTGTTTTAAGCCAATTTTCTGGATTTTTGAAAATTTAACTTTTTTATGAAAATATCCACTAAATGAGGGAATAATATGTGTGAGGGTACCACAGGAGAGTTCCAAATGTGTGTGGGTAGAATATATATCCAACGGGGGTAAAATTGAAAAAAGTTGAAAAATATTTTTTTTTGGACTTAGTCATTTTTCCGGCGTTTATCAGACTTTCAGATAGGGGAAATGTCAGTGAGCGTTCCGATTTCAATTCCAGAGCAATTCGCCCAATGAGTCCTTGATATTAAGTTGTTTTCAGCCAATTTTCTGGATTTTTGAAAATTTCAATTTTTTATGAAAATATCCACTAAATGAGGGAATAATATGTGTGAGGGTACCACAGGAGAGTTCCAAATGTGTGTGGGTAGAATATATATCCCACGGGGGAAAAATTGAAAAAAGTTGAAAAACATTTTTTTTTGGACTTAGTCATTTTTCCGGCGTTAATCAGACTTTCAGATAGGGGAAATGTCAGTGAGCGTTCCGATTTCAATTCCAGAGCAATTCGCCCAATGAGTCCTTGATATTAAGTCGTTTTCAGCCAATTTTCTGGATTTTTGAAAATTTAACTTTTTTATGAAAATATCCACTAAATGAGGGAATAATATGTGTGAGGGTACCACAGGAGAGTTCCAAATGTGTGTGGATAGAATATATATCCCACGGGGGTAAAATTGAAAAAAGTTGAAAAACATTTTTTTTGCACTTAGTCATTTTTCCGGCGTTTATCAGACTTTCAGATAGGGGAAATGTCAGTGAGCGTTCCGATTTCAATTCCAGAGCAATTCGCCCAATGAGTCCTTGATATTAAGTCGTTTTCAGCCAATTTTCTGGATTTTTGAAAATTTAACTTTTTTATGAAAATATCCACTAAATGAGGGAATAATATGTGTGAGGGTACCCCAGGAGAGTTCCAAATGTGTGTGGGTAGAATATATATCCCACGGGGGTAAAATTGAAAAAAGTTGAAAAACATTTTTTTTTGTACTTAGTCATTTTTCCGGCGTTTATCAGACTTTCAGATAGGGGAAATGTCAGTGAGCGTTCCGATTTCAATTCCAGAGCAATTCGACCCAATGAGTCCTTGATATTAAGGAGTTTTCAGCCAATTTACTGGATTTTTGAAAATTTCACTTTTTTATGAAAATATCCACTAAATGAGGGAATAATATGTGTGAGGGTACCACAGGAGAGTTCCAAATGTGTGTGGGTAGAATATATATCCAACGGGGGTAAAATTGAAAAAAGTTGAAAAACATTTTTTTTTGGACTTAGTCATTTTTCCGGCGTTTATCAGACTTTCAGATAGGGGAAATGTCAGTGAGCGTTCCAATTTCAATTCCAGAGCAATTCGCCCAATGAGTCCTTGATATTAAGTCGTTTTCAGCCAATTTTCTGGATTTTTGAAAATTTCACTTTTTTATGAAAATATCCACTAAATGAGGGAATAATATGTGTGAGGGTACCACAGGAGAGCTCCAAATGTGTGTGGGTAGAATATATATCCCACGGGGGTAAAATTGAAAAAAGTTGAAAAACATTTTTTTTTGGACTTAGTCATTTTTCCGGCGTTTATCAGACTTTCAGATAGGGGAAATGTCATTGAGCGTTCTGATTTCAGTTCCAGAGCGATTCGCCCAATGAGTCCTTGATATTTAGTCGTTTTCAGCCAATTTTCTGGATTTTTGAAAATTTCACTTTTTTGTGAAAATATCCACTAAATGAGGGAATAATATGTGTGAGGGTACCCCAGGAGAGTTCCAAATGTGTGTGGGTAGAATATATATCCCACGGGGGTAAAATTGAAAAAAGTTGAAAAACATTTTTTTTGCACTTAGTCATTTTTCCGGCGTTTATCAGACTTTCAGATAGGGGAAATGTCAGTGAGCGTTCCGATTTCAATTCCAGAGCAATTCGCCCAATGAGTCCTTGATATTAAGTCGTTTTCAGCCAATTTTCTGGATTTTTGAAAATTTAACTTTTTTATGAAAATATCCACTAAATGAGGGAATAATATGTGTGAGGGTACCACAGGAGAGTTCCAAATGTGTGTGGATAGAATATATATCCCACGGGGGTAAAATTGAAAAAAGTTGAAAAACATTTTTTTTTGGACTTAGTCATTTTTCCGGCGTTTATTAGACTTTCAGATAGGGGAAATGTCAGTGAGCGTTCCGATTTCAATTCCAGAGCAATTCGCCCAATGAGTCCTTGATATTAAGTCGTTTTCAGCCAATTTTCTGGATTTTTGAAAATGTCACTTTTTTATGAAAATATCCACTTAATGAGGGAATAATATGTGTGAGGGTACCACAGGAGAGTTCCAAATGTGTGTGGGTAGAATATATATCCAACGGGGGTAAAATTGAAAAAAGTTGAAAAACATTTTTTTTTGGACTTAGTCATTTTTCCGGCGTTTATCAGACTTTCAGATAGGGGAAATGTCAGTGAGCGTTCCGATTTCAATTCCAGAGCAATTCGCCCAATGAGTCCTTGATATTAAGTCGTTTTCAGCCAATTTTCTGGATTTTTGAAAATGTCACTTTTTTATGAAAATATCCACTAAATGAGGGAATAATATGTGTGAGGGTACCACAGGAGAGTTCCAAATGTGTGTGGGTAGAATATATATCCAACGGGGGTAAAATTGAAAAAAGTTGAAAAACATTTTTTTTTGGACTTAGTCATTTTTCCGGCGTTTATCAGACTTTCAGATAGGGGAAATGTCAGTGAGCGTTCCGATTTCAATTCCAGAGCAATTCGCCCAATGAGTCCTTGATATTAAGTCGTTTTCAGCCAATTTTCTGGATTTTTGAAAATTTCACTTTTTTATGAAAATATCCACTAAATGAGGGAATAATATGTGTGAGGGTACCACAGGAGAGCTCCAAATGTGTGTGGGTAGAATATATATCCCACGGGGGTAAAATTGAAAAAAGTTGAAAAACATTTTTTTTTGGACTTAGTCATTTTTCCGGCGTTTATCAGACTTTCAGATAGGGGAAATGTCATTGAGCGTTCTGATTTCAGTTCCAGAGCGATTCGCCCAATGAGTCCTTGATATTTAGTCGTTTTCAGCCAATTTTCTGGATTTTTGAAAATTTCACTTTTTTGTGAAAATATCCACTAAATGAGGGAATAATATGTGTGAGGGTACCCCAGGAGAGTTCCAAATGTGTGTGGGTAGAATATATATCCCACGGGGGTAAAATTGAAAAAAGTTGAAAAACATTTTTTTTGCACTTAGTCATTTTTCCGGCGTTTATCAGACTTTCAGATAGGGGAAATGTCAGTGAGCGTTCCGATTTCAATTCCAGAGCAATTCGCCCAATGAGTCCTTGATATTAAGTCGTTTTCAGCCAATTTTCTGGATTTTTGAAAATTTAACTTTTTTATGAAAATATCCACTAAATGAGGGAATAATATGTGTGAGGGTACCACAGGAGAGTTCCAAATGTGTGTGGATAGAATATATATCCCACGGGGGTAAAATTGAAAAAAGTTGAAAAACATTTTTTTTTGGACTTAGTCATTTTTCCGGCGTTTATTAGACTTTCAGATAGGGGAAATGTCAGTGAGCGTTCCGATTTCAATTCCAGAGCAATTCGCCCAATGAGTCCTTGATATTAAGTCGTTTTCAGCCAATTTTCTGGATTTTTGAAAATGTCACTTTTTTATGAAAATATCCACTTAATGAGGGAATAATATGTGTGAGGGTACCACAGGAGAGTTCCAAATGTGTGTGGGTAGAATATATATCCAACGGGGGTAAAATTGAAAAAAGTTGAAAAACATTTTTTTTTGGACTTAGTCATTTTTCCGGCGTTTATCAGACTTTCAGATAGGGGAAATGTCAGTGAGCGTTCCGATTTCAATTCCAGAGCAATTCGCCCAATGAGTCCTTGATATTAAGTCGTTTTCAGCCAATTTTCTGGATTTTTGAAAATGTCACTTTTTTATGAAAATATCCACTAAATGAGGGAATAATATGTGTGAGGGTACCACAGGAGAGTTCCAAATGTGTGTGGGTAGAATATATATCCAACGGGGGTAAAATTGAAAAAAGTTGAAAAACATTTTTTTTTGGACTTAGTCATTTTTCCGGCGTTTATCAGACTTTCAGATAGGGGAAATGTCAGTGAGCGTTCCGATTTCAATTCCAGAGCAATTCGCCCAATGAGTCCTTGATATTAAGTTGTTTTCAGCCAATTTTCTGGATTTTTGAAAATTTAACTTTTTTATGAAAATATCCACTAAATGAGGGAATAATATGTGTGAGGGTACCACAGGAGAGTTCCAAATGTGTGTGGATAGAATATATATCCCACGGGGGTAAAATTGAAAAAAGTTGAAAAACATTTTTTTTGCACTTAGTCATTTTTCCGGCGTTTATCAGACTTTCAGATAGGGGAAATGTCAGTGAGCGTTCCGATTTCAATTCCAGAGCAATTCGCCCAATGAGTCCTTGATATTAAGTCGTTTTCAGCCAATTTTCAGGATTTTTGAAAATTTAACTTTTTTATGAAAATATCCACTAAATGAGGGAATAATATGTGTGAGGGTACCCCAGGAGAGTTCCAAATGTGTGTGGGTAGAATATATATCCCACGGGGGTAAAATTGAAAAAAGTTGAAAAACATTTTTTTTGCACTTAGTCATTTTTCCGGCGTTTATCAGACTTTCAGATAGGGGAAAAGTCAGTGAGCGTTCCGATTTCAATTCCAGAGCAATTCGCCCAATGAGTCCTTGATATTAAGTCGTTTTCAGCCAATATTCTGGATTTTTGAAAATTTAACTTTTTTATGAAAATATCCACTAAATGAGGGAATAATATGTGTGAGGGTACCACAGGAGAGTTCCAAATATGTGTGGGTAGAATATATATCCCACGGGGGTAAAATTGAAAAAAGTTGAAAAACATTTTTTTTTGGACTTAGTCATTTTTCCGGCGTTTATCAGACTTTCAGATAGGGGAAATGTCAGTGAGCGTTCCGATTTCAATTCCAGAGCAATTCGACCCAATGAGTCCTTGATATTAAGTAGTTTTCAGCCAATTTACTGGATTTTTGAAAATTTCACTTTTTTATGAAAATATCCACTAAATGAGGGAATAATATGTGTGAGGGTACCACAGGAGAGTTCCAAATGTGTGTGGGTAGAATATATATCCAACGGGGGTAAAATTGAAAAAAGTTGAAAAACATTTTTTTTTGGACTTAGTCATTCTTCCGGCGTTTATCAGACTTTCAGATAGGGGAAATGTCATTGAGCGTTCTGATTTCAGTTCCAGAGCGATTCGCCCAATGAGTCCTTGATATTTAGTCGTTTTCAGCCAATTCTCTGGATTTTTGAAAATTTCTCTTTTTTGTGAAAATATCCACTAAATGAGGGAATAATATGTGTGAGGGTACCCCAGGAGAGTTCCAAATGTGTGTGGGTAGAATATATATCCCACGGGGGTAAAATTGAAAAAAGTTGAAAAACATTTTTTTTTGGACTTAGTCATTTTTCCGGCGTTTATCAGACTTTCAGATAGGGGAAATGTCATTGAGCGTTCTGATTTCAGTTCCAGAGCGATTCGCCCAATGAGTCCTTGATATTTAGTCGTTTTCAGCCAATTTTCTGGATTTTTGAAAATTTCACTTTTTTGTGAAAATATCCACTAAATGAGGGAATAATATGTGTGAGGGTACCCCAGGAGAGTTCCAAATGTGTGTGGGTAGAATATATATCCCACGGGGGTAAAATTGAAAAAAGTTGAAAAACATTTTTTTTGCACTTAGTCATTTTTCCGGCGTTTATCAGACTTTCAGATAGGGGAAATGTCAGTGAGCGTTCCGATTTCAATTCCAGAGCAATTCGCCCAATGAGTCCTTGATATTAAGTCGTTTTCAGCCAATTTTCTGGATTTTTGAAAATTTAACTTTTTTATGAAAATATCCACTAAATGAGGGAATAATATGTGTGAGGGTACCACAGGAGAGTTCCAAATGTGTGTGGATAGAATATATATCCCACGGGGGTAAAATTGAAAAAAGTTGAAAAACATTTTTTTTTGGACTTAGTCATTTTTCCGGCGTTTATTAGACTTTCAGATAGGGGAAATGTCAGTGAGCGTTCCGATTTCAATTCCAGAGCAATTCGCCCAATGAGTCCTTGATATTAAGTCGTTTTCAGCCAATTTTCTGGATTTTTGAAAATGTCACTTTTTTATGAAAATATCCACTTAATGAGGGAATAATATGTGTGAGGGTACCCCAGGAGAGTTCCAAATGTGTGTGGGTAGAATATATATCCCAAGGGGGTAAAATTGAAAAAAGTTCAAAAACATTTTTTTTTGGACTTAGTCATTTTTCCGGCGTTTATTAGACTTTCAGATAGGGGAAATGTCAGTGAACGTTCCGATTTCAATTCCAGAGCAATTCGCCCAATGAGTCCTTGATATTAAGTCGTTTTCAGCCAATTTTCTGGATTTTTGAAAATGTCACTTTTTTATGAAAATATCCACTAAATGAGGGAATAATATGTGTGAGGGTACCACAGGAGAGTTCCAAATGTGTGTGGGTAGAATATATATCCCACGGGGGTAAAATTGAAAAAAGTTGAAAAACATTTTTTTTTGGACTTAGTCATTTTTCCGGCGTTTATCAGACTTTCAGATAGGGGAAATGTCAGTGAGCGTTCCGATTTCAATTCCAGAGCAATTCGCCCAATGAGTCCTTGATATTAAGTCGTTTTCAGCCAATTTTCTGGATTTTTGAAAATGTCACTTTTTTATGAAAATATCCATTAAATGAGGGAATAATATATCCCACGGGGGTAAAATTGAAAAAAGTTGAAAAACATTTTTTTTTGGACTTAGTCATTTTTCCGGCGTTTATTAGACTTTCAGATAGGGGAAATGTCAGTGAGCGTTCCGATTTCAATTCCAGAGCAATTCGCCCGATGAGTCCTTGATATTAAGTCGTTTTCAGCCAATTTTCTGGATTTTTGAAAATGTCACTTTTTTATGAAAACATCCACTAAATGAGGGAATAATATGTGTGAAGGTACCACAGGAGAGTTCCAAATGTGTGTGGGTAGAATATATATCCCACGGGGGTAAAATTGAAAAAAGTTGAAAAACATTTTTTTTTGGATTTAGTCATTTTTCCGGCGTTTATTAGACTTTCAGAGAGGGGAAATGTCAGTGAACGTTCCGATTTCAATTCCAGAGCAATTCGACCCAATCAGTCCTTGATATTAAGTCGTTTTCAGCCAATTTTCTGGATTTTTGAAAATTTAACTTTTTTATGAAAATATCCACTAAATGAGGGAATAATATGTGTGAGGGTACCACAGGAGAGTTCCAAATGTGTGTGGGTAGAATATATATCCAACGGGGGTAAAATTGAAAAAAGTTGAAAAACATTTTTTTTTGGACTTAGTCATTTTTCCGGCGTTTATTAGACTTTCAGATAGGGGAAATGTCAGTGAACGTTCCGATTTCAATTCCAGAGCAATTCGACCCAATGAGTCCTTGATATTAAGTCGTTTTCAGCCAACTTTCTGGATTTTTGAAAATGTCACTTTTTTATGAAAATATCCACTAAATGAGGGAATAATATGTGTGAGGGTACCACAGGAGAGTTCCAAATGTGTGTGGGTAGAATATATATCCAACGGGGGTAAAATTGAAAAAAGTTGAAAAACATTTTTTTTTGGACTTAGTCATTTTTCCGGCGTTTATCAGACTTTCAGATAGGGGAAATGTCATTGAGCGTTCTGATTTCAGTTCCAGAGCGATTCGCCCAATGATTCCTTGATATTTAGTCGTTTTCAGCCAATTTTCTGGATTTTTGAAAATTTAACTTTTTTATGAAAATATCCACTAAATGAGGGAATAATATGTGTGAGGGTACCACAGGAGAGTTCCAAATGTGTGTGGGTAGAATATATATCCAACGGGGGTAAAATTGAAAAAAGTTGAAAAACATTTTTTTTTGGACTTAGTCATTTTTCCGGCGTTTATCAGACTTTCAGATAGGGGAAATGTCAGTGAGAGTTCCGATTTCAATTCCAGAGCGATTCGCCCAATGAGTCCTTGATATTTAGTCGTTTTCAGCCAATTTTCTGGATTTTTGAAAATTTCACTTTTTTGTGAAAATATCCACTAAATGAGGGAATAATATGTGTGAGGGTACCCCAGGAGAGTTCCAAATGTGTGTGGGTAGAATATATATCCCAAGGGGGTAAAATTGAAAAAAGTTCAAAAACATTTTTTTTTGGACTTAGTCATTTTTCCGGCGTTTATTAGACTTTCAGATAGGGGAAATGTCAGTGAACGTTCCGATTTCAATTCCAGAGCAATTCGCCCAATGAGTCCTTGATATTAAGTCGTTTTCAGCCAATTTTCTGGATTTTTGAAAATGTCACTTTTTTATGAAAATATCCACTAAATGAGGGAATAATATGTGTGAGGGTACCACAGGAGAGTTCCAAATGTGTGTGGGTAGAATATATATCCAACGGGGGTAAAATTGAAAAAAGTTGAAAAACATTTTTTTTTGGACTTAGTCATTTTTCCGGCGTTTATCAGACTTTCAGATAGGGGAAATGTCAGTGAGCGTTCCGATTTCAATTCCAGAGCAATTCGCCCAATGAGTCCTTGATATTAAGTCGTTTTCAGCCAATTTTCTGGATTTTTGAAAATGTCACTTTTTTATGAAAATATCCATTAAATGAGGGAATAATATATCCCACGGGGGTAAAATTGAAAAAAGTTGAAAAACATTTTTTTTTGGACTTAGTCATTTTTCCGGCGTTTATTAGACTTTCAGATAGGGGAAATGTCAGTGAGCGTTCCGATTTCAATTCCAGAGCAATTCGCCCAATGAGTCCTTGATATTAAGTCGTTTTCAGCCAATTTTCTGGATTTTTGAAAATGTCACTTTTTTATGAAAATATCCACTAAATGAGGGAATAATATGTGTGAGGGTACCACAGGAGAGTTCCAAATGTGTGTGGGTAGAATATATATCCCACGGGGGTAAAATTGAAAAAAGTTGAAAAACATTTTTTTTTGGATTTAGTCATTTTTCCGGCGTTTATTAGACTTTCAGAGAGGGGAAATGTCAGTGAACGTTCCGATTTCAATTCCAGAGCAATTCGACCCAATGAGTCCTTGATATTAAGTCGTTTTCAGCCAATTTTCTGTATTTTTGAAAATTTCACTTTTTTATGAAAATATCCACTAAATGAGGGAATAATATGTGTGAGGGTACCACAGGAGAGTTCCAAATGTGTGTGGGTAGAATATATATCCCACGGGGGTAAAATTGAAAAAAGTTGAAAAACATTTTTTTTTGGACTTAGTCATTTTTCCGGCGTTTATTAGACTTTCAGATAGGGGAAATGTCAGTGAACGTTCCGATTTCAATTCCAGAGCAATTCGACCCAATGAGTCCTTGATATTAAGTCGTTTTCAGCCAACTTTCTGGATTTTTGAAAATGTCACTTTTTTATGAAAATATCCACTAAATGAGGGAATAATATGTGTGAGGGTACCACAGGAGAGTTCCAAATGTGTGTGGGTAGAATATATATCCAACGGGGGTAAAATTGAAAAAAGTTGAAAAACATTTTTTTTTGGACTTAGTCATTTTTCCGGCGTTTATCAGACTTTCAGATAGGGGTAATGTCATTGAGCGTTCTGATTTCAGTTCCAGAGCGATTCGCCCAATGATTCCTTGATATTTAGTCGTTTTCAGCCAATTTTCTGGATTTTTGAAAATTTAACTTTTTTATGAAAATATCCACTAAATGAGGGAATAATATGTGTGAGGGTACCACAGGAGAGTTCCAAATGTGTGTGGGTAGAATATATATCCAACGGGGGTAAAATTGAAAAAAGTTGAAAAACATTTTTTTTTGGATTTAGTCATTTTTCCGGCGTTTATTAGACTTTCAGAGAGGGGAAATGTCAGTGAACGTTCCGATTTCAATTCCAGAGCAATTCGACCCAATGAGTCCTTGATATTAAGTCGTTTTCAGCCAATTTTCTGGATTTTTGAAAATTTAACTTTTTTATGAAAATATCCACTAAATGAGGGAATAATATGTGTGAGGGTACCACAGGAGAGTTCCAAATGTGTGTGGGTAGAATATATATCCAACGGGGGTAAAATTGAAAAAAGTTGAAAAACATTTTTTTTTGGACTTAGTCATTTTTCCGGCGTTTATCAGACTTTCAGATAGGGGAAATGTCAGTGAGCGTTCCGATTTCAATTCCAGAGCAATTCGCCCAATGAGTCCTTGATATTAAGTCGTTTTCAGCCAATTTTCTGGATTTTTGAAAATTTCACTTTTTTATGAAAATATCCACTAAATGAGGGAATAATATGTGTGAGGGTACCACAGGAGAGTTCCAAATGTGTGTGGGTAGAATATATATCCCACGGGGGTAAAATTGAAAAAAGTTGAAAAACATTTTTTTTTGGACTTAGTCATTTTTCCGGCGTTTATTAGACTTTCAGATAGGGGAAATGTCAGTGAACGTTCCGATTTCAATTCCAGAGCAATTCGACCCAATGAGTCCTTGATATTAAGTCGTTTTCAGCCAACTTTCTGGATTTTTGAAAATGTCACTTTTTTATGAAAATATCCACTAAATGAGGGAATAATATGTGTGAGGGTACCACAGGAGAGTTCCAAATGTGTGTGGGTAGAATATATATCCAACGGGGGTAAAATTGAAAAAAGTTGAAAAACATTTTTTTTTGGACTTAGTCATTTTTCCAGCGTTTATCAGACTTTCAGATAGGGGAAATGTCATTGAGCGTTCTGATTTCAGTTCCAGAGCAATTCGCCCAATGATTCCTTGATATTTAGTCGTTTTCAGCCAATTTTCTGGATTTTTGAAAATTTAACTTTTTTATGAAAATATCCACTAAATGAGGGAATAATATGTGTGAGGGTACCACAGGAGAGTTCCAAATGTGTGTGGGTAGAATATATATCCAACGGGGGTAAAATTGAAAAAAGTTGAAAAACATTTTTTTTTGGACTTAGTCATTTTTCCGGCGTTTATCAGACTTTCAGATAGGGGAAATGTCAGTGAGCGTTCCGATTTCAATTCCAAAGCAATTCGCCCAATGAGTCCTTGATATTAAGTCGTTTTCAGCCAATTTTCTGGATTTTTGAAAATTTAACTTTTTTATGAAAATATCCACTAAATGAGGGAATAATATGTGTGAGGGTACCACAGGAGAGTTCCAAATGTGTGTGGGTAGAATATATATCCAACGGGGGTAAAATTGAAAAAAGTTGAAAAACATTTTTTTTTGGACTTAGTCATTTTTCCGGCGTTTATCAGACTTTCAGATAGGGGAAATGTCAGTGAGCGTTCCGATTTCAATTCCAGAGCAATTCGCCCAATGAGTCCTTGATATTAAGTCGTTTTCAGCCAATTTTCTGTATTTTTGAAAATTTCACTTTTTTATGAAAATATCCACTAAATGAGGGAATAATATGTGTGAGGGTACCACAGGAGAGTTCCAAATGTGTGTGGGTAGAATATATATCCCACGGGGGTAAAATTGAAAAAAGTTGAAAAACATTTTTTTGGACTTAGTCATTTTTCCGGCGTTTATCAGACTTTCAGATAGGGGAAATGTCAGTGAATGTTCCAATTTCAATTCCAGAGCAATTCGACCCAATGAGTCCTTGATATTAAGTAGTTTTCAGCCAATTTTCTGGATTTTTGAAAATTTAACTTTTTTATGAAAATATCCACTAAATGAGGGAATAATATGTGTGAGGGTACCACAGGAGAGTTCCAAATGTGTGTGGGTAGAATATATATCCCACGGGGGTAAAATTGAAAAAAGTTGAAAAATATTTTTTTTTGGGCTTAGTCATTTTTCCGGCGTTTATCAGACTTTCAGATAGGGGAAATGTCAGTGAGCGTTCCGATTTAAATTCCAGAGCAATTCGCCCAATGAGTCCTTGATATTAAGTTGTTTTCAGCCAATTTAATGGATTTTTGAAAATTTCACTTTTTTATGAAAATATCCACTAAATGAGGGAATAATATGTGTGAGGGTACCACAGGAGAGTTCAAAATGTGTGTGGGTAGAATATATATCCCACGGGGGTAAAATTGAAAAAAGTTGAAAAAAATTTTTTTTTGGACTTAGTCATTTTTCCGGCGTTTATCAGACTTTCGGATAGGGGAAATGTCATTGAGCGTTCTGATTTCAGTTCCAGAGCGATTCGCCCAATGATTCCTTGATATTTAGTCGTTTTCAGCCAATTTTCTGGATTTTTGAAAATTTCACTTTTTGTGAAAATATCCACTAAATGAGGGAATAATATGTGTGAGGGTACCCCAGGAGAGTTCCAAATGTGTGTGGGTAGAATATATATCCCACGGGGGTAAAATTGAAAAAAGTTGAAAAACATTTTTTTTTGGACTTAGTCATTTTTCCGGCGTTTATCAGACTTTCAGATAGGGGAAATGTCAGTGAGCGTTCCGATTTCAATTCCAGAGCAATTCGCCCAATGAGTCCTAGATATTAAGTCGTTTTCAGCCAATTTTCTGGATTTTTGAAAATGTCACTTTTTTATGAAAATATCCACTAAATGAGGGAATAATATGTGTGAGGGTACCACAGGAGAGTTCCAAATGTGTGTAGGTAGAATATATATCCCACGGGGGTAAAATTGAAAAAAGTTGAAAAACATTTTTTTTTGGACTTAGTCATTTTTCCGGCGTTTATTAGACTTTCAGATAGGGGAAATGTCAGTGAACGTTCCGATTTCAATTCCAGAGCAATTCGACCCAATGAGTCCTTGATATTAAGTCGTTTTCAGCCAATTTTCTGGATTTTTGAAAATTTAACTTTTTTATGAAAATATCCACTAAATGAGGGAATAATATGTGTGAGGGTACCACAGGAGAGTTCCAAATGTGTGTGGGTAGAATATATATCCAACGGGGGTAAAATTGAAAAAAGTTGAAAAACATTTTTTTTTGGACTTAGTCATTTTTCCGGCGTTTATCAGACTTTCAGATAGGGGAAATGTCAGTGAGCGTTCCGATTTCAATTCCAGAGCAATTCGCCCAGTGAGTCCTTGATATTAAGTCGTTTTCAGCCAATTTTCTGTATTTTTGAAAATTTCACTTTTTTATGAAAATATCCACTAAATGAGGGAATAATATGTGTGAGGGTACCACAGGAGAGTTCCAAATGTGTGTGGGTAGAATATATATCCCACGGGGGTAAAATTGAAAAAAGTTGAAAAACATTTTTTTTTGGACTTAGTCATTTTTCCGGCGTTTATTAGACTTTCAGATAGGGGAAATGTCAGTGAACGTTCCGATTTCAATTCCAGAGCAATTCGACCCAATGAGTCCTTGATATTAAGTCGTTTTCAGCCAATTTTCTGGATTTTTGAAAATTTCACTTTTTTGTGAAAATATCCACTAAATGAGGGAATAATATGTGTGAGGGTACCACAGGAGAGTTCCAAATGTGTGTGGGTAGAATATATATCCCACGGGGGTAAAATTGAAAAAAGTTGAAAAATATTTTTTTTTGGACTTAGTCATTTTTCCGGCGTTTATCAGACTTTCAGATAGGGGAAATGTCAGTGAGCGTTCCGATTTCAATTCCAGAGCAATTCGCCCAATGAGTCCTTGATATTAAGTTGTTTTCAGCCAATTTTCTGGATTTTTGAAAATTTCACTTTTTTATGAAAATATCCACTAAATGAGGGAATAATATGTGTGAGGGTACCACAGGAGAGTTCCAAATGTGCGTGGGTAGAATATATATCCCACGGGGGTAAAATTGAAAAAAGTTGAAAAAAATTTTTTTTTGGACTTAGTCATTTTTCCGGCGTTTATCAGACTTTCAGATAGGGGAAATGTCATTGAGCGTTCTGATTTCAGTTCCAGAGCGATTCGCCCAATGATTCCTTGATATTTAGTCGTTTTCAGCCAATTTTCTGGATTTTTGAAAATTTAACTTTTTTATGAAAATATCCACTAAATGAGGGAATAATATGTGTGAGGGTACCACAGGAGAGTTCCAAATGTGTGTGGGTAGAATATATATCCCACGGGGGTAAAATTGAAAAAAGTTGAAAAATATTTTTTTTTGGACTTTGTCATTTTTCCGGCGTTTATCAGACTTTCAGATAGGGGAAATGTCAGTGAGCGTTCCGATTTCAATTCCAGAGCAATTCGCCCAATGAGTCCTTGATATTAAGTCGTTTTCAGCCAATTTTCTGTATTTTTGAAAATTTCACTTTTTTATGAAAATATCCACTAAATGAGGGAATAATATGTGTGAGGGTACCACAGGAGAGTTCCAAATGTGTGTGGGTAGAATATATATCCCACGGGGGTAAAATTGAAAAAAGTTGAAAAACATTTTTTTGGACTTAGTCATTTTTCCGGCGTTTATCAGACTTTCAGATAGGGGAAATGTCAGTGAATGTTCCAATTTCAATTCCAGAGCAATTCGACCCAATGAGTCCTTGATATTAAGTAGTTTTCAGCCAATTTTCTGGATTTTTGAAAATTTAACTTTTTTATGAAAATATCCACTAAATGAGGGAATAATATGTGTGAGGGTACCACAGGAGAGTTCAAAATGTGTGTGGGTAGAATATATATCCCACGGGGGTAAAATTGAAAAAAGTTGAAAAAAAATTTTTTTTGGACTTAGTCATTTTTCCGGCGTTTATCAGACTTTCAGATAGGGGAAATGTCATTGAGCGTTCTGATTTCAGTTCCAGAGCGATTCGCCCAATGATTCCTTGATATTTAGTCGTTTTCAGCCAATTTTCTGGATTTTTGAAAATTTCACTTTTTTGTGAAAATATCCACTAAATGAGGGAATAATATGTGTGAGGGTACCCCAGGAGAGTTCCAAATGTGTGTGGGTAGAATATATATCCCACGGGGGTAAAATTGAAAAAAGTTGAAAAACATTTTTTTTTGGACTTAGTCATTTTTCCGGCGTTTATTAGACTTTCAGATAGGGGAAATGTCAGTGAACGTTCCGATTTCAATTCCAGAGCAATTCGACCCAATGAGTCCTTGATATTAAGTCGTTTTCAGCCAATTTTCTGGATTTTTGAAAATTTCACTTTTTTGTGAAAATATCCACTAAATGAGGGAATAATATGTGTGAGGGTACCACAGGAGAGTTCCAAATGTGTGTGGGTAGAATATATATCCCACGGGGGTAAAATTGAAAAAAGTTGAAAAATATTTTTTTTTGGACTTAGTCATTTTTCCGGCGTTTATCAGACTTTCAGATAGGGGAAATGTCAGTGAGCGTTCCGATTTCAATTCCAGAGCAATTCGCCCAATGAGTCCTTGATATTAAGTCGTTTTCAGCCAATTTTCTGTATTTTTGAAAATTTCACTTTTTTATGAAAATATCCACTAAATGAGGGAATAATATGTGTGAGGGTACCACAGGAGAGTTCCAAATGTGTGTGGGTAGAATATATATCCCACGGGGGTAAAATTGAAAAAAGTTGAAAAACATTTTTTTGGACTTAGTCATTTTTCCGGCGTTTATCAGACTTTCAGATAGGGGAAATGTCAGTGAATGTTCCAATTTCAATTCCAGAGCAATTCGACCCAATGAGTCCTTGATATTAAGTAGTTTTCAGCCAATTTTCTGGATTTTTGAAAATTTAACTTTTTTATGAAAATATCCACTAAATGAGGGAATAATATGTGTGAGGGTACCACAGGAGAGTTCCAAATGTGTGTGGGTAGAATATATATCCCACGGGGGTAAAATTGAAAAAAGTTGAAAAACATTTTTTTTTGGACTTAGTCATTTTTCCGGCGTTTATTAGACTTTCAGATAGGGGAAATGTCAGTGAACGTTCCGATTTCAATTCCAGAGCAATTCGACCCAATGAGTCCTTGATATTAAGTCGTTTTCAGCCAATTTTCTGGATTTTTGAAAATTTAACTTTTTTATGAAAATATCCACTAAATGAGGGAATAATATGTGTGAGGGTACCACAGGAGAGTTCCAAATGTGTGTGGGTAGAATATATATCCAACGGGGGTAAAATTGAAAAAAGTTGAAAAACATTTTTTTTTGGACTTAGTCATTTTTCCGGCGTTTATCAGACTTTCAGATAGGGGAAATGTCAGTGAGCGTTCCGATTTCAATTCCAGAGCAATTCGCCCAATGAGTCCTTGATATTAAGTCGTTTTCAGCCAATTTTCTGTATTTTTGAAAATTTCACTTTTTTATGAAAATATCCACTAAATGAGGGAATAATATGTGTGAGGGTACCACAGGAGAGTTCCAAATGTGTGTGGGTAGAATATATATCCCACGGGGGTAAAATTGAAAAAAGTTGAAAAACATTTTTTTTTGGACTTAGTCATTTTTCCGGCGTTTATTAGACTTTCAGATAGGGGAAATGTCAGTGAACGTTCCGATTTCAATTCCAGAGCAATTCGACCCAATGAATCCTTGATATTAAGTCGTTTTCAGCCAATTTTCTGGATTTTTGAAAATGTCACTTTTTTATGAAAATATCCACTAAATGAGGGAATAATATGTGTGAGGGTACCACAGGAGAGTTCCAAATGTGTGTGGGTAGAATATATATCCAACGGGGGTAAAATTGAAAAAAGTTGAAAAACATTTTTTTTTGGACTTAGTCATTTTTCCGGCGTTTATCAGACTTTCAGATAGGGGAAATGTCAGTGAGCGTTCCGATTTCAATTCCAGAGCAATTCGCCCAATGAGTCCTTGATATTAAGTCGTTTTCAGCCAATTTTCTGTATTTTTGAAAATTTCACTTTTTTATGAAAATATCCACTAAATGAGGGAATAATATGTGTGAGGGTACCACAGGAGAGTTCCAAATGTGTGTGGGTAGAATATATATCCCACGGGGGTAAAATTGAAAAAAGTTGAAAAACATTTTTTTTTGGACTTAGTCATTTTTCCGGCGTTTATTAGACTTTCAGATAGGGGAAATGTCAGTGAACGTTCCGATTTCAATTCCAGAGCAATTCGCCCAATGAGTCCTTGATATTAAGTTGTTTTCAGCCAATTTTCTGGATTTTTGAAAATTTCACTTTTTTATGAAAATATCCACTAAATGAGGGAATAATATGTGTGAGGGTACCACAGGAGAGTTCAAAATGTGTGTGGGTAGAATATATATCCCACGGGGGTAAAATTGAAAAAAGTTGAAAAAAATTTTTTTTTGGACTTAGTCATTTTTCCGGCGTTTATCAGACTTTCAGATAGGGGAAATGTCATTGAGCGTTCTGATTTCAGTTCCAGAGCGATTCGCCCAATGATTCCTTGATATTTAGTCGTTTTCAGCCAATTTTCTGGATTTTTGAAAATTTCACTTTTTTGTGAAAATATCCACTAAATGAGGGAATAATATGTGTGAGGGTACCCCAGGAGAGTTCCAAATGTGTGTGGGTAGAATATATATCCCACGGGGGTAAAATTGAAAAAAGTTGAAAAACATTTTTTTTTGGACTTAGTCATTTTTCCGGCGTTTATTAGACTTTCAGATAGGGGAAATGTCAGTGAACGTTCCGATTTCAATTCCAGAGCAATTCGACCCAATGAGTCCTTGATATTAAGTCGTTTTCAGCCAATTTTCTGGATTTTTGAACATTTCACTTTTTTGTGAAAATATCCACTAAATGAGGGAATAATATGTGTGAGGGTACCACAGGAGAGTTCCAAATGTGTGTGGGTAGAATATATATCCCACGGGGGTAAAATTGAAAAAAGTTGAAAAATATTTTTTTTTGGACTTAGTCATTTTTCCGGCGTTTATCAGACTTTCAGATAGGGGAAATGTCAGTGAGCGTTCCGATTTCAATTCCAGAGCAATTCGCCCAATGAGTCCTTGATATTAAGTTGTTTTCAGCCAATTTTCTGGATTTTTGAAAATTTCACTTTTTTATGAAAATATCCACTAAATGAGGGAATAATATGTGTGAGGGTACCACAGGAGAGTTCCAAATGTGTGTGGGTAGAATATATATCCCACGGGGGTAAAATTGAAAAAAGTTGAAAAAAATTTTTTTTTGGACTTAGTCATTTTTCCGGCGTTTATCAGACTTTCAGATAGGGGAAATGTCATTGAGCGTTCTGATTTCAGTTCCAGAGCGATTCGCCCAATGATTCCTTGATATTTAGTCGTTTTCAGCCAATTTTCTGGATTTTTGAAAATGTCACTTTTTTATGAAAATATCCACTAAATGAGGGAATAATATGTGTGAGGGTACCACAGGAGAGTTCCAAATGTGTGTGGGTAGAATATATATCCAACGGGGGTAAAATTGAAAAAAGTTGAAAAATATTTTTTTTTGGACTTAGTCATTTTTCCGGCGTTTATCAGACTTTCAGATAGGGGAAATGTCAGTGAGCGTTCCGATTTCAATTCCAGAGCAATTCGCCCAATGAGTCCTTGATATTAAGTTGTTTTCAGCCAATTTAATGGATTTTTGAAAATTTCACTTTTTTATGAAAATATCCACTAAATGAGGGAATAATATGTGTGAGGGTACCACAGGAGAGTTCAAAATGTGTGTGGGTAGAATATATATCCCACGGGGGTAAAATTGAAAAAAGTTGAAAAAAATTTTTTTTTGGACTTAGTCATTTTTCCGGCGTTTATCAGACTTTCAGATAGGGGAAATGTCATTGAGCGTTCTGATTTCAGTTCCAGAGCGATTCGCCCAATGATTCCTTGATATTTAGTCGTTTTCAGCCAATTTTCTGGATTTTTGAAAATTTCACTTTTTTGTGAAAATATCCACTAAATGAGGGAATAATATGTGTGAGGGTACCCCAGGAGAGTTCCAAATGTGTGTGGGTAGAATATATATCCCACGGGGGTAAAATTGAAAAAAGTTGAAAAACATTTTTTTTTGGACTTAGTCATTTTTCCGGCGTTTATTAGACTTTCAGATAGGGGAAATGTCATTGAACGTTCCGATTTCAATTCCAGAGCAATTCGACCCAATGAGTCCTTGATATTAAGTCGTTTTCAGCCAATTTTCTGGATTTTTGAAAATTTCACTTTTTTGTGAAAATATCCACTAAATGAGGGAATAATATGTGTGAGGGTACCACAGGAGAGTTCCAAATGTGTGTGGGTAGAATATATATCCCACGGGGGTAAAATTGAAAAAAGTTGAAAAATATTTTTTTTTGGACTTAGTCATTTTTCCGGCGTTTATCAGACTTTCAGATAGGGGAAATGTCAGTGAGCGTTCCGATTTCAATTCCAGAGCAATTCGCCCAATGAGTCCTTGATATTAAGTTGTTTTCAGCCAATTTTCTGGATTTTTGAAAATTTCACTTTTTTATGAAAATATCCACTAAATGAGGGAATAATATGTGTGAGGGTACCACAGGAGAGTTCCAAATGTGTGTGGGTAGAATATATATCCAACGGGGGTAAAATTGAAAAAAGTTGAAAAACATTTTTTTTTGGACTTAGTCATTTTTCCGGCGTTTATCAGACTTTCAGATAGGGGAAATGTCATTGAGCGTTCTGATTTCAGTTCCAGAGCGATTCGCCCAATGATTCCTTGATATTTAGTCGTTTTCAGCCAATTTTCTGGATTTTTGAAAATTTCACTTTTTTGTGAAAATATCCACTAAATGAGGGAATAATATGTGTGAGGGTACCCCAGGAGAGTTCCAAATGTGTGTGGGTAGAATATATATCCCACGGGGGTAAAATTGAAAAAAGTTGAAAAACATTTTTTTTTGGACTTAGTCATTTTTCCGGCGTTTATCAGACTTTCAGATAGGGGAAATGTCAGTGAGCGTTCCGATTTCAATTCCAGAGCAATTCGCCCAATGAGTCCTTGATATTAAGTTGTTTTCAGCCAATTTTCTGGATTTTTGAAAATTTCACTTTTTTATGAAAATATCCACTAAATGAGGGAATAATATGTGTGAGGGTACCACAGGAGAGTTCCAAATGTGTGTGGGTAGAATATATATCCAACGGGGGTAAAATTGAAAAAAGTTGAAAAACATTTTTTTTTGGACTTAGTCATTTTTCCGGCGTTTATCAGACTTTCAGATAGGGGAAATGTCAGTGAGCGTTCCGATTTCAATTCCAGAGCAATTCGCCCAATGAGTCCTTGATATTAAGTCGTTTTCAGCCAATTTTCTGGATTTTTGAAAATTTAACTTTTTTATGAAAATATCCACTAAATGAGGGAATAATATGTGTGAGGGTACCACAGGAGAGTTCCAAATGTGTGTGGGTAGAATATATATCCAACGGGGGTAAAATTGAAAAAAGTTGAAAAACATTTTTTTTTGGACTTAGTCATTTTTCCGGCGTTTATCAGACTTTCAGATAGGGGAAATGTCAGTGAGCGTTCCGATTTCAATTCCAGAGCAATTCGCCCAATGAGTCCTTGATATTAAGTCGTTTTCAGCCAATTTTCTGTATTTTTGAAAATTTCACTTTTTTATGAAAATATCCACTAAATGAGGGAATAATATGTGTGAGGGTACCACAGGAGAGTTCCAAATGTGTGTGGGTAGAATATATATCCCACGGGGGTAAAATTGAAAAAAGTTGAAAAACATTTTTTTTTGGACTTAGTCATTTTTCCGGCGTTTATTAGACTTTCAGATAGGGGAAATGTCAGTGAACGTTCCGATTTCAATTCCAGAGCAATTCGACCCAATGAGTCCTTGATATTAAGTCGTTTTCAGCCAATTTTCTGGATTTTTGAAAATGTCACTTTTTTATGAAAATATCCACTAAATGAGGGAATAATATGTGTGAGGGTACCACAGGAGAGTTCCAAATGTGTGTGGGTAGAATATATATCCCACGGGGGTAAAATTGAAAAAAGTTGAAAAAAATTTTTTTTTGGACTTAGTCATTTTTCCGGCGTTTATCAGACTTTCAGATAGGGGAAATGTCATTGAGCGTTCTGATTTCAGTTCCAGAGTGATTCGCCCAATGATTCCTTGATATTTAGTCGTTTTCAGCCAATTTTCTGGATTTTTGAAAATTTAACTTTTTTATGAAAATATCCACTAAATGAGGGAATAATATGTGTGAGGGTACCACAGGAGAGTTCCAAATGTGTGTGGGTAGAATATATATCCAACGGGGGTAAAATTGAAAAAAGTTGAAAAACATTTTTTTTTGGACTTAGTCATTTTTCCGGCATTTATCAGACTTTCAGATAGGGGAAATGTCAGTGAGCGTTCCGATTTCAATTCCAGAGCAATTCGCCCAATGAGTCCTTGATATTAAGTCGTTTTCAGCCAATTTTCTGGATTTTTTGAAAATGTCACTTTTTTATGAAAATATCCACTAAATGAGGGAATAATATGTGTGAGGGTACCACAGGAGAGTTCCAAATGTGTGTGGGTAGAATATATATCCAACGGGGGTAAAATTGAAAAAAGTTGAAAAACATTTTTTTTTGGACTTAGTCATTTTTCCGGCGTTTATCAGACTTTCAGATAGGGGAAATGTCGGTGAGCGTTCTGATTTCAGTTCCAGAGCGATTCGCCCAATGAGTCCTTGATATTTAATCGTTTTCAGCCAATTTTCTGGATTTTTGAAAATTTCACTTTTTTGTGAAAATATCCACTAAATGAGGGAATAATATGTGTGAGGGTACCCCAGGAGAGTTCCAAATGTGTGTGGGTAGAATATATATCCCACGGGGGTAAAATTGAAAAAAGTTGAAAAACATTTTTTTTAGACTTAGTCATTTTTCCGGCGTTTATCAGACTTTCAGATAGGGGAAATGTCAGTGAGCGTTCCGATTTCAATTCCAGAGCAATTCGCCCAATGAGTCCTTGATATTAAGTCGTTTTCAGCCAATTTTCTGTATTTTTGAAAATTTCACTTTTTTATGAAAATATCCACTAAATGAGGGAATAATATGTGTGAGGGTACCACAGGAGAGTTCCAAATGTGTGTGGGTAGAATATATATCCCACGGGGGTAAAATTGAAAAAAGTTGAAAAACATTTTTTTTTGGACTTAGTCATTTTTCCGGCGTTTATTAGACTTTCAGATAGGGGAAATGTCAGTGAACGTTCCGATTTCAATTCCAGAGCAATTCGACCCAATGAGTCCTTGATATTAAGTCGTTTTCAGCCAATTTTCTGGATTTTTGAAAATTTCACTTTTTTGTGAAAATATCCACTAAATGAGGGAATAATATGTGTGAGGGTACCACAGGAGAGTTCCAAATGTGTGTGGGTAGAATATATATCCCACGGGGGTAAAATTGAAAAAAGTTGAAAAACATTTTTTTTTGGACTTAGTCATTTTTCCGGCGTTTATCAGACTTTCAGATAGGGGAAATGTCAGTGAGCGTTCCGATTTCAATTCCAGAGCAATTCGCCCAATGAGTCCTTGATATTAAGTTGTTTTCAGCCAATTTTCTGGATTTTTGAAAATTTCACTTTTTTATGAAAATATCCACTAAATGAGGGAATAATATGTGTGAGGGTACCACAGGAGAGTTCCAAATGTGTGTGGGTAGAATATATATCCCACGGGGGTAAAATTGAAAAAAGTTGAAAAAAATTTTTTTTTGGACTTAGTCATTTTTCCGGCGTTTATCAGACTTTCAGATAGGGGAAATGTCATTGAGCGTTCTGATTTCAGTTCCAGAGCGATTCGCCCAATGATTCCTTGATATTTACTCGTTTTCAGCCAATTTTCTGGATTTTTGAAAATTTAACTTTTTTATGAAAATATCCACTAAATGAGGGAATAATATGTGTGAGGGTACCACAGGAGAGTTCCAAATGTGTGTGGGTAGAATATATATCCAACGGGGGTAAAATTGAAAAAAGTTGAAAAACATTTTTTTTTGGACTTAGTCATTTTTCCGGCGTTTATCAGACTTTCAGATAGGGGAAATGTCAGTGAGCGTTCCGATTTCAATTCCAGAGCAATTCGCCCAATGAGTCCTTGATATTAAGTCGTTTTCAGCCAATTTTCTGGATTTTTTGAAAATGTCACTTTTTTATGAAAATATCCACTAAATGAGGGAATAATATGTGTGAGGGTACCACAGGAGAGTTCCAAATGTGTGTGGGTAGAATATATATCCAACGGGGGTAAAATTGAAAAAAGTTGAAAAACATTTTTTTTTGGACTTAGTCATTTTTCCGGCGTTTATCAGACTTTCAGATAGGGGAAATGTCGGTGAGCGTTCTGATTTCAGTTCCAGAGCGATTCGCCCAATGAGTCCTTGATATTTAATCGTTTTCAGCCAATTTTCTGGATTTTTGAAAATTTCACTTTTTTGTGAAAATATCCACTAAATGAGGGAATAATATGTGTGAGGGTACCCCAGGAGAGTTCCAAATGTGTGTGGGTAGAATATATATCCCACGGGGGTAAAATTGAAAAAAGTTGAAAAACATTTTTTTTAGACTTAGTCATTTTTCCGGCGTTTATCAGACTTTCAGATAGGGGAAATGTCAGTGAGCGTTCCGATTTCAATTCCAGAGCAATTCGCCCAATGAGTCCTTGATATTAAGTTGTTTTCAGCCAATTTTCTGGATTTTTGAAAATTTCACTTTTTTATGAAAATATCCACTAAATGAGGGAATAATATGTGTGAGGGTACCACAGGAGAGTTCCAAATGTGTGTGGGTAGAATATCTATCCCACGGGGGTAAAATTGAAAAAAGTTGAAAAAATTTTTTTTTGGACTTAGTCATTTTTCCGGCGTTTAACAGACTTTCAGATAGGGGAAATGTCATTGAGCGTTCTGATTTCAGTTCCAGAGCGATTCGCCCAATGATTCCTTGATATTTAGTCGTTTTCAGCCAATTTTCTGGATTTTTGAAAATTTCACTTTTTTGTGAAAATATCCACTAAATGAGGGAATAATATGTGTGAGGGTACCACAGGAGAGTTCCAAATGTGTGTGGGTAGAATATATATCCCACGGGGGTAAAATTGAAAAAAGTTGAAAAATATTTTTTTTTGGACTTAGTCATTTTTCCGGCGTTTATCAGACTTTCAGATAGGGGAAATGTCAGTGAGCGTTCCGATTTCAATTCCAGAGCAATTCGCCCAATGAGTCCTTGATATTAAGTCGTTTTCAGCCAATTTTCTGGATTTTTGAAAATGTCACTTTTTTATGAAAATATCCACTAAATGAGGGAATAATATGTGTGAGGGTACCACAGGAGAGTTCCAAATGTGTGTGGGTAGAATATATATCCCACGGGGGTAAAACTGAAAAAAGTTGAAAAACATTTTTTTTTGGACTTAGTCATTTTTCCGGCGTTTATTAGACTTTCAGATAGGGGAAATGTCAGTGAACGTTCCGATTTCAATTCCAGAGCAATTCGACCCAATGAGTCCTTGATATTAAGTCGTTTTCAGCCAATTTTCTGGATTTTTGAAAATTTCACTTTTTTGTGAAAATATCCACTAAATGAGGGAATAATATGTGTGAGGGTACCACAGGAGAGTTCCAAATGTGTGTGGGTAGAATATATATCCCACGGGGGTAAAATTGAAAAAAGTTGAAAAACATTTTTTTTTGGACTTAGTCATTTTTCCGGCGTTTATCAGACTTTCAGATAGGGGAAATGTCGGTGAGCATTCTGATTTCAGTTCCAGAGCGATTCGCCCAATGAGTCCTTGATATTTAATCGTTTTCAGCCAATTTTCTGGATTTTTGAAAATTTCACTTTTTTGTGAAAATATCCACTAAATGAGGGAATAATATGTGTGAGGGTACCACAGGAGAGTTCCAAATGTGTGTGGGTAGAATATCTATCCCACGGGGGTAAAATTGAAAAAAGTTGAAAAAATTTTTTTTTGGACTTAGTCATTTTTCCGGCGTTTAACAGACTTTCAGATAGGGGAAATGTCATTGAGCGTTCTGATTTCAGTTCCAGAGCGATTCGCCCAATGATTCCTTGATATTTAGTCGTTTTCAGCCAATTTTCTGGATTTTTGAAAATTTCACTTTTTTGTGAAAATATCCACTAAATGAGGGAATAATATGTGTGAGGGTACCACAGGAGAGTTCCAAATGTGTGTGGGTAGAATATATATCCCACGGGGGTAAAATTGAAAAAAGTTGAAAAATATTTTTTTTTGGACTTAGTCATTTTTCCGGCGTTTATCAGACTTTCAGATAGGGGAAATGTCATTGAGCGTTCTGATTTCAGTTCCAGAGCGATTCGCCCAATGATTCCTTGATATTTAGTCGTTTTCAGCCAATTTTCTGGATTTTTGAAAATTTCACTTTTTTGTGAAAATATCCACTAAATGAGGGAATAATATGTGTGAGGGTACCCCAGGAGAGTTCCAAATGTGTGTGGGTAGAATATATATCCCACGGGGGTAAAATTGAAAAAAGTTGAAAAACATTTTTTTTTGGACTTAGTCATTTTTCCGGCGTTTATTAGACTTTCAGATAGGGGAAATGTCAGTGAACGTTCCGATTTCAATTCCAGAGCAATTCGACCAAATGAGTCCTTGATATTAAGTCGTTTTCAGCCAATTTTCTGGATTTTTGAAAATTTAACTTTTTTATGAAAATATCCACTAAATGAGGGAATAATATGTGTGAGGGTACCACAGGAGAGTTCCAAATGTGTGTGGGTAGAATATATATCCAACGGGGGTAAAATTGAAAAAAGTTGAAAAACATTTTTTTTTGGACTTAGTCATTTTTCCGGCGTTTATCAGACTTTCAGATAGGGGAAATGTCATTGAGCGTTCTGATTTCAGTTCCAGAGCGATTCGCCCAATGATTCCTTGATATTTAGTCGTTTTCAGCCAATTTTCTGGATTTTTGAAAATTTCACTTTTTTGTGAAAATATCCACTAAATGAGGGAATAATATGTGTGAGGGTACCCCAGGAGAGTTCCAAATGTGTGTGGGTAGAATATATATCCCACGGGGGTAAAATTGAAAAAAGTTGAAAAACATTTTTTTTTGGACTTAGTCATTTTTCCGGCGTTTATCAGACTTTCAGATAGGGGAAATGTCAGTGAGCGTTCCGATTTCAATTCCAGAGCAATTCGCCCAATGAGTCCTTGATATTAAGTCGTTTTCAGCCAATTTTCTGGATTTTTGAAAATTTTACTTTTTTATGAAAATATCCACTAAATGAGGGAATAATATGTGTGAGGATACCACAGGAGAGTTCCAAATGTGTGTGGGTAGAATATATATCCAACGGGGGTAAAATTGAAAAAAGTTGAAAAACATTTTTTTTTGGACTTAGTCATTTTTCCGGCGTTTATCAGACTTTCAGATAGGGGAAATGTCATTGAGCGTTCTGATTTCAGTTCCAGAGCGATTCGCCCAATGATTCCTTGATATTTAGTCGTTTTCAGCCAATTTTCTGGATTTTTGAAAATTTCACTTTTTTGTGAAAATATCCACTAAATGAGGGAATAATATGTGTGAGGGTACCCCAGGAGAGTTCCAAATGTGTGTGGGTAGAATATATATCCCACGGGGGTAAAATTGAAAAAAGTTGAAAAACATTTTTTTTTGGACTTAGTCATTTTTCCGGCGTTTATCAGACTTTCAGATAGGGGAAATGTCAGTGAGCGTTCCGATTTCAATTCCAGAGCAATTCGCCCAATGAGTCCTTGATATTAAGTCGTTTTCAGCCAATTTTCTGGATTTTTGAAAATGTCACTTTTTTATGAAAATATCCACTAAATGAGGGAATAATATGTGTGAGGGTACCACAGGAGAGTTCCAAATGTGTGTGGGTAGAATATATATCCCACGGGGGTAAAATTGAAAAAAGTTGAAAAACATTTTTTTTTGGACTTAGTCATTTTTCCGGCGTTTATTAGACTTTCAGATAGGGGAAATGTCAGTGAACGTTCCGATTTCAATTCCAGAGCAATTCGACCAAATGAGTCCTTGATATTAAGTCGTTTTCAGCCAATTTTCTGGATTTTTGAAAATTTAACTTTTTTATGAAAATATCCACTAAATGAGGGAATAATATGTGTGAGGATACCACAGGAGAGTTCCAAATGTGTGTGGGTAGAATATATATCCAACGGGGGTAAAATTGAAAAAAGTTGAAAAACATTTTTTTTTGGACTTAGTCATTTTTCCGGCGTTTATCAGACTTTCAGATAGGGGAAATGTCAGTGAGCGTTCCGATTTCAACTCCAGAGCAATTCGCCCAATGAGTCCTTGATATTAAGTCGTTTTCAGCCAATTTTCTGGATTTTTGAAAATTTTACTTTTTTATGAAAATATCCACTAAATGAGGGAATAATATGTGTGAGGATACCACAGGAGAGTTCCAAATGTGTGTGGGTAGAATATATATCCACCGGGGGTAAAATTGAAAAAAGTTGAAAAACATTTTTTTTTGGACTTAGTCATTTTTCCGGCGTTTATCAGACTTTCAGATAGGGGAAATGTCATTGAGCGTTCTGATTTCAGTTCCAGAGCGATTCGCCCAATGATTCCTTGATATTTAGTCGTTTTCAGCCAATTTTCTGGATTTTTGAAAATTTCACTTTTTTGTGAAAATATCCACTAAATGAGGGAATAATATGTGTGAGGGTACCCCAGGAGAGTTCCAAATGTGTGTGGGTAGAATATATATCCCACGGGGGTAAAATTGAAAAAAGTTGAAAAACATTTTTTTTTGGACTTAGTCATTTTTCCGGCGTTTATCAGACTTTCAGATAGGGGAAATGTCAGTGAGCGTTCCGATTTCAATTCCAGAGCAATTCGCCCAATGAGTCCTTGATATTAAGTCGTTTTCAGCCAATTTTCTGGATTTTTGAAAATGTCACTTTTTTATGAAAATATCCACTAAATGAGGGAAAAATATGTGTGAGGGTACCACAGGAGAGTTCCAAATGTGTGTGGGTAGAATATATATTTCACGGGGGTAAAATTGAAAAAAGTTGAAAAACATTTTATTTTGGACTTAGTCATTTTTCCGGCGTTTATCAGACTTTCAGATAGGGGACATGTCGGTGAGCGTTCTGATTTCAGTTCCAGAGCGATTCGCCCAATGAGTCCTTGATATTTAGTCGTTTTCAGCCAATTTTCTTGATTTTTGAAAATTTCACTTTTTTGTGAAAATATCCACTAAATGAGGGAATAATATGTGTGAGAGTACCCCAGGAGAGTTCCAAATGTGTGTGGGTAGAATATATATCCCACGGGGGTAAAATTGAAAAAAGTTGAAAAACATTTTTTTTGGACTTAGTCATTTTTCCGGCGTTTATCAGACTTTCAGATAGGGGAAATGTCAGTGAGCGTTCCGATTTCAATTCCAGAGCGATTCGCCCAATGAGTCCTTGATATTAAGTCGTTTTCAGCCAATTTTCTGGATTTTTGAAAATTTTACTTTTTTATGAAAATATCCACTAAATGAGGGAATAATATGTGTGAGGATACCACAGGAGAGTTCCAAATGTGTGTGGGTAGAATATATATCCAACGGGGGTAAAATTGAAAAAAGTTGAAAAACATTTTTTTTTGGACTTAGTCATTTTTCCGGCGTTTATCAGACTTTCAGATAGGGGAAATATCAGTGAGCGTTCCGATTTCAATTCCAGAGCAATTCGCCCAATGAGTCCTTGATATTAAGTCGTTTTCAGCCAATTTTCTGGATTTTTGAAAATTTAACTTTTTTATGAAAATATCCACTAAATGAGGGAATAATATGTGTGAGGGTACCACAGGAGAGTTCCAAATGTGTGTGGGTAGAATATATATTTCACGGGGGTAAAATTGAAAAAAGTTGAAAAACATTTTATTTTGGACTTAGTCATTTTTCCGGCGTTTATCAGACTTTCAGATAGGGGAAATGTCGGTGAGCGTTCTGATTTCAGTTCCAGAGCGATTCGCCCAATGAGTCCTTGATATTTAGTCGTTTTCAGCCAATTTTCTGGATTTTTGAAAATTTCACTTTTTTGTGAAAATATCCACTAAATGAGGGAATAATATGTGTGAGGGTACCCCAGGAGAGTTCCAAATGTGTGTGGGTAGAATATATATCCCACGGGGGTAAAATTGAAAAAAGTTGAAAAACATTTTTTTTGGACTTAGTCATTTTTCCGGCGTTTATCAGACTTTCAGATAGGGGAAATGTCAGTGAGCGTTCCGATTTCAATTCCAGAGCAATTCGCCCAATGAGTCCTTGATATTAAGTTGTTTTCAGCCAATTTTCTGGATTTTTGAAAATTTCACTTTTTTATGAAAATATCCACTAAATGAGGGAATAATATGTGTGAGGGTACCACAGGAGAGTTCCAAATGTGTGTGGGTAGAATATATATCCCACGGGGGTAAAATTGAAAAAAGTTGAAAAAATTTTTTTTTGGACTTAGTCATTTTTCCGGCGTTTAACAGACTTTCAGATAGGGGAAATGTCATTGAGCGTTCTGATTTCAGTTCCAGAGCGATTCGCCCAATGATTCCTTGATATTTAGTCGTTTTCAGCCAATTTTCTGGATTTTTGAAAATTTAACTTTTTTATGATAATATCCACTAAATGAGGGAATAATATGTGTGAGGGTACCACAGGAGAGTTCCAAATGTGTGTGGGTAGAATATATATCCCACGGGGGTAAAATTGAAAAAAGTTGAAAAACATTTTTTTTGGACTTAGTCATTTTTCCGGCGTTTATCAGAGTTTCAGATAGGGGAAATGTCAGTGAGCGTTCCGATTTCAATTCCAGAGCAATTCGCCCAATGAGTCCTTGATATTAAGTCGTTTTCAGCCAATTTTCTGGATTTTTGAAAATTTAACTTTTTTATGAAAATATCCACTAAATGAGGGAATAATATGTGTGAGGGTACCACAGGAGAGTTCCAAGTGTGTGTGGGTAGAATATATATCCCACGGGGGTAAAATTGAAAAAAGTTGAAAAACATTTTTTTTGGACTTAGTTATTTTTCCGGCGTTTATCAGACTTTCAGATAGGGGAAATGTCGGTGAGCGTTCTGATTTCAGTTCCAGAGCGATTCGCCCAATGAGTCCTTGATATTTAGTCGTTTTCAGCCAATTTTCTGGATTTTTGAAAATTTCACTTTTTTGTGAAAGTATCCACTAAATGAGGGAATAATATGTGTGAGGGTACCCCAGGAGAGTTCCAAATGTGTGTGGGTAGAATATATATCCCACGGGGGTAAAATTGAAAAAAGTTGAAAAATATTTTTTTTTGAACTTAGTCATTTTTCCGGCGTTTATCAGACTTTCGGATAGGGGAAATGTCAGTGAGCGTTCCGATTTCAATTCCAGAGCAATTCGCCCAATGAGTCCTTGATATTAAGTTGTTTTCAGCCAATTTTCTGGATTTTTGAAAATTTCACTTTTTTATGAAAATATCCACTAAATGAGGGAATAATATGTGTGAGGGTACCACAGGAGAGTTCCAAATGTGTGTGGGTAGAATATATATCCCACGGGGGTAAAATTGAAAAAAGTTGAAAAAAATTTTTTTGGACTTAGTCATTTTTCCGGCGTTTAACAGACTTTCAGATAGGGGAAATGTCATTGAGCGTTCTGATTTCAGTTCCAGAGCGATTCGCCCAATGATTCCTTGATATTTAGTCGTTTTCAGCCAATTTTCTGGATTTTTAAAAATTTCATTTTTTGTGAAAATATCCACTAAATGAGGGAATAATATGTGTGAGGGTACCACAGGAGAGTTCCAAATGTGTGTGGGTAGAATATATATCCCACGGGGGTAAAATTGAAAAAAGTTGAAAAAAATTTTTTTTGGACTTAGTCATTTTTCCGGCGTTTAACAGACTTTCAGATAGGGGAAATGTCAGTGAGCATTCCGATTTCAATTCCAGAGCAATTCGCCCAATGAGTTCTTGATATTAAGTCGTTTTCAGCCAATTTTCTGTATTTTTGAAAATTTCACTTTTTTATGAAAATATCCACTAAATGAGGGAATAATATGTGTGAGGGTACCCCAGGAGAGTTCCAAATGTGTGTGGGTAGAATATATATCCCACGGGGGTAAAATTGAAAAAAGTTGAAAAACATTTTTTTTGGACTTAGTCATTTTTCCGGCGTTTATCAGACTTTCAGATAGGGGAAATGTCAGTGAGCGTTCTGATTTCAATTCCAGAGCAATTCGCCCAATGAGTCCTTGATATTAAGTCGTTTTCAGCCAATTTTCTGGATTTTTGAAAATTTAACTTTTTTATGAAAATATCCACTAAATGAGGGAATAATATGTGTGAGGGTACCACAGGAGAGTTCCAAGTGTGTGTGGGTAGAATATATATCCCACGGGGGTAAAATTGAAAAAAGTTGAAAAACATTTTTTTTGGACTTAGTCATTTTTCCGGCGTTTATCAGACTTTCAGATAGGGGAAATGTCGGTGAGCGTTCTGATTTCAGTTCCAGAGCGATTCGCCCAATGAGTCCTTGATATTTAGTCGTTTTCAGCCAATTTTCTGGATTTTTGAAAATTTCACTTTTTTGTGAAAATATCCACTAAATGAGGGAATAATATGTGTGAGGGTACCCCAGGAGAGTTCCAAATGTGTGTGGGTAGAATATATATCCCACGGGGGTAAAATTGAAAAAAGTTGAAAAAATTTTTTTTTGGACTTAGTCATTTTTCCGGCGTTTAACAGACTTTCAGATAGGGGAAATGTCATTGAGCGTTCTGATTTCAGTTCCAGAGCGATTCGCCCAATGATTCCTTGATATTTAGTCGTTTTCAGCCAATTTTCTGGATTTTTAAAAATTTCACTTTTTTGTGAAAATATCCACTAAATGAGGGAATAATATGTGTGAGGGTACCACAGGAGAGTTCCAAATGTGTGTGGGTAGAATATATATTTCACGGGGGTAAAATTGAAAAAAGTTGAAAAACATTTTATTTTGGACTTAGTCATTTTTCCGGCGTTTATCAGACTTTCAGATACGGGAAATGTCGGTGAGCGTTCTGATTTCAGTTCCAGAGCGATTCGCCCAATGAGTCCTTGATATTTAGTCGTTTTCAGCCAATTTTCTGGATTTTTGAAAATTTCACTTTTTTGTGAAAATATCCACTAAATGAGGGAATAATATGTGTGAGGGTACCCCAGGAGAGTTCCAAATGTGTGTGGGTAGAATATATATCCCACGGGGGTAAAATTGAAAAAAGTTGAAAAACATTTTTTTTGGACTTAGTCATTTTTCCGGCGTTTATCAGACTTTCAGATAGGGGAAATGTCAGTGAGCGTTCCGATTTCAATTCCAGAGCAATTCGCCCAATGAGTCCTTGATATTAAGTCGTTTTCAGCCAATTTTCTGGATTTTTGAAAATTTAACTTTTTTATGAAAATATCCACTAAATGAGGGAATAATATGTGTGAGGGTACCACATGAGAGTTCCAAATGTGTGTGGGTAGAATATATATCCCACGGGGGTAAAATTGAAAAAAGTTGAAAAAAATTTTTTTTTGGACTTAGTCATTTTTCCGGCGTTTATCAGACTTTCAAGACTTTCAGATAGGGGAAATGTCATTGAGCGTTCTGATTTCAGTTCCAGAGCGATTCGCCCAATGATTCCTTGATATTTAGTCGTTTTCAGCCAATTTTCTGGATTTTTGAAAATTTCACTTTTTTATGATAATATCCACTAAATGAGGGAATAATATGTGTGAGGGTACCACAGGAGAGTTCCAAATGTGTGTGGGTAGAATATATATCCCACGGGGGTAAAATTGAAAAAAGTTGAAAAACATTTTTTTTGGACTTAGTCATTTTTCCGGCGTTTATCAGAGTTTCAGATAGGGGAAATGTCAGTGAGCGTTCCGATTTCAATTCCAGAGCAATTCGCCCAATGAGTCTTTGATATTAAGTCGTTTTCAGCCAATTTTCTGGATTTTTGAAAATTTAACTTTTTTATGAAAATATCCACTAAATGAGGGAATAATATGTGTGAGGGTACCACAGGAGAGTTCCAAGTGTGTGTGGGTAGAATATATATCCCACGGGGGTAAAATTGAAAAAAGTTGAAAAACATTTTTTTTGGACTTAGTCATTTTTCCGGCGTTTATCAGACTTTCAGATAGGGGAAATGTCGGTGAGCGTTCTGATTTCAGTTCCAGAGCGATTCGCCCAATGAGTCCTTGATATTTAGTCGTTTTCAGCCAATTTTCTGGATTTTTGAAAATTTCACTTTTTTGTGAAAATATCCACTAAATGAGGGAATAATATGTGTGAGGGTACCCCAGGAGAGTTCCAAATGTGTGTGGGTAGAATATATATTTCACGGGGGTAAAATTGAAAAAAGTTGAAAAACATTTTATTTTGGACTTAGTCATTTTTCCGGCGTTTATCAGACTTTCAGATAGGGGAAATGTCGGTGAGCGTTCTGATTTCAGTTCCAGAGCGATTCGCCCAATGAGTCCTTGATATTTAGTCGTTTTCAGCCAATTTTCTGGATTTTTGAAAATTTCACTTTTTTGTGAAAATATCCACTAAATGAGGGAATAATATGTGTGAGGGTACCCCAGGAGAGTTCCAAATGTGTGTGGGTAGAATATATATCCCACGGGGGTAAAATTGAAAAAAGTTGAAAAACATTTTTTTTGGACTTAGTCATTTTTCCGGCGTTTATCAGACTTTCAGATAGGGGAAATGTCAGTGAGCGTTCCGATTTCAATTCCAGAGCAATTCGCCCAATGAGTCCTTGATATTAAGTCGTTTTCAGCCAATTTTCTGGATTTTTGAAAATTTAACTTTTTTATGAAAATATCCACTAAATGAGGGAATAATATGTGTGAGGGTACCACATGAGAGTTCCAAATGTGTGTGGGTAGAATATATATCCCACGGGGGTAAAATTGAAAAAAGTTGAAAAAAATTTTTTTTTGGACTTAGTCATTTTTCCGGCGTTTATCAGACTTTCAGATAGGGGAAATGTCATTGAGCGTTCTGATTTCAGTTCCAGAGCGATTCGCCCAATGATTCCTTGATATTTAGTCGTTTTCAGCCAATTTTCTGGATTTTTGAAAATTTCACTTTTTTATGATAATATCCACTAAATGAGGGAATAATATGTGTGAGGGTACCACAGGAGAGTTCCAAATGTGTGTGGGTAGAATATATATCCCACGGGGTTAAATTGAAAAAAGTTGAAAAACATTTTTTTTGGACTTAGTCATTTTTCCGGCGTTTATCAGAGTTTCAGATAGGGGAAATGTCAGTGAGCGTTCCGATTTCAATTCCAGAGCAATTCGCCCAATGAGTCTTTGATATTAAGTCGTTTTCAGCCAATTTTCTGGATTTTTGAAAATTTAACTTTTTTATGAAAATATCCACTAAATGAGGGAATAATATGTGTGAGGGTAACACAGGAGAGTTCCAAGTGTGTGTGGGTAGAATATATATCCCACGGGGGTAAAATTGAAAAAAGTTGAAAAACATTTTTTTTGGACTTAGTTATTTTTCCGGCGTTTATCAGACTTTCAGATAGGGGAAATGTCGGTGAGCGTTCTGATTTCAGTTCCAGAGCCATTCGCCCAATGATTCCTTGATATTTAGTCGTTTTCAGCCAATTTTCTGGATTTTTAAAAATTTCATTTTTTGTGAAAATATCCACTAAATGAGGGAATAATATGTGTGAGGGTACCACAGGAGAGTTCCAAATGTGTGTGGGTAGAATATATATCCCACGGGGGTAAAATTGAAAAAAGTTGAAAAAAATTTTTTTTGGACTTAGTCATTTTTCCGGCGTTTAACAGACTTTCAGATAGGGGAAATGTCAGTGAGCGTTCCGATTTCAATTCCAGAGCAATTCGCCCAATGAGTTCTTGATATTAAGTCGTTTTCAGCCAATTTTCTGTATTTTTGAAAATTTCACTTTTTTATGAAAATATCCACTAAATGAGGGAATAATATGTGTGAGGGTACCCCAGGAGAGTTCCAAATGTGTGTGGGTAGAATATATATCCCACGGGGGTAAAATTGAAAAAAGTTGAAAAACATTTTTTTTGGACTTAGTCATTTTTCCGGCGTTTATCAGACTTTCAGATAGGGGAAATGTCAGTGAGCGTTCTGATTTCAATTCCAGAGCAATTCGCCCAATGAGTCCTTGATATTAAGTCGTTTTCAGCCAATTTTCTGGATTTTTGAAAATTTAACTTTTTTATGAAAATATCCACTAAATGAGGGAATAATATGTGTGAGGGTACCACAGGAGAGTTCCAAGTGTGTGTGGGTAGAATATATATCCCACGGGGGTAAAATTGAAAAAAGTTGAAAAACATTTTTTTTGGACTTAGTCATTTTTCCGGCGTTTATCAGACTTTCAGATAGGGGAAATGTCAGTGAGCGTTCCGATTTCAATTCCAGAGCAATTCGCCCAATGAGTCCTTGATATTAACTCGTTTTCAGCCAATTTTCTGGATTTTTGAAAATTTTACTTTTTTATGAAAATATCCACTAAATGAGGGAATAATATGTGTGAGGGTACCACATGAGAGTTCCAAATGTGTGTGGGTAGAATATATATCCCACGGGGGTAAAATTGAAAAAAGTTGAAAAAAATTTTTTTTTGGACTTAGTCATTTTTCCGGCGTTTATCAGACTTTCAGATAGGGGAAATGTCATTGAGCGTTCTGATTTCAGTTCCAGAGCGATTCGCCCAATGATTCCTTGATATTTAGTCGTTTTCAGCCAATTTTCTGGATTTTTGAAAATGTCACTTTTTTATGATAATATCCACTAAATGAGGGAATAATATGTGTGAGGGTACCACAGGAGAGTTCCAAATGTGTGTGGGTAGAATATATATCCCACGGGGTTAAATTGAAAAAAGTTGAAAAACATTTTTTTTGGACTTAGTCATTTTTCCGGCGTTTAACAGACTTTCAGATAGGGGAAATGTCAGTGAGCGTTCCGATTTCAATTCCAGAGCAATTCGCCCAATGAGTTCTTGATATTAAGTCGTTTTCAGCCAATTTTCTGGATTTTTGAAAATTTCACTTTTTTATGAAAATATCCACTAAATGAGGGAATAATATGTGTGAGGGTACCCCAGGAGAGTTCCAAATGTGTGTGGGTAGAATATATATCCCACGGGGGTAAAATTGAAAAAAGTTGAAAAACATTTTTATTGGACTTAGTCATTTTTCCGGCGTTTATCAGACTTTCAGATAGGGGAAATGTCAGTGAGCGTTCTGATTTCAATTCCAGAGCAATTCGCCCAATGAGTCCTTGATATTAAGTCGTTTTCAGCCAATTTTCTGGATTTTTGAAAATTTAACTTTTTTATGAAAATATCCACTAAATGAGGGAATAATATGTGTGAGGGTACCACAGGAGAGTTCCAAGTGTGTGTGGGTAGAATATATATCCCACGGGGGTAAAATTGAAAAAAGTTGAAAAACATTTTTTTTGGACTTAGTCATTTTTCCGGCGTTTATCAGACTTTCAGATAGGGGAAATGTCGGTGAGCGTTCTGATTTCAGTTCCAGAGCGATTCGCCCAATGAGTCCTTGATATTTAGTCGTTTTCAGCCAATTTTCTGGATTTTTGAAAATTTCACTTTTTTGTGAAAATATCCACTAAATGAGGGAATAATATGTGTGAGGGTACCCCAGGAGAGTTCCAAATGTGTGTGGGTAGAATATATATCCCACGGGGGTAAAATTGAAAAAAGTTGAAAAAATTTTTTTTTGGACTTAGTCATTTTTCCGGCGTTTAACAGACTTTCAGATAGGGGAAATGTCATTGAGCGTTCTGATTTCAGTTCCAGAGCGATTCGCCCAATGATTCCTTGATATTTAGTCGTTTTCAGCCAATTTTCTGGATTTTTAAAAATTTCACTTTTTTGTGAAAATATCCACTAAATGAGGGAATAATATGTGTGAGGGTACCACAGGAGAGTTCCAAATGTGTGTGGGTAGAATATATATTTCACGGGGGTAAAATTGAAAAAAGTTGAAAAACATTTTATTTTGGACTTAGTCATTTTTCCGGCGTTTATCAGACTTTCAGATACGGGAAATGTCGGTGAGCGTTCTGATTTCAGTTCCAGAGCGATTCGCCCAATGAGTCCTTGATATTTAGTCGTTTTCAGCCAATTTTCTGGATTTTTGAAAATTTCACTTTTTTGTGAAAATATCCACTAAATGAGGGAATAATATGTGTGAGGGTACCCCAGGAGAGTTCCAAATGTGTGTGGGTAGAATATATATCCCACGGGGGTAAAATTGAAAAAAGTTGAAAAACATTTTTTTTGGACTTAGTCATTTTTCCGGCGTTTATCAGACTTTCAGATAGGGGAAATGTCAGTGAGCGTTCCGATTTCAATTCCAGAGCAATTCGCCCAATGAGTCCTTGATATTAAGTCGTTTTCAGCCAATTTTCTGGATTTTTGAAAATTTAACTTTTTTATGAAAATATCCACTAAATGAGGGAATAATATGTGTGAGGGTACCACATGAGAGTTCCAAATGTGTGTGGGTAGAATATATATCCCACGGGGGTAAAATTGAAAAAAGTTGAAAAAAATTTTTTTTTGGACTTAGTCATTTTTCCGGCGTTTATCAGACTTTCAGATAGGGGAAATGTCATTGAGCGTTCTGATTTCAGTTCCAGAGCGATTCGCCCAATGATTCCTTGATATTTAGTCGTTTTCAGCCAATTTTCTGGATTTTTGAAAATTTCACTTTTTTATGATAATATCCACTAAATGAGGGAATAATATGTGTGAGGGTACCACAGGAGAGTTCCAAATGTGTGTGGGTAGAATATATATCCCACGGGGGTAAAATTGAAAAAAGTTGAAAAACATTTTTTTTGGACTTAGTCATTTTTCCGGCGTTTATCAGAGTTTCAGATAGGGGAAATGTCAGTGAGCGTTCCGATTTCAATTCCAGAGCAATTCGCCCAATGAGTCTTTGATATTAAGTCGTTTTCAGCCAATTTTCTGGATTTTTGAAAATTTAACTTTTTTATGAAAATATCCACTAAATGAGGGAATAATATGTGTGAGGGTACCACAGGAGAGTTCCAAGTGTGTGTGGGTAGAATATATATCCCACGGGGGTAAAATTGAAAAAAGTTGAAAAACATTTTTTTTGGACTTAGTCATTTTTCCGGCGTTTATCAGACTTTCAGATAGGGGAAATGTCGGTGAGCGTTCTGATTTCAGTTCCAGAGCGATTCGCCCAATGAGTCCTTGATATTTAGTCGTTTTCAGCCAATTTTCTGGATTTTTGAAAATTTCACTTTTTTGTGAAAATATCCACTAAATGAGGGAATAATATGTGTGAGGGTACCCGAGGAGAGTTCCAAATGTGTGTGGGTAGAATATATATTTCACGGGGGTAAAATTGAAAAAAGTTGAAAAACATTTTATTTTGGACTTAGTCATTTTTCCGGCGTTTATCAGACTTTCAGATAGGGGAAATGTCGGTGAGCGTTCTGATTTCAGTTCCAGAGCGATTCGCCCAATGAGTCCTTGATATTTAGTCGTTTTCAGCCAATTTTCTGGATTTTTGAAAATTTCACTTTTTTGTGAAAATATCCACTAAATGAGGGAATAATATGTGTGAGGGTACCCCAGGAGAGTTCCAAATGTGTGTGGGTAGAATATATATCCCACGGGGGTAAAATTGAAAAAAGTTGAAAAACATTTTTTTTGGACTTAGTCATTTTTCCGGCGTTTATCAGACTTTCAGATAGGGGAAATGTCAGTGAGCGTTCCGATTTCAATTCCAGAGCAATTCGCCCAATGAGTCCTTGATATTAAGTCGTTTTCAGCCAATTTTCTGGATTTTTGAAAATTTAACTTTTTTATGAAAATATCCACTAAATGAGGGAATAATATGTGTGAGGGTACCACATGAGAGTTCCAAATGTGTGTGGGTAGAATATATATCCCACGGGGGTAAAATTGAAAAAAGTTGAAAAAAATTTTTTTTTGGACTTAGTCATTTTTCCGGCGTTTATCAGACTTTCAGATAGGGGAAATGTCATTGAGCGTTCTGATTTCAGTTCCAGAGCGATTCGCCCAATGATTCCTTGATATTTAGTCGTTTTCAGCCAATTTTCTGGATTTTTGAAAATTTCACTTTTTTATGATAATATCCACTAAATGAGGGAATAATATGTGTGAGGGTACCACAGGAGAGTTCCAAATGTGTGTGGGTAGAATATATATCCCACGGGGTTAAATTGAAAAAAGTTGAAAAACATTTTTTTTGGACTTAGTCATTTTTCCGGCGTTTATCAGACTTTCAGATAGGGGAAATGTCAGTGAGCGTTCCGATTTCAATTCCAGAGCAATTCGCCCAATGAGTCTTTGATATTAAGTCGTTTTCAGCCAATTTTCTGGATTTTTGAAAATTTAACTTTTTTATGAAAATATCCACTAAATGAGGGAATAATATGTGTGAGGGTACCACAGGAGAGTTCCAAGTGTGTGTGGGTAGAATATATATCCCACGGGGGTAAAATTGAAAAAAGTTGAAAAACATTTTTTTTGGACTTAGTTATTTTTCCGGCGTTTATCAGACTTTCAGATAGGGGAAATGTCGGTGAGCGTTCTGATTTCAGTTCCAGAGCGATTCGCCCAATGAGTCCTTGATATTTAGTCGTTTTCAGCCAATTTTCTGGATTTTTGAAAATTTCACTTTTTTGTGAAAGTATCCACTAAATGAGGGAATAATATGTGTGAGGGTACCCCAGGAGAGTTCCAAATGTGTGTGGGTAGAATATATATCCCACGGGGGTAAAATTGAAAAAAGTTGAAAAATATTTTTTTTTTAACTTAGTCATTTTTCCGGCGTTTATCAGACTTTCGGATAGGGGAAATGTCAGTGAGCGTTCCGATTTCAATTCCAGAGCAATTCGCCCAATGAGTCCTTGATATTAAGTTGTTTTCAGCCAATTTTCTGGATTTTTGAAAATTTCACTTTTTTATGAAAATATCCACTAAATGAGGGAATAATATGTGTGAGGGTACCACAGGAGAGTTCCAAATGTGTGTGGGTAGAATATATATCCCACGGGGGTAAAATTGAAAAAAGTTGAAAAAATTTTTTTTTGGACTTAGTCATTTTTCCGGCGTTTAACAGACTTTCAGATAGGGGAAATGTCATTGAGCGTTCTGATTTCAGTTCCAGAGCGATTCGCCCAATGATTCCTTGATATTTAGTCGTTTTCAGCCAATTTTCTGGATTTTTGAAAATTTCACTTTTTTGTGAAAATATCCACTAAATGAGGGAATAATATGTGTGAGGGTACCACAGGAGAGTTCCAAATGTGTGTGGGTAGAATATATATCCCACGGGGGTAAAATTGAAAAAAGTTGAAAAATATTATTTTTTGGACTTAGTCATTTTTCCGGCGTTTATCAGACTTTCAGATATGGGAAATGTCAGTGAGCGTTCCGATTTCAATTCCAGAGCAATTCGCCCAATGAGTCCTTGATATTAAGTTGTTTTCAGCCAGTTTTCTGGATTTTTGAAAATTTTACTTTTTTATGAAAATATCCACTAAATGAGCGAATAATATGTGTGAGGGTACCACAGGAGAGTTCCAAATGTGTGTGGGTAGAATATATATCCCACGGGGGTAAAATTGAAAAAAGTTGAAAAAAATTTTTTTTGGACTTAGTCATTTTTCCGGCGTTTAACAGACTTTCAGATAGGGGAAATGTCATTGAGCGTTCTGATTTCAGTTCCAGAGCGATTCGCCCAATGATTCCTTGATATTTAGTCGTTTTCAGCCAATTTTCTGGATTTTTAAAAATTTCATTTTTTGTGAAAATATCCACTAAATGAGGGAATAATATGTGTGAGGGTACCACAGGAGAGTTCCAAATGTGTGTGGGTAGAATATATATCCCACGGGGGTAAAATTGAAAAAAGTTGAAAAAAATTTTTTTTGGACTTAGTCATTTTTCCGGCGTTTAACAGACTTTCAGATAGGGGAAATGTCAGTGAGCGTTCCGATTTCAATTCCAGAGCAATTCGCCCAATGAGTTCTTGATATTAAGTCGTTTTCAGCCAATTTTCTGTATTTTTGAAAATTTCACATTTTTATGAAAATATCCACTAAATGAGGGAATAATATGTGTGAGGGTACCCCAGGAGAGTTCCAAATGTGTGTGGGTAGAATATATATCCCACGGGGGTAAAATTGAAAAAAGTTGAAAAACATTTTTTTTGGACTTAGTCATTTTTCCGGCGTTTATCAGACTTTCAGATAGGGGAAATGTCAGTGAGCGTTCCGATTTCAATTCCAGAGCAATTCGCCCAATGAGTCCTTGATATTAAGTCGTTTTCAGCCAATTTTCTGGATTTTTGAAAATTTAACTTTTTTATGAAAATATCCACTAAATGAGGGAATAATATGTGTGAGGGTACCACATGAGAGTTCCAAATGTGTGTGGGTAGAATATATATCCCACGGGGGTAAAATTGAAAAAAGTTGAAAAAAATTTTTTTTTGGACTTAGTCATTTTTCCGGCGTTTATCAGACTTTCAGATAGGGGAAATGTCATTGAGCGTTCTGATTTCAGTTCCAGAGCGATTCGCCCAATGATTCCTTGATATTTAGTCGTTTTCAGCCAATTTTCTGGATTTTTGAAAATTTCACTTTTTTATGATAATATCCACTAAATGAGGGAATAATATGTGTGAGCTTACCACAGGAGAGTTCCAAATGTGTGTGGGTAGAATATATATCCCACGGGGGTAAAATTGAAAAAAGTTGAAAAACATTTTTTTTGGACTTAGTCATTTTTCCGGCGTTTATCAGAGTTTCAGATAGGGGAAATGTCAGTGAGCGTTCCGATTTCAATTCCAGAGCAATTCGCCCAATGAGTCTTTGATATTAAGTCGTTTTCAGCCAATTTTCTGGATTTTTGAAAATTTAACTTTTTTATGAAAATATCCACTAAATGAGGGAATAATATGTGTGAGGGTACCACAGGAGAGTTCCAAGTGTGTGTGGGTAGAATATATATCCCACGGGGGTAAAATTGAAAAAAGTTGAAAAACATTTTTTTTGGACTTAGTCATTTTTCCGGCGTTTATCAGACTTTCAGATAGGGGAAATGTCGGTGAGCGTTCTGATTTCAGTTCCAGAGCGATTCGCCCAATGAGTCCTTGATATTTAGTCGTTTTCAGCCAATTTTCTGGATTTTTGAAAATTTCACTTTTTTGTGAAAATATCCACTAAATGAGGGAATAATATGTGTGAGGGTACCCCAGGAGAGTTCCAAATGTGTGTGGGTAGAATATATATCCCACGGGGGTAAAATTGAAAAAAGTTGAAAAACATTTTTTTTGGACTTAGTCATTTTTCCGGCGTTTATCAGACTTTCAGATAGGGGAAATGTCAGTGAGCGTTCCGATTTCAATTCCAGAGCAATTCGCCCAATGAGTCCTTGATATTAAGTCGTTTTCAGCCAATTTTCTGGATTTTTGAAAATTTAACTTTTTTATGAAAATATCCACTAAATGAGGGAATAATATGTGTGAGGGTACCACATGAGAGTTCCAAATGTGTGTGGGTAGAATATATATCCCACGGGGGTAAAATTGAAAAAAGTTGAAAAAATTTTTTTTTTGGACTTAGTCATTTTTCCGGCGTTTATCAGACTTTCAGATAGGGGAAATGTCATTGAGCGTTCTGATTTCAGTTCCAGAGCGATTCGCCCAATGATTCCTTGATATTTAGTCGTTTTCAGCCAATTTTCTGGATTTTTGAAAATTTCACTTTTTTATGATAATATCCACTAAATGAGGGAATAATATGTGTGAGGGTACCACAGGAGAGTTCCAAATGTGTGTGGGTAGAATATATATCCCACGGGGTTAAATTGAAAAAAGTTGAAAAACATTTTTTTTGGACTTAGTCATTTTTCCGGCGTTTATCAGACTTTCAGATAGGGGAAATGTCAGTGAGCGTTCCGATTTCAATTCCAGAGCAATTCGCCCAATGAGTCCTTGATATTTAGTCGTTTTCAGCCAATTTTCTGGATTTTTGAAAATTTCACTTTTTTGTGAAAGTATCCACTAAATGAGGGAATAATATGTGTGAGGGTACCCCAGGAGAGTTCCAAATGTGTGTGGGTAGAATATATATCCCACGGGGGTAAAATTGAAAAAAGTTGAAAAATATTTTTTTTTTAACTTAGTCATTTTTCCGGCGTTTATCAGACTTTCGGATAGGGGAAATGTCAGTGAGCGTTCCGATTTCAATTCCAGAGCAATTCGCCCAATGAGTCCTTGATATTAAGTTGTTTTCAGCCAATTTTCTGGATTTTTGAAAATTTCACTTTTTTATGAAAATATCCACTAAATGAGGGAATAATATGTGTGAGGGTACCACAGGAGAGTTCCAAATGTGTGTGGGTAGAATATATATCCCACGGGGGTAAAATTGAAAAAAGTTGAAAAAATTTTTTTTTGGACTTAGTCATTTTTCCGGCGTTTAACAGACTTTCAGATAGGGGAAATGTCATTGAGCGTTCTGATTTCAGTTCCAGAGCGATTCGCCCAATGATTCCTTGATATTTAGTCGTTTTCAGCCAATTTTCTGGATTTTTGAAAATTTCACTTTTTTGTGAAAATATCCACTAAATGAGGGAATAATATGTGTGAGGGTACCACAGGAGAGTTCCAAGTGTGTGTGGGTAGAATATATATCCCACGGGGGTAAAATTGAAAAAAGTTGAAAATCATTTTTTTTGGACTTAGTCATTTTTCCGGCGTTTATCAGACTTTCAGATAGGGGAAATGTCGGTGATCGTTCTGATTTCAGTTCCAGAGCGATTCGCCCAATGAGTCCTTGATATTTAGTCGTTTTCAGCCAATTTTCTGGATTTTTGAAAATTTCACTTTTTTGTGAAAATATCCACTAAATGAGGGAATAATATGTGTGAGGGTACCCCAGGAGAGTTCCAAATGTGTGTGGGTAGAATATATATCCCACGGGGGTAAAATTGAAAAAAGTTGAAAAATATTTTTTTTTGAACTTAGTCATTTTTCCGGCGTTTATCAGACTTTCGGATAGGGGAAATGTCAGTGAGCGTTCCGATTTCAATTCCAGAGCAATTCGCCCAATGAGTCCTTGATATTAAGTTGTTTTCAGCCAATTTTCTGGATTTTTGAAAATTTCACTTTTTTATGAAAATATCCACTAAATGAGGGAATAATATGTGTGAGGGTACCACAGGAGAGTTCCAAATGTGTGTGGGTAGAATATATATCCCAAGGGGGTAAAATTGAAAAAAGTTGAAAAAAATTTTTTTTGGACTTAGTCATTTTTCCGGCGTTTAACAGACTTTCAGATAGGGGAAATGTCATTGAGCATTCTGATTTCAGTTCCAGAGCGATTCGCCCAATGATTCCTTGATATTTAGTCGTTTTCAGCCAATTTTCTGGATTTTTAAAAATTTCACTTTTTTGTGAAAATATCCACTAAATGAGGGAATAATATGTGTGAGGGTACCACAGGAGAGTTCCAAATGTGTGTGGGTAGAATATATATCCCACGGGGGTAAAATTGAAAAAAGTTGAAAAATATTTTTTTTTGGACTTAGTCATTTTTCCGGCGTTTATCAGACTTTCAGATAGGGGAAATGTCAGTGAGCGTTCCGATTTCAATTCCAGAGCAATTCGCCCAATGAGTCCTTGATATTAAGTTGTTTTCAGCCAATTTTCTGGATTTTTGAAAATTTCACTTTTTTGTGAAAATATCCACTAAATGAGGGAATAATATGTGTGAGGGTACCCCAGGAGAGTTCCAAATGTGTGTGGGTAGAATATATATCCCACGGGGGTAAAATTGAAAAAAGTTGAAAAACATTTTTTTTGAACTTAGTCATTTTTCCGGCGTTTATCAGACTTTCAGATAGGGGAAATGTCAGTGAGCGTTCCGATTTCAATTCCAGAGCAATTCGCCCAATGAGTCCTTGATGTTAAGTCGTTTTCAGCCAATTTTCTGGATTTTTGAAAATTTAACTTTTTTATGAAAATATCCACTAAATGAGGGAATAATATGTGTGAGGGTACCACAGGAGAGTTCCAAATGTGTGTGGGTAGAATATATATCCCACGGGGGTAAAATTGAAAAAAGTTGAAAAACATTTTATTTTGGACTTAGTCATTTTTCCGGCGTTTATCAGACTTTCAGATAGGGGAAATGTCGGTGAGCGTTCTGATTTCAGTTCCAGAGCGATTCGCCCAATGAGTCCTTGATATTTAGTCGTTTTCAGCCAATTTTCTGGATTTTTGAAAATTTCACTTTTTTGTGAAAATATCCACTAAATGAGGGAATAATATGTGTGAGGGTACCCCAGGAGAGTTCCAAATGTGTGTGGGTAGAATATATATCCCACGGGGGTAAAATTGAAAAAAGTTGAAAAATATTTTTTTTTGAACTTAGTCATTTTTCCGGCGTTTATCAGACTTTCAGATAGGGGAAATGTCAGTGACCGTTCCGATTTCAATTCCAGAGCAATTCGCCCAATGAGTCCTTGATATTAAGTCGTTTTCAGCCAATTTTCTGGATTTTTGAACATTTCACTTTTTTATGAAAATATCCACTAAATGAGGGAATAATATGTGTGAGGGTACCCCAGGAGAGTTCCAAATGTGTGTGGGTAGAATATATATCCCACGGGGGTAAAATTGAAAAAAGTTGAAAAAAATTTTTTTTGGACTTAGTCATTTTTCCGGCGTTTAACAGACTTTCAGATAGGGGAAATGTCATTGAGCATTCTGATTTCAGTTCCAGAGCGATTCGCCCAATGATTCCTTGATATTTAGTCGTTTTCAGCCAATTTTCTGGATTTTTAAAAATTTCACTTTTTTGTGAAAATATCCACTAAATGAGGGAATAATATGTGTGAGGGTACCACAGGAGAGTTCCAAATGTGTGTGGGTAGAATATATATCCCACGGGGGTAAAATTGAAAAAAGTTGAAAAATATTTTTTTTTGGACTTAGTCATTTTTCCGGCGTTTATCAGACTTTCAGATAGGGGAAATGTCAGTGAGCGTTCCGATTTCAATTCCAGAGCAATTCGCCCAATGAGTCCTTGATATTAAGTTGTTTTCAGCCAATTTTCTGGATTTTTGAAAATTTCACTTTTTTGTGAAAATATCCACTAAATGAGGGAATAATATGTGTGAGGGTACCCCAGGAGAGTTCCAAATGTGTGTGGGTAGAATATATATCCCACGGGGGTAAAATTGAAAAAAGTTGAAAAACATTTTTTTTGGACTTAGTCATTTTTCCGGCGTTTATCAGACTTTCAGATAGGGGAAATGTCAGTGAGCGTTCCGATTTCAATTCCAGAGCAATTCGCCCAATGAGTCCTTAATGTTAAGTCGTTTTCAGCCAATTTTCTGGATTTTTGAAAATTTAACTTTTTTATGAAAATATCCACTAAATGAGGGAATAATATGTGTGAGGGTACCACAGGAGAGTTCCAAATGTGTGTGGGTAGAATATATATCCCACGGGGGTAAAATTGAAAAAAGTTGAAAAACATTTTATTTTGGACTTAGTCATTTTTCCGGCGTTTATCAGACTTTCAGATAGGGGAAATGTCGGTGAGCGTTCTGATTTCAGTTCCAGAGCGATTCGCCCAATGAGTCCTTGATATTTAGTCGTTTTCAGCCAATTTTCTGGATTTTTGAAAATTTCACTTTTTTGTGAAAATATCCACTAAATGAGGGAATAATATGTGTGAGGGTACCCCAGGAGAGTTCCAAATGTGTGTGGGTAGAATATATATCCCACGGGGGTAAAATTGAAAAAAGTTGAAAAACATTTTTTTTGGACTTAGTCATTTTTCCGGCGTTTATCAGACTTTCAGATAGGGGAAATGTCAGTGAGCGTTCCGATTTCAATTCCAGAGCAATTCGCCCAATGAGTCCTTGATATTAAGTCGTTTTCAGCCAATTTTCTGGATTTTTGAAAATTTCACTTTTTTGTGAAAATATCCACTAAATGAGGGAATAATATGTGTGAGGGTACCCCAGGAGAGTTCCAAATGTTTGTGGGTAGAATATATATCCCACGGGGGTAAAATTGAAAAAAGTTGAAAAAAATGTTTTTTTGGACTTAGTCATTTTTCCTGCGTTTATTAGACTTTCAGATAGGGGAAATGTCAGTGAACGTTCCGATTTCAATTCCAGAGCAATTCGACCCAATGATTCCTTGATATTAAGTCGTTTTCAGCCAATTTTCTGGATTTTTGAAAATTTAACTTTTTTATGAAAATATCCACTAAATGAGGGAATAATATGTGTGAGGGTACCACAGGAGAGTTCCAAATGTGTGTGGGTAGAATATATATCCCACGGGGGTAAAATTGAAAAAAGTTGAAAAACATTTTTTTTGGACTTAGTCATTTTTCCGGCGTTTATCAGACTTTCAGATATGGGAAATGTCAGTGAGCGTTCCGATTTCAATTCCAGAGCAATTCGCCCAATGAGTCCTTGATATTAAGTCGTTTTCAGCCAATTTTCTGGATTTTTGAAAATTTTACTTTTTTATGAAAATATCCACTAAATGAGGGATTAATATGTGTGAGGGTACCACAGGAGAGTTCCAAATGTGTGCGGGTAGAATATATATCCCACGGGGGTAAAATTGAAAAAAGTTGAAAAACATTTTTTTTTGGACTTAGTCATTTTTCCGGCATTTATCAGACTTTCAGATAGGGGAAATGTCAGTGAGTGTTCCGATTTCAATTCCAGAGCAATTCGCCCAATGAGTCCTTGATATTAAGTCGTTTTCAGCCAATTTTCTTGATTTTTGAAAATTTCACTTTTTTGTGAAAATATCCACTAAATGAGGGAATAATATGTGTGAGGGTACCCCAGGAGAGTTCCAAATGTGTGTGGGTAGAATATATATCCCACGGGGGTAAAATTGAAAAAAGTTGAAAAATATTTTTTTTTGAACTTAGTCATTTTTCCGGCGTTTATCAGACTTTCGGATAGGAGAAATGTCAGTGAGCGTTCCGATTTCAATTCCAGAGCAATTCGCCCAATGAGTCCTTGATATTAAGTTGTTTTCAGCCAATTTTCTGGATTTTTGAAAATTTCACTTTTTTATGAAAATATCCACTAAATGAGGGAATAATATGTGTGAGGGTACCACAGGAGAGTTCCAAATGTGTGTGGGTAGAATATATATCCCACGGGGGTAAAATTGAAAAAAGTTGAAAAATATTTTTTTTTGGACTTAGTCATTTTTCCGGCGTTTATCAGACTTTCAGATAGGGGAAATGTCAGTGAGCGTTCCGATTTCAATTCCAGAGCAATTCGCCCAATGAGTCCTTGATATTAAGTTGTTTTCAGACAATTTTCTGGATTTTTGAAAATTTCACTTTTTTGTGAAAATATCCACTAAATGAGGGAATAATATGTGTGAGGGTACCCCAGGAGAGTTCCAAATGTGTGTGGGTAGAATATATATCCCACGGGGGTAAAATTGAAAAAAGTTGAAAAACATTTTTTTTGGACTTAGTCATTTTTCCGGCGTTTATCAGACTTTCAGATAGGGGAAATGTCAGTGAGCGTTCCGATTTCATTTCCAGAGCAATTCGCCCAATGAGTCCTTGATATTAAGTCGTTTTCAGCCAATTTTCTGGATTTTTGAAAATTTAACTTTTTTATGAAAATATCCACTAAATGAGGGATTAATATGTGTGAGGGTACCACAGGAGAGTTCCAAATGTGTGTGGGTAGAATATATATCCCACGGGGGTAAAATTGAAAAAAGTTGAAAAACATTTTATTTTGGACTTAGTCATTTTTCCGGCGTTTATCAGACTTTCAGATAGGGGAAATGTCGGTGAGCGTTCTGATTTCAGTTCCAGAGCGATTCGCCCAATGAGTCCTTGATATTTAGTCGTTTTCAGCCAATTTTCTGGATTTTTGAAAATTTCACTTTTTTGTGAAAATATCCACTAAATGAGGGAATAATATGTGTGAGGGTACCCCAGGAGAGTTCCAAATGTGTGTGGGTAGAATATATATCCCACGGGGGTAAAATTGAAAAAAGTTGAAAAATATTTTTTTTTGAACTTAGTCATTTTTCCGGCGTTTATCAGACTTTCAGATAGGGGAAATGTCAGTGAGCGTTCCGATTTCAATTCCAGAGCAATTCGCCCAATGAGTCCTTGATATTAAGTTGTTTTCAGCCAATTTTCTGGATTTTTGAAAATTTCACTTTTTTATGAAAATATCCACTAAATGAGGGAATAATATGTGTGAGGGTACCCCAGGAGAGTTCCAAATGTGTGTGGGTAGAATATATATCCCACGGGGGTAAAATTGAAAAAAGTTGAAAAACATTTTTTTTGGACTTAGTCATTTTTCCGGCGTTTATCAGACTTTCAGATAGGGGAAATGTCAGTGAGCGTTCCGATTTCAATTCCAGAGCAATTCGCCCAATGAGTCCTTGATATTAAGTCGTTTTCAGCCAATTTTCTGGATTTTTGAAAATTTTACTTTTTTATGAAAATATCCACTAAATGAGGGATTAATATGTGTGAGGGTACCACAGGAGAGTTCCAAATGTGTGTGGGTAGAATATATATCCCAACGGGGGTAAAATTGAAAAAAGTTGAAAAACATTTTTTTTTGGACTTAGTCATTTTTCCGGCGTTTATTAGACTTTCAGATAGGGGAAATGTCAGTGAACGTTCCGATTTCAATTCCAGAGCAATTCGACCCAATGAGTCCTTGATATTAAGTCGTTTTCAGCCAATTTTCTGGATTTTTGAAAATTTAACTTTTTTATGAAAATATACACTAAATGAGGGAATAATATGTGTGAGGGTACCACAGGAGAGTTCCAAATGTGTGTGGGTAGAATATATATCCAACGGGGGTAAAATTGAAAAAAGTTGAAAAACATTTTTTTTTGGACTTAGTCATTTTTCCGGCGTTTATCAGACTTTCAGATAGGGGAAATGTCAGTGAGCGTTCCGATTTCAATTCCAGAGCAATTCGCCCAATGAGTCCTTGATATTAAGTCGTTTTCAGCCAATTTTCTGGATTTTTGAAAATTTTACTTTTTTATGAAAATATCCACTAAATGAGGGAATAATATGTGTGAGGATACCACAGGAGAGTTCCAAATGTGTGTGGGTAGAATATATATCCAACGGGGGTAAAATTGAAAAAAGTTGAAAAACATTTTTTTTGGACTTAGTCATTTTTCCGGCGTTTATCAGACTTTCAGATAGGGGAAATGTCAGTGAGCGTTCTGATTTCAGTTCCAGAGCGATTCGCCCAATGAGTCCTTGATATTAAGTCGTTTTCAGCCAATTTTCTGGATTTTTGAAAATTTCACTTTTTTGTGAAAATATCCACTAAATGAGGGAATAATATGTGTGAGGGTACCCCAGGAGAGTTCCAAATGTGTGTGGGTAGAATATATATCCCACGGGGGTAAAATTGAAAAAAGTTGAAAAATATTTTTTTTTGAACTTAGTCATTTTTCCGGCGTTTATCAGACTTTCAGATAGGGGAAATGTCAGTGAGCGTTCCGATTTCAATTCCAGAGCAATTCGCCCAATGAGTCCTTGATATTAAGTTGTTTTCAGCCAATTTTCTGGATTTTTGAAAATTTCACTTTTTTATGAAAATATCCACTAAATGAGGGAATAATATGTGTGAGGGTACCCCAGGAGAGTTCCAAATGTGTGTGGGTAGAATATATATCCCACGGGGGTAAAATTGAAAAAAGTTGAAAAACATTTTTTTTGGACTTAGTCATTTTTCCGGCGTTTATCAGACTTTCAGATAGGGGAAATGTCAGTGAGCGTTCCGATTTCAATTCCAGAGCAATTCGCCCAATGAGTCCTTGATATTAAGTCGTTTTCAGCCAATTTTCTGGATTTTTGAAAATTTTACTTTTTTATGAAAATATCCACTAAATGAGGGATTAATATGTGTGAGGGTACCACAGGAGAGTTCCAAATGTGTGTGGGTAGAATATATATCCCATGGGGGTAAAATTGAAAAAAGTTGAAAAACATTTTTTTTTGGACTTAGTCATTTTTCCGGCATTTATCAGACTTTCAGATAGGGGAAATGTCAGTGAGTGTTCCGATTTCAATTCCAGAGCAATTCGCCCAATGAGTCCTTGATATTAAGTCGTTTTCAGCCAATTTTCTGGATTTTTGAAAATTTCACTTTTTTGTGAAAATATCCACTAAATGAGGGAATAATATGTGTGAGGGTACCCCAGGAGAGTTCCAAATGTGTGTGGGTAGAATATATATCCCACGGGGGTAAAATTGAAAAAAGTTGAAAAACATTTTTTTTGGACTTAGTCATTTTTCCGGCGTTTATCAGACTTTCAGATAGGGGAAATGTGAGTGAGCGTTCCGATTTCAATTCCAGAGCAATTCGCCCAATGAGCCCTTGATATTAAGTCGTTTTCAGCCAATTTTCTGGATTTTTGAAAATTTAACTTTTTTATGAAAATATCCACTAAATGAGGGAATAATATGTGTGAGGGTACCACAGGAGAGTTCCAAGTGTGTGTGGGTAGAATATATATCCCACGGGGGTAAAATTGAAAAAAGTTGAAAAACATTTTTTTTGGACTTAGTCATTTTTCCGGCGTATATCAGACTTTCAGATAGGGGAAATGTCGGTGAGCGTTCTGATTTCAGTTCCAGAGCGATTCGCCCAATGAGTCCTTGATATTTAGTCGTTTTCAGCCAATTTTCTGGATTTTTGAAAATTTCACTTTTTTGTGAAAATATCCACTAAATGAGGGAATAATATGTGTGAGGGTACCCCAGGAGAGTTCCAAATGTGTGTGGGTAGAATATATATCCCACGGGGGTAAAATTGAAAAAAGTTGAAAAATATTTTTTTTTGAACTTAGTCATTTTTCCGGCGTTTATCAGACTTTCAGATAGGGGAAATGTCAGTGAGCGTTCCGATTTCAATTCCAGAGCAATTCGCCCAATGAGTCCTTGATATTAAGTTGTTTTCAGCCAATTTTCTGGATTTTTGAAAATTTCACTTTTTTATGAAAATATCCACTAAATGAGGGAATAATATGTGTGAGGGTACCCCAGGAGAGTTCCAAATGTGTGTGGGTAGAATATATATCCCACGGGGGTAAAATTGAAAAAAGTTGAAAAACTTTTTTTTTGGACTTAGTCATTTTTCCGGCGTTTATCAGACTTTCAGATAGGGGAAATGTCAGTGAGCGTTCCGATTTCAATTCCAGAGCAATTCGCCCAATGAGTCCTTGATATTAAGTCGTTTTCAGCCAATTTTCTGGATTTTTGAAAATTTTACTTTTTTATGAAAATATCCACTAAATCAGGGATTAATATGTGTGAGGGTACCACAGGAGAGTTCCAAATGTGTGTGGGTAGAATATATATCCCATGGGGGTAAAATTGAAAAAAGTTGAAAAACATTTTTTTTTGGACTTAGTCATTTTTCCGGCATTTATCAGACTTTCAGATAGGGGAAATGTCAGTGAGCGTTCCGATTTCAATTCCAGAGCAATTCGCCCAATGAGCCCTTGATATTAAGTCGTTTTCAGCCAATTTTCTGGATTTTTGAAAATTTAACTTTTTTATGAAAATATCCACTAAATGAGGGAATAATATGTGTGAGGGTACCACAGGAGAGTTCCAAGTGTGTGTGGGTAGAATATATATCCCACGGGGGTAAAATTGAAAAAAGTTGAAAAACATTTTTTTTGGATTTAGTCATTTTTCCGGCGTATATCAGACTTTCAGATAGGGGAAATGTCAGTGAGCGTTCCGATTTCAATTCCAGAGCAATGCGCCCAATGAGTCCTTGATATTAAGTCGTTTTCAGCCAATTTTCTGGATTTTTGAAAATTTAACTTTTTTATGAAAATATCCACTAAATGAGGGAATAATATGTGTGAGGGTACCCAAGGAGAGTTCCAAATGTGTGTGGGTAGAATATATATCCAACGGGGGTAAAATTGAAAAAAGTTGAAAAACATTTTTTTTTGGACTTAGTCATATTTCCGGCGTTTATCAGACTTTCAGATAGGGGAAATGTCAGTGAGCGTTCCGATTTCAATTCCAGAGCGATTCGCCCAATGAGTCCTTGATATTAAGTCGTTTTCAGCCAATTTTCTGTATTTTTGAAAATTTCACTTTTTTATGAAAATATCCACTAAATGAGGGAATAATATGTGTGAGGGTACCACAGGAGAGTTCCAAATGTGTGTGGGTAGAATATATATCCAACGGGGGTAAAATTGAAAAAAGTTGAAAAACATTTTTTTTTGGACTTAGTCATTTTTCCGGCGTTTATCAGACTTTCAGATAGGGGAAATGTCAGTGAGCGTTCCGATTTCAATTCCAGAGCAATTCGCCCAATGAGTCCTTGATATTAAGTCGTTTTCAGCCAATTTTCTGGATTTTTGAAAATTTTACTTTTTTATGAAAATATCCACTAAATGAGGGAATAATATGTGTGAGGATACCACAGGAGAGTTCCAAATGTGTGTGGGTAGAATATATATCCAACGGGGGTAAAATTGAAAAAAGTTGAAAAACATTTTTTTTGGACTTAGTCATTTTTCCGGCGTTTATCAGACTTTCAGATAGGGGAAATGTCAGTGAGCGTTCTGATTTCAGTTCCAGAGCGATTCGCCCAATGAGTCCTTGATATTAAGTCGTTTTCAGCCAATTTTCTGGATTTTTGAAAATTTCACTTTTTTGTGAAAATATCCACTAAATGAGGGAATAATATGTGTGAGGGTACCCCAGGAGAGTTCCAAATGTGTGTGGGTAGAATATATATCCCACGGGGGTAAAATTGAAAAAAGTTGAAAAATATTTTTTTTTGAACTTAGTCATTTTTCCGGCGTTTATCAGACTTTCAGATAGGGGAAATGTCAGTGAGCGTTCCGATTTCAATTCCAGAGCAATTCGCCCAATGAGTCCTTGATATTAAGTTGTTTTCAGCCAATTTTCTGGATTTTTGAAAATTTCACTTTTTTATGAAAATATCCACTAAATGAGGGAATAATATGTGTGAGGGTACCCCAGGAGAGTTCCAAATGTGTGTGGGTAGAATATATATCCCACGGGGGTAAAATTGAAAAAAGTTGAAAAACATTTTTTTTGGACTTAGTCATTTTTCCGGCGTTTATCAGACTTTCAGATAGGGGAAATGTCAGTGAGCGTTCCGATTTCAATTCCAGAGCAATTCGCCCAATGAGTCCTTGATATTAAGTCGTTTTCAGCCAATTTTCTGGATTTTTGAAAATTTTACTTTTTTATGAAAATATCCACTAAATGAGGGATTAATATGTGTGAGGGTACCACAGGAGAGTTCCAAATGTGTGTGGGTAGAATATATATCCCATGGGGGTAAAATTGAAAAAAGTTGAAAAACATTTTTTTTTGGACTTAGTCATTTTTCCGGCATTTATCAGACTTTCAGATAGGGGAAATGTCAGTGAGTGTTCCGATTTCAATTCCAGAGCAATTCGCCCAATGAGTCCTTGATATTAAGTCGTTTTCAGCCAATTTTCTGGATTTTTGAAAATTTCACTTTTTTGTGAAAATATCCACTAAATGAGGGAATAATATGTGTGAGGGTACCCCAGGAGAGTTCCAAATGTGTGTGGGTAGAATATATATCCCACGGGGGTAAAATTGAAAAAAGTTGAAAAACATTTTTTTTGGACTTAGTCATTTTTCCGGCGTTTATCAGACTTTCAGATAGGGGAAATGTGAGTGAGCGTTCCGATTTCAATTCCAGAGCAATTCGCCCAATGAGCCCTTGATATTAAGTCGTTTTCAGCCAATTTTCTGGATTTTTGAAAATTTAACTTTTTTATGAAAATATCCACTAAATGAGGGAATAATATGTGTGAGGGTACCACAGGAGAGTTCCAAGTGTGTGTGGGTAGAATATATATCCCACGGGGGTAAAATTGAAAAAAGTTGAAAAACATTTTTTTTGGACTTAGTCATTTTTCCGGCGTATATCAGACTTTCAGATAGGGGAAATGTCGGTGAGCGTTCTGATTTCAGTTCCAGAGCGATTCGCCCAATGAGTCCTTGATATTTAGTCGTTTTCAGCCAATTTTCTGGATTTTTGAAAATTTCACTTTTTTGTGAAAATATCCACTAAATGAGGGAATAATATGTGTGAGGGTACCCCAGGAGAGTTCCAAATGTGTGTGGGTAGAATATATATCCCACGGGGGTAAAATTGAAAAAAGTTGAAAAATATTTTTTTTTGAACTTAGTCATTTTTCCGGCGTTTATCAGACTTTCAGATAGGGGAAATGTCAGTGAGCGTTCCGATTTCAATTCCAGAGCAATTCGCCCAATGAGTCCTTGATATTAAGTTGTTTTCAGCCAATTTTCTGGATTTTTGAAAATTTCACTTTTTTATGAAAATATCCACTAAATGAGGGAATAATATGTGTGAGGGTACCCCAGGAGAGTTCCAAATGTGTGTGGGTAGAATATATATCCCACGGGGGTAAAATTGAAAAAAGTTGAAAAACTTTTTTTTTGGACTTAGTCATTTTTCCGGCGTTTATCAGACTTTCAGATAGGGGAAATGTCAGTGAGCGTTCCGATTTCAATTCCAGAGCAATTCGCCCAATGAGTCCTTGATATTAAGTCGTTTTCAGCCAATTTTCTGGATTTTTGAAAATTTTACTTTTTTATGAAAATATCCACTAAATCAGGGATTAATATGTGTGAGGGTACCACAGGAGAGTTCCAAATGTGTGTGGGTAGAATATATATCCCATGGGGGTAAAATTGAAAAAAGTTGAAAAACATTTTTTTTTGGACTTAGTCATTTTTCCGGCATTTATCAGACTTTCAGATAGGGGAAATGTCAGTGAGCGTTCCGATTTCAATTCCAGAGCAATTCGCCCAATGAGCCCTTGATATTAAGTCGTTTTCAGCCAATTTTCTGGATTTTTGAAAATTTAACTTTTTTATGAAAATATCCACTAAATGAGGGAATAATATGTGTGAGGGTACCACAGGAGAGTTCCAAGTGTGTGTGGGTAGAATATATATCCCACGGGGGTAAAATTGAAAAAAGTTGAAAAACATTTTTTTTGGATTTAGTCATTTTTCCGGCGTATATCAGACTTTCAGATAGGGGAAATGTCAGTGAGCGTTCCGATTTCAATTCCAGAGCAATGCGCCCAATGAGTCCTTGATATTAAGTCGTTTTCAGCCAATTTTCTGGATTTTTGAAAATTTAACTTTTTTATGAAAATATCCACTAAATGAGGGAATAATATGTGTGAGGGTACCCAAGGAGAGTTCCAAATGTGTGTGGGTAGAATATATATCCAACGGGGGTAAAATTGAAAAAAGTTGAAAAACATTTTTTTTTGGACTTAGTCATATTTCCGGCGTTTATCAGACTTTCAGATAGGGGAAATGTCAGTGAGCGTTCCGATTTCAATTCCAGAGCGATTCGCCCAATGAGTCCTTGATATTAAGTCGTTTTCAGCCAATTTTCTGTATTTTTGAAAATTTCACTTTTTTATGAAAATATCCACTAAATGAGGGAATAATATGTGTGAGGGTACCACAGGAGAGTTCCAAATGTGTGTGGGTAGAATATATATCCCACGGGGGTAAAATTGAAAAAAGTTGAAAAACATTTTTTTTGGACTTAGTCATTTTTCCGGCGTTTATCAGACTTTCAGATAGGGGAAATGTCGGTGAGCGTTCTGATTTCAGTTCCAGAGCGATTCGCCCAATGAGTCCTTGATATTTAGCCGTTTTCAGCCAATTTTCTGGATTTTTGAAAATTTCACTTTTTTGTGAAAATATCCACTAAATGAGGGAATAATATGTGTGAGGGTACCCCAGGAGAGTTCCAAATGTGTGTGGGTAGAATATATATCCCACGGGGGTAAAATTGAAAAAAGTTGAAAAACATTTTTTTTGGACTTAGTCATTTTTCCGGCGTTTATCAGACTTTCAGATAGGGGAAATGTCAGTGAGCGTTCCGATTTCAATTCCAGAGCAATTCGCCCAATGAGTCCTTGATATTACGTCATTTTCAGCCAATTTTCTGGATTTTTGAAAATTTAACTTTTTTATGAAAATATCCACTAAATGAGGGAATAATATGTGTGAGGGTACCACAGGAGAGTTCCAAATGTGTGTGGGTAGAATATATATCCCACGGGGGTAAAATTGAAAAAAGTTGAAAAACATTTTATTTTGGACTTAGTCATTTTTCCGGCGTTTATCAGACTTTCAGATAGGGGAAATGTCGGTGAGCGTTCTGATTTCAGTTCCAGAGCGATTCGCCCAATGAGTCCTTGATATTTAGCCGTTTTTAGCCAATTTTCTGGATTTTTGAAAATTTCACTTTTTTGTGAAAATATCCACTAAATGAGGGAATAATATGTGTGAGGGTACCCCAGGAGAGTTCCAAATGTGTGTGGGTAGAATATATATCCCACGGGGGTAAAATTGAAAAAAGTTGAAAAATATTTTTTTTTTTAACTTAGTCATTTTTCCGGCGTTTATCACACTTTCAGATAGGGGAAATGTCAGTGAGCGTTCCGATTTCAATTCCAGAGCGATTCGCCCAATGAGTCCTTGATATTAAGTCGTTTTCAGCCAATTTTCTGTATTTTTGAAAATTTCACTTTTTTATGAAAATATCCACTAAATGAGGGAATAATATGTGTGAGGGTACCACAGGAGAGTTCCAAATGTGTGTGGGTAGAATATATATCCCACGGGGGTAAAATTGAAAAAAGTTGAAAAACATTTTATTTTGGACTTAGTCATTTTTCCGGCGTTTATCAGACTTTCAGATAGGGGAAATGTCGGTGAGCGTTCTGATACCAGTTCCAGAGCGATTCGCCCAATGAGTCCTTGATATTTAGTCGTTTTCAGCCAATTTTCTGGATTTTTGAAAATTTCACTTTTTTGTGAAAATATCCACTAAATGAGGGAATAATATGTGTGAGGGTACCCCAGGAGAGTTCCAAATGTGTGTGGGTAGAATATATATCCCACGGGGGTAAAATTGAAAAAAGTTGAAAAACATTTTTTTTGGACTTAGTCATTTTTCCGGCGTTTATCAGACTTTCAGATAGGGGAAATGTTGGTGAGCGTTCTGATTTCAGTTCCAGAGCGATTCGCCCAATGAGTCCTTGATATTTAGTCGTTTTCAGCCAATTTTCTGGATTTTTGAAAATTTCACTTTTTTGTGAAAATATCCACTAAATGAGGGAATAATATGTGTGAGGGTACCACAGGAGAGTTCCAAATGTGTGTGGGTAGAATATATATCCCACGGGGGTAAAATTTAAAAAAGTTTAAAAATATTTTTTTTTGGACTTAGTCATTTTTCCGGCGTTTATCAGACTTTCAGATAGGGGAAATGTCAGTGAGCGTTCCGATTTCAATTCCAGAGCAATTCGCCCAATGAGTCCTTGATATTAAGTCGATTTCAGCCAATTTTCTGTATTTTTGAAAATTTCACTTTTTTATGAAAATATCCACTAAATGAGGGAATAATATGTGTGAGGGTACCCCAGGAGAGTTCCAAATGTGTGTGGGTAGAATATATATCCCACGGGGGTAAAATTGAAAAAAGTTGAAAAAAATTTTTTTTTGGACTTAGTCATTTTTCCGGCGTTTATCAGACTTTCAGATAGGGGAAATGTCATTGAGCGTTCTGATTTCAGTTCCAGAGTGATTCGCCCAATGAGTCCTTGATGTTTAGTCGTTTTCAGCCAATTTTCTGGATTTTTGAAAATTTCACTTTTTTGTGAAAATATCCACTAAATGAGGGAATAATATGTGTGAGTGTACCCCAGGAGAGTTCCAAATGTGTGTGGGTAGAATATATATCCCACGGGGGTAAAATTGAAAAAAGTTGAAAAATATATTTTTTTTAACTTAGTCATTTTTCCGGCGTTTATCAGACTTTCAGATAGGGGAAATGTCAGTGAGCGTTCTGATTTCAGTTCCAGAGCGATTCGCCCAATGAGTCCTTGATATTTAGTCGTTTTCAGCCAATTTTCTGGATTTTTAAAAATTTCACTTTTTTGTGAAAATATCCACTAAATGAGGGAATAATATGTGTGAGGGTACCCCAGGAGAGTTCCAAATGTGTGTGGGTAGAATATATATCCCACGGGGGTAAAATTGAAAAAAGTTGAAAAACATTTTTTTTGGACTTAGTCATTTTTCCGGCGTTTATCAGACTTTCAGATAGGGGAAATGTCAGTGAGCGTTCCGATTTCAATTCCAGAGCAATTCGCCCAATGAGTCCTTGATATTAAGTCGTTTTCAGCCAATTTTCTGGATTTTTGAAAATTTAACTTTTTTATGAAAATATCCACTAAATGAGGGAATAATATGTGTGAGGGTACCACAGGAGAGTTCCAAATGTGTGTGGGTAGAATATATATCCCACGGGGGTAAAATTGAAAAAAGTTGAAAAACATTTTATTTTGGACTTAGTCATTTTTCCGGCGTTTATCAGGCTTTCAGATAGGGGAAATGTCGGTGAGCGTTCTGATACCAGTTCCAGAGCGATTCGCCCAATGAGTCCTTGATATTTAGTCGTTTTCAGCCAATTTTCTGTATTTTTGAAAATTTCACTTTTTTATGAAAATATCCACTAAATGAGGGAATAATATGTGTGAGGGTACCACAGGAGAGTTCCAAATGTGTGTGGGTAGAATATATATCCAACGGGGGTAAAATTGAAAAAAGTTGAAAAACATTTTTTTTTGGACTTAGTCATTTTTCCGGCGTTTATCAGACTTTCAGATTGGGGAAATGTCAGTGAGCGTTCCGATTTCAATTCCAGAGCAATTCGCCCAATGAGTCCTTGATATTAAGTCGTTTTCAGCCAATTTTCTGGATTTTTGAAAATTTAACTTTTTTATGAAAATATCCACTAAATGAGGGAATAATATGTGTGAGGGTACCCCAGGAGAGTTCCAAATGTGTGTGGGTAGAATATATATCCCACGGGGGTAAAATTGAAAAAAGTTGAAAAACATTTTTTTTGGACTTAGTCATTTTTCCGGCGTTTATCAGACTTTCAGATAGGGGAAATGTCAGTGAGCGTTCCGATTTCAATTCCAGAGCAATTCGCCCAATGAGTCCTTGATATTACGTCGTTTTCAGCCAATTTTCTGGATTTTTGAAAATTTCACTTTTTTATGAAAATATCCACTAAATGAGGGAATAATATGTGTGAGGGTACCCCAGGAGAGTTCCAAATGTGTGTGGGTAGAATATATATCCCACGGGGGTAAAATTGAAAAAAGTTGAAAAACATTTTTTTTGGACTGAGTCATTTTTCCGGCGTTTATCAGACTTTCAGATAGGGGAAATGTCAGTGAGCGTTCTGATTTCAATTCCAGAGCAATTCGCCCAATGAGTCCTTGATATTAAGTCGTTTTCAGCCAATTTTCTGGATTTTTGAAAATTTCACTTTTTTGTGAAAATATCCACTAAATGAGGGAATAATATGTGTGAGGGTACCACAGGAGATTTCCAAATGTGTGTGGGTAGAATATATATCCCACGGGGGTAAAATTGAAAAAAGTTGAAAAAAATTTTTTTTTGGACTTAGTCATTTTTCCGGCGTTTATCAGACTTTCAGATAGGGGAAATGTCATTGAGCGTTCTGATTTCAGTTCCAGAGCGATTCGCCCAATGAGTCCTTGATATTTAGTCGTTTTCAGCCAATTTTCTGTATTTTTGAAAATTTCACTTTTTTATGAAAATATCCACTAAATGAGGGAATAATATGTGTGAGGGTACCACAGGAGAGTTCCAAATGTGTGTGGGTAGAATATATATCCCACGGGGGTAAAATTGAAAAAAGTTGAAAAAAATTTTTTTTTGGACTTAGTCATTTTTCTGGCGTTTATCAGACTTTCAGATAGGGGAAATTTCATTGAGCGTTCTGATTTCAGTTCCAGAGCGATTCGCCCAATGAGTCCTTGATATTTAGTCGTTTTCAGCCAATTTTCTGCATTTTTGAAAATGTCACTTTTTTATGAAAATATCCACTAAATGAGGAAATAATATGTGTGAGGGTACCACAGGAGAGTTCCAAATGTGTGTGGGTAGAATAAATATCCCACGGGGGTAAAATTGAAAAAAGTTGAAAAACATTTTATTTTGGACTTAGTCATTTTTCCGGCGTTTATCAGACTTTCAGATAGGGGAAATGTCGGTGAGCGTTCTGATTTCAGTTCCAGAGCGATTCGCCCAATGAGTCCTTGATATTTAGTCGTTTTCAGCCAATTTTCTGCATTTTTGAAAATTTCACTTTTTTGTGAAAATATCTACTAAATGAGGGAATAATATGTGTGAGGGTACCCCAGGAGAGTTCCAAATGTGTGTGGGTAGAATATATATCCCACGGGGGTAAAATTGAAAAAAGTTGAAAAACATTTTTTTTTGGACTTAGTCATTTTTCCGGCGTTTATCAGACTTTCAGATAGGGGAAATGTCAGTGAGCGTTCCAATTTCAATTCCAGAGCAATTCGCCCAATGAGTCCTTCATATTAAGTCGTTTTCAGCCAATTTTCTCGATTTTTGAAAATTTCACTTTTTTATGAAAATATCCACTAAATGAGGGAATAATATGTGTGAGGGTACCACAGGAGAGTTCCAAATGTGTGTGGGTAGAATATATATCCCACGGGGGTAAAATTGAAAAAAGTTGAAAAACATTTTTTTTTTGGACTTAGTCATTTTTCCGGCGTTTATCAGACTTTCAGATAGGGAAGTGTCAGTGAGCATTCCGATTTCAGTTCCAGAGCAATTCGCCCAATGAGTCCTTGATATTTAGTCGTTTTCAGCCAATTTTCTGGATTTTTGAAAATTTCACTTTTTTGTGAAAATATTCACTAAATGAGGGAATAATATGTGTGGGGGCACCCCAGGAGAGTTCCAAATGTGTGGGTAGAATATATATCCCACGGGGGTAAAATTGAAAAAAGTTGAAAAATTTTTTTTTTTTGACTTAGTCATTTTTCCTGCGTTTATCAGACTTTCAGATAATGGAAATGTCAGTGAGTGTTCTGATTTCAGTTTCAGAGCGATTCGCCCTATGAGTCCTTGATATTTAGTCGTTTTCAGCCAATTTTCTGGATTTTTGAAAATTTCACTATTTTGTGAAAATATCCACTAAATGAGGGAATAATATGTGTGAGGGTACCCCAGGAGAGTTCCAAATGTGTGTGGGTAGAATATATATCCCACGGGGGTAAAATTGAAAAAAGTTGAAAAACATTTTTCCGGCGTTTATTAGACTTTCAAATAGGGGAAATGTCAGTGAACGTTCCGATTTCAATTCCAGAGCAATTCGACCCAATGATTCCTTGATATTAAGTCGTTTTCAGCCAATTTTCTGGATTTTTGAAAATTTAACTTTTTTATGAAAATATCCACTAAATGATGGAATAATATGTGTGAGGGTACCACAGGAGAGTTCCAAATGTGTGTGGGTAGAATATATATCCCACGGGGGTAAAATTGAAAAAAGTTGAAAAACATTTTTTTTGGACTTAGTCATTTTTCCGGCGTTTATCAGACTTTCAGATAGGGGAAATGTCAGTGAGCGTTCCGATTTCATTTCCAGAGCAATTCGCCCAATGAGTCCTTGATATTAAGTCGTTTTCAGCCAATTTTCTGGATTTTTGAAAATTTAACTTTTTTATGAAAATATCCATTAAATGAGGGATTAATATGTGTGAGGGTACCACAGGAGAGTTCCAAATGTGTGTGGGTAGAATATATATCCCACGGGGGTAAAATTGAAAAAAGTTGAAAAATATTTTTTTTTGAACTTAGTCATTTTTCCGGCGTTTATCAGACTTTCAGATAGGGGAAATGTCAGTGAGCGTTCCGATTTCAATTCCAGAGCAATTCGCCCAATGAGTCCTTGATATTAAGTTGTTTTCAGCCAATTTTCTGGATTTTTGAAAATTTCACTTTTTTATGAAAATATCCACTAAATGAGGGAATAATATGTGTGAGGGTACCACAGGAGAGTTCCAAATGTGTGTGGGTAGAATATATATCCCACGGGGGTAAAATTGAAAAAAGTTGAAAAATTTTTTTTTTTTGGACTTAGTCATTTTTCCTGCGTTTATCAGACTTTCAGATAAGGGAAATGTCAGTGAGTGTTCTGATTTCAGTTCCAGAGCGATTCGCCCTATGAGTCCTTGATATTTAGTCGTTTTCAGCCAATTTTCTGGATTTTTGAAAATTTCACTATTTTGTGAAAATATCCACTAAATGAGGGAATAATATGTGTGAGGGTACCCCAGGAGAGTTCCAAATGTGTGTGGGTAGAATATATATCCCACGGGGGTAAAATTGAAAAAAGTCTAAAAAAAATTTTTTTTTGGACTTAGTCATTTTTCCGGCGTTTATCAGACTTTCAGATAGGGGAAATGTCAGTGAGCGTTCCGATTTCAATTCCAGAGCAATTCGCCCAATGAGTCCTTGATATTAAGTCGTTTTCAGCCAATTTTCTGGATTTTTTAAAATTTCACTTTTTTGTGAAAATATCCACTAAATGAGGGAATAATATGTGTGAGGGTACCACAGGAGAGTTCTAAATGTGTGTGGGTAGAATATATATCCAACGGGGGTAAAATTGAAAAAAGTTGAAAAACATTTTTTTTTGGACTTAGTCATTTTTCCGGCGTTTATCAGACTTTCAGATAGGGGAAATGTCAGTGAGCGTTCCGATTTCAATTCCAGAGCAATTCGCCCAATGAGTTCTTGATATTAAGTCGTTTTCAGCCAATTTTCTGTATTTTTGAAAATTTTACTTTTTTATGATAATATCCACTAAATGAGGGAATAATATGTGTGAGGGTACCACAGGAGAGTTCCAAATGTGTGTGGGTAGAATATATATCCCACGGGGGTAAAATTGAAAAAAGTTGAAAAACATTTTTTTTGGACTTAGTCATTTTTCCGGCGTTTATCAGACTTTCAGATAGGGGAAATGTCAGTGAGCGTTCCGATTTCATTTCCAGAGCAATTCGCCCAATGAGTCCTTGATATTAAGTCGTTTTCAGCCAATTTTCTGGATTTTTGAAAATTTAACTTTTTTATGAAAATATCCACTAAATGAGGGATTAATATGTGTGAGGGTACCACAGGAGAGTTCCAAATGTGTGTGGGTAGAATATATATCCCACGGGGGTAAAATTGAAAAAAGTTGAAAAACATTTTATTTTGGACTTAGTCATTTTTCCGGCGTTTATCAGACTTTCAGATAGGGGAAATGTCGGTGAGCGTTCTGATTTCAGTTCCAGAGCGATTCGCCCAATGAGTCCTTGATATTTAGTCGTTTTCAGCCAATTTTCTGGATTTTTGAAAATTTCACTTTTTTGTGAAAATATCCACTAAATGAGGGAATAATATGTGTGAGGGTACCCCAGGAGAGTTCCAAATGTGTGTGGGTAGAATATATATCCCACGGGGGTAAAATTGAAAAAAGTTGAAAAATATTTTTTTTTGAACTTAGTCATTTTTCCGGCGTTTATCAGACTTTCAGATAGGGGAAATGTCAGTGAGCGTTCCGATTTCAATTCCAGAGCAATTCACCCAATGAGTCCTTGATATTAAGTTGTTTTCAGCCAATTTTCTGGATTTTTGAAAATTTCACTTTTTTATGAAAATATCCACTAAATGAGGGAATAATATGTGTGAGGGTACCCCAGGAGAGTTCCAAATGTGTGTGGGTAGAATATATATCCCACGGGGGTAAAATTGAAAAAAGTTGAAAAACATTTTTTTTGGACTTAGTCATTTTTCCGGCGTTTATCAGACTTTCAGATAGGGGAAATGTCAGTGAGCGTTCCGATTTCAATTCCAGAGCAATTCGCCCAATGAGTCCTTGATATTAAGTCGTTTTCAGCCAATTTTCTGGATTTTTGAAAATTTAACTTTTTTATGAAAATATCCACTAAATGAGGGAGTAATATGTGTGAGGGTACCACAGGAGAGTTCCAAATGTGTGTGGGTAGAATATATATCCAACGGGGGTAAAATTGAAAAAAGTTGAAAAACATTTTTTTTTGGACTTAGTCATTTTTCCGGCGTTTATCAGACTTTCAGATAGGGGAAATGTCAGTGAGCGTTCCGATTTCAATTCCAGAGCAATTCGCCCAATGAGTCCTTGGTATTAAGTCGTTTTCAGCCAATTTTCTGGATTTTTGAAAATTTAACTTTTTTATGAAAATATCCACTAAATGAGGGAATAATATGTGTGAGGGTACCACAGGAGAGTTCCAAATGTGTGTGGGTAGAATATATATCCAACGGGGGTAAAATTGAAAAAAGTTGAAAAACATTTTTTTTTGGACTTAGTCATTTTTCCGGCGTTTATCAGCCTTTCAGATAGGGGAAATGTCAGTGAGCGTTCCGATTTCAATTCCAGAGCAATTCGCCCAATGAGTCCTTGATATTAAGTCGTTTTCAGCCAATTTTCTGGATTTTTGAAAATTTAACTTTTTTATGAAAATATCCACTAAATGAGGGATTAATATGTGTGAGGGTACCACAGGAGAGTTCCAAATGTGTGTGGGTAGAATATATATCCCACGGGGGTAAAATTGAAAAAAGTTGAAAAACATTTTATTTTGGACTTAGTCATTTTTCCGGCGTTTATCAGACTTTCAGATAGGGGAAATGTCGGTGAGCGTTCTGATTTCAGTTCCAGAGCGATTCGCCCAATGAGTCCTTGATATTTAGTCGTTTTCAGCCAATTTTCTGGATTTTTGAAAATTTCACTTTTTTGTGAAAATATCCACTAAATGAGGGAATAATATGTGTGAGGGTACCCCAGGAGAGTTCCAAATGTGTGTGGGTAGAATATATATCCCACGGGGGTAAAATTGAAAAAAGTTGAAAAACATTTTTTTTGGACTTAGTCATTTTTCCGGCGTTTATCAGACTTTCAGATAGGGGAAATGTCAGTGAGCGTTCCGATTTCATTTCCAGAGCAATTCGCCCAATGAGCCCATGATATTAAGTCGTTTTCAGCCAATTTTCTGGATTTTTGAAAATTTCACTTTTTTATGAAAATATCCACTAAATGAGGGAATAATATGTGTGAGGGTACCACAGGAGAGTTCCAAGTGTGTGTGGGTAGAATATATATCCCACGGGGGTAAAATTGAAAAAAGTTGAAAAACATTTTATTTTGGACTTAGTCATTTTTCCGGCGTTTATCAGACTTTCAAATAGGGGAAATGTCGGTGAGCGTTCTGATTTCAGTTCCAGAGCGATTCGCCCAATGAGTCCTTGATATTTAGTCGTTTTCAGCCAATTTTCTGGATTTTTGAAAATTTCACTTTTTTGTGAAAATATCCACTAAATGAGGGAATAATATGTGTGAGGGTACCCCAGGAGAGTTCCAAATGTGTGTGGGTAGAATATATATCCCACGGGGGTAAAATTGAAAAAAGTTGAAAAATATTTTTTTTTGAACTTAGTCATTTTTCCGGCGTTTATCAGACTTTCAGATAGGGGAAATGTCAGTGAGCGTTCCGATTTCATTTCCAGAGCAATTCGCCCAATGAGTCCTTGATATTAAGTCGTTTTCAGCCAATTTTCTGGATTTTTGAAAATTTAACTTTTTTATGAAAATATCCACTAAATGAGGGATTAATATGTGTGAGGGTACCACAGGAGAGTTCCAAATGTGTGTGGGTAGAATATATATCCCACGGGGGTAAAATTGAAAAAAGTTGAAAAATATTTTATTTTGGACTTAGTCATTTTTCCGGCGTTTATCAGACTTTCAGATAGGGGAAATGTCGGTGAGCGTTCTGATTTCAGTTCCAGAGCGATTCGCCCAATGAGTCCTTGATATTTAGTCGTTTTCAGCCAATTTTCTGGATTTTTGAAAATTTCACTTTTTTGTGAAAATATCCACTAAATGAGGGAATAATATGTGTGAGGGTACCCCAGGAGAGTTCCAAATGTGTGTGGGTAGAATATATATCCCACGGGGGTAAAATTGAAAAAAGTTGAAAAATATTTTTTTTTGAACTTAGTCATTTTTCCGGCGTTTATCAGACTTTCAGATAGGGGAAATGTCAGTGAGCGTTCCGATTTCAATTCCAGAGCAATTCACCCAATGAGTCCTTGATATTAAGTTGTTTTCAGCCAATTTTCTGGATTTTTGAAAATTTCACTTTTTTATGAAAATATCCACTAAATGAGGGAATAATATGTGTGAGGGTACCCCAGGAGAGTTCCAAATGTGTGTGGGTAGAATATATATCCCACGGGGGTAAAATTGAAAAAAGTTGAAAAACATTTTTTTTGGACTTAGTCATTTTTCCGGCGTTTATCAGACTTTCAGATAGGGGAAATGTCAGTGAGCGTTCCGATTTCAATTCCAGAGCAATTCGCCCAATGAGTCCTTGATATTAAGTCGTTTTCAGCCAATTTTCTGGATTTTTGAAAATTTAACTTTTTTATGAAAATATCCACTAAATGAGGGAGTAATATGTGTGAGGGTACCACAGGAGAGTTCCAAATGTGTGTGGGTAGAATATATATCCAACGGGGGTAAAATTGAAAAAAGTTGAAAAACATTTTTTTTTGGACTTAGTCATTTTTCCGGCGTTTATCAGACTTTCAGATAGGGGAAATGTCAGTGAGCGTTCCGATTTCAATTCCAGAGCAATTCGCCCAATGAGTCCTTGATATTAAGTCGTTTTCAGCCAATTTTCTGGATTTTTGAAAATTTAACTTTTTTATGAAAATATCCACTAAATGAGGGAATAATATGTGTGAGGGTACCACAGGAGAGTTCCAAATGTGTGTGGGTAGAATATATATCCAACGGGGGTAAAATTGAAAAAAGTTGAAAAACATTTTTTTTTGGACTTAGTCATTTTTCCGGCGTTTATCAGACTTTCAGATAGGGGAAATGTCGGTGAGCGTTCTGATTTCAGTTCCAGAGCGATTCGCCCAATGAGTCCTTGATATTTAGTCGTTTTCAGCCAATTTTCTGGATTTTTGAAAATTTCACTTTTTTGTGAAAATATCCACTAAATGAGGGAATAATATGTGTGAGGGTACCCCAGGAGAGTTCCAAATGTGTGTGGGTAGAATATATATCCCACGGGGGTAAAATTGAAAAAAGTTGAAAAATATTTTTTTTTGAACTTAGTCATTTTTCCGGCGTTTATCAGACTTTCAGATAGGGGAAATGTCAGTGAGCGTTCCGATTTCAATTCCAGAGCAATTCACCCAATGAGTCCTTGATATTAAGTTGTTTTCAGCCAATTTTCTGGATTTTTGAAAATTTCACTTTTTTATGAAAATATCCACTAAATGAGGGAATAATATGTGTGAGGGTACCCCAGGAGAGTTCCAAATGTGTGTGGGTAGAATATATATCCCACGGGGGTAAAATTGAAAAAAGTTGAAAAACATTTTTTTTGGACTTAGTCATTTTTCCGGCGTTTATCAGACTTTCAGATAGGGGAAATGTCAGTGAGCGTTCCGATTTCAATTCCAGAGCAATTCGCCCAATGAGTCCTTGATATTAAGTCGTTTTCAGCCAATTTTCTGGATTTTTGAAAATTTAACTTTTTTATGAAAATATCCACTAAATGAGGGAGTAATATGTGTGAGGGTACCACAGGAGAGTTCCAAATGTGTGTGGGTAGAATATATATCCAACGGGGGTAAAATTGAAAAAAGTTGAAAAACATTTTTTTTTGGACTTAGTCATTTTTCCGGCGTTTATCAGACTTTCAGATAGGGGAAATGTCAGTGAGCGTTCCGATTTCAATTCCAGAGCAATTCGCCCAATGAGTCCTTGATATTAAGTCGTTTTCAGCCAATTTTCTGGATTTTTGAAAATTTAACTTTTTTATGAAAATATCCACTAAATGAGGGAATAATATGTGTGAGGGTACCACAGGAGAGTTCCAAATGTGTGTGGGTAGAATATATATCCAACGGGGGTAAAATTGAAAAAAGTTGAAAAACATTTTTTTTTGGACTTAGTCATTTTTCCGGCGTTTATCAGACTTTCAGATAGGGGAAATGTCAGTGAGCGTTCCGATTTCAATTCCAGAGCAATTCGCCCAATGAGTCCTTGATATTAAGTCGTTTTCAGCCAATTTTCTGGATTTTTGAAAATTTAACTTTTTTATGAAAATATCCACTAAATGAGGGATTAATATGTGTGAGGGTACCACAGGAGAGTTCCAAATGTGTGTGGGTAGAATATATATCCCACGGGGGTAAAATTGAAAAAAGTTGAAAAACATTTTATTTTGGACTTAGTCATTTTTCCGGCGTTTATCAGACTTTCAGATAGGGGAAATGTCGGTGAGCGTTCTGATTTCAGTTCCAGAGCGATTCGCCCAATGAGTCCTTGATATTTAGTCGTTTTCAGCCAATTTTCTGGATTTTTGAAAATTTCACTTTTTTGTGAAAATATCCACTAAATGAGGGAATAATATGTGTGAGGGTACCCCAGGAGAGTTCCAAGTGTGTGTGGGTAGAATATATATCCCACGGGGGTAAAATTGAAAAAAGTTGAAAAACATTTTTTTTGGACTTAGTCATTTTTCCGGCGTTTATCAGACTTTCAGATAGGGGAAATGTCAGTGAGCGTTCCGATTTCATTTCCAGAGCAATTCGCCCAATGAGACCTTGATATTAAGTCGTTTTCAGCCAATTTTCTGGATTTTTGAAAATTTAACTTTTTTATGAAAATATCCACTAAATGAGGGAATAATATGTGTGAGGGTACCACAGGAGAGTTCCAAGTGTGTGTGGGTAGAATATATATCCCACGGGGGTAAAATTGAAAAAAGTTGAAAAACATTTTATTTTGGACTTAGTCATTTTTCCGGCGTTTATCAGACTTTCAAATAGGGGAAATGTCGGTGAGCGTTCTGATTTCAGTTCCAGAGCGATTCGCCCAATGAGTCCTTGATATTTAGTCGTTTTCAGCCAATTTTCTGGATGTTTGAAAATTTCACTTTTTTGTGAAAATATCCACTAAATGAGGGAATAATATGTGTGAGGGTACCCCAGGAGAGTTCCAAATGTGTGTGGGTAGAATATATATCCCACGGGGGTAAAATTGAAAAAAGTTGAAAAATATTTTTTTTTGAACTTAGTCATTTTTCCGGCGTTTATCAGACTTTCAGATAGGGGAAATGTCAGTGAGCGTTCCGATTTCAATTCCAGAGCAATTCGCCCAATGAGTCCTTGATATTAAGTTGTTTTCAGCCAATTTTCTGGATTTTTGAAAATTTCACTTTTTTATGAAAATATCCACTAAATGAGGGAATAATATGTGTGAGGGTACCCCAGGAGAGTTCCAAATGTGTGTGGGTAGAATATATATCCCACGGGGGTAAAATTGAAAAAAGTTGAAAAACATTTTTTTTGGACTTAGTCATTTTTCCGGCGTTTATCAGACTTTCAGATAGGGGAAATGTCAGTGAGCGTTCCGATTTCAATTCCAGAGCAATTCGCCCAATGAGTCCTTGATATTAAGTCGTTTTCAGCCAATTTTCTGGATTTTTGAAAATTTTACTTTTTTATGAAAATATCCACTAAATGAGGGATTAATATGTGTGAGGGTACCACAGGAGAGTTCCAAATGTGTGTGGGTAGAATATATATCCCACGGGGGTAAAATTGAAAAAAGTTGAAAAAAATTTTTTTTTGGACTTAGTCATTTTTCCGGCGTTTATTAGACTTTCAGATAGGGGAAATGTCAGTGAACGTTCCGATTTCAATTCCAGAGCAATTCGACCCAATGAGTCCTTGATATTAAGTCATTTTCAGCCAATTTTCTGGATTTTTGAAAATTTTACTTTTTTATGAAAATATCCACTAAATGAGGGAATAATATGTGTGAGGATACCACAGGAGAGTTCCAAATGTGTGTGGGTAGAATATATATCCAACGGGGGTAAAATTGAAAAAAGTTGAAAAACATTTTTTTTTGGACTTAGTCATTTTTCCGGCGTTTATTAGACTTTCAGATAGGGGAAATGTCAGTGAACGTTCCGATTTCAATTCCAGAGCAATTCGACCCAATGAGTCCTTGATATTAAGTCATTTTCAGCCAATTTTCTGGATTTTTGAAAATTTTACTTTTTTATGAAAATATCCACTAAATGAGGGAATAATATGTGTGAGGATACCACAGGAGAGTTCCAAATGTGTGTGGGTAGAATATATATCCAACGGGGGTAAAATTGAAAAAAGTTGAAAAACATTTTTTTTTGGACTTAGTCATTTTTCCGGCGTTTATCAGACTTTCAGATAGGGGAAATGTCAGTGAGCGTTCCGATTTCAATTCCAGAGCAATTCGCCCAATGAGTCCTTGATATTAAGTCGTTTTCAGCCAATTTTCTGGATTTTTGAAAATTTTACTTTTTTATGAAAATATCCACTAAATGAGGGATTAATATGTGTGAGGGTACCACAGGAGAGTTCCAAATGTGTGTGGGTAGAATATATATCCCACGGGGGTAAAATTGAAAAAAGTTGAAAAACATTTTTTTTGGACTTAGTCATTTTTCCGGCGTATATCAGACTTTCAGATAGGGGAAATGTCGGTGAGCGTTCTGATTTCAGTTCCAGAGCGATTCGCCCAATGAGTCCTTGATATTTAGTCGTTTTCAGCCAATTTTCTGGATTTTTGAAAATTTCACTTTTTTGTGAAAATATCCACTAAATGAGGGAATAATATGTGTGAGGGTACCCCAGGAGAGTTCCAAATGTGTGTGGGTAGAATATATATCCCACGGGGGTAAAATTGAAAAAAGTTGTAAAATATTTTTTTTTGAACTTAGTCATTTTTCCGGCGTTTATCAGACTTTCGGATAGGGGAAATGTCAGTGAGCGTTCCGATTTCAATTCCAGAGCAATTCGCCCAATGAGTCCTTGATATTAAGTTGTTTTCAGCCAATTTTCTGGATTTTTGAAAATTTCACTTTTTTATGAAAATATCCACTAAATGAGGGAATAATATGTGTGAGGGTACCACAGGAGAGTTCCAAATGTGTGTGGGTAGAATATATATCCCACGGGGGTAAAATTGAAAAAAGTTGAAAAAAATTTTTTTTGGACTTAGTCATTTTTCCGGCGTTTAACAGACTTTCAGATAGGGGAAATGTCATTGAGCGTTCTGATTTCAGTTCCAGAGCGTTTCGCCCAATGATTCCTTGATATTTAGTCGTTTTCAGCCAATTTTCTGGATTTTTGAAAATTTCACTTTTTTGTGAAAATATTCACTAAATGAGGGAATAATATGTGTGAGGGTACCACAGGAGAGTTCCAAATGTGTGTGGGTAGAATATATATCCCACGGGGGTAAAATTGAAAAAAGTTGAAAAATATTTTTTTTTGGACTTAGTCATTTTTCCGGCGTTTATCAGACTTTCAGATATGGGAAATGTCAGTGAGCGTTCCGATTTCAATTCCAGAGCAATTCGCCCAATGAGTCCTTGATATTAAGTTGTTTTCAGCCAATTTTCTGGATTTTTGAAAATTTCACTTTTTTATGAAAATATCCACTAAATGAGGGAATAATATGTGTGAGGGTACCACAGGAGAGTTCCAAATGTGTGTGGGTAGAATATATATCCCACGGGGGTAAAATTGAAAAAAGTTGAAAAAAATTTTTTTTGGACTTAGTCATTTTTCCGGCGTTTAACAGACTTTCAGATAGGGGAAATGTCATTGAGCGTTCTGATTTCAGTTCCAGAGCGTTTCGCCCAATGATTCCTTGATATTTAGTCGTTTTCAGCCAATTTTCTGGATTTTTGAAAATTTCACTTTTTTGTGAAAATATTCACTAAATGAGGGAATAATATGTGTGAGGGTACCACAGGAGAGTTCCAAATGTGTGTGGGTAGAATATATATCCCACGGGGGTAAAATTGAAAAAAGTTGAAAAATATTTTTTTTTGGACTTAGTCATTTTTCCGGCGTTTATCAGACTTTCAGATATGGGAAATGTCAGTGAGCGTTCCGATTTCAATTCCAGAGCAATTCCCCCAATGAGTCCTTGATATTAAGTTGTTTTCAGCCAATTTTCTGGATTTTTGAAAATTTCACTTTTTTATGAAAATATCCACTAAATGAGGGAATAATATGTGTGAGGGTACCACAGGAGAGTTCCAAATGTGTGTGGGTAGAATATATATCCCACGGGGGTAAAATTGAAAAAAGTTGAAAAAAAATTTTTTTGGACTTAGTCATTTTTCCAGCGTTTAACAGACTTTCAGATAGGGGAAATGTCGGTGAGCGTTCTGATTTCAGTTCCAGAGCGATTCGCCCAATGAGTCCTTGATATTTAGTCGTTTTCAGCCAATTTTCTGGATTTTTGAAAATTTCACTTTTTTGTGAAAATATCCACTAAATGAGGGAATAATATGTGTGAGGGTACCCCAGGAGAGTTCCAAATGTGTGTGGGTAGAATATATATCCCACGGGGGTAAAATTGAAAAAAGTTGAAAAATATTTTTTTTTGAACTTAGTCATTTTTCCGGCGTTTATCAGACTTTCAGATAGGGGAAATGTCAGTGAGCGTTCCGATTTCAATTCCAGAGCAATTCACCCAATGAGTCCTTGATATTAAGTTGTTTTCAGCCAATTTTCTGGATTTTTGAAAATTTCACTTTTTTATGAAAATATCCACTAAATGAGGGAATAATATGTGTGAGGGTACCCCAGGAGAGTTCCAAATGTGTGTGGGTAGAATATATATCCCACGGGGGTAAAATTGAAAAAAGTTGAAAAACATTTTTTTTGGACTTAGTCATTTTTCCGGCGTTTATCAGACTTTCAGATAGGGGAAATGTCAGTGAGCGTTCCGATTTCAATTCCAGAGCAATTCGCCCAATGAGTCCTTGATATTAAGTCGTTTTCAGCCAATTTTCTGGATTTTTGAAAATTTAACTTTTTTATGAAAATATCCACTAAATGAGGGAGTAATATGTGTGAGGGTACCACAGGAGAGTTCCAAATGTGTGTGGGTAGAATATATATCCAACGGGGGTAAAATTGAAAAAAGTTGAAAAACATTTTTTTTTGGACTTAGTCATTTTTCCGGCGTTTATCAGACTTTCAGATAGGGGAAATGTCAGTGAGCGTTCCGATTTCAATTCCAGAGCAATTCGCCCAATGAGTCCTTGATATTAAGTCGTTTTCAGCCAATTTTCTGGATTTTTGAAAATTTAACTTTTTTATGAAAATATCCACTAAATGAGGGAATAATATGTGTGAGGGTACCACAGGAGAGTTCCAAATGTGTGTGGGTAGAATATATATCCAACGGGGGTAAAATTGAAAAAAGTTGAAAAACATTTTTTTTTGGACTTAGTCATTTTTCCGGCGTTTATCAGACTTTCAGATAGGGGAAATGTCAGTGAGCGTTCCGATTTCAATTCCAGAGCAATTCGCCCAATGAGTCCTTGATATTAAGTCGTTTTCAGCCAATTTTCTGGATTTTTGAAAATTTAACTTTTTTATGAAAATATCCACTAAATGAGGGATTAATATGTGTGAGGGTACCACAGGAGAGTTCCAAATGTGTGTGGGTAGAATATATATCCCACGGGGGTAAAATTGAAAAAAGTTGAAAAACATTTTATTTTGGACTTAGTCATTTTTCCGGCGTTTATCAGACTTTCAGATAGGGGAAATGTCGGTGAGCGTTCTGATTTCAGTTCCAGAGCGATTCGCCCAATGAGTCCTTGATATTTAGTCGTTTTCAGCCAATTTTCTGGATTTTTGAAAATTTCACTTTTTTGTGAAAATATCCACTAAATGAGGGAATAATATGTGTGAGGGTACCCCAGGAGAGTTCCAAGTGTGTGTGGGTAGAATATATATCCCACGGGGGTAAAATTGAAAAAAGTTGAAAAACATTTTTTTTGGACTTAGTCATTTTTCCGGCGTTTATCAGACTTTCAGATAGGGGAAATGTCAGTGAGCGTTCCGATTTCATTTCCAGAGCAATTCGCCCAATGAGACCTTGATATTAAGTCGTTTTCAGCCAATTTTCTGGATTTTTGAAAATTTAACTTTTTTATGAAAATATCCACTAAATGAGGGAATAATATGTGTGAGGGTACCACAGGAGAGTTCCAAGTGTGTGTGGGTAGAATATATATCCCACGGGGGTAAAATTGAAAAAAGTTGAAAAACATTTTATTTTGGACTTAGTCATTTTTCCGGCGTTTATCAGACTTTCAAATAGGGGAAATGTCGGTGAGCGTTCTGATTTCAGTTCCAGAGCGATTCGCCCAATGAGTCCTTGATATTTAGTCGTTTTCAGCCAATTTTCTGGATTTTTGAAAATTTCACTTTTTTGTGAAAATATCCACTAAATGAGGGAATAATATGTGTGAGGGTACCCCAGGAGAGTTCCAAATGTGTGTGGGTAGAATATATATCCCACGGGGGTAAAATTGAAAAAAGTTGAAAAATATTTTTTTTTGAACTTAGTCATTTTTCCGGCGTTTATCAGACTTTCAGATAGGGGAAATGTCAGTGAGCGTTCCGATTTCAATTCCAGAGCAATTCGCCCAATGAGTCCTTGATATTAAGTTGTTTTCAGCCAATTTTCTGGATTTTTGAAAATTTCACTTTTTTATGAAAATATCCACTAAATGAGGGAATAATATGTGTGAGGGTACCCCAGGAGAGTTCCAAATGTGTGTGGGTAGAATATATATCCCACGGGGGTAAAATTGAAAAAAGTTGAAAAACATTTTTTTTGGACTTAGTCATTTTTCCGGCGTTTATCAGACTTTCAGATAGGGGAAATGTCAGTGAGCGTTCCGATTTCAATTCCAGAGCAATTCGCCCAATGAGTCCTTGATATTAAGTCGTTTTCAGCCAATTTTCTGGATTTTTGAAAATTTTACTTTTTTATGAAAATATCCACTAAATGAGGGATTAATATGTGTGAGGGTACCACAGGAGAGTTCCAAATGTGTGTGGGTAGAATATATATCCCACGGGGGTAAAATTGAAAAAAGTTGAAAAAAATTTTTTTTTGGACTTAGTCATTTTTCCGGCGTTTATTAGACTTTCAGATAGGGGAAATGTCAGTGAACGTTCCGATTTCAATTCCAGAGCAATTCGACCCAATGAGTCCTTGATATTAAGTCATTTTCAGCCAATTTTCTGGATTTTTGAAAATTTTACTTTTTTATGAAAATATCCACTAAATGAGGGAATAATATGTGTGAGGATACCACAGGAGAGTTCCAAATGTGTGTGGGTAGAATATATATCCAACGGGGGTAAAATTGAAAAAAGTTGAAAAACATTTTTTTTTGGACTTAGTCATTTTTCCGGCGTTTATTAGACTTTCAGATAGGGGAAATGTCAGTGAACGTTCCGATTTCAATTCCAGAGCAATTCGACCCAATGAGTCCTTGATATTAAGTCATTTTCAGCCAATTTTCTGGATTTTTGAAAATTTTACTTTTTTATGAAAATATCCACTAAATGAGGGAATAATATGTGTGAGGATACCACAGGAGAGTTCCAAATGTGTGTGGGTAGAATATATATCCAACGGGGGTAAAATTGAAAAAAGTTGAAAAACATTTTTTTTTGGACTTAGTCATTTTTCCGGCGTTTATCAGACTTTCAGATAGGGGAAATGTCAGTGAGCGTTCCGATTTCAATTCCAGAGCAATTCGCCCAATGAGTCCTTGATATTAAGTCGTTTTCAGCCAATTTTCTGGATTTTTGAAAATTTTACTTTTTTATGAAAATATCCACTAAATGAGGGATTAATATGTGTGAGGGTACCACAGGAGAGTTCCAAATGTGTGTGGGTAGAATATATATCCCACGTGGGTAAAATTGAAAAAAGTTGAAAAACATTTTATTTTGTGACTTAGTCATTTTTCCGGCGTTTATCAGACTTTCAGATAGGGGAAATGTCGGTGAGCGTTCTGATTTCAGTTCCAGAGCGATTCGCCCAATGAGTCCTTGATATTTAGTCGTTTTCAGCCAATTTTCTGGATTTTTGAAAATTTCACTTTTTTGTGAAAATATCCACTAAATGAGGGAATAATATGTGTTAGGGTACCCCAGGAGACTTCCAAATGTGTGTGGGTAGAATATATATCCCACGGGGGTAAAATTGAAAAAAGTTGAAAAACATTTTTTTTGGACGTAGTCATTTTTCCGGCGTTTATCAGACTTTCAGATAGGGGAAATGTCAGTGAGCGTTCCGATTTCAATTCCAGAGCAATTCGCCCAATGAGCCCTTGATATTAAGTCGTTTTCAGCCAATTTTCTGGATTTTTGAAAATTTAACTTTTTTATGAAAATATCCACTAAATGAGGGAATAATATGTGTGAGGGTACCACAGGAGAGTTCCAAGTGTGTGTGGGTAGAATATATATCCCACGGGGGTAAAATTGAAAAAAGTTGAAAAACATTTTTTTTGGACTTAGTCATTTTTCCGGCGTATATCAGACTTTCAGATAGGGGAAATGTCGGTGAGCGTTCTGATTTCAGTTCCAGAGCGATTCGCCCAATGAGTCCTTGATATTTAGTCGTTTTCAGCCAATTTTCTGGATTTTTGAAAATTTCACTTTTTTGTGAAAATATCCACTAAATGAGGGAATAATATGTGTGAGGGTACCCCAGGAGAGTTCCAAATGTGTGTGGGTAGAATATATATCCCACGGGGGTAAAATTGAAAAAAGTTGTAAAATATTTTTTTTTGAACTTAGTCATTTTTCCGGCGTTTATCAGACTTTCGGATAGGGGAAATGTCAGTGAGCGTTCCGATTTCAATTCCAGAGCAATTCGCCCAATGAGTCCTTGATATTAAGTTGTTTTCAGCCAATTTTCTGGATTTTTGAAAATTTCACTTTTTTATGAAAATATCCACTAAATGAGGGAATAATATGTGTGAGGGTACCACAGGAGAGTTCCAAATGTGTGTGGGTAGAATATATATCCCACGGGGGTAAAATTGAAAAAAGTTGAAAAAAATTTTTTTTGGACTTAGTCATTTTTCCGGCGTTTAACAGACTTTCAGATAGGGGAAATGTCATTGAGCGTTCTGATTTCAGTTCCAGAGCGTTTCGCCCAATGATTCCTTGATATTTAGTCGTTTTCAGCCAATTTTCTGGATTTTTGAAAATTTCACTTTTTTGTGAAAATATTCACTAAATGAGGGAATAATATGTGTGAGGGTACCACAGGAGAGTTCCAAATGTGTGTGGGTAGAATATATATCCCACGGGGGTAAAATTGAAAAAAGTTGAAAAATATTTTTTTTTGGACTTAGTCATTTTTCCGGCGTTTATCAGACTTTCAGATATGGGAAATGTCAGTGAGCGTTCCGATTTCAATTCCAGAGCAATTCGCCCAATGAGTCCTTGATATTAAGTTGTTTTCAGCCAATTTTCTGGATTTTTGAAAATTTCACTTTTTTATGAAAATATCCACTAAATGAGGGAATAATATGTGTGAGGGTACCACAGGAGAGTTCCAAATGTGTGTGGGTAGAATATATATCCCACGGGGGTAAAATTGAAAAAAGTTGAAAAAAATTTTTTTTGGACTTAGTCATTTTTCCGGCGTTTAACAGACTTTCAGATAGGGGAAATGTCATTGAGCGTTCTGATTTCAGTTCCAGAGCGTTTCGCCCAATGATTCCTTGATATTTAGTCGTTTTCAGCCAATTTTCTGGATTTTTGAAAATTTCACTTTTTTGTGAAAATATTCACTAAATGAGGGAATAATATGTGTGAGGGTACCACAGGAGAGTTCCAAATGTGTGTGGGTAGAATATATATCCCACGGGGGTAAAATTGAAAAAAGTTGAAAAATATTTTTTTTTGGACTTAGTCATTTTTCCGGCGTTTATCAGACTTTCAGATATGGGAAATGTCAGTGAGCGTTCCGATTTCAATTCCAGAGCAATTCCCCCAATGAGTCCTTGATATTAAGTTGTTTTCAGCCAATTTTCTGGATTTTTGAAAATTTCACTTTTTTATGAAAATATCCACTAAATGAGGGAATAATATGTGTGAGGGTACCACAGGAGAGTTCCAAATGTGTGTGGGTAGAATATATATCCCACGGGGGTAAAATTGAAAAAAGTTGAAAAAAAATTTTTTTGGACTTAGTCATTTTTCCAGCGTTTAACAGACTTTCAGATAGGGGAAATGTCATTGAGCGTTCTGATTTCAGTTCCAGAGCAATTCGCCCAATGATTCCTTGATATTTAGTCGTTTTCAGCCAATTTTCTGGATTTTTAAAAATTTCACTTTTTTGTGAAAATATCCACTAAATGAGGGAATAATATGTGTGAAGGTACCACAGGAGAGTTCCAAATGTGTGTGGGTAGAATATATATCCCACGGGGGTAAAATTGAAAAAAGTTGAAAAATATTTTTTTTTGGACTTAGTCATTTTTCCGGCGTTTATCAGACTTTCAGATAGGGGAAATGTCAGTGAGCGTTCCGATTTCAATTCCAGAGCAATTCGCCCAATGAGTCCTTGATATTAAGTTGTTTTCAGCCAATTTTCTGGATTTTTGAAAATTTCACTTTTTTGAGAAAATATCCACTAAATGAGGGAATAATATGTGTGAGGGTACCCCAGGAGAGTTCCAAATGTGTGTGGTAGAATATATATCCCACGGGGGTAAAATTGAAAAAAGTTGAAAAATATTTTTTTTTGAACTTAGTCATTTTTCCGGCGTTTATCAGACTTTCAGATAGGGGAAATGTCAGTGAGCGTTCCGATTTCAATTAGAGAGCAATTCGACCCAATGAGTCCTTGATATTAAGTAGTTTTCAGCCAATTTACTGGATTTTTGAAAATTTCACTTTTTTATGAAAATATCCACTAAATGAGGGAATAATATGTGTGAGGGTACCACAGGAGAGTTCCAAATGTGTGTGGGTAGAATATATATCCAACGGGGGTAAAATTGAAAAAAGTTGAAAAACATTTTTTTTTTGGACTTAGTCATTTTTCCGGCGTTTATCAGACTTTCAGATAGGGGAAATGTCAGTGAGCGTTCCGATTTCAATTCCAGAGCGATTCGCCCAATGAGTCCTTGATATTAAGTCGTTTTCAGCCAATTTTCTGTATTTTTGAAAATTTCACTTTTTTATGAAAATATCCACTAAATGAGGGAATAATATGTGTGAGGGTACCCCAGGAGAGTTCCAAATGTGTGTGGGTAGAATATATATCCCACGGGGGTAAAATTGAAAAAAGTTGAAAAACATTTTATTTTGGACTTAGTCATTTTTCCGGCGTTTATCAGACTTTCAGCTAGGGGAAATGTCGGTGAGCGTTCTGATACCAGTTCCAGAGCGATTCGCCCAATGAGTCCTTGATATTTAGTCGTTTTCAGCCAATTTTCTGGATTTTTGAAAATTTCACTTTTTTGTGAAAATATCCACTAAATGAGGGAATAATATGTGTGAAGGTACCACAGGAGAGTTCCAAATGTGTGTGGGTAGAATATATATCCCACGGGGGTAAAATTGAAAAAAGTTGAAAAATATTTTTTTTTGGACTTAGTCATTTTTCCGGCGTTTATCAGACTTTCAGATAGGGGAAATGTCAGTGAGCGTTCCAATTTCAATTCCAGAGCAATTCGCCCAATGTGTCCTTGATATTAAGTTGTTTTCAGCCAATTTTCTGGATTTTTGAAAATTTCACTTTTTTGAGAAAATATCCACTAAATGAGGGAATAATATGTGTGAGGGTACCCCAGGAGAGTTCCAAATGTGTGTGGTAGAATATATATCCCATGGGGGTAAAATTGAAAAAAGTTGAAAAATATTTTTTTTTGAACTTAGTCATTTTTCCGGCGTTTATCAGACTTTCAGATAGGGGAAATGTCAGTGAGCGTTCCGATTTCAATTCCAGAGCAATTCGACCCAATGAGTCCTTGATATTAAGTAGTTTTCAGCCAATTTACTGGATTTTTGAAAATTTCACTTTTTTATGAAAATATCCACTAAATGAGGGAATAATATGTGTGAGGGTACCACAGGAGAGTTCCAAATGTGTGTGGGTAGAATATATATCCAACGGGGGTAAAATTGAAAAAAGTTGAAAAACATTTTTTTTTTGGACTTAGTCATTTTTCCGGCGTTTATCAGACTTTCAGATAGGGGAAATGTCAGTGAGCGTTCCGATTTCAATTCCAGAGCGATTCGCCCAATGAGTCCTTGATATTAAGTCGTTTTCAGCCAATTTTCTGTATTTTTGAAAATTTCACTTTTTTATGAAAATATCCACTAAATGAGGGAATAATATGTGTGAGGGTACCCCAGGAGAGTTCCAAATGTGTGTGGGTAGAATATATATCCCACGGGGGTAAAATTGAAAAAAGTTGAAAAACATTTTATTTTGGACTTAGTCATTTTTCCGGCGTTTATCAGACTTTCAGCTAGGGGAAATGTCGGTGAGCGTTCTGATACCAGTTCCAGAGCGATTCGCCCAATGAGTCCTTGATATTTAGTCGTTTTCAGCCAATTTTCTGGATTTTTGAAAATTTCACTTTTTTGTGAAAATATCCACTAAATGAGGGAATAATATGTGTGAAGGTACCACAGGAGAGTTCCAAATGTGTGTGGGTAGAATATATATCCCACGGGGGTAAAATTGAAAAAAGTTGAAAAATATTTTTTTTTGGACTTAGTCATTTTTCCGGCGTTTATCAGACTTTCAGATAGGGGAAATGTCAGTGAGCGTTCCAATTTCAATTCCAGAGCAATTCGCCCAATGTGTCCTTGATATTAAGTTGTTTTCAGCCAATTTTCTGGATTTTTGAAAATTTCACTTTTTTGAGAAAATATCCACTAAATGAGGGAATAATATGTGTGAGGGTACCCCAGGAGAGTTCCAAATGTGTGTGGTAGAATATATATCCCATGGGGGTAAAATTGAAAAAAGTTGAAAAATATTTTTTTTTGAACTTAGTCATTTTTCCGGCGTTTATCAGACTTTCAGATAGGGGAAATGTCAGTGAGCGTTCCGATTTCAATTCCAGAGCAATTCGACCCAATGAGTCCTTGATATTAAGTAGTTTTCAGCCAATTTACTGGATTTTTGAAAATTTCACTTTTTTATGAAAATATCCACTAAATGAGGGAATAATATGTGTGAGGGTACCACAGGAGAGTTCCAAATGTGTGTGGGTAGAATATATATCCAACGGGGGTAAAATTGAAAAAAGTTGAAAAACATTTTTTTTTTGGACTTAGTCATTTTTCCGGCGTTTATCAGACTTTCAGATAGGGGAAATGTCAGTGAGCGTTCCGATTTCAATTCCAGAGCGATTCGCCCAATGAGTCCTTGATATTAAGTCGTTTTCAGCCAATTTTCTGTATTTTTGAAAATTTCACTTTTTTATGAAAATATCCACTAAATGAGGGAATAATATGTGTGAGGGTACCCCAGGAGAGTTCCAAATGTGTGTGGGTAGAATATATATCCCACGGGGGTAAAATTGAAAAAAGTTGAAAAACATTTTATTTTGGACTTAGTCATTTTTCCGGCGTTTATCAGACTTTCAGCTAGGGGAAATGTCGGTGAGCGTTCTGATACCAGTTCCAGAGCGATTCGCCCAATGAGTCCTTGATATTTAGTCGTTTTCAGCCAATTTTCTGGATTTTTGAAAATTTCACTTTTTTGTGAAAATATCCACTAAATGAGGGAATAATATGTGTGAAGGTACCACAGGAGAGTTCCAAATGTGTGTGGGTAGAATATATATCCCACGGGGGTAAAATTGAAAAAAGTTGAAAAATATTTTTTTTTGGACTTAGTCATTTTTCCGGCGTTTATCAGACTTTCAGATAGGGGAAATGTCAGTGAGCGTTCCAATTTCAATTCCAGAGCAATTCGCCCAATGTGTCCTTGATATTAAGTTGTTTTCAGCCAATTTTCTGGATTTTTGAAAATTTCACTTTTTTGAGAAAATATCCACTAAATGAGGGAATAATATGTGTGAGGGTACCCCAGGAGAGTTCCAAATGTGTGTGGTAGAATATATATCCCATGGGGGTAAAATTGAAAAAAGTTGAAAAATATTTTTTTTTGAACTTAGTCATTTTTCCGGCGTTTATCAGACTTTCAGATAGGGGAAATGTCAGTGAGCGTTCCGATTTCAATTCCAGAGCAATTCGACCCAATGAGTCCTTGATATTAAGTAGTTTTCAGCCAATTTACTGGATTTTTGAAAATTTCACTTTTTTATGAAAATATCCACTAAATGAGGGAATAATATGTGTGAGGGTACCACAGGAGAGTTCCAAATGTGTGTGGGTAGAATATATATCCAACGGGGGTAAAATTGAAAAAAGTTGAAAAACATTTTTTTTTTGGACTTAGTCATTTTTCCGGCGTTTATCAGACTTTCAGATAGGGGAAATGTCAGTGAGCGTTCCGATTTCAATTCCAGAGCGATTCGCCCAATGAGTCCTTGATATTAAGTCGTTTTCAGCCAATTTTCTGTATTTTTGAAAATTTCACTTTTTTATGAAAATATCCACTAAATGAGGGAATAATATGTGTGAGGGTACCCCAGGAGAGTTCCAAATGTGTGTGGGTAGAATATATATCCCACGGGGGTAAAATTGAAAAAAGTTGAAAAACATTTTATTTTGGACTTAGTCATTTTTCCGGCGTTTATCAGACTTTCAGATAGGGGAAATGTCGGTGAGCGTTCTGATACCAGTTCCAGAGCGATTCGCCCAATGAGTCCTTGATATTTAGTCGTTTTCAGCCAATTTTCTGGATTTTTGAAAATTTCACTTTTTTGTGAAAATATCCACTAAATGAGGGAATAATATGTGTGAAGGTACCACAGGAGAGTTCCAAATGTGTGTGGGTAGAATATATATCCCACGGGGGTAAAATTGAAAAAAGTTGAAAAATATTTTTTTTTGGACTTAGTCATTTTTCCGGCGTTTATCAGACTTTCAGATAGGGGAAATGTCAGTGAGCGTTCCGATTTCAATTCCAGAGCAATTCGCCCAATGAGTCCTTGATATTAAGTTGTTTTCAGCCAATTTTCTGGATTTTTGAAAATTTCACTTTTTTATGAAAATATCCACTAAATGAGGGAATAATATGTGTGAGGGTACCACAGGAGAGTTCCAAATGTGTGTGGGTAGAATATATATCCCACGGGGGTAAAATTGAAAAAAGTTGAAAAAAATTTTTTTTGGACTTAGTCATTTTTCCGGCGTTTAACAGACTTTCAGATAGGGGAAATGTCATTGAGCGTTCTGATTTCAGTTCCAGAGCGTTTCGCCCAATGATTCCTTGATATTTAGTCGTTTTCAGCCAATTTTCTGGATTTTTGAAAATTTCACTTTTTTGTGAAAATATTCACTAAATGAGGGAATAATATGTGTGAGGGTACCACAGGAGAGTTCCAAATGTGTGTGGGTAGAATATATATCCCACGGGGGTAAAATTGAAAAAAGTTGAAAAATATTTTTTTTTGGACTTAGTCATTTTTCCGGCGTTTATCAGACTTTCAGATATGGGAAATGTCAGTGAGCGTTCCAATTTCAATTCCAGAGCAATTCCCCCAATGAGTCCTTGATATTAAGTTGTTTTCAGCCAATTTTCTGGATTTTTGAAAATTTCACTTTTTTATGAAAATATCCACTAAATGAGGGAATAATATGTGTGAGGGTACCACAGGAGAGTTCCAAATGTGTGTGGGTAGAATATATATCCCACGGGGGTAAAATTGAAAAAAGTTGAAAAATTTTTTTTTTTGGACTTAGTCATTTTTCCTGCGTTTATCAGACTTTCAGATAAGGGAAATGTCAGTGAGTGTTCTGATTTCAGTTCCAGAGCGATTCGCCTTATGAGTCCTTGATATTTAGTCGTTTTCAGCCAATTTTCTGGATTTTTGAAAATTTCACTATTTTGTGAAAATATCCACTAAATGAGGGAATAATATGTGTGAGGGTACCCCAGGAGAGTTCCAAATGTGTGTGGGTAGAATATATATCCCACGGGGGTAAAATTGAAAAAAGTCTAAAAAAAATTTTTTTTTGGACTTAGTCATTTTTCCGGCGTTTATCAGACTTTCAGATAGGGGAAATGTCAGTGAGCGTTCCGATTTCAATTCCAGAGCAATTCGCCCAATGAGTCCTTGATATTAAGTCGTTTTCAGCCAATTTTCTGGATTTTTTAAAATTTCACTTTTTTGTGAAAATATCCACTAAATGAGGGAATAATATGTGTGAGGGTACCCCAGGAGAGTTCCAAATGTGTGTGGGTAGAATATATATCCCACGGGGGTAAAATTGAAAAAAGTTGAAAAACATTTTTCCGGCGTTTATTAGACTTTCAGATAGGGGAAATGTCAGTGAACGTTCCGATTTCAATTCCAGAGCAATTCGACCCAATGATTCCTTGATATTAAGTCGTTTTCAGCCAATTTTCTGGATTTTTGAAAATTTAACTTTTTTATGAAAATATCCACTAAATGAGGGAATAATATGTGTGAGGGTACCACAGGAGAGTTCCAAATGTGTGTGGGTAGAATATATATCCAATGGGGGTAAAATTGAAAAAAGTTGAAAAACATTTTTTTTTGGACTTAGTCATTTTTCCAGCGTTTATCAGACTTTCAGATAGGGGAAATGTCAGTGAGCGTTCCGATTTCAATTCCAGAGCAATTCGCCCAATGAGTTCTTGATATTAAGTCGTTTTCAGCCAATTTTCTGTATTTTTGAAAATTTTACTTTTTTATGATAATATCCACTAAATGAGGGAATAATATGTGTGAGGGTACCACAGGAGAGTTCCAACTGTGTGTGGGTAGAATATATATCCCACGGGGGTAAAATTGAAAAAAGTTGAAAAACATTTTTTTTGGACTTAGTCATTTTTCCGGCGTTTATCAGACTTTCAGATAGGGGAAATGTCAGTGAGCGTTCCGATTTCATTTCCAGAGCAATTCGCCCAATGAGTCCTTGATATTAAGTCGTTTTCAGCCAATTTTCTGGATTTTTGAAAATTTAACTTTTTTATGAAAATATCCACTAAATGAGGGATTAATATGTGTGAGGGTACCACAGGAGAGTTCCAAATGTGTGTGGGTAGAATATATATCCCACGGGGGTAAAATTTAAAAAAGTTGAAAAACATTTTATTTTGGACTTAGTCATTTTTCCGGCGTTTATCAGACTTTCAGATAGGGGAAATGTCGGTGAGCGTTCTGATTTCAGTTCCAGAGCGATTCGCCCAATGAGTCCTTGATATTTAGTCGTTTTCAGCCAATTTTCTGGATTTTTGAAAATTTCACTTTTTTGTGAAAATATCCACTAAATGAGGGAATAATATGTGTGAGGGTACCCCAGGAGAGTTCCAAATGTGTGTGGGTAGAATATATATCCCACGGGGGTAAAATTGAAAAAAGTTGAAAAATATTTTTTTTTGAACTTAGTCATTTTTCCGGCGTTTATCAGACTTTCAGATAGGGGAAATGTCAGTGAGCGTTCCGATTTCAATTCCAGAGCAATTCACCCAATGAGTCCTTGATATTAAGTTGTTTTCAGCCAATTTTCTGGATTTTTGAAAATTTCACTTTTTTATGAAAATATCCACTAAATGAGGGAATAATATGTGTGAGGGTACCCCAGGAGAGTTCCAAATGTGTGTGGGTAGAATATATATCCCACGGGGGTAAAATTGAAAAAAGTTAAAAAACATTTTTTTTGGACTTAGTCATTTTTCCGGCGTTTATCAGACTTTCAGATAGGGGAAATGTCAGTGAGCGTTCCGATTTCAATTCCAGAGCAATTCGCCCAATGAGTCCTTGATATTAAGTCGTTTTCAGCCAATTTTCTGGATTTTTGAAAATTTAACTTTTTTATGAAAATATCCACTAAATGAGGGAGTAATATGTGTGAGGGTACCACAGGAGAGTTCCAAATGTGTGTGGGTAGAATATATATCCAACGGGGGTAAAATTGAAAAAAGTTGAAAAACATTTTTTTTTGGACTTAGTCATTTTTCCGGCGTTTATCAGACTTTCAGATAGGGGAAATGTCAGTGAGCGTTCCGATTTCAATTCCAGAGCAATTCGCCCAATGAGTCCTTGATATTAAGTCGTTTTCAGCCAATTTTCTGGATTTTTGAAAATTTTACTTTTTTATGAAAATATCCACTAAATGAGGGAATAATATGTGTGAGGGTACCACAGGAGAGTTCCAAATGTGTGTGGGTAGAATATATATCCAACGGGGGTAAAATTGAAAAAAGTTGAAAAACATTTTTTTTTGGACTTAGTCATTTTTCCGGCGTTTATCAGACTTTCAGATAGGGGAAATGTCAGTGAGCGTTCCGATTTCAATTCCAGAGCAATTCGCCCAATGAGTCCTTGATATTAAGTCGTTTTCAGCCAATTTTCTGGATTTTTGAAAATTTAACTTTTTTATGAAAATATCCACTAAATGAGGGATTAATATGTGTGAGGGTACCACAGGAGAGTTCCAAATGTGTGTGGGTAGAATATATATCCCACGGGGGTAAAATTGAAAAAAGTTGAAAAACATTTTATTTTGGACTTAGTCATTTTTCCGGCGTTTATCAGACTTTCAGATAGGGGAAATGTCGGTGAGCGTTCTGATTTCAGTTCCAGAGCGATTCGCCCAATGAGTCCTTGATATTTAGTCGTTTTCAGCCAATTTTCTGGATTTTTGAAAATTTCACTTTTTTGTGAAAATATCCACTAAATGAGGGAATAATATGTGTGAGGGTACCCCAGGAGAGTTCCAAATGTGTGTGGGTAGAATATATATCCCACGGGGGTAAAATTGAAAAAAGTTGAAAAACATTTTTTTTGGACTTAGTCATTTTTCCGGCGTTTATCAGACTTTCAGATAGGGGAAATGTCAGTGAGCGTTCCGATTTCATTTCCAGAGCAATTCGCCCAATGAGCCCTTGATATTAAGTCGTTTTCAGCCAATTTTCTGGATTTTTGAAAATTTAACTTTTTTATGAAAATATCCACTAAATGAGGGAATAATATGTGTGAGGGTACCACAGGAGAGTTCCAAGTGTGTGTGGGTAGAATATATATCCCACGGGGGTAAAATTGAAAAAAGTTGAAAAACATTTTATTTTGGACTTAGTCATTTTTCCGGCGTTTATCAGACTTTCAAATAGGGGAAATGTCGGTGAGCGTTCTGATTTCAGTTCCAGAGCGATTCGCCCAATGAGTCCTTGATATTTAGTCGTTTTCAGCCAATTTTCTGGATTTTTGAAAATTTCACTTTTTTGTGAAAATATCCACTAAATGAGGGAATAATATGTGTGAGGGTACCCCAGGAGAGTTCCAAATGTGTGTGGGTAGAATATATATCCCACGGGGGTAAAATTGAAAAAAGTTGAAAAATATTTTTTTTTGAACTTAGTCATTTTTCCGGCGTTTATCAGACTTTCAGATAGGGGAAATGTCAGTGAGCGTTCCGATTTCAATTCCAGAGCAATTCGCCCAATGAGTCCTTGATATTAAGTTGTTTTCAGCCAATTTTCTGGATTTTTGAAAATTTCACTTTTTTATGAAAATATCCACTAAATGAGGGAATAATATGTGTGAGGGTACCCCAGGAGAGTTCCAAATGTGTGTGGGTAGAATATATATCCCACGGGGGTAAAATTGAAAAAAGTTGAAAAACATTTTTTTTGGACTTAGTCATTTTTCCGGCGTTTATCAGACTTTCAGATAGGGGAAATGTCAGTGAGCGTTCCGATTTCAATTCCAGAGCAATTCGCCCAATGAGTCCTTGATATTAAGTCGTTTTCAGCCAATTTTCTGGATTTTTGAAAATTTTACTTTTTTATGAAAATATCCACTAAATGAGGGATTAATATGTGTGAGGGTACCACAGGAGAGTTCCAAATGTGTGTGGGTAGAATATATATCCCACGGGGGTAAAATTGAAAAAAGTTGAAAAACATTTTTTTTTGGACTTAGTCATTTTTCCGGCATTTATCAGACTTTCAGATAGGGGAAATGTCAGTGAGCGTTCCTATTTCAATTCCAGAGCAATTCGCCCAATGAGTCCTTGATATTAAGTCGTTTTCAGCCAATTTTCTGGATTTTTGAAAATTTCACTTTTTTGTGAAAATATCCACTAAATGAGGGAATAATATGTGTGAGGGTACCCCAGGAGAGTTCCAAATGTGTGTGGGTAGAATATATATCCCACGGGGGTAAAATTGAAAAAAGTTGAAAAAAATTTTTTTTTGGACTTAGTCATTTTTCCGGCGTTTATTAGCCTTTCAGATAGGGGAAATGTCAGTGAACGTTCCGATTTCAATTCCAGAGCAATTCGACCCAATGAGTCCTTGATATTAAGTCATTTTCAGCCAATTTTCTGGATTTTTGAAAATTTTACTTTTTTATGAAAATATCCACTAAATGAGGGAATAATATGTGTGAGGATACCACAGGAGAGTTCCAAATGTGTGTGGGTAGAATATATATCCAACGGGGGTAAAATTGAAAAAAGTTGAAAAACATTTTTTTTTGGACTTAGTCATTTTTCCGGCGTTTATTAGACTTTCAGATAGGGGAAATGTTAGTGAACGTTCCGATTTCAATTCCAGAGCAATTCGACCCAATGAGTCCTTGATATTAAGTCATTTTCAGCCAATTTTCTGGATTTTTGAAAATTTTACTTTTTTATGAAAATATCCACTAAATGAGGGAATAATATGTGTGAGGATACCACAGGAGAGTTCCAAATGTGTGTGGGTAGAATATATATCCAACGGGGGTAAAATTGAAAAAAGTTGAAAAACATTTTTTTTTGGACTTAGTCATTTTTCCGGCGTTTATCAGACTTTCAGATAGGGGAAATGTCAGTGAGCGTTCCGATTTCAATTCCAGAGCAATTCGCCCAATGAGTCCTTGATATTAAGTCGTTTTCAGCCAATTTTCTGGATTTTTGAAAATTTAACTTTTTTATGAAAATATCCACTAAATGAGGGATTAATATGTGTGAGGGTACCACAGGAGAGTTCCAAATGTGTGTGGGTAGAATATATATCCCACGTGGGTAAAATTGAAAAAAGTTGAAAAACATTTTATTTTGGACTTAGTCATTTTTCCGGGGTTTATCAGACTTTCAGATAGGGGAAATGTCGGTGAGCGTTCTGATTTCAGTTCCAGAGCGATTCGCCCAATGAGTCCTTGATATTTAGTCGTTTTCAGCCAATTTTCTGGATTTTTGAAAATTTCACTTTTTTGTGAAAATATCCACTAAATGAGGGAATAATATGTGTTAGGGTACCCCAGGAGACTTCCAAATGTGTGTGGGTAGAATATATATCCCACGGGGGTAAAATTGAAAAAAGTTGAAAAACATTTTTTTTGGACTTAGTCATTTTTCCGGCGTTTATCAGACTTTCAGATAGGGGAAATGTCAGTGAGCGTTCCGATTTCAATTCCAGAGCAATTCGCCCAATGAGCCCTTGATATTAAGTCGTTTTCAGCCAATTTTCTGGATTTTTGAAAATTTAACTTTTTTATGAAAATATCCACTAAATGAGGGAATAATATGTGTGAGGGTACCACAGGAGAGTTCCAAGTGTGTGTGGGTAGAATATATATCCCACGGGGGTAAAATTGAAAAAAGTTGAAAAACATTTTTTTTGGACTTAGTCATTTTTCCGGCGTATATCAGACTTTCAGATAGGGGAAATGTCGGTGAGCGTTCTGATTTCAGTTCCAGAGCGATTCGCCCAATGAATCCTTGATATTTAGTCGTTTTCAGCCAATTTTCTGGATTTTTGAAAATTTCACTTTTTTGTGAAAATATCCACTAAATGAGGGAATAATATGTGTGAGGGTACCCCAGGAGAGTTCCAAATGTGTGTGGGTAGAATATATATCCCACAGGGGTAAAATTGAAAAAAGTTGAAAAATATTTTTTTTTGAACTTAGTCATTTTTCCGGCGTTTATCAGACTTTCGGATAGGGGAAATGTCAGTGAGCGTTCCGATTTCAATTCCAGAGCAATTCGCCCAATGAGTCCTTGATATTAAGTTGTTTTCAGCCAATTTTCTGGATTTTTGAAAATTTCACTTTTTTATGAAAATATCCACTAAATGAGGGAATAATATGTGTGAGGGTACCACAGGAGAGTTCCAAATGTGTGTGGGTAGAATATATATCCAACGGGGGTAAAATTGAAAAAAGTTGAAAAACATTTTTTTTTTGGACTTAGTCATTTTTCCGGCGTTTATCAGACTTTCAGATAGGGGAAATGTCAGTGAGCGTTCCGATTTCAATTCCAGAGCGATTCGCCCAATGAGTCCTTGATATTAAGTCGTTTTCAGCCAATTTTCTGTATTTTTGAAAATTTCACTTTTTTATGAAAATATCCACTAAATGAGGGAATAATATGTGTGAGGGTACCCCAGGAGAGTTCCAAATGTGTGTGGGTAGAATATATATCCCACGGGGGTAAAATTGAAAAAAGTTGAAAAACATTTTTTTTGGACTTAGTCATTTTTCCGGCGTTTATCAGACTTTCAGATAGGGGAAATGTCAGTGAGCGTTCCGATTTCAATTCCAGAGCAATTCGCCCAATGAGTCCTTGATATTAAGTCGTTTTCAGCCAATTTTCTGGATTTTTGAAAATTTTACTTTTTTATGAAAATATCCACTAAATGAGGGAATAATATGTGTGAGGATACCACAGGAGAGTTCCAAATGTGTGTGGGTAGAATATATATCCAATGGGGGTAAAATTGAAAAAAGTTGAAAAACATTTTTTTTTGGACTTAGTCATTTTTCCAGCGTTTATCAGACTTTCAGATAGGGGAAATGTCAGTGAGCGTTCCGATTTCAATTCCAGAGCAATTCGCCCAATGAGTTCTTGATATTAAGTCGTTTTCAGCCAATTTTCTGTATTTTTGAAAATTTTACTTTTTTATGATAATATCCACTAAATGAGGGAATAATATGTGTGAGGGTACCACAGGAGAGTTCCAACTGTGTGTGGGTAGAATATATATCCCACGGGGGTAAAATTGAAAAAAGTTGAAAAACATTTTTTTTGGACTTAGTCATTTTTCCGGCGTTTATCAGACTTTCAGATAGGGGAAATGTCAGTGAGCGTTCCGATTTCATTTCCAGAGCAATTCGCCCAATGAGTCCTTGATATTAAGTCGTTTTCAGCCAATTTTCTGGATTTTTGAAAATTTAACTTTTTTATGAAAATATCCACTAAATGAGGGATTAATATGTGTGAGGGTACCACAGGAGAGTTCCAAATGTGTGTGGGTAGAATATATATCCCACGGGGGTAAAATTGAAAAAAGTTGAAAAACATTTTATTTTGGACTTAGTCATTTTTCCGGCGTTTATCAGACTTTCAGATAGGGGAAATGTCGGTGAGCGTTCTGATTTCAGTTCCAGAGCGATTCGCCCAATGAGTCCTTGATATTTAGTCGTTTTCAGCCAATTTTCTGGATTTTTGAAAATTTCACTTTTTTGTGAAAATATCCACTAAATGAGGGAATAATATGTGTGAGGGTACCCCAGGAGAGTTCCAAATGTGTGTGGGTAGAATATATATCCCACGGGGGTAAAATTGAAAAAAGTTGAAAAATATTTTTTTTTGAACTTAGTCATTTTTCCGGCGTTTATCAGACTTTCAGATAGGGGAAATGTCAGTGAGCGTTCCGATTTCAATTCCAGAGCAATTCACCCAATGAGTCCTTGATATTAAGTTGTTTTCAGCCAATTTTCTGGATTTTTGAAAATTTCACTTTTTTATGAAAATATCCACTAAATGAGGGAATAATATGTGTGAGGGTACCCCAGGAGAGTTCCAAATGTGTGTGGGTAGAATATATATCCCACGGGGGTAAAATTGAAAAAAGTTGAAAAACATTTTTTTTGGACTTAGTCATTTTTCCGGCGTTTATCAGACTTTCAGATAGGGGAAATGTCAGTGAGCGTTCCGATTTCAATTCCAGAGCAATTCGCCCAATGAGTCCTTGATATTAAGTCGTTTTCAGCCAATTTTCTGGATTTTTGAAAATTTAACTTTTTTATGAAAATATCCACTAAATGAGGGAGTAATATGTGTGAGGGTACCACAGGAGAGTTCCAAATGTGTGTGGGTAGAATATATATCCAACGGGGGTAAAATTGAAAAAAGTTGAAAAACATTTTTTTTTGGACTTAGTCATTTTTCCGGCGTTTATCAGATTTTCAGATAGGGGAAATGTCAGTGAGCGTTCCGATTTCAATTCCAGAGCAATTCGCCCAATGAGTCCTTGATATTAAGTCGTTTTCAGCCAATTTTCTGGATTTTTGAAAATTTTACTTTTTTATGAAAATATCCACTAAATGAGGGAATAATATGTGTGAGGGTACCACAGGAGAGTTCCAAATGTGTGTGGGTAGAATATATATCCAACGGGGGTAAAATTGAAAAAAGTTGAAAAACATTTTTTTTTGGACTTAGTCATTTTTCCGGCGTTTATCAGACTTTCAGATAGGGGAAATGTCAGTGAGCGTTCCGATTTCAATTCCAGAGCAATTCGCCCAATGAGTCCTTGATATTAAGTCGTTTTCAGCCAATTTTCTGGATTTTTGAAAATTTAACTTTTTTATGAAAATATCCACTAAATGAGGGATTAATATGTGTGAGGGTACCACAGGAGAGTTCCAAATGTGTGTGGGTAGAATATATATCCCACGGGGGTAAAATTGAAAAAAGTTGAAAAACATTTTATTTTGGACTTAGTCATTTTTCCGGCGTTTATCAGACTTTCAGATAGGGGAAATGTCGGTGAGCGTTCTGATTTCAGTTCCAGAGCGATTCGCCCAATGAGTCCTTGATATTTAGTCGTTTTCAGCCAATTTTCTGGATTTTTGAAAATTTCACTTTTTTGTGAAAATATCCACTAAATGAGGGAATAATATGTGTGAGGGTACCCCAGGAGAGTTCCAAATGTGTGTGGGTAGAATATATATCCCACGGGGGTAAAATTGAAAAAAGTTGAAAAACATTTTTTTTGGACTTAGTCATTTTTCCGGCGTTTATCAGACTTTCAGATAGGGGAAATGTCAGTGAGCGTTCCGATTTCATTTCCAGAGCAATTCGCCCAATGAGCCCTTGATATTAAGTCGTTTTCAGCCAATTTTCTGGATTTTTGAAAATTTAACTTTTTTATGAAAATATCCACTAAATGAGGGAATAATATGTGTGAGGGTACCACAGGAGAGTTCCAAGTGTGTGTGGGTAGAATATATATCCCACGGGGGTAAAATTGAAAAAAGTTGAAAAACATTTTATTTTGGACTTAGTCATTTTTCCGGCGTTTATCAGACTTTCAAATAGGGGAAATGTCGGTGAGCGTTCTGATTTCAGTTCCAGAGCGATTCGCCCAATGAGTCCTTGATATTTAGTCGTTTTCAGCCAATTTTCTGGATTTTTGAAAATTTCACTTTTTTGTGAAAATATCCACTAAATGAGGGAATAATATGTGTGAGGGTACCCCAGGAGAGTTCCAAATGTGTGTGGGTAGAATATATATCCCACGGGGGTAAAATTGAAAAAAGTTGAAAAATATTTTTTTTTTAACTTAGTCATTTTTCCGGCGTTTATCAGACTTTCAGATAGGGGAAATGTCAGTGAGCGTTCCGATTTCAATTCCAGAGCAATTCGCCCAATGAGTCCTTGATATTAAGTTGTTTTCAGCCAATTTTCTGGATTTTTGAAAATTTCACTTTTTTATGAAAATATCCACTAAATGAGGGAATAATATGTGTGAGGGTACCCCAGGAGAGTTCCAAATGTGTGTGGGTAGAATATATATCCCACGGGGGTAAAATTGAAAAAAGTTGAAAAACATTTTTTTTGGACTTAGTCATTTTTCCGGCGTTTATCAGACTTTCAGATAGGGGAAATGTCAGTGAGCGTTCCGATTTCAATTCCAGAGCAATTCGCCCAATGAGTCCTTGATATTAAGTCGTTTTCAGCCAATTTTCTGGATTTTTGAAAATTTTACTTTTTTATGAAAATATCCACTAAATGAGGGATTAATATGTGTGAGGGTACCACAGGAGAGTTCCAAATGTGTGTGGGTAGAATATATATCCCACGGGGGTAAAATTGAAAAAAGTTGAAAAACATTTTTTTTTGGACTTAGTCATTTTTCCGGCATTTATCAGACTTTCAGATAGGGGAAATGTCAGTGAGCGTTCCGATTTCAATTCCAGAGCAATTCGCCCAATGAGTCCTTGATATTAAGTCGTTTTCAGCCAATTTTCTGGATTTTTGAAAATTTCACTTTTTTGTGAAAATATCCACTAAATGAGGGAATAATATGTGTGAGGGTACCCCAGGAGAGTTCCAAATGTGTGTGGGTAGAATATATATCCCACGGGGGTAAAATTGAAAAAAGTTGAAAAAAATTTTTTTTTGGACTTAGTCATTTTTCCGGCGTTTATTAGACTTTCAGATAGGGGAAATGTCAGTGAACGTTCCGATTTCAATTCCAGAGCAATTCGACCCAATGAGTCCTTGATATTAAGTCATTTTCAGCCAATTTTCTGGATTTTTGAAAATTTTACTTTTTTATGAAAATATCCACTAAATGAGGGAATAATATGTGTGAGGATACCACAGGAGAGTTCCAAATGTGTGTGGGTAGAATATATATCCAACGGGGGTAAAATTGAAAAAAGTTGAAAAACATTTTTTTTTGGACTTAGTCATTTTTCCGGCGTTTATCAGACTTTCAGATAGGGGAAATGTCAGTGAGCGTTCCGATTTCAATTCCAGAGCAATTCGCCCAATGAGTCCTTGATATTAAGTCGTTTTCAGCCAATTTTCTGGATTTTTGAAAATTTAACTTTTTTATGAAAATATCCACTAAATGAGGGATTAATATGTGTGAGGGTACCACAGGAGAGTTCCAAATGTGTGTGGGTAGAATATATATCCCACGTGGGTAAAATTGAAAAAAGTTGAAAAACATTTTATTTTGGACTTAGTCATTTTTCCGGCGTTTATCAGACTTTCAGATAGGGGAAATGTCGGTGAGCGTTCTGATTTCAGTTCCAGAGCGATTCGCCCAATGAGTCCTTGATATTTAGTCGTTTTCAGCCAATTTTCTGGATTTTTGAAAATTTCACTTTTTTGTGAAAATATCCACTAAATGAGGGAATAATATGTGTTAGGGTACCCCAGGAGACTTCCAAATGTGTGTGGGTAGAATATATATCCCACGGGGGAAAAATTGAAAAAAGTTGAAAAACATTTTTTTTGGACTTAGTCATTTTTCCGGCGTTTATCAGACTTTCAGATAGGGGAAATGTCAGTGAGCGTTCCGATTTCAATTCCAGAGCAATTCGCCCAATGAGCCCTTGATATTAAGTCGTTTTCAGCCAATTTTCTGGATTTTTGAAAATTTAACTTTTTTATGAAAATATCCACTAAATGAGGGAATAATATGTGTGAGGGTACCACAGGAGAGTTCCAAGTGTGTGTGGGTAGAATATATATCCCACGGGGGTAAAATTGAAAAAAGTTGAAAAACATTTTTTTTGGACTTAGTCATTTTTCCGGCGTATATCAGACTTTCAGATAGGGGAAATGTCGGTGAGCGTTCTGATTTCAGTTCCAGAGCGATTCGCCCAATGAGTCCTTGATATTTAGTCGTTTTCAGCCAATTTTCTGGATTTTTGAAAATTTCACTTTTTTGTGAAAATATCCACTAAATGAGGGAATAATATGTGTGAGGGTACCCCAGGAGAGTTCCAAATGTGTGTGGGTAGAATATATATCCCACGGGGGTAAAATTGAAAAAAGTTGAAAAATATTTTTTTTTGAACTTAGTCATTTTTCCGGCGTTTATCAGACTTTCGGATAGGGGAAATGTCAGTGAGCGTTCCGATTTCAATTCCAGAGCAATTCGCCCAATGAGTCCTTGATATTAAGTTGTTTTCAGCCAATTTTCTGGATTTTTGAAAATTTCACTTTTTTATGAAAATATCCACTAAATGAGGGAATAATATGTGTGAGGGTACCACAGGAGAGTTCCAAATGTGTGTGGGTAGAATATATATCCCACGGGGGTAAAATTGAAAAAAGTTGAAAAAAATTTTTTTTGGACTTAGTCATTTTTCCGGCGTTTAACAGACTTTCAGATAGGGGAAATGTCATTGAGCGTTCTGATTTCAGTTCCAGAGCGTTTCGCCCAATGATTCCTTGATATTTAGTCGTTTTCAGCCAATTTTCTGGATTTTTGAAAATTTCACTTTTTTGTGAAAATATTCACTAAATGAGGGAATAATATGTGTGAGGGTACCACAGGAGAGTTCCAAATGTGTGTGGGTAGAATATATATCCCACGGGGGTAAAATTGAAAAAAGTTGAAAAATATTTTTTTTTGGACTTAGTCATTTTTCCGGCGTTTATCAGACTTTCAGATATGGGAAATGTCAGTGAGCGTTCCGATTTCAATTCCAGAGCAATTCCCCCAATGAGTCCTTGATATTAAGTTGTTTTCAGCCAATTTTCTGGATTTTTGAAAATTTCACTTTTTTATGAAAATATCCACTAAATGAGGGAATAATATGTGTGAGGGTACCACAGGAGAGTTCCAAATGTGTGTGGGTAGAATATATATCCCACGGGGGTAAAATTGAAAAAAGTTGAAAAAAATTTTTTTTGGACTTAGTCATTTTTCCAGCGTTTAACAGACTTTCAGATAGGGGAAATGTCATTGAGCGTTCTGATTTCAGTTCCAGAGCGATTCGCCCAATGATTCCTTGATATTTAGTCGTTTTCAGCCAATTTTCTGGATTTTTAAAAATTTCACTTTTTTGTGAAAATATCCACTAAATGAGGGAATAATATGTGTGAAGGTACCACAGGAGAGTTCCAAATGTGTGTGGGTAGAATATATATCCCACGGGGGTAAAATTGAAAAAAGTTGAAAAATATTTTTTTTTGGACTTAGTCATTTTTCCGGCGTTTATCAGACTTTCAGATAGGGGAAATGTCAGTGAGCGTTCCGATTTCAATTCCAGAGCAATTCGCCCAATGAGTCCTTGATATTAAGTTGTTTTCAGCCAATTTTCTGGATTTTTGAAAATTTCACTTTTTTGAGAAAATATCCACTAAATGAGGGAATAATATGTGTGAGGGTACCCCAGGAGAGTTCCAAATGTGTGTGGTAGAATATATATCCCACGGGGGTAAAATTGAAAAAAGTTGAAAAATATTTTTTTTTGAACTTAGTCATTTTTCCGGCGTTTATCAGACTTTCAGATAAGGGAAATGTCAGTGAGCGTTCCGATTTCAATTCCAGAGCAATTCGCCCAATGAGTCCTTGATATTAAGTCGTTTTCAGCCAATTTTCTGGATTTTTGAAAATTTTACTTTTTTATGAAAATATCCACTAAATGAGGGATTAATATGTGTGAGGGTACCACAGGAGAGTTCCAAATGTGTGTGGGTAGAATATATATCCCACGGGGGTAAAATTGAAAAAAGTTGAAAAACATTTTTTTTTGGACTTAGTCATTTTTCCGGCATTTATCAGACTTTCAGATAGGGGAAATGTCAGTGAGCGTTCCGATTTCAATTCCAGAGCAATTCGCCCAATGAGTCCTTGATATTAAGTCGTTTTCAGCCAATTTTCTGGATTTTTGAAAATTTCACTTTTTTGTGAAAATATCCACTAAATGAGGGAATAATATGTGTGAGGGTACCCCAGGAGAGTTCCAAATGTGTGTGGGTAGAATATATATCCCACGGGGGTAAAATTGAAAAAAGTTGAAAAAAATTTTTTTTTGGACTTAGTCATTTTTCCGGCGTTTATTAGACTTTCAGATAGGGGAAATGTCAGTGAACGTTCCGATTTCAATTCCAGAGCAATTCGACCCAATGAGTCCTTGATATTAAGTCATTTTCAGCCAATTTTCTGGATTTTTGAAAATTTTACTTTTTTATGAAAATATCCACTAAATGAGGGAATAATATGTGTGAGGATACCACAGGAGAGTTCCAAATGTGTGTGGGTAGAATATATATCCAACGGGGGTAAAATTGAAAAAAGTTGAAAAACATTTTTTTTTGGACTTAGTCATTTTTCCGGCGTTTATCAGACTTTCAGATAGGGGAAATGTCAGTGAGCGTTCCGATTTCAATTCCAGAGCAATTCGCCCAATGAGTCCTTGATATTAAGTCGTTTTCAGCCAATTTTCTGGATTTTTGAAAATTTAACTTTTTTATGAAAATATCCACTAAATGAGGGATTAATATGTGTGAGGGTACCACAGGAGAGTTCCAAATGTGTGTGGGTAGAATATATATCCCACGTGGGTAAAATTGAAAAAAGTTGAAAAACATTTTATTTTGGACTTAGTCATTTTTCCGGCGTTTATCAGACTTTCAGATAGGGGAAATGTCGGTGAGCGTTCTGATTTCAGTTCCAGAGCGATTCGCCCAATGAGTCCTTGATATTTAGTCGTTTTCAGCCAATTTTCTGGATTTTTGAAAATTTCACTTTTTTGTGAAAATATCCACTAAATGAGGGAATAATATGTGTTAGGGTACCCCAGGAGACTTCCAAATGTGTGTGGGTAGAATATATATCCCACGGGGGAAAAATTGAAAAAAGTTGAAAAACATTTTTTTTGGACTTAGTCATTTTTCCGGCGTTTATCAGACTTTCAGATAGGGGAAATGTCAGTGAGCGTTCCGATTTCAATTCCAGAGCAATTCGCCCAATGAGCCCTTGATATTAAGTCGTTTTCAGCCAATTTTCTGGATTTTTGAAAATTTAACTTTTTTATGAAAATATCCACTAAATGAGGGAATAATATGTGTGAGGGTACCACAGGAGAGTTCCAAGTGTGTGTGGGTAGAATATATATCCCACGGGGGTAAAATTGAAAAAAGTTGAAAAACATTTTTTTTGGACTTAGTCATTTTTCCGGCGTATATCAGACTTTCAGATAGGGGAAATGTCGGTGAGCGTTCTGATTTCAGTTCCAGAGCGATTCGCCCAATGAGTCCTTGATATTTAGTCGTTTTCAGCCAATTTTCTGGATTTTTGAAAATTTCACTTTTTTGTGAAAATATCCACTAAATGAGGGAATAATATGTGTGAGGGTACCCCAGGAGAGTTCCAAATGTGTGTGGGTAGAATATATATCCCACGGGGGTAAAATTGAAAAAAGTTGAAAAATATTTTTTTTTGAACTTAGTCATTTTTCCGGCGTTTATCAGACTTTCGGATAGGGGAAATGTCAGTGAGCGTTCCGATTTCAATTCCAGAGCAATTCGCCCAATGAGTCCTTGATATTAAGTTGTTTTCAGCCAATTTTCTGGATTTTTGAAAATTTCACTTTTTTATGAAAATATCCACTAAATGAGGGAATAATATGTGTGAGGGTACCACAGGAGAGTTCCAAATGTGTGTGGGTAGAATATATATCCCACGGGGGTAAAATTGAAAAAAGTTGAAAAAAATTTTTTTTGGACTTAGTCATTTTTCCGGCGTTTAACAGACTTTCAGATAGGGGAAATGTCATTGAGCGTTCTGATTTCAGTTCCAGAGCGTTTCGCCCAATGATTCCTTGATATTTAGTCGTTTTCAGCCAATTTTCTGGATTTTTGAAAATTTCACTTTTTTGTGAAAATATTCACTAAATGAGGGAATAATATGTGTGAGGGTACCACAGGAGAGTTCCAAATGTGTGTGGGTAGAATATATATCCCACGGGGGTAAAATTGAAAAAAGTTGAAAAATATTTTTTTTTGGACTTAGTCATTTTTCCGGCGTTTATCAGACTTTCAGATATGGGAAATGTCAGTGAGCGTTCCGATTTCAATTCCAGAGCAATTCCCCCAATGAGTCCTTGATATTAAGTTGTTTTCAGCCAATTTTCTGGATTTTTGAAAATTTCACTTTTTTATGAAAATATCCACTAAATGAGGGAATAATATGTGTGAGGGTACCACAGGAGAGTTCCAAATGTGTGTGGGTAGAATATATATCCCACGGGGGTAAAATTGAAAAAAGTTGAAAAAAATTTTTTTTGGACTTAGTCATTTTTCCAGCGTTTAACAGACTTTCAGATAGGGGAAATGTCATTGAGCGTTCTGATTTCAGTTCCAGAGCGATTCGCCCAATGATTCCTTGATATTTAGTCGTTTTCAGCCAATTTTCTGGATTTTTAAAAATTTCACTTTTTTGTGAAAATATCCACTAAATGAGGGAATAATATGTGTGAAGGTACCACAGGAGAGTTCCAAATGTGTGTGGGTAGAATATATATCCCACGGGGGTAAAATTGAAAAAAGTTGAAAAATATTTTTTTTTGGACTTAGTCATTTTTCCGGCGTTTATCAGACTTTCAGATAGGGGAAATGTCAGTGAGCGTTCCGATTTCAATTCCAGAGCAATTCGCCCAATGAGTCCTTGATATTAAGTTGTTTTCAGCCAATTTTCTGGATTTTTGAAAATTTCACTTTTTTGAGAAAATATCCACTAAATGAGGGAATAATATGTGTGAGGGTACCCCAGGAGAGTTCCAAATGTGTGTGGTAGAATATATATCCCACGGGGGTAAAATTGAAAAAAGTTGAAAAATATTTTTTTTTGAACTTAGTCATTTTTCCGGCGTTTATCAGACTTTCAGATAAGGGAAATGTCAGTGAGCGTTCCGATTTCAATTCCAGAGCAATTCGACCCAATGAGTCCTTGATATTAAGTAGTTTTCAGCCAATTTACTGGATTTTTGAAAATTTCACTTTTTTATGAAAATATCCACTAAATGAGGGAATAATATGTGTGAGGGTACCACAGGAGAGTTCCAAATGTGTGTGGGTAGAATATATATCCAACGGGGGTAAAATTGAAAAAAGTTGAAAAACATTTTTTTTTTGGACTTAGTCATTTTTCCGGCGTTTATCAGACTTTCAGATAGGGGAAATGTCAGTGAGCGTTCCGATTTCAATTCCAGAGCGATTCGCCCAATGAGTCCTTGATATTAAGTCGTTTTCAGCCAATTTTCTGTATTTTTGAAAATTTCACTTTTTTATGAAAATATCCACTAAATGAGGGATTAATATGTGTGAGGGTACCACAGGAGAGTTCCAAATGTGTGTGGGTAGAATATATATCCCACGTGGGTAAAATTGAAAAAAGTTGAAAAACATTTTATTTTGGACTTAGTCATTTTTCCGGCGTTTATCAGACTTTCAGATAGGGGAAATGTCGGTGAGCGTTCTGATTTCAGTTCCAGAGCGATTCGCCCAATGAGTCCTTGATATTTAGTCGTTTTCAGCCAATTTTCTGGATTTTTGAAAATTTCACTTTTTTGTGAAAATATCCACTAAATGAGGGAATAATATGTGTTAGGGTACCCCAGGAGACTTCCAAATGTGTGTGGGTAGAATATATATCCCACGGGGGAAAAATTGAAAAAAGTTGAAAAACATTTTTTTTGGACTTAGTCATTTTTCCGGCGTTTATCAGACTTTCAGATAGGGGAAATGTCAGTGAGCGTTCCGATTTCAATTCCAGAGCAATTCGCCCAATGAGCCCTTGATATTAAGTCGTTTTCAGCCAATTTTCTGGATTTTTGAAAATTTAACTTTTTTATGAAAATATCCACTAAATGAGGGAATAATATGTGTGAGGGTACCACAGGAGAGTTCCAAGTGTGTGTGGGTAGAATATATATCCCACGGGGGTAAAATTGAAAAAAGTTGAAAAACATTTTTTTTGGACTTAGTCATTTTTCCGGCGTATATCAGACTTTCAGATAGGGGAAATGTCGGTGAGCGTTCTGATTTCAGTTCCAGAGCGATTCGCCCAATGAGTCCTTGATATTTAGTCGTTTTCAGCCAATTTTCTGGATTTTTGAAAATTTCACTTTTTTGTGAAAATATCCACTAAATGAGGGAATAATATGTGTGAGGGTACCCCAGGAGAGTTCCAAATGTGTGTGGGTAGAATATATATCCCACGGGGGTAAAATTGAAAAAAGTTGAAAAATATTTTTTTTTGAACTTAGTCATTTTTCCGGCGTTTATCAGACTTTCGGATAGGGGAAATGTCAGTGAGCGTTCCGATTTCAATTCCAGAGCAATTCGCCCAATGAGTCCTTGATATTAAGTTGTTTTCAGCCAATTTTCTGGATTTTTGAAAATTTCACTTTTTTATGAAAATATCCACTAAATGAGGGAATAATATGTGTGAGGGTACCACAGGAGAGTTCCAAATGTGTGTGGGTAGAATATATATCCCACGGGGGTAAAATTGAAAAAAGTTGAAAAAAATTTTTTTTGGACTTAGTCATTTTTCCGGCGTTTAACAGACTTTCAGATAGGGGAAATGTCATTGAGCGTTCTGATTTCAGTTCCAGAGCGTTTCGCCCAATGATTCCTTGATATTTAGTCGTTTTCAGCCAATTTTCTGGATTTTTGAAAATTTCACTTTTTTGTGAAAATATTCACTAAATGAGGGAATAATATGTGTGAGGGTACCACAGGAGAGTTCCAAATGTGTGTGGGTAGAATATATATCCCACGGGGGTAAAATTGAAAAAAGTTGAAAAATATTTTTTTTTGGACTTAGTCATTTTTCCGGCGTTTATCAGACTTTCAGATATGGGAAATGTCAGTGAGCGTTCCGATTTCAATTCCAGAGCAATTCCCCCAATGAGTCCTTGATATTAAGTTGTTTTCAGCCAATTTTCTGGATTTTTGAAAATTTCACTTTTTTATGAAAATATCCACTAAATGAGGGAATAATATGTGTGAGGGTACCACAGGAGAGTTCCAAATGTGTGTGGGTAGAATATATATCCCACGGGGGTAAAATTGAAAAAAGTTGAAAAAAATTTTTTTTGGACTTAGTCATTTTTCCAGCGTTTAACAGACTTTCAGATAGGGGAAATGTCATTGAGCGTTCTGATTTCAGTTCCAGAGCGATTCGCCCAATGATTCCTTGATATTTAGTCGTTTTCAGCCAATTTTCTGGATTTTTAAAAATTTCACTTTTTTGTGAAAATATCCACTAAATGAGGGAATAATATGTGTGAAGGTACCACAGGAGAGTTCCAAATGTGTGTGGGTAGAATATATATCCCACGGGGGTAAAATTGAAAAAAGTTGAAAAATATTTTTTTTTGGACTTAGTCATTTTTCCGGCGTTTATCAGACTTTCAGATAGGGGAAATGTCAGTGAGCGTTCCGATTTCAATTCCAGAGCAATTCGCCCAATGAGTCCTTGATATTAAGTTGTTTTCAGCCAATTTTCTGGATTTTTGAAAATTTCACTTTTTTGAGAAAATATCCACTAAATGAGGGAATAATATGTGTGAGGGTACCCCAGGAGAGTTCCAAATGTGTGTGGTAGAATATATATCCCACGGGGGTAAAATTGAAAAAAGTTGAAAAATATTTTTTTTTGAACTTAGTCATTTTTCCGGCGTTTATCAGACTTTCAGATAAGGGAAATGTCAGTGAGCGTTCCGATTTCAATTCCAGAGCAATTCGACCCAATGAGTCCTTGATATTAAGTAGTTTTCAGCCAATTTACTGGATTTTTGAAAATTTCACTTTTTTATGAAAATATCCACTAAATGAGGGAATAATATGTGTGAGGGTACCACAGGAGAGTTCCAAATGTGTGTGGGTAGAATATATATCCAACGGGGGTAAAATTGAAAAAAGTTGAAAAACATTTTTTTTTTGGACTTAGTCATTTTTCCGGCGTTTATCAGACTTTCAGATAGGGGAAATGTCAGTGAGCGTTCCGATTTCAATTCCAGAGCGATTCGCCCAATGAGTCCTTGATATTAAGTCGTTTTCAGCCAATTTTCTGTATTTTTGAAAATTTCACTTTTTTATGAAAATATCCACTAAATGAGGGAATAATATGTGTGAGGGTACCCCAGGAGAGTTCCAAATGTGTGTGGGTAGAATATATATCCCACGGGGGTAAAATTGAAAAAAGTTGAAAAACATTTTATTTTGGACTTAGTCATTTTTCCTGCGTTTATCAGACTTTCAGATAGGGGAAATGTCGGTGAGCGTTCTGATTTCAGTTCCAGAGCGATTCGCCCAATGAGTCCTTGATATTTAGTCGTTTTCAGCCAATTTTCTGGATTTTTGAAAATTTCACTTTTTTGTGAAAATATCCACTAAATGAGGGAATAATATGTGTTAGGGTACCCCAGGAGACTTCCAAATGTGTGTGGGTAGAATATATATCCCACGGGGGAAAAATTGAAAAAAGTTGAAAAACATTTTTTTTGGACTTAGTCATTTTTCCGGCGTTTATCAGACTTTCAGATAGGGGAAATGTCAGTGAGCGTTCCGATTTCAATTCCAGAGCAATTCGCCCAATGAGCCCTTGATATTAAGTCGTTTTCAGCCAATTTTCTGGATTTTTGAAAATTTAACTTTTTTATGAAAATATCCACTAAATGAGGGAATAATATGTGTGAGGGTACCACAGGAGAGTTCCAAGTGTGTGTGGGTAGAATATATATCCCACGGGGGTAAAATTGAAAAAAGTTGAAAAACATTTTTTTTGGACTTAGTCATTTTTCCGGCGTATATCAGACTTTCAGATAGGGGAAATGTCGGTGAGCGTTCTGATTTCAGTTCCAGAGCGATTCGCCCAATGAGTCCTTGATATTTAGTCGTTTTCAGCCAATTTTCTGGATTTTTGAAAATTTCACTTTTTTGTGAAAATATCCACTAAATGAGGGAATAATATGTGTGAGGGTACCCCAGGAGAGTTCCAAATGTGTGTGGGTAGAATATATATCCCACGGGGGTAAAATTGAAAAAAGTTGAAAAATATTTTTTTTTGAACTTAGTCATTTTTCCGGCGTTTATCAGACTTTCGGATAGGGGAAATGTCAGTGAGCGTTCCGATTTCAATTCCAGAGCAATTCGCCCAATGAGTCCTTGATATTAAGTTGTTTTCAGCCAATTTTCTGGATTTTTGAAAATTTCACTTTTTTATGAAAATATCCACTAAATGAGGGAATAATATGTGTGAGGGTACCACAGGAGAGTTCCAAATGTGTGTGGGTAGAATATATATCCCACGGGGGTAAAATTGAAAAAAGTTGAAAAAAATTTTTTTTGGACTTAGTCATTTTTCCGGCGTTTAACAGACTTTCAGATAGGGGAAATGTCATTGAGCGTTCTGATTTCAGTTCCAGAGCGTTTCGCCCAATGATTCCTTGATATTTAGTCGTTTTCAGCCAATTTTCTGGATTTTTGAAAATTTCACTTTTTTGTGAAAATATTCACTAAATGAGGGAATAATATGTGTGAGGGTACCACAGGAGAGTTCCAAATGTGTGTGGGTAGAATATATATCCCACGGGGGTAAAATTGAAAAAAGTTGAAAAATATTTTTTTTTGGACTTAGTCATTTTTCCGGCGTTTATCAGACTTTCAGATATGGGAAATGTCAGTGAGCGTTCCGATTTCAATTCCAGAGCAATTCCCCCAATGAGTCCTTGATATTAAGTTGTTTTCAGCCAATTTTCTGGATTTTTGAAAATTTCACTTTTTTATGAAAATATCCACTAAATGAGGGAATAATATGTGTGAGGGTACCACAGGAGAGTTCCAAATGTGTGTGGGTAGAATATATATCCCACGGGGGTAAAATTGAAAAAAGTTGAAAAAAATTTTTTTTGGACTTAGTCATTTTTCCAGCGTTTAACAGACTTTCAGATAGGGGAAATGTCATTGAGCGTTCTGATTTCAGTTCCAGAGCGATTCGCCCAATGATTCCTTGATATTTAGTCGTTTTCAGCCAATTTTCTGGATTTTTAAAAATTTCACTTTTTTGTGAAAATATCCACTAAATGAGGGAATAATATGTGTGAAGGTACCACAGGAGAGTTCCAAATGTGTGTGGGTAGAATATATATCCCACGGGGGTAAAATTGAAAAAAGTTGAAAAATATTTTTTTTTGGACTTAGTCATTTTTCCGGCGTTTATCAGACTTTCAGATAGGGGAAATGTCAGTGAGCGTTCCGATTTCAATTCCAGAGCAATTCGCCCAATGAGTCCTTGATATTAAGTTGTTTTCAGCCAATTTTCTGGATTTTTGAAAATTTCACTTTTTTGAGAAAATATCCACTAAATGAGGGAATAATATGTGTGAGGGTACCCCAGGAGAGTTCCAAATGTGTGTGGTAGAATATATATCCCACGGGGGTAAAATTGAAAAAAGTTGAAAAATATTTTTTTTTGAACTTAGTCATTTTTCCGGCGTTTATCAGACTTTCAGATAAGGGAAATGTCAGTGAGCGTTCCGATTTCAATTCCAGAGCAATTCGACCCAATGAGTCCTTGATATTAAGTAGTTTTCAGCCAATTTACTGGATTTTTGAAAATTTCACTTTTTTATGAAAATATCCACTAAATGAGGGAATAATATGTGTGAGGGTACCACAGGAGAGTTCCAAATGTGTGTGGGTAGAATATATATCCAACGGGGGTAAAATTGAAAAAAGTTGAAAAACATTTTTTTTTTGGACTTAGTCATTTTTCCGGCGTTTATCAGACTTTCAGATAGGGGAAATGTCAGTGAGCGTTCCGATTTCAATTCCAGAGCGATTCGCCCAATGAGTCCTTGATATTAAGTCGTTTTCAGCCAATTTTCTGTATTTTTGAAAATTTCACTTTTTTATGAAAATATCCACTAAATGAGGGAATAATATGTGTGAGGGTACCCCAGGAGAGTTCCAAATGTGTGTGGGTAGAATATATATCCCACGGGGGTAAAATTGAAAAAAGTTGAAAAACATTTTATTTTGGACTTAGTCATTTTTCCTGCGTTTATCAGACTTTCAGATAGGGGAAATGTCGGTGAGCGTTCTGATACCAGTTCCAGAGCGATTCGCCCAATGAGTCCTTGATATTTAGTCGTTTTCAGCCAATTTTCTGGATTTTTGAAAATTTCACTTTTTTGTGAAAATATCCACTAAATGAGGGAATAATATGTGTGAAGGTACCACAGGAGAGTTCCAAATGTGTGTGGGTAGAATATATATCCCACGGGGGTAAAATTGAAAAAAGTTGAAAAATATTTTTTTTTGGACTTAGTCATTTTTCCGGCGTTTATCAGACTTTCAGATAGGGGAAATGTCAGTGAGCGTTCCGATTTCAATTCCAGAGCAATTCGCCCAATGTGTCCTTGATATTAAGTTGTTTTCAGCCAATTTTCTGGATTTTTGAAAATTTCACTTTTTTGAGAAAATATCCACTAAATGAGGGAATAATATGTGTGAGGGTACCACAGGAGAGTTCCAAATGTGTGTGGGTAGAATATATATCCCACGGGGGTAAAATTGAAAAAAGTTGAAAAAAATTTTTTTTGGACTTAGTCATTTTTCCAGCGTTTAACAGACTTTCAGATAGGGGAAATGTCATTGAGCGTTCTGATTTCAGTTCCAGAGCGATTCGCCCAATGATTCCTTGATATTTAGTCGTTTTCAGCCAATTTTCTAGATTTTTAAAAATTTCACTTTTTTGTGAAAATATCCACTAAATGAGGGAATAATATGTGTGAAGGTACCACAGGAGAGTTCCAAATGTGTGTGGGTAGAATATATATCCCACGGGGGTAAAATTGAAAAAAGTTGAAAAATATTTTTTTTTGGACTTAGTCATTTTTCCGGCGTTTATCAGACGTTCAGATAGGGGAAATGTCAGTGAGCGTTCCGATTTCAATTCCAGAGCAATTCGCCCAATGAGTCCTTGATATTAAGTTGTTTTCAGCCAATTTTCTGGATTTTTGAAAATTTCACTTTTTTGAGAAAATATCCACTAAATGAGGGAATAATATGTGTGAGGGTACCCCAGGAGAGTTCCAAATGTGTGTGGTAGAATATATATCCCACGGGGGTAAAATTGAAAAAGTTGAAAAATATTTTTTTTTGAACTTAGTCATTTTTCCGGCGTTTATCAGACTTTCAGATAGGGGAAATGTCAGTGAGCGTTCCGATTTCAATTCCAGAGCAATTCGACCCAATGAGTCCTTGATATTAAGTAGTTTTCAGCCAATTTACTGGATTTTTGAAAATTTCACTTTTTTATGAAAATATCCACTAAATGAGGGAATAATATGTGTGAGGGTACCACAGGAGAGTTCCAAATGTGTGTGGGTAGAATATATATCCAACGGGGGTAAAATTGAAAAAAGTTGAAAAACATTTTTTTTTTGGACTTAGTCATTTTTCCGGCGTTTATCAGACTTTCAGATAGGGGAAATGTCAGTGAGCGTTCCGATTTCAATTCCAGAGCGATTCGCCCAATGAGTCCTTGATATTAAGTCGTTTTCAGCCAATTTTCTGTATTTTTGAAAATTTCACTTTTTTATGAAAATATCCACTAAATGAGGGAATAATATGTGTGAGGGTACCCCAGGAGAGTTCCAAATGTGTGTGGGTAGAATATATATCCCACGGGGGTAAAATTGAAAAAAGTTGAAAAACATTTTATTTTGGACTTAGTCATTTTTCCGGCGTTTATCAGACTTTCAGATAGGGGAAATGTCGGTGAGCGTTCTGATACCAGTTCCAGAGCGATTCGCCCAATGAGTCCTTGATATTTAGTCGTTTTCAGCCAATTTTCTGGATTTTTGAAAATTTCACTTTTTTGTGAAAATATCCACTAAATGAGGGAATAATATGTGTGAAGGTACCACAGGAGAGTTCCAAATGTGTGTGGGTAGAATATATATCCCACGGGGGTAAAATTGAAAAAAGTTGAAAAATATTTTTTTTTGGACTTAGTCATTTTTCCGGCGTTTATCAGACTTTCAGATAGGGGAAATGTCAGTGAGCGTTCCGATTTCAATTCCAGAGCAATTCGCCCAATGAGTCCTTGATATTAAGTTGTTTTCAGCCAATTTTCTGGATTTTTGAAAATTTCACTTTTTTGTGAAAATATCCACTAAATGAGGGAATAATATGTGTGAGGGTACCCCAGGAGAGTTCCAAATGTGTGTGGTAGAATATATATCCCACGGGGGTAAAATTGAAAAAAGTTGAAAAATATTTTTTTTTGAACTTAGTCATTTTTCCGGCGTTTATCAGACTTTCAGATAGGGGAAATGTCAGTGAGCGTTCCGATTTCAATTCCAGAGCAATTCGACCCAATGAGTCCTTGATATTAAGTAGTTTTCAGCCAATTTACTGGATTTTTGAAAATTTCACTTTTTTATGAAAATATCCACTAAATGAGGGAATAATATGTGTGAGGGTACCACAGGAGAGTTCCAAATGTGTGTGGGTAGAATATATATCCAACGGGGGTAAAATTGAAAAAAGTTGAAAAACATTTTTTTTTGGACTTAGTCATTTTTCCGGCGTTTATCAGACTTTCAGATAGGGGAAATGTCAGTGAGCGTTCCGATTTCAATTCCAGAGCAATTCGCCCAATGAGTCCTTGATATTAAGTCGTTTTCAGCCAATTTTCTGGATTTTTGAAAATTTAACTTTTTTATGAAAATATCCACTAAATGAGGGAATAATATGTGTGAGGGTACCCCAGGAGAGTTCCAAATGTGTGTGGGTAGAATATATATCCAACGGGGGTAAAATTGAAAAAAGTTGAAAAAGATTTTTTTTTGGACTTAGTCATTTTTCCGGCGTTTATCAGACTTTCAGATAAGGGAAATGTCAGTGAGCGTTCCGATTTCAATTCCAGAGCGATTCGCCCAATGAGTCCTTGATATTAAGTCGTTTTCAGCCAATTTTCTGTATTTTTGAAAATTTCACTTTTTTATGAAAATATCCACTAAATGAGGGAATAATATGTGTGAGGGTACCACAGGAGAGTTCCAAATGTGTGTGGGTAGAATATATATCCCACGGGGGTAAAATTGAAAAAAGTTGAAAAACATTTTTTTTGGACTTAGTCATTTTTCCGGCGTTTATCAGACTTTCAGATAGGGGAAATGTCGGTGAGCGTTCTGATTTCAGTTCCAGAGCGATTCGCCCAATGAGTCCTTGATATTTAGCCGTTTTCAGCCAATTTTCTGGATTTTTGAAAATTTCACTTTTTTGTGAAAATATCCACTAAATGAGGGAATAATATGTGTGAGGGTACCCCAGGAGAGTTCCAAATGTGTGTTGGTAGAATATATATCCCACGGGGGTAAAATTGAAAAAAGTTGAAAAATATTTTTTTTTTAACTTAGTCATTTTTCCGGCGTTTATCAGACTTTCAGATAGGGGAAATGTCAGTAAGCGTTCTGATTTCAGTTCCAGAGCGATTCGCCCAATGAGTCCTTGATATTTAGTCGTTTTCAGCCAATTTTCTGTATTTTTGAAAATGTCACTTTTTTATGAAAATATCCACTAAATGAGGGAATAATATGTGTGAGGGTACCACAGGAGAGTTCCAAATGTGTGTGGGTAGAATATATATCCCACGGGGGTAAAATTGAAAAAAGTTGAAAAACATTTTATTTTGGACTTAGTCATTTTTCCGGCGTTTATCAGACTTTCAGATAGGGGAAATGTCGGTGAGCGTTCTGATTTCAGTTCCAGAGCGATTCGCCCAATGAGTCCTTGATATTTAGTCGTTTTCAGCCAATTTTCTGGATTTTTGAAAATTTCACTTTTTTGTGAAAATATCCACTAAATGAGGGAATAATATGTGTGAGGGTACCCCAGGAGAGTTCCAAATGTGTGTGTGTAGAATATATATCCCACAGGGGTAAAATTGAAAAAAGTTGAAAAATATTTTTTTTTGAACTTAGTCATTTTTCCGGCTTTTATCAGACTTTCAGATAGAGGAAATGTCAGTGAGCGTTCCGATTTCAATTCCAGAGCAATTCGCCCAATGAGTCCTTGATATTAAGTTGTTTTCAGCCAATTTTCTGGATTTTTGAAAATTTCACTTTTTTATGAAAATATCCACTAAATGAAGGAATAATATGTGTGAGGGTACCACAGGAGAGTTCCAAATGTGTGTGGGTAGAATATATATCCCACGGGGGTAAAATTGAAAAAAGTTGAAAAACATTTTTTTTTGGACTTAGTCATTTTTCCGGTGTTTATCAGACTTTCAGATAGGGGAAATGTCGGTGAGCAATCTGATTTCAGTTCCAGAGCGATTCTTCCAATGAGTCCTTGATATTTAGTCGTTTTCAGCCAATTTTCTGGATTTTTGAAAATTTCACTTTTTTGTGAAAATATCCACTAAATGAGGGAATAATATGTGTAAGGGTACCCCAGGAGAGTTCCAAATGTGTGTGGGTAGAATATATATCCCACGGGAGTAAAATTGAAAAAAGTTGAAAAACAATTTTTTTTGGACTTAGTCATTTTTCCGGCGTTTATCAGACTTTCAGATAGGGGAAATGTCAGTGAGCATTCCAATTTCAATTCCAGAGCAATTCGCCCAATGAGTCCTTGATATTAAGTCGTTTTCAGCCAATTTTCTGTATTTTTGAAAATTTCACTTTTTTATGAAAATATCCACTAAATGAGGGAATAATATGTGTGAGGGTACCACAGGAGATTTCCAAATGTGTGTGGGTAGAATATATATCCCACGGGGGTAAAATTGAAAAAAGTTGAAAAAAATTTTTTTTTGGACTTAGTCATTTTTCCGGCGTTTATCAGACTTTCAGATAGGGGAAATGTCATTGAGCGTTCTGATTTCAGTTCCAGAGCGATTCGCCCAATGAGTCCTTGATATTTAGTCGTTTTCAGCCAATTTTCTGTATTTTTGAAAATTTCACTTTTTTATGAAAATATCCACTAAATGAGGGAATAATATGTGTGAGGGTACCACAGGAGAGTTCCAAATGTGTGTGGGTAGAATATATATCCCACGGGGGTAAAATTGAAAAAAGTTGAAAAAAATTTTTTTTTGGACTTAGTCATTTTTCCGGCGTTTATCAGACTTTCAGATAGGGGAAATGTCATTGAGCGTTCTGATTTCAGTTCCAGAGCGATTCGCCCAATGAGTCCTTGATATTTAGTCGTTTTCAGCCAATTTTCTGGATTTTTGAAAATGTCACTTTTTTATGAAAATATCCACTAAATGAGGAAATAATATGTGTGAGGGTACCACAGGAGAGTTCCAAATGTGTGTGGGTAGAATATATATCCCATGGGGGTAAAATTGAAAAAAGTTGAAAAACATTTTTTTTTGGACTTAGTCATTTTTCCGGCGTTTAACAGACTTTCAGATAGGGCAAATGTCAGTGAGCATTCCGATTTCAGTTCCAGAGCGATTTGCCCAATGAGTCCTTGATATTTAGTCGTTTTCAGCCAATTTTCTGGATTTTTGAAAATTTCGCTTTTTTGTGAAAATATCCACTAAAGGAGGGAATAATATGTGTGAGGGTACCCCAGGAGAGTTCCAAATGTGTGTGGGTAGAATATATATCCCACGGGGGTAAAATTGAAAAAAGTTGAAAAATTTTTTTTTTTTGGACTTAGTCATTTTTCCTGCGTTTATCAGACTTTCAGATAAGGGAAATGTCAGTGAGTGTTCTGATTTCAGTTCCAGAGCGATTCGCCCTATGAGTCCTTGATATTTAGTCGTTTTCAGCCAATTTTCTGGATTTTTGAAAATTTCACTATTTTGTGAAAATATCCACTAAATGAGGGAATAATATGTGTGAGGGTACCCCAGGAGAGTTCCAAATGTGTGTGGGTAGAATATATATCCCACGGGGGTAAAATTGAAAAAAGTCTAAAAAAAATTTTTTTTTGGACTTAGTCATTTTTCCGGCGTTTATCAGACTTTCAGATAGGGGAAATATCAGTGAGCGTTCTGATTTCAGTTCCAGAGCGATTCGCCCAATGAGTCCTTGATATTTAGTCGTTTTTAGCCAATTTTCTGTATTTTTGAAAATTTCACTTTTTTATGAAAATATCCACTAAATGAGGGAATAATATGTGTGAGGGTACCACAGGAGAGTTCCAAATGTGTGTGGGTAGAATATATATCCCACGGGGGTAAAATTGAAAAAAGTTGAAAAAAATTTTTTTTTGGACTTAGTCATTTTTCCGGCGTTTATCAGACTTTCAGATAGGGGAAATGTCATTGAGCGTTCTGATTTCAGTTCCAGAGCGATTCGCCCAATGAGTCCTTGATATTTAGTCGTTTTCAGCCAATTTTCTGGATTTTTGAAAATGTCACTTTTTTATGAAAATATCCACTAAATGAGGAAATAATATGTGTGAGGGTACCACAGGAGAGTTCCAAATGTGTGTGGGTAGAATAAATATCCCACGGGGGTAAAATTGAAAAAAGTTGAAAAACATTTTATTTTGGACTTAGTCATTTTTCCGGCGTTTATCAGACTTTCAGATAGGGGAAATGTCGGTGAGCGTTCTGATTTCAGTTCCAGAGCGATTCGCCCAATGAGTCCTTGATATTTAGTCGTTTTCAGCCAATTTTCTGGATTTTTGAAAATTTCACTTTTTTGTGAAAATATCCACTAAATGAGGGAATAATATGTGTGAGGGTACCCCAGGAGAGTTCCAAATGTGTGTGGGTAGAATATATATCCCACGGGGGTAAAATTGAAAAAAGTTGAAAAACATTTTTTTTTGGACTTAGTCATTTTTCCGGCGTTTATCAGACTTTCAGATAGGGGAAATGTCATTGAGCGTTCTGATTTCAGTTCCAGAGCGATTCGCCCAATGAGTCCTTGATATTTAGTCGTTTTCAGCCAATTTTCTGTATTTTTGAAAATTTCACTTTTTTATGAAAATATCCACTAAATGAGGGAATAATATGTGTGAGGGTACGACAGGAGAGTTCCAAATGTGTGTGGGTAGAATATATATCCCACGGGGGTAAAATTGAAAAAAGTTGAAAAAAATTTTTTTTTGGACTTAGTCATTTTTCCGGCGTTTATCAGACTTTCAGATAGGGGAAATGTCATTGAGCGTTCTGATTTCAGTTCCAGAGCGATTCGCCCAATGAGTCCTTGATATTTAGTCGTTTTCAGCCAATTTTCTGGATTTTTGAAAATGTCACTTTTTTATGAAAATATCCACTAAATGAGGAAATAATATGTGTGAGGGTACCACAGGAGAGTTCCAAATGTGTGTGGGTAGAATAAATATCCCACGGGGGTAAAATTGAAAAAAGTTGAAAAACATTTTATTTTGGACTTAGTCATTTTTCCGGCGTTTATCAGACTTTCAGATAGGGGAAATGTCGGTGAGCGTTCTGATTTCAGTTCCAGAGCGATTCGCCCAATGAGTCCTTGATATTTAGTCGTTTTCAGCCAATTTTCTGGATTTTTGAAAATTTCACTTTTTTTGTGAAAATATCCACTAAATGAGGGAATAATATGTGTGAGGGTACCCCAGGAGAGCTCCAAATGTGTGTGGGTAGAATATATATCCCACGGGGGTAAAATTGAAAAAAGTTGAAAAACATTTTTTTTTGGACTTAGTCATTTTTCCGGCGTTTATCAGACTTTCAGATAGGGGAAATGTCAGTGAGCGTTCCAATTTCAATTCCAGAGCAATTCGCCCAATGAGTCCTTCATATTAAGTCGTTTTCAGCCAATTTTCTCGATTTTTGAAAATTTCACTTTTTTATGAAAATATCCACTAAATGAGGGAATAATATGTGTGAGGGTACCACAGGAGAGTTCCAAATGTGTGTGGGTAGAATATATATCCCACGGGGGTAAAATTGAAAAAAGTTGAAAAAAATTTTTTTTTTAGACTTAGTCATTTTTCCGGCGTTTAACAGACTTTCAGATAGGGCAAATGTCAGTGAGCATTCCGATTTCAGTTCCAGAGCGATTTGCCCAATGAGTCCTTGATATTTAGTCGTTTTCAGCCAATTTTCTGGATTTTTGAAAATTTCGCTTTTTTGTGAAAATATCCACTAAAGGAGGGAATAATATGTGTGAGGGTACCCCAGGAGAGTTCCAAATGTGTGTGGGTAGAATATATATCCCACGGGGGTAAAATTGAAAAAAGTTGAAAAACATTTTTTTTTGGACTTAGTCATTTTTCCGGCGTTTATCAGACTTTCAGATAGGGGAAATGTCAGTGAGCGTTCCAATTTCAATTCCAGAGCAATTCGCCCAATGAGTCCTTCATATTAAGTCGTTTTCAGCCAATTTTCTCGATTTTTGAAAATTTCACTTTTTTATGAAAATATCCACTAAATGAGGGAATAATATGTGTGAGGGTACCACAGGAGAGTTCCAAATGTGTGTGGGTAGAATATATATCCCACGGGGGTAAAATTGAAAAAAGTTGAAAAAAATTTTTTTTTTAGACTTAGTCATTTTTCCGGCGTTTAACAGACTTTCAGATAGGGCAAATGTCAGTGAGCATTCCGATTTCAGTTCCAGAGCGATTTGCCCAATGAGTCCTTGATATTTAGTCGTTTTCAGCCAATTTTCTGGATTTTTGAAAATTTCGCTTTTTTGTGAAAATATCCACTAAAGGAGGGAATAATATGTGTGAGGGTACCCCAGGAGAGTTCCAAATGTGTGTGGGTAGAATATATATCCCACGGGGGTAAAATTGAAAAAAGTTGAAAAACATTTTTTTTTGGACTTAGTCATTTTTCCGGCGTTTATCAGACTTTCAGATAGGGGAAATGTCAGTGAGCGTTCCAATTTCAATTCCAGAGCAATTCGCCCAATGAGTCCTTCATATTAAGTCGTTTTCAGCCAATTTTCTCGATTTTTGAAAATTTCACTTTTTTATGAAAATATCCACTAAATGAGGGAATAATATGTGTGAGGGTACCACAGGAGAGTTCCAAATGTGTGTGGGTAGAATATATATCCCACGGGGGTAAAATTGAAAAAAGTTGAAAAATTTTTTTTTTTTGGACTTAGTCATTTTTCCTGCGTTTATCAGACTTTCAGATAAGGGAAATGTCAGTGAGTGTTCTGATTGCAGTTCCAGAGCGATTCGCCCTATGAGTCCTTGATATTTAGTCGTTTTCAGCCAATTTTCTGGATTTTTGAAAATTTCACTATTTTGTGAAAATATCCACTAAATGAGGGAATAATATCTGTGAGGGTACCCCAGGAGAGTTCCAAATGTGTGTGGGTAGAATATATATCCCACGGGGGTAAAATTGAAAAAAGTTGAAAAACATTTTTTTTTGGACTTAGTCATTTTTCCGGCGTTTATCAGACTTTCAGATAGGGGAAATGTCAGTGAGCGTTCCAATTTCAATTCCAGAGCAATTCGCCCAATGAGTCCTTCATATTAAGTCGTTTTCAGCCAATTTTCTGGATTTTTGAAAATTTCACTTTTTTGTGAAAATATTCACTAAATGAGGGAATAATATGTGTGAGGGTACCCCAGGAGAGTTCCAAATGTGTGTGGGTAGAATATATATCCCACGGGGGTAAAATTGAAAAAAGTTGAAAAATTTTTTTTTTTTGGACTTAGTCATTTTTCCTGCGTTTATCAGACTTTCAGATAAGGGAAATGTCAGTGAGTGTTCTGATTTCAGTTCCAGAGCGATTCGCCCTATGAGTCCTTGATATTTAGTCGTTTTCAGCCAATTTTCTGGATTTTTGAAAATTTCACTATTTTGTGAAAATATCCACTAAATGAGGGAATAATATGTGTGAGGGTACCCCAGGAGAGTTCCAAATGTGTGTGGGTAGAATATATATCCCACGGGGGTAAAATTGAAAAAAGTCTAAAAAAAATTTTTTTTTGGACTTAGTCATTTTTCCGGCGTTTATCAGACTTTCAGATAGGGGAAATGTCATTGAGCGTTCTGATTTCAGTTCCAGAGCGATTCGCCCAATGAGTCCTTGATATTTAGTCGTTTTCAGCCAATTTTCTGGATTTTTGAAAATGTCACTTTTTTATGAAAATATCCACTAAATGAGGAAATAATATGTGTGAGGGTACCACAGGAGAGTTCCAAATGTGTGTGGGTAGAATAAATATCCCACGGGGGTAAAATTGAAAAAAGTTGAAAAACATTTTATTTTGGACTTAGTCATTTTTCCGGCGTTTATCAGACTTTCAGATAGGGGAAATGTCGGTGAGCGTTCTGATTTCAGTTCCAGAGCGATTCGCCCAATGAGTCCTTGATATTTAGTCGTTTTCAGCCAATTTTCTGGATTTTTGAAAATTTCGCTTTTTTGTGAAAATATCCACTAAAGGAGGGAATAATATGTGTGAGGGTACCCCAGGAGAGTTCCAAATGTGTGTGGGTAGAATATATATCCCACGGGGGTAAAATTGAAAAAAGTTGAAAAACATTTTTTTTTGGACTTAGTCATTTTTCCGGCGTTTATCAGACTTTCAGATAGGGGAAATGTCAGTGAGCGTTCCAATTTCAATTCCAGAGCAATTCGCCCAATGAGTCCTTCATATTAAGTCGTTTTCAGCCAATTTTCTCGATTTTTGAAAATTTCACTTTTTTATGAAAATATCCACTAAATGAGGGAATAATATGTGTGAGGGTACCACAGGAGAGTTCCAAATGTGTGTGGGTAGAATATATATCCCACGGGGGTAAAATTGAAAAAAGTTGAAAAATTTTTTTTTTTTGGACTTAGTCATTTTTCCTGCGTTTATCAGACTTTCAGATAAGGGAAATGTCAGTGAGTGTTCTGATTGCAGTTCCAGAGCGATTCGCCCTATGAGTCCTTGATATTTAGTCGTTTTCAGCCAATTTTCTGGATTTTTGAAAATTTCACTATTTTGTGAAAATATCCACTAAATGAGGGAATAATATCTGTGAGGGTACCCCAGGAGAGTTCCAAATGTGTGTGGGTAGAATATATATCCCACGGGGGTAAAATTGAAAAAAGTTGAAAAACATTTTTTTTTGGACTTAGTCATTTTTCCGGCGTTTATCAGACTTTCAGATAGGGGAAATGTCAGTGAGCGTTCCAATTTCAATTCCAGAGCAATTCGCCCAATGAGTCCTTCATATTAAGTCGTTTTCAGCCAATTTTCTGGATTTTTGAAAATTTCACTTTTTTGTGAAAATATTCACTAAATGAGGGAATAATATGTGTGAGGGTACCCCAGGAGAGTTCCAAATGTGTGTGGGTAGAATATATATCCCACGGGGGTAAAATTGAAAAAAGTTGAAAAATTTTTTTTTTTTGGACTTAGTCATTTTTCCTGCGTTTATCAGACTTTCAGATAAGGGAAATGTCAGTGAGTGTTCTGATTTCAGTTCCAGAGCGATTCGCCCTATGAGTCCTTGATATTTAGTCGTTTTCAGCCAATTTTCTGGATTTTTGAAAATTTCACTATTTTGTGAAAATATCCACTAAATGAGGGAATAATATGTGTGAGGGTACCCCAGGAGAGTTCCAAATGTGTGTGGGTAGAATATATATCCCACGGGGGTAAAATTGAAAAAAGTCTAAAAAAAATTTTTTTTTGGACTTAGTCATTTTTCCGGCGTTTATCAGACTTTCAGATAGGGGAAATGTCATTGAGCGTTCTGATTTCAGTTCCAGAGCGATTCGCCCAATGAGTCCTTGATATTTAGTCGTTTTCAGCCAATTTTCTGGATTTTTGAAAATGTCACTTTTTTATGAAAATATCCACTAAATGAGGAAATAATATGTGTGAGGGTACCACAGGAGAGTTCCAAATGTGTGTGGGTAGAATAAATATCCCACGGGGGTAAAATTGAAAAAAGTTGAAAAACATTTTATTTTGGACTTAGTCATTTTTCCTGCGTTTATCAGACTTTCAGATAGGGGAAATGTCGGTGAGCGTTCTGATTGCAGTTCCAGAGCGATTCGCCCTATGAGTCCTTGATATTTAGTCGTTTTCAGCCAATTTTCTGGATTTTTGAAAATTTCACTATTTTGTGAAAATATCCACTAAATGAGGGAATAATATGTGTGAGGGTACCCCAGGAGAGTTCCAAATGTGTGTGGGTAGAATATATATCCCACGGGGGTAAAATTGAAAAAAGTTGAAAAACATTTTTTTTTGGACTTAGTCATTTTTCCGGCGTTTATCAGACTTTCAGATAGGGGAAATGTCAGTGAGCGTTCCAATTTCAATTCCAGAGCAATTCGCCCAATGAGTCCTTCATATTAAGTCGTTTTCAGCCAATTTTCTGGATTTTTGAAAATTTCACTTTTTTGTGAAAATATTCACTAAATGAGGGAATAATATGTGTGAGGGTACCCCAGGAGAGTTCCAAATGTGTGTGGGTAGAATATATATCCCACGGGGGTAAAATTGAAAAAAGTTGAAAAATTTTTTTTTTTTGGACTTAGTCATTTTTCCTGCGTTTATCAGACTTTCAGATATGGAAATGTCAGTGAGTGCTCTGATTTCAGTTCCAGAGCGATTCGCCCTATGAGTCCTTGATATTTAGTCGTTTTCAGCCAATTTTCTGGATTTTTGAAAATTTCACTATTTTGTGAAAATATCCACTAAATGAGGGAATAATATGTGTGAGGGTACCACAGGAGAGTTCCAAATGTGTGTGGGTAGAATATATATCCCACGGGGGTAAAATTGAAAAAAGTTGAAAAAAATTTTTTTTTGGACTTAGTCATTTTTCCGGCGTTTATCAGACTTTCAGATAGGGGAAATGTCATTGAGCGTTCTGATTTCAGTTCCAGAGCGATTCGCCCAATGAGTCCTTGATATTTAGTCGTTTTCAGCCAATTTTCTGGATTTTTGAAAATGTCACTTTTTTATGAAAATATCCACTAAATGAGGAAATAATATGTGTGAGGGTACCACAGGAGAGTTCCAAATGTGTGTGGGTAGAATAAATATCCCACGGGGGTAAAATTGAAAAAAGTTGAAAAACATTTTATTTTGGACTTAGTCATTTTTCCGGCGTTTATCAGACTTTCAGATAGGGGAAATGTCGATGAGCGTTCTGATTTCAGTTCCAGAGCGATTCGCCCAATGAGTCCTTGATATTTAGTCGTTTTCAGCCAATTTTCTGGATTTTTGAAAATTTCACTTTTTTGTGAAAATATCCACTAAATGAGGGAATAATATGTGTGAGGGTACCCCAGGAGAGTTCCAAATGTGTGTGGGTAGAATATATATCCCACGGGGGTAAAATTGAAAAAAAGTTGAAAAACATTTTTTTTTGGACTTAGTCATTTTTCCGGCGTTTATCAGACTTTCAGATAGGGGAAATGTCAGTGAGCATTCCAATTTCAATTCCAGAGCAATTCGCCCAATGAGTCCTTCATATTAAGTCGTTTTCAGCCAATTTTCTCGATTTTTGAAAATTTCACTTTTTTGTGAAAATATCCACTAAATGAGGGAATAATATGTGTGAGAGTACCCCAGGAGAGTTCCAAATGTGTGTGGGTAGAATATATATCCCACGGGGGTAAAATTGAAAAAAGTTGAAAAACATTTTTTTTTTGGACTTAGTCATTTTTCCGGCGTTTATCAGACTTTCAGATAGGGAAGTGTCAGTGAGCATTCCGATTTCAGTTCCAGAGCAATTCTCCCAATGAGTCCTTGATATTTAGTCGTTTTCAGCCAATTTTCTGGATTTTTGAAAATTTCACTTTTTTGTGAAAATATTCACTAAATGAGGGAATAATATGTGTGAGGGTACCCCAGGAGAGTTCCAAATGTGTGTGGGTAGAATATATATCCCACGGGGGTAAAATTGAAAAAAGTTGAAAAATTTTTTTTTTTTGGACTTAGTCATTTTTCCTGCGTTTATCAGACTTTCAGATAAGGGAAATGTCAGTGAGTGTTCTGATTTCAGTTCCAGAGCGATTCGCCCTATGAGTCCTTGATATTTAGTCGTTTTCAGCCAATTTTCTGGATTTTTGAAAATTTCACTATTTTGTGAAAATATCCACTAAATGAGGGAATAATATGTGTGAGGGTACCCCAGGAGAGTTCCAAATGTGTGTGGGTAGAATATATATCCCACGGGGGTAAAATTGAAAAAAGTCTAAAAAAAATTTTTTTTTGGACTTAGTCATTTTTCCGGCGTTTATCAGACTTTCAGATAGGGGAAATGTCGGTGAGCAATCTGATTTCAGTTCCAGAGCGATTCTTCCAATGAGTCCTTGATATTTAGTCGTTTTCAGCCAATTTTCTGGATTTTTGAAAATTTCACTTTTTTATGAAAATATCCACTAAATGAGGGAATAATATGTGTGAGGGTACCACAGGAGAGTTCCAAATGTGTGTAGGTAGAATATATATCCCACGGGGGTAAAATTGAAAAAAGTTGAAAAAAATTTTTTTTTGGACTTAGTCATTTTTCCGGCGTTTATCAGACTTTCAGATAGGGGAAATGTCATTGAGCGTTCTGATTTCAGTTCCAGAGCGATTCGCCCAATGAGTCCTTGATATTTAGTCGTTTTCAGCCAATTTTCTGGATTTTTGAAAATGTCACTTTTTTATGAAAATATCCACTAAATGAGGAAATAATATGTGTGAGGGTACCACAGGAGAGTTCCAAATGTGTGTGGGTAGAATAAATATCCCACGGGGGTAAAATTGAAAAAAGTTGAAAAACATTTTATTTTGGACTTAGTCATTTTTCCGGCGTTTATCAGACTTTCAGATAGGGGAAATGTCGGTGAGCATTCTGATTTCAGTTCCAGAGCGATTCGCCCAATGAGTCCTTGATATTTAGTCGTTTTCAGCCAATTTTCTGGATTTTTGAAAATTTCACTTTTTTGTGAAAATATCCACTAAATGAGGGAATAATATGTGTGAGGGTACCCCAGGAGAGTTCCAAATGTGTGTGGGTAGAATATATATCCCACGGGGGTAAAATTGAAAAAAGTTGAAAAACATTTTTTTTTGGACTTAGTCATTTTTCCGGCGTTTATCAGACTTTCAGATAGGGGAAATGTCAGTGAGCGTTCCAATTTCAATTCCAGAGCAATTCGCCCAATGAGTCCTTCATATTAAGTCGTTTTCAGCCAATTTTCTCGATTTTTGAAAATTTCACTTTTTTATGAAAATATCCACTAAATGAGGGAATAATATGTGTGAGGGTACCACAGGAGAGTTCCAAATGTGTGTGGGTAGAATATATATCCCACAGGGGTAAAATTGAAAAAAGTTGAAAAAAATTTTTTTTTTGGACTTAGTCATTTTTCCGGCGTTTATCAGACTTTCAGATAGGGCAAATGTCAGTGAGCATTCCGATTTCAGTTCCAGAGCGATTTGCCCAATGAGTCCTTGATATTTAGTCGTTTTCAGCCAATTTTCTGGATTTTTGAAAATTTTGCTTTTTTGTGAAAATATCCACTAAAGGAGGGAATAATATGTGTGAGGGTACCCCAGGAGAGTTCCAAATGTGTGTGGGTAGAATATATATCCCACGGGGGTAAAATTGAAAAAAGTTGAAAAACATTTTTTTTTGGACTTAGTCATTTTTCCGGCGTTTATCAGACTTTCAGATAGGGGAAATGTCAGTGAGCGTTCCAATTTCAATTCCAGAGCAATTCGCCCAATGAGTCCTTCATATTAAGTCGTTTTCAGCCAATTTTCTCGATTTTTGAAAATTTCACTTTTTTATGAAAATATCCACTAAATGAGGGAATAATATGTGTGAGGGTACCACAGGAGAGTTCCAAATGTGTGTGGGTAGAATATATATCCCACGGGGGTAAAATTGAAAAAAGTTGAAAAAAATTTTTTTTTTGGACTTAGTCATTTTTCCAGCGTTTATCAGACTTTCAGATAGGGCAAATGTCAGTGAGCATTCCGATTTCAGTTCCAGAGCGATTCGCCCAATGAGTCCTTGATATTTAGTCGTTTTCAGCCAATTTTCTGGATTTTTGAAAATGTCACTTTTTTATGAAAATATCCACTAAATGAGGAAATAATATGTGTGAGGGTACCACAGGAGAGTTCCAAATGTGTGTGGGTAGAATAAATATCCCACGGGGGTAAAATTGAAAAAAGTTGAAAAACATTTTATTTTGGACTTAGTCATTTTTCCGGCGTTTATCAGACTTTCAGATAGGGGAAATGTCGGTGAGCGTTCTGATTTCAGTTCCAGAGCGATTCGCCCAATGAGTCCTTGATATTTAGTCGTTTTCAGCCAATTTTCTGGATTTTTGAAAATTTCACTTTTTTGTGAAAATATCCACTAAATGAGGGAATAATATGTGTGAGGGTACCCCAGGAGAGTTCCAAATGTGTGTGGGTAGAATATATATCCCACGGGGGTAAAATTGAAAAAAGTTGAAAAACATTTTTTTTTGGACTTAGTCATTTTTCCGGCGTTTATCAGACTTTCAGATAGGGGAAATGTCAGTGAGCGTTCCAATTTCAATTCCAGAGCAATTCGCCCAATGAGTCCTTCATATTAAGTCGTTTTCAGCCAATTTTCTCGATTTTTGAAAATTTCACTTTTTTATGAAAATATCCACTAAATGAGGGAATAATATGTGTGAGGGTACCACAGGAGAGTTCCAAATGTGTGTGGGTAGAATATATATCCCACGGGGGTAAAATTGAAAAAAGTTGAAAAACATTTTTTTTTTGGACTTAGTCATTTTTCCAGCGTTTATCAGACTTTCAGATAGGGCAAATGTCAGTGAGCATTCCGATTTCAGTTCCAGAGCGATTTGCCCAATGAGTCCTTGATATTTAGTCGTTTTCAGCCAATTTTCTGGATTTTTGAAAATTTCGCTTTTTTGTGAAAATATCCACTAAATGAGGGAATAATATGTGTGAGGGTACCACAGGAGAGTTCCAAATGTGTGTGGGTAGAATATATATCCCACGGGGGTAAAATTGAAAAAAGTTGAAAAATTTTTTTTTTTTGGACTTAGTCATTTTTCCTGCGTTTATCAGACTTTCAGATAAGGGAAATGTCAGTGAGTGTTCTGATTTCAGTTCCAGAGCGATTTGCCCTATGAGTCCTTGATATTTAGTCGTTTTCAGCCAATTTTCTGGATTTTTGAAAATTTCACTATTTTGTGAAAATATCCACTAAATGAGGGAATAATATGTGTGAGGGTACCCCAGGAGAGTTCCAAATGTGTGTGGGTAGAATATATATCCCACGGGGGTAAAATTGAAAAAAGTCTAAAAAAAATTTTTTTTTGGACTTAGTCATTTTTCCGGCATTTATCAGACTTTCAGATAGGGGAAATGTCGGTGAGCAATCTGATTTCAGTTCCAGAGCGATTCTTCCAATGAGTCCTTGATATTTAGTCGTTTTCAGCCAATTTTCTGGATTTTTGAAAATTTCACTTTTTTGTGAAAATATTCACTAAATGAGGGAATAATATGTGTGAGGGTACCCCAGGAGAGTTCGAAATGTGTGTGGGTAGAATATATATCCCACGGGGGTAAAATTGAAAAAAGTTGAAAAACATTTTTTTTTGGACTTAGTCATTTTTCCGGCGTTTATCAGACTTTCAGATAGGGGAAATGTCAGTGAGTGTTCTGATTTCAGTTCCAGAGCGATTCGCCCTATGAGTCCTTGATATTTAGTCGTTTTCAGCCAATTTTCTGGATTTTTGAAAATTTCACTATTTTGTGAAAATATCCACTAAATGAGGGAATAATATGTGTGAGGGTACCCCAGGAGAGTTCCAAATGTGTGTGAGTAGAATATATATCCCACGGGGGTAAAATTGAAAAAAGTCTAAAAAAAATTTTTTTTTGGACTTAGTCATTTTTCCGGCGTTTATCAGACTTTCAGATAGGGGAAATGTCGGTGAGCAATCTGATTTCAGTTCCAGAGCGATTCTTCCAATGAGTCCTTGATATTTAGTCGTTTTCAGCCAATTTTCTGGATTTTTGAAAATTTCACTTTTTTATGAAAATATCCACTAAATGAGGGAATAATATGTGTGAGGGTACCACAGGAGAGTTCCAAATGTGTGTGGGTAGAATATATATCCCACGGGGGTAAAATTGAAAAAAGTTGAAAAAAATTTTTTTTTGGACTTAGTCATTTTTCCGGCGTTTATCAGACTTTCAGATAGGGGAAATGTCATTGAGCGTTCTGATTTCAGTTCCAGAGCGATTCGCCCAATGAGTCCTTGATATTTAGTCGTTTTCAGCCAATTTTCTGGATTTTTGAAAATGTCACTTTTTTATGAAAATATCCACTAAATGAGGAAATAATATGTGTGAGGGTACCACAGGAGAGTTCCAAATGTGTGTGGGTAGAATAAATATCCCACGGGGGTAAAATTGAAAAAAGTTGAAAAACATTTTATTTTGGACTTAGTCATTTTTCCGGCGTTTATCAGACTTTCAGATAGGGGAAATGTCGGTGAGCGTTCTGATTTCAGTTCCAGAGCGATTCGCCCAATGAGTCCTTGATATTTAGTCGTTTTCAGCCAATTTTCTGGATTTTTGAAAATTTTGCTTTTTTGTGAAAATATCCACTAAAGGAGGGAATAATATGTGTGAGGGTACCCCAGGAGAGTTCCAAATGTGTGTGGGTAGAATATATATCCCACGGGGGTAAAATTGAAAAAAGTTGAAAAACATTTTTTTTTGGACTTAGTCATTTTTCCGGCGTTTATCAGACTTTCAGATAGGGGAAATGTCAGTGAGCGTTCCAATTTCAATTCCAGAGCAATTCGCCCAATGAGTCCTTCATATTAAGTCGTTTTCAGCCAATTTTCTCGATTTTTGAAAATTTCACTTTTTTATGAAAATATCCACTAAATGAGGGAATAATATGTGTGAGGGTACCACAGGAGAGTTCCAAATGTGTGTGGGTAGAATATATATCCCACGGGGGTAAAATTGAAAAAAGTTGAAAAAAATTTTTTTTTTGGACTTAGTCATTTTTCCAGCGTTTATCAGACTTTCAGATAGGGCAAATGTCAGTGAGCATTCCGATTTCAGTTCCAGAGCGATTTGCCCAATGAGTCCTTGATATTTAGTCGTTTTCAGCCAATTTTCTGGATTTTTGAAAATTTCGCTTTTTTGTGAAAATATCCACTAAATGAGGGAATAATATGTGTGAGGGTACCACAGGAGAGTTCCAAATGTGTGTGGGTAGAATATATATCCCACGGGGGTAAAATTGAAAAAAGTTGAAAAATTTTTTTTTTTTGGACTTAGTCATTTTTCCTGCGTTTATCAGACTTTCAGATAAGGGAAATGTCAGTGAGTGTTCTGATTTCAGTTCCAGAGCGATTTGCCCTATGAGTCCTTGATATTTAGTCGTTTTCAGCCAATTTTCTGGATTTTTGAAAATTTCACTATTTTGTGAAAATATCCACTAAATGAGGGAATAATATGTGTGAGGGTACCCCAGGAGAGTTCCAAATGTGTGTGGGTAGAATATATATCCCACGGGGGTAAAATTGAAAAAAGTCTAAAAAAAATTTTTTTTTGGACTTAGTCATTTTTCCGGCATTTATCAGACTTTCAGATAGGGGAAATGTCGGTGAGCAATCTGATTTCAGTTCCAGAGCGATTCTTCCAATGAGTCCTTGATATTTAGTCGTTTTCAGCCAATTTTCTGGATTTTTGAAAATTTCACTTTTTTGTGAAAATATTCACTAAATGAGGGAATAATATGTGTGAGGGTACCCCAGGAGAGTTCGAAATGTGTGTGGGTAGAATATATATCCCACGGGGGTAAAATTGAAAAAAGTTGAAAAACATTTTTTTTTGGACTTAGTCATTTTTCCGGCGTTTATCAGACTTTCAGATAGGGGAAATGTCAGTGAGTGTTCTGATTTCAGTTCCAGAGCGATTCGCCCTATGAGTCCTTGATATTTAGTCGTTTTCAGCCAATTTTCTGGATTTTTGAAAATTTCACTATTTTGTGAAAATATCCACTAAATGAGGGAATAATATGTGTGAGGGTACCCCAGGAGAGTTCCAAATGTGTGTGGGTAGAATATATATCCCACGGGGGTAAAATTGAAAAAAGTCTAAAAAAAATTTTTTTTTGGACTTAGTCATTTTTCCGGCGTTTATCAGACTTTCAGATAGGGGAAATGTCGGTGAGCAATCTGATTTCAGTTCCAGAGCGATTCTTCCAATGAGTCCTTGATATTTAGTCGTTTTCAGCCAATTTTCTGGATTTTTGAAAATTTCACTTTTTTATGAAAATATCCACTAAATGAGGGAATAATATGTGTGAGGGTACCACAGGAGAGTTCCAAATGTGTGTGGGTAGAATATATATCCCACGGGGGTAAAATTGAAAAAAGTTGAAAAAAATTTTTTTTTGGACTTAGTCATTTTTCCGGCGTTTATCAGACTTTCAGATAGGGGAAATGTCATTGAGCGTTCTGATTTCAGTTCCAGAGCGATTCGCCCAATGAGTCCTTGATATTTAGTCGTTTTCAGCCAATTTTCTGGATTTTTGAAAATGTCACTTTTTTATGAAAATATCCACTAAATGAGGAAATAATATGTGTGAGGGTACCACAGGAGAGTTCCAAATGTGTGTGGGTAGAATAAATATCCCACGGGGGTAAAATTGAAAAAAGTTGAAAAACATTTTATTTTGGACTTAGTCATTTTTCCGGCGTTTATCAGACTTTCAGATAGGGGAAATGTCGGTGAGCGTTCTGATTTCAGTTCCAGAGCGATTCGCCCAATGAGTCCTTGATATTTAGTCGTTTTCAGCCAATTTTCTGGATTTTTGAAAATTTTGCTTTTTTGTGAAAATATCCACTAAAGGAGGGAATAATATGTGTGAGGGTACCCCAGGAGAGTTCCAAATGTGTGTGGGTAGAATATATATCCCACGGGGGTAAAATTGAAAAAAGTTGAAAAACATTTTTTTTTGGACTTAGTCATTTTTCCGGCGTTTATCAGACTTTCAGATAGGGGAAATGTCAGTGAGCGTTCCAATTTCAATTCCAGAGCAATTCGCCCAATGAGTCCTTCATATTAAGTCGTTTTCAGCCAATTTTCTCGATTTTTGAAAATTTCACTTTTTTATGAAAATATCCACTAAATGAGGGAATAATATGTGTGAGGGTACCACAGGAGAGTTCCAAATGTGTGTGGGTAGAATATATATCCCACGGGGGTAAAATTGAAAAAAGTTGAAAAAATTTTTTTTTTTGGACTTAGTCATTTTTCCAGCGTTTATCAGACTTTCAGATAGGGCAAATGTCAGTGAGCATTCCGATTTCAGTTCCAGAGCGATTCGCCCAATGAGTCCTTGATATTTAGTCGTTTTCAGCCAATTTTCTGGATTTTTGAAAATGTCACTTTTTTATGAAAATATCCACTAAATGAGGAAATAATATGTGTGAGGGTACCACAGGAGAGTTCCAAATGTGTGTGGGTAGAATAAATATCCCACGGGGGTAAAATTGAAAAAAGTTGAAAAACATTTTATTTTGGACTTAGTCATTTTTCCGGCGTTTATCAGACTTTCAGATAGGGGAAATGTCGGTGAGCGTTCTGATTTCAGTTCCAGAGCGATTCGCCCAATGAGTCCTTGATATTTAGTCGTTTTCAGCCAATTTTCTGGATTTTTGAAAATTTCACTTTTTTGTGAAAATATCCACTAAATGAGGGAATAATATGTGTGAGGGTACCCCAGGAGAGTTCCAAATGTGTGTGGGTAGAATATATATCCCACGGGGGTAAAATTGAAAAAAGTTGAAAAACATTTTTTTTTGGACTTAGTCATTTTTCCGGCGTTTATCAGACTTTCAGATAGGGGAAATGTCAGTGAGCGTTCCAATTTCAATTCCAGAGCAATTCGCCCAATGAGTCCTTCATATTAAGTCGTTTTCAGCCAATTTTCTCGATTTTTGGAAATTTCACTTTTTTATGAAAATATCCACTAAATGAGGGAATAATATGTGTGAGGGTACCACAGGAGAGTTCCAAATGTGTGTGGGTAGAATATATATCCCACGGGGGTAAAATTGAAAAAAGTTGAAAAAAATTTTTTTTTTGGACTTAGTCATTTTTCCAGCGTTTATCAGACTTTCAGATAGGGCAAATGTCAGTGAGCATTCCGATTTCAGTTCCAGAGCGATTCGCCCAATGAGTCCTTGATATTTAGTCGTTTTCAGCCAATTTTCTGGATTTTTGAAAATGTCACTTTTTTATGAAAATATCCACTAAATGAGGAAATAATATGTGTGAGGGTACCACAGGAGAGTTCCAAATGTGTGTGGGTAGAATAAATATCCCACGGGGGTAAAATTGAAAAAAGTTGAAAAACATTTTATTTTGGACTTAGTCATTTTTCCGGCGTTTATCAGACTTTCAGATAGGGGAAATGTCGGTGAGCGTTCTGATTTCAGTTCCAGAGCGATTCGCCCAATGAGTCCTTGATATTTAGTCGTTTTCAGCCAATTTTCTGGATTTTTGAAAATTTCACTTTTTTGTGAAAATATCCACTAAATGAGGGAATAATATGTGTGAGGGTACCCCAGGAGAGTTCCAAATGTGTGTGGGTAGAATATATATCCCACGGGGGTAAAATTGAAAAAAGTTGAAAAACATTTTTTTTTGGACTTAGTCATTTTTCCGGCGTTTATCAGACTTTCAGATAGGGGAAATGTCAGTGAGCGTTCCAATTTCAATTCCAGAGCAATTCGCCCAATGAGTCCTTCATATTAAGTCGTTTTCAGCCAATTTTCTCGATTTTTGGAAATTTCACTTTTTTATGAAAATATCCACTAAATGAGGGAATAATATGTGTGAGGGTACCACAGGAGAGTTCCAAATGTGTGTGGGTAGAATATATATCCCACGGGGGTAAAATTGAAAAAAGTTGAAAAAAATTTTTTTTTTGGACTTAGTCATTTTTCCAGCGTTTATCAGACTTTCAGATAGGGCAAATGTCAGTGAGCATTCCGATTTCAGTTCCAGAGCGATTTGCCCAATGAGTCCTTGATATTTAGTCGTTTTCAGCCAATTTTCTGGATTTTTGAAAATTTCGCTTTTTTGTGAAAATATCCACTAAATGAGGGAATAATATGTGTGAGAGTACCCCAGGAGAGTTCCAAATGTGTGTGGGTAGAATATATATCCCACGGGGGTAAAATTGAAAAAAGTTGAAAAACATTTTTTTTTTGGACTTAGTCATTTTTCCGGCGTTTATCAGACTTTCAGATAGGGAAGTGTCAGTGAGCATTCCGATTTCAGTTCCAGAGCAATTCTCCCAATGAGTCCTTGATATTTAGTCGTTTTCAGCCAATTTTCTGGATTTTTGAAAATTTCACTTTTTTGTGAAAATATTCACTAAATGAGGGAATAATATGTGTGAGGGTACCCCAGGAGAGTTCCAAATGTGTGTGGGTAGAATATATATCCCACGGGGGTAAAATTGAAAAAAGTTGAAAAAATTTTTTTTTTTGGACTTAGTCATTTTTCCTGCGTTTATCAGACTTTCAGATAAGGGAAATGTCAGTGAGTGTTCTGATTTCAGTTCCAGAGTGATTCGCCCTATGAGTCCTTGATATTTAGTCGTTTTCAGCCAATTTTCTGGATTTTTGAAAATTTCACTATTTTGTGAAAATATCCACTAAATGAGGGAATAATATGTGTGAGGGTACCCCAGGAGAGTTCCAAATGTGTGTGGGTAGAATATATATCCCACGGGGGTAAAATTGAAAAAAGTCTAAAAAAAATTTTTTTTTGGACTTAGTCATTTTTCCGGCGTTTATCAGACTTTCAGATAGGGGAAATGTCGGTGAGCAATCTGATTTCAGTTCCAGAGCGATTCTTCCAATGAGTCCTTGATATTTAGTCGTTTTCAGCCAATTTTCTGGATTTTTGAAAATTTCACTTTTTTGTGAAAATATCCACTAAATGAGGGAATAATATGTGTGAGGGTATCACAGGAGAGTTCCAAATGTGTGTGGGTAGAATATATATCCAACGTGGGTAAAATAGAAAAAAGTTGAAAAACATTTTTTTTTGGACTTAGTCATTTTTCCGGTGTTTATCAGACTTTCAGATAGGGGAAATGTCGGTGAGCAATCTGATTTCAGTTCCAGAGCGATTCTTCCAATGAGTCCTTGATATTTAGTCGTTTTCAGCCAATTTTCTGGATTTTTGAAAATTTCACTTTTTTGTGAAAATATCCACTAAATGAGGGAATAATATGTGTGAGGGTACCCCAGGAGAGTTCCAAATGTGTGTGGGTAGAATATATATCCCACGGGAGTAAAATTGAAAAAAGCTGAAAAACATTTTTTTTTGGACTTAGTCATTTTTCCGGCGTTTATCAGACTTTCAGATAGGGGAAATGTCAGTGAGCGTTCCGATTTCAATTCCAGAGCAATTCGCCCAATGAGTCCTTGATGTTAAGTCGTTTTCAGCCAATTTTCTGGATTTTTGAAAATGTCACTTTTTTATGAAAATATCCACTAAATGAGGGAATAATATGTGTGAGGGTACCACAGGAGAGTTCCAAATGTGTGTGGGTAGAATATATATCCCACGGGTGTAAAATTGAAAAAAGTTGAAAAACATTTTATTTTGGACTTAGTCATTTTTCCGCCGTTTATCAGACTTTCAGATAGGGCAAATATCAGTGAGCATTCCGATTTCAGTTCCAGAGCGATTCGCCCAATGAGTCCTTGATATTTAGTCGTTTTCAGCCAATTTTCTGGATTTTTGAAAATTTCACTTTTTTGTGAAAATATCCACTAAATGAGGGAATAATATGTGTGAGGGTACCCCAGGAGAGTTCCAAATGTGTGTGGGTAGAATATATATCCCACGGGGGTAAAATTGAAAAAAGTTGAAAAATTTTTTTTTTTGGACTTAGTCATTTTTCCGGCGTTTATCAGACTTTCAGATAGGGGAAATATCAGTGAGCGTTCCGATTTCAATTCCAGAGCAATTCGCCCAATGAGTCCTTGATATTAAGTCGTTTTCAGCCAATTTTCTGGATTTTTGAAAATTTCACTTTTTTATGAAAATATCCACTAAATGAGGGAATAATATGTGTGAGGGTACCACAGGAGAGTTCCAAATGTGTGTGGGTAGAATATATATCCCACGGGGGTAAAATTGAAAAAAGTTGAAAAAAATTTTTTTTTTGGACTTAGTCATTTTTCCGGCGTTTATCAGACTTTCAGATAGGGCAAGTGTCAGTGAGCATTCCGATTTCAGTTCCAGAGCAATTCGCCCAATGAGTCCTTGATATTTAGTCGTTTTCAGCCAATTTTCTGGATTTTTGAAAATGTCACTTTTTTGTGAAAATATCCACTAATTGAGGGAATAATATGTGTGAGGGTACCACAGGAGAGTTCCAAATGTGTGTGGGTAGAATATATATCCCACGGGTGTAAAATTGAAAAAAGTTGAAAAAAATTTTTTTTTTGGACTTAGTCATTTTTCCGGCGTTTATCAGACTTTCAGATAGGGGAAATGTCAGTGAGCGTTCCAATTTCAATTCCAGAGCAATTCGCCCAATGAGTCCTTCATATTAAGTCGTTTTCAGCCAATTTTCTGAATTTTTGAAAATTTCACTTTTTTGTGAAAATATCCACTAAATGAGGGAATAATATGTGTGAGGGTACCCCAGGAGAGTTCCAAATGTGTGTGGGTAGAATATATATCCCACGGGGGTAAAATTGAAAAAAGTTGAAAAAAAATATTTTTTTGGACTTAGTCATTTTTCCGGCGTTTATCAGACTTTCAGATAGGGGAAATATCAGTGAGCGTTCCGATTTCAATTCCAGAGCAATTCACCCAATGAGTCCTTGATATTAAGTCGTTTTCAGCCAATTTTCTGGATTTTTGAAAATTTCACTTTTTTATGAAAATATCCACTAAATGAGGGAATAATATGTGTGAGGGAACCACAGGAGAGTTCCAAATGTGTGTGGGTAGAATACATATCCCACGGGGGTAAAATTGAAAAAAGTTGAAAAAAATTTTTTTTTTGGACTTAGTCATTTTTCCGGCGTTTATCAGACTTTCAGATAAGGGAAATGTCAGTGAGTGTTCGGATTTCAGTTCCAGAGCGATTCGCCCTATGAGTCCTTGATATTTAGTCGTTTTCAGCCAATTTTCTGGATTTTTGAAAATTTCACTTTTTTGTGAAAATATCCACTAAATGAGGGAATAATATGTGTGAGGGTACCCCAGGAGAGTTCCAAATGTGTGTGGGTAGAATATATATCCCACGGGGGTAAAATTGAAAAAAGTTGAAAAACATTTTATTTTGGACTTAGTCATTTTTCCGGCGTTTATCAGACTTTCAGATAGGGGAAATGTCGGTGAGCGTTCTGATTTCAGTTCCAGAGCGATTCGCCCAATGAGTCCTTGATATTTAGTCGTTTTCAGCCAATTTTCTGGATTTTTGAAAATTTCACTTTTTTGTGAAAATATCCACTAAATGAGGGAATAATATGTGTGAGGGTACCCCAGGAGAGTTCCAAATGTGTGTGGGTAGAATATATATCCCACGGGGGTAAAATTGAAAAAAGTTGAAAAACATTTTTTTTTGGACTTAGTCATTTTTCCGGCGTTTATCAGACTTTCAGATAGGGGAAATGTCAGTGAGCGTTCCAATTTCAATTCCAGAGCAATTCGCCCAATGAGTCCTTCATATTAAGTCGTTTTCAGCCAATTTTCTCGATTTTTGAAAATTTCACTTTTTTATGAAAATATCCACTAAATGAGGGAATAATATGTGTGAGGGTACCACAGGAGAGTTCCAAATGTGTGTGGGTAGAATATATATCCCACGGGGGTAAAATTGAAAAAAGTTGAAAAACATTTTTTTTTTGGACTTAGTCATTTTTCCAGCGTTTATCAGACTTTCAGATAGGGCAAATGTCAGTGAGCATTCCGATTTCAGTTCCAGAGCGATTTGCCCAATGAGTCCTTGATATTTAGTCGTTTTCAGCCAATTTTCTGGATTTTTGAAAATTTCGCTTTTTTGTGAAAATATCCACTAAATGAGGGAATAATATGTGTGAGAGTACCCCAGGAGAGTTCCAAATGTGTGTGGGTAGAATATATATCCCACGGGGGTAAAATTGAAAAAAGTTGAAAAACATTTTTTTTTTGGACTTAGTCATTTTTCCGGCGTTTATCAGACTTTCAGATAGGGAAGTGTCAGTGAGCATTCCGATTTCAGTTCCAGAGCAATTCTCCCAATGAGTCCTTGATATTTAGTCGTTTTCAGCCAATTTTCTGGATTTTTGAAAATTTCACTTTTTTGTGAAAATATTCACTAAATGAGGGAATAATATGTGTGAGGGTACCCCAGGAGAGTTCCAAATGTGTGTGGGTAGAATATATATCCCACGGGGGTAAAATTGAAAAAAGTTGAAAAATTTTTTTTTTTTGGACTTAGTCATTTTTCCTGCGTTTATCAGACTTTCAGATAAGGGAAATGTCAGTGAGTGTTCTGATTTCAGTTCCAGAGCGATTTGCCCTATGAGTCCTTGATATTTAGTCGTTTTCAGCCAATTTTCTGGATTTTTGAAAATTTCACTATTTTGTGAAAATATCCACTAAATGAGGGAATAATATGTGTGAGGGTACCCCAGGAGAGTTCCAAATGTGTGTGGGTAGAATATATATCCCACGGGGGTAAAATTGAAAAAAGTCTAAAAAAAATTTTTTTTTGGACTTAGTCATTTTTCCGGCATTTATCAGACTTTCAGATAGGGGAAATGTCGGTGAGCAATCTGATTTCAGTTCCAGAGCGATTCTTCCAATGAGTCCTTGATATTTAGTCGTTTTCAGCCAATTTTCTGGATTTTTGAAAATTTCACTTTTTTGTGAAAATATTCACTAAATGAGGGAATAATATGTGTGAGGGTACCCCAGGAGAGTTCCAAATGTGTGTGGGTAGAATATATATCCCACGGGGGTAAAATTGAAAAAAGTTGAAAAACATTTTTTTTTGGACTTAGTCATTTTTCCGGCGTTTATCAGACTTTCAGATAGGGGAAATGTCAGTGAGCGTTCCAATTTCAATTCCAGAGCAATTCGCCCAATGAGTCCTTCATATTAAGTCGTTTTCAGCCAATTTTCTCGATTTTTGAAAATTTCACTTTTTTATGAAAATATCCACTAAATGAGGGAATAATATGTGTGAGGGTACCACAGGAGAGTTCCAAATGTGTGTGGGTAGAATATATATCCCACGGGGGTAAAATTGAAAAAAGTTGAAAAAAATTTTTTTTTTGGACTTAGTCATTTTTCCAGCGTTTATCAGACTTTCAGATAGGGCAAATGTCAGTGAGCATTCCGATTTCAGTTCCAGAGCGATTTGCCCAATGAGTCCTTGATATTTAGTCGTTTTCAGCCAATTTTCTGGATTTTTGAAAATTTCGCTTTTTTGTGAAAATATCCACTAAATGAGGGAATAATATGTGTGAGAGTACCCCAGGAGAGTTCCAAATGTGTGTGGGTAGAATATATATCCCACGGGGGTAAAATTGAAAAAAGTTGAAAAACATTTTTTTTTTGGACTTAGTCATTTTTCCGGCGTTTATCAGACTTTCAGATAGGGAAGTGTCAGTGAGCATTCCGATTTCAGTTCCAGAGCAATTCTCCCAATGAGTCCTTGATATTTAGTCGTTTTCAGCCAATTTTCTGGATTTTTGAAAATTTCACTTTTTTGTGAAAATATCCACTAAATGAGGGAATAATATGTGTGAGGGTATCACAGGAGAGTTCCAAATGTGTGTGGGTAGAATATATATCCAACGTGGGTAAAATAGAAAAAAGTTGAAAAACATTTTTTTTTGGACTTAGTCATTTTTCCGGTGTTTATCAGACTTTCAGATAGGGGAAATGTCGGTGAGCAATCTGATTTCAGTTCCAGAGCGATTCTTCCAATGAGTCCTTGATATTTAGTCGTTTTCAGCCAATTTTCTGGATTTTTGAAAATTTCACTTTTTTGTGAAAATATCCACTAAATGAGGGAATAATATGTGTGAGGGTACCCCAGGAGAGTTCCAAATGTGTGTGGGTAGAATATATATCCCACGGGAGTAAAATTGAAAAAAGCTGAAAAACATTTTTTTTTGGACTTAGTCATTTTTCCGGCGTTTATCAGACTTTCAGATAGGGGAAATGTCAGTGAGCGTTCCGATTTCAATTCCAGAGCAATTCGCCCAATGAGTCCTTGATGTTAAGTCGTTTTCAGCCAATTTTCTGGATTTTTGAAAATGTCACTTTTTTATGAAAATATCCACTAAATGAGGGAATAATATGTGTGAGGGTACCACAGGAGAGTTCCAAATGTGTGTGGGTAGAATATATATCCCACGGGTGTAAAATTGAAAAAAGTTGAAAAACATTTTATTTTGGACTTAGTCATTTTTCCGCCGTTTATCAGACTTTCAGATAGGGCAAATATCAGTGAGCATTCCGATTTCAGTTCCAGAGCGATTCGCCCAATGAGTCCATGATATTTAGTCGTTTTCAGCCAATTTTCTGGATTTTTGAAAATTTCACTTTTTTATGAAAATATCCACTAAATGAGGGAATAATATGTGTGAGGGTACCCCAGGAGAGTCCCAAATGTGTGTGGGTAGAATATATATCCCACGGGGGTAAAATTGAAAAAAGTTGAAAAATTTTTTTTTTTGGACTTAGTCATTTTTCCGGCGTTTATCAGACTTTCAGATAGGGGAAATATCAGTGAGCGTTCCGATTTCAATTCCAGAGCAATTCGCCCAATGAGTCCTTGATATTAAGTCGTTTTCAGCCAATTTTCTGGATTTTTGAAAATTTCACTTTTTTATGAAAATATCCACTAAATGAGGGAATAATATGTGTGAGGGTACCACAGGAGAGTTCCAAATGTGTGTGGGTAGAATATATATCCCACGGGGGTAAAATTGAAAAAAGTTGAAAAAAATTTTTTTTTTGGACTTAGTCATTTTTCCGGCGTTTATCAGACTTTCAGATAGGGCAAGTGTCAGTGAGCATTCCGATTTCAGTTCCAGAGCAATTCGCCCAATGAGTCCTTGATATTTAGTCGTTTTCAGCCAATTTTCTGGATTTTTGAAAATGTCACTTTTTTGTGAAAATATCCACTAATTGAGGGAATAATATGTGTGAGGGTACCACAGGAGAGTTCCAAATGTGTGTGGGTAGAATATATATCCCACGGGGGTAAAATTGAAAAAAGTTGAAAAAAATTTTTTTTTTGGACTTAGTCATTTTTCCGGCGTTTATCAGACTTTCAGATAGGGCAAATGTCAGTGAGCATTCCGATTTCAGTTCCAGAGCGATTCGCCCAATGAGTCCTTGATATTTAGTCGTTTTCAGCCAATTTTCTGGATTTTTGAAAATTTCACTTTTTTATGAAAATATCCACTAAATGAGGGACTAATATGTGTGAGGGTACCCCAGGAGAGTTCCAAATGTGTGTGGGTAGAATATATGTCCCACGGGGGTAAAATTGAAAAAAAGTTGAAAAACATTTTTTTTTGGACTTAGTCATTTTTCCGGCGTTTATCAGACTTTCAGATAGGGGAAATGTCAGTGAGCGTTCCAATTTCAATTCCAGAGCAATTCGCCCAATGAGTCCTTCATATTAAGTCGTTTTCAGCCAATTTTCTGAATTTTTGAAAATTTCACTTTTTTGTGAAAATATCCACTAAATGAGGGAATAATATGTGTGAGGGTACCCCAGGAGAGTTCCAAATGTGTGTGGGTAGAATATATATCCCACGGGGGTAAAATTGAAAAAAGTTGAAAAAAATTTTTTTTTGGACTTAGTCATTTTTCCGGCGTTTATCAGACTTTCAGATAGGGGAAATATCAGTGAGCGTTCCGATTTCAATTCCAGAGCAATTCACTCAATGAGTCCTTGATATTAAGTCGTTTTCAGCCAATTTTCTGGATTTTTGAAAATTTCACTTTTTTATGAAAATATCCACTAAATGAGGGAATAATATGTGTGAGGGAACCACAGGAGAGTTCCAAATGTGTGTGGGTAGAATACATATCCCACGGGGGTAAAATTGAAAAAAGTTGAAAAAAATTTTTTTTTTGGACTTAGTCATTTTTCCGGCGTTTATCAGACTTTCAGATAAGGGAAATGTCAGTGAGTGTTCGGATTTCAGTTCCAGAGCAATTCGCCCTATGAGTCCTTGATATTTAGTCGTTTTCAGCCAATTTTCTGGATTTTTGAAAATTTCACTTTTTTGTGAAAATATCCACTAAATGAGGGAATAATATGTGTGAGGGTACCCCAGGAGAGTTCCAAATGTGTGTGGGTAGAATATATATCCCACGGGGGTAAAATTGAAAAAAGTTGAAAAACATTTTTTTTTGGACTTAGTCATTTTTCCGGCGATTATCAGACTTTCAGATAGGGGAAATGTCGGTGAGCAATCTGATTTCAGTTCCAGAGCGATTCTTCCAATGAGTCCTTGATATTTAGTCGTTTTCAGCCAATTTTCTGGATTTTTGAAAATTTCACTTTTTTGTGAAAATATCCACTAAATGAGGGAATAATATGTGTGAGGGTACCCCAGGAGAGTTCCAAATGTGTGTGGGTAGAATATATATCCCACGGGGGTAAAATTTAAAAAAGTTGAAAAACATTTTTTTTTGGACTTAGTCATTTTTCCGGCGTTTATCAGACTTTCAGATAGGGGAAATGTCAGTGAGCATTCCAATTTCAATTCCAGAGCAATTCGCCCAATGAGTCCTTGATATTAAGTCGTTTTCAGCCAATTTTCTGCATTTTTGAAAATTTAACTTTTTTGTGAAAATATCCACTAAATGAGGGAATAATATGTGTGAGGGTACCCCAGGAGAGTTCCAAATGTGTGTGGGTAGAATATATATCCCACGGGGGTAAAATTGAAAAAAGTTGAAAAAAATTTTTTTTTTAGACTTAGTCGTTTTTCCGGCGTTCATCAGACTTTCAGATAAGGGAAATGTCAGTGAGTGTTCTGATTTCAGTTCCAGAGCGATTCGCCCTATGAGTCCTTGATATTTAGTCGTTTTCAGCCAATTTTCTGGATTTTTGAAAATTTCACTTTTTTGTGAAAATATCCACTAAATGAGGGAATAATATGTGTGAGGGTACCCCAGGAGAGTTCCAAATGTGTGTGGGTAGAATATTTATCCCACGGGGGTAAAATTGAAAAAAGTTGAAAAACATTTTTTTTTGGACTTAGTCATTTTTCCGGCGTTTATCAGACTTTCAGATAGGGCAAATGTCAGTGAGCATTCCGATTTCAGTTCCAGAGCGATTCGCCCAATGAGTCCTTGATATTTAGTCGTTTTCAGCCAATTTTCTGGATTTTTGAAAATTTCACTTTTTTGTGAAAATATCCACTAAATGAGGGAATAATATGTGTGAGGGTACCCCAGGAGAGTTCCAAATGTGTGTGGGTAGAATATATATCCCACGGGGGTAAAATTGAAAAAAGTTGAAAAACATTTTTTTTTGTACTTAGTCATTTTTCCGGCTTTTATCAGATTATCAGATAGGGGAAATGTCAGTGAGCGTTCCAATTTCAATTCCAGAGCAATTCGCCCAATGAGTCCTTGATATTAAGGCGCTTTCAGCCAATTTTCTGGATTTTTGAAAATTTCACTTTTTTATGAAAATATCCACTAAATGAGGGAATAATATGTGGGAGGGTACCCCAGGAGAGTTCCAAATGTGTGTGGGTAGAATATTTATCCCACGGGGGTAAAATTGAAAAAAGTTGAAAAAAATTTTTTTTGGGACTTAGTAATTTTTCCGGTGTTTATCATGCTTTCAGATAGGGCAAATGTCAGTGAGCATTCCGATTTCAGTTCCAGAGCGATTCGCCCAATGAGTCCTTGATATTTAGTCGTTTCAGCCAATATTTTGAATTTTTGAAAATTTTACTTTTTTGTGAAAATATCCACTAAATGAGGGAATAATATGTGTGAGGGTACCCCAGAAGAGTTCCAAATGTGTGTAGGTAGAATATATATCCCACGGGGGTAAAATTGAAAAAAGTTCAAAAACATTTTTTTTTGGACTTAGTCATTTTTCCGGCGTTTATCAGACTTTCAGATAGGGTAAGTGTCAGTCAGCGTTCCGATTTTAGTTCCAGAGCCATTGGCCCAATGAGTCCTTGATATTTAGTCGTTTTCAGCCAATTTTCTGGATTTTTGAAAATTTCACTTTTTTTGTGAAAATATCCACTAAATGAGGGAATAATATGTGGGAGGGTACCCCAGGAGAGTTCCAAATGTGTGTGGGTAGAATATATATCCCACGGGGGTAAAATTGAAAAAAGTTGAAAAAAAATATTTTTTTTGGACTTAGTCATTTTTCCGGCGTTTATCAGACTTTCAGATAAGGGAAATGTCAGTGAGTGTTCCGATTTCAGTTCCAGAGCGATTCGCCCTATGAGTCCTTGATATTTAGTCGTTTTCAGCCAATTTCTGGATTTTTGAAAATTTTACTTTTTTGTGAAAATATCCACTAAATGAGGGAATAATATGTGTGAGGGTACCCCAGGAGAGTTCCAAATGTGTGTGGGTAGAATATATATCCCACGGGGGTAAAATAGAAAAAAGTTGAAAAACATTTTTTTTTGGACTTAATCATTTTTCCGGCGTTTATCAGACTTTCAGATAGGGGAAATGTCAGTGAGCATTCCAATTTCAATTCCAGAGCAATTCGCCCAATGAGTCCTTGATATTAAGTCGTTTTCAGCCAATTTTCTGGATTTTTGAAAATTTCACTTTTTTATGAAAATATCCACTAAATGAGGGAATAATATGTGTGAGGGTACCACAGGAGAGTTCCAAATGTGTGTGGGTAGAATATATATCCCACGGGGGTAAAATTGAAAAAAGTTGAAAAACATTTTTTTTTTAACTTAGTCATTTTTCCGGCGTTTATCAGACTTTCAGATAGGGCAAATGTCAGTGAGCACTCCGATTTCAGTTGAAGAGCGGTTCGCCCAATGAGTCCTTGATATTTAGTCGTTTTCAGCCACTATTTAAAATTTTTGAAAATTTCACTTTTTTGTGAAAATATCTACTAAATGAGGGAATAATATGTGTGAGGGTACCACAGAAGAGTTCCAAATGTGTGTAGGTAGTATATATATCCCACGGGGGTAAAATTGAAAGAAGTTGAAAAACATTTTTTTTTTGGACTTAGTCATTTTTCCGGCGTTTATCAGACTTTCAGATAGGGGAAATGTCAGTGAGCGTTCCAATTTCAATTCCAGAGCAATTCGCCCAATGAGTCCTTGATATTAAGTCGTTTTCAGCCAATTTTCTGGATTTTTGAAAATTTCACTTTTTTGTGAAAATATCCACTAAATGAGGGAATAATATGTGTGAGGGTACCCCAGGAGAGTTCCAAATGTGTGTGGGTAGAATATATATCCCACGGGGGTAAAATAGAAAAAAGTTTAAAAAATTTTTTTTTTGAACTTAGTCATTTTTCCGGCGTTTATCAGACTTTCAGATAGGGGAAATGTCAGTGAGCGTTCCGATTTCAATTCCAGAGCAATTCGCCCAATGAGTCCTTGATGTTAAGTCGTTTTCAGCCAATTTTCTGGATTTTTGAAAATGTCACTTTTTTATGAAAATATCCACTAAATGAGGGAATAATATGTGTGAGGGTACCACAGGAGAGTTCCAAATGTGTGTGGGTAGAATATATATCCCACGGGTGTAAAATTGAAAAAAGTTGAAAAACATTTTATTTTGGACTTAGTCATTTTTCCGCCGTTTATCAGACTTTCAGATAGGGCAAATATCAGTGAGCATTCCGATTTCAGTTCCAGAGCGATTCGCCCAATGAGTCCTTGATATTTAGTCGTTTTCAGCCAATTTTCTGGATTTTTGAAAATTTCACTTTTTTATGAAAATATCCACTAAATGAGGGAATAATATGTGTGAGGGTACCCCAGGAGAGTTCCAAATGTGTGTGGGTAGAATATATATCCCACGGGGGTAAAATTGAAAAAAGTTGAAAAATTTTTTTTTTTGGACTTAGTCATTTTTCCGGCGTTTATCAGACTTTCAGATAGGGGAAATATCAGTGAGCGTTCCGATTTCAATTCCAGAGCAATTCGCCCAATGAGTCCTTGATATTAAGTCGTTTTCAGCCAATTTTCTGGATTTTTGAAAATTTCACTTTTTTATGAAAATATCCACTAAATGAGGGAATAATATGTGTGAGGGTACCACAGGAGAGTTCCAAATGTGTGTGGGTAGAATATATATCCCACGGGGGTAAAATTGAAAAAAGTTGAAAAAAATTTTTTTTTTGGACTTAGTCATTTTTCCGGCGTTTATCAGACTTTCAGATAGGGCAAGTGTCAGTGAGCATTCCGATTTCAGTTCCAGAGCAATTCGCCCAATGAGTCCTTGATATTTAGTCGTTTTCAGCCAATTTTCTGGATTTTTGAAAATGTCACTTTTTTGTGAAAATATCCACTAATTGAGGGAATAATATGTGTGAGGGTACCACAGGAGAGTTCCAAATGTGTGTGGGTAGAATATATATCCCACGGGGGTAAAATTGAAAAAAGTTGAAAAAAATTTTTTTTTTGGACTTAGTCATTTTTCCGGCGTTTATCAGACTTTCAGATAGGGCAAATGTCAGTGAGCATTCCGATTTCAGTTCCAGAGCGATTCGCCCAATGAGTCCTTGATATTTAGTCGTTTTCAGCCAATTTTCTGGATTTTTGAAAATTTCACTTTTTTATGAAAATATCCACTAAATGAGGGACTAATATGTGTGAGGGTACCCCAGGAGAGTTCCAAATGTGTGTGGGTAGAATATATATCCCACGGGGGTAAAATTGAAAAAAAGTTGAAAAACATTTTTTTTTGGACTTAGTCATTTTTCCGGCGTTTATCAGACTTTCAGATAGGGGAAATGTCAGTGAGCGTTCCAATTTCAATTCCAGAGCAATTCGCCCAATGAGTCCTTCATATTAAGTCGTTTTCAGCCAATTTTCTGAATTTTTGAAAATTTCACTTTTTTGTGAAAATATCCACTAATTGAGGGAATAATATGTGTGAGGGTACCACAGGAGAGTTCCAAATGTGTGTGGGTAGAATATATATCCCACGGGGGTAAAATTGAAAAAAGTTGAAAAAAATTTTTTTTTTGGACTTAGTCATTTTTCCGGCGTTTATCAGACTTTCAGATAGGGCAAATGTCAGTGAGCATTCCGATTTCAGTTCCAGAGCGATTCGCCCAATGAGTCCTTGATATTTAGTCGTTTTCAGCCAATTTTCTGGATTTTTGAAAATTTCACTTTTTTATGAAAATATCCACTAAATGAGGGACTAATATGTGTGAGGGTACCCCAGGAGAGTTCCAAATGTGTGTGGGTAGAATATATATCCCACGGGGGTAAAATTGAAAAAAAGTTGAAAAACATTTTTTTTTGGACTTAGTCATTTTTCCGGCGTTTATCAGACTTTCAGATAGGGGAAATGTCAGTGAGCGTTCCAATTTCAATTCCAGAGCAATTCGCCCAATGAGTCCTTCATATTAAGTCGTTTTCAGCCAATTTTCTGAATTTTTGAAAATTTCACTTTTTTGTGAAAATATCCACTAAATGAGGGAATAATATGTGTGAGGGTACCCCAGGAGAGTTCCAAATGTGTGTGGGTAGAATATATATCCCACGGGGGTAAAATTGAAAAAAGTTGAAAAAAAATTTTTTTTTGGACTTAGTCATTTTTCCGGCGTTTATCAGACTTTCAGATAGGGGAAATATCAGTGAGCGTTCCGATTTCAATTCCAGAGCAATTCACCCAATGAGTCCTTGATATTAAGTCGTTTTCAGCCAATTTTCTGGATTTTTGAAAATTTCACTTTTTTATGAAAATATCCACTAAATGAGGGAATAATATGTGTGAGGGAACCACAGGAGAGTTCCAAATGTGTGTGGGTAGAATACATATCCCACGGGGGTAAAATTGAAAAAAGTTGAAAAAAATTTTTTTTTTGGACTTAGTCATTTTTCCGGCGTTTATCAGACTTTCAGATAAGGGAAATGTCAGTGAGTGTTCGGATTTCAGTTCCAGAGCAATTCGCCCTATGAGTCCTTGATATTTAGTCGTTTTCAGCCAATTTTCTGGATTTTTGAAAATTTCACTTTTTTGTGAAAATATCCACTAAATGAGGGAATAATATGTGTGAGGGTACCCCAGGAGAGTTCCAAATGTGTGTGGGTAGAATATATATCCCACGGGGGTAAAATTGAAAAAAGTTGAAAAACATTTTTTTTTGGACTTAGTCATTTTTCCGGCGATTATCAGACTTTCAGATAGGGGAAATGTCGGTGAGCAATCTGATTTCAGTTCCAGAGCGATTCTTCCAATGAGTCCTTGATATTTAGTCGTTTTCAGCCAATTTTCTGGATTTTTGAAAATTTCACTTTTTTGTGAAAATATCCACTAAATGAGGGAATAATATGTGTGAGGGTACCCCAGGAGAGTTCCAAATGTGTGTGGGTAGAATATATATCCCACGGGGGTAAAATTTAAAAAAGTTGAAAAACATTTTTTTTTGGACTTAGTCATTTTTCCGGCGTTTATCAGACTTTCAGATAGGGGAAATGTCAGTGAGCATTCCAATTTCAATTCCAGAGCAATTCGCCCAATGAGTCCTTGATATTAAGTCGTTTTCAGCCAATTTTCTGCATTTTTGAAAATTTAACTTTTTTGTGAAAATATCCACTAAATGAGGGAATAATATGTGTGAGGGTACCCCAGGAGAGTTCCAAATGTGTGTGGGTAGAATATATATCCCACGGGGGTAAAATTGAAAAAAGTTGAAAAAAATTTTTTTTTTAGACTTAGTCGTTTTTCCGGCGTTCATCAGACTTTCAGATAAGGGAAATGTCAGTGAGTGTTCTGATTTCAGTTCCAGAGCGATTCGCCCTATGAGTCCTTGATATTTAGTCGTTTTCAGCCAATTTTCTGGATTTTTGAAAATTTCACTTTTTTGTGAAAATATCCACTAAATGAGGGAATAATATGTGTGAGGGTACCCCAGGAGAGTTCCAAATGTGTGTGGGTAGAATATATATCCCACGGGGGTAAAATTGAAAAAAGTTGAAAAACATTTTTTTTTGGACTTAGTCATTTTTCCGGCGTTTATCAGACTTTCAGATAGGGCAAATGTCAGTGAGCATTCCGATTTCAGTTCCAGAGCGATTCGCCCAATGAGTCCTTGATATTTAGTCGTTTTCAGCCAATTTTCTGGATTTTTGAAAATTTCACTTTTTTGTGAAAATATCCACTAAATGAGGGAATAATATGTGTGAGGGTACCCCAGGAGAGTTCCAAATGTGTGTGGGTAGAATATATATCCCACGGGGGTAAAATTGAAAAAAGTTGAAAAACATTTTTTTTTGTACTTAGTCATTTTTCCGGCTTTTATCAGATTATCAGATAGGGGAAATGTCAGTGAGCGTTCCAATTTCAATTCCAGAGCAATTCGCCCAATGAGTCCTTGATATTAAGGCGCTTTCAGCCAATTTTCTGGATTTTTGAAAATTTCACTTTTTTATGAAAATATCCACTAAATGAGGGAATAATATGTGGGAGGGTACCCCAGGAGAGTTCCAAATGTGTGTGGGTAGAATATTTATCCCACGGGGGTAAAATTGAAAAAAGTTGAAAAAAATTTTTTTTGGGACTTAGTAATTTTTCCGGTGTTTATCATGCTTTCAGATAGGGCAAATGTCAGTGAGCATTCCGATTTCAGTTCCAGAGCGATTCGCCCAATGAGTCCTTGATATTTAGTCGTTTCAGCCAATATTTTGAATTTTTGAAAATTTTACTTTTTTGTGAAAATATCCACTAAATGAGGGAATAATATGTGTGAGGGTACCCCAGAAGAGTTCCAAATGTGTGTAGGTAGAATATATATCCCACGGGGGTAAAATTGAAAAAAGTTGAAAAACATTTTTTTTTGGACTTAGTCATTTTTCCGGCGTTTATCAGACTTTCAGATAGGGTAAGTGTCAGTCAGCGTTCCGATTTTAGTTCCAGAGCCATTGGCCCAATGAGTCCTTGATATTTAGTCGTTTTCAGCCAATTTTCTGGATTTTTGAAAATTTCACTTTTTTTGTGAAAATATCCACTAAATGAGGGAATAATATGTGGGAGGGTACCCCAGGAGAGTTCCAAATGTGTGTGGGTAGAATATATATCCCACGGGGGTAAAATTGAAAAAAGTTGAAAAAAAATATTTTTTTTGGACTTAGTCATTTTTCCGGCGTTTATCAGACTTTCAGATAAGGGAAATGTCAGTGAGTGTTCCGATTTCAGTTCCAGAGCGATTCGCCCTATGAGTCCTTGATATTTAGTCGTTTTCAGCCAATTTCTGGATTTTTGAAAATTTTACTTTTTTGTGAAAATATCCACTAAATGAGGGAATAATATGTGTGAGGGTACCCCAGGAGAGTTCCAAATGTGTGTGGGTAGAATATATATCCCACGGGGGTAAAATAGAAAAAAGTTGAAAAACATTTTTTTTTGGACTTAATCATTTTTCCGGCGTTTATCAGACTTTCAGATAGGGGAAATGTCAGTGAGCATTCCAATTTCAATTCCAGAGCAATTCGCCCAATGAGTCCTTGATATTAAGTCGTTTTCAGCCAATTTTCTGGATTTTTGAAAATTTCACTTTTTTATGAAAATATCCACTAAATGAGGGAATAATATGTGTGAGGGTACCACAGGAGAGTTCCAAATGTGTGTGGGTAGAATATATATCCCACGGGGGTAAAATTGAAAAAAGTTGAAAAACATTTTTTTTTTAACTTAGTCATTTTTCCGGCGTTTATCAGACTTTCAGATAGGGCAAATGTCAGTGAGCACTCCGATTTCAGTTGAAGAGCGGTTCGCCCAATGAGTCCTTGATATTTAGTCGTTTTCAGCCACTATTTAAAATTTTTGAAAATTTCACTTTTTTGTGAAAATATCTACTAAATGAGGGAATAATATGTGTGAGGGTACCACAGAAGAGTTCCAAATGTGTGTAGGTAGTATATATATCCCACGGGGGTAAAATTGAAAGAAGTTGAAAAACATTTTTTTTTTGGACTTAGTCATTTTTCCGGCGTTTATCAGACTTTCAGATAGGGGAAATGTCAGTGAGCGTTCCAATTTCAATTCCAGAGCAATTCGCCCAATGAGTCCTTGATATTAAGTCGTTTTCAGCCAATTTTCTGGATTTTTGAAAATTTCACTTTTTTGTGAAAATATCCACTAAATGAGGGAATAATATGTGTGAGGGTACCCCAGGAGAGTTCCAAATGTGTGTGGGTAGAATATATATCCCACGGGGGTAAAATAGAAAAAAGTTTAAAAAATTTTTTTTTTGAACTTAGTCATTTTTTCGGCGTTTATCAGTCTTTCAGATAGGGCAAATGTCAGTGAGCATTCCGATTTCAGTTCCAGAGCGATTTGCCCAATGAGTCCTTGATATTAAGTCGTTTTCAGCCAATTTTCTGGATTTTTGAAAATTTCACTTTTTTATGAAAATATCCACTAAATGAGGGAATAATATGTTTGAGGGTACCCCAGGAGAGTTCCAAATGTGTGTGGGTAGAATATATATCCCACGGGGGTAAAATTGAAAAAAGTTGAAAAAAATTTTTTTGGGGACTTAGTAATTTTTCCGGTGTTTATCATGCTTTCAGATAGGGCAAATGTCAGTGAGCATTCCGATTTCAGTTCCAGAGCGATTCGCCCAATGAGTCCTTGATATTTAGTCGTTTCAGCCAATATTTTGAATTTTTGAAAATTTTACTTTTTTGTGAAAATATCCACTAAATGAGGGAATAATATGTGTGAGGGTACCCCAGAAGAGTTCCAAATGTGTGTAGGTAGAATATATATCCCAAGGGGGTAAAATAGAAAAAAGTTTAAAAAATTTTTTTTTTGAACTTAGTCATTTTTTCTGCGTTTATCAGTCTTTCAGATAGGGCAAATGTCAGTGAGCATTCCGATTTCAGTTCCAGAGCGATTTGCCCAATGAGTCCTTGATATTAAGTCGTTTTCAGCCAATTTTCTGGATTTTTGAAAATTTCACTTTTTTATGAAAATATCCACTAAATGAGGGAATAATATGTTTGAGGGTACCCCAGGAGAGTTCCAAATGTGTGTGGGTAGAATATATATCCCACGGGGGTAAAATTGAAAAAAGTTGAAAAAAAATATTTTTTTTGGACTTAGTCATTTTTCCGGCGTTTATCAGACTTTCAGATAAGGGAAATGTCAGTGAGTGTTCCGATTTCAGTTCCAGAGCGATTTGCCCAATGAGTCCTTGATATTAAGTCGTTTTCAGCCAATTTTCTGGATTTTTGAAAATTTCACTTTTTTATGAAAATATCCACTAAATGAGGGACTAATATGTGTGAGGGTACCCCAGGAGAGTTCCAAATGTGTGTGGGTAGAATATATATCCCACGGGGGTAAAATTGAAAAAAAGTTGAAAAACATTTTTTTTTGGACTTAGTCATTTTTCCGGCGTTTATCAGACTTTCAGATAGGGGAAATGTCAGTGAGCGTTCCAATTTCAATTCCAGAGCAATTCGCCCAATGAGTCCTTCATATTAAGTCGTTTTCAGCCAATTTTCTGAATTTTTGAAAATTTCACTTTTTTGTGAAAATATCCACTAAATGAGGGAATAATATGTGTGAGGGTACCCCAGGAGAGTTCCAAATGTGTGTGGGTAGAATATATATCCCACGGGGGTAAAATTGAAAAAAGTTGAAAAAAAATTTTTTTTTGGACTTAGTCATTTTTCCGGCGTTTATCAGACTTTCAGATAGGGGAAATATCAGTGAGCGTTCCGATTTCAATTCCAGAGCAATTCACCCAATGAGTCCTTGATATTAAGTCGTTTTCAGCCAATTTTCTGGATTTTTGAAAATTTCACTTTTTTATGAAAATATCCACTAAATGAGGGAATAATATGTGTTAGGGAACCACAGGAGAGTTCCAAATGTGTGTGGGTAGAATACATATCCCACGGGGGTAAAATTGAAAAAAGTTGAAAAAAATTTTTTTTTTGGACTTAGTCATTTTTCCGGCGTTTATCAGACTTTCAGATAAGGGAAATGTCAGTGAGTGTTCGGATTTCAGTTCCAGAGCAATTCGCCCTATGAGTCCTTGATATTTAGTCGTTTTCAGCCAATTTTCTGGATTTTTGAAAATTTCACTTTTTTGTGAAAATATCCACTAAATGAGGGAATAATATGTGTGAGGGTACCCCAGGAGAGTTCCAAATGTGTGTGGGTAGAATATATATCCCACGGGGGTAAAATTGAAAAAAGTTGAAAAACATTTTTTTTTGGACTTAGTCATTTTTCCGGCGATTATCAGACTTTCAGATAGGGGAAATGTCGGTGAGCAATCTGATTTCAGTTCCAGAGCGATTCTTCCAATGAGTCCTTGATATTTAGTCGTTTTCAGCCAATTTTCTGGATTTTTGAAAATTTCACTTTTTTGTGAAAATATCCACTAAATGAGGGAATAATATGTGTGAGGGTACCCCAGGAGAGTTCCAAATGTGTGTGGGTAGAATATATATCCCACGGGGGTAAAATTTAAAAAAGTTGAAAAACTTTTTTTTTTGGACTTAGTCATTTTTCCGGCGTTTATCAGACTTTCAGATAGGGGAAATGTCAGTGAGCATTCCAATTTCAATTCCAGAGCAATTCGCCCAATGAGTCCTTGATATTAAGTCGTTTTCAGCCAATTTTCTGCATTTTTGAAAATTTAACTTTTTTGTGAAAATATCCACTAAATGAGGGAATAATATGTGTGAGGGTACCCCAGGAGAGTTCCAAATGTGTGTGGGTAGAATATATATCCCACGGGGGTAAAATTGAAAAAAGTTGAAAAAAATTTTTTTTTTAGACTTAGTCGTTTTTCCGGCGTTCATCAGACTTTCAGATAAGGGAAATGTCAGTGAGTGTTCTGATTTCAGTTCCAGAGCGATTCGCCCTATGAGTCCTTGATATTTAGTCGTTTTCAGCCAATTTTCTGGATTTTTGAAAATTTCACTTTTTTGTGAAAATATCCACTAAATGAGGGAATAATATGTGTGAGGGTACCCCAGGAGAGTTCCAAATGTGTGTGGGTAGAATATTTATCCCACGGGGGTAAAATTGAAAAAAGTTGAAAAACATTTTTTTTTGGACTTAGTCATTTTTCCGGCGTTTATCAGACTTTCAGATAGGGCAAATGTCAGTGAGCATTCCGATTTCAGTTCCAGAGCGATTCGCCCAATGAGTCCTTGATATTTAGTCGTTTTCAGCCAATTTTCTGGATTTTTGAAAATTTCACTTTTTTGTGAAAATATCCACTAAATGAGGGAATAATATGTGTGAGGGTACCCCAGGAGAGTTCCAAATGTGTGTGGGTAGAATATATATCCCACGGGGGTAAAATTGAAAAAAGTTGAAAAACATTTTTTTTTGTACTTAGTCATTTTTCCGGCTTTTATCAGATTATCAGATAGGGGAAATGTCAGTGAGCGTTCCAATTTCAATTCCAGAGCAATTCGCCCAATGAGTCCTTGATATTAAGGCGCTTTCAGCCAATTTTCTGGATTTTTGAAAATTTCACTTTTTTATGAAAATATCCACTAAATGAGGGAATAATATGTGGGAGGGTACCCCAGGAGAGTTCCAAATGTGTGTGGGTAGAATATTTATCCCACGGGGGTAAAATTGAAAAAAGTTGAAAAAAATTTTTTTTGGGACTTAGTAATTTTTCCGGTGTTTATCATGCTTTCAGATAGGGCAAATGTCAGTGAGCATTCCGATTTCAGTTCCAGAGCGATTCGCCCAATGAGTCCTTGATATTTAGTCGTTTCAGCCAATATTTTGAATTTTTGAAAATTTTACTTTTTTGTGAAAATATCCACTAAATGAGGGAATAATATGTGTGAGGGTACCCCAGAAGAGTTCCAAATGTGTGTAGGTAGAATATATATCCCACGGGGGTAAAATTGAAAAAAGTTGAAAAACATTTTTTTTTGGACTTAGTCATTTTTCCGGCGTTTATCAGACTTTCAGATAGGGTAAGTGTCAGTCAGCGTTCCGATTTTAGTTCCAGAGCCATTGGCCCAATGAGTCCTTGATATTTAGTCGTTTTCAGCCAATTTTCTGGATTTTTGAAAATTTCACTTTTTTTGTGAAAATATCCACTAAATGAGGGAATAATATGTGGGAGGGTACCCCAGGAGAGTTCCAAATGTGTGTGGGTAGAATATATATCCCACGGGGGTAAAATTGAAAAAAGTTGAAAAAAAATATTTTTTTTGGACTTAGTCATTTTTCCGGCGTTTATCAGACTTTCAGATAAGGGAAATGTCAGTGAGTGTTCCGATTTCAGTTCCAGAGCGATTCGCCCTATGAGTCCTTGATATTTAGTCGTTTTCAGCCAATTTCTGGATTTTTGAAAATTTTACTTTTTTGTGAAAATATCCACTAAATGAGGGAATAATATGTGTGAGGGTACCCCAGGAGAGTTCCAAATGTGTGTGGGTAGAATATATATCCCACGGGGGTAAAATAGAAAAAAGTTGAAAAACATTTTTTTTTGGACTTAATCATTTTTCCGGCGTTTATCAGACTTTCAGATAGGGGAAATGTCAGTGAGCATTCCAATTTCAATTCCAGAGCAATTCGCCCAATGAGTCCTTGATATTAAGTCGTTTTCAGCCAATTTTCTGGATTTTTGAAAATTTCACTTTTTTATGAAAATATCCACTAAATGAGGGAATAATATGTGTGAGGGTACCACAGGAGAGTTCCAAATGTGTGTGGGTAGAATATATATCCCACGGGGGTAAAATTGAAAAAAGTTGAAAAACATTTTTTTTTTAACTTAGTCATTTTTCCGGCGTTTATCAGACTTTCAGATAGGGCAAATGTCAGTGAGCACTCCGATTTCAGTTGAAGAGCGGTTCGCCCAATGAGTCCTTGATATTTAGTCGTTTTCAGCCACTATTTAAAATTTTTGAAAATTTCACTTTTTTGTGAAAATATCTACTAAATGAGGGAATAATATGTGTGAGGGTACCACAGAAGAGTTCCAAATGTGTGTAGGTAGTATATATATCCCACGGGGGTAAAATTGAAAGAAGTTGAAAAACATTTTTTTTTTGGACTTAGTCATTTTTCCGGCGTTTATCAGACTTTCAGATAGGGGAAATGTCAGTGAGCGTTCCAATTTCAATTCCAGAGCAATTCGCCCAATGAGTCCTTGATATTAAGTCGTTTTCAGCCAATTTTCTGGATTTTTGAAAATTTCACTTTTTTGTGAAAATATCCACTAAATGAGGGAATAATATGTGTGAGGGTACCCCAGGAGAGTTCCAAATGTGTGTGGGTAGAATATATATCCCACGGGGGTAAAATAGAAAAAAGTTTAAAAAATTTTTTTTTTGAACTTAGTCATTTTTTCGGCGTTTATCAGTCTTTCAGATAGGGCAAATGTCAGTGAGCATTCCGATTTCAGTTCCAGAGCGATTTGCCCAATGAGTCCTTGATATTAAGTCGTTTTCAGCCAATTTTCTGGATTTTTGAAAATTTCACTTTTTTATGAAAATATCCACTAAATGAGGGAATAATATGTTTGAGGGTACCCCAGGAGAGTTCCAAATGTGTGTGGGTAGAATATATATCCCACGGGGTTAAAATTGAAAAAAGTTGAAAAAAATTTTTTTGGGGACTTAGTAATTTTTCCGGTGTTTATCATGCTTTCAGATAGGGCAAATGTCAGTGAGCATTCCGATTTCAGTTCCAGAGCGATTCGCCCAATGAGTCCTTGATATTTAGTCGTTTCAGCCAATATTTTGAATTTTTGAAAATTTTACTTTTTTGTGAAAATATCCACTAAATGAGGGAATAATATGTGTGAGGGTACCCCAGAAGAGTTCCAAATGTGTGTAGGTAGAATATATATCCCAAGGGGGTAAAATAGAAAAAAGTTTAAAAAATTTTTTTTTTGAACTTAGTCATTTTTTCGGCGTTTATCAGTCTTTCAGATAGGGCAAATGTCAGTGAGCATTCCGATTTCAGTTCCAGAGCGATTTGCCCAATGAGTCCTTGATATTAAGTCGTTTTCAGCCAATTTTCTGGATTTTTGAAAATTTCACTTTTTTATGAAAATATCCACTAAATGAGGGAATAATATGTTTGAGGGTACCCCAGGAGAGTTCCAAATGTGTGTGGGTAGAATATATATCCCACGGGGGTAAAATTGAAAAAAGTTGAAAAAAAATATTTTTTTTGGACTTAGTCATTTTTCCGGCGTTTATCAGACTTTCAGATAAGGGAAATGTCAGTGAGTGTTCCGATTTCAGTTCCAGAGCGATTCGCCCTATGAGTCCTAGATATTTAGTCGTTTTCAGCCAATTTTCTGGATTTTTGAAAATTTCACTTTTTTGTGAAAATATCCACTAAATGAGGGAATAATATGAGTGAGGGTACCACAGGAGAGTTCCAAATGTGTGTGGGTAGAATATATATCCCACGGGGGTAAAATTGAAAAAAGTTGAAAAAAATTTTTTTTTGGACTTAGTCATTTTTCCGGCGTTCATCAGATTATCAGATAGGGGAAATGTCAGTGAGCGTTCCGATTTCAATTTCAGAGCAATTCGCCCAATGAGTCCTTGATATTAAGTCGTTTTCAGCCAATTTTCTGGATTTTTGAAAATTTCACTTTTTTATGAAAATATCCACTAAATGAGGGAATAATATGTGTGAGGGTACCACAGGAGAGTTCCAAATGTGTGTAGGTAGAATACATATCCCAAGGGGGTAAAATAGAAAAAAGTTTAAAAAATTTTTTTTTTGAACTTAGTCATTTTTTCGGCGTTTATCAGTCTTTCAGATAGGGCAAATGTCAGTGAGCATTCCGATTTCAGTTCCAGAGCGATTTGCCCAATGAGTCCTTGATATTAAGTCGTTTTCAGCCAATTTTCTGGATTTTTGAAAATTTCACTTTTTTATGAAAATATCCACTAAATGAGGGAATAATATGTTTGAGGGTACCCCAGGAGAGTTCCAAATGTGTGTGGGTAGAATATATATCCCACGGGGGTAAAATTGAAAAAAGTTGAATAAAATTTTTTTGGGGACTTAGTAATTTTTCCGGTGTTTATCATGCTTTCAGATAGGGCAAATGTCAGTGAGCATTCCGATTTCAGTTCCAGAGCGATTCGCCCAATGAGTCCTTGATATTTAGTCGTTTCAGCCAATATTTTGAATTTTTGAAAATTTTACTTTTTTGTGAAAATATCCACTAAATGAGGGAATAATATGTGTGAGGGTACCCCAGAAGAGTTCCAAATGTGTGTAGGTAGAATATATATCCCACGGGGGTAAAATTGAAAAAAGTTGAAAAACATTTTTTTTTGGACTTAGTCATTTTTCCGGCGTTTATCAGACTTTCAGATAGGGTAAGTGTCAGTCAGCGTTCTGATTTTAGTTCCAGAGCCATTGGCCCAATGAGTCCTTGATATTTAGTCGTTTTCAGCCAATTTTCTGGATTTTTGAAAATTTCACTTTTTTTGTGAAAATATCCACTAAATGAGGGAATAATATGTGTGAGGGTACCCCAGGAGAGTTCCAAATGTGTGTGGGTAGAATATATATCCCACGGGGGTAAAATTGAAAAAAGTTGAAAAAAAATATTTTTTTTGGACTTAGTCATTTTTCCGGCGTTTATCAGACTTTCACATAAGGGAAATGTCAGTGAGTGTTCCGATTTCAGTTCCAGAGCGATTCGCCCTATGAGTCCTAGATATTTAGTCGTTTTCAGCCAATTTTCTGGATTTTTGAAAATTTCACTTTTTTGTGAAAATATCCACTAAATGAGGGAATAATATGTGTGAGGGTACCCCAGGAGAGTTCCAAATGTGTGTGGGTAGAATATATATCCCACGGGGGTAAAATTGAAAAAAGTTGAAAAACATTTTTTTTTGTACTTAGTCATTTTTCCGGCGTTTATCAGACTTTCAGATAAGGGAAATGTCAGTGAGCGTTCCAATTTCAATTCCAGAGCAATTCGCCCAATGAGTCCTTGATATTAAGTCGCTTTCAGCCAATTTTCTGGATTTTTGAAAATTTCACTTTTTTATGAAAATATCCACTAAATGAGGGAATAATATGTGTGAGGGTACCACAGGAGAGTTCCAAATGTGTGTAGGTAGAATACATATCCCAAGGGGGTAAAATAGAAAAAAGTTGAAAAAATTTTTTTTTTGAACTTAGTCATTTTTTCGGCGTTTATCAGTCTTTCAGATAGGGCAAATGTCAGTGAGCATTCCGATTTCAGTTCCAGAGCGATTCGCCCAATGAGTCCTTGATATTAAGTCGTTTTCAGCCAATTTTCTGGATTTTTGAAAATTTCACTTTTTTATGAAAATATCCACTAAATGAGGGAATAATATGTTTGAGGGTACCCCAGGAGAGTTCCAAATGTGTGTGGGTAGAATATATATCCCACGGGGGTAAAATTGAAAAAAGTTGAAAAAAATTTTTTTTTGGACTTAGTCATTTTTCCGGCGTTCATCAGATTATCAGATAGGGGAAATGTCAGTGAGCGTTCCGATTTCAATTTCAGAGCAATTCGCCCAATGAGTCCTTGATATTAAGTCGTTTTCAGCCAATTTTCTGGATTTTTGAAAATTTCACTTTTTTATGAAAATATCCACTAAATGAGGGAATAATATGTGTGAGGGTACCACAGGAGAGTTCCAAATGTGTGTAGGTAGAATACATATCCCAAGGGGGTAAAATAGAAAAAAGTTTAAAAAATTTTTTTTTTGAACTTAGTCATTTTTTCGGCGTTTATCAGTCTTTCAGATAGGGCAAATGTCAGTGAGCATTCCGATTTCAGTTCCAGAGCGATTTGCCCAATGAGTCCTTGATATTAAGTCGTTTTCAGCCAATTTTCTGGATTTTTGAAAATTTCACTTTTTTATGAAAATATCCACTAAATGAGGGAATAATATGTTTGAGGGTACCCCAGGAGAGTTCCAAATGTGTGTGGGTAGAATATATATCCCACGGGGGTAAAATTGAAAAAAGTTGAATAAAATTTTTTTGGGGACTTAGTAATTTTTCCGGTGTTTATCATGCTTTCAGATAGGGCAAATGTCAGTGAGCATTCCGATTTCAGTTCCAGAGCGATTCGCCCAATGAGTCCTTGATATTTAGTCGTTTCAGCCAATATTTTGAATTTTTGAAAATTTTACTTTTTTGTGAAAATATCCACTAAATGAGGGAATAATATGTGTGAGGGTACCCCAGAAGAGTTCCAAATGTGTGTAGGTAGAATATATATCCCACGGGGGTAAAATTGAAAAAAGTTGAAAAACATTTTTTTTTGGACTTAGTCATTTTTCCGGCGTTTATCAGACTTTCAGATAGGGTAAGTGTCAGTCAGCGTTCTGATTTTAGTTCCAGAGCCATTGGCCCAATGAGTCCTTGATATTTAGTCGTTTTCAGCCAATTTTCTGGATTTTTGAAAATTTCACTTTTTTTGTGAAAATATCCACTAAATGAGGGAATAATATGTTTGAGGGTACCCCAGGAGAGTTCCAAATGTGTGTGGGTAGAATATATATCCCACGGGGGTAAAATTGAAAAAAGTTGAAAAAAATTTTTTTTGGGACTTAGTAATTTTTCCGGTGTTTATCATGCTTTCAGATAGGGCAAATGTCAGTGAGCATTCCGATTTCAGTTCCAGAGCGATTCACCCAATGAGTCCTTGATATTTAGTCGTTTTCAGCCAATTTTCTTCATTTTTGAAAATTTCACTTTTTTGTGAAAATATCCACTAAATGAGGGAATAATATGTGTGAGGGCACCCCAGGAGACTTCCAAATGTGTGTAGGTAGAATACATATCCCACGGGGGTAAAATAGAAAAAAGTTAAAAAAATTTTTTTTTTGGACTTAGTCATTTTTTCGGCGTTTATCAGACTTTCAGATAGATCAAATGTCAGTGAGCATTCCGATTTCAGTTCCAGAGCGATTCGCCCAATGAGTCCTTGATATTTAGTCGTTTCAGCCAATATTTTGAATTTTTGAAAATTTTACTTTTTTGTGAAAATATCCACTAAATGAGGGAATAATATGTGTGAGGGTACCCCAGAAGAGTTCCAAATGTGTGTAGGTAGAATATATATCCCACGGGGGTAAAATTGAAAAAAGTTGAAAAAAAATATTTTTTTTGGACTTAGTCATTTTTCCGGCGTTTATCAGACTTTCAGATAAGGGAAATGTCAGTGAGCGTTCCAATTTCAATTCCAGAGCAATTCGCCCAATGAGTCCTTGATATTTAGTCGTTTTCAGCCAATTTTCTGGATTTTTGAAAATTTCACTTTTTTTGTGAAAATATCTACTAAATGAGGGAATAATATGTGTGAGGGTACCCCAGGAGAGCTCCAAATGTGTGTGGGTAGAATATATATCCCATGGGGGTAAAATTTAACAAAGTTGAAAAAAAATTTTTTTTGGACTTAGTCATTTTTCCGGCGTTCATCAGATTTTCAGATAGGGGAAATGTCAGTGAGCGTTCCGATTTCAATTTCAGAGCAATTCGCCCAATGAGTCCTTGATAGTAAGTCGTTTTCAGCCAATTTTCTGTATTTTTGAAAATTTCACTTTTTTATGAAACTATCCACTAAATGAGGGAATAATATGTGTGAGGGTACCACAGGAGAGTTGCAAATGTGTGTGGGTAGAATATATATCCCACGGGGCTAAAATTGAAAAAAGTTGAAAAAAATTTTTTTTTGGACTTAGTCATTTTTCCGCCGTTTATCAGACTTTCAGATTGGGCAAATGTCAGTGAGCATTCCGATTTCAGTTTCAGAGCGATTCGCCCAATGAATCCTTGATATTTAGTCGTTTTCAGCCAATTTTCTGGATTTTTGAAAATTTCACTTTTTTGTGAAAATATCCACTAAATGAGGGAATAATATGTTTGAGGGTACCCCAGGAGAGTTCCAAATGTGTGTAGGTAGAATACATATCACACGAGGGTAAAATAGAAAAAAGTTTTAAAAAAATTTTTTTGGGACTTAGTCATTTTTCCCACGTTCATCAGATTATCAGATAGGGGAAATGTCAGTGAGCGTTCCGATTTCAATTTCAGAGCAATTCGCCCAATGAGTCCTTGATATTAAGTCGTTTTCAGCCAATTTTCTGGATTTTTGAAAATTTCACTTTTTTATGAAAATATCCACTAAATGAGGGAATAATATGTTCGAGGGTACCACAGGAGAGTTCCAAATGTGTGTAGGTAGAATACATATCCCACGGGGGTAAAATTGAAAAAAGTTGAAAAAAATTTTTTTTTGGACTTAGTCATTTTTTCGGCGTTTATCAGACTTTCAGAGAGGGCAAATGTCAGTGAGCATTCCGATTTCAGTTCCAGAGCGATTCGCCCAATGAGTCCTTGATATTTAGTAGTTTTCAGCCACTATTTAGAATTTTTGAAAATTTCACTTTTTTGTGAAAATATCTACTAAATGAGGGAATAATATGTGTGAGGGTACCACAGAAGAGTTCCAAGTGTGTGTAGGTAGTATATATATCCCACGGGGGTAAAATTGAAAGAAGTTGAAAAACATTTTTTTTTGGACTTAGACATTTTTCCGGTCTTTATCAGACTTTCAGATAGGGCAAATGTCAGTGAGCATTCCGATTTCAGTTTCAGAGCGATTCGCCCAATGAGTCCTTGATATTTAGTCGTTTTCAGCCAATTTTCTGCATTTTTGAAAATTTCACTTTTTTGTGAAAATATCCACTAAATGAGGGAATAATATGTGTGAGGGTACCCCAGGAGAGTTCCAAATGTGTGTGTGTAGAATATATATCCCACGGGGGTAAAATTGAAAAAAGTTGAAAAACATTTTTTTTTGAACTTAGTCATTTTTCCGGCGTTTATCAGATTATCAGATAGGGGAAATGTCAGTGAGCGTTCCGATTTCAATTTCAGAGCAATTCGCCCAATGAGTCCTTGATATTAAGTCGTTTTCAGCCAATTTTCTGGATTTTTGAAAATTTCACTTTTTTATGAAAATATCCACTAAATGAGGGAATAATATGTGTGAGGGTACCACAGGAGAGTTCCAAATGTGTGTAGGTAGAATATATATCCCACGGGGGTAAAATTGTAAAAAGTTGAAAAAATTTTTTTTTTGGACTTAGTCATTTTTTCGGCGTTTATCAGACTTTCAGATAGGGCAAATGTCAGTGAGCATTCCGATTTCAGTTCCAGAGCGATTCGCCCAATGAGTCCTTGATATTTAGTCGTTTTCAGCCACTATTTAGAATTTTTGAAAATTTCACTTTTTTGTGAAAATATCTACTAAATGAGGGAATAATATGTGTGAGGGTACCACAGAAGAGTTCCAAATGTGTGTAGGTAGTATATATATCCCACGGGGGTAAAATTGAAAGAAGTTGAAAAGCATTTTTTTTTTGGACTTAGACATTTTTCCGGCGTTTATCAGACTTTCAGATAGGGCAAATGTCAGTGAGCATTCCGATTTCAGTTCCAGAGCGATTCGCCCAATGAGTCCTTGATATTTAGTCGTTTTCAGCCAATTTTCTGGATTTTTGAAAATTTCACTTTTTTGTGAAAATATCCACTAAATGAGGGAATAATATGTGTGAGGGTACCCCAGGAGAGTTCCAAATGTGTGTGGGTAGAATATATATCCCACGGGGGTAAAATTGAAAAAAGTTGAAAAACATTTTTTTTTGTACTTAGTCATTTTTCCGGCTTTTATCAGATTATCAGATAGGGGAAATGTCAGTGAGCGTTCCAATTTCAATTCCAGAGCAATTCGCCCAATGAGTCCTTGATATTAAGGCGCTTTCAGCCAATTTTCTGGATTTTTGAAAATTTCACTTTTTTATGAAAATATCCACTAAATGAGGGAATAATATGTGTGAGGGTACCACAGGAGAGTTCCAAATGTGTGTAGGTAGAATACATATCCCAAGGGGGTAAAATAGAAAAAAGTTGAAAAAATTTTTTTTTTGAACTTAGTCATTTTTTCGGCGTTTATCAGTCTTTCAGATAGGGCAAATGTCAGTGAGCATTCCGAGTTCAGTTCCAGAGCGATTCGCCCAATGAGTCCTTGATATTAAGTCGTTTTCAGCCAATTTTCTGGATTTTTGAAAATTTCACTTTTTTATGAAAATATCCACTAAATGAGGGAATAATATGTTTGAGGGTACCCCAGGAGAGTTCCAAATGTGTGTGGGTAGAATATATATCCCACGGGGGTAAAATTGAAAAAAGTTGAAAAAAATTTTTTTGGGGACTTAGTAATTTTTCCGGTGTTTATCATGCTTTCAGATAGGGCAAATGTCAGTGAGCATTCCGATTTCAGTTCCAGAGCGATTCGCCCAATGAGTCCTTGATATTTAGTCGTTTCAGCCAATATTTTGAATTTTTGAAAATTTTACTTTTTTGTGAAAATATCCACTAAATGAGGGAATAATATGTGTGAGGGTACCCCAGAAGAGTTCCAAATGTGTGTAGGTAGAATATATATCCCACGGGGGTAAAATTGAAAAAAGTTGAAAAACATTTTTTTTTGGACTTAGTCATTTTTCCGGCGTTTATCAGACTTTCAGATAGGGTAAGTGTCAGTCAGCGTTCCGATTTTAGTTCCAGAGCCATTGGCCCAATGAGTCCTTGATATTTAGTCGTTTTCAGCCAATTTTCTGGATTTTTGAAAATTTCACTTTTTTTGTGAAAATATCCACTAAATGAGGGAATAATATGTGGGAGGGTACCCCAGGAGAGTTCCAAATGTGTGTGGGTAGAATATATATCCCACGGGGGTAAAATTGAAAAAAGTTGAAAAAAAATATTTTTTTTGGACTTAGTCATTTTTCCGGCGTTTATCAGACTTTCAGATAAGGGAAATGTCAGTGAGTGTTCCGATTTCAGTTCCAGAGCGATTCGCCCTATGAGTCCTTGATATTTAGTCGTTTTCAGCCAATTTCTGGATTTTTGAAAATTTTACTTTTTTTCGAAAATATCCACTAAATGAGGGAATAATATGTGTGAGGGTACCCCAGGAGAGTTCCAAATGTGTGTGGGTAGAATATATATCCCACGGGGGTAAAATAGAAAAAAGTTGAAAAACATTTTTTTTTGGACTTAATCATTTTTCCGGCGTTTATCAGACTTTCAGATAGGGGAAATGTCAGTGAGCATTCCAATTTCAATTCCAGAGCAATTCGCCCAATGAGTCCTTGATATTAAGTCGTTTTCAGCCAATTTTCTGGATTTTTGAAAATTTCACTTTTTTATGAAAATATCCACTAAATGAGGGAATAATATGTGTGAGGGTACCACAGGAGAGTTCCAAATGTGTGTGGGTAGAATATATATCCCACGGGGGTAAAATTGAAAAAAGTTGAAAAACATTTTTTTTTTAACTTAGTCATTTTTCCGGCGTTTATCAGACTTTCAGATAGGGCAAATGTCAGTGAGCATTCCGATTTCAGTTGAAGAGCGGTTCGCCCAATGAGTCCTTGATATTTAGTCGTTTTCAGCCACTATTTAAAATTTTTGAAAATTTCACTTTTTTGTGAAAATATCTACTAAATGAGGGAATAATATGTGTGAGGGTACCACAGAAGAGTTCCAAATGTGTGTAGGTAGTATATATATCCCACGGGGGTAAAATTGAAAGAAGTTGAAAAACATTTTTTTTTTGGACTTAGTCATTTTTCCGGCGTTTATCAGACTTTCAGATAGGGGAAATGTCAGTGAGCGTTCCAATTTCAATTCCAGAGCAATTCGCCCAATGAGTCCTTGATATTAAGTCGTTTTCAGCCAATTTTCTGGATTTTTGAAAATTTCACTTTTTTGTGAAAATATCCACTAAATGAGGGAATAATATGTGTGAGGGTACCCCAGGAGAGTTCCAAATGTGTGTGGGTAGAATATATATCCCACGGGGGTAAAATTGAAAAAAGTTGAAAAACATTTTTTTTTGTACTTAGTCATTTTTCCGGCTTTTATCAGATTATCAGATAGGGGAAATGTCAGTGAGCGTTCCAATTTCAATTCCAGAGCAATTCGCCCAATGAGTCCTTGATATTAAGTCGCTTTCAGCCAATTTTCTGGATTTTTGAAAATTTCACTTTTTTATGAAAATATCCACTAAATGAGGGAATAATATGTGTGAGGGTACCACAGGAGAGTTCCAAATGTGTGTAGGTAGAATACATATCCCAAGGGGGTAAAATAGAAAAAAGTTGAAAAAATTTTTTTTTTGAACTTAGTCATTTTTTCGGCGTTTATCAGTCTTTCAGATAGGGCAAATGTCAGTGAGCATTCCGATTTCAGTTCCAGAGCGATTCGCCCAATGAGTCCTTGATATTAAGTCGTTTTCAGCCAATTTTATGGATTTTTGAAAATTTCACTTTTTTATGAAAATATCCACTAAATGAGGGAATGATATGTTTGAGGGTACCCCAGGAGAGTTCCAAATGTGTATGGGTAGAATATATATCCCACGGGGTAAAATTGAAAAAAGTTGAAAAAAATTTTTTTTTGGACTTAGTCATTTTTCCGGCGTTTATCAGACTTTCAGATAGGGCAAATGTCAGTGAGCATTCCGATTTCAGTTCCAGAGCGATTCGCCCAATGAGTCCTTGATATTTAGTCGTTTTCAGCCAATTTTCTGCATTTTTGAAAATTACACTTTTTTGTGAAAATATCCACTAAATAAGGGAATAATATGTGTGAGGGTACCCCAGGAGAGTTCCAAATGTGTGTAGATAGAATACATATCCCACGGGGGTAAAATAGAAAAAAGTTGAAAAAATTTTTTTTTGGGACTTAGTCATTTTTTCAGCGTTTATCAGACTTTCAGATAGAGCAAATGTCAGTGAGCATTCCGATTTCAGTTCCAGAGCGATTTGCCCAATGAGTCCTTGATATTTAGTCGTTTTCAGCCAATATTTTGAATTTTTGAAAATTTTACTTTTTTGTGAAAATATCCACTAAATGAGGGAATAATATGTGTGAGGGTACCACAGGAGAGTTCCAAATGTGTGTGGGTAGAATATATATCCCACGGGGGTAAAATTGAAAAAAGTTGAAAAAAATTTTTTTTTGTACTTAGTCATTTTTCCGGCGTTCATCAGATTATCAGATAGGGGAAATGTCAGTGAGCGTTCCGATTTCAATTTCAGAGCAATTCGCCCAATGAGTCCTTGATATTAAGTCGTTTTCAGCCAATTTTCTGGATTTTTGAAAATTTCACTTTTTTATGAAAATATCCACTAAATGAGGGAATAATATGTGTGAGGGTACCACAGGAGAGTTCCAAATGTGTGTAGGTAGAATACATATCCCAAGGGGGTAAAATAGAAAAAAGTTTAAAAAATTTTTTTTTGAACTTAGTCATTTTTTCGGCGTTTATCAGTCTTTCAGATAGGGCAAATGTCAGTGAGCATTCCGATTTCAGTTCCAGAGCGATTTGCCCAATGAGTCCTTGATATTAAGTCGTTTTCAGCCAATTTTCTGGATTTTTGAAAATTTCACTTTTTTATGAAAATATCCACTAAATGAGGGAATAATATGTTTGAGGGTACCCCAGGAGAGTTCCAAATGTGTGTGGGTAGAATATATATCCCACGGGGGTAAAATTGAAAAAAGTTGAAAAAAATTTTTTTGGGGACTTAGTAATTTTTCCGGTGTTTATCATGCTTTCAGATAGGGCAAATGTCAGTGAGCATTCCGATTTCAGTTCCAGAGCGATTCGCCCAATGAGTCCTTGATATTTAGTCGTTTCAGCCAATATTTTGAATTTTTGAAAATTTTACTTTTTTGTGAAAATATCCACTAAATGAGGGAATAATATGTGTGAGGGTACCCCAGAAGAGTTCCAAATGTGTGTAGGTAGAATATATATCCCAAGGGGGTAAAATAGAAAAAAGTTTAAAAAATTTTTTTTTTGAACTTAGTCATTTTTTCGGCGTTTATCAGTCTTTCAGATAGGGCAAATGTCAGTGAGCATTCCGATTTCAGTTCCAGAGCGATTTGCCCAATGAGTCCTTGATATTAAGTCGTTTTCAGCCAATTTTGTGGGTTTTTGAAAATTTCACTTTTTTATGAAAATATCCACTAAATGAGGGAATAATATGTGTGAGGGTACCACAGGAGAGTTCCAAATGTGTGTAGGTAGAATACATATCCCAAGGGGGTAAAATAGAAAAAAGTTGAAAAATTTTTTTTTTTGAACTTAGTCATTTTTCCGGCGTTTATCAGACTTTCAGATAGGGCAAATGTCAGTGAGCATTCCGAGTTCAGTTCCAGAGCGATTCGCCCAATGAGTCCTTGATATTAAGTCGTTTTCAGCCAATTTTCTGGATTTTTGAAAATTTCACTTTTTTATGAAAATATCCACTAAATGAGGGAATAATATGTTTGAGGGTACCCCAGGAGAGTTCCAAATGTGTGTGGGTAGAATATATATCCCACGGGGGTAAAATTGAAAAAAGTTGAAAAAAATTTTTTTGGGGACTTAGTAATTTTTCCGGTGTTTATCATGCTTTCAGATAGGGCAAATGTCAGTGAGCATTCCGATTTCAGTTCCAGAGCGATTCGCCCAATGAGTCCTTGATATTTAGTCGTTTCAGCCAATATTTTGAATTTTTGAAAATTTTACTTTTTTGTGAAAATATCCACTAAATGAGGGAATAATATGTGTGAGGGTACCCCAGAAGAGTTCCAAATGTGTGTAGGTAGAATATATATCCCACGGGGGTAAAATTGAAAAAAGTTGAAAAACATTTTTTTTTGGACTTAGTCATTTTTCCGGCGTTTATCAGACTTTCAGATAGGGTAAGTGTCAGTCAGCGTTCCGATTTTAGTTCCAGAGCCATTGGCCCAATGAGTCCTTGATATTTAGTCGTTTTCAGCCAATTTTCTGGATTTTTGAAAATTTCACTTTTTTTGTGAAAATATCCACTAAATGAGGGAATAATATGTGGGAGGGTACCCCAGGAGAGTTCCAAATGTGTGTGGGTAGAATATATATCCCACGGGGGTAAAATTGAAAAAAGTTGAAAAAAAATATTTTTTTTGGACTTAGTCATTTTTCCGGCGTTTATCAGACTTTCAGATAAGGGAAATGTCAGTGAGTGTTCCGATTTCAGTTCCAGAGCGATTCGCCCTATGAGTCCTTGATATTTAGTCGTTTTCAGCCAATTTCTGGATTTTTGAAAATTTTACTTTTTTTCGAAAATATCCACTAAATGAGGGAATAATATGTGTGAGGGTACCCCAGGAGAGTTCCAAATGTGTGTGGGTAGAATATATATCCCACGGGGGTAAAATAGAAAAAAGTTGAAAAACATTTTTTTTTGGACTTAATCATTTTTCCGGCGTTTATCAGACTTTCAGATAGGGGAAATGTCAGTGAGCATTCCAATTTCAATTCCAGAGCAATTCGCCCAATGAGTCCTTGATATTAAGTCGTTTTCAGCCAATTTTCTGGATTTTTGAAAATTTCACTTTTTTATGAAAATATCCACTAAATGAGGGAATAATATGTGTGAGGGTACCACAGGAGAGTTCCAAATGTGTGTGGGTAGAATATATATCCCACGGGGGTAAAATTGAAAAAAGTTGAAAAACATTTTTTTTTTAACTTAGTCATTTTTCCGTCGTTTATCAGACTTTCAGATAGGGCAAATGTCAGTGAGCATTCCGATTTCAGTTGAAGAGCGGTTCGCCCAATGAGTCCTTGATATTTAGTCGTTTTCAGCCACTATTTAAAATTTTTGAAAATTTCACTTTTTTGTGAAAATATCTACTAAATGAGGGAATAATATGTGTGAGGGTACCACAGAAGAGTTCCAAATGTGTGTAGGTAGTATATATATCCCACGGGGGTAAAATTGAAAGAAGTTGAAAAACATTTTTTTTTTGGACTTAGTCATTTTTCCGGCGTTTATCAGACTTTCAGATAGGGGAAATGTCAGTGAGCGTTCCAATTTCAATTCCAGAGCAATTCGCCCAATGAGTCCTTGATATTAAGTCGTTTTCAGCCAATTTTCTGGATTTTTGAAAATTTCACTTTTTTGTGAAAATATCCACTAAATGAGGGAATAATATGTGTGAGGGTACCCCAGGAGAGTTCCAAATGTGTGTGGGTAGAATATATATCCCACGGGGGTAAAATTGAAAAAAGTTGAAAAACATTTTTTTTTGTACTTAGTCATTTTTCCGGCTTTTATCAGATTATCAGATAGGGGAAATGTCAGTGAGCGTTCCAATTTCAATTCCAGAGCAATTCGCCCAATGAGTCCTTGATATTAAGTCGCTTTCAGCCAATTTTCTGGATTTTTGAAAATTTCACTTTTTTATGAAAATATCCACTAAATGAGGGAATAATATGTGTGAGGGTACCACAGGAGAGTTCCAAATGTGTGTAGGTAGAATACATATCCCAAGGGGGTAAAATAGAAAAAAGTTGAAAAAATTTTTTTTTTGAACTTAGTCATTTTTTCGGCGTTTATCAGTCTTTCAGATAGGGCAAATGTCAGTGAGCATTCCGATTTCAGTTCCAGAGCGATTCGCCCAATGAGTCCTTGATATTAAGTCGTTTTCAGCCAATTTTCTGGATTTTTGAAAATTTCACTTTTTTATGAAAATATCCACTAAATGAGGGAATGATATGTTTGAGGGTACCCCATTAGAGTTCCAAATGTGTATGGGTAGAATATATATCCCACGGGGTAAAATTGAAAAAAGTTGAAAAAAATTTTTTTTTGGACTTAGTCATTTTTCCGGCGTTTATCAGACTTTCAGATAGGGCAAATGTCAGTGAGCATTCCGATTTCAGTTCCAGAGCGATTCGCCCAATGAGTCCTTGATATTTAGTCGTTTTCAGCCAATTTTCTGCATTTTTGAAAATTACACTTTTTTGTGAAAATATCCACTAAATAAGGGAATAATATGTGTGAGGGTACCCCAGGAGAGTTCCAAATGTGTGTAGATAGAATACATATCCCACGGGGGTAAAATAGAAAAAAGTTGAAAAAATTTTTTTTTGGGACTTAGTCATTTTTTCAGCGTTTATCAGACTTTCAGATAGAGCAAATGTCAGTGAGCATTCCGATTTCAGTTCCAGAGCGATTTGCCCAATGAGTCCTTGATATTTAGTCGTTTTCAGCCAATATTTTGAATTTTTGAAAATTTTACTTTTTTGTGAAAATATCCACTAAATGAGGGAATAATATGTGTGAGGGTACCACAGGAGAGTTCCAAATGTGTGTGGGTAGAATATATATCCCACGGGGGTAAAATTGAAAAAAGTTGAAAAAAATTTTTTTTTGTACTTAGTCATTTTTCCGGCGTTCATCAGATTATCAGATAGGGGAAATGTCAGTGAGCGTTCCGATTTCAATTTCAGAGCAATTCGCCCAATGAGTCCTTGATATTAAGTCGTTTTCAGCCAATTTTCTGGATTTTTGAAAATTTCACTTTTTTATGAAAATATCCACTAAATGAGGGAATAATATGTGTGAGGGTACCACAGGAGAGTTCCAAATGTGTGTAGGTAGAATACATATCCCAAGGGGGTAAAATAGAAAAAAGTTTAAAAAATTTTTTTTTTGAACTTAGTCATTTTTTCGGCGTTTATCAGTCTTTCAGATAGGGCAAATGTCAGTGAGCATTCCGATTTCAGTTCCAGAGCGATTTGCCCAATGAGTCCTTGATATTAAGTCGTTTTCAGCCAATTTTCTGGATTTTTGAAAATTTCACTTTTTTATGAAAATATCCACTAAATGAGGGAATAATATGTTTGAGGGTACCCCAGGAGAGTTCCAAATGTGTGTGGGTAGAATATATATCCCACGGGGGTAAAATTGAAAAAAGTTGAAAAAAATTTTTTTGGGGACTTAGTAATTTTTCCGGTGTTTATCATGCTTTCAGATAGGGCAAATGTCAGTGAGCATTCCGATTTCAGTTCCAGAGCGATTCGCCCAATGAGTCCTTGATATTTAGTCGTTTCAGCCAATATTTTGAATTTTTGAAAATTTTACTTTTTTGTGAAAATATCCACTAAATGAGGGAATAATATGTGTGAGGGTACCCCAGAAGAGTTCCAAATGTGTGTAGGTAGAATATATATCCCAAGGGGGTAAAATAGAAAAAAGTTTAAAAAATTTTTTTTTTGAACTTAGTCATTTTTTCGGCGTTTATCAGTCTTTCAGATAGGGCAAATGTCAGTGAGCATTCCGATTTCAGTTCCAGAGCGATTTGCCCAATGAGTCCTTGATATTAAGTCGTTTTCAGCCAATTTTCTGGGTTTTTGAAAATTTCACTTTTTTATGAAAATATCCACTAAATGAGGGAATAATATGTGTGAGGGTACCACAGGAGAGTTCCAAATGTGTGTAGGTAGAATACATATCCCAAGGGGGTAAAATAGAAAAAAGTTGAAAAATTTTTTTTTTTGAACTTAGTCATTTTTCCGGCGTTTATCAGACTTTCAGATAGGGCAAATGTCAGTGAGCATTCCGATTTCAGTTCCAGAGCGATTCGCCCAATGAGTCCTTGATATTTAGTCGTTTTCAGCCAATTTTCTGCATTTTTGAAAATTACACTTTTTTGTGAAAATATCCACTAAATGAGGGAATAATATGTGTGAGGGTACCCCAGGAGAGTTCCAAATGTGTGTAGATAGAATACATATCCCACGGGGGTAAAATAGAAAAAAGTTGAAAAAATTTTTTTTTGAGACTTAGTCATTTTTTCAGCGTTTATCAGACTTTCAGATAGAGCAAATGTCAGTGAGCATTACGATTTCAGTTCCAGAGCGATTTGCCCAATGAGTCCTTGATATTTAGTCGTTTTCAGCCAATATTTTGAATTTTTGAAAATTTTACTTTTTTGTGAAAATATCCACTAAATGAGGGAATAATATGAGTGAGGGTACCACAGGAGAGTTCCAAATGTGTGTGGGTAGAATATATATCCCACGGGGGTAAAATTGAAAAAAGTTGAAAAAAATTTTTTTTTGGACTTAGTCATTTTTTCGGCGTTTATCAGTCTTTCAGATAGGGCAAATGTCAGTGAGCGTTCCGATTTCAATTTCAGAGCAATTCGCCCAATGAGTCCTTGATATTAAGTCGTTTTCAGCCAATTTTCTGGATTTTTGAAAATTTCACTTTTTTATGAAAATATCCACTAAATGAGGGAATAATATGTGTGAGGGTACCACAGGAGAGTTCCAAATGTGTGTAGGTAGAATACATATCCCAAGGGGGTAAAATAGAAAAAAGTTTAAAAAATTTTTTTTTTGGACTTAGTCATTTTTCCGGCGTTTATCAGACTTTCAGATAGGGTAAGTGTCAGTCAGCGTTCTGATTTTAGTTCCAGAGCCATTGGCCCAATGAGTCCTTGATATTTAGTCGTTTTCAGCCAATTTTCTGGATTTTTGAAAATTTCACTTTTTTTCTGAAAATATCCACTAAATGAGGGAATAATATGTGTGAGGGTACCCCAGGAGAGTTCCAAATGTGTGTGGGTAGAATATATATCCCACGGGGGTAAAATTGAAAAAAGTTGAAAAAAAATATTTTTTTTGGACTTAGTCATTTTTCCGGCGTTTATCAGACTTTCACATAAGGGAAATGTCAGTGAGTGTTCCGATTTCAGTTCCAGAGCGATTCGCCCTATGAGTCCTAGATATTTAGTCGTTTTCAGCCAATTTTCTGGATTTTTGAAAATTTCACTTTTTTGTGAAAATATCCACTAAATGAGGGAGTAATATGTGTGAGGGTACCCCAGGAGAGTTCCAAATGTGTGTGGGTAGAATATATATCCCACGGGGGTAAAATTGAAAAAAGTTGAAAAACATTTTTTTTTGTACTTAGTCATTTTTCCGGCGTTTATCAGACTTTCAGATAAGGGAAATGTCAGTGAGCGTTCCAATTTCAATTCCAGAGCAATTCGCCCAATGAGTCCTTGATATTAAGTCGCTTTCAGCCAATTTTCTGGATTTTTGAAAATTTCACTTTTTTATGAAAATATCCACTAAATGAGGGAATAATATGTGTGAGGGTACCACAGGAGAGTTCCAAATGTGTGTAGGTAGAATACATATCCCAAGGGGGTAAAATAGAAAAAAGTTGAAAAAATTTTTTTTTTGAACTTAGTCATTTTTTCGGCGTTTATCAGTCTTTCAGATAGGGCAAATGTCAGTGAGCATTCCGATTTCAGTTCCAGAGCGATTCGCCCAATGAGTCCTTGATATTAAGTCGTTTTCAGCCAATTTTCTGGATTTTTGAAAATTTCACTTTTTTATGAAAATATCCACTAAATGAGGGAATAATATGTTTGAGGGTACCCCAGGAGAGTTCCAAATGTGTGTGGGTAGAATATATATGCCACGGGGGTAAAATTGAAATAAGTTGAAAAAAATTTTTTTTGGGACTTAGTAATTTTTCCGGTGTTTATCATGCTTTCAGATAGGGCAAATGTCAGTGAGCATTCCTATTTCAGTTCCAGAGCGATTCACCCAATGAGTCCTTGATATTTAGTCGTTTTCAGCCAATTTTCTGCATTTTTGAAAATTTCACTTTTTTGTGAAAATATCCACTAAATGAGGGAATAATATGTGTGAGGGCACCCCAGGAGACTTCCAAATGTGTGTAGGTAGAATACATATCCCACGGGGGTAAAATAGAAAAAAGTTAAAAAAATTTTTTTTTTGGACTTAGTCATTTTTTCGGCGTTTATCAGACTTTCAGATAGATCAAATGTCAGTGAGCATTCCGATTTCAGTTCCAGAGCGATTCGCCCAATGAGTCCTTGATATTTAGTCGTTTCAGCCAATATTTTGAATTTTTGAAAATTTTACTTTTTTGTGAAAATATCCACTAAATGAGGGAATAATATGTGTGAGGGTACCCCAGAAGAGTTCCAAATGTGTGTAGGTAGAATATATATCCCACGGGGGTAAAATTGAAAAAAGTTGAAAAAAAATATTTTTTTTGGACTTAGTCATTTTTCCGGCGTTTATCAGACTTTCAGATAAGGGAAATGTCAGTGAGCGTTCCAATTTCAATTCCAGAGCAATTCGCCCAATGAGTCCTTGATATTTAGTCGTTTTCAGCCAATTTTCTGGATTTTTGAAAATTTCACTTTTTTTGTGAAAATATCTACTAAATGAGGGAATAATATGTGTGAGGGTACCCCAGGAGAGCTCCAAATGTGTGTGGGTAGAATATATATCCCATGGGGGTAAAATTTAACAAAGTTGAAAAAAAATTTTTTTTGGACTTAGTCATTTTTCCGGCGTTCATCAGATTTTCAGATAGGGGAAATGTCAGTGAGCGTTCCGATTTCAATTTCAGAGCAATTCGCCCAATGAGTCCTTGATAGTAAGTCGTTTTCAGCCAATTTTCTGTATTTTTGAAAATTTCACTTTTTTATGAAACTATCCACTAAATGAGGGAATAATATGTGTGAGGGTACCACAGGAGAGTTGCAAATGTGTGTGGGTAGAATATATATCCCACGGGGCTAAAATTGAAAAAAGTTGAAAAAAATTTTTTTTTGGACTTAGTCATTTTTCCGCCGTTTATCAGACTTTCAGATTGGGCAAATGTCAGTGAGCATTCCGATTTCAGTTCCAGAGCGATTCGCCCAATGAATCCTTGATATTTAGTCGTTTTCAGCCAATTTTCTGGATTTTTGAAAATTTCACTTTTTTGTGAAAATATCCACTAAATGAGGGAATAATATGTTTGAGGGTACCCCAGGAGAGTTCCAAATGTGTGTAGGTAGAATACATATCACACGAGGGTAAAATAGAAAAAAGTTTTAAAAAAATTTTTTTGGGACTTAGTCATTTTTCCCACGTTCATCAGATTATCAGATAGGGGAAATGTCAGTGAGCGTTCCGATTTCAATTTCAGAGCAATTCGCCCAATGAGTCCTTGATATTAAGTCGTTTTCAGCCAATTTTCTGGATTTTTGAAAATTTCACTTTTTTATGAAAATATCCACTAAATGAGGGAATAATATGTTCGAGGGTACCACAGGAGAGTTCCAAATGTGTGTAGGTAGAATACATATCCCACGGGGGTAAAATTGAAAAAAGTTGAAAAAAATTTTTTTTTGGACTTAGTCATTTTTTCGGCGTTTATCAGACTTTCAGAGAGGGCAAATGTCAGTGAGCATTCCGATTTCAGTTCCAGAGCGATTCGCCCAATGAGTCCTTGATATTTAGTAGTTTTCAGCCACTATTTAGAATTTTTGAAAATTTCACTTTTTTGTGAAAATATCTACTAAATGAGGGAATAATATGTGTGAGGGTACCACAGAAGAGTTCCAAGTGTGTGTAGGTAGTATATATATCCCACGGGGGTAAAATTGAAAGAAGTTGAAAAACATTTTTTTTTGGACTTAGACATTTTTCCGGCGTTTATCAGACTTTCAGATAGGGGAAATGTCAGTGAGCGTTCCAATTTCAATTCCAGAGCAATTCGCCCAATGAGTCCTTGATATTAAGTCGTTTTCAGCCAATTTTCTGGATTTTTGAAAATTTCACTTTTTTATGAAAATATCCACTAAATGAGGGAATAATATGTTTGAGGGTACCCCAGGAGAGTTCCAAATGTGTGTGGGTAGAATATATATCCCACGGGGGTAAAATTGAAAAAAGTTGAAAAAAATTTTTTTTGGGACTTAGTAATTTTTCCGGCGTTTATCAGACTTTCAGATAGGGCAAATGTCAGTGAGCATTCCGATTTCAGTTTCAGAGCGATTCGCCCAATGAGTCCTTGATATTTAGTCGTTTTCAGCCAATTTTCTGCATTTTTGAAAATTTCACTTTTTTGTGAAAATATCCACTAAATGAGGGAATAATATGTGTGAGGGTACCCCAGGAGACTTCCAAATGTGTGTAGGTAGAATACATATCCCACGGGGGTAAAATAGAAAAAAGTTGAAAAACATTTTTTTTTTGGACTTAGTCATTTTTTCGGCGTTTATCAGACTTTCAGATAGAGCAAATGTCAGTGAGCATTCCGATTTCAGTTCCAGAGCGATTCGCCCAATGAGTCCTTGATATTTAGTCGTTTCAGCCAATATTTTGAATTTTTGAAAATTTTACTTTTTTGTGAAAATATCCACTAAATGAGGGAATAATATGTGTGAGGGTACCCCAGAAGAGTTCCAAATGTGTGTAGGTAGAATATATATCCCACGGGGGTAAAATTGAAAAAAGTTGAAAAACATTTTTTTTTGGACTTAGTCATTTTTCCGGCGTTTATCAGACTTTCAGATAGGGTAAATGTCAGTCAGCGTTCCGATTTTAGTTCCAGAGCCATTGGCCCAATGAGTCCTTGATATTTAGTCGTTTTCAGCCAATTTTCTGGATTTTTGAAAATTTCACTTTTTTTGTGAAAATATCCACTAAATGAGGGAATAATATGTGTGAGGGTACCCCAGGAGAGTTCCAAATGTGTGTGGGTAGAATATATATCCCACGGGGGTAAAATTGAAAAAAGTTGAAAAAAAATATTTTTTTTGGACTTAGTCATTTTTCCGGCGTTTATCAGACTTTCAGATAAGGGAAATGTCAGTGAGCGTTCCAATTTCAATTCCAGAGCAATTCGCCCAATGAGTCCTTGATATTAAGTCGTTTTCAGCCAATTTTCTGGATTTTTGAAAATTTCACTTTTTTATGAAAATATCCACTAAATGAGGGAATAATATGTGTGAGGGTACCACAGGAGAGTTCCAAATGTGTGTGGGTAGAATATATATCCCACGGGGGTAAAATTGAAAAAAGTTGAAAAAAATTTTTTTTGGGACTTAGTCATTTTTCCGGCGTTTATCAGACTTTCAGATAGGGTAAATGTCAGTGAGCGTTCCGATTTTAGTTCCAGAGCCATTGGCCCAATGAGTCCTTGATATTTAGTCGTTTTCAGCCAATTTTCTGGTTTTTTGAAAATTTCACTTTTTTTGTGAAAATATCCACTAAATGAGGGAATAATATGTGTGAGGGTACCCCAGGAGAGTTCCAAATGTGTGTAGGTAGAATACATATCCCAAGGGGGTAAAATAGAAAAAAGTTGAAAAAAATTTTTTTTTGGACTTAGTCATTTTTTCGGCGTTTATCAGTCTTTCAGATAGGGCAAATGTCATTGAGCATTCCGATTTCAGTTCCAGAGCGATTCGCCCAATGAGTCCTTGATATTAAGTCGTTTTCAGCCAATTTTCTGGATTTTTGAAAATTTCACTTTTTTATGAAAATATCCACTAAATGAGGGAATAATATGTTTGAGGGTACCCCAGGAGAGTTCCAAATGTGTGTGGGTAGAATATATATCCCACGGGGGTAAAATTGAAAAAAGTTGAAAAAAATTTTTTTTGGGACTTAGTAATTTTTCCGGTGTTTATCATGCTTTCAGATAGGGCAAATGTCAGTGAGCATTCCGATTTCAGTTCCAGAGCGATTCACCCAATGAGTCCTTGATATTTAGTCGTTTTCAGCCAATTTTCTGGATTTTTGAAAATTTCACTTTTTTGTGAAAATATCCACTAAATGAGGGAATAATATGTGTGAGGGTACCCCAGGAGACTTCCAAATGTGTGTAGGTAGAATACATATCCCACGGGGGTAAAATTGAAAAAAGTTTAAAAACATTTTTTTTTGGACTTAGTCATTTTTCCGGCGTTTATCAGACTTTCAGATAGAGGAAATATCAGTGAGCGTTCCGATTTCAATTCCAGAGCAATTCGCCCAATGAGTCCTTCATATTAAGTCGTTTTCAGCCAATTTTCTGGATTTTTGAAAATTTCACTTTTTTATGAAAATATCCACTAAATGAGGGAATAATATGTGTGAGGGTACCACAGGAGAGTTCCAAATGTGTGTGGGTAGAATATATATCCCACGGGGGTAAAATTGAAAAAAGTTGAAAAAATTTTTTTTTTGGACTTAGTCATTTTTTCGGCGTTTATCAGACTTTCAGATAGGGCAAATGTCAGTGAGCATTCCGATTTCAGTTACAGAGCGATTCGCCCAATGAGTCCTTGATATTTAGTAGTTTTCAGCCAATTTTCTGGATTTTTGAAAATTTCACTTTTTTGTGAAAATATCTACTAAATGAGGGAATAATATGTGTGAGGGTACCACAGAAGAGTTCCAAATGTGTGTAGGTAGTATATATATCCCACGGGGGTAAAATTGAAAGAAGTTGAAAAGCATTTTTTTTTGGACTTAGACATTTTTCCGGCGTTTATCAGACTTTCAGATAGGGCAAATGTCAGTGAGCATTCCGATTTCAGTTCCAGAGCGATTCGCCCAATGAGTCCTTGATATTTAGTCGTTTTCAGCCAATTTTCTGCATTTTTGAAAATTTCACTTTTTTGTGAAAATATCCACTAAATGAGGGAATAATATGTGTGAGGGTACCCCAGGAGAGTTCCAAATGTGTGTAGATAGAATACATATCCCACGGGGGTAAAATTGAAAAAAGTTGAAAAACATTTTTTTTTTAACTTAGTCATTTTTTCGGCGTTTATCAGACTTTCAGATAGGGCAAATGTCAGTGAGCATTCCGATTTCAGTTACAGAGCGATTCACCCCATGAGTCCTTGATATTTAGTAGTTTTCAGCCAATTTTCTGGATTTTTGAAAATTTCACTTTTTTGTGAAAATATCCACTAAATGAGGGAATAATATGTGTGAGGGTACCCTAAGACAGTTCCAAATGTGTGTGGGTTGAATATATATCCCACGTGGGTAAAATTGAAGAAAGTTGAAAAAAAATTATTTTGGACTTAGTCATTTTTCCGGCGTTTATCAGACTTTCAGATAGGGGAAATGCCAGTAAGCCTTCCGATTTCAGTTTCAGAGCGATTCGCCCATTGAGTCCTTGATATTTTCTCGTTTTCAGCTAATTTTGTGGATTTTTGAAAATTTCACTTTTTTGTGAAAATATCCACTAAATGAGGGAATAATATGCGTGAGGGTACCCCAGGAGAGTTCCAAATGTATGTGGGTAGAATATATATCCCACGGGGGTAAAATGTAAAAAAGTTGAAAAAAATTTTTTTTTGGACTTAGTCATTTTTCCGACGTTTATCAGACTTTCAGATAGGGGAAATGTCACTGAGCGTTCCGATTTCAGTTCCAGAGCGATTCGCCCAATGAGTCCTTGATATTTAGTAGTTTTCAGTCAATTTTCTGGATTTTTGAAAATTTCACTATTTTGCGAAAATATCCACTAAATGAGGGAATAATATGTGTGAGGGTACCCCAGGAGAGTTCCAAATGTGTGTGGGTAGAATATATATCCCACTGGGGTAAAATTGAAAAAAGTTGAAAAAAAAATTTTTTTTGGACTTAGTCATTTTTCCGGCGTTTATCAGACTTTCAGATAGGGGAAATGTCTCTGAGCGTTCCAATTTCAGTTCCAGAGCGATTCGCCCAATGAGTCCTTGATATTTAGTAGTTTTCAGCCAATTTTCTGGATTTTTGAAAATTTCACTTTTTTGTGAAAATATCCACTAAATGAGGGAATAATATGTGTGAGGGTACCCCAGGAGAGTTCCAAATGTATGTAGGTAGAATATAAATCTCACGGGGGTAAAATTGAAAAAAGTTGAAAAAAATTTTTTTTGGACTCAGTAATTTTTCGGGCGTTTATCAGACTTTCAGATAGGGGAAATGCCAGTGAGCCTTCCGATTTCAGTTCCAGAGCGATTCGCCCAATGACTCCTTGATATTTTGTCGTTTTCAGCTAATTTTCTGGATTTTTGAAAATTTCACTTTTTTTGTGAAAATATCCACTAAATGAGGGAATAATATGTGTGAGGGTACCCCAGGAGAGTTCCAAATGTGTGTGGGTAGAATATATATCCCACGGGGGTAAAATTTAAAAAAGTTGTAAAAAATTTTTCTTTGGACTTAGTCATTTTTCCGGCGTTTATCAGACTTTCAGATAGGGGAAATGTCTCTGAGCGTTCCAATTTCAGTTCCAGAGCGATTCGCCCAATGAGTCCTTGATATTTAGTAGTTTTCAGCCAATTTTCTGGATTTTTGAAAATTTCACTTTTTTGTGAAAATATCCACTAAATGAGGGAATAATATGTGTGAGGGTACCCCAGGAGAGTTCCAAATGTATGTGGGTAGAATATATATCTCACGGGGTTAAAATTGAAAAAAGTTGAAAAAAATTTTTTTTGGACTCAGTAATTTTTCCGGCGTTTATCAGACTTTCAGATAGGGGAAATGTCTCTGAGCGTTCCGATTTCAGTTGCAGAGCGATTCGCCCAATGAGTCATTGATATTTAGCAGTTTTCAGCTAATTTTCTGGATTTTTGAAAATTTCACTTTTTTGTGAAAATATCCACTAAATGAGGGAATAATATGTGTGAGGTTACCCCAGGAGAGTTCCAAATGTGTGTAGGTAGAGTATATATCCCACGGGGGTAAAATTGGAAAAAGTTGAAAAAAAAATTTTTTTGGACTTAGTCATTTTTCCAGCGTTTATCAGAATTTCAGATAGGGGAAATGTCAGTGAGCGTTCCGATTTCAGTTCCAGAGCGATTCGCCCAATGAGTCCTTGATATTTAGTCGTTTTCAGCCAATATTTTGGATTTTTGAAAATTTCACTTGTTTGTGAAAATATCCACTAAATGAGAGAATAATATGCATGAGGGTACCCCAGGAGAGTTCCAAATGTGTGTGGGTAGAATATATATCCCACGGGGGTAAAATTTAAAAAAGTTGAAAAATTTTTTTTTTTGGACTTAGTCATTTTTCCGGCGTTTATCAGACTTTCAGATAGGGGAAATGTCTCTGAGCGTTCCGATTTCAGTTCCAGAGCGATTCGCCCAATGAGTCCTTGATATTTAGTAGTTTTCAGTCAATTTTCTGGATTTTTGAAAATTTCACTTTTTTGTGAAAATATCCACTAAATGAGGGAATAATATGTGTGAGCGTACGCCAGGAGAGTTCTAAATGTGTGTAGGTAGAATATATATCCCACGTGGGTAAAATTGAAGAAAGTTGAAAAAAATTTTTTTTGGACTTAGTCATTTTTCCGGCGTTTATCAGACTTTCAGATAGTGGAAATCCCAGTGAGCGTTCCGGTTTCAGTTCCAGAGCGATTCGCCCAATGAGTCCTTGATATTTAGTCGTTTTCAGCCAATATTTTGGATTTTTGAAAATTTCACTTGTTTGTGAAAATATCCACTAAATGAGGGAATAATATGCATGAGGGTACCCCAGGAGAGTTCCAAATGTGTGTGGGTAGAATATATATCCCACGGGGGTAAAATTGAAGAAAGTTGAAAAAAAATTTTTTTAGACTTAGTCATTTTTCCGGCGTTTATCAGACTTTCAGATAGGGGAAATGCCAGTGAGCGTTCCGATTTCGGTTCCAGAGCGATTCGCCCAATGAGTCCTTGATATTTAGTAGTTTTCAGCCAATTTTCAGGATTTTTGAAAATTTCACTTTTTTGTGAAAATATCCACTAAATGAGGGAATAATATGTGTGAGGGTACCCCAGGAGAGTTCCAAATGTGTGTCCGTAGAATATATATCCCACGTGGGTAAAATTGAAGAAAGTTGGAAAAAAAATTTTTTGGACTTAGTCATTTTTCCGGCGTTTATCAGACCTTCAGATAGGGGAAATGTCAGTGAGCGTTCCGGTTTCAGTTCCAGAGCAAAACGCCCAATGAGTCCTTGATATTTAGTCGTTTTCAGCCAATATTTTGGATTTTTAAAATTTCACTTTTTTGTGAAAATATCCACTAAATGAGGGAATAATATGTGTGAGGGTACCACAGAAGAGTTCCAAATGTGTGTAGGTAGTATATATATCCCACGGGGGTAAAATTGAAAGAAGTTGAAAAGCATTTTTTTTTGGACTTAGACATTTTTCCGGCGTTTATCAGACTTTCAGATAGGGCAAATGTCAGTGAGCATTCCGATTTCAGTTCCAGAGCGATTCGCCCAATGAGTCCTTGATATTTAGTCGTTTTCAGCCAATTTTCTGCATTTTTGAAAATTTCACTTTTTTGTGAAAATATCCACTAAATGAGGGAATAATATGTGTGAGGGTACCCCAGGAGACTTCCAAATGTGTGTAGGTAGAATACATATCCCACGGGGGTAAAATAGAAAAAAGTTGAAAAAATTTTTTTTTTGGACTTAGTCATTTTTTCGGCATTTATCAGACTTTCAGATAGAGCAAATGTCAGTGAGCATTCCGATTTCAGTTCCAGAGCGATTCGCCCAATGAGTCCTTGATATTTAGTCGTTTCAGCCAATATTTTGAATTTTTGAAAATTTTACTTTTTTGTGAAAATATCCACTAAATGAGGGAATAATATGTGTGAGGGTACCCCAGAAGAGTTCCAAATGTGTGTAGGTAGAATACATATCCCACGGGGGTAAAATTGAAAAAAGTTGAAAAACATTTTTTTTTGGGACTTAGTCATTTTTCCGGCGTTTATCAGACTTTCAGATAGGGTAAATGTCAGTCAGCGTTCCGATTTTAGTTCCAGAGCCATTGGACCAATGAGTCCTTGATATTTAGTCGTTTTCCGCCAATTTTCTGGATTTTTGAAAATTTCACTTTTTTTGTGAAAATATCCACTAAATGAGGGAATAATATGTGTGAGGGTACCCCAGGAGAGTTCCAAATGTGTGTGGGTAGAATATATATCCCACGGGGGTAAAATTGAAAAAAGTTGAAAAAAAATATTTTTTTTGGACTTAGTCATTTTTCCGGCGTTTATCAGACTTTCAGATAAGGGAAATGTCAGTGAGCGTTCCAATTTCAATTCCAGAGCAATTCGCCCAATGAGTCCTTGATATTAAGTCGTTTTCAGCCAATTTTCTGGATTTTTGAAAATTTCACTTTTTTATGAAAATATCCACTAAATGAGGGAATAATATGTGTGAGGGTACCACAGGAGAGTTCCAAATGTGTGTGGGTAGAATATATATCCCACGGGGGTAAAATTGAAAAAAGTTGAAAAAAATTTTTTTTGGGACTTAGTCATTTTTCCGGCGTTTATCAGACTTTCAGATAGGGTAAATGTCAGTGAGCGTTCCGATTTTAGTTCCAGAGCCATTGGCCCAATGAGTCCTTGATATTTAGTCGTTTTCAGCCAATTTTCTGGTTTTTTGAAAATTTCACTTTTTTTGTGAAAATATCCACTAAATGAGGGAATAATATGTGTGAGGGTACCCCAGGAGAGCTCCAAATGTGTGTGGGTAGAATATATATCCCATGGGGGTAAAATTTAACAAAGTTGAAAAAAAATTTTTTTTGGACTTAGTCATTTTTCCGGCGTTCATCAGATTTTCAGATAGGGGAAATGTCAGTGAGCATTCCGATTTCAGTTCCAGAGCGATTCGCCCAATGAGTCCTTGATATTTAGTCGTTTTCAGCCAATTTTCTGCATTTTTGAAAATTTCACTTTTTTGTGAAAATATCCACTAAATGAGGGAATAATATGTGTGAGGGTACCCCAGGAGAGTTCCAAATGTGTGTAGATAGAATACATATCCCACGGGGGTAAAATAGAAAAAAGTTGAAAAAATTTTTTTTTTGGACTTAGTCATTTTTTCGGCGTTTATCAGACTTTCAGATAGAGCAAATGTCAGTGACCATTCCGATTTCAGTTGCAGAGCAATTCGCCCAATGAGTCCTTAATATTTAGTCGTTTTCAGCCAATTTTCTGAATTTTTGAAAATTTCACTTTTTTGTGAAAATATCCACTAAATGAGGGAATAATATGTGTGAGGGTACCCCAGGAGAGTTCCAAATGTGTGTGTGTAGAATAAATATCCCACGGGGGTAAAATTGAAAAAAGTTGAAAAACATTTTTTTTTGAACTTAGTCATTTTTCCGGCGTTTATCAGATTATCAGAGAGGGGAAATGTCAGTGAGCGTTCCGATTTCAATTTCAGAGCAATTCGCCCAATGAGTCCTTGATATTAAGTCATTTTCAGCCAATTTTCTGGATTTTTGAAAATTTCACTTTTTTATGAAAATATCCACTAAATGAGGGAATAATATGTGTGAGGGTACCACAGGAGAGTTCCAAATGTGTGTAGGTAGAATACATATCCCAAGGGGGTAAAATAGAAAAAAGTTGAAAAAAATTTTTTTTTGGACTTAGTCATTTTTTCGGCGTTTATCAGTCTTTCAGATAGGGCAAATGTCAGTGAGCATTCCGATTTCAGTTCCAGAGCGATTCGCCCAATGAGTCCTTGATATTAAGTCGTTTTCAGCCAATTTTCTGGATTTTTGAAAATTTCACTTTTTTATGAAAATATCCACTAAATGAGGGAATAATATGTTTGAGGGTACCCCAGGAGAGTTCCAAATGTGTGTGGGTAGAATATATATCCCACGGGGGTAAAATTGAAAAAAGTTGAAAAAAATTTTTTTTGGGACTTAGTAATTTTTCCGGTGTTTATCATGCTTTCAGATAGGGCAAATGTCAGTGAGCATTCCGATTTCAGTTCCAGAGCGATTCACCCAATGAGTCCTTGATATTTAGTCGTTTTCAGCCAATTTTCTGGATTTTTGAAAATTTCACTTTTTTGTGAAAATATCCACTAAATGAGGGAATAATATGTGTGAGGGTACCCCAGGAGACTTCCAAATGTGTGTAGGTAGAATACATATCCCACGGGGGTAAAATTGAAAAAAGTTTAAAAACATTTTTTTTTGGACTTAGTCATTTTTCCGGCGTTTATCAGACTTTCAGATAGAGGAAATATCAGTGAGCGTTCCGATTTCAATTCCAGAGCAATTCGCCCAATGAGTCCTTCATATTAAGTCGTTTTCAGCCAATTTTCTGGATTTTTGAAAATTTCACTTTTTTATGAAAATATCCACTAAATGAGGGAATAATATGTGTGAGGGTACCACAGGAGAGTTCCAAATGTGTGTGGGTAGAATATATATCCCACGGGGGTAAAATTGAAAAAAGTTGAAAAAATTTTTTTTTTGGACTTAGTCATTTTTTCGGCGTTTATCAGACTTTCAGATAGGGCAAATGTCAGTGAGCATTCCGATTTCAGTTACAGAGCGATTCGCCCAATGAGTCCTTGATATTTAGTAGTTTTCAGCCAATTTTCTGGATTTTTGAAAATTTCACTTTTTTGTGAAAATATCCACTAAATGAGGGAATAATATGTGTGAGGGTACCCTAAGACAGTTCCAAATGTGTGTGGGTTGAATATATATCCCACGTGGGTAAAATTGAGGAAAGTTGAAAAAAAATTATTTTGGACTTAGTCATTTTTCCGGCGTTTATCAGACTTTCAGATAGGGCAAATGTCAGTGAGCATTCCGATTTCAGTTTCAGAGCGATTCGCCCAATGAGTCCTTGATATTTAGTCGTTTTCAGCCAATTTTCTGCATTTTTGAAAATTTCACTTTTTTGTGAAAATATCCACTAAATGAGGGAATAATATGTGTGAGGGTACCCCAGGAGAGTTCCAAATGTGTGTGTGTAGAATATATATCCCACGGGGGTAAAATTGAAAAAAGTTGAAAAACATTTTTTTTTGAACTTAGTCATTTTTCCGGCGTTTATCAGATTATCAGATAGGGGAAATGTCAGTGAGCGTTCCGATTTCAATTTCAGAGCAATTCGCCCAATGAGTCCTTGATATTAAGTCGTTTTCAGCCAATTTTCTGGATTTTTGAAAATTTCACTTTTTTATGAAAATATCCACTAAATGAGGGAATAATATGTGTGAGGGTACCACAGTAGAGTTCCAAATGTGTGTAGGTAGAATACATATCCCAAGGGGGTAAAATAGAAAAAAGTTGAAAAAATTTTTTTTTTGGACTTAGTCATTTTTTCGGCGTTTATCAGTCTTTCAGATAGGGCAAATGTCAGTGAGCATTCCGATTTCAGTTCCAGAGCGATTCACCCAATGAGTCCTTGATATTTAGTCGTTTTCAGCCAATTTTCTGGATTTTTGAAAATTTCACTTTTTTATGAAAACATCCACTAAATGAGGGAATAATATGTGTGAGGGTACCACAGGAGAGTTCCAAATGTGTGTGGGTAGAATATATATCCCACGGGGGTAAAATTGAAAAAAGTTGAAAAAATTTTTTTTTTGGACTTAGTCATTTTTTCGGCGTTTATCAGACTTTCAGATAGGGCAAATGTCAGTGAGCATTCCGATTTCAGTTCCAGAGCGATTCGCCCAATGAGTCCTTGATATTTAGTCGTTTTCAGCCACTATTTAGAATTTTTGAAAATTTCACTTTTTTGTGAAAATATCTACTAAATGAGGGAATAATATGTGTGAGGGTACCACAGAAGAGTTCCAAATGTGTGTAGGTAGTATATATATCCCACGGGGGTAAAATTGAAAGAAGTTGAAAAGCATTTTTTTTTGGACTTAGACATTTTTCCGGCGTTTATCAGACTTTCAGATAGGGCAAATGTCAGTGAGCATTCCGATTTCAGTTCCAGAGCGATTCGCCCAATGAGTCCTTGATATTTAGTCGTTTTCAGCCAATTTTCTGCATTTTTGAAAATTTCACTTTTTTGTGAAAATATCCACTAAATGAGGGAATAATATGTGTGAGGGTACCCCAGGAGAGTTCCAAATGTGTGTAGATAGAATACATATCCCACGGGGGTAAAATTGAAAAAAGTTGAAAAACATTTTTTTTTTAACTTAGTCATTTTTTCGGCGTTTATCAGACTTTCAGATAGGGCAAATGTCAGTGAGCATTCCGATTTCAGTTACAGAGCGATTCACCCAATGAGTCCTTGATATTTAGTAGTTTTCAGCCAATTTTCTGGATTTTTGAAAATTTCACTTTTTTGTGAAAATATCCACTAAATGAGGGAATAATATGTGTGAGGGTACCCTAAGACAGTTCCAAATGTGTGTGGGTTGAATATATATCCCACGTGGGTAAAATTGAAGAAAGTTGAAAAAAAATTATTTTGGACTTAGACATTTTTCCGGCGTTTATCAGACTTTCAGATAGGGGAAATGCCAGTAAGCCTTCCGATTTCAGTTTCAGAGCGATTCGCCCATTGAGTCCTTGATATTTTCTCGTTTTCAGCTAATTTTGTGGATTTTTGAAAATTTCACTTTTTTGTGAAAATATCCACTAAATGAGGGAATAATATGCGTGAGGGTACCCCAGGAGAGTTCCAAATGTATGTGGGTAGAATATATATCCCACGGGGGTAAAATGTAAAAAAGTTGAAAAAAATTTTTTTTTGGACTTAGTCATTTTTCCGACGTTTATCAGACTTTCAGATAGGGGAAATGTCACTGAGCGTTCCGATTTCAGTTCCAGAGCGATTCGCCCAATGAGTCCTTGATATTTAGTAGTTTTCAGTCAATTTTCTGGATTTTTGAAAATTTCACTATTTTGCGAAAATATCCACTAAATGAGGGAATAATATGTGTGAGGGTACCCCAGGAGAGTTCCAAATGTGTGTGGGTAGAATATATATCCCACTGGGGTAAAATTGAAAAAAGTTGAAAAAAAAATTTTTTTTGGACTTAGTCATTTTTCCGGCGTTTATCAGACTTTCAGATAGGGGAAATGTCACTGAGCGTTCCGATTTCAGTTCCAGAGCGATTCGCCCAATGAGTCCTTGATATTTAGTAGTTTTCAGTCAATTTTCTGGATTTTTGAAAATTTCACTTTTTTGTGAAAATATCCACTAAATGAGGGAATAATATGTGTGAGGGTACCCCAGGAGAGTTCCAAATGTATGTAGGTAGAATATATATCTCACGGGGGTAAAATTGAAAAAAGTTGAAAAAAATTTTTTTTGGACTCAGTAATTTTTCGGGCGTTTATCAGACTTTCAGATAGGGGAAATGCCAGTGAGCCTTCCGATTTCAGTTCCAGAGCGATTCGCCCAATGACTCCTTGATATTTTGTCGTTTTCAGCTAATTTTCTGGATTTTTGAAAATTTCACTTTTTTTGTGAAAATATCCACTAAATGAGGGAATAATATGTGTGAGGGTACCCCAGGAGAGTTCCAAATGTGTGTGGGTAGAATATATATCCCACGGGGGTAAAATTTAAAAAAGTTGTAAAAAATTTTTCTTTGGACTTAGTCATTTTTCCGGCGTTTATCAGACTTTCAGATAGGGGAAATGTCTCTGAGCGTTCCAATTTCAGTTCCAGAGCGATTCGCCCAATGAGTCCTTGATATTTAGTAGTTTTCAGCCAATTTTCTGGATTTTTGAAAATTTCACTTTTTTGTGAAAATATCCACTAAATGAGGGAATAATATGTGTGAGGGTACCCCAGGAGAGTTCCAAATGTATGTGGGTAGAATATATATCTCACGGGGTTAAAATTGAAAAAAGTTGAAAAAAATTTTTTTTGGACTCAGTAATTTTTCCGGCGTTTATCAGACTTTCAGATAGGGGAAATGTCTCTGAGCGTTCCGATTTCAGTTCCAGAGCGATTCGCCCAATGAGTCCTTGATATTTAGTAGTTTTCAGTCAATTTTCTGGATTTTTGAAAATTTCACTTTTTTGTGAAAATATCCACTAAATGAGGGAATAATATGTGTGAGGGTACGCCAGGAGAGTTCTAAATGTGTGTAGGTAGAATATATATCCCACGTGGGTAAAATTGAAGAAAGTTGAAAAAAATTTTTTTTGGACTTAGTCATTTTTCCGGCGTTTATCAGACTTTCAGATAGTGGAAATCCCAGTGAGCGTTCCGGTTTCAGTTCCAGAGCGATTCGCCCAATGAGTCCTTGATATTTAGTCGTTTTCAGCCAATATTTTGGATTTTTGAAAATTTCACTTGTTTGTGAAAATATCCACTAAATGAGGGAATAATATGCATGAGGTTACCCCAGGAGAGTTCCAAATGTGTGTGGGTAGAATATATATCCCACGGGGGTAAAATTTAAAAAAGTTGAAAAAATTTTTTTTTTGAACTTAGTCATTTTTCCGGCGTTTATCAGACTTTCAGATAGGGGAAATGCCAGTGAGCATTCCGGTTTCAGTTCCAGAGTGATTCGCCCAATGTGTCCTTGATATTTAGTCGTTTTCAGCCAATTTTCTGGATTTTTGAAAATTTCACTTTTTTGTGAAAATATCCACTAAATGAGGGAATAATATGCGTGAGGGTACCCCAGAAGAGTTCCAAATGTGTGCGGGTAGAATATATATCCCACGGGGGTAAAATTTAAAACAGTTGGAAAAAATTTTTTTTTGGACTTAGTCATTTTTCCGGCGTTTATCAGACTTTCAGATAGGGGAAATATCTCTGAGCGTTCCGATTTCAGTTCCAGAGCGATTCGCCCAATGAGTCCTTGATATTTAGTAGTTTTCAGCCAATTTTCTGGATTTTTGAAAATTTCACTTTTTTGTGAAAATATCCACTAAATGAGGGAATAATATGTGTGAGGTTACCCCAGGAGAGTTCCAAATGTGTGCAGGTAAAATATATATCCCACGGGAGTAAAATTGAAAAAAGTTGAAAAAAAATTTTTTTTGGACTTAGTCATTTTTCCAGCGTTTATCAGACTTTCAGATAGGGGAAATGTCAGTGAGCGTTCCGGTTTCAGTTCCAGAGCAAATCGCCCAATGAGTCCTTGATATTTAGTCGTTTTCAGCCAATATTTTGGATTTTTAAAATTTCACTTTTTTGTGAAAATATCCACTAAATGAGGGAATAATATGTGTGAGGTTACCCCAGGAGAGTTCCAATTGTGTGTGGGTAGAATATATATCCCCCGAGGTAAAATTTAAAAAAGTTGAAAAAAATTTTTTTGGACTTAGTCATTTTTCCGGCGTTTATCAGACTTTCAGATAGGGGAAATGTCAGTGAGCGTTCCGGTTTCAGTTCCAGAGCGATTCGCCCAATGTGTCCTTGATATTTAGTCGTTTTCAGCCAATTTTCTGGATGTTTGAAAATTTCACTTTTTTGTGAAAATATCCACTAAATGAGGGAATAATATGCATGAGGGTACCCCAGGAGAGTTCCAAATGTGTGTGAGTAGAATATATATCCCACGGGGGTAAAATTGAAAAAAGTTGAAAATTTTTTTTTTTGTACTTAGTCATTTTTCCGGCGTTTATCAGACTTTCAGATGGGGAAATGTCTCTGAGCGTTCCGATTTCAGTTCCAGAGTGATTCGCCCAATGAGTCCTTGATATTTAGTAGTTTTCAGCCAATTTTCTGGATTTTTGAAAATTTCACTTTTTTTGTGAAAATATCCACTAAATGAGGGAATAATATGTGTGAGGGTACCCTAGGAGAGTTCCAAATGTGTGTGGGTAGAATATATATCCCACTTGGGTAAAATTGAAAAAAGTTGAAAAAAAATTTTTCTTGGACTTAGTCATTTTTCCGGCGTTTATCAGACCTTCAGATAGGGGAAATGTAAGTGAGCGTTCCGATTTCAGTTCCAGAGCGATTCGCCCAATGAGTCCTTGATATTTAGTCGTTTTCAGCCAATTTTCTGGATTTTTGAAAATTTCTCTTTTTTGGGAAAATATCCACTAAATGAGGGAATAATATGTGTGAGGGTACCCCAGGAGAGTTCCAAATGTGTTTAGGTAGAATATATATCCCAAGGAGGTAAAATTGAAAAAAGTTGAAAAAATTTTTTTTTGGACTTTGTAATTTTTTCGGCGTTTATCAGACTTTCAGATAGGGGAAATGCCAGTGAGCGTTCCGATTTCGGTTCCAGAGCGATTCGCCCAATGAGTCATTGATATTTAGTAGCTTTCAGCCAATTTTCTGGATTTTTGAAAATTTCACTTTTTTGTGAAAATATCCACTAAATGAGGGAATAAAATGTGTGAGGTTACCCCAGGAGAGTTCCAAATGTGTGTGGGTAGAATATATATCCCACGGGGGTAAAATTTAAAAAAGTTGAAAAATTTTTTTTTTTGAACTTAGTCATTTTTCCGGCGTTTATCAGACTTTCAGATAGGGGAAATGCCAGTGAGCATTCCGGTTTCAGTTCCAGAGTGATTCGCCCAATGTGTCCTTGATATTTAGTCGTTTTCAGCCAATTTTCTGGATTTTTGAAAATTTCACTTTTTTGTGAAAATATCCACTAAATGAGGGAATGATATGCGTGAGGGTACCCCAGGAGAGTTCCAAATGTGTGCGGGTAGAATATATATCCCACGGGGGTAAAATTTAAAACAGTTGGAAAAAAATTTTTTTTTGGACTTAGTCATTTTTCTGGCGTTTATCAGACTTTCAGATAGGGGAAATATCTCTGAGCGTTCCGATTTCAGTTCCAGAGCGATTCGCCCAATGAGTCCTTGATATTTAGTAGTTTTCAGCCAATTTTCTGGATTTTTGAAAATTTCACTTTTTTGTGAAAATATCCACTAAATGAGGGAATAATATGTGTGAGGTTACCCCAGGAGAGTTCCAAATGTGTGCAGGTAAAATATATATCCCACGGGAGTAAAATTGAAAAAAGTTGAAAAAAAATTTTTTTTGGACTTAGTCATTTTTCCAGCGTTTATCAGACTTTCAGATAGGGGAAATGTCAGTGAGCGTTCGCATTTCAGTTCCAGAGCGATTCGCCCAATGAGTCCTTGATATTTAGTCATTTTCAGCCAATATTTTGGATTTTTGAAAATTTCACTTGTTTGTGAAAATATCCACTAAATGAGGGAATAATATGCATGAGGGTACCCCAGGAGAGTTCCAAATGTGTGTGGGTAGAATATATATCCCACGGGGGTAAAATTTAAAAAAGTTGAAAAAAAATTTTTTTTTAACTTAGTCATTTTTCCGGCGTTTATCAGACTTTCAGATAGGGGAAATGTAAGTGAGCATTCCGATTTCAGTTCCAGAGCGATTCGCCCAATGAGTCCTTGATATTTAGTAGTTTTCAGCCAATTTTCTGGATTTTTGAAAATTTCACTTTTTTGTGAAAATATCCACTAAATGAGGGAATAATATGTGTGAGGGTACCCCAGGAGAGTTCCAAATGTGTGTGGGTAGAATATATATCCCACGTGGGTAAAATTGAAGAAAGTTGAAAAAAAATTTTTTTGGACTTAGTCATTTTTCCGGCGTTTATCAGACTTTCAGATAGGTGAAATGTCAGTGAGCATTCCGATTTCAGTTCCAGAGCGATTCGCCCAATGAGTTCTTGATATTTATTTGTTTTCAGCCAATATTTTGGATTTTTGAAAATTTCACTTTTTTGTGAAAATATCCACTAAATGAGGGAATAATATGTGTGAGGTTACCCCAGGAGAGTTCCAAATGTGTGTAGGTAAAATATATATCCCACGGGGTGTAAAATTGAAAAAAGTTGAAAAAATTTTTTTGGTGGATTTAGTCATTTTTCCGGCATTTATCAGACTTTCAGATAGGTGAAATGTCAGTGAGCATTCCGATTTCAGTTCCAGAGCGATTCGCCCAAAGAGTCCTTGATATTTATTCGTTTTCAGCCAATATTTTGGATTTTTGAAAATTTCACTTTTTTGTGAAAATATCCACTAAATGAGGGAATAATATGCGTGAGGGTACCCCAGGAGAGTTCCAAATGTGTGTGGGTAGAATATATATCCCACGTGGGTAAAATTGAAAAAAGTTGAAAAAAATTTTTTTTGGATTTAGTCATTTTTCCGGCGTTTATCACACTTTCAGATAGGGCAAATGCCAGTGAGCGTTCCGGTTTCAGTTCCAGAGCGATTCGCCCAATGAGTCCTTGATATTTAGTCATTTTCAGCCAATTTTCTGGATTTTTGAAAATTTCACTTTTTTGTGAAAATATCCACTAAATGAGGGAATAATATGTGTGAGGGTACACCAGGAGAGTTCCAAATGTGTTTAGGTAGAATATATATACCAAGGGGGTAAAATTGAAAAAAGTTGAAAAAATTTTTTTTTTGGACTTACTCATTTTTTCAGTGTTTATCAGACTTTCAGATAGGGGAAATGAGAGTGAGCGTTCCGATTTCAGTTCCAGAGCGATTCGCCCAATGAGTCCTTGATATCTAGTCGTTTTCAGCCAATTTTCTGGATTTTTGAAAATTTCACTTTTTTGTGAAAATATCCACTAAATGAAGGAATAATATGTGTGAGGGTACCCCAGGAGAGTTCCAAATGTGTGTGGGTGGAATATATATCCCACGGGGGTAAAATTGAAAAAAGTTGAAAAAAATTTTTTTTTTGACTTAGTCATTTTTCCGGCGTTTATCAGACTTTCAGAAAGGGGTAATGTCCGTGAGCATTCCGATTTCAGTTCCAGAGCGATTCGCCCAATGAGTCCTTGATATTTAGTCGTTTTCAGCCAATTTTCTAGATTTTTGAAAATTTCACTTTTTTGTGAAAATATCCACTAAATGAGGGAATAATATGTGTGAGGGTACCCCAGGAGAGTTCCAAATGTGTGTAGGTAGAATATAAATCCCACGGGGGTAAAATTGAAAAGGTTGAAAAAAATTTTTTTTTTGACTTAGTCATTTTTCCGGCGTTTATCAGACTTTCATATAGGGGAAATGTCAGTGAGCATTCCGATTTCAGTTCCACAGCGATTCGCCCATGAGTCCTTGATATTTATTCGTTTTCAGCCAATATTTTGGATTTTTGAAAATTTCACTTTTTTGTGAAAATATCCACTAAATGAGGGAATAATATGCGTGAGGGTACCCCAGGAGAGTTCCAAATGTGTGTGGGTAGAATATATATCACACGGGGGTAAAATTTAAAAAAGTTGAAAAAAAAATTTTTTTTGACTTAAGGCCCCGTCACACTAAGCGATGCAGCAGCGATCCCGACAACGATACGACCTGTCTGGGATCGTTGCTGCATCGCTAATACATCTCTGGTGAGCTGTCAAACAGGCAGGCTCACCAGCGATGAGGGGAGCAGCGATATCGTGGAAAGAATCGTTCCACGATGTCCTGCTCCCGTTCCCAGCCTGTTGCTTAAGCAGGAGCAGGCTGGTAACTATGGTAAATATCGGGTTACTAAGTGCGCGTGTGCCCCTAGTAACCCGCTGTTTACCATGGATACCACTCTGCTACTGTGCGCTGGAGCCTCCGCTCACTGTAGCAGAGTGGTATCTATGGTAAACAGCGTGTTACTAAGTGCGCGCGTGCCCCTAGTAACCCGATATTTACCATGGATACCAGCCAGATCGTTGGTCCCGCTGGTCACACACAGCGATGTGCGCTGGCCAGCGGGAGGCCAACGACCAAAAAATGGTCCAGGACACTTTGCAACGATCAGCGACCTCACAGCAGGGGTCTGATCGTTGCAAAGTGTCACACATAGCGACATCGCTGGTGAGGTCGCTGGTGAGTCACCAAAACCGTGACACAGCAGCGATCTCGCTAGCGATATCGCTTAGTGTGACGGGGCCTTTAGTCATTTTTCCGGCGTTTATCAGACTTTCAGATAGGGGTAATGTCCGTGAGCATTCCGATTTCAGTTCCAGAGCGATTCGCCCAATGAGTCCTTGATATTTAGTCGTTTTCAGCCAATTTTCTGGATTTTTCAAAATTTCACTTTTTTGTGAAAATATCCACTAAATGAGGGAATAATATGTATGAGGGTACCCCAGGAGAGTTCCAAATGTGTGTAGGTAGAATATAAATCCCACGGGGGTAAAATTGAAAAAAGTTGAAAAAAAATTTTTTTTGGGACTTAGTCATTTTTCCGGCGTTTAATAGACTTTCAGATAGGGGAAATGTCAGTGAGCGTTCCGATTTCAGTTCCAGAGCGATTCGCCCAATGAGTCCTTGATATTTAGTCGTTTTCAGCCAATTTTCTGGATTTTTGAAAATTTCACTTTTTTGTGAAAATATCCACTAAATGAGGGAATAATATGTGTGAGGGTACCCCAGGAGAGTTCCAAATGTGTGTGGGTAGAATATATATCCCACGGGGGTAAAATTGAAAAAACTTGAAAAAAATTTTTTTTTTGACTTAGTCATTTTTCCGGCGTTTATCAGACTTTCAGATAGGGGTAATATCCGTGAGCATTCCAATTTCAGTTCCAGAGCGATTCGCCCAATGAGTCCTTGATACTTAGTCGTTTTCAGCCAATATTTTGGATTTTTGAAAATTTCACTTTTTTGTGAAAATATCCACTAAATGAGGGAATAATATGCGTGAGGGTACCCCAGGAGAGTTCCAAATGTGTGTGGGTAGAATATATATCCCACGGGGGTAAAATTAAAAAAAGTTGAAAAAAAATTTTTTTTGACTTAGTCATTTTTCCGGCGTTTATCAGACTTTCAGATAGGGGAAATGTCAGTGAGCGTTCCGATTTCAGTTCCAGAGCGATTCGCCCAATGAGTCCTTGATATTTATTCGTTTCCAGCCAATATTTTGAATTTTTGAAAATTTCACTTTTTTGTGAAAATATCCACTAAATGAGGGAATAATATGTGTGAGGTTACCCCAGGAGACTTCCAAATGTGTGTAGGTAAAATATATATCCCACGGGGGTAAAATTGAAAAAAGTTTAAAAAAAATTTTTTTTTTACTTAGTCATTTTTCCGGCGTTTATCAGACTTTCAGATAGGGGAAATGTCAGTGAGCGTTCCGATTTCAGTTCCAGAGCGATTCTCCCAATGAGTCCTTGATATTTAGTAGTTTTCAGCCAATTTTCTGGATTTTTGAAAATTTCACTTTTTTGTAAAAATATCCACTAAATGAGGGAATAATATGTGTGAGGGTAACCCAGGAGAGTTCCAAATGTGTGTGGGTAGAATATATATCCCACGGGTGTAAAATTGAAAAAAGTTGAAAAAAAAATTTTTTTGGACTTAGTCATTTTTCCGGCGTTTATCAGACTTTCAGATAGGGGAAATGTCAGTGATCGTTCCGATTTCAGTTCCAGAGCGATTCGCCCAATGAGTCCTTGATATTTAGTCGTTTTCAGCCAATTTTCTGCATTTTTGAAAATTGCACTTTTTTGTGAAAATATCCACTAAATGAGGGAATAATATGTGTGAGGGTACCCCAGGAGAGTTCCAAATGTGTGTGGGTAGAATATATATCCCACGTAGGTAAAATTGAAAAAAGTTAAAAAAAATTTTTTTTTGACTTAAGGCCCCGTCACACTAAGCGATGCAGCAGCGATCCCGACAACGATACGACCTGTCAGGGATCGTTGCTGCATCGCTAATACATCGCTGGTGAGCTGTCAAACAGGCAGGCTCACCAGCGATGAGGGGAGCAGCGATATCGTGGAAAGAATCGTTCCACGATGTCATGCTCCCGTTCCCAGCCTGCTGCTTAAGCAGGAGCAGGCTGGTAACTATGGTAAATATCGGGTTACTAAGTGCGCGTGTGCCCCTAGTAACCCGCTGTTTACCATGGATACCACTCTGCTACTGTGCGCTGGAGCCTCCGCTCACTGTAGCAGAGTGGTATCTATGGTAAACAGCGGGTTACTAAGTGCGCGCGTGCCCCTAGTAACCCGATATTTACCATGGATACCAGCCAGATCGTTGGTCCCGCTGGTCACACACAGCGATGTGCGCTGGCCAGCGGAAGGCCAACGACCAAAAAATGGTCCAGGACACTTTGCAACGATCAGCGACCTCACAGCAGGGGCCTGATCGTTGCAAAGTGTCACACATAGCGACATCGCTGGTGAGGTCGCTGGTGAGTCACCAAAACCGTGACACAGCAGCGATCTCGCTAGCGATATCGCTTAGTGTGACGGGGCCTTTAGTCATTTTTCCGGCGTTTATCAAACTTTCAGATAGGGGTAATGTCCGTGAGCATTCCGATTTCAGTTCCAGAGCGATTCGCCCAATGAGTCCTTGATATTTAGTCGTTTTCAGCCAATTTTCTGGATTTTTGAAAATTTCACTTTTTTGTGAAAATATCCACTAAATGAGGGAATAATATGTGTGAGGGTACCCCAGGAGAGTTCCAAATGTGTGTGGGTAGAATATATATCCCACGGGGGTAAAATTGAAAAAACTTGAAAAAAATTCTTTTTTTTACTTAGTCATTTTTCCGGCGTTTATCAGACTTTCATATAGGGGAAATGTCAGTGAGCATTCCGATTTCAGTTCCACAGCGATTCGCCCATGAGTCCTTGATATTTATTCGTTTTCAGCCAATATTTTGGATTTTTGAAAATTTCACTTTTTTGTGAAAATATCCACTAAATGAGGGAATAATATGCGTGAGGGTACCCCAGGAGAGTTCCAAATGTGTGTGGGTAGAATATATATCACACGGGGGTAAAATTTAAAAAAGTTGAAAAAAAATTTTTTTTTGACTTAAGGCCCCGTCACACTAAGCGATGCAGCAGCGATCCCGACAACGATACGACCTGTCTGGGATCGTTGCTGCATCGCTAATACATCTCTGGTGAGCTGTCAAACAGGCAGGCTCACCAGCGATGAGGGGAGCAGCGATATCGTGGAAAGAATCGTTCCACGATGTCCTGCTCCCGTTCCCAGCCTGTTGCTTAAGCAGGAGCAGGCTGGTAACTATGGTAAATATCGGGTTACTAAGTGCGCGTGTGCCCCTAGTAACCCGCTGTTTACCATGGATACCACTCTGCTACTGTGCGCTGGAGCCTCCGCTCACTGTAGCAGAGTGGTATCTATGGTAAACAGCGTGTTACTAAGTGCGCGCGTGCCCCTAGTAACCCGATATTTACCATGGATACCAGCCAGATCGTTGGTCCCGCTGGTCACACACAGCGATGTGCGCTGGCCAGCGGGAGGCCAACGACCAAAAAATGGTCCAGGACACTTTGCAACGATCAGCGACCTCACAGCAGGGGTCTGATCGTTGCAAAGTGTCACACATAGCGACATCGCTGGTGAGGTCGCTGGTGAGTCACCAAAACCGTGACACAGCAGCGATCTCGCTAGCGATATCGCTTAGTGTGACGGGGCCTTTAGTCATTTTTCCGGCGTTTATCAGACTTTCAGATAGGGGTAATGTCCGTGAGCATTCCGATTTCAGTTCCAGAGCGATTCGCCCAATGAGTCCTTGATATTTAGTCGTTTTCAGCCAATTTTCTGGATTTTTCAAAATTTCACTTTTTTGTGAAAATATCCACTAAATGAGGGAATAATATGTATGAGGGTACCCCAGGAGAGTTCCAAATGTGTGTAGGTAGAATATAAATCCCACGGGGGTAAAATTGAAAAAAGTTGAAAAAAAATTTTTTTTGGGACTTAGTCATTTTTCCGGCGTTTAATAGACTTTCAGATAGGGGAAATGTCAGTGAGCGTTCCGATTTCAGTTCCAGAGCGATTCGCCCAATGAGTCCTTGATATTTAGTCGTTTTCAGCCAATTTTCTGGATTTTTGAAAATTTCACTTTTTTGTGAAAATATCCACTAAATGAGGGAATAATATGTGTGAGGGTACCCCAGGAGAGTTCCAAATGTGTGTGGGTAGAATATATATCCCACGGGGGTAAAATTGAAAAAACTTGAAAAAAATTTTTTTTTTGACTTAGTCATTTTTCCGGCGTTTATCAGACTTTCAGATAGGGGTAATATCCGTGAGCATTCCAATTTCAGTTCCAGAGCGATTCGCCCAATGAGTCCTTGATACTTAGTCGTTTTCAGCCAATATTTTGGATTTTTGAAAATTTCACTTTTTTGTGAAAATATCCACTAAATGAGGGAATAATATGCGTGAGGGTACCCCAGGAGAGTTCCAAATGTGTGTGGGTAGAATATATATCCCACGGGGGTAAAATTAAAAAAAGTTGAAAAAAAATTTTTTTTGACTTAGTCATTTTTCCGGCGTTTATCAGACTTTCAGATAGGGGAAATGTCAGTGAGCGTTCCGATTTCAGTTCCAGAGCGATTCGCCCAATGAGTCCTTGATATTTATTCGTTTCCAGCCAATATTTTGGATTTTTGAAAATTTCACTTTTTTGTGAAAATATCCACTAAATGAGGGAATAATATGTGTGAGGTTACCCCAGGAGACTTCCAAATGTGTGTAGGTAAAATATATATCCCACGGGGGTAAAATTGAAAAAAGGTTAAAAAAAATTTTTTTTTTACTTAGTCATTTTTCCGGCGTTTATCAGACTTTCAGATAGGGGAAATGTCAGTGAGCGTTCCGATTTCAGTTCCAGAGCGATTCTCCCAATGAGTCCTTGATATTTAGTAGTTTTCAGCCAATTTTCTGGATTTTTGAAAATTTCACTTTTTTGTAAAAATATCCACTAAATGAGGGAATAATATGTGTGAGGGTAACCCAGGAGAGTTCCAAATGTGTGTGGGTAGAATATATATCCCACGGGTGTAAAATTGAAAAAAGTTGAAAAAAAATTTTTTTTGGACTTAGTCATTTTTCCGGCGTTTATCAGACTTTCAGATAGGGGAAATGTCAGTGATCGTTCCGATTTCAGTTCCAGAGCGATTCGCCCAATGAGTCCTTGATATTTAGTCGTTTTCAGCCAATTTTCTGCATTTTTGAAAATTGCACTTTTTTGTGAAAATATCCACTAAATGAGGGAATAATATGTGTGAGGGTACCCCAGGAGAGTTCCAAATGTGTGTGGGTAGAATATATATCCCACGTAGGTAAAATTGAAAAAAGTTAAAAAAAATTTTTTTTTGACTTAAGGCCCCGTCACACTAAGCGATGCAGCAGCGATCCCGACAACGATACGACCTGTCAGGGATCGTTGCTGCATCGCTAATACATCGCTGGTGAGCTGTCAAACAGGCAGGCTCACCAGCGATGAGGGGAGCAGCGATATCGTGGAAAGAATCGTTCCACGATGTCATGCTCCCGTTCCCAGCCTGCTGCTTAAGCAGGAGCAGGCTGGTAACTATGGTAAATATCGGGTTACTAAGTGCGCGTGTGCCCCTAGTAACCCGCTGTTTACCATGGATACCACTCTGCTACTGTGCGCTGGAGCCTCCGCTCACTGTAGCAGAGTGGTATCTATGGTAAACAGCGGGTTACTAAGTGCGCGCGTGCCCCTAGTAACCCGATATTTACCATGGATACCAGCCAGATCGTTGGTCCCGCTGGTCACACACAGCGATGTGCGCTGGCCAGCGGAAGGCCAACGACCAAAAAATGGTCCAGGACACTTTGCAACGATCAGCGACCTCACAGCAGGGGCCTGATCGTTGCAAAGTGTCACACATAGCGACATCGCTGGTGAGGTCGCTGGTGAGTCACCAAAACCGTGACACAGCAGCGATCTCGCTAGCGATATCGCTTAGTGTGACGGGGCCTTTAGTCATTTTTCCGGCGTTTATCAAACTTTCAGATAGGGGTAATGTCCGTGAGCATTCCGATTTCAGTTCCAGAGCGATTCGCCCAATGAGTCCTTGATATTTAGTCGTTTTCAGCCAATTTTCTGGATTTTTGAAAATTTCACTTTTTTGTGAAAATATCCACTAAATGAGGGAATAATATGTGTGAGGGTACCCCAGGAGAGTTCCAAATGTGTGTGGGTAGAATATATATCCCACGGGGGTAAAATTGAAAAAACTTGAAAAAAATTCTTTTTTTTACTTAGTCATTTTTCCGGCGTTTATCAGACTTTCAGATAGGGGTAATATCCGTGAGCATTCCAATTTCAGTTCCAGAGCGATTCGCCCAATGAGTCCTTGATACTTAGTCGTTTTCAGCCAATATTTTGGATTTTTGAAAATTTCACTTTTTTGTGAAAATATCCACTAAATGAGGGAATAATATGCGTGAGGATACCCCAGGAGAGTTCCAAATGTGTGTGGGTAGAATATATATCCCACGGGGGTAAAATTAAAAAAAGTTGAAAAAAAAATTTTTTTGACTTAGTCATTTTTCCGGCGTTTATCAGACTTTCAGATAGGGGAAATGTCAGTGAGCGTTCCGATTTCAGTTCCAGAGCGATTCGCCCAATGAGTCCTTGATATTTATTCGTTTTCAGCCAATATTTTGGATTTTTGAAAATTTCACTTTTTTGTGAAAATATCCACTAAATGAGGGAATAATATGTGTGAGGTTACCCCAGCAGAGTTCCAAATGTGTGTAGGTAAAATATATATCCCACGGGGGTAAAATTGAAAAAAGTTTAAAAAAAAATTTTTTTTTACTTAGTCATTTTTCCGGCGTTTATCAGACTTTCAGATAGGGGAAATGTCAGTGAGCGTTCCGATTTCAGTTCCAGAGCGATTCGCCCAATGAGTCCTTGATATTTAGTAGTTTTCAGCCAATTTTCTGGATTTTTTGAAAATTTCACTTTTTTGTAAAAATATCCACTAAATGAGGGAATAATATGTGTGAGGGTAACCCAGGAGAGTTCCAAATGTGTGTGGGTAGAATATATATCCCACGGGTGTAAAATTGAAAAAAGTTGAAAATAAAATTTTTTTGGACTTAGTCATTTTTCCGGCGTTTAGCAGATTTTCAGATAGGGGAAATGTCAGTGATCGTTCCGATTTCAGTTCCAGAGCGATTCGCCCAATGAGTCCTTGATATTTAGTCGTTTTCAGCCAATTTTCTGCATTTTTGAAAATTGCACTTTTTTGTGAAAATATCCACTAAATGAGGGAATAATATGTGTGAGGGTACCCCAGGAGAGTTCCAAATGTGTGTAGATAGAATATATATCCCACGGGGGTAAAATTGAAAAAGTTGAAAAAAAAATTTTTTTGGACTTAGTCAGTTTCCGGCGTTTATCAGACTTTCAGATAGCGGAAATGTTCCGATTTCAGTTCTAGAGCGATTCGCCCAATGAGTCCTTGATACTTAGTCGTTTTCAGCCAATATTTTGGATTTTTGAAAATTTCACTTGTTTGTGAAAATATCCACTAAATGAGGGAATAATATGTGTGAGGGTACTCCAGGAGAGTTCCAAATGTGTGTGGGTAGAATCTATATCCCACGGGGGTAAAATTGAAAAAAGTTTAAAAATTTTTTTTGCTGGACTTAGTCATTTTTTCAGCGTTTATCAGACTTTCAGATAGGAGAAATGCCAGTGAGCGTTCTGATTTCAGTTCCAGAGCGATTCGCCCAATGAGTCCTTGATACTTAGTCGTTTTCAGCCAATATTTTGGATTTTTGAAAATTTCACTTGTTTGTGAAAATATCCACTAAATGAGGGAATAATATGTGTGAGGGTACTCCAGGAGAGTTCCAAATGTGTGTAGGTAAAATATATATCCCACGGGGGTAAAATTGAAAAAAGTTGAAAAAAAATTTTTTTTGGACTTAGTCATTTTTCCGGCTTTTATCAGACTTTCAGATAGGGGAAATGTCAGTGAGCGTTCCGATTTCAGTTCCAGAGCGATTCGCCCAATGAGTCCTTGATAGTTAGTCGTTTTCAGCCAATATTTTGGATTTTTGAAAATTTCACTTGTTTGTGAAAATATCCACTAAATGAGGGAATAATATGTGTGAGGGTACTCCAGGAGAGTTCCAAATGTGTGTGGGTAGAATATACATCCCACGGGGGTAAAATTGAAAAAGTTGCAAAAAATTTTTTTTTGGACTTAGTCATTTTTCCGGCGTTTATCAGACTTTCAGATAGCGAAAATGTCAATGAGCGTTCCGATTTCAGTTCCAGAGCGATTCGCCCAATGAGTCCTTGATACTTAGTCGTTTTCAGCCAATATTTTGGATTTTTGAAAATTTCACTTTTTTGTGAAAATATCCACTAAATGAGGGAATAATATGTGTGAGGGTACTCCAGGAGAGTTCCAAATGTGTGTGGGTAGAATATATATCCCACGGGGGTAAAATTGAAAAAAGTTGAAAAATTTTTTTTGCTGGACTTAGTCATTTTTTCGGCGTTTATCAGACTTTCAGATAGGGGAAATGCCAGTGAGCGTTCCGATTCCAGTTCCAGAGCGATTCGCCCAATGAGTCCTTGATACTTAGTCGTTTTCAGCCAATATTTTGGATTTTTGAAAATTTCACTTTTTTGTGAAAATATCCACTAAATGAGGGAATAATATGTGTGAGGGTACCCCAGGAGAGTTCCAAATGTGTGTGGGTAGAATATATATCTCACGGGGGTAAAATTGAAAAAAGTTGAAAAAAAATTTTTTTTGGACTTAGTCATTTTTCCGGCGTTTATCAGACTTTCAGATAGCGGAAATGTCAGTGAGCGTTCCGATTCAGTTCCAGAGCGATTCGCCCAATGAGTCCTTGATATTTATTCGTTTTCAGCCAATATTTTGGATTTTTCAAAACTTCACTTTTTTGTGAAAATATCCACTAAATGAGGGAATAATATGTGTGAGGTTACCCCAGGAGAGTTCCAAATGTGTGTAGGTAGAATATATATCCCACGGGGGTAAAATTGAAAAAAGTTGAAAAAAATTTTTTGGGGGACTTAGTCATAGTTCCGGCGTTTATCAGACTTTCAGAAACAGGAAATGTCAGTGATCGTTCCGATTTCAGTTCCAGAGCGATTCGCCCAATGAGTCCTTGATACTTAGTCGTTTTCAGCCAATATTTTGGATTTTTGAAAATTTCACTTGTTTGTGAAAATGTCCACTAAATGAGGGAATAATATGTGTGAGGTTACTCCAGGAGAGTTCCAAATGTGTGTAGATAAAATACATATCCCACGGGGGTAAAATTGAAAAAAGTTGAAAAAAAATTTTTTTTGGACTTAGTCATTTTTCCGGCTTTTATCAGACTTTCAGATAGGGGAAATGTCAGTGAGCGTTCCGATTTCAGTTCCAGAGCGATTCGCCCAATGAGTCCTTGATAGTTAGTCGTTTTCAGCCAATATTTTGGATTTTTGAAAATTTCACTTGTTTGTGAAAATATCCACTAAATGAGGGAATAATATGTGTGAGGGTACTCCAGGAGAGTTCCAAATGTGTGTGGGTAGAATCTATATCCCACGGGGGTAAAATTGAAAAAAGTTTAAAAATTTTTTTTGCTGGACTTAGTCATTTTTTCAGCGTTTATCAGACTTTCAGATAGGGGAAATGCCAGTGAGCGTTCCGATTTCAGTTCCAGAGCGATTCGCCCAATGAGTCCTTGATACTTAGTCGTTTTCAGCCAATATTTTGGATTTTTGAAAATTTCACTTGTTTGTGAAAATATCCACTAAATGAGGGAATAATATGTGTGAGGGTACTCCAGGAGAGTTCCAAATGTGTGTAGGTAAAATATATATCCCACGGGGGTAAAATTGAAAAAAGTTGCAAAAAAATTTTTTTTGGACTTAGTCATTTTTCCGGCTTTTATCAGACTTTCAGATAGGGGAAATGTCAGTGAGCGTTCCGATTTCAGTTCCAGAGCGATTCGCCCAATGAGTCCTTGATAGTTAGTCGTTTTCAGCCAATATTTTGGATTTTTGAAAATTTCACTTGTTTGTGAAAATATCCACTAAATGAGGGAATAATATGTGTGAGGGTACTCCAGGAGAGTTCCAAATGTGTGTGGGTAGAATATATATCCCACGGGGGTAAAATTGAAAAAAGTTGAAAAATTTTTTTTGCTGGACTTAGTCATTTTTTCGGCGTTTATCAGACTTTCAGATAGGGGAAATGCCAGTGAGCGTTCCGATTCCAGTTACAGAGCGATTCGCCCAATGAGTCCTTGATACTTAGTCGTTTTCAGCCAATATTTTGGATTTTTGAAAATTTCACTTTTTTGTGAAAATATCCACTAAATGAGGGAATAATATGTGTGAGGGTACTCCAGGAGAGTTCCAAATGTGTGTGGGTAGAATATATATCTCACGGGGGTAAAATTGAAAAAAGTTGAAAAAAAATTTTTTTTGGACTTAGTCATTTTTCCGGCGTTTATCAGACTTTCAGATAGCGGAAATGTCAGTGAGCGTTCCGATTTCAGTTCCAGAGCGATTCGCCCAATGAGTCCTTGATATTTATTCGTTTTCAGCCAATATTTTGGATTTTTCAAAACTTCACTTTTTTGTGAAAATATCCACTAAATGAGGGAATAATATGTGTGAGGTTACCCCAGGAGAGTTCCAAATGTGTGTAGGTAGAATATATATCCCACGGGGGTAAAATTGAAAAAAGTTGAAAAAAATTTTTTGGGGGACTTAGTCATAGTTCCGGCGTTTATCAGACTTTCAGATAGGGGAAATGTCAGTGAGCGTTCCGATTTCAGTTCCAGAGTGATTCGTCCAATGAGTCCTTGATATTTAGTCGTTTTCAGCCAATTTTCTGGATTTTTGAAAATTTCACTTTTTTGTGAAAATATCCACTAAATGAGTGAATAATATGCGTGAGGGTACCCCAGGAGAGTTCCAAATGTGTGTGGGTAGAATATATATCCCACGGGGGTAAAATTTAAAAAAGTTGAAAAAAAATGTTTTTTGGACTTAGTCATTTTTCCGGCGTTTATCAGACTTTCAGATAGGGGAAATGTCAGTGAGCGTTCCGATTTCAGTTCCAGAGCGATTCGCCCAATGAGTCCTTGATATTTATTCGTTTTCAGCCAATATTTTGGATTTTTGAAAATTTCACTTTTTTGTGAAAATATCCACTAAATGAGGGAATAATATGTGTGAGGGTACTCCAGGAGAGTTCCAAATGTGTGTAGGTAGAATTTATATCCCACGGGGGTAAAATTGAAAAAGTTGAAGAAAAATTTTTTTTGGACTTAGTCAGTTTCCGGCGTTTATCAGACTTTCAGAAAGCGGAAATGTCAGTGAGCGTTCCGATTTCAGTTCTAGAGCGTTTCGCCCAATGAGTCCTTGATACTTAGTCGTTTTCAGCCAATATTTTGGATTTTTGAAAATTTCACTTGTTTGTGAAAATATCCACTAAATGAGGGAATAATATGTGTGAGGGTACTCCAGGAGAGTTCCAAATGTGTGTAGGTAAAATATATATCCCACGGGGGTAAAATTGAAAAAAGTTGAAAAAAAATTTTTTTTGGACTTAGTCATTTTTCCGGCTTTTATCAGACTTTCAGATAGGGGAAATGTCAGTGAGCGTTCCGATTTCAGTTCCAGAGCGATTCGCCCAATGAGTCCTTGATATTTAGTCGTTTTCAGCCAATATTTTGGATTTTTGAAAATTTCACTTGTTTGTGAAAATATCCACTAAATGAGGGAATAATATGTGTGAGGGTACTCCAGGAGAGTTCCAAATGTGTGTAGGTAAAATATATATCCCACGGGGGTAAAATTGAAAAAAGTTGAAAAAAAATTTTTTTTGGACTTAGTCATTTTTCCGGCTTTTATCAGACTTTCAGATAGGGGAAATATCAGTGAGCGTTCCGATTTCAGTTCCAGAGCGATTCGCCCAATGAGTCCTTGATATTTAGTCGTTTTCAGCCAATATTTTGGATTTTTTAAAATTTCACTTGTTTGTGAAATTATCCACTAAATGAGAGAATAATATGTGTGAGGGTACTCCAGGAGAGTTCCAAATGTGTGTGGGTAGAATATATATCCCACGGGGGTAAAATTGAAAAAGTTGAAAAAAATTTTTTTTTGGACTTAGTCATTTTTCCGGCGTTTATCAGACTTTCAGATAGCGGAAATGTCAATGAGCGTTCCGATTTCAGTTCCAGAGCGATTCGCCCAATGAGTCCTTGATACCTAGTCGTTTTCAGCCAATATTTTGGATTTTTGAAAATTTCACTTTTTTGTGAAAATATCCACTAAATGAGGGAATAATATGTGTGAGGGTACTCCAGGAGAGTTCCAAATGTGTGTGGGTAGAATATATATCCCACGGGGGTAAAATTGAAAAAAGTTGAAAAATTTTTTTTGCTGGACTTAGTCATTTTTTCGGCGTTTATCAGACTTTCAGATAGGGGAAATGTCAGTGAGCGTTCCGATTTCAGTTCCAGAGCTCTTCGCCCAATGAGTCCTTGATATTTATTCGTTTTCAGCCAATATTTTGGATTTTTGAAAATTTCACTTTTTTGTGAAAATATCCACTAAATGAGGGAATAATATGCGTGAGGGTACCCCAGGAGAGTTCCAAATGTGTGTGGGTAGAATATATATCCCACGGGGGTAAAATTTAAAAAAGTTGAAAAAAAATTTTTTTCGGACTTAGTCATTTTTCCGGCGTTTATCAGACTTTCAGAAACGGGAAATGTCAGTGATCGTTCCGATTTCAGTTCCAGAGCGATTCGCCCAATGAGTCCTTGATACTTAGTCGTTTTCAGCCAATATTTTGGATTTTTGAAAATTTCACTTGTTTGTGAAAATATCCACTAAATGAGGGAATAATATGTGTGAGGGTACTCCAGGAGAGTTCCAAATGTGTGTAGGTAAAATACATATCCCACGGGGGTAAAATTGAAAAAAGTTGAAAAAAAATTTTTTTTGGACTTAGTCATTTTTCCGGCTTTTATCAGACTTTCAGATAGGGGAAATGTCAGTGAGCGTTCCGATTTCAGTTCCAGAGCGATTCGCCCAATGAGTCCTTGATAGTTAGTCGTTTTCAGCCAATATTTTGGATTTTTCAAAACTTCACTTTTTTGTGAAAATATCCACTAAATGAGGGAATAATATGTGTGAGGTTACCCCAGGAGAGTTCCAAATGTGTGTAGGTAGAATATATATCCCACGGGGGTAAAATTGAAAAAAGTTGAAAAAAATTTTTTGGGGGACTTAGTCATAGTTCCGGCGTTTATCAGACTTTCAGATAGGGGAAATGTCAGTGAGCGTTCCGATTTCAGTTCCAGAGTGATTCGTCCAATGAGTCCTTGATATTTAGTTGTTTTCAGCCAATTTTCTGGATTTTTGAAAATTTCACTTTTTTGTGAAAATATCCACTAAATGAGTGAATAATATGCGTGAGGGTACCCCAGGAGAGTTCCAAATGTGTGTGGGTAGAATATATATCCCACGGGGGTAAAATTTAAAAAAGTTGAAAAAAAATGTTTTTTGGACTTAGTCAGTTTCCGGCGTTTATCAGACTTTCAGAAAGCGGAAATGTCAGTGAGCGTTCCGATTTCAGTTCTAGAGCGTTTCGCCCAATGAGTCCTTGATACTTAGTCGTTTTCAGCCAATATTTTGGATTTTTGAAAATTTCACTTGTTTGTGAAAATATCCACTAAATGAGGGAATAATATGTGTGAGGGTACTCCAGGAGAGTTCCAAATGTGTGTAGGTAAAATATATATCCCACGGGGGTAAAATTGAAAAAAGTTGAAAAAAAATTTTTTTTGGACTTAGTCATTTTTCCGGCTTTTATCAGACTTTCAGATAGGGGAAATGTCAGTGAGCGTTCCGATTTCAGTTCCAGAGCGATTCGCCCAATGAGTCCTTGATATTTAGTCGTTTTCAGCCAATATTTTGGATTTTTGAAAATTTCACTTGTTTGTGAAAATATCCACTAAATGAGGGAATAATATGTGTGAGGGTACTCCAGGAGAGTTCCAAATGTGTGTAGGTAAAATATATATCCCACGGGGGTAAAATTGAAAAAAGTTGAAAAAAAATTTTTTTTGGACTTAGTCATTTTTCCGGCGTTTATCAGACTTTCAGATAGGGGAAATGTCAGTGAGCGTTCCGATTTCAGTTCCAGAGTGATTCGTCCAATGAGTCCTTGATATTTAGTCGTTTTCAGCCAATTTTCTGGATTTTTGAAAATTTCACTTTTTTGTGAAAATATCCACTAAATGAGTGAATAATATGCGTGAGGGTACCCCAGGAGAGTTCCAAATGTGTGTGGGTAGAATATGTATCCTACGGGGGTAAAATTTAAAAAAGTTGAAAAAAAATGTTTTTTGGACTTAGTCATTTTTCCGGCGTTTATCAGACTTTCAGATAGGGGAAATGTCAGTGAGCGTTCCGATTTCAGTTCCAGAGCTTTTCGCCCAATGAGTCCTTGATATTTATTCGTTTTCAGCCAATATTTTGGATTTTTGAAAATTTCACTTTTTTGTGAAAATATCCACTAAATGAGGGAATAATATGTGTGAGGGTACTCCAGGAGAGTTCCAAATGTGTGTGGGTAGAATATATATCCCACGGGGGTAAAATTGAAAAAAGTTGAAAAATTTTTTTTGCTGGACTTAGTCATTTTTTCGGCGTTTATCAGACTTTCAGATAGGGGAAATGTCAGTGAGCGTTCCGATTTCAGTTCCAGAGCTCTTCGCCCAATGAGTCCTTGATATTTATTCGTTTTCAGCCAATATTTTGGATTTTTGAAAATTTCACTTTTTTGTGAAAATATCCACTAAATGAGGGAATAATATGCGTGAGGGTACCCCAGGAGAGTTCCAAATGTGTGTGGGTAGAATATATATCCCACGGGGGTAAAATTTAAAAAAGTTGAAAAAAAATTTTTTTCGGACTTAGTCATTTTTCCGGCGTTTATCAGACTTTCAGAAACGGGAAATGTCAGTGATCGTTCCGATTTCAGTTCCAGAGCGATTCGCCCAATGAGTCCTTGATACTTAGTCGTTTTCAGCCAATATTTTGGATTTTTGAAAATTTCACTTGTTTGTGAAAATATCCACTAAATGAGGGAATAATATGTGTGAGGGTACTCCAGGAGAGTTCCAAATGTGTGTAGGTAAAATACATATCCCACGGGGGTAAAATTGAAAAAAGTTGAAAAAAAATTTTTTTTGGACTTAGTCATTTTTCCGGCTTTTATCAGACTTTCAGATAGGGGAAATGTCAGTGAGCGTTCCGATTTCAGTTCCAGAGCGATTCGCCCAATGAGTCCTTGATAGTTAGTCGTTTTCAGCCAATATTTTGGATTTTTCAAAACTTCACTTTTTTGTGAAAATATCCACTAAATGAGGGAATAATATGTGTGAGGTTACCCCAGGAGAGTTCCAAATGTGTGTAGGTAGAATATATATCCCACGGGGGTAAAATTGAAAAAAGTTGAAAAAAATTTTTTGGGGGACTTAGTCATAGTTCCGGCGTTTATCAGACTTTCAGATAGGGGAAATGTCAGTGAGCGTTCCGATTTCAGTTCCAGAGTGATTCGTCCAATGAGTCCTTGATATTTAGTTGTTTTCAGCCAATTTTCTGGATTTTTGAAAATTTCACTTTTTTGTGAAAATATCCACTAAATGAGTGAATAATATGCGTGAGGGTACCCCAGGAGAGTTCCAAATGTGTGTGGGTAGAATATATATCCCACGGGGGTAAAATTTAAAAAAGTTGAAAAAAAATGTTTTTTGGACTTAGTCAGTTTCCGGCGTTTATCAGACTTTCAGAAAGCGGAAATGTCAGTGAGCGTTCCGATTTCAGTTCTAGAGCGTTTCGCCCAATGAGTCCTTGATACTTAGTCGTTTTCAGCCAATATTTTGGATTTTTGAAAATTTCACTTGTTTGTGAAAATATCCACTAAATGAGGGAATAATATGTGTGAGGGTACTCCAGGAGAGTTCCAAATGTGTGTAGGTAAAATATATATCCCACGGGGGTAAAATTGAAAAAAGTTGAAAAAAAATTTTTTTTGGACTTAGTCATTTTTCCGGCTTTTATCAGACTTTCAGATAGGGGAAATGTCAGTGAGCGTTCCGATTTCAGTTCCAGAGCGATTCGCCCAATGAGTCCTTGATATTTAGTCGTTTTCAGCCAATATTTTGGATTTTTGAAAATTTCACTTGTTTGTGAAAATATCCACTAAATGAGGGAATAATATGTGTGAGGGTACTCCAGGAGAGTTCCAAATGTGTGTAGGTAAAATATATATCCCACGGGGGTAAAATTGAAAAAAGTTGAAAAAAAATTTTTTTTGGACTTAGTCATTTTTCCGGCGTTTATCAGACTTTCAGATAGGGGAAATGTCAGTGAGCGTTCCGATTTCAGTTCCAGAGTGATTCGTCCAATGAGTCCTTGATATTTAGTCGTTTTCAGCCAATTTTCTGGATTTTTGAAAATTTCACTTTTTTGTGAAAATATCCACTAAATGAGTGAATAATATGCGTGAGGGTACCCCAGGAGAGTTCCAAATGTGTGTGGGTAGAATATGTATCCTACGGGGGTAAAATTTAAAAAAGTTGAAAAAAAATGTTTTTTGGACTTAGTCATTTTTCCGGCGTTTATCAGACTTTCAGATAGGGGAAATGTCAGTGAGCGTTCCGATTTCAGTTCCAGAGCTTTTCGCCCAATGAGTCCTTGATATTTATTCGTTTTCAGCCAATATTTTGGATTTTTGAAAATTTCACTTTTTTGTGAAAATATCCACTAAATGAGGGAATAATATGTGTGAGGGTACTCCAGGAGAGTTCCAAATGTGTGTGGGTAGAATATATATCCCACGGGGGTAAAATTGAAAAAAGTTGAAAAAAAATTTTTGGAGGACTTAGTCATATTTCCGGCGTTTATCAGACTTTCAGATAGGGGAAATGCCAGTGAGCGTTCCGATTTCAGTTCCAGAGCGATTCGCCCAATGAGTCCTTGATACTTAGTCGTTTTCAGCCAATATTTTGGATTTTTGAAAATTTCACTTTTTTGTGAAAATATCCACTAAATGAGGGAATAATATGTGTGAGGGTACTCCAGGAGAGTTCCAAATGTGTGTGGGTAGAATATATATCCCACGGGGGTGAAATTGAAAAAAGTTGAAAAAATTTTTTTTTTGGACTTAGTCATTTTTCCAGCGTTTATCACTTTCAGATAGGGGAAATGTCATTGAGCATTCCGATTTCAGTTCCAGAGCGATTCGCCCAATGAGTCCTTGATACTTAGTCGTTTTCAGCCAATATATTGGATTTTTGAAAATTTCACTTTTTTGTGAAAATATCCACTAAATAAGGGAATAATATGTGTGAGGGTACTCCAGGAGAGTTCCAAATGTGTGTGGGTAGAATATATATCCCACGGGGGTAAAATTGAAAAAAGTTGAAAAATTTTTTTGCTGGACTTAGTCATTTTTTCGGCGTTTATCAGACTTTCAGATAGGGGAAATGTCAGTGAGCATTCCGATTTCAGTTCCAGAGCGATTCGCCCCATGAGTCCTTGATACTTAGTCGTTTTCAGCCAATATTTTGGATTTTTGAAAATTTCACTTGTTTGTGAAAATATCCACTAAATGAGGGAATAATATGTGTGAGGGTACTCCAGGAGAGTTCCAAATGTGTGTAGGTAAAATACATATCCCACGGGGGTAAAATTGAAAAAAGTTGAAAAAAAATTTTTTTTGGACTTCGGCATTTTTCCGGCGTTTATCAGACTTTCAGATAGGGGAAATGTCAGTGAGCGTTCCGATTTCAGTTCCAGAGTGATTCGTCCAATGAGTCCTTGATATTTAGTCGTTTTCAGCCAATTTTCTGGATTTTTGAAAATTTCACTTTTTTGTGAAAATATCCACTAAATGAGTGAATAATATGCGTGAGGGTACCCCAGGAGAGTTCCAAATGTGTGTGGGTAGAATATATATCCCTCGGGGGTAAAATTTAAAAAAGTTGAAAAAAAATGTTTTTTGGACTTAGTCATTTTTCCGGCGTTTATCAGACTTTCAGATAGGGGAAATGTCAGTGAGCGTTCCGATTTCAATTCCAGAGCGATTCGCCCAATGAGTCCTTGATATTTATTCGTTTTCAGCCAATATTTTGGATTTTTGAAAATTTCACTTTTTTGTGAAAATATCCACTAAATGAGGGAATAATATGTGTGAGGGTACTCCAGGAGAGTTCCAAATGTGTGTAGGTAGAATTTATATCCCACGGGGGTAAAATTGAAAAAGTTGAAAAAAAATTTTTTTTGGACTTAGTCAGTTTCCGGCGTTTATCAGACTTTCAGAAAGCGGAAATGTCAGTGAGCGTTCCGATTTCAGTTCTAGAGCGATTCGCCCAATGAGTCCTTGATACTTAGTCGTTTTCAGCCAATATTTTGGATTTTTGAAAATTTCACTTTTTTGTGAAAATATCCACTAAATGAGGGAATAATATGTGTGAGGGTACTCCAGGAGAGTTCCAAATGTGTGTGGGTAGAATATATATCCCACGGGGGTGAAATTGAAAAAAGTTGAAAAAATTTTTTTTTTGGACTTAGTCATTTTTCCAGCGTTTATCACTTTCAGATAGGGGAAATGTCATTGAGCATTCCGATTTCAGTTCCAGAGCGATTCGCCCAATGAGTCCTTGATACTTAGTCGTTTTCAGCCAATATATTGGATTTTTGAAAATTTCACTTTTTTGTGAAAATATCCACTAAATAAGGGAATAATATGTGTGAGGGTACTCCAGGAGAGTTCCAAATGTGTGTGGGTAGAATATATATCCCACGGGGGTAAAATTGAAAAAAGTTGAAAAATTTTTTTTGCTGGACTTAGTCATTTTTTCGGCGTTTATCAGACTTTCAGATAGGGGAAATGTCAGTGAGCGTTCCGATTTCAGTTCCAGAGCGATTCGCCCAATGAGTCCTTGATATTTATTCGTTTTCAGCCAATATTTTGGATTTTTCAAAACTTCACTTTTTTGTGAAAATATCCACTAAATGAGGGATTAATATGTGTGAGGTTACCCCAGGAGAGTTCCAAATGTGTGTAGGTAGAATATATATCCCACGGGGGTAAAATTGAAAAAAGTTGAAAAAAATTTTTGGGGGGACTTAGTCATTTTTCCGGCATTTATCAGACTTTCAGATAGCGGAAATGTCAGTGAGCGTTCCGATTTCAGTTCTAGAGCGATTCGCCCAATGAGTCCTTGATACTTAGTCGTTTTCAGCCAATATTTTGGATTTTTGAAAATTTCACTTTTTTGTGAAAATATCCACTAAATGAGGGAATAATATGTGTGAGGGTACTCCAGGAGAGTTCCAAATGTGTGTGGGTAGAATATATATCCCACGGGGGTGAAATTGAAAAAAGTTGAAAAAATTTTTTTTTTGGACTTAGTCATTTTTCCAGCGTTTATCACTTTCAGATAGGGGAAATGTCATTGAGCATTCCGATTTCAGTTCCAGAGCGATTCGCCCAATGAGTCCTTGATACTTAGTCGTTTTCAGCCAATATATTGGATTTTTGAAAATTTCACTTTTTTGTGAAAATATCCACTAAATAAGGGAATAATATGTGTGAGGGTACTCCAGGAGAGTTCCAAATGTGTGTGGGTAGAATATATATCCCACGGGGGTAAAATTGAAAAAAGTTGAAAAATTTTTTTTGCTGGACTTAGTCATTTTTTCGGCGTTTATCAGACTTTCAGATAGGGGAAATGTCAGTGAGCGTTCCGATTTCAGTTCCAGAGCGATTCGCCCAATGAGTCCTTGATATTTATTCGTTTTCAGCCAATATTTTGGATTTTTCAAAACTTCACTTTTTTGTGAAAATATCCACTAAATGAGGGATTAATATGTGTGAGGTTACCCCAGGAGAGTTCCAAATGTGTGTAGGTAGAATATATATCCCACGGGGGTAAAATTGAAAAAAGTTGAAAAAAATTTTTGGGGGGACTTAGTCATTTTTCCGGCATTTATCAGACTTTCAGATAGCGGAAATGTCAATGAGCGTTCCGATTTCAGTTCCAGAGCGATTCGCCCAATGAGTCCTTGATACTTAGTCGTTTTCAGCCAATATTTTGGATTTTTGAAAATTTCACTTTTTTGTGAAAATATCCACTAAATGAGGGAATAATATGTGTGAGGGTACTCCAGGAGAGTTCCAAATGTGTGTGGGTAGAATATATATCCCACGGGGGTAAAATTGAAAAAAGTTGAAAATTTTTTTTTGCTGGACTTAGTCATTTTTTCGGCGTTTATCAGACTTTCAGATAGGGGAAATGCCAGTGAGTGTTCCGATTTCAGTTCCAGAGCGATTCGCCCAATGAGTCCTTGATACTTAGTCGTTTTCAGCCAATATTTTGGATTTTTGAAAATTTCACTTTTTTGTAAAAATATCCACTAAATGAGGGAATAATATGTGTGAGGGTACTCCAGGAGAGTTCCAAATGTGTGTGGGTAGAATATATATCTCACGGGGGTAAAATTGAAAAAAGTTGAAAAAAAATTTTTTTTGGACTTAGTCATTTTTCCGGCGTTTATCAGACTTTCAGATAGCGGAAATGTCAGTGAGCGTTCCGATTTCAGTTCCAGAGCGATTCGCCCAATGAGTCCTTGATATTTATTCGTTTTCAGCCAATATTTTGGATTTTTCAAAACTTCACTTTTTTGTGAAAATATCCACTAAATGAGGGAATAATATGTGTGAGGTTACCCCAGGAGAGTTCCAAATGTGTGTAGGTAGAATATATATCCCACGGGGGTAAAATTGAAAAAAGTTGAAAAAAATTTTTTGGGGGACTTAGTCATAGTTCCGGCGTTTATCAGACTTTCAGATAGGGGAAATGTCAGTGAGCGTTCCGATTTCAGTTCCAGAGTGATTCGTCCAATGAGTCCTTGATATTTAGTCGTTTTCAGCCAATTTTCTGGATTTTTGAAAATTTCACTTTTTTGTGAAAATATCCACTAAATGAGGGAATAATATGCGTGAGGGTACCCCAGGAGAGTTCCAAATGTGTGTGGGTAGAATATATATCCCACGGGGGTAAAATTTAAAAAAGTTGAAAAAAAATGTTTTTTGGACTTAGTCATTTTTCCGGCGTTTATCAGACTTTCAGATAGGGGAAATGTCAGTGAGCGTTCCGATTTCAGTTCCAGAGCGATTCGCCCAATGAGTCCTTGATATTTAGTCGTTTTCAGCCAATATTTTGGATTTTTGAAAATTTCACTTGTTTGTGAAAATATCCACTAAATGAGAGAATAATATGTGTGAGGGTACTCCAGGAGAGTTCCAAATGTGTGTGGGTAGAATATATATCCCACGGGGGTAAAATTGAAAAAGTTGAAAAAAATTTTTTTTTGGACTTAGTCATTTTTCCGGCGTTTATCAGACTTTCAGATAGCGGAAATGTCAATGAGCGTTCCGATTTCAGTTCCAGAGCGATTCGCCCAATGAGTCCTTGATACTTAGTCGTTTTCAGCCAATATTTTGGATTTTTGAAAATTTCACTTTTTTGTGAAAATATCCATTAAATGAGGGAATAATATGTGTGAGGGTACTCCAGGAGAGTTCCAAATGTGTGTGGGTAGAATATATATCCCACGGGGGTAAAATTGAAAAAAGTTGAAAAATTTTTTTTGCTGGACTTAGTCATAGTTCCGGCGTTTATCAGACTTTCAGATAGGGGAAATGTCAGTGAGCATTCCGATTTCAGTTCCAGAGTGATTCGTCCAATGAGTCCTTGATATTTAGTCGTTTTCAGCCAATTTTCTGGATTTTTGAAAATTTCACTTTTTTGTGAAAATATCCACTAAATGAGTGAATAATATGCGTGAGGGTACCCCAGGAGAGTTCCAAATGTGTGTGGGTAGAATATATATCCTACGGGGGTAAAATTTAAAAAAGTTGAAAAAAAATGTTTTTTGGACTTAGTCATTTTTCCGGCGTTTATCAGACTTTCAGATAGGGGAAATGTCAGTGAGCGTTCCGATTTCAGTTCCAGAGCTTTTCGCCCAATGAGTCCTTGATATTTATTCGTTTTCAGCCAATATTTTGGATTTTTGAAAATTTCACTTTTTTGTGAAAATATCCACTAAATGAGGGAATAATATGTGTGAGGGTACTCCAGGAGAGTTCCAAATGTGTGTGGGTAGAATATATATCCCACGGGGGTAAAATTGAAAAAAGTTGAAAAAAAATTTTTGGGGGACTTAGTCATATTTCCGGCGTTCATCAGACTTTCAGATAGGGGAAATGCCAGTGAGCGTTCCGATTTCAGTTCCAGAGCGATTCGCCCAATGAGTCCTTGATACTTAGTCGTTTTCAGCCAATATTTTGGATTTTTGAAAATTTCACTTTTTTGTGAAAATATCCACTAAATGAGGGAATAATATGTGTGAGGGTACTCCAGGAGAGTTCCAAATGTGTGTGGGTAGAATATATATCCCACGGGGGTAAAATTGAAAAAGTTGAAAAAAATTTTTTTTTGGACTTAGTCATTTTTCCGGTGTTTATCAGACTTTCAGATAGCGGAAATGTCAGTGATCGTTCCGATTTCAGTTCCAGAGCGATTCGCCCAATGAGTCCTTGATATTTAGTCGTTTTCAGCCAATATTTTGGATTTTTGAAAATTTCACTTGTTTGTGAAAATATCCACTAAATGAGGGAATAATATGTGTGAGGGTACTCCAGGAGAGTTCCAAATGTGTGTAGGTAAAATATATATCCCACGGGGGTAAAATTGAAAAAAGTTGAAAAAAAATTTTTTTTGGACTTAGTCATTTTTCCGGCTTTTATCAGACTTTCAGATACGGGAAATGTCAGTGAGCGTTCCGATTTCAGTTCCAGAGCGATTCGCCCAATGAGTCCTTGATATTTAGTCGTTTTCAGCCAATATTTTGGATTTTTGAAAATTTCACTTTTTTGTGAAAATATCCACTAAATGAGGGAATAATATGTGTGAGGGTACTCCAGGAGAGTTCCAAATGTGTGTGGGTAGAATATATATCCCACGGGGGTAAAATTGAAAAAAGTTGAAAAATTTTTTTTGCTGGACTTAGTCATAGTTCCGGCGTTTATCAGACTTTCAGATAGGGGAAATGTCAGTGAGCGTTCCGATTTCAATTCCAGAGTGATTCGTCCAATGAGTCCTTGATATTTAGTCGTTTTCAGCCAATTTTCTGGATTTTTGAAAATTTCACTTTTTTGTGAAAATATCCACTAAATGAGTGAATAATATGCGTGAGGGTACCCCAGGAGAGTTCCAAATGTGTGTGGGTAGAATATATATCCCACGGGGGTAAAATTGAAAAAAGTTGAAAAAAATTTTTTTTTGGACTTAGTCATTTTTTCGGCGTTTATCAGACTTTCAGATAGGGGAAATGCCAGTGAGCGTTCCGATTTCAGTTCCAGAGCGATTCGCCCAATGAGTCCTTGATACTTAGTCGTTTTCAGCCAATATTTTGGATTTTTGAAAATTTCACGTTTTTGTGAAAATATCCACTAAATGAGGGAATAATATGTGTGAGGGTACTCCAGGAGAGTTCCAAATGTGTGTGGGTAGAATATATATCCCACGGGGGTGAAATTGAAAAAAGTTGAAAAAAATTTTTTTTTGGACTTAGTCATTTTTCCAGCGTTTATCAGACTTTCAGATAGGGGAAATGTCATTGAGCATTCCGATTTCAGTTCCAGAGCGATTCGCCCAATGAGTCCTTGATAATTAGTCGTTTTCAGCCAATATATTGGATTTTTGAAAATTTCACTTTTTTGTGAAAATATCCACTAAATGAGGGAATAATATGTGTGAGGTTACCCCAGGAGAGTTCCAAATGTGTGTAGGTAGAATATATATCCCACGGGGGTAAAATTGAAAAAAGTTGAAAAAAATTTTTTGGGGGACTTAGTCATATTTCCAGCGTTTATCAGACTTTCAGATAGGGGAAATGTCAGTGAGCGTTCCGATTTCAGTTCCAGAGTGATTCGCCCAATGAGTCCTTGACACTTAGTCGTTTTCAGCCAATATTTTGGATTTTTGAAAATTTCACTTTTTTGTGAAAATATCCACTAAATGAGGGAATAATATGTGTGAGGGTACTCCAGGAGAGTTCCAAATGTGTGTGGGTAGAATATATATCCCATGGGGGTAAAATTGAAAAAAAGTTGAAAAAAAATTTTTTTTGGACTGTCATTTTTCCGGCATTTATCAGACTTTCAGATAGCGGAAATGTCAGTGAGCGTTCAGATTTCAGTTCCAGAGCGATTCGCCCAATGAGTCCTTGATATTTATACGTTTTCAGCCAATATTTTGGATTTTTCAAAACTTCACTTTTTTGTGAAAATATCCACTAAATGAGGGAATAATATGTGTGAGGTTACCCCAGGAGAGTTCCAAATGTGTGTAGGTAGAATATATATCCCACGGGGGTAAAATTGAAAAAAGTTGAAAAAAATTTTTTGGGGGACTTAGTCATAGTTCCGGCGTTTATCACACTTTCAGATAGGGGAAATGTCATTGAGCGTTCCGATTTCAGTTCCAGAGTGATTCGCCCAATGAGTCCTTGATACTTAGTCGTTTTCAGCCAATATTTTGGATTTTTGAAAATTTCACTTTTTTGTGAAAATATCCACTAAATGAGGAAATAATATGTGTGAGGGTACTCCAGGAGAGTTCCAAATGTGTGTGGGTAGAATATATATCCCACGGGGGTAAAATTGAAAAAAGTTGAAAAAAAATTTTTGGGGGGAATTAGTCATTTTTCCGCCGTTTATCAGACTTTCAGATAGGGGAAATGTCAGTGAGCGTTCCGATTTCAGTTCCAGAGCGATTCGCCCAATGAGTCCTTGATACTTAGTCGTTTTCAGCCAATATTTTGGATTTTTGAAAATTTCACTTTTTTGTGAAAATATCCACTAAATGAGGGAATAATATGTGTGAGGGTACTCCAGGAGAGTTCCAAATGTGTGTGGGTAGAACTTATATCCCACGAGGGTAAAATTGAAAAAAGCTGAAAAAATTTTTTTTTTTGGACTTAGCCATTTTTTCGGCGTTTATCAGACTTTCAGATAGGGGAAATGCCAGTGAACGTTCCGATTTCAGTTCCAGAGCGATTCGCCCAAATGAGTCCTTGATATTTAGTCGTTTTCAGCCAATTTTCTAAATTTTTGAAAATTTCACTTTTTTGTAAAAGTATTGACTAAATGAGGGAATAATATGTGTGAGGGTACCCCAGGAGAGTTCCAAATGTGTGTGGGTAGAATATATATCCCACGGGAGTAAAATTTAAAAAAGTTGTACAAAATTTTTTTGGGGACTTAGTCATTTTTCCGGCGTTTATCAGACTTTCAGATAGGGGAAATGTCATTGAGCATTCCGATTTCAGTTCCAGAGTGATTCGCCCAATGAGTCCTTGATACTTAGTCGTTTTCAGCCAATATTTTGGATTTTTGAAAATTTCACTTTTTTGTGAAAATATCCACTAAATGAGGGAATAATATGTGTGAGGGTACTCCAGGAGAGTTCCAAATGTGTGTGGGTAGAATATATATCCCACGGGGGTTAAATTGAAAAAAGTTGAAAAAAAAATTTTTGGGGGACTTAGTCATTTTTCCGCCGTTTATCAGACTTTCAGATAGGGGAAATGTCAGTGAGCGTTCCGATTTCAGTTCCAGAGCGATTCGCCCAATGAGTCCTTGATACTTAGTCGTTTTCAGCCAATATTTTGGATTTTTGAAAATTTCACTTTTTTGTGAAAATATCCACTAAATGAGGGAATAATATGTGTGAGGGTACTCCAGGAGAGTTCCAAATTTGTGTGGGTAGAGTATATATCCCACAGGGGCAAAATTGAAAAAACTTGAAAATTTTTTTTTATTGGACTTAGTAATTTTTTCGGCGCTTATCAGACTTTCAGATAGGGGAAATGCCAGTGAACGTTCCGATTTCAGTTCCAGAGCAATTCGAACAATGAGTCCTTGATATTTAGTCGTTTTCAGCCAATTTTCTGGATTTTTGAAAATTTCACTTTTTTGTAAAAATATCGACTAAATGAGGGAATAATATGCGTGAGGGTACCCCAGGAGAGTTCCAAATGTGTGTGGGTAGAATATATATCCCACGGGAGTAAAATTTAAAAAAGTTGTACAAAATTTTTTTGGGGACTTAGTCATTTTTCCGGCGTTTATCAGACTTTCAGATAGGGGAAATGTCATTGAGCATTCCGATTTCAGTTCCAGAGTGATTCGCCCAATGAGTCCTTGATACTTAGTCGTTCTCAGCCAATATGTTGGATTCTTGAAAATTTCACTTTTTTGTGAAAATATCCACTAAATGAGGGAATAATATGTGTGAGGGTACTCTAGGAGAGTTCCAAATGTGTGTAGGTAGAATATATATCCCACGGGGGTAAAATTGAAAAAAGTTGAAAAAAAATTTTTTTTGGACTTAGTCATTTTTCCGCCGTTTATCAGACTTTCAGATAGGGGAAATGTCAGTGAGCGTTCCGATATCAGTTCCAGAGCGATTCGCCCAATGAGTCCTTGATACTTAGTCGTTTTCAGCCAATATTTTGGATTTTTGAAAATTTCACTTTTTTGTGAAAATATCCACTAAATGAGGGAATAATATGTGTGAGGTTACCCCAGGAGAGTTCCAAATGTGTGTAGGTAGAATATATATCCCACGGGGGTAAAATTGAAAAAAGTTGAAAAAAATTTTTTGGGGGACTTAGTCATATTTCCAGCGTTTATCAGACTTTCAGATAGGGGAAATGTCAGTGAGCGTTCCGATTTCAGTTCCAGAGTGATTCGCCCAATGAGTCCTTGACACTTAGTCGTTTTCAGCCAATATTTTGGATTTTTGAAAATTTCACTTTTTTGTGAAAATATCCACTAAATGAGGGAATAATATGTGTGAGGGTACTCCAGGAGAGTTCCAAATGTGTGTGGGTAGAATATATATCCCATGGGGGTAAAATTGAAAAAAAGTTGAAAAAAAATTTTTTTTGGACTGTCATTTTTCCGTCATTTATCAGACTTTCAGAGAGCGGAAATGTCAGTGAGCGTTCCGATTTCAGTTCCAGAGCGATTCGCCCAATGAGTCCTTGATATTTATTCGTTTTCAGCCAATATTTTGGATTTTTCAAAACTTCACTTTTTTGTGAAAATATCCACTAAATGAGGGAATAATATGTGTGAGGTTACCCCAGGAGAGTTCCAAATGTGTGTAGGTAGAATATATATCCCACGGGGGTAAAATTGAAAAAAGTTGAAAAAAATTTTTTGGGGGACTTAGTCATAGTTCCGGCGTTTATCAGACTTTCAGATAGGGGAAATGTCATTGAGCGTTCCGATTTCAGTTCCAGAGTGATTCGCCCAATGAGTCCTTGATACTTAGTCGTTTTCAGCCAATATTTTGGATTTTTGAAAATTTCACTTTTTTGTGAAAATATCCACTAAATGAGGGAATAATATGTGTGAGGGTACTCCAGGAGAGTTCCAAATGTGTGTGGGTAGAATACATATCCCACGAGGGTAAAATTGAAAAAAGCTGAAAAAATTTTTTTTTTGGACTTAGCCATTTTTTCGGCGTTTATCAGACTTTCAGATAGGGGAAATGCCAGTGAGCGTTCCGATTTCAGTTCCAGAGCGATTCGCCCAAATGAGTCCTTGATATTTAGTCGTTTTCAGCCAATTTTCTAAATTTTTGAAAATTTCACTTTTTTGTAAAAGTATTGACTAAATGAGGGAATAATATGTGTGAGGGTACCCCAGGAGAGTTCCAAATGTGTGTGGGTAGAATATATATCCCACGGGAGTAAAATTTAAAAAAGTTGTACAAAATTTTTTTGGGGACTTAGTCATTTTTCCGGCGTTTATCAGACTTTCAGATAGGGGAAATGTCATTGAGCATTCCGATTTCAGTTCCAGAGTGATTCGCCCAATGAGTCCTTGATACTTAGTCGTTTTCAGCCAATATTTTGGATTTTTGAAAATTTCACTTTTTTGTGAAAATATCCACTAAATGAGGGAATAATATGTGTGAGGCTACTCCAGGAGAGTTCCAAATGTGTGTGGGTAGAATATATATCCCACGGGGGTTAAATTGAAAAAAGTTGAAAAAAAAATTTTTGGGGGACTTAGTCATTTTTCCGCCGTTTATCAGACTTTCAGATAGGGGAAATGTCAGTGAGCATTCCGATTTCAGTTCCAGAGCGATTCGCCCAATGAGTCCTTGATACTTAGTCGTTTTCAGCCAATATTTTGGATTTTTGAAAATTTCACTTTTTTGTGAAAATATCCACTAAATGAGGGAATAATATGTGTGAGGGTACTCCAGGAGAGTTCCAAATTTGTGTGGGTAGAGTATATATCCCACAGGGGCAAAATTGAAAAAAGTTGAAAAATTTTTTTTATTGGACTTAGTAATTTTTTCGGCGCTTATCAGACTTTCAGATAGGGGAAATGCCAGTGAACGTTCCGATTTCATTTCCAGAGCAATTCGAACAATGAGTCCTTGATATTTAGTCGTTTTCAGCCAATTTTCTGGATTTTTGAAAATTTCACTTTTTTGTAAAAATATCGACTAAATGAGGGAATAATATGCGTGAGGGTACCCCAGGAGAGTTCCAAATGTGTGTGGGTAGAATATATATCCCACGGGAGTAAAATTTAAAAAAGTTGTACAAAATTTTTTTGGGGACTTAGTCATTTTTCCGGCGTTTATCAGACTTTCAGATAGGGGAAATGTCATTGAGCATTCCGATTTCAGTTCCAGAGTGATTCGCCCAATGAGTCCTTGATACTTAGTCGTTCTCAGCCAATATGTTGGATTCTTGAAAATTTCACTTTTTTGTGAAAATATCCACTAAATGAGGGAATAATATGTGTGAGGGTACTCTAGGAGAGTTCCAAATGTGTGTAGGTAGAATATATATCCCACGGGGGTAAAATTGAAAAAAGTTGAAAAAAAATTTTTTTTGGACTTAGTCATTTTTCCGCCGTTTATCAGACTTTCAGATAGGGGAAATGTCAGTGAGCGTTCCGATATCAGTTCCAGAGCGATTCGCCCAATGAGTCCTTGATACTTAGTCGTTTTCAGCCAATATTTTGGATTTTTGAAAATTTCACTTTTTTGTGAAAATATCCACTAAATGAGGGAATAATATGTGTGAGGTTACCCCAGGAGAGTTCCAAATGTGTGTAGGTAGAATATATATCCCACGGGGGTAAAATTGAAAAAAGTTGAAAAAAATTTTTTGGGGGACTTAGTCATATTTCCAGCGTTTATCAGACTTTCAGATAGGGGAAATGTCAGTGAGCGTTCCGATTTCAGTTCCAGAGTGATTCGCCCAATGAGTCCTTGACACTTAGTCGTTTTCAGCCAATATTTTGGATTTTTGAAAATTTCACTTTTTTGTGAAAATATCCACTAAATGAGGGAATAATATGTGTGAGGGTACTCCAGGAGAGTTCCAAATGTGTGTGGGTAGAATATATATCCCACGGGGGTTAAATTGAAAAAAGTTGAAAAAAAAATTTTTGGGGGACTTAGTCATTTTTCCGCCATTTATCAGACTTTCAGATAGGGGAAATGTCAGTGAGCGTTCCGATTTCAGTTCCAGAGCGATTCGCCCAATGAGTCCTTGATACTTAGTCGTTTTCAGCCAATATTTTGGATTTTAGAAAATTTCACTTTTTTGTGAAAATATCCACTAAATGAGGGAATAATATGTGTGAGGGTACTCCAGGAGAGTTCCAAATGTGTGTGGGTAGAATATATATCCCACGGGGGTTAAATTGAAAAAAGTTGAAAAAAAAATTTTTGGGGGACTTAGTCATTTTTCCGCCGTTTATCAGACTTTCAGATAGGGGAAATGTCAGTGAGCATTCCGATTTCAGTTCCAGAGCAATTCGCCCAATGAGTCCTTGATACTTAGTCGTTTTCAGCCAATATTTTGGATTTTTGAAAATTTCACTTTTTTGTGAAAATATCCACTAAATGAGGGAATAATATGTGTGAGGGTACTCCAGGAGAGTTCCAAATTTGTGTGGGTAGAGTATATATCCCACAGGGGCAAAATTGAAAAAAGTTGAAAAATTTTTTTTATTGGACTTAGTAATTTTTTCGGCGCTTATCAGACTTTCAGATAGGGGAAATGCCAGTGAACGTTCCGATTTCATTTCCAGAGCAATTCGAACAATGAGTCCTTGATATTTAGTCGTTTTCAGCCAATTTTCTGGATTTTTGAAAATTTCACTTTTTTGTAAAAATATCGACTAAATGAGGGAATAATATGCGTGAGGGTACCCCAGGAGAGTTCCAAATGTGTGTGGGTAGAATATATATCCCACGGGAGTAAAATTTAAAAAAGTTGTACAAAATTTTTTTGGGGACTTAGTCATTTTTCCGGCGTTTATCAGACTTTCAGATAGGGGAAATGTCATTGAGCATTCCGATTTCAGTTCCAGAGTGATTCGCCCAATGAGTCCTTGATACTTAGTCGTTCTCAGCCAATATGTTGGATTCTTGAAAATTTCACTTTTTTGTGAAAATATCCACTAAATGAGGGAATAATATGTGTGAGGGTACTCTAGGAGAGTTCCAAATGTGTGTAGGTAGAATATATATCCCACGGGGGTAAAATTGAAAAAAGTTGAAAAAAAATTTTTTTTGGACTTAGTCATTTTTCCGCCGTTTATCAGACTTTCAGATAGGGGAAATGTCAGTGAGCGTTCCGATATCAGTTCCAGAGCGATTCGCCCAATGAGTCCTTGATACTTAGTCGTTTTCAGCCAATATTTTGGATTTTTGAAAATTTCACTTTTTTGTGAAAATATCCACTAAATGAGGGAATAATATGTGTGAGGTTACCCCAGGAGAGTTCCAAATGTGTGTAGGTAGAATATATATCCCACGGGGGTAAAATTGAAAAAAGTTGAAAAAAATTTTTTGGGGGACTTAGTCATATTTCCAGCGTTTATCAGACTTTCAGATAGGGGAAATGTCAGTGAGCGTTCCGATTTCAGTTCCAGAGTGATTCGCCCAATGAGTCCTTGACACTTAGTCGTTTTCAGCCAATATTTTGGATTTTTGAAAATTTCACTTTTTTGTGAAAATATCCACTAAATGACTGAATAATATGTGTGAGGGTACTCCAGGAGAGTTCCAAATGTGTGTGGGTAGAATATATATCCCACGGGGGTTAAATTGAAAAAAGTTGAAAAAAAAATTTTTGGGGGACTTAGTCATTTATCCGCCATTTATCAGACTTTCAGATAGGGGAAATGTCAGTGAGCGTTCCGATTTCAGTTCCAGAGCGATTCGCCCAATGAGTCCTTGATACTTAGTCGTTTTCAGCCAATATTTTGGATTTTAGAAAATTTCACTTTTTTGTGAAAATATCCACTAAATGAGGGAATAATCTGTGTGAGGGTACTCCAGGAGAGTTCCAAATGTGTGTGGGTAGAATATATATCCCACGGGGGTAAAATTGAAAAAAGTTGAAAATTTTTTTTTGCTGGACTTAGTCATAGTTCCGGCATTTATCAGACTTTCAGATAGGGGAAATGTCAGTGAGCATTCCGATTTCAGTTCCAGAGTGATTCGTCCAATGAGTCCTTGATATTTAGTCGTTTTCAGCCAATTTTCTGGATTTTTGAAAATTTCACTTTTTTGTGAAAATATCCACTAAATGAGTGAATAATATGCGTGAGGGTAACCCAGGAGAGTTCCAAATGTGTGTGGGTAGAATATATATCCCACGGGGGTAAAATTTAAAAAAGTTGAAAAAAAATGTTTTTTGGACTTAGTCATTTTTTCCGGCATTTATCAGACTTTCAGATAGGGGAAATGTCAGTGAGCATTCCGATTTCAGTTCCAGAGCGATTCGCCCAATGAGTCCTTGATACTTTGTCGATTTCAGCCAATATTTTGGATTTTTGAAAATTTCACTTTTTTGTGAAAATATCCACTAAATGAGGGAATAATATGTGTGAGGGTACTCCAGGAGAGTTCCAAATGTGTGTGGGTAGAATATATATCCCACGGGGGTAAAATTGAAAAAAGTTGAAAAAAATTTTTTGGGGGACTTAGTCATATTTCCAGCGTTTATCAGACTTTCAGATAGGGGAAATGTCAGTGAGCGTTCCGATTTCAGTTCCAGAGTGATTCGCCCAATGAGTCCTTGACACTTAGTCGTTTTCAGCCAATATTTTGGATTTTTGAAAATTTCACTTTTTTGTGAAAATATCCACTAAATGAGGGAATAATATGTGTGAGGGTACTCCAGGAGAGTTCCAAATGTGTGTGGGTAGAATATATATCCCATGGGGGTAAAATTGAAAAAAAGTTGAAAAAAAATTTTTTTTGGACTGTCATTTTTCCGGCATTTATCAGACTTTCAGATAGCGGAAATATCAGTGAGCGTTCCGATTTCAGTTCCAGAGCGATTCGCCCAATGAGTCCTTGATATTTATTCGTTTTCAGCCAATATTTTGGATTTTTCAAAACTTCACTTTTTTGTGAAAATATCCACTAAATGAGGGAATAATATGTGTGAGGTTACCCCAGGAGAGTTCCAAATGTGTGTAGGTAGAATATATATCCCACGGGGGTAAAATTGAAAAAAGTTGAAAAAAATTTTTGGGGGGACTTAGTCATAGTTCCGGCGTTTATCAGACTTTCAGATAGGGGAAATGTCATTGAGCGTTCCGATTTCAGTTCCAGAGTGATTCGCCCAATGAGTCCTTGATACTTAGTCGTTTTCAGCCAATATTTTGGATTTTTGAAAATTTCACTTTTTTGTGAAAATATCCACTAAATGAGGAAATAATATGTGTGAGGGTACTCCAGGAGAGTTCCAAATGTGTGTGGGTAGAATATATATCCCACGGGAATAAAATTGAAAAAAGTTGAAAAAAAATTTTTGGGGGGACTTAGTCATTTTTCCGCCGTTTATCAGACTTTCAGATAGGGGAAATGTCAGTGAGCGTTCCAATTTCAGTTCCAGAGCGATTCGCCCAATGAGTCCTTGATATTTAGTCGTTTTCAGACAATATTTTGGATTTTTGAAAATTTCACTTTTTTGTGAAAATATCCACTAAATGAGGGAATAATATGTGTGAGGGTACTCCAGGAGAGTTCCAAATGTGTGTGGGTAGAATATATATCCCACGGGGGTTAAATTGAAAAAAGTTGAAAAAAAAATTTTTGCGGGACTTAGTCATTTTTCCGCCGTTTATCAGACTTTCAGATAGGGGAAATGTCATTGAGCATTCCGATTTCAGTTCCAGAGTGATTCGCCCAATGAGTCCTTGATACTTAGTCGTTTTCAGCCAATATTTTGGATTTTTGAAAATTTCACTTTTTTGTGAAAATATCCACTAAATGAGGGAATAATATGTGTGAGGGTACTCCAGGAGAGTTCCAAATGTGTGTGGGTAGAATATATATCCCACGGGGGTTAAATTGAAAAAAGTTGAAAAAAAAATTTTAGGGGGACTTAGTCATTTTTCCGCCGTTTATCAGACTTTCAGATAGGGGAAATGTCAGTGAGCGTTCCGATTTCAGTTCCAGAGCGATTCGCCCAATGAGTCCTTGATACTTAGTCGTTTTCAGCCAATATTTAGGATTTTTGAAAATTTCACTTTTTTGTGAAAATATCCACTAAATGAGGGAATAATATGTGTGAGGGTACTCCAGGAGAGTTCCAAATTTGTGTGGGTAGAGTATATATCCCACAGGGGCAAAATTGAAAAAAGTTGAAAATTTTTTTTTATTGGACTTAGTAATTTTTTCGGCGCTTATCAGACTTTCAGATAGGGGAAATGCCAGTGAACGTTCCGATTTCAGTTCCAGAGCAATTCGAACAATGAGTCCTTGATATTTAGTCGTTTTCAGCCAATTTTCTGGATTTTTGAAAATTTCACTTTTTTGTAAAAATATCGACTAAATGAGGGAATAATATGCGTGAGGGTACCCCAGGAGAGTTCCAAATGTGTGTGGGTAGAATATATATCCCACGGGAGTAAAATTTAAAAAAGTTGTACAAAATTTTTTTGGGGACTTAGTCATTTTTCCGGCGTTTATCAGACTTTCAGATAGGGGAAATGTCATTGAGCATTCCGATTTCAGTTCCAGAGTGATTCGCCCAATGAGTCCTTGATACTTAGTCGTTCTCAGCCAATATGTTGGATTCTTGAAAATTTCACTTTTTTGTGAAAATATCCACTAAATGAGGGAATAATATGTGTGAGGGTACTCCAGGAGAGTTCCAAATGTGTGTGGGTAGAAGATATATCCCACGAGGGTAAAATTGAAAAAAGCTGAAAAAATTTTTTTTTTGGACTTAGCAATTTTTTTGGCGTTTATCAGACTTTCAGATAGGGGAAATGCCAGTGAGCGTTCCGATTTCAGTTCCAGAGCGATTCGCCCAAATGAGTCCTTGATATTTAGTCGTTTTCAGCCAATTTTCTGGATTTTTGAAAATTTCACTTTTTTGTAAAAGTATCGACTAAATGAGGGAATAATATGCGTGAGGGTACCCCAGGAGAGTTCCAAATGTGTGTGGGTAGAATATATATCCCACGGGAGTAAAATTTAAAAAAGTTGTACAAAATTTTTTTGGGGACTTAGTCATTTTTCCGGCGTTTATCAGACTTTCAGATAGGGGAAATGTCATTGAGCATTCCGATTTCAGTTCCAGAGCGATTCGCCCAATGAGTCCTTGATACTTAGTCGTTTTCAGCCAATATTTTGGATTTTTGAAAATTTCACTTTTTTGTGAAAATATCCACTAAATGAGGGAATAATATGTGTGAGGGTACCCCAGGAGAGTTCCAAATGTGTGTGGGTAGAATATATATCCCAAGGGGGTAAAATTGAAAAAAGTTGAAAAAAAATTTTTGGGGGGACTTAGTCATTTTTCCGCCGTTTATCAGACTTTCAGATAGGGGAAATGTCAGTGAGCGTTCCGATTTCAGTTCCAGAGCGATTCGCCCAATGAGTCCTTGATACTTAGTCGTTTTCAGCCAATATTTTGGATTTTTGAAAATTTCACTTTTTTGTGAAAATATCCACTAAATGAGGGAATAATATGTGTGAGGGTACTCCAGGAGAGTTCCAAATGTGTGTGGGTAGAATATATATCCCACGGGGGTAAAATTGAAAAAAGTTGAAAAAATTTTTTTTTTGGACTTAGCCATTTTTTCGGCGTTTATCAGACTTTCAGATAGGGGAAATGCCAGTGAGCGTTCCGATTTCTGTTCCAGAGCGATTCGCCCAATGAGTCCTTGATATTTAGTCGTTTTCAGCCAATTTTCTGGATTTTTGAAAATTTCACTTTTTTGTAAAAATATCGACTAAATGAGGGAATAATATGCGTGAGGGTACCCCAGGAGAGTTCCAAATGTGTGTGGCTAGAATATATATCCCACGGGGGTAAAATGTAAAAAAGTTGTAAAAAATTTTTTTGAGGACTTAGTCATTTTTCCGGCGTTTATCAGACTTTCAGATAGGGGAAATGTCATTGAGCATTCCGATTTCAGTTCCAGAGTGATTCGCCCAATGAGTCCTTGATACTTAGTCGTTTTCAGCCAATATTTTGGATTTTTGAAAATTTCACTTTTTTGTGAAAATATCCACTAAATGAGGGAATAATATGTGTGAGGTTACCCCAGGAGAGTTCCAAATGTGTGTAGGTAGAATATATATCCCACGGGGGTAAAATTGAAAAAAGTTGAAAAAAATTTTTTGGGGGACTTAGTCATATTTCCGGCGTTTATCAGACTTTCAGATAGGGGAAATGTCAGTGAGCGTTCCGATTTCAGTTCCAGAGTGATTCGCCCAATGAGTCCTTGATACTTAGTCGTTTTCAGCCAATATTTTGGATTTTTGAAAATTTCACTTTTTTGTGAAAACATCCACTAAATGAGGGAATAATATGTGTGAGGGTACTCCAGGAGAGTTCCAAATGTGTGTGGGTAGAATATATATCCCACGGGGGTAAAATTGAAAAAAGTTGAAAATTTTTTTTTGCTGGACTTAGTCATAGTTCCGGCGTTTATCAGACTTTCAGATAGGGGAAATGTCAGTGAGCATTCCGATTTCAGTTCCAGAGTGATTCGTCCAATGAGTCCTTGATATTTAGTCGTTTTCAGCCAATTTTCTGGATTTTTGAAAATTTCACTTTTTTGTGAAAATATCCACTAAATGAGTGAATAATATGCGTGAGGGTACCCCAGGAGAGTTCCAAATGTGTGTGGGTAGAATATATATCCCACGGGGGTAAAATTTAAAAAAGTTGAAAAAAAATGTTTTTTGGACTTAGTCATTTTTTCGTTGTTTATCAGACTTTCAGATAGGGGAAATGCCAGTGAGCGTTCCGATTTCAGTTCCAGAGCAATTCGCCCAATGAGTCCTTGATATTTAGTCGTTTTCAGCCAATTTTCTGGATTTTTGAAAATTTCACTTTTTTGTAAAAATATCGACTAAATGAGGGAATAATATGCGTGAGGGTACCCCAGGAGAGTTCCAAATGTGTGTGGGTAGAATATATATCCCAAGGGGGTAAAATTGAAAAAAGTTGAAAAAAATTTTTTGGGGGGACTTAGTCATTTTTCCGCCGTTTATCAGACTTTCAGATAGGGGAAATGTCAGTGAGCGTTCCGATTTCAGTTCCAGAGCGATTCGCCCAATGAGTCCTTGATACTTAGTCGTTTTCAGCCAATATTTTGGATTTTTGAAAATTTCACTTTTTTGTGAAAATATCCACTAAATGAGGGAATAATATGTGTGAGGGTACTCCAGGAGAGTTCCAAATGTGTGTGGGTAGAATATATATCCCACGGGGGTAAAATTGAAAAAAGTTGAAAAAATTTTTTTTTTGGACTTAGTCATTTTTTCGGCGTTTATCAGACTTTCAGGTAGGTGAAATGCCAGTGAGCGTTCCGATTTCAGTTCCAGAGCGATTCGCCCAATGAGTCCTTGATACTTAGTCGTTTTCAGCCAATATTTTGGATTTTTGAAAATTTCACTTTTTTGTGAAAATATCCACTAAATGAGGGAATAATATGTGTGAGGGTACTCCAGGAGAGTTCCAAATGTGTGTGGGTAGAGTATATATCCCACGGGGGCAAAATTGAAAAAAGTTGAAAATTTTTTTTTATTGGACTTAGTAATTTTTTCGGCGCTTATCAGACTTTCAGATAGCGGAAATGCCAGTGAACGTTCCGATTTCAGTTCCAGAGCAATTCGCCCAATGAGTCCTTGATATTTAGTCGTTTTCAGCCAATTTTCTGGATTTTTGAAAATTTCACTTTTTTGTAAAAATATCGACTAAATGAGGGAATAATATGCGTGAGGGTACCCCAGGAGAGTTCCAAATGTGTGTGGGTAGAATATATATCCCACGGGAGTAAAATTTAAAAAAGTTGTACAAAATTTTTTTGGGGACTTAGTCATTTTTCCAGCATTTATCAGACTTTCAGATAGGGGAAATGTCATTGAGCATTCCGATTTCAGTTCCAGAGTGATTCGCTCAATGAGTCCTTGATACTTAGTCGTTTTCAGCCAATATTTTGGATTTTTGAAAATTTCACTTTTTTGTGAAAATATCCACTAAATGAGGGAATAATATGTGTGAGGGTACTCCAGGAGAGTTCCAAATGTGTGTAGGTAGAATATATATCCCACGGGGGTAAAATTGAAAAAAGTTGAAAAAAAATTTTTTTTGGACTTAGTCATTTTTCCGCCGTTTATCAGACTTTCAGATAGGGGAAATGTCAGTGAGCGTTCCGATTTCAGTTCCAGAGCGATTCGCCCAATGAGTCCTTGATACTTAGTCGTTTTCAGCCAATATTTTGGATTTTTGAAAATTTCACTTTTTTGTGAAAATATCCACTAAATGAGGGAATAATATGTGTGAGGGTACTCCAGGAGAGTTCCAAATGTGTGTGGGTAGAATATATATCCCACGGGGGTAAAATTGAAAAAAGTTGAAAAAATTTTTTTTTTGGACTTAGTCATTTTTTCGGCGTTTATCAGACTTTCAGATAGGGGAAATGCCAGTGAGCGTTCCGATTTCAGTTCCAGAGCGATTCCCCCACTGAGTCCTTGATATTTAGTCGTTTTCAGCCAATTTTCTGGATTTTTGAAAATTTCTCTTTTTTGTAAAAATATCGACTAAATGAGGGAATAATATGCGTGAGGGTACCACAGGAGAGTTCCAAATGTGTGTGGGTAGAATATATATCCCACGGGGGTAAAATGTAAAAAAGTTGTAAAAAATTTTTTTGGGGACTTAGTTATTTTTCCGTCGTTTATCAGACTTTCAGATAGCGGAAATGCCAGTGAACGTTCCGATTTCAGTTCCAGAGCAATTCGCCCAATGAGTCCTTGATATTTAGTCGTTTTCAGCCAATTTTCTGGATTTTTGAAAATTTCACTTTTTTGTAAAAATATCGACTAAATGAGGGAATAATATGCGTGAGGGTACCCCAGGAGAGTTCCAAATGTGTGTGGGTAGAATATATATCCCACGGGAGTAAAATTTAAAAAAGTTGTACAAAATTTTTTTGGGGACTTAGTCATTTTTCCAGCATTTATCAGACTTTCAGATAGGGGAAATGTCATTGAGCATTCCGATTTCAGTTCCAGAGTGATTCGCTCAATGAGTCCTTGATACTTAGTCGTTTTCAGCCAATATTTTGGATTTTTGAAAATTTCACTTTTTTGTGAAAATATCCACTAAATGAGGGAATAATATGTGTGAGGGTACTCCAGGAGAGTTCCAAATGTGTGTGGGTAGAATATATATCCCACGGGGGTAAAATTGAAAAAAGTTGAAAAAATTTTTTTTTTGGACTTAGTCATTTTTTCGGCGTTTATCAGACTTTCAGATAGGGGAAATGCCAGTGAGCGTTCCGATTTCAGTTCCAGAGCGATTCCCCCACTGAGTCCTTGATATTTAGTCGTTTTCAGCCAATTTTCTGGATTTTTGAAAATTTCTCTTTTTTGTAAAAATATCGACTAAATGAGGGAATAATATGCGTGAGGGTACCACAGGAGAGTTCCAAATGTGTGTGGGTAGAATATATATCCCACGGGGGTAAAATGTAAAAAAGTTGTAAAAAATTTTTTTGGGGACTTAGTTATTTTTCCGTCGTTTATCAGACTTTCAGATAGGGGAAATGTCATTGAGCATTCCGATTTCAGTTCCAGAGCGATTCGCCCAATGAGTCCTTGATACTTAGTCGTTTTCAGCCAATATTTTGGATTTTTGAAAATTTCACTTTTTTGTGAAAATATCCACTAAATGAGGGAATAATATGTGTGAGGTTACCCCAGGAGAGTTCCAAATGTGTGTAGGTAAAATATATATCCCACGGGGGTAAAATTGAAAAAAGTTTAAAAAAAATTTTTTTTGGACTTAGTCATTTTTTTGGCGTTTATCAGACTTTCAGATAGGGGAAATGCCAGTGAGCGTTCCGATTTCAGTTCCAGAGCGATTCGCCCACTGAGTCCTTGATATTTAGTCGTTTTCAGCCAATTTTCTGGATTTTTGAAAATTTCACTTTTTTGTAAAAATATCGACTAAATGAGGGAATAATATGTGTGAGGGTACTCCAGGAGAGTTCCAAATGTGTGTGGGTAGAGTATATATCCCACGGGGGTAAAATTGAAAATAGTTGAAAAATTTTTTTTATTGGACTTAGTCATTTTTTCAGCGTTTATCAGACTTTCAGATAGGGGAAATGCCAGTGAGCGTTCCGATTTCAGTTCCAGAGCGATTCGCCCAATGAGTCCTTGATATTTAGTCGTTTTCAGCCAATTTTCTGGATTTTTGAAAATTTTACTTTTTTGTAAAAATATCGACTAAATGAGGGAATAATATGCGTGAGGGTACCCCAGGAGAGCTCAAAATGTGTGTGGGTAGAATATATATCCCACGGGGGTAAAATGTAAAAAAGTTGTAAAAAATTTTTTTGGGGACTTAGTCATTTTTCCGGCGTTTATCAGACTTTCAGATAGGGGAAATGTCATTGAGCATTCCGATTTCAGTTCCAGAGCGATTCGCCCAATGAGTCCTTGATACTTAGTCGTTTTCAGCCAATATTTTGGATTTTTGAAAATTTCACTTTTTTGTGAAAATATCCACTAAATGAGGGAATAATATGTGTGAGGGTACTCCAGGAGAGTTCCAAATGTGTGTGGGTAGAGTATATATCCCACGGGGGTAAAATTGAAAAAAGTTGAAAATTTTTTTTTATTGGACTTAGTCATTTTTTTGGCGTTTATCAGACTTTCAGATAGGGGAAATGCCAGTGAGCGTTCCGATTTCAGTTCCAGAGCGATTCGCCCAATGAGTCCTTGATATTTAGTCGTTTTCAGCCAATTTTCTGGATTTTTGAAAATTTTACTTTTTTGTAAAAATATCGACTAAATGAGGGAATAATATGCGTGAGGGTACCCCAGGAGAGCTCCAAATGTGTGTGGGTAGAATATATATCCCACGGGGGTAAAATGTAAAAAAGTTGTAAAAAATTTTTTTGGGGACTTAGTCATTTTTCCGGCGTTTATCAGACTTTCAGATAGGGGAAATGTCATTGAGCATTCCGATTTCAGTTCCAGAGCGATTCGCCCAATGAGTCCTTGATACTTAGTCGTTTTCAGCCAATATTTTGGATTTTTGAAAATTTCACTTTTTTGTGAAAATATCCACTAAATGAGGGAATAATAAGTGTGAGGTTACCCCAGGAGAGTTCCAAATGTGTGTAGGTAAAATATATATCCCACGGGGGTAAAATTGAAAAAAGTTGAAAAAAAATTTTTTTTGGACTTAGTCATTTTTCCGGCGTTTATCAGACTTTCAGATAGCGGAAATGTCAGTGAGCGTTCCGATTTCAGTTCCAGAGCGATTCGCCCAATGAGTCCTTGATACTTAGTCGTTTTCAGCCAATATTTTGGATTTTTGAAAATTTCATTTGTTTGTGAAAATATCCACTAATTGAGGGAATAATATGTGTGATTGTACTCCAGGAGAGTTCCAAATGTGTGTAGGTAAAATATATATCCCACGGGGGTAAAATTGAAAAAGTTGAAAAAAATTTTTTTTTGGACTTAGTCATTTTTCCGGCGTTTATCAGACTTTCAGATAGCGGAAATGTCAATGAGCGCTCCGATTTCAGTTCCAGAGCGATACGCCCAATGAGTCCTTGATATTTATTCGTTTTCAGCCAATTTTCTGGATTTTTGAAAATTTCACTTTTTTGTAAAAATATCGACTAAATGAGGGAATAATACACGTGAGGGTACTCCAGGAGAGTTCCAAATGTGTGTGGGTAGAGTATATATCCCACGGGGGTAAAATTGAAAAAAGTTGAAAAAAAATTTTTTTTGGACTTAGTCATTTTTCCGGCGTTTATCAGACTTTCAGATAGGGGAAATGTCAGTGAGCGTTCCGATTTCAGTTCCAGAGCGATTCGCCCAATTAGTCCTTGATACTTAGTCGTTTTCAGCCAATATTTTGGATTTTTGAAAATTTCACTTGTTTGTGAAAATATCCACTAAATGAGGGAATAATATGTGTGAGGGTACTCCAGGAGAGTTCCAAATGTGTGTGGGTAGAGTATATATCCCACGGGGGTAAAATTGAAAAAAGTTGAAACATTTTTTTTATTGGACTTAGTCATTTTTTCGGCGTTTATCAGACTTTCAGATAGGGGAAATGCCAGTGAGCGTTCCGATTTCAGTTCCAGAGCGATTCGCCCAATGAGTCCTTGATATTTAGTCATTTTCAGCCAATTTTCTGGATTTTTGAAAATTTCACTTTTTTGTAAAAATATCGACTAAATGAGGGAATAATATGCGTGAGGGTACCCCAGGAGAGCTCCAAATGTGTGTTTGTAGAATATATATCCCACGGGGGTAAAATGTAAAAAAGTTGAAAAAAAAATTTTTTTGGACTTAGTCATTTTTCCGGCGTTTATCAGACTTTCAGATGGCGGAAATGTCAGTGAGCGTTCCGATTTCAGTTCCAGAGCGATTCGCCCAATGAGTCATTGATACTTAGTCGTTTTCAGCCAATATTTTGGATTTTTGAAAATTTCACTTTTTTGTGAAAATATCCACTAAATGAGGGAATAATATGTGTGAAGGTACTCCAGGAGAGTTCCAAATGTGTGTGGGTAGAATATATATCCCACGGGGGTAAAATTGAAAAAAGTTGAAAAAAAAATTTTTTTGGACTTAGTCATTTTTCCGGCGTTTATCAGACTTTCAGATAGCGGAAATGTCAGTGAGCGTTCCGATTTCAGTTCTAGAGCGATTCGCCCAATGAGTCCTTGATACTTAGTCGTTTTCAGCCAATATTTTGGATTTTTGAAAATTTCACTTTTTTGTGAAAATATCCACTAAATGAGGGAATAATATGTGTGAGGTTACCCAAGGAGAGTTCCAAATGTGTGCAGGTAGAATATATATCCCACGGGGGTAAAATTGAAAAAGTTGAAAAAAATTTTTTTTTGGACTTAGTAATTTTTCCGGCTTTTATCAGACTTTCAGATAGCGGAAATGTCAGTGAGCGTTCCGATTTCAGTTCCAGAGCAATTCGCCCAATGAGTCCTTGATACTTAGTCGTTTTCAGCCAATATTTTGGATTTTTGAAAATTTCACTTTTTTGTGAAAATATCCACTAAATGAGGGAATAATATGTGTGAGGGTACTCCAGGAGAGTTCCAAATGTGTGTAGGTAAAATATATGTCCCACGGGGGTAAAATTGAAAAAAGTTGAAAAATTTTTTTTTCTGGAGTTAGTCATTTTTCCGGCGTTTATCAGACTTTCAGATAGGGGAAATGTCAGTGAGCGTTCCGATTTCAGTTCCAGAGCGATTCGTCCAATGAGTCCTTGATACTTAGTCGTTTTCAGCCAATATTTTGGATTTTTGAAAATTTCACTTTTTTGTGAAAATATCCACTAAATGAGGGAATAATATGTGTGAAGGTACTCCAGGAGAGTTCCAAATGTGTGTGGGTAGAATATATATCCCACTGGGGTAAAATTGAAAAAAGTTGAAAAAAAATTTTTTTTCTACTTAGTCATTTTTCCGGCGTTTATCAGACTTTCAGATAGCGGAAATCTCAGTGAGCGTTCCGATTTTAGTTCCAGAGCGATTCGCCCAATGAGTTCTTGATACTTAGTCGTTTTCAGCCAATATTTTGGATTTTTGAAAATTTCACTTTTTTGTGAAAATATCCACTAAATCAGGGAATAATATGTGTGAGGGTACTCCAGGAGAGTTCCAAATGTGTGTGGGTAGAGTATATATCCCACGGGGGTAAAATTGAAAAAAGTTGAAACATTTTTTTTATTGGACTTAGTCATTTTTTCGGCGTTTATCAGACTTTCAGATAAGGGAAATGCCAGTGAGCGTTCCGATTTCAGTTCCAGAACGATTCGCCCAATGAGTCCTTGATATTTAGTCGTTTTCAGCCAATTTTCTGGATTTTTGAAAATTTCACTTTTTTGTAAAAATATCGACTAAATGAGGGAATAATATGCGTGAGGGTACCCCAGGAGAGCTCCAAATGTGTGTTTGTAGAATATATATCCCACGGGGGTAAAATGTAAAAAAGTTGTAAAAAATTTTTTTGTGGACTTAGTCATTTTTCCGGCGTTTATCAGACTTTCAGATAGGGGAAATGTCATTGAGCATTCCGATTTCAGTTCCAGAGCGATTCGCCCAATGAGTCCTTGATACTTAGTCGTTTTCAGCCAATATTTTGGATTTTTGAAAATTTCACTTTTTTGTGAAAATATCCACTAAATGAGGGAATAATATGTATGAAGGTACTCCAGGAGAGTTCCAAATGTGTGTGGGTAGAATATATATCCCACGGGGGTAAAATTGAAAAAAGTTTAAAAAAAATTTTTTTTGGACTTAGTCATTTTTCCGGCGTTTATCAGACTTTCAGATAGCGGAAATGTCAGTGAGCGTTCCGATTTCAGTTCCAGAGCGATTCGCCCAATGAGTCCTTGATACTTAGTCGTTTTCAGCCAATATTTTGGATTTTTGAAAATTTCACTTTTTTGTGAAAATAACCACTAAATGAGGGAATAATATGTGTGAGGGTACTACAGGAGAGTTCCAAATGTGTGTGGGTAGAATATATATCCCACGGGGGTAAAATTGAAAAAAGTTGAAAAAATTTTTTTTTTTGGAATTAGTCATTTTTTCGGCGTTTATCAGACTTTCAGATAGCGGAAATGTCAGTGAGCGTTCCGATTTCAGTTCTAGAGCGATTCGCCCAATGAGTCCTTGATACTTAGTCGTTTTCAGCCAATATTTTGGATTTTTGAAAATTTCACTTTTTTGTGAAAATATCCACTAAATGAGGGAATAATATGTATGAAGGTACTCCAGGAGAGTTCCAAATGTGTGTGGGTAGAATATATATCCCACGGGGGTAAAATTGAAAAAAGTTGAAAAAAAATTTTTTTTGGACTTAGTCATTTTTCCGGCGTTTATCAGACTTTCAGATAGGGGAAATGTCAGTGAGCGTTCCGATTTCAGTTCCAGAGCGATTCGCCCAATGAGTCCTTGATACTTAGTTGTTTTCAGCCAATATTTTGGATTTTTGAAAATTTCACTTTTTTTGTGAAAATATCCAATAAATGAGGGAATAATATGTGTGAGGTTACCCCAGGAGAGTACCAAATGTGTGTAGGTAAAATATATATCCCACGGGGGTAAAATTGAAAAAAGTTGAAAAAATTTTTTTGCTGGACTTAGTCATTTTTTCGGCGTTTATCAGACTTTCAGAGAGCGGAAATGTCAATGAGCGTTCCGATTTCAGTTCCAGAGCGATTCGCCCAATTAGTCCTTGATACTTAGTCGTTTTAAGCCAATTTTCTGGATTTTTGAAAATTTCACTTTTTTGTAAAAATATCGACTAAATGAGGGAATAATATGCGTGAGGGTAACCCAGGAGGGTTCCAAATGTGTGTGGGTAGAATATATATCCCACGGGAGTAAAATTTAAAAAAGTTGTAAAAAATTTTTTTGGGACTTAATCATTTTTCCGGCGTTTATCAGACTTTCAGATAGGGGAAATGTCATTGAGCATTCCGATTTCAGTTCCAGAGCAATTCGCCCAATGAGTCCTTGATATTTAGTCGTTTTCAGCCAATTTTCTGGATTTTTGAAAATTTCACTTTTTTGTAAAAATATCGACTAAATGAGGGAATAATATGTGTGAGGGTACCCCAGGAGAGTTCCAAATGTGTGTAGGTAAAATATATATCCCACGGGGGTAAAATTGAAAAAAGTTGAAAAAAAATTTTTTTTGGAGTTAGTCATTTTTCCGGCGTTTATCAGACTTTCAGATAGGGGAAATGTCAGTGAGCGTTCCGATTTCAGTTCCAGAGCGATTCGTCCAATGAGTCCTTGATACTTAGTCGTTTTCAGCCAATTTTCTGGATTTTTGAAAATTTCACTTTTTTGTAAAAATATCGACTAAATGAGGGAATAATATGCGTGAGGGTACCACAGGAGAGTTCCAAATGTGTATGGGTAGAATATATATCCCACGGGGGTAAAATGTAAAAAAGTTGTAAAAAATTTTTTTGGGGACTTAGTCATTTTTCCGGCGTTTATCAGGCTTTCAGATAGGGGAAATGTCATTGAGCATTCCGATTTCAGTTCCAGAGCGATTCGCCCAATGAGTCCTTGATACTTAGTCGTTTTCAGCCAATATTTTGGATTTTTGAAAATTTCACTTTTTTGTGAAAATATCCACTAAATGAGGGAATAATATGTGTGAGGGTACTCCAGGAGAGTTCCAAATGTGTGTGGGTAGAGTATATATCCCACGGGGGTAAAATTGAAAAAAGTTGAAACTTTTTTTTATTGGACTTAGTCATTTTTTCGGCGTTTATCAGACTTTCAGATAGGGGAAATGCCAGTGAGCGTTCCGATTTCAGTTCCAGAGCGATTCGCCCAATGAGTCCTTGATATTTAGTCGTTTTCAGCCAATTTTCTGGATTTTTGAAAATTTCACTTTTTTGTGAAAATATCCACTAAATGAGGGAATAATATGTGTGAAGGTACTCCAGGAGAGTTCCAAATGTGTGTGGGTAGAATATATATCCCACGGGGGTAAAATTGAAAAAAGTTGAAAAAAAATTTTTTTTGGACTTAGTCATTTTTCCGGAGTTTATCAGACTTTCAGAGAGGGGAAATGTCAGTGAGCGTTCCGATTTCAGTTCCAGAGCGATTCGCCCAATGAGTCCTTGATACTTAGTCGCTTTCAGCCAATATTTTGGATTTTTGAAAATTTCACTTTTTTGTGAAAATATCCAATAAATGAGGGAATAATATGTGTGAGGTTACCCCAGGAGAGTACCAAATGTGTGTAGGTAAAATATATATCCCACGGGGGTAAAATTGAAAAAAGTTGAAAAAATATTTTTTTTGGACTTAGTCATTTTTCCGGCGTTTATCAGACTTTCAGAGAGCGGAAATGTCAGTGAGCGTTCCGATTTCAGTTCTAGAGCGATTCGCCCAATGAGTCCTTGATACTTAGTCGTTTTCAGCCAATATTTTGGATTTTTGAAAATTTCACTTTTTTGTGAAAATAACCACTAAATGAGGGAATAATATGTGTGAGGGTACTACAGGAGAGTTCCAAATGTGTGTGGGTAGAAGATATATCCCACGGGGATAAAATTGAAAAAGTTGAAAAAAAATTTTGTTTGGACTTAGTCATTTTTCCGGCGTTTATCAGACTTTCAGATTGCGGAAATGTCAGTGAGCGTTCCGATTTCAGTTCCAGAGCGATTCGCCCAATGAGTCATTGATACTTAGTCGTTTTCAGCCAATATTTTGGATTTTTGAAAATTTCACTTTTTTGTGAAAATATCCACTAAATGAGGGAATAATATGTGTGAGGTTACCCCAGGAGAGTTCCAAATGTGTGTAGGTAGAATATATATCCCACGGGGGTAAAATTGAAAAAAGTTGAAAAATTTTTTTTGCTGGACTTAGTCATTTTTTCGGCGTTTATCAGACTTTCAGAGAGCGGAAATGTCAATGAGCGTTCCGATTTCAGTTCCAGAGCGATTCGCCCAATGAGTCCTTGATATTTAGTAGGTTTCAGCCAATTTTCTGGATTTTTGAAAATTTCACTTTTTTGTGAAAATATTCACTAAATGAGGGAATAATATGTTTGAGGGTACCCCAGGAGAGTTCCAAATTTTTGTGGGTAGAATATATATCCCACGGGGGTAAAATTGAAAAAAGTTGAAAAAAATATTTTTTTTGGACTTAGTCATTTTTCCGGCGTTTATCAGACTTTCAGATAGCGGAAATGTCAGTGAGCATTCCGATTTCAGTTCCAGAGCGATTCGCCCAATGAGTTCTTGATACTTAGTCGTTTTCAGCCAATATTTTGGATTTTTGAAGATTTCACTTTTTTCTGAAAATATCCACTAAATGAGGGAATAATATGTGTGAGGGTACTCCAGGAGAGTTCCAAATGTGGGTGGGTAGAATATATATCCCATGGGGGTAAAATTGAAAAAAGTTTAAAAAATTTTTTTTTTGGACTTAGTCATTTTTTCGGCGTTTATCAGACTTTCAGATAGGGGAAATGCCAGTGAGCGTTCCGATTTCAGTTCCAGAGCGATTCGCCCAATGAGTCCTTGATACTTAGTCGTTTTCAGCCAATATTTTGGATTTTTGAAAATTTCACTTTTTTGTGAAAATATCCACTAAATGAGGTAATAATATGTGTGAGGTTACCCCAGGAGAGTTCCAAATGTGTGTAGGTAAAATATATATCCCACGGGGGTAAAATTGAAAAAAGTTTAAAAAATTTTTTTTTTGGACTTAGTCATTTTTTCGGCGTTTATCAGACTTTCAGATAGGGGAAATGTCAGTGAGCGTTCCGATTTCAGTTCCAGAGCGATTGGCCCAATGAGTCCTTGATATTTATTCATTTTCAACCAATATTTTGGATTTTTGAAAATTTCACTTTTTTGTGAAAATATCCACTAAATGAGGGAATAATATGTGTGAGGGTACCCCAGGAGAGGTCCAAATGTGTGTGGGTATAATAAATATCCCACGTGGGTAAAATTGAAAAAAGTTGAAAAAAAAAATTTTTGGACTTAGTCATTTTTACGGCGTTTATCAGACTTTCAGATAGGGGAAATGTCAGTGAGCGTTCCGATTTCAGTTCCAGAGCGATTCGCCCAATGAGTCCTTGATACTTAGTCGTTTTCAGCCAATATTTTGGATTTTTGAAAATTTCACTTTTTTGTGAAAATATCCACTAAATGAGGGAATAATATGTGTGAGGGTACTCCAGGAGAGTTCCAAATGTGGGTGGGTAGAATATATATCCCACGGGGGTAAAATTGAAAAAAGTTGAAAAAAAATTTTTTTGGACTTAGTCATTTTTCCGGCGTTTATCAGACTTTCAGATAGCGGAAATGTCAGTGAGCATTCCGATTTCAGTTCCAGAGCGATTCGCCCAATGAGTTCTTGATACTTAGTCGTTTTCAGCCAATATTTTGGATTTTTGTAGATTTCACTTTTTTGTGAAAATATCCACTAAATGAGGGAATAATATGTGTGAGGGTACTCCAGGAGAGTTCCAAATGTGGGTGGGTAGAATATATATCCCATGGGGGTAAAATTGAAAAAAGTTTAAAAAAAATTTTTTTTGGACTGTCATTTTTCCGGCGTTTATCAGACTTTCAGATAGGGGAAATGTCAGTGAGCGTTCCGATTTCAGTTCCAGAGCGATTCGCCCAATGAGTCCTTGATACTTAGTCGTTTTCAAGCCAATATTTTGCATTTTTAAAAATGTCACTTTTTTTTGAAAATAACCACTAAATGAGGGAATAATATGTGTGAGGGTACTCCAGGAGAGTTCCAAATGTGTGTGGGTAGAAGATATATCCCACGGGGATAAAATTGAAAAAGTTGAAAAAAAATTTTTTTTGGACTTAGTCATTTTTCCGGCGTTTATCAGACTTTCAGATAGCGGAAATGTCAGTGAGCGTTCCGATTTCAGTTCCAGAGCGATTCGCCCAATGAGTCCTTGATACTTAGTCGTTTTCAGCCAATTTTCTGGATTTTTGAAAATTTCACTTTTTTGTAAAAATATCGACTAAATGAGGGAATAATATGCGTGAGGGTAACACAGGAGAGTTCCAAATGTGTGTGGGTAGAATATATATCCCACGGGAGTAAAATTTAAAAAAGTTGTAAAAAATTTTTTTGGGACTTAGTCATTTTTCCGGCGTTTATCAGACTTTCAGATAGGGGAAATGTCATTGAGCATTCCGATTTCAGTTCCAGAGCAATTCGCCCAATGAGTCCTTGATATTTAGTCGTTTTCAGCCAATTTTCTGGATTTTTGAAAATTTCACTTTTTTGTAAAAATATCGACTAAATGAGGGAATAATATGTGTGAGGGTACCCCAGGAGAGTTCCAAATGTGTGTAGGTAAAATATATATCCCACGGGGGTAAAATGTAAAAAAGTTGTAAAAAATTTTTTTTGGACTTAGTCATTTTTTCGGCGTTTATCAGACTTTCAGATAGGGGAAATGCCAGTGAGCGTTCCGATTTCAGTTCCAGAGCGATTCGCCCAATGAGTCCTTGATATTTAGTCGTTTTCAGCCAATTTTCTGGATTTTTGAAAATTTCACTTTTTTGTGAAAATATCCACTAAATGAGGGAATAATATGTGTGAAGGTACTCCAGGAGAGTTCCAAATGTGTGTGGGTAGAATATATATCCCACGGGGGTAAAATTGAAAAAAGTTGAAAAAAAATTTTTTTTGGACTTAGTCATTTTTCCGGAGTTTATCAGACTTTCAGAGAGGGGAAATGTCAGTGAGCGTTCCGATTTCAGTTCCAGAGCGATTCGCCCAATGAGTCCTTGATACTTAGTCGCTTTCAGCCAATATTTTGGATTTTTGAAAATTTCACTTTTTTGTGAAAATATCCAATAAATGAGGGAATAATATGTGTGAGGTTACCCCAGGAGAGTACCAAATGTGTGTAGGTAAAATATATATCCCACGGGGGTAAAATTGAAAAAAGTTGAAAAAAAATTTTTTTTGGACTTAGTCATTTTTCCGGCGTTTATCAGACTTTCAGATAGCGGAAATGTCAGTGATCGTTCCGATTTCAGTTCCAGAGCGATTCGCCCAATGAGTCCTTGATACTTAGTCATTTTCAGCCAATATTTTGGATTTTTGAAAATTTCACTTTTTTGTGAAAATAACCACTAAATGAGGGAATAATATGTGTGAGGGTACTCCAGGAGAGTTCCAAATGTGTGTGGGTAGAATATATATCCCACGGGGGTAAAATTGAAAAAAGTTGAAAAAATATTTTTTTTTGGAATTAGTCATTTTTTCGGCGTTTATCAGACTTTCAGATAGCGGAAATGTCAGTGAGCGTTCCGATTTCAGTTCTAGAGCGATTCGCCCAATGAGTCCTTGATACTTAGTCGTTTTCAGCCAATATTTTGGATTTTTGAAAATTTCACTTTTTTGTGAAAATATCCACTAAATGAGGGAATAATATGTGTGAGGTTACCCCAGGAGAGTTCCAAATGTGTGTAGGTAAAATATATATCCCACGGGGGTAAAATTGAAAAAAGTTGAAAAAATATTTTTTTTGGACTTAGTCATTTTTCCGGCGTTTATCAGACTTTCAGAGAGCGGAAATGTCAGTGAGCGTTCCGATTTCAGTTCTAGAGCGATTCGCCCAATGAGTCCTTGATACTTAGTCGTTTTCAGCCAATATTTTGGATTTTTGAAAATTTCACTTTTTTGTGAAAATAACCACTAAATGAGGGAATAATATGTGTGAGGGTACTACAGGAGAGTTCCAAATGTGTGTGGGTAGAAGATATATCCCACGGGGATAAAATTGAAAAAGTTGAAAAAAAATTTTGTTTGGACTTAGTCATTTTTCCGGCGTTTATCAGACTTTCAGATTGCGGAAATGTCAGTGAGCGTTCCGATTTCAGTTCCAGAGCGATTCGCCCAATGAGTCATTGATACTTAGTCGTTTTCAGCCAATATTTTGGATTTTTGAAAATTTCACTTTTTTGTGAAAATATCCACTAAATGAGGGAATAATATGTGTGAGGTTACCCCAGGAGAGTTCCAAATGTGTGTAGGTAGAATATATATCCCACGGGGGTAAAATTGAAAAAAGTTGAAAAATTTTTTTTGCTGGACTTAGTCATTTTTTCGGCGTTTATCAGACTTTCAGAGAGCGGAAATGTCAATGAGCGTTCCGATTTCAGTTCCAGAGCGATTCGCCCAATGAGTCCTTGATACTTAGTCATTTTCAGCCAATATTTTGGATTTTTGAAAACTTCACTTTTTTGTGAAAATATCCACCAAATGAGGGAATAATATGTGTGAGGGTACTCCAGGAGAGTTCCAAATGTGTGTGAGTAGAATATATATCCCACGGGGGTAAAATTGAAAAAAGTTGAAAAATTTTTTTGCTGGACTTAGTCATTTTTTCGGCGTTTATCAGACTTTCAGATAGGGGAAATGCCAGTGAGCGTTCCGATTTCAGTTCCACAGCGATTCGCCCAATGAGTCCTTGATATTTAGTTGGTTTCAGCCAATTTTCTGGATTTTTGAAAATTTCACTTTTTTGTGAAAATATTCACTAAATGAGGGAATAATATGTTTGAGGGTACCCCAGGAGAGTTCCAAATTTTTGTGGGTAGAATATATATCCCACGGGGGTAAAATTGAAAATAGTTTAAAAAAAATTTTTTTTGGACTTAGTCATTTTTACGGCGTTTATCAGACTTTCAGATAGGGGAAATGTCAGTGAGCGTTCCGATTTCAGTTCCAGAGCGATTCGCCCAATGAGTCCTTGATATTTAGTCGTTTTCAGCCAATATTTTGGATTTTTGAAAATTTCACTTGTTTGTGAAAATATTCACTAAATGAGGGAATAATATGTGTGAGGTTACCCCAGGAGAGTTCCAAATGTGTGTAGGTAAAATATATATCCCACGGGGGTAAAATTGAAAAAAGTTGAAAAAAAATTTTTTTTGGACTTAGTCATTTTTCCGGCGTTTATCAGACTTTCAGATAGCGGAAATGTCAGTGAGCATTCCGATTTCAGTTCCAGAGCGATTCGCCCAATGAGTTCTTGATACTTAGTCGTTTTCAGCCAATATTTTGGATTTTTGAAGATTTCACTTTTTTGTGAAAATATCCACTAAATGAGGGAATAATATGTGTGAGGGTACTCCAGGAGAGTTCCAAATGTGGGTGGGTAGAATATATATCCCATGGGGGTAAAATTGAAAAAAGTTGAAAAAAAATTTTTTTTGGACTTAGTCATTTTTCCGGCGTTTATCAGTCTTTCAGATAGGGGAAATGTCAGTGAGCGTTCCGATTTCAGTTCCAGAGCGATTCGCTCAATGAGTCCTTGATATTTATTCGTTTTCAACCAATATTTTGGATTTTTGAAAATTTCACTTTTTTGTGAAAATATCCACTAAATGAGGGAATAATATGTGTGAGGGTACCCCAGGAGAGGTCCAAATGTGTGTGGTAGAATATATATCCCACGTGGGTAAAATTGAAAAAAGTTGAAAAAAAAAATTTTTGGACTTAGTCATGTTTACGGCGTTTATCAGACATTCAGATAGGGGAAATGTCAGTGAGTGTTCCGATTTCAGTTCCAGAGCGATTCGACCAATGAGTCCTTGATATTTAGTCGTTTTCAGCCAATATTTTGGATTTTTGAAAATTTCACTTGTTTGTGAAAATATCCACTAAATGAGGGAATAATATGTCTGAGGGTACCCCAGGAGAGTTCCAAATGTGTGTAGGTAAAATATATATCCCACGTGGGTAAAATTGAAAAAAGTTGAAAAAATATATTTTTGGACTTAGTCATTTTTACGGCGTTTATCAGACTTTCAGATAGGGGAAATGTCAGTGAGCGTTCCGATTTCAGTTCCAGAGCGATTCGTCCAATTAGTCTTTGATATTTAGTCATTTTCAGCCAATATTTTGGATTTTTGAAAATTTCACTTGTTTGTGAAAATATCCACTAAATGAGGGAATAATATGTGTGAGGGTACCCCAGGAGAGGTCCAAATGTGTGTGGGTAGAATATAAATCCCACTGGGGTAAAATTGAAAAAAGTTGAAAAAAAAATATTTTTGGACTTAGTCATTTTTACGGCGTTTATCAGACTTTCAGATAGGGGAAATGTCAGTGAGCGTTCCGATTTCAGTTCCAGAGCGATTCGCCCAATGAGTCCTTGATATTTAGTCGTTTTCAGCCAATATTTTGGATTTTTGAAAATTTCACTTGTTTGTGAAAATATCCACTAAATGAGGGAATAATATGTCTGAGGGTACCCCAGGAGAGTTCCAAATGTGTGTAGGTAGAATATATATCCCACGGGGGTAAAATTGAAAAGAGTTTAAAACATTTTTTTTTTGGACTTAGCCATTTTTCCGGCGTTTATCAGACTTTCAGACAGGGGAAATGTCATTGAGCGTTCCGATTTCAGTTCCAGAGCGATTCGCCCAATGAGTCCTTGATACTTAGTTGTTTTCAGCCAATATTTTGGATTTTTGAAAATTTCACTTGTTTGTGAAAATATCCACTAAATGAGGGAATAATATGTGTGAGGGTACCCCAGGAGAGTTCCAAATGTGTGTGGGTAGAATATATATCCCACGGGGGTAAAATTGAAAAGAGTTTAAAACATTTTTTTTTTGGACTTAGTCATTTTCCCGGCGTTTATCAGACTTTCAGGTAGGGGAAATGTCATTGAGCGTTCCGATTTCAGTTCCAGAGCGATTCGCCCAATGAGTCCTTGATACTTAGTTGTTTTCAACCAATATTTTGGATTTTTGAAAATTTCACTTGTTTGTGAAAATATCCACTATATGAGGGAATAATATGTGTGAGGGTACCCCAGGAGAGGTCCAAATGTGTGTGGGTAGAATATATATCCCACGTGGGTAAAATTGAAAAAAGTTGAAAAAAAATATTTTTGGACTTAGTCATTTTTACGGCGTTTATCAGACTTTCAGATACGGGAAATGTCAGTGAGCGTTCCGATTTCAGTTCCAGAGTGATTCGCCCAATAAGTCCTTGATATTTATTCGTTTTCAGCCAATATTTTGGATTTTTGAAAATTTCACTTTTTTGTGAAAATATCCACTAAATTAGGGAATAATATGTGTGAGGGTACCCCAGGAGAGGTCCAAATGTGTGTGGGTAGAATATATATCCCACGTGGGTAAAATTGAAAAAAGTTTAAAAAAAAAATTTTTGGACTTAGTCATTTTTACGGCGTTTATCAGACTTTCAGATAGGGGAAATGTCAGTGAGCGTTCCGATTTCAGTTCCAGAGCGATTCGCCCAATGAGTCCTTGATACTTAGTCGTTTTCAGCCAATATTTTGGATTTTTGAAAATTTCACTTTTTTGTGAAAATATCCACTAAATGAGGGAATAATATGTGTGAGGGTACTCCAGGAGAGTTCCAAATGTGGGTGGGTAGAATATATATCCCACGGGGGTAAAATTGAAAAAAGTTTAAAAAATTTTTTTTTTGGACTTAGTCATTTTTTCGGCGTTTATCAGACTATCAGATAGGGGAAATGTCAGTGAGCGTTCCGATTTCAGTTCCAGAGCGATTGGCCCAATGAGTCCTTGATATTTATTCATTTTCAACCAATATTTTGGATTTTTGAAAATTTCACTTTTTTGTGAAAATATCCACTAAATGAGGGAATAATATGTGTGAGGGTACCCCAGGAGAGGTCCAAATGTGTGTGGGTATAATATATATCCCACGGGGGTAAAATTGAAAAAAGTTGAAAAAAAAATTTTTTGGACTTAGTCATGTTTACGGCGTTTATCAGACATTCAGATAGGGGAAATGTCAGTGAGTGTTCCGATTTCAGTTCCAGAGCGATTCGACCAATGAGTCCTTGATATTTAGTCGTTTTCAGCCAATATTTTGGATTTTTGAAAATTTCACTTTTTTGTGAAAATATCCACTAAATGAGGGAATAATATGTGTGAGGGTACCCCAGGAGAGTTCCAAATGTGTGTAGGTAAAATATATATCCCACGTGGGTAAAATTGAAAAAAGTTGAAAAAAAAATATTTTTGGACTTAGTCATTTTTACGGCGTTTATCAGACTTTCAGATAGGGGAAATGTCAGTGAGCGTTCCGATTTCAGTTCCAGAGCGATTCGCCCAATGAGTCCTTGATATTTAGTCATTTTCAGCCAATATTTTGGATTTTTGAAAATTTCACTTGTTTGTGAAAATATCCACTAAATGAGGGAATAATATGTGTGAGGGTACCCCAGGAGAGGTCCAAATGTGTGTGGGTAGAACATAAATCCCACGGGGGTAAAATTGAAAAAAGTTGAAAAAAAATATTTTTGGACTTAGTCATTTTTACGGCGTTTATCAGACTTTCAGATAGGGGAAATGTCAGTGAGCGTTCCGATTTCAGTTCCAGAGCGATTCGCCCAATGAGTCCTTGATATTTAGTCGTTTTCAGCCAATATTTTGGATTTTTGAAAATTTCACTTGTTTGTGAAAATATCCACTAAATGAGGGAATAATATGTCTGAGGGTACCCCAGGAGAGTTCCAAATGTGTGTAGGTAGAATATATATCCCACAGGGGTAAAATTGAAAAAAGATGAAAAAAAATTTTTTTTGGACTTAGTCATTTTTTCGGCGTTTATCAGACTTTCAGATAGGGGAAATGTCAGTGAGCGTTCCGATTTCAGTTCCAGAGCGATTGGCCCAATGAGTCCTTGATATTTATTCATTTTCAACCAATATTTTGGATTTTTGAAAATTTCACTTTTTTGTGAAAATATCCACTAAATGAGGGAATAATATGTGTGAGGGTACCCCAGGAGAGGTCCAAATGTGTGTGGGTATAATATATATCCCACGGGGGTAAAATTGAAAAAAGTTGAAAAAAAAAATTTTTGGACTTAGTCATGTTTACGGCGTTTATCAGACATTCAGATAGGGGAAATGTCAGTGAGTGTTCCGATTTCAGTTCCAGAGCGATTCGACCAATGAGTCCTTGATATTTAGTCGTTTTCAGCCAATATTTTGGATTTTTGAAAATTTCACTTTTTTGTGAAAATATCCACTAAATGAGGGAATAATATGTGTGAGGGTACCCCAGGAGAGTTCCAAATGTGTGTAGGTAAAATATATATCCCACGTTGGTAAAATTGAAAAAAGTTGAAAAAAAATATTTTTGGACTTAGTCATTTTTACGGCGTTTATCAGACTTTCAGATAGGGGAAATGTCAGTGAGCGTTCCGATTTCAGTTCCAGAGCAATTCGCCCAATGAGTCCTTGATATTTAGTCATTTTCAGCCAATATTTTGGATTTTTGAAAATTTCACTTGTTTGTGAAAATATCCACTAAATGAGGGAATAATATGTGTGAGGGTACCCCAGGAGAGGTCCAAATGTGTGTGGGTAGAACATAAATCCCACGGGGGTAAAATTGAAAAAAGTTGAAAAAAAATATTTTTGGACTTAGTCATTTTTACGGCGTTTATCAGACTTTCAGATAGGGGAAATGTCAGTGAGCATTCCGATTTCAGTTCCAGAGCGATTCGCCCAATGAGTCCTTGATATTTAGTCGTTTTCAGCCAATATTTTGGATTTTTGAAAATTTCACTTGTTTGTGAAAATATCCACTAAATGAGGGAATAATATGTCTGAGGGTACCCCAGGAGAGTTACAAATGTGTGTAGGTAGAATATATATCCCACAGGGGTAAAATTGAAAAAAGATGAAAAAAAATTTTTTTTGGACTTAGTAATTTTTTTGCCGTTTATCAGACTTTCAGATAGGGGAAATGTCAGTGAGCGTTCCGATTTCAGTTCCAGAGTGATTCGCCCAATGAGTCCTTGATATTTATTCGTTTTCAGCCAATATTTTGGATTTTTGAAAATTTCACTTTTTTGTGAAAATATCCACTAAATTAGGGAATAATATGTGTGAGGGTACCCCAGGAGAGGTCCAAATGTGTGTGGGTAGAATATATATCCCACGTGGGTAAAATTGAAAAAAGTTTAAAAAAAAAATTTTTGGACTTAGTCATTTTTACGGCGTTTATCAGACTTTCAGATAGGGGAAATGTCAGTGAGCGTTCCGATTTCAGTTCCAGAGCGATTCGCACAATGAGTCCATGATATTTAGTCGTTTTCAGCCAATATTTTGGATTTTTGAATATTTCACTTGTTTGTGAAAATATCCACTAAATGAGGGAATAATATGTCTGAGGGTACCCCAGGAGAGTTCCAAATGTGTGTAGGTAGAATAAATATCCCACGGGGGTAAAATTGAAAAAAGTTGAAAAAAAATATTTTTGGACTTAGTCATTTTTACGCCGTTTATCAGACTTTCAGATATGGGAAATGTCAGTGAGCGTTCCGATTTCAGTTCCAGAGCGATTCGCCCAATGAGTCCTTGATATTTAGTCTTTTCAGCCAATATTTTGGATTTTTGAAAATTTCACTTGTTTGTGAAAATATCCACTAAATGAGGGAATAATATGTGTGAGGGTACTCCAGGAGAGTTCCAAATGTGGGTGGGTAGAATATATATCCCACGGGGGTAAAATTGAAAAAAGATTAAAAAATTTTTTTTTTGGACTTAGTCATTTTTTCGGCGTTTATCAGACTTTCAGATAGAGGAAATGTCAGTGAGCGTTCCGATTTCAGTTCCAGAGCGATTGGCCCAATGAGTCCTTGATATTTATTCATTTTCAACCAATATTTTGGATTTTTGAAAATTTCACTTTTTTGTGAAAATATCCACTAAATGAGGGAATAATATGTGTGAGGGTACCCAAGGAGAGGTACAAATGTGTGTGGGTATAATATATATCCCACGGGGGTAAAATTGAAAAAAGTTGAAAAAAAAAATTTTTGGACTTAGTCATGTTTACGGCGTTTATCAGACATTCAGATAGGGGAAATGTCAGTGAGTGTTCCGATTTCAGTTCCAGAGCGATTCGACCAATGAGTCCTTGATATTTAGTCGTTTTCAGCCAATATTTTGGATTTTTGAAAATTTCACTTTTTTGTGAAAATATCCACTAAATGAGGGAATAATATGTGTGAGGGTACCCCAGGAGAGTTCCAAATGTGTGTAGGTAAAATATATATCCCACGTGGGTAAAATTGAAAAAAGTTGAAAAAAAATATTTTTGGACTTAGTCATTTTTACAGCGTTTATCAGACTTTCAGATAGGGGAAATGTCAGTGAGCGTTCCGATTTCAGTTCCAGAGCGATTCGCCCAATGAGTCCTTGATATTTAGTCATTTTCAGCCAATATTTTGGATTTTTGAAAATTTCACTTGTTTGTGAAAATATCCACTAAATGAGGGAATAATATGTGTGAGGGTACCCCAGGAGAGGTCCAAATGTGTGTGGGTAGAACATAAATCCCACGGGGGTAAAATTGAAAAAAGTTGAAAAAAAATATTTTTGGACTTAGTCATTTTTACGGCGTTTATCAGACTTTCAGATAGGGGAAATGTCAGTGAGCATTCCGATTTCAGTTCCAGAGCGATTCGCTCAATGAGTCCTTGATATTTATTCGTTTTCAACCAATATTTTGGATTTTTGAAAATTTCACTTTTTTGTGAAAATATCCACTAAATGAGGGAATAATATGTGTGAGGGTACCCCAGGAGAGGTCCAAATGTGTGTGGGTAGAATATATATCCCACGTGGGTAAAATTGAAAAAAGTTGAAAAAAAAAATTTTTGGACTTAGTCATGTTTACGGCGTTTATCAGACATTCAGATAGGGGAAATGTCAGTGAGTGTTCCGATTTCAGTTCCAGAGCGATTCGACCAATGAGTCCTTGATATTTAGTCGTTTTCAGCCAATATTTTGGATTTTTGAAAATTTCACTTTTTTGTGAAAATATCCACTAAATGAGGGAATAATATGTGTGAGGGTACCCCAGGAGAGTTCCAAATGTGTGTAGGTAAAATATATATCCCACGTGGGTAAAATTGAAAAAAGTTGAAAAAAAATATTTTTGGACTTAGTCATTTTTACAGCGTTTATCAGACTTTCAGATAGGGGAAATGTCAGTGAGCGTTCCGATTTCAGTTCCAGAGCGATTCGCCCAATGAGTCCTTGATATTTAGTCATTTTCAGCCAATATTTTGGATTTTTGAAAATTTCACTTGTTTGTGAAAATATCCACTAAATGAGGGAATAATATGTGTGAGGGTACCCCAGGAGAGGTCCAAATGTGTGTGGGTAGAACATAAATCCCACGGGGGTAAAATTGAAAAAAGTTGAAAAAAAATATTTTTGGACTTAGTCATTTTTACGGCGTTTATCAGACTTTCAGATAGGGGAAATGTCAGTGAGCATTCCGATTTCAGTTCCAGAGCGATTCGCTCAATGAGTCCTTGATATTTATTCGTTTTCAACCAATATTTTGGATTTTTGAAAATTTCACTTTTTTGTGAAAATATCCACTAAATGAGGGAATAATATGTGTGAGGGTACCCCAGGAGAGGTAAAAATGTGTGTGGGTAGAATATATATCCCACGTGGGTAAAATTGAAAAAAGTTGAAAAAAAAAATTTTTGGACTTAGTCATGTTTACGGCGTTTATCAGACATTCAGATAGGGGAAATGTCAGTGAGTGTTCCGATTTCAGTTCCAGAGCGATTCGACCAATGAGTCCTTGATATTTAGTCGTTTTCAGCCAATATTTTGGATTTTTGAAAATTTCACTTGTTTGTGAAAATATCCACTAAATGAGGGAATAATATGTCTGAGGGTACCCCAGGAGAGTTCCAAATGTGTGTAGGTAAAATATATATCCCACGTGGGTAAAATTGAAAAAAGTTGAAAAAAAATATTTTTGGACTTAGTCATTTTTACGGCGTTTATCAGACTTTCAGATAGGGGAAATGTCAGTGAGCGTTCCGATTTCAGTTCCAGAGCGATTCGTCCAATGAGTCCTTGATATTTAGTCATTTTCAGCCAATATTTTGGATTTTTGAAAATTTCACTTGTTTGTGAAAATATCCACTAAATGAGGGAATAATATGTGTGAGGGTACCCCAGGAGAGGTCTAAATGTGTGTGGGTAGAATATAAATCCCACGGGGTAAAATTGAAAAAAGTTGAAAAAAAATATTTTTGGACTTAGTCATTTTTACGGCGTTTATCAGACTTTCAGATAGGGGAAATGTCAGTGAGCGTTCCGATTTCAGTTCCAGAGCGATTCGCACAATGAGTCCATGATATTTAGTCGTTTTCAGCCAATATTTTGGATTTTTGAAAATTTCACTTGTTTGTGAAAATATCCACTAAATGAGGGAATAATATGTCTGAGGGTACCCCAGGAGAGTTCCAAATGTGTGTAGGTAGAATAAATATCCCACGGGGGTAAAATTGAAAAAAGTTGAAAAAAAATATTTTTGGACTTAGTCATTTTTACGGCGTTTATCAGACTTTCAGATAGGGGAAATGTCAGTGAGCGTTCCGATTTCAGTTCCAGAGCGATTCGCCCAATGAGTCCTTGATATTTAGTCGTTTTCAGCCAATATTTTGGATTTTTGAAATTTTCACTTGTTTGTGAAAATATCCACTAAATTGGAGAATAATATGTGTGAGGGTACCCCAGGAGAGGTCCAAATGTGTGTGGGTAGAATATATATCCCACAGGGGTAAAATTGAAAAAAGTTGAAAAAAAATATTTTTGGACTTAGTCATTTTTACGGCGTTTATCAGACTTTCAGATAGGGGAAATGTCAGTGAGCGTTCCGATTTCAGTTCCAGAGCGATTCGCCCAATGAGTCCTTGATATTTAGTCTTTTCAGCCAATATTTTGGATTTTTGAAAATTTCACTTGTTTGTGAAAATATCCACTAAATGAGGGAATAATATGTGTGCGGGTACCCCAGGAGAGTTCCAAATGTGTGTATGTAAAATATATATCCCACGGGGGTAAAATTGAAAAAAGTTGAAAAAAAATTTTTTTTGGACTTAGTCATTTTTCCGGCGTTTATCAGACTTTCAGATAGGGGAAATGTCAGTGAGCGTTCCGATTTCAGTTCCAGAGCGATTGGCCCAATGAGTCCTTGATATTTATTCGTTTTCAACCAATATTTTGGATTTTTGAAAATTTCACTTTTTTGTGAAAATATCCACTAAATGAGGGAATAATATGTGTGAGGGTACCCCAGGAGAGTTCCAAATGTGTGTGGGTAGAATATATATCCCACGGGGGTAAAATTGAAAAAAGTTTAACAAATTTTTTTTTGGACTTAGTCATTTTTCCGGCGTTTATCAGACTTTCAGATAGGGGAAATGTCATTTAGCGTTCCAATTTCAGTTCCACAGCGATTCGCCCAATGAGTCCTTGATATTTATTCGTTTTCAACCAATATTTTGGATTTTTGAAAATTTCACTTGTTTGTGAAAATATCCACTATATGAGGGAATAATATGTGTGAGGGTACCCCAGGAGAGTTCCAAATGTGTGTAGGTAGAATATATATCCCACAGGGGTAAAATTGAAAAAAGATGAAAAAATTTTTTTTTGGTCTTAGTAATTTTTTCGGCGTTTATCAGACTTTCAGATAGGGGAAATGTCAGTGAGCGTTCCGATTTCAGTTCCAGAGCGATTCGCTCAATGAGTCCTTGATATTTATTCGTTTTCAGCCAATATTTTGGATTTTTGAAAATTTCACTTTTTTGTGAAAATATCCACTAAATGAGGGAATAATATGTGTGAGGGTACCCCAGGAGAGGTCCAAATGTGTGTGGGTAGAATATATATCCCACGTGGGTAAAATTGAAAAAAAATATTTTTGGACTTAGTCATTTTTACGGCGTTTATCAGACTTTCAGATAGGGGAAATGTCAGTGAGCGTTCCGATTTCAGTTCCAGAGCGATTCGCCCAATGAGTCCTTGATATTTAGTCGTTTTCAACCAATATTTTGGATTTTTGAAAATTTCACTTTTTTGTGAAAATATCCACTAAATGAGGGAATAATATGTGTGAGGGTACCCCAGGAGAGGTCCAAATGTGTGTGGGTAGAATAAATATCCCACAGGGGTAAAATTGAAAAAAGATGAAAAAAATTTTTTTTTGGACATAGTAATTTTTTTGCCATTTATCAGACTTTCAGATAGGGGAAATGTCAGTGAGCGTTCCGATTTCAGTTCCAGAGCGATTCGCCCAATGAGTCCTTGATATTTTTTCGTTTTCAGCCAATATTTTGGATTTTTGAATATTTCACTTTTTTGTGAAAATATCCACTAAATTAGGGAATAATATGTCTGAGGGTACCCCAGGAGAGTTCCAAATGTGTGTAGGTAGAATAAATATCCCACGGGGGTAAAATTGAAAAAAGTTGAAAAAAAATATTTTTGGACTTAGTCATTTTTACGCCGTTTATCAGACTTTCAGATATGGGAAATGTCAGTGAGCGTTCCGATTTCAGTTCCAGAGCGATTCGCCCAATGAGTCCTTGATATTTAGTCTTTTCAGCCAATATTTTGGATTTTTGAAAATTTCACTTGTTTGTGAAAATATCCACTAAATGAGGGAATAATATGTGTGAGGGTACTCCAGGAGAGTTCCAAATGTGGGTGGGTAGAATATATATCCCACGGGGGTAAAATTGAAAAAAGATTAAAAAATTTTTTTTTTGGACTTAGTCATTTTTTCGGCGTTTATCAGACTTTCAGATAGAGGAAATGTCAGTGAGCGTTCCGATTTCAGTTCCAGAGCGATTGGCCCAATGAGTCCTTGATATTTATTCATTTTCAACCAATATTTTGGATTTTTGAAAATTTCACTTTTTTGTGAAAATATCCACTAAATGAGGGAATAATATGTGTGAGGGTACCCAAGGAGAGGTCCAAATGTGTGTGGGTATAATATATATCCCACGGGGGTAAAATTGAAAAAAAGTTGAAAAAAAAAATTTTTGGACTTAGTCATGTTTACGCCGTTTATCAGACATTCAGATAGGGGAAATGTCAGTGAGTGTTCCGATTTCAGTTCCAGAGCGATTCGACCAATGAGTCCTTGATATTTAGTCGTTTTCAGCCAATATTTTGGATTTTTGAAAATTTCACTTTTTTGTGAAAATATCCACTAAATGAGGGAATAATATGTGTGAGGGTACCCCAGGAGAGTTCCAAATGTGTGTAGGTAAAATATATATCCCACGTGGGTAAAATTGAAAAAAGTTGAAAAAAAATATTTTTGGACTTAGTCATTTTTACGGCGTTTATCAGACTTTCAGATAGGGGAAATGTCAGTGAGCGTTCCGATTTCAGTTCCAGAGCGATTCGCCCAATGAGTCCTTGATATTTAGTCATTTTCAGCCAATATTTTGGATTTTTGAAAATTTCACTTGTTTGTGAAAATATCCACTAAATGAGGGAATAATATGTGTGAGGGTACCCCAGGAGAGGTCCAAATGTGTGTGGGTAGAACATAAATCCCACGGGGGTAAAATTGAAAAAAGTTGAAAAAAAATATTTTTGGACTTAGTCATTTTTACGGCGTTTATCAGACTTTCAGATAGGGGAAATGTCAGTGAGCATTCCGATTTCAGTTCCAGAGCGATTCGCCCAATGAGTCCTTGATATTTAGTCGTTTTCAGCCAATATTTTGGATTTTTGAAAATTTCACTTGTTTGTGAAAATATCCACTAAATGAGGGAATAATATGTCTGAGGGTACCCCAGGAGAGTTCCAAATGTGTGTAGGTAGAATAAATATCCCACGGGGGTAAAATTGAAAAAAGTTGAAAAAAAATATTTTTGGACTTAGTCATTTTTACGCCGTTTATCAGACTTTCAGATATGGGAAATGTCAGTGAGCGTTCCGATTTCAGTTCCAGAGCGATTCGCCCAATGAGTCCTTGATATTTAGTCTTTTCAGCCAATATTTTGGATTTTTGAAAATTTCACTTGTTTGTGAAAATATCCACTAAATGAGGGAATAATATGTGTGAGGGTACTCCAGGAGAGTTCCAAATGTGGGTGGGTAGAATATATATCCCACGGGGGTAAAATTGAAAAAAGATTAAAAAATTTTTTTTTTGGACTTAGTCATTTTTTCGGCGTTTATCAGACTTTCAGATAGAGGAAATGTCAGTGAGCGTTCCGATTTCAGTTCCAGAGCGATTGGCCCAATGAGTCCTTGATATTTATTCATTTTCAACCAATATTTTGGATTTTTGAAAATTTCACTTTTTTGTGAAAATATCCACTAAATGAGGGAATAATATGTGTGAGGGTACCCAAGGAGAGGTCCAAATGTGTGTGGGTATAATATATATCCCACGGGGGTAAAATTGAAAAAAAGTTGAAAAAAAAAATTTTTGGACTTAGTCATGTTTACGGCGTTTATCAGACATTCAGATAGGGGAAATGTCAGTGAGTGTTCCGATTTCAGTTCCAGAGCGATTCGACCAATGAGTCCTTGATATTTAGTCGTTTTCAGCCAATATTTTGGATTTTTGAAAATTTCACTTTTTTGTGAAAATATCCACTAAATGAGGGAATAATATGTGTGAGGGTACCCCAGGAGAGGTCCAAATGTGTGTGGGTAGAATATATATCCCACGTGGGTAAAATTGAAAAAAGTTTAAAAAAAAAATTTTTGGACTTAGTCATTTTTACGGCGTTTATCAGACTTTCAGATAGGGGAAATGTCAGTGAGCGTTCCGATTTCAGTTCCAGAGCGATTCTCACAATGAGTCCATGATATTTAGTCGTTTTCAGCCAATATTTTGGATTTTTGAAAATTTCACTTGTTTGTGAAAATATCCACTAAATGAGGGAATAATATGTCTGAGGGTACCCCAGGAGAGTTCCAAATGTGTGTAGGTAGAATAAATATCCCACGGGGGTAAAATTGAAAAAAGTTGAAAAAAAATATTTTTGGACTTAGTCATTTTTACGGCGTTTATCAGACTTTCAGATAGGGGAAATGTCAGTGAGCGTTCCGATTTCAGTTCCAGAGCGAATCGCCCAATGAGTCCTTGATATTTAGTAGTTTTCAGCCAATATTTTGGATTTTTGAAATTTTCACTTGTTTGTGAAAATATCCACTAAATTGGAGAATAATATGTGTGAGGGTACCCCAGGAGAGGTCCAAATGTGTGTGGGTAGAATATATATCACACAGGGGTAAAATTGAAAAAAGTTGAAAAAAATATTTTTGGACTTAGTCATTTTTACGCCGTTTATCAGACTTTCAGATAGGGGAAATGTCAGTGAGCGTTCCGATTTCAGTTCCAGAGCGATTCGCCCAATGAGTCCTTGATATTTAGTCTTTTCAGCCAATATTTTGGATTTTTGAAAATTTCACTTGTTTGTGAAAATATCCACTAAATGAGGGAATAATATGTGTGAGGGTACTCCAGGAGAGTTCCAAATGTGGGTGGGTAGAATATATATCCCACGGGGGTAAAATTGAAAAAAGATTAAAAAATTTTTTTTTTGGACTTAGTCATTTTTTCGGCGTTTATCAGACTTTCAGATAGGGGAAATGTCAGTGAGCGTTCCGATTTCAGTTCCAGAGCGATTGGCCCAATGAGTCCTTGATATTTATTCATTTTCAACCAATATTTTGGATTTTTGAAAATTTCACTTTTTTGTGAAAATATCCACTAAATGAGGGAATAATATGTGTGAGGGTACCCCAGGAGAGGTCCAAATGTGTGTGGGTATAATATATATCCCACGTGGGTAAAATTGAAAAAAGTTGAAAAAAAAAATTTTTGGACTTAGTCATTTTTACGGCGTTTATCAGACTTTCAGATAGGGGAAATGTCAGTGAGCGTTCCGATTTCAGTTCCAGAGCGATTCGCCCAATGAGTCCTTGATACTTAGTCGTTTTCAGCCAATATTTTGGATTTTTGAAAATTTCACTTTTTTGTGAAAATATCCACTAAATGAGGGAATAATATGTGTGAGGGTACTCCAGGAGAGTTCCAAATGTGGGTGGGTAGAATATATATCCCACGGGGGTAAAATTGAAAAAAGTTTAAAAAATTTTTTTTTTGGACTTAGTCATTTTTTCGGCGTTTATCAGACTTTCAGATAGGGGAAATGTCAGTGAGCGTTCCGATTTCAGTTCCAGAGCGATTGGCCCAATGAGTCCTTGATATTTATTCATTTTCAACCAATATTTTGGATTTTTGAAAATTTCACTTTTTTGTGAAAATATCCACTAAATGAGGGAATAATATGTGTGAGGGTACCCCAGGAGAGGTCCAAATGTGTGTGGGTATAATATGTATCCCACGTGGGTAAAATTGAAAAAAGTTGAAAAAAAAAATTTTTGGACTTAGTCATTTTTACGGCGTTTATCAGACTTTCAGATAGTGGAAATGTCAGTGAGCGTTCCGATTTCAGTTCCAGAGCGATTCGCCCAATGAGTCCTTGATATTTAGTCGTTTTCAGACAATATTTTGGATTTTTGAAAAATTCACTTGTTTGTGAAAATATCCACTAAATGAGGGAATAATATGTGTGAGGTTACCCCAGGAGAGTTCCAAATGTGTGTAAGTAAAATATATATCTCACGGGGGTAAAATTGAAAAAAGTTGAAAAAAAATTTTTTTTGGACTTAGTCATTTTTCCGGCGTTTATCAGACTTTCAGATAGGGGAAATGTCAGTGAGCGTTCCGATTTCAGTTCCAGAGCGATTCGCTCAATGAGTCCTTGATATTTATTCGTTTTCAACCAATATTTTGGATTTTTGAAAATTTCACTTTTTTGTGAAAATATCCACTAAATGAGGGAATAATATGTGTGAGGGTACCCCAGGAGAGGTCCAAATGTGTGTGGGTAGAATATATATCCCACGTGGGTAAAATTGAAAAAAGTTGAAAAAAAAAATTTTTGGACTTAGTCATGTTTACAGCGTTTATCAGACATTCAGATAGGGGAAATGTCAGTGAGTGTTCCGATTTCAGTTCCAGAGCGATTCGACCAATGAGTCCTTGATATTTAGTCGTTTTCAGCCAATATTTTGGATTTTTGAAAATTTCACTTGTTTGTGAAAATATCCACTAAATGAGGGAATAATATGTCTGAGGGTACCCCAGGAGAGTTCCAAATGTGTGTAGGTAAAATATATATCCCACGTGGGTAAAATTGAAAAAAGTTGAAAAAAAATATTTTTGGACTTAGTCATTTTTACGGCGTTTATCAGACTTTCAGATAGGGGAAATGTCAGTGAGCGTTCCGATTTCAGTTCCAGAGCGATTCGTCCAATGAGTCCTTGATATTTAGTCATTTTCAGCCAATATTTTGGATTTTTGAAAATTTCACTTGTTTGTGAAAATATCCACTAAATGAGGGAATAATATGTGTGAGGGTACCCCAGGAGAGGTCCAAATGTGTGTGGGTAGAATATAAATCCCACGGGGGTAAAATTGAAAAAAGTTGAAAAAAAATATTTTTGGACTTAGTCATTTTTACGGCGTTTATCAGACTTTCAGATAGGGGAAATGTCGGTGAGCGTTCCGATTTCAGTTCCAGAGCGATTCGCACAATGAGTCCATGATATTTAGTCGTTTTCAGCCAATATTTTGGATTTTTGAAAATTTCACTTGTTTGTGAAAATATCCACTAAATGAGGGAATAATATGTCTGAGGGTACCCCAGGAGAGTTCCAAATGTGTGTAGGTAGAATAAATATCCCACGGGGGTAAAATTGAAAAAAGTTGAAAAAAAATATTTTTGGACTTAGTCATTTTTACGGCGTTTATCAGACTTTCAGATAGGGGAAATGTCAGTGAGCGCTCCGATTTCAGTTCCAGAGCGATTCGCCCAATGAGTCCTTGATATTTAGTCGTTTTCAGCCAATATTTTGGATTTTTGAAATTTTCACTTGTTTGTGAAAATATCCACTAAATTGGAGAATAATATGTGTGAGGGTACCCCAGGAGAGGTCCAAATGTGTGTGGGTAGAATATATATCCCACGGGGGTAAAATTGAAAAAAGTTTAACAAATTTTTTTTTGGACTTAGTCATTTTTCCGGCGTTTATCAGACTTTCAGATAGGGGAAATGTCATTGAGCGTTCCAATTTCAGTTCCACAGCGATTCGCCCAATGAGTCCTTGATATTTATTCGTTTTCAACCAATATTTTGGATTTTTGAAAATTTCACTTGTTTGTGAAAATATCCACTATATGAGGGAATAATATGTGTGAGGGTACCCCAGGAGAGTTCCAAATGTGTGTAGGTAGAATATATATCCCACAGGGGTAAAATTGAAAAAAGATGAAAAAATTTTTTTTTGGACTTAGTAATTTTTTCGGCGTTTATCAGACTTTCAGATAGGGGAAATGTCAGTGAGCGTTCCGATTTCAGTTCCAGAGCGATTCGCTCAATGAGTCCTTGATATTTATTCGTTTTCAGCCAATATTTTGGATTTTTGAAAATTTCACTTTTTTGTGAAAATATCCACTAAATGAGGGAATAATATGTGTGAGGGTACCCCAGGAGAGGTCCAAATGTGTGTGGGTAGAATATATATCCCACGTGGGTAAAATTGAAAAAAAATATTTTTGGACTTAGTCATTTTTACGGCGTTTATCAGACTTTCAGATAGGGGAAATGTCAGTGAGCGTTCCGATTTCAGTTCCAGAGCGATTCGCCCAATGAGTCCTTGATATTTAGTCGTTTTCAACCAATATTTTGGATTTTTGAAAATTTCACTTTTTTGTGAAAATATCCACTAAATGAGGGAATAATATGTGTGAGGGTACCCCAGGAGAGGTCCAAATGTGTGTGGGTAGAATAAATATCCCCCAGGGGTAAAATTGAAAAAAGATGAAAAAAATTTTTTTTTGGACTTAGTAATTTTTTTGCCATTTATCAGACTTTCAGATAGGGGAAATGTCAGTGAGCGTTCCGATTTCAGTTCCAGAGCGATTCGCCCAATGAGTCCTTGATATTTATTCGTTTTCAGCCAATATTTTGGATTTTTGAAAATTTCACTTTTTTGTGAAAATATCCACTAAATTAGGGAATAATATGTCTGAGGGTACCGCAGGAGAGTTCCAAATGTGTGTAGGTAGAATAAATATCCCACGGGGGTAAAATTGAAAAAAGTTGAAAAAAAATATTTTTGGACTTAGTCATTTTTACGGCGTTTATCAGACTTTCAGATAGGGGAAATGTCAGTGAGCGTTCCGATTTCAGTTCCAGAGCGATTCGCCCAATGAGTCCTTGATATTTAGTCGTTTTCAGCCAATATTTTGGATTTTTGAAATTTTCACTTGTTTGTGAAAATATCCACTAAATTGGAGAATAATATGTGTGAGGGTACCCCAGGAGAGGTCCAAATGTGTGTGGGTAGAATATATATCCCACAGGGGTAAAATTGAAAAAAGTTGAAAAAAAATATTTTTGGACTTAGTCATTTTTACGGCGTTTATCAGACTTTCAGATAGGGGAAATGTCAGTGAGCGTTCCGATTTCAGTTCCAGAGCGATTCGCCCAATGAGTCCTTGATATTTAGTCTTTTCAGCCAATATTTTGGATTTTTGAAAATTTCACTTGTTTGTGAAAATATCCACTAAATGAGGGAATAATATGTGTGAGGGTACCCCAGGAGAGTTCCAAATGTGTGTATGTAAAATATATATCCCACGGGGGTAAAATTGAAAAAAGTTGAAAAAAAATTTTTTTTGGACTTAGTCATTTTTCCGGCGTTTATCAGACTTTCAGATAGGGGAAATGTCAGTGAGCGCTCCGATTTCAGTTCCAGAGCGATTCGCCCAATGAGTCCTTGATATTTAGTCGTTTTCAGCCAATATTTTGGATTTTTGAAATTTTCACTTGTTTGTGAAAATATCCACTAAATTGGAGAATAATATGTGTGAGGGTACCCCAGGAGAGGTCCAAATGTGTGTGGGTAGAATATATATCCCACGGGGGTAAAATTGAAAAAAGTTTAACAAATTTTTTTTTGGACTTAGTCATTTTTCCGGCGTTTATCAGACTTTCAGATAGGGGAAATGTCATTGAGCGTTCCAATTTCAGTTCCACAGCGATTCGCCCAATGAGTCCTTGATATTTATTCGTTTTCAACCAATATTTTGGATTTTTGAAAATTTCACTTGTTTGTGAAAATATCCACTATATGAGGGAATAATATGTGTGAGGGTACCCCAGGAGAGTTCCAAATGTGTGTAGGTAGAATATATATCCCACAGGGGTAAAATTGAAAAAAGATGAAAAAATTTTTTTTTGGACTTAGTAATTTTTTCGGCGTTTATCAGACTTTCAGATAGGGGAAATGTCAGTGAGCGTTCCGATTTCAGTTCCAGAGCGATTCGCTCAATGAGTCCTTGATATTTATTCGTTTTCAGCCAATATTTTGGATTTTTGAAAATTTCACTTTTTTGTGAAAATATCCACTAAATGAGGGAATAATATGTGTGAGGGTACCCCAGGAGAGGTCCAAATGTGTGTGGGTAGAATATATATCCCACGTGGGTAAAATTGAAAAAAAATATTTTTGGACTTAGTCATTTTTACGGCGTTTATCAGACTTTCAGATAGGGGAAATGTCAGTGAGCGTTCCGATTTCAGTTCCAGAGCGATTCGCCCAATGAGTCCTTGATATTTAGTCGTTTTCAACCAATATTTTGGATTTTTGAAAATTTCACTTTTTTGTGAAAATATCCACTAAATGAGGGAATAATATGTGTGAGGGTACCCCAGGAGAGGTCCAAATGTGTGTGGGTAGAATAAATATCCCACAGGGGTAAAATTGAAAAAAGATGAAAAAAATTTTTTTTTGGACTTAGTAATTTTTTTGCCATTTATCAGACTTTCAGATAGGGGAAATGTCAGTGAGCGTTCCGATTTCAGTTCCAGAGCGATTCGCCCAATGAGTCCTTGATATTTATTCGTTTTCAGCCAATATTTTGGATTTTTGAAAATTTCACTTTTTTGTGAAAATATCCACTAAATTAGGGAATAATATGTCTGAGGGTACCGCAGGAGAGTTCCAAATGTGTGTAGGTAGAATAAATATCCCACGGGGGTAAAATTGAAAAAAGTTGAAAAAAAATATTTTTGGACTTAGTCATTTTTACGGCGTTTATCAGACTTTCAGATAGGGGAAATGTCAGTGAGCGTTCCGATTTCAGTTCCAGAGCGATTCGCCCAATGAGTCCTTGATATTTAGTCGTTTTCAGCCAATATTTTGGATTTTTGAAATTTTCACTTGTTTGTGAAAATATCCACTAAATTGGAGAATAATATGTGTGAGGGTACCCCAGGAGAGGTCCAAATGTGTGTGGGTAGAATATATATCCCACAGGGGTAAAATTGAAAAAAGTTGAAAAAAAATATTTTTGGACTTAGTCATTTTTACGGCGTTTATCAGACTTTCAGATAGGGGAAATGTCAGTGAGCGTTCCGATTTCAGTTCCAGAGCGATTCGCCCAATGAGTCCTTGATATTTAGTCTTTTCAGCCAATATTTTGGATTTTTGAAAATTTCACTTGTTTGTGAAAATATCCACTAAATGAGGGAATAATATGTGTGAGGGTACCCCAGGAGAGTTCCAAATGTGTGTATGTAAAATATATATCCCACGGGGGTAAAATTGAAAAAAGTTGAAAAAAAATTTTTTTTGGACTTAGTCATTTTTCCGGCGTTTATCAGACTTTCAGATAGGGGAAATGTCATTGAGCGTTCCGATTTCAGTTCCAGAGCGATTCGCCCAATGAGTCCTTGATACTTAGTTGTTTTCAGCCAATATTTTGGATTTTTGAAAATTTCACTTGTTTGTGAAAATATCCACTAAATGAGGGAATAATATGTGTGAGGGTACCCCAGGAGAGGTCCAAATGTGTGTGGGTAGAATATATATCCCACGGGGGTAAAATTGAAAAAAGTTTAACAAATTTTTTTTTGGACTTAGTCATTTTTCCGGCGTTTATCAGACTTTCAGATAGGGGAAATGTCATTGAGCGTTCCGATTTCAGTTCCAGAGCGATTCGCCCAATGAGTCCTTGATACTTAGTTGTTTTCAGCCAATATTTTGGATTTTTGAAAATTTCACTTGTTTGTGAAAATATCCACTAAATGAGGGAATAATATGTGTGAGGGTACCCCAGGAGAGGTCCAAATGTGTGTGGGTAGAATATATATCCCACGGGGGTAAAATTGAAAAAAGTTTAACAAATTTTTTTTTGGACTTAGTCATTTTTCCGGCGTTTATCAGACTTTCAGATAGGGGAAATGTCATTGAGCGTTCCAATTTCAGTTCCACAGCGATTCGCCCAATGAGTCCTTGATATTTATTCGTTTTCAACCAATATTTTGGATTTTTGAAAATTTCACTTGTTTGTGAAAATATCCACTATATGAGGGAATAATATGTGTGAGGGTACCCCAGGAGAGTTCCATATGTGTGTAGGTAGAATATATATCCCACAGGGGTAAAATTGAAAAAAGATGAAAAAATTTTTTTTTGGACTTAGTAATTTTTTCGGCGTTTATCAGACTTTCAGATAGGGGAAATGTCAGTGAGCGTTCCGATTTCACTTCCAGAGCGATTCGCTCAATGAGTCCTTGATATTTATTCGTTTTCAGCCAATATTTTGGATTTTTGAAAATTTCACTTTTTTGTGAAAATATCCACTAAATGAGGGAATAATATGTGTGAGGGTACCCCAGGAGAGGTCCAAATGTGTGTGGGTAGAATATATATCCCACGTGGGTAAAATTGAAAAAAAATATTTTTGGACTTAGTCATTTTTACGGCGTTTATCAGACTTTCAGATAGGGGAAATGTCAGTGAGCGTTCCGATTTCAGTTCCAGAGCGATTCGCCCAATGAGTCCTTGATATTTAGTCGTTTTCAACCAATATTTTGGATTTTTGAAAATTTCACTTTTTTGTGAAAATATCCACTAAATGAGGGAATAATATGTGTGAGGGTACCCCAGGAGAGGTCCAAATGTGTGTGGGTAGAATATATATCCCACGGGGGTAAAATTGAAAAAAGTTGAAAAAAAATATTTTTGGACTTAGTCATTTTTACGGCGTTTATCAGACTTTCAGATAGGGGAAATGTCAGTGAGCGTTCCGATTTCAGTTCCAGAGCGATTCGCCCAATGAGTCCTTGATATTTAGTCGTTTTCAGCCAATATTTTGGATTTTTGAAAATTTCACTTGTTTGTGAAAATATCCACTAAATGAGGTAATAATATGTCTGAGGGTACCCCAGGAGAGTTCCAAATGTGTGTAGGTAGAATATATATCCCACAGGGGTAAAATTGAAAAAAGATGAAAAAAATTTTTTTTTGGACTTAGTAATTTTTTTGCCGTTTATCAGACTTTCAGATAGGGGAAATGTCAGTGAGCGTTCCGATTTCAGTTCCAGAGCGATTCGCCCAATGAGTCCTTGATATTTATTCGTTTTCAGCCAATATTTTGGATTTTTGAAAATTTCACTTTTTTGTGAAAATATCCACTAAATTAGGGAATAATATGTGTGAGGGTACCCCAGGAGAGTTCCAATTGTGTGTAGGTAGAATATATATCCCACGTGTGTAAAATTGAAAAAAGTTGAAAAAAAATATTTTTGGACTTAGTCATTTTTACGGCATTTATCAGACTTTCAGATAGTGGAAATGTCAGTGAGCGTTCCGATTTCAGTTCCAGAGCGATTCGCCCAATGAGTCCTTGATATTTAGTCGTTTTCAGACATTATTTTGGATTTTTGAAAATTTCACTTGTTTGTGAAAATATCCACTAAATGAGGGAATAATATGTCTGAGGGTACCCCAGGAGAGGTCCAAATGTGTGTGGGTAGAATATATATCCCACGGGGTAAAATTGAAAAAAGTTTAAAAAAATTTTTTTTTGGACTGTCATTTTTCCGGCGTTTATCAGACTTTCAGATAGGGGAAATGTCAGTGAGCCTTCCGATTTCAGTTCCAGAGCGATTCGCCCAATGAGTCCTTGATATTTAGTCGTTTTCAGCCAATATTTTGAATTTTTGAAAATTTCACTTGCTTGTGAAAATATCCACTATATGAGAGAATAATATGTGTGAGGGTACCCCAGGAGAGTTCCAAATGTGTGTAGGTAGAATATATATCCCACAGGGGTAAAATTGAAAAAAGATGAAAAAAAATTTTTTTTGGACTTACTGATTTTTTCGGCGTTTATCAGACTTTCAGATAGGGCAAATGTCAGTGAGCGTTCCAATTTCAGTTCCAGAGCGATTCGCCCAATGAGTCCTTGATACTTAGTCGTTTTCAGCCAATATTTTGGATTTTTGAAAATTTCACTTTTTTGTGAAAATATCCACTAAATGAGGGAAAAATATGTGTGAGGTTACCCCAGGAGAGTTCCCAATGTGTGTAGGTAAAATATATATCCCACGGGGGTAAAATTGAAAAAAGTTGAAAAAAATTTTTTTTGGACTTAGTCATTTTTACGGCGTTTATCAGACTTTCAGATAGGGGAAATGTCAGTGAGCGTTCCGATTTCAGTTCCAGAGCGATTCGCCCAATGAGTCCTTGATATTTATTCGTTTTCAGCCAATATTTTGGATTTTTGAAAATTTCACTTTTTTGTGAAAATATCCACTAAATTAGGGAATAATATGTGTGAGGGTACCCCAGGAGAGGTCCAAATGTGTGTAGGTAGAATATATATCCCACAGGGGTAAAATTGAAAAAAGTTGAAAAAAAATATTTTTGGACTTAGTCATTTTTACGGCGTTTATCAGACTTTCAGATAGGGGAAATGTCAGTGAGCGTTCCGATTTCAGTTCCAGAGCGATTCGCCCAATGAGTTCGTGATATTTAGTCGTTTTCAGCCAATATTTTGGATTTTTGAAAATTTCACTTGTTTGTGAAAATATCCACTAAATGAGGGAATAATATGTCTGAGGGTACCCCAGGAGAGGTCCAAATGTGTGTGGGTAGAATATATATCCCACGGGGTAAAATTGAAAAAAGTTTAACAAATTTTTTTTTGGACTTAGTCATTTTTCCGGCGTTTATCAGACTTTCAGATAGGTCAAATTTCACTGAGCGTTCCGATTTCAGTTCCAGAGCTATTCGCCCAATGAGTCCTTGATATTTAGTAGTTTTCAGCCAATTTTCTGGATTTTTGAAAATTTCACTTTTTTGTGAAAATATCCACTAAATGAGGGAATAATATGTGTGAGGGTACCCCAGGAGAGTTCCAAATGTGTGTGGTTAGAATATATATCCCAAGGGGGTAAAATTGAAAAAAGTTGAAAAAAAAATTTTTTTTGACTTAGTCTTTTTTCCGGCGTTTATCAGACTTTCAGATAGGGGTAAAGTCCGTGAGCATTCCGATTTCAGTTCCAGAGCGATTCACCCAATGAGTCCTTGATATTTAGTAGGTTTCAGCCAATTTTCTGGATTTTTGAAAATTTCACTTTTTTGTGAAAATATCCACTAAATGAGGGAATAATATCTTTGAGGGTACCCCAGGAGAGTTCCAAATTTGTGTGGGTAGAATGTATATCACACGGGGGTAAAATTGAAAAAAGTTTAAAAAAATTTTTTTTTGGACTGTCATTTTTCCGGCGTTTATCAGACTTTCAGATAGGGGAAATGTCAGTGAGCGTTCCGATTTCAGTTCCAGAGCGATTCGCCCAATGAGCCCTTGATATTAATTCGTTTTCAGCCAATATTTTGATTTTTGAAATTTTCACTTTTTTGTGAAAATATCCACTAAATGAGGGAATAATATGTGTGAGGGTACCCCAGGAGAGGTCCAAATGTGTGTGGGTAGAATATATATCCCACGTGGGTAAAATTGAAAAAAGTTGAAAAAAAATATTTTTGGACTTAGTCATTTTTATGGCGTTTATCAGACTTTCAGAAAGGGGAAATGTCAGTGAGTGTTCCGATTTCAGTTCCAGAGCGATTCGCCCAATGAGTCCTTGATATTTAGTCGTTTCCAGCCAATATTTTGGATTTTTGAAAATTTCACTTGTTTGTGAAAATATCCACTATATGAGGGAATAATATGTGTGAGGGTACCCCAGGAGAGTTCCAAATGTGTGTAGGTAGAATATATATCCCACAGGGGTAAAATTGAAAAAAGATGAAAAAAATTTTTTTTTGGAATTAGTAATTTTTTCGGCGTTTATCAGACTTTCAGATAGTGGAAATGTCAGTGAGCGTTCCGATTTCAGTTCCAGAGCGATTCGCACAATGAATCCATGATATTTAGTCGTTTTCAGCCAATATTTTCGATTTTTGAAAATGTCACTTTTTGTGAAAATATCCACTAAATTAGGCAATAATATGTGTGAGGGTACCCCAGGAGAGTTCCAAATGTGTGTGGGTAGAATATATATCCCACGTGGGTAAAATTGAAAAAAGTTGAAAAAAAATATTTTTGGACTTAGTCATTTTTCCGGCGTTTATCAGACTTTCAGATAGGGGAAATGTCAGTGAGCGTTCCGATTTCAGTTCCAGAGCGATTCGACCAATGAGTCCTTGATATTTAGTTGTTTTCAGCCAATATTTTGGATTTTTGAAAATTTCACTTGTTTGTGAAAATATCCACTAAATGAGGGAATAATATGTGTGAGGGTACCCCAGGAGAGGTCCAAATGTGTGTTGGTAGAATATATATCCCACGTGGGTAAAATTGAAAAAAGTTGAAAAAAAAAATTTTTGGACTTAGTCATTTTTACGGCGTTTATCAGACTTTCAGATAGGGGAAATGTCAGTGAGCGTTCCGATTTCAGTTCCAGAGCAATTCGCCCAATGAGTCCTTGATATTTAGTAGGTTTATGTGTGAGGGTACCCCAGGAGAGTTCCAAATGTGTGTAGGTAGAATATATATCCCACGGGTAAAATTGAAAAAAGATGAAAAAAAATTTTTTTTGGACTTAATAATTTTTTCGGCGTTTATCAGACTTTCAGATAGGGGAAATGTCATTGAGTGTTCCGATTTCAGTTCCAGAGCGATTCGCCCAATGAGTCCTTGATATTTAGTCGTTTCCAGCCAATATTTTGGATTTTTGAAAATTTCACTTGTTTGTGAAAATATCCACTATATGAGGGAATAATATGTGTGAGGGTACCCCAGGAGAGTTCCAAATGTGTGTAGATAGAATATATATCCCACAGGGGTAAAATTGAAAAAAGATGAAAAAAATTTTTTTTTGGAATTAGTAATTTTTTCGGCGTTTATCAGACTTTCAGATAGTGGAAATGTCAGTGAGCGTTCCGATTTCAGTTCCAGAGCGATTCGCACAATGAGTCCATGATATTTAGTCGTTTTCAGCCAATATTTTGGATTTTTGAAAATTTCACTTTTTTGTGAAAATATCCACTATATGAGGGAATAATATGTGTGAGGGTACCCCAGGAGAGTTCCAAATGTGTGTAGGTAGAATATATATCCCACAGGGGTAAAATTTAAAAAAGATGAAAAAAATTTTTTTTTGGAATTAGTAATTTTTTCGGCGTTTATCAGACTTTCAGATAGTGGAAAAGTCAGTGAGCGTTCCGATTTCAGTTCCAGAGCGATTCGCCCAATGTGTCCTTGATATTTAGTCGTTTTCATCCAATATTTTGGATTTTTGAAAATTTCACTTGTTTGTGAAAATATCCACTAAATGAGGGAATAATATGTGTAAGGGTACCCCAGGAGAGGTCCAAATGTGTGTAGGTAGAATAAATATCCCACGGGGGTAAAATTGAAAAAAGTTGAAAAAAAATATTTTTGGACTTAGTCATTTTTCCGGCGTTTATCAGACTTTCAGATAGGGGTAATGTCCGTGAGCATTCCGATTTCAGATCCAGAGCGATTCGCCCAATGAATCCTTGATATTTAGTAGGTTTCAGCCAATTTTCTGGATTTTTGAAAATTTCACTTTTTTGTGAAAATATCCACTAAATGAGGGAATAATATGTGTGAGGGTACCCCAGGAGAGTTCCAAATGTGTGTAGGTAGAATATATATCCCACAGGGGTAAAATTGAAAAAAGATGAAAAAAATTTTTTTTGGGAATTAGTAATTTTTTCGGCGTTTATCAGACTTTCAGATAGTGGAAATGTCAGTGAGCGTTCCGATTTCAGTTCCAGAGCGATTCGCACAATGAATCCATGATATTTAGTCGTTTTCAGCCAATATTTTGGATTTTTGAAAATGTCACTTTTTTGTGAAAATATCCACTATATGAGGGAATAATATGTGTGAGGGTACCCCAGGAGAGTTCCAAATGTGTGTAGGTAAAATATATATCCCACGGGGGTAAAATTGAAAAAAATTTTTTTGGACTTAGTCATTTTTCCGGCGTTTATCAGACTTTCAGATAGGGGAAATGTCAGTGAGCGTTCCGATTTCAGTTCCAGAGCGATTCGCCCAATGAGTCCTTGATATTTAGTCGTTTTCAGCCAATATTTTGGATTTTTGAAAATTTCACTTGTTTGTGAAAATATCCACTAAATGAGGGAATAATATGTCTGAGGGTACCCCAGGAGAGTTCCAAATGTGTGTAGGTAGAATATATATCCCACAGGGGTAAAATTGAAAAAAGATGAAAAAAATTTTTTTTTGGACTTAGTAATTTTTTTGCCGTTTATCAGACTTTCAGATAGGGGAAATGTCAGTGAGCGTTCCGATTTCAGTTCCAGAGCGATTCGCCCAATGAGTCCTTGATATTTATTTGTTTTCAGCCAATATTTTGAATTTTTGAAAATTTCACTTATTTGTGAAAATATCCACTAAATTAGGCAATAATATGTGTGAGGGTACCCCTGGAGAGGTCCAAATGTGTGTGGGTAGAATATATATCCCACGTGGGTAAAATTGAAAAAAGTTTAAAAAAATAATTTTTGGACTTAGTCATTTTTTCGGCGTTTATCAAACTTTCAGATAGGGGAAATGTGAGTCTGAGTTTCCGATTTCAGTTCCAGAGCGATTCGCACAATGAGTCCATGATATTTAGTCGTGTTCAGCCAATATTTTGGATTTTTGAAAATTTCACTTGTTTGTTAAAATATCCACTATATGAGGGAATAATATGTGTGAGGGTACCCCAGGTGAGTTCCAAATGTGTGTAGGTAGAATAAATATCCCACGGGGGTAAAATTGAAAATAGTTGAAAAAAAATATTTTTGGACTTATTTATTTTTACTGCGTTTATCAGACTTTCAGATAGGGGAAATGTCAGTGAGCGTTCCGATTTCAGTTCCAGAGCGATTCTCCCAATGAGTCCTTGATATTTAGTAGGTTTCAGCCAATTTTCTGGATTTTTGAAAATTTCACTTTTTTGTCAAAATATCCACTAAATGAGGGAATAATATGTTTGAGGGTACCCCAGGAGAGTTCCAAATTTGTGTGGGTAGAATATATATCCCACGTGGGTAAAATTGAAAAAAGTTGAAAAGAAATATTTTTGGACTTATTTATTTTTACTGCGTTTATCACACTTTCAGATAGGGGAAATGTCAGTGAGTGTTCCGATTTCAGTTCCAGAGCGATTCGCCCAATGAGTCCTTGATATTTTGTCGTTTTCAGCGAATATTTTGGATTTTTGAAAATTTCACTTGTTTGTGAAAATATCCACTAAATGAGGGAATAATATGTCTGAGGGTACCCCAGGAGAGTTCCAAATGTGTGTAGGTAGAATAAATATCCCACGGGGGTATAATTGAAAAAAGTTGAAAAAAAATATTTTTGGACTTAGTCATTTTTACGGCGCTTATCAGATTTTCAGATAGGGGAAATGTCAGTGAGCGTTCCGTTTTCAGTTCCTGAGCGATTCGCCCAATGAGTCCTTGATATTTAGTCGTTTTCAGCCAATATTTTGGATTTTGGAAAATTTCACTTGTTTGTGAAAATATCCGCTAAATGAGGGAATAATATGTGTGAGGGTACCCCAGGAGAGGTCCAAATGTGTGTTGGTAGAATATATATCCCACGTGGGTAAAATTGAAAAAAGTTGAAAAAATTTTTTTCGGACTTAGTCATTTTTACGGCGTTTATCAGACTTTCAGATAGGGGAAATGTCAGTGAGCGTTCCGATTTCAGTTCCAGAGCGATTCGCCCAATGAGTCCTTGATATTTAGTCGTTTTCAGCGAATATTTTGGATTTTTGAAAATTTCACTTGTTTGTGAAAATATCCGCTAAATGAGGGAATAATATGTGTGAGGGTACCCCAGGAGAGGTCCAAATGTGTGTTGGTAGAATATATATCCCACGTGGGTAAAATTGAAAAAAGTTGAAAAAAAAAATTTTTGGACTTAGTCATTTTTACGGCGTTTATCAGACTTTCAGATAGGGGAAATGTCAGTGAGCGTTCCGATTTCAGTTCCAGAGCGATTCGCCCAATGAGTCGTTGATTTTTAGTCGTTTTCAGCCAATATTTTGGATTTTTGAAAATTTCACTTGTTTGTGAAAATATCCGCTAAATGAGGGAATAATATGTGTGAGGGTACCCCAGGAGAGGTCCAAATGTGTGTTGGTACAATATATATCCCACGTGGGTAAAATTGAAAAAAGTTGAAAAAAAATATTTTTGGACTTAGTCATTTTTACGGCGCTTATCAGACTTTCAGATAGGGGAAATGTCAGTGAGCGTTCCGTTTTCAGTTCCTGAGCGATTCGCCCAATGAGTCCTTGATATTTAGTCGTTTCCAGCCAATATTTTGGATTTTTGAAAATTTCACTTGTTTGTGAAAATATCCACTATATGACGGAAAAATATGTGTGAGGGTACCCCAGGAGAGTTCCAAATGTGTGTATTTAGAATATATATCCCACAGGGGTAAAATTGAAAAAAGATGAAAAAAATTTTTTTTTGGACTTAGTAATTTTTTCGGCGTTTATCAGACTTTCAGATAGGGGAAATGTCAGTGAGCGTTCCGATTTCAGTTCCAGAGCGATTCGCACAATGAGTCCATGATATTTAGTCGTTTTCAGCCAATATTTTGGATTTTTGAAAATTTCACTTGTTTGTGAAAATATCCACTAAATGAGGGAATAATATGTCTGAGGGTACCGCAGGAGAGTTCCAAATGTGTGTGGGTAGAATATATATCCCACGTCGGTAAAATTTAAAAAAGTTGAAAAGAAATATTTTTGGACTTAGTCATTTTTAAGGCGTTTATCAGACTTTCAGATAGGGGAAATGTCAGTGAGCATTCCGATTTCAGTTCCTGAGCGATTCGCCCAATGAGTCCTTGATATTTAGTCGTTTTCAGCGAATATTTTGGATTTTTGAAAATTTCACTTGTTTGTGAAAATATCCACTAAATGAGGGAATAATATGTCTGAGGGTACCCCAGGAGAGGTCCAAATGTGTGTGGGTAGAATATATATCCCACGTGGGTAAAATTGAAAAAAGTTGAAAAAAAATATTTTTGGACTTAGTCATATTTACGGCGTTTATCAGACTTTCAGATAGGGGAAATGTCAGTGAGCATTCCGATTTCAGTTCCAGAGCGATTCGCCCAATGAGTCCTTGATATTTAGTCGTTTTCAGCCAATATTTTGGATTTTTGAAAATTTCACTTTTTTGTGAAAATATCCACTAAATGAGGGAATAATATGTGTGAGGGTACCCCAGGAGAGTTCCAAATTTGTGTGGGTAGAATATATATCCCACGTGGGTAAAATTGAAAAAAGTTGAAAAGAAATATTTTTGGACTTATTTATTTTTACTGCGTTTATCAGACTTTCAGATAGGGGAAATGTCAGTGAGTGTTCCGATTTCAGTTCCAGAGCGATTCGCCCAATGAGTCCTTGATATTTAGTAGGTTTCAGCCAATTTTCTGGATTTTTGAAAATTTCACTTTTTTGTGAAAATATCCACTAAATGAGGGAATAATATGTTTGAGGGTACGCCAGGAGAGTTCCAAATTTGTGTGGGTAGAATATATATCCCACGTGGGTAAAATTGAAAAAAGTTGAAAAGAAATATTTTTGGACTTATTTATTTTTACTGCGTTTATCAGACTTTCAGATAGGGGAAATGTCAGTGAGTGTTCCGATTTCAGTTCCAGAGCGATTCGCCCAATGAGTCCATGATATTTAGTCGTTTTCAGTGAATATTTTGGATTTTTGAAAATTTCACTTGTTTGTGAAAATATCCACTAAATGAGGGAATAATATGTCTGAGGGTACCCCAGGAGAGTTCCAAATGTGTGTAGGTAGAATAAATATCCCACGGGGGTATAATTGAAAAAAGTTGAAAAAAAATATTTTTGGACTTAGTCATTTTTACGGCGCTTATCAGACTTTCAGATAGGGGAAATGTCAGTGAGCGTTCCGTTTTCAGTTCCTGAGCGATTCGCCCAATGAGTCCTTGATATTTAGACGTTTTCAGCCAATATTTTGGATTTTTGAAAATTTCACTTGTTTGTGAAAATATCCGCTAAATGAGGGAATAATATGTGTGAGGGTACCCCAGGAGAGGTCCAAATGTGTGTTGGTAGAATATATATCCCACGTGGGTAAAATTGAAAAAAGTTGAAAAAAAAAATTTTGGGACTTAGTCATTTTTACGGCGTTTATCAGACTTTCAGATAGGGGAAATGTCAGTGAGCGTTCCGATTTCAGTTCCAGAGCGATTCGCCCAATGAGTCCTTGATATTTAGTCGTTTCCAGCCAATATTTTGGATTTTTGAAAATTTCACTTGTTTGTGAAAATATCCACTATATGACGGAAAAATATGTGTGAGGGTACCCCAGGAGAGTTCCAAATGTGTGTATTTAGAATATATATCCCACAGGGGTAAAATTGAAAAAAGATGAAAAAAATTTTTTTTTGGACTTAGTAATTTTTTCGGCGTTTATCAGACTTTCAGATAGGGGAAATGTCAGTGAGCGTTCCGATTTCAGTTCCAGAGCGATTCGCACAATGAGTCCATGATATTTAGTCGTTTTCAGCCAATATTTTGGATTTTTGAAAATTTCACTTGTTTGTGAAAATATCCACTAAATGAGGGAATAATATGTCTGAGGGTACCGCAGGAGAGTTCCAAATGTGTGTGGGTAGAATATATATCCCACGTGGGTAAAATTTAAAAAAGTTGAAAAGAAATATTTTTGGACTTAGTCATTTTTAAGGCGTTTATCAGACTTTCAGATAGGGGAAATGTCAGTGAGCATTCCGATTTCAGTTCCTGAGCGATTCGCCCAATGAGTCCTTGATATTTAGTCGTTTTCAGCGAATATTTTGGATTTTTGAAAATTTCACTTGTTTGTGAAAATATCCACTAAATGAGGGAATAATATGTCTGAGGGTACCCCAGGAGAGGTCCAAATGTGTGTGGGTAGAATATATATCCCACGTGGGTAAAATTGAAAAAAGTTGAAAAAAAATATTTTTGGACTTAGTCATTTTTACGGCGTTTATCAGACTTTCAGATAGGGGAAATGTCAGTGAGCGTTCCGATTTCAGTTCCAGAGCGATTCGCCCAATGAGTCCTTGATATTTAGTCGTTTTCAGCCAATATTTTGGATTTTTGAAAATTTCACTTTTTTGTGAAAATATCCACTAAATGAGGGAATAATATGTGTGAGGGTACCCCAGGAGAGTTCCAAATTTGTGTGGGTAGAATATATATCCCACGTGGGTAAAATTGAAAAAAGTTGAAAAGAAATATTTTTGGACTTATTTATTTTTACTGCGTTTATCAGACTTTCAGATAGGGGAAATGTCAGTGAGTGTTCCGATTTCAGTTCCAGAGCGATTCGCCCAATGAGTCCTTGATATTTAGTAGGTTTCAGCCAATTTTCTGGATTTTTGAAAATTTCACTTTTTTGTGAAAATATCCACTAAATGAGGGAATAATATGTTTGAGGGTACCCCAGGAGAGTTCCAAATTTGTGTGGGTAGAATATATATCCCACGTGGGTAAAATTGAAAAAAGTTGAAAAGAAATATTTTTGGACTTATTTATTTTTACTGCGTTTATCAGACTTTCAGATAGGGGAAATGTCAGTGAGTGTTCCGATTTCAGTTCCAGAGCGATTCGCCCAATGAGTCCATGATATTTAGTCGTTTTCAGTGAATATTTTGGATTTTTGAAAATTTCACTTGTTTGTGAAAATATCCACTAAATGAGGGAATAATATGTCTGAGGGTACCCCAGGAGAGTTCCAAATGTGTGTAGGTAGAATAAATATCCCACGGGGGTATAATTGAAAAAAGTTGAAAAAAAATATTTTTGGACTTAGTCATTTTTACGGCGCTTATCAGACTTTCAGATAGGGGAAATGTCAGTGAGCGTTCCGTTTTCAGTTCCAGAGCGATTCGCCCAATGAGTCCTTGATATTTAGTCGTTTTCAGCCAATATTTTGGATTTTTGAAAATTTCACTTGTTTGTGAAAATATCCGCTAAATGAGGGAATAATATGTGTGAGGGTACCCCAGGAGAGGTCCAAATGTGTGTTGGTAGAATATATATCCCACGTGAGTAAAATTGAAAAAAGTTGAAAAAAAAAATTTTTGGACTTAGTCATTTTTACGGCGTTTATCAGACTTTCAGATAGGGGAAATGTGAGTGAGCGTTCCGATTTCAGTTCCAGAGCGATTCGCCCATTGAGTCCTTGATATTTAGTCGTTTTCAGCCAATATTTTGGATTTTTGAAAATTTCACTTGTTTGTGAAAATATCCACTAAATGAGGGAATAATATGTCTGAGGGTACCCCAGGAGAGGTCCAAATGTGTGTGTGTAGAATATATATCCCACGTGGGTAAAATTGAAAAAAGTTGAAAAAAAATATTTTTGGACTTAGTCATTTTTACGGCGTTTATCAGACTTTCAGATAGGGGAAATGTCAGTGAGCGTTCCGATTTCAGTTCCAGAGCTATTCGCCCAATGAGACCTTGATATTTAGTAGTTTTCAGCCAATTTTCTGGATTTTTGAAAATTTCACTTTTTTGTGAAAATATCCACTAAATGAGGGAATAATATGTGTGAGGGTACCCCAGGAGAGTTCCAAATGTGTGTGGGTAGAATATATATCCCACGTGGGTAAAATTGAAAAAAGTTGAAAAGAAATATTTTTGGACTTAGTCATTTTTACGGCGTTTATCAGACTTTCAGATAGGGGAAATGTCAGTGAGCGTTCCGATTTCAGTTCCAGAGCGATTCGCCCAATGAGTCCTTGATATTTAGTAGTTTTCAGCCAATTTTCTGGATTTTTGAAAATTTCACTTGCTTGTGAAAATATCCACTAAATGAGGGAATAATATGTGTGAGGGTACCCCAGGAGAGTTCCAAATGTGTGTAGAATTTATTTCCCACGGGGGTAAAATTGAAAAAGGTTGAAATTTTTTTCTTCTTAGACTTAGTCATTTTTCCAGCGTTTATCAGACTTTCAGATAGGGGAAATGTCAGTGAGCGTTCCGATTTCAGTTCCAGAGCGATTCGCTCAATGAGTCCTTGATATTTAGTCGTTTTCAGCCAATTTTCTGGATTTTTGAAAATTTCACTTTTTTGTGAAAATATCCACTAAATGAGGGAATAATATGTGTGAAGGTACGCCAGTAGAGTTCCAAAAGTGTTTGGGTAGAATATATATCACACAGGGGTAAAATTGAAAAAAGTTGAAAATCTTTTTTTCTTAGATTTAGTCATTTTTCCGGCATTTATCAGACTTTCAGATAGGGGAAATGTCAGTGAGCGTTCCGATTTCAGTTCCAGAGTGATTCGCCCAATGAGTCCTTGATATTTAGTCGTTTTTAGCCAATTTTCTGGATTTTTGAAAATTTCACTTTTTTGTGAAAATATCCACTAAATGAGGGAATAATATGTGTGAGGGTACCCCAGGAGAGTTCCAAATGTGTGTGGGTAGAATACATATCCCACGGGGGTAAAATTGAAAAAGGTTGAAATTTTTTTCTTCTTAGACTTAGTCATTTTTCCAGCGTTTATCAGACTTTCAGATAGGGGAAATGTCAGTGAGCGTTCCGATTTCAGTTCCAGAGCTCACTGAGTTCCAGCTCAATGAGTCCTTGATATTTAGTCGTTTTCAGCCAATTTTCTGGATTTTTGAAAATTTCACTTTTTTGTGAAAATATCCACTAAATGAGGGAATAATATGTGTGAAGGTACGCCAGTAGAGTTCCAAAAGTGTTTGGGTAGAATATATATCACACAGGGGTAAAATTGAAAAAAGTTGAAAATCTTTTTTTCTTAGATTTAGTCATTTTTCCGGCGTTTATCAGACTTTCAGATAGGGGAAATGTCAGTGAGCATTCCGACTTCAGTTCCAGAGTGATTCGCCCAATGAGTCCTTGATATTTAGTCGTTTTCAGCCAATTTTCTGGATTTTTGAAAATTTCACTTTTTTGTGAAAATATCCACTAAATGAGGGAATAATATGTGTGAGGGTACCCCAGGAGAGTTCCATATGTGTGTGGGTAGAATATATATCCCACGGGGGTAAAATTGTAAAAAGTTGCAAAAAAAATTTTTTTGGACTTACTCATTTTTCCGGCGTTTATCAGACTTTCAGATAGGGCAAATGTCAGTGAGCATTCCGATTTCAGTTCGAGAGCGATTCGCCCAATGAGTCCTTGATATTTAGTCGTTTTCAGCCAATATTTTGGATTTTTGAAAATTTCACTGTTTTGTGAAAATATCCACTAAATGAGGGAATAATATGTGTGAAGGTACGCCAGTAGAGTTCCAAAAGTGTGTGGGTAGAATATTTATCACAAGGGGGTAAAATTGAAAAAAGTTGAAAATCTTTTTTTCTTAGGCTTAGTCATTTTTCCGGTGTTTATCAGACTTTCAGATAGGGGAAATGTCAGTTAGCGTTCTGATTTCAGTTCCAGAGCGATTAGCCCAATGAGTACTTGATATTTAGTCGTTTTCAGCCAATTTTCTGGATTTTTGAAAATTTCACTTTTTTGTGAAAATATCCACTAAATGAGGGAATAATATGTGTGAGGGTACCCCAGTAGATTTCCAAATGTGTGTGGTAGAATATATATCCCACGGGGGTAAAATTGAAAAAAGTTGAAATTTTTTTTTTATTAGACTTAGTCATTTTTCCGGCGTTTATAAGACTTTCAGATAGGGGAAATGTCAGTGAGCGTTCCGATTTCAGTTCCAGAGCGATTCGCCCAATGAGTCCTTGATATTTAGTCGTTTTCAGCCAATACTTTGGATTTTTGAAAATTTCACTTTTTCGTGAAAATATCCACTAAATGAGGGAATAATATGTGTGAGGGTACCCCAGGAGAGTTCCAAATGTGTGTGGGTAGAATTTATATCCCATAGGGGTAAAATTGAAAAACGTTGAAAAAATTTTTTTTTGGACTTAGTCATTTTTCCGCCGTTTATTACACTTTGGATAGGGCAAATGTCAGTGAGCGTTCCGATTTCAGTTCCAGAGCGATTCGCCCAATGAGTCCTTGATATTTAGTCATTTTCAGCCAATTTAATGGATTTTTGAAAATTTCACTTTTTTGTGAAAATATCCACTAAATGAGGGAATAATATGTGTGAGGGTACCCCAGGAGAGTTCCAAATGTGTGTGGGTAGAATACATATCCCACGGGGGTAAAATTGAAAAAGGTTGAAAATCTTTTTTTCTTAGATTTAGTCATTTTTCCGGCGTTTATCAGACTTTCAGATAGGGGAAATGTCAGTGAGCGTTCCGATTTCAGTTCCAGAGTGATTCGCCCAATGAGTCCTTGATATTTAGTCGTTTTCAGCCAATTTTCTGGATTTTTGAAAATTTCACTTTTTTGTGAAAATATGCACTAAATGAGGGAATAATATGTGTGAGGGTACCCCAGGAGAGTTCCAAATGTGTGTGGGTAGAATACATATCCCACGGGGGTAAAATTGAAAAAGGTTGAAATTTTTTTCTTCTTAGACTTAGTCATTTTTCCAGCGTTTATCAGACTTTCAGATAGGGGAAATGTCAGTGAGCGTTCCGATTTCAGTTCCAGAGCTCAATGAGTTCCAGCTCAATGAGTCCTTGATATTTAGTCGTTTTCAGCCAATTTTCTGGATTTTTGAAAATTTCACTTTTTTGTGAAAATATCCACTAAATGAGGGAATAATATGTGTGAAGGTACGCCAGTAGAGTTCCAAAAGTGTTTGGGTAGAATATATATCACACAGGGGTAAAATTGAAAAAAGTTAAAAATCTTTTTTTCTTAGATTTAGTCATTTTTCCGGCGTTTATCAGACTTTCAGATAGGGGAAATGTCAGTGAGCTTTCCGATTTCAGTTCCAGAGCAATTCGCCCAATGAGTCCATGATATTTAGTCGTTCTCAGCCAATATTTTGGATTTTTGAAAATTTCACTTTTTTGTAAAAATATCCACTAAATGAGGGAATAATATGTGTGAGGGTACCCCAGGAGATTTCCAATTGTGTGTGGGTAGAATACATATCCCACGGGGGTAAAATTGAAAAAAGTTGAAAACATTTTTTTCTTAGACTTAGTCATTTTTCCGGCGTTTATCAGACTTTCAGATAGGGGAAATGTCAGTGAGCGTTCTGATTTCAGTTCCAGAGCGATTCGCCCAATGAGTCCTTGATATTTAGTCGTTTTCATCCAATTTTCTGGATTTTTGAAAATTTCACTTTTTTGTGAAAATATCCACTAAATGAGGGAATAATATGTGTGAGGGTACCCCAGGAGAGATCCATATGTGTGTGGGTAGAATTTATATCCCACAGGGGTAAAATTGAAAAACGTTGAAAAATTTTTTTTTTGGACTTAGTCATTTTTCCAGCGTTTATCAGACTTTCAGATAGGGGAAATGTCAGCGAGCTTTCCGATTTCAGTTCCAGAGCGATTCGCCCAATGAGTCCTTGATATTTAGTCGTTTTCAGCCAATATTTTGGATTTTTGAAAATTTCACTTTTTTGTGAAAATATCCACTAAATGAGGGAATAATATGTGTGAAGGTATGCCAGTAGAGTTCCAAAAGTGTGTGGGTAGAATATATATCACACGGGGGTAAAATTGAAAAAAGTTGAAAATCTTTTTTTCTTAGATTTAGTCATTTTTCCGGCGTTTATCAGACTTTCAGATAGGGCAAATGTCAGTGAGCGTTCCGATTTCAGTTCCAGAGCAATTCGCCCAATGAGTCCATGATATTTAGTCGTTCTCAGCCAATATTTTGGATTTTTGAAAATTTCACTTTTTTGTAAAAATATCCACTAAATGAGGGAATAATATGTGTGAGGGTACCCCAGGAGGGTTCCAAATGTGTGTGGGTAGAAATTATATCCCACAGGGGTAAAATTGAAAAACGTTGAAAAAATTTTTTTTTGGACTTAGTCATTTTTCCGGCGTTTATTTCACTTTTGGATAGGGCAAATGTCAGTGAGCATTCCAATTTCAGTTCCAGAGCGATTCGCCCAATGAGTCCTTGATATTTAGTCATTTTAAGCCAATTTAATGGATTTTTGAAAATTTCACTTTTTTGTGAAAATATCCGCTAAATGAGGGAATAATATGTATGAGGGTACCCCAGGAGAGTTCCAAATGTGTGTGGGTAGAATACATATCCCACCGGGGTAAAATTGAAAAAAGTTGAAAACATTTTTTTCTTAGACTTAGTCATTTTTCCGGCGTTTATCAGACTTTCAGATAGGGGAAATGTCAGTGAGCGTTCCAATTTCAGTGCCAGAGCTATTCTCTCAATGAGTCCTTGATATTTAGTCGTTTTCAGCCAATTTTCTGGATTTTTGAAAATTTCACTTTTTTGCGAAAATATCCACTAAATGAGGGAATAATATGTGTGAGGGTACCCCAGGAGAGTTCCAAATGTGTGTGGGTAGAATACATACCCCACGGGGGTAAAATTGAAAAAAGTTTAAATTTTTTTCTTCTTAGACTTAGTCATTTTTCCAGCGTTTATCAGACTTTCAGATAGGGGAAATGTCAGTGAGCGTTCCGATTTCAGTTCCAGAGCGATTCGCTCAATGAGTCCTTGATATTTAGTCGTTTTCAGCCAATTTTCTGGATTTTTTAAAATTTCACTTTTTTGTGAAAATATCCACTAAATGAGGGAATAATATGTGTGAGGGTACCCCAGGAGAGTTCCAAATGTGTGTGGATAGAATATATATCCCACGGGGGTAAAATTGAAAAAAGTTGAAAAAATTTTTTTTTGAACTTAGTCATTTTTCCAGCGTTTATCAGACTTTCAGATAGGGGAAATGTCAGTGATCGTTCCGATTTCAGTTCCAGAGCGATTCGCCCAATGAGTCCTTGATATTTAGTCGTTTTCAGCCAATTATCTGGATTTTTGAAAATTTCACTTTTTTCTGAAAATATCCACTAAATGAGGGAATAATATGTGTGAGGGTACCCCAGGAGAGTTCCAAATGTGTGTGGGTAGAATATATATTCCACGTGGTTAAAATTGAAAAAAGTTGAAAAAATGTTTTTCTTCGACTTAGTCATTTTTCCGGCGTTTATCAGTCTTTCAGATAGGGGAAATGTCAGTGAGCGTTCCGATTTCAGTTCCAGAGCGATTCGCCCAATGAGTCCTTGATATTTAGTCGTTTTCAGCCAATTTTCTGGATTTTTGAAAATTTCACTTTTTTGTGAAAATATCCACTAAATGAGGGAATAATATGTGTGAGGGTACCCCAGGAGAGTTCCAAATGTGTGTGGGTAGAATATATATCCCACGGGGGTAAAATTGAAAAAAGTTGAAAAATTTTTTTTTTTTAACTTAGTCATTTTTCGGCATTTATCAGACTTTCAGATAGGGGAAATGTCAGTGAGTGTTCCGATTTCAGTTCCAGAGCGATTCGCCCAATGAGTCCTTGATATTTAGTCGTTTTCAGCGTATTATCTGGATTTTTGAAAATTTCACTTTTTTGTGAAAATATCCACTAAATGAGGGAATAATATGTGTGAGGGTACCCCAGGAGAGTTCCAAATGTGTGTGGATAGAATATATATCCCACGGGGGTAAAATTGAAAAAAGTTGAAAAAATTTTTTTTTTGGGCTTAGTCATTTTTCCGTCGTTTATCAGACTTTCAGATAGGGGAAATGTCAGTGAGCGTTCCGATTTCAGTTTCAGAGCAATTCGCCCAATGAGTCCTTGATATTTAGTCGTTTTCAGGCAATTATCTAGATTTTTGAAAATTTCACTTTTTTGTGAAAATATCCACTAAATGAGGGAATAATATGTGTGAGGGTACCCCAGGAGAGTTCCAAATGTGTGTGGATAGAATATATATTCCACGGGGGTAAAATTGAAAAAAATTTTTTTTTGGACTTAGTCATTTTTCCGGCGTTTATCAGACGTTCAGATAGGGGAAATGTCAGTGAGCGTTCTGATTTCAGTTGCAGAGCGATTCGCCCAATGAGTCCTTGATATTTAGTCGTTTTCAGCCAATTTTCTGAATTTTTGAAAATTTCACTTTTTTGTGAAAATATCCGCTAAATGAGGGAATAATATGTGTGAGGGTACCCCAGGATAGTTCCAAATGTGTGTGGATAGAATATATATCCAACGGGGGTAAAATTGAAACAAGTTGAAAAAATTTTTTTTTTGGGCTTAGTCATTTTTCCGGCGTTTATCAGACTTTCAGATAGGGAAAATGTCAGTGAGCGTTCCGACTTCAGTTCCAGAGCGATTCGCCCAATGAGTCCTTGATATTTAGTCGTTTTCACCCAATTTTCAGGATTTTTGAAAATTTCACTTTTTTTGTGAAAATATCCACTAAATGAGGGAATTATATGTGTGAGGGTGCCCCAGGAGAGTTCCAAATGTGTGTGGATAGAATATATATCTCACGGGGGTAAAATTGAAAAAAGTTGAAAAAATGTTTTTTTTTCAACTTAGTCATTTTTTTGGCGTTTATCAGACTTTCAGATAGGGGAAATGTCAGTGAGCGTTCCTATTTCAGTTCCAGAGCGATTCGCCCAATGAGTCCTTGATATTTAGTCGTTTTCAGCCAATTTTTTGGATTTTTGAAAATTTCACGTTTTTTGTGAAAATATCCACTAAATGAGGGAATAATATGTGTGAGGGTACCCCAGGAGAGTTCCAAATGTGTGTGGGTAGAATATATATCCCACGGGGGTAAAATTGAAAAAGGTTGAAAATTTTTTTTTTTTGAACTTGGTCATTTTTCCGGCGTTTATCAGACTTTCAGATAGGGGAAATGTCAGTGATCGTTCCGATTTCAGTTCCAGAGCGATTCGCCCAATGAGTACTTGATATTTAGTCGTTTTCAGCCAATTTTCTGGATTTTTGAAAATTTCACTTTTTTGTGAAAATATCCACTAAATGAGGGAATAATATGTGTGAGGGTACCCCAGGAGAGTTCCAAATGTGTGTGGATAGAATATATATCCCACGGGGGTAAAATTTAAAAAAGTTGAAAAAAATTTTTTTTTGGGCTTAGTCATTTTTCCGGCGTTTATCAGACTTTCAGATAGGGGAAATGTCAGTGATCGTTCCGATTTCAGTTCCAGAGCGATTCGCCCAATGAGTACTTGATATTTAGTCGTTTTCAGTCAATTTTCTGGATTTTTGAAAATTTCACTTTTTTGTGAAAATATCCACTAAATGAGGGAATAATATGTGTGAGGGTACCCCAGGAGAGTTCCAAATGTGTGTGGGTAGAATATATATCCCACGGGGGTAAAATTGAAAAAAGTTGAAAAAATTTTTTTTTTGGGCTTAGTCATTTTTCCGTCGTTTATCAGACTTTCAGATAGGGGAAATGTCAGTGAGCGTTCCGATTTCAGTTCCAGAGCAATTCGCCCAATGAGTCCTTGATATTTAGTCGTTTTCAGGCAATTATCTAGATTTTTGAAAATTTTACTTTTTTGTGAAAATATCCACTAAATGAGGGAATAATATGTGTGAGGGTACCCCAGGAGAGTTCCAAATGTGTGTGGATAGAATATATATTCCACGGGGGTAAAATTGAAAAAAATTTTTTTTTGGACTTAGTCATTTTTCCGGCGTTTATCAGACGTTCAGATAGGGGAAATGTCACTGAGCGTTCTGATTTCAGTTGCAGAGCGATTCGCCCAATGAGTCCTTGATATTTAGTCGTTTTCAGCCAATTTTCTGAATTTTTGAAAATTTCACCTTTTTTGAAAATATCCACTAAATGAGGGAATAATATGTGTGAGGGTACCCCAGGAGAGTTCCAAATGTGTGTGGGTAGTATATATATCCCACGGGGGTAAAATTGAAAAAAGTTGAAAAAAATTTTTTTTGGGCTTAGTCATTTTTCCGGCGTTTATCAGACTTTCAGATAGGGGAAATGTCAGTGAGCGTTCCGATTTCAGTTCCAGAGCAATTCGCCCAATGAGTCCTTGATATTCAGTCGTTTTCAGCCAATTTTCAGGATTTTTGAAAATTTCACTTTTTTTGTGAAAATATCCACTAAAAGAGGGAATTATATGTGTGAGGGTACCCCAGGAGAGTTCCAAATGTGTGTGGATAGAATATATATCCAACGGGGGTAAAATTGAAAAAAGTTGAAAAAATGTTTTTTTTCAACTTGGTCATTTTTCCGGCGTTTATCAGACTTTCAGATAGGGGAAATGTCAGTGAGCATTCCTATTTCAGTTCCAGAGCAATTCGCCCAATGAGTCCTTGATATTTAGTCATTTTCAGCCAATTTTCTGGATTTTTGAAAATTTCACTTTTTTGTGAAAATATCCACTAAATGAGGGAATAATATATGTGAGGGTACCCCAGGAGAGTTCCAAATGTGTGTGGGTAGAATATATATCCCACGGGGGTAAAATTGAAAAAGGTTGAAAATTTTTTTTTTTGAACTTAGTCATTTTTCCGGCGTTTATCAGACTTTCAGATAGGGGAAATGTCTGTGAGCATTCCGATTTCAGTTCCAGAGCGATTCGCCCAATGAGTCCTTGATATTTAGTTGTTTTCAGCCAATTTTCAGGATTTTTGAAAATTTCACTTTTTTTGTGAAAATATCCACTAAATGAGGGAATTATATGTGTGAGGGTACCCCAGGAGAGTTCCAAATGTGTGTGGGTAGAATATATATCCCACGAGGGTAAAATTGAAAAAAGTTGAAAAAATTTTTTTTTTTGGGCTTAGTCATTTTTCCGGCGTTTATCAGACTTTCAGATAGGGAAAATGTCAGTGAGCGTTCCGATTTCAGTTCCAGAGCGATTCGCCCAATGAGTCCTTGATATTTAGTCGTTTTCACCCAATTTTCAGGATTTTTGAAAATTTCACTTTTTTTGTGAAAATATCCACTAAATGAGTGAGTAATATGTGTGAGGGTACCCCAGGAGAGTTCCAAATGTGTGTGGGTAGAATATATATCACACGGGGGTAAAATTGAAAAAAGTTGAAAAATTTTTTTTTTTGAACTTAGTCATGTTTCCTGCGTTTATCAGACTTTCAGATAGGGGAATTGTCAGTGAGCGTTCCGATTTCAGTTCCAGAGCGATTCACCGGATGATTCCTTGATATTTCGTCGTTTTCAGCCAATTTTCTGGATTTTTGAAAATTTCACTTTTTTGTGAAACTATCCACTAAATGAGGGCATAATATGTGTGAGGGTACCCCAGGAGAGTTCCAAATGTGTGTGGGTAGAATATATATCCCACGGGAGTAAAATTGAAAAAAGTTGAAAAAAAATGTATTTGGACTTAGTCATTTTTCCGGCGTTTATCAGACTTTCAGATAGGGAAAATGTCAATGAGCGTTCCGATTTCAGTTCCAGAGTGATTCACCGGATGAGTCCTTGATATTTAGCAGTAATCAGCCAATTTTCTGGATTTTTGAAACTTCCACTCTTTTGTGAAAATATCCACTAAATGAGGGAATAATATGTGTGAGGGTACCCCAGGGGAGTTCCAAATGTGTGTGAGTAGAATATATATCCCACACGGTTAAAATTTAAAAAAGTTGAAAAAATTTTTTTTTTGTACTTAGTCATTTTTCCGGCGTTTATCAGACTTTCAGATAGGGGAATTGTCAGTGAGCGTACCGATTTCAGTTCCAGAGCGATTCGCCAGATGATTCCTTGATATTTCGTCGTTTTCAGCCAATTTTCTGGATTTTTGAAAATTTCACTTTTTTGTGAAAATATCCACTAAATGAGGGAATAATATGTGTGAGGGTATCCCAGGAGATTTCCAAATGTGTGTGGGTAGAATATATATCCCACGGGGGTAAAATTGAAAAAAGTTGAAAAAAATATTTTTTTTGTAATCAGTCATTTTTCCGGTGTTTATCAGACTTTCAGATAGGGGAAATGTCAGTGAGCGTTCCGATTTCAGTTCCAGAGCGATTCGCCCAATGAGTCCTTGATATTTAGTCGTTTTCAGCCAATATTTAGGATTTTTGAAAATGTCACTTTTTTGTGAAAATATCCACGAAATTAGGGAATAATATGTGTGAGGGTACTCCAGGAGAGTTCCAAATGTGTGTGGGTAGAATATATATCCCACCGGGGTAAAATTTAAAATAGTTGAAAAAAATTTTTTATTTGGACTCAGTCATTTTTCCGGCGTTTATCAGACTTTCAGATAGGGGAAATGTCAGTGAGCATTCCGATTTCAGTTCCAGAGCGATTCGCCCAATGAGTCCTTGATATTTAGTCGTTTTCAGCCAATATTTTGGATTTTTGAAAATGTCACTTTTTTGTGAAAATATCCACGAAATGAGGGAATAATATGTGTGAGGGTACCCCAGGAGAGTTCCAAATGTGTGTGGATAGAATATATATCCCACGGGGGTTAAATTGAAAATAGTTGAAAAAATTTTTTTTTTGGACGTAGTCATTCTTCCGCCGTTTATCAGACTTTCAGATAGAGGAAATGTCAGTGAGCGTACCGATTTCAGTTCCAGAGTGATTCGCCCAATGAGTCCTTAATATTTAGTCGTTTTCAGCCAATTTTCAGGATTTTTGAAAATTTCACTTTTTTGTGAAAATATCCACGAAATGAGGGAATAATATGTGTGAGGGTACCCCAGGAGAGTTCCAAATGTGTGTGGGTAGAATATATATCCCACGGGGGTAAAATTGAAAAAGGTTGAAAATTTTTTTTTTTGAACTTAGTCATTTTTCCGGCGTTTATCAGACTTTCAGATAGGGGAAATGTCTGTGAGCATTCCGATTTCAGTTCCAGAGCGATTCGCCCAATGAGTCCTTGATATTTAGTTGTTTTCAGCCAATTTTCAGGATTTTTGAAAATTTCACTTTTTTTGTGAAAATATCCACTAAATGAGGGAATTATATGTGTGAGGGTACCCCAGGAGAGTTCCAAATGTGTGTGGGTAGAATATATATCCCACGAGGGTAAAATTGAAAAAAGTTGAAAAAATTTTTTTTTTTGGGCTTAGTCATTTTTCCGGCGTTTATCAGACTTTCAGATAGGGAAAATGTCAGTGAGCGTTCCGATTTCAGTTCCAGAGCGATTCGCCCAATGAGTCCTTGATATTTAGTCGTTTTCACCCAATTTTCAGGATTTTTGAAAATTTCACTTTTTTTGTGAAAATATCCACTAAATGAGTGAGTAATATGTGTGAGGGTACCCCAGGAGAGTTCCAAATGTGTGTGGGTAGAATATATATCACACGGGGGTAAAATTGAAAAAAGTTGAAAAATTTTTTTTTTTGAACTTAGTCATGTTTCCTGCGTTTATCAGACTTTCAGATAGGGGAATTGTCAGTGAGCGTTCCGATTTCAGTTCCAGAGCGATTCACCGGATGATTCCTTGATATTTCGTCGTTTTCAGCCAATTTTCTGGATTTTTGAAAATTTCACTTTTTTGTGAAACTATCCACTAAATGAGGGCATAATATGTGTGAGGGTACCCCAGGAGAGTTCCAAATGTGTGTGGGTAGAATATATATCCCACGGGGGTAAAATTGAAAAAAGTTGAAAAATTTTTTTCTTTTAAGTTAGTCATTTTTCCGGCGTTTATCAGACTTTCAGATAGGTGAAATGTCAGTGAGCGTTCCGATTTCAGTTCCAGAGTGATTCGCCCAATGAGTCCTTGATATTTACTCGTTTTCAGTCAATTTTCTGGATTTTTGAAAATTTCACTTTTTTGTGAAAATATCCACTAAATGAGGGAATAATATGTGTGAGGGTACCCCAGAGAGTTGCAAATGTGTGTGGGTAGAATATATATCATACGGGGGTAAAATTGAAAAAAGTTGAATAAAATTTTTTCTTGGACTTAGTCATTTTTCCGGCGTTTGTCAGACTTTCAGATAGGGGAAATGTCAGTGAGCATTCCGATTTCAGTTCCAGAGCAATTCGCCCAATGAGTCCTTGATATTTAGTCGTTTTCAGCCAATATTTTGGCTTTTTGAAAATGTTATTTTTTTGTGAAAATATCCTTTAAATGAGGGAATAATATGTGTGAGGGTACCCCAGGAGAGTTCCAAATGTGTGTGGTAGAATATATATCCCACGGGGGTAAAATTAAAAAAAGTTTAAAAAAATTTTTTTTTTGACTTAGTCATTTTTCCGGCATTTATCAGACTTTCAGAAAAGGGAAATGTCAGTGAGCGTTCCGATTTCAGTTCCAGAGCGATTCGCCCGATGAGTCCTTGATATTTAGCCATTTTTAGCCAATTTTCTAGATTTTTGAAAATTTCACTTTTTTTGTGAACATATCCACTAAATAAGGGAAGTATATGCGTGAGGGTAACCCAGGAGAGTTCCAAATGTGTGTGGGTAGAATATATATCCCACGGGGCTAAAATTGAAAAAAGTTGAAAAACATTTTGTTTTGGACTTAGTCACTTTTCCGGCGTTTATCAGACTTTCAGATAGGGGAAATGTCAGTGAGCGTTCCGATTTCAATTCCAGAGCAATTCGCCCAATGTGTCCTTGATATTTAGTCGTTTTCAGAAAATTTTCTGGATTTTTGAAAATTTCACTTTTTTGTGAAAGTATCCACTAAATGAGGGAATAATATGTGTGAGGGTACCCCAGGAGAGTTCCAAATGTGTGTAGGTAGAATATATATCCCACGGGGGTAAAATTGACAAAAGTTTAAAAAAATTTTTTTTTGGACTTAGTCATTTTTCCAGCGTTTATCAGACTTTCAGATAGGGGAAATGTCAGTGAGCGTTCCGATTTCAGTTCCAGAGCGATTCGACCAATGAGTCCTTGATATTTAGTCGTTTTCAGCCAATTTTCTGGATTTTTGAAAATGTCACTTTTTTGTGAAAATATCCACTACATGAGGGAATAATATGTGTGAGGGTACCACAGGAGAGTTCCAAATGTGTGTGGGTAGAATATATATCCCACGGGGCTAAAATTGAAAAAAGTTGAAAAAAAATTTTTTTGGACTTAGTCATTTTTCCGGCGTTTATCAGACTTTCAGATAGGGGAAATGTCAGTGAGCGTTCCGATTTAGTTCCAAAGCGATTCGCCCAATGAGTCCTTGATATTTAGTCGTTTTCAGCCAATTTTCTGGATTTTTGAAAATTTCACTTTTTTGTGAAAATATCCACTAAATGAGGGAATAATATGTGTGAGGGTACCCCAGGAGAGTTGCAAATGTGTGTGGGTAGAATATATATCCCACGGGGGTAAAATTGAAAAAAGTTTAAAAAAAATTTTTTTTTTGACTTAGTCATTTTTCCGGCGTTTATCAGACTTTCAGATAGGGGAAATGTCAGTGAGCGTTCCGATTTCAGTTCCAGAGCGATTCGCCCAATGAGTCCTTGATATTTAGTCATTTTCAGCCAATTTTCTGAATTTTTGAAAATTTCACTTTTTTTGTGAAAATATCCACTAAATGAGGGCATAATATGTGTGAGGGTACCCCAGGAGAGTTCCAAATGTGTGTGGGTAGAATATATATCCCATGGGGGTAAAATTGAAAATAGTTGAAAAATTTTTTTTTTGGACTTAGTCATTTTTCCTGGGTTTATCAGACTTTCAGATAGGGGAAATGTCAGTGAGCATTCCGATTTCAGTTCCAGAGCGATTCGCCCAATGAGTCCTTGATATTTATTCGTTTTCAGCCAATATTTTGGCTTTTTGAAAATTTCATTTTTTTGTGAAAGTATCCACTAAATGAGGGAATAATATGTGTGAGGGTACCCCAGGAGAGTTCCAAATGTGTGTAGGTAGAATATATATCCCACGGGGGTAAAATTGAAAAAAGTTTAAAAAAATTTTTTTTTGGACTTAGTCATTTTTCCAGCGTTGATCAGACTTTCAGATAGGGGAAATGTCAGTGAGCGTTCCGATTTCAGTTCCAGAGCGATTCGACCAATGAGTCCTTGATATTTAGTCGTTTTCAGCCAATTTTCTGGATTTTTGAAAATGTCACTTTTTTGTGAAAATATCCACTACATGAGGGAATAATATGTGTGAGGGTGCCACAGGAGAGTTCCAAATGTGTGTGGGTAGAATATATATCCCACGGGGGTAAAATTGAAAAAAGTTGAAAAACATTTTTTTTTGGACTTAGTCATTTTTCCGGCGTTTATCAGACTTTCAGATAGGGGAAATGTCAGTGAGCGTTCCTATTTCAATTCCAGAGCAATTCGCCCAATGAGTCCTTGATATTTAGTCGTTTTCAGTCAATTTTCTGGATTTTTGAAAATTTCACTTTTTTGTGAAAATATCCACTAAATGAGGGAATAATATGTGTGAGGGTACCCCAGGAGAGTTCCAAATGTGTGTAGGTAGAATATATATCCCACGGGGGAAAATTGAAAAAAGTTGAAAAACATTTTCTTTTGGACTTAGTCATTTTTCCGGCGTTTATCAGACTTTCAGATAGGGGAAATGTCAGTGAGCGTTCCGATTTCAATTCCAGAGCAATTCGCCCAATGTGTCCTTGATATTTAGTCGTTTTCAGCCAATTTTCTGGATTTTTGAAAATTTCACTTTTTTGTGAAAATATCCACTAAATGAGGGAATAATATTTGTGAGGGTACCCCAGGAGAGTTCCAAATGTGTGTAGGTAGAATATATATCCCACGGGGGTAAAATTGCAAAAAGTTGAAAAAAATTTTTTTTTGGACTTAGTCATTTTTCCGGCGTTTATCAGACTTTCAGATAGGGGAAATGTCAGTGAGCGTTCCGATTTAGTTCCAGAGCGATTCGCCCAATGAGTCCTTGATATTTAGTCGTTTTCAGCCAATTTTCTGGATTTTTGAAAATTTCACTTTTTTGTGAAAATATCCACTAAATGAGGGAATAATATGTGTGAGGGTACCACAGGAGAGTTCCAAATGTGTGTGGGTAGAATACATATCCCACGGGGGTAAATTGAAAAAAGTTTTAAAAAAAATGTTTTTGGACTTAGTCATTTTTCCGGCGTTTATCAGACATTCAGGTAGGGGAAATGTCAGTGAGCATACCAATTTCAGTTCCAGAGCGATTCGCCCAATGAGTCCTTGATATTTAGTCGTTTTCAGCCAATTTTCTGGATTTTTGAAAATTTCACTTTTTTGTGAAAATATCCACTAAATGAGGGAATAATATGTGTGACGGTACCACAGGAGAGTTCCAAATGTGTCTGGGTAGAATATATATCCCACGGGGCTAAAATTGAAAAAAGTTGAAAAAAATTTTTTTTGGACCTAGTCATTTTTCCGGCGTTTATCAGACTTTCAGATAGGGGAAATGTCAGTGAGCATTCTGATTTCAGTTCAGAGCGATTCGCCCAATGAGTCCTTGATATTTAGTCGTTTTCAGCCAATTTTCTGGATTTTTGAAAGTTTCACTTTTTTGTGAAAATATCCACTAAATGAGGGAATAATATGTGTCAGGGTACCCCAGGAGAGTTCCAAATGTGTGTAGGTGGAATGTATATCCCACGGGGGTAAATTGAAAAAAGTTTTAAAAAATTTTTTTTTGGACTTAGTCATTTTTCCGGCGTTTATCAGACTTTCAGATAGGGGAAATGTCAGTGAGCATTCCGATTTCAGTTCCAGAGCGATTCGCCCAATGAGTCCTTGATATTTAGTCGTTTTCAGCCAATTTTCTGGATTTTTGAAAATTTCACTTTTTTGTGAAAATATCCACTAAATGAGGGAATAATATGTGTGATGGTACCCCAGGAGAGTTCCAAATGTGTGTAGGTAGAATATATATCCCACAGGGGTAAAATTGAAAAAAGTTGAAAAACAATTTTTTTTGGACTTAGTCATTTTTCCAGCGTTTATCAGACTTTCAGATAGGGGAAATGTCAGTGAGCGTTCCGATTTCAATTCCAGAGCAATTCGCCCATTGAGTCCTTGATATTTAGTCGTTTTCAGCCAATTTTCTGGATTTTTGAAAGTTTCACTTTTCTGTGAAAATATCCACTCAATGAGGGAATAATATGTGTGAGGGTACCACAGGAGAGTTCCAAATGTGTGTGGGTAGAATATATATCCCACGGGGGTAAATTGAAAAAAGTTTTAAAAAAATGTTTTTTGGACTTAGTCATTTTTCCAGCGTTTATCAGACTTTCAGATAGGGGAAATGTCAGTGAGCGTTCCGATTTCAATTCCAGAGCAATTCGCCCATTGAGTCCTTGATATTTAGTCGTTTTCAGCCAATTTTCTGGATTTTTGAAAGTTTCACTTTTCTGTGAAAATATCCACTCAATGAGGGAATAATATGTGTGAGGGTACCACAGGAGAGTTCCAAATGTGTGTGGGTAGAATATATATCCCACGGGGGTAAATTGAAAAAAGTTTTAAAAAAATGTTTTTTGGACTTAGTCATTTTACCGGCGTTTATCAGACTTTCAGAAAGGGGAAATGTCAGTGAGCATTCTGATTTCAGTTCCAGAGCGATTCACCCAATGAGTCCTTGATATTTAGTCGTTTTCAGCCAATTTTCTGGATTTTTGAAAGTTTCACTTTTTTGTGAAAATATCCACTAAATGAGGGAATAATATGTGTGAGGGTACCCCAGGAGAGTTCCAAATGTGTGTAGGTAGAATATATATCCCACAGGGGTAAAATTGAAAAAAGTTGAAAAACATTTTCTTTTGGACTTAGTCATTTTTCCGGCGTTTATCAGACTTTCAGATAGGGGAAATGTCAGTGAGCATTCCGATTTCAATTCCAGAGCAATTCGCCCAATGTGTCCTTGATATTTGGTCGTTTTCAGCCAATTTTCTGGATTTTTGAAAATTTCACTTTTTTGTGAAAATATCCACTAAATGAGGGAATAATATGTGTGAGGGTACCCCAGGAGAGTTCCAAATGTGTGTAGGTAGAATATATATCCCACGGGGGTAAAATTGCAAAAAGTTGAAAAAATTTTTTTTTTGGACTTAGTCATTTTTCCAGCGTTTATCAGACTTTCAGATAGGGGAAATGTCAGTGAGCGTTCCGATTTCAGTTCCAGAGCGATTCGCCCAATGAGTCCTTGATATTTAGTCGTTTTCAGCCAATTTTCTGGATTTTTGAAAATGTCACTTTTTTGTGAAAATATCCACTACATGACGGAATAATATGTGTGAGGGTACCACAGGAGAGTTCCAAATGTGTGTGGGTAGAATATATATCCCACGGGGCTAAAATTGAAAAAAGTTGAAAAAAAGTTTTGTGGACTTAGTCATTTTTCCGGCGTTTATCAGACTTTCAGATAGGGGAAATGTCAGTGAGCGTTCCGATTTAGTTCCAGAGCGATTCGCCCAATGAGTCCTTGATATTTAGTCGTTTTCAGCCAATTTTCTGGATTTTTGAAAATTTCACTTTTTTGTGAAAATATCCACTAAATGAGGGAATAATATGTGTCAGGGTACCCCAGGAGAGTTCCAAATGTGTGTAGGTGGAATATATCCCACGGGGGTAAATTGAAAAATGTTTTAAAAAATTTTTTTTTGGACTTAGTCATTTTTCTGGCGTTTATCAGACTTTCAGATAGGGCAAATGTCAGTGAGCATACCGATTTCAGTTCCAGAGCGATTCACCCAATGTGTCCTTGATATTTAGTCGTTTTCAGCCAATTTTCTGGATTTTTGAAAATTTCACTTTTTTGTGAAAATATCCACTAAATGAGGGAATAATATGTGTGAGGGTACCACAGGAGAGTTCCAAATGTGTGTGGGTAGAATACATATCCCACGGGGGTAAATTGAAAAAAGTTTTAAAAAAAATGTTTTTGGACTTAGTCATTTTTCCGGCGTTTATCAGACATTCAGGTAGGGGAAATGTCAGTGAGCATACCAATTTCAGTTCCAGAGCGATTCGCCCAATGAGTCCTTGATATTTAGTCGTTTTCAGCCAATTTTCTGGATTTTTGAAAATTTCACTTTTTTGTGAAAATATCCACTAAATGAGGGAATAATATGTGTGACGGTACCACAGGAGAGTTCCAAATGTGTCTGGGTAGAATATATATCCCACGGGGCTAAAATTGAAAAAAGTTGAAAAACAATTTTTTTTGGACCTAGTCATTTTTCCGGCGTTTATCAGACTTTCAGATAGGGGAAATGTCAGTGAGCGTTCCGATTTCAATACCAGAGCAACTCGCCCATTGAGTCCTTGATATTTAGTCGTTTTCAGCCAATTTTCTGGATTTTTGAAAGTTTCACTTTTCTGTGAAAATATCCACTCAATGAGGGAATAATATGTGTGAGGGTACCACAGGAGAGTTCCAAATGTGTGTGGGTAGAATATATATCCCACGGGGGTAAATTGAAAAAAGTTTTAAAAAAATGTTTTTTGGACTTAGTCATTTTACCGGCGTTTATCAGACTTTCAGAAAGGGGAAATGTCAGTGAGCATACCAATTTCAGTTCCAAAGCAATTCGCCCAATGAGTCCTTGATATTTAGTCGTTTTCAGCCAATTTTATGGATTTTTGAAAGTTTCACTTTTTTGTGAAATATCCACTAAATGAGGGAATAATATGTGTCAGGGTACCCCAGGAGAGTTCCAAATGTGTGTAGGTGGAATATATATCCCACGGGGGTAAATTGCAAAAAGTTTTAAAAAATTTTTTTTTGGACTTAGTCATTTTTCCGGCGTTTATCAGACTTTCAGATAGGGGAAATGTCAGTGAGCATTCCGATTTCAGTTCCAGAGCGATTCGCCCAATGAGTCCTTGATATTTAGTCGTTTTCAGCCAATTTTCTGGAATTTTGAAAATTTCACTTTTTTGTGAAAATATCCACTAAATGAGGGAATAATATGTGTGAGGGTACCCCAGGAGAGTTCCAAATGTGTGTAGGTAGAATATATATCCCACAGGGGTAAAATTGAAAAAAGTTGAAAAACAATTTTTTTTGGACTTAGTCATTTTTCCAGCGTTTATCAGACTTTCAGATAGGGGAAATGTCAGTGAGCGTTCCGATTTCAATACCAGAGCAATTCGCCCATTGAGTCCTTGATATTTAGTCATTTTCAGCCAATTTTCTGGATTTTTGAAAGTTTCACTTTTCTGTGAAAATATCCACTCAATGAGGGAATAATATGTGTGAGGGTACCACAGGAGAGTTCCAAATGTGTGTGGGTAGAATATATATCCCACGGGGGTAAATTGAAAAAAGTTTTAAAAAAATGTTTTTTGGACTTAGTCATTTTACCGGCGTTTATCAGACTTTCAGAAAGGGGAAATGTCAGTGAGCATACCAATTTCAGTTCCAAAGCAATTCGCCCAATGAGTCCTTGATATTTAGTCGTTTTCAGCCAATTTTATGGATTTTTGAAAGTTTCACTTTTTTGTGAAATATCCACTAAATGAGGGAATAATATGTGTGAGGGTACCCCAGGAGAGTTCCAAATGTGTGTGGGTAGAATATATATCCCACGGGGGTAAAATTGAAAAAAGTTGAAATTTTTTTTTTTTTGGACTTAGTCATTTTTCCGGCGTTTATCAGACTTTCAGATAGGGGAAATGTCAGTGAGCATTCTGATTTCAGTTCCAGAGCGATTCACCCAATGAGTCCTTGATATTTAGTCGTTTTCAGCCAATTTTCTGGATTTTTGAAAGTTTCACTTTTTTGTGAAAATATCCACTAAATGAGGGAATAATATGTGTGAGGGTACCCCAGGAGAGTTCCAAATGTGTGTAGGTAGAATATATATCCCACGGGGGTAAAATTGAAAAAAGTTTTAAAAAAATTTTTTTTAGACTTAGTCATTTTTCCGGCGTTTATCAGACTTTCAGATAGGGGAAATGTCAGTAAGCATTCCGATTTCAGTTCCAGAGCGATTCGCCCAATGTGTCCTTGATATTTAGTCGTTTTCAGCCAATATTTTGGATTTTTGAAAATTTCACTTTTTTGTGAAAATATCCACTAAATGAGGGAATAATATGTGTGAGGGTACACCAGGAGAGTTCCAAATGTGTGTGGGTAGAATACATATCCCACGGGGGTAAATTGAAAAAAGTTTTAAAAAAATTTTTTTTGGACCTAGTCATTTTTCCGGCGTTTATCAAACTTTCAGATAGGGCAAATGTCAGTGAGCATTCCGATTTCAGTTCCAGAGCGATTCGCCCAATGAGTCCTTGATATTTAGTCGTTTTCAGCCAATTTTCTGGATTTTTTAAAATTTCACTTTTTTGTGAAAATATCCACTAAATGAGGGAATAATATGTGTGAGGGTACCCCAGGAGAGTTCCAAATGTGTGTGGGTAGAATATATATCCCACAGTGGTAAAATTGAAATAAGTTGAAAAATTTTTTTTTTTGGACTTAGTCATTTTTCCGGCGTTTATCAGACTTTCAGATAGGGGAAATGTCAGTGAGCATTCTGATTTCTGTTCCAGAGCGATTCGCCCAATGAGTCCTTGATATTTAGTCGTTTTCAGCCAATTTTCTGGATTTTTGAAAGTTTCACTTTTTTGTGAAAATATCCACTAAATGAGGGAATAATATGTGTGAGGGTACCAGAGGAGAGTTCCAAATGTGTGTGGGTAGAATATATATCCCACGGGGGTAAAATAGAAAAAAGTTGAAAAAAATTTTTTTTGGGACTTAGTCATTTTTTCGCCGTTAATCAGCCTTTCAGATAAGGGTAATGTCAGTGAGTGTTCTGATTTCAGTTCCAGAGCGATTCGCCCTGAGTCCTTGATATTTAGTCGTTTTCAGCCAATTTTCTGGATTTTTGAAAATTTCACTTTTTTGTGAAAATATCCACTAAATGAGGGAATAATATGTGTGAGGGTACCCCAGGAGAGTTTCAAATGTGTGTACGTAGAATACATATCCCACGGGGGTAAAATAGAAAAAAGTTGAAAAAAATTTTTTTGGGGACTTAGTCATTTTTTCGCCTTAATCAGACTTTTAGATAAGGGATATGTCAGTGAGTGTTCTGATTTCAGTTCCAGAGCGATTCGCCCTATGAGTCCTTGATATTTAGTCGTTTTCAGCCAATTTTCTGGATTTTTGAAAATTTCACTTTTTTGTGAAAATATCCACTAAATGAGGGAATAATATGTGTGAGGGTACCACAGGAGAGTTCCAAATGTGTGTGGGTAGAATATATATCCCACGGGTGTAAAATTGAAAAAAGTTGAAAATTATTTTTTTTGGACTTGGTCATTTTTCCGGCATTTATCAGACTTTCAGATAGGGGAAATGTCAGTGAGCATTCTGATTTCAGTTCCAGAGTGATTCGCCCAATGAGTCCTTCATATTTAGTTGTTTTCAGCCAATTTTCTGGATTTTTGAAAATTTCACTTTTTTGTGAAAATATCCACTAAATGAGGGAATAATATGTGTGAGGGTACCGCAGGAGAGTTCCAAATGTGTGTGGGTAGAATATATATCCCACGGGGGTAAAATTGAAAAAAGTTGAAAAAAATTTTTTTTTGGACTTAGTCATTTTTCCGGCGTTTATCAGACTTTCAGATAGGGGAAATGTCAGTGACCGTTCCGATTTCAGTTCCAGAGCGATTTGCCCAATGAGTCCTTGATATTTAGTCGTTTTCAGCCAATTTTCTGGATTTTTGAAAATTTCACTTTTTTGTGAAAATATCCACTAAATGAGGGAATAATATGTGTGAGGGTACCCCAGGAGAGTTCCAAATGTGTGTACGTAGAATACATATCCCACGGGGTTAAAATAGAAAAAAGTTGAAAAAAATTTTTTTGGAGACTTAGTCATTTTTTCGCCGTTAATCAGACTTTTAGATAAGGGATATGTCAGTGAGTGTTCTGATTTCAGTTCCAGAGCGATTCGCCCTATGAGTCCTTGATATTTAGTCGTTTTCAGCCAATTTTCTGGATTTTTGAAAATTTCACTTTTTTGTGAAAATATCCACTAAATGAGGGAATAATATGTGTGAGGGTACCACAGGAGATTTCCAAATGTGTGTGGGTAGAATATATATCCCACGGGTGTAAAATTGAAAAAAGTTGAAAATTATTTTTTTTGGACTTAGTCATTTTTCCGGCATTTATCAGACTTTCAGATAGGGGAAATGTCAGTGAGCATTCTGATTTCAGTTCCAGAGTGATTCGCCCAATGAGTCCTTCATATTTAGTTGTTTTCAGCCAATTTTCTGGATTTTTGAAAATTTCACTTTTTTGTGAAAATATCCACTAAATGAGGGAATAATATGTGTGAGGGTACCGCAGGAGAGTTCCAAATATGTGTAGGTAGAATATATATCCCACGGGGCTAAAATTGAAAAAAGTTGAAAAAAAATTTTTTTTGGACTTAGACATTTTTCCGGCGTTTATCAGACTTTCAGATAGGGCAAATGTCTGTGAGCATTCCGATTTCAGTTCCAGAGCGATTCGCCCAATGAGTCCTTGATATTTAGTCATTTTCAGCCAATTTTCTGGATTTTTGAAAATTTCACTTTTTTGTGAAAATATCCACTAAATGAGGGAATAATATGTGTGAGGGTACCGCAGGAGAGTTCCAAATGTGTGTGGGTAGAATATATATCCCACGGGGGTAAAATTGAAAAAAGTTGAAAAAAATTTTTTTTTGGACTTAGTCATTTTTCCGGCGTTTATCAGACTTTCAGATAAGGGAAATGTCAGTGAGTGTTCTGATTTCAGTTCCAGAGCGATTCGCCCTATGAGTCCTTGATATTTAGTCGTTTTCAGCCAATTTTCTGGATTTTTGAAAATTTCACTTTTTTGTGAAAATATCCACCAAATGAGGGAATAATATGTGTGAGGGTACCTCAGGAGAGTTCCAAATATGTGTGGGTAGAATATATATCCCACGGGTGTAAAATTGAAAAAAGTTGAAAATTTTTTTTTTTGGACTTAGTCATTTTTCCGTCATTTATCAGACTTTCAGATAGGGGAAATGTCAGTGAGCGTTCTGATTTCAGTTCCAGAGTGATTCGCCCAATGAGTCCTTGATATTTAGTCGTTTTCAGCCAATTTTCTGGATTTTTGAAAATTTCACCTTTTTGTGAAAATATCCACTAAATGAGGGAATAATATGTGTGAGGTTACCCCAGGAGAGTTGCAAATATGTGTAGGTAGAATATATATCCCACGGGGGTAAAATTGAAAAAAGTTTTAAAAAATTTTTTTTTGGACTTAGTCATTTTTCCGGCGTTTATCAGACTTTCAGATAGGGGAAATGTCAGTGAGCGTTCTGATTTCAGTTACAGAGCGTTTCGCCTAATGAGTCCTTGATATTTAGTCGTTTTCAGCCAATTTTCTGGATTTTTGAAAATTTCACTTTTTTGTGAAAATATCCACTAAATGAGGGTATAATATGTGTGAGGGTACCCCAGGAGAGTTCCAAATGTGTGTGGGTAGAATATATATCCCACGGGGGTAAAATTGAAAAAAGTTGAAAAATTTTTTTTTTTTTTAGACTTAGTCATTTTTCCGGCGTTTATCAGACTTTCAGATAGGGGAAATGTCAGTGAGCATTCTGATTTCTGTTCCAGAGCGATTCGCCCAATGAGTCCTTGATATTTAGTCATTTTCAGCCAATTTTCTGGATTTTTGAAAATTTCACTTTTTTGTGAAAATATCCACTAAATGAGGGAATAATATGTGTGAGGGTACCCCAGGAGAGTTCCAAATGTGTGTGGGTAGAATATATATCCCACGGGGGTAAAATTGAAAAAAGTTGAAAAATTTTTTTTTTTTTTAGACTTAGTCATTTTTCCGGCGTTTATCAGACTTTCAGATAGGGGAAATGTCAGTGAGCATTCTGATTTCTGTTCCAGAGCGATTCGCCCAATGAGTCCTTGATATTTAGTCGTTTTCAGCCAATTTTCTGGATTTTTGAAAATTTCACTTTTTTGTGAAAATATCCACTAAATGAGGGAATAATATGTGTGAGGGTACCCCAGGAGAGTTACAAATGTGTGTGGGTAGAATATATATCCCACGGGGGTAAAATAGAAAAAAGTTGAAAAAAAATTTTTTTGGGACTTAGTCATTTTTTCGCCGTTAATCAGCTTTTCCGATAAGGATAATGTCAGTGAGTGTTCTGATTTCAGTTCCAGAGCGATTCGCCCTGAGTCCTTGATATTTAGTCGTTTTCAGCCAATTTTCTGGATTTTTGAAAATTTCACTTTTTTGTGAAAATATCCACTAAATGAGGGAATAATATGTGTGAGGGTACCCCAGGAGAGTTCCAAATGTGTGTACGTAGAATACATATCCCACGGGGTTAAAATAGAAAAAAGTTGAAAAAAATTTTTTTGGAGACTTAGTCATTTTTTCGCCGTTAATCAGACTTTTAGATAAGGGATATGTCAGTGAGTGTTCTGATTTCAGTTCCAGAGCGATTCGCCCTATGAGTCCTTGATATTTAGTCGTTTTCAGCCAATTTTCTGGATTTTTGAAAATTTCACTTTTTTGTGAAAATATCCACTAAATGAGGGAATAATATGTGTGAGGGTACCACAGGAGATTTCCAAATGTGTGTGGGTAGAATATATATCCCACGGGTGTAAAATTGAAAAAAGTTGAAAATTATTTTTTTTGGACTTAGTCATTTTTCCGGCATTTATCAGACTTTCAGATAGGGGAAATGTCAGTGAGCATTCTGATTTCAGTTCCAGAGTGATTCGCCCAATGAGTCCTTCATATTTAGTTGTTTTCAGCCAATTTTCTGGATTTTTGAAAATTTCACTTTTTTGTGAAAATATCCACTAAATGAGGGAATAATATGTGTGAGGGTACCGCAGGAGAGTTCCAAATATGTGTAGGTAGAATATATATCCCACGGGGCTAAAATTGAAAAAAGTTGAAAAAAAATTTTTTTTGGACTTAGACATTTTTCCGGCGTTTATCAGACTTTCAGATAGGGCAAATGTCTGTGAGCATTCCGATTTCAGTTCCAGAGCGATTCGCCCAATGAGTCCTTGATATTTAGTCATTTTCAGCCAATTTTCTGGATTTTTGAAAATTTCACTTTTTTGTGAAAATATCCACTAAATGAGGGAATAATATGTGTGAGGGTACCGCAGGAGAGTTCCAAATGTGTGTGGGTAGAATATATATCCCACGGGGGTAAAATTGAAAAAAGTTGAAAAAAATTTTTTTTTGGACTTAGTCATTTTTCCGGCGTTTATCAGACTTTCAGATAAGGGAAATGTCAGTGAGTGTTCTGATTTCAGTTCCAGAGCGATTCGCCCTATGAGTCCTTGATATTTAGTCGTTTTCAGCCAATTTTCTGGATTTTTGAAAATTTCACTTTTTTGTGAAAATATCCACCAATGAGGGAATAATATGTGTGAGGGTACCTCAGGAGAGTTCCAAATGTGTGTGGGTAGAATATATATCCCACGGGTGTAAAATTGAAAAAAGTTGAAAATTTTTTTTTTTGGACTTAGTCATTTTTCCGTCATTTATCAGACTTTCAGATAGGGGAAATGTCAGTGAGCGTTCTGATTTCAGTTCCAGAGTGATTCGCCCAATGAGTCCTTGATATTTAGTCGTTTTCAGCCAATTTTCTGGATTTTTGAAAATTTCACCTTTTTGTGAAAATATCCACTAAATGAGGGAATAATATGTGTGAGGTTACCCCAGGAGAGTTCCAAATATGTGTAGGTAGAATATATATCCCACGGGGGTAAAATTGAAAAAAGTTTAAAAAAATTTTTTTTTGGACTTAGTCATTTTTCCGGCGTTTATCAGACTTTCAGATAGGGGAAATGTCAGTGAGCGTTCTGATTTCAGTTACAGAGCGTTTCGCCTAATGAGTCCTTGATATTTAGTCGTTTTCAGCCAATTTTCTGGATTTTTGAAAATTTCACTTTTTTGTGAAAATATCCACTAAATGAGGGTATAATATGTGTGAGGGTACCCCAGGAGAGTTCCAAATGTGTGTGGGTAGAATATATATCCCACGGGGGTAAAATTGAAAAAAGTTGAAAAATTTTTTTTTTTTTTAGACTTAGTCATTTTTCCGGCGTTTATCAGACTTTCAGATAGGGGAAATGTCAGTGAGCATTCTGATTTCTGTTCCAGAGCGATTCTCCCAATGAGTCCTTGATATTTAGTCATTTTCAGCCAATTTTCTGGATTTTTGAAAATTTCACTTTTTTGTGAAAATATCCACTAAATGAGGGAATAATATGTGTGAGGGTACCCCAGGAGAGTTCCAAATGTGTGTGGGTAGAATATATATCCCACGGGGGTAAAATTGAAAAAAGTTGAAAAATTTTTTTTTTTTTTAGACTTAGTCATTTTTCCGGCGTTTATCAGACTTTCAGATAGGGGAAATGTCAGTGAGCATTCTGATTTCTGTTCCAGAGCGATTCGCCCAATGAGTCCTTGATATTTAGTCATTTTCAGCCAATTTTCTGGATTTTTGAAAATTTCACTTTTTTGTGAAAATATCCACTAAATGAGGGAATAATATGTGTGAGGGTACCCCAGGAGAGTTACAAATGTGTGTGGGTAGAATATATATCCCACGGGGGTAAAATAGAAAAAAGTTGAAAAAAATTTTTTTTGGGACTTAGTCATTTTTTCGCCGTTAATCAGCTTTTCCGATAAGGATAATGTCAGTGAGTGTTCTGATTTCAGTTCCAGAGCGATTCGCCCTGAGTCCTTGATATTTAGTCGTTTTCAGCCAATTTTCTGGATTTTTGAAAATTTCACTTTTTTGTGAAAATATCCACTAAATGAGGGAATAATATGTGTGAGGGTACCCCAGGAGAGTTCCAAATGTGTGTACGTAGAATACATATCCCACGGGGTTAAAATAGAAAAAAGTTGAAAAAAATTTTTTTGGAGACTTAGTCATTTTTTCGCCGTTAATCAGACTTTTAGATAAGGGATATGTCAGTGAGTGTTCTGATTTCAGTTCCAGAGCGATTCGCCCTATGAGTCCTTGATATTTAGTCGTTTTCAGCCAATTTTCTGGATTTTTGAAAATTTCACTTTTTTGTGAAAATATCCACTAAATGAGGGAATAATATGTGTGAGGGTACCACAGGAGATTTCCAAATGTGTGTGGGTAGAATATATATCCCACGGGTGTAAAATTGAAAAAAGTTGAAAATTATTTTTTTTGGACTTAGTCATTTTTCCGGCATTTATCAGACTTTCAGATAGGGGAAATGTCAGTGAGCATTCTGATTTCAGTTCCAGAGTGATTCGCCCAATGAGTCCTTCATATTTAGTTGTTTTCAGCCAATTTTCTGGATTTTTGAAAATTTCACTTTTTTGTGAAAATATCCACTAAATGAGGGAATAATATGTGTGAGGGTACCGCAGGAGAGTTCCAAATATGTGTAGGTAGAATATATATCCCACGGGGCTAAAATTGAAAAAAGTTGAAAAAAAATTTTTTTTGGACTTAGACATTTTTCCGGCGTTTATCAGACTTTCAGATAGGGCAAATGTCAGTGAGCATTCCGATTTCAGTTCCAGAGCGATTCGCCCAATGAGTCCTTGATATTTAGTCATTTTCAGCCAATTTTCTGGATTTTTGAAAATTTCACTTTTTTGTGAAAATATCCACTAAATGAGGGAATAATATGTGTGAGGGTACCGCAGGAGAGTTCCAAATGTGTGTGGGTAGAATATATATCCCACGGGGGTAAAATTGAAAAAAGTTGAAAAAAATTTTTTTTTGGACTTAGTCATTTTTCCGGCGTTTATCAGACTTTCAGATAAGGGAAATGTCAGTGAGTGTTCTGATTTCAGTTCCAGAGCGATTCGCCCTATGAGTCCTTGATATTTAGTCGTTTTCAGCCAATTTTCTGGATTTTTGAAAATTTCACTTTTTTGTGAAAATATCCACCAAATGAGGGAATAATATGTGTGAGGGTACCTCAGGAGAGTTCCAAATGTGTGTGGGTAGAATATATATCCCACGGGTGTAAAATTGAAAAAAGTTGAAAATTTTTTTTTTTGGACTTAGTCATTTTTCCGTCATTTATCAGACTTTCAGATAGGGGAAATGTCAGTGAGCGTTCTGATTTCAGTTCCAGAGTGATTCGCCCAATGAGTCCTTGATATTTAGTCGTTTTCAGCCAATTTTCTGGATTTTTGAAAATTTCACCTTTTTGTGAAAATATCCACTAAATGAGGGAATAATATGTGTGAGGTTACCCCAGGAGAGTTCCAAATATGTGTAGGTAGAATATATATCCCACGGGGGTAAAATTGAAAAAAGTTTAAAAAAATTTTTTTTTGGACTTAGTCATTTTTCCGGCGTTTATCAGACTTTCAGATAGGGGAAATGTCAGTGAGCGTTCTGATTTCAGTTACAGAGCGTTTCGCCGAATGAGTCCTTGATATTTAGTCGTTTTCAGCCAATTTTCTGGATTTTTGAAAATTTCACTTTTTTGTGAAAATATCCACTAAATGAGGGTATAATATGTGTGAGGGTACCCCAGGAGAGTTCCAAATGTGTGTGTGTAGAATATATATCCCACGGGGGTAAAATTGAAAAAAGTTGAAAAATTTTTTTTTTTTTTAGACTTAGTCATTTTTCCGGCGTTTATCAGACTTTCAGATAGGGGAAATGTCAGTGAGCATTCTGATTTCTGTTCCAGAGCGATTCGCCCAATGAGTCCTTGATATTTAGTCATTTTCAGCCAATTTTCTGGATTTTTGAAAATTTCACTTTTTTGTGAAAATATCCACTAAATGAGGGAATAATATGTGTGAGGGTACCCCAGGAGAGTTCCAAATGTGTGTGGGTAGAATATATATCCCACGGGGGTAAAATTGAAAAAAGTTGAAAAATTTTTTTTTTTTTTAGACTTAGTCATTTTTCCGGCATTTATCAGACTTTCAGATAGGGGAAATGTCAGTGAGCATTCTGATTTCTGTTCCAGAGCGATTCGCCCAATGAGTCCTTGATATTTAGTCATTTTCAGCCAATTTTCTGGATTTTTGAAAATTTCACTTTTTTGTGAAAATATCCACTAAATGAGGGAATAATATGTGTGAGGGTACCCCAGGAGAGTTACAAATGTGTGTGGGTAGAATATATATCCAACGGGGGTAAAATAGAAAAAAGTTGAAAAAAAATTTTTTTGGGACTTAGTCATTTTTTCGCCGTTAATCAGCTTTTCCGATAAGGATAATGTCAGTGAGTGTTCTGATTTCAGTTCCAGAGCGATTCGCCCTGAGTCCTTGATATTTAGTCGTTTTCAGCCAATTTTCTGGATTTTTGAAAATTTCACTTTTTTGTGAAAATATCCACTAAATGAGGGAATAATATGTGTGAGGGTACCACAGGAGATTTCCAAATGTGTGTGGGTAGAATATATATCCCACGGGTGTAAAATTGAAAAAAGTTGAAAATTATTTTTTTTGGACTTAGTCATTTTTCCGGCATTTATCAGACTTTCAGATAGGGGAAATGTCAGTGAGCATTCTGATTTCAGTTCCAGAGTGATTCGCCCAATGAGTCCTTCATATTTAGTTGTTTTCAGCCAATTTTCTGGATTTTTGAAAATTTCACTTTTTTGTGAAAATATCCACTAAATGAGGGAATAATATGTGTGAGGGTACCGCAGGAGAGTTCCAAATGTGTGTGGGTAGAATATATATCCCACGGGGGTAAAATTGAAAAAAGTTGAAAAAAAATTTTTTTTGGACTTAGTCATTTTTCCGGCGTTTATCAGACTTTCAGATAGGGGAAATGTCAGTGACCGTTCCGATTTCAGTTCCAGAGCGATTCGCCCAATGAGTCCTTGATATTTAGTCGTTTTCAGCCAATTTTCTGGATTTTTGAAAATTTCACTTTTTTGTGAAAATATCCACTAAATGAGGGAATAATATGTGTGAGGGTACCCCAGGAGAGTTTCAAATGTGTGTACCTAGAATACATATCCCACGGGGGTAAAATAGAAAAAAGTTGAAAAAATTTTTTTTGGGGACTTAGTCATTTTTTCGCCGTTAATCAGACTTTTAGATAAGGGATATGTCAGTGAGTGTTCTGATTTCAGTTCCAGAGCGATTCGCCCTATGAGTCCTTGATATTTAGTCGTTTTCAGCCAATTTTCTGGATTTTTGAAAATTTCACTTTTTTGTGAAAATATCCACTAAATGAGGGAATAATATGTGTGAGGGTACCACAGGAGAGTTCCAAATGTGTGTGGGTAGAATATATATCCCACGGGTGTAAAATTGAAAAAAGTTGAAAATTATTTTTTTTGGACTTAGTCATTTTTCCGGCATTTATCAGACTTTCAGATAGGGGAAATGTCAGTGAGCATTCCGATTTCAGTTCCAGAGCGATTCGCCCAATGTGTCCTGGATATTTAGTCGTTTTCAGCCAATATTTTGGATTTTTGAAAATTTCACTTTTTTGTGAAAATATCCACTAAATGAGGGAATAATATGTGTGAGCGTACCCCAGGAGAGTTTCAAATGTGTGTACGTAGAATACATATCCCACGGGGGTAAAATAGAAAAAAGTTGAAAAAAAATTTTTTTTTGGACTTAGTCATTTTTCCGGCGTTTATCAGACTTTCAGATTGGGGAAATGTCAGTGAGCGTTCTGATTTCAGTTACAGAGCGTGTCGCCCATTGAGTCCTTGATATTTAGTCGTTTTCAGCCAATTTTCTGGATTTTTGAAAATGTCACTTTTTTGTGAAAATATTCACTAAATGAGGGAATAATATGTGTGAGGGTACAACAGGAGAGTTCCAAATGTGTGTGGGTAGAATATATATCCCACGGGGCTAAAATTAAAAAAAAAGTTGAAAAAAATTTTTTTTTGGACTTAGTCATTTTTCCGGCGTTTATCAGACTTTCAGATTGGGGAAATGTCAGTGAGCGTTCTGATTTCAGTTACAGAGCGTGTCGCCCATTGAGTCCTTGATATTTAGTCGTTTTCAGCCAATTTTCTGGATTTTTGAAAATGTCACTTTTTTGTGAAAATATTCACTAAATGAGGGAATAATATGTGTGAGGGTACAACAGGAGAGTTCCAAATGTGTGTGGGTAGAATATATATCCCACGGGGCTAAAATTAAAAAAAAAGTTGAAAAAAATTTTTTTTTGGACTTAGTCATTTTTCCGGCGTTTATCAGACTTTCAGATAGGGCTAATGTCAGTGAGCATTCCGATTTCAGTTCCAGAGCGATTCGCCCAATGAGTCCTTGATATTTAGTCATTTTCAACCAATTTTCTGGATTTTTGAAAATTTCAATTTTTTGTGAAAATATCCACTAAATGAGGGAGTAATATGTGTGAGGGTACCCCAGGAGAGTTCCAAATGTGTGTGGGTAGAACATATATCCCACGGGTGTAAAATTGAAAAAAGTTGAAATTTATTTTTTTTTGGACTTAGTCATTTTTCCGGCGTTTATCAGACTTTCAGATAGGGAAAATGTCAGTGAGCGTTCTGATTTCAGTTCCAGAGCGATTCGCCCAATGAGTCCTTGATATTTAGTCGTTTTCAGCCAATTTTCTGGATTTTTGAAAATTTCACTTTTTTGTGAAAATATCCACTAAATGAAGGAATAATATGTGTGAGGGTACCCCAGGAGAGTTCCAAATGTGTGTAGGTAGAATATATATCCCACGGGGGTAAAATTGAAAAAAGTTGAAAAAAATTTCTTTTTGGACTTAGTCATTTTTCCGGCGTGTATCAGACTTTCAGATAGGGGAAATGTCAGTGAGGGTTCGGATTTCAGTTCCAGAGTGATTCGCCCAATGAGTCCTTGATATTTAGTCGTTTTCAGCCAATTTTCTGGATTTTTGAAAATTTCACTTTTTTGTGAAAATATCCACTAAATGAGGAAATAATATGTGTGAGGGTACCACAGGAGAGTTCCAAATGTGTGTGGGTAGAATATATATCCCACGGGGCTAAAATTAAAAAAAAAGTTGAAAAAAAATTTTTTTTGGACTTAGTCATTTTTCCGGCGTTTATCAGACTTTCAGATAGGGGAAATGTCAGTGAGGGTTCGGATTTCAGTTCCAGAGCGATTCGCCCAATGTGTCCTTGATATTTAGTCGTTAGTGTTGAGCCACCCCCGTAGTGTTTGAGTTCGGTTCGGTTCGTCGAACACCCGTGTGTTCGCCGAACTGTTCGTCGAACTGTTCGTCGAACACCTTCGAACACCGTTAAAACCAATGGCAGGCAAACAAAAACACATAGAAGCACATAGAAAACACCTTCAAAGGTGTCCAAAAGCTGACAAACTGCTCAGAAGACACAACTAACCCATGGAAAAGTGACAAGTACATATAGTCATGCGAAAAGAAAAGAGGTGGAGGAGTAAAAGGAGGGGGAGACACAGATATAGGCATGTCATGCCCTTCTAAAATCCAAAAAGTGAGAAGCCGAGACGGCCAGTCCGCTCCTGCCCGTGCCACCTCCGTGTCGCCGGGTTTGTGCCAGAGCCGCGGTGAACCCTGACGGCCAGCCCCCCTCTCCCAATACTGGTGCCTGTCCGCTGGTGGGTCGAGAGAGCCCCCCTGTGGTGGAGGCAGCTCTAAGCTTTTTAATTTAAATTGTCCCTCTAATTTGAATGAATACACTTTAAATCCATTTACAAGGTTCTATTGGAGGGCAAGTCTCATGCCAGCAGCCGCGTAATTCCAGCTCCAGTAGCGTCCACTAAAGCTGCTGCAGTTAAAAAGCTTTTATAAGGATCGAGCTCGGCTGTCCACCGCAAGGCATCCTAGTGCCAGTCCCAGCCCCTATGCCTTGGGGTGCCTCCTGATGCTCTTCACTAAGTATCCCGTGGTCCCGAAGCATTTCCTTTGAAAAAATTAAGTGTCCAAACTACAGGTGGTGTAGCTTGCTTAACAGCCGGGATAATCCGCTGACTAGCAGACACTGCTACTAGGCACAAAGTATTTCCTGGGCTAGATGCAGTTAAAAATTTGTAAGTAGATACTCTCGTTGGATGCTGAGAAAGCATTCCATAGAGTCTCCTGGCACGCCATATATGATTCTCTTAAAAAGCTTGGGGTAGGGGTCTAGGGGACCCTTTTATAGCCAAAATCACGGCCCTGTATCACAATACGTCACCTAGGCTGAAGATAAATGGAACTGTAGCACCGAGGGCTCGGTTGCTACAGACGTATTGCACCTCACCCAGAGGTGTGATATCTCACTCTCAGATAAGGATGGAGTGTGGATCAGGACCCGACACCTGCATGCATTACACCACATTGCCGTGGGGCAGGGCGACCAATATGCCCCTGAGATGGGCACGACAGTCCCTGTCCCTGGCTGGAGTGGGGGGAGGGAACACTGAGGAAGGGGAACCCTGCAGTGCAGGAGCAGGGAGGAAGCAGTTCCTGGGTGCATTGAGAAGGGAGTATAAAAGGTGGGCACCATCTTAGTTCAGTGCAGAGAAGTCTGAGCAGAAGTGGCAGGGAGCAGGGGCTCTGCATGAGCTCTGCTCCGGAGGCGGGCCTAGTAACAGAGGCCCAGGCCTGCAAGAGGGAGAAGGAAGGAAGAGGAGCGGAGAAGGCTCCAGGAACGAGGAATGAAGGGATCCCAGGGGTGCGGACGGGCGAGTCGCCACCGCACGCCCGAATCCACCTGCGTGGAGGGGTCAGGCCAAAGGGGGAGACCGGTCCCCGAACTAGTGGAGGCAGGAAACGACCCTCAGCTAGAAACCGGAGGCTCTGACATTTTATGTGGCGCAGCCCCTTGCTCCACCCGCTAGGAAGGCACCACATAGGGTCAGGGAAACTGGCGCCAAGTTTACCAAGAGGAGGCCCGAGGCAGCCGGACAGAAGTGTTGGTAAGAAAGGCCAGACAAAGGACACACAAAGGGGGTCCTGTGAAGCGCTCCAAAGTTATCTGGGAGTTGTCTGAGCCCCTCACCTGGTGAGCACAGTACGACGTGGGCAGCCGTTACCTGCAGACGTGGTCTGGATAATAAGAACTGTGAGTAAAGGCCCTGAACTGCATCACTGACTCCGTGTCGTTACTGCTGCTGCCCTGCACCATCACCCCCATCCTCCGCATACACTGCCCTGAGGCTATACTCCTCCCGTGGGGAGTTATGCTACGCTCTGCTGCACCCACAACACCAGCCTTAGCGGTCTGCCCTGTAGCGGAGGTTCACTCTGACCGCAATCCACGGGTGGCGTAGTCGGATATTTAAACATCAAAACCACATAAATAGTTCCGCCACTGGTTTGACCGCCCTGAGCCACGGAACCGGATCGCCGCCACGAAGACTACAACCACCAGCATCCACCAAAAAGGGTCCGGCTCCGGGTGTCCCAAGGCCCAGGGGGTGCGTCAGAACATTTTCATCACCTTTCACAATCACCAATGGGACAAGGCAGGGATGTCCTCTGTCCCCTCTCTTATACATCCTAGTGACGGAGCACCTGCTCTCATCAATTCGCCATAACCCCAATATTAGGTGGATTGAGGTGGGAGGCACCGAGTACAAGTGCTCTCTATTTGCTGATGATGTCCTAGTATATATCACTCAATCACATATATCCATCCCTGCTGTTATGGCTGAAATAGATCACTTTGTTACATGGTAAAATTTTAAAATCAATGCAGCGAAGTCTGAGGCCCTCGATGTCTCCCTCCCTAAATCCATATAGGATTCCATCCAGTCCAACTTTCCCTTTGCCTGGCCCTCACAGGGTATCAAATACTTAGGACTTCCTATTCATAGAGACCTCTCCCATCTATGTTATCTTAATTTTGGGCCCTTTATTGAACAATTCCATACAGACCACGGTTGGCAAGTTAGAACTGTAAGATTCACTACGTGAACCACTGGTGTTTTGTGGAAAAGCACATGTACACCGCGTTCCAAATTATTATGCAAAAAGTGTTTAGGAGTGATAAGGGAAGAATTTGTTTGTTTGTCAGTTAAACTCATTGATGGTGATGTGTGTCAGGGCTCTTTATATCACTGTAAGCAATTGCAGACACCTGTGCTAATTAGTTTGGCAGGTGTGTCCAATGAAAGGCAAGACTACTTAAGAAGGCTCTCTCACATTATTAAGCAGCCTACATTTTCTGCCAAAATGGGAAAGAAAAAGGATGTGTCGGCTGCTGAGAAGCAACAAATTGTGGAGTGTTTAGGTCAAGGCATGACTACAATCAACATTGTGCGATGATCAGGATGAAGTGTCTTGGCAATCAAGAAGTATGTAGCTGATTCACAGTACACACGTGTGCGTGCTGATAAGGGCAAATTGAGGACTCTTTCCTACAGGCAATTACGTCAGGTTGAAACAGCAGCGGCAAAAAAGCCTTGTCATAGCAGCAGACAAGTTTTTGAAGCTGCTTGTGCCTCCAACGTCCCCCGAACAACAAGATGCAGGGTCCTTCAGAGGTTTGCAGCTGTGCATATGCCATCCTGTCGACCTCCTCTATCCACTTCACACAAGCAGAAACGGCTCCAGTGGGCCAAACATTACATGAAGACTGATTTCAAAACTGTTTTGTTCACGGATGAGTGCCGTGCAGCGCTCGATGGTCCAGATGAATGGAGTGGAGGATGGCTGGTTGATGGACACCCCACGCAAACACGGCTACAGCGCCAACAAGGAGGAGGTGGAGTAATGTTTTGGGCTGGAATCATGGGGAGAGAGATTGTCGGCCCCTTTAGGATCCCTGAAGGCGCTAAAGATGAACTCCATAATGTATGTGGATTTTCTCAAACAGCACTTCCTGCCATGGTTCAAGAAGAAGAACCGTGTATTTCACAGCAAGATCATTTTTCTGCATGATAATGCACCATCTCATGCTGCACATAAAACATCTGCATCTCTGGCTGATATGGGCATAAAAGGGGACAAACTTATGGTGTGACCCCCATGCTCCCCTGACCTCTACCCCATTCAGAACCTTTGGAGCATCATTAAAAGGAGTGTCTATGATGGCGGGAGGCAGTTCACATCTAAGCAACAGCTCTGGGAGGGTATTCTGTCCTCATGCAAAACAATTGAAGCAGAAACCATCCAAAACCTGACAAATTCAATGGACGAGAGAGTTCAGAAGCTCCTTTCGAACAAGGGGTCCTATGTGAAAATGTAACATCACCTAGAATAAAGTTTTGAGTTGAAAACTGTTTGATTTCAGTTTCTAACAACCTGCTAATGCTTATAATTTCAAAAATGACCATTTTTTTGGTCTTTATTAAAATGAAAAGGTTGATCGAAAAGTTTGGGGGATCTAAGAGTGTGGCAACCCAGTAGTCATGATTACTTCGAATTCTGACAATATGAGGGTCATGCTGCAGGTAGTGCAGCAAGAAGGCACTTATGTGTCTTGCGCATCTCGGAGCCCCAAAATTATTTTCCGGGCTAGATGCAGCTAAAAATTATTTTTAATTTTAAATCTGGTGAAGCTTATTATAGATGGCCTAATAGGATCAGTGCTGCACACTGCTACAAAGCCCAAATTATTTTCCAGTCAAGATACAGATAAACATGATTAGTAATTTGAAAGCTTAAAACGGTTGGTAGGGTGATTTTAACCAATCATCAAGCTTTTACTCTCCCCAGGATGACACAGGGGTAGAAAAGTCGTTTCGGATCCATGATTTGTTCATCTTTATGAACGTGAGTCTGTCTACATTATCAGTGGAGAGCCGCGTGCGCTTATCTGTCAGCACACCACCAGCAGCGCTGAACACACGTTCAGACAGAACGCTGGCTGCGGGGCATGACAAGATCTCCAAGGCGTAAGTGGCTAGCTCCGGCCATTTATCCAGATTGGAAGCCCAAAAAGAGCAAGGGTCCAGTGACACAGTCGTGGCTTCAATGTTTACTTGGAGATACTCCTGTACCATCGTCTCTAGGCGTTGACTATGTGTCAGACTTCTTGTCTCCTGTGGCCTTGCAAAGGATGGGCTAAAAAAGTGGTGAAATGATTCCGCAAAATTGATGTTACCAGCAGATACTGTGGTTCTGTTACGGTTTGAGTGCTGAACACTTGACGGTCCCACGGTTGGCAAGTTGGAACTGTGAGATTCACTACGTGCACCACTGGTATTTTGTGGAAAAGCACATGTAAGATTCTGCAACAGTCTCTGCTGATACTCCTGCATGCGTGCATCCCTTTCTATGGCAGGAATAATTTCTGCAAATTTACTTTTGTACCGGGGATCTAACAGTGTGGCAACCCAGTAGTCAGGATTATTTCTAATTCTCACAATTCGAGGGTCATGTTGCAGGTAGTGCAGCAAGAAGGCACTCATGTGTGTTGCGCATCCAGGAGCACCAAGTCCCTGTTGTGTTGGTGGCGAGGTAACAATCATGCTTCCTTCCTCTGTCCTCTCCCCCCAACCTCGCACAACAGAAATGTGATCAAGGTCTCCCTCATCTGATGAGTCTTCCATCAGTTCGTCCTCCACTTCTTCCTGGGCTCCTGCACCTTCCTCACTAGTTTGGCTGCTACCATGCGCCCTGGTAAAACCATCTCCCCCACCCTCACATGCCTGCCGCCTTGGTGCTGCCGACCGTCTGGACCTTGCAGATGTTAGCCCTTCCGCATACAACTCCTCCTCCTCTACTTCCTCCACCTCCTCTTGTGCCACCACCTGACTCCGAATTCTGTTTAACATGTGCTCCAGCATGTAAATCACCGGAATAGTCATGCTGATAATGGCATCGTCAGCACTAAACATCTTCGTCGCCATTTCAAAACTGTGCAGAAGGGTGCATAGGTTCCTGATCTGAGACCACTCCTCCAGCGTGATTTGCCCCACCTCTGAATCTCGTTGGCCCAGGCTATACGTCAGAACGTATTGCACCAGGGCTTGTCGGTGCTGCCACAGTCGCTGCAACATGTGCAGAGTTGAATTCCACCGGGTAGGCACATCGCATTTTAGCCGGTGAAGTGGCAGGCCCAACGACTTCTGTAGAGATGTAAGTCGCTGAGCTGCGGGATGCGAACGGCGGAAGTGAGCACACAGCGACCGTGCCCTCTGCAGAAGGCCATCTAGTCTGGGATAGTGGGCTAAAAATTGCTGGACAACCAGGTTCAACACGTGAGCCATACAAGGCACGTGTGTGACATTGCCCCGGCGAAGGGCCGCACCCAGGTTTGCAGCATTGTCGCACACGGCCTTCCCTGGTTTCAGGTCCAGTGGAGACAACCATTCATGAAATTGGTTCTCCAGAGCTGACCACAACTCCTCAGCTGTGTGACTCACATTTCCCAGACATTTCAATGTAAAAACCGCCTGATGACGTTGAGCCCTACTGCCAGCATAGTAAGGAGGTGTGCAGGATCCCTTCTGCGCAGTTAGAAAGCTTGTGGCATGACCAGACAGGCTTTGGGTGCAGGTGGAAGACCGAGAGGAGGTTGAGGAGGCAGAAGCAGTGGAGGAACTTTGACATAAAGAGGATTGACGCACAACTCGTGGGGACGGCAAGACTTGGACAGCAGCCCCTTGTCCTGCTGTCACCATAGTTACCCAGTGCCCAGTCAGCGACATGTAATGCCCCTGTCCATGCCTACTCGTCCAAGTGTCTGTGGTGAAATGCACCCTGTCACACACAGAGTTTCTCAAAGAAGCGGTGATGTTGTGTGCGACATGCTGGTGGAGCGCAGGCACACCTTTCTTTGAGAAGTAGTGCCGACTGGGCATCTGGTACTGGGGCACTGCGACGGACATAAGGTCTCGAAAATCCTCTGTGTCCACCAGGCGGAAAGGCAGCATTTCTGTAGCCAAAAGCTTGCAGATGGTGAAATTCAACCTCTTAGCTTTCTCATGGCTAGGAGGAAATGGTCTTTTACTTGTCCACATCTGAGGGACCGAGGGCTGGCTATTGTGCTTAGACGGGGTTGATAAGGGTGTCCCCGGCAAACTGCCGGTCTGTGAGGAAGATGCAGGCGGACATGTTAGGTTGCCTTGATCCAAAGGTGGTGCTATCGATGTCGGACAGCGCTCAACACCAGCTGGTGTTACCACCTCCAAAGAAAATGATGACCTGCCAATCACGCTGGCTGTTGCGGGTAAAGAGGTGGCAGGTCTGCGCCCCAAAACAGGTGTGACTGCTGTCCCCCCAGTCACAGAGGATGAAGAGGCCGCGGATGCACAAGATATGGCAGACGGTGATTGGCCCGGCCGGCTAGGCCGCATTGTAGCACACTGAGCTTCCCACTGCAACTTATGCTTCATGTCCATGTGCCGGTTCATGCATGAAGTACTCAAACTATGTATTTTTTGGCCTCTACTTAGCTTTTGCTGACAAATGTTACAGATAACACGAGTTGGGTCATCTTTATCGATCTGAAAAAATGCCCAGGCTATGCAAGGCTTAGCACCCATGCGACCTGAAGAGCCACCACGACTTGTGGTGAGAGGCAGAGTTGTGTTTGAGGATGCAGTTGTTGACGTGCTTCCAGTACTACGTCTCTGTCCAGGAAGGCGCAACCTGACCTCGTCGTCACTAGCATCTTCCTCCACCTCCTCTGCTGACCTCATCTCTTGGCTGACTGTGGGTTGACAGTAAGTGGGATCTCTGACCTCATCATCATCACCCTGTGCGTTATCACACCCGTCGTCCTCAGAGCCAACCTGTTCCTGCCCTGACAAAAAACTAAAGTTGTCGCTCCAATCAGGTATTTGAGTCTTATCATCGTCTTCCTCATTGTCTCCACCAACAGGAGTTACAGTTTGGGAATGAGGGTCTACATTATGGTCAGAACCTTCTGCGTCTGGTCCTGGATCCGACTCATAAAGATTCTGGGCATCAGTGCAGATCATTTCCTCGTCTGGATTCACAGAAGCGCTGGAGTCGACCTCTGATTCCCAGGCTATAGTATGAGTAAACAGCTCTGCAGACTCAACCATCTGTTCTACCTCATACTCAGACGGGCAGCTGGAGATTTGGGAGCTGTGAGGAAGCAAGTGCGATTTGGGTGACACCTTTGAGGACTGGAGTATTTGTGATGTTGAAGTTGATGTGGAGGAGAGCCCACTTAAAGGAGCACTTGATATCCGTTGTGTTATCTGTTTTTGTGCCTCATCTGGAATTTGTAGCGATTGGCGTGGCCGTAAGAAAGGGATCTTATCACATTGTCCGCTAAAAGAAGTAGACATTTTAGTTTGGCTGGAAGATGGTCTTTCTTCTGCACCTACCCCACGGACACAACCTTTTTTCCCCTTCCCAACACGCCTCTTCCCCTTTCCACCAGCAGCAGGCCTTTTTCCACTCATTTTGGTGGTTAACTAATTCACAACTCTGGAGTTGTTTGCACAAAAAAACAATGGATGGTAACCGAGCAGAGCTGAGTGGCCAAACTGTGGTATTAGGCCAAAACTATTGGCTGGGCTAGATGCAGAAAAAAATTATTTTTAATTTGCAACCTGATGGAGGTCAGTATAGATGGACTAATAGAACAAGTCCCACACGCTGCTAGAAGCCCAAATATTTTTTCAGAGATAAATGAAGAAAAAAATTATTTTTAATTTGCAACCTGATGGAGGTCAGTATAGATGGACTAATAGAACAAGTCCCACACACTGCTAGAAGCCCAAATATTTTTTCAGAGCTAGATGCAGAAAAAAATTATTTTTAATTTGCAACCTGATGGAGGTCAGTATAGATGGACTAATAGACCAAGTCCAACACACTGCTAGAAGCCCAAATATTTTTTCAGAGCTAGATGCAGAAAAAAATTATTTTTAATTTGCAACCTGATGGAGGTCAGTATAGATGGACTAATAGACCAAGTCCCACACACCGCTAGAAGCCCAAATATTTTTTCAGAGCTAGATGCAGAAAAAAATTATTTTTAATTTGCAACCTGATGGAGGTCAGTATAGATGGACTAATAGACCAAGTCCCACACACTGCTAGAAGCCCAAATATTTTTTCAGAGCTAGATGCAGAAAAAAATTATTTTTAATTTGCAACCTGATGGAGGTCAGTATAGATGGACTAATAGAACAAGTCCCACACGCTGCTAGAAGCCCAAATATTTTGTCAGAGATAAATGAAGAAAAAAATTATTTTTAATTTGCAACCTGATGGAGGTCAGTATAGATGGACTAATAGACCAAGTCCCACACACTGCTAGAAGCCCAAATATTTTTTCAGAGCTAGATGCAGAAAAAAATTATTTTTAATTTGCAACCTGATGGAGGTCAGTATAGATGGACTAATAGACCAAGTCCCACACACCGCTAGAAGCCCAAATATTTTTTCAGAGCTAGATGCAGAAAAAAATTATTTTTAATTTGCAACCTGATGGAGGTCAGTATAGATGGACTAATAGACCAAGTCCCACACACTGCTAGAAGCCCAAATATTTTTTCAGAGCTAGATGCAGAAAAAAATTATTTTTAATTTGCAACCTGATGGAGGTCAGTATAGATGGACTAATAGAACAAGTCCCACACGCTGCTAGAAGCCCAAATATTTTTTCAGAGATAAATGAAGAAAAAAATTATTTTTAATTTGCAACCTGATGGAGGTCAGTATAGATGGACTAATAGACCAAGTCCCACATACTGCTAGAAGCCCAAATATTTTTTCAGAGCTAGATGCAGAAAAAAATTATTTTTAATTTGCAACCTGATGGAGGTCAGTATAGATGGACTAATAGACCAAGTCCCACACACTGCTAGAAGCCCAAATATTTTTTCAGAGCTAGATGCAGAAAAAAAATATTTTTAATTTGCAACCTGATGGAGGTCAGTATAGATGGACTAATAGACCAAGTCCCACACACCGCTAGAAGCCCAAATATTTTTTCAGAGCTAGATGCAGAAATTTTTTTTATTCAATTTGCAACCTGATGGAGGTCAGTATAGATGGACTAATAGACCAAGTCCCACACACTGCTAGAAGCCCAAATATTTTTTCAGAGCTAGATGCAGAAATTTTTTTTATTCAATTTGCAACCTGATGGAGGTCAGTATAGATGGACTAATAGACCAAGTCCCACACACTGCTAGAAGCCCAAATATTTTTTCAGAGCTAGATGCAGAAAAAAATTATTTTTAATTTGCAACCTGATGGAGGTCAGTATAGATGGACTAATAGACCAAGTCCCACACACTGCTAGAAGCCCAAATATTTTTTCAGAGCTACATGCAGAAAAAAATTATTTTTAATTTGCAACCTGATGGAGGTCAGTATAGATGGACTAATAGATCAAGTCCCACACACCGCTAGAAGCCCAAATATTTTTTCAGAGCTAGATGCAGAAAAAAATTATTTTTAATTTGCAACCTGATGGAGGTCAGTATAGATGGACTAATAGACCAAGTCCCACACACTGCTAGAAGCCCAAATATTTTTTCAGAGCTAGATGCAGAAAAAAATTATTTTTAATTTGCAGCCTGATGGAGGTCAGTATAGATGGACTAATAGACCAAGTCCCACACACTGCTAGAAGCCCAAATATTTTTTCAGAGCTAGATGCAGAAAAAAATTATTTTTAATTTGCAACCTGATGGAGGTCAGTATAGATGGACTAATAGACCAAGTCCCACACACCGCTAGAAGCCCAAATATTTTTTCAGAGCTAGATGCAGAAAAAAATTATATTCAGTTTGCAACCTGATGGAGGTCAGTATAGATGGACTAATACAATGATGCTATGCCCAAAAGATTTTACTTCACTAGGTGCAGTAAAAAAATTGGTATTCTATACACAGGTGGTATATCTTGCAACACAGATAGGCTACTCCACTGACTAACACACTCTGCAATAGGCCAAAAAGGATTAGCTTTGCTAGATTCAGCCAAATGCTGTGAAAAAAACTTGCACAGCACTGGCACAGACCTGCCTGGCAAAAACTGATAGGAACTGATGTAACCTAGTCCTGAAAAGGACTCCAATTACAATTAGTCTTTACTCCCACAATCTATCTATTTAAGAGCACAGACCTGCCTGATAAAAGTCGTAGGAAATGCTGTAACCTAGTCCTTAAAAGGACTGCAATCACAACTATTCCCTACTCCCAAGCTATCTGTATATTTGTGCGAAAATTGGCTTGAAATTAACAAGGTATAGCGCACACAGCAACAGCGGTGCCGTCTAACACGCAGCTGCAGCAGTGAGAAAATGGTGGCGACGGGGAAAATGGCTTGGTCTTATAGGGCAAGGACATGTGACATACACTGCCAATCACACATGCCCTTGCTTGTGTGAAAAAAAGCACTTCGCTCCGTGTGTGCGCTGCTGATAGGCTGACAGATTGCACCTCCCCACTGCAAATGCGGGAAAGAGAAAAAAAAATGGAGATCTTCATTGTTCCTGCAGAGATCCATCCCCTGCCCCTCCCCCCACCCCGCTGTACACTCAAACTGCGTATTAACATTAATTTTCATCATTACTGAGAAAAAATCCAGTTATGATTTTGGTGCACGAACAGTTATCGAACATAACCTCGAACAGCCGAATTTTTCTCAAATTGTTCGTGTTCGCCGACCGGCTCGAACACCGCCAAAAACAGCTCGAATTTGAGATTGGCGAACAGTTCGAGTAGAACAACGCTCATCTCTATTAGTCGTTTTCAGCCAATATTTTGGATTTTTGAAAATTTCACTTTTTTGTGAAAATATCCACTAAATGAGGGAATAATATGTGTGAGGGTACCCCAGGAGAGTTCCAAATGTGTGTACGTAGAATACATATCCCACGGGGGTAAAATATAAAAAAGTTGAAAAAAAATTTTTTTTGGACTTAGTCATTTTTTCGGCGTTAATCAGACTTTCAGATAAGGGAAATGTCAGTGAGTGTTCTGATTTCAGTTCCAGAGCGATTCGCCCAATGAGTCCTTGATATTTAGTCGTTTTCAGCCAATTTTCTGGATTTTTGAAAATTTCACTTTTTTGTGAAAATATCCACTAAATGAGGGAATAATATGTGTGAGGGTACCACAGGAGAGTTCCAAATGTGTGTGGGTAGAATATATATCTCACGGGGGTAAAATTGAAAAAAGTTTAAATTTTTTTTTTTTTGGACTTAGTTATTTTTCCGGCGTTTATCAGACTTTCAGATAGGGGAAATGTCAGTGAGCGTTCTGATTTCAGTTCCAGAGCGATTCGCCCAATGAGTCCTTGATATTTAGTCGTTTTCAGCCAATTATCTGGATTTTTGAAAGTTTCACTTTTTTGTGAAAATATCCACTAAATGAGGGAATAATATTTGTGAGGGTACCCCAGGAGAGTTCCAAATGTGTGTGGGTAGAATATATATCCCACGGGGGTAAATTGAGAAAAGTTTAAAAAAAAATTAATTTGGACTTAGTAATTTTTCCGGCGTTTATCAGATTTTCTGATAGGGGAAATGTCAGTGAGCATACCAATTTCAGTTCCACAGCGATTCGCCCAATGAGTCCTTGATATTTTGTAGTTTTCAGCCAATTTTCTGGATTTTTGAAAATTTCACTTTTTTGTGAAAATATCCACTAAATGAGGAAATAATATGTGTGAGGGTACCACAGGAGAGTTCCAAATGTGTGTGGGTAGAATATATATCCCACGGGGCTAAAATTTAAAAAAAAGTTCAAAAAAAATTTTTTTTGGACTTAGTCATTTTTCCGGCGTTTATCAGACTTTCAGATAGGGCAAATGTCAGTGAACATTCCGATTTCAGTTCCAGAGCGATTCGCCCAATGAGTCCTTGATATTTAGTCGTTTTCAGCCACTTTTCTCGATTTTTGAAAATTTCACTTTTTTGTGAAAATATCCACTAAATGAGGGAATAATATGTGTGAGGTTACCCCAGGAGAGTTCCAAATGTTTGTGGGTAGAATATATATCCCATGGGGGTAAAATTGAAAAAAGTTGAACATTTTTTTTTTTTGGACTTAGTCATTTTTCCAGCGTTTATCAGACTTTCAGATAGGGGAAATGTCAGTGAGCGTTCCGATTTCAGTTCCAGAGCGATTCGCCCAAAGAGTCCTTGATATTTAGTCGTTTTCAGCCAATTTTCTGGATTTTTGAAAATTTCACTTTTTTGTGAAAATATTCACTAAATGAGGGAATAATATGTGTGAGGTTGCCCCAGGAGAGTTCCAAATATGTGTAGTTAGAATATATATCCCACGGGGGTAAATTGAGAAAAGTTTTAAAAAAATTTTTTTTGGACTTAGTCATTTTTCCGGCATTTATCAGACTTTCAGATCGGGGAAATGTCAGTGAGCGTTCCGATTTCAATTCCAGAACAATTCGCCCAATGAGTCCTTGATATTTAGTCGTTTTCAGCCAATTTTCTGGATTTTTGAAAGTTTCACTTTTTTGTGAAAATATCCACTAAATGAGGAAATAATATGTGTGAGGGTACCACAGGAGAGTTCCAAATGTGTGTGGGTAGAATATATATCCCACGGGGGTAAAATTGAAAAAAGTTGAAAATTTTTTTTTTTTGGACTTAGTCATTTTTCCGGCGTTTATTAGACTTTCAGATAGGGAAAATGTCAGTGAGGGTTCGGATTTCAGTTCCAGAGCGATTCGCCCAATGAGTCTTTGATATTTAGTCTTTTTCAGCCAATATTTTGGATTTTTGAAAATTTCACTTTTTTGTGAAAATATCCACTAAATGAGGGAATATTATGTGTGAGGGTACCCAAGGAGAGTTCCAAATGTGTGTGGGTAGAATATATATCCCACGGGGGTAAAATTGAAAAAAGTTGAAAATTTTTTTTTTTTGGACTTAGTCATTTTTCCGGCGTTTATTAGACTTTCAGATAGGGAAAATGTCAGTGAGGGTTCGGATTTCAGTTCCAGAGCGATTCGCCCAATGAGTCTTTGATATTTAGTCTTTTTCAGCCAATATTTTGGATTTTTGAAAATTTCACTTTTTTGTGAAAATATCCACTAAATGAGGGAATATTATGTGTGAGGGTACCCAAGGAGAGTTCCAAATGTGTGTGGGTAGAATATATATCCCACGGGGGTAAATTGAAAAAAGTTTAAAAAAATTTTTTTTTGGACTTAGTCATTTTTCCGGCGTTTATCAGACTTTCAGATAGGGGAAATGTCAGTGAGCGTTCCCGTTTCAGTTCCAGAGCAATTCGCCCAATGAGTCCTTGATATTTTGTCGTTTTCAGCCAATTTTCTGAATTTTTGAAAATTTCAATTTTTTATGAAAATATCCACTAAATGAGGGAATAATATGTTTGAGGGTACCCCAGGAAGAGTTCCAAATGTGTGTGGGTAGAAAATATATCCCACGGGGGTAAAATTGAAAAAAGTTTAAAAAAAAAATTTTTTTTGGACTTAGTCATTTTTCCGCCGTTAATCAGATTTTCAGATAGGGGAAATGTCAGGGAGTGTTCGGATTTCAGTTCCAGAGCGATTCGCCCAATGTGTCCTTGATATTTAGTCGTTTTCAGCCAATATTTTGGATTTTTGAAAATTTCACTTTTTTGTGAAAATATCCACTAAATGAGGGAATAATATGTGTGAGGGTACCCCAGGAGAGTTCCAAAGGTGTGTACGTAGAATACATATCCCACGAGGGTAAAATTGAAAAAAGTTGAAATAAATTTTTTTTTGGACTTAGTTATTTTTCCGGCGTTTATCAGACTTTCAGATAGGGGAAATGTCAGTTAGCGTTCAGATTTCAGTTCCAGAGCGATTCGCCCAATGAGTCCTTGATATTTAGTCGTTTTTAGCCAATTTTCTGGATTTTTGAAAATTTCACTTTTTTGTGAAAATATCCACTAAATGAGGGAATAACATGTGTGAGGTTGCCCCAGGAGAGTTCCAAATATGTGTAGGTAGAATATATATCCCACGGGGGTAAAATTGAAAAAAGTTTAAAAAAATTTTTTTTTGGACTTAGTCATTTTTCCGGCTTTTATCAGACTTTCAGATAGGGGAAATGTCAGTGAGCGTTCCGATTTCAGTTCCAGAGCAATTCGTCCAATGAGTCCTTGATATTTAGTCGTTTTCAGCCAATTTTCTGGATTTTTGAAAATTTCACTTTTTTGTGAAAATATCCACTAAATGAGGGAAAATATGTGTGAGGGTACCCCAGGAGAGTTCCAAATGTGTGTAGGTAGAATATATATCCCACGGGGGTAAAATTGAAAAAAGTTGAAAAATTTTATTTTTTGGTCTTAGTCATTTTTCCGGCGTTTATCAGACTTTCAGATAGGTCAAATGTCAGTGAGCGTTCCGATTTCAGTTCCAGAGCGATTTGCCCAATGAGTCCTTGATATTTTGTCGTTTTCAGCCAATATTTTGGATTTTTGGAAATTTCTCTTTCTTGTCACAATATCCACTAAATGAGGGAATAATATGTGTGAGGGTACCCCAGGAGAGTTCCAAATGTGTGTGGGTAGAAAATATATCCCACGGGGGTAAAATTGAAAAAAGTTGAAAAATTTTTTTTTTTCGACTTAGTCATTTTTCCCGCGTTTATCAGACTTTCAGATAGGGCAAATGTCAGTGAGCGTTCCGATTTCAGTTCCAGAGCGATTCGCCCAATGAGTCCTTGATATTTCGTCGTTTTCAGCCAATATTTTGGATTTTTGAAAATTTCACTTTCTTGTGACAATATCCACTAAATGAGGAAATAATATGTGTGAGGGTACCCCAGGAGAGTCCCAAATGTGTGTGGGTAGAATATATATCCCACGGGGGTAAAATTGAAAAAAGTTGAAAAATTTTTTTTTTTGGAATTAGTCATTTTTCCGGCGTTTATCAAAATTTCAGATAGGGCAAATGTCAGTGAGCGTTCCGATTTCAGTTCCAGAGCGATTCGCCCAATGAGTCCTTGATATTTAGTCGTTTTCAGCCAATATTTTGGATTTTTGAAAATTTCACTTTCTTGTGACAATATCCAGTAAATGAGGGAATAATATGTGTGAGGGTACCCCAGGAGAGTTCCAAATGTGTGTGGGTAGAATATATATCCTACGGGGGTAAAACTGAAAAAAGATGAAAAAAAATTTTTTTGGACTTAGTCATTTCTCCGGCGTTTATCAGACTTTCAGATAGGGCAAATGTCAGTGAGCATTCCGTTTTCAGTTCCAGAGCGATTCGCCCACTGAGTCCTTGATATTTAGTCGTTTTCAGCCAATTTCCTGGATTTTTGAAAATTTCTTTTTTTTGTGAAAATATCCACTAAATGAGGGAATAATATGTGTGAGGGTACCCCAGGAGAGTTCCAAATGTGTGTGGGTAGAAAATATATCCCAAGAGGGTAAAATTGAAAAAAGTTGAAAAATTTTTTTTTTGGGACTTAGTCATTTTTACGCCGTTTATCAGACTTTCAGATAGGGCAAATGTCAGTGAGCGTTCCGATTTCAGTTCCAGAGCGATTCGCCCAATGAGTCCTTGATATTTCGTCGTTTTCAGCCAATATTTTGGATTTTTGAAAATTTCAATTTCTTGTGACAATATCCAGTAAATGAGGGAATAATATGTGTGAGGGTACCCCAGGAGAGTTCCAAATGTGTGTGGGTAGAATATATATCCTACGGGGGTAAAACTGAAAAAAGATGAAAAAAATTTTTTTTGGACTTAGTCATTTCTCCGGCGTTTATCAGACTTTCAGATAGGGCAAATGTCAGTGAGCATTCCGTTTTCAGTTCCAGAGCGATTCGCCCACTGAGTCCTTGATATTTAGTCGTTTTCAGCCAATTTCCTGGATTTTTGAAAATTTCTTTTTTTTGTGAAAATATCCACTAAATGAGGGAATAATATGTGTGAGGGTACCCCAGGAGAGTTCCAAATGTGTGTAGGTAGAATATATATCCCACGGGGGTAAAATTGAAAAAAGTTTAAAAAAATTTTTTTTTGGACTGTCATTTTTCCGGCGTTTATCAGACTTTCAAATAGGGGAAATGTCAGTGAGCATTCCGATTTCAGTTCCAGAGCAATTCGCCCAATGAGTCCTTGATATTTAGTCGTTTTCAGCCAATTTTCTGAATTTTTGAAAATTTCAATTTTTTATGAAAATATCCACTAAATGAGGGAATAATATGTTTGAGGGTACCACAGGAGAGTTTCAAATGTGTGTGGGTAGAATATATATACCACGGGGCTAAAATTGAAAAAAGTTGAAAAAAATTTTTTTTTGGACTTCGTCATTTTTCCGGCGTTTATCAGACTTTCAAATAGGGGAAATGTCAGTGAGCATTCCGATTTCAGTTCCAGAGCAATTCGCCCAATGAGTCCTTGATATTTAGTCGTTTTCAGCCAATTTCCTGGATTTTTGAAAATTTCTTTTTTTTGTGAAAATATCCACTAAATGAGGGAATAATATGTGTGAGGGTACCCCAGGAGAGTTCCAAATGTGTGTGGGTAGAAAATATATCCCAAGGGGGTAAAATTGAAAAAAGTTGAAAAATTTTTTTTTTGGGACTTAGTCATTTTTACGCCGTTTATCAGACTTTCAGATAGGGCAAATGTCAGTGAGCGTTCCGATTTCAGTTCCAGAGCGATTCGCCCAATGAGTCCTTGATATTTCGTCGTTTTCAGCCAATATTTTGGATTTTTGAAAATTTCACTTTCTTGTGACAATATCCACTAAATGAGGGAATAATATGTGTGAGGGTACCCCAGGAGAGTTCCAAATGTGTGTGGGTAGAATATATATCCTACGGGGGTAAAACTGAAAAAAGTTGAAAAAAAATTTTTTTGGACTTAGTCATTTCTCTGGCGTTTATCAGACTTTCAGATAGGGCAAATGTCAGTGAGCATTCCGATTTCAGTTCCAGAGCGATTCGCCCACTGAGTCCTTGATATTTAGTCGTTTTCAGCCAATTTCCTGGATTTTTGAAAATTTCTTTTTTTTGTGAAAATATCCACTAAATGAGGGAATAATATGTGTGAGGGTACCCCAGGAGAGTTCCAAATGTGTGTGGGTAGAAAATATATCCCACGGGGGTAAAATTGAAAAAAGTTGAAAAATTTTTTTTTTGGGACTTAGTCATTTTTCCGGCGTTTATCAGACTTTCAGATAAGGCAAATTTAAGTGAGCGTTCCGATTTCAGTTCCAGAGCGATTCGCCCAATGAGACCTTGATATTTCATCCTTTTCAGCCAATATTTTGGATTTTTCAAAATTTCACTTTCTTGTGACAATATCCACTAAATGAGGTAATAATATGTGTGAGGGTACCCCAGGAGAGTTCCAAATGTGTGTGGTTAGAATATATATCCTATGGGGGTAAAACTGAAAAAAGTTGAAAAGAAATTTTTTTGGACTTAGTCATTTCTCCGGCGTTTATCAGACTTTCAGATAGGGGAAATGTCAGTGAGCTTTCCGATTTTAGTTCCAGAGCGATTCGCCCAATGAGTCCTTGATATTTCGTTGTTTTCAGCCAATTTTCTGAAGTTTTGAAAATTTCACTTTTTTGTGAAAATATCCACTAAATGAGGGAAAATATGTGTGAGGGTACCCCAGGAGAGTTCCAAATGTGTGTGGGTAGAATATATATCCTACGGGGGTAAAACTGAAAAAAGATGAAAAAAATTTTTTTTGGACTTAGTCATTTCTCCGGCGTTTATCAGACTTTCAGATAGGGCAAATGTCAGTGAGCATTCCGTTTTCAGTTCCAGAGCGATTCGCCCACTGAGTCCTTGATATTTAGTCGTTTTCAGCCAATTTCCTGGATTTTTGAAAATTTCTTTTTTTTGTGAAAATATCCACTAAATGAGGGAATAATATGTGTGAGGGTACCCCAGGAGAGTTCCAAATGTGTGTGGGTAGAAAATATATCCCAAGGGGGTAAAATTGAAAAAAGTTGAAAAATTTTTTTTTTGGGACTTAGTCATTTTTACGCCGTTTATCAGACTTTCAGATAGGGCAAATGTCAGTGAGCGTTCCGATTTCAGTTCCAGAGCGATTCGCCCAATGAGTCCTTGATATTTCGTCGTTTTCAGCCAATATTTTGGATTTTTGAAAATTTCACTTTCTTGTGACAATATCCACTAAATGAGGGAATAATATGTGTGAGGGTACCCCAGGAGAGTTCCAAATGTGTGTGGGTAGAATATATATCCTACGGGGGTAAAACTGAAAAAAGTTGAAAAAAAATTTTTTTGGACTTAGTCATTTCTCTGGCGTTTATCAGACTTTCAGATAGGGCAAATGTCAGTGAGCGTTCCGATTTCAGTTCCAGAGCAATTCGCCCAATGAGTCCTTGATATTTAGTCGTTTTCAGCCAATTTTCTGGATTTTTGAAAATTTCACTTTTTTGTGAAAATATCCACTAAATGAGGGAAAATATGTGTGAGGGTACCCCAGGAGAGTTCCAAATGTGTGTAGGTAGAATATATATCCCACGGGGGTAAAATTGAAAAAAGTTTAAAAAAATTTTTTTTTGGACTGTCATTTTTCCGGCGTTTATCAGACTTTCAAATAGGGGAAATGTCAGTGAGCATTCCGATTTCAGTTCCAGAGCAATTCGCCCAATGAGTCCTTGATATTTAGTCGTTTTCAGCCAATTTTCTGAATTTTTGAAAATTTCAATTTTTTATGAAAATATCCACTAAATGAGGGAATAATATGTTTGAGGGTACCACAGGAGAGTTTCAAATGTGTGTGGGTAGAATATATATACCACGGGGCTAAAATTGAAAAAAGTTGAAAAAAATTTTTTTTTGGACTTCGTCATTTTTCCGGCGTTTATCAGACTTTCAAATAGGGGAAATGTCAGTGAGCATTCCGATTTCAGTTCCAGAGCAATTCGCCCAATGAGTTCTTGATATTTAGTCGTTTTCAGCCAATTTTCTGGATTTTCGAAAATTTCACTTTTTTATGAAAATATCCACTAAATGAGGGAATAATATGTGTGAGGGTACCACAGGAGATTTCCAAATGTGTGTGGGTAGAAAATATATCCCACGGGGGTAAAATTGAAAAAAGTTGAAAAATTTTTTTTTTTGGACTTAGTCATTTTTCCGGCGTTTATCAGACTTTCAGATAAGGCAAATTTAAGTGAGCGTTCCGATTTCAGTTCCAGAGCGAATCGCCCAATGAGTCCTTGATATTTTGTCGTTTTCAGCCAATTTCCTGGATTTTTGAAAATTTCTTTTTTTTGTGAAAATATCCACTAAATGAGGGAATAATATGTGTGAGGGTACCCCAGGAGAGTTCCAAATGTGTGTGGGTAGAAAATATATCCCAAGGGGGTAAAATTGAAAAAAGTTGAAAAATTTTTTTTTTGGGACTTAGTCATTTTTACGCCGTTTATCAGACTTTCAGATAGGGCAAATGTCAGTGAGCGTTCCGATTTCAGTTCCAGAGCGATTCGCCCAATGAGTCCTTGATATTTCGTCGTTTTCAGCCAATATTTTGGATTTTTGAAAATTTCACTTTCTTGTGACAATATCCACTAAATGAGGGAATAATATGTGTGAGGGTACCCCAGGAGAGTTCCAAATGTGTGTGGGTAGAATATATATCCTACGGGGGTAAAACTGAAAAAAGTTGAAAAAAATTTTTTTTGGACTTAGTCATTTCTCTGGCGTTTATCAGACTTTCAGATAGGGCAAATGTCAGTGAGCATTCCGATTTCAGTTCCAGAGCGATTCGCCCACTGAGTCCTTGATATTTAGTCGTTTTCAGCCAATTTCCTGGATTTTTGAAAATTTCTTTTTTTTGTGAAAATATCCACTAAATGAGGGAATAATATGTGTGAGGGTACCCCAGGAGAGTTCCAAATGTGTGTGGGTAGAAAATATATCCCACGGGGGTAAAATTGAAAAAAGTTGAAAAATTTTTTTTTTGGGACTTAGTCATTTTTCCGGCGTTTATCAGACTTTCAGATAAGGCAAATTTAAGTGAGCGTTCCGATTTCAGTTCCAGAGCGATTCGCCCAATGACACCTTGATATTTCATCCTTTTCAGCCAATATTTTGGATTTTTCAAAATTTCACTTTCTTGTGACAATATCCACTAAATGAGGTAATAATATGTGTGAGGGTACCCCAGGAGAGTTCCAAATGTGTGTGGTTAGAATATATATCCTATGGGGGTAAAACTGAAAAAAGTTGAAAAGAAATTTTTTTGGACTTAGTCATTTCTCCGGCGTTTATCAGACTTTCAGATAGGGGAAATGTCAGTGAGCTTTCCGATTTTAGTTCCAGAGCGATTCGCCCAATGAGTCCTTGATATTTCGTTGTTTTCAGCCAATTTTCTGAAGTTTTGAAAATTTCACTTTTTTGTGAAAATATCCACTAAATGAGGGAATAATATGTGTGAGGGTACCCCAGGAGAGTTCCAAATGTGTGTGGGTAGAAAATATATCCCACGGGGGTAAAATTGAAAAAAGTTGAAAAATTTTTTTTTTTGGAATTAGTCATTTTTCCGGCGTTTATCAAAATTTCAGATAGGGCAAATGTCAGTGAGCGTTCCGATTTCAGTTCCAGAGCGATTCGCCCAATGAGTCCTTGATATTTCGTCGTTTTCAGCCAATATTTTGGATTTTTGAAAATTTCACTTTCTTGTGACAATATCCAGTAAATGAGGGAATAATATGTGTGAGGGTACCCCAGGAGAGTTCCAAATGTGTGTGGGTAGAATATATATCCTACGGGGGGTAAAACTGAAAAAAGATGAAAAAAAATTTTTTTGGACTTAGTCATTTCTCCGGCGTTTATCAGACTTTCAGATAGGGCAAATGTCAGTGAGCATTCCGTTTTCAGTTCCAGAGCGATTCGCCCACTGAGTCCTTGATATTTAGTCGTTTTCAGCCAATTTCCTGGATTTTTGAAAATTTCTTTTTTTTGTGAAAATAGCCACTAAATGAGGGAATAATATGTGTGAGGGTACCCCAGGAGAGTTCTAAATGTGTGTGGGTAGAAAATATATCCCAAGGGGGTAAAATTGAAAAAAGTTGAAAAATTTTTTTTTTGGGACTTAGTCATTTTTACGCCGTTTATCAGACTTTCAGATAGGGCAAATGTCAGTGAGCGTTCCGATTTCAGTTCCAGAGCGATTCGCCCAATGAGTCCTTGATATTTCGTCGTTTTCAGCCAATATTTTGGATTTTTGAAAATTTCACTTTCTTGTGACAATATCCACTAAATGAGGGAATAATATGTGTGAGGGTACCCCAGGAGAGTTCCAAATGTGTGTGGGTAGAATATATATCCTACGGGGGTAAAACTGAAAAAAGTTGAAAAAAAATTTTTTTGGACTTAGTCATTTCTCTGGCGTTTATCAGACTTTCAGATAGGGCAAATGTCAGTGAGCATTCCGATTTCAGTTCCAGAGCGATTCGCCCACTGAGTCCTTGATATTTAGTCGTTTTCAGCCAATTTCCTGGATTTTTGAAAATTTCTTTTTTTTGTGAAAATATCCACTAAATGAGGGAATAATATGTGTGAGGGTACCCCAGGAGAGTTCCAAATGTGTGTGGGTAGAAAATATATCCCACGGGGGTAAAATTGAAAAAAGTTGAAACATTTTTTTTTTGGGACTTAGTCATTTTTCCGGCGTTTATCAGACTTTCAGATAAGGCAAATTTAAGTGAGCGTTCCGATTTCAGTTCCAGAGCGATTCGCCCAATGAGACCTTGATATTTCATCCTTTTCAGCCAATATTTTGGATTTTTCCAAATTTCACTTTCTTGTGACAATATCCACTAAATGAGGTAATAATATGTGTGAGGGTACCCCAGGAGAGTTCCAAATGTGTGTGGTTAGAATATATATCCTATGGGGGTAAAACTGAAAAAAGTTGAAAAGAAATTTTTTTGGACTTAGTCATTTCTCCGGCGTTTATCAGACTTTCAGATAGGGGAAATGTCAGTGAGCGTTCCGATTTTAGTTCCAGAGCGATTCGCCCAATGAGTCCTTGATATTTCGTTGTTTTCAGCCAATTTTCTGGAGTTTTGAAAATTTCACTTTTTTGTGACAATATCCACTAAATGAGGGAATAATATGTGTGAGGGTACCCCAGGAGAGTTCCAAATGTGTGTGAGTAGAATATATATCCCACGGGGGTAAAATTGAAAAAAGTGGAAAAAATTTTTTTTTTGTACTTAGTCATTTTTCCAGCGTTTATCAGACTTTCAGATAGGGGAAATGTCAGTGATCATTCCGATTTCAGTTCCAGAGCGAATCGCCCAATGAGTCCTTGATATTTTGTCGTTTGCAGCCAATTTTCTGTAGTTTTGAAAATTTCACTTTTTTGTGAAAATATCCACTAAATGAGGGAATAATATGTGTGAGGGTACCCCAGAAGAGTTCCAAATGTGTGTGGGTAGAATATATATCCCACGGGGGTAAAATTGAAAAAAGTTGAAAAAAATTTTTTTTTCAACTTATTCTTTTTTCCGGCATTTATCAGACTTTCAGATAGGGGAAATGTCAGTGAGCATTCCGATTTCAGTTCCAGAGTGAATCGCCCAATGAGTCCTTGATATTTTGTCGTTTTCAGCCAATTTTCTGGAGTTTTGAAAATTTCACTTTTTTGTGAAAATATCCACTAAATGAGAGAATAATATGTGTGAGGGTACCCCAGGAGAGTTCCAAATGTGTGTGGGTAGAATATATATCCCACGGGGGTAAAATTGAAAAAAGTTGAAAAAAATTTTTTTTTCAACTTATTCTTTTTTCCGGCATTTATCAGACTTTCAGATAGGGGAAATGTCAGTGAGCATTCCGATTTCAGTTCCAGAGTGAATCGCCCAATGAGTCCTTGATATTTTGTCGTTTTCAGCCAATTTTCTGGAGTTTTGAAAATTTCACTTTTTTGTGAAAATATCCACTAAATGAGAGAATAATATGTGTGAGGGTACCCCAGGAGAGTTCCAAATGTGTGTGGGTAGAATATATATCCCACGGGGGTAAAATTGAAAAAAGTTGAAAAAAATTTTTTTTTGGACTTAGTCATTTTTCCGACTTTTATCAGACTTTCAGATAGGGGAAATGTCAGTGATCATTCCGATTTCAGTTCCAGAGCGAATCGCCCAATGAGTCCTTGATATTTTGTCGTTTGCAGCCAATTTTCTGTAGTTTTGAAAATTTCACTTTTTTGTGAAAATATCCACTAAATGATGGAATAATATGTGTGAGGGTACCCCAGGAGAGTTCCAAATGTGTGTCGGTAGAATATATATCCTACGGGGGTAAAATTGAAAAAAGTTTAAAAATTTTTTTTTTCTACTTAGTCATTTTTCCGGGAATTTATCAGACTTTAAGATAGGGGAAATGTCAGTGAGCATTCCGCTTTCAGTTCCAGAGCGAATCGCCCAATGAGTCCTTGATATTTTGTCGTTTTCAGACAATTTTCTGGATATTTGAAAATTTCACTTTTTTGTGAAAATATCCACTAAATGAGGGAATAATATGTGTGATGGTACCCCAGGAGAGTTCCAAATGTGTGTGGGTAGAATATATATCCTACGGGGCTAAAATTGAAAAAAGTTGAAAAAATTTTTTTTTGGACTTAGTCATTTTTCCGGCGTTTATCAGACTTTCAGAGAGGGGAAATGTCAGTGAGCGTTCCGAATTCAGTTCCAGAGCGATTCGCCCAATGAGTCCTTGATATTTAGTCGTTTTCAGCCAATTTTCTGTATATTTGAAAATTTCACTTTTTTGTGAAAATATCCACTAAATGAGGGAATAATATGTGTGAGGGTAACCCAGGAGAGTTCCAAATGTGTGTGGGTAGAATATATATCCTACGGGGGTAAAATTGAAAAATGTTGAAAAAATATTTTTTTGGACAGTCATTTTTCCGGCGTTTATCAGACTTTCAGATAGGGGAAATGTCAGTGAGCATTCCAATTTCAGTTCCAGAGCTATTTGCTCAATGAGTCCTTGATATTTAGTCGTTTTCAGCCAATTTTCTGGATATTTGAAAATTTCACTTTTTTGTGAAAATATCCACTAAATGAGGGAATAATATGTGTGAGGGTACCCCAGGAGAGTTCCAAATGTGTGTGGGTAGAATATATATCCTACGGGGGTAAAATTGAAAAAAGTTGAAAAAATGTTTTTTTGGACTTAGTCATTTTTCCGGCGTTTATCAGACTTTCAGAGAGGGGAAATGTCAATGAGCGTTCCAATTTCAGTTCCAGAGCGATTGGCCCAATGAGTCCTTGATATTTCGTCGTTTTCAGCCAATATTTTGGATTTTTGAAAATTTCACTTTCTTGTGACAATATCCACTAAATGAGGGAATAATATGTGTGAGGGTACCCCAGGAGAGTTCCAAATGTGTGTGGGTAGAATATATATCCTACAGGGGTAAAACTGAAAAAAGTTAAAAAAAAATTTTTATTTTGACTTAGTCATTTTTCCGTCGTTTATCAGACTTTCAGATAGGGGAAATGTTAGTGAGCGTTCCGATTTCAGTTCCAGAGCGATTCGCCCAATGAGTCCTTGATATTTCGTCGTTTTCAGCCAATATTTTGAATTTTTGAAAATTTCACTTTCTTGTGACAATATCCACTAAATGAGGGAATAATATGTGTGAGGGTACCCCAGGAGAGTTCCAAATGTGTGTGGGTAGAAGATATATCCTACAGGGGTAAAACTGAAAAAAGTCGAAAAAAAATTTTTTTTTGTACTTAGTCTTTTTTCCGGCATTTATCAGACTTTCAGAGAGGGGAAATGTCAGTGAGCGTTTCGATTTCAGTTCCAGAGCGAATCGCCCAATGAGTCCTTGATATTTAGTCGTTTTCAGCCAATTTTCTGAAGTTTTGAAAATTTCACTTTTTTGTGAAAATATCCACTAAATGAGGGAATAATATGTGTGAGGGTACTCCAGGAGAGTTCCAAATGTGTGTGGGTAGAATATATATCCCACGGGGGTAAAATTGAAAAAAGTTGAAAAATTGTTTTTTTTGGACTTAGTCATTTTTCCGCCGTTTATCAGACTTTCAGATAGGGGAAATGTCAGTGAGCGTTCCAATTTCAGTTCCAGAGCGATTCGCTCAATGAGTCCTTGATATTTAGTCGTTTTCAGCCAATATTTTGGATTTTTGAAAATTTCACTTTTTTGTGACAATATCCACTAAATGAGGGAATAATATGTGTGAGGGTACCCCAGGAGAGTTCCAAATGTGTGTGGGTAGAATATATATCCTACAGGGGTAAAACTGAAAAAAGTTGAAAAAAATTTTTTTTTTGACTTAGTCATTTTTCCGTCGTTTATCAGACTTTCAGATAAGGGAAATGTTAGTGAGCGTTCCGATTTCAGTTCCAGAGCGATTCGCCCAATGAGTCCTTGATATTTCGTCGTTTTCAGACAATTTTCTGGATATTTGAAAATTTCACTTTTTTGTGACAATATCCACTAAATGAGGGAATAATATGTGTGAGGGTACCCCAGGAGAGTTAGAAATGTGTGTGGGTAGAATATATATCCTACACGGGTAAAACTGAAAAAAGTTAAAAAAAAAATTTATTTTGACTTAGTCATTTTTCCGTCGTTTATCAGACTTTCAGATAGGGGAAATGTTAGTGAGCGTTCCGATTTCAGTTCCAGAGCGATGCGCCCAATGAGCCCTTGATATTTCGTCGTTTTCAGCCAATATTTTGAATTTTTGAAAATTTCACTTTCTTGTGACAATATCCACTAAATGAGGGAATAATATGTGTGAGGGTACCCCAGGAAAGTTCCAAATGTGTGTGGGTAGAATATATAAAGTACAGGGGTAACACTGAAAAAAGTTGAAAAAAATTTTTTTTAGACTTAGTCATTTTTCCGGCGTTTATCAGACTTTCAGATAGGGGATATGTCAGTGAGCGTTCCGATTTCAGTTCCAGAGCGATTCGCTCAATGAGTCCTTGATATTTAGTCATTTTCAGCCAATATTTTGAATTTTTGAAAATTTCACTTTCCTGTGACAATATCCACTAAATGAGGGAATAATATGTGTGAGGGTACCCCAGGAGAGTTCCAAATGTGTGTGGGTAGAATAAATATCCTAAAGGGGTAACACTGAAAAAAGTTGAAAAAAAATTTTTTTTGGACTTAGTCATTTTTCCGGCGTTTATCAGACTTTCAGATAGGGGATATGTCAGTGAGCGTTCCGATTTCAGTTCCAGAGCGATTCGCCCAATGAGTCCTTGATATTTAGTCGTTTTCAGACAATTTTCTGGACATGTGAAAATTTCACTTTTTTGTGAAAATATCCACTAAATGAGGGAATAATATGTGTGAGGGTACCCCAGGAGAGTTCCAAATGTGTGTGGGTAGAATATATATCCTAAAGGGGTAACACTGAAAAAAGTTGAAAAAAATTTTTTTGGGATTTAGTCATTTTTCCGGCGTTTATCAGACTTTCAGATAGGGGATATGTCAGTGAGCGTTCCGATTTCAGTTCCAGAGCGATTCGCCCAATGAGTCCTTGATATTTAGTCGTTTTCAGACAATTTTCTGGATATTTGAAAATTTCACTTTTTTGTGAAAATATCCACTAAATGAGGGAATAATATGTGTGAGGGTACCCCAGGAGAGTTCCAAATGTGTGTGGGTAGAATATATATTCTACGGGGGTAAAACTGAAAAAAGTTGAAAAAAATTTTTTTTGAACTTAGTCATTTTTCCGGCGTTTATCAGACTTTCAGATAGGGGAAATGTCAGTGAGCGTTCCGATTTCAGTTCCAGAGCGATTCGCCCAATGAGTCATTGATATTTCGTCGTTTTCAGCCAATATTTTGAATTTTTGAAAATTTCACTTTCTTGTGACAATATCCACTAAATGAGGGAATAATATGTGTGAGGGTACCCCAGGAGAGTTCCAAATGTGTGTGGGTAGAAGATATATCCTACAGGGGTAAAACTGAAAAAAGTCGAAAAAAATTTTTTTTTTGTACTTAGTCTTTTTTCCGACATTTATCAGACTTTCAGAGAGGGGAAATGTCAGTGAGCGTTTCGATTTCAGTTCCAGAGCGAATCGCCCAATGAGTCCTTGATATTTAGTCGTTTTCAGCCAATTTTCTGAAGTTTTGAAAATTTCACTTTTTTGTGAAAATATCCACTAAATGAGGGAATAATATGTGTGAGGGTACTCCAGGAGAGTTCCAAATGTGTGTGGGTAGAATATATATCCCACGGGGGTAAAATTGAAAAAAGTTGAAAAATTGTTTTTTTTGGACTTAGTCATTTTTCCGCCGTTTATCAGACTTTCAGATAGGGGAAATGTCAGTGAGCGTTCCAATTTCAGTTCCAGAGCGATTCGCTCAATGAGTCCTTGATATTTAGTCGTTTTCAGCCAATATTTTGGATTTTTGAAAATTTCACTTTTTTGTGACAATATCCACTAAATGAGGGAATAATATGTGTGAGGGTACCCCAGGAGAGTTCCAAATGTGTGTGGGTAGAATATATATCCTACAGGGGTAAAACTGAAAAAAGTTGAAAAAAATTTTTTTTTTGACTTAGTCATTTTTCCGTCATTTATCAGACTTTCAGATAAGGGAAATGTTAGTGAGCGTTCCGATTTCAGTTCCAGAGCGATTCGCCCAATGAGTCCTTGATATTTCGTCGTTTTCAGACAATTTTCTGGATATTTGAAAATTTCACTTTTTTGTGACAATATCCACTAAATGAGGGAATAATATGTGTGAGGGTACCCCAGGAGAGTTAGAAATGTGTGTGGGTAGAATATATATCCTACACGGGTAAAACTGAAAAAAGTTAAAAAAAAAATTTATTTTGACTTAGTCATTTTTCCGTCGTTTATCAGACTTTCAGATAGGGGAAATGTTAGTGAGCGTTCCGATTTCAGTTCCAGAGCGATGCGCCCAATGAGCCCTTGATATTTCGTTGTTTTCAGCCAATATTTTGAATTTTTGAAAATTTCACTTTCTTGTGACAATATCCACTAAATGAGGGAATAATATGTGTGAGGGTACCCCAGGAAAGTTCCAAATGTGTGTGGGTAGAATATATAAAGTACAGGGGTAACACTGAAAAAAGTTGAAAAAAATTTTTTTTAGACTTAGTCATTTTTCCGGCGTTTATCAGACTTTCAGATAGGGGATATGTCAGTGAGCGTTCCGATTTCAGTTCCAGAGCGATTCGCTCAATGAGTCCTTGATATTTAGTCATTTTCAGCCAATATTTTGAATTTTTGAAAATTTCACTTTCCTGTGACAATATCCACTAAATGAGGGAATAATATGTGTGAGGGTACCCCAGGAGAGTTCCAAATGTGTGTGGGTAGAATAAATATCCTAAAGGGGTAACACTGAAAAAAGTTGAAAAAAAATTTTTTTTGGACTTAGTCATTTTTCCGGCGTTTATCAGACTTTCAGATAGGGGATATGTCAGTGAGCGTTCCGATTTCAGTTCCAGAGCGATTCGCCCAATGAGTCCTTGATATTTAGTCGTTTTCAGACAATTTTCTGGACATGTGAAAATTTCACTTTTTTGTGAAAATATCCACTAAATGAGGGAATAATATGTGTGAGGGTACCCCAGGAGAGTTCCAAATGTGTGTGGGTAGAATATATATCCTAAAGGGGTAACACTGAAAAAAGTTGAAAAAAATTTTTTTGGGATTTAGTCATTTTTCCGGCGTTTATCAGACTTTCAGATAGGGGATATGTCAGTGAGCGTTCCGATTTCAGTTCCAGAGCGATTCGCCCAATGAGTCCTTGATATTTAGTCGTTTTCAGACAATTTTCTGGATATTTGAAAATTTCACTTTTTTGTGAAAATATCCACTAAATGAGGGAATAATATGTGTGAGGGTACCCCAGGAGAGTTCCAAATGTGTGTGGGTAGAATATATATCCTACAGGGGTAAAACTGAAAAAAGTTGAAAAAAAATTTTTTTTTGACTTAGTCATTTTTCCGTCGTTTATCAGACTTTCAGATAGGGGAAATGTTAATGAGCGTTCCGATTTCAGTTCCAGAGTGATTCGCTCAATGAGTCCTTGATATTTCGTCGTTTTCAGCCAATATTTTGAATTTTTGAAAATTTCACTTTCCTGTGACAATATCCACTAAATGAGGGAATAATATGTGTGAGGGTACCCCAGGAGAGTTCCAAATGTGTGTGGGTAGAATAAATATCCTAAAGGGGTAACACTGAAAAAAGTTGAAAAAATTTTTTTTGGGATTTAGTCATTTTTCCGGCGTTTATCAGACTTTCAGATAGGGGATATGTCAGTGAGCGTTCCGATTTCAGTTCCAGAGCGATTCGCCCAATGAGTCCTTGATATTTAGTCGTTTTCAGACAATTTTCTGGATATTTGAAAATTTCACTTTTTTGTGAAAATATCCACTAAATGAGGGAATAATATGTGTGAGGGTACCCCAGGAGAGGTCCAAATGTGTCTGGGTAGAATATATATTCTACGGGGGTAAAATTGAAAAAAGTTGAAAAAATTATTTTTGGACTTAGTCATTTTTCCGGCGTTTATCAGACTTTCAGAGAGGGGAAATGTCAATGAGCGTTCCGATTTCAGTTCCAGAGCGATTCGCCCAATGAGTCCTTGATATTTCGTCGTTTTCAGCCAATATTTTGGATTTTTGAAAATTTCACTTTCTTGTGACAATATCCACTAAATGAGGGAATAATATGTGTGAGGGTACCCCAGGAGAGTTCCAAATGTGTGTGGGTAGAATATATATCCTACAGGGGTAAAACTGAAAAAAGTTGAAAAAATTTTTTTTTGAACTTAGTCATTTTTCCGGCATTTATCAGACTTTCAGATAGGGGAAATGTCAGTGAGCGTTCCGATTTCAGTTCCAGAGCGATTCGCCCAATGAGTCATTGATATTTAGTCGTTTTCAGCCAATATTTTGGATTTTTGAAAATTTCACTTTCTTGTGACAATATCCACTAAATGAGGGAATAATATGTGTGAGGGTACCCCAGGAGAGTTCCAAATGTGTGTGGGTAGAATATATATCCTACAGGGGTAACACTGAAAAAAGTTAAAAAAAAAATTTTTTTGGACTTAGTCATTTTTCCGTCGTTTATCAGACTTTCAGATAGGGGAAATGTTAGTGAGCGTTACGATTTCAGTTCCAGAGCGATTCGCCCAATGAGTCCTTGATATTTAGTCGTTTTCAGACAATTTTCTGGATATTTGAAAATTTCACTTTTTTGTGAAAATATCCACTAAATGAGGGAATAATATGTGTGAGGGTACCCCAGGAGAGTTCCAAATGTGTGTGGGTAGAATATATATTCTACGGGGGTAAAATTGAAAAAAGTTGAAAAAATTATTTTTGGACTTAGTCATTTTTCCGGCGTTTATCAGACTTTCAGAGAGGGGAAATGTCAATGAGCGTTCCGATTTCAGTTCCAGAGCGATTCGCCCAATGAGTCCTTGATATTTCGTCGTTTTCAGCCAATATTTTGAATTTTTGAAAATTTCACTTTCTTGTGACAATATCCACTAAATGAGGGAATAATATGTGTGAGGGTACCCCAGGAGAGTTCCAAATGTGTGTGGGTAGAATATATATCCTAAAGGGGTAACACTGAAAAAAGTTGAAAAAAAATTTTTTTGGACTTAGTCATTTTTCCGGCGTTTATCAGACTTTCAGATAGGGGATATGTCAGTGAGCGTTCCGATTTCAGTTCCAGAGCGATTCGCTCAATGAGTCCTTGATATTTAGTCGTTTTCAGACAATTTTCTGGATATTTGAAAATTTCACTTTTTTGTGAAAATATCCACTAAATGAGGGAATAATATGTGTGAGGGTACCCCAGGAGAGTTCCAAATGTGTGTGGGTAGAATATATATCCTACAGGGGTAACACTGAAAAAAGTTGAAAAAAAATTTTTTTGGACTTAGTCATTTTTCCTGCGTTTATAAGACTTTCAGATAGGGGATATGTCAGTGAGTGTTCCGATTTCAGTTCCAGAGCGATTCGCCCAATGAGTTCTTGATATTTAGTCGTTTTCAGACAATTTTCTGGATATTTGAAAATTTCACTTTTTTGTGAAAATATCCACTAAATGAGGGAATAATATGTGTGAGGGTACCCCAGGAGAGTTCCAAATGTGTGTGGGTAGAATATATATCCTACGGGGGTAAAATTGAAAAAAGTTGAAAAAATTATTTTTGGACTTAGTCATTTTTCCGGCGTTTATCAGTCTTTCAAAGAGGGGAAATGTCAATGAGCGTTACGATTTCAGTTCCAGAGCGATTCGCCCAATGAGTCCTTGATATTTCGTCGTTTTCAGCCAATATTTTGGATTTTTGAAAATTTCACTTTCTTGTGACAATATCCACTAAATGAGGGAATAATATGTGTGAGGGTACCCCAGGAGAGTTCCAAATGTGTGTGGGTAGAATATATATCCTACAAGGGTAAAACTGAAAAAAGTTGAAAAAAATTTTTTTTGGACTTAGTCATTTTTCCGGCGTTTATCAGACTTTCAGATAGGGGAAATGTCAGTGAGCGTTCCGATTTCAGTTCCAGAGCGATTCGCCCAATGAGTCCTTGATATTTCGTCGTTTTCAGCCAATATTTTAAATTTTTGAAAATTTCACTTTCCTGTGACAATATCCACTAAATGAGGGAATAATATGTGTGAGGGTACCCCAGGAGAGTTCCAAATGTGTGTGGGTAGAATAAATATCCTAAAGGGGTAACACTGAAAAAAGTTGAAAAAAAAATTTTTTGGACTTAGTCATTTTTCCGGCGTTTATCAGACTTTCAGATAGGGGATATGTCAGTGAGAGTTCCGATTTCAGTTCCAGAGCGATTCGCCCAATGAGTCCTTGATATTTAGTCGTTTTCAGACAATTTTCTGGATATTTGAAAATTTTACTTTTTTGTGAAAATATCCACTAAATGAGGGAATAATATGTGTGACTGTACCCCAGGAGAGTTCCAAATGTGTGTGGGTAGAATATATATGCTACAGGGGTAACACTGAAAAAAGTTGAAAAAAAATTTTTTTGGACTTAGTCATTTTTCCGGCGTTTATCAGACTTTCAGATAGGGGATATGTCAGTGAGCATTCCGATTTCAGTTCCAGAGCGATTCGCCCAATAAGTCCTTGATATTTAGTCGTTTTCAGAAAATTTTCTGGATATTTGAAAATTTCACTTTTTTGTGAAAATATCCACTAAATGAGGGAATAATATGTGTGAGGGTACCCCAGGAGAGTTCCAAATGTGTTTGGGTAGAATATATATCCTACAGGGGTAAAACTGAAAAAAGTTAAAAAAAAATTTTATTTTGACTTAGTCATTTTTCCGTCGTTTATCAGACTTTCAGATAGGGGAAATGTTAGTGAGCGTTACGATTTCAGTTCCAGAGCGATTCGCCCAATGAGTCCTTGATATTTCGTCGTTTTCAGCCAATATTTTGAATTTTTGAAAATTTCACTTTCTTGTGACAATATCCACTAAATGAGGGAATAATATGTGTGAGGGTACCCCAGGAGAGTTCCAAATGTGTGTGGGTAGAATATATATCCTACAGGGGTAAAACTGAAAAAAGTTGAAAAAAAATTTTTTTTTGACTTAGTCATTTTTCCGTCGTTTATCAGGCTTTCAGATAGGGGAAATGTTAGTGAGCGTTCCGATTTCAGTGCCAGAGTGATTCGCCCAATGAGTCCTTGATATTTCGTCGTTTTCAGCCAATATTTTGAATTTTTGAAAATTTCACTTTCCTGTGACAATATCCACTAAATGAGGGAATAATATGTGTGAGGGTACCCCAGGAGAGTTCCAAATGTGTGTGGGTAGAATATATATCCTACAGGGGTAACACTGAAAAAAGTTGAAAAAAAATTTTTTTGGACTTAGTCATTTTTCCTGCGTTTATCAGACTTTCAGATAGGGGATATGTCAGTGAGTGTTCCGATTTCAGTTCCAGAGCGATTCGCCCAATGAGTTCTTGATATTTAGTTGTTTTCAGACAATTTTCTGGATATTTGAAAATTTCACTTTTTTGTGAAAATATCCACTAAATGAGGGAATAATATGTGTGAGGGTACCCCAGGAGAGTTCCAAATGTGTGTGGGTAGAAGATATATCCTACGGGGGTAAAATTGAAAAAAGTTGAAAAAATTATTTTTGGACTTAGTCATTTTTCCGGCGTTTATCAGACTTTCAGAGAGGGAAAATGTCAATGAGCGTTCCGATTTCAGTTCCAGAGCGATTCGCCCAATGAGTCCTTGATATTTCGTCGTTTTCTGCCAATATTTTGAATTTTTGAAAATTTCACTTTCCAGTGACAATATCCACTAAATGAGGGAATAGTATGTGTGAGGGTACCCCAGGAGAGTTCCAAATGTGTGTGGGTAGAATATATATCCTACAGGGGTAAAACTGAAAAAAGTAAAAAAAAAAAAATTATTTTGACTTAGTCATTTTTCCGTCGTTTATCAGACTTTCAGATAGGGGAAATGTTAGTGAGCGTTCCGATTTCAGTTCCAGAGCGATTCGCCCAATGAGTCCTTGATATTTCGTCGTTTTCAGACAATTTTCTGGATATTTGAAAATTTCACTTTTTTGTGAAAATATCCACTAAATGAGGGAATAATATGTGTGAGGGTACCCCAGGAGAGTTCCAAATGTGTGTGTGTAGAATATATATCCTACAGGGGTAAAACTGAAAAAAGTTAAAAAAAAAAAATTATTTTGACTTAGTCATTTTTCCGTCGTTTATCAGACTTTCAGATAGGGGAAATGTTAGTGAGCGTTCCGATTTCAGTTCCAGAGCGATTCGCCCAATGAGTCCTTGATATTTCGTCGTTTTCAGACAATTTTCTGGATATTTGAAAATTTCACTTTTTTGTGAAAATATCCACTAAATGAGGGAATAATATGTGTGAGGGTACCCCAGGAGAGTTCCAAATGTGTGTGTGTAGAATATATATCCTACAGGGGTAAAACTGAAAAAAGTTAAAAAAAAAAAATTATTTTGACTTAGTCATTTTTCCGTCGTTTATCAGACTTTCAGATAGGGGAAATGTTAGTGAGCGTTCCGATTTCAGTTCCAGAGCGATTCGCCCAATGAGTCCTTGATATTTCGTCATTTTCAGCCAATATTTTGAATTTTTGAAAATTTCACTTTCTTGTGACAATATCCTCTAAATGAGGGAATAATATGTGTGAGGGTACCCCAGGAAAGTTCCAAATGTGTGTGGGTAGAATATATAAAGTACAGGGGTAACACTGAAAAAAGTTGAAAAAAAATTTTTTTGGACTTAGTCATTTTTCCAGCGTTTATCAGACTTTCAGATAGGGGATATGTCAGTGAGCGTTCCGATTTCAGTTCCACAGCGATTCGCCCAATGAGTCCTTGATATTTAGTCGTTTTCCGACAATTTTCTGGATATTTGAAAATTTCACTTTTTTGTGACAATATCCACTAAATGAGGGAATAATATGTGTGAGGGTACCCCAGGAGAGTTCCAAATGTGTGTGGGTAGAATATATATCCTACACGGGTAAAACTGAAAAAAGTTAAAAAAAAAATTTATTTTGACTTAGTAATTTTTCCGTCGTTTATCAGACTTTCAGATAGGGGAAATGTTAGTGAGCGTTCCGATTTCAGTTCCAGAGCGATTCGCCCAATGAGTCCTTGATATTTCGTCGTTTTCAGCCAATATTTTGGATTCTTGAAAATTTCACTTTCTTGTGACAATATCCACTAAATGAGGGAATAATATGTGTGAGGGTACCCCAGGAGAGTTCCAAATGTGTGTGGGTAGAATATATATCCTACAGGGGTAAAACTGAAAAAAGTTGAAAAATTTTTTTTTTGGACTTAGTCATTTTTCCGGCGTTTATCAGACTTTCAGATAGGGGAAATGTCAGTGAGCGTTCCGATTTCAGTTCCAGAGCGATTCACTAAATGAGTCCTTGAGATTTAGTCGTTTTCAGCCAATTTTCTGGATATTTGAAAATTTCACTTTTTTGTGAAAATATCCACTAAATGAGGGAATAATATGTGTGAGGGTACCCCAGGAGAGTTCCAAATGTGTGTGGGTAGAATATATATCCCACGGGGGTAAAATTGAAAAAAGTTGAAAAAAATTTTTTTTTGTACTTATTCTTTTTTCCGGCATTTATCAGACTTTCAGATAGGGGAAATGTCAGTGAGCGTTTCGATTTCAGTTCCAGAGCGAATCGCCCAATGAGTCCTTGATATTTAGTCGTTTTCAGCCAATTTTCTGAAGTTTTGAAAATTTCACTTTTTTGTGAAAATATCCACTAAATGAGGGAATAATATGTGTGAGGGTACTCCAGGAGAGTTCCAAATGTGTGTGGGTAGAATATATATCCCACGGGGGTAAAATTGAAAAAAGTTGAAAAATTTTTTTTTGGACTTAGTCATTTTTCCGGCGTTTATCAGACTTTCAGATAGGGGATATGTTAGTGAGCGTTCCGATTTCAGTTCCAGAGCGATTCGCCCAATGAGTCCTTGATATTTAGTCGTTTTCAGACAATTTTCTGGATATTTGAAAATTTCACTTTTTTGTGAAAATATCCACTAAATGAGGGAATAATATGTGTGAGGGTACCCCAGGAGAGTTCCAAATGTGTGTGGGTAGAATATATATCCTACGGGGGTAAAATTGAAAAAAGTTGAAAAATTTTTTTTTGGACTTAGTCATTTTTCCGGCGTTTATCAGACTTTCAGATAGGGGATATGTCAGTGAGCGTTCCGATTTCAGTTCCAGAGCGATTCGCCCAATGAGTCCTTGATATTTAGTCGTTTTCAGACAATTTTCTGGATATTTGAAAATTTCACTTTTTTGTGAAAATATCCACTAAATGAGGGAATAATATGTGTGAGGGTACCCCAGGAGAGTTCCAAATGTGTGTAGGTAGAATATATATCCTACAGGGGTAACACTGAAAAAAGTTGAAAAAAAATTTTTTTGGACTTAGTCATTTTTCCTGCGTTTATCAGACTTTCAGATAGGGGATATGTCAGTGAGTGTTCCGATTTCAGTTCCAGAGCGATTCGCCCAATGAGTTCTTGATATTTAGTCGTTTTCAGACAATTTTCTGGATATTTGAAAATTTCACTTTTTTGTGAAAATATCCACTAAATGAGGGAATAATATGTGTGAGGGTACCCCAGGAGAGTTCCAAATGTGTGTGGGTAGAATATATATCCTACGGGGGTAAAATTGAAAAAAGTAGAAAAAATTATTTTTGGACTTAGTCATTTTTCCGGCGTTTATCAGACTTTCAGAGAGGGGAAATGTCAATGAGCGTTCCGATGTTAGTTCCAGAGCGATTCGCCCAATGAGTCCTTGATATTTCGTCGTTTTCAGCCAATATTTTGGATTTTTGAAAATTTCACTTTCTTGTGACAATATCCACTAAATGAGGGAATAATATGTGTGAGGGTACCCCAGGAGAGTTCCAAATGTGTGTGGGTAGAATATATATCCTAAAGGGGTAACACTGAAAAAAGTTGAAAAAAAATTTTTTTGGACTTAGTCATTTTTCCTGCGTTTATAAGACTTTCAGATAGGGGATATGTCAGTGAGTGTTCCGATTTCAGTTCCAGAGCGATTCGCCCAATGAGTTCTTGATATTTAGTCGTTTTCAGACAATTTTCTGGATATTTGAAAATTTCACTTTTTTGTGAAAATATCCACTAAATGAGGGAATAATATGTGTGAGGGTACCCCAGGAGAGTTCCAAATGTGTGTGGGTAGAATATATATCCTACGGGGGTAAAATTGAAAAAAGTTGAAAAAATTATTTTTGGACTTAGTCATTTTTCCGGCGTTTATCAGACTTTCAGAGAGGGGAAATGTCAATGAGCGTTCCGATTTCAGTTCCAGAGCGATTCGCCCAATGAGTCCTTGATATTTCGTCGTTTTCAGCCAATATTTTGGATTTTTGAAAATTTCACTTTCTTGTGACAATATCCACTAAATGAGGGAATAATATGTGTGAGGGTACCCCAGGAGAGTTCCAAATGTGTGTGGGTAGAATATATATCCTACAGGGGTAAAACTGAAAAAAGTTGAAAAAAATTTTTTTTTAACTTAGTCATTTTTCCGGCGTTTATCAGACTTTCAGATAGGGGAAATGTCAGTGAGCGTTCCGATTTCAGTTCCAGAGCGATTCGCCCAATGAGTCATTGATATTTAGTCGTTTTCAGCCAATATTTTGGATTTTTGAAAATTTCACTTTCTTGTGACAATATCCACTAAATGAGGGAATAATATGTGTGAGGGTACCCCAGGAGAGTTCCAAATATGTGTGGGTAGAATATATATCCTACAGGGGTAAAACTGAAAAAAGTTGAAAAAAAATTTTTTTTTGACTTAGTCATTTTTCCGTCGTTTATCAGACTTTCAGATAGGGGAAATGTTAGTGAACATTCCGATTTCAGTTAAAGAGTGATTCGCGCAATGAGTCCTTGATATTTCGTCGTTTTCAGCCAATATTTTAAATTTTTGAAAATTTCACTTTCCTGTGACAATATCCACTAAATGAGGGAATAATATATGTGAGGGTACCCCAGGAGAGTTCCAAATGTGTGTGGGTAGAATATATAAAGTACAGGGGTAACACTGAAAAAAGTTGAAAAAAATTTTTTTTGGACTTAGTCATTTTTCCAGCGTTTATCAGACTTTCAGATAGGGGATATGTCAGTGAGCGTTCCGATTTCAGTTCCACAGCGATTCGCCCAATGAGTCCTTGATATTTAGTCGTTTTCCGACAATTTTCTGGATATTTGAAAATTTCACTTTTTTGTGACAATATCCACTAAATGAGGGAATAATATGTGTGAGGGTACCCCAGGAGAGTTCCAAATGTGTGTGGGTAGAATATATATCCTACACGGGTAAAACTGAAAAAAGTTAAAAAAAAAATTTATTTTGACTTAGTAATTTTTCCGTCGTTTATCAGACTTTCAGATAGGGGAAATGTTAGTGAGCGTTCCGATTTCAGTTCCAGAGCGATTCGCCCAATGAGTCCTTGATATTTCGTCGTTTTCAGCCAATATTTTGGATTCTTGAAAATTTCACTTTCTTGTGACAATATCCACTAAATGAGGGAATAATATGTGTGAGGGTACCCCAGGAGAGTTCCAAATGTGTGTGGGTAGAATATATATCCTACAGGGGTAAAACTGAAAAAAGTTGAAAAATTTTTTTTTTGGACTTAGTCATTTTTCCGGCGTTTATCAGACTTTCAGATAGGGGAAATGTCAGTGAGCGTTCCGATTTCAGTTCCAGAGCGATTCACTAAATGAGTCCTTGAGATTTAGTCGTTTTCAGACAATTTTCTGGATATTTGAAAATTTCACTTTTTTGTGAAAATATCCACTAAATGAGGGAATAATATGTGTGAGGGTACCCCAGGAGAGTTCCAAATGTGTGTGGGTAAAATATATATCCCACGGGGGTAAAATTGAAAAAAGTTGAAAAAAATTTTTTTTTGTACTTATTCTTTTTTCCGGCATTTATCAGACTTTCAGATAGGGGAAATGTCAGTGAGCGTTTCGATTTCAGTTCCAGAGCGAATCGCCCAATGAGTACTTGATATTTAGTCGTTTTCAGCCAATTTTCTGAAGTTTTGAAAATTTCACTTTTTTGTGAAAATATCCACTAAATGAGGGAATAATATGTGTGAGGGTACTCCAGGAGAGTTCCAAATGTATGTGGGTAGAATATATATCCCACGGGGGTAAAATTGAAAAAAGTTGAAAAATTTTTTTTTGGACTTAGTCATTTTTCCGGCGTTTATCAGACTTTCAGATAGGGGATATGTTAGTGAGCGTTCCGATTTCAGTTCCAGAGCGATTCGCCCAATGAGTCCTTGATATTTAGTCGTTTTCAGACAATTTTCTGGATATTTGAAAATTTCACTTTTTTGTGAAAATATCCACTAAATGAGGGAATAATATGTGTGAGGGTACCCCAGGAGAGTTCCAAATGTGTGTGGGTAGAATATATATCCTACGGGGGTAAAATTGAAAAAAGTTGAAAAATTTTTTTTTGGACTTAGTCATTTTTCCGGCGTTTATCAGACTTTCAGATAGGGGATATGTCAGTGAGCGTTCCGATTTCAGTTCCAGAGCGATTCGCCCAATGAGTCCTTGATATTTAGTCGTTTTCAGACAATTTTCTGGATATTTGAAAATTTCACTTTTTTGTGAAAATATCCACTAAATGAGGGAATAATATGTGTGAGGGTACCCCAGGAGAGTTCCAAATGTGTGTAGGTAGAATATATATCCTACAGGGGTAACACTGAAAAAAGTTGAAAAAAAATTTTTTTGGACTTAGTCATTTTTCCTGCGTTTATCAGACTTTCAGATAGGGGATATGTCAGTGAGTGTTCCGATTTCAGTTCCAGAGCGATTCGCCCAATGAGTTCTTGATATTTAGTCGTTTTCAGACAATTTTCTGGATATTTGAAAATTTCACTTTTTTGTGAAAATATCCACTAAATGAGGGAATAATATGTGTGAGGGTACCCCAGGAGAGTTCCAAATGTGTGTGGGTAGAATATATATCCTACGGGGGTAAAATTGAAAAAAGTTGAAAAAATTATTTTTGGACTTAGTCATTTTTCCGGCGTTTATCAGACTTTCAGAGAGGGGAAATGTCAATGAGCGTTCCGATTTCAGTTCCAGAGCGATTCGCCCAATGAGTCCTTGATATTTCGTCGTTTTCAGCCAATATTTTGGATTTTTGAAAATTTCACTTTCTTGTGACAATATCCACTAAATGAGGGAATAATATGTGTGAGGGTACCCCAGGAGAGTTCCAAATGTGTGTGGGTAGAATATATATCCTACAGGGGTAAAACTGAAAAAAGTTGAAAAAAATTTTTTTTTAACTTAGTCATTTTTCCGGCGTTTATCAGACTTTCAGATAGGGGAAATGTCAGTGAGCGTTCCGATTTCAGTTCCAGAGCGATTCGCCCAATGAGTCATTGATATTTAGTCGTTTTCAGCCAATATTTTGGATTTTTGAAAATTTCACTTTCTTGTGACAATATCCACTAAATGAGGGAATAATATGTGTGAGGGTACCCCAGGAGAGTTCCAAATATGTGTGGGTAGAATATATATCCTACAGGGGTAAAACTGAAAAAAGTTGAAAAAAAATTTTTTTTTGACTTAGTCATTTTTCCGTCATTTATCAGACTTTCAGATAGGGGAAATGTTAGTGAACATTCCGAATTCAGTTAAAGAGTGATTCGCGCAATGAGTCCTTGATATTTCGTCGTTTTCAGCCAATATTTTAAATTTTTGAAAATTTCACTTTCCTGTGACAATATCCACTAAATGAGGGAATAATATATGTGAGGGTACCCCAGGAGAGTTCCAAATGTGTGTGGGTAGAATAAATATCCTAAAGGGGTAACATTGAAAAAAGTTGAAAAAAATTTTTTTGGACTTAGTCATTTTTCCTGCGTTTATCAGACTTTCAGATAGGGGATATGTCAGTGAGCATTCCGATTTCAGTTCCAGAGCGATTCGCCCAATAAGTCCTTGATATTTAGTCGTTTTCAGAAAATTTTCTGGATATTTGAAAATTTCACTTTTTTGTGAAAATATCCACTAAATGAGGGAATAATATGTGTGAGGGTACCCCAGGAGAGTTCCAAATGTGTTTGGGTAGAATATATATCCTACAGGGGTAAAACTGAAAAAAGTTAAAAAAAAATTTTATTTTGACTTAGTCATTTTTCCGTCGTTTATCAGACTTTCAGATAGGGGAAATGTTAGTGAGCGTTACGATTTCAGTTCCAGAGCGATTCGCCCAATGAGTCCTTGATATTTCGTCGTTTTCAGCCAATATTTTGAATTTTTGAAAATTTCACTTTCTTGTGACAATATCCACTAAATGAGGGAATAATATGTGTGAGGGTACCCCAGGAGAGTTCCAAATGTGTGTGGGTAGAATATATATCCTACAGGGGTAAAACTGAAAAAAGTTGAAAAAAAATTTTTTTTTGACTTAGTCATTTTTCCGTCGTTTATCAGGCTTTCAGATAGGGGAAATGTTAGTGAGCGTTCCGATTTCAGTGCCAGAGTGATTCGCCCAATGAGTCCTTGATATTTCGTCGTTTTCAGCCAATATTTTGAATTTTTGAAAATTTCACTTTCCTGTGACAATATCCACTAAATGAGGGAATAATATGTGTGAGGGTACCCCAGGAGAGTTCCAAATGTGTGTGGGTAGAATATATATCCTACAGGGGTAACACTGAAAAAAGTTGAAAAAAAATTTTTTTGGACTTAGTCATTTTTCCTGCGTTTATCAGACTTTCAGATAGGGGATATGTCAGTGAGTGTTCCGATTTCAGTTCCAGAGCGATTCGCCCAATGAGTTCTTGATATTTAGTTGTTTTCAGACAATTTTCTGGATATTTGAAAATTTCACTTTTTTGTGAAAATATCCACTAAATGAGGGAATAATATGTGTGAGGGTACCCCAGGAGAGTTCCAAATGTGTGTGGGTAGAATATATATCCTACGGGGGTAAAATTGAAAAAAGTTGAAAAAATTATTTTTGGACTTAGTCATTTTTCCGGCGTTTATCAGACTTTCAGAGAGGGGAAATGTCAATGAGCGTTCCGATTTCAGTTCCAGAGCGATTCGCCCAATGAGTCCTTGATATTTCGTCGTTTTCTGCCAATATTTTGAATTTTTGAAAATTTCACTTTCCAGTGACAATATCCACTAAATGAGGGAATAGTATGTGTGAGGGTACCCCAGGAGAGTTCCAAATGTGTGTGGGTAGAATATATATCCTACAGGGGTAACACTGAAAAAGTTGAAAAAAAAATTTTTTGGACTTAGTCATTTTTCCGGCGTTTATCAGACTTTCAAATAGGGGATATGTCAGTGAGTGTTCCGATTTCAGTTCCAGAGCGATTCGCCCAATGAGTCCTTGATATTTAGTCGTTTTCAGACAATTTTCTGGATATTTGAAAATTTCACTTTTTTGTGAAAATATCCACTAAATGAGGGAATAATATGTGTGAGGGTACCCCAGGAGAGTTCCAAATGTGTGTGGGTAGAATATATATCCTACAGGGGTAAAACTGAAAAAAGTTAAAAAAAAAAAAATTATTTTGACTTAGTCATTTTTCCGTCGTTTATCAGACTTTCAGATAGGGGAAATGTTAGTGAGCGTTCCGATTTCAGTTCCAGAGCGATTCGCCCAATGAGTCCTTGATATTTCGTCGTTTTCAGACAATTTTCTGGATATTTGAAAATTTCACTTTTTTGTGAAAATATCCACTAAATGAGGGAATAATATGTGTGAGGGTACCCCAGGAGAGTTCCAAATGTGTGTGTGTAGAATATATATCCTACAGGGGTAAAACTGAAAAAAGTTAAAAAAAAAAAATTATTTTGACTTAGTCATTTTTCCGTCGTTTATCAGACTTTCAGATAGGGGAAATGTTAGTGAGCGTTCCGATTTCAGTTCCAGAGCGATTCGCCCAATGAGTCCTTGATATTTCGTCATTTTCAGCCAATATTTTGAATTTTTGAAAATTTCACTTTCTTGTGACAATATCCTCTAAATGAGGGAATAATATGTGTGAGGGTACCCCAGGAAAGTTCCAAATGTGTGTGGGTAGAATATATAAAGTACAGGGGTAACACTGAAAAAAGTTGAAAAAAAATTTTTTTGGACTTAGTCATTTTTCCAGCGTTTATCAGACTTTCAGATAGGGGATATGTCAGTGAGCGTTCCGATTTCAGTTCCACAGCGATTCGCCCAATGAGTCCTTGATATTTAGTCGTTTTCCGACAATTTTCTGGATATTTGAAAATTTCACTTTTTTGTGACAATATCCACTAAATGAGGGAATAATATGTGTGAGGGTACCCCAGGAGAGTTCCAAATGTGTGTGGGTAGAATATATATCCTACACGGGTAAAACTGAAAAAAGTTAAAAAAAAAATTTATTTTGACTTAGTAATTTTTCCGTCGTTTATCAGACTTTCAGATAGGGGAAATGTTAGTGAGCGTTCCGATTTCAGTTCCAGAGCGATTCGCCCAATGAGTCCTTGATATTTCGTCGTTTTCAGCCAATATTTTGGATTCTTGAAAATTTCACTTTCTTGTGACAATATCCACTAAATGAGGGAATAATATGTGTGAGGGTACCCCAGGAGAGATCCAAATGTGTGTGGGTAGAATATATATCCTACAGGGGTAAAACTGAAAAAAGTTGAAAAATTTTTTTTTTGGACTTAGTCATTTTTCCGGCGTTTATCAGACTTTCAGATAGGGGAAATGTCAGTGAGCGTTCCGATTTCAGTTCCAGAGCGATTCACTAAATGAGTCCTTGAGATTTAGTCGTTTTCAGCCAATTTTCTGGATATTTGAAAATTTCACTTTTTTGTGAAAATATCCACTAAATGAGGGAATAATATGTGTGAGGGTACCCCAGGAGAGTTCCAAATGTGTGTGGGTAGAATATATATCCCACGGGGGTAAAATTGAAAAAAGTTGAAAAAAATTTTTTTTTGTACTTATTCTTTTTTCCGGCATTTATCAGACTTTCAGATAGGGGAAATGTCAGTGAGCGTTTCGATTTCAGTTCCAGAGCGAATCGCCCAATGAGTCCTTGATATTTAGTCGTTTTCAGCCAATTTTCTGAAGTTTTGAAAATTTCACTTTTTTGTGAAAATATCCACTAAATGAGGGAATAATATGTGTGAGGGTACTCCAGGAGAGTTCCAAATGTGTGTGGGTAGAATATATATCCCACGGGGGTAAAATTGAAAAAAGTTGAAAAATTTTTTTTTGGACTTAGTCATTTTTCCGGCGTTTATCAGACTTTCAGATAGGGGATATGTTAGTGAGCGTTCCGATTTCAGTTCCAGAGCGATTCGCCCAATGAGTCCTTGATATTTAGTCGTTTTCAGACAATTTTCTGGATATTTGAAAATTTCACTTTTTTGTGAAAATATCCACTAAATGAGGGAATAATATGTGTGAGGGTACCCCAGGAGAGTTCCAAATGTGTGTGGGTAGAATATATATCCTACGGGGGTAAAATTGAAAAAAGTTGAAAAATTTTTTTTTGGACTTAGTCATTTTTCCGGCGTTTATCAGACTTTCAGATAGGGGATATGTCAGTGAGCGTTCCGATTTCAGTTCCAGAGCGATTCGCCCAATGAGTCCTTGATATTTAGTCGTTTTCAGACAATTTTCTGGATATTTGAAAATTTCACTTTTTTGTGAAAATATCCACTAAATGAGGGAATAATATGTGTGAGGGTACCCCAGGAGAGTTCCAAATGTGTGTAGGTAGAATATATATCCTACAGGGGTAACACTGAAAAAAGTTGAAAAAAAATTTTTTTGGACTTAGTCATTTTTCCTACGTTTATCAGACTTTCAGATAGGGGATATGTCAGTGAGTGTTCCGATTTCAGTTCCAGAGCGATTCGCCCAATGAGTTCTTGATATTTAGTCGTTTTCAGACAATTTTCTGGATATTTGAAAATTTCACTTTTTTGTGAAAATATCCACTAAATGAGGGAATAATATGTGTGAGGGTACCCCAGGAGAGTTCCAAATGTGTGTGGGTAGAATATATATCCTACGGGGGTAAAATTGAAAAAAGTAGAAAAAATTATTTTTGGACTTAGTCATTTTTCCGGCGTTTATCAGACTTTCAGAGAGGGGAAATGTCAATGAACGTTCCGATTTCAGTTCCAGAGCGATTCGCCCAATGAGTCCTTGATATTTCGTCGTTTTCAGCCAATATTTTGGATTTTTGAAAATTTCACTTTCTTGTGACAATATCCACTAAATGAGGGAATAATATGTGTGAGGGTACCCCAGGAGAGTTCCAAATGTGTGTGGGTAGAATATATATCCTACAGGGGTAAAACTGAAAAAAGTTGAAAAAAAATTTTTTTTAACTTAGTCATTTTTCCGGCGTTTATCAGACTTTCAGATAGGGGAAATGTCAGTGAGCGTTCCGATTTCAGTTCCAGAGCGATTCGCCCAATGAGTCATTGATATTTAGTCGTTTTCAGCCAATATTTTGGATTTTTGAAAATTTCACTTTCTTGTGACAATATCCACTAAATGAGGGAATAATATGTGTGAGGGTACCCCAGGAGAGTTCCAAATATGTGTGGGTAGAATATATATCCTACAGGGGTAAAACTGAAAAAAGTTGAAAAAAAATTTTTTTTTGACTTAGTCATTTTTCCGTCGTTTATCAGACTTTCAGATAGGGGAAATGTTAGTGAACATTCCGATTTCAGTTAAAGAGTGATTCGCGCAATGAGTCCTTGATATTTCGTCGTTTTCAGCCAATATTTTAAATTTTTGAAAATTTCACTTTCCTGTGACAATATCCACTAAATGAGGGAATAATATATGTGAGGGTACCCCAGGAGAGTTCCAAATGTGTGTGGGTAGAATAAATATCCTAAAGGGGTAACATTGAAAAAAGTTGAAAAAAAATTTTTTTGGACTTAGTCATTTTTCCTGCGTTTATCAGACTTTCAGATAGGGGATATGTCAGTGAGTGTTCCGATTTCAGTTCCAGAGCGATCCGCCCAATGAGTTCTTGATATTTAGTCGTTTTCAGACAATTTTCTGGATATTTGAAAATTTCACTTTTTTGTGAAAATATCCACTAAATGAGGGAATAATATGTGTGAGGGTACCCAGGAGAGTTCCAAATATGTGTGGGTAGAATATATATCCTACGGGGGTAAAATTGAAAAAAGTTGAAAAAATTATTTTTGGACTTAGTCATTTTTCCGGCGTTTATCAGACTTTCAGAGAGGGGAAATGTCAATGAGCGTTCCGATTTCAGTTCCAGAGCGATTCGCCCAATGAGTCATTGATATTTAGTCGTTTTCAGCCAATATTTTGGATTTTTGAAAATTTCACTTTCTTGTGACAATATCCACTAAATGAGGAATAATATGTGTGAGGGTACCCCAGGAGAGTTCCAAATGTGTGTGGGTAGAATATATATCCTACAGGGGTAAAACTGAAAAAAGTTGAAAAAAATTTTTTTTGGACTTAGTCATTTTTCCGGCGTTTATCAGACTTTCAGATAGGGGATATGTCAGTGAGCGTTCCGATTTCAGTTCCAGAGCGATTCGCCCAATGAGTCCTTGATATTTAGTCGTTTTCAGACAATTTTCTGGATATTTGAAAATTTTACTTTTTTGTGAAAATATCCACTAAATGAGGGAATAATATGTGTGAGGGTACCCCAGGAGAGTTCCAAATGTGTGTGGGTAGAATATATATCCTACGGGGGTAAAATTGAAAAAAGTTGAAAAAATTATTTTTGGACTTAGTCATTTTTCCGGCGTTTATCAGACTTTCAGTTAGGGGAAATGTCAGTGAGCGTTCCGATTTCAGTTCCAGAGTGATTCGCCCAATGAGTCCTTGATATTTAGTCGTTTTCAGACAATTTTCTGGATATTTGAAAATTTCACTTTTTTGTGACAATATCCACTAAATTAGGGAATAATATGTGTGAGGGTACCCCAGGAGAGTTCCAAATGTGTGTGGGTAGAATATATATCCTACAGGGGTAAAACTGAAAAAAGTTGAAAAAAAATTTTTTTTTGACTTAGTCATTTTTCCGTCATTTATCAGACTTTCAGATAGGGGAAATGTCAGTGAGCGTTCCGATTTCAGTTCCAGAGTGATTCGCCCAATGAGTCCTTGATATTTCGTCGTTTTCTGCCAATATTTTGGATTTTTGAAAATTTCACTTTCTTGTGACAATATCCACTAAATGAGGGAATAATATGTGTGAGGGTACCCCAGGAGAGTTCCAAATGTGTGTGGGTAGAATATATATCCTACAGGGGTAAAACTGAAAAAAGTTGAAAAAAATTTTTTTTGGACTTAGTCATTTTTCCGGCGTTTATCAGACTTTCAGATAGGGGATATGTCAGTGAGCGTTCCGATTTCAGTTCCAGAGCGATTCGCCCAATGAGTCCTTGATATTTAGTCGTTTTCAGACAATTTTCTGGATATTTGAAAATTTCACTTTTTTGTGACAATATCCACTAAATTAGGGAATAATATGTGTGAGGGTACCCCAGGAGAGTTCCAAATGTGTGTGGGTAGAATATATATCCTACAGGGGTACCACTGAAAAAAGTTGAAAAAAAATTTTTTTGGACTTAGTCATTTTTCCTGCGTTTATCAGACTTTCAGATAGGGGATATGTCAGTGAGTGTTCCGATTTCAGTTCCAGAGCGATCCGCCCAATGAGTTCTTGATATTTAGTCGTTTTCAGACAATTTTCTGGATATTTGAAAATTTCACTTTTTTGTGAAAATATCCACTAAATGAGGGAATAATATGTGTGAGGGTACCCCAGGAGAGTTCCAAATATGTGTGGGTAGAATATATATCCTACGGGGGTAAAATTGAAAAAAGTTGAAAAAATTATTTTTGGACTTAGTCATTTTTCCGGCGTTTATCAGACTTTCAGAGAGGGGAAATGTCAATGAGCATTCCGATTTCAGTTCCAGAGCGATTCGCCCAATGAGTCCTTGATATTTAGTCGTTTTCAGACAATTTTCTGGATATTTGAAAATTTTACTTTTTTGTGAAAATATCCACTAAATGAGGGAATAATATGTGTGAGGGTACCCCAGGAGAGTTCCAAATGTGTGTGGGTAGAATATATATCCTACGGGGGTAAAATTGAAAAAAGTTGAAAAAATTATTTTTGGACTTAGTCATTTTTCCGGCGTTTATCAGACTTTCAGTTAGGGGAAATGTCAGTGAGCGTTCCGATTTCAGTTCCAGAGTGATTCGCCCAATGAGTCCTTGATATTTAGTCGTTTTCAGACAATTTTCTGGATATTTGAAAATTTCACTTTTTTGTGACAATATCCACTAAATTAGGGAATAATATGTGTGAGGGTACCCCAGGAGAGTTCCAAATGTGTGTGGGTAGAATATATATCCTACAGGGGTAAAACTGAAAAAAGTTGAAAAAAAATTTTTTTTTTACTTAGTCATTTTTCCGTCGTTTATCAGACTTTCAGATAGGGGAAATGTCAGTGAGCGTTCCGATTTCAGTTCCAGAGCGATTCGCCCAATGAGTCCTTGATATTTCGTCGTTTTCAGCCAATATTTTGGATTTTTGAAAATTTCACTTTCTTGTGACAATATCCACTAAATGAGGGAATAATATGTGTGAGGGTACCCCAGGAGAGTTCCAAATGTGTGTGGGTAGAATATATATCCTAAAGGGGTAACATTGAAAAAAGTTGAAAAAAATTTTTTTTGGACTTAGTCATTTTTCCTGCGTTTATCAGACTTTCAGATAGGGGATATGTCAGTGAGTGTTCCGATTTCAGTTCCAGAGCGATCCGCCCAATGAGTTCTTGATATTTAGTCGTTTTCAGACAATTTTCTGGATATTTGAAAATTTCACTTTTTTGTGAAAATATCCACTAAATGAGGGAATAATATGTGTGAGGGTACCCCAGGAGAGTTCCAAATATGTGTGGGTAGAATATATATCCTACGGGGGTAAAATTGAAAAAAGTTGAAAAAATTATTTTTGGACTTAGTCATTTTTCCGGCGTTTATCAGACTTTCAGAGAGGGGAAATGTCAATGAGCATTCCGATTTCAGTTCCAGAGCGATTCGCCCAATGAGTCCTTGATATTTCGTCGTTTTCAGCCAATATTTTGGATTTTTGAAAATTTCACTTTCTTGTGACAATATCCACTAAATGAGGGAATAATATGTGTGAGGGTACCCCAGGAGAGTTCCAAATGTTTGTGGGTAGAATATATATCCTACAGGGGTAAAACTGAAAAAAGTTGAAAAAAATTTTTTTTGGACTTAGTCATTTTTCCGGCGTTTATCAGACTTTCAGATAGGGGAAATGTCAGTGAGCGTTCCGATTTCAGTTCCAGAGCGATTCGCCCAATGAGTCATTGATATTTAGTCGTTTTCAGCCAATATTTTGGATTTTTGAAAATTTCACTTTCTTGTGACAATATCCACTAAATGAGGAATAATATGTGTGAGGGTACCCCAGGAGAGTTCCAAATGTGTGTGGGTAGAATATATATCCTACAGGGGTAAAACTGAAAAAAGTTGAAAAAAATTTTTTTTGGACTTAGTCATTTTTCCGGCGTTTATCAGACTTTCAGATAGGGGATATGTCAGTGAGCGTTCCGATTTCAGTTCCAGAGCGATTCGCCCAATGAGTCCTTGATATTTAGTCGTTTTCAGACAATTTTCTGGATATTTGAAAATTTTACTTTTTTGTGAAAATATCCACTAAATGAGGGAATAATATGTGTGAGGGTACCCCAGGAGAGTTCCAAATGTGTGTGGGTAGAATATATATCCTACGGGGGTAAAATTGAAAAAAGTTGAAAAAATTATTTTTGGACTTAGTCATTTTTCCGGCGTTTATCAGACTTTCAGTTAGGGGAAATGTCAGTGAGCGTTCCGATTTCAGTTCCAGAGTGATTCGCCCAATGAGTCCTTGATATTTAGTCGTTTTCAGACAATTTTCTGGATATTTGAAAATTTCACTTTTTTGTGACAATATCCACTAAATTAGGGAATAATATGTGTGAGGGTACCCCAGGAGAGTTCCAAATGTGTGTGGGTAGAATATATATCCTACAGGGGTAAAACTGAAAAAAGTTGAAAAAAAATTTTTTTTTGACTTAGTCATTTTTCCGTCGTTTATCAGACTTTCAGATAGGGGAAATGTCAGTGAGCGTTCCGATTTCAGTTCCAGAGCGATTCGCCCAATGAGTCCTTGATATTTCGTCGTTTTCAGCCAATATTTTGGATTTTTGAAAATTTCACTTTCTTGTGACAATATCCACTAAATGAGGGAATAATATGTGTGAGGGTACCCCAGGAGAGTTCCAAATGTGTGTGGGTAGAATATATATCCTAAAGGGGTAACATTGAAAAAAGTTGAAAAAAATTTTTTTTGGACTTAGTCATTTTTCCTGCGTTTATCAGACTTTCAGATAGGGGATATGTCAGTGAGTGTTCTGATTTCAGTTCCAGAGCGATTCGCCCAATGAGTCCTTGATATTTAGTCGTTTTCAGCCAATATTTTGGATTTTTGAAAATTTCACTTTCTTGTGACAATATCCACTAAATGAGGAATAATATGTGTGAGGGTACCCCAGGAGAGTTCCAAATGTGTGTGGGTAGAATACATATCCTACAGGGGTAAAACTGAAAAAAGTTGAAAAAAATTTTTTTTGGACTTAGTCATTTTTCCGGTGTTTATCAGACTTTCAGATAGGGGATATGTCAGTGAGCGTTCCGATTTCAGTTCCAGAGCGATTCGCCCAATGAGTCCTTGATATTTAGTCGTTTTCAGACAATTTTCTGGATATTTGAAAATTTTACTTTTTTGTGAAAATATCCACTAAATGAGGGAATAATATGTGTGAGGGTACCCCAGGAGAGTTCCAAATGTGTGTGGGTAGAATATATATCCTACGGGGGTAAAATTGAAAAAAGTTGAAAAAATTATTTTTGGACTTAGTCATTTTTCCGGCGTTTATCAGACTTTCAGAGAGGGGAAATGTCAATGAGCGTTCCGATTTCAGTTCCAGAGCGATTCGCCCAATGAGTCCTTGATATTTCGTCGTTTTCAGCCAATATTTTGGATTTTTGAAAATTTCACTTTCTTGTGACAATATCCACTAAATGAGGGAATAATATGTGTGAGGGTACCCCAGGAGAGTTCCAAATGTTTGTGGGTAGAATATATATCCTACAGGGGTAAAACTGAAAAAAGTTGAAAAAAATTTTTTTTGGACTTAGTCATTTTTCCGGCGTTTATCAGACTTTCAGATAGGGGAAATGTCAGTGAGCGTTCCGATTTCAGTTCCAGAGCGATTCGCCCAATGAGTCATTGATATTTAGTCGTTTTCAGCCAATATTTTGGATTTTTGAAAATTTCACTTTCTTGTGACAATATCCACTAAATGAGGAATAATATGTGTGAGGGTACCCCAGGAGAGTTCCAAATGTGTGTGGGTAGAATATATATCCTACAGGGGTAAAACTGAAAAAAGTTGAAAAAAATTTTTTTTGGACTTAGTCATTTTTCCGGCGTTTATCAGACTTTCAGATAGGGGATATGTCAGTGAGCGTTCCGATTTCAGTTCCAGAGCGATTCGCCCAATGAGTCCTTGATATTTAATCGTTTTCAGACAATTTTCTGGATATTTGAAAATTTTACTTTTTTGTGAAAATATCCACTAAATGAGGGAATAATATGTGTGAGGGTACCCCAGGAGAGTTCCAAATGTGTGTGGGTAGAATATATATCCTACGGGGGTAAAATTGAAAAAAGTTGAAAAAATTATTTTTGGACTTAGTCATTTTTCCGGCGTTTATCAGACTTTCAGTTAGGGGAAATGTCAGTGAGCGTTCCGATTTCAGTTCCAGAGTGATTCGCCCAATGAGTCCTTGATATTTAGTCGTTTTCAGACAATTTTCTGGATATTTGAAAATTTCACTTTTTTGTGACAATATCCACTAAATTAGGGAATAATATGTGTGAGGGTACCCCAGGAGAGTTCCAAATGTGTGTGGGTAGAATATATATCCTACAGGGGTAAAACTGAAAAAAGTTGAAAAAAAATTTTTTTTTGACTTAGTCATTTTTCCGTCGTTTATCAGACTTTCAGATAGGGGAAATGTCAGTGAGCGTTCCGATTTCAGTTCCAGAGCGATTCGCCCAATGAGTCCTTGATATTTCGTCGTTTTCAGCCAATATTTTGGATTTTTGAAAATTTCACTTTCTTGTGACAATATCCACTAAATGAGGGAATAATATGTGTGAGGGTACCCCAGGAGAGTTCCAAATGTGTGTGGGTAGAATATATATCCTAAAGGGGTAACATTGAAAAAAGTTGAAAAAAATTTTTTTTGGACTTAGTCATTTTTCCTGCGTTTATCAGACTTTCAGATAGGGGATATGTCAGTGAGTGTTCTGATTTCAGTTCCAGAGCGATTCGCCCAATGAGTCCTTGATATTTAGTCGTTTTCAGCCAATATTTTGGATTTTTGAAAATTTCACTTTCTTGTGACAATATCCACTAAATGAGGAATAATATGTGTGAGGGTACCCCAGGAGAGTTCCAAATGTGTGTGGGTAGAATACATATCCTACAGGGGTAAAACTGAAAAAAGTTGAAAAAAATTTTTTTTGGACTTAGTCATTTTTCCGGTGTTTATCAGACTTTCAGATAGGGGATATGTCAGTGAGCGTTCCGATTTCAGTTCCAGAGTGATTCGCCCAATGAGTCCTTGATATTTAGTCGTTTTCAGACAATTTTCTGGATATTTGAAAATTTTACTTTTTTGTGAAAATATCCACTAAATGAGGGAATAATATGTGTGAGGGTACCCCAGGAGAGTTCCAAATGTGTGTGGGTAGAATATATATCCTACGGGGGTAAAATTGAAAAAAGTTGAAAAAATTATTTTTGGACTTAGTCATTTTTCCGGCGTTTATCAGACTTTCAGAGAGGGGAAATGTCAATGAGCGTTCCGATTTCAGTTCCAGAGCGATTCGCCCAATGAGTCCTTGATATTTCGTCGTTTTCAGCCAATATTTTGGATTTTTGAAAATTTCACTTTCTTGTGACAATATCCACTAAATGAGGGAATAATATGTGTGAGGGTACCCCAGGAGAGTTCCAAATGTTTGTGGGTAGAATATATATCCTACAGGGGTAAAACTGAAAAAAGTTGAAAAAAATTTTTTTTGGACTTAGTCATTTTTCCGGCGTTTATCAGACTTTCAGATAGGGGAAATGTCAGTGAGCGTTCCGATTTCAGTTCCAGAGCGATTCGCCCAATGAGTCATTGATATTTAGTCGTTTTCAGCCAATATTTTGGATTTTTGAAAATTTCACTTTCTTGTGACAATATCCACTAAATGAGGAATAATATGTGTGAGGGTACCCCAGGAGAGTTCCAAATGTGTGTGGGTAGAATATATATCCTACAGGGGTAAAACTGAAAAAAGTTGAAAAAAATTTTTTTTGGACTTAGTCATTTTTCCGGCGTTTATCAGACTTTCAGATAGGGGATATGTCAGTGAGCGTTCCGATTTCAGTTCCAGAGCGATTCGCCCAATGAGTCCTTGATATTTAATCGTTTTCAGACAATTTTCTGGATATTTGAAAATTTTACTTTTTTGTGAAAATATCCACTAAATGAGGGAATAATATGTGTGAGGGTACCCCAGGAGAGTTCCAAATGTGTGTGGGTAGAATATATATCCTACGGGGGTAAAATTGAAAAAAGTTGAAAAAATTATTTTTGGACTTAGTCATTTTTCCGGCGTTTATCAGACTTTCAGTTAGGGGAAATGTCAATGAGCGTTCCGATTTCAGTTCCAGAGTGATTCGCCCAATGAGTCCTTGATATTTAGTCGTTTTCAGCCAATATTTTGGATTTTTGAAAATTTCACTTTCTTGTGACAATATCCACTAAATGAGGAATAATATGTGTGAGGGTACCCCAGGAGAGTTCCAAATGTGTGTGGGTAGAATATATATCCTACAGGGGTAAAACTGAAAAAAGTTGAAAAAAATTTTTTTTGGACTTAGTCATTTTTCCGGCGTTTATCAGACTTTCAGATAGGGGATATGTCAGTGAGTGTTCCGATTTCAGTTCCAGAGCGATTCGCCCAATGAGTCCTTGATATTTAGTCGTTTTCAGACAATTTTCTGGATATTTGAAAATTTTACTTTTTTGTGACAATATCCACTAAATGAGGGAATAATATGTGTGAGGGTACCCCAGGAGAGTTCCAAATGTGTGTGGGTAGAATATATATCCTACGGGGGTAAAATTGAAAAAAGTTGAAAAAATTATTTTTGGACTTAGTCATTTTTCCGGCGTTTATCAGACTTTCAGAGAGGGGAAATGTCAATGAGCGTTCCGATTTCAGTTCCAGAGCGATTCGCCCAATGAGTCCTTGATATTTCGTCGTTTTCAGCCAATATTTTGGATTTTTGAAAATTTCACTTTCTTGTGACAATATCCACTAAATGAGGGAATAATATGTGTGAGGGTACCCCAGGAGAGTTCCAAATGTGTGTGGGTAGAATATATATCCTAAAGGGGTAACATTGAAAAAAGTTGAAAAAAAATTTTTTTTGAATTAGTCATTTTTCCGGCGTTTATCAGACTTTCAGATAGGGGATATGTCAGTGAGCGTTCCGATTTCAGTTCCAGAGCGATTCGCCCAATGAGTCCTTGATATTTAGTCGTTTTCAGACAATTTTCTGGATATTTGAAAATTTCAATTTTTTTGTGAAAATATCCACTAAATGAGGGAATAATATGTGTGAGGGTACCCCAGGAGAGTTCCAAATGTGTGTGGGTAGAATATATATCCTACAGGGGTAACACTGAAAAAAGTTGAAAAAAAATTTTTTTGGACTTAGTCATTTTTCCGGCGTTTATCAGACTTTCAGATAGGGGATATGTCAGTGAGTGTTCCGATTTCAGTTCCAGAGCGATCCGCCCAATGAGTTCTTGATATTTAGTCGTTTTCAGACAATTTTCTGGATATTTGAAAATTTCACTTTTTTGTGAAAATATCCACTAAATGAGGGAATAATATGTGTGAGGGTACCCCAGGAGAGTTCCAAATGTGTGTGGGTAGAATATATATCCTACGGGGGTAAAATTGAAAATAGTTGAAAAAATTATTTTTGGACTTAGTCATTTTTCCGGCGTTTATCAGACTTTCAGTTAGGGGAAATGTCAGTGAGCGTTCCGATTTCAGTTCCAGAGTGATTCGCCCAATGAGTCCTTGATATTTAGTCGTTTTCAGACAATTTTCTGGATATTTGAAAATTTCACTTTTTTGTGACAATATCCACTAAATTAGGGAATAATATGTGTGAGGGTACCCCAGGAGAGTTCCAAATGTGTGTGGGTAAAATATATATCCTACAGGGGTAAAACTGAAAAAAGCTTAAAAAAAATTTTTTTTTGACTTAGTCATTTTTCCGTCGTTTATCAGACTTTCAGATAGGGAAAATGTCAGTGAGCGTTCCGATTTCAGTTCCAGAGTGATTCGCCCAATGAGTCCTTGATATTTCGTCGTTTTCTGCCAATATTTTGGATTTTTGAAAATTTCACTTTCTTGTGACAATATCCACTAAATGAGGGAATAATATGTGTGAGGGTACCCCAGGAGAGTTCCAAATGTGTGTGGGTAGAATACATATCCTACAGGGGTAAAACTGAAAAAAGTTGAAAAAAATTTTTTTTGGACTTAGTCATTTTTCCGGTGTTTATCAGACTTTCAGATAGGGGATATGTCAGTGAGCGTTCCGATTTCAGTTCCAGAGCGATTCGCCCAATGAGTCCTTGATATTTAGTCGTTTTCAGACAATTTTCTGGATATTTGAAAATTTTACTTTTTTGTGAAAATATCCACTAAATGAGGGAATAATATGTGTGAGGGTACCCCAGGAGAGTTCCAAATGTGTGTGGGTAGAATATATATCCTACGGGGGTAAAATTGAAAAAAGTTGAAAAAATTATTTTTGGACTTAGTCATTTTTCCGGCGTTTATCAGACTTTCAGAGAGGGGAAATGTCAATGAGCGTTCCGATTTCAGTTCCAGAGCGATTCGCCCAATGAGTCCTTGATATTTCGTCGTTTTCAGCCAATATTTTGGATTTTTGAAAATTTCACTTTCTTGTGACAATATCCACTAAATGAGGGAATAATATGTGTGAGGGTACCCCAGGAGAGTTCCAAATGTTTGTGGGTAGAATATATATCCTACAGGGGTAAAACTGAAAAAAGTTGAAAAAAATTTTTTTTGGACTTAGTCATTTTTCCGGCGTTTATCAGACTTTCAGATAGGGGAAATGTCAGTGAGCGTTCCGATTTCAGTTCCAGAGCGATTCGCCCAATGAGTCATTGATATTTAGTCGTTTTCAGCCAATATTTTGGATTTTTGAAAATTTCACTTTCTTGTGACAATATCCACTAAATGAGGAATAATATGTGTGAGGGTACCCCAGGAGAGTTCCAAATGTGTGTGGGTAGAATATATATCCTACGGGGGTAAAATTGAAAAAAGTTGAAAAAATTATTTTTGGACTTAGTCATTTTTCCGGCGTTTATCAGACTTTCAGTTAGGGGAAATGTCAATGAGCGTTCCGATTTCAGTTCCAGAGTGATTCGCCCAATGAGTCCTTGATATTTAGTCGTTTTCAGCCAATATTTTGGATTTTTGAAAATTTCACTTTCTTGTGACAATATCCACTAAATGAGGAATAATATGTGTGAGGGTACCCCAGGAGAGTTCCAAATGTGTGTGGGTAGAATATATATCCTACAGGGGTAAAACTGAAAAAAGTTGAAAAAAATTTTTTTTGGACTTAGTCATTTTTCCGGCGTTTATCAGACTTTCAGAGAGGGGAAATGTCAATGAGCGTTCCGATTTCAGTTCCAGAGCAATTCGCCCAATGAGTCCTTGATATTTCGTCGTTTTCAGCCAATATTTTGGATTTTTGAAAATTTCACTTTCTTGTGACAATATCCACTAAATGAGGGAATAATATGTGTGAGGGTACCCCAGGAGAGTTCCAAATGTGTGTGGGTAGAATATATATCCTAAAGGGGTAACATTGAAAAAAGTTGAAAAAAAATTTTTTTTGACTTAGTCATTTTTCCGGCGTTTATCAGACTTTCAGATAGGGGATATGTCAGTGAGCGTTCCGATTTCAGTTCCAGAGCGATTCGCCCAATGAGTCCTTGATATTTAGTCGTTTTCAGACAATTTTCTGGATATTTGAAAATTTCAATTTTTTTGTGAAAATATCCACTAAATGAGGGAATAATATGTGTGAGCGTACCCCAGGAGAGTTCCAAATGTGTGTGGGTAGAATATATATCCTACAGGGGTAACACTGAAAAAAGTTGAAAAAAATTTTTTTTGGACTTAGTCATTTTTCCTGCGTTTATCAGACTTTCAGATAGGGGATATGTCAGTGAGTGTTCCGATTTCAGTTCCAGAGCGATCCGCCCAATGAGTTCTTGATATTTAGTCGTTTTCAGACAATTTTCTGGATATTTGAAAATTTCCCTTTTTTTGTGAAAATATCCACTAAATGAGGGAATAATATGTGTGAGGGTACCCCAGGAGAGTTCCAAATATGTGTGGGTAGAATATATATCCTACGGGGGTAAAATTGAAAAAAGTTGAAAAAATTATTTTTGGACTTAGTCATTTTTCCGGCGTTTATCAGACTTTCAGAGAGGGGAAATGTCAATGAGCGTTCCGATTTCAGTTCCAGAGCGATTCGCCCAATGAGTCCTTGATATTTCGTCGTTTTCAGCCAATATTTTGGATTTTTGAAAATTTCACTTTCTTGTGACAATATCCACTAAATGAGGGAATAATATGTGTGAGGGTACCCCAGGAGAGTTCCAAATGTGTGTGGGTAGAATATATATCCTACAGGGGTAAAACTGAAAAAAGGTGAAAAAAAATTTTTTTTTGACTTAGTCATTTTTCCGTCGTTTATCAGACTTTCAGATAGGGGAAATGTCAGTGAGCGTTCCGATTTCAGTTCCAGAGTGATTCGCCCAATGAGTCCTTGATATTTCGTCGTTTTCTGCCAATATTTTGGATTTTTGAAAATTTCACTTTCTTGTGACAATATCCACTAAATGAGGGAATAATATGTGTGAGGGTACCCCAGGAGAGTTCCAAATGTGTGTGGGTAGAAAACATATCCTACAGGGGTAAAACTGAAAAAAGTTGAAAAAAATTTTTTTTGGACTTAGTCATTTTTCCGGTGTTTATCAGACTTTCAGATAGGGGATATGTCAGTGAGCGTTCCGATTTCAGTTCCAGAGCGATTCGCCCAATGAGTCCTTGATATTTAGTCGTTTTCAGACAATTTTCTGGATATTTGAAAATTTCACTTTTTTGTGAAAATATCCACTAAATGAGGGAATAATATGTGTGAGGGTACCCCAGGAGAGTTCCAAATGTGTGTGGGTAGAATATATATCCTACGGGGGTAAAATTGAAAAAAGTTGAAAAAATTATTTTTGGACTTAGTCATTTTTCCGGCGTTTATCAGACTTTCAGAGAGGGGAAATGTCAGTGAGCGTTCCGATTTCAGTTCCAGAGCGATTCGCCCAATGAGTCCTTGATATTTAGTCATTTTCAGACAATTTTCTGGATATTTGAAAATTTCACTTTTTTGTGAAAATATCCACTAAATGAGGGAATAATATGTGTGAGGGTACCCCAGGAGAGTTCCAAATGTGTGTGGGTAGAATATATATCCTACAGGGGTAAAACTGAAAAAAGTCGAAAAAATTTTTTTTTGGACTTAGTCATTTTTCCGGCGTTTATCAGACTTTCAGATAGGGGAAATGTCAGTGAGCGTTCTGATTTCAGTTCCAGAGCGATTCGCCCAATGAGTCATTGATATTTAGTCGTTTTCAGCCAATATTTTGGATATTTGAAAATTTCACTTTTTTGTGAAAATATCCACTAAATGAGGGAATAATATGTGTGAGGGTACCCCAGGAGAGTTCCAAATGTGTGTGGGTAGAATATATATCCTACAGGGGTAACACTGAAAAAAGTTGAAAAAAAATTTTTTTGGACTTAGTCATTTTTCCTGCGTTTATCAGACTTTCAGATAGGGGATATGTCAGTGAGTGTTCCGATTTCAGTTCCAGAGCGATTCGCCCAATGGGTTCTTGATATTTAGTCGTTTTCAGACAATTTTCTGGATATTTGAAAATTTCACTTTTTTGTGAAAATATCCACTAAATGAGGGAATAATATGTGTGAGGGTACCCCAGGAGAGTTCCAAATGTGTGTGGGTAGAATATATATCCTACGGGGGTAAAATTGAAAAAAGTTGAAAAAATTATTTTTGGACTTAGTCATTTTTCCGGCGTTTATCAGACTTTCAGAGAGGGGAAATGTCAGTGAGCGTTCCGATTTCAGTTCCAGAGCGATTCGCCCAATGAGTCATTGATATTTAGTCGTTTTCAGCCAATATTTTGGATATTTGAAAATTTCACTTTTTTGTGAAAATATCCACTAAATGAGGGAATAATATGTGTGAGGGTACTCCAGGAGAGTTCCAAATGTGTGTGGGTAGAATATATATCCTACAGGGGTAACACTGAAAAAAGTTGAAAAAAAATTTTTTGGGACTTAGTCATTTTTCCGGCGTTTATCAGACTTTCAGATAGGGGATATGTCAGTGAGCGTTCCGATTTCAGTTCCAGAGCGATTCGCCCAATGAGTCCTTGATATTTAGTCGTTTTCAGACAATTTTCTGGATATTTGAAAATTTCACTTTTTTGTGACAATATCCACTAAATGAGGGAATAATATGTGTGAGGGTACCCCAGGAGAGTTCCAAATGTGTGTGGGTAGAATATATATCCTACAGGGGTAAAACTGAAAAAAGTTGAAAAAAAATTTTTTTTTTACTTAGTCATTTTTCCGTTGTTTATCAGACTTTCAGATAGGGGAAATGTCAGTGAGCGTTCCGATTTCAGTTCCAGAGTGATTCGCCCATTGAGTGCTTGATATTTCGTCGTTTTCTGCCAATATTTTGAATTTTTGAAAATTTCACTTTCCTTTGACAATATCCACTAAATGAGGGAATAATATGTGTGAGGGTACCCCAGGAGAGTTCCAAATGTGTGTGGGTAGAATATATATCCTAAAGGGGTAACATTGAAAAAAGTTTAAAAAAAATTTTTTTGGACTTAGTCATTTTTCCGGCGTTTATCAGACTTTCAGATAGGGGATATGTCAGTGAGCGTTCCGATTTCAGTTCCAGAGCGATTCGCCCAATGAGTCCTTGATATTTAGTCGTTTTCAGACAATTTTCTGGATATTTGAAAATTTCACTTTTTTGTGAAAATATCCACTAAATGAGGGAATAATATGTGTGAGGGTACCCCAGGAGAGTTCCAAATGTGTGTGGGTAGAATATATATCCTACAGGGGTAACACTGAAAAAAGTTGAAAAAAAAATTTTTTGGACTTAGTCATTTTTCCGGCGTTTATCAGACTTTCAGATAGGGGATATGTCAGTGAGCGTTCCGATTTCAGTTCCAGAGCGATTCGCCCAATGAGTCATTGATATTTAGTCGTTTTCAGCCAATATTTTGGATATTTGAAAATTTCACTTTTTTGTGAAAATATCCACTAAATGAGGGAATAATATGTGTGAGGGTACCCCAGGAGAGTTCCAAATGTGTGTGGGTAGAATATATATCCTACGGGGGTAAAATTGAAAAAAGTTGAAAAAATTATTTTTGGACTTAGTCATTTTTCCGTCATTTATCAGACTTTCAGATAGGGGAAATGTCAGTGAGCGTTCCGATTTCAGTTCCAGAGTGATTCGCCCAATGAGTCCTTGATATTTCGTCGTTTTCTGTCAATATTTAGAATTTTTGAAAATTTCACTTTCCTGTGACAATATCCACTAAATGAGGGAATAATATGTGTGAGGGTACCCCAGGAGAGTTCCAAATGTGTGTGGGTAGAATATATATCCTAAAGGGGTAACATTGAAAAAAGTTGAAAAAAATTTTTTTTGGACTTAGTCATTTTTCCGGCGTTTATCAGACTTTCAGATAGGGGATATGTCAGTGAGCGTTCCGATTTCAGTTCCAGAGCGATTCGCCCAATGAGTCCTTGATATTTAGTCGTTTTCAGACAATTTTCTGGATATTTGAAAATTTTACTTTTTTGTGAAAATATCCACTAAATGAGGGAATAATATGTGTGAGGGTACTCCAGGAGAGTTCCAAATGTGTGTGGGTAGAATATATATCCTACAGGGGTAACACTGAAAAAAGTTGAAAAAAAATTTTTTGGGACTTAGTCATTTTTCCGGCGTTTATCAGACTTTCAGATAGGGGATATGTCAGTGAGCGTTCCGATTTCAGTTCCAGAGCGATTCGCCCAATGAGTCCTTGATATTTAGTCGTTTTCAGACAATTTTCTGGATATTTGAAAATTTCACTTTTTTGTGAAAATATCCACTAAATGAGGGAATAATATGTGTGAGGGTACCCCAGGAGAGTTCCAAATGTGTGTGGGTAGAATATATATCCTACGGGGGTAAAATTGAAAAAAGTTGAAAAAATTATTTTTGGACTTAGTCATTTTTCCGGCGTTTATCAGACTTTCAGTTAGGGGAAATGTCAGTGAGCGTTCCGATTTCAGTTCCAGAGCGATTCGCCCAATGAGTCCTTGATATTTAGTCGTTTTCAGACAATTTTCTGGATATTTGAAAATTTCACTTTTTTGTGACAATATCCACTAAATGAGGGAATAATATGTGTGAGGGTACCCCAGGAGAGTTCCAAATGTGTGTGGGTAGAATATATATCCTACAGGGGAAAAACTGAAAAAAGTTGAAAAAAAATTTTTTTTTTACTTAGTCATTTTTCCGTTGTTTATCAGACTTTCAGATAGGGGAAATGTCAGTGAGCGTTCCGATTTCAGTTCCAGAGTGATTCGCCCATTGAGTGCTTGATATTTCGTCGTTTTCTGCCAATATTTTGAATTTTTGAAAATTTCACTTTCCTTTGACAATATCCACTAAATGAGGGAATAATATGTGTGAGGGTACCCCAGGAGAGTTCCAAATGTGTGTGGGTAGAATATATATCCTAAAGGGGTAACATTGAAAAAAGTTTAAAAAAAATTTTTTTGGACTTAGTCATTTTTCCGGCGTTTATCAGACTTTCAGATAGGGGATATGTCAGTGAGCGTTCCGATTTCAGTTCCAGAGCGATTCGCCCAATGAGTCCTTGATATTTAGTCGTTTTCAGACAATTTTCTGGATATTTGAAAATTTCACTTTTTTGTGAAAATATCCACTAAATGAGGGAATAATATGTGTGAGGGTACCCCAGGAGAGTTCCAAATGTGTGTGGGTAGAATATATATCCTACGGGGGTAAAATTGAAAAAAGTTGAAAAAATTATTTTTGGACTTAGTCATTTTTCCGGCGTTTATCAGACTTTCAGTTAGGGGAAATGTCAGTGAGCGTTCCGATTTCAGTTCCAGAGCGATTCGCCCAATGAGTCCTTGATATTTAGTCGTTTTCAGACAATTTTCTGGATATTTGAAAATTTCACTTTTTTGTGACAATATCCACTAAATGAGGGAATAATATGTGTGAGGGTACCCCAGGAGAGTTCCAAATGTGTGTGGGTAGAATATATATCCTACAGGGGTAAAACTGAAAAAAGTTGAAAAAAAATTTTTTTTTTACTTAGTCATTTTTCCGTTGTTTATCAGACTTTCAGATAGGGGAAATGTCAGTGAGCGTTCCGATTTCAGTTCCAGAGTGATTCGCCCATTGAGTGCTTGATATTTCGTCGTTTTCTGCCAATATTTTGAATTTTTGAAAATTTCACTTTCCTTTGACAATATCCACTAAATGAGGGAATAATATGTGTGAGGGTACCCCAGGAGAGTTCCAAATGTGTGTGGGTAGAATATATATCCTAAAGGGGTAACATTGAAAAAAGTTTAAAAAAAATTTTTTTGGACTTAGTCATTTTTCCGGCGTTTATCAGACTTTCAGATAGGGGATATGTCAGTGAGCGTTCCGATTTCAGTTCCAGAGCGATTCGCCCAATGAGTCCTTGATATTTAGTCGTTTTCAGACAATTTTCTGGATATTTGAAAATTTCACTTTTTTGTGAAAATATCCACTAAATGAGGGAATAATATGTGTGAGGGTACCCCAGGAGAGTTCCAAATGTGTGTGGGTAGAATATATATCCTACAGGGGTAACACTGAAAAAAGTTGAAAAAAAAATTTTTTGGACTTAGTCATTTTTCCGGCGTTTATCAGACTTTCAGATAGGGGATATGTCAGTGAGCGTTCCGATTTCAGTTCCAGAGCGATTCGCCCAATGAGTCCTTGATATTTAGTCGTTTTCAGACAATTTTCTGGATATTTGAAAATTTTACTTTTTTGTGAAAATATCCACTAAATGAGGGAATAATATGTGTGAGGGTACCCCAGGAGAGTTCCAAATGTGTGTGGGTAGAATATATATCCTACAGGGGTAACACTGAAAAAAGTTTAAAAAAAATTTTTTGGGACTTAGTCATTTTTCCGGCGTTTATCAGACTTTCAGATAGGGGATATGTCAGTGAGCGTTCCGATTTCAGTTCCAGAGCGATTCGCCCAATGAGTCCTTGATATTTAGTCGTTTTCAGACAATTTTCTGGATATTTGAAAATTTTACTTTTTTGTGAAAATATCCACTAAATGAGGGAATAATATGTGTGAGGGTACCCCAGGAGAGTTCCAAATGTGTGTGGGTAGAATATATATCCTACAGGGGTAACACTGAAAAAAGTTGAAAAAAAATTTTTTGGGACTTAGTCATTTTTCCGGCGTTTATCAGACTTTCAGATAGGGGATATGTCAGTGAGCGTTCCGATTTCAGTTCTAGAGCGATTCGCCCAATGAGTCCTTGATATTTAGTCGTTTTCAGACAATTTTCTGGATATTTGAAAATTTCACTTTTTTGTGAAAATATCCACTAAATGAGGGAATAATATGTGTGAGGGTACCCCAGGAGAGTTCCAAATGTGTGTGGGTAGAATATATATCCTACAGGGGTAAAACTGAAAAAAGTTGAAAAAAAATTTTTTTTTTACTTAGTCATTTTTCCGTTGTTTATCAGACTTTCAGATAGGGGAAATGTCAGTGAGCGTTCCGATTTCAGTTCCAGAGTGATTCGCCCAATGAGTGCTTGATATTTCGTCGTTTTCTGCCAATATTTTGAATTTTTGAAAATTTCACTTTCTTGTGACAATATCCACTAAATGAGGGAATAATATGTGTGAGGGTACCCCAGGAGAGTTCCAAATGTGTGTGGGTAGAATATATATCCTAAAGGGGTAACATTGAAAAAAGTTTAAAAAAAATTTTTTTGGACTTAGTCATTTTTCCGGCGTTTATCAGACTTTCAGATAGGGGATATGTCAGTGAGCGTTCCGATTTCAGTTCCAGAGCGATTCGCCCAATGAGTCCATGATATTTAGTCGTTTTCAGACAATTTTCTGGATATTTGAAAATTTCACTTTTTTGTGAAAATATCCACTAAATGAGGGAATAATATGTGTGAGGGTACCCCAGGAGAGTTCCAAATGTGTGTGGGTAGAATATATATCCTACAGGGGTAACACTGAAAAAAGTTGAAAAAAAATTTTTTTGGACTTAGTCATTTTTCCTGCGTTTATCAGACTTTCAGATAGGGGATATGTCAGTGAGTGTTCCGATTTCAGTTCCAGAGCGATCCGCCCAATGAGTTCTTGATATTTAGTCGTTTTCAGACAATTTTCTGGATATTTGAAAATTTCACTTTTTTGTGAAAATATCCACTAAATGAGGGAATAATATGTGTGAGGGTACCCCAGGAGAGTTCCAAATATGTGTGGGTAGAATATATATCCTACGGGGGTAAAATTGAAAAAAGTTGAAAAAATTATTTTTGGACTTAGTCATTTTTCCGGCGTTTATCAGACTTTCAGAGAGGGGAAATGTCAATGAGCGTTCCGATTTCAGTTCCAGAGCGATTCGCCCAATGAGTCCTTGATATTTCGTCGTTTTCAGCCAATATTTTGGATTTTTGAAAATTTCACTTTCTTGTGACAATATCCACTAAATGAGGGAATAATATGTGTGAGGGTACCCCAGGAGAGTTCCAAATGTTTGTGGGTAGAATATATATCCTACAGGGGTAAAACTGAAAAAAGTTGAAAAAAAATTTTTTTGGACTTAGTCATTTTTCCGGCGTTTATCAGACTTTCAGATAGGGGAAATGTCAGTGAGCGTTCCAATTTCAGTTCCAGAGCGATTCGCCCAATGAGTCATTGATATTTAGTCGTTTTCAGCCAATATTTTGGATTTTTGAAAATTTCACTTTCTTGTGACAATATCCACTAAATGAGGAATAATATGTGTGAGGGTACCCCAGGAGAGTTCCAAATGTGTGTGGGTAGAATATATATCCTACAGGGGTAAAACTGAAAAAAGTTGAAAAAAATTTTTTTTGGACTTAGTCATTTTTCCGGCGTTTATCAGACTTTCAGATAGGGGATATGTCAGTGAGCGTTCCGATTTCAGTTCCAGAGCGATTCGCCCAATGAGTCCTTGATATTTAGTCGTTTTCAGACAATTTTCTGGATATTTGAAAATTTCACTTTTTTGTGAAAATATCCACTAAATGAGGGAATAATATGTGTGAGGGTACCCCAGGAGAGTTCCAAATGTGTGTGGGTAGAATATATATCCTACGGGGGTAAAATTGAAAAAAGTTGAAAAAATTATTTTTGGACTTAGTCATTTTTCCGGCGTTTATCAGACTTTCAGAGAGGGGAAATGTCAGTGAGCGTTCCGATTTCAGTTCCAGAGCGTTTCGCCCAATGAGTCCTTGATATTTAGTCATTTTCAGACAATTTTCTGGATATTTGAAAATTTCACTTTTTTGTGAAAATATCCACTAAATGAGGGAATAATATGTGTGAGGGTAACCCAGGAGAGTTCCAAATGTGTGTGGGTAGAATACATATCCTACGGGGGTAAAATTGAAAAAAGTTGAAAAAATTATTTTTGGACTTAGTCATTTTTCCGGCGTTTATCAGACTTTCAGAGAGGGGAAATGTCAATGAGCGTTCCGATTTCAGTTCCAGAGCGATTCGCCCAATGAGTCCTTAATATTTCGTCGTTTTCAGCCAATATTTTGGATTTTTGAAAATTTCACTTTCTTGTGACAATATCCACTAAATGAGGGAATAATATGTGTGAGGGTACCCCAGGAGAGTTCCAAATGTGTGTGGGTAGAATATATATCCTACAGGGGTAAAACTGAAAAAAGTTGAAAAAAATTTTTTTTGGACTTAGTCATTTTTCCGTCATTTATCAGACTTTCAGATAGGGGAAATGTCAGTGAGCGTTCCGATTTCAGTTCCAGAGTGATTCGCCCAATGAGTCCTTGATATTTCGTCGTTTTCTGTCAATATTTAGAATTTTTGAAAATTTCACTTTCCTGTGACAATATCCACTAAATGAGGGAATAATATGTGTGAGGGTACCCCAGGAGAGTTCCAAATGTGTGTGGGTAGAATATATATCCTAAAGGGGTAACATTGAAAAAAGTTTAAAAAAAATTTTTTTGGACTTAGTCATTTTTCCGGCGTTTTTCAGACTTTCAGATAGGGGATATGTCAGTGAGCGTTCCGATTTCAGTTCCAGAGCGATTCGCCCAATGAGTCCTTGATATTTAGTCATTTTCAGAAAATTTTCTGGATATTTGAAAATTTTACTTTTTTGTGAAAATATCCACTAAATGAGGGAATAATATGTGTGAGGGTACCCCAGGAGAGTTCCAAATGTGTGTGGGTAGAATATATATCCTACAGGGGTAACACTGAAAAAAGTTGAAAAAAAAATTTTTGGGACTTAGTCATTTTTCCGGCGTTTATCAGACTTTCAGATAGGGGATATGTCAGTGAGCGTTCCGATTTCAGTTCCAGAGCGATTCGCCCAATGAGTCCTTGATATTTAGTCGTTTTCAGACAATTTTCTGGATATTTGAAAATTTCACTTTTTTGTGAAAATATCCACTAAATGAGGAAATAATATGTGTGAGGGTACCCCAGGAGAGTTCCAAATGTGTGTGGGTAGAATATATATCCTACGGGGGTAAAATTGAAAAAAGTTGAAAAAATTATTTTTGGACTTAGTCATTTTTCCGGCGTTTATCAGACTTTCAGAGAGGGGAAATGTCAGTGAGCGTTCCGATTTCAGTTCCAGAGCGATTCGCCCAATGAGTCCTTGATATTTAGTCGTTTTCAGACAATTTTCTGGATATTTGAAAATTTCACTTTTTTGTGACAATATCCACTAAATGAGGGAATAATATGTGTGAGGGTACCCCAGGAGAGTTCCAAATGTGTGTGGGTAGAATATATATCCTACAGGGGTAAAACTGAAAAAAGTTGAAAAAAAATTTTTTTTTTACTTAGTCATTTTTCCGTTGTTTATCAGACTTTCAGATAGGGGAAATGTCAGTGAGCGTTCCGATTTCAGTTCCAGAGTGATTCGCCCAATGAGTGCTTGATATTTCGTCGTTTTCTGCCAATATTTTGAATTTTTGAAAATTTCACTTTCCTGTGACAATATCCACTAAATGAGGGAATAATATGTGTGAGGGTACCCCAGGAGAGTTCCAAATGTGTGTGGGTAGAATATATATCCTAAAGGGGTAACATTGAAAAAAGTTTAAAAAAAATTTTTTTGGACTTAGTCATTTTTCCGGCGTTTTTCAGACTTTCAGATAGGGGATATGTCAGTGAGCGTTCCGATTTCAGTTCCAGAGCGATTCGCCCAATGAGTCCTTGATATTTAGTCATTTTCAGAAAATTTTCTGGATATTTGAAAATTTTACTTTTTTGTGAAAATATCCACTAAATGAGGGAATAATATGTGTGAGGGTACCCCAGGAGAGTTCCAAATGTGTGTGGGTAGAATATATATCCTACAGGGGTAACACTGAAAAAAGTTGAAAAAAAATTTTTTGGGACTTAGTCATTTTTCCGGCGTTTATCAGACTTTCAGATAGGGGATATGTCAGTGAGCGTTCCGATTTCAGTTCCAGAGTGATTCGCCCAATGAGTGCTTGATATTTCGTCGTATTCTGCCAATATTTTGAGTTTTTGAAAATTTCACTTTCCTGTGACAATATCCACTAAATGAGGGAATAATATGTGTGAGGGTACCCCAGGAGAGTTCCAAATGTGTGTGGGTAGAATATATATCCTAAAGGGGTAACATTGAAAAAAAATTTTTTTGGACTTAGTCATTTTTCCGGCGTTTATCAGACTTTCAGATAGGGGATATGTCAGTGAGCGTTCCGATTTCAGTTCCAGAGCGATTCGCCCAATGAGTCCTTGATATTTCGTCGTTTTCAGCCAATATTTTGGATTTTTGAAAATTTCACTTTCTTGTGACAATATCCACTGAATGAGGGAATAATATGTGTGAGGGTACCCCAGGAGAGTTCCAAATGTGTGTGGGTAGAATATATATCCTACCTGGGTAAAACTGAAAAAAGTTGAAAAAATTTTTTTTTGGACTTAGTCATTTTTCCGGCGTTTATCAGACTTTCAGATAGGGGAAATGTCAGTGAGCGTTCCGATTTCAGTTCCAGAGCGATTCACTCAATGAGTCCTTGAGATTTAGTCGTTTTCAGCCAATTTTCTGGATATTTGAAAATTTCACTTTTTTTGAAAATATCCACTAAATGAGGGAATAATATGTGTGAGGGTACCCCAGGAGAGTTCCAAATGTGTGTGGGTAGAATATATATCCCACGGGGGCAAAATTGAAAAAAGTTGAAAAATTGTTTTTTTTGGACTTAGTCATTTTTCCGGCGTTTATCAGACTTTCAGATAGGGGAAATGTCAGTGAGCGTTCCGATTTCAGTTCCAGAGCGATTCGCTCATTGAGTCCTTGATATTTAGTCGTTTGCAGCCAATTTTCTAGATATTTGAAAATTTCACTTTTTTGTGAAATTATCCACTAAATGAGGGAATAATATGTGTGAGGGTACCCCAGGAGAGTTCCAAATGTGTGTGGGTAGAATATATATCCTACGGGGGTAAAATTGAAAAAAGTTGAAAAAATATTTTTTTGGACTTAGTCATTTTTCCGGCGTTTATCAGACTTTCAGATAGGAGATATGTCAGTGAGCGTTCCGATTTCAGTTCCAGAGCGATTCGCCCAATGAGTCCTTGATATTTAGTCGTTTTCAGACAATTTTCTGGATATTTGAAAATTTTACTTTTTTGTGAAAATATCCACTAAATGAGGGAATAATATGTGTGAGGGTACCCCAGGAGAGTTCCAAATGTGTGTGGGTAGAATATATATCCTACAGGGGTAACACTGAAAAAAGTTGAAAAAAAATTTTTTGGGACTTAGTCATTTTTCCGGCGTTTATCAGACTTTCAGATAGGGGAAATGTCAGTGAGCGTTCCGATTTCAGTTCCAAAGCGATTCACTCAATGAGTCCTTGAGATTTAGTCGTTTTCAGCCAATTTTCTGGATATTTGAAAATTTCACTTTTTTGTGAAAATATCCACTAAATGAGGGAATAATATGTGTGAGGGTACCCCAGGAGAGTTCCAAATGTGTGTGGGTAGAATATATATCCCACGGGGGTAAAATTGAAAAAAGTTGAAAAATTGTTTTTTTTGGACTTAGTCATTTTTCCGGCGTTTATCAGACTTTCAGATAGGGGAAATGTCAGTGAGCGTTCCGATTTCAGTTCCAGAGTGATTCGCCCAATGAGTGCTTGATATTTCGTCGTTTTCTGCCAATATTTTGAATTTTTGAAAATTTCACTTTCCTGTGACAATATCTACTAAATGAGGGAATAATATGTGTGAGGGTACCCCAGGAGAGTTCCAAATGTGTGTGGGTAGAATATATATCCTAAAGGGGTAACATTGAAAAAAGTTGAAAAAAAATTTTTTTGGACTTAGTCATTTTTCCGGCGTTTATCAGACTTTCAGATAGGGGATATGTCAGTGAGCGTTCCGATTTCAGTTCCAGAGCGATTCGCCCAATGAGTCCTTGATATTTAGTCGTTTTCAGACAATTTTCTGGATATTTGAAAATTTCACTTTTTTGTGAAAATATCCACTAAATGAGGGAATAATATGTGTGAGGGTACCCCAGGAGAGTTCCAAATGTGTGTGGGTAGAATATATATCCTACAGGGGTAACACTGAAAAAAGTTGAAAAAAATTTTTTTTGGACTTAGTCATTTTTCCGGTGTTTATCAGACTTTCAGATAGGGGATATGTCAGTGAGTGTTCCGATTTCAGTTCCAGAGCGATTCGCCCAATGAGTCCTTGATATTTAGTCGTTTTCAGACAATTTTCTGGATATTTGAAAATTTCACTTTTTTGTGAAAATATCCACTAAATGAGGGAATAATATGTGTGAGGGTAACCCAGGAGAGTTCCAAATGTGTGTGGGTAGAATATATATCCTACGGGGGTAAAATTGAAAAAAGTTGAAAAAATTATTTTTGGACTTAGTCATTTTTCCGGCGTTTATCAGACTTTCAGAGAGGGGAAATGTCAATGAGCGTTCCGATTTCAGTTCCAGAGCGATTCGCCCAATGAGTCCTTGATATTTCGTCGTTTTCAGCCAATATTTTGGATTTTTGAAAATTTCACTTTTTTGTGAAAATATCCACTAAATGAGGGAATAATATGTGTGAGGGTACCCCAGGAGAGTTCCAAATGTGTGTGGGTAGAATATATATCCCACGGGGGTAAAATTGAAAAAAGTTGAAAAATTGTTTTTTTTGGACTTAGTCATTTTTCCGGCGTTTATCAGACTTTCAGATAGGGGATATGTCAGTGAGCGTTCCGATTTCAGTTCCAGAGCGATTCGCCCAATGAGTCCTTGATATTTAGTCGTTTTCAGACAATTTTCTGGATATTTGAAAATTTCACTTTTTTGTGAAAATATAAACTAAATGAGGGAATAATATGTGTGAGGGTACCCCAGGAGAGTTCCATATGTGTGTGGGTAGAATATATATCCTACGGGGGTAAAATTGAAAAAAGTTGAAAAAATTATTTTTGGACTTAGTCATTTTTCCGGCGTTTATCAGACTTTCAGTAAGGGGAAATGTCAGTGAGCGTTCCGATTTCAGTTCCAGAGCGATTCGCCCAATGAGTCCTTGATATTTAGTCGTTTTCAGACAATTTTCTGGATATTTGAAAATTTCACTTTTTTGTGAAAATATCCACTAAATGAGGGAATAATATGTGTGAGGGTAACCCAGGAGAGTTCCAAATGTGTGTGGGTAGAATATATATCCTACGGGGGTAAAATTGAAAAAAGTTGAAAAAATTATTTTTGGACTTAGTCATTTTTCCGTTGTTTATCAGACTTTCAGATAGGGGAAATGTCAGTGAGCGTTCCGATTTCAGTTCCAGAGTGATTCGCCCAATGAGTCATTGATATTTAGTCATTTTCAGCCAATATTTTGGATTTTTGAAAATTTCACTTTCTTGTGACAATATCCACTAAATGAGGGAATAATATGTGTGAGGGTACCCCAGGAGAGTTCCAAATGTGTGTGGGTAGAATATATATCCTACAGGGGTAAAACTGAAAAAAGTTGAAAAAAATTTTTTTTGGACTTAGTCATTTTTCCGGCGTTTATCAGACTTTCAGATAGGGGATATGTCAGTGAGCGTTCCGATTTCAGTTCCAGAGCGATTCGCCCAATGAGTCCTTGATATTTAGTCGTTTTCAGACAATTTTCTGGATATTTGAAAATTTCACTTTTTTGTGAAAATATCCACTAAATGAGGGAATAATATGTGTGAGGGTAACCCAGGAGAGTTCCAAATGTGTGTGGGTAGAATATATATCCTACGGGGGTAAAATTGAAAAAAGTTGAAAAAATTATTTTTGGACTTAGTCATTTTTCCGGCGTTTATCAGACTTTCAGATAGGGGAAATGTCAGTGAGCGATCCTATTTCAGTTCTAGAGCGATTCGCCCAATGAGTCCTTGATATTTCGTCGTTTTCAGCCAATTTTCTGGATATTTGAAAATTTCACTTTTTTGTGAAAATATCCACTAAATGAGGGAATAATATGTGTGAGGGTACCCCAGGAGAGTTCCAAATGTGTGTGGGTAGAATATATATCCTACAGGGGCAAAACTGAAAAAAGTTGAAAAAAAATTTTTTTTGGACTTAGTCATTTTTCCGTCGTTTATCAGACTTTCAGATAGGGGAAATGTCAGTGAGCGTTCCGATTTCAGTTCCAGAGTGATTCACCCAATGAGTCCTTGATATTTCGTCGTTTTCAGCCAATATTTTGGATTTTTGAAAATTTCACTTTCTTGTGACAATATCCACTAAATGAGGGAATAATATGTGTGAGGGTACCCCAGGAGAGTTCCAAATGTGTGTGGGTAGAATATATATCCTACAGGGGTAAAACTGAAAAAAGTTGAAAAAAAAATTTTTTGGACTTAGTCATTTTTCCGGCGTTTATCAGACTTTCAGATAGGGGATATGTCAGTGAGCGTTCCGATTTCAGTTCCAGAGCAATTCGCCCAATGAGTCCTTGATATTTAGTCGTTTTCAGACAATTTTCTGGATATTTGAAAATTTCACTTTTTTGTGAAAATATCCACTAAATGAGGGAATAATATGTGTGAGGGTACCCCAGGAGAGTTCCAAATGTGTGTGGGTAGAATATATATCCTACAGGGGTAACACTGAAAAAAGTTGAAAAAATTTTTTTTGGGACTTAGTCATTTTTCCGGCGTTTATCAGACTTTCAGATAGGGGATATGTCAGTGAGCGTTCCGATTTCAGTTCCAGAGCGATTCGCCCAATGAGTCCTTGATATTTAGTCGTTTTCAGACAATTTTCTGGATATTTGAAAATTTCACTTTTTTTTGACAATATCCACTAAATGAGGGAATAATATGTGTGAGGGTACCCCAGGAGAGTTCCAAATGTGTGTGGGTAGAATATATATCCTACAGGGGTAAAACTGAAAAAAGTTGAAAAAAAATTTTTTTTTGACTTAGTCATTTTTCCGTCGTTTATCAGACTTTCAGATAGGGGAAATGTCAGTGAGCGTTCCTATTTCAGTTCTAGAGTGATTCGCCTAATGAGTCCTTGATATTTCGTCGTTTTCTGCCAATATTTTGAATTTTTGAAAATTTCACTTTCCTGTGACAATATCCACTAAATGAGGGAATAATATGTGTGAGGGTACCCCAGGAGAGTTCCAAATGTGTGTGGGTAGAATATATATCCTAAAGGGGTAACATTGAAAAAAGTTGAAAAAAAATTTTTTTGGACTTAGTCATTTTTCCGGCGTTTATCAGACTTTCAGATATTGGATACGTCAGTGAGCGTTCCGATTTCAGTTCCAGAGCGATTCGCCCAATGAGTCCTTGATATTTATTCGTTTTCAGACAATTTTCTGGATATTTGAAAATTTCACTTTTTTGTGAAAATATCCACTAAATGAGGGAATAATATGTGTGAGGGTACCCCAGGAGAGTTCCAAATGTGTGTGGGTAGAATATATATCCTACAGGGGAAACACTGAAAAAAGTTGAAAAAAAATTTTTTTGGACTTAGTCATTTTTCCGGTGTTTATCAGACTTTCAGATAGGGGATATGTCAGTGAGTGTTCCGATTTCAGTTCCAGAGCGATTCGCCCAATGAGTCCTTGATATTTAGTCGTTTTCAGACAATTTTCTGGATATTTGAAAATTTCACTTTTTTGTGAAAATATCCACTAAATGAGGGAATAATATGTGTGAGGGTAACCCAGGAGAGTTCCAAATGTGTGTGGGTAGAATATATATCCTACGGGGGTAAAATTGAAAAAAGTTGAAAAAATTATTTTTGGACTTAGTAATTTTTCCGGCGTTTATCAGACTTTCAGAGAGGGGAAATGTCAATGAGTGTTCCGATTTCAGTTCCAGAGCGATTCGCCCAATGAGTCCTTGATATTTCGTCGTTTTCAGCCAATTTTCTGGATATTTGAAAATTTCACTTTTTTGTGAAAATATCCACTAAATGAGGGAATAATATGTGTGAGGGTACCCCAGGAGAGTTCCAAATGTGTGTGGGTAGAATATATATCCTACAGGGGTAACACTGAAAAAAGTTGAAAAAAAATTTTTTTGGACTTAGTCATTTTTCCGGTGTTTATCAGACTTTCAGATAGGGGATATGTCAGTGAGTGTTCCGATTTCAGTTCCAGAGCGATTCGCCCAATGAGTCCTTGATATTTAGTCGTTTTCAGACAATTTTCTGGATATTTGAAAATTTCACTTTTTTTTTACAATATCCACTAAATGAGGGAATAATATGTGTGAGGGTAACCCAGGAGAGTTCCAAATGTGTGTGGGTAGAATATATATCCTACGGGGGTAAAATTGAAAAAAGTTGAAAAAATTATTTTTGGACTTAGTAATTTTTCCGGCGTTTATCAGACTTTCAGAGAGGGGAAATGTCAATGAGTGTTCCGATTTCAGTTCCAGAGCGATTCGCCCAATGAGTCCTTGATATTTCGTCGTTTTCAGCCAATTTTCTGGATATTTGAAAATTTCACTTTTTTGTGAAAATATCCACTAAATGAGGGAATAATATGTGTGAGGGTACCCCAGGAGAGTTCCAAATGTGTGTGGGTAGAATATATATCCTACAGGGGTAACACTGAAAAAAGTTGAAAAAAAATTTTTTTGGACTTAGTCATTTTTCCGGTGTTTATCAGACTTTCAGATAGGGGATATGTCAGTGAGTGTTCCGATTTCAGTTCCAGAGCGATTCGCCCAATGAGTCCTTGATATTTAGTCGTTTTCAGACAATTTTCTGGATATTTGAAAATTTCACTTTTTTTTTACAATATCCACTAAATGAGGGAATAATATGTGTGAGGGTACCCCAGGAGAGTTCCAAATGTGTGTGGGTAGAATATATATCCTACAGGGGTAAAACTGAAAAAAGTTTAAAAAAAATTTTTTTGGACTTTGTCATTTTTCCGGCGTTTATCAGACTTTCAGATAGGGGATATGTCAGTGAGCGTTCCGATTTCAGTTCCAGAGCAATTCGCCCAATGAGTCCTTGATATTTAGTCGTTTTCAGACAATTTTCTGGTATTTGAAAATTTCACTTTTTTGTGAAAATATCCACTAAATGAGGGAATAATATGTGTGAGGGTACCCCAGGAGAGTTCCAAATGTGTGTGGGTAGAATATATATCCTACAGGGGTAACACTGAAAAAAGTTGAAAAAAAATTTTTTGGGACTTAGTCATTTTTCCGGCGTTTATCAGACTTTCAGATAGGGGATATGTCAGTGAGCGTTCCGATTTCAGTTCCAGAGCGATTCGCCCAATGAGTCCTTGATATTTAGTCGTTTTCAGACAATTTTCTGGATATTTGAAAATTTCACTTTTTTTGACAATATCCACTAAATGAGGGAATAATATGTGTGAGGGTACCCCAGGAGAGTTCCAAATGTGTGTGGGTAGAATATATATCCTACAGGGGTAAAACTGAAAAAAGTTGAAAAAAAATTTTTTTTTTACTTAGTCATTTTTCCGTTGTTTATCAGACTTTCAGATAGGGGAAATGTCAGTGAGCGTTCCTATTTCAGTTCCAGAGTGATTCGCCCAATGAGTCCTTGATATTTCGTCGTTTTCTGCCAATATTTTGAATTTTTGAAAATTTCACTTTCCTGTGACAATATCCACTAAATGAGGGAATAATATGTGTGAGGGTACCCCAGGAGAGTTCCAAATGTGTGTGGGTAGAATATATATCCTAAAGGGGTAACATTGAAAAAAGTTTAAAAAAATTTTTTTTGGACTTAGTCATTTTTCCGGCATTTATCAGACTTTCAGATAGGGGATATGTCAGTGAGCGTTCCGATTTCAGTTCCAGAGCGATTCGCCCAATGAGTCCTTGATATTTATTCGTTTTCAGACAATTTTCTGGATATTTGAAAATTTCACTTTTTTGTGAAAATATCCACTAAATGAGGGAATAATATGTGTGAGGGTACCCCAGGAGAGTTCCAAATGTGTGTGGGTAGAATATATATCCTACAGGGGTAACGCTGAAAAAAGTTGAAAAAAAATTTTTTTGGACTTAGTCATTTTTCCGGTGTTTATCAGACTTTCAGATAGAGGATATGTCAGTGAGTGTTCCGATTTCAGTTCCAGAGCGATTCGCCCAATGAGTCCTTGATATTTAGTCGTTTTCAGACAATTTTCTGGATATTTGAAAATTTCACTTTTTTGTGAAAATATCCACTATATGAGGGAATAATATGTGTGAGGGTAACCCAGGAGAGTTCCAAATGTGTGTGGGTAGAATATATATCCTACGGGGGTAAAATTGAAAAAAGTTGAAAAAATTATTTTTGGATTTAGTCATTTTTCCGGCGTTTATCAGACTTTCAGAGAGGGGAAATGTCAATGAGCGTTCCGATTTCAGTTTCAGAGCGATTCGCCCAATGAGTCCTTGATATTTCGTCGTTTTCAGCCAATTTTCTGGATATTTGAAAATTTCACTTTTTTGTGAAAATAGCCACTAAATGAGGGAATAATATGTGTGAGGGTAACCCAGGAGAGTTCCAAATGTGTGTGGGTAGAATATATATCCTACGGGGGTAAAATTGAAAAAAGTTGAAAAAATTATTTTTGGACTTAGTCATTTTTCCGGCGTTTATCAGACTTTCAGAGAGGGGAAATGTCAATGAGCGTTCCGATTTCAGTTCCAGAGCGATTCGCCCAATGAGTCCTTGATATTTCGTCGTTTTCAGCCAATATTTTGGATTTTTGAAAATTTCACTTTCTTGTGACAATATCCACTAAATGAGGGAATAATATGTGTGAGGGTACCCCAGGAGAGTTCCAAATGTGTGTGGGTAGAATATATATCCTACAGGGGTAAAACTGAAAAAAGTTGAAAAAAAAATTTTTTGGACTTAGTCATTTTTCCGGCGTTTATCAGACTTTCAGATAGGGGATATGTCAGTGAGCGTTCCGATTTCAGTTCCAGAGCAATTCGCCCAATGAGTCCTTGATATTTAGTCGTTTTCAGACAATTTTCTGGATATTTGAAAATTTCACTTTTTTGTGAAAATATCCACTAAATGAGGGAATAATATGTGTGAGGGTACCCCAGGAGAGTTCCAAATGTGTGTGGGTAGAATATATATCCTACAGGGGTAACACTGAAAAAAGTTGAAAAAATTTTTTTTGGGACTTAGTCATTTTTCCGGCGTTTATCAGACTTTCAGATAGGGGATATGTCAGTGAGCGTTCCGATTTCAGTTCCAGAGCGATTCGCCCAATGAGTCCTTGATATTTAGTCGTTTTCAGACAATTTTCTGGATATTTGAAAATTTCACTTTTTTTTGACAATATCCACTAAATGAGGGAATAATATGTGTGAGGGTACCCCAGGAGAGTTCCAAATGTGTGTGGGTAGAATATATATCCTACAGGGGTAAAACTGAAAAAAGTTGAAAAAAAATTTTTTTTTTACTTAGTCATTTTTCCGTCGTTTATCAGACTTTCAGATAGGGGAAATGTCAGTGAGCGTTCCTATTTCAGTTCTAGAGTGATTCGCCTAATGAGTCCTTGATATTTCGTCGTTTTCTGCCAATATTTTGAATTTTTGAAAATTTCACTTTCCTGTGACAATATCCACTAAATGAGGGAATAATATGTGTGAGGGTACCCCAGGAGAGTTCCAAATGTGTGTGGGTAGAATATATATCCTACAGGGGTAACACTGAAAAAAGATGAAAAAAAATTTTTTTGGACTTAGTCATTTTTCCGGTGTTTATCAGACTTTCAGATAGGGGATATGTCAGTGAGTGTTCCGATTTCAGTTCCAGAGCAATTCGCCCAATGAGTCCTTGATATTTAGTCGTTTTCAGACAATTTTCTGGATATTTGAAAATTTCACTTTTTTTTTACAATATCCACTAAATGAGGGAATAATATGTGTGAGGGTACCCCAGGAGAGTTCCAAATGTGTGTGGGTAGAATATATATCCTACAGGGGTAAAACTGAAAAAAGTTTAAAAAAATTTTTTTTGGACTTAGTCATTTTTCCGGCGTTTATCAGACTTTCAGATAGGGGATATGTCAGTGAGCGTTCCGATTTCAGTTCCAGAGCAATTCGCCCAATGAGTCCTTGATATTTAGTCGTTTTCAGACAATTTTCTGGTATTTGAAAATTTCACTTTTTTGTGAAAATATCCACTAAATGAGGGAATAATATGTGTGAGGGTACCCCAGGAGAGTTCCAAATGTGTGTGGGTAGAATATATATCCTACAGGGGTAACACTGAAAAAAGTTGAAAAAAAATTTTTTTTTTACTTAGTCATTTTTCCGTTGTTTATCAGACTTTCAGATAGGGGAAATGTCAGTGAGCGTTCCTATTTCAGTTCCAGAGTGATTCGCCCAATGAGTCCTTGATATTTCGTCGTTTTCTGCCAATATTTTGAATTTTTGAAAATTTCACTTTCCTGTGACAATATCCACTAAATGAGGGAATAATATGTGTGAGGGTACCCCAGGAGAGTTCCAAATGTGTGTGGGTAGAATATATATCCTAAAGGGGTAACATTTAAAAAAGTTTAAAAAAATTTTTTTTGGACTTAGTCATTTTTCCGGCATTTATCAGACTTTCAGATAGGGGATATGTCAGTGAGCGTTCCGATTTCAGTTCCAGAGCGATTCGCCCAATGAGTCCTTGATATTTATTCAGTTTCAGACAATTTTCTGGATATTTGAAAATTTCACTTTTTTGTGAAAATATCCACTAAATGAGGGAATAATATGTGTGAGGGTACCCCAGGAGAGTTCCAAATGTGTGTGGGTAGAATATATATCCTACAGGGGTAACGCTGAAAAAAGTTGAAAAAAAATTTTTTTGGACTTAGTCATTTTTCCGGTGTTTATCAGACTTTCAGATAGAGGATATGTCAGTGAGTGTTCCGATTTCAGTTCCAGAGCGATTCGCCCAATGAGTCCTTGATATTTAGTCGTTTTCAGACAATTTTCTGGATATTTGAAAATTTCACTTTTTTGTGAAAATATCCACTAAATGAGGGAATAATATGTGTGAGGGTAACCCAGGAGAGTTCCAAATGTGTGTGGGTAGAATATATATCCTACGGGGGTAAAATTGAAAAAAGTTGAAAAAATTATTTTTGGATTTAGTCATTTTTCCGGCGTTTATCAGACTTTCAGAGAGGGGAAATGTCAATGAGCGTTCCGATTTCAGTTTCAGAGCGATTCGCCCAATGAGTCCTTGATATTTCGTCGTTTTCAGCCAATTTTCTGGATATTTGAAAATTTCACTTTTTTGTGAAAATATCCACTAAATGAGGGAATAATATGTGTGAGGGTACCCCAGGAGAGTTCCAAATGTGTGTGGGTAGAATATATATCCTACAGGGGAAAAAAAATTTTTTTGGACTTAGTCATTTTTCCTGCGTTTATCAGACTTTCAGATAGGGGATATGTCAGTGAGTGTTCCGATTTCAGTTCCAGAGCGATTCGCCCAATGAGTTCTTGATATTTAGTCGTTTTTAGACAATTTTCTGGATATTTGAAAATTTTACTTTTTTGTGAAAATATCCACTAAATGAGGGAATAATATGTGTGAGGGTACCCCAGGAGAGTTCCAAATGTGTGTGGGTAGAATATATAACCTACAGGGGTAACACTGAAAAAAGTTGAAAAAAAATTTTTTGGGACTTAGTCATTTTTCCGGCGTTTATCAGACTTTCAGATAGGGGATATGTCAGTGAGCGTTCCGATTTCAGATCCAGAGCGATTCGCCCAATGAGTCCTTGATATTTAGTCGTTTTCAGACAATTTTCTGGATATTTGAAAATTTCACTTTTTTGTGAAAATATCCACTAAATGAGGGAATGATATGTGTGAGGGTACCCCAGGAGAGTTCCAAATGTGTGTGGGTAGAATATATATCCTACAGGGGTAAAACTGAAAAAAGTTGTAAAAAAATTTTTTTTTTACTTAGTCATTTTTCCGTTGTTTATCAGACTTTCAGATAGGGGAAATGTCAGTGAGCGTTCCTATTTCAGTTCCAGAGTGATTCGCCCAATGAGTCCTTGATATTTCGTCGTTTTCTGCCAATATTTTGAATTTTTGAAAATTTCACTTTCCTGTGACAATATCCACTAAATGAGGGAATAATATGTGTGAGGGTACCCCAGGAGAGTTCCAAATGTGTGTGGGTAGAATATATATCCTAAAGGGGTAACATTGAAAAAAGTTTAAAAAAAATTTTTTTGGACTTAGTCATTTTTCCGGCATTTATCAGACTTTCAGATAGGGGATATGTCAGTGAGCGTTCCGATTTCAGTTCCAGAGCGATTCGCCCAATGAGTCCTTGATATTTATTCGTTTTCAGACAATTTTCTGGATATTTGAAAATTTCACTTTTTTGTGAAAATATCCACTAAATGAGGGAATAATATGTGTGAGGGTACCCCAGGAGAGTTCCAAATGTGTGTGGGTAGAATATATATCCTACAGGGGTAACGCTGAAAAAAGTTGAAAAAAAATTTTTTTGGAATTAGTCATTTTTCCGGTGTTTATCAGACTTTCAGATAGAGGATATGTCAGTGAGTGTTCCGATTTCAGTTCCAGAGCGATTCGCCTAATGAGTCCTTGATATTTAGTCGTTTTCAGACAATTTTCTGGATATTTGAAAATTTCACTTTTTTGTGAAAATATCCACTAAATGAGGGAATAATATGTGTGAGGGTAACCCAGGAGAGTTCCAAATGTGTGTGGGTAGAATATATATCCTACGGGGGTAAAATTGAAAAAAGTTGAAAAAATTATTTTTGGATTTAGTCATTTTTCCGGCGTTTATCAGACTTTCAGAGAGGGGAAATGTCAATGAGCGTTCCGATTTCAGTTTCAGAGCGATTCGCCCAATGAGTCCTTGATATTTCGTCGTTTTCAGCCAATTTTCTGGATATTTGAAAATTTCACTTTTTTGTGAAAATATCCACTAAATGAGGGAATAATATGTGTGAGGGTACCCCAGGAGAGTTCCAAATGTGTGTGGGTAGAATATATATCCTACAGGGGAAAAAAAATTTTTTTGGACTTAGTCATTTTTCCTGCGTTTATCAGACTTTCAGATAGGGGATATGTCAGTGAGTGTTCCGATTTCAGTTCCAGAGCGATTCGCCCAATGAGTTCTTGATATTTAGTCGTTTTCAGACAATTTTCTGGATATTTGAAAATTTTACTTTTTTGTGAAAATATCCACTAAATGAGGGAATAATATGTGTGAGGGTACCCCAGGAGAGTTCCAAATGTGTGTGGGTAGAATATATAACCTACAGGGGTAACACTGAAAAAAGTTGAAAAAAAATTTTTTGGGACTTAGTCATTTTTCCGGCGTTTATCAGACTTTCAGATAGGGGATATGTCAGTGAGCGTTCCGATTTCAGATCCAGAGCGATTCGCCCAATGAGTCCTTGATATTTAGTCGTTTTCAGACAATTTTCTGGATATTTGAAAATTTCACTTTTTTTTGACAATATCCACTAAATGAGGGAATAATATGTGTGAGGGTACCCCAGGAGAGTTCCAAATGTGTGTGGGTAGAATATATATCCTACAGGGGTAACACTGAAAAAAGTTGAAAAAAAATTTTTTTGGACTTAGTCATTTTTCCGGCGTTTATCAGACTTTCAGATAGAGGATTTGTCAGTGAGTGTTCCGATTTCAGTTCCAGAGCGATTCGCCCAATGAGTCCTTGATATTTAGTCGTTTTCAGACAATTTTCTGGATATTTGAAAATTTCACTTTTTTGTGAAAATATCCACTAAATGAGGGAATAATATGTGTGAGGGTAACCCAGGAGAGTTCCAAATGTGTGTGGGTAGAATATATATCCTACGGGGGTAAAATTGAAAAAAGTTGAAAAAATTATTTTTGGACTTAGTCATTTTTCCGGCATTTATCAGACTTTCAGAGAGGGGAAATGTCAATGAGCGTTCCGATTTCAGTTCCAGAGCGATTCGCCCATTGAGTCCTTGATATTTCGTCGTTTTCAGCCAATTTTCTGGATATTTGAAAATTTCACTTTTTTGTGAAAATATCCACTAAATGAGGGAATAATACGTGTGAGGGTACCCCAGGAGAGTTCCAAATGTGTGTGGGTAGAATATATATCCCACAGGGTTAACACTGAAAAAAGCTGAAAAAAAATTTTTTTGGACTTAGTCATTTTTCCTGCGTTTATCAGACTTTCAGATAGGGGATATGTCAGTGAGTGTTCCGATTTCAGTTCCAGAGCGATTCGCCCAATGAGTCCTTGATATTTCGTCGTTTTCTGCCAATATTTTGAATTTTTGAAAATTTCACTTTCCTGTGACAATATCCACTAAATGAGAGAATAATATGTGTGAGGGTACCCCAAGAGAGTTCCAAATGTGTGTGGGAAGAATATATATCCTAAAGGGGTAACATTGAAAAAAGTTTAAAAAAAATTTTTTTGGACTTAGTCATTTTTCCGGTGTTTATCAGACTTTCAGATAGAGGATATGTCAGTGAGTGTTCCGATTTCAGTTCCAGAGCGATTCGCCCAATGAGTCCTTGATATTTAGTCGTTTTCAGACAATTTTCTGGATATTTGAAAATTTCACTTTTTTGTGAAAATATCCACTAAATGAGGGAATAATATGTGTGAGGGTACCCCAGGAGAGTTCCAAATGTGTGTGGGTAGAATATATATCCTACAGGGGTAACGCTGAAAAAAGTTGAAAAAAAATTTTTTTGGACTTAGTCATTTTTCCGGTGTTTATCAGACTTTCAGATAGAGGATATGTCAGTGAGTGTTCCGATTTCAGTTCCAGAGCGATTCGCCCAATGAGTCCTTGATATTTAGTCGTTTTCAGACAATTTTCTGGATATTTGAAAATTTCACTTTTTTGTGAAAATATCCACTAAATGAGGGAATAATATGTGTGAGGGTAACCCAGGAGAGTTCCAAATGTGTGTGGGTAGAATATATATCCTACGGGGGTAAAATTGAAAAAAGTTGAAAAAATTATTTTTGGATTTAGTCATTTTTCCGGCGTTTATCAGACTTTCAGAGAGGGGAAATGTCAATGAGCGTTCCGATTTCAGTTTCAGAGCGATTCGCCCAATGAGTCCTTGATATTTCGTCGTTTTCAGCCAATTTTCTGGATATTTGAAAATTTCACTTTTTTGTGAAAATATCCACTAAATGAGGGAATAATATGTGTGAGGGTACCCCAGGAGAGTTCCAAATGTGTGTGGGTAGAATATATATCCTACAGGGGAAAAAAATTTTTTTTGGACTTAGTCATTTTTCCTGCGTTTATCAGACTTTCAGATAGGGGATATGTCAGTGAGTGTTCCGATTTCAGTTCCAGAGCGATTCGCCCAATGAGTTCTTGATATTTAGTCGTTTTCAGACAATTTTCTGGATATTTGAAAATTTTACTTTTTTGTGAAAATATCCACTAAATGAGGGAATAATATGTGTGAGGGTACCCCAGGAGAGTTCCAAATGTGTGTGGGTAGAATATATAACCTACAGGGGTAACACTGAAAAAAGTTGAAAAAAATTTTTTTGGGACTTAGTCATTTTTCCGGCGTTTATCAGACTTTCAGATAGGGGATATGTCAGTGAGCGTTCCGATTTCAGATCCAGAGCGATTCGCCCAATGAGTCCTTGATATTTAGTCGTTTTCAGACAATTTTCTGGATATTTGAAAATTTCACTTTTTTGTGAAAATATCCACTAAATGAGGGAATAGTATGTGTGAGGGTACCCCAGGAGAGTTCCAAATGTGTGTGGGTAGAATATATATCCTACAGGGGTAACACTGAAAAAAGTTGAAAAAAAATTTTTTTGGACTTAGTCATTTTTCCGGCGTTTATCAGACTTTCAGATAGAGGATATGTCAGTGAGTGTTCCGATTTCAGTTCCAGAGCGATTCGCCCAATGAGTCCTTGATATTTAGTCGTTTTCAGACAATTTTCTGGATATTTGAAAATTTCACTTTTTTGTGAAAATATCCACTAAATGAGGGAATAATATGTGTGAAGGTAACCCAGGAGAGTTCCAAATGTGTGTGGGTAGAATATATATCCTACGGGGGTAAAATTGAAAAAAGTTGAAAAAATTATTTTTGGACTTAGTCATTTTTCCGGCGTTTATCAGACTTTCAGATAGGGGATATGTCAGTGAGCGTTCCGATTTCAGTTCCAGAGTGATTCACCCAATGAGTCCTTGATATTTCGTCGTTTTCTGCCAATATTTTGAATTTTTGAAAATTTCACTTTCCTGTGACAATATCCACTAAATGAGGGAATAATATGTGTGAGGGTACCCCAGGAGAGTTCCAAATGTGTGTGGGTAGAATATATATCCTACAGGGGTAAAACTGAAAAAAGTTGAAAAAAAATTTTTTTTTTACTTAGTCATTTTTCCGTTGTTTATCAGACTTTCAGATAGGGGAAATGTCAGTGAGCGTTCCGATTTCAGTTCCAGAGTGATTCGCCCAATGAGTCCTTGATATTTCGTCGTTTTCTGCCAATATTTTGAATTTTCGAAAATTTCACTTTCCTGTGACAATATCCACTAAATGAGGGAATAATATGTGTGAGGGTACCCCAGGAGAGTTCCAAATGTGTGTGGGTAGAATATATATCCTAAAGGGGTAACATTAAAAAAGTTGAAAAAAAAATTTTTTGGACTTAGTCATTTTTCCGGCGTTTATCAGACTTTCAGATAGGGGATATGTCAGTGAGCGTTCCGATTTCAGTTCCAGAGCGATTCGCCCAATGAGTCCTTGATATTTAGTCGTTTCAGACAATTTTCTGGATATTTGAAAATTTCACTTTTTTGTGAAAATATCCACTAAATGAGGGAATAATATGTGTGAGGGTACCCCAGGAGAGTTCCAAATGTGTGTGGGTAGAATATATATCCTACAGGGGTAACACTGAAAAAGTTGAAAAAAAATTTTTTTGGACTTAGTCATTTTTCCGGTATTTATCAGACTTTCAGATAGGGGATATGCCAGTGAGTGTTCCGATTTCAGTTCCAGAGCGATTCGCCCAATGAGTCCTTGATATTTAGTCATTTTCAGACAATTTTCTGGATATTTGAAAATTTCACTTTTTTGTGAAAATATTCACTAAATGAGGGAATAATATGTGTGAGGGTAACCCAGGAGAGTTCCAAATGTGTGTGGGTAGAATATATATCCCACGGGGGTAAAATTGAAAAAAGTTGAAAAATTGTTTTTTTTGGACTTAGTCATTTTTCCGGCGTTTATCAGACTTTCAGATAGGGGAAATGTCAGTGAGCGTTCCGATTTCAGTTCCAGAGCGATTCGCTCAATGAGTCCTTGATATTTAGTCGTTTGCAGCCAATTTTCTGGATATTTGAAAATTTCACTTTTTTGTGAAATTATCCACTAAATGAGGGAATAATATGTGTGAGGGTACCCCAGGAGAGTTCCAAATGTGTGTGGGTAGAATATATATCCTACGGGGGTAAAATTGAAAAAAGTTGAAAAAAATTTTTTTTGGACTTAGTCATTTTTCCGGCGTTTATCAGACTTTCAGATAGGGGATATGTCAGTGAGCGTTCCGATTTCAGTTCCAGAGCGATTCGCCCAATGAGTCCTTGATATTTAGTCGTTTTCAGACAATTTTCTGGATATTTGAAAATTTCACTTTTTTGTGAAAATATCCACTAAATGAGGGAATAGTATGTGTGAAGGTACCCCAGGAGAGTTCCAAATGTGTGTGGGTAGAATATATATCCTACAGGGGTAACACTGAAAAAAGTTGAAAAAAAATTTTTTTGGACTTAGTCATTTTTCCGGCGTTTATCAGACTTTCAGATAGGGGATATGTCAGTGAGCATTCCGATTTCAGTTCCAGAGCGATTCGCTCAATGAGTCCTTGATATTTAGTCGTTTGCAGCCAATTTTCTGGATATTTGAAAATTTCACTTTTTTGTGAAATTTTCCACTAAATGAGGGAATAATATGTGTGAGGGTACCCCAGGAGAGTTCCAAATGTGTGTGGGTAGAATATATATCCTACGGGGGTAAAATTGAAAAAAGTTGAAAAAATTATTTTTGGACTTAGTCATTTTTCCGGCGTTTATCAGACTTTCAGAGAGGGGAAATGTCAATGAGCGTTCCGATTTCAGTTCCAGAGCGATTCGCCCAATGAGTCCTTGATATTTCGTCGTTTTCAGCCAATATTTTGGATTTTTGAAAATTTCACTTTCTTGTGACAATATCCACTAAATGAGGGAATAATATGTGTGAGGGTACCCCAGGAGAGTTCCAAATGTGTGTGGGTAGAATATATATCCCACGGGGGTAAAATTGAAAAAAGTTGAAAAATTGTTTTTTTTGGACTTAGTCATTTTTCCGGCGTTTATCAGACTTTCAGTTAGGGGAAATGTCAGTGAGCATTCCGATTTCAGTTCCAGAGCGATTCGCCCAATGAGTCCTTGATATTTAGTCGTTTTCAGACAATTTTCTGGATATTTGAAAATTTCACTTTTTTGTGACAATATCCACTAAATGAGGGAATAATATGTGTAAGGGTACCCCAGGAGAGTTCCAAATGTGTGTGGGTAGAATATATATCCTACAGGGGTAACACTGAAAAAAGTTGAAAAAAAATTTTTTTTGACTTAGTCATTTTTCCTGCGTTTATCAGACTTTCAGATAGGGGATATGTCAGTGAGTGTTCCGATTTCAGTTCCAGAGCGATTCGCCCAATGAGTTCTTGATATTTAGTCGTTTTCAGACAATTTTCTGGATATTTGAAAATTTTACTTTTTTGTGAAAATATCCACTAAATGAGGGAATAATATGTGTGAGGGTACCCCAGGAGAGTTCCAAATGTGTGTGGGTAGAACATATATCCTACAGGGGTAACACTGAAAAAAGTTGAAAAAAATTTTTTTTTGACTTAGTCATTTTTCCGTCGTTTATCAGACTTTCAGATAGGGGAAATGTCAGTGAGCGTTCCGATTTCAGTTCCAGAGTGATTCGCCCAATGAGTCCTTGATATTTCGTCGTTTTCTGCCAATATTTTGAATTTTTGAAAATTTCACTTTCCTGTGACAATATCCACTAAATGAGGGAATAATATGTGTGAGGGTACCCCAAGAGAGTTCCAAATGTGTGTGGGTAGAATATATATCCTAAAGGGGTAACATTGAAAAAAGTTTAAAAAAAATTTTTTTGGACTTAGTCATTTTTCCGGCGTTTATCAGACTTTCAGATAGGGGATATGTCAGTGAGCGTTCCGATTTCAGTTCCAGAGTGATTCGCCCAATGAGTCCTTGATATTTAGTCGTTTTCAGACAATTTTCTGGATATTTGAAAATTTCACTTTTTTTGTGAAAATATCCACTAAATGAGGGAATAATATGTGTGAGGGTACCCCAGGAGAGTTCCAAATGTGTGTGGGTAGAATATATATCCCACGGGGGTAAAATTGAAAAAAGTTGAAAAATTGTTTTTTTTTGGACTTAGTCATTTTTCCGGCGTTTATCAGACTTTCAGATAGGGGAAATGTCAGTGAGCATTCCGATTTCAGTTCCAGAGCGATTCGCTCAATGAGTCCTTGATATTTAGTCGTTTGCAGCCAATTTTCTGGATATTTGAAAATTTCACTTTTTTGTGAAATTATCCACTAAATGAGGGAATAATATGTGTGAGGGTACCCCAGGAGAGTTCCAAATGTGTGTGGGTAGAATATATATCCTACGGGGGTAAAATTGAAAAAAGTTGAAAAAATATTTTTTTGGACTTAGTCATTTTTCCGGCGTTTATCAGACTTTCAGAGAGGGGAAATGTCAATGAGCGTTCCAATTTCAGTTCCAGAGCGATTGGCCCAATGAGTCCTTGATATTTAGTCGTTTTCAGACAATTTTCTGGATATTTGAAAATTTCACTTTTTTGTGAAAATATCCACTAAATGAGGGAATAATATGTGTGAGGGTAACCCAGGAGAGTTCCAAATGTGTGTGGGTAGAATATATATCCTACGGGGGTAAAATTGAAAAAAGTTGAAAAAATTATTTTTGGACTTAGTCATTTTTCCGGCGTTTATCAGACTTTCAGAGAGGGGAAATGTCAATGAGCGTTCCCGATTTCAGTTCCAGAGTGATTCGCCCAATGAGTCCTTGATATTTAGTCGTTTTCAGACAATTTTCTGGATATTTGAAAATTTCACTTTTTTTGTGAAAATATCCACTAAATGAGGGAATAATATGTGTGAGGGTACCCCAGGAGAGTTCCAAATGTGTGTGGGTAGAATATATATCCCACGGGGGTAAAATTGAAAAAAGTTGAAAAATTGTTTTTTTTGGACTTAGTCATTTTTCCGGCGTTTATCAGACTTTCAGATAGGGGAAATGTCAGTGAGCATTCCGATTTCAGTTCCAGAGCGATTCGCCCAATGAGTCCTTGATATTTAGTCGTTTTCAGACAATTTTCTGGATATTTGAAAATTTCACTTTTTTGTGACAATATCCACTAAATGAGGGAATAATATGTGTAAGGGTACCCCAGGAGAGTTCCAAATGTGTGTGGGTAGAATATATATCCTACAGGGAGGGGTAACACTGAAAAAAGTTGAAAAAAAATTTTTTTTGACTTAGTCATTTTTCCTGCGTTTATCAGACTTTCAGATAGGGGATATGTCAGTGAGCGTTCCGATTTCAGTTCCAGAGTGATTCGCCCAATGAGTCCTTGATATTTAGTCGTTTTCAGACAATTTTCTGGATATTTGAAAATTTCACTTTTTTTGTGAAAATATCCACTAAATGAGGGAATAATATGTGTGAGGGTACCCCAGGAGAGTTCCAAATGTGTGTGGGTAGAATATATATCCCACGGGGGTAAAATTGAAAAAAGTTGAAAAATTGTTTTTTTTTGGACTTAGTCATTCTTCCGGCGTTTATCAGACTTTCAGATAGGGGAAATGTCAGTGAGCATTCCGATTTCAGTTCCAGAGCGATTCGCTCAATGAGTCCTTGATATTTAGTCGTTTGCAGCCAATTTTCTGGATATTTGAAAATTTCACTTTTTTGTGAAATTATCCACTAAATGAGGGAATAATATGTGTGAGGGTACCCCAGGAGAGTTCCAAATGTGTGTGGGTAGAATATATATCCTACGGGGGTAAAATTGAAAAAAGTTGAAAAAATATTTTTTTGGACTTAGTCATTTTTCCGGCGTTTATCAGACTTTCAGAGAGGGGAAATGTCAATGAGCGTTCCAATTTCAGTTCCAGAGCGATTGGCCCAATGAGTCCTTGATATTTAGTCGTTTTCAGACAATTTTCTGAATATTTGAAAATTTCACTTTTTTGTGAAAATATCCACTAAATGAGGGAATAATATGTGTGAGGGTAACCCAGGAGAGTTCCAAATGTGTGTGGGTAGAATATATATCCTACGGGGGTAAAATTGAAAAAAGTTGAAAAAATTATTTTTGGACTTAGTCATTTTTCCGGCGTTTATCAGACTTTCAGAGAGGGGAAATGTCAATGAGCATTCCCGATTTCAGTTCCAGAGTGATTCGCCCAATGAGTCCTTGATATTTAGTCGTTTTCAGACAATTTTCTGGATATTTGAAAATTTCACTTTTTTTGTGAAAATATCCACTAAATGAGGGAATAATATGTGTGAGGGTACCCCAGGAGAGTTCCAAATGTGTGTGGGTAGAATATATATCCCACGGGGGTAAAATTGAAAAAAGTTGAAAAATTGTTTTTTTTGGACTTAGTCATTTTTCCGGCGTTTATCAGACTTTCAGATAGGGGAAATGTCAGTGAGCATTCCGATTTCAGTTCCAGAGCGATTCGCCCAATGAGTTCTTGATATTTAGTCGTTTTCAGACAATTTTCTGGATATTTGAAAATTTTACTTTTTTGTGAAAATATCCACTAAATGAGGGAATAATATGTGTGAGGGTACCCCAGGAGAGTTCCAAATGTGTGTGGGTAGAATATATATCCTACAGGGGTAACACTGAAAAAAGTTGAAAAAAATTTTTTTTTTGACTTAGTCATTTTTCCGTCGTTTATCAGACTTTCAGATAGGGGAAATGTCAGTGAGCGTTCCGATTTCAGTTCCAGAGTGATTCGCCCAATGAGTCCTTGATATTTCGTCGTTTTCTGCCAATATTTTGAATTTTTGAAAATTTCACTTTCCTGTGACAATATCCACTAAATGAGGGAATAATATGTGTGAGGGTACCCCAAGAGAGTTCCAAATGTGTGTGGGTAGAATATATATCCTAAAGGGGTAACATTGAAAAAAGTTTAAAAAAAATTTTTTTGGACTTAGTCATTTTTCCGGCGTTTATCAGACTTTCAGATAGGGGATATGTCAGTGAGCGTTCCGATTTCAGTTCCAGAGTGATTCGCCCAATGAGTCCTTGATATTTAGTCGTTTTCAGACAATTTTCTGGATATTTGAAAATTTCACTTTTTTTGTGAAAATATCCACTAAATGAGGGAATAATATGTGTGAGGGTACCCCAGGAGAGTTCCAAATGTGTGTGGGTAGAATATATATCCCACGGGGGTAAAATTGAAAAAAGTTGAAAAATTGTTTTTTTTGGACTTAGTCATTTTTCCGGCGTTTATCAGACTTTCAGATAGGGGAAATGTCAGTGAGCATTCCGATTTCAGTTCCAGAGCGATTCGCTCAATGAGTCCTTGATATTTAGTCGTTTGCAGCCAATTTTCTGGATCTTTGAAAATTTCACTTTTTTGTGAAATTATCCACTAAATGAGGGAATAATATGTGTGAGGGTACCCCAGGAGAGTTCCAAATGTGTGTGGGTAGAATATATATCCTACGGGGGTAAAATTGAAAAAAGTTGAAAAAATATTTTTTTGGACTTAGTCATTTTTCCGGCGTTTATCAGACTTTCAGAGAGGGGAAATGTCAATGAGCGTTCCAATTTCAGTTCCAGAGCGATTGGCCCAATGAGTCCTTGATATTTAGTCGTTTTCAGACAATTTTCTGGATATTTGAAAATTTCACTTTCTTGTGACAATATCCACTAAATGAGGGAATAATATGTGTGAGGGTACCCCAGGAGAGTTCCAAATGTGTGTGGGTAGAATATATATCCTACAAGGGTAAAACTGAAAAAAGTTGAAAAAAATTTTTTTTGGACTTAGTCATTTTTCCGGCGTTTATCAGACTTTCAGATAGGGGAAATGTCAGTGAGCGTTCCGATTTCAGTTCCAGAGCGATTCACCCAATGAGTCATTGATATTTAGTCGTTTTCAGCCAATATTTTGGATTTTTGAAAATTTCACTTTCTTGTGACAATATCCACTAAATGAGGGAATAATATGTGTGAGGGTACCCCAGGAGAGTTCCAAATGTGTGTGGGTAGAATATATATCCTACAGGGGTAAAACTGAAAAAAGTTGAAAAAAATTTTTTTTGGACTTAGTCATTTTTACGGCGCTTATCAGACTTTCAGATAGGGGATATGTCAGTGAGCGTTCCGATTTCAGTTCCAGAGCGATTCGCCCAATGAGTCCTTGATATTTAGTCGTTTTCAGACAATTTTCTGGATATTTGAAAATTTTACTTTTTTGTGAAAATATCCACTAAATGAGGGAATAATATGTGTGAGGGTACCCCAGGAGAGTTCCAAATGTGTGTGGGTAGAATATATATCCTACAAGGGTAAAACTGAAAAAAGTTGAAAAAAATTTTTTTTGGACTTAGTCATTTTTCCGGCGTTTATCAGACTTTCAGATAGGGGAAATGTCAGTGAGCGTTCCGATTTCAGTTCCAGAGCGATTCACCCAATGAGTCATTGATATTTAGTCGTTTTCAGCCAATATTTTGGATTTTTGAAAATTTCACTTTCTTGTGACAATATCCACTAAATGAGGGAATAATATGTGTGAGGGTACCCCAGGAGAGTTCCAAATGTGTGTGGGTAGAATATATATCCTACAGGGGTAAAACTGAAAAAAGTTGAAAAAAATTTTTTTTGGACTTAGTCATTTTTACGGCGCTTATCAGACTTTCAGATAGGGGATATGTCAGTGAGCGTTCCGATTTCAGTTCCAGAGCGATTCGCCCAATGAGTCCTTGATATTTAGTCGTTTTCAGACAATTTTCTGGATATTTGAAAATTTTACTTTTTTGTGAAAATATCCACTAAATGAGGGAATAATATGTGTGAGGGTACCCCAGGAGAGTTCCAAATGTGTGTGGGTGGAATATATATCCCACAGGGGTAACACTGAAAAAAGTTGAAAAAAATTTTTTTTGGACTTAGTCATTTTTCCGGCGTTCATCAGACTTTCAGATAGGGGATATGCCAGTGAGCGTTCCGATTTCAGTTCCAGAGCGATTCGCCCAATGAGTCCTTGATATTTAGTCGTTTTCAGACAATTTTCAGGATATTTGAAAATTTCACTTTTTTGTGAAAATATCCACTAAATGACGGAATAATATGTGTGAGGGTACCCCAGGAGAGTTCCAAATGTGTGTGGGTAGAATATATATCCTACGGGGGTAAAACTGAAAACAGTTGAAAAAATTATTTTTGGACTTAGTCATTTTTCCGGCGTTTATCAGACTTTCAGAGAGGGGAAATGTCAATGAGCGTTCCGATTTCAGTTCCAGAGCGATTCGCCCGATGAGTCATTGATATTTAGTCGTTTTCAGCCAATATTTTGGATTTTTGAAAATTTCACTTGTGACAATATCCACTAAATGAGGGAATAATATGTGTGAGGGTACCCCAGGAGAGTTCCAAATGTGTGTGGGTAGAATATATATCCTACAGGGGTAAAACTGAAAAAAGTTGAAAAAATTTTTTTTTGGACTTAGTCATTTTTCCGGCGCTTATCAGACTTTCAGATAGGGGATATGTCAGTGAGCGTTCCGATTTCAGTTCCAGAGCGATTCACTCAATGAGTCCATGAGATTTAGTCGTTTTCAGCCAATTTTCTGGATATTTGAAAATTTCACTTTTTTGTGAAAATATCCACTAAATGAGGGAATAATATGTGTGAGGGTACCCCAGGAGAGTTCCAAATGTGTGTGGGTAGAATATATATCCCACGGGGGTAAAATTGAAAAAAGTTGAAAAATTGTTTTTTTTGGACTTAGTCATTTTTCCGGCGTTTATCAGACTTTCAGATAGGGGAAATGTCAGTGAGCGTTCCGATTTCAGTTCCAGAGCGATTCGCCCAATGAGTCCTTGATATTTAGTCGTTTTCAGACAATTTTCTGGATATTTGAAAATTTCACTTTTTTGTGACAATATCCACTAAATGAGGGAATAATATGTGTAAGGGTACCCCAGGAGAGTTCCAAATGTGTTTGGGTAGAATATATATCCTACAGGGGTAACACTGAAAAAAGTTGAAAAAAAATTTTTTTGGACTTAGTCATTTTTCCGGCGTTCATCAGACTTTCAGATAGGGGATATGTCAGTGAGCGTTCCGATTTCAGTTCCAGAGCGATTCGCCCAATGAGTCCTTGATATTTAGTCGTTTTCAGACAATTTTCAGGATATTTGAAAATTTCACTTTTTTGTGAAAATATCCACTAAATGAGGGAATAATATGTGTGAGGGTACCCCAGGAGAGTTCCAAATGTGTGTGGGTAAAATATATATCCTACAGGGGTAAAACTGAAAAAAGTTGAAAAAAAATTTTTTTGGACTTAGTCATTTTTCCGGCGTTTATCAGACTTTCAGATAGGGGAAATGTCAGTGAGCGTTCCGATTTCAGTTCCAGAGCGATTCGCCCAATGAGTCATTGATATTTAGTCGTTTTCAGCCAATATTTTGGATTTTTGAAAATTTCACTTTCTTGTGACAATATCCACTAAATGAGGGAATAATATGTGTGAGGGTACCCCAGGAGAGTTCCAAATGTGTGTGGGTAGAATATATATCCTACAGGGGTAAAACTGAAAAAAGTTGAAAAAAATTTTTTTTGGACTTAGTCATTTTTCCGGCGCTTATCAGACTTTCAGATAGGGGATATGTCAGTGAGCGTTCCGATTTCAGTTCCAGAGTGATTCACTCAATGAGTCCATGAGATTTAGTCGTTTTCAGCCAATTTTCTGGATATTTGAAAATTTCACTTTTTTGTGAAAATATCCACTAAATGAGGGAATAATATGTGTGAGGGTACCCCAGGAGAGTTCCAAATGTGTGTGGGTAGAATATATATCCTACGGGGGTAAAATTGAAAAAAGTTGAAAAAATTATTTTTGGACTTAGTCATTTTTCCGGCGTTTATCAGACTTTCAGAGAGGGGAAATGTCAATGAGCGTTCCGATTTCAGTTCCAGAGCGATTCGCCCAATGAGTCATTGATATTTAGTCGTTTTCAGCCAATATTTTGGATTTTTGAAAATTTCACTTTCTTGTGACAATATCCACTAAATGAGGGAATAATATGTGTGAGGGTACCCCAGGAGAGTTCCAAATGTGTGTCGGTAGAATATATATCCTACAGGGGTAAAACTGAAAAAAGTTGAAAAAAATTTTTTTTGGACTTAGTCATTTTTCCGGCGTTTATCAGACTTTCAGATAGGGGAAATGTCAGTGAGCGTTCCGATTTCAGTTCCAGAGCGATTCGCCCAATGAGACATTGATATTTAGTCGTTTTCAGACAATTTTCTGGATATTTGAAAATTTTACTTTTTTGTGAAAATATCCACTAAATGAGGGAATAATATGTGTGAGGGTACCCCAGGAGAGTTCCAAATGTGTGTGGGTAGAATATATATCCTACAGGGGTAACACTGAATAAAGTTGAAAAAAAATTTTTTTGGACTTAGTCATTTTTCTGGCGTTTATCAGACTTTCAGATAGGGGATATGTCAGAGAGCGTTCCGATTTCCGTCCCAGAGCGATTCGCCCAATGAGTCCTTGATATTTAGTCGTTTTCAGACAATTTTCTGGATATTTGAAAATTTCACTTTTTTGTGAAAATATCCACTAAATGAGGGAATAATATGTGTGAGGGTACCCCAGGAGAGTTCCAAATGTGTGTGGGTAGAATATATATCCTACGGGGGTAAAATTGAAAAAAGTTGAAAAAATTATTTTTGGACTTAGTCATTTTTCCGGCGTTTATCAGACTTTCAGTTAGGGGAAATGTCAGTGAGCGTTCCGATTTCAGTTCCAGAGCGATTCGCCCAATGAGACATTGATATTTAGTCGTTTTCAGACAATTTTCTGGATATTTGAAAATTTTACTTTTTTGTGAAAATATCCACTAAATGAGGGAATAATATGTGTGAGGGTACCCCAGGAGAGTTCCAAATGTGTGTGGGTAGAATATATATCCTACAGGGGTAACACTGAATAAAGTTGAAAAAAAATTTTTTTGGACTTAGTCATTTTTCTGGCGTTTATCAGACTTTCAGATAGGGGATATGTCAGAGAGCGTTCCGATTTCCGTTCCAGAGCGATTCGCCCAATGAGTCCTTGATATTTAGTCGTTTTCAGACAATTTTCTGGATATTTGAAAATTTCACTTTTTTGTGAAAATATCCACTAAATGAGGGAATAATATGTGTGAGGGTACCCCAGGAGAGTTCCAAATGTGTGTGGGTAGAATATATATCCTACGGGGGTAAAATTGAAAAAAGTTGAAAAAATTATTTTTGGACTTAGTCATTTTTCCGGCGTTTATCAGACTTTCAGTTAGGGGAAATGTCAGTGAGCGTTCCGATTTCAGTTCCAGAGCGATTCGCCCAATGAGTCCTTGATAATTAGTCGTTTTCAGACAATTTTCTGGATATTTGAAAATTTCACTTTTTTGTGACAATATCCACTAAATGAGGGAATAATTTGTGTGAGGGTACCCCAGGAGAGTTCCAAATGTGTGTGGGTAGAATATATATCCTAAAGGGGTAACATTGAAAAAAGTTGAAAAAAAATTTTTTTGGACTTAGTCATTTTTCCGGCGTTTATCAGACTTTCAGATAGGGGATATGTCAGTGAGCGTTCCGATTTCAGTTCCAGAGCGACTCGCCCAATGAGTCCTTGATATTTAGTCGTTTTCAGACAATTTTCTGGATATTTGAAAATTTCACTTTTTTGTGAAAATATCCACTAAATGAGGGAATAATATGTGTAAGGGTACCCCAGGAGAGTTCCAAATGTGTGTGGGTAGAGTATATATCCTACAGGGGTAACACTGAAAAAAGTTGAAAAAAAATTTTTTTGGACTTAGTCATTTTTCCGGCGTTTATCAGACGTTCAGATAGGGGATATGTCAGTGAGTGTTCCGATTTCAGTTCCAGAGCGATTCGCCCAATGAGTCCTTGATATTTAGTCGTTTTCAGACAATTTTCTGGATATTAGAAAATTTCACTTTTTTGTGAAAATATCCACTAAATGAGGGAATAATATGTGTGAGGGTAACCCAGGAGAGTTCCAAATGTGTGTGGGTAGAATATATATCCTACGGGGGTAAAATTGAAAAAAGTTGAAAAAATATTTTTTTGGACTTAGTCATTTTTCCGGCGTTTATCAGACTTTCAGAGAGGGGAAATGTCAATGAGCGTTCCAATTTCAGTTCCAGAGCGATTGGCCCAATGAGTCCTTGATATTTAGTCGTTTTCAGCCAATATTTTGGATTTTTGAAAATTTCACTTTCTTGTGACAATATCCGCTAAATGAGGGAATAATATGTGTGAGGGTACCCCAGGAGAGTTCCAAATGTGTGTGGGTAGAATATATATCCCACGGGGGTAAAATTGAAAAAAGTTGAAAAATTGTTTTTTTTGGACTTAGTCATTTTTCCGGCGTTTATCAGACTTTCAGATAGGGGATATGTCAGTGAGCGTTCTGATTTCAGTTCCAGAGCGATTCGCCCAATGAGTCCTTGATATTTAGTCGTTTTCAGACAATTTTCTGGATATTTGAAAATTTCACTTTTTTGTGAAAATATCCACTAAATGAGGGAATAATATGTGTAAGGGTACCCCAGGAGAGTTCCAAATGTGTGTGGGTAGAGTATATATCCTACAGGGGTAACACTGAAAAAAGTTGAAAAAAAATTTTTTTGGACTTAGTCATTTTTCCGGCGTTTATCAGACGTTCAGATAGGGGATATGTCAGTGAGTGTTCCGATTTCAGTTCCAGAGCGATTCGCCCAATGAGTCCTTGATATTTAGTCGTTTTCAGACAATTTTCTGGATATTAGAAAATTTCACTTTTTTGTGAAAATATCCACTAAATGAGGGAATAATATGTGTGAGGGTAACCCAGGAGAGTTCCAAATGTGTGTGGGTAGAATATATATCCTACGGGGGTAAAATTGAAAAAAGTTGAAAAAATATTTTTTTGGACTTAGTCATTTTTCCGGCGTTTATCAGACTTTCAGAGAGGGGAAATGTCAATGAGCGTTCCAATTTCAGTTCCAGAGCGATTGGCCCAATGAGTCCTTGATATTTAGTCGTTTTCAGCCAATATTTTGGATTTTTGAAAATTTCACTTTCTTGTGACAATATCCGCTAAATGAGGGAATAATATGTGTGAGGGTACCCCAGGAGAGTTCCAAATGTGTGTGGGTAGAATATATATCCCACGGGGGTAAAATTGAAAAAAGTTGAAAAATTGTTTTTTTTGGACTTAGTCATTTTTCCGGCGTTTATCAGACTTTCAGATAGGGGATATGTCAGTGAGCATTCCGATTTCAGTTCCAGAGCGATTCGCCCAATGAGTCCTTGATATTTAGTCGTTTTCAGACAATTTTCTGGATATTTGAAAATTTCACTTTTTTGTGAAAATATCCACTAAATGAGGGAATAATATGTGTGAGGGTACCCCAGGAGAGTTCCAAATGTGTGTGGGTAGAATATACAGTACAGACCAAAAGTTTGGACACACCTTCTCATTTAAAGATTTTTCTGTATTTTCATGACTTTGAAAGTTGTACATTCACACTGAAGGCATCAAAACTATGAATTAACACATGTGGAATTATATACTTAACAAAAAAGTGTGAAACAACTGAAAATATGTCTTATATTCCAGGTTCTTCAAAGTAGCCACCTTTTGCTTTGATGACTGCTTTGCACACTCTTGGCATTCTCTTGATGAGCTTCAAGAGGTAGTCACCGGAAATGGTTTTCACTTCACAGGTGTGCCCTGTCAGGTTTAATAAGTGGGATTTCTTGCATTATAAATGAGGTTGGGACCATCAGTTGTGTTGTGCAGAAGTCAGGTGGATACACAGCTGATAGTCCTACTGAATAGACTGTTAGAATTTGTATTATGGCAAGAAAAAAGCAGCTAAGTAAAGAAAAACGAGTGGCCATCATTACTTTAAGAATTGAAGGTCAGTCAGTTCGAAAAATTGGGCAAACTTTGAATGTGTGCCCAAGTGCAGTTGCAAAAACCATCAAGCGCTACAAAGAAACTGGCACACATGAGGACCGCCCCAGGAAAGGAAGACCAAGAGTCACCTCTGCTTCTGAGGATAAGTTTATCCGAGTCACCAGCCTCAGAAATCACAGGTTAACAGCAACTCAGATTAGAGACCAGGTCAATGCCACACAGAGTTCTAGCAGCAGACACATCTCTTCAACCACTGTTAAGAGGAGACTTTGTGCAGCCGGCCTTCATGGTAAAATAGCTGCTAGGAAACCACTGCTATGGACAGGCAACAAGCAGAAGAGACTTGTTTGGGCTAAAGAACACAAGGAATGGACATTAGACCAGTGGAAATCTGTGCTTTGGTCTGATGAGTCAAAATTTGCGATCTTTGGTTCCAACCACCGTGTCTTTGTGCGACGCAGAAAAGGTGAACGGATGGACTCTACATGCCTGGTTCCCACCGTGAAGCATGGAGGAGGAGGTGTTATGGTGTGGGAGTGCTTTGCTGGTGACACTGTTGGGAATTTATTCAAAATTGAAGGCATACTGAACCAGCATGGCTACCACAGCATCTTGCAGCGGCATGCTATTCCATCCGATTTGCGTTTAGTTGGACCATCATTTATTTTTCAACAGGACAATGACCCCAACACACACCTCCAGGCTGTGTAAGGGCTATTTGACCAAGAAGGAGAGTGATGGGGTGCTACGCCAGATGACCTGGCCTCCACAGTCACCAGACCTGAACCCAATCGAGATGGTTTGGGGTGAGCTGGACCGCAGAGTGAAGGCAAAAGGGCCAACAAGCACTAAGCATCTCTGGGAACTCCTTCAAGATTGTTGGAAGACCGTTTCCGGTGACTACCTCTTGAAGCTCATCAAGAGAATGCCAAGAGTGTGCAAAGCAGTCATCAAAGCAAAAGGTGACTACTTTGAAGAACCTAGAATATAAGACATATTTTCAGTTGTTTCACACTTTTTTGTTAAGTATATAATTCCACATGTGTTAATTCATAGTTTTGATGCCTTCAGTGTGAATGTACAATTTTCAAAGACATGAAAATGCAGAAAAATCTTTAAAATGAGAAGGTGTGTCCAAACTTTTGGTCTGTACTGTATATCCTACGGGGGTAAAATTGAAAAAAGTTGAAAAAATTATTTTTGGACTTAGTCATTTTTCCGGCGTTTATCAGACTTTCAGATAGGGGAAATGTCAATGAGCGTTCCGATTTCAGTTCCAGAGCGATTCGCCCAATGAGTCCTTGATATTTCGTCGTTTTCAGCCAATATTTTGGATTTTTGAAAATTTCACTTTCTTGTGACAATATCCAGTAAATGAGGGAATAATATGTGTGAGGGTACCCCAGGAGAGTTCCAAATGTGTGTGGGTAGAATATATATCCTACAGGGGTAAATCTGAAAAAAGTTGAAAAAAAATTTTTTTTTGACTTAGTCATTTTTCCGTCGTTTATCAGACTTTCAGATAGGGGAAATCTTAGTGAGCGTTCCGATTTCAGTTCCAGAGTGATTCGCCCAATGAGTCCTTGATATTTCGTTGTTTTCAGCCAATATTTTGAATTTTTGAAAATTTCACTTTCCTGTGACAATATCCACTAAATGAGGGAATAATATGTGTGAGGGTACCCCAGGAGAGTTCCAAATGTGTTTGGGTAGAATATATATCCTACAGGGGTAACACTGAAAAAAGTTGAAAAAAATTTTTTTTGGACTTAGTCATTTTTCCGGCGTTCATCAGACTTTCAGATAGGGGATATGTCAGTGAGCGTTCCGATTTCAGTTCCAGAGCGATTCGCCCAATGAGTCCTTGATATTTAGTCGTTTTCAGACAATTTTCTGGATATTTGAAAATTTCACTTTTTTGTGAAAATATCCACTAAATGAGGTAATAATATGTGCGAGGGTACCCCAGGAGAGTTCCAAATGTGTGTGGGTAGAATATACAGTACAGACCAAAAGTTTGGACACACCTTCTCATTTAAAGATTTTTCTGTATTTTCATGACTTTGAAAGTTGTACATTCACACTGAAGGCATCAAAACTATGAATTAACACATGTGGAATTATATACTTAACAAAAAAGTGTGAAACAACTGAAAATATGTCTTATATTCCAGGTTCTTCAAAGTAGTCACCTTTTGCTTTGATGACTGCTTTGCACACTCTTGGCATTCTCTTGATGAGCTTCAAGAGGTAGTCACCGGAAATGGTTTTCACTTCACAGGTGTGCCCTGTCAGGTTTAATAAGTGGGATTTCTTGCATTATAAAAGAGGTTGGGACCATCAGTTGTGTTGTGCAGAAGTCAGGTGGATACACAGCTGATAGTCCTACTGAATAGACTGTTAGAATTTGTATTATGGCAAGAAAAAAGCAGCTAAGTAAAGAAAAACGAGTGGCCATCATTACTTTAAGAAATGAAGGTCAGTCAGTTCGAAAAATTGGGCAAACTTTGAATGTGTGCCCAAGTGCAGTTGCAAAAACCATCAAGCGCTACAAAGAAACTGGCACACATGAGGACCGCCCCAGGAAAGGAAGACCAAGAGTCACCTCTGCTTCTGAGGATAAGTTTATCTGAGTCACCAGCCTCAGAAATCACAGGTTAACAGCAACTCAGATTAGAGACCAGGTCAATGCCACACAGAGTTCTAGCAGCAGACACATCTCTTCAACCACTGTTAAGAGGAGACTTTGTGCAGCCGGCCTTCATGGTAAAATAGCTGCTAGGAAACCACTGCTAAGCACAGGCAACAAGCAGAAGAGACTTGTTTGGGCTAAAGAACACAAGGAATGGACATTAGACCAGTGGAAATCTGTGCTTTGGTCTGATGAGTCCAAATTTGAGATCTTTGGTTCCAACCACCGTGTCTTTGTGCGACGCAGAAAAGGTGAACGGATGGACTCTACATGCCTGGTTCCCACCGTGAAGCATGGAGGAGGAGGTGTGATGGTGTGGGAGTGCTTTGCTGGTGACACTGCTGGGAATTTATTCAAAATTGAAGGCATACTGAACCAGCATGGCTACCACAGCATCTTGCAGCGGCATGCTATTCCATCCGATTTGCGTTTAGTTGGACCATCATTTATTTTTCAACAGGACAATGACCCCAACACACACCTCCAGGCTGTGTAAGGGCTATTTGACCAAGAAGGAGAGTGATGGGGTGCTACGCCAGATGACCTGGCCTCCACAGTCACCAGACCTGAACCCAATCGAGATGGTTTGGGGTGAGCTGGACCGCAGAGTGAAGGCAAAAGGGCCAACAAGCACTAAGCATCTCTGGGAACTCCTTCAAGATTGTTGGAAGACCATTTCCGGTGACTACTTCTTGAAGCTCATCAAGAGAATGCCAAGAGTGTGCAAAGCAGTCATCAAAGCAAAAGGTGACTACTTTGAAGAACCTAGAATATAAGACATATTTTCAGTTGTTTCACACTTTTTTGTTAAGTATATAATTCCACATGTGTTAATTCATAGTTTTGATGCCTTCAGTGTGAATGTACAATTTTCAAAGACATGAAAATGCAGAAAAATCTTTAAAATGAGAAGGTGTGTCCAAACTTTTGGTCTGTACTGTATATCCCACGGGGGTAAAACTGAAAAAAGTTGAAAAAACTTTTTTTTGGACTTAGTCATTTTTCCGTCGTTTATCAGACTTTCAGATAGGGGAAATGTTAGTGAGCGTCCCGATTTCAGTTCCAGAGCGATTCGCCCAATGAGTCCTTGATATTTAGCCGTTTTCAGCCAATATTTTGGATTTTTGAAAATTTCACTTTCTTGTGACAATATCCACTGAATGAGGGAATAATATGTGTGAGGGTACCCCAGGAAAGTTCCAAATGTGTGTGGGTAGAATATATATCCCATGGGGGTAAAATTGAAAAAAGTTGAAAAAATTTTTTTTTGGGGACTTAGTCATTTTTCCGGCGTTTATCAGACTTTCAGATAGGGGAAATGTCAGTTAGCGTTCCGATTTCAGTTCCAGAGCGATTCGCCCAATGAGTCCTTGATATTTACTCGTTTTCAGCCAATTTTCTGAAGTTTTGAAAATTTCACTTTTTTGTGAAAATATCCACTAAATGAGGGAATAATATGTGTGAGGGTACCCCAGGAGAGTTCCAAATGTGTGTGGGTAGAATATATATCCTACGGGGGTAAAATTGAAAAAAATTTTTTTTGGAGTTAGTCATTTTTCCGCCGTTTATCAGACTTTCAGAGAGGGGAAATGTCAATGAGCTTTCCGATTTCAGTTCCAGAGCGATTCGTCCAATGAGTCCTTGATATTTCGTCGTTTTCAGCCAATATTTTGGATTTTTGAAAATTTCACTTTCTTGTGACAATATCCACTAAATGAGGGAATAATATGTGTGAGGGTACCCCAGGAGAGTTCCAAATGTGTGTGGGTAGAATATATATGCCACGGGGGTAAAATTGAAAAAAGTTGAAAAAATTTTTTTTTGTACTTAGTCATATTTCCGGCGTTTATCAGACTTTCAGATAGGGGAAATGTCATTGAGCGTTCCGATTTCAGTTCCAGAGCGAATCGCCCAAAGAGTCCTTGATATTTAGTCGTTTTCAGCCAATTTTCTGTATATTTGAAAATTTCACTTTTTTTGTGAAAATATCCACTAAATAAGGGATTAATATATGTGAGGGTACCCCAGGAGAGTTCCAAATGTGTGTGGGTAGAATATATATCCCACGGGGGTAAAATAGAAAAAAGTTGAAAAAAATGTTTTTTAGGACTTAGTCATTTTTCCGGCGTTTATCAGACTTTCAGATAGGGGAAATGTCAGTGAGCATTCTGATTTCAGTTCCAGAGCGAATCGCCCAATGAGTCCTTGATATTTAGTCGTTTTCAGCCAGTTTTCTGGATTTTTGAAAATTTCACTTTCTTGTGAAAATATCCACTAAATGAGGGAGTAATATGTGTGAGGGTACCCCAGGAGAGTTCCAAATGTGTGTGGGTAGAATATATATCCCAGGGGGGCAAAATTGAAAAAGTAAAAAAAAAAATTTTTTTTGGACTTACTCATTTTTCCGGCATTTATCAGACTTTCAGATAGAGGAAATGTCAGTGAGCGCTCCGATTTCAGTTCCAGAGCTATTTACCCAATGAGTCCTTGATATTTATTCGTTTTCAGCCAATATTTTGGATTTTTGAAAATGTCACTTTTTTGCGAAAATATACACTAAATGAGGGAATAATATGTGTGAGGGTACACCAGGAGAGTTCCAAATGTGTGTGGGTAGAATATATATCCCACGGGGGTAAAATTGAAAAAAGTTAAAAAAAATATTTTTTTGGACTTATTAATTTTTCCTGCGTTTATCAGACTTTCAGATAGGGGAAATGTCAGTAAGCATTCCGATTTCAGTTCCAGAGCGATTCGCCCAATGAGTCCTTGATATTTAGTCATTTTCAGCCAATATTTTGGATTTTTGAAAATTTCACTTTTTTTGTGAAAATATCCACTAAATGAGGGAATAATATGTGTGAGGGTACCCCAGGAGAGTTCCAAATGTGTGTGGGTAGAATATATATCCCACTGGGGTAAAATTGAAAAAAGTTGAAAAATTTTTTTTTTTGGACTTATTCATTTTTCCGGCGTTTATCAGACTTTCAGATAGGGCAAATGTCAGTGAGCGTTCCGATTTCAGTTCCAGAGCGATTCGCCCAATGAGTCCTTGATATTTAGTCATTTTCAGCAAATTTTCTGCATTTTTGAAAATTTCATTTTTTTGTGAAAATATCCACTAAATGATTGAATAATATGTGTGAGGGTACCCCAGGAGAGTCCCAAATGTGTGTGGGTAGAATGTATATCCCACGGGGGTAAAATTGAAAAAAGTTGAAAAAAATTTTTTTTTGGACTTAGTCACTTTTCCGGTGTTTATCAGACTTTCAGATAGGGCAAATGTCAGTGAGCGTTCCGATTTCAGTTCCAGAGCGATTCGCCCAATGAGTCCTAGATATTTAGTCGTTTTCAGCCAATATTTTGGATTTTTGAAAATGTCACTTTTTTGTGAAAATATACACTAAATGAGGGAATAATATGTGTGAGGGTACACCAGGAGAGTTCCAAATGTGTGTGGGTAGAATATATATCCCACGGGGGTAAAATTAAAAAGTTAAAAAAAATATTTTTTTGGACTTATTCATTTTTCCTGCGTTTATCAGACTATCAGATAGGGGAAATGTCAGTGAGCATTCCGATTTCAGCTCCAGAGCGATTCGCCCAATGAGTCCTTGATATTTAGTGGTTTTCAGCCAATATTTTGGATTTTTGAAAATTTCACTTTTTTGTGAAAATATACACTAAATGAGGGAATAATATGTGTGAGGGTACCCCAGGAGAGTTCCAAATGTGTGTGGGTACAATATATATCCCACGGGGGTAAAATTGAAAAAAGTTGAAAAAAAATTTTTTTTGGACTTATTCATTTTTCCGGCGTTTATCAGACTTTCAGATAGGGCAGTGAGCGTTCCGATTTCAGTTCCAGAGCGATTCGCCCAATGAGTCTTTGATATTTAGTCGTTTTCAGCCAATATTTTGGATTTATGAAAATTTCACTTTCTTGTAAAAATATCCACTAAATGAGGGAATAATATGTGTGAGGGTACCCCAGTAGAGTTCCGAATGTGTGTGGGTAGAATATATGTCCCATGGGGGCAAAATTGAAAAAAATTAAAAAATATATTTTTTAGGACTTATTCATTTTTCCGGCGTTTATCAGACTTTCAGATACGGGAAATGTCAGTGAGTGTTCCGATTTCATCTCCAGAGCGATTCGCCCAATGAGTCCTTGATATTTAGTCGTTTTCAGCCAATATTTTGGATTTTTGAAAATTTCATTTTTTTGTGACAATATACACTAAATGAGGGAATAATGTATGTGAGGGTACCCAAGGAGAGTTCCAAATGTGTGTGGGTAGAATATATATCCCACTGGGGTAAAATTGAAAAAAGTTGAAAAATATTTTTTTTTGGACTTGTTCATTTTTCCGGCGTTTATCAGACTTTCAGATAGGGCAAATGTCAGTGAGCGTTCCGATTTCAGTTCCAGAGCGATTCGCCCAATGAGTCCTTGATATTTAGTCGCTTTCAGCCAATTTTCTGGATTTTTGAAAATTTCACTTTTTTGTGAAAATATCCACTAAATAAGGGAATAATATGTGTGAGGGTACCCCAGTAGAGTTCCAAATGTGTGTGGGTAGAATATATATCCCACGGAGGTAAAATTGAAAAAAGTTGAAAAAAATTTTTTTTGTACTTAGTCATTTTTCCGGCGTTTATCAGACTTTCAGATAGGGGAAATGTCAGTGAGCATTCCGATTTCAGTTCCAGACCGATGCGCCCAATGAGTCCTTGATATTTAGTCGTTTTCAGCCAATATTTTGGATTTTTGAAAATTTCACTTTTTTTGTGAAAATATCCACTAAATGAGGGATTAATATGTGTGAGGGTACCCCAGGAGAGTTCAAAATGTGTGTGGGTAGAATATATATCCCACGGGGGTAAAATAGAAAAAAGTTGAAAAAATTTTTTTTTTGGACTTAGTCATTTTTCCGCCGTTTATCAGACTTTCAGATAGGACAAATGTCAGTGGGCATTCCGATTTCAGTTCCAGAGCGATTCGCCCAATGAGTCCTTGATATTTCGTCGTTTTCAGCCAATATTTTGGATTTTTGAAAATTTCACTTTCTTGTGACAATATCCACTAAATGAGGGAATAATATGTGTGAGGGTACCCCAGGAGAGTTCCAAATGTGTGTGGGTAAAATATATATCCCATGGGGGCAAAATTGAAAAAAGTTTAAAAAAATATTTTTTTGGACTTATTCATTTTTCCGGCGTTTATCAGACTTTCAGATAGAGCAAATGTCAGTGAGTGTTCTGATTTCAGTTCCAGAGCGATTCGCCCAATGACTCCTTGATATTTCGTCGTTTTCAGCCAATATTTTGGATTTTTGAAAATTTCACTTTTTTTGTGAAAATATCCACTAAATGAGGGATTAATATGTGTGAGGGTACCCCAGGAGAGTTCCAAATGTGTGTGGGTAGAATATATATCCCACGGGGGTAAAATTGAAAAAAGATGAAAAAAAATTTTTTTGGACTTAGTCATTTTTCCGGCGTTTATCAGACTTTCAGAGAGGGGAAATGTCAATGAACGTTCCGATTTTAGTTCCAGAGCTTTTTGCCCAATGAGTCCTTGATATTTAGTCATTTTCAGCCAATTTTCTGGATTTTTGAAAATTTCACTTTTTTGTGAAAATATCCACTAAATGAGGGAATAATATGTGTGAGGGTACCCCAGTAGAGTTCCAAATGTGTGTGGGTAGAATATATATCCCACGGGGGTAAAATTGAAAAAAGTTGAAAAAATTTTTTTTTTTGGACTTACTCATTTTTCCGGCGTTTATCAGACTTTTAGATAGAGCAAATGTAAGTGAGTGTTCCGATTTCAGTTCCAGAGCGATTCGCCCAATGAGTCCTTGATATTTAGTCGTTTTCAGCCGATATTTTGGATTTATGAAAATTTCACTTTCTTGTGAAAATATCCACTAAATGAGGGAATAATATGTGTGAGGGTACCCCAGTAGAGTTCCAAATGTGTGTGGGTAAAATATATATCCCATGGGGGCAAAATTGAAAAAAGTTTAAAAAAATATTTTTTTGGACTTATTCATTTTTCCGGCGTTTATCAGACTTTCAGATAGAGCAAATATCAGTGAGTGTTCTGATTTCAGTTCCAGAGCGATTCGCCCAATGAGTCCTTGATATTTAGTCGTTTTCAGCCAATTTTCTGGAGTTTTGAAAATTTCACTTTTTTGTGAAAATATCCACTAAATGAGGGAATAATATGTGTGAGGGTACCCCAGGAGAGTTCCAAATGTGTGTGGGTAGAAAATATATCCCACGGGTAAAATTGAAAAAAGTTTAAAAAATAATTTTTTTGGACTTAGTCATTTTTACGGCATTTATCAGACTTTCAGATAGGGCAAATGTCATTGAGTGCTCCGTTTTCAGTTCCAGAGCGATTCGCCCAATGAGCCCTTGATATTTAGTCAATTTCAGCCAATATTTTGGATTTTTGAAAATTTCAATTTCTTGTGACAATATCCACTAAATGAGGGAATAATATGTGTGAGGGTACCCCAGGAGAGTTTCAAATGTGTGTGGGTAGAATATATATCCCATGGGGGTAAAATTGAAAAAAGTTGAAAAAAAATTTTTTTTGGACTTAATCATTTTTCCGCCGTTTATCAGACTTTCAGATAGGGCAAATGTCAGTGAGCGTTCCGATTTCAATTCCAGAGCGATTCGCCCAATGAGTCCTTGAAATTTAGTCATTTTCAGCCAATTTTCTAAATTTTTTAAAATTTCACTTTTTTGTGAAAATATCCACTAAATGATCGAATAATATGTGTGAGGGCACCCCAGGAGAGTTCCAAATGTGTGTGGGTAGAATATATATCCCACGGGGGTAAAATTGAAAAAAGTAGAACATTTTTTTTTTGGACTCAATTATTTTTCCGGTGTTTATCAAACTTTCAGATATGGCAAATGTCAGTGAGCGTTCCGATTTCAGTTCCAGAGCGATTCGCCCAATGAGTCCTTGATATTTAATCGTTTTCAGCCAATATTTTGGATTTTTGAAAATTTCACTTTCTTGTGACAATATCCACTAAATGAGGGAATAATATGTGTGAGGGTACCCCAGGTGAGTTCCAAATGTGTGTGGGTAGAAAATATATCCCACGGGGGTAAAATTGAAAAAAGTTTAAAAAAATTTTTTTTTGGACTTAGTCATTTTTCCGGCATTTATCAGACTTTCAGATAGGGCAAATGTCAGTGAGCGTTCTGATTTCAGTTCCAGAGCGATTCCCCCAATGAGACCTTGATATTTAGTCGTTTTCAGGCAATTTTCTGGATTTTTGAAAATTTCACTTTTTCGTGAAAATATCCACTAAATGAGGGAATAATATGTGTGAGGGTACCCCAGGAGAGTTCCAAATGTGTGTGGGTAGAATATATATCCCACGGGGGTAAAATTGAAAAAAGTTGAAAAATTTTTTTTTGGACTTAGTCATTTTTCCGTCTTTTATCAGACTTTCAGATAGGGGAAATGTCAGTGAGCGTTCCGATTTCAGTTCCAGAGCGAATCACCCAATGAGTCCTTGATATTTAGTCGTTTTCAGCCAATATTTTGGATTTTTGAAAATTTCATTTTTTTGCGAAAATATCCACTAAATGAGGGAATAATATGTGTGAGGGCACCCCAGGAGAGTTCCAAATGTGTGTGGGTAGAATATATATCCCACGGGGGTAAAATTGAAAAAAGTTGAAAAATGTTTTTTTGGACTTAATCATTCTTCCGGCGTTTATCAGACTTTCAGATAGGGGAAATGTCAGTGAGCGTTCCGATTTCAGTTCCAGAGCGATTCGCCCAATGAGTCCTTGATTAGTGTTGAGCCACCCCCGTAGTGTTCGAGTTCGGTTCGGTTCGTCGAACACCCGTGTGTTCGCCGAACTGTTCGTCGAACTGTTCGTCGAACACCTTCGAACACCGTTAAAACCAATGGCAGGCAAACAAAAACACATAGAAACACATAGAAAACACCTTCAAAGGTGTCCAAAAGCTGACAAACTGCTCAGAAGACACAACTAACACATGGAAAAGTGACAAGTACATATAGTCATGCGAAAAGAAAAGAGGTGGAGGAGTAAAAGGAGGGGGAGACACAGATATAGGCATGTCATGCCCTTCTAAAATCCAAAAAGTGAGAAGCCGAGACGGCCAGTCCGCTCCTGCCCGTGCCACCTCCGTGTCGCCGGGTTTGTGCCAGAGCCGCGGTGAACCCTGACGGCCAGCCCCCCTCTCCCAATACTGGTGCCTGTCCGCTGGTGGGTCGAGAGAGCCCCCCTGTGGTGGAGGCAGCTCTAAGCTTTTTAATTTAAATTGTCCCTCTAATTTGAATGAATACACTTTAAATCCATTTACAAGGATCTATTGGAGGGCAAGTCTCATGCCAGCAGCCGCGTAATTCCAGCTCCAGTAGCGTCCACTAAAGCTGCTGCAGTTAAAAAGCTTTTATAAGGATCGAGCTCGGCTGTCCACCGCAAGGCATCCTAGTGCCAGTCCCAGCCCCTATGCCTTGGGGTGCCTCCTGATGCTCTTCACTAAGTATCCCGTGGTCCCGAAGCATTTCCTTTGAAAAAATTAAGTGTCCAAACTACAGGTGGTGTAGCTTGCTTAACAGCCGGGATAATCCGCTGACTAGCAGACACTGCTACTAGGCACAAAGTATTTCCTGGGCTAGATGCAGTTAAAAATTTGTAAGTAGATACTCTCGTTGGATGCTGAGAAAGCATTCCATAGAGTCTCCTGGCACGCCATATATGATTCTCTTAAAAAGCTTGGGGTAGGGGTCTAGGGGACCCTTTTATAGCCAAAATCACGGCCCTGTATCACAATACGTCACCTAGGCTGAAGATAAATGGAACTGTAGCACCGAGGGCTCGGTTGCTACAGACGTATTGCACCTCACCCAGAGGTGTGATATCTCACTCTCAGATAAGGATGGAGTGTGGATCAGGACCCGACACCTGCATGCATTACACCACATTGCCGTGGGGCAGGGCGACCAATATGCCCCTGAGATGGGCACGACAGTCCCTGGAGTGGGGGGAGGGAACACTGAGGAAGGGGAACCCTGCAGTGCAGGAGCAGGGAGGAAGCAGTTCCTGGGTGCATTGAGAAGGGAGTATAAAAGGTGGGCACCATCTTAGTTCAGTGCAGAGAAGTCTGAGCAGAAGTGGCAGGGAGCAGGGGCTCTGCATGAGCTCTGCTCCGGAGGCGGGCCTAGTAACAGAGGCCCAGGCCTGCAAGAGGGAGAAGGAAGGAAGAGGAGCGGAGAAGGCTCCAGGAACGAGGAATGAAGGGATCCCAGGGGTGCGGACGGGCGAGTCGCCACCGCACGCCCGAATCCACCTGCGTGGAGGGGTCAGGCCAAAGGGGGAGACCGGTCCCCGAACTAGTGGAGGCAGGAAACGACCCTCAGCTAGAAACCGGAGGCTCTGACATTTTATGTGGCGCAGCCCCTTGCTCCACCCGCTAGGAAGGCACCACATAGGGTCAGGGAAACTGGCGCCAAGTTTACCAAGAGGAGGCCCGAGGCAGCCGGACAGAAGTGTTGGTAAGAAAGGCCAGACAAAGGACACACAAAGGGGGTCCTGTGAAGCGCTCCAAAGTTATCTGGGAGTTGTCTGAGCCCCTCACCTGGTGAGCACAGTACGACGTGGGCAGCCGTTACCTGCAGACGTGGTCTGGATAATAAGAACTGTGAGTAAAGGCCCTGAACTGCATCACTGACTCCGTGTCGTTACTGCTGCTGCCCTGCACCATCACCCCCATCCTCCGCATACACTGCCCTGAGGCTATACTCCTCCCGTGGGGAGTTATGCTACGCTCTGCTGCACCCACAACACCAGCCTTAGCGGTCTGCCCTGTAGCGGCGGTTCACTCTGACCGCAATCCACGGGTGGCGTAGTCGGACATTTAAACATCAAAACCACATAAATAGTTCCGCCACTGGTTTGACCGCCCTGAGCCACGGAACCGGATCGCCGCCACGAAGACTACAACCACCAGCATCCACCAAAAAGGGTCCGGCTCCGGGTGTCCCAAGGCCCAGGGGGTGCGTCAGAACATTTTCATCACCTTTCACAATCACCAATGGGACAAGGCAGGGATGTCCTCTGTCCCCTCTCTTATACATCCTAGTGACGGAGCACCTGCTCTCATCAATTCGCCATAACCCCAATATTAGGTGGATTGAGGTGGGAGGCACCGAGTACAAGTGCTCTCTATTTGCTGATGATGTCCTAGTATATATCACTCAATCACATATATCCATCCCTGCTGTTATGGCTGAAATAGATCACTTTGTTACATGGTAAAATTTTAAAATCAATGCAGCGAAGTCTGAGGCCCTCGATGTCTCCCTCCCTAAATCCATATAGGATTCCATCCAGTCCAACTTTCCCTTTGCCTGGCCCTCACAGGGTATCAAATACTTAGGACTTCCTATTCATAGAGACCTCTCCCATCTATGTTATCTTAATTTTGGGCCCTTTATTGAACAATTCCATACAGACCACGGTTGGCAAGTTAGAACTGTAAGATTCACTACGTGAACCACTGGTGTTTTGTGGAAAAGCACATGTACACCGCGTTCCAAATTATTATGCAAAAAGTGTTTAGGAGTGATAAGGGAAGAATTTGTTTGTTTGTCAGTTAAACTCATTGATGGTGATGTGTGTCAGGGCTCTTTATATCACTGTAAGCAATTGCAGACACCTGTGCTAATTAGTTTGGCAGGTGTGTCCAATGAAAGGCAAGACTACTTAAGAAGGCTCTCTCACATTATTAAGCAGCCTACATTTTCTGCCAAAATGGGAAAGAAAAAGGATGTGTCGGCTGCTGAGAAGCAACAAATTGTGGAGTGTTTAGGTCAAGGCATGACTACAATCAACATTGTGCGATGATCAGGATGAAGTGTCTTGGCAATCAAGAAGTATGTAGCTGATTCACAGTACACACGTGTGCGTGCTGATAAGGGCAAATTGAGGACTCTTTCCTACAGGCAATTACGTCAGGTTGAAAGAGCAGCGGCAAAAAAGCCTTGTCATAGCAGCAGACAAGTTTTTGAAGCTGCTTGTGCCTCCAACGTCCCCCGAACAACAAGATGCAGGGTCCTTCAGAGGTTTGCAGCTGTGCATACGCCATCCTGTCGACCTCCTCTATCCACTTCACACAAGCAGAAACGGCTCCAGTGGGCCAAACATTACATGAAGACTGATTTCAAAACTGTTTTGTTCACGGATGAGTGCCGTGCAGCGCTCGATGGTCCAGATGAATGGAGTGGAGGATGGCTGGTTGATGGACACCCCACGCAAACACGGCTACAGCGCCAACAAGGAGGAGGTGGAGTAATGTTTTGGGCTGGAATCATGGGGAGAGAGATTGTCGGCCCCTTTAGGATCCCTGAAGGCGCTAAAGATGAACTCCATAATGTATGTGGATTTTCTCAAACAGCACTTCCTGCCATGGTTCAAGAAGAAGAACCGTGTATTTCACAGCAAGATCATTTTTCTGCATGATAATGCACCATCTCATGCTGCACATAAAACATCTGCATCTCTGGCTGATATGGGCATAAAAGGGGACAAACTTATGGTGTGACCCCCATGCTCCCCTGACCTCTACCCCATTCAGAACCTTTGGAGCATCATTAAAAGGAGTGTCTATGATGGCGGGAGGCAGTTCACATCTAAGCAACAGCTCTGGGAGGGTATTCTGTCCTCATGCAAAACAATTGAAGCAGAAACCATCCAAAACCTGACAAATTCAATGGACGAGAGAGTTCAGAAGCTCCTTTCGAACAAGGGGTCCTATGTGAAAATGTAACATCACCTAGAATAAAGTTTTGAGTTGAAAACTGTTTGATTTCAGTTTCTAACAACCTGCTAATGCTTATAATTTCAAAAATGACCATTTTTTTGGTCTTTATTAAAATGAAAAGGTTGATCGAAAAGTTTGGGGGATCTAAGAGTGTGGCAACCCAGTAGTCATGATTACTTCGAATTCTGACAATATGAGGGTCATGCTGCAGGTAGTGCAGCAAGAAGGCACTTATGTGTCTTGCGCATCTCGGAGCCCCAAAATAATTTTCCGGGCTAGATGCAGCTAAAAATTATTTTTAATTTTAAATCTGGTGAAGCTTATTATAGATGGCCTAATAGGATCAGTGCTGCACACTGCTACAAAGCCCAAATTATTTTCCAGTCAAGATACAGATAAACATGATTAGTAATTTGAAAGCTTAAAACGGTTGGTAGGGTGATTTTAACCAATCATCAAGCTTTTACTCTCCCCAGGATGACACAGGGGTAGAAAAGTGGTTTCGGATCCATGATTTGTTCATCTTTATGAGCGTGAGTCTGTCTACATTATCAGTGGAGAGCCGCGTGCGCTTATCTGTCAGCACACCACCAGCAGCGCTGAACACACGTTCAGACAGAACGCTGGCTGCGGGGCATGACAAGATCTCCAAGGCGTAAGTGGCTAGCTCCGGCCATTTATCCAGATTGGAAGCCCAAAAAGAGCTTCCAGTGACACAGTCGTGGCTTCAATGTTTACTTGGAGATACTCCTGTACCATCGTCTCTAGGCGTTGACTATGTGTCAGACTTCTTGTCTCCTGTGGCCCTGCAAAGGATGGGCTAAAAAAGTGGTGAAATGATTCCGCAAAATTGATGTTACCAGCAGATACTGTGGTTCTGTTACGGTTTGAGTGCTGAACACTTGACGGTCCCACGGTTGGCAAGTTGGAACTGTGAGATTCACTACGTGCACCACTGGTATTTTGTGGAAAAGCACATGTAAGATTCTGCAACAGTCTCTGCTGATACTCCTGCATGCGTGCATCCCTTTCTATGGCAGGAATAATTTCTGCAAATTTACTTTTGTACCGGGGATCTAACAGTGTGGCAACCCAGTAGTCAGGATTATTTCTAATTCTCACAATTCGAGGGTCATGTTGCAGGTAGTGCAGCAAGAAGGCACTCATGTGTGTTGCGCATCCAGGAGCACCAAGTCCCTGTTGTGTTGGTGGCGAGGTAATAATCATGCTTCCTTCCTCTGTCCTCTCCCCCCAACCTCGCACAACAGAAATGTGATCAAGGTCTCCCTCATCTGATGAGTCTTCCATCAGTTCGTCCTCCACTTCTTCCTGGGCTCCTGCACCTTCCTCACTAGTTTGGCTGCTACCATGCGCCCTGGTAAAATCATCTCCCCCACCCTCACATGCCTGCCGCCCTGGTGCTGCCGACCGTCTGGACCTTGCAGATGTTAGCCCTTCCGCATACAACTCCTCCTCCTCTACTTCCTCCACCTCCTCTTGTGCCACCACCTGACTCCGAATTCTGTTTAACATGTGCTCCAGCATGTAAATCACCGGAATAGTCATGCTGATAATGGCATCGTCAGCACTAAACATCTTCGTCGCCATTTCAAAACTGTGCAGAAGGGTGCATAGGTCCCTGATCTGAGACCACTCCTCCAGCGTGATTTGCCCCACCTCTGAATCTCGTTGGCCCAGGCTATACGTCAGAACGTATTGCACCAGGGCTTGTCGGTGCTGCCACAGTCGCTGCAACATGTGCAGAGTTGAATTCCACCGGGTAGGCACATCGCATTTTAGCCGGTGAAGTGGCAGGCCCAACGACTTCTGTAGAGATGTAAGTCGCTGAGCTGCGGGATGCGAACGGCGGAAGTGAGCACACAGCCACCGTGCCCTCTGCAGAAGGCCATCTAGTCTGGGATAGTGGGCTAAAAATTGCTGGACAACCAGGTTCAACACGTGAGCCTTACAAGGCACGTGTGTGACATTGCCCCGGCGAAGGGCCGCACCCAGGTTTGCAGCATTGTCGCACACGGCCTTCCCTGGTTTCAGGTCCAGTGGAGACAACCATTCATGAAATTGGTTCTCCAGAGCTGACCACAACTCCTCAGCTGTGTGACTCACATTTCCCAGACATTTCAATGTAAAAACCGCCTGATGACGTTGAGCCCTACTGCCAGCATAGTAAGGAGGTGTGCAGGATCCCTTCTGCGCAGTTAGAAAGCTTGTGGCATGACCAGACAGGCTTTGGGTGCAGGTGGAAGACCGAGAGGAGGTTGAGGAGGCAGAAGCAGTGGAGGAAAAATGACATAAAGAGGATTGACGCACAACTCGTGGGGACGGCAAGACTTGGACAGCAGCCCCTTGTCCTGCTGTCACCATAGTTACCCAGTGCCCAGTCAGCGACATGTAACGCCCCTGTCCATGCCTACTCGTCCAAGTGTCTGTGGTGAAATGCACCCTGTCACACACAGAGTTTCTCAAAGAAGCGGTGATTTTGTGTGCGACATGCTGGTGGAGCGCAGGCACACCTTTCTTTGAGAAGTAGTGCCGACTGGGCATCTGGTACTGGGGCACTGCGACGGACATAAGGTCTCGAAAATCCTCTGTGTCCACCAGGCGGAAAGGCAGCATTTCTGTAGCCAAGAGCTTGCAGATGGTGAAATTCAACCTCTTAGCTTTCTCATGGCTAGGAGGAAATGGTCTTTTACTTGTCCACATCTGAGGGACCGAGGGCTGGCTATTGTGCTTAGACGGGGTTGATAAGGGTGTCCCCGGCAAACTGCCGGTCTGTGAGGAAGATGCAGGCGGACATGTTAGGTTGCCTTGATCCAAAGGTGGTGCTATCGATGTCGGACAGCGCTCAAGACCAGCTGGTGTTACCACCTCCAAAGAAAATGATGACCTGCCAATCACGCTGGCTGTTGCGGGTAAAGAGGTGGCAGGTCTGCGCCCCAAAACATGTGTGACTGCTGTCCCCCCAGTCACAGAGGATGAAGAGGCCGCGGATGCACAAGATATGGCAGACGGTGGTTGGCCCGGCCGGCTAGACCGCATTGTAGCACACTGAGCTTCCCACTGCAACTTATGCTTCATGTCCATGTGCCGGTTCATGCATGAAGTACTCAAACTATGTATTTTTTGGCCTCTACTTAGCTTTTGCTGACAAATGTTACAGATAACACGAGTTGGGCCATCTTTATCGATCTGAAAAAATGCCCAGGCTATGCAAGGCTTAGCACCCATGCGACCTGAAGAGCCACCTCGACTTGTGGTGAGAGGCAGAGTTGTGTTTGAGGATGCAGTTGTTGACGTGCTTCCAGTACTACGTCTCTGTCCAGGAAGGCGCAACCTGACCTCATCGTCACTAGCATCTTCCTCCACCTCCTCTGCTGACCTCATCTCTTGGCTGACTGTGGGTTGACAGTAAGTGGGATCTCCGACCTCATCATCATCACCCTGTGCGTTATCACACCCGTCGTCCTCAGAGCCAACCTGTTCCTGCCCTGACAAAAAACTAAAGTTGTCGCTCCAATCAGGTATTTGAGTCTTATCATCGTCTTCCTCATTGTCTCCACCAACAGGAGTTACAGTTTGGGAATGAGGGTCTACATTATGGTCAGAACCTTCTGCGTCTGGTCCTGGATCCGACTCATAAAGATTCTGGGCATCAGTGCAGATCATTTCCTCGTCTGGATTCACAGAAGCGCTGGAGTCGACCTCTGATTCCCAGGCTATAGTATGAGTAAACAGCTCTGCAGACTCAACCATCTGTTCTACCTCATACTCAGACGGGCAGCTGGAGATTTGGGAGCTGTGAGGAAGCAAGTGCGATTTGGGTGACACCTTTGAGGACTGGAGTATTTGTGATGTTGAAGTTGATGTGGAGGAGAGCCCACTTAAAGGAGCACTTGATATCCGTTGAAGCACCTGCTGTTTTTGTGCCTCATCTGGAATTTGTAGCGATTGGCGTGGCCGTAAGAAAGGGATCTTATCACATTGTCCGCTAAAAGAAGTAGACATTTTAGTTTGGCTGGAAGATGGTCTTTCTTCTGCACCTACCCCATGGACACAACCTTTTTTCCCCTTCCCAACACGCCTATTCCCCTTTCCACCAGCAGCAGGCCTTTTTCCACTCATTTTGGTGGTTAACTAATTCACAACTCTGGAGTTGTTTGCACAAAAAAACAATGGATGGTAACCGAGCAGAGCTGAGTGGCCAAACTGTGGTATTAGGCCAAAACTATTGGCTGGGTTAGATGCAGAAAAAAATTATTTTTAATTTGCAACCTGATGGAGGTCAGTATAGATGGACTAATAGACCAAGTCCCACACACCGCTAGAAGCCCAAATATTTTTTCAGAGCTAGATGCAGAAAAAAATTATATTCAATTTGCAACCTGCTGGAGGTCAGTATAGAAGGACTAATAGAACAAGTCCCACACACTGCTAGAAGCCCAAATATTTTTTCAGAGCTAAATGAAGAAAAAAATTATTTTTAATTTGCAACCTGATGGAGGTCAGTATAGATAGACTAATAGACCAAGTCCCACACACTGCTAGAAGCCCAAATATTTTTTCAGAGCTAGATGCAGAAAAAAATTATTTTTAATTTGCAACCTGATGGAGGTCAGTATAGATGGACTAATAGACCAAGTCCCACATACTGCTAGAAGCCCAAATATTTTTTCAGAGCTAGATGCAGAAAAAAATTATTTTTAATTTGCAACCTGATGGAGGTCAGTATAGATGGACTAATAGACCAAGTCCCACACACCGCTAGAAGCCCAAATATTTTTTCAGAGCTAGATGCAGAAATTTTTTTTATTCAATTTGCAACCTGATGGAGGTCAGTATAGATGGACTAATAGACCAAGTCCCACACACTGCTAGAAGCCCAAATATTTTTTCAGAGCTAGATGCAGAAAAAAATTATTTTTAATTTGCAACCTGATGGAGGTCAGTATAGATGGACTAATAGACCAAGTCCCACACACTGCTAGAAGCCCAAATATTTTTTCAGAGCTAGATGCAGAAAAAAATTATTTTTAATTTGCAACCTGATGGAGGTCAGTATAGATGGACTAATAGACCAAGTCCCACACACCGCTAGAAGCCCAAATATTTTTTCAGAGCTAGATGCAGAAAAAAATTATATTCAATTTGCAACCTGCTGGAGGTCAGTATAGAAGGACTAATAGAACAAGTCCCACACACTGCTAGAAGCCCAAATATTTTTTCAGAGCTAGATGCAGAAAAAAATTATTTTTAATTTGCAACCTGATGGAGGTCAGTATAGATGGACTAATAGAACAAGTCCCACACGCTGCTAGAAGCCAAATATTTTTTCAGAGATAAATGAAGAAAAAAATTATTTTTAATTTGCAACCTGATGGAGGTCAGTATAGATGGACTAATAGACCAAGTCCCACACACTGCTAGAAGCCCAAATATTTTTTCAGAGCTAGATGCAGAAAAAAATTATTTTTAATTTGCAACCTGATGGAGGTCAGTATAGATGGACTAATAGACCAAGTCCCACACACCGCTAGAAGCCCAAATATTTTTTCACAGCTAGATGCAGAAAAAAATTATATTCAATTTGCAACCTGCTGGAGGTCAGTATAGAAGGACTAATAGAACAAGTCCCACACACTGCTAGAAGCCCAAATATTTTTTCAGAGCTAAATGAAGAAAAAAATTATTTTTAATTTGCAACCTGATGGAGGTCAGTATAGATAGACTAATAGACCAAGTCCCACACACTGCTAGAAGCCCAAATATTTTTTCAGAGCTAGATGCAGAAAAAAATTATTTTTAATTTGCAACCTGATGGAGGTCAGTATAGATGGACTAATAGACCAAGTCCCACACACTGCTAGAAGCCCAAATATTTTTTCAGAGCTAGATGCAGAAAAAAATTATTTTTAATTTGCAACCTGATGGAGGTCAGTATAGATGGACTAATAGACCAAGTCCCACACACCGCTAGAAGCCCAAATATTTTTTCAGAGCTAGATGCAGAAAAAAATTATATTCAATTTGCAACCTGCTGGAGGTCAGTATAGAAGGACTAATAGAACAAGTCCCACACACTGCTAGAAGCCCAAATATTTTTTCAGAGCTAAATGAAGAAAAAAAATATTTTTAATTTGCAACCTGATGGAGGTCAGTATAGATGGACTAATAAAGCAAGTCCCACACACTGCTAGAAGCCCAAATATTTTTTCAGAGCTAGATGCAGAAAAAAATTATTTTTAATTTGCAACCTGATGGAGGTCAGTATAGATGGACTAATAGACCAAGTCCCACACACCGCTAGAAGCCCAAATATTTTTTCAGAGCTAGATGCAGAAATTTTTTTTATTCAATTTGCAACCTGATGGAGGTCAGTATAGATGGACTAATAGACCAAGTCCCACACACTGCTAGAAGCCCAAATATTTTTTCAGAGCTAGATGCAGAAAAAAATTATTTTTAATTTGCAACCTGATGGAGGTCAGTATAGATGGACTAATAGACCAAGTCCCACACACTGCTAGAAGCCCAAATATTTTTTCAGAGCTAGATGCAGAAAAAAATTATTTTTAATTTGCAACCTGATGGAGGTCAGTATAGATGGACTAATAGACCAAGTCCCACACACCGCTAGAAGCCCAAATATTTTTTCAGAGCTAGATGCAGAAAAAAATTATATTCAATTTGCAACCTGCTGGAGGTCAGTATAGAAGGACTAATAGAACAAGTCCCACACACTGCTAGAAGCCCAAATATTTTTTCAGAGCTAGATGCAGAAAAAAATTATTTTTAATTTGCAACCTGATGGAGGTCAGTATAGATGGACTAATAGAACAAATCCCACACGCTGCTAGAAGCCCAAATATTTTTTCAGAGATAAATGAAGAAAAAAATTATTTTTAATTTGCAACCTGATGGAGGTCAGTATAGATGGACTAGTAGACCAAGTCCCACACACTGCTAGAAGCCCAAATATTTTTTCAGAGCTAGATGCAGAAAAAAATTATATTCAGTTTGCAACCTGATGGAGGTCAGTATAGATGGACTAATAGAATGATGCTATGCCCAAAAGATTTTACTTCACTAGGTGCAGTAAAAAAATTGGTATTCTATACACAGGTGGTATATCTTGCAACACAGATAGGCTACTCCACTGACTAACACACTCTGCAATAGGCCAAAAAGGATTAGCTTTGCTAGATTCAGCCAAATGCTGTGAAAAAAACTTGCACAGCACTGGCACAGACCTGCCTGGCAAAAACTGATAGGAACTGATGTAACCTAGTCCTGAAAAGGACTCCAATTACAATTAGTCTTTACTCCCACAATCTATCTATTTAAGAGCACAGACCTGCCTGATAAAAGTCGTAGGAAATGCTGTAACCTAGTCCTTAAAAGGACTGCAATCACAACTATTCCCTACTCCCAAGCTATCTGTATATTTGTGCGAAAATTGGCTTGAAATTAACAAGGTATAGCGCACACAGCAACAGCGGTGCCGTCTAACACGCAGCTGCAGCAGTGAGAAAATGGTGGCGACGGGGAAAATGGCTTGGTCTTATAGGGCAAGGACATGTGACATACACTGCCAATCACACATGCCCTTGCTTGTGTGAAAAAAAGCACTTCGCTCCGTGTGTGCGCTGCTGACAGATTGCACCTCCCCACTGCAAATGCGGGAAAGAGAAAAAAAAATGGAGATCTTCATTGTTCCTGCAGAGATCCATCCCCTGCCCATCCCCCCGCCCCGCTGTACACTCAAACTGCGTATTAACATTAATTTTCATAATTACTGAGAAAAAATCCAGTTATGATTTTGGTGCACGAACAGTTATCGAACATAACCTCGAACAGCCGAATTTTTCTCAAATTGTTCGTGTTCGCCGACCGGCTCGAACACCGCCCAAAACAGCTCGAATTTGAGATTGGCGAACAGTTCGAGTAGAACAACGCTCATCTCTATCCTTGATATTTAGTCGTTTTCAGCCAATTTTCTGGATTTTTGAAAATTTCACTTTTTTTGTGAAAATATCCACTAAATGATTGAATAATATGTGTGAGGGTACCCCAGGAGAGTTCCAAATGTGTGTGGGTAGAATATATATCCCACGGGGGAAAAGTTGAAAAAAGTTGACAAAAATTTTTTTTTGGACTTAGTCATTTTTCCGGCGTTTATCAGACTTTCAGATAGGGGAAATGTCAGCGAGCGTTCCGATTTCAGTTACAGAGCGATTCGCCCAATGAGTCCTTGATATTTCGTCGTTTTCAGCCAATTTTCTGGATTCTTGAAAATTTCACTTTTTTGAGAAAATATCCACTAAAAGAGGGAATAATATGTGTGAGGGTACCCCAGGAGAGTTCCAAATGTGTATGGGTAGAATATAAATCCCACGGGGGTAAAATTGAAAAAAGTTGAAAAATTTTTTTTCTTAGACTTAGTCATTTTTCCGGCGTTTATCAGACTTTCAGATAGCTGAAATGTCAGTGAGCGTTCCAATTTCAGTTCCAGAGCTATTCTCTCAATGAGTCCTTGATATTTAGTCATTTTCAGCCAATTTTCTGGATTTTTGAAAATTTCACTTTTTTGTGAAAATATCCACTAAATGAGGGAATAATATGTGTGAAGGTACGCCAGTAGAGTTCAAAAAGTTTGTGGGTAGAATATATATCACACGGGGGTAAAATTGAAAAAAGTTGAAAATCTTTTTTTCTTAGACTTAGTCATTTTTCCGGCGTTTATCAGACTTTCAGATAGGGGAAATGTCAGTGAGCGTTCCAATTTCAGTTCCAGAGCTATTCTCTCAATGAGTCCTTGATATTTAGTCGTTTTCAGCCAATTTTCTGGATTTTAGAAAATTTCACTTTTTTGTGAAAATATCCACTAAATGAGGGAATAATATGTGTGAAGGTACGCCAGTAGAGTTCAAAAAGTGTGTGGGTAGAATATATATCACACGGGGGTAAAATTGAAAAAAGTTGAAAATCTTTTTTTCTTAGACTTAGTCATTTTTCCGGCGTTTATCAGACTTTCAGATAGGGGAAATGTCAGTGAGCGTTCCAATTTCAGTTCCAGAGCTATTCTCTCAATGAGTCCTTGATATTTAGTCGTTTTCAGCCAATTTTCTGGATTTTAGAAAATTTCACTTTTTTGTGAAAATATCCACTAAATGAGGGAATAATATGTGTGAAGGTACGCCAGTAGAGTTCAAAAAGTGTGTGGGTAGAATATATATCACACGGGGGTAAAATTGAAAAAAGTTGAAAATCTTTTTTTCTTAGACTTTGTCATTTTACCGGTGTTTATCAGACGTTCAGATAGGGGAAATGTCAGTGAGCGTTCCGATTTCAGTTCCAGAGCGATTCGCCCAATGAGTCCTTGATATTTAGTCGTTTTCAGCCAATTTTCTGGATATTTGAAAATTTCACTTTTTTGTGAAAATATCCACTAAATGAGGGAATAATATGTGTGAGGGTACCCCAGGAGAGTTCCAAATGTGTGTGGGTAGAATATATATCCCACAGGGGCAAAATTGAAAAAAGTTGAAAAATTTTTTTCTTAGACTTAGTCATTTTTCCGGCGTTTATCAGACTTTCAGATAGGGGAAATGTCAGTGAGCGTTCCGATTTCAGTTCCAGAGCGATTCGCCCAATGAGTCCTTGATATTTAGTCGTTTTTAGCCAATTTTCTGGATTTTTGAAAATTTCACTTTTTTGTGAAAATATCCACTAAAAGAGGGAATAATATGTGTGAGGGTACCCCAGGAGAGTTCCAAATGTGTGTGGGTAGAATATATATCCCACGGGGGTAAAATTGAAAAAAGTTTAAAAAATTTTTTTTTTGGACTTAGTCATTTTCACGGCGTTTATCAGACTTTCACATAGGGGAAATGTCAGTGAGCGTTCCGATTTCAGTTCCAGAGCGATTCGCCCAATGAGTCCTTGATATTTCGTCGTTTTCAGCCAATTTTCTGGATTTTTGAAAATTTCACGTTTTTTGTGAAAGTATCCACTAAATGAGGGAATGATATGTGTGAGGGTACCCCAGGAGAGTTCCAAATGTGTGTGGGTAGAATATATATCACACGGGGGTAAAATTGAAAAAAGTTTAAAACATTTTTTTTTTGGAATTAGTCATTTTTCCGGCGTTTATCAGACTTTCAGAGAGGGGAAATGTCAGTGAGCATTCCGATTTCAGTTCCAGAGTTATTCGCCCAATGAGTACTTGATATTTAGTTGTTTTCAGCCAATATTTTGGATTTTTGAAAATTTCACTTTTTTGTGAAAATATCCACTAAATGAGGGAATAATATGTGTGAGGGTACCCCAGGAGAGTTTCAAATGTGTGTGGGTAGAATATATATCCCACGGGGGTAAAATTGAAAAAAGTTGAAAAAATATTTTTTTTTGGACTTATTCATTTTTCCGGCGTTTATCAGACTTTCAGATAGGGGAAATGTCAGCGAGCGTTCCGATTTCAGTTCCAGAGTGATTCGCCCAATGAGTACTTGATATTTAGTCGTTTTCAGCCAATATTTTGGATTTTTGAAAATTTCACTTTTTTGTGAAAATATCCACTAAATGAGGGAATAATATGTGTGAAGGTACGCCAGTAGAGTTCCAAAAGTGTGTGGGTAGAATATATATCACACGGGGGTAAAATTGAAAAAAGTTGAAAATATTTTTTTCTTAGACTTAGTCATTTTTCCGGCGTTTATCAGACTTTCAGATAGGGGAAATGTCAGTGAGCGTTCCGATTTCAGTTCCAGAGCGATTCGCCCAATGAGTCCTTGATATTTAGTCGTTTTCAGCCAATTTTCTGGATTTTTGAAAATTTCACTTTTTTGTGAAAATATTCACACTAAATGAGGGAATAATATGTGTGAAGGTACGCCAGTAGAGTTCCAAAAGTGTGTGGGTAGAATATATATCACACGGGGGTAAAATTGAAAAAAGTTGAAAATATTTTTTTCTTAGACTTAGTCATTTTTCCGGCGTTTATCAGACTTTCAGATAGGGGAAATGTCAGTGAGCGTTCCGATTTCAGTTCCAGAGCGATTCGCCCAATGAGTCCTTGATATTTAGTCGTTTTCAGCCAATTTTCTGTATTTTTGAAAATTTCACTTTTTTGTGAAAATATCCACTAAATGAGGGAATAATATGTGTGAGGGTACCCCAGGAGAGTTCCAAATGTGTGTGGGTAGAATTTATATCCCACGGGGGTAAAATTGAAAAAAGTTGAAATTTTTTTTTTCTTAGACTTAGTCATTTTTCCAGCGTTTATCAGACTTTCAGATAGGGGAAATGTCAGTGAGCATTCCGATTTCAGTTCCAGAGTTATTCGCCCAATGAGTACTTGATATTTAGTCGTTTTCAGCCAATATTTTGGATTTTTGAAAATTTCACTTTTTTGTGAAAATATCCACTAAATGAGGGAATAATATGTGTGAGGGTACCCCAGGAGAGTTTCAAATGTGTGTGGGTAGAATATATATCCCACAGGAGTAAAATTGAAAAAAGTTGAAAAAATATTTTTTTTTGGACTTATTCATTTTTCCGGCGTTTATCAGACTTTCAGATAGGGGAAATGTCAGTGAGCGTTCCGATTTCAGTTCCAGAGCGATTCGCCCAATGAGTCCTTGATATTTTGTCGTTTTCAGCCAATTTTCTGGATTTTTGAAAATTTCTCTTTTTTGGAAAATATCCACTAAAAGAGGGAATAATATGTGTGACGGTACCCCAGGAGAGTTCCAAATGTGTGTGGGTAGAATTTATATTCCACGAGGGTAAAATTGAAAAAAGTTGAAAAAATATTTTTTTTGGACTTAGTCATTTTCCCGGCGTTTATCAGACTTTCAGATAGGGGAAATGTCAGCGAGCGTTCCGATTTCAGTTACAGAGCGATTCGCCCAATGAGTCCTTGATATTTCATCGTTTTCAGCCAATTTTCTGGATTCTTGAAAATTTCACTTTTTTGAGAAAATATCTACTAAAAGAGGGAATAATATGTGTGAGGGTACCCCAGGAGAGTTCCAAATGTGTTTGGGTAGAATATATATCCCACGGGGGTAAAATTGAAAAAAGTTTAAAAAAATTTTTTTTTTGGACTTAGTCATTTTCACGGCGTTTATCAGACTTTCAGATAGGGGAAATGTCAGTGAGCGTTCCGATTTCTGTTCCAGAGCGATTCAACCAATGAGTCCTTGATATTTAGTCGTTTTCAGCCAATATTTTGGATTTTTGAAAATTTCACTTTTTTGTGAAAATATCCACTAAATGAGGGAATAATATGTGTGAAGGTACGCCAGTAGAGTTCCAAAAGTGTGTGGGTAGAATATATATCACACGGGGGTAAAATTGAAAAAAGTTGAAAATATTTTTTTCTTAGACTTAGTCATTTTTCCGGCGTTTATCAGACTTTCTGATAGGGGAAATGTCAGTGAGCGTTCCGATTTCAGTTCCAGAGCGATTCACCCAATGAGTCCTTGATATTTAGTCGTTTTTAGCCAATTTTCTGGATTTTTGAAAATTTCACTTTTTGTGAAAATATCCACACTAAAAGAGGGAATAATATGTGTGAAGGTACGCCAGTAGAGTTCCAAAAGTGTGTGGGTAGAATATATATCACACGGGGGTAAAATTGAAAAAAGTTGAAATTTTTTTTTTCTTAGACTTGGTCATTTTTCCAGCGTTTATTAGACTTTCAGAGAGGGGAAATGTCAGTGAGCATTCCGATTTCAGTTCCAGAGTTATTCGCCCAATGAGTACTTGATATTTAGTCGTTTTCAGCCAATATTTTGGATTTTTGAAAATTTCACTTTTTTGTTAAAATATCCACTAAATGAGGGAATAATATGTGTGAGGGTACCCCAGGAGAGTTTCAAATGTGTGTGGGTAAAATATATATCCCACGGGGGTAAAATTGAAAAAAGTTGAAAAAATATTTTTTTTTGGACTTATTCATTTTTCCGGCGTTTATCAGACTTTCAGATAGGGGAAATGTCAGTGAGCGTTCCGATTTCAGTTCCAGAGCGATTCGCCCAATGAGTCCTTGATATTTAGTCGTTTTCAGCCAATTTTCTGTATTTTTGAAAATTTCACTTTTTTGTGAAAATATCGACTAAATGAGGGAATAATATGTGTGAGGGTACCCCAGGAGAGTTCCAAAAGTGTGTGGGTAGAATTTATATCCCACGGGGGTAAAATTGAAAAAAGTTGAAATTTTTTTTTTCTTAGACTTAGTCATTTTTCCAGTGTTTATCAGACTTTCAGATAGGGGAAATGTCAGGGAGCATTCCGATTTCAGTTCCAGAGTGATTCGCCCAATGAGTACTTGATATTTAGTCGTTTTCAGCCAATATTTTGGATTTTTGAAAATTTCACTTTTTTGGGGAAAATATCCACTAAATGAGGGAATAATATGTGTGAAGGTACGCCAGTAGAGTTCCAAAAGTGTGTGGGTAGAATATATATCACACGGGGGTAAAATTGAAAAAAGTTGAAAATATTTTTTTCTTAGACTTAGTCATTTTTCCGGCGTTTATCAGACTTTCAGATAGGGGAAATGTCAGTGAGCATTCCGATTTCAGTTCCAGAGCGATTCGCCCAATGAGTCCTTGATATTTAGTCGTTTTCAGCCAATTTTCTGTATATTTGAAAATTTCACTTTTTTGTGAAAATATCCACTAAATGAGGGAATAATATGTGTGAGGGTACCCCAGGAGAGTTCCAAATGTGTGTGGGTAGAATTTATATCCCACGGGGGTAAAATTGAAAAAAGTTGAAATTTTTTTTTTCTTAGACTTAGTCATTTTTCCAGCGTTTATTAGACTTTCAGAGAGGGGAAATGTCAGTGAGCATTCCGATTTCAGTTCCAGAGTTACTCGGCCAATGAGTACTTGATATTTAGTCGTTTTCAGCCAATATTTTGGATTTTTGAAAATTTCACTTTTTTGTGAAAATATCCACTAAATGAGGGAATAATATGTGTGAGGGTACCCCAGGAGAGTTTCAAATGTGTGTGGGTAGAATATATATTCCACGGGGGTAAAATTGAAAAAAGTTGAAAAAATATTTTTTTTTGGACTTATTCATTTTTCCGGCGTTTATCAGACTTTCAGATAGGGGAAATGTCAGTGAGCGTTCCGATTTCAGTTCCAGAGCGATTCTCCCAATGAGTCCTTGATATTTTGTCGTTTTCAGCCAATTTTCTGGATTTTTGAAAATTTCTCTTTTTTGGAAAATATCCACTAAAAGAGGGAATAATATGTGTGACGGTACCCCAGGAGAGTTCCAAATGTGTGTGGGTAGAATTTATATTCCACGAGGGTAAAATTGAAAAAAGTTGAAAAAATATTTTTTTTGGACTTAGTCATTTTCCCGGCGTTTATCAGACTTTCAGATAGGGGAAATGTCAGCGAGCGTTCCGATTTCAGTTACAGAGCGATTCGCCCAATGAGTCCTTGATATTTCATCGTTTTCAGCCAATTTTCTGGATTCTTGAAAATTTCACTTTTTTGAGAAAATATCCACACTAAATGAGGGAATAATATGTGTGAAGGTACGCCAGTAGAGTTCCAAAAGTGTGTGGGTAGAATATATATCACACGGGGGTAAAACTGAAAAAAGTTGAAAATATTTTTTTCTTAGACTTAGTCATTTTTCCGGCGTTTATCAGACTTTCAGATAGGGGAAATGTCAGTGAGCGTTCCGATTTCAGTTCCAGAGCGATTCGCCCTATGAGTCCTTGATATTTAGTTGTTTTCAGCCAATTTTCTGGATTTTTGAAAATTTCACTTTTTTGTGAAAATATCCACACTAAATGAGGGAATAATATGTGTGAAGGTACGCCAGTAGAGTTCCAAAAGTGTGTGGGTAGAATATATATCACACGGGGGTAAAATTGAAAAAAGTTGAAAATATTTTTTTCTTAGACTTAGTCATTTTTCCGGCGTTTATCAGACTTTCAGATAGGGGAAATGTCAGTGAGCGTTCCGATTTCAGTTCCAGAGCGATTCGCCCAATGAGTCCTTGATATTTAGTCTTTTTCAGCCAATTTTCTGGATTTTTGAAAATTTCACTTTTTTGTGAAAATATTCACAGTAAATGAGGGAATAATATGTGTGAAGGTACGCCAGTAGAGTTCCAAAAGTGTGTGGGTAGAATATATATCACACGGGGGTAAAATTGAAAAAAGTTGAAAATATTTTTTTCTTAGACTTAGTCATTTTTCCAGCGTTTATCAGACTTTCAGATAGGGGAAATGTCAGTGAGCATTCCGATTTCAGTTCCAGAGTTATTCGCCCAATGAGTACTTGATACTTAGTCGTTTTCAGCCAATATTTTGGACTTTTGAAAATTTCACTTTTTTGTGAAAATATCCACTAAATGAGGGAATAATATGTGTGAGGGTACCCCAGGAGAGTTTCAAATGTGTGTGGGTAGAATATATATCCCACAGGGGTAAAATTGAAAAAAGTTGAAAAAATATTTTTTTTTGGACTTATTCATTTTTCTGGCGTTTATCAGACTTTCAGATAGGGGAAATGTCAGTGAGCGTTCCGATTTCAGTTCCAGAGCGATTCGCCCAATGAGTTCTTGATATTTAGTCGTTTTCAGCCAATTTTCAGTATTTTTGAAAATTTCACTTTTTTGTGAAAATATCCACTAAATAAGGGAATAATATGTGTGAGGGTACCCCAGGAGAGTTCCAAATGTGTGTGGGTAGAATTTATATCCTACGAGGGTAAAATTGAAAAAAGTTGAAAACATTTTTTTTTTGGACTTAGTCATTTTCCCGGCGTTAATCAGACTTTCAGATAGGGGAAATGACAGTGAGCGTTCCGATTTCAGTTCCAGAGCGATTCGCCCAATGAGTCCTTGATATTTAGTCGTTTTCAGCCAATTTTCTGGATTTTTGAAAATTTCACTTTTTTGTGAAAATATCCACTAAATGAGGGAATAATATGTGTGAGGGTACCCCAGGAGAGTTCCAAATGTGTGTGGGTAGAATTTATCTCCCACGGGGGTAAAATTGAAAAAAGTTGAAATTTTTTTTTTCTTAGACTTAGTCATTTTTCCAGCGTTTATCAGACTTTCAGAGAGGGGAAATGTCAGTGAGCATTCCGATTTCAGTTCCAGAGTTATTCGCCCAATGAGTACTTGATATTTAGTAGTTTTCAGCCAATATTTTGTATTTTTGAAAATTTCACTTTTTTGTGAAAATATCCACTAAATGAGGGAATAATATGTGTGAGGGTACCCCAGGAGAGTTCCAAATGTGTGTGGGTAGAATTTATATTCCACGAGGGTAAAATTGAAAAAAGTTGAAAAAATATTTTTTTTGGACTTAGTCATTTTCCCGGCGTTTATCAGACTTTCAGAAAGGGGAAATGTCAGCGAGCGTTCCGATTTCAGTTACAGAGCGATTCGCCCAATGAGTCCTTGATATTTAGTCGTTTTCAGCCAATATTTTGGATTTTTGAAAATTTCACTTTTTTGTGAAAATATCCACTAAATGAGGGAATAATATGTGTGAAGGTACGCCAGTAGAGGTCCAAAAGTGTGTGGGTAGAATATATATCACACGGGGGAAAATTGAAAAAAGTTGAAAATATTTTTTTCTTAGACTTAGTCATTTTTCCGGCGTTTATCAGACTTTCAGATAGGGGAAATGTCAGTGAGCGTTCCGATTTCAGTTCCAGAGCGATTCGCCCAATGAGTCCTAGATATTTAGTCGTTTTCAGCCAATTTTCTGTATTTTTGAAAATTTCACTTTTTTGTGAAAATATCGACTAAATGAGGGAATAATATGTGTGAGGGTATCCCAGGAGAGTTCCAAATGTGTGTGGGTAGAATTTATATCCCACGGGGGTAAATTGAAAAAAGTTGAAATTTTTTTTTTCTTAGACTTAGTCATTTTTCCAGTGTTTATCAGACTTTCAGATAGGGGAAATGTCAGTGAGCATTCCGATTTCAGTTCCAGAGTGATTCGCCCAATGAGTACTTGATATTTAGTCGTTTTCAGCCAATGTTTTGGATTTTTGAAAATTTCACTTTTTTGTGAAAATATCCACTAAATGAGGGAATAATATGTGTGAAGGTACGCCAGTAGAGTTCCAAAAGTGTGTGGGTAGAATATATATCACACGGGGGTAAAATTGAAAAAAGTTGAAAATATTTTTTTCTTAGACTTAGTCATTTTTCCGGCGTTTATCAGACTTTCAGATAGGGGAAATGTCAGTGAGCGTTCCGATTTCAGTTCCAGAGCGATTCGCCCAATGAGTCCTTGATATTTAGTCGTTTTCAGCCAATTTTCTGTATTTTTGAAAATTTCACTTTTTTGTGAAAATATCCACTAAATGAGGGAATAATATGTGTGAGGGTACCCCAGGAGAGTTCCAAATGTGTGTGGGTAGAATTTATATCCCACGGGGGTAAAATTGAAAAAAGGTGAAATTTTTTTTTTCTTAGACTTAGTCATTTTTCCAGCGTTTATCAGACTTTCAGATAGGGGAAATGTCAGTGAGCATTCCGATTTCAGTTCCAGAGTTATTCGCATAATGAGTACTTGATATTTAGTCGTTTTCAGCCAATATTTTGGATTTTTGAAAATTTCTCTTTTTTGTGAAAATATCCACTAAAAGAGGGAATAATATGTGTGACGGTACCAAAGGAGAGTTCCAAATGTGTGTGGGTAGAATATATATCCCACGGGGGTAAAATTGAAAAGAGTTTAAAACATTTTTTTTTTGGACTTAGTCATTCTTCCGGCGTTTATCAGACTTTCAGATAGGGGAAATGTCAGTGAGCGTTCCGATTTCAGTTCCAGAGCGATTCGCCCAATGAGTCCTTGATATTTATTCGTTTTCAGCCAATTTTCAGTATTTTTGAAAATTTCACTTTTTTGTGAAAATATCCACTAAATGAGGGAATAATATGTGTGAGGGTACCCCAGGAGAGTTCCAAATGTGTGTGGGTAGAATTTATATCCCACGAGGGTAAAATTGAAAAAAGTTGAAAAAATATTTTTTTTTGGACTTAGTCATTTTCCCGGCTTTTATCAGACTTTCAGATAGGGGTAATGTCAGCGAGCGTTCCGATTTCAGTTCCAGAGCGATTCGCCCAATGAGTCCTTGATATTTCGTCGTTTTCAGCCAATTTTCTGGATTCTTGAAAATTTCACTTTTTTGAGAAAATATCCACTAAAAGAGGGAATAATATGTGTGAGGGTACCCCAGTAGATTTCCAAATGTGTGTAGGTAGAATATATATCCCACGGGGGTAAAATTGAAAAAAGTTGAAAATTTTTTTTCTTAGACTTAGTCATTTTTCCGGCGTTTATAACACTTTCAGATAGGGGAAATGTCAGTGAGCATTCCGATTTCAGTTCCAGAGTGATTCGCCCAATGAGTCCTTGATATTTAGTCGTTTTCAGCCAATTTTCTGGATTTTTGAAAATTTCACTTTTTCGTGAAAATATCCACTAAATGAGGGAATAATATGTGTGAGGGTACCCCAGGAGAGATCCATAAGAATGAAGTGATTAACCAGAGTCAGCATGGGTTTGTAACTAACAAGTCATGTCAGACTAACTTAATTTCCTTCTATGACAGAATCACTGACTGGGTGGATCAGGGAAATTCTGTAGATATAGTATATCTTGACTTCAGCAAAGCATTTGACAAAGTATCTCACACCATCCTTATTGAAAAAATGACCAAGTATGCAATGGACCAGGCAACTGTTAGGTGGATTCATAACTGGCTTAGTGATCGGACTCAAAGGGTGGTTGTAAATGGCTTCACATCCAGCTGGATGAATGTCTCAAGTGGGGTACCACAGGGCTCCGTCCTGGGACCTGTATTGTTCAACATCTTTATCAATGATTTAGATGAAGGAATTGAGGGTAAACTGATTAAATTTGCTGATGACACAAAGCTAGGAGGGATAGCTAATACTAGAGAAGAGAGAGAGAGGATTCAAAAAGACCTAAATAAACTGGAGCAGTGGGCAGCAACCAACAGAATGGTTTTTAACAGGGAAAAATGCAAAGTACTACATCTGGGCAATAAAAATGAAAAAAGCATATACAGAATGGGAGGAATAGAGCTAAGCAACAGTACATGTGAAAAAGACTTAGGTATACTAATAGATCATAGACTGAACATGAGTCAACAGTGTGATGCAGCAGCAAAAAAGGCAAATACAATTCTGGGATGTATTAACAGAAGCATACAGTCTAGATCACGTGAAGTCATTATCGGTCTTTACTCCTCTTTGGTCAGACCTCATCTGGAATACTGTGTACAGTTTTGGGCACCACATTTTAAAAAAGACATAGACAAACTGGAGCAAGTTCAGAGAAGAGCGACCAGAATGGTGACTGGTCTGCAAACCATGTCCTATGAGGAACGGTTGCAGGATTTGGGAATGTTTAGCTTGCAAAAAAGAAGACTGAGAGGAGACTTAATAGCTGTCTACAAATATGTCAAGGGCTGTCACATTGTAGAAGGATCATCTTTATTCTCATTTGCACAAGGAAAGACTAGAAGCAATGGGATGAAACTAAATGTGAGGAGACACAGATTAGATATTAGAAAAAACTTTTTGACAGTTAGGGTGATTAATGAGTGGAACAGGCTGCCACAAAAGGTGGTGAGTTCCCCTTCAATGGACGTCTTCAAACAGAGGCTGGACAGACATCTGTCTGAGATGATTTAGTGAATCCTGCTTTGAGCAGGGGGTTGGACCAGATGACCCAGGAGGTCCCTTCCAACTCTACCATTCTATGATTCTATGTGTGTGGGTTGAATTTATATCCCACAGGGGTAAAATTGAAAAACGTTGAAAAAAATTTTTTTGGACTTAGTCATTTTTCCGGCGTTTATCAGACTTTCAGATAGGGGAAATGTCAGCGAGCGTTCCGATTTCAGTTCCAGAGCGATTCACCCAATGAGTCCTTGATATTTCGTCGTTTTCAGACAATTTTCTGGATTTTTGAAAATTTCACTTTTTTGTGAAAATATCCACTAAATGAGGGAACAATATGAGTGAGGGTACCCCAGTAGATTTCCAAATGTGTGTGGGTAGAATATATATCCCACAGGGGTAAAATTGAAAAAAGTTGAAAAAAATTTTTTCTTAGACTTAGTCATTTTTCCGGCGTTTATCAGACTTTCAGATAGGGAAAATGTCAGTGAGCGTTCCGATTTCAGTTCCAGAGCGATTCGCCGAATGAGTCCTTGATATTTAGTCATTTTCAGCCAATATTTTGGATTTTTGAAAATTTCACTTTTTTGTGAAAATATGAACTAAATGAAGGAATAATATGTGTGAAGGTACGCCAGTAGAGTTCCAAAAGTGTGTGGGTAGAATATATATCACACGGGGGTAAAATTGAAAAAAGTTGAAAATCTTTTTTTCTTAGACTTAGTCATTTTTCCAGCGTTTATCAGACTTTCAGATAGGGGAAATGTCAGTGAGCATTCCGATTTCAGTTCCAGAGTTATTCGCCCAATGAGTACTTGATATTTAGTCGTTTTCAGCCAATATTTTGGATCTTTGAAAATTTCACTTTTTTGTGAAAATATCCACTAAATGAGGGAATAATATGTGTGAGGGTACCCCAGGAGAGTTTCAAATGTGTGTGGGTAGAATATATATCCCACGGGGGTAAAATTGAAAAAAGTTGAAAAAATATTTTTTTTTGGACTTATTCATTTTTCCGGCGTTTATCAGACTTTCAGATAGGGGAAATGTCAGTGAGCGTTCCGATTTCAGTTCCAGAGCGATTCGCCCAATGAGTCCTTGATATTTAGTCGTTTTCAGCCAATTTTCTGGATTTTTGAAAATTTCTCTTTTTTGTGAAAATATCCACTAAAAGAGGGAATAATATGTGTGACGGTACCAAAGGAGAGTTCCAAATGTGTGTGGGTAGAATATATATCCCACGGGGGTAAAATTGAAAAGAGTTTAAAACATTTTTTTTTTGGACTTAGTCATTCTTCCGGCGTTTATCAGACTTTCAGATAGGGGAAATGTCAGTGAGCGTTCCGATTTCAGTTCCAGAGCGATTCGCCCAATGAGTCCTTGATATTTAGTCGTTTTCAGCCAATTTTCAGTATTTTTGAAATTTTCACTTTTTTGTGAAAATATCCACTAAATGAGGGAATAATATGTGTGAGGGTACCCCAGGAGAGTTCCAAATGTGTGTGGGTAGAATTTATATTCCACGAGGGTAAAATTGAAAAAAGTTGAAAAAATATTTTTTTTGGACTTAGTCATTTTCCCGGCTTTTATCAGACTTTCAGATAGGGGTAATGTCAGCGAGCGTTCCGATTTCAGTTCCAGAGCGATTCGCCCAATGAGTCCTTGATATTTCGTCGTTTTCAGCCAATTTTCTGGATTCTTGAAAATTTCACTTTTTTGAGAAAATATCCACTAAAAGAGGGAATAATATGTGTGAGGGTACCCCAGTAGATTTCCAAATGTGTGTAGGTAGAATATACATCCCACGGGGGTAAAATTGCAAAAAGTTGAAAAATTTTTTTCTTAGACTTAGTCATTTTTCCGGCGTTTATAACACTTTCAGATAGGGGAAATGTCAGTGAGCATTCCGATTTCAGTTCCAGAGTGATTCGCCCAATGAGTCCTTGATATTTAGTCGTTTTCAGCCAATTTTCTGGATTTTTGAAAATTTCACTTTTTCGTGAAAATATCCACTAAATGAGGGAATAATATGTGTGAGGGTACCCCAGTAGAGATCCATAAGAATGAAGTGATTAACCAGAGTCAGCATGGGTTTGTAACTAACAAGTCATGTCAGACTAACTTAATTTCCTTCTATGACAGAATCACTGACTGGGTGGATCAGGGAAATTCTGTAGATATAGTATATCTTGACTTCAGCAAAGCATTTGACAAAGTATCTCACACCATCCTTATTGAAAAAATGACCAAGTATGCAATGGACCAGGCAACTGTTAGGTGGATTCATAACTGGCTTAGTGATCGGACTCAAAGGGTGGTTGTAAATGGCTTCACATCCAGCTGGATGAATGTCTCAAGTGGGGTACCACAGGGCTCCGTCCTGGGACCTGTATTGTTCAACATCTTTATCAATGATTTAGATGAAGGAATTGAGGGTAAACTGATTAAATTTGCTGATGACACAAAGCTAGGAGGGATAGCTAATACTAGAGAAGAGAGAGAGAGGATTCAAAAAGACCTAAATAAACTGGAGCAGTGGGCAGCAACCAACAGAATGGTTTTTAACAGGGAAAAATGCAAAGTACTACATCTGGGCAATAAAAATGAAAAAAGCATATACAGAATGGGAGGAATAGAGCTAAGCAACAGTACATGTGAAAAAGACTTAGGTATACTAATAGATCATAGACTGAACATGAGTCAACAGTGTGATGCAGCAGCAAAAAAGGCAAATACAATTCTGGGATGTATTAACAGAAGCATACAGTCTAGATCACGTGAAGTCATTATCGGTCTTTACTCCTCTTTGGTCAGACCTCATCTGGAATACTGTGTACAGTTTTGGGCACCACATTTTAAAAAAGACATAGACAAACTGGAGCAAGTTCAGAGAAGAGCGACCAGAATGGTGACTGGTCTGCAAACCATGTCCTATGAGGAACGGTTGCAGGATTTGGGAATGTTTAGCTTGCAAAAAAGAAGACTGAGAGGAGACTTAATAGCTGTCTACAAATATGTCAAGGGCTGTCACATTGTAGAAGGATCATCTTTATTCTCATTTGCACAAGGAAAGACTAGAAGCAATGGGATGAAACTAAATGTGAGGAGACACAGATTAGATATTAGAAAAAACTTTTTGACAGTTAGGGTGATTAATGAGTGGAACAGGCTGCCACAAAAGGTGGTGAGTTCCCCTTCAATGGACGTCTTCAAACAGAGGCTGGACAGACATCTGTCTGAGATGATTTAGTGAATCCTGCTTTGAGCAGGGGGTTGGACCAGATGACCCAGGAGGTCCCTTCCAACTCTACCATTCTATGATTCTATGTGTGTGGGTTGAATTTATATCCCACAGGGGTAAAATTGAAAAACGTTGAAAAAAATTTTTTTGGACTTAGTCATTTTTCCGGCGTTTATCAGACTTTCAGATAGGGGAAATGTCAGCGAGCGTTCCGATTTCAGTTCCAGAGCGATTCGCCCAATGAGTCCTTGATATTTCGTCGTTTTCAGACAATTTTCTGGATTTTTGAAAATTTCACTTTTTTGTGAAAATATCCACTAAATGAGGGAACAATATGAGTGAGGGTACCCCAGTAGATTTCCAAATGTGTGTGGGTAGAATATATATCCCACAGGGGTAAAATTGAAAAAAGTTGAAAAAAATTTTTTCTTAGACTTAGTCATTTTTCCGGCGTTTATCAGACTTTCAGATAGGGAAAATGTCAGTGAGCGTTCCGATTTCAGTTCCAGAGCGATTCGCCGAATGAGTCCTTGATATTTAGTCATTTTCAGCCAATATTTTGGATTTTTGAAAATTTCACTTTTTTGTGAAAATATCAACTAAATGAAGGAATAATATGTGTGAAGGTACGCCAGTAGAGTTCCAAAAGTGTGTGGGTAGAATATATATCACACGGGGGTAAAATTGAAAAAAGTTGAAAATCTTTTTTTCTTAGACTTAGTCATTTTTCCAGCGTTTATCAGACTTTCAGATAGGGGAAATGTCAGTGAGCATTCCGATTTCAGTTCCAGAGTTATTCGCCCAATGAGTACTTGATATTTAGTCGTTTTCAGCCAATATTTTGGATTTTTGAAAATTTCACTTTTTTATGAAAATATCCACTAAATGAGGGAATAATATGTGTGAAGGTACGCCAGTAGAGTTCCAAAAGTGTGTGGGTAGAATATATATCACACGGGGGTAAAATTGAAAAGAGTTTAAAACATTTTTTTTTTGGACTTAGTCATTCTTCCGGCGTTTATCAGACTTTCAGATAGGGGAAATGTCAGTGAGCATTCCGATTTCAGTTCCAGAGCGATTCGCCCAATGAGTCCTTGATATTTAGTCGTTTTCAGCCAATTTTCAGTATTTTTGAAAATTTCACTTTTTTGTGAAAATATCCACTAAATGAGGGAATAATATGTGTGAGGGTACCCCAGGAGAGTTTCAAATGTGTGTGGGTAGAATTTATATCCCACGAGGGTAAAATTGAAAAAAGTTGAAAAAAATATTTTTTTTGGACTTAGTCATTTTCCCGGCTTTTATCAGACTTTCAGATAGGGGTAATGTCAGCGAGCGTTCCGATTTCAGTTCCAGAGCGATTCGCCCAATGAGTCCTTGATATTTAGTCGTTTTCAGCCAATTTTCTGGATTTTTGAAAATTTCACTTTTTTTGTGAAAGTATCCACTAAATGAGGGAATAATATGTGTGAGGGTCCCCCAGGAGAGTTCCAAATGTGTGTGGGTAGAATATATATCCCACGGGGTAAAATTGAAAAAAGTTTAAAAAAATTTTTTCTTACACTTAGTCATTTTTCCGTCATTTATCAGACTTTCAGATAGGGGAAATGTCACTGAGCGTTCCGATTTCAGTTCCAGAGCGATTCGCCCAATGAGTCCTTGACATTTAGTAGTTTTCAGCCAACATTTTGGATTTTTGAAAATTTCACTTTTTTGTGAAAATATCCACTAAATGAAGGAATAATATGTGTGAAGGTACGCCAGTAGAGTTCCAAAAGTGTGTGGGTAGAATACATATCACACGGGGGTAAAACTGAAAAACGTTGAGAAATATTTTTTTTTGGACTTAGTCATTTTTTCGGCGTTTATCAGACTTTCAGATAGGGGAAATGTCAGTGAGCGTTCCGATTTCAGTTCCAGAGCGATTCGCCCAATGAGTCCTTGATATTTAGTCGTTTTCAGCCAATTTTCTGGATTTTTGAAAATTTCACTTTTTTTGTGAAAATATCCACTAAATGAGGGAATAATATGTGTGAGGGTACCCCAGGAGAGTTCCAAATGTGTGTGGGTAGAATATATGTCCCACGGGGGCAAAATTGAAAAAAGTTGAAACATTTTTTTTCTTAGATTTAGTCATTTTTCCGGCATTTATTACACTTTTGGATAGGGCAAATGTCAGTGAGCGTTCCGATTTCAGTTCCAGAGCGATTCGCCCAATGAGTCCTTGATATTATTCATTTTCAGCCAATTTAATGGATTTTTGAAAATTTCACTTTTTTGTGAAAATATCCACTAAATGAGGGAATATTATGTGTGAGGGTACCCCAGGAGAGTTCCAAATGTGTGTGGGTAAAATACATATCCCACGGGGGTAAAATTGAAAAAAGTTGAAATTTTTTTCTTCTTAGACTTAGTCATTTTTCCGGCGTTTATCAGACTTTCAGATAGTGGACATGTCAGTGAGCGTTCCGATTTCAGTTCCAGAGCCATTCGCCCAATGAGTCCTTGATATTTAGTCGTTTTCAGCCAATTTTCTGGATTTTTGAAAATTTCACTTTTTTGTGAAAATATCATCTAAATGAGGGAATAATATGTGTGAAGGTACGCCAGTAGAGTTCCAAAAGTGTGTGGGTAGAATATATATCACACGGGGGTAAAATTGAAAAAAGTTGAAAATCTTTTTTTCTTAGATTTAGTCATTTTTCCGGCGTTTATCAGACTTTCAAATAGGGCAAATGTCAGTGAGCGTTCCGATTTCAGTTCCAGAGCGATTCGCCCAATGAGTCCTTGATATTTAGTCGTTTTCAGACAATTTTCTGGATTTTTGAAAATTTAACTTTTTTGTGAAAATATCCACTAAATGAGGGAATAATATGTGTGAGGGTACCCCAGGAGAGTTCCAAATGTGTGTGGGTAGAATACATATCCCACGGGGGTAAAATTGAAAAAAGTTGAAATTTTTTTCTTCTTAGACTTAGTCATTTTTCCGGCGTTTATCAGACTTTCAGATAGTGGACATGTCAGTTAGCGTTTCGATTTCAGTTCCAGAGCGATTCGCCCAATGAGTCCTTGATATTTAGTCGTTTTCAGCCAATTTTCTGGATTTTTGAAAATTTCACTTTTTTGTGAAAATATCAACTAAATGAGGGAATAATATGTGTGAAGGTACGCCAGTAGAGTTCCAAAAGTGTGTGGGTAGAATATATATCACACGGGGGTAAAATTGAAAAAAGTTGAAAATCTTTTTTTCTTAGATTTAGTCATTTTTCCGGTGTTTATCAGACTTTCAGATAGGGCAAATGTCAGTGAGCGTTCCGATTTCAGTTCCAGAGCAATTCGCCCAATGAGTCCTTGATATTTAGTCATTTTCAGCCAATATTTTGGATTTTTGAAAATTTCACTTTTTCGTGAAAATATCCACTAAATGAGGGAATAATATGTGAGAGGGTACCCCAGGAGAGTTCCAAATGTGTGTGGGTAGAATTTATATCCCACAGGGGTAAAATTGAAAAACGTTGAAAAAATTTTTTTTTGGACTTAGTCATTTTTCCGGCGTTTATTACACTTTTAGATAGGGCCAGTGTCAATGAGCGTTCCGATTTCAGTTCCAGAGCGATTCGCCCAATGAGTCCTTGATATTTATTCATTTTCAGCCAATTTAATGGATTTTTGAAAATTTCACTTTTTTGTGAAAATATCCACTAAATGAGGGAATAATATGTGTGAGGGTACCCCAGGAGAGTTCCAAATGTGTGTGGGTAGAATACATATCCCACGGGGGTAAAATTGAAAAAAGTTGAAAAAATTTTTTTCTTAGACTTAGTCATTTTTCCGGCGTTTATCAGACTTTCAGATAGGGGAAATGTCAGTGAGCGTTCCAATTTCAGTTCCAGAGGTATTCTCTCAATGAGTCCTTGATGTTTAGTCGTTTTCAGCCAATTTTCTGGATTTTTGAAAATTTCACTTTTTTGAGAAAATATCCACTAAAAGAGGGAATAATATGTGTGAGGGTACCCCAGGAGAGTTCCAAATGTGTGTGGGTAGAATATATGTCCCACGGGGGCAAAATTGAAAAAAGTTTAAAAAATTTTTTTCTTAGATTTAGTCATTTTTCCAGCATTTATTACACTTTTGGATAGGGCAAATGTCAGTGAGCGTTCCGATTTCAGTTCCAGAGCGATGCGCCCAATGAGTCCTTGATATTATTCATTTTCAGCCAATTTAATGGATTTTTGAAAATTTCACTTTTTTTGTGAAAGTATCCACTAAATGAGGGAATAATATGTGTGAGGGTACCCGAGGAGAGTTCCAAATGTGTGTCGGTAGAATATATATCCCACGGGGGTAAAATTGAAAAAAGTTTAAAAAAATTTTTTTTTTGTACTTAGTCATTTTTCCGGCGTTTATCAGACTTTCAGTGAGCGTTCCGATTTCAGTTCCAGAGCGATTCGCCCAATGAGTCCTTGATGTTTAGTCGTTTTCAGCCAATTTTCTGGATTTTTGAAAATTTCACTTTTTTGTGAAAATATCCACTAAATGAGGGAAAAAATGTGTGAGGGTACCCCAGGAGAGTTCCAAATGTGTGTGGGTAAAATATATATCCCACGGGGGTAAAATTGAAAAAAGTTGAAAATTTTTTTTTTTTCGACTTAGTCATTTTTCCGGCGTTTATCAGACTTTCAGATAAGGCAAATGTCAGTGAGCGTTCCAATTTCAGTTCCAGAGCGATTCGCCCAATGAGTCCTTGATATTTAGTCGTTTTCAGCCAATTTTCTGGATTTTTGAAAATTTCACTTTTTCGTGAAAATATCCACTAAATGAGGGAATAATATGTGTGAGGGTACCCCAGGAGAGATCCATATGTTTGTGGGTAGAATTTATATCCCACAGGGGTAAAATTGAAAAACGCTGAAAAATTTTTTTTTTGGACTTAGTCATTTTTCCGGCGTTTATCAGACTTTCAGATAGGGGAAATGTCATCGAGCGTTCCGATTTCAGTTCCAGAGCGATTCGCCCAATGAGTCCTTGATATTTAGTCGTTTTCAGCCAATTTTCTGGATTTTTGAAAATTTTACTTTTTTGTGAAAATATCCACTAAATCAGGGAATAATATGTGTGAGGGTACCCCAGGAGAGTTCCAAATGTGTGTGGGTAGAATACATATCCCACGGGGGTAAAATTGAAAAAAGTTGAAATTTTTTTCTTCTTAGACTTAGTCATTTTTCCGGCGTTTATCAGACTTTCAGATAGTGGACATGTCAGTGAGCGTTCCGATTTCAGTTCCAGAGCGATTCGCCTAATGAGTCCTTGATATTTAGTCGTTTTCAGCCAATTTTCTGGATTTTTGAAAATTTCACTTTTTTGTAAAAATATCAACTAAATGAGGGAATAATATGTGTGAAGGTACGCCAGTAGAGTTCCAAAAGTGTGTGGGTAGAATATATATCACACGGGGGTAAAATTGAAAAAAGTTGAAAATCTTTTTTTCTTAGATTTAGTCATTTTTCCGGCGTTTATCAGACTTTCAGATAGGGCAAATGTCAGTGAGCGTTCCGATTTCAGTTCCAGAGCGATTCGCCCAGTGAGTCCTTGATATTTAGTCGTTTTCAGCCAATTTTCTGGATTTTTGAAAATTTCACTTTTTTGTGAAAATATCAACTAAATGATCGAATAATATGTGTGAAGGTACGCCAGTAGAGTTCCAAAAGTGTGTGGGTAGAATATATATCACACGGGGGTAAAATTGAAAAAAGTTGAAAATCTTTTTTTCTTAGATTTAGTCATTTTTCCGGCGTTTATCAGACTTTCAGATAGGGCAAATGTCAGTGAGCGTTCCGATTTCAGTTCCAGAGCGATTCGCCAAATGAGTCCTTGATATTTAATCGTTTTCAGCCAATTTTCTGGATTTTTGAAAATTTTACTTTTTTGTGAAAATATCCACTAAATGAGGGAATAATATGTGTGAGGGTACCCCAGGAGAGTTCCAAATGTGTGTGGGTAGAATACATATCCCACGGGGGTAAAATTGAAAAAAGTTGAAAAAAATTTTTTCTTAGACTTAGTCATTTTTCCGGCGTTTATCAGACTTTCAGATAGAGGAAATGTCAGTGAGCGTTCCGATTTCAGTTCCAGAGCGATTCGCCCAATGCGTCCTTGATATTTAGTCGTTTTCAGCCAATTTTCTGGATATTTGAAAATTTCACTTTTTTGTGAAAATATCCACTAAATGAGGGAATAATATGTGTGAGGGTACCCCAGGAGAGTTCCAAATGTGTGTGGGTAGAATATGTATCCCACGGGGGCAAAATTGAAAAAAGTTGAAAAATTTTTTTCTTACACTTAGTCATTTTTCCGGCGTTTATCAGACTTTCAGATAGGGGAAATGTCAGTGAGCGTTCCGATTTCAGTTCCAGAGCGATTCGCCCAATTAGTCCTTGACATTTAGTCGTTTTCAGCCAACATTTTGGATTTTTGAAAATTTCACTTTTTTGTGAAAATATCCACTAAATGAAGGAATAATATGTGTGAAGGTACGCCAGTAGATTTCCAAAAGTGTGTGGGTAGAATACATATCACACGGGGGTAAAATTGAAAAACGTTGAAAAATATTTTTTTTGGACTTAGTCATTTTTCTGGCGTTTATCAGACTTTCAGATAGGGGAAATGTCAGTGAGCGTTCCGATTTCAGTTCCAGAGCGATTCGCCCAATGAGTCCTTGATATTTAGTAGTTTTCAGCCAATTTTCTGGATTTTTGAAAATTTCACTTTTTTTGTGAAAATATCCACTAAATGAGGGAATAATATGTGTGAGGGTACCCCAGGAGAGTTCCAAATGTGTGTGGGTAGAATATATGTCCCACGGGGGCAAAATTGAAAAAAGTTGAAAAAATTTTTTTCTTAGATTTAGTCATTTTTACGGCATTTATTACACTTTTGGATAGGGCAAATGTCAGTGAGCGTTCCGATTTCAGTTCCAGAGCGATTCGCCCAATGAGTCCTTGATATTATTCATTTTCAGCCAATTTAATGGATATTTGAAAATTTCACTTTTTTGTGAAAATATCCACTAAATGAGGGAATATTATGTGTGAGGGTACCCCAGGAGAGTTCCAAATGTGTGTGGGTAGAATACATATCCCACGGGGGTAAAATTGAAAAAAGTTGAAAATTTTTTTTTCTTAGACTTAGTCATTTTTCCGGCGTTTATCAGACTTTCAGATAGGGGAAATGTCAGTGAGCGTTCCAATTTAAGTTCCAGAGCTATTCTCTCAATGAGTCCTTGATATTTAGTCGTTTTCAGCCAATTTTCTGGATTTTTGAAAATTTCACTTTTTTGTGAAAATATCCACTAAATGAGGGAATAATATGTGTGAAGGTACGCCAGTAGAGTTCAAAAAGTGTGTGGGTAGAATATATATCACACGGGGGTAAAATTGAAAAAAGTTGAAAATCTTTTTTTCTTAGACTTAGTCATTTTTCCGCCGTTTATCAGACTTTCAGATAGGGGAAATGTCAGTGAGCGTTCCAATTTCAGTTCCAGATCTATTCTCTCAATGAGTCCTTGATATTTAGTCGATTTCAGCCAATTTTCTGGATTTTTGAAAATTTCACTTTTTTGTGAAAATATCCACTAAATGAGGGAATATTATGTGTGAAGGTACGCCAGTAGAGTTCAAAAAGTGTGTGGGTAGAATATATATCACACGGGGGTAAAATTGAAAAAAGTTGAAAATCTTTTTTTCTTAGACTTTGTCATTTTACCGGTGTTTATCAGACTTTCAGATAGGGGAAATGTCAGTGAGCGTTCCGATTTCAGTTCCAGAGCGGTTCGCCCAATGAGTCCTTGATATTTAGTCGTTTTCAGCCAATTTTCTGGATATTTGAAAATTTCACTTTTTTGTGAAAATATCCACTAAATGAGGGAATAATATGTGTGAGGGTACCCCAGGAGAGTTCCAAATGTGTGTGGGTAGAATATATATCCCACGGGGGCAAAATTGAAAAAAGTTGAAAAAATTTTTTCTTAGACTTAGTCATTTTTCCGGCGTTTATCAGACTTTCAGATAGGGGAAATGTCAGTGAGCGTAACGATTTCAGTTCCAGAGCGATTCGCCCAATGAGTCCTTGATATTTAGTCGTTTTCAGCCAATTTTCTGGATTTTTGAAAATTTCACTTTTTTTGTGAAAGTATCCACTAAATGAGGGAATAATATGTGTGAGGGTCCCCCAGGAGAGTTCCAAATGTGTGTGGGTAGAATACATATCACACGGGGGTAAAATTGAAAAACGTTGAAAAATATTTTTTTTGGACTTAGTCATTTTTCTGGCGTTTATCACACTTTCAGATAGGGGAAATGTCAGTGAGCGTTCCGATTTCAGTTCCAGAGCGATTCGCCCAATGAGTCCTTGATATTTAGTCGTTTTCAGCCAATTTTCTGGATTTTTGAAAATTTCACTTTTTTTGTGAAAATATCCACTAAATGAGGGAATAATATGTGTGAGGGTACCCCAGGAGAGTTCCAAATGTGTGTGGGTAGAATATATGTCCCACGGGGGCAAAATTGAAAAAAGTTGAAAAAATTTTTTTCTTAGATTTAGTCATTTTTACGGCATTTATTACACTTTTGGATAGGGCAAATGTCAGTGAGCGTTCCGATTTCAGTTCCAGAGCGATTCGCCCAATGAGTCCTTGATATTATTCATTTTCAGCCAATTTAATGGATATTTGAAAATTTCACTTTTTTGTGAAAATATCCACTAAATGAGGGAATATTATGTGTGAGGGTACCCCAGGAGAGTTCCAAATGTGTGTGGGTAGAATACATATCCCACGGGGGTAAAATTGAAAAAAGTTGAAAAATTTTTTTTCTTAGACTTAGTCATTTTTCCGGCGTTTATCAGACTTTCAGATAGGGGAAATGTCAGTGAGCGTTCCAATTTAAGTTCCAGAGCTATTCTCTCAATGAGTCCTTGATATTTAGTCGTTTTCAGCCAATTTTCTGGATTTTTGAAAATTTCACTTTTTTGTGAAAATATCCACTAAATGAGGGAATAATATGTGTGAAGGTACGCCAGTAGAGTTCAAAAAGTGTGTGGGTAGAATATATATCACACGGGGGTAAAATTGAAAAAAGTTGAAAATCTTTTTTTCTTAGACTTAGTCATTTTTCCGGCGTTTATCAGACTTTCAGATAGGGGAAATGTCAGTGAGCGTTCCAATTTCAGTTCCAGATCTATTCTCTCAATGAGTCCTTGATATTTAGTCGATTTCAGCCAATTTTCTGGATTTTTGAAAATTTCACTTTTTTGTGAAAATATCCACTAAATGAGGGAATATTATGTGTGAAGGTACGCCAGTAGAGTTCAAAAAGTGTGTGGGTAGAATATATATCACACGGGGGTAAAATTGAAAAAAGTTGAAAATCTTTTTTTCTTAGACTTTGTCATTTTACCGGTGTTTATCAGACTTTCAGATAGGGGAAATGTCAGTGAGCGTTCCGATTTCAGTTCCAGAGCGGTTCGCCCAATGAGTCCTTGATATTTAGTCGTTTTCAGCCAATTTTCTGGATTTTTGAAAATTTCACTTTTTTGTGAAAATATCCACTAAATGAGGGAATAATATGTGTGAGGGTACCCCAGGAGAGTTCCAAATGTGTGTGGTAGAATATATATCCCACGGGGGCAAAATTGAAAAAAGTTGAAAAAATTTTTTCTTAGACTTAGTCATTTTTCCGGCGTTTATCAGACTTTCAGATAGGGGAAAAGTCAGTGAGCGTAACGATTTCAGTTCCAGAGCGATTAGCCCAATGAGTCCTTGATATTTAGTCGTTTTCAGCCAATTTTCTGGATTTTTGAAAATTTCACTTTTTTTGTGAAAGTATCCACTAAATGAGGGAATAATATGTGTGAGGGTCCCCCAGGAGAGTTCCAAATGTGTGTGGGTAGAATACATATCACACGGGGGTAAAATTGAAAAACGTTGAAAAATATTTTTTTTTGGACTTAGTCATTTTTTCGGCGTTTATCAGACTTTCAGATAGTGGACATGTCAGTGAGCGTTCCGATTTCAGTTCCAGAGCGATTCGCCCAATGAGTCCTTGATATTTAGTCGTTTTCAGCCAATTTTCTGGATTTTTGAAAATTTCACTTTTTTGTGAAAATATCAACTAAATGAGGGAATAATATGTGTGAAGGTACGCCAGTAGAGTTCCAAAAGTGTGTGGGTAGAATATATATCACACGGGGGTAAAATTGAAAAAAGTTGAAAATCTTTTTTTCTTAGATTTAGTCATTTTTCCGGCGTTTATCAGACTTTCAGATAGGGCAAATGTCAGTGAGCGTTCCGATTTCAGTTCCAGAGCGATTCGCCCAATGAGTCCTTGATATTTAGTCGTTTTCAGCCAATTTTCTGGATTTTTGAAAATTTTACTTTTTTGTGAAAATATCCACTAAATGAGGGAATAATATGTGTGAGGGTACCCCAGGAGAGTTCCAAATGTGTGTGGGTAGAATACGTATCCCACGGGGGTAAAATTGAAAAAAGTTGAAATTTTTTTCTTCTTAGACTTAGTCATTTTTCCGGCGTTTATCAGACTTTCAGATAGTGGACATGTCAGGTAGCGTTCCGATTTCAGTTCCAGAGCGATTCGCCCAATGAGTCCTTGATATTTAGTCGTTTTCAGCCAATTTTCTGGATTTTTGAAAATTTCACTTTTTTGTGAAAATATCAACTAAATGAGGGAATAGTATGTGTGAAGGTACGCCAGTAGAGTTCCAAAAGTGTGTGGGTAGAATATATATCACACGGGGGTAAAATTGAAAAAAGTTGAAAATCTTTTTTTCTTAGATTTAGTCATTTTTCCGGTGTTTATCAGACTTTCAGATAGGGCAAATGTCAGTGAGCGTTCCGATTTCAGTTCCAGAGCAATTCGCCCAATGAGTCCTTGATATTTAGTCGTTTTCAGCCAATATTTTGGATTTTTGAAAATTTCACTTTTTCGTGAAAATATCCACTAAATGAGGGAATAATATGTGTGAGGGTACCCCAGGAGAGTTCCAAATGGGTGTGGGTAGAATTTATATCCCACAGGGGTAAAATTGAAAAACGTTGAAAAAATTTTTTTTTGGACTTAGTCATTTTTCCGGCGTTTATTACACTTTTAGATAGGGCCAGTGTCAATGAGCGTTCCGATTTCAGTTCCAAAGCGATTCGCCCTATGAGTCCTTGATATTTATTCATTTTCAGCCAATTTAATGGATTTTTGAAAATTTCACTTTTTTGTGAAAATATCCACTTAATGAGGGAATAATATGTGTGAGGGTACCCCAGGAGAGTTCCAAATGTGTGTGGGTAGAATACATATCCCACGGGGGTAAAATTGAAAAAAGTTGAAAAAAATTTTTTCTTAGACTTAGTCATTTTTCCGGCGTTTATCAGACTTTCAGATAGGGGAAATGTCAGTGAGCGTTCCAATTTCAGTTCCAGAGCTATTCTCTCAATGAGTCCTTGATGTTTAGTCGTTTTCAGCCAATTTTCTGGAATTTTGAAAATTTCACTTTTTTGAGAAAATATCCACTAAAAGAGGGAATAATATTTGTGAGGGTACCCCAGGAGAGTTCCAAATGTGTGTGGGTAGAATATATGTCCCACGGGGGCAAAATTGAAAAAAGTTTAAAAAATTTTTTTCTTAGATTTAGTCATTTTTCCAGCATTTATTACACTTTTGGATAGGGCAAATGTCAGTGAGCGTTCCGATTTCAGTTCCAGAGCGATGCGCCCAATGAGTCCTTGATATTATTCATTTTCAGCCAATTTAATGGATTTTTGAAAATTTCACTTTTTTTGTGAAAGTATCCACTAAATGAGGGAATAATATGTGTGAGGGTACCCGAGGAGAGTTCCAAATGTGTGTGGGTAGAATATATATCCCACGGGGGTAAAATTGAAAAAAGTTTAAAAAAATTTTTTTTTGTACTTAGTCATTTTTCCGGCGTTTATCAGACTTTCAGTGAGCGTTCCGATTTCAGTTCCAGAGCGATTCGCCCAATGAGTCCTTGATGTTTAGTCGTTTTCAGCCAATTTTCTGGATTTTTGAAAATTTCACTTTTTTGTGAAAATATCCACTAAATGAGGGAAAAAATGTGTGAGGGTACCCCAGGAGAGTTCCAAATGTGTGTGGGTAGAATATATATCCCACGGGGGTAAAATTGAAAAAAGTTGAAAATTGTTTTTTTTTCGACTTAATCATTTTTCCGGCGTTTATCAGACTTTCAGATAAGGCAAATGTCAGTGAGCATTCCAATTTCAGTTCCAGAGCGATTCGCCCAATGAGTCCTTGATATTTATTCATTTTCAGCCAATTTTCTGGATTTTTGAAAATTTCACTTTTTTGTGAAAATATCAACTAAATGAGGGAATAATATGTGTGAAGGTACGCCAGTAGAGTTCCAAAAGTGTGTGGGTAGAATATATATCACACGGGGGTAAAATTGAAAAAAGTTGAAAATCTTTTTTTCTTAGATTTAGTCATTTTTCCGGCGTTTATCAGAATTTCAGATAGGGCAAATGTCAGTGAGCGTTCCGATTTCAGTTCCAGAGCGATTCGCCCAATGAGTCCTTGATATTTAATCGTTTTCAGCCAATTTTCTGGATTTTTGAAAATTTTACTTTTTTGTGAAAATATCCACTAAATGAGGGAATAATATGTGTAAGGGTAACCCAGGAGAGTTCCAAATGTGTGTGGGTAGAATATATATCCCACTGGGGTAAAATTGAAAAAAAGTTGAAAAAATTTTTTTTTTGGACTTAGTCATTTTTTAGGAGTTTATCAGACGTTCAGAGAGGTAGAATGACAGTGAGTGTTCCGATTTCATTTCCAGAGCGATTCGCCCAATGAGTCCTTGATATTTATTCGTTTTCTGCCATTATTTTGGATTTTTGAAAATGTCACTTTTTATTGAAAATATCCACTAAATGAGGGAATAATATGTGTGAGGGTATCCCAGGAGAGTTCCAATTGTGTGTGGGTAGCATATAAATCATACGGGGTTAAAATAAAAAAAAAATGGAAAATTTTTTTTTTTTCGACTTAGTCATTTTTCCGGCGTTTAGCAAACTTTCAGATAGGGAAATGTCAGTGAGCGTTCCAATTTCAGTTCCAGAGGGATTCGCCCAATGAGTCCTTGATATTTAGTCGTTTTCAGCCAATTTTTTGGATTTTTGAAAAATGCACTTTTTTGTGAAAATATCCACTAAATGAGGGAATAATATGTGTGAGGTACCCCAGGCGAGTTCCAAATGTGTGTGGGTAGAATACATATCCCACGGGGGTAAAATTGAAAAAAGTAAAAAAATTTTTTTTTTGGACTTAGTCATTTTTCCGGCGTTTATCAGACTTTCAGATAGGGCAAATGTCAGTGAGCATTCCGATTTCAGTTCCAGAGTGATTCTCCCAATGAGTCCTTGATATTTAGTCATTTTCAGCCAATTTTCTAAATTTTTGAAAATTTCACTTTTTTGAGAAAATATCCGCTTAATGAGGGAACAATAAGTGTGAGGGTACCCCAGGAGAGTTCCAAATGTGTGTGGGTAGAATATATATCCCACGGGGGTAAAATTGAAAAAAATTTTTTTGGACTTAGTCATTTTTCAGGCGTTTATCAGACTTTCAGGGAGTAGAAATGCAGTGAATGTTTCGATTTTAGTTCCAGAGTGATTATCCCAATGAGTCCTTGATATTTAGTCATTTTCAGCCAATTTTCTAAATTTTTGAAAATTTCACTTTTTTGGGAAAATATCCGCTTAATGAGGGAACAATATGTGTGAGGGTACCCCAGGAGAGTTCGAAATGTGTGTGGGTAGAATATATATCCCACAGGGGTAAAATTGAAAAAGGTTGAATTTTTTTTTTTTTTGGGACTTAGTCATTTTTCCGGCGTTTATCAGACTTTCAGATAGGGCAAATGTCAGTGAGCGTTCCGATTTCAGTTCCAGAGCGATTCGCCCAATGAGTCCTTGATATTTAGTCGTTATCAGGCAATTTTCTGGATTTTTGAAAATTTCACTTTTTTGTGAAAATATCCACTAAATGAGGGAATAATATGTGTGAGGGTACCACAGGAGAGTTCCAAATGTGTGTGGGTAGAATATATATCCCACGGGGGTAAAATTGAAAAAAGTTGAAATTTTTTTTTTTTTTTGACTTAGTCATTTTTCTGGCGTTTATCATACTTTCAGATAGGGGAAATGTCAGTGAGAGTTCCGATTTCAGTTCCAGAGCGATTCGCCCAATGAGTCCTTGATATTTAGTCGTTTTCAGCCAATTTTCTGGAATTTTGAAAATTTCACTTTTTTGTGACAAAATGAGGGAATAATATGTGTGAGAGTACCCCAGGAGAGTTCCAAATGTGTGTGGGTAGAATATATATCCCACGGGGGTAAAATTGAAAGAAGTTGAAAAAATTTTTTTTTTGGACTTAGTCATTTTTCCGGCGTTTATCAGACTTTCAGATTGGGGAAATGTCAGTGAGCGCTCCGATTTCAGTTCCAGAGCGATTCGCCCAATGAGTCCTTGATATTTAGTCGTTTTCAGGCAATTTTCTGGAATTTTGAAAATTTCACTTTTTTGTGACTAAATGAGGGAATAATATGTGCGAGGGTTCCCCAGGAGAGTTCCAAATATGTGTGGGTAGAATATATATCCCACGGGGGTAAAATTGAAAAAAGTTGAAAAAAATTTTTTTTTTTGGACTTAGGCATTTTTCTTTCGTTTATCAGACTTTCAGATAGGGGAAATGTCAGTGAGTGTTCCGATTTCAGTTCCAGAGCTATTCGCCCAATGAGTCCTTGATATTTAGTCGTTTTCAGCCAATTTTCTGGATTTTTGAAAATTTCACTTTTTTGTGAAAATATCCACTAAATGAGGGAATAATATGTGTGATGGTACTCCAGGAGAGTTCCAAATGTGTGTGGGTAGAATATATATCCCACGGGGGTAAAATTAAAAAAAGTTGAAATTTTTATTTATTTTTTGACTTAGTCATTTTTCTGGCGTTTATCAGACTTTCAGATAGGGGAAATGTCAGTGAGCGTTCCGATTTCAGTTCCAGAGCGATTCGCCCAATGAGTCCTTGATATTTAGTCGTTTTCAGCCAATTTTCTGGAATTTTGAAAATTTCACTTTTTTGTGACTAAATGAGGGAATAATATGTGTGACAGTACCCCAGGAGAGCTCCAAATGAGTGTGGGTAGAATATATATCCCACGGGGATAAAATTGTAAAAAGTTGAAATTTTTTTTTTTGGATTTAGTCATTTTTCCGGCGTTTATCAGACCTTCAGATAGGGGAAATGTCAGTGAGCATTCCGATTTCAGTTCCAGAGCTATTCGTTCGATGAGTCGTTGATATTTAGTCGTTTTCAGCCAATTTTCTGGATTTTTGAAAATTTCACTTTTTTGTGACTAAATGAGGGAATAATATGTGTGAGGGTTCCCCAGGAGAGTTCCAAATGTGTGTGGGTAGAATATATATCCCACGGGGGTAAAATTGAAAAAAGTTGAACATTTTTTTTTTTTTGACTTAGTCATTTTTCTGGCGTTTATCAGACTTTCAGATAGGGCAAATGTCAGTGAGCGTTCCGATTTCAGTTCCAGAGCGATTCGCCCAATGAGTCCTTGATATTTAGTCGTTTTCAGCCAATTTTCTGGAATTTTGAAAATTTCACTCTATTGTGACTAAATGAGGGAATAATATGTGCGAGGGTTCCCCAGGAGAGTTCCAAATATGTGTGGGTAGAATATATATCCCACGGGGGTAAAATTGAAAAAAGTTGAAAAAAAATTTTTTTTTTGGACTTAGGCATTTTTCTGGCGTTTATCAGACTTTCAGATAGGGGAAATGTCAGTGAGTGTTCCGATTTCAGTTCCAGAGCTATTCGCCGGATGAGTCCTTGATATTTCGTCATTTTCAGGCAATTTTCTGAATTTTTGAAAATTTCAATTTTTTGTGAAAATATCCACTAAATGAGGGAATAATATATGTGATGATACCCCAGGAGAGTTACAAATGTGTGTGGGTAGAATATATATCCCACAGGGGTAAAATTGAAAAAGGTTGAATTTTTTTTTTTTTGGGACTTAGTCATTTTTCCGGCGTTTATCAGACTTTCAGATAGGGCAAATGTCAGTGAGCGCTCCCATCTCAGTTAAAGAGCAATTCGCCAAATGAGTCCTTGATATTTAGTCGTTTTCAGCCAATTTTCTGGATTTTTGAAAATTTCACTTTTTTGTGACTAAATGAGGGAATAATATGTGTGAGGGTTCCCCAGGAGAGTTACAAATGTGTGTGGGTAGAATATATATCCCACAGGGGTAAAATTGAAAAAAGTTGAAAAAATTTTTTTTTTGGACTTAGTCATTTTTCCGGCGTTTATCAGACTTTCAGATAGGGGAAATATCAGTGAGCATTCCGATTTCAGTTCCAGAGCGATTCGTCCATTGAGTCCTTGATATTTAGTCATTTTCAGCCAATTTTCTGGATTTTTGAAAATTTCACTTTTTTATTTAAATATCCACTAAATAAGGGAATATGTGTGAGGGTACCCCAGGAGAGTTACAAATGTGTGTGGGTAGAATATATATCCCACGGGGGTAAAATTGAAAAAAGTTGAAATTTTTTTTTTTTTTGGACTTAGTCATTTTTCCGGCGTTTATCAGACTTTCAGATAGGGGAAATGTCAGTGAGCGTTCCAATTTCATTTCCAGAGCGATTCGCCAAATGAGTCCTTGATATCTTGTCGTTTTCAGCCAATTTTCTGGATTTTTGAAAATTTCACTTCTTTGTGAAAATATCCACTAAATGAGGGAATAATATGTGTGAGGGTACCCCAGGAGAGTTCCAAATGTGTGTGGATAGAATATATATCCCACGGGGGTAAAATTGAAAAAAGTTGAAAAATTTTTTTTTTTGGATTTAGTCATTTTTCCGGCGTTTATCAGACTTTCAGATAGGGGAAATGTCAGTGAGTGCTCCGATTTCAGTTGCAGAGCGATTCGTCGGATGAGTCCTTAATATTTTGTCGTTTTCAGGCAATTTTCTGAGTTTTTGAAAAATTTCACTTTTTTGTGAAAATATCCACTAAATGAGGGAATAATACGTGTGAGGGTACCCCAGGAGAGCTCCAAATGTGTGTGGGTAGAATATATATCCCACGGGGGTAAAATTGAAAGAAGTTGAAAAAAAATTTTTTTTGGACTTAGTCATTTTTCCGCTGTTTATCAGACTTTCAGATAGGGGAAATGTCAGTGAGCGTTCCGATTTCAGTTAAAGAGCTATTCGCCGGATGAGTCCTTGATATTTTGTCATTTTCAGGCAATTTTTCTGAATTTTTGAAAATTTCAATTTTTTGTGAAAATATCCACTAAATGAGGGAATAATATGTGTGATGGTACCCCAGGAGAGTTACAAATGTGTGTGTGTAGAATATATATCCCACGGGGGTAAAATTGAAAGAAATTGAAAAAAAATTTTTTTTGGACTTAGTCATTTTTCCGGCGTTTATCAGACTTTCAGATTGAGGAAATGTCAGTGAGTGCTCCGATTTCAGTTCCAGCGCGATTCGCCCAATGAGTCCTTGATATTTAGTCGTTTTCAGCCAATTTTCTGGATTTTTGAAAATTTCACTTCTTTGTGAAAATATCCACTAAATGAGGGAATAATATGTGTGAGGCTACCCCAGGAGAGTTCCAACAGTGTGTGGGTAGAATATATATCCCACGGGGGTAAAAATGAAAGAAATTGAAAAAAATTTTTTTTTGGACTTAGTCATTTTTCCGGCGTTTATCAGACTTTCAGATTGAGGAAATGTCAGTGAGTGCTCCGATTTCAGTTCCAGAGCAATGCGCCCAATGAGTCCTTAATATTTAGCCGTTTTCAGCCAATTTTCTTGATTTTTGAAAATTTCATTTTTTGTGAAAATATCCACTAAATGAGGGAATAATATGTGTGAGGGTACCCCAGGAGAGCTCCAAATGTGTGTGGGTAGAATATATATCCCACGGGGGTAAAATTGAAAGAAATTTAAAAAAATTTTTTTTTGGACTTAGTCATTTTTCCGGCGTTTATCAGATTTTCAGATTGGGGAAATGTCAGTGAGTGCTCCGATTTCAGTTCCAGAGTGATTCGCCCAATGAGTCCTTAATATTTAGTCGTTTTCAGCCAATTTTCTGGATTTTTGAAAATTTCACTTTTTTGTGACTAAATGAGGGAATAATATGTACCCCAGGAGAGTTCCAAATGTGTGTGGGTAGAATATATATCCCACGGGGGTAAAATTGAAAGAAATTGAAAAAAAATTTTTTTTGGACTTAGTCATTTTTCCGGCGTTTATCAGATTTTCAGATTGGGGAAATGTCAGTGAGTGCTCCGATTTCAGTTCCAGAGTGATTCGCCCAATGAGTCCTTAATATTTAGTCGTTTTCAGCCAATTTTCTGGATTTTTGAAAATTTCACTTTTTTGTGACTAAATGAGGGAATAATATGTACCCCAGGAGAGTTCCAAATGTGTGTGGGTAGAATATATATCCCAGGGGGTAAAATTGAAAAAAGTTGAAAAAATTTTTTACGGACTTAGTCATTTTTCCGGCGTTTATCAGACTTTCAGATAGGGGAAATGACAGTGAGCATTCCGATTTCAGTTCCAGAGCGATTCGTCGGATGAGTCCTTAATATTTTGTCGTTTTCAGTCAATTTTCTGAATTTTTGAAAATTTCTTTTTTTTTCGAAAATATCCACTAAATCAGGGAATAATATGTGTGAGGGTACCCCAGGAGAGCTCCAAATGTGTGTTGGTAGAATATATATCCCACGGTGGTAAAATTGAAAGAAGTTGAAAAAATTTTTTTTTGGACTTAGTCATTTTTCCGTCATTTATCAGACTTTCAGATAGGGGAAATGTCAGTGAGCATTCCGATTTCAGTTCCAGAGCGATTCGTCGGATGAGTCCTTAATATTTTGTCGTTTTCAGTCAATTTTCTGAGTTTTTGAAAATTTCACTTTTTTGTGAAAATATCCACTAAATGAGGGAATAATATGTGTGAGGGTACCCCAGGAGAATTCCAAATGTGTGTGAGTAGAATATATATCCCACGGGGGTAAAATTTAAAAAAGTTGAAAACATTTTTTTTCGGACTTTGTCATTTTTCCCGCGTTCATCAGACTTTCAGATACGGGAAATGTCAGTGAGTGCTCCGATTTCAGTTCCAGAGCTATTCGCCGGATGAGTCCTTGATATTTCGTAATTTTCAGGCAATTTTCTGAACTTTTGAAAATTTCACTTTTTTGTGAAAATATCCACTAAATGAGGGAATAATATGTGTGAGGGTACCCCAGGAGAATTCCAAATGTGTGTGGATAGAATATATATCCCACGGGGGTAAAATTGAAAAAAGTTGAAAAATTTTTTTTGGGGGATTTAGTCATTTTTCCGGTGTTTATCAGACTTTCAGATAGGGGAGATGTCAGTGAGCATTCCGATTTCAGTTCCAGAGCGATTCACCCAATCAGTCCTAGATATTCAGTCGTTTTCAGCTAATTTTCTGGATTTTTGAAAATTTCATTTTTTTGTGAAAATATCCACTAAATGAGGGAGTAATATGTGTGAGGGTACCCCAGGAGAGCTCCAAATGTGTGTGGTTACAATATATATCCCACGGGGGTGAAATTGAAAAAAGTTGAAAAATTTTTTTTTTTGGACTTAGTCATTTTTCCGGCGTTTAGCAGACTTTCAGATAGGGGAAATGACAGTGAGCATTCCGATTTCAGTTCCAGAGCTATTCGCCAGATGAGTCCTTGATATTTCGTCATTTTCAGGCAATTTTCTTTATTTTTGAAAATTTCACTTTTTTTTGAAAATATCCACTAAATGAGGGAATAATATGTGTGAGGGTACCCCAGGAGAATTCCAAATGTGTGTGGATAGAATATATATCCCACGGGGGTAAAATTGAAAAAAGTTGAAAATTTTTTTTTGGATTTAGTCATTTTTCCGGCGTTTATCAGACTTTCAGATAGGGGAGATGTCAGTGAGCATTCCGATTTCAGTTCCAGAGCGATTCACCCAATGAGTCCTTGATATTCAGTCGCTTTCTGCCAATTTTCTGGATTTTTGAAAATTTCACTTTTTTGTGAAAATATCCACTAAATGAGGGAATAATATGTGTGAGGGTACCCCAGGAGAATTCTATATGTGTGTGGATAGAATATATATCCCACGGGGGTAAAATTGAAAAAAGTTGAAAAATTTTTTTTGGATTTAGTCATTTTTCCGGCGTTTATCAGACTTTCAGATAGGGGAAATGTCAGTGAGCATTCCGATTTCAGTTCCAGAGCGATTCGCCCAATGAGTCCTTGCTATTTAGTCGTTTTCAGCCAATTTTCTGGATTTTTGAAAATTTCACTTTTTTGTGAAAATATCCACTAAATGAGGGAATAATATGTGTGATGGTACCCCAGGAGAGTTACAAATGTGTGTGGGTTGAATATATATCCCACGGGGGTAAAACTAAAAAGTTGAAAAAATATTTTTTTGAGACTTAGTCATTTTTCCGGCGTTTATCAGACCTTCAGATTGGGGAAATGTCAGTGAGAATTCCAATTTCAGTTCCTGAGCGATTCGTCAGATGAGTCCTTAATATTTTATCGTTTTCAGGCAATTTTCTGAATTTTTGAAAATTTCACTTTTTTGTGAAAATATCCACTAAATGAGGGAATAATATGTGTGAGGGTACCCCAGGAGAGTTACAAATGTGTGTGGGTAGAATATATATCCCACGGGGGTAAAATTGAAAGAAGTTGAAAAAAAATTTTTTTTGGACTTAGTCATTTTTCTGTCGTTTATCAGACTTTCAGATAGGGAAAATGTCAGTGAGCATTCCGATTTCAGTTCCAGAGCGATTTGTCAGATGAGTCCTTAATATTTTATCGTTTTCAGGCAATTTTCTGAATTTTTGAATATTTCACTTTTTTGTGAAAATATCCACTAAATGAGGGAATAATATGTGTGAGGGTACCCCAGGAGAGTTCCAAATGTGTGTGAGTAGAATATATATCCCACGGGGGTAAAATTTAAAAAAGTTGAAAAAAATTTTTTGGGGACTTTTTCATTTTTCCCTCGTTTATCAGAGTTTCAGATAGGGGAAATGTCAGTGAGTGCTCCGATTTCAGTTCCAGAGCGATTCGCCCAATGAGTCCTTGATATTTAGTCGTTTTCAGCCAATTTTCTGGATTTTTGAAAATTTCACTTTTTTGTGAAAATATCCATTAAATGAGGGAATAATATGTGTGAGGGTACCCCAGGAGAGCTCCAAATGTGTGTGGGTAGAATATATATCCCACGGGGGTAAAATTGAAAGAAGTTGAAAAAAAATTTTTTTGGACTTAGTCATTTTTCCGGCGTTTATCAGACTTTCAGATTTGGGAAATGTCATTGAGCGTTCTGATTTCAGTTCCAGAGCGATTCGCCCAATGAGTCCTTGATATTTAGTCGTTTTCAGCCAATTTTCAGAATTTTTGAAAATTTCACTTTTTTGTGAAAATATCCACTAAATGATGGAATAATTTGTGTGAGGGTACCTCAGGAGAGTTCCAAATGTGTGTGGGTAGAATATATATCCCACGGGGGTAAAATTGAAATAAGTTGAAATTATTTTTTTTTTTGGACTTAGTCATTTTTCCGGCGTTTATCAGACTTTCAGATAGGGGAAATGTCAGTGAGCGCTCCGATTTCAGTTTCAGAGCGATTCGCCCAATGAGTCCTTGATATTTATTCGTTTTCAGCCAATTTTCTGGATTTTTGAAAATGTCACTTTTTTGGGAAAATATCCACTAAATGAGGGAATAATATGTGTGAGGCTACCCCAGGAGAGTTCCAAATGTGTGTGGGTAGAATATATATACACGGTGGTAAAATTGTAAAAAGTTGAAAAATTTTTTTTTTTGGACTTAGTCATTTTTCCGGCGTTTATCAGACTTTCAGATAGGGGAAATGTCAGTGAGCATTCCGATTTCAGTTCCAGAGCGATTCGCCCAATGAGTCCTTGATATTTAGTTGTTTTCAGCCAATTTTCTGGATTTTTTAAAATTTCACTTTTTTGTGACAATATCCACTAAATGAGGGAATAATATGTGTGAGGGTACCCCAGGAGAGTTCCAAATGTGTGTGGGAAGAATATGTATCCCACGGGGGTAAAATTGAAAAAAGTTGAAAATTTTTTTTTTTTTTGGACTTAGTCATTTTTCTGGCGTTTATCAGACTTTCAGATAGGGGAAATGTCAGTGAGCGCTCCGATTTCAGTTCCAGAGCGATTCGCCCAATGAGTCCTTGATATTTAGTCGTTTTCAGCCAATTTTCTGGATTTTTGAAAATTTCACTTTTTTGTGAAAATATCCACTAAATGAGGGAATAATATGTGTGAGGGTATCCCAGGAGCGCTCCAAATGTGTGTGGGTAGAATATATATCCCACGGGGGTGAAATTGAAAAAAGTTGAAAACAATTTTTTTTTGGACTTAGACATTTTTCCGGCGTTTATCAGACTTTCAGATAGGGGAAATGTCAGTGAGCGTAATGATTTCAGTTACAGAGCGATTCGCCCAATGAGTCCTTGATATTTAGTCGTTTTCAGCCAATTTTCTGGATTTTTGAAAATTTCACTTTTTTTGTGAAAATATCCACTAAATGAGGGAATAATATGTGTGAGTGTACCCCAGGAGAGTTCCAAATGTGTGTGGATAGAATATACAGTGCCTACAAGTAGTATTCAACCCCCTGCAGATTTAGCTGGTTTGATAAGATGCAAATAAGTTAGAGCCTTCAAACTGCAAACGAGAGTAGGTTTTATGAACAGAAGCATAAATCTTACAAACCAAAAAGTTATGTTGCTCAGTTGAATTTTATTAAATTTTAAACATAAAAGTGTGGGTCAATTATTATACAACCCCTATGTTTAATATTTTGTGGAATAACCCTTGTTTGCAATTACAGCTAATAATCGTCTTTTATAAGACCTGATCAGGCCGGCACTGGTCTGTGGAGTTATCTTGGCCCACTGCTCCATGCAGATCTTCTCCAAGTTATCTAGGTTCTTTGGGTGTCTCATGTGGACTTTATTCTTGAGCTCCTTCCACAAGTTTTCAATTGGGTTAAGGTCAGTAGACTGACTAGGCCACTCCAACACCTTGACTTTTTCCCTCTTGAACCAGGCCTTGGTTTTCTTGGCTGTGTGCTTTTGGTCGTTGTCTTGTTGGAAGATGAAATTACGGCCCATCTTAAGATCCTTGTTGGAGTAGCGGAGGTTCTTGGCCAAAATCTCCAGGTAGGCCTTGCTATCCATCTTCCCATGGATGCGGACCAGATGGCCAGGCCCCTTGGCAGAGAAACAGCCCCACAGCATGATGCTGCCACCACCATGCTTGACTGTAGGGATGGTATTCTTGGGGTCGTATGCAGTGCCATCCAGTCTCCAAACGTCACGTGTTTGGTTGGCACCAAAGATCTCAATCTTGGTCTCATCAGACCATAGAACCTTGAACCAGTCTGTCTCAGAGTCCTCCAAGTGATCATGAGCAAACTGTAGACGAGCCTTGACATGACGCTTTGAAAGTAAAGGTACCTTAAAGGCTCGTCTGGAACGGAGACCATTGCGGTGGAGTACGTTACTTATGGTATTGACTGAAACCAATGTCCCCACTGCCATGAGATCTTCCCGGAGCTCCTTCCTTGTTGTCCTTGGGTTAGCCTTGACTCTTCGGACAAGCCTGGCCTCGGCACGGGAGGACACTTTCAAAGGCTGTCCAGGCCGTGGAAGGCTAACAGTAGTTTCATAAGCCTTCCACTTACGGATGATGCTCCCAACAGTGGAGACAGGTAGGCCCAACTCCTTGGAAAGGGATTTGTACCCCTTGCCAGCCTTGTGACCCTCCACGATCTTGTCTCTGATGGCCTTGGAATGCTCCTTTGTCTTTCCCATGTTGACCATGTCTGAGTGCTGTTCACAAGTTTGGGGAGGGTCTTAAATAGTCAGAAAAGGCTGGCAAAAGAGATCTTTAATCCACACATGTGAAGCTCATAATTCTTGGTGCCTGAACTACTTCTTAATACTTTAGAGGGACCAAACAGAATTCTTGTGGTTTGAGGGGTTGAATAATAAATGACACTCTGAATAAACTTTTAACGTTTAAAAAAAAAAGAAAAAAAAGTTGCTGCAGTGCATTTCCCACTTCCAGGCTGATCTACAGTACAAATGTCACAATGCCAAGTTAATTCCGCATGTGTCAATCAGCTAAATCTGCAGGGGGTTGAATACTATTTGTAGGCACTGTATATCCCACGGGGGTAAAGTAGAAAAAAGTTGAAAAATATTTGTTTTGGACTTAGTCATTTTTCCGGCGTTTATCAGACTTTCAGATTGGGGAAATGTCAGTGAGCATTCCGATTTTAGTTCCAGAGCGATTCGTCGGATGAGTCCTTAATATTTTGTCGTTTTCAGGCAATTTTCAGAATTTTTGAAAATTTCACTTTTTTGTGAAAATATCCACTAAATGAGGGAATAATATGTGTGAGGGTACTCCAGGACAGTTCCAAATGTGTGTGGGTAGAATATATATCCCACGGGGTAAAATTGAAAAAAGTTTAAAAAAATTTTTTTTAGACTTAGTCATTTTCTGGTGTTTATCAGACTTTCAGATAGGGGAAATGTCAGTGATTGCTCCGATTTCAGTTCCAGAGTGATTCCCCCAATGAGTCCTTGATATTTAGTCGTTTTCAGCCAATTTTCTGGATTTTTGAAAATTTCACTTTTTTTGTGAAAATATCCACTAAATGAGGGAATAATATGTGTGAGGGTACCCTAGGAGAGTTACAAATGTGTGTGGGTAGAATATATATCCCACGGGGGTAAAATTGAAAAAAGTTGACATTTTTTTTTTTTTTTTGGACTTAGGCATTTTTCTGGCGTTTATCAGACTTTCAGATAGGGGAAATGTCAGTGAGTGCTCCCATTTCAGTTCCAGAGCGATTCGCCCAATGAGTCCTTGATATTTAGTCGTTTTCAGCCAATTTTCTGGATTTTTGAAAATTTCACTTTTTTGTGAAAATATCCACTAAATGAGGGAATAATATGTGTGACGGTACCCCAGGAGAGCTCCAAATGTGTGTGGGTAGAATATATATCCCACAGGGGTAAAATTGAAAAAAGTTGAAAAAAATTTGTTTTTTGGACTTAGTCATTTTTCCGGCGTTTATCAGACTTTCAGATAGTGCAAATGTCAGTGAGCGTTCCGATTTCAGTTCCAGAGCTGTTCGCCGGATGAGTCCTTGATATTTCGTCATTTTCAGGCAATTTTCTGAATTTTTGAAAATTTCACTTTTTTGCGAAAATATCCGCTAAATGAGGGAATAATATGTGTGAGGGTACACCAGGAGAGTTCCAAATGTGTTTGGGTAGTATATATATCCCACGGGGCTAAAATTGAAAAAAGTTGAAAAAAATTTTTTTGGGACTTAATCATTTTTCCGGCGTTTATCAGACTTTCAGATAGGCCAAATGTCAGTGAGCATTCCGATTTCAGTTCCAGAGCGATTCGCCCAATGAGTCCTTGATACTTAGTCGTTTTCAGCCAATATTTTGGATTTTTGAAAATTTCACTTTTTTGTGAAAATATCCACTAAATGAGGGAATAATATGTGTGAGGGTACCCCAGGAGAGTTCCAAATGTGTTTGGGTAGAATATTCATCCCACGAGGCTAAAATTGAAAAAAGTTGAAAAATTTTTTTTTTTAGAATTAGTCATTTTTCCGGCGTTTATCAGACTTTCAGATAGGGGAAATTTCGGTGAGCGTTCCGATTTCATTTACAGAGCGATTCGCCCAATGAGTCCTTGATACTTAGTCGTTTTCAGCCAATGTTTTGGATTTTTGAAAATTTCACTTTTTTGTGAAAATATCCACTAAATGAGGGAATAATATGTGTGAGGGTACCCCAGGAGAGTTCCAAATGTGTGTGGGTAGAATATATATCCCACGGGGGTAAAATTTAAAAAAGTTGAAAAAAAATTTTTTTTGGACTTAGTCATTTTTCCAACATTTATCAGACTTTCAGATAGGGCAAATGTCAGTGAGCATTCCGATTTCAGTTCCAGAGCGATTCGCCCAATGAGTCCTTGATATTCAGTCGTTTTCAGCCAATTTTCTCGATTTTTGAAAATTTCACTTTTTTGTGAAAATATCCACTAAATGAGGGAATAATATGTGTGAGGGTACCCCAGGAGAGTTCCAAATGTGTTTGGGTAGAATATATATCCCACGGGGCTAAAATTGAAAAAAGTTTAAAAAAATTTTTTTTTGGACTTAGTCATTTTTCCGGCGTTTATCAGACTTTCAGATAGGGGAAATGTCAGTGAGCGTTCTGATTTCAGTTCCAGAGCGATTCGCCCAATGAGTCCTTGATACTTAGTCGTTTTCAGCCAATGTTTTGGATTTTTGAAAATTTCACTTTTTTGTGAAAATATCCACTAAATGAGGGAATAATATGTGTGAGGGTACCCCAGGAGAGTTCCAAATGTGTGTGGGTAGAATATATATCCCACGGGGGTAAAATTTAAAAAAGTTGAAAAAAATTTTTTTTTGGACTTAGTCATTTTTCCATCGTTTATCAGACTTTCAGATAGGGCAAATGTCAGTGAGCATTCCGATTTCAGTTCCAGAGCGATTCGCCCAATGAGTCCTTGATATTTCGTCATTTTCAGGAAATTTTCTGAATTTTTGAAAATTTCACTTTTTTGCGAAAATATCCGCTAAATGAGGGAATAATATGTGTGAGGGTACCCCAGGAGAGTTCCAAATGTGTTTGGGTAGTATATATATCCCACGGGGCTAAAATTGAAAAAAGTTGAAAAAAATTTTTTTGGGACTTAATCATTTTTTCGGCGTTTATCAGACTTTCAGATAGGCCAAATGTCAGTGAGCATTCCGATTTCAGTTCCAGAGCGATTCGCCCAATGAGTCTTGATACTTAGTCGTTTTCAGCCAATATTTTCGATTTTTCAAAAATTTCACTTTTTTGTGAAAATATCCACTAAATGAGGGAATAATATGTGTGAGGGTACCCCAGTAGAGTTCCAAATGTGTTTGGGTAGAATATATATCCCACGGGGCTAAAATTGAAAAAAGTTGAAAAAAAATTTTTTTTGGACTTAGTCATTTTTCCGGCTTTTATCAGACTTTAAGATAGGGGAATTGTCAGTGAGCGTTCCGATTTCAGTTACAGAGCGATTCGCCCAATGAGTCCTTGATACTTAGTCGTTTTCAGCCAATATTTTGGATTTTTGAAAATTTCACTTTTTTGTGAAAATATCCACTAAATGAGGGAATAATATGTGTGAGGGTACCCCAGGAGAGTTCCAAATGTGTGTGGGTAGAATATATATCCCACGGGGGTAAAATTTAAAAAAGTTGAAAAAAATTTTTTTTGGGACTTAGTCATTTTTCCAGCGTTTATCAGACTTTCAGATAGGGCAAATGTCAGTGAGACTTCCAATTTCAATTCCAGAGCGATTCGCCCAATGAGTCCTTGATATTTAATAATTTTCAGCCAATTTTCTGGATTTTTGAAAATTTCACTTTTTTGTGAAAATATCCACTAAATGAGGGAATAATATGTGGGAGGGTACCCCAGGAGAGTTCCAAATGTGTTTGGGTAGAATATACATCCCACGAGGCTAAAATTGAAAAAAGTTGAAAAAAATTTTTTTTTAGAATTAGTCATTTTTCCGGCGTTTATCAGACTTTCAGATAGGGGAAATGTCGGTGAGCGTTCCAATTTCATTTACAGAGCGATTCGCCCAATGAGTCCTTGATACTTAGTCGTTTTCAGCCAATGTTTTGGATTTTTGAAAATTTCACTTTTTTGTGAAAATATCCACTAAATGAGGGAATAATATGTGTGAGGGTACCCCAGGAGAGTTCCAAATGTGTGTGGGTAGAATATATATCCCACGGGGGTAAAATTTAAAAAAGTTGAAAAAAAAATTTTTTTGGACTTAGTCATTTTTCCAACATTTATCAGACTTTCAGATAGGGCAAATGTCAGTGAGCATTCCGATTTCAGTTCCAGAGCGATTCGCCCAATGAGTCCTTGATATTTAGTCGTTTTCAGCCAATTTTCTGGATTTTTGAAAATTTCACTTTTTTGTGAAAATATCCACTAAATGAGGGAATAATATGTGTGAGGGTACCCCAGGAGAGTTCCAAATGTGTGTGGGTAGAATATATATCCCACAGGGGTAAAATTGAAAAAAGTTGAAAAAAATTTTTTTTTGGACTTAGTCATTTTTCCGCCGTTTATCAGACTTTCAGATAGGGGAAATGTCAGTGAGCATTCTGATTTCAGTTCCAGAGTTATTCGCCCAATGAGTCCTTGATATTTAGTCATCTTCAGCCAATTTTCTGGATTTTTGAAAATTTCACTTTTTTGTGAAAATATCCACTAAATGAGGGAATAATATGTGTGAGGGTACCCCAGGAGAGTTCCAAATGTGTGTGGGTAGACTATATATCCCACGGGGGGGAAATTGAAAAGAGTTGAAAACATTTTTTTTTGGACTTAGTCATTTTTCCGGGGTTTATCAGACTTACAGATAGGGGAAATGTCAGTGAGAGTTCCGATTTCAGTTCCAGAGCAATTCGCCCAATGAGTCCTTGATATATAGTCGTTTTCAGCCAATTTTCTGGATTTTTGAAATTTTCACTTTTTTATGAAAATATCCACTAAATGAGGGAAAAATATGTTTGAGGGTACCCCAGGTGAGTTCCAAATGTGTGTGGGTAGAATATATATCCCACGGGGCTAAAATTGAAAAAAGTTGAAAAAAAATTTTTTTTGTACTTAATCATTTTTCTGGCGTTCATCAGATTTTCACATAGGGGAAATGTCAGTGAGCATTCCGATTTCAGTTCCAGAGCGATTCGCCCAATGAGTCCTTGATATTTAGTCGTTTTCAGCCAATTTTCTGGATTTTTGAAAATTTCACTTTTTTGTGAAAATATCCACTAAATGAGGGAATAATATGTGTGAGGGTACCCCAGGAGAGTTCCAAATGTGTGTGGGTAGAATAAATATCCCACAGGGGAAAAATTGAAAAAAGGTGAAAAAAATTTTTTTTTGGACTTAGTCATTTTTCCGGCGTTTATCAGACTTTCAGATAGGGGAAATGTCAGTGAGCATTCTGATTTCAGTTCCAGAGCGATTCGCCCAATGAGTCCTTGATATTTAGTCGTTTTCAGCCAATTTTCTGGATTTTTGAAAATTTCACTTTTTTGTGAAAATATCCACTAAATGAGGGAATAATATGTGTGAGGGTACCCCAGGAGAGTTCCAAATGTGTGTGGGTAGAATATATATCCCACGGGGGTAAAATTTAAAAAAGTTGAAAAAAAATTTTTTTTGGACTTAGTCATTTTTCCAACATTTATCAGACTTTCAGATAGGGCAAATGTCAGTGAGCATTCCGATTTCAGTTCCAGAGCGATTCGCCCAATGAGTCCTTGATATTTAGTCGTTTTCAGCCAATTTTCTGGATTTTTGGAAATTTCACTTTTTTGTGAAAATATCCACTAAATGAGGGAATAATATGTGTGAGGGTACCCCAGGAGAGTTCCAAATGTGTGTGGGTAGAATATATATCCCACAGGGGTAAAATTGAAAAAAGTTGAAAAAAATTTTTTTTTGGACTTAGTCATTTTTCCGCCGTTTATCAGACTTTCAGATAGGGGAAATGTCAGTGAGCATTCTGATTTCAGTTCCAGAGTCATTCGCCCAATGAGTCCTTGATATTTAGTCATCTTCAGCCAATTTTCTGGATTTTTGAAAATTTCACTTTTTTGTGAAAATATCCACTAAATGAGGGAATAATATGTGTGAGGGTACCCCAGGAGAGTTCCAAATGTGTGTGGGTAGAATATTTATCCCACGGGGGGAAAATTGAAAAGAGTTGAAAACATTTTTTTTTTGGACTTAGTCATTTTTCCGGCGTTTATCAGACTTTCAGATAGGGGAAATGTCAGTGAGCGTTCCGATTTCAGTTCCAGAGCAATTCGCCCAATGAGTCCTTGATATTTAGTCGTTTTCAGCCAATTTTCTGGATTTTTGAAAATTTCACTTTTTTATGAAAATATCCACTAAATGAGGGAAAAATATGTTTGAGGGTACCCCAGGTGAGTTCCAAATGTGTGTGGGTAGAATATATATCCCACGGGGGGGAAATTGAAAAAAGTTAAAAAATTTTTTTTTTGGACTTCGTCATTTTTCCGGCGTTTATCAGACTTTCAGATAGGGGAAATGTCAGTGAGCGTTCCGATTTCAGTTGCAGAGCAATTCGCCCAATGAGTCCTTGATATTTAGTCGTTTTCAGCCAATTTTCTGGATTTTTGAAAATTTCACTTTTTTATGAAAATATCCACTAAATGAGGGAATAATATGTGGGAGGGTACCCCAGGAGAGTTCCAAATGTGTGTGGGTAGAATATATATCCCACGGGGGTAAAATTGAAAAAAGTTGAAAACATTTTTTTTTTTGGACTTAGTCATTTTTCCAGCGTTTTTCAGACTTTCAGATAGGGGAAATGTCAGTGAGCGTTCTGATTTCAGTTCCAGAGCGATTCGCCCAATGAGTCCTTGATATTTAGTCGTTTTCAGCCAATTTTCTGGATTTTTGAAAATTTCAATTTTTTGTGAAAATATCCACTAAATGAGGGAATAATATGTGTGAGCGTACCCCAGGAGAGGTCCAAATGTGTGTGGGTAGAATATATATCCCACGGGGGTAAAATTAAAAAAAGTTGAAAAAAAATTTTTTTTGGACTTAATCATTTTTCCGGCGTTCATCAGATTTTCAGATAGGGGAAATGTCAGTGAGCGTTCCGATTTCAGTTCCAGAGCGATTCGCCCAATGAGTCCTTGATATTTAGTCCTTTTCAGCCAATTTTCTGGATTTTTGAAAATTTCACTTTTTTGTGAAAATATCCACTAAATGAGGGAATAATATGTGTGAGGGTACCCCAGGAGAGTTCCAAATGTGTGTGGGTAGAATAAATATCCCACAGGGGAAAAATTGAAAAAAGGTGAAAAAAATTTTTTTTTGGACTTAGTCATTTTTCCGGCGTTTATCAGACTTTCAGATAGGGGAAATGTCAGTGAGCATTCTGATTTCAGTTCCAGAGCGATTCGCCCAATGAGTCCTTGATATTTAGTCGTTTTCAGCCAATTTTCTGGATTTTTGAAAATTTCACTTTTTTGTGAAAATATCCACTAAATGAGGGAATAATATGTGTGAGGGTACCCCAGGAGAGTTCCAAATGTGTGTGGGTAGAATATTTATCCCACGGGGGGAAAATTGAAAAGAGTTGAAAACATTTTTTTTTTGGACTTAGTCATTTTTCCGGCGTTTATCAGACTTTCAGATAGGGGAAATGTCAGTGAGCGTTCCGATTTCAGTTCCAGAGCAATTCGCCCAATGAGTCCTTGATATTTAGTCGTTTTCAGCCAATTTTCTGGATTTTTGAAAATTTCACTTTTTTATGAAAATATCCACTAAATGAGGGAAAAATATGTTTGAGGGTACCCCAGGTGAGTTCCAAATGTGTGTGGGTAGAATATATATCCCACGGGGGGGAAATTGAAAAAAGTTAAAAAATTTTTTTTTTGGACTTCGTCATTTTTCCGGCGTTTATCAGACTTTCAGATAGGGGAAATGTCAGTGAGCGTTCCGATTTCAGTTGCAGAGCAATTCGCCCAATGAGTCCTTGATATTTAGTCGTTTTCAGCCAATTTTCTGGATTTTTGAAAATTTCACTTTTTTATGAAAGTATCCACTAAATGAGGGAATAATATGTGGGAGGGTACCCCAGGAGAGTTCCAAATGTGTGTGGGTAGAATATATATCCCACGGGGGTAAAATTGAAAAAAGTTGAAAACATTTTTTTTTTTGGACTTAGTCATTTTTCCAGCGTTTTTCAGACTTTCAGATAGGGGAAATGTCAGTGAGCGTTCTGATTTCAGTTCCAGAGCGATTCGCCCAATGAGTCCTTGATATTTAGTCGTTTTCAGCCAATTTTCTGGATTTTTGAAAATTTCAATTTTTTGTGAAAATATCCACTAAATGAGGGAATAATATGTGTGAGCGTACCCCAGGAGAGGTCCAAATGTGTGTGGGTAGAATATATATCCCACGGGGGTAAAATTAAAAAAAGTTGAAAAAAAATTTTTTTTGGACTTAATCATTTTTCCGGCGTTCATCAGATTTTCAGATAGGGGAAATGTCAGTGAGCGTTCCGATTTCAGTTCCAGAGCGATTCGCCCAATGAGTCCTTGATATTTAGTCCTTTTCAGCCAATTTTCTGGATTTTTGAAAATTTCACTTTTTTGTGAAAATATCCACTAAATGAGGGAATAATATGTGTGAGGGTACCCCAGGAGAGCTCCAAATGTGTGTTCGTAGAATGTATATCCCACGGGGGTAAAATTGAAAAAAGTTGAAAACATTTTTTTTTTGGACTTAGTCATTTTTCCAGCGTTTTTCAGACTTTCAGATAGGGGAAATGTCAGTGAGCGTTCTGATTTCAGTTCCAGAGCGATTCGCCCAATGAGTCCTTGATATTTAGTCGTTTTCAGCCAATTTTCTGGATTTTTGAAAATTTCACTTTTTTGTGAAAATATCCACTAAATGAGGGAATAATATGTGTGAGGGTACCCCAGGAGAGTTCCAAATGTGTGTGGGTGGAATATATATCCCACGGGGGTAAAATTTAAAAAAGTTGAAAAAAATTTTTTTTGGGACTTAGTCATTTTTCCAGCGTTTATCAGACTTTCAGATAGGGCAAATGTCAGTGAGACTTCCAATTTCAATTCCAGAGCGATTCGCCCAATGAGTCCTTGATATTTAATAATTTTCAGCCAATTTTCTGGATTTTTGAAAATTTCACTTTTTTGTGAAAATATCCACTAAATGAGGGAATAATATGTGTGAGGGTACCCCAGGAGAGTTCCAAATGTGTTTGGGTAGAATATACATCCCACGAGGCTAAAATTGAAAAAAGTTGAAAAAAAAATTTTTTTGGACTTATTCATTTTTCCAGCATTTATCAGACTTTCAGATAGGGCAAATGTCAGTGAGCATTCCGATTTCAGTTCCAGAGCGATTCGCCCAATGAGTCCTTGATATTTAGTCGTTTTCAGCCAATTTTCTGGATTTTTGAAAATTTCACTTTTTTGTGAAAATATCCACTAAATGAGGGAATAATATGTGTGAGGGTACCCCAGGAGAGTTCCAAATGTGTTTGGGTAGAATATATATCCCACGGGGCTAAAATTGAAAAAAGTTGAAAAAAATTTTTTTTTGGACTTAGTCATTTTTCCGGCGTTTATCAGACTTTCAGATAGGGGAAATGTCAGTGAGCGTTCTGATTTCAGTTCCAGAGCGATTCGCCCAATGAGTCCTTGATACTTAGTCGTTTTCAGCCAATGTTTTGGATTTTTGAAAATTTCACTTTTTTTGTGAAAATATCCACTAAATGAGGGAATAATATGTGTGAGGGTACCCCAGGAGAGTTCCAAATGTGTGTGGGTAGAATATATATCCCACGGGGGTAAAATTTAAAAAAGTTGAAAAAATATTTTTTTTGGACTTAGTCATTTTTCCGGCGTTTATCAGACTTTAAGATAGCGGAAATGTCAGTGAGCGTTCCGATTTCAGTTACAGAGTGATTCGCCCAATGAGTCCTTGATACTTAGTCGTTTTTAGCCAATATTTTCGATTTTTCAAAAATTTCACTTTTTTGTGAAAATATCCATTAAATGAGGGAATAATATGTGTGAGGGTACCCCAGGAGAGTTCCAAATGTGTGTGGGTACAATATATATCCCACGGGGGTAAAATTTAAAAAAGTTAAAAAAAAATTTTTTTGGGACTTAGTCATTTTTCCAGCGTTTATCAGACTTTCAGATAGGGCAAATGTCAGTGAGAGTTCCAATTGCAATTCCAGAGCAATTCGCCCAATGAGTCCTTGATATTTAATCGTTTTCAGCCAATTTTCTGGATTTTTGAAAATTTCACTTTTTTGTGAAAATATCCACTAAATGAGGGAATAATATGTGTGAGGGTACCCCAGGAGAGTTCCAAATGTGTGTGAGTAGAATATATATCCCACAGGGGTAAAATTGAAAAAAGTTGAAAAAAATTTTTTTTTGGACTTAGTCATTTTTCCGCCGTTTATCAGACTTTCAGATAGGGGAAATGTCAGTGAGCATTCTGATTTCAGTTCCAGAGTCATTCGCCCAATGAGTCCTTGATATTTAGTCATCTTCAGCCAATTTTCTGGATTTTTGAAAATTTCACTTTTTTGTGAAAATATCCACTAAATGAGGGAATAATATGTGTGAGGGTACCCCAGGAGAGTTCCAAATGTGTGTGGGTAGACTATATATCCCACGGGGGGGAAATTGAAAAGAGTTGAAAACATTTTTTTTTGGACTTAGTCATTTTTCCGGGGTTTATCAGACTTACAGATAGGGGAAATGTCAGTGAGAGTTCCGATTTCAGTTCCAGAGCAATTCGCCCAATGAGTCCTTGATATATAGTCGTTTTCAGCCAATTTTCTGGATTTTTGAAATTTTCACTTTTTTATGAAAATATCCACTAAATGAGGGAAAAATATGTTTGAGGGTACCCCAGGTGAGTTCCAAATGTGTGTGGGTAGAATATATATCCCACGGGGCTAAAATTGAAAAAAGTTGAAAAAAAATTTTTTTTGTACTTAATCATTTTTCTGGCGTTCATCAGATTTTCACATAGGGGAAATGTCAGTGAGCATTCCGATTTCAGTTCCAGAGCGATTCGCCCAATGAGTCCTTGATATTTAGTCGTTTTCAGCCAATTTTCTGGATTTTTGAAAATTTCACTTTTTTGTGAAAATATCCACTAAATGAGGGAATAATATGTGTGAGGGTACCCCAGGAGAGTTCCAAATGTGTGTGGGTAGAATATTTATCCCACGGGGGGAAAATTGAAAAGAGTTGAAAACATTTTTTTTTTGGACTTAGTCATTTTTCCGCCGTTTATCAGACTTTCAGATAGGGGAAATGTCAGTGAGCGTTCCGATTTCAGTTCCAGAGCAATTCGCCCAATGAGTCCTTGATATTTAGTCGTTTTCAGCCAATTTTCTGGATTTTTGAAAATTTCACTTTTTTATGAAAATATCCACTAAATGAGGGAAAAATATGTTTGAGGGTACCCCAGGTGAGTTCCAAATGTGTGTGGGTAGAATATATATCCCACGGGGGGGAAATTGAAAAAAGTTAAAAAATTTTTTTTTTGGACTTCGTCATTTTTCCGGCGTTTATCAGACTTTCAGATAGGGGAAATGTCAGTGAGCGTTCCGATTTCAGTTGCAGAGCAATTCGCCCAATGAGTCCTTGATATTTAGTCGTTTTCAGCCAATTTTCTGGATTTTTGAAAATTTCACTTTTTTATGAAAATATCCACTAAATGAGGGAATAATATGTGGGAGGGTACCCCAGGAGAGTTCCAAATGTGTGTGGGTAGAATATATATCCCACGGGGGTAAAATTGAAAAAAGTTGAAAACATTTTTTTTTTTGGACTTAGTCATTTTTCCAGCGTTTTTCAGACTTTCAGATAGGGGAAATGTCAGTGAGCGTTCTGATTTCAGTTCCAGAGCGATTCGCCCAATGAGTCCTTGATATTTAGTCGTTTTCAGCCAATTTTCTGGATTTTTGAAAATTTCAATTTTTTGTGAAAATATCCACTAAATGAGGGAATAATATGTGTGAGCGTACCCCAGGAGAGGTCCAAATGTGTGTGGGTAGAATATATATCCCACGGGGGTAAAATTAAAAAAAGTTGAAAAAAAATTTTTTTTGGACTTAATCATTTTTCCGGCGTTCATCAGATTTTCAGATAGGGGAAATGTCAGTGAGCGTTCCGATTTCAGTTCCAGAGCGATTCGCCCAATGAGTCCTTGATATTTAGTCCTTTTCAGCCAATTTTCTGGATTTTTGAAAATTTCACTTTTTTGTGAAAATATCCACTAAATGAGGGAATAATATGTGTGAGGGTACCCCAGGAGAGCTCCAAATGTGTGTTCGTAGAATGTATATCCCACGGGGGTAAAATTGAAAAAAGTTGAAAACATTTTTTTTTTGGACTTAGTCATTTTTCCAGCGTTTATCAGACTTTCAGATAGGGCAAATGTCAGTGAGACTTCCAATTTCAATTCCAGAGCGATTCGCCCAATGAGTCCTTGATATTTAATAATTTTCAGCCAATTTTCTGGATTTTTGAAAATTTCACTTTTTTGTGAAAATATCCACTAAATGAGGGAATAATATGTGTGAGGGTACCCCAGGAGAGTTCCAAATGTGTTTTGGGTAGAATATACATCCCACGAGGCTAAAATTGAAAAAAGTTGAAAAAAAAATTTTTTTGGACTTATTCATTTTTCCAGCATTTATCAGACTTTCAGATAGGGCAAATGTCAGTGAGCATTCCGATTTCAGTTCCAGAGCGATTCGCCCAATGAGTCCTTGATATTTAGTCATTTTCAGCCAATTTTCTGGATTTTTGAAAATTTCACTTTTTTGTGAAAATATCCACTAAATGAGGGAATAATATGTGTGAGGGTACCCCAGGAGAGTTCCAAATGTGTTTGGGTAGAATATATATCCCACGGGGCTAAAATTGAAAAAAGTTGAAAAAAATTTTTTTTTGGACTTAGTCATTTTTCCGGCGTTTATCAGACTTTCAGATAGGGGAAATGTCAGTGAGCGTTCTGATTTCAGTTCCAGAGCGATTCGCCCAATGAGTCCTTGATACTTAGTCGTTTTCAGCCAATGTTTTGGATTTTTGAAAATTTCACTTTTTTTGTGAAAATATCCACTAAATGAGGGAATAATATGTGTGAGGGTACCCCAGGAGAGTTCCAAATGTGTGTGGGTAGAATATATATCCCACGGGGGTAAAATTTAAAAAAGTTGAAAAAATATTTTTTTTGGACTTAGTCATTTTTCCGGCGTTTATCAGACTTTAAGATAGCGGAAATGTCAGTGAGCGTTCCGATTTCAGTTACAGAGTGATTCGCCCAATGAGTCCTTGATACTTAGTCGTTTTTAGCCAATATTTTCGATTTTTCAAAAATTTCACTTTTTTGTGAAAATATCCATTAAATGAGGGAATAATATGTGTGAGGGTACCCCAGGAGAGTTCCAAATGTGTGTGGGTACAATATATATCCCACGGGGGTAAAATTTAAAAAAGTTAAAAAAAAATTTTTTTGGGACTTAGTCATTTTTCCAGCGTTTATCAGACTTTCAGATAGGGCAAATGTCAGTGAGAGTTCCAATTGCAATTCCAGAGCAATTCGCCCAATGAGTCCTTGATATTTAATCGTTTTCAGCCAATTTTCTGGATTTTTGAAAATTTCACTTTTTTGTGAAAATATCCACTAAATGAGGGAATAATATGTGTGAGGGTACCCCAGGAGAGTTCCAAATGTGTGTGAGTAGAATATATATCCCACAGGGGTAAAATTGAAAAAAGTTGAAAAAAATTTTTTTTTGGACTTAGTCATTTTTCCGCCGTTTATCAGACTTTCAGATAGGGGAAATGTCAGTGAGCATTCTGATTTCAGTTCCAGAGTCATTCGCCCAATGAGTCCTTGATATTTAGTCATCTTCAGCCAATTTTCTGGATTTTTGAAAATTTCACTTTTTTGTGAAAATATCCACTAAATGAGGGAATAATATGTGTGAGGGTACCCCAGGAGAGTTCCAAATGTGTGTGGGTAGACTATATATCCCACGGGGGGGAAATTGAAAAGAGTTGAAAACATTTTTTTTTGGACTTAGTCATTTTTCCGGGGTTTATCAGACTTACAGATAGGGGAAATGTCAGTGAGAGTTCCGATTTCAGTTCCAGAGCAATTCGCCCAATGAGTCCTTGATATATAGTCGTTTTCAGCCAATTTTCTGGATTTTTGAAATTTTCACTTTTTTATGAAAATATCCACTAAATGAGGGAAAAATATGTTTGAGGGTACCCCAGGTGAGTTCCAAATGTGTGTGGGTAGAATATATATCCCACGGGGCTAAAATTGAAAAAAGTTGAAAAAAAATTTTTTTTGTACTTAATCATTTTTCTGGCGTTCATCAGATTTTCACATAGGGGAAATGTCAGTGAGCATTCCGATTTCAGTTCCAGAGCGATTCGCCCAATGAGTCCTTGATATTTAGTCGTTTTCAGCCAATTTTCTGGATTTTTGAAAATTTCACTTTTTTGTGAAAATATCCACTAAATGAGGGAATAATATGTGTGAGGGTACCCCAGGAGAGTTCCAAATGTGTGTGGGTAGAATAAATATCCCACAGGGGAAAAATTGAAAAAAGGTGAAAAAAATTTTTTTTTGGACTTAGTCATTTTTCCGGCGTTTATCAGACTTTCAGATAGGGGAAATGTCAGTGAGCATTCTGATTTCAGTTCCAGAGCGATTCGCCCAATGAGTCCTTGATATTTAGTCGTTTTCAGCCAATTTTCTGGATTTTTGAAAATTTCACTTTTTTGTGAAAATATCCACTAAATGAGGGAATAATATGTGTGAGGGTACCCCAGGAGAGTTCCAAATGTGTGTGGGTAGAATATATATCCCACGGGGGTAAAATTTAAAAAAGTTGAAAAAAAATTTTTTTTGGACTTAGTCATTTTTCCAACATTTATCAGACTTTCAGATAGGGCAAATGTCAGTGAGCATTCCGATTTCAGTTCCAGAGCGATTCGCCCAATGAGTCCTTGATATTTAGTCGTTTTCAGCCAATTTTCTGGATTTTTGGAAATTTCACTTTTTTGTGAAAATATCCACTAAATGAGGGAATAATATGTGTGAGGGTACCCCAGGAGAGTTCCAAATGTGTGTGGGTAGAATATATATCCCACAGGGGTAAAATTGAAAAAAGTTGAAAAAAATTTTTTTTTGGACTTAGTCATTTTTCCGCCGTTTATCAGACTTTCAGATAGGGGAAATGTCAGTGAGCATTCTGATTTCAGTTCCAGAGTCATTCGCCCAATGAGTCCTTGATATTTAGTCATCTTCAGCCAATTTTCTGGATTTTTGAAAATTTCACTTTTTTGTGAAAATATCCACTAAATGAGGGAATAATATGTGTGAGGGTACCCCAGGAGAGTTCCAAATGTGTGTGGGTAGAATATTTATCCCACGGGGGGAAAATTGAAAAGAGTTGAAAACATTTTTTTTTTGGACTTAGTCATTTTTCCGGCGTTTATCAGACTTTCAGATAGGGGAAATGTCAGTGAGCGTTCCGATTTCAGTTCCAGAGCAATTCGCCCAATGAGTCCTTGATATTTAGTCGTTTTCAGCCAATTTTCTGGATTTTTGAAAATTTCACTTTTTTATGAAAATATCCACTAAATGAGGGAAAAATATGTTTGAGGGTACCCCAGGTGAGTTCCAAATGTGTGTGGGTAGAATATATATCCCACGGGGGGGAAATTGAAAAAAGTTAAAAAATTTTTTTTTTGGACTTAGTCATTTTTCCAGCGTTTATCAGACTTTCAGATAGGGCAAATGTCAGTGAGCATTCTGATTTCAGTTCCAGAGCAATTCGCCCAATGAGTCCTTGATATTTAGTCGTTTTCAGCCAATTTTCTGGATTTTTGAAAATTTCACTTTTTTGTGAAAATATCCACTAAATGAGGGAATAATATGTGTGAGGGTACCCCAGGAGAATTCCAAATGTGTTTGGGTAGAATATATATCCCACGGGGCTAAAATTGAAAAAAATTGAAAAAAATTTTTTTTTGGACTTCGTCATTTTTCCGGCGTTTATCAGACTTTCAGATAGGGGAAATGTCAGTGAGCGTTCCGATTTCAGTTGCAGAGCATTTCGCCCAATGAGTCCTTGATATTTAGTCGTTTTCAGCCAATTTTCTGGATTTTTGAAAATTTCACTTTTTTATGAAAATATCCACTAAATGAGGGAATAATATGTGGGAGGGTACCCCAGGAGAGTTCCAAATGTGTGTGGGTAGAATATATATCCCACGGGGGTAAAATTGAAAAAAGTTGAAAACATTTTTTTTTTTGGACTTAGTCATTTTTCCAGCGTTTTTCAGACTTTCAGATAGGGGAAATGTCAGTGAGCGTTCTGATTTCAGTTCCAGAGCGATTCGCCCAATGAGTCCTTGATATTTAGTCGTTTTCAGCCAATTTTCTGGATTTTTGAAAATTTCAATTTTTTGTGAAAATATCCACTAAATGAGGGAATAATATGTGTGAGCGTACCCCAGGAGAGGTCCAAATGTGTGTGGGTAGAATATATATCCCACGGGGGTAAAATTAAAAAAAGTTGAAAAAAAATTTTTTTTGGACTTAATCATTTTTCCGGCGTTCATCAGATTTTCAGATAGGGGAAATGTCAGTGAGCGTTCCGATTTCAGTTCCAGAGCGATTCGCCCAATGAGTCCTTGATATTTAGTCCTTTTCAGCCAATTTTCTGGATTTTTGAAAATTTCACTTTTTTGTGAAAATATCCACTAAATGAGGGAATAATATGTGTGAGGGTACCCCAGGAGCGCTCCAAATGTGTGTTCGTAGAATGTATATCCCACGGGGGTAAAATTGAAAAAAGTTGAAAACATTTTTTTTTTGGACTTAGTCATTTTTCCAGCGTTTTTCAGACTTTCAGATAGGGGAAATGTCAGTGAGCGTTCTGATTTCAGTTCCAGAGCGATTCGCCCAATGAGTCCTTGATATTTAGTCGTTTTCAGCCAATTTTCTGGATTTTTGAAAATTTCACTTTTTTGTGAAAATATCCACTAAATGAGGGAATAATATGTGTGAGGGTACCCCAGGAGAGTTCCAAATGTGTGTGGGTAGAATATATATCCCACGGGGGTAAAATTTAAAAAAGTTGAAAAAAATTTTTTTTGGGACTTAGTCATTTTTCCAGCGTTTATCAGACTTTCAGATAGGGCAAATGTCAGTGAGACTTCCAATTTCAATTCCAGAGCGATTCGCCCAATGAGTCCTTGATATTTAATAATTTTCAGCCAATTTTCTGGATTTTTGAAAATTTCACTTTTTTGTGAAAATATCCACTAAATGAGGGAATAATATGTGTGAGGGTACCCCAGGAGAGTTCCAAATGTGTTTGGGTAGAATATACATCCCACGAGGCTAAAATTGAAAAAAGTTGAAAAAAAAATTTTTTTGGACTTATTCATTTTTCCAGCGTTTATCAGACTTTAAGATAGCGGAAATGTCAGTGAGCGTTCCGATTTCAGTTACAGAGTGATTCGCCCAATGAGTCCTTGATACTTAGTCGTTTTTAGCCAATATTTTCGATTTTTCAAAAATTTCACTTTTTTGTGAAAATATCCATTAAATGAGGGAATAATATGTGTGAGGGTACCCCAGGAGAGTTCCAAATGTGTGTGGGTACAATATATATCCCACGGGGGTAAAATTTAAAAAAGTTAAAAAAAAATTTTTTTGGGACTTAGTCATTTTTCCAGCGTTTATCAGACTTTCAGATAGGGCAAATGTCAGTGAGAGTTCCAATTGCAATTCCAGAGCAATTCGCCCAATGAGTCCTTGATATTTAATCGTTTTCAGCCAATTTTCTGGATTTTTGAAAATTTCACTTTTTTGTGAAAATATCCACTAAATGAGGGAATAATATGTGTGAGGGTACCCCAGGAGAGTTCCAAATGTGTGTGAGTAGAATATATATCCCACAGGGGTAAAATTGAAAAAAGTTGAAAAAAATTTTTTTTTGGACTTAGTCATTTTTCCGCCGTTTATCAGACTTTCAGATAGGGGAAATGTCAGTGAGCATTCTGATTTCAGTTCCAGAGTCATTCGCCCAATGAGTCCTTGATATTTAGTCATCTTCAGCCAATTTTCTGGATTTTTGAAAATTTCACTTTTTTGTGAAAATATCCACTAAATGAGGGAATAATATGTGTGAGGGTACCCCAGGAGAGTTCCAAATGTGTGTGGGTAGACTATATATCCCACGGGGGGGAAATTGAAAAGAGTTGAAAACATTTTTTTTTGGACTTAGTCATTTTTCCGGGGTTTATCAGACTTTCAGATAGGGGAAATGTCAGTGAGAGTTCCGATTTCAGTTCCAGAGCAATTCGCCCAATGAGTCCTTGATATATAGTCGTTTTCAGCCAATTTTCTGGATTTTTGAAAATTTCACTTTTTTATGAAAATATCCACTAAATGAGGGAAAAATATGTTTGAGGGTACCCCAGGTGAGTTCCAAATGTGTGTGGGTAGAATATATATCCCACGGGGCTAAAATTGAAAAAAGTTGAAAAAAAATTTTTTTTGGACTTAATCATTTTTCCGGCGTTCATCATATTTTCACATAGGGGAAATGTCAGTGAGCGTTCCGATTTCAGTTCCAGAGCGATTCGCCCAATGAGTCCTTGATATTTAGTCGTTTTCAGCCAATTTTCTGGATTTTTGAAAATTTCACTTTTTTGTGAAAATATCCACTAAATGAGGGAATAATATGTGTGAGGGTACCCCAGGAGAGTTCCAAATGTGTGTGGGTAGAATAAATATCCCACAGGGGAAAAATTGAAAAAAGTTGAAAAAAATTTTTTTTTGGACTTAGTCATTTTTCTGGCGTTTATCAGACTTTCAGATAGGGGAAATGTCAGTGAGCGTTCCGATTTCAGTTCCAGAGCAATTCGCCCAATGAGTCCTTGATATTTAGTCGTTTTCAGCCAATTTTCTGGATTTTTGAAAATTTCACTTTTTTATGAAAATATCCACTAAATGAGGGACAAATATGTTTGAGGGTACCCCAGGTGAGTTCCAAATGTGTGTGGGTAGAATATATATCCCACGGGGAGTAAATTGAAAAAGTTGAAAAAATTTTTTTTTTGGACTTAGTCATTTTTCCAGCGTTTATCAGACTTTCAGATAGGGCAAATGTCAGTGAGCGTTCCGATTTCAGTTCCAGAGCGATTCGCCCAATGAGTCCTTGATATTTAGTCGTTTTCAGCCAATTTTCTGGATTTTTGAAAATTTCACTTTTTTGTGAAAATATCCACTAAATGAGGGAATAATATGTGTGAGGGTACCCCAGGAGAGTTCCAAATGTGTGTGGGTAGAATATATATCCCACGGGGGTAAAATTTAAAAAAGTTGAAAAAAATTTTTTTTGGGACTTAGTCATTTTTCCAGCGTTTATCAGACTTTCAGATAGGGCAAATGTCAGTGAGACTTCCAATTTCAATTCCAGAGCGATTCGCCCAATGAGTCCTTGATATTTAATAATTTTCAGCCAATTTTCTGGATTTTTGAAAATTTCACTTTTTTGTGAAAATATCCACTAAATGAGGGAATAATATGTGTGAGGGTACCCCAGGAGAGTTCCAAATGTGTTTGGGTAGAATATACATCCCACGAGGCTAAAATTGAAAAAAGTTGAAAAAAAAATTTTTTTGGACTTATTCATTTTTCCAGCGTTTATCAGACTTTAAGATAGCGGAAATGTCAGTGAGCGTTCCGATTTCAGTTACAGAGTGATTCGCCCAATGAGTCCTTGATACTTAGTCGTTTTTAGCCAATATTTTCGATTTTTCAAAAATTTCACTTTTTTGTGAAAATATCCATTAAATGAGGGAATAATATGTGTGAGGGTACCCCAGGAGAGTTCCAAATGTGTGTGGGTACAATATATATCCCACGGGGGTAAAATTTAAAAAAGTTAAAAAAAAATTTTTTTGGGACTTAGTCATTTTTCCAGCGTTTATCAGACTTTCAGATAGGGCAAATGTCAGTGAGAGTTCCAATTGCAATTCCAGAGCAATTCGCCCAATGAGTCCTTGATATTTAATCGTTTTCAGCCAATTTTCTGGATTTTTGAAAATTTCACTTTTTTGTGAAAATATCCACTAAATGAGGGAATAATATGTGTGAGGGTACCCCAGGAGAGTTCCAAATGTGTGTGAGTAGAATATATATCCCACAGGGGTAAAATTGAAAAAAGTTGAAAAAAATTTTTTTTTGGACTTAGTCATTTTTCCGCCGTTTATCAGACTTTCAGATAGGGGAAATGTCAGTGAGCATTCTGATTTCAGTTCCAGAGTCATTCGCCCAATGAGTCCTTGATATTTAGTCATCTTCAGCCAATTTTCTGGATTTTTGAAAATTTCACTTTTTTGTGAAAATATCCACTAAATGAGGGAATAATATGTGTGAGGGTACCCCAGGAGAGTTCCAAATGTGTGTGGGTAGACTATATATCCCACGGGGGGGAAATTGAAAAGAGTTGAAAACATTTTTTTTTGGACTTAGTCATTTTTCCGGGGTTTATCAGACTTTCAGATAGGGGAAATGTCAGTGAGAGTTCCGATTTCAGTTCCAGAGCAATTCGCCCAATGAGTCCTTGATATATAGTCGTTTTCAGCCAATTTTCTGGATTTTTGAAAATTTCACTTTTTTATGAAAATATCCACTAAATGAGGGAAAAATATGTTTGAGGGTACCCCAGGTGAGTTCCAAATGTGTGTGGGTAGAATATATATCCCACGGGGCTAAAATTGAAAAAAGTTGAAAAAAAATTTTTTTTGGACTTAATCATTTTTCCGGCGTTCATCATATTTTCACATAGGGGAAATGTCAGTGAGCGTTCCGATTTCAGTTCCAGAGCGATTCGCCCAATGAGTCCTTGATATTTAGTCGTTTTCAGCCAATTTTCTGGATTTTTGAAAATTTCACTTTTTTGTGAAAATATCCACTAAATGAGGGAATAATATGTGTGAGGGTACCCCAGGAGAGTTCCAAATGTGTGTGGGTAGAATAAATATCCCACAGGGGAAAAATTGAAAAAAGTTGAAAAAAATTTTTTTTTGGACTTAGTCATTTTTCTGGCGTTTATCAGACTTTCAGATAGGGGAAATGTCAGTGAGCGTTCCGATTTCAGTTCCAGAGCAATTCGCCCAATGAGTCCTTGATATTTAGTCGTTTTCAGCCAATTTTCTGGATTTTTGAAAATTTCACTTTTTTATGAAAATATCCACTAAATGAGGGACAAATATGTTTGAGGGTACCCCAGGTGAGTTCCAAATGTGTGTGGGTAGAATATATATCCCACGGGGAGTAAATTGAAAAAGTTGAAAAAATTTTTTTTTTGGACTTAGTCATTTTTCCAGCGTTTATCAGACTTTCAGATAGGGCAAATGTCAGTGAGCGTTCCGATTTCAGTTCCAGAGCGATTCGCCCAATGAGTCCTTGATATTTAGTCGTTTTCAGCCAATTTTCTGGATTTTTGAAAATGTCACTTTTTTGTGAAAATATCCACTAAATGAGGGAATAATATGTGGGAGGGTACCCCAGGAGAGTTCCAAATGTGTGTGGGTAGAATATATATCCCACGGGGGTAAAATTGAAAAAAGGTGAAAAAAAATTTTTTTTGGACTTAGTCATTTTTCCGGCGTTTATCAGACTTTCAGATAGGGGAAATGTCAGTGAGCATTCTGATTTCAGTTCCAGAGCGATTCGCCCAATGAGTCCTTGATATTTAGTCGTTTTCAGCCAATTTTCTGGATTTTTGAAAATTTCACTTTTTTGTGAAAATATCCACTAAATGAGGGAATAATATGTGTGAGGGTACCCCAGGAGAGCTCCAAATGTGTTTGGGTAGAATATATATCCCACGGGGCTAAAATTGAAAAAAGTTGAAAAAATTTTTTTTTTGGACTTCGTCATTTTTGCGGCGTTTATCAGACTTTCAGATAGGGCAAATGTCAGTGAGCATTCCGATTTCAGTTCCAGAGCAATTCGCCCAATGAGTCCTTGATGTTTAGTCGTTTTCAGCCAATTTTCTGGATTTTTGAAAATTTCACTTTTTTGTGAAAATATCCACTAAATGAGGGAATAATATGTGTGAGGGTACCCCAGGAGAGCTCCAAATGTGTGTTCGTAGAATGTATATCCCACGGGGGTAAAATTGAAAAAAGTTGAAAACATTTTTTTTTTGGACTTAGTCATTTTTCCAGCGTTTTTCAGACTTTCAGATAGGGGAAATGTCAGTGAGCGTTCTGATTTCAGTTCCAGAGCGATTCGCGCAATGAGTCCTTGATATTTAGTCGTTTTCAGCCAATTTTCTGGATTTTTGAAAATTTCACTTTTTTGTGAAAATATCCACTAAATGAGGGAATAATATGTGTGAGGGTACCCCAGGAGAGTTCCAAATGTGTGTGGGTAGACTATATATCCCACGGGGGGGAAATTGAAAAGAGTTGAAAACATTTTTTTTTGGACTTAGTCATTTTTCCGGGGTTTATCAGACTTTCAGATAGGGGAAATGTCAGTGAGAGTTCCGATTTCAGTTCCAGAGCAATTCGCCCAATGAGTCCTTGATATATAGTCGTTTTCAGCCAATTTTCTGGATTTTTGAAAATTTCACTTTTTTATGAAAATATCCACTAAATGAGGGAAAAATATGTTTGAGGGTACCCCAGGTGAGTTCCAAATGTGTGTGGGTAGAATATATATCCCACGGGGCTAAAATTGAAAAAAGTTGAAAAAAAATTTTTTTTGGACTTAATCATTTTTCCGGCGTTCATCATATTTTCACATAGGGGAAATGTCAGTGAGCGTTCCGATTTCAGTTCCAGAGCGATTCGCCCAATGAGTCCTTGATATTTATTCGTTTTCAGCCAATTTTCTGGATTTTTGAAAATTTCACTTTTTTGTGAAAATATCCACTAAATGAGGGAATAATATGTGTGAGGGTACCCCAGGAGAGTTCCAAATGTGTGTGGGTAGAATAAATATCCCACAGGGGAAAAATTGAAAAAAGTTGAAAAAAATTTTTTTTTGGACTTAGTCATTTTTCCGGCGTTTATCAGACTTTCAGATAGGGGAAATGTCAGTGAGCATTCTGATTTCAGTTCCAGAGCGATTCGCCCAATGAGTCCTTGATATTTAGTCGTTTTCAGCCAATTTTCTGGATTTTTGAAAATTTCACTTTTTTGTGAAAATATCCACTAAATGAGGGAATAATATGTGTGAGGGTACCCCAGGAGAGCTCCAAATGTGTTTGGGTAGAATATATATCCCACGGGGGGGAATTGAAAAGAGTTGAAAACATTTTTTTTTTGGACTTAGTCATTTTTCCGGCGTTTATCAGACTTTCAGATAGGGGAAATGTCAGTGAGCGTTCCGATTTCAGTTCCAGAGCAATTCGCCCAATGAGTCCTTGATATTTAGTCGTTTTCAGCCAATTTTCTGGATTTTTGAAAATTTCACTTTTTTATGAAAATATCCACTAAATGAGGGACAAATATGTTTGAGGGTACCCCAGGTGAGTTCCAAATGTGTGTGGGTAGAATATATATCCCACGGGGAGTAAATTGAAAAAGTTGAAAAAATTTTTTTTTTGGACTTAGTCATTTTTCCAGCGTTTATCAGACTTTCAGATAGGGCAAATGTCAGTGAGCATTCCGATTTCAGTTCCAGAGCGATTCGCCCAATGAGTCCTTGATATTTAGTCGTTTTCAGCCAATTTTCTGGATTTTTGAAAATGTCACTTTTTTGTGAAAATATCCACTAAATGAGGGAATAATATGTGGGAGGGTACCCCAGGAGAGTTCCAAATGTGTGTGGGTAGAATATATATCCCACGGGGGTAAAATTGAAAAAAGGTGAAAAAAAATTTTTTTTGGACTTAGTCATTTTTCCGGCGTTTATCAGACTTTCAGATAGGGGAAATGTCAGTGAGCGTTCTCATTTCAGTTCCAGAGCGATTCGCCCAATGAGTCCTTGATATTTAGTCATCTTCAGCCAATTTTCTGGATTTTTGAAAATTTCACTTTTTTATGAAAATATCCACTAAATGAGGGAAAAATATGTTTGAGGATACCCCAGGTGAGTTCCAAATGTGTGTGGGTAGAATATATATCCCACGGGGCTAAAATTGAAAAAAGTTGAAAAAAAATTTTTTTTGGACTTAATCATTTTTCCGGCGTTCATCAGATTTTCACATAGGGGAAATGTCAGTGAGCATTCTGATTTCAGTTCCAGAGCGATTCGCCCAATGAGTCCTTGATATTTAGTCGTTTTCAGCCAATTTTCTGGATTTTTGAAAATTTCACTTTTTTGTGAAAATATCCACTAAATGAGGGAATAATATGTGTGAGGGTACCCCAGGAGAGTTCCAAATGTGTGTGGGTAGAATATTTATCCCACGGGGGGAAAATTGAAAAGAGTTGAAAACATTTTTTTTTTGGACTTAGTCATTTTTCCGGCGTTTATCAGACTTTCAGATAGGGGAAATGTCAGTGAGCGTTCCGATTTCAGTTCCAGAGCAATTCGCCCAATGAGTCCTTGATATTTAGTCGTTTTCAGCCAATTTTCTGGATTTTTGAAAATTTCACTTTTTTATGAAAATATCCACTAAATGAGGGAAAAATATGTTTGAGGGTACCCCAGGAGAGTTCCAAATGTGTGTGGGTAGAATAAATATCCCACAGGGGAAAAATTGAAAAAAGTTGAAAAAAATTTTTTTTTGGACTTAGTCATTTTTCTGGCGTTTATCAGACTTTCAGATAGGGGAAATGTCAGTGAGCATTCTGATTTCAGTTCCAGAGCGATTCGCCCAATGAGTCCTTGATATTTAGTCGTTTTCAGCCAATTTTCTGGATTTTTGAAAATTTCACTTTTTTGTGAAAATATCCACTAAATGAGGGAATAATATGTGTGAGGGTACCCCAGGAGAGCTCCAAATGTGTTTGGGTAGAATATATATCCCACGGGGCTAAAATTGAAAAAAGTTGAAAAAATTTTTTTTTTGGACTTCGTCATTTTTGCGACGTTTATCAGACTTTCAGATAGGGCAAATGTCAGTGAGCATTCCGATTTCAGTTCCAGAGCAATTCGCCCAATGAGTCCTTGATGTTTAGTCGTTTTCAGCCAATTTTCTGGATTTTTGAAAATTTCACTTTTTTGTGAAAATATCCACTAAATGAGGGAATAATATGTGTGAGGGTACCCCAGGAGAGCTCCAAATGTGTGTTCGTAGAATGTATATCCCACGGGGGTAAAATTGAAAAAAGTTGAAAACATTTTTTTTTTGGACTTAGTCATTTTTCCAGCGTTTTTCAGACTTTCAGATAGGGGAAATGTCAGTGAGCGTTCTGATTTCAGTTCCAGAGCGATTCGCCCAATGAGTCCTTGATATTTAGTCGTTTTCAGCCAATTTTCTGGATTTTTGAAAATTTCACTTTTTTATGAAAATATCCACTAAATGAGGGAAAAATATGTTTGAGGGTACCCCAGGTGAGTTCCAAATGTGTGTGGGTAGAATATATATCCCACGGGGCTAAAATTGAAAAAAGTTGAAAAAAATTTTTTTTTGGACTTCGTCATTTTTGCGGCGTTTATCAGACTTTCAGATAGGGCAAATGTCAGTGAGCATTCCGATTTCAGTTCCAGAGCAATTCGCCCAATGAGTCCTTGATGTTTAGTCGTTTTCAGCCAATTTTCTGGATTTTTGAAAATTTCACTTTTTTGTGAAAATATCCACTAAATGAGGGAATAATATGTGTGAGGGTACCCCAGGAGAGTTCCAAATGTGTTTGGGTAGAATATACATCCCACGAGGCTAAAATTGAAAAAAGTTGAAAAAAATTTTTTTTTAGAATTAGTCATTTTTCCGGCGTTTATCAGACTTTCAGATAGGGGAAATGTCGGTGAGCGTTCCGATTTCATTTACAGAGCGATTCGCCCAATGAGTCCTTGATACTTAGTCGTTTTCAGCCAATGTTTTGGATTTTTGAAAATTTCACTTTTTTGTGAAAATATCCACTAAATGAGGGAATAATATGTGTGAGGGTACCCCAGGAGAGTTCCAAATGTGTGTGGGTAGAATATATATCCCACGGGGGTAAAATTTAAAAAAGTTGAAAAAAAATTTTTTTTGGACTTATTCATTTTTCCAGCATTTATCAGACTTTCAGATAGGGCAAATGTCAGTGAGCATTCCGATTTCAGTTCCAGAGCGATTCGCCCAATGAGTCCTTGATATTTAGTCGTTTTCAGCCAATTTTCTGGATTTTTGAAAATTTCACTTTTTTGTGAAAATATCCACTAAATGAGGGAATAATATGTGTGAGGGTACCCCAGGAGAGTTCCAAATGTGTGTGGGTAGACTATATATCCCACGGGGGGGAAATTGAAAAGAGTTGAAAACATTTTTTTTTGGACTTAGTCATTTTTCCGGGGTTTATCAGACTTTCAGATAGGGGAAATGTCAGTGAGCATTCTGATTTCAGTTCCAGAGCGATTCGCCCAATGAGTCCTTGATATTTAGTCGTTTTCAGCCAATTTTCTGGATTTTTGAAAATTTCACTTTTTTGTGAAAATATCCACTAAATGAGGGAATAATATGTGTGAGGGTACCCCAGGAGAGCTCCAAATGTGTTTGGGTAGAATATATATCCCACGGGGGGGAATTGAAAAGAGTTGAAAACATTTTTTTTTTGGACTTAGTCATTTTTCCGGCGTTTATCAGACTTTCAGATAGGGGAAATGTCAGTGAGCGTTCCGATTTCAGTTCCAGAGCAATTCGCCCAATGAGTCCTTGATATTTAGTCGTTTTCAGCCAATTTTCTGGATTTTTGAAAATTTCACTTTTTTATGAAAATATCCACTAAATGAGGGACAAATATGTTTGAGGGTACCCCAGGTGAGTTCCAAATGTGTGTGGGTAGAATATATATCCCACGGGGAGTAAATTGAAAAAGTTGAAAAAATTTTTTTTTTGGACTTAGTCATTTTTCCAGCGTTTATCAGACTTTCAGATAGGGCAAATGTCAGTGAGCATTCCGATTTCAGTTCCAGAGCGATTCGCCCAATGAGTCCTTGATATTTAGTCGTTTTCAGCCAATTTTCTGGATTTTTGAAAATGTCACTTTTTTGTGAAAATATCCACTAAATGAGGGAATAATATGTGGGAGGGTACCCCAGGAGAGTTCCAAATGTGTGTGGGTAGAATATATATCCCACGGGGGTAAAATTGAAAAAAGGTGAAAAAAAATTTTTTTTGGACTTAGTCATTTTTCCGGCGTTTATCAGACTTTCAGATAGGGGAAATGTCAGTGAGCGTTCTCATTTCAGTTCCAGAGCGATTCGCCCAATGAGTCCTTGATATTTAGTCATCTTCAGCCAATTTTCTGGATTTTTGAAAATTTCACTTTTTTATGAAAATATCCACTAAATGAGGGAAAAATATGTTTGAGGATACCCCAGGTGAGTTCCAAATGTGTGTGGGTAGAATATATATCCCACGGGGCTAAAATTGAAAAAAGTTGAAAAAAAATTTTTTTTGGACTTAATCATTTTTCCGGCGTTCATCAGATTTTCACATAGGGGAAATGTCAGTGAGCATTCTGATTTCAGTTCCAGAGCGATTCGCCCAATGAGTCCTTGATATTTAGTCGTTTTCAGCCAATTTTCTGGATTTTTGAAAATTTCACTTTTTTGTGAAAATATCCACTAAATGAGGGAATAATATGTGTGAGGGTACCCCAGGAGAGTTCCAAATGTGTGTGGGTAGAATATTTATCCCACGGGGGGAAAATTGAAAAGAGTTGAAAACATTTTTTTTTTGGACTTAGTCATTTTTCCGGCGTTTATCAGACTTTCAGATAGGGGAAATGTCAGTGAGCGTTCCGATTTCAGTTCCAGAGCAATTCGCCCAATGAGTCCTTGATATTTAGTCGTTTTCAGCCAATTTTCTGGATTTTTGAAAATTTCACTTTTTTATGAAAATATCCACTAAATGAGGGAAAAATATGTTTGAGGGTACCCCAGGAGAGTTCCAAATGTGTGTGGGTAGAATAAATATCCCACAGGGGAAAAATTGAAAAAAGTTGAAAAAAATTTTTTTTTGGACTTAGTCATTTTTCCGGCGTTTATCAGACTTTCAGATAGGGGAAATGTCAGTGAGCATTCTGATTTCAGTTCCAGAGCGATTCGCCCAATGAGTCCTTGATATTTAGTCGTTTTCAGCCAATTTTCTGGATTTTTGAAAATTTCACTTTTTTGTGAAAATATCCACTAAATGAGGGAATAATATGTGTGAGGGTACCCCAGGAGAGCTCCAAATGTGTTTGGGTAGAATATATATCCCACGGGGCTAAAATTGAAAAAAGTTGAAAAAATTTTTTTTTTGGACTTCGTCATTTTTGCGACGTTTATCAGACTTTCAGATAGGGCAAATGTCAGTGAGCATTCCGATTTCAGTTCCAGAGCAATTCGCCCAATGAGTCCTTGATGTTTAGTCGTTTTCAGCCAATTTTCTGGATTTTTGAAAATTTCACTTTTTTGTGAAAATATCCACTAAATGAGGGAATAATATGTGTGAGGGTACCCCAGGAGAGCTCCAAATGTGTGTTCGTAGAATGTATATCCCACGGGGGTAAAATTGAAAAAAGTTGAAAACATTTTTTTTTTGGACTTAGTCATTTTTCCAGCGTTTTTCAGACTTTCAGATAGGGGAAATGTCAGTGAGCGTTCTGATTTCAGTTCCAGAGCGATTCGCCCAATGAGTCCTTGATATTTAGTCGTTTTCAGCCAATTTTCTGGATTTTTGAAAATTTCACTTTTTTATGAAAATATCCACTAAATGAGGGAATAATATGTGTGAGGGTACCCCAGGAGAGTTCCAAATGTGTGTGGGTAGAATATATATCCCACGGGGGTAAAATTTAAAAAAGTTGAAAAAAAATTTTTTTTGGACTTATTCATTTTTCCAGCATTTATCAGACTTTCAGATAGGGCAAATGTCAGTGAGCATTCCGATTTCAGTTCCAGAGCGATTCGCCCAATGAGTCCTTGATATTTAGTCGTTTTCAGCCAATTTTCTGGATTTTTGAAAATTTCACTTTTTTATGAAAATATCCACTAAATGAGGGAAAAATATGTTTGAGGATACCCCAGGTGAGTTCCAAATGTGTGTGGGTAGAATATATATCCCACGGGGCTAAAATTGAAAAAAGTTGAAAAAAAATTTTTTTTGGACTTAATCATTTTTCCGGCGTTCATCAGATTTTCACATAGGGGAAATGTCAGTGAGCATTCTGATTTCAGTTCCAGAGCGATTCGCCCAATGAGTCCTTGATATTTAGTCGTTTTCAGCCAATTTTCTGGATTTTTGAAAATTTCACTTTTTTGTGAAAATATCCACTAAATGAGGGAATAATATGTGTGAGGGTACCCCAGGAGAGTTCCAAATGTGTGTGGGTAGAATATTTATCCCACGGGGGGAAAATTGAAAAGAGTTGAAAACATTTTTTTTTTGGACTTAGTCATTTTTCCGGCGTTTATCAGACTTTCAGATAGGGGAAATGTCAGTGAGCGTTCCGATTTCAGTTCCAGAGCAATTCGCCCAATGAGTCCTTGATATTTAGTCGTTTTCAGCCAATTTTCTGGATTTTTGAAAATTTCACTTTTTTATGAAAATATCCACTAAATGAGGGAAAAATATGTTTGAGGGTACCCCAGGAGAGTTCCAAATGTGTGTTCGTAGAATGTATATCCCACGGGGGTAAAATTGAAAAAAGTTGAAAACATTTTTTTTTTGGACTTAGTCATTTTTCCAGCGTTTTTCAGACTTTCAGATAGGGGAAATGTCAGTGAGCGTTCTGATTTCAGTTCCAGAGCGATTCGCCCAATGAGTCCTTGATATTTAGTCGTTTTCAGCCAATTTTCTGGATTTTTGAAAATTTCACTTTTTTGTGAAAATATCCACTAAATGAGGGAATAATATGTGTGAGGGTACCCCAGGAGAGTTCCAAATGTGTTTGGGTAGAATATACATCCCACGAGGCTAAAATTGAAAAAGGTTGAAAAAAATTTTTTTTTAGAATTAGTCATTTTTCCGGCGTTTATCAGACTTTCAGATAGGGGAAATGTCGGTGAGCGTTCCGATTTCATTTACAGAGCGATTCGCCCAATGAGTCCTTGATACTTAGTCGTTTTCAGCCAATGTTTTGGATTTTTGAAAATTTCACTTTTTTGTGAAAATATCCACTAAATGAGGGAATAATATGTGTGAGGGTACCCCAGGAGAGTTCCAAATGTGTGTGGGTAGAATATATATCCCACGGGGGTAAAATTTAAAAAAGTTGAAAAAAAATTTTTTTTGGACTTATTCATTTTTCCAGCATTTATCAGACTTTCAGATAGGGCAAATGTCAGTGAGCATTCCGATTTCAGTTCCAGAGCGATTCGCCCAATGAGTCCTTGATATTTAGTCGTTTTCAGCCAATTTTCTGGATTTTTGAAAATTTCACTTTTTTGTGAAAATATCCACTAAATGAGGGAATAATATGTGTGAGGGTACCCCAGGAGAGTTCCAAATGTGTGTGGGTAGACTATATATCCCACGGGGGGGAAATTGAAAAGAGTTGAAAACATTTTTTTTTGGACTTAGTCATTTTTCCGGGGTTTATCAGACTTTCAGATAGGGGAAATGTCAGTGAGAGTTCCGATTTCAGTTCCAGAGCAATTCGCCCAATGAGTCCTTGATATATAGTCGTTTTCAGCCAATTTTCTGGATTTTTGAAAATTTCACTTTTTTATGAAAATATCCACTAAATGAGGGAAAAATATGTTTTAGGGTACCCCAGGTGAGTTCCAAATGTGTGTGGGTAGAATATATATCCCACGGGGCTAAAATTGAAAAAAGTTGAAAAAAAATTTTTTTTGGACTTAATAATTTTTCCGGCGTTCATCATATTTTCACATAGGGGAAATGTCAGTGAGCGTTCCGATTTCAGTTCCAGAGCGATTCGCCCAATGAGTCCTTGATATTTAGTCGTTTTCAGCCAATTTTCTGGATTTTTGAAAATTTCACTTTTTTGTGAAAATATCCACTAAATGAGGGAATAATATGTGTGAGGGTACCCCAGGAGAGTTCAAAATGTGTGTGGGTAGAATAAATATCCCACAGGGGAAAAATTGAAAAAAGTTGAAAAAAATTTTTTTTTGGACTTAGTCATTTTTCCAGCGTTTTTCAGACTTTCAGATAGGGGAAATGTCAGTGAGCGTTCTGATTTCAGTTCCAGAGCGATTCGCCCAATGAGTCCTTGATATTTAGTCGTTTTCAGCCAATTTTCTGGATTTTTGAAAATTTCAATTTTTTGTGAAAATATCCACTAAATGAGGGAATAATATGTGTGAGGGTACCCCAGGAGAGGTCCAAATGTGTGTGGGTAGAATATATATCCCACGGGGGTAAAATTGAAAAGATTTGAAAACATTTTTTTTTTGGACTTAGTCATTTTTCCGGCGTTTATCAGACTTTCAGATAGGGGAAATGTCAGTGAGCGTTCCGATTTCAGTTCCAGAGCAATTCGCCCAATGAGTCCTTGATATTTAGTCGTTTTCAGCCAATTTTCTGGATTTTTGAAAATTTCACTTTTTTATGAAAATATCCACTAAATGAGGGAAAAATATGTTTGAGGGTACCCCAGGTGAGTTCCAAATGTTTGTGGGTAGAATATATATCCCACGGGGGGGAAATTGAAAAAAGTTGAAAAAAATTTTTTCTTGGACTTAGTCATTTTTTTGGCGTTTATCAGACTTTCAGATAGGGCAAATGTCAGTGAGCATTCCGATTTCAGTTACAGAGCAATTCGCCCAATGAGTCCTTGATATTTAGTCGTTTTCAGCCAATTTTCTGGATTATTGAAAATTTCACTTTTTTGTGAAAATATCCACTAAATGAGGGAATAATATGTGTGAGGGTACCCCAGGAGAGTTCCAAATGTGTGTGGGTAGAATATATATCTCACGGGGCTAAAATTGAAAAAAGTTGAAAAAAATTTTTTTTTGGACTTAGTCATTTTTCCGGCGTTTATCAGACTTTCAGATAGGGGAAATGTCAGTGAGCGTTCTGATTTCAGTTCCAGAGCGATTCGCCCAATGAGTCCTTGATATTTAGTCGTTTTCAGCCAATTTTCTGGATTTTTGAAAATTTCAATTTTTTGAGAAAATATCCACTAAATGTGAGGGTTCCCCAGGAGAGTTCCAAATGTGTGTGGGTAGAATATATATCCCACGGGGGTAAAATTGAAAAAAGTTGAAAAAATTTTTTTTTTGGACTTAGTCATTTTTCCAGCGTTTATCAGACTTTCAGATAGGGCAAATGTCATTGAGCATTCTGATTTCAGTTCCAGAGCGATTCGCCCAATGAGTCCTTGATATTTAGGCGTTTTCAGCCAATTTTCTGGATTTTTGAAAATTTCACTTTTTTGTGAAATTATCCACTAAATGAGGGAATAATATGTGTGAGGGTACCCCAGGAGAGTTCCAAATGTGTTTGGGTAGAATATATATCCCACGGGGCTAAAATTGAAAAAAGTTGAAAAAAAATTTTTTTTGGACTTAGTCATTTTTCCGGCGTTCATCAGATTTTCAGATAGGGGAAATGTCAGTGAGCATTACGATTTCAGTTCCAGAGCGATTCGCCCAATGAGTCCTTGATATTTAGTCGTTTTCAGCCAATTTTCAGTTTTTTTGAAAATTTCACTTTTTTGTGAAAATATCCACTAAATGAGGGAATAATATGTGTGAGGGTACCCCAGGAGAGTTCCAAATGTGTGTGGGCAGAATATATATCCCATGGGGGTAAAATTGAAAAAAGTTGAAAAAATTTTTTTTGGGACTTAGTCATTTTTCCGGCATTTATCAGACTTTCAGATAGGGGAAATGTCAGTGAGCGTTGTGATTTCAGTTCCAGAGCGATTCGCCCAATGAGTCCTTGATATTTAGTCGTTTTCAGCCAATTTTCTGGATTTTTGAAAATTTCACTTTTTTGTGAAAATATCCACTAAATGAGGGAATACTATGTGTGAGGGTACCCCAGGAGAGTTCTAAATGTGTGTACGTAGAATACATATCCCACGGGGGTAAAATAGAAAAAAGTTGAAAAAATTTTTTTTTGGACTTAGTCATTTTTTCGGCGTTTATCAGACTTTCAGATAGGGGAAATGTCAGTGAGCATACCAATTTCAGTTCCAGAGCGATTCGCCCAATGAGTCCTTGATATTTAGTCGTTTTCAGCCAATTTTCTGGATTTTTGAAAATTTTCCTTTTTTGTGAAAATATCCACTAAATGAGGGAATAATATGTGTGAGGGTACCACAGGAGAGTTCCAAATGTGTTTGGGTAGAATATATATCCCACGGGGGTAAAATTGAAAAAAGTTGAAAATTTTTTTTTTTCGACTGTCATTTTTCCGGCGTTTATCAGACTTTCAGATAGGGGAAATGTCAGTGAGCGTTCTGATTTCAGTTCCAGAGCGATTGGCCCAATGAGTCCTTGATATTTAGTCGTTTTCAGCCAATTTTCTGGATTTTTGAAAGTTTCACTTTTTTGTGAAAATATCCACTAAATGAGGGAATAATATGTGTGAGGGTACCAAAGGAGAGTTCCAAATGTGTGTGGGTAGAATATATATCCCACGGGGGTAAATTGAAAAAAGTTTTAAAAAATTTTTTTTGGGACTTAGTCATTTTTCCAGCGTATATCAGACTTTCAGATAGGGGAAATGTCAGTGAGCATTTCGATTTCAGTTCCAGAGCGATTCGCCCAATGAGTCCTTGATATTTAGTCGTTTTCAGCCAATTTTCTGGATTTTTGAAAATTTCACTTTTTTGTGAAAATATCCACTAAATGAGGGAATAATATGTGTGAGGGTACCCCAGGAGAGTTCCAAGTGTGTGTAGGTAGAATATATATCCCACGGGGGTAAAATTGAAAAAAGTTGAAAAAATTTTTTTTTTGGACTTAGTCATTTTTCCGGCGTTTATCAGACTTTCAGATAGGGGAAATGTCAGTGAGGGTTCGGATTTCAGTTCCAGAGCAATTCGCCCAATGTGTCCTTGATATTTAGTCGTTTTCAGCCAATATTTTGGATTTTTGAAAATTTCACTTTTTTGTGAAAATATCCACTAAATGAGGGAATACTATGTGTGAGGGTACCACAGGAGAGTTCCAAATGTGTGTGGGTAGAATATATATCCCACGGGGGTAAAATTGAAAAAAGTTGAAAATTTTTTTTTTTGGACTGTCATTTTTCCGGCGTTTATCAGACTTTCAGATAGGGGAAATGTCAGTGAGCATTCTGATTTCAGTTCCAGAGCGATTGGCCCAATGAGTCCTTGATATTTAGGCGTTTTCAGCCAATTTTCTGGATTTTTGAAAATTTCACTTTTTTGTGAAATTATCCACTAAATGAGGGAATAATATGTGTGAGGGTACCCCAGGAGAGTTCCAAATGTGTTTGGGTAGAATATATATCCCACGGGGCTAAAATTGAAAAAAGTTGAAAAAAAATTTTTTTTGGACTTAGTCATTTTTCCGGCGTTCATCAGATTTTCAGATAGGGGAAATGTCAGTGAGCATTACGATTTCAGTTCCAGAGCGATTCGCCCAATGAGTCCTTGATATTTAGTCGTTTTCAGCCAATTTTCTGTTTTTTTGAAAATTTCACTTTTTTGTGAAAATATCCACTAAATGAGGGAATAATATGTGTGAGGGTACCCCAGGAGCGTTCCAAATGTGTGTGGGCAGAATATATATCCCATGGGGGTAAAATTGAAAAAAGTTGAAAAAATTTTTTTTTTGGACTTAGTCATTTTTCCGGCGTTTATCAGACTTTCAGATAGGGCAAATGTCAGTGAGCGTTCCGATTTCAGTTCCAGAGCGATTTGCCCAATGAGTCCTTGATATTTAATCGTTTTCAGCCAATTTTCTGGATGTTTAAAAATTTCACTTTTTTGTGAAAATATCCACTAAATGAGGGAATAATATGTGTGAGGGTACCCCAGGAGAGTTCCAAATGTGTGTGGGTAGAATATATATCCCACGGGGGTAAAATTGAAAAAAGTTGAAAAAAATTTTTTTTTGGACTTAGTCATTTTTCCAGCGTTTATCAGACTTTCAGATAGGGGAAATGTCAGTGAGCATTCTGATTTCAGTTCCAGAGCGATTCGCCCAATGAGTCCTTGATATTTAGTAGTTTTCAGCCAATTTTCTGGATCTTTGAAAATTTCACTTTTTTGTGAAAATATCCACTAAATGAGGGAATAATATGTGTGAGGGTACCCCAGGAGAGTTCCAAATGTGTGTGGGCAGAATATATATCCCACGGGGGTAAAATTGAAAAAAGTTGAAAAAATTTTTTTTTGGACTTAGTCATTTTTCCGGCATTTATCAGACTTTCAGATAGGGGAAATGTCAGTGAGCGTTCTGATTTCAGTTCCAGAGCGATTCGCCCAATGAGTCCTTGATATTTAGTAGTTTTCAGCCAATTTTCTGGATTTTTGAAAATTTCACTTTTTTGTGAAAATATCCACTAAATGAGGGAATAATATGTGTGAGGGTACCCCAGGAGAGTTCCAAATGTGTGTGGGCAGAATATATATCCCACGGGGTAAAATTGAAAAAAGTTGAAAAAATTTTTTTTTTGGACTTAGTAATTTTTCCGACGTTTATCAGACTTTCAGATAGGGGAAATGTCAGTGAGCGTTCTGATTTCAGTTCCAGAGCGATTCGCCCAATGAGTCCTTGATATTTAATCGTTTTCAGCCAATTTTCTGGATTTTTGAAAATTTCACTTTTTTGTGAAAATATCCACTAAATGAGGGAATAATATGTTTGAGGGTACCCCAGGAGAGTTCCAAATGTGTGTGGGTAGAATATATATCCCACGGGGGTAAAATTGAAAAAAGTTGAAAAAAATTTTTTTTTGGACTTAGTCATTTTTCCAGCGTTTATCAGACTTTCAGATAGGGCAAATGTCAGTGAGCATTCCGATTTCAGTTCCAGAGCGATACGCCCAATGAGTGCTTGATATTTAGTCGTTTTCAGACAATATTTTGGATTTTTGAAAATTTCACTTTTTTGTGAAAATATCCACTAAATGAGGGAATAATATGTGTGAGGGTACCCCAGGAGAGTTCCAAATTTGTTTGGGTAGAATATATATCCCACGGGGGTAAAATTGAAAAAAGTTTAAAAAAATTTTTTTTTGGACTTAGTCATTTTTCCAGCGTTTATCAGACTTTCAGATAGGGGAAATGTCAGTGAGCATTCTGATTTCAGTACCAGAGCGATTCGCCCAATGAGTCCTTGATATTTAGTAGTTTTCAGCCAATTTTCTGGATTTTTGAAAATTTCACTTTTTTGTGAAAATATCCACTAAATGAGGGAATAATATGTGTGAGGGTACCCCAGGAGAGTTCCAAATATGTGTGGGCAGAATATATATCCCACGGGGGTAAAATTGAAAAAAGTTGAAAAAATTTTTTTTTGGACTTAGTCATTTTTCCGGCATTTATCAGACTTTCAGATAGGGGAAATGTCAGTGAGCGTTCTGATTTCAGTTCCAGAGCGATTCGCCCAATGAGTTCTTGATATTTAGTAGTTTTCAGCCAATTTTCTGGATTTTTGAAAATTTCACTTTTTTGTGAAAATATCCACTAAATGAGGGAATAATATGTGTGAGGGTACCCCAGGAGAGTTCCAAATGTGTGTGGGCAGAATATATATCCCACGGGGTAAAATTGAAAAAAGTTGAAAAAATTTTTTTTTTGGACTTTGTAATTTTTCCGGCGTTTATCAGACTTTCAGATAGGGGAAATGTCAGTGAGCGTTCTGATTTCAGTTCCAGAGCGATTCGCCCAATGAGTCCTTGATATTTAATCGTTTTCAGCCAATTTTCTGGATTTTTGAAAATTTCACTTTTTTGTGAAAATATCCACTAAATGAGGGAATAATATGTTTGAGGGTACCCCAGGAGAGTTCCAAATGTGTGTGGGTAGAATATATATCCCACGGGGGTAAAATTGAAAAAAGTTGAAAAAAATTTTTTTTTGGACTTAGTCATTTTTCCAGCGTTTATCAGACTTTCAGATAGGGCAAATGTCAGTGAGCATTCCGATTTCAGTTCCAGAGCGATACACCCAATGAGTGCTTGATATTTAGTCGTTTTCAGCCAATATTTTGGATTTTTGAAAATTTCACTTTTTTGTGAAAATATCGACTAAATGAGGGAATAATATGCGTGAGGGTACCCCAGGAGAGTTCCAAATTTGTTTGGGTAGAATATATATCCCACGGGGGTAAAATTGAAAAAAGTTTAAAAAAATTTTTTTTTGGACTTAGTCATTTTTCCAGCGTTTATCAGACTTTCAGATAGGGGAAATGTCAGTGAGCATTCTGATTTCAGTTCCAGAGCGATTCGCCCAATGAGTCCTTGATATTTAGTAGTTTCAGCCAATTTTCTGGATTTTTGAAAATTTCACTTTTTTGTGAAAATATCCACTAAATGAGGGAATAATATGTGTGAGGGTACCCCAGGAGAGTTCCAAATGTGTGTGGGCAGAATATATATCCCACGGGGGTAAAATTGAAAAAAGTTGAAAAAATTTTTTTTGGGACTTAGTCATTTTTCCGGCATTTATCAGACTTTCAGATAGGGGAAATGTCAGTGAGCGTTCTGATTTCAGTTCCAGAGCGATTCGCCCAATGAGTCCTTGATATTTAGTCGTTTTCAGCCAATTTTCTGGATTTTTGAAAATTTCACTTTTTTGTGAAAATATCCACTAAATGAGGGAATACTATGTGTGAGGGTACCCCAGGAGAGTTCTAAATGTGTGTACGTAGAATACATATCCCACGGGGGTAAAATAGAAAAAAGTTGAAAAAATTTTTTTTTGGACTTAGTCATTTTTTCGGCGTTTATCAGACTTTCAGATAGGGGAAATGTCAGTGAGCATACCAATTTCAGTTCCAGAGCGATTCGCCCAATGAGTCCTTGATATTTAGTCGTTTTCAGCCAATTTTCTGGATTTTTGAAAATTTTCCTTTTTTGTGAAAATATCCACTAAATGAGGGAATAATATGTGTGAGGGTACAACAGGAGAGTTCCAAATGTGTGTGGGTAGAATATATATCCCACGGGGGTAAAATTGAAAAAAGTTGAAAATTTTTTTTTTTCGACTGTCATTTTTCCGGCGTTTATCAGACTTTCAGATAGGGGAAATGTCAGTGAGCGTTCTGATTTCAGTTCCAGAGCGATTGGCCCAATGAGTCCTTGATATTTAGTCGTTTTCAGCCAATTTTCTGGATTTTTGAAAGTTTCACTTTTTTGTGAAAATATCCACTAAATGAGGGAATAATATGTGTGAGGGTACCACAGGAGAGTTCCAAATGTGTGTGGGTAGAATATATATCCCACGGGGGTAAATTGAAAAAAGTTTTAAAAAATTTTTTTTGGGACTTAGTCATTTTTCCAGCGTATATCAGACTTTCAGATAGGGGAAATGTCAGTGAGCATTCCGATTTCAGTTCCAGAACGATTCGCCCAATGAGTCCTTGATATTTAGTCGTTTTCAGCCAATTTTCTGGATTTTTGAAAATTTCACTTTTTTGTGAAAATATCCACTAAATGAGGGAATAATATGTGTGAGGGTACCCCAGGAGAGTTCCAAGTGTGTGTAGGTAGAATATATATCCCACGGGGGTAAAATTGAAAAAAGTTGAAAAAATTTTTTTTTTGGACTTAGTCATTTTTCCGGCGTTTATCAGACTTTCAGATAGGGGAAATGTCAGTGAGGGTTCGGATTTCAGTTCCAGAGCAATTCGCCCAATGTGTCCTTGATATTTAGTCGTTTTCAGCCAATATTTTGGATTTTTGAAAATTTCACTTTTTTGTGAAAATATCCACTAAATGAGGGAATACTATGTGTGAGGGTACCACAGGAGAGTTCCAAATGTGTGTGGGTAGAATATATATCCCACGGGGGTAAAATTGAAAAAAGTTGAAAATTTTTTTTTTTGGACTGTCATTTTTCCGGCGTTTATCAGACTTTCAGATAGGGGAAATGTCAGTGAGCATACCAATTTCAGTTCCAGAGCGATTCGCCCAATGAGTCCTTGATATTTAGTCGTTTTCAGCCAGTTTTCTCGATTTTTGAAAATTTCACTTTTTTATGAAAATATCAACTAAATGAGGGAATAATATGTGTGAGGGTACCACAGGAGAGTTCCAAATGTGTGTGGGTAGAATATATATCCCACGGGGGTAAAATTGAAAAAAGTTGAAAATTTTTTTTTTTGGACTGTCATTTTTCCGGCGTTTATCAGACTTTCAGATAGGGGAAATGTCATTGAGCGTTCTGATTTCAGTTCCAGAGCGATTGGCCCAATGAGTCCTTGATATTTAGTCGTTTTCAGCCAATTTTCTGGATTTTTGAAAGTTTCACTGTTTTGTGAAAATATCCACTAAATGAGGGAATAATATGTGTGAGGGTACCCCAGGAGAGTTCCAAATGTGTGTGGCAGAATATATATCCCACGGGGGTAAATCTGAAAAAAGTTGAAAAAATTTTTTTTTTGGACTTAGTCATTTTTCCGGCGTTTATCAGACTTTCAGATAGGGGAAATGTCAGTGAGGGTTCGGATTTCAGTTCCAGAGCAATTCGCCCAATGTGTCCTTGATATTTAGTCGTTTTCAGCCAATATTTTGGATTTTTGAAAATTTCACTTTTTTGTGAAAATATCCACTAAATGAGGGAATACTATGTGTGAGGGTACCACAGGAGAGTTCCAAATGTGTGTGGGTAGAATATATATCCCACGGGGGTAAAATTGAAAAAAGTTGAAAATTTTTTTTTTTGGACTGTCATTTTTCCGGCGTTTATCAGACTTTCAGATAGGGGAAATGTCAGTGAGCATTCTGATTTCAGTTCCAGAGCGATTGGCCCAATGAGTCCTTGATATTTAGTCGTTTTCAGCCAATTTTCTGGATTTTTGAAAGTTTCAATTTTTTGTGAAAATATCCACTAAATGAGGGAATAATATGTGTGAGGGTACCACAGGAGAGTTCCAAATGTGTGTGGGTAGAATATATATCCCACGGGGGTAAATTGAAAAAAGTTTTAAAACATTTTTTTTTTGGACTTAGTCATTTTTCCGGCGTTTATCAGACTTTCAGATAGGGGAAATGTCAGTGAGCATACCAATTTCAGTTCCAGAGCGATTCGCCCAATGAGTCCTTGATATTTAGTCGTTTTCAGCCAGTTTTCTCGATTTTTGAAAATTTCACTTTTTTATGAAAATATCAACTAAATGAGGGAATAATATGTGTGAGGGTACCACAGGAGAGTTCCAAATGTGTGTGGGTAGAATATATATCCCACGGGGGTAAAATTGAAAAAAGTTGAAAATTTTTTTTTTTGGACTGTCATTTTTCCGGCGTTTATCAGACTTTCAGATAGGGGAAATGTCATTGAGCGTTCTGATTTCAGTTCCAGAGCGATTGGCCCAATGAGTCCTTGATATTTAGTCGTTTTCAGCCAATTTTCTGGATTTTTGAAAGTTTCACTGTTTTGTGAAAATATCCACTAAATGAGGGAATAATATGTGTGAGGGTACCCCAGGAGAGTTCCAAATGTGTGTGGCAGAATATATATCCCACGGGGGTAAATCTGAAAAAAGTTGAAAAAATTTTTTTTTTGGACTTAGTCATTTTTCCGGCGTTTATCAGACTTTCAGATAGGGGAAATGTCAGTGAGGGTTCGGATTTCAGTTCCAGAGCAATTCGCCCAATGTGTCCTTGATATTTAGTCGTTTTCAGCCAATATTTTGGATTTTTGAAAATTTCACTTTTTTGTGAAAATATCCACTAAATGAGGGAATACTATGTGTGAGGGTACCACAGGAGAGTTCCAAATGTGTGTGGGTAGAATATATATCCCACGGGGGTAAAATTGAAAAAAGTTGAAAATTTTTTTTTTTGGACTGTCATTTTTCCGGCGTTTATCAGACTTTCAGATAGGGGAAATGTCAGTGAGCATTCTGATTTCAGTTCCAGAGCGATTGGCCCAATGAGTCCTTGATATTTAGTCGTTTTCAGCCAATTTTCTGGATTTTTGAAAGTTTCACTTTTTTGTGAAAATATCCACTAAATGAGGGAATAATATGTGTGAGGGTACCACAGGAGAGTTCCAAATGTGTGTGGGTAGAATATATATCCCACGGGGGTAAATTGAAAAAAGTTTTAAAACATTTTTTTTTTGGACTTAGTCATTTTTCCGGCGTTTATCAGACTTTCAGATAGGGGAAATGTCAGTGAGCATACCAATTTCAGTTCCAGAGCGATTCGCCCAATGAGTCCTTGATATTTAGTCGTTTTCAGCCAGTTTTCTCGATTTTTGAAAATTTCACTTTTTTATGAAAATATCAACTAAATGAGGGAATAATATGTGTGAGGGTACCACAGGAGAGTTCCAAATGTGTGTGGGTAGAATATATATCCCACGGGGGTAAAATTGAAAAAAGTTGAAAATTTTTTTTTTTGAACTGTCATTTTTCCGGCGTTTATCAGACTTTCAGATAGGGGAAATGTCATTGAGCGTTCTGATTTCAGTTCCAGAGCGATTGGCCCAATGAGTCCTTGATATTTAATCGTTTTCAGCCAATTTTCTGGATTTTTGAAAATTTCACTTTTTTGTGAAAATATCCACTAAATGAGGGAATAATATGTTTGAGGGTACCCCAGGAGAGTTCCAAATGTGTGTGGGTAGAATATATATCCCACGGGGGTAAAATTGAAAAAAGTTGAAAAAAATTTTTTTTTGGACTTAGTCATTTTTCCGGCGTTTATCAGACTTTATCAGACTTTCAGATAGGGGAAATGTCAGTGAGCGTTCTGATTTCAGTTCCAGAGCGATTCGCCCAATGAGTCCTTGATATTTAGTCGTTTTCAGCCAATTTTCTGGATTTTTGAAAATTTCACTTTTTTGTGAAAATATCCACTAAATGAGGGAATACTATGTGTGAGGGTACCCCAGGAGAGTTCTAAATGTGTGTACGTAGAATACATATCCCACGGGGGTAAAATAGAAAAAAGTTGAAAAAATTTTTTTTTGGACTTAGTCATTTTTTCGGCGTTTATCAGACTTTCAGATAGGGGAAATGTCAGTGAGCATACCAATTTCAGTTCCAGAGCGATTCGCCCAATGAGTCCTTGATATTTAGTCGTTTTCAGCCAATTTTCTGGATTTTTGAAAATTTTCCTTTTTTGTGAAAATATCCACTAAATGAGGGAATAATATGTGTGAGGGTACAACAGGAGAGTTCCAAATGTGTGTGGGTAGAATATATATCCCACGGGGGTAAAATTGAAAAAAGTTGAAAATTTTTTTTTTTCGACTGTCATTTTTCCGGCGTTTATCAGACTTTCAGATAGGGGAAATGTCAGTGAGCGTTCTGATTTCAGTTCCAGAGCGATTGGCCCAATGAGTCCTTGATATTTAGTCGTTTTCAGCCAATTTTCTGGATTTTTGAAAGTTTCATTTTTTTGTGAAAATATCCACTAAATGAGGGAATAATATGTGTGAGGGTACCACAGGAGAGTTCCAAATGTGTGTGGGTAGAATATATATCCCACGAGGGTAAATTGAAAAAAGTTTTAAAAATTTTTTTTTGGGACTTAGTCATTTTTCCAGCGTATATCAGACTTTCAGATAGGGGGAAATGTCAGTGAGCATTCCGATTTCAGTTCCAGAGCGATTCGCCCAATGAGTCCTTGATATTTAGTCGTTTTCAGCCAATTTTCTGGATTTTTGAAAATTTCACTTTTTTGTGAAAATATCCACTAAATGAGGGAATAAGATGTGTGAGGGTACCCCAGGAGAGTTCCAAGTGTGTGTAGGTAGAATATATATCCCACGGGGGTAAAATTGAAAAAAGTTGAAAAAATTTTTTTTTTGGACTTAGTCATTTTTCCGGCGTTTATCAGACTTTCAGATAGGGGAAATGTCAGTGAGGGTTCGGATTTCAGTTCCAGAGCAATTCGCCCAATGTGTCCTTGATATTTAGTCGTTTTCAGCCAATATTTTGGATTTTTGAAAATTTCACTTTTTTGTGAAAATATCCACTAAATGAGGGAATACTATGTGTGAGGGTACCACAGGAGAGTTCCAAATGTGTGTGGGTAGAATATATATCCCACGGGGGTAAAATTGAAAAAAGTTGAAAATTTTTTTTTTTGGACTGTCATTTTTCCGGCGTTTATCAGACTTTCAGATAGGGGAAATGTCAGTGAGCATTCTGATTTCAGTTCCAGAGCGATTGGCCCAATGAGTCCTTGATATTTAGTCGTTTTCAGCCAATTTTCTGGATTTTTGAAAGTTTCACTTTTTTGTGAAAATATCCACTAAATGAGGGAATAAGATGTGTGAGGGTACCCCAGGAGAGTTCCAAGTGTGTGTAGGTAGAATATATATCCCACGGGGGTAAAATTGAAAAAAGTTGAAAAAATTTTTTTTTTGGACTTAGTCATTTTTCCGGCGTTTATCAGACTTTCAGATAGGGGAAATGTCAGTGAGGGTTCGGATTTCAGTTCCAGAGCAATTCGCCCAATGTGTCCTTGATATTTAGTCGTTTTCAGCCAATATTTTGGATTTTTGAAAATTTCACTTTTTTGTGAAAATATCCACTAAATGAGGGAATACTATGTGTGAGGGTACCACAGGAGAGTTCCAAATGTGTGTGGGTAGAATATATATCCCACGGGGGTAAAATTGAAAAAAGTTGAAAATTTTTTTTTTTGGACTGTCATTTTTCCGGCGTTTATCAGACTTTCAGATAGGGGAAATGTCAGTGAGCATTCTGATTTCAGTTCCAGAGCGATTGGCCCAATGAGTCCTTGATATTTAGTCGTTTTCAGCCAATTTTCTGGATTTTTGAAAGTTTCACTTTTTTGTGAAAATATCCACTAAATGAGGGAATAATATGTGTGAGGGTACCACAGGAGAGTTCCAAATGTGTGTGGGTAGAATATATATCCCACGGGGGTAAATTGAAAAAAGTTTTAAAAAATTTTTTTTTGGACTTAGTCATTTTTCCGGCGTTTATCAGACTTTCAGATAGGGGAAATGTCAGTGAGCATACCAATTTCAGTTCCAGAGCGATTCGCCCAATGAGTCCTTGATATTTAGTCGTTTTCAGCCAGTTTTCTCGATTTTTGAAAATTTCACTTTTTTGTGAAAATATCCACTAAATGAGGGAATAATATGTGTGAGGGTACCCCAGGAGAGTTCCAAATTTGTTTGGGTCGAATATATATCCCACGGGGGTAAAATTGAAAAAAGTTTAAAAAAATTTTTTTTTTGGACTTAGTCATTTTTCCGGCATTTATCAGACTTTCAGATAGGGGAAATGTCAGTGAGCGTTCTGATTTCAGTTCCAGAGCGATTCGCCCAATGAGTCCTTGATATTTAGTCGTTTTCAGCCAATTTTCTGCATTTTTGAAAATTTCACTTTTTTGTGAAAATATCCACTAAATGAGGGAATAATATGTGTGAGGGCACCCCAGGAGAGTTCCAAATGTGTGTGGGCAGAATATATATCCCACGGGGGTAAAATTGAAAAAAGTTGAAAAAATTTTTTTTTTGGACTTAGTCATTTTTCCGGCGTTTATCAGACTTTATCAGACTTTCAGATAGGGGAAATGTCAGTGAGCGTTCCAATTTCAATTCCAGAGCAATTCGCCCAATGAGTCCTTGATATTTAGTCGTTTTCAGCCAATTTTCTGGATTTTTGAAAATTTCACTTTTTTATGAAAATATCCACTAAATGAGGGAATAATATGTGTGAGGGTACCACAGGAGAGTTCCAAATGTGTGTGGGTAGAATATATATCCCACGGGGGTAAATTGAAAAAAGTTTTAAAAAATTTTTTTTTGGACTTAGTCATTTTTCCGGCGTTTATCAGACTTTCAGATAGGGGAAATGTCAGTGAGCATACCAATTTCAGTTCCAGAGCGATTCGCCCAATGAGTCCTTGATATTTAGTCGTTTTCAGCCAATTTTCTGGATTTTTGAAAATTTCACTTTTTTGTGAAAATATCCACTAAATGAGGGAATAATATGTGTGAGGGTACCACAGGAGAGTTCCAAATGTGTGTGGGTAGAATATATATCCCACGGGGGTAAATTGAAAAAAGTTTTAAAAAAAATGTTTTTTGGACTTAGTCATTTTTCCGGCGTTTATCAGACTTTCAGATAGGGGAAATGTCAGTGAGCATACCAATTTCAGTTCCAGAGCGATTCGCCCAATGAGTCCTTGATATTTAGTCGTTTTCAGCCAATTTTCTGGATTTTTGAAAATTTCACTTTTTTATAAAAATATCCACTAAATGAGGGAATAATTTGTGTGAGGGTACCCCAGGAGAGTTCCAAATGTGTGTAGGTAGAATATATATCAGACAGGGTAAAATTGAAAAAAGTTGAAAAACATTTTTTTTTGGACTTAGTCATTTTTCCGGCATTTATCAGACTTTCAGATAGGGGAAATGTCAGTGAGCGTTCCGATTTCAATTCCAGAGCAATTCGCCCAATGAGTCCTTGATATTTAGTGTTTTTCAGCCAATTTTCTGGATTTTTGAAAGTTTCACTTTTTTGTGAAAATTTCCACTAAATGAGGGAATAATATGTGTGAGGGTACCCCAGGAGAGTTCCAAATGTGTGTTGGTAGAATATATATCCCACGGGGGTAAAATTGAAAAAAGTTGAAAATTATTTTTTTTTGGACTTAGTCATTTTTCCGGCGTTTATCAGACTTTCAGATAGGGGAAATGTCAGTGAGGGTTCGGATTTCAGTTCCAGAGCGATTCGCCCAATTTGTCCTTGATATTTAGTCGTTTTCAGCCAATATTTTGGATTTTTGAAAATTTCACTTTTTTATGAATATATCCACTAAATGAGGGAATAATATGTGTGAGGGTACCACAGGAGAGTTCCAAATGTGTGTGGGTAGAATATATATCCCACGGGGGTAAATTGAAAAAAGTTTAAAAACATTTTTTTTTGGACTTAGTCATTTTTCCGGTGTTTATCAGACTTTCAGATAGGGGAAATGTCAGTGAGCATACCAATTTCAGTTCCAGAGCGATTCGCCCAATGAGTGCTTGATATTTAGTCGTTTTCAGCCAATTTTCTGGATTTTTGAAAATTTCATTTTTTGTGAAAATATCCACTAAATGAGGGAATAATATGTGTGAGGGTACCCCAGGAGAGTTCCAAATGTGTGTAGGTAGAATATATATCCCACGGGGGTAAAATTGAAAAAAGTTGAAAAACATTTTTTTTTGGACTTAGTCATTTTTCCGGCGTTTATCAGACTTTCAGATAGGGGAAATGTCAGTGAGCATTCCGATTACAATTCCAGAGCAATTCGCCCAATGAGTCCTTGATATTTAGTCGTTTTCAGCCAATTTTCTGGATTTTTGAAAATTTCACTTTTTTATGAAAATATCTACTAAATGAGGGAATAATATGTGTGAGGGTAAAACAGGAGAGTTCCAAATGTGTGTGGGTAGAATATATATCCCACGGGGTTAAAATTGAAAAAAGTTGAAAAAATTTTTTTTTTTGGACTTAGTCATTTTTCCGGCGTTTATCAGACTTTCAGATAGGGGAAATGTCAGTGAGCGTTCTGATTATAGTTCCAGAGCGATTCGCCCAATGAGTCCTTGATATTTAGTCGTTTTCAGCCAATTTTCTGGATTTTTGAAAGTTTCACTTTTTTGTGAAAATATCCACTAAATGAGGGAATAATATGTGTGAGGGTACCCCAGGAGAGTTCCAAATGTTTGTGGGTAGAATATATATCCCACGGGGGTAAAATTGAAAAAAGTTGAAAAAAATTTTTTTTTGGACTTAGTCATTTTTCCAGCGTTTATCAGACTTTCAGATAGGGGAAATGTCAGTGAGCATTCCGATTTCAGTTCCAGAGCGATTCGCCCAATGAGTCCTTGATATTTAGTCGTTTTCAGTCAATTTTCTGGATTTTTGAAAATGTCTCTTTTTTGTGAAAATATCCACTAAATGAGGGAATAATATGTGTGAGGGTACCCCAGGAGAGTTCCAAATGTGTGTGGGCAGAATATATATCCCACGGGGGTAAAATTGAAAAAAGTTGAAAAAATTTTTTTTTTTGGACTTAGTCATTTTTCCGGCGTTTATCAGACTTTCAGATAGGGGAAATGTCAGTGAGTGTTCTGATTATAGTTCCAGAGCGATTCGCCCAATGAGTCCTTGATATTTAGTCGTTTTCAGCCAATTTTCTGGATTTTTGAAAATTTCACTTTTTTGTGAAAATATCCAGTAAATGAGGGAATAATGTGTGAGGGTACCACAGGAGAGTTCCAAATGTGTGTGGGTAGAATATATATCCCAGGGGGCTAAAATTGAAAAAAGTTGAAAAAAAATTTTTTTGGACTTAAGTCATTTTTCCGGCGTTTACCAGACTTTCAGATAGGGGAAATGTCAGTGAGCGTTCCGATTTCAGTTCCAGAGCAATTCGCCCAATGATATTGATATTTAGTCGTTTTCAGCCAATTTTCTGGATTTTTGAAAATTTCAGTTTTTTGTGAAAATATCCACTAAATGAGGGAATAATATGTGTGAGGGTACCCCAGGAGAGTTCCAAATGTGTGTAGGTTGAATATATATCCCACGGGGGTAAAATTGAAAAAAGTTGAAAAACATTTTCTTTTGGACTTAGTCATTTTTCCGGCGTTTATCAGACTTTCAGATAGGGGAAATGTCAGTGAGGGTTCGGATTTCAGTTCCAGAGCGATTCGCCCAATGTGTCCTTGATATTTAGTTGTTTTCAGCCAATATTTTGGATTTTTGAAAATTTCACTTTTTTGTGAAAATATCCACTAAATGAGGGAATAATATGTGTGAGGGTACCCCAGGAGAGTTCCAAATGTGTGTACGTAGAATACATATCCCACGGGGGTAAAATAGAAAAAAGTTGAAAAAATTTTTTTTTGGACTTAGTCATTTTTCCGGCATTTATCAGACTTTCAGATAGGGGAAATGTCAGTGAGCATACCAATTTCAGTTCCAGAGTGATTCGCCCAATGAGTCCTTGATATTTAGTCGTTTTCAGCCAATTTTCTGGATTTTTGAAAGTTTCACTTTTTTGTGAAAATATCCACTAAATGAGGGAATAATATGTGTGAGGGTACCCAGGAGAGTTCCAAATGTGTGTAGGTAGAATATATATCCCACAGGGGTAAAATTGAAAAAAGTTGAAAAACATTTTTTTTTGGGACTTAGTCATTTTTCCGGAGTTTATCAGACTTTCAGATAGGGGAAATGTCAGTGAGCGTTCTGATTTCAGTTCCAGAGCGATTGGCCCAATGAGTCCTTGATATTTAGTCGTTTTCAGCCAATTTTCTGGATTTTTGAAAGTTTCACTTTTTTGTGAAAATATCCACTAAATGAGGGAATAATATGTGTGAGGGTACCCCAGGAGAGTTCCAAATTTTTGTGGGTAGAATATATATCCCACGGGGGTAAATTGAAAAAAGTTTTAAAAAATTTTTTTTTGGACTTAGTCATTTTTCCGGCGTTTATCAGACTTTCAGATAGGGGAAATGTCAGTGAGCATTCCAATTTCAGTTCCAGAGCGATTCGCCCAATGAGTCCTTGATATTTAGTCGTTTTCAGCCAATGTTCTGGATTTTTGAAAATTTCACTTTTTTGTGAAAATATCCACTAAATGAGGGAATAATATGTGTGAGATTACCACAGGAGAGTTCCAAATGTGTGTGGGTAGAATATATATCCCACGGGGGTAAATTGAAAAAAGTTTTAAAAAAAATTTTTTTTGGACTTAGTCATTTTTCCGGCGTTTATCAGACTTTCAGATAGGGGAAATGTCAGTGAGCATACCAATTTCAGTTCCAGAGCGATTCGCCCAATGAGTCCTTGATATTTAGTCGTTTTCAGCCAATTTTCTGGATTTTTGAAAATTTCACTTTTTTATGAAAATATCCACTAAATGAGGGAATAATATGTGTGAGGGTACCCCAGGAGAGTTCCAAATGTGTGTAGGTAGAATATATATCAGACAGGGTAAAATTGAAAAAAGTTGAAAAACATTTTTTTTTGGACTTAGTCATTTTTCCGGCATTTATCAGACTTTCAGATAGGGGAAATGTCAGTGAGCGTTCCGATTTCAATTCCAGAGCAATTCGCCCAATGAGTCCTTGATATTTAGTGGTTTTCAGCCAATTTTCTGGATTTTTGAAAGTTTCACTTTTTTGTGAAAATATCCACTAAATGAGGGAATAATATGTGTGAGGGTACCCCAGGAGAGTTCCAAATGTGTGTTGGTAGAATATATATCCCACGGGGGTAAAATTGAAAAAAGTTGAAAATTATTTTTTTTTGGACTTAGTAATTTTTCCGGCGTTTATCAGACTTTCAGATAGGGGAAATGTCAGTGAGGGTTCGGATTTCAGTTCCAGAGCGATTCGCCCAATTTGTCCTTGATATTTAGTCGTTTTCAGCCAATATTTTGGATTTTTGAAAATTTCACTTTTTTATGAATATATCCACTAAATGAGGGAATAATATGTGTGAGGGTACCACAGGAGAGTTCCAAATGTGTGTGGGTAGAATATATATCCCACGGGGGTAAATTGAAAAAAGTTTAAAAACATTTTTTTTTGGACTTAGTCATTTTTCCGGTGTTTATCAGACTTTCAGATAGGGGAAATGTCAGTGAGCATACCAATTTCAGTTCCAGAGCGATTCGCCCAATGAGTGCTTGATATTTAGTCGTTTTCAGCCAATTTTCTGGATTTTTGAAAATTTCACTTTTTTATGAAAATATCTACTAAATGAGGGAATAATATGTGTGAGGGTAAAACAGGAGAGTTCCAAATGTGTGTGGGTAGAATATATATCCCACGGGGGTAAAATTGAAAAAAGTTGAAAAAAATTTTTTTTTGGACTTAGTCATTTTTCCGGCATTTATCAGACTTTCAGATAGGGGAAATGTCAGTGAGCGTTCTGATTTCAGTTCCAGAGCGATTCGCCCAATGAGTCCTTGATATTTAGTCGTTTTCAGCCAATTTTCTGGATTTTTGAAAGTTTCACTTTTTTGTGAAAATATCCACTAAATGAGGGAATAATATGTGTGAGGGTACCCCAGGAGAGTTCCAAATGTGTGTGGGTAGAATATATATCCCACGGCGGTAAAATTGAAAAAAGATGAAAAAATTTTTTTTTTTGGACTTAGTCATTTTTCCGGCGTTTATCAGATTTCAGATAGGGGAAATGTCAGTGATCATTCCGATTTCAGTTCCAGAGTGATTCGCCCAATGAGTCCTTGATATTTAGTCGTTTTCAGCCAATTTTCTGGATTTTTGAAAATTTCACTTTTTTGTGAAAATATCCACTAAATGAGGGAATAATATGTGTGAGGGTACCCCAGGAGAGTTCCAAATGTGTGTAGGTAGAATATATATCCCACGGGGGTAAAATTGAAAAAAGTTGAAAAACATTTTCTTTTGGACTTAGTCATTTTTCCGGCGTTTATCAGACTTTCAGATAGGGGAAATGTCAGTGGGCGTTCCGATTTCAATTCCAGAGCAATTCGCCCAATGAGTCCTTGATATTTAGTCGTTTTCAGCCAATTTTCTGGATTTTTGAAAATTTCACTTTTTTGTGAAAATATCCACTAAATGAGGGAATAATATGTGTGAGGGTACCCCAGGAGAGTTCCAAATGTGTGTAGGTAGAATATATATCCCACAGGGGTAAAATTGAAAAAAGTTGAAAAAAATTTTCTTTTGGACTTAGTCATTTTTCCGGCGTTTATCAGACTTTCAGATAGGGGAAATGTCAGTGAGGGTACCAATTTCAATTCCAGAGCGATTCGCCCAATGAGTCCTTGATATTTAGTCGTTTTCAGCCAATTTTCTGGATTTTTGAAAATGTCTCTTTTTTGTGAAAATATCCACTAAATGAGGGAATAATATGTGTGAGGGTACCCCAGGAGAGTTCCAAATGTGTGTGGGCAGAATATATATCCCACGGGGGTAAAATTGAAAAAAGTTGAAAAAATTTTTTTTTTTGGACTTAGTCATTTTTCCGGCGTTTATCAGACTTTCAGATAGGGGAAATGTCAGTGAGTGTTCTGATTATAGTTCCAGAGCGATTCGCCCAATGAGTCCTTGATATTTAGTCGTTTTCAGCCAATTTTCTGGATTTTTGAAAATTTCACTTTTTTGTGAAAATATCCAGTAAATGAGGGAATAATGTGTGAGGGTACCACAGGAGAGTTCCAAATGTGTGTGGGTAGAATATATATCCCAGGGGGCTAAAATTGAAAAAAGTTGAAAAAAAATTTTTTTGGACTTAAGTCATTTTTCCGGCGTTTACCAGACTTTCAGATAGGGGAAATGTCAGTGAGCGTTCCGATTTCAGTTCCAGAGCAATTCGCCCAATGATATTGATATTTAGTCGTTTTCAGCCAATTTTCTGGATTTTTGAAAATTTCAGTTTTTTGTGAAAATATCCACTAAATGAGGGAATAATATGTGTGAGGGTACCCCAGGAGAGTTCCAAATGTGTGTAGGTTGAATATATATCCCACGGGGGTAAAATTGAAAAAAGTTGAAAAACATTTTCTTTTGGACTTAGTCATTTTTCCGGCGTTTATCAGACTTTCAGATAGGGGAAATGTCAGTGAGGGTTCGGATTTCAGTTCCAGAGCGATTCGCCCAATGTGTCCTTGATATTTAGTTGTTTTCAGCCAATATTTTGGATTTTTGAAAATTTCACTTTTTTGTGAAAATATCCACTAAATGAGGGAATAATATGTGTGAGGGTACCCCAGGAGAGTTCCAAATGTGTGTACGTAGAATACATATCCCACGGGGGTAAAATAGAAAAAAGTTGAAAAAATTTTTTTTTGGACTTAGTCATTTTTCCGGCATTTATCAGACTTTCAGATAGGGGAAATGTCAGTGAGCATACCAATTTCAGTTCCAGAGTGATTCGCCCAATGAGTCCTTGATATTTAGTCGTTTTCAGCCAATTTTCTGGATTTTTGAAAGTTTCACTTTTTTGTGAAAATATCCACTAAATGAGGGAATAATATGTGTGAGGGTACCCAGGAGAGTTCCAAATGTGTGTAGGTAGAATATATATCCCACAGGGGTAAAATTGAAAAAAGTTGAAAAACATTTTTTTTTGGGACTTAGTCATTTTTCCGGAGTTTATCAGACTTTCAGATAGGGGAAATGTCAGTGAGCGTTCTGATTTCAGTTCCAGAGCGATTGGCCCAATGAGTCCTTGATATTTAGTCGTTTTCAGCCAATTTTCTGGATTTTTGAAAGTTTCACTTTTTTGTGAAAATATCCACTAAATGAGGGAATAATATGTGTGAGGGTACCCCAGGAGAGTTCCAAATTTTTGTGGGTAGAATATATATCCCACGGGGGTAAATTGAAAAAAGTTTTAAAAAATTTTTTTTTGGACTTAGTCATTTTTCCGGCGTTTATCAGACTTTCAGATAGGGGAAATGTCAGTGAGCATTCCAATTTCAGTTCCAGAGCGATTCGCCCAATGAGTCCTTGATATTTAGTCGTTTTCAGCCAATGTTCTGGATTTTTGAAAATTTCACTTTTTTGTGAAAATATCCACTAAATGAGGGAATAATATGTGTGAGATTACCACAGGAGAGTTCCAAATGTGTGTGGGTAGAATATATATCCCACGGGGGTAAATTGAAAAAAGTTTTAAAAAAAATTTTTTTTGGACTTAGTCATTTTTCCGGCGTTTATCAGACTTTCAGATAGGGGAAATGTCAGTGAGCATACCAATTTCAGTTCCAGAGCGATTCGCCCAATGAGTCCTTGATATTTAGTCGTTTTCAGCCAATTTTCTGGATTTTTGAAAATTTCACTTTTTTATGAAAATATCCACTAAATGAGGGAATAATATGTGTGAGGGTACCCCAGGAGAGTTCCAAATGTGTGTAGGTAGAATATATATCAGACAGGGTAAAATTGAAAAAAGTTGAAAAACATTTTTTTTTGGACTTAGTCATTTTTCCGGCATTTATCAGACTTTCAGATAGGGGAAATGTCAGTGAGCGTTCCGATTTCAATTCCAGAGCAATTCGCCCAATGAGTCCTTGATATTTAGTGGTTTTCAGCCAATTTTCTGGATTTTTGAAAGTTTCACTTTTTTGTGAAAATATCCACTAAATGAGGGAATAATATGTGTGAGGGTACCCCAGGAGAGTTCCAAATGTGTGTTGGTAGAATATATATCCCACGGGGGTAAAATTGAAAAAAGTTGAAAATTATTTTTTTTTGGACTTAGTAATTTTTCCGGCGTTTATCAGACTTTCAGATAGGGGAAATGTCAGTGAGGGTTCGGATTTCAGTTCCAGAGCGATTCGCCCAATTTGTCCTTGATATTTAGTCGTTTTCAGCCAATATTTTGGATTTTTGAAAATTTCACTTTTTTATGAATATATCCACTAAATGAGGGAATAATATGTGTGAGGGTACCACAGGAGAGTTCCAAATGTGTGTGGGTAGAATATATATCCCACGGGGGTAAATTGAAAAAAGTTTAAAAACATTTTTTTTTGGACTTAGTCATTTTTCCGGTGTTTATCAGACTTTCAGATAGGGGAAATGTCAGTGAGCATACCAATTTCAGTTCCAGAGCGATTCGCCCAATGAGTGCTTGATATTTAGTCGTTTTCAGCCAATTTTCTGGATTTTTGAAAATTTCACTTTTTTATGAAAATATCTACTAAATGAGGGAATAATATGTGTGAGGGTAAAACAGGAGAGTTCCAAATGTGTGTGGGTAGAATATATATCCCACGGGGGTAAAATTGAAAAAAGTTGAAAAAAATTTTTTTTTGGACTTAGTCATTTTTCCGGCATTTATCAGACTTTCAGATAGGGGAAATGTCAGTGAGCGTTCTGATTTCAGTTCCAGAGCGATTCGCCCAATGAGTCCTTGATATTTAGTCGTTTTCAGCCAATTTTCTGGATTTTTGAAAATTTCACTTTTTTATGAAAATATCCACTAAATGAGGGAATAATATGTGTGAGGGTACCCCAGGAGAGTTCCAAATGTGTGTGGGTAGAATATATATCCCACGGGGGTAAAATTGAAAAAAGTTGAAAAATTTTTTTTTTTTGGACTTAGTCATTTTTCCGGCGTTTATCAGACTTTCAGATAGGGGAAATGTCAGTGTGCGTTCTGATTTCAGTTACAGAGAGATAAACCCAATGAGTCCTTGATATTTAGTCGTTTTCAGCCAATTTTCTGGATTTTTGAAAATTTCACTTTTTTATGAAAATATCCACTAAATGAGGGAATAATATGTGTGAGGGTACCACAGGAGAGTTCCAAATGTGTGTGGGTAGAATATATATCCCACGGGGGTAAAGTTGAAAAAAGTTTAAAAAAAATTTTTTTTTGGACTTAGTCATTTTTCCGGCGTTTATCAGACTTTCAGATAGGGCAAATGTCAGTGAGCATTCCGATTTCAGTTCCAGAGCGATTCGCCCAATGAGTCCTTGATATTTAGTCGTTTTCAGCCAATTTTCTGGATTTTTGAAAGTTTCACTTTTTTGTGAAAATATCCACTAAATGAGGGAATAATATGTGTGAGGGTACCCCAGGAGAGTTCCAAATGTGTGTGGGTGGAATATATATCCCACGGCGGTAAAATTGAAAAAAGTTGAAAAAATTTTTTTTTTTGGACTTAGTCATTTTTCCGGCGTTTATCAGATTTCAGATAGGGGAAATGTCAGTGAGCGTTCTGATTTCAGTTACAGAGTGATTCGCCCAAAGAGTCCTTGATATTTGGTCGTTTTCAGCCAATTTTCTGGATTTTTGAAAATTTCACTTTTTTGTGAAAATATCCTCTAAATGAGGGAATAATATGTGTGAGGGTACCCCAGGAGAGTTCCAAATGTGTGTGGGTAGAATATATATCCCACGGGGGTAAAATTGAAAAAAGTTGAAAACATTTTTTTTTTTGGACTTAGTAATTTTTCCGGCGTTTATCAGACTTTCAGATAGGGGAAATGTCAGTGAGCGTTCTGATTTCAGTTACAGAGTGATTCGCCCAATGAGTCCCTGATATTTAGTCGTTTTCAGCCAATTTTCTGGATTTTTGAAAATTTCACTTTTTTATGAAAATATCCACTAAATGAGGGAATAATATGTGTGAGGGTACCACAGGAGAGTTCCAAATGTGTGTGGGTAGAATATATATCCCACGGGGGTAAAGTTGAAAAAAGTTTAAAAAAAATTTTTTTTTGGACTTAGTCATTTTTCCGGCGTTTATCAGACTTTCAGATAGGGCAAATGTCAGTGAGCATTCCGATTTCAGTTCCAGAGCGATTCGCCCAATGAGTCCTTGATATTTAGTCGTTTTCAGCCAATTTTCTGGATTTTTGAAAGTTTCACTTTTTTGTGAAAATATCCACTAAATGAGGGAATAATATGTGTGAGGGTACCCCAGGAGAGTTCCAAATGTGTGTGGGTAGAATATATATCCCACGGGGGTAAAATTGAAAAAAGTTGAAAATTTCTTTTTTTTGGACTTAGTCATTTTTCCGGCGTTTATCAGACTTTCAGATAGGGGAAATGTCAGTGAGCGTTCTGATTATAGTTCCAGAGCGATTCGCCCAATGAGTCCTTGATATTTAGTCGTTTTCAGCCAATTTTCTGGATTTTTGAAAGTTTCACTTTTTTGTGAAAATATCCACTAAATGAGGGAATAATATGTGTGAGGGTACCCCAGGAGAGTTCCAAATGTGTGTGGGTAGAATATATATCCCACGGGGGTAAAATTGAAAAAAGTTGAAAAAATTTTTTTTTTTGGACTTAGTCATTTTTCCGGCGTTTATCAGACTTTCAGATAGGGGAAATGTCAGTGAGCGTTCTGATTATAGTTCCAGAGCGATTCGCCCAATGAGTCCTTGATATTTGGTCGTTTTCAGCCAATTTTCTGGATTTTTGAAAATTTCACTTTTTTGTGAAAATATCCTCTAAATGAGGGAATAATATGTGTGAGGGTACCCCAGGAGAGTTCCAAATGTGTGTGGGTAGAATATATATCCCACGGGGGTAAAATTGAAAAAAGTTGAAAACATTTTTTTTTTTGGACTTAGTAATTTTTCCGGCGTTTATCAGACTTTCAGATAGGGGAAATGTGAGTGAGCGTTCTGATTTCAGTTACAGAGTGATTCGCCCAATGAGTCCTTGATATTTAGTCGTTTTCAGCCAATTTTCTGGATTTTTGAAAATTTCACTTTTTTATGAAAATATCCACTAAATGAGGGAATAATATGTGTGAGGGTACCCCAGGAGAGTTCCAAATGTGTGTGGGTGGAATATATATCCCACGGCGGTAAAATTGAAAAAAGTTGAAAAAATTTTTTTTTTTGGACTTAGTAATTTTTCCGGCGTTTATCAGACTTTCAGATAGGGGAAATGTCAGTGAGCGTTCTGATTTCAGTTACAGAGTGATTCGCCCAATGAGTCCTTGATATTTAGTCGTTTTCAGCCAATTTTCTGGATTTTTGAAAATTTCACTTTTTTATGAAAATATCCACTAAATGAGGGAATAATATGTGTGAGGGTACCACAGGAGAGTTCCAAATGTGTGTGGGTAGAATATATATCCCACGGGGGTAAAGTTGAAAAAAGTTTAAAAAAATTTTTTTTTTGGACTTAGTCATTTTTCCGGCGTTTATCAGACTTTCAGATAGGGCAAATGTCAGTGAGCATTCCGATTTCAGTTCCAGAGCGATTCGCCCAATGAGTCCTTGATATTTAGTCGTTTTCAGCCAATTTTCTGGATTTTTGAAAGTTTCACTTTTTTGTGAAAATATCCACTAAATGAGGGAATAATATGTGTGAGGGTACCCCAGGAGAGTTCCAAATGTGTGTGGGTGGAATATATATCCCACGGCGGTAAAATTGAAAAAAGTTGAAAAAATTTTTTTTTTTGGACTTAGTCATTTTTCCGGCGTTTATCAGATTTCAGATAGGGGAAATGTCAGTGAGCGTTCTGATTTCAGTTACAGAGTGATTCGCCCAATGAGTCCTTGATATTTGGTCGTTTTCAGCCAATTTTCTGGATTTTTGAAAATTTCACTTTTTTGTGAAAATATCCTCTAAATGAGGGAATAATATGTGTGAGAGTACCCCAGGAGAGTTCCAAATGTGTGTGGGTAGAATATATATCCCACGGGGGTAAAATTGAAAAAAGTTGAAAACATTTTTTTTTTTGGACTTAGTAATTTTTCCGGCGTTTATCAGACTTTCAGATAGGGGAAATGTCAGTGAGCGTTCTGATTTCAGTTACAGAGTGATTCGCCCAATGAGTCCTTGATATTTAGTCGTTTTCAGCCAATTTTCTGGATTTTTGAAAATTTCACTTTTTTATGAAAATATCCACTAAATGAGGGAATAATATGTGTGAGGGTACCACAGGAGAGTTCCAAATGTGTGTGGGTAGAATATATATCCCACGGGGGTAAAGTTGAAAAAAGTTTGAAAAAAATTTTTTTTTGGACTTAGTCATTTTTCCGGCGTTTATCAGACTTTCAGATAGGGCAAATGTCAGTGAGCATTCCGATTTCAGTTCCAGAGCGATTCGCCCAATGAGTCCTTGATATTTAGTCGTTTTCAGCCAATTTTCTGGATTTTTGAAAGTTTCACTTTTTTGTGAAAATATCCACTAAATGAGGGAATAATATGTGTGAGGGTACCCCAGGAGAGTTCCAAATGTGTGTGGGTAGAATATATATCCCACGGGGGTAAAATTGAAAAAAGTTGAAAATTTCTTTTTTTTGGACTTAGTCATTTTTCCGGCGTTTATCAGACTTTCAGATAGGGGAAATGTCAGTGAGCGTTCTGATTATAGTTCCAGAGCGATTTGCCCAATGAGTCCTTGATATTTAGTCGTTTTCAGCCAATTTTCTGGATTTTTGAAAGTTTCACTTTTTTGTGAAAATATCCACTAAATGAGGGAATAATATGTGTGAGGGTACCCCAGGAGAGTTCCAAATGTGTGTGGGTAGAATATATATCCCACGGCGGTAAAATTGAAAAAAGTTGAAAAAAATTTTTTTTTTGGACTTAGTCATTTTTCCGGAGTTTATCAGATTTCAGATAGGGGAAATGTCAGTGAGCTTTCTGATTTCAGTTGCAGAGTGATTCGCCCAATGAGTCCTTGATATTTGGTCGTTTTCAGCCAATTTTCTGGATTTTTGAAAATTTCACTTTTTTATGAAAATATCCACTAAATGAGGGAATAATATGTGTGAGGGTACCACAGGAGAGTTCCAAATGTGTGTGGGTAGAATATATATCCCACGGGGGTAAAGTTGAAAAAAGTTTAAAAAAAATTTTTTTTTGGACTTAGTCATTTTTCCGGCGTTTATCAGACTTTCAGATAGGGCAAATGTCAGTGAGCATTCCGATTTCAGTTCCAGAGCGATTCGCCCAATGAGTCCTTGATATTTAGTCGTTTTCAGCCAATTTTCTGGATTTTTGAAAGTTTCACTTTTTTGTGAAAATATCCACTAAATGAGGGAATAATATGTGTGAGGGTACCCCAGGAGAGTTCCAAATGTGTGTGGGTAGAATATATATCCCACGGGGGTAAAATTGAAAAAAGTTGAAAATTTCTTTTTTTTGGACTTAGTCATTTTTCCGGCGTTTATCAGACTTTCAGAGAGGGGAAATGTCAGTGAGCGTTCTGATTATAGTTCCAGAGCGATTCGCCCAATGAGTCCTTGATATTTAGTCGTTTTCAGCCAATTTTCTGGATTTTTGAAAGTTTCACTTTTTTGTGAAAATATCCACTAAATGAGGGAATAATATGTGTGAGGGTACCCCAGGAGAGTTCCAAATGTGTGTGGGTAGAATATATATCCCACGGCGGTAAAATTGAAAAAAGTTGAAAAAAATTTTTTTTTTGGACTTAGTCATTTTTCCGGCGTTTATCAGATTTCAGATAGGGGAAATGTCAGTGAGGGTACCAATTTCAATTCCAGAGCGATTCGCCCAATGAGTCCTTGATATTTAGTCGTTTTCAGCCAATTTTCTGGATTTTTGAAAATTTCACTTTTTTGTGAAAATATCCACTAAATGAGGGAATAATATGTGTGAGGGTACCCCAGGAGAGTTCCAAATGTGTGTGGGTAGAATATATATCCCACGGGGGTAAAATTGAAAAAAGTTGAAAATTTCTTTTTTTTGGACTTAGTCATTTTTCCGGCGTTTATCAGACTTTCAGAGAGGGGAAATGTCAGTGAGCGTTCTGATTATAGTTCCAGAGCGATTCGCCCAATGAGTCCTTGATATTTAGTCGTTTTCAGCCAATTTTCTGGATTTTTGAAAGTTTCACTTTTTTGTGAAAATATCCACTAAATGAGGGAATAATATGTGTGAGGGTACCCCAGGAGAGTTCCAAATGTGTGTGGGTAGAATATATATCCCACGGGGGTAAAATTGAAAAAAGTTGAAAAATTTTTTTTTTTTGGACTTAGTCATTTTTCCGGCGTTTATCAGACTTTCAGATAGGGGAAATGTCAGTGTGCGTTCTGATTTCAGTTACAGAGAGATAAACCCAATGAGTCCTTGATATTTAGTCGTTTTCAGCCAATTTTCTGGATTTTTGAAAATTTCACTTTTTTATGAAAATATCCACTAAATGAGGGAATAATATGTGTGAGGGTACCACAGGAGAGTTCCAAATGTGTGTGGGTAGAATATATATCCCACGGGGGTAAAGTTGAAAAAAGTTTAAAAAAAATTTTTTTTTGGACTTAGTCATTTTTCCGGCGTTTATCAGACTTTCAGATAGGGCAAATGTCAGTGAGCATTCCGATTTCAGTTCCAGAGCGATTCGCCCAATGAGTCCTTGATATTTAGTCGTTTTCAGCCAATTTTCTGGATTTTTGAAAGTTTCACTTTTTTGTGAAAATATCCACTAAATGAGGGAATAATATGTGTGAGGGTACCCCAGGAGAGTTCCAAATGTGTGTGGGTGGAATATATATCCCACGGCGGTAAAATTGAAAAAAGTTGAAAAAATTTTTTTTTTTGGACTTAGTCATTTTTCCGGCGTTTATCAGATTTCAGATAGGGGAAATGTCAGTGAGCGTTCTGATTTCAGTTACAGAGTGATTCGCCCAAAGAGTCCTTGATATTTGGTCGTTTTCAGCCAATTTTCTGGATTTTTGAAAATTTCACTTTTTTGTGAAAATATCCTCTAAATGAGGGAATAATATGTGTGAGGGTACCCCAGGAGAGTTCCAAATGTGTGTGGGTAGAATATATATCCCACGGGGGTAAAATTGAAAAAAGTTGAAAACATTTTTTTTTTTGGACTTAGTAATTTTTCCGGCGTTTATCAGACTTTCAGATAGGGGAAATGTCAGTGAGCGTTCTGATTTCAGTTACAGAGTGATTCGCCCAATGAGTCCCTGATATTTAGTCGTTTTCAGCCAATTTTCTGGATTTTTGAAAATTTCACTTTTTTATGAAAATATCCACTAAATGAGGGAATAATATGTGTGAGGGTACCACAGGAGAGTTCCAAATGTGTGTGGGTAGAATATATATCCCACGGGGGTAAAGTTGAAAAAAGTTTAAAAAAAATTTTTTTTTGGACTTAGTCATTTTTCCGGCGTTTATCAGACTTTCAGATAGGGCAAATGTCAGTGAGCATTCCGATTTCAGTTCCAGAGCGATTCGCCCAATGAGTCCTTGATATTTAGTCGTTTTCAGCCAATTTTCTGGATTTTTGAAAGTTTCACTTTTTTGTGAAAATATCCACTAAATGAGGGAATAATATGTGTGAGGGTACCCCAGGAGAGTTCCAAATGTGTGTGGGTAGAATATATATCCCACGGGGGTAAAATTGAAAAAAGTTGAAAATTTCTTTTTTTTGGACTTAGTCATTTTTCCGGCGTTTATCAGACTTTCAGATAGGGGAAATGTCAGTGAGCGTTCTGATTATAGTTCCAGAGCGATTCGCCCAATGAGTCCTTGATATTTAGTCGTTTTCAGCCAATTTTCTGGATTTTTGAAAGTTTCACTTTTTTGTGAAAATATCCACTAAATGAGGGAATAATATGTGTGAGGGTACCCCAGGAGAGTTCCAAATGTGTGTGGGTAGAATATATATCCCACGGGGGTAAAATTGAAAAAAGTTGAAAAAATTTTTTTTTTTGGACTTAGTCATTTTTCCGGCGTTTATCAGACTTTCAGATAGGGGAAATGTCAGTGAGCGTTCTGATTATAGTTCCAGAGCGATTCGCCCAATGAGTCCTTGATATTTGGTCGTTTTCAGCCAATTTTCTGGATTTTTGAAAATTTCACTTTTTTGTGAAAATATCCTCTAAATGAGGGAATAATATGTGTGAGGGTACCCCAGGAGAGTTCCAAATGTGTGTGGGTAGAATATATATCCCACGGGGGTAAAATTGAAAAAAGTTGAAAACATTTTTTTTTTTGGACTTAGTAATTTTTCCGGCGTTTATCAGACTTTCAGATAGGGGAAATGTGAGTGAGCGTTCTGATTTCAGTTACAGAGTGATTCGCCCAATGAGTCCTTGATATTTAGTCGTTTTCAGCCAATTTTCTGGATTTTTGAAAATTTCACTTTTTTATGAAAATATCCACTAAATGAGGGAATAATATGTGTGAGGGTACCCCAGGAGAGTTCCAAATGTGTGTGGGTGGAATATATATCCCACGGCGGTAAAATTGAAAAAAGTTGAAAAAATTTTTTTTTTTGGACTTAGTAATTTTTCCGGCGTTTATCAGACTTTCAGATAGGGGAAATGTCAGTGAGCGTTCTGATTTCAGTTACAGAGTGATTCGCCCAATGAGTCCTTGATATTTAGTCGTTTTCAGCCAATTTTCTGGATTTTTGAAAATTTCACTTTTTTATGAAAATATCCACTAAATGAGGGAATAATATGTGTGAGGGTACCACAGGAGAGTTCCAAATGTGTGTGGGTAGAATATATATCCCACGGGGGTAAAGTTGAAAAAAGTTTAAAAAAATTTTTTTTTTGGACTTAGTCATTTTTCCGGCGTTTATCAGACTTTCAGATAGGGCAAATGTCAGTGAGCATTCCGATTTCAGTTCCAGAGCGATTCGCCCAATGAGTCCTTGATATTTAGTCGTTTTCAGCCAATTTTCTGGATTTTTGAAAGTTTCACTTTTTTGTGAAAATATCCACTAAATGAGGGAATAATATGTGTGAGGGTACCCCAGGAGAGTTCCAAATGTGTGTGGGTGGAATATATATCCCACGGCGGTAAAATTGAAAAAAGTTGAAAAAATTTTTTTTTTTGGACTTAGTCATTTTTCCGGCGTTTATCAGATTTCAGATAGGGGAAATGTCAGTGAGCGTTCTGATTTCAGTTACAGAGTGATTCGCCCAATGAGTCCTTGATATTTGGTCGTTTTCAGCCAATTTTCTGGATTTTTGAAAATTTCACTTTTTTGTGAAAATATCCTCTAAATGAGGGAATAATATGTGTGAGAGTACCCCAGGAGAGTTCCAAATGTGTGTGGGTAGAATATATATCCCACGGGGGTAAAATTGAAAAAAGTTGAAAACATTTTTTTTTTTGGACTTAGTAATTTTTCCGGCGTTTATCAGACTTTCAGATAGGGGAAATGTCAGTGAGCGTTCTGATTTCAGTTACAGAGTGATTCGCCCAATGAGTCCTTGATATTTAGTCGTTTTCAGCCAATTTTCTGGATTTTTGAAAATTTCACTTTTTTATGAAAATATCCACTAAATGAGGGAATAATATGTGTGAGGGTACCACAGGAGAGTTCCAAATGTGTGTGGGTAGAATATATATCCCACGGGGGTAAAGTTGAAAAAAGTTTGAAAAAAATTTTTTTTTGGACTTAGTCATTTTTCCGGCGTTTATCAGACTTTCAGATAGGGCAAATGTCAGTGAGCATTCCGATTTCAGTTCCAGAGCGATTCGCCCAATGAGTCCTTGATATTTAGTCGTTTTCAGCCAATTTTCTGGATTTTTGAAAGTTTCACTTTTTTGTGAAAATATCCACTAAATGAGGGAATAATATGTGTGAGGGTACCCCAGGAGAGTTCCAAATGTGTGTGGGTAGAATATATATCCCACGGGGGTAAAATTGAAAAAAGTTGAAAATTTCTTTTTTTTGGACTTAGTCATTTTTCCGGCGTTTATCAGACTTTCAGATAGGGGAAATGTCAGTGAGCGTTCTGATTATAGTTCCAGAGCGATTCGCCCAATGAGTCCTTGATATTTAGTCGTTTTCAGCCAATTTTCTGGATTTTTGAAAGTTTCACTTTTTTGTGAAAATATCCACTAAATGAGGGAATAATATGTGTGAGGGTACCCCAGGAGAGTTCCAAATGTGTGTGGGTAGAATATATATCCCACGGCGGTAAAATTGAAAAAAGTTGAAAAAAATTTTTTTTTTGGACTTAGTCATTTTTCCGGAGTTTATCAGATTTCAGATAGGGGAAATGTCAGTGAGCTTTCTGATTTCAGTTACAGAGTGATTCGCCCAATGAGTCCTTGATATTTGGTCGTTTTCAGCCAATTTTCTGGATTTTTGAAAATTTCACTTTTTTATGAAAATATCCACTAAATGAGGGAATAATATGTGTGAGGGTACCACAGGAGAGTTCCAAATGTGTGTGGGTAGAATATATATCCCACGGGGGTAAAGTTGAAAAAAGTTTAAAAAAAATTTTTTTTTGGACTTAGTCATTTTTCCGGCGTTTATCAGACTTTCAGATAGGGCAAATGTCAGTGAGCATTCCGATTTCAGTTCCAGAGCGATTCGCCCAATGAGTCCTTGATATTTAGTCGTTTTCAGCCAATTTTCTGGATTTTTGAAAGTTTCACTTTTTTGTGAAAATATCCACTAAATGAGGGAATAATATGTGTGAGGGTACCCCAGGAGAGTTCCAAATGTGTGTGGGTAGAATATATATCCCACGGGGGTAAAATTGAAAAAAGTTGAAAATTTCTTTTTTTTGGACTTAGTCATTTTTCCGGCGTTTATCAGACTTTCAGAGAGGGGAAATGTCAGTGAGCGTTCTGATTATAGTTCCAGAGCGATTCGCCCAATGAGTCCTTGATATTTAGTCGTTTTCAGCCAATTTTCTGGATTTTTGAAAGTTTCACTTTTTTGTGAAAATATCCACTAAATGAGGGAATAATATGTGTGAGGGTACCCCAGGAGAGTTCCAAATGTGTGTGGGTAGAATATATATCCCACGGCGGTAAAATTGAAAAAAGTTGAAAAAAATTTTTTTTTTGGACTTAGTCATTTTTCCGGCGTTTATCAGATTTCAGATAGGGGAAATGTCAGTGAGCTTTCTGATTTCAGTTACAGAGTGATTCGCCCAATGAGTCCTTGATATTTGGTCGTTTTCAGCCAATTTTCTGGATTTTTGAAAATTTCACTTTTTTGTGAAAATATCCTCTAAATGAGGGAATAATATGTGTGAGGGTACCCCAGGAGAGTTCCAAATGTGTGTGGGTAGAATATATATCCCACGGGAGTAAAATTGAAAAAAGTTGAAAAAATTTTTTTTTTTGGACTTAGTCATTTTTCCGGCGTTTATCAGACTTTCAGATAGGGGAAATGTCAGTGAGCGGTCCGATTTCAGTTCCAGAGCAATTCGCCCAATGATATTGATATTTAGTCGTTTTCAGCCAATTTTCTGAATTTTTGAAAATTTCACTTTTTTATGAAAATATCCACTAAATGAGGGAATAATATGTTTGAGGGTACCCCAGGAGAGTTCCAAATGTGCGTGGGTAGAATATATATCCCACGGGGGTAAAATTGAAAAAAGTTTAAAAAAAATTTTTTTTTGGACTTAGTAATTTTTCCGGCGTTTATCAGACTTTTAGATAGGGCAAATGTCAGTGAGCATTCCGATTTCAGTTCCAGAGCGTTTCTCCCAATGAGTCCTTGATATTTAGTCGTTTTCAGCCAATTTTCTGGATTTTTAAAAATTTCACTTTTTTGTGAAAATATCCACTAAATGAGGGAATAATATGTGTGAGGGTACCCCAGGAGAGTTCCAAATGTGTGTGGGTAGAATATATATCCCACGGGGGTAAATTGAAAAAAGTTTAAAAAAATTTTTTTAGGACTTAGTCATTTTTCCGGCGTTTATCAGACTTTCAGATAGGGGAAATGTCAGTGAGCGTTCCGATTTCAGTTCCAGAGCAATTCGCCCAATGATATTGATATTTAGTCGTTTTCAGCCAATTTTCTGAATTTTTGAAAATTTCACTTTTTTATGAAAATATCCACTAAATGAGGGAATAATATGTTTGAGGGTACCCCAGGAGAGTTCCAAATGTGCTTGGGTAGAATATATATCCCACGGGGGTAAAATTGAAAAAAGTTTAAAAAAAAATTTTTTTTGGACTTAGTCATTTTTCCGGCGTTTATCAGACTTTCAGATAGGGGAAATGTCAGTGAGCGTTCTGATTTCAGTTCCAGAGCGATTCGCCCAATGAGTCCTTGATGTTTAGTCGTTTTCAGCCAATTTTCTGGATTTTTGAAAGTTTCACTTTTTTGTGAAAATATCCACTAAATGAGGGAATAATATGTGTGAGGGTACCCCAGGAGAGTTCCAAATGTGTGTGGGTAGAATATATATCCCACGGGGGTAAAATTGAAAAAAGTTTAAAAAAAAAATTTTTTTGGACTTAGTCATTTTTCCGGCGTTTATCAGACTTTCAGATAGGGCAAATGTCAGAGAGCATTCCGATTTCAGTTCCAGAGCGATTCGCCCAATGAGTCCTTGATATTTAGTCGTTTTCAGCCAATTTTCTGGATTTTTGAAAGTTTCACTTTTTTGTGAAAATATCCACTAAATGAGGGAATAATATGTGTGAGGGTACCCCAGGAGAGTTCCAAATGTGTGTGGGTAGAATATATATCCCACAGGGGTAAAATTGAAAAAAGTTGAAAATTTTTTTTTTTTGGACTTAGTCATTTTTCCGGCGTTTATCAGATTTCAAATAGGGGAAATGTCAGTGAGCGTTCTGATTTCATTTACAGAGTGATTCGCCCAATGAGTCCTTGATATTTAATCGTTTTCAGCCAATTTTCTGGATTTTTGAAAATTTCACTTTTTTGTGAAAATATCCTCTAAATGAGGGAATAATATGTGTGAGGGTACCCCAGGAGAGTTCCAAATGTGTGTGGGTAGAATATATATCCCACGGGGATAAAATTTAAAAAAGTTGAAAACATTTTTTTTTTTGGACTTAGTCATTTTTCCGGCGTTTTTCAGACTTTCAGATAGGGGAAATGTCAGTGAGCGTTCTGATTTCAGTTACAGAGTGATTCGCACAATGAGTCCTTGATATTTAGTCGTTTTCAGCCAATTTTCTGGATTTTTGAAAATTTCACTTTTTTATGAAAATATCCACTAAATGAGGGAATAATATGTGTGAGGGTACCACAGGAGAGTTCCAAATGTGTGTGGGTAGAATATATATCCCACGGGGCTAAAATTGAAAAAAGTTGAAAAAAATTTTTTTTGGACTTAGTCATTTTTCCGGCGTTTTTCAGACTTTCAGATAGGGGAAATGTCAGTGAGCGTTCTGATTTCAGTTACAGAGTGATTCGCCCAATGAGTCCTTGATATTTAGTCGTTTTCAGCCAATTTTCTGGATTTTTGAAAATTTCACTTTTTTGTGAAAATATCCACTAAATGAGGGAATAATATGTGTCAGGGTACCCCAGGAGAGTTCCAAATGTGTGTGGGTAGAATATATATCCCACGGGGGTAAAATTGAAAAAAGTTGAAAAATTTTTTTTTTTGGACTTAGTCATTTTTCCGGCGTTTATCAGACTTTCAGATAGGGCAAATGTCAGTGAGCGTTCCGATTTCAGTTCCAGAGCAATTCGCCCAATGATATTGATATTTAGTCGTTTTCAGCCAATTTTCAGAATTTTTGAAAATTTCACTTTTTTATGAAAATATCCACTAAATGAGGGAATAATATGTTTGAGGGTACCCCAGGAGAGTTCCAAATGTGCGTGGGTAGAATATATATCCCACGGGGGTAAAATTGAAAAAAGTTTAAAAAAAAATTTTTTTTGGACTTAGTCATTTTTCCGGCGTTTATCAGACTTTCAGATAGGTCAAATGTTAGTGAGCATTCCGATTTCAGTTCCAGAGCGATTCGCCCAATGAGTCCTTGATATTTAGTCGTTTTCAGCCAATTTTCTGGATTTTTGAAAGTTTCACTTTTTTGTGAAAATATCCACTAAATGAGGGAATAATATGTGTGAGGGTACCCCAGGAGAGTTCCAAATGTGTGTGGGTAGAATATATATCCCACGGCGGTAAAATTGAAAAAAGTTGAAAAAATTTTTTTTTTTGGACTTAGTCATTTTTCCGGCGTTTATCAGACTTTCAGATAGGGGAAATGTCAGTGAGCATTCCGATTTCAATTCCAGAGCAATTCGCCCAATGAGTCCTTGATATTTACTCGTTTTCAGCCAATTTTCTGGATTTTTGAAAATTTCACTTTTTTGTGAAAATATCCACTAAATGAGGGAATAATATGTGTGAGGGTACCACAGGAGAGTTCCAAATGTGTGTGGGTAGAATATATATCCCACGGGGGTAAAATTGAAAAAAGTTGAAAAATTTTTTTTTTTGGACTTAGTAATTTTTCCGGCGTTTATCAGACTTTCAGATAGGGGAAATGTCAGTGAGCGTTCTGATTTCAGTTACAGAATGGTTCGCCCAATGAGTCCTTGATATTTAGTCGTTTTCAGCCAATTTTCTGGAATTTTGAAAATTTCACTTTTTTGTGAAAATATCCACTAAATGAGGGAATAATATGTGTGAGGGTACCACAGGAGAGTTCCAAATGTGTGTGGGTAGAATATATATCCCACGGGGCTAAAATTGAAAAAAGTTGAAAAAAATTTTTTTGGGACTTAGTCATTTTTCCGGCGTTTTTCAGACTTTCAGATAGGGGAAATGTCAGTGAGCGTTCTGATTTCAGTTACAGAGTGATTCGCCCAATGAGTCCTTGATATTTAGTCGTTTTCAGCCAATTTTCTGGATTTTTGAAAATTTCACTTTTTTGTGAAAATATCCACTAAATGAGGGAATAATATGTGTCAGGGTACCCCAGGAGAGTTCCAAATGTGTGTAGGTAGAATATATATCCCACGGGGGTAAAATTGAAAAAAGTTTAAAAAAAAATTTTTTTTGGACTTAGTCATTTTTCCAGCGTTTATCAGACTTTCAGATAGGGCAAATGTCAGTGAGCATTCCGATTTCAGTTCCAGAGCGATTCGCCCAATGAGTCCTTGATATTTAGTCGTTTTCAGCCAATTTTCTGGATTTTTGAAAGTTTCACTTTTTTGCGAAAATATCCACTAAATGAGGGAATAATATGTGTGAGGGTACCCCAGGAGAGTTCCAAATGTGTGTGGGTAGAATATATATCCCACGGGGGTAAAATTGAAAAAAGTTTCAAAAAAAATTTTTTTTCGACTTAGTCATTTTTCCGGCGTTTATCAGACTTTCAGATAGGGCAAATGTCAGTGAGCGTTCCGATTTCAGTTCGAGAGCAATTCGCCCAATGATATTGATATTTAGTCGTTTTCAGCCAATTTTCAGAATTTTTGAAAATTTCACTTTTTTATGAAAATATCCACTAAATGAGGGAATAATATGTTTGAGGGTACCCCAGGAGAGTTCCAAATGTGCGTGGGTAGAATATATATCCCACGGGGGTAAAATTGAAAAAAGTTTAAAAAAAAATTTTTTTTGGACTTAGTCATTTTTCCGGCGTTTATCAGACTTTCAGATAGGTCAAATGTCAGTGAGCATTCCGATTTCAGTTCCAGAGCGATTCGCCCAATGAGTCCTTGATATTTAGTCGTTTTCAGCCAATTTTCTGGATTTTTGAAAGTTTCACTTTTTTGTGAAAATATCCACTAAATGAGGGAATAATATGTGTGAGGGTACCCCAGGAGAGTTCCAAATGTGTGTGGGTAGAATATATATCCCACGGCGGTAAAATTGAAAAAAGTTGAAAAAAATTTTTTTTTTGGACTTAGTCATTTTTCCGGCGTTTATCAGACTTTCAGATAGGGGAAATGTCAGTGAGCATTCCGATTTCAATTAAGGAGCAATTCGCCCAATGAGTCCTTGATATTTACTCGTTTTCAGCCAATTTTCTGGATTTTTGAAAATTTCACTTTTTTGTGAAAATATCCACTAAATGAGGGAATAATATGTGTGACGGTACCACAGGAGAGTTCCAAATGTGTGTGGGTAGAATATATATCCCACGGGGGTAAAATTGAAAAAAGTTGAAAAATTTTTTTTTTTGGACTTAGTCATTTTTCCGGCGTTTATCAGACTTTCAGATAGGGGAAATGTCAGTGAGCGTTCCGATTTCAGTTCCAGAGCAATTCGCCCAATGAGTCCTTGATATTTAGTCGTTTTCAGCCAATTTTCTGGATTTTTGAAAATTTCACTTTTTTGTGAAAATATCCACTAAATGAGGGAATAATATGTGTGAGGGTACCACAGGAGAGTTCCAAATGTGCGTGGGTAGAATATATATCCCACGGGGGTAAATTGAAAAAAGTTTAAAAAAAAAATTTTTTGGACTTAGTCATTTTTCCAGCGTTTATCAGACTTTCAGATAGGGCAAATGTCAGTGAGCATTCCGATTTCAGTTCCAGAGCGATTCGCCCAATGAGTCCTTGATATTTAGTCGTTTTCAGCCAATTTTCTGGATTTTTGAAAGTTTCACTTCTTTGTGAAAATATCCATTAAATGAGGGAATAATATGTGTGAGGGTACCCCAGGAGAGTTCCAAATGTGTGTGGGTAGAATATATATCCTACGGGGGTAAAATTGAAAAAAGTAAAAAAAAAAATTTTTTTTCGACTTAGTCATTTTTCCGGCGTTTATCAGACTTTCAGATAGGGCAAATGTCAGTGAGCGTTCCGATTTCAGTTCCAGAGCAATTCGCCCAATGATATTGATATTTAGTCGTTTTCAGCCAATTTTCTGAATTTTTGAAAATTTCACTTTGTTATGAAAATATCCACTAAATGAGGGAATAATATGTTTGAGGGTACCCCAGGAGAGTTCCAAATGTGCTTGGGTAGAATATATATCCCACGGGGGTAAAATTGAAAAAAGTTTAAAAAAAAAATTTTTTTGGACTTAGTCATTTTTCCGGCGTTTATCAGACTTTCAGATAGGGCAAATGTCAGAGAGCATTCCGATTTCAGTTCCAGAGCGATTCGCCCAATGAGTCCTTGATATTTAGTCGTTTTCAGCCAATTTTCTGGATTTTTGAAAGTTTCACTTTTTTGTGAAAATATCCACTAAATGAGGGAATAATATGTGTGAGGGTACCCCAGGAGAGTTCCAAATGTGTGTGGGTAGAATATATATCCCACAGGGGTAAAATTGAAAAAAGTTGAAAATTTTTTTTTTTTGGACTTAGTCATTTTTCCGGCGTTTATCAGATTTCAAATAGGGGAAATGTCAGTGAGCGTTCTGATTTCATTTACAGAGTGATTCGCCCAATGAGTCCTTGATATTTAATCGTTTTCAGCCAATTTTCTGGATTTTTGAAAATTTCACTTTTTTGTGAAAATATCCTCTAAATGAGGGAATAATATGTGTGAGGGTACCCCAGGAGAGTTCCAAATGTGTGTGGGTAGAATGTATATCCCACGGGGATAAAATTTAAAAAAGTTGAAAACATTTTTTTTTTTGGACTTAGTAATTTTTCCGGCGTTTATCAGACTTTCAGATAGGGGAAATGTCAGTGAGCGTTCTGATTTCAGTTACAGAATGGTTCGCCCAATGAGTCCTTGATATTTAGTCGTTTTCAGCCAATTTTCTGGAATTTTGAAAATTTCACTTTTTTGTGAAAATATCCACTAAATGAGGGAATAATATGTGTGAGGGTACCACAGGAGAGTTCCAAATGTGTGTGGGTAGAATATATATCCCACGGGGCTAAAATTGAAAAAAGTTGAAAAAAATTTTTTTTGGACTTAGTCATTTTTCCGGCGTTTTTCAGACTTTCAGATAGGGGAAATGTCAGTGAGCGTTCTGATTTCAGTTACAGAGTGATTCGCCCAATGAGTCCTTGATATTTAGTCGTTTTCAGCCAATTTTCTGGATTTTTGAAAATTTCACTTTTTTATGAAAATATCCACTAAATGAGGGAATAATATGTGTGAGGGTACCACAGGAGAGTTCCAAATGTGTGTGGGTAGAATATATATCCCACGGGGCTAAAATTGAAAAAAGTTGAAAAAAATTTTTTTTGGACTTAGTCATTTTTCCGGCGTTTTTCAGACTTTCAGATAGGGGAAATGTCAGTGAGCGTTCTGATTTCAGTTACAGAGTGATTCGCCCAATGAGTCCTTGATATTTAGTCGTTTTCAGCCAATTTTCTGGATTTTTGAAAATTTCACTTTTTTGTGAAAATATCCACTAAATGAGGGAATAATATGTGTCAGGGTACCCCAGGAGAGTTCCAAATGTGTGTAGGTAGAATATATATCCCACGGGGGTAAAATTGAAAAAAGTTTAAAAAAAAATTTTTTTTGGACTTAGTCATTTTTCCAGCGTTTATCAGACTTTCAGATAGGGCAAATGTCAGTGAGCATTCCGATTTCAGTTCCAGAGCGATTCGCCCAATGAGTCCTTGATATTTAGTCGTTTTCAGCCAATTTTCTGGATTTTTGAAAGTTTCACTTTTTTGCGAAAATATCCACTAAATGAGGGAATAATATGTGTGAGGGTACCCCAGGAGAGTTCCAAATGTGTGTGGGTAGAATATATATCCCACGGGGGTAAAACTGAAAAAAGTTTCAAAAAAAATTTTTTTTCGACTTAGTCATTTTTCCGGCGTTTATCAGACTTTCAGATAGGGCAAATGTCAGTGAGCGTTCCGATTTCAGTTCCAGAGCAATTCGCCCAATGATATTGATATTTAGTCGTTTTCAGCCAATTTTCAGAATTTTTGAAAATTTCACTTTTTTATGAAAATATCCACTAAATGAGGGAATAATATGTTTGAGGGTACCCCAGGAGAGTTCCAAATGTGCGTGGGTAGAATATATATCCCACGGGGGTAAAATTGAAAAAAGTTTAAAAAAAAATTTTTTGTGGACTTAGTCATTTTTCCGGCGTTTATCAGACTTTCAGATAGGTCAAATGTCAGTGAGCATTCCGATTTCAGTTCCAGAGCGATTCGCCCAATGAGTCCTTGATATTTAGTCGTTTTCAGCCAATTTTCTGGATTTTTGAAAGTTTCACTTTTTTGTGAAAATATCCACTAAATGAGGGAATAATATGTGTGAGGGTACCACAGGAGAGTTCCAAATGTGTGTGGGTAGAATATATATCCCACGGGGGTAAAATTGAAAAAAGTTGAAAAATTTTTTTTTTGGACTTAGTCATTTTTCCGGCGTTTATCAGATTTCAAATAGGGGAAATGTCAGTGAGCGTTCTGATTTCAGTTACAGAGTGATTCGCCCAATGAGTCCTTGATATTTAGTCGTTTTCAGCCAATTTTCTGGATTTTTGAAAATTTCACTTTTTTGTGAAAATATCCTCTAAATGAGGGAATAATATGTGTGAGGGTACCCCAGGAGAGTTCCAAATGTGTGTGGGTAGAATATATATCCCATGGGGCTAAAATTGAAAAAAGTTGAAAAAAATTTTTTTTGGACTTAGTCATTTTTCCAGCGTTTATCAGACTTTCAGATAGGGCAAATGTCAGTGAGCATTCCGATTTCAGTTCCAGAGTGATTCGCCCAATGAGTCCTTGATATTTAGTCGTTTTCAGCCAATTTTCTGGATTTTTGAAAGTTTCACTTTTTTGCGAAAATATCCACTAAATGAGGGAATAATATGTGTGAGGGTACCCCAGGAGAGTTCCAAATGTGTGTGGGTAGAATATATATCCCACGGGGGTAAAATTGAAAAAAGTTTAAAAAAAAATTTTTTTTGGACTTAGTCATTTTTCCGGCGTTTATCAGACTTTCAGATAGGTCAAATGTCAGTGAGCATTCCGATTTCAGTTCCAGAGTGATTCGCCCAATGAGTCCTTGATATTTAGTCGTTTTCAGCCAATTTTCTGGATTTTTGAAAATTTCACTTTTTTGTGAAAATATCCACTAAATGAGGGAATAATATGTGTGAGGGTACCACAGGAGAGTTCCAAATGTGTGTGGGTAGAATATATATCCCACGGGGGTAAAATTGAAAAAAGTTGAAAAATTTTTTTTTTGGACTTAGTCATTTTTCCGGCGTTTATCAGACTTTCAGATAGGGGAAATGTCAGTGAGCGTTCCGATTTCAGTTCCAGAGCAATTCGCCCAATGAGTCCTTGATATTTAGTCGTTTTCAGCCAATTTTCTGGATTTTTGAAAATTTCACTTTTTTGTGAAAATATCCACTAAATGAGGGAATAATATGTGTGAGGGTACCACAGGAGAGTTCCAAATGTGTGTGGGTAGAATATATATCCCACGGGGGTAAAATTGAAAAAAGTTGAAAATTTTTTTTTTTTGGACTTAGTCATTTTTCCGGCGTTCATCAGATTTCAAATAGGGGAAATGTCAGTGAGCGTTCTGATTTCAGTTACAGAGTGATTCGCCCAATGAGTCCTTGATATTTAGTCGTTTTCAGCCAATTTTCTGGATTTTTGAAAATTTCACTTTTTTGTGAAAATATCCTCTAAATGAGGGAATAATATGTGTGAGGGTACCCCAGGAGAGTTCCAAATGTGTGTGGGTAGAATATATATCCCACGGGGATAAAATTTAAAAAAGTTGAAAAAATTTTTTTTTTTGGACTTAGTAATTTTTCCGGCGTTTATCAGACTTTCAGATAGGGGAAATGTCAGTGAGCGTTCTGATTTCAGTTACAGAATGGTTCGCCCAATGAGTCCTTGATATTTAGTCGTTTTCAGCCAATTTTCTGGAATTTTGAAAATTTCACTTTTTTGTGAAAATATCCACTAAATGAGGGAATAATATGTGTGAGGGTACCACAGGAGAGTTCCAAATGTGTGTGGGTAGAATATATATCCCACGGGGCTAAAATTGAAAAAAGTTGAAAAAAATTTTTTTTGGACTTAGTCATTTTTCCAGCGTTTATCAGACTTTCAGATAGGGCAAATGTCAGTGAGCATTCCGATTTCAGTTCCAGAGCGATTCGCCCAATGAGTCCTTGATATTTAGTCGTTTTCAGCCAATTTTCTGGATTTTTGAAAGTTTCACTTTTTTGCGAAAATATCCACTAAATGAGGGAATAATATGTGTGAGGGTACCCCAGGAGAGTTCCAAATGTGTGTGGGTAGAATATATATCCCACGGGGGTAAAATTGAAAAAAGTTTCAAAAAAAAATTTTTTTCGACTTAGTCATTTTTCCGGCGTTTATCAGACTTTCAGATAGGGCAAATGTCAGTGAGTGTTCCGATTTCAGTTCCAGAGCAATTCGCCCAATGATATTGATATTTAGTCGTTTTCAGCCAATTTTCAGAATTTTTGAAAATTTCACTTTTTTATGAAAATATCCACTAAATGAGGGAATAATATGTTTGAGGGTACCCCAGGAGAGTTCCAAATGTGTGTGGGTAGAATATATATCCCACGGGGGTAAAATTGAAAAAAGTTTAAAAAAAAATTTTTTTTGGACTTAGTCATTTTTCCGGCGTTTATCAGACTTTCAGATAGGTCAAATGTCAGTGAGCATTCCAATTTCAGTTCCAGAGCGATTCGCCCAATGAGTCCTTGATATTTAGTCGTTTTCAGCCAATTTTCTGGATTTTTGAAAGTTTCACTTTTTTGTGAAAATATCCACTAAATGAGGGAATAATATGTGTGAGGGTACCCCAGGAGAGTTCCAAATGTGTGTGGGTAGAATATATATCCCACGGGGGTAAAATTGAAAAAAGTTGAAAAATTTTTTTTTTTGGACTTAGTCATTTTTCCGGCGTTTATAAGACTTTCAGATAGGGGAAATGTCAGTGAGCGTTCCGATTTCAGTTCCAGAGCAATTCGCCCAATGAGTCCTTGATATTTAGTCGTTTTCAGCCAATTTTCTGGATTTTTGAAAATTTCACTTTTTTGTGAAAATATCCACTAAATGAGGGAATAATATGTGTGAGGGTACCACAGGAGAGTTCCAAATGTGTGTGGGTAGAATATATATCCCACGGGGGTAAATTGAAAAAAGTTTTAAAAAAAAATTTTTTGGACTTAGTCATTTTTCCAGCGTTTATCAGACTTTCAGATAGGGCAAATGTCAGTGAGCATTCCGATTTCAGTTCCAGAGCGATTCGCCCAATGAGTCCTTGATATTTAGTCGTTTTCAGCCAATTTTCTGGATTTTTGAAAGTTTCACTTCTTTGTGAAAATATCCATTAAATGAGGGAATAATATGTGTGAGGGTACCCCAGGAGAGTTCCAAATGTGTGTGGGTAGAATATATATCCTACGGGGGTAAAATTGAAAAAAGTTTAAAAAAAATTTTTTTTTCGACTTAGTCATTTTTCCGGCGTTTATCAGACTTTCAGATAGGGCAAATGTCAGTGAGCATTCCGATTTCAGTTCCAGAGCAATTCGCCCAATGATATTGATATTTAGAGTCGTTTTCAGCCAATTTTCAGAATTTTTGAAAATTTCACTTTTTTGTGAAAATATCCACTAAATGAGGGAATAATATGTTTGAGGGTACCCCAGGAGAGTTCCAAATGTGCGTGGGTAGAAGATATATCCCACGGGGGTAAAATGGAAAAAATTTAAAAAAAAAATTTTTTTTGGACTTAGTCATTTTTCCGGCGTTTATCAGACTTTCAGATAGGTCAAATGTCAGTGAGCATTCCGATTTCAGTTCCAGAGCGATTCGCCCAATGAGTCCTTGATATTTAATTGTTTTCAGCCAATTTTCTGGATTTTTGAAAGTTTCACTTTTTTGTGAAAATATCCATTAAATGAGGGAATAATATGTGTGAGGGTACCCCAGGAGAGTTCCAAATGTGTGTGGGTAGAATATATATCCCACGGCGGTAAAATTGAAAAAAGTTGAAAAAATTTTTTTTTTGGGACTTAGTCATTTTTCCGGCGTTTATCAGACTTTCAGATAGGGGAAATGTCAGTGAGCGTTCCGATTTCAATTCCAGAGCAATTCGCCCAATGAGCCCTTGATATTTAGTCGTTTTCAAGCACTTTTCTGGATTTTTTCAAATTTCACTTTTTTGTGAAAATATCCACTAAATGAGGGAATAATATGTGTGACGGTACCCCAGGAGAGTTCCAAATGTGCGTGGGTAGAATATATATCCCACGGGGGTAAAATTGAAAAAAGTTTAAAAAAAAATTTTTTTGGACTTAGTCATTTTTCCGGCGTTTATCAGACTTTCAGATAGGGGAAATGTCAGTGAGCGTCCTGATTTCAGTTCCAGAGCGATTCGCCCAATGAGTCCTTGATATTTAGTCGTTTTCAGCCAATTTTCTGGATTTTTGAAAGTTTCACTTTTTTGTGAAAATATCCACTAAATGAGGGAATAATATGTGTGAGGGTACCACAGGAGAGTTCCAAATGTGTGTGGGTAGAATATATATCCCACGGGGCTAAAATTGAAAAAAGTTGCAAAAAAATTTTTTTGGACTTAGTCATTTTTCCGGCGTTTATCAGACTTTCAGAAAGGGGAAATGTCATTGAGCGTTCCGATTTCAGTTCCAGAGCAATTCGCCCAATGATATTGATATTTTGTCGTTTTCAGCCAATTTTCTGAATTTTTAAAAATTTCACTTTTTTATGAAAATATCCACTAAATGAGGGAATAATATGTTTGAGGGTACTCCAGGAGAGTTCCAAATGTGCGTGGGTAGAATATATATCCCACGGGGGTAAAATTGAAAAAAGTTTTAAAAAAAATTTTTTTTGGACTTAGTCATTTTTCCGGCGGTTATCAGACTTTCAGATAGGGCAAATGTCAGTGAGCATTCCGATTTCAGTTCCAGAGCGATTCGCCCAATGAGTCCTTGATATTTAGTCGTTTTCAGCCAATTTTCTGGATTTTTGAAAGTTTCACTTTTTTGTGAAAATATCCACTAAATGAGGGAAAAATATGTGTGAGGGTACCCCAGGAGAGTTCCAAATGTGTGTGGGTAGAATATATATCCCACGGGGGTAAAATTGAAAAGAGTTGAAAAAATTTTTTTTTTTGGACTTAGTCATTTTTCCGGCGTTTATCAGACATTCAGATAGGGGAAATGTCAGTGAGCGTTCTGATTTCAGTTACAGAGTGATTCGCCCAATGAGTCCTTGATATTTAGTCGTTTTCAGCCAATTTTCTGGATTTTTGAAAATTTCACTTTTTTGTGAAAATATCCACTAAATGAGGGAATAATATGTGTGACGGTACCCCAGGAGAGTTCCAAATGTGCGTGGGTAGAATATATATCCCACGGGGGTAAAATTGAAAAAAGTTTAAAAAAAAATTTTTTTGGACTTAGTCATTTTTCCGGCGTTTATCAGACTTTCAGATAGGGGAAATGTCAGTGAGCGTTCTGATTTCAGTTCCAGAGCGATTCGCCCAATGAGTCCTTGATATTTAGTCGTTTTCAGCCAATTTTCTGGATTTTTGAAAGTTTCACTTTTTTGTGAAAATATCCACTAAATGAGGGAATAATATGTGTGAGGGTACCACAGGAGAGTTCCAAATGTGTGTGGGTAGAATATATATCCCACGGGGCTAAAATTGAAAAAAGTTGCAAAAAAATTTTTTTGGACTTAGTCATTTTTCCGGCGTTTATCAGACTTTCAGAAAGGGGAAATGTCAGTGAGCGTTCCGATTTCAGTTCCAGAGCAATTCGCCCAATGATATTGATATTTTCTCGTTTTCAGCCAATTTTCTGAATTTTTTAAAATTTCACTTTTTTATGAAAATATCCACTAAATGAGGGAATAATATGTTTGAGGGTACCCCAGGAGAGTTCCAATTGTGCGTGGGTAGAATATATATCCCACGGGGGTAAAATTGAAAAAGTTTAAAAAAAAATTTTTTTGGACTTAGTCATTTTTCCGGCGTTTATCAGACTTTCAGATAGGGGAAATGTCAGTGAGCATTCTGATTTCAGTTCCAGAGCGATTCGACCAATGAGTCCTTGATATTTAGTCGTTTTCAGCCAATTTTCTGGATTTTTGAAAATTTCACTTTTTTGTGAAAATATCCACTAAATGAGGGAATAATATGTGTGACGGTACCACAGGAGAGTTCCAAATGTGTGTGGGTAGAATATATATCCCACGGGGCTAAAATTGAAAAAAGTTGAAAAAAAATATTTTTTTTGGACCTAGTCATTTTTCCGACGTTTATCAGACTTTCAGAAAGGGGAAATGTCAGTGAGCGTTCCGATTCAGTTCCAGAGCAATTCGCCCAATGAGATTGATATTTAGTCGTTTTCAGCCAATTTTCTGGATTTTTGGAAGTTTCACTTTTTTGTGAAAATATCCACTAAATGAGGGAATAATATGTGTGAGGGTACCACAGGAGAGTTCCAAATGTGTGTGGGTAGATTATATATCCCACGGGGCTAAAATTGAAAAAAGTTGAAAAAAAATTTTTTTTGGACTTAGTCATTTTTCCGGCGTTTATCAGACTTTCAGAAAGGGGAAATGTCAGTGAGCGTTCCGATTTCAGTTCCAGAGCAATTCGCCCAATGATATTGATATTTAGTCGTTTTCAGCCAATTTTCTGAATTTTTAAAAATTTCACTTTTTTATGAAAATATCCACTAAATGAGGGAATAATATGTTTGAGGGTACCCCAGGAGAGTTCCAAATGTGCGTGGGTAGAATATATATCCCACGGGGGTAAAATTGAAAAAAGTTTTAAAAAAAATTTTTTTTGGACTTAGTCATTTTTCCGGCGGTTATCAGACTTTCAGATAGGGCAAATGTCAGTGAGCATTCCGATTTCAGTTCCAGAGCGATTCGCCCAATGAGTCCTTGATATTTAGTCGTTTTCAGCCAATTTTCTGGATTTTTGAAAGTTTCACTTTTTTGTGAAAATATCCACTAAATGAGGGAAAAATATGTGTGAGGGTACCCCAGGAGAGTTCCAAATGTGTGTGGGTAGAATATATATCCCACGGGGGTAAAATTGAAAAAAGTTGAAAAAATTTTTTTTTTTGGACTTAGTCATTTTTCCGGCGTTTATCAGACATTCAGATAGGGGAAATGTCAGTGAGCGTTCTGATTTCAGTTACAGAGTGATTCGCCCAATGAGTCCTTGATATTTAGTCGTTTTCAGCCAATTTTCTGGATTTTTGAAAATTTCACTTTTTTGTGAAAATATCCACTAAATGAGGGAATAATATGTGTGAGGGTACCACAGGAGAGTTCCAAATGTGTGTGGGTAGAATATATATCCCACGGGGGTAAATTGAAAAAATTTTTAAAAAAATTTTTTTTGGACTTAGTCATTTTTCCGGCGTTTATCAGACATTCAGGTAGGGGAAATGTCAGTGAGCATACCAATTTCAGTTCCAGAGCGATTCGACCAATGAGTCCTTGATATTTAGTCGTTTTCAGCCAATTTTCTGGATTTTTTAAAATTTCACTTTTTTGTGAAAATATCCACTAAATGAGGGAATAATATGTGTGAGGGTACCACAGGAGAGTTCCAAATGTGTGTGGGTAGAATATATATCCCACGGGGGTAAATTGAAAAAAGTTTTAAAAAAAATTTTTTTGGACTTAGTCATTTTTCCGGCATTTATCAGACATTCAGGTAGGGGAAATGTCAGTGAGCATACCAATTTCAGTTCCAGAGCGATTCGACCAATGAGTCCTTGATATTTAGTCGTTTTCAGCCAATTTTCTGGATTTTTGAAAATTTCACTTTTTTGTGAAAATATCCACTAAATGAGGGAATAATATGTGTGACGGTACCCCAGGAGAGTTCCAAATGTGCGTGGGTAGAATATATATCCCACGGGGGTAAAATTGAAAAAAGTTTTAAAAAAAATTTTTTTGGACTTAGTCATTTTTCCGGCGTTTATCAGACTTTCAGATAGGGGAAATGTCAGTGAGCGTTCTGATTTCAGTTCCAGAGCGATTCGCCCAATGAGTCCTTGATATTTAGTCGTTTTCACCCAATTTTCTGGATTTTTGAAAGTTTCACTTTTTTGTGAAAATATCCACTAAATGAGGGAATAATATGTGTGAGGGTACCACAGGAGAGTTCCAAATGTGTGTGGGTAGAATATATATCCCACGGGGCTAAAATTGAAAAAAGTTGCAAAAAAATTTTTTTGGACTTAGTCATTTTTCCGGCGTTTATCAGACTTTCAGAAAGGGGAAATGTCAGTGAGCGTTCCGATTTCAGTTCCAGAGCAATTCGCCCAATGATATTGATATTTTCTCGTTTTCAGCCAATTTTCTGAATTTTTTAAAATTTCACTTTTTTATGAAAATATCCACTAAATGAGGGAATAATATGTTTGAGGGTACCCCAGGAGAGTTCCAATTGTGCGTGGGTAGAATATATATCCCACGGGGGTAAAATTGAAAAAGTTTAAAAAAAAATTTTTTTGGACTTAGTCATTTTTCCGGCGTTTATCAGACTTTCAGATAGGGGAAATGTCAGTGAGCATTCTGATTTCAGTTCCAGAGCGATTCGACCAATGAGTCCTTGATATTTAGTCGTTTTCAGCCAATTTTCTGGATTTTTGAAAATTTCACTTTTTTGTGAAAATATCCACTAAATGAGGGAATAATATGTGTGACGGTACCACAGGAGAGTTCCAAATGTGTGTGGGTAGAATATATATCCCACGGGGCTAAAATTGAAAAAAGTTGAAAAAAAATATTTTTTTTGGACCTAGTCATTTTTTCGGCGTTTATCAGACTTTCAGAAAGGGGAAATGTCAGTGAGCGTTCCGATTCAGTTCCAGAGCAATTCGCCCAATGAGATTGATATTTAGTCGTTTTCAGCCAATTTTCTGGATTTTTGGAAGTTTCACTTTTTTGTGAAAATATCCACTAAATGAGGGAATAATATGTGTGAGGGTACCACAGGAGAGTTCCAAATGTGTGTGGGTAGATTATATATCCCACGGGGCTAAAATTGAAAAAAGTTGAAAAAAAATTTTTTTTCGACTTAGTCATTTTTCCGGCGTTTATCAGACTTTCAGAAAGGGGAAATGTCAGTGAGCGTTCCGATTTCAGTTCCAGAGCAATTCGCCCAATGATATTGATATTTAGTCGTTTTCAGCCAATTTTCTGAATTTTTAAAAATTTCACTTTTTTATGAAAATATCCACTAAATGAGGGAATAATATGTTTGAGGGTACCCCAGGAGAGTTCCAAATGTGCGTGGGTAGAATATATATCCCACGGGGGTAAAATTGAAAAAAGTTTTAAAAAAAATTTTTTTTGGACTTAGTCATTTTTCCGGCGGTTATCAGACTTTCAGATAGGGCAAATGTCAGTGAGCATTCCGATTTCAGTTCCAGAGCGATTCGCCCAATGAGTCCTTGATATTTAGTCGTTTTCAGCCAATTTTCTGGATTTTTGAAAGTTTCACTTTTTTGTGAAAATATCCACTAAATGAGGGAAAAATATGTGTGAGGGTACCCCAGGAGAGTTCCAAATGTGTGTGGGTAGAATATATATCCCACGGGGGTAAAATTGAAAAAAGTTGAAAAAATTTTTTTTTTTGGACTTAGTCATTTTTCCGGCGTTTATCAGACATTCAGATAGGGGAAATGTCAGTGAGCGTTCTGATTTCAGTTACAGAGTGATTCGCCCAATGAGTCCTTGATATTTAGTCGTTTTCAGCCAATTTTCTGGATTTTTGAAAATTTCACTTTTTTGTGAAAATATCCACTAAATGAGGGAATAATATGTGTGAGGGTACCACAGGAGAGTTCCAAATGTGTGTGGGTAGAATATATATCCCACGGGGGTAAATTGAAAAAATTTTTAAAAAAATTTTTTTTGGACTTAGTCATTTTTCCGGCGTTTATCAGACATTCAGGTAGGGGAAATGTCAGTGAGCATACCAATTTCAGTTCCAGAGCGATTCGACCAATGAGTCCTTGATATTTAGTCGTTTTCAGCCAATTTTCTGGATTTTTTAAAATTTCACTTTTTTGTGAAAATATCCACTAAATGAGGGAATAATATGTGTGAGGGTACCACAGGAGAGTTCCAAATGTGTGTGGGTAGAATATATATCCCACGGGGGTAAATTGAAAAAAGTTTTAAAAAAAATTTTTTTGGACTTAGTCATTTTTCCGGCGTTTATCAGACATTCAGGTAGGGGAAATGTCAGTGAGCATACCAATTTCAGTTCCAGAGCGATTCGACCAATGAGTCCTTGATATTTAGTCGTTTTCAGCCAATTTTCTGGATTTTTGAAAATTTCACTTTTTTGTGAAAATATCCACTAAATGAGGGAATAATATGTGTGACGGTACCCCAGGAGAGTTCCAAATGTGCGTGGGTAGAATATATATCCCACGGGGGTAAAATTGAAAAAAGTTTAAAAAAAAATTTTTTTGGACTTAGTCATTTTTCCGGCGTTTATCAGACTTTCAGATAGGGGAAATGTCAGTGAGCGTTCTGATTTCAGTTCCAGAGCGATTCGCCCAATGAGTCCTTGATATTTAGTCGTTTTCAGCCAATTTTCTGGATTTTTGAAAGTTTCACTTTTTTGTGAAAATATCCACTAAATGAGGGAATAATATGTGTGAGGGTACCACAGGAGAGTTCCAAATGTGTGTGGGTAGAATATATATCCCACGGGGCTAAAATTGAAAAAAGTTGCAAAAAAATTTTTTTGGACTTAGTCATTTTTCCGGCGTTTATCAGACTTTCAGAAAGGGGAAATGTCAGTGAGCGTTCCGATTTCAGTTCCAGAGCAATTCGCCCAATGATATTGATATTTTCTCGTTTTCAGCCAATTTTCTGAATTTTTTAAAATTTCACTTTTTTATGAAAATATCCACTAAATGAGGGAATAATATGTTTGAGGGTACCCCAGGAGAGTTCCAATTGTGCGTGGGTAGAATATATATCCCACGGGGGTAAAATTGAAAAAGTTTAAAAAAAAATTTTTTTGGACTTAGTCATTTTTCCGGCGTTTATCAGACTTTCAGATAGGGGAAATGTCAGTGAGCATTCTGATTTCAGTTCCAGAGCGATTCGACCAATGAGTCCTTGATATTTAGTCGTTTTCAGCCAATTTTCTGGATTTTTGAAAATTTCACTTTTTTGTGAAAATATCCACTAAATGAGGGAATAATATGTGTGACGGTACCACAGGAGAGTTCCAAATGTGTGTGGGTAGAATATATATCCCACGGGGCTAAAATTGAAAAAAGTTGAAAAAAAATATTTTTTTTGGACCTAGTCATTTTTCCGGCGTTTATCAGACTTTCAGAAAGGGGAAATGTCAGTGAGCGTTCCGATTCAGTTCCAGAGCAATTCGCCCAATGAGATTGATATTTAGTCGTTTTCAGCCAATTTTCTGGATTTTTGGAAGTTTCACTTTTTTGTGAAAATATCCACTAAATGAGGGAATAATATGTGTGAGGGTACCACAGGAGAGTTCCAAATGTGTGTGGGTAGAATATATATCCCACGGGGCTAAAATTGAAAAAAGTTGAAAAAAAATTTTTTTTGGACTTAGTCATTTTTCCGGCGTTTATCAGACTTTCAGAAAGGGGAAATGTCAGTGAGCGTTCCGATTTCAGTTCCAGAGCAATTCGCCCAATGATATTGATATTTAGTCGTTTTCAGCCAATTTTCTGAATTTTTAAAAATTTCACTTTTTTATGAAAATATCCACTAAATGAGGGAATAATATGTTTGAGGGTACCCCAGGAGAGTTCCAAATGTGCGTGGGTAGAATATATATCCCACGGGGGTAAAATTGAAAAAAGTTTAAAAAAAAATTTTTTTGGACTTAGTCATTTTTCCGGCGTTTATCAGACTTTCAGATAGGGGAAATGTCAGTGAGCGTTCTGATTTCAGTTCCAGAGCGATTCGCCCAATGAGTCCTTGATATTTAGTCGTTTTCAGCCAATTTTCTGGATTTTTGAAAGTTTCACTTTTTTGTGAAAATATCCACTAAATGAGGGAAAAATATGTGTGAGGGTACCCCAGGAGAGTTCCAAATGTGTGTGGGTAGAATATATATCCCACGGGGGTAAAATTGAAAAAAGTTGAAAAAAATTTTTTTTTTGGACTTAGTCATTTTTCCGGCGTTTATCAGACTTTCAGATAGGGGAAATGTCAGTGAGCGTTCTGATTTCAGTTACAGAGTGATTCGCCCAATGAGTCCTTGATATTTAGTCGTTTTCAGCCAATTTTCTGGATTTTTGAAAATTTCACTTTTTTGTGAAAATATCCACTAAATGAGGGAATAATATGTGTGAGGGTACCACAGGAGAGTTCCAAATGTGTGTGGGTAGAATATATATCCCACGGGGGTAAATTGAAAAAAGTTTTAAAAAAATTTTTTTTGGACTTAGTCATTTTTCCGGCGTTTATCAGACATTCAGGTAGGGGAAATGTCAGTGAGCATACCAATTTCAGTTCCAGAGCGATTCGACCAATGAGTCCTTGATATTTAGTCGTTTTCAGCCAATTTTCTGGATTTTTGAAAATTTCACTTTTATGTGAAAATATCCACTAAATGAGGGAATAATATGTGTGACGGTACCACAGGAGAGTTCCAAATGTGTGTGGGTAGAATATATATCCCACGGGGCTAAAATTGAAAAAAGTTGAAAAAAAATATTTTTTTTGGACCTAGTCATTTTTCCGGCGTTTATCAGACATTCAGAAAGGGGAAATGTCAGTGAGCGTTCCGATTTCAGTTCCAGAGCAATTCGCCCAATGATATTGATATTTAGTCGTTTTCAGCCAATTTTCTGGATTTTTGAAAGTTTCACTTTTTTGTGAAAATATCCACTAAATGAGGGAATAATATGTGTGAGGGTACCACAGGAGAGTTCCAAATGTGTGTGGGTAGAATATGTATCCCACGGGGCTAAAATTGAAAAAAGTTGCAAAAAAATTATTTTGGACTTAGTCATTTTTCCGGCGTTTATCAGACTTTCAGAAAGGGGAAATGTCAGTGAGCGTTCCGATTTCAGTTCCAGAGCAATTCGCCCAATGATATTGATATTTAGTCGTTTTCAGCCAATTTTCTGAATTTTTGAAAATTTCACTTTTTTATGAAAATATCCACTAAATGAGGGAATAATATGTTTGAGGGTACCCCAGGAGAGTTCCAAATGTGCGTGGGTAGAATATATATCCCACGGGGGTAAAATTGAAAAAAGTTTAAAAAAAAATTTTTTTGGACTTAGTCATTTTTCCGGCGTTTATCAGACTTTCAGATAGGGGAAATGTCAGTGAGCGTTCCGATTTCAGTTCCAGAGCAATTCGCCCAATGATATTGATATTTAGTCGTTTTCAGCCAATTTTCTGAATTTTTAAAAATTTCACTTTTTTATGAAAATATCCACTAAATGAGGGAATAATATGTTTGAGGGTACCCCAGGAGAGTTCCAATTGTGCGTGGGTAGAATATATATCCCACGGGGGTAAAATTGAAAAAGTTTAAAAAAAAATTTTTTTGGACTTAGTCATTTTTCCGGCGTTTATCAGACTTTCAGATAGGGGAAATGTCAGTGAGCATTCTGATTTCAGTTCCAGAGCGATTCGACCAATGAGTCCTTGATATTTAGTCGTTTTCAGCCAATTTTCTGGATTTTTGAAAATTTCACTTTTTTGTGAAAATATCCACTAAATGAGGGAATAATATGTGTGACGGTACCACAGGAGAGTTCCAAATGTGTGTGGGTAGAATATATATCCCACGGGGCTAAAATTGAAAAAAGTTGAAAAAAAATATTTTTTTTGGACCTAGTCATTTTTCCGGCGTTTATCAGACTTTCAGAAAGGGGAAATGTCAGTGAGCGTTCCGATTCAGTTCCAGAGCAATTCGCCCAATGAGATTGATATTTAGTCGTTTTCAGCCAATTTTCTGGATTTTTGGAAGTTTCACTTTTTTGTGAAAATATCCACTAAATGAGGGAATAATATGTGTGAGGGTACCACAGGAGAGTTCCAAATGTGTGTGGGTAGAATATATATCCCACGGGGCTAAAATTGAAAAAAGTTGAAAAAAAATTTTTTTTGGACTTAGTCATTTTTCCGGCGTTTATCAGACTTTCAGAAAGGGGAAATGTCAGTGAGCGTTCCGATTTCAGTTCCAGAGCAATTCGCCCAATGATATTGATATTTAGTCGTTTTCAGCCAATTTTCTGAATTTTTAAAAATTTCACTTTTTTATGAAAATATCCACTAAATGAGGGAATAATATGTTTGACGGTACCCCAGGAGAGTTCCAAATGTGCGTGGGTAGAATATATATCCCACGGGGGTAAAATTGAAAAAAGTTTAAAAAAAAATTTTTTTGGACTTAGTCATTTTTCCGGCGTTTATCAGACTTTCAGATAGGGGAAATGTCAGTGAGCGTTCTGATTTCAGTTCCAGAGCAATTCGCCCAATGAGTCCTTGATATTTAGTCGTTTTCAGCCAATTTTCTGGATTTTTGAAAGTTTCACTTTTTTGTGAAAATATCCACTAAATGAGGGAAAAATATGTGTGAGGGTACCCCAGGAGAGTTCCAAATGTGTGTGGGTAGAATATATATCCCACGGGGGTAAAATTGAAAAAAGTTGAAAAAATTTTTTTTTTTGGACTTAGTCATTTTTCCGGCGTTTATCAGACTTTCAGATAGGGGAAATGTCAGTGAGCGTTCTGATTTCAGTTACAGAGTGATTCGCCCAATGAGTCCTTGATATTTAGTCGTTTTCAGCCAATTTTCTGGATTTTTGAAAATTTCACTTTTTTGTGAAAATATCCACTAAATGAGGGAATAATATGTGTGAGGGTACCACAGGAGAGTTCCAAATGTGTGTGGGTAGAATATATATCCCACGGGGGTAAATTGAAAAAAGTTTTAAAAAAATTTTTTTTGGACTTAGTCATTTTTCCGGCGTTTATCAGACATTCAGAAAGGGGAAATGTCAGTGAGCGTTCCGATTTCAGTTCCAGAGCAATTCGCCCAATGATATTGATATTTAGTCGTTTTCAGCCAATTTTCTGGATTTTTGAAAGTTTCACTTTTTTGTGAAAATATCCACTAAATGAGGGAATAATATGTGTGAGGGTACCACAGGAGAGTTCCAAATGTGTGTGGGTAGAATATGTATCCCACGGGGCTAAAATTGAAAAAAGTTGCAAAAAAATTATTTTGGACTTAGTCATTTTTCCGGCGTTTATCAGACTTTCAGAAAGGGGAAATGTCAGTGAGCGTTCCGATTTCAGTTCCAGAGCAATTCGCCCAATGATATTGATATTTAGTCGTTTTCAGCCAATTTTCTGAATTTTTGAAAATTTCACTTTTTTATGAAAATATCCACTAAATGAGGGAATAATATGTTTGAGGGTACCCCAGGAGAGTTCCAAATGTGCGTGGGTAGAATATATATCCCACGGGGGTAAAATTGAAAAAAGTTTAAAAAAAAATTTTTTTGGACTTAGTCATTTTTCCGGCGTTTATCAGACTTTCAGATAGGGGAAATGTCAGTGAGCGTTCCGATTTCAGTTCCAGAGCAATTCGCCCAATGATATTGATATTTAGTCGTTTTCAGCCAATTTTCTGAATTTTTGAAAATTTCACTTTTTTATGAAAATATCCACTAAATGAGGGAATAATATGTTTGAGGGTACCCCAGGAGAGTTCCAAATGTGCGTGGGTAGAATATATATCCCACGGGGGTAAAATTGAAAAAAGTTTAAAAAAAAATTTTTTTGGACTTAGTCATTTTTCCGGCGTTTATCAGACTTTCAGATAGGGGAAATGTCAGTGAGCGTTCTGATTTCAGTTCCAGAGCGATTCGCCCAATGAGTCCTTGATATTTAGTCGTTTTCAGCCAATTTTCTGGATTTTTGAAAGTTTCACTTTTTTGTGAAAATATCCACTAAATGAGGGAATAATATGTGTGAGGGTACCACAGGAGAGTTCCAAATGTGTGTGGGTAGAATATATATCCCACGGGGCTAAAATTGAAAAAAGTTGCAAAAAAATTTTTTTGGACTTAGTCATTTTTCCAGCGTTTATCAGACTTTCAGATAGGGGAAATGTCAGTGAGCATTCCGATTTCAGTTCCAAAGCAATTCGCCCAATGAGTCCTTGATATTTAGTCGTTTTCAGCCAATTTTCTGGATTTTTGAAAATTTCACTTTTTTATGAAAATATCCACTAAATGAGGGAAAAATATGTGTGAGGGTATCCCAGGAGAGTTCCAAATGTGTGTGGGTAGAATATATATCCCACGGGGGTAAAATTGAAAAAAGTTGAAAAAAATTTTTTTTGGAACTTAGTCATTTTTCCGGCGTTTATCAGACTTTCAGATAGGGGAAATGTCAGCGAGCATTCCGATTTCAGTTCCAGAGCAATTCGCCCAATGAGTCCTTGATATTTAGTCGTTTTCAGCCCATTTTCTGGATTTTTGAAAATTTCACTTTTTTATGAAAATATCCACTAAATGAGGGAATAATATGTTTGACGGTACCCCAGGAGAGTTCCAAATGTGTGTAGGTAGAATATATATCCCACGGGGCTAAAATTGAAAAAAACTTTTTTTTGGACCTAGTCATTTTTCCGGCGTTTATCAGACTTTCATATAGGGGAAATGTCAGTGAGCGTTCTGATTTCAGTTCCAGAGCGATTCGCCCAATGAGTCCTTGATATTTAGTCGTTTTCAGCCAATTTTCTGGATTTTTGAAAGTTTCACTTTTTTGTGAAAATATCCACTAAATGAGGGAATAATATGTGTGAGGGTACCACAGGAGAGTTCCAAATGTGTGTGGGTAGAATATATATCCCACGGGGCTAAAATTGAAAAAAGTTGAAAAAAAATTTTTTGGGACTTAGTCATTTTTCCAGCGTTTGTCAGACTTTCAGATAGGGGAAATGTCAGTGAGCATTCAGATTTCAGTTCCAGAGCGATTCGCCCAATGAGTCCTTGATATTTAGTCGTTTTCAGCCAATTTTATGGATTTTTGAAAGTTTCACTTTTTTGTGAAATATCCACTAAATGAGGGAATAATATGTGTGAGGATACCCCAGGAGAGTTCCAAATGTGTGTGGGTAGAATATATATCCCACGGGGGTAAAATTGAAAAAAGTTGAAAATTTTTTTTTTTCGTACTTAGTCATTTTTCCGGCGTTTATCAGACTTTCAGATAGGGGAAATGTCAGTGAGCATTCTGATTTCAGTTCCAGAGCGATTCACCCAATGAGTCCTTGATATTTAGTCGTTTTCAGCCAATTTTCTGGATTTTTGAAAGTTTCACTTTTTTGTGAAAATATCCACTAAAATGAGGGAATAATATGTGTGAGGGTACCACAGGAGAGTTCCAAATGAGTGTGGGTAGAATATATATCCCACGGGGGTAAATTGAAAAAAGTTTAAAAAAAATTTTTTTTGGACTTAGTCATTTTTCCGGCGTATATCAGACTTTCAGATAGGGGAAATGTCAGTGAGTGTTCTGATTTCAGTTCCAGAGTGATTCGCCCTATGAGTCCTTGATATTTAGTCGTTTTCAGCCAATTTTCTGGATTTTTGACAATTTCACTTTTTTGTGAAAATATCCACTAAATGAGGGATTAATATGTGTGAGGGTAACACAGGAGAGTTCCAAATGTGTGTGGGTAGAATATATATCCCACGGGGGTAAATTGAAAAAAGTTTTAAAAAATTTTTTTTTGGACTTAGTCATTTTTCCGGCGTTTATCAGACTTTCAGATAGGGGAAATGTCAGTAAGCATTCCGATTTCAGTTCCAGAGCGATTCGCCCAATGTGTCCTTGATATTTAGTCGTTTTCAGCCAATATTTTGGATTTTTGAAAATTTCACTTTTTTGTGAAAATATCCACTAAATGAGGGAATAATATGTGTGAGGGTACCCCAGGAGAGTTCCAAATGTGTGTGGGTAGAATATATATCCCACGGGGGTAAAATTGAAAAAAGTTGAAATTTTTTTTTTTTGGACTTAGTCATTTTTCCGGCGTTTATCAGACTTTCGGATAGGGGAAATGTCAGTGAGCATTCTGATTTCAGTTCCAGAGCGATTCACCCAATGAGTCCTTGATATTTAGTCGTTTTCAGCCAATTTTCGGGATTTTTGAAAGTTTCACTTTTTTGTGAAAATATCCACTAAATGAGGGAAAAATATGTGTGAGGGTACCACAGGAGAGTTCCAAATGTGTGTGGGTAGAATATATATCCCACGGGGGTAAATTGAAAAAAGTTTAAAAAAATTTTTTTTTGGACTTAGTCATTTTTCCGGCGTATATCAGACTTTCAGATAGGGGAAATGTCAGTGAGCATTCCGATATCAGTTCCAGAGCGATTCGCCCAATGAGTCCTTGATATTTAGTCGTTTTCAGCCAATTTTCTGGATTTTTGAAAATTTCACTTTTTTGTGAAAATATCCACTAAATGAGGGAATAATATGTGTGAGGGTACCCCAGGAGAGTTCCAAATGTGTGTAGGTATAATATATATCCCACGGGGGTAAAATTGAAAAAAGTTGAAAAACATTTTTTTTGGACATAGTCTTTTTTCCGGCGTTTATCAGACTTTCAGATAGGGGAAATGTCAGTGAGCGTTCCGATTTCAATTCCAGAGCAATGCGACCAATGAGTCCTTGATATTTAGTCATTTTCAGCCAATTTTCTGAATTTTTGAAAATTTCTCTTTTTTATGAAAATATCCACTAAATGAGGGAATAATATGTGTGAGGGTACCACAGGAGAGTTCCAAATGTGTTTGGGTAGAATATATATCCCACGGGGGTAAAATTGAAAAAAGTTGAAATTTTTTTTTTTTGGACTTAGTCATTTTTCCGGCGTTTATCAGACTTTCGGATAGGGGAAATGTCAGTGAGCATTCTGATTTCAGTTCCAGAGCGATTCACCCAATGAGTCCTTGATATTTAGTCGTTTTCAGCCAATTTTCGGGATTTTTGAAAGTTTCACTTTTTTGTGAAAATATCCACTAAATGAGGGAAAAATATGTGTGAGGGTACCACAGGAGAGTTCCAAATGTGTGTGGGTAGAATATATATCCCACGGGGGTAAATTGAAAAAAGTTTAAAAAAATTTTTTTTTGGACTTAGTCATTTTTCCGGCGTATATCAGACTTTCAGATAGGGGAAATGTCAGTGAGCATTCCGATATCAGTTCCAGAGCGATTCGCCCAATGAGTCCTTGATATTTAGTCGTTTTCAGCCAATTTTCTGGATTTTTGAAAATTTCACTTTTTTGTGAAAATATCCACTAAATGAGGGAATAATATGTGTGAGGGTACCCCAGGAGAGTTCCAAATGTGTGTAGGTATAATATATATCCCACGGGGGTAAAATTGAAAAAAGTTGAAAAACATTTTTTTTGGACATAGTCTTTTTTCCGGCGTTTATCAGACTTTCAGATAGGGGAAATGTCAGTGAGCGTTCCGATTTCAATTCCAGAGCAATGCGACCAATGAGTCCTTGATATTTAGTCATTTTCAGCCAATTTTCTGAATTTTTGAAAATTTCTCTTTTTTATGAAAATATCCACTAAATGAGGGAATAATATGTGTGAGGGTACCACAGGAGAGTTCCAAATGTGTGTGGGTAGAATATATATCCCACGGGGGTAAAATTGAAAAAAGTTGAAATTTTTTTTTTTTGGACTTAGTCATTTTTCCGGCGTTTATCAGACTTTCGGATAGGGGAAATGTCAGTGAGCATTCTGATTTCAGTTCCAGAGCGATTCACCCAATGAGTCCTTGATATTTAGTCGTTTTCAGCCAATTTTCTGGATTTTTGAAAATTTCACTTTTTTGTGAAAATATCCACTAAATGAGGGAATAATATGTGTGAGGGTACCCCAGGAGAGTTCCAAATGTGTGTAGGTATAATATATATCCCACGGGGGTAAAATTGAAAAAAGTTGAAAAACAATTTTTTTTGGACATAGTCTTTTTTCCGGCGTTTATCAGACTTTCAGATAGGGGAAATGTCAGTGAGCGTTCCGATTTCAATTCCAGAGCAATGCGACCAATGAGTCCTTGATATTTAGTCATTTTCAGCCAATTTTCTGAATTTTTGAAAATTTCTCTTTTTTATGAAAATATCCACTAAATGAGGGAATAATATGTGTGAGGGTACCACAGGAGAGTTCCAAATGTGTGTGGGTAGAATATTTATCCCACGGGGGGTAAATTAAAAAAAGTTTTAAAAAAAATTTTTTTGGACTTAGTCATTTTTCAGGCGTTTATCAGACTTTCAGATACGGGAAATGTCAGTAAGCATTCCGATTTCAGTTCCAGAGCGATTCGCCCAATGTGTCCTTGATATTTAGTCGTTTTCAGCCAATATTTTGGATTTTTGAAAATTTCACTTTTTTGTGAAAATATCCACTAAATGAGGGAATAATATGTGTGAGGGTACCCCAGGAGAGTTCCAAATGTGTGTGGGTAGAATACATATCCCACGGGGGTAAAATAGAAAAAAGTTGAAATTTTTTTTTTTTTGGACTTAGTCATTTTTCCGGCGTTTATCAGACTTTCGGATAGGGGAAATGTCAGTGAGCATTCTGATTTCAGTTCCAGAGCGATTCACCCAATGAGTCCTTGATATTTAGTCGTTTTCAGCCAATTTTCTGGATTTTTGAAAGTTTCACTTTTTTGTGAAAATATCCACTAAATGAGGGAAAAATATGTGTGAGGGTACCACAGGAGAGTTCCAAATGTGTGTGGGTAGAATATATATCCCACGGGGGTAAATTGAAAAAAGTTTAAAAAAATTTTTTTTTGGACTTAGTCATTTTTCCGGCGTATATCAGACTTTCAGATAGGGGAAATGTCAGTGAGAATTCCGATATCAGTTCCAGAGCGATTCGCCCAATGAGTCCTTGATATTTAGTCGTTTTCAGCCAATTTTCTGGATTTTTGAAAATTTCACTTTTTTGTGAAAATATCCACTAAATGAGGGAATAATATGTGTGAGGGTACCCCAGGAGAGTTCCAAATGTGTGTAGGTATAATATATATCCCACGGGGGTAAAATTGAAAAAAGTTGAAAAACATTTTTTTTGGACATAGTCTTTTTTCCGGCGTTTATCAGACTTTCAGATAGGGGAAATGTCAGTGAGCGTTCCGATTTCAATTCCAGAGCAATTCGACCAATGAGTCCTTGATATTTAGTCGTTTTCAGCCAATTTTCTGGATTTTTGAAAATTTCACTTTTTTATGAAAATATCCACTAAATGAGGGAAAAATATGTGTGAGGGTACCACAGGAGAGTTCCAAATGTGTGTGGGTAGAATATATATCCCACGGGGGTAAATTGAAAAAAGTTTTAAAAAATTTTTTTTTGGACTTAGTCATTTTTCCGGCGTTTATCAAACTTTCAGATAGGGGAAATGTCAGTGAGCATTCTGATTTCAGTTCCAGAGCGATTCGCCCAATGAGTCCTTGATATTTAGTCGTTTTCAGCCAATTTTCTGGATTTTTGAAAATTTCACTTTTTTGTGAAAATATCCACTAAATGAGGGAATAATATGTGTGAGGGTACCACAGGAGAGTTCCAAATATGTGTAGGTAGAATATATATCCCACGGGGCTAAAATTGAAAAAAGTTGAAAAAAAATTTTTTTTGGACTTAGTCATTTTTCCGGCGTTTATCAGACTTTCAGATAGGGCAAATGTCAGTGAGCATTCCGATTTCAGTTCCAGAGCGATTCGCCCAATGAGTCCTTGATATTTAGTCGTTTTCAGCCAATTTTCTGGATTTTTTAAAATTTCACTTTTTTGTGAAAATATCCACTAAATGAGGGAATAATATGTGTGAGGGTACCCCAGGAGAGTTCCAAATGTGTGTGGGTAGAATATATATCCCATGGGGCTAAAATTGAAAAAAGTTGACAAAAAATTTTTTTTGGACTTAGTCATTTTTCCGGCGTTTATCAGACTTTCAGATAGGGCAAATGTCAGTGAGCATTCCGATTTCAGTTCCAGAGCGATTCGCCCAATGAGTCCTTGATATTTAGTCGTTTTCAGCCAATTTTCTGGATTTTTGAAAATTTCACTTTTTTGTGAAAACATCCACTAAATGAGGGAATAATATGTGTGAGGGTACCCCAGGAGAGTTACAAATGTGTGGGTAGAATATATATCCCACGGGGGTAAAATTGAAAAAAGTTGAAATTTTTTTTTTTTTTTTAGACTTAGTCATTTTTCCGGCGTTTATCAGATTTTCAGATAGGGGAAATGTCAGTGAGCATTCCGATTTCAGTTCCAGAGCGATTCGCCCAATGAGTCCTTGATATTTAGTCGTTTTCAGCCAATTTTCTGGATTTTTGAAAATGTCACTTTTTTGTGAAAATATCCACTAAATGAGGGAATAATATGTGTGAGGGTACCCCAGGAGAGTTCCAAATGTGTGTGGGTAGAATATATATCCCACGGGGGTAAAATTGAAAAAAGTTGAAAAAAATTTTTTTTTGGACTTAGTCATTTTTCCGGCGTTTATCAGACTTTCAGATAGGGGAAATGTCAGTGAGCGTTCTGATTTCAGTTACAGAGCGTTTCGCCCAATGAGTCCTTGATATTTAGTCGTTTTCAGCCAATTTTCTGGATTTTTGAAAATTTCACTTTTTTGTGAAAATATCCACTAATTGAGGGAATAATATGTGTGAGGGTACCACAGGAGAGTTCCAAATGTGTGTGGGTAGAATATATATCCCACGGGGGTAAAATTGAAAAAAGTTGAAAAAAATTTTTTTTTGGACTTAGTCATTTTTCCGGCGTTTATCAGACTTTCAGATAGGGGAAATGTCAGTGAGCGTTCTGATTTCAGTTACAGAGCGTTTCGCCCAATGAGTCCTTGATATTTAGTCGTTTTCAGCCAATTTTCTGGATTTTTGAAAATTTCACTTTTTTGTGAAAATATCCACTAAATGAGGGAATAATATGTGTGAGGGTACCACAGGAGAGTTCCAAATGTGTGTGGGTAGAATATATATCCCACGGGGGTAAATTGAAAAAAGTTTTAAAAAATTTTTTTTTGGACTTAGTCATTTTTCCGGCGTATATCAGACTTTCAGATAGGGGAAATGTCAGTGAGCATTCCGATATCAGTTCCAGAGCAATTCGCCCAATGAGTCCTTGATATTTAGTCGTTTTCAGCCAATTTTCTGGATTTTTGAAAATTTCACTTTTTTGTGAAAATATCCACTAAATGAGGGAATAATATGTGTGAGGGTACCCCAGGAGAGTTCCAAATGTGTGTAGGTATAATATATATCCCACGGGGGTAAAATTGAAAAAATTTGAAAAACATTTTTTTTGGACATAGTCTTTTTTCCGGCGTTTATCAGACTTTCAGATAGGGGAAATGTCAGTGAGCGTTCCGATTTCAATTCCAGAGCAATTCGACCAATGAGTCCTTGATATTTAGTCGTTTTCAGCCAATTTTCTGGATTTTTGAAAATTTCACTTTTTTATGAAAATATCCACTAAATGAGGGAAAAATATGTGTGAGGGTACCACAGGAGAGTTCCAAATGTGTGTGGGTAGAATATATATCCCACGGGGGTAAATTGAAAAAAGTTTTAAAAAATTTTTTTTTGGACTTAGTCATTTTTCCGGCGTTTATCAGACTTTCAGATAGAGGAAATGTCAGTGAGCATTCCGATTTCAGTTCCAGAGCGATTCGCCCAATGAGTCCTTGATATTTAGTAGTTTTCAGCCAATTTTATGGATTTTTTAAAATTTCACTTTTTTGTGAAAATATCCACTAAATGAGGGAATAATATGTGTGAGGGTACCCCAGGAGTGTTCCAAATGTGTGTGGGTAGAATATATATCCCACAGGGGTAAAATTGAAAAAACTTGAAAATTTATTTTTTTTGGACTTAGTCATTTTTCCGGCGTTTATCAGACTTTCAGATAGGGCAAATGTCAGTGAGCATTCCGATTTCAGTTCCAGAGCGATTCGCCCAATGAGTCCTTGATATTTAGTCGTTTTCAGCCAATTTTCTGGATTTTTTAAAATTTCACTTTTTTGTGAAAATATCCACTAAATGAGGGAATAATATGTGTGAGGGTACCCCAGGAGAGTTACAAATGTGTGGGTAGAATATATATCCCACGGGGGTAAAATTGAAAAAAGTTGAAATTTTTTTTTTTTTTTTAGACTTAGTCATTTTTCCGGCGTTTATCAGATTTTCAGATAGGGGAAATGTCAGTGAGCATTCCGATTTCAGTTCCAGAGCGATTCGCCCAATGAGTCCTTGATATTTAGTCGTTTTCAGCCAATTTTCTGGATTTTTGAAAATGTCACTTTTTTGTGAAAATATCCACTAAATGAGGGAATAATATGTGTGAGGGTACCCCAGGAGAGTTCCAAATGTGTGTGGGTAGAATATATATCCCACGGGGGTAAAATTGAAAAAAGTTGAAAAAAATTTTTTTTTGGACTTAGTCATTTTTCCGGCGTTTATCAGACTTTCAGATAGGGGAAATGTCAGTGAGCGTTCTGATTTCAGTTACAGAGCGTTTCGCCCAATGAGTCCTTGATATTTAGTCGTTTTCAGCCAATTTTCTGGATTTTTGAAAATTTCACTTTTTTGTGAAAATATCCACTAAATGAGGGAATAATATGTGTGAGGGTACCACAGGAGAGTTCCAAATGTGTGTGGGTAGAATATATATCCCACGGGGGTAAATTGAAAAAAGTTTTAAAAAATTTTTTTTTGGACCTAGTCAGTTTTCCGGCGTTTATCAGACTTTCAGATAGGGGAAATGTCAGTGAGCATTCTGATTTCTGTTCCAGAGCGATTCGCCCAATGAGTCCTTGATATTTAGTCGTTTTCAGCCAATTTTCTGGATTTTTGAAAATTTCACTTTTTTGTGAAAATATCCACTAAATGAGGGAATAATATGTGTGAGGGTACCACAGGAGAGTTCCAAATGTGTGTGGGTAGAATATATATCCCACGAGGGTAAATTGAAAAAAGTTTAAAAAAATTTTTTTTTGGACCTAGTCATTTTTCCGGCGTTTATCAGACTTTCAGATAGGGGAAATGTCAGTGAGCATTCTGATTTCTCTTCCAGAGCGATTCGCCCAATGAGTCCTTGATATTTAGTCGTTTTCAGCCAATTTTCTGGATTTTTTAAAATTTCACTTTTTTGTGAAAATATCCACTAAATGAGGGAATAATATGTGTGAGGGTACCCCAGGAGAGTTCCAAATGTGTGTGGGTAGAATATATATCCCATGGGGCTAAAATTGAAAAAAGTTGAAAAAAAATTTTTTTTGGACTTAGTCATTTTTCCGGCGTTTATCAGACTTTCAGATAGGGCAAATGTCAGTGAGCATTCCGATTTCAGTTCCAGAGCGATTCGCCCAATGAGTCCTTGATATTTAGTCGTTTTCAGCCAATTTTCTGGATTTTTGAAAATTTCACTTTTTTGTGAAAACATCCACTAAATGAGGGAATAATATGTGTGAGGGTACCCCAGGACAGTTACAAATGTGTGGGTAGAATATATATCCCACGGGGGTAAAATTGAAAAAAGTTGAAATTTTTTTTTTTTTTTTAGACTTAGTCATTTTTCCGGCGTTTATCAGATTTTCAGATAGGGGAAATGTCAGTGAGCATTCCGATTTCAGTTCCAGAGCGATTTGCCCAATGAGTCCTTGATATTTAGTCGTTTTCAGCCAATTTTCTGGATTTTTGAAAATGTCACTTTTTTGTGAAAATATCCACTAAATGAGGGAATAATATGTGTGAGGGTACCCCAGGAGAGTTCCAAATGTGTGTGGGTAGAATATATATCCCACGGGGGTAAAATTGAAAAAAGTTGAAAAAATTTTTTTTTTGGACTTAGTCATTTTTCCGGCGTTTATCAGACTTTCAGATAGGGGAAATGTCAGTGAGCGTTCTGATTTCAGTTACAGAGCGTTTCGCCCAATGAGTCCTTGATATTTAGTCGTTTTCAGCCAATTTTCTGGATTTTTGAAAATTTCACTTTTTTGTGAAAATATCCACTAAATGAGGGAATAATATGTGTGAGGGTACCACAGGAGAGTTCCAAATGTGTGTGGGTAGAATATATATCCCACGGGGGTAAATTGAAAAAAGTTTTAAAAAATTTTTTTTTGGACCTAGTCATTTTTCCGGCGTTTATCAGACTTTCAGATAGGGGAAATGTCAGTGAGCATTCTGATTTCTGTTCCAGAGCGATTCGCCCAATGAGTCCTTGATATTTAGTCGTTTTCAGCCAATTTTCTGGATTTTTGAAAATTTCATTTTTTTGTGAAAATATCCACTAAATGAGGGAATAATATGTGTGAGGTTACCCCAGGAGAGTTCCAAATATGTGTAGATAGAATATATATCCCACGGGGCTAAAATTGAAAAAAGTTGAAAATTTTTTTTTTTTGGACTTAGTCATTTTTCCGGCGTTTATCAGACTTTCAGACAGGGCAAATGTCAGTGAGCATTCTGATTTCAGTTCCAGAGCGATTCGCCCAATGAATCCTTGATATTTAGTCGTTTTCAGCCAATTTTCTGGATTTTTGAAAACGTCATTTTTTTTGTGAAAATATCCACTAAATGAGGGAATAATATGTGTGAGGGTACCCCAGGAGAGTTCCAAATGTGTGTGGGTAGAATATATATCCCACGGGGGTAAAATTGAAAAAAGTTGAAAATTTTTTTTTTTTGGAGACTTAGTCATTTTTCCGGCGTTTATCAGACTTTCAGATAGGGGAAATGTCAGTGAGCGTTCTGATTTCAGTTACAGAGCGTTTCGCCCAATGAGTCCTTAATATTTAGTCGTTTTCAGCCAATTTTCTGGATTTTTGAAAATTTCACTTTTTTCTGAAAATATCCACTAAATGAGGGAATAATATGTGTGAGGGTACCACAGGAGAGTTCCAAATGTGTGTGGGTAGAATATATATCCCATGGGGGTAAATTGAAAAAAGTTTTAAAAAATTTTTTTTTGGACCTAGTCATTTTTCCGGCGTTTATCAGACTTTCAGATAGGGGAAATGTCAGTGAGCATTCTGATTTCTGTTCCAGAGTGATTCGCCCAATGAGTCCTTGATATTTAGTCGTTTTCAGCCAATTTTCTGGATTTTTGAAAATTTCACTTTTTTGTGAAAATATCCACTAAATGAGGGAATAATATGTGTGAGGGTACCACAGGAGAGTTCCAAATGTGTGTGGGTAGAATATATATCCCACGGGGGTAAATTGAAAAAAGTTTTAAATAATTTTTTTTTGGACCTAGTCATTTTTCCGGCGTTTATCAGACTTTCAGATAGGGGAAATGTCAGTGAGCATTCTGATTTCAGTTCCAGAGGGATTCGACCAATGAGTCCTTGATATTTAGTCGTTTTCAGCCAATTTTCTGGATTTTTGAAAATTTCATTTTTTTGTGAAAATATCCACTAAATGAGGGAATAATATGTGTGAGGTTACCCCAGGAGAGTTCCAAATATGTGTAGGTAGAATATATATCCCACGGGGCTAAAATTGAAAAAAGTTGAAAAAAATTTTTTTTGGGACTTAGTCATTTTTCCGGCGTTTATCAGACGTTCAGATAGGGCAAATGTCAGTGAGCATTCCGATTTCAGTTCCAGAGCGATTCGCCCAATGATTCCTTGATATTTAGTCGTTTTCAGCCAATTTTCTGGATTTTTGAAAATTTCACTTTTTTGTGAAAATATCCACTAAATGAGGGAATAATATGGGTGAGGGTACCCCAGGAGAGTTCAAAATGTGTGTGGGTAGAATATATATCCCACGGGGGTAAAATTGAAAAAAGTTGAAAAAATTTTTTTTTTGGACTTAGTCATTTTTCCGGCGTTTATCAGACTTTCAGATAGGGCAAATGTCAGTGAGCATTCCGATTTCAGTTCCAGAGCGATTCGCCCAATGAGTCCTTGATATTTAGTCGTTTTCAGCCAATTTTCTGGATTTTTGAAAGTTTCACTTTTTTGTGAAAATATCCACTAAATGAGGGAATAATATGTGTGAGGGTACCCCAGGAGAGTTCCAAATGTGTGTGGGTAGAATATATATCCCACGGGGTAAAATTGAAAAAAGTTGAAATTTTTTTTTTTTTTTAGACTTAGTCATTTTTCCGGCATTTATCAGACTTTCAGATAGGGGAAATGTCAGTGAGCATTCTGATTTCTGTTCCAGAGCGATTCGCCCAATGAGTCCTTGATATTTAGTCGTTTTCAGGCAATTTTCTGGATTTTTGAAAATTTCACTTTTTTGTGAAAATATCCACTAAATGAGGGAATAATATGGGTGAGGGTACCCCAGGAGAGTTCAAAATGTGTGTGGGTAGAATATATATCCCACGGGGGTAAAATTGAAAAAAGTTGAAAAAATTTTTTTTTTGGACTTAGTCATTTTTCCGGCGTTTATCAGACTTTCAGATAGGGCAAATGTCAGTGAGCATTCCGATTTCAGTTCCAGAGCGATTCGCCCAATGAGTCCTTGATATTTAGTCGTTTTCAGCCAATTTTCTGGATTTTTGAAAGTTTCACTTTTTTGTGAAAATATCCACTAAATGAGGGAATAATATGTGTGAGGGTACCCCAGGAGAGTTCCAAATGTGTGTGGGTAGAATATATATCCCACGGGGTAAAATTGAAAAAAGTTGAAATTTTTTTTTTTTTTTTAGACTTAGTCATTTTCCGGCGTTTATCAGACTTTCAGATAGGGGAAATGTCAGTGAGCATTCTGATTTCTGTTCCAGAGCGATTCGCCCAATGAGTCCCTGATATTTAGTCGTTTTCAGCCAATTTTCTGGATTTTTGAAAGTTTCACTTTTTTGTGAAAACATCCACTAAATGAGGGAATAATATGTGTAAGGTTACCCCAGGAGAGTTCCAAATATGTGTAGGTAGAATATATATCCCACGGGGGTAAAATTGAAAAAAGTTGAAAAAAAATTTTTTTTGGACTTAGTCATTTTTCTGGCGTTTATCAGACTTTCAGGTAGGGAAAATGTCAGTGAGCGTTCCGATTTCAGTTCCAGAGGGATTCGACCAATGAGTCCTTGATATTTAGTCGTTTTCAGCCAATTTTCTGGATTTTTGAAAATTTCATTTTTTTGTGAAAATATCCACTAAATGAGGGAATAATATGTGTGAGGTTACCCCAGGAGAGTTCCAAATATGTGTAGGTAGAATATATATCCCACGGGGCTAAAATTGAAAAAAGTTGAAAAAAATTTTTTTTGGGACTTAGTCATTTTTCCGGCGTTTATCAGACGTTCAGATAGGGCAAATGTCAGTGAGCATTCCGATTTCAGTTCCAGAGCGATTCGCCCAATGATTCCTTGATATTTAGTCGTTTTCAGCCAATTTTCTGGATTTTTGAAAATTTCACTTTTTTGTGAAAATATCCACTAAATGAGGGAATAATATGGGTGAGGGTACCCCACTAGAGTTCCAAATGTGTGTGGGTAGAATATATATCCCACGGGGGTAAAATTGAAAAAAGCTGAAAAAATTTTTTTTTTGGACTTAGTTATTTTTCCGGCGTTTATCAGACTTTCAGATAGGGGAAATGTCAGTGAGCGTTCTGATTTCAGTTACAGAGCGTTTCGCCCAATGAGTCCTTGATATTTAGTCGTTTTCACCCTATTTTCTGGATTTTTGATAGTTTAACTTTTTTGTGAAAATATCCACTAAATGAGGGAATAATATGTGTGAGGGTACCCCAGGAGAGTTCCAAATGTGTGTGGGTAGAATATATATCCCACGGGGGTAAAATTGAAAAAAGTTGAAAATTTTTTTTTTTGGACTTAGTCATTTTTCCGGCATTTATAAAACTTTCAGATAGGGGAAATGTCAGTGAGCGTTCTGATTTCAGTTCCAGAGTGATTCGCCCAATGAGTCCTTGATATTTAGTCGTTTTCAGCCAATTTTCTGGATTTTTGAAAATTTCACTTTTTTGTGAAAATATCCACTAAATGAGGGAATAATATGTGTGAGGTTACCCCAGGAGAGTTCCAAATATGTGTAGGTAGAATATATATCCCACGGGGGTAAAATTGAAAAAAGTTTAAAAAAATTTTTTTTGGACTTAGTCATTTTTCCGGCGTTTATCACACTTTCAGATAGGGAAAATGTCAGTGAGCATTCCGATTTCAGTTCCAGAGGGATTCAACCAATGAGTCCTTGATATTTAGTCGTTTTCAGCCAATTTTCTGGATTTTTGAAAATTTCACTTTTTTGTGAAAATATCCACTAAATGAGGGAATAATATGTGTGAGAGTACCCCAGGAGAGTTCCAAATGTGTGTCGGTAGAATATATATCCCACGGGGGTAAAATTGAAAAAAGTTGAAAATTTTTTTTTTTTGGACTTAGTCATTTTTCCGGCGTTTATCAGACTTTCAGACAGGGCAAATGTCAGTGAGCATTCTGATTTCAGTTCCAGAGCGATTCGCCCAATGAATCCTTGATATTTAGTCGTTTTCAGCCAATTTTCTGGATTTTTGAAAACGTCACTTTTTTTGTAAAAATATCCACTAAATGAGGGAATAATATGTGTGAGGGTACCCCAGGAGAGTTCCAAATGTGTGTGGGTAGAATATATATCCCACGGGGGTAAAATTGAAAAAAGTTGAAAAAATTTTTTTTTTGGACTTAGTCATTTTTCCGGCGTTTATCAGACTTTCAGAAAGGGGAAATGTCAGTGAGCATTCTGATTTCAGTTACAGAGCGTTTCGCCCAATGAGTCCTTGATATTTAGTCGTTTTCAGCCAATTTTCTGGATTTTTGAAAATTTCACTTTTTTGTGAAAATATCCACTAAATGAGGGAATAATATGTGTGAGGGTACCACAGGAGAGTTCCAAATATGTGTAGGTAGAATATATATCCCACGGGGCTAAAATTGAAAAAAGTTGAAAAAAAATTTTTTTTGGACTTAGTCATTTTTCCGGCGTTTATCAGACTTTCAGATAGGGCAAATGTCAGTGAGCATTCCGATTTCAGTTCCAGAGCGATTCGCCCAATGAGTCCTTGATATTTAGTCGTTTTCAGCCAATTTTCTGGATTTTTGAAAGTTTCACTTTTTTGTGAAAATATCCACTAAATGAGGGAATAATATGTGTGAGGGTACCCCAGGAGAGTTCCAAATGTGTGTGGGTAGAATATATATCCCACGGGGTAAAATTGAAAAAAGTTGAAATTTTTTTTTTTTTTTAGACTTAGTCATTTTTCCGGCATTTATCAGACTTTCAGATAGGGGAAATGTCAGTGAGCATTCTGATTTCTGTTCCAGAGCGATTCGCCCAATGAGTCCTTGATATTTAGTCGTTTTCAGGCAATTTTCTGGATTTTTGAAAATTTCACTTTTTTGTGAAAATATCCACTAAATGAGGGAATAATATGTGTGAGGGTACCCCAGGAGAGTTACAAATGTGTGGGTAGAATATATATCCCACGGGGGTAAAATTGAAAAAAGTTGAAATTTTTTTTTTTTTTTTTTTAGACTTAGTCATTTTTCCAGCGTTTATCAGATTTTCAGATAGGGGAAATGTCAGTGAGCATTCCGATTTCAGTTCCAGAGCGATTCGCCCAATGAGTCCTTGATATTTAGTCGTTTTCAGCCAATTTTCTGGATTTTTGAAAATTTCACTTTTTTGTGAAAATATCCACTAAATGAGGGAATAATATGTGTGAGGGTACCACAGGAGAGTTCCAAATGTGTGTGGGTAGAATATATATCCCACGGGGGTAAATTGAAAAAAGTTTTAAAAAATTTTTTTTTGGACCTAGTCATTTTTCCGGCGTTTATCAGACTTTCAGATAGGGGAAATGTCAGTGAGCATTCTGATTTCTGTTCCAGAGCGATTCGCCCAATGAGTCCTTGATATTTAGTCGTTTTCAGCCAATTTTCTGGATTTTTGAAAATTTCACTTTTTTGTGAAAATATCCACTAAATGAGGGAATAATATGTGTGAGGGTACCACAGGAGAGTTCCAAATGTGTGTGGGTAGAATATATATCCCACGAGGGTAAATTGAAAAAAGTTTAAAAAAATTTTTTTTTGGACCTAGTCATTTTTCCGGCGTTTATCAGACTTTCAGATAGGGGAAATGTTAGTGAGCATTCTGATTTCTCTTCCAGAGCGATTCGCCCAATGAGTCCTTGATATTTAGTCGTTTTCAGCCAATTTTCTGGATTTTTGAAAATTTCATTTTTTTGTGAAAATATCCACTAAATGAGGGAATAATATGTGTGAGGTTACCCCAGGAGAGTTCCAAATATGTGTAGGTAGAATATATATCCCACGGGGCTAAAATTGAAAAAAGTTGAAAATTTTTTTTTTTTGGACTTAGTCATTTTTCCGGCGTTTATCAGACTTTCAGACAGGGCAAATGTCAGTGAGCATTCTGATTTCAGTTCCAGAGCGATTCGCCCAATGAATCCTTGATATTTAGTCGTTTTCAGCCAATTTTCTGGATTTTTGAAAACGTCACTTTTTTTGTAAAAATATCCACTAAATGAGGGAATAATATGTGTGAGGGTACCCCAGGAGAGTTCCAAATGTGTGTGGGTAGAATATATATCCCACGGGGGTAAAATTGAAAAAAGTTGAAAAAATTTTTTTTTTGGACTTAGTCATTTTTCCGGCGTTTATCAGACTTTCAGAAAGGGGAAATGTCAGTGAGCATTCTGATTTCAGTTACAGAGCGTTTCGCCCAATGAGTCCTTGATATTTAGTCGTTTTCAGCCAATTTTCTGGATTTTTGAAAATTTCACTTTTTTGTGAAAATATCCACTAAATGAGGGAATAATATGTGTGAGGGTACCACAGGAGAGTTCCAAATATGTGTAGGTAGAATATATATCCCACGGGGCTAAAATTGAAAAAAGTTGAAAAAAAATTTTTTTTGGACTTAGTCATTTTTCCGGCGTTTATCAGACTTTCAGATAGGGCAAATGTCAGTGAGCATTCCGATTTCAGTTCCAGAGCGATTCGCCCAATGAGTCCTTGATATTTAGTAGTTTTCAGCCAATTTTCTGGATTTTTGAAAGTTTCACTTTTTTGTGAAAATATCCACTAAATGAGGGAATAATATGTGTGAGGGTACCCCAGGAGAGTTCCAAATGTGTGTGGGTAGAATATATATCCCACGGGGTAAAATTGAAAAAAGTTGAAATTTTTTTTTTTTTTTAGACTTAGTCATTTTTCCGGCATTTATCAGACTTTCAGATAGGGGAAATGTCAGTGAGCATTCTGATTTCTGTTCCAGAGCGATTCGCCCAATGAGTCCTTGATATTTAGTCGTTTTCAGGCAATTTTCTGGATTTTTGAAAATTTCACTTTTTTGTGAAAATATCCACTAAATGAGGGAATAATATGTGTGAGGGTACCCCAGGAGAGTTCCAAATGTGTGTGGGTAGAATATATATCCCACGGGGGTAAAATTGAAAAAAGTTGAAATTTTTTTTTTTTTTTTAGACTTAGTCATTTTTCCGGCGTTTATCAGACTTTCAGATAGGGGAAATGTCAGTGAGCATTCTGATTTCTGTTCCAGAGCGATTCGCCCAATGAGTCCTTGATATTTAGTCGTTTTCAGCCAATTTTCTGGATTTTTGAAAATTTCATTTTTTTGTGAAAATATCCACTAAATGAGGGAATAATATGTGTGAGGTTACCCCAGGAGAGTTCCAAATATGTGTAGGTAGAATATATATCCCACGGGGCTAAAATTGAAAAAAGTTGAAAAAAATTTTTTTTGGGACTTAGTCATTTTTCCGGCGTTTATCAGACGTTCAGATAGGGCAAATGTCAGTGAGCATTCCGATTTCAGTTCCAGAGCGATTCGCCCAATGATTCCTTGATATTTAGTCGTTTTCACCCTATTTTCTGGATTTTTGATAGTTTAACTTTTTTGTGAAAATATCCACTAAATGAGGGAATAATATGTGTGAGGGTACCCCAGGAGAGTTCCAAATGTGTGTGGGTAGAATATATATCCCACGGGGGTAAAATTGAAAAAAGTTGAAAATTTTTTTTTTTTGACTTAGTCATTTTTCCGGCATTTATAAAACTTTCAGATAGGGGAAATGTCAGTGAGCGTTCTGATTTCAGTTCCAGAGTGATTCGCCCAAAGAGTCCTTGATATTTAGTCGTTTTCAGCCAATTTTCTGGATTTTTGAAAATTTCACTTTTTTGTGAAAATATCCACTAAATGAGGGAATAATATGTGTGAGGTTACCCCAGGAGAGTTCCAAATATGTGTAGGTAGAATATATATCCCACGGGGGTAAAATTGAAAAAAGTTTAAAAAAATTTTTTTTGGACTTAGTCATTTTTCCGGCGTTTATCAGACTTTCAGATAGGGAAAATGTCAGTGAGCATTCCAATTTCAGCTCCAGAGGGATTCAACCAATGAGTCCTTGATATTTAGTCGTTTTCAGCCAATTTTCTGGATTTTTGAAAATTTCACTTTTTTGTGAAAATATCCACTAAATGAGGGAATAATATGTGTGAGGGTACCCCAGGAGAGTTCCAAATGTGTGTCGGTAGAATATATATCCCACGGGGGTAAAATTGAAAAAAGTTGAAATTTTTTTTTTTTTTTAGACTTAGTCATTTTTCCGGCGTTTATCAGACTTTCAGATAGGGGAAATGTCAGTGAGCATTCCGATTTCAGTTCCAGAGCCATTCGCCCAATGAGTCCTTGATATTTAGTCGTTTTCAGCCAATTTTCTGGATTTTTGAAAGTTTCAATTTTTTGTGAAAATATCCACTAAATGAGGGAATAATATGTGTGAGGGTACCCCAGGAGAGTTCCAAATGTGTGTGGGTAGAATATATATCCCACGGGGGTAAAATTGAAAAAAGTTGAAAATTTTTTTTTTTGGACCTAGTCATTTTTCCGGCGTTTATCAGACTTTCAGATAGGGGAAATGTCAGTGAGCATTCTGATTTCTGTTCCAGAGCGATTCGCCCAATGAGTCCTTGATATTTAGTCGTTTTCAGCCAATTTTCTGGATTTTTGAAAATTTCACTTTTTTGTGAAAATATCCACTAAATGAGGGAATAATATGTGTGAGGGTACCCCAGGAGAGTTCCAAATGTGTGTGGGTAGAATATATATCCCACGGGGGTAAAATTGAAAAAAGTTGAAAATTTTTTTTTTTTTTAGACTTAGTCATTTTTCCGGCGTTTATCAGACTTTCAGATAGGGGAAATGTCAGTGAGCATTCTGATTTCTGTTCCAGAGCGATTCGCCCAATGAGTCCTTGATATTTAGTCGTTTTCAGCCAATTTTCTGGATTTTTGAAAGTTTCACTTTTTTGTGAAAACATCCACTAAATGAGGGAATAATATGTGTAAGGTTACCCCAGGAGAGTTCCAAATATGTGTAGGTAGAATATATATCCCACGGGGGTAAAATTGAAAAAAGTTGAAAAAAATTTTTTTTGGGACTTAGTCATTTTTCCGGCGTTTATCAGACGTTCAGATAGGGCAAATGTCAGTGAGCATTCCGATTTCAGTTCCAGAGCGATTCGCCCAATGAATCCTTGATATTTAGTCGTTTTCAGACAATTTTCTGGATTTTTGAAAATGTCACTTTTTTTGTGAAAATATCCACTAAATGAGGGATTAATATGTGTGAGGGTACCCCACTAGAGTTCCAAATGTGTGTGGGTAGAATATATATCCCACGGGGGTAAAATTGAAAAAAGCTGAAAAAATTTTTTTTTTGGACTTAGTTATTTTTCCGGCGTTTATCAGACTTTCAGATAGGGGAAATGTCAGTGAGCGTTCTGATTTCAGTTACAGAGCGTTTCGCCCAATGAGTCCTTGATATTTAGTCGTTTTCACCCTATTTTCTGGATTTTTGATAGTTTAACTTTTTTGTGAAAATATCCACTAAATGAGGGAATAATATGTGTGAGGGTACCCCAGGAGAGTTCCAAATGTGTGTGGGTAGAATATAAATCCCACGGGGGTAAAATTGAAAAAAGTTGAAAATTTTTTTTTTTGGACTTAGTCATTTTTCCGGCATTTATAAGACTTTCAGATAGGGGAAATGTCAGTGAGCGTTCTGATTTCAGTTCCAGAGTGATTCGCCCAATGAGTCCTTGATATTTAGTCGTTTTCAGCCAATTTTCTGGATTTTTGAAAATTTCACTTTTTTGTGAAAATATCCACTAAATGAGGGAATAATATGTGTGAGGTTACCCCAGGAGAGTTCCAAATATGTGTAGGTAGAATATATATCCCACGGGGGTAAAATTGAAAAAAGTTTAAAAAAATTTTTTTTTGGACTTAGTCATTTTTCCGGCGTTTATCAGACTTTCAGATAGGGGAAATGTCAGTGAGCATTCTGATTTCTGTTCCAGAGCGATTCGCCCAATGAGTCCTTGATATTTAGTCGTTTTCAGCCAATTTTCTGGATTTTTGAAAGTTTCACTTTTTTGTGAAAACATCCACTAAATGAGGGAATAATATGTGTGAGGTTACCCCAGGAGAGTTCCAAATATGTGTAGGTAGAATATATATCCCACGGGGGTAAAATTGAAAAAAGTTGAAAAAAAATTTTTTTTGGACTTAGTCATTTTTTTGGCGTTTATCAGACTTTCAGATAGGGAAAATGTCAGTGAGCGTTCCGATTTCAGTTCCAGAGGGATTCGACCAATGAGTCCTTGATATTTAGTCGTTTTCAGCCAATTTTCTGGATTTTTGAAAGTTTCACTTTTTTGTGAAAACATCCACTAAATGAGGGAATAATATGTGTGAGGTTACCCCAGGAGAGTTCCAAATATGTGTAGGTAGAATATATATCCCACGGGGGTAAAATTGAAAAAAGTTGAAAAAAATTTTTTTTTGGACTTAGGCATTTTTACGGCGTTTATCAGACTTTCAGATAGGGGAAATGTCATTGAGCGTTCTGATTTTAGTTCCAGAGCGATTCGCCCAATGAGTCCTTGATATTTAGTCATTTTCAGCCAATTTTCTGGATTTTTGAAAATGTCACTTTTTTGTGAAAATATCCACTAAATGAGGGAATAATATGTGTGAGGGTACCCCAGGAGAGTTCCAAATGTGTGTGGGTAGAATATATATCCCACGGGGGTAAATTGAAAAAAGTTTTAAAAAATTTTTTAGTGGACTTAGTCATTTTTCCGGCGTTTATCAGACTTTCAGATAGGGGAAATGTCAGTGAGCATACCAATTTCAGTTCCAGAGCGATTCGCCCAATGAGTCCTTGATATTTAGTTGTTTTCAGCCAATTTTCTGGATTTTTGAAAATTTCACTTTTTTGTGAAAATATCCACTAAATGAGGGAATAATATGTGTGAGGGTACCACAGGAGAGTTCCAAATGTGTGTACGTAGAATACATATCCCACGGGGGTAAAATAGAAAAAAGTTGAAAAAATTTTTTTTGGGGGACTTAGTCATTTTTTCGCCGTTAATCAGACTTTCAGATAAGGGAAATGTCAGTGAGTGTTCTGATTTCAGTTCCAGAGCGATTCGCCCTATGAGTCCTTGATATTTAGTCGTTTTCAGCCAATTTTCTGGATTTTTTGAAAATTTCACTTTTTTGTGAAAATATCCACTAAATGAGGGAATAATATGTGTGAGGGTACCACAGGAGAGTTCCAAATGTGTGTGGGTAGAATATATATCCCACGGGTGTAAAATTGAAAAAAGTTGAAAATTTTTTTTTTTTGGACTTAGTCATTTTTCCGGCATTTATCAGACTTTCAGATAGGGGAAATGTCAGTGAGCGTTCTGATTTCAGTTCCAGAGTGATTCGCCCAATGAGTCCTTGATATTTAGTCGTTTTCAGCCAATTTTCTGGATTTTTGAAAGTTTCAATTTTTTGTGAAAATATCCACTAAATGAGGGAATAATATGTGTGAGGTTACCCCAGGAGAGTTCCAAATATATGTAGGTAGAATATATATCCCACGGGGGTAAAATTGAAAAAAGTTTAAAAAAAATTTTTTTTGGACTTAGTCATTTTTCCGGCGTTTATCAGACTTTCAGATAGGGAAAATGTCAGTGAGCATTCTGATTTCAGTTCCAGAGGGATTCGACCAATGAGTCCTTGATATTTAGTCGTTTTCAGCCAATTTTCTGGATTTTTGAAAGTTTCACTTTTTTGTGAAAATATCCACTAAATGAGGGAATAATATGTGTGAGGGTACCCCAGGAGAGTTCCAAATGTGTGTGGGTAGAATATATTTCCCACGGGGGTAAAATTGAAAAAAGTTGAAAAAAATTTTTTTTTGGACTTAGTCATTTTTCCGGCGTTTATCAGACTTTCAGATAGGGGAAATGTCAGTGAGCGTTCTGATTTCAGTTCCAGAGCGATTCGCCCAATGAGTCCTTGATATTTAGTCGTTTTCAGCCAATTTTCTGGATTTTTGAAAATGTCACTTTTTTGTGAAAATATCCACTAAATGAGGGAATAATATGTGTGAGGGTACCCCAGGAGAGTTCCAAATGTGTGTAGGTAGAATATACAGTCATATGAAAAAGTTTGGGCACCCCTATTAATCTTAAGCTTAATGTTTTATAAAAATTGGTGTTTTTGCAGCAGCTATTTCAGTTTGATATATGTAATAACTGTTGGACACAGTAATGTTTCTGCCTTGAAATGAGGTTTGTTACACTAACAGAAAATGTGCAATCTGCATTCAAACAAAATTTGACAGGTGCATAAGTATGGGCACCTCACCAGAAAAGTGACATTAATATTTAGTAGATCCTCCTTTTCCAAAAATAACAGCCTTTAGTCGCTTCCTGTAGCTTTTAATTAGTTCATGGATCCTGTATGAAGGTATTTTTGACCATTCCTCTTTACAAAACAATTCCAGTTCAGTTACGTTTGATGGTCGCCGAGCATGGACAGCCCTCTTCAAATGATCCCACAGATGTTCAATGATATTCAGGTCTGGGGACTGGGATGGCCATTCCAGAACATTGTAATTGTTCCTCTGCATGAATGCCTGAGTAGATTTGGAGCGGTGTTTTGGATCATTGTCTTGCTGAAAGATCCATCCCCTGCGTAACTTCAACTTTATCACTGATTCTTGAACATTATTGTCAAGAATCTGCTGATACTGAGTGGAATCCATGCGTCCCTCAACTTTAACAAGATTCCCAGTGCCGGCATTGGCCACACAGCCCCAAAGCATGATGGAACCTCCACCAAATTTTACTGTGGGTAGCAAGTGTTTCTCTTGGAATGCTGTGTTTTTTTGCCACCATGCATAACGCCTTTTTGTATGACCAAACAACTCAATCTTGGTTTCATCAGTCCACAGGAGCTTCTTCCAAAAAGAAATTGGCTTCTCCAAATGTGCTTTTGCATAGCTCAGCCGACTCTGTTTGTGGCGTGCTTGCAGAAACGGCTTCGTTCGCATCACTCTCCCATAGAGCTTCTCCTTGTGCAAAGTGCGTTGTATAGTTGACCGATGCACAGTGACACCATCTGCAGCAAGTTGATGCTGAAGCTCTCTGGAGGTGGTCTGAGGATTGTCCTTGACTGATCTCACCATTCTTCTTCTCTGCCTTTCTGATGTTTTTATTGGCCTGCCACTTCTGGCCTTAACAAAAACTGTCCCTGCGTTCTTCCATTTCCTTACTATGTTCCTCACAGTGGAAACTGACAGGTTAAATCTCTGAGACAGCTTTTTGTATCCTTCCCCTGAACAACTATGTTGAACAATCTTTGTTTTCAGATCATTTGACAGTTGTTTTGAGGAGCCCATGATGCCACTCTTCAGAAGAGATTCAAACAGGAGAACAACTTGCAAGTGGCCACTTTAAGTAGCTTTTCTCATGATTGCATACACCTGGCTATGAAGTTCAAAGCTCAATGAGGTTACAAAACCAAAAAAAGGGCTTTGGTAAGTCAGTAAAAAGTAGGTAGGAGTATTTAAAACAAGAAAATGATAAGGGTGCCCATACTTATGCACCTGTCAAATTTTGTTTGAATGCAGATTGCGCATTTTCTGTTAGTACAATAAACCTCATTTCAAGGCAGAAACATTACTGTGTCCAACAGTTATTACATATATCAAACTAAAATAGCTGTTGCAAAGACACCAATTTTTATAAAACATTAAGCTTAAGATTAATAGGGGTGCCCAAACTTTTTCATATGACTGTATATCCCACAGGGGTAAAATTGAAAAAAGTTGAAAAAAAATTTTTTTTGGACTTAGTCATTTTTCCGGAGTTTATCAGACTTTCAGATAGGGGAAATGTCAGTGAGGGTTCGGATTTCAGTTCCAGAGCGATTCGCCCAATGTGTCCTTGATATTTAGTCGTTTTCAGCCAATATTTTGGATTTTTGAAAGTTTCACTTTTTTGTGAAAATATCCACTAAATGAGGGAATAATATGTGTGAGGGTACCCCAGGAGAGTTCCAAATGTGTGTACGTAGAATACATATCCCACAAGGGTAAAATAGAAAAAAGTTGAAAAAAATTTTTTTTTGGACTTAGTCATTTTTTCGCCGTTAATCAGACTTTCAGATAAGGGAAATGTCAGTGAGTGTTCTGATTTCAGTTCCAGAGCGATTGGCCCTATGAGTCCTTGATATTTAGTCGTTTTCAGCCAATTTTCTGGATTTTTGAAAATTTCACTTTTTTGTGAAAATATCCACTAAATGAGGGAATAATATGTGTGAGGGTACCCCAGGAGAGTTCCAAATGTGTGTAGGTAGAATATATATCCCACGGGGGTAAAATTGAAAAAAGTTGCAAAAAATTTTTTTTTGGACTTAGTCATTTTTCCGGAGTTTATCAGACTTTCTGATAGGGGAAATGTCAGTGAGGGTTCGGATTTCAGTACCAGAGCGATTCGCCCTATGAGTCCTTGATATTTAGTCGTTTTCAGCCAATTTCCTGGATTTTTGAAAGTTTCACTTTTTTGTGAAAATATCTACTAAATGTGGGAATAATATGTGTGAGGGTACCCCAGGAGAGTTCCAAATGTGTGTAGGTAGAATATATATCCCACGGGGGTAAAATTGAAAAATGTTGAAAAAAAATTTTTTTTTGGACTTAGTCATTTTTCCGGCGTTTATCAGACTTTCAGATTGGGGAAATGTCAGTGAGCGTTCTGATTTCAGTTACAGAGCGTGTCACCCATTGAGTCCTTGATATTTAGTCGTTTTCAGCCAATTTTCTGGATTTTTGAAAATGTCACTTTTTTGTGAAAATATTCACTAAATGAGGGAATAATATGTGTGAGGGTACCACAGGAGAGTTCCAAATGTGTGTGGGTAGAATATATATCCCACGGGGCTAAAATTGAAAAAAGTTGCAAAAAAATTTTTTTGGACTTAGTCATTTTTCCGGCGTTTATCAGACTTTCAGAAAGGGGAAATGTCAGTGAGCGTTCCGATTTCAGTTCCAGAGCAATTCGCCCAATGATATTGATATTTTCTCGTTTTCAGCCAATTTTCTGAATTTTTTAAAATTTCACTTTTTTATGAAAATATCCACTAAATGAGGGAATAATATGTTTGAGGGTACCCCAGGAGAGTTCCAATTGTGCGTGGGTAGAATATATATCCCACGGGGGTAAAATTGAAAAAGTTAAAAAAAAAATTTTTTTGGACTTAGTCATTTTTCCGGCGTTTATCAGACTTTCAGATAGGGGAAATGTCAGTGAGCATTCTGATTTCAGTTCCAGAGCGATTCGACCAATGAGTCCTTGATATTTAGTCGTTTTCAGCCAATTTTCTGGATTTTTGAAAATTTCACTTTTTTGTGAAAATATCCACTAAATGAGGGAATAATATGTGTGACGGTACCACAGGAGAGTTCCAAATGTGTGTCGGTAGAATATATATCCCACGGGGCTAAAATTGAAAAAAGTTGAAAAAAAATATTTTTTTTGGACCTAGTCATTTTTCCGGCGTTTATCAGACTTTCAGAAAGGGGAAATGTCAGTGAGCGTTCCGATTCAGTTCCAGAGCAATTCGCCCAATGATATTGATATTTAGTCGTTTTCAGCCAATTTTCTGGATTTTTGGAAGTTTCACTTTTTTGTGAAAATATCCACTAAATGAGGGAATAATATGTGTGAGGGTACCACAGGAGAGTTCCAAATGTGTGTGGGTAGAATATATATCCCACGGGGCTAAAATTGAAAAAAGTTGAAAAAAAATTTTTTTTGGACTTAGTCATTTTTCCGGCGTTTATCAGACTTTCAGAAAGGGGAAATGTCAGTGAGCGTTCCGATTTCAGTTCCAGAGCAATTCGCCCAATGATATTGATATTTAGTCGTTTTCAGCCAATTTTCTGAATTTTTAAAAATTTCACTTTTTTATGAAAATATCCACTAAATGAGGGAATAATATGTTTGAGGGTACCCCAGGAGAGTTCCAAATGTGCGTGGGTAGAATATATATCCCACGGGGGTAAAATTGAAAAAAGTTTAAAAAAAAATTTTTTTGGACTTAGTCATTTTTCCGGCGTTTATCAGACTTTCAGATAGGGGAAATGTCAGTGAGCGTTCTGATTTCAGTTCCAGAGCGATTCGCCCAATGAGTCCTTGATATTTAGTCGTTTTCAGCCAATTTTCTGGATTTTTGAAAGTTTCACTTTTTTGTGAAAATATCCACTAAATGAGGGAAAAATATGTGTGAGGGTACCCCAGGAGAGTTCTAAATGTGTGTGGGTAGAATATATATCCCACGGGGGTAAAATTGAAAAAAGTTGAAAAAAATTTTTTTTTTGGACTTAGTCATTTTTCCGGCGTTTATCAGACTTTCAGATAGGGGAAATGTCAGTGAGCGTTCTGATTTCAGTTACAGAGTGATTCGCCCAATGAGCCCTTGATATTTAGTCGTTTTCAGCCAATTTTCTGGATTTTTGAAAATTTCACTTTTTTGTGAAAATATCCACTAAATGAGGGAATAATATGTGTGACGGTACCACAGGAGAGTTCCAAATGTGTGTGGGTAGAATATATATCCCACGGGGCTAAAATTGAAAAAAGTTGAAAAAAAATATTTTTTTTGGACCTAGTCATTTTTCCGGCGTTTATCAGACATTCAGAAAGGGGAAATGTCAGTGAGCGTTCCGATTTCAGTTCCAGAGCAATTCGCCCAATGATATTGATATTTAGTCGTTTTCAGCCAATTTTCTGGATTTTTGAAAGTTTCACTTTTTTGTGAAAATATCCACTAAATGAGGGAATAATATGTGTGAGGGTACCACAGGAGAGTTCCAAATGTGTGTGGGTAGAATATATATCCCACGGGGCTAAAATTGAAAAAAGTTGCAAAAAAATTTTTTTGGACTTAGTCATTTTTCCGGCGTTTATCAGACTTTCAGAAAGGGGAAATGTCAGTGAGCGTTCTGATTTCAGTTCCAGAGCAATTCGCCCAATGATATTGATATTTAGTCGTTTTCAGCCAATTTTCTGAATTTTTGAAAATTTCACTTTTTTATGAAAATATCCACTAAATGAGGGAATAATATGTTTGAGGGTACCCCAGGAGAGTTCCAAATGTGCTTGGGTAGAATATATATCCCACGGGGGTAAAATTGAAAAAAGTTTAAAAAAAAATTTTTTTGGACTTAGTCATTTTTCCGGCGTTTATCAGACTTTCAGATAGGGGAAATGTCAGTGAGCATTCTGATTTCTGTTCCAGAGCGATTCGCCCAATGAGTCCTTGATATTTAGTCGTTTTCAGCCAATTTTCTGGATTTTTGAAAGTTTCACTTTTTTGTGAAAACATCCACTAAATGAGGGAATAATATGTGTGAGGTTACCCCAGGAGAGTTCCAAATATGTGTAGGTAGAATATATATCCCACGGGGGTAAAATTGAAAAAAGTTGAAAATAAATTTTTTTTGGACTTAGTCATTTTTTTGGCGTTTATCAGACTTTCAGATAGGGAAAATGTCAGTGAGCGTTCCGATTTCAGTTCCAGAGGGATTCGACCAATGAGTCCTTGATATTTAGTCGTTTTCAGCCAATTTTCTGGATTTTTGAAAGTTTCACTTTTTTGTGAAAATATCCACTAAATGAGGGAATAATATGTGTGAGGGTACCCCAGGAGAGTTCGAAATGTGTGTGGGTAGAATATATATCCCACGGGGGTAAATTGAAAAAAGTTTTAAAAAATTTTTTAGTGGACTTAGTCATTTTTCCGGCGTTTATCAGACTTTCAGATAGGGGAAATGTCAGTGAGCATACCAATTTCAGTTCCAGAGCGATTCGCCCAATGAGTCCTTGATATTTAGTTGTTTTCAGCCAATTTTCTGGATTTTTGAAAATTTCACTTTTTTGTGAAAATATCCACTAAATGAGGGAATAATATGTGTGAGGGTACCCCAGGAGAGTTCCAAATGTGTGTACGTAGAATACATATCCCACGGGGGTAAAATAGAAAAAAGTTGAAAAAATTTTTTTTGGGGGACTTAGTCATTTTTTCGCCGTTAATCAGACTTTCAGATAAGGGAAATGTCAGTGAGTGTTCTGATTTCAGTTCCAGAGCGATTCGCCCTATGAGTCCTTGATATTTAGTCGTTTTCAGCCAATTTTCTGGATTTTTGAAAATTTCACTTTTTTGTGAAAATATCCACTAAATGAGGGAATAATATGTGTGAGGGTACCACAGGAGAGTTCCAAATGTGTGTGGGTAGAATATATATCCCACGGGTGTAAAATTGAAAAAAGTTGAAAATTTTTTTTTTTTGGACTTAGTCATTTTTCCGGCATTTATCAGACTTTCAGATAGGGGAAATGTCAGTGAGCGTTCTGATTTCAGTTCCAGAGTGATTCGCCCAATGAGTCCTTGATATTTAGTCGTTTTCAGCCAATTTTCTGGATTTTTGAAAATTTCATTTTTTTGTGAAAATATCCACTAAATGAGGGAATAATATGTGTGAGGTTACCCCAGGAGAGTTCCAAATATGTGTAGGTAGAATATATATCCCACGGGGCTAAAATTGAAAAAAGTTGAAAAAAAATTTTTTTGGGACTTAGTCATTTTTCCGGCGTTTATCAGACGTTCAGATAGGGCAAATGTCAGTGAGCATTCCGATTTCAGTTCCAGAGCGATTCGCCCAATGATTCCTTGATATTTAGTCGTTTTCACCCTATTTTCTGGATTTTTGATAGTTTAACTTTTTTGTGAAAATATCCACTAAATGAGGGAATAATATGTGTGAGGGTACCCCAGGAGAGTTCCAAATGTGTGTGGGTAGAATATATATCCCACGGGGGTAAAATTGAAAAAAGTTGAAAATTTTTTTTTTTGGACTTAGTCATTTTTCCGGCATTTATAAAACTTTCAGATAGGGGAAATGTCAGTGAGCGTTCTGATTTCAGTTCCAGAGTGATTCGCCCAATGAGTCCTTGATATTTAGTCGTTTTCAGCCAATTTTCTGGATTTTTGAAAATTTCACTTTTTTGTGAAAATATCCACTAAATGAGGGAATAATATGTGTGAGGTTACCCCAGGAGAGTTCCAAATATGTGTAGGTAGAATATATATCCCACGGGGGTAAAATTGAAAAAAGTTGAAAAAAATTTTTTTTGGACTTAGTCATTTTTCCGGCGTTTATCAGACTTTCAGATAGGGAAAATGTCAGTGAGCATTCCAATTTCAGTTCCAGAGGGATTCAACCAATGAGTCCTTGATATTTAGTCGTTTTCAGCCAATTTTCTGGATTTTTGAAAATTTCACTTTTTTGTGAAAATATCCACTAAATGAGGGAATAATATGTGTGAGGGTACCCCAGGAGAGTTCCAAATGTGTGTCGGTAGAATATATATCCCACGGGGGTAAAATTGAAAAAAGTTGAAATTTTTTTTTTTTTTTAGACTTAGTCATTTTTCCGGCGTTTATCAGACTTTCAGATAGGGGAAATGTCAGTGAGCATTCCGATTTCAGTTCCAGAGCCATTCGCCCAATGAGTCCTTGATATTTAGTCGTTTTCAGCCAATTTTCTGGATTTTTGAAAGTTTCAATTTTTTGTGAAAATATCCACTAAATGAGGGAATAATATGTGTGAGGGTACCCCAGGAGAGTTCCAAATGTGTGTGGGTAGAATATATATCCCACGGGGGTAAAATTGAAAAAAGTTGAAAATTTTTTTTTTTGGACCTAGTCATTTTTCCGGCGTTTATCAGACTTTCAGATAGGGGAAATGTCAGTGAGCATTCTGATTTCTGTTCCAGAGCGATTCGCCCAATGAGTCCTTGATATTTAGTCGTTTTCAGCCAATTTTCTGGATTTTTGAAAATTTCACTTTTTTGTGAAAATATCCACTAAATGAGGGAATAATATGTGTGAGGGTACCCCAGGAGAGTTCCAAATGTGTGTGGGTAGAATATATATCCCACGGGGGTAAAATTGAAAAAAGTTGAAAAAAATTTTTTTTTGGACTTAGTCATTTTTCCGGCGTTTATCAGACTTTCAGATAGGGGAAATGTCAGTGAGCATTCTGATTTCTGTTCCAGAGCGATTCGCCCAATGAGTCCTTGATATTTAGTCGTTTTCAGCCAATTTTCTGGATTTTTGAAAGTTTCACTTTTTTGTGAAAACATCCACTAAATGAGGGAATAATATGTGTGAGGTTACGCCAGGAGAGTTCCAAATATGTGTAGGTAGAATATATATCCCACGGGGGTAAAATTGAAAAAAGTTGAAAAAATTTTTTTTGGACTTAGTCATTTTTTTGGCGTTTATCAGACTTTCAGATAGGGAAAATGTCAGTGAGCGTTCCGATTTCAGTTCCAGAGGGATTCGACCAATGAGTCCTTGATATTTAGTCGTTTTCAGCCAATTTTCTGGATTTTTGAAAGTTTCACTTTTTTGTGAAAACATCCACTAAATGAGGGAATAATATGTGTGAGGTTACCCCAGGAGAGTTCCAAATATGTGTAGGTAGAATATATATCCCACGGGGGTAAAATTGAAAAAAGTTGAAAAAAATTTTTTTTTGGACTTAGGCATTTTTACGGCGTTTATCAGACTTTCAGATAGGGGAAATGTCATTGAGCGTTCTGATTTTAGTTCCAGAGCGATTCGCCCAATGAGTCCTTGATATTTAGTCATTTTCAGCCAATTTTCTGGATTTTTGAAAATGTCACTTTTTTGTGAAAATATCCACTAAATGAGGGAATAATATGTGTGAGGGTACCCCAGGAGAGTTCCAAATGTGTGTGGGTAGAATATATATCCCACGGGGGTAAATTGAAAAAAGTTTTAAAAAATTTTTTAGTGGACTTAGTCATTTTTCCGGCGTTTATCAGACTTTCAGATAGGGGAAATGTCAGTGAGCATACCAATTTCAGTTCCAGAGCGATTCGCCCAATGAGTCCTTGATATTTAGTTGTTTTCAGCCAATTTTCTGGATTTTTGAAAATTTCACTTTTTTGTGAAAATATCCACTAAATGAGGGAATAATATGTGTGAGGGTACCCCAGGAGAGTTCCAAATGTGTGTACGTAGAATACATATCCCACGGGGGTAAAATAGAAAAAAGTTGAAAAAATTTTTTTTGGGGGACTTAGTCATTTTTTCGCCGTTAATCAGACTTTCAGATAAGGGAAATGTCAGTGAGTGTTCTGATTTCAGTTCCAGAGCGATTCGCCCTATGAGTCCTTGATATTTAGTCGTTTTCAGCCAATTTTCTGGATTTTTGAAAATTTCACTTTTTTGTGAAAATATCCACTAAATGAGGGAATAATATGTGTGAGGGTACCACAGGAGAGTTCCAAATGTGTGTGGGTAGAATATATATCCCACGGGTGTAAAATTGAAAAAAGTTGAAAATTTTTTTTTTTTGGACTTAGTCATTTTTCCGGCATTTATCAGACTTTCAGATAGGGGAAATGTCAGTGAGCGTTCTGATTTCAGTTCCAGAGTGATTCGCCCAATGAGTCCTTGATATTTAGTCGTTTTCAGCCAATTTTCTGGATTTTTGAAAGTTTCAATTTTTTGTGAAAATATCCACTAAATGAGGGAATAATATGTGTGAGGTTACCCCAGGAGAGTTCCAAATATATGTAGGTAGAATATATATCCCACGGGGGTAAAATTGAAAAAAGTTTAAAAAAAATTTTTTTTGGACTTAGTCATTTTTCCGGCGTTTATCAGACTTTCAGATAGGGAAAATGTCAGTGAGCATTCTGATTTCAGTTCCAGAGGGATTCGACCAATGAGTCCTTGATATTTAGTCGTTTTCAGCCAATTTTCTGGATTTTTGAAAGTTTCACTTTTTTGTGAAAATATCCACTAAATGAGGGAATAATATGTGTGAGGGTACCCCAGGAGAGTTCCAAATGTGTGTGGGTAGAATATATTTCCCACGGGGGTAAAATTGAAAAAAGTTGAAAAAAATTTTTTTTTGGACTTAGTCATTTTTCCGGCGTTTATCAGACTTTCAGATAGGGGAAATGTCAGTGAGCGTTCTGATTTCAGTTCCAGAGCGATTCGCCCAATGAGTCCTTGATATTTAGTCGTTTTCAGCCAATTTTCTGGATTTTTGAAAATGTCACTTTTTTGTGAAAATATCCACTAAATGAGGGAATAATATGTGTGAGGGTACCCCAGGAGAGTTCCAAATGTGTGTAGGTAGAATATACAGTCATATGAAAAAGTTTGGGCACCCCTATTAATCTTAAGCTTAATGTTTTATAAAAATTGGTGTTTTTGCAGCAGCTATTTCAGTTTGATATATGTAATAACTGTTGGACACAGTAATGTTTCTGCCTTGAAATGAGGTTTGTTACACTAACAGAAAATGTGCAATCTGCATTCAAACAAAATTTGACAGGTGCATAAGTATGGGCACCTCACCAGAAAAGTGACATTAATATTTAGTAGATCCTCCTTTTCCAAAAATAACAGCCTTTAGTCGCTTCCTGTAGCTTTTAATTAGTTCATGGATCCTGTATGAAGGTATTTTTGACCATTCCTCTTTACAAAACAATTCCAGTTCAGTTACGTTTGATGGTCGCCGAGCATGGACAGCCCTCTTCAAATGATCCCACAGATGTTCAATGATATTCAGGTCTGGGGACTGGGATGGCCATTCCAGAACATTGTAATTGTTCCTCTGCATGAATGCCTGAGTAGATTTGGAGCGGTGTTTTGGATCATTGTCTTGCTGAAAGATCCATCCCCTGCGTAACTTCAACTTTATCACTGATTCTTGAACATTATTGTCAAGAATCTGCTGATACTGAGTGGAATCCATGCGTCCCTCAACTTTAACAAGATTCCCAGTGCCGGCATTGGCCACACAGCCCCAAAGCATGATGGAACCTCCACCAAATTTTACTGTGGGTAGCAAGTGTTTCTCTTGGAATGCTGTGTTTTTTTGCCACCATGCATAACGCCTTTTTGTATGACCAAACAACTCAATCTTGGTTTCATCAGTCCACAGGAGCTTCTTCCAAAAAGAAATTGGCTTCTCCAAATGTGCTTTTGCATAGCTCAGCCGACTCTGTTTGTGGCGTGCTTGCAGAAACGGCTTCGTTCGCATCACTCTCCCATAGAGCTTCTCCTTGTGCAAAGTGCGTTGTATAGTTGACCGATGCACAGTGACACCATCTGCAGCAAGTTGATGCTGAAGCTCTCTGGAGGTGGTCTGAGGATTGTCCTTGACTGATCTCACCATTCTTCTTCTCTGCCTTTCTGATGTTTTTATTGGCCTGCCACTTCTGGCCTTAACAAAAACTGTCCCTGCGTTCTTCCATTTCCTTACTATGTTCCTCACAGTGGAAACTGACAGGTTAAATCTCTGAGACAGCTTTTTGTATCCTTCCCCTGAACAACTATGTTGAACAATCTTTGTTTTCAGATCATTTGACAGTTGTTTTGAGGAGCCCATGATGCCACTCTTCAGAAGAGATTCAAACAGGAGAACAACTTGCAAGTGGCCACTTTAAGTAGCTTTTCTCATGATTGCATACACCTGGCTATGAAGTTCAAAGCTCAATGAGGTTACAAAACCAAAAAAAGGGCTTTGGTAAGTCAGTAAAAAGTAGGTAGGAGTATTTAAAACAAGAAAATGATAAGGGTGCCCATACTTATGCACCTGTCAAATTTTGTTTGAATGCAGATTGCGCATTTTCTGTTAGTACAATAAACCTCATTTCAAGGCAGAAACATTACTGTGTCCAACAGTTATTACATATATCAAACTAAAATAGCTGTTGCAAAGACACCAATTTTTATAAAACATTAAGCTTAAGATTAATAGGGGTGCCCAAACTTTTTCATATGACTGTATATCCCACAGGGGTAAAATTGAAAAAAGTTGAAAAAAAATTTTTTTTGGACTTAGTCATTTTTCCGGAGTTTATCAGACTTTCAGATAGGGGAAATGTCAGTGAGGGTTCGGATTTCAGTTCCAGAGCGATTCGCCCAATGTGTCCTTGATATTTAGTCGTTTTCAGCCAATATTTTGGATTTTTGAAAGTTTCACTTTTTTGTGAAAATATCCACTAAATGAGGGAATAATATGTGTGAGGGTACCCCAGGAGAGTTCCAAATGTGTGTACGTAGAATACATATCCCACAGGGGTAAAATAGAAAAAAGTTGAAAAAAATTTTTTTTTGGACTTAGTCATTTTTTCGCCGTTAATCAGACTTTCAGATAAGGGAAATGTCAGTGAGTGTTCTGATTTCAGTTCCAGAGCGATTGGCCCTATGAGTCCTTGATATTTAGTCGTTTTCAGCCAATTTTCTGGATTTTTGAAAATTTCACTTTTTTGTGAAAATATCCACTAAATGAGGGAATAATATGTGTGAGGGTACCCCAGGAGAGTTCCAAATGTGTGTAGGTAGAATATATATCCCACGGGGGTAAAATTGAAAAAAGTTGCAAAAAATTTTTTTTTGGACTTAGTCATTTTTCCGGAGTTTATCAGACTTTCTGATAGGGGAAATGTCAGTGAGGGTTCGGATTTCAGTACCAGAGCGATTCGCCCTATGAGTCCTTGATATTTAGTCGTTTTCAGCCAATTTCCTGGATTTTTGAAAGTTTCACTTTTTTGTGAAAATATCTACTAAATGTGGGAATAATATGTGTGAGGGTACCCCAGGAGAGTTCCAAATGTGTGTAGGTAGAATATATATCCCACGGGGGTAAAATTGAAAAATGTTGAAAAAAAATTTTTTTTTGGACTTAGTCATTTTTCCGGCGTTTATCAGACTTTCAGATTGGGGAAATGTCAGTGAGCGCTCTGATTTCAGTTACAGAGCGTGTCACCCATTGAGTCCTTGATATTTAGTCGTTTTCAGCCAATTTTCTGGATTTTTGAAAATGTCACTTTTTTGTGAAAATATTCACTAAATGAGGGAATAATATGTGTGAGGGTACCACAGGAGAGTTCCAAATGTGTGTGGGTAGAATATGTATCCCACGGGGCTAAAATTAAAAAAAAAGTTGAAAAAAACTTTTTTTTGGACTTAGTCATTTTTCCGGCGTTTATCAGACTTTCAGATAGGGCAAATGTCAGTGAGCATTCCGATTTCAGTTCCAGAGCGATTCGCCCAATGAGTCCTTGATATTTAGTCGTTTTCAGCCAATTTTCTGGATTTTTGAAAATTTCACTTTTTTGTGAAAATATCCACTTAATGAGGTAATAATATGTGTGAGGGTACCACAGGAGAGTTCCAAATCTGTGTGGGTAGAATATATATCCCACGGGGGTAAAATTGAAAAAAGTTGAAAATTATTTTTTTTTGGACTTAGTCATTTTTCCAGCGTTTATCAGACTTTCAGATAGGGGAAATGTCAGTGAGCGTTCTGATTTCAGATCCAGAGCGATTCGCCCAATGAGTCCTTGATATTTAGTCGTTTTCAGCCAATTTTCTGGATTTTTGAAAATTTCACTTTTTTGTGAAAATATCCACTAAATGAGGGAATAATATGTGTGAGGGTACCCCAGGAGAGTTCCAAATGTGTGTAGGTAGAATATATATCCCACGGGGGTAAAATTGAAAAAAGTTGAAAAATATTTTTTTTTGGACTTAGTCATTTTTCCGGCGTTTATCACACTTTCAGATAGGGGAAATGTCAGTGAGGGTTCGGATTTCAGTTCCAGAGCGATTCGCCCAATGTGTCCTTGATATTTAGTCGTTTTCAGCCAATATTTTGGATTTTTGAAAATTTCACTTTTTTGTGAAAATATCCACTAAATGAGGGAATAATATGTGTGAGGGTACAACAGGAGAGTTCCAAATGTGTGTGGGTAGAATATATATCCCACGGGGGTAAAATTGAAAAAAGTTTAAAATTTTTTTTTTTTTTTGACTTAGTCATTTTTCTGGCGTTTATCAGACTTTCAGATAGGGGAAATGTCAGTGAGCGTTCCGATTTCAGTTCCAGAGCGATTCGCCCAATGAGTCCTTGAAATTTAGTCGTTTTCAGCCAATTTTCTGGATTTTTGAAAGTTTAACTTTTTTTTTGAAAATATCCACTAAATGTTGGAATAATATGTGTGAGGGTACCCCAGGAGAGTTCCACATGTGTGTGGGTAGAACATATATCCCACGGGGGTAAAATTGAAAAAATTTTTTTTTTTGGACTTAGTCATTTTTCCAGCGTTTATCAGACTTTCAGATAGGGGAAATGTGAGTGAGCGTTCTGATTTCAGTTACAGAGCGTTTCGCCCAATGAGTCCTTGATATTTAGTCGTTTTCAGCCAATTTTCTGGATTTTTGAAAATTTCACTTTTTTGTGAAAATATCCACTAAATGAGGGAATAATATGTGTGAGGTTACCCCAGGAGAGTTCCAAATGTGTGTGGGTAGAATATATATCCCACGGGGGTAAAATTGAAAAAAGTTGAACATTTTGTTTTTTTTGGACTTAGTCATTTTTCCGGCGTTTATCAGACTTTCAGATAGGGGAAATGTCAGTGAGCGTTCTGATTTCAGTTCCAGAGCGATTCGACCAATGAGTCCTTGATATTTAGTCGTTTTCAGCCAATTTTCTGGATTTTTGAAAATTTCACTTTTTTGTGAAAATATCCACTAAATGAGGGAATAATATGTGTGAGGGTACCCCAGGAGAGTTCCAAATGTGTGTAGGTAGAATATATATCCCACGGGGGTAAAATTGAAAAAAGTTGAAAAACATTTTTTTTTGGACTTAGTCATTTTTCCGGCGTTTATCAGACTTTCAGATAGGGGAAATGTCAGTGAGCATAGAAATTTCAGTTCCAGAGCGATTCGCCCAATGAGTCCTTGATATTTAGTCGTTTTCAGCCAATTTTCTGGATTTTTGAAAATTTCACTTTTTTGTGAAAATATCCACTAATTGAGGGAATAATATGTGTGAGGGTACCCCAATAGAGTTCCAAATGTGTGTAGGTAGAATATATATCCCACGGGGGTAAAATTGAAAAAAGTTGAAAAACATTTTTTTTTGGACTTAGTCATTTTTCCGGCGTTTATCAGACTTTCAGATAGGGGAAATGTCAGTGAGCGTTCCGATTTCAGTTCCAGAGCGATTTGCCCAATGAGTCCTTGATATTTAGTCGTTTTCAGCCAATTTTCTGGATTTTTGAAAGTTTCACTTTTTTGTGAAAATATCCACTAAATGTTGGAATAATATGTGTGAGGGTACCCCAGGAGAGTTCCAAATGTGTGTGGGTAGAACATATATCCCACGGGGGTAAAATTGAAAAAAGTTGAAAAAAATTTTTTTTTTGAACTTAGTCATTTTTCCGGCGTTTATCAGACTTTCAGATAGGGGAAATGTCAGTGAGCATACCAATTTCAGTTCCAGAGCGATTCGCCCAATGAGTCCTTGATATTTAGTCGTTTTCAGACAATTTTCTGGATTTTTGAAAATTTCACTTTTTTGTGAAAATATCCACTAAATGAGGGAATAATATGTGTGAGGGTACCACAGGAGAGTTCCAAATGTGTGTGGGTAGAATATATATCCCACGGGGCTAAAATTAAAAAAAAAGTTGAAAAAAAATTTTTTTTGGACTTAGTCATTTTTCTGGCGTTTATCAGACTTTCAGATACGGGAAATGTCAGTGAGCGTTCCGATTTCAGTTCCAGAGCGTTTCACCCAATGAGTCCTTGATATTTAGTCGTTTTCAGCCAATTTTCTGGATTTTTGAAGATGTCACTTTTTTGTGAAAATATCCACTAAATGAGGGAATCATATGTGTGAGGGTACCCCAGGAGAGTTCCAAATGTGTGTGGGTAGAATATATATCCCACGGGGGTAAATTGAAAAAAGTTTTAAAAAAATTTTTTTTGGACTTAGTCATTTTTCCGGCGTTAATCAGACTTTCAGATAGGGGAAATGTCAGTGAGCATACCAATTTCAGTTCCAGAGCGATTCGCCCAATGAGTCCTTGATATTTAGTCGTTTTCAGACAATTTTCTGGATTTTTGAAAATTTCACTTTTTTGTGAAAATATCCACTAAATGAGGGAATAATATGTGTGAGGGTACCACAGGAGAGTTCCAAATGTGTGTGGGTAGAATATATATCCCACGGGGCTAAAATTAAAAAAAAAGTTGAAAAAAAATTTTTTTTGGACTTAGTCATTTTTCCGGCGTTTATCAGACTTTCAGATAGGGCAAATGTCAGTGAGCATGCCGATTTCAGTTCCAGAGCGATTCGCCCAATGTGTCCTTGATATTTAGTCGTTTTCAGCCAATATTTTGGATTTTTGAAAATTTCACTTTTTTGTGAAAATATCCACTAAATGAGGGAATAATATGTGTGAGGGTACCACAGGAGAGTTCCAAACGTGTGTGGGTAGAATATATATCCCACGGGGGTAAAATTGAAAAAAGTTGAAAAATTTTTTTTTTGGACTTAGTCATTTTTCCGGCGTTTATCAGACCTTCACATAGGGGAAATGTCAGTGAGCGTTCTGATTTCAGTTCCAGAGCGATTCGACCAATGAGTCCTTGATATTTAGTCGTTTTCAGCCAATTTTCTGGATTTTTGAAAATTTCACTTTTTTGTGAAAATATCCACTAAATGAGGGAATAATATGTGTGAGGTTACCCCAGGAGAGTTCCAAATGTGTGTGGGTAGAATATATATCCCACGGGGGTAAAATTGAAAAAAGTTGAACATTTTGTTTTTTTTGGACTTAGTCATTTTTCCGGCGTTTATCAGACTTTCAGATAGGGGAAATGTCAGTGAGCGTTCTGATTTCAGTTCCAGAGCGATTCGACCAATGAGTCCTTGATATTTAGTCGTTTTCAGCCAATTTTCTGGATTTTTGAAAATTTCACTTTTTTGTGAAAATATCCACTAAATGAGGGAATAATATGTGTGAGGGTACCCCAGGAGAGTTCCAAATGTGTGTAGGTAGAATATATATCCCACGGGGGTAAAATTGAAAAAAGTTTTAAAAAAAAATTTTTTTGGACTTAGTCATTTTTCCGGCGTTTATCAGACTTTCAGATAGGGCAAATGTCAGTGAGCATTCCGATTTCAGTTTCAGAGCGATTCGCCCAATGAGTCCTTGATATTTAGTTGTTTTCAGCCAATTTTCTGGATTTTTGAAAATTTCACTTTTTTGTGAAAATATCCACTAAATGAGGGAATAATATGTGTGACGGTACCACAGGAGAGTTCCAAATGTGTGTGGGTACAATATATATCCCACGGGGCTAAAATTGAAAAAAGTTGAAAAAAAATTTTTTTTGGACCTAGTCATTTTTCCGGCGTTTATCAGACTTTCAGATAGGGGAAATGTCAGTGAGCGTTCCGATTTCAGTTCCAGAGCAATTCGCCCAATGATATTGATATTTAGTCGTTTTCAGCCAATTTTCTGAATTTTTTAAAATTTCACTTTTTTATGAAAATATCCACTAAATGAGGGAATAATATGTTTGAGGGTACCCCAGGAGAGTTCCAAATGTGCGTGGGTAGAATATATATCCCACGGGGGTAAAATTGAAAAAAGTTTAAAAAAAATTATTTTTGGACTTAGTCATTTTTCTGGCGTTTATCAGACTTTCAGATAGGGGAAATGTCAGTGAGCGTTCTGATTTCAGTTCCAGAGCGATTCGCCCAATGAGTCCTTGATATTTAGTCGTTTTCAGCCAATTTTCTGGATTTTTGAAAGTTTCACTTTTTTGTGAAAATATCCACTAAATGAGGGAATAATATGTGTGAGGGTATCCCAGGAGAGTTCCAAATGTGTGTGGGTAGAATATATATCCCACGGGGGTAAAATTGAAAAAAGTTGAAAAAAATTTTTTTTGGAACTTAGTCATTTTTCCGGCGTTTATCAGACTTTCAGATAGGGGAAATGTCAGCGAGCGTTCCGATTTCAGTTCCAGAGCAATTCGCCCAATGAGTCCTTGATATTTAGTCGTTTTCAGCCTATTTTCTGGATTTTTGAAAATTTCACTTTTTTATGAAAATATCCACTAAATGAGGGAATAATATGTTTGACGGTACCCCAGGAGAGTTCCAAATGTGTGTTGGTAGAATATATATCCCACGGGGGTAAAATTGAAAAAAGTTGAAAAAAATGTTTTTTTGGACTTAGTCATTTTTCCGGCGTTTATCAGACTTTCAGATAGGGCAAATGTCAGTGAGCATTCCGATTTCAGTTCCAGAGCGATTCGCCCAATGAGTCTTTGATATTTAGTCGTTTTCAGCCAATTTTCTGGATTTTTGAAAATTTCACTTTTTTATGAAAATATCCACTAAATGAGGGAATAATATGTTTGAGGGTACCCCAGGAGAGTTCCAAATGTGCGTGGGTAGAATATATATCCCACGGGGGTAAAATTGAAAAAAGTTTAAAAAAAATTATTTTTGGACTTAGTCATTTTTCCGGCGTTTATCAGACTTTCAGATAGGGGAAATGTCAGTGAGCATTCTGATTTCAGTTCCAGAGCGATTCGCCCAATGAGTCCTTGATATTTAGTCGTTTTCAGCCAATTTTCTGGATTTTTGAAAGTTTCACTTTTTTGTGAAAATATCCACTAAATGAGGGAATAATATGTGTGAGGGTACCACAGGAGAGTTCCAAATGTGTGTGGGTAGAATATATATCCCACGGGGCTAAAATTGAAAAAAGTTGCAAAAAAATTTTTTTGGACTTAGTCATTTTTCCAGCGTTTATCAGACTTTCAGATAGGGGAAATGTCAGTGAGCATTCCGATTTCAGTTCCAAAGCAATTCGCCCAATGAGTCCTTGATATTTAGTCGTTTTCAGCCAATTTTCTGGATTTTTGAAAATTTCACTTTTTTATGAAAATATCCACTAAATGAGGGAATAATATGTTTGACGGTACCCCAGGAGAGTTCCAAATGTGTGTAGGTAGAATATATATCCCACGGGGCTAAAATTGAAAAAAACTTTTTTTTGGACCTAGTCATTTTTCCGGCGTTTATCAGACTTTCATATAGGGGAAATGTCAGTGAGCGTTCTGATTTCAGTTCCAGAGCGATTCGCCCAATGAGTCCTTGATATTTAGTCGTTTTCAGCCAATTTTCTGGATTTTTGAAAGTTTCACTTTTTTGTGAAAATATCCACTAAATGAGGGAATAATATGTGTGAGGGTACCACAGGAGAGTTCCAAATGTGTGTGGGTAGAATATATATCCCACGGGGCTAAAATTGAAAAAAGTTGAAAAAAAATTTTTTGGGACTTAGTCATTTTTCCAGCGTTTGTCAGACTTTCAGATAGGGGAAATGTCAGTGAGCATTCAGATTTCAGTTCCAGAGCGATTCGCCCAATGAGTCCTTGATATTTAGTCGTTTTCAGCCAATTTTATGGATTTTTGAAAGTTTCACTTTTTTGTGAAATATCCACTAAATGAGGGAATAATATGTGTGAGGATACCCCAGGAGAGTTCCAAATGTGTGTGGGTAGAATATATATCCCACGGGGGTAAAATTGAAAAAAGTTGAAAATTTTTTTTTTTCGTACTTAGTCATTTTTCCGGCGTTTATCAGACTTTCAGATAGGGGAAATGTCAGTGAGTGTTCTGATTTCAGTTCCAGAGTGATTCGCCCTATGAGTCCTTGATATTTAGTCGTTTTCAGCCAATTTTCTGGATTTTTGACAATTTCACTTTTTTGTGAAAATATCCACTAAATGAGGGATTAATATGTGTGAGGGTAACACAGGAGAGTTCCAAATGTGTGTGGGTAGAATATATATCCCACGGGGGTAAATTGAAAAAAGTTTTAAAAAATTTTTTTTTGGACTTAGTCATTTTTCCGGCGTTTATCAGACTTTCAGATAGGGGAAATGTCAGTAAGCATTCCGATTTCAGTTCCAGAGCGATTCGCCCAATGTGTCCTTGATATTTAGTCGTTTTCAGCCAATATTTTGGATTTTTGAAAATTTCACTTTTTTGTGAAAATATCCACTAAATGAGGGAATAATATGTGTGAGGGTACCCCAGGAGATGTTCCAAATGTGTGTACGTAGAATACATATCCCACGGGGGTAAAATAGAAAAAAGTTGAAAAAAATTTTTTTTTGGACTTAGTCATTTTTTCGGAGTTTATCAGACTTTCAGATAAGGGAAATGTCAGTGAGTGTTCTGATTTCAGTTCCAGAGCGATTTGCCCTATGAGTCCTTGATATTTAGTCGTTTTCAGCCAATTTTATGGATTTTTGAAAGTTTCACTTTTTTGTGAAATATCCACTAAATGAGGGAATAATATGTGTGAGGGTACCCCAGGAGAGTTCCAAATGTGTGTGGGTAGAATATATATCCCACGGGGGTAAAATTGAAAAAAGTTGAAATTTTTTTTTTTTGGACTTAGTCATTTTTCCGGCGTTTATCAGACTTTCGGATAGGGGAAATGTCAGTGAGCATTCTGATTTCAGTTCCAGAGCGATTCACCCAATGAGTCCTTGATATTTAGTCGTTTTCAGCCAATTTTCGGGATTTTTGAAAGTTTCACTTTTTTGTGAAAATATCCACTAAATGAGGGAAAAATATGTGTGAGGGTACCACAGGAGAGTTCCAAATGTGTGTGGGTAGAATATATATCCCACGGGGGTAAATTGAAAAAAGTTTAAAAAAATTTTTTTTTGGACTTAGTCATTTTTCCGGCGTATATCAGACTTTCAGATAGGGGAAATGTCAGTGAGCATTCCGATATCAGTTCCAGAGCGATTCGCCCAATGAGTCCTTGATATTTAGTCGTTTTCAGCCAATTTTCTGGATTTTTGAAAATTTCACTTTTTTGTGAAAATATCCACTAAATGAGGGAATAATATGTGTGAGGGTACCACAGGAGAGTTCCAAATGTGTGTGGGTAGAATATTTATCCCACGGGGGGTAAATTAAAAAAAGTTTTAAAAAAAATTTTTTTGGACTTAGTCATTTTTCAGGCGTTTATCAGACTTTCAGATACGGGAAATGTCAGTAAGCATTCCGATTTCAGTTCCAGAGCGATTCGCCCAATGTGTCCTTGATATTTAGTCGTTTTCAGCCAATATTTTGGATTTTTGAAAATTTCACTTTTTTGTGAAAATATCCACTAAATGAGGGAATAATATGTGTGAGGGTACCCCAGGAGAGTTCCAAATGTGTGTACGTAGAATACATATCCCACGGGGGTAAAATAGAAAAAAGTTGAAAAAAATTTTTTTTTGGACTTAGTCATTTTTTCGGAGTTTATCAGACTTTCAGATATGGGAAATGTCAGTGAGTGTTCTGATTTCAGTTCCAGAGCGATTTGCCCTATGAGTACTTGATATTTAGTCGTTTTCAGCCAATTTTATGGATTTTTGAAAGTTTCACTTTTTTGTGAAATATCCACTAAATGAGGGAATAATATGTGTGAGGGTACCCCAGGAGAGTTCCAAATGTGTGTGGGTAGAATATATATCCCACGGGGGTAAAATTGAAAAAAGTTGAAATTTTTTTTTTTTGGACTTAGTCATTTTTCCGGCGTTTATCAGACTTTCGGATAGGGGAAATGTCAGTGAGCATTCTGATTTCAGTTCCAGAGCGATTCACCCAATGAGTCCTTGATATTTAGTCGTTTTCAGCCAATTTTCTGGATTTTTGAAAGTTTCACTTTTTTGTGAAAATATCCACTAAATGAGGGAAAAATATGTGTGAGGGTACCACAGGAGAGTTCCAAATGTGTGTGGGTAGAATATATATCCCACGGGGGTAAATTGAAAAAAGTTTAAAAAAATTTTTTTTTGGACTTAGTCATTTTTCCGGCGTATATCAGACTTTCAGATAGGGGAAATGTCAGTGAGAATTCCGATATCAGTTCCAGAGCGATTCGCCCAATGAGTCCTTGATATTTAGTCGTTTTCAGCCAATTTTCTGGATTTTTGAAAATTTCACTTTTTTGTGAAAATATCCACTAAATGAGGGAATAATATGTGTGAGGGTACCCCAGGAGAGTTCCAAATGTGTGTAGGTATAATATATATCCCACGGGGGTAAAATTGAAAAAAGTTGAAAAACATTTTTTTTGGACATAGTCTTTTTTCCGGCGTTTATCAGACTTTCAGATAGGGGAAATGTCAGTGAGCGTTCCGATTTCAATTCCAGAGCAATTCGACCAATGAGTCCTTGATATTTAGTCGTTTTCAGCCAATTTTCTGGATTTTTGAAAATTTCACTTTTTTATGAAAATATCCACTAAATGAGGGAAAAATATGTGCGAGGGTACCACAGGAGAGTTCCAAATGTGTGTGGGTAGAATATATATCCCACGGGGGTAAATTGAAAAAAGTTTTAAAAAATTTTTTTTTGGACTTAGTCATTTTTCCGGCGTTTATCAGACTTTCAGATAGGGGAAATGTCAGTGAGCATTCTGATTTCAGTTCCAGAGCGATTCGCCCAATGAGTCCTTGATATTTAGTCGTTTTCAGCCAATTTTCTGGATTTTTGAAAATTTCACTTTTTTGTGAAAATATCCACTAAATGAGGGAATAATATGTGTGAGGGTACCCCAGGAGAGTTCCAAATGTGTGTAGGTATAATATATATCCCACGGGGGTAAAATTGAAAAAAGTTGAAAAACATTTTTTTTGGACATAGTCTTTTTTCCGGCGTTTATCAGACTTTCAGATAGGGGAAATGTCAGTGAGCGTTCCGATTTCAATTCCAGAGCAATTCGACCAATGAGTCCTTGATATTTAGTCGTTTTCAGCCAATTTTCTGGATTTTTGAAAATTTCACTTTTTTATGAAAATATCCACTAAATGAGGGAAAAATATGTGCGAGGGTACCACAGGAGAGTTCCAAATGTGTGTGGGTAGAATATATATCCCACGGGGGTAAATTGAAAAAAGTTTTAAAAAATTTTTTTTTGGACTTAGTCATTTTTCCGGCGTTTATCAGACTTTCAGATAGGGGAAATGTCAGTGAGCATTCTGATTTCAGTTCCAGAGCGATTCGCCCAATGAGTCCTTGATATTTAGTCGTTTTCAGCCAATTTTCTGGATTTTTGAAAATTTCACTTTTTTGTGAAAATATCCACTAAATGAGGGAATAATATGTGTGAGGGTACCACAGGAGAGTTCCAAATATGTGTAGGTAGAATATATATCCCACGGGGCTAAAATTGAAAAAAGTTGAAAAAAAATTTTTTTTGGACTTATTCATTTTTCCGGCGTTTATCAGACTTTCAGATAGGGCAAATGTCAGTGAGCATTCCGATTTCAGTTCCAGAGCGATTCGCCCAATGAGTCCTTGATATTTAGTCGTTTTCAGCCAATTTTCTGGATTTTTTAAAATTTCACTTTTTTGTGAAAACATCCACTAAATGAGGGAATAATATGTGTGAGGGTACCCCAGGAGAGTTACAAATGTGTGGGTAGAATATATATCCCACGGGGGTAAAATTGAAAAAAGTTGAAATTTTTTTTTTTTTTTTAGACTTAGTCATTTTTCCGGCGTTTATCAGATTTTCAGATAGGGGAAATGTCAGTGAGCATTCCGATTTCAGTTCCAGAGCGATTCGCCAAATGAGTCCTTGATATTTAGTCGTTTTCAGCCAAGTTTCTGGATTTTTGAAAATGTCACTTTTTTGTGAAAATATCCACTAAATGAGGGAATAATATGTGTGAGGGTACCCCAGGAGAGTTCCAAATGTGTGTGGGTAGAATATATATCCCACGGGGGTAAAATTGAAAAAAGTTGAAAAAAATTTTTTTTTGGACTTAGTCATTTTTCCGGCGTTTATCAGACTTTCAGATAGGGGAAATGTCAGTGAGCGTTCTGATTTCAGTTACAGAGCGTTTCGCCCAATGAGTCCTTGATATTTAGTCGTTTTCAGCCAATTTTCTGGATTTTTGAAAATTTCACTTTTTTGTGAAAATATCCACTAAATGAGGGAATAATATGTGTGAGGGTACCACAGGAGAGTTCCAAATGTGTGTGGGTAGAATATATATCCCACGGGGGTAAATTGAAAAAAGTTTTAAAAAATTTTTTTTTGGACTTAGTCATTTTTCCGGCGTATATCAGACTTTCAGATAGGGGAAATGTCAGTGAGCATTCCGATATCAGTTCCAGAGCGATTCGCCCAATGAGTCCTTGATATTTAGTCGTTTTCAGCCAATTTTCTGGATTTTTGAAAATTTCACTTTTTTGTGAAAATATCCACTAAATGAGGGAATAATATGTGTGAGGGTACCCCAGGAGAGTTCCAAATGTGTGTAGGTATAATATATATCCCACGGGGGTAAAATTGAAAAAAGTTGAAAAACATTTTTTTTGGACATAGTCTTTTTTCCGGCGTTTATCAGACTTTCAGATAGGGGAAATGTCAGTGAGCGTTCCGATTTCAATTCCAGAGCAATTCGACCAATGAGTCCTTGATATTTAGTCGTTTTCAGCCAATTTTCTGGATTTTTGAAAATTTCACTTTTTTATGAAAATATCCACTAAATGAGGGAAAAATATGTGTGGGGGTACCACAGGAGAGTTCCAAATGTGTGTGGGTAGAATATATATCCCACGGGGGTAAATTGAAAAAAGTTTTAAAAAATTTTTTTTTGGACTTAGTCATTTTTCCGGCGTTTATCAGACTTTCAGATAGAGGAAATGTCAGTGAGCATTCCGATTTCAGTTCCAGAGCGATTCGCCCAATGAGTCCTTGATATTTAGTAGTTTTCAGCCAATTTTCTGGATTTTTTAAAATTTCACTTTTTTGTGAAAATATCCACTAAATGAGGGAATAATATGTGTGAGGGTACCCCAGGAGTGTTCCAAATGTGTGTGGGTAGAATATATATCCCACAGGGGTAAAATTGAAAAAACTTGAAAATTTATTTTTTTTGGACTTAGTCATTTTTCCGGCGTTTATCAGACTTTCAGATAGGGCAAATGTCAGTGAGCATTCCGATTTCAGTTCCAGAGCGATTCGCCCAATGAGTCCTTGATATTTAGTCGTTTTCAGCCAATTTTCTGGATTTTTTAAAATTTCACTTTTTTGTGAAAATATCCACTAAATGAGGGAATAATATGTGTGAGGGTACCCCAGGAGAGTTACAAATGTGTGGGTAGAATATATATCCCACGGGGGTAAAATTGAAAAAAGTTGAAATTTTTTTTTTTTTTTTAGACTTAGTCATTTTTCCGGCGTTTATCAGATTTTCAGATAGGGGAAATGTCAGTGAGCATTCCGATTTCAGTTCCAGAGCGATTCGCCCAATGAGTCCTTGATATTTAGTCGTTTTCAGCCAATTTTCTGGATTTTTGAAAATGTCACTTTTTTGTGAAAATATCCACTAAATGAGGGAATAATATGTGTGAGGGTACCCCAGGAGAGTTCCAAATGTGTGTGGGTAGAATATATATCCCACGGGGGTAAAATTGAAAAAAGTTGAAAAAAATTTTTTTTTGGACTTAGTCATTTTTCCGGCGTTTATCAGACTTTCAGATAGGGGAAATGTCAGTGAGCGTTCTGATTTCAGTTACAGAGCGTTTCGCCCAATGAGTCCTTGATATTTAGTCGTTTTCAGCCAATTTTTTGGATTTTTGAAAATTTCACTTTTTTGTGAAAATATCCACTAAATGAGGGAATAATATGTGTGAGGGTACCACAGGAGAGTTCCAAATGTGTGTGGGTAGAATATATATCCCACGGGGGTAAATTGAAAAAAGTTTTAAAAAATTTTTTTTTGGACTTAGTCATTTTTCCGGCGTATATCAGACTTTCAGATAGGGGAAATGTCAGTGAGCATTCCGATATCAGTTCCAGAGCGATTCGCCCAATGAGTCCTTGATATTTAGTCGTTTTCAGCCAATTTTCTGGATTTTTGAAAATTTCACTTTTTTGTGAAAATATCCACTAAATGAGGGAATAATATGTGTGAGGGTACCCCAGGAGAGTTCCAAATGTGTGTAGGTATAATATATATCCCACGGGGGTAAAATTGAAAAAAGTTGAAAAACATTTTTTTTGGACATAGTCTTTTTTCCGGCGTTTATCAGACTTTCAGATAGGGGAAATGTCAGTGAGCGTTCCGATTTCAATTCCAGAGCAATTCGACCAATGAGTCCTTGATATTTAGTCGTTTTCAGCCAATTTTCTGGATTTTTGAAAATTTCACTTTTTTATGAAAATATCCACTAAATGAGGGAAAAATATGTGTGGGGGTACCACAGGAGAGTTCCAAATGTGTGTGGGTAGAATATATATCCCACGGGGGTAAATTGAAAAAAGTTTTAAAAAATTTTTTTTTGGACTTTGTCATTTTTCCGGCGTTTATCAGACTTTCAGATAGAGGAAATGTCAGTGAGCATTCCGATTTCAGTTCCAGAGCGATTCGCCCAATGAGTCCTTGATATTTAGTAGTTTTCAGCCAATTTTCTGGATTTTTTAAAATTTCACTTTTTTGTGAAAATATCCACTAAATGAGGGAATAATATGTGTGAGGGTACCCCAGGAGTGTTCCAAATGTGTGTGGGTAGAATATATATCCCACAGGGGTAAAATTGAAAAAACTTGAAAATTTATTTTTTTTGGACTTAGTCATTTTTCCGGCGTTTATCAGACTTTCAGATAGGGCAAATGTCAGTGAGCATTCCGATTTCAGTTCCAGAGCGATTCGCCCAATGAGTCCTTGATATTTAGTCGTTTTCAGCCAATTTTCTGGATTTTTTAAAATTTCACTTTTTTGTGAAAATATCCACTAAATGAGGGAATAATATGTGTGAGGGTACCCCAGGAGAGTTACAAATGTGTGGGTAGAATATATATCCCACGGGGGTAAAATTGAAAAAAGTTGAAATTTTTTTTTTTTTTTTAGACTTAGTCATTTTTCCGGCGTTTATCAGATTTTCAGATAGGGGAAATGTCAGTGAGCATTCCGATTTCAGTTCCAGAGCGATTCGCCCAATGAGTCCTTGATATTTAGTCGTTTTCAGCCAATTTTCTGGATTTTTGAAAATGTCACTTTTTTGTGAAAATATCCACTAAATGAGGGAATAATATGTGTGAGGGTACCCCAGGAGAGTTCCAAATGTGTGTGGGTAGAATATATATCCCACGGGGGTAAAATTGAAAAAAGTTGAAAAAAATTTTTTTTTGGACTTAGTCATTTTTCCGGCGTTTATCAGACTTTCAGATAGGGGAAATGTCAGTGAGCGTTCTGATTTCAGTTACAGAGCGTTTCGCCCAATGAGTCCTTGATATTTAGTCGTTTTCAGCCAATTTTCTGGATTTTTGAAAATTTCACTTTTTTGTGAAAATATCCACTAAATGAGGGAATAATATGTGTGAGGGTACCACAGGAGAGTTCCAAATGTGTGTGGGTAGAATATATATCCCACGGGGGTAAATTGAAAAAAGGTTAAAAAAATTTTTTTTTGGACTTAGTCATTTTTCCGGCGTATATCAGACTTTCAGATAGGGGAAATGTCAGTGAGAATTCCGATATCAGTTCCAGAGCGATTCGCCCAATGAGTCCTTGATATTTAGTCGTTTTCAGCCAATTTTCTGGATTTTTGAAAATTTCACTTTTTTGTGAAAATATCCACTAAATGAGGGAATAATATGTGTGAGGGTACCCCAGGAGAGTTCCAAATGTGTGTAGGTATAATATATATCCCACGGGGGTAAAATTGAAAAAAGTTGAAAAACATTTTTTTTGGACATAGTCTTTTTTCCGGCGTTTATCAGACTTTCAGATAGGGGAAATGTCAGTGAGCGTTCCGATTTCAATTCCAGAGCAATTCGACCAATGAGTCCTTGATATTTAGTCGTTTTCAGCCAATTTTCTGGATTTTTGAAAATTTCACTTTTTTAGGAAAATATCCACTAAATGAGGGAAAAATATGTGTGAGGGTACCACAGGAGAGTTCCAAATGTGTGTGGGTAGAATATATATCCCACGGGGGTAAATTGAAAAAAGTTTTAAAAAATTTTTTTTTGGACTTAGTCATTTTTCCGGCGTTTATCAGACTTTCAGATAGGGGAAATGTCAGTGAGCATTCTGATTTCAGTTCCAGAGCGATTCGCCCAATGAGTCCTTGATATTTAGTCGTTTTCAGCCAATTTTCTGGATTTTTGAAAATTTCACTTTTTTGTGAAAATATCCACTAAATGAGGGAATAATATGTGTGAGGGTACCACAGGAGAGTTCCAAATATGTGTAGGTAGAATATATATCCCACGGGGCTAAAATTGAAAAAAGTTGAAAAAAAATTTTTTTTGGACTTAGTCATTTTTCCGGCGTTTATCAGACTTTCAGATAGGGCAAATGTCAGTGAGCATTCCGATTTCAGTTCCAGAGCGATTCGCCCAATGAGTCCTTGATATTTAGTCGTTTTCAGCCAATTTTCTGGATTTTTTAAAATTTCACTTTTTTGTGAAAATATCCACTAAATGAGGGAATAATATGTGTGAGGGTACCCCAGGAGAGTTCCAAATGTGTGTGGGTAGAATTTATATCCCACGAGGGTAAATTGAAAAAAGTTTAAAAAAATTTTTTTTTGGACCTAGTCATTTTTCCGGCGTTTATCAGACTTTCAGATAGGGGAAATGTCAGTGAGCATTCTGATTTCTCTTCCAGAGCGATTCGCCCAATGAGTCCTTGATATTTAGTCGTTTTCAGCCAATTTTCTGGATTTTTTAAAATTTCACTTTTTTGTGAAAATATCCACTAAATGAGGGAATAATATGTGTGAGGGTACCCCAGGAGAGTTCCAAATGTGTGTGGGTAGAATATATATCCCACGGGGCTAAAATTGAAAAAAGTTGAAAATTTTTTTTTTTTGGACTTAGTCATTTTTCCGGCGTTTATCAGACTTTCAGACAGGGCAAATGTCAGTGAGCATTCTGATTTCAGTTCCAGAGCGATTCGCCCAATGAATCCTTGATATTTAGTCGTTTTCAGCCAATTTTCTGGATTTTTGAAAACGTCACTTTTTTTGTGAAAATATCCACTAAATGAGGGAATAATATGTGTGAGGGTACCCCAGGAGAGTTCCAAATGTGTGTGGGTAGAATATATATCCCACGGGGGTAAAATTGAAAAAAGTTGAAAATTTTTTTTTTTTGGACTTAGTCATTTTTCCGGCATTTATCAGACTTTCAGATAGGGGAAATGTCAGTGAGCATTCTGATTTCAGTTCCAGAGTGATTCGCCCAATGAGTCCTTGATATTTAGTCGTTTTCAGCCAATTTTCTGGATTTTTGAAAGTTTCACTTTTTGTGAAAATATCCACTAAATGAGGGAATAATATGTGTGAGGGTACCCCAGGAGAGTTCCAAATGTGTGTCGGTAGAATATATATACCACGGGGGTAAAATTGAAAAAAGTTGAAAATTTTTTTTTTTTTTAGACTTAGTCATTTTTCCGGCGTTTATCAGACTTTCAGATAGGGGAAATGTCAGTGAGCGTTCTGATTTCAGTTACAGAGCGTTTCGCCCAATGAGTCCTTAATATTTAGTCGTTTTCAGCCAATTTTCTGGATTTTTGAAAATTTCACTTTTTTGTGAAAATATCCACTAAATGAGGGAATAATATGTGTGAGGGTACCACAGGAGAGTTCCAAATGTGTGTGGGTAGAATATATATCCCACGGGGGTAAATTGAAAAAAGTTTTAAATAATTTTTTTTTGGACCTAGTCATTTTTCCGGCGTTTATCAGACTTTCAGATAGGGGAAATGTCAGTGAGCATTCTGATTTCAGTTCCAGAGGGATTCGACCAATGAGTCCTTGATATTTAGTCGTTTTCAGCCAATTTTCTGGATTTTTGAAAATTTCATTTTTTTGTGAAAATATCCACTAAATGAGGGAATAATATGTGTGAGGTTACCCCAGGAGAGTTCCAAATATGTGTAGGTAGAATATATATCCCACGGGGCTAAAATTGAAAAAAGTGGAAAAAAATTTTTTTTGGGACTTAGTCATTTTTCCGGCGTTTATCAGACGTTCAGATAGGGCAAATGTCAGTGAGCATTCCGATTTCAGTTCCAGAGCGATTCGCGAAATGATTCCTTGATATTTAGTCATTTTCAGCCAATTTTCTGGATTTTTGAAAATTTCACTTTTTTGTGAAAATATCCACTAAATGAGGGAATAATATGGGTGAGGGTACCCCAGGAGAGTTCAAAATGTGTGTGGGTAGAATATATATCCCACGGGGGTAAAATTGAAAAAAGTTGAAAAAATTTTTTTTTTGGACTTAGTCATTTTTCCGGCGTTTATCAGACTTTCAGATAGGGCAAATGTCAGTGAGCATTCCGATTTCAGTTCCAGAGCGATTCGCCCAATGAGTCCTTGATATTTAGTCGTTTTCAGCCAATTTTCTGGATTTTTGAAAGTTTCACTTTTTTGTGAAAATATCCACTAAATGAGGGAATAATATGTGTGAGGGTACCCCAGGAGAGTTCCAAATGTGTGTGGGTAGAATATATATCCCACGGGGTAAAATTGAAAAAAGTTGAAATTTTTTTTTTTTTTTAGACTTAGTCATTTTTCCGGCATTTATCAGACTTTCAGATAGGGGAAATGTCAGTGAGCGTTCTGATTTCAGTTACAGAGCGTTTCGCCCAATGAGTCCTTGATATTTAGTCGTTTTCACCCTATTTTCTGGATTTTTGATAGTTTAACTTTTTTGTGAAAATATCCACTAAATGAGGGAATAATATGTGTGAGGGTACCCCAGGAGAGTTCCAAATGTGTGTGGGTAGAATATATATCCCACGGGGGTAAAATTGAAAAAAGTTGAAAATTTTTTTTTTTGGACTTAGTCATTTTTCCGGCATTTATAAAACTTTCAGATAGGGGAAATGTCAGTGAGCGTTCTGATTTCAGTTCCAGAGTGATTCGCCCAATGAGTCCTTGATATTTAGTCGTTTTCAGCCAATTTTCTGGATTTTTGAAAATTTCACTTTTTTGTGAAAATATCCACTAAATGAGGGAATAATATGTGTGAGGTTACCCCAGGAGAGTTCCAAATATGTGTAGGTAGAATATATATCCCACGGGGGTAAAATTGAAAAAAGTTTAAAAAAATTTTTTTTGGACTTAGTCATTTTTCCGGCGTTTATCACACTTTCAGATAGGGAAAATGTCAGTGAGCATTCCGATTTCAGTTCCAGAGGGATTCAACCAATGAGTCCTTGATATTTAGTCGTTTTCAGCCAATTTTCTGGATTTTTGAAAATTTCACTTTTTTGTGAAAATATCCACTAAATGAGGGAATAATATGTGTGAGGGTACCCCAGGAGAGTTCCAAATGTGTGTCGGTAGAATATATATCCCACGGGGGTAAAATTAAAAAAAGTTTAATTTTTTTTTTTTTTTTTAGACTTAGTCATTTTTCCGGCGTTTATCAGACTTTCAGATAGGGGAAATGTCAGTGAGCATTCCGATTTCAGTTCCAGAGCGATTCGCCCAATGAGTCCTTGATATTTAGTCGTTTTCAGCCAATTTTCTGGATTTTTGAAAATTTCACTTTTTTGTGAAAATATCCACTAAATGAGGGAATAATATGTGTGAGGGTACCCCAGGAGAGTTCCAAATGTGTGTGGGTAGAATATATATCCCATGGGGCTAAAATTGAAAAAAGTTGAAAAAAAATTTTTTTTGGACTTAGTCATTTTTCCGGCGTTTATCAGACTTTCAGATAGGGCAAATGTCAGTGAGCATTCCGATTTCAGTTCCAGAGCGATTCGCCCAATGAGTCCTTGATATTTAGTCGTTTTCAGCCAATTTTCTGGATTTTTGAAAATTTCACTTTTTTGTGAAAACATCCACTAAATGAGGGAATAATATGTGTGAGGGTACCCCAGGAGAGTTACAAATGTGTGGGTAGAATATATATCCCACGGGGGTAAAATTGAAAAAAGTTGAAATTTTTTTTTTTTTTTTTTAGACTTAGTCATTTTTCCGGCGTTTATCAGATTTTCAGATAGGGGAAATGTCAGTGAGCATTCCGATTTCAGTTCCAGAGCGATTCGCCCAATGAGTCCTTGATATTTAGTCGTTTTCAGCCAATTTTCTGGATTTTTGAAAATTTCACTTTTTTGTGAAAATATCCACTAAATGAGGGAATAATATGTGTGAGGGTACCACAGGAGAGTTCCAAATGTGTGTGGGTAGAATATATATCCCACGGGGGTAAATTGAAAAAAGTTTTAAAAAATTTTTTTTTGGACCTAGTCATTTTTCCGGCGTTTATCAGACTTTCAGATAGGGGAAATGTCAGTGAGCATTCTGATTTCTGTTCCAGAGCGATTCGCCCAATGAGTCCTTGATATTTAGTCGTTTTCAGCCAATTTTCTGGATTTTTGAAAATGTCACTTTTTTGTGAAAATATCCACTAAATGAGGGAATAATATGTGTGAGTGTACCACAGGAGAGTTCCAAATGTGTGTGGGTAGAATATATATCCCACGAGGGTAAATTGAAAAAAGTTTAAAAAAATTTTTTTTTGGACCTAGTCATTTTTCCGGCGTTTATCAGACTTTCAGATAGGGGAAATGTTAGTGAGCATTCTGATTTCTCTTCCAGAGCGATTCGCCCAATGAGTCCTTGATATTTAGTCGTTTTCAGCCAATTTTCTGGATTTTTGAAAATTTCATTTTTTTGTGAAAATATCCACTAAATGAGGGAATAATATGTGTGAGGTTACCCCAGGAGAGTTCCAAATATGTGTAGGTAGAATATATATCCCACGGGGCTAAAATTGAAAAAAGTTGAAAATTTTTTTTTTTTGGACTTAGTCATTTTTCCGGCGTTTATCAGACTTTCAGACAGGGCAAATGTCAGTGAGCATTCTGATTTCAGTTCCAGAGCGATTCGCCCAATGAATCCTTGATATTTAGTCGTTTTCAGCCAATTTTCTGGATTTTTGAAAACGTCACTTTTTTTGTGAAAATATCCACTAAATGAGGGAATAATATGTGTGAGGGTACCCCAGGAGAGTTCCAAATGTGTGTGGGTAGAATATATATCCCACGGGGGTAAAATTGAAAAAAGTTGAAAAAATTTTTTTTTTGGACTTAGTCATTTTTCCGGCGTTTATCAGACTTTCAGAAAGGGGAAATGTCAGTGAGCATTCTGATTTCAGTTACAGAGCGTTTCGCCCAATGAGTCTTTGATATTTAGTCGTTTTCAGCCAATTTTCTGGATTTTTGAAAATTTCACTTTTTTGTGAAAATATCCACTAAATGAGGGAATAATATGTGTGAGGGTACCACAGGAGAGTTCCAAATATGTGTAGGTAGAATATATATCCCACGGGGCTAAAATTGAAAAAAGTTGAAAAAAAATTTTTTTTGGACTTAGTCATTTTTCCGGCGTTTATCAGACTTTCAGATAGGGCAAATGTCAGTGAGCATTCCGATTTCAGTTCCAGAGCGATTCGCCCAATGAGTCCTTGATATTTAGTCGTTTTCAGCCAATTTTCTGAATTTTTGAAAGTTTCACTTTTTTGTGAAAATATCCACTAAATGAGGGAATAATATGTGTGAGGGTACCCCAGGAGAGTTCCAAATGTGTGTGGGTAGAATATATATCCCACGGGGTAAAATTGAAAAAAGTTGAAATTTTTTTTTTTTTTTAGACTTAGTCATTTTTCCGGCATTTATCAGACTTTCAGATAGGGGAAATGTCAGTGAGCATTCTGATTTCTGTTCCAGAGCGATTCGCCCAATGAGTCCTTGATATTTAGTCGTTTTCAGGCAATTTTCTGGATTTTTGAAAATTTCACTTTTTTGTGAAAATATCCACTAAATGAGGGAATAATATGTGTGAGGGTACCCCAGGAGAGTTCCAAATGTGTGTGGGTAGAATATATATCCCACGGGGGTAAAATTGAAAAAAGTTGAAATTTTTTTTTTTTTTTTAGACTTAGTCATTTTTCCGGCGTTTATCAGACTTTCAGATAGGGGAAATGTCAGTGAGCATTCTGATTTCTGTTCCAGAGCGATTCGCCCAATGAGTCCTTGATATTTAGTCGTTTTCAGCCAATTTTCTGGATTTTTGAAAATTTCATTTTTTTGTGAAAATATCCACTAAATGAGGGAATAATATGTGTGAGGTTACCCCAGGAGAGTTCCAAATATGTGTAGGTAGAATATATATCCCACGGGGCTAAAATTGAAAAAAGTTGAAAAAAATTTTTTTTGGGACTTAGTCATTTTTCCGGCGTTTATCAGACGTTCAGATAGGGCAAATGTCAGTGAGCATTCCGATTTCAGTTCCAGAGCGATTCGCCCAATGATTCCTTTATATTTAGTCGTTTTCACCCTATTTTCTGGATTTTTGATAGTTTAACTTTTTTGTGAAAATATCCACTAAATGAGGGAATAATATGTGTGAGGGTACCCCAGGAGAGTTCCAAATGTGTGTGGGTAGAATATATATCCCACGGGGGTAAAATTGAAAAAAGTTGAAAATTTTTTTTTTTGGACTTAGTCATTTTTCCGGCATTTATAAAACTTTCAGATAGGGGAAATGTCAGTGAGCGTTCTGATTTCAGTTCCAGAGTGATTCGCCCAATGAGTCCTTGATATTTAGTCGTTTTCAGGCAATTTTCTGGATTTTTGAAAATTTCACTTTTTTGTGAAAATATCCACTAAATGAGGGAATAATATGTGTGAGGTTACCCCAGGAGAGTTCCAAATATGTGTAGGTAGAATATATATCCCACGGGGGTAAAATTGAAAAAAGTTTAAAAAAATTTTTTTTGGACTTAGTCATTTTTCCGGCGTTTATCAGACTTTCAGATAGGGAAAATGTCAGTGAGCATTCCAATTTCAGTTCCAGAGGGATTCAACCAATGAGTCCTTGATATTTAGTCGTTTTCAGCCAATTTTCTGGATTTTTGAAAATTTCACTTTTTTGTGAAAATATCCACTAAATGAGGGAATAATATGTGTGAGGGTACCCCAGGAGAGTTCCAAATGTGTGTCGGTAGAATATATATCCCACGGGGGTAAAATTGAAAAAAGTTGAAATTTTTTTTTTTTTTTAGACTTAGTCATTTTTCCGGCGTTTATCAGACTTTCAGATAGGGGAAATGTCAGTGAGCATTCCGATTTCAGTTCCAGAGCCATTCGCCCAATGAGTCCTTGATATTTAGTCGTTTTCAGCCAATTTTCTGGATTTTTGAAAGTTTCAATTTTTTGTGAAAATATCCACTAAATGAGGGAATAATATGTGTGAGGGTACCCCAGGAGAGTTCCAAATGTGTGTGGGTAGAATATATATCCCACGGGGGTAAAATTGAAAAAAGTTGAAAATTTTTTTTTTTGGACCTAGTCATTTTTCCGGCGTTTATCAGACTTTCAGACAGGGGAAATGTCAGTGAGCATTCTGATTTCTGTTCCAGAGCGATTCGCCCAATGAGTCCTTGATATTTAGTCGTTTTCAGCCAATTTTCTGGATTTTTGAAAGTTTCACTTTTTTGTGAAAACATCCACTAAATGAGGGAATAATATGTGTAAGGTTACCCCAGGAGAGTTCCAAATATGTGTAGGTAGAATATATATCCCACGGGGGTAAAATTGAAAAAAGTTGAAAAAAATTTTTTTGGGGACTTAGTCATTTTTCCGGCGTTTATCAGACGTTCAGATAGGGCAAATGTCAGTGAGCATTCCGATTTCAGTTCCAGAGCGATTCGCCCAATGAATCCTTGATATTTAGTCGTTTTCAGCCAATTTTCTGGATTTTTGAAAACGTCACTTTTTTTGTGAAAATATCCACTAAATGAGGGAATAATATGTGTGAGGGTACCCCACTAGAGTTCCAAATGTGTGTGGGTAGAATATATATCCCACGGGGGTAAAATTGAAAAAAGCTGAAAAAATTTTTTTTTTGGACTTAGTTATTTTTCCGGCGTTTATCAGACTTTCAGATAGGGGAAATGTCAGTGTGCGTTCTGATTTCAGTTACAGAGCGTTTCGCCCAATGAGTCCTTGATATTTAGTCGTTTTCACCCTATTTTCTGGATTTTTGATAGTTTAACTTTTTTGTGAAAATATCCACTAAATGAGGGAATAATATGTGTGAGGGTACCCCAGGAGAGTTCCAAATGTGTGTGGGTAGAATATAAATCCCACGGGGGTAAAATTGAAAAAAGTTGAAAATTTTTTTTTTTGGACTTAGTCATTTTTCCGGCATTTATAAGACTTTCAGATAGGGGAAATGTCAGTGAGCGTTCTGATTTCAGTTCCAGAGTGATTCGCCCAATGAGTCCTTGATATTTAGTCGTTTTCAGCCAATTTTCTGGATTTTTGAAAATTTCACTTTTTTGTGAAAATATCCACTAAATGAGGGAATAATATGTGTGAGGTTACCCCAGGAGAGTTCCAAATATGTGTAGGTAGAATATATATCCCACGGGGGTAAAATTGAAAAAAGTTTAAAAAAATTTTTTTTTGGACTTAGTCATTTTTCCGGCGTTTATCAGACTTTCAGATAGGGGAAATGTCAGTGAGCATTCTGATTTCTGTTCCAGAGCGATTCGCCCAATGAGTCCTTGATATTTAGTCGTTTTCAGCCAATTTTCTGGATTTTTGAAAGTTTCACTTTTTTGTGAAAACATCCACTAAATGAGGGAATAATATGTGTGAGGTTACCCCAGGAGAGTTCCAAATATGTGTAGGTAGAATATATATCCCACGGGGGTAAAATTGAAAAAAGTTGAAAAAAAATTTTTTTTGGACTTAGTCATTTTTTTGGCGTTTATCAGACTTTCAGATAGGGAAAATGTCAGTGAGCGTTCCGATTTCAGTTCCAGAGGGATTCGACCAATGAGTCCTTGATATTTAGTCGTTTTCAGCCAATTTTCTGGATTTTTGAAAGTTTCACTTTTTTGTGAAAACATCCACTAAATGAGGGAATAATATGTGTGAGGTTACCCCAGGAGAGTTCCAAATATGTGTAGGTAGAATATATATCCCACGGGGGTAAAATTGAAAAAAGTTGAAAAAAATTTTTTTTTGGACTTAGTCATTTTTACGGCGTTTATCAGACTTTCAGATAGGGGAAATGTCATTGAGCGTTCTGATTTTAGTTCCAGAGCGATTCGCCCAATGAGTCCTTGATATTTAGTCATTTTCAGCCAATTTTCTGGATTTTTGAAAATGTCACTTTTTTGTGAAAATATCCACTAAATGAGGGAATAATATGTGTGAGGGTACCCCAGGAGAGTTCCAAATGTGTGTGGGTAGAATATATATCCCACGGGGGTAAATTGAAAAAAGTTTTAAAAAATTTTTTAGTGGACTTAGTCATTTTTCCGGCGTTTATCAGACTTTCAGATAGGGGAAATGTCAGTGAGCATACCAATTTCAGTTCCAGAGCGATTCGCCCAATGAGTCCTTGATATTTAGTTGTTTTCAGCCAATTTTCTGGATTTTTGAAAATTTCACTTTTTTGTGAAAATATCCACTAAATGAGGGAATAATATGTGTGAGGGTACCCCAGGAGACTTCCAAATGTGTGTACGTAGAATACATATCCCACGGGGGTAAAATAGAAAAAAGTTGAAAAAATTTTTTTTGGGGGACTTAGTCATTTTTTCGCCGTTAATCAGACTTTCAGATAAGGGAAATGTCAGTGAGTGTTCTGATTTCAGTTCCAGAGCGATTCGCCCTATGAGTCCTTGATATTTAGTCGTTTTCAGCCAATTTTCTGGATTTTTGAAAATTTCACTTTTTTGTGAAAATATCCACTAAATGAGGGAATAATATGTGTGAGGGTACCACAGGAGAGTTCCAAATGTGTGTGGGTAGAATATATATCCCACGGGTGTAAAATTGAAAAAAGTTGAAAATTTTTTTTTTTTGGACTTAGTCATTTTTCCGGCATTTATCAGACTTTCAGATAGGGGAAATGTCAGTGAGCGTTCTGATTTCAGTTCCAGAGTGATTCGCCCAATGAGTCCTTGATATTTAGTCGTTTTCAGCCAATTTTCTGGATTTTTGAAAGTTTCAATTTTTTGTGAAAATATCCACTAAATGAGGGAATAATATGTGTGAGGTTACCCCAGGAGAGTTCCAAATATATGTAGGTAGAATATATATCCCACGGGGGTAAAATTGAAAAAAGTTTAGAAAAAATTTTTTTTGGACTTAGTCATTTTTCCGGCGTTTATCAGACTTTCAGATAGGGAAAATGTCAGTGAGCATTCTGATTTCAGTTCCAGAGGGATTCGACCAATGAGTCCTTGATATTTAGTCGTTTTCAGCCAATTTTCTGGATTTTTGAAAGTTTCACTTTTTTGTGAAAATATCCACTAAATGAGGGAATAATATGTGTGAGGGTACCCCAGGAGAGTTCCAAATGTGTGTGGGTAGAATATATTTCCCACGGGGGTAAAATTGAAAAAAGTTGAAAAAAATTTTTTTTTGGACTTAGTCATTTTTCCGGCGTTTATCAGACTTTCAGATAGGGGAAATGTCAGTGAGCATTCTGATTTCAGTTCCAGAGCGATTCGCCCAATGAGTCCTTGATATTTAGTCGTTTTCAGCCAATTTTCTGGATTTTTGAAAATGTCACTTTTTTGTGAAAATATCCACTAAATGAGGGAATAATATGTGTGAGGGTACCCCAGGAGAGTTCCAAATGTGTGTAGGTAGAATATACAGTCATATGAAAAAGTTTGGGCACCCCTATTAATCTTAAGCTTAATGTTTTATAAAAATTGGTGTTTTTGCAGCAGCTATTTCAGTTTGATATATGTAATAACTGTTGGACACAGTAATGTTTCTGCCTTGAAATGAGGTTTGTTACACTAACAGAAAATGTGCAATCTGCATTCAAACAAAATTTGACAGGTGCATAAGTATGGGCACCTCACCAGAAAAGTGACATTAATATTTAGTAGATCCTCCTTTTCCAAAAATAACAGCCTTTAGTCGCTTCCTGTAGCTTTTAATTAGTTCATGGATCCTGTATGAAGGTATTTTTGACCATTCCTCTTTACAAAACAATTCCAGTTCAGTTACGTTTGATGGTCGCCGAGCATGGACAGCCCTCTTCAAATGATCCCACAGATGTTCAATGATATTCAGGTCTGGGGACTGGGATGGCCATTCCAGAACATTGTAATTGTTCCTCTGCATGAATGCCTGAGTAGATTTGGAGCGGTGTTTTGGATCATTGTCTTGCTGAAAGATCCATCCCCTGCGTAACTTCAACTTTATCACTGATTCTTGAACATTATTGTCAAGAATCTGCTGATACTGAGTGGAATCCATGCGTCCCTCAACTTTAACAAGATTCCCAGTGCCGGCATTGGCCACACAGCCCCAAAGCATGATGGAACCTCCACCAAATTTTACTGTGGGTAGCAAGTGTTTCTCTTGGAATGCTGTGTTTTTTTGCCACCATGCATAACGCCTTTTTGTATGACCAAACAACTCAATCTTGGTTTCATCAGTCCACAGGAGCTTCTTCCAAAAAGAAATTGGCTTCTCCAAATGTGCTTTTGCATAGCTCAGCCGACTCTGTTTGTGGCGTGCTTGCAGAAACGGCTTCGTTCGCATCACTCTCCCATAGAGCTTCTCCTTGTGCAAAGTGCGTTGTATAGTTGACCGATGCACAGTGACACCATCTGCAGCAAGTTGATGCTGAAGCTCTCTGGAGGTGGTCTGAGGATTGTCCTTGACTGATCTCACCATTCTTCTTCTCTGCCTTTCTGATGTTTTTATTGGCCTGCCACTTCTGGCCTTAACAAAAACTGTCCCTGCGTTCTTCCATTTCCTTACTATGTTCCTCACAGTGGAAACTGACAGGTTAAATCTCTGAGACAGCTTTTTGTATCCTTCCCCTGAACAACTATGTTGAACAATCTTTGTTTTCAGATCATTTGACAGTTGTTTTGAGGAGCCCATGATGCCACTCTTCAGAAGAGATTCAAACAGGAGAACAACTTGCAAGTGGCCACTTTAAGTAGCTTTTCTCATGATTGCATACACCTGGCTATGAAGTTCAAAGCTCAATGAGGTTACAAAACCAAAAAAAGGGCTTTGGTAAGTCAGTAAAAAGTAGGTAGGAGTATTTAAAACAAGAAAATGATAAGGGTGCCCATACTTATGCACCTGTCAAATTTTGTTTGAATGCAGATTGCGCATTTTCTGTTAGTACAATAAACCTCATTTCAAGGCAGAAACATTACTGTGTCCAACAGTTATTACATATATCAAACTAAAATAGCTGTTGCAAAGACACCAATTTTTATAAAACATTAAGCTTAAGATTAATAGGGGTGCCCAAACTTTTTCATATGACTGTATATCCCACAGGGGTAAAATTGAAAAAAGTTGAAAAAAAATTTTTTTTGGACTTAGTCATTTTTCCGGAGTTTATCAGACTTTCAGATAGGGGAAATGTCAGTGAGGGTTCGGATTTCAGTTCCAGAGCGATTCGCCCAATGTGTCCTTGATATTTAGTCGTTTTCAGCCAATATTTTGGATTTTTGAAAGTTTCACTTTTTTGTGAAAATATCCACTAAATGAGGGAATAATATGTGTGAGGGTACCCCAGGAGAGTTCCAAATGTGTGTACGTAGAATACATATCCCACAGGGGTAAAATAGAAAAAAGTTGAAAAAAATTTTTTTTTGGACTTAGTCATTTTTTCGCCGTTAATCAGACTTTCAGATAAGGGAAATGTCAGTGAGTGTTCTGATTTCAGTTCCAGAGCGATTGGCCCTATGAGTCCTTGATATTTAGTCGTTTTCAGCCAATTTTCTGGATTTTTGAAAATTTCACTTTTTTGTGAAAATATCCACTAAATGAGGGAATAATATGTGTGAGGGTACCCCAGGAGAGTTCCAAATGTGTGTAGGTAGAATATATATCCCACGGGGGTAAAATTGAAAAAAGTTGCAAAAAATTTTTTTTTGGACTTAGTCATTTTTCCGGAGTTTATCAGACTTTCTGATAGGGGAAATGTCAGTGAGGGTTCGGATTTCAGTACCAGAGCGATTCGCCCTATGAGTCCTTGATATTTAGTCGTTTTCAGCCAATTTCCTGGATTTTTGAAAGTTTCACTTTTTTGTGAAAATATCTACTAAATGTGGGAATAATATGTGTGAGGGTACCCCAGGAGAGTTCCAAATGTGTGTAGGTAGAATATATATCCCACGGGGGTAAAATTGAAAAATGTTGAAAAAAAATTTTTTTTTGGACTTAGTCATTTTTCCGGCGTTTATCAGACTTTCAGATTGGGGAAATGTCAGTGAGCGTTCTGATTTCAGTTACAGAGCGTGTCACCCATTGAGTCCTTGATATTTAGTCGTTTTCAGCCAATTTTCTGGATTTTTGAAAATGTCACTTTTTTGTGAAAATATTCACTAAATGAGGGAATAATATGTGTGAGGGTACCACAGGAGAGTTCCAAATGTGTGTGGGTAGAATATGTATCCCACGGGGCTAAAATTAAAAAAAAAGTTGAAAAAAACTTTTTTTTGGACTTAGTCATTTTTCCGGCGTTTATCAGACTTTCAGATAGGGCAAATGTCAGTGAGCATTCCGATTTCAGTTCCAGAGCGATTCGCCCAATGAGTCCTTGATATTTAGTCGTTTTCAGCCAATTTTCTGGATTTTTGAAAATTTCACTTTTTTGTGAAAATATCCACTTAATGAGGTAATAATATGTGTGAGGGTACCACAGGAGAGTTCCAAATGTGTGTGGGTAGAATATATATCCCACGGGGGTAAAATTGAAAAAAGTTGAAAATTATTTTTTTTTGGACTTAGTCATTTTTCCAGCGTTTATCAGACTTTCAGATAGGGGAAATGTCAGTGAGCGTTCTGATTTCAGATCCAGAGCGATTCGCCCAATGAGTCCTTGATATTTAGTCGTTTTCAGCCAATTTTCTGGATTTTTGAAAATTTCACTTTTTTGTGAAAATATCCACTAAATGAGGGAATAATATGTGTGAGGGTACCCCAGGAGAGTTCCAAATGTGTGTAGGTAGAATATATATCCCACGGGGGTAAAATTGAAAAAAGTTGAAAAATATATTTTTTTGGACTTAGTCATTTTTCCGGCGTTTATCACACTTTCAGATAGGGGAAATGTCAGTGAGGGTTCGGATTTCAGTTCCAGAGCGATTCGCCCAATGTGTCCTTGATATTTAGTCGTTTTCAGCCAATATTTTGGATTTTTGAAAATTTCACTTTTTTGTGAAAATATCCACTAAATGAGGGAATAATATGTGTGAGGGTACAACAGGAGAGTTCCAAATGTGTGTGGGTAGAATATATATCCCACGGGGGTAAAATTGAAAAAAGTTTAAAATTTTTTTTTTTTTTTGACTTAGTCATTTTTCTGGCGTTTATCAGACTTTCAGATAGGGGAAATGTCAGTGAGCGTTCCGATTTCAGTTCCAGAGCGATTCGCCCAATGAGTCCTTGAAATTTAGTCGTTTTCAGCCAATTTTCTGGATTTTTGAAAGTTTAACTTTTTTTTTGAAAATATCCACTAAATGTTGGAATAATATGTGTGAGGGTACCCCAGGAGAGTTCCACATGTGTGTGGGTAGAACATATATCCCACGGGGGTAAAATTGAAAAAATTTTTTTTTTTGGACTTAGTCATTTTTCCGGCGTTTATCAGACTTTCAGATAGGGGAAATGTGAGTGAGCGTTCTGATTTCAGTTACAGAGCGTTTCGCCCAATGAGTCCTTGATATTTAGTCGTTTTCAGCCAATTTTCTGGATTTTTGAAAATTTCACTTTTTTGTGAAAATATCCACTAAATGAGGGAATAATATGTGTGAGGTTACCCCAGGAGAGTTCCAAATGTGTGTGGGTAGAATATATATCCCACGGGGGTAAAATTGAAAAAAGTTGAACATTTTGTTTTTTTTGGACTTAGTCATTTTTCCGGCGTTTATCAGACTTTCAGATAGGGGAAATGTCAGTGAGCGTTCTGATTTCAGTTCCAGAGCGATTCGACCAATGAGTCCTTGATATTTAGTCGTTTTCAGCCAATTTTCTGGATTTTTGAAAATTTCACTTTTTTGTGAAAATATCCACTAAATGAGGGAATAATATGTGTGAGGGTACCCCAATAGAGTTCCAAATGTGTGTAGGTAGAATATATATCCCACGGGGGTAAAATTGAAAAAAGTTGAAAAACATTTTTTTTTGGACTTAGTCATTTTTCCGGCGTTTATCAGACTTTCAGATAGGGGAAATGTCAGTGAGCGTTCCGATTTCAGTTCCAGAGCGATTTGCCCAATGAGTCCTTGATATTTAGTCGTTTTCAGCCAATTTTCTGGATTTTTGAAGATGTCACTTTTTTGTGAAAATATCCACTAAATGAGGGAATCATATGTGTGAGGGTACCCCAGGAGAGTTCCAAATGTGTGTGGGTAGAATATATATCCCACGGGGGTAAATTGAAAAAAGTTTTAAAAAAATTTTTTTTGGACTTAGTCATTTTTCCGGCGTTAATCAGACTTTCAGATAGGGGAAATGTCAGTGAGCATACCAATTTCAGTTCCAGAGCGATTCGCCCAATGAGTCCTTGATATTTAGTCGTTTTCAGACAATTTTCTGGATTTTTGAAAATTTCACTTTTTTGTGAAAATATCCACTAAATGAGGGAATAATATGTGTGAGGGTACCACAGGAGAGTTCCAAATGTGTGTGGGTAGAATATATATCCCACGGGGCTAAAATTAAAAAAAAAGTTGAAAAAAAATTTTTTTTGGACTTAGTCATTTTTCCGGCGTTTATCAGACTTTCAGATAGGGCAAATGTCAGTGAGCATGCCGATTTCAGTTCCAGAGCGATTCGCCCAATGTTTCCTTGATATTTAGTCGTTTTCAGCCAATATTTTGGATTTTTGAAAATTTCACTTTTTTGTGAAAATATCCACTAAATGAGGGAATAATATGTGTGAGGGTACCACAGCAGAGTTCCAAACGTGTGTGGGTAGAATATATATCCCACGGGGGTAAAATTGAAAAAAGTTGAAAAATTTTTTTTTTGGACTTAGTCATTTTTCCGGCGTTTATCAGACCTTCACATAGGGGAAATGTCAGTGAGCGTTCTGATTTCAGTTCCAGAGCGATTCGACCAATGAGTCCTTGATATTTAGTCGTTTTCAGCCAATTTTCTGGATTTTTGAAAATTTCACTTTTTTGTGAAAATATCCACTAAATGAGGGAATAATATGTGTGAGGTTACCCCAGGAGAGTTCCAAATGTGTGTGGGTAGAATATATATCCCACGGGGGTAAAATTGAAAAAAGTTGAACATTTTGTTTTTTTTGGACTTAGTCATTTTTCCGGCGTTTATCAGACTTTCAGATAGGGGAAATGTCAGTGAGCGTTCTGATTTCAGTTCCAGAGCGATTCGACCAATGAGTCCTTGATATTTAGTCGTTTTCAGCCAATTTTCTGGATTTTTGAAAATTTCACTTTTTTGTGAAAATATCCACTAAATGAGGGAATAATATGTGTGAGGGTACCCCAGGAGAGTTCCAAATGTGTGTAGGTAGAATATATATCCCACGGGGGTAAAATTGAAAAAAGTTGAAAAACATTTTTTTTTGGACTTAGTCATTTTTCCGGCGTTTATCAGACTTTCAGATAGGGGAAATGTCAGTGAGCATAGAAATTTCAGTTCCAGAGCGATTCGCCCAATGAGTCCTTGATATTTAGTCGTTTTCAGCCAATTTTCTGGATTTTTCAAAATTTCACTTTTTTGTGAAAATATCCACTAAATGAGGGAATAATATGTGTGAGGGTACCCCAATAGAGTTCCAAATGTGTGTAGGTAGAATATATATCCCACGGGGGTAAAATTGAAAAAAGTTGAAAAACATTTTTTTTTGGACTTAGTCATTTTTCCGGCGTTTATCAGACTTTCAGATAGGGGAAATGTCAGTGAGCATTCCGATTTCAGTTCCAGAGCGATTCGCCCAATGAGTCCTTGATGTTTAGTCGTTTTCAGCCAATTTTCTGGATTTTTGAAAATTTCAATTTTTTGTGAAAATATCCACTAAATGAGGCAATAATATGTGTGAGGTTACCCCAGGAGAGTTCCAAATGTGTGTGGGTAGAATATATATCCCACGGGGGTAAAATTGAAAAAAGTTTAAAAAAAATTTTTTTTGGACTTAGTCATTTTTCCGGCGTTTATCAGACTTTCAGATAGGGGAAATGTCAGTGAGCGTTCCGATTTCAGTTGCAGAGCGATTCGCCCAATGAGTCCTTGATATTTAGTCGTTTTCAGCCAATTTTCTGGATTTTTGAAAGTTTCACTTTTTTGTGAAAATATCCACTAAATGTTGAAATAATATGTGTGAGGGTACCCCAGGAGAGTTCCAAATGTGTGTGGGTAGAACATATATCCCACGGGGGTAAAATTGAAAAAAGTTGAAAAAATTTTTTTTTTTGGACTTAGTCATTTTTCCGGCGTTTATCAGACTTTCAGATAGGGGAAATGTCAGTGAGCGTTCTGATTTCAGTTACAGAGCGTTTCGCCCAATGAGTCCTTGATATTTAGTCGTTTTCAGCCAATTTTCTGGATTTTTGAAAATTTCACTTTTTTGTGAAAATATCCACTAAATGAGGGAATAATATGTGTGAGGGTACCACAGGAGAGTTCCAAATGTGTGTGGGTAGAATATATATCCCACGGGGCTAAAATTAAAAAAAAAGTTGAAAAAAAATTTTTTTTGGACTTAGTCATTTTTCCGGCGTTTATCAGACTTTCAGATAGGGGAAATGTCAGTGAGCATACCAATTTCAGTTCCAGAGCGATTCGCCCAATGAGTCCTTGATATTTAGTCGTTTTCAGCCAATTTTCTGGATTTTTGAAAGTTTCACTTTTTTGTGAAAATATCCACTAAATGTTGGAATAATATGTGTGAGGGTACCCCAGGAGAGTTCCAAATGTGTGTGGGTAGAATATATATCCCACGGGGGTAAAATTGAAAAAAGTTTAAAAAAATTTTTTTTTTTGGACTTAGTCATTTTTCCGGCGTTTATCAGATTTTCAGATAGGGGAAATGTCAGTGAGCATACCAATTTCAGTTCCAGAGCGATTCGCCCAATGAGTCCTTGATATTTAGTCGTTTTAGGACAATTTTCTGGATTTTTGAAAATTTCACTTTTTTGTGAAAATATCCACTAAATGAGGGAATAATATGTGTGAGGGTACCACAGGAGAGTTCCAAATGTGTGTGGGTAGAATATATATCCCACGGGGCTAACATTAAAAAAAAAGTTGAAAAAAAATTTTTTTTGGTCTTAGTCATTTTTCCGGCGTTTATCAGACTTTCAGATAGGGCAAATGTCAGTGAGCATTCCGATTTCAGTTAAAGAGCGATTCGCCCAATGAGTCCTTGATATTTAGTCGTTTTCAGACAATTTTCTGGATTTTTGAAAATTTCAATTTTTTGTGAAAATATCCACTAAATGAGGGAATAATATGTGTGAGGGTACCCCAGGAGAGTTCCAAATGTGTGTAGGTAGAATATATATCCCACGGGTGTAAAATTGAAAAAAGTTGAAAAAAATTTCTTTTTGGACTTAGTCATTTTTCTGGCGTTTATCAGATTTTCAGATAGGGGAAATGTCAGTGAGGGTTCGGATTTCAGTTCCAGAGCGATTCGCCCAATGTGTCCTTGATATTTAGTCGTTTTCAGCCAATATTTTGGATTTTTGAAAATTTCACTTTTTTGTGAAAATATCCACTAAATGAGGGAATAATATGTGTGAGGGTACCACAGGAGAGTTCCAAATGTGTGTGGGTAGAATAAATATCCCACGGGGGTAAAATTGAAAAAAGTTGAACATTTTTTTTTTTTTGGACTTAGTCATTTTTCCGGCGTTTATCAGACTTTCAGATAGGGGAAATGTCAGTGAGTGTTCTGATTTCAGTTCCAGAGCGATTGGCCCTATGAGTCCTTGATATTTAGTCGTTTTCAGCCAATTTTCTGGATTTTTGAAAATTTCACTTTTTTGTGAAAATATCCACTAAATGAGGGAATAATATGTGTGAGGGTACCCCAGGAGAGTTCCAAATGTGTGTAGGTAGAATATATATCCCACGGGGGTAAAATTGAAAAAAGTTGCAAAAAATTTTTTTTTGGACTTAGTCATTTTTCCGGAGTTTATCAGACTTTCTGATAGGGGAAATGTCAGTGAGGGTTCGGATTTCAGTACCAGAGCGATTCGCCCTATGAGTCCTTGATATTTAGTCGTTTTCAGCCAATTTCCTGGATTTTTGAAAGTTTCACTTTTTTGTGAAAATATCTACTAAATGTGGGAATAATATGTGTGAGGGTACCCCAGGAGAGTTCCAAATGTGTGTAGGTAGAATATATATCCCACGGGGGTAAAATTGAAAAATGTTGAAAAAAAATTTTTTTTTGGACTTAGTCATTTTTCCGGCGTTTATCAGACTTTCAGATTGGGGAAATGTCAGTGAGCGTTCTGATTTCAGTTACAGAGCGTGTCACCCATTGAGTCCTTGATATTTAGTCGTTTTCAGCCAATTTTCTGGATTTTTGAAAATGTCACTTTTTTGTGAAAATATTCACTAAATGAGGGAATAATATGTGTGAGGGTACCACAGGAGAGTTCCAAATGTGTGTGGGTAGAATATGTATCCCACGGGGCTAAAATTAAAAAAAAAGTTGAAAAAAACTTTTTTTTGGACTTAGTCATTTTTCCGGCGTTTATCAGACTTTCAGATAGGGCAAATGTCAGTGAGCATTCCGATTTCAGTTCCAGAGCGATTCGCCCAATGAGTCCTTGATATTTAGTCGTTTTCAGCCAATTTTCTGGATTTTTGAAAATTTCACTTTTTTGTGAAAATATCCACTTAATGAGGTAATAATATGTGTGAGGGTACCACAGGAGAGTTCCAAATGTGTGTGGGTAGAATATATATCCCACGGGGGTAAAATTGAAAAAAGTTGAAAATTATTTTTTTTTGGACTTAGTCATTTTTCCAGCGTTTATCAGACTTTCAGATAGGGGAAATGTCAGTGAGCGTTCTGATTTCAGATCCAGAGCGATTCGCCCAATGAGTCCTTGATATTTAGTCGTTTTCAGCCAATTTTCTGGATTTTTGAAAATTTCACTTTTTTGTGAAAATATCCACTAAATGAGGGAATAATATGTGTGAGGGTACCCCAGGAGAGTTCCAAATGTGTGTAGGTAGAATATATATCCCACGGGGGTAAAATTGAAAAAAGTTGAAAAATATATTTTTTTGGACTTAGTCATTTTTCCGGCGTTTATCACACTTTCAGATAGGGGAAATGTCAGTGAGGGTTCGGATTTCAGTTCCAGAGCGATTCGCCCAATGTGTCCTTGATATTTAGTCGTTTTCAGCCAATATTTTGGATTTTTGAAAATTTCACTTTTTTGTGAAAATATCCACTAAATGAGGGAATAATATGTGTGAGGGTACAACAGGAGAGTTCCAAATGTGTGTGGGTAGAATATATATCCCACGGGGGTAAAATTGAAAAAAGTTTAAAATTTTTTTTTTTTTTTGACTTAGTCATTTTTCTGGCGTTTATCAGACTTTCAGATAGGGGAAATGTCAGTGAGCGTTCCGATTTCAGTTCCAGAGCGATTCGCCCAATGAGTCCTTGAAATTTAGTCGTTTTCAGCCAATTTTCTGGATTTTTGAAAGTTTAACTTTTTTTTTGAAAATATCCACTAAATGTTGGAATAATATGTGTGAGGGTACCCCAGGAGAGTTCCACATGTGTGTGGGTAGAACATATATCCCACGGGGGTAAAATTGAAAAAATTTTTTTTTTTGGACTTAGTCATTTTTCCGGCGTTTATCAGACTTTCAGATAGGGGAAATGTGAGTGAGCGTTCTGATTTCAGTTACAGAGCGTTTCGCCCAATGAGTCCTTGATATTTAGTCGTTTTCAGCCAATTTTCTGGATTTTTGAAAATTTCACTTTTTTGTGAAAATATCCACTAAATGAGGGAATAATATGTGTGAGGTTACCCCAGGAGAGTTCCAAATGTGTGTGGGTAGAATATATATCCCACGGGGGTAAAATTGAAAAAAGTTGAACATTTTGTTTTTTTTGGACTTAAACATTTTTCCGGCGTTTATCAGACTTTCAGATAGGGGAAATGTCAGTGAGCGTTCTGATTTCAGTTCCAGAGCGATTCGACCAATGAGTCCTTGATATTTAGTCGTTTTCAGCCAATTTTCTGGATTTTTGAAAATTTCACTTTTTTGTGAAAATATCCACTAAATGAGGGAATAATATGTGTGAGGGTACCCCAATAGAGTTCCAAATGTGTGTAGGTAGAATATATATCCCACGGGGGTAAAATTGAAAAAAGTTGAAAAACATTTTTTTTTGGACTTAGTCATTTTTCCGGCGTTTATCAGACTTTCAGATAGGGGAAATGTCAGTGAGCATAGAAATTTCAGTTCCAGAGCGATTCGCCCAATGAGTCCTTGATATTTAGTCGTTTTCAGCCAATTTTCTGGATTTTTGAAAATTTCACTTTTTTGTGAAAATATCCACTAATTGAGGGAATAATATGTGTGAGGGTACCCCAATAGAGTTCCAAATGTGTGTAGGTAGAATATATATCCCACGGGGGTAAAATTGAAAAAAGTTGAAAAACATTTTTTTTTGGACTTAGTCATTTTTCCGGCGTTTATCAGACTTTCAGATAGGGGAAATGTCAGTGAGCGTTCCGATTTCAGTTCCAGAGCGATTTGCCCAATGAGTCCTTGATATTTAGTCGTTTTCAGCCAATTTTCTGGATTTTTGAAAGTTTCACTTTTTTGTGAAAATATCCACTAAATGTTGGAATAATATGTGTGAGGGTACCCCAGGAGAGTTCCAAATGTGTGTGGGTAGAACATATATCCCACGGGGGTAAAATTGAAAAAAGTTGAAAAAAATTTTTTTTTTGAACTTAGTCATTTTTCCGGCGTTTATCAGACTTTCAGATAGGGGAAATGTCAGTGAGCGTTCCGATTTCAGTTCCAGAGCGTTTCACCCAATGAGTCCTTGATATTTAGTCGTTTTCAGCCAATTTTCTGGATTTTTGAAGATGTCACTTTTTTGTGAAAATATCCACTAAATGAGGGAATCATATGTGTGAGGGTACCCCAGGAGAGTTCCAAATGTGTGTGGGTAGAATATATATCCCACGGGGGTAAATTGAAAAAAGTTTTAAAAAAATTTTTTTTGGACTTAGTCATTTTTCCGGCGTTAATCAGACTTTCAGATAGGGGAAATGTCAGTGAGCATACCAATTTCAGTTCCAGAGCGATTCGCCCAATGAGTCCTTGATATTTAGTCGTTTTCAGACAATTTTCTGGATTTTTGAAAATTTCACTTTTTTGTGAAAATATCCACTAAATGAGGGAATAATATGTGTGAGGGTACCACAGGAGAGTTCCAAATGTGTGTGGGTAGAATATATATCCCACGGGGCTAAAATTAAAAAAAAAGTTGAAAAAAAATTTTTTTTGGACTTAGTCATTTTTCCGGCGTTAATCAGACTTTCAGATAGGGGAAATGTCAGTGAGCATACCAATTTCAGTTCCAGAGCGATTCGCCCAATGTTTCCTTGATATTTAGTCGTTTTCAGCCAATATTTTGGATTTTTGAAAATTTCACTTTTTTGTGAAAATATCCACTAAATGAGGGAATAATATGTGTGAGGGTACCACAGGAGAGTTCCAAACGTGTGTGGGTAGAATATATATCCCACGGGGGTAAAATTGAAAAAAGTTGAAAAATTTTTTTTTTGGACTTAGTCATTTTTCCGGCGTTTATCAGACCTTCACATAGGGGAAATGTCAGTGAGCGTTCTGATTTCAGTTCCAGAGCGATTCGACCAATGAGTCCTTGATATTTAGTCGTTTTCAGCCAATTTTCTGGATTTTTGAAAATTTCACTTTTTTGTGAAAATATCCACTAAATGAGGGAATAATATGTGTGAGGTTACCCCAGGAGAGTTCCAAATGTGTGTGGGTAGAATATATATCCCACGGGGGTAAAATTGAAAAAAGTTGAACATTTTGTTTTTTTTGGACTTAGTCATTTTTCCGGCGTTTATCAGACTTTCAGATAGGGGAAATGTCAGTGAGCGTTCTGATTTCAGTTCCAGAGCGATTCGACCAATGAGTCCTTGATATTTAGTCGTTTTCAGCCAATTTTCTGGATTTTTGAAAATTTCACTTTTTTGTGAAAATATCCACTAAATGAGGGAATAATATGTGTGAGGGTACCCCAGGAGAGTTCCAAATGTGTGTAGGTAGAATATATATCCCACGGGGGTAAAATTGAAAAAAGTTGAAAAACATTTTTTTTTGGACTTAGTCATTTTTCCGGCGTTTATCAGACTTTCAGATAGGGGAAATGTCAGTGAGCATAGAAATTTCAGTTCCAGAGCGATTCGCCCAATGAGTCCTTGATATTTAGTCGTTTTCAGCCAATTTTCTGGATTTTTCAAAATTTCACTTTTTTGTGAAAATATCCACTAAATGAGGGAATAATATGTGTGAGGGTACCCCAATAGAGTTCCAAATGTGTGTAGGTAGAATATATATCCCACGGGGGTAAAATTGAAAAAAGTTGAAAAACATTTTTTTTTGGACTTAGTCATTTTTCCGGCGTTTATCAGACTTTCAGATAGGGGAAATGTCAGTGAGCATTCCGATTTCAGTTCCAGAGCGATTCGCCCAATGAGTCCTTGATGTTTAGTCGTTTTCAGCCAATTTTCTGGATTTTTGAAAATTTCAATTTTTTGTGAAAATATCCACTAAATGAGGCAATAATATGTGTGAGGTTACCCCAGGAGAGTTCCAAATGTGTGTGGGTAGAATATATATCCCACGGGGGTAAAATTGAAAAAAGTTTAAAAAAAATTTTTTTTGGACTTAGTCATTTTTCCGGCGTTTATCAGACTTTCAGATAGGGGAAATGTCAGTGAGCGTTCCGATTTCAGTTGCAGAGCGATTCGCCCAATGAGTCCTTGATATTTAGTCGTTTTCAGCCAATTTTCTGGATTTTTGAAAGTTTCACTTTTTTGTGAAAATATCCACTAAATGTTGAAATAATATGTGTGAGGGTACCCCAGGAGAGTTCCAAATGTGTGTGGGTAGAACATATATCCCACGGGGGTAAAATTGAAAAAAGTTGAAAAAATTTTTTTTTTTGGACTTAGTCATTTTTCCGGCGTTTATCAGACTTTCAGATAGGGGAAATGTCAGTGAGCGTTCTGATTTCAGTTACAGAGCGTTTCGCCCAATGAGTCCTTGATATTTAGTCGTTTTCAGCCAATTTTCTGGATTTTTGAAAATTTCACTTTTTTGTGAAAATATCCACTAAATGAGGGAATAATATGTGTGAGGGTACCACAGGAGAGTTCCAAATGTGTGTGGGTAGAATATATATCCCACGGGGCTAAAATTAAAAAAAAAGTTGAAAAAAAATTTTTTTTGGACTTAGTCATTTTTCCGGCGTTTATCAGACTTTCAGATAGGGGAAATGTCAGTGAGCATACCAATTTCAGTTCCAGAGCGATTCGCCCAATGAGTCCTTGATATTTAGTCGTTTTCAGCCAATTTTCTGGATTTTTGAAAGTTTCACTTTTTTGTGAAAATATCCACTAAATGTTGGAATAATATGTGTGAGGGTACCCCAGGAGAGTTCCAAATGTGTGTGGGTAGAATATATATCCCACGGGGGTAAAATTGAAAAAAGTTTAAAAAAAATTTTTTTTTTGGACTTAGTCATTTTTCCGGCGTTTATCAGATTTTCAGATAGGGGAAATGTCAGTGAGCATACCAATTTCAGTTCCAGAGCGATTCGCCCAATGAGTCCTTGATATTTAGTCGTTTTAGGACAATTTTCTGGATTTTTGAAAATTTCACTTTTTTGTGAAAATATCCACTAAATGAGGGAATAATATGTGTGAGGGTACCACAGGAGAGTTCCAAATGTGTGTGGGTAGAATATATATCCCACGGGGCTAACATTAAAAAAAAAGTTGAAAAAAAATTTTTTTTGGTCTTAGTCATTTTTCCGGCGTTTATCAGACTTTCAGATAGGGCAAATGTCAGTGAGCATTCCGATTTCAGTTAAAGAGCGATTCGCCCAATGAGTCCTTGATATTTAGTCGTTTTCAGACAATTTTCTGGATTTTTGAAAATTTCAATTTTTTGTGAAAATATCCACTAAATGAGGGAATAATATGTGTGAGGGTACCCCAGGAGAGTTCCAAATGTGTGTAGGTAGAATATATATCCCACGGGTGTAAAATTGAAAAAAGTTGAAAAAAATTTCTTTTTGGACTTAGTCATTTTTCCGGCGTTTATCAGATTTTCAGATAGGGGAAATGTCAGTGAGGGTTCGGATTTCAGTTCCAGAGCGATTCGCCCAATGTGTCCTTGATATTTAGTCGTTTTCAGCCAATATTTTGGATTTTTGAAAATTTCACTTTTTTGTGAAAATATCCACTAAATGAGGGAATAATATGTGTGAGGGTACCACAGGAGAGTTCCAAATGTGTGTGGGTAGAATAAATATCCCACGGGGGTAAAATTGAAAAAAGTTGAACATTTTTTTTTTTTTGGACTTAGTCATTTTTCCGGCGTTTATCAGACTTTCAGATAGGGGAAATGTCAGTGAGCGTTACGATTTCAGTTCCAGAGCGATTTGCCCAATGAGTCCTTGATATTTAGTCGTTTTCAGCCAATTTTCTGGATTTTTGAAAGTTTCACTTTTTTGTGAAAATATCCACTAAATGTTGGAATAATATGTGTGAGGGTGCCCCAGGAGAGTTTCAAATGTGTGTGGGTAGAATATATATCCCACGGGGGTAAAATTGAAAAAAGTTTAAAATTTTTTTTTTTTTGGACTTAGTCATTTTTCCGGCGTTTATCAGACTTTCAGATAGGGGAAATGTCAGTGAGCTTTCCGATTTCAGTTCCAGAGCGATTCGCCCAATGAGTCCTTGATATTTAGTCGTTTTCAGCCAATTTTCTGGATTTTTGAAAGTCTCACTTTTTTGTGAAAATATCCACTAAATGTTGGAATAATATGTGTGAGGGTACCCCAGGAGAGTTCCAAATGTGTGTGGGTAGAACATATATCCCACGGGGGTAAAATTGAAAAAAGTTGAAAAAAAATTTTTTTTTTGGACTTAGTCATTTTTAAGGCGTTTATCAGACTTTCAGATAGGGGAAATGTCAGTGAGCATTCTAATTTCAGTTACAGAGCGTTTCGCCCAATGAGTCCTTGATATTTAGTCGTTTTCAGCCAATTTTCTGAATTTTTGAAAATGTCACTTTTTTGTGAAAATATCCACTAAATGAGGGAATAATATGTGTGAGGGTACCCCAGGAGAGTTCCAAATGTGTGTGGGTAGAATATATATCCCACGGGGGTAAAATTGAAAAAAGTTTACAATTTTTTTTTTTTTGGACTTAGTCATTTTTCTGGCGTTTATCAGACTTTCAGATAGGGGAAATGTCAGTGAGGGTTCGGATTTCAGTTCCAGAGCGATTCGCCCAATGTGTCCTTGATATTTAGTCGTTTTCAGCCAATATTTTGGATTTTTGAAAATTTCACTTTTTTGTGAAAATATCCACTAAATGAGGGAATAATATGTGTGAGGGTACCACAGGAGAGTTCCAAATGTGTGTGGGTAGAATAAATATCCCACGGGGGTAAAATTGAAAAAAGTTGAACATTTTTTTTTTTTTGGACTTAGTCATTTTTCCTGCGTTTATCAGACTTTCAGATAGGGGAAATGTCAGTGAGCGTTACGATTTCAGTTCCAGAGCGATTTGCCCAATGAGTCCTTGATATTTAGTCGTTTTCAGCCAATTTTCTGGATTTTTGAAAGTTTCACTTTTTTGTGAAAATATCCACTAAATGTTGGAATAATATGTGTGAGGGTACCCCAGGAGAGTTCCAAATGTGTGTGGGTAGAATATATATCCCACGGGGGTAAAATTGAAAAAAGTTTAAAATTTATTTTTTTTTGGACTTAGTCATTTTTCCGGCGTTTATCAGACTTTCAGATAGGGGAAATGTCAGTGAGCTTTCCGATTTCAGTTCCAGAGCGATTCGCCCAATGAGTCCTTGATATTTAGTCGTTTTCAGCCAATTTTCTGGATTTTTGAAAGTCTCACTTTTTTGTGAAAATATCCACTAAATGTTGGAATAATATGTGTGAGGGTACCCCAGGAGAGTTCCAAATGTGTGTGGGTAGAACATATATCCCACGGGGGTAAAATTGAAAAAAGTTGAAAAAAAATTTTTTTTTGGGACTTAGTCATTTTTAAGGCGTTTATCAGACTTTCAGATAGGGGAAATGTCAGTGAGCATTCTAATTTCAGTTACAGAGCGTTTCGCCCAATGAGTCCTTGATATTTAGTCGTTTTCAGCCAATTTTCTGAATTTTTGAAAATGTCACTTTTTTGTGAAAATATCCACTAAATGAGGGAATAATATGTGTGAGGGTACCCCAGGAGAGTTCCAAATGTGTGTGGGTAGAATATATATCCCATGGGGGTAAAATTGAAAAAAGTTTACAATTTTTTTTTTTTTGGACTTAGTCATTTTTCTGGCGTTTATCAGACTTTCAGATAGGGGAAATGTCAGTGAGCGTTCCGATTTCAGTTCCAGAGCGATTCGCCCAAAGAGTCCTTGATATTTAGTCATTTTCAGCCACTTTTCTGGATTATTGAAAATTTCACTTTTTTGTGAAAATATCCACTAAATGAGGGAATAATATGTGTGAGGGTACCCCAGGAGAGTTCCAAATGTGTGTAGGTAGAATATATATCCCACGGGGGTAAAATTGAAAAAAGTTTAAAAATTTTTTTTTTTGAACTTAGTCATTTTTCCGGCGTTTATCAGACTTTCAGATAGTGGAAATGTCAGTGAGCGTTACGATTTCAGTTCCAGAGCGATTTGCCCAATGAGTCCTTGATATTTAGTCGTTTTCAGCCAATTTTCTGGATTTTTGAAAGTTTCACTTTTTTGTGAAAATATCCACTAAATGTTGGAATAATATGTGTGAGGGTACCCCAGGAGAGTTCCAAATGTGTGTGGGTAGAATATATATCCCACGGGGGTAAAATTGAAAAAAGTTTAAAATTTTTTTTTTTTTGGACTTAGTCATTTTTCCGGCGTTTATCAGACTTTCAGATACGGGAAATGTCAGTGAGCGTTCCGATTTCAGTTCCAGAGCGATTCGCCCAATGAGTCCTTGATATTTAGTCGTTTTCAGCCAATTTTCTGGATTTTTGAAAGTTTCACTTTTTTGTGAAAATATCCACTAAATGTTGGAATAATATGTGTGAGGGTACCCCAGGAGAGTTCCAAATGTGTGTGGGTAGAACATATATCCCACGGGGGTAAAATTGAAAAAAGTTGAAAAAAATTTTTTTTTTTGGACTTAGTCATTTTTCCGGCGTTTATCAGACTTTCAGATAGGGCAAATGTCAGTGAGCATTCCGATTTCAGTTCCAGAGCGATTCGCCCAATGAGTCCTTGATATTTAGACGTTTTCAGACAATTTTCTGGATTTTTGAAAATTTCAGTTTTTTTTGAAAATATCCACTAAATGAGGGAATAATATGTGTGAGGGTACCCCAGGAGAGTTCCAAATGTGTGTAGGTAGAATATATATCCCACGGGTGTAAAATTGAAAAAAGTTGAAAAAAATTTCTTTTTGGACTTAGTCATTTTTCCGGCGTTTATCAGATTTTCAGATAGGGGAAATGTCAGTGAGCGTTCTGATTTCAGTTCCAGAGCGATTCCCCCAATGTGTCCTTGATATTTAGTCGTTTTCAGCCAATATTTTGGATTTTTGAAAATTTCACTTTTTTGTGAAAATATCCACTAAATGAGGGAATAATATGTGTGAGGTTACCCCAGGAGAGTTCCAAATGTGTGTGGGTAGAATATATATCCCACGGGGGTAAAATTGAAAAAAGTTTAACATTTTGTTTTTTTTGGACTTAGTCATTTTTCCGGCGTTTATCAGATTTTCTGATAGGGGAAATGTCAGTGAGCATACCAATTTCAGTTCCACAGCGATTCGCCCAATGAGTCCTTGATATTTAGTCGTTTTCAGCCAATTTTCTGGATTTTTGAAAATTTCACTTTTTTGTGAAAATATCCACTAAATGAGGGAATAATATGTGTGAGGGTACCCCACGAGAGTTCCAAATGTGTGTGGGTAGAATATATATCCCACGGGGGTAAATTGAAAAAAGTTTTAAAAAAATTTTTTTTGGACTTAGTCATTTTTCCGGCGTTAATCAGACTTTCAGATAGGGGAAATGTCAGTGAGCATACAAATTTCAGTTCCAGAGCGATTCGCCCATTGAGTCCTTGATATTTAGTCGTTTTCAGCCAATTTTCTGGATTTTTGAAAATTTCACTTTTTTGTGAAAATATCCACTAAATGAGGGAATAATATGTGTGAGGGTACCACAGGAGAGTTCCAAATGTGTGTGGGTAGAATATATATCCCACGGGGGTAAATTGAAAAAAGTTTAAAAAAAATTTTTTTGGGACTTAGTCATTTTTCCGGCGTTTATCAGACTTTCAGATAGGGCAAATGTCAGTGAGCGTTCTAATTTCAGTTACAGAGCGTTTCGCCCAATGAGTCCTTGATATTTAGTCGTGTTCAGCCAATTTTCTGGATTTTTGAAAATGTCACTTTTTTGTGAAAATATCCACTAAATGAGGGAATAATATGTGTGAGGGTACCCCAGGAGAGTTCCAAATGTGTGTGGGTAGAATATATATCCCACGGGGGTAAATTGAAAAAAGTTGAAAAAAAATTTTTTTTGGACTTAGTCATTTTTCCGGCGTTTATCAGACTTTCAGATAGGGGAAATGTCAGTGAGCATACAAATTTCAGTTCCAGAGCGATTCGCCCATTGAGTCCTTGATATTTAGTCGTTTTCAGCCAATTTTCTGGATTTTTGAAAATTTCACTTTTTTGTGAAAATATCCACTAAATGAGGGAATAATATGTGTGAGGGTACCACAGGAGAGTTCCAAATGTGTGTGGGTAGAATATATATCCCAAGGGGCTAAAATTTTAAAAAAAGTTGAAAAAAAATTTTTTTTGGACTTAGTCATTTTTCCGGCGTTTATCAGACTTTCAGATAGGGAAAATGTCAGTGAGCGTTCTGATTTCAGTTACAGAGCGTTTCGCCCAATGAGTCCTTGATATTTAGTCGTTTTCAGCCAATTTTCTATATTTTTGAAAATGTCTCTTTTTTGTGAAAATATCCACTAAATGAGGGAATAATATGTGTGAGGGTACCCCAGGAGAGTTCCAAATGTGTGTGGGTAGAATATATATCCCATGGGGGTAAATTGAGAAAAGTTTTAAAAAAAAAATTATTTTGGACTTAGTCATTTTTCCGGCGTTTCTTCGATTTTCTGATATGGGAAATGTCAGTGAGCATACCAATTTCAGTTCCACAGCGATTTGCCCAATGAGTCCTTGATATTTAGTCGTTTTCAGCCAATTTTCTGGATTTTTGAAAATTTCACTTTTTTGTGAAAATATCCACTAAATGAGGGAATAATATGTGTGGGGGTACCCCAGGAGAGTTCCAAATGTGTGTGGGTAGAATATATATCCCACGGGGGTAAATTGAAAAAAGTTTAAAAAAAAATTTTTTTTGGACTTAGTCATTTTTCCGGCGTTAATCAGACTTTCAGATAGGGGAAATGTCAGTGAGCATACAAATTTCAGTTCCAGAGCGATTCGCCCAATGAGTCCTTGATATTTAGTCGTTTTCAGCCAATTTTCTGGATTTTTGAAAATTTCACTTTTTTGTGAAAATATCCACTAAATGAGGGAATAATATGTGTGAGGGTACCACAGGAGAGTTCCAAATGTGTGTGGGTAGAATATATATCCCACGGGGCTAAAATTTAAAAAAAAGTTGAAAAAAAAATTTTTTTGGGACTTAGTCATTTTTCCGGCGTTTATCAGACTTTCAGATAGGGCAAATGTCAGTGAGCATTCCGATTTCAGTTCCAGAGCGATTTGCCCAATGAGTCCTTGATATTTAGTCGTTTTCAGACAATTTTCTGGATTTTTGAAAATTTCAATTTTTTGTGAAAATATCCACTAAATGAGGGAATAATATGTGTGAGGGTACCCCAGGAGAGTTCCAAATGTGTGTGGGTAGAATATATATCCCACGGGTGTAAAATTGAAAAAAGTTGAAATTTTTTTTTTTTTGGACTTAGTCATTTTTCCGGCGTTTATCAGAATTTCAGATAGGGGAAATGTCAGTGAGCATTTCGATTTCAGTTCCAGAGCGATTCGCCCAATGAGTCCTTGATATTTAGTCGTTTTCAGCCAATTTTCTGGATTTTTGAAAATTTCACTTTTTTGTGAAAATATCCACTAAATGAGGGAATAATATGTGTGAGGTTACCCCAGGAGAGTTCTAAATGTGTGTGGGTAGAATATATATCCCACGGGGGTAAAATTGAAAAAAGTTTAACATTTTGTTTTTTTTGGACTTAGTCATTTTTCCGGCGTTTATCAGATTTTCTGATAGGGGAAATGTCAGTGAGCATACCAATTTCAGTTCCACAGCGATTCGCCCAATGAGTCCTTGATATTTAGTCGTTTTCAGCCAATTTTCTGGATTTTTGAAAATTTCACTTTTTTGTGAAAATATCCACTAAATGAGGGAATAATATGTGTGAGGGTACCCCAGGAGAGTTCCAAATGTGTGTGGGTAGAATATATATCCCACGGGGGTAAATTGAAAAAAGTTTAAAAAAAATTTTTTTTGGACTTAGTCATTTTTCCGGCGTTTATCAGACTTTCAGATAGGGAAAATGTCAGTGAGCGTTCTGATTTCAGTTACAGAGCGTTTCGCCCAATGAGTCCTTGATATTTAGTCGTTTTCAGCCAATTTTCTATATTTTTGAAAATGTCTCTTTTTTGTGAAAATATCCACTAAATGAGGGAATAATATGTGTGAGGGTACCCCAGGAGAGTTCCAAATGTGTGTGGGTAGAATATATATATCCCATGGGGGTAAATTGAGAAAAGTTTTAAAAAAAAAATTATTTTGGACTTAGTCATTTTTCCGGCGTTTATCAGATTTTCAGATAGGGGAAATGTCAGTGAGCATACAAATTTCAGTTCCAGAGCGATTCGCCCATTGAGTCCTTGATATTTAGTCGTTTTCAGCCAATTTTCTGGATTTTTGAAAATTTCACTTTTTTGTGAAAATATCCACTAAATGAGGGAATAATATGTGTGAGGGTACCACAGGAGAGTTCCAAATGTGTGTGGGTAGAATATATATCCCACGGGGGTAAATTGAAAAAAGTTTAAAAAAAATTTTTTTGGGACTTAGTCATTTTTCCGGCGTTTATCAGACTTTCAGATAGGGCAAATGTCAGTGAGCGTTCTAATTTCAGTTACAGAGCGTTTCGCCCAATGAGTCCTTGATATTTAGTCGTTTTCAGCCAATTTTCTATATTTTTGAAAATGTCTCTTTTTTGTGAAAATATCCACTAAATGAGGGAATAATATGTGTGAGGGTACCCCAGGAGAGTTTCAAATGTGTGTGGGTAGAATATATATATCCCATGGGGGTAAATTGAGAAAAGTTTTAAAAAAAAAATTATTTTGGACTTAGTCATTTTTCCGGCGTTTATCAGATTTTCAGATAGGGGAAATGTCAGTGAGCATACAAATTTCAGTTCCAGAGCGATTCGCCCATTGAGTCCTTGATATTTAGTCGTTTTCAGCCAATTTTCTGGATTTTTGAAAATTTCACTTTTTTGTGAAAATATCCACTAAATGAGGGAATAATATGTGTGAGGGTACCACAGGAGAGTTCCAAATGTGTGTGGGTAGAATATATATCCCACGGGGGTAAATTGAAAAAAGTTTAAAAAAAATTTTTTTGGGACTTAGTCATTTTTCCGGTGTTTATCAGACTTTCAGATAGGGCAAATGTCAGTGAGCGTTCTAATTTCAGTTACAGAGCGTTTCGCCCAATGAGTCCTTGATATTTAGTCGTGTTCAGCCAATTTTCTGGATTTTTGAAAATGTCACTTTTTTGTGAAAATATCCACTAAATGAGGGAATAATATGTGTGAGGGTACCCCAGGAGAGTTCCAAATGTGTGTGGGTAGAATATATATCCCACGGGGGTAAATTGAAAAAAGTTGAAAAAAAATTTTTTTTGGACTTAGTCATTTTTCCGGCGTTTATCAGACTTTCAGATAGGGGAAATGTCAGTGAGCATACAAATTTCAGTTCCAGAGCGATTCGCCCATTGAGTCCTTGATATTTAGTCGTTTTCAGCCAATTTTCTGGATTTTTGAAAATTTCACTTTTTTGTGAAAATATCCACTAAATGAGGGAATAATATGTGTGAGGGTACCACAGGAGAGTTCCAAATGTGTGTGGGTAGAATATATATCCCAAGGGGCTAAAATTTTAAAAAAAGTTGAAAAAAAATTTTTTTTGGACTTAGTCATTTTTCCGGCGTTTATCAGACTTTCAGATAGGGAAAATGTCAGTGAGCGTTCTGATTTCAGTTACAGAGCGTTTCGCCCAATGAGTCCTTGATATTTAGTCGTTTTCAGCCAATTTTCTATATTTTTGAAAATGTCTCTTTTTTGTGAAAATATCCACTAAATGAGGGAATAATATGTGTGAGGGTACCCCAGGAGAGTTCCAAATGTGTGTGGGTAGAATATATATCCCATGGGGGTAAATTGAGAAAAGTTTTAAAAAAAAAATTATTTTGGACTTAGTCATTTTTCCGGCGTTTCTTCGATTTTCTGATATGGGAAATGTCAGTGAGCATACCAATTTCAGTTCCACAGCGATTTGCCCAATGAGTCCTTGATATTTAGTCGTTTTCAGCCAATTTTCTGGATTTTTGAAAATTTCACTTTTTTGTGAAAATATCCACTAAATGAGGGAATAATATGTGTGAGGGTACCCCAGGAGAGTTCCAAATGTGTGTGGGTAGAATATATATCCCACGGGGGTAAATTGAAAAAAGTTTAAAAAAAAATTTTTTTTGGACTTAGTCATTTTTCCGGCGTTAATCAGACTTTCAGATAGGGGAAATGTCAGTGAGCATACAAATTTCAGTTCCAGAGCGATTCGCCCAATGAGTCCTTGATATTTAGTCGTTTTCAGCCAATTTTCTGGATTTTTGAAAATTTCACTTTTTTGTGAAAATATCCACTAAATGAGGGAATAATATGTGTGAGGGTACCACAGGAGAGTTCCAAATGTGTGTGGGTAGAATATATATCCCACGGGGCTAAAATTTAAAAAAAAGTTGAAAAAAAAATTTTTTTGGGACTTAGTCATTTTTCCGGCGTTTATCAGACTTTCAGATAGGGCAAATGTCAGTGAGCATTCCGATTTCAGTTCCAGAGCGATTTGCCCAATGAGTCCTTGATATTTAGTCGTTTTCAGACAATTTTCTGGATTTTTGAAAATTTCAATTTTTTGTGAAAATATCCACTAAATGAGGGAATAATATGTGTGAGGGTACCCCAGGAGAGTTCCAAATGTGTGTGGGTAGAATATATATCCCACGGGTGTAAAATTGAAAAAAGTTGAAATTTTTTTTTTTTTGGACTTAGTCATTTTTCCGGCGTTTATCAGAATTTCAGATAGGGGAAATGTCAGTGAGCATTTCGATTTCAGTTCCAGAGCGATTCGCCCAATGAGTCCTTGATATTTAGTCGTTTTCAGCCAATTTTCTGGATTTTTGAAAATTTCACTTTTTTGTGAAAATATCCACTAAATGAGGGAATAATATGTGTGAGGTTACCCCAGGAGAGTTCTAAATGTGTGTGGGTAGAATATATATCCCACGGGGGTAAAATTGAAAAAAGTTTAACATTTTGTTTTTTTTGGACTTAGTCATTTTTCCGGCGTTTATCAGATTTTCTGATAGGGGAAATGTCAGTGAGCATACCAATTTCAGTTCCACAGCGATTCGCCCAATGAGTCCTTGATATTTAGTCGTTTTCAGCCAATTTTCTGGATTTTTGAAAATTTCACTTTTTTGTGAAAATATCCACTAAATGAGGGAATAATATGTGTGAGGGTACCCCAGGAGAGTTCCAAATGTGTGTGGGTAGAATATATATCCCACGGGGGTAAATTGAAAAAAGTTTAAAAAAAATTTTTTTTGGACTTAGTCATTTTTCCGGCGTTTATCAGACTTTCAGATAGGGAAAATGTCAGTGAGCGTTCTGATTTCAGTTACAGAGCGTTTCGCCCAATGAGTCCTTGATATTTAGTCGTTTTCAACCAATTTTCTATATTTTTGAAAATGTCTCTTTTTTGTGAAAATATCCACTAAATGAGGGAATAATATGTGTGAGGGTACCCCAGGAGAGTTCCAAATGTGTGTGGGTAGAATATATATATCCCATGGGGGTAAATTGAGAAAAGTTTTAAAAAAAAAATTATTTTGGACTTAGTCATTTTTCCGGCGTTTATCAGATTTTCAGATAGGGGAAATGTCAGTGAGCATTCCGATTTCAGTTCCAGAGCGATTCGCCCAATGAGTCCTTGATATTTAGTCGTTTTCAGCCAATTTTCTGGATTTTTGAAAATTTCACTTTTTTGTGAAAATATCCACTAAATGAGGGAATAATATGTGTGAGGTTACCCCAGGAGAGTTCCAAATGTGTGTGGGTAGAATATATATCCCACGGGGGTAAAATTGAAAAAAGTTGAAATTTTTTTTTTTTTGGACTTAGTCATTTTTCCGGCGTTTATCAGAATTTCAGATAGGGGAAATGTCAGTGAGCATTTCGATTTCAGTTCCAGAGCGATTCGCCCCATGAGTCCTTGATATTTAGTCGTTTTCAGCCAATTTTCTGGATTTTTGAAAATTTCACTTTTTTGTGAAAATATCCACTAAATGAGGGAATAATATGTGTGAGGTTACCCCAGGAGAGTTCCAAATGTGTGTGAGTAGAATATATATCCCACGGGGGTAAAATTGAAAAAAGTTTAACATTTTGTTTTTTTTGGACTTAGTCATTTTTCCGGCGTTTATCAGATTTTCTGATAGGGGAAATGTCAGTGAGCATACCAATTTCAGTTCCACAGCGTTTCGCCCAATGAGTCCTTGATATTTAGTCGTTTTCAGCCAATTTTCTGGATTTTTGAAAATGTCACTTTTTTGTGAAAATATCCACTAAATGAGGGAATAATATGTGTTAGGTTATACCCCAGGAGAGTTCCAAATGTGTGTGGGTAGAATATATATCCCACGGGGGTAAAATTGAAAAAAGTTGAACATTTTGTTTTTTTTGGACTTAGTCATTTTTCCGGCGTTTATCAGACTTTCAGATAGGGGAAATGTCAGTGAGCGTTCCGCTTTCAGTTCCAGAGCGATTCGCCCAAAGAGTCCTTGATATTTAGTCGTTTTCAGCCAATTTTCTGGATTATTGAAAATTTCACTTTTTTGTGAAAATATCCACTAAATGAGGGAATAATATGTGTGAGGGTACCCCAGGAGAGTTCCAAATGTGTGTGGGTAGAACATATATCCCACGGGGGTAAAATTGAAAAAAGTTGAAAAAATTTTTTTTTTTGGACTTAGTCATTTTTCCGGCGTTTATCAGACTTTCAGATAGGGGAAATGTCAGTGAGCGTTCTGATTTCAGTTACAGAGCGTTTCACCCAATGAGTCCTTGATATTTAGTCGTTTTCAGACAATTTTCTGGATTTTTGAAAATTTCAATTTTTTGTGAAAATATCCACTAAATGAGGGAATAATATGTGTGAGGGTACCCCAGGAGAGTTCCAAATGTGTGTGGGTAGAACATATATCCCACGGGGGTAAAATTGAAAAAAGTTGAAAAAAATTTTTTTTTTGGACTTAGTCATTTTTCCGGCGTTTATCAGACTTTCAGATAGGGGAAATGTCAGTGAGCGTTCCGATTTCAGTTCCAGATCGATTCGCCCGATGAGTCCTTGATATTTAGTCGTTTTCAGCCAATTTTCTGGATTTTTGAAAGTTTCACTTTTTTGTGAAAATATCCACTAAATGTTGGAATAATATGTGTGAGGGTACCCCAGGAGAGTTCCAAATGTGTGTGGGTAGAACATATATCCCACGGGGGTAAAATTGAAAAAAGTTGAAAAAATTTTTTTTTTTGGACTTAGTCATTTTTCCGGCGTTTATCAGACTTTCAGATAGGGGAAATGTCAGTGAGCGTTCTGATTTCAGTTACAGAGCGTTTCGCCCAATGAGTCCTTGATATTTAGTCGTTTTCAGCCAATTTTCTGGATTTTTGAAAATGTCACTTTTTTGTGAAAATATCCACTAAATGAGGGAATAATATGTGTGAGGGTACCACAGGAGAGTTCCAAATGTGTGTGGGTAGAATATATATCCCACGGGGGTAAATTGAAAAAAGTTTTAAAAAAATTTTTTTTGGACTTAGTCATTTTTTCGGCGTTAATCAGACTTTCAGATAGGGGAAATGTCAGTGAGCATACCAATTTCAGTTCCAGAGCGATTCGCCCAATGAGTCCTTGATATTTAGTCATTTTCAGCCAATTTTCTGGATTTTTGAAAATTTCACTTTTTTGTGAAAATATCTACTAAATGAGGGAATAATATGTGTGAGGGTACCACAGGAGAGTTCCAAATGTGTGTGGGTAGAATATATATCCCACGGGGCTAAAATAAAAAAAAAAGTTGAAAAAAATTTTTTTTTGGACTTAGTCATTTTTCCGGCGTTTATCAGACTTTCAGATAGGGGAAATGTCAGTGAGCGTTCTGATTTCAGTTACAGAGCGTTTCACCCAATGAGTCCTTGATATTTAGTCGTTTTCAGACAATTTTCTGGATTTTTGAAAATTTCAATTTTTTGTGAAAATATCCACTAAATGAGGGAATAATATGTGTGAGGGTACCCCAGGAGAGTTCCAAATGTGTGTGGGTAGAACATATATCCCACGGGGGTAAAATTGAAAAAAGTTGAAAAAAATTTTTTTTTTGGACTTAGTCATTTTTCCGGCGTTTATCAGACTTTCAGATAGGGGAAATGTCAGTGAGCGTTCCGATTTCAGTTCCAGATCGATTCGCCCGATGAGTCCTTGATATTTAGTCGTTTTCAGCCAATTTTCTGGATTTTTGAAAGTTTCACTTTTTTGTGAAAATATCCACTAAATGTTGGAATAATATGTGTGAGGGTACCCCAGGAGAGTTCCAAATGTGTGTGGGTAGAACATATATCCCACGGGGGTAAAATTGAAAAAAGTTGAAAAAATTTTTTTTTTTGGACTTAGTCATTTTTCCGGCGTTTATCAGACTTTCAGATAGGGGAAATGTCAGTGAGCGTTCTGATTTCAGTTACAGAGCGTTTCGCCCAATGAGTCCTTGATATTTAGTCGTTTTCAGCCAATTTTCTGGATTTTTGAAAATGTCACTTTTTTGTGAAAATATCCACTAAATGAGGGAATAATATGTGTGAGGGTACCACAGGAGAGTTCCAAATGTGTGTGGGTAGAATATATATCCCACGGGGGTAAATTGAAAAAAGTTTTAAAAAAATTTTTTTTGGACTTAGTCATTTTTTCGGCGTTAATCAGACTTTCAGATAGGGGAAATGTCAGTGAGCATACCAATTTCAGTTCCAGAGCGATTCGCCCAATGAGTCCTTGATATTTAGTCATTTTCAGCCAATTTTCTGGATTTTTGAAAATTTCACTTTTTTGTGAAAATATCTACTAAATGAGGGAATAATATGTGTGAGGGTACCACAGGAGAGTTCCAAATGTGTGTGGGTAGAATATATATCCCACGGGGCTAAAATAAAAAAAAAAGTTGAAAAAAATTTTTTTTTGGACTTAGTCATTTTTCCGGCGTTTATCAGACTTTCAGATAGGGCAAATGTCAGTGAGCATTCCGATTTCAGTTCCAGAGCGATTCGCCCAATGAGTCCTTGATATTTAGTCGTTTTCAGACAATTTTCTGGATTTTTGAAAATTTCAATTTTTTGTGAAAATATCCACTAAATGAGGGAATAATATGTGTGAGGGTACCCCAGGAGAGTTCCAAATGTGTGTGGGTAGAACATATATCCCACGGGGGTAAAATTGAAAAAAGTTGAAATTTTTTTTTTTTTGGACTTAGTCATTTTTCCGGCATTTATCAGACTTTCAGATAGGGGAAATGTCAGTGAGCGTTCTAATTTCAGTTACAGAGCGTTTCGCCCAATGAGTCCTTGATATTTAGTCGTTTTCAGCCAATTTTCTGGATTTTTGAAAATGTCACTTTTTTGTGAAAATATCCTCTAAATGTTGGAATAATATGTGTGAGGGTACCCCAGGAGAGTTCCAAATGTGTGTGGGTAGAACATAAATCCCACGGGGGTAAAATTGAAAAAAGTTGAAAAAAATTTTTTTTTTGGACTTAGTCATTTTTCCGGCGTTTATCAGACTTTCAGATAGGGGAAATGTCAGTGAGCGGTCCGATTTCAGTTCCAGAGCGATTCGCCCAATGAGTCCTTGATATTTAGTCGTTTTCAGCCAATTTTCTGGATTTTTGAAAGTTTCACTTTTTTTGTGAAAATATCCACTAAATGTTGGAATAATATGTGTGAGGGTACCACAGGAGAGTTCCAAATGTGTGTGGGTAGAATATATATCCCACGGGGGTAAAATTGAAAAAAGTTGAACATTTTTTTTTTTTGGACTTAGTCATTTTTCCGGCGTTTATCAGACTTTCAGATAGGGGAAATGTCAGTGAGCATACCGATTTCAGTTCCAGAGCGATTCGCCCAAGGAGTCCTTGATATTTAGTCGTTTTCAGCCAATTTTCTGGATTTTTGAAAATTTCACTTTTTTGTGAAAATATCCACTAAATGAGGGAATAATATGTGTGAGGTTGCCCCAGGAGAGTTCCAAATATGTGTAGGTAGAATATATATCCCATGGGGGTAAAATTGAAAAAAGTTTAAAAAAATTTTTTTTTGGACTTAGTCATTTTTCCGGCGTTTATCAGACTTTCAGATAGGGGAAATGTCAGTGAGCGTTCCGATTTCAGTTCCAGAGCGATTCGCCCAATTAGTCCTTGATATTTAGTCGTTTTCAGCCAATTTTCTGGATTTTTGAAAATTTCACTTTTTGTGAAAATATCCACTAAATGAGGGAATAATATGTGTGAGGGTACCCCAGGAGAGTTCCAAATGTGTGTGGGTAGAATGTATATCCCACGGGGCTAAAATTGAAAAAAGTTGAACATTTTTTTTTTTTGGACTTAGTCATTTTTCCGGCGTTTATCAGACTTTCAGATAGGGGAAACGTCAGTGAGCGTTCTGATTTCAGTTCCAGAGCGATTCGCCCAATGAGTCCTTGATAGTCGTTTTCAGCCAATTTTCTGGATTTTTGAAAATTTCACTTTTTTGTGAAAATATCCACTAAATGAGGGAATAATATGTGTGAGGGTACCCCAGGAGAGTTCCAAATGTGTGTGGGTAGAATATATATCCCACGGGGGTAAATTGAAAAAAGTTTTAAAAAAATTTTTTTTGGACTTAGTCATTTTACCGGCGTTTATCAGACTTTCAGATAGGGAAATGTCAGTGAGCATACTTATTTCAGTTCCAGAGCGATTCGCCCAATGAGTCCTTGATATTTAGTCGTTTTCAGACAATTTTCTGGATTTTTGAAAGTTTCACTTTTTTGTCAAAATATCCACTAAATGAGGGAATAATATGTGTGAGGGTACCCCAGGAGAAATCCAAATGTGTGTAGGTAGAATATATATCCCACAAGGGTAAAATTGAAAAAAGTTGAAAAAAAATTTTTTTTGGACTTATTCAGTTTTCCGGCGTTTATCAGACTTTCAGATAGGGGAAATGTCAGTGAGGGTTCGGATTTCAGTTCCAGAGCGATTCGCCCAATGAGTCTTTGATATTTAGTCGTTTTCAGCCAATATTTTGGATTTTTGAAAATTTCACTTTTTTGTGAAAATATCCACTAAATGAGGAAATAATATGTGTGAGGTTACTCCAGGAGAGCTCCAAATGTGTGTGGGTAGAATATATATCCCACGGGGCTAAAATTGAAAAAAGTTTTAAAAATTTTTTTTTTGGACTTAGTCAATTTCCGGCGTTTATCAGACTTTCAGATAGGCCAAATGTCAGTGAGCATTCCGATTTAAGTTCCACAGCGATTCGCCCAATGAGTCTTTGATATTTAGTAGTTTTCAGCCAATTTTCTGGATTTTTGAAAATTTCACTTTTTTGTGAAAATATCCACTAAATGAGGGAATAATATGTGTGAGGGTACCCCAGGAGAGTTCCAAATGTGTGTAGGTAGAATATATATCCCACGGGGGTAAAATTGAAAAAAGTTGAAAAAAATTTTTTTTTGGACTTAGTCATTTTTCCGGCGTTTATCAGACTTTCAGATAGGGCAAATGACAGTGAGCATTCCGATTTCAGTTCCAGAGCGATTCGCCCAATGAGTCCTTGATATTTATTCGTTTTCAGCCAATTTTCTGGATTTTTGAAAATGTCACTTTTTTGTGAAAATATCCACTAAATGAGGGAATAATATGTGTGAGGGTACCCCAGGAGAGTTCCAAATGTGTGTAGGTAGAATATATATCCCACGGGGGAAAACTGAAAAAAGTTTAAAAAATTTTTTTTTTCGACTTAGTCATTTTTCCGGCGTTTATCAGACTTTCAGATAGGGGAAATGTCAGTGAGCATTCCTATTTCAGTTCCAGAGCGATTCGCCCAATGAGTCCTTGATATTTAGTCGTTTTCAGCCAATTTTCTAGATTTTTGAAAATTTCACTTTTTTGTGAAAATATCCACTAAATGAGGGAATAATATGTGTGAGGTTACCCCAGGAGAGTTCCAAATGTGTGTGGGTAGAATATATATCCCACGGGGCTAAAATTGAAAAAAGTTTTAAAAAATTTTTTTTTGGACTTAGTCAATTTCCGGCGTTTATCAGACTTTCAGATAGGCCAAATGTCAGTGAGCATTCCGATTTAAGTTCCACAGCGATTCGCCCAATGAGTCTTTGATATTTAGTAGTTTTCAGCCAATTTTCTGGATTTTTGAAAATTTCACTTTTTTGTGAAAATATCCACTAAATGAGGGAATAATATGTGTGAGGGTACCCCAGGAGAGTTCCAAATGTGTGTAGGTAGAATATATATCCCACAAGGGTAAAATTGAAAAAAGTTGAAAAAAAATTTTTTTTGGACTTATTCATTTTTCCGGCGTTTATCAGACTTTCAGATAGGGGAAATGTCAGTGAGGGTTCGGATTTCAGTTCCAGAGCGATTCGCCCAATGAGTCTTTGATATTTAGTCGTTTTCAGCCAATATTTTGGATTTTTTAAAATTTCACTTTTTTGTGAAAATATCCACTAAATGAGGGAATAATATGTGTGAGGGTACCCAAGGAGAGTTCCAAATGTGTGTGGGTAGAATATATATCCGACGGGGGTAAATTGAAAAAAGTTAAAAAAAATTTTTTTTTGGACTTAGTCATTTTACCGGCGTTTATCAGACTTTCAGATATGGGAAATGTCAGTGAGCATACCAATTTCAGTTCCAGAGCGATTCGCCCAATGAGTCCTTGATATTTAGTCGTTTTCAGCCAATTTTCTGGATTTTTGAAAATTTCACTTTTTTATGAAAATATCCACTAAATGAGGTAATAATATGTGTGAGGTTACCCCAGGAGAGTTCCAAATGTGTGTGGGTAGAATATATATCCCACGGGGGTAAAATTGAAAAAAGTTGAAAATTTTTTTTTTTTGGACTTAGTCATTTTTCCGGGTTTATCAGACTTTCAGAGAGGGCAAATGTCAGTGAGGGTTCGGATTTCAGTTCCAGAGCGATTCGCCCAATGTGTCCTTGGTATTTAGTCGTTTTCAGCCAATATTTTGGATTTTTTAATATTTCACTTTTTGTGAAGATATCCACTAAATGAGGGAATAATATGTGTGAGGGTACCCCAGGAGAGTTCCAAAGGTGTGTACGTAGAATACATATCCCACGGGGGTAAAATAGAAAAAAGTTGAAAAAAATTTTTTATTCGACTTAGTCATTTTTCCGGCGTTTATCAGACTTTCAGATAGGGGAAATGTCAGTGAGCGTTCCGATTTCAGTTCCAGAGCAATTCGCCCAATGAGTCCTTGATATTTTGACGTTTTCAGCCAATTTTCTGAATTTTTGAAAATTTCAATTTTTTATGAAAATATCCACTAAATGAGGGAATAATATGTTTGAGGGTACCACAGGAGAGTTCCAAATGTGTGTGGGTAGAATACCACAGGGCTAAAATTGAAAAAAGTTCAAAAAAAATTTTTTGGGGACTTAGTCATTTTTCCGGCGTTTATCAGACTTTCAGACAGGGGAAATGTCAGTGAGCGTTCCGATTTCAGTTCCAGAGCGATTCGCCCAATGTGTCCTTGATATTTAGTCGTTTTCAGCCAATACTTTGGATTTTTGAAAATTTCACTTTTTTGTGAAAATATCCACTAAATGAGGGAATAATATGTGTGAGGGTACCACAGGAGAGTTCCAAATGTGTGTGGGTAGAATATATATCCCACGGGGGTAAATTGAAAAAAGTTTTAAAAAAATTTTTTTTGGACTTAGTCATTTTTCCGGCGTTTATCAGACTTTCAGAGAGGGGAAATGTCAGTGAGCATTCCGATTTCAGTTCCAGAGCGATTCGCCCAATGAGTCCTTGATATTTAGTCGTTTTCAGCCAAATTTCTGGATTTTTGAAAATTTCACTTTTTTGTGAAAATATCCACTAAATGAGGGAATAATATGTGTGAGGGTACCCCAGGAGAGTTCCAAATGTGTGTACGTAGAATACATATCCCACGGGGGTAAAATAGAAAAAAGTTGAAAAAAATTTTTTTTTGCACTTAGTCATTTTTTCGGCGTTTATCAGACTTTCAGATAGGGGAGATGTCAGTGAGGGTTCGGATTTCAGTTCCAGAGCGATTCGGCCAATGTGTCCTTGATATTTAGTCGTTTTCAGCCAATATTTTGGATTTTTGAAAATTTCACTTTTTTGTGAAAATATCCACTAAATGAGGGAATAATATGTGTGAGGGTACCCCAGGAGAGCTCCAAAGGTGTGTACGTAGAATACATATCCCACGGGGGTAAAATAGAAAAAAGTTGAAAAACATTTTTTTTTTGGACTTAGTCATTTTTTCGGCATTTATCAGACTTTCAGATAAGGGAAATGTCAGTGAATGTTCTGATTTCAGTTCCAGAGCGATTCGCCCTATGAGTCCTTGATATTTAGTCGTTTTCAGCCAATTTTCTGGATTTTTGAAAATTTCACTTTTTTGTGAAAATATCCACTAAATGAGGTAATAATATGTGTGAGGGTACCACAGGAGAGTTCCAAATGTGTGTGGGTAGAATATATATCCCACGGGGGTAAATTGAAAAAAGTTTAAAAAAAATTTTTTTTGGACTTAGTCATTTTCCAGCGTTTATCAGACTTTCAGATAGGGGAAATGTCAGTGAGCATACCAATTTCAGTTCCAGAGCGATTCGCCCAATGAGTCCTTGATATTTAGTCGTTTTCAGCCAATTTTCTGGATTTTTGAAAATTTCACTTTTTTGTGAAAATATCCACTAAATGAGGGAATAATATGTGTGAGGGTACCAGAGGAGAGTTCCAAATGTCTGTAGGTAGAATATATATCCCACGGGGGTAAAGTTGAAAAAAGTTGAAAAACATTTTTTTTTGGACTTAGTCATTTTTCCGGCGTTTTTCAGACTTTCAGATAGGAGAAATGTCAGTGAGCGTTCCGATTTCAATTCCAGAGCAATTCGCCCAATGAGTCCTTGATATTTAGTCGTTTTCAGCCAATTTTCTGGATTTTTGAAAATTTCACTTTTTTATGAAAATATCCACTAAATGAGGGAATAATATGTGTGAGGGTACCACAGAAGAGTTCCAAATGTCTGTGGGTAGAATATACAGTACAGACCAAAAGTTTGGACACACCTTCTCATTTAAAGATTTTTCTGTATTTTCATGACTATGAAAATTGTACATTCACACTGAAGGCATCAAAACTATGAATTAACACATGTGGAATTATATACTTAACAAAAAAGTGTGAAACTACTGAAAATATGTCTTATATTCTAGGTTCTTCAAAGTAGCCACCTTTTGCTTTGATGACTGCTTTGCACACTCTTGGCATTCTCTTGATGAGCTTCAAGAGGTAGTCACTGGAAATGGTCTTCCAACAATCTTGAAGGAGTTCCCAGAGATGCTTAGCACTTGTTGGCCCTTTTGCCTTCACTCTGCGGTCCAGCTCACCCCAAACCATCTCAATTGGGTTCAGGTCTGTTGACTGTGGAGGCCAGGTCATCTGGCGTAGCACCCCATCACTCTCCTTCTTGGTCAAATAGCCCTTACACAGCCTGGAGGTGTGTTTGGGGTTATTGTCCTGCTGAAATATAAATGATGGTCCAACTAAACGCAAACCGGAAGGAATAGCATGCCGCTGCAAGATGCTGTGGTGGCCATGCTGATTCAGTATGCCTTCAATTTTGAATAAATCCCCAACAGTGTCACCAGCAAAGCACCCCCACACCATCACACCTCCTCCTCCATGTTTCACGGTGGGAACCAGGCATGTAGAGTCCATCCGTTCACCTTTTCTGTGTCGCACAAATACACGGTGGTTGGAACAAAAGATCTCAAATTTGGACTCATCAGACCAAAGCACAGATTTCCACTGGTCTAATGTCCATTTCTTGTGTTCTTTAGCCCAAACAAGTCTCTTCTGCTTGTTGCCTGTCCTTAGCAGTGGTTTCCTAGCAGCTATTTTACCATGAAGGCCTGCTGCACAAAGTCTCCTCTTAACAGTTGTTGTAGAGATGTGTCTGCTGCTAGAACTCTGTGTGGCATTGACCTAGTCTCTAATCTGAGCTGCTGTTAACCTGCAATTTCTGAGGCTGGTGACTTTGATAAACTTATCCTCAGAAGCAGAGTTGACTCTTGGTCTTCCTTTCCTGGGGCGGTCCTCATGTGATCCAGTTTCTTTGTAGCGCTTGATGGTTTTTGCAACTGCACTTGGGGACACTTTCAAAGTTTTCCCAATTTTTCGCACTGACTGACCTTCATTTCTTAAAGTAATGATGGCCACTTGTTTTTCTTTACTTAGCTGCTTTTTTCTTACCATAATACAAATTCTAACAGTCTATTCAGTAGGACTATCAGCTGTGTATCCACCTGACTTCTGCACAACACAACTGATGGTCCCAACCCCATTTATAAGGCAAGAAATCCCACTTATTAAACCTGACAGGGCACACCTGTGAAGTGAAAACCATTTCTGGTGACTACCTCTTGAAGCTCATCAAGAGAATGCCAAGAGTGTGCAAAGCAGTCATCAAAGCAAAAGGTGGCTACTTTGAAGAACCTAGAATATAAGACATATTTTCAGTAGTTTCACACTTTTTTGTTAAGTATATAATTCCACATGTGTTAATTCATAGTTTTGATGCCTTCAGTGTTAATGTACAATTTTCATAGTCATGAAAATACAGAAAAATCTTTAAATGAGAAGGTGTGTCCAAACTTTTGGTCTGTACTGTATATCCCACGGGGGAAATTGAAAAAAGTTTTTAAAACATTTTTTTTGGACTTAGTCATTTTTCCGGCGTTTATCAGACTTTCAGAGAGGGGAAATGTCAGTGAGCATTCCGATTTCAGTTCCAGAGCGATTCGCCCAATGAGTCCTTGATATTTAGTCGTTTTCAGCCAATTTTCTGGATTTTTGAAAGTTTCACTTTTTTGTGAAAATATCCACTAAATGAGGGAATAATATGTGTGAGGGAACCCCAGGAGAATTCCAAATGTGTGTAGGTAGAATATATATCCCACAAGGGTAAAATTGAAAAAAGTTGAAAAAAAATTTTTTTTGGACTTATTCATTTTTCCGGCGTTTATCAGACTTTCAGATAGGGGAAATGTCAGTGAGGGTTCGGATTTCAGTTCCAGAGCGATTCGCCCAATGAGTCTTTGATATTTAGTCGTTTTCAGCCAATATTTTGGATTTTTTAAAATTTCACTTTTTTGTGAAAATATCCACTAAATGAGGGAATAATATGTGTGAGGGTACCCAAGGAGAGTTCCAATTGTGTGTGGGTAGAATATATATCCCACGGGGGTAAATTGAAAAAAGTTTAAAAAAAATTTTTTTTGGACTTAGTCATTTTACCGGCGTTTATCAGACTTTCAGATATGGGAAATGTCAGTGAGCATACCAATTTCAGTTCCAGAGCGATTCGCCCAATGAGTCCTTGATATTTAGTCGTTTTCAGCCAATTTTCTGGATTTTTGAAAATTTCACTTTTTTATGAAAATATCCACTAAATGAGGGAATAATATGTGTGAGGTTACCCCAGGAGAGTTCCAAATGTGTGTGGGTAGAATATATATCCCACGGGGGTAAAATTGAAAAAAGTTGAAAATTTTGTTTTTTTGGACTTAGTCATTTTTCCGGCGTTTATCAGACTTTCAGATAGGGAAAATGTCAGTGAGCATTCCGATTTCAGTTCCAGAGCGATTCGCCCAATGAGTCCTTGATATTTAGTCGTTTTCAGCCAATTTTCTAGATTTTTGAAAGTTTCACTTTTTTGTGAAAATATCCACTAAATGAGGGAATAATATGTGTGAGGGTACCACAGGAGAGCTCCAAATGTGTGTGGGTAGAAAATATATCCCACGGGGCTAAAATTGAAAAAAGTTTAAATAAATTTTTTTTGGACTTAGTCATTTTTCCGGGTTTATCAGACTTTCAGAGAGGGCAAATGTCAGTGAGGGTTCGGATTTCAGTTCCAGAGCGATTCGCCCAATGTGTCCTTGGTATTTAGTCGTTTTCAGCCAATATTTTGGATTTTTTAATATTTCACTTTTTTGTGAAGATATCCACTAAATGAGGGAATAATATGTGTGAGGGTACCCCAGGAGAGTTCCAAAGGTGTGTACGTAGAATACATATCCCACGGGGGTAAAATAGAAAAAAGTTGAAAAAAATTTTTTATTCGACTTAGTCATTTTTCCGGCGTTTATCAGACTTTCAGATAGGTCAAATGTCAGTGAGCGTTCCGATTTCAGTTCCAGAGCAATTCGCCCAATGAGTCCTTGATATTTTGTCGTTTTCAGCCAATTTTCTGAATTTTTGAAAATTTCAATTTTTTATGAAAATATCCACTAAATGAGGGAATAATATGTTTGAGGGTACCACACTAGAGTTCCAAATGTGTGTGGGTAGAATATATATACCACGGGGCTAAAATTGAAAAAAGTTCAAAAAAAATTTTTTTGGGACTTAGTCATTTTTCCGGCGTTTATCAGACTTTCAGACAGGGGAAATGTCAGTGAGCGTTCCGATTTCAGTTCCAGATCGATTCGCCCAATGTGTCCTTGATATTTAGTCGTTTTCAGCCAATATTTTGGATTTTTGAAAATTTCACTTTTTTGTGAAAATATCCACTAAATGAGGGAATAATATGTGTGAGGGTACCACAGGAGAGTTCCAAATGTGTGTGGGTAGAATATATATCCCACGGGGGTAAATTGAAAAAAGTTTGAAAAAAATTTTTTTTGGACTTAGTCATTTTTCCGGCGTTTATCAGACTTTCAGAGAGGGGAAATGTCAGTGAGCATTCCTATTTCAGTTCCAGAGCGATTCGCCCAATGAGTCCTTGATATTTAGTCGTTTTCAGCCAATTTTCTAGATTTTTGAAAATTTCACTTTTTTGTGAAAATATCCACTAAATGAGGGAATAATATGTGTGAGGGTACCACAGAAGAGTTCCAAATGTCTGTGGGTAGAATATACAGTACAGACCAAAAGTTTGGACACACCTTCTCATTTAAAGATTTTTCTGTATTTTCATGACTATGAAAATTGTACATTCACACTGAAGGCATCAAAACTATGAATTAACACATGTGGAATTATATACTTAACAAAAAAGTGTGAAACTACTGAAAATATGTCTTATATTCTAGGTTCTTCAAAGTAGCCACCTTTTGCTTTGATGACTGCTTTGCACACTCTTGGCATTCTCTTGATGAGCTTCAAGAGGTAGTCACTGGAAATGGTCTTCCAACAATCTTGAAGGAGTTCCCAGAGATGCTTAGCACTTGTTGGCCCTTTTGCCTTCACTCTGCGGTCCAGCTCACCCCAAACCATCTCAATTGGGTTCAGGTCTGGTGACTGTGGAGGCCAGGTCATCTGGCGTAGCACCCCATCACTCTCCTTCTTGGTCAAATAGCCCTTACACAGCCTGGAGGTGTGTTTGGGGTTATTGTCCTGCTGAAATATAAATGATGGTCCAACTAAACGCAAACCGGAAGGAATAGCATGCCGCTGCAAGATGCTGTGGTAGCCATGCTGATTCAGTATGCCTTCAATTTTGAATAAATCCCCAACAGTGTCACCAGCAAAGCACCCCCACACCATCACACCTCCTCCTCCATGTTTCACGGTGGGAACCAGGCATGTAGAGTCCATCCGTTCACCTTTTCTGTGTCGCACAAATACACGGTGGTTGGAACAAAAGATCTCAAATTTGGACTCATCAGACCAAAGCACAGATTTCCACTGGTCTAATGTCCATTTCTTGTGTTCTTTAGCCCAAACAAGTCTCTTCTGCTTGTTGCCTGTCCTTAGCAGTGGTTTCCTAGCAGCTATTTTACCATGAAGGCCTGCTGCACAAAGTCTCCTCTTAACAGTTGTTGTAGAGATGTGTCTGCTGCTAGAACTCTGTGTGGCATTGACCTAGTCTCTAATCTGAGCTGCTGTTAACCTGCAATTTCTGAGGCTGGTGACTTTGATAAACTTATCCTCAGAAGCAGAGTTGACTCTTGGTCTTCCTTTCCTGGGGCGGTCCTCATGTGATCCAGTTTCTTTGTAGCGCTTGATGGTTTTTGCAACTGCACTTGGGGACACTTTCAAAGTTTTCCCAATTTTTCGCACTGACTGACCTTCATTTCTTAAAGTAATGATGGCCACTTGTTTTTCTTTACTTAGCTGCTTTTTTCTTACCATAATACAAATTCTAACAGTCTATTCAGTAGGACTATCAGCTGTGTATCCACCTGACTTCTGCACAACACAACTGATGGTCCCAACCCCATTTATAAGGCAAGAAATCCCACTTATTAAACCTGACAGGGCACACCTGTGAAGTGAAAACCATTTCTGGTGACTACCTCTTGAAGCTCATCAAGAGAATGCCAAGAGTGTGCAAAGCAGTCATCAAAGCAAAAGGTGGCTACTTTGAAGAACCTAGAATATAAGACATATTTTCAGTAGTTTCACACTTTTTTGTTAAGTATATAATTCCACATGTGTTAATTCATAGTTTTGATGCCTTCAGTGTTAATGTACAATTTTCATAGTCATGAAAATACAGAAAAATCTTTAAATGAGAAGGTGTGTCCAAACTTTTGGTCTGTACTGTATATCCCACGGGGGAAATTGAAAAAAGTTTAAAAAAAATTTTTTTTGGACTTACTCATTTTTCCGGCGTTTATCAGACTTTCAGATAGGGGAAATGTGAGTGAGGGTTCGGATTTCAGTTCCAGAGCGATTCGCCCAATGAGTCTTTGATATTTAGTCGTTTTCAGCCAATATTTTGGATTTTTTAAAATTTCACTTTTTTGTGAAAATATCCACTAAATGAGGGAATAATATGTGTTGAGGGTACCACAGGAGAGTTCCAAATGTGTGTGGGTAGAAAATATATCCCACGGGGCTAAAATTGAAAAAAGTTTAAATAAATTTTTTTTGGACTTAGTCATTTTTCCGGGTTTATCAGACTTTCAGAGAGGCAAATGTCAGTGAGGGTTCGGATTTCAGTTCCAGAGCGATTCGCCCAATGTGTCCTTGGTATTTAGTCGTTTTCAACCAATATTTTGGATTTTTTAATATTTCACTTTTTTGTGAAGATATCCACTAAATGAGGGAATAATATGTGTGAGGGTACCCCAGGAGAGTTCCAAAGGTGTGTACGTAGAATACATATCCCATGGGGGTAAAATAGAAAAAAGTTGAAAAAATTTTTTTATTCGACTTAGTCATTTTTCCGGCGTTTATCAGACTTTCAGATAGGGGAAATGTCAGTGAGCGTTCCGATTTCAGTTCCAGAGCAATTCGCCCAATGAGTCCTTGATATTTTGTCGTTTTCAGCCAATTTTCTGAATTTTTGAAAATTTCAATTTTTTATGAAAATATCCACTAAATGAGGGAATAATATGTTTGAGGGTACCACACTAGAGTTCCAAATGTGTGTGGGTAGAATATATATACCACGGGGCTAAAATTGAAAAAAGTTCAAAAAAAAATTTTTTGGGACTTAGTCATTTTTCCGGCGTTTATCAGACTTTCAGACAGGGGAAATGTCAGTGAGCGTTCCGATTTCAGTTCCAGATCGATTCGCCCAATGTGTCCTTGATATTTAGTCGTTTTCAGCCAATATTTTGGATTTTTGAAAATTTCACTTTTTTGTGAAAATATCCACTAAATGAGGGAATAATATGTGTGAGGTTACCCCAGGAGAGTTCCAAATATGTGTGGGTAGAATATATATCCCACGGGGGTAAATTGAAAAAAGTTGAAAAAAATTTTTTTTTCGACTTATTCAGTTTTCCGGCGTTTATCAGACTTTCAGATAGGGGAAATGTCAGTGAGGGTTCGGATTTCAGTTCCAGAGCGATTAGCCCAATGAGTCTTTGATATTTAGTCGTTTTCAGCCAATATTTGGATTTTTGAAAATTTCACTTTTTTGTGAAAATATCCACTAAATGAGGGAATAATATGTGTGAGGTTACCCCAGGAGAGTTCCAAATGTGTGTAGGTAGAAAATATATCCCATGGGGGTAAAATTGAAAAAAGTTGTAAAAAAAATTTTTTTGGACTTAGTCATTTTTCCGGCGTTTATCAGACTTTCAGATAGGGGAAATGTCAGTGAGCATACCAATTTCAGTTCCAGAGCGATTCGCCCAATGAGTCCTTGATATTTAGTCGTTTTCAGCCAATTTTCTGGATTTTTGAAAATTTCACTTTTTTGTGAAAATATCCACTAAATGAGGGAATAATATGTGTGAGGGTACCCCAGGAGAGTTCCAAATGTCTGTAGGTAGAATATATATCCCACGGGGGTAAAGTTGAAAAAAGTTGAAAAACATTTTTTTTTGGACTTAGTCATTTTTCCGGCGTTTATCAGACTTTCAGATAGGAGAAATGTCAGTGAGCGTTCCGATTTCAATTCCAGAGCAATTCGCCCAATGAGTCCTTGATATTTAGTCGTTTTCAGCCAATTTTCTGGATTTTTGAAAATTTCACTTTTTTATGAAAATATCCACTAAATGAGGGAATAATATGTGTGAGGGTACCACAGAAGAGTTCCAAATGTCTGTGGGTAGAATATACAGTACAGACCAAAAGTTTGGACACACCTTCTCATTTAAAGATTTTTCTGTATTTTCATGACTATGAAAATTGTACATTCACACTGAAGGCATCAAAACTATGAATTAACACATGTGGAATTATATACTTAACAAAAAAGTGTGAAACTACTGAAAATATGTCTTATATTCTAGGTTCTTCAAAGTAGCCACCTTTTGCTTTGATGACTGCTTTGCACACTCTTGGCATTCTCTTGATGAGCTTCAAGAGGTAGTCACTGGAAATGGTCTTCCAACAATCTTGAAGGAGTTCCCAGAGATGCTTAGCACTTGTTGGCCCTTTTGCCTTCACTCTGCGGTCCAGCTCACCCCAAACCATCTCAATTGGGTTCAGGTCTGGTGACTGTGGAGGCCAGGTCATCTGGCGTAGCACCCCATCACTCTCCTTCTTGGTCAAATAGCCCTTACACAGCCTGGAGGTGTGTTTGGGGTTATTGTCCTGCTGAAATATAAATGATGGTCCAACTAAACGCAAACCGGAAGGAATAGCATGCCGCTGCAAGATGCTGTGGTAGCCATGCTGATTCAGTATGCCTTCAATTTTGAATAAATCCCCAACAGTGTCACCAGCAAAGCACCCCCACACCATCACACCTCCTCCTCCATGTTTCACGGTGGGAACCAGGCATGTAGAGTCCATCCGTTCACCTTTTCTGTGTCGCACAAATACACGGTGGTTGGAACAAAAGATCTCAAATTTGGACTCATCAGACCAAAGCACAGATTTCCACTGGTCTAATGTCCATTTCTTGTGTTCTTTAGCCAAAACAAGTCTCTTCTGCTTGTTGCCTGTCCTTAGCAGTGGTTTCCTAGCAGCTATTTTACCATGAAGGCCTGCTGCACAAAGTCTCCTCTTAACAGTTGTTGTAGAGATGTGTCTGCTGCTAGAACTCTGTGTGGCATTGACCTAGTCTCTAATCTGAGCTGCTGTTAACCTGCATTTTCTGAGGCTGGTGACTTTGATAAACTTATCCTCAGAAGCAGAGTTGACTCTTGGTCTTCCTTTCCTGGGGCGGTCCTCATGTGATCCAGTTTCTTTGTAGCGCTTGATGGTTTTTGCAACTGCACTTGGGGACACTTTCAAAGTTTTCCCAATTTTTCGCACTGACTGACCTTCATTTCTTAAAGTAATGATGGCCACTTGTTTTTCTTTACTTAGCTGCTTTTTTCTTACCATAATACAAATTCTAACAGTCTATTCAGTAGGACTATCAGCTGTGTATCCACCTGACTTCTGCACAACACAACTGATGGTCCCAACCCCATTTATAAGGCAAGAAATCCCACTTATTAAACCTGACAGGGCACACCTGTGAAGTGAAAACCATTTCTGGTGACTACCTCTTGAAGCTCATCAAGAGAATGCCAAGAGTGTGCAAAGCAGTCATCAAAGCAAAAGGTGGCTACTTTGAAGAACCTAGAATATAAGACATATTTTCAGTAGTTTCACACTTTTTTGTTAAGTATATAATTCCACATGTGTTAATTCATAGTTTTGATGCCTTCAGTGTTAATGTACAATTTTCATAGTCATGAAAATACAGAAAAATCTTTAAATGAGAAGGTGTGTCCAAACTTTTGGTCTGTACTGTATATCCCACGGGGGAAATTGAAAAAAGTTTAAAAAAAATTTTTTTTGGACTTACTCATTTTTCCGGCGTTTATCAGACTTTCAGATAGGGGAAATGTGAGTGAGGGTTCGGATTTCAGTTCCAGAGCGATTCGCCCAATGAGTCTTTGATATTTAGTCGTTTTCAGCCAATATTTTGGATTTTTTAAAATTTCACTTTTTTGTGAAAATATCCACTAAATGAGGGAATAATATGTGTTGAGGGTACCACAGGAGAGTTCCAAATGTGTGTGGGTAGAAAATATATCCCACGGGGCTAAAATTGAAAAAAGTTTAAATAAATTTTTTTTGGACTTAGTCATTTTTCCGGGTTTATCAGACTTTCAGAGAGGCAAATGTCAGTGAGGGTTCGGATTTCAGTTCCAGAGCGATTCGCCCAATGTGTCCTTGGTATTTAGTCGTTTTCAACCAATATTTTGGATTTTTTAATATTTCACTTTTTTGTGAAGATATCCACTAAATGAGGGAATAATATGTGTGAGGGTACCCCAGGAGAGTTCCAAAGGTGTGTACGTAGAATACATATCCCATGGGGGTAAAATAGAAAAAAGTTGAAAAAATTTTTTTATTCGACTTAGTCATTTTTCCTGCGCTTATCAGACATTCAGACAGGGGAAATGTCAGTGAGCGTTCCGATTTCAGTTCCAGAGCGATTCGCCCAATGAGTCCTTGATATTTAGTCGTTTTCAGCCAATTTTCTGGATTTTTGAAAATTTCACTTTTTTGTGAAAATATCCACTAAATGAGGCAATAATATGTGTGAGCGTACCCCAGGAGAGTTCCAAATGTGTGTGGGTAGAATATACATCCCACGGGGGTAAAATCGAAAAAAGTTGAAAAAATTTTTTTTTTGGACTTAGTCATTTTTCCGGCGTTTATCAGACTTTCAGATAGGGGAAATGTCAGTGAGGGTTCGGATTTCAGTTCCACAGCAATTCGCCCAATGAGTCCTTGATATTTAGTCGTTTTCAGCCAATTTTCTGGATTTCTGAAAATTTCACTTTTTTTATGAAAATATCCACTAAATGAGGGAATAATATGTGTGAGGGTACCACAGGAGAGTTCCAAATGTGTGTGGGTAGAATATATATCCCACGGGGGTAAATTGAAAAAAGTTTTAAAAAAATTTTTTTTGGACTTAGTCATTTTGCCGTCGTTTATCAGACTTTCAGAGAGGGGAAATATCAGTGAGCATTCCGATTTCAGTTCCAGAGCGATTCGCCCTATGAGTCCTTGATATTTAGTCATTTTCAGCCATTTTTCTGGATTTTTGAAAATTTCACTTTTTTGTGAAAATATCCACTAAATGAGGGAATAATATGTGTGAGGTTGCCCCAGGAGAGTTCCAAATATGTGTAGGTAGAATATATATCCCACGGGGGTAAAATTGAAAAAAGTTGAAAAAATTTTTTTTTTGGACTTAGTCATTTTTTCGGCGTTTATCAGACTTTCAGATAGGGGAAATGTCAGTGAGGGTTCGGATTTCAGTTCCAGAGCAATTCGCCCAATGTGTCCTTGATATTTAGTCGTTTTCAGCCAATGTTTTGGATTTTTGAAAATTTCACTTTTTTGTGAAAATATCCACTAAATGAGGGAATAATATGTGTGAGGGTACCCCAGGAGAGCTCCAAAGGTGTGTACGTAGAATACATATCCCACGGGGGTAAAATAGAAAAAAGTTGAAAAACATTTTTTTTTTGGACTTAGTCATTTTTTCGGCGTTTATCAGACTTTCAGATAAGGGAAATGTCAGTGAGGGTTCGGATTTCAGTTCCAGAGCGATTCGCCCAATGAGTCCTTGATATTTAGTCGTTTTCAGCCAATTTTCTGGATTTTTGAAAATTTCACTTTTTTGTGAAAATATCCACTAAATGAGGTAATAATATGTGTGAGGGTACCACAGGAGAGTTCCAAATGTGTGTGGGTAGAATATATATCCCACGGGGGTAAATTGAAAAAAGTTTAAAAAAAATTTTTTTTGGACTTAGTCATTTTCCAGCGTTTATCAGACTTTCAGATAGGGGAAATGTCAGTGAGCATACCAATTTCAGTTCCAGAGCGATTCGCCCAATGAGTCCTTGATATTTAGTCGTTTTCAGCCAATTTTCTGGATTTTTGAAAATTTCACTTTTTTGTGAAAATATCCACTAAATGAGGGAATAATATGTGTGAGGGTACCCCAGGAGAGTTCCAAATGTGTGTGGGTAGAATATATATACCACAGGGGTAAAATTGAAAAAAGTTTAAAAAAAATTTTTTTTGGACTTAGTCATTTTTCCGGCGTTTTTCAGACTTTCAGATAGGGGAGATGTCAGTGAGGGTTCGGATTTCAGTACCAGAGCGATTCGGCCAATGAGTCCTTGATATTTAGTCGTTTTCAGCCAATATTTTGGATTTTTTAAAATTTAACTTTTTTGTGAAAATATCCACTAAATGAGGGAATAATATGTGTGAGGGTACCCCAGGAGAGTTCCAAATGTGTGTAGGTAGAATATATATTCCATGGGGGTAAAATTGAAAAAAGTTGAAAAACATTTTTTTTTGGACTTAGTCATTTTTCCGGCGTTTATCAGACTTTCAGATAGGGGAAATGTCAGTGAGCATTCCGATTTCAGTTCCAGAGCGATTCGCCCAATGAGTCCTTGATATTTAGTCGTTTTCAGCCAATTTTCTGGATTTTTGAAAATTTCACTTTTTTGTGAAAATATCCACTAAATGAGGCAATAATATGTGTGAGCGTACCCCAGGAGAGTTCCAAATGTGTGTGGGTAGAATATACATCCCACGGGGGTAAAATCGAAAAAAGTTGAAAAAATTTTTTTTTTGGACTTAGTCATTTTTCCGGCGTTTATCAGACTTTCAGATAGGGGAAATGTCAGTGAGGGTTCGGATTTCAGTTCCACAGCAATTCGCCCAATGAGTCCTTGATATTTAGTCGTTTTCAGCCAATTTTCTGGATTTCTGAAAATTTCACTTTTTTATGAAAATATCCACTAAATGAGGGAATAATATGTGTGAGGGTACCACAGGAGAGTTCCAAATGTGTGTGGGTAGAATATATATCCCACGGGGGTAAATTGAAAAAAGTTTTAAAAAAATTTTTTTTGGACTTAGTCATTTTGCCGTCGTTTATCAGACTTTCAGAGAGGGGAAATATCAGTGAGCATTCCGATTTCAGTTCCAGAGCGATTCGCCCTATGAGTCCTTGATATTTAGTCATTTTCAGCCATTTTTCTGGATTTTTGAAAATTTCACTTTTTTGTGAAAATATCCACTAAATGAGGGAATAATATGTGTGAGGTTGCCCCAGGAGAGTTCCAAATATGTGTAGGTAGAATATATATCCCACGGGGGTAAAATTGAAAAAAGTTGAAAAAATTTTTTTTTTGGACTTAGTCATTTTTTCGGCGTTTATCAGACTTTCAGATAGGGGAAATGTCAGTGAGGGTTCGGATTTCAGTTCCAGAGCAATTCGCCCAATGTGTCCTTGATATTTAGTCGTTTTCAGCCAATGTTTTGGATTTTTGAAAATTTCACTTTTTTGTGAAAATATCCACTAAATGAGGGAATAATATGTGTGAGGGTACCCCAGGAGAGCTCCAAAGGTGTGTACGTAGAATACATATCCCACGGGGGTAAAATAGAAAAAAGTTGAAAAACATTTTTTTTTTGGACTTAGTCATTTTTTCGGCGTTTATCAGACTTTCAGATAAGGGAAATGTCAGTGAGGGTTCGGATTTCAGTTCCAGAGCGATTCGCCCAATGAGTCCTTGATATTTAGTCGTTTTCAGCCAATTTTCTGGATTTTTGAAAATTTCACTTTTTTGTGAAAATATCCACTAAATGAGGTAATAATATGTGTGAGGGTACCACAGGAGAGTTCCAAATGTGTGTGGGTAGAATATATATCCCACGGGGGTAAATTGAAAAAAGTTTAAAAAAAATTTTTTTTGGACTTAGTCATTTTCCAGCGTTTATCAGACTTTCAGATAGGGGAAATGTCAGTGAGCATACCAATTTCAGTTCCAGAGCGATTCGCCCAATGAGTCCTTGATATTTAGTCGTTTTCAGCCAATTTTCTGGATTTTTGAAAATTTCACTTTTTTGTGAAAATATCCACTAAATGAGGGAATAATATGTGTGGGGGTACCCCAGGAGAGTTCCAAATGTGTGTGGGTAGAATATATATACCACAGGGGTAAAATTGAAAAAAGTTTAAAAAAAATTTTTTTTGGACTTAGTCATTTTTCCGGCGTTTTTCAGACTTTCAGATAGGGGAGATGTCAGTGAGGGTTCGGATTTCAGTACCAGAGCGATTCGGCCAATGAGTCCTTGATATTTAGTCGTTTTCAGCCAATATTTTGGATTTTTGAAAATTTCACTTTTTTGTGAAAATATCCACTAAATGAGGGAATAATATGTGTGAGGGTACCCCAGGAGAGTTCCAAATGTGTGTAGGTAGAATATATATTCCATGGGGGTAAAATTGAAAAAAGTTGAAAAACATTTTTTTTTGGACTTAGTCATTTTTCCGGCGTTTATCAGACTTTCAGATAGGGGAAATGTCAGTGAGCATTCCGATTTCAGTTCCAGAGCGATTCGCCCAATGAGTCCTTGATATTTAGTCGTTTTCAGCCAATTTTCTGGATTTTTGAAAATTTCACTTTTTTGTGAAAATATCCACTAAATGAGGGAATAATATGTGTGAGGGTACCCCAGGAGAGTTCCAAATGTGTGTAGGTAGAATATATATCCCACGGGGGTAAAATTGAAAAAAGTTGAAAAACATTTTTTTTTGGACTTAGTAATTTTTCTGGCGTTTATCAGACTTTCAGATAGGGCAAATGTCAGTGAGGGTTCGGATTTCAGTTCCAGAGCGATTCGCCCAATGTGTCCTTGATATTTAGTCGTTTTCAGCCAATATTTTGGATTTTTGAAAATTTCACTTTTTTGTGAAAATATGCACTAAATGAGGGAATAATATGTGTGAGGGTACCCCAGGAGAGTTCCAAATGTGTGTAGGTAAGAATACATATCCCACGGGGGTAAAATTGAAAAAAGTTGAAAAACATTTTTTTTTGGACTTAGTCATTTTTCCGGCGTTTATCAGACTTTCAGATAGGGGAAATGTCAGTGAGCATTCCGATTTCAATTCCAGAGCAATTCGCCCAATGAGTCCTTGATATTTAGTCGTTTTCAGCCAATTTTCTGGATTTTTGAAAATTTCACTTTTTTATGAAAATATCCACTAAATGAGGGAATAATATGTGTGAGGGTACCACAGGAGAGTTCCAAATGTGTGTGGGTAGAATATATATCCCACGGGGTAAAATTGAAAAAGTTGAAAATTTTTTTTTTTGGACTTAGTCATTTTTCCGGCGTTTATCAGACTTTCAGATAGGGGAAATGTCAGTGAACATTCTGATTTCAGTTCCAGAGCGATTCGCCCAATGAGTCCTTGATATTTAGTCGTTTTCAGCCAATTTTCTGGATTTTTGAAAATTTCACTTTTTTGTGAAAATATCCACTAAATGAGGGAATAATATGCGTGAGGGTACCCCAGGAGAGTTCCAAATGTCTGTAGGTAGAATATATATCCCACGGGGGTAAAATTGAAAAAAGTTGAAAAACATTTTTTTTTGGACTTAGTAATTTTTCTGGCGTTTATCAGACTTTCAGATAGGGCAAATGTCAGTGAGCATTCCGATTTCAGTTCCAGAGCGATTCGCCCAATGAGTCCTTGATATTTAGTAGTTTTCAGCCAATTTTCTGGATTTTTGAAAATTTCACTTTTTTGTGAAAATATCCACTAAATGAGGGAATAATATGTGTGAGTTTGCCCCAGGAGAGTTCCAAATATGTGTAGGTAGAATATATATCCCACGGGGGTAAAATTGAAAAAATTTAAAAAACATTTTTTTTTGGACTTAGTCATCTTTTCGGCGTTTATCAGACTTTCACATAGGGGAGATGTCAGTGAGGGTTCGGATTTCAGTTCCAGAGCGATTCGGCCAATGAGTCCTTGATATTTAGTCGTTTTCAGCCAATATTTTGGATTTTTGAAAATTTCACTTTTTTGTGAAAATATCCACTAAATGAGGGAATAATATGTGTGAGGGTACCCCAGGAGAGTTCCAAATGTGTGTAGGTAGAATATATATCCCACGGGAGTAAAATTGAAAAAAGTTGAAAAAAATTTTTTTTGAACTTAGTCATTTTTCCGGCGTTTATCAGACTTTCAGATAGGGGAAATGTCAGTGAGCATTCCGATTTCAGTTCCAGAGCGATTCGCCCAATGAGTCCTTGATATTTAGTCGTTTTCAGCCAATTTTCTGGATTTTTGAAAATTTCACTTTTTTGTGAAAATATCCACTAAATGAGGGAATAATATGTGTGAGGTTGCCCCAGGAGAGTTCCAAATATGTGTAGATAGAATATATATCCCACGGGGGTAAAATTGAAAAAAGTTGAAAAAAAATTTTTTTTGAACTTAGTCATTTTTCCGGCGTTTATCAGACTTTCAGATAGGGGAAATGTCAGTGAGGGTTCGGATTTCAGTTCCAGAACAATTCGCCCAATGAGTCCTTGATATTTAGTCATTTTCAGCCAATATTTTGGATTTTTGAAAATTTCACTTTTTTGTGAAAATATCCACTAAATGAGGGAATAATATGTGTGAGGCTACACCAGGAGAGTTCCAAATGTGTGTAGGTAGAATATATATCCCACGGGGGTAAAATTGAAAAAAGTTGAAAAAAAATTTTTTTTGGACTTAGTCATTTTTCCGCCATTTATCAGACTTTCAGATAGGGGAAATGTCAGTGAGCATTCCGATTTCAATTCCAGAGCAATTCGCCCAATGAGTCCTTGATATTTAGTCGTTTTCAGCCAATTTTCTGGATTTTTGAAAATTTCACTTTTTTGTGAAAATATCCACTAAATGAGGGAATAATATGTGTGAGGGTACCACAGGAGAGTTCCAAATGTGTGTGGGTAGAATATATATCCCACGGGGTAAAATTGAAAAAGTTGAAAATTTTTTTTTTTGGACTTAGTCATTTTTCCGGCGTTTATCAGACTTTCAGATAGGGGAAATGTCAGTGAACATTCTGATTTCAGTTCCAGAGCGATTCGCCCAATGAGTCCTTGATATTTAGTCGTTTTCAGCCAATTTTCTGGATTTTTGAAAATTTCACTTTTTTGTGAAAATATCCACTAAATGAGGGAATAATATGTGTGAGGTTGCCCCAGGAGAGTTCCAAATATGTGTAGGTAGAATATATATCCCACGGGGGTAAAATTGAAAAAATTTAAAAAACATTTTTTTTTGGACTTAGTCATTTTTTCGGCGTTTATCAGACTTTCACATAGGGGAGATGTCAGTGAGGGTTCGGATTTCAGTTCCAGAGCGATTCGGCCAATGAGTCCTTGATATTTAGTCGTTTTCAGCCAATATTTTGGATTTTTGAAAATTTCACTTTTTTGTGAAAATATCCACTAAATGAGGGAATAATATGTGTGAGGGTACCCCAGGAGAGTTCCAAATGTCTGTAGGTAGAATATATATCCCACGGGGGTAAAATTGAAAAAAGTTGAAAAACATTTTTTTTTGGACTTAGTCATTTTTCCGGCATTTATCAGTCTTTCAGATAGGGGAAATGTCAGTGAGCGTTTCAATTTCAGTTCCAGAGCAATTCGCCCAATGAGTCCTTGATATTTAGTCGTTTTCAGCCAATTTTCTGGATTTTTGAAAATATCACTTTTTTATGAAAATAAACACTAAATGAGGGAATAATATGTTTGAGGGAACCCCAGGAGAGTTCCAAATGTGTGTGGGTAGAATATATATCCCACGGGGGTAAAATTGAAAAAAGTTGAAAAACATTTTTTTTTGGACTTAGTCATTTTTCCGGCGTTTATCAGACTTTCAGATAGGGGAAATGTCAGTGAGCGTTCCAATTTCAGTTCCAGAACAATTCGCCCAATGAGTCCTTGATATTTAATCGTTTTCAGCCAATTTTCTGGATTTTTGAAAATATCACTTTTTTATGAAAATATCCATTAAATGAGGGAATAATATGTTTGAGGGTACCCCAGGAGAGTTCCAAATGTGTGTGGGTAGAATATATATCCCACGGGGGTAAAATTGAAAAAAGTTGAAAGAAAATTTTTTTTGGCTTAGTCATTTTTCGGGCGTTTATCAGACTTTCAGATAGGGCAAATGTCAGTGAGCATTCCGATTTCAGTTCCAGAGCGATTCGCCCAATGAGTCCTTGATATTTAGTCATTTTCAGCCAATATTTTGGATTTTTGAAAATTTCACTTTTTTGTGAAAATATCCACTAAATGAGGGAATAATATGTGTGCGGGTACCCCAGGTGAGTTCCAAATGTGTGTGTTTAGAATATATATCCCACGGGGGTAAAATTGAAAAAAGTTGAAAAATTTTTATTTTGGACTTAGTCATTTTTCCGGCGTTTATCAGACTTTCAGATAGGGCAAATGTCAGTGAGCATTCCGATTTCAGTTCCAGAGCGATTCGCCCAATGAGTACTTGATATTTAGTCGTTTTCAGCCAATATTTTGGATTTTTGAAAATTTTACTTTTTTGTGAAAATATCCACTAAATGAGGGAATAATATGTGTGAGGTTACCCCAGCAGAGTTCCAAATGTGTGTAGGTAGAATATATATCCCAAGGGGGTAAAATTGAAAAAAGTTGAAAAAAAATTTTTTTTGGACTTAGTCATTTTTCCGGCGTTTATCAGACTTTCAGATAGGGGAAATGTCAGTGAGCGTTCCAATTTCAGTTCCAGAGCAATTCGCCCAATGAGTCCTTGATATTTAGTCGTTTTCAGCCAATTTTCTGGATTTTTGAAAATTTCACTTTTTTGTGAAAATATCCACTAAATGAAGGAATAATATGTGTGAGGGTACCCCAGGAGAGTTCCAAATGTGTGTGGGTAGAATATATATACCACAGGGGTAAAATTGAAAAAAGTTTTAAAAAAATTTTTTTTGGACTTAGTCATTTTTCCGGCGTTTTTCAGACTTTCAGATAGGGGAGATGTCAGTGAGGGTTCGGATTTCAGTTCCAGAGCGATTCGGCCAATGAGTCCTTGATATTTAGTCGTTTTCAGCCAATATTTTGGATTTTTGAAAATTTCACTTTTTTGTGAAAATATCCACTAAATGAGGGAATAATATGTGTGAGGGTACCCCAGGAGAGTTCCAAATGTGTGTAGGTAGAATTTATATTCCATGGGGGTAAAATTGAAAAAAGTTGAAAATTTTTTTTTTGGACTTAGTCATTTTTCCGGCGTTTATCAGACTTTCAGATAGGGGAAATGTCAGTGAACATTCTGATTTCAGTTCCAGAGCGATTCACTCAATGAGTCCTTGATATTTAGTCGTTTTCAGCCAATTTTCTGGATTTTTGAACATTTCACTTTTTTGTGAAAATATCCACTAAATGAGGGAATAATATGCGTGAGGGTACCCCAGGAGAGTTCCAAATGTCTGTAGGTAGAATATATATCCCACGGGGGTAAAATTGAAAAAAGTTGAAAAACATTTTTTTTTGGACTTAGTAATTTTTCTGGCGTTTATCAGACTTTCAGATAGGGCAAATGTCAGTGAGCATTCCGATTTCAGTTCCAGAGCGATTCGCCCAATGAGTCCTTGATATTTAGTAGTTTTCAGCCAATTTTCTGGATTTTTGAAAATTTCACTTTTTTGTGAAAATATCCACTAAATGAGGGAATAATATGTGTGAGGTTGCCCCAGGAGAGTTCCAAATATGTGTAGGTAGAATATATATCCCACGGGGGTAAAATTGAAAAAATTTAAAAAACATTTTTTTTTGGACTTAGTCATTTTTTCGGCGTTTATCAGACTTTCACATAGGGGAGATGTCAGTAAGGGTTCGGATTTCAGTTCCAGAGCGATTCGGCCAATGAGTCCTTGATATTTAGTCGTTTTCAGCCAATATTTTGGATTTTTGAAAATTTCACTTTTTCGTGAAAATATCCACTAAATGAGGGAATAATATGTGTGAGGGTACCCCAGGAGAGTTCCAAATGTGTGTAGGTAGAATATATATCCCACGGGGGTAAAATTGAAAAAAGTTGAAAAACATTTTTTTTTGGACTTAGTCATTTTTCCGGCGTTTATCAGACTTTCAGATAGGGGAAATGTCAGTGAGGGTTCGGATTTCAGTTCCAGAGCGATTCGCCCAATGTGTCCTTGATATTTAGTCGTTTTCAGCCAATATTTTGGATTTTTGAAAATTTCACTTTTTTGTGAAAATATGCACTAAATGAGGGAATAATATGTGTGAGGGTACCCCAGGAGAGTTCCAAATGTGTGTAGGTAGAATACATATCCCACGGGGGTAAAATTGAAAAAAGTTGAAAAACATTTTTTTTTGGACTTAGTCATTTTTCCGGCGTTTATCAGACTTTCAGATAGGGGAAATGTCAGTGAGCATTCCGATTTCAATTCCAGAGCAATTCGCCCAATGAGTCCTTGATATTTAGTCGTTTTCAGCCAATTTTCTGGATTTTTGAAAATTTCACTTTTTTATGAAAATATCCACTAAATGAGGGAATAATATGTGTGAGGGTACCACAGGAGAGTTCCAAATGTGTGTGGGTAGAATATATATCCCACGGGGTAAAATTGAAAAAGTTGAAAATTTTTTTTTTTGGACTTAGTCATTTTTCCGGCGTTTATCAGACTTTCAGATAGGGGAAATGTCAGTGAACATTCTGATTTCAGTTCCAGAGCGATTCGCCCAATGAGTCCTTGATATTTAGTCGTTTTCAGCCAATTTTCTGGATTTTTGAAAATTTCACTTTTTTGTGAAAATATCCACTAAATGAGGGAATAATATGCGTGAGGGTACCCCAGGAGAGTTCCAAATGTCTGTAGGTAGAATATATATCCCACGGGGGTAAAATTGAAAAAAGTTGAAAAACATTTTTTTTTGGACTTAGTAATTTTTCTGGCGTTTATCAGACTTTCAGATAGGGCAAATGTCAGTGAGCATTCCGATTTCAGTTCCAGACCGATTCGCCCAATGAGTCCTTGATATTTAGTAGTTTTCAGCCAATTTTCTGGATTTTTGAAAATTTCACTTTTTTGTGAAAATATCCACTAAATGAGGGAATAATATGTGTGAGGTTGCCCCAGGAGAGTTCCAAATATGTGTAGGTAGAATATATATCCCACGGGGGTAAAATTGAAAAAATTTAAAAATCATTTTTTTTTGGACTTAGTCATTTTTTCGGCGTTTATCAGACTTTCACATAGGGGAGATGTCAGTGAGGGTTCGGATTTCAGTTCCAGAGCGATTCGGCCAATGAGTCCTTGATATTTAGTCGTTTTCAGCCAATATTTTGGATTTTTGAAAATTTCACTTTTTTGTGAAAATATCCACTAAATGAGGGAATAATATGCGTGAGGGTACCCCAGGAGAGTTCCAAATGTCTGTAGGTAGAATATATATCCCACGGGGGTAAAATTGAAAAAAGTTGAAAAACATTTTTTTTTTGGACTTAGTAATTTTTCTGGCGTTTATCAGACTTTCAGATAGGGCAAATGTCAGTGAGCATTCCGATTTCAGTTCCAGAGCGATTCGCCCAATGAGTCCTTGATATTTAGTAGTTTTCAGCCAATTTTCTGGATTTTTGAAAATTTCACTTTTTTGTGAAAATATCCACTAAATGAGGGAATAATATGTGTGAGGTTGCCCCAGGAGAGTTCCAAATATGTGTAGGTAGAATATATATCCCACGGGGGTAAAATTGAAAAAATTTAAAAATCATTTTTTTTTGGACTTAGTCATTTTTTCGGCGTTTATCAGACTTTCACATAGGGGAGATGTCAGTGAGGGTTCGGATTTCAGTTCCAGAGCGATTCGGCCAATGAGTCCTTGATATTTAGTCGTTTTCAGCCAATATTTTGGATTTTTGAAAATTTCACTTTTTCGTGAAAATATCCACTAAATGAGGGAATAATATGTGTGAGGGTACCCCAGGAGAGTTCCAAATGTGTGTAGGTAGAATATATATCCCACGGGGGTAAAATTGAAAAAAGTTGAAAAACATTTTTTTTTGGACTTAGTCATTTTTCCGGCGTTTATCAGACTTTCAGATAGGGGAAATGTCAGTGAGGGTTCGGATTTCAGTTCCAGAGCGATTCGCCCAATGTGTCCTTGATATTTAGTCGTTTTCAGCCAATATTTTGGATTTTTGAAAATTTCACTTTTTTGTGAAAATATGCACTAAATGAGGGAATAATATGTGTGAGGGTACCCCAGGAGAGTTCCAAATGTGTGTAGGTAGAATACATATCCCACGGGGGTAAAATTGAAAAAAGTTGAAAAACATTTTTTTTTGGACTTAGTCATTTTTCCGGCGTTTATCAGACTTTCAGATAGGGGAAATGTCAGTGAGCATTCCGATTTCAATTCCAGAGCAATTCGCCCAATGAGTCCTTGATATTTAGTCGTTTTCAGCCAATTTTCTGGATTTTTGAAAATTTCACTTTTTTATGAAAATATCCACTAAATGAGGGAATAATATGTGTGAGGGTACCACAGGAGAGTTCCAAATGTGTGTGGGTAGAATATATATCCCACGGGGTAAAATTGAAAAAGTTGAAAATTTTTTTTTTTGGACTTAGTCATTTTTCCGGCGTTTATCAGACTTTCAGATAGGGGAAATGTCAGTGAACATTCTGATTTCAGTTCCAGAGCGATTCGCCCAATGAGTCCTTGATATTTAGTCGTTTTCAGCCAATTTTCTGGATTTTTGAAAATTTCACTTTTTTGTGAAAATATCCACTAAATGAGGGAATAATATGCGTGAGGGTACCCCAGGAGAGTTCCAAATGTCTGTAGGTAGAATATATATCCCACGGGGGTAAAATTGAAAAAAGTTGAAAAACATTTTTTTTTGGACTTAGTAATTTTTCTGGCGTTTATCAGACTTTCAGATAGGGCAAATGTCAGTGAGCATTCCGATTTCAGTTCCAGACCGATTCGCCCAATGAGTCCTTGATATTTAGTAGTTTTCAGCCAATTTTCTGGATTTTTGAAAATTTCACTTTTTTGTGAAAATATCCACTAAATGAGGGAATAATATGTGTGAGGTTGCCCCAGGAGAGTTCCAAATATGTGTAGGTAGAATATATATCCCACGGGGGTAAAATTGAAAAAATTTAAAAATCATTTTTTTTTGGACTTAGTCATTTTTTCGGCGTTTATCAGACTTTCACATAGGGGAGATGTCAGTGAGGGTTCGGATTTCAGTTCCAGAGCGATTCGGCCAATGAGTCCTTGATATTTAGTCGTTTTCAGCCAATATTTTGGATTTTTGAAAATTTCACTTTTTTGTGAAAATATCCACTAAATGAGGGAATAATATGTGTGAGGGTACCCCAGGAGAGTTCCAAATGTGTGTAGGTAGAATATATATCCCACGGGGGTAAAATTGAAAAAAGTTGAAAAACATTTTTTTTTGGACTTAGTCATTTTTCCGGCGTTTATCAGACTTTCAGATAGGGGAAATGTCAGTGAGGGTTCGGATTTCAGTTCCAGAGCGATTCGCCCAATGTGTCCTTGATATTTAGTCGTTTTCAGCCAATATTTTGGATTTTTGAAAATTTCACTTTTTTGTGAAAATATGCACTAAATGAGGGAATAATATGTGTGAGGGTACCCCAGGAGAGTTCCAAATGTGTGTAGGTAGAATACATATCCCACGGGGGTAAAATTGAAAAAAGTTGAAAAACATTTTTTTTTGGACTTAGTCATTTTTCCGGCGTTTATCAGACTTTCAGATAGGGGAAACGTCAGTGAGCATTCCGATTTCAATTCCAGAGCAATTCGCCCAATGAGTCCTTGATATTTAGTCGTTTTCAGCCAATTTTCTGGATTTTTGAAAATTTCACTTTTTTATGAAAATATCCACTAAATGAGGGAATAATATGTGTGAGGGTACCACAGGAGAGTTCCAAATGTGTGTGGGTAGAATATATATCCCACGGGGTAAAATTGAAAAAGTTGAAAATTTTTTTTTTTGGACTTAGTCATTTTTCCGGCGTTTATCAGACTTTCAGATAGGCGAAATGTCAGTGAACATTCTGATTTCAGTTCCAGAGCGATTCGCCCAATGAGTCCTTGATATTTAGTCGTTTTCAGCCAATTTTCTGGATTTTTGAAAATTTCACTTTTTTGTGAAAATATCCACTAAATGAGGGAATAATATGCGTGAGGGTACCCCAGGAGAGTTCCAAATGTCTGTAGGTAGAATATATATCCCACGGGGGTAAAATTGAAAAAAGTTGAAAAACATTTTTTTTTGGACTTAGTAATTTTTCTGGCGTTTATCAGACTTTCAGATAGGGCAAATGTCAGTGAGCATTCCGATTTCAGTTCCAGAGCGATTCGCCCAATGAGTCCTTGATATTTAGTAGTTTTCAGCCAATTTTCTGGATTTTTGAAAATTTCACTTTTTTGTGAAAATATCCACTAAATGAGGGAATAATATGTGTGAGGTTGCCCCAGGAGAGTTCCAAATATGTGTAGGTAGAATATATATCCCACGGGGGTAAAATTGAAAAAATTTAAAAATCATTTTTTTTTGGACTTAGTCATTTTTTCGGCGTTTATCAGACTTTCACATAGGGGAGATGTCAGTGAGGGTTCGGATTTCAGTTCCAGAGCGATTCGGCCAATGAGTCCTTGATATTTAGTCGTTTTCAGCCAATATTTTGGATTTTTGAAAATTTCACTTTTTCGTGAAAATATCCACTAAATGAGGGAATAATATGTGTGAGGGTACCCCAGGAGAGTTCCAAATGTGTGTAGGTAGAATATATATCCCACGGGGGTAAAATTGAAAAAAGTTGAAAAACATTTTTTTTTGGACTTAGTCATTTTTCCGGCGTTTATCAGACTTTCAGATAGGGGAAATGTCAGTGAGCATTCCGATTTCAATTCCAGAGCAATTCGCCCAATGAGTCCTTGATATTTAGTCGTTTTCAGCCAATTTTCTGGATTTTTGAAAATTTCACTTTTTTATGAAAATATCCACTAAATGAGGGAATAATATGTGTGAGGGTACCACAGGAGAGTTCCAAATGTGTGTGGGTAGAATATATATCCCACGGGGTAAAATTGAAAAAGTTGAAAATTTTTTTTTTTGGACTTAGTCATTTTTCCGGCGTTTATCAGACTTTCAGATAGGGGAAATGTCAGTGAACATTCTGATTTCAGTTCCAGAGCGATTCGCCCAATGAGTCCTTGATATTTAGTCGTTTTCAGCCAATTTTCTGGATTTTTGAAAATTTCACTTTTTTGTGAAAATATCCACTAAATGAGGGAATAATATGCGTGAGGGTACCCCAGGAGAGTTCCAAATGTCTGTAGGTAGAATATATATCCCACGGGGGTAAAATTGAAAAAAGTTGAAAAACATTTTTTTTTGGACTTAGTAATTTTTCTGGCGTTTATCAGACTTTCAGATAGGGCAAATGTCAGTGAGCATTCCGATTTCAGTTCCAGACCGATTCGCCCAATGAGTCCTTGATATTTAGTAGTTTTCAGCCAATTTTCTGGATTTTTGAAAATTTCACTTTTTTGTGAAAATATCCACTAAATGAGGGAATAATATGTGTGAGGTTGCCCCAGGAGAGTTCCAAATATGTGTAGGTAGAATATATATCCCACGGGGGTAAAATTGAAAAAATTTAAAAATCATTTTTTTTTGGACTTAGTCATTTTTTCGGCGTTTATCAGACTTTCACATAGGGGAGATGTCAGTGAGGGTTCGGATTTCAGTTCCAGAGCGATTCGGCCAATGAGTCCTTGATATTTAGTCGTTTTCAGCCAATATTTTGGATTTTTGAAAATTTCACTTTTTTGTGAAAATATCCACTAAATGAGGGAATAATATGTGTGAGGGTACCCCAGGAGAGTTCCAAATGTGTGTAGGTAGAATATATATCCCACGGGGGTAAAATTGAAAAAAGTTGAAAAAAATTTTTTTTTTAAACTTAGTCATTTTTCCGGCGTTTATCAGACTTTCAGATAGGGGAAATGTCAGTGAGGGTTCGGATTTCAGTTCCAGAGCGATTGGCCCAATGAGTCCTTGATATTTAGTCGTTTTCAGCCAATTTTCTGGATTTTTGAAAGTTTCACTCTCTTGTGAAAATATCCACTAAATGAGGGAATAATATGTGTGAGGCTACACCAGGAGAGTTCCAAATGTGTGTAGGTAGAATATATATCCCACGGGGGTAAAATTGAAAAAAGTTGAAAAAAAATTTTTTTTGGACTTAGTCATTTTTCCGGCGTTTATCAGTCTTTCAGATAGGGGAAATGTCAGTGAGCGTTTCAATTTCAGTTCCAGAGCAATTCGCCCAATGAGTCCTTGATATTTAGTCGTTTTCAGCCAATTTTCTGGATTTTTGAAAATTTCACTTTTTTTGTGAAAATATCCACTAAATGAGGGAATAATATGCGTGAGGGTACCCCAGGAGAGTTCCAAATGTGTGTAGGTAGAATATATATCCCACGTGGGAAAAAATGGAAAAAAGTTGAAAAACATTTTTTTTTGGACTTAGTAATTTTTCCGGCGTTTATCAGACTTTCAGATAGGGCAAATGTCAGTGAGCATTCCGATTTCAGTTCCAGAGCGATTCGCCAAATGAGTACTTGATATTTAGTCGTTTTCAGCCAATATTTTGGATTTTTGAAAATTTCACTTTTTTGTGAAAATATCCACTAAATGAGGGAATAATATGTGTGAGGTTACCCCAGGAGAGTTCCAAATGTGTGTAGGTAGAATATATATCCCACGGGGGTAAAATTGAAAAAAGTTGAAAAACATTTTTTTTTTGACTTAGTCATTTTTCCGGCGTTTATCAGACTTTCAGATAGGGGAAATGTCAGTGAGCGTTCCAATTTCAGTTCCAGAACAATTCGCCCAATGAGTCCTTGATATTTAATCGTTTTCAGCCAATTTTCTGGATTTTTGAAAATATCACTTTTTTATGAAAATATCCATTAAATGAGGGAATAATATGTTTGAGGGTACCCCAGGAGAGTTCCAAATGTGTGTGGGTAGAATATATATCCCACGGGGGTAAAATTGAAAAAAGTTGAAAGAAAATTTTTTTTGGCTTAAGCATTTTTCCGGCGTTTATCAGACTTTCAGATAGGGCAAATGTCAGTGAGCGTTTCAATTTCAGTTCCAGAGCAATTCGCCCAATGAGTCCTTGATATTTAGTCGTTTTCAGCCAATTTTCTGGATTTTTGAAAATATCACTTTTTTATGAAAATATCCACTAAATGAGGGAATAATATGTTTGAGGGTACCCCAGGAGAGTTCCAAATGTGTGTGGGTAGAATATATATCCCACGGAGGTAAAATTGAAAAAAGTTTAAAAAAAATTTTTTTGGGCTTAGTCATTTTTCCGGCGTTTATCAGACTTTCAGATAGGGCAAATGTCAGTGAGCATTCCGATTTCAGTTCCAGAGCGATTCGCCCAATGAGTCCTTGATATTTAGTCGTTTTCAGCCAATTTTCTGGATTTTTGAAAATTTCACTTTTTTTGTGAAAATATCCACTAAATGAGGGAATAATATGCGTGAGGGTACCCCAGGAGAGTTCCAAATGTGTGTAGGTAGAATATATATCCCACGTGGGTAAAATTGAAAAAAGTTGAAAAACATTTTTTTTTGGACTTAGTAATTTTTCCGGCGTTTATCAGACTTTCAGATAGGGCAAATGTCAGTGAGCATTCCGATTTCAGTTCCAGAGCGATTCGCCCAATGAGTCCTTGATATTTAGTCGTTTTCAGCCAATTTTCTGGATTTTTGTAAATTTCACTTTTTTTGTGAAAATATCCACTAAATGAGGGAATAATATGCGTGAGGGTACCCCAGGAGAGTTCCAAATGTGTGTAGGTAGAATATATATCCCACGTGAGTAAAATTGAAAAAAGTTGAAAAACATTTTTTTTTGGACTTAGTAATTTTTCCGGCGTTTATCAGACTTTCAGATAGGGGAAATGTCAGTGAGCGTTCCAATTTCAGTTCCAGAACAATTCGCCCAATGAGTCCTTGATATTTAATCGTTTTCAGCCAATTTTCTGGATTTTTGAAAATATCACTTTTTTATGAAAATATCCATTAAATGAGGGAATAATATGTTTGAGGGTACCCCAGGAGAGTTCCAAATGTGTGTGGGTAGAATATATATCCCACGGGGGTAAAATTGAAAAAAGTTGAAAAAATTTTCATTTTGGACTTAGTCATTTTTCCAGCGTTTATCAGACTTTCAGATAGGGCAAATGTCAGTGAGCATTCCGATTTCAGTTCCAGAGCGATTCGCTCAATGACTCCTTGATATTTAGTCGTTTTCAGCCAATATTTTGGATTTTTGAAAATTTCACTTTTTTGTGAAAATATCCACTAAATGAGGGAATAATATGTGTGAGGGCACCCCAGGAGAGTTCCAAATGTGTGTAGGTAGAATATATATCCCACGGGGGTAAAATTGAAAAAAGTTGAAAAACATTTTTTTTTGGACTTAGTCATTTTTCCGGCGTTTATCAGACTTTCAGATAGGGGAAATGTCAGTGAGCGTTCCAATTTCAGTTCCAGAACAATTCGCCCAATGAGTCCTTGATATTTAATCGTTTTCAGCCAATTTTCTGGATTTTTGAAAATATCACTTTTTTATGAAAATATCTATTAAATGAGGGAATAATATGTTTGAAGGAACCCCAGGAGAGTTCCAAATGTGTGTGGGTAGAATATATATCCCACGGGGGTAAAATTGAAAAAAGTTGAAAGAAAATTTTTTTTGGCTTAGTCATTTTTCCGGCGTTTATCAGACTTTCAGATAGGGCAAATGTCAGTGAGCATTCCGATTTCAGTTCCAGAGCGATTCGCCCAATGAGTCCTTGATATTTAGTCGTTTTCAGCCAATTTTCTGGATTTTTGAAAATTTCACTTTTTTGTGAAAATATCCACTAAATGAGGGAATAATATGTGTGAGGGTACCCCAGGAGAGTTCCAAATGTGTGTAGGTAGAATATATATCCCACGGGGGTAAAATTGAAAAAAGTTGAAATTTTTTTTTTTTTGGACTTAGTTATTTTTCTGGCGTTTATCTGACTTTCAGATAGGCGAAATGTCAGTGAGCATTCTGATTTCAGTTCCAGAGCGATTCGCCCAATGAGTCCTTGATATTTAGTCGTTTTCAGCCAATTTTCTGGATTTTTGAAAATTTCACTTTTTTGTGAAAATATCCACTAAATGAGGGAATAATATGTGTGAGGTTGCCCCAGGAGAGTTCCAAATATGTGTAGGTAGAATATATATCCCACGGGGGTAAAATTGAAAAAAGTTGAAAAAAATTTTTTTTTGGACTTAGTCATTTTTCCGGCGTTTATCAGACTTTCAGACAGAGGAAATGTCAGTGAGGGTTCGGATTTCAGTTCCAGAGCGATTCGCCCAATGTGTCCTTGATATTTAGTCATTTTCAGGCAATATTTTGGATTTTTGAAAATTTCACTTTTTTGTGAAAATATCCACTAAATGAGGGAATAATATGTGTGAGGTTACCCCAGGAGAGTTCCAAATGTGTGTAGGTAGAATATATATCCCACGGGGGTAAAATTGAAAAAAGTTGAACATTTTTTTTTTTTGGACTTAGTCATTTTTCCGGCGTTTATCAGACTTTCAGATAGGGGAAATGTCAGTGAGCATTCTGATTTCAGTTCCAGAGCGATTCGCCCAATGAGTCCTTGATATTTAGTCGTTTTCAGCCAATTTTCTGGATTTTTGAAAGTTTCACTTTCTTGTGAAAATATCCACTAAATGAGGGAATAATATGTGTGAGGGTACCCCAGGAGAGTTCCAAATGTGTGTGTTTAGAATATATATCCCACGGGGGTAAAATTGAAAAAAGTTGAAAAAATTTTTATTTTGGACTTAGTCATTTTTCCAGCGTTTATCAGACTTTCAGATAGGGCAAATGTCAGTGAGCATTCCGATTTCAGTTCCAGAGCGATTCGCCCAATGAGTCCTTGATATTTAGTCATTTTCAGCCAATATTTTGGATTTTTGAAAATTTCACTTTTTTGTGAAAATATCCACTAAATGAGGGAATAATATGTGTGAGGGTACCCCAGGAGAGTTCCAAATGTGTGTAGGTAGAATATATATCCCACGGGGGTAAAATTGAATAAAGTTGAAAAGCATTTTTTTTTGGACTTAGTCATTTTTCCGGTGTTTATCAGACTTTCAGATAGGGGAAATGTCAGTGAGCATTCCGATTTCAGTTCCAGAGCGATTCGCCCAATGAGTCCTTGATATTTAGTCGTTTTCAGCCAATTTTCTGGATTTTTGAAAATTTCACTTTTTTGTGAAAATATCCACTAAATGAGGGAATAATATGTGTGAGGGTACCCCAGGAGAGTTCCAAATGTGTGTGGGTAGAATATATATCCCACGGGGGTAAAATTGAAAAAAGTTGAAAAAATTTTTATTTTGGACTTAGTCATTTTTCCAGCGTTTATCAGACTTTCAGATAGGGCAAATGTCAGTGAGCATTCTGATTTCAGTTCCAGAGCGATTCGCCCAATGACTACTTGATATTTAGTCGTTTTCAGCCAATATTTTGGATTTTTGAAAATTTCACTTTTTTGTGAAAATATCCACTAAATGAGGGAATAATATGTGTGAGGGCACCCCAGGAGAGTTCCAAATGTGTGTAGGTAGAATATATATCCCACGGGGATAAAATTGAAAAAAGTTGAAAATTTTTTTTTTTTTGGACTTAGTCATTTTTCCGGCGTTTATCAGACTTTCAGATAGGGCAAATGTCAGTGCGCATTCTGATTTCAGTTTCAGAGCGATTCGCCCAATGAGTCCTTGATATTTAGTCGTTTTCAGCCAATTTTCTGGATTTTTGAAAGTTTCACTTTTTTATGAAAATATCCATTAAATGAGGGAATAATATGTTTGAGGGTACTCCAGGAGAGTTCCAAATGTGTGTGGGTAGAATATATATCCCACGGGGGTAAAATTGAAAATAGTTTAAAAAAAATTTTTTTGGGCTTAGTCATTTTTCCGGAGTTTATCAGACTTTCAGATAGGGCAAATGTCAGTGAGCATTCCGATTTCAGTTCTAGAGCGATTCGCCCAATGAGTCCTTGATATTTAGTCGTTTTCAGCCAATTTTCTGGATTTTGGAAAATTTCACTTTTTTGTGAAAATATCCACTAAATGAGGGAATAATATGTGTGAGGGTACCCCAGGAGAGTTCCAAATGTGTGTAGGTAGAATATATATCCCACGGGGGTAAAATTGAAAAAAGTTGAAAAACATTTTTTTTTGCACTTAGTCATTTTTCCGGCGTTTATCAGACTTTCAGATAGGGGAAATGTCAGTGAGCGTTCTTATTTCAGTTACAGAGCGATTCGCCCAATGAGTCCTTGATATTTAGTCGTTTTCAGCCAATTTTCTGGATTTTTGAAAATTTCACTTTTTTGTGAAAATATCCACTAAATGAGGGAATAATATGTGTGAGGTTGCCCCAGGAGAGTTCCAAATATGTGTAGATAGAATATATATCCCACGGGGGTAAAATTAAAAAAGTTGAAAAAAATTTTTTTTTGAACTTAGTCATTTTTCCGGCGTTTATCAAACTTTCAGATAGGGGAAATGTCAGTGAGGGTTCGGATTTCAGTTCCAGAGCGATTCGCCCAATGAGTCCTTGATATTTAGTCGTTTTCAGCCAATTTTCTGGTTTTTTGAAAGTTTCACTTTCTTGCGAAAATATCCACTAAATGAGGGAATAATATGTGTGAGGGTACCCCAGGAGAGTTCCAAATGTGTGTGGTAGAATATATATCCCACGGGGGTAAAATTGAAAAAAGTTGAACATTTTTTTTTTTTGGACTTAGTCATTTTTCCAGCGTTTATCAGACTTTCAGATAGGGCAAATGTCAGTGAGCATTCCGATTTCAGTTCCAGAGCGATTCGCCCAATGAGTCCTTGATATTTAGTCGTTTTCAGCCAATATTTTTCGATTTTTGAAAATTTCACTTTTTTGTGAAAACATCCACTAAATGAGGGAATAATATGTGTGAGGGTACCCCAGGAGAGTTCCAAATGTGTGTGGGTAGAATATATATCCCACGGGGGTAAAATTGAAAAAAGTTGAAAATTTTTTTTTTTTGGACTTAGTCATTTTTCCGGCGTTTATCAGACTTTCAGATAGGGGAAATGTCAGTGAGCGTTCCGATTTCAGTTCCAGAGCAATTCGCCCAATGACTCCTTGATATTTAGTCGTTTTCAGCCAATTTTCTGGATTTTTGAAAATATCACTTTTTTATGAAAATATCCATTAATTGAGGGAATAATATGTTTGAGGGTACCCCAGGAGAGTTCCAAATGTGTGTGGGTAGAATATATATCCCACGTGGGTAAAATTGAAAATAGTTTAAAAAAATTTTTTTTTGGCTTAGTCATTTTTCCGGCGTTTATCAGACTTTCAGATAGGGCAAATGTCAGTGAGCATTCCGATTTCAGTTCCAGAGCGATTCGCCCAATGAGTCCTTGATATTTAGTCGTTTTCAGCCAATTTTCTGGATTTTTGAAAATTTCACTTTTTTGTGAAAATATCCACTAAATGAGGGAATAATATGTGTGAGGGTACCCCAGGAGAGTTCCAAATGTGTGTAGGTAGAATATATATCCCACGGGGGTAAAATTGAAAAAAGTTGAAAAACATTTTTTTTTGCACTTAGTCATTTTTCCGGCGTTTATCAGACTTTCAGATAGGGGAAATTTCAGTGAGCGTTCTTATTTCAGTTACAGAGCGATTCGCCCAATGAGTCCTTGATATTTAGTCGTTTTCAGCCAATTTTCTGGATTTTTGAAAATTTCACTTTTTTGTGAAAATATCCACTAAATGAGGGAATAATATGTGTGAGGTTGCCCCAGGAGAGTTCCAAATATGTGTAGATAGAATATATATCCCACGGGGGTAAAATTGAAAAAAGTTGAAAAAAATTTTTTTTTGAACTTAGTCATTTTTCCGGCGTTTATCAGACTTTCAGATAGGGGAAATGTCAGTGAGGGTTCGGATTTCAGTTCCAGAGCGATTCGACCAATGAGTCCTTGATATTTAGTCGTTTTCAGCCCATTTTCTGGATTTTTGAAAGTTTCACTCTCTTGTGAAAATATCCACTAAATGAGGGAATAATATGTGTGAGGTTACCCCAGGAGAGTTCCAAATGTGTGTAGGTAGAATATATATCCCACGGTGGTAAAATTGAAAAAAGTTGAAAAACATTTTTTTTTGGACTTAGTCATTTTTCCGGCGTTTATCAGACTTTCAGATAGGGCAAATGTCAGTGAGCGTTCCAATTTCAGTTCCAGAACAATTCGCCCAATGAGTCCTTGATATTTAATCGTTTTCAGCCAATTTTCTGGATTTTTGAAAATATCACTTTTTTATGAAAATATCCATTAAATGAGGGAATAATATGTTTGAGGGTACGCCAGGAGAGTTCCAAATGTGTGTGGGTAGAATATATATCCCACGGGGGTAAAATTGAAAAAAGTTGAAAGAAAATTTTTTTTGGCTTAAGCATTTTACCGGCGTTTATCAGACTTTCAGATAGGGGAAATGTCAGTGAGGGTTCGGATTTCAGTTCCAGAGCGATTCGCCCAATGTGTCCTTGATATTTAGTCATTTTCAGCCAATATTTTGGATTTTTGAAAATTTCACTTTTTTGTGAAAATATCCACTAAATGAGGGAATAATATGTGTGAGGGTACCCCAGGAGAGTTCCAAATGTGTGTAGGTAGAATATATATCCCACGGGGGTAAAATTGAAAAAAGTTGAAAAATTTTTTTTTTTGGACTTAGTCATTTTTCCGGCGTTTATCAGACTTTCAGATAGGGGAAATGTCAGTGAGCATTCTTATTTCAGTTCCAGAGCGATTCGCCCAATGAGTCCTTGATATTTAGTCGTTTTCAGCCAATTTTCTGGATTTTTGAAAGTTTCACTTTCTTGTGAAAATATCCACTAAATGAGGGAATAATATGTGTGAGGGTACCCCAGGAGAGTTCCAAATGTGTGTGGGTAGAATATACAGTGCCTACAAGTAGTATTCAACCCCCTGCAGATTTAGCTGGTTGACACATGCGGAATTAACTTGGCATTGTGACATTTGTACTGTAGATCAGACTGGAAGTGGGAAATGCACTGCAGCAAATTTTGTTTTTGTTTTTTTTTATTTTTTTTTTAAAAACTTTAAAAGTTAATTCAGAGTGTCATTTATTATTCAACCCCTCAAACCACAAGAATTCTGTTTGGTCCCCCTAAGGTATTAAGAAGTAGTTCAGGCACCAAGAATTATGAGCTTCACATGTGTGGATTAAAGATCTCTTTTGCCAGCCTTTTCTGACTATTTAAGACCCTCCCCAAACTTGTGAACAGCACTCAGACATGGTCAACATGGGAAAGACAAAGGAGCATTCCAAGGCCATCAGAGACAAGATCGTGGAGGGTCACAAGGCTGGCAAGGGGTACAAAACCCTTTCCAAGGAGTTGGGCCTACCTGTCTCCACTGTTGGGAGCATCATCCGTAAGTGGAAGGCTTATGGAACTACTGTTAACCTTCCACGGCCTGGACAGCCTTTGAAAGTGTCCTCCCGTGCCGAGGCCAGGCTTGTCCGAAGAGTCAAGGCTAACCCAAGGACAACAAGGAAGGAGCTCCGGGAAGATCTAATGGCAGTGGGGACATTGGTTTCAGTCAATACCATAAGTAACGTACTCCACCGCAATGGTCTCCGTTCCAGACGAGCCTGTATGGTACCTTTACTTTCAAAGCGTCATGTCAAGGCTCGTCTACAGTTTGCTCATGATCACTTGGAGGACTCTGAGACAGACTGGTTCAAGGTTCTATGGTCTGATGAGACCAAGATCGAGATCTTTGGTGCCAACCACACACGTGACGTTTGGAGACTGGATAGCACTGCATACGACCCCAAGAATACCATCACTACAGTCAAGCATGGTGGTGGCAGCATCATGCTGTGGGGCTGTTTCTCAGCCAAGGGGCCTGGCCATCTGGTCCGCATCCAAGGGAAGATGGATAGCACGGCCTACCTGGAGATTTTGGCCAAGAACCTCCGCTCCTCCATCAAGGATCTTAAGATGGGTCGTAATTTCATCTTCCAACTAGACAACGACCCAAAGCACACAGCCAAGAAAACCAAGGCCTGGTTCAAGAGGGAAAAAGTCAAGGTGTTGGAGTGGCCTAGTCAGTCTCCTGACCTTAACCCAATTGAAAACTTGTGGAAGGAGCTCAAGAATAAAGTCCACATGAGACACCCAAAGAACCTAGATAACTTGGAGAAGATCTGCATGGAGGAGTGGGCCAAGATAACTCCACAGACCTGTGCCGGCCTGATCAGGTCTTAGAAAAGACGATTATTAGTTGTAATTGCAAACAAGGGTTATTCCACAAAATATTAAACATAGGGGTTGAATAATAATTGACCCACACTTTTATGTTTAAAATTTAATAAAATTCAACTGAGCAACATAACTTTTTGGTTTGTAAGATTTATGCTTCTGTTCATAAAACCTACTCTCGAATGCAGTTTGAAGGCTCTAACTTATTTGCATCTTATCAAACCAGCTAAATCTGCAGGGGGTTGAATACTACTTGTAGGCACTGTATATCCCACGGGGGTAAAATTGAAAAAAGTTTAAAAAAAATTTTTTTGGAACTTAGTCATTTTTCCGGCGTTTATCAGACTTTCAGATAGGGGAAATGTCAGTGAGGGTTCGGATTTCAGTTCCAGAGCGATTCGCCCAATGAGTCCTTGATATTTAGTCGTTTTCAGCCAATTTTCTGAATTTTTGAAAGTTTCACTCTCTTGTGAAAATATCCACTAAATGAGGGAATAATATGTGTGAGGCTACCCCAGGAGAGTTCCAAATGTGTGTAGGTAGAATATATATCCCACGGGGGTAAAATTGAAAAAAGTTGAAATTTTTTTTTTTTTGGGACTTAGTCATTTTTCCGGCGTTTATCAGACTTTCAGATAGGCGAAATGTCAGTGAGCATTCTGATTTCAGTTCCAGAGCGATTCGCCAAATGAGTACTTGATATTTAGTCGTTTTCAGCCAATATTTTGGATTTTTGAAAATTTCACTTTTTTGTGAAAATATCCACTAAATGAGGGAATAATATGTGTGAGGGTACCCCAGGAGAGTTCCAAATGTGTGTGTGTAGAATATATATCCCACGGGGGTAAAATTGAAAAAAGTTGAAAAAATTTTTATTTTGGACTTAGTCATTTTTCCGGCGTTTATCAGACTTTCAGATAGGGGAAATGTCAGTGAGCGTTCCGATTTCAGTTCCAGAGCAATTCGCCCAATGACTCCTTGATATTTAGTCGTTTTCAGCCAATTTTCTGGATTTTTGAAAATATCACTTTTTTATGAAAATATCCATTAAATGAGGGAATAATATGTTTGAGGGTACCCCAGGAGAGTTCCAAATGTGTGTGGGTAGAATATATATCCCACGGGGGTAAAATTGAAAATAGTTTAAAAAAATTTTTTTTTGGCTTAGTCATTTTTCCGGCGTTTATCAGACTTTCAGATAGGGCAAATGTCAGTGAGCATTCCGATTTCAGTTCCAGAGCGATTCGCCCAATGAGTCCTTGATATTTAGTCGTTTTCAGGGAATTTTCTGGATTTTTGAAAATTTCACTTTTTTGTGAAAATATCCACTAAATGAGGGAATAATATGTGTGAGGGTACCCCAGGAGAGTTCCAAATGTGTGTGTGTAGAATATATATCCCACGGGGGTAAAATTGAAAAAAGTTGAAAAAATTTTTATTTTGGACTTAGTCATTTTTCCGGCGTTTATCAGACTTTCAGATAGGGGAAATGTCAGTGAGCGTTCCAATTTCAGTTCCAGAGCAATTCGCCCAATGACTCCTTGATATTTAGTCGTTTTCAGCCAATTTTCTGGATTTTTGAAAATATCACTTTTTTATGAAAATATCCATTAAATGAGGGAATAATATGTTTGAGGGTACCCCAGGAGAGTTCCAAATGTGTGTAGGTAGAATATATATCCCACGGGGGTAAAATTGAAAAAAGTTGAAAAACATTTTTTTTTGCATAGTCATTTTTCCGGCGTTTATCAGACTTTCAGATAGGGGAAATGTCAGTGAGAGTTCTTATTTCAGTTACAGAGCGATTCGCCCAATGAGTCCTTGATATTTAGTCGTTTTCAGCCAATTTTCTGGATTTTTGAAAATTTCACTTTTTTGTGAAAATATCCACTACATGAGGGAATAATATGTGTGAGGGTACCCCAGGAGAGTTCAAAATGTGTGTGGGTAGAATATATATCCCACGGGGCTAAAATTGAAAAAAGTTGAAAAAAATTTTTATTTTGGACTTAGTCATTTTTCCGGCGTTTATCAGACTTTCAGATAGGGCAAATGTCAGTGAGCATTCCGATTTCAGTTCCAGAGCGATTCGCCCAATGAGTCCTTGATATTTAGTCGTTTTCAGCCAATATTTTGGATTTTTGAAAATTTCACTTTTTTGTGAAAATATCCACTAAATGAGGGAATAATATGTGTGAGCGTACCCCAGGAGAGTTCCAAATGTGTGTGGGTAGAATATATATCCCACGGGGGTAAAATTGAAAAAAGCTGAAAATTTTTTTTTTTGGACTTAGTCATTTTTCCGGCGTTTATCAGACTTTCAGATAGGGGAAATGTCAGTGAGCGTTCCGATTTCAGTTCCAGAGCAATTCGCCCAATGACTCTTTGATATTTAGTCGTTTTCAGCCAATTTTCTGGATTTTTGAAAATATCACTTTTTTATGAAAATATCCATTAAATGAGGGAATAATATGTTTGAGGGTACCCCAGGAGAGTTCCAAATGTGTGTGGGTAGAATATATATCCCACGGGGGTAAAATTGAAAATAGTTTAAAAAAATTTTTTTTTGGCTTAGTCATTTTTCCGGCGTTTATCAGACTTTCAGATAGGGCAAATGTCAGTGAGCATTCCGATTTCAGTTCCAGAGCGATTCGCCCAATGAGTCCTTGATATTTAGTCGTTTTCAGCCAATTTTCTGGATTTTTGAAAATTTCACTTTTTTGTGAAAATATCCACTAAATGAGGGAATAATATGTGTGAGGGTATCCCAGGAGAGTTCCAAATGTGTGTAGGTAGAATATATATCCCACGGGGGTAAAATTGAAAAAAGTTGAAAAACATTTTTTTTTGGACTTAGTCATTTTTCCGGCGTTTATCAGACTTTCAGATAGGGGAAATGTCAGTGAGCGTTCTTATTTCAGTTACAGAGCGATTCGCCCAATGAGTCCTTGATATTTAGTCGTTTTCAGCCAATTTTCTGGATTTTTGAAAATTTCACTTTTTTGTGAAAATATCCACTAAATGAGGGAATAATATGTGTGAGGGTACCCCAGGAGAGTTCCAAATGTGTGTGGATAGAATATATATCCCACGGGGCTAAAATTGAAAAAAGTTGAAAAAAATTTTTATTTTGGACTTAGTCATTTTTCCGGCGTTTATCAGACTTTCAGATAGGGGAAATGTCAGTGAGCGTTCCAATTTCAGTTCCAGAGCAATTCGCCCAATGAGTCCTTGATATTTAGACGTTTTCAGCCAATTTTCTGGATTTTTGAAAATATCACTTTTTTATGAAAATATCCATTAAATGAGGGAATAATATGTTTGAGGGTACCCCAGGAGAGTTCCAAATGTGTGTGGGTAGAATATATATCCCACGGGGTAAAATTGAAAAAAGTTGAAAGAAAATTTTTTTTGGCTTAGTCATTTTTCCGGCGTTTATCAGACTTTCAGATAGGGCAAATGTCAGTGAGCATTCCGATTTCAGTTCCAGAGCGATTCGCCCAATGAGTCCTTGATATTTAGTCGTTTTCAGCCAATTTTCTGGATTTTTGAAAATTTCACTTTTTTGTGAAAATATCCACTAAATGAGGGAATAATATGTGTGAGGGTACCCCAGGAGAGTTCCAAATGTGTGTAGGTAGAATATATATCCCACGGGGGTAAAATTGAAAAAAGTTGAAAATTTTTTTTTTTTTGGATTAAGTCATTTTTCCGGCGTTTATCAGACTTTCAGATAGGGGAAATGTCAGTGAGGGTTCGGATTTCAGTTCCAGAGCTATTCGCCCAATGTGTCCTTGATATTTAGTCATTTTCAGCCAATATTTTGGATTTTTGAAAATTTCACTTTTTTTGTGAAAATATCCACTAAATGAGGGAATAATATGTGTGAGGTTACCCCAGGAGAGTTCCAAATGTGTGTAGGTAGAATATATATCCCACGGGGGTAAAATTGAAAAAAGTTGAAATTTTTTTTTTTTTGGACTTAGTCATTTTTCCGGCGTTTATCAGACTTTCAGATAGGCGAAATGTCAGTGAGCATTCTGATTTCAGTTCCAGAGCGATTCGCCCAATGATTCCTTGATATTTAGTCATTTTCAGCCAATTTTCTGGATTTTTGAAAATTTCACTTTTTTGTGAAAATATCCACTAAATGAGGGAATAATATGTGTGAGGTTGCCCCAGGAGAGTTCCAAATATGTGTAGGTAGAATATATATCCCACGGGGGTAAAATTGAAAAAAGTTGAAAAATTTTTTTTTTTGGACTTAAGTCATTTTTCCGGCGTTTATCAGACTTTCAGATAGGGGAAATGTCAGTGAGCATTCCGATTTCAGTTCCAGAGCGATTCGCCCAATGAGTCGTTGATATTTAGTCGTTTTCAGCCAATATTTTGGATTTTTGAAAATTTCACTTTTTTGTGAAAATATCCACTAAATGAGGGAATAATATGTGTGAGGGTACCCCAGGAGAGTTCCAAATGTGTGTGGGTAGAATATATATCCCACGGGGGTAAAATTGAAAAAAGTTGATAATTTTTTTTTTTGGACTTAGTCATTTTTCCGGCGTTTATCAGACTTTCAGATAGGGGAAATGTCAGTGAGCGTTCCGATTTCAGTTCCAGAGCAATTCGCCCAATGACTCCTTGATGTTTAGTCGTTTTCAGCCAATTTTCTGGATTTTTGAAAATTTCACTTTTTTGCGAAAATATCCATTAAATGAGGGAATAATATGTTTGAGGGTACCCCAGGAGAGTTCCAAATGTGTGTGGGTAGAATATATAAGCTTTTTTCACTGTTTTCAGAACATTAACAATAAGAACATGGAAGAGTCCAGGAGCCATTTGGTGAGCTGCATATCCTGCTACATGTTCACAGACTTGCCAGTGGAAAAGCCAAACTTCACATGCCAGAAATGTAAGCTTGTGTCCCTGTTGGAGGAAAAGTTGCAAAATCTAGAAGAGAGGTTAACTACCTTGAAAATCATTAAGGAAGGTGAAGAGTTCTTAGACAGAGCAGAATTATCTCTTCATGATTCAGAAAGAGAAGAAATTCGAACCGCACCTGACGAAACAGAGGAATGGAAGCATGTGACCCACAGAAGCAGGAGGATCGAGAGGCAGTCAGCACCCATACTGCTCAGGAACCAGTACCAGGCTCTCACGCAGGAGAACCATGAAGAAATACAGCAAAATAAGACTTTGCCAGCAATGAATAACCTTGTAAGCCCTCAGAATCCTCCTGGATGGAGAAAGAAGAATGTTGTGAAGAAAAAACGGAGAGTGGTGGTCATGGGGGATTCCCTGTTAAGAGGAACAGAGGCCGCTATCTGCAGACCAGACATAACCTCAAGAGAAATGTGCTGTCTTCCAGGAGCAAAAATTAAAGATGTGTCTGACAGGATATCAAGACTCTTCAGACCTACAGATCACTACCCATTCCTGCTAATACATGTGGGGACAAATGACACCGCAAGAAAGGACCTGGAAACCATCTGCAGTGACTTTGAAGACTTAGGCAAGAAAGTGAAAGAATTGGGAGCGCAGGTGGTCTTCTCATCCATCCTCCCAGTGGATGGCCATGGAACAATGAGGTGGAATAAGATTCTACAGGTGAACAACTGGCTACGTCGATGGTGCCGTCAACAAGGATTTGGATTTCTGGATCACGGAATGAATTACCTATACGATGGACTACTTGCTAGAGATGGGGTGCACATTACGAAGACTGGAAAACATGTATTTGGAAGTCGCCTTGCTACACTCATCAGAAGAGCTTTAAACTAGAACAATGTGGGAAGGGAAGCAAAAGGCCAGAAAAAGCCATACAGCTGACAAATACTATTGAGATCTCTGCTACTGGAAGTGGAAAAGAAGAACAAAGACAAAACAATTTAAATAATAAAAATATGCGAGGAAGAGAAACCAATCACAAACTAAAATGTTTTTATACAAATGCACAAAGCATGGGCAACAAACAAGGAGAATTGGAACTACTAATGCAGGAAAAGAAATATGATGTCATTGGAATCACTGAAACTTGGTGGGACGATACACATGATTGGAATAAAAGGCTAAAAGGATACAACTTATTTGCAAGAAACAGACTTGATAAACGAGGAGGAGGTGTTGCATTGTATGTTAGAAAAGCGTATATCTGCACAGAGATTGAAGCTTCAGAGACTGTGAGTTCTGTGGAAACTGTTTGGGTAAGAATACAAGGAGAGAACAACGGAAAGGACACCATTGTAGGCATTTACTACAGGCCACCTGGGCAAGCTGAAGATATGGATGAACTCTTTATGTATCAAATGACCAAGTTCTCCAAAAAATATGACGTAGTGGTCATGGGAGATTTCAACTATCCAGACATTTGTTGGGAATCTCTCTCAAGTAAAACTAACAGGTCAAGCAAATTCTTATCCTCTCTTGCTGACAACTTTATCTTCCAAAAGGTAGGGGAGAAAACAAGGGGATCTGCTACTTTGGATCTAATCCTTATAAACAGGGAGGAAATGGTTGAGGAGGTAAAGGTGGCTGGGACCCTAGGAGGCAGCGATCATGCTATTCTAGAATTTTGGATAACTAGAGGAGGAAGACATGTGAAGACTCAAACTTCAAGGTTAGATTTTAGAAAGGCAGATTTTAAGAGACTCAGAAAGAGAATAGGAGGGATCCAATGGCTGGATGTCCTTAAGGACAAAAATGTCCAGGAAGGATGGGAAATTTTTAAAAATGAGATTCTCAAAGCACAATCGTTAACAATCCCGAAAAGTAGGAAGAATGGGAAGCATTTAAGGAAACCAGGATGGATGAACACAGAACTTAAACACATGCTAAAAAGAAAGAAAGAAATGTTTATTAAATGGAAAGAGGGAGGCATATCTAAAGAAGATTATAATGCAGTCTGCAGATCCTGCAGGGCACGTATCAGGTTAGCTAAAGCTGACAATGAATTAAGGCTTGCAAGAGATGTCAAAAGCAATAAAAAAGGATTTTGGGGGTATGTCAAAAGTAAAAGAAAAGTCAAAGATGCTATAGGATTTTTACAGGATGAAAATGGAGAAATGGTAAGAGAGGATGTTGAGAAGGCCGAACTTTTTAATTCCTATTTTGCATCTGTTTTCTCTCAGAAAGAAAATGTAACATCAACTGATCTTCACTGTCCTTTTAAAGGAATAGAGGAATCCAAGTTATCTGTAAACAGAAAGATTGTGAGGGAATATTTAGCTAACATGAATGAGTTCAAGTCTCCAGGTCCAGATGAATTACACCCCAGAGTACTGAAGGAGATCGTAGAAGAAATTTTAGAACCACTCTCCATAATCTTTGAAAATTCTTGGAGAACAGGAGAAGTCCCAGAAGACTGGAGAAGAGCAAATGTTGTTCCTATCTTCAAAAAGGGGAAGAAGGTGGACCCAGGGAACTATAGGCCGGTGAGTCTGACTTCTATACCAGGAAAGATCTTTGAACAAATTATTAAACAACATGTATGTAAGTACATGGATAAGAATGAAGTGATTAACCAGAGTCAGCATGGGTTTGTAACTAACAAGTCATGTCAGACTAACTTAATTTCCTTCTATGACAGAATCACTGACTGGGTGGATCAGGGAAATGCTGTAGATATAGTATATCTTGACTTCAGCAAAGCATTTGACAAAGTATCTCACACCATCCTTATTGAAAAAATGACCAAGTATGCAATGGACCAGGCAACTGTTAGGTGGATTCATAACTGGCTTAGTGATCGGACTCAAAGGGTGGTTGTAAATGGCTTCACATCCAGCTGGATGAATGTCTCAAGTGGGGTACCACAGGGCTCCGTCCTGGGACCTGTATTGTTCAACATCTTTATCAATGATTTAGATGAAGGAATTGAGGGTAAACTGATTAAATTTGCTGATGACACAAAGCTAGGAGGGATAGCTAATACTAGAGAAGAGAGAGAGAGGATTCAAAAAGACCTAAATAAACTGGAGCAGTGGGCAGCAACCAACAGAATGGTTTTTAACAGGGAAAAATGCAAAGTACTACATCTGGGCAATAAAAATGAAAAAAGCATATACAGAATGGGAGGAATAGAGCTAAGCAACAGTACATGTGAAAAAGACTTAGGTATACTAATAGATCATAGACTGAACATGAGTCAACAGTGTGATGCAGCAGCAAAAAAGGCAAATACAATTCTGGAATGTATTAACAGAAGCATACAGTCTAGATCACGTGAAGTCATTATCGGTCTTTACTCCTCTTTGGTCAGACCTCATCTGGAATACTGTGTACAGTTTTGGGCACCACATTTTAAAAAAGACATAGACAAACTGGAGCAAGTTCAGAGAAGAGCGACCAGAATGGTGACTGGTCTGCAAACCATGTCCTATGAGGAACGGTTGCAGGATTTGGGAATGTTTAGCTTGCAAAAAAGAAGACTGAGAGGAGACTTAATAGCTGTCTACAAATATGTCAAGGGCTGTCACATTGTAGAAGGATCATCTTTATTCTCATTTGCACAAGGAAAGACTAGAAGCAATGGGATGAAACTAAATGGGAGGAGACACAGATTAGATATTAGAAAAAACTTTTTGACAGTTAGGGTGATTAATGAGTGGAACAGGCTGCCACGAGAGGTGGTGAGTTCCCCTTCAATGGACGTCTTCAAACAGAGGCTGGACAGACATCTGTCTGAGATGATTTAGTGAATCCTGCTTTGAGCAGGGGGTTGGACCAGATGACCCAGGAGGTCCCTTCCAACTCTACCATTCTATGATTCTATGATTCTATGATATATCCCATGGGGGTAAAATTGAAAATAGTTTAAAAAAATTTTTTTTTGGCTTAGTCATTTTTCCGGCGTTTATCAGACTTTCAGATAGGGCAAATGTCAGTGAGCATTACGATTTCAGTTCCAGAGCGATTCGCCCAATGAGTCCTTGATATTTAATCGTTTTCAGACAATTTTCTGGATTTTTGAAAATATCACTTTTTTATGAAAATATCCATTAAATGAGGGAATAATATGTTTGAGGGTACACCAGGAGAGTTCCAAATGTGTGTGGGTAGAATATATATCCCACGGGGGTAAAATTGAAAAAAGTTGAAAGAAAATTTTTTTTGGCTTAGTCATTTTTCCGGCGTTTATCAGACTTTCAGATAGGGGAAATGTCAGTGAGCATTCTGATTTCAGTTCCAGAGCGATTCGCCCAATGAGTCCTTGATATTTAGTCGTTTTCAGCCAATTTTCTGGATTTTTGAAAGTTTCACTTTCTTGTGAAAATATCCACTAAATGAGGGAATAATATGTGTGAGGTTACCCCAGGAGAGTTCCAAATGTGTGTAGGTAGAATATATATCCCACGGGGGTAAAATTGAAAAAAGTTGAACATTTTTTTTTTTTGGACTTAGTCATTTTTCCGGCGTTTATCAGACTTTCAGATAGGGGAAATGTCAGTGAGCATTCTGATTTCAGTTCCAGTGCGATTCGCCCAATGAGTCCTTGATATTTAGTCGTTTTCAGCCAATTTTCTGGATTTTTGAAAGTTTCACTTTCTTATGAAAATATCCACTAAATGAGGGAATAATATGTGTGAGGGAACCCCAGGAGAGTTCCAAATGTCTGTAGGTAGAATATATATCCCACGGGGGTAAAATTGAAAAAAGTTGAAAAACATTTTTTTTTGCACTTAGTCATTTTTCCGGCGTTTATCAGACTTTCAGATAGGGGAAATGTCAGAGAGCATTCTGATTTCAGTTCCAGAGCGATTCGCCCAATGAGTCCTTGATATTTAGTCGTTTTCAGCCAATTTTCTGGATTTTTGAAAGTTTCACTTTCTTGTGAAAATATCCACTAAATGAGGGAATAATATGTGTGAGGGTACCCCAGGAGAGTTCCAAATGTGTGTGGGTAGAATATATATCCCACGGGGGTAAAATTGAAAAAAGTTGAAAATTTATTTTTTTTTGGACTTAGTCATTTTTCCGGCGTTTATCAGACTTTCAGATAGGGGAAATGTCAGTGAGGGTTCGGATTTCAGTTCCAGAGCGATTCGCCCAATGTGTCCTTGATATTTAGTCATTTTCAGCCAATATTTTGGATTTTTGAAAATTTCACTTTTTTGTGAAAATATCCACTAAATGAGGGAATAATATGTGTGAGGTTACCCCAGGAGAGTTCCAAATGTGTGTAGGTAGAATATATATCCCACGGGGGTAAAATTGAAAAAAGTTGAAAAACATTTTTTTTTGGACTTAGTCATTTTTCCGGCGTTTATCAGACTTTCAGATAGGGGAAATGTCAGTGAGCGTTCCAATTTCAGTTCCAGAACAATTCGCCCAATGAGTCCTTGATATTTAATCGTTTTCAGCCAATTTTCTGGATTTTTGAAAATATCACTTTTTTATGAAAATATCCATTAAATGAGGGAATAATATGTTTGAGGGTACCCCAGGAGAGTTCCAAATGTGTGTGGGTAGAATATATATCCCACGGGGGTAAAATTGAAAAAAGTTTAAAAAAAATTTTTTTTGAACTTAGTCATTTTTCCGGCGTTTATCAGACTTTCAGATAGGGGAAATGTCAGTGAGGGTTCGGATTTCAGTTCCAGAGCGATTTGCCCAATGAGTCCTTGATATTTAGTCGTTTTCAGCCAATTTTCTGGATTTTTTAAAGTTTCACTTTCTTGTGAAAATATCCACTAAATGAGGGAATAATATGTGTGAGGGTACCCCAGGAGAGTTCCAAATGTGTGTAGGTAGAATATATATCCCACGGGGGTAAAATTGAAAAAAGTTGAAATTTTTTTTTTTTTGAACTTAGTCATTTTTCCGGCGTTTATCAGACTTTCAGATAGGCGAAATGTCAGTGAGCATTCTGATTTCAGTTCCAGAGCGATTCGCCAAATGAGTACTTGATATTTAGTCGTTTTCAGCCAATATTTTAGATTTTTGAAAATTTCACTTTTTTGTGAAAATATCCACTAAATGAGGGAATAATATGTGTGAGGGTACCCCAGGAGAGTTCCAAATGTGTGTGTGTAGAATATATATCCCACGGGGGTAAAATTGAAAAAAGTTGAAAAAAATTTTATTTTGGACTTAGTCATTTTTCCGGCGTTTATCAGACTTTCAGATAGGGGAAATGTCAGTGAGCGTTCCGATTTCAGTTCCAGAGCAATTCGCCCAATGACTCCTTGATATTTAGTCGTTTTCAGCCAATTTTCTGGATTTTTGAAAATATCACTTTTTTATGAAAATATCCATTAAATGAGGGAATAATATGTTTGAGGGTACCCCAGGAGAGTTCCAAATGTGTGTAGGTAGAATATATATCCCACGGGGGTAAAATTGAAAATAGTTTAAAAAAATTTTTTTTTGGCTTAGTCATTTTTCCGGCGTTTATCAGACTTTCAGATAGGCGAAATGTCAGTGAGCATTCTGATTTCAGTTCCAGAGCGATTCGCCAAATGAGTACTTGATATTTAGTCGTTTTCAGCCAATATTTTGGATTTTTGAAAATGTCACTTTTTTGTGAAAATATCCACTAAATGAGGGAATAATATGTGTGAGGGTACCCCAGGAGAGTTCCAAATGTGTGTGTGTAGAATATATATCCCACGGGGGTAAAATTGAAAAAAGTTGAAAAAATTTTTATTTTGGACTTAGTCATTTTTCCGGCGTTTATCAGACTTTCAGATAGGGGAAATGTCAGTGAGCGTTCCGATTTCAGTTCCAGAGCAATTCGCCCAATGACTCCTTGATATTTAGTCGTTTTCAGCCAATTTTCTGGATTTTTGAAAATATCACTTTTTTATGAAAATATCCATTAAATGAGGGAATAATATGTTTGAGGGTACCCCAGGAGAGTTCCAAATGTGTGTGGGTAGAATATATATCCCACGGGGGTAAAATTGAAAATAGTTTAAAAAAATTTTTTTTTGGCTTAGTCATTTTTCCGGCGTTTATCAGACTTTCAGATAGGGCAAATGTCAGTGAGCATTCCGATTTCAGTTCCAGAGCGATTCGCCCAATGAGTCCTTGATATTTAGTCGTTTTCAGCCAATTTTCTGGATTTTTGAAAATTTCACTTTTTTGTGAAAATATCCACTAAATGAGGGAATAATATGTGTGAGGGTACCCCAGGAGAGTTCCAAATGTGTGTGTGTAGAATATATATCCCACGGGGGTAAAATTGAAAAAAGTTGAAAAAATTTTTATTTTGGACTTAGTCATTTTTCCGGCGTTTATCAGACTTCCAGATAGGGGAAATGTCAGTGAGCGTTCCGATTTCAGTTCCAGAGCAATTCGCCCAATGACTCCTTGATATTTAGTCGTTTTCAGCCAATTTTCTGGATTTTTGAAAATATCACTTTTTTATGAAAATATCCATTAAATGAGGGAATAATATGTTTGAGGGTACCCCAGGAGAGTTCCAAATGTGTGTGGGTAGAATATATATCCCACGGGGGTAAAATTGAAAAAAGTTGAAAAACATTTTTTTTTGCATAGTCATTTTTCCGGCGTTTATCAGACTTTCAGATAGGGGAAATGTCAGTGAGCGTTCTTATTTCAGTTACAGAGCGATTCGCCCAATGAGTCCTTGATATTTAGTCGTTTTCAGCCAATTTTCTGGATTTTTGAAAATTTCACTTTTTTGTGAAAATATCCACTAAATGAGGGAATAATATGTGTGAGGGTACCCCAGGAGAGTTCCAAATGTGTGTGGGTAGAATATATATCCCACGGGGCTAAAATTGAAAAAAGTTGAAAAAAAAATTTATTTTGGACTTAGTCATTTTTCCGGCGTTTATCAGACTTTCAGATAGGGCAAATGTCAGTGAGCATTCCAATTTCAGTTCCAGAGCGATTCGCCCAATGAGTCCTTGATATTTAGTCGTTTTCAGCCAATATTTTGGATTTTTGAAAATTTCACTTTTTTGTGAAAATATCCACTAAATGAGGGAATAATATGTGTGAGGGTACCCCAGGAGAGTTCCAAATGTGTGTGGGTAGAATATATATCCCACGGGGGTAAAATTGAAAAAAGCTGAAAATTTTTTTTTTTGGACTTAGTCATTTTTCCGGCGTTTATCAGACTTTCAGATAGGGGAAATGTCAGTGAGGGTTCGGATTTCAGTTCCAGAGCGATTCGCCCAATGAGTCCTTGATATTTAGTCGTTTTCAGCCAATTTTCTGGATTTTTGAAAGTTTCACTTTCTTGTGAAAATATCCACTAAATGAGGGAATAATATGTGTGAGGGTACCCCAGGAGAGTTCCAAATGTGTGTGGTAGAATATATATCCCACGGGGGTAAAATTGAAAAAAGTTGAAAGAAAATTTTTTTTGGTTAAGCATTTTACCGGCGTTTATCAGACTTTCAGATAGGGGAAATGTCAGTGAGCATTCTGATTTCAGTTCCAGAGCGATTCGCCCAATGAGTCCTTGATATTTAGTCGTTTTCAGCCAATTTTCTGGATTTTTGAAAGTTTCACTTTCTTGTGAAAATATCCACTAAATGAGGGAATAATATGTGTGAGGGTACCCCAGGAGAGTTCCAAATGTGTGTGGGTAGAATATATATCCCACAAGGGTAAAATTGAAAAAAGTTTAAAAAAAATTTTTTTGGAACTTAGTCATTTTTCCGGCGTTTATCAGACTTTCAGATAGGGGAAATGTCAGTGAGGGTTCGGATTTCAGTTCCAGAGCGATTTGCCCAATGAGTCCTTGATATTTAGTCGTTTTCAGCCAATTTTCTGGATTTTTGAAAGTTTCACTCTCTTGTGAAAATATCCACTAAATGAGGTAATAATATGTGTGAGGCTACCCCAGGAGAGTTCCAAATGTGTGTAGGTAGAATATATATCCCACGGGGGTAAAATTGAAAAAAGTTGAAAAAAAATTTTTTTTGGACTTAGTCATTTTTCCAGCGTTTATCAGACTTTCAGATAGGGCAAATGTCAGTGAGCATTCTGATTTCAGTTCCAGAGCGATTCGCCCAATGAGTCCTTGATATTTAGTCGTTTTCAGCCAATTTTCTGGATTTTTTAAAGTTTCACTTTCTTGTGAAAATATCCACTAAATGAGGGAATAAAATGTGTGAGGGTACCCCAGGAGAGTTCCAAATGTGTGTAGGTAGAATATATATCCCACGGGGGTAAAATTGAAAAAAGTTGAAATTTTTTTTTTTTTGGACTTAGTCATTTTTCCGGCGTTTATCAGACTTTCAGATAGGCGAAATGTCAGTGAGCATTCTGATTTCAGTTCCAGAGCGATTCGCCCAATGAGTACTTGATATTTAGTCGTTTTCAGCCAATATTTTAGATTTTTGAAAATTTCACTTTTTTGTGAAAATATCCACTAAATGAGGGAATAATATGTGTGAGGGTACCCCAGGAGAGTTCCAAATGTGTGTGTGTAGAATATATATCCCACGGGGGTAAAATTGAAAAAAGTTGAAAAAAATTTTATTTTGGACTTAGTCATTTTTTCGGCGTTTATCAGACTTTCAGATAGGGGAAATGTCAGTGAGCGTTCCGATTTCAGTTCCAGAGCAATTCGCCCAATGACTCCTTGATATTTAGTCGTTTTCAGCCAATTTTCTGGATTTTTGAAAATATCACTTTTTTATGAAAATATCCATTAAATGAGGGAATAATATGTTTGAGGGTACTCCAGGAGAGTTCCAAATGTGTGTAGGTAGAATATATATCCCACGGGGGTAAAATTGAAAATAGTTTAAAAAAATTTTTTTTTGGCTTAGTCATTTTTCCGGCGTTTATCAGACTTTCAGATAGGCGAAATGTCAGTGAGCATTCTGATTTCAGTTCCAGAGCGATTCGCCAAATGAGTACTTGATATTTAGTCGTTTTCAGCCAATATTTTGGATTTTTGAAAATTTCACTTTTTTGTGAAAATATCCACTAAATGAGGGAATAATATGTGTGAGGGTACCCCAGGAGAGTTCCAAATGTGTGTGTGTAGAATATATATCCCACGGGGGTAAAATTGAAAAAAGTTGAAAAAATTTTTATTTTGGACTTAGTCATTTTTCCGGCGTTTATCAGACTTTCAGATAGGGGAAATGTCAGTGAGCGTTCCGATTTCAGTTCCAGAGCAATTCGCCCAATGACTCCTTGATATTTAGTCGTTTTCAGCCAATTTTCTGGATTTTTGAAAATATCACTTTTTTATGAAAATATCCATTAAATGAGGGAATAATATGTTTGAGGGTACCCCAGGAGAGTTCCAAATGTGTGTGGGTAGAATATATATCCCACGGGGGTAAAATTGAAAATAGTTTAAAAAAATTTTTTTTTGGCTTAGTCATTTTTCCGGCGTTTATCAGACTTTCAGATAGGGCAAATGTCAGTGAGCATTCCGATTTCAGTTCCAGAGCGATTCGCCCAATGAGTCCTTGATATTTAGTCGTTTTCAGCCAATTTTCTGGATTTTTGAAAATTTCACTTTTTTGTGAAAATATCCACTAAATGAGGGAATAATATGTGTGAGGGTACCCCAGGAGAGTTCCAAATGTGTGTGTGTAGAATATATATCCCACGGGGGTAAAATTGAAAAAAGTTGAAAAAATTTTTATTTTGGACTTAGTCATTTTTCCGGCGTTTATCAGACTTTCAGATAGGGGAAATGTCAGTGAGCGTTCCGATTTCAGTTCCAGAGCAATTCGCCCAATGACTCCTTGATATTTAGTCGTTTTCAACCAATTTTCTGGATTTTTGAAAATATCACTTTTTTATGAAAATATCCATTAAATGAGGGAATAATATGTTTGAGGGTACCCCAGGAGAGTTCCAAATGTGTGTAGGTAGAATATATATCCCACGGGGGTAAAATTGAAAAAAGTTGAAAAACATTTTTTTTTGCATAGTCATTTTTCCGGCGTTTATCAGACTTTCAGATAGGGGAAATGTCAGTGAGCGTTCTTATTTCAGTTACAGAGCGATTCGCCCAATGAGTCCTTGATATTTAGTCGTTTTCAGCCAATTTTCTGGATTTTTGAAAATTTCACTTTTTTGTGAAAATATCCACTAAATGAGGGAATAATATGTGTGAGGGTACCCCAGGAGAGTTCCAAATGTGTGTGGGTAGAATATATATCCCACGGGGCTAAAATTGAAAAAAGTTGAAAAAAATTTTTATTTTGGACTTAGTCATTTTTCCGGCGTTTATCAGACTTTCAGATAGGGCAAATGTCAGTGAGCATTCCGATTTCAGTTCCAGAGCGATTCGCCCAATGAGTCCTTGATATTTAGTCGTTTTCAGCCAATATTTTGGATTTTTGAAAATTTCACTTTTTTGTGAAAATATCCACTAAATGAGGGAATAATATGTGTGAGGGTACCCCAGGAGAGTTCCAAATGTGTGTGGGTAGAATATATATCCCACGGGGGTAAAATTGAAAAAAGCTGAAAATTTTTTTTTTTGGACTTAGTCATTTTTCCGGCGTTTATCAGACTTTCAGATAGGGGAAATGTCAGTGAGGGTTCGGATTTCAGTTCCAGAGCTATTCGCCCAATGTGTCCTTGATATTTAGTCATTTTCAGCCAATATTTTGGATTTTTGAAAATTTCACTTTTTTTGTGAAAATATCCACTAAATGAGGGAATAATATGTGTGAGGTTACCCCAGGAGAGTTCCAAATGTGTGTAGGTAGAATATATATCCCACGGGGGTAAAATTGAAAAAAGTTGAAAAACATTTTTTTTTGGACTTAGTCATTTTTCCGGCGTTTATCAGACTTTCAGATAGGGGAAATGTCAGTGAGCGTTCCAATTTCAGTTCCAGAACAATTCGCCCAATGAGTCCTTGATATTTAATCGTTTTCAGCCAATTTTCTGGATTTTTGAAAATATCACTTTTTTATGAAAATATCCATTAAATGAGGGAATAATATGTTTGAGGGTACCCCAGGAGAGTTCCAAATGTGTGTGGGTAGAATATATATCCCACGGGGGTAAAATTGAAAAAAGTTGAAAGAAAATTTTTTTTGGCTTAGTCATTTTTCCGGCGTTTATCAGACTTTCAGATAGGGGAAATGTGAGTGAGCATTCTGATTTCAGTTCCAGAGCGATTCGCCCAATGAGTCCTTGATATTTAGTCGTTTTCAGCCAATTTTCTGGATTTTTGAAAGTTTCACTTTCTTGTGAAAATATCCACTAAATGAGGGAATAATATGTGTGAGGGTACCCCAGGAGAGTTCCAAATGTGTGTAGGTAGAATATATATCCCACGGGGGTAAAATTGAAAAAAGTTGAAATTTTTTTTTTTTTGGACTTAGTCATTTTTCCGGCGTTTATCAGACTTTCAGATAGGCGAAATGTCAGTGAGCATTCTGATTTCAGTTCCAGAGCGATTCGCCCAATGATTCCTTGATATTTAGTCGTTTTCAGCCAATTTTCTGGATTTTTGAAAATTTCACTTTTTTGTGAAAATATCCACTAAATGAGGGAATAATATGTGTGAGGTTGCCCCAGGAGAGTTCCAAATATGTGTAGGTAGAATATATATCCCACTGGGGTAAAATTGAAAAAAGTTGAAAAATTTTTTTTTTTGGACTTAAGTCATTTTTCCGGCGTTTATCAGACTTTCAGATAGGGGAAATGTCAGTGAGCATTCCGATTTCAGTTCCAGAGCGATTCGCCCAATGAGTCCTTGATATTTAGTCGTTTTCAGCCAATATTTTGGATTTTTGAAAATTTCACTTTTTTGTGAAAATATCCACTAAATGAGGGAATAATATGTGTGAGGGTACCCCAGGAGAGTTCCAAATGTGTGTGGGTAGAATATATATCCCACGGGGGTAAAATTGAAAAAAGTTGATAATTTTTTTTTTTGGACTTAGTCATTTTTCCGGCGTTTATCAGACTTTCAGATAGGGGAAATGTCAGTGAGCGTTCCGATTTCAGTTCCAGAGCAATTCGCCCAATGACTCCTTGATATTTAGTCGTTTTCAGCCAATTTTCTGGATTTTTGAAAATTTCACTTTTTTGTGAAAATATCCACTAAATGAGGGAATAATATGTGTGAGGGTACCCCAGGAGAGTTCCAAATGTGTGTGTTTAGAATATATATCCCACGGGGGTAAAATTGAAAAAAGTTGAAAAAATTTTTATTTTGGACTTAGTCATTTTTCCGGCGTTTATCAGACTTTCAGATAGGGGAAATGTCAGTGAGCGTTCCGATTTCAGTTCCAGAGCAATTCGCCCAATGACTCCTTGATATTTAGTCGTTTTCAGCCAATTTTCTGGATTTTTGAAAATATCACTTTTTTATGAAAATATCCATTAAATGAGGGAATAATATGTTTGAGGGTACCCCAGGAGAGTTCCAAATGTGTGTGGGTAGAATATATATCCCACGGGGGTAAAATTGAAAATAGTTTAAAAAAATTTTTTTTTGGCTTAGTCATTTTTCCGGCGTTTATCAGACTTTCAGATAGGGCAAATGTCAGTGAGCATTCCGATTTCAGTTCCAGAGCGATTCGCCCAATGAGTCCTTGATATTTAGTCGTTTTCAGCCAATTTTCTGGATTTTTGAAAATTTCACTTTTTTGTGAAAATATCCACTAAATGAGGGAATAATATGTGTGAGGGTATCCCAGGAGAGTTCCAAATGTGTGTAGGTAGAATATATATCCCACGGGGGTAAAATTGAAAAAAGTTGAAAAACATTTTTTTTTGGACTTAGTCATTTTTCCGGCGTTTATCAGACTTTCAGATAGGGGAAATGTCAGTGAGCGTTCTTATTTCAGTTACAGAGCGATTCGCCCAATGAGTCCTTGATATTTAGTCGTTTTCAGCCAATTTTCTGGATTTTTGAAAATTTCACTTTTTTGTGAAAATATCCACTAAATGAGGGAATAATATGTGTGAGGGTACCCCAGGAGAGTTCCAAATGTGTGTGGATAGAATATATATCCCACGGGGCTAAAATTGAAAAAAGTTGAAAAAAAAATTTATTTTGGACTTAGTCATTTTTCCGGCGTTTATCAGACTTTCAGATAGGGGAAATGTCAGTGAGCGTTCCAATTTCAGTTCCACAGCAATTCGCCCAATGAGTCCTTGATATTTAGACGTTTTCAGCCAATTTTCTGGATTTTTGAAAATATCACTTTTTTATGAAAATATCCACTAAATGAGGGAATAATATGTTTGAGGGTACCCCAGGAGAGTTCCAAATGTGTGTGGGTAGAATATTTATCCCACGGGGGTAAAATTGAAAAAAGTTGAAACACATTTTTTTTTGGACTTAGTCATTTTTCCGGCGTTTATCAGACTTTCAGATAGGGGAAATGTCAGTGAGCGTTCCAATTTCAGTTCCAGAACAATTCGCCCAATGAGTCCTTGATATTTAATCGTTTTCAGCCAATTTTCTGGATTTTTGAAAATATCACTTTTTTATGAAAATATCCATTAAATGAGGGAATAATATGTTTGAGGGTACCCCAGGAGAGTTCCAAATGTGTGTGGGTAGAAGATATATCCCACGGGGGTAAAATTGAAAAAAGTTGAAAGAAAATTTTTTTTGGCTTAGTCATTTTTCCAGCGTTTATCAGACTTTCAAATAGGGCAAATGTCAGTGAGCATTCCGATTTCAGTTCCAGAGCGATCCGCCCAATGAGTCCTTGATATTTAGTCGTTTTCAGCCAATTTTCTGGATTTTTGAAAATTTCACTTTTTTGTGAAAATATCCACTAAATGAGGGAATAATATGTGTGAGGGTACCCCAGGAGAGTTCCAAATGTGTGTAGGTAGAATATATATCCCACGGGGGTAAAATTGAAAAAAGTTGAAAATTTTTTTTTTTTTGGACTTAGTCATTTTTCCGGCGTTTATCAGACTTTCAGAGAGGGGAAATGTCAGTGAGGGTTCGGATTTCCGTTCCAGAGCTATTTTCCCAATGTGTCCTTGATATTTAGTCATTTTCAGCCAATATTTTGGATTTTTGAAAATTTCACTTTTTTTGTGAAAATATCCACTAAATGAGGGAATAATATGTGTGAGGTTACCCCAGGAGAGTTCCAAATGTGTGTAGGTAGAATATATATCCCACGGGGGTAAAATTGAAAAAAGTTGAAAAACATTTTTTTTTGGACTTAGTCATTTTTCCGGCGTTTATCAGACTTTCAGATAGGGGAAATGTCAGTGAGCGTTCCAATTTCAGTTCCAGAACAATTCGCCCAATGAGTCCTTGATATTTAATCGTTTTCAGCCAATTTTCTGGATTTTTGAAAATATCACTTTTTTATGAAAATATCCATTAAATGAGGGAATAATATGTTTGAGGGTACCCCAGGAGAGTTCCAAATGTGTGTGGGTAGAATATATATCCCACGGGGGTAAAATTGAAAAAAGTTGAAAGAAATTTTTTTTTGGCTTAGTCATTTTTCCAGCGTTTATCAGACTTTCAAATAGGGCAAATGTCAGTGAGCATTCCGATTTCAGTTCCAGAGCGATCCGCCCAATGAGTCCTTGATATTTAGTCGTTTTCAGCCAATTTTCTGGATTTTTGAAAATTTCACTTTTTTGTGAAAATATCCACTAAATGAGGGAATAATATGTGTGAGGGTACCCCAGGAGAGTTCCAAATGTGTGTAGGTAGAATATATATCCCACGGGGGTAAAATTGAAAAAAGTTGAAAATTTTTTTTTTTTTGGACTTAGTCATTTTTCCGGCGTTTATCAGACTTTCAGATAGGGGAAATGTCAGTGAGGGTTCGGATTTCAGTTCCAGAGCTCTTCGCCCAATGTGTCCTTGATATTTAGTCATTTTCAGCCGATATTTTGGATTTTTGAAAATTTCACTTTTTTTGTGAAAATATCCACTAAATGAGGGAATAATATGTGTGAGGTTACCCCAGGAGAGTTCCAAATGTGTGTAGGTAGAATATATATCCCACGGGGGTAAAATTGAAAAAAGTTGAAAAACATTTTTTTTTGGACTTAGTCATTTTTCCGGCGTTTATCAGACTTTCAGATAGGGGAAATGTCAGTGAGCATTCTGATTTCAGTTCCAGAGCGATTCGCCCAATGATTCCTTGATATTTAGTCGTTTTCAGCCAATTTTCTGGATTTTTGAAAATTTCACTTTTTTGTGAAAATATCCACTAAATGAGGGAATAATATGTGTGAGTTTGCCCCAGGAGAGTTCCAAATATGTGTAGGTAGAATATATATCCCACGGGGGTAAAATTGAAAAAAGTTGAAAAATTTTTTTTTTTGGACTTAAGTCATTTTTCCGGCGTTTATCAGACTTTCAGATAGGGGAAATGTCAGTGAGCATTCCGATTTCAGTTCCAGAGCGATTCGCCCAATGAGTCCTTGATATTTAGTCGTTTTCAGCCAATATTTTGGATTTTTGAAAATTTCACTTTTTTGTGAAAATATCCACTAAATGAGGGAATAATATGTGTGAGGGTACCCCAGGAGAGTTCCAAATGTGTGTGGGTAGAATATATATCCCACGGGGGTAAAATTGAAAAAAGTTGAAAAAATTTTTATTTTGGACTTAGTCATTTTTCCGGCTTTTATCAGACTTTCAGATAGGACAAATGTCAGTGAGCATTCCGATTTCAGTTCCAGAGCGATTCGCCCAATGAGTCCTTGATATTTAGTCGTTTTCAGCCAATTTTCTGGATTTTTGAAAATTTCACTTTTTTGTGAAAATATCCACTAAATGAGGGAATAATATGTGTGAGGGTGCCCCAGGAGAGTTCCAAATATGTGTAGGTAGAATATATATCCCACGGGGGTAAAATTGAAAAAAGTTGAAAAAAATTTTTTTTTGGACTTAGTCATTTTTCCGGCGTTTATCAGACTTTCAGATAGGGGAAATGTCAGTGAGGGTTCGGATTTCAGTTCCAGAGCGATTCGCCCAATGTGTCCTTGATATTTAGTCATTTTCAGCCAATATTTTGGATTTTTGAAAATTTCACTTTTTTGTGAAAATATCCACTAAATGAGGGAATAATATGTGTGAGGTTACCCCAGGAGAGTTCCAAATGTGTGTAGGTAGAATATATATCCCACGGGGGTAAAATTGAAAAAAGTTGAACATTTTTTTTTTTGGACTTAGTCATTTTTTCGGCGTTTATCAGACTTTCAGATAGGGGAAATGTCAGTGAGCATTCTGATTTCAGTTCCAGAGCGATTCGCCCAATGACTCCTTGATATTTAGTCGTTTTCAGCCAACTTTCTGGATTTTTGAAAATTTCACTTTTTTGTGAAAATATCCACTAAATGAGGGAATAATATGTGTGAGGGTACCCCAGGAGAGTTCCAAATGTGTGTGTTTAGAATATATATCCCACGGGGGTAAAATTGAAAAAAGTTGAAAAAAAATTTATTTTGGACTTAGTCATTTTTCCAGCGTTTATCAGACTTTCAGATAGGGCAAATGTCAGTGAGCGTTCCGATTTCAGTTCCAGAGCGATTCGCCCAATGAGTCCTTGATATTTAGTCATTTTCAGCCAATATTTTGGAATTTTGAAAATTTCACTTTCTTGTGACAATATACACTAAATGAGGGAATAATATGTGTGAGGGTACCCCAGGAGAGTTCCAAATGTGTGTGGGTAGAATATATATCCCACGGGGGTAAAATTGAAAAAAGTTGAAAAAAAATTTTTTTTGGACTTAGTCATTTTTCCGGCGTTTATCAGACTTTCAGATTAGGCAAATTTAAGTGAGCGTTCCGATTTCAGTTCCAGAGCGATTCACCCAATGAGTCCTTGATATTTTGTCGTTTTCAGCCAATATTTTGGATTTTTGGAAATTTCACTTTCTTTTGACAATATCCACTAAATGAGGGAATAATATGTGTGAGGGTACCCCAGGAGAGTTCCAAATGTGTGTGGGTAGAATATATATCCTACGGGAGTAAAATTGAAAAAAGTTGAAAAATTTTTTTTATTGAACTTAGTCATTTTTCCGGCGTTTATCAGACTTTCAGATAGGGGAAATGTCAGTCAGCATTCCGATTTCAGTTCCAGAGCGATTCGCCCAATGAGTCCTTGATATTTTGTCGTTTTCAGCCAATATTTTGGATTTTTGAAATTTTCACTTTCTTGTGAAAATATCTACTAAATGAGGGAATAATATGTGTGAGGGTACCCCAGGAGAGTTCCAAATGTGTGTGGGTAGAATATATATCCCACGGGGGTAAAATTGAAAAAAGTTTAAAAAAATTTTTTTTTGGACTTAGTCATTTTTCCGGCGTTTATCAGACTTTCAGATAGGGCAAATGTCAGTGAGCGTTCCGATTTCAGTTCCAGAGCGATTCGTCCAATGAGTCCTTGATATTTAGTCATTTTCAGCCAATATTTTGGATTTTTGAAAATTTCACTTTCTTGTGACAATATACACTAAATGAGGGAATAATATGTGTGAGGGTACCCCAGGAGAGTTCCAAATGTGTGTGGGTAGAATATATATCCCACGGGGGTAAAATTGAAAAAAGTTGAAAAAAAATTTTTTTTGGACTTAGTCATTTTTCCGGCGTTTATCAGACTTTCAGATTAGGCAAATTTAAGTGAGCGTTCCGATTTCAGTTCCAGAGCGATTCACCCAATGAGTCCTTGATATTTTGTCGTTTTCAGCCAATATTTTGGATTTTTGGAAATTTCACTTTCTTTTGACAATATCCACTAAATGAGGGAATAATATGTGTGAGGGTACCCCAGGAGAGTTCCAAATGTGTGTGGGTAGAATATATATCCTACGGGAGTAAAATTGAAAAAAGTTGAAAAATTTTTATTATTGAACTTAGTCATTTTTCCGGCGTTTATCAGACTTTCAGATAGGGGAAATGTCAGTGAGCATTCCGATTTCAGTTCCAGAGCGAATCGCCCAATGAGTCCTTGATATTTAGTCGTTTTCAGCCAATTTTCTGGAGTTTTGAAAATTTTATTTTTTTGTGAAAATATCCACTAAATGAGGGAATAATATGTGTGAGGGATCCCCAGGAGAGTTCCAAATGTGTGTGGGTAGAATATATATCCCACGGGGGTAAAATTGAAAAAAGTTGAAAAAATTTTTTTTTTGGACTTAGTCACTTTTCCGCCGTTTATCAGACTTTCAGATAGGGGAAATGTCAGTGAGCATTCCGATTTCAGTTCCAGAGCGATTTGCCCAATGAGTCCTTGATATTTTGTCATTTTCAGCCAATATTTTGGATTTTTGAAATTTTCACTTTCTTGTGACAATATCCACTAAATGAGGGAATAATATGTGTGAGGGTACCCAAGGAGAGTTCCAAATGTGTGTGGGTAGAATATATATCCTACGGGGGTAAAACTGAAAAAAGTTGAAAAAAATTTTTTTTGGACTTATTCATTTCTCCGGCGTTTATCAGACTTTCAGATAGGGCAAATGTCAGTGAGCATTCCGATTTCAGTTGCAGAGCGATTCGCCCAATGAGTCCTTGATATTTTGTCGTTTTCAGCCAATATTTTGGATTTTTGAAATTTTCACTTTCTTGTGACAATATCCACTAAATGAGGGAATAATATGTGTGAGGGTACCCCAGGAGAGCTCCAAATGTGTGTGGGTAGAATATATATCCTACGGGGGTAAAACTGAAAAAAGTTGAAAAAGAATTTTTTTGGACTTATTCATTTCTCCGGCGTTTATTAGACTTTCAGATAGGGCAAATGTCAGTGAGCGTTCCGATTTCAGTTCCAGAGCGATTCGCCCAATGAGTCCTTGATATTTAGTCGTTTTCAGCCAATATTTTGGAATTTTGAAAATTTCACTTTCTTGTGACAATATCCACTAAATGAGGGAATAATATGTGTGAGGGTACCCCAGGAGAGTTCCAAATGTGTGTGGGTAGAATATATATCCCACGGGGGTAAAATTGAAAAAAGTTAAAAAAAAATTTTTTTCTACTTAGTCATTTTTCCGGCATTTATCAGACTTTCAGATAGGGGAAATGTCAGTCAGCATTCCGATTTCAGTTCCAGAGCGATTCACCCAATGAGTCCTTGATATTTTGTCGTTTTCAGCCAATATTTTGGATTTTTGGAAATTTCACTTTCTTTTGACAATATCCACTAAATGAGGGAATAATATGTGTGAGGGTACCCCAGGAGAGTTCCAAATGTGTGTGGGTAGAATATATATCCTACGGGAGTAAAATTGAAAAAAGTTGAAAAATTTTTTTTATTGAACTTAGTCATTTTTCCGGCGTTTATCAGACTTTCAGATAGGGGAAATGTCAGTCAGCATTCCGATTTCAGTTCCAGAGCGATTCGCCCAATGAGTCCTTGATATTTTGTCGTTTTCAGCCAATATTTTGGATTTTTGAAATTTTCACTTTCTTGTGAAAATATCTACTAAATGAGGGAATAATATGTGTGAGGGTACCCCAGGAGAGTTCCAAATGTGTGTGGGTAGAATATATATCCCACGGGGGGAAAATTGAAAAAAGTTTAAAAAATTTTTTTTTTCTACTTAGTCATTTTTCCGGCATTTATCAGACTTTCAGATAGGGGAAATGTCAGTGAGCATTCCGATTTCAGTTCCAGAGCGAATCGCCCAATGAGTCCTTGATATTTAGTCGTTTTCAGCCAATTTTCTGGAGTTTTGAAAATTTCATTTTTTTGTGAAAATATCCACTAAATGAGGGAATAATATGTGTGAAGGATCCCCAGGAGAGTTCCAAATGTGTGTGGGTAGAATATATATCCCACGGGGGTAAAATTGAAAAAAGTTGAAAAAAATTTTTTTTGGACTTATTCATTTCTCCGGCGTTTATCAGACTTTCAGATAGGGCAAATGTCAGTGAGCATTCCGATTTCAGTTGCAGAGCGATTCGCCCAATGAGTCCTTGATATTTTGTCGTTTTCAGCCAATATTTTGGATTTTTGAAATTTTCACTTTCTTGTGACAATATCCACTAAATGAGGGAATAATATGTGTGAGGGTACCCCAGGAGAGCTCCAAATGTGTGTGGGTAGAATATATATCCTACGGGGGTAAAACTGAAAAAAGTTGAAAAAGAATTTTTTTGGACTTATTCATTTCTCCGGCGTTTATTAGACTTTCAGATAGGGCAAATGTCAGTGAGCGTTCCGATTTCAGTTCCAGAGCAATTCGCCCAATGACTCCTTGATATTTAGTCGTTTTCAGCCAATTTTCTGGAGTTTTGAAAATTTCACTTTTTTGTGAAAATATACACTAAATGAGGGAATAATATGTGTGAGGGTACCCCAGGAGAGTTCCAAATGTGTGTGGGTAGAATATATATCCCACGGGGGTAAAATTGAAAAAAGTTGAAAAAAAATTTTTTTTTGTACTTAGTCATTTTTCTGGCGTTTATCAGACTTTCAGATTAGGCAAATTTAAGTGAGCGTTCCGATTTCAGTTCCAGAGCGATTCACCCAATGAGTCCTTGATATTTTGTCGTTTTCAGCCAATATTTTGGATTTTTGGAAATTTCACTTTCTTGTGACAATATCCACTAAATGAGGGAATAATATGTGTGAGGGTACCCAGGAGATTTCCAAATGTGTGTGGGTAGAATATACAGTACAGACCAAAAGTTTGGACACATCTTCTCATTTAAAGATTTTTCTGTATTTTCACGACTATGAAAATTGTACATTCACACTGAAGGCATCAAAACTATGAATTAACACATGTGGAATTATATATTTAACAAAAAAGTGTGAAACAACTGAAAATATGTCTTATATTCTAAGTTCTTCAAAGTAGCCACCTTTTGCTTTTATGACTGCTTTGCACACTCTTGGCATGCTCTTGATGAGCTTCAAGAGGTAGTCACCGGAAATGGTCTTCCAACAACCTTGAAGGAGTTCCCAGAGATGCTTAGCACTTGTTGGCCCTTTTGCCTTCACTCTGCGGTCCAGCTCACCCCAAACCATCTCGAGTGGGTTCAGGTCTGGTGACTGTGGAGGCCAGGTCATCTGGCGTAGCACCCCTGCACTCTCTTTCTTGGTCATATAGTCCTTACACAGCCTGGAGGTGTGTTTGGGGTCATTGTCCTGTTTAAAAATAAATGATGGTCCAACTAAACGCAAACCGGATGGAATAGCATGCCGCTGCAACATGCTGTGGTAGCCATGCTGGTTCAGTATGCCTTCAATTTTGAATAAATCCCCAACAGTGTCACGAGAAAAGCATCCCCACACCATCACACCTCCTCCTCCATGCTTTACGGTGGGAAACAGGCATGAAGAGTCCATCCGTTCACTTTTTCTGCGCCGCACAAAGACACGGTGGTTGGAACCAAAGATCTCAGATTTGGACTCATCAGACCAAAGCACAGATTTCCACTGGTCTAATGTCCATTCCTTGTGTTCTTTAGCCCAAACAAGTCTCTTCTGCTTGTTGCCTGTCTTTAGCAGTGGTTTCCTAGCAGCTATTTTACCATGAAGGCCTGCTGCACAAAGTCTACTCTTAACAGTTGTTGAAGAGATGTGTCTGCTGCTAGAACTCTGTGTGGCATTGACCTGGTCTCTAATCTGAGCTGCTGTTAAACTACGATTTCTAAGGCTGGTGACTCGGATAAACTTATCCTCAGAAGCAGAGGTGACTCTTGGTCTTCCTTTCCTGGGGCGGTCCTCATGTGAGCCAGTTTCTTTGTAGCGCTTGATGGTTTTTGCAACTGCACTTGGGGACACTTTCAAAGTTTTCCCAATTTTTCGGACTGAGTGACCTTCATTTCTTAAAGTAATGATGGCCACCCGTTTTTCTTTACTTAGAATTTGTATTATGGCAAGAAAAAAGCAGCTAACAGTCTATTCAGTAGGACTATTAGCTTTGTATCCACCTGACTTCTGCACAACACAACTGATGGTCCCAACCCCATTTATAAGGCAAGAAATCCCACTTATTAAACCTGACAGGGCACACCTGTGAAGTGAAACCATTTCCGGTGACTACCTCTTGAAGCTCATCAAGAGAATGCCAAGAGTGTGCAAAGCAGTCATCAAAGCAAAAGGTGGCTACTTTGAAGAACCTAGAATATAAGACATATTTTCAGCTGTTTCACACTTTTTTGTTAAGTATATAATTCCACATGTGTTAATTCATAGTTTTGATGCCTTCAGTGTGAATGTACAATTTTTATACTTATGAAAATACAGAAAAATCTTTAAATGAGAAGGTGTGTCCAAACTTTTGGTCTGTACTGAATATCCCACGGGGGTAAAATTGAAAAAAGTTTAAAAAAATTTTTTTTTCTACTTAGTCATTTTTCCGGCATTTATCAGACTTTCAGATAGGGGAAATGTCAGTGAGCATTCCGATTTCAGTTCCAGAGCGAATCGCCCAATGAGTCCTTGATATTTAGTCGTTTTCAGCCAATTTTCTGGAGTTTTGAAAATTTCATTTTTTTGTGAAAATATCCACTAAATGAGGGAATAATATGTGTGAGGGATCCCCAGGAGAGTTCCAAATGTGTGTGGGTAGAATATATATCCCACGGGGGTAAAATTGAAAAAAGTTGAAAAAATTTTTTTTTTGGACTTAGTCATTTTTCTGGCGTTTATCACACTTTCAGATAGGGGAAATGTCAGTGAGCATTCCGATTTCAGTTCCAGAGCAATTCGCCCAATGAGTCCTTGATATTTTGTCGTTTTCAGCCAATATTTTGGATTTTTGAAATTTTCACTTTCTTGTGACAATATCCACTAAATGAGGGAATAATATGTGTGAGGGTACCCCAGGAGAGTTCCAAATGTGTGTGGGTAGAATATATATCCTACGGGGGTAAAACTGAAAAAAGTTGAAAAAAAATTTTTTTGGACTTATTCATTTCTCCGGCGTTTATCAGACTTTCAGAAAGGGCAAATGTCAGTGAGCGTTCCGATTTCAGTTCCAGAGCGATTCGCCCAATGAATCCATGATATTTAGTCGTTTTCAGCCAATTTTCTGGAGTTTTGAAAATTTCACTTTCTTGTGACAATATCCACTAAATGAGGGAATAATATGTGTGAGGGTACCCCAGGAGAGTTCCAAATGTGTGTGGGTAGAATATATATCCTACGGGGGTAAAACTGAAAAAAGTTGAAAAAAAATTTTTTTGGACTTATTCATTTCTCCGGCGTTTATCAGACTTTCAGATAGGGCAAATGTCAGTGAGCGTTCCGATTTCAGTTCCAGAGCGATTCGCCCAATGAGTCCTTGATATTTAGTCGTTTTCAGCCAATATTTTGGAATTTTGAAAATTTCACTTTCTTGTGACAATATACACTAAATGAGGGAATAATATGTGTGAGGGTACCCCAGGAGAGTTCCAAATGTGTGTGGGTAGAATATATATCCCACGGGGGTAAAATTGAAAAAAGTTGAAAAAAAATTTTTTTTGGACTTAGTCATTTTTCCGGCGTTTATCAGACTGTCTGATTAGGCAAATTTAAGTGAGCGTTCCGATTTCAGTTCCAGAGCGATTCACCCAATGAGTCCTTGATATTTTGTCGTTTTCAGCCAATATTTTGGATTTTTGGAAATTTCACTTTCTTTTGACAATATCCACTAAATGAGGGAATAATATGTGTGAGGGTACCCCAGGAGAGTTCCAAATGTGTGTGGGTAGAATATATATTCTACGGGAGTAAAATTGAAAAAAGTTGAAAAAATTTTTTTATTGAACTTAGTCATTTTTCCGGCGTTTATCAGACTTTCAGATAGGGCAAATGTCAGTTAGCGTTCCGATTTCAGTTCCAGAGCGATTCGCCCAATGAGTCCTTGATATTTAGTCGTTTTCAGCCAATATTTTGGAATTTTGAAAATTTCACTTTCTTGTGAAAATATCTACTAAATGAGGGAATAATATGTGTGAGGGTACCCCAGGAGAGTTCCAAATTTGTGTGGGTAGAATATATATCCCACGGGGGTAGAATTGAAAAAAGTTTAAAAAAATTTTTTTTTGGACTTAGTCATTTTTCCGGCGTTTATCAGACTTTCAGATAGGGCAAATGTCAGTGAGCGTTCCGATTTCAGTTCCAGAGCGATTCGCCCAATGAGTCCTTGATATTTAGTCGTTTTCAGCCAATATTTTGGAATTTTGAAAATTTCACTTTCTTGTGACAATATACACTAAATGAGGGAATAATATGTGTGAGGGTACCCCAGGAGAGTTCCAAATGTGTGTGGGTAGAATATATATCCCACGGGGGTAAAATTGAAAAAAGTTGAAAAAAATTTTTTTTTGGACTTAGTCATTTTTCCGGCGTTTATCAGACTTTCAGATTAGGCAAATTTAAGTGAGCGTTCCAATTTCAGTTCCAGAGCGATTCACCCAATGAGTCCTTGATATTTTGTCGTTTTCAGCCAATATTTTGGATTTTTGGAAATTTCACTTTCTTGTGACAATATCCACTAAATGAGGGAATAATATGTGTGAGGGTACCCCAGGAGAGTTCCAAATGTGTGTGGGTAGAATATATATCCTACGGGAGTAAAATTGAAAAAAGTTGAAAAATTTTTTTTATTGAACTTAGTCATTTTTCCGGCGTTTATCAGACTTTCAGATAGGGGAAATGTCAGTCAGCATTCCGATTTCAGTTTCAGAGCGATTCGCCCAATGAGTCCTTGATATTTTGTCGTTTTCAGCCAATATTTTGGATTTTTGAAATTTTCACTTTCTTGTGACAATATCCACTAAATGAGGGAATAATATGTGTGAGGGTACCCCAGGAGAGTTCCAAATGTGTGTGGGTAGAATATATATCCTACGGGGGTAAAACTGAAAAAAGTTGAAAAAAATTTTTTTTGGACTTATTCATTTCTCCGGCGTTTATCAGACTTTCAGATAGGGCAAATGTCAGTGAGCGTTCCGATTTCAGTTCCAGAGCGATTCGCCCAATGAGTCCTTGATATTTAGTCGTTTTCAGCCAATTTTCTGGAGTTTTGAAAATTTCACTTTTTTGTGAAAATATCCATTAAATGAGGGAATAATATGTGTGAGGGTACCCCAGGAGAGTTCCAAATGTGTGTGGGTAGAATATATATCCCACGGGGGTAAAATTGAAAAAAGTTGAAAAAAATTTTTTTTTGTACTTAGTCATTTTTCCGGCGTTTATCAGACTTTCAGATTAGGCAAATTTAAGTGAGCGTTCCGATTTCAGTTCCAGAGCGATTCACCCATTGAGTCCTTGGTATTTTGTCGTTTTCAGCCAATATTTTGGATTTTTGGAAATTTCACTTTCTTGTGACAATATCCACTAAATGAGGGAATAATATGTGTGAGGGTACCCCAGGAGAGTTCCAAATGTGTGTGGGTAGAATATATATCCCACGGGGGTAAAATTGAAAAAAGTTGAAAAAAATTTTTTTTTGGACACAGTCATTTTTCCGGCGTTTATCAGACTTTCAGATAGGGCAAATGTCAGTGAGCGTTCCGATTTCAGTTCCAGAGTGATTCGCCCAATGAGTCCTTGATATTTAGTCGTTTTCAGCCAATATTTTGGAATTTTGAAAATTTCAATTTCTTGTGACAATATACACTAAATGAGGGAATAATATGTGTGAGGGTACCCCAGGAGAGTTCCAAATGTGTTTGGGTAGAATATATATCTCACGGGGGTAAAATTGAAAAAAGTTGAAAAAAATTTTTTTTTGTACTTAGTCATTTTTCCGGCGTTTATCAGACTTTCAGATTAGGCAAATTTAAGTGAGCGTTCCGATTTCAGTTCCAGAGTGATTCACCCAATGAGTCCTTGATATTTTGTCGTTTTCAGCCAATATTTTGGATTTTTGGAAATTTCACTTTCTTGTGACAATATCCACTAAATGAGGGAATAATATGTGTGAGGGTACCCCAGGAGAGTTCCAAATGTGTGTGGGTAGAATATATATCCCACGGGGGTAAAATTGGAAAAAGTTTAAAAAATTTTTTTTTTCTACTTTGTCATTTTTCCGCCATTTATCAGACTTTCAGATAGGGGAAATGTCAGTGAGCATTCCGATTTCAGTTCCAGAGCGAATCGCCCAATGAGTCCTTGATATTTAGTCGTTTTCAGCCAATTTTCTGGAGTTTTGAAAATTTCATTTTTTTGTGAAAATATCCACTAAATGAGGGAATAATATGTGTGAGGGTACCCCAGGAGAGTTCCAAATGTGTGTGGGTAGAATATATATCCTACGGGGGTAAAACTGAAAAAAGTTGAAAAAATTTTTTTTTTTGGACTTAGTCACTTTTCCGGCGTTTATCAGACTTTCAGATAGGGGAAATGTCAGTGAGCATTCCGATTTCAGTTCCAGAGCGATTCGCCCAATGAGTCCTTGATAATTTGTCGTTTTCAGCCAATATTTTGGATTTTTGAAATTTTCACTTTCTTGTGACAATATCCACTAAATGAGGGAATAATATGTGTGAGGGTACCCCAGGAGAGTTCCAAATGTGTGTGGGTAGAATATATATCCTACGGGGGTAAAACTGAAAAAAGTTGAAAAAAAATTTTTTTGGACTTATTCATTTCTCCGGCGTTTATCAGACTTTCAGATAGGGCAAATGTCAGAGAGCGTTCCGATTTCAGTTCCAGAGCGATTCGCTAAATGAATCCTTGATATATAGTCGTTTTCAGCCAATTTTCTGGAGTTTTGAAAATTTCACTTTCTTGTAACAATATCCACTAAATGAGGGAATAATATGTGTGAGGGTACCCCAGGAGAGTTCCAAATGTGTGTGGGTAGAATATATATCCTACGGGGATAAAACTGAAAAAAGTTGAAAAAAAATTTTTTTGGACTTATTCATTTCTCCGGCGTTTATCAGACTTTCAGATAGGGCAAATGCCAGTGAGCGTTCCGATTTCAGTTCCAGAGCGATTCGCCCAATGAGTCCTTGATATTTAGTCGTTTTCAGCCAATATTTTGGAATTTTGAAAATTTCACTTTCTTGTGACAATATACACTAAATGAGGGAATAATATGTGTGAGGGTACCCCAGGAGAGTTCCAAATGTGTGTGGGTAGAATATATATCCCACGGTGGTAAAATTGAAAAAAGTTGAAAAAAATTTTTTTTTGGACTTAGTCATTTTTCCGGCGTTTATCAGACTTTCAGATTAGGCAAATTTCAGTCAGCATTCCGATTTCAGTTCCAGAGCGATTCGCCCAATGAGTCCCTGATATTTTGTCGTTTTCAGCCAATATTTTGGATTTTTGAAATTTTCACTTTCTTGTGAAAATATCTACTAAATGAGGGAATAATATGTGTGAGGGTACCCCAGGAGAGTTCCAAATGTGTGTGGGTAGAATATATATCCCACGGGGGTAAAATTGAAAAAAGTTTAAAAAAATTTTTTTTTGGACTTAGTCATTTTTCCGGCGTTTATCAGACTTTCAGATAGGGCAAATGTCAGTGAGCGTTCCGATTTCAGTTCCAGAGCGATTCGCCCAATGAGTCCTTGATATTTAGTCGTTTTCAGCCAATATTTTGGAATTTTGAAAATTTCACTTTCTTGTGACAATATACACTAAATGAGGGAATAATATGTGTGAGGGTACCCCAGGAGAGTTCCAAATGTGTGTGGGTAGAATATATATCCCACGGGGGTAAAATTGAAAAAAGTTGAAAAAAAATTTTTTTTGGACTTAGTCATTTTTCCGGCGTTTATCAGACTTTCAGATTAGGCAAATTTAAGTGAGCGTTCCAATTTCAGTTCCAGAGCGATTCACCCAATGAGTCCTTGATATTTTGTCGTTTTCAGCCAATATTTTGGATTTTTGGAAATTTCACTTTCTTGTGACAATATCCACTAAATGAGGGAATAATATGTGTGAGGGTACCCCAGGAGAGTTCCAAATGTGTGTGGGTAGAATATATATCCTACGGGGGTAAAACTGAAAAAAGTTGAAAAAATTTTTTTTTGGACTTATTCATTTTTCCGGCGTTTATCAGACTTTCAGATAGGGCAAATGTCAGTGAGCATTCCGATTTCAGTTCCAGAGCGATTCGCCCAATGAGTCCTTGATATTTAGTCGTTTTCAGCCAATATTTTGGAATTTTGAAAATTTCACTTTCTTGTGACAATATACACTAAATGAGGGAATAATATGTGTGAGGGTACCATAGGAGAGTTCCAAATGTGTGTGGGTAGAATATATATCCCACGGGGGTAAAATTGAAAAAAGTTGAAAAAAATTTTTTTTTGGACTTAGTCATTTTTCCGGCGTTTATCAGACTTTCAGATAGGGGAAATGTCAGTGAGCATTCCGATTTCAGTTCCAGAGCGATTCGCCCAATGAGTCCTTGATATTTTGTCGTTTTCAGCCAATATTTTGGATTTTTGAAATTTTCACTTTCTTGTGACAATATCCACTAAATGAGGGAATAATATGTGTGAGGGTACCCCAGGAGAGTTCCAAATGTGTGTGGGTAGAATATATATCCTACGGGGGTAAAACTGAAAAAAGTTGAAAAAAAATTTTTTGGACTTATTCATTTCTCCGGCGTTTATCAGACTTTCAGATAGGGCAAATGTCAGTGAGCGTTCCGATTTCAGTTCCAGAGCGATTCGCCCAATGAGTCCTTGATATTTCGTCGTTTTCAGCCAATATTTTGGATTTTTGAAAATTTCACTTTCTTGTGACAATATCCACTAAATGAGGAAATAATATGTGTGAGGGTACCCCAGGAGAGTTCCAAATGTGTGTGGGTAGAATATATATCCTACGGGGGTAAAACTGAAAAAAGTTGAAAACAAATTTTTTTCGACTTAGTCATTTTTCCGGCATTTATCAGACTTTCAGATAGGGGAAATGTCAGTGAGCGTTCCGATTTCAGTTCCAGAGCGATTCGCCCATTGAGTCCTTGATATTTAGTCGTTTTCAGCCAATATTTTGGATTTTTGGAAATTTCACTTTCTTGTGACAATATCCACTAAATGAGGGAATAATATATGTGAGGGTACCCCAGGAGAGTTCCAAATGTGTGTGGGTAGAAAATAAATCCTACGGGGGTAAAATTTAAAAAAGTTGAAAAATTTTTTTTTTTGGACTTAGTCATTTCTCCGGCGTTTATCAGACTTTCAGAGAGGGGAAATGTCAGTGAGCGTTCCGAATTCAGTTCCAGAGCGATTCGCCCAATGAGTCCTTGATATTTAGTCGTTTTCAGCCAATTTTCTGTATATTTAAAAATTTCACTTTTTTGTGAAAATATCCACTAAATGAGGGAATAATATGTGTGAGGGTACCCCAGGAGAGTTCTAAATGTGTGTGGGTAGAATATATATCAAACGGGGGTAAAATTGAAAAAAGTTGAAAAAAATTTTTTTTTGGACATATTCATTTTTCCGGCGTTTATCAGACTTTCAGATGGGGGAAATGTCAGTGAGCGTTCCGATTTCAGTTCCAGAGCGATCCGTCCAGTGAGTCCTTGATATTTAGTCGTTTTCAACCAATTTTCTGGATTTTTGAAAATTTCACTTTTTTGTGAAAATATCCACTAAATGAGGGAATAATATGTGTGAGGGTACCCCAGGAGAGTTCCAAATGTGTGTGGGTAGAAAATATATCCCACGGGGGTAAAATTGAAAAAAGTTGAAAAATTTTTTTTTTTGGACTTATTCATTTTTCCGGCGTTTATCAGACTTTCAGATAGTGGAAATGTCAGTGAGCGTTCCGATTTCAGTTCCAGAGCGATTCGCCCAATGAGTCCTTGATATTTCGTCGTTTTCAGCCAATATTTTGGATTTTTGAAAATATCACTTTCTTGTGACAATATCCACTAAATGAGGGAATAATATGTGTGAGGGTTCCCCAGGAGAGTTCCAAATGTGTGTGGGTAGAATATATATCCTACGGGGGTAAAATTGAAAAAAGTTTAAAAAAAATTTTTTTTGGAATTATTCATTTTTCCGCCTTTTATCAGACTTTCAGATAGGGGAAATGTGAGAGAGCATTCCGATTTCAGTTCCAGAGTGAATCGCCCAATGAGTCCTTGATATTTAGTCGTTTTCAGCCAATTTTCTGGAGTTATGAAAATTTCACTTTTTTGTGAAAATATCCACTAAATGAGGGAATAATATGTGTGAGGGTACTCCAGGAGAGTTCCAAATGTGTGTGAGTAGAATATATATCCTACGGGGTAAAATTGAAAAAAGTTGAAAAATTTTTTTTTTGCACTTAGTCATTTTTCCGGCATTTATCAGACTTTCAGATAGGGGAAATGTCAGAGAGCAATCCGATTTCAATTCCAGAGCGAGTCGCCCAATGAGTCCTTGATATTTAGTCGTTTTCAGCCAATTTTCTGGAGTTTTGAAAAGTTCACTTTTTTGTGAAAATATCCACTAAATGAGGGAATAATATGTGTGAGGGTACCCCAGGAGAGTTCCAAATGTGTGTGGTTAGAATATATATCCTACGGGGGTAAAATTGAAAAAAGTTGAAAAATTTTTTTTTGCACTTAGTCATTTTTCCGGCGTTTATCAGACTTTCAGATGGGGGAAATGTCAGTGAGCGTTCCGATTTCAGTTCCAGAGCGATCCGTCCAGTGAGTCCTTGATATTTAGTCGTTTTCAACCAATTTTCTGGATTTTTGAAAATTTCACTTTTTTGTGAAAATATCCACTAAATGAGGGAATAATATGTGTGAGGGTACCCCAGGAGAGTTCCAAATGTGTGTGGGTAGAATATATATCCTATGGGGTTAAAATTGAAAAAAGTTGAAAAAAAATTTTTTTTGGACTTAGTCATTTTTCCGGCGTTTATCAGACTTTCAGATAGGGGAAATGTCAGTGAGCGTTCCGATTTCAGTTCCAGAGTGATTCTCTCAATGAGTCCTTGATATTTAGTCGTTTTCAGCCAATTTTCTGGATATTTGAAAATTTCACTTTTTTGTGAAAATATCCACTAAATGAGGGAATAATATGTGTGAGGGTACCCCAGGAGAGTTCCAAATGTGTGTGGGTAGAATATATATCCTACGGGGGTAAAATTGAAAAAAGTTGAAAAAATATTTTTTTGGACTGTCATTTTTCCGGCGTTTATCAGACTTTCAGATAGGGGAAATGTCAGTGAGCGTTCCGATTTCAGTTCCAGAGCGATTCGCCCAATGAGTCCTTGATATTTAGTCGTTTTCAGACAATTTTCTGGATATTTGAAAATTTCACTTTTTTGTGAAAATATCCACTAAATGAGGGAATAATATGTGTGATGGTACCCCAGGAGAGTTCCAAATGTGTGTTGGTAGAATATATATCCCACGGGGGTAAAATTGAAAAAAGTTGAAAAATTGTTTTTTTTGGACTTAGTAATTTTTCCGGCGTTTATCAGACTTTCAGATAGGGGAAATGTCAGTGAGCGTTCCGATATCAGTTCCAGAGCGATTCGCCCCATGCGTACTTGATATTTAGTCGTTTTCAGACAATTTTCTGGATATTTGAAAATTTCACTTTTTTTTGAAAATATCCACTAAATGAGGGAATAATATGTGTGATGGTACCCCAGGAGAGTTCCAAATGTGTGTTGGTAGAATATATATCCCACGGGGGTAAAATTGAAAAAAGTTGAAAAATTGTTTTTTTTGGACTTAGTAATTTTTCCGGCGTTTATCAGACTTTCAGATAGGGGAAATGTCAGAGAGCATTCCGATTTCAGTTCCAGAGTGAATCGCCCAATGAGTCCTTGATATTTAGTCGTTTTCAGCCAATTTTCTGGAGTTATGAAAATTTCACTTTTTTGTGAAAATATCCACTAAATGAGGGAATAATATGTGTGAGGGTACCCCAGGAGAGTTCCAAATGTGTGTGGGTAGAATATATATCAAACGGGGGTAAAATTGAAAAAAGTTGAAAAAAAATTTTTTTTGGACTTAGTCATTTTTCCGACGTTTATCTGACTTTCAGATAGGGGAAATGTCAGTGAGCGTTCCGATTTCAGTTCCAGAGCGATTCGCCCAATGAGTCCTTGATATTTAGTCGTTTTCATCCAATTTTCTGTATTTTTGAAAATTTCACTTTTTTGTGAAAATATCCACACTAAATGAGGGAATAATATGTGTGAAGGTATGCCAGTAGAGTTCCAAAAGTGTGTGGGTAGAATATTTATCAGACGGGGGTAAAATTGAAAAAAGTTGAAAATATTTTTTTCTTAGACTTAGTCATTTTTCCGGCGTTTATCAGACTTTCAGATAGGGGAAATGTCAGTGAGCGTTCCGATTTCAGTTCCACAGTGATTCGCCCAATGAGTCCTTGATATTTAGTCGTTTTCAGCCAATTTTCTGTATTTTTGAAAATTTCACTTTTTTGTGAAAATATCCACTAAATGAGGGAATAATATGTGTGAGGGTACCCCAGGAGAGTTCCAAATGTGTGTGGGTAGAATTTATATCCCACAGGGGTAAAATTGAAAAAAGTTGAAATTTTTTTTTTCTTAGACTTAGTTATTTTTCCAGCGTTTATCAGACTTTCAGATAGGGGAAATGTCAGTGAGCATGCCGATTTAAGTTCCAGAGCGATTCGCCCAATGAGTACTTGATATTTAGTCGTTTTCAGCCAATATTTTGGATTTTTGAAAATTTCACTTTTTTGTGAAAATATCCACTAAATGAGGGAATAATATGTGTGAGGGTACCCCAGGAGAGTTTCAAATGTGTGTGGGTAGAATATATATCCCACGGGGGTAAAATTGAAAAAAGTTGAAAAAATATTTTTTTTGGACTTATTCATTTTTCCGGCGTTTATCAGACTTTCAGATAGGGGAAATGTCAGTGAGCGTTCCGATTTCAGTTCCAGAGCGATTCGCCCAATGAGTACTTGATATTTAGTCGTTTTCAGCCAATATTTTGGATTTTTGAAAATTTCACTTTTTTGTGACAATATCCACTAAATGAGGGAATAATATGTGTGAGGGTACCCCAGGAGAGTTCCAAATGTGTGTGGGTAGAATATATATCCTATGGTGGTAAAATTGAAAAAAGTTGAAAAAAAAATTTTTTTGGACTTAGTCATTTTTCCGGCGTTTATCAGACTTTCAGATAGGGGAAATGTCAGTGAGCGTTCCGATTTCAGTTCCAGAGCGATTCGCTCAATGAGACCTTGATATTTAGTCGTTTTCAGCCAATTTTCTGGATATTTGAAAATTTCACTTTTTTGTGAAAATATCCACTAAATGAGGGAATAATATGTGTGAGGGTACCCCAGGAGAGTTCCAAATGTGTGTTGGTAGAATATATATCCTACAGGGGTAAAACTGAAAAAAGTTGAAAAAAATTTTTTTGGACTTAGTCATTTTTCCGGCGTTTATCAGACTTTCAGATAGAGGAAATGTCAGTGAGCGTTCCGATTTCAGTTCCAGAGCGATTCGCCCAATGAGTCCTAGATATTTAGTCGTTTTCAGCAAATTTTCTGCATTTTTGAAAATTTCATTTATTTGTGAAAATATCCACTAAGTGATTGAATAATATGTGTGAGGGTACCCCAGGAGAGTCCCAAATGTGTGTGGGTAGAATATATATCCCACGGGGGTAAAATTGAAAAAAGTTGAAATAAATTTTTTTTTGGAATTAGTCATTTTTCCGGCGTTTATCAGACTTTCAGATAAGGCAAATGTCAGTGAGCGTTCCGATTTCAGTTCCAGAGCGATTCGCCCAATGAGTCGTTGATGTTTAGTCGTTTTCAGCCAATTTTCTGGATTTTTGAAAATTTCACTTTTTTGTGAAAATATCCACTAAATGAGGGAAAAAAATGTGTGAGGGTACCCCAGGAGAGTTCCAAATGTGTGTGGGTAGAATACATATCCCACGGGGGTAAAATTGAAAAAAGTTTTAAAATTTTTTTTCTTAGACTTAGTCATTTTTCCGACGTTTATCTGACTTTCAGATAGGGGAAATGTCAGTGAGCGTTCCGATTTCAGTTCCAGAGTGATTCGCCCAATGAGTACTTGATATTTAGTCGTTTTCAGCCAATATTTTGGATTTTTGAAAATTTCACTTTTTTGTGAAAATATTCACTAAATGAAGCAATAATATGTGTGAGGGTACCCCAGGAGAGTTCCAAATGTGTGTGGGTAGAATTTATATCCCACAGGGGTAAAATTGAAAAAAGTTTAAAACATTTTTTTCTTAGACTTAGTCATTTTTACGACGTTTATCTGACTTTCAGATAGGGGAAATGTCAGTGAGCGTTCCGATTTCAGTTCCAGAGCGATTCGCCCAATGAGTCCTTGATATTTAGTCGTTTTCATCCAATTTTCTGTATTTTTGAAAATTTCACTTTTTTGTGAAAATATCCACACTAAATGAGGGAATAATATGTGTGAAGGTACGCCAGTAGAGTTCCAAAAGTGTGTGGGTAGAATATTTATCAGACGGGGGTAAAATTGAAAAAAGTTGAAAATATTTTTTTCTTAGACTTAGTCATTTTTCCGGCGTTTATCAGACTTTCAGATAAGGGAAATGTCAGTGAGCGTTCCGATTTCAGTTCCAGAGAGATTCGCCCAATGAGTCCTTGATATTTAGACGTTTTCAGCCAATTTTCTGTATTTTTGAAAATTTCACTTTTTTGTGAAAATATCCACTAAATGAGGGAATAATATGTGTGAGGGTACCCCAGGAGAGTTCCAAATGTGTGTGGGTAGAATTTATATCCCACAGGGGTAAAATTGAAAAAAGTTGAAATTTTTTTTTTCTTAGACTTAGTCATTTTTCCAGCGTTTATCAGACTTTCAGATAGGGGAAATGTCAGTGAGCGTTCCAATTTCAGTTCCAGAGCGAATCGCCCAATGAGTCCTTGATATTTAGTCGTTTTCAGCCAATATTTTGGATTTTTGAAAATTTCACTTTTTCGTGAAAATATCCACTAAATGAGGGAATAATATGTGTGAGGGTACCCCAGGAGAGTTCTAAATGTGTGTGGGTAGAATTTATATCCCACGGGGGTAAAATTGAAAAAAGTTGAAAAAATTTTTTTTTGGACTTAGTCATTTTTCCGGCGTTTATCAGACTTTCAGAGAGGGGAAATGTCAGTGAGCATTCCGATTTCAGTTCCAGAGCGATTCGCCCAATGAGTCCTTGATATTTAGTCGTTTTCAGCCAATATTTTGGATTTTTGAAAATTTCACTTTTTCGTGAAAATATCCACTAAATGAGGGAATAATATGTGTGAGGGTACCCCAGGAGAGTTCCAAATGTGTGTGGGTAGAATTTATATCCCACAGGGGTAAAATTGAAAAAAGTTGAAAAAATTTTTTCTTTGACTTAGTCATTTTTCCGGTGTTTATCAGACTTTCAGATAGGGGAAATGTCAGTGAGCGTTCCGATTTCAGCTCCAGAGCGATTCGCCCAATGAGTCCTTGATATTTAGTCGTTTTCAGCCAATTTTCTGGATTTTTGAAAATTTCACTTTTTTGTGAAAATATCCACTAAATGAGGGAATAATATGTGTGAGGTTACCCCAGGAGAGTTCCAAATGTGTGGGGGTGGAATATATAACCCACAGGGGTAAAATTGAAAAAAGTTGAAAAAAAAATTTTTTTTTGGACTTAGTCATTTTTCCGGCGTTTATTAGACTTTCAGATAGGGCAAATGTCAGTGAGCTTTCCGATTTCAGTTCCAGAGCAATTTGCCCAATGAGTCCTTCATATTTAGTCTTTTTCAGCCAATATTTTGGATTTTTGAAAATTTCACTTTTTTGTGAAAATACCAACTAAATGAGGGAATAATATGTGTGAGGGTACCCCAGGAGAGTTCCAAATGTGTGTGGGTAGAATACATATCCCACGGGGGTAAAATTGAAAATAGTTGGAAAATTTTTTTTCTTAGACTTTGTCATTTTACCGGTGTTTATCAGACTTTCAGATAGGGGAAATGTCAGCGAGTGTTCCAATTTCAGTTCCAGAGCGATTCGACCAATGAGTCCTTGATATTTAGTCGTTTTCAGCCAATTTTCTGGATTTTTGAAAATTTCACTTTTTTGTGAAAATATCCACTAAATGAGGGAATAATATGTGTGAGGGTACCCCAGTAGATTTCCAAATGTTTGTGGGTAGAATATATATCCCACGGGGGTGAAATTGAAAAAATTTGAAAATTTTTTTTTCTTAGACGTAGTCATTTTTCCGGAGTTTATAAGACTTTCAGATAGGGGAAATGTCAGTGAGCATTCCGATTTCAGTTCCAGAGCGATTCGCCCATTGAGTCCTTGATATTTAGTCGTTTTCAGCCAATATTTTCGATTTTTGAAAATTTCACTTTTTTGTGAAAATATCCACTAAATGAGGGAATAATATGTGTGAGGGTACCCCAGGAGAGTTCCAAATGTGTGTAGGTAAAATATATATCCCACTAGGGTAAAATTGAAAAAAGTTGAAAAAAATTTTTTTTTGGACTTAGTCATTTTTCCGGCGTTTATCAGACTTTCAGATAGGGGAAATGTAAGTGAGCATTCCGATTTCAGTTCCAGAGCGATTCACCTAATGAGTCCTTGATATTTAGTCGTTTTCAGCCAATTTTCTGGATTTTTGAAAATTTCACTTTTTTGTGAAAATATCCACTAAATGAGGGAATAATATGTGTGAAGGTACACCAGTAGAGGTCCAAAATTGTGTGGGTAGAATATATATCCCACGGGGGTAAAATTGAAAAAAGTTGAAAAATTTTTTTTCTTAGACTTAGTCATTTTTCTGGCGTTTATCAGACTTTCAGATAGGGGAAATGTCAGTGAGCGTTCCGATTTCAGTACCAGAGCGATTCGCCCAATGAGTCCTTGATATTTAGTCGTTTTCAGCCAATTTTCTGGATTTTTGAAAATTTCACTTTTTTGCGAAAATATTCACTAAATGAGGGAATAATATGTGTTAGGGTACCCCAGGAGAGGTCCAAATGTGTGTGAGTAGAATATATATCCCAAGGGGGTAAAATTGAAAACAGTTGAAAAAAAAAATTTTTTGGACTTAATGATTTTTCCGACGTTTATCAGACTTTCAGATAGGGGAAATGTAAGTAAGCATTCCGATTTCAGTTCCAGAGCGATTCGCCCAATGAGTCCTTGATATTTAGTCGTTTTCAGCCAATTTTCTGGATTTTTGAAAATTTCACTTTTTTGCGAAAATATTCACTAAATGAGGGAATAATATGTGTTAGGGTACCCCAGGAGAGGTCCAAATGTGTGTGAGTAGAATATATATCCCAAGTGGGTAAAATTGAAAAAAGTTGAAAAAAAATATTTTTGGACTTAGTCATTTTTACGGCGTTTATCAGACTTTCAGATAGGGAAAATGTCAGTGAGCGTTCTGATTTCAGTTCCAGAGCGATTCGCCCAATGAGTCCTTGATATTTAGTCGTTTTCAGCCAATATTTTGGATTTTTGAAAATTTCACTTCTTTGTGAAAATATCCACTAAATGAGGGAATAACATGTCTAAGGGTACCCCAGGAGAGTTCCAAATGTGTGTAGGTAGAATATATATCCCACGGGGGTAAAATTGAAAAAAGTTGAAAAAATTTTTTTTTGGACTTAGTCATTTTTCCGGCGTTTATCAGACTTTCAGATAGGGGAAATGTCAGTGAGCGTTCCGATTTCAGTTCCAGAGCGATTCGCCCACTGAGTCCCTGATATTTAGTCGTTTTCAGCCAATATTTTGGATTTTTGAAAATTTCACTTGTTTGTGAAAATATCCACCAAATGAGGGAATAATATGTGTGAGGGTACCCCAGGAGAGGTTCAAATGTGTGTGGGTAGAATATATATCCCACGGGAGTAAAATTGAAAACAGTTGAAAAAAAAAATTTTTTGGACTTAATGATTTTTCCGACGTTTATCAGACTTTCAGATAGGGGAAATGTCAGTGAGCATTCCGATTTCAGTTCCAGAGCGATTCGCCCAATGAGTCCTTGATATTTAGTTGTTTTCAGCCAATATTTTGCATTTTTGAAAATTTCACTTTTTTGTGAAAATATCCACTAAATGAGGGAATAATATGTGTGAGGTTACCCCAGGAGAGTTCCAAATATGTGTAGGTAAAATATATATCCCACGGGGGTAAAATTGAAAAAAGTTGAAAAAAATTTTTTTTGGACTTAGTCATTTTTCCGCCGTTTATCAGACTTTCAGATAGGGGAAATGTAAGTGAGCATTCCGATTTCAGTTCCAGAGCGATTCACCCAATGAGTCCTTGATATTTAGTTGTTTTCAGCCAATATTTTGCATTTTTGAAAATTTCACTTTTTTGTGAAAAAATCCACTAAATGAAGGAATAATATGTGTGAGGGTACCCCAGGAGAGTTCCAAATGTGTGTGGGTAGAATATATATCCCACGGGGGTAAAATTGAAAAAAGTTGAAAAAAATTTTTTTTTGGACTTACTCATTTTTCCGGCATTTCTCAGACTTTCAGATAGTGGAAATGTCAGTGAGCATTCCGATTTCAGTTCCAGAGCGATTAGCCCAATGAGTCCTTGATATTTAGTTGTTTTCAGCCAATATTTAGCATTTTTGAAAATTACACTTTTTTGTGAAAATATCCATTAAATGAGGGAATAATATGTGTGAGGTTACCCCAGGAGAGTTCCAAATGTGTGTAGGTAAAATATATATCCCACGGGGGTAAAATTGAAAAGAGTTGAAAAAAATTTTTTTTTGGACTTAGACATTTTTCCGGCATTTATCAGACTTTCAGATAGGGGAAATGTCAGTGAGCATTCCGATTTCAGTTCCAGAGCGATTCGCCCAATGAGTCCTTGATATTTAGTTGTTTTCAGCCATTGTTTTGGATTTTTGAAAATTTCACTTTTTTGTGAAAATATCCACTAAATGAGGGAATAATATGTGTGAGGGTACCCCAGGAGAGTTCCAAATGTGTGTGGGTAGAATATATATCCCACGGGGGTAAAATTGAAAAAAGTTGAAAAAAATTTTTTTGGGGACTTAGTCATTTTTCTGGATTTTTGAAAATTTCACTTTTTAGTGAAAATATCCACTAAATGAGGGAATAATAAGTGTGAGGGTACCCAAGGAGAGTTCCAAATGTGTGTAGGGAGAATATATATCCCACAGGGGTGAAATTGAAAAAAGTTGAAAAAAAATTTTTTTTGGACTTAGTCATTTTTCCGGCATTTATCAGACTTTCAAATAGGGGAAATGTCAGTGAACATTCCGATTTCAGTTCCAGAGCGATTCGCCCAATGAGTCCTTGATATTTAGTTGTTTTCAGCCAATGTTTTGGATTTTTGAAAATTTCACTTTTTTGTGAAAATATCCACTAAATGAGGGAATAATATGTGTGAGGGTACCCCAGGAGAGTTCCAAATGTGTTTGGGTAGAATATATATCCCACGGGGGTAAAATTGAAAAAAGTTGAAAAAAATTTTTTTTGGGACTTAGTCATTTTTCCGCCGTTTATCAGACTTTCAGATAGGGGAAATGTAAGTGAGAATTCCGATTTCAGTTCCAGAGCGATTCGCCGAATGAGTCCTTGATAATTTTTTGTTTTCAGCCAATATTTTGGATTTTTGAAAATTTCACTTTTTTGTGAAAAAATCCACTAAATGAGGGAATAATATGTGTGAGGGTACCGCAGGCCCCAGGAGAGTTCCAAATGTGTGTGGGTAGAATGTATATCCCACGGGGGTGAAATTGAAAAAAGTTGAAAAAAAATTTTATTTGGACTTAGTCATTTTTTCAGCGTTTATCAGACTTTCAGATAGGGGAAATGGCAGTGAGCATTCCGATTTCAGTTTCAGAGCGATTCGCCCAATGAGTCCTTGATATTTAGTTGTTTTCAGCCAATGTTTTGGATTTTTGAAAATGTCACTTTTTTGTGAAAATATCCACTAAATGAGGGAATAATATGTGTGAGGCTACCCCAGGAGAGGTCCAAATGTGTGTGGGTAGAATATATATCCCACGGGGGTAAAATTGAAAAAAGTTGAAAACAATTTTTTTTTGGACTTAGTCATTTTTCCGGCATTTATCAGACTTTCAGATAGGGGAAATGTCAGTGAGCGTTCTGATTTCAGTTCCAGATCGATTCGCCCAATGAGTCCTTGATATTTAGTCGTTTTCAGCCAATTTTCCGGATTTTTGAAAATTTCACTTTTTAGTGAAAATATCCACTAAATGAGGGAATAATATGTGTGAGGGTACCCCAGGAGATTTCCAAATGTGTGTAGGTAGAATATATATCCCACGGGGGTGAAATTGAAAAAAGTTGAAAAACAATTTTTTTTGGACTTAGTAATTTTTCCGCCGTTTATCAGACTTTCAGATAGAGGAAATGTAAGTGAGCATTCCGATTTCAGTTCCAGAGCGATTCGCCCAATGAGTCCTTGACATTTAGTCGTTTTCAGCCAATTTTCTGGATTTTTGAAAATTTCACTTTTTTGTTCAAATATCCACTAAATGAGGTAATAATATGTTTGAGAGTACCCCAGGAGAGTTCCAAATGTGTGTGGGTAGAATATATATCCCACGGGGGTAAAATTGAAAAAAGTTGAGTCCTTGATATTTAGTCGTTTTCAGCCAATTTTCTGGATTTTTGAAAATTTCACTTTTTTGTGAAAATATCCACTAAATGAGGGAATAATATGCGTGAGGGTACCCCAGGAGAGTTCCAAATGTGTGTGGGTAGAATATATATCCGACGGGGGTAAAATTTAATAAAGTTGAGTCCTTGATATGTAGTCGTTTTAAGCCAATTTTCTGGATTTTTGAAAATCTCACTTTTTTGTGAAAATATCCACTAAATGAGGGAATAATATGTTTGAGGGCACCCCAGGAGAGTTCCAAATGTGTGTAGGTAGAATATATATCCCACGGGGGTAAAATTGAAAAAAGTTGAAAAAAAATTTTTTTTGGACTTAGTCATTTTTCCGGCGTTTATCAGACTTTCAGATAGGGGAAATGTCAGTGAGTGTTCCGATTTCAGTTCCAGAGCGATTCGCCCAATGAGTCCTTGATATTTAGTCGTTTTCAGCCAATTTTCTGGATTTTTGAAAATTTCACTTTTTTGTGAAAATATCCACTAAATGAGAGAATAATATGTGTGAGGGTACCACAGGAGAGTTCCAAATGTTTGTGGGTAGAATATATATCCCACGTGGGTAAAATTGAAAAAAGTTGAAAAAAATTTTTTTTGGGACTTAGTAATTTTTCCGGCGTTTATCAGACTTTCAGATAGGGGGAATGTCAGTGAGCATTCCGATTTCAGTTCCAGAGCGATTCGCCCAATGAGTCCTTGATATTTAGTAGTTATCAGCCAATTTTCTGGATTTTTGAAAATTTCACTTTTTTGTGAAAAAATCCACTAAATGAGGGAATAATATGTTTGAGAGTACCCCAGGAGAGTTCCAAATGTGTGTGGGTAGAATATATATCCCACGTGGGTAAAATTGAAAAAAGTTGAGTCCTTGATATTTAGTCGTTTTCAGCCAATTTTCTGGATTTTTGAAAATTTCACTTTTTTGTGGAAATATACACTAAATGAGGGAATAATATGTTTGAGGGTACCCCAGGAGATTTCCAAATGTGTGTGGGTAGAATATATATCCCACGGGGGTAAGATTGAAAAAAGTTGAAAAAAATTTTTTTTTGGACTTAGTCATTTTTCCGCCGTTTATCAGACTTTCAGATAGGGGAAATGTCAGTGAGCATTCCGATTTCAGTTCCTGAGTGATTCGCCCAATGAGTCCTTGATATTTAGTCGTTTTCAGCCAATTTTCTGGATTTTTGAAAATTTCACTTTTTTGTGAAAAAATCCACTAAATGAGGGAATAATATGTTTGAGGGTACCCCAGGAGAGTTCCAAATATGTGTGGGTAGAATATATATCCCACGTGGGTAAAATTGCAAAAAGTTGAGTCCTTGATATGTAGTCGTTTTCAGCCAATTTTCTGGATTTTTGAAAATTTCACTTTTTTGTGAAAATATACACTAAATGAGGGAATAATATGTTTGAGGGTACCCCAGGAGAGTTCCAAATGTGTGTGTGTAGAAAATATATCTCACGGGGGAAAAATTGAAAAAAGTTGAAAAAAAATTTTTTTTGGACTTAGTCATTTTTCCGCCGTTTATCAGACTTTCAGATAGGGGGAATGTCAGTGAGCATTCCGATCTCAGTTCCAGAGCGATTCGCCCAATGAGTCCTTGATACTTAGTCGTTTTCAGCCAATATTTTGCATTTTTGAAAATTTCACTTTTTTGTGAAAATATCCACTAAATGAGTGAATAATATGTGTGATGTTACCCCAGGAGAGTTCCAAATGTGTGTAGGTAAAATATATATCACACGGGGGTAAAATTGAAAAAAGTTAAAAAAAATTTTTTTTTGGACTTAGTCATTTTTCCGCCGTTCATCAGACTTTCAGATAGGGGAAATGTCAATGAGCGTTCCGATTTCAGTTCCAGAGCGATTCGCCCAATGAGTCCTTGATATTTATTCGTTTTCAGCCAATATTTTGGATTTTTGAAAATTTCACTTTTTTGTGAAAATATCCACTAAATGAGGGAATAATATGTGTGAGGGTACCCCAGGAGAGGTCCAAATGTGTGTGGGTAGAATATATATCCCACAGGGGTAAAATTGAAAAAAGTTTAAAAAATTTTTTTTGGGGACTTAGTCATTTTTCCAGCGTTTATCACACTTTCAGATAGGGGAAATGTAAGTGAGCTTTCCGATTTCAGTTCCAGAGCGATTTGCCGAATGAGACCTTGATATTTAGTCGTTTTCAGGCAATTTTCTGGATTTTTGAAAATTTCACTTTTTTGTGAAAATATCCACTAAATGAGGGATTAATATGTATGAGGGTACCCCAGGAGAGTTCCAAATGTGTGTAGGTAGAATATATATCCCACGGGCGTAAAATTGAAAAAAGGTGAAAAAAATTTTTTGGGGGGACTTAGTCATTTTTCTGGCGTTTATCAGACTTTCAGATAGGGGAAATGTAAGTGAGCAGTCCGATTTCAGTTCCAGAGCGATTCGCCCAATGAGTCCTTGATATTTAGTCGTTTTCAGCCAATTTTCTGGATTTTTGAAAATTTCACTTTTTTTGTGACAATATTCACTAAATGAGGGAATAATATGTGTGAGGGTACCCCAGGAGAGTTCCAAATGTGTGTGGGTAGAATATATATCCCACGGGGGTAAAATTGAAAAAAGTTGAAAAAATTTTTTTTTGGACTTAGTCATTTTTCCGGCGTTTATCAGACTTTCAGATAGGGAAAATGTCAGTGAGCATTCCGATTTCAGTTCCAGAGCGATTCGCCCAATGAGTCCTTGATATTTAGTCGTTTTCAGCCAATTTTCTGGATTTTTGAAAATGACACTTTTTTGTGAAAATATCCACTAAATGAGGGAATAATATGTTTGAGGGTACCCCAGGAGAGTTCCAAATGTCTGTGGGTAGAATATATATCCCACGGGTTTAAAATTGAAAAAAGTTGAGTCCTTGATATTTAGTCGTTTTCAGCCAATTTTCTGAATTTTTGAAAATTTCACTTTTTTTGTGAAAATATCCACTAAATGAGGGAATAATATGTTTGAGGATACCCCAGGAGAGTTCCAAATGTGTGTGTGTAGAAAATATATCCCACGGGGGTAAAATAAAAAAAAGTTTAAAACATTTTTTTTTTGGACTTAGTCATTTTTCCGGCGTTTATCAGACTTTCAGATAGGTGAAATGTCAGTGAGCGTTTTGATTTCAGTTCCAGAGTGATTCGCCCAATGAGTCCTTGATATTTAGTCGTTTTCAGCCAATTTTCTGGATTTTTGAAAATTTCACTTTTTTGTGAAAATATCCACTAAATGAGGGAATAATATGTGTGAGGGTACCCCAGGAGAGTTCCAAATGTGTGTGGGTAGAATATACAGTGCCTACAAGTAGTATTCAACCCCCTGCAGATTTATCTGGTTTGATAAGATGGAAATAAGTTAGAGCCTTCAAACTGCAAACGAGAGTAGGTTTTATGAACAGAAGCATAAATCTTACAAACCAAAAAGTTATGTTGCTCAGTTGAATTTTATTAAATTTTAAACATAAAAGTGTGGTTCAATTATTATACAACCCCTATGTTTAATATTTTGTGGAATAACCCTTGTTTGCAATTACAGCTAATAATCATCTTTTATAAGACCTGATCAGGCCGGCACAGGTCTGTGGAGTTATCTTGGCCCACTGCTCCATGCAGATCTTCTCCAAGTTATCTAGGTTCTTTGGGTGTCTCATGAGGACTTTATTCTTGAGCTCCTTCCACAAGTTTTCAATTGGGTTAAGGTCAGGAGACTGACTAGGCCACTCCAACACCTTGACTTTTTCCATCTTGAACCAGGCCTTGGTTTTCTTGGCTGTGTGCTTTGGGTTGTTGTTGTTATGATCTGCTACAGAGACTAAGGAAAGACAGGAGATCTGTCCCTACAATAGAACTAAACTATATCCCTACGATGTAACGGGGAACCTGATCCTGCGATCAGACCCGCTAAAGTCCTCGGCTAGTCTGTACGAAGACCTATAGATGTGAGGGAGGAATCCCTACAAGAACTAGGGACTGGGAAAAGTTGGAAACCTCCTAGCAGAAATCGTAGCAGTCAAAGACAAACACACAACAAAAAGTAAAGAGGTCAGAAGACCTAGCAAAACTAACAGAGAACGGCAACAGAGCACCAAGCTAGCTCAACAGTAGTAAATACAAATGAAGTCCAGCAATGCCAGGAGGGCGGAGCCGGATTAAATAAGCAAAAATTGTCATGTGACCAGCAAACTAAAAAAAAACTAACAGGAGAGTTGTAACAGTACCCCCTCTTCTAAGAGGATCCTCCGGATCCCCTAGGCCCAGGCTTACCAGGAAACCTCCTGTGAAAAGCTCGGACATGTCTGGAAGCAGAAACATCATCCGCCCTCACCCATGAGTTATCCTCAGGTCCGAAACCCTTCCAAGCAACGAGATACTGCAAACTCCCTCTATACCGTCTAGAATTTAGGATGCGGGAAATTTCATATTCCCTGTCCTCCACCACCGGAGTAACAGTGGCAGAGGCGTCACCATCCGACACATCAGCTTTTTTCAACAGAGAAACATGAAACACCGGATTAATCCTCCAGGACGTAGGAACCTCCAGCTTAACAGCAGATTGGTTAACTATCTGAAGCACCTTAAAGGGCCCTACGAACTTGGGACCCAATTTTTTAGAAGGAATCCTCAATCGCAGATTCTTAGAGGACAACCAAACCATGTCACCAACAGCAAACAAAACCTCTTGCCGTTTCCTATCAAAGTACCTCTTAGATTTTTTGTTAGCCTCCTGAAGATTACCACGCACATCCGTCCAAACTCTCTCCAAATCACCGGAAAAACTCTCCTCCTCAGGCACAGCCGAAACCAATTTGGAGAATGACCCAAAAGACGGATGTCTCCCAGAACAACAAAAAAAAGGCGAACAACCAGCAGAAGAGGATGTATGGTTGTTAAGAGCAAATTCAGCAAGTGGCAGAAACTCAGACCACCCCTCTTGATTGTCTGCCACAAAACAACGCAAGAACTGCTCAACATCCTGGTTCTTCCTTTCTGTCTGGCCATTAGACTCAGGATGATATCCAGATGAAAACGACAAATGAACTCCCAACCTATCACAAAAGGCACGCCAAAAACGAGCCACGAACTGAGGTCCCCTATCAGAAACAATGTCAGTAGGAACACCATGTAGTCTGACAATTTCCTTGACAAAGGCCTTAGCGAGTGTCTTAGCGCAAGGCAGTTTGATGAAGGGAACCAAGTGACACATCTTGCTAAAACGGTCCACGACCACCCAGATGACCGTGAAACCTTCAGAGGGAGGAAGGTCAGTAATAAAGTCCATAGCCAGATGTGTCCAAGGTGCACTAGGAACCTCCAGAGGGCAAACAACCCCACAGCAGGAGCATGCGAAGACTTGGATCTAGCACACACAGTACATTGGCGCACCCACTTAATGACTTCCTTCTGCCATCCAGGCCACCAAAAACTGCGACCCACAAGTTTCTTGGTCTCAGAAATTCCTGGATGACCTGCCAACCGAGACTCATGACACTCAACAAACAAATCTCTCCTAAAGGTCCTATTCACAAACAACCTCCCATGGGGAGTGTTAGATGGGGCATTCTCCTGTGCTTTAAGAATCTCATCCTCCAAAACGGAGTCCAAAGCAGCAATCACAACACCTTCTTGTAAAATGGTCTCCTCTTCCTCCTCAACACCGACCATGGGAGAAAAGCTGCGAGACAAAGCATCTGCTTTAACATTCTTGGTACCCGGGATGTAAGTAATCGAAAAATTAAACCGCGAGAAAAAAAGTGCCCACCTAGCCTGACGGTCATTCAAGCGCTTGGCAGCATCAAGATAGATCAGATTTTTATGATCAGTGAAAACCTGAATGGGAAATTCAGCACCTTCCAAGAGGTGACGCCAGTGTTCAAATGCGAGTTTAATCGCCAGCAATTCCCGATTACCAATATCGTAATTAAGTTCAGTCTCGGAAAATTTTTTTGAAAAAAAGGCACAGGGATGTACTCCATCCTTGTTTTCCTGAGACAACACCGCACCAACCCCCACCGAAGAATCATCAACCTCAACCAAAAACGGCTTAGTCACATCAGGCTGCATAAGGATGGGAGCAGAGGTGAACCTCTCCTTTAAAAACACAAAAGCTACAATGGCCTCAGAAGTCCACTGAACCGCATTAGCACCTTTCCTGGTGAGATCGGTCAGCGGTTTGACAATAATAGAAAAATTTTTTATGAATTTTCTGTAATAATTGGCGAAACCCAAAAACCTCTGTATCGATTTCAAACCAATAGGCCTAGGCCATTCCTGCACAGCTTGAACTTTAACCGGGTCCATCTCAAAACCTTCACTGGAGATAATGTAGCCCAAAAAACTAATTCTCTGTACAGCGAACTCACATTTCTCCAGCTTAGCAAAAAGCGAATTGTCCATTAATAACTGTAATATCTCATGTACGCTCCGCCAATGAGACTCCAGATCCAGCGAATAAATCAATATGTCATCCAAATACACAACCACATTTTTGCCGATTAAAGGTCTAAGGATATCATTAATAAGATTCTGAAAAAATGCTGGAGCATTGGTGAGACCAAAAGGCATAACCAGATTCTCAAAATGACCCACAGGAGTGTTAAAAGCAGTCTTCCATTCATCACCCTCCTTCATGCGCAACAAATTGTATGCCCCCCGGAGATCAATTTTAGAGAACCACTTGGCCCCCACTAACTGATTAAATAAATCAGGAATCAACGGCACTGGGGAAGGATTGCGTACAGTAATTTTATTAATCTCACGAAAGTCCAGACAGGGACGTAAACCGCCATCTTTTTTTTTACAAAAAAAAATCCAACAGCCACAGGAGACTTGGAAGGCCTAATGTGACCGGCGGCCAAGCTTGTCTGTATGTATTCCTCCAAAGCCTTTCTCTCAGGAATAGTAAGATTAAATAAACGATTCTTAGGAAGAGTCGCTCCAGGGACAAATTCAATGGTACAATCATAGTCTCTATGGGGAGGCAAAACCTGCGACTCCTCCTCAGAAAAAAACTCTCCAAAAATCCTGAATAGGTACAGGCAATTCCCCTCTATCCACAGCAGCAATGCGCCCGTTACAACACTTGTCATAACACTTAGGGCTCCAGGACTTAATTTCATTGGTAGACCAATCCAGTACAGGATTGTGCAATTTTAACCAAGGTAACCCCAATATTACTGGAGAAGGCAAATTATCCAATACCACCAAATCCAAATTCTCTTGATGAATACCATTAATAGTTAGGGGAAATTCACAGACCTTGTGAGTAACACTCTTCAAGGGAGAGCCATCGACAGAAACCACAGCAATAGGGGATGACAAAGTTTTTCCAAGAATCCCCCATCAATCACATTCAGAGTAGATCCACAATCCACAAATACCCAAAATTCAATTAATTCATCCTGAGCAGCAGTAGTGGGAGATAGGAATACTCCCTTAGAATTTAAACAGGCAATACGGGCATGACTGACCATTTTTTTTTCTTTCTTCATACGAAGCACACAGCTCTTAATAAAATGACCAGAATTTCCGCAATAGAAACACAAGCCTTCAGAAAGTCGGCGGTCTTTTTCCTGAGAGCGGGTTGCCATCGCCCCAATTTCCATCGGCTCTCCATTGTCAGCACAGAACCTCTCAGGACTCGAAGCTGACATAGCAGAGGATTTGCTCTCATTAACCCTTGCACGCAGTCTCCTGTCCACCCGTATAGCTAATTGCATTGCCTCCTGCAAGTTTCCAGGTGTGGGATAAGCAATCAGTAAATCCTTAACCCTTTCACCTAGCCCTGCAAGAAACAAGCTTTTCAAAGCTGAATCGTTCCACCCCACCTGGGCAGACCACCGACGGAAGTGAGAACAATATTTTTCCACATTACCTGATCCCTGCCTCAAACGTCTTAATTCAGACTCAGCAGATGAGACACGATCAGGATCATCGTACAACAAACCCAAAGCAGAAAAACTATCCACTGATCTAAAGCACGGATCACTAGGTTGGAGAGAGAAGGCCCATCCCTGAGGATCTTTGCGCAAAAGTGACATTATGAACCCTATGCGCTGTGATTCATCACCAGAGGATCCGGGTCTCAAACGAAAATTTAATAGACAAGCATTTTTAAAAGAAAAAAAATCTTGTCGTTCGCCAAAAAATAGATCAGGCAGACGTACCTTTGGTTCCACAAAATGCGCTCCAGAACAGCTACTCACGTGTTGTTGGAGCTTGGTCACCTCCAGAGAGAGTCCCTGCAAGCGTTGAGCCAAATCTTGCTCCGAGATCATGATGGAAAACTGGAGGTCTTTCCTTAGAGAATTTTTTTTTTTTTTTTTTTTTAAGGCTGGACTTACTGTTATGATCTGCTACAGAGACTAAGGAAAGACAGGAGATCTGTCCCTACAATAGAACTAAACTAGATCCCTACGATGTAACGGGGAACCTGATCCTGCGATCAGACCCGCTAAAGTCCTCGGCTAGTCTGTACGAAGACCTATAGATGTGAGAGAGGAATCCCTGCAAGAACTAGGGACTGGGAAAAGTTGGACACCTCCTAGCAGAAATCGTAGCAGTCAAAGACAAACACACAACAAAAAGTAAAGAGGTCAGAAGACCTAGCAAAACTAACAGAGAACGGCAACAGAGCACCAAGCTAGCTCAACAGTAGTAAATACAAATGAAGTCCAGCAATGCCAGGAGGGCGGAGCCGGATTAAATAAGCAAAAATGGTCATGTGACCAGCAAACTAAAAAAAACCTAACAGGAGAGTTGTAACAGTTGTCTTGTTGGAAGATGAAATTACGACCCATCTTAAGATCCTTGATGGAGGAGCGGAGGTTCTTGGCCAAAATCTCCCGGTAGGCCGTGCTATCCATCTTCCCATGGATGCGGACCAGATGGCCAGGCCCCTTGGCAGAGAAACAGCCCCACAGCATGATGCTGCCACCACCATGCTTGACTGTAGGGATGGTATTCTTGGGGTCATATGCAGTGCCATCCAGTCTCCAAACGTCACGTGTGTGGTTGGCACCAAAGATCTCGATCTTGGTCTCATCAGACCATAGAACCTTGAACCAGTCTGTCTCAGAGTCCTCCAAGTGATCATGAGCAAACTGTAGACGAGCCTTGACATGACGCTTTGAAAGTAAAGGTACCTTAAGGGCTCGTCTGGAACGGAGACCATTGCGGTGGAGTACGTTACTTATGGTATTAACTGAAACCAATGTCCCCACTGCCATGAGATCTTCCCGGAGCTCCTTCCTTGTTGTCCTTGGGTTAGCCTTGACTCTTCGGACAAGCCTGGCCTCGGCACAGGAGGACACTTTCAAAGGCTGTCCAGGCCGTGGAAGGCTAACAGTAGTTCCATAAGCCTTCCACTTACGGATGATGCTCTCAACAGTGGAGACAGGTAGGCCCAACTCCTTGGAAAGGGTTCTATACCCCTTGCCAGCCTTGTGACCCTCAACGATCTTGTCTCTGATGGCCTTGGAATGCTCCTTTGTCTTTCCCATGTTGACCATGTCTGAGTGCTGTTCACAAGTTTGGAGAGGGTCTTAAATAGTCAGAAAAGGCTGGCAAAAGAGATCTTTAATCCACATATGTGAAGCTCATTATTCTTGGTGCCTGAAGTACTTCTTAATACTTTAGGGGGACCAAACAGAATTCTTGTGGTTTGAGGGGTTGAATAATAAATGACACTCTGAATTAACTTTTAACGTTTTAAAAAAAAAAAAAAAAATTTCTGCATTGCATTTCCCACTTCCAGGCGGATCTACAGTACAAATGTAACAATGCCAAGTTAATTCCGCATGTGTCAACCAGCTAAATCTGCAGGAGGTTGAATACTACTTGTAGACACTGTATATCCCACGGGGGTAAAATTGAAAAAGTTGAAAAAATTTTTTTTTTGGACTTGGTCATTTTTCCAGCGTTTATCAGACTTTCAGATAGGAGAAATGTCAGTGAGCGTTCCGATTTCAGTTCCAGAGCGATTCGCCCAATGAGTCCTTGATATTTAGTTGTTTTCAGCCAATTTTCTGGATTTTTGAATATTTCACTTTTTTGTGAAAATATCCACTAAATGAGGTAATAATATGTTTGAGGGTACCCCAGGAGAGTTCCAAATGTCTGTGGGTAGAATATATATCCCACGGGGGTAAAATTGAAAAAAGTTGAGTCCTTGATATGTAGTCGTTTTCAGCCAATTTTCTGAATTTTTGAAAATTTCACTTTTTTGTGAAAATATCCACTAAATGAGGGAATAATATGTTTGAGGGTACCCCAGGAGAGTTCCAAATGTGTGTGTGTAGAAAATATATCCCACGGGGGTAAAATTGAAAAAAGTTGAAAGCATTTTTTTTTTGGACTTAGTCATTTTTCCGGCGTTTATCAGACTTTCAGATAGGGGAAATGTCAGTGAGCGTTCAGATTTCAGTTCCAGAGCGATTCGCCCAATGAGTCCTTGATATTTAGTCGTTTTCAGCCAATATTTAGATTTTTGAAAATTTCACTTTTTTGTGAAAATATCCACTAAATGAGGGAATAATATGTGTGAGGTTACCCCAGAAGAGTTCCAAATGTGTGTAGGTAAAATATATATCCCACGGGGGTAAAATTGAAAAAAGTTGAAAAATTTTTTTTTTTCGACTTACTTATTTTTCCGGCGTTTATCAGACTTTCAGATAGGGCAAATGTCAGTGAGCATTCCAATTTCAGTACCAGAGTGATTCGCCCGATGAGTCCTTGATATTTAGTCGTTTTCAGCCAATATTTTGGATTTTTGAAAATTTCACTTTTTTTGTGAAAATATCCACTAAATGAGTGAATAATATGTGTGAGGTTACCCCAGGAGAGTTCCAAATGTGTGTAGGTAGAATATATATCCCACGGGTGGTAAAATTGAAAAAAGTTGAAAAAAATTTTTTTTTGGACTTAGTCATTTTTCCGGCGTTTCTCAGACTTTCAGATAGGGCAAATGTCAGTGAGCATTCTGATTTCAGTTCCAGAGCGATTCGCCCAATGAGTCCTTGATATTTAGTCGTTTTCAGCCAATATTTTGGATTTTTGAAAATTTCACTTTTTTGTGAAAATATCGACTAGATGAGGGAATAATATGTGTGAGGGTACCCCAGGAGAGTCCCAAATGTGTGTGGGTAGAATAAATATCCCACTGGGGTAAAATTGAAAAAAGTTGAGAAAATTTTTTTTTTGGACTTAGTCATTTTTCCGGCGTTTATCAGACTTTCAGATAGGGCAAATGTCAGTGAGCGTTCTGATTTCAGTTCCAGAGCGATTCGCCCAATGAGTCCTTGATATTTAGTCGTTTTCAGCCAATATTTTGGATTTTTGTAAATTTCACTTTTTTGTGAAAATATCCACTAAATGAGGGAATAATATGTGTGAGGGTACCCCAGGAGAGTTTCAAATGTGTGTGGGTAGAATATATATCCCACGGGGGTAAAATTGAAAAAAGTTGAAAAAAATTTTTTTTTGGACTTAGTCATTTTTCCGTCGTTTATCAGACTTTCAGTTAGGGCAAATGTCAGTGAGCATTCCGATTTCAGTTCCAGAGCGATTCGCCCAATGAGTCCTTGATATTTAGTCGTTTTCAGCCAATATTTTGGATTTTTGAAAATTTCACTTTTTTGTGAAAATATCGACTAGATGAGGGAATAATATGTGTGAGGGTACCCCAGGAGAGTCCCAAATGTGTGTGGGTAGAATAAATATCCCACTGGGGTAAAATTTAAAAAAGTTGAAAAAAATTTTTTTTTGGATTTAGTCATTTTTCTGGCGTTAATCAGACTTTCAGATACGGCAAATGTCAGTGAGCATTCTGATTTCAGTTCCAGAGCGATTCGCCCAATGAGTCCTTGATATTTAGTCGTTTTCAGCCAATATTTTGGATTTTTGAAAATTTCACTTTTTTGTGAAAATATCCACTAAATGAGGGAATAATATGTGTGAGGGTACCCCAGGAGAGTTCCAAATGTGTGTGGGTAGAATATATATCCCACTGGGGTAAAACTGAAAAAAGTTGAGAAAACTTTTTTTTGGACTTAGTCATTTTTCCAGTGTTTATCAGACTTTCAGATAGGGCAAATGTCACAGAGCGCTCCGATATCAGTTCCAGATCGATTCGCCCATTGAGTCCTTGATATTTAGTCGTTTTCAGCCAATATTTTGGATTTTTGAAATTTTAACTTTTTTGTGAAAATATCCACTAAATGAGGGAATAATATGTGTGAGGGTACCCCAGGAGAGTTCAAAATTTGTGTGGGTAGAATATATATCCCACGGGGGTAAAATTGAAAAAAGTTGAAAAAAAAATTTTTTTGGACTTAGTCATTTTTCCGGCGTTTATCAGACTTTCAGATAGGGCAAATGTCAGTGAGCGTTCCGATTTCAGTTCCAGAGTGATTCGCCCAATGAGTCATTGATATTTAGTCGTTTTCAGCCAATATTTTGGATTTTTGAAAATTTCACTTTTTTGTGAAAACATCCACTAAACGAGGGAATAATAAGTGTGAGGGTTCCCCAGGAGAGTTCCAAATGTGTGTGGGTAGAATATACATCCCACTGGGGTAAAATTGAAAAAAGTTGAGAACATTCTTTTTTGGACTTAGTCATTTTTCCGGCGTTTATCAGAGTTTCAGATAGGGCAAATGTCAGTGAGCGTTCCGATTTCAGTTCCAGAGCGATTCGCCCAATGAGTCCTTGATATTTAGTCGTTTTCAGCCAATATTTTGGATTTTTGAAAATTTCACTTTTTTTGTGAAAATATCCACTAAATGAGGGAATAATATGTGTGAGGGTACCCCAGGAGAGTTCCAAATGTGTGTAGGTAGAATATATATCCCACGGGGGTAAAATTGAAAAAAGTTGAAAAAAATTTTTTTTTGGACTTAGTCGTTTTTCCGGCATTTATCAGACTTTCAGTTAGGGCAAATGTCAGTGATCGTTCTGATTTCAGTTCCAGTGCGATTCGCCCAATGAGTCCTTGATATTTAGTCGTTTTCAGCCAATATTTTGGATTTTTCAAAATTTCACTTTTTTGTGAAAATATCCACTAGATGAGGGAATAATATGTGTGAGGGTATCCCATGAGAGTTCCAAATGTGTGTGGGTAGAATATATATCCCACGGGGGTAAAATTGAAAAAAGTTGAAAAAAAATTTTTTTTGGACTTAGTCATTTTTCCGGCGTTTATCAGACTTTCAGATAGGGCAAATGTCAGTGAGCGTTCCGATTTCAGTTCCAGAGCGATTCGCCCAATGAGTCCTTGATATTTAGATATTTAGTCGTTTTCAGCCAATATTTTGGATTTTTGAAAATTTCACTTTTTTGTGAAAATATCCACTAGATGAGGGAATAATATGTGTGAGGTTACCCCAGGAGAGTTCCAAATGTGTGTGGGTAGAATATATATCCCACGGGGGTAAAATTGAAAAAAGTTGAAAAAAAATTTGTTTTGGACTTAGTCATTTTTCCGGCGTTTATCAGACTTTCAGATAGGGCAAATGTCAGTGAACGTTCCGATTTCAGTTCTAGAGCCTTTCGCCCAATGACTCCTTGATATTTAGTCGTTTTCAGCCAATATTTTGGATTTTTGAAAATTTCACTTTTTTGTGAAAATATCCACTAAATGAGGGAATAATATGTGTGAGGGTACCCCAGGAGAGTTCCAAATGTGTGTGGGTAGAATATATATCCCACGGGGGTAAAATTGAAAAAAGTTGAAAAAAAATTTGTTTTGGACTTAGTCATTTTTCCGGCGTTTATCAGACTTTCAGATAGGGCAAATGTCAGTGAACGTTCCGATTTCAGTTCCAGAGTGATTCGCCCAATGAGTCCTTGATATTTAGTCATTTTCAGCCAATATTTTGGATTTTTGAAAATTTCACTTTTTTGTGAAAATATCCACTAAATGAGGGAATAATATGTGTGAGGGTACCCCAGGAGAGTTCCAAATGTGTGTGGGTAGAATATATATCCCACGGGGATAAAATTGAAAAAAGTTGAAAAAAAATTTGTTTTGGACTTAGTCATTTTTCCGGCGTTTATCAGACTTTCAGATAGGTGAAATGTCAGTGAGCGTTCCGATTTCAGTTCCAGAGCGATTCGCCCAATGAGTCCTTGATATTTAGTCGTTTTCAGCCAATATTTTGGATTTTTGAAAATTTCACTTTTTTGTGAAAATATGCACTAAATGAGGGAATAATATGTGTGAGGGTACCCCAGGAGAGTTCCAAATGTGTGTGGGTAGAATATATATCCCACGGGGGTAAAATTGAAAAAAGTTGAGAAAATTTTTTTTTGGAATTAGTCATTTTTCCGGCGTTTATCAGACTTTCAGATAGGGCAAATGTCAGTGAGCGTTCTGATTTCTGTTCTAGAGCCTTTCGCCTAATGAGTCCTTGATATTTAGTCGTTTTCAGCCAATATATTGGATTTTTGAAAATTTCACTTTTTTGTGAAAATATCCACTAAATGAGGGAATAATATGTGTGAGGGTACCCAGGAGAGTTCCAAATGTGTGTGGGTAGAATATATATCCCACGGGGGTAAAATTGAAAGAATTTGAAAAAAAATTTTTTTGGACTTAGTCATCTTTCCGGCGTTTATCAGACTTTCAGATAGGGGAAATGTCAGTGAGCGTTCCGATTTCAGTTCCAGAGCGATTCGCCCAATGAGTCCTTGATATTTAGTCGTTTTCAGCCAATATTTTGGATTTTTGAAAATTTCACTTTTTTGTGAAATTATCCACTAAATGAGGGAATAATATGTGTGAGGGTAACCCAGGAGAGTTCCAAATGTGTGTGGGTAGAATATATATCCCACGGGGGTAAAATTGAAAAAATTTGAAAAAAATTTTTTTTAGACTTAGTCATCTTTCCGGCGTTTATCAGACTTTCAGATAGGGGAAATGTCAGTGAGCGTTCCGATTTCAGTTCCAGAGTGATTCGCCCAATGAGTCCTTGATATTTAGTCGTTTTCAGCCAATATTTTGGATTTTTGAAAATTTCACTTTTTTGTGAAAATATCCACTAAATGAGGGAATAATATGTGTGAGGGTACCCCAGGAGAGTTCCAAATGTGTGTGGGTAGAATATATATCCCACGGGGGTAAAATTGAAAAAAGTTGAAAAAAAATTTGTTTTGGACTTAGTCATTTTTCCGGCGTTTATCAGACTTTCAGATAGGTGAAATGTCAGTGAGCGTTCCGATTCCAGTTCCAGAGCGATTCGCCCAATGAGTCCTTGATATTTAGTCGTTTTCAGCCAATATTTTGGATTTTTGAAAATTTCACTTTTTTGTGAAAATATGCACTAAATGAGGGAATAATATGTGTGAGGGTACCCCAGGAGAGTTCCAAATGTGTGTGGGTAGAATATATATCCCACGGGGGTAAAATTGAAAAAAGTTGAGAAAATTTTTTTTTGGAATTAGTCATTTTTCCGGCGTTTATCAGACTTTCAGATAGGGCAAATGTCAGTGAGCATTCTGATTTCAGTTCTAGAGCCTTTCGCCTAATGAGTCCTTGATATTTAGTCGTTTTCAGCCAATATATTGGATTTTTGAAAATTTCACTTTTTTGTGAAAATATCCACTAAATGAGGGAATAATATGTGTGAGGGTACCCAGGAGAGTTCCAAATGTGTGTGGGTAGAATATATATCCCACGGGGGTAAAATTGAAAGAATTTGAAAAAAAATTTTTTTGGACTTAGTCATCTTTCCGGCGTTTATCAGACTTTCAGATAGGGGAAATGTCAGTGAGCGTTCCGATTTCAGTTCCAGAGCGATTCGCCCAATGAGTCCTTGATATTTAGTCGTTTTCAGCCAATATTTTGGATTTTTGAAAATTTCACTTTTTTGTGAAATTATCCACTAAATGAGGGAATAATATGTGTGAGGGTAACCCAGGAGAATTCCAAATGTGTGTGGGTAGAATATATATCCCACGGGGGTAAAATTGAAAAAATTTGAAAAAAATTTTTTTTAGACTTAGTCATCTTTCCGGCGTTTATCAGACTTTCAGATAGGGGAAATGTCAGTGAGCGTTCCGATTTCAGTTCCAGAGTGATTCGCCCAATGAGTCCTTGATATTTAGTCGTTTTCAGCCAATATTTTGGATTTTTGAAAATTTCACTTTTTTGTGAAAATATCCACTAAATGAGGGAATAATATGTGTGAGGGTACCCCAGGAGAGTTCCAAATGTGTGTGGGTAGAATATATATCCCACGGGGGTAAAATTGAAAAAAGTTGAAAAAAAATTTGTTTTGGACTTAGTCATTTTTCCGGCGTTTATCAGACTTTCAGATAGGTGAAATGTCAGTGAGCGTTCCGATTTCAGTTCCAGAGCGATTCGCCCAATGAGTCCTTGATATTTAGTCGTTTTCAGCCAATATTTTGGATTTTTGAAAATTTCACTTTTTTGTGAAAATATGCACTAAATGAGGGAATAATATGTGTGAGGGTACCCCAGGAGAGTTCCAAATGTGTGTGGGTAGAATATATATCCCACGGGGGTAAAATTGAAAAAAGTTGAGAAAATTTTTTTTTGGAATTAGTCATTTTTCCGGCGTTTATCAGACTTTCAGATAGGGCAAATGTCAGTGAGCGTTCTGATTTCAGTTCTAGAGCCTTTCGCCTAATGAGTCCTTGATATTTAGTCGTTTTCAGCCAATATATTGGATTTTTGAAAATTTCACTTTTTTGTGAAAATATCCACTAAATGAGGGAATAATATGTGTGAGGGTACCCAGGAGAGTTCCAAATGTGTGTGGGTAGAATATATATCCCACGGGGGTAAAATTGAAAGAATTTGAAAAAAAATTTTTTTGGACTTAGTCATCTTTCCGGCGTTTATCAGACTTTCAGATAGGGGAAATGTCAGTGAGCATTCCGATTTCAGTTCCAGAGCGATTCGCCCAATGAGTCCTTGATATTTAGTCGTTTTCAGCCAATATTTTGGATTTTTGAAAATTTCACTTTTTTGTGAAATTATCCACTAAATGAGGGAATAATATGTGTGAGGGTACCCCAGGAGAGTTCCAAATGTGTGTGGGTAGAATACATATCCCACGGGGGTAAAATTGAAAAAATTTGAAAAAAAATTTTTTTAGACTTAGTCATCTTTCCGGCGTTTATCAGACTTTCAGATAGGGGAAATGTCAGTGAGCGTTCCGATTTCAGTTCCAGAGCGATTCGCCCAATGAGTCCTTGATATTTAGTCGTTTTCAGCCAATATTTTGGATTTTTGAAAATTTCACTTTTTTGTGAAAATATCCACTAAATGAGGGAATAATATGTGTGAGGGTACCCCAGGAGAGTTCCAAATGTGTGTGGGTAGAATATATATTCCACGGGGGTAAAATTGAAAAAATTTGAAAAAAATTTTTTTTGGACTTAGTCATCTTTCCGGCGTTTATCAGACTTTCAGATAGGGGAAATGTCAGTGAGCGTTCCGATTTCAATTCCAGAGCGATTCGCCCAATGAGTCCTTGATATTTAGTCGTTTTCAGCCAATATTTTGGATTTTTGAAAATTTCACTTTTTTGTGAAAATATCCACTAAATGAGGGAATAATATGTGTGAGGTACCCCAGTAGAGTTCCAAATGTGTGTGGGTAGAATATATATCCCACGGGGGTAAAATTGAAAAAATTTGAAAAAAAATTTTTTTAGACTTAGTCATCTTTCCGGCGTTTATCAGACTTTCAGATAGGGGAAATGTCAGTGAGCGTTCCGATTTCAGTTCCAGAGCGATTCGCCCAATGAGTCCTTCATATTTAGTCGTTTTCAGCCAATATTTTGGATTTTTGAAAATTTCACTTTTTTGTGAAAATATCCACTAAATGAGGGAATAATATGTGTGAGGGTACCCCAGGAGAGTTCCAAATGTGTGTGGGTAGAATATATATCCCACGGGGGTAAAATTGAAAAAATTTGAAAAAAAATTTTTTTAGACATAGTCATCTTTCCGGCGTTTATCAGACTTTCAGATAGGGGAAATGTCAGTGAGCGTTCCGATTTCAGTTCCAGAGCGATTCGCCCAATGAGTCCTTGATATTTAGTCATTTTCAGCCAATATTTTGGATTTTTGAAAATTTCACTTTTTTGTGAAAATATCCACTAAATGAGGGAATAATATGTGTGAGGGTACCCCAGGAGAGTTCCAAATGTGTGTGGGTAGAATAAATATCCCACGGGGTAAAATTTAAAAAAGTTGAAAAAAATTTTTTTTGGGATTTAGTCATTTTTCTGGCGTTAATCAGACTTTCAGATAGGGCAAATGTCAGTGAGCATTCTGATTTCAGTTCCAGAGCGATTCGCCCAATGAGTCCTTGATATTTAGTCGTTTTCAGCCAATATTTTGGATTTTTGAAAATTTCACTTTTTTGTGAAAATATCCACTAAATGAGGGAATAATATGTGTGAGGGTACCCCAGGAGAGTTCCAAATGTGTGTGGGTAGAATATATATCCCACGGGGGTAAAATTGAAAAAAGTTGAGAAAATTTTTTTTTGGACTTAGTCATTTTTCCGGCGTATATCAGACTTTCAGATACGGCAAATGTCAGTGAGCGTTCTGATTTCAGTTCCAGAGCGATTCGCCCAATGATTCCTTGATATTTAGTCGTTTTCAGCCAATATTTTGGATTTTTGAAAATTTCACTTTTTTGTGAAAATATCCACTAGATGAGGGAATAATATGTGTGAGGGTACCCCAGGAGAGTCCCAAATGTGTGTGGGTAGAATAAATATCCCACGGGGTAAAATTTAAAAAAGTTGAAAAAAATTTTTTTGGGGATTTAGTCATTTTTCTGGCGTTAATCAGACTTTCAGATAGGGCAAATGTCAGTGAGCATTCTGATTTCAGTTCCAGAGCGATTCGCTCAATGAGTCCTTGATATTTAGTCGTTTTCAGCCAATATTTTGGATTTTTGAAAATTTCACTTTTTTGTGAAAACATCCACTAAACGAGGGAATAATAAGTGTGAGGGTACCCCAGGAGAGTTCCAAATGTGTGTGGGTAGAATATATATCCCACTGGGGTAAAATTGGAAAAAGTTGAAAAAAAAATTTTTTTTTGACTTAGTCATTTTTCCGGCGTTTATCAGACTTTCAGATAGGGCAAATGTCAGTGAGCGTTCCGATTTCAGTTCCAGAGTGATTCGCCCAATGAGTCATTGATATTTAGTCGTTTTCAGCCAATATTTTGGATTTTTGAAAATTTCACTTTTTTGTGAAAACATCCACTAAACGAGGGAATAATAAGTGTGAGGGTACCCCAGGAGAGTTCCAAATGTGTGTGGGTAGAATATATATCCCACTGGGGTAAAATTGAAAAAAGTTGAGAAAATTTTTTTTTGGAGTTAGTCATTTTTCCGGCGTTTATCAGACTTTCAGATAGGGCAAATGTCAGTGAGCGTTCTGAATTCATTTCTAGAGCCTTTCGCCTAATGAGTCCTTGATAATTAGTCGTTTTCAGCCAATATATTGGATTTTTGAAAATTTCACTTTTTTGTGAAAATATCCACTAAATGAGGGAATAATATGTGTGAGGGTACCCCAGGAGTGTTCCAAATGTGTGTGGGTAGAATATATATCCCACGGGGGTAAAATTGAAAAAAGTTGAAAAAAAATTTTTTTTGGTCTTAGTCATTTTTCCTGCGTTTATCAGACGTTCAGATAGGGGAAATGTCAGTGAGCGTTCCGATTTCAGTTCCAGAGTGATTCGCCCAATGAGTCCTTGATATTTCGTCGTTTTCAGACAATATTTTGGATTATTGAAAATTTCACTTTTTTGTGAAAATATCCACTAAATGAGGGAATAATATGTGTGAAGGTACCCCAGGAGAGTTCCAAATGTGTGTTTGTAGAATATATATCCCACGGGGGTAAAATTGAAAAAAGTTGAAAACAAATTTTTTTGGACTTAGTCATTTTTCCGGCGTTTATCAGACTTTCAGATAGGGCAAATGTCAGTGAGAGTTCCGATTTCAGTTCCAGAGTGATTCGCCCAATGAGTCCCTGATATTTAGTCGTTTTCAGCCAATATTTTGGATTTTTGAAAATTTCACTTTTTTGTGAAAATATCCACTAAATGAGGGAATAATATGTGTTAGGGTACCCCTAGAGAGTTCCAAATGTGTGTGGGTAGAATATAAATCCCACTGGGGTAAAATTGAAATAAAGTTGAGAAAATTTTTTTTTGGACTTTGTCATTTTTCCGGCGTTTAGCAGACTTTCAGATAGGGCAAATGTTAGTGAGCGTTCCGATTTCAGTTCCAGAGTGATTCGCCCAATGAGTCCTTGATATTTAGTCGTTTTCAGCCAATATTTAGGATTTTTGAAAATTTCACTTTTTTGTGAAAATATGCACTAAATGAGGGAATAATATGTGTGAGGGTACCCCAGGAGAGTTCCAAATGTGTGTGGGTAGAAAATATATCCCACTGGGGTAAAATTGAAAAAAGTTGAGAAAATTCTTTTTTGCACTTAGTCATTTTTCCGGCGTTTATCAGACTTTCAGATAGGGCAAATATCAGTGAGCGTTCCGATTTCAGTTCCAGAGCGATTCGCCCAATGAGTCCTTGATATTTAGTCGTTTTCAGCCAATATTTTAAATTTTTGAAAATTTCACTTTTTTGTGAAAATATCCACTAGATGAGGGAATAATATGTGTGAGGGTACCCCAGGAGAGTTCCAAATGTGTGTGGGTAGAATATATATCCCACTGGGGTAAAATTGAAAAAAGTTGAGAAAATTCTTTTTTGGACTTAGTCATTTTTCCGGCGTTTATCAGACTTTCAGATAGGGCAAATATCAGTGAGCGTTCTGATTTCAGTTCCAGAGCGATTCGCCCAATGAGTCCTTGATAATTAGTCGTTTTCAGCCAATATTTTGGATTTTTGAAAATTTCACTTTTTTGTGAAAATATCCACTAAATGAGGGAATAATATGTGTGAGGGTACCCAGGAGAGTTCCAAATGTGTGTGGGTAGAATATATATCCCACGGGGGTAAAATTGAAAGAATTTGAAAAAAAATTTTTTTGGACTTAGTCATCTTTCCGGCGTTTATCAGACTTTCAGATAGGGGAAATGTCAGTGAGCGTTCCGATTTCAGTTCTAGAGCCTTTCGCCCAATGACTCCTTGATATTTAGTCGTTTTCAGCCAATATTTTGGATTTTTGAAAATTTCACTTTTTTGTGAAAATATCCACTAAATGAGGGAATAATATGTGTGAGGGTACCCCAGGAGAGTTCCAAATGTGTGTGGGTAGAATATATATCCCACGGGGGTAAAATTGAAAAAAGTTGAAAAAAAATTTGTTTTGGACTTAGTCATTTTTCCGGCGTTTATCAGACTTTCAGATAGGGCAAATGTCAGTGAACGTTCCGATTTCAGTTCCAGAGTGATTCGCCCAATGAGTCCTTGATATTTAGTCGTTTTCAGCCAATATTTTGGATTTTTGAAAATTTCACTTTTTTGTGAAAATATCCACTAAATGAGGGAATAATATGTGTGAGGGTACCCCAGGAGAGTTCCAAATGTGTGTGGGTAGAATATATATCCCACGGGGGTAAAATTGAAAAAAGTTGAAAAAAAATTTGTTTTGGACTTAGTCATTTTTCCGGCGTTTATCAGACTTTCAGATAGGTGAAATGTCAGTGAGCGTTCCGATTTCAGTTCCAGAGCGATTCGCCCAATGAGTCCTTGATATTTAGTCGTTTTCAGCCAATATTTTGGATTTTTGAAAATTTCACTTTTTTGTGAAAATATGCACTAAATGAGGGAATAATATGTGTGAGGGTACCCCAGGAGAGTTCCAAATGTGTGTGGGTAGAATATATATCCCACGGGGGTAAAATTGAAAAAAGTTGAGAAAATTTTTTTTTGGAATTAGTCATTTTTCCGGCGTTTATCAGACTTTCAGATAGGGCAAATGTCAGTGAGCGTTCTGATTTCAGTTCTAGAGCCTTTCGCCTAATGAGTCCTTGATATTTAGTCGTTTTCAGCCAATATATTGGATTTTTGAAAATTTCACTTTTTTGTGAAAATATCCACTAAATGAGGGAATAATATGTGTGAGGGTACCCAGGAGAGTTCCAAATGTGTGTGGGTAGAATATATATCCCACGGGGGTAAAATTGAAAGAATTTGAAAAAAAATTTTTTTTGGACTTAGTCATCTTTCCGGCGTTTATCAGACTTTCAGATAGGGGAAATGTCAGTGAGCGTTCCGATTTCAGTTCCAGAGCGATTCGCCCAATGAGTCCTTGATATTTAGTCGTTTTCAGCCAATATTTTGGATTTTTGAAAATTTCACTTTTTTGTGAAATTATCCACTAAATGAGGGAATAATATGTGTGAGGGTAACCCAGGAGAGTTCCAAATGTGTGTGGGTAGAATATATATCCCACGGGGGTAAAATTGAAAAAATTTGAAAAAAAATTTTTTTAGACTTAGTCATCTTTCCGGCGTTTATCAGACTTTCAGATAGGGGAAATGTCAGTGAGCATTCCGATTTCAGTTCCAGAGTGATTCGCCCAATGAGTCCTTGATATTTAGTCGTTTTCAGCCAATATTTTGGATTTTTGAAAATTTCACTTTTTTGTGAAAATATCCACTAAATGAGGGAATAATATGTGTGAGGGTACCCCAGGAGAGTTCCAAATGTGTGTGGGTAGAATATATATCCCACGGGGGTAAAATTGAAAAAAGTTGAAAAAAAATTTGTTTTGGACTTAGTCATTTTTCCGGCGTTTATCAGACTTTCAGATAGGTGAAATGTCAGTGAGCGTTCCGATTTCAGTTCCAGAGCGATTCGCCCAATGAGTCCTTGATATCTAGTCGTTTTCAGCCAATATTTTGGATTTTTGAAAATTTCACTTTTTTGTGAAAATATGCACTAAATGAGGGAATAATATGTGTGAGGGTACCCCAGGAGAGTTCCAAATGTGTGTGGGTAGAATATATATCCCACGGGGGTAAAATTGAAAAAAGTTGAGAAAATTTTTTTTTGGAATTAGTCATTTTTCCGGCGTTTATCAGACTTTCAGATAGGGCAAATGTCAGTGAGCGTTCTGATTTCAGTTCTAGAGCCTTTCGCCTAATGAGTCCTTGATATTTAGTCGTTTTCAGCCAATATATTGGATTTTTGAAAATTTCACTTTTTTGTGAAAATATCCACTAAATGAGGGAATAATATGTGTGAGGGTACCCAGGAGAGTTCCAAATGTGTGTGGGTAGAATATATATCCCACGGGGGTAAAATTGAAAAAATTTGAAAAAAAATTTTTTTAGACTTAGTCATCTTTCCGGCGTTTATCAGACTTTCAGATAGGGGAAATGTCAGTGAGCGTTCCGATTTCAGTTCCAGAGCGATTCGCCCAATGAGTCCTTGATATTTAGTCGTTTTCAGCCAATATTTTGGATTTTTGAAAATTTCACTTTTTTGTGAAAATATCCACTAAATGAGGGAATAATATGTGTGAGGGTACCCCAGGAGAGTTCCAAATGTGTGTGGGTAGAATATATATTCCACGGGGGTAAAATTGAAAACATTTGAAAAAAATTTTTTTTGGACTTAGTCATCTTTCCGGCGTTTATCAGACTTTCAGATAGGGGAAATGTCAGTGAGCGTTCCGATTTCAGTTCCAGAGCGATTCGCCCAATGAGTCCTTGATATTTAGTCATTTTCAGCCAATATTTTGGATTTTTGAAAATTTCACTTTTTTGTGAAAATATCCACTAAATGAGGGAATAATATGTGTGAGGGTACCCCAGGAGAGTTCCAAATGTGTGTGGGTAGAATATATATCCCACGGGGGTAAAATTGAAAAAAGTTGAAAAAAATTTTTTTTTGGACTTAGTCATTTTTCCGTCGTTTATCAGACTTTCAGTTAGGGCAAATGTCAGTGAGCATTCCGATTTCAGTTCCAGAGCGATTCACCCAATGAGTCCTTGATATATAGTCGTTTTCAGCCAATATTTTGGATTTTTGAAAATTTCACTTTTTTGTGAAAATATCCACTAGATGAGGGAATAATATGTGTGAGGGTACCCCAGGAGAGTCCCAAATGTGTGTGGGTAGAATAAATATCCCACGGGGTAAAATTTAAAAAAGTTGAAAAAAATTTTTTTTGGGATTTAGTCATTTTTCTGGCGTTAATCAGACTTTCAGATAGGGCAAATGTCAGTGAGCATTCTGATTTCAGTTCCAGAGCGATTCGCCCAATGAGTCCTTGATATTTAGTCGTTTTCAGCCAATATTTTGGATTTTTGAAAATTTCACTTTTTTGTGAAAATATCCACTAAATGAGGGAATAATATGTGTGAGGGTACCCCAGGAGAGTTCCAAATGTGTGTGGGTAGAATATATATCCCACGGGGGTAAAATTGAAAAAAGTTGAAAAAAATTTTTTTTTGGACTTAGTCATTTTTCCGTCGTTTATCAGACTTTCAGTTAGGGCAAATGTCAGTGAGCATTCCGATTTCAGTTCCAGAGCGATTCGCCCAATGATTCCTTGATATTTAGTCGTTTTCAGCCAATATTTTGGATTTTTGAAAATTTCACTTTTTTGTGAAAATATCCACTAGATGAGGGAATAATATGTGTGAGGGTACCCCAGGAGAGTCCCAAATGTGTGTGGGTAGAATAAATATCCCACGGGGTAAAATTGGAAAAAGTTGAAAAAAAAATTTTTTTTTGACTTAGTCATTTTTCCGGCGTTTATCAGACTTTCAGATAGGGCAAATGTCAGTGAGCGTTCCGATTTCAGTTCCAGAGTGATTCGCCCAATGAGTCATTGATATTTAGTCGTTTTCAGCCAATATTTTGGATTTTTGAAAATTTCACTTTTTTGTGAAAACATCCACTAAACGAGGGAATAATAAGTGTGAGGGTACCCCAGGAGAGTTCCAAATGTGTGTGGGTAGAATATACATCCCACTGGGGTAAAATTGAAAAAAGTTGAGAAAATTTTTTTTTGGAGTTAGTCATTTTTCCGGCGTTTATCAGACTTTCAGATAGGGCAAATGTCAGTGAGCGTTCTGAATTCAGTTCTAGAGCCTTTCGCCTAATGAGTCCTTGATAATTAGTCGTTTTCAGCCAATATATTGGATTTTTGAAAATTTCACTTTTTTGTGAAAATATCCACTAAATGAGGGAATAATATGGGTGAGGGTACCCCAGGAGTGTTCCAAAAGTGTGTGGGTAGAATATATATCCCACGGGGGTAAAATTGAAAAAAGTTGAAAAAAAATTTTTTTTGGTCTTAGTCATTTTTCCTGCGTTTATCAGACGTTCAGATAGGGGAAATGTCAGTGAGCGTTCCGATTTCAGTTCCAGAGTGATTCGCCCAATGAGTCCTTGATATTTCGTCGTTTTCAGACAATATTTTGGATTATTGAAAATTTCACTTTTTTGTGAAAATATCCACTAAATGAGGGAATAATATGTGTGAAGGTACCCCAGGAGAGTTCCAAATGTGTGTTTGTAGAATATATATCCCACGGGGGTAAAATTGAAAAAAGTTGAAAACAAATTTTTTTGGACTTAGTCATTTTTCCGGCGTTTATCAGACTTTCAGATAGGGCAAATGTCAGTGAGAGTTCCGATTTCAGTTCCAGAGTGATTCGCCCAATGAGTCCCTGATATTTAGTCGTTTTCAGCCAATATTTTGGATTTTTGAAAATTTCACTTTTTTGTGAAAATATCCACTAAATGAGGGAATAATATGTGTTAGGGTACCCCTAGAGAGTTCCAAATGTGTGTGGGTAGAATATAAATCCCACTGGGGTAAAATTGAAATAAAGTTGAGAAATTTTTTTTTTGGACTTTGCCATTTTTCCGGCGTTTAGCAGACTTTCAGATAGGGCAAATGTTAGTGAGCGTTCCGATTTCAGTTCCAGAGTGATTCGCCCAATGAGTCCTTGATATTTAGTCGTTTTCAGCCAATATTTAGGATTTTTGAAAATTTCACTTTTTTGTGAAAATATGCACTAAATGAGGGAATAATATGTGTGAGGGTACCCCAGGAGAGTTCCAAATGTGTGTGGGTAGAAAATATATCCCACTGGGGTAAAATTGAAAAAAGTTGAGAAAATTCTTTTTTGCACTTAGTCATTTTTCCGGCGTTTATCAGACTTTCAGATAGGGCAAATATCAGTGAGCGTTCCGATTTCAGTTCCAGAGCGATTCGCCCAATGAGTCCTTGATATTTAGTCGTTTTCAGCCAATATTTTAAATTTTTGAAAATTTCACTTTTTTGTGAAAATATCCACTAGATGAGGGAATAATATGTGTGAGGGTACCCCAGGAGAGTTCCAAATGTGTGTGGGTAGAATATATATCCCACTGGGGTAAAATTGAAAAAAGTTGAGAAAATTCTTTTTTGGACTTAGTCATTTTTCCGGCGTTTATCAGACTTTCAGATAGGGCAAATGTCAGTGAGCATTCTGATTTCAGTTCCAGAGCGATTCGCCCAATGAGTCCTTGATATTTAGTCATTTTCAGCCAATATTTTGGATTTTTGAAAATTTCACTTTTTTGTGAAAATATCCACTAAATGAGGGAATAATATGTGTGAGGGTACCCAGGAGAGTTCCAAATGTGTGTGGGTAGAATATATATCCCACGGGGGTAAAATTGAAAGAATTTGAAAAAAAATTTTTTTGGACTTAGTCATCTTTCCGGCGTTTATCAGACTTTCAGATAGGGGAAATGTCAGTGAGCGTTCCGATTTCAATTCCAGAGCGATTCGCCCAATGAGTCCTTGATATTTAGTCGTTTTCAGCCAATATTTTGGATTTTTGAAAATTTCACTTTTTTGTGAAAATATCCACTAAATGAGGGAATAATATGTGTGAGGGTACCCCAGTAGAGTTCCAAATGTGTGTGGGTAGAATATATATCCCACTGGGGTAAAATTGAAAAAAGTTGAGAAAATTCTTTTTTGGACTTAGTCATCTTTCCGGCGTTTATCAGACTTTCAGATAGGGGAAATGTCAGTGAGCGTTCCGATTTCAGTTCCAGAGCGATTCGCCCAATGAGTCCTTGATATTTAGTCATTTTCAGCCAATATTTTGGATTTTTGAAAATTTCACTTTTTTGTGAAAATATCCACTAAATGAGGGAATAATATGTGTGAGGGTACCCCAGGAGAGTTCCAAATGTGTGTGGGTAGAATATATATCCCACGGGGGTAAAATTGAAAAAAGTTGAAAAAAATTTTTTTTTGGACTTAGTCATTTTTCCGTCGTTTATCAGACTTTCAGTTAGGGCAAATGTCAGTGAGCATTCCGATTTCAGTTCCAGAGCGATTCACCCAATGAGTCCTTGATATATAGTCGTTTTCAGCCAATATTTTGGATTTTTGAAAATTTCACTTTTTTGTGAAAATATCCACTAGATGAGGGAATAATATGTGTGAGGGTACCCCAGGAGAGTCCCAAATGTGTGTGGGTAGAATAAATATCCCACGGGGTAAAATTTAAAAAAGTTGAAAAAAATTTTTTTTGGGATTTAGTCATTTTTCTGGCGTTAATCAGACTTTCAGATAGGGCAAATGTCAGTGAGCATTCTGATTTCAGTTCCAGAGCGATTCGCCCAATGAGTCCTTGATATTTAGTCGTTTTCAGCCAATATTTTGGATTTTTGAAAATTTCACTTTTTTGTGAAAATATCCACTAAATGAGGGAATAATATGTGTGAGGGTACCCCAGGAGAGTTCCAAATGTGTGTGGGTAGAATATATATCCCACGGGGGTAAAATTGAAAAAAGTTGAAAAAAATTTTTTTTTGGACTTAGTCATTTTTCCGTCGTTTATCAGACTTTCAGTTAGGGCAAATGTCAGTGAGCATTCCGATTTCAGTTCCAGAGCGATTCGCCCAATGATTCCTTGATATTTAGTCGTTTTCAGCCAATATTTTGGATTTTTGAAAATTTCACTTTTTTGTGAAAATATCCACTAGATGAGGGAATAATATGTGTGAGGGTACCCCAGGAGAGTCCCAAATGTGTGTGGGTAGAATAAATATCCCACGGGGTAAAATTTAAAAAAGTTGAAAAAAATTTTTTTGGGGATTTAGTCATTTTTCTGGCGTTAATCAGACTTTCAGATAGGGCAAATGTCAGTGAGCATTCTGATTTCAGTTCCAGAGCGATTCGCCCAATGAGTCCTTGATATTTAGTCGTTTTCAGCCAATATTTTGGATTTTTGAAAATTTCACTTTTTTGTGAAAATATCCACTAAAAGAGGGAATAATATGTGTGAGGGTACCCCAGGAGAGTTTCAAATGTGTGTGTGTAGAATGTATATCCCACTGGGGTAAAATTGGAAAAAGTTGAAAAAAAAATTTTTTTTTGACTTAGTCATTTTTCCGGCGTTTATCAGACTTTCAGATAGGGCAAATGTCAGTGAGCGTTCCGATTTCAGTTCCAGAGTGATTCGCCCAATGAGTCATTGATATTTAGTCGTTTTCAGCCAATATTTTGGATTTTTGAAAATTTCACTTTTTTGTGAAAACATCCACTAAACGAGGGAATAATAAGTGTGAGGGTACCCCAGGAGAGTTCCAAATGTGTGTGGGTAGAATATACATCCCACTGGGGTAAAATTGAAAAAAGTTGAGAAAATTTTTTTTTGGAGTTAGTCATTTTTCCGGCGTTTATCAGACTTTCAGATAGGGCAAATGTCAGTGAGCGTTCTGAATTCAGTTCTAGAGCCTTTCGCCTAATGAGTCCTTGATAATTAGTCGTTTTCAGCCAATATATTGGATTTTTGAAAATTTCACTTTTTTGTGAAAATATCCACTAAATGAGGGAATAATATGGGTGAGGGTACCCCAGGAGAGTCCCAAATGTGTGTGGGTAGAATAAATATCCCACGGGGTAAAATTTAAAAAAGTTGAAAAAAATTTTTTTGGGGATTTAGTCATTTTTCTGGCGTTAATCAGACTTTCAGATAGGGCAAATGTCAGTGAGCATTCTGATTTCAGTTCCAGAGCGATTCGCCCAATGAGTCCTTGATATTTAGTCGTTTTCAGCCAATATTTTGGATTTTTGAAAATTTCACTTTTTTGTGAAAATATCCACTAAATGAGGGAATAATATGTGTGAGGGTACCCAGGAGAGTTCCAAATGTGTGTGGGTAGAATATATATCCCACGGGGGTAAAATTGAAAGAATTTGAAAAAAAATTTTTTTGGACTTAGTCATCTTTCCGGCGTTTATCAGACTTTCAGATAGGGGAAATGTCAGTGAGCGTTCCGATTTCAGTTCCAGAGCGATTCGCCCAATGAGTCCTTGATATTTAGTCGTTTTCAGCCAATATTTTGGATTTTTGAAAATTTCACTTTTTTGTGAAATTATTCACTAAATGAGGGAATAATATGTGTGAGGGTACCCCAGGAGAGTTCCAAATGTGTGTGGGTAGAATATATATCCCACGGGGGTAAAATTGAAAAAATTTGAAAAAAAATTTTTTTAGACTTAGTCATCTTTCCGGCGTTTATCAGACTTTCAGATAGGGGAAATGTCAGTGAGCGTTCCGATTTCAGTTCCAGAGCGATTCGCCCAATGAGTCCTTGATATTTAGTCGTTTTCAGCCAATATTTTGGATTTTTGAAAATTTCACTTTTTTGTGAAAATATCCACTAAATGAGGGAATAATATGTGTGAGGGTACCCCAGGAGAGTTCCAAATGTGTGTGGGTAGAATATATATTCCACGGGGGTAAAATTGAAAAAATTTGAAAAAAATTTTTTTTGGACTTAGTCATCTTTCCGGCGTTTATCAGACTTTCAGATAGGGGAAATGTCAGTGAGCGTTCCGATTTCAATTCCAGAGCGATTCGCCCAATGAGTCCTTGATATTTAGTCGTTTTCAGCCAATATTTTGGATTTTTGAAAATTTCACTTTTTTGTGAAAATATCCACTAAATGAGGGAATAATATGTGTGAGGGTACCCCAGTAGAGTTCCAAATGTGTGTGGGTAGAATATATATCCCACTGGGGTAAAATTGAAAAAAGTTGAGAAAATTCATTTTTGGACTTAGTCATTTTTCCGGCGTTTATCAGACTTTCAGATAGGGCAAATATCAGTGAGCGTTCTGATTTCAGTTCCAGAGCGATTCGCCCAACGAGTCCTTGATATTTAGTCGTTTTCAGCCAATATTTTGGATTTTTGAAAATTTTACTTTTTTGTGAAAATATCCACTAAATGAGGGAATAATATGTGTGAGGGTACCCAGGAGAGTTCCAAATGTGTGTGGGTAGAATATATATCCCACGGGGGTAAAATTGAAAAAATTTGAAAAAAATTTTTTTTAGACATAGTCATCTTTCCGGCGTTTATCAGACTTTCAGATAGGGGAAATGTCAGTGAGCGTTCCGATTTCAGTTCCAGAGCGATTCGCCCAATGAGTCCTTGATATTTAGTCATTTTCAGCCAATATTTTGGATTTTTGAAAATTTCACTTTTTTGTGAAAATATCCACTAAATGAGGGAATAATATGTGTGAGGGTACCCCAGGAGAGTTCCAAATGTGTGTGGGTAGAATATATATCCCACGGGGGTAAAATTGAAAAAAGTTGAAAAAAAAATTTTTTTGGGACTTAGTCATTTTTCCGTCGTTTATCAGACTTTCATTTAAGGCAAATGTCAGTGAGCATTCCGATTTCAGTTCCAGAGCGATTCGCCCAATGAGTCCTTGATATATAGTCGTTTTCAGCCAATATTTTGGATTTTTGAAAATTTCACTTTTTTGTGAAAATATCCACTAGATGAGGGAATAATATGTGTGAGGGTACCCCAGGAGAGTCCCAAATGTGTGTGGGTAGAATAAATATCCCACGGGGTAAAATTTAAAAAAGTTGAAAAAATTTTTTTGGGGGATTTAGTCATTTTTCTGGCGTTAATCAGACTTTCAGATAGGGCAAATGTCAGTGAGCATTCTGATTTCAGTTCCAGAGCGATTCGCCCAATGAGTCCTTGATATTTAGTCGTTTTCAGCCAATATTTTGGATTTTTGAAAATTTCACTTTTTTGTGAAAATATCCACTAAATGAGGGGTTAATATGTGTGAGGGTACCCCAGGAGAGTTCCAAATGTGTGTGGGTAGAATATATATCCCACTGGGGTAAAATTGAAAAAAGTTGAAAAAAAATTTTTTTTGGACTTAGTCATTTTTCCGGCGTTTATCAGACTTTCAGATAAGGCAAATGTCAGTGAGCGTTCTGATTTCAGTTCTAGAGCCTTTCGCCCAATGAGTCCTTGATATTTAGTCGTTTTCAGCCAATATTTTGGATTTTTGAAAATTTCACTTTTTTGTGAAAATATCCACTAAATGAGGGAATAATATGTGTGAGGGTACCCCAGGAGAGTTCCAAATGTGTGGGTAGAATATATATCCCACTGGGGTAAAATTGAAAAAAGTTGAGAACATTCTTTTTTGGACTTAGTCATTTTTCCGGCGTTTATCAGAGTTTCAGATAGGGCAAATGTCAGTGAGCGTTCCGATTTCAGTTCCAGAGCGATTCGCCCAATGAGTCCTTGATATTTAGTCATTTTCAGCCAATATTTTGGATTTTTGAAAATTTCACTTTTTTGTGAAAATATCCACTAAATGAGGGAATAATATGTGTGAGGGTACCCCAGGAGAGTTCCAAATGTGTGTGGGTAGAGTATATATCCCACGGGGGTAAAATTGAAAAAAGTTGAAAAAAAAATTTTTTTGGGACTTAGTCATTTTTCCGTCGTTTATCAGACTTTCAGTTAGGGCAAATGTCAGTGAGCATTCCGATTTCAGTTCCAGAGCGATTCGCCCAATGAGTCCTTGATATATAGTCGTTTTCAGCCAATATTTTGGATTTTTGAAAATTTCACTTTTTTGTGAAAATATCCACTAAATGAGGGGTTAATATGTGTGAGGGTACCCCAGGAGAGTTCCAAATGTGTGTGGGTAGAATATATATCCCACTGGAGTAAAATTGAAAAAAGTTGAAAAAAAATTTTTTTTGGACTTAGTCATTTTTCCGGCGTTTATCAGACTTTCAGATAAGGCAAATGTCAGTGAGCGTTCTGATTTCAGTTCTAGAGCCTTTCGCCCAATGAGTCCTTGATATTTAGTCGTTTTCAGCCAATATTTTGGATTTTTGAAAATTTCACTTTTTTGTGAAAATATCCACTAAATGAGGGAATAATATGTGTGAGGGTACCCCAGGAGAGTTCCAAATGTGTGGGTAGAATATATATCCCACTGGGGTAAAATTGAAAAAAGTTGAGAACATTCTTTTTTGGACTTAGTCATTTTTCCGGCGTTTATCAGAGTTTCAGATAGGGCAAATGTCAGTGAGCGTTCCGATTTCAGTTCCAGAGCGATTCGCCCAATGAGTCCTTGATATTTAGTCATTTTCAGCCAATATTTTGGATTTTTGAAAATTTCACTTTTTTGTGAAAATATCCACTAAATGAGGGAATAATATGTGTGAGGGTACCCCAGGAGAGTTCCAAATGTGTGTGGGTAGAGTATATATCCCACGGGGGTAAAATTGAAAAAAGTTGAAAAAAAAATTTTTTTGGGACTTAGTCATTTTTCCGTCGTTTATCAGACTTTCAGTTAGGGCAAATGTCAGTGAGCATTCCGATTTCAGTTCCAGAGCGATTCGCCCAATGAGTCCTTGATATATAGTCGTTTTCAGCCAATATTTTGGATTTTTGAAAATTTCACTTTTTTGTGAAAATATCCACTAAATGAGGGGTTAATATGTGTGAGGGTACCCCAGGAGAGTTCCAAATGTGTGTGGGTAGAATATATATCCCACTGGAGTAAAATTGAAAAAAGTTGAAAAAAAATTTTTTTTGGACTTAGTCATTTTTCCGGCGTTTATCAGACTTTCAGATAAGGCAAATGTCAGTGAGCGTTCTGATTTCAGTTCTAGAGCCTTTCGCCCAATGAGTCCTTGATATTTAGTCGTTTTCAGCCAATATTTTGGATTTTTGAAAATTTCACTTTTTTGTGAAAATATCCACTAAATGAGGGAATAATATGTGTGAGGGTACCCCAGGAGAGTTCCAAATGTGTGGGTAGAATATATATCCCACTGGGGTAAAATTGAAAAAAGTTGAGAACATTCTTTTTTGGACTTAGTCATTTTTCCGGCGTTTATCAGAGTTTCAGATAGGGCAAATGTCAGTGAGCGTTCCGATTTCAGTTCCAGAGCGATTCTCCCAATGAGTCCTTGATATTTAGTCGTTTTCAGCCAATATTTTGGATTTTTGAAAATTTCACTTTTTTGTGAAAATATCCACTAGATGAGGGAATAATATGTGTGAGGGTTCCCCAGGAGAGTTCCAAATGTGTGTGGGTAGAATATATATCCCACTGGGGTAAAATTGAAAAAAGTTGAGAAAATTCTTTTTTGGACTTAGTCATTTTTCCGGCGTTTATCAGACTTTCAGATAGGGCAAATGTCAGTGATCGTTCCGATTTCAGTTCCAGTGCGATTCGCCCAATGAGTCCTTGATATTTAGTCGTTTTCAGCCAATATTTTGGATTTTTCAAAATTTCACTTTTTTGTGAAAATATCCACTAGATGAGGGAATAATATGTGTGAGGGTACCCCAGGAGAGTTCCAAATGTGTGTGGGTAGAATATATATCCCACGGGGGTAAAATTGAAAAAAGTTGAAAAAAAATTTTTTTTGGACTTAGTCATTTTTCCGGCGTTTATCAGACTTTCAGATAGGGCAAATGTCAGTAAGCGTTCCGATTTCAGTTCCAGAGCGATTCGCCCAATGAGTCCTTGATATTTAGTCGTTTTCAGACAATATTTTGGATTTTTGAAAATTTCACTTTTTGGTGAAAATATCCACTAGATGAGGGAATAATATGTGTGAGGGTACCCCAGGAGAGTTCCAAATGTGTGTGGGTAGAATATATATCCCACGGGGGTAAAATTGAAAAAAGTTGAAAAAAAATTTTTTTTGGACTTAGTCATTTTTCCGGCGTTTATCAGACTTTCAGATAGGGCAAATGTCAGTGAGCGTTCTGATTTCAGTTCTAGAGCCTTTCACCCAATGAGTCCTTGATATTTAGTCGTTTTCAGCCAATATTTTGGATTTTTGAAAATTTCACTTTTTTGTGAAAATATCCACTAAATGAGGGAATAATATGTGTGAGGGTACCCCAGGAGAGTTCCAAATGTGTGGGTAGAATATATATCCCACGGGGGTAAAATTGAAAAAAGTTGAAAAAAAATTTTTTTTGGACTTAGTCATTTTTCCGGCGTTTATCAGACTTTCAGATAGGGGAAATGTCAGTGAGCGTTCCGATTTCAGTTCCAGAGCGATTCGCCCAATGAGTCCTTGATATTTAGTCGTTTTCAGAAAATATTTTGGATTTTTGAAAATTTCACTTTTTTGTGAAAATATCCACTAGATGAGGGAATAATATGTGTGAGGGTACCCCAGGAGAGTTCCAAATGTGTGTGCGTAGAATATACATCCCACTGGGGTAAAATTGAAAAAAGTTGAGAAAATTTTTTTTTGGAGTTAGTCATTTTTCCGGCGTTTATCAGACTTTCAGATAGGGCAAATGTCAGTGATCGTTCCGATTTCAGTTCCAGTGCGATTCGCCCAATGAGTCCTTGATATTTAGTCGTTTTCAGCCAATATTTTGGATTTTTCAAAATTTCACTTTTTTGTGAAAATATCCACTAGATGAGGGAATAATATGTGTGAGGGTACCCCAGGAGAGTTCCAAATGTGTGTGGGTAGAATATATATCCCACGGGGGTAAAATTGAAAAAAGTTGAAAAAAAATTTTTTTTGGACTTAGTCATTTTTCCGGCGTTTATCAGACTTTCAGATAGGGCAAATGTCAGTGAGCGTTCCGATTTCAGTTCCAGAGCGATTCGCCCAATGAGTCCTTGATATTTAGTCGTTTTCAGCCAATATTTTGGATTTTTGAAAATTTCACTTTTTTGTGAAAATATCCACTAGATGAGGGAATAATATGTGTGAGGGTACCCCAGGAGAGTTCCAAATGTGTGTGGGTAGAATATATATCCCACGGGGGTAAAATTGAAAAAAGTTGAAAAAAAATTTTTTTTGGACTTAGTCATTTTTCCGGCGTTTATCAGACTTTCAGATAGGGCAAATGTCAGTGAGCGTTCTGATTTCAGTTCTAGAGCCTTTCGCCCAATGAGTCCTTGATATTTAGTCGTTTTCAGCCAATATTTTGGATTTTTGAAAATTTCACTTTTTTGTGAAAATATCCACTAAATGAGGGAATAATATGTGTGAGGATACCCCAGGAGCGTTCCAAATGTGTGGGTAGAATATATATCCCACTGGGGTAAAATTGAAAAAAGTTGAGAACATTCTTTTTTGGACTTAGTCATTTTTCCGGCGTTTATCAGAGTTTCAGATAGGGCAAATGTCAGTGAGCGTTCCGATTTCAGTTCCAGTGCGATTCGCCCAATGAGTCCTTGATATTTAGTCGTTTTCAGCCAATATTTTGGATTTTTCAAAATTTCACTTTTTTGTGAAAATATCCACTAGATGAGGGAATAATATGTGTGAGGGTACCCCAGGAGAGTTCCAAATGTGTGTGGGTAGAATATATATCCCACGGGGGTAAAATTGAAAAAAGTTGAAAAAAAATTTTTTTTGGACTTAGTCATTTTTCCGGCGTTTATCAGACTTTCAGATAGGGCAAATGTCAGTGAGCGTTCCGATTTCAGTTCCAGAGCGATTCGCCCAATGAGTCCTTGATATTTAGTCGTTTTCAGACAATATTTTGGATTTTTGAAAATTTCACTTTTTTGTGAAAATATCCACTAGATGAGGGAATAATATGTGTGAGGGTACCCCAGGAGAGTTCCAAATGTGTGTGGGTAGAATATATATCCCACTGGGGTAAAATTGAAAAAAGTTGAGAAAATTTTCTTTTGGAGTTAGTCATTTTTCCGGCGTTTATCAGACTTTCAAATAGGGCAAATGTCAGTGAGCGTTCTGATTTCAGTTCTAGAGCCTTTCGCCCAATGAGTCCTTGATATTTAGTCGTTTTCAGCCAATATATTGGATTTTTGAAAATTTCACTTTTTTGTGAAAATATCCACTAAATGAGGGAATAATATGTGTGAGGGTACCCCAGGAGTGTTCCAAATGTGTGTGGGTAGAATATATATCCCACGGGGGTAAAATTGAAAAAAGTTGAAAAAAAATTTTTTTTGGACTTAGTCATTTTTCCGGCGTTTATCAGACTTTCAGATAGGGCAAATATCAGTGAGCGTTCTGATTTCAGTTCCAGAGCCTTTCGCCCAATGAGTCCTTGATATTTAGTCGTTTTCAGCCAATATTTTGGATTTTTGAAAATTTCACTTTTTTGTGAAAATATCCACTAGATGAGGCAATAATATGTGTGAGGGTACCCCAGGAGAGTTCCAAATGTGTGTGGGTAGAATATATATCCCACGGGGGTAAAATTGAAAAAAGTTGAAAAAAAATTTTTTTTGGACTTAGTCATTTTTCCGGCGTTTATCAGACTTTCAGATAGGGCAAATGTCAGTGAGCGTTCTGATTTCAGTTCTAGAGCCTTTCGCCCAATGAGTCCTTGATATTTAGTCGTTTTCAGCCAATATTTTGGATTTTTGAAAATTTCACTTTTTTGTGAAAATATCCACTAAATGAGGGAATAATATGTGTGAGGGTACCCCAGGAGAGTTCCAAATGTGTGGGTAGAATATATATCCCACTGGGGTAAAATTGAAAAAAGTTGAGAACATTCTTTTTTGGACTTAGTCATTTTTCCGGCGTTTATCAGACTTTCAGATAGGGCAAATATCAGTGAGCGTTCCGATTTCAGTTCCAGAGCTATTCGCCCAATGAGTCCTTGATATTTAGTCGTTTTCAGCCAATATTTTGGATTTTTGAAAATTTCACTTTTTTGTGAAAATATCCACTAGATGAGGGAATAATATGTGTGAGGGTACCCCAGGAGAGTTCCAAATGTGTGTGGGTAGAATATACATCCCACTGGGGTAAAATTGAAAAAAGTTGAGAAAATTTTTTTTTGGAGTTAGTCATTTTCCGGCGTTTATCAGACTTTCAGATAGTGCAAATGTCAGTGAGCGTTCCGATTTCAGTTCCAGAGTGATTCGCCCAATGAGTCCTTGATATTTAGTCGTTTTCAGACAATATTTTGGATTTTTGAAAATTTCACTTTTTTGTGAAAATATCCACTAAATGAGGGAATAATATGTGTGAGGGTACCCCAGGAGAGTTCCAAATGTGTGTGGGTAGAATATATATCCCACGGGGGTAAAATTGAAAAAATTTGAAAAAAATTTTTTTTAGACTTAGTCATCTTTCCGGCGTTTATCAAACTTTCAGATGGGGGAAATGTCAGTGAGCGTTCCGATTTCAGTTCCAGAGTGATTCGCCCAATGAGTCCTTGATATTTAGTCGTTTTCAGCCAATATTTTGGATTTTTGAAAATTTCACTTTTTTGTGAAAATATCCACTAAATGAGGGAATAATATGTGTGAGGGTACCCCAGGAGAGTTCCAAATGTGTGTGGGTAGAATATAAATCCCACGGGGGTAAAATTGAAAAAATTTGAAAAAATTTTTTTTTTATACATAGTCATCTTTCCGGCGTTTATCAGACTTTCAGATAGGGGAAATGTCAGTGAGCGTTCCGATTTCAGTTCCAGAGCGATTCGCCCAATGAGTCCTTGATATTTAGTCGTTTTCAGCCAATATTTTGGATTTTTGAAAATTTCACTTTTTTGTGAAAATATCCACTAGATGAGGGAATAATATGTGTGAGGGTTCCCCAGGAGAGTTCCAAATGTGTGTGGGTAGAATATATATCCCACTGGGGTAAAATTGAAAAAAGTTGAGAAAATTCTTTTTTGGACTTAGTCATTTTTCCGGCGTTTATCAGACTTTCAGATAGGGCAAATGTCAGTGAGCGTTCCGATTTCAGTTCCAGAGCGATTCGCCCAATGAGTCCTTGATATTTAGTCGTTTTCAGACAATATTTTGGATTTTTGAAAATTTCACTTTTTTGTGAAAATATCCACTAGATGAGGGAATAATATGTGTGAGGGTACCCCAGGAGAGTTCCAAATGTGTGTGGGTAGAATATATATCCCACGGGGGTAAAATTGAAAAAAGTTGAAAAAAAATTTTTTTTGGACTTAGTCATATTTCCGGCGTTTATCAGACTTTCAGATAGGGCAAATGTCAGTGAGCGTTCTGATTTCAGTTCTAGAGCCTTTCACCCAATGAGTCCTTGATATTTAGTCATTTTCAGCCAATATTTTGGATTTTTGAAAATTTCACTTTTTTGTGAAAATATCCACTAAATGAGGGAATAATATGTGTGAGGGTACCCCAGGAGAGTTCCAAATGTGTGTGGGTAGAATATATATCCCACGGGGGTAAAATTGAAAAAAGTTGAAAAAAAATTTTTTTTGGACTTAGTCATATTTCCGGCGTTTATCAGACTTTCAGATAGGGCAAATGTCAGTGAGCGTTCTGATTTCAGTTCTAGAGCCTTTCACCCAATGAGTCCTTGATATTTAGTCATTTTCAGCCAATATTTTGGATTTTTGAAAATTTCACTTTTTTGTGAAAATATCCACTAAATGAGGGAATAATATGTGTGAGGGTACCCCAGGAGAGTTCCAAATGTGTGGGTAGAATATATATCCCACGGGGGTAAAATTGAAAAAAGTTGAAAAAAAATTTTTTTTGGACTTAGTCATTTTTCCGGCGTTTATCAGACTTTCAGATAGGGGAAATGTCAGTGAGCGTTCCGATTTCAGTTCCAGAGCGATTCGCCCAATGAGTGCTTGATATTTAGTCGTTTTCAGCCAATATTTTGGATTTTTGAAAATTTCACTTTTTTGCGAAAATATCCACTAAATGAGGGAATAATATGTGTGAGGGTACCCCAGGAGAGTTCCAAATGTGTGTGGGTAGAATATATATCCCACTGGGGTAAAATTGTAAAAAGTTGAGAAAATTTTTTTTTGGACTTAGTCATTTTTCCGGCGTTTATCAGACTTTCAGATAGGGCAAATATCAGTGAGCGTTCCGATTTCAGCTCCAGAGCTATTCGCCCAATGAGTCCTTGATATTTAGTCGTTTTCAGCCAATATTTTGGATTTTTGAAAATTTCACTTTTTTGTGAAAATATCCACTAGATGAGGGAATAATATGTGTGAGGGTACCCCAGGAGAATTCCAAATGTGTGTGGGTAGAATATACATCCCACTGGGGTAAAATTGAAAAAAGTTGAGAAAATTTTTTTTTGGAGTTAGTCATTTTCCGGCATTTATCAGACTTTCAGATAGGGCAAATGTCAGTGAGCGTTCCGATTTCAGTTCCAGAGTGATTCGCCCAATGAGTCCTTGATATTTAGTCGTTTTCAGACAATATTTTGGATTTTTGAAAATTTCACTTTTTTGTGAAAATATCCACTAAATGAGGGAATAATATGTGTGAGGGTACCCAGGAGAGTTCCAAATGTGTGTGGGTAGAATATATCCCACGGGGGTAAAATTGAAAAAATTTGAAAAAAAATTTTTTTGGACTTAGTCATCTTTCCGGCGTTTATCAGACTTTCAGATAGGGGAAATGTCAGTGAGCGTTCCGATTTCAGTTCCAGAGCGATTCGCCCAATGAGTCCTTGATATTTAGTCGTTTTCAGCCAATATTTTGGATTTTTGAAAATTTCACTTTTTTGTGAAAATATCCACTAGATGAGGGAATAATATGTGTGAGGGTACCCCAGGAGAGTTCCAAATGTGTGTGGGTAGAATATACATCCCACTGGGGTAAAATTGAAAAAAGTTGAGAAAATTTTTTTTTGGAGTTAGTCATTTTTCCGGCGTTTATCAGACTTTCAGATAGGGCAAATGTCAGTGAGCGTTCTGATTTCAGTTCTAGAGCCTTTCGCCCAATGAGTCCTTGATATTTAGTCGTTTTCAGCCAATATATTGGATTTTTGAAAATTTCACTTTTTTGTGAAAATATCCACTAAATGAGGGAATAATATGTGTGAGGGTACCCCAGGAGTGTTCCAAATGTGTGTGGGTAGAATATATATCCCACGGGGGTAAAATTGAAAAAAGTTGAAAAAAAATTTTTTTTGGACTTAGTCATTTTTCCTGCGTTTATCAGACTTTCAGATAGGGGAAATGTCAGTGAGCGTTCCGATTTCAGTTCCAGAGTGATTCGCCCAATGAGTCCTTGATATTTAGTCGTTTTCAGACAATATTTTGGATTTTTGAAAATTTCACTTTTTTGTGAAAATATCCACTAAATGAGGGAATAATATGTGTGAGGGTACCCCAGGAGAGTTCCAAATGTGTGTTTGTAGAATATATATCCCACTGGGGTAAAATTGAAAAAAGTTGAGAAAATTCTTTTTTGGACTTAGTCATTTTTCCGGCGTTTATCAGACTTTCAGATAGGGCAAATATCAGTGAGCGTTCTGATGTCAGTTCCAGAGCCTTTCGCCCAATGAGTCCTTGATATTTAGTCGTTTTCAGCCAATATTTTGGATTTTTGAAAATTTCACTTTTTTGTGAAAATATCCACTAAATGAGGGAATAATATGTGTGAGGGTACCCCAGGAGAGTTCCAAATGTGTGTGGGTAGAATATATATCCCACGGGGGTAAAATTGAAAAAAGTTGAAAAAAAATTTGTTTTGGACTTAGTCATTTTTCCGGCGTTTATCAGACTTTCAGATAGGGGAAATGTCAGTGAGCGTTCCGATTTCAGTTCCAGAGCGATTCGCCCAATGAGTCCTTGATATTTAGTCGTTTTCAGCCAATATTTTGGATTTTTGAAAATTTCACTTTTTTGTGAAAATATCCACTAAATGAGGGAATAATATGTGTGAGGGTACCCCAGGAGAGTTCCAAATGTGTGTGGGTAGAATATATATCCCACTGGGGTAAAATTGTAAAAAGTTGAGAAAATTTTTTTTTGGACTTAGTCATTTTTCCGGCGTTTATCAGACTTTCAGATAGGGCAAATATCAGTGAGCGTTCCGATTTCAGTTCCAGAGCTATTCGCCCAATGAGTCCTTGATATTTAGTCGTTTTCAGCCAATATTTTGGATTTTTGAAAATTTCACTTTTTTGTGAAAATATCCACTAGATGAGGGAATAATATGTGTGAGGGTACCCCAGGAGAGTTCCAAATGTGTGTGGGTAGAATATACATCCCACTGGGGTAAAATTGAAAAAAGTTGAGAAAATTTTTTTTTGGAGTTAGTCATTTTTCCGGCGTTTATCAGACTTTCAGATAGGGCAAATATCAGTGAGCGTTCCGATTTCAGTTCCAGAGCTATTCGCCCAATGAGTCCTTGATATTTAGTCGTTTTCAGCCAATATTTTGGATTTTTGAAAATTTCACTTTTTTGTGAAAATATCCACTAGATGAGGGAATAATATGTGTGAGGGTACCCCAGGAGAGTTCCAAATGTGTGTGGGTAGAATATACATCCCACTGGGGTAAAATTGAAAAAAGTTGAGAAAATTTTTTTTTGGAGTTAGTCATTTTCCGGCATTTATCAGACTTTCAGATAGGGCAAATGTCAGTGAGCGTTCCGATTTCAGTTCCAGAGTGATTCGCCCAATGAGTCCTTGATATTTAGTCGTTTTCAGACAATATTTTGGATTTTTGAAAATTTCACTTTTTTGTGAAAATATCCACTAAATGAGGGAATAATATGTGTGAGGGTACCCAGGAGAGTTCCAAATGTGTGTGGGTAGAATATATCCCACGGGGGTAAAATTGAAAAAATTTGAAAAAAAATTTTTTTGGACTTAGTCATCTTTCCGGCGTTTATCAGACTTTCAGATAGGGGAAATGTCAGTGAGCGTTCCGATTTCAGTTCCAGAGCGATTCGCCCAATGAGTCCTTGATATTTAGTCGTTTTCAGCCAATATTTTGGATTTTTGAAAATTTCACTTTTTTGTGAAAATATCCACTAGATGAGGGAATAATATGTGTGAGGGTACCCCAGGAGAGTTCCAAATGTGTGTGGGTAGAATATACATCCCACTGGGGTAAAATTGAAAAAAGTTGAGAAAATTTTTTTTTGGAGTTAGTCATTTTTCCGGCGTTTATCAGACTTTCAGATAGGGCAAATGTCAGTGAGCGTTCTGATTTCAGTTCTAGAGCCTTTCGCCCAATGAGTCCTTGATATTTAGTCGTTTTCAGCCAATATATTGGATTTTTGAAAATTTCACTTTTTTGTGAAAATATCCACTAAATGAGGGAATAATATGTGTGAGGGTACCCCAGGAGTGTTCCAAATGTGTGTGGGTAGAATATATATCCCACGGGGGTAAAATTGAAAAAAGTTGAAAAAAAATTTTTTTTGGACTTAGTCATTTTTCCTGCGTTTATCAGACTTTCAGATAGGGGAAATGTCAGTGAGCGTTCCGATTTCAGTTCCAGAGTGATTCGCCCAATGAGTCCTTGATATTTAGTCGTTTTCAGACAATATTTTGGATTTTTGAAAATTTCACTTTTTTGTGAAAATATCCACTAAATGAGGGAATAATATGTGTGAGGGTACCCCAGGAGAGTTCCAAATGTGTGTTTGTAGAATATATATCCCACGGGGGTAAAATTGAAAAAAGTTGAAAACAAATTTTTTTGGACTTAGTCATTTTTCCGGCGTTTATCAGACTTTCAGATAGGGCAAATGTCAATGAGAGTTCCGATTTCAGTTCCAGAGTGATTCGCCCAATGAGTCCCTGATATTTAGTCGTTTTCAGCCAATATTTTGGATTTTTGAAAATTTCACTTTTTTGTGAAAATATCCACTAGATGAGGGAATAATATGTGTGAGGGTACCCCAGGAGAGTTCCAAATGTGTGTGGGTAGAATATATATCCCACTGGGGTAAAATTGAAAAAAGTTGAGAAAATTCTTTTTTGGACTTAGTCATTTTTCCGGCGTTTATCAGACTTTCAGATAGGGCAAATATCAGTGAGCGTTCTGATTTCAGTTCCAGAGCCTTTCGAACAATGAGTCCTTGATATTTAGTCGTTTTCAGCCAATATTTTGGATTTTTGAAAATTTCACTTTTTTGTGAAAATATCCACTAAATGAGGGAATAATATGTGCGAGGGTACCCCAGGAGAGTTCCAAATGTGTGTGGGTAGAATATATATCCCACGGGGGTAAAATTGAAAAAAGTTGAAAAAAAATTTGTTTTGGACTTAGTCATTTTTCCGGCGTTTATCAGACTTTCAGATAGGGGAAATGTCAGTGAGCGTTCCGATTTCAGTTCCAGAGCGATTCGCCCAATGAGTCCTTGATATTTAGTCGTTTTCAGCCAATATTTTGGATTTTTGAAAATTTCACTTTTTTGTGAAAATATCCACTAAATGAGGGAATAATATGTGTGAGGGTACCCCAGGAGAGTTCCAAATGTGTGTGGGTAGAATATATATCCCACTGGGGTAAAATTGTAAAAAGTTGAGAAAATTTTTTTTTGGACTTAGTCATTTTTCCGGCGTTTATCAGACTTTCAGATAGGGCAAATATCAGTGAGCGTTCCGATTTCAGTTCCAGAGCTATTCGCCCAATGAGTCCTTGATATTTAGTCGTTTTCAGCCAATATTTTGGATTTTTGAAAATTTCACTTTTTTGTGAAAATATCCACTAGATGAGGGAATAATATGTGTGAGGGTACCCCAGGAGAGTTCCAAATGTGTGTGGGTAGAATATACATACCACTGGGGTAAAATTGAAAAAAGTTGAGAAAATTTTTTTTTGGAGTTAGTCATTTTTCCGGCGTTTATCAGACTTTCAGATAGGGCAAATGTCAGTGAGCGTTCTGATTTCAGTTCTAGAGCCTTTCGCCCAATGAGTCCTTGATATTTAGTCGTTTTCAGCCAATATTTTGGATTTTTGAAAATTTCACTTTTTTGTGAAAATATCCACTAAATGAGGGAATAATATGTGTGAGGGTACCCCAGTAGAGTTCCAAATGTGTGTGGGTAGAATATATATCCCACTGGGGTAAAATTGAAAAACGTTGAGAAAATTCTTTTTTGGACTTAGTCATTTTTCCGGCGTTTATCAGAATTTCAGATAGGGCAAATATCAGTGAGCGTTCTGATTTCAGTTCCAGAGCGATTCGTCCAATGAGTCCTTGATATTTAGTAGTTTTCAGCCAATATTTTGGATTTTTGAAAATTTCACTTTTTTGTGAAAATATCCACTAAATGAGGGAATAATATGTGTGAGGGTACCCCAGGAGAGTTCCAAATGTGTGTGGGTAGAATATATATCCCACGAGGGTAAAATTGAAAAAATTTGAAAAAAAATTTTTTTAGACTTAGTCATCTTTCCGGCATTTATCAAACTTTCAGATGGGGGAAATGTCAGTGAGCGTTCCGATTTCAGTTCCAGAGCGATTCGCCCAATGAGTCCTTGATATTTAGTCGTTTTCAGCCAATATTTTGGATTTTTGAAAATTTCACTTTTTTGTGAAAATATCCACTAAATGAGGGAATAATATGTGTGAGGGTACCCCAGGAGAGTTCCAAATGTGTGTGGGTAGAATATATATCCCACGGGGGTAAAATTGAAAAAATTTGAAAATTTTTTTTTTTATACATAGTCATCTTTCCGGCGTTTATCAGACTTTCAGATAGGGGAAATGTCAGTGAGCGTTCTGATTTCAGTTCCAGAGCGATTCGCCCAATGAGTCCTTGATATTTAGTCGTTTTCAGCCAATATTTTGGATTTTTGAAAATTTCACTTTTTTGTGAAAATATCCACTAAATGAGGGAATAATATGTGTGAGGGTACCCCAGGAGAGTTCCAAATGTGTGTGGCTAGAATATATATCCCACGGGGGTAAAATTGAAAAAAGGTGAAAAAAAATTTGTTTTGGATTTAGTCATTTTTCCGGCGTTTATCAGACTTTCAGATAGGGCAAATGTCAGTGAGCATTCCGATTTCAGTTCCAGAGTGATTCGCCCAATGAGTCCTTGATATTTAGTCGTTTTCAGCCAATATTTTGGATTTTTGAAAATTTCACTTTTTTGTGAAAATATCCACTAGATGAGGGAATAATATGTGTGAGGGTACCCCAGGAGAGTCCCAAATGTGTGTGGGTAGAATAAATATCCCACGGGGTAAAATTTAAAAAAGTTGAAAAAAAATTTTTTTGGGATTTAGTCATTTTTCTGGCGTTAATCAGACTTTCAGATAGGGCAAATGTCAGTGAGCATTCTGATTTCAGTTCCAGAGCGATTCGCCCAATGAGTCCTTGATATTTAGTCGTTTTCAGCCAATATTTTGGATTTTTGAAAATTTCACTTTTTTGTGAAAATATCCACTAAATGAGGGAATTATATGTGTGAGGGTATCCCATGAGAGTTCCAAATGTGTGTGGGTAGAATATATATCCCACGGGGGTAAAATTGAAAAAAGTTGAAAAAAAATTTTTTTTGGACTTAGTCATTTTTCCGGCGTTTATCAGACTTTCAGATAGGGAAAATGTCAGTGAGCGTTCCGATTTCAGTTCCAGAGCGATTCGCCCAATGAGTCCTTGATATTTAGTCGTTTTCAGACAATATTTTGGATTTTTGAAAATTTCACTTTTTTGTGAAAATATCCACTAGATGAGGGAATAATATGTGTGAGGGTACCCCAGGAGAGTTCCAAATGTGTGTGGGTAGAATATATATTTCCCACGGGGGTAAAATTGAAAAAAGTTGAAAAAAAATTTTTTTGGGACTTAGTAATTTTTCCGTCGTTTATCAGACTTTCAGTTAGGGCAAATGTCAGTGAGCATTCTGATTTCAGTTCCAGAGCAATTCGCCCAGTGAGTCCTTGATATTTAGTCGTTTTCAGCCAATATTTTGGATTTTTGAAAATTTCACTTTTTTGTGAAAATATCCACTAAAAGAGGGAATAATATGTGTGAGGGTACCCCAGGAGAGTTTCAAATGTGTGTGTGTAGAATGTATATCCCACTGGGGTAAAACTGAAAAAAGTTGAGAAAACTTTTTTTTGGACTTAGTCATTTTTCCAGTGTTTATCAGACTTTCAGATAGGGCAAATGTCACAGAGCACTCCGATTTCAGTTTCAGATCGATTCGCCCATTGAGTCCTTGATATTTAGTCGTTTTCAGCCAATATTTTGGATTTTTGAAATTTTAACTTTTTTGTGAAAATATCCACTAAATGAGGGAATAATATGTGTGAGGGTACCCCAGGAGAGTTCAAAATTTGTGTGGGTAGAATATATATCCCACGGGGGTAAAATTGAAAAAAGTTGAAAAAAAAATTTTTTTGGACTTAGTCATTTTTCCGGCGTTTATCAGACTTTCAGATAGGGCAAATGTCAGTGAGCGTTCCGATTTCAGTTCCAGAGTGATTCGCCCAATGAGTCATTGATATTTAGTCGTTTTCAGCCAATATTTTGGCTTTTTGAAAATTTCACTTTTTTGTGAAAACATCCACTAAACGAGGGAATAATAAGTGTGAGGGTACCCCAGGAGAGTTCCAAATGTGTGTGGGTAGAATATATATCCCACTGGGGTAAAATTGAAAAAAGTTGAGAACATTCTTTTTTGGACTTAGTCATTTTTCCGGCGTTTATCAGAGTTTCAGATAGGGCAAATGTCAGTGAGCGTTCCGATTTAAGTTCCAGAGCGATTCGCCCAATGAGTCCTTGATATTTAGTCGTTTTCAGCCAATATTTTGGATTTTTGAAAATTTCACTTTTTTGTGAAAATATCCACTAGATGAGGGAATAATATGTGTGAGGGTTCCCCAGGAGAGTTCCAAATGTGTGTGGGTAGAATATATATCCCACGGGGGTAAAATTGAAAAAAGTTGAAAAAAAATTTTTTTTGGACTTAGTCATTTTTCCGGCGTTTATCAGACTTTCAGATAGGGCAAATGTCAGTGAGCGTTCTGATTTCAGTTCTAGAGCCTTTCGCCCAATGAGTCCTTGATATTTAGTCGTTTTCAGCCAATATTTTGGATTTTTGAAAATTTCACTTTTTTGTGAAAATATCCACTAAATGAGGGAATAATATGTGTGAGGGTACCCCAGGAGAGTTCCAAATGTGTGGGTAGAATATATATCCCACTGGGGTAAAATTGAAAAAAGTTGAGAACATTCTTTTTTGGACTTAGTCATTTTTCCGGCGTTTATCAGAGTTTCAGATAGGCCAAATGTCAGTGAGCGTTCCGATTTCAGTTCCAGAGCGATTCGCCCAATGAGTCCTTGATATTTAGTCGTTTTCAGCCAATATTTTGGATTTTTGAAAATTTCACTTTTTTGTGAAAATATCCACTAGATGAGGGAATAATATGTGTGAGGGTTCCCCAGGAGAGTTCCAAATGTGTGTGGGTAGAATGTATATCCCACTGGGGTAAAATTGAAAAAAGTTGAGAAAATTCTTTTTTGGACTTAGTCATTTTTCCGGCGTTTATCAGACTTTCAGATAGGGCAAATGTCAGTGATCGTTCCGATTTCAGTTCCAGTGCGATTCGCCCAATGAGTCCTTGATATTTAGTCGTTTTCAGCCAATATTTTGGATTTTTCAAAATTTCACTTTTTTGTGAAAATATCCACTAGATGAGGGAATAATATGTGTGAGGATACCCCAGGAGAGTTCCAAATGTGTGTGGGTAGAATATATATCCCACGGGGGTAAAATTGAAAAAAGTTGAAAAAAAATTTTTTTTGGACTTAGTCATTTTTCCGGCGTTTATCAGACTTTCAGATAGGGCAAATGTCAGTGAGCGTTCCGATTTCAGTTCCAGAGCGATTCGCCCAATGAGTCCTTGATATTTAGTCGTTTTCAGACAATATTTTGGATTTTTGAAAATTTCACTTTTTTGTGAAAATATCCACTAGATGAGGGAATAATATGTGTGAGGGTACCCCAGGAGAGTTCCAAATGTGTGTGGGTAGAATATATATCCCACGGGGGTAAAATTGAAAAAAAATTTTTTTTGGACTTAGTCATTTTTCCGGCGTTTATCAGACTTTCAGATAGGGCAAATGTCAGTGAGCGTTCTGATTTCAGTTCTAGAGCCTTTCACCCAATGAGTCCTTGATATTTAGTCGTTTTCAGCCAATATTTTGGATTTTTGAAAATTTCACTTTTTTGTGAAAATATCCACTAAATGAGGGAATAATATGTGTGAGGGTACCCCAGGAGAGTTCCAAATGTGTGTGGGTAGAATATATATCCCACTGGGGTAAAATTGTAAAAAGTTGAGAAAATTTTTTTTTGGACTTAGTCATTTTTCCGGCGTTTATCAGACTTTCAGATAGGGCAAATATCAGTGAGCGTTCCGATTTCAGTTCCAGAGCTATTCGCCCAATGAGTCCTTGATATTTAGTCGTTTTCAGCCAATATTTTGGATTTTTGAAAATTTCACTTTTTTGTGAAAATATCCACTAGATGAGGGAATAATATGTGTGAGGGTACCCCAGGAGAGTTCCAAATGTGTGTTGGTAGAATATATATCCCACGGGGGTAAAATTGAAAAAAGTTGAGAAAATTCTTTTTTGGACTTAGTCATTTTTCCGGCGTTTATCAGACTTTCAGATAGGGGAAATGTCAGTGAGCGTTCCGATTTCAGTTCCAGAGTGATTCGCCCAATGAGTCCTTGATATTTAGTCGTTTTCAGCCAATATTTTGGATTTTTGAAAATTTCACTTTTTTGTGAAAATATCCACTAAATGAGGGAATAATATGTCTGAGGGTACCCCAGGAGAGTTCCAAATGTGTGTGGGTAGAATATATATCCCACTGGGGTAAAATTGAAAAAAGTTGAGAAAATTCTTTTTTGGACTTAGTCATTTTTCCGGCGTTTATCAGACTTTCAGATAGGGCAAATGTCAGTGAGTGTTCCCATTTCAGTTCCAGAGCAAGTCGCCCAATGAGTCCTTGATATTTAGTCGTTTTTAGCCAATATTTTGGATTTTTGAAAATTTTACTTTTTTGTGAAAATATCCACTAAATGAGGGAATAATATGTGTGAGTGTACCCCAGGAGAGTTCAAAATGTGTGTGGGTAGAATATATATCCCACTGGGGTAAAATTGAAAAAAGTTGAGAAAATTCTTTTTTGGACTTAGTCATTTTTCCGGCGTTTTTCAGACTTTCAGTTAGGGCAAATGTCTGTGAGCGTTCCGATTTCAGTTCCAGAGTGATTCGCCCAATGAGTACTTGATATTTAGTCGTTTTCAGCCAATATTTTGGATTTTTGAAAATTTCACCTTTTTTGTGAAAATATCCACTAAATGAGGGAATAATATGTGTGAGCGTACCCCAGGAGAGTTCCAAATGTGTGTGGGTAGAATATATATCCCACTGGGGTAAAATTGAAAAAAGTTGAGAAAATTCTTTTTTGGACTTAGTCATTTTTCTGGCGTTTATCAGACTTTCAAATAGGGCAAATGTCAATGAGCGTTCCGATTTCAGTTCCAGAGCGATTCGCCCAATGAGTCCTTGATATTTAGTCGTTTTCAGCCAATATTTTGGATTTTTGAAAATTTCACTTTTTTGTGAAAATATCCACTAAATGAGGGAATAATATGTCTGAGGGTACCCCAGGAGAGTTCCAAATGTGTGTGGGTAGAATATATATCCCACTGGGGTAAAATTGAAAAAAGTTGAGAAAATTCTTTTTTGGACTTAGTCATTTTTCCGGCGTTTATCAGACTTTCAAGATAGGGCAAATGTCAGTGAGTGTTCCCATTTCAGTTCCAGAGCAATTCGCCCAATGAGTCCTTGATATTTAGTCGTTTTTAGCCAATATTTTGGATTTTTGAAAATTTTACTTTTTTGTGAAAATATCCACTAAATGAGGGAATAATATGTGTGAGGGTACCCCAGGAGAGTTCAAAATGTGTGTGGGTAGAATATATATCCCACTGGGGTAAAATTGAAAAAAGTTGAGAAAATTCTTTTTTGGACTTAGTCATTTTTCCGGCGTTTTTCAGACTTTCAGTTAGGGCAAATGTCTGTGAGCGTTCCGATTTCAGTTCCAGAGTGATTCGCCCAATGAGTACTTGATATTTAGTCGTTTTCAGCCAATATTTTGGATTTTTGAAAATTTCACCTTTTTTGTGAAAATATCCACTAAATGAGGGAATAATATGTGTGAGCGTACCCCAGGAGAGTTCCACATGTGTGTGGGTAGAATATATATCCCACTGGGGTAAAATTGAAAAAAGTTGAGAAAATTCTTTTTTGGACTTAGTCATTTTTCTGGCGTTTATCAGACTTTCAAATAGGGCAAATGTCAATGAGCGTTCCGATTTCAGTTCCAGAGCGATTCGCCCAATGAGTCCTTGATATTTAGTCGTTTTCAGCCAATATTTTGGATTTTTGAAAATTTTACTTTTTTGTGAAAATATCCACTAAATGAGGGAATAATATGTGTGAGGGTACCCCAGGAGAGTTCCAAATGTGTGTGGGTAGAATATATATCCCACTGAGGTAAAATTGAAAAAAGTTGAGAAAATTCTTTTTTGGACTTAGTCATTTTTCCGGCGTTTATCAGACTTTCAGATAGGGCAAATATGAGTGAGCGTTCCGATTTCAGTTCCAGAGCAATTCGCCCAATGAGTCCTTGATATTTAGTCGTTTTCAGCCAATATTTTGGATTTTTGAAAATTTCACTTTTTTGTGAAAATATCCACTAAATGAGGGAATTCTATGTGTGAGGGTACCCCAGGAGAGTTCCAAATGTGTGTGGGTAGAATATATATCCCACGGGGGTAAAATTGAAAAAAGTTGAAAAAATTTTTTTTTTGGACTTAGTCATTTTGCCGGCGTTTATCAGACTTTCAGATAGGGCAAATGTCAGTGAGCGTTCTGATTTCAGTTCCAGAGAGATTCGCCCAATGAGTCCTTGATATTTAGTCGTTTTCAGCCAATATTTTGGATTTTTGAAAATTTCACTTTTTTGTGAAAATATCCACTAAATGAGGGAATAATATGTGTGAGGGTACCCCAGGAGAGTTCCAAATGTGTGTGGGTAGAATATATATCCCACTGGGGTAAAATTGAAAAAAGTTGAGAAAATTTTTTTTTGGACTTAGTCATTTTTCCGGCGTTTATCAGACTTTCAGATAGGGCAAATGTCAGTGATCGTTCCGATTTCAGTTCCAGTGCGATTCGCCCAATGAGTCCTTGATATTTAGTCGTTTTCAGCCAATATTTTGGATTTTTCAAAATTTCACTTTTTTGTGAAAATATCCACTAGATGAGGGAATAATATGTGTGAGGATACCCCAGGAGAGTTGCAAATGTGTGTGGGTAGAATATATATCCCACGGGGGTAAAATTGAAAAAAGTTGAAAAAAAATTTTTTTTGGACTTAGTCATTTTTCCGGCGTTTATCAGACTTTCAGATAGGGCAAATGTCAGTGAGCGTTCCGATTTCAGTTCCAGAGCGATTCGCCCAATGAGTCCTTGATATTTAGTCGTTTTCAGACAATATTTTGGATTTTTGAAAATTTCACTTTTTTGTGAAAATATCCACTAGATGAGGGAATAATATGTGTGAGGGTACCCCAGGAGAGTTCCAAATGTGTGTGGGTAGAATATATATCCCACGGGGGTAAAATTGAAAAAAGTTGAAAAAAAATTTTTTTTGGACTTAGTCATTTTTCCGGCGTTTATCAGACTTTCAGATAGGGCAAATGTCAGTGAGCGTTCTGATTTCAGTTCTAGAGCCTTTCACCCAATGAGTCCTTGATATTTAGTCGTTTTCAGCCAATATTTTGGATTTTTGAAAATTTCACTTTTTTGTGAAAATATCCACTAAATGAGGGAATAATATGTGTGAGGGTACCCCAGGAGAGTTCCAAATGTGTGTGGGTAGAATATATATCCCACTGGGGTAAAATTGTAAAAAGTTGAGAAAATTTTTTTTTGGACTTAGTCATTTTTCCGGCGTTTATCAGACTTTCAGATAGGGCAAATATCAGTGAGCGTTCCGATTTCAGTTCCAGAGCTATTCGCCCAATGAGTCCTTGATATTTAGTCGTTTTCAGCCAATATTTTGGATTTTTGAAAATTTCACTTTTTTGTGAAAATATCCACTAGATGAGGGAATAATATGTGTGAGGGTACCCCAGGAGAGTTCCAAATGTGTGTGGGTAGAATATACATCCCACTGGGGTAAAATTGAAAAAAGTTGAGAAAATTTTTTTTTGGAGTTAGTCATTTTCCGGCGTTTATCAGACTTTCAGATAGGGCAAATGTCAGTGAGCGTTCCGATTTCAGTTCCAGAGTGTTTCGCCCAATGAGTCCTTGATATTTAGTCGTTTTCAGCCAATATTTTGGATTTTTCAAAATTTCACTTTTTTGTGAAAATATCCACTAGATGAGGGAATAATATGTGTGAGGATACCCCAGGAGAGTTCCAAATGTGTGTGGGTAGAATATATATCCCACGGGGGTAAAATTGAAAAAAGTTGAAAAAAAATTTTTTTTGGACTTAGTCATTTTTCCGGCGTTTATCAGACTTTCAGATAGGGCAAATGTCAGTGAGCGTTCCGATTTCAGTTCCAGAGCGATTCGCCCAATGAGTCCTTGATATTTAGTCGTTTTCAGACAATATTTTGGATTTTTGAAAATTTCACTTTTTTGTGAAAATATCCACTAGATGAGGGAATAATATGTGTGAGGGTACCCCAGGAGAGTTCCAAATGTGTGTGGGTAGAATATATATCCCACGGGGGTAAAATTGAAAAAAGTTGAAAAAAAATTTTTTTTGGACTTAGTCATTTTTCCGGCGTTTATCAGACTTTCAGATAGGGCAAATGTCAGTGAGCGTTCTGATTTCAGTTCTAGAGCCTTTCACCCAATGAGTCCTTGATATTTAGTCGTTTTCAGCCAATATTTTGGATTTTTGAAAATTTCACTTTTTTGTGAAAATATCCACTAAATGAGGGAATAATATGTGTGAGGGTACCCCAGTAGAGTTCCAAATGTGTGTGGGTAGAATATATATCCCACTGGGGTAAAATTGAAAAAAGTTGAGAAAATTCTTTTTTGGACTTAGTCATTTTTCCGGCGTTTATCAGACTTTCAGATAGGGCAAATATCAGTGAGCATTCTGATTTCAGTTCCAGAGCGATTCGCCCAATGAGTCCTTGATATTTAGTCGTTTTCAGACAATATTTTGGATTTTTGAAAATTTCACTTTTTTGTGAAAATATCCACTAGATGAGGGAATAATATGTGTGAGGGTACCCCAGGAGAGTTCCAAATGTGTGTTGGTAGAATATATATCCCACGGGGGTAAAATTGAAAAAAGTTGAGAAAATTCTTTTTTGGACTTAGTCATTTTTCCGGCGTTTATCAGACTTTCAGATAGGGGAAATGTCAGTGAGCGTTCCGATTTCAGTTCCAGAGTGATTCGCCCAATGAGTCCTTGATATTTAGTCGTTTTCAGCCAATATTTTGGATTTTTGAAAATTTCACTTTTTTGTGAAAATATCCACTAAATGAGGGAATAATATGTCTGAGGGTACCCCAGGAGAGTTCCAAATGTGTGTGGGTAGAATATATATCCCACTGGGGTAAAATTGAAAAAAGTTGAGAAAATTCTTTTTTGGACTTAGTCATTTTTCCGGCGTTTATCAGACTTTCAGATAGGGCAAATGTCAGTGAGTGTTCCCATTTCAGTTCCAGAGCAAGTCGCCCAATGAGTCCTTGATATTTAGTCGTTTTTAGCCAATATTTTGGATTTTTGAAAATTTTACTTTTTTGTGAAAATATCCACTAAATGAGGGAATAATATGTGTGAGGGTACCCCAGGAGAGTTCAAAATGTGTGTGGGTAGAATATATATCCCACTGGGGTAAAATTGAAAAAAGTTGAGAAAATTCTTTTTTGGACTTAGTCATTTTTCCGGCGTTTTTCAGACTTTCAGTTAGGGCAAATGTCTGTGAGCGTTCCGATTTCAGTTCCAGAGTGATTCGCCCAATGAGTACTTGATATTTAGTCGTTTTCAGCCAATATTTTGGATTTTTGAAAATTTCACCTTTTTTGTGAAAATATCCACTAAATGAGGGAATAATATGTGTGAGCGTACCCCAGGAGAGTTCCAAATGTGTGTGGGTAGAATATATATCCCACTGGGGTAAAATTGAAAAAAGTTGAGAAAATTCTTTTTTGGACTTAGTCATTTTTCTGGCGTTTATCAGACTTTCAAATAGGGCAAATGTCAATGAGCGTTCCGATTTCAGTTCCAGAGCGATTCGCCCAATGAGTCCTTGATATTTAGTCGTTTTCAGCCAATATTTTGGATTTTTGAAAATTTCACTTTTTTGTGAAAATATCCACTAAATGAGGGAATAATATGTCTGAGGGTACCCCAGGAGAGTTCCAAATGTGTGTGGGTAGAATGTGTATCCCACTGGGGTAAAATTGAAAAAAGTTGAGAAAATTCTTTTTTGGACTTAGTCATTTTTCCGGCGTTTATCAGACTTTCAGATAGGGCAAATGTCAGTGATCGTTCCGATTTCAGTTCCAGTGCGATTCGCCCAATGAGTCCTTGATATTTAGTCGTTTTCAGCCAATATTTTGGATTTTTCAAAATTTCACTTTTTTGTGAAAATATCCACTAGATGAGGGAATAATATGTGTGAGGATACCCCAGGAGAGTTCCAAATGTGTGTGGGTAGAATATATATCCCACGGGGGTAAAATTGAAAAAAGTTGAAAAAAAATTTTTTTTGGACTTAGTCATTTTTCCGGCGTTTATCAGACTTTCAGATAGGGCAAATGTCAGTGAGCGTTCTGATTTCAGTTCTAGAGCCTTTCACCCAATGAGTCCTTGATATTTAGTCGTTTTCAGCCAATATTTTGGATTTTTGAAAATTTCACTTTTTTGTGAAAATATCCACTAAATGAGGGAATAATATGTGTGAGGGTACCCCAGGAGAGTTCCAAATGTGTGTGGGTAGAATATATATCCCACTGGGGTAAAATAGTAAAAAGTTGAGAAAATTTTTTTTTGGACTTAGTCATTTTTCCGGCGTTTATCAGACTTTCAGATAGGGCAAATATCAGTGAGCGTTCCGATTTCAGTTCCAGAGCTATTCGCCCAATGAGTCCTTGATATTTAGTCGTTTTCAGCCAATATTTTGGATTTTTGAAAATTTCACTTTTTTGTGAAAATATCCACTAGATGAGGGAATAATATGTGTGAGGGTACCCCAGGAGAGTTCCAAATGTGTGTGGGTAGAATATACATCCCACTGGGGTAAAATTGAAAAAAGTTGAGAAAATTTTTTTTTGGAGTTAGTCATTTTCCGGCGTTTATCAGACTTTCAGATAGGGCAAATGTCAGTGAGCGTTCCGATTTCAGTTCCAGAGCAAGTCGCCCAATGAGTCCTTGATATTTAGTCGTTTTTAGCCAATATTTTGGATTTTTGAAAATTTTACTTTTTTGTGAAAATATCCACTAAATGAGGGAATAATATGTGTGAGGGTACCCCAGGAGAGTTCAAAATGTGTGTGGGTAGAATATATATCCCACTGGGGTAAAATTGAAAAAAGTTGAGAAAATTCTTTTTTGGACTTAGTCATTTTTCCGGCGTTTTTCAGACTTTCAGTTAGGGCAAATGTCTGTGAGCGTTCCGATTTCAGTTCCAGAGTGATTCGCCCAATGAGTACTTGATATTTAGTCGTTTTCAGCCAATATTTTGGATTTTTGAAAATTTCACCTTTTTTGTGAAAATATCCACTAAATGAGGGAATAATATGTGTGAGCGTACCCCAGGAGAGTTCCAAATGTGTGTGGGTAGAATATATATCCCACTGGGGTAAAATTGAAAAAAGTTGAGAAAATTCTTTTTTGGACTTAGTCATTTTTCTGGCGTTTATCAGACTTTCAAATAGGGCAAATGTCAATGAGCGTTCCGATTTCAGTTCCAGAGCGATTCGCCCAATGAGTCCTTGATATTTAGTCGTTTTCAGCCAATATTTTGGATTTTTGAAAATTTCACTTTTTTGTGAAAATATCCACTAAATGAGGGAATAATATGTCTGAGGGTACCCCAGGAGAGTTCCAAATGTGTGTGGGTAGAATGTATATCCCACTGGGGTAAAATTGAAAAAAGTTGAGAAAATTCTTTTTTGGACTTAGTCATTTTTCCGGCGTTTATCAGACTTTCAGATAGGGCAAATGTCAGTGATCGTTCCGATTTCAGTTCCAGTGCGATTCGCCCAATGAGTCCTTGATATTTAGTCGTTTTCAGCCAATATTTTGGATTTTTCAAAATTTCACTTTTTTGTGAAAATATCCACTAGATGAGGGAATAATATGTGTGAGGATACCCCAGGAGAGTTCCAAATGTGTGTGGGTAGAATATATATCCCACGGGGGTAAAATTGAAAAAAGTTGAAAAAAAATTTTTTTTGGACTTAGTCATTTTTCCGGCGTTTATCAGACTTTCAGATAGGGCAAATGTCAGTGAGCGTTCTGATTTCAGTTCTAGAGCCTTTCACCCAATGAGTCCTTGATATTTAGTCGTTTTCAGCCAATATTTTGGATTTTTGAAAATTTCACTTTTTTGTGAAAATATCCACTAAATGAGGGAATAATATGTGTGAGGGTACCCCAGGAGAGTTCCAAATGTGTGTGGGTAGAATATATATCCCACTGGGGTAAAATTGTAAAAAGTTGAGAAAATTTTTTTTTGGACTTAGTCATTTTTCCGGCGTTTATCAGACTTTCAGATAGGGCAAATATCAGTGAGCGTTCCGATTTCAGTTCCAGAGCTATTCGCCCAATGAGTCCTTGATATTTAGTCGTTTTCAGCCAATATTTTGGATTTTTGAAAATTTCTCTTTTTTGTGAAAATATCCACTAGATGAGGGAATAATATGTGTGAGGGTACCCCAGGAGAGTTCCAAATGTGTGTGGGTAGAATATACATCCCACTGGGGTAAAATTGAAAAAAGTTGAGAAAATTTTTTTTTGGAGTTAGTCATTTTCCGGCGTTTATCAGACTTTCAGATAGGGCAAATGTCAGTGAGCGTTCCGATTTCAGTTCCAGAGTGATTCGCCCAATGAGTCCTTGATATTTAGTCGTTTTCAGACAATATTTTGGATTTTTGAAAATTTCACTTTTTTGTGAAAATATCCACTAAATGAGGGAATAATATGTGTGAGGGTACCCAGGAGAGTTCCAAATGTGTGTGGGTAGAATATATATCCCACGGGGGTAAAATTGAAAAAATTTGAAAAAAAATTTTTTTGGACTTAGTCATCTTTCCGGCGTTTATCAGACTTTCAGATAGGGGAAATGTCAGTGAGCGTTCCGATTTCAGTTCCAGAGCGATTCGCCCAATGAGTCCTTGATATTTAGTCGTTTTCAGCCAATATTTTGGATTTTTGAAAATTTCACTTTTTTGTGAAAATATCCACTAAATGAGGGAATAATATGTGTGAGGGTACCCCAGTAGAGTTCCAAATGTGTGTGGGTAGAATATATATCCCACTGGGGTAAAATTGAAAAAAGTTGAGAAAATTCTTTTTTGGACTTAGTCATTTTTCCGGCTTTTATCAGACTTTCAGATAGGGCAAATTTCAGTGAGCGTTCTGATTTCAGTTCCAGAGCCTTTCGCCCAATGAGTCCGTGATATTTAGTCGTTTTCAGCCAATATTTTGGATTTTTGAAAATTTCACTTTTTTGTGAAAATATCCACTAAATGAGGGAATAATATGTCTGAGGGTACCCCAGGAGAGTTCCAAATGTGTGTGGGTAGAATATATATCCCACTGAGGTAAAATTGAAAAAAGTTGAGAAAATTCTTTTTTGGACTTAGTCATTTTTCCGGCGTTTATCAGACTTTCAGATAGGGCAAATATGAGTGAGCGTTCCGATTTCAGTTCCAGAGCAATTCGCCCAATGAGTCCTTGATATTTAGTCGTTTTCAGCCAATATTTTGGATTTTTCAAAATTTCACTTTTTTGTGAAAATATCCACTAGATGAGGGAATAATATGTGTGAGGATACCCCAGGAGAGTTCCAAATGTGTGTGGGTAGAATATATATCCCACGGGGGTAAAATTGAAAAAAGTTGAAAAAAAATTTTTTGGACTTAGTCATTTTTCCGGCGTTTATCAGACTTTCAGATAGGGCAAATGTCAGTGAGCGTTCTGATTTCAGTTCTAGAGCCTTTCACCCAATGAGTCCTTGATATTTAGTCGTTTTCAGCCAATATTTTGGATTTTTGAAAATTTCACTTTTTTGTGAAAATATCCACTAAATGAGGGAATAATATGTGTGAGGGTACCCCAGGAGAGTTCCAAATGTGTGTGGGTAGAATATATATCCCACTGGGGTAAAATAGTAAAAAGTTGAGAAAATTTTTTTTTTGGACTTAGTCATTTTTCCGGCGTTTATCAGACTTTCAGATAGGGCAAATATCAGTGAGCGTTCCGATTTCAGTTCCAGAGCTATTCGCCCAATGAGTCCTTGATATTTAGTCGTTTTCAGCCAATATTTTGGATTTTTGAAAATTTCACTTTTTTGTGAAAATATCCACTAGATGAGGGAATAATATGTGTGAGGGTACCCCAGGAGAGTTCCAAATGTGTGTGGGTAGAATATACATCCCACTGGGGTAAAATTGAAAAAAGTTGAGAAAATTTTTTTTTGGAGTTAGTCATTTTCCGGCGTTTATCAGACTTTCAGATAGGGCAAATGTCAGTGAGCGTTCCGATTTCAGTTCCAGAGCAAGTCGCCCAATGAGTCCTTGATATTTAGTCGTTTTTAGCCAATATTTTGGATTTTTGAAAATTTTACTTTTTTGTGAAAATATCCACTAAATGAGGGAATAATATGTGTGAGGGTACCCCAGGAGAGTTCAAAATGTGTGTGGGTAGAATATATATCCCACTGGGGTAAAATTGAAAAAAGTTGAGAAAATTCTTTTTTGGACTTAGTCATTTTTCCGGCGTTTTTCAGACTTTCAGTTAGGGCAAATGTCTGTGAGCGTTCCGATTTCAGTTCCAGAGTGATTCGCCCAATGAGTACTTGATATTTAGTCGTTTTCAGCCAATATTTTGGATTTTTGAAAATTTCACCTTTTTTGTGAAAATATCCACTAAATGAGGGAATAATATGTGTGAGCGTACCCCAGGAGAGTTCCAAATGTGTGTGGGTAGAATATATATCCCACTGGGGTAAAATTGAAAAAAGTTGAGAAAATTCTTTTTTGGACTTAGTCATTTTTCTGGCGTTTATCAGACTTTCAAATAGGGCAAATGTCAATGAGCGTTCCGATTTCAGTTCCAGAGCGATTCGCCCAATGAGTCCTTGATATTTAGTCGTTTTCAGCCAATATTTTGGATTTTTGAAAATTTCACTTTTTTGTGAAAATATCCACTAAATGAGGGAATAATATGTCTGAGGGTACCCCAGGAGAGTTCCAAATGTGTGTGGGTAGAATGTATATCCCACTGGGGTAAAATTGAAAAAAGTTGAGAAAATTCTTTTTTGGACTTAGTCATTTTTCCGGCGTTTATCAGACTTTCAGATAGGGCAAATGTCAGTGATCGTTCCGATTTCAGTTCCAGTGCGATTCGCCCAATGAGTCCTTGATATTTAGTCGTTTTCAGCCAATATTTTGGATTTTTCAAAATTTCACTTTTTTGTGAAAATATCCACTAGATGAGGGAATAATATGTGTGAGGATACCCCAGGAGAGTTCCAAATGTGTGTGGGTAGAATATATATCCCACGGGGGTAAAATTGAAAAAAGTTGAAAAAAAATTTTTTTTGGACTTAGTCATTTTTCCGGCGTTTATCAGACTTTCAGATAGGGCAAATGTCAGTGAGCGTTCTGATTTCAGTTCTAGAGCCTTTCACCCAATGAGTCCTTGATATTTAGTCGTTTTCAGCCAATATTTTGGATTTTTGAAAATTTCACTTTTTTGTGAAAATATCCACTAAATGAGGGAATAATATGTGTGAGGGTACCCCAGGAGAGTTCCAAATGTGTGTGGGTAGAATATATATCCCACTGGGGTAAAATTGTAAAAAGTTGAGAAAATTTTTTTTTGGACTTAGTCATTTTTCCGGCGTTTATCAGACTTTCAGATAGGGCAAATATCAGTGAGCGTTCCGATTTCAGTTCCAGAGCTATTCGCCCAATGAGTCCTTGATATTTAGTCGTTTTCAGCCAATATTTTGGATTTTTGAAAATTTCTCTTTTTTGTGAAAATATCCACTAGATGAGGGAATAATATGTGTGAGGGTACCCCAGGAGAGTTCCAAATGTGTGTGGGTAGAATATACATCCCACTGGGGTAAAATTGAAAAAAGTTGAGAAAATTTTTTTTTGGAGTTAGTCATTTTCCGGCGTTTATCAGACTTTCAGATAGGGCAAATGTCAGTGAGCGTTCCGATTTCAGTTCCAGAGTGATTCGCCCAATGAGTCCTTGATATTTAGTCGTTTTCAGACAATATTTTGGATTTTTGAAAATTTCACTTTTTTGTGAAAATATCCACTAAATGAGGGAATAATATGTGTGAGGGTACCCAGGAGAGTTCCAAATGTGTGTGGGTAGAATATATATCCCACGGGGGTAAAATTGAAAAAATTTGAAAAAAAATTTTTTTGGACTTAGTCATCTTTCCGGCGTTTATCAGACTTTCAGATAGGGGAAATGTCAGTGAGCGTTCCGATTTCAGTTCCAGAGCGATTCGCCCAATGAGTCCTTGATATTTAGTCGTTTTCAGCCAATATTTTGGATTTTTGAAAATTTCACTTTTTTGTGAAAATATCCACTAAATGAGGGAATAATATGTGTGAGGGTACCCCAGTAGAGTTCCAAATGTGTGTGGGTAGAATATATATCCCACTGGGGTAAAATTGAAAAAAGTTGAGAAAATTCTTTTTTGGACTTAGTCATTTTTCCGGCTTTTATCAGACTTTCAGATAGGGCAAATTTCAGTGAGCGTTCTGATTTCAGTTCCAGAGCCTTTCGCCCAATGAGTCCGTGATATTTAGTCGTTTTCAGCCAATATTTTGGATTTTTGAAAATTTCACTTTTTTGTGAAAATATCCACTAAATGAGGGAATAATATGTCTGAGGGTACCCCAGGAGAGTTCCAAATGTGTGTGGGTAGAATATATATCCCACTGAGGTAAAATTGAAAAAAGTTGAGAAAATTCTTTTTTGGACTTAGTCATTTTTCCGGCGTTTATCAGACTTTCAGATAGGGCAAATATGAGTGAGCGTTCCGATTTCAGTTCCAGAGCAATTCGCCCAATGAGTCCTTGATATTTAGTCGTTTTCAGCCAATATTTTGGATTTTTCAAAATTTCACTTTTTTGTGAAAATATCCACTAGATGAGGGAATAATATGTGTGAGGATACCCCAGGAGAGTTCCAAATGTGTGTGGGTAGAATATATATCCCACGGGGGTAAAATTGAAAAAAGTTGAAAAAAAATTTTTTTTGGACTTAGTCATTTTTCCGGCGTTTATCAGACTTTCAGATAGGGCAAATGTCAGTGAGCGTTCTGATTTCAGTTCTAGAGCCTTTCACCCAATGAGTCCTTGATATTTAGTCGTTTTCAGCCAATATTTTGGATTTTTGAAAATTTCACTTTTTTGTGAAAATATCCACTAAATGAGGGAATAATATGTGTGAGGGTACCCCAGGAGAGTTCCAAATGTGTGTGGGTAGAATATATATCCCACTGGGGTAAAATAGTAAAAAGTTGAGAAAATTTTTTTTTTGGACTTAGTCATTTTTCCGGCGTTTATCAGACTTTCAGATAGGGCAAATATCAGTGAGCGTTCCGATTTCAGTTCCAGAGCTATTCGCCCAATGAGTCCTTGATATTTAGTCGTTTTCAGCCAATATTTTGGATTTTTGAAAATTTCACTTTTTTGTGAAAATATCCACTAGATGAGGGAATAATATGTGTGAGGGTACCCCAGGAGAGTTCCAAATGTGTGTGGGTAGAATATACATCCCACTGGGGTAAAATTGAAAAAAGTTGAGAAAATTTTTTTTTGGAGTTAGTCATTTTCCGGCGTTTATCAGACTTTCAGATAGGGCAAATGTCAGTGAGCGTTCCGATTTCAGTTCCAGAGCAAGTCGCCCAATGAGTCCTTGATATTTAGTCGTTTTTAGCCAATATTTTGGATTTTTGAAAATTTTACTTTTTTGTGAAAATATCCACTAAATGAGGGAATAATATGTGTGAGGGTACCCCAGGAGAGTTCAAAATGTGTGTGGGTAGAATATATATCCCACTGGGGTAAAATTGAAAAAAGTTGAGAAAATTCTTTTTTGGACTTAGTCATTTTTCCGGCGTTTTTCAGACTTTCAGTTAGGGCAAATGTCTGTGAGCGTTCCGATTTCAGTTCCAGAGTGATTCGCCCAATGAGTACTTGATATTTAGTCGTTTTCAGCCAATATTTTGGATTTTTGAAAATTTCACCTTTTTTGTGAAAATATCCACTAAATGAGGGAATAATATGTGTGAGCGTACCCCAGGAGAGTTCCAAATGTGTGTGGGTAGAATATATATCCCACTGGGGTAAAATTGAAAAAAGTTGAGAAAATTCTTTTTTGGACTTAGTCATTTTTCTGGCGTTTATCAGACTTTCAAATAGGGCAAATGTCAATGAGCGTTCCGATTTCAGTTCCAGAGCGATTCGCCCAATGAGTCCTTGATATTTAGTCGTTTTCAGCCAATATTTTGGATTTTTGAAAATTTCACTTTTTTGTGAAAATATCCACTAAATGAGGGAATAATATGTCTGAGGGTACCCCAGGAGAGTTCCAAATGTGTGTGGGTAGAATGTATATCCCACTGGGGTAAAATTGAAAAAAGTTGAGAAAATTCTTTTTTGGACTTAGTCATTTTTCCGGCGTTTATCAGACTTTCAGATAGGGCAAATGTCAGTGATCGTTCCGATTTCAGTTCCAGTGCGATTCGCCCAATGAGTCCTTGATATTTAGTCGTTTTCAGCCAATATTTTGGATTTTTCAAAATTTCACTTTTTTGTGAAAATATCCACTAGATGAGGGAATAATATGTGTGAGGATACCCCAGGAGAGTTCCAAATGTGTGTGGGTAGAATATATATCCCACGGGGGTAAAATTGAAAAAAGTTGAAAAAAAATTTTTTTTGGACTTAGTCATTTTTCCGGCGTTTATCAGACTTTCAGATAGGGCAAATGTCAGTGAGCGTTCTGATTTCAGTTCTAGAGCCTTTCACCCAATGAGTCCTTGATATTTAGTCGTTTTCAGCCAATATTTTGGATTTTTGAAAATTTCACTTTTTTGTGAAAATATCCACTAAATGAGGGAATAATATGTGTGAGGGTACCCCAGGAGAGTTCCAAATGTGTGTGGGTAGAATATATATCCCACTGGGGTAAAATTGTAAAAAGTTGAGAAAATTTTTTTTTGGACTTAGTCATTTTTCCGGCGTTTATCAGACTTTCAGATAGGGCAAATATCAGTGAGCGTTCCGATTTCAGTTCCAGAGCTATTCGCCCAATGAGTCCTTGATATTTAGTCGTTTTCAGCCAATATTTTGGATTTTTGAAAATTTCTCTTTTTTGTGAAAATATCCACTAGATGAGGGAATAATATGTGTGAGGGTACCCCAGGAGAGTTCCAAATGTGTGTGGGTAGAATATACATCCCACTGGGGTAAAATTGAAAAAAGTTGAGAAAATTTTTTTTTGGAGTTAGTCATTTTCCGGCGTTTATCAGACTTTCAGATAGGGCAAATGTCAGTGAGCGTTCCGATTTCAGTTCCAGAGTGATTCGCCCAATGAGTCCTTGATATTTAGTCGTTTTCAGACAATATTTTGGATTTTTGAAAATTTCACTTTTTTGTGAAAATATCCACTAAATGAGGGAATAATATGTGTGAGGGTACCCAGGAGAGTTCCAAATGTGTGTGGGTAGAATATATATCCCACGGGGGTAAAATTGAAAAAATTTGAAAAAAAATTTTTTTGGACTTAGTCATCTTTCCGGCGTTTATCAGACTTTCAGATAGGGGAAATGTCAGTGAGCGTTCCGATTTCAGTTCCAGAGCGATTCGCCCAATGAGTCCTTGATATTTAGTCGTTTTCAGCCAATATTTTGGATTTTTGAAAATTTCACTTTTTTGTGAAAATATCCACTAAATGAGGGAATAATATGTGTGAGGGTACCCCAGTAGAGTTCCAAATGTGTGTGGGTAGAATATATATCCCACTGGGGTAAAATTGAAAAAAGTTGAGAAAATTCTTTTTTGGACTTAGTCATTTTTCCGGCTTTTATCAGACTTTCAGATAGGGCAAATTTCAGTGAGCGTTCTGATTTCAGTTCCAGAGCCTTTCGCCCAATGAGTCCGTGATATTTAGTCGTTTTCAGCCAATATTTTGGATTTTTGAAAATTTCACTTTTTTGTGAAAATATCCACTAAATGAGGGAATAATATGTCTGAGGGTACCCCAGGAGAGTTCCAAATGTGTGTGGGTAGAATATATATCCCACTGAGGTAAAATTGAAAAAAGTTGAGAAAATTCTTTTTTGGACTTAGTCATTTTTCCGGCGTTTATCAGACTTTCAGATAGGGCAAATATGAGTGAGCGTTCCGATTTCAGTTCCAGAGCAATTCGCCCAATGAGTCCTTGATATTTAGTCGTTTTCAGCCAATATTTTGGATTTTTGAAAATTTCACTTTTTTGTGAAAATATCCACTAAATGAGGGAATTCTATGTGTGAGGGTACCCCAGGAGAGTTCCAAATGTGTGTGGGTAGAATATATATCCCACGGGGGTAAAATTGAAAAAAGTTGAAAAAAATTTTTTTTTGGACTTAGTCATTTTTCCGGCGTTTATCAGACTTTCAGATAGGGCAAATGTCAGTGATCGTTCCGATTTCAGTTCCAGTGCGATTCGCCCAATGAGTCCTTGATATTTAGTCGTTTTCAGCCAATATTTTGGATTTTTCAAAATTTCACTTTTTTGTGAAAATATCCACTAGATGAGGGAATAATATGTGTGAGGATACCCCAGGAGAGTTCCAAATGTGTGTGGGTAGAATATATATCCCACGGGGGTAAAATTGAAAAAAGTTGAAAAAAAATTTTTTTTGGACTTAGTCATTTTTCCGGCGTTTATCAGACTTTCAGATAGGGCAAATGTCAGTGAGCGTTCCGATTTCAGTTCCAGAGCGATTCGCCCAATGAGTCCTTGATATTTAGTCGTTTTCAGACAATATTTTGGATTTTTGAAAATTTCACTTTTTTGTGAAAATATCCACTAGATGAGGGAATAATATGTGTGAGGGTACCCCAGGAGAGTTCCAAATGTGTGTGGGTAGAATATATATCCCACGGGGTTAAAATTGAAAAAAGTTGAAAAAAAATTTTTTTTGGACTTAGTCATTTTTCCGGCGTTTATCAGACTTTCAGATAGGGCAAATGTCAGTGAGCGTTCTGATTTCAGTTCTAGAGCCTTTCACCCAATGAGTCCTTGATATTTAGTCGTTTTCAGCCAATATTTTGGATTTTTGAAAATTTCACTTTTGTGTGAAAATATCCACTAAATGAGGGAATAATATGTGTGAGGGTACCCCAGTAGAGTTCCAAATGTGTGTGGGTAGAATATATATCCCACTGGGGTAAAATTGAAAAAAGTTGAGAAAATTCTTTTTTGGACTTAGTCATTTTTCCGGCGTTTATCAGACTTTCAGATAGGGCAAATATCAGTGAGCATTCTGATTTCAGTTCCAGAGCGATTCGCCCAATGAGTCCTTGATATTTAGTCGTTTTCAGACAATATTTTGGATTTTTGAAAATTTCACTTTTTTGTGAAAATATCCACTAGATGAGGGAATAATATGTGTGAGGGTACCCCAGGAGAGTTCCAAATGTGTGTTGGTAGAATATATATCCCACGGGGGTAAAATTGAAAAAAGTTGAGAAAATTCTTTTTTGGACTTAGTCATTTTTCCGGCGTTTATCAGACTTTCAGATAGGGGAAATGTCAGTGAGCGTTCCGATTTCAGTTCCAGAGTGATTCGCCCAATGAGTCCTTGATATTTAGTCGTTTTCAGCCAATATTTTGGATTTTTGAAAATTTCACTTTTTTGTGAAAATATCCACTAAATGAGGGAATAATATGTCTGAGGGTACCCCAGGAGAGTTCCAAATGTGTGTGGGTAGAATATATATCCCACTGGGGTAAAATTGAAAAAAGTTGAGAAAATTCTTTTTTGGACTTAGTCATTTTTCCGGCGTTTATCAGACTTTCAGATAGGGCAAATGTCAGTGAGTGTTCCCATTTCAGTTCCAGAGCAAGTCGCCCAATGAGTCCTTGATATTTAGTCGTTTTCAGCCAATATTTTGGATTTTTGAAAATTTTACTTTTTTGTGAAAATATCCACTAAATGAGGGAATAATATGTGTGAGGGTACCCCAGGAGAGTTCAAAATGTGTGTGGGTAGAATATATATCCCACTGGGGTAAAATTGAAAAAAGTTGAGAAAATTCTTTTTTGGACTTAGTCATTTTTCCGGCGTTTTTCAGACTTTCAGTTAGGGCAAATGTCTGTGAGCGTTCCGATTTCAGTTCCAGAGTGATTCGCCCAATGAGTACTTGATATTTAGTCGTTTTCAGCCAATATTTTGGATTTTTGAAAATTTCACCTTTTTTGTGAAAATATCCACTAAATGAGGGAATAATATGTGTGAGCGTACCCCAGGAGAGTTCCAAATGTGTGTGGGTAGAATATATATCCCACTGGGGTAAAATTGAAAAAAGTTGAGAAAATTCTTTTTTGGACTTAGTCATTTTTCTGGCGTTTATCAGACTTTCAAATAGGGCAAATGTCAATGAGCGTTCCGATTTCAGTTCCAGAGCGATTCGCCCAATGAGTCCTTGATATTTAGTCGTTTTCAGCCAATATTTTGGATTTTTGAAAATTTCACTTTTTTGTGAAAATATCCACTAAATGAGGGAATAATATGTCTGAGGGTACCCCAGGAGAGTTCCAAATGTGTGTGGGTAGAATGTGTATCCCACTGGGGTAAAATTGAAAAAAGTTGAGAAAATTCTTTTTTGGACTTAGTCATTTTTCCGGCGTTTATCAGACTTTCAGATAGGGCAAATGTCAGTGATCGTTCCGATTTCAGTTCCAGTGCGATTCGCCCAATGAGTCCTTGATATTTAGTCGTTTTCAGCCAATATTTTGGATTTTTCAAAATTTCACTTTTTTGTGAAAATATCCACTAGATGAGGGAATAATATGTGTGAGGATACCCCAGGAGAGTTCCAAATGTGTGTGGGTAGAATATATATCCCACGGGGGTAAAATTGAAAAAAGTTGAAAAAAAATTTTTTTTGGACTTAGTCATTTTTCCGGCGTTTATCAGACTTTCAGATAGGGCAAATGTCAGTGAGCGTTCTGATTTCAGTTCTAGAGCCTTTCACCCAATGAGTCCTTGATATTTAGTCGTTTTCAGCCAATATTTTGGATTTTTGAAAATTTCACTTTTTTGTGAAAATATCCACTAAATGAGGGAATAATATGTGTGAGGGTACCCCAGGAGAGTTCCAAATGTGTGTGGGTAGAATATATATCCCACTGGGGTAAAATAGTAAAAAGTTGAGAAAATTTTTTTTTGGACTTAGTCATTTTTCCGGCGTTTATCAGACTTTCAGATAGGGCAAATATCAGTGAGCGTTCCGATTTCAGTTCCAGAGCTATTCGCCCAATGAGTCCTTGATATTTAGTCGTTTTCAGCCAATATTTTGGATTTTTGAAAATTTCACTTTTTTGTGAAACTATCCACTAGATGAGGGAATAATATGTGTGAGGGTACCCCAGGAGAGTTCCAAATGTGTGTGGGTAGAATATACATCCCACTGGGGTAAAATTGAAAAAAGTTGAGAAAATTTTTTTTTGGAGTTAGTCATTTTCCGGCGTTTATCAGACTTTCAGATAGGGCAAATGTCAGTGAGCGTTCCGATTTCAGTTCCAGAGCAAGTCGCCCAATGAGTCCTTGATATTTAGTCGTTTTTAGCCAATATTTTGGATTTTTGAAAATTTTACTTTTTTGTGAAAATATCCACTAAATGAGGGAATAATATGTGTGAGGGTACCCCAGGAGAGTTCAAAATGTGTGTGGGTAGAATATATATCCCACTGGGGTAAAATTGAAAAAAGTTGAGAAAATTCTTTTTTGGACTTAGTCATTTTTCCGGCGTTTTTCAGACTTTCAGTTAGGGCAAATGTCTGTGAGCGTTCCGATTTCAGTTCCAGAGTGATTCGCCCAATGAGTACTTGATATTTAGTCGTTTTCAGCCAATATTTTGGATTTTTGAAAATTTCACCTTTTTTGTGAAAATATCCACTAAATGAGGGAATAATATGTGTGAGCGTACCCCAGGAGAGTTCCAAATGTGTGTGGGTAGAATATATATCCCACTGGGGTAAAATTGAAAAAAGTTGAGAAAATTCTTTTTTGGACTTAGTCATTTTTCTGGCGTTTATCAGACTTTCAAATAGGGCAAATGTCAATGAGCGTTCCGATTTCAGTTCCAGAGCGATTCGCCCAATGAGTCCTTGATATTTAGTCGTTTTCAGCCAATATTTTGGATTTTTGAAAATTTCACTTTTTTGTGAAAATATCCACTAAATGAGGGAATAATATGTCTGAGGGTACCCCAGGAGAGTTCCAAATGTGTGTGGGTAGAATGTATATCCCACTGGGGTAAAATTGAAAAAAGTTGAGAAAATTCTTTTTTGGACTTAGTCATTTTTCCGGCGTTTATCAGACTTTCAGATAGGGCAAATGTCAGTGATCGTTCCGATTTCAGTTCCAGTGCGATTCGCCCAATGAGTCCTTGATATTTAGTCGTTTTCAGCCAATATTTTGGATTTTTCAAAATTTCACTTTTTTGTGAAAATATCCACTAGATGAGGGAATAATATGTGTGAGGATACCCCAGGAGAGTTCCAAATGTGTGTGGGTAGAATATATATCCCACGGGGGTAAAATTGAAAAAAGTTGAAAAAAAATTTTTTTTGGACTTAGTCATTTTTCCGGCGTTTATCAGACTTTCAGATAGGGCAAATGTCAGTGAGCGTTCTGATTTCAGTTCTAGAGCCTTTCACCCAATGAGTCCTTGATATTTAGTCGTTTTCAGCCAATATTTTGGATTTTTGAAAATTTCACTTTTTTGTGAAAATATCCACTAAATGAGGGAATAATATGTGTGAGGGTACCCCAGGAGAGTTCCAAATGTGTGTGGGTAGAATATATATCCCACTGGGGTAAAATTGTAAAAAGTTGAGAAAATTTTTTTTTGGACTTAGTCATTTTTCCGGCGTTTATCAGACTTTCAGATAGGGCAAATATCAGTGAGCGTTCCGATTTCAGTTCCAGAGCTATTCGCCCAATGAGTCCTTGATATTTAGTCGTTTTCAGCCAATATTTTGGATTTTTGAAAATTTCTCTTTTTTGTGAAAATATCCACTAGATGAGGGAATAATATGTGTGAGGGTACCCCAGGAGAGTTCCAAATGTGTGTGGGTAGAATATACATCCCACTGGGGTAAAATTGAAAAAAGTTGAGAAAATTTTTTTTTGGAGTTAGTCATTTTCTGGCGTTTATCAGACTTTCAGATAGGGCAAATGTCAGTGAGCGTTCCGATTTCAGTTCCAGAGTGATTCGCCCAATGAGTCCTTGATATTTAGTCGTTTTCAGACAATATTTTGGATTTTTGAAAATTTCACTTTTTTGTGAAAATATCCACTAAATGAGGGAATAATATGTGTGAGGGTACCCAGGAGAGTTCCAAATGTGTGTGGGTAGAATATATATCCCACGGGGGTAAAATTGAAAAAATTTGAAAAAAAATTTTTTTGGACTTAGTCATCTTTCCGGCGTTTATCAGACTTTCAGATAGGGGAAATGTCAGTGAGCGTTCCGATTTCAGTTCCAGAGCGATTCGCCCAATGAGTCCTTGATATTTAGTCGTTTTCAGCCAATATTTTGGATTTTTGAAAATTTCACTTTTTTGTGAAAATATCCACTAAATGAGGGAATAATATGTGTGAGGGTACCCCAGTAGAGTTCCAAATGTGTGTGGGTAGAATATATATCCCACTGGGGTAAAATTGAAAAAAGTTGAGAAAATTCTTTTTTGGACTTAGTCATTTTTCCGGCGTTTATCAGACTTTCAGATAGGGCAAATATCAGTGAGCATTCTGATTTCAGTTCCAGAGCGATTCGCCCAATGAGTCCTTGATATTTAGTCGTTTTCAGCCAATATTTTGGATTTTTGAAAATTTCACTTTTTTGTGAAAATATCCACTAAATGAGGGAATAATATGTGTGAGGGTACCCCAGGAGAGTTCCAAATGTGTGTGGGTAGAATATATATCCCACTGGGGTAAAATTGAAAAAAGTTGAGAAAATTTTTTTTTGGACTTAGTCATTTTTCCGGCGTTTATCAGACTTTCAGATAGGGCAAATTTCAGTGAGCGTTCTGATTTCAGTTCCAGAGCCTTTCGCCCAATGAGTCCGTGATATTTAGTCGTTTTCAGCCAATATTTTGGATTTTTGAAAATTTCACTTTTTTGTGAAAATATCCACTAAATGAGGGAATAATATGTCTGAGGGTACCCCAGGAGAGTTCCAAATGTGTGTGGGTAGAATATATATCCCACTGGGGTAAAATTGAAAAAAGTTGAGAAAATTCTTTTTTGGACTTAGTCATTTTTCCGGCGTTTATCAGACTTTCAGATAGGGCAAATGTCAGTGAGCGTTCCCATTTCAGTTCCAGAGCAATTCGCCAATGAGTCCTTGATATTTAGTCGTTTTTAGCCAATATTTTGGATTTTTGAAAATTTAACTTTTTTGTGAAAATATCCACTAAATGAGGGAATAATATGTGTGAGGGTACCCCAGGAGAGTTCCAATTGTGTGTGGGTAGAATATATATCCCACTGGGGTAAAATTGAAAAAAGTTGAGAAAATTCTTTTTTGGACTTAGTCATTTTTCCGGCGTTTTTCAGACTTTCAGTTAGGGCAAATGTCTGTGAGCGTTCCGATTTCAGTTCCAGAGTGATTCGCCCAATGAGTACTTGATATTTAGTCGTTTTCAGCCAATATTTTGGATTTTTGAAAATTTCACCTTTTTTGTGAAAATATCCACTAAATGAGGGAATAATATGTGTGAGCGTACCCCAGGAGAGTTCCAAATGTGTGTGGGTAGAATATATATCCCACTGGGGTAAAATTGAAAAAAGTTGAGAAAATTCTTTTTTGGACTTAGTCATTTTTCTGGCGTTTATCAGACTTTCAAATAGGGCAAATGTCAATGAGCGTTCCGATTTCAGTTCCAGAGCGATTCGCCCAATGAGTCCTTGATATTTAGTCGTTTTCAGCCAATATTTTGGATTTTTGAAAATTTCACTTTTTTGTGAAAATATCCACTAAATGAGGGAATAATATGTCTGAGGGTACCCCAGGAGAGTTCCAAATGTGTGTGGGTAGAATATATATCCCACTGGGGTAAAATTGAAAAAAGTTGAGAAAATTCTTTTTTGGACTTAGTCATTTTTCCGGCGTTTATCAGACTTTCAGATAGGGCAAATGTCAGTGAGTGTTCCCATTTCAGTTCCAGAGCAATTCGCCCAATGAGTCCTTGATATTTAGTCGTTTTTAGCCAATATTTTGGATTTTTGAAAATTTTACTTTTTTGTGACAATATCCACTAAATGAGGGAATAATATGTGTGAGGGTACCCCAGGAGAGTTCAAAATGTGTGTGGGTAGAATATATATCCCACTGGGGTAAAATTGAAAAAAGTTGAGAAAATTCTTTTTTGGACTTAGTCATTTTTCCGGCGTTTTTCAGACTTTCAGTTAGGGCAAATGTCTGTGAGCGTTCCGATTTCAGTTCCAGAGTGATTCGCCCAATGAGTACTTGATATTTCGTCGTTTTCAGCCAATATTTTGGATTTTTGAAAATTTCACCTTTTTTGTGAAAATATCCACTAAATGAGGGAATAATATGTGTGAGCGTACCCCAGGAGAGTTCCAAATGTGTGTGGGTAGAATATATATCCCACTGGGGTAAAATTGAAAAAAGTTGAGAAAATTCTTTTTTGGACTTAGTCATTTTTCTGGCGTTTATCAGACTTTCAAATAGGGCAAATGTCAATGAGCATTCCGATTTCAGTTCCAGAGCGATTCGCCCAATGAGTCCTTGATATTTAGTCGTTTTCAGCCAATATTTTGGATTTTTGAAAATTTCACTTTTTTGTGAAAATATCCACTAAATGAGGGAATAATATGTCTGAGGGTACCCCAGGAGAGTTCCAAATGTGTGTGGGTAGAATATATATCCCACTGGGGTAAAATTGAAAAAAGTTATGAAAATTCTTTTTTGGACTTAGTCATTTTTCCGGCGTTTATCAGACTTTCAGATAGGGCAAATGTCAGTGAGTGTTCCCATTTCAGTTCCAGAGCAATTCGCCCAATGAGTCCTTGATATTTAGTCGTTTTCAGCCAATATTTTGGATTTTTGAAAATTTTACTTTTTTGTGAAAATATCCACTAAATGAGGGAATAATATGTGTGAGGGTACCCCAGGAGAGTTCCAAATGTGTGTGGGTAGAATATATATCCCACTGAAGTAAAATTGAAAAAAGTTGAGAAAATTCTTTTTTGGACTTAGTCATTTTTCCGGCGTTTATCAGACTTTCAGATAGGGCAAATATGAGTGAGCGTTCCGATTTCAGTTCCAGAGCAATTCGCCCAATGAGTCCTTGATATTTAGTCGTTTTCAGCCAATATTTTGGATTTTTGAAAATTTCACTTTTTTGTGAAAATATCCACTAAATGAGGGAATTCTATGTGTGAGGGTACCCCAGGAGAGTTCCAAATGTGTGTGGGTAGAATATATATCCCACGGGGGTAAAATTGAAAAAAGTTGAAAAAAATTTTTTTTTGGACTTAGTCATTTTGCCGGCGTTTTTCAGACTTTCAGTTAGGGCAAATGTCTGTGAGCGTTCCGATTTCAGTTCCAGAGTGATTCGCCCAATGAGTACTTGATATTTAGTCGTTTTCAGCCAATATTTTGGATTTTTGAAAATTTCACCTTTTTTGTGAAAATATCCACTAAATGAGGGAATAATATGTGTGAGCGTACCCCAGGAGAGTTCCAAATGTGTGTGGGTAGAATATATATCCCACTGGGGTAAAATTGAAAAAAGTTGAGAAAATTCTTTTTTGGACTTAGTCATTTTTCTGGCGTTTATCAGACTTTCAAATAGGGCAAATGTCAATGAGCGTTCCGATTTCAGTTCCAGAGCGATTCGCCCAATGAGTCCTTGATATTTAGTCGTTTTCAGCCAATATTTTGGATTTTTGAAAATTTCACTTTTTTGTGAAAATATCCACTAAATGAGGGAATAATATGTCTGAGGGTACCCCAGGAGAGTTCCAAATGTGTGTGGGTAGAATATATATCCCACTGGGGTAAAATTGAAAAAAGTTGAGAAAATTCTTTTTTGGACTTAGTCATTTTTCCGGCGTTTATCAGACTTTCAGATAGGGCAAATGTCAGTGAGTGTTCCCATTTCAGTTCCAGAGCAATTCGCCCAATGAGTCCTTGATATTTAGTCGTTTTCAGCCAATATTTTGGATTTTTGAAAATTTTACTTTTTTGTGAAAATATCCACTAAATGAGGGAATAATATGTGTGAGGGTACCCCAGGAGAGTTCCAAATGTGTGTGGGTAGAATATATATCCCACTGAGGTAAAATTGAAAAAAGTTGAGAAAATTCTTTTTTGGACTTAGTCATTTTTCCGGCGTTTATCAGACTTTCAGATAGGGCAAATATGAGTGAGCGTTCCGATTTCAGTTCCAGAGCAATTCGCCCAATGAGTCCTTGATATTTAGTCGTTTTCAGCCAATATTTTGGATTTTTGAAAATTTCACTTTTTTGTGAAAATATCCACTAAATGAGGGAATTCTATGTGTGAGGGTACCCCAGGAGAGTTCCAAATGTGTGTGGGTAGAATATATATCCCACGGGGGTAAAATTGAAAAAAGTTGAAAAAAATTTTTTTTTGGACTTAGTCATTTTGCCGGCGTTTATCAGACTTTCAGATAGGGCAAATGTCAGTGAGCGTTCTGATTTCAGTTCCAGAGCGATTCGCCCAATGAGTCCTTGATATTTAGTCGTTTTCAGCCAATATTTTGGATTTTTGAAAATTTCACTTTTTTGTGAAAATATCCACTAAATGAGGGAATAATATGTGTGAGGGTACCCCAGGAGAGTTCCAAATGTGTGTGGGTAGAATATATATCCCACTGGGGTAAAATTGAAAAAAGTTGAGAAAATTTTTTTTTGGACTTAGTCATTTTTCCGGCGTTTATCAGACTTTCAGATAGGGCAAATGTAAGTGAGCGTTCTGATTTCAGTTCCAGAGCCTTTCGCCCAATGAGTCCGTGATATTTAGTCATTTTCAGCCACTATTTTGGATTTTTGAAAATTTCACTTTTTTGTGAAAATATTCACTAAATGAGGGAATAATATGTGTGAGGGTACCCCAGGAGAGTTCCAAATGTTTGTGGGTAGAATATATATCCCACGGGGGTAAAATTGAAAAAAGTTGAAAAAAAATTTTTTTTGGACTTAGTCATTTTTCCGGCGTTTATCAGACTTTCAGATAGGGCAAATGTTAGTGAGCGTTCCAATTTCAGTTCCAGAGTGATTCGCCCAATGAGTCCTTGATATTTAGTCGTTTTCAGCCAATATTTTGGATTTTTGAAAATTTCACTTTTTTGTGAAAATATCCACTAAATGAGGGAATAATATGTGTGAGGGTACCCCAGGAGAGTTCCAAATGTGTGTGGGTAGAATATATATCCCACTGGGGTAAAATTGAAAAAAGTTGAGAAAATTCTTTTTTGGACTTAGTCATTTTTCCGGCGTTTATCAGACTTTCAGATAGGGCAAATATCAGTGAGCGTTCCGATTTCAGTTCCAGAGCGATTCGCCCAATGAGTCCTTGATATTTAGTCGTTTTCAGCCAATATTTTGGATTTTTGAAAATTTCACTTTTTTGTGAAAATATCCACTAAATGAGGGAATAATATGTGTGAGGGTACCCCAGGAGAGTTCCAAATGTGTGTGGGTAGAATATATATCCCACTGGGGTAAAATTGAAAAAAGTTGAGAAAATTTTTTTTTGGACTTAGTCATTTTTCCGGCGTTTATCAGACTTTCAGATAGGGCAAATGTAAGTGAGCGTTCTGATTTCAGTTCCAGAGCCTTTCGCCCAATGAGTCCGTGATATTTAGTCATTTTCAGCCACTATTTTGGATTTTTGAAAATTTCACTTTTTTGTGAAAATATTCACTAAATGAGGGAATAATATGTGTGAGGGTACCCCAGGAGAGTTCCAAATGTTTGTGGGTAGAATATATATCCCACGGGGGTAAAATTGAAAAAAGTTGAAAAAAAATTTTTTTTGGACTTAGTCATTTTTCCGGCGTTTATCAGACTTTCAGATAGGGCAAATGTTAGTGAGCGTTCCAATTTCAGTTCCAGAGTGATTCGCCCAATGAGTCCTTGATATTTAGTCGTTTTCAGCCAATATTTTGGATTTTTGAAAATTTCACTTTTTTGTGAAAATATCCACTAAATGAGGGAATAATATGTGTGAGGGTACCCCAGGAGAGTTCCAAATGTGTGTGGGTAGAATATATATCCCACTGGGGTAAAATTGAAAAAAGTTGAGAAAATTCTTTTTTGGACTTAGTCATTTTTCCGGCGTTTATCAGACTTTCAGATAGGGCAAATATCAGTGAGCGTTCCGATTTCAGTTCCAGAGCGATTCGCCCAATGAGTCCTTGATATTTAGTCGTTTTCAGCCAATATTTTGGATTTTTGAAAATTTCACTTTTTTGTGAAAATATCCACTAGATGAGGGAATAATATGTGTAAGGGTACCCCAGGAGAGTTCCAAATGTGTGTGGGTAGAATATATATCCCACGGGGGTAAAATTGAAAAAAGTTGAGAAAATTCTTTTTTGGACTTAGTCATTTTTCCGGCGTTTATCAGACTTTCAGATAGGGAAAATATCAGTGAGCGTTCCGATTTCAGTTCCAGAGCGATTCGCCCAATGAGTCCTTGATATTTAGTCGTTTTCAGCCAATATTTTGGATTTTTGAAAATTTCACTTTTTTGTGAAAATATCCACTAAATGAGGGAATAATATGTGTGAGGGTACCCCAGGAGAGTTCCAAATGTGTGTGGGTAGAATATATATCCCACTGGGGTAAAATTGAAAAAAGTTGAGAAAATTTTTTTTTGGACTTAGTCATTTTTCCGGCGTTTATCAGACTTTCAGATAGGGCAAATGTCAGTGAGCGTTCTGATTTCAGTTCCAGAGCCTTTCGCCCAATGAGTCCGTAATATTTAGTCATTTTCAGCCACTATTTTGGATTTTTGAAAATTTCACTTTTTTGTGAAAATATTCACTAAATGAGGGAATAATATGTGTGAGGGTACCCCAGGAGAGTTCCAAATGTTTGTGGGTAGAATATATATCCCACTGGGGTAAAATTGAAAAAAGTTGAGAAAATTCTTTTTTGGACTTAGTCATTTTTCCGGCGTTTATCAGACTTTCAGATAGGGCAAATATGAGTGAGCGTTCCGATTTCAGTTCCAGAGCAATTCGCCCAATGAGTCCTTGATATTTAGTCGTTTTCAGCCAATATTTTGGATTTTTGAAAATTTCACTTTTTTGTGAAAATATCCACTAAATGAGGGAATTCTATGTGTGAGGGTACCCCAGGAGAGTTCCACATGTGTGTGGGTAGAATATATATCCCACGGGGGTAAAATTGAAAAAAGTTGAAAAAAATTTTTTTTTGGACTTAGTCATTTTGCCGGCGTTTATCAGACTTTCAGATAGGGCAAATGTCAGTGAGCGTTCTGATTTCAGTTCCAGAGCGATTCGCCCAATGAGTCCTTGATATTTAGTCGTTTTCAGCCAATATTTTGGATTTTTGAAAATTTCACTTTTTTGTGAAAATATCCACTAAATGAGGGAATAATATGTGTGAGGGTACCCCAGGAGAGTTCCAAATGTGTGTGGGTAGAATATATATCCCACTGGGGTAAAATTGAAAAAAGTTGAGAAAATTTTTTTTTGGACTTAGTCATTTTTCCAGCGTTTATCAGACTTTCAGATAGGGCAAATGTCAGTGAGCGTTCTGATTTCAGTTCCAGAGCCTTTCGCCCAATGAGTCCGTGATATTTAGTCATTTTCAGCCACTATTTTGGATTTTTGAAAATTTCACTTTTTTGTGAAAATATTCACTAAATGAGGGAATAATATGTGTGAGGGTACCCCAGGAGAGTTCCAAATGTTTGTGGGTAGAATATATATCCCACGGGGGTAAAATTGAAAAAAGTTTGAAAAAAATTTTTTTTGGACCTAGTCATTTTTCCGGCGTTTATCAGACTTTCAGATAGGGAAAATGTCAGTGAGCGTTCTGATTTCAGTTCCAGAGCGATTCGCCCAATGAGTCCTTGATATTTAGTCGTTTTCAGCCAATATTTTGGATTTTTGAAAATTTCACTTTTTTGTGAAAATATCCACTAAATGAGGGAATAATATGTGTGAGGGTACCCCAGGAGAGTTCCAAATGTGTGTGGGTAGAATATATATCCCACGGGGGTAAAATTGAAAAAAGTTGAAAAAAAATTTTTTTAGACATAGTCATCTTTCCGGCGTTTATCAGACTTTCAGATAGGGGAAATGTCAGTGAGCGTTCCGATTTCAGTTCCAGAGCGATTCGCCCAATGAGTCCTTGATATTTAGTAGTTTTCAGCCAATATTTTAGATTTTTGAAAATTTCACTTTTTTGTGAAAATATCCACTAAATGAGGGAATAATATTTGTGAGGGTACCCCAGGAGAGTTCCAAATGTGTGTGGGTAGAATATATATCCCACGGGGGTAAAATTGAAAAAAGGTGGAAAAAAAATTTTTTTGGGATTTAGTCATTTTTCCGGCGTTTATCAGACTTTCATATAGGGCAAATGTTAGTGAGCGTTCCAATTTCAGTTCCAGAGTGATTCGCCCAATGAGTCCTTGATATTTAGTCGTTTTCAGCCAATATTTTGGATTTTTGAAAATTTCACTTTTTTGTGAAAATATCCACTAAATGAGGGAATAATATGTGTGAGGGTACCCCAGGAGAGTTCCAAATGTGTGTGGGTAGAATATATATCCCACGGGGGTAAAATTGAAAAAAGTTGAGAAAATTCTTTTTTGGACTTAGTCATTTTTCCGGCGTTTATCAGACTTTCAGATAGGGAAAATATCAGTGAGTGTTCCGATTTCAGTTCCAGAGCGATTCGCCCAATGAGTCCTTGATATTTAGTCGTTTTCAGCCAATATTTTGGATTTTTGAAAATTTCACTTTTTTGTGAAAATATCCACTAAATGAGGGAATAATATGTGTGAGGGTACCCCAGGAGAGTTCCAAATGTGTGTGGGTAGAATATATATCCCACGGAGGTAAAATTGAAAAAAGTTGAAAAAAAATTTTTTTTGGACTTAGTCATTTTGCCGGCGTTTATCAGACTTTCAGATAGGGCAAATGTCAGTGAGCGTTCTGATTTCAGTTCCAGAGCGATTCGCCCAATGAGTCCTTGATATTTAGTCGTTTTCAGCCAATATTTTGGATTTTTGAAAATTTCACTTTTTTGTGAAAATATCCACTAAATGAGGGAATAATATGTGTGAGGGTACCCCAGGAGAGTTCCAAATGTGTGTGGGTAGAATATATATCCCACGGGGGTAAAATTGAAAAAATTTGAAAAAAAATTTTTTTAGACTTAGTCATCTTTCCGGCGTTTATCAGACTTTCAGATAGGGGAAATGTCAGTGAGCGTTCCGATTTCAGTTCCAGAGTGATTCGCCCAATGAGTCCTTGATATTTAGTCGTTTTCAGCCAATATTTTGGATTTTTGAAAATTTCACTTTTTTGTGAAAATATCCACTAAATGAGGGAATAATATGTGTGAGGGTACCCCAGGAGAGTTCCAAATGTGTGTGGGTAGAATATATATCCCACGGGGGTAAAATTGAAAAAAGTTGAAAAAAAATTTTTTTAGACATAGTCATCTTTCCGGCGTTTATCAGACTTTCAGATAGGGGAAATGTCAGTGAGCGTTCCGATTTCAGTTCCAGAGCGATTCGCCCAATGAGTCCTTGATATTTAGTCGTTTTCAGCCAATATTTTGGATTTTTGAAAATTTCACTTTTTTGTGAAAATATCCACTAGATGAGGGAATAATATGTGTGAGGGTACCCCAGGAGAGTTCCAAATGTGTGTGGGTAGAATATATATCCCACGGGGGTAAAATTGAAAAAAGTTGAGAAAATTCTTTTTTGGACTTAGTCATTTTTCCGGCGTTTATCAGACTTTCAGATAGGGAAAATATCAGTGAGCGTTCCGATTTCAGTTCCAGAGCGATTCGCCCAATGAGTCCTTGATATTTAGTCGTTTTCAGCCAATATTTTGGATTTTTGAAAATTTCACTTTTTTGTGAAAATATCCACTAAATGAGGGAATAATATGTGTGAGGGTACCCCAGGAGAGTTCCAAATGTGTGTGGGTAGAATATATATCCCACGGGGGTAAAATTGAAAAAAGTTGAGAAAATTCTTTTTTGGACTTAGTCATCTTTCCGGCGTTTATCAGACTTTCAGATAGGGAAAATATCAGTGAGCGTTCCGATTTCAGTTCCAGAGCGATTCGCCCAATGAGTCCTTGATAAGATAAGATAAGATAAGATATACTTTATTTATCCCGGAGGAAATTGCGGTATCACAGCAGCAGAACACAGATCTCGAACATGACACATATGATAACATAACATTTGGAATGCTTTAGACATTGCTTTTCAGACATTTGTTAAACACCCCCATAGCTGTTGGAACAAACGATCTCCTGTATTTTTCCTTTTTACACCTTAGTTGTATTAGGCGATTGCTGAATGTGCTCTTCTGTTTCGCAAACAGTTCATAAAGCGGGTGTGTGTTGTTGCCCATTATAGCTCTGCACTTCTTCTTAATCCTATCCTCTACCACCTCTTCAAAAGTCCCAAGCTGTAGGCCCACCGTCGCGCTAGCCTTCTTTATAAGTTTGTTGAGCTTGCTGGCGTCAGCAACACGCACACTGTTACCCCAGCAAATTATTGCCGCAAAGGTGGCACTAGCCACAATGGATTGGTAGAACACCTCAAGCATTTTGCCACACACATTAAAAGACCTTAACTTCCTTAGGAAGTACAATCTACTCATCCCCTTCTTGTAGACCTTCTCCACGTGGCACTTCCAGTCTAGTCGTTTTCAGCCAATATTTTGGATTTTTGAAAATTTCACTTTTTTGTGAAAATATCCACTAAATGAGGGAATAATATGTGTGAGGGTACCCAGGAGAGTTCCAAATGTGTGTGTGTAGAATATATATCCCACGGGGGTAAAATTGAAAAAAGTTGAAAAAAAATTTTTTTAGACATAGTCATCTTTCCGGCGTTTATCAGACTTTCAGATAGGGGAAATGTCAGTGAGCGTTCCGATTTCAGTTCCAGAGCGATTCGCCCAATGAGTCCTTGATATTTAGTCGTTTTCAGCCAATATTTTAGATTTTTGAAAATTTCACTTTTTTGTGAAAATATCCACTAAATGAGGGAATAATATTTGTGAGGGTACCCCAGGAGAGTTCCAAATGTGTGTGGCTAGAATATATATCCCACGGGGGTAAAATTGAAAAAAGGTGAAAAAATTTTTTTTTGGGATTTAGTCATTTTTCCGGCGTTTATCAGACTTTCAGATAGGGCAAATGTCAGTGAGCATTCCGATTTCAGTTCCAGAGTGATTCGCCCAATGAGTCCTTGATATTTAGTCGTTTTCAGCGAATATTTTGGATTTTTGAAAATTTCACTTTTTTGTGAAAATATCCACTAAATGAGGGAATAATATGTGTGAGGGTACCCCAGGAGAGTTCCAAATGTGTGTGGGTAGAATATATATCCCACTGGGGTAAAATTGAAAAAAGTTGAGAAAATTTTTATTTGGACTTAGTCATCTTTCCGTCGTTTATCAGACTTTCAGATAGGTGAAATGTCAGTGAGCGTTCCGATTTCAGTTCCAGAGCCTTTCGCCCAATGAGTCCTTGATATTTAGTCGTTTTCAGCCAATATTTTGGATTTTTGAAAATTTCACTTTTTTGTGAAAATATCCACTAAATGAGGGAATAATATGTGTGAAGGTACCCCAGGAGAGTTCCAAATGTGTGTGGGTAGAATATATATCCCACGGGGGTAAAATTGAAAAAAGTTGAGAAAATTCTTTTTTGGACTTAGTCATTTTTCCGGCGTTTATCAGACTTTCAGATAGGGAAAATATCAGTGAGCGTTCCGATTTCAGTTCCAGAGCGATTCGCCCAATGAGTCCTTGATATTTAGTCGTTTTCAGCCAATATTTTGGATTTTTGAAAATTTCACTTTTTTGTGAAAATATCCACTAAATGAGGGAATAATATGTGTGAGGGTACCCCAGGAGAGTTCCAAATGTGTGTGGGTAGAATATATATCCCACGGGGGTAAAATTGAAAAAAGTTGAAAAAAATTTTTTTAGACATAGTCATCTTTCCGGCGTTTATCAGACTTTCAGATAGGGCAAATGTCAGTGAGCGTTCCGATTTCAGTTCCAGAGCGATTCGCCCAATGAGTCCTTGATATTTAGTCGTTTTCAGCCAATATTTTGGATTTTTGAAAATTTCACTTTTTTGTGAAAATATCCACTAAATGAGGGAATAATATGTGTGAGGCTACCCCAGGAGAGTTCCAAATGTGTGTGGGTAGAATATATATCCCACTGGGGTAAAATTGAAAAAAGTTGAGAAAATTTTTTTTTGGACTTAGTCATTTTTCCGGCGTTTATCAGACTTTCAGATAGGGCAAATGTCAGTGAGCGTTCTGATTTCAGTTCCAGAGCCTTTCGCCCAATGAGTCCGTGATATTTAGTCGTTTTCAGCCAATATTTTGGATTTTGGAAAATTTCACTTTTTTGTGAAAATATCCACTAAATGAGGGAATAATATGTGTGAGGGTACCCCAGGAGCGTTCCAAATGTGTGTGGGTAGAATATATATCCCACGGGGGTAAAATTGAAATAAGTTGAAAAAAAATTTTTTTGGACTTAGTCATCTTTCCGTCGTTTATCACACTTTCAGATAGGTGAAATGTCAGTGAGCGTTCCGATTTCAGTTCCAGAGCCTTTCGCCCAATGAGTCCTTGATATTTAGTCGTTTTCAGCCAATATTTTGGATTTTTGAAAATTTCACTTTTTTGTGAAAATATCCACTAAATGAGGGAATAATATGTGTGAGGGTACCCCAGGAGAGTTCCAAATGTGTGTGGGTAGAATATATATCCCACGGGGGTAAAATTGAAAAAAGTTGAAAAAAAATTTTTTTTAGACATAGTCATCTTTCCGGCGTTTATCAGACTTTCAGATAGGGGAAATGTCAGTGAGCGTTCCGATTTCAGTTCCAGAGCGATTCGCCCAATGAGTCCTTGATATTTAGTCGTTTTCAGCCAATATTTTAGATTTTTGAAAATTTCACTTTTTTGTGAAAATATCCACTAAATGAGGGAATAATATTTGTGAGGGTACCCCAGGAGAGTTCCAAATGTGTGTGGCTAGAATATATATCCCACGGGGGTAAAATTGAAAAAAGGTGAAAAAAATTTTTTTTTGGATTTAGTCATTTTTCCGGCGTTTATCAGACTTTCAGATAGGGCAAATGTCAGTGAGCATTCCGATTTCAGTTCCAGAGTGATTCGCCCAATGAGTCCTTGATATTTAGTCGTTTTCAGCCAATATTTTGGATTTTTGAAAATTTCACTTTTTTGTGAAAATATCCACTAAATGAGGGAATAATATGTGTGAGGGTACCCCAGGAGAGGTCCAAATGTGTGTGGGTAGAATATATATCCCACTGGGGTAAAATTGAAAAAAGTTGAGAAAATTTTTTTTTGGACTTAGTCATTTTTCCGGCGTTTATCAGACTTTCAGATAGGGCAAATGTCAGTGAGCGTTCTGATTTCAGTTCCAGAGCCTTTCGCCCAATGAGTCCGTGATATTTAGTCGTTTTCAGCCAATATTTTGGATTTTTGAAAATTTCACTTTTTTGTGAAAATATCCACTAGATGAGGGAATAATATGTGTGAGGGTACCCCAGGAGAGTTCCAAATGTGTGTGGGTAGAATATATATCCCACGGGGGTAAAATTGAAAAAAGTTGAGAAAATTCTTTTTTGGACTTAGTCATTTTTCCGGCGTTTATCAGACTTTCAGATAGGGAAAATATCAGTGAGCGTTCCGATTTCAGTTCCAGAGCGATTCGCCCAATGAGTCCTTGATATTTAGTCGTTTTCAGCCAATATTTTGGATTTTGGAAAATTTCACTTTTTTGTGAAAATATCCACTAAATGAGGGAATAATATGTGTGAGGGTACCCCAGGAGAGTTCCAAATGTGTGTGGGTAGAATATATATCCCACGTGGGTAAAATTGAAATAAGTTGAAAAAAAATTTTTTTGGACTTAGTCATCTTTCCGTCGTTTATCAGACTTTCAGATAGGTGAAATGTCAGTGAGCGTTCCGATTTCAGTTCCAGACCCTTTCGCCCAATGAGTCCTTGATATTTAGTCGTTTTCAGCCAATATTTTGGATTTTTGGAAATTTCACTTTTTTGTGAAAATATCCACTAAATGAGGGAATAATATGTCTGAGGGTACCCCAGGAGAGTTCCAAATGTGTGTGGGTAGAATATATATCCCACTGGGGTAAAATTGAAAAAAGTTGAGAAAATTCTTTTTTGGACTTAGTCATTTTTCCGGCGTTTATCAGACTTTCAGATAGGGCAAATGTCAGTGAGCGTTCTGATTTCAGTTCCAGAGCCTTTCGCCCAATGAGTCCGTGATATTTAGTCGTTTTCAGCCAATATTTTGGATTTTTGAAAATTGTACTTTTTTGTGAAAATATCCACTAAATGAGGGAATAATATGTGTGAGGGTACCCCAGGAGAGTTCCAAATGTGTGTGGGTAGAATATATATCCCACTGGGGTAAAATTGAAATAAGTTGAAAAAAAATTTTTTTGGACTTAGTCATCTTTCCGTCGTTTATCAGACTTTCAGATAGGTGAAATGTTAGTGAGCGTTCCGATTTCAGTTCCAGAGCCTTTCGCCCAATGAGTCCTTGATATTTAGTCGTTTTCAGCCAATATTTTGGATTTTTGAAAATTTCACTTTTTTGTGAAAATATCCACTAAATGAGGGAATAATATGTGTGAGGGTACCCCAGGAGCGTTCCAAATGTGTGTGGGTAGAATATATATCCCACGGGGGTAAAATTGAAAAAAGTTGAAAAAAATTTTTTTTGACATAGTCATCTTTCCGGCGTTTATCAGACTTTCAGATAGGGGAAATGTCAGTGAGCGTTCCGATTTCAGTTCCAGAGCGATTCGCCCAATGAGTCCTTGATATTTAGTCGTTTTCAGCCAATATTTTGGATTTTTGAAAATTTCACTTTTTTGTGAAAATATCCACTAAATGAGGGAATAATATGTGTGAGGGTACCCCAGGAGAGTTCCAAATGTGTGTGGGTAGAATATATATCCCACGGGGTAAAATTGAAAAAAGTTGAAAAAAAATTTTTTTAGACATAGTCATCTTTCCGGCGTTTATCAGACTTTCAGATAGGGGAAATGTCAGTGAGCGTTCCGATTTCAGTTCCAGAGCGATTCACCCAATGAGTCCTTGATATTTAGTCGTTTTCAGCCAATATTTTAGATTTTTGAAAATTTCACTTTTTTGTGAAAATATCCACTAAATGAGGGAATAATATTTGTGAGGGTACCCCAGGAGAGTTCCAAATGTGTGTGGCTAGAATATATATCCCACGGGGGTAAAATTGAAAAAAGGTGAAAAAAAATTTTTTTTGGATTTAGTCATTTTTCCGGCGTTTATCAGACTTTCAGATAGGGCAAATGTCAGTTAGCATTCCGATTTCAGTTCCAGAGTGATTCGCCCAATGAGTCCTTGATATTTAGTCGTTTTCAGCCAATATTTTGGATTTTTGAAAATTTCACTTTTTTGTGAAAATATCCACTAAATGAGGGAATAATATGTCTGAGGGTACCCCAGGAGAGTTCCAAATGTGTGTGGGTAGAATATATATCCCACTGGGGTAAAATTGAAAAAAGTTGAGAAAATTCTTTTTTGGACTTAGTCATTTTTCCGGCGTTTATCAGACTTTCAGATAGGGCAAATGTCAGTGAGCATTCTGATTTCAGTTCCAGAGCCTTTCGCCCAATGAGTCCGTGATATTTAGTCATTTTCAGCCACTATTTTGGATTTTTGAAAATTTCACTTTTTTGTGAAAATATTCACTAAATGAGGGAATAATATGTGTGAGGGTACCCCAGGAGAGTTCCAAATGTTTGTGGGTAGAATATATATCCCACGGGGGTAAAATTGAAAAAAGTTGAAAAAAATTTTTTTTTGGACTTAGTCATTTTTCCGGCGTTTATCAGACTTTCAGATAGGGCAAATATGAGTGAGCGTTCCGATTTCAGTTCCAGAGCGATTCGCCCAATGAGTCCTTGATATTTAGTCGTTTTCAGCCAATATTTTGGATTTTTGAAAATTTCACTTTTTTGTGAAAATATCCACTAAATGAGGGAATTCTAAGTGTGAGGGTACCCCAGGAGAGTTCCAAATGTGTGTGGGTAGAATATATATCCCACGGGGGTAAAATTGAAAAAAGTTGAAAAAAATTTTTTTTTGGACTTAGTCATTTTTCCGGCGTTTATCAGACTTTCAGATAGGGCAAATGTCAGTGAGTGTTCCCATTTCAGTTCCAGAGCGATTCGCCCAATGAGTCCTTGATATTTAGTCGTTTTCAGCCAATATTTTGGATTTTTGAAAATTTCACTTTTTTGTGAAAATATCCACTAAATGAGGGAATAATATGTCTGAGGGTACCCCAGGAGAGTTCCAAATGTGTGTGGGTAGAATATATATCCCACTGGGGTAAAATTGAAAAAAGTTGAGAAAATTCTTTTTTGGACTTAGTCATTTTTCCGGCGTTTATCAGACTTTCAGATAGGGCAAATGTCAGTGAGTGTTCCCATTTCAGTTCCAGAGCAATTCGCCCAATGAGTCCTTGATTTTTAGTCGTTTTCAGCCAATATTTTGGATTTTTGAAAATTTCACTTTTTTGTGAAAATATCCACTAAATGAGGGAATAATATGTGTGAGGGTACCCCAGGAGAGTTCCAAATGTGTGTGGGTAGAATATATGTCCCACGGGTGTAAAATTGAAAAAAATTGAAAAAAATTTTTTTTTGGACTTAGTCATTTTTCCGGCGTTTATCAGACTTTCAATAGGGCAAATGTCAGTGAGCGTTCTGATTTCAGTTCCAGAGCGATTCGCCCAATGAGTCCTTGATATTTAGTCGTTTTCAGCCAATATTTTGGATTTTTGAAAATTTCACTTTTTTGTGAAAATATCCACTAAATGAGGGAATAATATGTGTGAGGGTACCGCATGAGAGTTCCAAATGTGTGTGGGTAGAATATATATCCCACTGGGGTAAAATTGAAAAAAGTTGAGAAAATTTTTTTTTTTACTAAGTCATTTTTCCGGCGTTTATCAGACTTTCAGATAGGGCAAATGTCAGTGAGCGTTCTGATTTCAGTTCCAGAGCGATTCGCCCAATGAGTCCTTGATATATAGTCGTTTTCAGCCAATATTTTGGATTTTTGAAAATTTCACTTTTTTGTGAAAATATCCAGTAAATGAGGGAATAATATGTGTGAGGGTACCCCAGGAGAGTTCCAAATGTGTGTGGGTAGAATATATATCCCACTGGGGTAAAATTGAAAAAAGTTGCTAAAAATTTTTTGTGGACTAAGTCATTTTTCCGGCGTTTATCAGACTTTCAGATAGGGCAAATGTCAGTGAGCATTCCGATTTCAGTTCCAGATCGATTCGCCCAATGAGTCCTTGATATTTAGTCGTTTTCAGCCAATATTTTGGATTTTTGAAAATTTCACTTTTGTGAAAATATCCACTAAATGAGTGAATAATATGTGTGAGGGTACCCCAGGAAAGTTTCAAATGTGTGTGGGTAGAATATATATCCCACGGGGGTAAAATTGAAAAAAGTTGAAAAAATTTTTTTTTTGGACTTAGTCATCTTTCCGGCGTTTATCAGACTTTCAGATAGGGGAAATGTCAAAGAGCATTCTGATTTCAGTTCCAGAGCGATTCGCCCAATGAGTCCTTGATATTTAGTCGTTTTCAGCCAATATTTTGGATTTTTGAAAATTTCACCTTTTTTGTGAAAATATCCACTAAATGAGGGAATAATATGTGTGAGGGTACCCCAGGAGAGTTACAAATGTGTGTGGGTAGAATATATATCCCACTGGGGTAAAATTGAAAAAAGTTGAGAAAATTCTTTTTTGGACTTAGTCATTTTTCCGGCGTTTATCAGACTTTCAGATAGGGCAAATGTCAGAGAGCATTCTGATTTCAGTTCCAGAGCGATTCGCCCAATGAGTCCTTGATATTTAGTCGTTTTCAGCCAATATTTTGGATTTTTGAAAATTGTACTTTTTTGTGAAAATATCCACTAAATGAGGGAATAATATGTGTGAGGGTACCCCAGGAGAGTTCCAAATGTGTGTGGGTAGAATATATATCCCACTGGGGTAAAATTGAAAAAAGTTGAGAAAATTCTTTTTTGGACTTAGTCATTTTTCCGGCGTTTATCAGACTTTCAGATAGGGCAAATATGAGTGAGCGTTCCGATTTCAGTTCCAGAGCGATTCGCCCAATGAGTCCTTGACATTTAGTCGTTTTCAGCCAATATTTTGGATTTTTGAAAATTTTACTTTTTTGTGAAAATATCCACTAAATTAGGGAATAATATGTCTGAGGGTACCCCAGGAGAGTTCCAAATGTGTGTGGGTAGAATATATATCCCACTGGGGTAAAATTGAAAAAAGTTGAGAAAATTCTTTTTTGGACTTAGTCATTTTTCTGGCGTTTATCAGACTTTCAGATAGGGTAAATGTCAGTGAGTGTTCCCATTTCAGTTCCAGAGCAATTCGCCCAATGAGTCCTTGATATTTAGTCGTTTTCAGCCAATATTTTGGATTTTTGAAAATTTTACTTTTTTGTGAAAATATCCACTAAATGAGGGAATAATATGTGTGAGGGTACCCCAGGAGAGTTCCAAATGTGTGTGGGTAGAATATATATCCCACTGGGGTAAAATTGAAAAAAGTTGAGAAAATTCTTTTTTGGACTTAGTCATTTTTCCGGCGCTTATCAGACTTTCAGATAGGGCAAATGTCAGTGAGCGTTTAGATTTCAGTTCCAGAGCAATTCGCCCAATGAGTCCTTGATATTTAGTCGTTTTCAGCCAATATTTTGGATTTTTGAAAATTTCACTTTTTTGTGAAAATATCCACTAAATGAGGGAATAATATGTGTGAGGGTACCCCAGGAGAGTTCCAAATGTGTGTGGGTAGAATATATATCCCACTGGGGTAAAATTGAAAAAAGTTGAGAAAATTTTTTTTTGGACTAAGTCATTTTTCCGGCGTTTATCAGACTTTCAGATAGGGCAAATGTCAGTGAGCATTCTGATTTCAGTTCCAGAGCGATTCGCCCAATGAGTCCTTGATATATAGTCGTTTTCAGCCAATATTTTGGATTTTTGAAAATTTCACTTTTTTGTGAAAATATCCACTAAATGAGGGAATAATATGTGTGAGGGTACCCCAGGAGAGTTCCAAATGTGTGTGGGTAGAATATATATCCCACTGGGGTAAAATTGAAAAAAGTTGATAAAATTTTTTTTTGGACTAAGTCATTTTTCCGGCGTTTATCAGACTTTCAGATAGGGCAAATGTCAGTGAGCATTCCGATTTCAGTTCCAGATCGATTCGCCCAATGAGTCCTTGATATTTAGTCGTTTTCAGCCAATATTTTGGATTTTTGAAAATTTCACTTTTGTGAAAATATCCACTAAATGAGTGAATAATATGTGTGAGGGTACCCCAGGAAAGTTTCAAATGTGTGTGGGTAGAATATATATCCCACGGGGGTAAAATTGAAAAAAGTTGAAAAAATTTTTTTTTGGACTTAGTCATCTTTCCGGCGTTTATCAGACTTTCAGATAGGGGAAATGTCAATGAGCATTCTGATTTCAGTTCCAGAGCGATTCGCCCAATGAGTCCTTGATATTTAGTCGTTTTCAGCCAATATTTTGGATTTTTGAAAATTTCACCTTTTTTGTGAAAATATCCACTAAATGAGGGAATAATATGTGTGAGGGTACCCCAGGAGAGTTACAAATGTGTGTGGGTAGAATATATATCCCACTGGGGTAAAATTGAAAAAAGTTGAGAAAATTCTTTTTTGGACTTAGTCATTTTTCCGGCGTTTATCAGACTTTCAGATAGGGCAAATGTCAGTGAGCGTTCTGATTTCAGTTCCAGAGCGATTCGCCCAATGAGTCCTTGATATTTAGTCGTTTTCAGCCAATATTTTGGATTTTTGAAAATTTCACTTTTTTGTGAAAATATCCACTAAATGAGGGAATAATATGTGTGAGGGTACCCCAGGAGAGTTCCAAATGTGTGTGGGTAGAAGATATGTCCCACGGGTGTAAAATTGAAAACAATTGAAAAATATTTTTTTTTGGACTTAGTCATTTTTCCGGCGTTTATCAGACTTTCAATAGGGCAAATGTCAGTGAGCGTTCTGATTTCAGTTCCAGAGCGATTCGCCCAATGAGTCCTTGATATTTAGTCGTTTTCAGCCAATATTTTGGATTTTTGAAAATTTCATTTTTTTGTGAAAATATCCACTAGATGAGGGAATAATATGTGTGAGGGTACCCCAGGAGAGTTGCAAATGTGTGTGGGTAGAATATATATCCCACTGGGGTAAAATTGAAAAAAGTTGAGAAAATTCTTTTTTGGACTTAGTCATTTTTCCGGCGCTTATCAGACTTTCAGATAGGGCAAATGTCAGTGAGCGTTTCGATTTCAGTTCCAGAGCAATTCGCCCAATGAGTCCTTGATATTTAGTCGTTTTCAGCCAATATTTTGGATTTTTGAAAATTTCACTTTTTTGTGAAAATATCCACTAAATGAGGAATAATATGTGTGAGGGTACCCCAGGAGAGTTCCAAATGTGTGAGGGTAGAATATATATCCCACGGCGGTAAAATTGAAAAAAGTTGAGAAAATTTTTTTTTGGACTAAGTCATTTTTCCGGCGTTTATCAGACTTTCAGATAGGGCAAATGTCAGTGAGCATTCCGATTTCAGTTCCAGATCGATAGGCCCAATGAGTCCTTGATATTTAGTCGTTTTCAGCCAATATTTTGGATTTTTGAAAATTTCACTTTTGTGAAAATATCCACTAAATGAGTGAATAATATGTGTGAGGGTACCCCAGGAGAGTTCCAAATGTGTGTGGGTAGAATATATATCCCACGGCGGTAAAATTGAAAAAAGTTGAAAAACATTTTTTTTTGGACTTAGTCATTTTTCCGGCGTTTATCAGACTTTCAGATACGGCAAATGTCAGTGAGCGTTCCGATTTCAGTTCCAGAGTGATTAGCCCAATGAGTCCTTGATATTTAGTCGTTTTCAGCCAATATTTTGGATTTTTGAAAATTTCACTTTTTTGTGAAAATATCCACTAAATGAGGGAATAATATGTGTGAGGGTACCCCAGGAGAGTTCCAAATGTGTGTGGGTAGAATATATATCCCACGGCGGTAAAATTGAAAAAAGTTGAGAAAATTTTTTTTTGGACTAAGTCATTTTTCCGGCGTTTATCAGACTTTCAGATAGGGCAAATGTCAGTGAGCATTCCGATTTCAGTTCCAGATCGATAGGCCCAATGAGTCCTTGATATTTAGTCGTTTTCAGCCAATATTTTGGATTTTTGAAAATTTCACTTTTGTGAAAATATCCACTAAATGAGTGAATAATATGTGTGAGGGTACCCCAGGAGAGTTCCAAATGTGTGTGGGTAGAATATATATCCCACGGCGGTAAAATTGAAAAAAGTTGAAAAACATTTTTTTTTGGACTTAGTCATTTTTCCGGCGTTTATCAGACTTTCAGATACGGCAAATGTCAGTGAGCGTTCCGATTTCAGTTCCAGAGTGATTAGCCCAATGAGTCCTTGATATTTAGTCGTTTTCAGCCAATATTTTGGATTTTTGAAAATTTCACTTTTTTGTGAAAATATCCACTAAATGAGGGAATAATATGTGTGAGGGTACCCCAGGAGAGTTCCAAATGTGTGTGGGTAGAATGTATATCCCACGGGGGTAAAATTGAAAAAAGTTGAAAAAATTTTTTTTGGGGAATTCGTCATCTTTACGGCGTTTATCAGACTTTCAGATAGGGGAAATGTCAGTGAGCATTCCGATTTCAGTTCCAGAGCGATTCTCCCAATGAGTCCGTGATATTTAGTCGTTTTCAGCCAATATTTTGGATTTTTGAAAATTTCACTTTTTTGTGAAAATATACACTAAATGAATGAATAATATGTGTGAGGGTACCCCAGGAGAGTTCAAAATGTGTGTGGGTAGAATATATATCCCATGGCGGTAAAATTGAAAAAAGTTGAAAAACATTTTTTTTGGACTTAGTCATTTTTCCGGCGTTTATCAGACTTTCAGATAGGGCAAATGTCAGTGAGCGTTCTGATTTCAGTTCCAGAGCGATTCGCCCAATGAGTCCTTGATATTTAGTCGTTTTCAGCCAATATTTTGGATTTTTGAAAATTTCACTTTTTTGTGAAAATATCCACTAAATGAGGGAATAATATGTGTGAGGGTACCCCAGGAGAGTTCCAAATGTGTGTGGGTAGAATATATATCCCACGGTGGTGAAATTGAAAAAAGTTGAAAAACTTTTTTTTTTGGACTTAGTCATTTTTCCGGCGTTTATCAGACTTTCAGTTAGGGCAAATGTCAGTGAGCGTTCTGATTTCAGTTCCAGAGCGATTCGCCCAATGAGTCCTTGATATTTAGTCGTTTTCAGCCAATATTTAGGATTTTTGAAAATTTCACTTTTTTGTGAAAATATCCACTAGATGAGGGAATAATATGTGTGAGGGTACCCCAGGAGAGTTCCAAATGTGTGTGGGTAGAATATATATCCTACTGGGGTAAAATTGAAAATAATTGAAAAAAATTTTTTGTTGGACTTAGTCATTTTTCCGGCGTTTATCAGACTTTCAGATAGGGCAAATGTCAGTGAGCGTTCCGATTTCAGTTCCAGAGTGATTCGCCCAATGAGTCCTTGATATTTAGTCGTTTTCAGCCAATATTTTGGATTTTTGAAAATTTCACTTTTTTGTGAAAATATCCACTAAATGAGGGAATAATATGTAAGAGGGTACCCCAGGAGAGTTCCAATTGTGTGTGGGTAGAATATATATCCCACGGGGGTAAAATTGAAATAAGTTTAAAAAAAATTTTTTTGGACTTAGTCATCTTTCCGTCGTTTATCAGACTTTCAGATAGGTGAAATGTCAGTGAGCGTTCCGATTTCAGTTCCAGAGCCTTTCGCCCAATGAGTCCTTGATATTTAGTCGTTTTCAGCCAATATTTTGGATTTTTGAAAATTTCACCTTTTTTGTGAAAATATCCACTAAATGAGGGAATAATATGTGTGAGGGTACCCCAGGAGAGTTCCAAATGTGTGTGGGTAGAATATATATCCCACGGGGGTAAAATTGAAAAAAGTTGAAAAAATTTTTTTTTGCACTTAGTCATTTTTCCGGCGTTTATCAGACTTTCAGATAGGGCAAATGTCAGGGAGCGTTCCGATTTCAGTTCCAGAGTGATTCGCCCAATGAGTCCTTGATATTTAGTCGTTTTCAGCCAATATTTTGGATTTTTGAAAATTTCACTTTTTTGTGAAAATATCCACTAAATGAGGGAATAATATGTGTGAGGGTACCCCAGGAGAGTTCCAAATGTGTGTGGGTAGAATATATATCCCACGGGGGTAAAATTGAAAAAAGTTGAAAAAATTTTTTTTTCGGAATTCGTCATCTTTACGGCGTTTATCAGACTTTCAGATAGGGGAAATGTCAGTGAGCATTCCGATTTCAGTTCCAGAGCGATTCTCCCAATGAGTCCTTGATATTTAGTCGTTTTCAGCCAATATTTTGGATTTTTGAAAATTTCACTTTTTTGTGAAAATATACACTAAATGAATGAATAATATGTGTGAGGGTACCCCAGGAGAGTTCCAAATGTGTGTGGGTAGAATATATATCCCACGGCGGTAAAATTGAAAAAAGTTGAAAAACATTTTTTTTGGACTTAGTCATTTTTCCGGCGTTTATCAGACTTTCAGATAGGGCAAATGTCAGTGAGCGTTCTGATTTCAGTTCCAGAGCGATTCACCCAATGAGTCCTTGATATTTAGTCGTTTTCAGCCAATATTTTGGATTTTTGAAAATTTCACTTTTTTATGAAAATATCCACTAAATGAGGGAATAATATGTGTGAGGGTACCCCAGGACAGTTCCAAATGTGTGTGGGTAGAATAGATATCCCAATGGGGTAGAATTGAAAAAAGTTGAGAAATTTTTTTTGGGGACTTAGTCATTTTTCCGGCGTTTATCAGACTTTCAGATAGGGTAAATGTCAGTGAGCGTTCCGATTTCAGTTCCACAGTGACTCGCCCAATGAGTCCTTGATATTTAGTCGTTTTCAGCCAATATTTTGGATTTTTGAAAATTTAACTTTTTTGTGAAAATATCCACTAAATGAGGGAATAATATGTGTGAGGGTACCCCAGGAGAGTTCCAAATGTGTGTGGGTAGAATATATATCCCACGGTGGTGAAATTGAAAAAAGTTGAAAAACTTTTTTTTTTGGACTTAGTCATTTTTCCGGCGTTTATCAGACTTTCAGTTAGGGCAAATGTCAGTGAGCGTTCTGATTTCAGTTCCAGAGCGATTCGCCCAATGAGTCCTTGATATTTAGTCGTTTTCAGCCAATATTTAGGATTTTTGAAAATTTCACTTTTTTGTGAAAATATCCACTAGATGAGGGAATAATATGTGTGAGGGTACCCCAGGAGAGTTCCAAATGTGTGTGGGTAGAATATATATCCCACTGGGGTAAAATTGAAAATAATTGAAAAAAATTTTTTGTTGGACTTAGTCATTTTTCCGGCGTTTATCAGACTTTCAGATAGGGAAAATGTCAGTGAGCGTTCCGATTTCAGTTCCAGAGTGATTCGCCCAATGAGTCCTTGATATTTAGTCGTTTTCAGCCAATATTTTGGATTTTTGAAAATTTCACTTTTTTGTGAAAATATCCACTAAATGAGGGAATAATATGTAAGAGGGTACCCCAGGAGAGTTCCAATTGTGTGTGGGTAGAATATATATCCCACGGGGGTAAAATTGAAATAAGTTGAAAAAAAATTTTTTTGGACTTAGTCATCTTTCCGTCGTTTATCAGACTTTCAGATAGGTGAAATGTCAGTGAGCGTTCCGATTTCAGTTCCAGAGCTTTTCGCCCAATGAGTCCTTGATATTTAGTCGTTTTCAGCCAATATTTTGGATTTTTGAAAATTTCACCTTTTTTGTGAAAATATCCACTAAATGAGGGAATAATATGCGTGAGGGTACCCCAGGAGAGTTACAAATGTGTGTGGGTAGAATATATATCCCACTGGGGTAAAATTGAAAAAAGTTGAGAAAATTCTTTTTTGGACTTAGTCATTTTTCCGGCGTTTATCAGACTTTCAGATAGGGCAAATGTCAGTGAGCGTTCTGATTTCAGTTCCAGAGCGATTCGCCCAATGAGTCCTTGATATTTAGTCGTTTTCAGCCAATATTTAGGATTTTTGAAAATTTCACTTTTTTGTGAAAATATCCACTAGATGAGGGAATAATATGTGTGAGGGTACCCCAGGAGAGTTCCAAATGTGTGTGGGTAGAATATATATCCTACTGGGGTAAAATTGAAAATAATTGAAAAAAATTTTTTGTTGGACTTAGTCATTTTTCCGGCGTTTATCAGACTTTCAGATAGGGCAAATGTCAGTGAGCGTTCCGATTTCAGTTCCAGAGTGATTCGCCCAATGAGTCCTTGATATTTAGTCGTTTTCAGCCAATATTTTGGATTTTTGAAAATTTCACTTTTTTGTGAAAATATCCACTAAATGAGGGAATAATATGTAAGAGGGTACCCCAGGAGAGTTCCAATTGTGTGTGGGTAGAATATATATCCCACGGGGGTAAAATTGAAATAAGTTGAAAAAAAATTTTTTTGGACTTAGTCATCTTTCCGTCGTTTATCAGACTTTCAGATAGGTGAAATGTCAGTGAGCGTTCCGATTTCAGTTCCAGAGCCTTTCGCCCAATGAGTCCTTGATATTTAGTCGTTTTCAGCCAATATTTTGGATTTTTGAAAATTTCACCTTTTTTGTGAAAATATCCACTAAATGAGGGAATAATATGTGTGAGGGTACCCCAGGAGAGTTCCAAATGTGTGTGGGTAGAATATATATCCCACGGGGGTAAAATTGAAAAAAGTTGAAAAAATTTTTTTTTGGACTTAGTCATTTTTCCGGCGTTTATCAGACTTTCAGATAGGGCAAATGTCAGGGAGCGTTCCGATTTCAGTTCCAGAGTGATTCGCCCAATGAGTCCTTGATATTTAGTCGTTTTCAGCCAATATTTTGGATTTTTGAAAATTTCACTTTTTTGTGAAAATATCCACTAAATGAGGGAATAATATGTGTGAGGGTACCCCAGGAGAGTTCCAAATGTGTGTGGGTAGAATATATATCCCACGGGGGTAAAATTGAAAAAAGTTGAAAAATTTTTTTTTTCGGAATTCGTCATCTTTACGGCGTTTATCAGACTTTCAGATAGGGGAAATGTCAGTGAGCATTCCGATTTCAGTTCCAGAGCGATTCTCCCAATGAGTCCTTGATATTTAGTCGTTTTCAGCCAATATTTTGGATTTTTGAAAATTTCACTTTTTTGTGAAAATATACACTAAATGAATGAATAATATGTGTGAGGGTACCCCAGGAGAGTTCCAAATGTGTGTGGGTAGAATATATATCCCACGGCGGTAAAATTGAAAAAAGTTGAAAAACATTTTTTTTGGACTTAGTCATTTTTCCGGCGTTTATCAGACTTTCAGATAGGGCAAATGTCAGTGAGCGTTCTGATTTCAGTTCCAGAGCGATTCACCCAATGAGTCCTTGATATTTAGTCGTTTTCAGCCAATATTTTGGATTTTTGAAAATTTCACTTTTTTATGAAAATATCCACTAAATGAGGGAATAATATGTGTGAGGGTACCCCAGGACAGTTCCAAATGTGTGTGGGTAGAATAGATATCCCAATGGGGTAGAATTGAAAAAAGTTGAGAAATTTTTTTTGGGGACTTAGTCATTTTTCCGGCGTTTATCAGACTTTCAGATAGGGTAAATGTCAGTGAGCGTTCCGATTTCAGTTCCACAGTGACTCGCCCAATGAGTCCTTGATATTTAGTCGTTTTCAGCCAATATTTTGGATTTTTGAAAATTTAACTTTTTTGTGAAAATATCCACTAAATGAGGGAATAATATGTGTGAGGGTACCCCAGGAGAGTTCCAAATGTGTGTGGGTAGAATATATATCCCACGGTGGTGAAATTGAAAAAAGTTGAAAAACTTTTTTTTTTGGACTTAGTCATTTTTCCGGCGTTTATCAGACTTTCAGTTAGGGCAAATGTCAGTGAGCGTTCTGATTTCAGTTCCAGAGCGATTCGCCCAATGAGTCCTTGATATTTAGTCGTTTTCAGCCAATATTTAGGATTTTTGAAAATTTCACTTTTTTGTGAAAATATCCACTAGATGAGGGAATAATATGTGTGAGGGTACCCCAGGAGAGTTCCAAATGTGTGTGGGTAGAATATATATCCCACTGGGGTAAAATTGAAAATAATTGAAAAAAATTTTTTGTTGGACTTAGTCATTTTTCCGGCGTTTATCAGACTTTCAGATAGGGCAAATGTCAGTGAGCGTTCCGATTTCAGTTCCAGAGTGATTCGCCCAATGAGTCCTTGATATTTAGTCGTTTTCAGCCAATATTTTGGATTTTTGAAAATTTCACTTTTTTGTGAAAATATCCACTAAATGAGGGAATAATATGTAAGAGGGTACCCCAGGAGAGTTCCAAATGTGTGTGGGTAGAATATATATCCCACTGGGGTAAAATTGAAAAAAGTTGAGAAAATTCTTTTTTGGACTTAGTCATTTTTCCGGCGTTTATCAGACTTTCAGATAGGGCAAATGTCAGTGAGTGTTCCCATTTCAGTTCCAGAGCAATTCGCCCAATGAGTCCTTGATTTTTAGTCGTTTTCAGCCAATATTTTGGATTTTTGAAAATTTTACTTTTTTGTGAAAATATCCACTAAATGAGGGAATAATATGTGTGAGGGTACCCCAGGAGAGTTCCAAATGTGTGTGGGTAGAATATATATCCCACTGGGGTAAAATTGAAAAAAGTTGAGAAAATTCTTTTTTGGACTTAGTCATTTTTCCGGCGTTTATCAGACTTTCAGATAGGGCAAATGTCAGTGAGCGTTCTGATTTCAGTTCCAGAGCGATTCGCCCAATGAGTCCTTGATATTTAGTCGTTTTCAGCCAATATTTTGGATTTTTGAAAATTTCACTTTTTTGTGAAAATATCCACTAAATGAGGGAATAATATGTGTGAGGGTACCCCAGGAGAGTTCCAAATGTGTGTGGGTAGAATATATGTCCCACGGGTGTAAAATTGAAAAAAATTGAAAAAAATTTTTTTTTGGACTTAGTCATTTTTCCGGCGTTTATCAGACTTTCAATAGGGCAAATGTCAGTGAGCGTTCTGATTTCAGTTCCAGAGCGATTCGCCCAATGAGTCCTTGATATTTAGTCGTTTTCAGCCAATATTTTGGATTTTTGAAAATTTCACTTTTTTGTGAAAATATCCACTAAATGAGGGAATAATATGTGTGAGGGTACCGCATGAGAGTTCCAAATGTGTGTGGGTAGAATATATATCCCACTGGGGTAAAATTGAAAAAAGTTGAGAAAATTTTTTTTTTTACTAAGTCATTTTTCCGGCGTTTATCAGACTTTCAGATAGGGCAAATGTCAGTGAGCGTTCTGATTTCAGTTCCAGAGCGATTCGCCCAATGAGTCCTTGATATATAATCGTTTTCAGCCAATATTTTGGATTTTTGAAAATTTCACTTTTTTGTGAAAATATCCAGTAAATGAGGGAATAATATGTGTGAGGGTACCCCAGGAGAGTTCCAAATGTGTGTGGGTAGAATATATATCCCACTGGGGTAAAATTGAAAAAAGTTGCTAAAAATTTTTTGTGGACTAAGTCATTTTTCCGGCATTTATCAGACTTTCAGATAGGGCAAATGTCAGTGAGCATTCCGATTTCAGTTCCAGATCGATTCGCCCAATGAGTCCTTGATATTTAGTCGTTTTCAGCCAATATTTTGGATTTTTGAAAATTTCACTTTTGTGAAAATATCCACTAAATGAGTGAATAATATGTGTGAGGGTACCCCAGGAAAGTTTCAAATGTGTGTGGGTAGAATATATATCCCACGGGGGTAAAATTGAAAAAAGTTGAAAAAATTTTTTTTTTGGACTTAGTCATCTTTCCGGCGTTTATCAGACTTTCAGATAGGGGAAATGTCAAAGAGCATTCTGATTTCAGTTCCAGAGCGATTCGCCCAATGAGTCCTTGATATTTAGTCGTTTTCAGCCAATATTTTGGATTTTTGAAAATTTCACCTTTTTTGTGAAAATATCCACTAAATGAGGGAATAATATGTGTGAGGGTACCCCAGGAGAGTTACAAATGTGTGTGGGTAGAATATATATCCCACTGGGGTAAAATTGAAAAAAGTTGAGAAAATTCTTTTTTGGACTTAGTCATTTTTCCGGCGTTTATCAGACTTTCAGATAGGGCAAATGTCAGAGAGCATTCTGATTTCAGTTCCAGAGCGATTCGCCCAATGAGTCCTTGATATTTAGTCGTTTTCAGCCAATATTTTGGATTTTTGAAAATTGTACTTTTTTGTGAAAATATCCACTAAATGAGGGAATAATATGTGTGAGGGTACCCCAGGAGAGTTCCAAATGTGTGTGGGTAGAATATATATCCCACTGGGGTAAAATTGAAAAAAGTTGAGAAAATTCTTTTTTGGACTTAGTCATTTTTCCGGCGTTTATCAGACTTTCAGATAGGGCAAATATGAGTGAGCGTTCCGATTTCAGTTCCAGAGCGATTCGCCCAATGAGTCCTTGACATTTAGTCGTTTTCAGCCAATATTTTGGATTTTTGAAAATTTTACTTTTTTGTGAAAATATCCACTAAATTAGGGAATAATATGTCTGAGGGTACCCCAGGAGAGTTCCAAATGTGTGTGGGTAGAATATATATCCCACTGGGGTAAAATTGAAAAAAGTTGAGAAAATTCTTTTTTGGACTTAGTCATTTTTCTGGCGTTTATCAGACTTTCAGATAGGGTAAATGTCAGTGAGTGTTCCCATTTCAGTTCCAGAGCAATTCGCCCAATGAGTCCTTGATATTTAGTCGTTTTCAGCCAATATTTTGGATTTTTGAAAATTTTACTTTTTTGTGAAAATATCCACTAAATGAGGGAATAATATGTGTGAGGGTACCCCAGGAGAGTTCCAAATGTGTGTGGGTAGAATATATATCCCACTGGGGTAAAATTGAAAAAAGTTGAGAAAATTCTTTTTTGGACTTAGTCATTTTTCCGGCGCTTATCAGACTTTCAGATAGGGCAAATGTCAGTGAGCGTTTAGATTTCAGTTCCAGAGCAATTCGCCCAATGAGTCCTTGATATTTAGTCGTTTTCAGCCAATATTTTGGATTTTTGAAAATTTCACTTTTTTGTGAAAATATCCACTAAATGAGGGAATAATATGTGTGAGGGTACCCCAGGAGAGTTCCAAATGTGTGTGGGTAGAATATATATCCCACTGGGGTAAAATTGAAAAAAGTTGAGAAAATTTTTTTTTGGACTAAGTCATTTTTCCGGCGTTTATCAGACTTTCAGATAGGGCAAATGTCAGTGAGCATTCTGATTTCAGTTCCAGAGCGATTCGCCCAATGAGTCCTTGATATATAGTCGTTTTCAGCCAATATTTTGGATTTTTGAAAATTTCACTTTTTTGTGAAAATATCCACTAAATGAGGGAATAATATGTGTGAGGGTACCCCAGGAGAGTTCCAAATGTGTGTGGGTAGAATATATATCCCACTGGGGTAAAATTGAAAAAAGTTGATAAAATTTTTTTTTGGACTAAGTCATTTTTCCGGCGTTTATCAGACTTTCAGATAGGGCAAATGTCAGTGAGCATTCCGATTTCAGTTCCAGATCGATTCGCCCAATGAGTCCTTGATATTTAGTCGTTTTCAGCCAATATTTTGGATTTTTGAAAATTTCACTTTTGTGAAAATATCCACTAAATGAGTGAATAATATGTGTGAGGGTACCCCAGGAAAGTTTCAAATGTGTGTGGGTAGAATATATATCCCACGGGGGTAAAATTGAAAAAAGTTGAAAAAATTTTTTTTTGGACTTAGTCATCTTTCCGGCGTTTATCAGACTTTCAGATAGGGGAAATGTCAATGAGCATTCTGATTTCAGTTCCAGAGCGATTCGCCCAATGAGTCCTTGATATTTAGTCGTTTTCAGCCAATATTTTGGATTTTTGAAAATTTCACCTTTTTTGTGAAAATATCCACTAAATGAGGGAATAATATGTGTGAGGGTACCCCAGGAGAGTTACAAATGTGTGTGGGTAGAATATATATCCCACTGGGGTAAAATTGAAAAAAGTTGAGAAAATTCTTTTTTGGACTTAGTCATTTTTCCGGCGTTTATCAGACTTTCAGATAGGGCAAATGTCAGTGAGCGTTCTGATTTCAGTTCCAGAGCGATTCGCCCAATGAGTCCTTGATATTTAGTCGTTTTCAGCCAATATTTTGGATTTTTGAAAATTTCACTTTTTTGTGAAAATATCCACTAAATGAGGGAATAATATGTGTGAGGGTACCCCAGGAGAGTTCCAAATGTGTGTGGGTAGAAGATATGTCCCACGGGTGTAAAATTGAAAACAATTGAAAAATATTTTTTTTTGGACTTAGTCATTTTTCCGGCGTTTATCAGACTTTCAATAGGGCAAATGTCAGTGAGCGTTCTGATTTCAGTTCCAGAGCGATTCGCCCAATGAGTCCTTGATATTTAGTCGTTTTCAGCCAATATTTTGGATTTTTGAAAATTTCATTTTTTTGTGAAAATATCCACTAGATGAGGGAATAATATGTGTGAGGGTACCCCAGGAGAGTTGCAAATGTGTGTGGGTAGAATATATATCCCACTGGGGTAAAATTGAAAAAAGTTGAGAAAATTCTTTTTTGGACTTAGTCATTTTTCCGGCGCTTATCAGACTTTCAGATAGGGCAAATGTCAGTGAGCGTTTCGATTTCAGTTCCAGAGCAATTCGCCCAATGAGTCCTTGATATTTAGTCGTTTTCAGCCAATATTTTGGATTTTTGAAAATTTCACTTTTTTGTGAAAATATCCACTAAATGAGGAATAATATGTGTGAGGGTACCCCAGGAGAGTTCCAAATGTGTGTGGGTAGAATATATATCCCACGGCGGTAAAATTGAAAAAAGTTGAGAAAATTTTTTTTTGGACTAAGTCATTTTTCCGGCGTTTATCAGACTTTCAGATAGGGCAAATGTCAGTGAGCATTCCGATTTCAGTTCCAGATCGATAGGCCCAATGAGTCCTTGATATTTAGTCGTTTTCAGCCAATATTTTGGATTTTTGAAAATTTCACTTTTGTGAAAATATCCACTAAATGAGTGAATAATATGTGTGAGGGTACCCCAGGAGAGTTCCAAATGTGTGTGGGTAGAATATATATCCCACGGCGGTAAAATTGAAAAAAGTTGAAAAACATTTTTTTTTGGACTTAGTCATTTTTCCGGCGTTTATCAGACTTTCAGATACGGCAAATGTCAGTGAGCGTTCCGATTTCAGTTCCAGAGTGATTAGCCCAATGAGTCCTTGATATTTAGTCGTTTTCAGCCAATATTTTGGATTTTTGAAAATTTCACTTTTTTGTGAAAATATCCACTAAATGAGGGAATAATATGTGTGAGGGTACCCCAGGAGAGTTCCAAATGTGTGTGGGTAGAATATATATCCCACGGCGGTAAAATTGAAAAAAGTTGAGAAAATTTTTTTTTGGACTAAGTCATTTTTCCGGCGTTTATCAGACTTTCAGATAGGGCAAATGTCAGTGAGCATTCCGATTTCAGTTCCAGATCGATAGGCCCAATGAGTCCTTGATATTTAGTCGTTTTCAGCCAATATTTTGGATTTTTGAAAATTTCACTTTTGTGAAAATATCCACTAAATGAGTGAATAATATGTGTGAGGGTACCCCAGGAGAGTTCCAAATGTGTGTGGGTAGAATATATATCCCACGGCGGTAAAATTGAAAAAAGTTGAAAAACATTTTTTTTTGGACTTAGTCATTTTTCCGGCGTTTATCAGACTTTCAGATACGGCAAATGTCAGTGAGCGTTCCGATTTCAGTTCCAGAGTGATTAGCCCAATGAGTCCTTGATATTTAGTCGTTTTCAGCCAATATTTTGGATTTTTGAAAATTTCACTTTTTTGTGAAAATATCCACTAAATGAGGGAATAATATGTGTGAGGGTACCCCAGGAGAGTTCCAAATGTGTGTGGGTAGAATGTATATCCCACGGGGGTAAAATTGAAAAAAGTTGAAAAAATTTTTTTTGGGGAATTCGTCATCTTTACGGCGTTTATCAGACTTTCAGATAGGGGAAATGTCAGTGAGCATTCCGATTTCAGTTCCAGAGCGATTCTCCCAATGAGTCCGTGATATTTAGTCGTTTTCAGCCAATATTTTGGATTTTTGAAAATTTCACTTTTTTGTGAAAATATACACTAAATGAATGAATAATATGTGTGAGGGTACCCCAGGAGAGTTCAAAATGTGTGTGGGTAGAATATATATCCCATGGCGGTAAAATTGAAAAAAGTTGAAAAACATTTTTTTTGGACTTAGTCATTTTTCCGGCGTTTATCAGACTTTCAGATAGGGCAAATGTCAGTGAGCGTTCTGATTTCAGTTCCAGAGCGATTCGCCCAATGAGTCCTTGATATTTAGTCGTTTTCAGCCAATATTTTGGATTTTTGAAAATTTCACTTTTTTGTGAAAATATCCACTAAATGAGGGAATAATATGTGTGAGGGTACCCCAGGAGAGTTCCAAATGTGTGTGGGTAGAATATATATCCCACGGTGGTGAAATTGAAAAAAGTTGAAAAACTTTTTTTTTTGGACTTAGTCATTTTTCCGGCGTTTATCAGACTTTCAGTTAGGGCAAATGTCAGTGAGCGTTCTGATTTCAGTTCCAGAGCGATTCGCCCAATGAGTCCTTGATATTTAGTCGTTTTCAGCCAATATTTAGGATTTTTGAAAATTTCACTTTTTTGTGAAAATATCCACTAGATGAGGGAATAATATGTGTGAGGGTACCCCAGGAGAGTTCCAAATGTGTGTGGGTAGAATATATATCCTACTGGGGTAAAATTGAAAATAATTGAAAAAAATTTTTTGTTGGACTTAGTCATTTTTCCGGCGTTTATCAGACTTTCAGATAGGGCAAATGTCAGTGAGCGTTCCGATTTCAGTTCCAGAGTGATTCGCCCAATGAGTCCTTGATATTTAGTCGTTTTCAGCCAATATTTTGGATTTTTGAAAATTTCACTTTTTTGTGAAAATATCCACTAAATGAGGGAATAATATGTAAGAGGGTACCCCAGGAGAGTTCCAATTGTGTGTGGGTAGAATATATATCCCACGGGGGTAAAATTGAAATAAGTTGAAAAAAAATTTTTTTGGACTTAGTCATCTTTCCGTCGTTTATCAGACTTTCAGATAGGTGAAATGTCAGTGAGCGTTCCGATTTCAGTTCCAGAGCCTTTCGCCCAATGAGTCCTTGATATTTAGTCGTTTTCAGCCAATATTTTGGATTTTTGAAAATTTCACCTTTTTTGTGAAAATATCCACTAAATGAGGGAATAATATGTGTGAGGGTACCCCAGGAGAGTTCCAAATGTGTGTGGGTAGAATATATATCCCACGGGGGTAAAATTGAAAAAAGTTGAAAAAATTTTTTTTTGGACTTAGTCATTTTTCCGGCGTTTATCAGACTTTCAGATAGGGCAAATGTCAGGGAGCGTTCCGATTTCAGTTCCAGAGTGATTCGCCCAATGAGTCCTTGATATTTAGTCGTTTTCAGCCAATATTTTGGATTTTTGAAAATTTCACTTTTTTGTGAAAATATCCACTAAATGAGGGAATAATATGTGTGAGGGTACCCCAGGAGAGTTCCAAATGTGTGTGGGTAGAATATATATCCCACGGGGGTAAAATTGAAAAAAGTTGAAAAAATTTTTTTTTCGGAATTCGTCATCTTTACGGCGTTTATCAGACTTTCAGATAGGGGAAATGTCAGTGAGCATTCCGATTTCAGTTCCAGAGCGATTCTCCCAATGAGTCCTTGATATTTAGTCGTTTTCAGCCAATATTTTGGATTTTTGAAAATTTCACTTTTTTGTGAAAATATACACTAAATGAATGAATAATATGTGTGAGGGTACCCCAGGAGAGTTCCAAATGTGTGTGGGTAGAATATATATCCCACGGCGGTAAAATTGAAAAAAGTTGAAAAACATTTTTTTTGGACTTAGTCATTTTTCCGGCGTTTATCAGACTTTCAGATAGGGCAAATGTCAGTGAGCGTTCTGATTTCAGTTCCAGAGCGATTCACCCAATGAGTCCTTGATATTTAGTCGTTTTCAGCCAATATTTTGGATTTTTGAAAATTTCACTTTTTTATGAAAATATCCACTAAATGAGGGAATAATATGTGTGAGGGTACCCCAGGACAGTTCCAAATGTGTGTGGGTAGAATAGATATCCCAATGGGGTAGAATTGAAAAAAGTTGAGAAATTTTTTTTGGGGACTTAGTCATTTTTCCGGCGTTTATCAGACTTTCAGATAGGGTAAATGTCAGTGAGCGTTCCGATTTCAGTTCCACAGTGACTCGCCCAATGAGTCCTTGATATTTAGTCGTTTTCAGCCAATATTTTGGATTTTTGAAAATTTAACTTTTTTGTGAAAATATCCACTAAATGAGGGAATAATATGTGTGAGGGTACCCCAGGAGAGTTCCAAATGTGTGTGGGTAGAATATATATCCCACGGTGGTGAAATTGAAAAAAGTTGAAAAACTTTTTTTTTTGGACTTAGTCATTTTTCCGGCGTTTATCAGACTTTCAGTTAGGGCAAATGTCAGTGAGCGTTCTGATTTCAGTTCCAGAGCGATTCGCCCAATGAGTCCTTGATATTTAGTCGTTTTCAGCCAATATTTAGGATTTTTGAAAATTTCACTTTTTTGTGAAAATATCCACTAGATGAGGGAATAATATGTGTGAGGGTACCCCAGGAGAGTTCCAAATGTGTGTGGGTAGAATATATATCCCACTGGGGTAAAATTGAAAATAATTGAAAAAAATTTTTTGTTGGACTTAGTCATTTTTCCGGCGTTTATCAGACTTTCAGATAGGGCAAATGTCAGTGAGCGTTCCGATTTCAGTTCCATAGTGATTCGCCCAATGAGTCCTTGATATTTAGTCGTTTTCAGCCAATATTTTGGATTTTTGAAAATTTCACTTTTTTGTGAAAATATCCACTAAATGAGGGAATAATATGTAAGAGGGTACCCCAGGAGAGTTCCAATTGTGTGTGGGTAGAATATATATCCCACGGGGGTAAAATTGAAATAAGTTGAAAAAAAATTTTTTTGGACTTAGTCATCTTTCCGTCGTTTATCAGACTTTCAGATAGGTGAAATGTCAGTGAGCGTTCCGATTTCAGTTCCAGAGCTTTTCGCCCAATGAGTCCTTGATATTTAGTCGTTTTCAGCCAATATTTTGGATTTTTGAAAATTTCACCTTTTTTGTGAAAATATCCACTAAATGAGGGAATAATATGCGTGAGGGTACCCCAGGAGAGTTACAAATGTGTGTGGGTAGAATATATATCCCACTGGGGTAAAATTGAAAAAAGTTGAGAAAATTCTTTTTTGGACTTAGTCATTTTTCCGGCGTTTATCAGACTTTCAGATAGGGCAAATGTCAGTGAGCGTTCTGATTTCAGTTCCAGAGCGATTCGCCCAATGAGTCCTTGATATTTAGTCGTTTTCAGCCAATATTTAGGATTTTTGAAAATTTCACTTTTTTGTGAAAATATCCACTAGATGAGGGAATAATATGTGTGAGGGTACCCCAGGAGAGTTCCAAATGTGTGTGGGTAGAATATATATCCTACTGGGGTAAAATTGAAAATAATTGAAAAAAATTTTTTGTTGGACTTAGTCATTTTTCCGGCGTTTATCAGACTTTCAGATAGGGCAAATGTCAGTGAGCGTTCCGATTTCAGTTCCAGAGTGATTCGCCCAATGAGTCCTTGATATTTAGTCGTTTTCAGCCAATATTTTGGATTTTTGAAAATTTCACTTTTTTGTGAAAATATCCACTAAATGAGGGAATAATATGTAAGAGGGTACCCCAGGAGAGTTCCAATTGTGTGTGGGTAGAATATATATCCCACGGGGGTAAAATTGAAATAAGTTGAAAAAAAATTTTTTTGGACTTAGTCATTTTTCCGGCGTTTATCAGACTTTCAGATAGGGCAAATGTCAGGGAGCGTTCCGATTTCAGTTCCAGAGTGATTCGCCCAATGAGTCCTTGATATTTAGTCGTTTTCAGCCAATATTTTGGATTTTTGAAAATTTCACTTTTTTGTGAAAATATCCACTAAATGAGGGAATAATATGTGTGAGGGTACCCCAGGAGAGTTCCAAATGTGTGTGGGTAGAATATATATCCCACGGGGGTAAAATTGAAAAAAGTTGAAAAAATTTTTTTTTCGGAATTCGTCATCTTTACGGCGTTTATCAGACTTTCAGATAGGGGAAATGTCAGTGAGCATTCCGATTTCAGTTCCAGAGCGATTCTCCCAATGAGTCCTTGATATTTAGTCGTTTTCAGCCAATATTTTGGATTTTTGAAAATTTCACTTTTTTGTGAAAATATACACTAAATGAATGAATAATATGTGTGAGGGTACCCCAGGAGAGTTCCAAATGTGTGTGGGTAGAATATATATCCCACGGCGGTAAAATTGAAAAAAGTTGAAAAACATTTTTTTTGGACTTAGTCATTTTTCCGGCGTTTATCAGACTTTCAGATAGGGCAAATGTCAGTGAGCGTTCTGATTTCAGTTCCAGAGCGATTCACCCAATGAGTCCTTGATATTTAGTCGTTTTCAGCCAATATTTTGGATTTTTGAAAATTTCACTTTTTTATGAAAATATCCACTAAATGAGGGAATAATATGTGTGAGGGTACCCCAGGACAGTTCCAAATGTGTGTGGGTAGAATAGATATCCCAATGGGGTAGAATTGAAAAAAGTTGAGAAATTTTTTTTGGGGACTTAGTCATTTTTCCGGCGTTTATCAGACTTTCAGATAGGGTAAATGTCAGTGAGCGTTCCGATTTCAGTTCCACAGTGACTCGCCCAATGAGTCCTTGATATTTAGTCGTTTTCAGCCAATATTTTGGATTTTTGAAAATTTAACTTTTTTGTGAAAATATCCACTAAATGAGGGAATAATATGTGTGAGGGTACCCCAGGAGAGTTCCAAATGTGTGTGGGTAGAATATATATCCCACGGTGGTGAAATTGATAAAAGTTGAAAAACTTTTTTTTTTGGACTTAGTCATTTTTCCGGCGTTTATCAGACTTTCAGTTAGGGCAAATGTCAGTGAGCGTTCTGATTTCAGTTCCAGAGCGATTCGCCCAATGAGTCCTTGATATTTAGTCGTTTTCAGCCAATATTTAGGATTTTTGAAAATTTCACTTTTTTGTGAAAATATCCACTAGATGAGGGAATAATATGTGTGAGGGTACCCCAGGAGAGTTCCAAATGTGTGTGGGTAGAATATATATCCCACTGGGGTAAAATTGAAAATAATTGAAAAAAATTTTTTGTTGGACTTAGTCATTTTTCCGGCGTTTATCAGACTTTCAGATAGGGCAAATGTCAGTGAGCGTTCCGATTTCAGTTCCAGAGTGATTCGCCCAATGAGTCCTTGATATTTAGTCGTTTTCAGCCAATATTTTGGATTTTTGAAAATTTCACTTTTTTGTGAAAATATCCACTAAATGAGGGAATAATATGTAAGAGGGTACCCCAGGAGAGTTCCAATTGTGTGTGGGTAGAATATATATCCCACGGGGGTAAAATTGAAATAAGTTGAAAAAAAATTTTTTTGGACTTAGTCATCTTTCCGTCGTTTATCAGACTTTCAGATAGGTGAAATGTCAGTGAGCGTTCCGATTTCAGTTCCAGAGCTTTTCGCCCAATGAGTCCTTGATATTTAGTCGTTTTCAGCCAATATTTTGGATTTTTGAAAATTTCACCTTTTTTGTGAAAATATCCACTAAATGAGGGAATAATATGCGTGAGGGTACCCCAGGAGAGTTACAAATGTGTGTGGGTAGAATATATATCCCACTGGGGTAAAATTGAAAAAAGTTGAGAAAATTCTTTTTTGGACTTAGTCATTTTTCCGGCGTTTATCAGACTTTCAGATAGGGCAAATGTCAGTGAGCGTTCTGATTTCAGTTCCAGAGCGATTCGCCCAATGAGTCCTTGATATTTAGTCGTTTTCAGCCAATATTTAGGATTTTTGAAAATTTCACTTTTTTGTGAAAATATCCACTAGATGAGGGAATAATATGTGTGAGGGTACCCCAGGAGAGTTCCAAATGTGTGTGGGTAGAATATATATCCCACTGGGGTAAAATTGAAAATAATTGAAAAAAATTTTTTGTTGGACTTAGTCATTTTTCCGGCGTTTATCAGACTTTCAGATAGGGCAAATGTCAGTGAGCGTTCCGATTTCAGTTCCAGAGTGATTCGCCCAATGAGTCCTTGATATTTAGTCGTTTTCAGCCAATATTTTGGATTTTTGAAAATTTCACTTTTTTGTGAAAATATCCACTAAATGAGGGAATAATATGTAAGAGGGTACCCCAGGAGAGTTCCAATTGTGTGTGGGTAGAATATATATCCCACAAGGGGTAAAATTGAAATAAGTTGAAAAAAAATTTTTTTGGACTTAGTCATCTTTCCGTCGTTTATCAGACTTTCAGATAGGTGAAATGTCAGTGAGCGTTCCGATTTCAGTTCCAGAGCCTTTCGCCCAATGAGTCCTTGATATTTAGTCGTTTTCAGCCAATATTTTGGATTTTTGAAAATTTCACCTTTTTTGTGAAAATATCCACTAAATGAGGGAATAATATGCGTGAGGGTACCCCAGGAGAGTTACAAATGTGTGTGGGTAGAATATATATCCCACTGGGGTAAAATTGAAAAAAGTTGAGAAAATTATTTTTTGGACTTAGTCATTTTTCCGGCGTTTATCAGACTTTCAGATAGGGCAAATGTCAGTGAGCGTTCTGATTTCAGTTCCAGAGCGATTCGCCCAATGAGTCCTTGATATTTAGTCGTTTTCAGCCAATATTTTGGATTTTTGAAAATTTCACTTTTTTGTGAAAATATCCACTAAATGAGGGAATAATATGTGTGAGGGTACCCCAGGAGAGTTCCAAATGTGTGTGGGTAGAATATATGTCCCACGGGTGTAAAATTGAAAACAATTGAAAAATATTTTTTTTTGGACTTAGTCATTTTTCCGGCGTTTATCAGACTTTCAATAGGGCAAATGTCAGTGAGCGTTCTGATTTCAGTTCCAGAGCGATTCGCCCAATGAGTCCTTGATATTTAGTCGTTTTCAGCCAATATTTTGGATTTTGGAAAATTTCACTTTTTTGTGAAAATATCCACTAGATGAGGGAATAATATGTGTGAGGGTACCCCAGGAGAGTTCCAAATGTGTGTGGGTAGAATATATATCCCACTGGGGTAAAATTGAAAAAAGTTGAGAAAATTCTTTTTTGGATTTAGTCATTTTTCCGGCGCTTATCAGACTTTCAGATAGGGCAAATGTCAGTGAGCATTCCGATTTCAGTTCCAGATCGATACGCCCAATGAGTCCTTGATATTTAGTCGTTTTCAGCCAATATTTTGGATTTTTGAAAATTTCACTTTTGTGAAAATATCCACTAAATGAGTGAATAATATGTGTGAGGGTACCCCAGGAGAGTTCCAAATGTGTGTGGGTAGAATATATATCCCACGGCGGTAAAATTGAAAAAAGTTGAAAAACATTTTTTTTTGGACTTAGTCATTTTTCCGGCGTTTATCAGACTTTCAGATAGGGCAAATGTCAGTGAGCGTTCCGATTTCAGTTCCAGAGTGATTCACCCAATGAGTCTTTGATATTTAGTCGTTTTCAGCCAATATTTTGGATTTTTGAAAATTTCACTTTTTTGTGAAAATATCCACTAAATGAGGGAATAATATGTGTGAGAGTACCCCAGGAGAGTTCCAAATGTGTGTGGGTAGAATATATATCCCACGGGGGTAAAATTGAAAAAAGTTGAAAAAATTTTTTTTTCGGAATTCGTCATCTTTACGGCGTTTATCAGACTTTCAGATAGGGGAAATGTCAGTGAGCATTCCGATTTCAGTTCCAGAGCGATTCTCCCAATGAGTCCTTGATATTTAGTCGTTTTCAGCCAATATTTTGGATTTTTGAAAATTTCACTTTTTTGTGAAAATATACACTAAATGAATGAATAATATGTGTGAGGGTACCCCAGGAGAGTTCCAAATGTGTGTGGGTAGAATATATATCCCACGGCGGTAAAATTGAAAAAAGTTGAAAAACATTTTTTTTGGACTTAGTCATTTTTCCGGCGTTTATCAGACTTTCAGATAGGGCAAATGTCAGTGAGCGTTCTGATTTCAGTTCCAGAGCGATTCACCCAATGAGTCCTTGATATTTAGTCGTTTTCAGCCGATATTTTGGATTTTTGAAAATTTCACTTTTTTATGAAAATATCCACTAAATGAGGGAATAATATGTGTGAGGGTACCCCAGGACAGTTCCAAATGTGTGTGGGTAGAATAGATATCCCAATGGGGTAGAATTGAAAAAAGTTGAGAAATTTTTTTTGGGGACTTAGTCATTTTTCCGGCGTTTATCAGACTTTCAGATAGGGTAAATGTCAGTGAGCTTTCCGATTTCAGTTCCACAGTGACTCGCCCAATGAGTCCTTGATATTTAGTCGTTTTCAGCCAATATTTTGGATTTTTGAAAATTTAACTTTTTTGTGAAAATATCCACTAAATGAGGGAATAATATGTGTGAGGGTACCCCAGGAGAGTTCCAAATGTGTGTGGGTAGAATATATATCCCACGGTGGTAAAATTGAAAAAAGTTGAAAAACATTTTTTTTTGGACTTAGTCATTTTTCCGGCGTTTATCAGACTTTCAGTTAGGGCAAATGTCAGTGAGCGTTCTGATTTCAGTTCCAGAGCGATTCGCCCAATGAGTCCTTGATATTTTGTCGTTTTCAGCCAATATTTAGGATTTTTGAAAATTTCACTTTTTTGTGAAAATATCCACTAGATGAGGGAATAATATGTGTGAGGGTACCCCAGGAGAGTTCCAAATGTGTGTGGGTAGAATATATATCCCACTGAGGTAAAATTTAAAAAAGTTGAGAAAATTTTTCTTTGGACTTAGTCATTTTTCCGGCATTTATCATACTTTCAGATAGGGCAAATGTCAGTGAGCATTCCGATTTCAGTTCCAGAGTGATTCTCCCAATGAGTCCTTGATATTTAGTCGTTTTCAGCCAATATTTTGGATTTTTGAAAATTTCACTTTTGTGAAAATATCCACTAAATGAGTGAATAATATGTGTGAGGGTACCCCAGGAGAGTTCCAAATGTGTGTGGGTAGAATATATATCCCACGGGGGTAAAATTGAAATAAGTTGAAAAAAATTTTTTTTGGACTTAGTCATCTTTCCGTCGTTTATCAGACTTTCAGATAGGTGAAATGTCAGTGAGCGTTCCGATTTCAGTTCCAGAGCCTTTCGCCCAATGAGTCCTTGATATTTAGTCGTTTTCAGCCAATATTTTGGATTTTTGAAAATTTCACTTTTTTGTGAAAATATCCACTAAATGAGGGAATAATATGTGTGAGGGTACCCCAGGAGAGTTCCAAATGTGTGTGGGTAGAATATATATCCCACTGAGGCAAAATTTAAAAAAGTTGAGAAAATTTTTCTTTGGACTTAGTCATTTTTCTGGCATTTATCATACTTTCAGATAGGGCAAATGTCAGTGAGCATTCCGATTTCAGTTCCAGAGTGATTCCTCAATGAGTCCTTGATATTTAGTCGTTTTCAGCCAATATTTTGGATTTTTGAAAATTTCATTTTTTTGTGAAAATATCCACTAAATGAGGGAATAATATGTCTGAGGGTACCCCAGGAGAGTTCCAAATGTGTGTGGGTAGAATATATATCCCACTGGGGTAAAATTGAAAAAAGTTGAGAAAATTCTTTTTTGGACTTAGTCATTTTTCCGGCGTTTATCAGACTTTCAGATAGGGCAAATGTCAGTGAGCGTTCCCATTTCAGTTCCAGAGCAATTCGCCCAATGAGTCCTTGATATTTAGTCGTTTTCAGCCAATATTTTGGATTTTTGAAAATTTTACTTTTTTGTGAAAATATCCACTAAATGAGGGAATAATATGTGTGATGGTACCCCAGGAGAGTTCCAAATGTGTGTGGGTAGAATATATATCCCACTGGGGTAAAATTGAAAAAAGTTGATACATTTTTTTTTTTGGACTTAGTCATCTTTCCGGCGTTTATCAGACTTTCAGATAGGGAAAATATCAGTGAGCGTTCCGATTTCAGTTCCAGAGCGATTCGCCCAATGAGTCCATGATATTTAGTCGTTTTCAGCCAATATTTTGGATTTTGGAAAATTTCACTTTTTTGTGAAAATATCCACTAAATGAGGGAATAATATGTGTGAGGGTACCCCAGGAGAGTTCCAAATGTGTGTGGGTAGAATATATATCCCACTGGGGTAAAATTGAAAAAAGTTGAGAAAATTCTTTTTTGGACTTAGTCATTTTTCGGGCGTTTTTCAGACTTTCAGTTAGGGCAAATGTCTGTGAGCGTTCCAATTTCAGTTCCAGAGTGATTCGCTCAATGAGTCCTTGATATTTAGTCGTTTTCAGCCAATATTTTGGATTTTGGAAATTTCACCTTTTTTGTGAAAATATCCACTAAATGAGGGAATAATATGTGTGAGCGTACCCCAGGAGAGTTCCAAATGTGTGTGGGTAGAATATATATCCCACTGGGGTAAAATTGAAAACAGTTGAGAAAATTCTTTTTTGGACTTAGTCATTTTTCTGGCGTTTATCAGACTTTAAGATAGGGCAAATGGCAGTGAGCGTTCCGATTTCAGTTCCAGAGCGATTCGCCCAATGAGTCCTTGATATTTAGTCGTTTTCAGCCAATATTTTGGATTTTTGAAAATTTCACTTTTTTGTGAAAATATCCACTAAATGAGGGAATAATATGTCTGAGGGTACCCCAGGAGAGTTCCAAATGTGTGTGGGTAGAATATATATCCCACTGGGGTAAAATTGAAAAAAGTTGAGAAAATTCTTTTTTGGACTTAGTCATTTTTCCGGCGTTTATCAGACTTTCAGATAGGGCAAATGTCAGTGAGCGTTCTGATTTCAGTTCCAGAGCGATTCGCCCAATGAGTCCTTGATATTTAGTCGTTTTCAGCCAATATTTTGGATTTTTGAAAATTTCACCTTTTTTGTGAAAATATCCACTAAATGAGGGAATAATATGCGTGAGGGTACCCCAGGAGAGTTACAAATGTGTGTGGGTAGAATATATATCCCACTGGGGTAAAATTGAAAAAAGTTGAGAAAATTCTTTTTTGGACTTAGTCATTTTTCCGGCGTTTATCAGACTTTCAGATAGGGCAAATGTCAGTGAGCGTTCTGATTTCAGTTCCAGAGCGATTCGCCCAATGAGTCCTTGATATTTAGTCGTTTTCAGCCAATATTTAGGATTTTTGAAAATTTCACTTTTTTGTGAAAATATCCACTAGATGAGGGAATAATATGTGTGAGGGTACCCCAGGAGAGTTCCAAATGTGTGTGGGTAGAATATATATCCCACTGGGGTAAAATTGAAAATAATTGAAAAAAATTTTTTGTTGGACTTAGTCATTTTTCCGGCGTTTATCAGACTTTCAGATAGGGCAAATGTCAGTGAGCGTTCCGATTTCAGTTCCAGAGTGATTCGCCCAATGAGTCCTTGATATTTAGTCGTTTTCAGCCAATATTTTGGATTTTTGAAAATTTCACTTTTTTGTGAAAATATCCACTAAATGAGGGAATAATATGTAAGAGGGTACCCCAGGAGAGTTCCAATTGTGTGTGGGTAGAATATATATCCCACGGGGGTAAAATTGAAATAAGTTGAAAAAAAATTTTTTTGGACTTAGTCATCTTTCCGTCGTTTATCAGACTTTCAGATAGGTGAAATGTCAGTGAGCGTTCCGATTTCAGTTCCAGAGCCTTTCGCCCAATGAGTCCTTGATATTTAGTCGTTTTCAGCCAATATTTTGGATTTTTGAAAATTTCACCTTTTTTGTGAAAATATCCACTAAATGAGGGAATAATATGCGTGAGGGTACCCCAGGAGAGTTACAAATGTGTGTGGGTAGAATATATATCCCACTGGGGTAAAATTGAAAAAAGTTGAGAAAATTCTTTTTTGGACTTAGTCATTTTTCCGGCGTTTATCAGACTTTCAGATAGGGCAAATGTCAGTGAGCGTTCTGATTTCAGTTCCAGAGCGATTCGCCCAATGAGTCCTTGATATTTAGTCGTTTTCAGCCAATATTTTGGATTTTTGAAAATTTCACTTTTTTGTGAAAATATCCACTAAATGAGGGAATAATATGTGTGAGGGTACCCCAGGAGAGTTCCAAATGTGTGTGGGTAGAATATATGTCCCACGGGTGTAAAATTGAAAACAATTGAAAAATATTTTTTTTTGGACTTAGTCATTTTTCCGGCGTTTATCAGACTTTCAATAGGGCAAATGTCAGTGAGCGTTCTGATTTCAGTTCCAGAGCGATTCGCCCAATGAGTCCTTGATATTTAGTCGTTTTCAGCCAATATTTTGGATTTTGGAAAATTTCACTTTTTTGTGAAAATATCCACTAGATGAGGGAATAATATGTGTGAGGGTACCCCAGGAGAGTTCCAAATGTGTGTGGGTAGAATATATATCCCACTGGGGTAAAATTGAAAAAAGTTGAGAAAATTCTTTTTTGGATTTAGTCATTTTTCCGGCGCTTATCAGACTTTCAGATAGGGCAAATGTCAGTGAGCATTCCGATTTCAGTTCCAGATCGATACGCCCAATGAGTCCTTGATATTTAGTCGTTTTCAGCCAATATTTTGGATTTTTGAAAATTTCACTTTTGTGAAAATATCCACTAAATGAGTGAATAATATGTGTGAGGGTACCCCAGGAGAGTTCCAAATGTGTGTGGGTAGAATATATATCCCACGGCGGTAAAATTGAAAAAAGTTGAAAAACATTTTTTTTTGGACTTAGTCATTTTTCCGGCGTTTATCAGACTTTCAGATAGGGCAAATGTCAGTGAGCGTTCCGATTTCAGTTCCAGAGTGATTCACCCAATGAGTCTTTGATATTTAGTCGTTTTCAGCCAATATTTTGGATTTTTGAAAATTTCACTTTTTTGTGAAAATATCCACTAAATGAGGGAATAATATGTGTGAGGGTACCCCAGGAGAGTTCCAAATGTGTGTGGGTAGAATATATATCCCACGGGGGTAAAATTGAAAAAAGTTGAAAAAATTTTTTTTTCGGAATTCGTCATCTTTACGGCGTTTATCAGACTTTCAGATAGGGGAAATGTCAGTGAGCATTCCGATTTCAGTTCCAGAGCGATTCTCCCAATGAGTCCTTGATATTTAGTCGTTTTCAGCCAATATTTTGGATTTTTGAAAATTTCACTTTTTTGTGAAAATATACACTAAATGAATGAATAATATGTGTGAGGGTACCCCAGGAGAGTTCCAAATGTGTGTGGGTAGAATATATATCCCACGGCGGTAAAATTGAAAAAAGTTGAAAAACATTTTTTTTGGACTTAGTCATTTTTCCGGCGTTTATCAGACTTTCAGATAGGGCAAATGTCAGTGAGCGTTCTGATTTCAGTTCCAGAGCGATTCACCCAATGAGTCCTTGATATTTAGTCGTTTTCAGCCGATATTTTGGATTTTTGAAAATTTCACTTTTTTATGAAAATATCCACTAAATGAGGGAATAATATGTGTGAGGGTACCCCAGGACAGTTCCAAATGTGTGTGGGTAGAATAGATATCCCAATGGGGTAGAATTGAAAAAAGTTGAGAAATTTTTTTTGGGGACTTAGTCATTTTTCCGGCGTTTATCAGACTTTCAGATAGGGTAAATGTCAGTGAGCTTTCCGATTTCAGTTCCACAGTGACTCGCCCAATGAGTCCTTGATATTTAGTCGTTTTCAGCCAATATTTTGGATTTTTGAAAATTTAACTTTTTTGTGAAAATATCCACTAAATGAGGGAATAATATGTGTGAGGGTACCCCAGGAGAGTTCCAAATGTGTGTGGGTAGAATATATATCCCACGGTGGTAAAATTGAAAAAAGTTGAAAAACATTTTTTTTTGGACTTAGTCATTTTTCCGGCGTTTATCAGACTTTCAGTTAGGGCAAATGTCAGTGAGCGTTCTGATTTCAGTTCCAGAGCGATTCGCCCAATGAGTCCTTGATATTTTGTCGTTTTCAGCCAATATTTAGGATTTTTGAAAATTTCACTTTTTTGTGAAAATATCCACTAGATGAGGGAATAATATGTGTGAGGGTACCCCAGGAGAGTTCCAAATGTGTGTGGGTAGAATATATATCCCACTGAGGTAAAATTTAAAAAAGTTGAGAAAATTTTTCTTTGGACTTAGTCATTTTTCCGGCATTTATCATACTTTCAGATAGGGCAAATGTCAGTGAGCATTCCGATTTCAGTTCCAGAGTGATTCTCCCAATGAGTCCTTGATATTTAGTCGTTTTCAGCCAATATTTTGGATTTTTGAAAATTTCACTTTTGTGAAAATATCCACTAAATGAGTGAATAATATGTGTGAGGGTACCCCAGGAGAGTTCCAAATGTGTGTGGGTAGAATATATATCCCACGGGGGTAAAATTGAAATAAGTTGAAAAAAATTTTTTTTGGACTTAGTCATCTTTCCGTCGTTTATCAGACTTTCAGATAGGTGAAATGTCAGTGAGCGTTCCGATTTCAGTTCCAGAGCCTTTCGCCCAATGAGTCCTTGATATTTAGTCGTTTTCAGCCAATATTTTGGATTTTTGAAAATTTCACTTTTTTGTGAAAATATCCACTAAATGAGGGAATAATATGTGTGAGGGTACCCCAGGAGAGTTCCAAATGTGTGTGGGTAGAATATATATCCCACTGAGGCAAAATTTAAAAAAGTTGAGAAAATTTTTCTTTGGACTTAGTCATTTTTCTGGCATTTATCATACTTTCAGATAGGGCAAATGTCAGTGAGCATTCCGATTTCAGTTCCAGAGTGATTCCTCAATGAGTCCTTGATATTTAGTCGTTTTCAGCCAATATTTTGGATTTTTGAAAATTTCATTTTTTTGTGAAAATATCCACTAAATGAGGGAATAATATGTCTGAGGGTACCCCAGGAGAGTTCCAAATGTGTGTGGGTAGAATATATATCCCACTGGGGTAAAATTGAAAAAAGTTGAGAAAATTCTTTTTTGGACTTAGTCATTTTTCCGGCGTTTATCAGACTTTCAGATAGGGCAAATGTCAGTGAGCGTTCCCATTTCAGTTCCAGAGCAATTCGCCCAATGAGTCCTTGATATTTAGTCGTTTTCAGCCAATATTTTGGATTTTTGAAAATTTTACTTTTTTGTGAAAATATCCACTAAATGAGGGAATAATATGTGTGATGGTACCCCAGGAGAGTTCCAAATGTGTGTGGGTAGAATATATATCCCACTGGGGTAAAATTGAAAAAAGTTGATACATTTTTTTTTTTGGACTTAGTCATCTTTCCGGCGTTTATCAGACTTTCAGATAGGGAAAATATCAGTGAGCGTTCCGATTTCAGTTCCAGAGCGATTCGCCCAATGAGTCCATGATATTTAGTCGTTTTCAGCCAATATTTTGGATTTTGGAAAATTTCACTTTTTTGTGAAAATATCCACTAAATGAGGGAATAATATGTGTGAGGGTACCCCAGGAGAGTTCCAAATGTGTGTGGGTAGAATATATATCCCACTGGGGTAAAATTGAAAAAAGTTGAGAAAATTCTTTTTTGGACTTAGTCATTTTTCGGGCGTTTTTCAGACTTTCAGTTAGGGCAAATGTCTGTGAGCGTTCCAATTTCAGTTCCAGAGTGATTCGCTCAATGAGTCCTTGATATTTAGTCGTTTTCAGCCAATATTTTGGATTTTGGAAATTTCACCTTTTTTGTGAAAATATCCACTAAATGAGGGAATAATATGTGTGAGCGTACCCCAGGAGAGTTCCAAATGTGTGTGGGTAGAATATATATCCCACTGGGGTAAAATTGAAAACAGTTGAGAAAATTCTTTTTTGGACTTAGTCATTTTTCTGGCGTTTATCAGACTTTAAGATAGGGCAAATGGCAGTGAGCGTTCCGATTTCAGTTCCAGAGCGATTCGCCCAATGAGTCCTTGATATTTAGTCGTTTTCAGCCAATATTTTGGATTTTTGAAAATTTCACTTTTTTGTGAAAATATCCACTAAATGAGGGAATAATATGTCTGAGGGTACCCCAGGAGAGTTCCAAATGTGTGTGGGTAGAATATATATCCCACTGGGGTAAAATTGAAAAAAGTTGAGAAAATTCTTTTTTGGACTTAGTCATTTTTCCGGCGTTTATCAGACTTTCAGATAGGGCAAATATCAGTGAGTGTTCCCATTTCAGTTCCAGAGCAATTCGCCCAATGAGTCCTTGATATTTAGTCGTTTTCAGCCAATATTTTGGATTTTTGAAAATTTTACTTTTTTGTGAAAATATCCACTAAATGAGGGAATAATATGTGTGAGGGTACCCCAGGAGAGTTCCAAATGTGTGTGGGTAGAATATATATCCCACTTGGGTAAAATTGAAAAAAGTTGAGAAAATTCTTTTTTGGACTTAGTCATTTTTCCGGCGTTTATCAGACTTTCAGATAGGGCAAATATGAGTGAGCGTTCCGATTTCAGTTTCCAGAGCGATTCGCCCAATGAGTCCTTGATATTTAGTCGTTTTCAGCCAATATTTTGGAGTTTTGAAAATTTCACTTTTTTGTGAAAATATCCACTAAATGAGGGAATTCTATGTGTGAGGGTACCCCAGGAGAGTTCCAAATGTGTGTGGGTAGAATATATATCCCACGGGGGTAAAATTGAAAAAAGTTGAAAAAAATTTTTTTTTGGACTTAGTCATTTTTCCGGCGTTTATCAGACTTTCAGATAGGGCAAATGTCAGTGAGCGTTCTGATTTCAGTTCCAGAGCGATTCGCCCAATGAGTCCTTGATATTTAGTCGTTTTCAGCCAATATTTTGGATTTTTGAAAATTTCACTTTTTTGTGAAAATATCCACTAAATGAGGGAATAATATGTATGAGGGTACCCCAGGAGAGTTCCAAATGTGTGTGGGTAGAATATACATCCCACTGAGGTAAAATTTAAAAAAGTTGAGAAAATTTTTCTTTGGACTTAGTCATTTTTCCGGCATTTCTCATACTTTCAGATAGGGCAAATGTCAGTGAGCATTCCGATTTCAGTTCCAGAGTGATTCTCCCAATGAGTCCTTGATATTTAGTCGTTTTCAGCCAATATTTTGGATTTTTGAAAATTTCACTTTTGTGAAAATATCCACTAAATGAGTGAATAATATGTGTGAGGGTACCCCAGGAGAGTTCCAAATGTGTGTGGGTAGAATATGTATCCCACGGGGGTAAAATTGAAAAAAGTTGAAACATTTTTTTTTTTGGACTTAGTCATCTTTCCGGCGTTTATCAGACTTTCAGATAGGGAAAATATCAGTGAGCGTTCCGATTTCAGTTCCAGAGCGATTCGCCCAATGAGTCCTTGATATGTAGTCGTTTTCAGCCAATATTTTGGATTTTGGAAAATTTCACTTTTTTGTGAAAATATCCACTAAATGAGGGAATAATATGTGTGAGGGTACCCCAGGAGAGTTCCAAATGTGTGTGGGTAGAATATATATCCCACGGGGGTAAAATTGAAATAAGTTGAAAAAAAATTTTTTTGGACTTAGTCATCTTTCCGTCGTTTATCAGACTTTCAGATAGGTGAAATGTCAGTGAGCGTTCCGATTTCAGTTCCAGAGCCTTTCGCCCAATGAGTCCTTGATATTTAGTCGTTTTCAGCCAATATTTTGGATTTTTGAAAATTTCACTTTTTTATGAAAATATCCACTAAATGAGGGAATAATATGTGTGAGGGTACCCCAGGAGAGTTCCAAATGTGTGTGGGTAGAATATATATCCCACTGGGGTAAAATTGAAAAAAGTTGAGAAAATTCTTTTGTGGACTTAGTCATTTTTCCGGCGTTTATCAGACTTTCAGATAGGGCAAATGTCAGTGAGCGTTCCGATTTCAGTTCCAGAGCGATTCGCCCAATGAGTCCTTGATATTTAGTCGTTTTCAGCCAATATTTTGGATTTTTGAAAATTTCACTTTTTTGTGAAAATATCCACTAAATGAGGGAATAATATGTGTGAGCGTACCCCAGGAGAGTTCCAAATGTGTGTGGGTAGAATATATATCCCACTGGGGTAAAATTGAAAAAAGTTGAGAAAATTCTTTTTTGGACTTAGTCATTTTTCTGGCGTTTATCAGACTTTCAGATAGGGCAAATGTCAGTGAGCGTTCCGATTTCAGTTCCAGAGCGATTCGCCCAATGAGTCCTTGATATTTAGTCGTTTTCAGCCAATATTTTGGATTTTTGAAAATTTTACTTTTTTGTGAAAATATCCACTAAATGAGGGAATAATATGTGTGAGGGTACCCCAGGAGAGTTCCAAATGTGTGTGGGTAGAATATATATCCCACTGGGGTAAAATTGAAAAAAGTTGAGAAAATTCTTTTTTGGACTTAGTTATTTTTCCGGCGTTTATCAGACTTTCAGATAGGGCAAATGTCAGTGAGTGTTCCCATTTCAGTTCCAAAGCAATTCGCCCAATGAGTCCTTGATATTTAGTCGTTTTCAGCCAATATTTTGGATTTTTGAAAATTTCACTTTTTTGTGAAAATATCCACTAAATGAGGGAATAATATGTCTGAGGGTACCCCAGGAGAGTTCCAAATGTGTGTGGGTAGAATATATATCCCACTGGGGTAAAATTGAAAAAAGTTGAGAAAATTCTTTTTTGGACTTAGTCATTTTTCCGGCGTTTATCAGACTTACAGATAGGGCAAATATGAGTGAGCGTTCCGATTTCAGTTCCAGAGCGATTCGCCCAATGAGTCCTTGATATTTAGTCGTTTTCAGCCAATATTTTGGAGTTTTGAAAATTTCACTTTTTTGTGAAAATATCCACTAAATGAGGGAATTCTATGTGTGAGGGTACCCCAGGAGAGTTCCAAATGTGTGTGGGTAGAATATATATCCCACGGGGGTAAAATTGAAAAAAGTTGAAAAAAAATTTTTTTTGGACTTAGTCATTTTGCCGGCGTTTATCAGACTTTCAGATAGGGCAAATGTCAGTGAGCGTTCTGATTTCAGTTCCAGAGCGATTCGCCCAATGAGTCCTTGATATTTAGTCGTTTTCAGCCAATATTTTGGATTTTTGAAAATTTCACTTTTTTGTGAAAATATCCACTAAATGAGGGAATAATATGTATGAGGGTACCCCAGGAGAGTTCCAAATGTGTGTGGGTAGAATATACATCCCACTGAGGTAAAATTTAAAAAAGTTGAGAAAATTTTTCTTTGGACTTAGTCATTTTTCCGGCATTTATCATACTTTCAGATAGGGCAAATGTCAGTGAGCATTCCGATTTCAGTTCCAGAGTGATTCTCCCAATGAGTCCTTGATATTTAGTCGTTTTCAGCCAATATTTTGGATTTTTGAAAATTTCACTTTTGTGAAAATATCCACTAAATGAGTGAATAATATGTGTGAGGGTACCCCAGGAGAGTTCCAAATGTGGGTGGGTAGAATATGTATCCCACGGGGGTAAAATTGAAAAAAGTTGAAACATTTTTTTTTTTGGACTTAGTCATCTTTCCGGCGTTTATCAGACTTTCAGATAGGGAAAATATCAGTGAGCGTTCCGATTTCAGTTCCAGAGCGATTCGCCCAATGAGTCCTTGATATGTAGTCGTTTTCAGCCAATATTTTGGATTTTGGAAAATTTCACTTTTTTGTGAAAATATCCACTAAATGAGGGAATAATATGTGTGAGGGTACCCCAGGAGAGTTCCAAATGTGTGTGGGTAGAATATATATCCCACGGGGGTAAAATTGAAATAAGTTGAAAAAAAATTTTTTTGGACTTAGTCATCTTTCCGTCGTTTATCAGACTTTCAGATAGGTGAAATGTCAGTGAGCGTTCCGATTTCAGTTCCAGAGCCTTTCGCCCAATGAGTCCTTGATATTTAGTCGTTTTCAGCCAATATTTTGGATTTTTGAAAATTTCACTTTTTTGTGAAAATATCCACTAAATGAGGGAATAATATGTGTGAGGGTACCCCAGGAGAGTTCCAAATGTGTGTGGGTAGAATATATATCCCACTGGGGTAAAATTGAAAAAAGTTGAGAAAATTCTTTTGTGGACTTAGTCATTTTTCCGGCGTTTATCAGACTTTCAGATAGGGCAAATGTCAGTGAGCGTTCCGATTTCAGTTCCAGAGCGATTCGCCCAATGAGTCCTTGATATTTAGTCGTTTTCAGCCAATATTTTGGATTTTTGAAAATTTCACTTTTTTGTGAAAATATCCACTAAATGAGGGAATAATATGTGTGAGCGTACCCCAGGAGAGTTCCAAATGTGTGTGGGTAGAATATATATCCCACTGGGGTAAAATTGAAAAAAGTTGAGAAAATTCTTTTTTGGACTTAGTCATTTTTCTGGCGTTTATCAGACTTTCAGATAGGGCAAATGTCAGTGAGCGTTCCGATTTCAGTTCCAGAGCGATTCGCCCAATGAGTCCTTGATATTTAGTCGTTTTCAGCCAATATTTTGGATTTTTGAAAATTTCACTTTTTTGTGAAAATATCCACTAAATGAGGGAATAATATGTCTGAGGGTACCCCAGGAGAGTTCCAAATGTGTGTGGGTAGAATATATATCCCACTGGGGTAAAATTGAAAAAAGTTGAGAAAATTCTTTTTTGGACTTAGTCATTTTTCCGGCGTTTATCAGACTTTCAGATAGGGCAAATGTCAGTGAGTGTTCCCATTTCAGTTCCAGAGCAATTCGCCCAATGAGTCCTTGATATTTAGTCGTTTTCAGCCAATATTTTGGATTTTTGAAAATTTTACTTTTTTGTGAAAATATCCACTAAATGAGGGAATAATATGTGTGAGGGTACCCCAGGAGAGTTCCAAATGTGTGTGGGTAGAATATATATCCCACGGGGGTAAAATTGAAAAAATTTGAAAAAAAATTTTTTTAGACTTAGTCATCTTTCCGGCGTTTATCAGACTTTCAGATAGGGCAAATGTCAGTGAGCGTTCTGATTTCAGTTCCAGAGCCTTTCGCCCAATGAGTCCGTGATATTTAGTCATTTTCAGCCACTATTTTGGATTTTTGAAAATTTCACTTTTTTGTGAAAATATTCACTAAATGAGGGAATAATATGTGTGAGGGTACCCCAGGAGAGTTCCAAATGTTTGTGGGTAGAATATATATCCCACGGGGGTAAAATTAAAAAAAGTTGAAAAAAAATTTTTTGGGGATTTTGTCATTTTTCCGGCGTTTATCAGACTTTCAGATAGGGCAAATGTTAGTGAGCGTTCCAATTTCAGTTCCAGAGTGATTCGCCCAATGAGTCCTTGATATTTAGTCGTTTTCAGCCAATATTTTGGATTTTTGAAAATTTCACTTTTTTGTGAAAATATCCACTAGATGAGGGAATAATATGTGTGAGGGTACCCAAGGAGAGTTCCAAATGTGTGTGGGTAGAATATATATCCCACGGGGGTAAAATTGAAAAAATTTGAAAAAAAATTTTTTTAGACTTAGTCATCTTTCCGGCGTTTATCAGACTTTCAGATAGGGCAAATGTCAGTGAGCGTTCCGATTTCAGTTCCAGAGCGATTCGCCCTATGAGTCCTTGATATTTAGTCGTTTTCAGCCAATATTTTGGATTTTTGAAAATTTCACTTTTTTGTGAAAATATCCACTAAATGAGGGAATAATATGTCTGAGGGTACCCCAGGAGAGTTCCAAATGTGTGTGGGTAGAATATATATCCCACTGGGGTAAAATTGAAAAAAGTTGAGAAAATTCTTTTTTGGACTTAGTCATTTTTCAGGCGTTTTTCAGACTTTCAGTTAGGGCAAATGTCTGTGAGCGTTCCGATTTCAGTTCCAGAGTGATTCGCTCAATGAGTCCTTGATATTTTGTCGTTTTCAGCCAATATTTTGGATTTTTGAAAATTTCACCTTTTTTGTGAAAATATCCTCTAAATGAGGGAATAATATGTGTGAGCGTACTCCAGGAGAGTTCCAAATGTGTGTGGGTAGAATATATATCCCACTGGGGTAAAATTGAAAAAAGTTGAGAAAATTCTTTTTTGGACTTAGTCATTTTTCTGGCGTTTATCAGACTTTCAGATAGGGCAAATGTCAGTGAGCGTTCCGATTTCAGTTCCAGAGCGATTCGCCCAATGAGTCCTTGATATTTAGTCGTTTTCAGCCAATATTTTGGATTTTTGAAAATTTCACTTTTTTGTGAAAATATCCACTAAATGAGGGAATAATATGTGTGAGGGTACCCCAGGAGAGTTCCAAATGTGTGTGGGTAGAATATATATCCCACGGGGGTAAAATTGAAAAAATTTGAAAAAAAATTTTTTTAGACTTAGTCATCTTTCCGGCGTTTATCAGACTTTCAGATAGGGCAAATGTCAGTGAGCGTTCCGATTTCAGTTCCAGAGCCTTTCGCCCAATGAGTCCGTGATATTTAGTCATTTTCAGCCACTATTTTGGATTTTTGAAAATTTCACTTTTTTGTGAAAATATTCACTAAATGAGGGAATAATATGTGTGAGGGTACCCCAGGAGAGTTCCAAATGTTTGTGGGTAGAATATATATCCCACGGGGGTAAAATTAAAAAAAGTTGAAAAAAAATTTTTTTGGGACTTTGTCATTTTTCCGGCGTTTATCAGACTTTCAGATAAGGGCAAATGTTAGTGAGCGTTCCAATTTCAGTTCCAGAGTGATTCGCCCAATGAGTCCTTGATATTTAGTCGTTTTCAGCCAATATTTTGGATTTTTGAAAATTTCACTTTTTTGTGAAAATATCCACTAAATGAGGGAATAATATGTGTGAGGGTACCCCAGGAGAGTTCCAAATGTGTGTGGGTAGAATATATATCCCACTGGGGTAAAATTGAAAAAAGTTGAGAAAATTCTTTTTTGGACTTAGTCATTTTTCCGGCGTTTATCAGACTTTCAGATAGGGCAAATATCAGTGAGCGTTCCGATTTCAGTTCCAGAGCGATTCGCCCAATGAGTCCTTGATATTTAGTCGTTTTCAGCCAATATTTTGGATTTTTGAAAATTTCACTTTTTTGTGAAAATATCCACTAGATGAGGGAATAATATGTGTGAGGGTACCCCAGGAGAGTTCCAAATGTGTGTGGGTAGAATATATATCCCACGGGGGTAAAATTGAAAAAAGTTGAGAAAATTCTTTTTTGGACTTAGTCATTTTTCCGGCGTTTATCAGACTTTCAGATAGGGAAAATATCAGTGAGCGTTCCGATTTCAGTTCCAGAGCGATTCGCCCAATGAGTCCTTGATATTTAGTCGTTTTCAGCCAATATTTTGGATTTTTGAAAATTTCACTTTTTTGTGAAAATATCCACTAAATGAGGGAATAATATGTGTGAGGGTACCCCAGGAGAGTTCCAAATGTGTGTGGGTAGAATATATATCCCACGGGGGTAAAATTGAAAAAACTTGAAAAAAATTTTTTTTTGGACTTAGTCATTTTGCCGGCGTTTATCAGACTTTCAGATAGGGCAAATGTCAGTGAGCGTTCTGATTTCAGTTCCAGAGCGATTCGCCCAATGAGTCCTTGATATTTAGTCGTTTTCAGCCAATATTTTGGATTTTTGAAAATTTCACTTTTTTGTGAAAATATCCACTAAATGAGGGAATAATATGTGTGATGGTACCCCAGGAGAGTTCCAAATGTGTGTGGGTAGAATATATGTCCCACGGGTGTAAAATTGAAAAAAATTGAAAAAAATTTTTTTTTTGGACTTAGTCATTTTTCCGGCGTTTATCAGACTTTCAATAGGGCAAATGTCAGTGAGCGTTCTGATTTCAGTTCCAGAGCGATTCGCCCAATGAGTCCTTGATATTTAGTCGTTTTCAGCCAATATTTTGGATTTTTGAAAATTTCACTTTTTTGTGAAAATATCCACTAGATGAGGGAATAATATGTGTGAGGGTACCCCAGGAGAGTTCCAAATGTGTGTGGGTAGAATATATATCCCACGGGGGTAAAATTGAAAAAATTTGAAAAAAAATTTTTTTAGACTTAGTCATCATTCCGGCGTTTATCAGACTTTCAGATAGGGGAAATGTCAGTGAGCGTTCCGATTTCAGTTCCAGAGCGATTCGCCCAATGAGTCCTTGATATTTAGTCGTTTTCAGCCAATATTTTGGATTTTTGAAAATTTCACTTTTTTGTGAAAATATCCACTAAATGAGGGAATAATATGTGTGAGGGTACCCCAGGAGAGTTCCAAATGTGTGCGGGTAGAATATATATCCCACGGGGGTAAAATTGAAAAAATTTGAAAAAAAATTTTTTTAGACATAGTCATCTTTCCGGCGTTTATCAGACTTTCAGATAGGGGAAATGTCAGTGAGCGTTCTGATTTCAGTTCCAGAGCGATTCGCCCAATGAGTCCTTGATATTTAGTCGTTTTCAGCCAATATTTTGGATTTTTGAAAATTTCACTTTTTTATGAAAATATCCACTAAATGAGGGAATAATATGTGTGAGGGTACCCCAGGAGAGTTCCAAATGTGTGTGGGTAGAATATATATCCCACAGGGGTAAAATTGAAAAAAGTTGAAAAAAATTTTTTTTAGTCATAGTCATCTTTCCGGCGTTTATCTCGACTTTCAGATAGGGGAAATGTCAGTGAGCGTTCCGATTTCAGTTCCAGAGCGATTCGCCCAATGAGTCCTTGATATTTAGTCGTTTTCAGCCAATATTTTAGATTTTTGAAAATTTCACTTTTTTGTGAAAATATCCACTAAATGAGGGAATAATATTTGTGAGGGTACCCCAGGAGAGTTCCAAATGTGTGTGGCTAGAATATATATCCCACGGGGGTAAAATTGAAAAAAGGTGAAAAAATTTTTTTTGGGGATTTAGTCATTTTTCCGGCGTTTATCAGACTTTCAGATAGGGCAAATGTCAGTGAGCATTCCGATTTCAGTTCCAGAGTGATTCGCCCAATGAGTCCTTGATATTTAGTCGTTTTCAGCCAATATTTTGGATTTTTGAAAATTTCACTTTTTTGTGAAAATATCCACTAAATGAGGGAATAATATGTGTGAGGGTACCCCAGGAGAGTTCCAAATGTGTGAGGGTAGAATATATATCCCACTGGGGTAAAATTGAAAAAAGTTGAGAAAATTTTTTTTTGGACTTAGTCATTTTTCCGGCGTTTATCAGACTTTCAGATAGGGCAAATGTCAGTGAGCGTTCTGATTTCAGTTCCAGAGCCTTTCGCCCAATGAGTCCGTGATATTTAGTCATTTTCAGCCACTATTTTGGATTTTTGAAAATTTCACTTTTTTGTGAAAATATTCACTAAATGAGGGAATAATATGTGTGAGGGTACCCCAGGAGAGTTCCAAATGTTTGTGGGTAGAATATATATCCCATGGGGGTAAAATTGAAAAAAGTTTAAAAAAAATTTTTTTTGGACTTAGTCATTTTTCCGGCGTTTATCAGACTTTCAGATAGGGCAAATGTTAGTGAGCGTTCCAATTTCAGTTCCAGAGTGATTCGCCCAATGAGTCCTTGATATTTAGTCGTTTTCAGCCAATATTTTGGATTTTTGAAAATTTCACTTTTTTGTGAAAACATCCACTAAATGAGGGAATAATATGTGTGAGGGTACCCCAGGAGAGTTCCAAATGTGTGTGGGTAGAATATATATCCCACTGGGGTAAAATTGAAAAAAGTTGAGAAAATTATTTTTTGGACTTAGTCATTTTTCCGGCGTTTATCAGACTTTCAGATAGGGCAAATATCAGTGAGCGTTCCGATTTCAGTTCCAGAGCGATTCGCCCAATGAGTCCTTGATATTTAGTCGTTTTCAGCCAATATTTTGGATTTTTGAAAATTTCACTTTTTTGTGAAAATATCCACTAGATGAGGGAATAATATGTGTGAGGGTACCCCAGGAGAGTTCCAAATGTGTGTGGGTAGAATATATATCCCACGGCGGTAAAATTGAAAAAAGTTGAGAAAATTCTTTTTTGGACTTAGTCATTTTGCCGGCGTTTATCAGACTTTCAGATAGGGCAAATGTCAGTGAGCGTTCTGATTTCAGTTCCAGAGCCTTTCGCCCAATGAGTCCGTGATATTTAGTCATTTTCAGCCACTATTTTGGATTTTTGAAAATTTCACTTTTTTGTGAAAATATTCACTAAATGAGGGAATAATATGTGTGAGGGTACCCCAGGAGAGTTCCAAATGTTTGTGGGTAGAATATATATCCCATGGGGGTAAAATTGAAAAAAGTTTAAAAAAAATTTTTTTTGGACTTAGTCATTTTTCCGGCGTTTATCAGACTTTCAGATAGGGCAAATGTTAGTGAGCGTTCCAATTTCAGTTCCAGAGTGATTCGCCCAATGAGTCCTTGATATTTAGTCGTTTTCAGCCAATATTTTGGATTTTTGAAAATTTCACTTTTTTGTGAAAACATCCACTAAATGAGGGAATAATATGTGTGAGGGTACCCCAGGAGAGTTCCAAATGTGTGTGGGTAGAATATATATCCCACTGGGGTAAAATTGAAAAAAGTTGAGAAAATTATTTTTTGGACTTAGTCATTTTTCCGGCGTTTATCAGACTTTCAGATAGGGCAAATATCAGTGAGCGTTCCGATTTCAGTTCCAGAGCGATTCGCCCAATGAGTCCTTGATATTTAGTCGTTTTCAGCCAATATTTTGGATTTTTGAAAATTTCACTTTTTTGTGAAAATATCCACTAGATGAGGGAATAATATGTGTGAGGGTACCCCAGGAGAGTTCCAAATGTGTGTGGGTAGAATATATATCCCACGGCGGTAAAATTGAAAAAAGTTGAGAAAATTCTTTTTTGGACTTAGTCATTTTGCCGGCGTTTATCAGACTTTCAGATAGGGCAAATGTCAGTGAGCGTTCTGATTTCAGTTCCAGAGCCTTTCGCCCAATGAGTCCGTGATATTTAGTCATTTTCAGCCACTATTTTGGATTTTTGAAAATTTCAATTTTTTGTGAAAATATTCACTAAATGAGGGAATAATATGTGTGAGGGTACCCCAGGAGAGTTCCAAATGTGTGTGGGTAGAATATATATCCCACGGGGGTAAAATTGAAATAAGTTGAAAAAAAATTTTTTTGGACTTAGTCATCTTTCCGTCGTTTATCAGACTTTCAGATAGGTGAAATGTCAGTGAGCGTTCCGATTTCAGTTCCAGAGCCTTTCGCCCAATGAGTCCTTAATATTTAGTCGTTTTCAGCCAATATTTTGGATTTTTGAAAATTTCACTTTTTTGTGAAAATATCCACTAAATGAGGGAATAATATGTGTGAGGGTACCCCAGGAGAGTTCCAAATGTGTGTGGGTAGAATATATATCCCACTGGGGTAAAATTGAAAAAAGTTGAGAAAATTCTTTTTTGGACTTAGTCATTTTTCCGGCGTTTATCAGACTTTCAGATAGGGCAAATGTCAGTGAGTGTTCCCATTTCAGTTCCAGAGCAATTCGCCCAATGAGTCCTTGATATTTAGTCGTTTTCAGCCAATATTTTGGATTTTTGAAAATTTTACTTTTTTGTGAAAATATCCACTAAATGAGGGAATAATATGTGTGAGGGTACACCAGGAGAGTTCCAAATGTGTGTGGGTAGAATATATATCCCACTGGGGTAAAATTGAAAAAAGTTGAGAAAATTCTTTTTTGGACTTAGTCATTTTTCCGGCGTTTATCAGACTTTCAGATAGGGCAAATATGAGTGAGCGTTCCGATTTCAGTTCCAGAGCGATTCGCCCAATGAGTCCTTGATATTTAGTCGTTTTCAGCCAATATTTTGGATTTTTGAAAATTTCACTTTTTTGTGAAAATATCCACTAAATGAGGGAATTCTATGTGTGAGGGTACCCCAGGAGAGTTCCAAATGTGTGTGGGTAGAATATATATCCCACGGGGGTAAAATTGAAAAAAGTTGAAAAAAATTTTTTTTTGGACTTAGTCATTTTGCCGGCGTTTATCAGACTTTCAGATAGGGCAAATGTCAGTGAGCGTTCTGATTTCAGTTCCAGAGCGATTCGCCCAATGAGTCCTTGATATTTAGTCGTTTTCAGCCAATATTTTGGATTTTTGAAAATTTTACTTTTTTGTGAAAATATCCACTAAATGAGGGAATAATATGTGTGAGGGTACCCCAGGAGAGTTCCAAATGTGTGTGGGTAGAATATATATCCCACTGGGGTAAAATTGAAAAAAGTTGAGAAAATTCTTTTTTGGACTTAGTCATTTTTCCGGCGCTTATCAGACTTTCAGATAGGGCAAATGTCAGTGAGCGTTCTGATTTCAGTTCCAGAGCGATTCGCCCAATGAGTCCTTGATATTTAGTCGTTTTCAGCCAATATTTTGGATTTTTGAAAATTTCACTTTTTTGTGAAAATATCCACTAAATGAGGGAATAATATGTGTGAGGGTACCCCAGGAGAGTTCCAAATGTGTGTGGGTAGAATATATATACCACTGGGGTAAAATTGAAAAAAGTTGAGAAATTTTTTTTTTGAACTAACTCACTTTTCCGGCGTTTATCAAACTTTCAGATAGGGCAAATGTCAGTGAGCATTCCGATTTCAGTTCCAGATCGATTCGCCCAATGAGTCCTTGATATTTAGTCGTTTTCAGCCAATATTTTGGATTTTTGAAAATTTCACTTTTGTGAAAATATCCACTAGATGAGTGAATAATATGTGTGAGGGTACCCCAGGAGAGTTTCAAATGTGTGTGGGTAGAAGATATATCCCACGGGGGTAAAATTGAAAAAAGTTGAAAAAATTTTTTTTTTGGACTTAGTCATCTTTCCGGCGTTTATCAGACTTTCAGATAGGGGAAATGTCAATGAGCATTCTGATTTCAGTTCCAGAGCGATTCGCCCAATGAGTCCTTGATATATAGTCGTTTTCAGCCAATATTTTGGATTTTTGAAAATTTCACTTTTTTGTGAAAATATCCACTAAATGAGGGAATAATATGTGTGAGGGTACCCCAGGAGAGTTCCAAATGTGTGTGGGTAGAATATATATCCCACGGCGGTAAAATTGAAAAAAGTTGAGAAAATTTTTTTTTGGACTGTCATTTTTCCGGCGTTTATCAGACTTTCAGATAGGGCAAATGTCAGTGAGCATTCCGATTTCAGTTCCAGATCGATTCGCCCAATGAGTCCTTGATATTTAGTCGTTTTCAGCCAATATTTTGGATTTTTGAAAATTTCACTTTTGTGAAAATATCCACTAAATGAGTGAATAATATGTGTGAGGGTACCCCAGGAAAGTTTCAAATGTGTGTGGGTAGAATATATATCCCACGGGGGTAAAATTGAAAAAAGTTGAAAAAATTTTTTTTTTGGACTTAGTCATCTTTCCGGCGTTTATCAGACTTTCAGATAGGGGAAATGTCAATGAGCATTCTGATTTCAGTTCCAGAGCGATTCGCCCAATGAGTCCTTGATATTTAGTCGTTTTCAGCCAATATTTTGGATTTTTGAAAATTTCACCTTTTTTGTGAAAATATCCACTAAATGAGGGAATAATATGTGTGAGGGTACCCCAGGAGAGTTACTAATGTGTGTGGGTAGAATATATATCCCACTGGGGTAAAATTGAAAAAAGTTGAGAAAATTCTTTTTTGGACTTAGTCATTTTTCCGGCGTTTATCAGACTTTCAGATAGGGCAAATGTCAGTGAGCGTTCTGATTTCAGTTCCAGAGCGATTCGCCCAATGAGTCCTTGATATTTAGTCGTTTTCAGCCAATATTTTGGATTTTTGAAAATTTCACTTTTTTGTGAAAATATCCACTAAATGAGGGAATAATATGTGTGAGGGTACCCCAGGAGAGTTCCAAATGTGTGTGGGTAGAATATATGTCCCACGGGTGTAAAATTGAAAAAAATTGAAAAAAATTTTTTTTTGGACTTAGTCATTTTTCCGGCGTTTATCAGACTTTCAATAGGGCAAATGTCAGTGAGCGTTCTGATTTCAGTTCCAGACCGATTCGCCCAATGAGTCCTTGATATTTAGTCGTTTTCAGCCAATATTTTGGATTTTTGAAAATTTCACTTTTTTGTGAAAATATCCACTAGATGAGGGAATAATATGTGTGAGGGTACCCCAGGAGAGTTCCAAATGTGTGTGGGTAGAATATATATCCCACTGGGGTAAAATTGAAAAAAGTTGAAAAATTTTTTTTTTGGCTTACTCATTTTTCCGGCGTTTATCAGACTTTCAAATAGGGGAAATGTCAGTCAGTGTTCCGATTTCAGTTCCAGAGCGATTGGTCCAATGAGTCCTTGATATTTAGTCGTTTTCAGCCAATTTTCTGGATTTTTGAAAATTTCACTTTTTTTGTGAAAATATCCACTAAATGAGAGAATAATATGTGTGAGGGTACCCCAGGAGAGTTTCAAATGTGTGTGGATAGAATATATATCCCACGGGGGTAAAATTGAAAAAAGCTGATAAAAATTTTTTTTTGGACTTAGTCATTTTTCCGGCGTTTATCAGACTTTCAGATAGGGGAAATGTCAGTGAGCATTCCGATTTCAGTTCCAGAGCGATTCGCCCAATGAGTCCTTGATATTTAGTCGTTTTCTGCCAATTTTCAGATTTTTTGAAAATTTCACTTTTTTGTGAAAATATCCACTAAATGAGGGAATAACTTGTGTGAGGGTACCCCATGAGAGTTCCAAATGTGTGTGGGTAGAATATATATCCCATGGGGGTAAAATTGAAAAAAGCTGATAACATTTTTTTTTTCGACTTATTCATTTTTCCGGCGTTTATCAGACTTTCAGATAGGGCAAATATCAGTGAGCGTTCCGATTTCAGTTCCAGAGCGATTCGCCCAATGAGTCCTTGATATTTAGTCGTTTTCAGCCAATATTTTGGATTTTTGAAAATTTCACTTTTTTGTGAAAATATCCACTAAATGAGGGAATAATATGTGTGAGGGTACCCCAGGAGAGTTCCAAATGTTTGTGGGTAGAATATATATCATACGGGGGTAAAATTGAAAAAAGTTGAAAAAATTTTTTTTTGGGACGTAGTCATTTTTCCGGCGTTTATCAGACTCTCAGGTAGGGGAGATGTCAGTGAGCTTTCCGATTTCAGTTCCAGAGCGATTCGCCCAATGAGTCCTTGATATTTAGTCGTTTTCAGCCAATTTTCTGGATTTTTGAAAATTTCACTTTTTTTGTGAAAATATCCACTAAATGAGGGAATTATATGTGTGAGTGTACCCCAGAAGAGTTCCAAATGTGTGTGGGTAGAATATATATCCCACGGGGGTAAAATTGAAAAAAGTTTAAAAATTTTTTTTTTTGAACTTAGTCATGTTTCCTGCGTTTATCAGACTTTCAGATAGGGGAATTGTCAGTGAGCGTTCCGATTTCAGTTCCAGAGCGATTCACCGGATGATTCCTTGATATTTCGTCGTTTTCAGCCAATTTTCTGGATTTTTGAAACTTCCACTCTTTTGTGAAAATATCCACTAAATGAGGGAATAATATGTGTGAGGGTACCCCAGGGGAGTTCCAAATGTGTGTGAGTAGAATATATATCCCACAGGGTTAAAATTGAAAAAAGTTGAAAAAATTTTTTTTTTGTACTTAGTCATTTTTCCGGCGTTTATCAGACTTTCAGATAGGGGAATTGTCAGTGAGCGTACCGATTTCAGTTCCAGAGCGATTCGCCAGATGATTCCTTGATATTTCGTCGTTTTCAGCCAATTTTCTGGATTTTTGAAAATTTCACTTTTTTGTGAAAATATCCACTAAATGAGGGAATAATATGTGTGAGGGTATCCCAGGAGATTTCCAAATGTGTGTGGGTAGAATATATATCCCACGGGGGTAAAATTGAAAAAAGTTGAAAAAAATATTTTTTTTGTAATCAGTCATTTTTCCGGTGTTTATCAGACTTTCAGATAGGGGAAATGTCAGTGAGCATTCCGATTTCAGTTCCAGAGCGATTCGCCCAATGAGTCCTTGATATATAGTCGTTTTCAGCCAATATTTTGGATTTTTGAAAATTTCACTTTTGTGAAAATATCCACTAAATGAGTGAATAATATGTGTGAGGGTACCCCAGGAAAGTTTCAAATGTGTGTGAGTAGAATATATATCCCACGGGGGTAAAATTGAAAAAAGTTGAAAAAAATTTTTTTTTGGACTTAGTCATCTTTCCGGCGTTTATCAGACTTTCAGATAGGGGAAATGTCAATGAGCATTCTGATTTCAGTTCCAGAGCGATTCGCCCAATGAGTCCTTGATATTTATTCGTTTTCAGCCAATATTTTGGATTTTTGAAAATTTCACCTTTTTTGTGAAAATATCCACTAAATGAGGGAATAATATGTGTGAGGGTACCCCAGGAGAGTTACTAATGTGTGTGGGTAGAATATATATCCCACTGGGGTAAAATTGAAAAAAGTTGAGAAAATTCTTTTTTGGACTTAGTCATTTTTCCGGCGTTTATCAGACTTTCAGATAGGGCAAATGTCAGTGAGCGTTCTGATTTCAGTTCTAGAGCGATTCGCCCAATGAGTCCTTGATATTTAGTTGTTTTCAGCCAATATTTTGGATTTTTGAAAATTTCACTTTTTTGTGAAAATATCCACTAAATGAGGGAATAATATGTGTGAGGGTACCCCAGGAGAGTTCCAAATGTGTGTGGGTAGAATATATGTCCCACGGGTGTAAAATTGAAAAAAATTGAAAAAAATTTTTTTTTGGACTTAGTCATTTTTCCGGCGTTTATCAGACTTTCAATAGGGCAAATGTCAGTGAGCGTTCTGATTTCAGTTCCAGACCGATTCGCCCAATGAGTCCTTGATATTTAGTCGTTTTCAGCCAATATTTTGGATTTTTGAAAATTTCACTTTTTTGTGAAAATATCCACTAGATGAGGGAATAATATGTGTGAGGGTACCCCAGGAGAGTTCCAAATGTGTGTGGGTAGAATATATATCCCACTGGGGTAAAATTGAAAAAAGTTGAGAAAATTCTTTTTTGGACTTAGTCATTTTTCCGGCGCTTATCAGACTTTCAGATAGGCCAAATGTCAGTGAGCGTTTCGATTTCAGTTCCAGAGCAATTCGCCCAATGAGTCCTTGATATTTAGTCGTTTTCAGCCAATATTTTGGATTTTTGAAAATTTCACTTTTTTGTGAAAATATCCACTAAATGAGGGAATAATATGTGTGAGGGTACCCCAGGAGAGTTCCAAATGTGTGTGGGTAGAATATATATCCCACGGGGGTAGAATTGAAAAAAGTTGAAAAATTTTTTTTTTGGCTTACTCATTTTTCCGGCGTTTATCAGACTTTCAAATAGGGGAAATGTCAGTCAGCGTTCCGATTTCAGTTCCAGAGCGATTGGTCCAATGAGTCCTTGATATTTAGTCGTTTTCAGCCAATTTTCTGGATTTTTGAAAATTTCACTTTTTTTGTGAAAATATCCACTAAATGAGAGAATAATATGTGTGAGGGTACCCCAGGAGAGTTTCAAATGTGTGTGGATAGAATATATATCCCACGGGGGTAAAATTGAAAAAAGCTGATAAAAATTTTTTTTTGGACTTAGTCATTTTTCCGGCGTTTATCAGACTTTCAGATAGGGGAAATGTCAGTGAGCATTCCGATTTCAGTTCCAGAGCGATTCGCCCAATGAGTCCTTGATATTTAGTCGTTTTCTGCCAATTTTCAGATTTTTTGAAAATTTCACTTTTTTGTGAAAATATCCACTAAATGAGGGAATAACTTGTGTGAGGGTACCCCATGAGAGTTCCAAATGTGTGTGGGTAGAATATATATCCCATGGGGGTAAAATTGAAAAAAGCTGATAACATTTTTTTTTTGGACTTATTCATTTTTCCGGCGTTTATCAGACTTTCAGATAGGGCAAATATCAGTGAGCGTTCCGATTTCAGTTCCAGAGCGATTCGCCCAATGAGTCCTTGATATTTAGTCGTTTTCAGCCAATATTTTGGATTTTTGAAAATTTCACTTTTTTGTGAAAATATCCACTAAATGAGGGAATAATATGTGTGAGGGTACCCCAGGAGAGTTCCAAATGTTTGTGGGTAGAATATATATCATACGGGGGTAAAATTGAAAAAAGTTGAAAAAATTTTTTTTTGGGACGTAGTCATTTTTCCGGCGTTTATCAGACTCTCAGGTAGGGGAGATGTCAGTGAGCTTTCCGATTTCAGTTCCAGAGCGATTCGCCCAATGAGTCCTTGATATTTAGTCGTTTTCAGCCAATTTTCTGGATTTTTGAAAATTTCACTTTTTTTGTGAAAATATCCACTAAATGAGGGAATTATATGTGTGAGTGTACCCCAGAAGAGTTCCAAATGTGTGTGGGTAGAATATATATCCCACGGGGGTAAAATTGAAAAAAGTTTAAAAAATTTTTTTTTTGAACTTAGTCATGTTTCCTGCGTTTATCAGACTTTCAGATAGGGGAATTGTCAGTGAGCGTTCCGATTTCAGTTCCAGAGCGATTCACCGGATGATTCCTTGATATTTCGTCGTTTTCAGCCAATTTTCTGGATTTTTGAAACTTCCACTCTTTTGTGAAAATATCCACTAAATGAGGGAATAATATGTGTGAGGGTACCCCAGGGGAGTTCCAAATGTGTGTGAGTAGAATATATATCCCACAGGGTTAAAATTGAAAAAAGTTGAAAAAATTTTTTTTTTGTACTTAGTCATTTTTCCGGCGTTTATCAGACTTTCAGATAGGGGAATTGTCAGTGAGCGTACCGATTTCAGTTCCAGAGCGATTCGCCAGATGATTCCTTGATATTTCGTCGTTTTCAGCCAATTTTCTGGATTTTTGAAAATTTCACTTTTTTGTGAAAATATCCACTAAATGAGGGAATAATATGTGTGAGGGTATCCCAGGAGATTTCCAAATGTGTGTGGGTAGAATATATATCCCACGGGGGTAAAATTGAAAAAAGTTGAAAAAAATATTTTTTTTGTAATCAGTCATTTTTCCGGTGTTTATCAGACTTTCAGATAGGGGAAATGTCAGTGAGCATTCCGATTTCAGTTCCAGAGCGATTCGCCCAATGAGTCCTTGATATTTAGTCGTTTTCAGCCCATATTTTGGATTTTTGAAAATTTCACTTTATGTGAAAATATCAACTAAATGAGGGAATAATATGTGTGAGGGTACCCCAGGAGAGTTCCAAATGTGTGTGGGTAGAATATATCTCCCACGGGGGTAAAATTGAAAAAAGTTTTAAAAAATTTTTTTTTGGACTTAGTCATTTTTCCGGCGTTTATCAGACTTTCAGATAGAGGAAATGTCAGTGAGCGTTCCGATTTCAGTTCCAGAGCGATTCGCCCAATGAGTCCTTAATATTTAGTCGTTTTCAGCCAATTTTCTGGATTTTTGAAATTTTACTTTTCTGTGAAAATATACACTAAATGAGGGAATAATATGTGTGAGGGTACCCCAGGAGAGTTCCAAATGTGTGTGGATAGAATATGTATCCCACGGGGGTAAAATTGAAAAAAGCTGATAAAATTTTTTTTTGGACTTATTAATTTTTCCGGCGTTTATCAGACTTTCAGATAGGGCAAATATCAGTGAGCGTTCCGATTTCAGCTCCAGAGCGATTCGCCCAATGAGTCGTTGATATTTAGTCGTTTTCAGCCAATATTTTGGATTTTTGAAAATTTCACTTTTTTGTGAAAATATCCACTAAATGAAGGAATAATATGTGTGAGGGTACCCCAAGAGAGTTCCAAATGTGGGTGGGTAGAATATATATCCCACGGGGATAAAATTGAAAAAAGTTGAACACAATTTTTTTTTGGACTTAGTCATTTTTCTGGCGTTTATCAGACTTTCAGATAGAGGAAATGTCAGTGAGCGTTCTGATTTCAGTTCCAGAGCGATTCGCCCAATGAGTCCTTGATATTTAGTCGTTTTCAGCCAATTTTCTGGATTTTTGAAAATTTCACTTTTCTGTGAAAATATCCACTAAATGAGAGAATAATATGTGTGAGGGTACCCCAGGAGAGTTTAAAATGTGTGTGGATAGAATATATATCCCACGGGGGTAAAATTGAAAAAAGCTGATAAAAATTTTTTTTTGGACTTAGTCATTTTTCCGGCGTTTATCAGACTTTCAGATAGGGGAAATGTCAGTGAGCATTCCGATTTCAGTTCCAGAGCGATTCGCCCAATGAGTCCTTGATATTTAGTCGTTTTCAGCCAATTTTCTGGATTTTTGAAAATTTCACTTTTTTGTGAAAATATCCACTAAATGAGGGAATAACTTGTGTGAGGGTACCCCAAGAGAGTTCCAAATGTGTGTGGGTAGAATATATATCCCACGGGGGTAAAATTGAAAAAAGTTTAAAATTTTTTTTTTTTTGACTTAGTCATTTTTCCAGCGTTTATCAGACTTTCAGATAGGGGAAATGTCAGTGAGCGTTCCGATTTCAGTTCCAGAGCGATTCGCCCAATGAGTCCTTGATATTTAGTCATTTTCAGCAAATTTTCTGAATTTTTGAAAATTTCACTGTTTTTGTGAAAATATCCACTAAATGAGGGAATAATATGTGTGAGGGTACCCCAGGAGAGTTCCAAATGTGTGTATGTAGAATATATATCCCACGGGGGTAAAATTGAAAATAGTTGAAAAATATTTTTTTTGGACTTAGTCATTTTTCCTGGGTTTATCAGACTTTCAGATAGGGGAAATGTCAGTGAGCGTTCCGATTTCAGTTCCAGAGCGATTCGCCCAATGAGTCCTTGATATTTAGTCGTTTTCAGTCAATTTTCTGGATTTTTGAAAATTTCACTTTTTTGTGAAAATATCCACTAAATGAGGGAATAATATGTGTGAGGGTACCCCAGGAGAGTTCCAAATGTGTGTGGGTAGAATATATATCCCATGGGGGTAAAATTGAAAATAGTTGAAAAATATTTTTTTTGGACTTAGTCATTTTTCCTGGGTTTATCAGACTTTCAGATAGGGGAAATGTCAGTGAGCGTTCCGATTTCAGTTCCAGAGCGATTCGCCCAATGAGTCCTTGATATTTAGTCGTTTTCAGCCAATATTTTGGCTTTTTGAAAATTTCATTTTTTTGTGAAAATATCCACTAAATGAGGGAATAATATGTGTGAGGGTACCCCAGGAGAGTTCCAAATGTGTGTGGGTAGAATATATATCCCACGGGGCTAAAATTGAAAAAAGTTGAAAAACATTTTGTTTTGGACTTAGTCATTTTTCCGGCGTTTATCAGACTTTCAGATAGGGGAAATGTCAGTGAGCGTTCCGATTTCAATTCCAGAGCAATTCGCCCAATGTGTCCTTGATATTTAGTCGTTTTCAGAAAATTTTCTGGATTTTTGAAAATTTCACTTTTTTGTGAAAGTATCCACTAAATGAGGGAATAATATGTGTGAGGGTACCCCAGGAGAGTTCCAAATGTGTGTAGGTAGAATATATATCCCACGGGGGTAAAATTGAAAAAAGTTTAAAAAAATTTTTTTTTGGACTTAGTCATTTTTCCAGCGTTTATCAGACTTTCAGATAGGGGAAATGTCAGTGAGCATTCCGATTTCAGTTCCAGAGCGTTTCGACCAATGAGTCCTTGATATTTAGTCGTTTTCAGCCAATTTTCTGGATTTTTGAAAATGTCACTTTTTTGTGAAAATATCCACTAAATGAGGGAATAATATGTGTGAGGGTACCACAGGAGAGTTCCAAATGTGTGTGGGTAGAATATATATCCCACGGGGCTAAAATTGAAAAAAGTTGAAAAAAAATTTTTTTGGACTTAGTCATTTTTCCGGCGTTTATCAGACTTTCAGATAGGGGAAATGTCAGTGAGCGTTCCGATTTAGTTCCAGAGCGATTTGCCCAATGAGTCCTTGATATTTAGTCGTTTTCAGCCAATTTTCTGGATTTTTGAAAATTTCACTTTTTTGTGAAAATATCCACTAAATGAGGGAATAATATGTGTGAGGGTACCCCAGGAGAGTTGCAAATGTGTGTGGGTAGAATATATATCCCACGGGGGTAAAATTGAAAAAAGTTTAAAAAAAATTTTTTTTTTGACTTAGTCATTTTTCCGGCGTTTATCAGACTTTCAGATAGGGGAAATGTCAGTGAGCGTTCCGATTTCAGTTCCAGAGCGATTCGCCCAATGAGTCCTTGATATTTAGTCATTTTCAGCCAATTTTCTGAATTTTTGAAAATTTCACTTTTTTTGTGAAAATATCCACTAAATGAGGGAATAATATGTGTGAGGGTACCCCAGGAGAGTTCCAAATGTGTGTGGGTAGAATATATATCCCATGGGGGTAAAATTGAAAATAGTTGAAAAATTTTTTTTTTGGACTTATTCATTTTTCCTGGGTTTATCAGACTTTCAGATAGGGGAAATGTCAGTGAGCATTCCGATTTCAGTTCCAGAGCGATTCGCCCAATGAGTCCTTGATATTTATTCGTTTTCAGCCAATATTTTGGCTTTTTGAAAATTTCATTTTTTTGCGAAAGTATCCACTAAATGAGGGAATAATATGTGTGAGGGTACCCCAGGAGAGTTCCAAATGTGTGTAGGTAGAATATATATCCCACGGGGGTAAAATTGAAAAAAGTTTAAAAAAATTTTTTTTTGGACTTAGTCATTTTTCCAGCGTTGATCAGACTTTCAGATAGGGGAAATGTCAGTGAGCGTTCCGATTTCAGTTCCAGAGCGATTCGACCAATGAGTCCTTGATATTTAGTCGTTTTCAGCCAATTTTCTGGATTTTTGAAAATGTCACTTTTTTGGGAAAATATCCACTACATGAGGGAATAATATGTGTGAGGGTGCCACAGGAGAGTTCCAAATGTGCGTGGGTAGAATATATATCCCACGGGGGTAAAATTGAAAAAAGTTGAAAAACATTTTTTTTTGGACTTAGTCATTTTTCCGGCGTTTATCAGACTTTCAGATAGGGGAAATGTCAGTGAGCGTTCCTATTTCAATTCCAGAGCAATTCGCCCAATGAGTCCTTGATATTTAGTCATTTTCAGTCAATTTTCTGGATTTTTGAAAATTTCACTTTTTTGTGAAAATATCCACTAAATGAGGGAATAATATGTGTGAGGGTACCCCAGGAGAGTTCCAAATGTGTGTAGGTAGAATATATATCCCACGGGGGTAAAATTGAAAAAAGTTGAAAAACATTTTCTTTTGGACTTAGTCATTTTTCCGGCGTTTATCAGACTTTCAGATAGGGGAAATGTCAGTGAGCGTTCCGATTTCAATTCCAGAGCAATTCGCCCAATGTGTCCTTGATATTTAGTCGTTTTCAGCCAATTTTCTGGATTTTTGAAAATTTCACTTTTTTGTGAAAATATCCACTAAATGAGGGAATAATATGTGTGAGGGTACGCCAGGAGAGTTCCAAATGTGTGTAGGTAGAATATATATCCCACGGGGGTAAAATTGCAAAAAGTTGAAAAAAATTTTTTTTTGGACTTAGTCATTTTTCCAGCGTTTATCAGACTTTCAGATAGGGGAAATGTCAGTGAGCGTTCCGATTTCAGTTTCAGAGCGATTCGCCCAATGAGTCCTTGATATTTAGTCGTTTTCAGCCAATTTTCTGGATTTTTGAAAATGTCACTTTTTTGTGAAAATATCCACTACATGACGGAATAATATGTGTGAGGGTACCACAGGAGAGTTCCAAATGTGTGTGGGTAGAATATATATCCCACGGGGCTAAAATTGAAAAAAGTTGAAAAAAAATTTTTTTGGACTTAGTCATTTTTCCGGCGTTTATCAGACTTTCAGATAGGGGAAATGTCAGTGAGCGTTACGATTTAGTTCCAGAGCGATTCGCCCAATGAGTCCTTGATATTTAGTCGTTTTCAGCCAATTTTCTGGATTTTTGAAAATTTCACTTTTTTGTCAAAATATCCACTAAATGAGGGAATAATATGTGTCAGGGTACCCCAGGAGAGTTCCAAATGTGTGTAGGTGGAATATATATCCCACGGGGGTAAATTGAAAAAAGTTTTAAAAATTTTTTTTTTGGACTTAGTCATTTTTCCGGCGTTTATCAGACTTTCAGATAGGGGAAATGTCAGTGAGCATTCCGATTTCAGTTCCAGAGCGATTCGCCCAATGAGTCCTTGATATTTAGTCGTTTTCAGCCAATTTTCTGGATTTTTGAAAATTTCACTTTTTTGTGAAAATATCCACTAAATGAGGGAATAATATGTGTGAGGGTACCCCAGGAGAGTTCCAAATGTGTGTAGGTAGAATATATATCCCACAGGGGTAAAATTGAAAAAAGTTGAAAAACAATTTTTTTTGGACTTAGTCATTTTTCCAGCGTTTATCAGACTTTCAGATAGGGGAAATGTCAGTGAGCGTTCCGATTTCAATTCCAGAGCAATTCGCCCATTGAGTCCTTGATATTTAGTCATTTTCAGCCAATTTTCTGGATTTTTGAAAGTTTCACTTTTCTGTGAAAATATCCACTCAATGAGGGAATAATATGTGTGAGGGTACCACAGGAGAGTTCCAAATGTGTGTGGGTAGAATATATATCCCACGGGGGTAAATTGAAAAAAGATTAAAAAAAATGTTTTTTGGACTTAGTCATTTTACCGGCGTTTATCAGACTTTCAGAAAGGGGAAATGTCAGTGAGCATACCAATTTCAGTTCCAAAGCAATTCGCCCAATGAGTCCTTGATATTTAGTCGTTTTCAGCCAATTTTATGGATTTTTGAAAGTTTCACTTTTTTGTGAAATATCCACTAAATGAGGGAATAATATGTGTGAGGGTACCCCAGGAGAGTTCCAAATGTGTGTGGGTAGAATATATATCCCACGGGGGTAAAATTGAAAAAAGTTGAAATTTTTTTTTTTTTGGACTTAGTCATTTTTCCGGCGTTTATCAGACTTTCAGATAGGGGAAATGTCAGTGAGCATTCTGATTTCAGTTCCAGAGCGATTCACCCAATGAGTCCTTGATATTTAGTCGTTTTCAGCCAATTTTCTGGATTTTTGAAAGTTTCACTTTTTTGTGAAAATATCCACTAAATGAGGGAATAATATGTGTGAGGGTACCCCAGGAGAGTTCCAAATGTGTGTAGGTAGAATATATATCCCACGGGGGTAAAATTGAAAAAAGTTTTAAAAAAATTTTTTTGGGACTTAGTCATTTTTCCGGCGTTTATCAGACTTTCAGATAGGGGAAATGTCAGTGAGCGTTCCGATTTCAATTCCAGAGCAATTCGCCCAATGAGTCCTTGATATTTAGTCGTTTTCAGTCAATTTTCTGGATTTTTGAAAATTTCACTTTTTTGTGAAAATATCCACTAAATGAGGGAATAATATGTGTGAGGGTACCCCAGGAGAGTTCCAAATGTGTGTAGGTAGAATATATATCCCACGGGGGTAAAATTGCAAAAAGTTGAAAAAAAATTTTTTTTGGACTTAGTCATTTTTCCAGCGTTTATCAGACTTTCAGATAGGGGAAATGTCAGTGAGCGTTCCGATTTCAGTTCCAGAGCGATTCGCCCAATGAGTCCTTGATATTTAGTCGTTTTCAGCCAATTTTCTGGATTTTTGAAAATGTCACTTTTTTGTGAAAATATCCACTACATGACGGAATAATATGTGTGAGGGTACCACAGGAGAGTTCCAAATGTGTGTGGGTAGAATATATATCCCACGGGGCTAAAATTGAAAAAAGTTGAAAAAAAATTTTTGTGGACTTAGTCATTTTTCCGGCGTTTATCAGACTTTCAGATAGGGGAAATGTCAGTGAGCGTTCCGATTTAGTTCCAGAGCGATTCGCCCAATGAGTCCTTGATATTTAGTCGTTTTCAGCCAATTTTCTGGATTTTTGAAAATTTAACTTTTTTGTGAAAATATCCACTAAATGAGGGAATGATATGTGTCAGGGTACCCCAGGAGAGTTCCAAATGTGTGTAGGTGGAATATATATCCCACGGGGGTAAATTGAAAAATGTTTTAAAAAATTTTTTTTTGGACTTAGTCATTTTTCTGGCGTTTATCAGACTTTCAGATAGGGCAAATGTCAGTGAGCATTCCGATTTCAGTTCCAGAGCGATTCACCCAATGTGTCCTTGATATTTAGTCGTTTTCAGCCAATTTTCTGGATTTTTGAAAATTTCACTTTTTTTGTGAAAATATCCACTTAATGAGGGAATAATATGTGTGAGGGTACCACAGGAGAGTTCCAAATGTGTGTGGGTAGAATACATATCCCACGGGGGTAAATTGAAAAAAGTTTTAAAAAAAATGTTTTTGGACTTAGTCATTTTTCCGGCGTTTATCAGACATTCAGGTAGGGGAAATGTCAGTGAGCATACCAATTTCAGTTCCAGAGCGATTCGCCAATGAGTCCTTGATATTTAGTCGTTTTCAGCCAATTTTCTGGATTTTTGAAAGTTTCACTTTTTTGTGAAAATATCCACTAAATGAGGGAATAATATGTGTCAGGGTACCCCAGGAGAGTTCCAAATGTGTGTAGGTGGAATATATATCCCACGGGGGTAAATTGAAAAAAGTTTTAAAAAATTTTTTTTTGGACTTAGTCATTTTTCCGGCGTTTATCAGACTTTCAGATAGGGGAAATGTCAGTGAGCATTCCGATTTCAGTTCCAGAGCGATTCGCCCAATGAGTCCTTGATATTTAGTCGTTTTCAGTCAATTTTCTGGATTTTTGAAAATTTCACTTTTTTTCTGAAAATATCCACTAAATGAGGGAATAATATGTGTGAGGGTACCCCAGGAGAGTTCCAAATGTGTGTAGGTAGAATATATATCCCACAGGGGTAAAATTGAAAAAAGTTGAAAAACAATTTTTTTTGGACTTAGTCATTTTTCCAGCGTTTATCAGACTTTCAGATAGGGGAAATGTCAGTGAGCGTTCCGATTTCAATTCCAGAGCAATTCGCCCATTGAGTCCTTGATATTTAGTCGTTTTCAGCCAATTTTCTGGATTTTTGAAAGTTTCACTTTTCTGTGAAAATATCCACTCAATGAGGGAATAATATGTGTGAGGGTACCACAGGAGAGTTCCAAATGTGTGTGGGTAGAATATATATCCCACGGGGGTAAATTGAAAAAAGTTTTAAAAAAATGTTTTTTGGACTTAGTCATTTTACCGGCGTTTATCAGACTTTCAGAAAGGGGAAATGTCAGTGAGCATACCAATTTCAGTTCCAAAGCAATTCGCCCAATGAGTCCTTGATATTTAGTCGTTTTCAGCCAATTTTATGGATTTTTGAAAGTTTCACTTTTTTGTGAAATATCCACTAAATGAGGGAATAATATGTGTGAGGGTACCCCAGGAGAGTTCCAAATGTGTGTGGGTAGAATATATATCCCACGGGGGTAAAATTGAAAAAAGTTGAAATTTTTTTTTTTTTGGACTTAGTCATTTTTCCGGCGTTTATCAGACTTTCAGATAGGGGAAATGTCAGTGAGCATTCTGATTTCAGTTCCAGAGCGATTCACCCAATGAGTCCTTGATATTTAGTCGTTTTCAGCCAATTTTCTGGATTTTTGAAAGTTTCACTTTTTTGTGAAAATATCCACTAAATGAGGGAATAATATGTGTGAGGGTACCACAGAAGAATTCCAAATGTGTGTCGGTAGAATATATATCCCACGGGGGTAAATTGAAAAAAGTTTTAAAAAATTTTTTTTTGGACCTAGTCATTTTTCCGGCGTTTATCAAACTTTCAGATAGGGCAAATGTCAGTGAGCATTCCGATTTCAGTTCCAGAGCGATTCGCCCAATGAGTCCTTGATATTTAGTCGTTTTCAGCCAATTTTCTGGATTTTTTAAAATTTCACTTTTTTGTGAAAATATCCACTAAATGAGGGAATAATATGTGTGAGGGTACCCCAGGAGAGTTCCTAATGTGTGTGGGTAGAATATATATCCCACGGGGGTAAAATTGAAAAAAGTTGAAATTTTTTTTTTTTTTTTTAGACTTAGTCATTTTTCCGGCGTTTATCAGACTTTCAGATAGGGGAAATGTCAGTGACCGTTCCGATTTCAGTTCCAGAGCGATTCGCCCAATGAGTCCTTGATATTTAGTCGTTTTCAGCCAATTTTCTGGATTTTTGAAAATTTCACTTTTTTGTGAAAATATCCACTAAATGAGGGAATAATATGTGTGAGGGTACCACAGGAGAGTTCCAAATGTGTGTGGGTAGAATATATATCCAACGGGTGTAAAATTGAAAAAAGTTGAAAATTTTTTTTTTTGGACTTAGTCATTTTTCCGGCATTTATCAGACTTTCAGATAGGGGAAATGTCAGTGAGCATTCTGATTTCAGTTCCAGAGTGATTCGCCCAATGAGTCCTTGATATTTAGTCGTTTTCAGCCAATTTTCTGGATTTTTGAAAATTTCACCTTTTTGTGAAAATATCCACTAAATGAGGGAATAATATGTGTGAGGTTACCCCAGGAGAGTTCCAAATATGTGTAGGTAGAATATATATCCCACGGGGGTAAAATTGAAAAAAGTTTAAAAAAATTTTTTTTTGGACTTAGTCATTTTTCCGGCGTTTATCAGACTTTCAGATAGGGGAAATGTCAGTGAGCGTTCTGATTTCAGTTACAGAGCGTTTCACCTAATGAGTCCTTGATATTTAGTCGTTTTCAGCCAATTTTCTGGATTTTTGAAAATTTCACTTTTTTGTGAAAATATCCACTAAATGAGGGAATAATATGTGTGAGGGTACCCCAGGAGAGTTCCAAATGTGTGTACGTAGAATACATATCCCACGGGGGTAAAATAGAAAAAAGTTGAAAAAAATTTTTTTGGAGACTTAGTCATTTTTTCGCCGTTAATCAGACTTTTAGATAAGGGATATGTCAGTGAGTGTTCTGATTTCAGTTCCAGAGCGATTCGCCCTATGAGTCCTTGATATTTAGTCGTTTTCAGCCAATTTTCTGGATTTTTGAAAATTTCACTTTTTTGTGAAAATATCCACTAAATGAGGGAATAATATGTGTGAGGGTACCACAGGAGATTTCCAAATGTGTGTGGGTAGAATATATATCCCACGGGTGTAAAATTGAAAAAAGTTGAAAATTATTTTTTTTGGACTTAGTCATTTTTCCGGCATTTATCAGACTTTCAGATAGGGGAAATGTCAGTGAGCATTCTGATTTCAGTTCCAGAGTGATTCGCCCAATGAGTCCTTCATATTTAGTTGTTTTCAGCCAATTTTCTGGATTTTTGAAAATTTCACTTTTTTGTGAAAATATCCACTAAATGAGGGAATAATATGTGTGAGGGTACCGCAGGAGAGTTCCAAATGTGTGTGGGTAGAATATATATCCCACGGGGGTAAAATTGAAAAAAGTTGAAAAAAATTTTTTTTTGGACTTAGTCATTTTTCCGGCGTTTATCAGACTTTCAGATAGGGGAAATGTCAGTGACCGTTCCGATTTCAGTTCCAGAGCGATTCGCCCAATGAGTCCTTGATATTTAGTCGTTTTCAGCCAATTTTCTGGATTTTTGAAAATTTCACTTTTTTGTGAAAATATCCACTAAATGAGGGAATAATATGTGTGAGGGTACCCCAGGAGAGTTCCAAATGTGTGTACGTAGAATACATATCCCACGGGGGTAAAATAGAAAAAAGTTGAAAAAAATTTTTTTGGGGACTTAGTCATTTTTTCGCCGTTAATCAGACTTTCAGATAAGGGAAATGTCAGTGAGTGTTCTGATTTCAGTTCCAGAGCGATTCGCCCTATGAGTCCTTGATATTTAGTCGTTTTCAGCCAATTTTCTGGATTTTTGAAAATTTCACTTTTTTGTGAAAATATCCACCAAATGAGGGAATAATATGTGTGAGGGTACCTCAGGAGAGTTCCAAATGTGTGTGGGTAGAATATATATCCCACGGGTGTAAAATTGAAAAAAGTTCAAAATTTTTTTTTTTGGACTTAGTCATTTTTCCGTCATTTATCAGACTTTCAGATAGGGGAAATGTCAGTGAGCGTTCTGATTTCAGTTCCAGAGTGATTCGCCCAATGAGTCCTTGATATTTAGTCGTTTTCAGCCAATTTTCTGGATTTTTGAAAATTTCACTTTTTTGTGAAAATATCCACTAAATGAGGGAATAGTATGTGTGAGGGTACCCCAGGAGAGTTTCAAATGTGTGTACGTAGAATACATATCCCACGGGGGTAAAATAGAAAAAAGTTGAAAAAAAATTTTTTTTTGGACTTAGTCATTTTTCCGGCGTTTATCAGACTTTCAGATAGGGCTAATGTCAGTGAGCATTCCGATTTCAGTTCCAGAGCGATTCGCCCAATGAGTCCTTGATATTTAGTCATTTTCAACCAATTTTCTGGATTTTTGAAAATTTCAATTTTTTGTGAAAATATCCACTAAATGAGGGAGTAATATGTGTGAGGGTACCCCAGGAGAGTTCCAAATGTGTGTGGGTAGAACATATATCCCACGGGTGTAAAATTGAAAAAAGTTGAAATTTATTTTTTTTTGGACTTAGTCATTTTTCCGGCGTTTATCAGACTTTCAGATAGGGAAAATGTCAGTGAGCGTTCTGATTTCAGTTCCAGAGCGATTCGCCCAATGAGTCCTTGATATTTAGTCGTTTTCAGCCAATTTTCTGGATTTTTGAAAATTTCACTTTTTTGTGAAAATATCCACTAAATGAAGGAATAATATGTGTGAGGGTACCCCAGGAGAGTTCCAAATGTTTGTAGGTAGAATATATATCCCACGGGGGTAAAATTGAAAAAAGTTGAAAAAAATTTCTTTTTGGACTTAGTCATTTTTCCGGCGTGTATCAGACTTTCAGATAGGGGAAATGTCAGTGAGGGTTCGGATTTCAGTTCCAGAGCGATTCGCCCAATGTGTCCTTGATATTTAGTCGTTAGTGTTGAGCCACCCCCGTAGTGTTCGAGTTCGGTTCGGTTCGTCGAACACCCGTGTGTTCGCCGAACTGTTCGTCGAACTGTTCGTCGAACACCTTCGAACACCGTTAAAACCAATGGCAGGCAAACAAAAACACATAGAAGCACATAGAAAACACCTTCAAAGGTGTCCAAAAGCTGGCAAACTGCTCAGAAGACACAACTAACACATGGAAAAGTGACAAGTACATATAGTCATGCGAAAAGAAAAGAGGTGGAGGAGTAAAAGGAGGGGGAGACACAGATATAGGCATGTCATGCCCTTCTAAAATCCAAAAAGTGAGAAGCCGAGACGGCCAGTCCGCTCCTGCCCGTGCCACCTCCGTGTCGCCGGGTTTGTGCCAGAGCCGCGGTGAACCCTGACGGCCAGCCCCCCTCTCCCAATACTGGTGCCTGTCCGCTGGTGGGTCGAGAGAGCCCCCCTGTGGTGGAGGCAGCTCTAAGCTTTTTAATTTAAATTGTCCCTCTAATTTGAATGAATACACTTTAAATCCATTTACAAGGTTCTATTGGAGGGCAAGTCTCATGCCAGCAGCCGCGTAATTCCAGCTCCAGTAGCGTCCACTAAAGCTGCTGCAGTTAAAAAGCTTTTATAAGGATCGAGCTCGGCTGTCCACCGCAAGGCATCCTAGTGCCAGTCCCAGCCCCTATGCCTTGGGGTGCCTCCTGATGCTCTTCACTAAGTATCCCGTGGTCCCGAAGCATTTCCTTTGAAAAAATTAAGTGTCCAAACTACAGGTGGTGTAGCTTGCTTAACAGCCGGGATAATCCGCTGACTAGCAGACACTGCTACTAGGCACAAAGTATTTCCTGGGCTAGATGCAGTTAAAAATTTGTAAGTAGATACTCTCGTTGGATGCTGAGAAAGCATTCCATAGAGTCTCCTGGCACGCCATATATGATTCTCTTAAAAAGCTTGGGGTAGGGGTCTAGGGGACCCTTTTATAGCCAAAATCACGGCCCTGTATCACAATACGTCACCTAGGCTGAAGATAAATGGAACTGTAGCACTGAGGGCTCGGTTGCTACAGACGTATTGCACCTCACCCAGAGGTGTGATATCTCACTCTCAGATAAGGATGGAGTGTGGATCAGGACCCGACACCTGCATGCATTACACCACATTGCCGTGGGGCAGGGCGACCAATATGCCCCTGAGATGGGCACGACAGTCCCTGTCCCTGGCTGGAGTGGGGGGAGGGAACACTGAGGAAGGGGAACCCTGCAGTGCAGGAGCAGGGAGGAAGCAGTTCCTGGGTGCATTGAGAAGGGAGTATAAAAGGTGGGCACCATCTTAGTTCAGTGCAGAGAAGTCTGAGCAGAAGTGGCAGGGAGCAGGGGCTCTGCATGAGCTCTGCTCCGGAGGCGGTCCTAGTAACAGAGGCCCAGGCCTGCAAGAGGGAGAAGGAAGGAAGAGGAGCGGAAAAGGCTCCAGGAATGAGGAATGAAGGGATCCCAGGGGTGCGGACGGGCGAGTCGCCACCGCACGCCCGAATCCACCTGCGTGGAGGGGTCAGGCCAAAGGGGGAGACCGGTCCCCGAACTAGTGGAGGCAGGAAACGACCCTCAGCTAGAAACCGGAGGCTCTGACATTTTATGTGGCGCAGCCCCTTGCTCCACCCGCTAGGAAGGCACCACATAGGGTCAGGGAAACTGGCGCCAAGTTTACCAAGAGGAGGCCCGAGGCAGCCGGACAGAAGTGTTGGTAAGAAAGGCCAGACAAAGGACACACAAAGGGGGTCCTGTGAAGCGCTCCAAAGTTATCTGGGAGTTGTCTGAGCCCCTCACCTGGTGAGCACAGTACGACGTGGGCAGCCGTTACCTGCAGACGTGGTCTGGATAATAAGAACTGTGAGTAAAGGCCCTGAACTGCATCACTGACTCCGTGTCGTTACTGCTGCTGCCCTGCACCATCACCCCCATCCTCCGCATACACTGCCCTGAGGCTATACTCCTCCCGTGGGGAGTTATGCTACGCTCTGCTGCACCCACAACACCAGCCTTAGCGGTCTGCCCTGTAGCGGCGGTTCACTCTGACCGCAATCCACGGGTGGCGTAGTCGGACATTTAAACATCAAAACCACATAAATAGTTCCGCCACTGGTTTGACCGCCCTGAGCCACGGAACCGGATCGCCGCCACGAAGACTACAACCACCAGCATCCACCAAAAAGGGTCCGGCTCCGGGTATCCCAAGGCCCAGGGGGTGCGTCAGAACATTTTCATCACCTTTCACAATCACCAATGGGACAAGGCAGGGATGTCCTCTGTCCCCTCTCTTATACATCCTAGTGACGGAGCACCTGCTCTCATCAATTCGCCATAACCCCAATATTAGGTGGATTGAGGTGGGAGGCACCGAGTACAAGTGCTCTCTATTTGCTGATGATGTCCTAGTATATATCACTCAATCACATATATCCATCCCTGCTGTTATGGCTGAAATAGATCACTTTGTTACATGGTAAAATTTTAAAATCAATGCAGCGAAGTCTGAGGCCCTCGATGTCTCCCTCCCTAAATCCATATAGGATTCCATCCAGTCCAACTTTCCCTTTGCCTGGCCCTCACAGGGTATCAAATACTTAGGACTTCCTATTCATAGAGACCTCTCCCATCTATGTTATCTTAATTTTGGGCCCTTTATTGAACAATTCCATACAGACCACGGTTGGCAAGTTAGAACTGTAAGATTCACTACGTGAACCACTGGTGTTTTGTGGAAAAGCACATGTACACCGCGTTCCAAATTATTATGCAAAAAGTGTTTAGGAGTGATAAGGGAAGAATTTGTTTGTTTGTCAGTTAAACTCATTGATGGTGATGTGTGTCAGGGCTCTTTATATCACTGTAAGCAATTGCAGACACCTGTGCTAATTAGTTTGGCAGGTGTGTCCAATGAAAGGCAAGACTACTTAAGAAGGCTCTCTCACATTATTAAGCAGCCTACATTTTCTGCCAAAATGGGAAAGAAAAAGGATGTGTCGGCTGCTGAGAAGCAACAAATTGTGGAGTGTTTAGGTCAAGGCATGACTACAATCAACATTGTGCGATGATCAGGATGAAGTGTCTTGGCAATCAAGAAGTATGTAGCTGATTCACAGTACACACGTGTGCGTGCTGATAAGGGCAAATTGAGGACTCTTTCCTACAGGCAATTACGTCAGGTTGAAACAGCAGCGGCAAAAAAGCCTTGTCATAGCAGCAGACAAGTTTTTGAAGCTGCTTGTGCCTCCAACGTCCCCCGAACAACAAGATGCAGGGTCCTTCAGAGGTTTGCAGCTGTGCATATGCCATCCTGTCGACCTCCTCTATCCACTTCGCACAAGCAGAAACGGCTCCAGTGGGCCAAACATTACATGAAGACTGATTTCAAAACTGTTTTGTTCACGGATGAGTGCCGTGCAGCGCTCGATGGTCCAGATGAATGGAGTGGAGGATGGCTGGTTGATGGACACCCCACGCAAACACGGCTACAGCGCCAACAAGGAGGAGGTGGAGTAATGTTTTGGGCTGGAATCATGGGGAGAGAGATTGTCGGCCCCTTTAGGATCCCTGAAGGCGCTAAAGATGAACTCCATAATGTATGTGGATTTTCTCAAACAGCACTTCCTGCCATGGTTCAAGAAGAAGAACCGTGTATTTCACAGCAAGATCATTTTTCTGCATGATAATGCACCATCTCATGCTGCACATAAAACATCTGCATCTCTGGCTGATATGGGCATAAAAGGGGACAAACTTATGGTGTGACCCCCATGCTCCCCTGACCTCTACCCCATTCAGAACCTTTGGAGCATCATTAAAAGGAGTGTCTATGATGGCGGGAGGCAGTTCACATCTAAGCAACAGCTCTGGGAGGGTATTCTGTCCTCATGCAAAACAATTGAAGCAGAAACCATCCAAAACCTGACAAATTCAATGGACGAGAGAGTTCAGAAGCTCCTTTCGAACAAGGGGTCCTATGTGAAAATGTAACATCACCTAGAATAAAGTTTTGAGTTGAAAACTGTTTGATTTCAGTTTCTAACAACCTGCTAATGCTTATAATTTCAAAAATGACCATTTTTTTGGTCTTTATTAAAATGAAAAGGTTGATCGAAAAGTTTGGGGGATCTAAGAGTGTGGCAACCCAGTAGTCATGATTACTTCGAATTCTGACAATATGAGGGTCATGCTGCAGGTAGTGCAGCAAGAAGGCACTTATGTGTCTTGCGCATCTCGGAGCCCCAAAATTATTTTCCGGGCTAGATGCAGCTAAAAATTATTTTTAATTTTAAATCTGGTGAAGCTTATTATAGATGGCCTAATAGGATCAGTGCTGCACACTGCTACAAAGCCCAAATTATTTTCCAGTCAAGATACAGATAAACATGATTAGTAATTTGAAAGCTTAAAACGGTTGGTAGGGTGATTTTAACCAATCATCAAGCTTTTACTCTCCCCAGGATGACACAGGGGTAGAAAAGTCGTTTCGGATCCATGATTTGTTCATCTTTATGAACGTGAGTCTGTCTACATTATCAGTGGAGAGCCGCGTGCGCTTATCTGTCAGCACACCACCAGCAGCGCTGAACACACGTTCAGACAGAACGCTGGCTGCGGGGCATGACAAGATCTCCAAGGCGTAAGTGGCTAGCTCCGGCCATTTATCCAGATTGGAAGCCCAAAAAGAGCAAGGGTCCAGTGACACAGTCGTGGCTTCAATGTTTACTTGGAGATACTCCTGTACCATCGTCTCTAGGCGTTGACTATGTGTCAGACTTCTTGTCTCCTGTGGCCTTGCAAAGGATGGGCTAAAAAAGTGGTGAAATGATTCCGCAAAATTGATGTTACCAGCAGATACTGTGGTTCTGTTACGGTTTGAGTGCTGAACACTTGACGGTCCCACGGTTGGCAAGTTGGAACTGTGAGATTCACTACGTGCACCACTGGTATTTTGTGGAAAAGCACATGTAAGATTCTGCAACAGTCTCTGCTGATACTCCTGCATGCGTGCATCCCTTTCTATGGCAGGAATAATTTCTGCAAATTTACTTTTGTACCGGGGATCTAACAGTGTGGCAACCCAGTAGTCAGGATTATTTCTAATTCTCACAATTCGAGGGTCATGTTGCAGGTAGTGCAGCAAGAAGGCACTCATGTGTGTTGCGCATCCAGGAGCACCAAGTCCCTGTTGTGTTGGTGGCGAGGTAACAATCATGCTTCCTTCCTCTGTCCTCTCCCCCCAACCTCGCACAACAGAAATGTGATCAAGGTCTCCCTCATCTGATGAGTCTTCCATCAGTTCGTCCTCCACTTCTTCCTGGGCTCCTGCACCTTCCTCACTAGTTTGGCTGCTACCATGCGCCCTGGTAAAACCATCTCCCCCACCCTCACATGCCTGCCGCCTTGGTGCTGCCGACCGTCTGGACCTTGCAGATGTTAGCCCTTCCGCATACAACTCCTCCTCCTCTACTTCCTCCACCTCCTCTTGTGCCACCACCTGACTCCGAATTCTGTTTAACATGTGCTCCAGCATGTAAATCACCGGAATAGTCATGCTGATAATGGCATCGTCAGCACTAAACATCTTCGTCGCCATTTCAAAACTGTGCAGAAGGGTGCATAGGTTCCTGATCTGAGACCACTCCTCCAGCGTGATTTGCCCCACCTCTGAATCTCGTTGGCCCAGGCTATACGTCAGAACGTATTGCACCAGGGCTTGTCGGTGCTGCCACAGTCGCTGCAACATGTGCAGAGTTGAATTCCACCGGGTAGGCACATCGCATTTTAGCCGGTGAAGTGGCAGGCCCAACGACTTCTGTAGAGATGTAAGTCGCTGAGCTGCGGGATGCGAACGGCGGAAGTGAGCACACAGCGACCGTGCCCTCTGCAGAAGGCCATCTAGTCTGGGATAGTGGGCTAAAAATTGCTGGACAACCAGGTTCAACACGTGAGCCATACAAGGCACGTGTGTGACATTGCCCCGGCGAAGGGCCGCACCCAGGTTTGCAGCATTGTCGCACACGGCCTTCCCTGGTTTCAGGTCCAGTGGAGACAACCATTCATGAAATTGGTTCTCCAGAGCTGACCACAACTCCTCAGCTGTGTGACTCACATTTCCCAGACATTTCAATGTAAAAACCGCCTGATGACGTTGAGCCCTACTGCCAGCATAGTAAGGAGGTGTGCAGGATCCCTTCTGCGCAGTTAGAAAGCTTGTGGCATGACCAGACAGGCTTTGGGTGCAGGTGGAAGACCGAGAGGAGGTTGAGGAGGCAGAAGCAGTGGAGGAACTTTGACATAAAGAGGATTGACGCACAACTCGTGGGGACGGCAAGACTTGGACAGCAGCCCCTTGTCCTGCTGTCACCATAGTTACCCAGTGCCCAGTCAGCGACATGTAACGCCCCTGTCCATGCCTACTCGTCCAAGTGTCTGTGGTGAAATGCACCCTGTCACACACAGAGTTTCTCAAAGAAGCGGTGATGTTGTGTGCGACATGCTGGTGGAGCGCAGGCACACCTTTCTTTGAGAAGTAGTGCCGACTGGGCATCTGGTACTGGGGCACTGCGACGGACATAAGGTCTTGAAAATCCTCTGTGTCCACCAGGCGGAAAGGCAGCATTTCTGTAGCCAAGAGCTTGCAGATGGTGAAATTCAACCTCTTAGCTTTCTCATGGCTAGGAGGAAATGGTCTTTTACTTGTCCACATCTGAGGGACCGAGGGCTGGCTATTGTGCTTAGACGGGGTTGATAAGGGTGTCCCCGGCAAACTGCCGGTCTGTGAGGAAGATGCAGGCGGACATGTTAGGTTGCCTTGATCCAAAGGTGGTGCTATCGATGTCGGACAGCGCTCAACACCAGCTGGTGTTACCACCTCCAAAGAAAATGATGACCTGCCAATCACGCTGGCTGTTGCGGGTAAAGAGGTGGCAGGTCTGCGCCCCAAAACAGGTGTGACTGCTGTCCCCCCAGTCACAGAGGATGAAGAGGCCGCGGATGCACAAGATATGGCAGACGGTGATTGGCCCGGCCGGCTAGGCCGCATTGTAGCACACTGAGCTTCCCACTGCAACTTATGCTTCATGTCCATGTGCCGGTTCATGCATGAAGTACTCAAACTATGTATTTTTTGGCCTCTACTTAGCTTTTGCTGACAAATGTTACAGATAACACGAGTTGGGTCATCTTTATCGATCTGAAAAAATGCCCAGGCTATGCAAGGCTTAGCACCCATGCGACCTAAAGAGCCACCACGACTTGTGGTGAGAGGCAGAGTTGTGTTTGAGGATGCAGTTGTTGACGTGCTTCCAGTACTACGTCTCTGTCCAGGAAGGCGCAACCTGACCTCGTCGTCACTAGCATCTTCCTCCACCTCCTCTGCTGACCTCATCTCTTGGCTGACTGTGGGTTAACAGTAAGTGGGATCTCCGACCTCATCATCATCACCCTGTGCGTTATCACACCCGTCGTCCTCAGAGCCAACCTGTTCCTGCCCTGACAAAAAACTAAAGTTGTCGCTCCAATCAGGTATTTGAGTCTTATCATCGTCTTCCTCATTGTCTCCACCAACAGGAGTTACAGTTTGGGAATGAGGGTCTACATTATGGTCAGAACCTTCTGCGTCTGGTCCTGGATCCGACTCATAAAGATTCTGGGCATCAGTGCAGATCATTTCCTCGTCTGGATTCACAGAAGCGCTGGAGTCGACCTCTGATTCCCAGGCTATAGTATGAGTAAACAGCTCTGCAGACTCAACCATCTGTTCTACCTCATACTCAGACGGGCAGCTGGAGATTTGGGAGCTGTGAGGAAGCAAGTGCGATTTGGGTGACACCTTTGAGGACTGGAGTATTTGTGATGTTGAAGTTGATGTGGAGGAGAGCCCACTTAAAGGAGCACTTGATATCCGTTGAAGCACCTGCTGTTTTATTGGCGTGGCCGTAAGAAAGGGATCTTATCACATTGTCCGCTAAAAGAAGTAGACATTTTAGTTTGGCTGGAAGATGGTCTTTCTTCTGCACCTACCCCATGGACACAACCTTTTTTCCCCTTCCCAACACGCCTATTCCCCTTTCCACCAGCAGCAGGCCTTTTTCCACTCATTTTGGTGGTTAACTAATTCACAACTCTGGAGTTGTTTGCACAAAAAAACAATGGATGGTAACCGAGCAGAGCTGAGTGGCCAAACTGTGGTATTAGGCCAAAACTATTGGCTGGGCTAGATGCAGAAAAAAATTATTTTTAATTTGCAACCTGATGGAGGTCAGTATAGATGGACTAATAGAACAAGTCCCACACGCTGCTAGAAGCCCAAATATTTTTTCAGAGATAAATGAAGAAAAAAATTATTTTTAATTTGCAACCTGATGGAGGTCAGTATAGATGGACTAATAGACCAAGTCCCACACACTGCTAGAAGCCCAAATATTTTTTCAGAGCTAGATGCAGAAAAAAATTATTTTTAATTTGCAACCTGATGGAGGTCAGTATAGATGGACTAATAGACCAAGTCCCACACACCGCTAGAAGCCCAAATATTTTTTCAGAGCTAGATGCAGAAAAAAATTATTTTTAATTTGCAACCTGATGGAGGTCAGTATAGATGGACTAATAGACCAAGTCCCACACACTGCTAGAAGCCCAAATATTTTTTCAGAGCTAGATGCAGAAAAAAATTATTTTTAATTTGCAACCTGATGGAGGTCAGTATAGATGGACTAATAGAACAAGTCCCACACGCTGCTAGAAGCCCAAATATTTTGTCAGAGATAAATGAAGAAAAAAATTATTTTTAATTTGCAACCTGATGGAGGTCAGTATAGATGGACTAATAGACCAAGTCCCACACACTGCTAGAAGCCCAAATATTTTTTCAGAGCTAGATGCAGAAAAAAATTATTTTTAATTTGCAACCTGATGGAGGTCAGTATAGATGGACTAATAGACCAAGTCCCACACACTGCTAGAAGCCCAAATATTTTTTCAGAGCTAGATGCAGAAAAAAAATATTTTTAATTTGCAACCTGATGGAGGTCAGTATAGATGGACTAATAGACCAAGTCCCACACACCGCTAGAAGCCCAAATATTTTTTCAGAGCTAGATGCAGAAAATTTTTTTATTCAATTTGCAACCTGATGGAGGTCAGTATAGATGGACTAATAGACCAAGTCCCACACACTGCTAGAAGCCCAAATATTTTTTCAGAGCTAGATGCAGAAAATTTTTTTATTCAATTTGCAACCTGATGGAGGTCAGTATAGATGGACTAATAGACCAAGTCCCACACACTGCTAGAAGCCCAAATATTTTTTCAGAGCTAGATGCAGAAAAAAATTATTTTTAATTTGCAACCTGATGGAGGTCAGTATAGATGGACTAATAGACCAAGTCCCACACACTGCTAGAAGCCCAAATATTTTTTCAGAGCTACATGCAGAAAAAAATTATTTTTAATTTGCAACCTGATGGAGGTCAGTATAGATGGACTAATAGACCAAGTCCCACACACTGCTAGAAGCCCAAATATTTTTTCAGAGCTAGATGCAGAAAAAAATTATTTTTAATTTGCAACCTGATGGAGGTCAGTATAGATGGACTAATAGACCAAGTCCCACACACTGCTAGAAGCCCAAATATTTTTTCAGAGCTAGATGCAGAAAAAAATTATTTTTAATTTGCAACCTGATGGAGGTCAGTATAGATGGACTAATAGACCAAGTCCCACACACCGCTAGAAGCCCAAATATTTTTTCAGAGCTAGATGCAGAAAAAAATTATATTCAGTTTGCAACCTGATGGAGGTCAGTATAGATGGACTAATACAATGATGCTATGCCCAAAAGATTTTACTTCACTAGGTGCAGTAAAAAAATTGGTATTCTATACACAGGTGGTATATCTTGCAACACAGATAGGCTACTCCACTGACTAACACACTCTGCAATAGGCCAAAAAGGATTAGCTTTGCTAGATTCAGCCAAATGCTGTGAAAAAAACTTGCACAGCACTGGCACAGACCTGCCTGGCAAAAACTGATAGGAACTGATGTAACCTAGTCCTGAAAAGGACTCCAATTACAATTAGTCTTTACTCCCACAATCTATCTATTTAAGAGCACAGACCTGCCTGATAAAAGTCGTAGGAAATGCTGTAACCTAGTCCTTAAAAGGACTGCAATCACAACTATTCCTTACTCCCAAGCTATCTGTATATTTGTGCGAAAATTGGCTTGAAATTAACAAGGTATAGCACACACAGCAACAGCGGTGCCGTCTAACACGCAGCTGCAGCAGTGAGAAAATGGTGGCGACGGGGAAAATGGCTTGGTCTTATAGGGCAAGGACATGTGACATACACTGCCAATCACACATGCCCTTGCTTGTGTGAAAAAAAGCACTTCGCTCCGTGTGTGCGCTGCTGATAGGCTGACAGATTGCACCTCCCCACTGCAAATGCGGGAAAGAGAAAAAAAAATGGAGATCTTCATTGTTCCTGCAGAGATCCATCCCCTGCCCCTCCCCCCGCCCCGCTGTACACTCAAACTGCGTATTAACATTAATTTTCATCATTACTGAGAAAAAATCCAGTTATGATTTTGGTGCACGAACAGTTATCGAACATAACCTCGAACAGCCGAATTTTTCTCAAATTGTTCGTGTTCGCCGACCGGCTCGAACACCGCCAAAAACAGCTCGAATTTGAGATTGGCGAACAGTTCGAGTAGAACAACGCTCATCTCTATTAGTCGTTTTCAGCCAATATTTTGGATTTTTGAAAATTTCACTTTTTTGTGAAAATATCCACTAAATGAGGGAATAATATGTGTGAGGGTACCCCAGGAGAGTTCCAAATGTGTGTACGTAGAATACATATCCCACGGGGGTAAAATAGAAAAAAGTTGAAAAAAAATTTTTTTTCGACTTAGTCATTTTTTCGGCGTTAATCAGACTTTCAGATAAGGGAAATGTCAGTGAGTGTTCTGATTTCAGTTCCAGAGCGATTCGCCCAATGAGTCCTTGATATTTAGTCGTTTTCAGCCAATTTTCTGGATTTTTGAAAATTTCACTTTTTTGTGAAAATATCCACTAAATGAGGGAATAATATGTGTGAGGGTACCACAGGAGAGTTCCAAATGTGTGTGGGTAGAATATATATCTCACGGGGGTAAAATTGAAAAAAGTTTAAATTTTTTTTTTTTTGGACTTAGTTATTTTTCCGGCGTTTATCAGACTTTCAGATAGGGGAAATGTCAGTGAGCGTTCTGATTTCAGTTCCAGAGCGATTCGCCCAATGAGTCCTTGATATTTAGTCGTTTTCAGCCAATTATCTGGATTTTTGAAAGTTTCACTTTTTTGTGAAAATATCCACTAAATGAGGGAATAATTTTTGTGAGGGTACCCCAGGAGAGTTCCAAATGTGTGTGGGTAGAATATATATCCCACGGGGGTAAATTGAGAAAAGTTTAAAAAAAAATTAATTTGGACTTAGTAATTTTTCCGGCGTTTATCAGATTTTCTGATAGGGGAAATGTCAGTGAGCATACCAATTTCAGTTCCACAGCGATTCGCCCAATGAGTCCTTGATATTTTGTAGTTTTCAGCCAATTTTCTGGATTTTTGAAAATTTCACTTTTTTGTGAAAATATCCACTAAATGAGGAAATAATATGTGTGAGGGTACCACAGGAGAGTTCCAAATGTGTGTGGGTAGAATATATATCCCACGGGGCTAAAATTTAAAAAAAAGTTCAAAAAAAATTTTTTTTGGACTTAGTCATTTTTCCGGCGTTTATCAGACTTTCAGATAGGGCAAATGTCAGTGAGCATTCCGATTTCAGTTCCAGAGCGATTCGCCCAATGAGTCCTTGATATTTAGTCGTTTTCAGCCACTTTTCTCGATTTTTGAAAATTTCACTTTTTTGTGAAAATATCCACTAAATGAGGGAATAATATGTGTGAGGTTACTCCAGGAGAGTTCCAAATGTTTGTGGGTAGAATATATATCCCATGGGGGTAAAATTGAAAAAAGTTGAACATTTTTTTTTTTTGGACTTAGTCATTTTTCCGGCGTTTATCAGACTTTCAGATAGGGGAAATGTCAGTGAGCGTTCCGATTTCAGTTCCAGAGCGATTCGCCCAAAGAGTCCTTGATATTTAGTCGTTTTCAGCCAATTTTCTGGATTTTTGAAAATTTCACTTTTTTGTGAAAATATTCACTAAATGAGGGAATAATATGTGTGAGGTTGCCCCAGGAGAGTTCCAAATATGTGTAGTTACAATATATATCCCATGGGGGTAAAATTGAAAAAAGTTGAAAAACATTTTTTTTTGGACTTAGTCATTTTTCCGGCGTTTATCAGACTTTCAGATAGGGGAAATGTCAGTGAGCATTCCGATTTCAGTTCCAGAGCGATTCGCCCAATGAGTCTTTGATATTTAGTCGTTTTCAGCCAATTTTCTGGATTTTTGAAAATTTCACTTTTTTGTGAAAATATCCACTAAATGAGGGAATAATATGTGTGAGGGTACCCCAGGAGAGTTACAAATGTGTGTGGGTAGAATATATATCCCACGGGGGTAAATTGAGAAAAGTTTTAAAAAAAATTTTTTTGGACTTAGTCATTTTTCCGGCATTTATCAGACTTTCAGATCGGGGAAATGTCAGTGAGCGTTCCGATTTCAATTCCAGAACAATTCGCCCAATGAGTCCTTGATATTTAGTCGTTTTTAGCCAATTTTCTGGATTTTTGAAAATTTCACTTTTTTGTGAAAATATCCACTAAATGAGGGAATAACATGTGTGAGGTTGCCCCAGGAGAGTTCCAAATATGTGTAGGTAGAATATATATCCCACGGGGGTAAAATTGAAAAAAGTTTAAAAAAATTTTTTTTTGGACTTAGTCATTTTTCCGGCGTTTATCAGACTTTCAGATAGGGGAAATGTCAGTGAGCGTTCCGATTTCAGTTCCAGAGCAATTCGCCCAATGAGTCCTTGATATTTAGTCGTTTTCAGCCAATTTTCTGGATTTTTGAAAATTTCACTTTTTTGTGAAAATATCCACTAAATGAGGGAAAATATGTGTGAGGGTACCCCAGGAGAGTTCCAAATGTGTGTAGGTAGAATATATATCCCACGGGGGTAAAATTGAAAAAAGTTTAAAAAAATTTTTTTTTGGACTGTCATTTTTCCGGCGTTTATCAGACTTTCAAATAGGGGAAATGTCAGTGAGCATTCCGATTTCAGTTCCAGAGCAATTCGCCCAATGAGTCCTTGATATTTAGTCGTTTTCAGCCAATTTTCTGGATTTTCGAAAATTTCACTTTTTTATGAAAATATCCACTAAATGAGGGAATAATATGTGTGAGGGTACCACAGGAGATTTCCAAATGTGTGTGGGTAGAATATATATCCCACGGGGGTAAAATTGAAAAAAGTTGAAAAATTTTATTTTTTGGTCTTAGTCATTTTTCCGGCGTTTATCAGACTTTCAGATAGGTCAAATGTCAGTGAGCGTTCCGATTTCAGTTCCAGAGCGATTCGCCCAATGAGTCCTTGATATTTTGTCGTTTTCAGCCAATATTTTGGATTTTTGGAAATTTCACTTTCTTGTGACAATATCCACTAAATGAGGGAATAATATGTGTGAGGGTACCCCAGGAGAGTTCCAAATGTGTGTGGGTAGAAAATATATCCCACGGGGGTAAAATTGAAAAAAGTTGAAAAATTTTTTTTTTTGGACTTAGTCATTTTTCCGGCGTTTATCAGACTTTCAGATAAGGCAAATTTAAGTGAGCGTTCCGATTTCAGTTCCAGAGCGATTCGCCCAATGAGTCCTTGATATTTTGTCGTTTTCAGCCAATATTTTGGATTTTTGGAAATTTCTCTTTCTTGTCACAATATCCACTAAATGAGGGAATAATATGTGTGAGGGTACCCCAGGAGAGTTCCAAATGTGTGTGGGTAGAAAATATATCCCACGGGGGTAAAATTGAAAAAAGTTGAAAAATTTTTTTTTTTGGACTTAGTCATTTTTCCCGCGTTTATCAGACTTTCAGATAGGGCAAATGTCAGTGAGCGTTCCGATTTCAGTTCCAGAGCGATTCGCCCAATGAATCCTTGATATTTCGTCGTTTTCAGCAAATATTTTGGATTTTTGAAAATTTCACTTTCTTGTGACAATATCCACTAAATGAGGAAATAATATGTGTGAGGGTACCCCAGGAGAGTCCCAAATGTGTGTGGGTAGAATATATATCCCACGGGGGTAAAATTGAAAAAAGTTGAAAAATTTTTTTTTTTGGAATTAGTCATTTTTCCGGCGTTTATCAAAATTTCAGATAGGGCAAATGTCAGTGAGCGTTCCGATTTCAGTTCCAGAGCGATTCGCCCAATGAGTCCTTGATATTTAGTCGTTTTCAGCCAATATTTTGACTTTTTGAAAATTTCACTTTCTTGTGACAATATCCAGTAAATGAGGGAATAATATGTGTGAGGGTACCCCAGGAGAGTTCCAAATGTGTGTGGGTAGAATATATATCCTACGGGGGTAAAACTGAAAAAAGATGAAAAAAAATTTTTTTGGACTTAGTCATTTCTCCGGCGTTTATCAGACTTTCAGATAGGGCAAATGTCAGTGAGCATTCCGTTTTCAGTTCCAGAGCGATTTGCCCACTGAGTCCTTGATATTTAGTCGTTTTCAGTCAATTTCCTGGATTTTTGAAAATTTCTTTTTTTTGTGAAAATATCCACTAAATGAGGGAATAATATGTGTGAGGGTACCCCAGGAGAGTTCCAAATGTGTGTGGGTAGAAAATATATCCCAAGGGGGTAAAATTGAAAAAAGTTGAAAAAATTTTTTTTTGGGACTTAGTCATTTTTACGCCGTTTATCAGACTTTCAGATAGGGCAAATGTCAGTGAGCGTTGCGATTTCAGTTCCAGAGCGATTCGCCCAATGAGTCCTTGATATTTAGTCGTTTTCAGCCAATATTTTGGATTTTTGAAAATTTCACTTTCTTGTGACAATATCCAGTAAATGAGGGAATAATATGTGTGAGGGTACCCCAGGAGAGTTCCAAATGTGTGTGGGTAGAATATATATCCTACGGGGGTAAAACTGAAAAAAGATGAAAAAAAATTTTTTTGGACTTAGTCATTTCTCCGGCGTTTATCAGACTTTCAGATAGGGCAGATGTCAGTGAGCATTCCGTTTTCAGTTCCAGAGCGATTCGCCCACTGAGTCCTTGATATTTAGTCGTTTTCAGCCAATTTCCTGGATTTTTGAAAATTTCTTTTTTTTGTGAAAATATCCACTAAATGAGGGAATAATATGTGTGAGGGTACCCCAGGAGAGTTCCAAATGTGTGTGGGTAGAAAATATATCCCAAGGGGGTAAAATTGAAAAAAGTTGAAAAAATTTTTTTTTGGGACTTAGTCATTTTTACGCCGTTTATCAGACTTTCAGATAGGGCAAATGTCAGTGAGCGTTCCGATTTCAGTTCCAGAGCGATTCGCCCAATGAGTCCTTGATATTTCGTCGTTTTCAGCCAATATTTTGGATTTTTGAAAATTTCACTTTCTTGTGACAATATCCAGTAAATGAGGGAATAATATGTGTGAGGGTACCCCAGGAGAGTTCCAAATGTGTGTGGGTAGAATATATATCCTACGGGGGTAAAACTGAAAAAAGATGAAAAAAAATTTTTTTGGACTTAGTCATTTCTCCGGCGTTTATCAGACTTTCAGATAGGGCAAATGTCAGTGAGCATTCCGTTTTCAGTTCCAGAGCGATTCGCCCACTGAGTCCTTGATATTTAGTCGTTTTCAGCCAATTTCCTGGATTTTTGAAAATTTCTTTTTTTTGTGAAAATATCCACTAAATGAGGGAATAATATGTGTGAGGGTACCCCAGGTGAGTTCCAAATGTGTGTGGGTAGAAAATATATCCCAAGGGGGTAAAATTGAAAAAAGTTGAAAAATTTTTTTTTTGGGACTTAGTCATTTTTACGCCGTTTATCAGACTTTCAGATAGGGCAAATGTCAGTGAGCGTTCCGATTTCAGTTCCAGAGCGATTCGCCCAATGAGTCCTTGATATTTCGTCGTTTTCAGCCAATATTTTGGATTTTTGAAAATTTCACTTTCTTGTGACAAAATCCACTAAATGAGGGAATAATATGTGTGAGGGTACCCCAGGAGAGTTCCAAATGTGTGTGGGTAGAATATATATCCTACGGGGGTAAAACTGAAAAAAGTTGAAAAAAAATTTTTTTGGACTTAGTCATTTCTCTGGCGTTTATCAGACTTTCAGATAGGGCAAATGTCAGTGAGCGTTCCGATTTCAGTTCCAGAGCAATTCGCCCAATGAGTCCTTGATATTTAGTCGTTTTCAGCCAATTTTCTGGATTTTTGAAAATTTCACTTTTTTGTGAAAATATCCACTAAATGAGGGAAAATATGTGTGAGGGTACCCCAGGAGAGTTCCAAATGTGTGTAGGTAGAATATATATCCCACGGGGGTAAAATTGAAAAAAGTTTAAAAAATTTTTTTTTTGGACTGTCATTTTTCCGGCGTTTATCAGACTTTCAAATAGGGGAAATGTCAGTGAGCATTCCGATTTCAGTTCCAGAGCAATTCGCCCAATGAGTCCTTGATATTTAGTCGTTTTCAGCCAATTTTCTGAATTTTTGAAAATTTCAATTTTTTATGAAAATATCCACTAAATGAGGGAATAATATGTTTGAGGGTACCACAGGAGAGTTTCAAATGTGTGTGGGTAGAATATATATACCACGGGGCTAAAATTGAAAAAAGTTGAAAAAAATTTTTTTTTGGACTTCGTCATTTTTCCGGCGTTTATCAGACTTTCAAATAGGGGAAATGTCAGTGAGCATTCCGATTTCAGTTCCAGAGCAATTCGCCCAATGAGTCCTTGATATTTAGTCGTTTTCAGCCAATTTTCTGGATTTTCGAAAATTTCACTTTTTTATGAAAATATCCACTAAATGAGGGAATAATATGTGTGAGGGTACCACAGGAGATTTCCAAATGTGTGTGGGTAGAATATATATCCCACGGGGGTAAAATTGAAAAAAGTTGAAAAATTTTATTTTTTGGACTTAGTCATTTTTCCGGCGTTTATCAGACTTTCAGATAGGTCAAATGTCAGTGAACGTTCCGATTTCAGTTCCAGAGCGATTCGCCCAATGAGTCCTTGATATTTTGTCGTTTTCAGCCAATATTTTGGATTTTTGAAAATTTCACTTTCTTGTGACAATATCCAGTAAATGAGGGAATAATATGTGTGAGGGTACCCCAGGAGAGTTCCAAATGTGTGTGGGTAGAATATATATCCTACGGGGGTAAAACTGAAAAAAGATGAAAAAAAATTTTTTTGGACTTAGTCATTTCTCCGGCGTTTATCAGACTTTCAGATAGGGCAAATGTCAGTGAGCATTCCGTTTTCAGTTCCAGAGCGATTCGCCCACTGAGTCCTTGATATTTAGTCGTTTTCAGCCAATTTCCTGGATTTTTGAAAATTTCTTTTTTTTGTGAAAATATCCACTAAATGAGGGAATAATATGTGTGAGGGTACCCCAGGAGAGTTCCAAATGTGTGTGGGTAGAAAATATATCCCAAGGGGGTAAAATTGAAAAAAGTTGAAAAAATTTTTTTTTGGGACTTAGTCATTTTTACGCCGTTTATCAGACTTTCAGATAGGGCAAATGTCAGTGAGCGTTCCGATTTCAGTTCCAGAGCGATTCGCCCAATGAGTCCTTGATATTTAGTCGTTTTCAGCCAATATTTTGGATTTTTGAAAATTTCACTTTCTTGTGACAATATCCAGTAAATGAGGGAATAATATGTGTGAGGGTACCCCAGGAGAGTTCCAAATGTGTGTGGGTAGAATATATATCCTACGGGGGTAAAACTGAAAAAAGATGAAAAAAAATTTTTTTGGACTTAGTCATTTCTCCGGCGTTTATCAGACTTTCAGATAGGGCAAATGTCAGTGAGCATTCCGTTTTCAGTTCCAGAGCGATTCGCCCACTGAGTCCTTGATATTTAGTCGTTTTCAGCCAATTTCCTGGATTTTTGAAAATTTCTTTTTTTTCTGAAAATATCCACTAAATGAGGGAATAATATGTGTGAGGGTACCCCAGGAGAGTTCCAAATGTGTGTGGGTAGAAAATATATCCCAAGGGGGTAAAATTGAAAAAAGTTGAAAAAATTTTTTTTTGGGACTTAGTCATTTTTACGCCGTTTATCAGACTTTCAGATAGGGCAAATGTCAGTGAGCGTTCCAATTTCAGTTCCAGAGCGATTCGCCCAATGAGTCCTTGATATTTCGTCGTTTTCAGCCAATATTTTGGATTTTTGAAAATTTCACTTTCTTGTGACAATATCCAGTAAATGAGGGAATAATATGTGTGAGGGTACCCCAGGAGAGTTCCAAATGTGTGTGGGTAGAATATATATCCTACGGGGGTAAAACTGAAAAAAGATGAAAAAAAATTTTTTTGGACTTAGTCATTTCTCCGGCGTTTATCAGACTTTCAGATAGGGCAAATGTCAGTGAGCGTTCCGATTTCAGTTCCAGAGCAATTCGCCCAATGAGTCCTTGATATTTAGTCGTTTTCAGCCAATTTTCTGGATTTTTGAAAATTTCACTTTTTTGTGAAAATATCCACTAAATGAGGGAAAATATGTGTGAGGGTACCCCAGGAGAGTTCCAAATGTGTGTAGGTAGAATATATATCCCACGGGGGTAAAATTGAAAAAAGTTTAAAAAATTTTTTTTTTGGACTGTCATTTTTCCGGCGTTTATCAGACTTTCAAATAGGGGAAATGTCAGTGAGCATTCCGATTTCAGTTCCAGAGCAATTCGCCCAATGAGTCCTTGATATTTAGTCGTTTTCAGCCAATTTTCTGAATTTTTGAAAATTTCAATTTTTTATGAAAATATCCACTAAATGAGGGAATAATATGTTTGAGGGTACCACAGGAGAGTTTCAAATGTGTGTGGGTAGAATATATATACCACGGGGCTAAAATTGAAAAAAGTTGAAAAAAATTTTTTTTTGGACTTCGTCATTTTTCCGGCGTTTATCAGACTTTCAAATAGGGGAAATGTCAGTGAGCATTCCGATTTCAGTTCCAGAGCAATTCGCCCAATGAGTCCTTGATATTTAGTCGTTTTCAGCCAATTTTCTGGATTTTCGAAAATTTCACTTTTTTATGAAAATATCCACTAAATGAGGGAATAATATGTGTGAGGGTACCACAGGAGATTTCCAAATGTGTGTGGGTAGAATATATATCCCACGGGGGTAAAATTGAAAAAAGTTGAAAAATTTTATTTTTTGGACTTAGTCATTTTTCCGGCGTTTATCAGACTTTCAGATAGGTCAAATGTCAGTGAACGTTCCGATTTCAGTTCCAGAGCGATTCGCCCAATGAGTCCTTGATATTTTGTCGTTTTCAGCCAATATTTTGGATTTTTGGAAATTTCACTTTCTTGTGACAATATCCACTAAATGAGGGAATAATATGTGTGAGGGTACCCCAGGAGAGTTCCAAATGTGTGTGGGTAGAAAATATATCCCACGGGTGTAAAATTGAAAAAAGTTGAAAAATTTTTTTTTTTGGACTTAGTCATTTTTCCGGCGTTTATCAGACTTTCAGATAAGGCAAATTTAAGTGAGCGTTCCGATTTCAGTTCCAGAGCGATTCGCCCAATGAGTCCTTGATATTTTGTCGTTTTCAGCCAATTTCCTGGATTTTTGAAAATTTCTTTTTTTTGTGAAAATATCCACTAAATGAGGGAATAATATGTGTGAGGGTACCCCAGGAGAGTTCCAAATGTGTGTGGTTAGAATATATATCCTATGGGGGTAAAACTGAAAAAAGTTGAAAAGAAATTTTTTTGGACTTAGTCATTTCTCCGGCGTTTATCAGACTTTCAGATAGGGGAAATGTCAGTGAGCGTTCCGATTTTAGTTCCAGAGCGATTCGCCCAATGAGTCCTTGATATTTCGTTGTTTTCAGCCAATTTTCTGGAGTTTTGAAAATTTCACTTTTTTCTGAAAATATCCACTAAATGAGGGAATAATATGTGTGAGGGTACCCCAGGAGAGTTCCAAATGTGTGTGGGTAGAAAATATATCCCACGGGGGTAAAATTGAAAAAAGTTGAAAAATTTTTTTTTTTTTGGACTTAGTCATTTTTCCGCCATTTATCAGACTTTCAGATAGGGCAAATGTCAGTGAGCGTTCCGATTTCAGTTCCAGAGCGATTCGCCCAATGTGTCCTTGATATTTAGTCGTTTTCAGCCAATATTTTGGATTTTTGAAAATTTCACTTTCTTGTGACAATATCCAGTAAATGAGGGAATAATATGTGTGAGGGTACCCCAGGAGAGTTCCAAATGTGTGTGGGTAGAATATATATCCTACGGGGGGTAAAACTGAAAAAAGATGAAAAAAATTTTTTTTGGACTTAGTCATTTCTCCGGCGTTTATCAGACTTTCAGATAGGGCAAATGTCAGTGAGCATTCCGTTTTCAGTTCCAGAGCGATTCGCCCACTGAGTCCTTGATATTTAGTCGTTTTCAGCCAATTTCCTGGATTTTTGAAAATTTCTTTTTTTTGTGAAAATATCCACTAAATGAGGGAATAATATGTGTGAGGGTACCCCAGGAGAGATCCAAATGTGTGTGGGTAGAAAATATATCCCAAGGGGGTAAAATTGAAAAAAGTTGAAAAATTTTTTTTTTGGGACTTAGTCATTTTTACGCCGTTTATCAGACTTTCAGATAGGGCAAATGTCAGTGAGCGTTCCGATTTCAGTTCCAGAGCGATTCGCCCAATGAGTCCTTGATATTTCGTCGTTTTCAGCCAATATTTTGGATTTTTGAAAATTTCACTTTCTTGTGACAATATCCACTAAATGAGGGAATAATATGTGTGAGGGTACCCCAGGAGAGTTCCAAATGTGTGTGGGTAGAATATATATCCTACGGGGGTAAAACTGAAAAAAGTTGAAAAAAAATTTTTTTGGACTTAGTCATTTCTCTGGCGTTTATCAGACTTTCAGATAGGGCAAATGTCAGTGAGCATTCCGATTTCAGTTCCAGAGCGATTCGCCCACTGAGTCCTTGATATTTAGTCGTTTTCAGCCAATTTCCTGGATTTTTGAAAATTTCTTTATTTTGTGAAAATATCCACTAAATGAGGGAATAATATGTGTGAGGGTACCCCAGGAGAGTTCCAAATGTGTGTGGGTAGAAAATATATCCCACGGGGGTAAAATTGAAAAAAGTTGAAACATTTTTTTTTTGGGACTTAGTCATTTTTCCGGCGTTTATCAGACTTTCAGATGAGGCAAATTTAAGTGAGCGTTCCGATTTCAGTTCCAGAGCGATTCGCCCAATGAGACCTTGATATTTCATCCTTTTCAGCCAATATTTTGGATTTTTCCAAATTTCACTTTCTTGTGACAATATCCACTAAATGAGGTAATAATATGTGTGAGGGTACCCCAGGAGAGTTCCAAATGTGTGTGGTTAGAATATATATCCTATGGGGGTAAAACTGAAAAAAGTTGAAAAGAAATTTTTTTGGACTTAGTCATTTCTCCGGCGTTTATCAGACTGTCAGATAGGGGAAATGTCAGTGAGCGTTCCGATTTTAGTTCCACAGCGATTCGCTCAATGAGTCCTTGATATTTCGTTGTTTTCAGCCAATTTTCTGGAGTTTTGAAAATTTCACTTTTTTGTGAAAATATCCACTAAATGAGGGAATAATATGTGTGAGGGTACCCCAGGAGAGTTCCAAATGTGTGTGGGTAGAAAATATATCCCACGGGGGTAAAATTGAAAAAAGTTGAAAAATTTTTTTTTTTTTGGACTTAGTCATTTTTCCGCCATTTATCAGACTTTCAGATAGGGCAAATGTCAGTGAGCGTTCCGATTTCAGTTCCAGAGCGATTCGCCCAATGTGTCCTTGATATTTAGTCGTTTTCAGCCAATATTTTGAATTTTTGAAAATTTCACTTTCTTGTGACCATATCCACTAAATGAGGGAATAATATGTGTGAGGGTACCCCAGGAGAGTTCCAAATGTGTGTGGGTAGAATATATATCCTACGGGGGTAAAACTGAAAAAAGATGAAAAAAAATTTTTTTGGACTTAGTCATTTCTCCGGCGTTTATCAGACTTTCAGATAGGGCAAATGTCAGTGAGCATTCCGTTTTCAGTTCCAGAGCGATTCGCCCACTGAGTCCTTGATATTTAGTCGTTTTCAGCCAATTTCCTGGATTTTTGAAAATTTCTTTTTTTTGTGAAAATATCCACTAAATGAGGGAATAATATGTGTGAGGGTACCCCAGGTGAGTTCCAAATGTGTGTGGGTAGAAAATATATCCCAAGGGGGTAAAATTGAAAAAAGTTGAAAAATTTTTTTTTTGGGACTTAGTCATTTTTACGCCGTTTATCAGACTTTCAGATAGGGCAAATGTCAGTGAGCGTTCCGATTTCAGTTCCAGAGCGATTCGCCCAATGAGTCCTTGATATTTCGTCGTTTTCAGCCAATATTTTGGATTTTTGAAAATTTCACTTTCTTGTGACAAAATCCACTAAATGAGGGAATAATATGTGTGAGGGTACCCCAGGAGAGTTCCAAATGTGTGTGGGTAGAATATATATCCTACGGGGGTAAAACTGAAAAAAGTTGAAAAAAAATTTTTTTGGACTTAGTCATTTCTCTGGCGTTTATCAGACTTTCAGATAGGGCAAATGTCAGTGAGCGTTCCGATTTCAGTTCCAGAGCAATTCGCCTAATGAGACCTTGATATTTAGTCGTTTTCAGCCAATTTTCTGGATTTTTGAAAATTTCACTTTTTTGTGAAAATATCCACTAAATGAGGGAAAATATGTGTGAGGGTACCCCAGGAGAGTTCCAAATGTGTGTAGGTAGAATATATATCCCACGGGGGTAAAATTGAAAAAAGTTTAAAAAATTTTTTTTTTGGACTGTCATTTTTCCGGCGTTTATCAGACTTTCAAATAGGGGAAATGTCAGTGAGCATTCCGATTTCAGTTCCAGAGCAATTCGCCCAATGAGTCCTTGATATTTAGTCGTTTTCAGCCAATTTTCTGAATTTTTGAAAATTTCAATTTTTTATGAAAATATCCACTAAATGAGGGAATAATATGTTTGAGGGTACCACAGGAGAGTTTCAAATGTGTGTGGGTAGAATATATATACCACGGGGCTAAAATTGAAAAAAGTTGAAAAAAATTTTTTTTTGGACTTCGTCATTTTTCCGGCGTTTATCAGACTTTCAAATAGGGGAAATGTCAGTGAGCATTCCGATTTCAGTTCCAGAGCAATTCGCCCAATGAGTCCTTGATATTTAGTCGTTTTCAGCCAATTTTCTGGATTTTCGAAAATTTCACTTTTTTATGAAAATATCCACTAAATGAGGGAATAATATGTGTGAGGGTACCACAGGAGATTTCCAAATGTGTGTGGGTAGAATATATATCCCACGGGGGTAAAATTGAAAAAAGTTGAAAAATTTTATTTTTTGGACTTAGTCATTTTTCCGGCGTTTATCAGACTTTCAGATAGGTCAAATGTCAGTGAACGTTCCGATTTCAGTTCCAGAGCGATTCGCCCAATGAGTCCTTGATATTTTGTCGTTTTCAGCCAATATTTTGGATTTTTGGAAATTTCACTTTCTTGTGACAATATCCACTAAATGAGGGAATAATATGTGTGAGGGTACCCCAGGAGAGTTCCAAATGTGTGTGGGTAGAAAATATATCCCACGGGGGTAAAATTGAAAAAAGTTGAAAAATTTTTTTTTTTGGACTTAGTCATTTTTCCGGCGTTTATCAGACTTTCAGATAAGGCAAATTTAAGTGAGCGTTCCGATTTCAGTTCCAGAGCGATTCGCCCAATGAGTCCTTGATATTTTGTCGTTTTCAGCCAATTTCCTGGATTTTTGAAAATTTCTTTTTTTTGTGAAAATATCCACTAAATGAGGGAATAATATGTGTGAGGGTACCCCAGGAGAGTTCCAAATGTGTGTGGTTAGAATATATATCCTATGGGGGTAAAACTGAAAAAAGTTGAAAAGAAATTTTTTTGGACTTAGTCATTTCTCCGGCGTTTATCAGACTTTCAGATAGGGGAAATGTCAGTGAGCGTTCCGATTTTAGTTCCAGAGCGATTCGCCCAATGAGTCCTTGATATTTCGTTGTTTTCAGCCAATTTTCTGGAGTTTTGAAAATTTCACTTTTTTCTGAAAATATCCACTAAATGAGGGAATAATATGTGTGAGGGTACCCCAGGAGAGTTCCAAATGTGTGTGGGTAGAAAATATATCCCACGGGGGTAAAATTGAAAAAAGTTGAAAAATTTTTTTTTTTTTGGACTTAGTCATTTTTCCGCCATTTATCAGACTTTCAGATAGGGCAAATGTCAGTGAGCGTTCCGATTTCAGTTCCAGAGCGATTCGCCCAATGTGTCCTTGATATTTAGTCGTTTTCAGCCAATATTTTGGATTTTTGAAAATTTCACTTTCTTGTGACAATATCCAGTAAATGAGGGAATAATATGTGTGAGGGTACCCCAGGAGAGTTCCAAATGTGTGTGGGTAGAATATATATCCTACGGGGGGTAAAACTGAAAAAAGATGAAAAAAATTTTTTTTGGACTTAGTCATTTCTCCGGCGTTTATCAGACTTTCAGATAGGGCAAATGTCAGTGAGCATTCCGTTTTCAGTTCCAGAGCGATTCGCCCACTGAGTCCTTGATATTTAGTCGTTTTCAGCCAATTTCCTGGATTTTTGAAAATTTCTTTTTTTTGTGAAAATATCCACTAAATGAGGGAATAATATGTGTGAGGGTACCCCAGGAGAGTTCCAAATGTGTGTGGGTAGAAAATATATCCCAAGGGGGTAAAATTGAAAAAAGTTGAAAAATTTTTTTTTTGGGACTTAGTCATTTTTACGCCGTTTATCAGACTTTCAGATAGGGCAAATGTCAGTGAGCGTTCCGATTTCAGTTCCAGAGCGATTCGCCCAATGAGTCCTTGATATTTCGTCGTTTTCAGCCAATATTTTGGATTTTTGAAAATTTCACTTTCTTGTGACAATATCCACTAAATGAGGGAATAATATGTGTGAGGGTACCCCAGGAGAGTTCCAAATGTGTGTGGGTAGAATATATATCCTACGGGGGTAAAACTGAAAAAAGTTGAAAAAAAATTTTTTTGGACTTAGTCATTTCTCTGGCGTTTATCAGACTTTCAGATAGGGCAAATGTCAGTGAGCATTCCGATTTCAGTTCCAGAGCGATTCGCCCACTGAGTCCTTGATATTTAGTCGTTTTCAGCCAATTTCCTGGATTTTTGAAAATTTCTTTTTTTTGTGAAAATATCCACTAAATGAGGGAATAATATGTGTGAGGGTACCCCAGGAGAGTTCCAAATGTGTGTGGGTAGAAAATATATCCCACGGGGGTAAAATTGAAAAAAGTTGAAACATTTTTTTTTTGGGACTTAGTCATTTTTCCGGCGTTTATCAGACTTTCAGATGAGGCAAATTTAAGTGAGCGTTCCGATTTCAGTTCCAGAGCGATTCGCCCAATGAGACCTTGATATTTCATCCTTTTCAGCCAATATTTTGGATTTTTCCAAATTTCACTTTCTTGTGACAATATCCACTAAATGAGGTAATAATATGTGTGAGGGTACCCCAGGAGAGTTCCAAATGTGTGTGGTTAGAATATATATCCTATGGGGGTAAAACTGAAAAAAGTTGAAAAGAAATTTTTTTGGACTTAGTCATTTCTCCGGCGTTTATCAGACTGCCAGATAGGGGAAATGTCAGTGAGCGTTCCGATTTTAGTTCCACAGCGATTCGCCCAATGAGTCCTTGATATTTCGTTGTTTTCAGCCAATTTTCTGGAGTTTTGAAAATTTCACTTTTTTGTGAAAATATCCACTAAATGAGGGAATAATATGTGTGAGGGTACCCCAGGAGAGTTCCAAATGTGTGTGGGTAGAAAATATATCCCACGGGGGTAAAATTGAAAAAAGTTGAAAAATTTTTTTTTTTTTGGACTTAGTCATTTTTCCGCCATTTATCAGACTTTCAGATAGGGCAAATGTCAGTGAGCGTTCCGATTTCAGTTCCAGAGCGATTCGCCCAATGTGTCCTTGATATTTAGTCGTTTTCAGCCAATATTTTGAATTTTTGAAAATTTCACTTTCTTGTGACCATATCCACTAAATGAGGGAATAATATGTGTGAGGGTACCCCAGGAGAGTTCCAAATGTGTGTGGGTAGAATATATATCCTACGGGGGTAAAACTGAGAAAAGTTAAAAAAAAATTTTTTTGGACTTCGTCATTTCTCCGGCGTTTATCAGACTTTCAGATAAGGCAAATTTAAGTGAGCATTCCGATTTCAGTTCCAGAGCGATTCGCCCAATGAGTCCTTGATATTTCGTCGTTTTCAGGCAATATTTTGGATTTTTGAAAATTTCACTTTCTTGTGACAATATCGACTAAATGAGGGAATAATATGTGTGAGGGTACCCCAGGAGAGTTCCAAATGTGTGTGAGTAGAATATATATCCCACGGGGGTAAAATTGAAAAAAGTGGAAAAATTTTTTTTTTTGTACTTAGTCATTTTTCCAGCGTTTATCAGACTTTCAGATAGGGGAAATGTCAGTGATCATTCCGATTTCAGTTCCAGAGCGAATCGCCCAATGAGTCCTTGATATTTTGTCGTTTGCAGCCAATTTTCTGTAGTTTTGAAAATTTCACTTTTTTGTGAAAATATCCACTAAATGAGGGAATAATATGTGTGAGGGTACCCCAGAAGAGTTCCAAATGTGTGTGGGTAGAATATATATCCCACGGGGGTAAAATTGAAAAAAGTTGAAAAAAATTTTTTTTTCAACTTATTCTTTTTTCCGGCATTTATCAGACTTTCAGATAGGGGAAATGTCAGTGAGCATTCCGATTTCAGTTCCAGAGTGAATCGCCCAATGAGTCCTTGATATTTTGTCGTTTTCAGCCAATTTTCTGGAGTTTTGAAAATTTCACTTTTTTGTGAAAATATCCACTAAATGAGAGAATAATATGTGTGAAGGTACCCCAGGAGAGTTCCAAATGTGTTTGGGTAGAATATATATCCCACGGGGGTAAAATTGAAAAAAGTTGAAAAAAATTTTTTTTTGGACTTAGTCATTTATCCGACTTTTATCAGACTTTCAGATAGGGGAAATGTCAGTGAGCGTTCCGATTTCAGTTCCAGAGCAATTCACTCAATGAGTCCTTGATATTTAGTCGTTTTCAGCCAATTTTCTGGATATTTGAAAATTTCACTTTTTTGTGAAAATATCCACTAAATGAGGGATTAATATGTTTGAGGGTACCCCAGGAGAGTTCCAAATGTGTGTCGGTAGAATATATATCCTACGGGGGTAAAATTGAAAAAAGTTTAAAAAAATTTTTTTTTCTACTTAGTCATTTTTCCGGGAATTTATCAGACTTTAAGATAGGGGAAATGTCAGTGAGCATTCCGATTTCAGTTCCAGAGCGAATCGCCCAATGAGTCCTTGATATTTTGTCGTTTTCAGACAATTTTCTGGATATTTGAAAATTTCACTTTTTTGTGAAAATATCCACTAAATGAGGGAATAATATGTGTGATGGTACCCCAGGAGAGTTCCAAATGTGTGTGGGTAGAATATATATCCTACGGGGCTAAAATTGAAAAAAGTTGAAAAAATTTTTTTTTGGACTTAGTCATTTTTCCGGCGTTTATCAGACTTTCAGAGAGGGGAAATGTCAGTGAGCGTTCCGAATTCAGTTCCAGAGCGATTCGCCCAATGAGTCCTTGATATTTAGTCGTTTTCAGCCAATTTTCTGTATATTTGAAAATTTCACTTTTTTGTGAAAATATCCACTAAATGAGGGAATAATATGTGTGAGGGTAACCCAGGAGAGTTCCAAATGTGTGTGGGTAGAAAATATATCCTACGGGGGTAAAATTGAAAAATGTTGAAAAAATATTTTTTTGGACAGTCATTTTTCCGGCGTTTATCAGACTTTCAGATAGGGGAAATGTCAGTGAGCATTCCAATTTCAGTTCCAGAGCTATTTGCTCAATGAGTCCTTGATATTTAGTCGTTTTCAGCCAATTTTCTGGATATTTGAAAATTTCACTTTTTTGTGAAAATATCCACTAAATGAGGGAATAATATGTGTGAGGGTACCCAAGGAGACTTCCAAATGTGTGTGGGTAGAATATATATCCTACGGGGGTAAAATTGAAAAAAGTTGTAAAAAAATTTTTTTTGGACTTAGTCATTTTTCCGACTTTTAGCAGACTTTCAGACAGGGGAAATGTCTGTGAGCGTTCCGATTTCAGTTCCAGAGCAATTCACTCAATGAGTCCTTGATATTTATTCGTTTTCAGCCAATTTTCTGGATATTTGAAAATTTCACTTTTTTGTGAAAATATCCACTAAATGAGGGAATAATATGTGTGAGGGTACCCCAGGAGAGTTCCAAATGTGTGTGGGTAGAATATATATCCTACGGGGGTAAAATTGAAAAAAGTTGAAAAAATATTTTTTTGGACTTAGTCATTTTTCCGGCGTTTATCAGACTTTCAGAGAGGGGAAATGTCAATGAGCGTTCCAATTTCAGTTCCAGAGCGATTGGCCCAATGAGTCCTTGATATTTCGTCGTTTTCAGCCAATATTTTGGATTTTTGAAAATTTCACTTTCTTGTGACAATATCCACTAAATGAGGGAATAATATGTGTGAGGGTACCCCAGGAGAGTTCCAAATGTGTGTGGGTAGAATATATATCCTACAGGGGTAAAACTGAAAAAAGTTAAAAAAAAATTTTATTTTGACTTAGTCATTTTTCCGTCGTTTATCAGACTTTCAGATAGGGGAAATGTTAGTGAGCGTTCCGATTTCAGTTCCAGAGCGATTCACCCAATGAGTCCTTGATATTTCGTCATTTTCAGCCAATATTTTGGATTTTTGAAAATTTCACTTTCTTGTGACAATATCCACTAAATGAGGGAATAATATGTGTGAGGGTACCCCAGGAGAGTTCCAAATGTGTGTGGGTAGAATATATATCCTACAGGGGTAAAACTGAAAAAAGTTAAAAAAAATTTTTATTTTGACTTAGTCATTTTTCCGTCGTTTATCAGACTTTCAGATAGGGGAAATGTTAGTGAGCATTCCAATCTCAGTTCCAGAGCGATTCGCCCAATGAGTCCTTGATATTTCGTCGTTTTCAGACAATTTTCTGGATGTTTGAAAATTTCACTTTTTTGTGAAAATATCCACTAAATGAGGGAATAATATGTGTGAGGGTACCCCAGGAGAGTTCCAAATGTGTGTGGGTGGAATATATATCCTACGGGGGTAAAATTGAAAAAAGTTGAAAAAATTATTTTTGGACTTAGTCATTTTTCCGGCGTTTAGCAGACTTTCAGAGAGGGGAAATGTCAATGAGCGTTCCGATTTCAGTTCCAGAGCGATTCGCCCAATGAGTCCTTGATATTTCGTCGTTTTCAGCCAATATTTTGGATTTTTGAAAATTTCACTTTCTTGTGACAATATCCAGTAAATGAGGGAATAATATGTGTGAGGGTACCCCAGGAGAGTTCCAAATGTGTGTGGGTAGAATATATATCCCACGGGGGTAAAATTGAAAAAAGTTGAAAAATTGTTTTTTTTGGACTTAGTCATTTTTCCGGCGTTTATCACACTTTCAGATAGGGGAAAAATGTCAGTTAGCGTTTCGATTTCAGTTCCAGAGCGATTAGCCTAATGATTCCTTGATATTTAGTCGTTTTCAGACAATTTTCTGGATATTTGAAAATTTCACTTCTTTGTGAAAATATCCACTAAATGCGGGAATAATATGTGTGATGGTACCCTAGGAGAGTTCCAAATGTGTGTGGGTAGAATATATATCCCACGGGGGTAAAATTGAAAAAAGTTGAAAAATTTTTTTTTGGACTTAGTCATTTTTCCGCCGTTTATCAGACTTTCAGATAGGGGAAATGTCAGTGAGCGTTCCAATTTCAGTTCCAGAGCGATTCGCTCAATGAGTCCTTGATATTTAGTCGTTTTCAGCCAATATTTTGGATTTTTGAAAATTTCACTTTTTTGTGACAATATCCACTAAATGAGGGAATAATATGTGTGAGGGTACCCCAGGAGAGTTCCAAATGTGTGTGGGTAGAATATATATCCTACAGGGGTAAAACTGAAAAAAGTTGAAAAAATTTTTTTTTTTGACTTAGTCATTTTTCCGTCGTTTATCAGACTTTCAGATAAGGGAAATGTTAGTGAGCGTTCCGATTTCAGTTCCAGAGCGATTCGCCCAATGAGTCCTTGATATTTCGTCGTTTTCAGACAATTTTCTGGATATTTGAAAATTTCACTTTTTTGTGACAATATCCACTAAATGAGGGAATAATATGTGTGAGGGTACCCCAGGAGAGTTAGAAATGTGTGTGGGTAGAATATATATCCTACACGGGTAAAACTGAAAAAAGTTAAAAAAAAAAATTATTTTGACTTAGTCATTTTTCCGTCGTTTATCAGACTTTCAGATAGAGGAAATGTTAGTGAGCGTTCCGATTTCAGTTCCAGAGCGATGCGCCCAATGAGCCCTTGATATTTCGTCGTTTTCAGCCAATATTTTGAATTTTTGAAAATTTCACTTTCTTGTGACAATATCCACTAAATGAGGGAATAATATGTGTGAGGGTACCCCAGGAAAGTTCCAAATGTGTGTGGGTAGAATATATAAAGTACAGGGGGAACACTGAAAAAAGTTGAAAAAAATTTTTTTTGGACTTAGTCATTTTTCCGGCGTTTATCAGACTTTCAGATAGGGGATATGTCAGTGAGCGTTCCGATTTCAGTTCCAGAGCGATTCGCCCAATGAGACCTTGATATTTAGTCGTTTTCAGACAATTTTCTGGACATGTGAAAATTTCACTTTTTTGTGAAAATATCCACTAAATGAGGGAATAATATGTGTGAGGGTACCCCAGGAGAGTTCCAAATGTGTGTGGGTAGAATATATATCCTAAAGGGGTAACACTGAAAAAAGTTGAAAAAAATTTGTTTGGGATTTAGTCATTTTTCCGGCGTTTATCAGACTTTCAGATAGGGGATATGTCAGTGAGCGTTCCGATTTCAGTTCCAGAGCGATTCGCCCAATGAGTCCTTGATATTTAGTCGTTTTCAGACAATTTTCTGGATATTTGAAAATTTCACTTTTTTGTGAAAATATCCACTAAATGAGGGAATAATATGTGTGAGGGTACCCCAGGAGAGTTCCAAATGTGTGTGGGTAGAATATATATTCTACGGGGGTAAAATTGAAAAAAGTTGAAAAAATTATTTTTGGACTTAGTCATTTTTCCGGCGTTTATCAGACTTTCAGAGAGGGGAAATGTCAATGAGCGTTCCGATTTCAGTTCCAGAGCGATTCGCCCAATGAGTCCTTCATATTTCGTCGTTTTCAGCCAATATTTTGGATTTTTGAAAATTTCACTTTCTTGTGACAATATCCACTAAATGAGGGAATAATATGTGTGAGGGTACCCCAGGAGAGTTCCAAATGTGCGTAGGTAGAATATATATCCTACAGGGGTAAAACTGAAAAAAGTTGAAAAAATTTTTTTTTGAACTTAGTCATTTTTCCGGCGTTTATCAGACTTTCAGATAGGGGAAATGTCAGTGAGCGTTCCGATTTCAGTTCCAGAGCGATTCGCCCAATGAGTCATTGATATTTAGTCGTTTTCAGCCAATATTTTGGATTTTTGAAAATTTCACTTTCCTGTGACAATATCCACTAAATGAGGGAATAATATGTGTGAGGGTACCCCAGGAGAGTTCCAAATGTGTGTGGGTAGAATAAATATCCTAAAGGGGTAACACTGAAAAAAGTTGAAAAAAAATTTTTTTGGACTTAGTCATTTTTCCGGCGTTTATCAGACTTTCAGATAGGGGATATGTCAGTGAGCGTTCCGATTTCAGTTCCAGAGCGATTCGCCCAATGAGACCTTGATATTTAGTCGTTTTCAGACAATTTTCTGGACATGTGAAAATTTCACTTTTTTGTGAAAATATCCACTAAATGAGGGAATAATATGTGTGAGGGTACCCCAGGAGAGTTCCAAATGTGTGTGGGTAGAATATATATCCTAAAGGGGTAACACTGAAAAAAGTTGAAAAAAATTTTTTTGGGATTTAGTCATTTTTCCGGCGTTTATCAGACTTTCAGATAGGGGATATGTCAGTTAGCGTTCCGATTTCAGTTCCAGAGCGATTCGCCCAATGAGTCCTTGATATGTAGTCGTTTTCAGACAATTTTCTGGATATTTGAAAATTTCACTTTTTTGTGAAAATATCCACTAAATGAGGGAATAATATGTGTGAGGGTACCCCAGGAGAGTTCCAAATGTGTGTGGGTAGAATATATATCCTACAGGGGTAAAACTGAAAAAAGTTGAAAAAATTTTTTTTTGAACTTAGTCATTTTTCCGGCGTTTATCAGACTTTCAGATAGGGGAAATGTCAGTGAGCGTTCCGATTTCAGTTCCAGAGCGATTCGCCCAATGGGTCATTGATATTTAGTCGTTTTCAGCCAATATTTTGGATTTTTGAAAATTTCACTTTCTTGTGACAATATCCACTAAATGAAGGAATAATATGTGTGAGGGTACCCCAGGAGAGTTCCAAATGTGTGTGGGTAGAATATATATCCTACAGGGGTAAAACTGAAAAAAGTTGAAAAAAATTTTTTTTTTGACTTAGTCATTTTTCCGTCGTTTATCAGACTTTCAGATAGGGGAAATTTTAGTGAGCGTTACGATTTCAGTTCCAGAGCGATTCGCCCAATGAGTCCTTGATATTTCGTCGTTTTCAGCCAATATTTTGAATTTTTGAAAATTTCACTTTCTTGTGACAATATCCACTAAATGAGGGAATAATATGTGTGAGGGTACCCCAGGAGAGTTCCAAATGTGTTTGGGTAGAATATATATCCTACAGGGGTAAAACTGAAAAAAGTTGAAAAAAATTTTTTTTGGACTTAGTCATTTTTCCGGCGTTTATCAGACTTTCAGATAGGGGAAATGTCAGTGAGCGTTCCGATTTCATTTCCAGAGCGATTCACTCAATGAGTCCTTGAGATTTAGTCGTTTTCAGTCAATTTTCTGGATATTTGAAAATTTCACTTTTTTGTGAAAATATCCACTAAATGAGGGAATAATATGTGTGAGGGTACCCCAGGAGAGTTCCAAATGTGTGTGGGTAGAATATATATTCTACGGGGGTAAAATTGAAAAAAGTTGAAAAAATTATTTTTGGACTTAGTCATTTTTCCGGCGTTTATCAGACTTTCTGAGAGGGGAAATGTCAATGAGCGTTCCGATTTCAGTTCCAGAGCGATTCGCCCAATGAGTCCTTGATATTTCGTCGTTTTCAGCCAATATTTTGGATTTTTGAAAATTTCACTTTCTTGTGACAATATCCACTAAATGAGGGAATAATATGTGTGAGGGTACCCCAGGAGAGTTCCAAATGTGTGTGGGTAGAATATATATCCTAAAGGGGTAACACGGAAAAAAGTTGAAAAAAAATTTTTTTGGACTTAGTCATTTTTCCGGCGTTTATCAGACTTTCAGATAGGGGATATGTCAGTGAGCGTTCCGATTTCAGTTCCAGAGCGATTCGCTCAATGAGTCCTTGATATTTAATCGTTTTCAGTCAATTTTCTGGATATTTGAAAATTTCACTTTTTTGTGAAAATATCCACTAAATGAGGGAATAATATGTGTGAGGGTACCCCAGGAGAGTTCCAAATGTGTGTGGGTAGAATATATATTCTACGGGGGTAAAATTGAAAAAAGTTGAAAAAATTATTTTTGGACTTAGTCATTTTTCCGGCGTTTATCAGACTTTCAGAGAGGGGAAATGTCAATGAGCGTTCCGATTTCAGTTCCAGAGCGATTCGCCCAATGAGTCCTTGATATTTCGTCGTTTGCAGCCAATATTTTGGATTTTTGAAAATTTCACTTTCTTGTGACAATATCCACTAAATGAGGGAATAATATGTGTGAGGGTACCCCAGGAGAGTTCCAAATGTGTGTGGGTAGAATATATATCCTAAAGGGGTAACACTGAAAAAAGTTGAAAAAAATTTTTTTTGGACTTAGTCATTTTTCCGGCGTTTATCAGACTTTCAGATAGGGGATATGTCAGTGAGCGTTCCGATTTCAGTTCCAGAGCGATTCGCTCAATGAGTCCTTGATATTTAATCGTTTTCAGACAATTTTCTGGATATTTGAAAATTTCACTTTTTTGTGAAAATATCCACTAAATGAGGGAATAATATGTGTGAGGGTACCCCAGGAGAGTTCCAAATGTGTGTGGGTAGAATATATATCCTACAGGGGTAACACTGAAAAAAGTTGAAAAAAAATTTTTTTGGACTTAGTCATTTTTCCTGCGTTTATAAGACTTTCAGATAGGGGATATGTCAGTGAGTGTTCCGATTTCAGTTCCAGAGCGATTCGCCCAATGAGTTCTTGATATTTAGTCGTTTTCAGACAATTTTCTGGATATTTGAAAATTTCACTTTTTTGTGAAAATATCCACTAAATGAGGGAATAATATGTGTGAGGGTACCCCAGGAGAGTTCCAAATGTGTGTGGGTAGAATATATATCCTACGGGGGTAAAATTGAAAAAAGTTGAAAAAATTATTTTTGGACTTAGTCATTTTTCCGGCGTTTATCAGACTTTCAGAGAGGGGAAATGTCAATGAGCGTTCCGATTTCAGTTCCAGAGCGATTCGCCCAATGAGTCCTTGATATTTCGTCGTTTTCAGCCAATATTTTGGATTTTTGAAAATTTCACTTTCTTGTGACAATATCCACTAAATGAGGGAATAATATGTGTGAGGCTACCCCAGGAGAGTTCCAAATGTGTGTGGGTAGAATATATATCCTAAAGGGGTAACACTGAAAAAAGTTGAAAAAAAATTTTTTTGGACTTAGTCATTTTTCCGGCGTTTATCAGACTTTCAGATAGGGGATATGTCAGTGAGCGTTCCGATTTCAGTTCCAGAGCGATTCGCTCAATGAGTCCTTGATATTTAGTCGTTTTCAGACAATTTTCTGGATATTTGAAAATTTCACTTTTTTGTGAAAATATCCACTAAATGAGGGAATAATATGTGTGAGGGTACCCCAGGAGAGTTCCAAATGTGTGTGGGTAGAATATATATCCTACAGGGGTAACACTGAAAAAAGTTGAAAAAAAATTTTTTTGGACTTAGTCATTTTTCCTGCGTTTATAAGACTTTCAGATAGGGGATATGTCAGTGAGTGTTCCGATTTCAGTTCCAGAGCGATTCGCCCAATGAGTTCTTGATATTTAGTCGTTTTCAGACAATTTTCTGGATATTTGAAAATTTCACTTTTTTGTGAAAATATCCACTAAATGAGGGAATAATATGTGTGAGGGTACCCCAGGAGAGTTCCAAATGTGTGTGGGTAGAATATATATCCTACGGGGGTAAAATTGAAAAAAGTTGAAAAAATTATTTTTGGACTTAGTCATTTTTCCGGCGTTTATCAGTCTTTCAGAGAGGGGAAATGTCAATGAGCGTTCCGATTTCAGTTCCAGAGCGATTCGCCCAATGAGTCCTTGATATTTCGTCGTTTGCAGCCAATATTTTGGATTTTTGAAAATTTCACTTTCTTGTGACAATATCCACTAAATGAGGGAATAATATGTGTGAGAGTACCCCAGGAGAGTTCCAAATGTGTGTGGGTAGAATATATATCCTAAAGGGGTAACACTGAAAAAAGTTGAAAAAAAATTTTTTTGGACTTAGTCATTTTTCCGGCGTTTATCAGACTTTCAGATAGGGGATATGTCAGTGAGCGTTCCGATTTCAGTTCCAGAGCGATTCGCTCAATGAGTCCTTGATATTTAATCGTTTTCAGACAATTTTCTGGATATTTGAAAATTTCACTTTTTTGTGAAAATATCCACTAAATGAGGGAATAATATGTGTGAGGGTACCCCAGGAGAGTTCCAAATGTGTGTGGGTAGAATATATATCCTACAGGGGTAACACTGAAAAAAGTTGAAAAAAAATTTTTTTGGACTTAGTCATTTTTCCTGCGTTTATAAGACTTTCAGATAGGGGATATGTCAGTGAGTGTTCCGATTTCAGTTCCAGAGCGATTCGCCCAATGAGTTCTTGATATTTAGTCGTTTTCAGACAATTTTCTGGATATTTGAAAATTTCACTTTTTTGTGAAAATATCCACTAAATGAGGGAATAATATGTGTGAGGGTACCCCAGGAGAGTTCCAAATGTGTGTGGGTAGAATATATATCCTACGGGGGTAAAATTGAAAAAAGTTGAAAAAATTATTTTTGGACTTAGTCATTTTTCCGGCGTTTATCAGTCTTTCAGAGAGGGGAAATGTCAATGAGCGTTACGATTTCAGTTCCAGAGCGATTCGCCCAATGAGTCCTTGATATTTCGTCGTTTTCAGCCAATATTTTGAATTTTTGAAAATTTCACTTTCTTGTGACAATATCCACTAAATGAGGGAATAATATGTGTGAGGGTACCCCAGGAGAGTTCCAAATGTGTGTGGGTAGAATATATATCCTACAGGGGTAAAACTGAAAAAAGTTGAAAAAAATTTTTTTTGGACTTAGTCATTTTTCCGGCGTTTATCAGACTTTCAGATAGGGGAAATGTCAGTGAGCGTTCCGATTTCAGTTCCAGAGCGATTCACTCAATGAGTCCTTGAGATTTAGTCGTTTTCAGTCAATTTTCTGGATATTTGAAAATTTCACTTTTTTGTGAAAATATCCACTAAATGAGGGAATAATATGTGTGAGGGTGCCCCAGGAGAGTTCCAAATGTGTGTGGGTAGAATATATATTCTACGGGGGTAAAATTGAAAAAAGTTGAAAAAATTATTTTTGGACTTAGTCATTTTTCCGGCGTTTATCAGACTTTCAGAGAGGGGAAATGTCAATGAGCGTTCCGATTTCAGTTCCAGAGCGATTCGCCCAATGAGTCCTTGATATTTCGTCGTTTTCAGCCAATATTTTGGATTTTTGAAAATTTCACTTTCTTGTGACAATATCCACTAAATGAGGGAATAATATGTGTGAGGGTACCCCAGGAGAGTTCCAAATGTGTGTGGGTAGAATATATATCCTACAGGGGTAAAACTGAAAAAAGTTGAAAAAAATTTTTTTTGGACTTAGTCATTTTTCCGGCGTTTATCAGACTTTCAGATAGGGGAAATGTCAGTGAGCGTTCCGATTTCAGTTCCAGAGCGATTCACTCAATGAGTCCTTGAGATTTAGTCGTTTTCAGTCAATTTTCTGGATATTTGAAAATTTCACTTTTTTGTGAAAATATCCACTAAATGAGGGAATAATATGTGTGAGGGTACCCCAGGAGAGTTCCAAATGTGTGTGGGTAGAATATATATTCTACGGGGGTAAAATTGAAAAAAGTTGAAAAAATTATTTTTGGACTTAGTCATTTTTCCGTCGTTTATCAGACTTTCAGATAGGGGAAATTTTAGTGAGCGTTACGATTTCAGTTCCAGAGCGATTCGCCCAATGAGTCCTTGATATTTCGTCGTTTTCAGCCAATATTTTGAATTTTTGAAAATTTCACTTTCTTGTGACAATATCCACTAAATGAGGGAATAATATGTGTGAGGGTACCCCAGGAGAGTTCCAAATGTGTTTGGGTAGAATATATATCCTACAGGGGTAAAACTGAAAAAAGTTGAAAAAAATTTTTTTTGGACTTAGTCATTTTTCCGGCGTTTATCAGACTTTCAGATAGGGGAAATGTCAGTGAGCGTTCCGATTTCAGTTCCAGAGCGATTCACTCAATGAGTCCTTGAGATTTAGTCGTTTTCAGTCAATTTTCTGGATATTTGAAAATTTCACTTTTTTGTGAAAATATCCACTAAATGAGGGAATAATATGTGTGAGGGTACCCCAGGAGAGTTCCAAATGTGTGTGGGTAGAATATATATTCTACGGGGGTAAAATTGAAAAAAGTTGAAAAAATTATTTTTGGACTTAGTCATTTTTCCGGCGTTTATCAGACTTTCAGAGAGGGGAAATGTCAATGAGCGTTCCGATTTCAGTTCCAGAGCGATTCGCCCAATGAGTCCTTGATATTTCGTCGTTTTCAGCCAATATTTTGGATTTTTGAAAATTTCACTTTCTTGTGACAATATCCACTAAATGAGGGAATAATATGTGTGAGGGTACCCCAGGAGAGTTCCAAATGTGTGTGGGTAGAATATATATCCTAAAGGGGTAACACTGAAAAAAGTTGAAAAAAAATTTTTTTGGACTTAGTCATTTTTCGGGCGTTTATCAGACTTTCAGATAGGGGATATGTCAGTGAGCGTTCCGATTTCAGTTCCAGAGCGATTCGCTCAATGAGTCCTTGATATTTAATCGTTTTCAGACAATTTTCTGGATATTTGAAAATTTCACTTTTTTGTGAAAATATCCACTAAATGAGGGAATAATATGTGTGAGGGTACCCCAGGAGAGTTCCAAATGTGTGTGGGTAGAATATATATCCTACAGGGAGGGGTAACACTGAAAAAAGTTGAAAAAAAATTTTTTTGGACTTAGTCATTTTTCCTGCGTTTATAAGACTTTCAGATAGGGGATATGTCAGTGAGTGTTCCGATTTCAGCTCCAGAGCGATTCGCCCAATGAGTTCTTGATATTTAGTCGTTTTCAGACAATTTTCTGGATATTTGAAAATTTCACTTTTTTGTGAAAATATCCACTAAATGAGGGAATAATATGTGTGATGGTACCCCAGGAGAGTTCCAAATGTGTGTGGGTAGAATATATATCCTACGGGGGTAAAATTGAAAAAAGTTGAAAAAATTATTTTTGGACTTAGTCATTTTTCCGGCGTTTATCAGACTTTCAGAGAGGGGAAATGTCAATGAGCGTTCCGATTTCAGTTCCAGAGCGATTCGCCCAATGAGTCCTTGATATTTCGTCGTTTTCAGCCAATATTTTGGATTTTTGAAAATTTCACTTTCTTGTGACAATATCCACTAAATGAGGGAATAATATGTGTGAGGCTACCCCAGGAGAGTTCCAAATGTGTGTGGGTAGAATATATATCCTAAAGGGGTAACACTGAAAAAAGTTGAAAAAAAATTTTTTTGGACTTAGTCATTTTTCCGGCGTTTATCAGACTTTCAGATAGGGGATATGTCAGTGAGCGTTCCGATATCAGTTCCAGAGCGATTCGCTCAATGAGTCCTTGATATTTAGTCGTTTTCAGACAATTTTCTGGATATTTGAAAATTTCACTTTTTTGTGAAAATATCCACTAAATGAGGGAATAATATGTGTGAGGGTACCCCAGGAGAGTTCCAAATGTGTGTGGGTAGAATATATATCCTACGGGGGTAAAATTGAAAAAAGTTGAAAAAATTATTTTTGGACTTAGTCATTTTTCCGGCGTTTATCAGTCTTTCAGAGAGGGGAAATGTCAATGAGCGTTACGATTTCAGTTCCAGAGCGATTCGCCCAATGAGTCCTTGATATTTCGTCGTTTTCAGCCAATATTTTGAATTTTTGAAAATTTCACTTTCTTGTGACAATATCCACTAAATGAGGGAATAATATGTGTGAGGGTACCCCAGGAGAGTTCCAAATGTGTGTGGGTAGAATATATATCCTACAGGGGTAAAACTGAAAAAAGTTGAAAAAAATTTTTTTTGGACTTAGTCATTTTTCCGGCGTTTATCAGACTTTCAGATAGGGGAAATGTCAGTGAGCGTTCCGATTTCAGTTCCAGAGCGATTCACTCAATGAGTCCTTGAGATTTAGTCGTTTTCAGTCAATTTTCTGGATATTTGAAAATTTCACTTTTTTGTGAAAATATCCACTAAATGAGGGAATAATATGTGTGAGGGTACCCCAGGAGAGTTCAAATGTGTGTGGGTAGAATATATATTCTACGGGGGTAAAATTGAAAAAAGTTGAAAAAATTATTTTTGGACTTAGTCATTTTTCCGGCGTTTATCAGACTTTCAGAGAGGGGAAATGTCAATGAGCGTTCCGATTTCAGTTCCAGAGCGATTCGCCCAATGAGTCCTTGATATTTCGTCGTTTTCAGCCAATATTTTGGATTTTTGAAAATTTCACTTTCTTGTGACAATATCCACTAAATGAGGGAATAATATGTGTGAGGGTACCCCAGGAGAGTTCCAAATGTGTGTGGGTAGAATATATATCCTACAGGGGTAAAACTGAAAAAAGTTGAAAAAAATTTTTTTTGGACTTAGTTATTTTTCCGGCGTTTATCAGACTTTCAGATAGGGGAAATGTCAGTGAGCGTTCCGATTTCAGTTCCAGAGCGATTCACTCAATGAGTCCTTGATATTTAGTCGTTTTCAGTCAATTTTCTGGATATTTGAAAATTTCACTTTTTTGTGAAAATATCCACTAAATGAGGGAATAATATGTGTGAGGGTACCCCAGGAGAGTTCCAAATGTGTGTGGGTAGAATATATATCCTACAGGGGTAACACTGAAAAAAGTTGAAAAAAAATTTTTTTGGACTTAGTCATTTTTCCTGCGTTTATAAGACTTTCAGATAGGGGATATGTCAGTGAGTGTTCCGATTTCAGTTCCAGAGCGATTCGCCCAATGAGTTCTTGATATTTAGTCGTTTTCAGACAATTTTCTGGATATTTGAAAATTTCACTTTTTTGTGAAAATATCCACTAAATGAGGGAATAATATGTGTGAGGGTACCCCAGGAGAGTTCCAAATGTGTGTGGGTAGAATATATATCCTACGGGGGTAAAATTGAAAAAAGTTGAAAAAATTATTTTTGGACTTAGTCATTTTTCCGGCGTTTATCAGACTTTCAGAGAGGGGAAATGTCAATGAGCGTTCCGATTTCAGTTCCAGAGCGATTCGCCCAATGAGTCCTTGATATTTCGTCGTTTTCAGCCAATATTTTGGATTTTTGAAAATTTCACTTTCTTGTGACAATATCCACTAAATGAGGGAATAATATGTGTGAGGGTACCCCAGGAGAGTTCCAAATGTGTGTGGGTAGAATATATATCCTAAAGGGGTAACACTGAAAAAAGTTGAAAAAAAATTTTTTTGGACTTAGTCATTTTTCCGGCGTTTATCAGACTTTCAGATAGGGGATATGTCAGTGAGCGTTCCGATTTCAGTTCCAGAGCGATTCGCTCAATGAGTCCTTGATATTTAGTCGTTTTCAGACAATTTTCTGGATATTTGAAAATTTCACTTTTTTGTGACAATATCCACTAAATGAGGGAATAATATGTGTGAGGGTACCCCAGGAGAGTTCCAAATGTGTGTGGGTAGAGTATATATCCTACAGGGGTAACACTGAAAAAAGTTGAAAAAAAATTTTTTTGGACTTAGTCATTTTTCCTGCGTTTATAAGACTTTCAGATAGGGGATATGTCAGTGAGTGTTCCGATTTCAGCTCCAGAGCGATTCGCCCAATGAGTTCTTGATATTTAGTCGTTTTCAGACAATTTTCTGGATATTTGAAAATTTCACTTTTTTGTGAAAATATCCACTAAATGAGGGAATAATATGTGTGAGGGTACCCCAGGAGAGTTCCAAATGTGTGTGGGTAGAATATATATCCTACGGGGGTAAAATTGAAAAAAGTTGAAAAAATTATTTTTGGACTTTGTCATTTTTCCGGCGTTTATCAGACTTTCAGAGAGGGGAAATGTCAATGAGCGTTCCGATTTCAGTTCCAGAGCGATTCGCCCAATGAGTCCTTGATATTTCGTCGTTTTCAGCCAATATTTTGGATTTTTGAAAATTTCACTTTCTTGTGACAATATCCACTAAATGAGGGAATAATATGTGTGAGGGTACCCCAGGAGAGTTCCAAATGTGTGTGGGTAGAATATATATCCTAAAGGGTTAACACTGAAAAAAGTTGAAAAAAAATTTTTTTGGACTTAGTCATTTTTCCGGCGTTTATCAGACTTTCAGATAGGGGATATGTCAGTGAGCGTTCCGATTTCAGTTCCAGAGCGATTCGCTCAATGAGTCCTTGATATTTAGTCGTTTTCAGACAATTTTCTGGATATTTGAAAATTTCACTTTTTTGTGAAAATATCCACTAAATGAGGGAATAATATGTGTGAGGGTACCCCAGGAGAGTTCCAAATGTGTGTGGGTAGAATATATATCCTACAGGGGTAACACTGAAAAAAGTTGAAAAAAAATTTTTTTGGACTTAGTCATTTTTCCTGCGTTTATAAGACTTTCAGATAGGGGATATGTCAGTGAGTGTTCCGATTTCAGTTCCAGAGCGATTCGCCCAATGAGTTCTTGATATTTAGTCGTTTTCAGACAATTTTCTGGATATTTGAAAATTTCACTTTTTTGTGAAAATATCCACTAAATGAGGGAATAATATGTGTGAGGGTACCCCAGGAGAGTTCCAAATGTGTGTGGGTAGAATATATATCCTACGGGGGTAAAATTGAAAAAAGTTGAAAAAATTATTTTTGGACTTAGTCATTTTTCCGGCGTTTATCAGTCTTTCAGAGAGGGGAAATGTCAATGAGCGTTACGATTTCAGTTCCAGAGCGATTCGCCCAATGAGTCCTTGATATTTCGTCGTTTTCAGCCAATATTTTGGATTTTTGAAAATTTCACTTTCTTGTGACAATATCCACTAAATGAGGGAATAATATGTGTGAGGGTACCCGAGGAGAGTTCCAAATGTGTGTGGGTAGAATAAATATCCTAAAGGGGTAACACTGAAAAAAGTTGAAAAAAAAATTTTTTGGACTTAGTCATTTTTCCGGCGTTTATCAGACTTTCAAATAGGGGATATGTCAGTGAGCATTCCGATTTCAGTTCCAGAGCGATTCGCCCAATGAGTCCTTGATATTTAGTCGTTTTCAGAAAATTTTCTGGATATTTGAAAATTTCACTTTTTTGTGAAAATATCCACTAAATGAGGGAATAATATGTGTGAGGGTACCCCAGGAGAGTTCCAAATGTGTTTGGGTAGAATATATATCCTACAGGGGTAAAACTGAAAAAAGTTAAAAAAAAAATTTATTTTGACTTAGTCATTTTTCCGTCGTTTATCAGACTTTCAGATAGGGGAAATGTTAGTGAGCGTTAAGATTTCAGTTCCAGAGCGATTCGCCCAATGAGTCCTTGATATTTCGTCGTTTTCAGCCAATATTTTGAATTTTTGAAAATTTCACTTTCTTGTGACAATATCCACTAAATGAGGGAATAATATGTGTGAGGGTACCCCAGGAGAGTTCCAAATGTGTGTGGGTAGAATATATATCCTACAGGGGTAAAACTGAAAAAAGTTGAAAAAAATTTTTTTTGGACTTAGTCATTTTTCCGGCGTTTATCAGACTTTCAGATAGGGGAAATGTCAGTGAGCGTTCCGATTTCAGTTCCAGAGCGATTCACTCAATGAGTCCTTGAGATTTAGTCGTTTTCAGTCAATTTTCTGGATATTTGAAAATTTCACTTTTTTGTGAAAATATCCACTAAATGAGGTAATAATATGTGTGAGGGTACCCCAGGAGAGTTCCAAATGTGTGTGGGTAGAATATATATCCTACAGGGGTAAAACTGAAAAAAGTTGAAAAAAAATTTTTTTTTGACTTAGTCATTTTTCCGTCGTTTATCAGGCTTTCAGATAGGGGAAATGTTAGTGAGCGTTCCGATTTCAGTGCCAGAGTGATTCGCCCAATGAGTCCTTGATATTTCGTCGTTTTCAGCCAATATTTTGAATTTTTGAAAATTTCACTTTCCTGTGACAATATCCACTAAATGAGGGAATAATATGTGTGAGGGTACCCCAGGAGAGTTCCAAATGTGTGTGGGTAGAATATATATCCTACAGGGGTAACACTGAAAAAAGTTGAAAAAAAATTTTTTTGGACTTAGTCATTTTTCCTGCGTTTATCAGACTTTCAGATAGGGGATATGTCAGTGAGTGTTCCGATTTCAGTTCCAGAGCGATTCGCCCAATGAGTTCTTGATATTTAGTTGTTTTCAGACAATTTTCTGGATATTTGAAAATTTCACTTTTTTGTGAAAATATCCACTAAATGAGGGAATAATATGTGTGAGGGTACCCCAGGAGAGTTCCAAATGTGTGTGGGTAGAATATATATCCTACGGGGGTAAAATTGAAAAAAGTTGAAAAAATTATTTTTGGACTTAGTCATTTTTCCGGCGTTTATCAGACTTTCAGATAGGGGATATGTCAGTGAGCGTTCCGATTTCAGTTCCAGAGCGATTCGCTCAATGAGTCCTTGATATTTAATCGTTTTCAGACAATTTTCTGGATATTTGAAAATTTCACTTTTTTGTGAAAATATCCACTAAATGAGGGAATAATATGTGTGAGGGTACCCCAGGAGAGTTCCAAATGTGTGTGGGTAGAATATATATCCTACAGGGGTAACACTGAAAAAGTTGAAAAAAAATTTTTTTGGACTTAGTCATTTTTCCTGCGTTTATAAGACTTTCAGATAGGGGATATGTCAGTGAGTGTTCCGATTTCAGTTCCAGAGCGATTCGCCCAATGAGTTCTTGATATTTAGTCGTTTTCAGACAATTTTCTGGATATTTGAAAATTTCACTTTTTTGTGAAAATATCCACTAAATGAGGGAATAATATGTGTGAGGGTACCCCAGGAGAGTTCCAAATGTGTGTGGGTAGAATATATATCCTACGGGGGTAAAATTGAAAAAAGTTGAAAAAATTATTTTTGGACTTAGTCATTTTTCCGGCGTTTATCAGACTTTCAGAGAGGGGAAATGTCAATGAGCGTTCCGATTTCAGTTCCAGAGCGATTCGCCCAATGAGTCCTTGATATTTCGTCGTTTTCAGCCAATATTTTGGATTTTTGAAAATTTCACTTTCTTGTGACAATATCCACTAAATGAGGGAATAATATGTGTGAGGGTACCCCAGGAGAGTTCCAAATGTGTGTGGGTAGAATATATATCCTAAAGGGGTAACAATGAAAAAAGTTGAAAAAAAATTTTTTTGGACTTAGTCATTTTTCCGGCGTTTATCAGACTTTCAGATAGGGGATATGTCAGTGAGCGTTCCGATTTCAGTTCCAGAGCGATTCGCTCAATGAGTCCTTGATATTTAGTCGTTTTCAGACAATTTTCTGGATATTTGAAAATTTCACTTTTTTGTGAAAATATCCACTAAATGAGGGAATAATATGTGTGAGGGTACCCCAGGAGAGTTCCAAATGTGTGTGGGTAGAATATATATCCTACAGGGGTAACACTGAAAAAAGTTGAAAAAAAATTTTTTTGGACTTAGTCATTTTTCCTGCGTTTATAAGACTTTCAGATAGGGGATATGTCAGTAAGTGTTCCGATTTCAGCTCCAGAGCGATTCGCCCAATGAGTTCTTGATATTTAGTCGTTTTCAGACAATTTTCTGGATATTTGAAAATTTCACTTTTTTGTGAAAATATCCACTAAATGAGGGAATAATATGTGTGAGGGTACCCCAGGAGAGTTCCAAATGTGTGTGGGTAGAATATATATCCTACGGGGGTAAAATTGAAAAAAGTTGAAAAAATTATTTTTGGACTTAGTCATTTTTCCGGCGTTTATCAGACTTTCAGAGAGGGGAAATGTCAATGAGCGTTCCGATTTCAGTTCCAGAGCGATTCGCCCAATGAGTCCTTGATATTTCGTCGTTTTCAGCCAATATTTTGGATTTTTGAAAATTTCACTTTCTTGTGACAATATCCACTAAATGAGGGAATAATATGTGTGAGGGTACCCCAGGAGAGTTCCAAATGTGTGTGGGTAGAATATATATCCTAAAGGGGTAACACTGAAAAAAGTTGAAAAAAAATTTTTTTGGACTTAGTCATTTTTCCGGCGTTTATCAGACTTTCAGATAGGGGATATGTCAGTGAGCGTTCCGATTTCAGTTCCAGAGCGATTCGCTCAATGAGTCCTTGATATTTAGTCGTTTTCAGACAATTTTCTGGATATTTGAAAATTTCACTTTTTTGTGAAAATATCCACTAAATGAGGGAATAATATGTGTGAGGGTACCCCAGGAGAGTTCCAAATGTGTGTGGGTAGAATATATATCCTACAGGGGTAACACTGAAAAAAGTTGAAAAAAAATTTTTTTGGACTTAGTCATTTTTCCTGCGTTTATAAGACTTTCAGATAGGGGATATGTCAGTGAGTGTTCCGATTTCAGTTCCAGAGCGATTCGCCCAATGAGTTCTTGATATTTAGTCGTTTTCAGACAATTTTCTGGATATTTTTGAAAATTTCACTTTTTTGTGAAAATATCCACTAAATGAGGGAATAATATGTGTGAGGGTACCCCAGGAGAGTTCCAAATGTGTGTGGGTAGAATATATATCCTACGGGGGTAAAATTGAAAAAAGTTGAAAAAATTATTTTTGGACTTAGTCATTTTTCCGGCGTTTATCAGTCTTTCAGAGAGGGGAAATGTCAATGAGCGTTACGATTTCAGTTCCAGAGCGATTCGCCCAATGAGTCCTTGATATTTCGTCGTTTTCAGCCAATATTTTGGATTTTTGAAAATTTCACTTTCTTGTGACAATATCCACTAAATGAGGGAATAATATGTGTGAGGGTACCCCAGGAGAGTTCCAAATGTGTGTGGGTAGAATATATATCCTACAAGGGTAAAACTGAAAAAAGTTGAAAAAAATTTTTTTTGGACTTAGTCATTTTTCCGTCGTTTATCAGACTTTCAGATAGGGTAAATGTTAGTGATCGTTCCGATTTCAGTTCCAGAGTGATTCGCCCAATGAGTCTTTGATATTTCGTCGTTTTCAGCCAATATTTTAAATTTTTGAAAATTTCACTTTCCTGTGACAATATCCACTAAATGAGGGAATAATATGTGTGAGGGTACCCCAGGAGAGTTCCAAATGTGTGTGGGTAGAATAAATATCCTAAAGGGGTAACACTGAAAAAAGTTGAAAAAAAAATTTTTTGGACTTAGTCATTTTTCCGGCGTTTATCAGACTTTCAGATAGGGGATATGTCAGTGAGAGTTCCGATTTCAGTTCCAGAGCGATTCGCCCAATGAGTCCTTGATATTTCGTCGTTTTCTGCCATTATTTTGAATTTTTGAAAATTTCACTTTCCAGTGACAATATCCACTAAATGAGGGAATAGTATGTGTGAGGGTACCCCAGGAGAGTTCCAAATGTGTGTGGGTAGAATATATATCCTACAGGGGTAACACTGAAAAAAGTTGAAAAAAAATTTTTTTGGACTTAGTCATTTTTCCGGCGTTTATCAGACTTTCAAATAGGGGATATGTCAGTGAGTGTTCCGATTTCAGTTCCAGAGCGATTCGCTCAATGAGTCCTTGATATTTAGTCGTTTTCAGACAATTTTCTGGATATTTGAAAATTTCACTTTTTTGTGAAAATATCCACTAAATGAGGGAATAATATGTGTGAGGGTACCCCAGGAGAGTTCCAAATGTGTGTGGGTAGAATATATATCCTACAGGGGTAACACTGAAAAAAGTTGAAAAAAAATTTTTTTGGACTTAGTCATTTTTCCTGCGTTTATAAGACTTTCAGATAGGGGATATGTCAGTGAGTGTTCCGATTTCAGCTCCAGAGCGATTCGCCCAATGAGTTCTTGATATTTAGTCGTTTTCAGACAATTTTCTGGATATTTGAAAATTTCACTTTTTTGTGAAAATATCCACTAAATGAGGGAATAATATGTGTGAGGGTACCCCAGGAGAGTTCCAAATGTGTGTGGGTAGAATATATATCCTACGGGGGTAAAATTGAAAAAAGTTGAAAAAATTATTTTTGGACTTAGTCATTTTTCCGGCGTTTATCAGACTTTCAGAGAGGGGAAATGTCAATGAGCGTTCCGATTTCAGTTCCAGAGCGATTCGCCCAATGAGTCCTTGATATTTCGTCGTTTTCAGCCAATATTTTGGATTTTTGAAAATTTCACTTTCTTGTGACAATATCCACTAAATGAGGGAATAATATGTGTGAGGGTACCCCAGGAGAGTTCCAAATGTGTGTGGGTAGAACAAATATCCTAAAGGGGTAACACTGAAAAAAGTTGAAAAAAAAATTTTTTGGACTTAGTCATTTTTCCGGCGTTTATCAGACTTTCAGATAGGGGATATGTCAGTGAGAGTTCCGATTTCAGTTCCAGAGCGATTCGCCCAATGAGTCCTTGATATTTCGTCGTTTTCTGCCATTATTTTGAATTTTTGAAAATTTCACTTTCCAGTGACAATATCCACTAAATGAGGGAATAGTATGTGTGAGGGTACCCCAGGAGAGTTCCAAATGTGTGTGGGTAGAATATATATCCTACAGGGGTAACACTGAAAAAAGTTGAAAAAAAATTTTTTTGGACTTAGTCATTTTTCCGGCGTTTATCAGACTTTCAAATAGGGGATATGTCAGTGAGTGTTCCGATTTCAGTTCCAGAGCGATTCGCCCAATGAGTCCTTGATATTTAGTCGTTTTCAGACAATTTTCTGGATATTTGAAAATTTCACTTTTTTGTGAAAATATCCACTAAATGAGGGAATAATATGTGTGAGGGTAACCCAGGAGAGTTCCAAATGTGTGTGGGTAGAATATATATCCTACGGGGGTAAAATTGAAAAAAGTTGAAAAAATTATTTTTGGACTTAGTCATTTTTCCGGCGTTTATCAGACTTTCAGAGAGGGGAAATGTCAGTGAGCGTTCCGATTTCAGTTCCAGAGCGATTCGCCTAATGAGTCCTTGATATTTAGTCGTTTTCAGACAATTTTCTGGATATTTGAAAATTTCACTTTTTTTGTGAAAATATCCACTAAATGAGGGAGTAATATGTGTGAGGGTACCCCAGGAGAGTTCCAAATGTGTGTGGGTAGAATATATATCCTACAGGGGTAACACTGAAAAAAGTTGAAAAAAAATTTTTTTGGACTTAGTCATTTTTCCTGCGTTTATCAGACTTTCAGATAGGGGATATGTCAGTGAGCGTTCCGATTTCAGTTCCAGAGCGATTCGCTCAATGAGTCCTTGATATTTAGTCGTTTTCAGACAATTTTCTGGATATTTGAAAATTTCACTTTTTTGTGAAAATATCCACTAAATGAGGGAATAATATGTGTGAGGGTACCCCAGGAGAGTTCCAAATGTGTGTGGGTAGAATATATATCCTACAGGGGTAACACTGAAAAAAGTTGAAAAAAAATTTTTTTGGACTTAGTCATTTTTCCTGCGTTTATAAGACTTTCAGATAGGGGATATGTCAGTGAGTGTTGCGATTTCAGTTCCAGAGCGATTCGCCCAATGAATTCTTGATATTTAGTCGTTTTCAGACAATTTTCTGGATATTTGAAAATTTCACTTTTTTGTGAAAATATCCACTAAATGAGGGAATAATATGTGTGAGGGTACCCCAGGAGAGTTCCAAATGTGTGTGGGTAGAATATATACCCTACGGGGGTAAAATTGAAAAAAGTTGAAAAAATTATTTTTGGACTTAGTCATTTTTCCGGCGTTTATCAGACTTTCAGAGAGGGGAAATGTCAATGAGCGTTCCAATTTCAGTTCCAGAGCGATTCGCCTAATGAGTCCTTGATATTTAGTCGTTTTCAGACAATTTTCTGGATATTTGAAAATTTCACTTTTTTTGTGAAAATATCCACTAAATGAGGGAGTAATATGTGTGAGGGTACCCCAGGAGAGTTCCAAATGTGTGTGGGTAGAATATATATCCTACAGGGGTAACACTGAAAAAAGTTGAAAAAAAATTTTTTTGGACTTAGTCATTTTTCCTGCGTTTATAAGACTTTCAGATAGGGGATATGTCAGTGAGTTTTCCGATTTCAGTTCCAGAGCGATTCGCTCAATGAATCCTTGATATTTAGTCGTTTTCAGACAATTTTCTGGATATTTGAAAATTTCACTTTTTTGTGAAAATATCCACTAAATGAGGGAATAATATGTGTGAGGGTACCCCAGGAGAGTTCCAAATGTGTGTGGGTAGAATATATATCCTACGGGGGTAAAATTGAAAAAAGTTGAAAAAATTATTTTTGGACTTAGTCATTTTTCCGGCGTTTATCAGACTTTCAGAGAGGGGAAATGTCAATGAGCGTTCCAATTTCAGTTCCAGAGCGATTCGCCCAATGAGTCCTTGATATTTCGTCGTTTTCAGCCAATATTTTGGATTTTTGAAAATTTCACTTTCTTGTGACAATATCCACTAAATGAGGGAATAATATGTGTGAGGGTACCCCAGGAGAGTTCCAAATGTGTGTGGGTAGAATATATATCCTACAGGGGTAAAACTGAAAAAAGTTGAAAAAATTTTTTTTTGAACTTAGTCATTTTTCCGGCGTTTATCAGACTTTCAGATAGGGGAAATGTCAGTGAGCGTTCCGATTTCAGTTCCAGAGCGATTCGCCCAATGAGTCATTGATATTTAGCCGTTTTCAGCCAATATTTTGGATTTTTGAAAATTTCACTTTCTTGTGACAATATCCACTAAATGAGGGAATAATATGTGTGAGGGTACCCCAGGAGAGTTCCAAATGTGTGTGGGTAGAATAAATATCCTAAAGGGGTAACACTGAAAAAAGTTGAAAAAAAATTTTTTTTGACTTAGTCATTTTTCCGGCGTTTATCAGACTTTCAGATAGGGGATATGTCAGTGAGCATTCCGATTTCAGTTCCAGAGCGATTCGCCCAATGAGTCCTTGATATTTAGTCGTTTTCAGACAATTTTCTGGATATTTGAAAATTTCACTTTTTTGTGAAAATATCCACTAAATGAGGGAATAATATGTGTGAGGGTACCCCAGGAGAGTTCCAAATGTGTGTGGGTAGAATATATATCCTACGGGGGTAAAATTGAAAAAAGTTGAAAAAATTATTTTTGGACTTAGTCATTTTTCCGGCGTTTATCAGTCTTTCAGTTAGGGCAAATGTCAGTGAGCGTTCCGATTTCAGTTCCAGAGCGATTCGCCCAATGAGTCCTTGATATTTAGTCGTTTTCAGACAATTTTCTGGATATTTGAAAATTTCACTTTTTTGTGACAATATCCACTAAATGAGGGAATAATATGTGTCAGGGTACCCCAGGAGAGTTCCAAATGTGTGTGGGTAGAATATATATCCTACAGGGGTAACACTGAAAAAAGTTGAAAAAAAATTTTTTTTTGACTTAGTCATTTTTCCGTCGTTTATCAGACTTTCAGATTGGGGAAATGTTAGTGAGCGTTCCGATTTCAGTTCCAGAGCGATTCGCCCAATGAGTCCTTGATATTTCGTCGTTTTCAGACAATTTTCTGGATATTTGAAAATTTCACTTTTTTGTGAAAATATCCACTAAATGAGGGAATAATATGTGTGAGGGTACCCCAGGAGAGTACCAAATGTGTGTGTGTAGAATATATATCCTACAGGGGTAACACTGAAAAAAGTTGAAAAAAAATTTTTTTGGACTTAGTCATTTTTCCGTCGTTTATCAGACTTTCAGATAGGGGATATGTCAGTGAGCTTTCCGATTTCAGTTCCAGAGCGATTCGCCCAATGAGTCCTTGATATTTAGTCGTTTTCAGCCAATATTTTGGATTTTTGAAAATTTCACTTTCTTGTGACAATATCCACTAAATCAGGGAATAATATGTGTGAGGGTACCCCAGGAGAGTTCCAAATGTGTGTGGGTAGAATAAATATCCTAAAGGGGTAACACTGAAAAAAGTTGAAAAAAATTTTTTTTTGACTTAGTCATTTTTCCGGCGTTTATCAGACTTTCAGATAGGGGATATGTCAGTGAGCTTTCCGATTTCAGTTCCAGAGCGATTCGCCCAATGAGTCCTTGATATTTAGTCGTTTTCAGACAATTTTCTGGATATTTGAAAATTTCACTTTTTTGTGAAAATATCCACTAAATGAGGGAATAATATGTGTGAGGGTACCCCAGGAGAGTTCCAAATGTGTGTGGGTAGAATATATATCCTACGGGGGTAAAATTGAAAAAAGTTGAAAAAATTATTTTTGGACTTAGTCATTTTTCCGGCGTTTATCAGACTTTCAGTTAGGGCAAATGTCAGTGAGCGTTCCGATTTCAGTTCCAGAGCGATTCGCCCAATGAGTCCTTGATATTTAGTCGTTTTCAGACAATTTTCTGGATATTTGAAAATTTCACTTTTTTGTGACAATATCCACTAAATGAGGGAATAATATGTGTCAGGGTACCCCAGGAGAGTTCCAAATGTGTGTGGGTAGAATATATATCCTACAGGGGTAAAACTGAAAAAAGTTGAAAAATTTTTTTTTTGGACTTAGTCATTTTTCCGGCGTTTATCAGACTTTCAGATAGGGGATATGTCAGTGAGTGTTCCGATTTCAGTTCCAGAGCGATTCGCCCAATGAGTTCTTGATATTTAGTCGTTTTCAGACAATTTTCTGGATATTTGAAAATTTCACTTTTTTGTGAAAATATCCACTAAATGAGGGAATAATATGTGTGAGGGTACCCCAGGAGAGTTCCAAATGTGTGTGGGTAGAATATATATCCTACGGGGGTAAAATTGAAAAAAGTAGAAAAAAATATTTTTGGACTTAGTCATTTTTCCGGCGTTTATCAGACTTTCAGAGAGGGGAAATGTCAATGAGCGTTCCGATTTCAGTTCCAGAGTGATTCGCTCAATGAGTCCTTGATATTTCGTCGTTTTCAGCCAATATTTTGGATTTTTGAAAATTTCACTTTCTTGTGACAATATCCACTAAATGAGGGAATAATATGTGTGAGGGTACCCCAGGAGAGTTCCAAATGTGTGTGGGTAGAATATATATCCTAAAGGGGTAACACTGAAAAAAGTTGAAAAAAAATTTTTTTGGACTTAGTCATTTTTCCTGCGTTTATAAGACTTTCAGATAGGGGATATGTCAGTGAGTGTTCCGATTTCAGTTCCAGAGCGATTCGCCCAATGAGTTCTTGATATTTAGTCGTTTTCAGACAATTTTCTGGATATTTGAAAATTTCACTTTTTTGTGAAAATATCCACTAAATGAGGGAATAATATGTGTGAGGGTACCCCAGGAGAGTTCCAAATGTGTGTGGGTAGAATATATATCCTACGGGGGTAAAATTGAAAAAAGTTGAAAAAATTATTTTTGGACTTAGTCATTTTTCCGGCGTTTATCAGACTTTCAGAGAGGGGAAATGTCAATGAGCGTTTCGATTTCAGTTCCAGAGCGATTCGCCCAATGAGTCCTTGATATTTCGTCGTTTTCAGCCAATATTTTGGATTTTTGAAAATTTCACTTTCTTGTGACAATATCCACTAAATGAGGGAATAATATGTGTGAGGGTACCCCAGGAGAGTTCCAAATGTGTGTGGGTAGAATATATATCCTACAGGGGTAAAACTGAAAAAAGTTGAAAAAAATTTTTTTTTAACTTAGTCATTTTTCCGGCGTTTATCAGACTTTCAGATAGGGGAAATGTCAGTGAGCGTTCCGATTTCAGTTCCAGAGCGATTCGCCCAATGAGTCATTGATATTTAGTCGTTTTCAGCCAATATTTTGGATTTTTGAAAATTTCACTTTCTTGTGACAATATCCACTAAATGAGGGAATAATATGTGTGAGGGTACCCCAGGAGAGTTCCAAATGTGTGTGGGTAGAATATATATCCTACAGGGGTAAAACTGAAAAAAGTTGAAAAAAAATTTTTTTTTGACTTAGCCATTTTTCCGTCGTTTATCAGACTTTCAGATAGGGGAAATGTTAGTGAGCATTCCGATTTCAGTTAAAGAGTGATTCGCGCAATGAGTCCTTGATATTTCGTCGTTTTCAGCCAATATTTTAAATTTTTGAAAATTTCACTTTCCTGTGACAATATCCACTAAATGAGGGAATAATATATGTGAGGGTACCCCAGGAGAGTTCCAAATGTGTGTGGGTAGAATAAATATCCTAAAGGGGTAACATTGAAAAAAGTTGAAAAAAAATTTTTTTGGACTTAGTCATTTTTCCTGCGTTTATCAGACTTTCAGATAGGGGATATGTCAGTGAGTGTTCCGATTTCAGTTCCAGAGCGATCCGCCCAATGAGTTCTTGATATTTAGTCGTTTTCAGACAATTTTCTGGATATTTGAAAATTTCACTTTTTTGTGAAAATATCCACTAAATGAGGGAATAATATGTGTGAGGGTACCCCAGGAGAGTTCCAAATGTGTGTGGGTAGAATATATATCCTACATGGGTAAAACTGAAAAAAGTTGAAAAAAATTTTTTTTTAACTTAGTCATTTTTCCGGCGTTTATCAGACTTTCAGATAGGGGAAATGTCAGTGAGCGTTCCGATTTCAGTTCCAGAGCGATTCGCCCAATGAGTCATTGATATTTAGTCGTTTTCAGCCAATATTTTGGATTTTTGAAAATTTCACTTTCTTGTGACAATATCCACTAAATGAGGGAATAATATGTGTGAGGGTACCCCAGGAGAGTTCCAAATGTGTGTGGGTAGAATATATATCCTACAGGGGTAAAACTGAAAAAAGTTGAAAAAAAATTTTTTTTTGACTTAGCCATTTTTCCGTCGTTTATCAGACTTTCAGATAGGGGAAATGTTAGTGAGCATTCCGATTTCAGTTAAAGAGTGATTCGCGCAATGAGTCCTTGATATTTCGTCGTTTTCAGCCAATATTTTAAATTTTTGAAAATTTCACTTTCCTGTGACAATATCCACTAAATGAGGGAATAATATATGTGAGGGTACCCCAGGAGAGTTCCAAATGTGTGTGGGTAGAATAAATATCCTAAAGGGGTAACATTGAAAAAAGTTGAAAAAAAATTTTTTTGGACTTAGTCATTTTTCCTGCGTTTATCAGACTTTCAGATAGGGGATATGTCAGTGAGTGTTCCGATTTCAGTTCCAGAGCGATCCGCCCAATGAGTTCTTGATATTTAGTCGTTTTCAGACAATTTTCTGGATATTTGAAAATTTCACTTTTTTGTGAAAATATCCACTAAATGAGGGAATAATATGTGTGAGGGTACCCCAGGAGAGTTCCAAATGTGTGTGGGTAGAATATATATCCTACAGGGGTAAAACTGAAAAAAGTTGAAAAAAATTTTTTTTTAACTTAGTCATTTTTCCGTCGTTTATCAGACTTTCAGATAGGGGAAATGTTAGTGAGCGTTCCGATTTCAGTTAAAGAGTGATTCGCGCAATGAGTCCTTGATATTTCGTCGTTTTCAGCCAATATTTTAAATTTTTGAAAATTTCACTTTCCTGTGACAATATCCACTAAATGAGGGAATAATATGTGTGAGGGTACCCCAGGAGAGTTCCAAATGTGTGTGGGTAGAATAAATATCCTAAAGGGGTAACACTGAAAAAAGTTGAGAAAAAAATTTTTTGGACTTAGTCATTTTTCCGGCGTTGATCAGACTTTCAGATAGGGGATATGTCAGTGAGAGTTCCGATTTCAGTTCCAGAGCGATTCGCCCAATGAGTCCTTGATATTTAGGAGTTTTCAGACAATTTTCTGGATATTTGAAAATTTCACTTTTTTGTGACAATATCCACTAAATGAGGGAATAATATGTGTGAGGGTACCCCAGGAGAGTTCCAAATGTGTGTGGGTAGAATATATATCCTTCAGGGGTAAAACTGAAAAAAGTTGAAAAAAATTTTTTTTTGACTTAGTCATTTTTCCGTCGTTTATCAGACTTTCAGATAGGGGAAATGTTAGTGAGCGTTGCGATTTCAGTTAAAGAGTGATTCGCGCAATGAGTCCTTGATATTTCGTCGTTTTCAGCCAATATTTTAAATTTTTGAAAATTTCACTTTCCTGTGACAATATCCACTAAATGAGGGAATAATATGTGTGAGGGTACCCCAGGAGAGTTCCAAATGTGTGTGGGTAGAATAAATATCCTAAAGGGGTAACACTGAAAAAAGTTGAGAAAAAAATTTTTTGGACTTAGTCATTTTTCCGGCGTTTATCAGACTTTCAGATAGGGGATATGTCAGTGAGAGTTCCGATTTCAGTTCCAGAGCGATTCGCCCAATGAGTCCTTGATATTTAGTAGTTTTCAGACAATTTTCTGGATATTTGAAAATTTCACTTTTTTGTGACAATATCCACTAAATGAGGGAATAATATGTGTGAGGGTACCCCAGGAGAGTTCCAAATGTGTGTGGGTAGAATATATATCCTACAGGGGTAAAACTGAAAAAAGTTGAAAAAAAATTTTTTTTTGACTTAGTCATTTTTCCGTCGTTTATCAGACTTTCAGATAGGGGAAATGTCAGTGAGCGTTCCGATTTCAGTTCCAGAGTGATTCGCCCAATGAGTCCTTGATATTTCGTCGTTTTCTGCCAATATTTTGAATTTTTGAAAATTTCACTTTCCAGTGACAATATCCACTAAATGAGGGAATAATATGTGTGAGGGTACCCCAGGAGAGTTCCAAATGTGTGTGGGTAGAATATATATCCTAAAGGGGTAACATTGAAAAAAGTTGAAAAAAATTATTTTTGGACTTAGTCATTTTTCCGTCGTTTATCAGACTATCAGATAGGGGATATGTCAGTGAGTGTTCCGATTTCAGTTCCAGAGCGATCCGCCCATTGAGTTCTTGATATTTAGTCGTTTTCAGACAATTTTCTGGATATTTGAAAATTTTACTTTTTTGTGACAATATCCACTAAATGAGGGAATAATATGTGTGAGGGTACCCCAGGAGAGTTCCAAATGTGTGTGGGTAGAATATATATCCTACGGGGGTAAAATTGAAAAAAGTTGAAAAAATTATTTTTGGACTTAGTCATTTTTCCGGCGTTTATCAGACTTTCAGATAGGGGAAATGTCAGTGAGCGTTCCGATTTCAGTTCCAGAGCGATTCGCCCAATGAGTCATTGATATTTAGTCGTTTTCAGCCAATATTTTGGATTTTTGAAAATTTCACTTTCTTGTGACAATATCCACTAAATGAGGGAATAATATGTGTGAGGGTACCCCAGGAGAGTTCCAAATGTGTGTGGGTAGAATATATATCCTACAGGGGTAAAACTGAAAAAAGTTGAAAAAAAAATTTTTTTTGACTTAGTCATTTTTCCGTCGTTTATCAGACTTTCAGATAGGGGAAATGTTAGTGAGCGTTCCGATTTCAGTTCCAGAGCGATTCGCCCAATGAGTCCTTGATATTTAGTCGTTTTCAGACAATTTTCTGGATATTTGAAAATTTTACTTTTTTGTGAAAATATCCACTAAATGAGGAATAATATGTGTGAGGGTACCCCAGGAGAGTTCCAAATGTGTGTGGGTAGAATATATATCCTACGGGGGTAAAATTGAAAAAAGTTGAAAAAATTATTTTTGGACTTAGTCATTTTTCCGGCGTTTATCAGACTTTCAGTTAGGGGAAATGTCAGTGAGCGTTCCGATTTCAGTTCCAGAGTGATTCGCCCAATGAGTCCTTGATATTTCGTCGTTTTCTGCCAATATTTTGGATTTTTGAAAATTTCACTTTCTTGTGACAATATCCACTAAATGAGGGAATAATATGTGTGAGGGTACCCCAGGAGAGTTCCAAATGTGTGTGGGTAGAATACATATCCTACAGGGGTAAAACTGAAAAAAGTTGAAAAAAATTTTTTTTGGACTTAGTCATTTTTCCGGTGTTTATCAGACTTTCAGATAGGGGATATGTCAGTGAGCGTTCCAATTTCAGTTCCAGAGCGATTCGCCCAATGAGTTCTTGATATTTAGTCGTTTTCAGACAATTTTCTGGATATTTGAAAATTTCACTTTTTTGTGAAAATATCCACTAAATGAGGGAATAATATGTGTGAGGGTACCCCAGGAGAGTTCCAAATGTTTGTGGGTAGAATATATATCCTACAGGGGTAAAACTGAAAAAAGTTGAAAAAAATTTTTTTTGGACTTAGTCATTTTTCCGGCGTTTATCAGACTTTCAGATAGGGGAAGTGTCAGTGAGCGTTCCGATTTCAGTTCCAGAGCGATTCGCCCAATGAGTCATTGATATTTAGTCGTTTTCAGCCAATATTTTGGATTTTTGAAAATTTCACTTTCTTGTGACAATATCCACTAAATGAGGAATAATATGTGTGAGGGTACCCCAGGAGAGTTCCAAATGTGTGTGGGTAGAATATATATCCTACAGGGGTAAAACTGAAAAAAGTTGAAAAAAATTTTTTTTGGACTTAGTCATTTTTCCGGCGTTTATCAGACTTTCAGATAGGGGATATGTCAGTGAGCGTTCCGATTTCAGTTCCAGAGCGATTCGCCCAATGAGTCCTTGATATTTAGTCGTTTTCAGACAATTTTCTGGATATTTGAAAATTTCACTTTTTTGTGACAATATCCACTAAATTAGGGAATAATATGTGTGAGGGTACCCCAGGAGAGTTCCAAATGTGTGTGGGTAGAATATATATCCTACAGGGGTAACACTGAAAAAAGTTGAAAAAAAATTTTTTTGGACTTAGTCATTTTTCCTGCGTTTATCAGACTTTCAGATAGGGGATATGTCAGTGAGTGTTCCGATTTCAGTTCCAGAGCGATCCGCCCAATGAGTTCTTGATATTTAGTCGTTTTCAGACAATTTTCTGGATATTTGAAAATTTCACTTTTTTGTGAAAATATCCACTAAATGAGGGAATAATATGTGTGAGGGTACCCCAGGAGAGTTCCAAATATGTGTGGGTAGAATATATATCCTACGGGGGTAAAATTGAAAAAAGTTGAAAAAATTATTTTTGGACTTAGTCATTTTTCCGGCGTTTATCAGACTTTCAGTTAGGGGAAATGTCAGTGAGCATTCCGATTTCAGTTCCAGAGTGATTCACCCAATGAGTCCTTGATATTTAGTCGTTTTCAGACAATTTTCTGGATATTTGAAAATTTCACTTTTTTGTGACAATATCCACTAAATTAGGGAATAATATGTGTGAGGGTACCCCAGGAGAGTTCCAAATGTGTGTGGGTAGAATATATATCCTACAGGGGTAAAACTGAAAAAAGTTGAAAAAAAATTTTTTTTTGACTTAGTCATTTGTCCGTCGTTTATCAGACTTTCAGATAGGGGAAATGTCAGTGAGCGTTCCGATTTCAGTTCCAGAGCGATTCGCCCAATGAGTCCTTGATATTTCGTCGTTTTCAGCCAATATTTTGGATTTTTGAAAATTTCACTTTCTTGTGACAATATCCACTAAATGAGGGAATAATATGTGTGAGGGTACCCCAGGAGAGTTCCAAATGTTTGTGGGTAGAATATATATCCTACAGGGGTAAAACTGAAAAAAGTTGTAAAAAATTTTTTTTGGACTTAGTCATTTTTCGGCGTTTATCAGACTTTCAGATAGGGGAAATGTCAGTGAGCGTTCCGATTTCAGTTCCAGAGCGATTCGCCCAATGAGTCCTTGATATTTAGTCGTTTTCAGACAATTTTCTGGATATTTGAAAATTTTACTTTTTTGTGAAAATATCCACTAAATGAGGGAATAATATGTGTGAGGGTACCCCAGGAGAGTTCCAAATGTGTGTGGGTAGAATATATATCCTACGGGGGTAAAATTGAAAAAAGTTGAAAAAATTATTTTTGGACTTAGTCATTTTTCCGGCGTTTATCAGACTTTCAGAGAGGGGAAATGTCAATGAGCGTTCCGATTTCAGTTCCAGAGCGATTCGCCCAATGAGTCCTTGATATTTAGTCGTTTTCAGCCAATATTTTGGATTTTTGAAAATTTCACTTTCTTGTGACAATATCCACTAAATGAGGAATAATATGTGTGAGGGTACCCCAGGAGAGTTCCAAATGTGTGTGGGTTGAATATATATCCTGCAGGGGTAAAACTGAAAAAAGTTGAAAAAAAATTTTTTTGGACTTAGTCATTTTTCCGGCGTTTATCAGACTTTCAGATAGGTGATATGTCAGTGAGCGTTCCGATTTCAGGTCCAGAGCGATTCGCCCAATGAGTCCTTGATATTTAGTCGTTTTCAGACAATTTTCTGGATATTTGAAAATTTTACTTTTTTGTGAAAATATCCACTAAATGAGGGAATAATATGTGTGAGGGTACCCCAGGAGAGTTCCAAATGTGTGTGGGTAGAATATATATCCTACGGGGGTAAAATTGAAAATAGTTGAAAAAATTATTTTTGGACTTAGTCATTTTTCCGGCGTTTATCAGACTTTCAGTTAGGGGAAATGTCAGTGAGCGTTCCGATTTCAGTTCCAGAGTGATTCGCCCAATGAGTCCTTGATATTTAGTCGTTTTCAGACAATTTTCTGGATATTTGAAAATTTCACTTTTTTGTGACAATATCCACTAAATTAGGGAATAATATGTGTGAGGGTACCCCAGGAGTGTTCCAAATGTGTGTGGGTAGAATATATATCCTACAGGGGTAAAACTGAAAAAAGTTGAAAAAAAATTTTTTTTTGACTTAGTCATTTTTCCGTCGTTTATCAGACTTTCAGATAGGGGAAATGTCAGTGAGCGTTCCGATTTCAGTTCCAGAGCGATTCGCCCAATGAGTCCTTGATATTTCGTCGTTTTCAGCCAATATTTTGGATTTTTGAAAATTTCACTTTCTTGTGACAATATCCACTAAATGAGGGAATAATATGTGTGAGGGTACCCCAGGAGAGTTCCAAATGTGTGTGGGTAGAATATATATCCTAAAGGGGTAACATTGAAAAAAGTTGAAAAAAATTTTTTTTGGACTTAGTCATTTTTCCTGCGTTTATCAGACTTTCAGATAGGGGATATGTCAGTGAGTGTTCCGATTTCAGTTCCAGAGCGATCCGCCCAATGAGTTCTTGATATTTAGTCGTTTTCAGACAATTTTCTGGATATTTGAAAATTTCACTTTTTTGTGAAAATATCCACTAAATGAGGGAATAATATGTGTGAGGGTACCCCAGGAGAGTTCCAAATATGTGTGGGTAGAATATATATCCTACGGGGGTAAAATTGAAAAAAGTTGAAAAAATTATTTTTGGACTTAGTCATTTTTCCGGCGTTTATCAGACTTTCAGAGAGGGGAAATGTCAATGAGCGTTCCGATTTCAGTTCCAGAGCGATTCGCCCAATGAGTCCTTGATATTTCGTCGTTTTCAGCCAATATTTTGGATTTTTGAAAATTTCACTTTCTTGTGACAATATCCACTAAATGAGGGAATAATATGTGTGCGGGTACCCCAGGAGAGTTCCATATGTTTGTGGGTAGAATATATATCCTACAGGGGTAAAACTGAAAAAAGTTGTAAAAAATTTTTTTTGGACTTAGTCATTTTTCCGGCGTTTATCAGACTTTCAGATAGGGGAAATGTCAGTGAGTGTTCCGATTTCAGTTCCAGAGCGATTCGCCCAATGAGTCCTTGATATTTCATCGTTTTCAGCCAATATTTTGGATTTTTGAAAATTTCACTTTCTTGTGACAATATCCACTAAATGAGGAATAATATGTGTGAGGGTACCCCAGGAGAGTTCCAAATGTGTGTGGGTAGAATATATATCCTACGGGGGTAAAATTGAAAAAAGTTGAAAAAATTATTTTTGGACTTAGTCATTTTTCCGGCGTTTATCAGACTTTCAGTTAGGGGAAATGTCAGTGAGCGTTCCGATTTCAGTTCCAGAGTGATTCGCCCAATGAGTCCTTGATATTTAGTCGTTTTCAGACAATTTTCTGGATATTTGAAAATTTCACTTTTTTGTGACAATATCCACTAAATTAGGGAATAATATGTGTGAGGGTACCCCAGGAGAGTTCCAAATGTGTGTGGGTAGAATATATATCCTACAGGGGTAAAACTGAAAAAAGTTGAAAAAAAATTTTTTTTTGACTTAGTCATTTTTCCGTCGTTTATCAGACTTTCAGATAGGGGAAATGTCAGTGAGCGTTCCGATTTCAGTTCCAGAGCGATTCGCCCAATGAGTCCTTGATATTTCGTCGTTTTCAGCCAATATTTTGGATTTTTGAAAATTTCACTTTCTTGTGACAATATCCACTAAATGAGGGAATAATATGTGTGAGGGTACCCCAGGAGAGTTCCAAATGTGTGTGGGTAGAATATATATCCTAAAGGGGTAACATTGAAAAAAGTTGAAAAAAATTTTTTTTGGACTTAGTCATTTTTCCTGCGTTTATCAGACTTTCAGATAGGGGATATGTCAGTGAGTGTTCCGATTTCAGTTCCAGAGCGATCCGCCCAATGAGTTCTTGATATTTAGTCGTTTTCAGACAATTTTCTGGATATTTGAAAATTTCACTTTTTTGTGAAAATATCCACTAAATGAGGGAATAATATGTGTGAGGGTACCCCAGGAGAGTTCCAAATGTGTGTGGGTAGAATATATATCCTACGGGGGTAAAATTGAAAATAGTTGAAAAAATTATTTTTGGACTTAGTCATTTTTCCGGCGTTTATCAGACTTTCAGTTAGGGGAAATGTCAGTGAGCGTTCCGATTTCAGTTCCAGAGTGATTCGCCCAATGAGTCCTTGATATTTAGTCGTTTTCAGACAATTTTCTGGATATTTGAAAATTTCACTTTTTTGTGACAATATCCACTAAATTAGGGAATAATATGTGTGAGGGTACCCCAGGAGTGTTCCAAATGTGTGTGGGTAGAATATATATCCTACAGGGGTAAAACTGAAAAAAGTTTAAAAAAAATTTTTTTTTGACTTAGTCATTTTTCCGTCGTTTATCAGACTTTCAGATAGGGGAAATGTCAGTGAGCGTTCCGATTTCAGTTCCAGAGCGATTCGCCCAATGAGTCATTGATATTTAGTCGTTTTCAGCCAATATTTTGGATTTTTGAAAATGTCACTTTCTTGTGACAATATCCACTAAATGAGGAATAATATGTGTGAGGGTACCCCAGGAGAGTTCCAAATGTGTGTGGGTAGAATATATATCCTACAGGGGTAAAACTGAAAAAAGTTGAAAAAAATTTTTTTTGGACTTAGTCATTTTTCCGGCGTTTATCAGACTTTCAGATAGGGGATATGTCAGTGAGCGTTCCGATTTCAGTTCCAGAGCGATTCGCCCAATGAGTCCTTGATATTTAATCGTTTTCAGACAATTTTCTGGATATTTGAAAATTTTACTTTTTTGTGAAAATATCCACTAAATGAGGGAATAATATGTGTGAGGGTACCCCAGGAGAGTTCCAAATGTGTGTGGGTAGAATATATATCCTACGGGGGTAAAATTGAAAAAAGTTGAAAAAATTATTTTTGGACTTAGTCATTTTTCCGGCGTTTATCAGACTTTCAGTTAGGGGAAATGTCAGTGAGCATTCCGATTTCAGTTCCAGAGTGATTCGCCCAATGAGTCCTTGATATTTAGTCGTTTTCAGCCAATATTTTGGATTTTTGAAAATTTCACTTTCTTGTGACAATATCCACTAAATGAGGAATAATATGTGTGAGGGTACCCCAGGAGAGTTCCAAATGTGTGTGGGTAGAATATATATCCTACAGGGGTAAAACTGAAAAAAGTTTAAAAAAATTTTTTTTGGACTTAGTCATTTTTCCGGCGTTTATCAGACTTTCAGATAGGGGAAATGTCAGTGAGCGTTCCGATTTCAGTTCCAGAGCGATTCGCCCAATGAGTCCTTGATATTTAGTCGTTTTCAGACAATTTTCTGGATATTTGAAAATTTTACTTTTTTGTGAAAATATCCACTAAATGAGGGAATAATATGTGTGAGGGTACCCCAGGAGAGTTCCAAATGTGTGTGGGTAGAATATATATCCTACGGGGGTAAAATTGAAAAAAGTTGAAAAAATTATTTTTGGACTTAGTCATTTTTCCGGCGTTTATCAGACTTTCAGAGAGGGGAAATGTCAATGAGCGTTCCGATTTCAGTTCCAGAGCGATTCGCCCAATGAGTCCTTGATATTTAGTCGTTTTCAGCCAATACTTTGGATTTTTGAAAATTTCACTTTCTTGTGACAATATCCACTAAATGAGGGAATAATATGTGTGAGGGTACCCCAGGAGAGTTCCATATGTTTGTGGGTAGAATATATATCCTACAGGGGTAAAACTGAAAAAAGTTGTAAAAAATTTTTTTTGGACTTAGTCATTTTTCCGGCGTTTATCAGACTTTCAGATAGGGGAAATGTCAGTGAGTGTTCCGATTTCAGTTCCAGAGCGATTCGCCCAATGAGTCCTTGATATTTAGTCGTTTTCAGACAATTTTCTGGATATTTGAAAATTTTACTTTTTTGTGAAAATATCCACTAAATGAGGGAATAATATGTGTGAGGGTACCCCAGGAGAGTTCCAAATGTGTGTGGGTAGAATATATATCCTACGGGGGTAAAATTGAAAAAAGTTGAAAAAATTATTTTTGGACTTAGTCATTTTTCCGGCGTTTATCAGACTTTCAGAGAGGGGAAATGTCAATGAGCGTTCCGATTTCAGTTCCAGAGCGATTCGCCCAATGAGTCCTTGATATTTAGTCGTTTTCAGCCAATATTTTGGATTTTTGAAAATTTCACTTTCTTGTGACAATATCCACTAAATGAGGAATAATATGTGTGAGGGTACCCCAGGAGAGTTCCAAATGTGTGTGGGTTGAATATATATCCTGCAGGGGTAAAACTGAAAAAAGTTGAAAAAAAATTTTTTTGGACTTAGTCATTTTTCCGGCGTTTATCAGACTTTCAGATAGGGGATATGTCAGTGAGCGTTCCGATTTCAGTTCCAGAGCGATTCGCCCAATGAGTCCTTGATATTTAGTCGTTTTCAGACAATTTTCTGGATATTTGAAAATTTTACTTTTTTGTGAAAATATCCACTAAATGAGGGAATAATATGTGTGAGGGTACCCCAGGAGAGTTCCAAATGTGTGTGGGTAGAATATATATCCTACAGGGGTAAAACTGAAAAAAGTTTAAAAAAAAATTTTTTTTGACTTAGTCATTTTTCCGTCGTTTATCAGACTTTCAGATAGGGGAAATGTCAGTGAGCGTTCCGATTTCAGTTCCAGAGTGATTCGCCCAATGAGTCCTTGATATTTCGTCGTTTTCTGCCAATATTTTGGATTTTTGAAAATTTCACTTTCTTGTGACAATATCCACTAAATGAGGGAATAATATGTGTGAGGGTACCCCAGGAGAGTTCCATATGTTTGTGGGTAGAATATATATCCTACAGGGGTAAAACTGAAAAAAGTTGTAAAAAATTTTTTTTGGACTTAGTCATTTTTCCGGCGTTTATCAGACTTTCAGATAGGGGAAATGTCAGTGAGTGTTCCGATTTCAGTTCCAGAGCGATTCGCCCAATGAGTCCTTGATATTTAGTCGTTTTCAGACAATTTTCTGGATATTTGAAAATTTTACTTTTTTGTGAAAATATCCACTAAATGAGGGAATAATATGTGTGAGGGTACCCCAGGAGAGTTCCAAATGTGTGTGGGTAGAATATATATCCTACGGGGGTAAAATTGAAAAAAGTTGAAAAAATTATTTTTGGACTTAGTCATTTTTCCGGCGTTTATCAGACTTTCAGAGAGGGGAAATGTCAATGAGCGTTCCGATTTCAGTTCCAGAGCGATTCGCCCAATGAGTCCTTGATATTTAGTCGTTTTCAGCCAATATTTTGGATTTTTGAAAATTTCACTTTCTTGTGACAATATCCACTAAATGAGGAATAATATGTGTGAGGGTACCCCAGGAGAGTTCCAAATGTGTGTGGGTTGAATATATATCCTGCAGGGGTAAAACTGAAAAAAGTTGAAAAAAAATTTTTTTGGACTTAGTCATTTTTCCGGCGTTTATCAGACTTTCAGATAGGGGATATGTCAGTGAGCGTTCCGATTTCAGTTCCAGAGCGATTCGCCCAATGAGTCCTTGATATTTAGTCGTTTTCAGACAATTTTCTGGATATTTGAAAATTTTACTTTTTTGTGAAAATATCCACTAAATGAGGGAATAATATGTGTGAGGGTACCCCAGGAGAGTTCCAAATGTGTGTGGGTAGAATATATATCCTACAGGGGTAAAACTGAAAAAAGTTTAAAAAAAAATTTTTTTTGACTTAGTCATTTTTCCGTCGTTTATCAGACTTTCAGATAGGGGAAATGTCAGTGAGCGTTCCGATTTCAGTTCCAGAGTGATTCGCCCAATGAGTCCTTGATATTTCGTCGTTTTCTGCCAATATTTTGGATTTTTGAAAATTTCACTTTCTTGTGACAATATCCACTAAATGAGGGAATAATATGTGTGAGGGTACCCCAGGAGAGTTCCAAATGTTTGTGGGTAGAATATATATCCTACAGGGGTAAAACTGAAAAAAGTTGAAAAAAATTTTTTTTGGACTTAGTCATTTTTCCGGCGTTTATCAGACTTTCAGATAGGGGAAATGTCAGTGAGCGTTCCGATTTCAGTTCCAGAGCGATTCGCCCAATGAGTCATTGATATTTAGTCGTTTTCAGCCAATATTTTGGATTTTTGAAAATGTCACTTTCTTGTGACAATATCCACTAAATGAGGAATAATATGTGTGAGGGTACCCCAGGAGAGTTCCAAATGTGTGTGGGTAGAATATATATCCTACAGGGGTAAAACTGAAAAAAGTTGAAAAAAATTTTTTTTGGACTTAGTCATTTTTCCGGCGTTTATCAGACTTTCAGATAGGGGAAATGTCAGTGAGCGTTCCGATTTCAGTTCCAGAGCGATTCGCCCAATGAGTCCTTGATATTTAGTCGTTTTCAGACAATTTTCTGGATATTTGAAAATTTTACTTTTTTGTGAAAATATCCACTAAATGAGGGAATAATATGTGTGAGGGTACCCCAGGAGAGTTCCAAATGTGTGTGGGTAGAATATATATCCTACGGGGGTAAAATTGAAAAAAGTTGAAAAAATTATTTTTGGACTTAGTCATTTTTCCGGCGTTTATCAGACTTTCAGAGAGGGGAAATGTCAATGAGCGTTCCGATTTCAGTTCCAGAGCGATTCGCCCAATGAGTCCTTGATATTTAGTCGTTTTCAGCCAATATTTTGGATTTTTGAAAATTTCACTTTCTTGTGACAATATCCACTAAATGAGGAATAATATGTGTGAGGGTACCCCAGGAGAGTTCCAAATGTGTGTGGGTTGAATATATATCCTGCAGGGGTAAAACTGAAAAAAGTTGAAAAAAAATTTTTTTGGACTTAGTCATTTTTCCGGCGTTTATCAGACTTTCAGATAGGGGATATGTCAGTGAGCGTTCCGATTTCAGTTCCAGAGCGATTCGCCCAATGAGTCCTTGATATTTAGTCGTTTTCAGACAATTTTCTGGATATTTGAAAATTTTACTTTTTTGTGAAAATATCCACTAAATGAGGGAATAATATGTGTGAGGGTACCCCAGGAGAGTTCCAAATGTGTGTGGGTAGAATATATATCCTACGGGGGTAAAATTGAAAATAGTTGAAAAAATTATTTTTGGACTTAGTCATTTTTCCGGCGTTTATCAGACTTTCAGTTAGGGGAAATGTCAGTGAGCGTTCCGATTTCAGTTCCAGAGTGATTCGCCCAATGAGTCCTTGATATTTAGTCGTTTTCAGACAATTTTCTGGATATTTGAAAATTTCACTTTTTTGTGACAATATCCACTAAATTAGGGAATAATATGTGTGAGGGTACCCCAGGAGAGTTCCAAATGTGTGTGGGTAGAATATATATCCTACAGGGGTAAACTGAAAAAAGTTGAAAAAAAATTTTTTTTTGACTTAGTCATTTTTCCGTCGTTTATCAGACTTTCAGATAGGGGAAATGTCAGTGAGCGTTCCGATTTCAGTTCCAGAGCGATTCGCCCAATGAGTCCTTGATATTTCGTCGTTTTCAGCCAATATTTTGGATTTTTGAAAATTTCACTTTCTTGTGACAATATCCACTAAATGAGGGAATAATATGTGTGAGGGTACCCCAGGAGAGTTCCAAATGTGTGTGGGTAGAATATATATAGTAAAGGGGTAACATTGAAAAAAGTTGAAAAAAATTTTTTTTGGACTTAGTCATTTTTCCGGCGTTTATCAGACTTTCAGATAGGGGAAATGTCAGTGAGTGTTCCGATTTCAGTTCCAGAGCGATTCGCCCAATGAGTCCTTGATATTTAGTCGTTTTCAGACAATTTTCTGGATATTTGAAAATTTTACTTTTTTGTGAAAATATCCACTAAATGAGGGAATAATATGTGTGAGGGTACCCCAGGAGAGTTCCAAATGTGTGTGGGTAGAATATATATCCTACGGGGGTAAAATTGAAAAAAGTTGAAAAAATTATTTTTGGACTTAGTCATTTTTCCGGCGTTTATCAGACTTTCAGAGAGGGGAAATGTCAATGAGCGTTCCGATTTCAGTTCCAGAGCGATTCGCCCAATGAGTCCTTGATATTTCGTCGTTTTCAGCCAATATTTTGGATTTTTGAAAATTTCACTTTCTTGTGACAATATCCACTAAATGAGGGAATAATATGTGTGAGGGTACCCCAGGAGAGTTCCATATGTTTGTGGGTAGAATATATATCCTACAGGGGTAAAACTGAAAAAAGTTGTAAAAAATTTTTTTTTAGTCATTTTTCCGGCGTTTATCAGACTTTCAGATAGGGGAAATGTCAGTGAGTGTTCCGATTTCAGTTCCAGAGCGATTCGCCCAATGAGTCCTTGATATTTAGTCGTTTTCAGACAATTTTCTGGATATTTGAAAATTTTACTTTTTTGTGAAAATATCCACTAAATGAGGGAATAATATGTGTGAGGGTACCCCAGGAGAGTTCCAAATGTGTGTGGGTAGAATATATATCCTACGGGGGTAAAATTGAAAAAAGTTGAAAAAATTATTTTTGGACTTAGTCATTTTTCCGGCGTTTATCAGACTTTCAGAGAGGGGAAATGTCAATGAGCGTTCCGATTTCAGTTCCAGAGCGATTCGCCCAATGAGTCCTTGATATTTAGTCGTTTTCAGCCAATATTTTGGATTTTTGAAAATTTCACTTTCTTGTGACAATATCCACTAAATGAGGAATAATATGTGTGAGGGTACCCCAGGAGAGTTCCAAATGTGTGTGGGTTGAATATATATCCTGCAGGGGTAAAACTGAAAAAAGTTGAAAAAAAATTTTTTTGGACTTAGTCATTTTTCCGGCGTTTATCAGACTTTCAGATAGGGGATATGTCAGTGAGCGTTCCGATTTCAGTTCCAGAGCGATTCGCCCAATGAGTCCTTGATATTTAGTCGTTTTCAGACAATTTTCTGGATATTTGAAAATTTTACTTTTTTGTGAAAATATCCACTAAATGAGGGAATAATATGTGTGAGGGTACCCCAGGAGAGTTCCAAATGTGTGTGGGTAGAATATATATCCTACGGGGGTAAAATTGAAAATAGTTGAAAAAATTATTTTTGGACTTAGTCATTTTTCCGGCGTTTATCAGACTTTCAGTTAGGGGAAATGTCAGTGAGCGTTCCGATTTCAGTTCCAGAGTGATTCGCCCAATGAGTCCTTGATATTTAGTCGTTTTCAGACAATTTTCTGGATATTTGAAAATTTCACTTTTTTGTGACAATATCCACTAAATTAGGGAATAATATGTGTGAGGGTACCCCAGGAGTGTTCCAAATGTGTGTGGGTAGAATATATATCCTACAGGGGTAAAACTGAAAAAAGTTTAAAAAAAATTTTTTTTTGACTTAGTCATTTTTCCGTCGTTTATCAGACTTTCAGATAGGGGAAATGTCAGTGAGCGTTCCGATTTCAGTTCCAGAGTGATTCGCCCAATGAGTCCTTGATATTTCGTCGTTTTCTGCCAATATTTTGGATTTTTGAAAATTTCACTTTCTTGTGACAATATCCACTAAATGAGGGAATAATATGTGTGAGGGTACCCCAGGAGAGTTCCAAATGTTTGTGGGTAGAATATATATCCTACAGGGGTAAAACTGAAAAAAGTTGAAAAAAATTTTTTTTGGACTTAGTCATTTTTCCGGCGTTTATCAGACTTTCAGATAGGGGAAATGTCAGTGAGCGTTCCGATTTCAGTTCCAGAGCGATTCGCCCAATGAGTCATTGATATTTAGTCGTTTTCAGCCAATATTTTGGATTTTTGAAAATGTCACTTTCTTGTGACAATATCCACTAAATGAGGAATAATATGTGTGAGGGTACCCCAGGAGAGTTCCAAATGTGTGTGGGTAGAATATATATCCTACAGGGGTAAAACTGAAAAAAGTTGAAAAAAATTTTTTTTGGACTTAGTCATTTTTCCGGCGTTTATCAGACTTTCAGATAGGGGATATGTCAGTGAGCGTTCCGATTTCAGTTCCAGAGCGATTCGCCCAATGAGTCCTTGATATTTAATCGTTTTCAGACAATTTTCTGGATATTTGAAAATTTTACTTTTTTGTGAAAATATCCACTAAATGAGGGAATAATATGTGTGAGGGTACCCCAGGAGAGTTCCAAATGTGTGTGGGTAGAATATATATCCTACGGGGGTAAAATTGAAAAAAGTTGAAAAAATTATTTTTGGACTTAGTCATTTTTCCGGCGTTTATCAGACTTTCAGTTAGGGGAAATGTCAGTGAGCGTTCCGATTTCAGTTCCAGAGTGATTCGCCCAATGAGTCCTTGATATTTAGTCGTTTTCAGCCAATATTTTGGATTTTTGAAAATTTCACTTTCTTGTGACAATATCCACTAAATGAGGAATAATATGTGTGAGGGTACCCCAGGAGAGTTCCAAATGTGTGTGGGTAGAATATATATCCTACAGGGGTAAAACTGAAAAAAGTTTAAAAAAATTTTTTTTGGACTTAGTCATTTTTCCGGCGTTTATCAGACTTTCAGATAGGGAAAATGTCAGTGAGCGTTCCGATTTCAGTTCCAGAGCGATTCGCCCAATGAGTCCTTGATATTTAGTCGTTTTCAGACAATTTTCTGGATATTTGAAAATTTTACTTTTTTGTGAAAATATCCACTAAATGAGGGAATAATATGTGTGAGGGTACCCCAGGAGAGTTCCAAATGTGTGTGGGTAGAATATATATCCTACGGGGGTAAAATTGAAAAAAGTTGAAAAAATTATTTTTGGACTTAGTCATTTTTCCGGCGTTTATCAGACTTTCAGAGAGGGGAAATGTCAATGAGCGTTCCGATTTCAGTTCCAGAGCGATTCGCCCAATGAGTCCTTGATATTTAGTCGTTTTCAGCCAATATTTTGGATTTTTGAAAATTTCACTTTCTTGTGACAATATCCACTAAATGAGGAATAATATGTGTGAGGGTACCCCAGGAGAGTTCCAAATGTGTGTGGGTTGAATATATATCCTGCAGGGGTAAAACTGAAAAAAGTTGAAAAAAAATTTTTTTGGACTTAGTCATTTTTCCGGCGTTTATCAGACTTTCAGATAGGGGATATGTCAGTGAGCGTTCCGATTTCAGTTCCAGAGCGATTCGCCCAATGAGTCCTTGATATTTATTCGTTTTCAGACAATTTTCTGGATATTTGAAAATTTTACTTTTTTGTGAAAATATCCACTAAATGAGGGAATAATATGTGTGAGGGTACCCCAGGAGAGTTCCAAATGTGTGTGGGTAGAATATATATCCTACGGGGGTAAAACTGAAAAAAGTTTAAAAAAAATTTTTTTTTGACTTAGTCATTTTTCCGTCGTTTATCAGACTTTCAGATAGGGGAAATGTCAGTGAGCGTTCCGATTTCAGTTCCAGAGTGATTCGCCCAATGAGTCCTTGATATTTCGTCGTTTTCTGCCAATATTTTGGATTTTTGAAAATTTCACTTTCTTGTGACAATATCCACTAAATGAGGGAATAATATGTGTGAGGGTACCCCAGGAGAGTTCCAAATGTTTGTGGGTAGAATATATATCCTACAGGGGTAAAACTGAAAAAAGTTGAAAAAAATTTTTTTTGGACTTAGTCATTTTTCCGGCGTTTATCAGACTTTCAGATAGGGGAAATGTCAGTGAGCGTTCCGATTTCAGTTCCAGAGCGATTCGCCCAATGAGTCCTTGATATTTAGTCGTTTTCAGACAATTTTCTGGATATTTGAAAATTTTACTTTTTTGTGAAAATATCCACTAAATGAGGGAATAATATGTGTGAGGGTACCCCAGGAGAGTTCCAAATGTGTGTGGGTAGAATATATATCCTACGGGGGTAAAATTGAAAAAAGTTGAAAAAATTATTTTTGGACTTAGTCATTTTTCCGGCGTTTATCAGACTTTCAGAGAGGGGAAATGTCAATGAGCGTTCCGATTTCAGTTCCAGAGCGATTCGCCCAATGAGTCCTTGATATTTAGTCGTTTTCAGCCAATATTTTGGATTTTTGAAAATTTCACTTTCTTGTGACAATATCCACTAAATGAGGAATAATATGTGTGAGGGTACCCCAGGAGAGTTCCAAATGTGTGTGGGTTGAATATATATCCTGCAGGGGTAAAACTGAAAAAAGTTGAAAAAAAATTTTTTTGGACTTAGTCATTTTTCCGGCGTTTATCAGACTTTCAGATAGGGGATATGTCAGTGAGCGTTCCGATTTCAGTTCCAGAGCGATTCGCCCAATGAGTCCTTGATATTTAGTCGTTTTCAGACAATTTTCTGGATATTTGAAAATTTTACTTTTTTGTGAAAATATCCACTAAATGAGGGAATAATATGTGTGAGGGTACCCCAGGAGAGTTCCAAATGTGTGTGGGTAGAATATATATCCTACGGGGGTAAAATTGAAAATAGTTGAAAAAATTATTTTTGGACTTAGTCATTTTTCCGGCGTTTATCAGACTTTCAGTTAGGGGAAATGTCAGTGAGCGTTCCGATTTCAGTTCCAGAGTGATTCGCCCAATGAGTCCTTGATATTTAGTCGTTTTCAGACAATTTTCTGGATATTTGAAAATTTCACTTTTTTGTGACAATATCCACTAAATTAGGGAATAATATGTGTGAGGGTACCCCAGGAGTGTTCCAAATGTGTGTGGGTAGAATATATATCCTACAGGGGTAAAACTGAAAAAAGTTTAAAAAAAATTTTTTTTTGACTTAGTCATTTTTCCGTCGTTTATCAGACTTTCAGATAGGGGAAATGTCAGTGAGCGTTCCGATTTCAGTTCCAGAGTGATTCGCCCAATGAGTCCTTGATATTTCGTCGTTTTCTGCCAATATTTTGGATTTTTGAAAATTTCACTTTCTTGTGACAATATCCACTAAATGAGGGAATAATATGTGTGAGGGTACCCCAGGAGAGTTCCAAATGTTTGTGGGTAGAATATATATCCTACAGGGGTAAAACTGAAAAAAGTTGAAAAAAATTTTTTTTGGACTTAGTCATTTTTCCAGCGTTTATCAGACTTTCAGATAGGGGATATGTCAGTGAGCGTTCCGATTTCAGTTCCAGAGCGATTCGCCCAATGAGTCCTTGATATTTAATCGTTTTCAGACAATTTTCTGGATATTTGAAAATTTTACTTTTTTGTGAAAATATCCACTAAATGAGGGAATAATATGTGTGAGGGTACCCCAGGAGAGTTCCAAATGTGTGTGGGTAGAATATATATCCTACGGGGGTAAAATTGAAAAAAGTTGAAAAAATTATTTTTGGACTTAGTCATTTTTCCGGCGTTTATCAGACTTTCAGTTAGGGGAGATGTCAGTGAGCGTTCCGATTTCAGTTCCAGAGTGATTCGCCCAATGAGTCCTTGATATTTAGTCGTTTTCAGCCAATATTTTGGATTTTTGAAAATTTCACTTTCTTGTGACAATATCCACTAAATGAGGAATAATATGTGTGAGGGTACCCCAGGAGAGTTCCAAATGTGTGTGGGTTGAATATATATCCTGCAGGGGTAAAACTGAAAAAAGTTGAAAAAAAATTTTTTTGGACTTAGTCATTTTTCCGGCGTTTATCAGACTTTCAGATAGGGGATATGTCAGTGAGCGTTCCGATTTCAGTTCCAGAGCGATTCGCCCAATGAGTCCTTGATATTTAGTCGTTTTCAGACAATTTTCTGGATATTTGAAAATTTTACTTTTTTGTGAAAATATCCACTAAATGAGGGAATAATATGTGTGAGGGTACCCCAGGAGAGTTCCAAATGTGTGTGGGTAGAATATATATCCTACGGGGGTAAAACTGAAAAAAGTTTAAAAAAAATTTTTTTTTGACTTAGTCATTTTTCCGTCGTTTATCAGACTTTCAGATAGGGGAAATGTCAGTGAGCGTTCCGATTTCAGTTCCAGAGTGATTCGCCCAATGAGTCCTTGATATTTCGTCGTTTTCTGCCAATATTTTGGATTTTTGAAAATTTCACTTTCTTGTGACAATATCCACTAAATGAGGGAATAATATGTGTGAGGGTACCCCAGGAGAGTTCCAAATGTTTGTGGGTAGAATATATATCCTACAGGGGTAAAACTGAAAAAAGTTGAAAAAAATTTTTTTTGGACTTAGTCATTTTTCCGGCGTTTATCAGACTTTCAGATAGGGGAAATGTCAGTGAGCGTTCCGATTTCAGTTCCAGAGCGATTCGCCCAATGAGTCCTTGATATTTAGTCGTTTTCAGACAATTTTCTGGATATTTGAAAATTTTACTTTTTTGTGAAAATATCCACTAAATGAGGGAATAATATGTGTGAGGGTACCCCAGGAGAGTTCCAAATGTGTGTGGGTAGAATATATATCCTACGGGGGTAAAATTGAAAAAAGTTGAAAAAATTATTTTTGGACTTAGTCATTTTTCCGGCGTTTATCAGACTTTCAGTTAGGGGAAATGTCAGTGAGCGTTCCGATTTCAGTTCCAGAGTGATTCGCCCAATGAGTCCTTGATATTTAGTCGTTTTCAGACAATTTTCTGGATATTTGAAAATTTCACTTTTTTGTGACAATATCCACTAAATTAGGGAATAATATGTGTGAGGGTACCCCAGGAGTGTTCCAAATGTGTGTGGGTAGAATATATATCCTACAGGGGTAAAACTGAAAAAAGTTTAAAAAAAATTTTTTTTTGACTTAGTCATTTTTCCGTCGTTTATCAGACTTTCAGATAGGGGAAATGTCAGTGAGCGTTCCGATTTCAGTTCCAGAGTGATTCGCCCAATGAGTCCTTGATATTTCGTCGTTTTCTGCCAATATTTTGGATTTTTGAAAATTTCACTTTCTTGTGACAATATCCACTAAATGAGGGAATAATATGTGTGAGGGTACCCCAGGAGAGTTCCAAATGTTTGTGGGTAGAATATATATCCTACAGGGGTAAAACTGAAAAAAGTTGAAAAAAATTTTTTTTGGACTTAGTCATTTTTCCAGCGTTTATCAGACTTTCAGATAGGGGATATGTCAGTGAGCGTTCCGATTTCAGTTCCAGAGCGATTCGCCCAATGAGTCCTTGATATTTAATCGTTTTCAGACAATTTTCTGGATATTTGAAAATTTTACTTTTTTGTGAAAATATCCACTAAATGAGGGAATAATATGTGTGAGGGTACCCCAGGAGAGTTCCAAATGTGTGTGGGTAGAATATATATCCTACGGGGGTAAAATTGAAAAAAGTTGAAAAAATTATTTTTGGACTTAGTCATTTTTCCGGCGTTTATCAGACTTTCAGTTAGGGGAGATGTCAGTGAGCGTTCCGATTTCAGTTCCAGAGTGATTCGCCCAATGAGTCCTTGATATTTAGTCGTTTTCAGCCAATATTTTGGATTTTTGAAAATTTCACTTTCTTGTGACAATATCCACTAAATGAGGAATAATATGTGTGAGGGTACCCCAGGAGAGTTCCAAATGTGTGTGGGTTGAATATATATCCTGCAGGGGTAAAACTGAAAAAAGTTGAAAAAAAATTTTTTTGGACTTAGTCATTTTTCCGGCGTTTATCAGACTTTCAGATAGGGGATATGTCAGTGAGCGTTCCGATTTCAGTTCCAGAGCGATTCGCCCAATGAGTCCTTGATATTTAGTCGTTTTCAGACAATTTTCTGGATATTTGAAAATTTTACTTTTTTGTGAAAATATCCACTAAATGAGGGAATAATATGTGTGAGGGTACCCCAGGAGAGTTCCAAATGTGTGTGGGTAGAATATATATCCTACGGGGGTAAAATTGAAAATAGTTGAAAAAATTATTTTTGGACTTAGTCATTTTTCCGGCGTTTATCAGACTTTCAGTTAGGGGAAATGTCAGTGAGCGTTCCGATTTCAGTTCCAGAGTGATTCGCCCAATGAGTCCTTGATATTTAGTCGTTTTCAGACAATTTTCTGGATATTTGAAAATTTCACTTTTTTGTGACAATATCCACTAAATTAGGGAATAATATGTGTGAGGGTACCCCAGGAGTGTTCCAAATGTGTGTGGGTAGAATATATATCCTACAGGGGTAAAACTGAAAAAAGTTTAAAAAAAATTTTTTTTTGACTTAGTCATTTTTCCGTCGTTTATCAGACTTTCAGATAGGGGAAATGTCAGTGAGCGTTCCGATTTCAGTTCCAGAGTGATTCGCCCAATGAGTCCTTGATATTTCGTCGTTTTCTGCCAATATTTTGGATTTTTGAAAATTTCACTTTCTTGTGACAATATCCACTAAATGAGGGAATAATATGTGTGAGGGTACCCCAGGAGAGTTCCAAATGTTTGTGGGTAGAATATATATCCTACAGGGGTAAAACTGAAAAAAGTTGAAAAAAATTTTTTTTGGACTTAGTCATTTTTCCAGCGTTTATCAGACTTTCAGATAGGGGATATGTCAGTGAGCGTTCCGATTTCAGTTCCAGAGCGATTCGCCCAATGAGTCCTTGATATTTAATCGTTTTCAGACAATTTTCTGGATATTTGAAAATTTTACTTTTTTGTGAAAATATCCACTAAATGAGGGAATAATATGTGTGAGGGTACCCCAGGAGAGTTCCAAATGTGTGTGGGTAGAATATATATCCTACGGGGGTAAAATTGAAAAAAGTTGAAAAAATTATTTTTGGACTTAGTCATTTTTCCGGCGTTTATCAGACTTTCAGTTAGGGGAAATGTCAGTGAGCGTTCCGATTTCAGTTCCAGAGTGATTCGCCCAATGAGTCCTTGATATTTAGTCGTTTTCAGCCAATATTTTGGATTTTTGAAAATTTCACTTTCTTGTGACAATATCCACTAAATGAGGAATAATATGTGTGAGGGTACCCCAGGAGAGTTCCAAATGTGTGTGGGTAGAATATATATCCTACAGGGGTAAAACTGAAAAAAGTTTAAAAAAATTTTTTTTGGACTTAGTCATTTTTCCGGCGTTTATCAGACTTTCAGATAGGGGATATGTCAGTGAGCGTTCCGATTTCAGTTCCAGAGCGATTCGCCCAATGAGTCCTTGATATTTAGTCGTTTTCAGACAATTTTCTGGATATTTGAAAATTTTACTTTTTTGTGACAATATCCACTAAATGAGGGAATAATGTGTGTGAGGGTACCCCAGGAGAGTTCCAAATGTGTGTGGGTAGAATATATATCCTACAGGGGTAACACTGAAAAAAGTTGAAAAAAAATTTTTTTGGACTTAGTCATTTTTCCTGCGTTTATCAGACTTTCAGATAGGGGATATGTCAGTGAGTGTTCCGATTTCAGTTCCAGAGCGATTCACCCAATGAGTTCTTGATATTTAGTCGTTTTCAGACAATTTTCTGGATATTTGAAAATTTCACTTTTTTGTGAAAATATCCACTAAATGAGGGAATAATATGTGTGAGGGTACCCCAGGAGAGTTCCAAATGTGTGTGGGTAGAATATATATCCTACGGGGGTAAAATTGAAAAAAGTTGAAAAAATTATTTTTGGACTTAGTCATTTTTCCGGCGTTTATCAGACTTTCAGTTAGGGGAAATGTCAATGAGCGTTCCGATTTCAGTTCCAGAGCGATTCGCCCAATGAGTCCTTGATATTTCGTCGTTTTCAGCCAATTTTCTGGATATTTGAAAATTTCAATTTTTTTGTGAAAATATCCACTAAATGAGGGAATAATGTGTGTGAGGGTACCCCAGGAGAGTTCCAAATGTGTGTGGGTAGAATATATATCCTTAAAGGGGTAACATTGAAAAAAGTTGAAAAAAATTTTTTTTTTACTTAGTCATTTTTCCGGCGTTTATCAGACTTTCAGATAGGGGATATGTCAGTGAGCGTTCCGATTTCAGTTCCAGAGCGATTCGCCCAATGAGTCCTTGATATTTAGTCGTTTTCAGACAATTTTCTGGATATTTGAAAATTTTACTTTTTTGTGACAATATCCACTAAATGAGGGAATAATGTGTGTGAGGGTACCCCAGGAGAGTTCCAAATGTGTGTGGGTAGAATATATATCCTACAGGGGTAACACTGAAAAAAGTTGAAAAAAAATTTTTTTGGACTTAGTCATTTTTCCTGCGTTTATCAGACTTTCAGATAGGGGATATGTCAGTGAGTGTTCCGATTTCAGTTCCAGAGCGATTCACCCAATGAGTTCTTGATATTTAGTCGTTTTCAGACAATTTTCTGGATATTTGAAAATTTCACTTTTTTGTGAAAATATCCACTAAATGAGGGAATAATATGTGTGAGGGTACCCCAGGAGAGTTCCAAATGTGTGTGGGTAGAATATATATCCTACGGGGGTAAAATTGAAAAAAGTTGAAAAAATTATTTTTGGACTTAGTCATTTTTCCGGCGTTTATCAGAATTTCAGTTAGGGGAAATGTCAATGAGCGTTCCGATTTCAGTTCCAGAGCGATTCGCCCAATGAGTCCTTGATATTTCGTCGTTTTCAGCCAATATTTTGGATTTTTGAAAATTTCACTTTCTTGTGACAATATCCACTAAATGAGGGAATAATATGTGTGAGGGTACCCCAGGAGAGTTCCAAATGTTTGTGGGTAGAATATATATCCTACAGGGGTAAAACTGAAAAAAGTTGAAAAAAATTTTTTTTGGACTTAGTCATTTTTCCGGCGTTTATCAGACTTTCAGATAGGGGATATGTCAGTGAGCGTTCCGATTTCAGTTCCAGAGCGATTCGCCCAATGAGTCCTTGATATTTAATCGTTTTCAGACAATTTTCTGGATATTTGAAAATTTTACTTTTTTGTGAAAATATCCACTAAATGAGGGAATAATATGTGTGAGGGTACCCCAGGAGAGTTCCAAATGTGTGTGGGTAGAATATATATCCTACGGGGGTAAAATTGAAAAAAGTTGAAAAAATTATTTTTGGACTTAGTCATTTTTCCGGCGTTTATCAGACTTTCAGTTAGGGGAAATGTCAGTGAGCGTTCCGATTTCAGTTCCAGAGTGATTCGCCCAATGAGTCCTTGATATTTAGTCGTTTTCAGCCAATATTTTGGATTTTTGAAAATTTCACTTTCTTGTGACAATATCCACTAAATGAGGAATAATATGTGTGAGGGTACCCCAGGAGAGTTCCAAATGTGTGTGGGTAGAATATATATCCTACAGGGGTAAAACTGAAAAAAGTTTAAAAAAATTTTTTTTGGACTTAGTCATTTTTCCGGCGTTTATCAGACTTTCAGATAGGGGATATGTCAGTGAGCGTTCCGATTTCAGTTCCAGAGCGATTCGCCCAATGAGTCCTTGATATTTAGTCGTTTTCAGACAATTTTCTGGATATTTGAAAATTTTACTTTTTTGTGACAATATCCACTAAATGAGGGAATAATGTGTGTGAGGGTACCCCAGGAGAGTTCCAAATGTGTGTGGGTAGAATATATATCCTACAGGGGTAACACTGAAAAAAGTTGAAAAAAAATTTTTTTGGACTTAGTCATTTTTCCTGCGTTTATCAGACTTTCAGATAGGGGATATGTCAGTGAGTGTTCCGATTTCAGTTCCAGAGCGATTCACCCAATGAGTTCTTGATATTTAGTCGTTTTCAGACAATTTTCTGGATATTTGAAAATTTCACTTTTTTGTGAAAATATCCACTAAATGAGGGAATAATATGTGTGAGGGTACCCCAGGAGAGTTCCAAATGTGTGTGGGTAGAATATATATCCTACGGGGGTAAAATTGAAAAAAGTTGAAAAAATTATTTTTGGACTTAGTCATTTTTCCGGCGTTTATCAGACTTTCAGTTAGGGGAAATGTCAATGAGCGTTCCGATTTCAGTTCCAGAGCGATTCGCCCAATGAGTCCTTGATATTTCGTCGTTTTCAGCCAATATTTTGGATTTTTGAAAATTTCACTTTCTTGTGACAATATCCACTAAATGAGGGAATAATATGTGTGAGGGTACCCCAGGAGAGTTCCAAATGTGTGTGGGTAGAATATATATCCTTAAAGGGGTAACATTGAAAAAAGTTGAAAAAAATTTTTTTTTTACTTAGTCATTTTTCCGGCGTTTATCAGACTTTCAGATAGGGGATATGTCAGTGAGCGTTCCGATTTCAGTTCCAGAGCGATTCGCCCAATGAGTCCTTGATATTTAGTCATTTTCAGACAATTTTCTGGATATTTGAAAATTTCAATTTTTTTGTGAAAATATCCACTAAATGAGGGAATAATATGTGTGAGGGTACCCCAGGAGAGTTCCAAATGTGTGTGGGTAGAATATATATCCTACAGGGGTAACACTGAAAAAAGTTGAAAAAAAATTTTTTTGGACTTAGTCATTTTTCCGGCGTTTATCAGACTTTCAGATAGGGGAAATGTCAGTGAGCGTTCCGATTTCAGTTCCAGAGCGATTCGCCCAATGAGTCATTGATATTTAGTCGTTTTCAGCCAATATTTTGGATTTTTGAAAATTTCACTTTCTTGTGACAATATCCACTAAATGAGGAATAATATGTGTGAGGGTACCCCAGGAGAGTTCCAAATGTGTGTGGGTAGAATATATATCCTACAGGGGTAAAACTGAAAAAAGTTGAAAAAAATTTTTTTTGGACTTAGTCATTTTTCCGGCGTTTATCAGACTTTCAGATAGGGGATATGTCAGTGAGCGTTCCGATTTCAGTTCCAGAGCGATTCGCCCAATGAGTCCTTGATATTTAATCGTTTTCAGACAATTTTCTGGATATTTGAAAATTTTACTTTTTTGTGAAAATATCCACTAAATGAGGGAATAATATGTGTGAGGGTACCCCAGGAGAGTTCCAAATGTGTGTGGGTAGAATATATATCCTACGGGGGTAAAATTGAAAAAAGTTGAAAAAATTATTTTTGGACTTAGTCATTTTTCCGGCGTTTATCAGACTTTCAGTTAGGGGAAATGTCAGTGAGCGTTCCGATTTCAGTTCCAGAGTGATTCGCCCAATGAGTCATTGATATTTAGTCGTTTTCAGCCAATATTTTGGATTTTTGAAAATTTCACTTTCTTGTGACAATATCCACTAAATGAGGAATAATATGTGTGAGGGTACCCCAGGAGAGTTCCAAATGTGTGTGGGTAGAATATATATCCTACAGGGGTAAAACTGAAAAAAGTTTAAATAATTTTTTTTGGACTTAGTCATTTTTCCGGCGTTTATCAGACTTTCAGATAGGGGATATGTCAGTGAGCGTTCCGATTTCAGTTCCAGAGCGATTCGCCCAATGAGTCCTTGATATTTAATCGTTTTCAGACAATTTTCTGGATATTTGAAAATTTTACTTTTTTGTGAAAATATCCACTAAATGAGGGAATAATATGTGTGAGGGTACCCCAGGAGAGTTCCAAATGTGTGTGGGTAGAATATATATCCTACGGGGGTAAAATTGAAAAAAGTTGAAAAAATTATTTTTGGACTTAGTCATTTTTCCGGCGTTTATCAGACTTTCAGTTAGGGGAAATGTCAGTGAGCGTTCCGATTTCAGTTCCAGAGTGATTCGCCCAATGAGTCCTTGATATTTAGTCGTTTTCAGCCAATATTTTGGATTTTTGAAAATTTCACTTTCTTGTGACAATATCCACTAAATGAGGAATAATATGTGTGAGGGTACCCCAGGAGAGTTCCAAATGTGTGTGGGTAGAATATATATCCTACAGGGGTAAAACTGAAAAAAGTTTAAAAAAATTTTTTTTGGACTTAGTCATTTTTCCGGCGTTTATCAGACTTTCAGATAGGGGATATGTCAGTGAGCGTTCCGATTTCAGTTCCAGAGCGATTCGCCCAATGAGTCCTTGATATTTAGTCGTTTTCAGACAATTTTCTGGATATTTGAAAATTTTACTTTTTTGTGACAATATCCACTAAATGAGGGAATAATGTGTGTGAGGGTACCCCAGGAGAGTTCCAAATGTGTGTGGGTAGAATATATATCCTACAGGGGTAACACTGAAAAAAGTTGAAAAAAAATTTTTTTGGACTTAGTCATTTTTCCTGCGTTTATCAGACTTTCAGATAGGGGATATGTCAGTGAGTGTTCCGATTTCAGTTCCAGAGCGATTCACCCAATGAGTTCTTGATATTTAGTCGTTTTCAGACAATTTTCTGGATATTTGAAAATTTCACTTTTTTGTGAAAATATCCACTAAATGAGGGAATAATATGTGTGAGGGTACCCCAGGAGAGTTCCAAATGTGTGTGGGTAGAATATATATCCTACGGGGGTAAAATTGAAAAAAGTTGAAAAAATTATTTTTGGACTTAGTCATTTTTCCGGCGTTTATCAGACTTTCAGTTAGGGGAAATGTCAGTGAGCGTTCCGATTTCAGTTCCAGAGTGATTCGCCCAATGAGTCCTTGATATTTAGTCGTTTTCAGCCAATATTTTGGATTTTTGAAAATTTCACTTTCTTGTGACAATATCCACTAAATGAGGAATAATATGTGTGAGGGTACCCCAGGAGAGTTCCAAATGTGTGTGGGTAGAATATATATCCTACAGGGGTAAAACTGAAAAAAGTTTAAATAATTTTTTTTGGACTTAGTCATTTTTCCGGCGTTTATCAGACTTTCAGATAGGGGATATGTCAGTGAGCGTTCCGATTTCAGTTCCAGAGCGATTCGCCCAATGAGTCCTTGATATTTAATCGTTTTCAGACAATTTTCTGGATATTTGAAAATTTTACTTTTTTGTGAAAATATCCACTAAATGAGGGAATAATATGTGTGAGGGTACCCCAGGAGAGTTCCAAATGTGTGTGGGTAGAATATATATCCTACGGGGGTAAAATTGAAAAAAGTTGAAAAAATTATTTTTGGACTTAGTCATTTTTCCGGCGTTTATCAGACTTTCAGTTAGGGGAAATGTCAGTGAGCGTTCCGATTTCAGTTCCAGAGTGATTCGCCCAATGAGTCCTTGATATTTAGTCGTTTTCAGCCAATATTTTGGATTTTTGAAAATTTCACTTTCTTGTGACAATATCCACTAAATGAGGAATAATATGTGTGAGGGTACCCCAGGAGAGTTCCAAATGTGTGTGGGTAGAATATATATCCTACAGGGGTAAAACTGAAAAAAGTTTAAAAAAATTTTTTTTGGACTTAGTCATTTTTCCGGCGTTTATCAGACTTTCAGATAGGGGATATGTCAGTGAGCGTTCCGATTTCAGTTCCAGAGCGATTCGCCCAATGAGTCCTTGATATTTAGTCGTTTTCAGACAATTTTCTGGATATTTGAAAATTTTACTTTTTTGTGACAATATCCACTAAATGAGGGAATAATGTGTGTGAGGGTACCCCAGGAGAGTTCCAAATGTGTGTGGGTAGAATATATATCCTACAGGGGTAACACTGAAAAAAGTTGAAAAAAAATTTTTTTGGACTTAGTCATTTTTCCTGCGTTTATCAGACTTTCAGATAGGGGATATGTCAGTGAGTGTTCCGATTTCAGTTCCAGAGCGATTCACCCAATGAGTTCTTGATATTTAGTCGTTTTCAGACAATTTTCTGGATATTTGAAAATTTCACTTTTTTGTGAAAATATCCACTAAATGAGGGAATAATATGTGTGAGGGTACCCCAGGAGAGTTCCAAATGTGTGTGGGTAGAATATATATCCTACGGGGGTAAAATTGAAAAAAGTTGAAAAAATTATTTTTGGACTTAGTCATTTTTCCGGCGTTTATCAGACTTTCAGTTAGGGGAAATGTCAATGAGCGTTCCGATTTCAGTTCCAGAGCGATTCGCCCAATGAGTCCTTGATATTTCGTCGTTTTCAGCCAATATTTTGGATTTTTGAAAATTTCACTTTCTTGTGACAATATCCACTAAATGAGGGAATAATATGTGTGAGGGTACCCCAGGAGAGTTCCAAATGTGTGTGGGTAGAATATATATCCTTAAAGGGGTAACATTGAAAAAAGTTGAAAAAAATTTTTTTTTTACTTAGTCATTTTTCCGGCGTTTATCAGACTTTCAGATAAGGGATATGTCAGTGAGCGTTCCGATTTCAGTTCCAGAGCGATTCGCCCAATGAGTCCTTGATATTTAGTCATTTTCAGACAATTTTCTGGATATTTGAAAATTTCAATTTTTTTGTGAAAATATCCACTAAATGAGGGAATAATATGTGTGAGGGTACCCCAGGAGAGTTCCAAATGTGTGTGGGTAGAATATATATCCTACAGGGGTAACACTGAAAAAAGTTGAAAAAAAATTTTTTTGGACTTAGTCATTTTTCCTGCGTTTATCAGACTTTCAGATAGGGGATATGTCAGTGAGTGTTCCGATTTCAGTTCCAGAGCGATCCGCCCAATGAGTTCTTGATATTTAGTCGTTTTCAGACAATTTTCTGGATATTTGAAAATTTTACTTTTTTGTGAAAATATCCACTAAATGAGGGAATAATATGTGTGAGGGTACCCCAGGAGAGTTCCAAATGTGTGTGGGTAGAATATATATCCTACGGGGGTAAAATTGAAAAAAGTTGAAAAAATTATTTTTGGACTTAGTCATTTTTCCGGCGTTTATCAGACTTTCAGTTAGGGGAAATGTCAATGAGCGTTCCGATTTCAGTTCCAGAGTGATTCGCCCAATGAGTCCTTGATATTTAGTCGTTTTCAGCCAATATTTTGGATTTTTGAAAATTTCACTTTCTTGTGACAATATCCACTAAATGAGGAATAATATGTGTGAGGGTACCCCAGGAGAGTTCCAAATGTGTGTGGGTAGAATATATATCCTAAAGGGGTAACATTGAAAAAAGTTGAAAAAAAATTTTTTTTGACTTAGTCATTTTTCCGGCGTTAACCAGACTTTCAGATAGGGGATATGTCAGTGAGCGTTCCGATTTCAGTTCCAGAGCGATTCGCCCAATGAGTCCTTGATATTTAGTCGTTTTCAGACAATTTTCTGGATAATTGAAAATTTCAATTTTTTTGTGAAAATATCCACTAAATGAGGGAATAATATGTGTGAGGGTACCCCAGGAGAGTTCCAAATATGTGTGGGTAGAATATATATCCTACGGGGGTAAAATTGAAAAAAGTTGAAAAAATTATTTTTGGACTTAGTCATTTTTCCGGCGTTTATCAGACTTTCAGAGAGGGGAAATGTCAATGAGCGTTCCGATTTCAGTTCCAGAGCGATTCGCCCAATGAGTCCTTGATATTTCGTCGTTTTCAGCCAATATTTTGGATTTTTGAAAATTTCACTTTCTTGTGACAATATCCACTAAATGAGGGAATAATATGTGTGAGGGTACCCCAGGAGAGTTCCAAATGTGTGTGGGTAGAATACATATCCTACAGGGGTAAAACTGAAAAAAGTTGAAAAAAATTTTTTTTGGACTTAGTCATTTTTCCGGTGTTTATCAGACTTTCAGATAGGGGATATGTCAGTGAGCGTTCCGATTTCAGTTCCAGAGCGATTCGCCCAATGAGTCCTTGATATTTAGTCGTTTTCAGACAATTTTCTGGATATTTGAAAATTTCACTTTTTTGTGAAAATATCCACTAAATGAGGGAATAATATGTGTGAGGGTACCCCAGGAGAGTTCCAAATGTGTGTGGGTAGAATATATATCCTACAGGGGTAACACTGAAAAAAGTTGAAAAAAAATTTTTTTGGACTTAGTCATTTTTCCTGCGTTTATCAGACTTTCAGATAGGGGATATGTCAGTGAGTGTTCCGATTTCAGTTCCAGAGCGATTCGCCCAATGAGTTCTTGATATTTAGTCGTTTTCAGACAATTTTCTGGATATTTGAAAATTTCACTTTTTTGTGAAAATATCCACTAAATGAGGGAATAATATGTGTGAGGGTACCCCAGGAGAGTTCCAAATGTGTGTGGGTAGAATATATATCCTACGGGGGTAAAATTGAAAAAAGTTGAAAAAATTATTTTTGGACTTAGTCATTTTTCCGGCGTTTATCAGACTTTCAGAGAGGGGAAATGTCAGTGAGCGTTCCGATTTCAGTTCCAGAGCGATTCGCCCAATGAGTCCTTGATATTTAGTCATTTTCAGACAATTTTCTGGATATTTGAAAATTTCACTTTTTTGTGAAAATATCCACTAAATGAGGGAATAATATGTGTGAGGGTACCCCAGGAGAGTTCCAAATGTGTGTGGGTAGAATATATATCCTACAGGGGTAAAACTGAAAAAAGTCGAAAAAATTTTTTTTTGGACTTAGTCATTTTTCCGGCGTTTATCAGACTTTCAGATAGGGGAAATGTCAGTGAGCGTTCCGATTTCAGTTCCAGAGCGATTCGCCCAATGAGTCATTGATATTTAGTCGTTTTCAGCCAATATTTTGGAAATTTGAAAATTTCACTTTTTTGTGAAAATATCCACTAAATGAGGGAATAATATGTGTGAGGGTACCCCAGGAGAGTTCCAAATGTGTTTGGGTAGAATATATATCCTACGGGGGTAAAATTGAAAAAAGTTGAAAAAATTATTTTTGGACTTAGTCATTTTTCCGTCATTTATCAGACTTTCAGATAGGGGAAATGTCAGTGAGCGTTCCGATTTCAGTTCCAGAGTGATTCGCCCAATGAGTCCTTGATATTTCGTCGTTTTCTGTCAATATTTAGAATTTTTGAAAATTTCTCTTTCCTGTGACAATATCCACTAAATGAGGGAATAATATGTGTGAGGGTACCCCAGGAGAGTTCCAAATGTTTGTGGGTAGAATATATATCCTACAGGGGTAAAACTGAAAAAAGTTGAAAAAAATTTTTTTTGGACTTAGTCATTTTTACGGCGTTTATCAGACTTTCAGATAGGGGATATGTCAGTGAGCGTTCCGATTTCAGTTCCAGAGCGATTCGCCCAATGAGTCCTTGATATGTAGTCGTTTTCAGACAATTTTCTGGATATTTGAAAATTTTACTTTTTTGTGAAAATATCCACTAAATGAGGGAATAATATGTGTGAGGGTACCCCAGGAGAGTTCCAAATGTGTGTGGGTAGAATATATATCCTACGGGGGTAAAATTGAAAAAAGTTGAAAAAATTATTTTTGGACTTAGTCATTTTTCCGGCGTTTATCAGACTTTCAGTTAGGGGAAATGTCAGTGAGCGTTCCGATTTCAGTTCCAGAGTGATTCGCCCAATGAGTCCTTGATATTTAGTCGTTTTCAGACAATTTTCTGGATATTTGAAAATTTCACTTTTTTGTGACAATATCCACTAAATTAGGGAATAATATGTGTGAGGGTACCCCAGGAGAGTTCCAAATGTGTGTGGGTAGAATATATATCCTACAGGGGTAAAACTGAAAAAAGGTGAAAAAAAATTTTTTTTTGACTTAGTCATTTTTCCGTCGTTTATCAGACTTTCAGATAGGGGAAATGTCAGTGAGCGTTCCGATTTCAGTTCCAGAGTGATTCGCCCAATGAGTCCTTGATATTTCGTCGTTTTCTGCCAATATTTTGGATTTTTGAAAATTTCACTTTCTTGTGACAATATCCACTAAATGAGGGAATAATATGTGTGAGGGTACCCCAGGAGAGTTCCAAATGTGTGTGGGTAGAATACATATCCTACAGGGGTAAAACTGAAAAAAGTTGAAAAAAATTTTTTTTGGACTTAGTCATTTTTCCGGTGTTTATCAGACTTTCAGATAGGGGATGTGTCAGTGAGCGTTCCGATTTCAGTTCCAGAGCGATTCGCCCAATGAGTCCTTGATATTTAGTCGTTTTCAGACAATTTTCTGGATATTTGAAAATTTCACTTTTTTGTGAAAATATCCACTAAATGAGGGAATAATATGTGTGAGGGTACCCCAGGAGAGTTCCAAATGTGTGTGGGTAGAATATATATCCTACAGGGGTAAAACTGAAAAAAGTTGAAAAAAATTTTTTTTGGACTTAGTCATTTTTCCGGTGTTTATCAGACTTTCAGATAGGGGATGTGTCAGTGAGCGTTCCGATTTCAGTTCCAGAGCGATTCGCCCAATGAGTCCTTGATATTTAGTCGTTTTCAGACAATTTTCTGGATATTTGAAAATTTCACTTTTTTGTGAAAATATCCACTAAATGAGGGAATAATATGTGTGAGGGTACCCCAGGAGAGTTCCAAATGTGTGTGGGTAGAATATATATCCTACAGGGGTAACACTGAAAAAAGTTGAAAAAAAATTTTTTTGGACTTAGTCATTTTTCCTGCGTTTATCAGACTTTCAGATAGGGGATATGTCAGTGAGTGTTCCGATTTCAGTTCCAGAGCGATTCGCCCAATGAGTTCTTGATATTTAGTCGTTTTCAGACAATTTTCTGGATATTTGAAAATTTCACTTTTTTGTGAAAATATCCACTAAATGAGGGAATAATATGTGTGAGGGTACCCCAGGAGAGTTCCAAATGTGTGTGGGTAGAATATATATCCTACGGGGGTAAAATTGAAAAAAGTTGAAAAAATTATTTTTGGACTTAGTCATTTTTCCGGCGTTTATCAGACTTTCAGAGAGGGGAAATGTCAGTGAGCGTTCCGATTTCAGTTCCAGAGCGATTCGCCCAATGAGTCCTTGATATTTAGTCATTTTCAGACAATTTTCTGGATATTTGAAAATTTCACTTTTTTGTGAAAATATCCACTAAATGAGGGAATAATATGTGTGAGGGTACCCCAGGAGAGTTCCAAATGTGTGTGGGTAGAATATATATCCTACAGGGGTAAAACTGAAAAAAGTCGAAAAAATTTTTTTTTGGACTTAGTCATTTTTCCGGCGTTTATCAGACTTTCTGATAGGGGAAATGTCAGTGAGCGTTCCGATTTCAGTTCCAGAGCGATTCGCCCAATGAGTCATTGATATATAGTCGTTTTCAGCCAATATTTTGGATATTTGAAAATTTCACTTTTTTGTGAAAATATCCACTAAATGAGGGAATAATATGTGTGAGGGTACCCCAGGAGAGTTCCAAATGTGTTTGGGTAGAATATATATCCTACGGGGGTAAAATTGAAAAAAGTTGAAAAAATTATTTTTGGACTTAGTCATTTTTCCGTCATTTATCAGACTTTCAGATAGGGGAAATGTCAGTGAGCGTTCCGATTTCAGTTCCAGAGTGATTCGCCCAATGAGTCCTTGATATTTCGTCGTTTTCTGTCAATATTTAGAATTTTTGAAAATTTCACTTTCCTGTGACAATATCCACTAAATGAGGGAATAATATGTGTGAGGGTACCCCAGGAGAGTTCCAAATGTTTGTGGGTAGAATATATATCCTACAGGGGTAAAACTGAAAAAAGTTGAAAAAAATTTTTTTTGGACTTAGTCATTTTTACGGCGTTTATCAGACTTTCAGATAGGGGATATGTCAGTGAGCGTTCCGATTTCAGTTCCAGAGCGATTCGCCCAATGAGTCCTTGATATGTAGTCGTTTTCAGACAATTTTCTGGATATTTGAAAATTTTACTTTTTTGTGAAAATATCCACTAAATGAGGGAATAATATGTGTGAGGGTACCCCAGGAGAGTTCCAAATGTGTGTGGGTAGAATATATATCCTACGGGGGTAAAATTGAAAAAAGTTGAAAAAATTATTTTTGGACTTAGTCATTTTTCCGGCGTTTATCAGACTTTCAGTTAGGGGAAATGTCAGTGAGCGTTCCGATTTCAGTTCCAGAGTGATTCGCCCAATGAGTCCTTGATATTTAGTCGTTTTCAGACAATTTTCTGGATATTTGAAAATTTCACTTTTTTGTGACAATATCCACTAAATTAGGGAATAATATGTGTGAGGGTACCCCAGGAGAGTTCCAAATGTGTGTGGGTAGAATATATATCCTACAGGGGTAAAACTGAAAAAAGGTGAAAAAAAATTTTTTTTTGACTTAGTCATTTTTCCGTCGTTTATCAGACTTTCAGATAGGGGAAATGTCAGTGAGCGTTCCGATTTCAGTTCCAGAGTGATTCGCCCAATGAGTCCTTGATATTTCGTCGTTTTCTGCCAATATTTTGGATTTTTGAAAATTTCACTTTCTTGTGACAATATCCACTAAATGAGGGAATAATATGTGTGAGGGTACCCCAGGAGAGTTCCAAATGTGTGTGGGTAGAATACATATCCTACAGGGGTAAAACTGAAAAAAGTTGAAAAAAATTTTTTTTGGACTTAGTCATTTTTCCGGTGTTTATCAGACTTTCAGATAGGGGATGTGTCAGTGAGCGTTCCGATTTCAGTTCCAGAGCGATTCGCCCAATGAGTCCTTGATATTTAGTCGTTTTCAGACAATTTTCTGGATATTTGAAAATTTCACTTTTTTGTGAAAATATCCACTAAATGAGGGAATAATATGTGTGAGGGTACCCCAGGAGAGTTCCAAATGTGTGTGGGTAGAATATATATCCTACAGGGGTAACACTGAAAAAAGTTGAAAAAAAATTTTTTTGGACTTAGTCATTTTTCCTGCGTTTATCAGACTTTCAGATAGGGGATATGTCAGTGAGTGTTCCGATTTCAGTTCCAGAGCGATTCGCCCAATGAGTTCTTGATATTTAGTCGTTTTCAGACAATTTTCTGGATATTTGAAAATTTCACTTTTTTGTGAAAATATCCACTAAATGAGGGAATAATATGTGTGAGGGTACCCCAGGAGAGTTCCAAATGTGTGTGGGTAGAATATATATCCTACGGGGGTAAAATTGAAAAAAGTTGAAAAAATTATTTTTGGACTTAGTCATTTTTCCGGCGTTTATCAGACTTTCAGAGAGGGGAAATGTCAGTGAGCGTTCCGATTTCAGTTCCAGAGCAATTCGCCCAATGAGTCCTTGATATTTAGTCATTTTCAGACAATTTTCTGGATATTTGAAAATTTCACTTTTTTGTGAAAATATCCACTAAATGAGGGAATAATATGTGTGAGGGTACCCCAGGAGAGTTCCAAATGTGTGTGGGTAGAATATATATCCTACAGGGGTAACACTGAAAAAAGTTGAAAAAAAATTTTTTTGGACTTAGTCATTTTTCCGGTGTTTATCAGACTTTCAGATAGGGGATGTGTCAGTGAGCGTTCCGATTTCAGTTCCAGAGCGATTCGCCCAATGAGTCCTTGATATTTAGTCGTTTTCAGACAATTTTCTGGATATTTGAAAATTTCACTTTTTTGTGAAAATATCCACTAAATGAGGGAATAATATGTGTGAGGGTACCCCAGGAGAGTTCCAAATGTGTGTGGGTAGAATATATATCCTACAGGGGTAACACTGAAAAAAGTCGAAAAAATTTTTTTTTGGACTTAGTCATTTTTCCGGCGTTTATCAGACTTTCAGATAGGGGAAATGTCAGTGAGCGTTCCGATTTCAGTTCCAGAGCGATTCGCCCAATGAGTCATTGATATTTAGTCGTTTTCAGCCAATATTTTGGATATTTGAAAATTTCACTTTTTTGTGAAAATATCCACTAAATGAGGGAATAATATGTGTGAGGGTACCCCAGGAGAGTTCCAAATGTGTGTGGGTAGAATATATATCCTACAGGGGTAAAATTGAAAAAAGTTGAAAAAATTATTTTTGGACTTAGTCATTTTTCCGTCATTTATCAGACTTTCAGATAGGGGAAATGTCAGTGAGCGTTCCGATTTCAGTTCCAGAGTGATTCGCCCAATGAGTCCTTGATATTTCGTCGTTTTCTGTCAATATTTAGAATTTTTGAAAATTTCACTTTCCTGTGACAATATCCACTAAATGAGGGAATAATATGTGTGAGGGTACCCCAGGAGAGTTCCAAATGTGTGTGGGTAGAATATATATCCTACAGGGGTAAAACTGAAAAAAGGTGAAAAAAAATTTTTTTTTGACTTAGTCATTTTTCCGTCGTTTATCAGACTTTCAGATAGGGGAAATGTCAGTGAGCGTTCCGATTTCAGTTCCAGAGTGATTCGCCCAATGAGTCCTTGATATTTCGTCGTTTTCTGCCAATATTTTGGATTTTTGAAAATTTCACTTTCTTGTGACAATATCCACTAAATGAGGGAATAATATGTGTGAGGGTACCCCAGGAGAGTTCCAAATGTGTGTGGGTAGAATACATATCCTACAGGGGTAAAACTGAAAAAAGTTGAAAAAAATTTTTTTTGGACTTAGTCATTTTTCCGGTGTTTATCAGACTTTCAGATAGGGGATGTGTCAGTGAGCGTTCCGATTTCAGTTCCAGAGCGATTCGCCCAATGAGTCCTTGATATTTAGTCGTTTTCAGACAATTTTCTGGATATTTGAAAATTTCACTTTTTTGTGAAAATATCCACTAAATGAGGGAATAATATGTGTGAGGGTACCCCAGGAGAGTTCCAAATGTGTGTGGGTAGAATATATATCCTACAGGGGTAACACTGAAAAAAGTTGAAAAAAAATTTTTTTGGACTTAGTCATTTTTCCTGCGTTTATCAGACTTTCAGATAGGGGATATGTCAGTGAGTGTTCCGATTTCAGTTCCAGAGCGATTCGCCCAATGAGTTCTTGATATTTAGTCGTTTTCAGACAATTTTCTGGATATTTGAAAATTTCACTTTTTTGTGAAAATATCCACTAAATGAGGGAATAATATGTGTGAGGGTACCCCAGGAGAGTTCCAAATGTGTGTGGGTAGAATATATATCCTACGGGGGTAAAATTGAAAAAAGTTGAAAAAATTATTTTTGGACTTAGTCATTTTTCCGGCGTTTATCAGACTTTCAGTTAGGGGAAATGTCAGTGAGCGTTCCGATTTCAGTTCCAGAGCGATTCGCCCAATGAGTCCTTGATATTTAGTCGTTTTCAGACAATTTTCTGGATATTTGAAAATTTCACTTTTTTGTGAAAATATCCACTAAATGAGGGAATAATATGTGTGAGGGTACCCCAGGAGAGTTCCAAATGTGTGTGGGTAGAATATATATCCTACAGGGGTAAAACTGAAAAAAGTTGAAAAAAAATTTTTTTTTTACTTAGTCATTTTTCCGTTGTTTATCAGACTTTCAGATAGGGGAAATGTCAGTGAGCGTTCCGATTTCAGTTCCACAGTGATTCGCCCAATGAGTCCTTGATATTTCGTCGTTTTCTGTCAATATTTAGAATTTTTGAAAATTTCACTTTCCTGTGACAATATCCACTAAATGAGGGAATAATATGTGTGAGGGTACCCCAGGAGAGTTCCAAATGTTTGTGGGTAGAATATATATCCTACAGGGGTAAAACTGAAAAAAGTTGAAAAAAATTTTTTTTGGACTTAGTCATTTTTCCGGCGTTTATCAGACTTTCAGATAGGGGATATGTCAGTGAGCGTTCCGATTTCAGTTCCAGAGCGATTCGCCCAATGAGTCCTTGATATGTAGTCGTTTTCAGACAATTTTCTGGATATTTGAAAATTTTACTTTTTTGTGAAAATATCCACTAAATGAGGGAATAATATGTGTGAGGGTACCCCAGGAGAGTTCCAAATGTGTGTGGGTAGAATATATATCCTACGGGGTAAAATTGAAAAAAGTTGAAAAAATTATTTTTGGACTTAGTCATTTTTCCGGCGTTTATCAGACTTTCAGAGAGGGGAAATGTCAGTGAGCGTTCCGATTTCAGTTCCAGAGCGATTCGCCCAATGAGTCGTTGATATTTAGTCATTTTCAGACAATTTTCTGGATATTTGAAAATTTCACTTTTTTGTGAAAATATCCACTAAATGAGGGAATAATATGTGTGAGGGTACCCCAGGAGAGTTCCAAATGTGTGTGGGTAGAATATATATCCTACAGGGGTAAAACTGAAAAAAGTCGAAAAAATTTTTTTTTGGACTTAGTCATTTTTCCGGCGTTTATCAGACTTTCAGATAGGGGAAATGTCAGTGAGCGTTCCGATTTCAGTTCCAGAGCGATTCGCCCAATGAGTCATTGATATTTAGTCGTTTTCAGCCAATATTTTGGATATTTGAAAATTTCACTTTTTTGTGAAAATATCCACTAAATGAGGGAATAATATGTGTGAGGGTACCCCAGGAGAGTTCCAAATGTGTGTGGGTAGAATATATATCCTACGGGGGTAAAATTGAAAAAAGTTGAAAAAATTATTTTTGGACTTAGTCATTTTTCCGTCATTTATCAGACTTTCAGATAGGGGAAATGTCAGTGAGCGTTCCGATTTCAGTTCCAGAGTGATTCGCCCAATGAGTCCTTGATATTTCGTCGTTTTCTGTCAATATTTAGAATTTTTGAAAATTTCACTTTCCTGTGACAATATCCACTAAATGAGGGAATAATATGTATGAGGGTACCCCAGGAGAGTTCCAAATGTGTGTGGGTAGAATATATATCCTAAAGGGGTAACATTGAGAAAAGTTGAAAAAAAATTTTTTTGGACTTAGTCATTTTTCCGGCGTTTATCAGACTTTCAGATAGGGGATATGTCAGTGAGCGTTCCGATTTCAGTTCCAGAGCGATTCGCCCAATGAGTCCTTGATAATTAGTCGTTTTCAGACAATTTTCTGGATATTTGAAAATTTTACTTTTTTGTGAAAATATCCACTAAATGAGGGAATAATATGTGTGAGGGTACCCCAGGAGAGTTCCAAATGTGTGTGGGTAGAATATATATCCTACAGGGGTAACACTGAAAAAAGTTTAAAAAAAATTTTTTGGGACTTAGTCATTTTTCCGGCGTTTATCAGACTTTCAGATAGGGGATATGTCAGTGAGCGTTCCGATTTCAGTTCCAGAGCGATTCGCCCAATGAGTCCTTGATATTTAGTCGTTTTCAGACAATTTTCTGGATATTTGAAAATTTTACTTTTTTGTGAAAATATCCACTAAATGAGGGAATAATATGTGTGAGGGTACCCCAGGAGAGTTCCAAATGTGTGTGGGTAGAATATATATCCTACAGGGGTAACACTGAAAAAAGTTGAAAAAAATTTTTTTGGGACTTAGTCATTTTTCCGGCGTTTATCAGACTTTCAGATAGGGGATATGTCAGTGAGCGTTCCGATTTCAGTTCCAGAGCGATTCGCCCAATGAGTCCTTGATATTTAGTCGTTTTCAGACAATTTTCTGGATATTTGAAAATTTCACTTTTTTGTGAAAATATCCACTAAATGAGGGAATAATATGTGTGAGGGTACCCCAGGAGAGTTCCAAATGTGTGTGGGTAGAATATATATCCTACGGGGGTAAAATTGAAAAAAGTTGAAAAAATTATTTTTGGACTTAGTCATTTTTCCGGCGTTTATCAGACTTTCAGTTAGGGGAAATGTCAGTGAGCGTTCCGATTTCAGTTCCAGAGCGATTCGCCCAATGAGTCCTTGATATTTAGTCGTTTTCAGACAATTTTCTGGATATTTGAAAATTTCACTTTTTTGTGACAATATCCACTAAATGAGGGAATAATATGTGTGAGGGTACCCCAGGAGAGTTCCAAATGTGTGTGGGTAGAATATATATCCTACAGGGGTAAAATGAAAAAAGTTGAAAAAAAATTTTTTTTTTACTTAGTCATTTTTCCGTTGTTTATCAGACTTTCAGATAGGGGAAATGTCAGTGAGCGTTCCGATTTCAGTTCCAGAGTGATTCGCCCAATGAGTGCTTGATATTTCGTCGTTTTCTGCCAATATTTTGAATTTTTGAAAATTTCACTTTCCTGTGACAATATCCACTAAATGAGGGAATAATATGTGTGAGGGTACCCCAGGAGAGTTCCAAATGTGTGTGGGTAGAATATATATCCTACAGGGGTAACACTGAAAAAAGTTGAAAAAAAATTTTTTTGGACTTAGTCATTTTTCCGGCGTTTATCAGACTTTCAGATAGGGGATATGTCAGTGAGCATTCCGATTTCAGTTCCAGAGCGATTCGCCCAATGAGTCCATGATATTTAGTCGTTTTCAGACAATTTTCTGGATATTTGAAAATTTCACTTTTTTGTGAAAATATCCACTAAATGAGGGAATAATATGTGTGAGGGTACCCCAGGAGAGTTCCAAATGTGTGTGGGTAGAATATATATCCTACAGGGGTAACACTGAAAAAAGTTGAAAAAAAATTTTTTTGGACTTAGTCATTTTTCCGGTGTTTATCAGACTTTCAGATAGGGGATATGTCAGTGAGTGTTCCGATTTCAGTTCCAGAGCGATTCACCCAATGAGTCCTTGATATTTAGTCGTTTTCAGACAATTTTCTGGATATTTGAAAATTTCAATTTTTTTGTGAAAATATCCACTAAATGAGGGAATAATATGTGTGAGGGTACCCCAGGAGAGTTCCAAATGTGTGTGGGTAGAATATATATCCTACAGGGGTAACACTGAAAAAAGTTGAAAAAAAATTTTTTTGGACTTAGTCATTTTTCCTGCGTTTATCAGACTTTCAGATAGGGGATATGTCAGTGAGTGTTCCGATTTCAGTTCCAGAGCGATCCGCCCAATGAGTTCTTGATATTTAGTCGTTTTCAGACAATTTTCTGGATATTTGAAAATTTCACTTTTTTGTGAAAATATCCACTAAATGAGGGAATAATATGTGTGAGGGTACCCCAGGAGAGTTCCAAATATGTGTGGGTAGAATATATATCCTACGGGGGTAAAATTGAAAAAAGTTGAAAAAATTATTTTTGGACTTAGTCATTTTTCCGGCGTTTATCAGACTTTCAGAGAGGGGAAATGTCAATGAGCGTTCCGATTTCAGTTCCAGAGCGATTCGCCCAATGAGTCCTTGATATTTCGTCGTTTTCAGCCAATATTTTGGATTTTTGAAAATTTCACTTTCTTGTGACAATATCCACTAAATGAGGGAATAATATGTGTGAGGGTACCCCAGGAGAGTTCCAAATGTTTGTGGGTAGAATATATATCCTACAGGGGTAACACTGAAAAAAGTTGAAAAAAAATTTTTTTGGACTTAGTCATTTTTCCGGCGTTTATCAGACTTTCAGATAGGGGATATGTCAGTGAGCGTTCCGATTTCAGTTCCAGAGCGATTCGCCCAATGAGTCCTTGATATTTAGTCGTTTTCAGACAATTTTCTGGATATTTGAAAATTTTACTTTTTTGTGAAAATATCCACTAAATGAGGGAATAATATGTGTGAGGGTACCCCAGGAGAGTTCCAAATGTGTGTGGGTAGAATATATATCCTACAGGGGTAACACTGAAAAAAGTTTAAAAAAAATTTTTTGGGACTTAGTCATTTTTCCGGCGTTTATCAGACTTTCAGATAGGGGATATGTCAGTGAGCGTTCCGATTTCAGTTCCAGAGCGATTCGCCCAATGAGTCCTTGATATTTAGTCGTTTTCAGACAATTTTCTGGATTTTTGAAAATTTCACTTTTTTGTGAAAATATCCACTAAATGAGGGAATAATATGTGTGAGGGTACCCCAGGAGAGTTCCAAATGTGTGTGGGTAGAATATATATCCTACAGGGGTAACACTGAAAAAAGTTGAAAAAAATTTTTTTGGGACTTAGTCATTTTTCCGGCGTTTATCAGACTTTCAGATAGGGGATATGTCAGTGAGCGTTCCGATTTCAGTTCCAGAGCGATTCGCCCAATGAGTCCTTGATATTTAGTCGTTTTCAGACAATTTTCTGGATATTTGAAAATTTCACTTTTTTGTGAAAATATCCACTAAATGAGGGAATAATATGTGTGAGGGTACCCCAGGAGAGTTCCAAATGTGTGTGGGTAGAATATATATCCTACGGGGGTAAAATTGAAAAAAGTTGAAAAAATTATTTTTGGACTTAGTCATTTTTCCGGCGTTTATCAGACTTTCAGTTAGGGGAAATGTCAGTGAGCGTTCCGATTTCAGTTCCAGAGCGATTCGCCCAATGAGTCCTTGATATTTAGTCGTTTTCAGACAATTTTCTGGATATTTGAAAATTTCACTTTTTTGTGACAATATCCACTAAATGAGGGAATAATATGTGTGAGGGTACCCCAGGAGAGTTCCAAATGTGTGTGGGTAGAATATATATCCTACAGGGGTAAAATGAAAAAAGTTGAAAAAAAATTTTTTTTTTACTTAGTCATTTTTCCGTTGTTTATCAGACTTTCAGATAGGGGAAATGTCAGTGAGCGTTCCGATTTCAGTTCCAGAGTGATTCGCCCAATGAGTGCTTGATATTTCGTCGTTTTCTGCCAATATTTTGAATTTTTGAAAATTTCACTTTCCTGTGACAATATCCACTAAATGAGGGAATAATATGTGTGAGGGTACCCCAGGAGAGTTCCAAATGTGTGTGGGTAGAATATATATCCTACAGGGGTAACACTGAAAAAAGTTGAAAAAAAATTTTTTTGGACTTAGTCATTTTTCCTGCGTTTATCAGACTTTCAGATAGGGGATATGTCAGTGAGTGTTCCGATTTCAGTTCCAGAGCGATCCGCCCAATGAGTTCTTGATATTTAGTCGTTTTCAGACAATTTTCTGGATATTTGAAAATTTCACTTTTTTGTGAAAATATCCACTAAATGAGGGAATAATATGTGTGAGGGTACCCCAGGAGAGTTCCAAATATGTGTGGGTAGAATATATATCCTACGGGGGTAAAATTGAAAAAAGTTGAAAAAATTATTTTTGGACTTAGTCATTTTTCCGGCGTTTATCAGACTTTCAGAGAGGGGAAATGTCAATGAGCGTTCCGATTTCAGTTCCAGAGCGATTCGCCCAATGAGTCCTTGATATTTCGTCGTTTTCAGCCAATATTTTGGATTTTTGAAAATTTCACTTTCTTGTGACAATATCCACTAAATGAGGGAATAATATGTGTGAGGGTACCCCAGGAGAGTTCCAAATGTTTGTGGGTAGAATATATATCCTACAGGGGTAAAACTGAAAAAAGTTGAAAAAAAATTTTTTTGGACTTAGTCATTTTTCCGGCGTTTATCAGACTTTCAGATAGGGGATATGTCAGTGAGCGTTCCGATTTCAGTTCCAGAGCGATTCGCCCAATGAGTCCTTGATATTTAGTCGTTTTCAGACAATTTTCTGGATATTTGAAAATTTTACTTTTTTGTGAAAATATCCACTAAATGAGGGAATAATATGTGTGAGGGTACCCCAGGAGAGTTCCAAATGTGTGTGGGTAGAATATATATCCTACGGGGGTAAAATTGAAAAAAGTTGAAAAAATTATTTTTGGACTTAGTCATTTTTCCGGCGTTTATCAGAATTTCAGTTAGGGGAAATGTCAGTGAGCGTTCCGATTTCAGTTCCAGAGTGATTCGCCCAATGAGTCCTTGATATTTAGTCGTTTTCAGACAATTTTCTGGATATTTGAAAATTTCACTTTTTTGTGACAATATCCACTAAATTAGGGAATAATATGTGTGAGGGTACCCCAGGAGAGTTCCAAATGTGTGTGGGTAGAATATATATCCTACAGGGGTAAAACTGAAAAAAGTTGAAAAAAAAATTTTTTTTGACTTAGTCATTTTTCCGTCGTTTATCAGACTTTCAGATAGGGGAAATGTCAGTGAGCGTTCCGATTTCAGTTCCAGAGTGATTTGCCCAATGAGTCCTTGATATTTCGTCGTTTTCTGCCAATATTTTGGATTTTTGAAAATTTCACTTTCTTGTGACAATATCCACTAAATGAGGGAATAATATGTGTGAGGGTACCCCAGGAGAGTTCCAAATGTGTGTGGGTAGAATACATATCCTACAGGGGTAAAACTGAAAAAAGTTGAAAAAAATTTTTTTTGGACTTAGTCATTTTTCCGGTGTTTATCAGACTTTCAGATAGGGGATATGTCAGTGAGCGTTCCGATTTCAGTTCCAGAGCGATTCGCCCAATGAGTCCTTGATATTTAGTCGTTTTCAGACAATTTTCTGGATATTTGAAAATTTCACTTTTTTGTGAAAATATCCACTAAATGAGGGAATAATATGTGTGAGGGTACCCCAGGAGAGTTCCAAATGTGTGTGGGTAGAATATATATCCTACGGGGGTAAAATTGAAAAAAGTTGAAAAAATTATTTTTGGACTTAGTCATTTTTCCGGCGTTTATCAGACTTTCAGAGAGGGGAAATGTCAGTGAGCGTTCCGATTTCAGTTCCAGAGCGATTCGCCCAATGAGTCCTTGATATTTAGTCATTTTCAGACAATTTTCTGGATATTTGAAAATTTCACTTTTTTGTGAAAATATCCACTAAATGAGGGAATAATATGTGTGAGGGTAACTCAGGAGAGTTCCAAATGTGTGTGGGTAGAATACATATCCTACGGGGGTAAAATTGAAAAAAGTTGAAAAAATTATTTTTGGACTTAGTCATTTTTCCGTCGTTTATCAGACTTTCAGAGAGGGGAAATGTCAATGAGCGTTCCGATTTCAGTTCCAGAGCGATTCGCCCAATGAGTCCTTAATATTTCGTCGTTTTCAGCCAATATTTTGGATTTTTGAAAATTTCACTTTCTTGTGACAATATCCACTAAATGAGGGAATAATATGTGTGAGGGTACCCCAGGAGAGTTCCAAATGTGTGTGGGTAGAATATATCCTACAGGGGTAAAACTGAAAAAAGTTGAAAAAAATTTTTTTTGGACTTAGTCATTTTTCCGGCGTTTATCAGACTTTCAGATAGGGGAAATGTCAGTGAGCATTCCGATTTCAGTTCCAGAGCGATTCGCCCAATGAGTCCTTGATATTTCGTCGTTTTCTGTCAATATTTAGAATTTTTGAAAATTTCACTTTCCTGTGACAATATCCACTAAATGAGGGAATAATATGTGTGAGGGTACCCCAGGAGAGTTCCAAATGTGTGTGGGTAGAATATATATCCTAAAGGGGTAACATTGAAAAAAGTTGAAAAAAAATTTTTTTGGACTTAGTCATTTTTCCGGCGTTTATCAGACTTTCAGATAGGGGATATGTCAGTGAGCGTTCCGATTTCAGTTCCAGAGCGATTCGCCCAATGAGTCCTTGATATTTAGTCGTTTTCAGAAAATTTTCTGGATATTTGAAAATTTTACTTTTTTGTGAAAATATCCACTAAATGAGGGAATAATATGTGTGAGGGTACCCCAGGAGAGTTCCAAATGTGTGTGGGTAGAATATATATCCTACAGGGGTAACACTGAAAAAAGTTGAAAAAAAATTTTTTGGGACTTAGTCATTTTTCCGGCGTTTATCAGACTTTCAGATAGGGGATATGTCAGTGAGCGTTCCGATTTCAGTTCCAGAGCGATTCGCCCAATGAGTCCTTGATATTTAGTCGTTTTCAGACAATTTTCTGGATATTTGAAAATTTCACTTTTTTGTGAAAATATCCACTAAATGAGGGAATAATATGTGTGAGGGTACCCCAGGAGAGTTCCAAATGTGTGTGGGTAGAATATATATCCTACGGGGGTAAAATTGAAAAAAGTTGAAAAAATTATTTTTGGACTTAGTCATTTTTCCGGCGTTTATCAGACTTTCAGTTAGGGGAAATGTCAGTGAGCGTTCCGATTTCAGTTCCAGAGCGATTCGCCCAATGAGTCCTTGATATTTAGTCGTTTTCAGACAATTTTCTGGATATTTGAAAATTTCACTTTTTTGTGACAATATCCACTAAATGAGGGAATAATATGTGTGAGGGTACCCCAGGAGAGTTCCAAATGTGTGTGGGTAGAATATATATCCTACAGGGGTAAAACTGAAAAAAGTTGAAAAAAAATTTTTTTTTTACTTAGTCATTTTTCCGTTGTTTATCAGACTTTCAGATAGGGGAAATGTCAGTGAGCGTTCCGATTTCAGTTCCAGAGTGATTCGCCCAATGAGTGCTTGATATTTCATCCTTTTCTGCCAATATTTTGAATTTTTGAAAATTTCACTTTCCTGTGACAATATCCACTAAATGAGGGAATAATATGTGTGAGGGTACCCCAGGAGAGTTCCAAATGTGTGTGGGTAGAATATATATCCTAAAGGGGTAACATTGAAAAAGTTGAAAAAAAATTTTTTTGGACTTAGTCATTTTTCCGGCGTTTATCAGACTTTCAGATAGGGGATATGTCAGTGAGCGTTCCGATTTCAGTTCCAGAGCGATTCGCCCAATGAGTCCTTGATATTTAGTCGTTTTCAGACAATTTTCTGGATATTTGAAAATTTCACTTTTTTGTGAAAATATCCACTAAATGAGGGAATAATATGTGTGAGGGTACCCCAGGAGAGTTCCAAATGTGTGTGGGTAGAATATATATCCTACAGGGGTAACACTGAAAAAAGTTGAAAAAAAATTTTTTTGGACTTAGTCATTTTTCCGGTGTTTATCAGACTTTCAGATAGGGGATATGTCAGTGAGTGTTCCGATTTCAGTTCCAGAGCGATTCGCCCAATGAGTCCTTGATATTTCGTCGTTTTCAGCCAATATTTTGGATTTTTGAAAATTTCACTTTCTTGTGACAATATCCACTAAATGAGGGAATAATATGTGTGAGGGTACCCCAGGAGAGTTCCAAATGTGTGTGGGTAGAATATATATCCTACCTGGGTAAAACTGAAAAAAGTTGAAAAAATTTTTTTTTGGACTTAGTCATTTTTCCGGCGTTTATCAGACTTTCAGATAGGGGATATGTCAGTGAGCGTTCCGATTTCAGTTCCAGAGCGATTCGCCCAATGAGTCCTTGATATTTAGTCGTTTTCAGACAATTTTCTGGATATTTGAAAATTTTACTTTTTTGTGAAAATATCCACTAAATGAGGGAATAATATGTGTGAGGGTACCCCAGGAGAGTTCCAAATGTGTGTGGGTAGAATATATATCCTACGGGGGTAAAATTGAAAAAAGTTGAAAAAATTATTTTTGGACTTAGTCATTTTTCCGGCGTTTATCAGACTTTCAGTTAGGGGAAATGTCAGTGAGCGTTCCGATTTCAGTTCCAGAGTGATTCGCCCAATGAGTCCTTGATATTTAGTCGTTTTCAGACAATTTTCTGGATATTTGAAAATTTCACTTTTTTGTGACAATATCCACTAAATTAGGGAATAATATGTGTGAGGGTACCCCAGGAGAGTTCCAAATGTGTGTGGGTAGAATATATATCCTACAGGGGTAAAACTGAAAAAAGTTGAAAAAAAATTTTTTTTTGACTTAGTCATTTTTCCGTCGTTTATCAGACTTTCAGATAGGGGAAATGTCAGTGAGTGTTCCGATTTCAGTTCCAGAGTGATTTGCCCAATGAGTCCTTGATATTTCGTCGTTTTCTGCCAATATTTTGGATTTTTGAAAATTTCACTTTCTTGTGACAATATCCACTAAATGAGGGAATAATATGTGTGAGGGTACCCCAGGAGAGTTCCAAATGTGTGTGGGTAGAATACATATCCTACAGGGGTAAAACTGAAAAAAGTTGAAAAAAATTTTTTTTGGACTTAGTCATTTTTCCGGTGTTTATCAGACTTTCAGATAGGGGATATGTCAGTGAGCGTTCCGATTTCAGTTCCAGAGCGATTCGCCCAATGAGTCCTTGATATTTAGTCGTTTTCAGACAATTTTCTGGATATTTGAAAATTTCACTTTTTTGTGAAAATATCCACTAAATGAGGGAATAATATGTGTGAGGGTACCCCAGGAGAGTTCCAAATGTGTGTGGGTAGAATATATATCCTACGGGGGTAAAATTGAAAAAAGTTGAAAAAATTATTTTTGGACTTAGTCATTTTTCCGGCGTTTATCAGACTTTCAGAGAGGGGAAATGTCAGTGAGCGTTCCGATTTCAGTTCCAGAGCGATTCGCCCAATGAGTCCTTGATATTTAGTCATTTTCAGACAATTTTCTGGATATTTGAAAATTTCACTTTTTTGTGAAAATATCCACTAAATGAGGGAATAATATGTGTGAGGGTAACCCAGGAGAGTTCCAAATGTGTGTGGGTAGAATACATATCCTACGGGGGTAAAATTGAAAAAAGTTGAAAAAATTATTTTTGGACTTAGTCATTTTTCCGGCGTTTATCAGACTTTCAGAGAGGGGAAATGTCAATGAGCGTTCCGATTTCAGTTCCAGAGCGATTCGCCCAATGAGTCCTTAATATTTCGTCGTTTTCAGCCAATATTTTGGATTTTTGAAAATTTCACTTTCTTGTGACAATATCCACTAAATGAGGGAATAATATGTGTGAGGGTACCCCAGGAGAGTTCCAAATGTGTGTGGGTAGAATATATCCTACAGGGGTAAAACTGAAAAAAGTTGAAAAAAATTTTTTTTGGACTTAGTCATTTTTCCGGCGTTTATCAGACTTTCAGATAGGGGAAATGTCAGTGAGCATTCCGATTTCAGTTCCAGAGCGATTCGCCCAATGAGTCCTTGATATTTCGTCGTTTTCTGTCAATATTTAGAATTTTTGAAAATTTCACTTTCCTGTGACAATATCCACTAAATGAGGGAATAATATGTGTGAGGGTACCCCAGGAGAGTTCCAAATGTGTGTGGGTAGAATATATATCCTAAAGGGGTAACATTGAAAAAAGTTGAAAAAAAATTTTTTTGGACTTAGTCATTTTTCCAGCGTTTATCAGACTTTCAGATAGGGGATATGTCAGTGAGCGTTCCGATTTCAGTTCCAGAGCGATTCGCCCAATGAGTCCTTGATATTTAGTCGTTTTCAGAAAATTTTCTGGATATTTGAAAATTTTACTTTTTTGTGAAAATATCCACTAAATGAGGGAATAATATGTGTGAGGGTACCAAAGGAGAGTTCCAAATGTGTGTGGGTAGAATATATATCCTACAGGGGTAACACTGAAAAAAGTTGAAAAAAATTTTTTTGGGACTTAGTCATTTTTCCGGCGTTTATCAGACTTTCAGATAGGGGATATGTCAGTGAGCGTTCCGATTTCAGTTCCAGAGCGATTCGCCCAATGAGTCCTTGATATTTAGTCGTTTTCAGACAATTTTCTGGATATTTGAAAATTTCACTTTTTTGTGAAAATATTCACTAAATGAGGGAATAATATGTGTGAGGGTACCCCAGGAGAGTTCCAAATGTGTGTGGGTAGAATATATATCCTACGGGGGTAAAATTGAAAAAAGTTGAAAAAATTATTTTTGGACTTAGTCATTTTTCCGGCGTTTATCAGACTTTCAGTTAGGGGAAATGTCAGTGAGCGTTCCGATTTCAGTTCCAGAGCGATTCGCCCAATGAGTCCTTGATATTTAGTCGTTTTCAGACAATTTTCTGGATATTTGAAAATTTCACTTTTTTGTGACAATATCCACTAAATGAGGGAATAATATGTGTGAGGGTACCCCAGGAGAGTTCCAAATGTGTGTGGGTAGAATATATATCCTACAGGGGTAAAACTGAAAAAAGTTGAAAAAAATTTTTTTTTTTACTTAGTCATTTTTCCGTTGTTTATCAGACTTTCAGATAGGGGAAATGTCAGTGAGCGTTCCGATTTCAGTTCCAGAGTGATTCGCCCAATGAGTGCTTGATATTTCATCGTTTTCTGCCAATATTTTGAATTTTTGAAAATTTCACTTTCCTGTGACAATATCCACTAAATGAGGGAATAATATGTGTGAGGGTACCCCAGGAGAGTTCCAAATGTGTGTGGGTAGAATATATATCCTACAGGGGTAACACTGAAAAAAGTTGAAAAAAAATTTTTTTGGACTTAGTCATTTTTCCGGTGTTTATCAGACTTTCAGATAGGGGATATGTCAGTGAGTGTTCCGATTTCAGTTCCAGAGCGATTCGCCCAATGAGTCCTTGATATTTAGTCATTTTCAGACAATTTTCTGGATATTTGAAAATTTCACTTTTTTGTGAAAATATCCACTAAATGAGGGAATAATATGTGTGAGGGTAACCCAGGAGAGTTCCAAATGTGTGTGGGTAGAATATATATCCTACGGGGGTAAAATTGAAAAAAGTTGAAAAAATTATTTTTGGACTTAGTCATTTTTCCGGCGTTTATCAGACTTTCAGAGAGGGGAAATGTCAATGAGCGTTCCGATTTCAGTTCCAGAGCGATTCGCCCAATGAGTCCTTGATATTTCGTCGTTTTCAGCCAATATTTTGGATTTTTGAAAATTTCACTTTCTTGTGACAATATCCACTAAATGAGGGAATAATATGTGTGAGGGTACCCCAGGAGAGTTCCAAATGTGTGTGGGTAGAATATATATCCCACGGGGGTAAAATTGAAAAAAGTTGAAAAATTGTTTTTTTTGGACTTAGTCATTTTTCCGGCGTTTATCAGACTTTCAGATAGGGGAGATGTCAGTGAGCGTTCCCATTTCAGTTCCAGAGCGATTCGCTCAATGAGTCCTTGATATTTAGTCGTTTGCAGCCAATTTTCTAGATATTTGAAAATTTCACTTTTTTGTGAAATTATCCACTAAATGAGGGAATAATATGTGTGAGGGTACCCCAGGAGAGTTCCAAATGTGTGTGGGTAGAATATATATCCTACGGGGGTAAAATTGAAAAAAGTTGAAAAAATATTTTTTTGGACTTAGTCATTTTTCCGGCGTTTATCAGACTTTCAGATAGGGGATATGTCAGTGAGCGTTCCGATTTCAGTTCCAGAGCGATTCGCCCAATGAGTCCTTGATATTTAGTCGTTTTCAGACAATTTTCTGGATATTTGAAAATTTTACTTTTTTGTGAAAATATCCACTAAATGAGGGAATAATATGTGTGAGGGTACCCCAGGAGAGTTCCAAATGTGTGTGGGTAGAATATATATCCTACAGGGGTAACACTGAAAAAAGTTGAAAAAAAATTTTTTGGGACTTAGTCATTTTTCCGGCGTTTATCAGACTTTCAGATAGGGGATATGTCAGTGAGCGTTCCGATTTCAGTTCCAGAGCGATTCGCCCAATCAGTCCTTGATATTTAGTCGTTTTCAGACAATTTTCTGGATATTTGAAAATTTCACTTTTTTGTGAAAATATCCACTAAATGAGGGAATAATATGTGTGAGGGTACCCCAGGAGAGTTCCAAATGTGTGTGGGTAGAATATATATCCTACGCGGGTAAAATTGAAAAAAGTTGAAAAAATTACTTTTGGACTTAGTCATTTTTCCGGCGTTTATCAGACTTTCAGATAGGGGAGATGTCAGTGAGCGTTCCCATTTCAGTTCCAGAGCGATTCGCTCAATGAGTCCTTGATATTTAGTCGTTTGCAGCCAATTTTCTAGATATTTGAAAATTTCACTTTTTTGTGAAATTATCCACTAAATGAGGGAATAATATGTGTGAGGGTACCCCAGGAGAGTTCCAAATGTGTGTGGGTAGAATATATATCCTACGGGGGTAAAATTGAAAAAAGTTGAAAAAATATTTTTTTGGACTTAGTCATTTTTCCGGCGTTTATCAGACTTTCAGATAGGGGATATGTCAGTGAGCGTTCCGATTTCAGTTCCAGAGCGATTCGCCCAATGAGTCCTTGATATTTAGTCGTTTTCAGACAATTTTCTGGATATTTGAAAATTTTACTTTTTTGTGAAAATATCCACTAAATGAGGGAATAATATGTGTGAGGGTACCCCAGGAGAGTTCCAAATGTGTGTGGGTAGAATATATATCCTACAGGGGTAACACTGAAAAAAGTTGAAAAAAAATTTTTTGGGACTTAGTCATTTTTCCGGCGTTTATCAGACTTTCAGATAGGGGATATGTCAGTGAGCGTTCCGATTTCAGTTCCAGAGCGATTCGCCCAATCAGTCCTTGATATTTAGTCGTTTTCAGACAATTTTCTGGATATTTGAAAATTTCACTTTTTTGTGAAAATATCCACTAAATGAGGCAATAATATGTGTGAGGGTACCCCAGGAGAGTTCCAAATGTGTGTGGGTAGAATATATATCCTACGCGGGTAAAATTGAAAAAAGTTGAAAAAATTATTTTTGGACTTAGTCATTTTTCCGGCGTTTATCAGACTTTCAGTTAGGGGAAATGTCAGTGAGCGTTCCGATTTCAGTTCCAGAGCGATTCGCCCAATGAGTCCTTGATATTTAGTCGTTTTCAGACAATTTTCTGGATATTTGAAAATTTCACTTTTTTGTGACAATATCCACTAAATGAGGGAATAATATGTGTGAGGGTACCCCAGGAGAGTTCCAAATGTGTGTGGGTAGAATATATATCCTACAGGGGTAAAACTGAAAAAAGTTGAAAAAAAATTTTTTTTTTACTTAGTCATTTTTCCGTTGTTTATCAGACTTTCAGATAGGGGAAATGTCAGTGAGCGTTCCGATTTCAGTTCCAGAGTGATTCGCCCAATGAGTGCTTGATATTTCGTCGTTTTCTGCCAATATTTTGAATTTTTGAAAATTTCACTTTCCTGTGACAATATCCACTAAATGAGGGAATAATATGTGTGAGGGTACCCCAGGAGAGTTCCAAATGTGTGTGGGTAGAATATATATCCTAAAGGGGTAACATTGAAAAAAGTTGAAAAAAAATTTTTTTGGACTTAGTCATTTTTCCGGCGTTTATCAGACTTTCAGATAGGGGATATGTCAGTGAGCGTTCCGATTTCAGTTCCAGAGCGATTCGCCCAATGAGTCCTTGATATTTAGTCGTTTTCAGACAATTTTCTGGATATTTGAAAATTTTACTTTTTTGTGAAATTATCCACTAAATGAGGGAATAATATGTGTGAGGGTACCCCAGGAGAGTTCCAAATGTGTGTGGGTAGAATATATATCCTACGGGGGTAAAATTGAAAAAAGTTGAAAAAATTATTTTTGGACTTAGTCATTTTTCCGGCGTTTATCAGACTTTCAGATAGGGGATATGTCAGTGAGCGTTCCGATTTCAGTTCCAGAGCGATTCGCCCAATGAGTCCTTGATATTTAGTCGTTTTCAGACAATTTTCTGGATATTTGAAAATTTTACTTTTTTGTGAAAATATCCACTAAATGAGGGAATAATATGTGTGAGGGTACCCCAGGAGAGTTCCAAATGTGTGTGGGTAGAATATATATCCTACAGGGGTAACACTGAAAAAAGTTGAAAAAAAATTTTTTGGGACTTAGTCATTTTTCCGGCGTTTATCAGACTTTCAGATAGGGGATATGTCAGTGAGCGTTCCGATTTCAGTTCCAGAGCGATTCGCCCAATCAGTCCTTGATATTTAGTCGTTTTCAGACAATTTTCTGGATATTTGAAAATTTCACTTTTTTGTGAAAATATCCACTAAATGAGGCAATAATATGTGTGAGGGTACCCCAGGAGAGTTCCAAATGTGTGTGGGTAGAATATATATCCTACGCGGGTAAAATTGAAAAAAGTTGAAAAAATTATTTTTGGACTTAGTCATTTTTCCGGCGTTTATCAGACTTTCAGTTAGGGGAAATGTCAGTGAGCGTTCCGATTTCAGTTCCAGAGCGATTCGCCCAATGAGTCCTTGATATTTAGTCGTTTTCAGACAATTTTCTGGATATTTGAAAATTTCACTTTTTTGTGACAATATCCACTAAATGAGGGAATAATATGTGTGAGGGTACCCCAGGAGAGTTCCAAATGTGTGTGGGTAGAATATATATCCTACAGGGGTAAAACTGAAAAAAGTTGAAAAAAAATTTTTTTTTTGCTTAGTCATTTTTCCGTTGTTTATCAGACTTTCAGATAGGGGAAATGTCAGTGAGCGTTCCAATTTCAGTTCCAGAGTGATTCGCCCAATGAGTGCTTGATATTTCGTCGTTTTCTGCCAATATTTTGAATTTTTGAAAATTTCACTTTCCTGTGACAATATCCACTAAATGAGGGAATAATATGTGTGAGGGTACCCCAGGAGAGTTCCAAATGTGTGTGGGTAGAATATATATCCTAAAGGGGTAACATTGAAAAAAGTTGAAAAAAAATTTTTTTGGACTTAGTCATTTTTCCGGCGTTTATCAGACTTTCAGATAGGGGATATGTCAGTGAGGGTTCCGATTTCAGTTCCAGAGCGATTCGCCCAATGAGTCCTTGATATTTAGTCGTTTTCAGACAATTTTCTGGATATTTGAAAATTTAACTTTTTTGTGAAAATATCCACTAAATGAGGGAATAATATGTGTGAGGGTAACCAAGGAGAGTTCCAAATGTGTGTGGGTAGAATATATATCCTACGGGGGTAAAATTGAAAAAAGTTGAAAAAATTATTTTTGGACTTAGTCATTTTTCCGGTGTTTATCAGACTTTCAGATAGGGGATATGTCAGTGAGTGTTCCGATTTCAGTTCCAGAGCGATTCGCCCAATGAGTCCTTGATATTTAGTCGTTTTCAGACAATTTTCCGGATATTTGAAAATTTCACTTTTTTGTGAAAATATCCACTAAATGAGGGAATAATATGTGTGAGGGTACCCCAGGAGAGTTCCAAATGTGTGTGGGTAGAATATATATCCTACGCGGGTAAAATTGAAAAAAGTTGAAAAAATTATTTTTGGACTTAGTCATTTTTCCGGCGTTTATCAGACTTTCAGATAGGGGAGATGTCAGTGAGCGTTCCCATTTCAGTTCCAGAGCGATTCGCTCAATGAGTCCTTGATATTTAGTCGTTTGCAGCCAATTTTCTAGATATTTGAAAATTTCACTTTTTTGTGAAATTATCCACTAAATGAGGGAATAATATGTGTGAGGGTACCCCAGGAGAGTTCCAAATGTGTGTGGGTAGAATATATATCCTACGGGGGTAAAATTGAAAAAAGTTGAAAAAATTATTTTTGGACTTAGTCATTTTTCCGGCGTTTATCAGACTTTCAGAGAGGGGAAATGTCAATGAGCGTTCCGATTTCAGTTCCAGAGCGATTTGCCCAATGAGTCATTGATATTTAGTCGTTTTCAGCCAATATTTTGGATTTTTGAAAATTTCACTTTCTTGTGACAATATCCACTAAATGAGGGAATAATATGTGTGAGGGTACCCCAGGAGAGTTCCAAATGTGTGTGGGTAGAATATATATCCTACAGGGGTAAAACTGAAAAAAGTTGAAAAAAATTTTTTTTGGACTTAGTCATTTTTCCGGCGTTTATCAGACTTTCAGATAGGGGATATGTCAGTGAGCGTTCCGATTTCAGTTCCAGAGCGATTCGCCCAATGAGTCCTTGATATTTAGTCGTTTTCAGCCAATTTTCTGGATATTTGAAAATTTCACTTTTTTGTGAAAATATCCACTAAATGAGGGAATAATATGTGTGAGGGTACCCCAGGAGAGTTCCAAATGTGTGTGGGTAGAATATATATCCTACGCGGGTAAAATTGAAAAAAGTTGAAAAAATTATTTTTTTACTTAGTCATTTTTCCGTTGTTTATCAGACTTTCAGATAGGGGAAATGTCAGTGAGCGTTCCGATTTCAGTTCCAGAGTGATTCGCCCAATGAGTGCTTGATATTTCGTCGTTTTCTGCCAATATTTTGAATTTTTGAAAATTTCACTTTCCTGTGACAATATCCACTAAATGAGGGAATAATATGTGTGAGGGTACCCCAGGAGAGTTCCAAATGTGTGTGGGTAGAATATATATCCTAAAGGGGTAACATTGAAAAAAGTTGAAAAAAAATTTTTTTGGACTTAGTCATTTTTCCGGCGTTTATCAGACTTTCAGATAGGGGATATGTCAGTGAGGGTTCCGATTTCAGTTCCAGAGCGATTCGCCCAATGAGTCCTTGATATTTAGTCGTTTTCAGACAATTTTCTGGATATTTGAAAATTTAACTTTTTTGTGAAAATATCCACTAAATGAGGGAATAATATGTGTGAGGGTAACCAAGGAGAGTTCCAAATGTGTGTGGGTAGAATATATATCCTACGGGGGTAAAATTGAAAAAAGTTGAACAAATTATTTTTGGACTTAGTCATTTTTCCGGTGTTTATCAGACTTTCAGATAGGGGATATGTCAGTGAGTGTTCCGATTTCAGTTCCAGAGCGATTCGCCCAATGAGTCCTTGATATTTAGTCGTTTTCAGACAATTTTCTGGATATTTGAAAATTTCACTTTTTTGTGAAAATATCCACTAAATGAGGGAATAATATGTGTGAGGGTAACCCAGGAGAGTTCCAAATGTGTGTGGGTAGAATATATATCCTACGGGGGTAAAATTGAAAAAAGTTGAAAAAATTATTTTTGGACTTAGTCATTTTTCTGGCGTTTATCAGACTTTCAGAGAGGGGAAATGTCAATGAGCGTTCCGATTTCAGTTCCAGAGCGATTCGCCCAATGAGTCCTTGATATTTCGTCGTTTTCAGCCAATATTTTGGATTTTTGAAAATTTCACTTTCTTGTGACAATATCCACTAAATGAGGGAATAATATGTGTGAGGGTACCCCAGGAGAGTTCCAAATGTGTGTGGGTAGAATATATATCCTACAGGGGTAACACTGAAAAAAGTTGAAAAAAAAATTTTTTGGACTTAGTCATTTTTCCTGCGTTTATCAGACTTTCAGATAGGGGATATGTCAGTGAGTGTTCCGATTTCAGTTCCAGAGTGATTCTCCCAATGAGTTCTTGATATTTAGTCGTTTTCAGACAATTTTCTGGATATTTGAAAATTTCACTTTTTTGTGAAAATATCCACTAAATGAGGGAATAATATGTGTGAGGGTACCCCAGGAGAGTTCCAAATGTGTGTGGGTAGAATATATATCCTACGGGGGTAAAATTGAAAAAAGTTGAAAAAATTATTTTTGGACTTAGTCATTTTTCCGGCGTTTATCAGACTTTCAGAGAGGGGAAATGTCAATGAGCGTTCCGATTTCAGTTCCAGAGCGATTTGCCCAATGAGTCATTGATATTTAGTCGTTTTCAGCCAATATTTTGGATTTTTGAAAATTTCACTTTCTTGTGACAATATCCACTAAATGAGGGAATAATATGTGTGAGGGTACCCCAGGAGAGTTCCAAATGTGTGTGGGTAGAATATATATCCTACAGGGGTAAAACTGAAAAAAGTTGAAAAAAATTTTTTTTGGACTTAGTCATTTTTCCGGCGTTTATCAGACTTTCAGATAGGGGATATGTCAGTGAGCGTTCCGATTTCAGTTCCAGAGCGATTCGCCCAATGAGTCCTTGATATTTAGTCGTTTTCAGCCAATTTTCTGGATATTTGAAAATTTCACTTTTTTGTGAAAATATCCACTAAATGAGGGAATAATATGTGTGAGGGTACCCCAGGAGAGTTCCAAATGTGTGTGGGTAGAATATATATCCTACGCGGGTAAAATTGAAAAAAGTTGAAAAAATTATTTTTGGACTTAGTCATTTTTCCGGCGTTTATCAGACTTTCAGTTAGGGGAAATGTCAGTGAGCGTTCCGATTTCAGTTCCAGAGCGATTCGCCCAATGAGTCCTTGATATTTAGTCGTTTTCAGACAATTTTCTGGATATTTGAAAATTTCACTTTTTTGTGACAATATCCACTAAATGAGGGAATAATATGTGTGAGGGTACCCCAGGAGAGTTCCAAATGTGTGTGGGTAGAATATATATCCTACAGGGGTAAAACTGAAAAAAGTTGAAAAAAAATTTTTTTTTTACTTAGTCATTTTTCCGTTGTTTATCAGACTTTCAGATAGGGGAAATGTCAGTGAGCGTTCCGATTTCAGTTCCAGAGTGATTCGCCCAATGAGTGCTTGATATTTCGTCGTTTTCTGCCAATATTTTGAATTTTTGAAAATTTCACTTTCCTGTGACAATATCCACTAAATGAGGGAATAATATGTGTGAGGGTACCCCAGGAGAGTTCCAAATGTGTGTGGGTAGAATATATATCCTAAAGGGGTAACATTGAAAAAAGTTGAAAAAAAATTTTTTTGGACTTAGTCATTTTTCCGGCGTTTATCAGACTTTCAGATAGGGGATATGTCAGTGAGGGTTCCGATTTCAGTTCCAGAGCGATTCGCCCAATGAGTCCTTGATATTTAGTCGTTTTCAGACAATTTTCTGGATATTTGAAAATTTAACTTTTTTGTGAAAATATCCACTAAATGAGGGAATAATATGTGTGAGGGTAACCAAGGAGAGTTCCAAATGTGTGTGGGTAGAATATATATCCTACGGGGGTAAAATTGAAAAAAGTTGAAAAAATTATTTTTGGACTTAGTCATTTTTCCGGTGTTTATCAGACTTTCAGATAGGGGATATGTCAGTGAGTGTTCCGATTTCAGTTCCAGAGCGATTCGCCCAATGAGTCCTTGATATTTAGTCGTTTTCAGACAATTTTCTGGATATTTGAAAATTTCACTTTTTTGTGAAAATATCCACTAAATGAGGGAATAATATGTGTGAGGGTAACCCAGGAGAGTTCCAAATGTGTGTGGGTAGAATATATATCCTACGGGGGTAAAATTGAAAAAAGTTGAAAAAATTATTTTTGGACTTAGTCATTTTTCTGGCGTTTATCAGACTTTCAGAGAGGGGAAATGTCAATGAGCGTTCCGATTTCAGTTCCAGAGCGATTCGCCCAATGAGTCCTTGATATTTCGTCGTTTTCAGCCAATATTTTGGATTTTTGAAAATTTCACTTTCTTGTGACAATATCCACTAAATGAGGGAATAATATGTGTGAGGGTACCCCAGGAGAGTTCCAAATGTGTGTGGGTAGAATATATATCCTACAGGGGTAACACTGAAAAAAGTTGAAAAAAAAATTTTTTGGACTTAGTCATTTTTCCTGCGTTTATCAGACTTTCAGATAGGGGATATGTCAGTGAGTGTTCCGATTTCAGTTCCAGAGTGATTCTCCCAATGAGTTCTTGATATTTAGTCGTTTTCAGACAATTTTCTGGATATTTGAAAATTTCACTTTTTTGTGAAAATATCCACTAAATGAGGGAATAATATGTGTGAGGGTACCCCAGGAGAGTTCCAAATGTGTGTGGGTAGAATATATATCCTACGGGGGTAAAATTGAAAAAAGTTGAAAAAATTATTTTTGGACTTAGTCATTTTTCCGGCGTTTATCAGACTTTCAGAGAGGGGAAATGTCAATGAGCGTTCCGATTTCAGTTCCAGAGCGATTTGCCCAATGAGTCATTGATATTTAGTCGTTTTCAGCCAATATTTTGGATTTTTGAAAATTTCACTTTCTTGTGACAATATCCACTAAATGAGGGAATAATATGTGTGAGGGTACCCCAGGAGAGTTCCAAATGTGTGTGGGTAGAATATATATCCTACAGGGGTAAAACTGAAAAAAGTTGAAAAAAATTTTTTTTGGACTTAGTCATTTTTCCGGCGTTTATCAGACTTTCAGATAGGGGATATGTCAGTGAGCGTTCCGATTTCAGTTCCAGAGCGATTCGCCCAATGAGTCCTTGATATTTAGTCGTTTTCAGCCAATTTTCTGGATATTTGAAAATTTCACTTTTTTGTGAAAATATCCACTAAATGAGGGAATAATATGTGTGAGGGTACCCCAGGAGAGTTCCAAATGTGTGTGGGTAGAATATATATCCTACGCGGGTAAAATTGAAAAAAGTTGAAAAAATTATTTTTGGACTTAGTCATTTTTCCGGCGTTTATCAGACTTTCAGTTAGGGGAAATGTCAGTGAGCGTTCCGATTTCAGTTCCAGAGCGATTCGCCCAATGAGTCCTTGATATTTAGTCGTTTTCAGACAATTTTCTGGATATTTGAAAATTTCACTTTTTTGTGACAATATCCACTAAATGAGGGAATAATATGTGTGAGGGTACCCCAGGAGAGTTCCAAATGTGTGTGGGTAGAATATATATCCTACAGGGGTAAAACTGAAAAAAGTTGAAAAAAAATTTTTTTTTTACTTAGTCATTTTTCCGTTGTTTATCAGACTTTCAGATAGTGGAAATGTCAGTGAGCGTTCCGATTTCAGTTCCAGAGTGATTCGCCCAATGAGTGCTTGATATTTCGTCGTTTTCTGCCAATATTTTGAATTTTTGAAAATTTCACTTTCCTGTGACAATATCCACTAAATGAGGGAATAATATGTGTGAGGGTACCCCAGGAGAGTTCCAAATGTGTGTGGGTAGAATATATATCCTAAAGGGGTAACATTGAAAAAAGTTGAAAAAAAATTTTTTTGGACTTAGTCATTTTTCCGGCGTTTATCAGACTTTCAGATAGGGGATATGTCAGTGAGGGTTCCGATTTCAGTTCCAGAGCGATTCGCCCAATGAGTCCTTGATATTTAGTCGTTTTCAGACAATTTTCTGGATATTTGAAAATTTAACTTTTTTGTGAAAATATCCACTAAATGAGGGAATAATATGTGTGAGGGTAACCAAGGAGAGTTCCAAATGTGTGTGGGTAGAATATATATCCTACGGGGGTAAAATTGAAAAAAGTTGAACAAATTATTTTTGGACTTAGTCATTTTTCCGGTGTTTATCAGACTTTCAGATAGGGGATATGTCAGTGAGTGTTCCGATTTCAGTTCCAGAGCGATTCGCCCAATGAGTCCTTGATATTTAGTCGTTTTCAGACAATTTTCTGGATATTTGAAAATTTCACTTTTTTGTGAAAATATCCACTAAATGAGGGAATAATATGTGTGAGGGTAACCCAGGAGAGTTCCAAATGTGTGTGGGTAGAATATATATCCTACGGGGGTAAAATTGAAAAAAGTTGAAAAAATTATTTTTGGACTTAGTCATTTTTCTGGCGTTTATCAGACTTTCAGAGAGGGGAAATGTCAATGAGCGTTCCGATTTCAGTTCCAGAGCGATTCGCCCAATGAGTCCTTGATATTTCGTCGTTTTCAGCCAATATTTTGGATTTTTGAAAATTTCACTTTCTTGTGACAATTTCCACTAAATGAGGGAATAATATGTGTGAGGGTACCCCAGGAGAGTTCCAAATGTGTGTGGGTAGAATATATATCCTACAGGGGTAACACTGAAAAAAGTTGAAAAAAAAATTTTTTGGACTTAGTCATTTTTCCTGCGTTTATCAGACTTTCAGATAGGGGATATGTCAGTGAGTGTTCCGATTTCAGTTCCAGAGTGATTCTCCCAATGAGTTCTTGATATTTAGTCGTTTTCAGACAATTTTCTGGATATTTGAAAATTTCACTTTTTTGTGAAAATATCCACTAAATGAGGGAATAATATGTGTGAGGGTACCCCAGGAGAGTTCCAAATGTGTGTGGGTAGAATATATATCCTACGGGGGTAAAATTGAAAAAAGTTGAAAAAATTATTTTTGGACTTAGTCATTTTTCCGGCGTTTATCAGACTTTCAGAGAGGGGAAATGTCAATGAGCGTTCCGATTTCAGTTCCAGAGCGATTTGCCCAATGAGTCATTGATATTTAGTCGTTTTCAGCCAATATTTTGGATTTTTGAAAATTTCACTTTCTTGTGACAATATCCACAAAATGAGGGAATAATATGTGTGAGGGTACCCCAGGAGAGTTCCAAATGTGTGTGGGTAGAATATATATCCTACAGGGGTAAAACTGAAAAAAGTTGAAAAAAATTTTTTTTGGACTTAGTCATTTTTCCGGCGTTTATCAGACTTTCAGATAGGGGATATGTCAGTGAGCGTTCCGATTTCAGTTCCAGAGCGATTCGCCCAATGAGTCCTTGATATTTAGTCGTTTTCAGCCAATTTTCTGGATATTTGAAAATTTCACTTTTTTGTGAAAATATCCACTAAATGAGGGAATAATATGTGTGAGGGTACCCCAGGAGAGTTCCAAATGTGTGTGGGTAGAATATATATCCTACGCGGGTAAAATTGAAAAAAGTTGAAAAAATTATTTTTGGACTTAGTCATTTTTCCGGCGTTTATCAGACTTTCAGTTAGGGGAAATGTCAGTGAGCGTTCCGATTTCAGTTCCAGAGCGATTCGCCCAATGAGTCCTTGATATTTAGTCGTTTTCAGACAATTTTCTGGATATTTGAAAATTTCACTTTTTTGTGACAATATCCACTAAATGAGGGAATAATATGTGTGAGGGTACCCCAGGAGAGTTCCAAATGTGTGTGGGTAGAATATATATCCTACAGGGGTAAAACTGAAAAAAGTTGAAAAAAAATTTTTTTTTTACTTAGTCATTTTTCCGTTGTTTATCAGACTTTCAGATAGGGGAAATGTCAGTGAGCGTTCCGATTTCAGTTCCAGAGTGATTCGCCCAATGAGTGCTTGATATTTCGTCGTTTTCTGCCAATATTTTGAATTTTTGAAAATTTCACTTTCCTGTGACAATATCCACTAAATGAGGGAATAATATGTGTGAGGGTACCCCAGGAGAGTTCCAAATGTGTGTGGGTAGAATATATATCCTAAAGGGGTAACATTGAAAAAAGTTGAAAAAAAATTTTTTTGGACTTAGTCATTTTTCCGGCGTTTATCAGACTTTCAGATAGGGGATATGTCAGTGAGGGTTCCGATTTCAGTTCCAGAGCGATTCGCCCAATGAGTCCTTGATATTTAGTCGTTTTCAGACAATTTTCTGGATATTTGAAAATTTAACTTTTTTGTGAAAATATCCACTAAATGAGGGAATAATATGTGTGAGGGTAACCAAGGAGAGTTCCAAATGTGTGTGGGTAGAATATATATCCTACGGGGGTAAAATTGAAAAAAGTTGAACAAATTATTTTTGGACTTAGTCATTTTTCCGGTGTTTATCAGACTTTCAGATAGGGGATATGTCAGTGAGTGTTCCGATTTCAGTTCCAGAGCGATTCGCCCAATGAGTCCTTGATATTTAGTCGTTTTCAGACAATTTTCTGGATATTTGAAAATTTCACTTTTTTGTGAAAATATCCACTAAATGAGGGAATAATATGTGTGAGGGTAACCCAGGAGAGTTCCAAATGTGTGTGGGTAGAATATATATCCTACGGGGGTAAAATTGAAAAAAGTTGAAAAAATTATTTTTGGACTTAGTCATTTTTCCGGCGTTTATCAGACTTTCAGAGAGGGGAAATGTCAATGAGCGTTCCGATTTCAGTTCCAGAGCGATTCGCCCAATGAGTCCTTGATATTTCGTCGTTTTCAGCCAATATTTTGGATTTTTGAAAATTTCACTTTCTTGTGACAATATCCACTAAATGAGGGAATAATATGTGTGAGGGTACCCCAGGAGAGTTCCAAATGTGTGTGGGTAGAATATATATCCTACAGGGGTAACACTGAAAAAAGTTGAAAAAAAAATTTTTTGGACTTAGTCATTTTTCCTGCGTTTATCAGACTTTCAGATAGGGGATATGTCAGTGAGTGTTCCGATTTCAGTTCCAGAGTGATTCTCCCAATGAGTTCTTGATATTTAGTCGTTTTCAGACAATTTTCTGGATATTTGAAAATTTCACTTTTTTGTGAAAATATCCACTAAATGAGGGAATAATATGTGTGAGGGTACCCCAGGAGAGTTCCAAATGTGTGTGGGTAGAATATATATCCTACGGGGGTAAAATTGAAAAAAGTTGAAAAAATTATTTTTGGACTTAGTCATTTTTCCGGCGTTTATCAGACTTTCAGAGAGGGGAAATGTCAATGAGCGTTCCGATTTCAGTTCCAGAGCGATTTGCCCAATGAGTCATTGATATTTAGTCGTTTTCAGCCAATATTTTGGATTTTTGAAAATTTCACTTTCTTGTGAAAATATCCACTAAATGAGGGAATAATATGTGTGAGGGTACCCCAGGAGAGTTCCAAATGTGTGTGGGTAGAATATATATCCTACAGGGGTAAAACTGAAAAAAGTTGAAAAAAATTTTTTTTGGACTTAGTCATTTTTCCGGCGTTTATCAGACTTTCAGATAGGGGATATGTCAGTGAGCGTTCCGATTTCAGTTCCAGAGCGATTCGCCCAATGAGTCCTTGATATTTAGTCGTTTTCAGCCAATTTTCTGGATATTTGAAAATTTCACTTTTTTGTGAAAATATCCACTAAATGAGGGAATAATATGTGTGAGGGTACCCCAGGAGAGTTCCAAATGTGTGTGGGTAGAATATATATCCTACAGGGGTAACACTGAAAAAAGTTGAAAAAAAATTTTTTTGGACTTAGTCATTTTTCCTGCGTTTATCAGACTTTCAGATAGGGGATATGTCAGTGAGTGTTCCGATTTCAGTTCCAGAGTGATTCTCCGAATGAGTTCTTGATATTTAGTCGTTTTCAGACAATTTTCTGGATATTTGAAAATTTCACTTTTTTGTGAAAATATCCACTAAATGAGGGAATAATATGTGTGAGGGTACCCCAGGAGAGTTCCAAATGTGTGTGGGTAGAATATATATCCTACGGGGGTAAAATTGAAAAAAGTTGAAAAAATTATTTTTGGACTTAGTCATTTTTCCGGCGTTTATCAGACTTTCAGAGAGGGGAAATGTCAATGAGCGTTCCGATTTCAGTTCCAGAGCGATTCGCCCAATGAGTCCTTGATATTTCGTCGTTTTCAGCCAATATTTTGGATTTTTGAAAATTTCACTTTCTTGTGACAATATCCACTAAATGAGGGAATAATATGTGTGAGGGTACCCCAGGAGAGTTCCAAATGTGTGTGGGTAGAATATATATCCTACATGGGTAAAACTGAAAAAAGTTGAAAAAATTTTGTTTTGGACTTAGTCATTTTTCCGGCGTTTATCAGACTTTCAGATAGGGGAAATGTCAGTGAGCGTTCCGATTTCAGTTCCAGAGCGATTCACTCAATGAGTCCTTGAGATTTAGTCGTTTTCAGCCAATTTTCTGGATATTTGAAAATTTCACTTTTTTGTGAAAATATCCACTAAATGAGGGAATAATATGTGTGAGGGTACCCCAGGAGAGTTCCAAATGTGTGTGAGTAGAATATATATCCTACGGGGGTAAAATTGAAAAAAGTTGAAAAAATATTTTTTTGGACTTAGTCATTTTTCCGGCGTTTATCAGACTTTCAGATAGGGGATATGTCAGTGAGCGTTCCGATTTCAGTTCCAGAGCGATTCGCCCAATGAGTCCTTGATATTTAGTCGTTTTCAGACAATTTTCTGGATATTTGAAAATTTCACTTTTTTGTGAAAATATCCACTAAATGAGGGAATAATATGTGTGAGGGTAACCAAGGGGAGTTCCAAATGTGTGTGGGTAGAATATATATCCTACGGGGGTAAAATTGAAAAAAGTTGAAAAAATTATTTTTGGACTTAGTCATTTTTCCGGTGTTTATCAGACTTTCAGATAGGGGATATGTCAGTGAGTGTTCCGATTTCAGTTCCAGAGCGATTCGCCCAATGAGTCCTTGATATTTAGTCGTTTTCAGACAATTTTCTGGATATTTGAAAATTTCACTTTTTTGTGAAAATATCCACTAAATGAGGGAATAATATGTGTGAGGGTAACCCAGGAGAGTTCCAAATGTGTGTGGGTAGAATATATATCCTACGGGGGTAAAATTGAAAAAAGTTGAAAAAATTATTTTTGGACTTAGTCATTTTTCCGGCGTTTATCAGACTTTCAGAGAGGGGAAATGTCAATGAGCGTTCCGATTTCAGTTCCAGAGCGATTCGCCCAATGAGTCCTTGATATTTCGTCGTTTTCAGCCAATATTTTGGATTTTTGAAAATTTCACTTTCTTGTGACAATATCCACTAAATGAGGGAATAATATGTGTGAGGGTACCCCAGGAGAGTTCCAAATGTGTGTGGGTAGAATATATATCCTACAGGGGTAACACTGAAAAAAGTTGAAAAAAAAATTTTTTGGACTTAGTCATTTTTCCTGCGTTTATCAGACTTTCAGAGAGGGGAAATGTCAATGAGCGTTCCGATTTCAGTTCCAGAGCGATTTGCCCAATGAGTCATTGATATTTAGTCGTTTTCAGCCAATATTTTGGATTTTTGAAAATTTCACTTTCTTGTGACAATATCCACTAAATGAGGGAATAATATGTGTGAGGGTACCCCAGGAGAGTTCCAGATGTGTGTGGGTAGAATATATATCCTACAGGGGTAAAACTGAAAAAAGTTGAAAAAAATTTTTTTTGGACTTAGTCATTTTTCCGGCGTTTATCAGACTTTCAGATAGGGGATATGTCAGTGAGCGTTCCGATTTCAGTTCCAGAGCGATTCGCCCAATGAGTCCTTGATATTTAGTCGTTTTCAGCCAATTTTCTGGATATTTGAAAATTTCACTTTTTTGTGAAAATATCCACTAAATGAGGGAATAATATGTGTGAGGGTACCCCAGGAGAGTTCCAAATGTGTGTGGGTAGAATACATATCCTACAGGGGTAACACTGAAAAAAGTTGAAAAAATTTTTTTTGGACTTAGTCATTTTTCCTGCGTTTATCAGACTTTCAGATAGGGGATATGTCAGTGAGTGTTCCGATTTCAGTTCCAGAGTGATTCTCCGAATGAGTTCTTGATATTTAGTCGTTTTCAGACAATTTTCTGGATATTTGAAAATTTCACTTTTTTGTGAAAATATCCACTAAATGAGGGAATAATATGTGTGAGGGTACCCCAGGAGAGTTCCAAATGTGTGTGGGTAGAATATATATCCTACGGGGGTAAAATTGAAAAAAGTTGAAAAAATTATTTTTGGACTTAGTCATTTTTCCGGCGTTTATCAGACTTTCAGAGAGGGGAAATGTCAATGAGCGTTCCGATTTCAGTTCCAGAGCGATTCGCCCAATGAGTCCTTGATATTTCGTCGTTTTCAGCCAATATTTTGGATTTTTGAAAATTTCACTTTCTTGTGACAATTTCCACTAAATGAGGGAATAATATGTGTGAGGGTACCCCAGGAGAGTTCCAAATGTGTGTGGGTAGAATATATATCCTACAGGGGTAACACTGAAAAAAGTTGAAAAAAAAATTTTTTGGACTTAGTCATTTTTCCTGCGTTTATCAGACTTTCAGATAGGGGATATGTCAGTGAGTGTTCCGATTTCAGTTCCAGAGTGATTCTCCCAATGAGTTCTTGATATTTAGTCGTTTTCAGACAATTTTCTGGATATTTGAAAATTTCACTTTTTTGTGAAAATATCCACTAAATGAGGGAATAATATGTGTGAGGGTACCCCAGGAGAGTTCCAAATGTGTGTGGGTAGAATATATATCCTACGGGGGTAAAATTGAAAAAAGTTGAAAAAATTATTTTTGGACTTAGTCATTTTTCCGGCGTTTATCAGACTTTCAGAGAGGGGAAATGTCAATGAGCGTTCCGATTTCAGTTCCAGAGCGATTTGCCCAATGAGTCATTGATATTTAGTCGTTTTCAGCCAATATTTTGGATTTTTGAAAATTTCACTTTCTTGTGACAATATCCACTAAATGAGGGAATAATATGTGTGAGGGTACCCCAGGAGAGTTCCAAATGTGTGTGGGTAGAATATATATCCTACAGGGGTAAAACTGAAAAAAGTTGAAAAAAATTTTTTTTGGACTTAGTCATTTTTCCGGCGTTTATCAGACTTTCAGATAGGGGATATGTCAGTGAGCGTTCCGATTTCAGTTCCAGAGCGATTCGCCCAATGAGTCCTTGATATTTAGTCGTTTTCAGCCAATTTTCTGGATATTTGAAAATTTCACTTTTTTGTGAAAATATCCACTAAATGAGGGAATAATATGTGTGAGGGTACCCCAGGAGAGTTCCAAATGTGTGTGGGTAGAATATATATCCTACGCGGGTAAAATTGAAAAAAGTTGAAAAAATTATTTTTGGACTTAGTCATTTTTCCGGCGTTTATCAGACTTTCAGTTAGGGGAAATGTCAGTGAGCGTTCCGATTTCAGTTCCAGAGCGATTCGCCCAATGAGTCCTTGATATTTAGTCGTTTTCAGACAATTTTCTGGATATTTGAAAATTTCACTTTTTTGTGACAATATCCACTAAATGAGGGAATAATATGTGTGAGGGTACCCCAGGAGAGTTCCAAATGTGTGTGGGTAGAATATATATCCTACAGGGGTAAAACTGAAAAAAGTTGAAAAAAAATTTTTTTTTTACTTAGTCATTTTTCCGTTGTTTATCAGACTTTCAGATAGGGGAAATGTCAGTGAGCGTTCCGATTTCAGTTCCAGAGTGATTCGCCCAATGAGTGCTTGATATTTCGTCGTTTTCTGCCAATATTTTGAATTTTTGAAAATTTCACTTTCCTGTGACAATATCCACTAAATGAGGGAATAATATGTGTGAGGGTACCCCAGGAGAGTTCCAAATGTGTGTGGGTAGAATATATATCCTAAAGGGGTAACATTGAAAAAAGTTGAAAAAAAATTTTTTTGGACTTAGTCATTTTTCCGGCGTTTATCAGACTTTCAGATAGGGGATATGTCAGTGAGGGTTCCGATTTCAGTTCCAGAGCGATTCGCCCAATGAGTCCTTGATATTTAGTCGTTTTCAGACAATTTTCTGGATATTTGAAAATTTAACTTTTTTGTGAAAATATCCACTAAATGAGGGAATAATATGTGTGAGGGTAACCAAGGAGAGTTCCAAATGTGTGTGGGTAGAATATATATCCTACGGGGGTAAAATTGAAAAAAGTTGAAAAAATTATTTTTGGACTTAGTCATTTTTCCGGCGTTTATCAGACTTTCAGAGAGGGGAAATGTCAATGAGCGTTCCGATTTCAGTTCCAGAGCGATTCGCCCAATGAGTCCTTGATATTTCGTCGTTTTCAGCCAATATTTTGGATTTTTGAAAATTTCACTTTCTTGTGACAATATCCACTAAATGAGGGAATAATATGTGTGAGGGTACCCCAGGAGAGTTCCAAATGTGTGTGGGTAGAATATATATCCTACAGGGGTAACACTGAAAAAAGTTGAAAAAAAAATTTTTTGGACTTAGTCATTTTTCCTGCGTTTATCAGACTTTCAGATAGGGGATATGTCAGTGAGTGTTCCGATTTCAGTTCCAGAGTGATTCTCCCAATGAGTTCTTGATATTTAGTCGTTTTCAGACAATTTTCTGGATATTTGAAAATTTCACTTTTTTGTGAAAATATCCACTAAATGAGGGAATAATATGTGTGAGGGTACCCCAGGAGAGTTCCAAATGTGTGTGGGTAGAATATATATCCTACGGGGGTAAAATTGAAAAAAGTTGAAAAAATTATTTTTGGACTTAGTCATTTTTCCGGCGTTTATCAGACTTTCAGAGAGGGGAAATGTCAATGAGCGTTCCGATTTCAGTTCCAGAGCGATTTGCCCAATGAGTCATTGATATTTAGTCGTTTTCAGCCAATATTTTGGATTTTTGAAAATTTCACTTTCTTGTGAAAATATCCACTAAATGAGGGAATAATATGTGTGAGGGTACCCCAGGAGAGTTCCAAATGTGTGTGGGTAGAATATATATCCTACAGGGGTAAAACTGAAAAAAGTTGAAAAAAATTTTTTTTGGACTTAGTCATTTTTCCGGCGTTTATCAGACTTTCAGATAGGGGATATGTCAGTGAGCGTTCCGATTTCAGTTCCAGAGCGATTCGCCCAATGAGTCCTTGATATTTAGTCGTTTTCAGCCAATTTTCTGGATATTTGAAAATTTCACTTTTTTGTGAAAATATCCACTAAATGAGGGAATAATATGTGTGAGGGTACCCCAGGAGAGTTCCAAATGTGTGTGGGTAGAATATATATCCTACAGGGGTAACACTGAAAAAAGTTGAAAAAAAATTTTTTTGGACTTAGTCATTTTTCCTGCGTTTATCAGACTTTCAGATAGGGGATATGTCAGTGAGTGTTCCGATTTCAGTTCCAGAGTGATTCTCCGAATGAGTTCTTGATATTTAGTCGTTTTCAGACAATTTTCTGGATATTTGAAAATTTCACTTTTTTGTGAAAATATCCACTAAATGAGGGAATAATATGTGTGAGGGTACCCCAGGAGAGTTCCAAATGTGTGTGGGTAGAATATATATCCTACGGGGGTAAAATTGAAAAAAGTTGAAAAAATTATTTTTGGACTTAGTCATTTTTCCGGCGTTTATCAGACTTTCAGAGAGGGGAAATGTCAATGAGCGTTCCGATTTCAGTTCCAGAGCGATTCGCCCAATGAGTCCTTGATATTTCGTCGTTTTCAGCCAATATTTTGGATTTTTGAAAATTTCACTTTCTTGTGACAATATCCACTAAATGAGGGAATAATATGTGTGAGGGTACCCCAGGAGAGTTCCAAATGTGTGTGGGTAGAATATATATCCTACATGGGTAAAACTGAAAAAAGTTGAAAAAATTTTGTTTTGGACTTAGTCATTTTTCCGGCGTTTATCAGACTTTCAGATAGGGGAAATGTCAGTGAGCGTTCCGATTTCAGTTCCAGAGCGATTCACTCAATGAGTCCTTGAGATTTAGTCGTTTTCAGCCAATTTTCTGGATATTTGAAAATTTCACTTTTTTGTGAAAATATCCACTAAATGAGGGAATAATATGTGTGAGGGTACCCCAGGAGAGTTCCAAATGTGTGTGAGTAGAATATATATCCTACGGGGGTAAAATTGAAAAAAGTTGAAAAAATATTTTTTTGGACTTAGTCATTTTTCCGGCGTTTATCAGACTTTCAGATAGGGGATATGTCAGTGAGCGTTCCGATTTCAGTTCCAGAGCGATTCGCCCAATGAGTCCTTGATATTTAGTCGTTTTCAGACAATTTTCTGGATATTTGAAAATTTCACTTTTTTGTGAAAATATCCACTAAATGAGGGAATAATATGTGTGAGGGTAACCAAGGGGAGTTCCAAATGTGTGTGGGTAGAATATATATCCTACGGGGGTAAAATTGAAAAAAGTTGAAAAAATTATTTTTGGACTTAGTCATTTTTCCGGTGTTTATCAGACTTTCAGATAGGGGATATGTCAGTGAGTGTTCCGATTTCAGTTCCAGAGCGATTCGCCCAATGAGTCCTTGATATTTAGTCGTTTTCAGACAATTTTCTGGATATTTGAAAATTTCACTTTTTTGTGAAAATATCCACTAAATGAGGGAATAATATGTGTGAGGGTAACCCAGGAGAGTTCCAAATGTGTGTGGGTAGAATATATATCCTACGGGGGTAAAATTGAAAAAAGTTGAAAAAATTATTTTTGGACTTAGTCATTTTTCCGGCGTTTATCAGACTTTCAGAGAGGGGAAATGTCAATGAGCGTTCCGATTTCAGTTCCAGAGCGATTCGCCCAATGAGTCCTTGATATTTCGTCGTTTTCAGCCAATATTTTGGATTTTTGAAAATTTCACTTTCTTGTGACAATATCCACTAAATGAGGGAATAATATGTGTGAGGGTACCCCAGGAGAGTTCCAAATGTGTGTGGGTAGAATATATATCCTACAGGGGTAACACTGAAAAAAGTTGAAAAAAAAATTTTTTGGACTTAGTCATTTTTCCTGCGTTTATCAGACTTTCAGAGAGGGGAAATGTCAATGAGCGTTCCGATTTCAGTTCCAGAGCGATTTGCCCAATGAGTCATTGATATTTAGTCGTTTTCAGCCAATATTTTGGATTTTTGAAAATTTCACTTTCTTGTGACAATATCCACTAAATGAGGGAATAATATGTGTGAGGGTACCCCAGGAGAGTTCCAGATGTGTGTGGGTAGAATATATATCCTACAGGGGTAAAACTGAAAAAAGTTGAAAAAAATTTTTTTTGGACTTAGTCATTTTTCCGGCGTTTATCAGACTTTCAGATAGGGGATATGTCAGTGAGCGTTCCGATTTCAGTTCCAGAGCGATTCGCCCAATGAGTCCTTGATATTTAGTCGTTTTCAGCCAATTTTCTGGATATTTGAAAATTTCACTTTTTTGTGAAAATATCCACTAAATGAGGGAATAATATGTGTGAGGGTACCCCAGGAGAGTTCCAAATGTGTGTGGGTAGAATACATATCCTACAGGGGTAACACTGAAAAAAGTTGAAAAAATTTTTTTTGGACTTAGTCATTTTTCCTGCGTTTATCAGACTTTCAGATAGGGGATATGTCAGTGAGTGTTCCGATTTCAGTTCCAGAGTGATTCTCCGAATGAGTTCTTGATATTTAGTCGTTTTCAGACAATTTTCTGGATATTTGAAAATTTCACTTTTTTGTGAAAATATCCACTAAATGAGGGAATAATATGTGTGAGGGTACCCCAGGAGAGTTCCAAATGTGTGTGGGTAGAATATATATCCTACGGGGGTAAAATTGAAAAAAGTTGAAAAAATTATTTTTGGACTTAGTCATTTTTCCGGCGTTTATCAGACTTTCAGAGAGGGGAAATGTCAATGAGCGTTCCGATTTCAGTTCCAGAGCGATTCGCCCAATGAGTCCTTGATATTTCGTCGTTTTCAGCCAATATTTTGGATTTTTGAAAATTTCACTTTCTTGTGACAATATCCACTAAATGAGGGAATAATATGTGTGAGGGTACCCCAGGAGAGTTCCAAATGTGTGTGGGTAGAATATATATCCTACATGGGTAAAACTGAAAAAAGTTGAAAAAATTTTGTTTTGGACTTAGTCATTTTTCCGGCGTTTATCAGACTTTCAGATAGGGGAAATGTCAGTGAGCGTTCCGATTTCAGTTCCAGAGCGATTCACTCAATGAGTCCTTGAGATTTAGTCGTTTTCAGCCAATTTTCTGGATATTTGAAAATTTCACTTTTTTGTGAAAATATCCACTAAATGAGGGAATAATATGTGTGAGGGTACCCCAGGAGAGTTCCAAATGTGTGTGGGTAGAATATATATCCTACATGGGTAAAATTGAAAAAAGTTGAAAAAATATTTTTTTGGACTTAGTCATTTTTCCGGCGTTTATCAGACTTTCAGATAGGGGATATGTCAGTGAGCGTTCCGATTTCAGTTCCAGAGCGATTCGCCCAATGAGTCCTTGATATTTAGTCGTTTTCAGACAATTTTCTGGATATTTGAAAATTTCACTTTTTTGTGAAAATATCCACTAAATGAGGGAATAATATGTGTGAGGGTACCCCAGGAGAGTTCCAAATGTGTGTGGGTAGAATATATATCCTACAGGGGTAACACTGAAAAAAGTTGAAAAAAATTTTTTTTGGACTTAGTCATTTTTCCTGCGTTTATCAGACTTTCAGATAGGGGATATGTCAGTGAGTGTTCCGATTTCAGTTCCAGAGTGATTCTCCGAATGAGTTCTTGATATTTAGTCGTTTTCAGACAATTTTCTGGATATTTGAAAATTTCACTTTTTTGTGAAAATATCCACTAAATGAGGGAATAATATGTGTGAGGGTACCCCAGGAGAGTTCCAAATGTGTGTGGGTAGAATATATATCCTACGGGGGTAAAATTGAAAAAAGTTGAAAAAATTATTTTTGGACTTAGTCATTTTTCCGGCGTTTATCAGACTTTCAGAGAGGGGAAATGTCAATGAGCGTTCCGATTTCAGTTCCAGAGCGATTCGCCCAATGAGTCCTTGATATTTCGTCGTTTTCAGCCAATATTTTGGATTTTTGAAAATTTCACTTTCTTGTGACAATATCCACTAAATGAGGGAATAATATGTGTGAGGGTACCCCAGGAGAGTTCCAAATGTGTGTGGGTAGAATATATATCCTACATGGGTAAAACTGAAAAAAGTTGAAAAAATTTTGTTTTGGACTTAGTCATTTTTCCGGCGTTTATCAGACTTTCAGATAGGGGAAATGTCAGTGAGCGTTCCGATTTCAGTTCCAGAGCGATTCACTCAATGAGTCCTTGAGATTTAGTCGTTTTCAGCCAATTTTCTGGATATTTGAAAATTTCACTTTTTTGTGAAAATATCCACTAAATGAGGGAATAATATGTGTGAGGGTACCCCAGGAGAGTTCCAAATGTGTGTGAGTAGAATATATATCCTACGGGGGTAAAATTGAAAAAAGTTGAAAAAATATTTTTTTGGACTTAGTCATTTTTCCGGCGTTTATCAGACTTTCAGATAGGGGATATGTCAGTGAGCGTTCCGATTTCAGTTCCAGAGCGATTCGCCCAATGAGTCCTTGATATTTAGTCGTTTTCAGACAATTTTCTGGATATTTGAAAATTTCACTTTTTTGTGAAAATATCCACTAAATGAGGGAATAATATGTGTGAGGGTAACCAAGGGGAGTTCCAAATGTGTGTGGGTAGAATATATATCCTACGGGGGTAAAATTGAAAAAAGTTGAAAAAATTATTTTTGGACTTAGTCATTTTTCCGGTGTTTATCAGACTTTCAGATAGGGGATATGTCAGTGAGTGTTCCGATTTCAGTTCCAGAGCGATTCGCCCAATGAGTCCTTGATATTTAGTCGTTTTCAGACAATTTTCTGGATATTTGAAAATTTCACTTTTTTGTGAAAATATCCACTAAATGAGGGAATAATATGTGTGAGGGTAACCCAGGAGAGTTCCAAATGTGTGTGGGTAGAATATATATCCTACGGGGGTAAAATTGAAAAAAGTTGAAAAAATTATTTTTGGACTTAGTCATTTTTCCGGCGTTTATCAGACTTTCAGAGAGGGGAAATGTCAATGAGCGTTCCGATTTCAGTTCCAGAGCGATTCGCCCAATGAGTCCTTGATATTTCGTCGTTTTCAGCCAATATTTTGGATTTTTGAAAATTTCACTTTCTTGTGACAATATCCACTAAATGAGGGAATAATATGTGTGAGGGTACCCCAGGAGAGTTCCAAATGTGTGTGGGTAGAATATATATCCTACAGGGGTAACACTGAAAAAAGTTGAAAAAAAAATTTTTTGGACTTAGTCATTTTTCCTGCGTTTATCAGACTTTCAGAGAGGGGAAATGTCAATGAGCGTTCCGATTTCAGTTCCAGAGCGATTTGCCCAATGAGTCATTGATATTTAGTCGTTTTCAGCCAATATTTTGGATTTTTGAAAATTTCACTTTCTTGTGACAATATCCACTAAATGAGGGAATAATATGTGTGAGGGTACCCCAGGAGAGTTCCAGATGTGTGTGGGTAGAATATATATCCTACAGGGGTAAAACTGAAAAAAGTTGAAAAAAATTTTTTTTGGACTTAGTCATTTTTCCGGCGTTTATCAGACTTTCAGATAGGGGATATGTCAGTGAGCGTTCCGATTTCAGTTCCAGAGCGATTCGCCCAATGAGTCCTTGATATTTAGTCGTTTTCAGCCAATTTTCTGGATATTTGAAAATTTCACTTTTTTGTGAAAATATCCACTAAATGAGGGAATAATATGTGTGAGGGTACCCCAGGAGAGTTCCAAATGTGTGTGGGTAGAATACATATCCTACAGGGGTAACACTGAAAAAAGTTGAAAAAATTTTTTTTGGACTTAGTCATTTTTCCTGCGTTTATCAGACTTTCAGATAGGGGATATGTCAGTGAGTGTTCCGATTTCAGTTCCAGAGTGATTCTCCGAATGAGTTCTTGATATTTAGTCGTTTTCAGACAATTTTCTGGATATTTGAAAATTTCACTTTTTTGTGAAAATATCCACTAAATGAGGGAATAATATGTGTGAGGGTACCCCAGGAGAGTTCCAAATGTGTGTGGGTAGAATATATATCCTACGGGGGTAAAATTGAAAAAAGTTGAAAAAATTATTTTTGGACTTAGTCATTTTTCCGGCGTTTATCAGACTTTCAGAGAGGGGAAATGTCAATGAGCGTTCCGATTTCAGTTCCAGAGCGATTCGCCCAATGAGTCCTTGATATTTCGTCGTTTTCAGCCAATATTTTGGATTTTTGAAAATTTCACTTTCTTGTGACAATATCCACTAAATGAGGGAATAATATGTGTGAGGGTACCCCAGGAGAGTTCCAAATGTGTGTGGGTAGAATATATATCCTACATGGGTAAAACTGAAAAAAGTTGAAAAAATTTTGTTTTGGACTTAGTCATTTTTCCGGCGTTTATCAGACTTTCAGATAGGGGAAATGTCAGTGAGCGTTCCGATTTCAGTTCCAGAGTGATCCTCCCAATGAGTTCTTGATATTTAGTCGTTTTCAGACAATTTTCTGGATATTTGAAAATTTCACTTTTTTGTGAAAATATCCACTAAATGAGGGAATAATATGTGTGAGGGTACCCCAGGAGAGTTCCAAATGTATGTGGGTAGAATATATATCCTACGGGGGTAAAATTGAAAAAAGTTGAAAAAATTATTTTTGGACTTAGTCATTTTTCCGGCGTTTATCAGACTTTCAGAGAGGGGAAATGTCAATGAGCGTTCCTATTTCAGTTCTAGAGTGATTCGCCTAATGAGTCCTTGATATTTCGTCGTTTTCTGCCAATATTTTGAATTTTTGAAAATTTCACTTTCCTGTGACAATATCCACTAAATGAGGGAATAATATGTGTGAGGGTACCCCAGGAGAGTTCCAAATGTGTGTGGGTAGAATATATATCCTAAAGGGGTAACATTGAAAAAAGTTGAAAAAAAATTTTTTTGGACTTAGTCATTTTTCCGGCGTTTATCAGACTTTCAGATAGGGGATATGTCAGTGAGCGTTCCGATTTCAGTTCCAGAGCGATTCGCCCAATGAGTCCTTGATATTTATTCGTTTTCAGACAATTTTCTGGATATTTGAAAATTTCACTTTTTTGTGAAAATATCCACTAAATGAGGGAATAATATGTGTGAGGGTACCCCAGGAGAGTTCCAAATGTGTGTGGGTAGAATATATATCCTACAGGGGTAACACTGAAAAAAGTTGAAAAAAAATTTTTTTGGACTTAGTCATTTTTCCGGTGTTTATCAGACTTTCAGATAGGGGATATGTCAGTGAGTGTTCCGATTTCAGTTCCAGAGCGATTCGCCCAATGAGTCCTTGATATTTAGTCGTTTTCAGACAATTTTCTGGATATTTGAAAATTTCACTTTTTTGTGAAAATATCCACTAAATGAGGGAATAATATGTGTGAGGGTAACCCAGGAGAGTTCCAAATGTGTGTTGGTAGAATATATATCCTACGGGGGTAAAATTGAAAAAAGTTGAAAAAATTATTTTTGGACTTAGTAATTTTTCCGGCGTTTATCAGACTTTCAGAGAGGGGAAATGTCAATGAGTGTTCCGATTTCAGTTCCAGAGCGATTCGCCCAATGAGTCCTTGATATTTAGTCGTTTTCAGACAATTTTCTGGATATTTGAAAATTTCACTTTTTTGTGAAAATATCCACTAAATGAGGGAATAATATGTGTGAGGGTAACCCAGGAGAGTTCCAAATGTGTGTGGGTAGAATATATATCCTACGGGGGTAAAATTGAAAAAAGTTGAAAAAATTATTTTTGGACTTAGTAATTTTTCCGGCGTTTATCAGACTTTCAGAGAGGGGAAATGTCAATGAGTGTTCCGATTTCAGTTCCAGAGCGATTCGCCCAATGAGTCCTTGATATTTCGTCGTTTTCAGCCAATTTTCTGGATATTTGAAAATTTCACTTTTTTGTGAAAATATCCACTAAATGAGGGAATAATATGTGTGAGGGTAACCCAGGAGAGTTCCAAATGTGTGTGGGTAGAATATATATCCTACAGGGGTAAAACTGAAAAAAGTTGAAAAAAATTTTTTTTTTGACTTAGTCATTTTTCCGTCGTTTATCAGACTTTCAGATAGGGGAAATGTCAGTGAGCGTTCCGATTTCAGTTCCAGAGTGATTCGCCCAATGAGTCCTTGATATTTCGTCGTTTTCTGCTAATATTTTGAATTTTTGAAAATTTCACTTTCCTGTGACAATATCCACTAAATGAGGGAATAATATGTGTGAGGGTACCCCAGGAGAGTTCCAAATGTGTGTGGGTAGAATATATATCCTACAGAGGTAAAACTGAAAAAAGTTGAAAAAAAATTTTTTTTTTACTTAGTCATTTTTCCGTTGTTTATCAGACTTTCAGATAGGGGAAATGTGAGTGAGCGTTCCGATTTCAGTTCCAGAGTGATTCGCCCAATGAGTCCTTGATATTTCGTCGTTTTCTGCCAATATTTTGAATTTTTGAAAATTTCCCTTTTTTTGTGACAATATCCACTAAATGAGGGAATAATATGTGTGATGGTACCCCAGGAGAGTTCCAAATGTGTGTGGGTAGAAAATATATCCTAAAGGGGTAACATTGAAAAAAGTTGAAAAAAAATTTTTTTGGACTTAGTCATTTTTCCGGCGTTTATCAGACTTTCAGATAGGGGATATGTCAGTGAGCGTTCCGATTTCAGTTCCAGAGCGATTCGCCCAATGAGTCCTTGATATTTAGTCGTTTTCAGACAATTTTCTGGATATTTGAAAATTTCACTTTTTTGTGAAAATATCCACTAAATGAGGGAATAATATGTGTGAGGGTACCCCAGGAGAGATCCAAATGTGTGTGGGTAGAATATATATCCTACAGGGGTAACACTGAAAAAAGTTGAAAAAAAATTTTTTTGGACTTAGTCATTTTTCCGGTGTTTATCAGACTTTCAGATAGGGGATATGTCAGTGAGTGTTCCGATTTCAGTTCCAGAGCGATTCGCCCAATGAGTCCTTGATATTTAGTCGTTTTCAGACAATTTTCTGGATATTTGAAAATTTCACTTTTTTGTGAAAATAGCCACTAAATGAGGGAATAATATGTGTGAGGGTAACCCAGGAGAGTTCCAAATGTGTGTGGGTAGAATATATATCCTACGGGGCTAAAATTGAAAAAAGTTGAAAAAATTATTTTTGGACTTAGTCATTTTTCCGGCGTTTATCAGACTTTCAGAGAGGGGAAATGTCAATGAGTGTTCCGATTTCAGTTCCAGAGCGATTCGCCCAATGAGTCCTGGATATTTCGTCGTTTTCAGCCAATTTTCTGGATATTTGAAAATTTCACTTTTTTGTGAAAATATCCACTAAATGAGGGAATAATATGTGTGAGGGTACCCCAGGAGAGTTCCAAATGTGTGTGGGTAGAATATATATCCTACAGGGGTAAAACTGAAAAAAGTTGAAAAAAAATTTTTTTTTGACTTAGTCATTTTTCCGTCGTTTATCAGACTTTCAGATAGGGGAAATGTCAGTGAGCATTCCGATTTCAGTTCCAGAGTGATTCGCCCAATGAGTCCTTGATATTTAGTCGTTTTCTGACAATTTTCTGGATATTTGAAAATTTCACTTTTTTGTGAAAATATCCACTAAATGAGGAATAATATGTGTGAGGGTACCCCAGGAGAGTTCCAAATGTGTGTGGGTAGAATATATATCCTACAGGGGTAACACTGAAAAAAGTTGAAAAAAATTTTTTTTGGACTTAGTCATTTTTCCTGCGTTTATCAGACTTTCAGATAGGGGAAATGTCAGTGAGCGTTCCGATTTCAGTTCCAGAGTGATTCGCCCAATGAGTCCTTGATATTTCGTCGTTTTCTGCCAATATTTTGAATTTTTGAAAATTTCACTTTCCTGTGACAATATCCACTAAATGAGGGAATAATATGTGCGAGGGTACCCCAGGAGAGTTCCAAATGTGTGTGGGTAGAATATATATCCTACGGGGGTAAAATTGAAAAAAGTTGAAAAAATTATTTTTGGATTTAGTCATTTTTCCGGCGTTTATCAGACTTTCAGAGAGGGGAAATGTCAATGAGCGTTCCGATTTCAGTTCCAGAGCGATTCGCCCAATGAGTTCTTGATATTTAGTCGTTTTCAGACAATTTTCTGGATATTTGAAAATTTTACTTTTTTGTGAAAATATCCACTAAATGAGGGAATAATATGTGTGAGGGTACCCCAGGAGAGTTCCAAATGTGTGTCGGTAGAATATATATCCTACAGAGGTAAAACTGAAAAAAGTTGAAAAAAAATTTTTTTTTTACTTAGTCATTTTTCCGTTGTTTATCAGACTTTCAGATAGGGGAAATGTCAGTGAGCGTTCCTATTTCAGTTCCAGAGTGATTCGCCCAATGAGTCCTTGATATTTCGTCGTTTTCTGCCAATATTTTGAATTTTTGAAAATTTCACTTTCCTGTGACAATATCCACTAAATGAGGGAATAATATGTGTGAGGGTACCCCAGGAGAGTTCCAAATGTGTGTGGGTAGAATATATATCCTAAAGACGTAACATTAAAAAAAGTTGAAAAAAAATTTTTTTGGACTTAGTCATTTTTCCGGTGTTTATCAGACTTTCAGAGAGGGGAAATGTCAGTGAGCGTTCCGATTTCAGTTCCAGAGTGATTCGCCCAATGAGTCCTTGATATTTAGTCGTTTTCAGACAATTTTCTGGATATTTGAAAATTTCACTTTTTTGTGAAAATATCCACTAAATGAGGGAATAATATGTGTGAGGGTACCCCAGGAGAGTTCCAAATGTGTGTGGGTAGAATATATATCCTACAGGGGTAACACTGAAAAAAGCTGAAAAAAAATTTTTTTGGACTTAGTCATTTTTCCTGCGTTTATCAGACTTTCAGATAGGGGATATGTCAGTGAGTGTTCCGATTTCAGTTCCAGAGCGATTCGCCCAATGAGTTCTTGATATTTAGTCGTTTTCAGACAATTTTCTGGATATTTGAAAATTTCACTTTTTTGTGAAAATATCCACTAAATGAGGGAATAATATGTGTGAGGGTACCCCAGGAGAGTTCCAAATGTGTGTGGGTAGAATATATATCCTACAGGGGTAACACTGAAAAAAGTTGAAAAAAAATTTTTTGGGACTTAGTCATTTTTCCGGCGTTTATCACACTTTCAGATAGGGGATATGTCAGTGAGCGTTCCGATTTCAGTTCCAGAGTGATTCGCCCAATGAGTCCTTGATATTTCGTCGTTTTCTGCCAATATTTTGAATTTTTGAAAATTTCACTTTCCTGTGACAATATCCACTAAATGAGAGAATAATATGTGTGAGGGTACCCCAAGAGAGTTCCAAATGTGTGTGGGAAGAATATATATCCTAAAGGGGTAACATTGAAAAAAGTTTAAAAAAAATTTTTTTGGACTTAGTCATTTTTCCGGCGTTTATCAGACTTTCAGATAGGGGATATGTCAGTGAGCGTTCCGATTTCAGTTCCAGAGTGATTCGCCCAATGAGTCCTTGATATTTAGTCGTTTTCAGACAATTTTCTGGATATTTGAAAATTTCACTTTTTTGTGAAAATATCCACTAAATGAGGGAATAATATGTGTGAGGGTACCCCAGGAGAGTTCCAAATGTGTGTGGGTAGAATATATATCCTACAGGGGTAACGCTGAAAAAAGTTGAAAAAAAATTTTTTTGGACTTAGTCATTTTTCCGGTGTTTATCAGACTTTCAGATAGAGGATATGTCAGTGAGTGTTCCGATTTCAGTTCCAGAGCGATTCGCCCAATGAGTCCTTGATATTTAGTCGTTTTCAGACAATTTTCTGGATATTTGAAAATTTCACTTTTTTGTGAAAATATCCACTAAATGAGGGAATAATATGTGTGAGGGTAACCCAGGAGAGTTCCAAGTGTGTGTGGGTAGAATATATATCCTACGGGGGTAAAATTGAAAAAAGTTGAAAACATTATTTTTGGATTTAGTCATTTTTCCGGCGTTTATCAGACTTTCAGAGAGGGGAAATATCAATGAGCGTTCCGATTTCAGTTTCAGAGCGATTCGCCCAATGAGTCCTTGATATTTAGTCGTTTTCAGACAATTTTCTGGATATTTGAAAATTTCACTTTTTTGTGAAAATATCCACTAAATGAGGGAATAATATGTGTGAGGGTACCCCAGGAGAGTTCCAAATGTGTGTGGGTAGAATATATATCCTACAGGGGTAACGCTGAAAAAAGTTGAAAAAAAATTTTTTTGGACTTAGTCATTTTTCCGGTGTTTATCAGACTTTCAGATAGAGGATATGTCAGTGAGTGTTCCGATTTCAGTTCCAGAGCGATTCGCCCAATGAGTCCTTGATATTTAGTCGTTTTCAGACAATTTTCTGGATATTTGAAAATTTCACTTTTTTGTGAAAATATCCACTAAATGAGGGAATAATATGTGTGAGGGTAACCCAGGAGAGTTCCAAGTGTGTGTGGGTAGAATATATATCCTACGGGGGTAAAATTGAAAAAAGTTGAAAACATTATTTTTGGATTTAGTCATTTTTCCGGCGTTTATCAGACTTTCAGAGAGGGGAAATATCAATGAGCGTTCCGATTTCAGTTTCAGAGCGATTCGCCCAATGAGTCCTTGATATTTCGTCGTTTTCAGCCAATTTTCTGGATATTTGAAAATTTCACTTTTTTGTGAAAATATCCACTAAATGAGGGAATAATATGTGTGAGGGTACCCCAGGAGAGTTCCAAATGTGTGTGGGTAGAATATATATCCTACAGGGGAAAAAAATTTTTTTTGGACTTAGTCATTTTTCCTGCGTTTATCAGACTTTCAGATAGGGGATATGTCAGTGAGCGTTCCTATTTCAGTTCCAGAGTGATTCGCCCAATGAGTCCTTGATATTTCGTCGTTTTCTGCCAATATTTTGAATTTTTGAAAATTTCACTTTCCTGTGACAATATCCACTAAATGAGGGAATAATATGTGTGAGGGTACCCCAGGAGAGTTCCAAATGTGTGTGGGTAGAATATATATCCTAAAGAGGTAACATTAAAAAAAGTTGAAAAAAAATTTTTTTGGACTTAGTCATTTTTCCGGCGTTTATCAGACTTTCAGATAGGGGATATGTCAGTGAGCGTTCCGATTTCAGTTCCAGAGTGATTCGCCCAATGAGTCCTTGATATTTCGTCGTTTTCTGCCAATATTTTGAATTTTTGAAAATTTCACTTTCCTGTGACAATATCCACTAAATGAGGGAATAATATGTGTGAGGGTACCCCAGGAGAGTTCCAAATGTGTGTGGGTAGAATATATATCCTACAGGGGTAAAACTGAAAAAAGTTGAAAAAAAATTTTTTTTTTACTTAGTCATTTTTCCGTTGTTTATCAGACTTTCAGATAGGGGAAATGTCAGTGAGCGTTCCGATTTCAGTTCCAGAGTGATTCGCCCAATGAGTCCTTGATATTTCGTCGTTTTCTGCCAATATTTTGAATTTTTGAAAATTTCACTTTCCTGTGACAATATCCACTAAATGAGGGAATAATATGTGTGAGGGTACCCCAGGAGAGTTCCAAATGTGTGTGGGTAGAATATATATCCTAAAGGGGTAACATTAAAAAAGTTGAAAAAAAAATTTTTTGGACTTAGTCATTTTTCCGGCGTTTATCAGACTTTCAGATAGGGGATATGTCAGTGAGCGTTCCGATTTCAGTTCCAGAGCGATTCGCCCAATGAGTCCTTGATATTTAGTCGTTTTCAGACAATTTTCTGGATATTTGAAAATTTCACTTTTTTGTGAAATTATCCACTAAATGAGGGAATAATATGTGTGAGGGTACCCCAGGAGAGTTCCAAATGTGTGTGGGTAGAATATATATCCTACGGGGGTAAAATTGAAAAAAGTTGAAAAAATATTTTTTTGGACTTAGTCATTTTTCCGGCGTTTATCAGACTTTCAGAGAGGGGAAATGTCAATGAGCGTTCCAATTTCAGTTCCAGAGCGCTTGGCCCAATGAGTCCTTGATATTTAGTCGTTTTCAGACAATTTTCTGGATATTTGAAAATTTCACTTTTTTGTGAAAATATCCACTAAATGAGGGAATAATATGTGTGAGGGTAACCCAGGAGAGTTCCAAATGTGTGTGGGTAGAATATATATCCTACGGGGGTAAAATTGAAAAAAGTTGAAAAAGTTATTTTTGGACTTAGTCATTTTTCCGGCGTTTATCAGACTTTCAGAGAGGGGAAATGTCAATGAGCGTTCCGATTTCAGTTCCAGAGCGATTCGCCCAATGAGTCCTTGATATTTCGCCGTTTTTAGCCAATATTTTGGATTTTTGAAAATTTCACTTTCTTGTGACAATATCCACTAAATGAGGGAATAATATGTGTGAGGGTACCCCAGGAGAGTTCCAAATGTGTGTGGGTAGAATATATATCCTACAGGGGTAACACTGAAAAAAGTTGAAAAAAAAATTTTTTGGACTTAGTCATTTTTCCTGCGTTTATCAGACTTTCAGATAGGGGATATGTCAGTGAGTGTTCCGATTTCAGTTCCAGAGCGATTCGCCCAATGAGTCCTTGATATTTAGTCGTTTTCAGACAATTTTCAGGATATTTGAAAATTTCACTTTTTTGTGAAAATATCCACTAAATGAGGGAATAATATGTGTGAGGGTACCCCAGGAGAGTTCCAAATGTGTGTGGGTAGAATATATATCCTACAGGGGTAAAACTGAAAAAAGTTGAAAAAAATTATTTTTGGACTTAGTCATTTTTCCGGCGCTTATCAGAATTTCAGATAGGGGATATGTCAGTGAGCATTCCGATTTCAGTTCCAGAGCGATTCGCCCAATGAGTCCTTGATATTTAGTCGTTTTCAGACAATTTTCTGGATATTTGAAAATTTTACTTTTTTGTGAAAATATCCACTAAATGAGGGAATAATATGTGTGAGGGTACCCCAGGAGAGTTCCAAATGTGTGTGGGTAGAATATATATCCCACAGGGGTAACACTGAAAAAAGTTGAAAAAAATTTTTTTTTTGACTTAGTCATTTTTCCGTCGTTTATCAGACTTTCAGATAGGGGAAATGTCAGTGAGCGTTCCGATTTCAGTTCCAGAGTGATTCGCCCAATGAGTCCTTGATATTTCGTCGTTTTCTGCCGATATTTTGAATTTTTGAAAATTTCACTTTCCTGTGACAATATCCACTAAATGAGGGAATAATATGTGTGAGGGTACCCCAGGAGAGTTCCAAATGTGTGTGGGTAGAATATATATCTCACGGGGGTAAAATTGAAAAAAGTTGAAAAATTGTTTTTTTTGGACTTAGTCATTTTTCCGGCGTTTATCAGACTTTCAGATAGGGGAAATGTCAGTGAGCGTTCCGATTTCAGTTCCAGAGCGATTCGCCCAATGAGTCCTTGATATTTAGTCGTTTTCAGACAATTTTCTGGATATTTGAAAATTTCACTTTTTTGTGACAATATCCACTAAATGAGGGAATAATATGTGTAAGGGTACCCCAGGAGAGTTCCAAATGTGTTTGGGTAGAATATATATCCTACAGGGGTAACACTGAAAAAAGTTTAAAAAAAATTTTTTTGGACTTAGTCATTTTTCCGGCGTTCATCAGAATTTCAGATAGGGGATATGTCAGTGAGCGTTCCGATTTCAGTTCCAGAGCGATTCGCCCAATGAGTCCTTGATATTTAGTCGTTTTCAGACAATTTTCAGGATATTTGAAAATTTCACTTTTTTGTGAAAATATCCACTAAATGAGGGAATAATATGTGTGAGGGTACCCCAGGAGAGTTCCAAATGTGTGTGGGTAGAATATATATCCTACGGGGGTAAAATTGAAAAAAGTTGAAAAAATTATTTTTGGACTTAGTCATTTTTCCGGCGTTTATCAGACTTTCAGAGAGGGGAAATGTCAATGAGCGTTCCGATTTCAGTTCCAGAGCGATTCGCCCAATGAGTCATTGATATTTAGTCGTTTTCAGCCAATATTTTGGATTTTTGAAAATTTCACTTGTGACAATATCCACTAAATGAGGGAATAATATGTGTGAGGGTACCCCAGGAGAGTTCCAAATGTGTGTGGGTAGAATATATATCCTACAGCGGTAAAACTGAAAAAAGTTGAAAAAATTTTTTTTTGGACTTAGTCATTTTTCCGGCGCTTATCAGACTTTCAGATAGGGGATATGTCAGTGAGCGTTCCGATTTCAGTTCCAGAGCGATTCACTCAATGAGTCCATGAGATTTAGTCGTTTTCAGCCAATTTTCTGGATATTTGAAAATTTCACTTTTTTGTGAAAATATCCACTAAATGAGGGAATAATATGTGTGAGGGTACCCCAGGAGAGTTCCAAATGTGTGTGGGTAGAATATATATCCCACGGGGGTAAAATTGAAAAAAGTTGAAAAATTGTTTATTTTGGACTTAGTCATTTTTCCGGCGTTTATCAGACTTTCAGATAGGGGAAATGTCAGTGAGCATTCCGATTTCAGTTCCAGAGCGATTCGCCCAATGAGTCCTTGATATTTAGTCGTTTTCAGACAATTTTCAGGATATTTGAAAATTTTACTTTTTTGTGAAAATATCCACTAAATGAGGGAATAATATGTGTGAGGGTACCCCAGGAGAGTTCCAAATGTGTGTGGGTAGAATATATATCCTACGGGGGTAAAATTGAAAAAAGTTGAAAAAATTATTTTTGGACTTAGTCATATTTCCGGCGTTTATCAGACTTTCAGAGAGGGGAAATGTCAATGAGCGTTCCGATTTCAGTTCCAGAGCGATTCGCCCAATGAGTCATTGATATTTAGTCGTTTTCAGCCAATATTTTGGATTTTTGAAAATTTCACTTTCTTGTGACAATATCCACTAAATGAGGGAATAATATTTGTGAGGGTACCCCAGGAGAGTTCCAAATGTGTGTCGGTAGAATATATATCCTACAGGGGTAAAACTGAAAAAAGTTGAAAAAAATTTTTTTTGGACTTAGTCATTTTTCCGGCGTTTATCAGACTTTCAGATAGGGGAAATGTCAGTGAGCGTTCCGATTTCAGTTCCAGAGCGATTCGCCCAATGAGACATTGATATTTAGTCGTTTTCAGCCAATATTTTGGATTTTTGAAAATTTCACTTTCTTGTGACAATATCCACTAAATGAGGGAATAATATGTGTGAGGGTACCCCAGGAGAGTTCCAAATGTGTGTAGGTAGAATATATATCCTACAGGGGTAAAACTGAAAAAAGTTGAAAAAAATTTTTTTTGGACTTAGTCATTTTTCCGGCGCTTATCAGACTTTCAGATAGGGGATATGTCAGTGAGCGTTCCGATTTCAGTTCCAGAGCGATTCGCCCAATGAGTCCTTGATATTTAGTCGTTTTCAGACAATTTTCTGGATATTTGAAAATTTTACTTTTTTGTGAAAATATCCACTAAATGAGGGAATAATATGTGTGAGGGTACCCCAGGAGAGTTCCAAATGTGTGTGGGTAGAATATATATCCTACAGGGGTAACACTGAATAAAGTTGAAAAAAAATTTTTTTGGACTTAGTCATTTTTCTGGCGTTTATCAGACTTTCAGATAGGGGATATGTCAGAGAGCGTTCCGATTTCCGTTCCAGAGCGATTCGCCCAATGAGTCCTTGATATTTAGTCGTTTTCAGACAATTTTCTGGATATTTGAATATTTCACTTTTTTGTGAAAATATCCACTAAATGAGGGAATAATATGTGTGAGGGTACCCCAGGAGAGTTCCAAATGTGTGTGGGTAGAATATATATCCTACGGGGGTAAAATTGAAAAAAGTTGAAAAAATTATTTTTGGACTTAGTCATTTTTCCGGCGTTTATCAGACTTTCAGATAGGGGAAATGTCAGTGAGCGTTCCGATTTCAGTTCCAGAGCGATTCGCCCAATGAGTCCTTGATATTTAGTCGTTTTCAGACAATTTTCTGGATATTTGAAAATTTCACTTTTTTGTGACAATATCCACTAAATGAGGGAATAATTTGTGTGAGGGTACCCCAGGAGAGTTCCAAATGTGTGTGGGTAGAATATATATCCTAAAGGGGTAACATTGAAAAAAGTTGAAAAAAAATGTTTTTGGACTTAGTCATTTTTCCGGCGTTTATCAGACTTTCAGATAGGGGATATGTCAGTGAGCGTTCCGATTTCAGTTCCAGAGCGATTCGCCCAATGAGTCCTTGATATTTAGTCGTTTTCAGACAATTTTCTGGATATTTGAAAATTTCACTTTTTTGTGAAAATATCCACTAAATGAGGGAATAATATGTGTAAGGGTACCCCAGGAGAGTTCCAAATGTGTGTGGGTAGAGTATATATCCTACAGGGGTAACACTGAAAAAAGTTGAAAAAAAATTTTTTTGGACTTAGTCATTTTTCCGGCGTTTATCAGACGTTCAGATAGGGGATATGTCAGTGAGTGTTCCGATTTCAGTTCCAGAGCGATTCGCCCAATGAGTCCTTGATATTTAGTCGTTTTCAGACAATTTTCTGGATATTTGAAAATTTCACTTTTTTGTGAAAATATCCACTAAATGAGGGAATAATATGTGTGAGGGTAACGCAGGAGAGTTCCAAATGTGTGTGGGTAGAATATATATCCTACGGGGGTAAAATTGAAAAAAGTTGAAAAAATATTTTTTGGACTTAGTCATTTTTCCGGCGTTTATCAGACTTTCAGAGAGGGGAAATGTCAATGAGCGTTCCAATTTCAGTTCCAGAGCGATTGGCCCAATGAGTCCTTGATATTTAGTCGTTTTCAGACAATATTTTGGATTTTTGAAAATTTCACTTTCTTGTGACAATATCCGCTAAATGAGGGAATAATATGTGTGAGGGTACCCCAGGAGAGTTCCACATGTGTGTGTGTAGAATATATATCCCACGGGGGTAAAATTGAAAAAAGTTGAAAAATTGTTTTTTTTGGACTTAGTCATTTTTCCGGCGTTTATCAGACTTTCAGATAGGGGATATGTCAGTGAGCGTTCCGATTTCAGTTCCAGAGCGATTCGCCCAATGAGTCCTTGATATTTAGTCGTTTTCAGACAATTTTCTGGATATTTGAAAATTTCACTTTTTTGTGAAAATATCCACTAAATGAGGGAATAATATGTGTGAGGGTACCCCAGGAGAGTTCCAAATGTGTGTGGGTAGAATATACAGTACAGACCAAAAGTTTGGACACACCTTCTCATTTAAAGATTTTTCTGTATTTTCATGACTTTGAAAGTTGTACATTCACACTGAAGGCATCAAAACTATGAATTAACACATGTGGAATTATATACTTAACAAAAAAGTGTGAAACAACTGAAAATATGTCTTATATTCCAGGTTCTTCAAAGTAGCCACCTTTTGCTTTGATGACTGCTTTGCACACTCTTGGCATTCTCTTGATGAGCTTCAAGAGGTAGTCACCGGAAATGGTTTTCACTTCACAGGTGTGCCCTGTCAGGTTTAATAAGTGGGATTTCTTGCATTATAAATGAGGTTGGGACCATCAGTTGTGTTGTGCAGAAGTCAGGTGGATACACAGCTGATAGTCCTACTGAATAGACTGTTAGAATTTGTATTATGGCAAGAAAAAAGCAGCTAAGTAAAGAAAAACGAGTGGCCATCATTACTTTAAGAATTGAAGGTCAGTCAGTTCGAAAAATTGGGCAAACTTTGAATGTGTGCCCAAGTGCAGTTGCAAAAACCATCAAGCGCTACAAAGAAACTGGCACACATGAGGACCGCCCCAGGAAAGGAAGACCAAGAGTCACCTCTGCTTCTGAGGATAAGTTTATCCGAGTCACCAGCCTCAGAAATCACAGGTTAACAGCAACTCAGATTAGAGACCAGGTCAATGCCACACAGAGTTCTAGCAGCAGACACATCTCTTCAACCACTGTTAAGAGGAGACTTTGTGCAGCCGGCCTTCATGGTAAAATAGCTGCTAGGAAACCACTGCTATGGACAGGCAACAAGCAGAAGAGACTTGTTTGGGCTAAAGAACACAAGGAATGGACATTAGACCAGTGGAAATCTGTGCTTTGGTCTGATGAGTCCAAATTTGCGATCTTTGGTTCCAACCACCGTGTCTTTGTGCGACGCAGAAAAGGTGAACGGATGGACTCTACATGCCTGGTTCCCACCGTGAAGCATGGAGGAGGAGGTGTTATGGTGTGGGAGTGCTTTGCTGGTGACACTGTTGGGAATTTATTCAAAATTGAAGGCATACTGAACCAGCATGGCTACCACAGCATCTTGCAGCGGCATGCTATTCCATACGATTTGCGTTTAGTTGGACCATCATTTATTTTTCAACAGGACAATGACCCCAACACACACCTCCAGGCTGTGTAAGGGCTATTTGACCAAGAAGGAGAGTGATGGGGTGCTACGCCAGATGACCTGGCCTCCACAGTCACCAGACCTGAACCCAATCGAGATGGTTTGGGGTGAGCTGGACCGCAGAGTGAAGGCAAAAGGGCCAACAAGCACTAAGCATCTCTGGGAACTCCTTCAAGATTGTTGGAAGACCGTTTCCGGTGACTACCTCTTGAAGCTCATCAAGAGAATGCCAAGAGTGTGCAAAGCAGTCATCAAAGCAAAAGGTGACTACTTTGAAGAACCTAGAATATAAGACATATTTTCAGTTGTTTCACACTTTTTTGTTAAGTATATAATTCCACATGTGTTAATTCATAGTTTTGATGCCTTCAGTGTGAATGTACAATTTTCAAAGACATGAAAATGCAGAAAAATCTTTAAAATGAGAAGGTGTGTCCAAACTTTTGGTCTGTACTGTATATCCTACGGGGGTAAAATTGAAAAAAGTTGAAAAAATTATTTTTGGACTTAGTCATTTTTCCGGCGTTTATCAGACTTTCAGATAGGGGAAATGTCAATGAGCGTTCCGATTTCAGTTCCAGAGCGATTCGCCCAATGAGTCCTTGATATTTCGTCGTTTTCAGCCAATATTTTGGATTTTTGAAAATTTCACTTTCTTGTGACAATATCCAGTAAATGAGGGAATAATATGTGTGAGGGTACCCCAGGAGAGTTCCAAATGTGTGTGGGTAGAATATATATCCTACAGGGGTAAATCTGAAAAAAGTTGAAAAAAAATTTTTTTTTGACTTAGTCATTTTTCCGTCGTTTATCAGACTTTCAGATAGGGGAAATCTTAGTGAGCGTTCCGATTTCAGTTCCAGAGTGATTCGCCCAATGAGTCCTTGATATTTCGTTGTTTTCAGCCAATATTTTGAATTTTTGAAAATTTCACTTTCCTGTGACAATATCCACTAAATGAGGGAATAATATGTGTGAGGGTACCCCAGGAGAGTTCCAAATGTGTTTGGGTAGAATATATATCCTACAGGGGTAGCACTGAAAAAAGTTGAAAAAAAATTTTTTTGGACTTAGTCATTTTTCCGGCGTTCATCAGACTTTCAGATAGGGGATATGTCAGTGAGCGTTCCGATTTCAGTTCCAGAGCGATTCGCCCAATGAGTCCTTGATATTTAGTCGTTTTCAGACAATTTTCTGGATATTTGAAAATTTCACTTTTTTGTGAAAATATCCACTAAATGAGGGAATAATATGTGTGAGGGTACCCCAGGAGAGTTCCAAATGTGTGTGGGTAGAATATACAGTACAGACCAAAAGTTTGGACACACCTTCTCATTTAAAGATTTTTCTGTATTTTCATGACTTTGAAAGTTGTACATTCACACTGAAGGCATCAAAACTATGAATTAACACATGTGGAATTATATACTTAACAAAAAAGTGTGAAACAACTGAAAATATGTCTTATATTCCAGGTTCTTCAAAGTAGTCACCTTTTGCTTTGATGACTGCTTTGCACACTCTTGGCATTCTCTTGATGAGCTTCAAGAGGTAGTCACCGGAAATGGTTTTCACTTCACAGGTGTGCCCTGTCAGGTTTAATAAGTGGGATTTCTTGCATTATAAAAGAGGTTGGGACCATCAGTTGTGTTGTGCAGAAGTCAGGTGGATACACAGCTGATAGTCCTACTGAATAGACTGTTAGAATTTGTATTATGGCAAGAAAAAAGCAGCTAAGTAAAGAAAAACGAGTGGCCATCATTACTTTAAGAAATGAAGGTCAGTCAGTTCGAAAAATTGGGCAAACTTTGAATGTGTGCCCAAGTGCAGTTGCAAAAACCATCAAGCGCTACAAAGAAACTGGCACACATGAGGACCGCCCCAGGAAAGGAAGACCAAGAGTCACCTCTGCTTCTGAGGATAAGTTTATCTGAGTCACCAGCCTCAGAAATCACAGGTTAACAGCAACTCAGATTAGAGACCAGGTCAATGCCACACAGAGTTCTAGCAGCAGACACATCTCTTCAACCACTGTTAAGAGGAGACTTTGTGCAGCCGGCCTTCATGGTAAAATAGCTGCTAGGAAACCACTGCTAAGCACAGGCAACAAGCAGAAGAGACTTGTTTGGGCTAAAGAACACAAGGAATGGACATTAGACCAGTGGAAATCTGTGCTTTGGTCTGATGAGTCCAAATTTGCGATCTTTGGTTCCAACCACCGTGTCTTTGTGCGACGCAGAAAAGGTGAACGGATGGACTCTACATGCCTGGTTCCCACCGTGAAGCATGGAGGAGGAGGTGTTATGGTGTGGGAGTGCTTTGCTGGTGACACTGTTGGGAATTTATTCAAAATTGAAGGCATACTGAACCAGCATGGCTACCACAGCATCTTGCAGCGGCATGCTATTCCATCCGATTTGCGTTTAGTTGGACCATCATTTATTTTTCAACAGGACAATGACCCCAACACACACCTCCAGGCTGTGTAAGGGCTATTTGACCAAGAAGGAGAGTGATGGGGTGCTACGCCAGATGACCTGGCCTCCACAGTCACCAGACCTGAACCCAATCGAGATGGTTTGGGGTGAGCTGGACCGCAGAGTGAAGGCAAAAGGGCCAACAAGCACTAAGCATCTCTGGGAACTCCTTCAAGATTGTTGGAAGACCGTTTCCGGTGACTACCTCTTGAAGCTCATCAAGAGAATGCCAAGAGTGTGCAAAGCAGTCATCAAAGCAAAAGGTGACTACTTTGAAGAACCTAGAATATAAGACATATTTTCAGTTGTTTCACACTTTTTTGTTAAGTATATAATTCCACATGTGTTAATTCATAGTTTTGATGCCTTCAGTGTGAATGTACAATTTTCAAAGACATGAAAATGCAGAAAAATCTTTAAAATGAGAAGGTGTGTCCAAACTTTTGGTCTGTACTGTATATCCTACGGGGGTAAAATTGAAAAAAGTTGAAAAAATTATTTTTGGACTTAGTCATTTTTCCGGCGTTTATCAGACTTTCAGATAGGGGAAATGTCAATGAGCGTTCCGATTTCAGTTCCAGAGCGATTCGCCCAATGAGTCCTTGATATTTCGTCGTTTTCAGCCAATATTTTGGATTTTTGAAAATTTCACTTTCTTGTGACAATATCCAGTAAATGAGGGAATAATATGTGTGAGGGTACCCCAGGAGAGTTCCAAATGTGTGTGGGTAGAATATATATCCTACAGGGGTAAATCTGAAAAAAGTTGAAAAAAAATTTTTTTTTGACTTACTCATTTTTCCGTCGTTTATCAGACTTTCAGATAGGGGAAATCTTAGTGAGCGTTCCGATTTCAGTTCCAGAGTGATTCGCCCAATGAGTCCGTGATATTTCGTTGTTTTCAGCCAATATTTTGAATTTTTGAAAATTTCACTTTCCTGTGACAATATCCACTAAATGAGGGAATAATATGTGTGAGGGTACCCCAGGAGAGTTCCAAATGTGTTTGGGTAGAATATATATCCTACAGGGGTAACACTGAAAAAAGTTGAAAAAAAATTTTTTTGGACTTAGTCATTTTTCCGGCGTTCATCAGACTTTCAGATAGGGGATATGTCAGTGAGCGTTCCGATTTCAGTTCCAGAGCGATTCGCCCAATGAGTCCTTGATATTTAGTCGTTTTCAGACAATTTTCTGGATATTTGAAAATTTCACTTTTTTGTGAAAATATCCACTAAATGAGGGAATAATATGTGTGAGGGTACCCCAGGAGAGTTCCAAATGTGTGTGGGTAGAATATACAGTACAGACCAAAAGTTTGGACACACCTTCTCATTTAAAGATTTTTCTGTATTTTCATGACTTTGAAAGTTGTACATTCACACTGAAGGCATCAAAACTATGAATTAACACATGTGGAATTATATACTTAACAAAAAAGTGTGAAACAACTGAAAATATGTCTTATATTCCAGGTTCTTCAAAGTAGTCACCTTTTGCTTTGATGACTGCTTTGCACACTCTTGGCATTCTCTTGATGAGCTTCAAGAGGTAGTCACCGGAAATGGTTTTCACTTCACAGGTGTGCCCTGTCAGGTTTAATAAGTGGGATTTCTTGCATTATAAAAGAGGTTGGGACCATCAGTTGTGTTGTGCAGAAGTCAGGTGGATACACAGCTGATAGTCCTACTGAATAGACTGTTAGAATTTGTATTATGGCAAGAAAAAAGCAGCTAAGTAAAGAAAAACGAGTGGCCATCATTACTTTAAGAAATGAAGGTCAGTCAGTTCGAAAAATTGGGCAAACTTTGAATGTGTGCCCAAGTGCAGTTGCAAAAACCATCAAGCGCTACAAAGAAACTGGCACACATGAGGACCGCCCCAGGAAAGGAAGACCAAGAGTCACCTCTGCTTCTGAGGATAAGTTTATCTGAGTCACCAGCCTCAGAAATCACAGGTTAACAGCAACTCAGATTAGAGACCAGGTCAATGCCACACAGAGTTCTAGCAGCAGACACATCTCTTCAACCACTGTTAAGAGGAGACTTTGTGCAGCCGGCCTTCATGGTAAAATAGCTGCTAGGAAACCACTGCTAAGCACAGGCAACAAGCAGAAGAGACTTGTTTGGGCTAAAGAACACAAGGAATGGACATTAGACCAGTGGAAATCTGTGCTTTGGTCTGATGAGTCCAAATTTGAGATCTTTGGTTCCAACCACCGTGTCTTTGTGCGACGCAGAAAAGGTGAACGGATGGACTCTACATGCCTGGTTCCCACCGTGAAGCATGGAGGAGGAGGTGTGATGGTGTGGGAGTGCTTTGATGGTGACACTGCTGGGAATTTATTCAAAATTGAAGGCATACTGAACCAGCATGGCTACCACAGCATCTTGCAGCGGCATGCTATTCCATCCGATTTGCATTTAGTTGGACCATCATTTATTTTTCAACAGGACAATGACCCCAACACACACCTCCAGGCTGTGTAAGGGCTATTTGACCAAGAAGGAGAGTGATGGGGTGCTACGCCAGATGACCTGGCCTCCACAGTCACCAGACCTGAACCCAATCGAGATGGTTTGGGGTGAGCTGGACCGCAGAGTGAAGGCAAAAGGGCCAACAAGCACTAAGCATCTCTGGGAACTCCTTCAAGATTGTTGGAAGACCATTTCCGGTGACTACTTCTTGAAGCTCATCAAGAGAATGCCAAGAGTGTGCAAAGCAGTCATCAAAGCAAAAGGTGACTACTTTGAAGAAAATAGAATATAAGACATATTTTCAGTTGTTTCACACTTTTTTGTTAAGTATATAATTCCACATGTGTTAATTCATAGTTTTGATGCCTTCAGTGTGAATGTACAATTTTCAAAGAGATGAAAATGCAGAAAAATCTTTAAAATGAGAAGGTGTGTCCAAACTTTTGGTCTGTACTGTATATCCCACGGGGGTAAAACTGAAAAAAGTTGAAAAAACTTTTTTTTGGACTTAGTCATTTTTCCGTCGTTTATCAGACTTTCAGATAGGGGAAATGTTAGTGAGCGTCCGGATTTCAGTTCCAGAGCGATTCGCCCAATGAGTCCTTGATATTTAGCCGTTTTCAGCCAATATTTTGGATTTTTGAAAATTTCACTTTCTTGTGACAATATCCACTGAATGAGGGAATAATATGTGTGAGGGTACCCCAGGAGAGTTCCAAATGTGTGTGGGTAGAATATATATCCCATGGGGGTAAAATTGAAAAAAGTTGAAAAAATTTTTTTTTGGGGACTTAGTCATTTTTCCGGCGTTTATCAGACTTTCAGATAGGGGAAATGTCAGTTAGCGTTCCGATTTCAGTTCCAGAGCGATTCGCCCAATGAGTCCTTGATATTTACTCGTTTTCAGCCAATTTTCTGAAGTTTTGAAAATTTCACTTTTTTGTGAAAATATCCACTAAATGAGGGAATAATATGTGTGAGGGTACCCCAGGAGAGTTCCAAATGTGTGTGGGTAGAATATATATCCTACGGGGGTAAAATTGAAAAAAATTTTTTTTGGAGTTAGTCATTTTTCCGCCGTTTATCAGACTTTCAGAGAGGGGAAATGTCAATGAGCTTTCCGATTTCAGTTCCAGAGTGATTCGCCCAATGAGTCCTTGATATTTCGTCGTTTTCAGCCAATATTTTGGATTTTTGAAAATTTCACTTTCTTGTGACAATATCCACTAAATGAGGGAATAATATGTGTGAGGGTACCCCAGGAGAGTTCCAAATGTGAGTGGGTAGAATATATATGCCACGGGGGTAAAATTGAAAAAAGTTGAAAAAATTTTTTTTTGTACTTAGTCATATTTCCGGCGTTTATCAGACTTTCAGATAGGGGAAATGTTATTGAGCGTTCCGATTTCAGTTCCAGAGCGAATCGCCCAAAGAGTCCTTGATATTTAGTCGTTTTCAGCCAATTTTCTGTATATTTGAAAATTTCACTTTTTTTGTGAAAATATCCACTAAATAAGGGATTAATATGTGTGAGGGTACCCCAGGAGAGTTCCAAATGTGTGTGGGTAGAATATATATCCCAGGGGGGCAAAATTGAAAAAAGTTGAAATTAATTTTTTTTTGGACTTAGTCACTTTTCCGGTGTTTATCAGACTTTCAGATAGGGCAAATGTCAGTGAGCGTTCCGATTTCAGTTCCAGAGCGATTTGCCCAATGAGTCCTAGATATTTAGTCGTTTTCAGCCAATATTTTGGATTTTTGAAAATGTCACTTTTTTGTGAAAATATACACTAAATGAGGGAATAATATGTGTGAGGGTACACCAGGAGAGTTCCAAATGTGTGTGGGTAGAATATATATCCCACGGGGGTAAAATTGAAAAAAGTTAAAAAAAATATTTTTTTGGACTTATTCATTTTTCCTGCGTTTATCAGACTATCAGATAGGGGAAATGTCAGTGAGCATTCCGATTTCAGCTCCAGAGCGATTCGCCCAATGAGTCCTTGATATTTAGTCGTTTTCAGCCAATATTTTGGATTTTTGAAAATTTCACTTTTTTGTGAAAATATACACTAAATGAGGGAATAATATGTGTGAGGGTACCCCAGGAGAGTTCCAAATGTGTGTGGGTACAATATATATCCCACGGGGGTAAAATTGAAAAAAGTTGAAAAAAAATTTTTTTTGGACTTATTCATTTTTCCGGCGTTTATCAGACTTTCAGATAGGGCAGTGAGCGTTCCGATTTCAGTTACAGAGCGATTCGCCCAATGAGTCTTTGATATTTAGTCGTTTTCAGCCAATATTTTGGATTTATGAAAATTTCACTTTCTTGTAAAAATATCCACTAAATGAGGGAATAATATGTGTGAGGGTACCCCAGTAGAGTTCCGAATGTGTGTGGGTAGAATATATGTCCCATGGGGGCAAAATTGAAAAAAATTAAAAAATATATTTTTTAGGACTTATTCATTTTTCCGGCGTTTATCAGACTTTCAGATACGGGAAATGTCAGTGAGTGTTCCGATTTCATCTCCAGAGCGATTCGCCCAATGAGTCCTTGATATTTAGTCGTTTTCAGCCAATATTTTGGATTTTTGAAAATTTCATTTTTTTGTGACAATATACAGTAAATGAGGGAATAATATGTGTGAGGGTACCCCAGTAGAGTTCCGAATGTGTGTGGGTAGAATATATGTCCCATGGGGGCAAAATTGAAAAAAATTAAAAAATATATTTTTTTGGACTTATTCATTTTTCCGGCGTTTATCAGACTTTCAGATAGGGCAAATGTCAGTGAGCGTTCCGATTTCAGTTCCAGAGCGATTCGCCCAATGAGTCCTTGATATTTAGTCGCTTTCAGCCAATTTTCTGGATTTTTGAAAATTTCACTTTTTTGTGAAAATATCCACTAAATAAGGGAATAATATGTGTGAGGGTACCCCAGTAGAGTTCCAAATGTGTGTGGGTAGAATATATATCCCACGGAGGTAAAATTGAAAAAAGTTGAAAAAAATTTTTTTTGTACTTAGTCATTTTTCCGGCGTTTATCAGACTTTCAGATAGGGGAAATGTCAGTGAGCATTCCGATTTCAGTTCCAGACCGATGCGCCCAATGAGTCCTTGATATTTAGTCGTTTTCAGCCAATATTTTGGATTTTTGAAAATTTCACTTTTTTTGTGAAAATATCCACTAAATGAGGGATTAATATGTGTGAGGGTACCCCAGGAGAGTTCCAAATGTGTGTGGGTAGAATATATATCCCACGGGGGTAAAATAGAAAAAAGTTGAAAACATTTTTTTTTTGGACTTAGTCATTTTTCCGCCGTTTATCAGACTTTCAGATAGGGGAAATGTCAGTGAGTGTTCCGATTTCAGTTCCAGAGCGATTCGCTCAATGAGTCCTTGATATTTAGTCGTTTTCAGCCAATTTTCTGGATATTTGAAAATTTCACTTTTTTGTGAAAATATCCACTAAATGAGGGAATAATATGTGTGAGGGTACCCCAGGAGAGTTCCAAATGTGTGTGGGTAGAAGATATATCCTACGGGGGTAAAATTGAAAAAAGTTGAAAAAATTTTTTTTTGGAGTTAGTCATTTTTCCGGCGTTTATCAGACTTTCAGATAGGGGAAATGTCAGTGAGCATTCCGATTTCAGTTCCAGAGCGAATCGCCCAATGAGTCCTTGATATTTAGTCGTTTTCAGCCAATTTTCTGAAGTTTTGAAAATTTCACTTTTTTGTGAAAATATCCACTAAATGAGGGAACAATATGTGTGAGGGTACCCCAGAAGAGTTCCAAATGTGTGTGGGTAGAATATATATCCCACGGGGGTAAAATTGAAAAAAGTTGAAAAATTGTTTTTTTTGGACTTAGTCATTTCTCCGGCGTTTATCAGACTTTCAAATAGGGGAAATGTCAATAAGCGTTCCGATTTCAGTTCCAGAGCGATTCGCCCAATGAGTCTTTGATATTTAGTCGTTTTCAGACAATTTTCTGGATATTTGAAAATTTCACTTTTTTGTGAAAATATCCACTAAATGAGGGAATAATATGTGTGATGGTACCCCAGGAGAGTTCCACATGTGTGTGGGTAGAATATATATCCCACGGGGGTAAAATTGGAAAAAGTTTAAAAAAAATTTTTTTTTGACTTAGTCATTTTTCCATAGTTTATCAGACTTTCAGATAGGACAAATGTCAGTGGGCATTCCGATTTCAGTTCCAGAGCGATTCGCCCAATGAGTCCTTGATATTTCGTCGTTTTCAGCCAATATTTTGGATTTTTGAAAATTTCACTTTCTTGTGACAATATCCACTAAATGAGGGAATAATATGTGTGAGGGTACCCCAGGAGAGTTCCAAATGTGTGTGGGTAGAATATATATCCCACGGGGGTAAAATTGAAAAAAGTTGAAAAACATTTTTTTTTGGACTTAGTCATTTTTCAGGCGTTTATCAGACTTTCAGATAGGGGAAATGTCAGTGAGCGTTCCGATTTCAGTTCCAGAGCGATTCCCTCAATGAGTCCTTGATATTTAGTCGTTTTCAGCCAATTTTCTGGATATTTGAAAATTTCACTTTTTTGTATAAATATCCACTAAATGAGGGAATAATATGTGTGAGGGTACCCCAGGAGAGTTCCAAATGTGTGTGGGTAGAATATATATCCTACGGGGGTAAAATAGAAAAAAGTTGAAAAAATATTTTTTTGGACTTAGTCTTTTTTCCGGCGTTTATCAGACTTTTAGATAAAGCAAATGTAAGTGAGTGTTCCGATTTCAGTTCCAGAGCGATTCGCCCAATGAGTCCTTGATATCTCGTCGTTTTCAGCCAATATTTTGGATTTTTGAAAATTTCACTTTCTTGTGACAATATCCACTAAATGAGGGAATAATATGTGTGAGGGTACCCCAGGAGAGTTCCAAATGTGTGTGGGTAAAATATATATCCCATGGGGGCAAAATTGAAAAAAGTTTAAAAAAATATTTTTTTGGACTTATTCATTTTTCCGGCGTTTATCAGACTTTCAGATAGAGCAAATGTCAGTGAGTGTTCTGATTTCAGTTCCAGAGCGATTCGCCCAATGACTCCTTGATATTTCGTCGTTTTCAGCCAATTTTCTAAATTTTTTAAAATTTCACTTTTTTGTGAAAATATCCACTAAATGATCGAATAATATGTGTGAGGGTACCCCAGGAGAGTTCCAAATGTGTGTGTCTAGAATATATATCCCACGGGGGTAAAATTGAAAAAAGTTTAAAAAATTTTTTTTGTCGGACTTAGTCATTTTTCCGGCGTTTGTCAGACTTTCAGATAGGGGAAATGTCAGTGAGCGTTCCAATTTCAGTTCCAGAGCGATTCGCCCAATGAGTCCTTGATATTTAGTCATTTTCAGACAATTTTCTGGATTTTTGAAAATTTCACTTTTTTGTGAAAATATCCACTAAATGAGGGAATAATATGTGTGAGGGCACCCCAGGAGAGTTCCAAATGTGTGTGGGAAGAATATATATCCCACGGGGGTAAAATTGAAAAAAGTAGAAAAATTTTTTTTTGGACTCAATTATTTTTCCGGTGTTTATCAGACTTTCAGATATGGCAAATGTCAGGTAGCGTTCCGATTTCAGTTCCAGAGCGATTCGCCCAATGAGTCCTTGATATTTAGTAGTTTCCTGCCGATATTTTGGATTTTTGAAAATTTCACTTTCTTGTGACAATATCCACTAAATGAGGGAATAATATGTGTGAGGGTACCCCAGGAGAGTTCCAAATGTGTGTGTCTAGAATATATATCCCACGGGGGTAAAATTTAAAAAAGTTGCAAAAAAATTTTTTTGTGGACTTCGTCATTTTTCCGGCGTTTATCAGACTTTCAGATAGGGGAAATGTCAGTGAGCGTTCCAATTTCAGTTCCAGAGCGATTCGCCCAATGAGTCCTTGATTTTAGTCATTTTCAGACAATTTTCTGGATTTTTGAAAATTTCACTTTTTTGTGAAAATATCCACTAAATGAGGGAATAATATGTGTGAGGGCACCCCAGGAGAGTTCCAAATGTGTGTGGGTAGAATATATATCCCACGGGGGTAAAATTGAAAAAAGTAGAACATTTTTTTTTTGGACTCAATTATTTTTCCGGTGTTTATCATACTTTCAGATATGGCAAATGTCAGTGAGCGTTCCGATTTCAGCTCCAGAGCGATTCGCCCAATGAGTCCTTGATATTTAGTCGTTTTCAGCCAATATTTTGGATTTTTGAAAATTTCACTTTCTTGTGACAATATCCACTAAATGAGGGAATAATATGTGTGAGGGTACCCCAGGTGAGTTCCAAATGTGTGTGGGTAGAAAATATATCCCACGGGGGTAAAATTGAAAAAAGTTTAAAAAAATTTTTTTTTGGACTTAGTCATTTTTCCGGCATTTATCAGACTTTAAGATAGGGCAAATGTCAGTGAGCGTTCTGATTTCAGATCCAGAGCGATTCCCCCAATGAGACCTTGATATTTAGTCGTTTTCAGGCAATTTTCTGGATTTTTGAAAATTTCACTTTTTTGTCAAGATATCCACTAAATGAGGGAATAATTTGTGTGAGGGTACCCCAGGAGAGTTCCAAATGTGTGTGGGTAGAATATATACCCCACGGGGGTAAAATTGAAAAAAGTTGAAAAAATTTTTTTTTGGACTTAGTCATTTTTCTGGCGTTTATCAGACTTTCAGATAGAGGAAATGTCAGTGAGCGTTCCGATTTCAATTCTAGAGCTATTTGCCCAATGAGTCCTTGATATTTAGTAGTTTTCAGCCAATTTTCTGGATTTTTGAAAATTTCACTTTTTCGTGAAAATATCCACTAAATGAGGGAATAATATGTGTGAGGGCACCCCAGGAGAGTTCCAAATGTGTGTGGGTAGAATATATATCCCACGGGGGTAAAATTGAAAAAAGTTGAAAAATTTTTATTTGGACTTAATCATTTTTCCGGCGTTTATCAGACTTTCAGATAGGGCAAGTGTCAGTGAGCGTTCCGATTTCAGTTCCAGAGCGATTCGCCCAATGAGTCCTTGAAATTTAGTCGTTTTCATTCAATTTTCTGAATTTTTGAAAATTTTAATTTTTTTTTGTGAAAATATCCACTAAATGAGGGAATAATATGTGTGAGGGTACCCCAGGAGAGTTCCAAATGTGTGTGGGTAGAATATATATCCCACGGGGGTAAAATTGAAAAAAGTTGAAAAAATTTTTTTTTTGGAGTTAGTCATTTTTCCGCCGTTTATCAGACTTTCAGATAGGGCAAATGTCAGTGAGCATTCTGATTTCAGTTCCAGAGCGATTCGCCCAATGAGTCCTTGATATTTAGTCGTTTTCAGACAATTTTCTGGATTTTTGAAAATTTCACTTTTTTGTGAAAATATCCACTAAATGAGGGAATAATATGTGTGAGGGCACCCCAGGAGAGTTCCAAATGTGTGTGGGTAGAATATATATCCCACGGGGTAAAATTGAAAAAAGTTGAAAAATTTTTTTTTGGACTTAGTCATTTTTCCGTCTTTTATCAGACTTTCAGATAGGGGAAATGTCAGTGAGCGTTCCGATTTCAGTTCCAGAGCGAATCACCCAATGAGTCCTTGATATTTAGTCGTTTTCAGCCAATATTTTGGATTTTTGAAAATTTCATTTTTTTGCGAAAATATCCACTAAATGAGGGAATAATATGTGTGAGGGCACCCCAGGAGAGTTCCAAATGTGTGTGGGTAGAATATATATCCCACGGGGGTAAAATTGAAAAAAGTTGAAAAATGTTTTTTTGGACTTAATCATTTTTCCGGCGTTTATCAGACTTTCAGATAGGGGAAATGTCAGTGAGCGTTCTGATTTCAGTTCCAGAGCGATTCTCCCAATGAGTCCTTGATATTTAGTCGTTTTCAGCCAATTTTCTGAATTTTTGAAAATTTCACTTTTTTTGTGAAAATATCCACTAAATGATTGAATAATATGTGTGAGGGTACCCCAGGAGAGTTCCAAATGTGTGTGGGTAGAATATGTATCCGACGGGGGTAAAATTGAAAAGAGTTGAAAACATTTTTTTTTTGGACTTAGTCATTCTTCCGGCGTTTATCAGACTTTCAGATAGGGGAAATGTCAGTGAGCGTTCCGATTTCAGTTCCAGAGCGATTCGCCCAATGAGTCCTTGATTCGTGTTGAGCCACCCCCGTAGTGTTCGAGTTCGGTTCGGTTCGTCGAACACCCGTGTGTTCGCCGAACTGTTCGTCGAACTGTTCGTCGAACACCTTCGAACACCGTTAAAACCAATGGCAGGCAAACAAAAACACATAGAAACACATAGAAAACACCTTCAAAGGTGTCCAAAAGCTGACAAACTGCTCAGAAGACACAACTAACACATGGAAAAGTGACAAGTACATATAGTCATGCGAAAAGAAAAGAGGTGGAGGAGTAAAAGGAGGGGGAGACACAGATATAGGCATGTCATGCCCTTCTAAAATCCAAAAAGTGAGAAGCCGAGACGGCCAGTCCGCTCCTGCCCGTGCCACCTCCGTGTCGCCGGGTTTGTGCCAGAGCCGCGGTGAACCCTGACGGCCAGCCCCCCTCTCCCAATACTTGTGCCTGTCCGCTGGTGGGTCGAGAGAGCCCCCCTGTGGTGGAGGCAGCTCTAAGCTTTTTAATTTAAATTGTCCCTCTAATTTGAATGAATACACTTTAAATCCATTTACAAGGATCTATTGGAGGGCAAGTCTCATGCCAGCAGCCGCGTAATTCCAGCTCCAGTAGCGTCCACTAAAGCTGCTGCAGTTAAAAAGCTTTTATAAGGATCGAGCTCGGCTGTCCACCGCAAGGCATCCTAGTGCCAGTCCCAGCCCCTATGCCTTGGGGTGCCTCCTGATGCTCTTCACTAAGTATCCCGTGGTCCCGAAGCATTTCCTTTGAAAAAATTAAGTGTCCAAACTACAGGTGGTGTAGCTTGCTTAACAGCCGGGATAATCCGCTGACTAGCAGACACTGCTACTAGGCACAAAGTATTTCCTGGGCTAGATGCAGTTAAAAATTTGTAAGTAGATACTCTCGTTGGATGCTGAGAAAGCATTCCATAGAGTCTCCTGGCACGCCATATATGATTCTCTTAAAAAGCTTGGGGTAGGGGTCTAGGGGACCCTTTTATAGCCAAAATCACGGCCCTGTATCACAATACGTCACCTAGGCTGAAGATAAATGGAACTGTAGCACCGAGGGCTCGGTTGCTACAGACGTATTGCACCTCACCCAGAGGTGTGATATCTCACTCTCAGATAAGGATGGAGTGTGGATCAGGACCCGACACCTGCATGCATTACACCACATTGCCGTGGGGCAGGGCGACCAATATGCCCCTGAGATGGGCACGACAGTCCCTGGAGTGGGGGGAGGGAACACTGAGGAAGGGGAACCCTGCAGTGCAGGAGCAGGGAGGAAGCAGTTCCTGGGTGCATTGAGAAGGGAGTATAAAAGGTGGGCACCATCTTAGTTCAGTGCAGAGAAGTCTGAGCAGAAGTGGCAGGGAGCAGGAGCTCTGCATGAGCTCTGCTCCGGAGGCGGGCCTAGTAACAGAGGCCCAGGCCTGCAAGAGGGAGAAGGAAGGAAGAGGAGCGGAGAAGGCTCCAGGAACGAGGAATGAAGGGATCCCAGGGGTGCGGACGGGCGAGTCGCCACCGCACGCCCGAATCCACCTGCGTGGAGGGGTCAGGCCAAAGGGGGAGACCGGTCCCCGAACTAGTGGAGGCAGGAAACGACCCTCAGCTAGAAACCGGAGGCTCTGACATTTTATGTGGCGCAGCCCCTTGCTCCACCCGCTAGGAAGGCACCACATAGGGTCAGGGAAACTGGCGCCAAGTTTACCAAGAGGAGGCCCGAGGCAGCCGGACAGAAGTGTTGGTAAGAAAGGCCAGACAAAGGACACACAAAGGGGGTCCTGTGAAGCGCTCCAAAGTTATCTGGGAGTTGTCTGAGCCCCTCACCTGGTGAGCACAGTACGACGTGGGCAGCCGTTACCTGCAGACGTGGTCTGGATAATAAGAACTGTGAGTAAAGGCCCTGAACTGCATCACTGACTCCGTGTCGTTACTGCTGCTGCCCTGCACCATCACCCCCATCCTCCGCATACACTGCCCTGAGGCTATACTCCTCCCGTGGGGAGTTATGCTACGCTCTGCTGCACCCACAACACCAGCCTTAGCGGTCTGCCCTGTAGCGGCGGTTCACTCTGACCGCAATCCACGGGTGGCGTAGTCGGACATTTAAACATCAAAACCACATAAATAGTTCCGCCACTGGTTTGACCGCCCTGAGCCACGGAACCGGATCGCCGCCACGAAGACTACAACCACCAGCATCCACCAAAAAGGGTCCGGCTCCGGGTGTCCCAAGGCCCAGGGGGTGCGTCAGAACATTTTCATCACCTTTCACAATCACCAATGGGACAAGGCAGGGATGTCCTCTGTCCCCTCTCTTATACATCCTAGTGACGGAGCACCTGCTCTCATCAATTCGCCATAACCCCAATATTAGGTGGATTGAGGTGGGAGGCACCGAGTACAAGTGCTCTCTATTTGCTGATGATGTCCTAGTATATATCACTCAATCACATATATCCATCCCTGCTGTTATGGCTGAAATAGATCACTTTGTTACATGGTAAAATTTTAAAATCAATGCAGCGAAGTCTGAGGCCCTCGATGTCTCCCTCCCTAAATCCATATAGGATTCCATCCAGTCCAACTTTCCCTTTGCCTGGCCCTCACAGGGTATCAAATACTTAGGAATTCCTATTCATAGAGACCTCTCCCATCTATGTTATCTTAATTTTGGGCCCTTTATTGAACAATTCCATACAGACCACGGTTGGCAAGTTAGAACTGTAAGATTCACTACGTGAACCACTGGTGTTTTGTGGAAAAGCACATGTACACCGCGTTCCAAATTATTATGCAAAAAGTGTTTAGGAGTGATAAGGGAAGAATTTGTTTGTTTGTCAGTTAAACTCATTGATGGTGATGTATGTCAGGGCTCTTTATATCACTGTAAGCAATTGCAGACACCTGTGCTAATTAGTTTGGCAGGTGTGTCCAATGAAAGGCAAGACTACTTAAGAAGGCTCTCTCACATTATTAAGCAGCCTACATTTTCTGCCAAAATGGGAAAGAAAAAGGATGTGTCGGCTGCTGAGAAGCAACAAATTGTGGAGTGTTTAGGTCAAGGCATGACTACAATCAACATTGTGCGATGATCAGGATGAAGTGTCTTGGCAATCAAGAAGTATGTAGCTGATTCACAGTACACACGTGTGCGTGCTGATAAGGGCAAATTGAGGACTCTTTCCTACAGGCAATTACGTCAGGTTGAAAGAGCAGCGGCAAAAAAGCCTTGTCATAGCAGCAGACAAGTTTTTGAAGCTGCTTGTGCCTCCAACGTCCCCCGAACAACAAGATGCAGGGTCCTTCAGAGGTTTGCAGCTGTGCATACGCCATCCTGTCGACCTCCTCTATCCACTTCACACAAGCAGAAACGGCTCCAGTGGGCCAAACATTACATGAAGACTGATTTCAAAACTGTTTTGTTCACGGATGAGTGCCGTGCAGCGCTCGATGGTCCAGATGAATGGAGTGGAGGATGGCTGGTTGATGGACACCCCACGCAAACACGGCTACAGCGCCAACAAGGAGGAGGTGGAGTAATGTTTTGGGCTGGAATCATGGGGAGAGAGATTGTCGGCCCCTTTAGGATCCCTGAAGGCGCTAAAGATGAACTCCATAATGTATGTGGATTTTCTCAAACAGCACTTCCTGCCATGGTTCAAGAAGAAGAACCGTGTATTTCACAGCAAGATCATTTTTCTGCATGATAATGCACCATCTCATGCTGCACATAAAACATCTGCATCTCTGGCTGATATGGGCATAAAAGGGGACAAACTTATGGTGTGACCCCCATGCTCCCCTGACCTCTACCCCATTCAGAACCTTTGGAGCATCATTAAAAGGAGTGTCTATGATGGCGGGAGGCAGTTCACATCTAAGCAACAGCTCTGGGAGGGTATTCTGTCCTCATGCAAAACAATTGAAGCAGAAACCATCCAAAACCTGACAAATTCAATGGACGAGAGAGTTCAGAAGCTCCTTTCGAACAAGGGGTCCTATGTGAAAATGTAACATCACCTAGAATAAAGTTTTGAGTTGAAAACTGTTTGATTTCAGTTTCTAACAACCTGCTAATGCTTATAATTTCAAAAATGACCATTTTTTTGGTCTTTATTAAAATGAAAAGGTTGATCGAAAAGTTTGGGGGATCTAAGAGTGTGGCAACCCAGTAGTCATGATTACTTCGAATTCTGACAATATGAGGGTCATGCTGCAGGTAGTGCAGCAAGAAGGCACTTATGTGTCTTGCGCATCTCGGAGCCCCAAAATAATTTTCCGGGCTAGATGCAGCTAAAAATTATTTTTAATTTTAAATCTGGTGAAGCTTATTATAGATGGCCTAATAGGATCAGTGCTGCACACTGCTACAAAGCCCAAATTATTTTCCAGTCAAGATACAGATAAACATGATTAGTAATTTGAAAGCTTAAAACGGTTGGTAGGGTGATTTTAACCAATCATCAAGCTTTTACTCTCCCCAGGATGACACAGGGGTAGAAAAGTGGTTTCGGATCCATGATTTGTTCATCTTTATGAACGTGAGTCTGTCTACATTATCAGTGGAGAGCCGCGTGCGCTTATCTGTCAGCACACCACCAGCAGCGCTGAACACACGTTCAGACAGAACGCTGGCTGCGGGGCATGACAAGATCTCCAAGGCGTAAGTGGCTAGCTCCGGCCATTTATCCAGATTGGAAGCCCAAAAAGAGCTTCCAGTGACACAGTCGTGGCTTCAATGTTTACTTGGAGATACTCCTGTACCATCGTCTCTAGGCGTTGACTATGTGTCAGACTTCTTGTCTCCTGTGGCCCTGCAAAGGATGGGCTAAAAAAGTGGTGAAATGATTCCGCAAAATTGATGTTACCAGCAGATACTGTGGTTCTGTTACGGTTTGAGTGCTGAACACTTGACGGTCCCACGGTTGGCAAGTTGGAACTGTGAGATTCACTACGTGCACCACTGGTATTTTGTGGAAAAGCACATGTAAGATTCTGCAACAGTCTCTGCTGATACTCCTGCATGCGTGCATCCCTTTCTATGGCAGGAATAATTTCTGCAAATTTACTTTTGTACCGGGGATCTAACAGTGTGGCAACCCAGTAGTCAGGATTATTTCTAATTCTCACAATTCGAGGGTCATGTTGCAGGTAGTGCAGCAAGAAGGCACTCATGTGTGTTGCGCATCCAGGAGCACCAAGTCCGTGTTGTGTTGGTGGCGAGGTAATAATCATGCTTCCTTCCTCTGTCCTCTCCCCCCAACCTCGCACAACAGAAATGTGATCAAGGTCTCCCTCATCTGATGAGTCTTCCATCAGTTCGTCCTCCACTTCTTCCTGGGCTCCTGCACCTTCCTCACTAGTTTGGCTGCTACCATGCGCCCTGGTAAAATCATCTCCCCCACCCTCACATGCCTGCCGCCCTGGTGCTGCCGACCGTCTGGACCTTGCAGATGTTAGACCTTCCGCATACAACTCCTCCTCCTCTACTTCCTCCACCTCCTCTTGTGCCACCACCTGACTCCGAATTCTGTTTAACATGTGCTCCAGCATGTAAATCACCGGAATAGTCATGCTGATAATGGCATCATCAGCACTAAACATCTTCGTCGCCATTTCAAAACTGTGCAGAAGGGTGCATAGGTCCCTGATCTGAGACCACTCCTCCAGCGTGATTTGCCCCACCTCTGAATCTCGTTGGCCCAGGCTATACGTCAGAACGTATTGCACCAGGGCTTGTCGGTGCTGCCACAGTCGCTGCAACATGTGCAGAGTTGAATTCCACCGGGTAGGCACATCGCATTTTAGCCGGTGAAGTGGCAGGCCCAACGACTTCTGTAGAGATGTAAGTCGCTGAGCTGCGGGATGCGAACGGCGGAAGTGAGCACACAGCGACCGTGCCCTCTGCAGAAGGCCATCTAGTCTGGGATAGTGGGCTAAAAATTGCTGGACAACCAGGTTCAACACGTGAGCCTTACAAGGCACGTGTGTGACATTGCCCCGGCGAAGGGCCGCACCCAGGTTTGCAGCATTGTCGCACACGGCCTTCCCTGGTTTCAGGTCCAGTGGAGACAACCATTCATGAAATTGGTTCTCCAGAGCTGACCACAACTCCTCAGCTGTGTGACTCACATTTCCCAGACATTTCAATGTAAAAACCGCCTGATGACGTTGAGCCCTACTGCCAGCATAGTAAGGAGGTGTGCAGGATCCCTTCTGCGCAGTTAGAAAGCTTGTGGCATGACCAGACAGGCTTTGGGTGCAGGTGGAAGACCGAGAGGAGGTTGAGGAGGCAGAAGCAGTGGAGGAAAAATGACATAAAGAGGATTGACGCACAACTCGTGGGGACGGCAAGACTTGGACAGCAGCCCCTTGTCCTGCTGTCACCATAGTTACCCAGTGCCCAGTCAGCGACATGTAACGCCCCTGTCCATGCCTACTCGTCCAAGTGTCTGTGGTGAAATGCACCCTGTCACACACAGAGTTTCTCAAAGAAGCGGTGATGTTGTGTGCGACATGCTGGTGGAGCGCAGGCACACCTTTCTTTGAGAAGTAGTGCCGACTGGGCATCTGGTACTGGGGCACTGCGACGGACATAAGGTCTCGAAAATCCTCTGTGTCCACCAGGCGGAAAGGCAGCATTTCTGTAGCCAAGAGCTTGCAGATGGTGAAATTCAACCTCTTAGCTTTCTCATGGCTAGGAGGAAATGGTCTTTTACTTGTCCACATCTGAGGGACCGAGGGCTGGCTATTGTGCTTAGACGGGGTTGATAAGGGTGTCCCCGGCAAACTGCCGGTCTGTGAGGAAGATGCAGGCGGACATGTTAGGTTGCCTTGATCCAAAGGTGGTGCTATCGATGTCGGACAGCGCTCAAGACCAGCTGGTGTTACCACCTCCAAAGAAAATGATGACCTGCCAATCACGCTGGCTGTTGCGGGTAAAGAGGTGGCAGGTCTGCGCCCCAAAACAGGTGTGACTGCTGTCCCCCCAGTCACAGAGGATGAAGAGGCCGCGGATGCACAAGATATGGCAGACGGTGGTTGGCCCGGCCGGCTAGACCGCATTGTAGCACACTGAGCTTCCCACTGCAACTTATGCTTCATGTCCATGTGCCGGTTCATGCATGAAGTACTCAAACTATGTATTTTTTGGCCTCTACTTAGCTTTTGCTGACAAATGTTACAGATAACACGAGTTGGGTCATCTTTATCGATCTGAAAAAATGCCCAGGCTATGCAAGGCTTAGCACCCATGCGACCTGAAGAGCCACCACGACTTGTGGTGAGAGGCAGAGTTGTGTTTGAGGATGCAGTTGTTGACGTGCTTCCAGTACTACGTCTCTGTCCAGGAAGGCGCAACCTGACCTCATCGTCACTAGCATCTTCCTCCACCTCCTCTGCTGACCTCATCTCTTGGCTGACTGTGGGTTGACAGTAAGTGGGATCTCCGACCTCATCATCATCACCCTGTGCGTTATCACACCCGTCGTCCTCAGAGCCAACCTGTTCCTGCCCTGACAAAAAACTAAAGTTGTCGCTCCAATCAGGTATTTGAGTCTTATCATCGTCTTCCTCATTGTCTCCACCAACAGGAGTTACTGTTTGGGAATGAGGGTCTACATTATGGTCAGAACCTTCTGCGTCTGGTCCTGGATCCGACTCATAAAGATTCTGGGCATCAGTGCAGATCATTTCCTCGTCTGGATTCACAGAAGCGCTGGAGTCGACCTCTGATTCCCAGGCTATAGTATGAGTAAACAGCTCTGCAGACTCAACCATCTGTTCTACCTCATACTCAGACGGGCAGCTGGAGATTTGGGAGCTGTGAGGAAGCAAGTGCGATTTGGGTGACACCTTTGAGGACTGGAGTATTTGTGATGTTGAAGTTGATGTGGAGGAGAGCCCACTTAAAGGAGCACTTGATATCCGTTGAAGCACCTGCTGTTTTTGTGCCTCATCTGGAATTTGTAGCGATTGGCGTGGCCGTAAGAAAGGGATCTTATCACATTGTCCGCTAAAAGAAGTAGACATTTTAGTTTGGCTGGAAGATGGTCTTTCTTCTGCACCTACCCCATGGACACAACCTTTTTTCCCCTTCCCAACACGCCTATTCCCCTTTCCACCAGCAGCAGGCCTTTTTCCACTCATTTTGGTGGTTAACTAATTCACAACTCTGGAGTTGTTTGCACAAAAAAACAATGGATGGTAACCGAGCAGAGCTGAGTGGCCAAACTGTGGTATTAGGCCAAAACTATTGGCTGGGTTAGATGCAGAAAAAAATTATTTTTAATTTGCAACCTGATGGAGGTCAGTATAGATGGACTAATAGACCAAGTCCCACACACCGCTAGAAGCCCAAATATTTTTTCAGAGCTAGATGCAGAAAAAAATTATATTCAATTTGCAACCTGCTGGAGGTCAGTATAGAAGGACTAATAGAACAAGTCCCACACACTGCTAGAAGCCCAAATATTTTTTCAGAGCTAAATGAAGAAAAAAATTATTTTTAATTTGCAACCTGATGGAGGTCAGTATAGATAGACTAATAGACCAAGTCCCACACACTGCTAGAAGCCCAAATATTTTTTCAGAGCTAGATGCAGAAAAAAATTATTTTTAATTTGCAACCTGATGGAGGTCAGTATAGATGGACTAATAGACCAAGTCCCACACACTGATAGAAGCCCAAATATTTTTTCAGAGCTAGATGCAGAAAAAAATTATTTTTAATTTGCAACCTGATGGAGGTCAGTATAGATGGACTAATAGACCAAGTCCCACACACCGCTAGAAGCCCAAATATTTTTTCAGAGCTAGATGCAGAAAAAAATTATATTCAATTTGCAACCTGCTGGACGTCAGTATAGAAGGACTAATAGACCAAGTCCCACACACTGCTAGAAGCCCAAATATTTTTTCAGAGCTAAATGAAGAAAAAAAATATTTTTAATTTGCAACCTGATGGAGGTCAGTATAGATGGACTAATAGACCAAGTCCCACACACTGCTAGAAGCCCAAATATTTTTTCAGAGCTAGATGCAGAAAAAAATTATTTTTAATTTGCAACCTGATGGAGGTCAGTATAGATGGACTAATAGACCAAGTCCCACACACCGCTAGAAGCCCAAATATTTTTTCAGAGCTAGATGCAGAAAAAAATTATATTCAATTTGCAACCTGCTGGAGGTCAGTATAGAAGGACTAATAGAACAAGTCCCACACACTGCTAGAAGCCCAAATATTTTTCAGAGCTAGATGCAGAAAAAAATTATTTTTAATTTGCAACCTGATGGAGGTCAGTATAGATGGACTAATAGAACAAGTCCCACACGCTGCTAGAAGCCCAAATATTTTTTCAGAGATAAATGAAGAAAAAAATTATTTTTAATTTGCAACCTGATGGAGGTCAGTATAGATGGACTAATAGACCAAGTCCCACACACTGCTAGAAGCCCAAATATTTTTTCAGAGCTAGATGCAGAAAAAAATTATTTTTAATTTGCAACCTGATGGAGGTCAGTATAGATGGACTAATAGACCAAGTCCCACACACCGCTAGAAGCCCAAATATTTTTTCAGAGCTAGATGCAGAAAAAAATTATATTCAATTTGCAACCTGCTGGAGGTCAGTATAGAAGGACTAATAGAACAAGTCCCACACACTGCTGGAAGCCCAAATATTTTTTCAGAGCTAAATGAAGAAAAAAATTATTTTTAATTTGCAACCTGATGGAGGTCAGTATAGATAGACTAATAGACCAAGTCCCACACACTGCTAGAAGCCCAAATATTTTTTCAGAGCTAGATGCAGAAAAAAATTATTTTTAATTTGCAACCTGATGGAGGTCAGTATAGATGGACTAATAGACCAAGTCCCACACACTGCTAGAAGCCCAAATATTTTTTCAGAGCTAGATGCAGAAAAAAATTATTTTTAATTTGCAACCTGATGGAGGTCAGTATAGATGGACTAATAGACCAAGTCCCACACACCGCTAGAAGCCCAAATATTTTTTCAGAGCTAGATGCAGAAAAAAATTATATTCAATTTGCAACCTGCTGGAGGTCAGTATAGAAGGACTAATAGAACAAGTCCCACACACTGCTAGAAGCCCAAATATTTTTTCAGAGCTAAATGAAGAAAAAAATTATTTTTAATTTGCAACCTGATGGAGGTCAGTATAGATAGACTAATAGACCAAGTCCCACACACTGCTAGAAGCCCAAATATTTTTTCAGAGCTAGATGCAGAAAAAAATTATTTTTAATTTGCAACCTGATGGAGGTCAGTATAGATGGACTAATAGACCAAGTCCCACACACTGCTAGAAGCCCAAATATTTTTTCAGAGCTAGATGCAGAAAAAAATTATTTTTAATTTGCAACCTGATGGAGGTCAGTATAGATGGACTAATAGACCAAGTCCCACACACCGCTAGAAGCCCAAATATTTTTTCAGAGCTAGATGCAGAAAAAAATTATATTCAATTTGCAACCTGCTGGAGGTCAGTATAGAAGGACTAATAGAACAAGTCCCACACACTGCTAGAAGCCCAAATATTTTTTCAGAGATAAATGAAGAAAAAAATTATTTTTAATTTGCAACCTGATGGAGGTCAGTATAGATGGACTAATAGACCAAGTCCCACACACTGCTAGAAGCCCAAATATTTTTTCAGAGCTAGATGCAGAAAAAAATTATTTTTAATTTGCAACCTGATGGAGGTCAGTATAGATGGACTAATAGACCAAGTCCCACACACTGCTAGAAGCCCAAATATTTTTTCAGAGCTAGATGCAGAAAAAAATTATTTTTAATTTGCAACCTGATGGAGGTCAGTATAGATGGACTAATAGACCAAGTCCCACACACCGCTAGAAGCCCAAATATTTTTTCAGAGCTAGATGCAGAAAAAAATTATATTCAATTTGCAACCTGCTGGAGGTCAGTATAGAAGGACTAATAGAACAAGTCCCACACACTGCTAGAAGCCCAAATATTTTTTCAGAGATAAATGAAGAAAAAAATTATTTTTAATTTGCAACCTGATGGAGGTCAGTATAGATGGACTAATAGACCAAGTCCCACACACTGCTAGAAGCCCAAATATTTTTTCAGAGCTAGATGCAGAAAAAAATTATTTTTAATTTGCAACCTGATGGAGGTCAGTATAGATGGACTAATAGACCAAGTCCCACACACCGCTAGAAGCCCAAATATTTTTTCAGAGCTAGATGCAGAAAAAAATTATATTCAATTTGCAACCTGCTGGAGGTCAGTATAGAAGGACTAATAGAACAAGTCCCACACACTGCTGGAAGCCCAAATATTTTTTCAGAGCTAAATGAAGAAAAAAATTATTTTTAATTTGCAACCTGATGGAGGTCAGTATAGATAGACTAATAGACCAAGTCCCACACACTGCTAGAAGCCCAAATATTTTTTCAGAGCTAGATGCAGAAAAAAATTATTTTTAATTTGCAACCTGATGGAGGTCAGTATAGATGGACTAATAGACCAAGTCCCACACACTGCTAGAAGCCCAAATATTTTTTCAGAGCTAGATGCAGAAAAAAATTATTTTTAATTTGCAACCTGATGGAGGTCAGTATAGATGGACTAATAGACCAAGTCCCACACACCGCTAGAAGCCCAAATATTTTTTCAGAGCTAGATGCAGAAAAAAATTATATTCAATTTGCAACCTGCTGGAGGTCAGTATAGAAGGACTAATAGAACAAGTCCCACACACTGCTAGAAGCCCAAATATTTTTTCAGAGCTAAATGAAGAAAAAAATTATTTTTAATTTGCAACCTGATGGAGGTCAGTATAGATAGACTAATAGACCAAGTCCCACACACTGCTAGAAGCCCAAATATTTTTTCAGAGCTAGATGCAGAAAAAAATTATTTTTAATTTGCAACCTGATGGAGGTCAGTATAGATGGACTAATAGACCAAGTCCCACACACTGCTAGAAGCCCAAATATTTTTTCAGAGCTAGATGCAGAAAAAAATTATTTTTAATTTGCAACCTGATGGAGGTCAGTATAGATGGACTAATAGACCAAGTCCCACACACCGCTAGAAGCCCAAATATTTTTTCAGAGCTAGATGCAGAAAAAAATTATATTCAATTTGCAACCTGCTGGACGTCAGTATAGAAGGACTAATAGAACAAGTCCCACACACTGCTAGAAGCCCAAATATTTTTTCAGAGCTAAATGAAGAAAAAAAATATTTTTAATTTGCAACCTGATGGAGGTCAGTATAGATGGACTAATAGACCAAGTCCCACACACTGCTAGAAGCCCAAATATTTTTTCAGAGCTAGATGCAGAAAAAAATTATTTTTAATTTGCAACCTGATGGAGGTCAGTATAGATGGACTAATAGACCAAGTCCCACACACCGCTAGAAGCCCAAATATTTTTTCAGAGCTAGATGCAGAAATTTTTTTTATTCAATTTGCAACCTGATGGAGGTCAGTATAGATGGACTAATAGACCAAGTCCCACACACTGCTAGAAGCCCAAATATTTTTTCAGAGCTAGATGCAGAAAAAAATTATTTTTAATTTGCAACCTGATGGAGGTCAGTATAGATGGACTAATAGACCAAGTCCCACACACTGCTAGAAGCCCAAATATTTTTTCAGAGCTAGATGCAGAAAAAAATTATTTTTAATTTGCAACCTGATGGAGGTCAGTATAGATGGACTAATAGACCAAGTCCCACACACCGCTAGAAGCCCAAATATTTTTTCAGAGCTAGATGCAGAAAAAAATTATATTCAATTTGCAACCTGCTGGAGGTCAGTATAGAAGGACTAATAGAACAAGTCCCACACACTGCTAGAAGCCCAAATATTTTTTCAGAGCTAGATGCAGAAAAAAATTATTTTTAATTTGCAACCTGATGGAGGTCAGTATAGATGGACTAATAGAACAAGTCCCACACGCTGCTAGAAGCCCAAATATTTTTTCAGAGATAAATGAAGAAAAAAATTATTTTTAATTTGCAACCTGATGGAGGTCAGTATAGATGGACTAATAGACCAAGTCCCACACACTGCTAGAAGCCCAAATATTTTTTCAGAGCTAGATGCAGAAAAAAATTATATTCAGTTTGCAACCTGATGGAGGTCAGTATAGATGGACTAATAGAATGATGCTATGCCCAAAAGATTTTACTTCACTAGGTGCAGTAAAAAAATTGGTATTCTATACACAGGTGGTATATCTTGCAACACAGATAGGCTACTCCACTGACTAACACACTCTGCAATAGGCCAAAAAGGATTAGCTTTGCTAGATTCAGCCAAATGCTGTGAAAAAAACTTGCACAGCACTGGCACAGACCTGCCTGGCAAAAACTGATAGGAACTGATGTAACCTAGTCCTGAAAAGGACTCCAATTACAATTAGTCTTTACTCCCACAATCTATCTATTTAAGAGCACAGACCTGCCTGATAAAAGTCATAGGAAATGCTGTAACCTAGTCCTTAAAAGGACTGCAATCACAACTATTCCCTACTCCCAAGCTATCTGTATATTTGTGCGAAAATTGGCTTGAAATTAACAAGGTATAGCGCACACAGCAACAGCGGTGCCGTCTAACACGCAGCTGCAGCAGTGAGAAAATGGTGGCGACGGGGAAAATGGCTTGGTCTTATAGGGCAAGGACATGTGACATACACTGCCAATCACACATGCCCTTGCTTGTGTGAAAAAAAGCACTTCGCTCCGTGTGTGCGCTGCTGACAGATTGCACCTCCCCACTGCAAATGCGGGAAAGAGAAAAAAAAATGGAGATCTTCATTGTTCCTGCAGAGATCCATCCCCTGCCCATCCCCCCGCCCCGCTGTACACTCAAACTGCGTATTAACATTAATTTTCATCATTACTGAGATAAAATCCAGTTATGATTTTGGTGCACGAACAGTTATCGAACATAACCTCGAACAGCCGAATTTTTCTCAAATTGTTCGTGTTCGCCGACCGGCTCGAACACCGCCCAAAACAGCTCGAATTTGAGATTGGCGAACAGTTCGAGTAGAACAACGCTCATCTCTATCCTTGATATTTAGTCGTTTTCAGCCAATTTTCTGGATTTTTGAAAATTTCACTTTTTTTGTGAAAATATCCACTAAATGATTGAATAATATGTGTGAGGGTACCCCAGGAGAGTTCCAAATGTGTGTGGGTAGATTATATATCCCACGGGGGAAAAGTTGAAAAAAGTTGACAAAAATTTTTTTTTGGACTTAGTCATTTTTCCGGCGTTTATCAGACTTTCAGATAGGGCAAATGTCAGTGAGCGTTCCGATTTCAGTTCCAGAGCGATTCGCCTAATGAGTCCTTGATATTTAGTCGTTTTCAGCCAATTTTCTGGATTTTTGAAAATTTCACTTTTTTGTGAAGATATCCACTAAATGAGGGAATAATATGTGTGAGGGTACCCCAGGAGAGTTCCAAATGTGTGTGGGTAGAATATATATCCCACGGGGGTAAAATTGAAAAAAGTTGAAAAAATTTTTTTTGGACTTAATCATTTTTCCGGCGTTTATCAGACGTTCAGATAGGGGAAATGTCAGTGAGCGTTCCGATTTCAGTTCCAGAGCGATTCGCCCAATGAGTCCTTGATATTTAGTCGTTTTCAGCCAATATTTTTGATTTTTGAAAATTTCACTTTTTTGTGAAAATATACAATAAATAAGGGAATAATATGTGGGAGGGTACCCCAGGAGAGTTCCAAATGTGTGTGGGTAGAATACATATCCCACGGGGGTAAAATTGAAAAAAGTTGAAACATTTTTTTTTGGACTTAGTCATTTTTCCGGCGTTTATTAGAGTTTCAGATAGAGCAAATGTAAGTGAGCGTCCGATTTCAGTTCCAGAGCCATTCGCCCAATGAGTCCTTGATATTTAGTCATTTTCAGACAATTTTCTGGATTTTTGAAAATTTCACTTTTTTGTGAAAATATCCACTAAATGAGGGAATATTATGTGTGAGGGTACCCCAGGAGAGTTCCAAATGTGTGTGGTAGAATATATATCCCACGGGGGTAAAATTTAAAAAAGTTGAAAAAAGTTTTTTTGGACTTAATCATTTTTCCGGCGTTTAGCAGACTTTCAGAGAGAGCAAATGTCAGTGAACGTTAAGATATCAGTTCCAGAGCGATTTGCCCAATGAGTCCTTGATATTTAGTCGTTTTCAGCCAATTTTCTGGATTTTTGAAAATTTCATTTTTTTGTTCAATATCTACTAAATGAGGGATTAATATGTGTGAGTGTACCCCAGGAGAGTTCCAAATGTGTGTGGGTAGAATATATATCCCACGGGGGTAAAATTGAAAAAAGTTGAAAACATTTTTTTTTTGCACTTAGTCATTTTTCCAGCGTTTATCAGACTTTCAGATAGGGGAAATGTCAGTGAGCGGTCCGATTTCAGTTCCAGAGCGATTCGCCCAATGAGTCCTTGATATTTCGTCGTTTTCAGGTAATTTTCTGGATTTTTGAAAATGTCACTTTTTTGAGAAAATATCCGCTAAAAGAGGGAATAATATGTGTGAGGGCACCCCAGGAGAGTTCCAAATGTGGGTGGGTAGAATATATATCCCACGGGGGTAAAATTGAAAAAAGTTGAAAACATTTTTTTTTTGCACTTAGTCATTTTTCCAGCGTTTATCAGACTTTCAGATAGGGGAAATGTCAGTGAGCGTTCCGATTTCAGTTCCAGAGTGATTCGCCCACTGAGTCCTTGATATTTAGTCGCTTTCAGACAATTTTCTGGATTTTTGAAAATTTCACTTTTTTTTTGCGAAAGTGTCCTCTAAATGAGGGAATGATATGTGTGAGGGTACCCCAGGAGAGTTCCAAATGTGTGTGGGTAGAATATATATCCCACGGGGGTAAAATTGAAAAAAGTTGAAAAATTTTTTTATTTGGACTTAGTAATTTTACGGCGTTTATCAGACTTTCAGATACGGCAAATGTCAGTGAGCGTTCCGATTTCAGTTCCAGAGTGATTCGCCCAATGAGTCCTTGATATTTTGTCGTTTTCAGCCAATTTTCTGGATTTTTGAAAATTTCTCTTTTTTGTGAAAATATCCACTAAAAGAGGGAATAATATGTGTGAGGGTACCAAAGGAGAGTTCCAAATGTGTGTGGGTAGAATATGTATCCGACGGGGGTAAAATTGAAAAGAGTTGAAAACATTTTTTTTTTGGACTTAGTCATTTTTCCGCCGTTTATCAGACTTTCAGATAGGGCAAATGTCAGTGAGCATTCTAATTTCAGTTCCAGAGCGATTCGCCCAATGCGTCCTTGATATTTAGTCGTTTTCAGCCAATTTTCTGGATTTTTGAAAATTTCACTTTTTTGTGAAGATATCCACTAAATGAGGGAATAATATGTGTGAGGGTACCCCAGGAGAGTTCCAAATGTGTGTGGGTAGAATATATATCCCACGAGGGTAAAATTGAAAAAAGTTGAAAAAATTTTTTTTTTGGACTTAGTCATTTTTCCGGCTTTTATCAGACTTTCAGATAGGGCAAATGTCAGTGAGCGTTCCGATTTCAGTTCCAGAGCGATTCGCCCAATGAGTCCTTGATATTTAGTCATTTTCAGACAATTTTCTGGATTTTTGAAAATTTCACTTTTTTGTGAAAATATCCACTAAATGAGGGAAAAATATGTGTGAGGGCACCCCAGGAGAGTTCCAATTGTGTGTGGGTAGAATATATATCCCACGGGGGTAAAATTGAAAAAAGTTGAAAAATTTTTTTTTGGACTTAGTCATTTTTCCGTCTTTTATCAGACTTTCAGATAGGGGAAATGTCAGTGAGCGTTCCGATTTCAGTTCCAGAGCGATTCGCCCAATGAGTCCTTGATATTTTGTCGTTTTCAGCCAATTTTCTGGATTTTTGAAAATTTCACTTTTTTTTGTGAAAATATCCTCTAAATGAGGGATTGATATGTGTGAGGGTACCCCAGGAGAGTTCCAAATGTGTGTGGGTAGAATATATATCCCACGGGGGTAAAATTGAAAAAAGTTGAAAAAAAAATTTTTTTGGACTTAGTCATTATTCCGGCGTTTATCAGACTTTCAGATAGGGCAAATGTCAGTGAGTGCTCCGATTTCAATACCAGAGCGATTCGGCCAATGATTACTTGATATCTAGTTATTTTCAGCCAATTTTCTGAATTTTTGAGAATTTCACTTTTTTGTGAAAATATCCACTAAATGAGGGAATAATATGTGTGAGGGTACCCCAGGAGAGTTCCAAATGTGTGTGAGTAGAGTATATATCCCACGAGGGTAAAATTGAAAAAAGTTGAAAAAATTTTTTTTTTGGACTTAGTCATTTTTCCGGCTTTTATCAGACTTTCAGATAGGGCAAATGTCAGTGAGCGTTCCGATTTCAGTTCCAGAGCGATTCGCCCAATGAGTCCTTGATATTTAGTCATTTTCAGACAATTTTCTGGATTTTTGAAAATTTCACTTTTTTGTGAAAATATCCACTAAATGAGGGAAAAATATGTGTGAGGGCACCCCAGGAGAGTTCCAATTGTGTGTGGGTAGAATATATATCCCACGGGGGTAAAATTGAAAAAAGTTGAAAAATTTTTTTTTGGACTTAGTCATTTTTCCGTCTTTTATCAGACTTTCAGATAGGGGAAATGTCAGTGAGCGTTCCGATTTCAGTTCCAGAGCGATTCGCCCAATGAGTCCTTGATATTTTGTCGTTTTCAGCCAATTTTCTGGATTTTTGAAAATTTCACTTTTTTTTGTGAAAATATCTTCTAAATGAGGGATTGATATGTGTGAGGGTACCCCAGGAGAGTTCCAAATGTGTGTGGGTAGAATATATATCCCACGGGGGTAAAATTGAAAAAAGTTGAAAAAAAAATTTTTTTGGACTTAGTCATTATTCCGGCGTTTATCAGACTTTCAGATAGGGCAAATGTCAGTGAGTGCTCCGATTTCAATACCAGAGCGATTCGGCCAATGATTACTTGATATCTAGTTATTTTCAGCCAATTTTCTGAATTTTTGAGAATTTCACTTTTTTGTGAAAATATCCACTAAATGAGGGAATAATATGTGTGAGGGTACCCCAGGAGAGTTCCAAATGTGTGTGAGTAGAATATATATCCCACGGGGGTAAAATTTAAAAAAGTTGAAAAAAATTTTTTTGGACTTAGTCATTTTTCCGGCGATTAGCAGACTTTCAGATAGGTCAAATTTCATTGATCGTTCCGATTTCAGTTCCAGAGCGATTCGCCCAATGAGTCCTTGATATTTAGTCATTTTCAGACAATTTTCTGGATTTTTGAAAATTTCACTTTTTTGTGAAAATATCCACTAAATGAGGGAAAAATATGTGTGAGGGCACCCCAGGAGAGTTCCAATTGTGTGTGGGTAGAATATATATCCCACGGGGGTAAAATTGAAAAAAGTTGAAAAATTTTTTTTTGGACTTAGTCATTTTTCCGTCTTTTATCAGACTTTCAGATAGGGGAAATGTCAGTGAGCGTTCCGATTTCAGTTCCAGAGCGATTCGCCCAATGAGTCCTTGATATTTTGTCGTTTTCAGCCAATTTTCTGGATTTTTGAAAATTTCACTTTTTTTTGTGAAAATATCTTCTAAATGAGGGATTGATATGTGTGAGGGTACCCCAGGAGAGTTCCAAATGTGTGTGGGTAGAATATATATCCCACGGGGGTAAAATTGAAAAAAGTTGAAAAAAAAATTTTTTTGGACTTAGTCATTATTCCGGCGTTTATCAGACTTTCAGATAGGGCAAATGTCAGTGAGTGCTCCGATTTCAATACCAGAGCGATTCGGCCAATGATTACTTGATATCTAGTTATTTTCAGCCAATTTTCTGAATTTTTGAGAATTTCACTTTTTTGTGAAAATATCCACTAAATGAGGGAATAATATGTGTGAGGGTACCCCAGGAGAGTTCCAAATGTGTGTGAGTAGAATATATATCCCACGGGGGTAAAATTTAAAAAAGTTGAAAAAAATTTTTTTGGACTTAGTCATTTTTCCGGCGATTAGCAGACTTTCAGATAGGTCAAATTTCATTGATCGTTCCGATTTCAGTTCCAGAATGATTCGCACAATGAGTCCTTGATATTTAGTCATTTTCAGCCAATATTTTGGATTTTTGAAAATTTCACTTTTTTGTGAAAATATCCACTAAATGACGGAGTACTATGTGTGAGGGTACCCCAGGAGAGTTCCAAATGTGTGTGGGTAGAATATGTATCCCACGGGGGTAAAATTGAAAAAAGTTGATAAAATTTTTTTTTTGCACTTAGTCATTTTTCCAGCGTTTATCAGACTTTCAGATAGGGGAAATGTCAGTGAGCGTTCCGATTTCAGTTCCAGAGCGATTCGCCCAATAAATCCTATTTATTCGTTTTCAGCCAATATTTTGGATTTTTGAAAATTTCACTTTTTTGTGAAAATATCCACTAAATGAGGGAATGATATGTGTGAGGGTACCCCAGGAGAGTTTCAAATATGTGTGGGTAGAATATATATCCCACGGGGGTAAAATTGAAAAAAGTTGAAAAAATATTTTTTTTGGACTCATTCATTTTTCCATCCTTTATCAGACTTTCAGATAGGGGAAATGTCAGTGAGCGTTCCGATTTCAGTTCCAGAGCGATTCGCCCAATGAGTCCTTGATATTTTGTCGTTTTCAGCCAATTTTCTGGATTTTTGAAAATTTCTCTTTTTTGTGAAAATATCCACTAAAAGAGGGAATAATATGTGTGAGGGTACCAAAGGAGAGTTCCAAATGTGTGTGGGTAGAATATGTATCCCACAGGGGTAAAATTGAAAAGAGTTGAAAACATTTTTTTTTTGGACTCAGTCATTTTTCCGGTGTTTATCAGACTTTCAGATAGGGGAAATGTCAGTGATCGTTCCGATTTCAGTTCCAGAGCGATTCGCCCAATGAGTCCTTGATATTTCGTCGTTTTCAGCCAATTTTCTGGATTTTTGAAAATTTCACTTTTTTTTGTGAAAATATCCAATCAATGAGGGATTGATATGTGTGAGGGTACCCTAGGAGAGTTCCAAATGTGTGTGGGTAGAATATATATCCCATGGGGGTAAATTTCAAAAAAGTTGAAAAAATTTTTTTTGGACTTAGTCATTATTCCGGCGTTTATCAGACTTTCAGATAGTGCAAATGTCAGTGAATGCTCCGGTTTCAATTCCAGAGCGATTCGCCCAATGATTACTTGATATCTAGCCATTTTCAGCCAATTTTCTGGATTTTTGAAAATTTCACTTTTTTGTGAAAATATCCACTAAATGAGGGAATAATATGTGTGAGGGTACCCCAGTAGAGTTCCAAATGTGTGTGGGTAGAATATACATCCTACAGGGGTAAAATTGAAAAAAGTTGAATAATTTTTTTTTTGGACTTAGTAATTGTACGGCGTTTATCAGACTTTCAGATACGGCAAATGTCAGTGAGCGTTCCGATTTCAGTTCAAGAGGGATTCTCACAATGAGTCCTTGATATTTAGTCGTTTTCAGCCAATATTTTGGATTTTTGAAAATTTCACTTTTTTGTGAAAATATCCACTAAATGACAGAGTAATATGTGTGAGGGTACCCCAGGAGAGTTCCAAATCTGTGTGGGTAGAATATGTATCCCACAGGGGTAAAATTGAAAAGAGTTGAAAACATTTTTTTTTTGGACTCAGTCATTTTTCCGGCGTTTATCAGACTTTCAGATAGGGGAAATGTCAGTGATCGTTCCGATTTCAGTTCCAGAGCGATTCGCCCAATGAGTCCTTGATATTTCGTCGTTTTCAGCCAATTTTCTGGATTTTTGAAAATTTCACTTTTTTTTGTGAAAATATCCAATCAATGAGGGATTGATATGTGTGAGGGTACCCCAGGAGAGTTCCAAATGTGTGTGGGTAGAATATATATCCCACGGGGGTAAATTTCAAAAAAGTTGAAAAAATTTTTTTTGGACTTAGTCATTATTCCGGCGTTTATCAGACTTTCAGATAGGGCAAATGTTAGTGAATGCTCCGATTTCAATTCCAGAGCGATTCGCCCAATGATTACTTGATATCTAGTCATTTTCAGTCAATTTTCTGGATTTTTGAAAATTTCACTTTTTTGTGAAAATATCCACTAAATGAGGGAATAATATGTGTGAGGGTACCCCAGTAGAGTTCCAAATGTGTGTGGGTAGAATATACATCCTACAGGGGTAAAATTGAAAAAAGTTGAATAATTTTTTTTTTGGACTTAGTAATTGTACGGCGTTTATCAGACTTTCAGATACGGCAAATGTCAGTGAGCGTTCCGATTTCAGTTCAAGAGGGATTCTCACAATGAGTCCTTGATATTTAGTCGTTTTCAGCCAATATTTTGGATTTTTGAAAATTTCACTTTTTTGTGAAAATATCCACTAAATGACAGAGTAATATGTGTGAGGGTACCCCAGGAGAGTTCCAAATCTGTGTGGGTAGAATATATATCCCACGGGGGTAAAATTGAAAAGAGTTGAAAACATTTTTTTTTTGGACTTAGTCATTTTCCCGGCGTTTATCAGACTTTCAGATAGGGGAAATGTCAGTGAGCATTCCGATTTCAGTTCCAGAGCGATTCGCCCAATGAGTCCTTGATATTTCCTTGCTTTCAGCCAATTTTCTGGATTTTTGAAAATTTCACTTTTTTGAGAAAATATCCACAATAAGAGGGAATAATATGTGTGAGGGTACCCCAGGAGAGTTCCAAATGTGTGTGGGTAGAATATATCCCACGGGGGTAAAATTGAAAAGAGTTGAAAACATTTTTTTTTTTTTGGACTTAGTCATTTTTCCGGCGTTTATCACACTTTCAGATAGGGGAAATGTCAGTGAGCGTTCCGATTTCAGTTCCAGAGTGATTCGCCCAATGAGTCCTTGATATTTAGTCGTTTTCAGACAATTTTCTGGATTTTTGAAAATTTCACTTGTTTTTTGTGAAAGTATCCACTAAATGAGGGAATGATATGTGTGAGGGTACCCCAGGAGAGTTCCAAATGTGTGTGGGTAGAATATATATCCCACGGGGGTAAAATTGAAAAAAGTTGAAAAAAATTTTTTTTTGGTCTTAGTCAGTTTTCCGGCGTTTATCAGACTTTCAGATAGGGGAAATGTCAGTGAGCGTTCCGATTTCAGTTCCAGAGCGATTCGCCCAATGAGTCCTTGATATTTAGTCGTTTTCAGCCAATTTTCTGGATTTTTGAAAATGTCACTTTTTTTGTGAAAGTATCCACTAAATGAAGGAATAATATGTGTGAGGGTACCCCAGGAGAGTTCCAAATGTGTGTGGGTAGAATATATATCCAACGGGGGTTAAAATTGAAAAAAGTTGAAAAATTTTTTTTTTGGACTTAGTAATTTTACGGCGTTTATCAGACTTTCAGATACGGCAAATGTTAGTGAGCGTTCCGATTTCAGTTCCAGAGCGATTTGCCCAATGAGTCCTTGATATTTCGTCGTTTTCAGACAATTTTCTGAATTTTTGAAAATTTCACTTTTTTGTGAAAATATCCACTAAATGAGGGAATAATATGTGTGAGGGTACCCCAGGAGAGTTTCAAATGTGTGTGGTTAGAATATATATCCCACGAGGGTAAAATTTAAAAAAGTTGAAAAAATTTTTTTTTGACTTGGTCATTTTTCCGGCGTTTAGCAGACTTTCAGATAGGTCAAATGTCATTGATCGTTCCGATTTCAGTTCTACAGGGATTTGCAAAATGAGTCCTTGATATTTAGTCGTTTTCAGCCAATATTTTAGATTTTTGAAAATTTCACTTTTTTGTGAAAATATCCACTAAATGAAGGAATAATATGTGTGAGGGTACCCCAGGAAAGTTCCAAATGTGTGTGGGTAGAATATATATCCCACGGGGGTAAATTTCAAAAAAGTTGAAAAATTTTTTTTTGGACTTTATCATTATTCCGGCGTTTATCAGACTTTCAGATAGGGCAAATGTCAGTGAATGCTCCGATTTCAATTCCAGAGCGATTCGCCCAATGATTACTTGATATCTAGTCATTTTCAGCCAATTTTCTGGATTTTTGAAAATTTCACTTTTTTGTGAAAATATCCACTAAATGAGGGAATAATATGTGTGAGGGTACCCCAGTAGAGTTCCAAATGTGTGTGGGTAGAATATACATCCTACAGGGGTAAAATTGAAAAAAGTTGAATAATTTTTTTTTTGGACTTAGTAATTGTACGGCGTTTATCAGACTTTCAGATACGGCAAATGTCAGTGAGCGTTCCGATTTCAGTTCAAGAGGGATTCTCACAATGAGTCCTTGATATTTAGTCGTTTTCAGCCAATATTTTGGATTTTTGAAAATTTCACTTTTGTGAAAATATCCACTAAATGACAGAGTAATATGTGTGAGGGTACCCCAGGAGAGTTCCAAATGTGTGTGGGTAGAATATATATCCCACGGGGGTAAAATTGAAAAAAGTTGAAAAAATATTTTTTTTGGACTTAGTCATTTTTCCGGCGTTTATCAGACTTTCAGATAAGGCAAATGTCAGTGAGCATTCCGATTTCAGTTCCAGAGCGATTCGCCCAATGAGTCCTTGATATTTAGACATTTTCAGCACATTTTTTGAATTTATGAAATTTTCGCTTTTTTGTGAAAATATCCACTAAATGAGGGAATAATATGTGTGAGGGTACCCCAGGAGAGTTCCAAATGTGTGTGGGTAGAATATATATCCCACGGGGTAAAATTGAAAAAAGTTGAAAATAATTTTTTTTTGGACTTTGTCATTTTTCCAGCGTTTTTCAGACTTTCAGATAGGGAAAATGTTAGTGAGCGTTCCGATTTCAGTTCCAGAGCGATTCGCCCAATGAGTCCTTGATATTTAGTCGTTTTCAGCCAATTTTAAGGATTTTTGAAAATTCCACTTTTTTGTGAAAATATCCTCTAAATGAGGGAATAATATGTGTGAGGGTACCCCAGGAGAGTTCCAAATGTGTGTGGGTAGAATATATATACCACGGGGGTAAAATTGAAAAGAATTGAAAACATTTTTTTTTTGGACTTAGTCATTTTCCCGGCGTTTATCAGACTTTCAGATAGGGGAAATGTCCGTGAGCGTTTCGATTTCAGTTCCAGAGCGATTCGCCCAATGAGTCCTTGATATTTAGACATTTTCAGACAATTTTCTGAATTTTTGAAAATTTCACTTTTTTGTGAAAATATCCACTAAATGAGGGAATAATATGTGTGAGGGTACCCCAGGAGAGTTCCAAATGTGTGTGGGTAGAATATATATCCCACGAGGGTAAAATTTAAAAAAGTTGAAAAAATTTTTTTTTGACTTAGTCATTTTTCCGGCGTTTAGCAGACTTTCAGATAGGTCACATGTCATTGATCGTTCCGATTTCAGTTCTACAGGGATTTGCAAAATGAGTCCTTGATATTTAGTCGTTTTCAGCCAATATTTTAGATTTTTGAAAATTTCACTTTTTTGTGAAAATATCCACTAAATGAAGGAATAATATGTGTGAGGGTACCCCAGGAGAGTTCCAAATGTGTGTGGGTAGAATATATATCCCACGGGGGTAAATTTCAAAAAAGTTGAAAAATTTTTTTTTGGACTTAGTCATTATTCCGGCGTTTATCAGACTTTCAGATAGGGCAAATGTCAGTGAATGCTCCGATTTCAATTCCAGAGCGATTCGCCCAATGATTACTTGATATCTAGTCATTTTCAGCCAATTTTCTGGATTTTTGAAAATTTCACTTTTTTGTGAAAATATCCACTAAATGAGGGAATAATATGTGTGAGGGTACCCCAGTAGAGTTCCAAATGTGTGTGGGTAGAATATACATCCTACAGGGGTAAAATTGAAAAAAGTTGAATAATTTTTTTTTTGGACTTAGTAATTGTACGGCGTTTATCAGACTTTCAGATACGGCAAATGTCAGTGAGCGTTCCGATTTCAGTTCAAGAGGGATTCTCACAATGAGTCCTTGATATTTAGTCGTTTTCAGCCAATATTTTGGATTTTTGAAAATTTCACTTTTTTGTGAAAATATCCACTAAATGACAGAGTAATATGTGTGAGGGTACCCCAGGAGAGTTCCAAATCTGTGTGGGTAGAATATATATCCCACGGGGGTAAAATTGAAAAGAGTTGAAAACATTTTTTTTTTGGACTTAGTCATTTTCCCGGCGTTTATCAGACTTTCAGATAGGGGAAATGTCAGTGAGCATTCCGATTTCAGTTCCAGAGCGATTCGCCCAATGAGTCCTTGATATTTCCTTGCTTTCAGCCAATTTTCTGGATTTTTGAAAATTTCACTTTTTTGAGAAAATATCCACAATAAGAGGGAATAATATGTGTGAGGGTACCCCAGGAGAGTTCCAAATGTGTGTGGGTAGAATATATCCCACGGGGGTAAAATTGAAAAGAGTTGAAAACATTTTTTTTTTTTGGACTTAGTCATTTTTCCGGCGTTTATCACACTTTCAGATAGGGGAAATGTCAGTGAGCGTTCCGATTTCAGTTCCAGAGTGATTCGCCCAATGAGTCCTTGATATTTAGTCGTTTTCAGACAATTTTCTGGATTTTTGAAAATTTCACTTTTTTTTTGTGAAAGTATCCACTAAATGAGGGAATGATATGTGTGAGGGTACCCCAGGAGAGTTCCAAATGTGTGTGGGTAGAATATATATCCCACGGGGGTAAAATTGAAAAAAGTTGAAAAAAATTTTTTTTTGGTCTTAGTCAGTTTTCCGGCGTTTATCAGACTTTCAGATAGGGGAAATGTCAGTGAGCGTTCCGATTTCAGTTCCAGAGCGATTAGCCCAATGAGTCCTTGATATTTAGTCGTTTTCAGCCAATTTTCTGGATTTTTGAAAATGTCACTTTTTTTGTGAAAGTATCCACTAAATGAAGGAATAATATGTGTGAGGGTACCCCAGGAGAGTTCCAAATGTGTGTGGGTAGAATATATATCCAACGGGGGTTAAAATTGAAAAAAGTTGAAAAATTTTTTTTTTGGACTTAGTAATTTTACGGCGTTTATCAGACTTTCAGATACGGCAAATGTTAGTGAGCGTTCCGATTTCAGTTCCAGAGCGATTTGCCCAATGAGTCCTTGATATTTCGTCGTTTTCAGACAATTTTCTGAATTTTTGAAAATTTCACTTTTTTGTGAAAATATCCACTAAATGAGGGAATAATATGTGTGAGGGTACCCCAGGAGAGTTCCAAATGTGTGTGGGTAGAATATATATCCCACGAGGGTAAAATTTAAAAAAGTTGAAAAAAATTTTTTTTGACTTAGTCATTTTTCCGGCGTTTAGCAGACTTTCAGATAGGTCAAATGTCATTGATCGTTCCGATTTCAGTTCTACAGGGATTTGCAAAATGAGTCCTTGATATTTAGTCGTTTTCAGCCAATATTTTAGATTTTTGAAAATTTCACTTTTTTGTGAAAATATCCACTAAATGAAGGAATAATATGTGTGAGGGTACCCCAGGAGAGTTCCAAATGTGTGTGGGTAGAATATATATCCCACGGGGGTAAAATTGAAAAAAGTTGAAAAAATATTTTTTTTGGACTTAGTCATTTTTCCGGCGTTTATCAGACTTTCAGATAAGGCAAATGTCAGTGAGCGTTCCGATTTCAGTTCCAGAGCGATTCGCCCAATGAGTCCTTGATATTTAGACATTTTCAGCACATTTTTTGAATTTATGAAATTTTCGCTTTTTTGTGAAAATATCCACTAAATGAGGGAATAATATGTGTGAGGGTACCCCAGTAGAGTTCCAAATGTGTGTGGGTAGAATATATATCCTACGGGGGTAAAATTGAAAAAAGTTGAAAAAATTTTTTTTTGGACTTAGTAATTTTACGGCGTTTATCAGACTTTCAGATACGGCAAATGTCAGTGAGCATTCCTATTTCAGTTCCAGAGTGATTTGCCCAATGAGTCCTTGATATTTCGTCGTTTTCAGACAATTTTCTGAATTTTTGAAAATTTCACTTTTTTGTGAAAATATCCACTAAATGACGGAGTAATATGTGTGAGGGTACCCCAGGAGAGTTCCAAATGTGTGTGGGTAGAATATATATCCCACGGGGGTAAATTTGAAAAAAGTTGAAAAAAATTTTTTTTTGCACTTAGTCATTTTTCCAGCGTTTATCAGACTTTCAGATAGGGGAAATGTCAGTGAGCGTTCCGATTTCAGTTCCAGAGCTATTCGCCCAATGAGTCCTTGATATTAATTCGTTTTCAGCCAATATTTTGGATTTTTGAAAATTTCACTTTTTTGTGAAAATATCCACTAAATGAGGGAATAATATGTGTGAGGGTACCCCAGGAGAGTTCCAAATGTGTGTGGGTAGAATATATATCCCACGGGAGTAAAATTGAAAAAAGTTGAAAAAAAATTTTTTTTGGACTTTGTCATTTTTCCGCCGTTTTTCAGACTTTCAGATAGGGGAAATGTTAGTGAGCGTTCCAATTTCAGTTCCAGAGCGATTCGCCCAATGAGTCCTTGATATTTAGTCGTTTTCAGCCAATTTTCTGGATTTTTGAAAATTTCACTTTTTTGTGAAAATATCCACAAAATGAGGGATTAAAATGTGTGAGGGTACCCCAGGAGAGTTCCAAATGTGTGTGGGTAGAATATATATCCCACGGGGGTAAAATTGAAAACAGTTGAAAAAAAATTTTTTTTGGACTTAGTCATTATTCCGGCGTTTATCAGACTTTCAGATAGGGCAAATGTCAGTGAGTGCTCCGATTTCAATTCCAGAGCGATTCGCCCAATGAGTACTTGATATCTAGTCATTTTCAGCCAATTTTCTGGATTTTTGAAAATTTCACTTTTTTGTGAAAATATCCACTAAATGAGGGAATAATATGTGTGAGGGTACCCCAGGAGAGTTCCAAATGTGTGTGGGTAGAATATATATCCCACGGGGTTAAAATTGAAAAAAGTTGAAAACATATTTTTTTTTGGACTTAGTAATTTTTCCGGCGTTTATCAGACTTTCAGATAGGGGAAATGTCAGTGACCATTCCGATTTCAGTTCCAGTGAGATTCGCCCAATGAGTCCTTGATATGTAGCCAATTTTCTGGATTTTTGAAAATTTCACTTTTTTGTGAAAATATCCACTAAATGAGGGAATAATATGTGTGAGGGTACCCCAGGAGAGTTCCAAATGTGTGTGGGTAGAATATATATCCCACGGGGTTAAAATTGAAAAAAGTTGAAAACATTTTTTTTTGGACTTAGTCAATTTTACGGCGTTTATCAGACTTTCAGATATGGGAAATGTCAGTGAGCGTTCCGATTTCAGTTCCAGAGCGATTCGCCCAATGAGTCCTTGATATTTAGTCGTTTTCAGCCAATATCTTGGATTTTGAAAATTTCACTTTTTTGTGAAAATATCCACTAAATGAGGGAATAATATGTGTGAGGGTACCCCAGGAGAGTTCCAAATGTGTGTGGGTAGAATATATATCCCACGGGGTTAAAATTGAAAAAAGTTGAAAACATATTTTTTTTTGGACTTAGTCAATTTTACGGCGTTTATCAGACTTTCAGATATGGGAAATGTCAGTGAGCGTTCCGATTTCAGTTCCAGAGCGATTCGCCCAATGAGTCCTTGATATTTAGTCGTTTTCAGCCAATATCTTGGATTTTGAAAATTTCACTTTTTTTTTTGAAAATATCTACTAAAAGAGGGAATAATATGTGTGAGGGTAACAAAGGAGAGTTCCAAATGTGTGTGGGTAGAATATATATCCCAAGGGGGTAAAATTGAAAAAAGTTTAAAAATATTTTTTGGGGGACTTAGTCATTATTCCGGCGTTTATCAGACTTTCAGATAAGGCAAATGTCAGTGAGGGCTCCGATTTCAATTCCAGAGCGATTCGCCCAATGAGTACTTGATATCTAGTCATTTTCAGCCAATTTTCTGGATTTTTGAAAATTTCACTTTTTTGTGAAAATATCCACTAAATGAGGGAATAATATGTGTGAGGGTACCCCAGTAGAGTTCCAAATGTGTGTGGGTAGAATATATATCCTAAGGGGGTAAAATTGAAAAAAGTTGAAAAAAATTTTTTTTTGGACTTAGTCATTATTCCGGCGTTTATCAGACTTTCAGATAGGGGAAATGTCAGTGAGTTTTACCGATTTCAGTTCCAGAGCGATTCGCCCAATGAGTCCTTGATATTTAGTCGTTTTCAGCCAATATTTTGGATTTTTGAAAATTTCACTTTCTTGTGACAATATCCACTAAATGAGGGAATAATATGTGTGAGGGTACCAAAGGAGAGTTCCAAATGTGTGTGGGTAGAATATATATCCCACGGGGGTAAAATTGAAAAGAGTTGAAAACATTTTTTTTTTGGACTTAGTCATTCTTACGGCTTTAATCAGTCTTTCAGATAGGGGAAATGTCAGTGAGCGTTCTGATTTCAGTTCCAGAGCGATTCGCCCAATGAGTACTTGATATTTAGTCGTTTTCAGACAATTTTCTGGATTTTTGAAAATTTCACTTTTTTTGTGAAAGTATCCACTAAATGAGGGAATAATATGTGTGAGGGTACCCCAGGAGAGTTTAAAATGTGTGTGGGTAGAATATATATCACTCGGGGGTAAAATTGAAAAATGTTGAAAATATTTTTTTCTTAGACTTAGTCATTTTTCCGGCGTTTATCAAACTTTCAGAAAGGGGAAATGTCAGTGAGCGTTCCGATTTCAGTTCCAGAGCGATTCGCCCAATGAGTCCTTCATATTTAGTCGTTTTCAGCCAATTTTCTGGATTTTTGAAAATTTCACTTTTTTGTGAAAATATTCACACTAAAAGAGGGAATAATATGTGTGAAGGTACGCCAGTAGAGTTCCAAAAGTGTGTGGGTAGAATATATATCACACGGGGGTAAAATTGAAAAAAGTTGAAAATATTTTTTTCTTAGACTTAGTCATTTTTCCGGCGTTTATCAGACTTTCAGATAGGGGAAATGTCAGTGAGCGTTCCGATTTCAGTTCCAGAGCGATTCGCCCAATGAGTCCTTGATATTTAGTCGTTTTCAGCCAATTTTCTGGATATTTGAAAATTTCACTTTTTTGTGAAAATATCCACTAAATGAGGGAATAATATGTGTGAGGGTACCCCAGGAGAGTTCCAAATGTGTGTGGGTAGAATATATATCCCACAGGGGCAAAATTGAAAAAAGTTGAAAAAATTTTTTCTTAGACTTAGTCATTTTCACGGCGTTTATCAGACTTTCACATAGGGGAAATGTCAGTGAGCGTTCCGATTTCAGTTCCAGAGCGATTCGCCCAATGAGTCCTTGATATTTCGTCGTTTTCAGCCAATTTTCTGGATTTTTGAAAATTTCACGTTTTTTGTGAAAGTATCCACTAAATGAGGGAATGATATGTGTGAGGGTACCCCAGGAGAGTTCCAAATGTGTGTGGGTAGAATATATATCACACGGGGGTAAAATTGAAAAAAGTTTAAAACATTTTTTTTTTGGAATTAGTCATTTTTCCGGCGTTTATCAGACTTTCAGATAGGGGAAATGTCAGTGAGCGTTCCGATTTCAGTTCCAGAGCGATTCGCCCAATGAGTACTTGATATTTAGTCGTTTCCAGCCAATATTTTGGATTTTTGAAGATTTCACTTTTTTGTGAAAATATCCACTAAATGAAGGAATAATATGTGTGAGGGTACCCCAGGAGAGTTCCACATGCGTGTGGGTAGAATTTATATCCCACAGTGGTAAAATTGAAAAAAGTTGAAAAAAAAATTTCTTTGACTTAGTCATTTTTCCGGTGTTTATCAGACTTTCAGATAGGGGAAATGTCAGTGAGCGTTCCGATTTCAGTTCCAGAGCGATTCAACCAATGAGTCCTTGATATTTAGTCGTTTTCAGCCAATATTTTGGATTTTTGAAAATTTCACTTTTTTGTGAAAATATCCACTAAATGAGGGAATAATATGTGTGAAGGTACGCCAGTAGAGTTCCAAAAGTGTGTGGGTAGAATATATATCACACGGGGGTAAAATTGAAAAAAGTTGAAAATATTTTTTTCTTAGACTTAGTCATTTTTCCGGCGTTTATCAGACTTTCTGATAGGGGAAATGTCAGTGAGCGTTCCGATTTCAGTTCCAGAGCGATTCGCCCAATGAGTCCTTGATATTTAGTCGTTTTTAGCCAATTTTCTGGATTTTTGAAAATTTCACTTTTTGTGAAAATATCCAAACTAAAAGAGGGAATAATATGTGTGAAGGTACGCCAGTAGAGTTCCAAAAGTGTGTGGGTAGAATATATATCACACGGGGGTAAAATTGAAAAAAGTTGAAATTTTTTTTTTCTTAGACTTAGTCATTTTTCCAGCGTTTATCAGACTTTCAGAGAGGGGAAATGTCAGTGAGCATTCCGATTTCAGTTCCAGAGTTATTCGCCCAATGAGTACTTGATATTTAGTTGTTTTCAGCCAATATTTTGGATTTTTGAAAATTTCACTTTTTTGTGAAAATATCCACTAAATGAGGGAATAATATGTGTGAGGGTACCCCAGGAGAGTTTCAAATGTGTGTGGGTAGAATATATATCCCACGGGGGTAAAATTGAAAAAAGTTGAAAAAATATTTTTTTTTGGACTTATTCATTTTTCCGGCATTTATCAGACTTTCAGATCTTGGAAATGTCAGTGAGCATTCCGATTTCAGTTCCAGAGCGATTCGCCCAATGAGTCCTTGATATTTTGTCGTTTTCAGCCAATTTTCTGGATTTTTGAAAATTTTACTTTTTTGTGAAAATATCCACACTAAAAGAGGGAATAATATGTGTGAAGGTACGCCAGTAGAGTTCCAAAAGTGTGTGGGTAGAATATATATCACACGGGGGTCAAATTGAAAAAAGTTGAAAATATTTTTTTCTTAGACTTAGTCATTTTTCCGGCGTTTATCAGACTTTCAGATAGGGGAAATGTCAGTGAGCATTCCGATTTCAGTTCCAGAGCAATTCGCCCAATGAGTCCTTGATATTTAGTCGTTTTCAGCCAATTTTCTGTATATTTGAAAATTTCACTTTTTTGTGAAAATATCCACTAAATGAGGGAATAATATGTGTGAGGGTACCCCAGGAGAGTTCCAAATGTGTGTGGGTAGAATTTATATCCCACGGGGGTAAAATTGAAAAAAGTTGAAATTTTTTTTTTCTTAGACTTAGTCATTTTTCCAGCGTTTATTAGACTTTCAGAGATGGGAAATGTCAGTGAGCATTCCGATTTCAGTTCCAGAGTTATTCGCCCAATGAGTACTTGATATTTAGTCGTTTTCAGCCAATATTTTGGATTTTTGAAAATTTCACTTTTTTGTGAAAATATCCACTAAATGAGGGAATAATATGTGTGAGGGTACCCCAGGAGAGTTTCAAATGTGTGTGGGTAGAATATATATCCCACGGGGGTAAAATTGAAAAAAGTTGAAAAAATATATTTTTTTGGACTTATTCATTTTTCCAGCGTTTATCAGACTTTCAGATAGGGGAAATGTCAGTGAGCGTTCCGATTTCAGTTCCAGAGCGATTCTCCCAATGAGTCCTTGATATTTTGTCGTTTTCAGCCAATTTTCTGGATTTTTGAAAATTTCTCTTTTTTGGAAAATATCCACTAAAAGAGGGAATAATATGTGTGACGGTACCCCAGGAGAGTTCCAAATGTGTGTGGGTAGAATTTATATTCCACGAGGGTAAAATTGAAAAAAGTTGAAAAAATATTTTTTTTGGACTTAGTCATTTTCCCGGCGTTTATCAGACTTTCAGATAGGGGAAATGTCAGCGAGCGTTCCGATTTCAGTTACAGAGCGATTCGCCCAATGAGTCTTTGATATTTCATCGTTTTCAGCCAATTTTCTGGATTCTTGAAAATTTCACTTTTTTGAGAAAATATCCACTAAAAGAGGGAATAATATGTGTGAGGGTACCCCAGGAGAGTTCCAAATGTGTTTGGGTAGAATATATATCCCACGGGGGTAAAATTGAAAAAAGTTTAAAAAATTTTTTTTTTGGACTTAGTCATTTTCACGGCGTTTATCAGACTTTCAGATAGGGCAAATGTCAGTGAGCGTTCTGATTTCAGTTCCAGAGCGATTCGCCCAATGAGTCCTTGATATTTAGTCGTTTTCAGCCAATATTTTGGATTTTTGAAAATTTCACTTTTTTGTGAAAATATCCACTAAATGAGGGAATAATATGTGTGAAGGTACGCCAGTAGAGTTCCAAAAGTGTGTGGGTAGAATATATATCACACGGGGGTAAAATTGAAAAAAGTTGAAAATATTTTTTTCTTCGACTTAGTCATTTTTCCGGCGTTTATCAGACTTTCAGATAGGGGAAATGTCAGTGAGCGTTCCGATTTCAGTTCTAGAGCGATTCGCCCAATGAGTCCTTAATATTTAGTCGTTTTCAGCCAATTTTCTGTATTTTTGAAAATTTCACTTTTTTGTGAAAATATCCACACTAAATGAGGGAATAATATGTGTGAAGGTAAGCCAGTAGAGGTCCAAAAGTGTGTGGGTAGAATATATATCACACGGGGCTAAAATTGAAAAAAGTTGAAAATATTTTATTCTTAGACTTAGTAATTTTTCCGGCGTTTATCAGACTTTCAGATAGGGGAAATGTCAGTGAGCGTTCCGATTTCAGTTCCAGAGCGATTCGCCCAATGAGTCCTTGATATTTAGTCGTTTTCAGCCAATTTTCTGTATTTTTGAAAATTTCACTTTTTTGTGAAAATATCGACTAAATGAGGGAATAATATGTGTGAGGGTACCCCAGGAGAGTTCCAAATGTGTGTGGGTAGAATTTATATCCCACGGGGGTAAAATTGAAAAAAGTTGAAATTTTTTTTTTCTTAGACTTAGTCATTTTTCCAGTGTTTATCAGACTTTCAGATAGGGGAAATGTCAGGGAGCATTCCGATTTCAGTTCCAGAGTGATTCGCCCAATGAGTACTTGATATTTAGTCGTTTTCAGCCAATATTTTGGATTTTTGAAAATTTCACTTTTTTGTGAAAATATCCACTAAATGAGGGAATAATATGTGTGAAGGTACGCCAGTAGAGTTCCAAAAGTGTGTGGGTAGAATATATATCACACGGGGGTAAAATTGAAAAAAGTTGAAAATATTTTTTTCTTAGACTTAGTCATTGTTCCGGCGTTTATCAGACTTTCAGATAGGGGAAATGTCAGTGAGCGTTCCGATTTCAGTTCCAGAGCAATTCGCCCAATGAGTCCTTGATATTTAGTCGTTTTCAGCCAATTTTCTGGATTTTTGAAAATTTCACTTTTTTGTGAAAATATCCACACTAAATGAGGGAATAATATGTGTGAAGGTACGCCAGTAGAGTTCCAAAAGTGTGTGGGTAGAATATATATCACACGGGGGTAAAATTGAAAAAAGTTGAAAATATTTTTTTCTTAGACTTAGTCATTTTTCCGGCGTTTATCAGACTTTCAGATAGGGGAAATGTCAGTGAGCGTTCCGATTTCAGTTCCAGAGCGATTCGCCCAATGAGTCCTTGATATTTAGTCGTTTTCAGCCAATTTTCTGGATTTTTGAAAATTTCACTTTTTTGTGAAAATATCCACACTAAATGAGGGAATAATTATGTGTGAAGGTACGCCAGTAGAGTTCCAAAAGTGTGTGGGTAGAATATATATCACACGGGGGTAAAATTGAAAAAAGTTGAAAATATTTTTTTCTTAGACTTAGTCATTTTTCCGGCGTTTATCAGACTTTCAGATAGGGGAAATGTCAGTGAGCGTTCCGATTTCAGTTCCAGAGCGATTCGCCCAATGAGTCCTTGATATTTAGTCGTTTTCAGCCAATTTTCTGTATTTTTGAAAATTTCACTTTTTTGTGAAAATATCCACTAAATGAGGGAATAATATGTGTGAGGGTACCCCAGGAGAGTTCCAAATGTGTGTAGGTAGAATTTATATCCCACGGGGGTAAAATTGAAAAAAGTTGAAATTTTTTTTTTCTTAGACTTAGTCATTTTTCCAGCGTTTATCAGACTTTCAGATAGGGGAAATGTCAGTGAGCATTCCGATTTCAGTTCCAGAGTTATTCGCCCAATGAGTACTTGATATTTAGTCGTTTTCAGCCAATATTTAGGATTTTTGAAAATTTCACTTTTTTGTGAAAATATCCACTAAATGAGGGAATAATATGTGTGAGGGTACCCCAGGAGAGTTTCAAATGTGTGTGGGTAGAATATATATCCCACAGGGGTAAAATTGAAAAAAGTTGAAAAAATATTTTTTTTTGGACTTATTCATTTTTCCGGCGTTTATCAGACTTTCAGATAGGGGAAATGTCAGCGAGCGTTCCGATTTCAGTTACAGAGCGATTCGCCCAATGAGTCCTTGATATTTCATCGTTTTCAGCCAATTTTCTGGATTCTTGAAAATTTCACTTTTTTGAGAAAATATCCACTAAAAGAGGGAATAATATGTGTGAGGGTACCCCAGGAGAGTTCCAAATGTGTTTGGGTAGAATATATATCCCACGGGGGTAAAATTGAAAAAAGTTTAAAAAATTTTTTTTTTGGACTTAGTCATTTTCACGGCGTTTATCAGACTTTCAGATTGGGGAAATGTCAGTGAGCGTTCCGATTTCAGTTCCAGAGCGATTCAACCAATGAGTCCTTGATATTTAGTCGTTTTCAGCCAATATTTTGGATTTTTGAAAATTTCACTTTTTTGTGAAAATATCCACTAAATGAGGGAATAATATGTGTGAAGGTACGCCAGTAGAGTTCCAAAAGTGTGTGGGTAGAATATATATCACACGGGGGTAAAATTGAAAAAAGTTGAAAATATTTTTTTCTTAGACTTAGTCATTTTTCCGGCGTTTATCAGACTTTCTGATAGGGGAAATGTCAGTGAGCGTTCCGATTTCAGTTCCAGAGCGATTCGCCCAATGAGTCCTTGATATTTAGTCGTTTTTAGCCAATTTTCTGGATTTTTGAAAATTTCACTTTTTGTGAAAATATCCACACTAAAAGAGGGAATAATATGTGTGAAGGTACGCCAGTAGAGTTCCAAAAGTGTGTGGGTAGAATATATATCACACGGGGGTAAAATTGAAAAAAGTTGAAATTTTTTTTTTCTTAGACTTAGTCATTTTTCCAGCGTTTATCAGACTTTCAGAGAGGGGAAATGTCAGTGAGCATTCCGATTTGAGTTCCAGAGTTATTCGCCCAATGAGTACTTGATATTTAGTCGTTTTCAGCCAATATTTTGGATTTTTGAAAATTTCACTTTTTTGTTAAAATATCCACTAAATGAGGGAATAATATGTGTGAGGGTACCCCAGGAGAGTTTCAAATGTGTGTGGGTAGAATATATATCCCACGGGGGTAAAATTGAAAAAAGTTGAAAAAATTTTTTTTTTTGGACTTATTAATTTTTCCGGCGTTTATCAGACTTTCAGATAGGGGAAATGTCAGTGAGCGTTCCGATTTCAGTTCCAGAGCGATTCGCCCAATGAGTCCTTGATATTTTGTCGTTTTCAGCCAATTTTCTGGATTTTTGAAAATTTCACTTTTTTGTGAAAATATCCACACTAAAAGAGGGAATAATATGTGTGAAGGTACGCCAGTAGAGTTCCAAAAGTGTGTGGGTAGAATATATATCACACGGGGGTAAAATTGAAAAAAGTTGAAAATATTTTTTTCTTAGACTTAGTCATTTTTCCGGCGTTTATCAGACTTTCAGATAGGGGAAATGTCAGTGAGCATTCCGATTTCAGTTCCAGAGCGATTCGCCCAATGAGACCTTGATATTTAGTCGTTTTCAGACAATTTTCTGTATATTTGAAAATTTCACTTTTTTGTGAAAATATCCACTAAATGAGGGAATAATATGTGTGAGGGTACCCCAGGAGAGTTCCAAATGTGTGTGGGTAGAATTTATATCCCACGGGGGTAAAATTGAAAAAAGTTGAAATTTTTTTTTTCTTAGACTTAGTCATTTTTCCAGCGTTTATTAGACTTTCAGAGAGGGGAAATGTCAGTGAGCATTCCGATTTCTGTTCCAGAGTTATTCGCCCAATGAGTACTTGATATTTAGTCGTTTTCAGCCAATATTTTGGATTTTTGAAAATTTCACTTTTTTGTGAAAATATCCACTAAATGAGGGAATAATATGTGTGAGGGTACCCCAGGAGAGTTTCAAATGTGTGTGGGTAGAATATATATCCCACGGGGGTAAAATTGAAAAAAGTTGAAAAAATATTTTTTTTTGGACTTATTCATTTTCCCGGCGTTTATCAGACTTTCAGATAGGGGAAATGTCAGCGAGCGTTCCGATTTCAGTTACAGAGCGATTCGCCCAATGAGTCCTTGATATTTCATCGTTTTCAGCCAATTTTCTGGATTCTTGAAAATTTCACTTTTTTGAGAAAATATCCACTAAAAGAGGGAATAATATGTGTGAGGGTACCCCAGGAGAGTTCCAAATGTGTTTGGGTAGAATATATATCCCACGGGGGTAAAATTGAAAAAAGTTTAAAAAATTTTTTTTTTGGACTTAGTCATTTTCACGGCGTTTATCAGACTTTCAGATAGGGCAAATGTCAGTGAGCGTTCTGATTTCAGTTCCAGAGCGATTCGCCCAATGAGTCCTTGATATTTAGTCGTTTTCAGCCAATATTTTGGATTTTTGAAAATTTCACTTTTTTGTGAAAATATCCACACTAAATGAGGGAATAATATGTGTGAAGGTAAGCCAGTAGAGGTCCAAAAGTGTGTGGGTAGAATATATATCACACGGGGCTAAAATTGAAAAAAGTTGAAAATATTTTATTCTTAGACTTAGTCATTTTTCCGGCGTTTATCAGACTTTCAGATAGGGGAAATGTCAGTGAGCGTTCCGATTTCAGTTCCAGAGCGATTCGCCCAATGAGTCCTTGATATTTAGTCGTTTTCAGCCAATTTTCTGTATTTTTGAAAATTTCACTTTTTTGTGAAAATATCGACTAAATGAGGGAATAATATGTGTGAGGGTACCCCAGGAGAGTTCCAAAAGTGTGTGGGTAGAATTTATATCCCACGGGGGTAAAATTGAAAAAAGTTGAAATTTTTTTTTTCTTAGACTTAGTCATTTTTCCAGTGTTTATCAGACTTTCAGATAGGGGAAATGTCAGGGAGCATTCCGATTTCAGTTCCAGAGTGATTCGCCCAATGAGTACTTGATATTTAGTCGTTTTCAGCCAATATTTTGGATTTTTGAAAATTTCACTTTTTTGTGAAAATATCCACTAAATGAGGGAATAATATGTGTGAAGGTACGCCAGTAGAGTTCCAAAAGTGTGTGGGTAGAATATATATCACACGGGGGTAAAATTGAAAAAAGTTGAAAATATTTTTTTCTTAGACTTAGTCATTTTTCCGGCGTTTATCAGACTTTCAGATAGGGGAAATGTCAGTGAGCATTCCGATTTCAGTTCCAGAGCGATTCGCCCAATGAGTCCTTGATATTTAGTCGTTTTCAGCCAATTTTCTGTATATTTGAAAATTTCACTTTTTTGTGAAAATATCCACTAAATGAGGGAATAATATGTGTGAGGGTACCCCAGGAGAGTTCCAAATGTGTGTGGGTAGAATTTATATCCCACGGGGGTAAAATTGAAAAAAGTTGAAAAAATATTTTTTTTTGGACTTATTCATTTTTCCGGCGTTTATCAGACTTTCAGATAGGGGAAATGTCAGTGAGCGTTCCGATTTCAGTTCCAGAGCGATTCTCCCAATGAGTCCTTGATATTTTGTCGTTTTCAGCCAATTTTCTGGATTTTTGAAAATTTCTCTTTTTTGGAAAATATCCACTAAAAGAGGGAATAATATGTGTGACGGTACCCCAGGAGAGTTCCAAATGTGTGTGGGTAGAATTTATATTCCACGAGGGTAAAATTGAAAAAAGTTGAAAAAATATTTTTTTTGGACTTAGTCATTTTCCCGGCGTTTATCAGACTTTCAGATAGGGGAAATGTCAGCGAGCGTTCCGATTTCAGTTACAGAGCGATTCGCCCAATGAGTCCTTGATATTTCATCGTTTTCAGCCAATTTTCTGGATTCTTGAAAATTTCACTTTTTTGAGAAAATATCCACTAAAAGAGGGAATAATATGTGTGAGGGTACCCCAGGAGAGTTCCAAATGTGTTTGGGTAGAATATATATCCCACGGGGGTAAAATTGAAAAAAGTTTAAAAAATTTTTTTTTTGGACTTAGTCATTTTCACGGCGTTTATCAGACGTTCAGATAGGGCAAATGTCAGTGAGCGTTCTGATTTCAGTTCCAGAGCGATTCGCCCAATGAGTCCTTGATATTTAGTCGTTTTCAGCCAATATTTTGGATTTTTGAAAATTTCACTTTTTTGTGAAAATATCCACTAAATGAGGGAATAATATGTGTGAAGGTACGCCAGTAGAGTTCCAAAAGTGTGTGGGTAGAATATATATCACACGGGGGTAAAATTGAAAAAAGTTGAAAATATTTTTTTCTTCGACTTAGTCATTTTTCCGGCGTTTATCAGACTTTCAGATAGGGGAAATGTCAGTGAGCGTTCCGATTTCAGTTCCAGAGCGATTCGCCCAATGAGTCCTTAATATTTAGTCGTTTTCAGCCAATTTTCTGTATTTTTGAAAATTTCACTTTTTTGTGAAAATATCCACACTAAATGAGGGAATAATATGTGTGAAGGTAAGCCAGTAGAGGTCCAAAAGTGTGTGGGTAGAATATATATCACACGGGGCTAAAATTGAAAAAAGTTGAAAATATTTTATTCTTAGACTTAGTCATTTTCCTGGCGTTTATCAGACTTTCAGATAGGGGAAATGTCAGCGAGCGTTCCGATTTCAGTTACAGAGCGATTCGCCCAATGAGTCCTTGATATTTAGCCGTTTTCAGCCAATTTTCTGTATTTTTGAAAATTTCACTTTTTTGTGAAAATATCGACTAAATGAGGGAATAATATGTGTGAGGGTACCCCAGGAGAGTTCCAAAAGTGTGTGGGTAGAATTTATATCCCACGGGGGTAAAATTGAAAAAAGTTGAAATTTTTTTTTTCTTAGACTTAGTCATTTTTCCAGTGTTTATCAGACTTTCAGATAGGGGAAATGTCAGGGAGCATTCCGATTTCAGTTACAGAGTGATTCGCCCAATGAGTACTTGATATTTAGTCGTTTTCAGCCAATATTTTGGATTTTTGAAAATTTCACTTTTTTGTGAAAATATCCACTAAATGAGGGAATAATATGTGTGAAGGTACGCCAGTAGAGTTCCAAAAGTGTGTGGGTAGAATATATATCACACGGGGGTAAAATTGAAAAAAGTTGAAAATATTTTTTTCTTAGACTTAGTCATTGTTCCGGCGTTTATCAGACTTTCAGATAGGGGAAATGTCAGTGAGTGTTCCGATTTCAGTTCCAGAGCGATTCGCCCAATGAGTCCTTGATATTTAGTCGTTTTCAGCCAATTTTCTGGATTTTTGAAAATTTCACTTTTTTGTGAAAATATCCACACTAAATGAGGGAATAATATGTGTGAAGGTACGCCAGTAGAGTTCCAAAATGTGTGGGTAGAATATATATCACACGGGGGTAAAACTGAAAAAAGTTGAAAATATTTTTTTCTTAGACTTAGTCATTTTTCCGGCGTTTATCAGACTTTCAGATAGGGGAAATGTCAGTGAGCATTCCGATTTCAGTTCCAGAGCGATTCGCCCTATGAGTCCTTGATATTTAGTCGTTTTCAGCCAATTTTCTGGATTTTTGAAAATTTCACTTTTTTGTGAAAATATCCACACTAAATGAGGGAATAATATGTGTGAAGGTACGCCAGTAAAGTTCCAAAAGTGTGTGGGTAGAATATATATCACACGGGGGTAAAATTGAAAAAAGTTGAAAATATTTTTTTCTTAGACTTAGTCATTTTTCCGGCGTTTATCAGACTTTCAGATAGGGGAAATGTCAGTGAGCGTTCCGATTTCAGTTCCAGAGCGATTCGCCCAATGAGTCCTTGATATTTAGTCGTTTTCAGCCAATTTTCTGGATTTTTGAAAATTTCACTTTTTTGTGAAAATATTCACACTAAATGAGGGAATAATATGTGTGAAGGTACGCCAGTAGAGTTCCAAAAGTGTGTGGGTAGAATATATATCACACGGGGGTAAAATTGAAAAAAGTTGAAAATATTTTTTTCTTAGACTTAGTCATTTTTCCAGCGTTTATCAGACTTTCAGATAGGGGAAATGTCAGTGAGCATTCCGATTTCAGTTCCAGAGTTATTCGCCCAATGAGTACTTGATATTTAGTCGTTTTCAGCCAATATTTTGGATTTTTGAAAATTTCACTTTTTTGTGAAAATATCCACTAAATGAGGGAATAATATGTGTGAGGGTACCCCAGGAGAGTTTCAAATGTGTGTGGGTAGAATATATATCCCACAGGGGTAAAATTGAAAAAAGTTGAAAAAATATTTTTTTTTGGACTTATTCATTTTTCCGGCGTTTATCAGACTTTCAGATAGGGGAAATGTCAGTGAGCGTTCCAATTTCAGTTCCAGAGCGATTCGCCCAATGAGTACTTGATATTTAGTCGTTTTCAGCCAATATTTTGGATTTTTGAAAATTTCACTTTTTTGGGAAAATATCCACTAAATGAGGGAATAATATGTGTGAGGGTACCCCAGGAGAGTTCCAAATGTGTGTGGGTAGAATTTATATCCTACGAGGGTAAAATTGAAAAAAGTTGAAAAAATATTTTTTTTGGACTTAGTCATTTTCCCGGCTTTTATCAGACTTTCAGATAGGGGTAATGTCAGCGAGCGTTCCGATTTCAGTTCCAGAGCGATTCGCCCAATGAGTCCTTGATATTTAGTCGTTTTCAGCCAATTTTCTGGATTTTTGAAAATTTCAATTTTTTGAGAAAATATCCACTAAAAGAGGGAATAATATGTGTGAGGGTACCCCAGGAGAGTTCCAAATGTGTTTGGGTAGAATATATATCCCACGGGGGTAAAATTGAAAAGAGTTGAAAACATTTTTTTTTTGGACTTAGTCATTTTCCCGGCGTTTATCAGACTTTCAGATAGGGGAAATGACAGTGAGCGTTCCGATTTCAGTTCCAGAGCGATTCGCCCAATGAGTCCTTGATATTTAGTCGTTTTCAGCCAATTTTCTGGATTTTTGAAAATTTCACTTTTTTGTGAAAATATCCACTAAATGAGGGAATAATATGTGTGAAGGTACGCCAGTAGAGTTCAAAAAGTGTGTGGGTAGAATATATATCACACAGGGGTAAAATTGAAAAAAGTTGAAAATCTTTTTTTCTTAGAGTTAGTCATTTTTCCGGCGTTTATCAGACTTTCAGATAGGGGAAATGTCAGTGAGCGTTCCAATTTCAGTTCCAGAGCTATTCTCTCAATGAGTCCTTGATATTTAGACGTTTTCAGCCAATTTTCTGGATTTTTGAAAATTTCAGTTTTTTGTGAAAATATCCACTAAATGAGGGAATAATATGTGTGAAGGTACGCCAGTAGAGTTCAAAAAGTGTGTGGGTAGAATATATATCACACGGGGGTAAAATTGAAAAAAGTTGAAAATCTTTTTTTCTTAGACTTTGTCATTTTACCGGTGTTTATCAGACTTTCAGATAGGGGAAATGTCAGTGAGCGTTCCGATTTCAGTTCCAGAGCGATTCGCCCAATGAGTCCTTGATATTTAGTCGTTTTCAGCCAATTTTCTGGATATTTGAAAATTTCACTTTTTTGTGAAAATATCCACTAAATGAGGGAATAATATGTGTGAGGGTACCCCAGGAGAGTTCCAAATGTGAGTGGGTAGAACATATATCCCACAGGGGCAAAATTGAAAAAAGTTGAAAAAATTTTTTCTTAGACTTAGTCATTTTTCCGGCGTTTATCAGACTTTCAGATAGGGGAAATGTCAGTGAGCGTTCCGATTTCAGTTCCAGAGCGATTCGCCCAATGAGTCCTTGACATTTAGTCGTTTTCAGCCAACATTTTGGATTTTTGAAAATTTCACTTTTTTGTGAAAATATCCACTAAATGAAGGAATAATATGTGTGAAGGTACGCCAGTAGAGTTCCAAAAGTGTGTGGGTAGAATACATATCACACGGGGGTAAAATTGAAAAACGTTGAAAAATATTTTTTTTGGACTTAGTCATTTTTCCGGCGTTTATCAGACTTTCAGATAGGGGAAATGTCAGTGAGCGTTCCGATTTCAGTTCCAGAGCGATTTGCCTAATGAGTCCTTGATATTTAGTCATTTTCAGCCAATTTTCTGGATTTTTGAAAATTTCACTTTTTTGTGAAAATATCCACTAAAAGAGGGAATAATATGTGTGAGGGTACCCCAGGAGAGTTCCAAATGTGTGTGGGTAGAATATATATCCCACGGGGGTAAAATTGAAAAAAGTTTAAAAAATTTTTTTTTTGGACTTAGTCATTTTCACGGCGTTTATCAGACTTTCAGATAGGGGAAATGTCAGTGAGCGTTCCGATTTCAGTTCCAGAGCGATTCGCCCAATGAGTCCTTGATATTTCGTCGTTTTCAGCCAATTTTCTGGATTTTTGAAAATTTCACGTTTTTTGTGAAAGTATCCACTAAATGAGGGAATGATATGTGTGAGGGTACCCCAGGAGAGTTCCAAATGTGTGTGGGTAGAATATATATCACACGGGGGTAAAATTGAAAAAAGTTTAAAACATTTTTTTTTTGGAATTAGTCATTTTTCCGGCGTTTATCAGACTTTCATATAGGGGAAATGTCAGTGAGCGTTCCGATTTCAGTTCCAGAGCGATTCGCCCAATGAGTACTTGATATTTAGTCGTTTCCAGCCAATATTTTGGATTTTTGAAAATTTCACTTTTTTGTGAAAATATCCACTAAATGAAGGAATAATATGTGTGAGGGTACCCCAGGAGAGTTCCACATGTGTGTGGGTAGAATTTATATCCCACAGTGGTAAAATTGAAAAAAGTTGAAAAAAAATTTTCTTTGACTTAGTCATTTTTCCGATGTTTATCAGACTTTCAGATAGGGAAAATGTCAGTGAGCGTTCCGATTTCAGTTCCAGAGCGATTCGACCAATGAGTCCTTGATATTTAGTCGTTTTCAGCCAATATTTTGGATTTTTGAAAATTTCACTTTTTTGTGAAAATATCCGCTGAATGAGGAAATGATATGTGTGGGGGTAACCCAGGAGTGTTCCAAATGTGTGTGGGTAGAATATATATCCCACGGGTGTAAAATTGAAAAAAGTTGAAATTTTTTTTTTTAGACTTAGTCATTTTTCCAGCGTTTATCAGACTTTCAGATAGGGGAAATGTCAGTGAGCATTCCGATTTCAGTTCCAGAGCGATTCGCCCAATGAGTACTTGATATTTAGTCGTTTTAAGCCAATATTTTGGATTTTTGAAAATTTCACTTTTTTGTGAAAATATCCATTAAATGAGGGAATAATATGTGTGAGGGTACCCCAGGAGAGTTCTAAATGTGTGTGGGTTGAATTTATATCCCACGGGGGTAAAATTGAAAAAAGTTGAAATTTTTTTTTTCTTAGACTTAGTCATTTTTCCAGCGTTTATCAGACTTTCAGATAGGGGAAATGTCAGTGAGCATTCCGATTTCAGTTCCAGAGCGATTCGCCCAATGAGTCCTTGATATTTAGTCGTTTTTAGCCAATTTTCTGGATTTTTGAAAATTTCACTTTTTTGTGAAAATATCCACACTAAAAGAGGGAATAATATGTGTGAAGGTACGCCAGTAGAGTTCCAAAAGTGTGTGGGTAGAATATATATCACACGGGGGTAAAATTGAAAAAAGTTGAAAATATTTTTTTCTTAGGCTTAGTCATTTTACGGCGTTTATCAGACTTTCAGATAGGGGAAATGTCAGTGAGCGTTCCGATTTCAGTTCCAGAGCGATTCGCCCAATGAGTCCTTGATATTTAGTCGTTTTCAGCCAATTTTCTGTATATTTGAAAATTTCACTTTTTTGTGAAAATATCCACTAAATGAGGGAATAATATGTGTGAGGGTACCCCAGGAGAGTTCCAAATGTGTGTGGGTAGAATTTATATCCCACGGGGGTAAAATTGAAAAAAGTTGAAATTTTTTTTTTTTTAGACTTAGTCATTTTTCCAGCGTTTATCAGACTTTCAGAGAGGGGAAATGTCAGTGAGCATTCCGATTTCAGTTCCAGAGTTATTCGCCCAATGAGTACTTGATATTTAGTCGTTTTCAGCCAATATTTTGTATTTTTGAAAATTTCACTTTTTTGTGAAAATATCCACTAAATGAGGGAATAATATGTGTGAGGGTACCCCAGGAGAGTTCCAAATGTGTGTGGGTAGAATTTATATTCCACGAGGGTAAAATTGAAAAAAGTTGAAAAAATATTTTTTTTGGACTTAGTCATTTTCCCGGCGTTTATCAGACTTTCAGATAGGGGAAATGTCAGCGAGCGTTCCGATTTCAGTTACAGAGCGATTCGCCCAATGAGTCCTTGATATTTAGTCGTTTTCAGCCAATATTTTGGATTTTTGAAAATTTCACTTTTTTGTGAAAATATCCACTAAATGAGGGAATAATATGTGTGAAGGTACGCCAGTAGAGGTCCAAAAGTGTGTGGGTAGAATATATATCACACGGGGGAAAATTGAAAAAAGTTGAAAATATTTTTTTCTTAGACTTAGTCATTTTTCCGGCGTTTATCAGACTTTCAGATAGGGGAAATGTCAGTGAGCGTTCCGATTTCAGTTCCAGAGCGATTCGCCCAATGAGTCCTAGATATTTAGTCGTTTTCAGCCAATTTTCTGTATTTTTGAAAATTTCACTTTTTTGTGAAAATATCCACTCTAAATGAGGGAATAATATGTGTGAAGGTACGCCAGTAGAGTTCCAAAAGTGTGTGGGTAGAATATATATCACACGGGGGTAAAATTGAAAAAAGTTGAAAATATTTTTTTCTTAGACTTAGTCATTTTTCCGGCGTTTATCAGACTTTCAGATAGGGGAAATGTCAGTGAGCGTTCCGATTTCAGTTTCAGAGCGATTCGCCCAATGAGTCCTTAATATTTAGTCGTTTTCAGCCAATTTTCTGGATTTTTGAAAATTTCACTTTTTTCTGAAAATATCCACACTAAATGAGGGAATAATATGTGTGAAGGTACGCCAGTAGAGTTCCAAAAGTGTGTGGGTAGAATATATATCACACGGGGGTAAAATTGAAAAAAGTTGAAACTATTTTTTTCTTAGACTTAGTCATTTTTCCGGCGTTTATCAGACTTTCAGATAGGGGAAATGTCAGTGAGCATTTCGATTTCAGTTCCAGAGCGATTCGCCCAATGAGTCCTTGATATTTAGTCGTTTTCAGCCAATTTTCTGTATTTTTGAAAATTTCACTTTTTTGTGAAAATATCCACTAAATGAGGGAATAATATGTGTGAGGGTACCCCAGGAGAGTTCCAAATGTGTGTGGGTAGAATTTATATCCCACGGGGGTAAAATTGAAAAAAGTTGAAATTTTTTTTTTCTTAGACTTAGTCATTTTTCCAGCGTTTATCAGACTTTCAGATAGGGGAAATGTCAGTGAGCATTCCGATTTTAGTTCCAGAGTTATTCGCCCAATGAGTACTTGATATTTAGTCGTTTTCAGCCAATATTTTGGATTTTTGAAAATTTCTCTTTTTTGTGAAAATATCCACTAAAAGAGGGAATAATATGTGTTACGGTACCAAAGGAGAGTTCCAAATGTGTGTGGGTAGAATATATATCCCACGGGGGTAAAATTGAAAAGAGTTTAAAACATTTTTTTTTTGGACTTAGTCATTCTTCCGGCGTTTATCAGACTTTCAGATAGGGGAAATGTCAGTGAGCGTTCCGATTTCAGTTCCAGAGCGATTCGCCCAATGAGTCCTTGATATTTAGTCGTTTTCAGCCAATTTTCAGTATTTTTGAAAATTTCACTTTTTTGTGAAAATATCCACTAAATGAGGGAATAATATGTGTGAGGGTACCCCAGGAGAGTTCCAAATGTGTGTGGGTAGAATTTATATCCCACGAGGGTAAAATTGAAAAAAGTTGAAAAAATATATTTTTTTGGACTTAGTCATTTTCCCGGCTTTTATCAGACTTTCAGATAGGGGTAATGTCAGCGAGCGTTCCGATTTCAGTTCCAGAGCGATTCGCCCAATGAGTCCTTGATATTTCGTCGTTTTCAGCCAATTTTCTGGATTCTTGAAAATTTCACTTTTTTGAGAAAATATCCACTAAAAGAGGGAATAATATGTGTGAGGGTACCCCAGTAGATTTCCAAATGTGTGTAGGTAGAATATATATCCCACGGGGGTAAAATTGAAAAAAGTTGAAAATTTTTTTTCTTAGACTTAGTCATTTTTCCGGCGTTTATAACACTTTCAGATAGGGGAAATGTCAGTGAGCATTCCGATTTCAGTTCCAGAGTTATTCGCCCAATGAGTCCTTGATATTTAGTCGTTTTCAGCCAATTTTCTGGATTTTTGAAAATTTCACTTTTTCGTGAAAATATCCACTAAATGAGGGAATAATATGTGTGAGGGTACCCCAGGAGAGATCCATAAGAATGAAGTGATTAACCAGAGTCAGCATGGGTTTGTAACTAACAAGTCATGTCAGACTAACTTAATTTCCTTCTATGACAGAATCACTGACTGGGTGGATCAGGGAAATTCTGTAGATATAGTATATCTTGACTTCAGCAAAGCATTTGACAAAGTATCTCACACCATCCTTATTGAAAAAATGACCAAGTATGCAATGGACCAGGCAACTGTTAGGTGGATTCATAACTGGCTTAGTGATCGGACTCAAAGGGTGGTTGTAAATGGCTTCACATCCAGCTGGATGAATGTCTCAAGTGGGGTACCACAGGGCTACGTCCTGGCACCTGTATTGTTCAACATCTTTATCAATGATTTAGATGAAGGAATTGAGGGTAAACTGATTAAATTTGCTGATGACACAAAGCTAGGAGGGATAGCTAATACTAGAGAAGAGAGAGAGAGGATTCAAAAAGACCTAAATAAACTGGAGCAGTGGGCAGCAACCAACAGAATGGTTTTTAACAGGGAAAAATGCAAAGTACTACATCTGGGCAATAAAAATGAAAAAAGCATATACAGAATGGAAGGAATAGAGCTAAGCAACAGTACATGTGAAAAAGACTTAGGTATACTAATAGATCATAGACTGAACATGAGTCAACAGTGTGATGCAGCAGCAAAAAAGGCAAATACAATTCTGGGATGTATTAACAGAAGCATACAGTCTAGATCACGTGAAGTCATTATCGGTCTTTACTCCTCTTTGGTCAGACCTCATCTGGAATACTGTGTACAGTTTTGGGCACCACATTTTAAAAAAGACATAGACAAACTGGAGCAAGTTCAGAGAAGAGCGACCAGAATGGTGACTGGTCTGCAAACCATGTCCTATGAGGAACGGTTGCAGGATTTGGGAATGTTTAGCTTGCAAAAAAGAAGACTGAGAGGAGACTTAATAGCTGTCTACAAATATGTCAAGGGCTGTCACATTGTAGAAGGATCATCTTTATTCTCATTTGCACAAGGAAAGACTAGAAGCAATGGGATGAAACTAAATGGGAGGAGACACAGATTAGATATTAGAAAAAACTTTTTGACAGTTAGGGTGATTAATGAGTGGAACAGGCTGCCACAAAAGGTGGTGAGTTCCCCTTCAATGGACGTCTTCAAACAGAGGCTGGACAGACATCTGTCTGAGATGATTTAGTGAATCCTGCTTTGAGCAGGGGGTTGGACCAGATGACCCAGGAGGTCCCTTCCAACTCTACCATTCTATGATTCTATGTGTGTGGGTTGAATTTATATCCCACAGTGGTAAAATTGAAAAACGTTGAAAAAAATTTTTTTGGACTTAGTCATTTTTCCGGCGTTTATCAGACTTTCAGATAGGGGAAATGTCAGCGAGCGTTCCGATTTCAGTTCCAGAGCGATTCGCCCAATGAGTCCTTGATATTTCGTCGTTTTCAGACAATTTTCTGGATTTTTGAAAATTTCACTTTTTTGTGAAAATATCCACTAAATGAGGGAACAATATGAGTGAGGGTACCCCAGTAGATTTCCAAATGTGTGTGGGTAGAATATATATCCCACAGGGGTAAAAGTGAAAAAGTTGAAAAAAAATTTTTCTTAGACTTAGTCATTTTTCCGGCGTTTATCAGACTTTCAGATAGGGAAAATGTCAGTGAGCGTTCCGATTTCAGTTCCAGAGCGATTCGCCGAATGAGTCCTTGATATTTAGTCATTTTCAGCCAATATTTTGGATTTTTGAAAATTTCACTTTTTTGTGAAAATATCAACTAAATGAAGGAATAATATGTGTGAAGGTACGCCAGTAGAGTTCCAAAAGTGTGTGGGTAGAATATATATCACACGGGGGTAAAATTGAAAAAAGTTGAAAATCTTTTTTTCTTAGACTTAGTCATTTTTCCAGCGTTTATCAGACTTTCAGATAGGGGAAATGTCAGTGAGCATTCCGATTTCAGTTCCAGAGTTATTCGCCCAATGAGTACTTGATATTTAGTCGTTTTCAGCCAATATTTTGGATTTTTGAAAATTTCACTTTTTTGTGAAAATATCCACTAAATGAGGGAATAATATGTGTGAGGGTACCCCAGGAGAGTTTCAAATGTGTGTGGGTAGAATATATATCCCACGGGGGTAAAATTGAAAAAAGTTGAAAAAATATTTTTTTTTGGACTTATTCATTTTTCCGGCGTTTATCAGACTTTCAGATAGGGGAAATGTCAGTGAGCGTTCCGATTTCAGTTCCAGAGCGATTCGCCCAATGAGTCCTTGATATTTAGTCGTTTTCAGCCAATTTTCAGTATTTTTGAAAATTTCACTTTTTTGTGAAAATATCCACTAAATGAGGGAATAATATGTGTGAGGGTACCCCAGGAGAGTTCCAAATGTGTGTGGGTAGAATTTATATTCCACGAGGGTAAAATTGAAAAAAGTTGAAAAAATATTTTTTTTGGACTTAGTCATTTTCCCGGCTTTTATCAGACTTTCAGATAGGGGTAATGTCAGCGAGCGTTCCGATTTCAGTTCCAGAGCGATTCGCCCAATGAGTCCTTGATATTTCGTCGTTTTCAGCCAATTTTCTGGATTCTTGAAAATTTCACTTTTTTGAGAAAATATCCACTAAAAGAGGGAATAATATGTGTGAGGGTACCCCAGTAGATTTCCAAATGTGTGTAGGTAGAATATACATCCCACGGGGGTAAAATTGCAAAAAGTTGAAAAAATTTTTTCTTAGACTTAGTCATTTTTCCGGCGTTTATAACACTTTCAGATAGGGGAAATGTCAGTGAGCATTCCGATTTCAGTTCCAGAGTGATTCGCCCAATGAGTCCTTGATATTTAGTCGTTTTCAGCCAATTTTCTGGATTTTTGAAAATTTCACTTTTTCGTGAAAATATCCACTAAATGAGGGAATAATATGTGTGAGGGTACCCCAGGAGAGATCCATAAGAATGAAGTGATTAACCAGAGTCAGCATGGGTTTGTAACTAACAAGTCATGTCAGACTAACTTAATTTCCTTCTATGACAGAATCACTGACTGGGTGGATCAGGGAAATTCTGTAGATATAGTATATCTTGACTTCAGCAAAGCATTTGACAAAGTATCTCACACCATCCTTATTGAAAAAATGACCAAGTATGCAATGGACCAGGCAACTGTTAGGTGGATTCATAACTGGCTTAGTGATCGGACTCAAAGGGTGGTTGTAAATGGCTTCACATCCAGCTGGATGAATGTCTCAAGTGGGGTACCACAGGGCTCCGTCCTGGGACCTGTATTGTTCAACATCTTTATCAATGATTTAGATGAAGGAATTGAGGGTAAACTGATTAAATTTGCTGATGACACAAAGCTAGGAGGGATAGCTAATACTAGAGAAGAGAGAGAGAGGATTCAAAAAGACCTAAATAAACTGGAGCAGTGGGCAGCAACCAACAGAATGGTTTTTAACAGGGAAAAATGCAAAGTACTACATCTGGGCAATAAAAATGAAAAAAGCATATACAGAATGGGAGGAATAGAGCTAAGCAACAGTACATGTGAAAAAGACTTAGGTATACTAATAGATCATAGACTGAACATGAGTCAACAGTGTGATGCAGCAGCAAAAAAGGCAAATACAATTCTGGGATGTATTAACAGAAGCATACAGTCTAGATCACGTGAAGTCATTATCGGTCTTTACTCCTCTTTGGTCAGACCTCATCTGGAATACTGTGTACAGTTTTGGGCACCACATTTTAAAAAAGACATAGACAAACTGGAGCAAGTTCAGAGAAGAGCGACCAGAATGGTGACTGGTCTGCAAACCATGTCCTATGAGGAACGGTTGCAGGATTTGGGAATGTTTAGCTTGCAAAAAAGAAGACTGAGAGGAGACTTAATAGCTGTCTACAAATATGTCAAGGGCTGTCACATTGTAGAAGGATCATCTTTATTCTCATTTGCACAAGGAAAGACTAGAAGCAATGGGATGAAACTAAATGTGAGGAGACACAGATTAGATATTAGAAAAAACTTTTTGACAGTTAGGGTGATTAATGAGTGGAACAGGCTGCCACAAAAGGTGGTGAGTTCCCCTTCAATGGACGTCTTCAAACAGAGGCTGGACAGACATCTGTCTGAGATGATTTAGTGAATCCTGCTTTGAGCAGGGGGTTGGACCAGATGACCCAGGAGGTCCCTTCCAACTCTACCATTCTATGATTCTATGTGTGTGGGTTGAATTTATATCCCACAGGGGTAAAATTGAAAAACGTTGAAAAAAATTTTTTTGGACTTAGTCATTTTTCCGGCATTTATCAGACTTTCAGATAGGGGAAATGTCAGCGAGCGTTCCGATTTCAGTTCCAGAGCGATTCGCCCAATGAGTCCTTGATATTTCGTCGTTTTCAGACAATTTTCTGGATTTTTGAAAATTTCACTTTTTTGTGAAAATATCCACTAAATGAGGGAACAATATGAGTGAGGGTACCCCAGTAGATTTCCAAATGTGTGTGGGTAGAATATATATCCCACAGGGGTAAAATTGAAAAAAGTTGAAAAAAAATTTTTCTTAGACTTAGTCATTTTTCCGGCGTTTATCAGACTTTCAGATAGGGAAAATGTCAGTGAGCGTTCCGATTTCAGTTCCAGAGCGATTCGCCGAATGAGTCCTTGATATTTAGTCATTTTCAGCCAATATTTTGGATTTTTGAAAATTTCACTTTTTTGTGAAAATATCAACTAAATGAAGGAATAATATGTGTGAAGGTACGCCAGTAGAGTTCCAAAAGTGTGTGGGTAGAATATATATCACACGGGGGTAAAATTGAAAAAAGTTGAAAATCTTTTTTTCTTAGACTTAGTCATTTTTCCAGCGTTTATCAGACTTTCAGATAGGGGAAATGTCAGTGAGCATTCCGATTTCAGTTCCAGAGTTATTCGCCCAATGAGTACTTGATATTTAGTCGTTTTCAGCCAATATTTTGGATTTTTGAAAATTTCACTTTTTTGTGAAAATATCCACTAAATGAGGGAATAATATGTGTGAGGGTACCCCAGGAGAGTTTCAAATGTGTGTGGGTAGAATATATATCCCACGGGGGTAAAATTGAAAAAAGTTGAAAAAATATTTTTTTTTGGACTTATTCATTTTTCCGGCGTTTATCAGACTTTCAGATAGGGGAAATGTCAGTGAGCGTTCCGATTTCAGTTCCAGAGCGATTCGCCCAATGAGTCCTTGATATTTTGTCGTTTTCAGCCAATTTTCTGGATTTTTGAAAATTTCTCTTTTTTGTGAAAATATCCACTAAAAGAGGGAATAATATGTGTGACGGTACCAAAGGAGAGTTCCAAATGTGTGTGGGTAGAATATATATCCCACGGGGGTAAAATTGAAAAGAGTTTAAAACATTTTTTTTTTGGACTTAGTCATTCTTCCGGCGTTTATCAGACTTTCAGATAGGGGAAATGTCAGTGAGCATTCCGATTTCAGTTCCAGAGCGATTCGCCCAATGAGTCCTTGATATTTAGTCGTTTTCAGCCAATTTTCAGTATTTTTGAAAATTTCACTTTTTTGTGAAAATATCCACTAAATGAGGGAATAATATGTGTGAGGGTACCCCAGGAGAATTCCAAATGTGTGTGGGTAGAATTTATATCCCACGAGGGTAAAATTGAAAAAAGTTGAAAAAAATATTTTTTTTGGACTTAGTCATTTTCCCGGCTTTTATCAGACTTTCAGATAGGGGTAATGTCAGCGAGCATTCCGATTTCAGTTCCAGAGCGATTCGCCCAATGAGTCCTTGATATTTCGTCGTTTTCAGCCAATTTTCTGGATTCTTGAAAATTTCACTTTTTTGAGAAAATATCCACTAAAAGAGGGAATAATATGTGTGAGGGTTCCCCAGTAGATTTCCAAATGTGTGTAGGTAGAATATACATCCCACGGGGGTAAAATTGAAAAAAGTTGAAATTTTTTTTCTTAGACTTAGTCATTTTTCCGGCGTTTATAACACTTTCAGATAGGGGAAATGTCAGTGAGCATTCCGATTTCAGTTCCAGAGTGATTCGCCCAATGAGTCCTTGATATTTAGTCGTTTTCAGCCAATTTTCTGGATTTTTGAAAATTTCACTTTTTCGTGAAAATATCCACTAAATGAGGGAATAATATGTGTGAGGGTACCCCAGGAGAGATCCATAAGAATGAAGTGATTAACCAGAGTCAGCATGGGTTTGTAACTAACAAGTCATGTCAGACTAACTTAATTTCCTTCTATGACAGAATCACTGACTGGGTGGATCAGGGAAATTCTGTAGATATAGTATATCTTGACTTCAGCAAAGCATTTGACAAAGTATCTCGCACCATCCTTATTGAAAAAATGACCAAGTATGCAATGGACCAGGCAACTGTTAGGTGGATTCATAACTGGCTTAGTGATCGGACTCAAAGGGTGGTTGTAAATGGCTTCACATCCAGCTGGATGAATGTCTCAAGTGGGGTACCACAGGGCTCCGTCCTGGGACCTGTATTGTTCAACATCTTTATCAATGATTTAGATGAAGGAATTGAGGGTAAACTGATTAAATTTGCTGATGACACAAAGCTAGGAGGGATAGCTAATACTAGAGAAGAGAGAGAGAGGATTCAAAAAGACCTAAATAAACTGGAGCAGTGGGCAGCAACCAACAGAATGGTTTTTAACAGGGAAAAATGCAAAGTACTACATCTGGGCAATAAAAATGAAAAAAGCATATACAGAATGGGAGGAATAGAGCTAAGCAACAGTACATGTGAAAAAGACTTAGGTATACTAATAGATCATAGACTGAACATAAGTCAACAGTGTGATGCAGCAGCAAAAAAGGCAAATACAATTCTGGGATGTATTAACAGAAGCATACAGTCTAGATCACGTGAAGTCATTATCGGTCTTTACTCCTCTTTGGTCAGACCTCATCTGGAATACTGTGTACAGTTTTGGGCACCACATTTTAAAAAAGACATAGACAAACTGGAGCAAGTTCAGAGAAGAGCGACCAGAATGGTGACTGGTCTGCAAACCATGTCCTATGAGGAACGGTTGCAGGATTTGGGAATGTTTAGCTTGCAAAAAAGAAGACTGAGAGGAGACTTAATAGCTGTCTACAAATATGTCAAGGGCTGTCACATTGTAGAAGGATCATCTTTATTCTCATTTGCACAAGGAAAGACTAGAAGCAATGGGATGAAACTAAATGTGAGGAGACACAGATTAGATATTAGAAAAAACTTTTTGACAGTTAGGGTGATTAATGAGTGGAACAGGCTGCCACAAAAGGTGGTGAGTTCCCCTTCAATGGACGTCTTCAAACAGAGGCTGGACAGACATCTGTCTGAGATGATTTAGTGAATCCTGCTTTGAGCAGGGGGTTGGACCAGATGACCCAGGAGGTCCCTTCCAACTCTACCATTCTATGATTCTATGTGTGTGGGTTGAATTTATATCCCACAGGGGTAAAATTGAAAAACGTTGAAAAAAATTTTTTTGGACTTAGTCATTTTTCCGGCGTTTATCAGACTTTCAGATAGGGGAAATGTCAGCGAGCGTTCCGATTTCAGTTCCAGAGCGATTCGCCGAATGAGTCCTTGATATTTAGTCATTTTCAGCCAATATTTTGGATTTTTGAAAATTTCACTTTTTTGTGAAAATATCAACTAAATGAAGGAATAATATGTGTGAAGGTACGCCAGTAGAGTTCCAAAAGTGTGTGGGTAGAATATATATCACACGGGGGTAAAATTGAAAAAAGTTGAAAATCTTTTTTTCTTAGACTTAGTCATTTTTCCGGTGTTTATTACGGCGTTTATGAGACTTTCAGATAGGGGAAATGTCAGTGAGCATTCCAATTTCAGTTCCAGAGCTATTCTCTCAATGAGTCCTTGATATTTAGTCGTTTTCAGCCAATTTAATGGATTTTTGAAAATTTCACTTTTTTGTGAAAATATCCACTAAATGAGGGAATAATATGTGTGAGTGTACCCCAGGAGAGTTCCAAATGTGTGTGGGTAGAATATATATCCCACAGGGTAAAATTGAAAAAAGTTGAAAATCTTTTTTTCTTAGACTTTGTCATTTTACCGGTGTTTATCAGACTTTCAGATAGGGGAAATGTCAATGAGCGTTCCGATTTCAGTTCCAGAGCGATTCGCCCAATGAGTCCTTGATATTTAGTCGTTTTCAGCCAATTTTCTGGATTTTTGAAAATTTCACTTTTTCGTGAAAATATCCACTAAATGAGGGAATAATATAAGTGAGGGTACCCCAGGAGAGATCCATATGTTTGTGGGTAGAATTTATAACCCACAGGGGTAAAATTGAAAAACTCTGAAAAAATTTTTTTTTGGACTTAGTCATTTTTCCGGCGTTTATCAGACTTTCAGATAGGGGAAATGTCAGTGAGCGTTCCGATTTCAGTTCCAGAGCGATTCGCCCAATGAGTCCTTGATATTTAGTCGTTTTCAGCCAATTTTCTGGATTTTTGAAAATTTCACTTTTTTTGTGAAAATATCCACTAAATGAGGGAATAATATGTGTGAGGGTACCCCAGGAGAGTTCCAAATGTGTGTGGGTAGAATATATGTCCCACGGGGGCAAAATTGAAAAAAGTTGAAAAATTTTTTTTCTTAGATTTAGTCATTTTTACGGCATTTATTACACTTTTGGATAGGGCAAATGTCAGTGAGCGTTTCGATTTCAGTTCCAGAGCGATTCGCCCAATGAGTCCTTGATATTATTCATTTTCAGCCAATTTAATGGATTTTTGAAAATTTCACTTTTTTGTGAAAATATCCACTAAATGAGGGAATATTATGTGTGAGGGTACCCCAGGAGAGTTCCAAATGTGTGTGGGTAGAATACATATCCCACGGGGGTAAAATTGAAAAAAGTTGAAAAATTTTTTTTCTTAGACTTAGTCATTTTTCCTGCGTTTATCAGACTTTCAGCTAGGGGAAATGTCAGTGAGCGTTCCAATTTCAGTTCCAGAGCTATTCTCTCAATGAGTCCTTGATATTTAGTCGTTTTCAGCAAATTTTCTGGATTTTTGAAAATTTCACTTTTTTGTGAAAATATCCACTAAATGAGGGAATAATATGTGTGAAGGTATGCCAGTAGAGTTCAAAAAGTGTGTGGGTAGAATATATATCACACGGGGGTAAAATTGAAAAAAGTTGAAAATCTTTTTTTCTTAGACTTAGTCATTTTTCTGGCGTTTATCAGACTTTCAGATAGGGGAAATGTCAGTGAGCGTTCCAATTTCAGTTCCAGAGCTATTCTCTCAATGAGTCCTTGATATTTAGTCGATTTCAGCCAATTTTCTGGATTTTTGAAAATTTCACTTTTTTGTGAAAATATCCACTAAATGAGGGAATATTATGTGTGAAGGTACGCCAGTAGAGTTCAAAAAGTGTGTGGGTAGAATATATATCACACGGGGGTAAAATTGAAAAAAGTTGAAAATCTTTTTTTCTTAGACTTTGTCATTTTACCGGTGTTTATCAGACTTTCAGATAGGGGAAATGTCAGTGAGCGTTCCGATTTCAGTTCCAGAGCGATTCGCCCAATGAGTCCTTGATATTTAGTCGTTTTCAGCCAATTTTCTGGATATTTGAAAATTTCACTTTTTTGTGAAAATATCCACTAAATGAGGGAATAATATGTGTGAGGGTACCCCAGGAGAGTTCCAAATGTGTGTGGGTAGAATATATATCCCACGGGGGCAAAATTGAAAAAAGTTGAAAAAATTTTTTCTTAGACTTAGTCATTTTTCCGGCGTTTATCAGACTTTCAGATAGGGGAAATGTCAGTGAGCGTAACGATTTCAGTTCCAGAGCGATTCGCCCAATGAGTCCTTGACATTTAGTCGTTTTCAGCCAACATTTTGGATTTTTGAAAATTTCACTTTTTTTTGAAAATATCCACTAAATGAAGGAATAATACGTGTGAAGGTACGCCAGTAGAGTTCCAAAAGTGTGTGGGTAGAATACATATCACACGGGGGTAAAATTGAAAAACGTTGAAAAATATTTTTTTTTGGACTTAGTCATTTTTTCGGCGTTTATCAGACTTTCAGATAGGGCAAATGTCAGTGAGCGTTCCGATTTCAGTTCCAGAGCGATTCGCCCAATGAGTCCTTGATATTTAGTCGTTTTCAGACAATTTTCTGGATTTTTGAAAATTTTACTTTTTTGTGAAAATATCCACTAAATGAGGGAATAATATGTGTGAGGGTACCCCAGGAGAGTTCCAAATGTGTGTGGGTAGAATACATATCCCACGGGGGTAAAATTGAAAAAAGTTGAAATTTTTTTCTTCTTAGACTTAGTCATTTTTCCGGCGTTTATCAGACTTTCAGATAGTGGACATGTCAGTTAGCGTTTCGATTTCAGTTCCAGAGCGATTCGCCCAATGAGTCCTTGATATTTAGTCGTTTTCAGCCAATTTTCTGGATTTTTGAAAATTTCACTTTTTTGTGAAAATATCAACTAAATGAGGGAATAATATGTGTGAAGGTACGCCAGTAGAGTTCCAAAAGTGTGTGGGTAGAATATATATCACACGGGGGTAAAATTGAAAAAAGTTGAAAATCTTTTTTTCTTAGATTTAGTCATTTTTCCGGTGTTTATCAGACTTTCAGATAGGGCAAATGTCAGTGAGCGTTCCGATTTCAGTTCCAGAGCAATTCGCCCAATGAGTCCTTGATATTTAGTCATTTTCAGCCAATATTTTGGATTTTTGAAAATTTCACTTTTTCGTGAAAATATCCACTAAATGAGGGAATAATATGTGAGAGGGTACCCCAGGAGAGTTCCAAATGTGTGTGGGTAGAATTTATATCCCACAGGGGTAAAATTGAAAAACGTTGAAAAAATTTTTTTTTGGACTTAGTCATTTTTCCGGCGTTTATTACACTTTTAGATAGGGCCAGTGTCAATGAGCGTTCCGATTTCAGTTCCAGAGCGATTCGCCCAATGAGTCCTTGATATTTATTCATTTTCAGCCAATTTAATGGATTTTTGAAAATTTCACTTTTTTGTGAAAATATCCACTAAATGAGGGAATAATATGTGTGAGGGTACCCCAGGAGAGTTCCAAATGTGTGTGGGTAGAATACATATCCCACGGGGGTAAAATTGAAAAAAGTTGAAAAAAATTTTTTCTTAGACTTAGTCATTTTTCCGGCGTTTATCAGACTTTCAGATAGGGGAAATGTCAGTGAGCGTTCCAATTTCAGTTCCAGAGGTATTCTCTCAATGAGTCCTTGATGTTTAGTCGTTTTCAGCCAATTTTCTGGATTTTTGAAAATTTCACTTTTTTGAGAAAATATCCACTAAAAGAGGGAATAATATGTGTGAGGGTACCCCAGGAGAGTTCCAAATGTGTGTGGGTAGAATATATGTCCCACGGGGGCAAAATTGAAAAAAGTTTAAAATTTTTTTTTCTTAGATTTAGTCATTTTTCCAGCATTTATTACACTTTTGGATAGGGCAAATGTCAGTGAGCGTTCCGATTTCAGTTCCAGAGCGATGCGCCCAATGAGTCCTTGATATTATTCATTTTCAGCCAATTTAATGGATTTTTGAAAATTTCACTTTTTTTGTGAAAGTATCCACTAAATGAGGGAATAATATGTGTGAGGGTACCCGAGGAGAGTTCCAAATGTTTGTCGGTAGAATATATATCCCACGGGGGTAAAATTGAAAAAAGTTTAAAAAAATTTTTTTTTGTACTTAGTCATTTTTCCGGCGTTTATCAGACTTTCAGTGAGCGTTCCGATTTCAGTTCCAGAGCGATTCGCCCAATGAGTCCTTGATGTTTAGTCGTTTTCAGCCAATTTTCTGGATTTTTGAAAATTTCACTTTTTTGTGAAAATATCCACTAAATGAGGGAAAAAATGTGTGAGGGTACCCCAGGAGAGTTCCAAATGTGTGTGGGTAGAATTTATATCCCACAGGGGCAAAATTGAAAAAAGTTAAAAAAAATTTTTCTTAGACTTAGTCATTTTTCCGGCGTTTATCAGACTTTCAGATAGGGGAAATGTCAGTGAGCGTAACGATTTCAGTTCCAGAGCGATTCGCCCAATGAGTCCTTGACATTTAGTCGTTTTCAGCCAACATTTTGGATTTTTGAAAATTTCACTTTTTTGTGAAAATATCCACTAAATGAAGGAATAATATGTGTGAAGGTACGCCAGTAGAGTTCCAAAAGTGTGTGGGTAGAATACATATCACACGGGGGTAAAATTGAAAAGAGTTGAAAACATTTTTTTTTTGGACTTAGTCGTTTTTCCGGCGTTAATCAGACTTTCAGATAGGGGAAATGTCAGTGAGCGTTCCGATTTCAGTTCCAGAGCGATTCGCCCAATGAGTCCTTGATATTTAGTCGTTTTCAGCCAATTTTCTGGATTTTTGAAGATTTCACTTTTTTTGTGAAAGTATCCACTAAATGAGGGAATAATATGTGTGAGGGTCCCCCAGGAGAGTTCCAAATGTGTGTGGGTAGAATATATATCCCACGGGGTAAAATTGAAAAAAGTTGAAAAATTTTTTTTCTTACACTTAGTCATTTTTCCGGCGTTTATCAGACTTTCAGATAGGGGAAATGTCACTGAGCGTTCCGATTTCAGTTCCAGAGCGATTCGCCCAATGAGTCCTTGACATTTAGTCGTTTTCAGCCAATTTTCTGGATTTTTGAAAATTTCACTTTTTTGTGAAAATATCAACTAAATGAGGGAATAATATGTGTGAAGGTACACCAGTAGAGTTCCAAAAGTGTGTGGGTAGAATATATATCACACGGGGGTAAAATTGAAAAAAGTTGAAAATCTTTTTTTCTTAGATTTAGTCATTTTTCCGGTGTTTATCAGACTTTCAGATAGGGCAAATGTCAGTGAGCGTTCCGAATTCAGTTCCAGAGCAATTCGCCCAATGAGTCCTTGATATTTAGTCGTTTTCAGCCAATATTTTGGATTTTTGAAAATTTCACTTTTTCGTGAAAATATCCACTAAATGAGGGAATAATATGTGTGAGGGTACCCCAGGAGAGTTCCAAATGTGTGTGGGTAGAATTTATATCCCACAGGGGTAAAATTGAAAAACGTTGAAAAAATTTTTTTTTGGACTTAGTCATTTTTCCGGCGTTTATTACACTTTTAGATAGGGCCAGTGTCAATGAGCGTTCCGATTTCAGTTCCAGAGCGATTCGCCCAATGAGTCCTTGATATTTATTCATTTTCAGCCAATTTAATGGATTTTTGAAAATTTCACTTTTTTGTGAAAATATCCACTAAATGAGGGAATAATATGTGTGAGGGTACGCCAGTAGAGTTCAAAAAGTGTGTGGGTAGAATATATATCACACGGGGGTAAAATTGAAAAAAGTTGAAAATCTTTTTTTCTTAGACTTTGTCATTTTACCGGTGTTTATCAGACTTTCAGATAGGGGAAATGTCAGTGAGCGTTCCGATTTCAGTTCCAGAGCGGTTCGCCCAATTAGTCCTTGACATTTAGTCGTTTTCAGCCAACATTTTGGATTTTTGAAAATTTCACTTTTTTGTGAAAATATCCACTAAATGAAGGAATAATATGTGTGAAGGTACGCCAGTAGAGTTCCAAAAGTGTGTGGGTAGAATACATATCACACGGGGGTAAAATTGAAAAACGTTGAAAAATATTTTTTTTGGACTTAGTCATTTTTCTGGCGTTTATCAGACTTTCAGATAGGGGAAATGTCAGTGAGCGTTCCGATTTCAGTTCCAGAGCGATTCGCCCAATGAGTCCTTGATATTTAGTCGTTTTCAGCCAATTTTCTGGATTTTTGAAAATTTCACTTTTTTTGTGAAAATATCCACTAAATGAGGGAATAATATGTGTGAGGGTACCCCAGGAGAGTTCCAAATGTGTGTGGGTAGAATATATGTCCCACGGGGGCAAAATTGAAAAAAGTTGAAAAAATTTTTTTCTTAGATTTAGTCATTTTTACGGCATTTATTACACTTTTGGATAGGGCAAATGTCAGTGAGCGTTCCGATTTCAGTTCCAGAGCGATTCGCCCAATGAGTCCTTGATATTATTCATTTTCAGCCAATTTAATGGATATTTGAAAATTTCACTTTTTTGTGAAAATATCCACTAAATGAGGGAATATTATGTGTGAAGGTACGCCAGTAGAGTTCAAAAAGTGTGTGGGTAGAATATATATCACACGGGGGTAAAATTGAAAAAAGTTGAAAATCTTTTTTTCTTAGACTTTGTCATTTTACCGGTGTTTATCAGACTTTCAGATAGGGGAAATGTCAGTGAGCGTTCCGATTTCAGTTCCAGAGCGGTTCGCCCAATGAGTCCTTGATATTTAGTCGTTTTCAGCCAATTTTCTGGATATTTGAAAATTTCACTTTTTTGTGAAAATATCCACTAAATGAGGGAATAATATGTGTGAGGGTACCCCAGGAGAGTTCCAAATGTGTGTGGGTAGAATATATATCCCACGGGGGCAAAATTGAAAAATGTTGAAAAAATTTTTTCTTAGACTTAGTCATTTTTCCGGCGTTTATCAGACTTTCAGATAGGGGAAATGTCAGTGAGCATAACGATTTCAGTTCCAGAGCGATTCGCCCAATGAGTCCTTGACATTTAGTCGTTTTCAGCCAACATTTTGGATTTTTGAAAATTTCACTTTTTTGTGAAAATATCCACTAAATGAAGGAATAATATGTGTGAAGGTACGCCAGTAGAGTTCCAAAAGTGTGTGGGTAGAATACATATCACACGGGGGTAAAATTGAAAAGAGTTGAAAACATTTTTTTTTTGGACTTAGTCATTTTTCCGGCGTTAATCAGACTTTCAGATAGGGGAAATGTCAGTGAGCGTTCCGATTTCAGTTCCAGAGCGATTCGCCCAATGAGTCCTTGATATTTAGTCGTTTTCAGCCAATTTTCTGGATTTTTGAGGATTTCACTTTTTTTGTGAAAGTATCCACTAAATGAGGGAATAATATGTGTGAGGGTCCCCCAGGAGAGTTCCAAATGTGTGTGGGTAGAATATATATCCCACGGGGTAAAATTGAAAAAAGTTGAAAAATTTTTTTTCTTACACTTAGTCATTTTTCCGGCGTTTATCAGACTTTCAGATAGGGGAAATGTCACTGAGCGTTCCGATTTCAGTTCCAGAGCGATTCGCCCAATGAGTCCTTGACATTTAGTCGTTTTCAGCCAATTTTCTGGATTTTTGAAAATTTCACTTTTTTGTGAAAATATCAACTAAATGAGGGAATAATATGTGTGAAGGTACGCCAGTAGAGTTCCAAAAGTGTGTGGGTAGAATATATATCACACGGGGGTAAAATTGAAAAAAGTTGAAAATCTTTTTTTCTTAGATTTAGTCATTTTTCCGGTGTTTATCAGACTTTCAGATAGGGCAAATGTCAGTGAGCGTTCCGATTTCAGTTCCAGAGCAATTCGCCCAATGAGTCCTTGATATTTAGTCGTTTTCAGCCAATATTTTGGATTTTTGAAAATTTCACTTTTTCGTGAAAATATCCACTAAATGAGGGAATAATATGTGTGAGGGTACCCCAGGAGAGTTCCAAATGTGTGTGGGTAGAATTTATATCCCACAGGGGTAAAATTGAAAAACGTTGAAAAAATTTTTTTTTGGACTTAGTCATTTTTCCGGCGTTTATTACACTTTTAGATAGGGCCAGTGTCAATGAGCGTTCCGATTTCAGTTCCAGAGCGATTCGCCCTATGAGTCCTTGATATTTATTCATTTTCAGCCAATTTAATGGATTTTTGAAAATTTCACTTTTTTGTGAAAATATCCACTTAATGAGGGAATAATATGTGTGAGGGTACCCCAGGAGAGTTCCAAATGTGTGTGGGTAGAATACATATCCCACGGGGGTAAAATTGAAAAAAGTTGAAAAAAATTTTTTCTTAGACTTAGTCATTTTTCCGGCGTTTATCAGACTTTCAGATAGGGGAAATGTCAGTGAGCGTTCCAATTTCAGTTCCAGAGCTATTCTCTCAATGAGTCCTTGATGTTTAGTCGTTTTCAGCCAATTTTCTGGATTTTTGAAAATTTCACTTTTTTGAGAAAATATCCACTAAAAGAGGGAATAATATTTGTGAGGGTACCCCAGGAGAGTTCCAAATGTGTGTGGGTAGAATATATGTCCCACGGGGGCAAAATTGAAAAAAGTTTAAAAAAATTTTTTCTTAGATTTAGTCATTTTTCCAGCATTTATTACACTTTTGGATAGGGCAAATGTCAGTGAGCGTTCCGATTTCAGTTCCAGAGCGATGCGCCCAATGAGTCCTTGATATTATTCATTTTCAGCCAATTTAATGGATTTTTGAAAATTTCACTTTTTTTGTGAAAGTATCCACTAAATGAGGGAATAATATGTGTGAGGGTACCCGAGGAGAGTTCCAAATGTGTGTGGGTAGAATATATATCCCACGGGGGTAAAATTGAAAAAAGTTTAAAAAAATTTTTTTTTGTACTTAGTCATTTTTCCGGCGTTTATCAGACTTTCAGTGAGCGTTCCGATTTCAGTTCCAGAGCGATTCGCCCAATGAGTCCTTGATGTTTAGTCGTTTTCAGCCAATTTTCTGGATTTTTGAAAATTTCACTTTTTTGTGAAAATATCCACTAAATGAGGGAAAAAATGTGTGAGGGTACCCCAGGAGAGTTCCAAATGTGTGTGGGTAGAATATATATCCCACGGGGGTAAAATTGAAAAAAGTTGAAAATTTTTTTTTTTTCGACTTAGTCATTTTTCCGGCGTTTATCAGACTTTCAGATAAGGCAAATGTCAGTGAGCGTTCCAATTTCAGTTCCAGAGCGATTCGCCCAATGAGTCCTTGATATTTATTCATTTTCAGCAAATTTTCAGAATTTATGAAATTTTAACTTTTTTGTGAAAATATCCACTAAATGAGGGAATAATATGTGTGAGCGTACCCCAGGAGAGTTCCAAATGTGTGTGGGTAGAATACATATCCCACATGGGTAAAATTGAAAAAAGTTGAAAATCTTTTTTCCTTAGACTTTGTCATTTTTCCGGCGTTTATCAGACTTTCAGATAAGGCAAATGTCAGTGAGCGTTCCGATTTCAGTTCCAGAGCGATTCCCCCAATGAGTCCTTGATATTTAGTCGTTTTCAGCCAATTTTCTGGATTTTTGAAAATTTCACTTTTTCGTGAAAATATCCACTAAATGAGGGAATAATATGTGTGAGGGTACCCCAGGAGAGATCCATATGTATGTGGATAGAATTTATATCCCACAGGGGTAAAATTGAAAAACGCTGAAAAATTTTTTTTTTGGACTTAGTCATTTTTCCGGCGTTTATCAGACTTTCAGATAGTGGACATGTCAGTGAGCGTTCCGATTTCAGTTCCAGAGTGATTCGCCCAATGAATCCTTGATATTTAGTCGTTTTCAGCCAATTTTCTGGATTTTTGAAAATTTCACTTTTTTGTGAAAATATCAACTAAATGAGGGAATAATATGTGTGAAGGTACGCCAGTAGAGTTCCAAAAGTGTGTGGGTAGAATATATATCACACGGGGGTAAAATTGAAAAAAGTTGAAAATCTTTTTTTCTTAGATTTAGTCATTTTTCCGGCGTTTATCAGACTTTCAGATAGGGCAAATGTCAGTGAGCGTTCCGATTTCAGTTCCAGAGCGATTCGCCCAATGAGTCCTTGATATTTAGTCGTTTTCAGCCAATTTTCTGGATTTTTGAAAATTTCACTTTTTTGTGAAAATATCAACTAAATGAGGGAATAATATGTGTGAAGGTACGCCAGTAGAGTTCCAAAAGTGTGTGGGTAGAATATATATCACACGGGGGTAAAATTGAAAAAAGTTGAAAATCTTTTTTTCTTAGATTTAGTCATTTTTCCGGCGTTTATCAGACTTTCAGATAGGGCAAATGTCAGTGAGCGTTCCGATTTCAGTTCCAGAGCGATTCGCCCAATGAGTCCTTGATATTTAATCGTTTTCAGCCAATTTTCTGGATTTTTGAAAATTTTACTTTTTTGTGAAAATATCCACTAAATGAGGGAATAATATGTGTGAGGGTACCCCAGGAGAGTTCCAAATGTGTGTGGGTAGAATTTATATCCCACAGGGGTAAAATTGAAAAACGTTGAAAAAATTTTTTTTTGGACTTAGTCATTGTTCCGGCGTTTATTACACTTTTAGATAGGGCCAGTGTCAATGAGCGTTCCGATTTCAGTTCCAGAGCGATTCGCCCAATGAGTCCTTGATATTTATTCATTTTCAGCCAATTTAATGGATTTTTGAAAATTTCACTTTTTTGTGAAAATATCCACTAAATGAGGGATTAATATGTGTGAGGGTACCCCAGGAGAGCTCCAAATGTGTGTGGGTAGAATACATATCCCACGGGGGTAAAATTGAAAAAAGTTGAAAAAATTTTTTTCTTAGACTTAGTCATTTTTCCGGCGTTTATCAGACTTTCAGATAGGGGAAATGTCAGTGAGCGTTCCAATTTCAGTTCCAGAGCTATTCTCTCAATGAGTCCTTGATGTTTAGTCGTTTTCAGCCAATTTTCTGGATTTTTGAAAATTTCACTTTTTTGAGAAAATATCCACTAAAAGAGGGAATAATATGTGTGAGGGTACCCCAGGAGAGTTCCAAATGTGTGTGGGTAGAATATATGTCCCACGGGGGCAAAATTGAAAAAAGTTTAAAAAAATTTTTTCTTAGATTTAGTCATTTTTCCAGCATTTATTACACTTTTGGATAGGGCAAATGTCAGTGAGCGTTCCGATTTCAGTTCCAGAGCGATGCGCCCAATGAGTCCTTGATTTTATTCATTTTCAGCCAATTTAATGGATTTTTGAAAATTTCACTTTTTTTGTGAAAGTATCCACTAAATGAGGGAATAATATGTGTGAGGGTACCCGAGGAGAGTTCCAAATGTGTGTGGGTGGAATATATATCCCACGGGGGTAAAATTGAAAAAAGTTTCAAAAAATTTTTTTTTGTACTTAGTCATTTTTCCGGCGTTTATCAGACTTTCAGTGAGCGTTCCGATTTCAGTTCCAGAACGATTCGCCCAATGAGTCCTTGATATTTAGTCGTTTTCAGCCAATTATTTGGATTTTTGAAAATTTCAATTTTTCTGAAAATATCCACTAAATTAGGGAATAATATGTGTGAGGGTACCCCAGGAGAGTTCCAAATGTGTGTGGGTAGAATTGATATCCCACGGGGGTAAAATTGAAAAAAGTTGAAAAATTTTTTTTTTGGACTTAGTCATTTTTCCGGCGTTTATCATACTTTCATATAGGGGAAATGTCAGTGAGCGTTCCGATTTCAGTTCCAAAGCGATTCGCCCAATGAGTCCTTGATATTTAGTCATTTTCAGGAAATTTTCAAAATTTTTGGAAATTTCACTTTTTTGTGAAAATATCCACTTAATGAGTGAACAATATTTGTGAGGGTACCCCAGGAGAGTTCCAAATGTGTGTGGGTAGAATATAAATCACACGGGGGTAAAAATGAAAAAAGTTGAAAGTTTTTTTTTTTTTCAACTTAGTCATTTTTCAGGCGTTTATCAGACTTTCAGATAGGGGAAATCTCAGTTAGCGTTCTGATTTCAGTTCCAGAGCGATTCGCCCAATGAGTCCTTGATATTTAGTCGTTTTCAGCCAATTTTCTGGATTTTTGAAAATTTCACTTTTTATTGAAAATATCCACTAAATGAGGGAATAATATGTGTGAGGGTACCCCAGGAGAGTTGAAAATGTGTGTGGTTAGAATATATATCACTCGGGGGTAAAATTGAAAAAAGTTGAAAAAATTTTTTTTTTCAACTTAGTCATTTTTCAGGCGTTTATCAGACTTTCAGATAGGGGAAATCTCAGTGAGCGTTCCGATTTCAGTTCCAGAGCGATTCGCCCAATGAGTCCTTGACATTTAGTCGTTTTCAGCCAACATTTTGGATTTTTGAAAATTTCACTTTTTTTTGAAAATATCCACTAAATGAAGGAATAATACGTGTGAAGGTACGCCAGTAGAGTTCCAAAAGTGTGTGGGTAGAATACATATCACACGGGGGTAAAATTGAAAAACGTTGAAAAATATTTTTTTTTGGACTTAGTCATTTTTTCGGCGTTTATCAGACTTTCAGATAGGGCAAATGTCAGTGAGCGTTCCGATTTCAGTTCCAGAGCGATTCGCCCAATGAGTCCTTGATATTTAGTCGTTTTCAGACAATTTTCTGGATTTTTGAAAATTTTACTTTTTTGTGAAAATATCCACTAAATGAGGGAATAATATGTGTGAGGGTACCCCAGGAGAGTTCCAAATGTGTGTGGGTAGAATACATATCCCACGGGGGTAAAATTGAAAAAAGTTGAAATTTTTTTCTTCTTAGACTTAGTCATTTTTCCGGCGTTTATCAGACTTTCAGATAGTGGACATGTCAGTTAGCGTTTCGATTTCAGTTCCAGAGCGATTCGCCCAATGAGTCCTTGATATTTAGTCGTTTTCAGCCAATTTTCTGGATTTTTGAAAATTTCACTTTTTTGTGAAAATATCAACTAAATGAGGGAATAATATGTGTGAAGGTACGCCAGTAGAGTTCCAAAAGTGTGTGGGTAGAATATATATCACACGGGGGTAAAATTGAAAAAAGTTGAAAATCTTTTTTTCTTAGATTTAGTCATTTTTCCGGCGTTTATCAGACTTTCAGATAGGGCAAATGTCAGTGAGCGTTCCGATTTCAGTTCCAGAGCGATTCGCCCAATGAGTCCTTGATATTTAATCGTTTTCAGCCAATTTTCTGGATTTTTGAAAATTTTACTTTTTTGTGAAAATATCCACTAAATGAGGGAATAATATGTGTGAGGGTACCCCAGGAGAGTTCCAAATGTGTGTGGGTAGAATTTATATCCCACAGGGGTAAAATTGAAAAACGTTGAAAAAATTTTTTTTTGGACTTAGTCATTGTTCCGGCGTTTATTACACTTTTAGATAGGGCCAGTGTCAATGAGCGTTCCGATTTCAGTTCCAGAGCGATTCGCCCAATGAGTCCTTGATATTTATTCATTTTCAGCCAATTTAATGGATTTTTGAAAATTTCACTTTTTTGTGAAAATATCCACTAAATGAGGGATTAATATGTGTGAGGGTACCCCAGGAGAGCTCCAAATGTGTGTGGGTAGAATACATATCCCACGGGGGTAAAATTGAAAAAAGTTGAAAAAATTTTTTTCTTAGACTTAGTCATTTTTCCGGCGTTTATCAGACTTTCAGATAGGGGAAATGTCAGTGAGCGTTCCAATTTCAGTTCCAGAGCTATTCTCTCAATGAGTCCTTGATGTTTAGTCGTTTTCAGCCAATTTTCTGGATTTTTGAAAATTTCACTTTTTTGAGAAAATATCCACTAAAAGAGGGAATAATATGTGTGAGGGTACCCCAGGAGAGTTCCAAATGTGTGTGGGTAGAATATATGTCCCACGGGGGCAAAATTGAAAAAAGTTTAAAAAAATTTTTTCTTAGATTTAGTCATTTTTCCAGCATTTATTACACTTTTGGATAGGGCAAATGTCAGTGAGCGTTCCGATTTCAGTTCCAGAGCGATGCGCCCAATGAGTCCTTGATTTTATTCATTTTCAGCCAATTTAATGGATTTTTGAAAATTTCACTTTTTTTGTGAAAGTATCCACTAAATGAGGGAATAATATGTGTGAGGGTACCCGAGGAGAGTTCCAAATGTGTGTGGGTGGAATATATATCCCACGGGGGTAAAATTGAAAAAAGTTTCAAAAAATTTTTTTTTGTACTTAGTCATTTTTCCGGCGTTTATCAGACTTTCAGTGAGCGTTCCGATTTCAGTTCCAGAACGATTCGCCCAATGAGTCCTTGATATTTAGTCGTTTTCAGCCAATTATTTGGATTTTTGAAAATTTCAATTTTTCTGAAAATATCCACTAAATTAGGGAATAATATGTGTGAGGGTACCCCAGGAGAGTTCCAAATGTGTGTGGGTAGAATTGATATCCCACGGGGGTAAAATTGAAAAAAGTTGAAAAATTTTTTTTTTGGACTTAGTCATTTTTCCGGCGTTTATCATACTTTCATATAGGGGAAATGTCAGTGAGCGTTCCGATTTCAGTTCCAAAGCGATTCGCCCAATGAGTCCTTGATATTTAGTCATTTTCAGGAAATTTTCAAAATTTTTGGAAATTTCACTTTTTTGTGAAAATATCCACTTAATGAGTGAACAATATTTGTGAGGGTACCCCAGGAGAGTTCCAAATGTGTGTGGGTAGAATATAAATCACACGGGGGTAAAAATGAAAAAAGTTGAAAGTTTTTTTTTTTTTCAACTTAGTCATTTTTCAGGCGTTTATCAGACTTTCAGATAGGGGAAATCTCAGTTAGCGTTCTGATTTCAGTTCCAGAGCGATTCGCCCAATGAGTCCTTGATATTTAGTCGTTTTCAGCCAATTTTCTGGATTTTTGAAAATTTCACTTTTTATTGAAAATATCCACTAAATGAGGGAATAATATGTGTGAGGGTACCCCAGGAGAGTTGAAAATGTGTGTGGTTAGAATATATATCACTCGGGGGTAAAATTGAAAAAAGTTGAAAAAATTTTTTTTTTCAACTTAGTCATTTTTCAGGCGTTTATCAGACTTTCAGATAGGGGAAATCTCAGTGAGCGTTCCGATTTCAGTTCCAGAGCGATTCGCCCAATGAGTCCTTGACATTTAGTCGTTTTCAGCCAACATTTTGGATTTTTGAAAATTTCACTTTTTTTTGAAAATATCCACTAAATGAAGGAATAATACGTGTGAAGGTACGCCAGTAGAGTTCCAAAAGTGTGTGGGTAGAATACATATCACACGGGGGCAAAATTGAAAAAAGTTTAAAATTTTTTTTTCTTAGATTTAGTCATTTTTCCAGCATTTATTACACTTTTGGATAGGGCAAATGTCAGTGAGCGTTCCGATTTCAGTTCCAGAGCGATGCGCCCAATGAGTCCTTGATATTATTCATTTTCAGCCAATTTAATGGATTTTTGAAAATTTCACTTTTTTTGTGAAAGTATCCACTAAATGAGGGAATAATATGTGTGAGGGTACCCGAGGAGAGTTCCAAATGTTTGTCGGTAGAATATATATCCCACGGGGGTAAAATTGAAAAAAGTTTAAAAAAATTTTTTTTTGTACTTAGTCATTTTTCCGGCGTTTATCAGACTTTCAGTGAGCGTTCCGATTTCAGTTCCAGAGCGATTCGCCCAATGAGTCCTTGATGTTTAGTCGTTTTCAGCCAATTTTCTGGATTTTTGAAAATTTCACTTTTTTGTGAAAATATCCACTAAATGAGGGAAAAAATGTGTGAGGGTACCCCAGGAGAGTTCCAAATGTGTGTGGGTAGAATTTATATCCCACAGGGGCAAAATTGAAAAAAGTAAAAAAATTTTTTTTTTGGACTTAGTCATTTTTCCGGCGTTTATCAGACTTTCAGATAGGGCAAATGTCAGTGAGCATTCCGATTTCAGTTCCAGAGTCATTCTCCCAATGAGTCCTTGATATTTAGTCATTTTCAGCCAATTTTCTAAATTTTTGAAAATTTCACTTTTTTGAGAAAATATCCGCTTAATGAGGGAACAATAAGTGTGAGGGTACCCCAGGAGAGTTCCAAATGTGTGTGGGTAGAATATATATCCCACGGGGGTAAAATTGAAAAAAAATTTTTTGGACTTAGTCATTTTTCAGGCGTTTATCAGACTTTCAGGGAGTAGAAATGCAGTGAATGTTTCGATTTTAGTTCCAGAGTGATTATCCCAATGAGTGCTTGATATTTAGTCATTTTCAGCCAAATTTCTAAATTTTTGAAAATTTCACTTTTTTGGGAAAATATCCGCTTAATGAGGGAACAATATGTGTGAGGGTACCCCAGGAGAGTTCGAAATGTGTGTGGGTAGAATATATATCCCACAGGGGTAAAATTGAAAAAGGTTGAATTTTTTTTTTTTTGGGACTTAGTCATTTTTCCGGCGTTTATCAGACTTTCAGATAGGGCAAATGTCAGTGAGCGTTCCGATTTCAGTTCCAGAGCGATTCGCCCAATGAGTCCTTGATATTTAGTCGTTTTCAGGCAATTTTCTGGATTTTTGAAAATTTCACTTTTTTGTGAAAATATCCACTAAATGAGGGAATAATATGTGTGATGGTACTCCAGGAGAGTTCCAAATGTGTGTGGGTAGAATATATATCCCACGGGGGTAAAATTGAAAAAAGTTGAAATTTTTTTTTTTTTTGACTTAGTCATTTTTCTGGCGTTTATCATACTTTCAGATAGGGGAAATGTCAGTGAGAGTTCCGATTTCAGTTCCAGAGCGATTCGCCCAATGAGTCCTTGATATTTAGTCGTTTTCAGCCAATTTTCTGGAATTTTGAAAATTTCACTTTTTTGTGACTAAATGAGGGAATAATATGTGCGAGGGTTCCCCAGGAGAGTTCCAAATATGTGTGGGTAGAATATATATCCCACGGGGGTAAAATTGAAAAAAGTTGAAAAAAATTTTTTTTTTTGGACTTAGGCATTTTTCTGGCGTTTATCAGACTTTCAGATAGGGGAAATGTCAGTGAGTGTTCCGATTTCAGTTCCAGAGCTATTCGCCGGATGAGTCCTTGATATTTCGTCATTTTCAGGCAATTTTCTGAATTTTTGAAAATTTCAATTTTTTGTGAAAATATCCACTAAATGAGGGAATAATATGTGTGATGATACCCCAGGAGAGTTACAAATGTGTGTGGGTAGAATATATATCCCACAGGGGTAAAATTGAAAAAGGTTGAATTTTTTTTTTTTTTTGACTTAGTCATTTTTCCGGCGTTTATCAGACTTTCAGATAGGGCAAATGTCAGTGAGCGTTCCGATTTCAGTTCCAGAGCGATTCGCCCAATGAGTCCTTGATATTTAGTCGTTTTCAGCCAATTTTCTGGATTTTTGAAAATTTCACTTTTTTGTGACTAAATGAGGGAATAATATGTGTGAGGGTTCCCCAGGAGAGTTCCAAATGTGTGTGGGTAGAATATATATCCCACGGGGGTAAAATTGAAAAAAGTTGAAAAAAAATTTTTTTTTTGGACTTAGGCATTTTTCTGGCGTTTATCAGACTTTCAGATAGGGGAAATGTCAGTGAGTGTTCCGATTTCAGTTCCAGAGCTATTCGCCGGATGAGTCCTTGATATTTCGTCATTTTCAGGCAATTTTCTGAATTTTTGAAAATTTCAATTTTTTGTGAAAATATCCACTAAATGAGGGAATAGTATGTGTGATGATACCCCAGGAGAGTTACAAATGTGTGTGGGTAGAATATATATCCCACAGGGGTAAAATTGAAAAAAGTTGAAAAAAGTTTTTTTTTGGACTTAGTCATTTTTCCGGCGTTTATCAGACTTTCAGATAGGGGAAATATCAGTGAGCATTCCGATTTCAGTTCCAGAGCGATTCGTCCAATGAGTCCTTGATATTTAGTCATTTTCAGCCAATTTTCTGGATTTTTGAAAATTTCACTTTTTTATTTAAATATCCCCTAAATAAGGGAATAATATGTGTGAGGGTACCCCAGGAGAGTTCCAAATGTGTGTGGATAGAATATATATCCCACGGGGGTAAAATTGAAAAAAGTTGAAAAATTTTTTTTTTGGATTTAGTCATTTTTCCGGCGTTTATCAGACTTTCAGATAGGGGAAATGTCAGTGAGTGCTCCGATTTCAGTTGCAGAGCGATTCGTCGGATGAGTCCTTAATATTTTGTCGTTTTCAGGCAATTTTCTGGATTTTTGAAAATTTCACTTCTTTGTGAAAATATCCACTAAATGAGGGAATAATATGTGTGAGGCTACCCCAGGAGAGTTCCAACAGTGTGTGGGTAGAATATATATCCCACGGGGGTAAAATTGAAAGAAATTGAAAAAAATTTTTTTTTGGACTTAGTCATTTTTCCGGCGTTTATCAGACTTTCAGATTGAGGAAATGTCAGTGAGTGCTCCGATTTCAGTTCCAGAGCAATGCGCCCAATGAGTCCTTAATATTTAGCCGTTTTCAGCCAATTTTCTGGATTTTTGAAATTTCATTTTTTGTGAAAATATCCACTAAATGAGGGAATAATATGTGTGAGGGTACCCCAGGAGAGCTCCAAATGTGTGTGGGTAGAATATATATCCCACGGGGGTAAAATTGAAAGAAATTTAAAAAAATTTTTTTTGGACTTAGTCATTTTTCCGGCGTTTATCAGATTTTCAGATTGGGGAAATGTCAGTGAGTGCTCCGATTTCAGTTCCAGAGTGATTCGCCCAATGAGTCCTTAATATTTAGTCGTTTTCAGCCAATTTTCTGGATTTTTGAAAATTTCACTTTTTTGTGACTAAATGAGGGAATAATATGTACCCCAGGAGAGTTCCAAATGTGTGTGGGTAGAATATATATCCCACGGGGGTAAAATTGAAAGAAATTGAAAAAAAATTTTTTTTGGACTTAGTCATTTTTCCGGCGTTTATCAGATTTTCAGATTGGGGAAATGTCAGTGAGTGCTCCGATTTCAGTTCCAGAGTGATTCGCCCAATGAGTCCTTAATATTTAGTCGTTTTCAGCCAATTTTCTGGATTTTTGAAAATTTCACTTTTTTGTGACTAAATGAGGGAATAATATGTACCCCAGGAGAGTTCCAAATGTGTGTGGGTAGAATATATATCCCAGGGGGTAAAATTGAAAAAAGTTGAAAAAATTTTTTACGGACTTAGTCATTTTTCCGGCGTTTATCAGACTTTCAGATAGGGGAAATGACAGTGAGCGTTCCGATTTCAGTTCCAGAGCGATTCGTCGGATGAGTCCTTAATATTTTGTCGTTTTCAGTCAATTTTCTGAATTTTTGAAAATTTTACTTTTTTTCGAAAATATCCACTAAATCAGGGAATAATATGTGTGAGGGTACCCCAGGAGAGCTCCAAATGTGTGTTGGTAGAATATATATCCCACGGTGGTAAAATTGAAAGAAGTTGAAAAAATTTTTTTTTGGACTTTGTCATTTTTCCGTCGTTTATCAGACTTTCAGATAGGGGAAATGTCAGTGAGCATTCCGATTTCAGTTCCAGAGCGATTCGTCGGATGAGTCCTTAATATTTTGTCGTTTTCAGTCAATTTTCTGAGTTTTTGAAAATTTCACTTTTTTGTGAAAATATCCACTAAATGAGGGAATAATATGTGTGAGGGTACCCCAGGAGAATTCCAAATGTGTGTGAGTAGAATATATATCCCACGGGGGTAAAATTTAAAAAAGTTTAAAAAAATTTTTTTCGGACTTTGTCATTTTTCCCGCGTTCATCAGACTTTCAGATACGGGAAATGTCAGTGAGTGCTCCGATTTCAGTTCCAGAGCTATTCGCCGGATGAGTCCTTGATATTTCGTAATTTTCAGGCAATTTTCTGAACTTTTGAAAATTTCACTTTTTTGTGAAAATATCCACTAAATGAGGGAATAATATGTGTGAGGGTACCCCAGGAGAATTCCAAATGTGTGTGGATAGAATATATATCCCACGGGGGTAAAATTGAAAAAAGTTGAAAAATTTTTTTTGGATTTAGTCATTTTTCCGGCGTTTATCAGACTTTCAGATAGGGGAGATGTCAGTGAGCATTCCGATTTCAGTTCCAGAGCGATTCACCCAATGAGTCCTTGATATTCAGTCGCTTTCTGCCAATTTTCTGGATTTTTGAAAATTTCACTTTTTTGTGAAAATATCCACTAAATGAGGGAATAATATGTGTGAGGGTACCCCAGGAGAATTCTATATGTGTGTGGATAGAATATATATCCCACGGGGGTAAAATTGAAAAAAGTTGAAAAATTTTTTTTGGATTTAGTCATTTTTCCGGCGTTTATCAGACTTTCAGATAGGGGAAATGTCAGTGAGCATTCCGATTTCAGTTCCAGAGCGATTCGCCCAATGAGTCCTTGCTATTTAGTCGTTTTCAGCCAATTTTCTGGATTTTTGAAAATTTCACTTTTTTGTGAAAATATCCACTAAATGAGGGAATAATATGTGTGATGGTACCCCAGGAGAGTTACAAATGTGTGTGGGTTGAATATATATCCCACGGGGGTAAAACTAAAAAGTTGAAAAAATATTTTTTTGAAACTTAGTCATTTTTCCGGCGTTTATCAGACCTTCAGATTGGGGAAATGTCAGTGAGAATTCCAATTTCAGTTCCTGAGCCATTCGTCGGATGAGTCCTTAATATTTTATCGTTTTCAGGCAATTTTCTGAATTTTTGAAAATTTCACTTTTTTGTGAAAATATCCACTAAATGAGGGAATAATATGTGTGAGGGTACCCCAGGAGAGTTACAAATGTGTGTGGGTAGAATATATATCCCACGGGGGTAAAATTGAAAGAAGTTGAAAAAAAATTTTTTTTGGACTTAGTCATTTTTCTATCGTTTATCAGACTTTCAGATAGGGAAAATGTCAGTGAGCATTCCGATTTCAGTTCCAGAGCGATTTGTCAGATGAGTCCTTAATATTTTATCGTTTTCAGGCAATTTTCTGAATTTTTGAATATTTCACTTTTTTGTGAAAATATCCACTAAATGAGGGAATAATATGTGTGAGGGTACCCCAGGAGAGTTCCAAATGTGTGTGAGTAGAATATATATCCCACGGGGGTAAAATTTAAAAAAGTTGAAAAAAATTTTTTGGGGACTTTTTCATTTTTCCCTCGTTTATCAGAGTTTCAGATAGGGGAAATGTCAGTGAGTGCTCCGATTTCAGTTCCAGAGCGATTCGCCCATTGAGTCCTTGATATTTAGTCGTTTTCAGCCAATTTTCAGAATTTTTGAAAATTTCACTTTTTTGTGAAAATATCCACTAAATGATGGAATAATTTGTGTGAGGGTACCTCAGGAGAGTTCCAAATGTGTGTGGGTAGAATATATATCCCACGGGGGTAAAATTGAAATAAGTTGAAATTATTTTTTTTTTTGGACTTAGTCATTTTTCCGGCGTTTATCAGACTTTCAGATAGGGGAAATGTCAGTGAGCGCTCCGATTTCAGTTTCAGAGCGATTCGCCCAATGAGTCCTTGATATTTATTCGTTTTCAGCCAATTTTCTGGATTTTTGAAAATGTCACTTTTTTGGGAAAATATCCACTAAATGAGGGAATAATATGTGTGAGGCTACCCCAGGAGAGTTCCAAATGTGTGTGGGTAGAATATATATACACGGTGGTAAAATTGTAAAAAGTTGAAAAATTTTTTTTTTTGGACTTAGTCATTTTTCCGGCGTTTATCAGACTTTCAGATAGGGGAAATGTCAGTGAGCATTCCGATTTCAGTTCCAGAGCGATTCGCCCAATGAGTCCTTGATATTTAGTTGTTTTCAGCCAATTTTCTGGATTTTTTAAAATTTCACTTTTTTGTGAAAATATCCACTAAATGAGGGAATAATATGTGTGAGGGTATCCCAGGAGCGCTCCAAATGTGTGTGGGTAGAATATATATCCCACGGGGGTGAAATTGAAAAAAGTTGAAAACAATTTTTTTTTGGACTTAGACATTTTTCCGGCGTTTATCAGACTTTCAGATAGGGGAAATGTCAGTGAGCGTAATGATTTCAGTTACAGAGCGATTCGCCCAATGAGTCCTTGATATTTAGTCGTTTTCAGCCAATTTTCTGGATTTTTGAAAATTTCACTTTTTTTGTGAAAATATCCACTAAATGAGGGAATAATATGTGTGAGGGTACCCCAGGAGAGTTCCAAATGTGTGTGGATAGAATATACAGTGCCTACAAGTAGTATTCAACCCCCTGCAGATTTAACTGGTTTGATAAGATGCAAATAAGTTAGAGCCTTCAAACTGCAAACGAGAGTAGGTTTTATGAACAGAAGCATAAATCTTACAAACCAAAAAGTTATGTTGCTCAGTTGAATTTTATTAAATTTTAAACATAAAAGTGTGGGTCAATTATTATACAACCCCTATGTTTAATATTTTGTGGAATAACCCTTGTTTGCAATTACAGCTAATAATCGTCTTTTATAAGACCTGATCAGGCCGGCACTGGTCTGTGGAGTTATCTTGGCCCACTGCTCCATGCAGATCTTCTCCAAGTTATCTAGGTTCTTTGGGTGTCTCATGTGGACTTTATTCTTGAGCTCCTTCCACAAGTTTTCAATTGGGTTAAGGTCAGTAGACTGACTAGGCCACTCCAACACCTTGACTTTTTCCCTCTTGAACCAGGCCTTGGTTTTCTTGGCTGTGTGCTTTTGGTCGTTGTCTTGTTGGAAGATGAAATTACGGCCCATCTTAAGATCCTTGTTGGAGTAGCGGAGGTTCTTGGCCAAAATCTCCAGGTAGGCCTTGCTATCCATCTTCCCATGGATGCGGACCAGATGGCCAGGCCCCTTGGCAGAGAAACAGCCCCACAGCATGATGCTGCCACCACCATGCTTGACTGTAGGGATGGTATTCTTGGGGTCGTATGCAGTGCCATCCAGTCTCCAAACGTCACGTGTTTGGTTGGCACCAAAGATCTCAATCTTGGTCTCATCAGACCATAGAACCTTGAACCAGTCTGTCTCAGAGTCCTCCAAGTGATCATGAGCAAACTGTAAACGAGCCTTGACATGACGCTTTGAAAGTAAAGGTACCTTAAAGGCTCGTCTGGAACGGAGACCATTGCGGTGGAGTACGTTACTTATGGTATTGACTGAAACCAATGTCCCCACTGCCATGAGATCTTCCCGGAGCTCCTTCCTTGTTGTCCTTGGGTTAGCCTTGACTCTTCGGACAAGCCTGGCCTCGGCACGGGAGGACACTTTCAAAGGCTGTCCAGGCCGTGGAAGGCTAACAGTAGTTTCATAAGCCTTCCACTTACGGATGATGCTCCCAACAGTGGAGACAGGTAGGCCCAACTCCTTGGAAAGGGATTTGTACCCCTTGCCAGCCTTGTGACCCTCCACGATCTTGTCTCTGATGGCCTTGGAATGCTCCTTTGTCTTTCCCATGTTGACCATGTCTGAGTGCTGTTCACAAGTTTGGGGAGGGTCTTAAATAGTCAGAAAAGGCTGGCAAAAGAGATCTTTAATCCACACATGTGAAGCTCATAATTCTTGGTGCCTGAACTACTTCTTAATACTTTAGGGGGACCAAACAGAATTCTTGTGGTTTGAGGGGTTGAATAATAAATGACACTCTGAATAAACTTTTAACGTTTAAAAAAAAAAGAAAAAAAAGTTGCTGCAGTGCATATCCCACTTCCAGGATGATCTACAGTACAAATGTCACAATGCCAAGTTAATTCCGCATGTGTCAATCAGCTAAATCTGCAGGGGGTTGAATACTACTTGTAGGCACTGTATATCCCACGGGGGTAAAGTAGAAAAAAGTTGAAAAATATTTGTTTTGGACTTAGTCATTTTTCCGGCGTTTATCAGACTTTCAGATAGGGCAAATGTTAGTGAGCGTTCCGATTTCAGTTCCAGAGCGATTCGCCAAGTGAGTCCTTGATATTTAGTCGTTTTCAGCCAATTTTCTGGATTTTTGAAAATTTCACTTTTTTGTGAAAATATCCACTAAATGAGGGAATAATATGTGTGAGGGTACCCCAGGAGAGTTCCAAATGTGTGTGGGTAGAATATATATCCCATGGGGGTAAAACTAAAAAGGTGAAAAAAAATTTTTTTTGGACTTAGTCATTTTTCCGGCGTTTATCAAACTTTCAGATAGGGGAAATGTCAGTGAGCGTTCCGATTTCAGTTCCAGAGCGATTCGCCCAATGAGTCCTTGATATTTAGTCGTTTTCAGCCAATTTTCTGGATTTTTGAAAATTTCACTTTTTTGTGAAAATATCCACTAAATGAGGGAATAATATGTGTGAGGGTACCCCAGGAGAGTTACAAATGTGTGTGGGTAGAATATATATCCCACGGGGGTAAAATTGAAAAAAGTTGAAAAAAAAAATTTTTTGGACTTGGTCATTTATCCGGCGTTTATCAGACTTTCAGATACGGGAAATGTCAGTGAGTTCTCCGATTTCAGTTCCAGAGCGATTCGCCCAATGAGTCCTTGATATTTAGTCGTTTTCAGCCAATTTTCTGGAATTTTGAAAATTTCACTTTTTTGTGAAAATATCCACTAAATGAGGGAATAATATGTGTGAGGGTACCCCAGGAGAGCTCCAAATGTGTGTGGGTAGAATATATATCCCACGGGGGTAAAATTGAAAGAAGTTGAAAAAAATTTTTTTTTCGACTTAGTCATTTTTCCGGCGTTTATCATACTTTCAGATTGGGGAAATGTCAGTGAGCATTCCGATTTTAGTTCCAGAGCGATTTGTCGGATGAGTCCTTAATATTTTGTCGTTTTAAGGCAATTTTCTGAATTTTTGAAAATTTCACTTTTTTGTGAAAATATCCACTAAATGAGGGAATAATATGTGTGAGGGTACCCCAGGACAGTTCCAAATGTGTGTGGGTAGAATATATATCCCACGGGGGTAAAATTGAAAAAAGTTGACTTTTTTTTTTTTTGGACTTAGGCATTTTTCTGGCGTTTATCAGACTTTCAGATAGGGGAAATGTCAGTGAGTGCTCCGATTTCAGTTCCAGAGCGATTCGCCCAATGAGACCTTGATATTTAGTCGTTTTCAGCCAATTTTCTGGATTTTTGAAAATTTCACTTTCTTGTGAAAATATCCACTAAATGAGGGTATAATATGTGTGAGGGTACCCCAGGAGAGTTACAAATGTGTGTGGGTAGAATATATATCCCACGGGGGAAAAATTGAAAGAAGTTGAAAAAAAATTTTTTTTGGACTTAGTCATTTTTCCGGCGTTTATCAGACTTTCAGATTGGGGAAATGTCAGTGAGCATTCCGATTTTAGTTCCAGAGCGATTCGTCGGATGAGTCCTTAATATTTTGTCGTTTTCAGGCAATTTTCAGAATTTTTGAAAATTTCACTTTTTTGTGAAAATATCCACTAAATGAGGGAATAATATGTGTGAGGGTACTCCAGGACAGTTCCAAATGTGTGTGGGTAGAATATATATCCCACGGGGTAAAATTGAAAAAAGTTTAAAAAAATTTTTTTTAGACTTAGTCATTTTCTGGTGTTTATCAGACTTTCAGATAGGGGAAATGTCAGTGATTGCTCCGATTTCAGTTCCAGAGTGATTCCCCCAATGAGTCCTTGATATTTAGTCGTTTTCAGCCAATTTTCTGGATTTTTGAAAATTTCACTTTTTTTGTGAAAATATCCACTAAATGAGGGAATAATATGTGTGAGGGTACCCTAGGAGAGTTACAAATGTGTGTGGGTAGAATATATATCCCACGGGGGTAAAATTGAAAAAAGTTGACATTTTTTTTTTTTTTTTGGACTTAGGCATTTTTCTGGCGTTTATCAGACTTTCAGATAGGGGAAATGTCAGTGAGTGCTCCCATTTCAGTTCCAGAGCGATTCGCCCAATGAGTCCTTGATATTTAGTCGTTTTCAGCCAATTTTCTGGATTTTTGAAAATTTCACTTTTTTGTGAAAATATCCACTAAATGAGGGAATAATATGTGTGACGGTACCCCAGGAGAGCTCCAAATGTGTGTGGGTAGAATATATATCCCACAGGGGTAAAATTGAAAAAAGTTGAAAAAAATTTGTTTTTTGGACTTAGTCATTTTTCCGGCGTTTGTCAGACTTTCAGATAGGGCAAATGTCAGTGAGCATTCCGATTTCAGTTCCAGAGCAATTCGCCCAGTGAGTCCTTGATATTTAGTCGCTTTCAGCCAATTTTCTGGATTTTTGAAAATTTCACTTTTTTTGTGAAAATATCCACTAAATGAGGGAATAATATGTGTGAGGGTACCCGAGGAGAGTTCCAAATGTGTGTGGGTAGAATATATATCCCACAGGGGTAAAATTGAAAAAAGTTGAAAAAAATGTGTTTTTTGGACTTAGGCTTTTTTCTGGCGTTTATCAGACTTTCAGATAGGAGAAATGTCAGTGAGCATTTCGATTTCAGTTCCAGAGCTATTCGCCGGATGAGTCCTTGATATTTCGTCATTTTCAGGCAATTTTCTGAATATTTGAAAATTTCACTTTTTTGTGAAAATATCCACTAAATGAGGGAATAATATGTGTGAGTCTACCCCAGGAGAGTTCCAAATGTGTGTTGGTAGAATACATATCCCACAGGGTTAAAATTGAAAAAAGTAGAAAAATTTTTTGGGGGGGACTTAGTCATTTTTCCGGCGTTTATCAGACTTTCAACTAGGGGAAATGTCAGTGAGCATTCCGATTTTAGTTCCAGAGCGATTCGCCCAATAAGTCCTTGATATTCGGTCGTTTTCAGCCAATTTTCTGGATTTTTGAAAATTTCACTTTTTTATGAAAATATCCACTAAATGAGGGAAAAATATGTTTGAGGGTACCCCAGGAGAGTTCCAACTGTGTGTGGGTAGAATATATATCCCACAGGGGTAAAATTGAAAAAAGTTTTAAAAAATTTTTTTTGGACTTAGTCATTTTTCCGACGTTTATCAGACTTTCAGATAGGGCAAATGTCAGTGAGCGTTCCAATTTCAGTTCCAGAGCTATTCGCCGGATGAGTCCTTGATATTTAGTCATTTTCAAGCAATTTTCTGAATTTTTGAAAATTTCACTTTTTTGTGAAAATATCCACTAAATGAGGGAATAATATGTGTGAGGGTACCCCAGGAGAGTTACAAATGTGTGTGGGTAGAATATATATCCCACGGGCGTAAAATTGAAAAAAGTTGAAAATTATTTTGTTTTGGACTTAGTCATTTTTCCGGCGTTTATCAGACTTTCAGATAGGGGAAATGTCAGTGAGTGCTCTGATTTCAGTTCCAGAGTGATTCGCCCAATGAGTCCTTGATATTTAGTCGTTTTCAGCCAATTTTCTGTATTTTTGAAAATTTCACTTTTTTGTGAAAATATCCACTAAATGAGGGCATAATATGTGTGAGGGTACCCCAGGAGAGTTCCAAATGTGTGTGGGTAGAATATATAAACCACAGGGGTAAAATTGAAAAAGGTTGAAAATTTTTTTTTTTCGAATTAGTAATTTTTCCGGCATTTATCAGACTTTCAGATAGGGCAAATGTCAGTGAGCATTCCGATTTCAGTTCCAGAGCTGTTCGCTGGATGAGTCCTTGATATTTCGTCATTTTCAGGCAATTTTCTGAATTTTTGAAAATTTCACTTTTTTGTGAAAATATCCACTAAATGAGGGAATAATATGTGTGAGGGTACCCCAGGAGAGTTCCAAATGTGTGTGGATAGAATATATATCCCACGGGGTAAAATTGAAAAAAGTTGAAAATTATTTTTTTTTGGACTTAGTCATTTTTCCGGCGTTTATCAGACTTTCAGCAAGGGGAAATGTCAGTGAGCATTCCGATTTTAGTTCCAGAGCGATTCGCCCAATGAGTCCTTGATATTCGGTCGTTTTCAGCTAATTTTCTGGATTTTTGAAAATTTCAGTTTTTTGTGAAAATATCTACTAAATGAGGGAATAATATGTGTGAGGGTACCCCAGGAGAGTTCCAAATGCGTGTGGGTAGAATATATATCCCACAGGGGTAAAATTGAAAAAAGTTGAAAAAAACTTTTTTGGGACTTCGGCATTTTTCCGGCGTTTATCAGACTTTCAGATAGTGCAAATGTCAGTGAGCGTTCCGATTTCAGTTCCAGAGCTGTTCGCCGGATGAGTCCTTGATATTTCGTCATTTTCAGGCAATTTTCTGAATTTTTGAAAATTTCACTTTTTTGCGAAAATATCCGCTAAATGAGGGAATAATATGTGTGAGGGTACCCCAGGAGAGTTACAAATGTGTGTGGGTAGAATATATATCCCACGGGGGTAAAATTGATAAAAGTTGAAACATTTTTTTTTTTTGGACTTAGTCATTTTTATGGCGTTTATCAGACTTTCAGATTGGGGAAATGTCAGTGAGCATTCCGATTTCAGTTCCAGAGTGATTCGCCCAATGAGTCCGTGATATTCAGTCGTTTTCAGCCAATTTTCTGGATTTTTGAAAATTTCACTTTTTTTGTGAAAATATCCACTAAATGAGGGAATAATATGTGTGAGGGTACCCCAGGAGAGTTCCAAATGTGTTTGGGTAGAATATATATCCCACGGGGCTAAAATTGAAAAAAGTTGAAAAAATTTTTTTTTTGGACTTAGTCATTTTTCCGGCGTTTATCAGACTTTCAGATAGGGGAAATGTCAGTGAGCGTTCCGATTTCAGTTCCAGAGCGATTCGCCCAATGAGTCCTTGATACTTAGTCGTTTTCAGCCAATATTTTGGATTTTTGAAAATTTCACTTTATTGTGAAAATATCCACTAAATGAGAGAATAATATGTGTGAGGGTACCCCAGGAGAGTTCTAAATGTGTGTGGGTAGAATATATATCCCACGGGAGTAAAATTTAAAAAAGTTGAAAAAAATTTTTTTTGAGACTTAGTCATTTTTCCAGCGTTTATCAGACTTTCAGATAGGGCAAATGTCAGTGAGACGTCCAATTTCAATTCCAGAGCGATTCGCCCAATGAGTCCTTGATATTTAATCATTTTCAGCCAATTTTCTGGATTTTTGAAAATTTCACTTTTTTGTGAAAATATCCACTAAATGAGGGAATAATATGTTTGAGGGTACCCCAGGAGAGTTGCAAATGTGTGTGGGTAGAATATATATCCCACGGGGCTAAAATTGAAAAAAGTTGAAAAAATTTTTTTTTTGGACTTAGTCATTTTTCCGGCGTTTATCAGACTTTCAGATAGGGGAAATGTCAGTGAGCGTTCCGATTTCAGTTCCAGAGCGATTCGCCCAATGAGTCCTTGATACTTAGTCGTTTTCAGCCAATATTTTGGATTTTTGAAAATTTCACTTTATTGTGAAAATATCCACTAAATGAGAGAATAATATGTGTGAGGGTACCCCAGGAGAGTTCTAAATGTGTGTGGGTAGAATATATATCCCACGGGAGTAAAATTTAAAAAAGTTGAAAAAAATTTTTTTTGAGACTTAGTCATTTTTCCAGCGTTTATCAGACTTTCAGATAGGGCAAATGTCAGTGAGACGTCCAATTTCAATTCCAGAGCGATTCGCCCAATGAGTCCTTGATATTTAATCATTTTCAGCCAATTTTCTGGATTTTTGAAAATTTCACTTTTTTGTGAAAATATCCACTAAATGAGGGAATAATATGTTTGAGGGTACCCCAGGAGAGTTGCAAATGTGTGTGGGTAGAATATATATCCCACGGGGGTAAAATTGAAAAAAGTTGAAAAAATTTTTTTTTTGGACTTAGTCATTTTTCCGGCGTTTATCAGACTTTCAGATAGGGGAAATGTCAGTGAGCGTTCCGATTTCAGTTCCAGAGCGATTCGCCCAATGAGTCCTTGATACTTAGTCGTTTTCAGCCAATATTTTGGATTTTTGAAAATTTCACTTTATTGTGAAAATATCCACTAAATGAGAGAATAATATGTGTGAGGGTACCCCAGGAGAGTTCTAAATGTGTGTGGGTAGAATATATATCCCACGGGAGTAAAATTTAAAAAAGTTGAAAAAAATTTTTTTTGAGACTTAGTCATTTTTCCAGCGTTTATCAGACTTTCAGATAGGGCAAATGTCAGTGAGACGTCCAATTTCAATTCCAGAGCGATTCGCCCAATGAGTCCTTGATATTTAATCATTTTCAGCCAATTTTCTGGATTTTTGAAAATTTCACTTTTTTGTGAAAATATCCACTAAATGAGGGAATAATATGTTTGAGGGTACCCCAGGAGAGTTGCAAATGTGTGTGGGTAGAATATATATCCCACGGGGCTAAAATTGAAAAAAGTTGAAAAAATTTTTTTTTTGGACTTAGTCATTTTTCCGGCGTTTATCAGACTTTCAGATAGGGGAAATGTCAGTGAGCGTTCCGATTTCAGTTCCAGAGCGATTCGCCCAATGAGTCCTTGATACTTAGTCGTTTTCAGCCAATATTTTGGATTTTTGAAAATTTCACTTTATTGTGAAAATATCCACTAAATGAGAGAATAATATGTGTGAGGGTACCCCAGGAGAGTTCTAAATGTGTGTGGGTAGAATATATATCCCACGGGAGTAAAATTTAAAAAAGTTGAAAAAAATTTTTTTTGAGACTTAGTCATTTTTCCAGCGTTTATCAGACTTTCAGATAGGGCAAATGTCAGTGAGACGTCCAATTTCAATTCCAGAGCGATTCGCCCAATGAGTCCTTGATATTTAATCATTTTCAGCCAATTTTCTGGATTTTTGAAAATTTCACTTTTTTGTGAAAATATCCACTAAATGAGGGAATAATATGTTTGAGGGTACCCCAGGAGAGTTGCAAATGTGTGTGGGTAGAATATATATCCCACGGGGGTAAAATTGAAAAAAGTTGAAAAAATTTTTTTTTTGGACTTAGTCATTTTTCCAGCGTTTATCAGACTTTCAGATAGGGCAAATGTCAGTGAGCATTCCGATTTCAGTTCCACAGCAATTCGCCCAATGAGTCCTTGATATTTAGTCGTTTTCAGCCAATTTTCTGGATTTTTGAAAATTTCACTTTTTTTGTGAAATTATCCACTAAATGAGGGAATAATATGTGTGAGGGTACCCCAGGAGAGTTCCAAATGTGTTTGGGTAGAATATATATCCCACGGGGCTAAAATTGAAAAAAGTTTAAAAAATTTTTTTTTTGGACTTAGTCATTTTTCCGGCGTTTATCAGACTTTCAGATAGGGAAAATGTCAGTGAGCGTTCCGATTTCAGTTGCAAAGTGATTCGCCCAATGAGTCCTTGATACTTAGTCGTTTTCAGCCAATATTTTGGATTTTTGAAAATTTCACTTTTTTGTGAAAATATCCACTAAATGAGAGAATAATATGTGTGAGGGTACCCCAGGAGAGTTCCAAATGTGTGTGGATAAAATATATATCCCACGGGGTAAAATTGAAAAAAGTTGAAAATTATTTTTTTTTGGACTTAGTCATTTTTCCGGCGTTTATCAGACTTTCAGCTAGGGGAAATGTCAGTGAGCATTCCGATTTTAGTTCCAGAGCGATTCGCCCAATGAGTCCTTGATATTCGGTCGTTTTCAGCTAATTTTCTGGATTTTTGAAAATTTCAGTTTTTTGTGAAAATATCTACTAAATGAGGGAATAATATGTGTGAGGGTACCCCAGGAGAGTTCCAAATGCGTGTGGGTAGAATATACATCCCACAGGGGTAAAATTGAAAAAAGTTGAAAAAAACTTTTTTGGAACTTCAGCATTTTTCCGGCGTTTATCAGACTTTCAGATAGTGCAAATGTCAGTGAGCGTTCCGATTTCAGTTCCAGAGCTGTTCGCCGGATGAGTCCTTGATATTTCGTCATTTTCAGGCAATTTTCTGAATTTTTGAAAATTTCACTTTTTTGCGAAAATATCCGCTAAATGAGGGAATAATATGTGTGAGGGTACCCCAGGAGAGTTCCAAATGTGTTTGGGTAGTATATATATCCCACGGGGCTAAAATTGAAAAAAGTTGAAAAAAACTTTTTTGGGACTTAATCATTTTTCCGGCGTTTATCAGACTTTCAGATAGGCCAAATGTCAGTGAGCATTCCGATTTCAGTTCCAGAGCGATTCGCCCAATGAGTCCTTGATACTTAGTCGTTTTCAGCCAATATTTTGGATTTTTGAAAATTTCACTTTTTTGTGAAAATATCCACTAAATGAGGGAATAATATGTGTGAGGGTACCCCAGGAGAGTTCCAAATGTGTGTGGGTAGAATATATATCCCACGGGGGTAAAATTTAAAAAAGTTGAAAAAATTTTTTTTTGGGACTTAGTCATTTTTCCACCGTTTATCAGACTTTCAGATAGGGCAAATGTCAGTGAGACTTCCAATTTCAATTCCAGAGCGATTCGCCCAATGAGTCCTTGATATTTAATAATTTTCAGCCAATTTTCTCGATTTTTGAAAATTTCACTTTTTTGTGAAAATATCCACTAAATGAGGGAATAATATGTGTGAGGGTACCCGAGGAGAGTTCCAAATGTGTTTGGGTAGAATATATATCCCATGGGGCTAAAATTGAAAAAAGTTGAAAAAAATTTTTTTTTGGACTTAGTCATTTTTCCGGCGTTTATCAGACTTTAAGATAGCGGAAATGTCAGTGAGCGTTCCGATTTCAGTTACAGAGTGATTCGCCCAATGAGTCCTTGATACTTAGTCGTTTTCAGCCAATATTTTCGATTTTTCAAAAATTTCACTTTTTTGTGAAAATATCCACTAAATGAGGGAATAATATGTGTGAGGGTACCCCAGTAGAGTTCCAAATGTGTTTGGGTAGAATATATATCCCACGGGGCTAAAATTGAAAAAAGTTGAAAAAAATTTTTTTTTGTACTTAGTCATTTTTCCGGCTTTTATCAGACTTTAAGATAGGGGAATTGTCAGTGAGCGTTCCGATTTCAGTTACAGAGCGATTCGCCCAATGAGTCCTTGATACTTAGTCGTTTTCAGCCAATATTTTGGATTTTTGAAAATTTCACTTTTTTGTGAAAATATCCACTAAATGAGGGAATAATATGTGTGAGGGTACCCCAGGAGAGTTCCAAATGTGTGTGGGTAGAATATATATCCCACGGGGGTAAAATTTAAAAAAGTTGAAAAAAATTTTTTTTGGGACTTAGTCATTTTTCCAGCGTTTATCAGACTTTCAGATAGGGCAAATGTCAGTGAGACGTCCAATTTCAATTCCAGAGCGATTCGCCCAATGAGTCCTTGATATTTAATCATTTTCAGCCAATTTTCTGGATTTTTGAAAATTTCACTTTTTTGTGAAAATATCCACTAAATGAGGGAATAATATGTTTGAGGGTACCCCAGGAGAGTTGCAAATGTGTGTGGGTAGAATATATATCCCACGGGGGTAAAATTGAAAAAAGTTGAAAAAATTTTTTTTTTGGACTTAGTCATTTTTCCAGCGTTTATCAGACTTTCAGATAGGGCAAATGTCAGTGAGCATTCCGATTTCAGTTCCACAGCAATTCGCCCAATGAGTCCTTGATATTTAGTCGTTTTCAGCCAATTTTCTGGATTTTTGAAAATTTCACTTTTTTTGTGAAATTATCCACTAAATGAGGGAATAATATGTGTGAGGGTACCCCAGGAGAGTTCCAAATGTGTGTGGGTAGAATATATATCCCACGGGGGTAAAATTTAAAAAAGTTGAAAAAAATTTTTTTTGGGACTTAGTCATTTTTCCAGCGTTTATCAGACTTTCAGATAGGGCAAATGTCAGTGAGACTTCCAATTTCAATTCCAGAGCGATTCGCCCAATGAGTCCTTGATATTTAATAATTTTCAGCCAATTTTCTGGATTTTTGAAAATTTCACTTTTTTGTGAAAATATCCACTAAATGAGGGAATAATATGTGTGAGGGTACCCCAGGAGAGTTCCAAATGTGTGTGGGTAGAATATATATCCCACGGGGGTAAAATTTAAAAAAGTTGAAAAAAATTTTTTTTTGGACTTAGTCATTTTTCCATCGTTTATCAGACTTTCAGATAGGGCAAATGTCAGTGAGCATTCCGATTTCAGTTCCAGAGCGATTCGCCCAATGAGTCCTTGATATTTAGTCGTTTTCAGCCAATTTTCTGGATTTTTGAAAATTTCACTTTTTTGTGAAAATATCCACTAAATGAGGGAATAATATGTGTGAGGGTACCCCAGGAGAGTTCCAAATGTGTTTGGGTAGAATATATATCCCATGGGGCTAAAATTGAAAAAAGTTGAAAAAAATTTTTTTTTGGACTTAGTCATTTTTCCGGCGTTTATCAGACTTTAAGATAGCGGAAATGTCAGTGAGCGTTCCGATTTCAGTTACAGAGTGATTCGCCCAATGAGTCCTTGATACTTAGTCGTTTTCAGCCAATATTTTCGATTTTTCAAAAATTTCACTTTTTTGTGAAAATATCCACTAAATGAGGGAATAATATGTGTGAGGGTACCCCAGTAGAGTTCCAAATGTGTTTGGGTAGAATATATATCCCACGGGGCTAAAATTGAAAAAAGTTGAAAAAAAATTTTTTTTGGACTTAGTCATTTTTCCGGCTTTTATCAGACTTTAAGATAGGGGAATTGTCAGTGAGCGTTCCGATTTCAGTTACAGAGCGATTCGCCCAATGAGTCCTTGATACTTAGTCGTTTTCAGCCAATATTTTGGATTTTTGAAAATTTCACTTTTTTGTGAAAATATCCACTAAATGAGGGAATAATATGTGTGAGGGTACCCCAGGAGAGTTCCAAATGTGTGTGGGTAGAATATATATCCCACGGGGGTAAAATTTAAAAAAGTTGAAAAAAATTTTTTTTGGGACTTAGTCATTTTTCCAGCGTTTATCAGACTTTCAGATAGGGCAAATGTCAGTGAGACTTCCAATTTCAATTCCAGAGCGATTCGCCCAATGAGTCCTTGATATTTAATAATTTTCAGCCAATTTTCTGGATTTTTGAAAATTTCACTTTTTTGTGAAAATATCCACTAAATGAGGGAATAATATGTGTGAGGGTACCCCAGGAGAGTTCCAAATGTGTTTGGGTAGAATATACATCCCACGAGGCTAAAATTGAAAAAAGTTGAAAAAAATTTTTTTTTAGAATTAGTCATTTTTCCGGCGTTTATCAGACTTTCAGATAGGGGAAATGTCGGTGAGCGTTCCGATTTCATTTACAGAGCGATTCGCCCAATGAGTCCTTGATACTTAGTCGTTTTCAGCCAATGTTTTGGATTTTTGAAAATTTCACTTTTTTGTGAAAATATCCACTAAATGAGGGAATAATATGTGTGAGGGTACCCCAGGAGAGTTCCAAATGTGTGTGGGTAGAATATATATCCCACGGGGGTAAAATTTAAAAAAGTTGAAAAAAAAATTTTTTTGGACTTAGTCATTTTTCCAACATTTATCAGACTTTCAGATAGGGCAAATGTCAGTGAGCATTCCGATTTCAGTTCCAGAGCGATTCGCCCAATGAGTCCTTGATATTTAGTCGTTTTCAGCCAATTTTCTGGATTTTTGAAAATTTCACTTTTTTGTGAAAATATCCACTAAATGAGGGAATAATATGTGTGAGGGTACCCCAGGAGAGTTCCAAATGTGTGTGGGTAGAATATATATCCCACAGGGGTAAAATTGAAAAAAGTTGAAAAAAATTTTTTTTTGGACTTAGTCATTTTTCCGCCGTTTATCAGACTTTCAGATAGGGGAAATGTCAGTGAGCATTCTGATTTCAGTTCCAGAGTTATTCGCCCAATGAGTCCTTGATATTTAGTCATCTTCAGCCAATTTTCTGGATTTTTGAAAATTTCACTTTTTTGTGAAAATATCCACTAAATGAGGGAATAATATGTGTGAGGGTACCCCAGGAGAGTTCCAAATGTGTGTGGGTAGACTATATATCCCACGGGGGGGAAATTGAAAAGAGTTGAAAACATTTTTTTTTGGACTTAGTCATTTTTCCGGGGTTTATCAGACTTACAGATAGGGGAAATGTCAGTGAGAGTTCCGATTTCAGTTCCAGAGCAATTCGCCCAATGAGTCCTTGATATATAGTCGTTTTCAGCCAATTTTCTGGATTTTTGAAATTTTCACTTTTTTATGAAAATATCCACTAAATGAGGGAAAAATATGTTTGAGGGTACCCCAGGTGAGTTCCAAATGTGTGTGGGTAGAATATATATCCCACGGGGCTAAAATTGAAAAAAGTTGAAAAAAAATTTTTTTTGTACTTAATCATTTTTCCGGCGTTCATCAGATTTTCACATAGGGGAAATGTCAGTGAGCATTCCGATTTCAGTTCCAGAGCGATTCGCCCAATGAGTCCTTGATATTTAGTCATTTTCAGCCAATTTTCTGGATTTTTGAAAATTTCACTTTTTTGTGAAAATATCCACTAAATGAGGGAATAATATGTGTGAGGGTACCCCAGGAGAGTTCCAAATGTGTGTGGGTAGACTATATATCCCACGGGGGGGAAATTGAAAAGAGTTGAAAACATTTTTTTTTTGGACTTAGTCATTTTTCCAGCGTTTTTCAGACTTTCAGATAGGGGAAATGTCAGTGAGCGTTCTGATTTCAGTTCCAGAGCGATTCGCCCAATGAGTCCTTGATATTTAGTCGTTTTCAGCCAATTTTCTGGATTTTTGAAAATTTCACTTTTTTGTGAAAATATCCACTAAATGAGGGAATAATATGTGTGAGGGTACCCCAGGAGAGTTCCAAATGTGTGTGGGTAGAATATATATCCCACGGGGGTAAAATTTAAAAAAGTTGAAAAAAATTTTTTTTGGGACTTAGTCATTTTTCCAGCGTTTATCAGACTTTCAGATAGGGCAAATGTCAGTGAGACTTCCAATTTCAATTCCAGAGCGATTCGCCCAATGAGTCCTTGATATTTAATAATTTTCAGCCAATTTTCTGGATTTTTGAAAATTTCACTTTTTTGTGAAAATATCCACTAAATGAGGGAATAATATGTGTGAGGGTACCCCAGGAGAGTTCCAAATGTGTTTGGGTAGAATATACATCCCACGAGGCTAAAATTGAAAAAAGTTGAAAAAAATTTTTTTTTAGAATTAGTCATTTTTCCGGCGTTTATCAGACTTTCAGATAGGGGAAATGTCGGTGAGCGTTCCGATTTCATTTACAGAGCGATTCGCCCAATGAGTCCTTGATACTTAGTCGTTTTCAGCCAATGTTTTGGATTTTTGAAAATTTCACTTTTTTGTGAAAATATCCACTAAATGAGGGAATAATATGTGTGAGGGTACCCCAGGAGAGTTCCAAATGTGTGTGGGTAGAATATATATCCCACGGGGGTAAAATTTAAAAAAGTTGAAAAAAAATTTTTTTTGGACTTATTCATTTTTCCAGCATTTATCAGACTTTCAGATAGGGCAAATGTCAGTGAGCATTCCGATTTCAGTTCCAGAGCGATTCGCCCAATGAGTCCTTGATATTTAGTCGTTTTCAGCCAATTTTCTGGATTTTTGAAAATTTCACTTTTTTGTGAAAATATCCACTAAATGAGGGAATAATATGTGTGAGGGTACCCCAGGAGAGTTCCAAATGTGTTTGGGTAGAATATATATCCCACGGGGCTAAAATTGAAAAAAGTTGAAAAAAATTTTTTTTTGGACTTAGTCATTTTTCCGCCGTTTATCAGACTTTCAGATAGGGGAAATGTCAGTGAGCATTCTGATTTCAGTTCCAGAGTTATTCGCCCAAGGAGTCCTTGATATTTAGTCATCTTCAGCCAATTTTCTGGATTTTTGAAAATTTCACTTTTTTGTGAAAATATCCACTAAATGAGGGAATAATATGTGTGAGGGTACCCCAGGAGAGTTCCAAATGTGTGTGGGTAGACTATATATCCCACGGGGGGGAAATTGAAAAGAGTTGAAAACATTTTTTTTTGGACTTAGTCATTTTTCCGGGGTTTATCAGACTTACAGATAGGGGAAATGTCAGTGAGAGTTCCGATTTCAGTTCCAGAGCAATTCGCCCAATGAGTCCTTGATATATAGTCGTTTTCAGCCAATTTTCTGGATTTTTGAAATTTTCACTTTTTTATGAAAATATCCACTAAATGAGGGAAAAATATGTTTGAGGGTACCCCAGGTGAGTTCCAAATGTGTGTGGGTAGAATATATATCCCACGGGGCTAAAATTGAAAAAAGTTTAAAAAAAATTTTTTTTGTACTTAATCATTTTTCCGGCGTTCATCAGATTTTCACATAGGGGAAATGTCAGTGAGCATTCCGATTTCAGTTCCAGAGCGATTCGCCCAATGAGTCCTTGATATTTAGTCGTTTTCAGCCAATTTTCTGGATTTTTGAAAATTTCACTTTTTTGTGAAAATATCCACTAAATGAGGGAATAATATGTGTGAGGGTACCCCAGGAGAGTTCCAAATGTGTGTGGGTAGACTATATATCCCACGGGGGGGAAATTGAAAAGAGTTGAAAACATTTTTTTTTTGGACTTAGTCATTTTTCCAGCGTTTTTCAGACTTTCAGATAGGGGAAATGTCAGTGAGCGTTCTGATTTCAGTTCCAGAGCGATTCGCCCAATGAGTCCTTGATATTTAGTCGTTTTCAGCCAATTTTCTGGATTTTTGAAAATTTCACTTTTTTGTGAAAATATCCACTAAATGAGGGAATAATATGTGTGAGGGTACCCCAGGAGAGTTCCAAATGTGTGTGGGTAGAATATATATCCCACGGGGGTAAAATTTAAAAAAGTTGAAAAAAATTTTTTTTGGGACTTAGTCATTTTTCCAGCGTTTATCAGACTTTCAGATAGGGCAAATGTCAGTGAGACTTCCAATTTCAATTCCAGAGCGATTCGCCCAATGAGTCCTTGATATTTAATAATTTTCAGCCAATTTTCTGGATTTTTGAAAATTTCACTTTTTTGTGAAAATATCCACTAAATGAGGGAATAATATGTGTGAGGGTACCCCAGGAGAGTTCCAAATGTGTTTGGGTAGAATATACATCCCACGAGGCTAAAATTGAAAAAAGTTGAAAAAAATTTTTTTTTAGAATTAGTCATTTTTCCGGCGTTTATCAGACTTTCAGATAGGGGAAATGTCGGTGAGCATTCCGATTTCATTTACAGAGCGATTCGCCCAATGAGTCCTTGATACTTAGTCGTTTTCAGCCAATGTTTTGGATTTTTGAAAATTTCACTTTTTTGTGAAAATATCCACTAAATGAGGGAATAATATGTGTGAGGGTACCCCAGGAGAGTTCCAAATGTGTGTGGGTAGAATATATATCCCACGGGGGTAAAATTTAAAAAAGTTGAAAAAAAATTTTTTTTGGACTTATTCATTTTTCCAGCATTTATCAGACTTTCAGATAGGGCAAATGTCAGTGAGCATTCCGATTTCAGTTCCAGAGCGATTCGCCCAATGAGTCCTTGATATTTAGTCGTTTTCAGCCAATTTTCTGGATTTTTGAAAATTTCACTTTTTTGTGAAAATATCCACTAAATGAGGGAATAATATGTGTGAGGGTACCCCAGGAGAGTTCCAAATGTGTTTGGGTAGAATATATATCCCACGGGGCTAAAATTGAAAAAAGTTGAAAAAAATTTTTTTTTGGACTTAGTCATTTTTCCGGCGTTTATCAGACTTTCAGATAGGGGAAATGTCAGTGAGCGTTCTGATTTCAGTTCCAGAGCGATTCGCCCAATGAGTCCTTGATACTTAGTCGTTTTCAGCCAATGTTTTGGATTTTTGAAAATTTCACTTTTTTGTGAAAATATCCACTAAATGAGGGAATAATATGTGTGAGGGTACCCCAGGAGAGTTCCAAATGTGTGTGGGTAGAATATATATCCCACGGGGGTAAAATTTAAAAAAGTTGAAAAAATATTTTTTTTGGACTTAGTAATTTTTCCATCGTTTATCAGACTTTCAGATAGGGCAAATGTCAGTGAGCATTCCGATTTCAGTTCCAGAGCGATTCGCCCAATGAGTCCTTGATATTTAGTCGTTTTCAGCCAATTTTCTGGTTTTTTGAAAATTTCACTTTTTTGTGAAAATATCCACTAAATGAGGGAATAATATGTGTGAGGGTACCCCAGGAGAGTTCCAAATGTGTTTGGGTAGAATATATATCCCATGGGGCTAAAATTGAAAAAAGTTGAAAAAAATTTTTTTTTGGACTTAGTCATTTTTCCGGCGTTTATCAGACTTTAAGATAGCGGAAATGTCAGTGAGCGTTCCGATTTCAGTTACAGAGTGATTCGCCCAATGAGTCCTTGATACTTAGTCGTTTTCAGCCAATATTTTCGATTTTTCAAAAATTTCACTTTTTTGTGAAAATATCCATTAAATGAGGGAATAATATGTGTGAGGGTACCCCAGGAGAGTTCCAAATGTGTGTGGGTACAATATATATCCCACGGGGGTAAAATTTAAAAAAGTTAAAAAAAATTTTTTTTGGGACTTAGTCATTTTTCCAGCGTTTATCAGACTTTCAGATAGGGCAAATGTCAGTGAGAGTTCCAATTGCAATTCCAGAGCAATTCGCCCAATGAGTCCTTGATATTTAATCGTTTTCAGCCAATTTTCTGGATTTTTGAAAATTTCACTTTTTTGTGAAAATATCCACTAAATGAGGGAATAATATGTGGGAGGGTACCCCAGGAGAGTTCCAAATGTGTGTGGGTAGAATATATATCCCACGGGGAGTAAATTGAAAAAGTTGAAAAAATTTTTTTTTTGGACTTAGTCATTTTTCCAGCGTTTATCAGACTTTCAGATAGGGCAAATGTCAGTTAGCATTCCGATTTCAGTTCCAGAGCGATTCGCCCAATGAGTCCTTGATATTTAGTCGTTTTCAGCCAATTTTCTGGATTTTTGAAAATGTCACTTTTTTGTGAAAATATCCACTAAATGAGGGAATAATATGTGGGAGGGTACCCCAGGAGAGTTCCAAATGTGTGTGGGTAGAATATATATCCCACGGGGGTAAAATTGAAAAAAGGTGAAAAAAATTTTTTTTTGGACTTAGTCATTTTTCCGGCGTTTATCAGACTTTCAGATAGGGGAAATGTCAGTGAGCGTTCTGATTTCAGTTCCAGAGCGATTCGCCCAATGAGTCCTTGATATTTAGTCATCTTCAGCCAATTTTCTGGATTTTTGAAAATTTCACTTTTTTGTGAAAATATCCACTAAATGAGGGAATAATATGTGTGAGGGTACCCCAGGAGAGTTCCAAATGTGTGTGGGTAGACTATATATCCCACGGGGAGGAAATTGAAAAGAGTTGAAAACATTTTTTTTTGGACTTAGTCATTTTTCCGGGGTTTATCAGACTTTCAGATAGGGGAAATGTCAGTGAGAGTTCCGATTTCAGTTCCAGAGCAATTCGCCCAATGAGTCCTTGATATATAGTCGTTTTCAGCCAATTTTCTGGATTTTTGAAAATTTCACTTTTTTATGAAAATATCCACTAAATGAGGGAAAAATATGTTTGAGGGTACCCCAGGTGAGTTCCAAATGTGTGTGGGTAGAATATATATCCCACGGGGCTAAAATTGAAAAAAGTTGAAAAAAAATTTTTTTTGGACTTAATCATTTTTCCGGCGTTCATCAGATTTTCACATAGGGGAAATGTCAGTGAGTATTCTCATTTCAGTTCCAGAGCGATTCGCCCAATGAGTCCTTGATATTTAGTCGTTTTCAGCCAATTTTCTGGATTTTTGAAAATTTCACTTTTTTGTGAAAATATCCACTAAATGAGGGAATAATATGTGTGAGGGTACCCCAGGAGAGTTCCAAATGTGTGTGGGTAGAATATTTATCCCACGGGGGGAAAATTGAAAAGAGTTGAAAACATTTTTTTTTTGGACTTAGTCATTTTTCCGGCGTTTATCAGACTTTCAGATAGGGGAAATGTCAGTGAGCGTTCCGATTTCAGTTCCAGAGCAATTCGCCCAATGAGTCCTTGATATTTAGTCGTTTTCAGCCAATTTTCTGGATTTTTGAAAATTTCACTTTTTTATGAAAATATCCACTAAATGAGGGAAAAATATGTTTGAGGGTACCCCAGGAGAGTTCCAAATGTGTGTGGGTAGAATATATATCCCACGGGGGGGAAATTGAAAAAAGTTAAAAAATTTTTTTTTTGGACTTAGTCATTTTTCCAGCGTTTATCAGACTTTCAGATAGGGCAAATGTCAGTGAGAATTCCGATTTCAGTTCCAGAGCAATTCGCCCAATGAGTCCTTGATATTTAGTCGTTTTCAGCCAATTTTCTGGATTTTTGAAAATTTCACTTTTTTGTGAAAATATCCACTAAATGAGGGAATAATATGTGTGAGGGTACCCCAGGAGAGTTCCAAATGTGTTTGGGTAGAATATATATCCCACGGGGCTAAAATTGAAAAAAGTTGAAAAAAAATTTTTTTTTGGACTTCGTCATTTTTCCGGCGTTTATCAGACTTTCAGATAGGGCAAATGTCAGTGAGCATTCCGATTTCAGTTCCAGAGCAATTCGCCCAATGAGTCCTTGATGTTTAGTCGTTTTCAGCCAATTTTCTGGATTTTTGAAAATTTCACTTTTTTGTGAAAATATCCACTAAATGAGGGAATAATATGTGTGAGGGTACCAAAGGAGAGTTCCAAATGTGTGTGGGTAGAATATATATCCCACGGGGGGGGAATTGAAAAGAGTTGAAAACATTTTTTTTTTGGACTTAGTCATTTTTCCGGCGTTTATCAGACTTTCAGATAGGGGAAATGTCAGTGAGCGTTCCGATTTCAGTTCCAGAGCAATTCGCCCAATGAGTCCTTGATATTTAGTCGTTTTCAGCCAATTTTCTGGATTTTTGAAAATTTCACTTTTTTGTGAAAATATCCACTAAATGAGGGAATAATATGTGTGAGGGTACCCCAGGAGAGTTCCAAATGTGTGTGGGTAGACTATATATCCCACGGGGAGGAAATTGAAAAGAGTTGAAAACATTTTTTTTTGGACTTAGTCATTTTTCCGGGGTTTATCAGACTTTCAGATAGGGGAAATGTCAGTGAGAGTTCCGATTTCAGTTCCAGAGCAATTCGCCCAATGAGTCCTTGATATATAGTCGTTTTCAGCCAATTTTCTGGATTTTTGAAAATTTCACTTTTTTATGAAAATATCCACTAAATGAGGGAAAAATATGTTTGAGGGTACCCCAGGTGAGTTCCAAATGTGTGTGGGTAGAATATATATCCCACGGGGCTAAAATTGAAAAAAGTTGAAAAAAAATTTTTTTTGGACTTAATCATTTTTCCGGCGTTCATCAGATTTTCACATAGGGGAAATGTCAGTGAGTATTCTCATTTCAGTTCCAGAGCGATTCGCCCAATGAGTCCTTGATATTTAGTCGTTTTCAGCCAATTTTCTGGATTTTTGAAAATTTCACTTTTTTATGAAAATATCCACTAAATGAGGGAAAAATATGTTTGAGGGTACCCCAGGAGAGTTCCAAATGTGTGTGGGTAGAATATATATCCCACGGGGGGGAAATTGAAAAAAGTTAAAAAAATTTTTTTTTGGACTTAGTCATTTTTCCAGCGTTTATCAGACTTTCAGATAGGGCAAATGTCAGTGAGAATTCCGATTTCAGTTCCAGAGCAATTCGCCCAATGAGTCCTTGATATTTAGTCGTTTTCAGCCAATTTTCTGGATTTTTGAAAATTTCACTTTTTTGTGAAAATATCCACTAAATGAGGGAATAATATGTGTGAGGGTACCCCAGGAGAGTTCCAAATGTGTTTGGGTAGAATATATATCCCACGGGGCTAAAATTGAAAAAAGTTGAAAAAAAATTTTTTTTTGGACTTCGTCATTTTTCCGGCGTTTATCAGACTTTCAGATAGGGCAAATGTCAGTGAGCATTCCGATTTCAGTTCCAGAGCAATTCGCCCAATGAGTCCTTGATGTTTAGTCGTTTTCAGCCAATTTTCTGGATTTTTGAAAATTTCACTTTTTTGTGAAAATATCCACTAAATGAGGGAATAATATGTGTGAGGGTACCAAAGGAGAGTTCCAAATGTGTGTGGGTAGAATATATATCCCACGGGGGGGGAATTGAAAAGAGTTGAAAACATTTTTTTTTTGGACTTAGTCATTTTTCCGGCGTTTATCAGACTTTCAGATAGGGGAAATGTCAGTGAGCGTTCCGATTTCAGTTCCAGAGCAATTCGCCCAATGAGTCCTTGATATTTAGTCGTTTTCAGCCAATTTTCTGGATTTTTGAAAATTTCACTTTTTTGTGAAAATATCCACTAAATGAGGGAATAATATGTGTGAGGGTACCCCAGGAGAGGTCCAAATGTGTGTGGGTAGAATATATATCCCACGGGGGGGAAATTGAAAAGATTTGAAAACATTTTTTTTTTGGACTTAGTCATTTTTCCGGCGTTTATCAGACTTTCAGATAGGGGAAATGTCAGTGAGCGTTCGGATTTCAGTTCCAGAGCGATTCGCCCAATGAGTCCTTGATATTTAGTCGTTTTCAGCCAATGTTTTGGATTTTTGAAAATTTCACTTTTTTGTGAAAATATCCACTAAATGAGGGAATAATATGTGTGAGGGTACCCCAGGAGAGTTCCAAATGTGTGTGGGTAGAATATATATCCCACGGGGGTAAAATTTAAAAAAGTTGAAAAAATATTTTTTTTGGACTTAGTAATTTTTCCATCGTTTATCAGACTTTCAGATAGGGCAAATGTCAGTGAGCATTCCGATTTCAGTTCCAGAGCGATTCGCCCAATGAGTCCTTGATATTTAGTCGTTTTCAGCCAATTTTCTGGTTTTTTGAAAATTTCACTTTTTTGTGAAAATATCCACTAAATGAGGGAATAATATGTGTGAGGGTACCCCAGGAGAGTTCCAAATGTGTTTGGGTAGAATATATATCCCATGGGGCTAAAATTGAAAAAAGTTGAAAAAAATTTTTTTTTGGACTTAGTCATTTTTCCGGCGTTTATCAGACTTTAAGATAGCGGAAATGTCAGTGAGCGTTCCGATTTCAGTTACAGAGTGATTCGCCCAATGAGTCCTTGATACTTAGTCGTTTTCAGCCAATATTTTCGATTTTTCAAAAATTTCACTTTTTTGTGAAAATATCCATTAAATGAGGGAATAATATGTGTGAGGGTACCCCAGGAGAGTTCCAAATGTGTGTGGGTACAATATATATCCCACGGGGGTAAAATTTAAAAAAGTTAAAAAAAAATTTTTTTGGGACTTAGTCATTTTTCCAGCGTTTATCAGACTTTCAGATAGGGCAAATGTCAGTGAGAGTTCCAATTGCAATTCCAGAGCAATTCGCCCAATGAGTCCTTGATATTTAATCGTTTTCAGCCAATTTTCTGGATTTTTGAAAATTTCACTTTTTTGTGAAAATATCCACTAAATGAGGGAATAATATGTGGGAGGGTACCCCAGGAGAGTTCCAAATGTGTGTGGGTAGAATATATATCCCACGGGGAGTAAATTGAAAAAGTTGAAAAAATTTTTTTTTTGGACTTAGTCATTTTTCCAGCGTTTATCAGACTTTCAGATAGGGCAAATGTCAGTTAGCATTCCGATTTCAGTTCCAGAGCGATTCGCCCAATGAGTCCTTGATATTTAGTCGTTTTCAGCCAATTTTCTGGATTTTTGAAAATGTCACTTTTTTGTGAAAATATCCACTAAATGAGGGAATAATATGTGGGAGGGTACCCCAGGAGAGTTCCAAATGTGTGTGGGTAGAATATATATCCCACGGGGGTAAAATTGAAAAAAGGTGAAAAAAATTTTTTTTTGGACTTAGTCATTTTTCCGGCGTTTATCAGACTTTCAGATAGGGGAAATGTCAGTGAGCGTTCTGATTTCAGTTCCAGAGCGATTCGCCCAATGAGTCCTTGATATTTAGTCATCTTCAGCCAATTTTCTGGATTTTTGAAAATTTCACTTTTTTGTGAAAATATCCACTAAATGAGGGAATAATATGTGTGAGGGTACCCCAGGAGAGTTCCAAATGTGTGTGGGTAGACTATATATCCCACGGGGAGGAAATTGAAAAGAGTTGAAAACATTTTTTTTTGGACTTAGTCATTTTTCCGGGGTTTATCAGACTTTCAGATAGGGGAAATGTCAGTGAGAGTTCCGATTTCAGTTCCAGAGCAATTCGCCCAATGAGTCCTTGATATATAGTCGTTTTCAGCCAATTTTCTGGATTTTTGAAAATTTCACTTTTTTATGAAAATATCCACTAAATGAGGGAAAAATATGTTTGAGGGTACCCCAGGTGAGTTCCAAATGTGTGTGGGTAGAATATATATCCCACGGGGCTAAAATTGAAAAAAGTTGAAAAAAAATTTTTTTTGGACTTAATCATTTTTCCGGCGTTCATCAGATTTTCACATAGGGGAAATGTCAGTGAGTATTCTCATTTCAGTTCCAGAGCGATTCGCCCAATGAGTCCTTGATATTTAGTCGTTTTCAGCCAATTTTCTGGATTTTTGAAAATTTCACTTTTTTGTGAAAATATCCACTAAATGAGGGAATAATATGTGTGAGGGTACCCCAGGAGAGTTCCAAATGTGTGTGGGTAGAATATTTATCCCACGGGGGGAAAATTGAAAAGAGTTGAAAACATTTTTTTTTTGGACTTAGTCATTTTTCCGGCGTTTATCAGACTTTCAGATAGGGGAAATGTCAGTGAGCGTTCCGATTTCAGTTCCAGAGCAATTCGCCCAATGAGTCCTTGATATTTAGTCGTTTTCAGCCAATTTTCTGGATTTTTGAAAATTTCACTTTTTTCTGAAAATATCCACTAAATGAGGGAAAAATATGTTTGAGGGTACCCCAGGAGAGTTCCAAATGTGTGTGGGTAGAATATATATCCCACGGGGGGGAAATTGAAAAAAGTTAAAAAATTTTTTTTTTGGACTTAGTCATTTTTCCAGCGTTTATCAGACTTTCAGATAGGGCAAATGTCAGTGAGAATTCCGATTTCAGTTCCAGAGCAATTCGCCCAATGAGTCCTTGATATTTAGTCGTTTTCAGCCAATTTTCTGGATTTTTGAAAATTTCACTTTTTTGTGAAAATATCCACTAAATGAGGGAATAATATGTGTGAGGGTACCCCAGGAGAGTTCCAAATGTGTTTGGGTAGAATATATATCCCACGGGGCTAAAATTGAAAAAAGTTGAAAAAAAATTTTTTTTTGGACTTCGTCATTTTTCCGGCGTTTATCAGACTTTCAGATAGGGCAAATGTCAGTGAGCATTCCGATTTCAGTTCCAGAGCAATTCGCCCAATGAGTCCTTGATGTTTAGTCGTTTTCAGCCAATTTTCTGGATTTTTGAAAATTTCACTTTTTTGTGAAAATATCCACTAAATGAGGGAATAATATGTGTGAGGGTACCAAAGGAGAGTTCCAAATGTGTGTGGGTAGAATATATATCCCACGGGGGGGGAATTGAAAAGAGTTGAAAACATTTTTTTTTTGGACTTAGTCATTTTTCCGGCGTTTATCAGACTTTCAGATAGGGGAAATGTCAGTGAGCGTTCGGATTTCAGTTCCAGAGCGATTCGCCCAATGAGTCCTTGATATTTAGTCGTTTTCAGCCAATGTTTTGGATTTTTGAAAATTTCACTTTTTTGTGAAAATATCCACTAAATGAGGGAATAATATGTGTGAGGGTACCCCAGGAGAGTTCCAAATGTGTGTGGGTAGAATATATATCCCACGGGGGTAAAATTTAAAAAAGTTGAAAAAATATTTTTTTTGGACTTAGTAATTTTTCCATCGTTTATCAGACTTTCAGATAGGGCAAATGTCAGTGAGCATTCCGATTTCAGTTCCAGAGCGATTCGCCCAATGAGTCCTTGATATTTAGTCGTTTTCAGCCAATTTTCTGGTTTTTTGAAAATTTCACTTTTTTGTGAAAATATCCACTAAATGAGGGAATAATATGTGTGAGGGTACCCCAGGAGAGTTCCAAATGTGTTTGGGTAGAATATATATCCCATGGGGCTAAAATTGAAAAAAGTTGAAAAAAATTTTTTTTTGGACTTAGTCATTTTTCCGGCGTTTATCAGACTTTAAGATAGCGGAAATGTCAGTGAGCGTTCCGATTTCAGTTACAGAGTGATTCGCCCAATGAGTCCTTGATACTTAGTCGTTTTCAGCCAATATTTTCGATTTTTCAAAAATTTCACTTTTTTGTGAAAATATCCATTAAATGAGGGAATAATATGTGTGAGGGTACCCCAGGAGAGTTCCAAATGTGTGTGGGTACAATATATATCCCACGGGGGTAAAATTTAAAAAAGTTAAAAAAAAATTTTTTTGGGACTTAGTCATTTTTCCAGCGTTTATCAGACTTTCAGATAGGGCAAATGTCAGTGAGAGTTCCAATTGCAATTCCAGAGCAATTCGCCCAATGAGTCCTTGATATTTAATCGTTTTCAGCCAATTTTCTGGATTTTTGAAAATTTCACTTTTTTGTGAAAATATCCACTAAATGAGGGAATAATATGTGGGAGGGTACCCCAGGAGAGTTCCAAATGTGTGTGGGTAGAATATATATCCCACGGGGAGTAAATTGAAAAAGTTGAAAAAATTTTTTTTTTGGACTTAGTCATTTTTCCAGCGTTTATCAGACTTTCAGATAGGGCAAATGTCAGTTAGCATTCCGATTTCAGTTCCAGAGCGATTCGCCCAATGAGTCCTTGATATTTAGTCGTTTTCAGCCAATTTTCTGGATTTTTGAAAATGTCACTTTTTTGTGAAAATATCCACTAAATGAGGGAATAATATGTGGGAGGGTACCCCAGGAGAGTTCCAAATGTGTGTGGGTAGAATATATATCCCACGGGGGTAAAATTGAAAAAAGGTGAAAAAAATTTTTTTTTGGACTTAGTCATTTTTCCGGCGTTTATCAGACTTTCAGATAGGGGAAATGTCAGTGAGCGTTCTGATTTCAGTTCCAGAGCGATTCGCCCAATGAGTCCTTGATATTTAGTCATCTTCAGCCAATTTTCTGGATTTTTGAAAATTTCACTTTTTTGTGAAAATATCCACTAAATGAGGGAATAATATGTGTGAGGGTACCCCAGGAGAGTTCCAAATGTGTGTGGGTAGACTATATATCCCACGGGGAGGAAATTGAAAAGAGTTGAAAACATTTTTTTTTGGACTTAGTCATTTTTCCGGGGTTTATCAGACTTTCAGATAGGGGAAATGTCAGTGAGAGTTCCGATTTCAGTTCCAGAGCAATTCGCCCAATGAGTCCTTGATATATAGTCGTTTTCAGCCAATTTTCTGGATTTTTGAAAATTTCACTTTTTTATGAAAATATCCACTAAATGAGGGAAAAATATGTTTGAGGGTACCCCAGGTGAGTTCCAAATGTGTGTGGGTAGAATATATATCCCACGGGGCTAAAATTGAAAAAAGTTGAAAAAAATTTTTTTTTGGACTTAATCATTTTTCCGGCGTTCATCAGATTTTCACATAGGGGAAATGTCAGTGAGTATTCTCATTTCAGTTCCAGAGCGATTCGCCCAATGAGTCCTTGATATTTAGTCGTTTTCAGCCAATTTTCTGGATTTTTGAAAATTTCCCTTTTTTGTGAAAATATCCACTAAATGAGGGAATAATATGTGTGAGGGTACCCCAGGAGAGTTCCAAATGTGTGTGGGTAGAATATTTATCCCACGGGGGGAAAATTGAAAAGAGTTGAAAACATTTTTTTTTTGGACTTAGTCATTTTTCCGGCGTTTATCAGACTTTCAGATAGGGGAAATGTCAGTGAGCGTTCCGATTTCAGTTCCAGAGCAATTCGCCCAATGAGTCCTTGATATTTAGTCGTTTTCAGCCAATTTTCTGGATTTTTGAAAATTTCACTTTTTTATGAAAATATCCACTAAATGAGGGAAAAATATGTTTGAGGGTACCCCAGGAGAGTTCCAAATGTGTGTGGGTAGAATATATATCCCACGGGGGGGAAATTGAAAAAAGTTAAAAAATTTTTTTTTTGGACTTAGTCATTTTTCCAGCGTTTATCAGACTTTCAGATAGGGCAAATGTCAGTGAGAATTCCGATTTCAGTTCCAGAGCAATTCGCCCAATGAGTCCTTGATATTTAGTCGTTTTCAGCCAATTTTCTGGATTTTTGAAAATTTCACTTTTTTGTGAAAATATCCACTAAATGAGGGAATAATATGTGTGAGGGTACCCCAGGAGAGTTCCAAATGTGTTTGGGTAGAATATATATCCCACGGGGCTAAAATTGAAAAAAGTTGAAAAAAAATTTTTTTTTGGACTTCGTCATTTTTCCGGCGTTTATCAGACTTTCAGATAGGGCAAATGTCAGTGAGCATTCCGATTTCAGTTCCAGAGCAATTCGCCCAATGAGTCCTTGATGTTTAGTCGTTTTCAGCCAATTTTCTGGATTTTTGAAAATTTCACTTTTTTGTGAAAATATCCACTAAATGAGGGAATAATATGTGTGAGGGTACCAAAGGAGAGTTCCAAATGTGTGTGGGTAGAATATATATCCCACGGGGGGGGAATTGAAAAGAGTTGAAAACATTTTTTTTTTGGACTTAGTCATTTTTCCGGCGTTTATCAGACTTTCAGATAGGGGAAATGTCAGTGAGCGTTCGGATTTCAGTTCCAGAGCGATTCGCCCAATGAGTCCTTGATATTTAGTCGTTATCAGCCAATTTTCTGGATTTTTGAAAATTTCAATTTTTTGTGAAAACATCCACTAAATGAGGGAAAAATATGTTTGAGGGTACCCCAGGAGAGTTCCAAATGTGTGTGGGTAGAATATATATCCCACGGGGATAAAATTAAAAAAAGTTGAAAAAAAATTTTTTTTGGACTTAATCATTTTTCCGGCGTTCATCAGATTTTCAGATAGGGGAAATGTCAGTGAGCGTTCCGATTTCAGTTCCAGAGCGATTCGCCCAATGAGTCCTTGATATTTAGTCGTTTTCAGCCAATTTTCTGGATTTTTGAAAATTTCACTTTTTTGTGAAAATATCCACTAAATGAGGGAATAATATGTGTGAGGGTACCCCAGGAGAGTTCCAAATGTGTGTGGGTAGAATATATATCCCACGGGGGTAAAATTGAAAAAAGTTGAAAAAAATTTTTTTTTGGACTTAGTCATTTTTCCGGCGTTTATCAGACTTTCAGATAGGGGAAATGTCAGTGAGCATTCTGATTTCAGTTCCAGAGCGATTCGCCCAATGAGTCCTTGATATTTAGTCGTTTTCAGCCAATTTTCTGGATTTTTGAAAATTTCACTTTTTTGTGAAAATATCCACTAAATGAGGGAATAATATGTGTGAGGTTACCCCAGGAGAGTTCCAAATGTGTGTGGGTAGAATATATATCCCACGGGGGTAAAATTGAAAAAAGTTGAAAACATTTTTTTTTTGGACTTAGTCATTTTTCCAGCGTTTTTCAGACTTTCAGATAGGGGAAATGTCAGTGAGCGTTCTGATTTCAGTTCCAGAGCGATTTGCCCAATGAGTTCTTGATATTTAGTCGTTTTCAGCCAATTTTCTGGATTTTTGAAAATTTCAATTTTTTGTGAAAATATCCACTAAATGAGGGAATAATATGTGTGAGGGTACCCCAGGAGAGGTCCAAATGTGTGTGGGTAGAATGTATATCCCACGGGGGTAAAATTGAAAAAAGTTGAAAACATTTTTTTTTTGGACTTAGTCATTTTTCCAGCGTTTTTCAGACTTTCAGATAGGGGAAATGTCAGTGAGCGTTCTGATTTCAGTTCCAGAGCGATTTGCCCAATGAGTTCTTGATATTTAGTCGTTTTCAGCCAATTTTCTGGATTTTTGAAAATTTCAATTTTTTGTGAAAATATCCACTAAATGAGGGAATAATATGTTTGAGGGTACCCCAGGTGAGTTCCAAATGTTTGTGGGTAGAATATATATCCCACGGGGGGGAAATTGAAAAAAGTTGAAAAAATTTTTTTCTTGGACTTAGTCATTTTTCCAGCGTTTATCAGACTTTCAGATAGGGCAAATGTCAGTGAGCATTCCGATTTCAGTTCCAGAGCAATTCGCCCAATGAGTCCTTGATATTTAGTCGTTTTCAGCCAATTTTCTGGATTATTGAAAATTTCACTTTTTTGTGAAAATATCCACTAAATGAGGGAATAATATGTGTGAGGGTACCCCAGGAGAGTTCCAAATGTGTGTGGGTAGAATATATATCTCACGGGGCTAAAATTGAAAAAAGTTGAAAAAAATTTTTTTTTGGACTTAGTCATTTTTCCAGCGTTTATCAGACTTTCAGATAGGGCAAATGTCATTGAGCATTCTGATTTCAGTTCCAGAGCGATTCGCCCAATGAGTCCTTGATATTTAGTCGTTTTCAGCCAATTTTTTGGATTTTTGAAAATTTTCCTCTTTTGTGAAAATATCCACTAAATGAGGGAATAATATGTGTGAGGGTACCACAGGAGAGTTCCAAATGTGTGTGGGTAGAATATATATCCCACGGGGGTAAAATTGAAAAAAGTTGAAAATTTTTTTTTTTCGACTGTCATTTTTCCGGCGTTTATCAGACTTTCAGATAGGGGAAATGTCAGTGAGCGTTCTGATTTCAGTTCCAGAGCGATTGGCCCAATGAGTCCTTGATATTTAGTCGTTTTCAGCCAATTTTCTGGATTTTTGAAAGTTTCACTTTTTTGTGAAAATATCCACTAAATGAGGGAATAATATGTGTGAGGGTACCACAGGAGAGTTCCAAATGTGTGTGGGTAGAATATATATCCCACGGGGGTAAATTGAAAAAAGTTTTAAAAAATTTTTTTTGGGACTTAGTCATTTTTCCAGCGTATATCAGACTTTCAGATAGGGGAAATGTCAGTGAGCATTCCGATTTCAGTTCCAGAGCAATTCGCCCAATGAGTCCTTGATATTTTGTCGTTTTCAGCCAATTTTCTGGATTTTTGAAAATTTCACTTTTTTGTGAAAATATCCACTAAATGAGGGAATAATATGTGTGAGGGTACCCCAGGAGAGTTCCAAGTGTGTGTAGGTAGAATATATATCCCACGGGGGTAAAATTGAAAAAAGTTGAAAAAATTTTTTTTTTGGACTTAGTCATTTTTCCGGCGTTTATCAGACTTTCAGATAGGGGAAATGTCAGTGAGGGTTCGGATTTCAGTTCCAGAGCAATTCGCCCAATATGTCCTTGATATTTAGTCGTTTTCAGCCAATATTTTGGATTTTTGAAAATTTCACTTTTTTGTGAAAATATCCACTAAATGAGGGAATACTATGTGTGAGGGTACCACAGGAGAGTTCCAAATGTGTGTGGGTAGAATATATATCCCACGGGGGTAAAATTGAAAAAAGTTGAAAATTTTTTTTTTTCGACTGTCATTTTTCCGGCGTTTATCAGACTTTCAGATAGGGGAAATGTCAGTGAGCGTTCTGATTTCAGTTCCAGAGCGATTGGCCCAATGAGTCCTTGATATTTAGTCGTTTTCAGCCAATTTTCTGGATTTTTGAAAGTTTCACTTTTTTGTGAAAATATCCACTAAATGAGGGAATAATATGTGTGAGGGTACCACAGGAGAGTTCCAAATGTGTGTGGGTAGAATATATATCCCACGGGGGTAAATTGAAAAAAGTTTTAAAAAATTTTTTTTGGGACTTAGTCATTTTTCCAGCGTATATCAGACTTTCAGATAGGGGAAATGTCAGTGAGCATTCCGATTTCAGTTCCAGAGCAATTCGCCCAATGAGTCCTTGATATTTTGTCGTTTTCAGCCAATTTTCTGGATTTTTGAAAATTTCACTTTTTTGTGAAAATATCCACTAAATGAGGGAATAATATGTGTGAGGGTACCCCAGGAGAGTTCCAAGTGTGTGTAGGTAGAATATATATCCCACGGGGGTAAAATTGAAAAAAGTTGAAAAAATTTTTTTTTTGGACTTAGTCATTTTTCCGGCGTTTATCAGACTTTCAGATAGGGGAAATGTCAGTGAGGGTTCGGATTTCAGTTCCAGAGCAATTCGCCCAATATGTCCTTGATATTTAGTCGTTTTCAGCCAATATTTTGGATTTTTGAAAATTTCACTTTTTTGTGAAAATATCCACTAAATGAGGGAATACTATGTGTGAGGGTACCACAGGAGAGTTCCAAATGTGTGTGGGTAGAATATATATCCCACGGGGGTAAAATTGAAAAAAGTTGAACATTTTTTTTTTTGGACTGTCATTTTTCCGGCGTTTATCAGACTTTCAGATAGGGGAAATGTCAGTGAGCATTCTGATTTCAGTTCCAGAGCGATTGGCCCAATGAGTCCTTGATATTTAGGCGTTTTCAGCCAATTTTCTGGATTTTTGAAAATTTCACTTTTTTGTGAAATTATCCACTAAATGAGGGAATAATATGTGTGAGGGTACCCCAGGAGAGTTCCAAATGTGTTTGGGTAGAATATATATCCCACGGGGCTAAAATTGAAAAAAGTTGAAAAAAATTTTTTTTTGGACTTAGTCATTTTTCCGGCGTTCATCAGATTTTCAGATAGGGGAAATGTCAGTGAGCATTACGATTTCAGTTCCAGAGCGATTCGCCCAATGAGTCCTTGATATTTAGTCGTTTTCAGCCAATTTTCTGTTTTTTTGAAAATTTCACTTTTTTGTGAAAATATCCACTAAATGAGGGAATAATATGTGTGAGGGTACCACAGGAGAGTTCCAAATGTGTGTGGGTAGAATATATATCCCACGGGGGTAAATTGAAAAAAGTTTTAAAAAATTTTTTTTTGGACTTAGTCATTTTTCCGGCGTTTATCAGACTTTCAGATAGGGGAAATGTCAGTGAGCATACCAATTTCAGTTCCAGAGCGATTCGCCCAATGAGTCCTTGATATTTAGTCGTTTTCAGCCAGTTTTCTCGATTTTTGAAAATTTCACTTTTTTATGAAAATATCAACTAAATGAGGGAATAATATGTGTGAGGGTACCACAGGAGAGTTCCAAATGTGTGTGGGTAGAATATATATCCCACGGGGGTAAAATTGAAAAAAGTTGAAAATTTTTTTTTTTGGACTGTCATTTTTCCGGCGTTTATCAGACTTTCAGATAGGGGAAATGTCATTGAGCATTCTGATTTCAGTTCCAGAGCGATTGGCCCAATGAGTCCTTGATATTTAGTCGTTTTCAGCCAATTTTCTGGATTTTTGAAAGTTTCACTGTTTTGTGAAAATATCCACTAAATGAGGGAATAATATGTGTGAGGGTACCCCAGGAGAGTTCCAAATGTGTGTGGGTAGAAAATATATCCCACGGGGCTAAAATTGAAAAAAGTTGAAAAAAATTTTTTTTTGGACTTAGTCATTTTTCCGGCATTTATCAGACTTTCCGATAGGGGAAATGTCAGTGAGCGTTCCGATTTCAGTTCCAGAGCGATTTGCCCAATGAGTCCTTGATATTTAATCGTTTTCAGCCAATTTTCTGGATGTTTAAAAATTTCACTTTTTTGTGAAAATATCCACTAAATGAGGGAATAATATGTGTGAGGGTACCCCAGGAGAGTTCCAAATGTGTGTGGGTAGAATATATATCCCACGGGGGTAAAATTGAAAAAAGTTTAAAAAAATTTTTTTTTGGACTTAGTCATTTTTCCAGCGTTTATCAGACTTTCAGATAGGGGAAATGTCAGTGAGCATTCTGATTTCAGTTCCAGAGCGATTCGCCCAATGAGTCCTTGATATTTAGTAGTTTTCAGCCAATTTTCTGGATTTTTGAAAATTTCACTTTTTTGTGAAAATATCCACTAAATGAGGGAATAATATGTGTGAGGGTACCCCAGGAGAGTTCCAAATGTGTGTGGGCAGAATATATATCCCACGGGGGTAAAATTGAAAAAAGTTGAAAAAATTTTTTTTTGGACTTAGTCATTTTTCCGGCATTTATCAGACTTTCAGATAGGGGAAATGTCAGTGAGCGTTCTGATTTCAGTTCCAGAGCGATTCGCCCAATGAGTCCTTGATATGTAGTCGTTTTCAGCCAATTTTCTGGATTTTTGAAAATTTCACTTTTTTGTGAAAATATCCACTAAATGAGGGAATAATATGTTTGAGGGTACCCCAGGAGAGTTCCAAATGTGTGTGGGTAGAATATATATCCCACGGGGGTAAAATTGAAAAAAGTTGAAAAAAATTTTTTTTTGGACTTAGTCATTTTTCCAGCGTTTATCAGACTTTCAGATAGGGCAAATGTCAGTGAGCATTCCGATTTCAGTTCCAGAGCGATACGCCCAATGAGTGCTTGATATTTAGTCGTTTTCAGCCAATATTTTGGATTTTTGAAAATTTCACTTTTTTGTGAAAATATCCACTAAATGAGGGAATAATATGTGTGAGGGTACCCCAGGAGAGTTCCAAATTTGTTTGGGTAGAATATATATCCCACGGGGCTAAAATTGAAAAAAGTTGAAAAAAATTTTTTTTTGGACTTAGTCATTTTTCCGGCATTTATCAGACTTTCAGATAGGGGAAATGTCAGTGAGCGTTCTGATTTCAGTTCCAGAGCGATTCGCCCAATGAGTCCTTGATATTTAGTCGTTTTCAGCCAATTTTCTGGATTTTTGAAAATTTCACTTTTTTGTGAAAATATCCACTAAATGAGGGAATAATATGTGTGAGGGCACCCCAGGAGAGTTCCAAATGTGTGTGGGCAGAATATATATCCCACGGGGGTAAAATTGAAAAAAGTTGAAAAAATTTTTTTTTTTGACTTAGTCATTTTTCCGGCGTTTATCAGACTTTCAGATAGGGGAAATGTCAGTGAGCATACCAATTTCAGTTCCAGAGCGATTCGCCCAATGAGTCCTTGATATTTAGTCGTTTTCAGCCAATTTTCTGGATTTTTGAAAATTTTCCTTTTTTTGTGAAAATATCCACTAAATGAGGGAATAATATGTGTGAGGGTACCACAGGAGAGTTCCAAATGTGTGTGGGTAGAATATATATCCCACGGGGGTAAAATTGAAAAAAGTTGAAAATTTTTTTTTTTCGACTGTCATTTTTCCGGCGTTTATCAGACTTTCAGATGGGGGAAATGTCAGTGAGCGTTCTGATTTCAGTTCCAGAGCGATTGGCCCAATGAGTCCTTGATATTTAGTCGTTTTCAGCCAATTTTCTGGATTTTTGAAAGTTTCACTTTTTTGTGAAAATATCCACTAAATGAGGGAATAATATGTGTGAGGGTACCACAGGAGAGTTCCAAATGTGTGTGGGTAGAATATATATCCCACGGGGGTAAATTGAAAAAAGTTTTAAAAAATTTTTTTTGGGACTTAGTCATTTTTCCGGCGTATATCAGACTTTCAGATAGGGGAAATGTCAGTGAGCATTCCGATTTCAGTTCCAGAGCGATTCGCCCAATGAGTCCTTGATATTTAGTCGTTTTCAGCCAATTTTCTGGATTTTTGAAAATTTCACTTTTTTGTGAAAATATCCACTAAATGAGGGAATAATATGTGTGAGGGTACCCCAGGAGAGTTCCAAGTGTGTGTAGGTAGAATATATATCCCACGGGGGTAAAATTGAAAAAAGTTGAAAAAATTTTTTTTTTGGACTTAGTCATTATTCCGGCGTTTATCAGATTTTCAGATAGGGGAAATGTCAGTGAGGGTTCGGATTTCAGTTCCAGAGCAATTCGCCCAATGTGTCCTTGATATTTAGTCGTTTTCAGCCAATATTTTGGATTTTTGAAAATTTCACTTTTTTGTGAAAATATCCACTAAATGAGGGAATACTATGTGTGAGGGTACCACAGGAGAGTTCCAAATGTGTGTGGGTAGAATATATATCCCACGGGGGTAAAATTGAAAAAAGTTGAAAATTTTTTTTTTTGGACTGTCATTTTTCCGGCGTTTATCAGACTTTCAGATAGGGGAAATGTCAGTGAGCATTCTGATTTCAGTTCCAGAGCGATTGGCCCAATGAGTCCTTGATATTTAGTCGTTTTCAGCCAATTTTCTGGATTTTTGAAAGTTTCACTTTTTTGTGAAAATATCCACTAAATGAGGGAATAATATGTGTGAGGGTACCACAGGAGAGTTCCAAATGTGTGTGGGTAGAATATATATCCCACGGGGGTAAATTGAAAAAAGTTTTAAAAAATTTTTTTTTGGACTTAGTCATTTTTCCGGCGTTTATCAGACTTTCTGATAGGGGAAATGTCAGTGAGCATACCAATTTCAGTTCCAGAGCGATTCGCCCAATGAGTCCTTGATATTTAGTCGTTTTCAGCCAGTTTTCTCGATTTTTGAAAATTTCACTTTTTTATGAAAATATCAACTAAATGAGGGAATAATATGTGTGAGGGTACCACAGGAGAGTTCCAAATGTGTGTGGGTAGAATATATATCCCACGGGGGTAAAATTGAAAAAAGTTGAAAATTTTTTTTTTTGGACTGTCATTTTTCCGGCGTTTATCAGACTTTCAGAGAGGGGAAATGTCATTGAGCGTTCTGATTTCAGTTCCAGAGCGATTGGCCCAATGAGTCCTTGATATTTAGTCGTTTTCAGCCAATTTTCTGGATTTTTGAAAGTTTCACTGTTTTGTGAAAATATCCACTAAATGAGGGAATAATATGTGTGAGGGTACCCCAGGAGAGTTCCAAATGTGTGTAGTTAGAATATATATCCCACAGGGGTAAAATTGAAAAAAGTTGAAAAACATTTTTTTTTGGACTTAGTCATTTTTCCGGCGTTTATCAGACTTTCAGATAGGGGACATGTCAGTGAGCGTTCCAATTTCAATTCCAGAGCAATTCGCCCAATGAGTCCTTGATATTTAGTCATTTTCAGCCAATTTTCTGGATTTTTGAAAATTTCACTTTTTTATGAAAATATCCACTAAATGAGGGAATAATATGTGTGAGGGTACCACAGGAGAGCTCCAAATGTGTGTGGGTAGAATATATATCCCACGGGGGTAAATTGAAAAAAGTTTTAAAAAATTTTTTTTTGGACTTAGTCATTTTTCCGGCGTTTATCAGACTTTCAGATAGGGGAAATGTCAGTGAGCATACCAATTTCAGTTCCAGAGTGATTCGCCCAATGAGTCCTTGATATTTAGTCGTTTTCAGCCAATTTTCTAGATTTTTGAAAGTTTCACTTTTTTGTGAAAATATCCACTAAATGAGGGAATAATATGTGTGAGGGTACCCAGGAGAGTTCCAAATGTGTGTAGGTAGAATATATATCCCACAGGGGTAAAATTGAAAAAAGTTGAAAAACATTTTTTTTTGGACTTAGTCATTTTTCCGGCATTTATCAGACTTTCAGATAGGGGAAATGTCAGTGAGCGTTCCGATTTCAATTCCAGAGCAATTCGCCCAATGAGTCCTTGATATTTAGTGGTTTTCAGCCAATTTTCTGGATTTTTGAAAGTTTCACTTTTTTGTGAAAATATCCACTAAATGAGGGAATAATATGTGTGAGTGTACCCCAGGAGAGTTCCAAATGTGTGTTGGTAGAATATATATCCCACGGGGGTAAAATTGGAAAAAGTTGAAAATTATTTTTTTTTGGACTTAGTCATTTTTCCGGCGTTTATCAGACTTTCAGATAGGGGAAATGTCAGTGAGGGTTCGGATTTCAGTTCCAGAGCGATTCGCCCAATTTGTCCTTGATATTTAGTCGTTTTCAGCCAATATTTTGGATTTTTGAAAATTTCACTTTTTTATGAATATATCCACTAAATGAGGGAATAATATGTGTGAGGGTACCACAGGAGAGTTCCAAATGTGTGTTGGTAGAATATATATCCCACGGGGGTAAAATTGGAAAAAGTTGAAAATTATTTTTTTTTGGACTTAGTCATTTTTCCGGTGTTTATCAGACTTTCAGATAGGGGAAATGTCAGTGAGCATACCAATTTCAGTTCCAGAGCGATTCGCCCAATGAGTGCTTGATATTTAGTCGTTTTCAGCCAATTTTCTGGATTTTTGAAAATTTCACTTTTTTGTGAAAATATCCAGTAAATGAGGGAATAATGTGTGAGGGTACCACAGGAGAGTTCCAAATGTGTGTGGGTAGAATATATATCCCAGGGGGCTAAAATTGAAAAAAGTTGAAAAAAAATTTTTTTGGACTTAAGTCATTTTTCCGGCGTTTACCAGACTTTCAGATAGGGGAAATGTCAGTGAGCGTTCCGATTTCAGTTCCAGAGCAATTCGCCCAATGATATTGATATTTAGTCGTTTTCAGCCAATTTTCTGAATTTTTGAAAATTTCACTTTTTTATGAAAATATCCACTAAATGAGGGAATAATATGTGTGAGGGTACCCCAGGAGAGTTCCAAATGTGTGTGGGTAGAATATATATCCCACGGGGGTAAAATTGAAAAAAGTTGAAAATTTTTTTTTTTTGGACTTAGTCATTTTTCCGGCGTTTATCAGACTTTCAGATAGGGGAAATGTCAGTGAGCGTTCTGATTATAGTTCCAGAGCGATTCGCCCAATGAGTCCTTGATATTTAGTCGTTTTCAGCCAATTTTCTGGATTTTTGAAAGTTTCACTTTTTTGTGAAAATATCCACTAAATGAGGGAATAATATGTGTGAGGGTACCCCAGGAGAGTTCCAAATGTGTGTGGGTAGAATATATATCCCACGGCGGTAAAATTGAAAAAAGATGAAAAAATTTTTTTTTTTGGACTTAGTCATTTTTCCGGCATTTATCAGATTTCAGATAGGGGAAATGTCAGTGATCATTCCGATTTCAGTTCCAGAGTGATTCGCCCAATGAGTCCTTGATATTTAGGCGTTTTCAGCCAATTTTCTGGATTTTTGAAAATTTCACTTTTTTGTGAAAATATCCACTAAATGAGGGAATAATATGTGTGAGGGTACCCCAGGAGAGTTCCAAATGTGTGTAGGTAGAATATATATCCCACGGGGGTAAAATTGAAAAAAGTTGAAAAACATTTTCTTTTGGACTTAGTCATTTTTCCGGCGTTTATCAGACTTTCAGATAGGGGAAATGTCAGTGAGCGTTCCGATTTCAATTCCAGAGCAATTCGCCCAATGAGTCCTTGATATTTAGTCGTTTTCAGCCAATTTTCTGGATTTTTGAAAATTTCACTTTTTTATGAAAATATCCACTAAATGAGGGAATAATATGTGTGAGGGTACCACAGGAGAGTTCCAAATGTGTGTGGGTAGAATATATATCCCACGGGGGTAAATTGAAAAAAGTTTTAAAAAATTTTTTTTTGGACTTAGTCATTTTTCCGGCGTTTATCAGACTTTCAGATAGGGAAAATGTCAGTGAGCATTCCGATTTCAGTTCCAGAGCGATTCGCCCAATGAGTCCTTGATATTTAGTCGTTTTCAGCCAATTTTCTGGATTTTTGAAAATTTCACTTTTTTGTGAAAATATCCACTAAATGAGGGAATAATATGTGTGAGGTTACCCCAGGAGAGTTCCAAATGTGTGTGGGTAGAATATATATCCCACGGGGGTAAAATTGAAAAAAGTTGAAAATTATTTTTTTTTGGACTTAGTCATTTTTCCGGCGTTTATCAGACTTTCAGATAGGGAAAATGTCAGTGAGCATTCCGATTTCAGTTCCAGAGCGATTCGCCCAATGAGTCCTTGATATTTAGTCGTTTTCAGCCAATTTCCTGGATTTTTGAAAATTTCACTTTTTTGTGAAAATATCCACTAAATGAGGGAATAATATGTGTGAGGGTAAAACAGGAGAGTTCCAAATGTGTGTGGGTAGAATATATATCCCACGGGGGTAAATTGAAAAAAATTTTTAAAAAATTTTTTTTGGACTTAGTCATTTTTCCGGCGTTTATGAGACATTCAGGTAGGGGAAATGTCTGTCAGTGAGCATACCAATTTCAGTTCCAGAGCGATTCGCCCAATGAGTCCTTGATATTTAGTCGTTTTCAGCCAATTTTCTGGATTTTTGAAAATTTCACTTTTTTGTGAAAATATCCACTAAATGAGGGAATAATATGTGTGACGGTACCACAGGAGAGTTCCAAATGTGTGTGGGTAGAATATATATCCCACGGGGCTAAAATTGAAAAAAGTTGAAATTTTCTTTTTTTTGGACTTAGTCATTTTTCCGGCATTTATCAGACTTTCAGATAGGGGAAATGTCAGTGAGCGCTCTGATTTCAGTTCCAGAGCGATTCGCCCAATGAGTCCTTGATATTTAGTCGTTTTCAGCCAATTTTCTGGATTTTTGAAAGTTTCACTTTTTTGTGAAAATATCCACTAAATGAGGGAATAAAATGTGTGAGGGTACCCCAGGAGAGTTCTAAATGTTTGTGGGTAGAATATATATCCCACGGGGGTAAAATTGAAAAAAGTTGAAAAAAATTTTTTTTTGGACTTAGTCCTTTTTCCAGCGTTTATCAGACTTTCAGATAGGGGAAATGTCAGTGAGCGTTCCGATTTCAGTTCCAGAGCGATTCGCCCAATGAGTCCTTGATATTTAGTCGTTTTCAGCCAATTTTCTGGATTTTTGAAAATGTCTCTTTTTTGTGAAAATATCCACTAAATGAGGGAATAATATGTGTGAGGGTACCCCAGGAGAGTTCCAAATGTGTGTGGGTAGAATATATATCCCACGGGGGTAAAATTGAAAAAAGTTGAAAACATTTTTTTTTTTGGACTTAGTAATTTTTCCGGCGTTTATCAGACTTTCAGATAGGGGAAATGTCAGTGAGCGTCCTGATTTCAGTTACAGAGTGATTCGCCCAATGAGTCCTTGATATTTAGTCGTTTTCAGCCAATTTTCTGGATTTTTGAAAATTTCACTTTTTTATGAAAATATCCACTAAATGAGGGAATAATATGTGTGAGGGTACCACAGGAGAGTTCCAAATGTGTGTGGGTAGAATATATATCCCACGGGGGTAAAATTGAAAAAAGTTGAAAATTTTTTTTTTTTGGACTTAGTCATTTTTCCGGCGTTTATCAGACTTTCAGATAGGGGAAATGTCAGTGAGCGTTCTGATTATAGTTCCAGAGCGATTCGCCCAATGAGTCCTTGATATTTAGTCGTTTTCAGCCAATTTTCTGGATTTTTGAAAGTTTCACTTTTTTGTGAAAATATCCACTAAATGAGGGAATAATATGTGTGAGGGTACCCCAGGAGAGTTCCAAATGTGTGTGGGTGGAATATATATCCCACGGCGGTAAAATTGAAAAAAGTTGAAAAAATTTTTTTTTTTGGACTTAGTCATTTTTCCGGCGTTTATCAGATTTCAGATAGGGGAAATGTCAGTGAGCGTTCTGATTTCAGTTACAGAGTGATTCGCCCAATGAGTCCTTGATATTTGGTCGTTTTCAGCCAATTTTCTGGATTTTTGAAAATTTCACTTATTTGTGAAAATATCCTCTAAATGAGGGAATAATATGTGTGAGGGTACCCCAGGAGAGTTCCAAATGTGTGTGGGTAGAATATATATCCCACGGGGGTAAAATTGAAAAAAGTTGAAAACATTTTTTTTTTTGGACTTAGTAATTTTTCCGGCGTTTATCAGACTTTCAGATAGGGAAAATGTCAGTGAGCGTTCTGATTTCAGTTACAGAGTGATTCGCCCAATGAGTCCTTGATATTTAGTCGTTTTCAGCCAATTTTCTGGATTTTTGAAAATTTCACTTTTTTATGAAAATATCCACTAAATGAGGGAATAATATGTGTGAGGGTACCACAGGAGAGTTCCAAATGTGTGTGGGTAGAATATATATCCCACGGGGGTAAAGTTGAAAAAAGTTAAAAAAAAATTTTTTTTTGGACTTAGTCATTTTTCCGGCGTTTATCAGACTTTCAGATAGGGCAAATGTCAGTGAGCATTCCGATTTCAGTTCCAGAGCGATTCGCCCAATGAGTCCTTGATATTTAGTCGTTTTCAGCCAATTTTCTGGATTTTTGAAAGTTTCACTTTTTTGTGAAAATATCCACTAAATGAGGGAATAATATGTGTGAGGGTACCCCAGGAGAGTTCCAAATGTGTGTGGGTAGAATATATATCCCACGGGGGTAAAATTGAAAAAAGTTGAAAATTTTTTTTTTTTGGACTTAGTCATTTTTCCGGCGTTTATCAGACTTTCAGATAGGGGAAATGTCAGTGAGCGTTCTGATTATAGTTCCAGAGCGATTCGCCCAATGAGTCCTTGATATTTAGTCGTTTTCAGCCAATTTTCTGGATTTTTGAAAGTTTCACTTTTTTGTGAAAATATCCACTAAATGAGGGAATAATATGTGTGAGGGTACCCCAGGAGAGTTCCAAATGTGTGTGGGTGGAATATATATCCCACGGCGGTAAAATTGAAAAAAGTTGAAAAAATTTTTTTTTTTGGACTTAGTCATTTTTCCGGCGTTTATCAGATTTCAGATAGGGGAAATGTCAGTGAGCGTTCTGATTTCAGTTACAGAGTGATTCGCCCAATGAGTCCTTGATATTTGGTCGTTTTCAGCCAATTTTCTGGATTTTTGAAAATGTCACTTTTTTGTGAAAATATCCTCTAAATGAGGGAATAATATGTGTGAGGGTACCCCAGGAGAGTTCCAAATGTGTGTGGGTAGAATATATATCCCACGGGGGTAAAATTGAAAAAAGTTGAAAACATTTTTTTTTTTGGACTTAGTAATTTTTCCGGCGTTTATCAGACTTTCAGATAGGGGAAATGTCAGTGAGCGTTCTGATTTCAGTTACAGAGTGATTCGCCCAATGAGTCCTTGATATTTAGTCGTTTTCAGCCAATTTTCTGGATTTTTGAAAATTTCACTTTTTTATGAAAATATCCACTAAATGAGGGAATAATATGTGTGAGGGTACCACAGGAGAGTTCCAAATGTGTGTGGGTAGAATATATATCCCACGGGGGTAAAGTTGAAAAAAGTTTAAAAAAAATTTTTTTTTGGACTTAGTCATTTTTCCGGCGTTTATCAGACTTTCAGATAGGGCAAATGTCAGTGAGCATTCCGATTTCAGTTCCAGAGCGATTCGCCCAATGAGTCCTTGATATTTAGTCGTTTTCAGCCAATTTTCTGGATTTTTGAAAGTTTCACTTTTTTGTGAAAATATCCACTAAATGAGGGAATAATATGTGTGAGGGTACCCCAGGAGAGTTCCAAATGTGTGTGGGTAGAATATATATCACACGGGGGTAAAATTGAAAAAAGTTGAAAATTTTTCTTTTTTGGACTTAGTCATTTTTCCGGCGTTTATCAGACTTTCAGATAGGGGAAATGTCAGTGAGCGTTCTGATTATAGTTCCAGAGCGATTCGCCCAATGAGTCCTTGATATTTAGTCGTTTTCAGCCAATTTTCTGGATTTTTGAAAGTTTCACTTTTTTGTGAAAATATCCACTAAATGAGGGAATAATATGTGTGAGGGTACCCCAGGAGAGTTCCAAATGTGTGTGGGTAGAATATATATCCCACGGCGGTAAAATTGAAAAAAGTAGAAAAAAATTTTTTTTTTGGACTTAGTCATTTTTCCGCCGTTTATCAGATTTCAGATAGGGGAAATGTCAGTGAGCTTTCTGATTTCAGTTACAGAGTGATTCGCCCAATGAGTCCTTGATATTTAGTCGTTTTCAGCCAATTTTCTGGATTTTTGAAAATTTCACTTTTTTGTGAAAATATCCTCTAAATGAGGGAATAATATGTGTGAGGGTACCCCAGGAGAGTTCCAAATGTGTGTGGGTAGAATATATATCCCACGGGGATAAAATTTAAAAAAGTTGAAAACATTTTTTTTTTTGGACTTAGTAATTTTTCCGGCGTTTATCAGACTTTCAGATAGGGGAAATGTCAGTGAGCGTTCTGATTTCAGTTACAGAATGGTTCGCCCAATGAGTCCTTGATATTTAGTCGTTTTCAGCCAATTTTCTGAATTTTTGAAAATTTCACTTTTTTATGAAAATATCCACTAAATGAGGGAATAATATGTTTGAGGGTACCCCAGGAGAGTTCCAAATGTGCGTGGGTAGAATATATATCCCACGGGGGTAAAATTGAAAAAAGTTTAAAAAAAATTTTTTTTTGGACTTAGTCATTTTTCCGGCGTTTATCAGACTTTCAGATAGGGGAAATGTTAGTGAGCGTTCTGATTTCAGTTCCAGAGCGATTCGCCCAATGAGTCCTTGATGTTTAGTCGTTTTTAGCCAATTTTCTGGATTTTTGAAAGTTTCACTTTTTTGTGAAAATATCCACTAAATGAGGGAATAATATGTGTGAGGGTACCCCAGGAGAGTTCCAAATGTGTGTGGGTAGAATATATATCCCACGGCGGTAAAATTGAAAAAAGTAGAAAAAAATTTTTTTTTTGGACTTAGTCATTTTTCCGGCGTTTATCAGATTTCAGATAGGGGAAATGTCAGTGAGCTTTCTGATTTCAGTTACAAAGTGATTCGCCCAATGAGTCCTTGATATTTAGTCGTTTTCAGCCAATTTTCTGGAATTTTGAAAATTTCACTTTTTTCTGAAAATATCCACTAAATGAGGGAATAATATGTGTGAGGGTACCACAGGAGAGTTCCAAATGTGTGTGGGTAGAATATATATCCCACGGGGGTAAATTGAAAAAAGTTTAAAAAAAATTTTTTAGGACTTAGTCATTTTTCCGGCGTTTATCAGACTTTCAGATAGGGGAAATGTCAGTGAGCGTTCCGATTTCAGTTCCAGAGCAATTCGCCCAATGATATTGATATTTAGTCGTTTTCAGCCAATTTTCTGAATTTTTGAAAATTTCACTTTTTTATGAAAATATCCACTAAATGAGGGAATAATATGTTTGAGGGTACCCCAGGAGAGTTCCAAATGTGCTTGGGTAGAATATATATCCCACGGGGGTAAAATTGAAAAAAGTTTAAAAAAAAATTTTTTTTGGACTTAGTCATTTTTCCGGCGTTTATCAGACTTTCAGATAGGGGAAATGTCAGTGAGCGTTCTGATTTCAGTTCCAGAGCGATTCGCCCAATGAGTCCTTGATGTTTAGTCGTTTTCAGCCAATTTTCTGGATTTTTGAAAGTTTCACTTTTTTGTGAAAATATCCACTAAATGAGGGAATAATATGTGTGAGGGTACCCCAGGAGAGTTCCAAATGTGTGTGGGTAGAATATATATCCCACGGGGGTAAAATTGAAAAAAATTTTAAATTTTTTTTTTTTGGACTTAGTCATTTTTCCGGCGTTTATCAGATTTCTAATAGGGGAAATGTCAGTGAGCGTTCTGATTTCATTTACAGAGTGATTCGCCCAATGAGTCCTTGATATTTAGTCGTTTTCAGCCAATTTTCTGGATTTTTGAAAATTTCACTTTTTTATGAAAATATCCACTAAATGAGGGAATAATATGTTTGAGGGTACCCCAGGAGAGTTCCAAATGTGCGTGGGTAGAATATATATCCCACGGGGGTAAAATTGAAAAAAGTTTAAAAAAAATTTTTTTTTGGACTTAGTAATTTTTCCGGCGTTTATCAGACTTTCAGATACGGCAAATGTCAGTGAGCATTCCGATTTCAGTTCCAGAGCGATTCTCCCAATGAGTCCTTGATATTTAGTCGTTTTCAGCCAATTTTCTGGATTTTTAAAAATTTCACTTTTTTGTGAAAATATCCACTAAATGAGGGAATAATATGTGTGAGGGTACCCCAGGAGAGTTCCAAATGTGTGTGGGTAGAATATATATCCCACGGGGGTAAAATTGAAAAAAGTTGAAAAATTTTTTTTTTTGGACTTAGTCATTTTTCCGGCGTTTATCAGACTTTCAGATAGGGGAAATGTCAGTGAGCGTTCTGATTTCAGTTCCAGAGCGATTCGCCCAATGAGTCCTTGATGTTTAGTCGTTTTTAGCCAATTTTCTGGATTTTTGAAAATTTCACTTTTTTATGAAAATATCCACTAAATGAGGGAATAATATGTTTGAGGGTACCCCAGGAGAGTTCCAAATGTGCGTGGGTAGAATATATATCCCACGGGGGTAAAATTGAAAAAAGTTTAAAAAAAATTTTTTTTTGGACTTAGTCATTTTTCCGGCGTTTATCAGACTTTCAGATAGGGGAAATGTTAGTGAGCGTTCTGATTTCAGTTCCAGAGCGATTCGCCCAATGAGTCCTTGATGTTTAGTCGTTTTTAGCCAATTTTCTGGATTTTTGAAAGTTTCACTTTTTTGTGAAAATATCCACTAAATGAGGGAATAATATGTGTGAGGGTACCCCAGGAGAGTTCCAAATGTGTGTGGGTAGAATATATATCCCACGGCGGTAAAATTGAAAAAAGTAGAAAAAAATTTTTTTTTTGGACTTAGTCATTTTTCCGGCGTTTATCAGATTTCAGATAGGGGAAATGTCAGTGAGCTTTCTGATTTCAGTTACAAAGTGATTCGCCCAATGAGTCCTTGATATTTAGTCGTTTTCAGCCAATTTTCTGGAATTTTGAAAATTTCACTTTTTTGTGAATATATCCACTAAATGAGGGAATAATATGTGTGAGGGTACCACAGGAGAGTTCCAAATGTGTGTGGGTAGAATATATATCCCACGGGGGTAAATTGAAAAAAGTTTAAAAAAAATTTTTTAGGACTTAGTCATTTTTCCGGCGTTTATCAGACTTTCAGATAGGGGAAATGTCAGTGAGCGTTCCGATTTCAGTTCCAGAGCAATTCGCCCAATGATATTGATATTTAGTCGTTTTCAGCCAATTTTCTGAATTTTTGAAAATTTCACTTTTTTATGAAAATATCCACTAAATGAGGGAATAATATGTTTGAGGGTACCCCAGGAGAGTTCCAAATGTGCTTGGGTAGAATATATATCCCACGGGGGTAAAATTGAAAAAAGTTTAAAAAAAAATTTTTTTTGGACTTAGTCATTTTTCCGGCGTTTATCAGACTTTCAGATAGGGGAAATGTCAGTGAGCGTTCTGATTTCAGTTCCAGAGCGATTCGCCCAATGAGTCCTTGATGTTTAGTCGTTTTCAGCCAATTTTCTGGATTTTTGAAAGTTTCACTTTTTTGTGAAAATATCCACTAAATGAGGGAATAATATGTGTGAGGGTACCCCAGGAGAGTTCCAAATGTGTGTGGGTAGAATATATATCCCACGGGGGTAAAATTGAAAAAAATTTTAAATTTTTTTTTTTTGGACTTAGTCATTTTTCCGGCGTTTATCAGATTTCTAATAGGGGAAATGTCAGTGAGCGTTCTGATTTCATTTACAGAGTGATTCGCCCAATGAGTCCTTGATATTTAGTCGTTTTCAGCCAATTTTCTGGATTTTTGAAAATTTCACTTTTTTATGAAAATATCCACTAAATGAGGGAATAATATGTTTGAGGGTACCCCAGGAGAGTTCCAAATGTGCGTGGGTAGAATATATATCCCACGGGGGTAAAATTGAAAAAAGTTTAAAAAAAATTTTTTTTTTTACTTAGTAATTTTTCCGGCGTTTATCAGACTTTCAGATACGGCAAATGTCAGTGAGCATTCCGATTTCAGTTCCAGAGCGATTCTCCCAATGAGTCCTTGATATTTAGTCGTTTTCAGCCAATTTTCTGGATTTTTAAAAATTTCACTTTTTAGTGAAAATATCCACTAAATGAGGGAATAATATGTGTGAGGGTACCCCAGGAGAGTTCCAAATGTGTGTGGGTAGAATATATATCCCACGGGGGTAAAATTGAAAAAAGTTGAAAAATTTTTTTTTTTGGACTTAGTCATTTTTCCGGCGTTTATCAGACTTTCAGATAGGGGAAATGTCAGTGAGCGTTCTGATTTCAGTTCCAGAGCGATTCGCCCAATGAGTCCTTGATGTTTAGTCGTTTTTAGCCAATTTTCTGGATTTTTGAAAATTTCACTTTTTTGTGAAAATATCCACTAAATGAGGGAATAATATGTGTCAGGGTACACCAGGAGAGTTCCGAATGTGTGTAGGTAGAATATATATCACACGGGGGTAAAATTGAAAAAAGTTTAAAAAAAAATTTTTTTTGGACTTAGTCATTTTTCCAGCATTTATTAGACTTTCAGATAGGGCAAATGTCAGTGAGCATTCCGATTTCAGTTCCAGAGCGATTCGCCCAATGAGTCCTTGATATTTAGTCGTTTTCAGCCAATTTTCTGGATTTTTGAAAGTTTCACTTTTTTGTGAAAATATCCACTAAATGAGGGAATAATATGTGTGAGGGTACCCCAGGAGAGTTCCAAATGTGTGTGGGCAGAATATATATCCCACGGCGGTAAAATTGAAAAAAGTAGAAAAAAAATTTTTTTTGGACTTAGTCATTTTTCCGGCGTTTATCAGATTTCAGATAGGGGAAATGTCAGTGAGCTTTCTGATTTCAGTTACAGAGTGATTCGCCCAATGAGTCCTTGATATTTAGTCGTTTTCAGCCAATTTTCTGGAATTTTGAAAATTTCACTTTTTTGTGAAAATATCCACTAAATGAGGGAATAATATGTGTGAGGGTACCACAGGAGAGTTCCAAATGTGTGTGGGTAGAATACATATCCCACGGGGGTAAATTGAAAAAAGTTTAAAAAAAATTTTTTAGGACTTAGTCATTTTTCCGGCGTTTATCAGACTTTCAGATAGGGGAAATGTCAGTGAGCGTTCCGATTTCAGTTCCAGAGCAATTCGCCCAATGATATTGATATTTAGTCGTTTTCAGCCAATTTTCTGAATTTTTGAAAATTTCACTTTTTTATGAAAATATCCACTAAATGAGGGAATAATATGTTTGAGGGTACCCCAGGAGAGTTCCAAATGTGCGTGGGTAGAATATATATCCCACGGGGGTAAAATTGAAAAGAGTTTAAAAAAAAATTTTTTTTGGACTTAGTCATTTTTCCGGCGTTTATCAGACTTTCAGATAGGGCAAATGTCAGAGAGCATTCCGATTTCAGTTCCAGAGCGATTCGCCCAATGAGTCCTTGATATTTAGTCGTTTTCAGCCAATTTTCTGGATTTTTGAAAGTTTCACTTTTTTATGAAAATATCCACTAAATGAGGGAATAATATGTGTGAGGGTACCCCAGGAGAGTTCCAAATGTGTGTGGGTAGATTATATATCCCACGGCGGTAAAATTGAAAAAAGTTGAAAAAATTTTTTTTTTTGGACTTAGTCATTTTTCCGGCGTTTATCAGATTTCAAATAGGGGAAATGTCAGTGAGCGTTCCGATTTCAGTTCCAGAGCAATTCGCCCAATGATATTGATATTTAGTCGTTTTCAGCCAATTTTCAGAATTTTTGAAAATTTCACTTTTTTATGAAAATATCCACTAAATGAGGGAATAATATGTTTGAGGGTACCCCAGGAGAGTTCCAAATGTGGGTGGGTAGAATATATATCCCACGGGGGTAAAATTGAAAAAAGTTTAAAAAAAAATTTTTTTTGGACTTAGTCATTTTTCCGGCGTTTATCAGACTTTCAGATAGGTCAAATGTCAGTGAGCATTCCGATTTCAGTTCCAGAGCGATTCGCCCAATGAGTCCTTGATATTTAGTCGTTTTCAGCCAATTTTCTGGATTTTTGAAAGTTTCACTTTTTTGTGAAAATATCCACTAAATGAGGGAATAATATGTGTGAGGGTACCCCAGGAGAGTTCCAAATGTGTGTGGGTAGAATATATATCCCACGGGGGTAAAATTGAAAAAAGTTGAAAAATTTTTTTTTTTGGACTTAGTCATTTTTCCGGCGTTTATCAGACTTTCAGATAGGGGAAATGTCAGTGAGCGTTCCGATTTCAGTTCCAGAGCAATTCGCCCAATGAGTCCTTGATATTTAGTCGTTTTCAGCCAATTTTCTGGATTTTTGAAAATTTCACTTTTTTGTGAAAATATCCACTAAATGAGGGAATAATATGTGTGAGGGTACCACAGGAGAGTTCCAAATGTGTGTGGGTAGATTATATATCCCACGGGGGTAAATTGAAAAAAGTTTTAAAAAAAAATTTTTTGGACTTAGTCATTTTTCCAGCGTTTATCAGACTTTCAGATAGGGCAAATGTCAGTGAGCATTCCGATTTCAGTTCCAGAGCGATTCGCCCAATGAGTCCTTGATATTTAGTCGTTTTCAGCCAATTTTCTGGATTTTTGAAAGTTTCACTTCTTTGTGAAAATATCCATTAAATGAGGGAATAATATGTGTGAGGGTACCCCAGGAGAGTTCCAAATGTGTGTGGGTAGAATGTATATCCTACGGGGGTAAAATTGAAAAAAGTTTAAAAAAAATTTTTTTTTCGACTTAGTCATTTTTCCGGCGTTTATCAGACTTTCAGATAGGGCAAATGTCAGTGAGCGTTCCGATTTCAGTTCCAGAGCAATTCGCCCAATGATATTGATATTTAGTCGTTTTCAGCCAATTTTCAGAATTTTTGAAAATTTCACTTTTTTGTGAAAATATCCACTAAATGAGGGAATAATATGTTTGAGGGTACCCCAGGAGAGTTCCAAATGTGAGTGGGTAGAATATATATCCCACGGGGGTAAAATGGAAAAAAGTTTAAAAAAAAATTTTTTTTGGACTTAGTCATTTTTCCGGCGTTTATCAGACTTTCAGATAGTTCAAATGTCAGTGAGCATTCCGATTTCAGTTCCAGAGCGATTCGCCCAATGAGTCCTTGATATTTAATCGTTTTCAGCCAATTTTCTGGATTTTTGAAAGTTTCACTTTTTTGTGAAAATATCCATTAAATGAGGGAATAATATGTGTGAGGGTACCCCAGGAGAGTTCCAAATGTGTGTGGGTAGAATATATATCCCACGGCGGTAAAATTGAAAAAAGTTGAAAAAATTTTTTTTTTGGGACTTAGTCATTTTTCCGGCGTTTATCAGACTTTCAGATAGGGGAAATGTCAGTGAGCGTTCCGATTTCAATTCCAGAGCAATTCGCCCAATGAGTCCTTGATATTTAGTCGTTTTCAAGCACTTTTCTGGATTTTTTCAAATTTCACTTTTTTGTGAAAATATCCACTAAATGAGGGAATAATATGTGTGACGGTACCCCAGGAGAGTTCCAAATGTGTGTGGGTAGATTATATATCCCACGGCGGTAAAATTGAAAAAAGTTGAAAAAATTTTTTTTTTTGGACTTAGTCATTTTTCCGGCGTTTATCAGATTTCAAATAGGGGAAATGTCAGTGAGCGTTCCGATTTCAGTTCCAGAGCAATTCGCCCAATGATATTGATATTTAGTCGTTTTCAGCCAATTTTCAGAATTTTTGAAAATTTCACTTTTTTATGAAAATATCCACTAAATGAGGGAATAATATGTTTGAGGGTACCCCAGGAGAGTTCCAAATGTGGGTGGGTAGAATATATATCCCACGGGGGTAAAATTGAAAAAAGTTTAAAAAAAAATTTTTTTTGGACTTAGTCATTTTTCCGGCGTTTATCAGACTTTCAGATAGGTCAAATGTCAGTGAGCATTCCGATTTCAGTTCCAGAGCGATTCGCCCAATGAGTCCTTGATATTTAGTCGTTTTCAGCCAATTTTCTGGATTTTTGAAAGTTTCACTTTTTTGTGAAAATATCCACTAAATGAGGGAATAATATGTGTGAGGGTACCCCAGGAGAGTTCCAAATGTGTGTGGGTAGATTATATATCCCACGGCGGTAAAATTGAAAAAAGTTGAAAAAATTTTTTTTTTTGGACTTAGTCATTTTTCCGGCGTTTATCAGATTTCAAATAGGGGAAATGTCAGTGAGCGTTCCGATTTCAGTTCCAGAGCAATTCGCCCAATGATATTGATATTTAGTCGTTTTCAGCCAATTTTCAGAATTTTTGAAAATTTCACTTTTTTATGAAAATATCCACTAAATGAGGGAATAATATGTTTGAGGGTACCCCAGGAGAGTTCCAAATGTGGGTGGGTAGAATATATATCCCACGGGGGTAAAATTGAAAAAAGTTTAAAAAAAAATTTTTTTTGGACTTAGTCATTTTTCCGGCGTTTATCAGACTTTCAGATAGGTCAAATGTCAGTGAGCATTCCGATTTCAGTTCCAGAGCGATTCGCCCAATGAGTCCTTGATATTTAGTCGTTTTCAGCCAATTTTCTGGATTTTTGAAAGTTTCACTTTTTTGTGAAAATATCCACTAAATGAGGGAATAATATGTGTGAGGGTACCCCAGGAGAGTTCCAAATGTGTGTGGGTAGAATATATATCCCACGGGGGTAAAATTGAAAAAAGTTGAAAAATTTTTTTTTTTGGACTTAGTCATTTTTCCGGCGTTTATCAGACTTTCAGATAGGGGAAATGTCAGTGAGCGTTCCGATTTCAGTTCCAGAGCAATTCGCCCAATGATATTGATATTTAGTCGTTTTCAGCCAATTTTCAGAATTTTTGAAAATTTCACTTTTTTGTGAAAATATCCACTAAATGAGGGAATAATATGTTTGAGGGTACCCCAGGAGAGTTCCAAATGTGAGTGGGTAGAATATATATCCCACGGGGGTAAAATGGAAAAAAGTTTAAAAAAAAATTTTTTTTGGACTTAGTCATTTTTCCGGCGTTTATCAGACTTTCAGATAGTTCAAATATCAGTGAGCATTCCGATTTCAGTTCCAGAGCGATTCGCCCAATGAGTCCTTGATATTTAATCGTTTTCAGCCAATTTTCTGGATTTTTGAAAGTTTCACTTTTTTGTGAAAATATCCATTAAATGAGGGAATAATATGTGTGAGGGTACCCCAGGAGAGTTCCAAATGTGTGTGGGTAGAATATATATCCCACGGCGGTAAAATTGAAAAAAGTTGAAAAAATTTTTTTTTTGGGACTTAGTCATTTTTCCGGCGTTTATCAGACTTTCAGATAGGGGAAATGTCAGTGAGCGTTCCGATTTCAATTCCAGAGCAATTCGCCCAATGAGTCCTTGATATTTAGTCGTTTTCAAGCACTTTTCTGGATTTTTTCAAATTTGACTTTTTTGTGAAAATATCCACTAAATGAGGGAATAATATGTGTGACGGTACCCCAGGAGAGTTCCAAATGTGTGTGGGTAGATTATATATCCCACGGCGGTAAAATTGAAAAAAGTTGAAAAAATTTTTTTTTTTGGACTTAGTCATTTTTCCGGCGTTTATCAGATTTCAAATAGGGGAAATGTCAGTGAGCGTTCCGATTTCAGTTCCAGAGCAATTCGCCCAATGATATTGATATTTAGTCGTTTTCAGCCAATTTTCAGAATTTTTGAAAATTTCACTTTTTTATGAAAATATCCACTAAATGAGGGAATAATATGTTTGAGGGTACCCCAGGAGAGTTCCAAATGTGGGTGGGTAGAATATATATCCCACGGGGGTAAAATTGAAAAAAGTTTAAAAAAAAATTTTTTTTGGACTTAGTCATTTTTCCGGCGTTTATCAGACTTTCAGATAGGTCAAATGTCAGTGAGCATTCCGATTTCAGTTCCAGAGCGATTCGCCCAATGAGTCCTTGATATTTAGTCGTTTTCAGCCAATTTTCTGGATTTTTGAAAGTTTCACTTTTTTGTGAAAATATCCACTAAATGAGGGAATAATATGTGTGAGGGTACCCCAGGAGAGTTCCAAATGTGTGTGGGTAGATTATATATCCCACGGCGGTAAAATTGAAAAAAGTTGAAAAAATTTTTTTTTTTGGACTTAGTCATTTTTCCGGCGTTTATCAGATTTCAAATAGGGGAAATGTCAGTGAGCGTTCCGATTTCAGTTCCAGAGCAATTCGCCCAATGATATTGATATTTAGTCGTTTTCAGCCAATTTTCAGAATTTTTGAAAATTTCACTTTTTTATGAAAATATCCACTAAATGAGGGAATAATATGTTTGAGGGTACCCCAGGAGAGTTCCAAATGTGGGTGGGTAGAATATATATCCCACGGGGGTAAAATTGAAAAAAGTTTAAAAAAAAATTTTTTTTGGACTTAGTCATTTTTCCGGCGTTTATCAGACTTTCAGATAGGTCAAATGTCAGTGAGCATTCCGATTTCAGTTCCAGAGCGATTCGCCCAATGAGTCCTTGATATTTAGTCGTTTTCAGCCAATTTTCTGGATTTTTGAAAGTTTCACTTTTTTGTGAAAATATCCACTAAATGAGGGAATAATATGTGTGAGGGTACCCCAGGAGAGTTCCAAATGTGTGTGGGTAGAATATATATCCCACGGGGGTAAAATTGAAAAAAGTTGAAAAATTTTTTTTTTTGGACTTAGTCATTTTTCCGGCGTTTATCAGACTTTCAGATAGGGGAAATGTCAGTGAGCGTTCCGATTTCAGTTCCAGAGCAATTCGCCCAATGAGTCCTTGATATTTAGTCGTTTTCAGCCAATTTTCTGGATTTTTGAAAATTTCACTTTTTTGTGAAAATATCCACTAAATGAGGGAATAATATGTGTGAGGGTACCACAGGAGAGTTCCAAATGTGTGTGGGTAGATTATATATCCCACGGGGGTAAATTGAAAAAAGTTTTAAAAAAAAATTTTTTGGACTTAGTCATTTTTCCAGCGTTTATCAGACTTTCAGATAGGGCAAATGTCAGTGAGCATTCCGATTTCAGTTCCAGAGCGATTCGCCCAATGAGTCCTTGATATTTAGTCGTTTTCAGCCAATTTTCTGGATTTTTGAAAGTTTCACTTCTTTGTGAAAATATCCATTAAATGAGGGAATAATATGTGTGAGGGTACCCCAGGAGAGTTCCAAATGTGTGTGGGTAGAATATATATCCTACGGGGGTAAAATTGAAAAAAGTTTAAAAAAAATTTTTTTTTCGACTTAGTCATTTTTCCGGCGTTTATCAGACTTTCAGATAGGGCAAATGTCAGTGAGCATTCCGATTTCAGTTCCAGAGCAATTCGCCCAATGATATTGATATTTAGTCGTTTTCAGCCAATTTTCAGAATTTTTGAAAATTTCACTTTTTTGTGAAAATATCCACTAAATGAGGGAATAATATGTGTGAGGGTACCACAGGAGAGTTCCAAATGTGTGTGGGTAGAATATATATCCCACGGGGGTAAATTGAAAAAAGTTTTAAAAAAAATTTTTTTGGACTTAGTCATTTTTCCGGCGTTTATCAGACTTTCAGATAGGGGAAATGTCAGTGAGCGTTCTGATTTCAGTTCCAGAGCGATTCGCCCAATGAGTCCTTGATATTTAGTCGTTTTCAGCCAATTTTCTGGATTTTTGAAAGTTTCACTTTTTTGTGAAAATATCCACTAAATGAGGGAAAAATATGTGTGAGGGTACCCCAGGAGAGTTCCAAATGTGTGTGGGTAGAATATATATCCCACGGGGGTAAATTGAAAAAAGTTTTAAAAAAAATTTTTTTGGACTTAGTCATTTTTCCGGCGTTTATCAGACATTCAGGTAGGGGAAATGTCAGTGAGCATACCAATTTCAGTTCCAGAGCGATTCGACCAATGAGTCCTTGATATTTAGTCGTTTTCAGCCAATTTTCTGGATTTTTGAAAATTTCACTTTTTTGTGAAAATATCCACTAAATGAGGGAATAATATGTGTGACGGTACCACAGGAGAGTTCCAAATGTGTGTGGGTAGAATATATATCCCACGGGGCTAAAATTGAAAAAAGTTGAAAAAAAATATTTTTTTTGGACCTAGTCATTTTTCCGGCGTTTATCAGACATTCAGAAAGGGGAAATGTCAGTGAGCGTTCCGATTTCAGTTCCAGAGCAATTCGCCCAATGATATTGATATTTAGTCGTTTTCAGCCAATTTTCTGGATTTTTGAAAGTTTCACTTTTTTGTGAAAATATCCACTAAATGAGGGAATAATATGTGTGAGGGTACCACAGGAGAGTTCCAAATGTGTGTGGGTAGAATATATATCCCACGGGGCTAAAATTGAAAAAAGTTGCAAAAAAATTTTTTTGGACTTAGTCATTTTTCCGGCGTTTATCAGACTTTCAGAAAGGGGAAATGTCAGTGAGCGTTCCGATTTCAGTTCCAGAGCAATTCGCCCAATGATATTGATATTTAGTCGTTTTCAGCCAATTTTCTGAATTTTTAAAAATTTCACTTTTTTATGAAAATATCCACTAAATGAGGGAATAATATGTTTGAGGGTACCCCAGGAGAGTTCCAAATGTGTGTGGGTAGAATATATATCCCACGGGGGTAAAATTGAAAAAAGTTTTAAAAAAAAATTTTTTTGGACTTAGTCATTTTTCCGGCGTTTATCAGACTTTCAGATAGGGCAAATGTCAGTGAGCATTCCGATTTCAGTTCCAGAGCGATTCGCCCAATGAGTCCTTGATATTTAGTCGTTTTCAGCCAATTTTCTGGATTTTTGAAAGTTTCACTTTTTTGTGAAAATATCCACTAAATGAGGGAAAAATATGTGTGAGGGTACCCCAGGAGAGTTCCAAATGTGTGTGGGTAGAATATATATCCCACGGGGGTAAAATTGAAAAAAGTTTAAAAAAAAAATTTTTTTGGACTTAGTCATTTTTCCGGCGTTTATCAGACTTTCAGATAGGGCAAATGTCAGTGAGCATTCCGATTTCAGTTCCAGAGCGATTCGCCCAATGAGTCCTTGATATTTAGTCGTTTTCAGCCAATTTTCTGGATTTTTGAAAGTTTCACTTTTTTGTGAAAATATCCACTAAATGAGGGAAAAATATGTGTGAGGGTACCCCAGGAGAGTTCCAAATGTGTGTGGGTAGAATATATATCCCACGGGGGTAAAATTGAAAAAAGTTGAAAAAAATTTTTTTTTTGGACTTAGTCATTTTTCCGGCGTTTATCAGACTTTCAGATAGGGGAAATGTCAGTGAGCGTTCTGATTTCAGTTACAGAGTGATTCGCCCAATGAGTCCTTGATATTTAGTCGTTTTCAGCCAATTTTGTGGATTTTTGAAAATTTCACTTTTTTGTGAAAATATCCACTAAATGAGGGAATAATATGTGTGAGGGTACCACAGGAGAGTTCCAAATGTGTGTGGGTAGAATATATATCCCACGGGGGTAAATTGAAAAAAGTTTTAAAAAAATTTTTTTTGGACTTAGTCATTTTTCCGGCGTTTATCAGACATTCAGGTAGGGGAAATGTCAGTGAGCATACCAATTTCAGTTCCAGAGCGATTCGACCAATGAGTCCTTGATATTTAGTCGTTTTCAGCCAATTTTCTGGATTTTTGAAAATTTCACTTTTTTGTGAAAATATCCACTAAATGAGGGAATAATATGTGTGACGGTACCACAGGAGAGTTCCAAATGTGTGTGGGTAGAATATATATCCCACGGGGCTAAAATTGAAAAAAGTTGAAAAAAAATTTTTTTTGGACCTAGTCATTTTTCCGGCGTTTATCAGACTTTCAGATAGGGGAAATGTCAGTGAGCGTTCCGATTTCAGTTCCAGAGCAATTCGCCCAATGAGATTGATATTTAGTCGTTTTCAGCCAATTTTCTGAATTTTTAAAAATTTCACTTTTTTATGAAAATATCCACTAAATGAGGGAATAATATGTTTGAGGGTACCCCAGGAGAGTTCCAAATGTGCGTGGGTAGAATATATATCCCACGGGGGTAAAATTGAAAAAAGTTTTTAAAAAAAATTTTTTTGGACTTAGTCATTTTTCCGGCGTTTATCAGACTTTCAGATAGGGCAAATGTCAGTGAGCATTCTGATTTCAGTTCCAGAGCGATTCGCCCAATGAGTCCTTGATATTTAGTTGTTTTCAGCCAATTTTCTGGATTTTTGAAAATTTCACTTTTTTGTGAAAATATCCACTAAATGAGGGAATAATATGTGTGACGGTACCACAGGATAGTTCCAAATGTGTGTGGGTAGAATATATATCCCACGGGGCTAAAATTGAAAAAAGTTGAAAAAAAATTTTTTTTGGACCTAGTCATTTTTCCGGCGTTTATCAGACTTTCAGATAGGGGAAATGTCAGTGAGCGTTCCGATTTCAGTTCCAGAGCAATTCGCCCAATGATATTGATATTTAGTCGTTTTCAGCCAATTTTCTGAATTTTTTAAAATTTCACTTTTTTATGAAAATATCCACTAAATGAGGGAATAATATGTTTGAGGGTACCCCAGGAGAGTTCCAAATGTGCGTGGGTAGAATATATATCCCACGGGGGTAAAATTGAAAAAAGTTTAAAAAAAATTATTTTTGGACTTAGTCATTTTTCCGGCGTTTATCAGACTTTCAGATAGGGGAATTGTCAGTGAGCGTTCTGATTTCAGTTCCAGAGCGATTCGCCCAATGAGTCCTTGATATTTAGTCGTTTTCAGCCAATTTTCTGGATTTTTGAAAGTTTCACTTTTTTGTGAAAATATCCACTAAATGAGGGAATAATATGTGTGAGGGTACCACAGGAGAGTTCCAAATGTGTGTGGGTAGAATATATATCCCACGGGGCTAAAATTGAAAAAAGTTGCAAAAAAATTTTTTTGGACTTAGTCATTTTTCCAGCGTTTATCAGACTTTCAGATAGGGGAAATGTCAGTGAGCATTCCGATTTCAGTTCCAAAGCAATTCGCCCAATGAGTCCTTGATATTTAGTCGTTTTCAGCCAATTTTCTGGATTTTTGAAAATTTCACTTTTTTATGAAAATATCCACTAAATGAGGGAAAAATATGTGTGAGGGTATCCCAGGAGAGTTCCAAATGTGTGTGGGTAGAATATATATCCCACGGGGGTAAAATTGAAAAAAGTTGAAAAAAATTTTTTTTGGAACTTAGTCATTTTTCCGGCGTTTATCAGACTTTCAGATAGGGGAAATGTCAGCGAGCGTTCCGATTTCAGTTCCAGAGCAATTCGCCCAATGAGTCCTTGATATTTAGTCGTTTTCAGCCTATTTTCTGGATTTTTGAAAATTTCACTTTTTTATGAAAATATCCACTAAATGAGGGAATAATATGTTTGACGGTACCCCAGGAGAGTTCCAAATGTGTGTTGGTAGAATATATATCCCACGGGGGTAAAATTGAAAAAAGTTGAAAAAAATGTTTTTTTGGACTTAGTCATTTTTCCGGCGTTTATCAGACTTTCAGATAGGGCAAATGTCAGTGAGCATTCCGATTTCAGTTCCAGAGCGATTCGCCCAATGAGTCTTTGATATTTAGTCGTTTTCAGCCAATTTTCTGGATTTTTGAAAATTTCACTTTTTTATGAAAATATCCACTAAATGAGGGAATAATATGTTTGAGGGTACCCCAGGAGAGTTCCAAATGTGCGTGGGTAGAATATATATCCCACGGGGGTAAAATTGAAAAAAGTTTAAAAAAAATTATTTTTGGACTTAGTCATTTTTCCGGCGTTTATCAGACTTTCAGATAGGGGAAATGTCAGTGAGCGTTCTGATTTCAGTTCCAGAGCGATTCGCCCAATGAGTCCTTGATATTTAGTCGTTTTCAGCCAATTTTCTGGATTTTTGAAAGTTTCACTTTTTTGTGAAAATATCCACTAAATGAGGGAATAATATGTGTGAGGGTACCACAGGAGAGTTCCAAATGTGTGTGGGTAGAAAATATATCCCACGGGGCTAAAATTGAAAAAAGTTGCAAAAAAATTTTTTTGGACTTAGTCATTTTTCCAGCGTTTATCAGACTTTCAGATAGGGGAAATGTCAGTGAGCATTCCGATTTCAGTTCCAAAGCAATTCGCCCAATGAGTCCTTGATATTTAGTCGTTTTCAGCCAATTTTCTGGATTTTTGAAAATTTCACTTTTTTATGAAAATATCCACTAAATGAGGGAAAAATATGTGTGAGGGTATCCCAGGAGAGTTCCAAATGTGTGTGGGTAGAATATATATCCCACGGGGGTAAAATTGAAAAAAGTTGAAAAAAATTTTTTTTGGAACTTAGTCATTTTTCCGGCGTTTATCAGACTTTCAGATAGGGGAAATGTCAGCGAGCGTTCCGATTTCAGTTCCAGAGCAATTCGCCCAATGAGTCCTTGATATTTAGTCGTTTTCAGCCCATTTTCTGGATTTTTGAAAATTTCACTTTTTTATGAAAATATCCACTAAATGAGGGAATAATATGTTTGACGGTACCCCAGGAGAGTTCCAAATGTGTGTAGGTAGAATATATATCCCACAGGGGTAAAATTGAAAAAAGTTGAAAAACATTTTTTTTTGGACTTAGTCATTTTTCCGGCGTTTATCAGACTTTCAGATAGGGGAAATGTCAGTGAGCGTTCCGATTTCAATTCCAGAGCAATTCGCCCAATGAGTCCTTGATATTTAGTCGTTTTCAGCCAATTTTCTGGATTTTTGAAAATTTCACTTTTTTGTGAAAATATCCACTAAATGAGGGAATAATATGTGTGACGGTACCACAGGAGAGTTCCAAATGTGTGTGGGTAGAATATATATCCCACGGGGCTAAAATTGAAAAAAACTTTTTTTTGGACCTAGTCATTTTTCCGGCGTTTATCAGACTTTCAGATAGGGGAAATGTCAGTGAGCGTTCTGATTTCAGTTCCAGAGCGATTCGCCCAATGAGTCCTTGATATTTAGTCGTTTTCAGCCAATTTTCTGGATTTTTGAAAGTTTCACTTTTTTGTGAAAATATCCACTAAATGAGGGAATAATATGTGTGAGGGTACCACAGGAGAGTTCCAAATGTGTGTGGGTAGAAAATATATCCCATGGGGCTAAAATTGAAAAAAGTTGCAAAAAAATTTTTTTGGACTTAGTCATTTTTCCAGCGTTTATCAGACTTTCAGATAGGGGAAATGTCAGTGAGCATTCCGATTTCAGTTCCAAAGCAATTCGCCCAATGAGTCCTTGATATTTAGTCGTTTTCAGCCAATTTTCTGGATTTTTGAAAATTTCACTTTTTTATGAAAATATCCACTAAATGAGGGAAAAATATGTGTGAGGGTATCCCAGGAGAGTTCCAAATGTGTGTGGGTAGAATATATATCCCACGGGGGTAAAATTGAAAAAAGTTGAAAAACATTTTTTTTTGGACTTAGTCATTTTTCCGGCGTTTATCAGACTTTCAGATAGGGGAAATGTCAGTGAGCGTTCCGATTTCAATTCCAGAGCAATTCGCCCAATGAGTCCTTGATATTTAGTCGTTTTCAGCCAATTTTCTGGATTTTTGAAAATTTCACTTTTTTGTGAAAATATCCACTAAATGAGGGAATAATATGTGTGACGGTACCACAGGAGAGTTCCAAATGTGTGTGGGTAGAATATATATCCCACGGGGCTAAAATTGAAAAAAACTTTTTTTTGGACCTAGTCATTTTTCCGGCGTTTATCAGACTTTCATATAGGGGAAATGTCAGTGAGCGTTCTGATTTCAGTTCCAGAGCGATTCGCCCAATGAGTCCTTGATATTTAGTCGTTTTCAGCCAATTTTCTGGATTTTTGAAAGTTTCACTTTTTTGTGAAAATATCCACTAAATGAGGGAATAATATGTGTGAGGGTACCACAGGAGAGTTCCAAATGTGTGTGGGTAGAATATATATCCCACGGGGCTAAAATTGAAAAAAGTTGAAAAAAAATTTTTTGGGACTTAGTCATTTTTCCAGCGTTTGTCAGACTTTCAGATAGGGGAAATGTCAGTGAGCATTCAGATTTCAGTTCCAGAGCGATTCGCCCAATGAGTCCTTGATATTTAGTCGTTTTCAGCCAATTTTATGGATTTTTGAAAGTTTCACTTTTTTGTGAAATATCCACTAAATGAGGGAATAATGTGTGAGGATACCCCAGGAGAGTTCCAAATGTGTCTGGGTAGAATATATATCCCACGGGGGTAAAATTGAAAAAAGTTGAAAATTTTTTTTTTTCGTACTTAGTCATTTTTCCGGCATTTATCAGACTTTCAGATAGGGGAAATGTCAGTGAGCATTCTGATTTCAGTTCCAGAGCGATTCACCCAATGAGTCCTTGATATTTAGTCGTTTTCAGCCAATTTTCTGGATTTTTGAAAGTTTCACTTTTTTGTGAAAATATCCACTAAATGAGGGAATAATATGTGTGAGGGTACCACAGGAGAGTTCCAAATGAGTGTGGGTAGAATATATATCCCACGGGGGTAAATTGAAAAAAGTTTAAAAAAAATTTTTTTTGGACTTAGTCATTTTTCCGGCGTATATCAGACTTTCAGATAGGGGAAATGTCAGTGAGTGTTCTGATTTCAGTTCCAGAGTGATTCGCCCTATGAGTCCTTGATATTTAGTCGTTTTCAGCCAATTTTCTGGATTTTTGAAAGTTTCACTTTTTTGTGAAAATATCCACTAAATGAGGGAATAATATGTGTGAGGGTACCCCAGGAGAGTTCCAAATGTGTGTACGTAGAATACATATCCCACGGGGGTAAAATAGAAAAAAGTTGAAAAAAATTTTTTTTTGGACTTAGTCATTTTTTCGGAGTTTATCAGACTTTCAGATAAGGGAAATGTCAGTGAGTGTTCTGATTTCAGTTCCAGAGCGATTTGCCCTATGAGTCCTTGATATTTAGTCGTTTTCAGCCAATTTTATGGATTTTTGAAAGTTTCACTTTTTTGTGAAATATCCACTAAATGAGGGAATAATATGTGTGAGGGTACCCCAGGAGAGTTCCAAATGTGTGTGGGTAGAATATATATCCCACGGGGGTAAAATTGAAAAAAGTTGAAATTTTTTTTTTTTGGACTTAGTCATTTTTCCGGCGTTTATCAGACTTTCGGTTAGGGGAAATGTCAGTGAGCATTCTGATTTCAGTTCCAGAGCGATTCACCCAATGAGTCCTTGATATTTAGTCGTTTTCAGCCAATTTTCTGGATTTTTGAAAGTTTCACTTTTTTGTGAAAATATCCACTAAATGAGGGAATAATATGTGTGAGGGTACCCCAGGAGAGTTCCAAATGTGTGTAGGTATAATATATATCCCACGGGGGTAAAATTGAAAAAAGTTGAAAAACATTTTTTTTGGACATAGTCTTTTTTCCGGCGTTTATCAGACTTTCAGATAGGGGAAATGTCAGTGAGCGTTCCGATTTCAATTCCAGAGCAATGCGACCAATGAGTCCTTGATATTTAGTCGTTTTCAGCCAATTTTCTGAATTTTTGAAAATTTCTCTTTTTTATGAAAATATCCACTAAATGAGGGAATAATATGTGTGAGGGTACCACAGGAGAGTTCCAAATGTGTGTGGGTAGAATATTTATCCCACGGGGGGTAAATTAAAAAAAGTTTTAAAAAAAATTTTTTTGGACTTAGTCATTTTTCAGGCGTTTATCAGACTTTCAGATAGGGGAAATGTCAGTAAGCATTCCGATTTCAGTTCCAGAGCGATTCGCCCAATGTGTCCTTGATATTTAGTCGTTTTCAGCCAATATTTTGGATTTTTGAAAATTTCACTTTTTTGTTAAAATATCCACTAAATGAGGGAATAATATGTGTGAGGGTACCCCAGGAGAGTTCCAAATGTGTGTACGTAGAATACATATCCCACGGGGGTAAAATAGAAAAAAGTTGAAAAAAATTTTTTTTTGGACTTAGTCATTTTTTCGGAGTTTATCAGACTTTCAGATAAGGGAAATGTCAGTAAGCATTCCGATTTCAGTTCCAGAGCGATTCGCCCAATGAGTCCTTGATATTTAGTCGTTTTCAGCCAATTTTCTGGATTTTTGAAAATTTCACTTTTTTGTGAAAATATCCACTAAATGAGGGAATAATATGTGTGAGGGTACCCCAGGAGAGTTCCAAATGTGTGTGGGTAGAATATATATCCCACGGGGTAAAATTGAAATTTTTTTTTTTTTTTTAGACTTAGTCATTTTTCCGGCGTTTATCAGACTTTCAGATAGGGGAAATGTCAGTGAGCATTCTGATTTCTGTTCCAGAGCGATTTGCCCAATGAGTCCTTGATATTTAGTCGTTTTCAGCCAATTTTCTGGATTTTTGAAAATTTCACTTTTTTGTGAAAACATCCACTAAATGAGGGAATAATATGTGTGAGGGTACCCCAGGAGAGTTACAAATGTGTGTGGGTAGAATATATATCCCACGGGGGTAAAATTGAAAAAAGTTGAAATTTTTTTTTTTTTTTTTAAGACTTAGTCATTTTTCCGGCGTTTATCAGACTTTCAGATAGGGGAAATGTCAGTGAGCATTCCGATTTCAGTTCCAGAGCGATTCGCCCAATGAGTCCTTGATATTTAGTCGTTTTCAGCCAATTTTCTGGATTTTTGAAAATGTCACTTTTTTGTGAAAATATCCACTAAATGAGGGAATAATATGTGTGAGGGTACCCCAGGAGAGTTCCAAATGTGTGTGGGTAGAATATATATCCCACGGGGGTAAAATTGAAAAAAGTTGAAAAAAATTTTTTTTTGGACTTAGTCATTTTTCCGGCGTTTATCAGACTTTCAGATAGGGGAAATGTCAGTGAGCGTTCTGATTTCAGTTACAGAGCGTTTCGCCCAATGAGTCCTTGATATTTAGTCGTTTTCAGCCAATTTTCTGGATTTTTGACAATTTCACTTTTTTGTGAAAATATCCACTAAATGAGGGAATAATATGTGTGAGGGTACCACAGGAGAGTTCCAAATGTGTGTGGGTAGAATATATATCCCACGGGGGTAAATTGAAAAAAGTTTTAAAAAATTTTTTTTTGGACCTAGTCATTTTTCCGGCGTTTATCAGACTTTCAGATAGGGGAAATGTCAGTGAGCATTCTGATTTCTGTTCCAGAGCGATTCGCCCAATGAGTCCTTGATATTTAGTCGTTTTCAGCCAATTTTCTGGATTTTTGAAAATTTCACTTTTTTGTGAAAATATCCACTAAATGAGGGAATAATATGTGTGAGGGTACCACAGGAGAGTTCCAAATGTGTGTGGGTAGAATATATATCCCACGAGGGTAAATTGAAAAAAGTTTAAAAAAATTTTTTTTTGGACCTAGTCATTTTTCCGGCGTTTATCAGACTTTCAGTTAGGGGAAATGTCAGTGAGCATTCTGATTTCTCTTCCAGAGCGATTCGCCCAATGAGTCCTTGATATTTAGTCGTTTTCAGCCAATTTTCTGGATATTTGAAAATTTCATTTTTTTGTGAAAATATCCACTAAATGAGGGAATAATATGTGTGAGGTTACGCCAGGAGAGTTCCAAATATGTGTAGGTAGAATATATATCCCACGGGGCTAAAATTGAAAAAAGTTGAAAATTTTTTTTTTTTGGACTTAGTCATTTTTCCGGCGTTTATCAGACTTTCAGACAGGGCAAATGTCAGTGAGAATTCTGATTTCAGTTCCAGAGCGATTCGCCCAATGAATCCTTGATATTTAGTCGTTTTCAGCCAATTTTCTGGATTTTTGAAAACGTCACTTTTTTTGTGAAAATATCCACTAAATGAGGGAATAATATGTGTGAGGGTACCCCAGGAGAGTTCCAAATCTGTGTGGGTAGAATATATATCCCACGGGGGTAAAATTGAAAAAAGTTGAAAATTTTTTTTTTTTGGACTTAGTCATTTTTCCGGCATTTATCAGACTTTCAGATAGGGGAAATGTCAGTGAGCATTCTGATTTCAGTTCCAGAGTGATTCGCCCAATGAGTCCTTGATATTTAGTCGTTTTCAGCCAATTTTCTCGATTTTTGAAAGTTTCACTTTTTTGTGAAAATATCCACTAAATGAGGGAATAATATGTGTGAGGGTACCCCAGGAGAGTTCCAAATGTGTGTCGGTAGAATATATATACCACGGGGGTAAAATTGAAAAAAGTTGAAAATTTTTTTTTTTTTTAGACTTAGTCATTTTTCCGGCGTTTATCAGACTTTCAGATAGGGGAAATGTCAGTGAGCGTTCTGATTTCAGTTACAGAGCGTTTCGCCCAATGAGTCCTTAATATTTAGTCGTTTTCAGCCAATTTTCAGGATTTTTGAAAATTTCACTTTTTTCTGAAAATATCCACTAAATGAGGGAATAATATGTGTGAGGGTACCACAGGAGAGTTCCAAATGTGTGTGGGTAGAATATATATCCCACGGGGGTAAATTGAAAAAAGTTTAAAAAAATTTTTTTTTGGACCTAGTCATTTTTCCGGCGTTTATCAGACTTTCAGATAGGAGAAATGTCTGTGAGCATTCTGATTTCTGTTCCAGAGCGATTCGCCCAATGAGTCCTTGATATTTAGTCGTTTTCAGCCAATTTTCTGGATTTTTGAAAATTTCACTTTTTTGTGAAAATATATACTAAATGAGGGAATAATATGTGTGAGGGTACCACAGTAGAGTTCCAAATGTGTGTGGGTAGAATATATATCCCACGGGGGTAAATTGAAAAAAGTTTTAAAAAATTTTTTTTTGGACCTAGTCATTTTTCCGGCGTTTATCAGACTTTCAGATAGGGGAAATGTCAGTGAGCATTCTGATTTCAGTTCCAGAGGGATTCGACCAATGATTCCTTGATATTTAGTCGTTTTCAGCCAATTTTCTGGATTTTTGAAAATTTCACTTTTTTGTGAAAATATCCACTAAATGAGGGAATAATATGGGTGAGGGTACCACAGGAGAGTTCCAAATATGTGTAGGTAGAATATATATCCCACGGGGCTAAAATTGAAAAAAGTTGAAAAAAAATTTTTTTTGGACTTAGTCATTTTTCCGGCGTTTATCAGACTTTCAGATAGGGCAAATGTCAGTGAGCATTCCGATTTCAGTTCCAGAGCGATTCGCCCAATGAGTCCTTGATATTTAGTCGTTTTCAGCCAATTTTCTGGATTTTTGAAAGTTTCACTTTTTTGTGAAAATATCCACTAAATGAGGGAATAATATGTGTGAGGGTACCCCAGGAGAGTTCCAAATGTGTGTGGGTAGAATATATATCCCACGGGGTAAAATTGAAAAAAGTTGAAATTTTTTTTTTTTTTTAGACTTAGTCATTTTTCCGGCATTTATCAGACTTTCAGATAGGGGAAATGTCAGTGAGCATTCTGATTTCTGTTCCAGAGCGATTCGCCCAATGAGTCCTTGATATTTAGTCGTTTTCAGCCAATTTTCTGGATTTTTGAAAATTTCATTTTTTTGTGAAAATATCCACTAAATGAGGGAATAATATGTGTGAGGTTACCCCAGGAGAGTTCCAAATATGTGTAGGTAGAATAATATATCCCACGGGGCTAAAATTGAAAAAAGTTGAAAAAAATTTTTTTTGGGACTTAGTCATTTTTCCGGCGTTTATCAGACGTTCAGATAGGGCAAATGTCAGTGAGCATTCCGATTTCAGTTCCAGAGCGATTCGCCCAATGATTCCTTGATATTTAGTCGTTTTCAGCCAATTTTCTGGATTTTTGAAAATTTCACTTTTTTGTGAAAATATCCACTAAATGAGGGAATAATATGGGTGAGGGTACCCCACTAGAGTTCCAAATGTGTGTGGGTAGAATATATATCCCACGGGGGTAAAATTGAAAAAAGCTGAAAAAATTTTTTTTTTGGACTTAGTTATTTTTCCGGCGTTTATCAGACTTTCAGATAGGGGAAATGTCAGTGAGCGTTCTGATTTCAGTTACAGAGCGTTTCGCCCAATGAGTCCTTGATATTTAGTCGTTTTCACCCTATTTTCTGGATTTTTGATAGTTTAACTTTTTTGTGAAAATATCCACTAAATGAGGGAATAATATGTGTGAGGGTACCCCAGGAGAGTTCCAAATGTGTGTGGGTAGAATATATATCCCACGGGGGTAAAATTGAAAAAAGTTGAAAATTTTTTTTTTTGGACTTAGTCATTTTTCCGGCATTTATAAAACTTTCAGATAGGGGAAATGTCAGTGAGCGTTCTGATTTCAGTTCCAGAGTGATTCGCCCAATGAGTCCTTGATATTTAGTCGTTTTCAGCCAATTTTCTGGATTTTTGAAAATTTCACTTTTTTGTGAAAATATCCACTAAATGAGGGAATAATATGTGTGAGGTTACCCCAGGAGAGTTCCAAATATGTGTAGGTAGAATATATATCCCACGGGGGTAAAATTGAAAAAAGTTTAAAAAAATTTTTTTTGGACTTAGTCATTTTTCCGGCGTTTATCAGACTTTCAGATAGGGAAAATGTCAGTGAGCATTCCAATTTCAGTTCCAGAGGGATTCAACCAATGAGTCCTTGATATTTAGTCGTTTTCAGCCAATTTTCTGGATTTTTGAAAATTTCACTTTTTTATGAAAATATCCACTAAATGAGGGAATAATATGTGTGAGGGTACCCCAGGAGAGTTCCAAATGTGTGTCGGTAGAATATATATCCCACGGGGGTAAAATTGAAAAAAGTTGAAATTTTTTTTTTTTTTTAGACTTAGTCATTTTTCCGGCGTTTATCAGACTTTCAGATAGGGGAAATGTCAGTGAGCATTCCGATTTCAGTTCCAGAGCCATTCGCCCAATGAGTCCTTGATATTTAGTCGTTTTCAGCCAATTTTCTGGATTTTTGAAAGCTTCACTTTTTTGTGAAAATATCCACTAAATGAGGGAATAATATGTGTGAGGGTACCCCAGGAGAGTTCCAAATGTGTGTGGGTAGAATATATATCCCACGGGGGTAAAATTGAAAAAAGTTGAAAATTTTTTTTTTTTTTTAGACTTAGTCATTTTTCCGGCGTTTATCAGACTTTCAGATAGGGGAAATGTCAGTGAGCATTCTGATTTCTGTTCCAGAGCGATTCGCCCAATGAGTCCTTGATATTTAGTCGTTTTCAGCCAATTTTCTGGATTTTTGAAAGTTTCACTTTTTTGTGAAAACATCCACTAAATGAGGGAATAATATGTGTAAGGTTACCCCAGGAGAGTTCCAAATATTTGTAGGTAGAATATATATCCCACGGGGGAAAAAATTGAAAAAAGTTGAAAAAAATTTTTTTTGGGACTTAGTCATTTTTCCGGCGTTTATCAGACGTTCAGATAGGGCAAATGTCAGTGAGCATTCCGATTTCAGTTCCAGAGCGATTCGCCCAATGAATCCTTGATATTTAGTCGTTTTCAGCCAATTTTCTGGATTTTTGAAAACGTCACTTTTTTTGTGAAAATATCCACTAAATGAGGGAATAATATGTGTGAGGGTACCCCACTAGAGTTCCAAATGTGTGTGGGTAGAATATATATCCCACGGGGGTAAAATTGAAAAAAGCTGAAAAAATTTTTTTTTTGGACTTAGTTATTTTTCCGGCGTTTATCAGACTTTCAGATAGGGGAAATGTCAGTGAGCGTTCTGATTTCAGTTACAGAGCGTTTCGCCCAATGAGTCCTTGATATTTAGTCGTTTTCACCCTATTTTCTGGATTTTTGATAGTTTAACTTTTTTGTGAAAATATCCACTAAATGAGGGAATAATATGTGTGAGGTTACCCCAGGAGAGTTCCAAATATGTGTAGGTAGAATATATATCCCACGGGGGTAAAATTGAATAAAGTTGAAAAAAAATTTTTTTTGGACTTAGTCATTTTTCTGGCGTTTATCAGACTTTCAGATAGGGAAAATGTCAGTGAGCATTCCGATTTCAGTTCCAGAGCGATTCGCCCAATGAGTCCTTGATATTTAGTCGTTTTCAGCCAATTTTCTGGATTTTTGAAAGTTTCACTTTTTTGTGAAAACATCCACTAAATGAGGGAATAATATGTGTGAGGTTACCCCAGGAGAGTTCCAAATATGTGTAGGTAGAATATATATCCCACGGGGGTAAAATTGAAAAAAGTTGAAAAAAATTTTTTTTTGGACTTAGTCATTTTTACGGCGTTTATCAGACTTTCAGATAGGGGAAATGTCATTGAGCGTTCTGATTTTAGTTCCAGAGCGATTCGCCCAATGAGTCCTTGATATTTAGTCATTTTCAGCCAATTTTCTGGATTTTTGAAAATGTCACTTTTTTGTGAAAATATCCACTAAATGAGGGAATAATATGTGTGAGGGTACCCCAGGAGAGTTCCAAATGTGTGTGGGTAGAATATATATCCCACGGGGGTAAATTGAAAAAAGTTTTAAAAAATTTTTTAGTGGACTTAGTCATTTTTCCGGCGTTTATCAGACTTTCAGATAATGGAAATGTCAGTGAGCATACCAATTTCAGTTCCAGAGCGATTCGCCCAATGAGTCCTTGATATTTAGTTGTTTTCAGCCAATTTTCTGGATTTTTGAAAATTTCACTTTTTTGTGAAAATATCCACTAAATGAGGGAATAATATGTGTGAGGGTACCCCAGGAGAGTTCCAAATGTGTGTACGTAGAATACATATCCCACGGGGGTTAAATAGAAAAAAGTTGAAAAAAAATTTTTTTTGGGACTTAGTCATTTTTTCGCCGTTAATCAGACTTTCAGATAAGGGAAATGTCAGTGAGTGTTCTGATTTCAGTTCCAGAGCGATTCGCCCTATGAGTCCTTGATATTTAGTCGTTTTTAGCCAATTTTCTGGATTTTTGAAAATTTCACTTTTTTGTGAAAATATCCACTAAATGAGGGAATAATATGTGTGAGGGTACCACAGGAGAGTTCCAAATGTGTGTGGGTAGAATATATATCCCACGGGTGTAAAATTGAAAAAAGTTGAAAATTATTTTTTTTTGGACTTAGTCATTTTTCCGGCGTTTATCAGACTTTCAGATAGGGAAAATGTCAGTGAGCATTCCGATTTCACTTCCAGAGGGATTCGACCAATGAGTCCTTGATATTTAGTCGTTTTCAGCCAATTTTCTGGATTTTTGAAAGTTTCACTTTTTTGTGAAAATATCCACTAAATGAGGGAATAATATGTGTGAGGGTACCCCAGGAGAGTTCCAAATGTGTGTAGGTAGAATATACAGTCATATGAAAAAGTTTGGGCACCCCTATTAATCTTAAGCTTAATGTTTTATAAAAATTGGTGTTTTTGCAGCAGCTATTTCAGTTTGATATATGTAATAACTGTTGGACACAGTAATGTTTCTGCCTTGAAATGAGGTTTGTTACACTAACAGAAAATGTGCAATCTGCATTCAAACAAAATTTGACAGGTGCATAAGTATGGGCACCTCACCAGAAAAGTGACATTAATATTTAGTAGATCCTCCTTTTCCAAAAATAACAGCCTTTAGTCGCTTCCTGTAGCTTTTAATTAGTTCATGGATCCTGTATGAAGGTATTTTTGACCATTCCTCTTTACAAAACAATTCCAGTTCAGTTACGTTTGATGGTCGCCGAGCATGGACAGCCCTCTTCAAATGATCCCACAGATGTTCAATGATATTCAGGTCTGGGGACTGGGATGGCCATTCCAGAACATTGTAATTGTTCCTCTGCATGAATGCCTGAGTAGATTTGGAGCGGTGTTTTGGATCATTGTCTTGCTGAAAGATCCATCCCCTGCGTAACTTCAACTTTATCACTGATTCTTGAACATTATTGTCAAGAATCTGCTGATACTGAGTGGAATCCATGCGTCCCTCAACTTTAACAAGATTCCCAGTGCCGGCATTGGCCACACAGCCCCAAAGCATGATGGAACCTCCACCAAATTTTACTGTGGGTAGCAAGTGTTTCTCTTGGAATGCTGTGTTTTTTTGCCACCATGCATAACGCCTTTTTGTATGACCAAACAACTCAATCTTGGTTTCATCAGTCCACAGGAGCTTCTTCCAAAAAGAAATTGGCTTCTCCAAATGTGCTTTTGCATACCTCAGCCGACTCTGTTTGTGGCGTGCTTGCAGAAACGGCTTCGTTCGCATCACTCTCCCATAGAGCTTCTCCTTGTGCAAAGTGCGTTGTATAGTTGACCGATGCACAGTGACACCATCTGCAGCAAGTTGATGCTGAAGCTCTCTGGAGGTGGTCTGAGGATTGTCCTTGACTGATCTCACCATTCTTCTTCTCTGCCTTTCTGATGTTTTTATTGGCCTGCCACTTCTGGCCTTAACAAAAACTGTCCCTGCGTTCTTCCATTTCCTTACTATGTTCCTCACAGTGGAAACTGACAGGTTAAATCTCTGAGACAGCTTTTTGTATCCTTCCCCTGAACAACTATGTTGAACAATCTTTGTTTTCAGATCATTTGACAGTTGTTTTGAGGAGCCCATGATGCCACTCTTCAGAAGAGATTCAAACAGGAGAACAACTTGCAAGTGGCCACTTTAAGTAGCTTTTCTCATGATTGCATACACCTGGCTATGAAGTTCAAAGCTCAATGAGGTTACAAAACCAAAAAAAGGGCTTTAGTAAGTCAGTAAAAAGTAGGAGTATTTAAAACAAGAAAATGATAAGGGTGCCCATACTTATGCACCTGTCAAATTTTGTTTGAATGCAGATTGCGCATTTTCTGTTAGTACAATAAACCTCATTTCAAGGCAGAAACATTACTGTGTCCAACAGTTATTACATATATCAAACTAAAATAGCTGTTGCAAAGACACCAATTTTTATAAAACATTAAGCTTAAGATTAATAGGGGTGCCCAAACTTTTTCATATGACTGTATATCCCACAGGGGTAAAATTGAAAAAAGTTGAAAAAAAATTTTTTTTGGACTTAGTCATTTTTCCGGAGTTTATCAGACTTTCAGATAGGGGAAATGTCAGTGAGGGTTCGGATTTCAGTTCCAGAGCGATTCGCCCAATGTGTCCTTGATATTTAGTTGTTTTCAGCCAATATTTTGGATTTTTGAAAATTTCACTTTTTTGTGAAAATATCCACTAAATGAGGGAATAATATGTGTGAGGGTACCCCAGGAGAGTTCCAAATGTGTGTACGTAGAATACATATCCCACAGGGGTAAAATAGAAAAAAGTTGAAAAAAATTTTTTTTTGGACTTAGTCATTTTTTCGCCGTTAATCAGACTTTCAGATAAGGGAAATGTCAGTGAGTGTTCTGATTTCAGTTCCAGAGCGATTGGCCCTATGAGTCCTTGATATTTAGTCGTTTTCAGCCAATTTTCTGGATTTTTGAAAATTTCACTTTTTTGTGAAAATATCCACTAAATGAGGGAATAATATGTGTGAGGGTACCCCAGGAGAGTTCCAAATGTGTGTAGGTAGAATATATATCCCACGGGGGTAAAATTGAAAAAAGTTGCAAAAAATTTTTTTTTGGACTTAGTCATTTTTCCGGAGTTTATCAGACTTTCTGATAGGGGAAATGTCAGTGAGGGTTCGGATTTCAGTACCAGAGCGATTCGCCCTATGAGTCCTTGATATTTAGTCGTTTTCAGCCAATTTCCTGGATTTTTGAAAGTTTCACTTTTTTGTGAAAATATCTACTAAATGTGGGAATAATATGTGTGAGGGTACCCCAGGAGAGTTCCAAATGTGTGTAGGTAGAATATATATCCCACGGGGGTAAAATTGAAAAATGTTGAAAAAAAATTTTTTTTTGGACTTAGTCATTTTTCCGGCGTTTATCAGACTTTCAGATTGGGGAAATGTCAGTGAGCGTTCTGATTTCAGTTACAGAGCGTGTCACCCATTGAGTCCTTGATATTTAGTCGTTTTCAGCCAATTTTCTGGATTTTTGAAAATGTCACTTTTTTGTGAAAATATTCACTAAATGAGGGAATAATATGTGTGAGGGTACCACAGGAGAGTTCCAAATGTGTGTGGGTAGAATATGTATCCCACGGGGCTAAAATTAAAAAAAAAGTTGAAAAAAACTTTTTTTTGGACTTAGTCATTTTTCCGGCGTTTATCAGACTTTCAGATAGGGCAAATGTCAGTGAGCATTCCGATTTCAGTTCCAGAGCGATTCGCCCAATGAGTCCTTGATATTTAGTCGTTTTCAGCCAATTTTCTGGATTTTTGAAAATTTCACTTTTTTGTGAAAATATCCACTTAATGAGGTAATAATATGTGTGAGGGTACCACAGGAGAGTTCCAAATGTGTGTGGGTAGAATATATATCCCACGGGGGTAAAATTGAAAAAAGTTGAAAATTATTATTTTTTGGACTTAGTCATTTTTCCAGCGTTTATCAGACTTTCAGATAGGGGAAATGTCAGTGAGCGTTCTGATTTCAGATCCAGAGCGATTCGCCCAATGAGTCCTTGATATTTAGTCGTTTTCAGCCAATTTTCTGGATTTTTGAAAGTTTCACTTTTTTTGTGAAAATATCCACTAAATGAGGGAATAATATGTTTGAGGGTACCCCAGGAGAGTTCCAAATGTGTGTGGGTAGAATATATATCCCACGGGGGTAAAATTGAAAAATGTTGAAAAAATTTTTTTTTGGACTTACTAATTTTTCCGGCGTTTATCAGACTTTCAGATAGGGGAAATGTCAGTGAGCGTTCTTCTTTCAGTTACAGAGCGTTTCGCCCATTGAGTCCTTGATATTTAGTCGAATTCAGCCAATTTTCTGGATTTTTGAAAATGTCACTTTTTTGTGAAAATATTCACTAAATGAGGGAATAATATGTGTGAGGGTACCACAGGAGAGTTCCAAATGTGTGTGGGTAGAATATATATCCCACGGGGGTAAATTGAGAAAAATTTAAAAAAAAATTATTTTGGACTTAGTCATTTTTCCGGCGTTTATCAGATTTTCTGATAGGGGAAATGTCAGTGAGCATACCAATTTCAGTTCCACAGCGATTCGCCCAATGAGTCCTTGATATTTAGTCGTTTTCAGCCAATTTTCTGGATTTTTGAAAATTTCACTTTTTTGTGAAAATATCCACTAAATGAGGGAATAATATGTGTGAGGGTACCCCAGGAGAGTTCCAAATGTGTGTAGGTAGAATATATATCCCACGGGGGTAAAATTGAAAAAAGTTGAAAAATATTTTTTTTTGGACTTAGTCATTTTTCCGGCGTTTATCAGACTTTCAGATAGGGGAAATGTCAGTGAGGGTTCGGATTTCAGTTCCAGAGCGATTCGCCCAATGTGTCCTTGATATTTAGTCGTTTTCAGCCAATATTTTGGATTTTTGAAAATTTCACTTTTTTGTGAAAATATCCACTAAATGAGGGAATAATATGTGTGAGGGTACCACAGGAGAGTACCAAATGTGTGTGGGTAGAATATATATCCCACGGGGGTAAAATTGAAAAAAGTTTAAAATTTTTTTTTTTTTTGACTTAGTCATTTTTCCGGCGTTTATCAGACTTTCAGATAGGGGAAATGTCAGTGAGCGTTCCGATTTCAGTTCCAGAGCGATTCGCCCAATGAGTCCTTGAAATTTAGTCGTTTTCAGCCAATTTTCTGGATTTTTGAAAGTTTAACTTTTTTTGTGAAAATATCCACTAAATGTTGGAATAATATGTGTGAGGGTACCCCAGGAGAGTTCCACATGTGTGTGGGTAGAACATATATCCCACGGGGGTAAAATTGAAAAAATTTTTTTTTTTGGACTTAGTCATTTTTCCGGCGTTTATCAGACTTTCAGATAGGGGAAATGTGAGTGAGCGTTCTGATTTCAGTTACAGAGCGTTTCGCCCAATGAGTCCTTGATATTTAGTCGTTTTCAGCCAATTTTCTGGATTTTTGAAAATTTCACTTTTTTGTGAAAATATCCACTAAATGAGGGAATAATATGTGTGAGGTTACCCCAGGAGAGTTCCAAATGTGTGTGGGTAGAATATATATCCCACGGGGGTAAAATTGAAAAAAGTTGAACATTTTGTTTTTTTTGGACTTAGTCATTTTTCCGGCGTTTATCAGACTTTCAGATAGGGGAAATGTCAGTGAGCATAGAAATTTCAGTTCCAGAGCGATTCGCCCAATGAGTCCTTCATATTTAGTCGTTTTCAGCCAATTTTCTGGATTTTTGAAAATTTCACTTTTTTGTGAAAATATCCACTAAATGAGGGAATAATATGTGTGAGGGTACCCCAATAGAGTTCCAAATGTGTGTAGGTAGAATATATATCCCACGGGGGTAAAATTGAAAAAAGTTGAAAAACATTTTTTTTTGGACTTAGTCATTTTTCCGGCGTTTATCAGACTTTCAGATAGGGGAAATGTCAGTGAGCATTCCGATTTCAGTTCCAGAGCGATTCGCCCAATGAGTCCTTGATATTTAGTCGTTTTCAGCCAATTTTCTGGATTTTTGAAAGTTTCACTTTTTTGTGAAAATATCCACTAAATGAGGGAATAATATGTGTGAGGGTACCACAGGAGAGTTCCAAATGTGTGTGGGTAGAATATATATCCCACGGGGCTAAAATTAAAAAAAAAGTTGAAAAAAAATTTTTTTTGGACTTAGTCATTTTTCTGGCGTTTATCAGACTTTCAGATAGGGGAAATGTCAGTGAGCGTTCCGATTTCAGTTCCAGAGCGTTTCACCCAATGAGTCCTTGATATTTAGTCGTTTTCAGCCAATTTTCTGGATTTTTGAAGATGTCACTTTTTTGTGAAAATATCCACTAAATGAGGGAATAATATGTGTGAGGGTACCCCAGGAGAGTTCCAAATGTGTGTGGGTAGAATATACATCCCACGGGGGTAAATTGAAAAAAGTTTTAAAAAAATTTTTTTTGGACTTAGTCATTTTTCCGGCGTTAATCAGACTTTCAGATAGGGGAAATGTCAGTGAGCATACCAATTTCAGTTCCAGAGCGATTCGCCCAATGAGTCCTTGATATTTAGTCGTTTTCAGACAATTTTCTGGATTTTTGAAAATTTCACTTTTTTGTGAAAATATCCACTAAATGAGGGAATAATATGTGTGAGGGTACCACAGGAGAGTTCCAAATGTGTGTGGGTAGAATATATATCCCACGGAGCTAAAATTAAAAAAAAAGTTGAAAAAAATTTTTTTTTGGACTTAGTCATTTTTCCGGCGTTTATCAGACTTTCAGATAGGGCAAATGTCAGTGAGCATTCCGATTTCAGTTCCAGAGCGATTCGCCCAATGAGTCCTTGATATTTAGTCTTTTTCAGACAATTTTCTGGATTTTTGAAAATTTCACTTTTTTGTGAAAATATCCACTAAATGAGGGAATAATATGTGTGAGGGTACCACAGGAGAGTTCCAAATGTGTGTGGGTAGAATATATATCCCACGGGTGTAAAATTGAAAAAAGTTGAAAAAAAATTTTTTTTGGACTTAGTCATTTTTCCGGCGTTTATCAGACTTTCAGATAGGGGAAATGTCAGTGAGCGTTCTGATTTCAGTTACAGAGCGTGTCGCCCATTGAGTCCTTGATATTTAGTCGAATTCAGCCAATTTTCTGGATTTTTGAAAATGTCACTTTTTTGTGAAAATATTCACTAAATGAGGGAATAATATGTGTGAGGGTACCACAGGAGAGTTCCAAATGTGTGTGGGTAGAATATATATCCCACGGGGGTAAATTGAGAAAAATTTAAAAAAAAATTATTTTGGACTTAGTCATTTTTCCGGCGTTTATCAGATTTTCTGATAGGGGAAATGTCAGTGAGCATACCAATTTCAGTTCCACAGCGATTCGCCCAATGAGTCCTTGATATTTAGTCGTTTTCAGCCAATTTTCTGGATTTTTGAAAATTTCACTTTTTTGTGAAAATATCCACTAAATGAGGGAATAATATGTGTGAGGGTACCCCAGGAGAGTTCCAAATGTGTGTAGGTAGAATATATATCCCACGGGGGTAAAATTGAAAAAAGTTGAAAAATATTTTTTTTTGGACTTAGTCATTTTTCCGGCGTTTATCAGACTTTCAGATAGGGGAAATGTCAGTGAGGGTTCGGATTTCAGTTCCAGAGCGATTCGCCCAATGTGTCCTTGATATTTAGTCGTTTTCAGCCAATATTTTGGATTTTTGAAAATTTCACTTTTTTGTGAAAATATCCACTAAATGAGGGAATAATATGTGTGAGGGTACCACAGGAGAGTACCAAATGTGTGTGGGTAGAATATATATCCCACGGGGGTAAAATTGAAAAAAGTTTAAAATTTTTTTTTTTTTTGACTTAGTCATTTTTCCGGCGTTTATCAGACTTTCAGATAGGGGAAATGTCAGTGAGCGTTCCGATTTCAGTTCCAGAGCGATTCGCCCAATGAGTCCTTGAAATTTAGTCGTTTTCAGCCAATTTTCTGGATTTTTGAAAGTTTAACTTTTTTTGTGAAAATATCCACTAAATGTTGGAATAATATGTGTGAGGGTACCCCAGGAGAGTTCCACATGTGTGTGGGTAGAACATATATCCCACGGGGGTAAAATTGAAAAAATTTTTTTTTTTGGACTTAGTCATTTTTCCGGCGTTTATCAGACTTTCAGATAGGGGAAATGTGAGTGAGCGTTCTGATTTCAGTTACAGAGCGTTTCGCCCAATGAGTCCTTGATATTTAGTCGTTTTCAGCCAATTTTCTGGATTTTTGAAAATTTCACTTTTTTGTGAAAATATCCACTAAATGAGGGAATAATATGTGTGAGGTTACCCCAGGAGAGTTCCAAATGTGTGTGGGTAGAATATATATCCCACGGGGGTAAAATTGAAAAAAGTTGAACATTTTGTTTTTTTTGGACTTAGTCATTTTTCCGGCGTTTATCAGACTTTCAGATAGGGGAAATGTCAGTGAGCATAGAAATTTCAGTTCCAGAGCGATTCGCCCAATGAGTCCTTCATATTTAGTCGTTTTCAGCCAATTTTCTGGATTTTTGAAAATTTCACTTTTTTGTGAAAATATCCACTAAATGAGGGAATAATATGTGTGAGGGTACCCCAATAGAGTTCCAAATGTGTGTAGGTAGAATATATATCCCACGGGGGTAAAATTGAAAAAAGTTGAAAAACATTTTTTTTTGGACTTAGTCATTTTTCCGGCGTTTATCAGACTTTCAGATAGGGGAAATGTCAGTGAGCATTCCGATTTCAGTTCCAGAGCGATTCGCCCAATGAGTCCTTGATATTTAGTCGTTTTCAGCCAATTTTCTGGATTTTTGAAAGTTTCACTTTTTTGTGAAAATATCCACTAAATGAGGGAATAATATGTGTGAGGGTACCACAGGAGAGTTCCAAATGTGTGTGGGTAGAATATATATCCCACGGGGCTAAAATTAAAAAAAAAGTTGAAAAAAAATTTTTTTTGGACTTAGTCATTTTTCTGGCGTTTATCAGACTTTCAGATAGGGGAAATGTCAGTGAGCGTTCCGATTTCAGTTCCAGAGCGTTTCACCCAATGAGTCCTTGATATTTAGTCGTTTTCAGCCAATTTTCTGGATTTTTGAAGATGTCACTTTTTTGTGAAAATATCCACTAAATGAGGGAATAATATGTGTGAGGGTACCCCAGGAGAGTTCCAAATGTGTGTGGGTAGAATATACATCCCACGGGGGTAAATTGAAAAAAGTTTTAAAAAAATTTTTTTTGGACTTAGTCATTTTTCCGGCGTTAATCAGACTTTCAGATAGGGGAAATGTCAGTGAGCATACCAATTTCAGTTCCAGAGCGATTCGCCCAATGAGTCCTTGATATTTAGTCGTTTTCAGACAATTTTCTGGATTTTTGAAAATTTCACTTTTTTGTGAAAATATCCACTAAATGAGGGAATAATATGTGTGAGGGTACCACAGGAGAGTTCCAAATGTGTGTGGGTAGAATATATATCCCACGGAGCTAAAATTAAAAAAAAAGTTGAAAAAAATTTTTTTTTGGACTTAGTCATTTTTCCGGCGTTTATCAGACTTTCAGATAGGGCAAATGTCAGTGAGCATTCCGATTTCAGTTCCAGAGCGATTCGCCCAATGAGTCCTTGATATTTAGTCTTTTTCAGACAATTTTCTGGATTTTTGAAAATTTCACTTTTTTGTGAAAATATCCACTAAATGAGGGAATAATATGTGTGAGGGTACCACAGGAGAGTTCCAAATGTGTGTGGGTAGAATATATATCCCACGGGTGTAAAATTGAAAAAAGTTGAAAAAAAATTTTTTTTGGACTTAGTCATTTTTCCGGCGTTTATCAAACTTTCAGATAGGGCAAATGTCAGTGAGCATTCCGATTTCAGTTCCAGAGCGATTCGCCCAATGAGTCCTTGATATTTAGTCGTTTTCAGACAATTTTCTGGATTTTTGAAAATTTCAGTTTTTTGTGAAAATATCCACTAAATGAGGGAATAATATGTGTGAGGGTACCCCAGGAGAGTTCCAAATGTGTGTAGGTAGAATATATATCCCACGGGTGTAAAATTGAAAAAAGTTGAAAAAAATTTCTTTTTGGACTTAGTCATTTTTCCGGCGTTTATCAGATTTTCAGATAGGGGAAATGTCAGTGAGCATAGAAATTTCAGTTCCAGAGCGATTCGCCCAATGAGTCCTTCATATTTAGTCGTTTTCAGCCAATTTTCTGGATTTTTGAAAATTTCACTTTTTTGTGAAAATATCCACTAAATGAGGGAATAATATGTGTGAGGGTACCCCAATAGAGTTCCAAATGTGTGTAGGTAGAATATATATCCCACGGGGGTAAAATTGAAAAAAGTTGAAAAACATTTTTTTTTGGACTTAGTCATTTTTCCGGCGTTTATCAGACTTTCAGATAGGGGAAATGTCAGTGAGCATTCCGATTTCAGTTCCAGAGCGATTCGCCCAATGAGTCCTTGATATTTAGTCGTTTTCAGCCAATTTTCTGGATTTTTGAAAGTTTCACTTTTTTGTGAAAATATCCACTAAATGTTGGAATAATATGTGTGAGGGTACCCCAGGAGAGTTCCAAATGTGTGTGGGTAGAACATATATCCCACGGGGGTAAAATTGAAAAAAGTTGAAAAAAAATTTTTTTTTGGACTTAGTCATTTTTCCGGCGTTTATCAGACTTTCAGATAGGGGAAATGTCAGTGAGCGTTCCGATTTCAGTTCCAGAGCGTTTCACCCAATGAGTCCTTGATATTTAGTCGTTTTCAGACAATTTTCTGGATTTTTGAAGATGTCACTTTTTTGTGAAAATATCCACTAAATGAGGGAATCATATGTGTGAGGGTACCCCAGGAGAGTTCCAAATGTGTGTGGGTAGAATATATATCCCACGGGGGTAAATTGAAAAAAGTTTTAAAAAAATTTTTTTTGGACTTAGTCATTTTTCCGGCGTTAATCAGACTTTCAGATAGGGGAAATGTCAGTGAGCATACCAATTTCAGTTCCAGAGCGATTCGCCCAATGAGTCCTTGATATTTAGTCGTTTTCAGACAATTTTCTGGATTTTTGAAAATTTCACTTTTTTGTGAAAATATCCACTAAATGAGGGAATAATATGTGTGAGGGTACCACAGGAGAGTTCCAAATGTGTGTGGGTAGAATATATATCCCACGGGGCTAAAATTAAAAAAAAAGTTGAAAAAAAATTTTTTTTGGACTTAGTCATTTTTCTGGCGTTTATCAGACTTTCAGATAGGGGAAATGTCAGTGAGCGTTCCGATTTCAGTTCCAGAGCGTTTCACCCAATGAGTCCTTGATATTTAGTCGTTTTCAGCCAATTTTCTGGATTTTTGAAGATGTCACTTTTTTGTGAAAATATCCACTTAATGAGGGAATAATATGTGTGAGGGTACCCCAGGAGAGTTCCAAATGTGTGTGGGTAGAATATACATCCCACGGGGGTAAATTGAAAAAAGTTTTAAAAAAATTTTTTTTGGACTTAGTCATTTTTCCGGCGTTAATCAGACTTTCAGATAGGGGAAATGTCAGTGAGCATACCAATTTCAGTTCCAGAGCGATTCGCCCAATGAGTCCTTGATATTTAGTCGTTTTCAGACAATTTTCTGGATTTTTGAAAATTTCACTTTTTTGTGAAAATATCCACTAAATGAGGGAATAATATGTGTGAGGGTACCACAGGAGAGTTCCAAATGTGTGTGGGTAGAATATATATCCCACGGAGCTAAAATTAAAAAAAAAGTTGAAAAAAATTTTTTTTTGGACTTAGTCATTTTTCCGGCGTTTATCAGACTTTCAGATAGGGCAAATGTCAGTGAGCATTCCGATTTCAGTTCCAGAGCGATTCGCCCAATGAGTCCTTGATATTTAGTCTTTTTCAGACAATTTTCTGGATTTTTGAAAATTTCACTTTTTTGTGAAAATATCCACTAAATGAGGGAATAATATGTGTGAGGGTACCACAGGAGAGTTCCAAATGTGTGTGGGTAGAATATATATCCCACGGGTGTAAAATTGAAAAAAGTTGAAAAAAAATTTTTTTTGGACTTAGTCATTTTTCCGGCGTTTATCAAACTTTCAGATAGGGCAAATGTCAGTGAGCATTCCGATTTCAGTTCCAGAGCGATTCGCCCAATGAGTCCTTGATATTTAGTCGTTTTCAGACAATTTTCTGGATTTTTGAAAATTTCAGTTTTTTGTGAAAATATCCACTAAATGAGGGAATAATATGTGTGAGGGTACCCCAGGAGAGTTCCAAATGTGTGTGGGTAGAACATATATCCCACGGGGGTAAAATTGAAAAAAGTTGAAAAAAAATTTTTTTTTGGACTTAGTCATTTTTCCGGCGTTTATCAGACTTTCAGATAGGGGAAATGTCAGTGAGCGTTCCGATTTCAGTTCCAGAGCGTTTCACCCAATGAGTCCTTGATATTTAGTCGTTTTCAGACAATTTTCTGGATTTTTGAAGATGTCACTTTTTTGTGAAAATATCCACTAAATGAGGGAATCATATGTGTGAGGGTACCCCAGGAGAGTTCCAAATGTGTGTGGGTAGAATATATATCCCACGGGGGTAAATTGAAAAAAGTTTTAAAAAAATTTTTTTTGGACTTAGTCATTTTTCCGGCGTTAATCAGACTTTCAGATAGGGGAAATGTCAGTGAGCATACCAATTTCAGTTCCAGAGCGATTCGCCCAATGAGTCCTTGATATTTAGTCGTTTTCAGACAATTTTCTGGATTTTTGAAAATTTCACTTTTTTGTGAAAATATCCACTAAATGAGGGAATAATATGTGTGAGGGTACCACAGGAGAGTTCCAAATGTGTGTGGGTAGAATATATATCCCACGGGGCTAAAATTAAAAAAAAAGTTGAAAAAAAATTTTTTTTGGACTTAGTCATTTTTCTGGCGTTTATCAGACTTTCAGATAGGGGAAATGTCAGTGAGCGTTCCGATTTCAGTTCCAGAGCGTTTCACCCAATGAGTCCTTGATATTTAGTCGTTTTCAGCCAATTTTCTGGATTTTTGAAGATGTCACTTTTTTGTGAAAATATCCACTTAATGAGGGAATAATATGTGTGAGGGTACCCCAGGAGAGTTCCAAATGTGTGTGGGTAGAATATACATCCCACGGGGGTAAATTGAAAAAAGTTTTAAAAAAATTTTTTTTGGACTTAGTCATTTTTCCGGCGTTAATCAGACTTTCAGATAGGGGAAATGTCAGTGAGCATACCAATTTCAGTTCCAGAGCGATTCGCCCAATGAGTCCTTGATATTTAGTCGTTTTCAGACAATTTTCTGGATTTTTGAAAATTTCACTTTTTTGTGAAAATATCCACTAAATGAGGGAATAATATGTGTGAGGGTACCACAGGAGAGTTCCAAATGTGTGTGGGTAGAATATATATCCCACGGAGCTAAAATTAAAAAAAAAGTTGAAAAAAATTTTTTTTTGGACTTAGTCATTTTTCCGGCGTTTATCAGACTTTCAGATAGGGCAAATGTCAGTGAGCATTCCGATTTCAGTTCCAGAGCGATTCGCCCAATGAGTCCTTGATATTTAGTCTTTTTCAGACAATTTTCTGGATTTTTGAAAATTTCACTTTTTTGTGAAAATATCCACTAAATGAGGGAATAATATGTGTGAGGGTACCACAGGAGAGTTCCAAATGTGTGTGGGTAGAATATATATCCCACGGGTGTAAAATTGAAAAAAGTTGAAAAAAAATTTTTTTTGGACTTAGTCATTTTTCCGGCGTTTATCAAACTTTCAGATAGGGCAAATGTCAGTGAGCATTCCGATTTCAGTTCCAGAGCGATTCGCCCAATGAGTCCTTGATATTTAGTCGTTTTCAGACAATTTTCTGGATTTTTGAAAATTTCAGTTTTTTGTGAAAATATCCACTAAATGAGGGAATAATATGTGTGAGGGTACCCCAGGAGAGTTCCAAATGTGTGTAGGTAGAATATATATCCCACGGGTGTAAAATTGAAAAAAGTTGAAAAAAATTTCTTTTTGGACTTAGTCATTTTTCCGGCGTTTATCAGATTTTCAGATAGGGGAAATGTCAGTGAGCATTCCAATTTCAGTTCCAGAGCGATTCGCCCAATGAGTCCTTGATATTTAGTCGTTTTAGGAGAATTTTCTGGATTTTTGAAAATTTCACTTTTTTGTGAAAATATCCACTAAATGAGGGAATAATATGTGTGAGGGTACCACAGGAGAGTTCCAAATGTGTGTGGGTAGAATATATATCCCACGGGGCTAAAATTAAAAAAAAAGTTGAAAAAAAATTTTTTTTGGACTTAGTCATTTTTCTGGCGTTTATCAGACTTTCAGATAGGGGAAATGTCAGTGAGCGTTCCGATTTCAGTTCCAGAGCGTTTCACCCAATGAGTCCTTGATATTTAGTCGTTTTCAGCCAATTTTCTGGATTTTTGAAGATGTCACTTTTTTGTGAAAATATCCACTAAATGAGGGAATAATATGTGTGAGGGTACCCCAGGAGAGTTCCAAATGTGTGTGGGTAGAATATACATCCCACGGGGGTAAATTGAAAAAAGTTTTAAAAAAATTTTTTTTGGACTTAGTCATTTTTCCGGCGTTAATCAGACTTTCAGATAGGGGAAATGTCAGTGAGCATACCAATTTCAGTTCCAGAGCGATTCGCCCAATGAGTCCTTGATATTTAGTCGTTTTCAGACAATTTTCTGGATTTTTGAAAATTTCACTTTTTTGTGAAAATATCCACTAAATGAGGGAATAATATGTGTGAGGGTACCACAGGAGAGTTCCAAATGTGTGTGGGTAGAATATATATCCCACGGAGCTAAAATTAAAAAAAAAGTTGAAAAAAATTTTTTTTTGGACTTAGTCATTTTTCCGGCGTTTATCAGACTTTCAGATAGGGCAAATGTCAGTGAGCATTCCGATTTCAGTTCCAGAGCGATTCGCCCAATGAGTCCTTGATATTTAGTCTTTTTCAGACAATTTTCTGGATTTTTGAAAATTTCACTTTTTTGTGAAAATATCCACTAAATGAGGGAATAATATGTGTGAGGGTACCACAGGAGAGTTCCAAATGTGTGTGGGTAGAATATATATCCCACGGGTGTAAAATTGAAAAAAGTTGAAAAAAAATTTTTTTTGGACTTAGTCATTTTTCCGGCGTTTATCAAACTTTCAGATAGGGCAAATGTCAGTGAGCATTCCGATTTCAGTTCCAGAGCGATTCGCCCAATGAGTCCTTGATATTTAGTCGTTTTCAGACAATTTTCTGGATTTTTGAAAATTTCAGTTTTTTGTGAAAATATCCACTAAATGAGGGAATAATATGTGTGAGGGTACCCCAGGAGAGTTCCAAATGTGTGTAGGTAGAATATATATCCCACGGGTGTAAAATTGAAAAAAGTTGAAAAAAATTTCTTTTTGGACTTAGTCATTTTTCCGGCGTTTATCAGATTTTCAGATAGGGGAAATGTCAGTGAGCATACCAATTTCAGTTCCAGAGCGATTCGCCCAATGAGTCCTTGATATTTAGTCGTTTTAGGAGAATTTTCTGGATTTTTGAAAATTTCACTTTTTTGTGAAAATATCCACTAAATGAGGGAATAATATGTGTGAGGGTACCACAGGAGAGTTCCAAATGTGTGTGGGTAGAATATATATCCCACGGGGCTAACATTAAAAAAAAAGTTGAAAAAAAATTTTTTTTGGTCTTAGTCATTTTTCCGGCGTTTATCAGACTTTCAGATAGGGCAAATGTCAGTGAGCATTCCGATTTCAGTTAAAGAGCGATTCGCCCAATGAGTCCTTGATATTTAGTCGTTTTCAGACAATTTTCTGGATTTTTGAAAATTTCAATTTTTTGTGAAAATATCCACTAAATGAGGGAATAATATGTGTGAGGGTACCCCAGGAGAGTTCCAAATGTGTGTAGGTAGAATATATATCCCACGGGGGTAAAATTGAAAAAAGTTTAAAAAATTTTTTTTTTGGACTTAGTCATTTTTCCGGCGTTTATCAGACTTTCAGATAGGGGAAATGTCAGTGAGCGTTCCGATTTCAGTTCCAGAGCGATTCGCCCAATGAGTCCTTGATATTTAGTCGTTTTCAGCCAATTTTCTGGATTTTTGAAAGTTTCACTTTTTTGTGAAAATATCCACTAAATGTTGGAATAATATGTGTGAGGGTACCCCAGGAGAGTTCCAAATGTGTGTGGGTAGAATATATATCCCACGGGGGTAAAATTGAAAAAAGTTTAAAATTTTTTTTTTTTTGGACTTAGTCATTTTTCCGGCGTTTATCAGACTTTCAGATAGGGGAAATGTCAGTGAGCATTCCGATTTCAGTTCCAGAGCGATTCGCCCAATGAGTCCTTAATATTTAGTCGTTTTCAGCCAATTTTCTGGATTTTTGAAAGTTTCACTTTTTGGTGAAAATATCCACTAAATGTTGGAATAATATGTGTGAGGGTACCCCAGGAGAGTTCCAAATGTGTGTGGGTAGAACATATATCCCACGAGGGTAAAATTGAAAAAAGTTGAAAAAAAATTTTTTTTTGGACTTAGTCATTTTTCCGGCGTTTATCAGACTTTCAGATAGGGGAAGTGTCAGTGAGCATTCCGATTTCAGTTCCAGAGCGTTTCACCCAATGAGTCCTTGATATTTAGTCGTTTTCAGACAATTTTCTGGATTTTTGAAGATGTCACTTTTTTGTGAAAATATCCACTAAATGAGGGAATCATATGTGTGAGGGTACCCCAGGAGAGTTCCAAATGTGTGTGGGTAGAATATATATCCCACGGGGGTAAATTGAAAAAAGTTTAAAAAAAATTTTTTTTGGACTTAGTCATTTTTCCGGCGTTAATCAGACTTTCAGATAGGGGAAATGTCAGTGAGCATACCAATTTCAGTTCCAGAGCGATTCGCCCAATGAGTCCTTGATATTTAGTCGTTTTCAGACAATTTTCTGGATTTTTGAAAATTTCACTTTTTTGTGAAAATATCCACTAAATGAGGGAATAATATGTGTGAGGGTACCACAGGAGAGTTCCAAATGTGTGTGGGTAGAATATATATCCCACGGGGCTAAAATTAAAAAAAAAGTTGAAAAAAAATTTTTTTTGGACTTAGTCATTTTTCTGGCGTTTATCAGACTTTCAGATAGGGGAAATGTCAGTGAGCGTTCCGATTTCAGTTCCAGAGCGTTTCACCCAATGAGTCCTTGATATTTAGTCGTTTTCAGCCAATTTTCTGGATTTTTGAAGATGTCACTTTTTTGTGAAAATATCCACTAAATGAGGGAATCATATGTGTGAGGGTACCCCAGGAGAGTTCCAAATGTGTGTGGGTAGAATATACATCCCACGGGGGTAAATTGAAAAAAGTTTTAAAAAAATTTTTTTTGGACTTAGTCATTTTTCCGGCGTTAATCAGACTTTCAGATAGGGGAAATGTCAGTGAGCATACCAATTTCAGTTCCAGAGCGATTCGCCCAATGAGTCCTTGATATTTAGTCGTTTTCAGACAATTTTCTGGATTTTTGAAAATTTCACTTTTTTGTGAAAATATCCACTAAATGAGGGAATAATATGTGTGAGGGTACCACAGGAGAGTTCCAAATGTGTGTGGGTAGAATATATATCCCACGGAGCTAAAATTAAAAAAAAAGTTGAAAAAAAATTTTTTTTGGACTTAGTCATTTTTCCGGCGTTTATCAGACTTTCAGATAGGGCAAATGTCAGTGAGCATTCCGATTTCAGTTCCAGAGCGATTCGCCCAATGAGTCCTTGATATTTAGTCTTTTTCAGACAATTTTCTGGATTTTTGAAAATTTCACTTTTTTGTGAAAATATCCACTAAATGAGGGAATAATATGTGTGAGGGTACCACAGGAGAGTTCCAAATGTGTGTGGGTAGAATATATATCCCACGGGTGTAAAATTGAAAAAAGTTGAAAAAAAATTTTTTTTGGACTTAGTCATTTTTCCGGCGTTTATCAGATTTTCAGATAGGGGAAATGTCAGTGTGCATACCAATTTCAGTTCCAGAGCGATTCGCCCAATGAGTCCTTGATATTTAGTCGTTTTAGGACAATTTTCTGGATTTTTGAAAATTTCACTTTTTTGTGAAAATATCCACTAAATGAGGGAATAATATGTGTGAGGGTACCACAGGAGAGTTCCAAATGTGTGTGGGTAGAATATATATCCCACGGGGCTAACATTAAAAAAAAAGTTGAAAAAAAATTTTTTTTGGTCTTAGTCATTTTTCCGGCGTTTATCAGACTTTCAGATAGGGCAAATGTCAGTGAGCATTCCGATTTCAGTTCCAGAGCGATTCGCCCAATGAGTCCTTGATAATTAGTCGTTTTCAGACAATTTTCTGGATTTTTGAAAATTTCAGTTTTTTGTGAAAATATCCACTAAATGAGGGAATAATATGTGTGAGGGTACCCCAGGAGAGTTCCAAATGTGTGTAGGTAGAATATATATCCCACGGGGGTAAAATTGAAAAAAGTTTAAAAATTTTTTTTTTTGGACTTAGTCATTTTTCCGGCGTTTATCAGACTTTCAGATAGGGGAAATGTCAGTGAGCGTTCCGATTTCAGTTCCAGAGCGATTCGCCCAATGAGTCCTTGATATTTAGTCGTTTTCAGACAATTTTCTGGATTTTTGAAAATTTCAGTTTTTTGTGAAAATATCCACTAAATGAGGGAATAATATGTGTGAGGGTACCCCAGGAGAGTTCCAAATGTGTGTAGGTAGAATATATATCCCACGGGTGTAAAATTGAAAAAAGTTGAAAAAAATTTCTTTTTGGACTTAGTCATTTTTCCGGCGTTTATCAGATTTTCAGATAGGGGAAATGTCAGTGAGCATACCAATTTCAGTTCCAGAGCGATTCGCCCAATGAGTCCTTGATATTTAGTCGTTTTAGGACAATTTTCTGGATTTTTGAAAATTTCACTTTTTTGTGAAAATATCCACTAAATGAGGGAATAATATGTGTGAGGGTACCACAGGAGAGTTCCAAATGTGTGTGGGTAGAATATATATCCCACGGGGCTAACATTAAAAAAAAAGTTGAAAAAAAATTTTTTTTGGTCTTAGTCATTTTTCCGGCGTTTATCAGACTTTCAGATAGGGCAAATGTCAGTGAGCATTCCGATTTCAGTTAAAGAGCGATTCGCCCAATGAGTCCTTGATATTTAGTCGTTTTCAGACAATTTTCTGGATTTTTGAAAATTTCAATTTTTTGTGAAAATATCCACTAAATGAGGGAATAATATGTGTGAGGGTACCCCAGGAGAGTTCCAAATGTGTGCAGGTAGAATATATATCCCACGGGGGTAAAATTGAAAAAAGTTAAAAAATTTTTTTTTTTGGACTTAGTCATTTTTCCGGCGTTTATCAGACTTTCAGATAGGGGAAATGTCAGTGAGCGTTCCGATTTCAGTTCCAGAGCGATTCGCCCAATGAGTCCTTGATATTTAGTCGTTTTCAGCCAATTTTCTGGATTTTTGAAAATGTCACTTTTTTGTGAAAATATCCACTAAATGAGGGAATAATATGTGTGAGGGTACCCCAGGAGAGTTCCAAATGTGTGTGGGTAGAATATATATCCCACGGGGGTAAATTGAAAAAAGTTGAAAAAAAATTTTTTTTGGACTTAGTCATTTTTCCGGCGTTTATCAGACTTTCAGATAGGGGAAATGTCAGTGAGCATTCTGATTTCAGTTCCAGAGCGATTCGACCAATGAGTCCTTGATATTTAGTCGTTTTCAGCCAATTTTCTGGATTTTAGAAAATTTCACTTTTTTGTGAAAATATCCACTAAATGACGGAATAATATGTGTGAGGGTACCACAGGAGAGTTCCAAATGTGTGTGGGTAGAATATATATCCCACGGGGGTAAAATTGAAAAAAGTTGAACATTTTGTTTTTTTTGGACTTAGTCATTTTTCCGGCGTTTATCAGACTTTCAGATAGGGGAAATTTCAGTGAGCGTTCTGATTTCAGTTCCAGAGCGATTCGACCAATGAGTCCTTGATATTTAGTCGTTTTCAGCCAATTTTCTGGATTTTTGAAAATTTCACTTTTTTGTGAAAATATCCACTAAATGAGGGAATAATATGTGTGAGGGTACCCCAGGAGAGTTCCAAATGTGTGTAGGTAGAATATATATCCCACGGGGGTAAAATTGAAAAAAGTTGAAAAAAATTTATTTTTGGACTTAGTCATTTTTCCGGCGTTTATCAGACTTTCAGATAGGGGAAATGTCAGTGAGGGTTCGGATTTCAGTTCCAGAGCGATTCGCCCAATGTGTCCTTGATATTTAGTCGTTTTCAGCCAATATTTTGGATTTTTGAAAATTTCACTTTTTTGTGAAAATATCCACTAAATGAGGGAATAATATGTGTGAGGGTACCACAGGAGAGTTCCAAACGTGTGTGGGTAGAATATATATCCCACGGGGGTAAAATTGAAAAAAGTTGAAAAATTTTTTTTTTGGACTTAGTCATTTTTCCGGCGTTTATCAGACCTTCACATAGGGGAAATGTCAGTGAGCGTTCTGATTTCAGTTCCAGAGCGATTCGACCAATGAGTCCTTGATATTTAGTCGTTTTCAGTCAATTTCCTGGATTTTTGAAAGTTTCACTTTTTTGTGAAAATATCCACTAAATGTGGGAATAATATGTGTGAGGGTACCCCAGGAGAGTTCCAAATGTGTGTAGGTAGAATATATATCCCACGGGGGTAAAATTGAAAAAAGTTGAAAAAAAATTTTTTTTTGGACTTAGTCATTTTTCCGGCGTTTATCAGACTTTCAGATAGGGGAAATGTCAGTGAGCGTTCTGATTTCAGTTACAGAGCGTGCCGCCCATTGAGTCCTTGATATTTAGTCGAATTCAGCCAATTTTCTGGATTTTTGAAAATGTCACTTTTTTGTGAAAATATTCACTAAATGAGGGAATAATATGTGTGAGGGTACCACAGGAGAGTTCCAAATGTGTGTGGCTAGAATATATATCCCACGGGGGTAAATTGAGAAAAATTTAAAAAAAAATTATTTTGGACTTAGTCATTTTTCCGGCGTTTATCAGATTTTCTGATAGGGGAAATGTCAGTGAGCATACCAATTTCAGTTCCACAGCGATTCGCCCAATGAGTCCTTGATATTTAGTCGTTTTCAGCCAATTTTCTGGATTTTTGAAAATTTCACTTTTTTGTGAAAATATCCACTAAATGAGGGAATAATATGTGTGAGGGTACCCCAGGAGAGTTCCAAATGTGTGTAGGTAGAATATATATCCCACGGGGGTAAAATTGAAAAAAGTTGAAAAATATTTTTTTTTGGACTTAGTCATTTTTCCGGCGTTTATCAGACTTTCAGATAGGGGAAATGTCAGTGAGCATTCCGATTTCAGTTCCAGAGCGTTTCACCCAATGAGTCCTTGATATTTAGTCGTTTTCAGCCAATTTTCTGGATTTTTGAAGATGTCACTTTTTTGTGAAAATATCCACTAAATGAGGGAATCATATGTGTGAGGGTACCACAGGAGAGTTCCAAATGTGTGTGGGTAGAATATATATCCCACGGGGGTAAAATTGAAAAAAGTTTAAAATTTTTTTTTTTTTTGACTTAGTCATTTTTCCGGCGTTTATCAGACTTTCAGATAGGGGAAATGTCAGTGAGCGTTCTGACTTCAGTTACAGAGCGTTTCGCCCAATGAGTCCTTGATATTTAGTCGTTTTCAGCCAATTTTCTGGATTTTTGAAAATGTCTCTTTTTTGTGAAAATATCCACTAAATGAGGGAATAATATGTGTGAGGGTACCCCAGGAGAGTTCCAAATGTGTGTGGGTAGAATATATATCCCACGGGGGTAAATTGAGAAAAGTTTTAAAAAAAATTATTTTGGACTTAGTCATTTTTCCGGCGTTTATCAGACTTTCAGATAGGGGAAATGTCAGTGAGCATAGAAATTTCAGTTCCAGAGCGATTCGCCCAATGAGTCCTTGATATTTAGTCGTTTTCAGCCAATTTTCTGGATTTTTGAAAATTTCACTTTTTTGTGAAAATATCCACTAAATGAGGGAATAATATGTGTGAGGGTACCACAGGAGAGTTCCAAATGTGTGTGGGTAGAATATATATCCCACGGGGCTAAAATTAAAAAAAAAGTTGAAAAAAATTTTTTTTGGACTTAGTCATTTTTCCGGCGTTTATCAGACTTTCAGATAGGGGAAATGTCAGTGAGCGTTCTGATTTCAGTTCCAGAGCGATTCGACCAATGAGTCCTTGATATTTAGTCGTTTTCAGCCAATTTTCTGGATTTTTGAAAATTTCACTTTTTTGTGAAAATATCCACTAAATGAGGGAATAATATGTGTGAGGGTACCCCAGGAGAGTTCCAAATGTGTGTAGGTAGAATATATATCCCACGGGGGTAAAATTGAAAAAAGTTGAAAAAAATTTATTTTTGGACTTAGTCATTTTTCCGGCGTTTATCAGACTTTCAGATAGGGGAAATGTCAGTGAGGGTTCGGATTTCAGTTCCAGAGCGATTCGCCCAATGTGTCCTTGATATTTAGTCGTTTTCAGCCAATATTTTGGATTTTTGAAAATTTCACTTTTTTGTGAAAATATCCACTAAATGAGGGAATAATATGTGTGAGGGTACCACAGGAGAGTTCCAAACGTGTGTGGGTAGAATATATATCCCACGGGGGTAAAATTGAAAAAAGTTGAAAAATTTTTTTTTTGGACTTAGTCATTTTTCCGGCGTTTATCAGACCTTCACATAGGGGAAATGTCAGTGAGCGTTCTGATTTCAGTTCCAGAGCGATTCGACCAATGAGTCCTTGATATTTAGTCGTTTTCAGTCAATTTCCTGGATTTTTGAAAGTTTCACTTTTTTGTGAAAATATCCACTAAATGTGGGAATAATATGTGTGAGGGTACCCCAGGAGAGTTCCAAATGTGTGTAGGTAGAATATATATCCCACGGGGGTAAAATTGAAAAAAGTTGAAAAAAAATTTTTTTTTGGACTTGGTCATTTTTCCGGCGTTTATCAGACTTTCAGATAGGGGAAATGTCAGTGAGCGTTCTGATTTCAGTTACAGAGCGTGTCGCCCATTGAGTCCTTGATATTTAGTCGAATTCAGCCAATTTTCTGGATTTTTGAAAATGTCACTTTTTTGTGAAAATATTCACTAAATGAGGGAATAATATGTGTGAGGGTACCACAGGAGAGTTCCAAATGTGTGTGGGTAGAATATATATCCCACGGGGGTAAATTGAGAAAAATTTAAAAAAAAATTATTTTGGACTTAGTCATTTTTCCGGCGTTTATCAGATTTTCTGATAGGGGAAATGTCAGTGAGCATACCAATTTCAGTACCACAGCGATTCGCCCAATGAGTCCTTGATATTTAGTCGTTTTCAGCCAATTTTCTGGATTTTTGAAAATTTCACTTTTTTGTGAAAATATCCACTAAATGAGGGAATAATATGTGTGAGGGTACCCCAGGAGAGTTCCAAATGTGTGTAGGTAGAATATATATCCCACGGGGGTAAAATTGAAAAAAGTTAAAAAATATTTTTTTTTTGGACTTAGTCATTTTTCCGGCGTTTATCAGACTTTCAGATAGGGGGAAATGTCAGTGAGGGTTCGGATTTCAGTTCCAGAGCGATTCGCCCAATGTGTCCTTGATATTTAGTCGTTTTCAGCCAATATTTTGGATTTTTGAAAATTTCACTTTTTTGTGAAAATATCCACTAAATGAGGGAATAATATGTGTGAGGGTACCACAGGAGAGTTCCAAATGTGTGTGGGTAGAATATATATCCCACGGGGGTAAAATTGAAAAAAGTTTAAAATTTTTTTTTTTTTTGACTTAGTCATTTTTCCGGCGTTTATCAGACTTTCAGATAGGGGAAATGTCAGTGAGCGTTCTGATTTCAGTTCCAGAGCGTTTCGCCCAATGAGTCCTTGATATTTAGTCGTTTTCAGCCAATTTTCTGGATTTTTGAAAATTTCACTTTTTTGTGAAAATATCCACTAAATGAGGGAATAATATGTGTGAGGGTACCCCAGGAGAGTTCCAAATGTGTGTAGGTAGAATATATATCCCACGGGGGTAAAATTGAAAAAAGTTGAAAAAAATTTATTTTTGGACTTAGTCATTTTTCCGGCGTTTATCAGACTTTCAGATAGGGGAAATGTCAGTGAGGGTTCGGATTTCAGTTCCAGAGCGATTCGCCCAATGTGTCCTTGATATTTAGTCGTTTTCAGCCAATATTTTGGATTTTTGAAAATTTCACTTTTTTGTGAAAATATCCACTAAATGAGGGAATAATATGTGTGAGGGTACCACAGGAGAGTTCCAAACGTGTGTGGGTAGAATATATATCCCACGGGGGTAAAATTGAAAAAAGTTGAAAAATTTTTTTTTTGGACTTAGTCATTTTTCCGGCGTTTATCAGACCTTCACATAGGGGAAATGTCAGTGAGCGTTCTGATTTCAGTTCCAGAGCGATTCGACCAATGAGTCCTTGATATTTAGTCGTTTTCAGCCAATTTTCTGGATTTTTGAAAATGTCTCTTTTTTGTGAAAATATCCACTAAATGAGGGAATAATATGTGTGAGGGTACCCCAGGAGAGTTCCAAATGTGTGTGGGTAGAATATATATCCCACGGGGGTAAATTGAGAAAAGTTTTAAAAAAAATTATTTTGGACTTAGTCATTTTTCCGGCGTTTATCAGACTTTCAGATAGGGGAAATGTCAGTGAGCATAGAAATTTCAGTTCCAGAGCGATTCGCCCAATGAGTCGTTGATATTTAGTCGTTTTCAGCCAATTTTCTGGATTTTTGAAAATTTCACTTTTTTGTGAAAATATCCACTAAATGAGGGAATAATATGTGTGAGGGTACCACAGGAGAGTTCCAAATGTGTGTGGGTAGAATATATATCCCACGGGGCTAAAATTAAAAAAAAAGTTGAAAAAAATTTTTTTTGGACTTAGTCATTTTTCCGGCGTTTATCAGACTTTCAGATAGGGGAAATGTCAGTGAGCATAGAAATTTCAGTTCCAGAGCGATTCGCCCAATGAGTCCTTGATATTTAGTCGTTTTCAGCCAATTTTCTGGATTTTTGAAAATTTCACTTTTTTGTGAAAATATCCACTAAATGAGGGAATAATATGTGTGAGGGTACCACAGGAGAGTTCCAAATGTGTGTGGGTAGAATATATATCCCACGGGGCTAAAATTAAAAAAAAAGTTGAAAAAAATTTTTTTTGGACTTAGTCATTTTTCCGGCGTTTATCAGACTTTCAGATAGGGGAAATGTCAGTGAGCGTTCCGATTTCAGTTCCAGAGCGTTTCACCCAATGAGTCCTTGATATTTAGTCGTTTTCAGCCAATTTTCTGGATTTTTGAAAATTTCACTTTTTTGTGAAAATATCCACTAAATGAGGGAATAATATGTGTGAGGGTACCCCAATAGAGTTCCAAATGTGTGTAGGTAGAATATATATCCCACGGGGGTAAAATTGAAAAAAGTTGAAAAAAATTTTTTTTTGGGACTTAGTCATTTTTCCGGCGTTTATCAGACTTTCAGATAGGGGAAATGTCAGTGAGCGTTCTGATTTCAGTTCCAGAGCGATTCGACCAATGAGTCCTTGATATTTAGTCGTTTTCAGCCAATTTTCTGGATTTTTGAAAATTTCACTTTTTTGTGAAAATATCCACTAAATGAGGGAATAATATGTGTGAGGGTACCACAGGAGAGTTCCAAATGTTTGTGGGTAGAATATATATCCCACGGGGCTAAAATAAAAAAAAAAGTTGAAAAAAATTTTTTTTTGGACTTAGTCATTTTTCCGGCGTTTATCAGACTTTCAGATAGGGGAAATGTCAGTGAGCGTTCCGATTTCAGTTCCAGAGCGTTTCACCCAATGAGTCCTTGATATTTAGTCGTTTTCAGCCAATATTCTGGATTTTTGAAAATTTCACTTTTTTGTGAAAATATCCACTAAATGAGGGAATAATATGTGTGAGGGTACCCCAATAGAGTTCCAAATGTGTGTAGGTAGAATATATATCCCACGGGGGTAAAATTGAAAAAAGTTGAAAAAAATTTTTTTTTGGGACTTAGTCATTTTTCCGGCGTTTATCAGACTTTCAGATAGGGGAAATGTCAGTGAGCGTTCTGATTTCAGTTCCAGAGCGATTCGACCAATGAGTCCTTGATATTTAGTCGTTTTCAGCCAATTTTTTGGATTTTTGAAAATTTCACTTTTTTGTGAAAATATCCACTAAATGAGGGAATAATATGTGTGAGGGTACCACAGGAGAGTTCCAAATGTTTGTGGGTAGAATATATATCCCACGGGGCTAAAATAAAAAAAAAAGTTGAAAAAAATTTTTTTTTGGACTTAGTCATTTTTCTGGCGTTTATCAGACTTTCAGATAGGGGAAATGTCAGTGAGCGTTCCGATTTCAGTTCCAGAGCGTTTCACCCAATGAGTCCTTGATATTTAGTCGTTTTCAGCCAATTTTCTGGATTTTTGAAGATGTCACTTTTTTGTGAAAATATCCACTAAATGAGGGAATCATATGTGTGAGGGTACCCCAGGAGAGTTCCAAATGTGTGTAGGTAGAATATATATCCCACGGGTGTAAAATTGAAAAAAGTTGAACATTTTGTTTTTTTTGGACTTAGTCATTTTTCCGGCGTTTATCAGACTTTCAGATAGGGGAAATGTCAGTGAGCGTTCTGATTTCAGTTCCAGAGCGATTCGACCAATGAGTCCTTGATATTTAGTCGTTTTCAGCCAATTTTCTGGATTTTTGAAAATTTCACTTTTTTGTGAAAATATCCACTAAATGAGGGAATAATATGTGTGAGGGTACCCCAGGAGAGTTCCAAATGTGTGTAGGTAGAATATATATCCCACGGGGGTAAAATTGAAAAAAGTTGAAAAAAAATTATTTTTGGACTTAGTCATTTTTCCGGCGTTTATCAGACTTTCAGATAGGGGAAATGTCAGTGAGGGTTCGGATTTCAGTTCCAGAGCGATTCGCCCAATGTGTCCTTGATATTTAGTCGTTTTCAGCCAATATTTTGGATTTTTGAAAATTTCACTTTTTTGTGAAAATATCCACTAAATGAGGGAATAACATGTGTGAGGGTACCACAGGAGAGTTCCAAATGTGTGTGGGTAGAATATATATCCCACGGGGGTAAAATTGAAAAAAGTTTAAAATTTTTTTTTTTTTGGACTTAGTCATTTTTCCGGCGTTTATCAGACTTTCAGATAGGGGAAATGTCAGTGAGCGTTCCGATTTCAGTTCCAGAGCGATTCGCCCAATGAGTCCTTGATATTTAGTCGTTTTCAGCCAATTTTCTGGATTTTTGAAAATGTCACTTTTTTGTGAAAATATCCACTAAATGAGGGAATAATATGTGTGAGGGTACCCCAGGAGAGTTCCAAATGTGTGTGAGTAGAATATATATCCCACGGGGGTAAATTGAAAAAAGTTTTAAAAAAATTTTTTTTGGACTTAGTCATTTTTCCGGCGTTAATCAGACTTTCAGATAGGGGAAAAGTCAGTGAGCATACCAATTTCAGTTCCAGAGCGATTCGCCCAATGAGTCCTTGATATTTAGTCGTTTTCAGCCAATTTTCTAGATTTTTGAAAATTTCACTTTTTTGTGAAAATATCCACTAAATGAGGGAATAATATGTGTGAGGGTACCCCAGGAGAGTTCCAAATGTGTGTAGGTAGAATATATATCCCACGGGGGTAAAATTGAAAAAAGTTGAAAAACATTTTTTTTTGGACTTAGTCATTTTTCCGGCGTTTATCAGACTTTCAGATAGGGGAAATGTCAGTGAGCATAGAAATTTCAGTTCCAGAGCGATTCGCCCAATGAGTCCTTGATATTTAGTCGTTTTCAGCCAATTTTCTGGATTTTTGAAAATTTCACTTTTTTGTGAAAATATCCACTAAATGAGGGAATAATATGTGTGAGGGTACCACAGGAGAGTTCCAAATGTGTGTGGGTAGAATATATATCCCACGGGGCTAAAATAAAAAAAAAAGTTGAAAAAAAATTTTTTTTGGACTTAGTCATTTTTCCGGCGTTTATCAGACTTTCAGATAGGGCAAATGTCAGTGAGCATTCCGATTTCAGTTCCAGAGCGATTCGCCCAATGAGACCTTGATATTTAGTCGTTTTCAGCCAATTTTCTGGATTTTTGAAAATTTCAATTTTTTGTGAAAATATCCACTAAATGAGGGAAAAATATGTGTGAGGGTACCCCAGGAGAGTACCAAATGTGTGTGGGTAGAATATATATCCCACGGGTGTAAAATTGAAAAAAGTTGAAATTTTTTTTTTTTTGGACTTAGTCATTTTTCTGGCGTTTATCAGACTTTCAGATAGGGGAAATGTCAGTGAGCGTTCCGATTTCAGTTCCAGAGCGATTCGCCCAATGAGTCCTTGATATTTAGTCATTTTCAGCCAATTTTCTGGATTATTGAAAATTTCACTTTTTTGTGAAAATATCCACTAAATGAGGGAATAATATGTGTGAGGGTACCCCAGGAGAGTTCCAAATGTGTGTAGGTAGAATATATATCCCACGGTGGTAAAATTGAAAAAAGTTTAAAATTTTTTTTTTTTGGACTTAGTCATTTTTCCGGCGTTTATCAGACTTTCAGATAGGGGAAATGTCAGTGAGCGTTCTGATTTCAGTTCCAGAGCGATTCGACCAATGAGTCCTTGATATTTAGTCGTTTTCAGCCAATTTTCTGGATTTTTGAAAATTTCACTTTTTTGTGAAAATATCCACTAAATGAGGGAATAATATGTGTGAGGGTACCACAGGAGAGTTCCAAATGTTTGTGGGTAGAATATATATCCCACGGGGCTAAAATAAAAAAAAAAGTTGAAAAAAATTTTTTTTTGGACTTAGTCATTTTTCCGGCGTTTATCAGACTTTCAGATAGGGGAAATGTCAGTGAGCGTTCCGATTTCAGTTCCAGAGCGTTTCACCCAATGAGTCCTTGATATTTAGTCGTTTTCAGCCAATTTTCTGGATTTTTGAAGATGTCACTTTTTTGTGAAAATATCCACTAAATGAGGGAATCATATGTGTGAGGGTACCCCAGGAGAGTTCCAAATGTGTGTAGGTAGAATATATATCCCACGGGTGTAAAATTGAAAAAAGTTGAACATTTTGTTTTTTTTGGACTTAGTCATTTTTCCGGCGTTTATCAGACTTTCAGATAGGGGAAATGTCAGTGAGCGTTCTGATTTCAGTTCCAGAGCGATTCGACCAATGAGTCCTTGATATTTAGTCGTTTTCAGCCAATTTTCTGGATTTTTGAAAATTTCACTTTTTTGTGAAAATATCCACTAAATGAGGGAATAATATGTGTGAGGGTACCCCAGGAGAGTTCCAAATGTGTGTAGGTAGAATATATATCCCACGGGGGTAAAATTGAAAAAAGTTTAAAATTTTTTTTTTTTTGGACTTAGTCATTTTTCCGGCGTTTATCAGATTTTCAGATAGGGGAAATGTCAGTGAGGGTTCGGATTTCAGTTCCAGAGCGATTCGCCCAATGTGTCCTTGATATTTAGTCGTTTTCAGCCAATATTTTGGATTTTTGAAAATTTCACTTTTTTGTGAAAATATCCACTAAATGAGGGAATAATATGTGTGAGCGTACCCCAGGAGAGTTCCAAATGTGTGTGGGTAGAATATATATCCCACGGGGGTAAAATTGAAAAAAGTTGAACATTTTGTTTTTTTTGGACTTAGTCATTTTTCCGGCGTTTATCAGACTTTCAGATAGGGGAAATGTCAGTGAGCGTTCTGATTTCAGTTCCAGAGCGATTCGCCCAATGTGTTCTTGATATTTAGTCGTTTTCAGCCAATATTTTGGATTTTTGAAAATTTCACTTTTTTGTGAAAATATCCACTAAATGAGGGAATAATATGTGTGAGGGTACCACAGGAGAGTTCCAAATGTGTGTGGGTAGAATATATATCCCACGGGGGTAAATTGAAAAAAGTTTTAAAAAAATTTTTTTTGGACTTAGTCATTTTTCCGGCGTTAATCAGACTTTCAGATAGGGGAAATGTCAGTGAGCATTCCGATTTCAGTTCCAGAGCGATTCGCCCAATGAGTCCTTGATATTTAGTCGTTTTCAGCCAATTTTCTGGATTTTTGAAAGTTTCACTTTTTTGTGAAAATATCCACTAAATGTTGGAATAATATGTGTGAGGGTACCCCAGGAGAGTTCCAAATGTGTGTGGGTAGAATATATATCCCACGGGGGTAAAATTGAAAAAAGTTGAAAAAAATTTTTTTTTTTGGACTTAGTCATTTTTCCGGCGTTTATCAGACTTTCAGATAGGGCAAATGTCAGTGAGCATTCCGATTTCAGTTCCAGAGCGATTCGCCCAATGAGTCCTTGATATTTAGTCGTTTTCAGACAATTTTCTGGATTTTTGAAAATTTCAATTTTTTGTGAAAATATCCACTAAATGAGGGAATAATATGTGTGAGGGTACCCCAGGAGAGTTCCAAATGTGTGTGGGTAGAATATATATCCCACGGGGGTAAAATTGAAAAAAGTTGAAATTTTTTTTTTTTTGGACTTAGTCATTTTTCCGGCGTTTATCAGAATTTCAGATAGGGGAAATGTCAGTGAGCATTTCAATTTCAGTTCCAGAGCGATTCGCCCAATGAGTCCTTGATATTTAGTCGTTTTCAGCCAATTTTCTGGATTTTTGAAAATTTCACTTTTTTGTGAAAATTTCCACTAAATGAGGGAATAATATCCACTAAATGAGGGAATAATATGTGTGAGGTTACCCCAGGAGAGTTCCAAATGTGTGTGGGTAGAATATATATCCCACGGGGGTAAAATTGAAAAAAGTTTAACATTTTGTTTTTTTTGGACTTAGTCATTTTTCCGGCGTTAATCAGACTTTCAGATAGGGGAAATGTCAGTGAGCATACAAATTTCAGTTCCAGAGCGATTCGCCCAATGAGTCCTTGATATTTAGTCGTTTTCAGCCAATTTTCTGGATTTTTGAAAATTTCACTTTTTTGTGAAAATATCCACTAAATGAGGGAATAATATGTGTGAGGGTACCACAGGAGAGTTCCAAATGTGTGTGGGTAGAATATATATCCCACGGGGGTAAATTGAAAAAAGTTTAAAAAATATTTTTTTGGGACTTAGTCATTTTTCCGGCGTTTATCAGACTTTCAGATAGGGCAAATGTCAGTGAGCGTTCTAATTTCAGTTACAGAGCGTTTCGCCCAATGAGTCCTTGATATTTAGTCGTTTTCAGCCAATTTTCTGGATTTTTGAAAATGTCACTTTTTTGTGAAAATATCCACTAAATGAGGGAATAATATGTGTGAGGGTACCCCAGGAGAGTTCCAAATGTGTGTAGGTAGAATATATATCCCACGGGTGTAAAATTGAAAAAAGTTGAAAAAAATTTCTTTTTGGACTTAGTCATTTTTCCGGCGTTTATCAGATTTTCAGATAGGGGAAATGTCAGTGAGGGTTCGGATTTCAGTTCCAGAGCGATTCGCCCAATGTGTCCTTGATATTTAGTCGTTTTCAGCCAATATTTTGGATTTTTGAAAATTTCACTTTTTTGTGAAAATATCCACTAAATGAGGGAATAATATGTGTGAGGGTACCACAGGAGAGTTCCAAATGTGTGTGGGTAGAATATATATCCCACGGGGGTAAAATTGAAAAAAGTTTTAAATTTTTTTTTTTTTGGACTTAGTCATTTTTCTGGCGTTTATCAGACTTTCAGATAGGGGAAATGTCAGTGAGCGTTCCGATTTCAGTTCCAGAGCGATTCGCCCAAAGAGTCCTTGATATTTAGTCATTTTCAGCCACTTTTCTGGATTATTGAAAATTTCACTTTTTTGTGAAAATATCCACTAAATGAGGGAATAATATGTGTGAGGGTACCACACTAGAGTTCCAAATGTGTGTGGGTAGAATATATATCCCACGGGTGTAAAATTGAAAAAAGTTGAAATTTTTTTTTTTTTGGACTTAGTCATTTTTCCGGCGTTTATCAGAATTTCAGATAGGGGAAATGTCAGTGAGCATTTCAATTTCAGTTCCAGAGCGATTCGCCCAATGAGTCCTTGATATTTAGTCGTTTTCAGCCAATTTTCTGGATTTTTGAAAATTTCACTTTTTTGTGAAAATTTCCACTAAATGAGGGAATAATATCCACTAAATGAGGGAATAATATGTGTGAGGTTACCCCAGGAGAGTTCCAAATGTGTGTGGGTAGAATATATATCCCACGGGGGTAAAATTGAAAAAAGTTTAACATTTTGTTTTTTTTGGACTTAGTCATTTTTCCGGCGTTAATCAGACTTTCAGATAGGGGAAATGTCAGTGAGCATACAAATTTCAGTTCCAGAGCGATTCGCCCAATGAGTCCTTGATATTTAGTCGTTTTCAGCCAATTTTCTGGATTTTTGAAAATTTCACTTTTTTGTGAAAATATCCACTAAATGAGGGAATAATATGTGTGAGGGTACCACAGGAGAGTTCCAAATGTGTGTGGGTAGAATATATATCCCACGGGGGTAAATTGAAAAAAGTTTAAAAAAAATTTTTTTGGGACTTAGTCATTTTTCCGGCGTTTATCAGACTTTCAGATAGGGCAAATGTCAGTGAGCGTTCTAATTTCAGTTACAGAGCGTTTCGCCCAATGAGTCCTTGATATTTAGTCGTTTTCAGCCAATTTTCTGGATTTTTGAAAATGTCACTTTTTTGTGAAAATATCCACTAAATGAGGGAATAATATGTGTGAGGGTACCCCAGGAGAGTTCCAAATGTGTGTAGGTAGAATATATATCCCACGGGTGTAAAATTGAAAAAAGTTGAAAAAAATTTCTTTTTGGACTTAGTCATTTTTCCGGCGTTTATCAGATTTTCAGATAGGGGAAATGTCAGTGAGGGTTCGGATTTCAGTTCCAGAGCGATTCGCCCAATGTGTCCTTGATATTTAGTCGTTTTCAGCCAATATTTTGGATTTTTGAAAATTTCACTTTTTTGTGAAAATATCCACTAAATGAGGGAATAATATGTGTGAGGGTACCACAGGAGAGTTCCAAATGTGTGTGGGTAGAATATATATCCCACGGGGGTAAAATTGAAAAAAGTTTTAAATTTTTTTTTTTTTGGACTTAGTCATTTTTCTGGCGTTTATCAGACTTTCAGATAGGGGAAATGTCAGTGAGCGTTCCGATTTCAGTTCCAGAGCGATTCGCCCAAAGAGTCCTTGATATTTAGTCATTTTCAGCCACTTTTCTGGATTATTGAAAATTTCACTTTTTTGTGAAAATATCCACTAAATGAGGGAATAATATGTGTGAGGGTACCCTACTAGAGTTCCAAATGTGTGTGGGTAGAATATATATCCCACGGGTGTAAAATTGAAAAAAGTTGAAATTTTTTTTTTTTTGGACTTAGTCATTTTTCCGGCGTTTATCAGAATTTCAGATAGGGGAAATGTCAGTGAGCATTTCGATTTCAGTTCCAGAGCGATTCGCCCAATGAGTCCTTGATATTTAGTCGTTTTCAGCCAATTTTCTGGATTTTTGAAAATTTCACTTTTTTGTGAAAATATCCACTAAATGAGGGAATAATATGTGTGAGGTTACCCCAGGAGAGTTCCAAATGTGTGTAGGTAGAATATATATCCCACGGGGGTAAAATTGAAAAAAGTTTAACATTTTGTTTTTTTTGGACTTAGTCATTTTTCCGGCGTTTATCAGATTTTCTGATAGGGGAAATGTCAGTGAGCATACCAATTTCAGTTCCACAGCGATTCGCCCAATGAGTCCTTGATATTTAGTCGTTTTCAGCCAATTTTCTGGATTTTTGAAAATTTCACTTTTTTGTGAAAATATCCACTAAATGAGGGAATAATATGTGTGAGGGTACCCCAGGAGAGTTCCAAATGTGTGTGGGTAGAATATATATCCCACGGGGGTAAATTGAAAAAAGTTTAAAAAAAATTTTTTTTGGACTTAGTCATTTTTCCGGCGTTAATCAGACTTTCAGATAGGGGAAATGTCAGTGAGCATACAAATTTCAGTACCAGAGCGATTCGCCCAATGAGTCCTTGATATTTAGTCGTTTTCAGCCAATTTTCTGGATTTTTGAAAATTTCACTTTTTTGTGAAAATATCCACTAAATGAGGGAATAATATGTGTGAGGGTACCACAGGAGAGTTCCAAATGTGTGTGGGTAGAATATATATCCCAAGGGGCTAAAATTTTAAAAAAAGTTGAAAAAAAATTTTTTTTGGACTTAGTCATTTTTCCGGCGTTTATCAGACTTTCAGATAGGGAAAATGTCAGTGAGCGTTCTGATTTCAGTTACAGAGCGTTTCGCCCAATGAGTCCTTGATATTTAGTCGTTTTCAGCCAATTTTCTATATTTTTGAAAATATCTCTTTTTTGTGAAAATATCCACTAAATGAGGGAATAATATGTGTGAGGGTACCCCAGGAGAGTTCCAAATGTGTGTGGGTAGAATATATATCCCATGGGGGTAAATTGAGAAAAGTTTAAAAAAAAAAATTATTTTGGACTTAGTCATTTTTCCGGCGTTTATCAGATTTTCAGATAGGGGAAATGTCAGTGAGCATTCCGATTTCAGTTCCAGAGCGATTCGCCCAATGAGTCCTTGATATTTAGTCGTTTTCAGCCAATTTTCTGGATTTTTGAAAATTTCACTTTTTTGTGAAAATATCCACTAAATGAGGGAATAATATGTATGAGGTTACCCCAGGAGAGTTCCAAATGTGTGTGGGTAGAATATATATCCCACGGGGGTAAAATTGAAAAAAGTTTAACATTTTGTTTTTTTTGGACTTAGTCATTTTTCCAGCGTTTATCAGATTTTCTGATAGGGGAAATGTCAGTGAGCATACCAATTTCAGTTCCACAGCGATTCGCCCAATGAGTCCTTGATATTTAGTCGTTTTCAGCCAATTTTCTGGATTTTTGAAAATTTCACTTTTTTGTGAAAATATCCACTAAATGAGGGAATAATATGTGTGAGGGTACCCCAGGAGAGTTCCAAATGTGTGTGGGTAGAATATATATCCCACGGGGGTAAATTGAAAAAAGTTTAAAAAAATATTTTTTTGGACTTAGTCATTTTTCCGGCGTTAATCAGACTTTCAGATAGGGGAAATGTCAGTGAGCATACAAATTTCAGTTCCAGAGCGATTCGCCCAATGAGTCCTTGATATTTAGTCGTTTTCAGCCAATTTTCTGGATTTTTGAAAATTTCACTTTTTTGTGAAAATATCCACTAAATGAGGGAATAATATGTGTGAGGGTACCACAGGAGAGTTCCAAATGTGTGTGGGTAGAATATATATCCCACGGGGCTAAAATTTAAAAAAAAGTTGAAAAAAAATTTTTTTGGGACTTAGTCATTTTTCCGGCGTTTATCAGACTTTCAGATAGGGCAAATGTCAGTGAGCATTCCGATTTCAGTTCCAGAGCGATTCGCCCAATGTGTCCTTGATATTTAGTCATTTTCAGCCAATATTTTGGATTTTTGAAAATTTCACTTTTTTGTGAAAATATCCACTAATTGAGGGAATAATATGTGTGAGGTTACCCCAGGAGAGTTCCAAATGTGTGTGGGTAGAATATATATCCCACGGGGGTAAAATTGAAAAAAGTTTAACATTTTGTTTTTTTTGGACTTAGTCATTTTTCCGCCGTTTCTCCGATTTTCTGATATGGGAAATGTCAGTGAGCATACCAATTTCAGTTCCACAGCGATTCGCCCAATGAGTCCTTGATATTTAGTCGTTTTCAGCCAATTTTCTGGATTTTTGAAAATTTCACTTTTTTGTGAAAATATCCACTAAATGTTGGAATAATATGTGTGAGGGTACCCCAGGAGAGTTCCAAATGTGTGTGGGTAGAATATATATCCCACGGGGGTAAATTGAAAAAAGTTTAAAAAAAATTTTTTTTGGACTTAGTCATTTTTCCGGCGTTAATCAGACTTTCAGATAGGGGAAATGTCAGTGAGCATACAAATTTCAGTTCCAGAGCGATTCGCCCAATGAGTCCTTGATATTTAGTCGTTTTCAGCCAATTTTCTGGATTTTTGAAAATTTCACTTTTTTGTGAAAATATCCACTAAATGAGGGAATAATATGTGTGAGGGTACCCCAGGAGAGTTCCAAATGTGTGTGGGTAGAACATATATCCCACGGGGGTAAAATTGAAAAAAGTTGAAAAAATTTTTTTTTTTGGACTTAGTCATTTTTCCGGCGTTTATCAGACTTTCAGATAGGGGAAATGTCAGTGAGCGTTCTGATTTCAGTTACAGAGCGTTTCGCCCAATGAGTCCTTGATATTTAGTCGTTTTCAGCCAATTTTCTGGATTTTTGAAAATGTCACTTTTTTGTGAAAATATCCACTAAATGAGGGAATAATATGTGTTAGGTTACCCCAGGAGAGTTCCAAATGTGTGTGGGTAGAATATATATCCCACGGGGGTAAAATTGAAAAAAGTTGAACATTTTTTTTTTTTGGACTTAGTCATTTTTCCGGCGTTTATCAGACTTTCAGATAGGGGAAATGTCAGTGAGCGTTCTGATTTCAGTTCCAGAGCGATTCGCCCAATGAGTCCTTGATAGTCGTTTTCAGCCAATTTTCTGGATTTTTGAAAATTTCACTTTTTTGTGAAAATATCCACTAAATGAGGGAATAATATGTGTGAGGGTACCCCAGGAGAGTTCCAAATGTGTGTGGGTAGAATATATATCCCACGGGGGTAAATTGAAAAAAGTTTTAAAAAAATTTTTTTTGGACTTAGTCATTTTACCGGCGTTTATCAGACTTTCAGATAGGGGAAATGTCAGTGAGCATACTTATTTCATTTCCAGAGCGATTCGCCCAATGAGTCCTTGATATTTAGTCGTTTTCAGCCAATTTTCTGGATTTTTGAAAGTTTCACTTTTTTGTCAAAATATCCACTAAATGAGGGAATAATATGTGTGAGGGTACCCCAGGAGATTTCCAAATGTGTGTAGGTAGAATATATATCCCACAAGGGTAAAATTGAAAAAAGTTGAAAAAAAATTTTTTTTGGACTTATTCAGTTTTCCGGCGTTTATCAGACTTTCAGATAGGGGAAATGTCAGTGAGGGTTCGGATTTCAGTTCCAGAGCGATTCGCCCAATGAGTCTTTGATATTTAGTCGTTTTCAGCCAATATTTTGGATTTTTGAAAATTTCACTTTTTTGTGAAAATATCCACTAAATGAGGAAATAATATGTGTGAGGTTACTCCAGGAGAGTTCCAAATGTGTGTGGGTAGAATATATCTCCCACGGGGCTAAAATTGAAAAAAGTTTTAAAAAATTTTTTTTTGGACTTAGTCAATTTCCGGCGTTTATCAGACTTTCAGATAGGGGAAATGTCAGTGAGCGTTCCGATTTCAGTTCCAGAGCGTTTCACCCAATGAGTCCTTGATATTTAGTCGTTTTCAGCCAATTTTCTGGATTTTTGAAGATGTCACTTTTTTGTGAAAATATCCACTAAATGAGGGAATCATATGTGTGAGGGTACCCCAGGAGAGTTCCAAATGTGTGTAGGTAGAATATATATCCCACGGGTGTAAAATTGAAAAAAGTTGAACATTTTGTTTTTTTTGGACTTAGTCATTTTTCCGGCGTTTATCAGACTTTCAGATAGGGGAAATGTCAGTGAGCGTTCTGATTTCAGTTCCAGAGCGATTCGACCAATGAGTCCTTGATATTTAGTCGTTTTCAGCCAATTTTCTGGATTTTTGAAAATTTCACTTTTTTGTGAAAATATCCACTAAATGAGGGAATAATATGTGTGAGGGTACCCCAGGAGAGTTCCAAATGTGTGTAGGTAGAATATATATCCCACGGGGGTAAAATTGAAAAAAGTTTAAAATTTTTTTTTTTTTGGACTTAGTCATTTTTCCGGCGTTTATCAGATTTTCAGATAGGGGAAATGTCAGTGAGGGTTCGGATTTCAGTTCCAGAGCGATTCGCCCAATGTGTCCTTGATATTTAGTCGTTTTCAGCCAATATTTTGGATTTTTGAAAATTTCACTTTTTTGTGAAAATATCCACTAAATGAGGGAATAATATGTGTGAGCGTACCCCAGGAGAGTTCCAAATGTGTGTGGGTAGAATATATATCCCACGGGGGTAAAATTGAAAAAAGTTGAACATTTTGTTTTTTTTGGACTTAGTCATTTTTCCGGCGTTTATCAGACTTTCAGATAGGGGAAATGTCAGTGAGCGTTCTGATTTCAGTTCCAGAGCGATTCGCCCAATGTGTTCTTGATATTTAGTCGTTTTCAGCCAATATTTTGGATTTTTGAAAATTTCACTTTTTTGTGAAAATATCCACTAAATGAGGGAATAATATGTGTGAGGGTACCACAGGAGAGTTCCAAATGTGTGTGGGTAGAATATATATCCCACGGGGGTAAATTGAAAAAAGTTTTAAAAAAATTTTTTTTGGACTTAGTCATTTTTCCGGCGTTAATCAGACTTTCAGATAGGGGAAATGTCAGTGAGCATTCCGATTTCAGTTCCAGAGCGATTCGCCCAATGAGTCCTTGATATTTAGTCGTTTTCAGCCAATTTTCTGGATTTTTGAAAGTTTCACTTTTTTGTGAAAATATCCACTAAATGTTGGAATAATATGTGTGAGGGTACCCCAGGAGAGTTCCAAATGTGTGTGGGTAGAATATATATCCCACGGGGGTAAAATTGAAAAAAGTTGAAAAAAATTTTTTTTTTTGGACTTAGTCATTTTTCCGGCGTTTATCAGACTTTCAGATAGGGCAAATGTCAGTGAGCATTCCGATTTCAGTTCCAGAGCGATTCGCCCAATGAGTCCTTGATATTTAGTCGTTTTCAGACAATTTTCTGGATTTTTGAAAATTTCAATTTTTTGTGAAAATATCCACTAAATGAGGGAATAATATGTGTGAGGGTACCCCAGGAGAGTTCCAAATGTGTGTGGGTAGAATATATATCCCACGGGGGTAAAATTGAAAAAAGTTGAAATTTTTTTTTTTTTGGACTTAGTCATTTTTCCGGCGTTTATCAGAATTTCAGATAGGGGAAATGTCAGTGAGCATTTCAATTTCAGTTCCAGAGCGATTCGCCCAATGAGTCCTTGATATTTAGTCGTTTTCAGCCAATTTTCTGGATTTTTGAAAATTTCACTTTTTTGTGAAAATTTCCACTAAATGAGGGAATAATATCCACTAAATGAGGGAATAATATGTGTGAGGTTACCCCAGGAGAGTTCCAAATGTGTGTGGGTAGAATATATATCCCACGGGGGTAAAATTGAAAAAAGTTTAACATTTTGTTTTTTTTGGACTTAGTCATTTTTCCGGCGTTAATCAGACTTTCAGATAGGGGAAATGTCAGTGAGCATACAAATTTCAGTTCCAGAGCGATTCGCCCAATGAGTCCTTGATATTTAGTCGTTTTCAGCCAATTTTCTGGATTTTTGAAAATTTCACTTTTTTGTGAAAATATCCACTAAATGAGGGAATAATATGTGTGAGGGTACCACAGGAGAGTTCCAAATGTGTGTGGGTAGAATATATATCCCACGGGGGTAAATTGAAAAAAGTTTAAAAAAAATTTTTTTGGGACTTAGTCATTTTTCCGGCGTTTATCAGACTTTCAGATAGGGCAAATGTCAGTGAGCGTTCTAATTTCAGTTACAGAGCGTTTCGCCCAATGAGTCCTTGATATTTAGTCGTTTTCAGCCAATTTTCTGGATTTTTGAAAATGTCACTTTTTTGTGAAAATATCCACTAAATGAGGGAATAATATGTGTGAGGGTACCCCAGGAGAGTTCCAAATGTGTGTAGGTAGAATATATATCCCACGGGTGTAAAATTGAAAAAAGTTGAAAAAAATTTCTTTTTGGACTTAGTCATTTTTCCGGCGTTTATCAGATTTTCAGATAGGGGAAATGTCAGTGAGGGTTCGGATTTCAGTTCCAGAGCGATTCGCCCAATGTGTCCTTGATATTTAGTCGTTTTCAGCCAATATTTTGGATTTTTGAAAATTTCACTTTTTTGTGAAAATATCCACTAAATGAGGGAATAATATGTGTGAGGGTACCACAGGAGAGTTCCAAATGTGTGTGGGTAGAATATATATCCCACGGGGGTAAAATTGAAAAAAGTTTTAAATTTTTTTTTTTTTGGACTTAGTCATTTTTCTGGCGTTTATCAGACTTTCAGATAGGGGAAATGTCAGTGAGCGTTCCGATTTCAGTTCCAGAGCGATTCGCCCAAAGAGTCCTTGATATTTAGTCATTTTCAGCCACTTTTCTGGATTATTGAAAATTTCACTTTTTTGTGAAAATATCCACTAAATGAGGGAATAATATGTGTGAGGGTACCCCACTAGAGTTCCAAATGTGTGTGGGTAGAATATATATCCCACGGGTGTAAAATTGAAAAAAGTTGAAATTTTTTTTTTTTTGGACTTAGTCATTTTTCCGGCGTTTATCAGAATTTCAGATAGGGGAAATGTCAGTGAGCATTTCAATTTCAGTTCCAGAGCGATTCGCCCAATGAGTCCTTGATATTTAGTCGTTTTCAGCCAATTTTCTGGATTTTTGAAAATTTCACTTTTTTGTGAAAATTTCCACTAAATGAGGGAATAATATCCACTAAATGAGGGAATAATATGTGTGAGGTTACCCCAGGAGAGTTCCAAATGTGTGTGGGTAGAATATATATCCCACGGGGGTAAAATTGAAAAAAGTTTAACATTTTGTTTTTTTTGGACTTAGTCATTTTTCCGGCGTTAATCAGACTTTCAGATAGGGGAAATGTCAGTGAGCATACAAATTTCAGTTCCAGAGCGATTCGCCCAATGAGTCCTTGATATTTAGTCGTTTTCAGCCAATTTTCTGGATTTTTGAAAATTTCACTTTTTTGTGAAAATATCCACTAAATGAGGGAATAATATGTGTGAGGGTACCACAGGAGAGTTCCAAATGTGTGTGGGTAGAATATATATCCCACGGGGGTAAATTGAAAAAAGTTTAAAAAAAATTTTTTTGGGACTTAGTCATTTTTCCGGCGTTTATCAGACTTTCAGATAGGGCAAATGTCAGTGAGCGTTCTAATTTCAGTTACAGAGCGTTTCGCCCAATGAGTCCTTGATATTTAGTCGTTTTCAGCCAATTTTCTGGATTTTTGAAAATGTCACTTTTTTGTGAAAATATCCACTAAATGAGGGAATAATATGTGTGAGGGTACCCCAGGAGAGTTCCAAATGTGTGTAGGTAGAATATATATCCCACGGGTGTAAAATTGAAAAAAGTTGAAAAAAATTTCTTTTTGGACTTAGTCATTTTTCCGGCGTTTATCAGATTTTCAGATAGGGGAAATGTCAGTGAGGGTTCGGATTTCAGTTCCAGAGCGATTCGCCCAATGTGTCCTTGATATTTAGTCGTTTTCAGCCAATATTTTGGATTTTTGAAAATTTCACTTTTTTGTGAAAATATCCACTAAATGAGGGAATAATATGTGTGAGGGTACCACAGGAGAGTTCCAAATGTGTGTGGGTAGAATATATATCCCACGGGGGTAAAATTGAAAAAAGTTTTAAATTTTTTTTTTTTTGGACTTAGTCATTTTTCTGGCGTTTATCAGACTTTCAGATAGGGGAAATGTCAGTGAGCGTTCCGATTTCAGTTCCAGAGCGATTCGCCCAAAGAGTCCTTGATATTTAGTCATTTTCAGCCACTTTTCTGGATTATTGAAAATTTCACTTTTTTGTGAAAATATCCACTAAATGAGGGAATAATATGTGTGAGGGTACCCTACTAGAGTTCCAAATGTGTGTGGGTAGAATATATATCCCACGGGTGTAAAATTGAAAAAAGTTGAAATTTTTTTTTTTTTGGACTTAGTCATTTTTCCGGCGTTTATCAGAATTTCAGATAGGGGAAATGTCAGTGAGCATTTCGATTTCAGTTCCAGAGCGATTCGCCCAATGAGTCCTTGATATTTAGTCGTTTTCAGCCAATTTTCTGGATTTTTGAAAATTTCACTTTTTTGTGAAAATATCCACTAAATGAGGGAATAATATGTGTGAGGTTACCCCAGGAGAGTTCCAAATGTGTGTAGGTAGAATATATATCCCACGGGGGTAAAATTGAAAAAAGTTTAACATTTTGTTTTTTTTGGACTTAGTCATTTTTCCGGCGTTTATCAGATTTTCTGATAGGGGAAATGTCAGTGAGCATACCAATTTCAGTTCCACAGCGATTCGCCCAATGAGTCCTTGATATTTAGTCGTTTTCAGCCAATTTTCTGGATTTTTGAAAATTTCACTTTTTTGTGAAAATATCCACTAAATGAGGGAATAATATGTGTGAGGGTACCCCAGGAGAGTTCCAAATGTGTGTGGGTAGAATATATATCCCACGGGGGTAAATTGAAAAAAGTTTAAAAAAAATTTTTTTTGGACTTAGTCATTTTTCCGGCGTTAATCAGACTTTCAGATAGGGGAAATGTCAGTGAGCATACAAATTTCAGTACCAGAGCGATTCGCCCAATGAGTCCTTGATATTTAGTCGTTTTCAGCCAATTTTCTGGATTTTTGAAAATTTCACTTTTTTGTGAAAATATCCACTAAATGAGGGAATAATATGTGTGAGGGTACCACAGGAGAGTTCCAAATGTGTGTGGGTAGAATATATATCCCAAGGGGCTAAAATTTTAAAAAAAGTTGAAAAAAAATTTTTTTTGGACTTAGTCATTTTTCCGGCGTTTATCAGACTTTCAGATAGGGAAAATGTCAGTGAGCGTTCTGATTTCAGTTACAGAGCGTTTCGCCCAATGAGTCCTTGATATTTAGTCGTTTTCAGCCAATTTTCTATATTTTTGAAAATATCTCTTTTTTGTGAAAATATCCACTAAATGAGGGAATAATATGTGTGAGGGTACCCCAGGAGAGTTCCAAATGTGTGTGGGTAGAATATATATCCCATGGGGGTAAATTGAGAAAAGTTTAAAAAAAAAAATTATTTTGGACTTAGTCATTTTTCCGGCGTTTATCAGATTTTCAGATAGGGGAAATGTCAGTGAGCATTCCGATTTCAGTTCCAGAGCGATTCGCCCAATGAGTCCTTGATATTTAGTCGTTTTCAGCCAATTTTCTGGATTTTTGAAAATTTCACTTTTTTGTGAAAATATCCACTAAATGAGGGAATAATATGTATGAGGTTACCCCAGGAGAGTTCCAAATGTGTGTGGGTAGAATATATATCCCACGGGGGTAAAATTGAAAAAAGTTTAACATTTTGTTTTTTTTGGACTTAGTCATTTTTCCAGCGTTTATCAGATTTTCTGATAGGGGAAATGTCAGTGAGCATACCAATTTCAGTTCCACAGCGATTCGCCCAATGAGTCCTTGATATTTAGTCGTTTTCAGCCAATTTTCTGGATTTTTGAAAATTTCACTTTTTTGTGAAAATATCCACTAAATGAGGGAATAATATGTGTGAGGGTACCCCAGGAGAGTTCCAAATGTGTGTGGGTAGAATATATATCCCACGGGGGTAAATTGAAAAAAGTTTAAAAAAATATTTTTTTGGACTTAGTCATTTTTCCGGCGTTAATCAGACTTTCAGATAGGGGAAATGTCAGTGAGCATACAAATTTCAGTTCCAGAGCGATTCGCCCAATGAGTCCTTGATATTTAGTCGTTTTCAGCCAATTTTCTGGATTTTTGAAAATTTCACTTTTTTGTGAAAATATCCACTAAATGAGGGAATAATATGTGTGAGGGTACCACAGGAGAGTTCCAAATGTGTGTGGGTAGAATATATATCCCACGGGGCTAAAATTTAAAAAAAAGTTGAAAAAAAATTTTTTTGGGACTTAGTCATTTTTCCGGCGTTTATCAGACTTTCAGATAGGGCAAATGTCAGTGAGCATTCCGATTTCAGTTCCAGAGCGATTCGCCCAATGTGTCCTTGATATTTAGTCATTTTCAGCCAATATTTTGGATTTTTGAAAATTTCACTTTTTTGTGAAAATATCCACTAATTGAGGGAATAATATGTGTGAGGTTACCCCAGGAGAGTTCCAAATGTGTGTGGGTAGAATATATATCCCACGGGGGTAAAATTGAAAAAAGTTTAACATTTTGTTTTTTTTGGACTTAGTCATTTTTCCGCCGTTTCTCCGATTTTCTGATATGGGAAATGTCAGTGAGCATACCAATTTCAGTTCCACAGCGATTCGCCCAATGAGTCCTTGATATTTAGTCGTTTTCAGCCAATTTTCTGGATTTTTGAAAATTTCACTTTTTTGTGAAAATATCCACTAAATGTTGGAATAATATGTGTGAGGGTACCCCAGGAGAGTTCCAAATGTGTGTGGGTAGAATATATATCCCACGGGGGTAAATTGAAAAAAGTTTAAAAAAAATTTTTTTTGGACTTAGTCATTTTTCCGGCGTTAATCAGACTTTCAGATAGGGGAAATGTCAGTGAGCATACAAATTTCAGTTCCAGAGCGATTCGCCCAATGAGTCCTTGATATTTAGTCGTTTTCAGCCAATTTTCTGGATTTTTGAAAATTTCACTTTTTTGTGAAAATATCCACTAAATGAGGGAATAATATGTGTGAGGGTACCCCAGGAGAGTTCCAAATGTGTGTGGGTAGAACATATATCCCACGGGGGTAAAATTGAAAAAAGTTGAAAAAATTTTTTTTTTTGGACTTAGTCATTTTTCCGGCGTTTATCAGACTTTCAGATAGGGGAAATGTCAGTGAGCGTTCTGATTTCAGTTACAGAGCGTTTCGCCCAATGAGTCCTTGATATTTAGTCGTTTTCAGCCAATTTTCTGGATTTTTGAAAATGTCACTTTTTTGTGAAAATATCCACTAAATGAGGGAATAATATGTGTTAGGTTACCCCAGGAGAGTTCCAAATGTGTGTGGGTAGAATATATATCCCACGGGGGTAAAATTGAAAAAAGTTGAACATTTTTTTTTTTTGGACTTAGTCATTTTTCCGGCGTTTATCAGACTTTCAGATAGGGGAAATGTCAGTGAGCGTTCTGATTTCAGTTCCAGAGCGATTCGCCCAATGAGTCCTTGATAGTCGTTTTCAGCCAATTTTCTGGATTTTTGAAAATTTCACTTTTTTGTGAAAATATCCACTAAATGAGGGAATAATATGTGTGAGGGTACCCCAGGAGAGTTCCAAATGTGTGTGGGTAGAATATATATCCCACGGGGGTAAATTGAAAAAAGTTTTAAAAAAATTTTTTTTGGACTTAGTCATTTTACCGGCGTTTATCAGACTTTCAGATAGGGGAAATGTCAGTGAGCATACTTATTTCATTTCCAGAGCGATTCGCCCAATGAGTCCTTGATATTTAGTCGTTTTCAGCCAATTTTCTGGATTTTTGAAAGTTTCACTTTTTTGTCAAAATATCCACTAAATGAGGGAATAATATGTGTGAGGGTACCCCAGGAGATTTCCAAATGTGTGTAGGTAGAATATATATCCCACAAGGGTAAAATTGAAAAAAGTTGAAAAAAAATTTTTTTTGGACTTATTCAGTTTTCCGGCGTTTATCAGACTTTCAGATAGGGGAAATGTCAGTGAGGGTTCGGATTTCAGTTCCAGAGCGATTCGCCCAATGAGTCTTTGATATTTAGTCGTTTTCAGCCAATATTTTGGATTTTTGAAAATTTCACTTTTTTGTGAAAATATCCACTAAATGAGGAAATAATATGTGTGAGGTTACTCCAGGAGAGTTCCAAATGTGTGTGGGTAGAATATATCTCCCACGGGGCTAAAATTGAAAAAAGTTTTAAAAAATTTTTTTTTGGACTTAGTCAATTTCCGGCGTTTATCAGACTTTCAGATAGGCCAAATGTCAGTGAGCATTCCGATTTAAGTTCCACAGCGATTCGCCCAATGAGTCTTTGATATTTAGTAGTTTTCAGCCAATTTTCTGGATTTTTGAAAATTTCACTTTTTTGTGAAAATATCCACTAAATGAGGGAATAATATGTGTGAGGGTACCCCAGGAGAGTTCCAAATGTGTGTATTTAGAATATATATCCCATGGGGGTAAAATTGAAAAAAGTTGAAAAAAATTTTTTTTTGGACTTAGTCATTTTTCCGGCGTTTATTAGACTTTCAGATAGGGGAAATGTCAGTGAGGGTTCGGATTTCATTTCCAGAGTGATTCGCCCAATGAGTCTTTGATATTTAGTCGTTTTCAGCCAATATTTTGGATTTTGTAAAATGTCACTTTTTTGCGAAAATATCCACTAAATGAGGGAATAATATGTGTGAGGGTACCCCAGGAGAGTTCCAAATGTGTGTAGGTAGAATATATATCCCACAAGGGTAAAATTGAAAAAAGTTGAAAAAAAATTTTTTTTGGACTTATTCAGTTTTCCGGCGTTTATCAGACTTTCAGATAGGGGAAATGTCAGTGAGGGTTCGGATTTCAGTTCCAGAGCGATTCGCCCAATGAGTCTTTGATATTTAGTCGTTTTCAGCCAATATTTTGGATTTTTGAAAATTTCACTTTTTTGTGAAAATATCCACTAAATGAGGAAATAATATGTGTGAGGTTACTCCAGGAGAGTTCCAAATGTGTGTGGGTAGAATATATCTCCCACGGGGCTAAAATTGAAAAAAGTTTTAAAAAATTTTTTTTTGGACTTAGTCAATTTCCGGCGTTTATCAGACTTTCAGATAGGCCAAATGTCAGTGAGCATTCCGATTTAAGTTCCACAGCGATTCGCCCAATGAGTCTTTGATATTTAGTAGTTTTCAGCCAATTTTCTGGATTTTTGAAAATTTCACTTTTTTGTGAAAATATCCACTAAATGAGGGAATAATATGTGTGAGGGTACCCCAGGAGAGTTCCAAATGTGTGTATTTAGAATATATATCCCATGGGGGTAAAATTGAAAAAAGTTGAAAAAAATTTTTTTTTGGACTTAGTCATTTTTCCGGCGTTTATTAGACTTTCAGATAGGGGAAATGTCAGTGAGGGTTCGGATTTCATTTCCAGAGTGATTCGCCCAATGAGTCTTTGATATTTAGTCGTTTTCAGCCAATATTTTGGATTTTGTAAAATGTCACTTTTTTGCGAAAATATCCACTAAATGAGGGAATAATATGTGTGAGGGTACCCCAGGAGAGTTCCAAATGTGTGCGGGTTGAATATATATCCCACGGGGGTAAATTGAAAAAAGTTTTAAAAAAAATTTTTTTGGACTTAGTCATTTTTCCGGCGTTTATCAGACTTTCAGATAGGGGAAATGTCAGTGAGCATACCAATTTCAGTTCCAGAGCGATTCGCCCAATGAGTCCTTGATATTTAGTCGTTTTCAGCCAATTTTCTGGATTTTTGAAAATTTCACTTTTTTGTGAAAATATCCACTAAATGAGGGAATAATATGTGTGAGGGTACCCCAGGAGAGTTCCAAATGTCTGTAGGTAGAATATATATCCCACGGGGGTAAAGTTGAAAAAAGTTGAAAAACATTTTTTTTTGGACTTAGTCATTTTTCCGGCGTTTATCAGACTTTCAGATAGGAGAAATGTCAGTGAACATTCCGATTTCAATTCCAGAGCAATTCGCCCAATGAGTCCTTGATATTTAGTCGTTTTCAGCCAATTTTCTGGATTTTTGAAAATTTCACTTTTTTATGAAAATATCCACTAAATGAGGGAATAATATGTGTGAGGGTACCACAGAAGAGTTCCAAATGTCTGTGGGTAGAATATACAGTACAGACCAAAAGTTTGGACACACCTTCTCATTTAAAGATTTTTCTGTATTTTCATGACTATGAAAATTGTACATTCACACTGAAGGCATCAAAACTATAAATTAACACATGTGGAATTATATACTTAACAAAAAAGTGTGAAACTACTGAAAATATGTCTTATATTCTAGGTTCTTCAAAGTAGCCACCTTTTGCTTTGATGACTGCTTTGCACACTCTTGGCATTCTCTTGATGAGCTTCAAGAGGTAGTCACTGGAAATGGTCTTCCAACAATCTTGAAGGAGTTCCCAGAGATGCTTAGCACTTGTTGGCCCTTTTGCCTTCACTCTGCGGTCCAGCTCACCCCAAACCATCTCAATTGGGTTCAGGTCTGGTGACTGTGGAGGCCAGGTCATCTGGCGTAGCACCCCATCACTCTCCTTCTTGGTCAAATATCCCTTACACAGCCTGGAGGTGTGTTTGGGGTTATTGTCCTGCTGAAATATAAATGATGGTCCAACTAAACGCAAACCGGAAGGAATAGCATGCCGCTGCAAGATGCTGTGGTAGCCATGCTGATTCAGTATGCCTTCAATTTTGAATAAATCCCCAACAGTGTCACCAGCAAAGCACCCCCACACCATCACACCTCCTCCTCCATGTTTCACGGTGGGAACCAGGCATGTAGAGTCCATCCGTTCACCTTTTCTGTGTCGCACAAATACACGGTGGTTGGAACAAAAGATCTCAAATTTGGACTCATCAGACCAAAGCACAGATTTCCACTGGTCTAATGTCCATTTCTTGTGTTCTTTAGCCCAAACAAGTCTCTTCTGCTTGTTGCCTGTCCTTAGCAGTGGTTTCCTAGCAGCTATTTTACCATGAAGGCCTGCTGCACAAAGTCTCCTCTTAACAGTTGTTGTAGAGATGTGTCTGCTGCTAGAACTCTGTGTGGCATTGACCTAGTCTCTAATCTGAGCTGCTGTTAACCTGCAATTTCTGAGGCTGGTGACTTTGATAAACTTATCCTCAGAAGCAGAGTTGACTCTTGGTCTTCCTTTCCTGGGGCGGTCCTCATGTGATCCAGTTTCTTTGTAGCGCTTGATGGTTTTTGCAACTGCACTTGGGGACACTTTCAAAGTTTTCCCAATTTTTCGCACTGACTGACCTTCATTTCTTAAAGTAATGATGGCCACTTGTTTTTCTTTACTTAGCTGCTTTTTTCTTACCATAATACAAATTCTAACAGTCTATTCAGTAGGACTATCAGCTGTGTATCCACCTGACTTCTGCACAACACAACTGATGGTCCCAACCCCATTTATAAGGCAAGAAATCCCACTTATTAAACCTGACAGGGCACACCTGTGAAGTGAAAACCATTTCTGGTGACTACCTCTTGAAGCTCATCAAGAGAATGCCAAGAGTGTGCAAAGCAGTCATCAAAGCAAAAGGTGGCTACTTTGAAGAACCTAGAATATAAGACATATTTTCAGTAGTTTCACACTTTTTTGTTAAGTATATAATTCCACATGTGTTAATTCATAGTTTTGATGCCTTCAGTGTTAATGTACAATTTTCATAGTCATGAAAATACAGAAAAATCTTTAAATGAGAAGGTGTGTCCAAACTTTTGGTCTGTACTGTATATCCAACGGGGGAAATTGAAAAAAGTTTTTAAAACATTTTTTTTGGACTTAGTCATTTTTCCGGCGTTTATCAGACTTTCAGAGAGGGGAAATGTCAGTGAGCATTCCGATTTCAGTTCCAGAGCGATTCGCCCAATGAGTCCTTGATATTTAGTCGTTTTCAGCCAATTTTCTGGATTTTTGAAAGTTTCACTTTTTTGTGAAAATATCCACTAAATGAGGGAATAATATGTGTGAGGGTACCCCAGGAGAATTCCAAATGTGTGTAGGTAGAATATATATCCCACAAGGGTAAAATTGAAAAAAGTTGAAAAAAAATTTTTTTTGGACTTATTCATTTTTCCGGCGTTTATCAGACTTTCAGATAGGGGAAATGTCAGTGAGGGTTCGGATTTCAGTTCCAGAGCGATTCGCCCAATGAGTCTTTGATATTTAGTCGTTTTCAGCCAATATTTTGGATTTTTTAAAATTTCACTTTTTTGTGAAAATATCCACTAAATGAGGGAATAATATGTGTGAGGGTACCCAAGGAGAGTTCCAAATGTGTGTGGGTAGAATATATATCCCACGGGGGTAAATTGAAAAAAGTTTAAAAAAAATTTTTTTTGGACTTAGTCATTTTCCAGCGTTTATCAGACTTTCAGATAGGGGAAATGTCAGTGAGCATACCAATTTCAGTTCCAGAGCGATTCGCCCAATGAGTCCTTGATATTTAGTCGTTTTCAGCCAATTTTCTGGATTTTTGAAAATTTCAATTTTTTGTGAAAATATCCACTAAATGAGGGAATAATATGTGTGAGGGTACCCCAGGAGAGTTCCAAATGTGTGTAGGTAGAATATATATCCCATGGGGGTAAAATTGAAAAAAGTTGAAAAAAATATCTTTTTGGACTTAGTCATTTTTCCGGCGTTTATCAGACTTTCAGATAGCGGAAATGTCAATGAGGGTTCGGATTTCAGTTCCAGAGCGATTCGCCCAATGTGTCCTTGAAATTTAGTCGTTTTCAGCCAATATTTTGGATTTTTGAAAATTTCACTTTTTTGTGAAAATATCCACTAAATGAGGGAATAATATGTGTGAGGGTACCACAGGAGAGTTTCAAATGTGTGTGGGTAGAATATATATCCCACGGGGGTAAAATTGAAAAAAGTTGAACATTTTTTTTTTTTGGACTTAGTCATTTTTCCGGCGTTTATCAGACTTTCAGATAGGGGAAGTGTCAGTGAGAACTCCGATTTCAGTTCCAGAGCGATTCGCCCAAGGAGTCCTTGATATTTAGTCGTTTTCAGCCAATTTTCTGGATTTTTGAAAATTTCACTTTTTTTGTGAAAATATCCACTAAATGAGGGAATAATATGTGTGAGGTTGCCCCAGGAGAGTTCCAAATATGTGTAGGTAGAATATATATCCCATGGGGGTAAAATTGAAAAAAGTTGAAAAAAATTTTTTTTTGGACTTAGTCATTTTTCCGGCGTTTATCAGACTTTCAGATAGGGGAAATGTCAGTGAGCATTCCGATTTCAGTTCCAGAGCGATTCGCCCTATGAGTCCTTGATATTTAGTCGTTTTCAGCCAATTTTCTGGATTTTTGAAAATTTCACTTTTTTGTGAAAATATCCACTAAATGAGGGAATAATATGTGTGAGGTTACCCCAGGAGAGTTCCAAATGTGTGTGGGTAGAATATATATCCCACGGGGGTAAAATTGAAAAAAGTTGAAAATTTTTTTTTTTTGGACTTAGTCATTTTTCCGGGTTTATCAGACTTTCAGAGAGAGCAAATGTCAGTGAGGGTTCGGATTTCAGTTCCAGAGCGATTCGCCCAATGTGTCCTTGGTATTTAGTCATTTTCAGCCAATATTTTGGATTTTTTAATATTTCACTTTTTTGTGAAGATATCCACTAAATGAGGGAATAATATGTGTGAGGGTACCCCAGGAGAGTTCCAAAGGAGTGTACGTAGAATACATATCCCACGGGGCTAAAATTGAAAAAAGTTGAAAAAAAAATTTTTTTGGACTTAGTCATTTTTCCGGCGTTTATCAGACATTCAGACAGGGGAAATGTCAGTGAGCGTTCCGATTTCAGTTCCAGAGTGATTCGCCCAATGAGTCCTTGATATTTAGTCATTTTCAGCCAATTTTCTGGATTTCTGAAAATTTCACTTTTTTATGAAAATATCCACTAAATGAGGGAATAATATGTGTGAGGGTACCACAGGAGAGTTCCAAATGTGTGTGGGTAGAATATATATCCCACGGGGGTAAATTGAAAAAAGTTTAAAAAAAATTTTTTTTGGACTTAGTCATTTTTCCGGCGTTTATCAGAATTTCAGATAGGGGAAATGTCAGTGAGCATACCAATTTCAGTTCCAGAGCGATTCGCCCAATGAGTCCTTTATATTTAGTCGTTTTCAGCCAATTTTCTGGATTTTTGAAAATTTCACTTTTTTGTGAAAATATCCACTAAATGAGGGAATAATATGTGTGAGGGTACCCCAGGAGAGTTCCAAATGTGTGTGGGTAGAATATATATACCACGGGGGTAAAATTGAAAAAAGTTGAAAAAAAATTTTTTTTGGACTTAGTCATTTTTCCAGCGTTTATCAGACTTTCAGATAGGGGAGATGTCAGTGAGGGTTCGGATTTCAGTTCCAGAGCGATTCGGCCAATGTGTCCTTGATATTTAGTCGTTTTCAGCCAATATTTTGGATTTTTGAAAATTTCACTTTTTTGTGAAAATATCCACTAAATGAGGGAATAATATGTGTGAGGGTACCCCAGGAGAGCTGAAAAGGTGTGTACGTAGAATACATATCCCACGGGGGTAAAATAGAAAAAAGTTGAAAAACATTTTTTTTTTGGACTTAGTCATTTTTTCGGCATTTATCAGACTTTCAGATAAGGGAAATGTCAGTGAGTGTTCTGATTTCAGTTCCAGAGCGATTCGCCCTATGAGTCCTTGATATTTAGTCGTTTTCAGCCAATTTTCTGGATTTTTGAAAATTTCACTTTTTTGTGAAAATATCCACTAAATGAGGTAATAATATGTGTGAGGGTACCACAGGAGAGTTCCAAATGTGTGTGGGTAGAATATATATCCCACGGGGGTAAATTGAAAAAAGTTTAAAAAAAATTTTTTTTGGACTTAGTCATTTTCCAGCGTTTATCAGACTTTCAGATAGGGGAAATGTCAGTGAGCATACCAATTTCAGTTCCAGAGCGATTCGCCCAATGAGTCCTTGATATTTAGTCGTTTTCAGCCAATTTTCTGTATTTTTGAAAATTTCAATTTTTTGTGAAAATATCCACTAAATGAGGGAATAATATGTGTGAGGGTACCCCAGGAGAGTTCCAAATGTGTGTAGGTAGAATATATATCCCATGGGGGTAAAATTGAAAAAAGTTGAAAAAAAATTCTTTTTGGACTTAGTCATTTTTCCGGCGTTTATCAGACTTTCAGATAGCGGAAATGTCAATGAGGGTTCGGATTTCAGTTCCAGAGCGTTTCGCCCAATGTGTCCTTGAAATTTAGTCGTTTTCAGCCAATATTTTGGATTTTTGAAAATTTCACTTTTTTGTGAAAATATCCACTAAATGAGGGAATAATATGTGTGAGGGTACCACAGGAGAGTTCCAAATGTGTGTGGGTAGAATATATATCCCACGGGGGTAAAATTGAAAAAAGTTGAACATTTTTTTTTTTTGGACTTAGTCATTTTTCCGGCGTTTATCAGACTTTCAGATAGGGGAAGTGTCAGTGAGAACTCCGATTTCAGTTCCAGAGCGATTCGCCCAAGGAGTCCTTGATATTTAGTCGTTTTCAGCCAATTTTCTGGATTTTTGAAAATTTCACTTTTTTTGTGAAAATATCCACTAAATGAGGGAATAATATGTGTGAGGTTGCCCCAGGAGAGTTCCAAATATGTGTAGGTAGAATATATATCCCATGGGGGTAAAATTGAAAAAAGTTGAAAAAAATTTTTTTTTGGACTTAGTCATTTTTCCGGCGTTTATCAGACTTTCAGATAGGGGAAATGTCAGTGAGCATTCCGATTTCAGTTCCAGAGCGATTCGCCCTATGAGTCCTTGATATTTAGTCGTTTTCAGCCAATTTTCTGGATTTTTGAAAATTTCACTTTTTTGTGAAAATATCCACTAAATGAGGGAATAATATGTGTGAGGTTACCCCAGGAGAGTTCCAAATGTTTGTGGGTAGAATATATATCCCACGGGGGTAAAATTGAAAAAAGTTGAACATTTTTTTTTTTTTGGACTTAGTCATTTTTCCGGCGTTTATCAGACTTTCAGATAGGGGAAATGTCAGTGAGCGTACCGATTTCAGTTCCAGAGCGATTCGCCCAAAGAGTCCTTGATATTTAGTCCTTTTCAGCCAATTTTCTGGATTTTTGAAAATTTCACTTTTTTGTGAAAATATCCACTAAATAAGGGAATAATATGTGTGAGGTTGCCCCAGGAGAGTTCCAAATATGTGTAGTTAGAATATATATCCCATGGGGGTAAATTGAAAAAAGTTTTTAAAAATTTTTTTTTGGACTTAGTCATTTTACCGGCGTTTATCAGACTTTCAGATAGGGGAAATGTCAGTGAGGGTTCGGATTTCAGTTCCAGAGCGATTCGCCCAATGTGTCCTTGATATTTAGTCGTTTTCAGCCAATATTTTGGATTTTTGAAAATTTCACTTTCTTGTGAAAATATCCACTAAATGAGGGAATAATATGTGTGAGGGTACCACAGGAGAATTCCAAATGTGTGTGGGTAGAATATATATCCCACGGGGGTAAAATTTAAAAAAGTTGAACATTTTTTTTTTTTTGGACTTAGTCATTTTTCCGTCGTTTATCAGACTTTCAGATAGGGGAAATGTCAGTGAGCGTTCCGATTTCAGTTCCAGAGCGATTCGCCCAATTAGTCCTTGATATTTAGTCGTTTTCAGCCAATTTTCTGGATTTTTGAAAATTTCACTTTTTTGTGAAAATATCCACTAAATGAGGGAATAATATGTGTGAGGGTACCCCAGGAGAGTTCCAAATGTGTGTGGGTAGAATGTATATCCCACGGGGGTAAAATTGAAAAAAGTTTAAAAAAAAATTTTTTTGGACTTAGTCATTTTTCCGGCGTTTATCAGACTTTCAGATAGGGCAAATGTCAGTGAGCATTCCGATTTCAGTTCCAGAGCGATTCGCCCAATGAGTCCTTGATATTTAGTCGTTTTCAGCCAATTTTCTGGATTTTTGAAAGTTTCACTTTTTTGTCAAAATATCCACTAAATGAGGGAATAATATGTGTGAGGGTACCCCAGGAGAATTCCAAATGTGTGTAGGTAGAATATATATCCCACAAGGGTAAAATTGAAAAAAGTTGAAAAAAATTTTTTTTGGACTTAGTCATTTTTCCGGCGTTTATTAGACTTTCAGATAGGGGAAATATCAGTGAGGGTTCGGATTTCATTTCCAGAGCGATTCGCCCAATGAGTCCTTGATATTTAGTCGTTTTCAGCCAATTTTCTGGATTTTTGAAAGTTTCACTTTTTTGTCAAAATATCCACTAAATGAGGGAATAATATGTGTGAGGGTACCCCAGGAGAATTCCAAATGTGTGTAGGTAGAATATATATCCCATGGGGGTAAAATTGAAAAAAGTTGAAAAAAAATTTTTTTTGGACTTAGTCATTTTTCCGGCGTTTATTAGACTTTCAGATAGGGGAAATATCAGTGAGGGTTCGGATTTCATTTCCAGAGCGATTCGCCCAATGAGTCTTTGATATTTAGTCGTTTTCAGCCAATATTTTGGATTTTGTAAAATGTCACTTTTTTGTGAAAATATCCACTAAATGAGGGAATAATATGTGTGAGGGTACCCCAGGAGAGTTCCAAATGTGTGCAGGTAGAATATATATCCCACGGGGGTAAATTGAAAAAAGTTTTAAAAAAATTTTTTTTGGACTTAGTCATTTTTCCGGCGTTTATCAGACTTTCAGATAGGGGAAATGTCAATGAGCATACCAATTTCAGTTCCAGAGCGATTCGCCCAATGAGTCCTTGATATTTAGTCGTTTTCAGCCAATTTTCTGGATTTTTGAAAATTTCACTTTTTTGTGAAAATATCCACTAAATGAGGGAATAATATGTGTGAGGGTACCACAGGAGAGTTCCAAATGTGTGTGGGTAGAATATATATACCACGGGGCTAAAATTGAAAAAAGTTCAAAAAAAATTTTTTTGGGACTTAGTCATTTTTCCGGCGTTTATCAGACTTTCAGACAGGGGAAATGTCAGTGAGCGTTCCGATTTCAGTTCCAGATCGATTCGCCCAATGTGTCCTTGATATTTAGTCGTTTTCAGCCAATTTTCTAGATTTTTGAAAATTTCACTTTTTTGTGAAAATATCCACTAAATGAGGGAATAATATGTGTGAGGTTACCCCAGGAGAGTTCCAAATGTGTGTAGGTATAATATATATCCCACGGGGGTAAATTGAAAAAAGTTTAAAAAAAATTTTTTTTGGACTTAGTCATTTTACCGGCGTTTATCAGACTTTCAGATAGGGGAAATGTCAGTGAGCATACCTATTTCAGTTCCAGAGCGATTCGCCCAATGAGTCCTTGATATTTAGTCGTTTTCAGCCAATTTTCTGGATTTTTGAAAGTTTCACTTTTTTGTCAAAATATCCACTAAATGAGGGAATAATATGTGTGAGGGTACCCCAGGAGAATTCCAAATGTGTGTAGGTAGAATATATATCCCACAAGGGTAAAATTGAAAAAAGTTGAAAAAAATTTTTTTTTGGACTTATTCAGTTTTCCGGCGTTTATCAGACTTTCAGATAGGGGAAATGTCAGTGAGGGTTCGGATTTCAGTTCCAGAGCGATTCGCCCAATGAGTCTTTGATATTTAGTCGTTTTCAGCCAATATTTGGATTTTTGAAAATTTCACTTTTTTGTGAAAATATCCACTAAATGAGGGAATAATATGTGTGAGGTTACCCCAGGTGAGTTCCAAATGTGTGTGGGTAGAATATATATCCCACGGGGCTAAAATTGAAAAAAGTTTTAAAAAATTTTTTTTTGGACTTAGTCAATTTCCGGCGTTTATCAGACTTTCAGATAGGCCAAATGTCAGTGAGCATTCCGATTTAAGTTCCACAGCGATTCGCCCAATGAGTCTTTGATATTTAGTAGTTTTCAGCCAATTTTCTGGATTTTTGAAAATTTCACTTTTTTGTGAAAATATCCACTAAATGAGGGAATAATATGTGTGAGGGTACCCCAGGAGAGTTCCAAATGTCTGTAGGTAGAATATATATCCCACGGGGGTAAAGTTGAAAAAAGTTGAAAAACATTTTTTTTTGGACTTAGTCATTTTTCCGGCGTTTATCAGACATTCAGACAGGGGAAATGTCAGTGAGCGTTCCGATTTCAGTTCCAGAGCGATTCGCCCAATGAGTCCTTGATATTTAGTCGTTTTCAGCCAATTTTCTGGATTTCTGAAAATTTCACTTTTTTATGAAAATATCCACTAAATGAGGGAATAATATGTGTGAGGGTACCACAGGAGAGTTCCAAATGTGTGTGGGTAGAATATATATCCCACGGGGGTAAATTGAAAAAAGTTTAAAAAAAATTTTTTTTGGACTTAGTCATTTTTCCGGCGTTTATCAGAATTTCAGATAGGGGAAATGTCAGTGAGCATACCAATTTCAGTTCCAGAGCGATTCGCCCAATGAGTCCTTTATATTTAGTCGTTTTCAGCCAATTTTCTGGATTTTTGAAAATTTCACTTTTTTGTGAAAATATCCACTAAATGAGGGAATAATATGTGTGAGGGTACCCCAGGAGAGTTCCAAATGTGTGTGGGTAGAATATATATACCACGGGGGTAAAATTGAAAAAAGTTGAAAAAAAATTTTTTTTGGACTTAGTCATTTTTCCAGCGTTTATCAGACTTTCAGATAGGGGAGATGTCAGTGAGGGTTCGGATTTCAGTTCCAGAGCGATTCGGCCAATGTGTCCTTGATATTTAGTCGTTTTCAGCCAATATTTTGGATTTTTGAAAATTTCACTTTTTTGTGAAAATATCCACTAAATGAGGGAATAATATGTGTGAGGGTACCCCAGGAGAGCTGAAAAGGTGTGTACGTAGAATACATATCCCACGGGGGTAAAATAGAAAAAAGTTGAAAAACATTTTTTTTTTGGACTTAGTCATTTTTTCGGCATTTATCAGACTTTCAGATAAGGGAAATGTCAGTGAGTGTTCTGATTTCAGTTCCAGAGCGATTCGCCCTATGAGTCCTTGATATTTAGTCGTTTTCAGCCAATTTTCTGGATTTTTGAAAATTTCACTTTTTTGTGAAAATATCCACTAAATGAGGTAATAATATGTGTGAGGGTACCACAGGAGAGTTCCAAATGTGTGTGGGTAGAATATATATCCCACGGGGGTAAATTGAAAAAAGTTTAAAAAAAATTTTTTTTGGACTTAGTCATTTTCCAGCGTTTATCAGACTTTCAGATAGGGGAAATGTCAGTGAGCATACCAATTTCAGTTCCAGAGCGATTCGCCCAATGAGTCCTTGATATTTAGTCGTTTTCAGCCAATTTTCTGGATTTTTGAAAATTTCAATTTTTTGTGAAAATATCCACTAAATGAGGGAATAATATGTGTGAGGGTACCCCAGGAGAGTTCCAAATGTGTGTAGGTAGAATATATATCCCATGGGGGTAAAATTGAAAAAAGTTGAAAAAAATTTCTTTTTGGACTTAGTCATTTTTCCGGCGTTTATCAGACTTTCAGATAGCGGAAATGTCAATGAGGGTTCGGATTTCAGTTCCAGAGCGATTCGCCCAATGTGTCCTTGAAATTTAGTCGTTTTCAGCCAATATTTTGGATTTTTGAAAATTTCACTTTTTTGTGAAAATATCCACTAAATGAGGGAATAATATGTGTGAGGGTACCACAGGAGAGTTCCAAATGTGTGTGGGTAGAATATATATCCCACGGGGGTAAAATTGAAAAAAGTTGAACATTTTTTTTTTTTGGACTTAGTCATTTTTCCGGCGTTTATCAGACTTTCAGATAGGGGAAGTGTCAGTGAGAACTCCGATTTCAGTTCCAGAGCGATTCGCCCAAGGAGTCCTTGATATTTAGTCGTTTTCAGCCAATTTTCTGGATTTTTGAAAATTTCACTTTTTTTGTGAAAATATCCACTAAATGAGGGAATAATATGTGTGAGGTTGCCCCAGGAGAGTTCCAAATATGTGTAGGTAGAATATATATCCCATGGGGGTAAAATTGAAAAAAGTTGCAAAAAATTTTTTTTTGGACTTAGTCATTTTTCCGGCGTTTATCAGACTTTCAGATAGGGGAAATGTCAGTGAGCATTCCGATTTCAGTTCCAGAGCGATTCGCCCTATGAGTCCTTGATATTTAGTCGTTTTCAGCCAATTTTCTGGATTTTTGAAAATTTCACTTTTTTGTGAAAATATCCACTAAATGAGGGAATAATATGTGTGAGGTTACCCCAGGAGAGTTCCAAATGTGTGTGGGTAGAATGTATATCCCACGGGGGTAAAATTGAAAAAAGTTTAAAAAAAAATTTTTTTGGACTTAGTCATTTTTCCGGCGTTTATCAGACTTTCAGATAGGGCAAATGTCAGTGAGCATTCCGATTTCAGTTCCAGAGCGATTCGCCCAATGAGTCCTTGATATTTAGTCGTTTTCAGCCAATTTTCTGGATTTTTGAAAGTTTCACTTTTTTGTCAAAATATCCACTAAATGAGGGAATAATATGTGTGAGGGTACCCCAGGAGAATTCCAAATGTGTGTAGGTAGAATATATATCCCACAAGGGTAAAATTGAAAAAAGTTGAAAAAAATTTTTTTTTGGACTTAGTCAATTTCCGGCGTTTATCAGACTTTCAGATAGGGGAAATGTCAGTGAGCGTTCCGATTTCAGTTCCAGAGCGATTCGCCCAATTAGTCCTTGATATTTAGTCGTTTTCAGCCAATTTTCTGGATTTTTGAAAATTTCACTTTTTTGTGAAAATATCCACTAAATGAGGGAATAATATGTGTGAGGGTACCCCAGGAGAGTTCCAAATGTGTGTAGGTAGAATATATATCCCATGGGGGTAAAATTGAAAAAAGTTGAAAAAAAATTTTTTTTGGACTTAGTCATTTTTCCGGCGTTTATTAGACTTTCAGATAGGGGAAATATCAGTGAGGGTTCGGATTTCATTTCCAGAGCGATTCGCCCAATGAGTCTTTGATATTTAGTCGTTTTCAGCCAATATTTTGGATTTTGTAAAATGTCACTTTTTTGTGAAAATATCCACTAAATGAGGGAATAATATGTGTGAGGGTACCCCAGGAGAGTTCCAAATGTGTGCAGGTAGAATATATATCCCACGGGGGTAAATTGAAAAAAGTTTTAAAAAAATTTTTTTTGGACTTAGTCATTTTTCCGGCGTTTATCAGACTTTCAGATAGGGGAAATGTCAATGAGCATACCAATTTCAGTTCCAGAGCGATTCGCCCAATGAGTCCTTGATATTTAGTCGTTTTCAGCCAATTTTCTGGATTTTTGAAAATTTCACTTTTTTGTGAAAATATCCACTAAATGAGGGAATAATATGTGTGAGGGTACCACAGGAGAGTTCCAAATGTGTGTGGGTAGAATATATATACCACGGGGCTAAAATTGAAAAAAGTTCAAAAAAAATTTTTTTGGGACTTAGTCATTTTTCCGGCGTTTATCAGACTTTCAGACAGGGGAAATGTCAGTGAGCGTTCCGATTTCAGTTCCAGATCGATTCGCCCAATGTGTCCTTGATATTTAGTCGTTTTCAGCCAATATTTTGGATTTTTGAAAATTTCACTTTTTTGTGAAAATATCCACTAAATGAGGGAATAATATGTGTGAGGGTACCACAGGAGAGTTCCAAATGTGTGTGGGTAGAATATATATCCCACGGGGGTAAATTGAAAAAAGTTTGAAAAAAATTTTTTTTGGACTTAGTCATTTTTCCGGCGTTTATCAGACTTTCAGAGAGGGGAAATGTCAGTGAGCATTCCTATTTCAGTTCCAGAGCGATTCGCCCAATGAGTCCTTGATATTTAGTCGTTTTCAGCCAATTTTCTAGATTTTTGAAAATTTCACTTTTTTGTGAAAATATCCACTAAATGAGGGAATAATATGTGTGAGGTTACCCCAGGAGAGTTCCAAATGTGTGTAGGTATAATATATATCCCACGGGGGTAAATTGAAAAAAGTTTAAAAAAAATTTTTTTTGGACTTAGTCATTTTACCGGCGTTTATCAGACTTTCAGATAGGGGAAATGTCAGTGAGCATACCTATTTCAGTTCCAGAGCGATTCGCCCAATGAGTCCTTGATATTTAGTCGTTTTCAGCCAATTTTCTGGATTTTTGAAAGTTTCACTTTTTTGTCAAAATATCCACTAAATGAGGGAATAATATGTGTGAGGGTACCCCAGGAGAATTCCAAATGTGTGTAGGTAGAATATATATCCCACAAGGGTAAAATTGAAAAAAGTTGAAAAAAATTTTTTTTTGGACTTATTCAGTTTTCCGGCGTTTATCAGACTTTCAGATAGGGGAAATGTCAGTGAGGGTTCGGATTTCAGTTCCAGAGCGATTCGCCCAATGAGTCTTTGATATTTAGTCGTTTTCAGCCAATATTTGGATTTTTGAAAATTTCACTTTTTTGTGAAAATATCCACTAAATGAGGGAATAATATGTGTGAGGTTACCCCAGGAGAGTTCCAAATGTGTGTGGGTAGAATATATATCCCACGGGGCTAAAATTGAAAAAAGTTTTAAAAAATTTTTTTTTGGACTTAGTCAATTTCCGGCGTTTATCAGACTTTCAGATAGGCCAAATGTCAGTGAGCATTCCGATTTAAGTTCCACAGCGATTCGCCCAATGAGTCTTTGATATTTAGTAGTTTTCAGCCAATTTTCTGGATTTTTGAAAATTTCACTTTTTTGTGAAAATATCCACTAAATGAGGGAATAATATGTGTGAGGGTACCCCAGGAGAGTTCCAAATGTCTGTAGGTAGAATATATATCCCACGGGGGTAAAGTTGAAAAAAGTTGAAAAACATTTTTTTTTGGACTTAGTCATTTTTCCGGCGTTTATCAGACTTTCAGATAGGAGAAATGTCAGTGAGCGTTCCGATTTCAATTCCAGAGCAATTCGCCCAATGAGTCCTTGATATTTAGTCGTTTTCAGCCAATTTTCTGGATTTTTGAAAATTTCACTTTTTTATGAAAATATCCACTAAATGAGGGAATAATATGTGTGAGGGTACCACAGAAGAGTTCCAAATGTCTGTGGGTAGAATATACAGTACAGACCAAAAGTTTGGACACACCTTCTCATTTAAAGATTTTTCTGTATTTTCATGACTATGAAAATTGTACATTCACACTGAAGGCATCAAAACTATGAATTAACACATGTGGAATTATATACTTAACAAAAAAGTGTGAAACTACTGAAAATATGTCTTATATTCTAGGTTCTTCAAAGTAGCCACCTTTTGCTTTGATGACTGCTTTGCACACTCTTGGCATTCTCTTGATGAGCTTCAAGAGGTAGTCACTGGAAATGGTCTTCCAACAATCTTGAAGGAGTTCCCAGAGATGCTTAGCACTTGTTGGCCCTTTTGCCTTCACTCTGCGGTCCAGCTCACCCCAAACCATCTCAATTGGGTTCAGGTCTGGTGACTGTGGAGGCCAGGTCATCTGGCGTAGCACCCCATCACTCTCCTTCTTGGTCAAATAGCCCTTACACAGCCTGGAGGTGTGTTTGGGGTTATTGTCCTGCTGAAATATAAATGATGGTCCAACTAAACGCAAACCGGAAGGAATAGCATGCCGCTGCAAGATGCTGTGGTAGCCATGCTGATTCAGTATGCCTTCAATTTTGAATAAATCCCCAACAGTGTCACCAGCAAAGCACCCCCACACCATCACACCTCCTCCTCCATGTTTCACGGTGGGAACCAGGCATGTAGAGTCCATCCGTTCACCTTTTCTGTGTCGCACAAATACACGGTGGTTGGAACAAAAGATCTCAAATTTGGACTCATCAGACCAAAGCACAGATTTCCACTGGTCTAATGTCCATTTCTTGTGTTCTTTAGCCCAAACAAGTCTCTTCTGCTTGTTGCCTGTCCTTAGCAGTGGTTTCCTAGCAGCTATTTTACCATGAAGGCCTGCTGCACAAAGTCTCCTCTTAACAGTTGTTGTAGAGATGTGTCTGCTGCTAGAACTCTGTGTGGCATTGACCTAGTCTCTAATCTGAGCTGCTGTTAACCTGCAATTTCTGAGGCTGGTGACTTTGATAAACTTATCCTCAGAAGCAGAGTTGACTCTTGGTCTTCCTTTCCTGGGGCGGTCCTCATGTGATCCAGTTTCTTTGTAGCGCTTGATGGTTTTTGCAACTGCACTTGGGGACACTTTCAAAGTTTTCCCAATTTTTCGCACTGACTGACCTTCATTTCTTAAAGTAATGATGGCCACTTGTTTTTCTTTACTTAGCTGCTTTTTTCTTACCATAATACAAATTCTAACAGTCTATTCAGTAGGACTATCAGCTGTGTATCCACCTGACTTCTGCACAACACAACTGATGGTCCCAACCCCATTTATAAGGCAAGAAATCCCACTTATTAAACCTGACAGGGCACACCTGTGAAGTGAAAACCATTTCTGGTGACTACCTCTTGAAGCTCATCAAGAGAATGCCAAGAGTGTGCAAAGCAGTCATCAAAGCAAAAGGTGGCTACTTTGAAGAACCTAGAATATAAGACATATTTTCAGTAGTTTCACACTTTTTTGTTAAGTATATAATTCCACATGTGTTAATTCATAGTTTTGATGCCTTCAGTGTTAATGTACAATTTTCATAGTCATGAAAATACAGAAAAATCTTTAAATGAGAAGGTGTGTCCAAACTTTTGGTCTGTACTGTATATCCCACGGGGGAAATTGAAAAAAGTTTTTAAAACATTTTTTTTGGACTTAGTCATTTTTCCGGCGTTTATCAGACTTTCAGAGAGGGGAAATGTCAGTGAGCATTCCGATTTCAGTTCCAGAGCGATTCGCCCAATGAGTCCTTCATATTTAGTCGTTTTCAGCCAATTTTCTGGATTTTTGAAAGTTTCACTTTTTTGTGAAAATATCCACTAAATGAGGGAATAATATGTGTGAGGGTACCCCAGGAGAATTCCAAATGTGTGTAGGTAGAATATATATCCCACAAAGGTAAAATTGAAAAAAGTTGAAAAAAAATTTTTTTGGGACTTACTCATTTTTCCGGCGTTTATCAGACTTTCAGATAGGGGAAATGTCAGTGAGGGTTCGGATTTCAGTTCCAGAGCGATTCGCCCAATGAGTCTTTGATATTTAGTCGTTTTCAGCCAATATTTTGGATTTTTTAAAATTTCACTTTTTTGTGAAAATATCCACTAAATGAGGGAATAATATGTGTGAGGGTACCCCAGGAGAGTTCCAAATGTCTGTAGGTAGAATATATATCCCACGGGGGTAAAGTTGAAAAAAGTTGAAAAACATTTTTTTTTGGACTTAGTCATTTTTCCGGCGTTTATCAGACTTTCAGATAGGAGAAATGTCAGTGAGCGTTCCGATTTCAATTCCAGAGCAATTCGCCCAATGAGTCCTTGATATTTAGTCGTTTTCAGCCAATTTTCTGGATTTTTGAAAATTTCACTTTTTTATGAAAATATCCACTAAATGAGGGAATAATATGTGTGAGGGTACCACAGAAGAGTTCCAAATGTCTGTGGGTAGAATATACAGTACAGACCAAAAGTTTGGACACACCTTCTCATTTAAAGATTTTTCTGTATTTTCATGACTATGAAAATTGTACATTCACACTGAAGGCATCAAAACTATGAATTAACACATGTGGAATTATATACTTAACAAAAAAGTGTGAAACTACTGAAAATATGTCTTATATTCTAGGTTCTTCAAAGTAGCCACCTTTTGCTTTGATGACTGCTTTGCACACTCTTGGCATTCTCTTGATGAGCTTCAAGAGGTAGTCACTGGAAATGGTCTTCCAACAATCTTGAAGGAGTTCCCAGAGATGCTTAGCACTTGTTGGCCCTTTTGCCTTCACTCTGCGGTCCAGCTCACCCCAAACCATCTCAATTGGGTTCAGGTCTGGTGACTGTGGAGGCCAGGTCATCTGGCGTAGCACCCCATCACTCTCCTTCTTGGTCAAATAGCCCTTACACAGCCTGGAGGTGTGTTTGGGGTTATTGTCCTGCTGAAATATAAATGATGGTCCAACTAAACGCAAACCGGAAGGAATAGCATGCCGCTGCAAGATGCTGTGGTAGCCATGCTGATTCAGTATGCCTTCAATTTTGAATAAATCCCCAACAGTGTCACCAGCAAAGCACCCCCACACCATCACACCTCCTCCTCCATGTTTCACGGTGGGAACCAGGCATGTAGAGTCCATCCGTTCACCTTTTCTGTGTCGCACAAATACACGGTGGTTGGAACAAAAGATCTCAAATTTGGACTCATCAGACCAAAGCACAGATTTCCACTGGTCTAATGTCCATTTCTTGTGTTCTTTAGCCCAAACAAGTCTCTTCTGCTTGTTGCCTGTCCTTAGCAGTGGTTTCCTAGCAGCTATTTTACCATGAAGGCCTGCTGCACAAAGTCTCCTCTTAACAGTTGTTGTAGAGATGTGTCTGCTGCTAGAACTCTGTGTGGCATTGACCTAGTCTCTAATCTGAGCTGCTGTTAACCTGCAATTTCTGAGGCTGGTGACTTTGATAAACTTATCCTCAGAAGCAGAGTTGACTCTTGGTCTTCCTTTCCTGGGGCGGTCCTCATGTGATCCAGTTTCTTTGTAGCGCTTGATGGTTTTTGCAACTGCACTTGGGGACACTTTCAAAGTTTTCCCAATTTTTCGCACTGACTGACCTTCATTTCTTAAAGTAATGATGGCCACTTGTTTTTCTTTACTTAGCTGCTTTTTTCTTACCATAATACAAATTCTAACAGTCTATTCAGTAGGACTATCAGCTGTGTATCCACCTGACTTCTGCACAACACAACTGATGGTCCCAACCCCATTTATAAGGCAAGAAATCCCACTTATTAAACCTGACAGGGCACACCTGTGAAGTGAAAACCATTTCTGGTGACTACCTCTTGAAGCTCATCAAGAGAATGCCAAGAGTGTGCAAAGCAGTCATCAAAGCAAAAGGTGGCTACTTTGAAGAACCTAGAATATAAGACATATTTTCAGTAGTTTCACACTTTTTTGTTAAGTATATAATTCCACATGTGTTAATTCATAGTTTTGATGCCTTCAGTGTTAATGTACAATTTTCATAGTCATGAAAATACAGAAAAATCTTTAAATGAGAAGGTGTGTCCAAACTTTTGGTCTGTACTGTATATCCCACGGGGGAAATTGAAAAAAGTTTTTAAAACATTTTTTTTGGACTTAGTCATTTTTCCGGCGTTTATCAGACTTTCAGAGAGGGGAAATGTCAGTGAGCATTCCGATTTCAGTTCCAGAGCGATTCGCCCAATGAGTCCTTGATATTTAGTCGTTTTCAGCCAATTTTCTGGATTTTTGAAAGTTTCACTTTTTTGTGAAAATATCCACTAAATGAGGGAATAATATGTGTGAGGGTACCCCAGGAGAATTCCAAATGTGTGTAGGTAGAATATATATCCCACAAAGGTAAAATTGAAAAAAGTTGAAAAAAAATTTTTTTGGGACTTACTCATTTTTCCGGCGTTTATCAGACTTTCAGATAGGGGAAATGTCAGTGAGGGTTCGGATTTCAGTTCCAGAGCGATTCGCCCAATGAGTCTTTGATATTTAGTCGTTTTCAGCCAATATTTTGGATTTTTTAAAATTTCACTTTTTTGTGAAAATATCCACTAAATGAGGGAATAATATGTGTGAGGGTACCCAAGGAGAGTTCCAAATGTGTGTGGGTAGAATATATATCCCACGGGGGTAAATTGAAAAAAGTTTAAAAAAAATTTTTTTTGGACTTACTCATTTTTCCGGCGTTTATCAGACTTTCAGATAGGGGAAATGTCAGTGAGGGTTCGGATTTCAGTTCCAGAGCGATTCGCCCAATGAGTCTTTGATATTTAGTCGTTTTCAGCCAATATTTTGGATTTTTTAAAATTTCACTTTTTTGTGAAAATATCCACTAAATGAGGGAATAATATGTGTTGAGGGTACCACAGGAGAGTTCCAAATGTGTGTGGGTAGAAAATATATCCCACGGGGCTAAAATTGAAAAAAGTTTAAATAAATTTTTTTTGGACTTAGTCATTTTTCCGGGTTTATCAGACTTTCAGAGAGGCAAATGTCAGTGAGGGTTCGGATTTCAGTTCCAGAGCGATTCGCCCAATGTGTCCTTGGTATTTAGTCGTTTTCAACCAATATTTTGGATTTTTTAATATTTCACTTTTTTGTGAAGATATCCACTAAATGAGGGAATAATATGTGTGAGGGTACCCCAGGAGAGTTCCAAAGGTGTGTACGTAGAATACATATCCCACGGGGGTAAAATAGAAAAAAGTTGAAAAAAATTTTTTATTCGACTTAGTCATTTTTCCGGCGTTTATCAGACTTTCAGATAGGGGAAATGTCAGTGAGCGTTCCGATTTCAGTTCCAGAGCAATTCGCCCAATGAGTCCTTGATATTTTGTCGTTTTCAGCCAATTTTCTCAATTTTTGAAAATTTCAATTTTTTATGAAAATATCCAGTAAATGAGGGAATAATATGTGTGAGTGTACCACAGGAGAGTTCCAAATGTGTGTGGGTAGAATATATATCCCACGGGGCTAAAATTGAAAAAAGTTGAAAAAAAAATTTTTTTGGACTTAGTCATTTTTCCGGCGTTTATCAGACTTTCAGATAGGGGAAATGTCAGTGAGGGTTCGGATTTCAGTTCCACAGCAATTCGCCCAATGAGTCCTTGATATTTAGTCGTTTTCAGCCAATTTTCTTGATTTCTGAAAATTTCACTTTTTTATGAAAATATCCACTAAATGAGGGAATAATATGTGTGAGGGTACCACAGGAGAGTTCCAAATGTGTGTGGGTAGAATATATATCCCACGGGGGTAAATTGAAAAAAGTTTTAAAAAAATTTTTTTTGGACTTAGTCATTTTGCCGTCGTTTATCAGACTTTCAGAGAGGGGAAATATCAGTGAGCATTCCGATTTCAGTTCCAGAGCGATTCTCCCTATGAGTCCTTGATATTTAGTCATTTTCAGCCATTTTTCTGGATTTTTGAAAATTTCACTTTTTTGTGAAAATATCCACTAAATGAGGGAATAATATGTGTGAGGTTGCCCCAGGAGAGTTCCAAATATGTGTAGGTAGAATATATATCCCACGGGGGTAAAATTGAAAAAAGTTGAAAAAATTTTTTTTTTGGACTTAGTCATTTTTTCGGCGTTTAACAGACTTTCAGATAGGGGAAATGTCAGTGAGGGTTCGGATTTCAGTTCCAGAGCAATTCGCCCAATGTGTCCTTGATATTTAGTCGTTTTCAGCCAATGTTTTGGATTTTTGAAAATTTCACTTTTTTGTGAAAATATCCACTAAATGAGGTAATAATATGTGTGAGGGTACCACAGGAGAGTTCCAAATGTGTGTGGGTAGAATATATATCCCACGGGGGTAAATTGAAAAAAGTTTAAAAAAAATTTTTTTTGGACTTAGTCATTTTCCAGCGTTTATCAGACTTTCAGATAGGGGAAATGTCAGTGAGCATACCAATTTCAGTTCCAGAGCGATTTGCCCAATGAGTCCTTGATATTTAGTCGTTTTCAGCCAATTTTCTGGATTTTTGAAAATTTCACTTTTTTGTGAAAATATCCACTAAATGAGGGAATAATATGTGTGAGGGTACCCCAGGAGAGTTCCAAATGTGTGTTGGTAGAATATATATACCACAGGGGTAAAATTGAAAAAAGTTTAAAAAAAATTTTTTTTGGACTTAGTCATTTTTCCGGCGTTTTTCAGACTTTCAGATAGGGGAGATGTCAGTGAGGGTTCGGATTTCAGTACCAGAGCGATTCGGCCAATGAGTCCTTGATATTTAGTCGTTTTCAGCCAATATTTTGGATTTTTGAAAATTTCACTTTTTTGTGAAAATATCCACTAAATGAGGGAATAATATGTGTGAGGGTACCCCAGGAGAGTTCCAAATGTGTGTAGGTAGAATATATATTCCATGGGGGTAAAATTGAAAAAAGTTGAAAAACATTTTTTTTTGGACTTAGTCATTTTTCCGGCGTTTATCAGACTTTCAGATAGGGGAAATGTCAGTGAGCATTCCGATTTCAGTTCCAGAGCGATTCGCCCAATGAGTCCTTGATATTTAGTCGTTTTCAGCCAATTTTCTGGATTTTTGAAAATTTCACTTTTTTGTGAAAATATCCACTAAATGAGGGAATAATATGTGTGAGGGTACCCCAGGAGAGTTCCAAATGTGTGTGGGTAGAATATATATACCACAGGGGTAAAATTGAAAAAAGTTTAAAAAAAATTTTTTTTGGACTTAGTCATTTTTCCGGCGTTTTTCAGACTTTCAGATAGGGGAGATGTCAGTGAGGGTTCGGATTTCAGTACCAGAGCGATTCGGCCAATGAGTCCTTGATATTTAGTCGTTTTCAGCCAATATTTTGGATTTTTGAAAATTTCACTTTTTTGTGAAAATATCCACTAAATGAGGGAATAATATGTGTGAGGGTACCCCAGGAGAGTTCCAAATGTGTGTAGGTAGAATACATATCCCACGGGGGTAAAATTGAAAAAAGTTGAAAAACATTTTTTTTTGGACTTAGTCATTTTTCCGGCGTTTATCAGACTTTCAGATAGGGGAAATGTCAGTGAGCATTCCGATTTCAATTCCAGAGCAATTCGCCCAATGAGTCCTTGATATTTAGTCGTTTTCAGACAATTTTCTGGATTTTTGAAAATTTCACTTTTTTATGAAAATATCCACTAAATGAGGGAATAATATGTGTGAGGGTACCACAGGAGAGTTCCAAATGTGTGTGGGTAGAATATATATCCCACGGGGTAAAATTGAAAAAGTTGAAAATTTTTTTTTTTGGACTTAGTCATTTTTCCGGCGTTTATCAGACTTTCAGATAGGGGAAATGTCAGTGAACATTCTGATTTCAGTTCCAGAGCGATTCGCCCAATGAGTCCTTGATATTTAGTCGTTTTCAGCCAATTTTCTGGATTTTTGAAAATTTCACTTTTTTGTGAAAATATCCACTAAATGAGGGAATAATATGCGTGAGGGTACCCCAGGAGAGTTCCAAATGTCTGTAGGTAGAATATATATCCCACGGGGGTAAAATTGAAAAAAGTTGAAAAACATTTTTTTTTGGACTTAGTAATTTTTCTGGCGTTTATCAGACTTTCAGATAGGGCAAATGTCAGTGAGCATTCCGATTTCAGTTCCAGAGCGATTCGCCCAATGAGTCCTTGATATTTAGTCGTTTTCAGCCAATTTTCTGGATTTTTGAAAATTTCACTTTTTTGTGAAAATATCCACTAAATGAGGGAATAATATGCGTGAGGGTACCCCAGGAGAGTTCCAAATGTCTGTAGGTAGAATATATATCCCACGGGGGTAAAATTGAAAAAAGTTGAAAAACATTTTTTTTTGGACTTAGTAATTTTTCTGGCGTTTATCAGACTTTCAGATAGGGCAAATGTCAGTGAGCATTCCGATTTCAGTTCCAGAGCGATTCGCCCAATGAGTCCTTGATATTTAGTAGTTTTCAGCCAATTTTCTGGATTTTTGAAAATTTCACTTTTTTGTGAAAATATCCACTAAATGAGGGAATAATATGTGTGAGGTTGCCCCAGGAGAGTTCCAAATATGTGTAGGTAGAATATATATCCCACGGGGGTAAAATTGAAAAAATTTAAAAAACATTTTTTTTTGGACTTAGTCATTTTTTCGGCGTTTATCAGACTTTCACATAGGGGAGATGTCAGTGAGGGTTCGGATTTCAGTTCCAGAGCGATTCGGCCAATGAGTCCTTGATATTTAGTCGTTTTCAGCCAATATTTTGGATTTTTGAAAATTTCACTTTTTTGTGAAAATATCCACTAAATGAGGGAATAATATGTGTGAGGGTACCCCAGGAGAGTTCCAAATGTGTGTAGGTAGAATATATATCCCACGGGGGTAAAATTGAAAAAAGTTGGAAAACATTTTTTTTTGGACTTAGTCATTTTTCCGGCGTTTATCAGACTTTCAGATAGGGGAAATGTCAGTGAGGGTTCGGATTTCAGTTCCAGAGCGATTCGCCCAATGTGTCCTTGATATTTAGTCGTTTTCAGCCAATATTTTGGATTTTTGAAAATTTCACTTTTTTGTGAAAATATGCACTAAATGAGGGAATAATATGTGTGAGGGTACCCCAGGAGAGTTCGAAATGTGTGTAGGTAAGAATACATATCCCACGGGGGTAAAATTGAAAAAAGTTGAAAAACATTTTTTTTTGGACTTAGTCATTTTTCCGGCGTTTATCAGACTTTCAGATAGGGGAAATGTCAGTGAGCATTCCGATTTCAATTCCAGAGCAATTCGCCCAATGAGTCCTTGATATTTAGTCGTTTTCAGCCAATTTTCTGGATTTTTGAAAATTTCACTTTTTTATGAAAATATCCACTAAATGAGGGAATAATATGTGTGAGGGTACCACAGGAGAGTTCCAAATGTGTGTGGGTAGAATATATATCCCACGGGGTAAAATTGAAAAAGTTGAAAATTTTTTTTTTTGGACTTAGTCATTTTTCCGGCGTTTATCAGACTTTCAGATAGGGGAAATGTCAGTGAGCATTCCGATTTCAGTTCCAGAGCGATTCGCCCAATGAGTCCTTGATATTTAGTCGTTTTCAGCCAATTTTCTGGATTTTTGAAAATTTCACTTTTTTGTGAAAATATCCACTAAATGAGGGAATAATATGTGTGAGGTTGCCCCAGGAGAGTTCCAAATATGTGTGGATAGAATATATATCCCACGGGGGTAAAATTGAAAAAAGTTGAAAAAAATTTTTTTTTGAACTTAGTCATTTTTCCGGCGTTTATCAGACTTTCAGATAGGGGAAATGTCAGTGAGGGTTCGGATTTCAGTTCCAGAACAATTCGCCCAATGAGTCCTTGATATTTAGTCATTTTCAGCCAATATTTTGGATTTTTGAAAATTTCACTTTTTTGTGAAAATATCCACTAAATGAGGGAATAATATGTGTGCGGGTACCCCAGGTGAGTTCCAAATGTGTGTGTTTAGAATATATATCCCACGGGGGTAAAATTGAAAAAAGTTGAAAAAAAATTTTTTTTGGACTTAGTCATTTTTCCGGCGTTTATCAGACTTTCAGATAGGGGAAATGTCAGTGAGCGTTCCAATTTCAGTTCCAGAGCAATTCGCCCAATGAGTCCTTGATATTTAGTCGTTTTCAGCCAATTTTCTGGATTTTTGAAAATTTCACTTTTTTGTGAAAATATCCACTAAATGAGGGAATAATATGTGTGAGGGTACCCCAGGAGAGTTCCAAATGTCTGTAGGTAGAATATATATCCCACGGGGGTAAAATTGAAAAAAGTTGAAAAACATTTTTTTTTGGACTTAGTAATTTTTCTGGCGTTTATCAGACTTTCAGATAGGGCAAATGTCAGTGAGCATTCCGATTTCAGTTCCAGAGCGATTCGCCCAATGAGTCCTTGATATTTAGTAGTTTTCAGCCAATTTTCTGGATTTTTGAAAATTTCACTTTTTTGTGAAAATATCCACTAAATGAGGGAATAATATGTGTGAGGTTGCCCCAGGAGAGTTCCAAATATGTGTAGGTAGAATATATATCCCACGGGGGTAAAATTGAAAAAATTTAAAAAACATTTTTTTTTGGACTTAGTCATTTTTTCGGCGTTTATCAGACTTTCACATAGGGGAGATGTCAGTGAGGGTTCGGATTTCAGTTCCAGAGCGATTCGGCCAATGAGTCCTTGATATTTAGTCGTTTTCAGCCAATATTTTGGATTTTTGAAAATTTCACTTTTTTGTGAAAATATCCACTAAATGAGGGAATAATATGTGTGAGGGTACCCCAGGAGAGTTCCAAATGTGTGTAGGTAGAATATATATCCCACGGGGGTAAAATTGAAAAAAGTTGAAAAACATTTTTTTTTGGACTTAGTCATTTTTCCGGCGTTTATCAGACTTTCAGATAGGGGAAATGTCAGTGAACATTCTGATTTCAGTTCCAGAGCGATTCGCCCAATGAGTCCTTGATATTTAGTCGTTTTCAGCCAATTTTCTGGATTTTTGAAAATTTCACTTTTTTGTGAAAATATCCACTAAATGAGGGAATAATATGTGTGAGGGTACCCCAGGAGAGTTCCAAATGTCTGTAGGTAGAATATATATCCCACGGGGGTAAAATTGAAAAAAGTTGAAAAACATTTTTTTTTGGACTTAGTAATTTTTCTGGCGTTTATCAGACTTTCAGATAGGGCAAATGTCAGTGAGCATTCCGATTTCAGTTCCAGAGCGATTCGCCCAATGAGTCCTTGATATTTAGTAGTTTTCAGCCAATTTTCTGGATTTTTGAAAATTTCACTTTTTTGTGAAAATATCCACTAAATGAGGGAATAATAGTGTGAGGTTGCCCCAGGAGAGTTCCAAATATGTGTAGGTAGAATATATATCCCACGGGAGTAAAATTGAAAAAAGTTGAAAAAAATTTTTTTTTCGACTTAGTCATTTTTCCGGCGTTTATCAGACTTTCAGATAGGGGAAATGTCAGTGAGGGTTCGGATTTCAGTTCCAGAGCGATTCGCCCAATGTGTCCTTGATATTTAGTCGTTTTCAGCCAATATTTTGGATTTTTGAAAATTTCACTTTTTTGTGAAAATATCCACTAAATGAGGGAATAATATGTGTGAGGGTACCCCAGGAGAGTTCCAAATGTGTGTAGGTAGAATACATATCCCACGGGGGTAAAATTGAAAAAAGTTGAAAAACATTTTTTTTTGGACTTAGTCATTTTTCCGGCGTTTATCAGACTTTCAGATAGGGGAAATGTCAGTGAGCATTCCGATTTCAATTCCAGAGCAATTCGCCCAATGAGTCCTTGATATTTAGTCGTTTTCAGACAATTTTCTGGATTTTTGAAAATTTCACTTTTTTATGAAAATATCCACTAAATGAGGGAATAATATGTGTGAGGGTACCACAGGAGATTCCAAATGTGTGTGGGTAGAATATATATCCCACGGGGTAAAATTGAAAAAGTTGAAAATTTTTTTTTTTGGACTTAGTCATTTTTCCGGCGTTTATCAGACTTTCAGATAGGGGAAATGTCAGTGAACATTCTGATTTCAGTTCCAGAGCGATTCGCCCAATGAGTCCTTGATATTTAGTCGTTTTCAGCCAATTTTCTGGATTTTTGAAAATTTCACTTTTTTGTGAAAATATCCACTAAATGAGGGAATAATATGTGTGAGGTTGCCCCAGGAGAGTTCCAAATATGTGTAGATAGAATATATATCCCACGGGGGTAAAATTGAAAAAAGTTGAAAAAAATTTTTTTTTGAACTTAGTCATTTTTCCGGCGTTTATCAGACTTTCAGATAGGGGAAATGTCAGTGAGGGTTCGGATTTCAGTTCCAGAACAATTCGCCCAATGAGTCCTTGATATTTAGTCATTTTCAGCCAATATTTTGGATTTTTGAAAATTTCACTTTTTTGTGAAAATATCCACTAAATGAGGGAATAATATGTGTGCGGGTACCCCAGGTGAGTTCCAAATGTGTGTGTTTAGAATATATATCCCACGGGGGTAAAATTGAAAAAAGTTGAAAAAAAATTTTTTTTGGACTTAGTCATTTTTCCGGCGTTTATCAGACTTTCAGATAGGGGAAATGTCAGTGAGCGTTCCAATTTCAGTTCCAGAGCAATTCGCCCAATGAGTCCTTGATATTTAGTCGTTTTCAGCCAATTTTCTGGATTTTTGAAAATTTCACTTTTTTGTGAAAATATCCACTAAATGAGGGAATAATATGTGTGAGGGTACCCCAGGAGAGTTCCAAATGTCTGTAGGTAGAATATATATCCCACGGGGGTAAAATTGAAAAAAGTTGAAAAACATTTTTTTTTTGGACTTAGTAATTTTTCTGGCGTTTATCAGACTTTCAGATAGGGCAAATGTCAGTGAGCATTCCGATTTCAGTTCCAGAGCGATTCGCCCAATGAGTCCTTGATATTTAGTAGTTTTCAGCCAATTTTCTGGATTTTTGAAAATTTCACTTTTTTGTGAAAATATCCACTAAATGAGGGAATAATATGTGTGAGGTTGCCCCAGGAGAGTTCCAAATATGTGTAGGTAGAATATATATCCCACGGGGGTAAAATTGAAAAAATTTAAAAAACATTTTTTTTTGGACTTAGTCATTTTTTCGGCGTTTATCAGACTTTCACATAGGGGAGATGTCAGTGAGGGTTCGGATTTCAGTTCCAGAGCGATTCGGCCAATGAGTCCTTGATATTTAGTCGTTTTCAGCCAATATTTTGGATTTTTGAAAATTTCACTTTTTTGTGAAAATATCCACTAAATGAGGGAATAATATGTGTGAGGGTACCCCAGGAGAGTTCCAAATGTGTGTAGGTAGAATATATATCCCACGGGGGTAAAATTGAAAAAAGTTGAAAAACATTTTTTTTTGGACTTAGTCATTTTTCCGGCGTTTATCAGACTTTCAGATAGGGGAAATGTCAGTGAACATTCTGATTTCAGTTCCAGAGCGATTCGCCCAATGAGTCCTTGATATTTAGTCGTTTTCAGCCAATTTTCTGGATTTTTGAAAATTTCACTTTTTTGTGAAAATATCCACTAAATGAGGGAATAATATGCGTGAGGGTACCCCAGGAGAGTTCCAAATGTCTGTAGGTAGAATATATATCCCACGGGGGTAAAATTGAAAAAAGTTGAAAAAAATTTTTTTTTGAACTTAGTCATTTTTCCGGCGTTTATCAGACTTTCAGATAGGGGAAATGTCAGTGAGGGTTCGGATTTCAGTTCCAGAACAATTCGCCCAATGAGTCCTTGATATTTAGTCGTTTTCAGCCAATTTTCTGGATTTTTGAAAATTTCACTTTTTTGTGAAAATATCCACTAAATGAGGGAATAATATGTGTGAGGTTGCCCCAGGAGAGTTCCAAATATGTGTAGATAGAATATATATCCCACGGGGGTAAAATTGAAAAAAGTTGAAAAAAAATTTTTTTTGAACTTAGTCATTTTTCCGGCGTTTATCAGACTTTCAGATAGGGGAAATGTCAGTGAGGGTTCGGATTTCAGTTCCAGAACAATTCGCCCAATGAGTCCTTGATATTTAGTCATTTTCAGCCAATATTTTGGATTTTTGAAAATTTCACTTTTTTGTGAAAATATCCACTAAATGAGGGAATAATATGTGTGCGGGTACCCCAGGTGAGTTCCAAATGTGTGTGTTTAGAATATATATCCCACGGGGGTAAAATTGAAAAAAGTTGAAAAAAAATTTTTTTTGGACTTAGTCATTTTTCCGGCGTTTATCAGACTTTCAGATAGGGGAAATGTCAGTGAGCGTTCCAATTTCAGTTCCAGAGCAATTCGCCCAATGAGTCCTTGATATTTAGTCGTTTTCAGCCAATTTTCTGGATTTTTGAAAATTTCACTTTTTTGTGAAAATATCCACTAAATGAGGGAATAATATGTGTGAGGGTACCCCAGGAGAGTTCCAAATGTCTGTAGGTAGAATATATATCCCACGGGGGTAAAATTGAAAAAAGTTGAAAAACATTTTTTTTTTGGACTTAGTAATTTTTCTGGCGTTTATCAGACTTTCAGATAGGGCAAATGTCAGTGAGCATTCCGATTTCAGTTCCAGAGCGATTCGCCCAATGAGTCCTTGATATTTAGTAGTTTTCAGCCAATTTTCTGGATTTTTGAAAATTTCACTTTTTTGTGAAAATATCCACTAAATGAGGGAATAATATGTGTGAGGTTGCCCCAGGAGAGTTCCAAATATGTGTAGGTAGAATATATATCCCACGGGGGTAAAATTGAAAAAATTTAAAAAACATTTTTTTTTGGACTTAGTCATTTTTTCGGCGTTTATCAGACTTTCACATAGGGGAGATGTCAGTGAGGGTTCGGATTTCAGTTCCAGAGCGATTCGGCCAATGAGTCCTTGATATTTAGTCGTTTTCAGCCAATATTTTGGATTTTTGAAAATTTCACTTTTTTGTGAAAATATCCACTAAATGAGGGAATAATATGTGTGAGGGTACCCCAGGAGAGTTCCAAATGTGTGTAGGTAGAATATATATCCCACGGGGGTAAAATTGAAAAAAGTTGAAAAACATTTTTTTTTGGACTTAGTCATTTTTCCGGCGTTTATCAGACTTTCAGATAGGGGAAATGTCAGTGAACATTCTGATTTCAGTTCCAGAGCGATTCGCCCAATGAGTCCTTGATATTTAGTCGTTTTCAGCCAATTTTCTGGATTTTTGAAAATTTCACTTTTTTGTGAAAATATCCACTAAATGAGGGAATAATATGTGTGAGGGTACCCCAGGAGAGTTCCAAATGTCTGTAGGTAGAATATATATCCCACGGGGGTAAAATTGAAAAAAGTTGAAAAACATTTTTTTTTGGACTTAGTAATTTTTCTGGCGTTTATCAGACTTTCAGATAGGGCAAATGTCAGTGAGCATTCCGATTTCAGTTCCAGAGCGATTCGCCCAATGAGTCCTTGATATTTAGTAGTTTTCAGCCAATTTTCTGGATTTTTGAAAATTTCACTTTTTTGTGAAAATATCCACTAAATGAGGGAATAATAGTGTGAGGTTGCCCCAGGAGAGTTCCAAATATGTGTAGGTAGAATATATATCCCACGGGAGTAAAATTGAAAAAAGTTGAAAAAAATTTTTTTTTGGACTTAGTCATTTTTCCGGCGTTTATCAGACTTTCAGATAGGGGAAATGTCAGTGAGGGTTCGGATTTCAGTTCCAGAGCGATTCGCCCAATGTGTCCTTGATATTTAGTCGTTTTCAGCCAATATTTTGGATTTTTGAAAATTTCACTTTTTTGTGAAAATATGCACTAAATGAGGGAATAATATGTGTGAGGGTACCCCAGGAGAGTTCCAAATGTGTGTAGGTAGAATACATATCCCACGGGGGTAAAATTGAAAAAAGTTGAAAAACATTTTTTTTTGGACTTAGTCATTTTTCCGGCGTTTATCAGACTTTCAGATAGGGGAAATGTCAGTGAGCATTCCGATTTCAGTTCCAGAGCGATTCGCCCAATGAGTCCTTGATATTTAGTCGTTTTCAGCCAATTTTCTGGATTTTTGAAAATTTCACTTTTTTGTGAAAATATCCACTAAATGAGGGAATAATATGTGTGAGGGTACCCCAGGAGAGTTCCAAATGTGTGTGGGTAGAATATATATACCACAGGGGTAAAATTGAAAAAAGTTTAAAAAAAATTTTTTTTGGACTTAGTCATTTTTCCGGCGTTTTTCAGACTTTCAGATAGGGGAGATGTCAGTGAGGGTTCGGATTTCAGTACCAGAGCGATTCGGCCAATGAGTCCTTGATATTTAGTCGTTTTCAGCCAATATTTTGGATTTTTGAAAATTTCACTTTTTTGTGAAAATATCCACTAAATGAGGGAATAATATGTGTGAGGGTACCCCAGGAGAGTTCCAAATGTGTGTAGGTAGAATATATATCCCACGGGGGTAAAATTGAAAAAAGTTGAAAAACATTTTTTTTTGGACTTAGTCATTTTTCCGGCGTTTATCAGACTTTCAGATAGGGGAAATGTCAGTGAACATTCTGATTTCAGTTCCAGAGCGATTCGCCCAATGAGTCCTTGATATTTAGTCGTTTGCAGCCAATTTTCTGGATTTTTGAAAATTTCACTTTTTTGTGAAAATATCCACTAAATGAGGGAATAATATGTGTGAGGGTACCCCAGGAGAGTTCCAAATGTCTGTAGGTAGAATATATATCCCACGGGGGTAAAATTGAAAAAAGTTGAAAAACATTTTTTTTTGGACTTAGTAATTTTTCTGGCGTTTATCAGACTTTCAGATAGGGCAAATGTCAGTGAGCATTCCGATTTCAGTTCCAGAGCGATTCGCCCAATGAGTCCTTGATATTTAGTAGTTTTCAGCCAATTTTCTGGATTTTTGAAAATTTCACTTTTTTGTGAAAATATCCACTAAATGAGGGAATAATAGTGTGAGGTTGCCCCAGGAGAGTTCCAAATATGTGTAGGTAGAATATATATCCCACGGGAGTAAAATTGAAAAAAGTTGAAAAAAATTTTTTTTTGGACTTAGTCATTTTTCCGGCGTTTATCAGACTTTCAGATAGGGGAAATGTCAGTGAGGATTCGGATTTCAGTTCCAGAGCGATTCGCCCAATGTGTCCTTGATATTTAGTCGTTTTCAGCCAATATTTTGGATTTTTGAAAATTTCACTTTTTTGTGAAAATATGCACTAAATGAGGGAATAATATGTGTGAGGGTACCCCAGGAGAGTTCCAAATGTGTGTAGGTAGAATACATATCCCACGGGGGTAAAATTGAAAAAAGTTGAAAAACATTTTTTTTTGGACTTAGTCATTTTTCCGGCGTTTATCAGACTTTCAGATAGGGGAAATGTCAGTGAGCATTCCGATTTCAGTTCCAGAGCGATTCGCCCAATGAGTCCTTGATATTTAGTCGTTTTCAGCCAATTTTCTGGATTTTTGAAAATTTCACTTTTTTGTGAAAATATCCACTAAATGAGGGAATAATATGTGTGAGGGTACCCCAGGAGAGTTCCAAATGTGTGTGGGTAGAATATATATACCACAGGGGTAAAATTGAAAAAAGTTTAAAAAAAATTTTTTTTGGACTTAGTCATTTTTCCGGCGTTTTTCAGACTTTCAGATAGGGGAGATGTCAGTGAGGGTTCGGATTTCAGTACCAGAGCGATTCGGCCAATGAGTCCTTGATATTTAGTCGTTTTCAGCCAATATTTTGGATTTTTGAAAATTTCACTTTTTTGTGAAAATATCCACTAAATGAGGGAATAATATGTGTGAGGGTACCCCAGGAGAGTTCCAAATGTGTGTAGGTAGAATACATATCCCACGGGGGTAAAATTGAAAAAAGTTGAAAAACATTTTTTTTTGGACTTAGTCATTTTTCCGGCGTTTATCAGACTTTCAGATAGGGGAAATGTCAGTGAGCATTCCGATTTCAATTCCAGAGCAATTCGCCCAATGAGTCCTTGATATTTAGTCGTTTTCAGACAATTTTCTGGATTTTTGAAAATTTCACTTTTTTATGAAAATATCCACTAAATGAGGGAATAATATGTGTGAGGGTACCACAGGAGAGTTCCAAATGTGTGTGGGTAGAATATATATCCCACGGGGTAAAATTGAAAAAGTTGAAAATTTTTTTTTTTGGACTTAGTCATTTTTCCGGCGTTTATCAGACTTTCAGATAGGGGAAATGTCAGTGAACATTCTGATTTCAGTTCCAGAGCGATTCGCCCAATGAGTCCTTGATATTTAGTCGTTTTCAGCCAATTTTCTGGATTTTTGAAAATTTCACTTTTTTGTGAAAATATCCACTAAATGAGGGAATAATATGTGTGAGGTTGCCCCAGGAGAGTTCCAAATATGTGTAGATAGAATATATATCCCACGGGGGTAAAATTGAAAAAAGTTGAAAAAAATTTTTTTTTGAACTTAGTCATTTTTCCGGCGTTTATCAGACTTTCAGATAGGGGAAATGTCAGTGAGGGTTCGGATTTCAGTTCCAGAACAATTCGCCCAATGAGTCCTTGATATTTAGTCATTTTCAGCCAATATTTTGGATTTTTGAAAATTTCACTTTTTTGTGAAAATATCCACTAAATGAGGGAATAATATGTGTGCGGGTACCCCAGGTGAGTTCCAAATGTGTGTGTTTAGAATATATATCCCACGGGGGTAAAATTGAAAAAAGTTGAAAAAAAATTTTTTTTGGACTTAGTCATTTTTCCGGCGTTTATCAGACTTTCAGATAGGGGAAATGTCAGTGAGCGTTCCAATTTCAGTTCCAGAGCAATTCGCCCAATGAGTCCTTGATATTTAGTCGTTTTCAGCCAATTTTCTGGATTTTTGAAAATTTCACTTTTTTGTGAAAATATCCACTAAATGAGGGAATAATATGTGTGAGGGTACCCCAGGAGAGTTCCAAATGTCTGTAGGTAGAATATATATCCCACGGGGGTAAAATTGAAAAAAGTTGAAAAACATTTTTTTTTTGGACTTAGTAATTTTTCTGGCGTTTATCAGACTTTCAGATAGGGCAAATGTCAGTGAGCATTCCGATTTCAGTTCCAGAGCGATTCGCCCAATGAGTCCTTGATATTTAGTAGTTTTCAGCCAATTTTCTGGATTTTTGAAAATTTCACTTTTTTGTGAAAATATCCACTAAATGAGGGAATAATATGTGTGAGGTTGCCCCAGGAGAGTTCCAAATATGTGTAGGTAGAATATATATCCCACGGGGGTAAAATTGAAAAAATTTAAAAAACATTTTTTTTTGGACTTAGTCATTTTTTCGGCGTTTATCAGACTTTCACATAGGGGAGATGTCAGTGAGGGTTCGGATTTCAGTTCCAGAGCGATTCGGCCAATGAGTCCTTGATATTTAGTCGTTTTCAGCCAATATTTTGGATTTTTGAAAATTTCACTTTTTTGTGAAAATATCCACTAAATGAGGGAATAATATGTGTGAGGGTACCCCAGGAGAGTTCCAAATGTGTGTAGGTAGAATATATATCCCACGGGGGTAAAATTGAAAAAAGTTGAAAAACATTTTTTTTTGGACTTAGTCATTTTTCCGGCGTTTATCAGACTTTCAGATAGGGGAAATGTCAGTGAACATTCTGATTTCAGTTCCAGAGCGATTCGCCCAATGAGTCCTTGATATTTAGTCGTTTTCAGCCAATTTTCTGGATTTTTGAAAATTTCACTTTTTTGTGAAAATATCCACTAAATGAGGGAATAATATGCGTGAGGGTACCCCAGGAGAGTTCCAAATGTCTGTAGGTAGAATATATATCCCACGGGGGTAAAATTGAAAAAAGTTGAAAAAAATTTTTTTTTGAACTTAGTCATTTTTCCGGCGTTTATCAGACTTTCAGATAGGGGAAATGTCAGTGAGGGTTCGGATTTCAGTTCCAGAACAATTCGCCCAATGAGTCCTTGATATTTAGTCGTTTTCAGCCAATTTTCTGGATTTTTGAAAATTTCACTTTTTTGTGAAAATATCCACTAAATGAGGGAATAATATGTGTGAGGTTGCCCCAGGAGAGTTCCAAATATGTGTAGATAGAATATATATCCCACGGGGGTAAAATTGGAAAAAGTTGAAAAAAATTTTTTTTTGAACTTAGTCATTTTTCCGGCGTTTATCAGACTTTCAGATAGGGGAAATGTCAGTGAGGGTTCGGATTTCAGTTCCAGAACAATTCGCCCAATGAGTCCTTGATATTTAGTCATTTTCAGCCAATATTTTGGATTTTTGAAAATTTCACTTTTTTGTGAAAATATCCACTAAATGAGGGAATAATATGTGTGCGGGTACCCCAGGTGAGTTCCAAATGTGTGTGTTTAGAATATATATCCCACGGGGGTAAAATTGAAAAAAGTTGAAAAAAAATTTTTTTTGGACTTAGTCATTTTTCCGGCGTTTATCAGACTTTCAGATAGGGGAAATGTCAGTGAGCGTTCCAATTTCAGTTCCAGAGCAATTCGCCCAATGAGTCCTTGATATTTAGTCGTTTTCAGCCAATTTTCTGGATTTTTGAAAATTTCACTTTTTTGTGAAAATATCCACTAAATGAGGGAATAATATGTGTGAGGGTACCCCAGGAGAGTTCCAAATGTCTGTAGGTAGAATATATATCCCACGGGGGTAAAATTGAAAAAAGTTGAAAAACATTTTTTTTTTGGACTTAGTAATTTTTCTGGCGTTTATCAGACTTTCAGATAGGGCAAATGTCAGTGAGCATTTCGATTTCAGTTCCAGAGCGATTCGCCCAATGAGTCCTTGATATTTAGTAGTTTTCAGCGAATTTTCTGGATTTTTGAAAATTTCACTTTTTTGTGAAAATATCCACTAAATGAGGGAATAATATGTGTGAGGTTGCCCCAGGAGAGTTCCAAATATGTGTAGGTAGAATATATATCCCACGGGGGTAAAATTGAAAAAATTTAAAAAACATTTTTTTTTGGACTTAGTCATTTTTTCGGCGTTTATCAGACTTTCACATAGGGGAGATGTCAGTGAGGGTTCGGATTTCAGTTCCAGAGCGATTCGGCCAATGAGTCCTTGATATTTAGTCGTTTTCAGCCAATATTTTGGATTTTTGAAAATTTCACTTTTTTGTGAAAATATCCACTAAATGAGGGAATAATATGTGTGAGGGTACCCCAGGAGAGTTCCAAATGTGTGTAGGTAGAATATATATCCCACGGGGGTAAAATTGAAAAAAGTTGAAAAACATTTTTTTTTGGACTTAGTCATTTTTCCGGCGTTTATCAGACTTTCAGATAGGGGAAATGTCAGTGAACATTCTGATTTCAGTTCCAGAGCGATTCGCCCAATGAGTCCTTGATATTTAGTCGTTTTCAGCCAATTTTCTGGATTTTTGAAAATTTCACTTTTTTGTGAAAATATCCACTAAATGAGGGAATAATATGCGTGAGGGTACCCCAGGAGAGTTCCAAATGTCTGTAGGTAGAATATATATCCCACGGGGGTAAAATTGAAAAAAGTTGAAAAACATTTTTTTTTGGACTTAGTAATTTTTCTGGCGTTTATCAGACTTTCAGATAGGGCAAATGTCAGTGAGCATTCCGATTTCAGTTCCAGAGCGATTCGCCCAATGAGTCCTTGATATTTAGTAGTTTTCAGCCAATTTTCTGGATTTTTGAAAATTTCACTTTTTTGTGAAAATATCCACTAAATGAGGGAATAATAGTGTGAGGTTGCCCCAGGAGAGTTCCAAATATGTGTAGGTAGAATATATATCCCACGGGAGTAAAATTGAAAAAAGTTGAAAAAAATTTTTTTTTGGACTTAGTCATTTTTCCGGCGTTTATCAGACTTTCAGATAGGGGAAATGTCAGTGAGGGTTCGGATTTCAGTTCCAGAGCGATTCGCCCAATGTGTCCTTGATATTTAGTCGTTTTCAGCCAATATTTTGGATTTTTGAAAATTTCACTTTTTTGTGAAAATATGCACTAAATGAGGGAATAATATGTGTGAGGGTACCCCAGGAGAGTTCCAAATGTGTGTAGGTAGAATACATATCCCACGGGGGTAAAATTGAAAAAAGTTGAAAAACATTTTTTTTTGGACTTAGTCATTTTTCCGGCGTTTATCAGACTTTCAGATAGGGGAAATGTCAGTGAGCATTCCGATTTCAATTCCAGAGCAATTCGCCCAATGAGTCCTTGATATTTAGTCGTTTTCAGCCAATTTTCTGGATTTTTGAAAATTTCACTTTTTTATGAAAATATCCACTAAATGAGGGAATAATATTTGTGAGGGTACCACAGGAGAGTTCCAAATGTGTGTGGGTAGAATATATATCCCACGGGGTAAAATTGAAAAAGTTGAAAATTTTTTTTTTGGACTTAGTCATTTTTCCGGCGTTTATCAGACTTTCAGATAGGGGAAATGTCAGTGAACATTCTGATTTCAGTTCCAGAGCGATTCACCCAATGAGTCCTTGATATTTAGTCGTTTTCAGCCAATTTTCTGGATTTTTGAAAATTTCACTTTTTTGTGAAAATATCCACTAAATGAGGGAATAATATGCGTGAGGGTACCCCAGGAGAGTTCCAAATGTGTGTGGGTAGAATATATATCCCACGGGGGTAAAATTGAAAAAAGTTGAAAAACATTTTTTTTTGGACTTAGTAATTTTTCTGGCGTTTATCAGACTTTCAGATAGGGCAAATGTCAGTGAGCATTCCGATTTCAGTTCCAGAGCGATTCGCCCAATGAGTCCTTGATATTTAGTAGTTTTCAGCCAATTTTCTGGATTTTTGAAAATTTCACTTTTTTGTGAAAATATCCACTAAATGAGGGAATAATAGTGTGAGGTTGCCCCAGGAGAGTTCCAAATATGTGTAGGTAGAATATATATCCCACGGGAGTAAAATTGAAAAAAGTTGAAAAAAATTTTTTTTTGGACTTAGTCATTTTTCCGGCGTTTATCAGACTTTCAGATAGGGGAAATGTCAGTGAGGGTTCGGATTTCAGTTCCAGAGCGATTCGCCCAATGTGTCCTTGATATTTAGTCGTTTTCAGCCAATATTTTGGATTTTTGAAAATTTCACTTTTTTGTGAAAATATGCACTAAATGAGGGAATAATATGTGTGAGGGTACCCCAGGAGAGTTCCAAATGTGTGTAGGTAGAATACATATCCCACGGGGGTAAAATTGAAAAAAGTTGAAAAACATTTTTTGTTGGACTTAGTCATTTTTCCGGCGTTTATCAGACTTTCAGATAGGGGAAATGTCAGTGAGCATTCCGATTTCAGTTCCAGAGCGATTCGCCCAATGAGTCCTTGATATTTAGTCGTTTTCAGCCAATTTTCTGGATTTTTGAAAATTTCACTTTTTTGTGAAAATATCCACTAAATGAGGGAATAATATGTGTGAGGGTACCCCAGGAGAGTTCCAAATGTGTGTGGGTAGAATATATATACCACAGGGGTAAAATTGAAAAAAGTTTAAAAAAAATTTTTTTTGGACTCAGTCATTTTTCCGCCGTTTTTCAGACTTTCAGATAGGGGAGATGTCAGTGAGGGTTCGGATTTCAGTACCAGAGCGATTCGGCCAATGAGTCCTTGATATTTAGTCGTTTTCAGCCAATATTTTGGATTTTTGAAAATTTCACTTTTTTGTGAAAATATCCACTAAATGAGGGAATAATATGTGTGAGGGTACCCCAGGAGAGTTCCAAATGTGTGTAGGTAGAATACATATCCCACGGGGGTAAAATTGAAAAAAGTTGAAAAACATTTTTTTTTGGACTTAGTCATTTTTCCGGCGTTTATCAGACTTTCAGATAGGGGAAATGTCAGTGAGCATTCCGATTTCAATTCCAGAGCAATTCGCCCAATGAGTCCTTGATATTTAGTCGTTTTCAGACAATTTTCTGGATTTTTGAAAATTTCACTTTTTTATGAAAATATCCACTAAATGAGGGAATAATATGTGTGAGGGTACCACAGGAGAGTTCCAAATGTGTGTGGGTAGAATATATATCCCACGGGGTAAAATTGAAAAAGTTGAAAATTTTTTTTTTTGGACTTAGTCATTTTTCCGGCGTTTATCAGACTTTCAGATAGGGGAAATGTCAGTGAACATTCTGATTTCAGTTCCAGAGCGATTCGCCCAATGAGTCCTTGATATTTAGTCGTTTTCAGCCAATTTTCTGGATTTTTGAAAATTTCACTTTTTTGTGAAAATATCCACTAAATGAGGGAATAATATGTGTGAGGTTGCCCCAGGAGAGTTCCAAATATGTGTAGATAGAATATATATCCCACGGGGGTAAAATTGAAAAAAGTTGAAAAAAATTTTTTTTTGAACTTAGTCATTTTTCCGGCGTTTATCAGACTTTCAGATAGGGGAAATGTCAGTGAGGGTTCGGATTTCAGTTCCAGAACAATTCGCCCAATGAGTCCTTGATATTTAGTCATTTTCAGCCAATATTTTGGATTTTTGAAAATTTCACTTTTTTGTGAAAATATCCACTAAATGAGGGAATAATATGTGTGCGGGTACCCCAGGTGAGTTCCAAATGTGTGTGTTTAGAATATATATCCCACGGGGGTAAAATTGAAAAAAGTTGAAAAAAAATTTTTTTTGGACTTAGTCATTTTTCCGGCGTTTATCAGACTTTCAGATAGGGGAAATGTCAGTGAGCGTTCCAATTTAAGTTTCAGAGCAATTCGCCCAATGAGTCCTTGATATTTAGTCGTTTTCAGCCAATTTTCTGGATTTTTGAAAATTTCACTTTTTTGTGAAAATATCCACTAAATGAGGGAATAATATGTGTGAGGGTACCCCAGGAGAGTTCCAAATGTGTGTGGGTAGAATATATATACCACAGGGGTAAAATTGAAAAAAGTTTTAAAAAAATTTTTTTTGGACTTAGTCATTTTTCCGGCGTTTTTCAGACTTTCAGATAGGGGAGATGTCAGTGAGGGTTCGGATTTCAGTTCCAGAGCGATTCGGCCAATGAGTCCTTGATATTTAGTCGTTTTCAGCCAATATTTTGGATTTTTGAAAATTTCACTTTTTTGTGAAAATATCCACTAAATGAGGGAATAATATGTGTGAGGGTACCCCAGGAGAGTTCCAAATGTGTGTAGGTAGAATATATATTCCATGGGGGTAAAATTGAAAAAAGTTGAAAAACATTTTTTTTTGGACTTAGTCATTTTTCCGGCGTTTATCAGACTTTCAGATAGGGGAAATGTCAGTGAGGGTTCGGATTTCAGTTCCAGAGCGATTCGCCCAATGAGTCCTTGATATTTAGTCGTTTTCAGCCAATATTTTGGATTTTTGAAAATTTCACTTTTTTGTGAAAATATGCACTAAATGAGGGAATAATATGTGTGAGGGTACCCCAGGAGAGTTCCAAATGTGTGTAGGTAGAATACATATCCCACGGGGGTAAAATTGAAAAAAGTTGAAAAACATTTTTTTTTGGACTTAGTCATTTTTCCGGCGTTTATCAGACTTTCAGATAGGGGAAATGTCAGTGAGCATTCCGATTTCAATTCTAGAGCAATTCGCCCAATGAGTCCTTGATATTTAGTCGTTTTCAGCCAATTTTCTGGATTTTTGAAAATTTCACTTTTTTATGAAAATATCCACTAAATGAGGGAATAATATTTGTGAGGGTACCACAGGAGAGTTCCAAATGTGTGTGGGTAGAATATATATCCCACGGGGTAAAATTGAAAAAGTTGAAAATTTTTTTTTTGGACTTAGTCATTTTTCCGGCGTTTATCAGACTTTCAGATAGGGGAAATGTCAGTGAACATTCTGATTTCAGTTCCAGAGCGATTCACCCAATGAGTCCTTGATATTTAGTCGTTTTCAGCCAATTTTCTGGATTTTTGAAAATTTCACTTTTTTGTGAAAATATCCACTAAATGAGGGAATAATATGCGTGAGGGTACCCCAGGAGAGTTCCAAATGTCTGTAGGTAGAATATATATCCCACGGGGGTAAAATTGAAAAAAGTTGAAAAACATTTTTTTTTGGACTTAGTAATTTTTCTGGCGTTTATCAGACTTTCAGATAGGGCAAATGTCAGTGAGCATTCCGATTTCAGTTCCAGAGCGATTCGCCCAATGAGTCCTTGATATTTAGTAGTTTTCAGCCAATTTTCTGGATTTTTGAAAATTTCACTTTTTTGTGAAAATATCCACTAAATGAGGGAATAATATGTGTGAGGTTGCCCCAGGAGAGTTCCAAATATGTGTAGGTAGAATATATATCCCACGGGGGTAAAATTGAAAAAATTTAAAAAACATTTTTTTTTGGACTTAGTCATTTTTCCGGCGTTTATCAGACTTTCAGATAGGGGAAATGTCAGTGAGCATTCCGATTTCAGTTCCAGAGCGATTCGCCCAATGAGTCCTTGATATTTAGTCGTTTTCAGCCAATTTTCTGGATTTTTGAAAATTTCACTTTTTTGTGAAAATATCCACTAAATGAGGGAATAATATGTGTGAGGTTGCCCCAGGAGAGTTCCAAATATGTGTAGGTAGAATATATATCCCACGGGGGTAAAATTGAAAAAATTTAAAAAACATTTTTTTTTGGACTTAGTCATTTTTTCGGCGTTTATCAGACTTTCACATAGGGGAGATGTCAGTGAGGGTTCGGATTTCAGTTCCAGAGCGATTCGGCCAATGAGTCCTTGATATTTAGTCGTTTTCAGCCAATATTTTGGATTTTTGAAAATTTCACTTTTTTGTGAAAATATCCACTAAATGAGGGAATAATATGTGTGAGGGTACCCCAGGAGAGTTCCAAATGTGTGTAGGTAGAATATATATCCCACGGGGGTAAAATTGAAAAAAGTTGAAAAACATTTTTTTTTGGACTTAGTCATTTTTCCGGCGTTTATCAGACTTTCAGATAGGGGAAATGTCAGTGAGGGTTCGGATTTCAGTTCCAGAGCGATTCGCCCAATGTGTCCTTGATATTTGGTCGTTTTCAGCCAATATTTTGGATTTTTGAAAATTTCACTTTTTTGTGAAAATATGCACTAAATGAGGGAATAATATGTGTGAGGGTACCCCAGGAGAGTTCCAAATGTGTGTAGGTAGAATACATATCCCACGGGGGTAAAATTGAAAAAAGTTGAAAAACATTTTTTTTTGGACTTAGTCATTTTTCCGGCGTTTATCAGACTTTCAGATAGGGGAAATGTCAGTGAGCATTCCGATTTCAATTCCAGAGCAATTCGCCCAATGAGTCCTTGATATTTAGTCGTTTTCAGCCAATTTTCTGGATTTTTGAAAATTTCACTTTTTTATGAAAATATCCACTAAATGAGGGAATAATATGTGTGAGGGTACCACAGGAGAGTTCCAAATGTGTGTGGGTAGAATATATATCCCACGGGGTAAAATTGAAAAAGTTGAAAAATTTTTTTTTTGGACTTAGTCATTTTTCCGGCGTTTATCAGACTTTCAGATAGGGGAAATGTCAGTGAACATTCTGATTTCAGTTCCAGAGCGATTCGCCCAATGAGTCCTTGATATTTAGTCGTTTTCAGCCAATTTTCTGGATTTTTGAAAATTTCACTTTTTTGTGAAAATATCCACTAAATGAGGGAATAATATGCGTGAGGGTACCCCAGGAGAGTTCCAAATGTCTGTAGGTAGAATATATATCCCACGGGGGTAAAATTGAAAAAATTTAAAAAACATTTTTTTTTGGACTTAGTCATTTTTTCGGCGTTTATCAGACTTTCACATAGGGGAGATGTCAGTGAGGGTTCGGATTTCAGTTCCAGAGCGATTCGGCCAATGAGTCCTTGATATTTAGTCGTTTTCAGCCAATATTTTGGATTTTTGAAAATTTCACTTTTTTGTGAAAATATCCACTAAATGAGGGAATAATATGTGTGAGGGTACCCCAGGAGAGTTCCAAATGTGTGTAGGTAGAATATATATCCCACGGGGGTAAAATTGAAAAAAGTTGAAAAACATTTTTTTTTGGACTTAGTCATTTTTCCGGCGTTTATCAGACTTTCAGATAGGGGAAATGTCAGTGAGCATTCCGATTTCAGTTCCAGAGCGATTCGCCCAATGAGTCCTTGATATTTAGTCGTTTTCAGCCAATTTTCTGGATTTTTGAAAATTTCACTTTTTTGTGAAAATATCCACTAAATGAGGGAATAATATGTGTGAGGTTGCCCCAGGAGAGTTCCAAATATGTGTAGATAGAATACATATCCCACGGGGGTAAAATTGAAAAAAGTTGAAAAAAATTTTTTTTTGAACTTAGTCATTTTTCCGGCGTTTATCAGACTTTCAGATAGGGGAAATGTCAGTGAGGGTTCGGATTTCAGTTCCAGAGCAATTCGCCCAATGAGTCCTTGATATTTAGTCGTTTTCAGCCAATTTTCTGGATTTATGAAAATATCACTTTTTTATGAAAATAAACACTAAATGAGGGAATAATATGTTTGAGGGAACACCAGGAGAGTTCCAAATGTGTGTGGGTAGAATATATATCCCACGGGGGTAAAATTGAAAAAAGTTGAAAAACATTTTTTTTTGGACTTAGTCATTTTTCCGGCGTTTATCAGACTTTCAGATAGGGGAAATGTCAGTGAGCGTTCCAATTTCAGTTCCAGAACAATTCGCCCAATGAGTCCTTGATATTTAATCGTTTTCAGCCAATTTTCTGGATTTTTGAAAATATCACTTTTTTATGAAAATATCCATTAAATGAGGGAATAATATGTTTGAGGGTACCCCAGGAGAGTTCCAAATGTGTGTGGGTAGAATATATATCCCACGGGGGTAAAATTGAAAAAAGTTGAAAGAAAATTTTTTTTGGCTTAGTCATTTTTCGGGCGTTTATCAGACTTTCAGATAGGGGAAATGTCAGTGAGCATTCCGATTTCAGTTCCAGAGCGATTCGCCCAATGAGTCCTTGATATTTAGTCGTTTTCAGCCAATTTTCTGGATTTTTGAAAATTTCACTTTTTTGTGAAAATATCCACTAAATGAGGGAATAATATGTGTGAGGTTGCCCCAGGAGAGTTCCAAATATGTGTAGGTAGAATATATATCCCACGGGAGTAAAATTGAAAAAAGTTGAAAAAAATTTTTTTTTGGACTTAGTCATTTTTCCGGCGTTTATCAGACTTTCAGATAGGGGAAATGTCAGTGAGCATTCCGATTTCAGTTCCAGAGCGATTCGCCCAATGAGTCCTTGATATTTAGTCGTTTTCAGCCAATTTTCTGGATTTTTGAAAATTTCACTTTTTTGTGAAAATATCCACTAAATGAGGGAATAATATGTGTGAGGTTGCCCCAGGAGAGTTCCAAATATGTGTAGATAGAATATATATCCCACGGGGGTAAAATTGAAAAAAGTTGAAAAAATTTTTTTTTTGAACTTAGTCATTTTTCCGGCGTTTATCAGACTTTCAGATAGGGGAAATGTCAGTGAGGGTTCGGATTTCAGTTCCAGAGCAATTCGCCCAATGAGTCCTTGATATTTAGTCGTTTTCAGCCAATTTTCTGGATTTTTGAAAATATCACTTTTTTATGAAAATAAACACTAAATGAGGGAATAATATGTTTGAGGGAACCCCAGGAGAGTTCCAAATGTGTGTGGGTAGAATATATATCCCACGGGGGTAAAATTGAAAAAAGTTGAAAAACATTTTTTTTTGGACTTAGTCATTTTTCCGGCGTTTATCAGACTTTCAGATAGGGGAAATGTCAGTGAGCGTTCCAATTTCAGTTCCAGAACAATTCGCCCAATGAGTCCTTGATATTTAATAGTTTTCAGCCAATTTTCTGGATTTTTGAAAATATCACTTTTTTATGAAAATATCCATTAAATGAGGGAATAATATGTTTGAGGGTACCCCAGGAGAGTTCCAAATGTGTGTGGGTAGAATATATATCCCACGGGGGTAAAATTGAAAAAAGTTGAAAGAAAATTTTTTTTGGCTTAGTCATTTTTCGGGCGTTTATCAGACTTTCAGATAGGGGAAATGTCACTGAGCATTCCGATTTCAGTTCCAGAGCGATTCGCCCAATGAGTCCTTGATATTTAGTCGTTTTCAGCCAATTTTCTGGATTTTTGAAAATTTCACTTTTTTGTGAAAATATCCACTAAATGAGGGAATAATATGTGTGAGGTTGCCCCAGGAGAGTTCCAAATATGTGTAGGTAGAATATATATCCCACGGGAGTAAAATTGAAAAAAGTTGAAAAAAATTTTTTTTTGGACTTAGTCATTTTTCCGGCGTTTATCAGACTTTCAGATAGGGGAAATGTCAGTGAGCATTCCGATTTCAGTTCCAGAGCGATTCGCCCAATGAGTCCTTGATATTTAGTCGTTTTCAGCCAATTTTCTGGATTTTTGAAAATTTCACTTTTTTGTGAAAATATCCACTAAATGAGGGAATAATATGTGTGAGGTTGCCCCAGGAGAGTTCCAAATATGTGTAGATAGAATATATATCCCACGGGGGTAAAATTGAAAAAAGTTGAAAAAAATTTTTTTTTGAACTTAGTCATTTTTCCGGCGTTTATCAGACTTTCAGATAGGGGAAATGTCAGTGAGGGTTCGGATTTCAGTTCCAGAGCAATTCGCCCAATGAGTCCTTGATATTTAGTCGTTTTCAGCCAATTTTCTGGATTTTTGAAAATATCACTTTTTTATGAAAATAAACACTAAATGAGGGAATAATATGTTTGAGGGAACCCCAGGAGAGTTCCAAATGTGTGTGGGTAGAATATATATCCCACGGGGGTAAAATTGAAAAAAGTTGAAAAACATTTTTTTTTGGACTTAGTCATTTTTCCGGCGTTTATCAGACTTTCAGATAGGGGAAATGTCAGTGAGCGTTCCAATTTCAGTTCCAGAACAATTCGCCCAATGAGTCCTTGATATTTAATCGTTTTCAGCCAATTTTCTGGATTTTTGAAAATATCACTTTTTTATGAAAATATCCATTAAATGAGGGAATTATATGTTTGAGGGTACCCCAGGAGAGTTCCAAATGTGTGTGGGTAGAATATATATCCCACGGGGGTAAAATTGAAAAAAGTTGAAAGAAAATTTTTTTTGGCTTAGTCATTTTTCGGGCGTTTATCAGACTTTCAGATAGGGCAAATGTCAGTGAGCATTCCGATTTCAGTTCCAGAGCGATTCGCCCAATGAGTCCTTGATATTTAGTCATTTTCAGCCAATATTTTGGATTTTTGAAAATTTCACTTTTTTGTGAAAATATCCACTAAATGAGGGAATAATATGTGTGCGGGTACCCCAGGTGAGTTCCAAATGTGTGTGTTTAGAATATATATCCCACGGGGGTAAAATTGAAAAAAGTTGAAAAAATTTTTATTTTGGACTTAGTCATTTTTCCGGCGTTTATCAGACTTTCAGATAGGGCAAATGTCAGTGAGCATTCCGATTTCAGTTCCAGAGCGATTCGCCCAATGAGTACTTGATATTTAGTCGTTTTCAGCCAATATTTTGGATTTTTGAAAATTTAACTTTTTTGTGAAAATATCCACTAAATGAGGGAATAATATGTGTGAGGTTGCCCCAGGAGAGTTCCAAATATGTGTAGGTAGAATATATATCCCACGGGAGTAAAATTGAAAAAAGTTGAAAAAAATTTTTTTTTGGACTTAGTCATTTTTCCGGCGTTTATCAGACTTTCAGATAGGGGAGATGTCAGTGAGGGTTCGGATTTCAGTTCCAGAGCGATTCGGCCAATGAGTCCTTGATATTTAGTCGTTTTCAGCCAATATTTTGGATTTTTGAAAATTTCACTTTTTTGTGAAAATATCCACTAAATGAGGGAATAATATGTGTGAGGGTACCCCAGGAGAGTTCCAAATGTGTGTAGGTAGAATATATATCCCACGGGGATAAAATTGAAAAAAGTTGAAAAACATTTTTTTTTGGACTTAGTCATTTTTCCGGCGTTTATCAGACTTTCAGATAGGGGAAATGTCAGTGAGGGTTCGGATTTCAGTTCCAGAGCGATTCGCCCAATGTGTCCTTGATATTTAGTCGTTTTCAGCCAATATTTTGGATTTTTGAAAATTTCACTTTTTTGTGAAAATATGCACTAAATGAGGGAATAATATGTGTGAGGGTACCCCAGGAGAGTTCCAAATGTGTGTAGGTAGAATACATATCCCACGGGGGTAAAATTGAAAAAAGTTGAAAAACATTTTTTTTTGGACTTAGTCATTTTTCCGGCGTTTATCAGACTTTCAGATAGGGGAAATGTCAGTGAGCATTCCGATTTCAATTCCAGAGCAATTCGCCCAATGAGTCCTTGATATTTAGTCGTTTTCAGCCAATTTTCTGGATTTTTGAAAATTTTACTTTTTTATGAAAATATCCACTAAATGAGGGAATAATATGTGTGAGGGTACCACAGGAGAGTTCCAAATGTGTGTGGGTAGAATATATATCCCACGGGGTAAAATTGAAAAAGTTGAAAATTTTTTTTTTTGGACTTAGTCATTTTTCCGGCGTTTATCAGACTTTCAGATAGGGGAAATGTCAGTGAACATTCTGATTTCAGTTCCAGAGCGATTCGCCCAATGAGTCCTTGATATTTAGTCTTTTTCAGCCAATTTTCTGGATTTTTGAAAATTTCACTTTTTTGTGAAAATATCCACTAAATGAGGGAATAATATGCGTGAGGGTACCCCAGGAGAGTTCCAAATGTCTGTAGGTAGAATATATATCCCACGGGGGTAAAATTGAAAAAAGTTGAAAAACATTTTTTTTTGGACTTAGTAATTTTTCTGGCGTTTATCAGACTTTCAGATAGGGCAAATGTCAGTGAGCATTCCGATTTCAGTTCCAGAGCGATTCGCCCAATGAGTCCTTGATATTTAGTAGTTTTCAGCCAATTTTCTGGATTTTTGAAAATTTCACTTTTTTGTGAAAATATCCACTAAATGAGGGAATAATATGTGTGAGGTTGCCCCAGGAGAGTTCCAAATATGTGTAGGTAGAATATATATCCCACGGGGGTAAAATTGAAAAAATTTAAAAAACATTTTTTTTTGGACTTAGTCATTTTTTCGGCGTTTATCAGACTTTCACATAGGGGAGATGTCAGTGAGGGTTCGGATTTCAGTTCCAGAGCGATTCGGCCAATGAGTCCTTGATATTTAGTCGTTTTCAGCCAATATTTTGGATTTTTGAAAATTTCACTTTTTTGTGAAAATATCCACTAAATGAGGGAATAATATGTGTGAGGGTACCCCAGGAGAGTTCCAAATGTGTGTAGGTAGAATATATATCCCACGGGGGTAAAATTGAAAAAAGTTGAAAAACATTTTTTTTTGGACTTAGTCATTTTTCCGGCGTTTATCAGACTTTCAGATAGGGGAAATGTCAGTGAGCATTCCGATTTCAGTTCCAGAGCGATTCGCCCAATGAGTCCTTGATATTTAGTCGTTTTCAGCCAATTTTCTGGATTTTTGAAAATTTCACTTTTTTGTGAAAATATCCACTAAATGAGGGAATAATATGTGTGAGGTTGCCGCAGGAGAGTTCCAAATATGTGTAGGTAGAATATATATCCCACGGGAGTAAAATTGAAAAAAGTTGAAAAAATTTTTTTTTTGGACTTAGTCATTTTTCCGGCGTTTATCAGACTTTCAGATAGGGGAAATGTCAGTGAGGGTTCGGATTTCAGTTCCAGAGCGATGCGCCCAATGTGTCCTTGATATTTAGTCATTTTCAGCCAATATTTTGGATTTTTGAAAATTTCACTTTTTTGTGCAAATATCCACTAAATGAGGGAATAATATGTGTGAGGGTACCCCAGGAGAGTTCCAAATGTGTGTAGGTAGAATATATATCCCACGGGAGTAAAATTGAAAAAAGTTGAAAAAAAATTTTTTTTCGACTTAGTCTTTTTTCCAGCGTTTATCAGACTTTCAGATAGGGGTAATGTCAGTGAGCATTCCGATTTCAGTTCCAGAGCGATTCGCCCAATGAGTCCTTGATATTTAGTCGTTTTCAGCCAATTTTCTGGATTTTTGAAAATTTCACTTTTTTGTGAAAATATCCACTAAATGAGGGAATAATATGTGTGAGGTTGCCCCAGGAGAGTTCCAAATATGTGTAGATAGAATATATATCCCACGGGGGTAAAATTGAAAAAAGTTGAAAAAAATTTTTTTTTTGAACTTAGTCATTTTTACGGCGTTTATCAGACTTTCAGATAGGGGAAATGTCAGTGAGGGTTCGGATTTCAGTTCCAGAGCAATTCGCCCAATGAGTCCTTGATATTTAGTCGTTTTCAGCCAATTTTCTGGATTTTTGAAAATATCACTTTTTTATGAAAATAAACACTAAATGAGGGAATAATATGTTTGAGGGAACCCCAGGAGAGTTCCAAATGTGTGTGGGTAGAATATATATCCCACGGGGGTAAAATTGAAAAAAGTTGAAAAACATTTTTTTTTGGACTTAGTCATTTTTCCGGCGTTTATCAGACTTTCAGATAGGGGAAATGTCAGTGAGCGTTCCAATTTCAGTTCCAGAACAATTCGCCCAATGAGTCCTTGATATTTAATCGTTTTCAGCCAATTTTCTGGATTTTTGAAAATATCACTTTTTTATGAAAATATCCATTAAATGAGGGAATAATATGTTTGAGGGTACCCCAGGAGAGTTCCAAATGTGTGTGGGTAGAATATATATCCCACGGGGGTAAAATTGAAAAAAGTTGAAAGAAAATTTTTTTTGGCTTAGTCATTTTTCGGGCGTTTATCAGACTTTCAGATAGGGCAAATGTCAGTGAGCATTCCGATTTCAGTTCCAGAGCGATTCGCCCAATGAGTCCTTGATATTTAGTCATTTTCAGCCAATATTTTGGATTTTTGAAAATTTCACTTTTTTGTGAAAATATCCACTAAATGAGGGAATAATATGTGTGCGGGTACCCCAGGTGAGTTCCAAATGTGTGTGTTTAGAATATATATCCCACGGGGGTAAAATTGAAAAAAGTTGAAAAAATTTTTATTTTGGACTTAGTCATTTTTCCGGCGTTTATCAGACTTTCAGATAGGGCAAATGTCAGTGAGCATTCCGATTTCAGTTCCAGAGCGATTCGCCCAATGAGTACTTGATATTTAGTAGTTTTCAGCCAATATTTTGGATTTTTGAAAATTTAACTTTTTTGTGAAAATATCCACTAAATGAGGGAATAATATGTGTGAGGTTGCCCCAGGAGAGTTCCAAATATGTGTAGGTAGAATATATATCCCACGGGGGTAAAATTGAAAAAATTTAAAAAACATTTTTTTTTGGACTTAGTCATTTTTTCGGCGTTTATCAGACTTTCACATAGGGGAGATGTCAGTGAGGGTTCGGATTTCAGTTCCAGAGCGATTCGGCCAATGAGTCCTTGATATTTAGTCGTTTTCAGCCAATATTTTGGATTTTTGAAAATTTCACTTTTTTGTGAAAATATCCACTAAATGAGGGAATAATATGTGTGAGGGTACCCCAGGAGAGTTCCAAATGTGTGTAGGTAGAATATATATCCCACGGGGGTAAAATTGAAAAAAGTTGAAAAACATTTTTTTTTGGACTTAGTCATTTTTCCGGCGTTTATCAGACTTTCAGATAGGGGAAATGTCAGTGAGCATTCCGATTTCAGTTCCAGAGCGATTCGCCCAATGAGTCCTTGATATTTAGTCGTTTTCAGCCAATTTTCTGGATTTTTGAAAATTTCACTTTTTTGTGAAAATATCCACTAAATGAGGGAATAATATGTGTGAGGTTGCCCCAGGAGAGTTCCAAATATGTGTAGGTAGAATATATATCCCACGGGAGTAAAATTGAAAAAAGTTGAAAAAATTTTTTTTTTGGACTTAGTCATTTTTCCGGCGTTTATCAGACTTTCAGATAGGGGAAATGTCAGTGAGGGTTCGGATTTCAGTTCCAGAGCGATGCGCCCAATGTGTCCTTGATATTTAGTCATTTTCAGCCAATATTTTGGATTTTTGAAAATTTCACTTTTTTGTGCAAATATCCACTAAATGAGGGAATAATATGTGTGAGGGTACCCCAGGAGAGTTCCAAATGTGTGTAGGTAGAATATATATCCCACGGGAGTAAAATTGAAAAAAGTTGAAAAAAAATTTTTTTTCGACTTAGTCTTTTTTCCAGCGTTTATCAGACTTTCAGATAGGGGTAATGTCAGTGAGCATTCCGATTTCAGTTCCAGAGCGATTCGCCCAATGAGTCCTTGATATTTAGTCGTTTTCAGCCAATTTTCTGGATTTTTGAAAATTTCACTTTTTTGTGAAAATATCCACTAAATGAGGGAATAATATGTGTGAGGTTGCCCCAGGAGAGTTCCAAATATGTGTAGATAGAATATATATCCCACGGGGGTAAAATTGAAAAAAGTTGAAAAAAATTTTTTTTTTGAACTTAGTCATTTTTACGGCGTTTATCAGACTTTCAGATAGGGGAAATGTCAGTGAGGGTTCGGATTTCAGTTCCAGAGCAATTCGCCCAATGAGTCCTTGATATTTAGTCGTTTTCAGCCAATTTTCTGGATTTTTGAAAATATCACTTTTTTATGAAAATAAACACTAAATGAGGGAATAATATGTTTGAGGGAACCCCAGGAGAGTTCCAAATGTGTGTGGGTAGAATATATATCCCACGGGGGTAAAATTGAAAAAAGTTGAAAAACATTTTTTTTTGGACTTAGTCATTTTTCCGGCGTTTATCAGACTTTCAGATAGGGGAAATGTCAGTGAGCGTTCCAATTTCAGTTCCAGAACAATTCGCCCAATGAGTCCTTGATATTTAATCGTTTTCAGCCAATTTTCTGGATTTTTGAAAATATCACTTTTTTATGAAAATATCCATTAAATGAGGGAATAATATGTTTGAGGGTACCCCAGGAGAGTTCCAAATGTGTGTGGGTAGAATATATATCCCACGGGGGTAAAATTGAAAAAAGTTGAAAGAAAATTTTTTTTGGCTTAGTCATTTTTCGGGCGTTTATCAGACTTTCAGATAGGGCAAATGTCAGTGAGCATTCCGATTTCAGTTCCAGAGCGATTCGCCCAATGAGTCCTTGATATTTAGTCATTTTCAGCCAATATTTTGGATTTTTGAAAATTTCACTTTTTTGTGAAAATATCCACTAAATGAGGGAATAATATGTGTGCGGGTACCCCAGGTGAGTTCCAAATGTGTGTGTTTAGAATATATATCCCACGGGGGTAAAATTGAAAAAAGTTGAAAAAATTTTTATTTTGGACTTAGTCATTTTTCCGGCGTTTATCAGACTTTCAGATAGGGCAAATGTCAGTGAGCATTCCGATTTCAGTTCCAGAGCGATTCGCCCAATGAGTACTTGATATTTAGTCGTTTTCAGCCAATATTTTGGATTTTTGAAAATTTAACTTTTTTGTGAAAATATCCACTAAATGAGGGAATAATATGTGTGAGGTTGCCCCAGGAGAGTTCCAAATATGTGTAGGTAGAATATATATCCCACGGGAGTAAAATTGAAAAAAGTTGAAAAAAATTTTTTTTTGGACTTAGTCATTTTTCCGGCGTTTATCAGACTTTCAGATAGGGGAGATGTCAGTGAGGGTTCGGATTTCAGTTCCAGAGTGATTCGGCCAATGAGTCCTTGATATTTAGTCGTTTTCAGCCAATATTTTGGATTTTTGAAAATTTCACTTTTTTGTGAAAATATCCACTAAATGAGGGAATAATATGTGTGAGGGTACCCCAGGAGAGTTCCAAATGTGTGTAGGTAGAATATATATCCCACGGGGATAAAATTGAAAAAAGTTGAAAAACATTTTTTTTTGGACTTAGTCATTTTTCCGGCGTTTATCAGACTTTCAGATAGGGGAAATGTCAGTGAGGGTTCGGATTTCAGTTCCAGAGCGATTCGCCCAATGTGTCCTTGATATTTAGTCGTTTTCAGCCAATATTTTGGATTTTTGAAAATTTCACTTTTTTGTGAAAATATGCACTAAATGAGGGAATAATATGTGTGAGGGTACCCCAGGAGAGTTCCAAATGTGTGTAGGTAGAATACATATCCCACGGGGGTAAAATTGAAAAAAGTTGAAAAACATTTTTTTTTGGACTTAGTCATTTTTCCGGCGTTTATCAGACTTTCAGATAGGGGAAATGTCAGTGAGCATTCCGATTTCAATTCCAGAGCAATTCGCCCAATGAGTCCTTGATATTTAGTCGTTTTCAGCCAATTTTCTGGATTTTTGAAAATTTCACTTTTTTATGAAAATATCCACTAAATGAGGGAATAATATGTGTGAGGGTACCACAGGAGAGTTCCAAATGTGTGTGGGTAGAATATATATCCCACGGGGTAAAATTGAAAAAGTTGAAAATTTTTTTTTTTGGACTTAGTCATTTTTCCGGCGTTTATCAGACTTTCAGATAGGGGAAATGTCAGTGAACATTCTGATTTCAGTTCCAGAGCGATTCGCCCAATGAGTCCTTGATATTTAGTCTTTTTCAGCCAATTTTCTGGATTTTTGAAAATTTCACTTTTTTGTGAAAATATCCACTAAATGAGGGAATAATATGCGTGAGGGTACCCCAGGAGAGTTCCAAATGTCTGTAGGTAGAATATATATCCCACGGGGGTAAAATTGAAAAAAGTTGAAAAACATTTTTTTTTGGACTTAGTAATTTTTCTGGCGTTTATCAGACTTTCAGATAGGGGAAATGTCAGTGAGGGTTCGGATTTCAGTTCCAGAGCAATTCGCCCAATGAGTCCTTGATATTTAGTCGTTTTCAGCCAATTTTCTGGATTTTTGAAAATATCACTTTTTTATGAAAATAAACACTAAATGAGGGAATAATATGTTTGAGGGAACCCCAGGAGAGTTCCAAATGTGTGTGGGTAGAATATATATCCCACGGGGGTAAAATTGAAAAAAGTTGAAAAACATTTTTTTTTGGACTTAGTCATTTTTCCGGCGTTTATCAGACTTTCAGATAGGGGAAATGTCAGTGAGCGTTCCAATTTCAGTTCCAGAACAATTCGCCCAATGAGTCCTTGATATTTAATAGTTTTCAGCCAATTTTCTGGATTTTTGAAAATATCACTTTTTTATGAAAATATCCATTAAATGAGGGAATAATATGTTTGAGGGTACCCCAGGAGAGTTCCAAATGTGTGTGGGTAGAATATATATCCCACGGGGGTAAAATTGAAAAAAGTTGAAAGAAAATTTTTTTTGGCTTAGTCATTTTTCGGGCGTTTATCAGACTTTCAGATAGGGGAAATGTCACTGAGCATTCCGATTTCAGTTCCAGAGCGATTCGCCCAATGAGTCCTTGATATTTAGTCGTTTTCAGCCAATTTTCTGGATTTTTGAAAATTTCACTTTTTTGTGAAAATATCCACTAAATGAGGGAATAATATGTGTGAGGTTGCCCCAGGAGAGTTCCAAATATGTGTAGGTAGAATATATATCCCACGGGAGTAAAATTGAAAAAAGTTGAAAAAAATTTTTTTTTGGACTTAGTCATTTTTCCGGCGTTTATCAGACTTTCAGATAGGGGAAATGTCAGTGAGCATTCCGATTTCAGTTCCAGAGCGATTCGCCCAATGAGTCCTTGATATTTAGTCGTTTTCAGCCAATTTTCTGGATTTTTGAAAATTTCACTTTTTTGTGAAAATATCCACTAAATGAGGGAATAATATGTGTGAGGTTGCCCCAGGAGAGTTCCAAATATGTGTAGATAGAATATATATCCCACGGGGGTAAAATTGAAAAAAGTTGAAAAAAATTTTTTTTTGAACTTAGTCATTTTTCCGGCGTTTATCAGACTTTCAGATAGGGGAAATGTCAGTGAGGGTTCGGATTTCAGTTCCAGAGCAATTCGCCCAATGAGTCCTTGATATTTAGTCGTTTTCAGCCAATTTTCTGGATTTTTGAAAATATCACTTTTTTATGAAAATAAACACTAAATGAGGGAATAATATGTTTGAGGGAACCCCAGGAGAGTTCCAAATGTGTGTGGGTAGAATATATATCCCACGGGGGTAAAATTGAAAAAAGTTGAAAAACATTTTTTTTTGGACTTAGTCATTTTTCCGGCGTTTATCAGACTTTCAGATAGGGGAAATGTCAGTGAGCGTTCCAATTTCAGTTCCAGAACAATTCGCCCAATGAGTCCTTGATATTTAATCGTTTTCAGCCAATTTTCTGGATTTTTGAAAATATCACTTTTTTATGAAAATATCCATTAAATGAGGGAATTATATGTTTGAGGGTACCCCAGGAGAGTTCCAAATGTGTGTGGGTAGAATATATATCCCACGGGGGTAAAATTGAAAAAAGTTGAAAGAAAATTTTTTTTGGCTTAGTCATTTTTCGGGCGTTTATCAGACTTTCAGATAGGGCAAATGTCAGTGAGCATTCCGATTTCAGTTCCAGAGCGATTCGCCCAATGAGTCCTTGATATTTAGTCATTTTCAGCCAATATTTTGGATTTTTGAAAATTTCACTTTTTTGTGAAAATATCCACTAAATGAGGGAATAATATGTGTGCGGGTACCCCAGGTGAGTTCCAAATGTGTGTGTTTAGAATATATATCCCACGGGGGTAAAATTGAAAAAAGTTGAAAAAATTTTTATTTTGGACTTAGTCATTTTTCCGGCGTTTATCAGACTTTCAGATAGGGCAAATGTCAGTGAGCATTCCGATTTCAGTTCCAGAGCGATTCGCCCAATGAGTACTTGATATTTAGTCGTTTTCAGCCAATATTTTGGATTTTTGAAAATTTAACTTTTTTGTGAAAATATCCACTAAATGAGGGAATAATATGTGTGAGGTTGCCCCAGGAGAGTTCCAAATATGTGTAGGTAGAATATATATCCCACGGGAGTAAAATTGAAAAAAGTTGAAAAAAATTTTTTTTTGGACTTAGTCATTTTTCCGGCGTTTATCAGACTTTCAGATAGGGGAGATGTCAGTGAGGGTTCGGATTTCAGTTCCAGAGCGATTCGGCCAATGAGTCCTTGATATTTAGTCGTTTTCAGCCAATATTTTGGATTTTTGAAAATTTCACTTTTTTGTGAAAATATCCACTAAATGAGGGAATAATATGTGTGAGGGTACCCCAGGAGAGTTCCAAATGTGTGTAGGTAGAATATATATCCCACGGGGATAAAATTGAAAAAAGTTGAAAAACATTTTTTTTTGGACTTAGTCATTTTTCCGGCGTTTATCAGACTTTCAGATAGGGGAAATGTCAGTGAGGGTTCGGATTTCAGTTCCAGAGCGATTCGCCCAATGTGTCCTTGATATTTAGTCGTTTTCAGCCAATATTTTGGATTTTTGAAAATTTCACTTTTTTGTGAAAATATGCACTAAATGAGGGAATAATATGTGTGAGGGTACCCCAGGAGAGTTCCAAATGTGTGTAGGTAGAATACATATCCCACGGGGGTAAAATTGAAAAAAGTTGAAAAACATTTTTTTTTGGACTTAGTCATTTTTCCGCCGTTTATCAGACTTTCAGATAGGGGAAATGTCAGTGAGCATTCCGATTTCAATTCCAGAGCAATTCGCCCAATGAGTCCTTGATATTTAGTCGTTTTCAGCCAATTTTCTGGATTTTTGAAAATTTCACTTTTTTATGAAAATATCCACTAAATGAGGGAATAATATGTGTGAGGGTACCACAGGAGAGTTCCAAATGTGTGTGGGTAGAATATATATCCCACGGGGTAAAATTGAAAAAGTTGAAAATTTTTTTTTTTGGACTTAGTCATTTTTCCGGCGTTTATCAGACTTTCAGATAGGGGAAATGTCAGTGAACATTCTGATTTCAGTTCCAGAGCGATTCGCCCAATGAGTCCTTGATATTTAGTCTTTTTCAGCCAATTTTCTGGATTTTTGAAAATTTCACTTTTTTGTGAAAATATCCACTAAATGAGGGAATAATATGCGTGAGGGTACCCCAGGAGAGTTCCAAATGTCTGTAGGTAGAATATATATCCCACGGGGGTAAAATTGAAAAAAGTTGAAAAACATTTTTTTTTGGACTTAGTAATTTTTCTGGCGTTTATCAGACTTTCAGATAGGGCAAATGTCAGTGAGCATTCCGATTTCAGTTCCAGAGCGATTCGCCCAATGAGTCCTTGATATTTAGTAGTTTTCAGCCAATTTTCTGGATTTTTGAAAATTTCACTTTTTTGTGAAAATATCCACTAAATGAGGGAATAATATGTGTGAGGTTGCCCCAGGAGAGTTCCAAATATGTGTAGGTAGAATATATATCCCACGGGGGTAAAATTGAAAAAATTTAAAAAACATTTTTTTTTGGACTTAGTCATTTTTTCGGCGTTTATCAGACTTTCACATAGGGGAGATGTCAGTGAGGGTTCGGATTTCAGTTCCAGAGCGATTCGGCCAATGAGTCCTTGATATTTAGTCGTTTTCAGCCAATATTTTGGATTTTTGAAAATTTCACTTTTTTGTGAAAATATCCACTAAATGAGGGAATAATATGTGTGAGGGTACCCCAGGAGAGTTCCAAATGTGTGTAGGTAGAATATATATCCCACGGGGGTAAAATTGAAAAAAGTTGAAAAACATTTTTTTTTGGACTTAGTCATTTTTCCGGCGTTTATCAGACTTTCAGATAGGGGAAATGTCAGTGAGCATTCCGATTTCAGTTCCAGAGCGATTCGCCCAATGAGTCCTTGATATTTAGTCGTTTTCAGCCAATTTTCTGGATTTTTGAAAATTTCACTTTTTTGTGAAAATATCCACTAAATGAGGGAATAATATGTGTGAGGTTGCCCCAGGAGAGTTCCAAATATGTGTAGGTAGAATATATATCCCACGGGAGTAAAATTGAAAAAAGTTGAAAAAATTTTTTTTTTGGACTTAGTCATTTTTCCGGCGTTTATCAGACTTTCAGATAGGGGAAATGTCAGTGAGGGTTCGGATTTCAGTTCCAGAGCGATGCGCCCAATGTGTCCTTGATATTTAGTCATTTTCAGCCAATATTTTGGATTTTTGAAAATTTCACTTTTTTGTGCAAATATCCACTAAATGAGGGAATAATATGTGTGAGGGTACCCCAGGAGAGTTCCAAATGTGTGTAGGTAGAATATATATCCCACGGGAGTAAAATTGAAAAAAGTTGAAAAAAAATTTTTTTTCGACTTAGTCTTTTTTCCAGCGTTTATCAGACTTTCAGATAGGGGTAATGTCAGTGAGCATTCCGATTTCAGTTCCAGAGCGATTCGCCCAATGAGTCCTTGATATTTAGTCGTTTTCAGCCAATTTTCTGGATTTTTGAAAATTTCACTTTTTTGTGAAAATATCCACTAAATGAGGGAATAATATGTGTGAGGTTGCCCCAGGAGAGTTCCAAATATGTGTAGATAGAATATATATCCCACGGGGGTAAAATTGAAAAAAGTTGAAAAAAATTTTTTTTTTGAACTTAGTCATTTTTACGGCGTTTATCAGACTTTCAGATAGGGGAAATGTCAGTGAGGGTTCGGATTTCAGTTCCAGAGCAATTCGCCCAATGAGTCCTTGATATTTAGTCGTTTTCAGCCAATTTTCTGGATTTTTGAAAATATCACTTTTTTATGAAAATAAACACTAAATGAGGGAATAATATGTTTGAGGGAACCCCAGGAGAGTTCCAAATGTGTGTGGGTAGAATATATATCCCACGGGGGTAAAATTGAAAAAAGTTGAAAAACATTTTTTTTTGGACTTAGTCATTTTTCCGGCGTTTATCAGACTTTCAGATAGGGGAAATGTCAGTGAGCGTTCCAATTTCAGTTCCAGAACAATTCGCCCAATGAGTCCTTGATATTTAATCGTTTTCAGCCAATTTTCTGGATTTTTGAAAATATCACTTTTTTATGAAAATATCCATTAAATGAGGGAATAATATGTTTGAGGGTACCCCAGGAGAGTTCCAAATGTGTGTGGGTAGAATATATATCCCACGGGGGTAAAATTGAAAAAAGTTGAAAGAAAATTTTTTTTGGCTTAGTCATTTTTCGGGCGTTTATCAGACTTTCAGATAGGGCAAATGTCAGTGAGCATTCCGATTTCAGTTCCAGAGCGATTCGCCCAATGAGTCCTTGATATTTAGTCATTTTCAGCCAATATTTTGGATTTTTGAAAATTTCACTTTTTTGTGAAAATATCCACTAAATGAGGGAATAATATGTGTGCGGGTACCCCAGGTGAGTTCCAAATGTGTGTGTTTAGAATATATATCCCACGGGGGTAAAATTGAAAAAAGTTGAAAAAATTTTTATTTTGGACTTAGTCATTTTTCCGGCGTTTATCAGACTTTCAGATAGGGGAGATGTCAGTGAGGGTTCGGATTTCAGTTCCAGAGTGATTCGGCCAATGAGTCCTTGATATTTAGTCGTTTTCAGCCAATATTTTGGATTTTTGAAAATTTCACTTTTTTGTGAAAATATCCACTAAATGAGGGAATAATATGTGTGAGGGTACCCCAGGAGAGTTCCAAATGTGTGTAGGTAGAATATATATCCCACGGGGATAAAATTGAAAAAAGTTGAAAAACATTTTTTTTTGGACTTAGTCATTTTTCCGGCGTTTATCAGACTTTCAGATAGGGGAAATGTCAGTGAGGGTTCGGATTTCAGTTCCAGAGCGATTCGCCCAATGTGTCCTTGATATTTAGTCGTTTTCAGCCAATATTTTGGATTTTTGAAAATTTCACTTTTTTGTGAAAATATGCACTAAATGAGGGAATAATATGTGTGAGGGTACCCCAGGAGAGTTCCAAATGTGTGTAGGTAGAATACATATCCCACGGGGGTAAAATTGAAAAAAGTTGAAAAACATTTTTTTTTGGACTTAGTCATTTTTCCGGCGTTTATCAGACTTTCAGATAGGGGAAATGTCAGTGAGCATTCCGATTTCAATTCCAGAGCAATTCGCCCAATGAGTCCTTGATATTTAGTCGTTTTCAGCCAATTTTCTGGATTTTTGAAAATTTCACTTTTTTATGAAAATATCCACTAAATGAGGGAATAATATGTGTGAGGGTACCACAGGAGAGTTCCAAATGTGTGTGGGTAGAATATATATCCCACGGGGTAAAATTGAAAAAGTTGAAAATTTTTTTTTTTGGACTTAGTCATTTTTCCGGCGTTTATCAGACTTTCAGATAGGGGAAATGTCAGTGAACATTCTGATTTCAGTTCCAGAGCGATTCGCCCAATGAGTCCTTGATATTTAGTCTTTTTCAGCCAATTTTCTGGATTTTTGAAAATTTCACTTTTTTGTGAAAATATCCACTAAATGAGGGAATAATATGCGTGAGGGTACCCCAGGAGAGTTCCAAATGTCTGTAGGTAGAATATATATCCCACGGGGGTAAAATTGAAAAAAGTTGAAAAACATTTTTTTTTGGACTTAGTAATTTTTCTGGCGTTTATCAGACTTTCAGATAGGGCAAATGTCAGTGAGCATTCCGATTTCAGTTCCAGAGCGATTCGCCCAATGAGTCCTTGATATTTAGTAGTTTTCAGCCAATTTTCTGGATTTTTGAAAATTTCACTTTTTTGTGAAAATATCCACTAAATGAGGGAATAATATGTGTGAGGTTGCCCCAGGAGAGTTCCAAATATGTGTAGGTAGAATATATATCCCACGGGGGTAAAATTGAAAAAATTTAAAAAACATTTTTTTTTGGACTTAGTCATTTTTTCGGCGTTTATCAGACTTTCACATAGGGGAGATGTCAGTGAGGGTTCGGATTTCAGTTCCAGAGCGATTCGGCCAATGAGTCCTTGATATTTAGTCGTTTTCAGCCAATATTTTGGATTTTTGAAAATTTCACTTTTTTGTGAAAATATCCACTAAATGAGGGAATAATATGTGTGAGGGTACCCCAGGAGAGTTCCAAATGTGTGTAGGTAGAATATATATCCCACGGGGGTAAAATTGAAAAAAGTTGAAAAACATTTTTTTTTGGACTTAGTCATTTTTCCGGCGTTTATCAGACTTTCAGATAGGGGAAATGTCAGTGAGCATTCCGATTTCAGTTCCAGAATGATTCGCCCAATGAGTCCTTGATATTTAGTCGTTTTCAGCCAATTTTCTGGATTTTTGAAAATTTCACTTTTTTGTGAAAATATCCACTAAATGAGGGAATAATATGTGTGAGGTTGCCCCAGGAGAGTTCCAAATATGTGTAGGTAGAATATATATCCCACGGGAGTAAAATTGAAAAAAGTTGAAAAAATTTTTTTTTTGGACTTAGTCATTTTTCCGGCGTTTATCAGACTTTCAGATAGGGGAAATGTCAGTGAGGGTTCGGATTTCAGTTCCAGAGCGATGCGCCCAATGTGTCCTTGATATTTAGTCATTTTCAGCCAATATTTTGGATTTTTGAAAATTTCACTTTTTTGTGAAAATATCCACTAAATGAGGGAATAATATGTGTGAGGGTACCCCAGGAGAGTTCCAAATGTGTGTAGGTAGAATATATATCCCACGGGAGTAAAATTGAAAAAAGTTGAAAAAAATTTTTTTTTTGAACTTAGTCATTTTTACGGCGTTTATCAGACTTTCAGATAGGGGAAATGTCAGTGAGCGTTTCAATTTCAGTTCCAGAGCAATTCGCCCAATGAGTCCTTGATATTTAGTCGTTTTCAGCCAATTTTCTGGATTTTTGAAAATATCACTTTTTTATGAAAATAAACACTAAATGAGGGAATAATATGTTTGAGGGAACCCCAGGAGAGTTCCAAATGTGTGTGGGTAGAATATATATCCCACGGGGGTAAAATTGAAAAAAGTTGAAAGAAAATTTTTTTTGGCTTAGTCATTTTTCGGGCGTTTATCAGACTTTCAGATAGGGCAAATGTCAGTGAGCATTCCGATTTCAGTTCCAGAGCGATTCGCCCAATGAGTCCTTGATATTTAGTCATTTTCAGCCAATATTTTGGATTTTTGAAAATTTCACTTTTTTGTGAAAATATCCACTAAATGAGGGAATAATATGTGTGCGGGTACCCCAGGTGAGTTCCAAATGTTTGTGTTTAGAATATATATCCCACGGGGGTGAAATTGAAAAAAGTTGAAAAAATGTTTATTTTGGACTTAGTCATTTTTCCGGCGTTTATCAGACTTTCAGATAGGGCAAATGTCAGTGAGCATTCCGATTTCAGTTCCAGAGCGATTCGCCCAATGAGTACTTGATATTTAGTCGTTTTCAGCCAATATTTTGGATTTTTGAAAATTTTACTTTTTTGTGAAAATATCCACTAAATGAGGGAATAATATGTGGGAGGTTACCCCAGCAGAGTTCCAAATGTGTGTAGGTAGAATATATATCCCAAGGGGGTAAAATTGAAAAAAGTTGAAAAAAAATTTTTTTTGGACTTAGTCATTTTTCCGGCGTTTATCAGACTTTCAGATAGGGGAAATGTCAGTGAGCGTTCCAATTTCAGTTCCAGAGCAATTCGCCCAATGAGTCCTTGATATATAGTCGTTTTCAGCCAATTTTCTGGATTTTTGAAAATATCACTTTTTTATGAAAATATCCACTAAATGAGGGAATAATATGTTTGAGGGTACCCCAGGAGAGTTCCAAATGTGTGTGGGTAGAATATATATCCCACGGAGGTAAAATTGAAAAAGTTTAAAACAAATTTTTTTGGGCTTAGTCATTTTTCCGGCGTTTATCAGACTTTCAGATAGGGCAAATGTCAGTGAGCGTTTCGATTTCAGTTCCAGAGCGATTCGCCCAATGAGTCCTTGATATTTAGTCGTTTTCAGCCAATTTTCTGGATTTTTGAAAATATCACTTTTTTATGAAAATATCCACTAAATGAGGGAATAATATGTTTGAGGGTACCCCAGGAGAGTTCCAAATGTGTGTGGGTAGAATATATATCCCACGGAGGTAAAATTGAAAAAAGTTTAAAAAAAATTTTTTTGGGCTTAGTCATTTTTCCGGCGTTTATCAGACTTTCAGATAGGGCAAATGTCAGTGAGCATTCCGATTTCAGTTCCAGAGCGATTCGCCCAATGAGTCCTTGATATTTAGTCGTTTTCAGCCAATTTTCTGGATTTTTGAAAATTTCACTTTTTTGTGAAAATATCCACTAAATGAGGGAATAATATGTGTGAGGTTACCCCAGGAGAGTTCCAAATGTGTGTAGGTAGAATATATATCCCACGGGGATAAAATTGAAAAAAGTTGAAAAACATTTTTTTTTGGACTTAGTCATTTTTCCGGCGTTTATCAGACTTTCAGATAGGGGAAATGTCAGTGAGCGTTCCAATTTCAGTTCCAGAACAATTCGCCCAATGAGTCCTTGATATTTAATCGTTTTCAGCCAATTTTCTGGATTTTTGAAAATATCACTTTTTTATGAAAATATCCATTAAATGAGGGAATAATATGTTTGAGGGTACCCCAGGAGAGTTCCAAATGTGTGTGGGTAGAATATATATCCCACGGGGGTAAAATTGAAAAAAGTTGAAAGAAAATTTTTTTTGGCTTAAGCATTTTTCCGGCGTTTATCAGACTTTCAGATAGGGCAAATGTCAGTGAGCGTTTCAATTTCAGTTCCAGAGCAATTCGCCCAATGAGTCCTTGATATTTAGTCGTTTTCAGCCAATTTTCTGGATTTTTGAAAATATCACTTTTTTATGAAAATATCCACTAAATGAGGGAATAATATGTTTGAGGGTACCCCAGGAGAGTTCCAAATGTGTGTGGGTAGAATATATATCCCACGGAGGTAAAATTGAAAAAAGTTTAAAAAAAATTTTTTTGGGCTTAGTCATTTTTCCGGCGTTTATCAGACTTTCAGATAGGGCAAATGTCAGTGAGCATTCCGATTTCAGTTCCAGAGCGATTCGCCCAATGAGTCCTTGATATTTAGTCGTTTTCAGCCAATTTTCTGGATTTTTGAAAATTTCACTTTTTTGTGAAAATATCCACTAAATGAGGGAATAATATGTGTGAGGTTACCCCAGGAGAGTTCCAAATGTGTGTAGGTAGAATATATATCCCACGGGGATAAAATTGAAAAAAGTTGAAAAACATTTTTTTTTGGACTTAGTCATTTTTCCGGCGTTTATCAGACTTTCAGATAGGGGAAATGTCAGTGAGCGTTCCAATTTCAGTTCCAGAACAATTCGCCCAATGAGTCCTTTATATTTAATCGTTTTCAGCCAATTTTCTGGATTTTTGAAAATATCACTTTTTTATGAAAATATCCATTAAATGAGGGAATAATATGTTTGAGGGTACCCCAGGAGAGTTCCAAATGTGTGTGGGTAGAATATATATCCCACGGGGGTAAAATTGAAAAAAGTTGAAAGAAAATTTTTTTTGGCTTAAGCATTTTTCCGGCGTTTATCAGACTTTCAGATAGGGCAAATGTCAGTGAGCATTCCGATTTCAGTTCCAGAGCGATTCGCTCAATGACTCCTTGATATTTAGTCGTTTTCATCCAATATTTTGGATTTTTGAAAATTTCACTTTTTTGTGAAAATATCCACTAAATGAGGGAATAATATGTGTGAGGGCACCCCAGGAGAGTTCCAAATGTGTGTAGGTAGAATATATATCCCACGGGGGTAAAATTGAAAAAAGTTGAAAAACATTTTTTTTTGGACTTAGTCATTTTTCCGGCGTTTATCAGACTTTCAGATATGGGAAATGTCAGTGAGCGTTCCAATTTCAGTTCCAGAACAATTCGCCCAATGAGTCCTTGATATTTAATCGTTTTCAGCCAATTTTCTGGATTTTTGAAAATATCACTTTTTTATGAAAATATCAATTAAATGAGTGAATAATATGTTTGAGGGAACCCCAGGAGAGTTCCAAATGTGTGTGGGTAGAATATATATCCCACGGGGGTAAAATTGAAAAAAGTTGAAAGAAAATTTTTTTTGGCTTAGTCATTTTTCCGGCGTTTATCAGACTTTCAGATAGGGCAAATGTCAGTGAGCATTCCGATTTCAGTTCCAGAGCGATTCGCCCAATGAGTCCTTGATATTTAGTCGTTTTCAGCCAATTTTCTGGATTTTTGAAAATTTCACTTTTTTGTGAAAATATCCACTAAATGAGGGAATAATATGTGTGAGGGTACCCCAGGAGAGTTCCAAATGTGTGTAGGTAGAATATATATCCCACGGGGGTAAAATTGAAAAAAGTTGAAAAACATTTTTTTTTGCACTTAGTCATTTTTCCGGCGTTTATCAGACTTTCAGATAGGGGAAATGTCAGTGAGCGTTCTTATTTCAGTTACAGAGCGATTCGCCCAATGAGTCCTTGATATTTAGTCGTTTTCAGCCAATTTTCTGGATTTTTGAAAATTTCACTTTTTTGTGAAAATATCCACTAAATGAGGGAATAATATGTGTGAGGTTGCCCCAGGAGAGTTCCAAATATGTGTAGATAGAATATATATCCCACGGGGGTAAAATTGAAAAAAGTTGAAAAAAAATTTTTTTTGAACTTAGTCATTTTTCCGGCGTTTATCAGACTTTCAGATAGGGGAAATGTCAGTGAGGGTTCGGATTTCAGTTCCAGAGCGATTCGCCCAATGAGTCCTTGATATTTAGTCGTTTTCAGCCAATTTTCTGGATTTTTGAAAGTTTCACTTTCTTGTGAAAATATCCACTAAATGAGGGAATAATATGTGTGAGGGTACCCCAGGAGAGTTCCAAATGTGTGTGGTAGAATATATATCCCACGGGGGTAAAATTGAAAAAAGTTGAACATTTTTTTTTTGGACTTAGTCATTTTTCCAGCGTTTATCAGACTTTCAGATAGGGCAAATGTCAGTGAGCATTCCGATTTCAGTTCCAGAGCAATTCGCCCAATGACTCCTTGATATTTAGTCGTTTTCAGCCAATTTTCTGGATTTTTGAAAATATCACTTTTTTATGAAAATATCCATTAAATGAGGGAATAATATGTTTGAGGGTACCCCAGGAGAGTTCCAAATGTGTGTGGGTAGAATATATATCCCACGGGGGTAAAATTGAAAATAGTTTAAAAAAATTTTTTTTTGGCTTAGTCATTTTTCCGGCGTTTATCAGACTTTCAGATAGGGCAAATGTCAGTGAGCATTCCGATTTCAGTTCCAGAGCGATTCGCCCAATGAGTCCTTGATATTTAGTCGTTTTCAGCCAATTTTCTGGATTTTTGAAAATTTCACTTTTTTGTGAAAATATCCACTAAATGAGGGAATAATATGTGTGAGGGTACCCCAGGAGAGTTCCAAATGTGTGTAGGTAGAATATATATCCCACGGGGGTAAAATTGAAAAAAGTTGAAAAACATTTTTTTTTGCACTTAGTCATTTTTCCCGCGTTTATCAGACTTTCAGATAGGGGAAATTTCAGTGAGCGTTCTTATTTCAGTTACAGAGCGATTCGCCCAATGAGTCCTTGATATTTAGTCGTTTTCAGCCAATTTTCTGGATTTTTGAAAATTTCACTTTTTTGTGAAAATATCCACTAAATGAGGGAATAATATGTGTGAGGTTGCCCCAGGAGAGTTCCAAATATGTGTAGATAGAATATATATCCCACGGGGGTAAAATTGAAAAAAGTTGAAAAAAAATTTTTTTTGAACTTAGTCATTTTTCCGGCGTTCATCAGACTTTCAGATAGGGGAAATGTCAGTGAGGGTTCGGATTTCAGTTCCAGAGCGATTCGACCAATGAGTCCTTGATATTTAGTCGTTTTCAGCCCATTTTCTGGATTTTTGAAAGTTTCACTCTCTTGTGAAAATATCCACTAAATGAGGGAATAATATGTGTGAGGTTACCCCAGGAGAGTTCCAAATGTGTGTAGGTAGAATATATATCCCACGGTGGTAAAATTGAAAAAAGTTGAAAAACATTTTTTTTTGGACTTAGTCATTTTTCCGGCGTTTATCAGACTTTCAGATAGGGGAAATGTCAGTGAGCGTTCCAATTTCAGTTCCAGAACAATTCGCCCAATGAGTCCTTGATATTTAATCGTTTTCAGCCAATTTTCTGGATTTTTGAAAATATCACTTTTTTATGAAAATATCCATTAAATGAGGGAATAATATGTTTGAGGGTACCCCAGGAGAGTTCCAAATGTGTGTGGGTAGAATTTATATCCCACGGGGGTAAAATTGAAAAAAGTTGAAAGAAAATTTTTTTTGGCTTAAGCATTTTACCGGCGTTTATCAGACTTTCAGATAGGGGAAATGTCAGTGAGGGTTCGGATTTCAGTTCCAGAGCGATTCGCCCAATGTGTCCTTGATATTTAGTCATTTTCAGCCAATATTTTGGATTTTTGAAAATTTCACTTTTTTGTGAAAATATCCACTAAATGAGGGAATAATATGTGTGAGGGTACCCCAGGAGAGTTCCAAATGTGTGTAGGTAGAATATATATCCCACGGGGGTAAAATTGAAAAAAGTTGAAAAATTTTTTTTTTTGGACTTAGTCATTTTTCCGGCGTTTATCAGACTTTCAGATAGGGGAAATGTCAGTGAGCATTCTGATTTCAGTTCCAGAGCGATTCGCCCAATGAGTCCTTGATATTTAGTCGTTTTCAGCCAATTTTCTGGATTTTTGAAAGTATCACTTTCTTGTGAAAATATCCACTAAATGAGGGAATAATATGTGTGAGGGTACCCCAGGAGAGTTCCAAATGTGTGTGGGTAGAATATACAGTGCCTACAAGTAGTATTCAACCCCCTGCAGATTTAGCTGGTTGACACATGCGGAATTAACTTGGCATTGTGACATTTGTACTGTAGATCAGACTGGAAGTGGGAAATGCACTGCAGCAAATTTTGTTTTTGTTTTTTTTATTTTTTTTTTAAAAGCTTTAAAAGTTAATTCAGAGTGTCATTTATTATTCAACCCCTCAAACCACAAGAATTCTGTTTGGTCCCCCTAAAGTATTAAGAAGTAGTTCAGGCACCAAGAATAATGAGCTTCACATGTGTGGATTAAAGATCTCTTTTGCCAGCCTTTTCTGACTATTTAAGACCCTCCCCAAACTTGTGAACAGCACTCAGACATGGTCAACATGGGAAAGACAAAGGAGCATTCCAAGGCCATCAGAGACAAGATCGTGGAGGGTCACAAGGCTGGCAAGGGGTACAAAACCCTTTCCAAGGAGTTGGGCCTACCTGTCTCCACTGTTGGGAGCATCATCCGTAAGTGGAAGGCTTATGGAACTACTGTTAACCTTCCACGGCCTGGACAGCCTTTGAAAGTGTCCTCCCGTGCCGAGGCCAGGCTTGTCCGAAGAGTCAAGGCTAACCCAAGGACAACAAGGAAGGAGCTCCGGGAAGATCTAATGGCAGTGGGGACATTGGTTATAGTCAATACCATAAGTAACGTACTCCACCGCAATGGTCTCCGTTCCAGACGAGCCTGTATGGTACCTTTACTTTCAAAGCGTCATGTCAAGGCTCGTCTACAGTTTGCTCATGATCACTTGGAGGACTCTGAGACAGACTGGTTCAAGGTTCTATGGTCTGATGAGACCAAGATCGAGATCTTTGGTGCCAACCACACACGTGACGTTTGGAGACTGGATAGCACTGCATACGACCCCAAGAATACCATCACTACAGTCAAGCATGGTGGTGGCAGCATCATGCTGTGGGGCTGTTTCTCAGCCAAGGGGCCTGGCCATCTGGTCCGCATCCAAGGGAAGATGGATAGCACGGCCTACCTGGAGATTTTGGCCAAGAACCTCCGCTCCTCCATCAAGGATCTTAAGATGGGTCGTAATTTCATCTTCCAACAAGACAACGACCCAAAGCACACAGCCAAGAAAACCAAGGCCTGGTTCAAGAGGGAAAAAGTCAAGGTGTTGGAGTGGCCTAGTCAGTCTCCTGACCTTAACCCAATTGAAAACTTGTGGAAGGAGCTCAAGAATAAAGTCCACATGAGACACCCAAAGAACCTAGATAACTTGGAGAAGATCTGCATGGAGGAGTGGGCCAAGATAACTCCACAGACCTGTGCCGGCCTGATCAGGTCTTAGAAAAGACGATTATTAGTTGTAATTGCAAACAAGGGTTATTCCACAAAATATTAAACATAGGGGTTGAATAATAATTGACCTACACTTTTATGTTTAAAATTTAATAAAATTCAACTGAGCAACATAACTTTTTGGTTTGTAAGATTTATGCTTCTGTTCATAAAACCTACTCTCGAATGCAGTTTGAAGGCTCTAACTTATTTGCATCTTATCAAACCAGCTAAATCTGCAGGGGGTTGAATACTACTTGTAGGCACTGTATATCCCACGGGGGTAAAATTGAAAAAAGTTTAAAAAAAATTTTTTTTGAACTTAGTCATTTTTCCGGCGTTTATCAGACTTTCAGATAGGGGAAATGTCAGTGAGGGTTCGGATTTCAGTTCCAGAGCGATTCGCCCAATGAGTCCTTGATATTTAGTCGTTTTCAGCCAATTTTCTGAATTTTTGAAAGTTTCACTCTCTTGTGAAAATATCCACTAAATGAGGGAATAATATGTGTGAGGCTACCCCAGGAGAGTTCCAAATGTGTGTAGGTAGAATATATATCCCACGGGGGTAAAATTGAAAAAAGTTGAAAAAAAATTTTTTTTGGACTTAGTCATTTTTCCAGCGTTTATCAGACTTTCAGATAGGGCAAATGTCAGTGAGCATTCTGATTTCAGTTCCAGAGCGATTCGCCCAATGAGTCCTTGATATTTAGTCGTTTTCAGCCAATTTTCTGGATTTTTAAAAGTTTCACTTTCTTGTGAAAATATCCACTAAATGAGGGAATAATATGTGTGAGGGTACCCCAGGAGAGTTCCAAATGTGTGTAGGTAGAATATATATCCCACGGGGGTAAAATTGAAAAAAGTTGAAATTTTTTTTTTTGGGGACTTAGTCATTTTTCCGGCGTTTATCAGACTTTCAGATAGGCGAAATGTCAGTGAGCATTCTGATTTCAGTTCCAGAGCGATTCGCCAAATGAGTACTTGATATTTAGTCGTTTTCAGCCAATATTTTGGATTTTTGAAAATTTCACTTTTTTGTGAAAATATCCACTAAATGAGGGAATAATATGTGTGAGGGTACCCCAGGAGAGTTCCAAATGTGTGTAGGTAGAATATATATCCCACGGGGGTAAAATTGAAAAAAGTTGAAAAACATTTTTTTTTGGACTTAGTCATTTTTCCGGCGTTTATCAGACTTTCAGATAGGGGAAATGTCAGTGAGCGTTCTTATTTCAGTTACAGAGCGATTCGCCCAATGAGTCCTTGATATTTAGTCGTTTTCAGCCAATTTTCTGGATTTTTGAAAATTTCACTTTTTTGTGAAAATATCCACTAAATGACGGAATAATATGTGTGAGGGTACCCCAGGAGAGTTCCAAATGTGTGTGGATAGAATATATATCCCACGGGGCTAAAATTGAAAAAAGTTGAAAAAATTTTTTATTTTGGACTTAGTCAATTTTCCGGCGTTTATCAGACTTTCAGATAGGGGAAATGTCAGTGAGCGTTCCAATTTCAGTTCCAGAGCAATTCGCCCAATGAGTCCTTGATATTTAGACGTTTTCAGCCAATTTTCTGGATTTTTGAAAATATCACTTTTTTATGAAAATATCCACTAAATGAGGGAATAATATGTTTGAGGGTACCCCAGGAGAGTTCCAAATGTGTGTGGGTAGAATATTTATCCCACGGGGGTAAAATTGAAAAAAGTTGAAACACATTTTTTTTTGGACTTAGTCATTTTTCCGGCGTTTATCAGACTTTCAGATAGGGGAAATGTCAGTGAGCGTTCCAATTTCAGTTCCAGAACAATTCGCCCAATGAGTCCTTGATATTTAATCGTTTTCAGCCAATTTTCTGGATTTTTGAAAATATCACTTTTTTATGAAAATATCCATTAAATGAGGGAATAATATGTTTGAGGGTACCCCAGGAGAGTTCCAAATGTGTGTGGGTAGAATATATATCCCACGGGGGTAAAATTGAAAAAAGTTGAAAGAAAATTTTTTTTGGCTTAGTCATTTTTCGGGCGTTTATCAGACTTTCAGATAGGGCAAATGTCAGTGAGCATTCCGATTTCAGTTCCAGAGCGATTCGCCCAATGAGTCCTTGATATTTAGTCGTTTTCAGCCAATTTTCTGGATTTTTGAAAATTTCACTTTTTTGTGAAAATATCCACTAAATGAGGGAATAATATGTGTGAGGGTACCCCAGGAGAGTTCCAAATGTGTGTAGGTAGAATATATATCCCACGGGGGTAAAATTGAAAAAAGTTGAAATTTTTTTTTTTTTGGACTTAGTCATTTTTCCGGCGTTTATCAGACTTTCAGATAGGCGAAATGTCAGTGAGCATTCTGATTTCAGTTCCAGAGCGATTCGCCCAATGATTCCTTGATATTTAGTCATTTTCAGCCAATTTTCTGGATTTTTGAAAATTTCACTTTTTTGTGAAAATATCCACTAAATGAGGGAATAATATGTGTGAGGTTGCCCCAGGAGAGTTCCATATATGTGTACGTAGAATATATATCCCACGGGGGTAAAATTGAAAAAAGTTGAAAAATTTTTTTTTTTGGACTTAAGTCATTTTTCCGGCGTTTATCAGACTTTCAGATAGGGGAAATGTCAGTTAGCATTCCGATTTCAGTTCCAGAGCGATTCGCCCAATGAGTCCTTGATATTTAGTCGTTTTCAGCCAATATTTTGGATTTTTGAAAATTTCACTTTTTTGTGAAAATATCCACTAAATGAGGGAATAATATGTGTGAGGGTACCCCAGGAGAGTTCCAAATGTGTGTGGGTAGAATATATATCCCACGGGGGTAAAATTGAAAAAAGTTGATAATTTTTTTTTTTGGATTTAGTCATTTTTCCGGCGTTTATCAGACTTTCAGATAGGGGAAATGTCAGTGAGCGTTCCGATTTCAGTTCCAGAGCAATTCGCCCAATGACTCCTTGATATTTAGTCGTTTTCAGCCAATTTTCTGGATTTTTGAAAATTTCACTTTTTTGTGAAAATATCCACTAAATGAGGGAATAATATGTGTGAGGGTACCCCAGGAGAGTTCCCAATGTGTGTGTTTAGAATATATATCCCACGGGGGTAAAATTGAAAAAAGTTGAAAAAATTTTTATTTTGGACTTAGTCATTTTTCCGGCTTTTATCAGACTTTCAGATAGGGCAAATGTCAGTGAGCATTCCGATTTCAGTTCCAGAGCGATTCGCCCAATGAGTCCTTGATATTTAGTCGTTTTCAGCCAATATTTTGGATTTTTGAAAATTTCACTTTTTTGCAAAAATATCCATTAAATGAGGGAATAATATGTTTGAGGGTACCCCAGGAGAGTTCCAAATGTGTGTGGGTAGAATATATAAGCTTTTTTTTCACTGTTTTCAGAACATTAACAATAAGAACATGGAAGAGTCCAGGAGCCATTTGGTGAGCTGCATATCCTGCTACATGTTCACAGACTTGCCAGTGGAAAAGCCAAACTTCACATGCCAGAAATGTAAGCTTGTGTCCCTGTTGGAGGAAAATTTGCAAAATCTAGAAGAGAGGTTAACTACCTTGAAAATCATTAAGGAAGGTGAAGAGTTCTTAGACAGAGCAGAATTATCTCTTCATGATTCAGAAAGAGAAGAAATTCGAACCGCACCTGACGAAACAGAGGAATGGAAGCATGTGACCCACAGAAGCAGGAGGATCGAGAGGCAGTCAGCACCCATACTGCTCAGGAACCAGTACCAGGCTCTCACGCAGGAGAACCATGAAGAAATACAGCAAAATAAGACTTTGCCAGCAATGAATAACCTTGTAAGCCGTCAGAATCCTCCTGGATGGAGAAAGAAGAATGTTGTGAAGAAAAAACGGAGAGTGGTGGTCATGGGGGATTCCCTGTTAAGAGGAACAGAGGCCGCTATCTGCAGACCAGACATAACCTCAAGAGAAATGTGCTGTCTTCCAGGAGCAAAAATTAAAGATGTGTCTGACAGGATATCAAGACTCTTCAGACCTACAGATCACTACCCATTCCTGCTAATACATGTGGGGACAAATGACACCGCAAGAAAGGACCTGGAAACCATCTGCAGTGACTTTGAAGACTTAGGCAAGAAAGTGAAAGAATTGGGAGCGCAGGTGGTCTTCTCATCCATCCTCCCAGTGGATGGCCATGGAACAATGAGGTGGAATAAGATTCTACAGGTGAACAACTGGCTACGTCGATGGTGCCGTCAACAAGGATTTGGATTTCTGGATCACGGAATGAATTACCTATACGATGGACTACTTGCTAGAGATGGGGTGCACATTACGAAGACTGGAAAACATGTATTTGGAAGTCGCCTTGCTACACTCATCAGAAGAGCTTTAAACTAGAACAATGTGGGAAGGGAAGCAAAAGGCCAGAAAAAGCCATACAGCTGACAAATACTATTGAGATCTCTGCTACTGGAAGTGGAAAAGAAGAACAAAGACAAAACAATTTAAATAATAAAAATATGCGAGGAAGAGAAACCAATCACAAACTAAAATGTTTTTATACAAATGCACAAAGCATGGGCAACAAACAAGGAGAATTGGAACTACTAATGCAGGAAAAGGAATATGATGTCATTGGAATCACTGAAACTTGGTGGGACGATACACATGATTGGAATAAAAGGCTAAAAGGATACAACTTATTTGCAAGAAACAGACTTGATAAACGAGGAGGAGGTGTTGCATTGTATGTCAGAAAAGCGTATATCTGCACAGAGATTGAAGCTTCAGAGACTGTGAGTTCTGTGGAAACTGTTTGGGTAAGAATACAAGGAGAGAACAACGGAAAGGACACCATTGTAGGCATTTACTACAGGCCACCTGGGCAAGCTGAAGATATGGATGAACTCTTTATGTATCAAATGACCAAGTTCTCCAAAAAATATGACGTAGTGGTCATGGGAGATTTCAACTATCCAGACATTTGTTGGGAATCTCTCTCAAGTAAAACTAACAGGTCAAGCAAATTCTTATCCTCTCTTGCTGACAACTTTATCTTCCAAAAGGTAGGGGAGAAAACAAGGGGATCTGCTACTTTGGATCTAATCCTTATAAACAGGGAGGAAATGGTTGAGGAGGTAAAGGTGGCTGGGACCCTAGGAGGCAGCGATCATGCTATTCTAGAATTTTGGATAACTAGAGGAGGAAGACATGTGAAGACTCAAACTTCAAGGTTAGATTTTAGAAAGGCAGATTTTAAGAGACTCAGAAAGAGAATAGGAGGGATCCAATGGCTGGATGTCCTTAAGGACAAAAATGTCCAGGAAGGATGGGAAATTTTTAAAAATGAGATTCTCAAAGCACAATCGTTAACAATCCCGAAAAGTAGGAAGAATGGGAAGCATTTAAGGAAACCAGGATGGATGAACACAGAACTTAAACACATGCTAAAAAGAAAGAAAGAAATGTTTATTAAATGGAAAGAGGGAGGCATATCTAAAGAAGATTATAATGCAGTCTGCAGATCCTGCAGGGCACGTATCAGGTTAGCTAAAGCTGACAATGAATTAAGGCTTGCAAGAGATGTCAAAAGCAATAAAAAAGGATTTTGGGGGTATGTCAAAAGTAAAAGAAAAGTCAAAGATGCTATAGGATTTTTACAGGATGAAAATGGAGAAATGGTAAGAGAGGATGTTGAGAAGGCCGAACTTTTTAATTCCTATTTTGCATCTGTTTTCTCTCAGAAAGAAAATGTAACATCAACTGATCTTCACTGTCCTTTTAAAGGAATAGAGGAATCCAAGTTATCTGTAAACAGAAAGATTGTGAGGGAATATTTAGCTAACATGAATGAGTTCAAGTCTCCAGGTCCAGATGAATTACACCCCAGAGTACTGAAGGAGATCGTAGAAGAAATTTTAGAACCACTCTCCATAATCTTTGAAAATTCTTGGAGAACAGGAGAAGTCCCAGAAGACTGGAGAAGAGCAAATGTTGTTCCTATCTTCAAAAAGGGGAAGAAGGTGGACCCAGGGAACTATAGGCCGGTGAGTCTGACTTCTATACCAGGAAAGATCTTTGAACAAATTATTAAACAACATGTATGTAAGTACATGGATAAGAATGAAGTGATTAACCAGAGTCAGCATGGGTTTGTAACTAACAAGTCATGTCAGACTAACTTAATTTCCTTCTATGACAGAATCACTGACTGGGTGGATCAGGGAAATGCTGTAGATATAGTATATCTTGACTTCAGCAAAGCATTTGACAAAGTATCTCACACCATCCTTATTGAAAAAATGACCAAGTATGCAATGGACCAGGCAACTGTTAGGTGGATTCATAACTGGCTTAGTGATCGGACTCAAAGGGTGGTTGTAAATGGCTTCACATCCAGCTGGATGAATGTCTCAAGTGGGGTACCACAGGGCTCCGTCCTGGGACCTGTATTGTTCAACATCTTTATCAATGATTTAGATGAAGGAATTGAGGGTAAACTGATTAAATTTGCTGATGACACAAAGCTAGGAGGGATAGCTAATACTAGAGAAGAGAGAGAGAGGATTCAAAAAGACCTAAATAAACTGGAGCAGTGGGCAGCAACCAACAGAATGGTTTTTAACAGGGAAAAATGCAAAGTACTACATCTGGGCAATAAAAATGAAAAAAGCATATACAGAATGGGAGGAATAGAGCTAAGCAACAGTACATGTGAAAAAGACTTAGGTATACTAATAGATCATAGACTGAACATGAGTCAACAGTGTGATGCAGCAGCAAAAAAGGCAAATACAATTCTGGAATGTATTAACAGAAGCATACAGTCTAGATCACGTGAAGTCATTATCGGTCTTTACTCCTCTTTGGTCAGACCTCATCTGGAATACTGTGTACAGTTTTGGGCACCACATTTTAAAAAAGACATAGACAAACTGGAGCAAGTTCAGAGAAGAGCGACCAGAATGGTGACTGGTCTGCAAACCATGTCCTATGAGGAACGGTTGCAGGATTTGGGAATGTTTAGCTTGCAAAAAAGAAGACTGAGAGGAGACTTAATAGCTGTCTACAAATATGTCAAGGGCTGTCACATTGTAGAAGGATCATCTTTATTCTCATTTGCACAAGGAAAGACTAGAAGCAATGGGATGAAACTAAATGGGAGGAGACACAGATTAGATATTAGAAAAAACTTTTTGACAGTTAGGGTGATTAATGAGTGGAACAGGCTGCCACGAGAGGTGGTGAGTTCCCCTTCAATGGACGTCTTCAAACAGAGGCTGGACAGACATCTGTCTGAGATGATTTAGTGAATCCTGCTTTGAGCAGGGGGTTGGACCAGATGACCCAGGAGGTCCCTTCCAACTCTACCATTCTATGATTCTATGATTCTATGATATATCCCATGGGGGTAAAATTGAAAATAGTTTAAAAAAATTTTTTTTTGGCTTAGTCATTTTTCCGGCGTTTATCAGACTTTCAGATAGGGCAAATGTCAGTGAGCATTCCGATTTCAGTTCCAGAGCGATTCGCCCAATGAGTCCTTGATATTTAATCGTTTTCAGACAATTTTCTGGATTTTTGAAAATATCACTTTTTTATGAAAATATCCATTAAATGAGGGAATAATATGTTTGAGGGTACCCCAGGAGAGTTCCAAATGTGTGTGGGTAGAATATATATCCCACGGGGGTAAAATTGAAAAAAGTTGAAAGAAAATTTTTTTTGGCTTAGTCATTTTTCCGGCGTTTATCAGACTTTCAGATAGGGGAAATGTCAGTGAGCATTCTGATTTCAGTTCCAGAGCGATTCGCCCAATGAGTCCTTGATATTTAGTCGTTTTCAGCCAATTTTCTGGATTTTTGAAAGTTTCACTTTCTTGTGAAAATATCCACTAAATGAGGGAATAATATGTGTGAGGGAACCCCAGGAGAGTTCCAAATGTGTGTAGGTAGAATATATATCCCACGGGGGTAAAATTGAAAAAAGTTGAAAAACATTTTTTTTTGCACTTAGTCATTTTTCCGGCGTTTATCTGACTTTCAGATAGGGGAAATGTCAGAGAGCATTCTGATTTCAGTTCCAGAGCGATTCGCCCAATGAGTCCTTGATATTTAGTCGTTTTCAGCCAATTTTCTGGATTTTTGAAAGTTTCACTTTCTTGTGAAAATATCCACTAAATGAGGGAATAATATGTGTGAGGGTACCCCAGGAGAGTTCCAAATGTGTGTGGGTAGAATATATATCCCACGGGGGTAAAATTGAAAAAAGTTGAAAATTTATTTTTTTTTGGACTTAGTCATTTTTCCGGCGTTTATCAGACTTTCAGATAGGGGAAATGTCAGTGAGGGTTCGGATTTCAGTTCCAGAGCGATTCGCCCAATGTGTCCTTGATATTTAGTCATTTTCAGCCAATATTTTGGATTTTTGAAAATTTCACTTTTTTGTGAAAATATCCACTAAATGAGGGAATAATTTGTGTGAGGTTACCCCAGGAGAGTTCCAAATGTGTGTAGGTAGAATATATATCCCACGGGGGTAAAATTGAAAAAAGTTGAAAAACATTTTTTTTTGGACTTAGTCATTTTTCCGGCGTTTATCAGACTTTCAGATAGGGGAAATGTCAGTGAGCGTTCCAATTTCAGTTCCAGAACAATTCGCCCAATGAGTCCTTGATATTTAATCGTTTTCAGCCAATTTTCTGGATTTTTGAAAATATCACTTTTTTATGAAAATATCCATTAAATGAGGGAATAATATGTTTGAGGGTACCCCAGGAGAGTTCCAAATGTGTGTGGGTAGAATATATATCCCACGGGGGTAAAATTGAAAAAGTTGAAAGAAAATTTTTTTTGGCTTAGTCATTTTTCCGGCGTTTATCAGACTTTCAGATAGGGCAAATGTCAGTGAGCGTTCCAATTTCAGTTCCAGAGCAATTCGCCCAATGAGTCCTTGATATTTAGTCGTTTTCAGCCAATTTTCTGGATTTTTGAAAATATCACTTTTTTATGAAAATATCCACTAAATGAGGGAATAATATGTTTGAGGGTACCCCAGGAGAGTTCCAAATGTGTGTGGGTAGAATATATATCCCACGGAGGTAAAATTGAAAAAAGTTTAAAAAAAATTTTTTTGGGCTTAGTCATTTTTCCGGCGTTTATCAGACTTTCAGATAGGGCAAATGTCAGTGAGCATTCCGATTTCAGTTCCAGAGCGATTCGCCCAATGAGTCCTTGATATTTAGTCGTTTTCAGCCAATTTTCTGGATTTTTGAAAATTTCACTTTTTTTGTGAAAATATCCACTAAATGAGGGAATAATATGCGTGAGGGTACCCCAGGAGAGTTCCAAATGTGTGTAGGTAGAATATATATCCCACGTGGGTAAAATTGAAAAAAGTTGAAAAACATTTTTTTTTGGACTTAGTAATTTTTCCGGCGTTTATCAGACTTTCAGATAGGGCAAATGTCAGTGAGCATTCCGATTTCAGTTCCAGAGCGATTCGCCAAATGAGTACTTGATATTTAGTCGTTTTCAGCCAATATTTTGGATTTTTGAAAATTTCACTTTTTTGTGAAAATATCCACTAAATGAGGGAATAATATGTGTGAGGTTACCCCAGGAGAGTTCCAAATGTGTGTAGGTAGAATATATATCCCACGGGGGTAAAATTGAAAAAAGTTGAAAAACATTTTTTTTTGGACTTAGTCATTTTTCCGGCGTTTATCAGACTTTCAGATAGGGGAAATGTCAGTGAGCTTTCCAATTTCAGTTCCAGAACAATTCGCCCAATGAGTCCTTGATATTTAATCGTTTTCAGCCAATTTTCTGGATTTTTGAAAATATCACTTTTTTATGAAAATATCCATTAAATGAGGGAATAATATGTTTGAGGGTACCCCAGGAGAGTTCCAAATGTGTGTGGGTAGAATATATATCCCACGGGGGTAAAATTGAAAAAAGTTGAAAGAAAATTTTTTTTGGCTTAAGCATTTTTCCGGCGTTTATCAGACTTTCAGATAGGGCAAATGTCAGTGAGCGTTCCAATTTCAGTTCCAGAGCAATTCGCCCAATGAGTCCTTGATATTTAGTCGTTTTCAGCCAATTTTCTGGATTTTTGAAAATATCACTTTTTTATGAAAATATCCACTAAATGAGGGAATAATATGTTTGAGGGTACCCCAGGAGAGTTCCAAATGTGTGTGGGTAGAATATATATCCCACGGGGGTAAAATTGAAAAAAGTTGAAAAAATTTTTATTTTGGACTGTCATTTTTCCAGCGTTTATCAGACTTTCAGATAGGGCAAATGTCAGTGAGCATTCTGATTTCAGTTCCAGAGCGATTCGCCCAATGACTCCTTGATATTTAGTCGTTTTCAGCCAATATTTTGGATTTTTGAAAATTTCACTTTTTTGTGAAAATATCCACTAAATGAGGGAATAATATGTGTGAGGGCACCCCAGGAGAGTTCCAAATGTGTGTAGGTAGAATATATATCCCACGGGGGTAAAATTGAAAAAAGTTGAAAAACATTTTTTTTTGGACTTAGTCATTTTTCCGGCGTTTATCAGACTTTCAGATAGGGCAAATGTCAGTGAGCATTCTGATTTCAGTTTCAGAGCGATTCGCCCAATGAGTCCTTGATATTTAGTCGTTTTCAGCCAATTTTCTGGATTTTTGAAAGTTTCACTTTCTTGTGAAAATATCCACTAAATGAGGGAATAATATGTGTGAGGGTACCCCAGGAGAGTTCCAAATGTGTGTGGTAGAATATATATCCCACGGGGGTAAAATTGAAAAAAGTTGAACTTTTTTTTTTTTTGGACTTAGTCATTTTTCCGGCGTTTATCAGACTTTCAGATAGGGGAAATGTCAGTGAGCGTTCCGATTTCAGTTCCAGAGCAATTCGCCCAATGACTCCTTGATATTTAGTCGTTTTCAGCCAATTTTCTGGATTTTTGAAAATTTCACTTTTTTGTGAAAATATCCACTAAATGAGGGAATAATATGTGTGAGGGTACCCCAGGAGAGTTCCAAATGTGTGTGTTTAGAATATATATCCCACGGGGGTAAAATTGAAAAAAGTTGAAAAATTTTTTATTTTGGACTTAGTCATTTTTCCAGCGTTTATCAGACTTTCAGATAGGGCAAATGTCAGTGAGCATTCCGATTTCAGTTCCAGAGCGATTAGCCCAATGAGTCCTTGATATTTAGTCGTTTTCAGCCAATATTTTTCGATTTTTGAAAATTTCACTTTTTTGTGAAAATATCCACTAAATGAGGGAATAATATGTGTGAGGGTACCCCAGGAGAGTTCCAAATGTGTGTGGGTAGAATATATATCCCACGGGGGTAAAATTGAAAAAAGTTGAAAATTTTTTTTTTTGGACTTAGTCATTTTTCCGGCGTTTATCAGACTTTCAGATAGGGGAAATGTCAGTGAGCGTTCCGATTTCAGTTCCAGAGCAATTCGCCCAATGACTCCTTGATATTTAGTCGTTTTCAGCCAATTTTCTGGATTTTTGAAAATATCACTTTTTTATGAAAATATCCATTAAATGAGGGAATAATATGTTTGAGGGTACCCCAGGAGAGTTCCAAATGTGTGTGGGTAGAATATATATCCCACGGGGGTAAAATTGAAAATAGTTTAAAAAATTTTTTTTTTGGCTTAGTCATTTTTCCGGAGTTTATCAGACTTTCAGATAGGGCAAATGTCAGTGAGCATTCCGATTTCAGTTCTAGAGCGATTCGCCCAATGAGTCCTTGATATTTAGTCGTTTTCAGCCAATTTTCTGGATTTTTGAAAATTTCACTTTTTTGTGAAAATATCCACTAAATGAGGGAATAATATGTGTGAGGGTACCCCAGGAGAGTTCCAAATGTGTGTAGGTAGAATATATATCCCACGGGGGTAAAATTGAAAAAAGTTGAAAAACATTTTTTTTTGCACTTAGTCATTTTTCCGGCGTTTATCAGACTTTCAGATAGGGGAAATGTCAGTGAGCGTTCTTATTTCAGTTACAGAGCGATTCGCCCAATGAGTCCTTGATATTTATTCGTTTTCAGCCAATTTTCTGGATTTTTGAAAATTTCACTTTTTTGTGAAAATATCCACTAAATGAGGGAATAATATGTGTGAGGTTGCCCCAGGAGAGTTCCAAATATGTGTAGATAGAATATATATCCCACGGGAGTAAAATTGAAAAAAGTTGAAAAAAAATTTTTTTTGAACTTAGTCATTTTTCCGGCGTTTATCAGACTTTCAGATAGGGGAAATGTCAGTGAGGGTTCGGATTTCAGTTCCAGAGCGATTCGCCCAATGAGTCCTTGATATTTAGTCGTTTTCAGCCAATTTTCTGGATTTTTGAAAGTTTCACTTTCTTGTGAAAATATCCACTAAATGAGGGAATAATATGTGTGAGGGTACCCCAGGAGAGTTCCAAATGTGCGTGGTAGAATATATATCCCACGGGGGTAAAATTGAAAAAAGTTGAACATTTTTTTTTTTTTCACTTAGTCATTTTTCCGGCGTTTATCAGACTTTCAGATAGGGGAAATGTCAGTGAGCGTTCCAATTTCAGTTCCAGAACAATTCGCCCAATGAGTCCTTGATATTTAATCGTTTTCAGCCAATTTTCTGGATTTTTGAAAATATCACTTTTTTATGAAAATATCCATTAAATGAGGGAATAATATGTTTGAGGGTACCCCAGGAGAGTTCCAAATGTGTGTGGGTAGAATATATATCCCACGGGGGTAAAATTGAAAAAAGTTGAAAGAAAATTTTTTTTGGCTTAAGCATTTTACCGGCGTTTATCAGACTTTCAGATAGGGGAAATGTCAGTGAGCATTCTGATTTCAGTTCCAGAGCGATTCGCCCAATGAGTCCTTGATATTTAGTCGTTTTCAGCCAATTTTCTGGATTTTTGAAAGTTTCACTTTCTTGTGAAAATATCCACTAAATGAGGGAATAATATGTGTGAGGGTACCCCAGGAGAGTTCCAAATGTGTGTGGGTAGAATATATATCCCACAAGGGTAAAATTGAAAAAAGTTTAAAAAAAATTTTTTTTGAACTTAGTCATTTTTCCGGCGTTTATCAGACTTTCAGATAGGGGAAATGTCAGTGAGCGTTCTTATTTCAGTTACAGAGCGATTCGCCCAATGAGTCCTTGATATTTATTCGTTTTCAGCCAATTTTCTGGATTTTTGAAAATTTCACTTTTTTGTGAAAATATCCACTAAATGAGGGAATAATATGTGTGAGGTTGCCCCAGGAGAGTTCCAAATATGTGTAGATAGAATATATATCCCACGGGAGTAAAATTGAAAAAAGTTGAAAAAAAATTTTTTTTGAACTTAGTCATTTTTCCGGCGTTTATCAGACTTTCAGATAGGGGAAATGTCAGTGAGGGTTCGGATTTCAGTTCCAGAGCGATTCGCCCAATGAGTCCTTGATATTTAGTCGTTTTCAGCCAATTTTCTGGATTTTTGAAAGTTTCACTTTCTTGTGAAAATATCCACTAAATGAGGGAATAATATGTGTGAGGGTACCCCAGGAGAGTTCCAAATGTGCGTGGTAGAATATATATCCCACGGGGGTAAAATTGAAAAAAGTTGAACATTTTTTTTTTTTTCACTTAGTCATTTTTCCGGCGTTTATCAGACTTTCAGATAGGGGAAATGTCAGTGAGCGTTCCAATTTCAGTTCCAGAACAATTCGCCCAATGAGTCCTTGATATTTAATCGTTTTCAGCCAATTTTCTGGATTTTTGAAAATATCACTTTTTTATGAAAATATCCATTAAATGAGGGAATAATATGTTTGAGGGTACCCCAGGAGAGTTCCAAATGTGTGTGGGTAGAATATATATCCCACGGGGGTAAAATTGAAAAAAGTTGAAAGAAAATTTTTTTTGGCTTAAGCATTTTACCGGCGTTTATCAGACTTTCAGATAGGGGAAATGTCAGTGAGCATTCTGATTTCAGTTCCAGAGCGATTCGCCCAATGAGTCCTTGATATTTAGTCGTTTTCAGCCAATTTTCTGGATTTTTGAAAGTTTCACTTTCTTGTGAAAATATCCACTAAATGAGGGAATAATATGTGTGAGGGTACCCCAGGAGAGTTCCAAATGTGTGTGGGTAGAATATATATCCCACAAGGGTAAAATTGAAAAAAGTTTAAAAAAAATTTTTTTTGAACTTAGTCATTTTTCCGGCGTTTATCAGACTTTCAGATAGGGGAAATGTCAGTGAGGGTTCGGATTTCAGTTCCAGAGCGATTTGCCCAATGAGTCCTTGATATTTAGTCGTTTTCAGCCAATTTTCTGGATTTTTGAAAGTTTCACTCTCTTGTGAAAATATCCACTAAATGAGGGAATAATATGTGTGAGGCTACCCCAGGAGAGTTCCAAATGTGTGTAGGTAGAATATATATCCCACGGGGGTAAAATTGAAAAAAGTTGAAAAAAAATTTTTTTTGGACTTAGTCATTTTTCCAGCGTTTATCAGACTTTCAGATAGGGCAAATGTCAGTGAGCATTCTGATTTCAGTTCCAGAGCGATTCGCCCAATGAGTCCTTGATATTTAGTCGTTTTCAGCCAATTTTCTGGATTTTTTAAAGTTTCACTTTCTTGTGAAAATATCCACTAAATGAGGGAATAATATGTGTGAGGGTACCCCAGGAGAGTTCCAAATGTGTGTAGGTAGAATATATATCCCACGGGGGTAAAATTGAAAAAAGTTGAAATTTTTTTTTTTTTGGACTTAGTCATTTTTCCGGCGTTTATCAGACTTTCAGATAGGCGAAATGTCAGTGAGCATTCTGATTTCAGTTCCAGAGCGATTCGCCAAATGAGTACTTGATATTTAGTCGTTTTCAGCCAATATTTTGGATTTTTGAAAATTTCACTTTTTTGTGAAAATATCCACTAAATGAGGGAATAATATGTGTGAGGGTACCCCAGGAGAGTTCCAAATGTGTGTGTGTAGAATATATATCCCACGGGGGTAAAATTGAAAAAAGTTGAAAAAATTTTTATTTTGGACTTAGTCATTTTTCCGGCGTTTATCAGACTTTCAGATAGGGGAAATGTCAGTGAGCGTTCCGATTTCAGTTCCAGAGCAATTCGCCCAATGACTCCTTGATATTTAGTCGTTTTCAGCCAATTTTCTGGATTTTTGAAAATATCACTTTTTTATGAAAATATCCATTAAATGAGGGAATAATATGTTTGAGGGTACCCCAGGAGAGTTCCAAATGTGTGTGGGTAGAATATATATCCCACGGGGGTAAAATTGAAAATAGTTGAAAAAAATTTTTTTTTGGCTTAGTCATTTTTCCGGCGTTTATCAGACTTTCAGATAGGGCAAATGTCAGTGAGCATTCCGATTTCAGTTCCAGAGCGATTCGCCCAATGAGTCCTTGATATTTAGTCGTTTTCAGCCAATTTTCTGGATTTTTGAAAATTTCACTTTTTTGTGAAAATATCCACTAAATGAGGGAATAATATGTTTGAGGGTACCCCAGGAGAGTTCCAAATGTGTGTGGGTAGAATATATATCCCACGGGGGTAAAATTGAAAAAAGTTGAAAGAAAATTTTTTTTGGCTTAAGCATTTTTCCGGCGTTTATCAGACTTTCAGATAGGGGAAATGTCAGTGAGCATTCTGATTTCAGTTCCAGAGCGATTCGCCCAATGAGTCCTTGATATTTAGTCGTTTTCAGCCAATTTTCTGGATTTTTGAAAGTTTCACTTTCTTGTGAAAATATCCACTAAATGAGGGAATAATATGTGTGAGGGTACCCCAGGAGAGTTCCAAATGTGTGTAGGTAGAATATATATCCCACGGGGGTAAAATTGAAAAAAGTTGAAAAAAAATTTTTTTTGGACTTAGTCATTTTTCCAGCGTTTATCAGACTTTCAGATAGGGCAAATGTCAGTGAACATTCTGATTTCAGTTCCAGAGCGATTCGCCCAATGAGTCCTTGATATTTAGTCGTTTTCAGCCAATTTTCTGGATTTTTTAAAGTTTCACTTTCTTGTGAAAATATCCACTAAATGAGGGAATAATATGTGTGAGGGTACCCCAGGAGAGTTCCAAATGTGTGTAGGTAGAATATATATCCCACGGGGGTAAAATTGAAAAAAGTTGAAATTTTTTTTTTTTTGGACTTAGTCATTTTTCCGGCGTTTATCAGACTTTCAGATAGGCGAAATGTCAGTGAGCATTCTGATTTCAGTTCCAGAGCGATTCGCCAAATGAGTACTTGATATTTAGTCGTTTTCAGCCAATTTTCTGGATTTTTGAAAATATCACTTTTTTATGAAAATATCCATTAAATGAGGGAATAATATGTTTGAGGGTACCCCAGGAGAGTTCCAAATGTGTGTGGGTAGAATATATATCCCACGGGGGTAAAATTGAAAATAGTTTTAAAAAATTTTTTTTTGGCTTAGTCATTTTTCCGGCGTTTATCAGACTTTCAGATAGGGCAAATGTCAGTGAGCATTCCGATTTCAGTTCCAGAGCGATTCGCCCAATGAGTCCTTGATATTTAGTCGTTTTCAGCCAATTTTCTGGATTTTTGAAAATATTACTTTTTTATGAAAATATCCATTAAATGAGGGAATAATATGTTTGAGGGTACCCCAGGAGAGTTCCAAATGTGTGTAGGTAGAATATATATCCCACGGGGGTAAAATTGAAAAAAGTTGAAAAACATTTTTTTTTGCATAGTCATTTTTCCGGCGTTTATCAGACTTTCAGATAGGGCAAATGTCAGTGAGCATTCCGATTTCAGTTCCAGAGCGATTCGCCCAATGAGTCCTTGATATTTAGTCGTTTTCAGCCAATATTTTGGATTTTTGAAAATTTCACTTTTTTGTGAAAATATCCACTAAATGAGGGAATAATATGTGTGAGGGTACCCCAGGAGAGTTCCAAATGTGTGTGGGTAGAATATATATCCCACGGGGGTAAAATTGAAAAAAGCTGAAAATTTTTTTTTTTGGACTTAGTCATTTTTCCGGCGTTTATCAGACTTTCAGATAGGGGAAATGTCAGTGAGCGTTCCGATTTCAGTTCCAGAGCAATTCGCCCAATGACTCCTTGATATTTAGTCGTTTTCAGCCAATTTTCTGGATTTTTGAAAATATCACTTTTTTATGAAAATATCCATTAAATGAGGGAATAATATGTTTGAGGGTACCCCAGGAGAGTTCCAAATGTGTGTGGGTAGAATATATATCCCACGGGGGTAAAATTGAAAATAGTTTAAAAAAATTTTTTTTTGGCTTAGTCATTTTTCCGGCGTTTATCAGACTTTCAGATAGGGCAAATGTCAGTGAGCATTCCGATTTCAGTTCCAGAGCGATTCGCCCAATGAGTCCTTGATATTTAGTCGTTTTCAGCCAATTTTCTGGATTTTTGAAAATTTCACTTTTTTGTGAAAATATCCACTAAATGAGGGAATAATATGTGTGAGGGTATCCCAGGAGAGTTCCAAATGTGTGTAGGTAGAATATATATCCCACGGGGGTAAAATTGAAAAAAGTTGAAAAACATTTTTTTTTGGACTTAGTCATTTTTCCGGCGTTTATCAGACTTTCAGATAGGGGAAATGTCAGTGAGCGTTCTTATTTCAGTTACAGAGCGATTCGCCCAATGAGTCCTTGATATTTAGTCGTTTTCAGCCAATTTTCTGGATTTTTGAAAATTTCACTTTTTTGTGAAAATATCCACTAAATGAGGGAATAATATGTGTGAGAGTACCCCAGGAGAGTTCCAAATGTGTGTGGATAGAATATATAACCCACGGGGCTAAAATTGAAAAAAGTTGAAAAAAATTTTTATTTTGGACTTAGTCATTTTTCCGGCGTTTATCAGACTTTCAGATAGGGGAAATGTCAGTGAGCGTTCCAATTTCAGTTCCAGAGCAATTCGCCCAATGAGTCCTTGATATTTAGACGTTTTCAGCCAATTTTCTGGATTTTTGAAAATATCACTTTTTTATGAAAATATCCACTAAATGAGGGAATAATATGTTTGAGGGTACCCCAGGAGAGTTCCAAATGTGTGTGGGTAGAATATTTATCCCACGGGGGTAAAATTGAAAAAAGTTGAAACACATTTTTTTTTGGACTTAGTCATTTTTCCGGCGTTTATCAGACTTTCAGATAGGGGAAATGTCAGTGAGCGTTCCAATTTCAGTTCCAGAACAATTCGCCCAATGAGTCCTTGATATTTAATCGTTTTCAGCCAATTTTCTGGATTTTTGAAAATATCACTTTTTTATGAAAATATCCATTAAATGAGGGAATAATATGTTTGAGGGTACCCCAGGAGAGTTCCAAATGTGTGTGGGTAGAATATATATCCCACGGGGGTAAAATTGAAAAAAGTTGAAAGAAAATTTTTTTTGGCTTAGTCATTTTTCCGGCGTTTATCAGACTTTCAGATAGGGGAAATGTCAGTGAGGGTTCGGATTTCAGTTCCAGAGCTATTCGCCCAATGTGTCCTTGATATTTAGTCATTTTCAGCCAATATTTTGGATTTTTGAAAATTTCACTTTTTTTGTGAAAATATCCACTAAATGAGGGAATAATATGTGTGAGGTTACCCAAGGAGAGTTCCAAATGTGTGTAGGTAGAATATATATCCCACGGGGGTAAAATTGAAAAAAGTTGAAAAACATTTTTTTTTTGGACTTAGTCATTTTTCCGGCGTTTATCAGACTTTCAGATAGGGCAAATGTCAGTGAGCATTCCGATTTCAGTTCCAGAGCGATTCGCCCAATGAGTCCTTGATATTTAGTCGTTTTCAGCCAATTTTCTGGATTTTTGAAAATATCACTTTTTTATGAAAATATCCACTAAATGAGGGAATAATATGTTTGAGGGTACCCCAGGAGAGTTCCAAATGTGTGTGGGTAGAATATTTATCCCACGGGGGTAAAATTGAAAAAAGTTGAAACACATTTTTTTTTGGACTTAGTCATTTTTCCGGCGTTTATCAGACTTTCAGATAGGGGAAATGTCAGTGAGCGTTCCAATTTCAGTTCCAGAACAATTCGCCCAATGAGTCCTTGATATTTAATCGTTTTCAGCCAATTTTCTGGATTTTTGAAAATATCACTTTTTTATGAAAATATCCATTAAATGAGGGAATAATATGTTTGAGGGTACCCCAGGAGAGTTCCAAATGTGTGTGGGTAGAATATATATCCCACGGGGGTAAAATTGAAAAAAGTTGAAAGAAAATTTTTTTTGGCTTAGTCATTTTTCCGGCGTTTATCAGACTTTCAGATAGGGGAAATGTCAGTGAGGGTTCGGATTTCAGTTCCAGAGCTATTCGCCCAATGTGTCCTTGATATTTAGTCATTTTCAGCCAATATTTTGGATTTTTGAAAATTTCACTTTTTTTGTGAAAATATCCACTAAATGAGGGAATAATATGTGTGAGGTTACCCCAGGAGAGTTCCAAATGTGTGTAGGTAGAATATATATCCCACGGGGGTAAAATTGAAAAAAGTTGAAAAACATTTTTTTTTTGGACTTAGTCATTTTTCCGGCGTTTATCAGACTTTCAGATAGGGCAAATGTCAGTGAGCATTCCGATTTCAGTTCCAGAGCGATTCGCCCAATGAGTCCTTGATATTTAGTCGTTTTCAGCCAATTTTCTGGATTTTTGAAAATATCACTTTTTTATGAAAATATCCATTAAATGAGGGAATAATATGTTTGAGGGTACCCCAGGAGAGTTCCAAATGTGTGTAGGTAGAATATATATCCCACGGGGGTAAAATTGAAAAAAGTTGAAAAACATTTTTTTTTGCATAGTCATTTTTCCGGCGTTTATCAGACTTTCAGATAGGGCAAATGTCAGTGAGCATTCCGATTTCAGTTCCAGAGCGATTCGCCCAATGAGTCCTTGATATTTAGTCGTTTTCAGCCAATATTTTGGATTTTTGAAAATTTCACTTTTTTGTGAAAATATCCACTAAATGAGGGAATAATATGTGTGAGGGTACCCCAGGAGAGTTCCAAATGTGTGTGGGTAGAATATATATCCCACGGGGGTAAAATTGAAAAAAGCTGAAAATTTTTTTTTTTGGACTTAGTCATTTTTCCGGCGTTTATCAGACTTTCAGATAGGGGAAATGTCAGTGAGCGTTCCGATTTCAGTTCCAGAGCAATTCGCCCAATGACTCCTTGATATTTAGTCGTTTTCAGCCAATTTTCTGGATTTTTGAAAATATCACTTTTTTATGAAAATATCCATTAAATGAGGGAATAATATGTTTGAGGGTACCCCAGGAGAGTTCCAAATGTGTGTGGGTAGAATATATATCCCACGGGGGTAAAATTGAAAATAGTTTAAAAAAATTTTTTTTTGGCTTAGTCATTTTTCCGGCGTTTATCAGACTTTCAGATAGGGCAAATGTCAGTGAGCATTCCGATTTCAGTTCCAGAGCGATTCGCCCAATGAGTCCTTGATATTTAGTCGTTTTCAGCCAATTTTCTGGATTTTTGAAAATTTCACTTTTTTGTGAAAATATCCACTAAATGAGGGAATAATATGTGTGAGGGTATCCCAGGAGAGTTCCAAATGTGTGTAGGTAGAATATATATCCCACGGGGGTAAAATTGAAAAAAGTTGAAAAACATTTTTTTTTGGACTTAGTCATTTTTCCGGCGTTTATCAGACTTTCAGATAGGGGAAATGTCAGTGAGCGTTCTTATTTCAGTTACAGAGCGATTCGCCCAATGAGTCCTTGATATTTAGTCGTTTTCAGCCAATTTTCTGGATTTTTGAAAATTTCACTTTTTTGTGAAAATATCCACTAAATGAGGGAATAATATGTGTGAGGGTACCCCAGGAGAGTTCCAAATGTGTGTGGATAGAATATATAACCCACGGGGCTAAAATTGAAAAAAGTTGAAAAAAATTTTTATTTTGGACTTAGTCATTTTTCCGGCGTTTATCAGACTTTCAGATAGGGCAAATGTCAGTGAGCATTCCGATTTCAGTTCCAGAGCGATTCGCCCAATGAGTCCTTGATATTTAGTCGTTTTCAGCCAATATTTTGGATTTTTGAAAATTTCACTTGTTTGTGAAAATATCCACTAAATGAGGGAATAATATGTGTGAGGGTACCCCAGGAGAGTTCCAAATGTGTGTGGGTAGAATATATATCCCACGGGGGTAAAATTGAAAAAAGCTGAAAATTTTTTTTTTTGGACTTAGTCATTTTTCCGGCGTTTATCAGACTTTCAGATAGGGGAAATGTCAGTGAGCGTTCCGATTTCAGTTCCAGAGCAATTCGCCCAATGACTCCTTGATATTTAGTCGTTTTCAGCCAATTTTCTGGATTTTTGAAAATATCACTTTTTTATGAAAATATCCATTAAATGAGGGAATAATATGTTTGAGGGTACCCCAGGAGAGTTCCAAATGTGTGTGGGTAGAATATATATCCCACGGGGGTAAAATTGAAAATAGTTTAAAAAAATTTTTTTTTGGCTTAGTCATTTTTCCGGCGTTTATCAGACTTTCAGATAGGGCAAATGTCAGTGAGCATTCCGATTTCAGTTCCAGAGCGATTCGCCCAATGAGTCCTTGATATTTAGTCGTTTTCAGCCAATTTTCTGGATTTTTGAAAATATCACTTTTTTATGAAAATATCCACTAAATGAGGGAATAATATGTTTGAGGGTACCCCAGGAGAGTTCCAAATGTGTGTGGGTAGAATATTTATCCCACGGGGGTAAAATTGAAAAAAGTTGAAACACATTTTTTTTTGGACTTAGTCATTTTTCCGGCGTTTATCAGACTTTCAGATAGGGGAAATGTCAGTGAGCGTTCCAATTTCAGTTCCAGAACAATTCGCCCAATGAGTCCTTGATATTTAATCGTTTTCAGCCAATTTTCTGGATTTTTGAAAATATCACTTTTTTATGAAAATATCCATTAAATGAGGGAATAATATGTTTGAGGGTACCCCAGGAGAGTTCCAAATGTGTGTGGGTAGAATATATATCCCACGGGGGTAAAATTGAAAAAAGTTGAAAGAAAATTTTTTTTGGCTTAGTCATTTTTCCGGCGTTTATCAGACTTTCAGATAGGGCAAATGTCAGTGAGCATTCCGATTTCAGTTCCAGAGCGATTCGCCCAATGAGTCCTTGATATTTAGTCGTTTTCAGCCAATTTTCTGGATTTTTGAAAATTTCACTTTTTTGTGAAAATATCCACTAAATGAGGGAATAATATGTGTGAGGGTACCCCAGGAGAGTTCCAAATGTGTGTAGGTAGAATATATATCCCACGGGGGTAAAATTGAAAAAAGTTGAAAATTTTTTTTTTTTTGGACTTAGTCATTTTTCCGGCGTTTATCAGACTTTCAGATAGGGGAAATGTCAGTGAGGGTTCGGATTTCAGTTTCAGAGCTATTCGCCCAATGTGTCCTTGATATTTAGTCATTTTCAGCCAATATTTTGGATTTTTGAAAATTTCACTTTTTTTGTGAAAATATCCACTAAATGAGGGAATAATATGTGTGAGGTTACCCCAGGAGAGTTCCAAATGTGTGTAGGTAGAATATATATCCCACGGGGGTAAAATTGAAAAAAGTTGAAAAACATTTTTTTTTGGACTTAGTCATTTTTCCGGCGTTTATCAGACTTTCAGATAGGGCAAATGTCAGTGAGCATTCCGATTTCAGTTCCAGAGCGATTCGCCCAATGAGTCCTTGATATTTAGTCGTTTTCAGCCAATTTTCTGGATTTTTGAAAATATCACTTTTTTATGAAAATATCCATTAAATGAGGGAATAATATGTTTGAGGGTACCCCAGGAGAGTTCCAAATGTGTGTAGGTAGAATATATATCCCACGGGGGTAAAATTGAAAAAAGTTGAAAGAAAATTTTTTTTGGCTTAGTCATTTTTCCGGCGTTTATCAGACTTTCAGATAGGGGAAATGTGAGTGAGCATTCTGATTTCAGTTCCAGAGCGATTCGCCCAATGAGTCCTTGATATTTAGTCGTTTTCAGCCAATTTTCTGGATTTTTGAAAGTTTCACTTTCTTGTGAAAATATCCACTAAATGAGGGAATAATATGTGTGAGGGTACCCCAGGAGAGTTCCAAATGTGTGTAGGTAGAATATATATCCCACGGGGGTAAAATTGAAAAAAGTTGAAATTTTTTTTTTTTTGGACTTAGTCATTTTTCCGGCGTTTATCAGACTTTCAGATAGGCGAAATGTCAGTGAGCATTCTGATTTCAGTTCCAGAGCGATTCGCCCAATGATTCCTTGATATTTAGTCGTTTTCAGCCAATTTTCTGGATTTTTGAAAATTTCACTTTTTTGTGAAAATATCCACTAAATGAGGGAATAATATGTGTGAGGTTGCCCAAGGAGAGTTCCAAATATGTGTAGGTAGAATATATATCCCACGGGGGTAAAATTGAAAAAAGTTGAAAAATTTTTTTTTTTTGGACTTAAGTCATTTTTCCGGCGTTTATCAGACTTTCAGATAGGGGAAATGTCAGTGAGCATTCCGATTTCAGTTCCAGAGCGATTCGCCCAATGAGTCCTTGATATTTAGTCGTTTTCAGCCAATATTTTGGATTTTTGAAAATTTCACTTTTTTGTGAAAATATCCACTAAATGAGGGAATAATATGTGTGAGGGTACCCCAGGAGAGTTCCAAATGTGTGTGGGTAGAATATATATCCCACGGGGGTAAAATTGAAAAAAGTTGATAATTTTTTTTTTTGGACTTAGTCATTTTTCCGGCGTTTATCAGACTTTCAGATAGGGGAAATGTCAGTGAGCGTTCCGATTTCAGTTCCAGAGCAATTCGCCCAATGACTCCTTGATATTTAGTCGTTTTCAGCCAATTTTCTGGATTTTTGAAAATTTCACTTTTTTGTGAAAATATCCACTAAATGAGGGAATAATATGTGTGAGGGTACCCCAGGAGAGTTCCAAATGTGTGTGTTTAGAATATATATCCCACGGGGGTAAAATTGAAAAAAGTTGAAAAAATTTTTATTTTGGACTTAGTCATTTTTCCGGCTTTTATCAGACTTTCAGATAGGGCAAATGTCAGTGAGCATTCCGATTTCAGTTCCAGAGCGATTCGCCCAATGAGTCCTTGATATTTAGTCGTTTTCAGCCAATATTTTGGATTTTTGAAAATTTCACTTTTTTGCGAAAATATCCATTAAATGAGGGAATAATATGTTTGAGGGTACCCCAGGAGAGTTCCAAATGTGTGTGGGTAGAATATATATCCCACGGGGGTAAAATTGAAAATAGTTTAAAAAAATTTTTTTTTGGCTTAGTCATTTTTCCGGCGTTTATCAGACTTTCAGATAGGGCAAATGTCAGTGAGCATTCCGATTTCAGTTCCAGAGCGATTCGCCCAATGTGTCCTTGATATTTAGTCATTTTCAGCCAATATTTTGGATTTTTGAAAATTTCACTTTTTTGCGAAAATATCCATTAAATGAGGGAATAATATGTTTGAGGGTACCCCAGGAGAGTTCCAAATGTGTGTGGGTAGAATATATAAGCTTTTTTCACTGTTTTCAGAACATTAACAATAAGAACATGGAAGAGTCCAGGAGCCATTTGGTGAGCTGCATATCCTGCTACATGTTCACAGACTTGCCAGTGGAAAAGCCAAACTTCACATGCCAGAAATGTAAGCTTGTGTCCCTGTTGGAGGAAAAGTTGCAAAATCTAGAAGAGAGGTTAACTACCTTGAAAATCATTAAGGAAGGTGAAGAGTTCTTAGACAGAGCAGAATTATCTCTTCATGATTCAGAAAGAGAAGAAATTCGAACCGCACCTGACGAAACAGAGGAATGGAAGCATGTGACCCACAGAAGCAGGAGGATCGAGAGGCAGTCAGCACCCATACTGCTCAGGAACCAGTACCAGGCTCTCACGCAGGAGAACCATGAAGAAATACAGCAAAATAAGACTTTGCCAGCAATGAATAACCTTGTAAGCACTCAGAATCCTCCTGGATGGAGAAAGAAGAATGTTGTGAAGAAAAAACGGAGAGTGGTGGTCATGGGGGATTCCCTGTTAAGAGGAACAGAGGCCGCTATCTGCAGACCAGACATAACCTCAAGAGAAATGTGCTGTCTTCCAGGAGCAAAAATTAAAGATGTGTCTGACAGGATATCAAGACTCTTCAGACCTACAGATCACTACCCATTCCTGCTAATACATGTGGGGACAAATGACACCGCAAGAAAGGACCTGGAAACCATCTGCAGTGACTTTGAAGACTTAGGCAAGAAAGTGAAAGAATTGGGAGCGCAGGTGGTCTTCTCATCCATCCTCCCAGTGGATGGCCATGGAACAATGAGGTGGAATAAGATTCTACAGGTGAACAACTGGCTACGTCGATGGTGCCGTCAACAAGGATTTGGATTTCTGGATCACGGAATGAATTACCTATACGATGGACTACTTGCTAGAGATGGGGTGCACATTACGAAGACTGGAAAACATGTATTTGGAAGTCGCCTTGCTACACTCATCAGAAGAGCTTTAAACTAGAACAATGTGGGAAGGGAAGCAAAAGGCCAGAAAAAGCCATACAGCTGACAAATACTATTGAGATCTCTGCTACTGGAAGTGGAAAAGAAGAACAAAGACAAAACAATTTAAATAATAAAAATATGCGAGGAAGAGAAACCAATCACAAACTAAAATGTTTTTATACAAATGCACAAAGCATGGGCAACAAACAAGGAGAATTGGAACTACTAATGCAGGAAAAGGAATATGATGTCATTGGAATCACTGAAACTTGGTGGGACGATACACATGATTGGAATAAAAGGCTAAAAGGATACAACTTATTTGCAAGAAACAGACTTGATAAACGAGGAGGAGGTGTTGCATTGTATGTTAGAAAAGCGTATATCTGCACAGAGATTGAAGCTTCAGAGACTGTGAGTTCTGTGGAAACTGTTTGGGTAAGAATACAAGGAGAGAACAACGGAAAGGACACCATTGTAGGCATTTACTACAGGCCACCTGGGCAAGCTGAAGATATGGATGAACTCTTTATGTATCAAATGACCAAGTTCTCCAAAAAATATGACGTAGTGGTCATGGGAGATTTCAACTATCCAGACATTTGTTGGGAATCTCTCTCAAGTAAAACTAACAGGTCAAGCAAATTCTTATCCTCTCTTGCTGACAACTTTATCTTCCAAAAGGTAGGGGAGAAAACAAGGGGATCTGCTACTTTGGATCTAATCCTTATAAACAGGGAGGAAATGGTTGAGGAGGTAAAGCTGGCTGGGACCCTAGGAGGCAGCGATCATGCTATTCTAGAATTTTGGATAACTAGAGGAGGAAGACATGTGAAGACTCAAACTTCAAGGTTAGATTTTAGAAAGGCAGATTTTAAGAGACTCAGAAAGAGAATAGGAGGGATCCAATGGCTGGATGTCCTTAAGGACAAAAATGTCCAGGAAGGATGGGAAATTTTTAAAAATGAGATTCTCAAAGCACAATCGTTAACAATCCCGAAAAGTAGGAAGAATGGGAAGCATTTAAGGAAACCAGGATGGATGAACACAGAACTTAAACACATGCTAAAAAGAAAGAAAGAAATGTTTATTAAATGGAAAGAGGGAGGCATATCTAAAGAAGATTATAATGCAGTCTGCAGATCCTGCAGGGCACGTATCAGGTTAGCTAAAGCTGACAATGAATTAAGGCTTGCAAGAGATGTCAAAAGCAATAAAAAAGGATTTTGGGGGTATGTCAAAAGTAAAAGAAAAGTCAAAGATGCTATAGGATTTTTACAGGATGAAAATGGAGAAATGGTAAGAGAGGATGTTGAGAAGGCCGAACTTTTTAATTCCTATTTTGCATCTGTTTTCTCTCAGAAAGAAAATGTAACATCAACTGATCTTCACTGTCCTTTTAAAGGAATAGAGGAATCCAAGTTATCTGTAAACAGAAAGATTGTGAGGGAATATTTAGCTAACATGAATGAGTTCAAGTCTCCAGGTCCAGATGAATTACACCCCAGAGTACTGAAGGAGATCGTAGAAGAAATTTTAGAACCACTCTCCATAATCTTTGAAAATTCTTGGAGAACAGGAGAAGTCCCAGAAGACTGGAGAAGAGCAAATGTTGTTCCTATCTTCAAAAAGGGGAAGAAGGTGGACCCAGGGAACTATAGGCCGGTGAGTCTGACTTCTATACCAGGAAAGATCTTTGAACAAATTATTAAACAACATGTATGTAAGTACATGGATAAGAATGAAGTGATTAACCAGAGTCAGCATGGGTTTGTAACTAACAAGTCATGTCAGACTAACTTAATTTCCTTCTATGACAGAATCACTGACTGGGTGGATCAGGGAAATGCTGTAGATATAGTATATCTTGACTTCAGCAAAGCATTTGACAAAGTATCTCACACCATCCTTATTGAAAAAATGACCAAGTATGCAATGGACCAGGCAACTGTTAGGTGGATTCATAACTGGCTTAGTGATCGGACTCAAAGGGTGGTTGTAAATGGCTTCACATCCAGCTGGATGAATGTCTCAAGTGGGGTACCACAGGGCTCCGTCCTGGGACCTGTATTGTTCAACATCTTTATCAATGATTTAGATGAAGGAATTGAGGGTAAACTGATTAAATTTGCTGATGACACAAAGCTAGGAGGGATAGCTAATACTAGAGAAGAGAGAGAGAGGATTCAAAAAGACCTAAATAAACTGGAGCAGTGGGCAGCAACCAACAGAATGGTTTTTAACAGGGAAAAATGCAAAGTACTACATCTGGGCAATAAAAATGAAAAAAGCATATACAGAATGGGAGGAATAGAGCTAAGCAACAGTACATGTGAAAAAGACTTAGGTATACTAATAGATCATAGACTGAACATGAGTCAACAGTGTGATGCAGCAGCAAAAAAGGCAAATACAATTCTGGGATGTATTAACAGAAGCATACAGTCTAGATCACGTGAAGTCATTATCGGTCTTTACTCCTCTTTGGTCAGACCTCATCTGGAATACTGTGTACAGTTTTGGGCACCACATTTTAAAAAAGACATAGACAAACTGGAGCAAGTTCAGAGAAGAGCGACCAGAATGGTGACTGGTCTGCAAGCCATGTCCTATGAGGAACGGTTGCAGGATTTGGGAATGTTTAGCTTGCAAAAAAGAAGACTGAGAGGAGACTTAATAGCTGTCTACAAATATGTCAAGGGCTGTCACATTGTAGAAGGATCATCTTTATTCTCATTTGCACAAGGAAAGACTAGAAGCAATGGGATGAAACTAAATGGGAGGAGACACAGATTAGATATTAGAAAAAACTTTTTGACAGTTAGGGTGATTAATGAGTGGAACAGGCTGCCACGAGAGGTGGTGAGTTCCCCTTCAATGGACGTCTTCAAACAGAGGCTGGACAGACATCTGTCTGAGATGATTTAGTGAATCCTGCTTTGAGCAGGGGGTTGGACCAGATGACCCAGGAGGTCCCTTCCAACTCTACCATTCTATGATTCTATGATTCTATGATATATCCCACGGGTGTAAAATTGAAAATAGTTTAAAAAAATTTTTTTTTGGCTTAGTCATTTTTCCGGAGTTTATCAGACTTTCAGATAGGGCAAATGTCAGTGAGCATTCCGATTTCAGTTCCAGAGCGATTCGCCCAATGAGTCCTTGATATTTAATCGTTTTCAGCCAATTTTCTGGATTTTTGAAAATATCACTTTTTTATGAAAATATCCATTAAATGAGGGAATAATATGTTTGAGGGTACCCCAGGAGAGTTCCAAATGTGTGTGGGTAGAATATATATCCCACGGGGGTAAAATTGAAAAAAGTTGAAAAACATTTTTTTTTGCACTTAGTCATTTTTCCGGCGTTTATCAGACTTTCAGATAGGGGAAATGTCAGAGAGCATTCTGATTTCAGTTCCAGAGCGATTCGCCCAATGAGTCCTTGATATTTAGTCGTTTTCAGCCAATTTTCTGGATTTTTGAAAGTTTCACTTTCTTGTGAAAATATCCACTAATTGAGGGAATAATATGTGTGAGGGTACCCCATGAGAGTTCCAAATGTGTGTGGGTAGAATATATATCCCACGGGGGTAAAATTGAAAAAAGTTGAAAATTTATTTTCTTTTGGACTTCGTCATTTTTCCGGCGTTTATCAGACTTTCAGATAGGGGAAATGTCAGTGAGGGTTCGGATTTCAGTTCCAGAGCGATTCGCCCAATGTGTCCTTGATATTTAGTCATTTTCAGCCAATATTTTGGATTTTTGAAAATTTCACTTTTTTGTGAAAATATCCACTAAATGAGGGAATAGTATGTGTGACGGTACCCCAGGAGAGTTCCAAATGTGTGTAGGTCGAATATATATCCCACGGGGGTCAAATTGAAAAAGTTGAAATTTTTTTTTTTTGGACTTAGTCATTTTTCCGGCATTTATCAGACTTTCAGATAGGGGAAATGTCAGTGAGCATTCTGATTTCAGTTCCAGAGCGATTCGCCCAATGAGTCCTTGATATTTAGTCGTTTTCAGCCAATTTTCTGGATTTTTGAAAATTTCACTTTTTTGTGAAAATATCCACTAAATGAGGGAATAATATGTGTGAGGTTGCCCCAGGAGAGTTCCAAATATGTGTAGGTAGAATATATATCCCACGGGGGTAAAATTGAAAAAAGTTGAAAAAAATTTTTTTTTGGACTTAGTCATTTTTCCGGCGTTTATCAGACTTTCAGATAGGGGAAATGTCAGTGAGGGTTCGGATTTCAGTTCCAGAGCGATTCGCCCAATGTGTCCTTGATATTTAGTCATTTTCAGCCAATATTTTGGATTTTTGAAAATTTCACTTTTTTGTGAAAATATCCACTAAATGAGGGAATAATATGTGTGAGGTTACCCCAGGAGAGTTCCAAATGTGTGTAGGTAGAATATATATCCCACGGGGGTAAAATTGAAAAAAGTTGAACATTTTTTTTTTTGGACTTAGTCATTTTTCCGGCGTTTATCAGACTTTCAGATAGGGGAAATGTCAGTGAGCATTCCGATTTCAGTTCCAGAGCGATTCGCCGAATGAGTCCTTGATATTTAGTCGTTTTCAGCCAATATTTTGGATTTTTGAAAATTTCACTTTCTTTTGACAATATCCACTAAATGAGGGAATAATATGTGTGAGGGTACCCCAGGAGAGTTCCAAATGTGTGTGGGTAGAATATATATCCCACGGGGGTAAAATTGAAAAAAGTTTAAAAAAATTTTTTTTTGGACTTAGTCATTTTTCCGGCGTTTATCAGACTTTCAGATAGGGCAAATGTCAGTGAGCGTTCCGATTTCAGTTCCAGAGCGATTCGCCCAATGAGTCCTTGATATTTAGTCATTTTCAGCCAATATTTTGGATTTTTGAAAATTTCACTTTCTTGTGACAATATACACTAAATGAGGGAATAATATGTGTGAGGGTACCCCAGGAGAGTTCCAAATGTGTGTGGGTAGAATATATATCCCACGGGGGTAAAATTGAAAAAAGTTGAAAAAAAATTTTTTTTGGACTTAGTCATTTTTCCGGCGTTTATCAGACTTTCAGATTAGGCAAATTTAAGTGAGCGTTCCGATTTCAGTTCCAGAGCGATTCACCCAATGAGTCCTTGATATTTTGTCGTTTTCAGCCAATATTTTGGATTTTTGGAAATTTCACTTTCTTTTGACAATATCCACTAAATGAGGGAATAATATGTGTGAGGGTACCCCAGGAGAGTTCCAAATGTGTGTGGGTAGAATATATATCCTACGGGAGTAAAATTGAAAAAAGTTGAAAAATTTTTTTTATTGAACTTAGTCATTTTTCCGGCGTTTATCAGACTTTCAGATAGGGGAAATGTCAGTCAGCATTCCGATTTCAGTTCCAGAGCGATTCGCCCAATGAGTCCTTGATATTTTGTCGTTTTCAGCCAATATTTTGGATTTTTGAAATTTTCACTTTCTTGTGAAAATATCTACTAAATGAGGGAATAATATGTGTGAGGGTACCCCAGGAGAGTTCCAAATGTGTGTGGGTAGAATATATATCCCACGGGGGGAAAATTGAAAAAAGTTTAAAAAAATTTTTTTTTGGACTTAGTCATTTTTCCGGCGTTTATCAGACTTTCAGATAGGGCAAATGTCAGTGAGCATTCCGATTTCAGTTCCAGAGCGATTCGCCCAATGAGTCCTTGATATTTAATCGTTTTCAGCCAATTTTCTGGATTTTTGAAAATATCACTTTTTTATGAAAATATCCATTAAATGAGGGAATAATATGTTTGAGGGTACCCCAGGAGAGTTCCAAATGTGTGTGGGTAGAATATATATCCCACGGGGGTAAAATTGAAAAAAGTTGAAAAACATTTTTTTTTGCACTTAGTCATTTTTCCGGCGTTTATCAGACTTTCAGATAGGGGAAATGTCAGAGAGCATTCTGATTTCAGTTCCAGAGCGATTCGCCCAATGAGTCCTTGATATTTAGTCGTTTTCAGCCAATTTTCTGGATTTTTGAAAGTTTCACTTTCTTGTGAAAATATCCACTAAATGAGGGAATAATATGTGTGAGGGTACCCCATGAGAGTTCCAAATGTGTGTGGGTAGAATATATATCCCACGGGGGTAAAATTGAAAAAAGTTGAAAATTTATTTTCTTTTGGACTTCGTCATTTTTCCGGCGTTTATCAGACTTTCAGATAGGGGAAATGTCAGTGAGGGTTCGGATTTCAGTTCCAGAGCGATTCGCCCAATGTGTCCTTGATATTTAGTCATTTTCAGCCAATATTTTGGATTTTTGAAAATTTCACTTTTTTGTGAAAATATCCACTAAATGAGGGAATAGTATGTGTGACGGTACCCCAGGAGAGTTCCAAATGTGTGTAGGTCGAATATATATCCCACGGGGGTCAAATTGAAAAAGTTGAAATTTTTTTTTTTTGGACTTAGTCATTTTTCCGGCATTTATCAGACTTTCAGATAGGGGAAATGTCAGTGAGCATTCTGATTTCAGTTCCAGAGCGATTCGCCCAATGAGTCCTTGATATTTAGTCGTTTTCAGCCAATTTTCTGGATTTTTGAAAATTTCACTTTTTTGTGAAAATATCCACTAAATGAGGGAATAATATGTGTGAGGTTGCCCCAGGAGAGTTCCAAATATGTGTAGGTAGAATATATATCCCACGGGGGTAAAATTGAAAAAAGTTGAAAAAAATTTTTTTTTGGACTTAGTCATTTTTCCGGCGTTTATCAGACTTTCAGATAGGGGAAATGTCAGTGAGGGTTCGGATTTCAGTTCCAGAGCGATTCGCCCAATGTGTCCTTGATATTTAGTCATTTTCAGCCAATATTTTGGATTTTTGAAAATTTCACTTTTTTGTGAAAATATCCACTAAATGAGGGAATAATATGTGTGAGGTTACCCCAGGAGAGTTCCAAATGTGTGTAGGTAGAATATATATCCCACGGGGGTAAAATTGAAAAAAGTTGAACATTTTTTTTTTTGGACTTAGTCATTTTTCCGGCGTTTATCAGACTTTCAGATAGGGGAAATGTCAGTGAGCATTCCGATTTCAGTTCCAGAGCGATTCGCCGAATGAGTCCTTGATATTTAGTCGTTTTCAGCCAATATTTTGGATTTTTGAAAATTTCACTTTCTTTTGACAATATCCACTAAATGAGGGAATAATATGTGTGAGGGTACCCCAGGAGAGTTCCAAATGTGTGTGGGTAGAATATATATCCCACGGGGGTAAAATTGAAAAAAGTTTAAAAAAATTTTTTTTTGGACTTAGTCATTTTTCCGGCGTTTATCAGACTTTCAGATAGGGCAAATGTCAGTGAGCGTTCCGATTTCAGTTCCAGAGCGATTCGCCCAATGAGTCCTTGATATTTAGTCATTTTCAGCCAATATTTTGGATTTTTGAAAATTTCACTTTCTTGTGACAATATACACTAAATGAGGGAATAATATGTGTGAGGGTACCCCAGGAGAGTTCCAAATGTGTGTGGGTAGAATATATATCCCACGGGGGTAAAATTGAAAAAAGTTGAAAAAAAATTTTTTTTGGACTTAGTCATTTTTCCGGCGTTTATCAGACTTTCAGATTAGGCAAATTTAAGTGAGCGTTCCGATTTCAGTTCCAGAGCGATTCACCCAATGAGTCCTTGATATTTTGTCGTTTTCAGCCAATATTTGGGATTTTTGGAAATTTCACTTTCTTTTGACAATATCCACTAAATGAGGGAATAATATGTGTGAGGGTACCCCAGGAGAGTTCCAAATGTGTGTGGGTAGAATATATATCCTACGGGAGTAAAATTGAAAAAAGTTGAAAAATTTTTTTTATTGAACTTAGTCATTTTTCCGGCGTTTATCAGACTTTCAGATAGGGGAAATGTCAGTCAGCATTCCGATTTCAGTTCCAGAGCGATTCGCCCAATGAGTCCTTGATATTTTGTCGTTTTCAGCCAATATTTTGGATTTTTGAAATTTTCACTTTCTTGTGAAAATATCTACTAAATGAGGGAATAATATGTGTGAGGGTACCCCAGGAGAGTTCCAAATGTGTGTGGGTAGAATATATATCCCACGGGGGGAAAATTGAAAAAAGTTTAAAAAAATTTTTTTTTGGACTTAGTCATTTTTCCGGCGTTTATCAGACTTTCAGATAGGGCAAATGTCAGTGAGCATTCCGATTTCAGTTCCAGAGCGATTCGCCCAATGAGTCCTTGATATTTAGTCGTTTTCAGCCAATATTTTGGAATTTTGAAAATTTCACTTTCTTGTGACAATATACACTAAATGAGGGAATAATATGTGTGAGGGTACCCCAGGAGAGTTCCAAATGTGTATGGGTAGAATATATATCCCACGGGGGTAAAATTGAAAAAAGTTGAAAAAAATTTTTTTTTGGACTTAGTCATTTTTCCGGCATTTATCAGACTTTCAGATAGGGGAAATGTCAGTGAGCATTCCGATTTCAGTTCCAGAGCGAATCGCCCAATGAGTCCTTGATATTTAGTCGTTTTCAGCCAATTTTCTGGAGTTTTGAAAATTTCATTTTTTTGTGACAATATCCACTAAATGAGGGAATAATATGTGTGAGGGTACCCCAGGAGAGTTCCAAATGTGTGTGGGTAGAATATATATCCTACGGGGGTAAAACTGAAAAAAGTTGAAAAAAATTTTTTTTGGACTTATTCATTTCTCCGGCGTTTATCAGACTTTCAGATAGGGCAAATGTCAGTGAGCATTCCGATTTCAGTTGCAGAGCGATTCGCCCAATGAGTCCTTGATATTTTGTCGTTTTCAGCCAATATTTTGGATTTTTGAAATTTTCACTTTCTTGTGACAATATCCACTAAATGAGGGAATAATATGTGTGAGGGTACCCCAGGAGAGCTCCAAATGTGTGTGGGTAGAATATATATCCTACGGGGGTAAAACTGAAAAAAGTTGAAAAAGAATTTTTTTGGACTTATTCATTTCTCCGGCGTTTATTAGACTTTCAGATAGGGCAAATGTCAGTGAGCGTTCCGATTTCAGTTCCAGAGCGATTCGCCCAATGAGTCCTTGATATTTAGTCGTTTTCAGCCAATATTTTGGAATTTTGGAAATTTCACTTTCTTGTGAAAATATCTACTAAATGAGGGAATAATATGTGTGAGGGTACCCCAGGAGAGTTCCAAATGTGTGTGGGTAGAATATATATCCCACGGGGGTAAAATTGAAAAAAGTTTAAAAAAATTTTTTTTTGGACTTAGTCATTTTTCCGGCGTTTATCAGACTTTCAGATAGGGCAAATGTCAGTGAGCGTTCCGATTTCAGTTCCAGAGCGATTCGCCCAATGAGTCCTTGATATTTAGTCATTTTCAGCCAATATTTTGGATTTTTGAAAATTTCACTTTCTTGTGACAATATACACTAAATGAGGGAATAATATGTGTGAGGGTACCCCAGGAGAGTTCCAAATGTGTGTGGGTAGAATATATATCCCACGGGGGTAAAACTGAAAAAAGATGAAAAAAAATTTTTTTTGGACTTAGTCATTTTTTCGGCGTTTATCAGACTTTCAGATTAGGCAAATTTAAGTGAGCGTTCCGATTTCAGTTCCAGAGCGATTCACCCAATGAGTCCTTGATATTTTGTCGTTTTCAGCCAATATTTTGGATTTTTGGAAATTTTACTTTCTTTTGACAATATCCACTAAATGAGGGAATAATATGTGTGAGGGTACCCCAGGAGAGTTCCAAATGTGTGTGAGTAGAATATATATCCTACGGGAGTAAAATTGAAAAAAGTTGAAAAATTTTTTTTATTGAACTTAGTCATTTTTCCGGCGTTTATCAGACTTTCAGATAGGGGAAATGTCAGTCAGCATTCCGATTTCAGTTCCAGAGCGATTCGCCCAATGAGTCCTTGATATTTTGTCGTTTTCAGCCAATATTTTGGATTTTTGAAATTTTCACTTTCTTGTGAAAATATCTACTAAATGAGGGAATAATATGTGTGAGGGTACCCCAGGAGAGTTCCAAATGTGTGTGGGTAGAATATATATCCCACGGGGGGAAAATTGAAAAAAGTTTAAAAAAATTTTTTTTTGGACTTAGTCATTTTTCCGGCGTTTATCAGACTTTCAGATAGGGCAAATTTCAGTGAGCATTCCGATTTCAGTTCCAGAGCGATTCGCCCAATGAGTCCTTGATATTTAGTCGTTTTCAGCCAATATTTTGGAATTTTGAAAATTTCACTTTCTTGTGACAATATACACTAAATGAGGGAATAATATGTGTGAGGGTACCCCAGGAGAGTTCCAAATGTGTATGGGTAGAATATATATCCCACGGGGGTAAAATTGAAAAAAGTTGAAAAAAATTTTTTTTTGGACTTAGTCATTTTTCCGGCATTTATCAGACTTTCAGATAGGGGAAATGTCAGTGAGCATTCCGATTTCAGTTCCAGAGCGAATCGTCCAATGAGTCCTTGATATTTAGTCGTTTTCAGCCAATTTTCTGGAGTTTTGAAAATTTCATTTTTTTGTGAAAATATCCACTAAATGAGGGAATAATATGTGTGAGGGATCCCCAGGAGAGTTCCAAATGTGTGTGGGTAGAATATATATCCCACGGGGGTAAAATTGAAAAAAGTTGAAAAAATTTTTTTTTTGGACTTAGTCACTTTTCCGGCGTTTATCAGACTTTCAGATAGGGGAAATGTCAGTGAGCATTCCGATTTCAGTTCCAGAGCGATTTGCCCAATGAGTCCTTGATATTTTGTCATTTTCAGCCAATATTTTGGATTTTTGAAATTTTCACTTTCTTGTGACAATATCCACTAAATGAGGGAATAATATGTGTGAGGGTACCCCAGGAGAGTTCCAAATGTGTGTGGGTAGAATATATATCCTACGGGGGTAAAACTGAAAAAAGTTGAAAAAAATTTTTTTTGGACTTATTCATTTCTCCGGCGTTTATCAGACTTTCAGATAGGGCAAATGGCAGTGAGCATTCCGATTTCAGTTGCAGAGCGATTCGCCCAATGAGTCCTTGATATTTTGTCGTTTTCAGCCAATATTTTGGATTTTTGAAATTTTCACTTTCTTGTGACAATATCCACTAAATGAGGGAATAATATGTGTGAGGGTACCCCAGGAGAGCTCCAAATGTGTGTGGGTAGAATATATATCCTACGGGGGTAAAACTGAAAAAAGTTGAAAAAGAATTTTTTTGGACTTATTCATTTTTCCGGCATTTATCAGACTTTCAGATAGGGGAAATGTCAGTCAGCATTCCGATTTCAGTTCCAGAGCGATTCACCCAATGAGTCCTTGATATTTTGTCGTTTTCAGCCAATATTTTGGATTTTTGGAAATTTCACTTTCTTGTGACAATATCCACTAAATGAGGGAATAATATGTGTGAGGGTACCCCAGGAGAGTTCGAAATGTGTGTGGGTAGAATATATATCCCACGGGGGTAAAATTGAAAAAAGTTTAAAAAAATTTTTTTTTCTACTTAGTCATTTTTCCGGCATTTATCAGACTTTCAGATAGGGGAAATGTCAGTCAGCATTCCGATTTCAGTTCCAGAGCGATTCACCCAATGAGTCCTTGATATTTTGTCGTTTTCAGCCAATATTCTGGATTTTTGAAATTTTCACTTTCTTGTGACAATATCCACTAAATGAGGGAATAATATGTGTGAGGGTACCCCAGGAGAGTTCCAAATGTGTGTGGGTAGAATATATATCCCACGGGGGTAAAATTGAAAAAAGTTTAAAAAAAATTTTTTTTCTACTTAGTCATTTTTCCGGCGTTTATCAGACTTTCAGATAGGGGAAATGTCAGTCAGCATTCCGATTTCAGTTCCAGAGCGATTCGCCCAATGAGTCCTTGATATTTTGTCATTTTCAGCCAATATTTTGGATTTTTGAAATTTTCACTTTCTTGTGACAATATCCACTAAATGAGGGAATAATATGTGTGAGGGTACCCCAGGAGTGTTCCAAATGTGTGTGGGAAGAATATATATCCTACGGGGGTAAAACTGAAAAAAGTTGAAAAAAAATTTTTTTGGACTTATTCATTTCTCCGGCGTTTATCAGACTTTCAGATAGGGCAAATGTCAGTGAGCGTTCCGATTTCAGTTCCAGAGCAATTCGCCCAATGACTCCTTGATATTTAGTCGTTTTCAGCCAATTTTCTGGAGTTTTGAAAATTTCACTTTTTTGTGAAAATATCCACTAAATGAGGGAATAATATGTGTGAGGGTACCCCAGGAGAGTTCCAAATATGTGTGGGTAGAATATTTATCCCACGGGGGTAAAATTGAAAAAAGTTGAAAAAAATTTTTTTTTGGACTTAGTCATTTTTCCGGCGTTTATCAGACTTTCAGATAGGGCAAATGTCAGTGAGCGCTCCGATTTCAGTTCCAGAGCGATTCGCCCAATGAGTCCTTGATATTTAGTCGTTTTCAGCCAATATTTTGGAATTTTGAAAATTTCACTTTCTTGTGACAATATACACTAAATGAGGGAATAATATGTGTGAGGGTACCCCAGGAGAGTTCCAAATGTGTATGGGTAGAATATATATCCCACGGGGGTAAAATTGAAAAAAGTTGAAAAAAATTTTTTTTTGGACTTAGTCATTTTTCCGGCGTTTATCAGACTTTCAGATTAGGCAAATTTAAGTGAGCGTTCCGATTTCAGTTCCAGAGCGATTCACCCAATGAGTCCTTGATATTTAGTCGTTTTCAGCCAATATTTTGGATTTTTGGAAATTTCACTTTCTTGTGACAATATCCACTAAATGAGGGAATAATATGTGTGAGGGTACCCCAGGAGAGTTCCAAATGTGTGTGGGTAGAATATATATCCCACGGGGGTAAAATTGAAAAAAGTTTAAAAAAAATTTTTTTTCTACTTAGTCATTTTTCCGGCATTTATCAGACTTTCAGATAGGGGAAATGTCAGTCAGCATTCCGATTTCAGTTCCAGAGCGATTCACCCAATGAGTCCTTGATATTTTGTCGTTTTCAGCCAATATTCTGGATTTTTGAAATTTTCACTTTCTTGTGACAATATCCACTAAATGAGGGAATAATATGTGTGAGGGTACCCCAGGAGAGTTCCAAATGTGTTTGGGTAGAATATATATCCCACGGGGGTAAAATTGAAAAAAGTTTAAAAAAAAATTTTTTTCTACTTAGTCATTTTTCCGGCGTTTATCAGACTTTCAGATAGGGGAAATGTCAGTCAGCATTCCGATTTCAGTTCCAGAGCGATTCGCCCAATGAGTCCTTGATATTTTGTCATTTTCAGCCAATATTTTGGATTTTTGAAATTTTCACTTTCTTGTGACAATATCCACTAAAGGAGGGAATAATATGTGTGAGGGTACCCCAGGAGTGTTCCAAATGTGTGTGGGAAGAATATATATCCTACGGGGGTAAAACTGAAAAAAGTTGAAAAAAAATTTTTTTGGACTTATTCATTTCTCTGGCGTTTATCAGACTTTCAGATAGGGCAAATGTCAGTGAGCGTTCCGATTTCAGTTCCAGAGCAATTCGCCCAATGACTCCTTGATATTTAGTCGTTTTCAGCCAATTTTCTGGAGTTTTGAAAATTTCACTTTTTTGTGAAAATATACACTAAATGAGGGAATAATATGTGTGAGGGTACCCCAGGAGAGTTCCAAACGTGTGTGGGTAGAATATATATCCCACGGGGGTAAAATTGAAAAAAGTTGAAAAAAATTTTTTTTTTGTACTTAGTCATTTTTCTGGCGTTTATCAGACTTTCAGATTAGGCAAATTTAAGTGAGCGTTCCGATTTCAGTTCCAGAGCGATTCACCCAATGAGTCCTTGATATTTTGTCGTTTTCAGCCAATATTTTGGATTTTTGGAAATTTCACTTTCTTGTGACAATATCCACTAAATGAGGGAATAATATGTGTGAGGGTACCCAGGAGAGTTCCAAATGTGTGTGGGTAGAATATACAGTACAGACCAAAAGTTTGGACACATCTTCTCATTTAAAGATTTTTCTGTATTTTCACGACTATGAAAATTGTACATTCACACTGAAGGCATCAAAACTATGAATTAACACATGTGGAATTATATATTTAACAAAAAAGTGTGAAACAACTGAAAATATGTCTTATATTCTAAGTTCTTCAAAGTAGCCACCTTTTGCTTTTATGACTGCTTTGCACACTCTTGGCATGCTCTTGATGAGCTTCAAGAGGTAGTCACCGGAAATGGTCTTCCAACAACCTTGAAGGAGTTCCCAGAGATGCTTAGCACTTGTTGGCCCTTTTGCCTTCACTCTGCGGTCCAGCTCACCCCAAACCATCTCGAGTGGGTTCAGGTCTGGTGACTGTGGAGGCCAGGTCATCTGGCGTAGCACCCCTGCACTCTCTTTCTTGGTCATATAGTCCTTACACAGCCTGGAGGTGTGTTTGGGGTCATTGTCCTGTTTAAAAATAAATGATGGTCCAACTAAACGCAAACCGGATGGAATAGCATGCCGCTGCAACATGCTGTGGTAGCCATGCTGGTTCAGTATGCCTTCAATTTTGAATAAATCCCCAACAGTGTCACGAGAAAAGCATCCCCACACCATCACACCTCCTCCTCCATGCTTTACGGTGGGAAACAGGCATGAAGAGTCCATCCGTTCACTTTTTCTGCGCCGCACAAAGACACGGTGGTTGGAACCAAAGATCTCAGATTTGGACTCATCAGACCAAAGCACAGATTTCCACTGGTCTAATGTCCATTCCTTGTGTTCTTTAGCCCAAACAAGTCTCTTCTGCTTGTTGCCTGTCTTTAGCAGTGGTTTCCTAGCAGCTATTTTACCATGAAGGCCTGCTGCACAAAGTCTACTCTTAACAGTTGTTGAAGAGATGTGTCTGCTGCTAGAACTCTGTGTGGCATTGACCTGGTCTCTAATCTGAGCTGCTGTTAAACTACGATTTCTAAGGCTGGTGACTCGGATAAACTTATCCTCAGAAGCAGAGGTGACTCTTGGTCTTCCTTTCCTGGGGCGGTCCTCATGTGAGCCAGTTTCTTTGTAGCGCTTGATGGTTTTTGCAACTGCACTTGGGGACACTTTCAAAGTTTTCCCAATTTTTCGGACTGAGTGACCTTCATTTCTTAAAGTAATGATGGCCACCCGTTTTTCTTTACTTAGAATTTGTATTATGGCAAGAAAAAAGCAGCTAACAGTCTATTCAGTAGGACTATTAGCTTTGTATCCACCTGACTTCTGCACAACACAATTGATGGTCCCAACCCCATTTATAAGGCAAGAAATCCCACTTATTAAACCTGACAGGGCACACCTGTGAAGTGAAACCATTTCCGGTGACTACCTCTTGAAGCTCATCAAGAGAATGCCAAGAGTGTGCAAAGCAGTCATCAAAGCAAAAGGTGGCTACTTTGAAGAACCTAGAATATAAGACATATTTTCAGCTGTTTCACACTTTTTTGTTAAGTATATAATTCCACATGTGTTAATTCATAGTTTTGATGCCTTCAGTGTGAATGTACAATTTTTATACTTATGAAAATACAGAAAAATCTTTAAATGAGAAGGTGTGTCCAAACTTTTGGTCTGTACTGTATATCCCACGGGGGTAAAATTGAAAAAAGTTTAAAAAAATTTTTTTTTCTACTTAGTCATTTTTCCGGCATTTATCAGACTTTCAGATAGGGGAAATGTCAGTGAGCATTCCGATTTCAGTTCCAGAGCGAATCGCCCAATGAGTCCTTGATATTTAGTCGTTTTCAGCCAATTTTCTGGAGTTTTGAAAATTTCATTTTTTTGTGAAAATATCCACTAAATGAGGGAATAATATGTGTGAGGGATCCCCAGGAGAGTTCCAAATGTGTGTGGGTAGAATATATATCCCACGGGGGTAAAATTGAAAAAAGTTGAAAAAATTTTTTTTTTGGACTTAGTTCATTTTTCTGGCGTTTATCAGACTTTCAGATAGGGGAAATGTCAGTGAGCATTCCGATTTCAGTTCCAGAGCAATTCGCCCAATGAGTCCTTGATATTTTGTCGTTTTCAGCCAATATTTTGGATTTTTGAAATTTTCACTTTCTTGTGACAATATCCACTAAATGAGGGAATAATATGTGTGAGGGTACCCCAGGAGAGTTCCAAATGTGTGTGGGTAGAATATATATCCTACGGGGGTAAAACTGAAAAAAGTTGAAAAAAAATTTTTTTGGACTTATTCATTTCTCCGGCGTTTATCAGACTTTCAGATAGGGCAAATGTCAGTGAGCGTTCCGATTTCAGTTCCAGAGCGATTCGCCCAATGAGTCCTTGATATTTAGTCGTTTTCAGCCAATATTTTGGAATTTTGAAAATTTCACTTTCTTGTGACAATATACACTAAATGAGGGAATAATATGTGTGAGGGTACCCCAGGAGACTTCCAAATGTGTGTGGGTAGAATATATATCCCACGGGGGTAAAATTGAAAAAAGTTGAAAAAAAATTTTTTTTGGACTTAGTCATTTTTCCGGCGTTTATCAGACTGTCTGATTAGGCAAATTTAAGTGAGCGTTCCGATTTCAGTTCCAGAGCGATTCACCCAATGAGTCCTTGATATTTTGTCGTTTTCAGCCAATATTTTGGATTTTTGGAAATTTCACTTTCTTTTGACAATATCCACTAAATGAGGGAATAATATGTGTGAGGGTACCCCAGGAGAGTTCCAAATGTGTGTGGGTAGAATATATATCCTACGGGAGTAAAATTGAAAAAAGTTGAAAAAATTTTTTTATTGAACTTAGTCATTTTTCCGGCGTTTATCAGACTTTCAGATAGGGCAAATGTCAGTGAGCGTTCCGATTTCAGTTCCACAGCGATTCGCCCAATGAGTCCTTGATATTTAGTCGTTTTCAGCCAATATTTTGGAATTTTGAAAATTTCACTTTCTTGTGACAATATACACTAAATGAGGGAATAATATGTGTGAGGGTACCCCAGGAGAGTTCCAAATGTGTGTGGGTAGAATATATATCCCACGGGGGTAAAATTGAAAAAAGTTGAAAAAAATTTTTTTTTGTACTTAGTAATTTTTCCGGCGTTTATCAGACTTTCAGATTAGGCAAATTTAAGTGAGCGTTCCGATTTCAGTTCCAGAGCGATTCACCCAATGTGTCCTTGATATTTTGTCGTTTTCAGCCAATATTTTGGATTTTTGGAAATTTCACTTTCTTGTGACAATATCCACTAAATGAGGGAATAATATGTGTGAGGGTACCCCAGGAGAGTTCCAAATGTGTGTGGGTAGAATATATATCCTACGGGAGTAAAATTGAAAAAAGTTGAAAAATTTTTTTTATTGAACTTAGTCATTTTTCCGGCGTTTATCAGACTTTCAGATAGGGGAAATGTCAGTCAGCATTCCGATTTCAGTTCCAGAGCGATTCGCCCAATGAGTCCCTGATATTTTGTCGTTTTCAGCCAATATTTTGGATTTTTGAAATTTTCACTTTCTTGTGAAAATATCTACTAAATGAGGGAATAATATGTGTGAGGGTACCCCAGGAGAGTTCCAAATTTGTGTGGGTAGAATATATATCCCACGGGGGTAGAATTGAAAAAAGTTTAAAAAAATTTTTTTTTGGACTTAGTCATTTTTCCGGCGTTTATCAGACTTTCAGATAGGGCAAATGTCAGTGAGCGTTCCGATTTCAGTTCCAGAGCGATTCGCCCAATGAGTCCTTGATATTTAGTCGTTTTCAGCCAATATTTTGGAATTTTGAAAATTTCACTTTCTTGTGACAATATACACTAAATGAGGGAATAATATGTGTGAGGGTACCCCAGGAGAGTTCCAAATGTGTGTGGGTAGAATATATATCCCACGGGGGTAAAATTGAAAAAAGTTGAAAAAAAATTTTTTTTGGACTTAGTCATTTTTCCGGCGTTTATCAGACTTTCAGATTAGGCAAATTTAAGTGAGCGTTCCAATTTCAGTTCCAGAGCGATTCACCCAATGAGTCCTTGATATTTTGTCGTTTTCAGCCAATATTTTGGATTTTTGGAAATTTCACTTTCTTGTGACAATATCCACTAAATGAGGGAATAATATGTGTGAGGGTACCCCAGGAGAGTTCCAAATGTGTGTGGGTAGAATATATATCCTACGGGAGTAAAATTGAAAAAAGTTGAAAAAATTTTTTTATTGAACTTAGTCATTTTTCCGGCGTTTATCAGACTTTCAGATAGGGGAAATGTCAGTCAGCATTCCGATTTCAGTTCCAGAGCGATTCGCCCAATGAGTCCTTGATATTTTGTCGTTTTCAGCCAATATTTTGGATTTTTGAAATTTTCACTTTCTTGTGAGAATATCCACTAAATGAGGGAATAATATGTGTGAGGGTACCCCAGGAGAGTTCCAAATGTGTGTGGGTAGAATATATATCCTACGGGGGTAAAACTGAAAAAAGTTGAAAAAAATTTTTTTTGGACTTATTCATTTCTCCGGCGTTTATCAGACTTTCAGATAGGGCAAATGTCAGTGAGCGTTCCGATTTCAGTTCCAGAGCGATTCGCCCAATGAGTCCTTGATATTTAGTCGTTTTCAGCCAATTTTCTGGAGTTTTGAAAATTTCACTTTTTTGTGAAAATATCCATTAAATGAGGGAATAATATGTGTGAGGGTACCCCAGGAGAGTTCCAAATGTGTGTGGGTAGAATATATATCCCACGGGGGTAAAATTGAAAAAAGTTGAAAAAAATTTTTTTTTGTACTTAGTCATTTTTCCGGCGTTTATCAGACTTTCAGATTAGGCAAATTTAAGTGAGCGTTCCGATTTCAGTTCCAGAGCGATTCACCCAATGAGTCCTTGGTATTTTGTCGTTTTCAGCCAATTTTCTGGAGTTTTGAAAATTTCACTTTTTTGTGAAAATATCCACTAAATGAGGGAATAATATGTGTGAGGGATCCCCAGGAGAGTTCCAAATGTTTGTGGGTAGAATATATATCCCACGGGGGTAAAATTGAAAAAAGTTGAAAAAAATTTTTTTTTGTACATAGTCATTTTTCCGGCGTTTATCAGACTTTCAGATAGGGCAAATGTCAGTGAGCGTTCCGATTTCAGTTCCAGAGTGATTCGCCCAATGAGTCCTTGATATTTAGTCGTTTTCAGCCAATATTTTGGAATTTTGAAAATTTCAATTTCTTGTGACAATATACACTAAATGAGGGAATAATATGTGTGAGGGTACCCCAGGAGAGTTCCAAATGTGTTTGGGTAGAATATATATCCCACGGGGGTAAAATTGAAAAAAGTTGAAAAAAATTTTTTTTTGTACTTAGTCATTTTTCCGGCTTTTATCAGACTTTCAGATTAGGCAAATTTAAGTGAGCGTTCCGATTTCAGTTCCAGAGCGATTCACCCAATGAGTCCTTGATATTTTGTCGTTTTCAGCCAATATTTTGGATTTTTGGAAATTTCACTTTCTTGTGACAATATCCACTAAATGAGGGAATAATATGTGTGAGGGTACCCCAGGAGAGTTCCAAATGTGTGTGGGTAGAATATATATTCTACGGGGGTAAAATTGAAAAAAGTTGAAAAAATTATTTTTGGACTTAGTCATTTTTCCGGCGTTTATCAGACTTTCAGAGAGGGGAAATGTCAATGAGCGTTCCGATTTCAGTTCCAGAGCGATTCGCCCAATGAGTCCTTGATATTTCGTCGTTTTCAGCCAATATTTTGGATTTTTGAAAATTTCACTTTCTTGTGACAATATCCACTAAATGAGGGAATAATATGTGTGAGGGTACCCCAGGAGAGTTCCAAATGTGTGTGGGTAGAATATATATCCTACGGGGGTAAAATTGAAAAAAGTTGAAAAATTTTTTTTTTTGAACTTAGTCATTTTTGCGGCGTTTATCAGAATTTCAGATAGGGCAAATGTCAGTGAGCGTTCCGATATCAGTTCCAGAGCGATTCGCCCAATGAGTCCTTGATATTTCGTCGTTTTCAGCCAATATTTTGGATATTTGAAAATTTCACTTTCTTGTGACAATATCCACTAAATGAGGGAATAATATGTGTGAGGGTACCCCAGGAGAGTTCCAAAATGTGTGTGAGTAGAATATATATCCTACGGGGGTAAAACTGAAAAAAGTTGAAAAAAAATTTTTTGGGACTTAGTCATTTCTCCGGCGTTTATCAGACTTTCAGATAGGGCAAATGTCAGTGAGCGTTCCGATTTCAGTTCCAGAGCGATTCGCCCACTGAGTCCTTGATATTTAGTCGTTTTCAGCCAATATTTTGGATTTTTGGAAATTTCACTTTCTTGTGACAATATCCACTAAATGAGGGAATAATATGTGTGAGGGTACCCCAGGAGAGTTCCAAATGTGTGTGGGTAGAATATATATCCTACGGGGATAAAACTGAAAAAAGTTGAAAAAAAATTTTTTTGGACTTATTCATTTCTCCGGCGTTTATCAGACTTTCAGATAGGGCAAATGCCAGTGAGCGTTCCGATTTCAGTTCCAGAGCGATTCGCCCAATGAGTCCTTGATATTTAGTCGTTTTCAGCCAATATTTTGGAATTTTGAAAATTTCACTTTCTTGTGACAATATACACTAAATGAGGGAATAATATGTGTGAGGGTACCCCAGGAGAGTTCCAAATGTGTGTGTGTAGAATATATATTCCACGGTGGTAAAATTGAAAAAAGTTGAAAAAAAATTTTTTTTGGACTTAGTCATTTTTCCGGCGTTTATCAGACTTTCAGATTAGGCAAATTTAAGTGAGCGTTCCGATTTCAGTTCCAGAGCGATTTGCCCAATGAGTCCTTGATATTTTGTCGTTTTCAGCCAATATTTTGGATTTTTGGAAATTTCACTTTCTTGTGACAATATCCACTAAATGAGGGAATAATATATGTGAGGGTACCCCAGGAGAGTTCCAAATGTGTGTGGGTAGAAAATAAATCCTACGGGGGTAAAATTGAAAAAAGTTGAAAAATTTTTTTTTTTGGACTTAGTCATTTCTCCGGCGTTTATCAGACTTTCAGAGAGGGGAAATGTCAGTGAGCATTCCGAATTCAGTTCCAGAGCGATTCGCCCAATGAGTCCTTGATATTTAGTCGTTTTCAGCCAATTTTCTGTATATTTAAAAATTTCACTTTTTTGTGAAAATATCCACTAAATGAGGGAATAATATGTGTGAGGGTACCCCAGGAGAGTTCTAAATGTGTGTGGGTAGAATATATATCAAACGGGGGTAAAATTGAAAAAAGTTGAAAAAAATTTTTTTTTGGACTTATTCATTTTTCCGGCGTTTATCAGACTTTCAGATGGGGGAAATGTCAGTGAGCGTTCCGATTTCAGTTCCAGAGCGATCCGTCCAGTGAGTCCTTGATATTTCGTCGTTTTCAGCCAATATTTTGGATTTTTGAAAATATCACTTTCTTGTGACAATATCCACTAAATGAGGGAATAATATGTGTGAGGGTTCCCCAGGAGAGTTCCAAATGTGTGTGGGTAGAATATATATCCTACGGGGGTAAAATTGAAAAAAGTTTAAAAAAAATTTTTTTTGGAATTATTCATTTTTCCGCCTTTTATCAGACTTTCAGATAGGGGAAATGTGAGAGAGCATTCCGATTTCAGTTCCAGAGTGAATCGCCCAATGAGTCCTTGATATTTAGTCGTTTTCAGCCAATTTTCTGGAGTTATGAAAATTTCACTTTTTTGTGAAAATATCCACTAAATGAGGGAATAATATGTGTGAGGGTACTCCAGGAGAGTTCCAAATGTGTGTGGGTAGAATATATATCCTACGGGGTAAAATTGAAAAAAGTTGAAAAATTTTTTTTTTGCACTTAGTCATTTTTCCGGCATTTATCAGACTTTCAGATAGGGGAAATGTCAGAGAGCATTCCGATTTCAATTCCAGAGCGAGTCGCCCAATGAGTCCTTGATATTTAGTCGTTTTCAGCCAATTTTCTGGAGTTTTGAAAAGTTCACTTTTTTGTGAAAATATCCACTAAATGAGGGAATAATATGTGTGAGGGTACCCCAGGAGAGTTCCAAATGTGTGTGGTTAGAATATATATCCTACGGGGGTAAAATTGAAAAAAGTTGAAAAATTTTTTTTTGCACTTAGTCATTTTTCCGGCGTTTATCAGACTTTCAGATGGGGGAAATGTCAGTGAGCGTTCCGATTTCAGTTCCAGAGCGATCCGTCCAGTGAGTCCTTGATATTTCGTCGTTTTCAACCAATTTTCTGGATTTTTGAAAATTTCACTTTTTTGTGAAAATATCCACTAAATGAGGGAATAATATGTGTGAGGGTACCCCAGGAGAGTTCCAAATGTGTGTGGGTAGAATATATATCCTATGGGGTTAAAATTGAAAAAAGTTGAAAAAAAATTTTTTTTGGACTTAGTCATTTTTCCGGCGTTTATCAGACTTTCAGATAGGGGAAATGTCAGTGAGCGTTCCGATTTCAGTTCCAGAGTGATTCTCTCAATGAGTCCTTGATATTTAGTCGTTTTCAGCCAATTTTCTGGATATTTGAAAATTTCACTTTTTTGTGAAAATATCCACTAAATGAGGGAATAATATGTGTGAGGGTACCCCAGGAGAGTTCCAAATGTGTGTGGGTAGAATATATATCCTACGGGGGTAAAATTGAAAAAAGTTGAAAAAATATTTTTTTGGACTGTCATTTTTCCGGCGTTTATCAGACTTTCAGATAGGGGAAATGTCAGTGAGCGTTCCGATTTCAGTTCCAGAGCGATTCGCCCAATGAGTCCTTGATATTTAGTAATTTTCAGCCAATTTTCTGGATATTTGAAAATTTCACTTTTTTTGTGAAAATATCCACTAAATGAGGGAATAATATGTGTGATGGTACCCCAGGAGAGTTCCAAATGTGTGTGGGTAGAATATATATCACACGGGGGTAAAATTGAAAAAAGTTGAAAAATTTTTTTTTGCACTTAGTCATTTTTCCGGCGTTTATCAGACTTTCAGACAGGGGAAATGTCAGTGAGCGTTCCGAATTCAGTTCCAGAGCGATTCGCCCAATGAGTCCTTGATATTTAGTCGTTTTCAGCCAATTTTCTGTATATTTAAAAATTTCACTTTTTTGTGAAAATATCCACTAAATGAGGGAATAATATGTGTGAGGGTACCCCAGGAGAGTTCTAAATGTGTGTGGGTAGAATATATATCAAACGGGGGTAAAATTGAAAAAAGTTGAAAAAAAATTTTTTTTGGACTTAGTCATTTTTCCGGCGTTTATCAGACTTTCAGATGGGGGAAATGTCAGTGAGCGTTCCGATTTCAGTTCCAGAACTGATCCGTCCAGTGAGTCCTTGATATTTAGTCGTTTTCAATCAATTTTCTGGATTTTTGAAAATTTCACTTTTTTGTGAAAATATCCACTAAATGAGGGAATAATATGTGTGAGGGTACCCCAGGAGAGTTCCAAATGTGTGTGGGTAGAAAATATATCCCACGGGGGTAAAATTGAAAAAAGTTGAAAAATTTTTTTTTTTGGACTTATTCATTTTTCCGGCGTTTATCAGACTTTCAGATAGTGGAAATGTCAGTGAGCGTTCCGATTTCAGTTCCAGAGCGATTCGCCCAATGAGTCCTTGATATTTCGTCGTTTTCAGCCAATATTTTGGATTTTTTAAAATATCACTTTCTTGTGACAATATCCACTAAATGAGGGAATAATATGTGTGTGGGTTCCCCAGGAGAGTTCCAAATGTGTGTGGGTAGAATATATATCCTACGGGGGTAAAATTGAAAAAAGTTTAAAAAAAATTTTTTTTGGAATTATTCATTTTTCCGCCTTTTATCAGACTTTCAGATAGGGGAAATGTGAGAGAGCATTCCGATTTCAGTTCCAGAGTGAATCGCCCAATGAGTCCTTGATATTTAGTCGTTTTCAGCCAATTTTCTGGAGTTATGAAAATTTCACTTTTTTGTGAAAATATCTACTAAATGAGGGAATAATATGTGTGAGGGTACCCCAGGAGAGTTCCAAATGCGTGTGGGTAGAATATATATCGCACAGGGGTAAAATTGAAAAAAGTTGAAAAAAATTTTTTTGGGACTTAGTCATTTTTCCGGCGTTTATCAGACTTTCAGATAGGGGAAATGTCAGTGAGCGTTCCGATTTCAGTTCCAGAGCGATTCGCCCAATGAGTCCTTGATATTTAGTCGTTTTCAGCCAATTTTCTGGATTTTTGAAAATTTCACTTTTTTGTGAAAATATCCACTAAATGAGGGAATAATATGTGTGAGGGTACCCCAGGAGAGTTACAAATGTGTGAGGGTAGAATATATATCCCACGGGGGTAAAATTGATAAAAGTTGAAACATTTTTTTTTTTTGGACTTAGTCATTTTTCCGGCGTTTATCAGACTTTCAGATAGGGCAAATGTCAGTGAGCGTTCCGATTTCAGTTCCAGAGCGATTCGCCCAATGAGTCCTTGATATTTAGTCGTTTTCAGCCAATTTTCTGGAGTTTTGAAAATTTCACTTTTTTGTGAAAATATCCATTAAATGAGGGAATAATATGTGTGAGGGTACCCCAGGAGAGTTCCAAATGTGTGTGGGTAGAATATATATCCCACGGGGGTAAAATTGAAAAAAGTTGAAAAAAATTTTTTTTTGTACTTAGTCATTTTTCCGGCGTTTATCAGACTTTCAGATTAGGCAAATTTAAGTGAGCGTTCCGATTTCAGTTCCAGAGCGATTCACCCAATGAGTCCTTGGTATTTTGTCGTTTTCAGCCAATTTTCTGGAGTTTTGAAAATTTCACTTTTTTGTGAAAATATCCACTAAATGAGGGAATAATATGTGTGAGGGATCCCCAGGAGAGTTCCAAATGTTTGTGGGTAGAATATATATCCCACGGGGGTAAAATTGAAAAAAGTTGAAAAAAATTTTTTTTTGTACATAGTCATTTTTCCGGCGTTTATCAGACTTTCAGATAGGGCAAATGTCAGTGAGCGTTCCGATTTCAGTTCCAGAGTGATTCGCCCAATGAGTCCTTGATATTTAGTCGTTTTCAGCCAATATTTTGGAATTTTGAAAATTTCAATTTCTTGTGACAATATACACTAAATGAGGGAATAATATGTGTGAGGGTACCCCAGGAGAGTTCCAAATGTGTTTGGGTAGAATATATATCCCACGGGGGTAAAATTGAAAAAAGTTGAAAAAAATTTTTTTTTGTACTTAGTCATTTTTCCGGCTTTTATCAGACTTTCAGATTAGGCAAATTTAAGTGAGCGTTCCGATTTCAGTTCCAGAGCGATTCACCCAATGAGTCCTTGATATTTTGTCGTTTTCAGCCAATATTTTGGATTTTTGGAAATTTCACTTTCTTGTGACAATATCCACTAAATGAGGGAATAATATGTGTGAGGGTACCCCAGGAGAGTTCCAAATGTGTGTGGGTAGAATATATATTCTACGGGGGTAAAATTGAAAAAAGTTGAAAAAATTATTTTTGGACTTAGTCATTTTTCCGGCGTTTATCAGACTTTCAGAGAGGGGAAATGTCAATGAGCGTTCCGATTTCAGTTCCAGAGCGATTCGCCCAATGAGTCCTTGATATTTCGTCGTTTTCAGCCAATATTTTGGATTTTTGAAAATTTCACTTTCTTGTGACAATATCCACTAAATGAGGGAATAATATGTGTGAGGGTACCCCAGGAGAGTTCCAAATGTGTGTGGGTAGAATATATATCCTACGGGGGTAAAATTGAAAAAAGTTGAAAAATTTTTTTTTTTGAACTTAGTCATTTTTGCGGCGTTTATCAGAATTTCAGATAGGGCAAATGTCAGTGAGCGTTCCGATATCAGTTCCAGAGCGATTCGCCCAATGAGTCCTTGATATTTCGTCGTTTTCAGCCAATATTTTGGATATTTGAAAATTTCACTTTCTTGTGACAATATCCACTAAATGAGGGAATAATATGTGTGAGGGTACCCCAGGAGAGTTCCAAAATGTGTGTGAGTAGAATATATATCCTACGGGGGTAAAACTGAAAAAAGTTGAAAAAAAATTTTTTGGGACTTAGTCATTTCTCCGGCGTTTATCAGACTTTCAGATAGGGCAAATGTCAGTGAGCGTTCCGATTTCAGTTCCAGAGCGATTCGCCCACTGAGTCCTTGATATTTAGTCGTTTTCAGCCAATATTTTGGATTTTTGGAAATTTCACTTTCTTGTGACAATATCCACTAAATGAGGGAATAATATGTGTGAGGGTACCCCAGGAGAGTTCCAAATGTGTGTGGGTAGAATATATATCCTACGGGGATAAAACTGAAAAAAGTTGAAAAAAAATTTTTTTGGACTTATTCATTTCTCCGGCGTTTATCAGACTTTCAGATAGGGCAAATGCCAGTGAGCGTTCCGATTTCAGTTCCAGAGCGATTCGCCCAATGAGTCCTTGATATTTAGTCGTTTTCAGCCAATATTTTGGAATTTTGAAAATTTCACTTTCTTGTGACAATATACACTAAATGAGGGAATAATATGTGTGAGGGTACCCCAGGAGAGTTCCAAATGTGTGTGTGTAGAATATATATTCCACGGTGGTAAAATTGAAAAAAGTTGAAAAAAAATTTTTTTTGGACTTAGTCATTTTTCCGGCGTTTATCAGACTTTCAGATTAGGCAAATTTAAGTGAGCGTTCCGATTTCAGTTCCAGAGCGATTTGCCCAATGAGTCCTTGATATTTTGTCGTTTTCAGCCAATATTTTGGATTTTTGGAAATTTCACTTTCTTGTGACAATATCCACTAAATGAGGGAATAATATATGTGAGGGTACCCCAGGAGAGTTCCAAATGTGTGTGGGTAGAAAATAAATCCTACGGGGGTAAAATTGAAAAAAGTTGAAAAATTTTTTTTTTTGGACTTAGTCATTTCTCCGGCGTTTATCAGACTTTCAGAGAGGGGAAATGTCAGTGAGCATTCCGAATTCAGTTCCAGAGCGATTCGCCCAATGAGTCCTTGATATTTAGTCGTTTTCAGCCAATTTTCTGTATATTTAAAAATTTCACTTTTTTGTGAAAATATCCACTAAATGAGGGAATAATATGTGTGAGGGTACCCCAGGAGAGTTCTAAATGTGTGTGGGTAGAATATATATCAAACGGGGGTAAAATTGAAAAAAGTTGAAAAAAATTTTTTTTTGGACTTATTCATTTTTCCGGCGTTTATCAGACTTTCAGATGGGGGAAATGTCAGTGAGCGTTCCGATTTCAGTTCCAGAGCGATCCGTCCAGTGAGTCCTTGATATTTCGTCGTTTTCAGCCAATATTTTGGATTTTTGAAAATATCACTTTCTTGTGACAATATCCACTAAATGAGGGAATAATATGTGTGAGGGTTCCCCAGGAGAGTTCCAAATGTGTGTGGGTAGAATATATATCCTACGGGGGTAAAATTGAAAAAAGTTTAAAAAAAATTTTTTTTGGAATTATTCATTTTTCCGCCTTTTATCAGACTTTCAGATAGGGGAAATGTGAGAGAGCATTCCGATTTCAGTTCCAGAGTGAATCGCCCAATGAGTCCTTGATATTTAGTCGTTTTCAGCCAATTTTCTGGAGTTATGAAAATTTCACTTTTTTGTGAAAATATCCACTAAATGAGGGAATAATATGTGTGAGGGTACTCCAGGAGAGTTCCAAATGTGTGTGGGTAGAATATATATCCTACGGGGTAAAATTGAAAAAAGTTGAAAAATTTTTTTTTTGCACTTAGTCATTTTTCCGGCATTTATCAGACTTTCAGATAGGGGAAATGTCAGAGAGCATTCCGATTTCAATTCCAGAGCGAGTCGCCCAATGAGTCCTTGATATTTAGTCGTTTTCAGCCAATTTTCTGGAGTTTTGAAAAGTTCACTTTTTTGTGAAAATATCCACTAAATGAGGGAATAATATGTGTGAGGGTACCCCAGGAGAGTTCCAAATGTGTGTGGTTAGAATATATATCCTACGGGGGTAAAATTGAAAAAAGTTGAAAAATTTTTTTTTGCACTTAGTCATTTTTCCGGCGTTTATCAGACTTTCAGATGGGGGAAATGTCAGTGAGCGTTCCGATTTCAGTTCCAGAGCGATCCGTCCAGTGAGTCCTTGATATTTCGTCGTTTTCAACCAATTTTCTGGATTTTTGAAAATTTCACTTTTTTGTGAAAATATCCACTAAATGAGGGAATAATATGTGTGAGGGTACCCCAGGAGAGTTCCAAATGTGTGTGGGTAGAATATATATCCTATGGGGTTAAAATTGAAAAAAGTTGAAAAAAAATTTTTTTTGGACTTAGTCATTTTTCCGGCGTTTATCAGACTTTCAGATAGGGGAAATGTCAGTGAGCGTTCCGATTTCAGTTCCAGAGTGATTCTCTCAATGAGTCCTTGATATTTAGTCGTTTTCAGCCAATTTTCTGGATATTTGAAAATTTCACTTTTTTGTGAAAATATCCACTAAATGAGGGAATAATATGTGTGAGGGTACCCCAGGAGAGTTCCAAATGTGTGTGGGTAGAATATATATCCTACGGGGGTAAAATTGAAAAAAGTTGAAAAAATATTTTTTTGGACTGTCATTTTTCCGGCGTTTATCAGACTTTCAGATAGGGGAAATGTCAGTGAGCGTTCCGATTTCAGTTCCAGAGCGATTCGCCCAATGAGTCCTTGATATTTAGTAATTTTCAGCCAATTTTCTGGATATTTGAAAATTTCACTTTTTTTGTGAAAATATCCACTAAATGAGGGAATAATATGTGTGATGGTACCCCAGGAGAGTTCCAAATGTGTGTGGGTAGAATATATATCACACGGGGGTAAAATTGAAAAAAGTTGAAAAATTTTTTTTTGCACTTAGTCATTTTTCCGGCGTTTATCAGACTTTCAGACAGGGGAAATGTCAGTGAGCGTTCCGAATTCAGTTCCAGAGCGATTCGCCCAATGAGTCCTTGATATTTAGTCGTTTTCAGCCAATTTTCTGTATATTTAAAAATTTCACTTTTTTGTGAAAATATCCACTAAATGAGGGAATAATATGTGTGAGGGTACCCCAGGAGAGTTCTAAATGTGTGTGGGTAGAATATATATCAAACGGGGGTAAAATTGAAAAAAGTTGAAAAAAAATTTTTTTTGGACTTAGTCATTTTTCCGGCGTTTATCAGACTTTCAGATGGGGGAAATGTCAGTGAGCGTTCCGATTTCAGTTCCAGAACTGATCCGTCCAGTGAGTCCTTGATATTTAGTCGTTTTCAATCAATTTTCTGGATTTTTGAAAATTTCACTTTTTTGTGAAAATATCCACTAAATGAGGGAATAATATGTGTGAGGGTACCCCAGGAGAGTTCCAAATGTGTGTGGGTAGAAAATATATCCCACGGGGGTAAAATTGAAAAAAGTTGAAAAATTTTTTTTTTTGGACTTATTCATTTTTCCGGCGTTTATCAGACTTTCAGATAGTGGAAATGTCAGTGAGCGTTCCGATTTCAGTTCCAGAGCGATTCGCCCAATGAGTCCTTGATATTTCGTCGTTTTCAGCCAATATTTTGGATTTTTTAAAATATCACTTTCTTGTGACAATATCCACTAAATGAGGGAATAATATGTGTGTGGGTTCCCCAGGAGAGTTCCAAATGTGTGTGGGTAGAATATATATCCTACGGGGGTAAAATTGAAAAAAGTTTAAAAAAAATTTTTTTTGGAATTATTCATTTTTCCGCCTTTTATCAGACTTTCAGATAGGGGAAATGTGAGAGAGCATTCCGATTTCAGTTCCAGAGTGAATCGCCCAATGAGTCCTTGATATTTAGTCGTTTTCAGCCAATTTTCTGGAGTTATGAAAATTTCACTTTTTTGTGAAAATATCTACTAAATGAGGGAATAATATGTGTGAGGGTACCCCAGGAGAGTTCCAAATGCGTGTGGGTAGAATATATATCGCACAGGGGTAAAATTGAAAAAAGTTGAAAAAAATTTTTTTGGGACTTAGTCATTTTTCCGGCGTTTATCAGACTTTCAGATAGGGGAAATGTCAGTGAGCGTTCCGATTTCAGTTCCAGAGCGATTCGCCCAATGAGTCCTTGATATTTAGTCGTTTTCAGCCAATTTTCTGGATTTTTGAAAATTTCACTTTTTTGTGAAAATATCCACTAAATGAGGGAATAATATGTGTGAGGGTACCCCAGGAGAGTTACAAATGTGTGAGGGTAGAATATATATCCCACGGGGGTAAAATTGATAAAAGTTGAAACATTTTTTTTTTTTGGACTTAGTCATTTTTCCGGCGTTTATCAGACTTTCAGATAGGGGAAATGTCAGTGAGCGTTCCGATTTCAGTTCCAGAGCGATTCGCCCAATGAGTCCTTGATATTTAGTCGTTTTCAGCCAATTTTCTGGATTTTTGAAAATGTCACTTTTTTGTGAAAATATCCACTAAATGAGGGAATAATATGTGTGAGGGTACCCCAGGAGAGTTCCAAATGTGTTTGGGTAGAATATATATCCCACGGGGCTAAAATTGAAAAAAAGTTTAAAAAAATTTTTTTTTGGACTTAGTCATTTTTCCGGCGTTTATCAGACTTTCAGATAGGGGAAATGTCAGTGAGAGTTCCAATTTCAATTCCAGAGCAATTCGCCCAATGAGTCCTTGATATTTAATCGTTTTCAGCCAATTTTCTGGATTTTTAAAAATTTCACTTTTTTGTGAAAATATCCACTAAATGAGGGAATAATATATGTGAGGGTACCCCAGGAGAGTTCCAAATGTGTTTGGGAAGAATATATATCCCACGGGGCTAAAATTGAAAAAAGGTGAAAAAAATTTTTTTTTGGACTTTGTCATTTTTCCGGCGTTTAGCAGACTTTCAGATAGGGGAAATGTCAGTGAGCGTTACGATTTCAGTTCCAGAGCGATTCGCCCAATGAGTCCTTGATATTTAGTCGTTTTCAGCCAATTTTCTAGATTTTTGAAAATTTCACTTTTTTGTGAACATATCCACTAAATGAGGGAATAATATGTGTGAAGGTACCCCAGGAGAGTTCCAAATGTGTGTGGGTAGAATATATATCCCACGGGGGTAAAATTGAAAAAAGTTGAAAAAAATTTTTTTTTGGACTGTCATTTTTCCAGCGTTTATCAGACTTTCAGATAGGGCAAATGTCAGTGAGCGTTCCGATTTCAGTTCCAGAGCGATTCGCCCAATGAGTCCTTGATACTTAGCCGTTTTCAGCCAATATTTTGGATTTTTGAAAATTTCACTTTTTTGTGAAAATATCCACTAAATGAGGGAATAATATGTGTGAAGGTACCCCAGGAGAGTTCCAAATGTGTGTGGGTAGAATATATATCCCACGGGGGGGAAATTGAAAAGAGTTGAAAACATTTTTTTTTTGGACTTAGTCATTTTTCCGGCGTTTATCAGACTTTCAGATAGGGGAAATGTCAGTGAGCGTTCCGATTTCATTTCCAGAGCGATTCGCCCATCGAGTCCTTGATATTTAGTCGTTTTCAGCCAATTTTCTGGATTTTTAAAAATTTCACTTTTTTGTGAAAATATCCACTAAATGAGGGAATAATATATGTGAGGGTACCCCAGGAGAGTTCCAAATGTGTTTGGGAAGAATATATATCCCACGGGGCTAAAATTGAAAAAAGTTGAAAAAAAATTTTTTTGGACTTAGTCATTTTTCCGGCGTTTAGCAGACTTTCAGATAGGGGAAATGTCAGTGAGCGTTCCGATTTCAGTTCCAGAGCGATTCGCCCAATGAGTCCTTGATATTTAGTCGTTTTCAGCCAATTTTCTGGATTTTTGAAAATTTCACTTTTTTGTGAAGATATCCACTAAATGAGGGAATAATATGTATGAGGGTACCCCAGGAGAGTTCCAATTGTGTGTGGTAGAATATATATCCCACGGGGGTAAAACTGAAAAAAGTTGAAAAAAATTTTTTTTGGGACTTAGTCATTTTTCCAGCGTTTATCAGACTTTCAGATAGGGCAAATGTCAGTGAGCATTCCGATTTCAGTTCCAGACAAATTCGCCCAATGAGTCCTTGATATTTAGTCGTTTTCAGCCAATTTTCTGGATTTTTGAAAATTTCACTTTTTTGTGAAAATATCCACTAAATGAGGGAATAATATGTGTGAGGGTACCCCAGGAGAGTTCCAAATGTGTGTGGGTAGAATATATATCCCACGGGGGTAAAATTTAAAAAAGTTAAAAAAAAATTTTTTTTGGACTTAGTCATTTTTCCAGCGTTTATCAGACTTTCAGATAGGGGAAATGTCAGTGAGAGTTCCAATTTCAATTCCAGAGCAATTCGCCCAATGAGTCCTTGATATTTAATCGTTTTCAGCCAATTTTCTGGATTTTTGAAAATTTCACTTTTTTGTGAAAATATCCACTAAATGAGGGAATAATATGTTTGAGGGTACCCCAGGAGAGTTCCAAATGTGTGTGGGTAGAATATATATCCCACGGGGGTAAAATTGAAAAAAGTTGAAAAAATTTTTTTTTGGACTTAGTCATTTTTCCAGCGTTTATCAGACTTTCAGATAGGGCAAATGTTAGAGAGCATTCCGATTTCAGTTCCAGAGCGATTCGCCCAATGAGTCCTTGATATTTAGTCGTTTTCAGCCAATTTTCTGGATTTTTAAAAATTTCACTTTTTTGTGAAAATATCCACTAAATGAGGGAATAATATATGTGAGGGTACCCCAGGAGAGTTCCAAATGTGTTTGGGAAGAATATATATCCCACGGGGCAAAAAATTGAAAAAAGTTGAAAAAAAAATTTTTTGGACTTAGTCATTTTTCCGGCGTTTAGCAGACTTTCAGATAGGGGAAATGTCAGTGAGCGTTCCGATTTCAGTTCCAGAGCGATTCGCCCAATGAGTCCTTGATATTTAGTCGTTTTCAGCCAATTTTCTGGATTTTTGAAAATTTCACTTTTTTGTGAAGATATCCACTAAATGAGGGAATAATATGTGTGAGGGTACCCCAGGAGAGTTCCAATTGTGTGTGGTAGAATATATATCCCACGGGGGTAAAACTGAAAAAAGTTGAAAAAAATTTTTTTTGGGACTTAGTCATTTTTCCAGCGTTTATCAGACTTTCAGATAGGGGAAATGTCAGTGAGAGTTCCAATTTCAATTCCAGAGCAATTCGCCCAATGAGTCCTTGATATTTAATCGTTTTCAGCCAATTTTCTGGATTTTTGAAAATTTCACTTTTTTGTGAAAATATCCACTAAATGAGGGAATAATATGTGTGAGGGTACCCCAGGAGAGTACCAAATGTGTGTGGGTAGAATATATATCCCACGGGGGTAAAATTTAAAAAAGTTGAAAAATTTTTTTTTGGGACTTAGTCATTTTTCCGGCGTTTATCAGACTTTCAGATAGGGCAAATGTCAGTGAGCATTCCGATTTCAGTTCCAGAGCGATACGCCCAATGAGTCCTTGATATTTAATCGTTTTCAGCCAATTTTCTGGATTTTTGAAAATTTCACTTTTTTGTGAAAATATCCACTAAATGAGGGAATAATATGTGTGAGGTTACCCCAGGAGAGTACCAAATGTGTGTAGGTAGAATATATATCCCACGGGGGTAAAATTGAAAAAAGTTAAAAACATTTTTTTTTTGGACTTAGTCATTTTTCCGGCGTTTATCAGACTTTCAGATAGGGGAAATGTCAGTGAGCGTTCCGATTTCAGTTCCAGAGCAATTCTCCCAATGAGTCCTTGATATTTAGTCGTTTTCAGCCAATTTTCTGGATTATTGAAAATTTCACTTTTTTATGAAAATATCCACTAAATGAGGGAAAAATATGTTTGAGGGTACCCCAGGTGAGTTCCAAATGTGTGTGAGTAGAATATATATCCCACGGGGGTAAAATTTAAAAAAGTTGAAAAAAAATTTTTTTTGGACTTAATCATTTTTCCGGCGTTCATCAGACTTTCAGATAGGGGAAATGTCAGTGAGCGTTCCGATTTCAGTTCCAGAGCGATTCGCCCAATGAGTCCTTGATATTTAATCGTTTTCAGCCAATTTTCTGGATTTTTGAAAATGTCACTTTTTTGTGAAAATATCCACTAAATGAGGGAATAATATGTGTGAGGGTACCCCAGGAGAGTTCCAAATGTGTGTGGGTAGAATATTTATCCCACGGGGGGGAAATTGAAAAGAGTTAAAAACATTTTTTTTTTGGACTTACTCATTTTTCCGGCGTTTATCAGACTTTCAGATAGGGGAAATGTCAGTGAGCGTTCCGATTTCAGTTCCAGAGCAATTCGCCCAATGACTCCTTGATATTTAGTCGTTTTCAGCCAATTTTCTGAATTTTTGAAAATTTCACTTTTTTATGAAAATATCCACTAAATAAGGGAAAAATATGTTTGAGGGTTCCCCAGGTGAGTTCCAAATGTGTGTGGGTAGAATATTTATCCCACGGGGGTGAATTGAAAAGAGTTGAAAACATTTTTTTTTTGGACTTAGTCATTTTTCCGGCGTTTATCAGACTTTCAGATAGGGGAAATGTCAGTGAGCGTTCTGATTTCAGTTCCAGAGCGATTCGCCCAATGAGTCCTTGATATTTAGTCGTTTTCAGCCAATTTTCTAGATTTTCGAAAATTTCAATTTTTTGTGAAAATATCCACTAAATGTGAGGGTACCCCAGGAGAGTTCCAAATGTGTGTGGGTAGAATATATATCCCACAGGGGTAAAATTGAAAAAAGTTGAAAAAAATTTTTTTTTGGACTTAGTAATTTTTCCGGCGTTTATCAGACTTTCAGATAGGGGAAATGTCAGTGAGCATTCTGATTTCAGTTCCAGAGCGATTCGCCCAATGAGTCCTTTATATTTAGTCGTTTTCAGCCAATTTTCTGGATTTTTGAAAATGTCACTTTTTTGTGAAAATATCCACTAAATGAGGGAATAATATGTGTGAGGGTACCCCAGGAGAGTTCCAAATGTGTGTGGGTAAAATATATATCCCACGGGGGTAAAATTGAAAAAAGTTGAAAAAATTTTTTTTTTTATGACTTAGTCATTTTTCCGGCGTTTATCAGACTTTCAGATAGGGGAAATGTCAGTGAGAGTTCCAATTTCAGCTCCAGAGCGATTCGTCCAATGAGTCCTTGATATTTAGTCATTTTCAGCCAATTTTCTGGATTTTTGAAAATTTCACTTTTTTATGAAAATATCCACTAAATGAGGGAAAAATATGTTTAAGGGTACCCCAGGTGAGTTCCAAATGTGTGTGGGTAGAATATATATCCCACGGGGGGGAAATTGAAAAGAGTTGAAAACATTTTTTTTTTGGACTTACTCATTTTTCCGGCGTTTGTCAGACTTTCAGATAGGGGAAATGTCAGTGAGCGTTCAGATTTCAGTTCCAGAGCAATTCACCCAATGACTCCTTGATATTTAGTCGTTTTCAGCCAATTTTCTGGATTTTTGAAAATTTCACTTTTTTATGAAAATATCCACTAAATAAGGGAAAAATATGTTTGAGGGTACCCCAGGTGAGTTCCAAATGTGTGTGGGTAGAATATATATCCCACGGGGGTAAAATTTAAAAAAGTTGAAAAAAATTTTTTTTTGGACTTAGTCATTTTTCCGGCGTTTATCAGACTTTCAGATAGGGGAAATGTCAGTGAGCATTCTGATTTCAGTTCCAGAACGATTCGCCCAATGCGTCCTTGATATTTAGTCGTTTTCAGCCAATTTTCTGGATTTTTGAAAATTTCACTTTTTTGTGAAAATATCCACTAAATGAGGGAATAATATGTGTGAGGGTACCCCAGGAGAGTTCCAAATGTGTGTGGGTAGAATATTTATCCCACGGGGGTGAATTGAAAAGAGTTGAAAACATTTTTTTTTGGACTTAGTCATTTTTCCGGCGTTTATCAGACTTTCAGATAGGGGAAATGTCAGTGAGCGCTCTGATTTCAGTTCCAGAGCGATTCGCCTAATGAGTCCTTCATATTTAGTCGTTTTCAGCCAATTTTCTGGATTTTTGAAAATTTCACTTTTTTGTGAAAATATCCACTAAATGAGGGAATAATATGTGTGAGGGTACCCCAGGAGAGTTCCAAATGTGTGTGGGTAAAATATATATCCCACGGGGGTAAAATTGAAAAAAGTTGAAAAAATTTTTTTTTTTATGACTTAGTCATTTTTCCGGCGTTTGTCAGACTTTCAGATAGGGGAAATGTCAGTGAGAGTTCCAATTTCAGCTCCAGAGCGATTCGCCCAATGAGTCCTTGATATTTAGTCATTTTCAGCCAATTTTCTGGATTTTTGAAAATTTCACTTTTTTATGAAAATATCCACTAAATGAGGGAAAAATATGTTTAAGGGTACCCCAGGTGAGTTCCAAATGTGTGTGGGTAGAATATATATACCACGGGGGGGAAATTGAAAAAAGTTGAAAAAATTTTTTTTTGGGACTTAGTCATTTTTCCGGCATTTATCAGACTTTCAGATAGGGCAAATGTCAGTGAGCATTCCGATTTCAGTTCCAGAGCGATTCGCCCAATGAGTCTTTGATATTTAATCGTTTTCAGCCAATTTTCTGGATTTTTGAAAATTTCACTTTTTTGTGAAAATATCCACTAAATGAGGGAATAATATGTGTGAGGGTACCCCAGGAGAGTTCCAAATGTGTGTGGGTAGAATATATATCTCACGGGGCTAAAATTGAAAAAAGTTGAAAAAAATTTTTTTTTGGACTTAGTCATTTTTCCGGCGTTTATCAGACTTTCAGATAGGGGAAATGTCAGTGAGCATTCCGATTTCAGTTCCAGAGCAATTCGCCCAATGAGTCCTTGATATTTAGTCGTTTTCAGCCAATTTTTTGGATTTTTGAAAATTTCACTTTTTTGTGAAAATATCCACTAAATGAGGGAATAATATGTGTGAGGGTACCTCAGGAGAGTTCCAAATGTGTTTGGGTAGAATATATATCCCACGGGGCTAAAATTGAAAAAAGTTGAAAAAAATTTTTTTTTGGACTTAGTCATTTTTCCGGCGTTTATCAGACTTTCAGATAGGGGAAATGTCAGTGAGCGTTCCAATTTCAGTTCCAGAGCGATTTGCCCAATGAGTCCTTGATATTTAATCGTTTTCAGCCAATTTTCTGGATTTTTGAAAATTTCACTTTTTTGTGAAAATATCCACTAAATGAGGGAATAATATGTTTGAGGGTACCCCAGGAGAGTTCCAAATGTGTGTGGGTAGAATATATATCCCACGGGGGTAAAATTGAAAAAAATTTTTTTTTGGACTTATTCATTTTTCCAGCGTTTATCAGACTTTCAGATAGGGCAAATGTCATTGAGCATTCCGATTTCAGTTCCAGAGCAATTCGCCCAATGAGTCCTTGATATTTAGTCATTTTCAGCCAATTTTCTGGATTTTTGAAAATTTCACTTTTTTGTGAAAATATCCACTAAATGAGGGAATAATATGTGTGAGGGTACCTCAGGAGAGTTCCAAATGTGTTTGGGTAGAATATATATCCCACGGGGGTAAAATTGAAAAAAGTTGAAAAAAATTTTTTTTTGGACTTATTCATTTTTCCAGCGTTTATCAGACTTTCAGATAGGGCAAATGTCATTGAGTATTCCGATTTCAGTTCCAGAGCAATTCGCCCAATGAGTCCTTAATATTTAGTCAATTTCAGCCAATTTTCTGGATTTTTGAAAATTTCACTTTTTTGTGAAAATATCCACTAAATGAGGGAATAATATGTGTGAGGGTACCCCAGGAGAGTTCCAAATGTGTTTGGGTAGACTATATATCCCACGGGGCTAAAATTGAAAAAAGTTGAAAAAATTTTTTTTTTGGACTTAGTCATTTTTCCGGCGTTTATCAGACTTTCAGATAGGGCAAATGTCATTGAGCATTCCGATTTCAGTTCCAGAGCAATTCGCCCAATGAGTCCTTGATATTTAGTCATTTTCAGCCAATTTTCTGGATTTTTGAAAATTTCACTTTTTTGTGAAAATATCCACTAAATGAGGGAATAATATGTGTGAGGGTACCCCAGGAGAGTTCCAAATGGGTGTGGGTAGAATATATATCCCACGGGGGTAAAATTTAAAATAGTTGAAAAAAAATTTTTTTTGGACTTATTCATTTTTCCAGCGTTTATCAGACTTTCAGATAGGGCAAATGTCATTGAGCATTCCCATTTCAGTTCCAGAGCAATTCTCCCAATGAGTCCTTGATATTTAGTCGTTTTCAGCCAATTTTCTGGATATTTGAAAATTTCACTTTTTTGTGAAAATATCCACTAAATGAGGGAATAATATGTGTGAGGGTACCCCAGGAGAGTTCCAAATGTGTGTGGGTAGAATATATATCCCACGGGCGTAAAATTTAAAAAAGTAGAAAAAAAATTTTTGGGGACTTAGTCATTTTTCTGGCGTTGATTAGACTTTCAGATAGGGCAAATATCAGTGAGCATTCCGATTTCAGTTCCAGAGCGATTCGCCCAATGAGTCCTTGATATTTAGTCGTTTTCAGCCAATATTTTGGATTTTTGAAAATTTCACTTTTTTGTGAAAATATCCACTAAATGAGGGAATAATATGTGTGAGGTTACCCCAGGAGAGTTCCAAATGTGTGTAGGTAGAATATATATCCCACGGGGGTAAAATTGAAAAAAGTTGAAAACATTTTTTTTTGGACTTAGTCATTTTTCCGGCGTTTATCAGACTTTCAGATAGGGGAAATGTCAGTGAGCATTCCGATTTCAGTTCCAGAGCAATTCGCCCAATGAGTCCTTGATATTTAGTCGTTTTCAGCCAATTTTCTGGATTTTTGAAAATTTCACTTTTTCATGAAAATATCCACTAAATGAGGGAAAAATATGTTTGAGGGTACCCCAGGTGAGTGTAATACTATTGTAGGAACTCGAGGATTCTGGTAGCGTGGGGCAATGAACAAGCAGAGACGGGTTTCTTTAGTGCAAATAGTGTATTTGTACAACAGCAATAACACCCAAAAACAATATACAGATAACCCGTAGTGACATACAATGAAATAAGTCCAGCAATATTAAGTCTTTGAAACCTATATAGCAAAGTCGGCAATGTTCTTACGACGGAGTCCTCACACAAATGTGATCAAAAGGAAAGTCTGACACACTGGTGACGTGGCTTGATTCAAACACTGCGGGTGTAGTAATAGTCAGAACCAGGTATGCAGTAGCCACAGGGAAGTCCAAGAACAAGTTCACAAGTTAATCCTAGATGTAGCGTAGATTCAGGGAAGTCCAGAAACAAGTTCACATTTAAGTAATATTCCAGTAAATAGTTCCAGCAGCCCTCACCGGAGGGAGTGAACGAAGGTTTAAACAACAACACAGTTCAGAAACACAGTTCTTACCGAGGGGAGTGAGGCAAGGGTTAAATTCCAAAGTCAACAGGTTAATGATAACACAGTAAGTGTAGCTTACATAGGCAGAGAATGTCCAGAGCCAAGGGCTGCTGCTGAGAAACACATGAAGATAAACCTGGTAAATACACAAGAGATCTGGGAGATAATAGTAGGACAAGGCAGCTTGACTGAAGGGAACCGGAAGCAGAATACTCCAGCAAGGATGCCAGCACCTGAGCCGGGTTTTAAACAAACGAACAGGAAGTAGGGCATACAAAAACAGCAAACTCCATCTTAACAAAGGGCAAAATCATTCACAAGGTTACCTAGAAAACCCGGAATACTGACATTACTCCCCCCCTAAAGACAGCCTCTGGACGGTCCAGGACCAGGCTTGTCCGGGTATCTCTGATGAAACTGAGCGACCTTCAGGGGAGCATTGATGTTACTTACTGGTTCTCAAGAATTGTCTTCGGGAGTGTAACCTTGCCATCTAACTAGATACTGAAGCCGGTTCCTATGAAGTCTCGAATCAACAATATCCTGTACCACAAATTGCTCTTCGCCATCAACCAACACTGGTGGAGGGGGAGATACGATACGTCCCTGAAACGTGTTAGGAGAGACCGGTTTTAATAAAGAAACATGAAATACTGGGTGTACCTTTAAAGTCCGTGGTAGCTTCAGCCGACAGGCAACAGAGCTCACAATCCCAGTGATCTTGAATGGACCGATGAATTTCTGCCCCAGTTTCTGCGAAGGAACACCCAATCTTAGATCCTTGGTAGACAACCAAACCGCGTCTCCTACCTTATACATAGGTGCCGGTTTCCGGAACCTATCGGCCGACTTCTTGTAACGCTCCTGTGCTACGGTCAGGGTGTCCTTTAAAACTTCCAGATTACGTTGCAACACCGCCACTCTATCTTCAACCGCCGGTACCGAAATAGCAACCGGAGACCTAGGCAAAATATTTGGATGATATCCCAGATTGGCAAAAAAGGCGTTACCTTCGTAGAACTGCTCTGAGAGTTGTTGTACGAAAATTCCGCTAAAGGAAGTAGCTTCAGCCAATCGTCCTGCAAATGACTGACGTAACAGCGTAGATATTGCTCCAAGGTTTAATTTGTCCGTTCGGTCTGCCCGTTGGTCTGAGGATGGTATGCAGAAGACAGGCAAACATTAATGTGGAGTGCAGAACAAAATGCTTTCCAAAATCTAGAGGTAAATTGTATTCCCCGGTCAGAAATGATCTCATCTGGTACTCCATGCAGCCGGAAAACGTTCTGGATAACCAGATCCACTGTCTCTGTAGCTTAGGGAAGACCGGTACATGGAATGAAATGAGCAGCCTTCGTTAAACGATCTACTACCACCAAAATAGTATTTTTACCGCCAGAGGTGGGTAACTCCACAATAAAGTCCATCGAAATAGACCCCCAAGGGCGAGACGGTACAGGTAGCGGTTTAAGAAGACCAGTAGGTGAAACGCGAGGAACTTTGTACCGGGCACAAACCTCACAAGAGCGGACATAGTCATTCACATCTTTCAAACAGGTAGGCCACCAAAAAAAAGACTTAAAAATTCCTGCATCTTCTGTACCCCCCTATGACCAATACAGAGTCGTGGACCAATTTGAGAATTCGAAGTCTCACAGCCTCTGGGACATAAATACATCGATCTCTAAGCCACACACCATTCCGAAGGACAAGATTCACGTTGTCAGGTGGAGCAGCAAGAAATACGTCACCGTCATAGGCCAGCTTGATCTCCTGCCACAAGTCCCGGTCCTGGAGCACTCCTACGAAATTGGCATCAGACAAGATGGTCTTAGAAGGGGTCCCAGGCACGGAGTCCACCGTATGGATTCGGGATAATGCGTCAGCTTTCCCATTACGTGAACCTGGGCGGTACGAAATAATAAAATTAAACTGGTTCAAGAACAAACTCCACCTAGCTTGTCGAGGAGAAAGACACCTGGCAGACTTAAGGAATTCCAAATTACGATGATCCGTGAGAACCACTACCTGTTGAGTTGCTCCCTGCAAATGGTGTCTCCATTCCTTAAAGGCGGAAATAATTGCCAAAAGTTCCTTATCTGCAATATCATAGTTCAGTTCAGCAGAAGATAACCTACGAGAAAAGAAGGCACACGGGTGCAGCAAACCTTTGTCTCCGGTACGTTGTGAGAGGATAGCTCCCAATGCACAGTCAGAAGCGTCCACCTCCACGATGAAAGGCAGTGCAGGATCCGGATGCATCAATATCGGAGCCGTGGTAAAACAAACCTTGAGGCGATCAAAGGCTTCCTGAGCTTGCGAAGACCATACAAACTTCTTCCCCTTCTTGGTGAGAAGAGTGATGGGACGGACAACTTCTGAAAAATTTCGGATGAAACGTCTATAAAAGTTAGCGAAACCAATGAATCGTTGTACCTCTTTAATGTTTCCTGGTACCGGCCAGTCTAAGATTGCCTGGATCTTGCTGGACTCCATATTCAATCCCTGAGGAGAAATAATATAGCCTAAAAATTGGATTTCGGAGCAATGAAATTCACACTTTTCTAGTTTGATGTACAAATGATTATCTCTCAAACGTCTAAGCACGGTCTTAACATGTTCCCGATGTTCCTGTAAGGAATCAGAGAAGATCAAAATGTCATCCAGGTAAATTACCACATATTGGTCCAATAAATCCCTGAAAATATCGTTGGCTAAATGTTGAAAAGCAGCAGGAGCGTTACAGAGTCCGAATGGCATCACCAAATATTCATAATGTCCATACCGGCATCTAAAAGCTGTTTTCCATTCGTCTCCGGGAAAAAAACTGAGTAAATTATATGCCCCGCGAAGATCTAATTTGGTAAATACCTTGGCCTGGCGAACTCTTTCCAACAATTTCGGAATTAGCGGCAACGGGTACCTGTTACGAATGGTTACCTTATTTAACTCCCGGTAGTCAATGCAGGGTCTTAGAGTCCCATCCTTCTTCTTTACAAAGAATATAGGGGCTCCCGCTGGTGAAGAAGATGGTCGGATAAACCCCTTGGCTAAATTCTCATCTATATATTCTCGTAATGATTTTAATTCTGGAGCCGCCAGCGGGTAAACATGGCCGAAAGGAATCGCTGCCGCAGGAAGCAATTCTATGGGGCAATCATACGGTCTATGTGGGGGAAGTTGATCTGCCTTCCTCTTGTCACAAATGTCCGAGAATTCCTGGTAAACCAGAGGGAGAGTGGGTACCTGTATTGCCTCTTCCAAGTTCTGGGTGACTGGAACCGCTATCGTTGGACTGATGGTAGGACTACACTTCGGAAGGAAGGATATCTCCTTGGTTTCTCAATTGATGTTTGGATTTTGTGACCGTAACCAGGGAATTCCTAAAATTACAGGAAAATGAGGAGAAGATATTAACATGAATGAAAGTGTTTCTTGATGGTCCGGTTCCATCTTACACTCCAGAAGCACTGTCTCCCTATCTACTGGTCCAGAAACTAATGGGGAACCATCCACCGTTTCTATAGTGACTGGTGAAGCTCTTAGTTGCGTCTTTATACCATGTTCCCTGGCAAAAGAAGAATCCATGAAATTCCCACCTGCTCCAGAGTCTATCATGGCAGAACTTGGTATCCACTGTCTCTCCCACTGAATCTGAATAGGAAGAGAACAATGTGAATATTTCTCCCCTTGGTCTTTAGGGGAAGTCGGCATCAATATAGGGTGAAAAACAGCATCTAGATGTAGACTGGTCTCCGAAACTTCAGACTCAGCGTCAGTGTTGTCATAATCCCCTACTACCGCCAACACCTTGTTGGGTCGCCTGGGACATTTAGGACAATTGATAAGGAAATGGTCTGATTGACCACAATAGAAACATAAGCGTTCACGGAGATGGTATTCGTGGCGTTCATTACTCTCACGTTTTAGTAGCGAGTCCACCTGCATAGGCACCTCCTCGGCCTCCCGCGAGTTTTTGCCTGTGGTTTCCCTAGACGGAAGGGAGAAATTACTGATGCGATTTACAGCTGCCCATTTTTCTTGTCTGCGTTCAGTTAGACGGATATCAATACGTACACAGTGTTGTAAAAACAACTCAAACTCCTGTGGAGACTCTGAACGAGCTAGCTCATCCTTGATTGCACTGGACAAACCCTTTCTAAAGATTGGCAATAAAGCATTGTTATCCCAGTTGGTGTCCAAAACTAACCTTTTAAATTCAGTAACATATTCTATGACTGAACGTTTCCCCTGGCGTAAGTAAAGCAAGGCAGATTCAGCGGTAGCACGGCGATTGGGATCGTCGAACATTTGTGCCATGGCTGTCAGAAAATCATGCAAATTATTTAGACGGGTATCGTGACTTTCAACCATAGGATTTGCCCAAGCCAGTGCCCGTGATGTCAACAACATAATAATACATAGTACCTTAGATCTATCAGACCGGTAATAGGAGGCATGCACATCAAAGAATAATATACATTGGTTAACAAACCCACGGAATTGACTTCGGTCACCATTAAACCGGAATGGAGGCATTTTGGGCATACTAGTGAATGATGTAGGCTCAGTAGGTAAGGCCTCCCGGACTTCTAATTTAGTATGTAGATCTTGGAAAGCCTGACCAAACACCTGTGCGTTGTGGTCAACCCGGGATTCCATGTCTCTAATCTTAATGTGTATAGACTCTATCTCCTGCTGCAAGGAGTTAATTATGGTGAACAGTTTGTCTACCCGTGTCTCCGTCATTGCCCCAGCAGAATCCTCTTTTGGCTGGAGTATCCTGTAATACTATTGTAGGAACTCGAGGATTCTGGTAGCGTAGGGCAATGAACAAGCAGAGACAGGTTTCTTTAGTGCAAATAGTGTATTTGTGCAACAGCAATAACACCCAAAAACAATATACAGAAAACCCGTAGTGACATACAATGAAATAAATCCAGCAATATTAAGTCTTTGAAACCTATATAGCAATGTCGGTAATGTTCTTACGACGGAGTCCTCACACAAATGTGATCAAAAGGAAAGTCTGACACACTGGTGACGTGGCTTGATTCAAACACTGCGGGTGCAGTAATAGTCAGAACCAGGTATGCAGTAGCCACAGGGAAGTCCAAGAACAAGTTCACAAGTTAATCCTAGATGTAGCGTAGATTCAGGGAAGTCCAGAAACAAGTTCACATTTAAGTAATATTCCAGTAAATAGTTCCAGCAGCCCTCACCGGAGGGAGTGAACGAAGGGTTAAACAACAACACAGTTCAGAAACACAGTTCTTACCGAGTGGAGTGAGGCAAGGATTAAATTCCAAAGTCCTTGATATTTAATCGTTTTCAGCCAATATTTTGGATTTTTTAAAATTTCACTTTTTTGTGAAAATATCCACTAAATGAGGGAATAATATGTGTGAGGTTACCCCAGGAGAGTTCCAAATGTGTGTAGGTAGAATATATATCCCACGGGGGTAAAATTGAAAAAAGTTGAAAACATTTTTTTTTGGGACTTAGTCATTTTTCCGGCGTTTATTAGACTTTCAGATAGGGCAAATGTCAGTGAGCATTCCGATTTCAGTTCCAGAGCGATTCGCCCAATGAGTCCTTGATATTTAGTCATTTTCAGCCCATTTTCTGGATTTTTGAAAATTTCACTTTTTTATGAAAATATCCACTAAATGAGGGAAAAATATGTTTCAGGGTACCCCAGGTGAGTTCCAAATGTGTGTGGGTAGAATATATATCCCACGGGGGTAAAATTTAAAAAAGTTGAAAAAATTTTTTTTGGGGACTTAGTCATTTTTCCGGCGTTTATCAGACTTTCAGATAGGGGAGATGTCAGCGAGCGTTCCGATTTCAGTTCCAGAGTGATTCGCCCAATGAGTCCTTGATATTTAGTCGTTTTCAGCCCATTTTCTGGATTTTTGAAAATTTCACTTTTTTATGAAAATATCCACTAAATGAGGGAATAATATGTTTGACGGTACCCCAGGAGAGTTCCAAATGTGTGTTGGTAGAATATATATCCCACGGGGGTAAAATTGAAAAAAGTTGAAAAAAATTTTTTTTTGGACTTAGTCATTTTTCCGGCGTTTATTAGACTTTCAGATAGGTCAAATGTCAGTGAGCATTCCGATTTCAGTTCCAGAGCGATTCGCCCAATGAGTCCTTGATATTTAGTCGTTTTCAGCCAATTTTCGGGATTTTTGAAAATTTCACTTTTTTGTGAAAATATCCACTAAATGAGGGAATAATATGTGTGCGGTTACCCCAGGAGAGTTCCAAATGTGTGTGGGTAGAATATATATCCCACGGGGGTAAATTGAAAAAAGTTTTAAAAAATTTTTTTTTGGACTTAGTCATTTTTCCGGCGTTTATCAGACTTTCAGATAGGGGAAATGTCAGTGAGCATACCAATTTCAGTTCCAGAGCGATTCACCCAATGAGTCCTTGATATTTAGTCGTTTTCAGCCAATTTTCTGGATTTTTGAAAATTTCTCTTTTTTGTGAAAATATCCACTAAATGAGGGAATAATATGTGTGAGGGTACCCCAGGAGAGTTCCAAATGTGTGTGGGTAGAATATATATCCCAAGGGGGTAAAATTGAAAAAAGTTGAAAAAATTTTTTTTTGGGACTTAGTCATTTTTCCGGCGTTTATCAGACTTTCAGATAGGGCAAATGTCAGTGAGCATTGCGATTTCAGCTCCAGAGCGATTCGCCCAATGAGTCCTTGATACTTAGTCGTTTTCAGCCAATATTTTGGATTTTTTAAAATTTCACTTTTTTGTGAAAATATCCACTAAATGAGGGAATAATATGTGTGAGGTAACCCCAGGAGAGTTCAAAATGTGTGTAGGTAGAATATATATCCCACGGGGGTAAAATTGAAAAAAGTTGAAAACATTTTTTTTTGGGACTTAGTCATTTTTCCGGCGTTTATTAGACTTTCAGATAGGGCAAATGTCAGTGAGCATTCCGATTTCAGTTCCAGAGCGATTCGCCCAATGAGTCCTTGATATTTAGTCATTTTCAGCCCATTTTCTGGATTTTTGAAAATTTCACTTTTTTATGAAAATATCCACTAAATGAGGGAAAAATATGTTTCAGGGTACCCCAGGTGAGTTCCAAATGTGTGTGGGTAGAATATATATCCCACGGGGGTAAAATTTAAAAAAGTTGAAAAAATTTTTTTTGGGGACTTAGTCATTTTTCCGGCGTTTATCAGACTTTCAGATAGGGGAGATGTCAGCGAGCGTTCCGATTTCAGTTCCAGAGTGATTCGCCCAATGAGTCCTTGATATTTAGTCGTTTTCAGCCCATTTTCTGGATTTTTGAAAATTTCACTTTTTTATGAAAATATCCACTAAATGAGGGAATAATATGTTTGACGGTACCCCAGGAGAGTTCCAAATGTGTGTTGGTAGAATATATATCCCACGGGGGTAAAATTGAAAAAAGTTGAAAAAAATTTTCTTTTGGACTTAGTCATTTTTCCGGCGTTTATTAGACTTTCAGATAGGTCAAATGTCAGTGAGCATTCCGATTTCAGTTCCAGAGCGATTCGCCCAATGAGTCCTTGATATTTAGTCGTTTTCAGCCAATTTTCGGGATTTTTGAAAATTTCACTTTTTTGTGAAAATATCCACTAAATGAGGGAATAATATGTGTGAGGGTACCACAGGAGAGTTCCAAATGTGTGTGGGTAGAATATATATCCCACGGGGGTAAATTGAAAAAAGTTTTAAAAAATTTTTTTTTGGACTTAGTCATTTTTCCAGCGTTTAACAGACTTTCAGGTAAGGGAAATGTCAGTGAGTGTTCTGATTTCAGTTCCAGAGCGATTCGCCCTATGAGTCCTTGATATTTAGTCGTTTTCAGCCAATTTTCTGGATTTTTGAAAATTTCACTTTTTTGTGAAAATATCCACTAAATGAGGGAATAATATGTGTGCGGTTACCCCAGGAGAGTTCCAAATGTGTGTGGGTAGAATATATATCCCACGGGGGTAAATTGAAAAAAGTTTTAAAAAATTTTTTTTTGGACTTAGTCATTTTTCCGGCGTTTATCAGACTTTCAGATAGGGGAAATGTCAGTGAGCATACCAATTTCAGTTCCAGAGCGATTCACCCAATGAGTCCTTGATATTTAGTCGTTTTCAGCCAATTTTCTGGATTTTTGAAAATTTCTCTTTTTTGTGAAAATATCCACTAAATGAGGGAATAATATGTGTGAGGGTACCCCAGGAGAGTTCCAAATGTGTGTGGGTAGAATATATATCCCATGGGGCTAAAATTGAAAAAAGTTGAAAAAAATTTTTTTTTGGACTTAGTAACTTTTCGGCGTTTAACAGACTTTCAAGTAATCGAAATGTCAGTGAGTGTTCTGATTTCAGTTAGAGAGCGATTCGCCCTATGAGTCCTTGATATTTAGTCGTTTTCAGCCAATTTTCTGGATTTTTCAAAATTTCACTTTTTTGTGAAAATATCCACTAAATGAGGGAATAATATGTGTGAGGGTACCACAGGAGAGTTCCAAATGTGTGTGGGTAGTATATATATCCCACGGGGGTAAATTGAAAAAAGTTATAAAAAAATTTTTTTTGGACTTAGTCATTTTTCCGGCGTATATCAGACTTTCAGATAGGGGACATGTCAGTGAGCATTCCGATTTCAGTTTCAGAGCGATTGGCCGAATGAGTCCTTGATATTTAGTCGTTTTCAGCCAATTTTCTGGATTTTTGAAAATTTCACTTTTTTGTGAAAATATCCACTAAATGAGGGAATAATATGTTTGAAGGTACCCCAGGTGAGTTCCAAATGTGTGTGGGTAGAATATATATCCCAAGGGGGTAAAATTGAAAAAAGTTGAAAAAAATTTTTTTTGGGACTTAGTCATTTTTCCCGCGTTTATCAGACTTTCAGATAGGGGAAATGTCAGTGAGCGTTGCGATTTCAGCTCCAGAGCGATTCGCCCAATGAATCCTTGATACCTAGTCGTTTTCAGCCAATATTTTGGATTTTTGAAAATTTCACTTTTTTGTGAAAATATCCACTAAATGAGGGAATAATATGTGTGAGGTTACCCCAGGAGAGTTCCAAATGTGTGTAGGTAGAATATATATCCCACGGGGGTAAAATTGTAAAAAGTTGAAAACATTTTTTTTTTGGACTTAGTCATTTTTCTGGCGTTTATCAGACTTTCAGATAGGGGAAATGTCAGTGAGCGTTCCGATTTCAGTTCCAGAGCAATTCACCCAATGAGTCCTGGATATTTAGTCGTTTTCAGCCAATTTTCTGGATTTTTGAAAATTTCACTTTTTTATGAAAATATCCACTAAATGAGGGAAAAATATGTTTGAGGGTACCCCAGGTGAGTTCCAAGTGTGTGTGGGTAGAATATATATCCCACGGGGGTAAAATTTAAAAAAGTTGAAAAAATTTTTTTTTGGGACTTAGTCATTTTTCCGGCGTTTATCAGACTTTCAGATAAGGGAAATGTCACTGAGTGTTCTGATTTCAGTTCCAGAGCGATTCGCCCTATGAGTCCTTGATATTTAGTCGTTTTCAGCCAATTTTCTGGATTTTTGAAAATTTCACTTTTTTGTGAAAATATCCACTAAATGAAGGAATAGTATGTGTGAGGGTACCCCAGGAGAGTTCCAAATGTGTGTGGGTAGAATATATATTCCACGGGGGTAAAATTGAAAAAAGTTGAAAATTTTTTTTTTTTGGACTTAGTCATTTTTCTGGCGTTTATCAGACTTTCAGATAGGGGAAATGTCAGTGAGCATTCCAATTTCAATTCCAGAGCGATTCGCCCAATGAGTCCTTGATATTTAGTCGTTTTCAGCCAATATTTTGGATTTTTGAAAATTTCACTTTTTTGTGAAAATATCCACCAAAAGAGGGAAAAATATGTGTGAGGGTACCACAGGAGAGTTCCAAATGTGTGTGGGTAGAATATATATCCCACGGGGGTAAAATTGAAAAAAGTTGAAAAAATTTTTTTTTTATACTTAGTCATTTTTTCGGCGTTTATCAGACTTTCAGATAAGGGAAATGTCACTGAGTGTTCTGATTTCAGTTCCAGAGCGATTCGCCCTATGAGTCCTTGATATTTAGTCGTTTTCAGCCAATTTTCTGGATTTTTGGAAATTTCACTTTTTTGTGAAAATATCCACTAAATGAGGGAATAGTATGTGTGAGGGTACCCCAGGAGAGTTCCAAATGTGTGTGGGTAGAATATATATCCCACGGGGGTAAAATTGAAAAAATTTAAAAAAACATTTTTTTTGGACTTAGTCATTTTTCCGGCATTTCTCAGACTTTCAGATAGGGCAAATGTCAGTGAGCATTCCGATTTCAGTTCCAGAGCGATTCGCCCAATGAGTCCTTGATATTTAGTCGTTTTCAGCCAATTTTCTGGATTTTTGAAAGTTTCACTTTTTTGTGAAAATATCCACTAAATGAGGGAATAATATGTGTGAGGGTACCACAGGAGAGTTGCAAATGTGTGTGGGTAGAATATATATCCCACGGGGGTAAATTGAAAAAAGTTTTAAGAAATTTTTTTTTGGACTTAGTCATTTTTCCGGCGTATATCAGACTTTCAGATAGTGGAAATGTCAGTGAGCATTCTGATTTCAGTTCCAGAGCGATTCGCCCAATGAGTCCTTGATATTTAGTCGTTTTCAGCCAATTTTCTGGATTTTTGAAAATTTCACTTTTTTGTGAAAATATCCACTAAATGAGGGAATAATATGTGTGAGGGTACCCCAGGAGAGTTCCAAATGTGTGTAGATAGAATACATATCCCACGGGGGTAAAATAGAAAAAAGTTGAAAAAAATTTTTTTTTGGACTTATTCATTTTTCCGGCGTTTATCAGACTTTCAGATAGGGGAAATGACAGTGGGCATACCAATTTCAGTTCCAGAGTGATTCGCCCAATGAGTCCTTGATATTTAGTCATTTTCAGCCAATTTTCTGGATTTTTGAAAATTTCACATTTTGGGAAAATATCCACTAAATGAGGGAATAATATGTGTGAGGGTACCCCAGGAGAGTTCCAAATGTGTGTAGGTAGAATATATATCCCACGGGTGTAAAATTGAAAATAGTTGAAAAACATTTTTTTTTGGATTCAGTCATTTTTCCGGCGTTTATCAGACTTTCATATAGGGGAAATGTCAGTGAGCGTTCCGATTTCAATTCCAGAGCAACTCGTCCAATGAGTCCTTGCTATTTAGTCGTTTTCAGCCAATTTTCTGGATTTTTGAAAATTTCACTTTTTTGTGAAAATATCCACTAAATGAGGGAATAATATGTGTGAGGTTACACCAGGAGAGTTCCAAATGTGTGTGGGTAAAATATATATCCTACGGGGGTATAATTGAAAAAAGTTGAAAAATTTTTTTTTTTGGACTTAGTCATTTTTCCGGCGTTTATCAGACTTTCAGATAGGGGAAATGTCAGTGAGCGTTCCGATTTCAGTTCCAGAGCGATTCGCCCAATGAGTCCTTGATATTTAGTCGTTTTCAGCCAGTTTTCTGGATTTTTGAAAATTTCACTTTTTTGTGAAAATATCCACTAAATGAGGGAATAATATGTGTGAGGGTACCACAGGAGAGTTCCAAATGTGTGTGGGTAGAATATATATCCCACGGGGGTAAAATTGAAAAAAGTTGAAAAAATTTTTTTTTGGGACTTAGTCATTTTTCCAGCGTTTATCAGACTTTCAGATAGGGGAAATGTCAGTGAGCATTCCGATTTCACTTCCAGAGCGATTCGCCCAATGAGTCCTTGATATTTAGTCGTTTTCAGCCAATTTTCTGGATTTTTGAAATATTCACTTTTTTGTGAAAATATCCACTAAATGAGGGAATAATATGTGTGAGGGTACCCCAGGAGAGTTCTAAATGTGTGTGGGTAGAATATATATCCCACGGGGGTAAATTGAAAAAAGTTTAAAAAAAAAATTTTTTGGACTTAGTAATTTTTCCGGCGTTTATCAGACTTTCAGATAGGGGAAATGTCAGTGAGCGTTCCGATTTCAGTTCTAGAGCGATCTGCCCATTGAGTCCTTGATATTTAGTCGTTTTCAGCCAATTTTCTGGATTTTTGAAAGTTTCACTTTTTTGTGAAAATATCCACTAAATGAGGGAATAATATGTGTGAGGGAACCCCAGGAGAGTTCCAAATATGTGTGGGTAGAATATATATCCCACGGGGGTAAAATTAAAAAAAGTTGAAAACATTTTTTTTTTTGGACTTAGTCATTTTTCCGGCGTTTATCAGACTTTCAGATAGGGGAAATGTCAGTGAGCGTTCTGATTTCAGTTCCAGAGCGATTGGCCCAATGAGTCCTTGATATTTAGTCGTTTTCAGCCAATTTTCTGGATTTTTGAAAATTTCACTTTTTTGTGAAAATATCCACTAAATGAGGGAATAATATGTGTGAGGGTACCACAGGAGAGTTCCAAATGTGTGTGGGTAGAATATATATCCCACGGTGGTAAATTGAAAAAAGTTTTTAAAAAAATTTTTTTGGACTTAGTCATTTTTCCGGCGTTTATCAGACTTTCAGATAGGGGAAATGTTAGTGAGCATACCAATTTCAGTTCCGGAGCGATTCGCCCAATGAGTCCTTGATATTTAGTCGTTTTCAGCCAATTTTCTGGATTTTTGAAAGTTTCACTTTTTTGTGAAAATATCCACTAAATGAGGGAATAATATGTGTGAGGGTACCCCAGGAGAGTTCCAAATGTGTGTAGGTAGAATATATATCCCACGGGGGTAAAATTGAAAAAAGTTGAAAAACATTTTTTTTTGGACTTAGTCATTTTTCCGGCGTTTATCAGACTTTCAGATAGGGGAAATGTCAGTGAGGGTTCGGATTTCAGTTCCAGAGCGATTCGCCCAATGTGTCCTTGATATTTAGTCGTTTTCAGCCAATATTTTGGATTTTTGAAAATTTCACTTTTTTGTGAAAATATCCACTAAATGAGAGAATAATATGTGTGAGGGTACCCCAGGAGAGTTCCAAATGTGTGTACGTAGAATACATATCCCACGGGGGTAAAATAGAAAAAAGTTGAAAAAAATTTTTTTTTGGACTTAGTCATTTTTCCGGCGTTTATCAGACGTTCAGATAGGGGAAATGTCAGTGAGCATACGAATTTCAGTTCCAGAGTGATTCGCCCAATGAGTCCTTGATATTTAGTCGTTTTCAGCCAATTTTCTGGATTTTTGAAAGTTTCACTTTTTTGTGAAAATATCCACTAAATGAGGGAATAATATGTGTGAGGGTACCCCAGGAGAGTTCCAAATGTGTGTGGGTAGAATATATATCCCACGGGGGTTAATTGAAAAGTTTTAAAAAATTTTTTTTTGGACTTAGTCATTTTTCCGGCGTTTATCAGACTTTCAGATAGGGGAAATGTCAGTGAGCATTCCAATTTCAGTTCCAGAGCGATTCGCCCAATGAGTCCTTGATATTTAGTCGTTTTCAGCCAATTTTCTGGATTATTGAAAATTTCACTTTTTTGCGAAAATATCCACTAAATGAGGGAATAATATGTGTGAGGGTACCCCAGGAGAGTTCCAAATGTGTGTTGGTAGAATATATATCCCACGGGGGTAAAATTGAAAAAAGTTGAAAAAATTTTTTTTGGACTTAGTCATTTTTCCGGCGTTTATCAGACTTTCAGATAGGGGAAATGTCAGTGAGCGTTCCGATTTCAATTACAGAGCAATTCGCCCAATGAGTCCTTGATATTTAGTCGTTTTCAGCCAATTTTCTGGATTTTTGAAAATTTCACTTTTTTATGAAAATATCCACTAAATGAGGGAATAATATGTGTGAGGGTACCACAGGAGAGTTCCAAATGTGTATGGGTAGAATATATATCCCACGGGGGTAAAATTGAAAAAAGTTGAAAATTATTTTTTTTTGGACTTAGTCATTTTTCCGGCGTTTATCAGACTTTCAGATAGGGGAAATGTCAGTGAGGGTTCAGATTTCAGTTCCAGAGCGATTCGCCCAATGTGTGCTTGATATTTAGTTGTTTTCAGCCAATATTTTGGATTTTTGAAAATTTCACTTTTTTGTGAAAATATCCACTAAATGAGGGAATAATATGTGCGAGGGTACCCCAGGAGAGTTCCAAAGGTGTGTGGGTAGAATATATATCCCACGGGGGTAAAATAGAAAAAAGTTTAAAAAAATTTTTTTTTGGACTTAGTCATTTTACCGGCGTTTATCAGACTTTCAGATAGGGGAAATGTCAGTGAGCATACCAATTTCAGTTCCAGAGCGATTCGCCCAATGAGTCCTTGATATTTAGTCGTTTTCAGCCAATTTTCTGGATTTTTGAAAATTTCACTTTTTTGTGAAAATATCCACTAAATGAGGGAATAATATGTGTGAGGGTACCACAGGAGAGTTCCAAATGTGTGTAGGTAGAATATATATCCCACGGGGGTAAAATTGAAAAAAGTTGAAAAACATTTTTTTTTGGACTTAGTCATTTTTCCGGCGTTTATCAGACATTCAGATAGGGGAAATGTAAGTGAGCGTTCCGATTTCAATTCCAGAGCAATTCGCCCAATGAGTCCTTGATATTTAGTCGTTTTCAGCCAATTTTCTGGATTTTTGAAAATTTCATTTTTTTATGAAAATATCCACTAAATGAGGGAATAATATGTGTGAGGGTACCACAGGAGAGTTCCAAATGTGTGTGGGTAGAATATATATCCCACGGGGGTAAACTGAAAAAAGTTTTAAAAAAAATTTTTTTGGACTCAGTCATTTTTCCGGCGTTTATCAGACTTTCAGATAGGGGAAATGTCAGTGAGCATACCAATTTCAGTTCCAGAGCGATTCGCCCAATGAGTCCTTGATATTTAGTCGTTTTCAGCCAATTTTCTGGATTTTTGAAAATTTCACTTTTTTGTGAAAATATCCACTAAATGAGAGAATAATATGTGTGAGGGTACCACAGGAGAGTTCCAAATGTGTGTAGGTAGAATATATATCCCACGGGGGTAAAATTGAAAAAAGTTGAAAAACATTTTTTTTTGGACTTAGTCATTTTTCCGGCGTTTATCAGACATTCAGATAGGGGAAATGTAAGTGAGCGTTCCGATTTCAATTCCAGAGCAATTCGCCCAATGAGTCCTTGATATTTAGTCGTTTTCAGCCAATTTTCTGGATTTTTGAAAATTTCATTTTTTTATGAAAATATCCACTAAATGAGGGAATAATATGTGTGAGGGTACCACAGGAGAGTTCCAAATGTGTGTGGGTAGAATATATATCCCACGGGGGTAAACTGAAAAAAGTTTTTAAAAAAATTTTTTTGGACTCAGTCATTTTTCCGGCGTTTATCAGACTTTCAGATAGGGGAAATGTCAGTGAGCATACCAATTTCAGTTCCAGAGCGATTCACCCAATGAGTCCTTGATATTTAGTCATTTTCAGCCAATTTTCTGGATTTTTGAAAATTTCACTTTTTTGTGAAAATATCCACTAAATGAGGGAATAATATGTGTGTGGGTACCCCAGGAGAGTTCCAAATGTGTGTAGGTAGAATATATATCCCACGGGTGTAAAATTGAAAATAGTTGAAAAACAATTTTTTTTGGATTCAGTCATTTTTCCGGCGTTTATCAGACTTTCATATAGGGGAAATGTCAGTGAGCGTTCCGATTTCAATTCCAGAGCAACTCGTCCAATGAGTCCTTGATGAGTCCTTGAGTCGTTTTCAGCCAATTTTCTGGATTTTTGAAAATTTCACTTTTTTTGTGAAAATATCCACTAAATGAGGGAATAATATGTGTGAGGGTACCACAGGAGAGTTCCAAATGTGTGTGGGTAGAATATATATCCCACGGTGGTAAATTGAAAAAAGTTTTTAAAAAATTTTTTTTGGACTTAGTCATTTTTCCGGCGTTTATCAGACTTTCAGATGGGGGAAATGTTAGTGAGCATACCAATTTCAGTTCCGGAGCGATTCGCCCAATGAGGCCTTGATATTTAGTCATTTTCAGCCAATTTTCTGAATTTTTGAAAGTTTCACTTTTTTGTGAAAATATCCTCTAAATGAGGGAAAAATATGTGTGAGGGTACCCCAGGAGAGTTCCAAATGTGTGTGGGTAGAATATATATCCCACGGGGGTAGAATTGAAAAAAGTTGAAAAAAATTTTTTTTTGGACTTAGTCATTTTTCCGGCGTTTATCGCACTTTCAGATAGGGGAAATGTCAGTGAGCGTTCCGATTTCAGTTCTAGAGCGATTCGCCCAATGAGTCCTTGATATTTAGTCGTTTTCAGCCAATTTTCTGGATTTTTGAAAGTTTCACTTTTTTGTGAAAATATCCACTAAATGAGGGAATAATATGTGTGAGGGTACCCCAGGAGAGTTCCAAATGTGTGTGGGTAGAATATATATCCCACGGGGGTAAAATTGAAAAAAGTTGAAAAAAATTTTTTTTTGGACTTAGTCATTTTTCCGCCGTTTATCAGACTTTCAGATAGGGGAAATGTCAGTGAGCGTTCTGATTTCAGTTACAGAGCGATTCGCCCAATGAATCCTTGATATTTAGTCGTTTTCAGCCAATTTTCTGGATTTTTGAAAATTTCACTTTTTTGTGAAAATATCCACTAAATGAGGGAATAATATGTGTGAGGGTACCACAGGAGAGTTCCAAATTTGTCTGGGTAGAATATATATCCCACGGGGGTAAATTGAAAAAAGTTTTAAAAAATTTTTTTTGGGACTTAGTCATTTTTCCGGCGTTTATCAGACTTACAGATAGGGGAAATGTCAGTGAGCATTCCGATTTCAGTTCCAGAGCAATTCGGCCAATGAGTCCTTGATATTTAGTCGTTTTCAGCCAATTTTCTGAATTTTTGAAAATTTCACTTATTTATGAAAATATCCACTAAATGAGGGAATAATATGTTTGAGGGTACCCCAGGAGAGATCCAAATGTGTGTGGGTAGAATATATATCCCACGGGGGTAAAATTGAAAAAAGTTGTAAAAAAATTTTTTTTGGAATTAGTCATTTTTCCGGCGTTTATCAGACTTTCAGATAGGGGAAATGTCAGTGAGCATTCCGATTTCAGTTCCAGAGCGATTCGCCCAATGAGTCCTTGATATTTAGTCGTTTTCAGCTAATTTTCTGGATTTTTCAAAGTTTCACTTTTTTGTGAAAACATCCACTAAATAAGGGAATAATGTGTGTGAGGGTACCCCAGGAGAGTTCCAAATGTGTGTGGGTAGAATATATATCCCACGGGGCTAAAATTGAAAAAAGTTGAAAAAAATTTTTTTTTGGACTTAGTCATTTTTCCGGCGTTTATCAGACTTTCCGATAGGGGAAATGTCAGTGAGCGTTCCGATTTCAGTTCCAGAGCAATTCGCCCAATGAGTCCTTGATATTTAGTCGTTTTCAGCCAATTTTCTGAATTTTTCAAAATTTCACTTATTTATGAAAATATCCACTAAATGAGGGAATAATATGTTTTAGGGTACCCCAGGAGAGATCCAAATGTGTGTGGGTAGAATATATATCCCACTCGGGTAAAATTGAAAAAAGTTTAAAAAAAATTTTTTTTGGACTTAATAATTTTTCCGGCGTTTATCAGACTTTCAGATAGGGCAAATGTCAGTGAGCATTCCGATTTCAGTTCCAGAGCGATTCGGCCTATGAGTCCTTGATATTTAGTCGTTTTCTGCCAATTTTCTGGATTTTTGAAAATTTCACTTTTTTGTGAAAATATCCACTAAATGAGGGAATAATATGTGTGAGGGTACCACAGGAGAGTTCCAAATGTGTGTGGGTAGAATATATATCCCACGGGGGTAAATTGAAAATAGTTTTAAAAAAAATTTTTTTGGACTTAGCCATTTTTCCGGCGTTTATCAGACTTTCAGATAGGGGAAATATTAGTGAGCATACCAATTTCAGTTCCAGAGCGATTCGCCCAGTGAGTCCTTGATATTTAGTCGTTTTCAGCCAATTTTCTGAATTTTTGAAAATTTCACTTATTTATGAAAATATCCACTAAATGAGGGAATAATATGTTTGAGGGTACCCCAGGAGAGATCCAAATGTGTGTGGGTAGAATATATATCCCACGGGGGTAAAATTGAAAAAAGTTGTAAAAAAAATTTTTTTGGACTTAGTCATTTTTCCGGCGTTTATCAGACTTTCAGATAGGGGAAATGTCAGTGAGCATACCAATTTCAGTTCCAGAGCGATTCGCCCAAAGAGTCCTTGATATTTAGTCGTTTTCAGCCAATTTTCTGGATTTTTGAAAATTTCACTTTTTTGTGAAAATATCCACTAAATGAGGGAATAATATGTGTGAGGGTACCACAGGAGAGTTCCAAATGTGTGTGGGTAGAATATATATCCCACGGGGGTAAAATTGAAAAAAGTTTAAAAAAAATTTTTTTTGGACTTAGTCATTTTTCAGGCGTTTATCAGACTTTCAGATAGGGCAAATGTCAGTGAGCATTCCGATTTCAGTTCTAGAGCGATTCGCCCAATGAGTCCTTGATATTTAGTCGTTTTCAGCCAATTTTCTGGATTTTTGAAAGTTTCACTTTTTTGTGAAAATATCCACTAAATGAGGGAATAATATGTGTGAGGGTACCACAGTTGAGTTCCAAATGTGTGTGGGTAGAATATATATCCCACGGGGCTAAAATTGAAAAAAGTTGAAAAAAAAAATTTTTTGGACTTAGTCATTTTTCCGGCGTTTATCAGACTTTCAGATAGGGCAAATGTCAGTGAGCGTTCTGATTTCAGTTCCAGAGCGATTCGCCCAATGAGTCCTTGATATTTAGTCGTTTTCAGCCAATTTTCTGAATTTTTGAAAATTTCACTTTTTTCTGAAAATATCCACTAAATGAGGGAATAATATGTTTGAGGGTACCCCAGGAGAGATCCAAATGTGTGTGGGTAGAATATATATCCCACGGGGGTAAAATTGAAAAAAGTTTTAAAAAAATTTTTTTTGGACTTAGTCATTTTTCCTGCGTTTATCAGACTTTCAGATAGGGGAAATGTCAGTGAGCGTTCCGATTTCAGTTCCAGAGCGATTCGCCCAATGAGTCCTTGATATTTAGTCGTTTTCAGCCAATTTTCTGGATTTTTGAAAGTTTCACTTTTTTGTGAAAATATCCACTAAATGAGGGAATAATATGTGTGAGGGTACCCCAGGAGAGTTCCAAATGTGTGTGGGTAGAATACATATCCCACGGGGGTAAAATTGAAAAAAGTTGAAAAGTTTATTTTGTTTTGACTTAGTCATTTTTCCGGCGTTTATCAGACTTTCAGATAGGGAAAATGTCAGTGAGCGTTCCGATTTCAGTTCCAGGGCAATTCGCCCAATGAGTCCTTGATATTTAGTCGTTTTCAGCCAATTTTCTGAATTTTTGAAAATTTCACTTTTTTATGAAAATATCCACTAAATGAGGGAATAATATGTGTGAGGGTACCCCAGGAGAAATCCAAATGTGTGTGGGTAGAATATATATCCCACGGGGGTAAATTGAAAAAAGTTTAAAAAAATTTTTTTTTGGACTTAGTTATTTTTCCGGCGTTTATCAGACTTTCAGATAGGGGAAATGTCAGTGATCATACCAATTTCAGTTCCAGAGCGATTCGCCCAATGAGTCCTTGATATTTAGTCGTTTTCAGCCAATTTTCTGGATTTTTGAAAATTTCACTTTTTTTGTGAAAATATCCACTAAATGAGGGAATAATATGTGTGAGGGTACCACAGGAGAGTCCCAAATGTGTGTGGGTAGAATATATATCCCACGGACTCAAATTGAAAAAAGTTGAAAAAAAATTTTTTTTGGACCTAGTCATTTTTCCGGCGTTTATCAGACTTTCAGATAGGGGAAATGTCAGTGTGCGTTCTGATTTCAGTTCCAGAGCGATTCGCCCAATGAGTCCTTGATATTTAGTCGTTTTCAGCCAATTTTCTGAATTATTGAAAATTTCACTTTTTTATGAAAATATCCACTAAATGAGGGAATAATATGTTTGAGGGTACCCCAGGAGAGATCCAAATGTGTGTGGGTAGAATATATATCCCACTCGGGTAAAATTGAAAAAAGTTTAAAAAAAATTTTTTTTGGACTTAATAATTTTTCCGGCATTTATCAGACTTTCAGATAGGGCAAATGTCAGTGAGCATTCCGATTTCAGTTCCAGAGCGATTCGGCCTATGAGTCCTTGATATTTAGTCGTTTTCAGCCAATTTTCTGAATTTTTGAAAATTTCACTTATTTATGAAAATATCCACTAAATGAGGGAATAATATGTTTGAGGGTACCCCAGGAGAGATCCAAATGTGTGTGGGTAGAATATATATCCCACGGGGGTAAAATTGAAAAAAGTTGTAAAAAAATTTTTTTTGGACTTAGTCATTTTTCCGGCGTTTATCAGACTTTCAGATAGGGGAAATGTCAGTGAGCATTCCGATTTCAGTTCCACAGAGATTCGCAAAATGAGTCCTTGATATTTAGTCGTTTTCAGCCAATTTTCTGGATTTTTGAAAATTTCACTTTTTTGTGAAAATATCCACTAAATGAGGGAATAATATGTGTGAGGGTACCACAGGAGAGTTCCAAATGTGTGTGGGTAGAATATATATCCCACGAGGGTAAATTGAAAATAGTTTTAAAAAAAATTTTTTTGGACTTAGTCATTTTTCCGGCGTTTATCAGACTTTCAGATAGGGGAAATATTAGTGAGCATACCAATTTCAGTTCCAGAGCGATTCGCCCAGTGAGTCCTTGATATTTAGGCCTTTTCAGCCAATGTTCTGAATTTTTGAAAATTTCACTTTTTTATGAAAATATCCACTAAATGAGGGAATAATATGTTTGAGGGTACCCCAGGAGAGATCCAAATGTGTGTGGGTAGAATATATATCCCACGGGGGTAAAATTGAAAAAAGTTTTAAAATTTTTTTTTTGGAATTAGTCATTTTTCCGGCGTTTATCAGACTTTCAGATAGGGCAAATGTCAGTGAGCATTCCGATTTCAGTTCCAGAGCGATTCGCCCAATGAGTCCTTGATATTTAGTCGTTTTCAGCCAATTTTCTGGATTTTTGAAAATGTCACTTTTTTGTGAAAATATCCACTAAATGAGGGAATAATATGTGTGAGGGTACCCCAGGAGAGTTCCAAATGTGTGTCGGTAGAATATATATCCCACGGGGGTAAAATTGAAAAAAGTTGAAAAAAAATTTTTTTTTGGACTTAGTCATTTTTCCGGCGTTTAGTAGACTTTCAGATAGGGGAAATGTCAGTGAGCGTTCTGATTTCAGTTACAGAGCGATTCGCCCAATGAGTCCTTGATATTTAGTCGTTTTCAGCCAATTTTCTGGATTTTTGAAAATTTAACTTTTTTGTGAAAATATCCACTAAATGAGGGAATAATATGTGTGAGGATACAACAGGAGAGTTCCAAATGTGTGTGGGTAGAATATATATCCCACGGGGGTAAATTGAAAAAAGTTTTAAAAAATTTTTTTTTGTACTTAGTCATTTTTCCGGCGTTTATCAGACTTTCAGATAGGGGAAATGTCAGTGAGCATACCAATTTCAGTTCCAGAGCGATTCGCCCAAAGAGTCCTTGATATTTAGTCGTTTTCAGCCAATTTTCTGGATTTTTGAAAATTTCACTTTTTTGTGAAAATATCCACTAAATGAGGGAATAATATGTGTGAGGGTACCACAGGAGAGTTCCAAATGTGTGTGGGTAGAATATATATCCCACGGGGGTAAAATTGAAAAAAGTTAAAAAAAAATTTTTTTTGGACTTAGTCATTTTTCCGGCTTTTATCAGACTTTCAGATAGGGCAAATGTCAGTGAGCGTTCTGATTTCAGTTCCAGAGCGATTCGCCCAATGAGTCCTTGATATTTAGTCGTTTTCAGCCAATTTTCTGGATTTTTGAAAGTTTCACTTTTTTGTGAAAATATCCACTAAATGAGGGAATAATATGTGTGAGGGTACCCCAGGAGAGTTCCAAATGTGTGTGGGTAGAATACATATCCCACAGGGGTAAAATTGAAAAAAGTTGAAAAATTTTTTTTTTTTTGACTTAGTCATTTTTCCGGCGTTTATCAGACTTTCAGATAGGGAAAATGTCAGTGAGCGTTCCGATTTCAGTTCCAGGGCAATTCGCCCAATGAGTCCTTGATATTTAGTCGTTTTCAGCCAATTTTCTGAATTTTTGAAAATTTCACTTTTTTATGAAAATATCCACTAAATGAGGGAATAATATGTTTGAGGGTACCCCAGGAGAGATCCAAATGTGTGTGGGTAGAATATATATCCCACGGGGGTAAATTGAAAAAGGTTTAAAAAAAATTTTTTTTGGACTTAGTTATTTTTCCGGCGTTTATCAGACTTTCAGATAGGGGAAATGTCAGTGATCATACCAATTTCAGTTCCAGAGCGATTCGCCCAATGAGTCCTTGATATTTAGTCGTTTTCAGCCAATTTTCTGGATTTTTGAAAATTTCACTTTTTTTGTGAAAATATCCACTAAATGAGGGAATAATATGTGTGAGGGTACCACAGGAGAGTCCCAAATGTGTGTGGGTAGAATATATATCCCACGGGCTAAAATTGAAAAAAGTTGAAAAAATATTTTTTTTTGGACCTAGTCATTTTTCCGTCGTTTATCAGACTTTCAGATAGGGGAAATGTCAGTGAGCGTTCTGATTTCAGTTCCAGAGCGATTCGCCCAATGAGTCCTTGATATTTAGTCGTTTTCAGCCAATTTTCTGGATTTTTGGAAGTTTCTCTTTTTTGTGAAAATATCCAATAAATGAGGGAATAATATGTGTGAGGGTACCCCAGGAGAGTTCCAAATGTGTGTGGGTAGAATATATATCCCACGGGGGTAAAATTGAAAAAAGTTGAAAATTTTTTTTTTTTGGACTTAGTCATTTTTCCGGCGTTTATCAGACTTTCAGATAGTTGAAATGTCAGTGAGCGTTCCGATTTCAGTTCCAGAGCGATTCGCCCAATGAGTCCTTGATATTTAGTCGTTTTCAGCCAATTTTCTGGATTTTTGAAAATTTCACTTTTTTGTGAAAATATCCACTAAATGAGGGAATAATATGTGTGAGGGTACCACAGGAGAGTTCCAAATGTGTGTGGGTAGAATATATATCCCACGGGGCTAAAATTGAAAAAAGTTGAAAAAAAATTTTTGGGGGACTTAGTCATTTTTCCGGCGTTTATCAGACTTTCAGATAGGGGAAATGTCAGTGAGCGTTCCGATTTCAGTTCCAGAGCGATTCGCCCAATGAGTCCTTGATATTTAGTTGTTTTCAGCCAATTTTCTGGATTTTTGAAAATTTCACTTTTTTGTGAAAATATCCACTAAATGAGGGAATAATATGTGTGAGGGTACCACAGGAGAGTTCCAAATGTGTGTGTGTAGAATATATATCCCATGGGGCTAAAATTGAAAAAAGTTTAAAAAAAATTTTTTTTGGACCTAGTCATTTTTCCGGCGTTTATCAGACTTTCAGATAGGGGAAATGTCAGTGAGCGTTCTGATTTCAGTTCCAGAGCGATTCGCCCAATGAGTCCTTGATATTTAGTCGTTTTCAGCCAATTTTCTGGATTTTTGAAAGTTTCACTTTTTTGTGAAAATATCCACTAAATGAGGGAATAATATGTGTGAGGGTACTCCAGGAGAGTTCCAAATGTGTGTGGGTAGAATATATATCCCACGGGGGTAAAATTTAAAAATGTTTAAAAAAAAAATTTTTTTGGACTTAGTCATTTTTCCGGCGTTTATCAGACTTTCAGATAGGGCAAATGTCATTGAGCAATCCGATTTCAGTTCCAGAGCGATTCGCCCAATGAGTCCTTGATATTTAGTCGTTTTCAGCCAATTATCTGGATTTTTGAAAATTTCACTTTTTTGTGAAAATATCCACTAAATGAGGGAATAATATGTGTGACGGTACCACAGGAGAGTTCCAAATGTGTGTAGGTAGAATATATATCCCACGGGGCTAAAAATGAAAAAAGTTGAAAAAATATTTTTTTGGACCTAGTCATTTTTCCGGCGTTTATCAGACTTTCAGATAGGGGAAATGTCAGTGAGCGTTCTGATTTCAGTTCCAGAGCGATTCGCCCAATGATTCCTTGATATTTAGTCGTTTTCAGCCAATTTTCTGGATTTTTGAAAGTTTCACTTTTTTGTGAAAATATCCACTAAATGAGGGAATAATATGTGTAAGGGTACCCCAGGAGAGTTGCAAATGTGTGTGGGTAGAATATATATCCCACGGTGGTAAAATTGAAAAAAGTTGAAAAAAATTTTTTTTGGGACTTAGTCATTTTTCCGGCGTTTATCAGACTTTCAGAAAGGGGAAATATCAGTGAGCGTTCCGATTTCAGTTCCAGAGCAATTTGCCCAATGATATTGATATTTAGTCGTTTTCAGCCAATTTTCTGAATTTTTGAAAATTTCACTTTTTTATGAAGATATCCACTAAATGAGGGAATAATATGTTTGAGGGTACCCCAGGATAGTTCCAAATGTGCGTGGGTAGAATATATATCCCACGGGGGTAAAATTGAAAAAAGTTTTAAAAAAAATTTTTTTTGGACTTAGTCATTTTTCCGGCGTTTATCAGACTTTCAGATAGGGGAAATGTCAGTGAGCGTTCTGATTTCAGTTCCAGAGCGATTCGCCCAATGAGTCCTTGATATTTAGTCGTTTTCAGCCAATTTTCTGGATTTTTGAAAGTTTCACTTTTTTGTGAAAATATCCACTAAATGAGGGAATAATATGTGTGAGGTTACCCCAGGAGAGTTCCAAATATGTGTAGGTAGAATATATATCCCACGGGGCTAAAATTGAAAAAAGTTGAAAAAAAATTTTTTTTGGACTTAGTCATTTTTCCGGCGTTTATCAGACTTTCAGATAGGGCAAATGTCAGTGAGCATTCCGATTTCAGTTCCAGAGCGATTCGCTCAATGAGTCCTTGATATTTAGTCGTTTTCAGCCAATTTTCTGGATTTTTGAAAATTTCACTTTTTTGTAAAAATATCCACTAAATGAGGGAATAATATGTGTGAGGGTACCCCAGGAGAGTTCCAAATGTGTGTGGGTAGAATATATATCCCACGGGGGTAAAATTGAAAAAAGTTGAAAAATTTTTTTTTTTGCACTTAGTCATTTTTCCGGCGTTTATCAGACTTTCAGATAGGGGAAATGTCAGTGAGCATTCTGATTTCAGTTCCAGAGCGATTCGCCCAATGAGTCCTTGATATTTAGTCGTTTTCAGCCAATTTTCTGGATTTTTGAAGGTTTCACTTTTTTGTGAAAATATCCACTAAATGAGGGAATAATATGTGTGAGGGTACCCCAGGAGAGTTCCAAATGTGTGTGGGTAGAATATATATCCCACGGGGGCAAAATTGAAAAAAGTTGAAAAAAAATTTTTTTTGGACTTATTCATTTTTCCGGCGTTTATCAGACTTTCAGATAGGGCAAATGTCAGTGAGCATTCCGATTTCAGTTCCAGAGCGATTCGCCCGATGAGTCCTTGATATTTAGTCGTTTTCAGCCAATTTTCTGGATTTTTTAAAATTTCACTTTTTTGTGAAAATATCCACTAAATGAGGGAATAATATGTGTGAGGGTACCCCAGGAGAGTTCCAAATGTGTGTGGGTAGAATATATATTCCACGGGGGTAAAATTGAAAAAAGTTGAAAAAATTTTTTTTTTGGACTTTGTAATTTTTCCGGCGTTTAGCAGAGTTTCAGATAGGGGAAATGTCAGTGAGCATTCTGATTTCTGTTCCAGAGCGATTCGCCCAATGAGTCCTTGATATTTAGTCGTTTTCAGCCAATTTTCTGGATTTTTGAAAGTTTCACTTTTTTGTGAAAATATCCACTAAATGAGGGAATAATATGTGTGAGGTTACCCCAGGAGAGTTCCAAATGTGTGTGGGTAGAATATATGTCCCACGGGGGTAAAATTGAAAAAAGTTGAAAAAAATTTTTTTTTGGACTTAGTCATTTTTACGGCGTTTATCAGACTTTCATATAGGGGAAATGTCAGTGAGCATTCCGATTTCAGTTCCAGAGCGATTCGTGCAATGTGTCCTGGATATTTAGTCATTTTCAGCCAATATTTTGGATTTTTGAGAATTTCACTTTTTTGTGAAAATATCCACTAAATGAGGGAATAGTATGTGTGAGGGTACCCCAGGAGAGTTTCAAATGTGTGTACGTAGAATACATATCCCACGGGGGTAAAATTGAAAAAAGTTGAAAAAATTTTTTTTGGGGACTTAGTCATTTTTCCGGCGTTTATCAGACTTTCAGATAGGGCAAATGTCAGTGAGCGTTCTGATTTCAGTTCCAGAGCGATTCGCCCAATGAGTCCTTAATATTTAGTAGTTTTCAGCCAATTTTCTGGATTTTTGAAAATTTCACTTTTTTGTGAAAATATCCACTAAATGAGGGAATAATATGTGTGAGGTTACCCCAGGAGAGTTCCAAATATGTGTATGTAGAATATATATCCCACGGGGGTAAAATTGAAAAAAGTTTAAAAAAATTTTTTTTTGGACTTAGTCATTTTTCCAGGCGTTTATCAGACTTTCAGATAGGGGAAATGTCAGTGAGCATTCCGATTTCAGTTCCAGAGCGATTCGCCCAATGAGTCCTTCAAATTTAGTCGTTTTCAGCCAATTTTCTGGATTTTTGAAAATGTCACTTTTTTGTGAAAATATCCACTAAATGAGGGAATAATATGTGTGAGGGTACCCCAGGAGAGTTCCAAATGTGTGTGGGTAGAATATATATCCCACGGGGGTAAATTGAAAAAAGTTTTAAAAAAAATTTTTGTGGACTTAGTCATTTTTCCGGCGTTTATCAGACTTTCAGGTAGGGGAAATGTCAGTGAGCATACCAATTTCAGTTCCAGAGCGATTCGCCCAATGAGTCCTTGATATTTAGTCGTTTTCAGCCAATTTTCTGGAATTTTGAAGATTTCACTTTTTTGTGAAAATATCCACTAAATGAGGGAATAATATGTGTGAGGGTACCCCAGGAGAGTTCCAAATGTGTGTAGGTAGAATATACAGTCATATGAAAAAGTTTGGGCACCCCTATTAATCTTAAGCTTAATGTTTTATAAAAATTGGTGTTTTTGCAGCAGCTATTTCAGTTTGATATATGTAATAACTGTTGGACACAGTAATGTTTCTGCCTTGAAATGAGGTTTGTTACACTAACAGAAAATGTGCAATCTGCATTCAAACAAAATTTGACAGGTGCATAAGTATGGGCACCTCACCAGAAAAGTGACATTAATATTTAGTAGATCCTCCTTTTCCAAGAATAACAGCCTTTAGTCGCTTCCTGTAGCTTTTAATGAGTTCATGGATCCTGTATGAAGGTATTTTTGACCATTCCTCTTTACAAAACAATTCCAGTTCAGTTACGTTTGATGGTCGCCGAGCATGGACAGCCCTCTTCAAATGATCCCACAGATGTTCAATGATATTCAGGTCTGGGGAATGGGATGGCCATTCCAGAACATTGTAATTGTTCCTCTGCATGAATGCCTGAGTAGATTTGGAGCGGTGTTTTGGATCATTGTCTTGCTGAAAGATCCATCCCCTGCGTAACTTCAACTTTATCACTGATTCTTGAACATTATTGTCAAGAATCTGCTGATACTGAGTGGAATCCATGCGTCCCTCAACTTTAATAAGATTCCCAGTGCCGGCATTGGCCACACAGCCCCAAAGCATGATGGAACCTCCACCAAATTTTACTGTGGGTAGCAAGTGTTTCTCTTGGAATGCTGTGTTTTTTTGCCACCATGCATAACGCCTTTTTGTATGACCAAACAACTCAATCTGCAGTCTGCAGAACCTGCAGGGCACGTATCAGGTTAGCTAAAGCTGACAATGAATTAAGGCTTGCAAGAGATGTCAAAAGCAATAAAAAAGGATTTTGGGGGTATGTCAAAAGTAAAAGAAAAGTCAAAGATGCTATAGGATTTTTACAGGATGAAAATGGAGAAATGGTAAGAGAGGATGTTGAGAAGGCCGAACTTTTTAATTCCTATTTTGCATCTGTTTTCTCTCAGAAAGAAAATGTAACATCAACTGATCTTCACTGTCCTTTTAAAGGAATAGAGGAATCCAAGTTATCAGTAAACAGAAAGATTGTGAGGGAATATTTAGCTAACATAAATGAGTTCAAGTCTCCAGGTCCAGATGAATTACACCCCAGAGTACTGAAGGAGATTGTAGAAGAAATTTTAGAACCACTCTCCATAATCTTTGAAAATTCTTGGAGAACAGGAGAAGTCCCGGAAGACTGGAGAAGAGCAAATGTTGTTCCTATCTTCAAAAAGGGGAAGAAGGTGGACCCAGGGAACTATAGGCCGGTGAGTCTGACTTCTATACCAGGAAAGATCTTTGAACAAATTATTAAACAACATGTATGTAAGTACATGGATAAGAATGAAGTGATTAACCAGAGTCAGCATGGGTTTGTAACTAACAAGTCATGTCAGACTAACTTAATTTCCTTCTATGACAGAATCACTGACTGGGTGGATCAGGGAAATGCTGTAGATATAGTATATCTTGACTTCAGCAAAGCATTTGACAAAGTATCTCACATCATCCTTATTGAAAAAATGACCAAGTATGCAATGGACCAGGCAACTGTTAGGTGGATTCATAACTGGCTTAGTGATCGGACTCAAAGGGTGGTTGTAAATGGCTTCACATCCAGCTGGATGAATGTCTCAAGTGGGGTACCACAGGGCTCCGTCCTGGGACCTGTATTGTTCAACATCTTTATCAATGATTTAGATGAAGGAATTGAGGGTAAACTGATTAAATTTGCTGATGACACAAAGCTAGGAGGGATAGCTAATACTAGAGAAGAGAGAGAGAGGATTCAAAAAGACCTAAATAAACTGGAGCAGTGGGCAGCAACCAACAGAATGGTTTTTAACAGGGAAAAATGCAAAGTACTACATCTGGGCAATAAAAATGAAAAAAGCATATACAGAATGGGAGGAATAGAGCTAAGCAACAGTACATGTGTAAAAGACTTAGGTATACTAATAGATCATAGACTGAACATGAGTCAACAGTGTGATGCAGCAGCAAAAAAGGCAAATACAATTCTGGGATGTATTAACAGAAGCATACAGTCTAGATCACGTGAAGTCATTATCGGTCTTTACTCCTCTTTGGTCAGACCTCATCTGGAATACTGTGTACAGTTTTGGGCACCACATTTTAAAAAAGACATAGACAAACTGGAGCAAGTTCAGAGAAGAGCGACCAGAATGGTGACTGGTCTGCAAACCATGTCCTATGAGGAACGGTTGCAGGATTTGGGAATGTTTAGCTTGCAAAAAAGAAGACTGAGAGGAGACTTAATAGCTGTCTACAAATATGTCAAGGGCTGTCACATTGTAGAAGGATCATCTTTATTCTCATTTGCACAAGGAAAGATTAGAAGCAATGGGATGAAACTAAATGGGAGGAGACACAGATTAGATATTAGAAAAAACTTTTTGACAGTTAGGGTGATTAATGAGTGGAACAGGCTGCCACGAGAAGTGGTGAGTTCCCCTTCAATGGACGTCTTCAAACAGAGGCTGGACAGACATCTGTCTGAGATGATCTAGTGAATCCTGCTTTGAGCAGGGGGTTGGACCAGATGACCTAGGAGGTCCCTTCCAACTCTACCATTCTATGATTCTATGATTCTATGATTCTATGATCTTGGTTTCATCAGTCCACAGGAGCTTCTTCCAAAAAGAAATTGGCTTCTCCAAATGTGCTTTTGCATACCTCAGCCGACTCTGTTTGTGGCGTGCTTGCAGAAACGGATTCGTTCGCATCACTCTCCCATAGAGCTTCTCCTTGTGCAAAGTGCGTTGTATAGTTGACCGATGCACAGTGACACCATCTGCAGCAAGTTGATGCTGAAGCTCTCTGGAGGTGGTCTGAGGATTGTCCTTGACTGATCTCACCATTCTTCTTCTCTGCCTTTCTGATGTTTTTATTGGCCTGCCACTTCTGGCCTTAACAAGAACTGTCCCTGCGTTCTTCCATTTCCTTACTATGTTCCTCACAGTGGAAACTGACAGGTTAAATCTCTGAGACAGCTTTTTGTATCCTTCCCCTGAACAACTATGTTGAATAATCTTTGTTTTCAGATCATTTGACAGTTGTTTAGAGGAGCCCATGATGCCACTCTTCAGAAGAGATTCAAACAGGAGAACAACTTGCAAGTGGCCACTTTACGTAGCTTTTCTCATGATTGCATACACCTGGCTATGAAGTTCAAAGCTCAATGAGGTTACAAAACCAAAAAAAGGGCTTTAGTAAGTCAGTAAAAAGTAGGTAGGAGTATTTAAAACAAGAAAATGATAAGGGTGCCCATACTTATGCACCTGTCAAATTTTGTTTGAATGCAGATTGCGCATTTTCTGTTAGTACAATAAACCTCATTTCAAGGCAGAAACATTACTGTGTCCAACAGTTATTACATATATCAAACTGAAATAGCTGTTGCAAAAACACCAATTTTTATAAAACATTAAGCTTAAGATTAATAGGCGTGCCCAAACTTTTTCATATGACTGTATATCCCACAGGGGTAAAATTGAAAAAAGTTGAAAAAAAATTTTTTTTGGACTTAATCATTTTTCCGGCGTTTATCAGACTTTCAGATAGGGGAAATGTCAGTGAGGGTTCGGATTTCAGTTCCAGAGCGATTCGCCCAATGTGTCCTTGATATTTAGTCGTTTTCAGCCAATATTTTGGATTTTTGAAAATTTCACTTTTTTGTGAAAATATCCACTAAATGAGGGAATAATATGTGTGAGGGTACCCCAGGAGAGTTCCAAATGTGTGTACGTAGAATACATATCCCACGGGGGTAAAATAGAAAAAAGTTGAAAAAAATTTTTTTTTGGACTTAGTCATTTTTTCGCCGTTAATCAGACTTTCAGATAAGGGAAATGTCAGTGAGCATTCTGATTTCAGTTCCAGAGCGATTGGCCCTATGAGTCCTTGATATTTAGTCGTTTTCAGCCAATTTTCTGGATTTTTGAAAATTTCACTTTTTTGTGAAAATATCCACTAAATGAGGGAATAATATGTGTGAGGGTACCACAGGAGAGTTCCAAATGTGTGTGGGTAGAATATATATTCCATGGGGGTAAAATTGAAAAAAGTTGAAAATTTTTTTTTTTTGGACTTAGTCATTTTTCCGGCGTTTATCAGACTTTCAGATAGGGGAAATGTCAGTGAGCATACCAATTTCAGTTCCAGAGCGATTCGCCCAACGAGTCCTTGATGTTTAGTTGTTTTCAGGCCAATTTTCTGGATTTTTGAAAATTTCACTTTTTTGTGAAAATATCCACTAAATGAGGGAATAATATGTGTGAGGGTACCACATGAGAGTTCCAAATGTGTGTGGGTAGAATATATATCCCACGGGGGTAAAATTGAAAAAAGTTGAAAATTATTTTTTTTTGGACTTAGTCATTTTTCCGGCGTTTATCAGACTTTCAGATAGGAGAAATGTCAGTGAGCATACCAATTTCAGTTCCAGAGCGATTCGCCCAATGAGTCCTTGATATTTAGTCGTTTTCAGCCAATTTTCTGGATTTTTGAAAATTTCACTTTTTTGTGAAAATATACACTAAATGAGGGAATAATATGTGTGAGGGTACCCCAGGAGAGTTCCAAATGTGTGTAGGTAGAATATATATCCCACGGGGGTAAAATTGAAAAAAGTTGAAAAAAATTTCTTTTTGGACTTAGTCATTTTTCCGGCGTTTATCAGACTTTCAGATAGGGGAAATGTCAGTGAGGGTTCGGATTTCAGTTCCAGAGGGATTCGCCCAATGAGTCCTTGATATTTAGTCGTTTTCAGCCAATTTTCTGGATTTTTGAAAATTTCACTTTTTTGTGAAAATATCCACTAAATGAGGGAATAATATGTGTGAGGGTACCACAGGAGAGTTCCAAATGTGTGTGGGTAGAATATATATCCCACGGGGTAAAATTGAAAAAAGTTGAAAAAATTTTTTTTTTTGGGCTTAGTAATTTTTCCGGCGTTTATCAGACTTTCAGATAGGGGAAATGTCAGTGAGCGTTCGGATTTCAGTTACAGAGCGTTTCGCCCAATGAGTCCTTGATATTTAGTCGTTTTCAGCCAATTTTCTGGATTTTTGAAAATGTCACTTTTTTGTGAAAATATCCACTAAATGAGGGAATAATATGTGTGAGGGTGCCACAGGAGAGTTCCAAATGTGTGTGGGTAGAATATATATCCCACGGGGGTAAATTGAAAAATGTTTTAAAAACATTTTTTTTGGACTTAGTAATTTTTCCGGCGTTTATCAGACTTTCAGATAGGGGAAATGTCAGTGAGGGTTCGGATTTCAGTTCCAGAGCGATTCGCCGATTGTGTCCTTGATATTTAGTCGTTTTCAGCCAATATTTTGGATTTTTGAAAATTTCACTTTTTTGTGAAAATATCCACTAAATGCGGGAATAATATGTGCGAGGGTACCCCAGGAGAGTTCCAAATGTGTGTGGGTAGAATATATATCCCACGGGGGTAAATTGAAAAAAGTTTTTAAAAAAATTTTTTTGGACTTAGTAATTTTTCCAGCGTTTATCAGACTTTCAGAAAGGGGAAATGTCAGTGAGCATTCCGATTTCAGTTCCAGAGCGATTCGCCCAATGAGTCCTTGATATTTAGTCGTTTTCAGCCAATTTTCTGGATTTTTGAAAATTTCAGTTTTTTGTGAAAATATCCACTAAATGAGGGAATAATATGTGTGAGGGTACCACAGGAGAGTTCCAAATGTGTGTGGGTAGAATATATATCCCACGTGGGTAAATTGAAAAAAGTTTTAAAAAATTTTTTTTTGGACTTAGTCATTTTTCCGGCGTTAATCAGACTTTCAGATAGGGGAAATGTCAGTGAGCATACCAATTTCAGTTCCAGAGCGATTCGCCCAATGAGTCCTTGATATTTAGTCGTTTTCAGCCAATTTTCTGGATTTTTGAAAATTTCACTTTTTTGTGAAAATATACACTAAATGAGGGAATAATATGTGTGAGGGTACCACAGGAGAGTTCCAAATGTGTGTGGGTAGAATATATATCCCACGGGGCTAAAATTAAAAAAAAAGTTGAAAAAAAATTTTTTTTGGACTTAGTCATTTTTCCGGCGTTTATCAGACTTTCAGATAGGGCAAATGTCAGTGAGCCTTCCGATTTCAGTTCCAGAGCGATTCGCCCAATAAGTCCTTGATATTTAGTCGTTTTCAGCCAATTTTCTGGATTTTTGAAAATTTCAATTTTTTGTGAAAATATCCACTAAATGAGGGAATAATATGTGTGAGGGTACCCCAGGAGAGTTCCAAATGTGTGTGGGTAAAAATATATATCCCACGGGTGTAAAATTGAAAAAAGTTGAAATTTTGGTTTTTTTGGACTTAGTCATTTTTCCGGCGTTTATCAGACTTTCAGATAAGGGAAATGTCAGTGAGCGTTCTGATTTCAGTTCCAGAGCGATTCGCCCACTGAGTCCTTGATATTTAGTTGTTTTCAGCCAATTTTCTGGATTTTTGAAAATTTCACTTTTTTGTGAAAATATCCACTAAATGAGGGAATAATATGTGTGAGGGTACCCCAGGAGAGTTCCAAATGTGTGTAGGTAGAATATATATCCCACGGGGGTAAAATTGAAAAAAGTTGAAAATAATTTCTTTTTGGACTTAGTCATTTTTCCAGCGTTTATCAGACTTTCAGATTGGGGAAATGTCAGTGAGGGTTCGGATTTCAGTTCCAGAGGGATTCGCCCAATAAGTCCTTGATATTTAGTCGTTTTCAGCCAATTTTCTGGATTTTTGAAAATTTCACTTTTTTGTGAAAATATCCACTAAATGAGGGAATAATATGTGTGAGGGTACCACAGGAGAGTTCCAAATGTGTGTGGGTAGAATATATATCCCACGGGGCTAAAATTAAAAAAAAAGTTGAAAAAAAATTTCTTTTGGACTTAGTCATTTTTCCGGCGTTTATCAGACTTTCAGATAGGGCAAATGTCAGTGAGCATTCCGATTTCAGTTCCAGAGCTATTCGCCCAATGAGTCCTTGATATTTAGTCGTTTTCAGCCAATTTTCTGGATTTTTGAAAATTTCAATTTTTTGTGAAAATATCCACTAAATGAGGGAATAATATGTGTGAGGGTTCCCCAGGAGAGTTCCAAATGTGTGTAGGTAGAATATATATCCCACGGGGGTAAAATTGAAAAAAGTTGAAAAAATTTTTTTTTTTGGACTTAGTAATTTTTCCGGCGTTTATCAGACTTTCAGATAGGGGAAATGTCAGTGAGGGTACGGATTTCAGTTCCAGAGCGATTCGCCCAATGTGTCCTTGATATTTAGTCGTTTTCAGCCAATATTTTGGATTTTTGAAAATTTCACTTTTTTTTGAAAATATCCACTAAATGAGGGAATAATATGTGTGAGGGTACCCCAGGAGAGTTCCAAATGTGTGTGGGTAGAATATATATCCCACGGGGGTAAAATTGAAAAAAGTTTAAAAAAAAAATTTTTTTGGACTTAGCAATTTTTCCGGCGTTTATCAGACTTTCAGATAGGGCAAATGTCAGTGAGCATTCCGATTTCAGTTCCAGAGCGATACGCCCAATGAGTCCTTGATATTTAGTCGTTTTCAGCCAATTTTCTGGATTTTTGAAAATTTCACTTTTTTGTGAAAATATCCACTAAATGAGGGAATAATATGTGTGAGGGTACCCCTGGAGAGTTCCAAATGTGTGTGGGTAGAATATATATCCCACGGGGGTAAATTGAAAAAAGTTTTTAAAAAATTTTTTTTGGACTTAGTCATTTTACCGGCGTTTATCAGACTTTCAGATAGGGGAAATGTCAGTGAGGGTTCGGATTTCAGTTCCAGAGCGATTCGCCGATTGTGTCCTTGATATTCAGTCATTTTCAGCCAATTTTCTGGATTTTTGAAAATTTCACTTTTTTGTGAAAATATCCACTAAATGCGGGAATAATATGTGTGAGGTTACCCCAGGAGAGTTCCAAATGTGTGTGGGTAGAATATATATCCCACGGGGCTAAAATTGAAAAAAGTTGAACATTTTTTTTTTTTGGACTTAGTCATTTTTCCGGCGTTTATCAGACTTTCAGATAGGGGAAATGTCAGTGAGCGTTCTGATTTCAGTTCGAGAGCGATTCGCCCAATGAGTCCTTGATATTTTGTCTTTTTCAGCCAATTTTCTGGATTTTTGAAAGTTTCACTTTTTTGTGAAAATATCCACTAAATGAGGGAATAATATGTGTGAGGGTACCACAGGAGAGTTCCAAATGTGTGTGGGTAGAAAATATATCCCACGGGGGTAAATTGAAAAAAGTTTTTAAAAAAATTTTTTTGGACTTAGTAATTTTTCCAGCGTTTATCAGACTTTCAGAGAGGGGAAATGTCAGTGAGCGTTCCGATTTCAGTTCCAGAGCGATTCGCCCAATGAGTCCTTGATATTTAGTCGTTTTCAGCCAATTTTCTGAATTTTTGAAAATTTCACTTTTTTGTGAAAATATCCACTAAATGAGGGAATAATATGTGTGAGGGTACCCCAGGAGAGTTCCAAATGTGTGTGGGTAGAATATATATCCCACGGGGGTAAAATTGAAAAAAGTTTAAAAAAAATTTTTTTTTTAACTTAGCAATTTTTCCGGCGTTTATCAGACTTTCAGATAGGGCAAATGTCAGTCAGCATTCCGATTTCAGTTCCAGAGCGATTCGCCCAATGAGTCCTTGATATTTAGTCGTTTTCAGCCAATTTTCTGGATTTTTGAAAATTTCACTTCTTTGTGAAAATATCCACTAAATGAGGGAATAATATGTGTGAGGGTACCCCTGGAGAGTTAAAAATGTGTGTGGGTAGAATATATATCCCACGGGGGTAAATTGAAAAAAGTTTTTAAAAAATTTTTTTTGGACTTAGTCATTTTACCGGCGTTTATCAGACTTTCAGATAGGGGAAATGTCAGTGAGGGTTCGGATTTCAGTTCCAGAGCGATTCGCCCATTGTGTCCTTGATATTCAGTCATTTTCAGCCAATTTTCTGGATTTTTGAAAATTTCACTTTTTTGTGAAAATATCCACTAAATGCGGGAATAATATGTGTGAGGTTACCCCAGGAGAGTTCCAAATGTGTGTGGGTAGAATATATATCCCACGGGGCTAAAATTGAAAAAAGTTGAACATTTTTTTTTTTTGGACTTAGTCATTTTTCCGGCGTTTATCAGACTTTCAGATAGGGGAAATGTCAGTGAGCGTTCTGATTTCAGTTCGAGAGCGATTCGCCCAATGAGTCCTTGATATTTTGTCTTTTTCAGCCAATTTTCTGGATTTTTGAAAGTTTCACTTTTTTGTGAAAATATCCACTAAATGAGGGAATAATATGTGTGAGGGTACCACAGGAGAGTTCCAAATGTGTGTGGGTAGAAAATATATCCCACGGGGGTAAATTGAAAAAAGTTTTTAAAAAAATTTTTTTGGACTTAGTAATTTTTCCAGCGTTTATCAGACTTTCAGAGAGGGGAAATGTCAGTGAGCATTCCGATTTCAGTTCCAGAGCGATTCGCCCAATGAGTCCTTGATATTTAGTCGTTTTCAGCCAATTTTCTGAATTTTTGAAAATTTCACTTTTTTGTGAAAATATCCACTAAATGAGGGAATAATATGTGTGAGGGTACCCCAGGAGAGTTCCAAATGTGTGTGGGTAGAATATATATCCCACGGGGGTAAATTGAAAAAAGTTTTAAAAAAATTTTTTTTGGACTTAGTCATTTTACCGGCGTTTATCAGACTTTCAGATAGGGGAAATGTCAGTGAGCATACCAATTTCAGTTCCAGAGCAATTCGCCCAATGAGTCCTTGATATTTAGTCGTTTTCAGCCAATTTTCTGGATTTTTGAAAGTTTCACTTTTTTGTCAAAATATCCACTAAATGAGGGAATAATATGTGTGAGGTACCCCAGGAGAATTCCAAATGTGTGTAGGTAGAATATATATCCCACAAGGGTAAAATTTAAAAAAGTTGAAAAAATTTTTTTTTTGGACTTATTCATTTTTCCGGCGTTTATCAGACTTTCAGATAGGGGAAATGTCAGTGAGGGTTCGGATTTCAGTTCCAGAGCGATTCGCCCAATGAGTCTTTGATATTTAGTTGTTTTCAGCCAATATTTTGGATTTTTGAAAATTTCACTTTTTTGTGAAAATATCCACTAAATGAGGGAATAATATGTGTGAGGGCACCCCAGGAGAGTTCCAAATGTGTGCGGGTAGAATATATATCCCACGGGGGTAAAGTTGAAAAAAGTTGAAAAACATTTTTTTTTGGACTTAGTCATTTTTCCGGCGTTAATCAGACTTTCAGATAGGGGAAATGTCAGTGAGCGTTCCGATTTCAATTCCAGAGCAATTCGCTCAATGAGTCCTTGATATTTAGTCGTTTTCAGCCAATTTTCTGGATTTTTGAAAATTTCACTTTTTTATGAAAATATCCACTAAATGAGGAAATAATATGTGTGAGGGTACCACAGGAGAGTTCCAAATGTCTGTGGGTATAATATACAGTACAGATCAAAAGTTTGGACACACCTTCTCATTTAAAGATTTTTCTGTATTTTCATGACTATGAAAATTGTACATTCACACTGAAGGCATCAAAACTATGAATTAACACACGTGGAATTATATACTTAACAAAAAAGTGTGAAACTACTGAAAATATGTCTTATATTCTAGGTTCTTCAAAGTAACCACCTTTTGCTTTGATGACTGGTTTGCACACTCTTGGCATTCTCTTGATGAGCTTCAAGAGGTAGTCACTGGAAATGGTCTTCCAACAATCTTGAAGGAGTTCCCAGAGATGCTTAGTAGTGTTGAGCCACCCCCGTAGTGTTCGAGTTCGGTTCGGTTCGTCGAACACCCGTGTGTTCGCCGAACTGTTCGTCGAACTGTTCGTCGAACACCTTCGAACACCGTTAAAACCAATGGCAGGCAAACAAAAACACATAGAAACACATAGAAAACACCTTCAAAGGTGTCCAAAAGCTGACAAACTGCTCAGAAGACATAACTAACACATGGAAAAGTGACAAGTACATATAGTCATGCGAAAATAAAAGAGGTGGAGGAGTAAAAGGAGGGGGAGACACAGATATAGGCATGTCATGCCCTTCTAAAATCCAAAAAGTGAGAAGCCGACACAGCCAGTCCGCTCCTGCCCGTGCCACCTCCGTGTCGCCGGGTTTGTGCCAGAGCCGCGGTGAACCCTGACGGCCAGCCCCCCTCTCCCAATACTGGTGCCTGTCCGCTGGTGGGTCGAGCGAGCCCCCCTGTGGTGGAGGCAGCTCTAAGCTTTTTAATTTAAATTGTCTCTCTAATTTGAATGAATACACTTTAAATCTATTTACAAGGATCTATTGGAGGGCAAGTCTCATGCCAGCAGCCGCGGTAATTCCAGCTCCAGTAGCGTCCACTAAAGCTGCTGCAGTTAAAAAGCTTTTATAAGGATCGAGCTCGGCTGTCCACCGCAAGGCATCCTACTGCCAGTCCCAGCCCCTATGCCTTGGGGTGCCTCCTGATGCTCTTCACTAAGTATCCCATGGTCCCGAAGCATTTCCTTTGAAAAAATTAAGTGTCTAAACTACAGGTGGTGTAGCTTGCTTAACAGCTGGGATAATCCGCTGACTAGCAGACACTGCTACTAGGCACAAAGTATTTCCTGGGCTAGATGCAGTTAAAAATTTGTAATTAGATACTCTCGTTGAATGCTGAGAAAGCATTCCATAGAGTCTCCTGGCACGCCATATATGATTCTCTTAAAAAGCTTGGGGTAGGGGTCTAGGGGACCCTTTATAGCCAAAATCACGGCCCTGTATCGCAATACGTCACCTAGGCTGAAGATAAATGGAACTGTAGCACCCTGAGGGCTCGGTTGCTACAGACGTATTGCACCTCACCCAGAGGTGTGATATCTCACTCTCAGGTAAGGATGGAGTGTGGATCAGGACCCGACACCTGCATGCATTACACCACATTGCCGTAGGGCAGGGCGACCAATATGCCCCTGAGATGGGCACGACAGTCCCTGTCCCTGGCTGGAGTGGGGGGAGGGAACACTGAGGAAGGGGAACCCTGTAGTGCAGGAGCAGGGAGGAAGCAGTTCCTGGGTGCATTGAGAAGGGAGTATAAAAGGTGGGCACCATCTTAGTTCAGTGCAGAGAAGTCTGAGCAGAAGTGGCAGGGAGCAGGGGCTCTGCATGAGCTCTGCTCCGGAGGCGGGCCTAGTAACAGAGGCCCAGGCCTGGAAGAGGGAGAAGGAAGGAAGAGGAGCGGAGAAGGCTCCAGGAACGAGGAATGAAGGGATCCCAGGGGTGCGGACGGGCGAGTCGCCACCGCACGCCCGAATCCACCTGCGTGGAGGGGTCAGGCCAAAGGGGGAGACCGGTCCACGAACTAGTGGAGGCAGGAAACGACCCTCAGCTAGAAACCGGAGGCTCTGACATTTTATGTGGCGCAGCCCCTCGCTACACCCGCTAGGAAGGCACCACATAGGGTCAGGGAAACTGGCGCCAAGTTTACCAAGAGGAGGCCCGAGGCAGCCGGACAGAAGTGTTGGTAAGAAAGGCCAGACAAAGGACACACAAAGGGGGTCCTGTGAAGTGCTCCAAAGTTATCTGGGATTTGTCTGAGCCCCTCACCTGGTGAGCACAGTACGACGTGGGCAGCCGTTACCTGCAGACGTGGTCTGGATAATAAGAACTGTGAGTAAAGGCCCTGGACTGCATCACTGACTCCGTGTCGTTACTGCTGCTGCCCTGCACCATCACCCCCATCCTCCGCATACACTGCCCTGAGGCTATACTCCTCCCGTGGGGAGTTATGCTACGCTCTGATGCACCCACAACACCAGCCTCAGCGGTCTGCCCTGTAGCGGCGGTTCACTCTGACCGCAATCCACGGGTGGCGTAGTCGGACATTTAAACATCAAAACCACATAAATAGTTACATAGTTAGTAAAGCCGAATAAAGACTTGCGTCCATCAAGTTCGACCTGTTAGTTCTGTAATTGCTAAAGTTGAACCAGAGGAGGGCAAAAACCCCAAATGATTTAGCCAATCTTCACCTGAGGAAAAATTCCCTCCCGACTCTGAAACCAGCAGTCAGAATAAATCCCTGTATCAACCTACTATTTTATTCTATTTTTAAGTATATGCAGAAATCTGCCTGGTATCTAGAAAAGCATCCAGTCCCCGCTTGAACTGGTTTAGTGAATCCGATATTACCGTCTCCTCACTCAGTGAATTCCATATTCTCACTGCTCTTACCGTAAAGAACCCCTTCCTATGCTGGTGCTGAAACCTTTTCTCTTCCAGTCTTAGTGAATGTCCTCTTGTTACCGTAATATCCGCCACTGGTTTGACCGCCCTGAGCCACGGAACCGGGTCGCCGACACGAAGACTACAACCACCAGCATCCACCAAAAAGGGTCCGGCTCCGGGTGTCCCAAGGCCCAGGGGGTGCGTCAGAACATTTTCATCACCTTTCACAATCACCAATGGGACAAGGCAGGGATGTCCTCTGTCCCCTCTCTTATACATCCTAGTGACGGAGCACCTGCTCTCATCAATTCGCCATAACCCCAATATTAGGTGGATTGAGGTGGGAGGCACCGAGTACAAGTGCTCTCTATTTGCTGATGATGTCCTAGTATATATCACTCAATCACATATATCCATCCCTGCTGTTATGGCTGAAATAGATCACTTTGTTACATGGTAAAATTTTAAAATCAATGCAGCGAAGTCTGAGGCCCTCGATGTCTCCCTCCCCAAATCCATATAGGATTCCATCCAGTCCAACTTTCCCTTTGCCTGTCCCTCACAGGGTATCAAATACTTAGGAATTCCTATTCATAGAGACCTCTCCCATCTATGTTATCTTAATTTTGGGCCCTTTATTGAACAATTCCATACAGACCACGGTTGGCAAGTTAGAACTGTAAGATTCACTACGTGAACCACTGGTGTTTTGTGGAAAAGCACATGTACACTGCGTTCCAAATTATTATGCAAAAAGTGTTTAGGAGTGATAAGGGAAGAATTTGTTTGTTTGTCAGTTAAACTCATTAATGGTGATGTGTGTCAGGGCTCTTTATATCACTGTAAGCAATTGCAGACACCTGTGCTAATTAGTTTGGCAGGTGTGTCCAATGAAAGGCAAGACTACTTAAGAAGGCTCTCTCACATTATTAAGCAGCCTACATTTTCTGCCAAAATGGGAAAGAAAAAGGATGTGTCGGCTGCTGAGAAGCAACAAATTGTGGAGTGTTTAGGTCAAGGCATGACTACAATCAACATTGTGCGATGATCAGGATGAAGTGTCTTGGCAATCAAGAAGTATGTAGCTGATTCACAGTACACACGTGTGCGTGCTGATAAGGGCAAATTGAGGACTCTTTCCTACAGGCAATTATGTCAGGTTAAAAGAGCAGTGGCAAAAAAGCCTTGTCATAGCAGCAGACAAGTTTTTGAAGCTGCTGGTGCCTCCAACGTCCCCCGAACAACAAGATGCAGGGTCCTTCAGAGGTTTGCAGCTGTGCATACGCCATCCTGTCGACCTCCTCTATCCACTTCACACAAGCAGAAACGGCTCCAGTGGGCTAAACATTACATGAAGACTGATTTCAAAACTGTTTTGTTCACGGATGAGTGCCGTGCAGCGCTCGATGGTCCAGATGGATGGAGTGGAGGATGGCTGGTTGATGGACACCCCACGCAAACACGGCTACAGCGCCAACAAGGAGGAGGTGGAGTAATGTTTTGGGCTGGAATCATGGGGAGAGAGATTGTCGGCCCCTTTAGGATCCCTGAAGGCGCTAAAGATGAACTCCATAATGTATGTGGATTTTCTCAAACAGCACTTCCTGCCATGGTTCAAGAAGAAGAACCGTGTATTTCACAGCAAGATCATTTTTCTGCATGATAATGCACCATCTCATGCTGCACATAAAACATCTGCATCTCTGGCTGATATGGGCATAAAAGGGGACAAACTTATGGTGTGACCCCCATGCTCCCCTGACCTCTACCCCATTCAGAACCTTTGGAGCATCATTAAAAGGAGTGTCTATGATGGCGGGAGGCAGTTCACATCTAAGCAACAGCTCTGGGAGGGTATTCTGTCCTCATGCAAAACAATTGAAACAGAAACCATCCAAAACCTGACAAATTCAATGGACGAGAGAGTTCAGAAGCTCCTTTCGAACAAGGGGTCTTATGTGAAAATGTAACATCACCTAGAATAAAGTTTTGAGTTGAAAACTGTTTGATTTCAGTTTCTAACAACCTGCTAATGCTTATAATTTCAAAAATGACCATTTTTTTGGTCTTTATTAAAATGAAAAGGTTGATCGAAAAGTTTGGGGGATCTAAGAGTGTGGCAACCCAGTAGTCATGATTACTTCGAATTCTGACAATATGAGGGTCATGCTGCAGGTAGTGCAGCAAGAAGGCACTTATCTGTCTTGCGCATCTCGGAGCCCCAAAATTATTTTCCGGGCTAGATGCAGCTAAAAATTATTTTTAATTTTAAATCTGGTGGAGCTTATTATAGATGGCCTAATAGGATCAGTGCTGCACACTGCTACAAAGCCCAAATTATTTTCCAGTCAAGATACAGATAAACATGATTAGTAATTTGAAAGCTTAAAACGGTTGGTAGGGTGATTTTAACCAATCATCAAGCTTTTACTCTCCCCAGGATGACACAGGGGTAGAAAAGTCGTTTCGGATCCATGATTTGTTCATCTTTATGAACGTGAGTCTGTCTACATTATCAGTGGAGAGCCGCGTGCGCTTATCTGTCAGCACACCACCAGCAGCGCTGAACACACGTTCAGACAGAACGCTGGCTGCGGGGCATGACAAGATCTCCAAGGCGTAAGTGGCTAGCTCCGGCCATTTATCCAGATTGGAAGCCCAAAAAGAGCAAGGGTCCAGTGACACAGTCGTGGCTTCAATGTTTACTTGGAGATACTCCTGTACCATCGTCTCTAGGCGTTGACTATGCGTCAGACTTCTTGTCTCCTGTGGCCTTGCAAAGGATGGGCTAAAAAAGTGGTGAAATGATTCCGCAAAATTGATGTTACCAGCAGATACTGTGGTTCTGTTACGGTTTGAGTGCTGAACACTTGACGGTCCCACGGTTGGCAAGTTGGAACTGTGAGATTCACTACGTGCACCACTGGTATTTTGTGGAAAAGCACATGTAAGATTCTGCAACAGTCTCTGCTGATACTCCTGCATGCGTGCATCCCTTTCTATGGCAGGAATAATTTCTGCAAATTTACTTTTGTACCGGGGATCTAACAGTGTGGCAACCCAGTAGTCAGGATTATTTCTAATTCTCACAATTCGAGGGTCATGTTGCAGGTAGTGCAGCAAGAAGGCACTCATGTGTGTTGCGCATCCAGGAGCACCAAGTCCCTGTTGTGTTGGTGGCGAGGAAACAATCATGCTTCCTTCCTCTGTCCTCTCCCCCCAACCTCGCACAACAGAAATGTGATCAAGGTCTCCCTCATCTGATGAGTCTTCCATCAGTTCGTCCTCCACTTCTTCCTGGGCTCCTGCACCTTCCTCACTAGTTTGGCTGCTACCATGCGCCCTGGTAAAACCATCTCCCCCACCCTCACATGCCTGCCGCCTTGGTGCTGCCGACCTTCTGGACCTTGCAGATGTTAGCCCTTCCGCATACAACTCCTCCTCCTCTACTTCCTCCACCTCCTCTTGTGCCACCACCTGACTCCGAATTCTGTTTAACATGTGCTCCAGCATGTAAATCACCGGAATAGTCATGCTGATAATGGCATCGTCAGCACTAAACATCTTTGTCGCCATTTCAAAACTGTGCAGAAGGGTGCATAGGTCCCTGATCTGAGACCACTCCTCCAGCGTGATTTGCCCCACCTCTGAATCTCGTTGGCCCAGGCTATACATCAGAACGTATTGCACCAGGGCTTGTCGGTGCTGCCACAGTCGCTGCAACATGTGCAGAGTTGAATTCCACCGGGTAGGCACATCGCATTGTAGCCGGTGAAGTGGCAGGCCCAACGACTTCTGTAGAGATGTAAGTCGCTGAGCTGCGGGATGCGAACAGCGGAAGTGAGCACACAGCGACCGTGCCCTCTGCAGAAGGCCATCTAGTCTGGGATAGTGGGCTAAAAATTGCTGGACAACCAGGTTCAACACGTGAGCCATACAAGGCACGTGTGTGACATTGCCCCGGCGAAGGGCCGCACCCAGGTTTGCAGCATTGTCGCACACGGCCTTCCCTGGTTTCAGGTCCAGTGGAGACAACCATTCATGAAATTGGTTCTCCAGAGCTGACCACAACTGCTCAGCTGTGTGACTCACATTTCCCAGACATTTCAATGTAAAAACCGCCTGATGACGTTGAGCCCTACTGCCAGCATAGTAAGGAGGTGTGCAGGATCCCTTCTGGGCAGTTAGAAAGCTTGTGGCATGACCAGACAGGCTTTGGGTGCAGGTGGAAGACCGAGAGGAGGTTGAGGAGGCAGAAGCAGTGGAGGAACTTTGACATAAAGAGGATTGACGCACAACTCGTGGGGACGGCAAGACCTGGACAGCAGCCCCTTGTCCTGCTGTCACCATAGTTACCCAGTGCCCAGTCAGCGACATGTAACGCCCCTGTCCATGCCTACTCGTCCAAGTGTCTGTGGTGAAATGCACCCTGTCACACACAGAGTTTCTCAAAGAAGCGGTGATGTTGTGTGCGACATGCTGGTGGAGCGCAGGCACACCTTTCTTTGAGAAGTAGTGCCGACTGGGCATCTGGTACTGGGGCACTGCGACGGACATAAGGTCTCGAAAATCCTCTGTGTCCACCAGGCGGAAAGGCAGCATTTCTGTAGCCAAGAGCTTGCAGATGGTGAAATTCAACCTCTTAGCTTTCTCATGGCTAGGAGGAAATGGTCTTTTACTTGTCCACATCTGAGGGACTGAGGGCTGGCTATTGTGCTTAGACGGGGTTGATAAGGGTGTCCCTGGCAAACTGCCGGTCTGTGAGGAAGATGCACGCGGACATGTTAGGTTGCCTTGATCCAAAGGTGGTGCTATCGATGTCGGACAGCGCTCAACAACAGCTGGTGTTACCACCTCCAAAGAAAATGATGACCTGCCAATCACGCTGGCTGTTGCGGGTAAAGAGGTGGCAGGTCTGCGCCCCAAAACAGGTGTGACTGCTGTCCCTCCAGTCACAGAGGATGAAGAGGCCGCGGATGCACAAGATATGGCAGACGGTGGTTGGCCCGGCCGGCTAGGCCGCATTGTAGCACACTGAGCTTCCCACTGCAACTTATGCTTCATGTCCATGTGCCGGTTCATGCATGAAGTACTCAAACTATGTATTTTTTGGCCTCTACTTAGCTTTTGCTGACAAATGTTACAGATAACACGAGTTGGGTCATCTTTATCGAAATGAAAAAATGCCCAGGCTATGCAAGGCTTAGCACCCATGCGACCTGAAGAGCCACCACGACTTGTGGTGAGAGGCAGAGTTGTGTTTGAGGATGCAGTTGTTGACGTGCTTCCAGTACTACGTCTCTGTCCAGGAAGGCGCAACCTGACCTCGTCGTCACTAGCATCTTCCTCCACCTCCTCTGCTGACCTCATCTCTTGGCTGACTGTGGGTTGACAGTAAGTGGGATCTCCAACCTCATCATCATCACCCTGTGTGTTATCACACCCGTCGTCCTCAGAGCCAACCTGTTCCTGCCCTGACAAAAAACTAAAGTTGTCGCTCCAATCAGGTATTTGAGTCTTATCATCGTCTTCCTCATTGTCTCCACCAACAGGAGTTACAGTTTGGGAATGAGGGTCTACATTATGGTCAGAACCTTCTGCGTCTGGTCCTGGATCCGACTCATAAAGATTCTGGGCATCAGTGCAGATCATTTCCTCGTCTGGATTCACAGAAGCGCTGGAGTCGACCTCTGATTCCCAGGCTATAGTATGAGTAAACAGCTCTGCAGACTCAACCATCTGTTCTACCTCATACTCAGACGGGCAGCTGGAGATTTGGGAGCTGTGAGGAAGCAAGTGCGATTTGGGTGACACCTTTGAGGACTGGAGTATTTGTGATGTTGAAGTTGATGTGGAGGAGAGCCCACTTAAAGGAGCACTTGATATCCGTTGAAGCACCTGCTGTTTTTGTGCCTCATCTGGAATTTGTAGCGATTGGCGTGGCCGTAAGAAAGGGATCTTATCACATTGTCCGCTAAAAGAAGTAGACATTTTAGTTTGGCTGGAAGATGGTCTTTCTTCTGCAGATGTTACTGTTGATTTAACACCTACCCCACGGACACAACCTTTTTTCCCCTTCCCAACACGCCTATTCCCCTTTCCACCAGCAGCAGGCCTTTTTCCACTCATTTTGGTGGTTAACTAATTCACAACTCTGGAGTTGTTTGCACAAAAAAACAATGGATGGTAACCGAGCACAGCTGAGTGGCCAAACTGTGGTATTAGGCCAAAACTATTGGCTGGGTTAGATGCAGAAAAAAATTATATTCAATTTGCAACCTGATGGAGGTCAGTATAGATGGACTAATACAACAAGTCCCACACACAGCTAGAAGCCCAATATTTTTTCAGAGGTAGATGCAGAAAAAAATATATTCAGTTTGCAACCTGATGGAGGTCAGTATAGATGGACTAATACAACAAGTCCCACACACAGCTAGAAGCCCAAATATTTTTTCAGAGGTTCTGTAGATGCAGATAAAAATTAGTTTTAATTTGCAACCTGATGGAGGTCAGTATAGATGGACTAATAGAGAAAGTCCGACACACTGCTAGAAGGCCAAATATTTTTTCAGAGCTAGATGCAGAAAAAAATTAGATTCAGTTTGCAACCTGATGGAGGTCAGTATAGATGGACTAACAGAGAAAGTCCCACACACTGCTAGAAGGCCAAATATTTTTTCAGAGCTAGATGCATACAAAAAATTATTTTGAATTTGCAACCTGATGGAGGTCAGTATAGGTGGACTAATAGAACAAGTCCCACACACTGCTAGAAGGCCAAATATTTTTTCAGAGCTAGATGCAGAAAAAAATTATATTCAGTTTGCAACCTGATGGAGGTCTGTATAGATGGATTAATAGAACAAGACCCACACACAGCTAGAAGCCCAATATTTTTTCAGAGGTAGATGCAGAAAAAAATATATTCCGTTTGCAACCTGATGGAGGTCAGTATAGATGGACTAATACAACAAGTCCCACACACAGCTAGAAGCCCAAATATTTTTTCAGAGGTACTGTAGATGCAGATAAAAATTAGTTTTAATTTGCAACCTGATGGAGGTCAGTATAGATGGACTAATAGAGAAAGTCCGACACACTGCTAGAAGGCCAAATATTTTTTCAGAGCTAGATGCAGAAAAAAATTAGATTCAGTTTGCAACCTGATGGAGGTCAGTATAGATGGACTAACAGAGAAAGTCCCACACACTGCTAGAAGGCCAAATATTTTTTCAGAGCTAGATGCATACAAAAAATTATTTTGAATTTGCAACCTGATGGAGGTCAGTATAGGTGGACTAATAGAACAAGTCCCACACACTGCTAGAAGGCCAAATATTTTTTCAGAGCTAGATGCAGAAAAAAATTATATTCAGTTTGCAACCTGCTGGAGGTCTGTATAGATGGATTAATAGAACAAGACCCACACACAGCTAGAAGCCCAATATTTTTTCAGAGGTAGATGCAGAAAAAAATATATTCAGTTTGCAACCTGATGGAGGTCAGTATAGATGGACTAATACAACAAGTCCCACACACAGCTAGAAGCCCAAATATTTTTTCAGAGGTACTGTAGATGCAGATAAAAATTATTTTGAATTTGCAACCTGATGGAGGTCAGTATAGATGGACTAATAGAGAAAGTCCGACACACTGCTAGAAGGCCAAATATTTTTTCAGAGCTAGATGCAGAAAAAAATTATATTCAGTTTGCAACCTGATGGAGGTCAGTATAGATGGACTAATAGAATGATGCTATGCCCAAAAGATTTTACTTCACTAGGTGCAGTAAAAAAATTGGTATTCTATACACAGGTGGTATATCTTGCAACACAGATAGGCTACTCCACTGACTAACACACTCTGCAATAGGCCAAAAAGGATTAGCTTTGCTAGATTCAGCCAAATGCTGTGAAAAAAACTTGCACAGCACTGGCACAGACCTGCCTGGCAAAAACTGATAGGAACTGATGTAACCTAGTCCTGAAAAGGACTCCAATTACAATTAGTCTTTACTCCCACAACCTATCTATTTAAGAGCACAGACCTGCCTGATAAAAGTCGTAGGAAATGCTGTAACCTAGTCCTTAAAAGGACTGCAATCACAACTATTCCCTACTCCCAAGCTATCTGTATATTTGTGCGAAAATTGGCTTGAAATTAACAAGGTATAGCGCACACAGCAACAGCGGTGCCGTCTAACACGCAGCTGCAGCAGTGAGAAAATGGTGGCGACGGGGAAAATGGCTTGGTCTTATAGGGCAAGGACATGTGACATACACTGCCAATGACACATGCCCTTGCTTGTGTGAAAAAAAGCACTTCGCTCCGTGTGTGCGCTGCTGATAGGCTGACAGATTGCACCTCCCCACTGTAAATGCGGGAAAGAGAAAAAAAAAATGGAGATCTTCATTGTTCCTGCAGAGATCCATCCCCTGCCCCTCCCCCCACCCCGCTGTACACTCAAACTGCGTATTAACATTAATTTTCATCATTACTGAGAAAAAATCCAGTTATGATTTTGGTGCACGAACAGTTATCGAACATAACCTCGAACAGCCGAATTTTTCTCAAATTGTTCGTGTTCGCCGAACGGCTCGAACACCGCCCAAAACAGCTCGAATTTGAGATTGGCGAACAGTTCGAGTAGAACAACGCTCATCTCTAATGCTTAGCACTTGTTGGCCCTTTTGCCTTCACTCTGCGGTCCAGCTCACCCCAAACCATCTCAATTGGGTTCAGGTCTGGTGACTGTGGAGGCCAGGTCATCTGGCGTAGCACCCCATCACTCTCCTTCTTGGTCAAATAGCCCTTACACAGCCTGGAGGTGTGTTTGGGGTTATTGTCCTGTTGAAATATAAGTGATGGTACAACTAAACGCAAACCGGAAGGAATAGCATGCCGCTGCAAGATGCTGTGGTAGCCATGCTGGTTCAGTATGCCTTCAATTTTGAATAAATCCCCAACAGTGTCACCAGCAAAGCACCCCCACACCATCACACCTCCTCCTCCATGTTTCACGGTGGGAACCAGGCATGTAGAGTCCATCCGTTCACCTTTTCTGTGTCGCACAAAGACACGGTGGTTGGAACAAAAGATCTCAAATTTGGACTCATCAGACCAAAGCACAGATTTCCACTGGTCTAATGTCCATTTCTTGTGTTCTTTAGCCCAAACAAGTCTCTTCTGCTTGTTGCCTGTCCTTAGCAGTGCTTTCCTAGCAGCTATTTTACCATGAAGGCCTGCTGCACAAAGTCTCCTCTTAACAGTTGTTGTAGAGATGTGTCTGCTGCTAGAACTCTGTGTGGCATTGACCTAGTCTCTAATCTGAGCTGCTGTTAACCTGCAATTTCTGAGGCTGGTGACTTTGATAAACTTATCCTCAGAAGCAGAGGTGACTCTTGGTCTTCCTTTCCTGGGGCGGTCCTCATGTGATCCAGTTTCTTTGTAGCGCTTGATGGTTTTTGCAACTGCACTTGGGGACACTTTCAAAGTTTTCCCAATTTTTCGCACTGACTGACCTTCATTTCTTAAAGTAATGATGGCCACTTGTTTTTCTTTACTTAGCTGCTTTTTTCTTACCATAATACAAATTCTAACAGTCTATTCAGTAGGACTATCAGCTGTGTATCCACATGACTTCTGCACAACACAACTGATGGTCCCAACCCCATTTATAAGGCAAGAAATCCCACTTATTAAACCTGACAGGGCACACCTGTGAAGTGAAAACCATTTCTGATGACTACCTCTTGAAGCTCATCAAGAGAATGCCAAGAGTGTGCAAAGCAGTCATCAAAGCAAAAGGTGGCTACTTTGAAGAACCTAGAATATAAGACATATTTTCAGTAGTTTCACACTTTTTTGTTAAGTATATAATTCCACATGTGTTAATTCATAGTTTTGATGCCTTCAGTGTTAATGTACAATTTTCATAGTCATGAAAATACAGAAAAATCTTTAAATGAGAAGGTGTGTCCAAACTTTTGGTCTGTACTGTATATCCCACGGGGGTAAATTGAAAAAAGTTTTTAAAAAAATTTTTTTGGACTTAGTCATTTTTCCGGCGTTTATCAGACTTTCAGAGAGGGGAAATGTCAGTGAGCATTCCGATTTCAGTTCCAGAGCGATTCGCCCAATGAGTCCTTGATATTTAGTCGTTTTCAGCCAATTTTTTGGATTTTTGAAAATTTCACTTTTTTGTGAAAATATCCACTAAATGAGGGAATAATATGTGTGAGGGTACCACAGGAGAGTTCCAAATGTGTGTGGGTAGAAAATATATCCCACGGGGCTAAAATTGAAAAAAGTTTAAATAAATTTTTTTTGGACTTAGTCATTTTTCCGGGTTTATCAGACTTTCAGATAGGGCAAATGTCAGTGAGCGTTCTGATTTCAGTTCCAGAGCGATTCGCCCAATGAGTCCTTGATATTTATTCGTTTTCAGCCAATTTTCTGGATTTTTGAAAATGTCACTTTTTTGTGAAAATATCCACTAAATGAGGGAATAATATGTGTGAGGTTGCCCCAGGAGAGTTCCAAATATGTGTAGGTAGAATATATATCCCACGGGGGTAAGATTGAAAAAAGTTTAAAAAAATTTTTTTTGGGACTTAGTCATTTTTCCGGCGTTTATCAGACTTTCAGATAGAGAAAATGTCAGTGAGCATTCCGATTTCAGTTCCAGAGCGATTCGCCCAATGAGTCCTTGATATTCAGTCGTTTTCAGCCAATTTTTTGGATTTTTGAAAATTTCACTTTTTTGTGAAAATATCCACTAAATGAGGGAATAATATGTGTGAGGGTACCCAAGGAGAGTTCCAAATGTGTGTGGGTAGAATATATATCCCACGGGGTTAAATTGAAAAAAGTTTAAAAAAATTTTTTTTTGGACTTAGTCATTTTACCGGCGTTTATCAGACTTTCAGATATGGGAAATGTCAGTGAGCATACAAATTTCAGTTCCAGAGCGATTCGCCCAATGAGTCCTTGATATTTAGTCGTTTTCAACCAATTTTCTGGATTTTTGAAAATTTCACTTTTTTATGAAAATATCCACTAAATGAGGGAATAATATGTGTGAGGTTACCCCAGGAGAGTTCCAAATGTGTGTGGGTAGAATATATATCCCACGGGGGTAAAATTGAAAAAAGTTGAAAATTTTTTTTTTTTGGACTTAGTCATTTTTCCGGCGTTTATCAGACTTTCAGATAGGGAAAATGTCAGTGAGCATTCCGATTTCAGTTCCAGAGCGATTCGCCCAATGAGTCCTTGATATTTAGTCGTTTTCAGCCAATTTTCTGGATTTTTGAAAATTTCACTTTTTTGTGAAAATATCCACTAAATGAGGGAATAATATGTGTGAGGGTACCCCAGGAGAGTTCCAAATGTGTGTGGGTAGAATATATATCCCACGGGGGTAAATTGAAAAAAGTTGTAAAAAAATTTTTTTTGGACTTAGTCATTTTACCGGCGTTTATCAGACTTTCAGATAGGGGAAATGTCAGTGAGCATACCAATTTCAGTTCCAGAGCGATTCGCCCAATGAGTCCTTGATATTTAGTCGTTTTCAGCCAATTTTCTAGATTTTTGAAAGTTTCACTTTTTTGTGAAAATATCCACTAAATGAGGGAATAATATGTGTGAGGGTACCACAGGAGAGTTCCAAATGTGTGTGGGTAGAAAATATATCCCACGGGGCTAAAATTGAAAAAAGTTTAAATAAATTTTTTTTGGACTTAGTCATTTTTCCGGGTTTATCAGACTTTCAGATAGGGCAAATGTCAGTGAGCGTTCTGATTTCAGTTCCAGAGCGATTCGCCCAATGAGTCCTTGATATTTATTCGTTTTCAGCCAATTTTCTGGATTTTTGAAAATGTCACTTTTTTGTGAAAATATCCACTGAATGAGGGAATAATATGTGTGAGGTTGCCCCAGGAGAGTTCCAAATATGTGTAGGTAGAATATATATCCCACGGGGGTAAGATTGAAAAAAGTTTAAAAAAATTTTTTTTGGGACTTAGTCATTTTTCCGGCGTTTATCAGACATTCAGATAGGGAAAATGTCAGTGAGGGTTCGGATTTCAGTTCCAGAGCGATTCGCCCAATGTGTCCTTGGTATTTAGTCGTTTTCAGCCAATATTTTGGATTTTTTAATAATTCACTTTTTTGTGAAAATATCCACTAAATGAGGGAATAATATGTGTGAGGGTACCCCAGGAGAGTTCCAAATGTGTGTGGGTAGAATATATATCCCACGGGGGTAAATTGAAAAAAGTTGTAAAAAAATTTTTTTTGGACTTAGTCATTTTACCGGCGTTTATCAGACTTTCAGATAGGGGAAATGTCAGTGAGCATACCAATTTCAGTTCCAGAGCGATTCGCCCAATGAGTCCTTGATATTTAGTCGTTTTCAGCCAATTTTCTAGATTTTTGAAAGTTTCACTTTTTTGTGAAAATATCCACTAAATGAGGGAATAATATGTGTGAGGGTACCACAGGAGAGTTCCAAATGTGTGTGGGTAGAAAATATATCCCACGGGGCTAAAATTGAAAAAAGTTTAAATAAATTTTTTTTGGACTTAGTCATTTTTCCGGGTTTATCAGACTTTCAGATAGGGCAAATGTCAGTGAGCGTTCTGATTTCAGTTCCAGAGCGATTCGCCCAATGAGTCCTTGATATTTATTCGTTTTCAGCCAATTTTCTGGATTTTTGAAAATGTCACTTTTTTGTGAAAATATCCACTGAATGAGGGAATAATATGTGTGAGGTTGCCCCAGGAGAGTTCCAAATATGTGTAGGTAGAATATATATCCCACGGGGGTAAGATTGAAAAAAGTTTAAAAAAATTTTTTTGGGGACTTAGTCATTTTTCCGGCGTTTATCAGACTTTCAGATAGGGAAAATGTCAGTGAGGGTTCGGATTTCAGTTCCAGAGCGATTCGCCCAATGTGTCCTTGGTATTTAGTCGTTTTCAGCCAATATTTTGGATTTTTTAATAATTCACTTTTTTGTGAAAATATCCACTAAATGAGGGAATAATATGTGTGAGGGTACCCCAGGAGAGTTCCAAAGGTGTGTACGTAGAATACATATCCCACGGGGGTAAAATAGAAAAAAGTTGAAAAAATTATTTTTTTGGACTTAGTCATTTTACCGGCGTTTATCAGACTTTCAGATAGGGGAAATGTCAGTGAGCATACCGATTTCAGTTCCAGAGCGATTCGCCCAATGAGTCCTTGATATTTAGTCGTTTTCAGCCAATTTTCTGGATTTTTGAAAGTTTCACTTTTTTGTGAAAATATCCACTAAATGAGGGAATAATATGTGTGAGGGTACCACAGGAGAGTTCCAAATGTGTGTGGGTAGAAAATATATCCCACGGGGCTAAAATTGAAAAAAGTTTAAATAAATTTTTTTTGGACTTAGTCATTTTTCCGGGTTTACCAGACTTTCAGATAGGGCAAATGTCAGTGAGCGTTCTGATTTCAGTTCCAGAGCGATTCGCCCAATGAGTCCTTGATATTTATTCGTTTTCAGCCAATTTTCTGGATTTTTGAAAATGTCACTTTTTTGTGAAAATATCCACTAAATGAGGGAATAATATGTGTGAGGTTGCCCCAGGAGAGTTCCAAATATGTGTAGGTAGAATATATATCCCACGGGGGTAAGATTGAAAAAAGTTTAAAAAAATTTTTTTTGGGACTTAGTCATTTTTCCGGCGTTTATCATACTTTCAGATAGGGAAAATGTCAGTGAGCATTCCCATTTCAGTTCCAGAGCGATTCGCCCAATGAGTCCTTGATATTCAGTCGTTTTCAGCCAATTTTTTGGATTTTTGAAAATTTCACTTTTTTTGTGAAAATATCCACTAAATGAGGGAATAATATGTGTGAGGGTACCCAAGGAGAGTTCCAAATGTGTGTGGGTAGAATATATATCCCACGGGGTTAAATTGAAAAAAGTTTAAAAAAATTTTTTTTTGGACTTAGTCATTTTACCGGCGTTTATCAGACTTTCAGATATGGGAAATGTCAGTGAGCATACAAATTTCAGTTCCAGAGCGATTCGCCCAATGAGTCCTTGATATTTAGTCGTTTTCAGCCAATTTTCTGGATTTTTGAAAATTTCACTTTTTTATGAAAATATCCACTAAATGAGGGAATAATATGTGTGAGGTTACCCCAGGAGAGTTCCAAATGTGTGTGGGTAGAATATATATCCCACGGGGGTAAAATTGAAAAAAGTTGAAAATTTTTTTTTTTTTGGACTTAGTCATTTTTCCGGCGTTTATCAGACTTTCAGATAGGGAAAATGTCAGTGAGCATTCCGATTTCAGTTCCAGAGCGATTCGCCCAATGAGTCCTTGATATTTAGTCGTTTTCAGCCAATTTTCTGGATTTTTGAAAATTTCACTTTTTTGTGAAAATATCCACTAAATGAGGGAATAATATGTGTGAGGGTACCCCAGGAGAGTTCCAAATGTGTGTGGGTAGAATATATATCCCACGGGGGTAAATTGAAAAAAGTTGTAAAAAAATTTTTTTTGGACTTAGTCATTTTACCGGCGTTTATCAGACTTTCAGATAGGGGAAATGTCAGTGAGCATACCAATTTCAGTTCCAGAGCGATTCGCCCAATGAGTCCTTGATATTTAGTCGTTTTCAGCCAATTTTCTAGATTTTTGAAAGTTTCACTTTTTTGTGAAAATATCCACTAAATGAGGGAATAATATGTGTGAGGGTACCACAGGAGAGTTCCAAATGTGTGTGGGTAGAAAATATATCCCACGGGGCTAAAATTGAAAAAAGTTTAAATAAATTTTTTTTGGACTTAGTCATTTTTCCGGGTTTATCAGACTTTCAGATAGGGCAAATGTCAGTGAGCGTTCTGATTTCAGTTCCAGAGCGATTCGCCCAATGAGTCCTTGATATTTATTCGTTTTCAGCCAATTTTCTGGATTTTAGAAAATGTCACTTTTTTGTGAAAATATCCACTGAATGAGGGAATAATATGTGTGAGGTTGCCCCAGGAGAGTTCCAAATATGTGTAGGTAGAATATATATCCCACGGGGGTAAGATTGAAAAAAGTTTAAAAAAATTTTTTTTGGGACTTAGTCATTTTTCCGGCGTTTATCAGACATTCAGATAGGGAAAATGTCAGTGAGGGTTCGGATTTCAGTTCCAGAGCGATTCGCCCAATGTGTCCTTGGTATTTAGTCGTTTTCAGCCAATATTTTGGATTTTTTAATAATTCACTTTTTTGTGAAAATATCCACTAAATGAGGGAATAATATGTGTGAGGGTACCCCAGGAGAGTTCCAAAGGTGTGTACGTAGAATACATATCCCACGGGGGTAAAATAGAAAAAAGTTGAAAAAATTATTTTTTTGGACTTAGTCATTTTTTCGGCGTTTATCAGACTTTCACATAAGGGAAATGTCAGTGAGTGTTCTGATTTCAGTTCCAGAGCGATTCGACCTATGAGTCCATGATATTTAGTCGTTTTCAGCCAATTTTCTGGATTTTTGAAAATTTCACTTTTTTGTGAAAATATCCACTAAATGAGGGAATAATATGTGTGAGGGTACCCCAGGAGAGTTCCAAATGTGTGTGGGTAGAATATATATCCCACGGGGGTAAATTGAAAAAAGTTTTAAAAAAATTTTTTTTGGACTTAGTCATTTTACCGGCGTTTATCAGACTTTCAGATAGGGGAAATGTCAGTGAGCATACCAATTTCAGTTCCAGAGCGATTCGCCCAATGAGTCCTTGATATTTAGTCGTTTTCAGCCAATTTTCTGGATTTTTGAAAGTTTCACTTTTTTGTGAAAATATCCACTAAATGAGGGAATAATACGTGTGAGGGTACCACAGGAGAGTTCCAAATGTGTGTGGGTAGAATTTATATCCCACAAGGGTAAAATTGAAAAAAAAATTTTTTTGGACTTATTCATTTTTCCGGCGTTTATCAGACTTTCAGATAGGGGAAATGTCAGTGAGGGTTCGGATTTCAGTTCCAGAGCGATTCGCCCAATGAGTCTTTTATATTTAGTCTTTTTCAGCCAATATTTTGGATTTTTGAAAATTTCACTTTTTTGTGAAAATATCCACTAAATGAGGGAATATTATGTGTGAGGGTACCCAAGGAGAGTTCCAAATGTGTGTGGGTAGAATATATATCCCACGGGGGTAAATTGAAAAAAGTTTTAAAAAATTTTTTTTGGGACTTAGTCATTTTACCGGCGTTTATCAGACTTTCAGATATGGGAAATGTCAGTGAGCATACCAATTTCAGTTCCAGAGCGATTCGCCCAATGAGTCCTTGATATTGAGTCGTTTTCAGCCAATTTTCTGGATTTTTGAAAATTTCACTTTTTTGTTAAAATATCCACTAAATGAGGGAATAATATGTGTGAGGTTGCCCCAGGAGAGTTCCAAATATGTGTAGGCAGAATATATATCCCACGGGGGTAAAATTGAAAAAAGTTAAAAAAAAAATTTTTTGGACTTAGTCATTTTTCCGGCGTTTAACAGACTTTCAGATAGGGGAAATGTCAGTGAGCGTTCTGATTTCAGTTCCAGAGCGATTCGCCCTATGAGTCCTTGATATTTAGTCGTTTTCAGCCAATTTTCTGGATTTTTGAAAATTTCACTTTTTTGTGAAAATATCCACTAAATGAGGGAATAATATGTGTGAGGGTACCACAGGAGAGTTCCAAATGTGTGTGGGTAGAATATATATCCCACGGGGGTAAATTGAAAAAAGTTTTAAAAAATGTTTTTTTGGACTTAGTCATTTTACCGGCGTTTATCAGACTTTCAGATATGGGAAATGTCAGTGAGCATACCAATTTCAGTTCCAGAGCGATTCGCCCAATGAGTCTTTGATATTTAGTCTTTTTCAGCCAATATTTTGGATTTTTGAAAATTTCACTTTTTTGTGAAAATATCCACTAAATGAGGGAATAATATGTGTGAGGGTACCACAGGAGAGTTCCAAATGTGTGTGGGTAGAATATATATACCACGGGGCTAAAATTGAAAAAAGTTGAAAAAATTTTTTTTTTCGACTTAGTCATTTTTCCGGCGTTTATCAGACTTTCAGACAGGGGAAATGTCAGTGAGCGTTCCGATTTCAGTTCCAGAGCAATTCGCCCAATGAGTCCTTGATATTTAGTCGTTTTCAGCCAATTTTCTGGATTTTTGAAAATTTCACTTTTTTGTGAAAATATCCACTAAATGAGGGAATAATATGTGTGAGGTTGCCCCAGGAGAGTTCCAAAGGTGTGTACGTAGAATACATATCCCACGGGGTAAAATTGAAAAAAGTTTAAAAAAATTTTTTTTTGGACTTAGTCATTTTTCCGGCGTTTATCAGACTTTCAGATAGGGGAAATGTCAGTGAGGGTTCGGATTTCAGTTCCAGAGCGATTCGCCCAATGAGTCCTTGATATTTAGTCGTTTTCAGCCAATATTTTGGATTTTTGAAAATTTCACTTTTTTCTGAAAATATCCACTAAATGAGGGAATAATATGTGTGAGGGTACCCCAGGAGAGTTCCAAATGTGTGTACGTAGAATACATATCCCACGGGGGTAAATTAGAAAAAAGTTGAAAAAAATTTTTTTTTGGACTTAGTCATTTTTCCGGTGTTTATCAGACTTTCAGAGAGGGGAAATGTCAGTGAGCATTCCGATTTCAGTTCCAGAGCGATTCGCCCAATGAGTCTTTGATATTTAGTCATTTTCAGCCAATTTTCTGGATTTTTGAAAATTTCACTTTTTTGTGAAAATATCCACTAAATGAGGGAATAATATGTGTAAGGTTGCCCCAGGAGAGTTCCAAATATGTGTAGGTAGAATATATATCCCACGGGGGTAAAATTGAAAAAAGTTGAAAAAAATTTTTTTTTCGACTTAGTCATTTTTCCGGCGTTTATCAGACTTTCAGATAGGGGAAATGTCAGTGAGGGTTCGGATTTCAGTTCCAGAGCAATTCGCCCAATGTGTCCTTGATATTTAGTCGTTTTCAGCCAATATTTTGGATTTTTGAAAATTTCACTTTTTTGTGAAAATATCCACTAAATGAGGGAATAATATGTGTGAGGTTGTCCCAGGAGAGTTCCAAATGTGTGTGGGTAGAATATATATCCCACGGGGGTAAAATTGAAAAAAGTTTAAAAAAATTTTTTTTTGGACTTAGTCATTTTTCCGGCGTTTATCAGATTTTCAGATAGGGGAAATGTCAGTGAGCGTTCCGATTTCAGTTCCAGAGCGATTCGCCCAATGAGTCCTTGATATTTAGTCGTTTTCAGCCAATTTTCTGGATTTTTGAAAATTTCACTTTTTTGTGAAAATATCCACTAAATGAGGGAATAATATGTGTGAGGGTACCCCAGGAGAGTTCCAAATGTGTGTAGGTAGAATATATATCCCACGGGGTTAAAATTGAAAAAAATTTAAAAAAAATTTTTTTTGGACTTAGTCATTTTTCCGGCGTTTATCAGACTTTCAGATAGGGGAAATGTCAGTCAGCGTTCCGATTTCAGTTCCAGAGCAATTCGCCCAATGAGTCCTTGATATTTAGTCGTTTTCAGCCAATTTTCTGGATTTTTGAAAATTTCACTTTTTTGTGAAAATATCCACTAAATGAGGGAATAATACGTGTGAGGGTACCACAGGAGAGTTCCAAATGCGTGTGGGTAGAATTTATATCCCACAAGGGTAAAATTGAAAAAAAATTTTTTTTGGACTTATTCATTTTTCCGGCGTTTATCAGACTTTCAGATAGGGGAAATGTCAGTGAGGGTTCGGATTTCAGTTCCAGAGCGATTCGCCCAATGAGTCTTTGATATTTAGTCTTTTTCAGCCAATATTTTGGATTTTTGAAAATTTCACTTTTTTGTGAAAATATCCACTAAATGAGGGAATATTATGTGTGAGGGTACCCAAGGAGAGTTCCAAATGTGTGTGGGTAGAATATATATCCCACGGGGGTAAATTGAAAAAAGTTTTAAAAAATTTTTTTTTGGACTTAGTCATTTTACCGGCGTTTATCAGACTTTCAGATATGGGAAATGTCAGTGAGCATACCAATTTCAGTTCCAGAGCGATTCGCCAAATGAGTCCTTGATATTGAGTCGTTTTCAGCCAATTTTCTGGATTTTTGAAAATTTCACTTTTTTGTTAAAATATCCACTAAATGAGGGAATAATATGTGTGAGGTTGCCCCAGGAGAGTTCCAAAGGTGTGTACGTAGAATACATATCCCACGGGGTAACATTGAAAAAAGTTTAAAAAAAATTTTTTTTGGACTTAGTCATTTTTCCGGCGTTTATCAGACTTTCAGACAGGGGAAATGTCAGTGAGCGTTCCGATTTCAGTTCCAGAGCGATTCGCCCAATGAGTCCTTGATATTTAGTCGTTTTCAGCCAATATTTTGGATTTTTGAAAATTTCACTTTTTTGGGAAAATATCCACTAAATGAGGGAATAATATGTGTGAGGGTACCCAAGGAGAGTTCCAAATGTGTGTACGTAGAATACATATCCCACGGGGGTAAATTAGAAAAAAGTTGAAAAAAATTTTTTTTTGGACTTAGTCATTTTTCCGGTGTTTATCAGACTTTCAGAGAGGGGAAATGTCAGTGAGCGTTCTGATTTCAGTTCCAGAGCGATTCGCCCAATGAGTCCTTGATATTTAGTCGTTTTCAGCCAATTTTCTGGATTTTTGAAAATTTCACTTTTTTTGTGAAAATATCCACTAAATGAGGGAATAATATGTGTGAGGGTACCACAGGAGAGTTCCAAATGTGTGTGGGTAGAATACATATCCCACGGGGCTAAAATTGAAAAAAGTAAAAAAAAATTTTTTTTTGGACTTAGTCATTTTTCCGGCGTTTATCAGACTTTCAGACAGGGGAAATGTCAGTGAGCATTCCGATTTCAGTTCCAGAGCGATTCGCCCAATGAGTCTTTGATATTTAGTCGTTTTCAGCCAATTTTCTGGATTTTTGAAAATTTCACTTTTTTGTGAAAATATCCACTAAATGAGGGAATAATATGTGTAAGGTTGCCCCAGGAGAGTTCCAAATATGTGTAGGTAGAATATATATCCCACGGGGGTAAAATTGAAAAAAGTTGAAAAAAATTTTTTTTTCGACTTAGTAATTTTTCCGGCGTTTATCAGACTTTCAGATAGGGGAAATGTCAGTGAGGGTTCGGATTTCAGTTCCAGAGCAATTCGCCCAATGTGTCCTTGATATTTAGTCGTTTTCAGCCAATATTTTGGATTTTTGAAAATTTCACTTTTTTGTGAAAATATCCACTAAATGAGGGAATAATATGTGTGAGGGTACCACAGGAGAGTTCCAAATGTGTGTGGGTAGAATATATATACCACGGGGCTAAAATTGAAAAAAGTTGAAAAAAAAATTTTATTCGACTTAGTCATTTTTCCGGCGTTTATCAGACTTTCAGTTAAGGGAAATGTCAGTGAGCGTTCCGATTTCAGTTCCAGAGCAATTCGCCCAATGAGTCCTTGATATTTTGTCGTTTTCAGCCAATTTTCTGAATTTTTGAAAATTTCAATTTTTTATGAAAATATCCTCTAAATGAGGGAATAATATGTTTGAGGGTACCCCAGGAGAGTTCCAAATGTGTGTGGGTAGAAAATATATCCCACGGGGGTAAAATTGAAAAAAGTTTAAAAAAAAATTTTTTTTTGGACTTAGTCATTTTTCCGGCGTTTATCAGACTTTCAGATAGGGGAAATGTCAGGGAGGGTTCGGATTTCAGTTCCAGAGCGATTCGCCCAATGAGTCCTTGATATTTAGTCGTTTTCAGCCAATTTTCTGGATTTTTGAAAATTTCACTTTTTTGTGAAAATATCCACTAAATGAGGGAATAATATGTGTGAGGGTACCACAGGAGAGTTCCAAATGTGTGTGGGTAGAATTTATATCCAACAAGGGTAAAATTGAAAAAAAATTTTTTTTGGACTTATTCATTTTTCCGGCGTTTATCAGACTTTCAGATAGGGGAAATGTCAGTGAGGGTTCGGATTTCAGTTCCAGAGCGATTCGCCCAATGAGTCTTTGATATTTAGTCTTTTTCAGCCAATATTTTGTATTTTTGAAAATTTCACTTTTTTGTGAAAATATCCACTAAATGAGGGAATAATATGTGTGAGGTTGCCCCAGGAGAGTTCCAAAGGTGTGTACGTAGAATACATATCCCACGGGGTAAAATTGAAAAAAGTTTAAAAAAATTTTTTTTTGGACTTAGTCATTTTTCCGGCGTTTATCAGACTTTCAGACAGGGGAAATGTCAGTGAGCGTTCCGATTTCAGTTCCAGAGCGATTCGCCCAATGAGTCCTTGATATTTAGTCGTTTTCAGCCAATATTTTGGATTTTTGAAAATTTCACTTTTTTGTGAAAATATCCACTAAATGAGGGAATAATATGTGTGAGGGTACCCCAGGAGAGTTCCAAATGTGTGTACGTAGAATACATATCCCACGGGGGTAAATTAGAAAAAAGTTGAAAAAAATTTTTTTTTGGACTTAGTCATTTTTCCGGTGTTTATCAGACTTTCAGAGAGGGGAAATGTCAGTGAGCGTTCTGATTTCAGTTCCAGAGCGATTCGCCCAATGAGTCCTTGATATTTAGTCGTTTTCAGCCAATTTTCTGGATTTTTGAAAATTTCACTTTTTTTGTGAAAATATCCACTAAATGAGGGAATAATATGTGTGAGGGTACCACAGGAGAGTTCCAAATGTGTGTGGGTAGAATATATATCCCACGGGGCTAAAATTGAAAAAAGTTAAAAAAAATTTTTTTTTGGACTTAGTCATTTTTCCGGCGTTTATCAGACTTTCAGACAGGGGAAATGTCAGTGAGCATTCCGATTTCAGTTCCAGAGCGATTCGCCCAATGAGTCTTTGATATTTAGTCGTTTTCAGCCAATTTTCTGGATTTTTGAAAATTTCACTTTTTTGTGAAAATATCCACTAAATGAGGGAATAATATGTGTAAGGTTGCCCCAGGAGAGTTCCAAATATGTGTAGGTAGAATATATATCCCACGGGGGTAAAATTGAAAAAAGTTGAAAAAAATTTTTTTTTCGACTTAGTGATTTTTCCGGCGTTTATCAGACTTTCAGATAGGGGAAATGTCAGTGAGGGTTCGGATTTCAGTTCCAGAGCAATTCGCCCAATGTGTCCTTGATATTTAGTCGTTTTCAGCCAATATTTTGGATTTTTGAAAATTTCACTTTTTTGTGAAAATATCCACTAAATGAGGGAATAATATGTGTGAGGGTACCACAGGAGAGTTCCAAATATGTGTGGGTAGAATATATATACCACGGGGCTAAAATTGAAAAAAGTTGAAAAAATTTTTTTTTTCGACTTAGTCATTTTTCCGGCGTTTATCAGACTTTCAGACAGGGGAAATGTCAGTGAGCGTTCCGATTTCAGTTCCAGAGCGATTCGCCCAATGAGTCCTTGATATTTAGTCGTTTTCAGCCAATTTTCTGGATTTTTGAAAATTTCACTTTTTTGTGAAAATATCCACTAAATGAGGGAATAATATGTGTGAGGTTGCCCCAGGAGAGTTCCAAATATGTGTAGGTAGAATATATATCCCACGGGGGTAAAATTGAAAAAAGTTTAAAAAAATTTTTTTTTGGACTTAGTCATTTTTCCGGCGTTTATCAGACTTTCAGACAGGGGAAATGTCAGTGAGCGTTCCGATTTCAGTTCCAGAGCGATTCGCCCAATGAGTCCTTGATATTTAGTCGTTTTCAGCCAATTTTCTGGATTTTTGAAAATTTCACTTTTTTGTGAAAATATCCACTAAATGAGGGAATAATATGTGTGAGGTTGCCCCAGGAGAGTTCCAAATATGTGTAGGTAGAATATATATCCCACGGGGGTAAAATTGAAAAAAGTTTAAAAAAATTTTTTTTTGGACTTAGTCATTTTTCCGGCGTTTATCAGACTTTCAGAGAGGGGAAATGTCAGTGAGCGTTCCGATTTCAGTTCCAGAGCGTTTCGCCCAATGAGTCCTTGATATTTAGTCGTTTTCAGACAATTTTCTGGATTTTTGAAAATTTCACTTTTTTGTGAAAATATCCACTAAATGAGGGAATAATATGTGTGAGGTTGCCCCAGGAGAGTTCCAAATATGTGTAGGTAGAATATATATCCCACGGGGGTAAAATTGAAAAAAGTTGAAAAAAATTTTTTTTTGGACTTAGTCATTTTTCCGGCGTTTATCAGACTTTCAGATAGTGGAAATGTCAGTGAGGGTTCGGATGTCAGTTCCAGAGCGATTCGCACAATGTGTCCTTGATATTTAGTCGTTTTCAGCCAATATTTTGCATTTTTGAAAATTTCACTTTTTTGTGAAAATATCCACTAAATGAGGGAATAATATGTGTGAGGGTACCCCAGGAGAGTTCCAAATGTGTGTAGGTAGAATATATATCCCACGGGGGTAAAATTGAAAAAAATTTAAAAAAAATTTTTTTTGGACTTAGTCATTTTTTCGGCGTTTATCAGACTTTCAGATAGGGGAAATGTCAGTCAGCGTTCCGATTTCAGTTCCAGAGCAATTCGCCCAATGAGTCCTTGATATTTAGTCGTTTTCAGCCAATTTTCTGGATTTTTGAAAATTTCACTTTTTTGTGAAAATATCCACTAAATGAGGGAATAATATGTGTGAGGGTACCACAGGAGAGTTCCAAATGTGTGTGGGTAGAATTTATATCCCACAAGGGTAAAATTGAAAAAAAATTTTTTTTGGACTTATTCATTTTTCCGGCGTTTATCAGACTTTCAGATAGGGGAAATGTCAGTGAGGGTTCGGATTTCAGTTCCAGAGCGATTCGCCCAATGAGTCTTTGATATTTAGTCTTTTTCAGCCAATATTTTGGATTTTTGAAAATTTCACTTTTTTGTGAAAATATCCACTAAATGAGGGAATATTATGTGTGAGGGTACCCAAGGAGAGTTCCAAATGTGTGTGGGTAGAATATATATCCCACGGGGGTAAATTGAAAAAAGTTTTAAAAAATTTTTTTTTGGACTTAGTCATTTTACCGGCGTTTATCAGACTTTCAGATATGGGAAATGTCAGTGAGCATACCAATTTCAGTTCCAGAGCGATTCGCCCAATGAGTCCTTGATATTGAGTCGTTTTCAGCCAATTTTCTGGATTTTTGAAAATTTCACTTTTTTGTTAAAATATCCACTAAATGAGGGAATAATATGTGTGAGGTTGCTCCAGGAGAGTTCCAAATATGTGTAGGTAGAATATATATCCCACGGGGGTAAAATTGAAAAAAGTTTTAAAAAATTTTTTTTTGGACTTAGTCATTTTTCCGGCGTTTATCAGACTTTCAGATAGGGGAAATGTCAGTGAGCATTCCGATTTCAGTTCCAGAGCGATTCGCCCAATGTGTCCTTGATATTTAGTCGTTTTCAGCCAATATTTTGTATTTTTGAAAATTTCACTTTTTTGTGAAAATATCCACTAAATGAGGGAATATTATGTGTGAGGGTACCCAAGGAGAGTTCCAAATGTGTGTGGGTAGAATATATATCCCACGGGGGTAAATTGAAAAAAGTTTTAAAAAATGTTTTTTTGGACTTAGTCATTTTACCGGCGTTTATCAGACTTTCAGATATGGGAAATGTCAGTGAGCATACCAATTTCAGTTCCAGAGCGATTCGCCCAATGAGTCTTTGATATTTAGTCTTTTTCAGCCAATATTTTGGATTTTTGAAAATTTCACTTTTTTGTGAAAATATCCACTAAATGAGGGAATAATATTTGTGAGGGTACCACAAGAGAGTTCCAAATGTGTGTGGGTAGAATATATATACCACGGGGCTAAAATTGAAAAAAGTTGAAAAAAATTTTTTTTTCGACTTAGTCATTTTTCCGGCGTTTATCAGACTTTCAGACAGGGGAAATGTCAGTGAGCGTTCCGATTTCAGTTCCAGAGCGATTCGCCCAATGAGTCCTTGATATTTAGTCGTTTTCAGCCAATTTTCTGGATTTTTGAAAATTTCACTTTTTTGTGAAAATATCCACTAAATGAGGGAATAATATGTGTGAGGTTGCCCCAGGAGAGTTCCAAATATGTGTAGGTAGAATATATATCCCACGGGGGTAAAATTGAAAAAAGTTGAAATTTTTTTTTTTTTGGACTTCATCATTTTTCCGGCGTTTATCAGACTTTCAGACAGGGGAAATGTCAGTGAGCGTTCCGATTTCAGTTCCAGAGCAATTCGCCCAATGAGTCCTTGATATTTTGTCGTTTTCAGCCAATGTTCTGAATTTTTGAAAATTTAAATTTTTTATGAAAATATCCTCTAAATGAGGGAATAATATGTTTGAGGGTACCCCAGGAGAGTTCCAAATGTGTGTGTGTAGAAAATATATCAAACGGGGGTAAAATTGAAAAAAGTTTAAAAAAAAATTTTTTTTTGGACTTAGTCATTTTTCTGGCGTTTATCAGACTTTCAGATAGGGGAAATGTCAGGGAGGGTTCGGATTTCAGTTCCAGAGCGATTCACCCAATGTGTCCTTGATATTTAGTCGTTTTCAGCCAATATTTTGGATTTTTGAAAATTTCACTTTTTTGTGAAAATATCCACTAAATGAGGGAATAATATGTGTGAGGGTACCCCAGGAGAGTTCCAAATGTGTGTAGGTAGAATATATATCCCACGGGGGTAAAATTGAAAAAAGTTGAAAAAAATTTTTTTTTGGACTTAGTCATTTTTCCGGCGTTTATCAGACTTTCAGATAGGGGAAATGTCAGTGAGGTTTCGGATTTCAGTTCCAGAGCGATTCGCCCAATGTGTCCTTGATATTTAGTCATTTTCAGCCAATTTTCTGGATTTTTGAAAATGTCACTTTTTTGTGAAAATATCCACTAAATGAGGGAATAATATGTGTGAGGTTGCCCCAGGAGAGTCCCAAATATGTGTAGGTAGAATATATATCCCACGGGGGTAAAATTGAAAAAAGTTGAAAAAAAAATTTTTTGGACTTAGTCATTTTTCCGGCGTTTATCAGACTTTCAGATAGGGGAAATGTCAGTGAGCGTTCCGATTTCAGTTCCAGAGCAATTCGCCCAATGAGTCCTTGATATTTTGTCGTTTTCAGCCAATTTTCTGAATTTTTGAAAATTTCAATTTTTTATGAAAATATCCTCTAAATGAGGGAATAATATGTTTGAGGGTACCCCAGGAGAGTTCCAAATGTGTGTGGGTAGTAAATATATCCCCGGGGGGTAAAATTGAAAAAAGTTTAAAAAAAAAATTTTTTTTTGGACTTAGTCATTTTTCCGGCATTTATCAGACGTTCAGATAGGGGAAATGACAGGGAGGGTTCGGATTTCAGTTCCAGAGCGATTCGCCCAATGTGTCCTTGATATTTAGTTGTTTTCAGCCAATATTTTGGATTTTTGAAAATTTCACTTTTTTGTGAAAATATCCACTAAATGAGGGAATAATATGTGTGAGGGTACCCCAGGAGAGTTCCAAAGGTGTGTACGTAGAATACATATCCCACAGGGGTAAATTAGAAAAAAGTTGAAAAAAATTTTTTTTTGGACTTAGTCATTTTTCCGGTGTTTATCAGACTTTCAGAGAGGGGAAATGTCAGTGAGCGTTCTGATTTCAGTTCCAGAGCGATTCGCCCAATGAGTCCTTGATATTTAGTCGTTTTCAGCCAATTTTCTGGATTTTTGAAAATTTCACTTTTTTGTGAAAATATCCACTAAATGAGGGAATAATATGTGTGAGGTTGCCCCAGGAGAGTTCCAAATATGTGTAGGTAGAATATATATCCCACGGGGGTAAAATTGAAAAAAGTTTAAAAAAATTTTTTTTTGGACTTAGTCATTTTTCCGGCGTTTATCAGATTTTCAGATAGGGGAAATGTCAGTGAGCATTTCGATTTCAGTTCCAGAGCAATTCGCCCAATGAGTCCTTGATATTTAGTCGTTTTCAGCCAATTTTCTGGATTTTTGAAAATTTCACTTTTTTGTGAAAATATCCACTAAATGAGGGAATAATATGTGTGAGGTTGCCCCAGGAGAGTTCCAAAGGTGTGTACGTAGAATACATATCCCACGGGGTAAAATTGAAAAAAGTTTAAAAAAAATTTTTTTTGGACTTAGTCATTTTTCCGGCGTTTATCAGACTTTCAGTCAGGGGAAATGTCAGTGAGCGTTCCGATTTCAGTTCCAGAGCGATTCGCCCAATGAGTCCTTGATATTTAGTCGTTTTCAGCCAATATTTTGGATTTTTGAAAATTTCACTTTTTTGTGAAAATATCCACTAAATGAGGGAATAATATGTGTGATGGTACCCCAGGAGAGTTCCAAAGGTGTGTACGTAGAATACATATCCCACGGGGGTAAATTAGAAAAAAGTTGAAAAAAATTTTTTTTTGGACTTAGTCATTTTTCCGGTGTTTATCAGACTTTCAGAGAGGGGAAATGTCAGTGAGCGTTCTGATTTCATTTCCAGAGCGATTCGCCCAATGAGTCCTTGATATTTAGTCGTTTTCAGCCAATTTTCTGGATTTTTGAAAATTTCACTTTTTTTGTGAAAATATCCACTAAATGAGGGAATAATATGTGTGAGGTTGCCCCAGGAGAGTTCCAAATATGTGTAGGTAGAATATATATTCCACGGGGGTAAAATTGAAAAAAGTTTAAAAAAATTTTTTTTGGACTTAGTCATTTTTCCGGCGTTTAACAGACTTTCAGATAGGGGAAATGTCAGTGAGCATTCTGATTTCAGTTCCAGAGCGATTCGCCCAATGAGTCCTTGATATTTAGTCGTTTTCAGCCAATTTTCTGGATTTTTGAAAATTTCATGTTTTTGTGAAAATATCCACTAAATGAGGGAATAATATGTGTGAGGGTACCACAGGAGAGTTCCAAATGTGTGTGGGTAGAATATATATCCCACGGGGCTAAAATTGAAAAAAGTTGAAAAAAAATTTTTATTCGACTTAGTCATTTTTCCGGCGTTTATCAGACTTTCAGATAGGGGAAATGTCAGTGAGCGTTCCGATTTCAGTTCCAGAGCAATTCGCCCAATGAGTCCTTGATATTTTGTCGTTTTCAGCCAATGTTCTGAATTTTTGAAAATTTAAATTTTTTATGAAAATATCCTCTAAATGAGGGAATAATATGTTTGAGGGTACCCCAGGAGAGTTCCAAATGTGTGTGTGTAGAAAATATATCAAACGGGGGTAAAATTGAAAAAAGTTTAAAAAAAAATTTTTTTTTGGACTTAGTCATTTTTCTGGCGTTTATCAGACTTTCAGATAGGGGAAATGTCAGGGAGGGTTCGGATTTCAGTTCCAGAGCGATTCACCCAATGTGTCCTTGATATTTAGTCGTTTTCAGCCAATATTTTGGATTTTTGAAAATTTCACTTTTTTGTGAAAATATCCACTAAATGAGGGAATAATATGTGTGAGGGTACCCCAGGAGAGTTCCAAATGTGTGTGGGTAGAATATATATCCCACGGGGGTAAAATTGAAAAAAGTTGAAAAACATTTTTTTTTGGACTTAGTCATTTTTCCGGCGTTTATCAAACTTTCAGATAGGGCAAATGTCAGTGAGCATTCTGATTTCAGTTCCAGAGCGATTCGCCCAATGAGTCCTTGATATTTAGTCGTTTTCAGCCAATTTTCTGGATTTTTGAAAATTTCACTTTTTTGTGAAAATATCCACTAAATGAGGGAATAATATGTGTGAGGGTACCCCAGGAGAGTTCCAAATGTGTGTAGGTAGAATATATATCCCACGGGGGTAAAATTGAAAAAAGTTGAAAAAAATTTTTTTTTGGACTTAGTCATTTTTCCGGCGTTTATCAGACTTTCAGATAGGGGAAATGTCAGTGAGGTTTCGGATTTCAGTTCCAGAGCGATTCGCCCAATGTGTCCTTGATATTTAGTCATTTTCAGCCAATTTTCTGGATTTTTGAAAGTTTCACTTTCTTGTGAAAATATCCACTAAATGAGGGAATAATATGTGTGAGGGTACCCCAGGAGAGTTCCAAATGTGTGTGCGTAGAATATATATCCCACGGGGGTAAAATTGAAAAAAGTTGAAAAACATTTTTTTTTTGGACTTAGTCATTTTTACGGCGTTTATCAGACTTTCAGATAGGGGAAATGTCAGTGAGTGTTTCGATTTCAGTTCCAGAGCAATTCGCCCAATGAGTCCTTGATATTTAGTCGTTTTCAGCCAATTTTCTGGATTTTTGACAATTTCACTTTTTTGTGAGAATATCCACTAAATGAGGGAATAATATGTGTGAGGGTACCCCAGGAGAGTTCCAAATGTGTGTGTTTAGAATATATATCCCACGGGGGTAAAATTGAAAAAAGTTGAAAATTTTTTTATTTTGGACTTAGTCATTTTTCCGGCGTTTATCAGACTTTCAGATAGGGCAAATGTCAGTGAGCATTCCGATTTCAGTTCCAGAGCGATTCGCCCATTGAGTCCTTCATATTTAGTCGTTTTCAGCCAATATTTTGGATTTTTGAAAATTTCACTTTTTTGTGAAAATATCCACTAAATGAGGGAATAATATGTGTGAGGTTGCCCCAGGAGAGTTCCAAATATGTGTGGGTAGAATATATATCCCACGGGGCTAAAATTGAAAAAAGTTGAAAAAAAATTTTTATTCGACTTAGTCATTTTTCCGGCGTTTATCAGACTTTCAGATAGGGGAAATGTCAGTGAGCGTTCCGATTTCAGTTCCAGAGCAATTCGCCCAATGAGTCCTTGATATTTTGTCGTTTTCAGCCAATTTTCTGAATTTTTGAAAATTTAAATTTTTTATGAAAATATCCTCTAAATGAGGGAATAATATGTTTGAGGGTACCCCAGGAGAGTTCCAAATGTGTGTGTGTAGAAAATATATCAAACGGGGGTAAAATTGAAAAAAGTTTAAAAAAAAATTTTTTTTTGGACTTAGTCATTTTTCTGGCGTTTATCAGACTTTCAGATAGGGGAAATTTCAGGAAGGGTTCGGATTTCAGTTCCAGAGCGATTCACCCAATGTGTCCTTGATATTTAGTCGTTTTCAGCCAATATTTTGGATTTTTGAAAATTTCACTTTTTTGTGAAAATATCCACTAAATGAGGGAATAATATGTGTGAGGGTACCCCAGGAGAGTTCCAAATGTGTGTAGGTAGAATATATATCCCACGGGGGTAAAATTGAAAAAAGTTGAAAAAAATTTTTTTTTGGACTTAGTCATTTTTCCGGCGTTTATCAGACTTTCAGATAGGGGAAATGTCAGTGAGGGTTCGGATTTCAGTTCCAGAGCAATTCGCCCAATGTGTCCTTGATATTTAGTCGTTTTCAGCCAATATTTTGGATTTTTGAAAATTTCAATTTTTTGTGAAAATATCCACTAAATGAGGGAATAATATGTGTGAGGGTACCACAGGAGAGTTCCAAATGTGTGTGGGTAGAATATATATACCACGGGGCTAAAATTGAAAAAAGTTGAAAAAAAATTTTTTTTCGACTTAGTCATTTTTCCGGCGTTTATCAGACTTTCAGACAGGGGAAATGTCAGTGAGCATTCTGATTTCAGTTCCAGAGCGATACGCCCAATGAGTCCTTGATATTTAGTCATTTTCAGCCAATTTTCTGGATTTTTGAAAATTTCACTTTTTTGTGAAAATATCCACTAAATGAGGGAATAATATGTGTGAGGGTACCACAGGAGAGTTCCAAATGTGTGTGGGTAGAATATATATCCCACGGGGCTAAAATTGAAAAAAGTTAAAAAAAAATTTTTTTTGGACTTAGTCATTTTTCCGGCGTTTATCAGACTTTCAGACAGGGGAAATGTCAGTGAGCATTCCGATTTCAGTTCCAGAGCGATTCGCCCAATGAGTCTTTGATATTTAGTCGTTTTCAGCCAATTTTCTGGATTTTTGGAAATTTCACTTTTTTGTGAAAATATCCTCTAAATGAGGGAATAATATGTTTGAGGGTACCCCAGGAGAGTTCCAAATGTGTGTGTGTAGAAAATATATCAAACGGGGGTAAAATTGAAAAAAGTTTAAAAAAAAATTTTTTTTTGGACTTAGTCATTTTTCTGGCGTTTATCAGACTTTCAGATAGGGGAAATTTCAGGAAGGGTTCGGATTTCAGTTCCAGAGCGATTCACCCAATGTGTCCTTGATATTTAGTCGTTTTCAGCCAATATTTTGGATTTTTGAAAATTTCACTTTTTTGTGAAAATATATACTAAATGAGGGAATAATATGTGTGAGGTTGCCCCAGGAGAGTTCCAAATATGTGTAGTTAGAATATATATCCCACGGGGGTAAAATTGAAAAAAGTTGAAAAAAATTTTTTTTTGGACTTAGTCATTTTTCCGGCGTTTATCAGACTTTCAGATAGGGGAAATGTCAGTGAGGTTTCGGATTTCAGTTCCAGAGCGATTCGCCCAATGAGTCCTTGATATTTAGTCATTTTCAGCCAATTTTCTGGATTTTTGAAAGTTTCACTTTCTTGTGAAAATATCCACTAAATGAGGGAATAATATGTGTGAGGGTACCCCAGGAGAGTTCCAAATGTGTGTGGGTAGAATATATATCCCACGGGGGTAAAATTGAAAAAAGTTGAAAAACATTTTTTTTTCGACTTAGTCATTTTTCCGGCGTTTATCAGACTTTCAGATAGGGCAAATGTCAGTGAGCATTCCGATTTCAGTTCCAGAGCGATTCGCCCAATGAGTCCTTCATATTTAGTCGTTTTCAGCCAATATTTTGGATTTTTAAAAATTTCACTTTTTTGTGAAAATATCCACTAAATGAGGGAATAATATGTGTGAGGTTACCCCAAGAGAGTTCCAAATGTGTGTAGGTAGAATATATATCCCACGGGGGTAAAATTGAAAAAAGTTGAAAAAAAATTTTTTTTGGACTTAGTCATTTTTCTGGCGTTTATCAGACTTTCAGATAGGGGAAATGTCAGTGAGCGTTTCAATTTCAGTTCCAGAGCAATTCGCCCAATGAGTCCTTGATATTTAGTCGTTTTCAGCCAATTTTATGGATTTTTGAAAATTTCACTTTTTTATGAAAATATCCACTAAATGAGGGAATAATATGTGTGAGGGTACCACAGGAGAGTTCCAAATGTGTGTGGGTAGAATATATGTCCCACGGGGGTAAAATTGAAAAAAGTTTAAAAAAAATTTTTTTTGGCTTAGTCATTTTTACGTCGTTTATCAGACTTTCAGATAGGGCAAATGTCAGTGAGCATTCCGATTTCAGTTCCAGAGCGATTCGCCCAATGAGTCCTTGATATTTAGTCGTTTTCAGCCAATTTTCTGGATTTTTGAAAATTTCACTTTTTTGTGAAAATATCCACTAAATGAGGGAATAATATGTGTGAGGGTACCCCAGGAGAGTTCCAAATGTGTGTGGGTAGAATATATATCCCACGAGGCTAAAATTGAAAAAAGTTGAAAAAATTTTTTATTTTGGACTTAGTCATTTTTCCGGCGTTTATCAGACTTTCAGATAGGGCAAATGTCAGTGAGCATTCCGATTTCAGTTCCAGAGCGATTCGCCCAATGAGTCCTTGATATTTAGTCGTTTTCAGCCAATATTTTGGATTTTTGAAAATTTCACTTTTTTGTGAAAATATCCACTAAATGAGGGAATAATATGTGTGAGGGTACCCCAGGAGAGTTCCAAATGTGTGTGGGTAGAATATATATCCCACGGGGGTAAAATTGAAAAAAGTTGAAAAACATTTTTTTTTGGACTTAGTCATTTTTCCGGCGTTTATCAGACTTTCAGATAGGGCAAATGTCAGTGAGCATTCCGATTTCAGTTCCAGAGCGATTCGCCCAATGAGTCCTTGATATTTAGTCGTTTTCAGCCAATATTTTGGATTTTTGAAAATTTCTCTTTTTTGTGAAAATATCCACTAAATGAGGGAATAATATGTGTGAGGGTACCCCAGGAGAGTTCCAAATGTGTGTGTTTAGAATATATATCCCACGGGGGTAAAATTGAAAAAAGTTGAAAAAAAATTTTTTTTGGACTTAGTCATTTTTCCGGCATTTATCAGACTTTCAGATAGGGGAAATGTCAGTGAGCGTTCCGATTTCAGTTCCAGAGCGACTCGCCCAATGAGTCCTTGATATTTAGTCGTTTTCAGCCAATTTTCTGGATTTTTGAAAATATCACTTTTTTATGAAAATATCCACTAAATGAGGGAATATTATGTGTGAGGGTACCCCAGGAGAGTTCCAAATGTGTGTAGGTAGAATATATATACCACGGGGGTAAAATTGAAAAAAGTTGAAAAACATTTTTTTTTGGACTTAGTCATTTTTCCGGCGTTTATCAGACTTTCAGATAGGGGAAATGTCAGTGATCGTTCTGATTTCAGTTACAGAGCGATTCGCCCAATGAGTCCTTGATATTTAGTCGTTTTCAGCCAATTTTCTGGATTTTTGAAAATTTCACTTTTTTGTGAAAATATCCACTAAATGAGGGAATAATATGTGTGAGGGTACCCCAGGAGAGTTCCAAATGTGTGTGGGTAGAATATATATCCCACGGGGCTAAAATTGAAAAAAGTTGAAAAAGTTTTTTATTTTGGACTTAGTCATTTTTCCGGCGTTTATCAGATTTTCAGATAGGGCAAATGTCAGTGAGCATTCCGATTTCAGTTCCAGAGCGATTCGCCCAATGAGTCCTTGATATTTAGTCGTTTTCAGCCAATATTTTGGATTTTTGAAAATTTCACTTTTTTGTGAAAATATCCACTAAATGAGGGAATAATATGTGTGAGGGTACCCCAGGAGAGTTCCAAATGTTGTGTTTAGAATATATATCCCACGGGGGTAAAATTGAAAAAAGTTGAAAAAATTTTTATTTTGGACTTAGTCATTTTTCCGGCGTTTATCAGACTTTCAGATAGGGCAAATGTCAGTGAGCATTCCGATTTCAGTTCCAGAGCGATTCGCCCAATGAGTCCTTCATATTTAGTCGTTTTCAGCCAATATTTTGGATTTTTAAAAATTTCACTTTTTTGTGAAAATATCCACTAAATGAGGGAATAATATGTGTGAGGTTACCCCAAGAGAGTTCCAAATGTGTGTAGGTAGAATATATATCCCACGGGGGTAAAATTGAAAAAAGTTGAAAAAAAATTTTTTTTGGACTTAGTCATTTTTCTGGCGTTTATCAGACTTTCAGATAGGGGAAATGTCAGTGAGCGTTTCAATTTCAGTTCCAGAGCAATTCGCCCAATGAGTCCTTGATATTTAGTCGTTTTCAGCCAATTTTATGGATTTTTGAAAATTTCACTTTTTTATGAAAATATCCACTAAATGAGGGAATAATATGTGTGAGGGTACCACAGGAGAGTTCCAAATGTGTGTGGGTAGAATATATGTCCCACGGGGGTAAAATTGAAAAAAGTTTAAAAAAAATTTTTTTTGGCTTAGTCATTTTTACGTCGTTTATCAGACTTTCAGATAGGGCAAATGTCAGTGAGCATTCCGATTTCAGTTCCAGAGCGATTCGCCCAATGAGTCCTTGATATTTAGTCGTTTTCAGCCAATTTTCTGGATTTTTGAAAATTTCACTTTTTTGTGAAAATATCCACTAAATGAGGGAATAATATGTGTGAGGGTACCCCAGGAGAGTTCCAAATGTGTGTGGGTAGAATATATATCCCACGAGGCTAAAATTGAAAAAAGTTGAAAAAATTTTTTATTTTGGACTTAGTCATTTTTCCGGCGTTTATCAGACTTTCAGATAGGGCAAATGTCAGTGAGCATTCCGATTTCAGTTCCAGAGCGATTCGCCCAATGAGTCCTTCATATTTAGTCGTTTTCAGCCAATATTTTGGATTTTTAAAAATTTCACTTTTTTGTGAAAATATCCACTAAATGAGGGAATAATATGTGTGAGGTTACCCCAGGAGAGTTCCAAATGTGTGTATGTAGAATATATCTCCCACGGGGGTAAAATTGAAAAAAGTTGAAAAAAAATTTTTTTTGGACTTAGTCATTTTTCTGGTGTTTATCAGACTTTCAGATAGGGGAAATGTCAGTGAGCGTTCCGATTTCAGTTCCAGAGCAATTCGCCCTATGAGTCCTTGATATTTAGTCGTTTTCAGCCAATTTTCTGCATTTTTGAAAATATCACTTTTTTATGAAAATATCCATTAAATGAGGGAATAATATGTTTGAGGGTACCCCAGGAGAGTTCCAAATGTGTGTGGGTAGAATATATATCCCACGGGGGTAAAATTGAAAAAAGTTTAAAAAAAATTTTTTTTGGCTTAGTCATTTTTACGTCGTTTATCAGACTTTCAGATAGGGCAAATGTCAGTGAGCATTCTGATTTCAGTTCCAGAGCGATTCGCCCAATGAGTCCTTGATATTTAGTTGTTTTGAGCCAATTTTCTGGATTTTTGAAAATTTCACTTTTTTGTGAAAATATATACTAAATGAGGGAATAATATGTGTGAGGTTGCCCCAGGAGAGTTCCAAATATGTGTAGTTAGAATATATATCCCACGGGGGTAAAATTGAAAAAAGTTGAAAAAAATTTTTTTTTGGACTTAGTCATTTTTCCGGCGTTTATCAGACTTTCAGATAGGGGAAATGTCAGTGAGGTTTCGGATTTCAGTTCCAGAGCGATTCGCCCAATGAGTCCTTGATATTTAGTCATTTTCAGCCAATTTTCTGGATTTTTGAAAGTTTCACTTTCTTGTGAAAATATCCACTAAATGAGGGAATAATATGTGTGAGGGTACCCCAGGAGAGTTCCAAATGTGTGTGGGTAGAATATATATCCCACGGGGGTAAAATTGAAAAAAGTTGAAAAACATTTTTTTTTCGACTTAGTCATTTTTCCGGCGTTTATCAGACTTTCAGATAGGGCAAATGTCAGTGAGCATTCCGATTTCAGTTCCAGAGCGATTCGCCCAATGAGTCCTTCATATTTAGTCGTTTTCAGCCAATATTTTGGATTTTTAAAAATTTCACTTTTTTGTGAAAATATCCACTAAATGAGGGAATAATATGTGTGAGGTTACCCCAAGAGAGTTCCAAATGTGTGTAGGTAGAATATATATCCCACGGGGGTAAAATTGAAAAAAGTTGAAAAAAAATTTTTTTTGGACTTAGTCATTTTTCTGGCGTTTATCAGACTTTCAGATAGGGGAAATGTCAGTGAGCGTTTCAATTTCAGTTCCAGAGCAATTCGCCCAATGAGTCCTTGATATTTAGTCGTTTTCAGCCAATTTTATGGATTTTTGAAAATTTCACTTTTTTATGAAAATATCCACTAAATGAGGGAATAATATGTGTGAGGGTACCACAGGAGAGTTCCAAATGTGTGTGGGTAGAATATATGTCCCACGGGGGTAAAATTGAAAAAAGTTTAAAAAAAATTTTTTTTGGCTTAGTCATTTTTACGTCGTTTATCAGACTTTCAGATAGGGCAAATGTCAGTGAGCATTCCGATTTCAGTTCCAGAGCGATTCGCCCAATGAGTCCTTGATATTTAGTCGTTTTCAGCCAATTTTCTGGATTTTTGAAAATTTCACTTTTTTGTGAAAATATCCACTAAATGAGGGAATAATATGTGTGAGGGTACCCCAGGAGAGTTCCAAATGTGTGTGGGTAGAATATATATCCCACGAGGCTAAAATTGAAAAAAGTTGAAAAAATTTTTTATTTTGGACTTAGTCATTTTTCCGGCGTTTATCAGACTTTCAGATAGGGCAAATGTCAGTGAGCATTCCGATTTCAGTTCCAGAGCGATTCGCCCAATGAGTCCTTGATATTTAGTCGTTTTCAGCCAATATTTTGGATTTTTGAAAATTTCACTTTTTTGTGAAAATATCCACTAAATGAGGGAATAATATGTGTGAGGGTACCCCAGGAGAGTTCCAAATGTGTGTGGGTAGAATATATATCCCACGGGGGTAAAATTGAAAAAAGTTGAAAAACATTTTTTTTTGGACTTAGTCATTTTTCCGGCGTTTATCAGACTTTCAGATAGGGCAAATGTCAGTGAGCATTCCGATTTCAGTTCCAGAGCGATTCGCCCAATGAGTCCTTGATATTTAGTCGTTTTCAGCCAATATTTTGGATTTTTGAAAATTTCTCTTTTTTGTGAAAATATCCACTAAATGAGGGAATAATATGTGTGAGGGTACCCCAGGAGAGTTCCAAATGTGTGTGTTTAGAATATATATCCCACGGGGGTAAAATTGAAAAAAGTTGAAAAAAAATTTTTTTTGGACTTAGTCATTTTTCCGGCGTTTATCAGACTTTCAGATAGGGGAAATGTCAGTGAGCGTTCCGATTTCAGTTCCAGAGCGACTCGCCCAATGAGTCCTTGATATTTAGTCGTTTTCAGCCAATTTTCTGGATTTTTGAAAATATCACTTTTTTATGAAAATATCCACTAAATGAGGGAATATTATGTGTGAGGGTACCCCAGGAGAGTTCCAAATGTGTGTAGGTAGAATATATATACCACGGGGGTAAAATTGAAAAAAGTTGAAAAACATTTTTTTTTGGACTTAGTCATTTTTCCGGCGTTTATCAGACTTTCAGATAGGGGAAATGTCAGTGATCGTTCTGATTTCAGTTACAGAGCGATTCGCCCAATGAGTCCTTGATATTTAGTCGTTTTCAGCCAATTTTCTGGATTTTTGAAAATTTCACTTTTTTGTGAAAATATCCACTAAATGAGGGAATAATATGTGTGAGGGTACCCCAGGAGAGTTCCAAATGTGTGTGGGTAGAATATATATCCCACGAGGCTAAAATTGAAAAAAGTTGAAAAAGTTTTTTATTTTGGACTTAGTCATTTTTCCGGCGTTTATCAGACTTTCAGATAGGGCAAATGTCAGTGAGCATTCCGATTTCAGTTCCAGAGCGATTCGCCCAATGAGTCCTTCATATTTAGTCGTTTTCAGCCAATATTTTGGATTTTTAAAAATTTCACTTTTTTGTGAAAATATCCACTAAATGAGGGAATAATATGTGTGAGGTTACCCCAGGAGAGTTCCAAATGTGTGTATGTAGAATATATATCCCACGGGGGTAAAATTGAAAAAAGTTGAAAAAAAATTTTTTTTGGACTTAGTCATTTTTCTGGTGTTTATCAGACTTTCAGATAGGGGAAATGTCAGTGAGCGTTCCGATTTCAGTTCCAGAGCAATTCGCCCTATGAGTCCTTGATATTTAGTCGTTTTCAGCCAATTTTCTGCATTTTTGAAAATATCACTTTTTTATGAAAATATCCATTAAATGAGGGAATAATATGTTTGAGGGTACCCCAGGAGAGTTCCAAATGTGTGTGGGTAGAATATATATCCCACGGGGGTAAAATTGAAAAAAGTTTAAAAAAAATTTTTTTTGGCTTAGTCATTTTTACGTCGTTTATCAGACTTTCAGATAGGGCAAATGTCAGTGAGCATTCTGATTTCAGTTCCAGAGCGATTCGCCCAATGAGTCCTTGATATTTAGTTGTTTTGAGCCAATTTTCTGGATTTTTGAAAATTTCACTTTTTTGTGAAAATATATACTAAATGAGGGAATAATATGTGTGAGGTTGCCCCAGGAGAGTTCCAAATATGTGTAGTTAGAATATATATCCCACGGGGGTAAAATTGAAAAAAGTTGAAAAAAATTTTTTTTTGGACTTAGTCATTTTTCCGGCGTTTATCAGACTTTCAGATAGGGGAAATGTCAGTGAGGTTTCGGATTTCAGTTCCAGAGCGATTCGCCCAATGAGTCCTTGATATTTAGTCATTTTCAGCCAATTTTCTGGATTTTTGAAAGTTTCACTTTCTTGTGAAAATATCCACTAAATGAGGGAATAATATGTGTGAGGGTACCCCAGGAGAGTTCCAAATGTGTGTGGGTAGAATATATATCCCACGGGGGTAAAATTGAAAAAAGTTGAAAAACATTTTTTTTTCGACTTAGTCATTTTTCCGGCGTTTATCAGACTTTCAGATAGGGCAAATGTCAGTGAGCATTCCGATTTCAGTTCCAGAGCGATTCGCCCAATGAGTCCTTCATATTTAGTCGTTTTCAGCCAATATTTTGGATTTTTAAAAATTTCACTTTTTTGTGAAAATATCCACTAAATGAGGGAATAATATGTGTGAGGTTACCCCAAGAGAGTTCCAAATGTGTGTAGGTAGAATATATATCCCACGGGGGTAAAATTGAAAAAAGTTGAAAAAAAATTTTTTTTGGACTTAGTCATTTTTCTGGCGTTTATCAGACTTTCAGATAGGGGAAATGTCAGTGAGCGTTTCAATTTCAGTTCCAGAGCAATTCGCCCAATGAGTCCTTGATATTTAGTCGTTTTCAGCCAATTTTATGGATTTTTGAAAATTTCACTTTTTTATGAAAATATCCACTAAATGAGGGAATAATATGTGTGAGGGTACCACAGGAGAGTTCCAAATGTGTGTGGGTAGAATATATGTCCCACGGGGGTAAAATTGAAAAAAGTTTAAAAAAAATTTTTTTTGGCTTAGTCATTTTTACGTCGTTTATCAGACTTTCAGATAGGGCAAATGTCAGTGAGCATTCCGATTTCAGTTCCAGAGCGATTCGCCCAATGAGTCCTTGATATTTAGTCGTTTTCAGCCAATTTTCTGGATTTTTGAAAATTTCACTTTTTTGTGAAAATATCCACTAAATGAGGGAATAATATGTGTGAGGGTACCCCAGGAGAGTTCCAAATGTGTGTGGGTAGAATATATATCCCACGAGGCTAAAATTGAAAAAAGTTGAAAAAATTTTTTATTTTGGACTTAGTCATTTTTCCGGCGTTTATCAGACTTTCAGATAGGGCAAATGTCAGTGAGCATTCCGATTTCAGTTCCAGAGCGATTCGCCCAATGAGTCCTTGATATTTAGTCGTTTTCAGCCAATATTTTGGATTTTTGAAAATTTCACTTTTTTGTGAAAATATCCACTAAATGAGGGAATAATATGTGTGAGGGTACCCCAGGAGAGTTCCAAATGTGTGTGGGTAGAATATATATCCCACGGGGGTAAAATTGAAAAAAGTTGAAAAACATTTTTTTTTGGACTTAGTCATTTTTCCGGCGTTTATCAGACTTTCAGATAGGGCAAATGTCAGTGAGCATTCCGATTTCAGTTCCAGAGCGATTCGCCCAATGAGTCCTTGATATTTAGTCGTTTTCAGCCAATATTTTGGATTTTTGAAAATTTCTCTTTTTTGTGAAAATATCCACTAAATGAGGGAATAATATGTGTGAGGGTACCCCAGGAGAGTTCCAAATGTGTGTGTTTAGAATATATATCCCACGGGGGTAAAATTGAAAAAAGTTGAAAAAAAATTTTTTTTGGACTTAGTCATTTTTCCGGCGTTTATCAGACTTTCAGATAGGGGAAATGTCAGTGATCGTTCTGATTTCAGTTACAGAGCGATTCGCCCAATGAGTCCTTGATATTTAGTCGTTTTCAGCCAATTTTCTGGATTTTTGAAAATTTCACTTTTTTGTGAAAATATCCACTAAATGAGGGAATAATATGTGTGAGGGTACCCCAGGAGAGTTCCAAATGTGTGTGGGTAGAATATATATCCCACGGGGCTAAAATTGAAAAAAGTTGAAAAAGTTTTTTATTTTGGACTTAGTCATTTTTCCGGCGTTTATCAGATTTTCAGATAGGGCAAATGTCAGTGAGCATTCCGATTTCAGTTCCAGAGCGATTCGCCCAATGAGTCCTTGATATTTAGTCGTTTTCAGCCAATATTTTGGATTTTTGAAAATTTCACTTTTTTGTGAAAATATCCACTAAATGAGGGAATAATATGTGTGAGGGTACCCCAGGAGAGTTCCAAATGTTGTGTTTAGAATATATATCCCACGGGGGTAAAATTGAAAAAAGTTGAAAAAATTTTTATTTTGGACTTAGTCATTTTTCCGGCGTTTATCAGACTTTCAGATAGGGCAAATGTCAGTGAGCATTCCGATTTCAGTTCCAGAGCGATTCGCCCAATGAGTCCTTCATATTTAGTCGTTTTCAGCCAATATTTTGGATTTTTAAAAATTTCACTTTTTTGTGAAAATATCCACTAAATGAGGGAATAATATGTGTGAGGTTACCCCAAGAGAGTTCCAAATGTGTGTAGGTAGAATATATATCCCACGGGGGTAAAATTGAAAAAAGTTGAAAAAAAATTTTTTTTGGACTTAGTCATTTTTCTGGCGTTTATCAGACTTTCAGATAGGGGAAATGTCAGTGAGCGTTTCAATTTCAGTTCCAGAGCAATTCGCCCAATGAGTCCTTGATATTTAGTCGTTTTCAGCCAATTTTATGGATTTTTGAAAATTTCACTTTTTTATGAAAATATCCACTAAATGAGGGAATAATATGTGTGAGGGTACCACAGGAGAGTTCCAAATGTGTGTGGGTAGAATATATGTCCCACGGGGGTAAAATTGAAAAAAGTTTAAAAAAAATTTTTTTTGGCTTAGTCATTTTTACGTCGTTTATCAGACTTTCAGATAGGGCAAATGTCAGTGAGCATTCCGATTTCAGTTCCAGAGCGATTCGCCCAATGAGTCCTTGATATTTAGTCGTTTTCAGCCAATTTTCTGGATTTTTGAAAATTTCACTTTTTTGTGAAAATATCCACTAAATGAGGGAATAATATGTGTGAGGGTACCCCAGGAGAGTTCCAAATGTGTGTGGGTAGAATATATATCCCACGAGGCTAAAATTGAAAAAAGTTGAAAAAATTTTTTATTTTGGACTTAGTCATTTTTCCGGCGTTTATCAGACTTTCAGATAGGGCAAATGTCAGTGAGCATTCCGATTTCAGTTCCAGAGCGATTCGCCCAATGAGTCCTTCATATTTAGTCGTTTTCAGCCAATATTTTGGATTTTTAAAAATTTCACTTTTTTGTGAAAATATCCACTAAATGAGGGAATAATATGTGTGAGGTTACCCCAGGAGAGTTCCAAATGTGTGTATGTAGAATATATATCCCACGGGGGTAAAATTGAAAAAAGTTGAAAAAAAATTTTTTTTGGACTTAGTCATTTTTCTGGTGTTTATCAGACTTTCAGATAGGTGAAATGTCAGTGAGCGTTCCGATTTCAGTTCCAGAGCAATTCGCCCTATGAGTCCTTGATATTTAGTCGTTTTCAGCCAATTTTCTGCATTTTTGAAAATATCACTTTTTTATGAAAATATCCATTAAATGAGGGAATAATATGTTTGAGGGTACCCCAGGAGAGTTCCAAATGTGTGTGGGTAGAATATATATCCCACGGGGGTAAAATTGAAAAAAGTTTAAAAAAAATTTTTTTTGGCTTAGTCATTTTTACGTCGTTTATCAGACTTTCAGATAGGGCAAATGTCAGTGAGCATTCTGATTTCAGTTCCAGAGCGATTCGCCCAATGAGTCCTTGATATTTAGTTGTTTTCAGCCAATTTTCTGGATTTTTGAAAATTTCACTTTTTTGTGAAAATATATACTAAATGAGGGAATAATATGTGTGAGGTTGCCCCAGGAGAGTTCCAAATATGTGTAGTTAGAATATATATCCCACGGGGGTAAAATTGAAAAAAGTTGAAAAAAATTTTTTTTTGGACTTAGTCATTTTTCCGGCGTTTATCAGACTTTCAGATAGGGGAAATGTCAGTGAGGTTTCGGATTTCAGTTCCAGAGCGATTCGCCCAATGAGTCCTTGATATTTAGTCATTTTCAGCCAATTTTCTGGATTTTTGAAAGTTTCACTTTCTTGTGAAAATATCCACTAAATGAGGGAATAATATGTGTGAGGGTACCCCAGGAGAGTTCCAAATGTGTGTGGGTAGAATATATATCCCACGGGGGTAAAATTGAAAAAAGTTGAAAAACATTTTTTTTTCGACTTAGTCATTTTTCCGGCGTTTATCAGACTTTCAGATAGGGCAAATGTCAGTGAGCATTCCGATTTCAGTTCCAGAGCGATTCGCCCAATGAGTCCTTCATATTTAGTCGTTTTCAGCCAATATTTTGGATTTTTAAAAATTTCACTTTTTTGTGAAAATATCCACTAAATGAGGGAATAATATGTGTGAGGTTACCCCAAGAGAGTTCCAAATGTGTGTAGGTAGAATATATATCCCACGGGGGTAAAATTGAAAAAAGTTGAAAAAAAATTTTTTTTGGACTTAGTCATTTTTCTGGCGTTTATCAGACTTTCAGATAGGGGAAATGTCAGTGAGCGTTTCAATTTCAGTTCCAGAGCAATTCGCCCAATGAGTCCTTGATATTTAGTCGTTTTCAGCCAATTTTATGGATTTTTGAAAATTTCACTTTTTTATGAAAATATCCACTAAATGAGGGAATAATATGTGTGAGGGTACCACAGGAGAGTTCCAAATGTGTGTGGGTAGAATATATGTCCCACGGGGGTAAAATTGAAAAAAGTTTAAAAAAAATTTTTTTTGGCTTAGTCATTTTTACGTCGTTTATCAGACTTTCAGATAGGGCAAATGTCAGTGAGCATTCCGATTTCAGTTCCAGAGCGATTCGCCCAATGAGTCCTTGATATTTAGTCGTTTTCAGCCAATTTTCTGGATTTTTGAAAATTTCACTTTTTTGTGAAAATATCCACTAAATGAGGGAATAATATGTGTGAGGGTACCCCAGGAGAGTTCCAAATGTGTGTGGGTAGAATATATATCCCACGAGGCTAAAATTGAAAAAAGTTGAAAAAATTTTTTATTTTGGACTTAGTCATTTTTCCGGCGTTTATCAGACTTTCAGATAGGGCAAATGTCAGTGAGCATTCCGATTTCAGTTCCAGAGCGATTCGCCCAATGAGTCCTTCATATTTAGTCGTTTTCAGCCAATATTTTGGATTTTTAAAAATTTCACTTTTTTGTGAAAATATCCACTAAATGAGGGAATAATATGTGTGAGGTTGCCCCAGGAGAGTTCCAAATATGTGTAGTTAGAATATATATCCCACGGGGGTAAAATTGAAAAAAGTTGAAAAAAATTTTTTTTTGGACTTAGTCATTTTTCCGGCGTTTATCAGACTTTCAGATAGGGGAAATGTCAGTGAGGTTTCGGATTTCAGTTCCAGAGCGATTCGCCCAATGAGTCCTTGATATTTAGTCATTTTCAGCCAATTTTCTGGATTTTTGAAAGTTTCACTTTCTTGTGAAAATATCCACTAAATGAGGGAATAATATGTGTGAGGGTACCCCAGGAGAGTTCCAAATGTGTGTGGGTAGAATATATATCCCACGAGGCTAAAATTGAAAAAAGTTGAAAAAATTTTTTATTTTGGACTTAGTCATTTTTCCGGCGTTTATCAGACTTTCAGATAGGGCAAATGTCAGTGAGCATTCCGATTTCAGTTCCAGAGCGATTCGCCCAATGAGTCCTTGATATTTAGTCGTTTTCAGCCAATATTTTGGATTTTTGAAAATTTCACTTTTTTGTGAAAATATCCACTAAATGAGGGAATAATATGTGTGAGGGTACCCCAGGAGAGTTCCAAATGTGTGTGGGTAGAATATATATCCCATGGGGGTAAAATTGAAAAAAGTTGAAAAACATTTTTTTTTGGACTTAGTCATTTTTCCGGCGTTTATCAGACTTTCAGATAGGGCAAATGTCAGTGAGCATTCCGATTTCAGTTCCAGAGCGATTCGCCCAATGAGTCCTTGATATTTAGTCGTTTTCAGCCAATATTTTGGATTTTTGAAAATTTCTCTTTTTTGTGAAAATATCCACTAAATGAGGGAATAATATGTGTGAGGGTACCCCAGGAGAGTTCCAAATGTGTGTGTTTAGAATATATATCCCACGGGGGTAAAATTGAAAAAAGTTGAAAAAAAATTTTTTTTGGACTTAGTCATTTTTCCGGCGTTTATCAGACTTTCAGATAGGGGAAATGTCAGTGAGCGTTCCGATTTCAGTTCCAGAGCGACTCGCCCAATGAGTCCTTGATATTTAGTCGTTTTCAGCCAATTTTCTGGATTTTTGAAAATATCACTTTTTTATGAAAATATCCACTAAATGAGGGAATATTATGTGTGAGGGTACCCCAGGAGAGTTCCAAATGTGTGTAGGTAGAATATATATACCACGGGGGTAAAATTGAAAAAAGTTGAAAAACATTTTTTTTTGGACTTAGTCATTTTTCCGGCGTTTATCAGACTTTCAGATAGGGGAAATGTCAGTGATCGTTCTGATTTCAGTTACAGAGCGATTCGCCCAATGAGTCCTTGATATTTAGTCGTTTTCAGCCAATTTTCTGGATTTTTGAAAATTTCACTTTTTTGTGAAAATATCCACTAAATGAGGGAATAATATGTGTGAGGGTACCCCAGGAGAGTTCCAAATGTGTGTGGGTAGAATATATATCCCACGGGGCTAAAATTGAAAAAAGTTGAAAAAGTTTTTTATTTTGGACTTAGTCATTTTTCCGGCGTTTATCAGATTTTCAGATAGGGCAAATGTCAGTGAGCATTCCGATTTCAGTTCCAGAGCGATTCGCCCAATGAGTCCTTGATATTTAGTCGTTTTCAGCCAATATTTTGGATTTTTGAAAATTTCACTTTTTTGTGAAAATATCCACTAAATGAGGGAATAATATGTGTGAGGGTACACCAGGAGAGTTCCAAATGTTGTGTTTAGAATATATATCCCACGGGGGTAAAATTGAAAAAAGTTGAAAAAATTTTTATTTTGGACTTAGTCATTTTTCCGGCGTTTATCAGACTTTCAGATAGGGCAAATGTCAGTCAGCATTCGGATCTCAGTTCCAGAGCGATTCGCCCAATGACTCCTTGATATTTAGTCGTTTTCAGCCAATATTTTGGATTTTTGAAAATTTCACTTTTTTGTGAAAATATCCACTAAATGAGGGAATAATATGTGTGAGGTTACCCTAGGAGAGTTCCAAATGTGTGTAGGTAGAATATATATCCCACGGGGCTAAAATTGAAAAAAGTTGAAAAAAAAATTATTTTGGACTTCGTCATTTTTCCGGCGTTTATCAGACTTTCAGATAGGGCAAATGTCAGTGAGCATTCCGATTTCAGTTCCAGAGCAATTCGCCCAATGAGTCCTTGATATTTAGTCGTTTTCAGCCAATATTTTGGATTTTTGAAAATTTCACTTTTTTGTGAAAATATCCACTAAATGAGGGAATAATATGTGTGATGGTACCCCAGGAGAGTTCCCAATGTGTGTGGGTAGAATATATATCCCACGAAGGTAAAATTGAAAAAAGTTGAAAAAAAATTTTTTTGGGACTTAGTCATTTTTCCGGCGTTTATCAGACTTTCAGATAGGGGAAATGTCAGTGAGCGTTCCAATTTCAGTTCCAGAGCAATTCGCCCAATGATTCCATGATATTTAGTCGTTTTCAGCCAATTTTCTGCATTTTTGAAAATATCACTTTTTTATGAAAATATCCATTAAATGAGGGAATAATATGTTTGAGGGTACCCCAGGAGAGTTCCAAATGTGTGTGGGTAGAAAATATATCCCACGGGGGTAAAATTGAAAAAAATTTAAAAAAATTTTTTTTTGGCTTAGTCATTTTTCCGGCGTTTATCAGATTTTCAGATAGGGCAAATGTCAGTGAGCATTCCGATTTCAGTTCCAGAGCGATTCGCCCAATGAGTCCTTGATATTTAGTCGTTTTCAGCCAATTTTCTGGATTTTTGAAAGTTTCACTTTCTTGTGAAAATATCCACTAAATGAGGGAATAATATGTGTGAGGGTACCCCAGGAGAGTTCCAAATGTGTGTGGGTAGAATATATATCCCACGGGGGTAAAATTGAAAAAAGTTGAAAAACATTTTTTTTTGGACTTAGTCATTTTTCCGGCGTTTATCAGACTTTCAGATAGGTAAATGTCAGTGAGCATTCCGATTTCAGTTCCAGAGCGATTCGCCCAATGAGTCCTTGATATTTAGTCCTTTTCAGCCAATATTTTAGATTTTTGAAAATTTCACTTTTTTGTGAAAATATCCACTAAATGAGGGAATAATATGTGTGAGGGTACCCCAGGAGAGTTCCAAATGTGTGTGTTCAGAATATATATCCCACGGGGGTAAAATTGAAAAAAGTTTAAAAAAAATTTTTTTTGGCTTAGTCATTTTTCCGGCGTTTATCAGATTTTCAGATAGGGGAAATGTCAGTGAGCATTCTGATTTCAGTTCCAGAGCGATTCGCCCAATGAGTCCTTGATATTTAGTCTTTTTCAGCCAATTTTCTGGATTTTTGAAAGTTTCACTTTCTTGTGAAAATATCCACTAAATGAGGGAATAATATGTGTGAGGGTACCCCAGGAGAGTTCCAAATGTGTGTACGTAGAATATATATACCACGGGGGTAAAATTGAAAAAAGTTGAAAAACATTTTTTTTTGGACTTAGTCATTTTTCCGGCGTTTATCAGACTTTCAGATAGGGGAAATGTCAGTGAGCGTTCTGATTTCAGTTACAGAGCAATTCGCCCGATGAGTCCTTGATATTTAGTCGTTTTCAGCCAATTTTCTGGATTTTTGAAAATTTCACTTTTTTGTGAAAATATCCACTAAATGAGGGAATAATATGTGTGAGGGTACACCAGGAGAGTTCGAAATGTGTGTGGGTAGAATATATATCCCACGGGGCTAAAATTGAAAAAAGTTGAAAAAAAAATTATTTTGGACTGTCATTTTTCCGGCGTTTATCAGACTTTCAGATAGGGCAAATGTCAGTGAGTGTTCCAATTTCAGTTCCAGAGCAATTCGCCCAATGAGTCCTTGATATGTAGTCGTTTTCAGCCAATTTTCTGGATTTTTGAAAATTTCACTTTTTTATGAAAATATCCATTATATGAGGGAATAATATGTGTGAGGGTACCCCAGGAGAGTTCCAAATGTGTGTGGGTAGAATATATATCTCACGGGGGTAAAATTTAAAAAAGTTGAAAAAAATTTTTTGGGGGACTTAGTCATTTTTCCGGCGTTTATCAGACTTTCAGATAGGGGAAACGTCAGTGAGTGTTCCGATTTCAGTTCCAGAGCGATTCGCCCAATGAGTCCTTGATATTTAGTCGTTTTCAGCCAATATTTTGGATTTTTGAAAATTTCACTTTTTTGTGAAAATATCCACTAAATGAGGGAATAATATGTGTCAGGGTACCCCAGGAGAGTTCCAAATGTGTGTGGGTAGAATATATATCCCACGGGGGTAAAATTGAAAAAAGTTGAAAAAAAAATTATTTTGGACTTAGTCATTTTTCCGGCGTTTATCAGACTTTCAGATAGGGCAAATGTCAGTGAGTGTTCCAATTTCAGTTCCAGAGCAATTCGCCCAATGAGTCCTTGATATGTAGTCGTTTTCAGCCAATTTTCTGGATTTTTAAAAATTTCACTTTTTTATGAAAATATCCATTATATGAGGGAATAATATGTGTGAGGGTACCCCAGGAGAGTTCCAAATGTGTGTGGTTAGAATATATATCCCACGGGGGTAAAATTTAAAAAAGTTGAAAAAAAATTTTTTGGGGACTTAGTCATTTTTCCGGCGTTTAGCAGACTTTCAGATAGGGGAAACGTCAGTGAGTGTTCCGATTTCAGTTCCAGAGCGATTCGCCCAATGAGTCCTTGATATTTAGTCGTTTTCAGCCAATATTTTGGATTTTTGAAAATTTCACTTTTTTGTGAAAATATCCACTAAATGAGGGAATAATATGTGTGAGGGTACCCCAGGAGAGTTCCAAATGTGTGTGTTTAGAATATATATCCCACGGGGGTAAAATTGAAAAAAGTTGAAAAAATTTTTATTTTGGACTTAGTCATTTTTCCGGCGTTTATCAGACTTTCAGATAGGGGAAATGTCAGTGAGCATTCTGATTTCAGTTCCACAGCGATTCGCCCAATGAGTTCTTGATATTTAGTCGTTTTCAGCCAATATTTTGGATTTTTGAAAATTTCACTTTTTTGTGAAAATATCCACTAAATGAGGGAATAATATGTGTGAGGGTACCCCAGGAGAGTTCCAAATGTGTGTGTTTAGAATATATATCCCACGGGGGTAAAATTGAAAAAAGTTGAAAAAATTTTTATTTTGGACTTAGTCATTTTTCCGGCGTTTATCAGACTTTCAGATAGGGGAAATGTCAGTGAGCATTCTGATTTCAGATCCAGAGCCATTCGCCCAATGAGTCCTTGATATTTAGTCTTTTTCAGCCAATTTTCTGGATTTTTGAAAGTTTCACTTTCTTGTGAAAATATCCACTAAATGAGGGAATAATATGTGTGAGGGTACCCCAGGAGAGTTCCAAATGTGTGTGGGTAGAATATATATCCCACGGGGGTAAAATTGAAAAAAGTTGAAAAACATTTTTTTTTGGGCTTAGTCATTTTTCCGGCATTTATCAGACTTTCAGATAGCTAAATATCAGTGAGCATTCCGATTTCAGTTCCAAAGCGATTCGCCCAATTAGTCCTTGATATTTAGTCCTTTTCAGCCAATATTTTGGATTTTTGAAAATTTCACTTTTTTGTGAAAATATCCACTAAATGAGGGAATAATATGTGTGAGGGTACCCCAGGAGAGTTCCAAATGTGTGTGTTTAGAATATATATCCCACGGGGGTAAAATTGAAAAAAGTTTAAAAAAAATTTTTTTTGGCTTAGTCATTTTTCCGGCGTTTATCAGATTTTCAGATAGGGGAAATGTCAGTGAGCATTCTGATTTCAGTTCCAGAGCGATTCGCCCAATGAGTCCTTGATATTTAGTCTTTTTCAGCCAATTTTCTGGATTTTTGAAAGTTTCACTTTCTTGTGAAAATATCCACTAAATGAGGGAATAATATGTGTGAGGGTACCCCAGGAGAGTTCCAAATGTGTGTACGTAGAATATATATACCACGGGGGTAAAATTGAAAAAAGTTGAAAAACATTTTTTTTTGGACTTAGTCATTTTTCCGGCGTTTATCAGACTTTCAGATAGGGGAAATGTCAGTGAGCGTTCTGATTTCAGTTACAGAGCAATTCGCCCGATGAGTCCTTGATATTTAGTCGTTTTCAGCCAATTTTCTGGATTTTTGAAAATTTCACTTTTTTGTGAAAATATCCACTAAATGAGGGAATAATATGTGTGAGGGTACACCAGGAGAGTTCGAAATGTGTGTGGGTAGAATATATATCCCACGGGGCTAAAATTGAAAAAAGTTGAAAAAAAAATTATTTTGGACTGTCATTTTTCCGGCGTTTATCAGACTTTCAGATAGGGCAAATGTCAGTGAGTGTTCCAATTTCAGTTCCAGAGCAATTCGCCCAATGAGTCCTTGATATGTAGTCGTTTTCAGCCAATTTTCTGGATTTTTGAAAATTTCACTTTTTTATGAAAATATCCATTATATGAGGGAATAATATGTGTGAGGGTACCCCAGGAGAGTTCCAAATGTGTGTGGGTAGAATATATATCTCACGGGGGTAAAATTTAAAAAAGTTGAAAAAAATTTTTTGGGGGACTTAGTCATTTTTCCGGCGTTTATCAGACTTTCAGATAGGGGAAACGTCAGTGAGTGTTCCGATTTCAGTTCCAGAGCGATTCGCCCAATGAGTCCTTGATATTTAGTCGTTTTCAGCCAATATTTTGGATTTTTGAAAATTTCACTTTTTTGTGAAAATATCCACTAAATGAGGGAATAATATGTGTGAGGGTACCCCAGGAGAGTTCCAAATGTGTGTGGGTAGAATATATATCCCACGGGGGTAAAATTGAAAAAAGTTGAAAAAAAAATTATTTTGGACTTAGTCATTTTTCCGGCGTTTATCAGACTTTCAGATAGGGCAAATGTCAGTGAGTGTTCCAATTTCAGTTCCAGAGCAATTCGCCCAATGAGTCCTTGATATGTAGTCGTTTTCAGCCAATTTTCTGGATTTTTAAAAATTTCACTTTTTTATGAAAATATCCATTATATGAGGGAATAATATGTGTGAGGGTACCCCAGGAGAGTTCCAAATGTGTGTGGTTAGAATATATATCCCACGGGGGTAAAATTTAAAAAAGTTGAAAAAAAATTTTTTGGGGACTTAGTCATTTTTCCGGCGTTTAGCAGACTTTCAGATAGGGGAAACGTCAGTGAGTGTTCCGATTTCAGTTCCAGAGCGATTCGCCCAATGAGTCCTTGATATTTAGTCGTTTTCAGCCAATATTTTGGATTTTTGAAAATTTCACTTTTTTGTGAAAATATCCACTAAATGAGGGAATAATATGTGTGAGGGTACCCCAGGAGAGTTCCAAATGTGTGTGTTTAGAATATATATCCCACGGGGGTAAAATTGAAAAAAGTTGAAAAAATTTTTATTTTGGACTTAGTCATTTTTCCGGCGTTTATCAGACTTTCAGATAGGGGAAATGTCAGTGAGCATTCTGATTTCAGTTCCAGAGCGATTCGCCCAATGAGTTCTTGATATTTAGTCGTTTTCAGCCAATATTTTGGATTTTTGAAAATTTCACTTTTTTGTGAAAATATCCACTAAATGAGGGAATAATATGTGTGAGGGTACCCCAGGAGAGTTCCAAATGTGTGTGTTTAGAATATATATCCCACGGGGGTAAAATTGAAAAAAGTTGAAAAAATTTTTATTTTGGACTTAGTCATTTTTCCGGCGTTTATCAGACTTTCAGATAGGGCAAATGTCAGTGAGCATTCCGATTTCAGTTCCAGAGCGATTCGCCCAATGATTCCTTGATATTTAGTCGTTTTCAGCCAATTTTCTGCATTTTTGAAAATATCACTTTTTTATGAAAATATCCATTAAATGAGGGAATAATATGTTTGAGGGTACCCCAGGAGAGTTCCAAATGTGTGTGGGTAGAATATATATCCCACGGGGGTAAAATTGAAAAAAGTTGAAAAAAAAATTATTTTGGACTTCGTCATTTTTCCGGCGTTTATCAGACTTTCAGATAGGGGACATGTCAGTGAGCGTTCTGATTTCAGCTACAGAGCGATTCGCCCAATGAGTCCTTGATATTTAGTCGTTTTCAGCCAATTTTCTGGATTTTTGAAAATTTCACTTTTTTGTCAAAATATCCACTAAATGAGGGAATAATATGTGTGAGGGTACCCCAGGAGAGTTCCAAATGTGTGTGGGTAGAATATATATCCCACGGGGCTAAAATTGAAAAAAGTTGAAAAAATTTTTATTTTGGACTTAGTCATTTTTCCGGCGTTTATCAGACTTTCAGATAGGGCAAATGTCAGTGAGTGTTCCAATTTCAGTTCCAGAGCAATTCGCCCAATGAGTCCTTGATATGTAGTCGTTTTCAGCCAATTTTCTGGATTTTTGAAAATTTCACTTTTTTATGAAAATATCCATTATATGAGGGAATAATATGTGTGAGGGTACCCCAGGAGAGTTCCAAATGTGTGTGGTTAGAATATATATCCCACGGGGGTAAAATTTAAAAAAGTTGAAAAAAAATTTTTTGGGGACTTAGTCATTTTTCCGGCGTTTATCAGACTTTCAGATAGGGGAAACGTCAGTGAGTGTTCCGATTTCAGTTCCAGAGCGATTCGCCCAATGAGTCCTTGATATTTAGTCGTTTTCAGCCAATATTTTGGATTTTTGAAAATTTCACTTTTTTGTGAAAATATCCACTAAATGAGGGAATAATATTTGTGAGGGTACCCCAGGAGAGTTCCAAATGTGTGTATGTAGAATATATATCCCACGGGGGTAAAATTGAAAAAAGTTGAAAAAAAATTTTCTTTGGACTTAGTCATTTTTCCGGCGTTCATCAGATTTTCAGATACCGGAAATGTCAGTGAGCGTTCCGATTTCAGTTCCAGAGCGATTTGCCCAATGAGTCCTTGATATTTAGTTGTTTTCAGCCAATTTTCTGGATTTTTGAAAATTTCACTTTTTTGTCAAAATATCCACTAAATGAGGGAATAATATGTATGAGGGTACCCCAGGAGAGTTCCAAATGTGTGTGGGTAGAATATATATCCCACGGGGCTAAAATTGAAAAAAGTTGAAAAAATTTTTATTTTGGACTTAGTCATTTTTCCGGCGTTTATCAGACTTTCAGATAGGGCAAATGGCAGTGAGCATTCCGATTTCAGTTCCAGAGCGATTCGCCCAATGAGTCCTTGATATTTAGTCGTTTTCAGCCAATATTTTGGATTTTTGAAAATTTCACTTTTTTGTGAAAATATCCACTAAATGAGAGAATAATATGTGTGAGGTTACCCCAGGAGAGTTCCAAATGTGTGTAGGTAGAATATATATCCCACGGGGGTAAAATTGAAAAAAGTTGAAAAAAAAATTATTTTGGACTTAGTCATTTTTCCGGCGTTTATCAGACTTTCAGATAGGGCAAATGTCAGTGAGTGTTCCAATTTCAGTTCCAGAGCAATTCGCCCAATGAGTCCTTGATATGTAGTCGTTTTCAGCCAATTTTCTGGATTTTTGAAAATTTCACTTTTTTATGAAAATATCCATTATATGAGGGAATAATATGTGTGAGGGTACCCCAGGAGAGTTCCAAATGTGTGTGGTTAGAAGATATATCCCACGGGGGTAAAATTTAAAAAAGTTGAAAAAAAATTTTTTGGGGTCTTAGTCATTTTTCCGGTGTTTATCAGACTTTCAGATAGGGCAAATGTCAGTGAGCATTCCGATTTCAGTTCCAGAGCGATTCGCCCGATGAGTCCTTGATATTTAGTCGTTTTCAGACAATATTTTGGATTTTTGAAAATTTCACTTTTTTGTGAAAATATACACTAAATGAGGGAATAATATGTGTGAGGGTACCCCAGGAGAGTTCCAAATGTGTGTGTTTAGAATATATATCCCACGGGGGTAAAATTGAAAAAAGTTGAAAAAATTTTTATTTTGGACTTAGTCATTTTTCCGGCGTTTATCAGACTTTCAGATAGGGCAAATGGCAGTGAGCATTCCGATTTCAGTTCCAGAGCGATTCGCCCAATGAGTCCTTGATATTTAGTCGTTTTCAGCCAATATTTTGAATTTTTGAAAATTTCACTTTTTTGTGAAAATATCCACTAAATGAGGGAATAATATGTGTGAGGGTACACCAGGAGAGTTCGAAATGTGTGTGGGTAGAATATATATCCCACGGGGCAAAAATTGAAAAAAGTTGAAAAAAAAATTATTTTGGACTTCGTCATTTTTCCGGCGTTTATCAGACTTTCAGATAGGGGACATGTCAGTGAGCGTTCTGATTTCAGTTACACAGCGATTCGCCCAATGAGTCCTTGATATTTAGTCGTTTTCAGCCAATTTTCTGGATTTTTGAAAATTTCACTTTTTTGTCAAAATATCCACTAAATGAGGGAATAATATGTGTGAGGGTACCCCAGGAGAGTTCCAAATGTGTGTGGGTAGAATATATATCCCACGGGGCTAAAATTGAAAAAAGTTGAAAAAATTTTTATTTTGGACTTAGTCATTTTTCCGGCGTTTATCAGACTTTCAGATAGGGCAAATGTCAGTGAGCATTCCGATTTCAGTTCCAGAGCGATTCGCCCAATGAGTCCTTGATATTTAGTCGTTTTCAGACAATATTTTGGATTTTTGAAAATTTCACTTTTTTGTGAAAATATCCACTAAATGAGGGAATAATATGTGTGAGGGTACCCCAGGAGAGTTCCAAATGTGTGTGTTTAGAATATATATCCCACGGGGGTAAAATTGAAAAAAGTTGAAAAAATTTTTATTTTGGACTTAGTCATTTTTCCGGCGTTTATCAGACTTTCAGATAGGGCAAATGGCAGTGAGCATTCCGATTTCAGTTCCAGAGCGATTCGCCCAATGAGTCCTTGATATTTAGTCGTTTTCAGCCAATTTTCTGGATTTTTGAAAATTTCACTTTTTTGTGAAAATATCCACTAAATGAGGGAATAATATGTGTGAGGGTACACCAGGAGAGTTCGAAATGTGTGTGGGTAGAATATATATCCCACGGGGCTAAAATTGAAAAAAGTTGAAAAAAAAATTATTTTGGACTTAGTCATTTTTCCGGCGTTTATCAAACTTTCAGATAGGGCAAATGTCAGTGAGTGTTCCAATTTCAGTTCCAGAGCAATTCGCCCAATGAGTCCTTGATATGTAGTCGTTTTCAGCCAATTTTCTGGATTTTTGAAAATTTCACTTTTTTATGAAAATATCCATTATATGAGGGAATAATATGTGTGAGGGTACCCCAGGAGAGTTCCAAATGTGTGTGGTTAGAATATATATCCCACGGGGGTAAAATTTAAAAAAGTTGAAAAAAAATTTTTTGGGGACTTAGTCATTTTTCCGGCGTTTATCAGACTTTCAGATAGGGGAAACGTCAGTGAGTGTTCCGATTTCAGTTCCAGAGCGATTCGCCCAATGAGTCCTTGATATTTAGTCGTTTTCAGCCAATATTTTGGATTTTTGAAAATTTCACTTTTTTGTGAAAATATCCACTAAATGAGGGAATAATATGTGTGAGGGTACCCCAGGAGAGTTCCAAATGTGTGTGGGTAGAATATATATCCCACGGGGGTAAAATTGAAAAAAGTTGAAAAAAAATTTTCTTTGGACTTAGTCATTTTTCCGGCGTTCATCAGATTTTCAGATACGGGAAATGTCACTGAGCGTTCCGATTTCAGTTCCAGAGCGATTTGCCCAATAAGTCCTTGATATTTAGTCGTTTTCAGCCAATTTTCTGGATTTTTGAAAATTTCACTTTTTTGTGAAAATATCCACTAAATGAGGGAATAATATGTGTGAGGTTACCCCAGGAGAGTTCCAAATGTGTGTAGGTAGAATATATATCCCACGGGGGTAAAATTGAAAAAAGTTGAAAAAATTTTTTTTTTGGACTTAGTCATTTTTCCGGCGTTTATCAGACTTTCAGATAGGGGAAATGTCAGTGAGCGTTCCAATTTAAGTTCCAGAGCAATTCGCCCAATGAGTCCTTGATATTTAGTCGTTTTCAGCCAATTTTCTGGATTTTTGAAAATATCACTTTTTTATGAAAATATCCATTAAATGAGGGAATAATATGTGTGAGGCTACCCCAGGAGAGTTCCAAATGTGTGTGGGTAGAATATATATCCCACGGGGCTAAAATTGAAAAAAGTTGAAAAAAAAAATATTTTGGACTTAGTCATTTTTCCGGCGTTTATCAGACTTTCAGATAGGGCAAATGTCAGTGAGCATTCCGATTTCAGTTCCAGAGCGATTCGCCCAATGAGTCCTTGATATTTAGTCGTTTTCAGACAATATTTTGGATTTTTGAAAATTTCACTTTTTTGTGAAAATATCCACTAAATGAGGGAATAATATGTGTGAGGGTACCCCAGGAGAGTTCCAAATGTGTGTGGGTAGAATATATATCCCACGGGGGTAAAATTGAAAAAAGTTGAAAAAAAATTTTTTTTGGACTTAGTCATTTTTCCGGCGTTTATCAGACTTTCAGATAGGGCAAATGTCAGTGAGCATTCCGATTTCAGTTCCAGAGCGATTCGCCCAATGAGTCCTTGATATTTAGTCGTTTTCAGCCAATTTTCTGGATTTTTGAAAATTTCACTTTTTTGTGAAAATATCCACTAAATGAGGGAATAATATGTGTGAGGTTACCCCAGGAGAGTTCCAAATGTGTGTATGTAGAATATATATCCCACGGGGGTAAAATTGAAAAAAGTTGAAAAAATTTTTTTTTTGGACTTAGTCATTTTTCCGGCGTTTATCAGACTTTCAGATAGGGGAAATGTCAGTGAGCGTTCCAATTTAAGTTCCAGAGCAATTCGCCCAATGAGTCCTTGATATTTAGTCGTTTTCAGCCAATTTTCTGGATTTTTGAAAATATCACTTTTTTATGAAAATATCCATTAAATGAGGGAATAATATGTGTGAGGTTACCCCAGGAGAGTTCCAAATGTGTGTGGGTAGAATATATATCCCACGGGGCTAAAATTGAAAAAAGTTGAAAAAAAAATTATTTTGGACTTAAGTCATTTTTCCGGCGTTTATCAGACTTTCAGATAGGGCAAATGTCAGTGAGCATTCCGATTTCAGTTGCAGATCGATTCGCCCAATGAGTCCTTGATATTTAGTCGTTTTCAGCCAATATTTTGGACTTTTGAAAATTTCACTTTTTTGTGAAAATATCCACTAAATGAGGGAATAATATGTGTCCGGTTACCCCAGGAGAGTTCCAAATGTGTGTAGGTAGAATATATATCCCACGGGGGTAAAATTGAAAAAAGTTGAAAAAAATTTTTTTTTGGACTTAGTCATTTTTCCGGCATTTATCAGACTTTCAGATAGGGGAAATGTCAGTGAGCATTCCAATTTCAGTTCCAGAGCTATTCGCCCAATGAGTCCTTGATATGTAGTCGTTTTCAGCCAATTTTCTGGATTTTTGAAAATTTCACTTTTTTATGAAAATATCCATTAAATGAGGGAATAATATGTTTGAGGGTACCCCAGGAGAGTTCCAAATGTGTGTGGGTAGAATATATATCCCACGGGGGTAAAATTGAAAAAAGTTGAAAAATTTTTTTGGGGGGAATAAGTCATTTTTCCGGCGTTTATCAGACTTTCAGATAGGGCAAATGTCAGTGAGCATTCCGATTTCAGTTCCAGAGCGATTCGCCCAATGAGTCCTTGATATTTAGTCGTTTTCAGCCAATATTTTGGATTTTTGAAAATTTCACTTTTTTGTGAAAATATCCACTAAATGAGGGAATAATATGTGTGAGGTTACCCCAGGAGAGTTCGGAATGTGTGTAGGTAGAATATATATCCCACGGGGGTAAAATTGAAAAAAGTTGAAAAAATTTTTTTTTTGGACTTAGTCATTTTTCCGGCGTTTATCAGACTTTCAGATAGGGCAAATGTCAGTGAGCATTCCGATTTCAGTTCCAGAGCAATTCGCCCAATGAGTCCTTGATATTTAGTCGTTTTCAGCCAATTTTCTGGATTTTTGAAAATTTCACTTTTTTGTGAAAATATCCACTAAATGAGGGAATAATATGTGTGAGGGTACCCCAGGAGAGTTCCAAATGTGTGTGGGTAGAATATATATCCCACGGGGGTAAAATTGAAAAAAGTTGAAAATTTTTTTTGGGGGGAATAAGTCATTTTTCCGGCGTTTATCAGACTTTCAGATAGGGCAAATGTCAGTGAGCATTCCGATTTCAAATCCAGAGCGATTCGCCCAATGAGTCCTTGATATTTAGTCGTTTTCACAAAATTTTCTGGATTTTTGAAAATTTCACTTTTTTTGTGAAAATATCCACTACATGAGGGAATAATATGTGTGAGGGTACCCCAGGAGAGTTACAAATGTGTGTGGGTAGAATATATATCCCACGGGGGTAAAATTGAAAAAAGTTGAAAAAATTTTTTGGGGGGAATAAGTCATTTTTCCGGAATTTATCAGACTTTCAGATAGGGCAAATGTCAGTGAGCATTCCGATTTCAGTTCCAGATCGATTCGCCCAATGAGTCCTTGATATTTAGTCGTTTTCAGCCAATATTTTGGATTTTTGAAAATTTCACTTTTTTGTGAAAATATCCACTAAATGAGGGAATAATATGTGTCCGGTTACCCCAGGAGAGTTCCAAATGTGTGTAGGTAGAATATATATCCCACGGGGGTAAAATTGAAAAAAGTTGAAAATTTTTTTTTGGGGGAATAAGTCATTTTTCCGGCGTTTATCAGACTTTCAGATAGGGGAAATGTCAGTGAGCATTCCGATTTCAGTTCCAGATCGATTCGCCCAATGAGTCCTTGATATTTAGTCGTTTTCAGCCAATATTTTGGATTTTTGAAAATTTCACTTTTTTGTGAAAATATCCACTAAATGAGGGAATAATATGTGTGAGGGTACCCCAGGAGAGTTCCAAATGTGTGTGGGTAGAATATATATCCCACGGGGCTAAAATTGAAAAAAGTTGAAAAAAAAATTATTTTGGACTTAGTCATTTTTCCGGCGTTTATCAAACTTTCAGATAGGGCAAATGTCAGTGAGTGTTCCAATTTCAGTTCCAGAGCAATTCGCCCAATGAGTCCTTGATATGTAGTCGTTTTCAGCCAATTTTCTGGATTTTTGAAAATTTCACTTTTTTATGAAAATATCCATTATATGAGGGAATAATATGTGTGAGGGTACCCCAGGAGAGTTCCAAATGTGTGTGGTTAGAATATATATCCCACGGGGGTAAAATTTAAAAAAGTTGAAAAAAAATTTTTTGGGGACTTAGTCATTTTTCCGGCGTTTATCAGTCTATCAGAGAGGGGAAACGTCAGTGAGTGTTCCGATTTCAGTTCCATAGCGATTCGCCCAATGAGTCCTTGATATTTAGTCGTTTTCAGCCAATATTTTGGATTTTTGAAAATTTCACTTTTTTGTGAAAATATCCACTAAATGAGGGAATAATATGTGTGAGGGTACCCCAGGAGAGTTCCAAATGTGTGTGGGTAGAATATATATCCCACGGGGGTAAAATTGAAAAAAGTTGAAAAAAAATTTTCTTTGGACTTAGTCATTTTTCCGGCGTTCATTAGATTTTCAGATACGGGAAATGTCACTGAGCGTTCCGATTTCAGTTCCAGAGCGATTTGCCCAATGAGTCCTTGATATTTAGTCGTTTTCAGCCAATTTTCTGGATTTTTGAAAATTTCACTTTTTTGTGAAAATATCCATTAAATGAGGGAATAATATGTTTGAGGGTACCCCAGGAGAGTTCCAAATGTGTGTGGGTAGAATATATATCCCACGGGGGTAAAATTGAAAAAAGTTGAAAAATTTTTTTGGGGGGAATAAGTCATTTTTCCGGCGTTTATCAGACTTTCAGATAGGGCAAATGTCAGTGAGCATTCCGATTTCAGTTCCAGAGCGATTCGCCCATTGAGTCCTTGATATTTAGTCGTTTTCAGCCAATATTTTGGATTTTTGAAAATTTCACTTTTTTGTGAAAATATCCACTAAATGAGGGAATAATATGTGTGAGGTTACCCCAGGAGAGTTCGAAATGTGTGTAGGTAGAATATATATTCCACGGGGGTAAAATTGAAAAAAGTTGAAAAAATTTTTTTTTTGGACTTAGTCATTTTTCCGGCTTTTATCAGACTTTCAGATAGGGCAAATGTCAGTGAGCATTCCGATTTTAGTTCCAGAGCGATTCGCCCAATGAGTCCTTGATATTTAGTCGTTTTCAGCCAATTTTCTGGATTTTTGAAAATTTCACTTTTTTGTGAAAATATCCACTACATGAGGGAATAATATGTGTGAGGGTACCCCAGGAGAGTTCCAAATGTGTGTAGGTAGAATATATATCCCACGGGGGTAAAATTGAAAAAAGTTGAAAAAATTTTTTTTTTGGACTTAGTCATTTTTCCGGCGTTTATCAGACTTTCAGATAGGGGAAATGTCAGTGAGCGTTCCAATTTAAGTTCCAGAGCAATTCGCCCAATGAGTCCTTGATATTTAGTCGTTTTCAGCCAATTTTCTGGATCTTTGAAAATATCACTTTTTTATGAAAATATCCATTAAATGAGGGAATAATATGTGTGAGGTTACCCCAGGAGAGTTCCAAATGTGTGTGGGTAGAATATATATCCCACGGGGCTAAAATTGAAAAAAGTTGAAAAAAAAATTATTTTGGACTTAAGTCATTTTTCCGGCGTTTATCAGACTTTCAGATAGGGCAAATGTCAGTGAGCATTCCGATTTCAGTTCCAGATCGATTCGCCCAATGAGTCCTTGATATTTAGTCGTTTTCAGCCAATATTTTGGATTTTTGAAAATTTCACTTTTTTGTGAAAATATCCACTAAATGAGGGAATAATATGTGTGAGGGTACCCCAGGAGAGTTCCAAATGTGTGTGGGTAGAATATATATCCCACGGGGGTAAAATTGAAAAAAGTTGAAAAAAAATTTTCTTTGGACTTAGTCATTTTTCCGGCGTTCATCAGATTTTCAGATACGGGAAATGTCACTGAGCGTTCCGATTTCAGTTCCAGAGCGATTTGCCCAATAAGTCCTTGATATTTAGTCGTTTTCAGCCAATTTTCTGGATTTTTGAAAATTTCACTTTTTTGTGAAAATATCCACTAAATGAGGGAATAATATGTGTGAGGTTACCCCAGGAGAGTTCCAAATGTGTGTAGGTAGAATATATATCCCACGGGGGTAAAATTGAAAAAAGTTGAAAAAATTTTTTTTTTGGACTTAGTCATTTTTCCGGCGTTTATCAGACTTTCAGATAGGGGAAATGTCAGTGAGCGTTCCAATTTAAGTTCCAGAGCAATTCGCCCAATGAGTCCTTGATATTTAGTCGTTTTCAGCCAATTTTCTGGATTTTTGAAAATATCACTTTTTTATGAAAATATCCATTAAATGAGGGAATAATATGTGTGAGGCTACCCCAGGAGAGTTCCAAATGTGTGTGGGTAGAATATATATCCCACGGGGCTAAAATTGAAAAAAGTTGAAAAAAAAAATATTTTGGACTTAGTCATTTTTCCGGCGTTTATCAGACTTTCAGATAGGGCAAATGTCAGTGAGCATTCCGATTTCAGTTCCAGAGCGATTCGCCCAATGAGTCCTTGATATTTAGTCGTTTTCAGACAATATTTTGGATTTTTGAAAATTTCACTTTTTTGTGAAAATATCCACTAAATGAGGGAATAATATGTGTGAGGGTACCCCAGGAGAGTTCCAAATGTGTGTGGGTAGAATATATATCCCACGGGGGTAAAATTGAAAAAAGTTGAAAAAAAATTTTTTTTGGACTTAGTCATTTTTCCGGCGTTTATCAGACTTTCAGATAGGGCAAATGTCAGTGAGCATTCCGATTTCAGTTCCAGAGCGATTCGCCCAATGAGTCCTTGATATTTAGTCGTTTTCAGCCAATTTTCTGGATTTTTGAAAATTTCACTTTTTTGTGAAAATATCCACTAAATGAGGGAATAATATGTGTGAGGTTACCCCAGGAGAGTTCCAAATGTGTGTATGTAGAATATATATCCCACGGGGGTAAAATTGAAAAAAGTTGAAAAAATTTTTTTTTTGGACTTAGTCATTTTTCCGGCGTTTATCAGACTTTCAGATAGGGGAAATGTCAGTGAGCGTTCCAATTTAAGTTCCAGAGCAATTCGCCCAATGAGTCCTTGATATTTAGTCGTTTTCAGCCAATTTTCTGGATTTTTGAAAATATCACTTTTTTATGAAAATATCCATTAAATGAGGGAATAATATGTGTGAGGTTACCCCAGGAGAGTTCCAAATGTGTCTGGGTAGAATATATATCCCACGGGGCTAAAATTGAAAAAAGTTGAAAAAAAAATTATTTTGGACTTAAGTCATTTTTCCGGCGTTTATCAGACTTTCAGATAGGGCAAATGTCAGTGAGCATTCCGATTTCAGTTGCAGATCGATTCGCCCAATGAGTCCTTGATATTTAGTCGTTTTCAGCCAATATTTTGGACTTTTGAAAATTTCACTTTTTTGTGAAAATATCCACTAAATGAGGGAATAATATGTGTCCGGTTACCCCAGGAGAGTTCCAAATGTGTGTAGGTAGAATATATATCCCACGGGGGTAAAATTGAAAAAAGTTGAAAAAAATTTTTTTTTGGACTTAGTCATTTTTCCGGCATTTATCAGACTTTCAGATAGGGGAAATGTCAGTGAGCATTCCAATTTCAGTTCCAGAGCTATTCGCCCAATGAGTCCTTGATATGTAGTCGTTTTCAGCCAATTTTCTGGATTTTTGAAAATTTCACTTTTTTATGAAAATATCCATTAAATGAGGGAATAATATGTTTGAGGGTACCCCAGGAGAGTTCCAAATGTGTGTGGGTAGAATATATATCCCACGGGGGTAAAATTGAAAAAAGTTGAAAAATTTTTTTGGGGGGAATAAGTCATTTTTCCGGCGTTTATCAGACTTTCAGATAGGGCAAATGTCAGTGAGCATTCCGATTTCAGTTCCAGAGCGATTCGCCCAATGAGTCCTTGATATTTAGTCGTTTTCAGCCAATATTTTGGATTTTTGAAAATTTCACTTTTTTGTGAAAATATCCACTAAATGAGGGAATAATATGTGTGAGGTTACCCCAGGAGAGTTCGGAATGTGTGTAGGTAGAATATATATCCCACGGGGGTAAAATTGAAAAAAGTTGAAAAAATTTTTTTTTTGGACTTAGTCATTTTTCCGGCGTTTATCAGACTTTCAGATAGGGCAAATGTCAGTGAGCATTCCGATTTCAGTTCCAGAGCAATTCGCCCAATGAGTCCTTGATATTTAGTCGTTTTCAGCCAATTTTCTGGATTTTTGAAAATTTCACTTTTTTGTGAAAATATCCACTAAATGAGGGAATAATATGTGTGAGGGTACCCCAGGAGAGTTCCAAATGTGTGTGGGTAGAATATATATCCCACGGGGGTAAAATTGAAAAAAGTTGAAAATTTTTTTTGGGGGGAATAAGTCATTTTTCCGGCGTTTATCAGACTTTCAGATAGGGCAAATGTCAGTGAGCATTCCGATTTCAAATCCAGAGCGATTCGCCCAATGAGTCCTTGATATTTAGTCGTTTTCACAAAATTTTCTGGATTTTTGAAAATTTCACTTTTTTTGTGAAAATATCCACTACATGAGGGAATAATATGTGTGAGGGTACCCCAGGAGAGTTACAAATGTGTGTGGGTAGAATATATATCCCACGGGGGTAAAATTGAAAAAAGTTGAAAAAATTTTTTGGGGGGAATAAGTCATTTTTCCGGAATTTATCAGACTTTCAGATAGGGCAAATGTCAGTGAGCATTCCGATTTCAGTTCCAGATCGATTCGCCCAATGAGTCCTTGATATTTAGTCGTTTTCAGCCAATATTTTGGATTTTTGAAAATTTCACTTTTTTGTGAAAATATCCACTAAATGAGGGAATAATATGTGTCCGGTTACCCCAGGAGAGTTCCAAATGTGTGTAGGTAGAATATATATCCCACGGGGGTAAAATTGAAAAAAGTTGAAAATTTTTTTTTGGGGGAATAAGTCATTTTTCCGGCGTTTATCAGACTTTCAGATAGGGGAAATGTCAGTGAGCATTCCGATTTCAGTTCCAGATCGATTCGCCCAATGAGTCCTTGATATTTAGTCGTTTTCAGCCAATATTTTGGATTTTTGAAAATTTCACTTTTTTGTGAAAATATCCACTAAATGAGGGAATAATATGTGTGAGGGTACCCCAGGAGAGTTCCAAATGTGTGTGGGTAGAATATATATCCCACGGGGCTAAAATTGAAAAAAGTTGAAAAAAAAATTATTTTGGACTTAGTCATTTTTCCGGCGTTTATCAAACTTTCAGATAGGGCAAATGTCAGTGAGTGTTCCAATTTCAGTTCCAGAGCAATTCGCCCAATGAGTCCTTGATATGTAGTCGTTTTCAGCCAATTTTCTGGATTTTTGAAAATTTCACTTTTTTATGAAAATATCCATTATATGAGGGAATAATATGTGTGAGGGTACCCCAGGAGAGTTCCAAATGTGTGTGGTTAGAATATATATCCCACGGGGGTAAAATTTAAAAAAGTTGAAAAAAAATTTTTTGGGGACTTAGTCATTTTTCCGGCGTTTATCAGTCTATCAGAGAGGGGAAACGTCAGTGAGTGTTCCGATTTCAGTTCCATAGCGATTCGCCCAATGAGTCCTTGATATTTAGTCGTTTTCAGCCAATATTTTGGATTTTTGAAAATTTCACTTTTTTGTGAAAATATCCACTAAATGAGGGAATAATATGTGTGAGGGTACCCCAGGAGAGTTCCAAATGTGTGTGGGTAGAATATATATCCCACGGGGGTAAAATTGAAAAAAGTTGAAAAAAAATTTTCTTTGGACTTAGTCATTTTTCCGGCGTTCATTAGATTTTCAGATACGGGAAATGTCACTGAGCGTTCCGATTTCAGTTCCAGAGCGATTTGCCCAATGAGTCCTTGATATTTAGTCGTTTTCAGCCAATTTTCTGGATTTTTGAAAATTTCACTTTTTTGTGAAAATATCCATTAAATGAGGGAATAATATGTTTGAGGGTACCCCAGGAGAGTTCCAAATGTGTGTGGGTAGAATATATATCCCACGGGGGTAAAATTGAAAAAAGTTGAAAAATTTTTTTGGGGGGAATAAGTCATTTTTCCGGCGTTTATCAGACTTTCAGATAGGGCAAATGTCAGTGAGCATTCCGATTTCAGTTCCAGAGCGATTCGCCCATTGAGTCCTTGATATTTAGTCGTTTTCAGCCAATATTTTGGATTTTTGAAAATTTCACTTTTTTGTGAAAATATCCACTAAATGAGGGAATAATATGTGTGAGGTTACCCCAGGAGAGTTCGAAATGTGTGTAGGTAGAATATATATTCCACGGGGGTAAAATTGAAAAAAGTTGAAAAAATTTTTTTTTTGGACTTAGTCATTTTTCCGGCTTTTATCAGACTTTCAGATAGGGCAAATGTCAGTGAGCATTCCGATTTTAGTTCCAGAGCGATTCGCCCAATGAGTCCTTGATATTTAGTCGTTTTCAGCCAATTTTCTGGATTTTTGAAAATTTCACTTTTTTGTGAAAATATCCACTACATGAGGGAATAATATGTGTGAGGGTACCCCAGGAGAGTTCCAAATGTGTGTAGGTAGAATATATATCCCACGGGGGTAAAATTGAAAAAAGTTGAAAAAATTTTTTTTTTGGACTTAGTCATTTTTCCGGCGTTTATCAGACTTTCAGATAGGGGAAATGTCAGTGAGCGTTCCAATTTAAGTTCCAGAGCAATTCGCCCAATGAGTCCTTGATATTTAGTCGTTTTCAGCCAATTTTCTGGATCTTTGAAAATATCACTTTTTTATGAAAATATCCATTAAATGAGGGAATAATATGTGTGAGGTTACCCCAGGAGAGTTCCAAATGTGTGTGGGTAGAATATATATCCCACGGGGCTAAAATTGAAAAAAGTTGAAAAAAAAATTATTTTGGACTTAAGTCATTTTTCCGGCGTTTATCAGACTTTCAGATAGGGCAAATGTCAGTGAGCATTCCGATTTCAGTTCCAGATCGATTCGCCCAATGAGTCCTTGATATTTAGTCGTTTTCAGCCAATATTTTGGATTTTTGAAAATTTCACTTTTTTGTGAAAATATCCACTAAATGAGGGAATAATATGTGTCCGGTTACCCCAGGAGAGTTCCAAATGTGTGTAGGTAGAATATATATCCCACGGGGGTAAAATTGAAAAAAGTTGAAAAAAATTTTTTTTTGGACTTAGTCATTTTTCCGGAATTTATCAGACTTTCAGATAGGGGAAATGTCAGTGAGCATTAGAATTTCAGTTCCAGAGCAATTCGCCCAATGAGTCCTTGATATTTAGTCGTTTTCAGCCAATTTTCTGGATTTTTGAAAATTTCACTTTTTTATGAAAATATCCATTAAATGAGGGAATAATATGTTTGAGGGTACCCCAGGAGAGTTCCAAATGTGTGTGGGTAGAATATATATCCCACGGGGGTAAAATTGAAAAAAGTTGAAAATTTTTTTTGGGGGGAATAAGTCATTTTTCCGGCGTTTATCAGACTTTCAGATAGGGCAAATGTCAGTGAGCATTCCGATTTCAGTTCCAGAGCGATTCGCCCAAAGAGTCCTTGATATTTAGTCGTTTTCAGCCAATATTTTGGATTTTTGAAAATTTCACTTTTTTGTGAAAATATCCACTAAATGAGGGAATAATATGTGTGAGGTTACCCCAGGAGAGTTCGGAATGTGTGTAGGTAGAATATATATCCCACGGGGGTAAAATTGAAAAAAGTTGAAAAAATTTTTTTTTTGGACTTAGTCATTTTTCCGGCGTTTATCAGACTTTCAGATAGGGCAAATGTCAGTGAGCATTCCGATTTCAGTTCCAGAGCAATTCGCCCAATGAGTCCTTGATATTTAGTCGTTTTCAGCCAATTTTCTGGATTTTTGAAAATTTCACTTTTTTGTGAAAATATCCACTAAATGAGGGAATAATATGTGTGAGGGTACCCCAGGAGAGTTCCAAATGTGTGTGGGTAGAATATATATCCCACGGGGGTAAAATTGAAAAAGTTGAAAATTTTTTTTGGGGGGAATAAGTCATTTTTCCGGCGTTTATCAGACTTTCAGATAGGGCAAATGTCAGTGAGCATTCCGATTTCAAATCCAGAGCGATTCGCCCAATGAGTCCTTGATATTTAGTCGTTTTCACAAAATTTTCTGGATTTTTGAAAATTTCACTTTTTTGTGAAAATATCCACTACATGAGGGAATAATATTTGTGAGGGTACCCCAGGAGAGTTACAAATGTGTGTGGGTAGAATATATATCCCACGGGGGTAAAATTGAAAAAAGTTGAAAAAATTTTTTGGGGGGAATAAGTCATTTTTCCGGAATTTATCAGACTTTCAGATAGGGCAAATGTCAGTGAGCATTCCGATTTCAGTTCCAGATCGATTCGCCCAATGAGTCCTTGATATTTAGTCGTTTTCAGCCAATATTTTGGATTTTTGAAAATTTCACTTTTTTGTGAAAATATCCACTAAATGAGGGAATAATATGTGTCCGGTTACCCCAGGAGAGTTCCAAATGTGTGTAGGTAGAATATATATCCCACGGGGGTAAAATTGAAAAAAGTTGAAAATTTTTTTTTGGGGGAATAAGTCATTTTTCCGGCGTTTATCAGACTTTCAGATAGGGCAAATGTCAGTGAGCATTCCAATTTAAGTTCCAGAGCAATTCGCCCAATGAGTCCTTGATATTTAGTCGTTTTCAGCCAATTTTCTGGATTTTTGAAAATATCACTTTTTTATGAAAATATCCATTAAATGAGGGAATAATATGTGTGAGGTTACCCCAGGAGAGTTCCAAATGTGTGTGGGTAGAATATATATCCCACGGGGCTAAAATTGAAAAAAGTTGAAAAAAAAATTATTTTGGACTTAGTCATTTTTCCGGCGTTTATCAGACTTTCAGATAGGGCAAATGTCAGTGAGCATTCCGATTTCAGTTCCAGATCGATTCGCCCAATGAGTCCTTGATATTTAGTCGTTTTCAGCCAATATTTTGGATTTTTGAAAATTTCACTTTTTTGTGAAAATATCCACTAAATGAGGGAATAATATGTGTGAGGGTACCCCAGGAGAGTTCCAAATGTGTGTGGGTAGAATATATATCCCACGGGGGTAAAATTGAAAAAAGTTGAAAAAAATTTTTTTTTGGACTTAGTCATTTTTCCGGCGTTTATCAGACTTTCAGATAGGGGAAATGTCAGTGAGCGTTCCAATTTAAGTTCCAGAGCAATTCGCCCAATGAGTCCTTGATATTTAGTCGTTTTCAGCCAATTTTCTGGATTTTTGAAAATATCACTTTTTTATGAAAATATCCATTAAATGAGGGAATAATATGTGTGAGGTTACCCCAGGAGAGTTCCAAATGTGTGTGGGTAGAATATATATCCCACGGGGCTAAAATTGAAAAAAGTTGAAAAAAAAAATATTTTGGACTTAAGTCATTTTTCCGGCGTTTATCAGACTTTCAGATAGGGCAAATGTCAGTGAGAATTCCGATTTCAGTTCCAGATCGATTCGCCCAATGAGTCCTTGATATTTAGTCGTTTTCAGCCAATATTTTGGATTTTTGAAAATTTCACTTTTTTGTGAAAATATCCACTAAATGAGGGAATAATATGTGTCCGGTTACCCCAGGAGAGTTCCAAATGTGTGTAGGTAGAATATATATCCCACGGGGGTAAAATTGAAAAAAGTTGAAAAAATTTTTTTTTTGGACTTAGTCATTTTTCCGGCATTTATCAGACTTTCAGATAGGGGAAATGTCAGTGAGCATTCCAATTTCAGTTCCAGAGCAATTCGCCCAATGAGTCCTTGATATTTAGTCATTTTCAGCCAATTTTCTCTATTTTTGAAAATTTCACTTTTTTATGAAAATATCCATTAAATGAGGGAATAATATGTTTGAGGGTACCCCAGGAGAGTTCCAAATGTGTGTGGGTAGAATATATATCCCACGGGGGTAAAATTGAAAAAAGTTGAAAATTTTTTTTTGGGGGAATAAGTCATTTTTCCGGCGTTTATCAGACTTTCAGATAGGGCAAATGTCAGTGAGCATTCCGATCTCAGTTCCAGAGCGATTCGCCCAATGAGTCCTTGATATTTAGTCGTTTTCAGCCAATAGTTTGGATTTTTGAAAATTTCACTTTTTTGTGAAAATATCCACTAAATGAGGGAATAATATGTGTGAGGTTACCCCAGGAGAGTTCGAAATGTGTGTAGGTAGAATATATATTCCACGGGGGTAAAATTGAAAAAAGTTGAAAAAAATTTTTTTTTGGACTTAGTCATTTTTCCGGCTTTTATCAGACTTTCAGATAGGGCAAATGTCAGTGAGCATTCCGATTTTAGTTCCAGAGCGATTCGCCCAATGAGTCCTTGATATTTAGTCGTTTTCAGCCAATATTTTGGATTTTTGAAAATTTCACTTTTTTGTGAAAATATCCACTAAATGAGGGAATAATATGTGTCCGGTTACCCCAGGAGAGTTCCAAATGTGTGTAGGTAGAATATATATCCCACGGGGGTAAAATTGAAAAAAGTTGAAAAAAATTTTTTTTTGGACTTAGTCATTTTTCCGGAATTTATCAGACTTTCAGATAGGGGAAATGTCAGTGAGCATTCCAATTTCAGTTCCAGAGCAATTCGCCCAATGAGTCCTTGATATTTAGTCGTTTTCAGCCAATTTTCTGGATTTTTGAAAATTTCACTTTTTTATGAAAATATCCATTAAATGAGGGAATAATATGTTTGAGGGTACCCCAGGAGAGTTCCAAATGTGTGTGGGTAGAATATATATCCCACGGGGGTAAAATTGAAAAAAGTTGAAAATTTTTTTTGGGGGGAATAAGTCATTTTTCCGGCGTTTATCAGACTTTCAGATAGGGCAAATGTCAGTGAGCATTCCGATTTCAGTTCCAGAGCGATTCGCCCAATGAGTCCTTGATATTTAGTCGTTTTCAGCCAATATTTTGGATTTTTGAAAATTTCACTTTTTTGTGAAAATATCCACTAAATGAGGGAATAATATGTGTGAGGTTACCCCAGGAGAGTTCGGAATGTGTGTAGGTAGAATATATATCCCACGGGGGTAAAATTGAAAAAAGTTGAAAAAATTTTTTTTTTGGACTTAGTCATTTTTCCGGCGTTTATCAGACTTTCAGATAGGGCAAATGTCAGTGAGCATTCCGATTTCAGTTCCAGAGCAATTCGCCCAATGAGTCCTTGATATTTAGTCGTTTTCAGCCAATTTTCTGGATTTTTGAAAATTTCACTTTTTTGTGAAAATATCCACTAAATGAGGGAATAATATGTGTGAGGGTACCCCAGGAGAGTTCCAAATGTGTGTGGGTAGAATATATATCCCACGGGGGTAAAATTGAAAAAAGTTGAAAATTTTTTTTGGGGGGAATAAGTCATTTTTCCGGCGTTTATCAGACTTTCAGATAGGGCAAATGTCAGTGAGCATTCCGATTTCAAATCCAGAGCGATTCGCCCAATGAGTCCTTGATATTTAGTCGTTTTCACAAAATTTTCTGGATTTTTGAAAATTTCACTTTTTTGTGAAAATATCCACTACATGAGGGAATAATATTTGTGAGGGTACCCCAGGAGAGTTACAAATGTGTGTGGGTAGAATATATATCCCACGGGGGTAAAATTGAAAAAAGTTGAAAAAATTTTTTGGGGGGAATAAGTCATTTTTCCGGAATTTATCAGACTTTCAGATAGGGCAAATGTCAGTGAGCATTCCGATTTCAGTTCCAGATCGATTCGCCCAATGAGTCCTTGATATTTAGTCGTTTTCAGCCAATATTTTGGATTTTTGAAAATTTCACTTTTTTGTGAAAATATCCACTAAATGAGGGAATAATATGTGTCCGGTTACCCCAGGAGAGTTCCAAATGTGTGTAGGTAGAATATATATCCCACGGGGGTAAAATTGAAAAAAGTTGAAAATTTTTTTTTGGGGGAATAAGTCATTTTTCCGGCGTTTATCAGACTTTCAGATAGGGCAAATGTCAGTGAGCATTCCAATTTAAGTTCCAGAGCAATTCGCCCAATGAGTCCTTGATATTTAGTCGTTTTCAGCCAATTTTCTGGATTTTTGAAAATATCACTTTTTTATGAAAATATCCATTAAATGAGGGAATAATATGTGTGAGGTTACCCCAGGAGAGTTCCAAATGTGTGTGGGTAGAATATATATCCCACGGGGCTAAAATTGAAAAAAGTTGAAAAAAAAATTATTTTGGACTTAGTCATTTTTCCGGCGTTTATCAGACTTTCAGACAGGGCAAATGTCAGTGAGCATTCCGATTTCAGTTCCAGATCGATTCGCCCAATGAGTCCTTGATATTTAGTCGTTTTCAGCCAATATTTTGGATTTTTGAAAATTTCACTTTTTTGTGAAAATATCCACTAAATGAGGGAATAATATGTGTGAGGGTACCCCAGGAGAGTTCCAAATGTGTGTGGGTAGAATATATATCCCACGGGGGTAAAATTGAAAAAAGTTGAAAAAAATTTTTTTTTGGACTTAGTCATTTTTCCGGCGTTTATCAGACTTTCAGATAGGGGAAATGTCAGTGAGCGTTCCAATTTAAGTTCCAGAGCAATTCGCCCAATGAGTCCTTGATATTTAGTCGTTTTCAGCCAATTTTCTGGATTTTTGAAAATATCACTTTTTTATGAAAATATCCATTAAATGAGGGAATAATATGTGTGAGGTTACCCCAGGAGAGTTCCAAATGTGTGTGGGTAGAATATATATCCCACGGGGCTAAAATTGAAAAAAGTTGAAAAAAAAAATATTTTGGACTTAAGTCATTTTTCCGGCGTTTATCAGACTTTCAGATAGGGCAAATGTCAGTGAGAATTCCGATTTCAGTTCCAGATCGATTCGCCCAATGAGTCCTTGATATTTAGTCGTTTTCAGCCAATATTTTGGATTTTTGAAAATTTCACTTTTTTGTGAAAATATCCACTAAATGAGGGAATAATATGTGTCCGGTTACCCCAGGAGAGTTCCAAATGTGTGTAGGTAGAATATATATCCCACGGGGGTAAAATTGAAAAAAGTTGAAAAAATTTTTTTTTTGGACTTAGTCATTTTTCCGGCATTTATCAGACTTTCAGATAGGGGAAATGTCAGTGAGCATTCCAATTTCAGTTCCAGAGCAATTCGCCCAATGAGTCCTTGATATTTAGTCATTTTCAGCCAATTTTCTCTATTTTTGAAAATTTCACTTTTTTATGAAAATATCCATTAAATGAGGGAATAATATGTTTGAGGGTACCCCAGGAGAGTTCCAAATGTGTGTGGGTAGAATATATATCCCACGGGGGTAAAATTGAAAAAAGTTGAAAATTTTTTTTTGGGGGAATAAGTCATTTTTCCGGCGTTTATCAGACTTTCAGATAGGGCAAATGTCAGTGAGCATTCCGATTTCAGTTCCAGAGCGATTCGCCCAATGAGTCCTTGATATTTAGTCGTTTTCAGCCAATAGTTTGGATTTTTGAAAATTTCACTTTTTTGTGAAAATATCCACTAAATGAGGGAATAATATGTGTGAGGTTACCCCAGGAGAGTTCGAAATGTGTGTAGGTAGAATATATATTCCACGGGGGTAAAATTGAAAAAAGTTGAAAAAATTTTTTTTTTGGACTTAGTCATTTTTCCGGCTTTTATCAGACTTTCAGATAGGGCAAATGTCAGTGAGCATTCCGATTTTAGTTCCAGAGCGATTCGCCCAATGAGTCCTTGATATTTAGTCGTTTTCAGCCAATTTTCTGGATTTTTGAAAATTTCACTTTTTTGTGAAAATATCCACTACATGAGGGAATAATATGTGTGAGGGTACCCCAGGAGAGTTCCAAATGTGTGTGGGTAGAATATATATCCCACGGGGGTAAAATTGAAAAAAGTTGAAAAAAAAAATTTTTTAGTCTTAGTCTTTTTCCGGCGTTTATCAGACTTTCAGATAGGGCAAATGTCAGTGAGCATTCCGATTTCAGTTCCAGAGCGATTCGCCCAATGAGTCCTTGATATTTAGTCGTTTTCCGCCAATATTTTGGATTTTTGAAAATTTCACTTTTTTGTGAAAATATCCACTAAATGAGGGAATAATATGTGTGAGGTTACCCCAGGAGAGTTCGGAATGTGTGTAGGTAGAATATATATCCCACGGGGGTAAAATTGAAAAAAGTTGAAAAAATTTTTTTTTTGGACTTAGTCATTTTTCCGGCGTTTATCAGACTTTCAGATAGGGCAAATGTCAGTGAGCATTCCGATTTCAGTTCCAGAGCAATTCGCCCAATGAGTCCTTGATATTTAGTCGTTTTCTGCCAATTTTCTGGATTTTTGAAAATTTCACTTTTTTATGAAAATATCCATTAAATGAGGGAATAATATGTTTGAGGGTACCCCAGGAGAGTTCCAAATGTGTGTGGGTAGAATATATATCCCACGGGGGTAAAATTGAAAAAAGTTGAAAAATTTTTTTGGGGGGAATAAGTCATTTTTCCGGCGTTTATCAGACTTTCAGATAGGGCAAATGTCAGTGAGCATTCCGATTTCAGTTCCAGAGCGATTCGCCCAATGAGTCCTTGATATTTAGTCGTTTTCAGCCAATATTTTGGATTTTTGAAAATTTCACTTTTTTGTGAAAATATCCACTAAATGAGGGAATAATATGTGTGAGGTTACCCCAGGAGAGTTCGGAATGTGTGTAGGTAGAATATATATCCCACGGGGGTAAAATTGAAAAAAGTTGAAAAAATTTTTTTTTTGGACTTAGTCATTTTTCCGGCGTTTATCAGACTTTCAGATAGGGCAAATGTCAGTGAGCATTCCGATTTCAGTTCCAGAGCAATTCGCCCAATGAGTCCTTGATATTTAGTCGTTTTCAGCCAATTTTCTGGATTTTTGAAAATTTCACTTTTTTGTGAAAATATCCACTAAATGAGGGAATAATATGTGTGAGGGTACCCCAGGAGAGTTCCAAATGTGTGTGGGTAGAATATATATCCCACGGGGGTAAAATTGAAAAAAGTTGAAAATTTTTTTTGGGGGGAATAAGTCATTTTTCCGGCGTTTATCAGACTTTCAGATAGGGCAAATGTCAGTGAGCATTCCGATTTCAAATCCAGAGCGATTCGCCCAATGAGTCCTTGATATTTAGTCGTTTTCACAAAATTTTCTGGATTTTTGAAAATTTCACTTTTTTGTGAAAATATCCACTACATGAGGGAATAATATTTGTGAGGGTACCCCAGGAGAGTTACAAATGTGTATGGGTAGAATATATATCCCACGGGGGTAAAATTGAAAAAAGTTGAAAAAATTTTTTGGGGGGAATAAGTCATTTTTCCGGAATTTATCAGACTTTCAGATAGGGCAAATGTCAGTGAGCATTCCGATTTCAGTTCCAGATCGATTCGCCCAATGAGTCCTTGATATTTAGTCGTTTTCAGCCAATATTTTGGATTTTTGAAAATTTCACTTTTTTGTGAAAATATCCACTAAATGAGGGAATAATATGTGTCCGGTTACCCCAGGAGAGTTCCAAATGTGTGTAGGTAGAATATATATCCCACGGGGGTAAAATTGAAAAAAGTTGAAAATTTTTTTTTGGGGGAATAAGTCATTTTTCCGGCGTTTATCAGACTTTCAGATAGGGCAAATGTCAGTGAGCATTCCGATTTCAGTTCCAGAGCAATTCGCCCAATGAGTCCTTGATATTTAGTCGTTTTCAGCCAATTTTCTGGATTTTTGAAAATTTCACTTTTTTATGAAAATATCCATTAAATGAGGGAATAATATGTTTGAGGGTACCCCAGGAGAGTTCCAAATGTGTGTGGGTAGAATATATATCCCACGGGGGTAAAATTGAAAAAAGTTGAAAAATTTTTTTGGGGGGAATAAGTCATTTTTCCGGCGTTTATCAGACTTTCAGATAGGGCAAATGTCAGTGAGCATTCCGATTTCAGTTCCAGAGCGATTCGCCCAATGAGTCCTTGATATTTAGTCGTTTTCAGCCAATATTTTGGATTTTTGAAAATTTCACTTTTTTGTGAAAATATCCACTAAATGAGGGAATAATATGTGTGAGGTTACCCCAGGAGAGTTCGGAATGTGTGTAGGTAGAATATATATCCCACGGGGGTAAAATTGAAAAAAGTTGAAAAAATTTTTTTTTTGGACTTAGTCATTTTTCCGGCGTTTATCAGACTTTCAGATAGGGCAAATGTCAGTGAGCATTCCGATTTCAGTTCCAGAGCAATTCGCCCAATGAGTCCTTGATATTTAGTCGTTTTCAGCCAATTTTCTGGATTTTTGAAAATTTCACTTTTTTGTGAAAATATCCACTAAATGAGGGAATAATATGTGTGAGGGTACCCCAGGAGAGTTCCAAATGTGTGTGGGTAGAATATATATCCCACGGGGGTAAAATTGAAAAAAGTTGAAAATTTTTTTTGGGGGGAATAAGTCATTTTTCCGGCGTTTATCAGACTTTCAGATAGGGCAAATGTCAGTGAGCATTCCGATTTCAAATCCAGAGCGATTCGCCCAATGAGTCCTTGATATTTAGTCGTTTTCACAAAATTTTCTGGATTTTTGAAAATTTCACTTTTTTGTGAAAATATCCACTACATGAGGGAATAATATTTGTGAGGGTACCCAAGGAGAGTTACAAATGTGTGTGGGTAGAATATATATCCCACGGGGGTAAAATTGAAAAAAGTTGAAAAAATTTTTTGGGGGGAATAAGTCATTTTTCCGGAATTTATCAGACTTTCAGATAGGGCAAATGTCAGTGAGCATTCCGATTTCAGTTCCAGATCGATTCGCCCAATGAGTCCTTGATATTTAGTCGTTTTCAGCCAATATTTTGGATTTTTGAAAATTTCACATTTTTGTGAAAATATCCACTAAATGAGGGAATAATATGTGTCCGGTTACCCCAGGAGAGTTCCAAATGTGTGTAGGTAGAATATATATCCCACGGGGGTAAAATTGAAAAAAGTTGAAAATTTTTTTTTGGGGGAATAAGTCATTTTTCCGGCGTTTATCAGACTTTCAGATAGGGCAAATGTCAGTGAGCATTCCAATTTAAGTTCCAGAGCAATTCGCCCAATGAGTCCTTGATATTTAGTCGTTTTCAGCCAATTTTCTGGATTTTTGAAAATATCACTTTTTTATGAAAATATCCATTAAATGAGGGAATAATATGTGTGAGGTTACCCCAGGAGCGTTCCAAATGTGTGTGGGTAGAATATATATCCCACGGGGCTAAAATTGAAAAAAGTTGAAAAAAAAATTATTTTGGACTTAGTCATTTTTCCGGCGTTTATCAGACTTTCAGATAGGGCAAATGTCAGTGAGCATTCCGATTTCAGTTCCAGATCGATTCGCCCAATGAGTCCTTGATATTTAGTCGTTTTCAGCCAATATTTTGGATTTTTGAAAATTTCACTTTTTTGTGAAAATATCCACTAAATGAGGGAATAATATGTGTGAGGGTACCCCAGGAGAGTTCCAAATGTGTGTGGGTAGAATATATATCCCACGGGGGTAAAATTGAAAAAAGTTGAAAAAAATTTTTTTTTGGACTTAGTCATTTTTCCGGCGTTTATCAGACTTTCAGATAGGGGAAATGTCAGTGAGCGTTCCAATTTAAGTTCCAGAGCAATTCGCCCAATGAGTCCTTGATATTTAGTCGTTTTCAGCCAATTTTCTGGATTTTTGAAAATATCACTTTTTTATGAAAATATCCATTAAATGAGGGAATAATATGTGTGAGGTTACCCCAGGAGAGTTCCAAATGTGTGTGGGTAGAATATATATCCCACGGGGCTAAAATTGAAAAAAGTTGAAAAAAAAAATATTTTGGACTTAAGTCATTTTTCCGGCGTTTATCAGACTTTCAGATAGGGCAAATGTCAGTGAGCATTCCGATTTCAGTTCCAAATCGATTCGCCCAATGAGTCCTTGATATTTAGTCGTTTTCAGCCAATATTTTGGATTTTTGAAAATTTCACTTTTTTGTGAAAATATCCACTAAATGAGGGAATAATATGTGTCCGGTTACCCCAGCAGAGTTCCAAATGTGTGTAGGTAGAATATATATCCCACGGGGGTAAAATTGAAAAAAGTTGAAAAAATTTTTTTTTTGGACTTAGTCATTTTTCCGGCATTTATCAGACTTTCAGATAGGGGAAATGTCAGTGAGCATTCCAATTTCAGTTCCAGAGCAATTCGCCCAATGAGTCCTTGATATTTAGTCGTTTTCAGCCAATTTTCTGGATTTTTGAAAATTTCACTTTTTTATGAAAATATCCATTAAATGAGGGAATAATATGTTTGAGGGTACCCCAGGAGAGTTCCAAATGTGTGTGGGTAGAATATATATCCCACGGGGGTAAAATTGAAAAAAGTTGAAAATTTTTTTTTGGGGGAATAAGTCATTTTTCCGGCGTTTATCAGACTTTCAGATAGGGCAAATGTCAGTGAGCATTCCGATTTCAGTTCCAGAGCGATTCGCCCAATGAGTCCTTGATATTTAGTCGTTTTCAGCCAATAGTTTGGATTTTTGAAAATTTCACTTTTTTGTGAAAATATCCACTAAATGAGGGAATAATATGTGTGAGGTTACCCCAGGAGAGTTCGAAATGTGTGTAGGTAGAATATATATTCCACGGGGGTAAAATTGAAAAAAGTTGAAAAAAAAAATTTTTTAGTCTTAGTCATTTTTCCGGCGTTTATCAGACTTTCAGATAGGGCAAATGTCAGTGAGCATTCCGATTTCAGTTCCAGAGCGATTCGCCCAATGAGTCCTTGATATTTAGTCGTTTTCCGCCAATATTTTGGATTTTTGAAAATTTCACTTTTTTGTGAAAATGTCCACTAAATGAGGGAATAATATGTGTGAGGTTACCCCAGGAGAGTTCGGAATGAGTGTAGGTAGAATATATATCCCACGGGGGTAAAATTGAAAAAAGTTGAAAATTTTTTTTGGGGGGAATAAGTCATTTTTCCGGCGTTTATCAGACTTTCAGATAGGGCAAATGTCAGTGAGCATTCCGATTTCAAATCCAGAGCGATTCGCCCAATGAGTCCTTGATATTTAGTCGTTTTCACAAAATTTTCTGGATTTTTGAAAATTTCACTTTTTTGTGAAAATATCCACTACATGAGGGAATAATATGTGTGAGGGTATCCCAGGAGAGTTACAAATGTGTGTGGGTAGAATATATATCCCACGGGGGTAAAATTGAAAAAAGTTGAAAAAATTTTTTGGGGGGAATAAGTCATTTTTCCGGCGTTTATCAGACTTTCAGATAGGGCAAATGTCACTGAGCATTCCGATTTCAGTTCCAGAGCGATTCGCCCAATGAGTCCTTGATATTTAGTCGTTTTAAGCCAATATTTTGGATTTTTGAAAATTTCACTTTTTTGTGAAAATATCCACTAAATGAGGGAATAATATGTGTGAGGGTACCCCAGGAGAGTTCCAAATGTGTGTGGGTAGAATATATATCCCACGGGGGTAAAATTGAAAAAAGTTGAAAAAAATTTTTTTTTGGACTTAGTCATTTTTCCGGCGTTTATCAGACTTTCAGATAGGGGAAATGTCAGTGAGCGTTCCAATTTAAGTTCCAGAGCAATTCGCCCAATGAGTCCTTGATATTTAGTCGTTTTCAGCCAATTTTCTGGATTTTTGAAAACATCACTTTTTTATGAAAATATCCATTAAATGAGGGAATAATATGTGTGAGGTTACCCCAGGAGAGTTCCAAATGTGTGTGGGTAGAATATATATCCCACGGGGCTAAAATTGAAAAAAGTTGAAAAAAAAAATATTTTGGACTTAAGTCATTTTTCCGGCGTTTATCAGACTTTCAGATAGGGCAAATGTCAGTGAGCATTCCGATTTCAGTTCCAGATCGATTCGCCCAATGAGTCCTTGATATTTAGTCGTTTTCAGCCAATATTTTGGATTTTTGAAAATTTCACTTTTTTGTGAAAATATCCACTAAATGAGGGAATAATATGTGTCCGGTTACCCCAGGAGAGTTCCAAATGTGTGTAGGTAGAATATATATCCCACGGGGGTAAAATTGAAAAAAGTTGAAAAAATTTTTTGGGGGGAATAAGTCATTTTTCCGGCGTTTATCAGACTTTCAGATAGGGCAAATGACACTGAGCATTCCGATTTCAGTTCCAGAGCGATTCGCCCAATGAGTCCTTGATATTTAGTCGTTTTAAGCCAATATTTTGGATTTTTGAAAATTTCACTTTTTTGTGAAAATATCCACTAAATGAGGGAATAATATGTGTGAGGGTACCCCAGGAGAGTTCCAAATGTGTGTAGGTAGAATATATATCCCACGGGGGTAAAATTGAAAAAAGTTGAAAAACATTTTTTTTTGGACTTAGTCATTTTTCCGGCGTTCATCAGATTTTCAGGTAGGGGAAATGTCAGTGAGCATTCCGATTTCAGTTCCAGAGCGATTCGCCCAATGAGTCCTTGATATTTAGTCGTTTTCAGCCAATTTTCTGTTTTTTTGAAAATTTCACTTTTTTGTGAAAATATCCACTAAATGAGGGAATAATATGTGTGAGGGTACCCCAGGAGAGTTCCAAATGTGTGTAGGTAGAATATATATCCCACGGGGGTAAAATTGAAAAAAGTTGAAAAACATTTTTTTTTTGGACTTAGTCATTTTTCCGGCGTTCATCAGATTTTCAGATAGGGGAAATGTCAGTGAGCTTTCCGATTTCAGTTCCAGAGCGATTCGCCCAATGAGTCCTTGATATTTAGTCGTTTTCAGCCAATTTTCTGGATTTTTGAAAATTTCACTTTTTTGTGAAAATATCCACTAAATGAGGGAATAATATGTGTGAGGGTACCCCAGGAGAGTTCCAAATGTGTGTGGGTAGAATATATATCCCACGGGGGTAAAATTGAAAAAAGTTGAAAAAAAATTTTTTGGGGACTTAGTCATTTTTCCGGCGTTTATCAGACTTTCAGATAGGGGAAATGTCAGTGAGCGTTCCAATTTCAGTTCCAGAGCAATTCGCCCAATGAGTCCTTGATATTTAGTCGTTTTCAGCCAATTTTCTGGATTTTTGAAAATTTCACTTTTTTGTGAAAACATCCACTAAATGAGGGAATAATATGTTTGAAGGTACCCCAGGAGAGTTCCAAATGTGTGTGGGTAGAATATATATCCCCCGGGGGGAAAATTGAAAAAAGTTTAAAAAAAATTTTTTTTTAGACTTAGTCATTTTTCCGGCGTTTATCAGACTATCAGATAGAGCACATGTCAGTGAGCATTCCGATTTCAGTTCCAGAGCGATTCGCCCAATGAGTCCTTGATATTTAGTCGTTTTCAGCCAATTTTCTGGATTTTTGAAAATTTCACTTTTTTGTGAAAATATCCACTAAATGAGGGAATAATATGTGTGAGGGTACCCCAGGAGAGTTCCAAATGTGTGTAGGTAGAATACATATCCCACGGGGGTAAAATAGAAAAAAGTTGAAAAAATTTTTTTTTTGGACTTAGGTATTTTTCTGACGTTTATCAGACTTTCAGATAGGGGAAATGTCAGTGAGCATTCAAATTTCAGTTCCAGAGTGATTCGCCCAATGAGTCCTTGATATTTAGTCGTTTTCAGCCAATTTTCTGGATTTTTGAAAATTTCACTTTTTTATGAAAATATCCATTAAATGAGGGAATAATATGTTTGAAGGTACCCCAGGAGAGTTCCAAATGTGTGTGGGTAGAATATATATCCCCCGGGGGGAAAATTGAAAAAAGTTTAAAAAAAATTTTTTTTTAGACTTAGTCATTTTTCCGGCGTTTATCAGACTATCAGATAGAGCACATGTCAGTGAGCATTCCGATTTCAGTTCCAGAGTGATTCGCCAAATGAGTCCTTGATATTTAGTCGTTTTCAGCCAATTTTCTGGATTTTTTAAAAATTCACTTTTTTGTGAAAATATCCACTAAATGAGGGAATAATATGTGCGAGGGTACCTCAGGAGAGTTCCAAATGTGTGTGGGTAGAATATATATCCCGCGGGGTAAAATTGAAAAAAGTTGAAAAACATTTTTTTTTGGACTTAGTCTTTTTTCCGGCGTCTATCAGACTATCAGATAGGGCAAATGTCAGTGAGCATTCCGATTTCAGTTCCAGAGCGATTTGCCCAATAAGTCCTTGATATTTAGTCGTTTTCAGCCAATTTTCTGGATTTTTGAAAATTTCACTTTTTTGTGAAAATATCCACTAAATGAGGGAATAATATGTGTGAGGGTACCCCAGGAGAGTTCCAAATGTGTGTAGGTAGAATACATATCCCACGGGGGTAAAATAGAAAAAAGTTGAAAAAATTTTTTTTTTGGACTTAGGTATTTTTCTGACGTTTATCAGACTTTCAGATAGGGGAAATGTCAGTGAGCATTCAAATTTCAGTTCCAGAGTGATTCGCCCAATGAGTCCTTGATATTTAGTCGTTTTCAGCCAATTTTCTGGATTTTTGAAAATTTCACTTTTTTATGAAAATATCCATTAAATGAGGGAATAATATGTTTGAGGGTACCTCAGGAGAGTTCCAAATGTGTGTGGGTAGAATATATATCCCACGGGGCTAAAATTGAAAAAAGTTGAAAAAAATTTTTTTTGGGACTTAGTCATTTTTCCGGCGTTTATCAGACTTTCAGATAGGGCAAATGTCAGTGAGCATTCCGATTTCAGTTCCAGAGCGATTCGCCCAATGAGTCCTTGATACTTAGTCGTTTTCAGCCAATATTTTGGATTTTTGAAAATTTCACTTTTTTGTGAAAATATCCACTAAATGAGGGAATAATATGTGTGAGGGTTCCCCAGGAGAGTTCCAAATCTGTGTGGGTAGAATATATATCCCACGGGGGTAAAAATGAAAAAAGTTGAAAAAAAACTTTTTTTGGACTTAGTCATTTTTCCGGCGTTTATCAGACTTTCAGATAGGGGAAATGTCAGTGAGAGTTCCAATTTCAGTTCCAGAGCGATTCGCCCAATGAGTCCTTGATATTTAGTCGTTTTCAGCCAATTTTCTGGATTTTTGAAAATTTCACTTTTTTGTGAAAATATCCACTAAATGAGGGAATAATATGTGTGAGGGTACCCCAGGAGAGTTCCAAATGTGTGTAGGTAGAATACATATCCCACGGGGGTTAAATAGAAAAAAGTTGAAAAATTTTTTTTTGGGACTTAGGTATTTTTCTGACGTTTATCAGACTTTCAGATAGGGGAAATGTCAGTGAGCATTCAAATTTCAGTTCCAGAGTGATTCGCCCAATGAGTCCTTGATATTTAGTCGTTTTCAGCCAATTTTCTGGATTTTTGAAAATTTCACTTTTTTATGAAAATATCCATTAAATGAGGGAATGATATGTTTGAGGGTATCTCAGGAGAGTTCCAAATGTGTGTGGGTAGAATATATATCCCACGGGGTAAAATTTAAAAAACTTGAAAAACATTTTTTTTTGGACTTAGGTATTTTTCCGGCGTTTATCAGACTTTCAGATAGGGGAAATGTCAGTGAGCGTTCTGATTTCGGTTCCAGAGCAATTCAACCAATGAGTCCTTGATATTTAGTCGTTTTCAGCCAATTTTCTGGATTTTTTAAAATTTCACTTTTTTGTGAAAATATCCACTAAATGAGGGAATAATATGTGTGAGGGTACCCCAGGAGAGTTCCAAATGTGTGTGGGTAGAATATATATCCCGCGGGGTAAAATTGAAAAAAGTTGAAAAACATTTTTTTTTGGACTTAGTCTTTTTTCCGGCGTCTATCAGACTATCAGATAGGGCAAATGTCAGTGAGCATTCCGATTTCAGTTCCAGAGCGATTTGCCCAATAAGTCCTTGATATTTAGTCGTTTTCAGCCAATTTTCTGGATTTTTGAAAATTTCACTTTTTTGTGAAAATATCCACTAAATGAGGGAATAATATGTGTGAGGGTACCCCAGGAGAGTTCCAAATGTGTGTAGGTAGAATACATATCCCACGGGGGTAAAATAGAAAAAAGTTGAAAAAATTTTTTTTTTGGACTTAGGTATTTTTCTGACGTTTATCAGACTTTCAGATAGGGGAAATGTCAGTGAGCATTCAAATTTCAGTTCCAGAGTGATTCGCCCAATGAGTCCTTGATATTTAGTCGTTTTCAGCCAATTTTCTGGATTTTTGAAAATTTCACTTTTTTATGAAAATATCCATTAAATGAGGGAATAATATGTTTGAGGGTACCTCAGGAGAGTTCCAAATGTGTGTGGGTAGAATATATATCCCACGGGGCTAAAATTGAAAAAAGTTGAAAAAAAATTTTTTTGGGACTTAGTCATTTTTCCGGCGTTTATCAGACTTTCAGATAGGGCAAATGTCAGTGAGCATTTCGATTTCAGTTCCAGAGCGATTCGCCCAATGAGTCCTTGATACTTAGTCGTTTTCAGCCAATATTTTGGATTTTTGAAAATTTCACTTTTTTGTGAAAATATCCACTAAATGAGGGAATAATATGTGTGAGGGTTCCCCAGGAGAGTTCCAAATGTGTGTGGGTAGAATATATATCCCACGGGGGTAAAAATGAAAAAAGTTGAAAAAAAACTTTTTTTGGACTTAGTCATTTTTCCGGCGTTTATCAGACTTTCAGATAGGGGAAATGTCAGTGAGAGTTCCAATTTCAGTTCCAGAGCGATTCGCCCAATGAGTCCTTGATATTTAGTCGTTTTCAGCCAATTTTCTGGATTTTTGAAAATTTCACTTTTTTGTGAAAATATCCACTAAATGAGGGAATAATATGTGTGAGGGTACCCCAGGAGAGTTCCAAATGTGTGTAGGTAGAATACATATCCCACGGGGGTTAAATAGAAAAAAGTTGAAAAAATTTTTTTTTGGGACTTAGGTATTTTTCTGACGTTTATCAGACTTTCAGATAGGGGAAATGTCAGTGAGCATTCAAATTTCAGTTCCAGAGTGATTCGCCCAATGAGTCCTTGATATTTAGTCGTTTTCAGCCAATTTTCTGGATTTTTGAAAATTTCACTTTTTTATGAAAATATCCATTAAATGAGGGAATGATATGTTTGAGGGTACCTCAGGAGAGTTCCAAATGTGTGTGGGTAGAATATATATCCCACGGGGTAAAATTTAAAAAACTTGAAAAACATTTTTTTTTGGACTTAGGTATTTTTCCGGCGTTTATCAGACTTTCAGATAGGGGAAATGTCAGTGAGCGTTCTGATTTCGGTTCCAGAGCAATTCAACCAATGAGTCCTTGATATTTAGTCGTTTTCAGCCAATTTTCTGGATTTTTTAAAATTTCACTTTTTTGTGAAAATATCCACTAAATGAGGGAATAATATGTGTGAGGGTACCCCAGGAGAGTTCCAAATGTGTGTGGGTAGAATATATATCCCACAGGGCTAAAATTGAAAAAAGTTGAAAAAAATTTTTTTTTGGACTTAGTCATTTTTCCGGCGTTTATCAGACTTTCAGATAGGGCAAATGTCAGTGAGCATTCCGATTTCAGTTCCAGAGCGATTCGCCCAATGAGTCCTTGATATTTAGTCATTTTCAGCCAATTTTCTGGATTTTTGAAAATTTCACTTTTTTGTGAAAATATCCACTAAATGAGGGAATAAAATGTGTGAAGGTACCCCAGGAGAGTTCCAAATCTGTGTGGGTAGAATATATATCCCACGGGGGTAAAGTTGAAAACAGTTGAAAAAAATTTTGTTTTGGACTGAATCATTTTTCCAGCATTTATCAGACTTTCAGATAGGGCAAATGTCAGTGAGCATTCCAATTTCAGTTCCAGAGCGATTCGCCCAATGAGTCCTTGATATTTAGTCGTTTTCAGCCAATTTTCTGGATTTTTGAAAATTTCACTTTTTTGTGAAAATATCCACTAAATGAGGGAATAATATGTTTGAGGGTACCCCAGGAGAGTTCCAAATGTGTGTGGGTAGAATATATATCCCACGGGGCTAAAATTGAAAAAAGTTAAAAAAAATTTTTTAGGGACTTAGTCATTTTTCCGGCATTTATCAGACTTTCAGATAGGGGAAATGTCAGTGAGCGTTCTGATTTCAGTTACAGAGCGATTCGCCCAATGAGTCCTTGATATTTAGTCATTTTCAGCCAATATTTTGGATTTTTGAAAACTTCACTTTTTTGTGAAAATATCCACTAAATGAGGGAATAATATGTGTGAGGGTACCCCAGGAGAGTTCCAAATGTGTGTGGGTAGAATATATATCTCACGGGGCTAAAATTGAAAACAGGTGAAAAAAATTTTTATTTGGACTGAATCATTTTTCCAGCATTTATCAGACTTTCAGATAGGGGAAATGTCAGTGAGAGTTCCAATTTCAGTTCCAGAGCGATTCGCCCAATGAGTCCTTGATATTTTACCGTTTTCAGCCAATTTTCTGGATTTTTGAAAATTTCACTTTTTTGTGAAAATATCCACTAAATGAGGGAATAATATGTGTGAGGGTACCACAGGAGAGTTCCAAATGTGTGTGGGTAGAATATATATCCCACGGGGGTAAAATTTTTCCGGCGTTTATCAGACTTTCAGATAGGGCAAATGTCAGTGAGCATTCCGATTTCAGTTCCAGAACGATTTGCCCTATGAGTCCTTGATATTTAGTCGTTTTCAGCCAATTTTCTGGATTTTTTAAAATTTCACTTTTTTGTGAAAATATCCACTAAATGAGGGAATAATATGTGTGAGGGTACCCCAGGAGAGTTCCAAATGTGTGTGGGTAGAATATATATCCCACAGGGCTAAAATTGAAAAAAGTTGAAAAAAATTTTTTTTTGGACTTAGTCATTTTTCCGGCGTTTATCAGACTTTCAGATAGGGCAAATGTCAGTGAGCATTCCGATTTCAGTTCCAGAGTGATTCGCCCAATGAGTCCTTGATATTTAGTCATTTTCAGCCAATATTTTGGATTTTTGAAAATTTCACTTTTTTGTGAAAATATCCACTAAATGAGGGAATAATATGTGTGAAGGTACCCCAGGAGAGTTCCAAATCTGTGTGGGTAGAATATAAATCCCACGGGGGTAAAGTTGAAAACAGTTGAAAAAAATTTTTTTTTGGACTGAATCATTTTTCCAGCATTTATCAGACTTTCAGATAGGGCAAATGTCAGTGAGCATTCCAATTTCAGTTCCAGAGCGATTCGCCCAATGATTCCTTGATATTTAGTCGTTTTCAGCCAATTTTCTGGATTTTTGAAAATTTCACTTTTTTGTGAAAATATCCACTAAATGAGGGAATAATATGTGTGAGGGTACCCCAGGAGAGTTCCAAATGTGTGTGGGTAGAATATATATTCCACAGGGGTAAAATTGAAAAAAGTTGAAAAAATTTTTTTTTTGGACTTAGTCATTTTTCCGGCGTTTATCAGACTTTCAGATAGGGGAAATGTCAGTGAGTGTTCTGATTTCAGTTCCAGAGCGATTCGCCCAATGAGTCCTTGATATTTAGTCGTTTTCAGCCAATTTTCTGGATTTTTGAAAATTTCACTTTTTTGTGAAAATATCCACTAAATGAGGGAATAATATGTGTGAGGGTACCCCAGGAGAGTTCCAAATGTGTGTAGGTAGAATACATATCCCACGGGGGTAAAATAGAAAAAAGTTGAAAAAAATTTTTTTTTTGGACTTAGTCATTTTTCCGGCGTTTATCAGACCTTCAAGATAGGGGAAATGTCAGTGAGTATTCCAATTTCAGTTCCAGAGCGATTCGCCCAATGAGTCCTTGATATTTAGTCGTTTTCAGCCAATTTTCTGGATTTTTGAAAATTTTCCTTTTTTGTGAAGATATCCACTAAATGAGGGAATAATATGTGTGAGGGTACCACAGGAGAGTTCCAAATGTGTGTGGGTAGAATATATATCCCACGGGGGTAAAATTGAAAAAAGTTTAAAAAAAAATTTTTTTAGACTTAGTCATTTTTCCGGCGTTTATCAGACTTTCAGATAGGGGAAATGTCAGTGAGTGTTCTGATTTCAGTTCCAGAGCGATTCGCCCAATGAGTCCTTGATATTTACTCGTTTTCAGCCAATTTTCTGGATTTTTGAAAATTTCACTCTTTTTGTGAAAATATCCACTAAATGAGGGAATAATATGTGTATGGGTACCCCAGGAGAGTTCCAAATGTGTGTAGGTAGAATACATATCCCACGGGGGTAAAATAGAAAAAAGTTGAAAAAAAAATTTTTTTTGGACTTAGTCATTTTTCCGGCGTTTATCAGACTTTCAGATAGGGGAAATGTCAGTGAGTGTTCTGATTTCAGTTCCAGAGCGATTCGCCCAATGAGTCCTTGATATTTAGTTGTTTTCAGGCAATTTTCTGGATTTTTGAAAATTTCACTTTTTTGTGAAAATATCCACTAAATGAGGCAACAATATGTGTGAGGGTACCCCAGGAGAGTTCCAAATGTGTGTGGGTAGAATATATATACCACGGAGGTAAAATTGAAAAAAGTTGAAAAATTTTTTTTTTTTGGACTTAGTCATTTTTCCGGCGTTTATCAGACTTTCAGATAGGGGAAATGTCAGTGAGCGTTCTGATTTCAGTTACAGAGCGATTCGCCCAATGAGTCCTTGATATTTAGTCATTTTCAGCCAATATTTTGGATTTTTGAAAACTTCACTTTTTTGTGAAAATATCCACTAAATGAGGGAATAATATGTGTGAGGGTACCCCAGGAGAGTTTCAAATGTGTGTGGGTAGAATATATATCCCACGGGGCTAAAATTGAAAACAGTTGAAAAAAATTTTTTTTTGGACTGAATCATTTTTCCAGCATTTATCAGACTTTCAGATAGGGGAAATGTCAGTGAGAGTTCCAATTTCAGTTCCAGAGCGATTCGCCCAATGAGTCCTTGATATTTTATCATTTTCAGCCAATTTTCTGGATTTTTGAAAATTTCACTTTTTTGTGAAAATATCCACTAAATGAGGGAATAATATGTGTGAGGGTACCCCAGGAGAGTTCCAAATGTGTGTGGGTAGAATATATATTCCACAGGGGTAAAATTGAAAAAAGTTGAAAAAATTTTTTTTTTGGACTTAGGTATTTTTCCGATGTTTATCAGACTTTCAGATAGGGCAAATGTCAGTGAGCATTCCGATTTCAGTTCCAGAGCGATTCGCCCAATGAATTCTTGATATTTAGTCGTTTTCAGCCAATATTTTGGATTTTTGAAAATTTCACTTTTTTGTGAAAATATCCACTAAATGATGGAATAATATGTGTGAGGTTACCCCAGGAGAGTTCCAAATGTGTGTAGGTAGATTATATATCCCACGGGGGTAAAATTGAAAAAAGTTAAAAAAAATTTTTTTTGGGACTTAGTCATTTTTCCGGCGTTTATCAGACTTTCAGATAGATCAAATGTCAGTGAGCATTCCGATTTCAGTTCCAGAACGATTTGCAAAATGAGTCCTTGATATTTAGTCGTTTTCAGCCAATTTTCTGGATTTTTTAAAATTTCACTTTTTTGTGAAAATATCCACTAAATGAGGGAATAATATGTGTGAGGGTACCCCAGGAGAGTTCCAAATGTGTGTGGGTAGAATATATATCCCACAGAGCTAAAATTGAAAAAAGTTGAAAAAAATTTTTTTTTAGACTTAGTCATTTTTCCGGCGTTTATCAGACTTTCAGATAGGGGAAATGTCAGTGAGTGTTCTGATTTCAGTTCCAGAGCGATTCGCCCAATGAGTCCTTGATATTTAGTTGTTTTCAGCCAATTTTCTGGATTTTTGAAAATTTCACTTTTTTGTGAAAATATCCACTAAATGAGGGAATAATATGTGTGAGGGTACCCCAGGAGAGTTCCAAATGTGTGTGGGTAGAATATATATCCCACGGGGCTAAAATTGAAAACAGTTGAAAAAAATTTTTTTTTGGACTGAATCATTTTTCCAGCATTTATCAGACTTTCAGATAGGGCAAATGTCAGTGATCATTCCGATTTCAGTTCCAGAGCGATTCGCCCAATGAATTCTTGATATTTAGTTGTTTTCAGCCAATATTTTGGATTTTTGAAAATTTCACTTTTTTGTGAAAATATCCACTAAATGATGGAATAATATGTGTGAGGTTACCCCAGGAGAGTTCCAAATGTGTGTAGATAGAATATATATCCCACGGGTGTAAAATTGAAAAAAGTTGAAAAAAATTTTTTTTGGGACTTAGCTATTTTTCCGGCGTTTATCAGACTTTCAGATAGGGGAAATGTCAGTGAGTGTTCTGATTTCAGTTCCAGAGCGATTCGCCCAATGAGTCCTTGATATTTAGTTGTTTTCAGCCAATTTTCTGGATTTTTGAAAATTTCACTTTTTTGTGAAAATATCCACTAAATGAGGGAATAATATGTGTGAGGGTACCACAGGAGAGTTCCAAATATGTGTGGGTAGAATATATATCCCAAGGGGGTAAAATTGAAAAATGTTTAAAAAAAATTTTTTTTGGACTTAGTCATTTTTCCGGCGTTTATCAGACCTTCAAGATAGGGGAAATGTCAGTGAGTATTCCAATTTCAGTTCCAGAGCGATTCGTCCAATGAGTCCTTGATATTTAGTCGTTTTCAGCCAATTTTTTGGATTTTTGAAAATTTCACTTTTTTGTGAAAATATCCACTAAATGAGGGAATAATATGTGTGAGGGTACCCCAGGAGAGTTCCAAATGTGTGTGGGTAGAATATATATCCCACGGGGCTAAAATTGAAAAAAGTTTAAAAAAAATTTTTTTTGGACTTAGTCATTTTTCCGGCGTTTATCAGACTTTCAGATAGGGGAAATGTCAGTGAGTGTTCTGATTTCAGTTCCAGAGCGATTCGCCCAATGAGTCTTTGATATTTAGTCGTTTTCAGCCAATTTTCTGGATTTTTGAAAATTTCACTTTTTTGTGAAAATATCCACTAAATGAGGGAATAATATATGTGAGGGTACCCCAGGAGAGTTCCAAATGTGTGTGGGTAGAATATATGTCCCACGGGGGAAAAATTGAAAAAAGTTGAAAATAATTTTTTTTTGGACTTAGTCATTTTTCCGGCGCTTATCAGACTTTCAGATAGGGGAAATGTCAGTGAGTGTTCTGATTTCAGTTCCAGAGCGATTCGCCCAATGAGTCCTTGATATTTAGTGGTTTTCAGCCAATTTTTTGGATTTTTGAAAATTTCACTTTTTTGTGAAAATATCCACTAAATGAGGGAATAATATGTGTGAGGGTGCCCCAGGAGAGTTCCAAATGTGTGTAGGTAGAATACATATCCCACGGGGGTAAAATAGAAAAAAGTTGAAAAAAAATTTTTTTTTTGGACTTAGTCATTTTTGCGGCGTTTATCAGACTTTCAGATAGGGCAAATGTCAGTGAGCTTTCAGATTTCAGTTCCAGAGCGATTCTCCCAATGAGTCCTTGATATTTAGTGGTTTTCAGCCAATTTTTTGGATTTTTGAAAATTTCACTTTTTTGTGAAAATATCCACTAAATGAGGGAATAATATGTGTGAGGGTACCCCAGGAGAGTTCCAAATGTGTGTAGGTAGAATACATATCCCACGGGGGTAAAATAGAAAAAAGTTGAAAAAAATTTTTTTTTGGACTTAGGTATGTTTCCGACGTTTATCAGACTTTCAGATAGGGGAAATGTCAGTGAGCATTCCGATTTCAGTTCCAGAGCGATTCGCCCTATGAGTCCTTGATATTTAGTCGTTTTCAGCCAATTTTCTGGATTTTTGAAAATTTCACTTTTTTGTGAAAATATCCACTAAATGAGGGAATAATATGTGTGAGGGTACCCCAGGAGAGTTCCAAATGTGTGTGGGTAGAATATATATCCCACGGGGCTAAAATTGAAAAAAGTTGAAAAAAAATATTTTTTGGACTTAGTCATTTTTCCTTCGTTTATCAGAGTTTCAGATAGGGGAAATGTCAGTGAGTGTTCTGATTTCAGTTCCAGAGCGATTCGCCCAATGAGTCCTTGATATTTAGTTGTTTTCAGCCAATTTTCTGGATTTTTGAAAATTTCACTTTTTTGTGAAAATATCCACTAAATGAGGAAATAATATGTGTGAGGGTACCACAGGAGAGTTCCAAATATGTGTGGGTAGAATATATATCCCACGGGGGTAAAATTGAAAAATGTTTAAAAAAAATTTTTTTTTGGACTTAGTCATTTTTCCGGCGTTTATCAGACCTTCAAGATAGTGGAAATGTCAATGAGTATTCCAATTTCAGTTCCAGAGCGATTCGCCCAATGAGTCCTTGAAATTTAGTCGTTTTCAGCCAATTTTCTGGATTTTTGAAAATTTTCCTTTTTTGTGAAAATATCCACTAAATGAGGGAATAATATGTGTGAGGGTACCACAGGAGAGTTCCAAATGTGTGTGGGTAGAATATATATCCCACGGGGTAAAATTGAAAAAAGTTTAAAAAAAATTTTTTTTGGACTTATTCATTTTTCCGGCGTTTATCAGACTTTCAGATAGGGCAAATGTCAGTGAGCATTCCGATTTCAGTTCCAGAACGATTTGCAAAATGAGTCCTTGATATTTAGTCGTTTTCAGCCAATTTTCTGGATTTTTGAAAATTTCACTTTTTTGTGAAAATATCCACTAAATGAGGGAATAATATGTGTGAGGGTACCCCAGGAGAGTTCCAAATGTGTGTGGGTAGAATATATATCCCACAGGGCTAAAATTGAAAAAAGTTTAAAAAAAAATTTTTTTGGACTTAGTCATTTTTCCGGCGCTTATCAGACTTTCAGATAGGGGAAATGTCAGTGAGTGTTCTGATTTCAGTTCCAGAGCGATTCGCCCAATGAGTCCTTGATATTTAGTTGTTTTCAGCCAATTTTCTGGATTTTTGAAAATTTCACTTTTTTGTGAAAATATCCACTAAATGAGGGAACAATATGTGTGAGGGTACCCCAGGAGAGTTCCAAATGTGTGTGGGTAGAATATATATACCACGGGGGTAAAATTGAAAAAAGTTGAAAAATTTTTTTTTTTTGGACTTAGTCATTTTTCCGGCGTTTATCAAACTTTCCGATAGGGGAAATGTCAGTGAGCGTTCTGATTTCAGTTACAGAGCGATTCGCCCAATGAGTCCTTGATATTTAGTCATTTTCAGCCAATATTTTGGATTTTTGAAAACTTCACTTTTTTGTGAAAATATCCACTAAATGAGGGAATAATATGTGTGAGGGTACCCCAGGAGAGTTCCAAATGAGTGTGGGTAGAATATATATCCCACGGGGCTAAAATTGAAAACAGTTGAAAAAAATTTTTTTTTGGACTGAATCATTTTTCCAGCATTTATCAGACTTTCAGATAGGGCAAATGTCAGTGATCATTCCGATTTCAGTTCCAGAGCGATTCGCCCAATGAATTCTTGATATTTAGTTGTTTTCAGCCAATATTTTGGATTTTTGAAAATTTCACTTTTTTGTGAAAATATCCACTAAATGATGGAATAATATGTGTGAGGTTACCCCAGGAGAGTTCCAAATGTGTGTAGATAGAATATATATCCCACGGGTGTAAAATTGAAAAAAGTTGAAAAAAATTTTTTTTTGGACTTAGGTATTTTTCCGGCGTTTATCAGACTTTCAGATAGGGGAAATGTCAGTGAGTGTTCTGATTTCAGTTCCAGAGCGATTCGCCCAATGAGTCCTTGATATTTAGTCGTTTTCAGTCAATTTTCTGGATTTTTGAAAATTTCACTTTTTTGTGAAAATATCCACTAAATGAGGGAATAATATGTGTGAGGGTACCCCAGGAGAGTTCCAAATGTGTGTGGGTAGAATATATATCCCACGGGGGTAAAATTGAAAAAAGTTGAAAAAAAATTTTTTGGGGACTTAGTCATTTTTCCGGCGTTTATCAGACTTTCAGATAGGGGAAATGTCAGTGAGCGTTCCAATTTCAGTTCCAGAGCAATTCGCCCAATGAGTCCTTGATATTTAGTCGTTTTCAGCCAATTTTCTGGATTTTTGAAAATTACACTTTTTTATGAAAATATCCATTAAATGAGGGAATAATATGTTTGAGGGTACCCCAGGAGAGTTCCAAATGTGTGTGGGTAGAATATATATCCCACGGGGCTAAAATTGAAAAAAGTTGAAAAAAAAATTTTTTTGAACTTAGTCATTTTTCCGGCGTTTATCAGACTTTCAGATAGGGCAAATGTCAGTGAGCATTCCGATTTCAGTTCCAGAGCGATTCGCCCAATGAGTTCTTGATATTTAGTCGTTTTCAGCCAATTTTCTGGATTTTTGAAAATTTCACTTTTTTGTGAAAATATCCACTAAATGAGGGAATAATATGTGTGAGGGTACCCCAGGAGAGTTCCAAATGTGTGTAGGTAGAATATATATCCCACGGGGGTAAAATTGAAAAAAGTTGAAAAACATTTTTTTTTGGACTTAGTCATTTTTCCGGCGTTCATCAGATTTTCAGATAGGGGAAATGTCAGTGAGCATTCCGATTTCAGTTCCAGAGCGATTCACCCAATGAGTCCTTGATATTTAGTCGTTTTCAGTCAATTTTCTGGATTTTTGAAAATTTCACTTTTTTGTGAAAATATCCATTAAATGAGGGAATAATATGTGTGAGGGTACCCCAGGAGAGTACCAAATGTGTGTGTTTAGAATATATATCCCTCGGGGGTAAAATTTAAAAAAGTTGAAAAACATTTTTTTTTTTAACTTAGTCATTTTTCCGGCGTTTATCAGACTTTCAGATAGGGGACATGTCAGTGAGCGTACTGATTTCAGTTACAGAGTGATTCGCCCAATGAGTCCTTGATATTTAGTCCTTTTCAGCCAATTTTCTGGATTTTTGAAAATTTCACTTTTTTGTAAAAATATCCACTAAATGAGGGAATAATATGTGTGAGGGTACCCCAGGAGAGTTCCAAATGTGTGTGGGTAGAATATATATCCCACGGGGCTAAAATTGAAAAAAGTTGAAAAATTTTTTATTTTGGACTTAGTCATTTTTCCGGCGTTTATCAGACTTTCAGATAGGGGAAATGTCAGTGAGCGTTCCAATTTCAGTTCCAGAGCAATTCGCCCAATGAGTCCTTGATATTTAGTCGTTTTCAGCCAATATTTTGGATTTTTGAAAATTTCACTTTTTTGTGAAAATATCCACTAAATGAGGGAATAATATGTGTGAGGGTACCCCAGGAGAGTTCCAAATGTGCGTAGGTAGAATATATATTCCACGTGGGTAAAATTGAAAAAAGTTGAAAAAATTTTTTTTTTGGACTTAGTCATTTTTCCGGCATTTATCAGATTTTCAGATAGGGGAAATGTCAGTGAGCATTCCAATTTCAGTTCCAGAGCAATTTGCCCAATGAGTCCTTGATATTTAGTCGTTTTCAGCCAATTTTCTGGATTTTTGAAAATTTCACTTTTTATGAAAATATCCATTAAATGAGGGAATAATATGTTTGAGGGTACCCCAGGAGAGTTCCAAATGTGTGTGGGTAGAATATATATCCCACGAGGGTAAAATTGAAAAAAGTTGAAAAAAAATTTTTTTTGGACTTAGTCATTTTTCCGGCGTTTATCAGACTTTCAGATAGGGCAAATGTCAGTGAGCATTCCGATTTCAGTTCCAGAGCGATTCGCCCAATGAGTCCTTGATATTTAGTCGTTTTCAGCCAATTTTCTGGATTTTTGAAAATTTCACTTTTTTGTGAAAATATCCACTAAATGAGGGAATAATATGTGTGTGTGGGTACCCCAGGAGAGTTCCAAATGTGTGTAGGTAGAATATATATCCCACGGGGGTAAAATTGAAAAAAGTTGAAAAAAATTTTTTTTTGGACTTATTCATTTTTCCGGCGTTTATCAGACTTTCAGATAGGGTAAATGTCAGTGAGCGTTCCAATTTCAGTTCCAGAGCGATTCGCCCAATGAGTCCTTGTTATTTAATCGTTTTCAGCCAATTTTCTGGATTTTTGAAAATTTCACTTTTTTGTGAAAATATCCACTAAATGAGGGAATAATATGTGTGAGGGTACCCCAGGAGAGTTCCAAATGTGTGTGGGTAGAATATATGTCCCACGGGAGTAAATTTGAAAAAAGTTTAAAAAAAATTTTTTTTGGACTTAGTCATTTTTCCGACGTTTATCAGACTTTCAGATAGGGGAAATGTCAGTGAGAGTTCCAATTTCAGTTCCCGAGCTATTCGCCCAATGAGTCCTTAATATTTAATCATTTTCAGCCAATTTTCTGGATTTTTGAAAATTTCACTTTTTTGTGAAAACATCCACTAAATGAGGGAATAATATGTTTGAAGGTACCCCAGGAGAGTTCCAAATGTGTGTGGGTAGAATATATATCCCCCGGGGGGAAAATTGAAAAAAGTTTAAAAAAATTTTTTTTTTAGACTTAGTCATTTTTCCGGCGTTTATCAGACTATCAGATAGAGCACATGTCAGTGAGCATTCCGATTTCAGTTCCAGAGCGATTCGCCCAATGAGTCCTTGATATTTAGTCGTTTTCAGCCAATTTTCTGGATTTTTGAAAATTTCACTTTTTTGTGAAAATATCCACTAAATGAGGGAATAATATGTGTGAGGGTACCCCAGGAGAGTTCCAAATGTGTGTAGGTAGAATACATATCCCACGGGGGTAAAATAGAAAAAAGTTGAAAAAATTTTTTTTTTGGACTTAGGTATTTTTCTGACGTTTATCAGACTTTCAGATAGGGGAAATGTCAGTGAGCATTCAAATTTCAGTTCCAGAGTGATTCGCCCAATGAGTCCTTGATATTTAGTCGTTTTCAGCCAATTTTCTGGATTTTTGAAAATTTCACTTTTTTATGAAAATATCCATTAAATGAGGGAATAATATGTTTGAAGGTACCCCAGGAGAGTTCCAAATGTGTGTGGGTAGAATATATATCCCCCGGGGGGAAAATTGAAAAAAGTTTAAAAAAAATTTTTTTTTAGACTTAGTCATTTTTCCGGCGTTTATCAGACTATCAGATAGAGCACATGTCAGTGAGCATTCCGATTTCAGTTCCAGAGCGATTCGCCCAATGAGTCCTTGATACTTAGTCGTTTTCAGCCAATATTTTGGATTTTTGAAAATTTCACTTTTTTGTGAAAATATCCACTAAATGAGGGAATAATATGTGTGAGGGTTCCCCAGGAGAGTTCCAAATCTGTGTGGGTAGAATATATATCCCACGGGGGTAAAAATGAAAAAAGTTGAAAAAAAACTTTTTTTGGACTTAGTCATTTTTCCGGCGTTTATCAGACTTTCAGATAGGGGAAATGTCAGTGAGAGTTAAAATTTCAGTTCCAGAGCGATTCGCCCAATGAGTCCTTGATATTTAGTCGTTTTCAGCCAATTTTCTGGATTTTTGAAAATTTCACTTTTTTGTGAAAATATCCACTAAATGAGGGAATAATATGTGTGAGGGTACCCCAGGAGAGTTCCAAATGTGTGTAGGTAGAATACATATCCCACGGGGGTTAAATAGAAAAAAGTTGAAAAAATTTTTTTTTGGGACTTAGGTATTTTTCTGACGTTTATCAGACTTTCAGATAGGGGAAATGTCAGTGAGCATTCAAATTTCAGTTCCAGAGTGATTCGCCCAATGAGTCCTTGATATTTAGTCGTTTTCAGCCAATTTTCTGGATTTTTGAAAATTTCACTTTTTTATGAAAATATCCATTAAATGAGGGAATGATATGTTTGAGGGTACCTCAGGAGAGTTCCAAATGTGTGTGGGTAGAATATATATCCCACGGGGTAAAATTTAAAAAACTTGAAAAACATTTTTTTTTGGACTTAGGTATTTTTCCGGCGTTTATCAGACTTTCAGATAGGGGAAATGTCAGTGAGCGTTCTGATTTCGGTTCCAGAGCAATTCAACCAATGAGTCCTTGATATTTAGTCGTTTTCAGCCAATTTTCTGGATTTTTTAAAATTTCACTTTTTTGTGAAAATATCCACTAAATGAGGGAATAATATGTGTGAGGGTACCCCAGGAGAGTTCCAAATGTGTGTGGGTAGAATATATATCCCACAGGGCTAAAATTGAAAAAAGTTGAAAAAAATTTTTTTTTGGACTTAGTCATTTTTCCGGCGTTTATCAGACTTTCAGATAGGGCAAATGTCAGTGAGCATTCCGATTTCAGTTCCAGAGCGATTCGCCCAATGAGTCCTTGATATTTAGTCATTTTCAGCCAATTTTCTGGATTTTTGAAAATTTCACTTTTTTGTGAAAATATCCACTAAATGAGGGAATAATATGTGTGAAGGTACCCCAGGAGAGTTCCAAATCTGTGTGGGTAGAATATATATCCCACGGGGGTAAAGTTGAAAACAGTTGAAAAAAATTTTGTTTTGGACTGAATCATTTTTCCAGCATTTATCAGACTTTCAGATAGGGCAAATGTCAGTGAGCATTCCAATTTCAGTTCCAGAGCGATTCGCCCAATGAGTCCTTGATATTTAGTCGTTTTCAGCCAATTTTCTGGATTTTTGAAAATTTCACTTTTTTGTGAAAATATCCACTAAATGAGGGAATAATATGTTTGAGGGTACCCCAGGAGAGTTCCAAATGTGTGTGGGTAGAATATATATCCCACGGGGCTAAAATTGAAAAAAGTTAAAAAAAATTTTTTAGGGACTTAGTCATTTTTCCGGCGTTTATCAGACTTTCAGATAGGGGAAATGTCAGTGAGCGTTCTGATTTCAGTTACAGAGCGATTCGCCCAATGAGTCCTTGATATTTAGTCATTTTCAGCCAATATTTTGGATTTTTGAAAACTTCACTTTTTTGTGAAAATATCCACTAAATGAGGGAATAATATGTGTGAGGGTACCCCAGGAGAGTTCCAAATGTGTGTGGGTAGAATATATATCTCACGGGGCTAAAATTGAAAACAGGTGAAAAAAATTTTTTTTTGGACTGAATCATTTTTCCAGCATTTATCAGACTTTCAGATAGGGGAAATGTCAGTGAGAGTTCCAATTTCAGTTCCAGAGCGATTCGCCCAATGAGTCCTTGATATTTTACCGTTTTCAGCCAATTTTCTGGATTTTTGAAAATTTCACTTTTTTGTGAAAATATCCACTAAATGAGGGAATAATATGTGTGAGGGTACCCCAGGAGAGTTCCAATTGTGTGTAGGTAGAATATATATCCCACGGGGGTAAAATTGAAAAAAGTAAAAAAAAAATTTTTTTGGGACTTAGTCATTTTTCCGGCGTTTATCAGACTTTCAGATAGGGCAAATGTCAGTGAGCATTCCGATTTCAGTTCCAGAACGATTTGCCCTATGAGTCCTTGATATTTAGTCGTTTTCAGCCAATTTTCTGGATTTTTTAAAATTTCACTTTTTTGTGAAAATATCCACTAAATGAGGGAATAATATGTGTGAGGGTACCCCAGGAGAGTTCCAAATGTGTGTGGGTAGAATATATATCCCACAGGGCTAAAATTGAAAAAAGTTGAAAAAAATTTTTTTTTGGACTTAGTCATTTTTCCGGCGTTTATCAGACTTTCAGATAGGGCAAATGTCAGTGAGCATTCCGATTTCAGTTCCAGAGTGATTCGCCCAATGAGTCCTTGATATTTAGTCATTTTCAGCCAATATTTTGGATTTTTGAAAATTTCACTTTTTTGTGAAAATATCCACTAAATGAGGGAATAATATGTGTAAGGGTACCCCAGGAGAGTTCCAAATGTGTGTAGGTAGAATACATATCCCACGGGGGTAAAATAGAAAAAAGTTGAAAAAAAAATTTTTTTTGGACTTAGTCATTTTTCCGGCGTTTATCAGACTTTCAGATAGGGGAAATGTCAGTGAGTGTTCTGATTTCAGTTCCAGAGCGATTCGCCCAATGAGTCCTTGATATTTAGTTGTTTTCAGGCAATTTTCTGGATTTTTGAAAATTTCACTTTTTTGTGAAAATATCCACTAAATGAGGGAACAATATGTGTGAGGGTACCCCAGGAGAGTTCCAAATGTGTGTGGGTAGAATATATATACCACGGAGGTAAAATTGAAAAAAATTGAAAAATTTTTTTTTTTTGGACTTAGTCATTTTTCCGGCGTTTATCAGACTTTCAGATAGGGGAAATGTCAGTGAGCGTTCTGATTTCAGTTACAGAGCGATTCGCCCAATGAGTCCTTGATATTTAGTCATTTTCAGCCAATATTTTGGATTTTTGAAAACTTCACTTTTTTGTGAAAATATCCACTAAATGAGGGAATAATATGTGTGAGGGTACCCCAGGAGAGTTTCAAATGTGTGTGGGTAGAATATATATCCCACGGGGCTAAAATTGAAAACAGTTGAAAAAAATTTTTTTTTGGACTGAATCATTTTTCCAGCATTTATCAGACTTTCAGATAGGGGAAATGTCAGTGAGAGTTCCAATTTCAGTTCCAGAGCGATTCGCCCAATGAGTCCTTGATATTTTATCATTTTCAGCCAATTTTCTGGATTTTTGAAAATTTCACTTTTTTGTGAAAATATCCACTAAATGAGGGAATAATATGTGTGAGGGTACCCCAGGAGAGTTCCAAATGTGTGTGGGTAGAATATATATTCCACAGGGGCAAAATTGAAAAAAGTTGAAAAAATTTTTTTTTTGGACTTAGGTATTTTTCCGATGTTTATCAGACTTTCAGATAGGGCAAATGTCAGTGAGCATTCCGATTTCAGTTCCAGAGCGATTCGCCCAATGAATTCTTGATATTTAGTTGTTTTCAGCCAATATTTTGGATTTTTGAAAATTTCACTTTTTTGTGAAAATATCCACTAAATGATGGAATAATATGTGTGAGGTTACCCCAGGAGAGTTCCAAATGTGTGTAGATAGAATATATATCCCACGGGGGTAAAATTGAAAAAAGTTGAAAAAAATATTTTTTGGGACTTAGGTATTTTTCCGGCGTTTATCAGACTTTCAGATAGGGGAAATGTCAGTGAGTGTTCTGATTTCAGTTCCAGAGCGATTCGCCCAATGAGTCCTTGATATTTAGTTGTTTTCAGCCAATTTTCTGGATTTCTGAAAATTTCACTTTTTTGTGAAAATATCCACTAAATGAGGGAATAATATGTGTGAGGGTACCACAGGAGAGTTCCAAATGTGTGTGGGTAGAATATATATCCCACGGGGGTAAAATTGAAAAAAGTTTAAAAAAAAATTTTTTTGGACTTAGTCATTTTTCCGGCGTTTATCAGACTTTCAGATAGGGGAAATGTCAGTGAGTGTTCTGATTTCAGTTCCAGAGCGATTCGCCCAATGAGTCCTTGATATTTAGTCATTTTCAGCCAATATTTTGGATTTTTGAAAACTTCACTTTTTTGTGAAAATATCCACTAAATGAGGGAATAATATGTGTGAGGGTACCCCAGGAGAGTTCCAAATGTGTGTGGGTAGAATATATATCCCACGGGGCTAAAATTGAAAACAGTTGAAGAAAATTTTTTTTTGGACTGAATCATTTTTCCAGCATTTATCAGACTTTCAGATAGGGCAAATGTCAGTGAGCATTCCAATTTCAGTTCCAGAGCGATTCGCCCAATGAGTCCTTGATATTTAGTCGTTTTCAGCCAATTTTCTGGATTTTTGAAAATTTCACTTTTTTGTGAAAATATCCACTAAATGAGGGAATAATATGTGTGAGGGTACCCCAGGAGAGTTCCAAATGTGTGTGGGTAGAATATATATTCCACAGGGGTAAAATTGGAAAAAGTTGAAAAAATTTTTTTTTTGGACTTAGGTATTTTTCCGATGTTTATCAGACTTTCAGATAGGGCAAATGTCAGTGAGCATTCCGATTTCAGTTCCAGAGCGATTCGCCCAATGAATTCTTGATATTTAGTCGTTTTCAGCCAATATTTTGGATTTTTGAAAATTTCACTTTTTTGTGAAAATATCCACTAAATGATGGAATAATATGTGTGAGGTTACCCCAGGAGAGTTCCAAATGTGTGTAGGTAGATTATATATCCCACCGGGGTAAAATTGAAAAAAGTTAAAAAAAATTTTTTTTGGGACTTAGTCATTTTTCCGGCGTTTATCAGACTTTCAGATAGATCAAATGTCAGTGAGCATTCCGATTTCAGTTCCAGAACGATTCGCCCTATGAGTCCTTGATATTTAGTCGTTTTCAGCCAATTTTCTGGATTTTTGAAAATTTCACTTTTTTGTGAAAATATCCACTAAATGAGGGAATAATATGTGTGAGGGTACCCCAGGAGAGTTCCAAATGTGTGTGGGTAGAATATATATCCCACGGGGCTAAAATTGAAACAAGTTGAAAAAAAATATTTTTTGGACTTAGTCATTTTTCCTTCGTTTATCAGAGTTTCAGATAGGGGAAATGTCAGTGAGTGTTCTGATTTCAGTTCCAGAGCGATTCGCCCAATGAGTCCTTGATATTTAGTTGTTTTCAGCCAATTTTCTGGATTTTTGAAAATTTCACTTTTTTGTGAAAATATCCACTAAATGAGGAAATAATATGTGTGAGGGTACCACAGGAGAGTTCCAAATATGTGTGGGTAGAATATATATCCCACGGGGGTAAAATTGAAAAATGTTTAAAAAAAATTTTTTTTTGGACTTAGTCATTTTTCCGGCGTTTATCAGACCTTCAAGATAGTGGAAATGTCAATGAGTATTAAAATTTCAGTTCCAGAGCGATTCGCCCAATGAGTCCTTGATATTTAGTCGTTTTCAGCCAATTTTCTGGATTTTTGAAAATTTTCCTTTTTTGTGAAAATATCCACTAAATGAGGGAATAATATGTGTGAGGGTACCACAGGAGAGTTCCAAATGTGTGTGGGTAGAATATATATCCCACGGGGTAAAATTGAAAAAAGTTTAAAAAAAATTTTTTTTGGACTTATTCATTTTTCCGGCGTTTATCAGACTTTCAGATAGGGCAAATGTCAGTGAGCATTCCGATTTCAGTTCCAGAACGATTTGCAAAATGAGTCCTTGATATTTAGTCGTTTTCAGCCAATTTTCTGGATTTTTGAAAATTTCACTTTTTTGTGAAAATATCCACTAAATGAGGGAATAATATGTGTGAGGGTACCCCAGGAGAGTTCCAAATGTGTGTGGGTAGAATATATATCCCACAGGGCTAAAATTGAAAAAAGTTGAAAAAAAAATTTTTTTGGACTTATTCATTTTTCCGGCGTTTATCAGACTTTCAGATAGGGGAAATGTCAGTGAGTGTTCTGATTTCAGTTCCAGAGCGATTCGCCCAATGAGTCCTTGATATTTAGTTGTTTTCAGCCAATTTTCTGGATTTTTGAAAATTTCACTTTTTTGTGAAAATATCCACTAAATGAGGGAACAATATGTGTGAGAGTACCCCAGGAGAGTTCCAAATGTGTGTGGGTAGAATATATATACCACGGGGGTAAAATTGAAAAAAGTTGAAAAATTTTTTTTTTTTGGACTTAGTCATTTTTCCGGCGTTTATCAAACTTTCCGATAGGGGAAATGTCAGTGAGCGTTCTGATTTCAGTTACAGAGCGATTCGCCCAATGAGTCCTTGATATTTAGTCATTTTCAGCCAATATTTTGGATTTTTGAAAACTTCACTTTTTTGTGAAAATATCCACTAAATGAGGGAATAATATGTGTGAGGGTACCCCAGGAGAGTTCCAAATGTGTGTGGGTAGAATATATATCCCACGGGGCTAAAATTGAAAACAGTTGAAAAAAATTTTTTTTTGGACTGAATCATTTTTCCAGCATTTATCAGACTTTCAGATAGGGCAAATGTCAGTGATCATTCCGATTTCAGTTCCAGAGCGATTCGCCCAATGAGTCCTTGATATTTAGTTGTTTTCAGCCAATTTTCTGGATTTTTGAAAATTTCACTTTTTTGTGAAAATATCCACTAAATGAGGGAATAATATGTGTGAGGGTACCACAGGAGAGTTCCAAATATGTGTTCGTAGAATATATATCCCAAGGGGGTAAAATTGAAAAATGTTTAAAAAAAATTTTTTTTGGACTTAGTCATTTTTCCGGCGTTTATCAGACCTTCAAGATAGGGGAAATGTCAGTGAGTATTCCAATTTCAGTTCCAGAGCGATTCGTCCAATGAGTCCTTGATATTTAGTCGTTTTCAGCCAATTTTTTGGATTTTTGAAAATTTCACTTTTTTGTGAAAATATCCACTAAATGAGGGAATAATATGTGTGAGGGTACCCCAGGAGAGTTCCAAATGTGTGTGGGTAGAATATATATCCCACGGGGCTAAAATCGAAAAAAGTTTAAAAAAAAATTTTTTTGGACTTAGTCATTTTTCCGGCGTTTATCAGACTTTCAGATAGGGGAAATGTCAGTGAGTGTTCTGATTTCAGTTCCAGAGCGATTCGCCCAATGAGTCTTTGATATTTAGTCGTTTTCAGCCAATTTTCTGGATTTTTGAAAATTTCACTTTTTTGTGAAAATATCCACTAAATGAGGGAATAATATATGTGAGGGTACCCCAGGAGAGTTCCAAATGTGTGTGGGTAGAATATATGTCCCACGGGGGAAAAATTAAAAAAAGTTGAAAATAATTTTTTTTTGGACTTAGTCATTTTTCCGGCGCTTATCAGACTTTCAGATAGGGGAAATGTCAGTGAGTGTTCTGATTTCAGTTCCAGAGCGATTCGCCCAATGAGTCCTTGATATTTAGTCGTTTTCAACCAATTTTCTGGATTTTTGAAAATTTCACTTTTTTGTGAAAATATCCACTAAATGAGGGAAAAATATGTGTGAGGGTGCCCCAGGAGAGTTCCAAATGTGTGTAGGTAGAATACATATCCCACGGGGGTAAAATAGAAAAAAGTTGAAAAAAAATTTTTTTTTTGGACTTAGTCATTTTTGCGGCGTTTATCAGACTTTCAGATAGGGCAAATGTCAGTGAGCTTTCAGATTTCAGTTCCAGAGCGATTCGCCCAATGAGTCCTTGATATTTAGTGGTTTTCAGCCAATTTTTTGGATTTTTGAAAATTTCACTTTTTTGTGAAAATATCCACTAAATGAGGGAATAATATGTGTGAGGGTACCCCAGGAGAGTTCCAAATGTGTGTGGGTAGAATATATATCCCACGGGGCTAAAATTGAAAAAAGTTGAAAAAAAATATTTTTTGGACTTAGTCATTTTTCCTTCGTTTATCAGAGTTTCAGATAGGGGAAATGTCAGTGAGTGTTCTGATTTCAGTTCCAGAGCGATTCGCCCAATGAGTCCTTGATATTTAGTTGTTTTCAGCCAATTTTCTGGATTTTTGAAAATTTCACTTTTTTGTGAAAATATCCACTAAATGAGGGAATAATATGTGTGAGGGTACCACAGGAGAGTTCCAAATATGTGTGGGTAGAATATATATCCCACGGGGGTAAAATTGAAAAATGTTTAAAAAAATTTTTTTTTTGGACTTAGTCATTTTTCCGGCGTTTATCAGACCTTCAAGATAGTGGAAATGTCAATGAGTATTCCAATTTCAGTTCCAGAGCGATTCGCCCAATGAGTCCTTGATATTTAGTCGTTTTCAGCCAATTTTCTGGATTTTTGAAAATTTTCCTTTTTTGTGAAAATATCCACTAAATGAGGGAATAATATGTGTGAGGGTACCACAGGAGAGTTCCAAATGTGTGTGGGTAGAATATATATCCCACGGGGTAAAATTGAAAAAAGTTTAAAAAAAATTTTTTTTGGACTTATTCATTTTTCCGGCGTTTATCAGACCTTCAAGATAGGGGAAATGTCAGTGACTATTCCAATTTCAGTTCCAGAGCGATTCGCCCAATGAGTCCTTGATATTTAGTCATTTTCAGCCAATATTTTGGATTTTTGAAAACTTCACTTTTTTGTGAAAATATCCACTAAATGAGGGAATAATATGTGTGAGTGTACCCCAGGAGAGTTCCAAATGTGTGTAGGTAGAAAACATATCCCACGGGGGTAAAATAGAAAAAAGTTGAAAAAAAATTTTTTTTTGGACTTAGTAATTTTTCCGGCGTTTTTCAGACTTTCAGATAGGGGAAATGTCAGTGAGTGTTCTGATTTCAGTTCCAGAGCGATTCGCCCAATGAGTCCTTGATATTTAGTCGTTTTCAGCCAATTTTCTGGATTTTTGAAAATTTCACTTGTTTGTGAAAATATCCACTAAATGAGGGAATAATATATGTGAGGGTACCCCAGGAGAGTTCCAAATGTGTGTGGGTAGAATATATGTCCCACGGGGGAAAAATTGAAAAAAGTTGAAAATAATTTTTTTTTGGACTTAGTCATTTTTCCGGCGCTTATCAGACTTTCAGATAGGGGAAATGTCAGTGAGTGTTCTGATTTCAGTTCCAGAGCGATTCGCCCAATGACTCCTTGATATTTAGTCGTTTTCAGCCAATTTTCTGGATTTTTGAAAATTTCACTTTTTTGTGAAAATATCCACTAAATGAGGGAATAATATGTGTGAGGGTACCCCAGGAGAGTTCCAAATGTGTGTAGGTAGAATACATATCCCACGGGGGTAAAATAGAAAAAAGTTGAAAAAATTTTTTTTTTTGGACTTAGGTATGTTTCCGACGTTTATCAGACTTTCAGATAGGGGAAATGTCAGTGAGCATTCCGATTTCAGTTCCAGAGCGATTCGCCCTATGAGTCCTTGATATTTAGTCGTTTTCAGCCAATTTTCTGGATTTTTGAAAATTTTCCTTTTTTGTGAAAATATCCACTAAATGAGGGAATAATATGTGTGAGGGTACCACAGGAGAGTTCCAAATGTGTGTGGGTAGAATATATATCCCACGGGGGTAAAATTGAAAAAAGTTTAAAAAAAATTTTTTTTGGACTTAGTCATTTTTCCAGCATTTATCAGACTGTCAGATAGGGAAAATGTCAGTGAGCATTCCGATTTCACTTCCAGAGCGATTCGCCCAATGAGTCCTTGATATTTAGTCGTTTTCAGCCAATTTTCTGGATTTTTGAAAATTTTCCTTTTTTGTGAAAATATCCACTAAATGAGGGAATAATATGTGTGAGGGTACCACAGGAGAGTTCCAAATGTGTGTGGGTAGAATATATATCCCACGGGGGTAAAATTGAAAAAAGTTTAAAAAAAATTTTTTTTGGACTTAGTCATTTTTCCGGCGTTTATCAGACTTTCAGATAGGGCAAATGTCAGTGAGCATTCCGATTTCAGTTCCAGAACGATTTGCAAAATGAGTCCTTGATATTTAGTCGTTTTCAGCCAATTTTCTGGATTTTTGAAAATTTCACTTTTTTGTGAAAATATCCACTAAATGAGGGAATAATATGTGTGAGGGTACCCCAGGAGAGTTCCAAATGTGTGTGGGTAGAATATATATCCCACAGGGCTAAAATTGAAAAAAGTTGAAAAAAAAATTTTTTTGGACTTAGTCATTTTTCCGGCGTTTATCAGACTTTCAGATAGGGGAAATGTCAGTGAGAGTTCCATTTTCAGTTCCAGAGCGATTCGCCCAATGAGTCCTTGATATTTAGTTGTTTTCAGCCAATTTTCTGGATTTTTGAAAATTTCACTTTTTTGTGAAAATATCCACTAAATGAGGGAATAATATGTGTGAGGGTACCACAGGAGAGTTCCAAATATGTGTGGGTAGAATATATATCCCACGGGGGTAAAACTGAAAAATGTTTAAAAAAAATTTTTTTTGGACTTAGTCATTTTTCCGGCGTTTATCAGACCTTCAAGATAGGGGAAATGTCAGTGAGTATTCCAATTTCAGTTCCAGAGCTATTCGCCCAATGAGTCCTTGATATTTAGTCGTTTTCAGCCAATTTTCTGGATTTTTGAAAATTTTCCTTTTTTGTGAAAATATCCACTAAATGAGGGAATAATATGTGTGAGGGTACCACAGGAGAGTTCCAAATGTGTGTGGGTAGAATATATATCCCACGGGGGTAAAATTGAAAAAAGTTTAAAAAAAATTTTTTTTGGACTTAGTCATTTTTCCGGCGTTTATCAGACTTTCAGATAGGGGAAATGTTAGTGAGTGTTCTGATTTCAGTTCCAGAGCGATTCGCCCAATGAGTCCTTGATATTTAGTCGTTTTCAGCCAATATTTTGGATTTTTGAAAACTTCACTTTTTTGTGAAAATATCCACTAAATGAGGGAATAATATGTGTGAGTGTACCCCAGGAGAGTTCCAAATGTGTGTAGGTAGAAAACATATCCCACGGGGGTAAAATAGAAAAAAGTTGAAAAAAAATTTTTTTTTGGACTTAGTCATTTTTCCGGCGTTTTTCAGACTTTCAGATAGGGGAAATGTCAGTGAGTGTTCTGATTTCAGTTCCAGAGCGATTCGCCCAATGAGTCCTTGATATTTAGTCGTTTTCAGCCAATTTTCTGGATTTTTGAAAATTTCACTTTTTTGTGAAAATATCCACTAAATGAGGGAATAATATATGTGAGGGTACCCCAGGAGAGTTCCAAATGTGTGTGGGTAGAATATATGTCCCACGGGGGAAAAATTGAAAAAAGTTGAAAATAATTTTTTTTTGGACTTAGTCATTTTTCCGGCGCTTATCAGACTTTCAGATAGGGGAAATGTCAGTGAGTGTTCTGATTTCAGTTCCAGAGCGATTCGCCCAATGAGTCCTTGATATTTAGTCGTTTTCAGCCAATTTTCTGGATTTTTGAAAATTTCACTTTTTTGTGAAAATATCCACTAAATGAGGGAATAATATGTGTGAGGGTACCCCAGGAGAGTTCCAAATGTGTGTAGGTAGAATACATATCCCACGGGGGTAAAATAGAAAAAAGTTGAAAAAATTTTTTTTTTGGACTTAGGTATGTTTCCGACGTTTATCAGACTTTCAGATAGGGGAAATGTCAGTGAGCATTCCGATTTCAGTTCCAGAGCGATTCGCCCTATGAGTCCTTGATATTTAGTCGTTTTCAGCCAATTTTCTGGATTTTTGAAAATTTTCCTTTTTTGTGAAAATATCCACTAAATGAGGGAATAATATGTGTGAGGGTACCACAGGAGAGTTCCAAATGTGTGTGGGTAGAATATATATCCCACGGGGGTAAAATTGAAAAAAGTTTAAAAAAAATTTTTTTTGGACTTAGTCATTTTTCCAGCGTTTATCAGACTGTCAGATAGGGAAAATGTCAGTGAGCATTCCGATTTCACTTCCAGAGCGATTCGCCCAATGAGTCCTTGATATTTAGTCGTTTTCAGCCAATTTTCTGGATTTTTTAAAATTTTCCTTTTTTGTGAAAATATCCACTAAATGAGGGAATAATATGTGTGAGGGTACCTCAGAAGAGTTCCAAATGTGTGTAGGTAGAATATATATCCCACGGGGGTAAAATTGAAAAAAGTTGAAAAACATTATTTTTTGGACTTAGTCATTTTTCCGGCGTTTATCAGACTTTCAGATAGGGCAAATGTCAGTGAGCATTCCGATTTCAGTTCCAGAACGATTTGCCCAATGAGTCCTTGATATTTAGTCGTTTTCAGCCAATTTTCTGGATTTTTTAAAATTTCACTTTTTTGTGAAAATATCCACTAAATGAGGGAATAATATGTGTGAGGGTACCCCAGGAGAGTTCCAAATGTGTGTAGGTAGAATATATATCCCACGGGGGTAAAATTGAAAAAAGTTGAAAAAAATTTTTTTTTGGACTAAGGCTGTGTGCCCACGTAGCGTTTTTCAAGCGTTTTTGATGCGGAATTTCCGCTGCGGAAACGCTTGTAAAACGCTTGGTAACCCGCACCCCATGGTCCCCAATGGGATTCCGCAAGTTCTGTGCACATGCTGCGGATTTTTCCGCAGCGTTTATGCTGCGTTCAAAAATCCGCAGCATGTCAATTAATTTTGCGTTTCCGCAAGCAGAATTGCCATAGTCCAATGCATAAAAAACGCAAGGCAATTCCGCATGTGGAAAACGCGTGAAAAACGCGCGAAAAACGCGCGATAAACGCGTGCGGAATTCCGCATGCGTTTTTCCGGGAGAGGACTTGCATTTATGCAGCAGAAATTTTCTGCTTCATAAATGCAACGTGGACACATAGCCTTAGTCATTTTTCCGGCGTTTATCAGACTTTCAGATAGGGGAAATGTCAGTGAGCATTCCGATTTCGGTTCCAGAGCAATTCACCCAATGAGTCCTTGATATTTAGTCGTTTTCAGCCAATTTTCTGGATTTTTGAAAATTTCACTTTTTTATGAAAATATCCACTAAATGAGGGAATAATATGTTTGAGGGTACCCCAGGAGAGTTCCAAATGTGTTTGGGTAGAATATATATCCCACTTGGGTAAAATTGAAAAAAGTTTTAAAAAAATTTTTTTTGGACTTAGTCATTTTTCCGGCGTTTATCAGACTTTCAGATAGGTCAAATGTCAGTGAGTGTTCTGATTTCAGTTCCTGAGCGATTCGCCCAAAGAGACCTTGATATTTAGTCATTTTCAGCCAATTTTCTGGATTTTTGAAAATTTCACTTTTTTGTGAAAATATCCACTAAATGAGGGAATAATATTTGTGAGGGTACCCCAGGAGAGTTCCAAATGTGTGTAGGTAGAAAACATATCCCACGGGGGTAAAATTGAAAAAAGTTGAAAAAAATTTTTTTTTGGACTTAGTCATTTTTCCGCCGTTTATCAGACTTTCAGATAGGGGAAATGTCAGTGAGAGTTCCATTTTCAGTTCCAGAGCGATTCGCCCAATGAGTCCTTGATATTTTATCGTTTTCAGCCAATTTTCTGGATTTTTGAAAATTTTACTTTTTTGTGAAAATATCCACTAAATGAGGGAATAATATATGTGAGGGTACCCCCAGGAGAGTTCCAAATGTGTGTGGGTAGAATATATGTCCCACGGGGGAAAAATTGAAAAAAGTTGAAAATATTTTTTTTTGGACTTAGTCATTTTTCCGGCGCTTATCAGACTTTCAGATAGGGGAAATGTCAGTGAGTGTTCTGATTTCAGTTCCAGAGCGATTCGCCCAATGAGTCCTTGATATTTAGTTGTTTTCAGCCAATTTTCTGGATTTTTGAAAATTTCACTTTTTTGTGAAAATATCCACTAAATGAGGGAATAATATGTGTGAGGGTACCACAGGAGAGTTCCAAATATGTGTGGGTAGAATATATATCCCACGGGGGTAAAATTGAAAAATGTTTAAAAAAAATTTTTTTTGGACTTAGTCATTTTTCCGGCGTTTATCAGACCTTCAAGATAGGGGAAATGTCAATGAGTATTCCAATTTCAGTTCCAGAGCGATTCGCCCAATGAGTCCTTGATATTTAGTCGTTTTCAGCCAATTTTCTGGATTTTTGAAAATTTTCCTTTTTTGTGAAAATATCCACTAAATGAGGGAATAATATGTGTGAGGGTACCACAGGAGAGTTCCAAATGTGTGTGCGTAGAATATATATCCCACGGTGGTAAAATTGAAAAAAGTTTAAAAAAAATTTTTTTTGGACTTAGTCATTTTTCCGGCGTTTATCAGACTATCAGATAGGGCAAATGTCAGTGAGCATTCCGATTTCACTTCCAGAGCAATTCGCCCAATGAGTCCTTGATATTTAGTCGTTTTCAGCCAATTTTCTGTATTTTTGAAAATTTTCCTTTTTTGTGAAAATATCCACTAAATGAGGGAATAATATGTGTGAGGGTACCTCAGAAGAGTTCCAAATGTGTGTAGGTAGAATATATATCCCACGGGGGTAAAATTGAAAAAAGTTGAAAAACATTATTTTTTGGACTTGGTCATTTTTCCGGCGTTTATCAGACTTTCAGATAGGGCAAATGTCAGTGAGCATTCCGATTTCAGTTCCAGAACGATTTGCCCAATGAGTCCTTGATATTTAGTCGTTTTCAGCCAATTTTCTGGTTTTTTGAAAATTTCACTTTTTTGTGAAAATATCCACTAAATGAGGGAATAATATGTGTGAGGGTACCCCAGGAGAGTTCCAAATGTGTGTAGGTAGAATACATATCCCACGGGGGTAAAATAGAAAAAAGTTTTAAAAATTTTTTTTTTGGACTTAGTCATTTTTCCGGCGTTTATCAGACTTTCAGATAAGGGAAATGTCAGTGAGTGTTCTGATTTCAGTTCCAGAGCGATTCGCCCTATGACTCCTTGATATTTAGTCGTTTTCAGCCAATTTTCTGGATTTTTGAAAATTTCACTTTTTTGTGAAAATATCCACTAAATGAGGGAATAATATGTGTGAGGGTACCCCAGGAGAGTTCCAAATATGTCTAGGTAGAATATATATCCCACGGGGCTAAAATTGAAAAAAGTTTAAAAAAAATTTTTTTTGGACTTAGTCATTTTTTCAGCGTTTATCAGACTTTCAGATAGGGGAAATGTCAGTGAGCATTCTGATTTCAGTTCCAGAGCGATTCGAACAATGAGGCCTTAATACTTAGTTGTTTTCAGCCAATATTTAGGATTTTTGAAAATTTTACTTTTTTGTGAAAATATCCACTAAATGAGGGAATAATATGTATGAGGGTACCCCAGGAGAGTTCCAAATGTGTGAAGGAAGAATACATATCCCACGGGGGTAAAATAGAAAAAAGTTGAAAAAAAATTTTTTTTTAGACTTAGTCATTTTTTCGGCGTTTGTCAGACTTTCAGATAGGGGAAATGTCAGTGAGCATTCTGATATCAGTTGCAGAGCGATTCGCCCAATGAGTCCTTGATATTTAGTCGTTTTCAGCCAATTTTCTGGATTTTTGAAAATTTCAATTTTGTGAAAATATCCACTAAATGAGGGAATAATATGTGTGAGGGTACCCCAGGAGAGTTCCAAATGTGTGTGGGTAGAATATATATCCCACGGGGGTAAAATTGAAAAAAGTTTTAAAAATTTTTTTTTGGGACTTATTCATTTTTCCGGCGTTTATCAGACTTTCAGATAAGGGAAATGTCAGTGAGTGTTCTGATTTCAGTTCCAGAGCGATTCGCCATATGAATCCTTGATATTTAGTCGTTTTCAGCCAATTTTCTGGATTTTTGAAAATTTCACTTTTTTGTGAAAATATTCACTAAATGAGGGAATAGCATGTGTGAGGGTACCCCAGGCGAGTTCCAAATGTGTGTGGGTAGAATATATATCCCACGGGGCTAAAATTGAAAAAAGTTAAAAAAAATATTTTTTTGGACTTAGTCATTTTTCCGGCGTTTATCAGACTTTCAGATAGAGGAAATGTCAGTGAGGGTTCTGATTTCAGTTCCAGAGCGATTCGCCCAATGAGTCCTTGATATTTAGTCGTTTTCAGCCAATTTTCTGGATTTTTGAAAATTTCACTTTTTTGTGAAAATATCCACTAAATGAGGGAATAATATGTGTGAGGGTACCCCAGGAGAGTTCCAAATATGTCTAGGTAGAATATATATCCCACGGGGGTAAAATTGAAAAAAGTTGAAAAAATTTTTTTTTTGGACTTAGTCATTTTTCCGGCGTTTATCAGACTTTCAGATAGGGGAAATGTCAGTGAGCGTTCCGATTTCAGTTCCAGAGCAATTCGCCCAATGAGTCCTTGATATTTAGTCGTTTTCAGCCAATTTTCTGGATTTTTGAAAATTTCACTTTTTTGTGAAAATATCCACTAAATGAGGGAATAATATGTGTGAGGGTACCCCAGGAGAGTTCCAAATGTGTGTGGGTAGAATATATATCCCACGGGGCTAAAATTGAAAAAAGTTTAAAAAAATTTTTTTTTGGACTTAGTCATTTTTTCAGCGTTTATCAGACTTTCAGATAGGGGAAATGTCAGTGAGCATTCTGATTTCAGTTCCAGAGCGATTCGCCCAATGAGGCCTTAATACTTAGTTGTTTTCAGCCAATATTTAGGATTTTTGAAAATTTTACTTTTTTGTGAAAATATCCACTAAATGAGGGAATAATATGTATGAGGGTACCCCAGGAGAGTTCCAAATGTGTGAAGGAAGAATACATATCCCACGGGGGTAAAATAGAAAAAAGTTGAAAAAAAATTTTTTTTTAGACTTAGTCATTTTTTCGGCGTTTATCAGACTTTCAGAGAGGGGAAATGTCAGTGAGCATTCTGATTTCAGTTGCAGAGCCATTCGCCCAATGAGTCCTTGATATTTAGTCGTTTTCAGCCAATTTTCTGGATTTTTGAAAATTTCACTTTTTTGTGAAAATATCCACTAAATGAGGGAATAATATGTGTGAGGGTACCCCAGGATAGTTCCAAATGTGTGTGGGTAGAATATATATCCCACGGGGCTAAAATTGAAAAGAGTTTAAAAAATTTATTTTTGGACTTCGTCATTTTTCCGGCGTTTATCAGACTTTCAGATAGGGGAAATGTCAGTGAGGGTTCCGATTTCAGTTCCAGAGCGATTCGCCCAATGTTTCCTTGATATTTAGTCGTTTTCAGCCAATATTTTGGATTTTTGAAAATTTCACTTTTTTGTGAAAATATCCACTAAATGAGGGAATAATATGTGTGAGGGTACCCCAGGAGAGTTCCAAATGTGTGTGGGTAGAATATATATCCCACGGGGCTAAAATTGAAAAAAGTTTTAAAAAATTTTTTTTTGGACTTAGTCATTTTTCCGGCGTTTGTCAGACTTTCAGATAGGGGAAATGTCAGTGAGCATTCTGATATCAGTTGCAGAGCGATTCGCCCAATGAGTCCTTGATATTTAGTCGTTTTCAGCCAATTTTCTGGATTTTTGAAAATTTCAATTTTGTGAAAATATCCACTAAATGAGGGAATAATATGTGTGAGGGTACCCCATTAGAGTTCCAAATGTGTGTGGGTAGAATATATATCCCACGGGGGTAAAATTGAAAAAAGTTTTAAAAATTTTTTTTTGGGACTTATTCATTTTTCCGGCGTTTATCAGACTTTCAGATAAGGGAAATGTCAGTGAGTGTTCTGATTTCAGTTCCAGAGCGATTCGCCATATGAATCCTTGATATTTAGTCGTTTTCAGCCAATTTTCTGGATTTTTGAAAATTTCACTTTTTTGTGAAAATATTCACTAAATGAGGGAATAGCATGTGTGAGGGTACCCCAGGCGAGTTCCAAATGTGTGTGGGTAGAATATATATCCCACGGGGCTAAAATTGAAAAAAGTTAAAAAAAATATTTTTTTGGACTTAGTCATTTTTCCGGCGTTTATCAGACTTTCAGATAGAGGAAATGTCAGTGAGGGTTCTGATTTCAGTTCCAGAGCGATTCGCCCAATGAGTCCTTGATATTCAGTTGTTTTCAGCCAATTTTCTGGATTTTTGAAAATTTCACTTTTTTGTGAAAATATCCACTAAATGAGGGAATAATATGTGTGAGGGTACCCCAGGAGAGTTCCAAATATGTCTAGGTAGAATATAAATCCCACGGGGGTAAAATTGAAAAAAGTTGAAAAAATTTTTTTTTTGGACTTAGTCATTTTTCCGGCGTTTATCAGACTTTCAGATAGGGGAAATCTCAGTGAGTGTTCCGATTTCAGTTCCAGAGCAATTCGCCCAATGAGTCCTTGATATTTAGTCGTTTTCAGCCAATTTTCTGGATTTTTGAAAATTTCACTTTTTTGTGAAAATATCCACTAAATGAGGGAATAATATGTGTGAGGGTACCCCAGGAGAGTTCCAAATGTGTGTGGGTAGAATATATATCGCACGGGGCTAAAATTGAAAAGAGTTTAAAAAATTTATTTTTGGACTTCGTCATTTTTCCGGCGTTTATCAGACTTTCAGATAGGGGAAATGTCAGTGAGCATTCTGATTTCAGTTCCAGAGCGATTCGCCCAATGAGGCCTTAATACTTAGTTGTTTTCAGCCAATATTTAGGATTTTTGAAAATTTTACTTTTTTGTGAAAATATCCACTAAATGAGGGAATAATATGTATGAGGGTACCCCAGGAGAGTTCCAAATATGTCTAGGTAGAATATATATCCCACGGGGGTAAAATTGAAAAAAGTTGAAAAAATTTTTTTTTTGGACTTAGTCATTTTTCCGGCGTTTATCAGACTTTCAGATAGGGGAAATGTCAGTGAGCGTTCCGATTTCAGTTCCAGAGCAATTCGCCCAATGAGTCCTTGATATTTAGTCGTTTTCAGCCAATTTTCTGGATTTTTGAAAATTTCACTTTTTTGTGAAAATATCCACTAAATGAGGGAATAATATGTGTGAGGGTACCCCAGGAGAGTTCCAAATGTGTGTGGGTAGAATATATATCCCACGGGGCTAAAATTGAAAAAAGTTTAAAAAAATTTTTTTTTGGACTTAGTCATTTTTTCAGCGTTTATCAGACTTTCAGATAGGGGAAATGTCAGTGAGCATTCTGATTTCAGTTCCAGAGCGATTCGCCCAATGAGGCCTTAATACTTAGTTGTTTTCAGCCAATATTTAGGATTTTTGAAAATTTTACTTTTTTGTGAAAATATCCACTAAATGAGGGAATAATATGTATGAGGGTACCCCAGGAGAGTTCCAAATGTGTGAAGGAAGAATACATATCCCACGGGGGTAAAATAGAAAAAAGTTGAAAAAAAATTTTTTTTTAGACTTAGTCATTTTTTCGGCGTTTATCAGACTTTCAGAGAGGGGAAATGTCAGTGAGCATTCTGATTTCAGTTGCAGAGCCATTCGCCCAATGAGTCCTTGATATTTAGTCGTTTTCAGCCAATTTTCTGGATTTTTGAAAATTTCACTTTTTTGTGAAAATATCCACTAAATGAGGGAATAATATGTGTGAGGGTACCCCAGGATAGTTCCAAATGTGTGTGGGTAGAATATATATCCCACGGGGCTAAAATTGAAAAGAGTTTAAAAAATTTATTTTTGGACTTCGTCATTTTTCCGGCGTTTATCAGACTTTCAGATAGGGGAAATGTCAGTGAGGGTTCCGATTTCAGTTCCAGAGCGATTCGCCCAATGTTTCCTTGATATTTAGTCGTTTTCAGCCAATATTTTGGATTTTTGAAAATTTCACTTTTTTGTGAAAATATCCACTAAATGAGGGAATAATATGTGTGAGGGTACCCCAGGAGAGTTCCAAATGTGTGTGGGTAGAATATATATCCCACGGGGCTAAAATTGAAAAAAGTTTTAAAAAATTTTTTTTTGGACTTAGTCATTTTTCCGGCGTTTGTCAGACTTTCAGATAGGGGAAATGTCAGTGAGCATTCTGATATCAGTTGCAGAGCGATTCGCCCAATGAGTCCTTGATATTTAGTCGTTTTCAGCCAATTTTCTGGATTTTTGAAAATTTCAATTTTGTGAAAATATCCACTAAATGAGGGAATAATATGTGTGAGGGTACCCCATTAGAGTTCCAAATGTGTGTGGGTAGAATATATATCCCACGGGGGTAAAATTGAAAAAAGTTTTAAAAATTTTTTTTTGGGACTTATTCATTTTTCCGGCGTTTATCAGACTTTCAGATAAGGGAAATGTCAGTGAGTGTTCTGATTTCAGTTCCAGAGCGATTCGCCATATGAATCCTTGATATTTAGTCGTTTTCAGCCAATTTTCTGGATTTTTGAAAATTTCACTTTTTTGTGAAAATATTCACTAAATGAGGGAATAGCATGTGTGAGGGTACCCCAGGCGAGTTCCAAATGTGTGTGGGTAGAATATATATCCCACGGGGCTAAAATTGAAAAAAGTTAAAAAAAATATTTTTTTGGACTTAGTCATTTTTCCGGCGTTTATCAGACTTTCAGATAGAGGAAATGTCAGTGAGGGTTCTGATTTCAGTTCCAGAGCGATTCGCCCAATGAGTCCTTGATATTCAGTTGTTTTCAGCCAATTTTCTGGATTTTTGAAAATTTCACTTTTTTGTGAAAATATCCACTAAATGAGGGAATAATATGTGTGAGGGTACCCCAGGAGAGTTCCAAATATGTCTAGGTAGAATATAAATCCCACGGGGGTAAAATTGAAAAAAGTTGAAAAAATTTTTTTTTTGGACTTAGTCATTTTTCCGGCGTTTATCAGACTTTCAGATAGGGGAAATCTCAGTGAGTGTTCCGATTTCAGTTCCAGAGCAATTCGCCCAATGAGTCCTTGATATTTAGTCGTTTTCAGCCAATTTTCTGGATTTTTGAAAATTTCACTTTTTTGTGAAAATATCCACTAAATGAGGGAATAATATGTGTGAGGGTACCCCAGGAGAGTTCCAAATGTGTGTGGGTAGAATATATATCGCACGGGGCTAAAATTGAAAAGAGTTTAAAAAATTTATTTTTGGACTTCGTCATTTTTCCGGCGTTTATCAGACTTTCAGATAGGGGAAATGTCAGTGAGCATTCTGATTTCAGTTCCAGAGCGATTCGCCCAATGAGGCCTTAATACTTAGTTGTTTTCAGCCAATATTTAGGATTTTTGAAAATTTTACTTTTTTGTGAAAATATCCACTAAATGAGGGAATAATATGTATGAGGGTACCCCAGGAGAGTTCCAAATGTGTGAAGGAAGAATACATATCCCACGGGGGTAAAATAGAAAAAAGTTGAAAAATAATTTTTTTTTAGACTTAGTCATTTTTTCGGCGTTTATCAGACTTTCAGAGAGGGGAAATGTCAGTGAGCATTCTGATTTCAGTTGCAGAGCGATTCGCCCAATGAGTCCTTGATATTTAGTCGTTTTCAGCCAATTTTCTGGATTTTTGAAAATTTCACTTTTTTGTGAAAATATCCACTAAATGAGGGAATAATATGTGTGAGGGTACCCCAGGAGAGTTCCAAATATGTGTGGGTAGAATATATATCCCACGGGGCTAAAATTGAAAAGAGTTTAAAAAATTTATTTTTGGACTTCGTCATTTTTCCGGCGTTTATCAGACTTTAAGATAGGGGAAATGTCAGTGAGGGTTCCGATTTCAGTTCCAGAGCGATTCGCCCAATGTGTCCTTGATATTTAGTCGTTTTCAGCCAATATTTTGGATTTTTGAAAATTTCACTTTTTTGTGAAAATATCCACTAAATGAGGGAATAATATGTGTGAGGGTACCCCAGGAGAGTTCCAAATGTGTGTGGGTAGAATATATATCCCACGGGGCTAAAATTGAAAAAAGTTAAAAAAAATATTTTTTTGGACTTAGTCATTTTTCCGGCGTTTATCAGACTTTCAGATAGAGGAAATGTCAGTGAGGGTTCCGATTTCAGTTCCAGAGCGATTCGCCCAATGAGTCCTTGATATTTAGTCGTTTTCAGCCAATTTTCTGGATTTTTGAAAATTTCACTTTTTTGTGAAAATATCCACTAAATGAGGGAATAATATGTGTGAGGGTACCCCAGGAGAGTTCCAAATATGTCTAGGTAGAATATATATCCCACGGGGGTAAAATTGAAAAAAGTTGAAAACATTTTTTTTTTGGACTTAGTCATTTTTCCGGCGTTTATCAGACTTTCAGATAGGGGAAATGTCAGTGAACGTTCCGATTTCAGTTGCAGAGCAATTCGCCCAATGAGTCCTTGATATTTAGTCGTTTTCAGCCAATTTTCTGGATTTTTGAAAATTTCACTTTTTTGTGAAAATATCCACTAAATGAGGGAATAATATGTGTGAGGGTACCCCAGGAGAGTTCCAAATGTGTGTGGGTAGAATATATATCCCACGGGGCTAAAATTGAAAAAAGTTTAAAAAAATTTTTTTTTGGACTTAGTCATTTTTTCGTCGTTTATCAGACTTTCAGATAGGGAAATTGTCAGTGAGCATTCTGATTTCAGTTCCAGAGCGATTCGCCCAATGAGTCCTTGATATTTTGTCGTTTTCAGCCAATTTTCTGGATTTTTGAAAATTTCACTTTTTTGGGAAAATATCCACTAAATGAAGGAATAATATGTGTGAGGGTACCCCAGGAGAGTTCCAAATATGTGTAGGTAGAATATATATCCCACGGGGGTAAAATTGAAAAAAGTTGAAAAAAATTTTTTTTTGGACTTAGTCATTTTTCCGGCGTTTATCAGACTTTCAGATAGGGGAAATGTCAGTGAGCGTTCCGATTTCAATCCCAGAGCAATTCGCCCAATGAGTCCTTGATATTTTGTCGTTTTCAGCCAATTTTCTGGATTTTTGAAAATTTCACTTTTTTGGGAAAATATCCACTAAATGAAGGAATAATATGTGTGAGGGTACCCCAGGAGAGTTCCAAATATGTGTAGGTAGAATATATATCCCACGGGGCTAAAATTGAAAAAAGTTTAAAAAAAATTTTTTTTGGACTTAGTCATTTTTTCAGCGTTTATCAGACTTTCAGATAGGGGAAATGTCAGTGAGCATTCTGATTTCAGTTCCAGAGCGATTCGCCCAATGAGGCCTTAATACTTAGTTGTTTTCAGCCAATATTTAGGATTTTTGAAAATTTTACTTTTTTGTGAAAATATCCACTAAATGAGGGAATAATATGTATGAGGGTACCCCAGGAGAGTTCCAAATGTGTGAAGGAAGAATACATATCCCACGGGGGTAAAATAGAAAAAAGTTGAAAAAAAATTTTTTTTTAGACTTAGTCATTTTTCGGCGTTTATCAGACTTTCAGAGAGGGGAAATGTCAGTGAGCATTCTGATTTCAGTTGCAGAGCCATTCGCCCAATGAGTCCTTGATATTTAGTCGTTTTCAGCCAATTTTCTGGATTTTTGAAAATTTCACTTTTTTGTGAAAATATCCACTAAATGAGGGAATAATATGTGTGAGGGTACCCCAGGATAGTTCCAAATGTGTGTGGGTAGAATATATATCCCACGGGGCTAAAATTGAAAAGAGTTTAAAAAATTTATTTTTGGACTTCGTCATTTTTCCGGCGTTTATCAGACTTTCAGATAGGGGAAATGTCAGTGAGGGTTCCGATTTCAGTTCCAGAGCGATTCGCCCAATGTGTCCTTGATATTTAGTCGTTTTCAGCCAATATTTTGGATTTTTGAAAATTTCACTTTTTTGTGAAAATATCCACTAAATGAGGGAATAATATGTGTGAGGGTACCCCAGGAGAGTTCCAAATGTGTGTGGGTAGAATATATATCCCACGGGGCTAAAATTGAAAAAAGTTTTAAAAAATTTTTTTTTGGACTTAGTCATTTTTCCGGCGTTTGTCAGACTTTCAGATAGGGGAAATGTCAGTGAGCATTCTGATATCAGTTGCAGAGCGATTCGCCCAATGAGTCCTTGATATTTAGTCGTTTTCAGCCAATTTTCTGGATTTTTGAAAATTTCAATTTTGTGAAAATATCCACTAAATGAGGGAATAATATGTGTGAGGGTACCCCAGGAGAGTTCCAAATGTGTGTGGGTAGAATATATATCCCACGGGGCTAAAATTGAAAAAAGTTTTAAAAATTTTTTTTTGGGACTTATTCATTTTTCCGGCGTTTATCAGACTTTCAGATAAGGGAAATGTCAGTGAGTGTTCTGATTTCAGTTCCAGAGCGATTCGCCATATGAATCCTTGATATTTAGTCGTTTTCAGCCAATTTTCTGGATTTTTGAAAATTTCACTTTTTTGTGAAAATATTCACTAAATGAGGGAATAGCATGTGTGAGGGTACCCCAGGCGAGTTCCAAATGTGTGTGGGTAGAATATATATCCCACGGGGCTAAAATTGAAAAAAGTTAAAAAAAATATTTTTTTGGACTTAGTCATTTTTCCGGCGTTTATCAGACTTTCAGATAGAGGAAATGTCAGTGAGGGTTCTGATTTCAGTTCCAGAGCGATTCGCCCAATGAGTCCTTGATATTCAGTTGTTTTCAGCCAATTTTCTGGATTTTTGAAAATTTCACTTTTTTGTGAAAATATCCACTAAATGAGGGAATAATATGTGTGAGGGTACCCCAGGAGAGTTCCAAATATGTCTAGGTAGAATATATATCCCACGGGGGTAAAATTGAAAAAAGTTGAAAAAATTTTTTTTTTGGACTTAGTCATTTTTCCGGCGTTTATCAGACTTTCAGATAGGGGAAATCTCAGTGAGTGTTCCGATTTCAGTTCCAGAGCAATTTGCCCAATGAGTCCTTGATATTTAGTCGTTTTCAGCCAATTTTCTGGATTTTTGAAAATTTCACTTTTTTGTGAAAATTTCCACTAAATGAGGGAATAATATGTGTGAGGGTACCCCAGGAGAGTTCCAAATGTGTGTGGGTAGAATATATATCCCACGGGGCTAAAATTGAAAAAAGTTTAAAAAAATTTTTTTTTGGACTTAGTCATTTTTTCGGCGTTTATCAGACTTTCAGATAGGGAAATTGTCAGTGAGCATTCTGATTTCAGTTCCAGAGCGATTCGCCCAATGAGTCCTTGATATTTTGTCGTTTTCAGCCAATTTTCTGGATTTTTGAAAATTTCACTTTTTTGGGAAAATATCCACTAAATGAAGGAATAATATGTGTGAGGGTACCCCAGGAGAGTTCCAAATATGTGTAGGTAGAATATATATCCCACAGGGGTAAAATTGAAAAAAGTTGAAAAAAATTTTTTTTTGGACTTAGTCATTTTTCCGGCGTTTATCAGACTTTCAGATAGGGGAAATGTCAGTGAGCGTTCCGATTTCAATCCCAGAGCAATTCGCCCAATGAGTCCTTGATATTTTGTCGTTTTCAGCCAATTTTCTGGATTTTTGAAAATTTCACTTTTTTGTGAAAATATCCACTAAATGAGGGAATAATATGTGTGAGGGTACCCCAGGAGAGTTCCAAATGTGTGTGGGTAGAATATATATCCCACGGGGCTAAAAATGAAAAAAAGTTTAAAAAAATTTTTTTTTGGACTTAGTCATTTTTCCGCCGTTTATCAGACTATCAGATAGGGGAAATGTCAGTGTGGGTTCCGATTTCAGTTCCAGAGCGATTCGCCCAATGAGTCCTTGATATTTAGTCGTTTTCAGACAATTTTCTGGATTTTTGAAAATTTCACTTTTTTGTGAAAATATCCACTAAATGAGGGAATAATATGTGTGAGGGTACCCCAGGAGAGTTCCAAATGTGTGTAGCAAGAATACATATCCCACGGGGGTAAAATAGAAAAAAGTTGAAAAAAAATTTTTTTTTGGACTTAGTCATTTTTTCGGCGTTTATCAGACTTTCAGATAAGGGAAATGTCAGTGAGCATTCTGATTTCAGTTCCAGAGCGATTCGCCCAATGAGTCCTTGATATTTAGTCGTTTTCAGACAATATTTTGGATATTTGAAAATTTCACTTTTTTGTGAAAATATCCACTAAATGAGGGAATAATATGTGTGAGGGTACCCCAGGAGAGTTCCAAATGTGTGTGGGTAGAATATATATCCCACGGGGGTAAAATTGAAAAAAGTTTAAAAAATTTTTTTTTGGGACTTATTCATTTTTCCAGCGTTTATCAGACTTTCAGATAAGGGAAATGTCAGTGAGTGTCCTGATTTCAGTTCCAGAGCGATTCGCCCTATGACTCCTTGATATTTAGTCGTTTTCAGCCAATTTTCTGGATTTTTGAAAATTTCACTTTTTTGTGAAAATATCCACTAAATGAGGGAATAATATGTGTGAGGGTACCCCAGGAGAGTTCCAAATGTGTGTGGGTAGAATATATATCCCACGGGGCTAAAATTGAAAAAAGTTAAAAAAATATTTTTTTGGACTTAGTCATTTTTCCGGCGTTTATCAGACTTTCAGATAGGGGAAATGTCAGTGAGGGTTCCGATTTCAGTTCCAGAGCGATTCGCCCAATGAGTCCTTGATATTTAGTCGTTTTCAGACAATTTTCTGGATTTTTGAAAATTTCACTTTTTTGTGAAAATATCCACTAAATGAGGGAATAATATGTGTGAGGGTACCCCAGGAGAGTTCCAAATGTGTGTAGGAAGAATACATATCCCACGGGGGTAAAATAGAAAAAAGTTGAAAAAAAATTTTTTTTTGGACTTAGTCATTTTTTCACCGTTTATCAGACTTTCAGATAGGGGAAATGTCAGTGAGCATTCTGATTTCAGTTGCAGAGCGATTCGCCCAATGAGTACTTGATATTTAGTCGTTTTCAGCCGATTTTCTGGATTTTTGAAAATTTCACTTTTTTGTGAAAATATCCACTAAATGAGGGAAAAATATGTGTGAGGGTACCCCAGGAGAGTTCCAAATGTGTGTGGGTAGAATATATATCCCACGGGGGTAAAATTGAAAAAAGTTTAAAGAAATTTTTTTTGGGACTTAGTCATTTTTCCGGCGTTTATCAAACTTTCAGATAAGGGAAATGTCAGTGAGTGTTCTGATTTCAGTTCCAGAGCGATTCGCCCAATGAGTCCTTGATATTTAGTCGTTTTCAGACAATATTTTGGATATTTGAAAATTTCACTTTTTTGTGAAAATATCCACTAAATGAGGGAATAATATGTGTGAGGGTACCCCAGGAGACTTCCAAATGTGTGTAGGTAGAATACATATCCCACGGGGGTAAAATAGAAAAAAGTTGAAAAAATTTTTTTTTTGGACTTAGTCATTTTTTCGGCGTTTATCAGACTTTCAGATAGGGCAAATGTCAGTGAGCATTCCGATTTCAGTTCCAGAGCGATTCGCGCAATGAGTCCTTGATATTTAGTCGTTTTCAGCCAATTTTCTGGATTTTTGAAAATTACACTTTTTTATGAAAATATCCACTAAAGGAGGGAATAATATGTGTGAGGGTACCACAGGAGAGTTCCAAATGTGTGTGGGTAGAATATATATTCCACGGGGGTAAAATTAAAAAAAGTTGAAAAAAATATTTTTTTGGACTTAGTCATTTTTCCGCCGTTTATCAGACTTTCAGATAGGGCAAATGTCAGTGAGCATTTCGATTTCAGTTCCAGAGCGATTTGCCCAATGAGTCCTTGATATTTAGTCGTTTTCAGCCAATATTTTTGATTTTTGAAAATTTCACTTTTTTGTGAAAATATCCACTAAATGAGGGAATAATATGTGTGAGGGTACCACAGAAGAGTTCCAAATGTGTGTAGGTAGAATATATATCCCACGGGGGTAAAATTGAAAAAAGTTGAAAAACATTTTTTTTTGGACTTAGTCATTTTTCCGGCATTTTCCAGACTTTCAGATAGGGGAAATGTCAGTGAGCGTTCCGATTTCAGTTCCAGAGCGATTCGCTCAATGAGTCCTTGATATTTAGTCGTTTTCAGCCAATTTTCTGGATTTTTGAAAATTTCACTTTTTTGTGAAAATATCCATTAAATGAGGGAATAATATGTGTGAGGGTACCCCAGGAGAGTTCCAAATGTGTGTGGGTAGAATATATATCCCACGGGGGTAAAATTGAAAAAAGTTGAAAAAAATTTTTTTGGGGACTTAGTCATTTTTCCGCCGTTTATCAGACTTTCAGATAGGGGAAATGTCAGTGAGCGTTCAGATTTCAGTTCCAGAGCAATTCGCACAATGAGTCCTTAATATTTTGTCATTTTCAGCCAATTTTCTGAATTTTGGAAAATTTCACTTTTTTATGAAAATATCCACTAAATGAGGGAATAATATGTTTGTGGGTACCCCAGGAGAGTTCCAAATGTGTGTAGGTAGAATACATATCCCACGGGGGTAAAATACAAAAAAGTTGAAAAAATTTTTTTTTTGGACTTAGTCATTTTTCCAGCGTTCATCAGATTTTCAGATAGGGGAAATGTCAGTGAGCGTTCCGATTTCAATTTCAGAGCAATTCGCACAATGAGTCCTTAATATTTTGTCGTTTTCAGCCAATTTTCTGGATTTTTGAAAATTTCACTTTTTTGTGAAAATATCCACTAAATGAGGGAATAATATGTGTGAGGGTACCCCAGAAGAGTTCCAAATGTGTGTAGGTAGAATATATATCCAACGGGGGTAAAATTGAAAAAAGTTGAAAAACATTTTTTTTTGGACTTAGTCATTTTTCCGGCATTTTCCAGACTTTCAGATAGGGCAAATGTCAGTGAGCATTCCGATTTCAGTGCAGAGCGATTCGCCCAATGAGTCCTTGATATTTAGTCGTTTTCAGCCAATATTTTGGATTTTTGAAAATTTAACTTTTTTGTGAAAATATCCACTAAATGAGGGAATAATATGTGTGAGGGTACCCCAGAAGAGTTCCAAATGTGAGTAGGTAGAATATATATCCCACGGGGGTAAAATTGAAAAAAGTTGAAAAAAACATTTTTTTTTGGACTTAGTCATTTCTCCGGCGTTTATCAGACTTTCAGATAGGGGAAATGTCAGTGAGCGTTCTGATTTCAGTTCCAGAGCGATTCGTCCAATGTGTCCTTGATATTTAGTCGTTTTCAGGCAATTTTCTGGATTTTTGAAAATTTCACTTTTTTGTGAAAATATCCACTAAATGAGGGAATAATATGTGTGAGGGTACCACAAGAGAGTTCCAAATGTGTGTGGGTAGAATATATATCCCACGGGGGTAAAATTGAAAAAAGTTTAAAAATATTTTTTTTTTCGACTTATTCATTTTTCCAGCGTTTATCAGACTTTCAGATAGGGGAAATGTCAGTGAGCGTTCAGATTTCAGTTCCAGAGCCATTGGCCCAATGAGTCCTTGATATTTAGTCGTTTTCAGCCAATTTTCTGGATTTTTGAAAATTTCACTTTTTTTGTGAAAATATCCACTAAATGAGGGAATAATATGTGTGAGGGTACCCCAGGAGAGTTCCAAATGTGTGTGGGTAGAATATATATCCCACGGGGGTAAAATTTAAAAAAGGTGGAAAAAAATTTTTTTTGGACTTAGTCATTTTTCCGGCGTTCATGAGATTTTCAGATAGGGGAGATGTCAGTGAGCGTTCCGATTTCAATTTCAGAGCAATTCGCCCAATGAGTCCTTGATATTTAGTCGTTTTCAGCCAATTTTCTGGATTTTTGAAAATTTCACTTTTTTGGGAAAATATCCATTAAATGAGGGAATAATATGTGTGAGGGTACCCCAGGAGAGTTCCAAATGTGTGTAGGTAGAATACATATCCCAAGGGGGTAAAATAGAAAAAAGTTGAAAAAAATTTTTTTTTTTGGACTTAGTCATTTTTTCGGCGTTTATCAGACTTTCAGATAGGGCAAATGTCAGTGAGCATTCCGATTTCAGTTCCAGAGCGATTCGCCCAATGAGTTCTTGATATTTAGTCGTTTTCAGCCAATATTTTGGATTTTTGAAGATTTCACTTTTTTGTGAAAATATCCACTAAATGAGGGAATAATATGTGTGAGGGTACCCCAGAAGAGTTCCAAATGTGAGTAGGTAGAATATATATCCCACGGGGGTAAAATTGAAAAAAGTTGAAAAAAACATTTTTTTTTGGACTTAGTCATTTCTCCGGCGTTTATCAGACTTTCAGATAGGGGAAATGTCAGTGAGCGTTCTGATTTCAGTTCCAGAGCGATTCGTCCAATGTGTCCTTGATATTTAGTCGTTTTCAGGCAATTTTCTGGATTTTTGAAAATTTCACTTTTTTGTGAAAATATCCACTAAATGAGGGAATAATATGTGTGAGGGTACCACAAGAGAGTTCCAAATGTGTGTGGGTAGAATATATATCCCACGGGGGTAAAATTGAAAAAAGTTTAAAAATATTTTTTTTTTCGACTTATTCATTTTTCCAGCGTTTATCAGACTTTCAGATAGGGGAAATGTCAGTGAGCGTTCAGATTTCAGTTCCAGAGCCATTGGACCAATGAGTCCTTGATATTTAGTCGTTTTCAGCCAATTTTCTGGATTTTTGAAAATTTCACTTTTTTTGTGAAAATATCCACTAAATGAGGGAATAATATGTGTGAGGGTACCCCAGGAGAGTTCCAAATGTGTGTGGGTAGAATATATATCCCACGGGGGTAAAATTTAAAAAAGGTGGAAAAAAATTTTTTTTGGACTTAGTCATTTTTCCGGCGTTCATGAGATTTTCAGATAGGGGAAATGTCAGTGAGCGTTCCGATTTCAATTTCAGAGCAATTCGCCCAATGAGTCCTTGATATTTAGTCGTTTTCAGCCAATTTTCTGGATTTTTGAAAATTTCACTTTTTTGTGAAAATATCCACTAAATGAGGGAATAATATGTGTGAGGGTACCCCAGAAGAGTTCCAAATGTGTGTAGGTAGAATATATATCCCACGGGGGTAAAATTGAAAAAAGTTGAAAAACATTTTTTTTTGGACTTAGTCATTTTTCCGGCGTTTATCAGACTTTCAGATAGGGGAAATGTCAGTGAGGGTTCCAATTTCAGTTCCAGAGCGATTCGCCCAATGTGTCCTTGATATTTAGTCGTTTTCAGCCAATATTTTGGATTTTTGAAAATTTCACTTTTTTGTGAAAATATCCACTAAATGAGGGAATAATATGTGTGAGGGTACCCCAGGAGAGTTCCAAATGTGTGTGGGTAGAATATATATCCCACGGGGCTAAAATTGAAAAAAGTTGAAAAAAAATTTTTTTTGGACTTAGTCATTTTTCCGGCGTTTATCAGACTTTCAGATAGGGGAAATGTCAGTGAGCGTTCTGATTTCAGTTCCAGAGCGATTCATCCAATGTGTCCTTGATATTTAGTCGTTTTCAGCCAATTTTCTGGATTTTTGAAAATTTCACTTTTTTGTGAAAATATCCACTAAATGAGGGAATAATATGTGTGAGGGTACCACAGGAGAGTTCCAAATGTGTGTGGGTAGAATATATATCCCACGGGGGTAAAATTGAAAAAAGTTGAAAAAAAATTTTTTTTGGACTTAGTCATTTTTCCGGCGTTTATCAGACTTTCAGATAGGGCAAATGTCAGTGAGCATTCCGATTTCAGTTCCACAGCGATTCGCCCAATGAGTCCTTGATATTTAGTCGTTTTCAGCCAATTTTCTGGATTTTTGAAAATTTCACTTTTTTTTGAAAATATCCATTAAATGAGGGAATAATATGTGTGAGGGTACCCCAGGAGAGTTCCAAATGTGTTTAGGTAGAATACATATCCCACGGGGGGGAAATAGATAAAAGTTGAAAAAATTTTTTTTTTGGACTTAGTGATTTTTTCGGCGTTTATCAGACTTTCAGATAGGGCAAATGTCAGTGAGCATTCCGATTTCAGTTCCAGAGCGATTCGCCCAATGAGTCCTTGATATTTAGTCGTTTTCAGGTAATATTTTGGATTTTTGAAAATTTCACTTTTTTATGAAAATATCCACTAAATCAGGGAATAATATGTCTGAGGGTACCACAGGAGAGTTCCAAATGTGTGTGGGTAGAATATATATCCCACGGGGGTAAAATTGAAAAAAGTTGAAAAAAATTTTTTTTTGGACTTAGTCATTTTTTCGCCATTTATCAGACTTTCAGATAGGGCAAATGTCAGTGAGCATTCCGATTTCAGTGCCAGAGCGATTCGCCCAATGAGTCCTTGATATTTAGTCGTTTTCAGCCAATATTTTGGATTTTTGAAAATTTCACTTTTTTGTGAAAATATCCACTAAATGAGGGAATAATATGTGTGAGGGTACCCCAGGAGAGTTCCAAATGTGTGTGGGTAGAATATATATCCCACGGGGGTAAAATTGAAAAAAGTTTAAAAATATTTTTTTTTTCGACTTATTCATTTTTCCGGCGTTTATCAGACTTTCAGATAGGGGAAATGTCAGTGAGCGTTCAGATTTCAGTTCCAGAGCCATTGGCCCAATGAGTCCTTGATATTTAGTCGTTTTCAGCCAATTTTCTGGATTTTTGAAAATTTCACTTTTTTTGTGAAAATATCCACTAAATGAGGGAATAATATGTGTGAGGGTACCCCAGGAGAGTTCCAAATGTGTGTGGGTAGAATATATATCCCACGGGGGTAAAATTTAAAAAAGGTGGAAAAAAATTTTTTTTGGACTTAGTCATTTTTCCGGCGTTCATGAGATTTTCAGATAGGGGAAATGTCAGTGAGCGTTCCGATTTCAATTTCAGAGCAATTCTCCCAATGAGTCCTTGATATTTAGTCGTTTTCAGCCAATTTTCTGGATTTTTGAAAATTTCACTTTTTTGTGAAAATATCCATTAAATGACGGAATAATATGTGTGAGGGTACCCCAGGAGAGTTCCAAATGTGTGTAGGTAGAATACATATCCCAAGGGGGTAAAATAGAAAAAAGTTGAAAAAAATTTTTTTTTTTGGACTTAGTCATTTTTTCGGCGTTTATCAGACTTTCAGATAGGGCAAATGTCAGTGAGCATTCCGATTTCAGTTCCAGAGCGATTCGCCCAATGAGTTCTTGATATTTAGTCGTTTTCAGCCAATATTTTGGATTTTTGAAGATTTCACTTTTTTGTGAAAATATCCACTAAATGAGGGAATAATATGTGTGAGGGTACCCCAGAAGAGTTCCAAATGTGTGTACGTAGAATATATATCCCACGGGGGTAAAATTGAAAAAAGTTGAAAAACATTTTTTTTTGGACTTAGTCATTTTTCCGGCATTTTCCAGACTTTCAGATAGGGGAAATGTCAGTGAGCGTGCTGATTTCAGTTCCAGAGCGATTCGTCCAATGTGTCCTTGATATTTAGTCGTTTTCAGCCAATATTTTGGATTTTTGAAAATTTCACTTTTTTGTGAAAATATCCACTAAATGAGGAAATAATATGTGTGAGGGTACCCCAGGAGAGTTCCAAATGTGTGTGGGTAGAATATATATCCCACAGGGCTAAAATTGAAAAAAGTTGAAAAAAAATTTTTTTTGGACTTAGTTATTTTTCCGGTGTTTATCAGACTTTCAGATAGGGGAAATGTCAGTGAGCGTTCAGATTTCAGTTCCAGAGCAATTCGCCCAATGAGTCCTTAATATTTAGTCATTTTCAGCTAATTTACTGAATTTTTGAAAATTTCACTTTTTTATGAAAATATCCACTAAATGAGGGAATAATATGTTTGAGGGTACCCGAGGAGAGTTCCAAATGTGTGTGGGTAGAATATATATCCCACGGGGGTAAAATTTAAAAAAGTTGAAAAAAAAATTTTTTTGGACTTAGTCATTTTTCCGGCGTTCATCAGATTTTCAGATGGGGGAAATGTCAGTGAGCATTCCGATTTCAGTTCCTGAGCGATTCACCCAATGAGTCCTTGAAATTTAGTCGTTTTCAGCCAATTTTCTGGATTTTTAAAAATTTCACTTTTTTGTGAAAATATCCATTAAATGAGGGAATAATATGTGTGAGGGTACCCCAGGAGAGTTCCAAATGTGTGTAGGTAGAATATATATCCCAAGGGGGTAAAATTGAAAAAAGTTGAAAAAAACATTTTTTTTTGGACTTAGTCATTTCTCCGGCGTTTATCAGACTTTCAGATAGGGGAAATGTCAGTGAGCGTTCTTATTTCAGTTCCAGAGCGATTCGTCCAATGTGTCCTTGATATTTAGTCGTTTTCAGCCAATTTTCTAGATTTTTGAAAATTTCACTTTTTTGTGAAAATATCCACTAAATGAGGGAATAATATGAGTGAGGGTACCCCAGAAGAGTTCCAAGTGTGTGTAGGTAGAATATAAATCCCACGGGGGTAAAATTGAAAAAAGTTGAAAAACATTTTTTTTTGGACTTAGTCATTTTTCCGGCATTTTCCAGACTTTCAGATAGGGCAAATGTCAGTGAGCATTCCGATTTCAGTTCCAGAGCGATTCGACCAATGAGTCCTTGATATTTAGTCGTTTTCAGCCAATTTTCTGGATTTTTGAAAATTTCACTTTTTTGTGAAAATATCCATTAAATGAGGGAATAATATGTGTGAGGGTACCCCAGGGGAGTTCCAAAGGTGTGTAGGTAGAATACATATCCCACGGCGGTAAAATAGAAAAAAGTTGCAAAAAATTTTTTTTTTGGACTTAGTCATTTTTCCGGCGTTTATCAGACTTTCAGATAGGGGAAATGTCAGTGAGCGTTCAGATTTCAGTTCCAGAGCAATTCGCACAATGAGTCCTTAATATTTTGTCATTTTCAGCCAATTTTCTGAATTTTTGAAAATTTCACTTTTTTATGAAAATATCCACTAAATGAGGGAATAATATGTTTGAGGGTACCCCAGGAGAGTTCCAAATGTGTGTAGGTAGAATACATATCCCACGGGGGTAAAATAGAAAAAAGTTTAAAAAATTTTTTTTTTGGACTTAGTCATTTTTCCGGCGTTCATCAGATTTTCAGATAGGGGAAATGTCAGTGAGCGTTCCGATTTCAATTTCAGAGCAATTCGCCCAATGAGCCCTTGATATTAAGTCGTTTTCAGCCAATTTTCTGGATTTTTGAAAATTTCACTTGTTTATGAAAATATCCACTAAATGAGGGAATAATATGTGTGAGGGTACCACAGGAGAGTTCCAAATGTGTGTGGGTAGAATACATATCCCACGGGGGTAAAATTTAAAAAAGTTGAAAAAAAAATTATTTTGGACTTAGTCATTTTTCCGGCGTTTATCAGACTTTCAGATAGGACAAATGTCAGTGAGCGTTCCGATTTCAGTTCCAGAGCAATTCGCCCAAAGAGTCCTTGATATTTAGTCGTTTTCAGCCAATTTTCTGGATTTTTGAAAATGTCACTTTTTTGTGAAAATATCCATTAAATGAGGGAATAATATGTGTGAGGGTACCCCAGGAGAGTTCCAAATGTGTGTAGGTAGAATACATATCCCACGGGGGTAAAATAGAAAAAAGTTGAAAAAAATTTTTTTTTGGACTTAGTCATTTTTCCGCCGTTTATCAGACTTTCAGATAGGGCAAATGTCAGTGAGCATTCCGATTTCAGTTTCAGAGCGATTCGCCCAATGAGTCCTTGATATTTAGTCGTTTTCAGCCAATTTTCTTGATTTTTGAAAATTTCACTTTTTTGTGAAAATATCCATTAAATGAGGGAATAATATGTGTGAGGGTACCCCAGGAGAGTTCCAAATGTGTGTAGGTAGAATACATATCCCACGGGGGAAAAATAGAAAAAAGTTGAAAAAATTTTTTTTTTGGACTTAGTCATTTTTTCGGCGTTTATCAGACTTTCAGATGGGGCAAATGTCAGTGAGCATTCCGCTTTCAGTTCCAGAGCTATTCACCCAATGAGTCCTTGATATTTAGTCGTTTTCAGCCAATATTTTTAATTTTTGAAAATTTCACTTTTTTGTGAAAATATCCACTAAATGAGGGAATAATATGTGTGAGGGTACCCCAGGAGAGTTCCAAATGTGTGTGGGTAGAATATATATCCCACGGGGGTAAAACTGAAAAAAGTTGAAAAACATTTTTTTTTGGACTTAGTCATTTTTCCGGCATTTATCAGACTTTCAGATATGGGAAATGTCAGTGAGCGTTCCGATTTCAATTCCAGAGCAATTCGCCCAATGAGTCCTTGATATTTAGTCGTTTTCAGCCAATTTTCTGGATTTTTTAAAATTTCACTTTTTTGTGAAAATATCCACTAAATGAGGGAATAATATGTGTGAGGGTACCCCAGGAGATTTCCAAATTTGTGTGGATAGAATATATATCCCACGAGGCTAAAATTGAAAAAAGTTGAAAAAAATTTTTTTTTGGACTTAGTCATTTTTCCGGCGTTTATCAGACTTTCAGATAGGGCAAATGTCAGTGAAAGTTCTGATTTCAGTTACAGAGCGATTCGCCCAATGAGTCCTTGATATTTAGTCGTTTTTAGCCAATTTTCTGTATTTTTGAAAATTTCACTTTTTTGTGAAAATATCCACTAAATGAGGGAATAATATGTGTGAGGGTACCCCAGGAGAGTTCCAAATGTGTGTGGGTAGAATATATATCCCAAGGGGCTAAAATTGAAAAAAGTTGAAAAAAACATTATTTTGGTCTTAGTCATTTTTCCGGCGTTTATCAGACTTTCAGATAGGGCAAATGTCAGTGAGCATTCCGATTTCAGTTCCAGAGCGATTCGCCCAATGAGTCCTTGATATTTAGTCGTTTTCAGCCAATTTTCTGGATTTTTGAAAATTTCACTTTTTTGTGAAAATATCCACTAAATGAGGGAATAATATGTGTGAGGGTACCCCAGGAGAGTTCCAAATGTGTGTGTGTAGAATATAAATCCCACGGGGGTAAAATTGAAAAAAGTTGAAAAACATTTTTTTTTGGACTTAGTCATTTTTCCGGCGTTTATCAGACTTTCAGATAGGGGAAATGTCAGTGAGCGTTCTGATTTCAGTTACAGAGCGATTCGCCCAATGAGTCCTTGATATTTAGTCGTTTTCAGCCAATTTTCTGGATTTTTGAAAATTTCACTTTTTTGTGAAAATATCCACTAAATGAGGGAATAATATGTGTGAGGGTACCCCAGGAGAGTTCCAAATGTGTGTGGGTAGAATATATATCCCACGGGGCTAAAATTGAAAAAAGTTGAAAAACATTTTTTTTTGGACTTAGTCATTTTTCCAGCGTTTATCAGACTTTCAGATAGGGCAAATGTCAGTGAGCATTCCGATTTCAGTTCCAGAGCGATTCGCCCTATGAGTCCTTGATATTTAGTCGTTTTCAGCCAATTTTCTGGATTTTTGAAAATTTCACTTTTTTGTGAAAATATCCACTAAATGAGGGAATAATATGTGTGAGGGTACCCCAGGAGAGTTCCAAATGTGTGTGTGTAGAATATATATCCCACGGGGGTAAAATTGAAAAAAGTTGAAAAACTTTTTTTTTTGGACTTAGTCATTTTTCCGGCGTTTATCAGACTTTCAGATAGGGGAAATGTCAGTGAGCATTCCGATTTCAGTTCCAGAGCGATTCGCCCTATGAGTCCTTGATATTTAGTCGTTTTCAGCCAATTTTCTGGATTTTTGAAAATTTCACTTTTTTGTGAAAATATCCACTAAATGAGGGAATAATATGTGTGAGGGTACCCCAGGAGAGTTCCAAATGTGTGTGTGTAGAATATATATCCCACGGGGGTAAAAATGAAAAAAGTTGAAAAACATTTTTTTTTTGGACTTAGTCATTTTTCCGGCGTTTATCAGACTTTCAGATAGGGCAAATGTCAGTGAAAGTTCTGATTTCAGTTACAGAGCGATTCGCCCAATGAGTCCTTGATATTTAGTCATTTTCAGCCAATTTTCTGGATTTTTGAAAATTTCACTTTTTTGTGAAAATATCCACTAAATGAGGGAATAATATGTGTGAGGGTACCCCAGGAGAGTTCCAAATGTGTGTGTGTAGAATATATATCCCACGGGGCTAAAATTGAAAAAAGTTGAAAAACTTTTTTTTTTGGACTTAGTCATTTTTCCGGCGTTTATCAGACTTTCAGATAGGGCAAATGTCAGTGAAAGTTCTGATTTCAGTTACAGAGCGATTCGCCCAATGAGTCCTTGATATTTAGTCGTTTTCAGCCAATTTTCTGGATTTTTGAAAATTTCACTTTTTTGTCAAAATATCCACTAAATGAGGGAATAATATGTGTGAGGGTACCCCAGGAGAGTTCTAAATGTGTGTGGGTAGAATATATATCCCAAGGGGCTAAAATTGAAAAAAGTTGAAAAAAAAAAATATTTTGGACTTAGTCATTTTTCCGGCGTTTATCAGACTTTCAGATAGGGGAAATGTCAGTGAGCGTTCTGATTTCAGTTACAGAGCGATTCGCCCAATGAAGCCTTGATATTTAGTCGTTTTCAGCCAATTTTCTGGATTTTTGAAAATTTCACTTTTTTATGAATATATCCATTAAATGAGGGAATAATATGTTTGAGGGTACCCCAAGAGAGTTCCAAATGTGTGTGTGTAGAATATATATCCCACGGGGGTAAAATTGAAAAAAGTTGAAAAACATTTTTTTTTGGACTTAGTCATTTTTCCGTCGTTTATCAGACTTTCAGATAGGGCAAATGTCAGTGAGCATTCCGATTTCAGTTCCAGAGCGATTCGCCCTATGAGTCCTTGATATTTAGTCGTTTTCAGCCAATTTTCTGGATTTTTGAAAATTTCACTTTTTTGTGAAAATATCCACTAAATGAGGGAATAATATGTGTGAGGGTACCCCAGGAGAGTTCCAAATGTGTGTGGGTAGAATATATATCCCACGGGGCTAAAATTGAAAAAAGTTGAAAAACATTTTTTTTTGGACTTAGTCATTTTTCCGGCGTTTATCAGTCTTTCAGATAGGGGAAATGTCAGTGAGCATTCTGATTTCAGTTACAGAGCGATTAGCCCAATGAGTCCTTGAAATTTAGTTGTTTTCAGCCAATTTTCTGGATTTTTGAAAATTTCACTTTTTTGTGAAAATATCCACTAAATGAGGGAATAATATGTGTGTGGGTACCCCAGGAGAGTTCCAAATGTGTGTGGGTAGAATATATATCCCACGGGGCTAAAATTGAAAAAAGTTGAAAAACATTTTTTTTTGGACTTAGTCATTTTTCCGGCGTTTATCAGACTTTCAGATAGGGCAAATGTCAGTGAGCATTCCGATTTCAGTTCCAGAGCGATTCGCCCTCTGAGTCCTTGATAGTTAGTCGTTTTCAGCCAATTTTCTGGATTTTTGAAAATTTCACTTTTTTGTGAAAATATCCACTAAATGAGGGAATAATATGTGTGAGGGTACCCCAGGAGAGTTCCAAATGTGTGTGTGTAGAATATATATCCCAAGGGGCTAAAATTGAAAAAAGTTGAAAAAAAAAAATATTTTGGACTTAGTCATTTTTCCGGCGTTTATCAGACTTTCAGATAGGGCAAATGTCAGTGAAAGTTCTGATTTCAGTTACAGAGCGATTCGACCAATGAAGCCTTGATATTTAGTCGTTTTCAGCCAATTTTCTGGATTTTTGAAAATTTCACTTTTTTATGAATATATCCATTAAATGAGGGAATAATATGTTTGAGGGTACCCCAAGAGAGTTCCAAATGTGTGTGTGTAGAATATATATCCCACGGGGGTAAAATTGAAAAAAGTTGAAAAACATTTTTTTTTGGACTTAGTCATTTTTCCGGCGTTTATCAGACTTTCAGATAGGGCAAATGTCAGTGAGCATTCCGATTTCAGTTCCAGAGCGATTCGCCCTATGAGTCCTTGATATTTAGTCGTTTTCAGCCAATTTTCTGGATTTTTGAAAATTTCACTTTTTTATGAATATATCCATTAAATGAGGGAATAATATGTTTGAGGGTACCCCAAGAGAGTTCCAAATGTGTGTGTGTAGAATATATATCCCACGGGGGTAAAATTGAAAAAAGTTGAAAAACATTTTTTTTTGGACTTAGTCATTTTTCCGGCGTTTATCAGACTTTCAGATAGGGCAAATGTCAGTGAGCATTCCGATTTCAGTTCCAGAGCGATTCGCCCTATGAGTCCTTGATATTTAGTCGTTTTCAGCCAATTTTCTGGATTTTTGAAAATTTCACTTTTTTGTGAAAATATCCACTAAATGAGGGAATAATATGTGTGAGGGTACCCCAGGAGAGTTCCAAATGTGTGTGTGTAGAATATATATCCCACGGGGCTAAAATTGAAAAAAGTTGAAAAACTTTTTTTTTTGGACTTAGTCATTTTTCCGGCGTTTATCAGACTTTCAGATAGGGCAAATGTCAGTGAAAGTTCTGATTTCAGTTACAGAGCGATTCGCCCAATGAGTCCTTGATATTTAGTCGTTTTCAGCCAATTTTCTGGATTTTTGAAAATTTCACTTTTTTGTGAAAATATCCACTAAATGAGGGAATAATATGTGTGAGGGTACCCCAGGAGAGTTCTAAATGTGTGTGGGTAGAATATATATCCCAAGGTGCTAAAATTGAAAAAAGTTGAAAAAAAAAAATATTTTGGACTTAGTCATTTTTCCGGCGTTTATCAGACTTTCAGATAGGGGAAATGTCAGTGAGCGTTCTGATTTCAGTTACAGAGCGATTCGCCCAATGAAGCCTTGATATTTAGTCATTTTCAGCCAATTTTCTGGATTTTTGAAAATTTCACTTTTTTATGAATATATCCATTAAATGAGGGAATAATATGTTTGAGGGTACCCCAAGAGAGTTCCAAATGTGTGTGTGTAGAATATATATCCCACGGGGGTAAAATTGAAAAAAGTTGAAAAACATTTTTTTTTGGACTTAGTCATTTTTCCGCCGTTTATCAGACTTTCAGATAGGGCAAATGTCAGTGAGCATTCCGATTTCAGTTCCAGAGCGATTCGCCCTATGAGTCCTTGATATTTAGTCGTTTTCAGCCAATTTTCTGGATTTTTGAAAATTTCACTTTTTTGTGAAAATATCCACTAAATGAGGGAATAATATGTGTGAGGGTACCCCAGGAGAGTTCCAAATGTGTGTGGGTAGAATATATATCCCACGGGGCTAAAATTGAAAAAAGTTGAAAAACATTTTTTTTTGGACTTAGTCATTTTTCCGGCGTTTATCAGTCTTTCAGATAGGGGAAATGTCAGTGAGCATTCTGATTTCAGTTACAGAGCGATTAGCCCAATGAGTCCTTGAAATTTAGTCGTTTTCAGCCAATTTTCTGGATTTTTGAAAATTTCACTTTTTTGTGAAAATATCCACTAAATGAGGGAATAATATGTGTGAGGGTACCCCAGGAGAGTTCCAAATGTGTGTGGGTAGAATATATATCCCACGGGGCTAAAATTGAAAAAAGTTGAAAAACATTTTTTTTTGGACTTAGTCATTTTTCCGGCGTTTATCAGTCTTTCAGATAGGGGAAATGTCAGTGAGCATTCTGATTTCAGTTACAGAGCGATTGGCCCAATGAGTCCTTGATATTTAGTCGTTTTCAGCCAATTTTCTGGATTTTTGAAAATTTCACTTTTTTGTGAAAATATCCACTAAATGAGGGAATAATATGTGTGAGGGTACCCCAGGAGAGTTCCAAATGTGTGTGAGTAGAATATATATCCCACGGGGGTAAAATTGAAAAAAAAGGAAAAACATTTTTTTTTGGACTTAGTCATTTTTCCGGTGTTTATCAGTGTTTCAGATAGGGCAAATGTCAGTGAAAGTTCTGATTTCAGTTACAGAGCGATTCGCCCAATGAGTCCTTGATATTTAGTCGTTTTCAGCCAATTTTCTGGATTTTTGAAAATTTCACTTTTTTGTGAAAATATCCACTAAATGAGGGAATAATATGTGTGTGGGTACCCCAGGAGAGTTCCAAATGTGTGTGGGTAGAATATATATCCCACGGGGCTAAAATTGAAAAAAGTTGAAAAACATTTTTTTTTGGACTTAGTCATTTTTCCGGCGTTTATCAGACTTTCAGATAGGGGAAATGTCAGTGAGCGTTCTGATTTCAGTTACAGAGCGATTCGCCCAATGAAGCCTTGATATTTAGTCGTTTTCAGCCAATTTTCTGGATTTTTGAAAATTTCACTTTTTTGTGAAAATATCCACTAAATGAGGGAATAATATGTGTGAGGGTACCCCAGGAGAGTTCCAAATGTGTGTGTGTAGAATATATATCCCACGGGGCTAAAATTGAAAAAAGTTGAAAAACTTTTTTTTTTGGACTTAGTCATTTTTCCGGCGTTTATCAGACTTTCAGATAGGGCAAATGTCAGTGAAAGTTCTGATTTCAGTTACAGAGCGATTCGCCCAATGAGTCCTTGATATTTAGTCGTTTTCAGCCAATTTTCTGGATTTTTGAAAATTTCACTTTTTTGTGAAAATATCCACTAAATGAGGGAATAATATGTGTGAGGGTACCCCAGGAGAGTTCTAAATGTGTGTGGGTAGAATATATATCCCAAGGGGCTAAAATTGAAAAAAGTTGAAAAAAAAAAATATTTTGGACTTAGTCATTTTTCCGGCGTTTATCAGACTTTCAGATAGGGGAAATGTCAGTGAGCGTTCTGATTTCAGTTACAGAGCGATTCGCCCAATGAAGCCTTGATATTTAGTCGTTTTCAGCCAATTTTCTGGATTTTTGAAAATTTCACTTTTTTATGAATATATCCATTAAATGAGGGAATAATATGTTTGAGGGTACCCCAAGAGAGTTCCAAATGTGTGTGTGTAGAATATATATCCCACGGGGGTAAAATTGAAAAAAGTTGAAAAACATTTTTTTTTGGACTTAGTCATTTTTCCGGCGTTTATCAGACTTTCAGATAGGGCAAATGTCAGTGAGCATTCCGATTTCAGTTCCAGAGCGATTCGCCCTATGAGTCCTTGATATTTAGTCGTTTTCAGCCAATTTTCTGGATTTTTGAAAATTTCACTTTTTTGTGAAAATATCCACTAAATGAGGGAATAATATGTGTGAGGGTACCCCAGGAGAGTTCCAAATGTGTGTGGGTAGAATATATATCCCACGGGGCTAAAATTGAAAAAAGTTGAAAAACATTTTTTTTTGGACTTAGTCATTTTTCCGGCGTTTATCAGTCTTTCAGATAGGGGAAATGTCAGTGAGCATTCTGATTTCAGTTACAGAGCGATTAGCCCAATGAGTCCTTGAAATTTAGTCGTTTTCAGCCAATTTTCTGGATTTTTGAAAATTTCACTTTTTTGTGAAAATATCCACTAAATGAGGGAATAATATGTGTGTGGGTACCCCAGGAGAGTTCCAAATGTGTGTGGGTAGAATATATATCCCACGGGGCTAAAATTGAAAAAAGTTGAAAAACATTTTTTTTTGGACTTAGTCATTTTTCCGGCGTTTATCAGACTTTCAGATAGGGCAAATGTCAGTGAAAGTTCTGATTTCAGTTCCAGAGCGATTCGCCCAATGAGTCCTTGATATTTAGTCGTTTTCAGCCAATTTTCTGGATTTTTGAAAATTTCACTTTTTTGTGAAAATATCCACTAAATGAGGGAATAATATGTGTGAGGGTACCCCAGGAGAGTTCTAAATGTGTGTGGGTAGAATATATATCCCAAGGGGCTAAAATTGAAAAAAGTTGAAAAAAAAAAATATTTTGGACTTAGTCATTTTTCCGGCGTTTATCAGACTTTCAGATAGGGGAAATGTCAGTGAGAGTTCTGATTTCAGTTAGAGAGCGATTCGACCAATGAAGCCTTGATATTTAGTCGTTTTCAGCCAATTTTCTGGATTTTTGAAAATTTCACTTTTTTATGAATATATCCATTAAATGAGGGAATAATATGTTTGAGGGTACCCCAAGAGAGTTCCAAATGTGTGTGTGTAGAATATATATCCCACGGGGGTAAAATTGAAAAAAGTTGAAAAACATTTTTTTTTGGACTTAGTCATTTTTCCGGCGTTTATCAGACTTTCAGATAGGGCAAATGTCAGTGAGCATTCCGATTTCAGTTCCAGAGCGATTCGCCCTATGAGTCCTTGATATTTAGTCGTTTTCAGCCAATTTTCTGGATTTTTGAAAATTTCACTTTTTTATGAATATATCCATTAAATGAGGGAATAATATGTTTGAGGGTACCCCAAGAGAGTTCCAAATGTGTGTGTGTAGAATATATATCCCACGGGGGTAAAATTGAAAAAAGTTGAAAAACATTTTTTTTTGGACTTAGTCATTTTTCCGGCGTTTATCAGACTTTCAGATAGGGCAAATGTCAGTGAGCATTCCGATTTCAGTTCCAGAGCGATTCGCCCTATGAGTCCTTGATATTTAGTCGTTTTCAGCCAATTTTCTGGATTTTTGAAAATTTCACTTTTTTGTGAAAATATCCACTAAATGAGGGAATAATATGTGTGAGGGTACCCCAGGAGAGTTCCAAATGTGTGTGGGTAGAATATATATCCCACAGGGCTAAAATTGAAAAAAGTTGAAAAACATTTTTTTTTGGACTTAGTCATTTTTCCGGCGTTTATCAGTCTTTCAGATAGGGGAAATGTCAGTGAGCATTCTGATTTCAGTTACAGAGCGATTGGCCCAATGAGTCCTTGATATTTAGTCGTTTTCAGCCAATTTTCTGGATTTTTGAAAATTTCACTTTTTTGTGAAAATATCCACTAAATCAGGGAATAATATGTGTGAGGGTACCCCAGGAGAGTTCCAAATGTGTGTGGGTAGAATATGTATCCCACGGGGCTAAAATTGAAAAAAGTTGAAAAACATTTTTTTTTGGACTTAGTCATTTTTCCGGCGTTTATCAGACTTTCAGATAGGGGAAATGTCAGTGAGAGTTCTGATTTCAGTTACAGAGCGATTCGCCCAATGAAGCCTTGATATTTAGTCGTTTTCAGCCAATTTTCTGGATTTTTGAAAATTTCACTTTTTCATGAAAATATCCACTAAATGAGGGAATAATATGTGTGAGGGTACCCCAGGAGAGTTCCAAATGTGTGTGTGTAGAATATATATCCCACGGGGCTAAAATTGAAAAAAGTTGAAAAACATTTTTTTTTGGACTTAGTCATTTTTCCGGCGTTTATCAGACTTTCAGATAGGGCAAATGTCAGTGAGCATTCCGATTTCAGTTCCAGAGCGATTCGCCCAATGAGTCCTTGATATTTAGTCATTTTCAGCCAATTTTCTGGATTTTTGAAAATTTCACTTTTTTGTGAAAATATCCACTAAATGAGGGAATAATATGTGTGAGGGTACCCCAGGAGAGTTCCAAATGTGTGTGTGTAGAATATATATCCCACGGGGCTAAAATTGAAAAAAGTTGAAAAACTTTTTTTTTTGGACTTAGTCATTTTTCCGGCGTTTATCAGACTTTCAGATAGGGCAAATGTCAGTGAAAGTTCTGATTTCAGTTACAGAGCGATTCGCCCAATGAGTCCTTGATATTTAGTCGTTTTCAGCCAATTTTCTGGATTTTTGAAAATTTCACTTTTTTGTGAAAATATCCACTAAATGAGGGAATAATATGTGTGAGGGTACCCCAGGAGAGTTCTAAATGTGTGTGGGTAGAATATATATCCCAAGGTGCTAAAATTGAAAAAAGTTGAAAAAAAAAAATATTTTGGACTTAGTCATTTTTCCGGCGTTTATCAGACTTTCAGATAGGGGAAATGTCAGTGAGCGTTCTGATTTCAGTTACAGAGCGATTCGCCCAATGAAGCCTTGATATTTAGTCATTTTCAGCCAATTTTCTGGATTTTTGAAAATTTCACTTTTTTATGAATATATCCATTAAATGAGGGAATAATATGTTTGAGGGTACCCCAAGAGAGTTCCAAATGTGTGTGTGTAGAATATATATCCCACGGGGGTAAAATTGAAAAAAGTTGAAAAACATTTTTTTTTGGACTTAGTCATTTTTCCGGCGTTTATCAGACTTTCAGATAGGGCAAATGTCAGTGAGCATTCCGATTTCAGTTCCAGAGCGATTCGCCCTATGAGTCCTTGATATTTAGTCGTTTTCAGCCAATTTTCTGGATTTTTGAAAATTTCACTTTTTTGTGAAAATATCCACTAAATGAGGGAATAATATGTGTGAGGGTACCCCAGGAGAGTTCCAAATGTGTGTGGGTAGAATATATATCCCACGGGGCTAAAATTGAAAAAAGTTGAAAAACATTTTTTTTTGGACTTAGTCATTTTTCCGGCGTTTATCAGTCTTTCAGATAGGGGAAATGTCAGTGAGCATTCTGATTTCAGTTACAGAGCGATTAGCCCAATGAGTCCTTGAAATTTAGTCGTTTTCAGCCAATTTTCTGGATTTTTGAAAATTTCACTTTTTTGTGAAAATATCCACTAAATGAGGGAATAATATGTGTGAGGGTACCCCAGGAGAGTTCCAAATGTGTGTGGGTAGAATATATATCCCACGGGGCTAAAATTGAAAAAAGTTGAAAAACATTTTTTTTTGGACTTAGTCATTTTTCCGGCGTTTATCAGTCTTTCAGATAGGGGAAATGTCAGTGAGCATTCTGATTTCAGTTACAGAGCGATTGGCCCAATGAGTCCTTGATATTTAGTCGTTTTCAGCCAATTTTCTGGATTTTTGAAAATTTCACTTTTTTGTGAAAATATCCACTAAATGAGGGAATAATATGTGTGAGGGTACCCCAGGAGAGTTCCAAATGTGTGTGAGTAGAATATATATCCCACGGGGCTAAAATTGAAAAAAGTTGAAAAACATTTTTTTTTGGACTTAGTCATTTTTCCGGTGTTTATCAGTCTTTCAGATAGGGCAAATGTCAGTGAAAGTTCTGATTTCAGTTCCAGAGCGATTCGCCCAATGAAGCCTTGATATTTAGTCGTTTTCAGCCAATTTTCTGGATTTTTGAAAATTTCACTTTTTTGTGAAAATATCCACTAAATGAGGGAATAATATGTGTGAGGGTACCCCAGGAGAGTTCTAAATGTGTGTGGGTAGAATATATATCCCAAGGGGCTAAAATTGAAAAAAGTTGAAAAAAAAAAATATTTTGGACTTAGTCATTTTTCCGGCGTTTATCAGACTTTCAGATAGGGGAAATGTCAGTGAGCGTTCTGATTTCAGTTACAGAGCGATTCGTCCAATGAAGCCTTGATATTTAGTCGTTTTCAGCCAATTTTCTGGATTTTTGAAAATTTCACTTTTTTATGAATATATCCATTAAATGAGGGAATAATATGTTTGAGGGTACCCCAAGAGAGTTCCAAATGTGTGTGTGTAGAATATATATCCCACGGGGGTAAAATTGAAAAAAGTTGAAAAACATTTTTTTTTGGACTTAGTCATTTTTCCGGCGTTTATCAGACTTTCAGATAGGGCAAATGTCAGTGAGCATTCCGATTTCAGTTCCAGAGCGATTCGCCCTATGAGTCCTTGATATTTAGTCGTTTTCAGTCAATTTTCTGGATTTTTGAAAATTTCACTTTTTTATGAATATATCCATTAAATGAGGGAATAATATGTTTGAGGGTACCCCAAGAGAGTTCCAAATGTGTGTGTGTAGAATATATATCCCACGGGGGTAAAATTGAAAAAAGTTGAAAAACATTTTTTTTTGGACTTAGTCATTTTTCCGGCGTTTATCAGACTTTCAGATAGGGCAAATGTCAGTGAGCATTCCGATTTCAGTTCCAGAGCGATTCGCCCTATGAGTCCTTGATATTTAGTCGTTTTCAGCCAATTTTCTGGATTTTTGAAAATTTCACTTTTTTGTGAAAATATCCACTAAATGAGGGAATAATATGTGTGAGGGTACCCCAGGAGAGTTCCAAATGTGTGTGGGTAGAATATATATCCCACGGGGCTAAAATTGAAAAAAGTTGAAAAACATTTTTTTTTGGACTTAGTCATTTTTCCGGCGTTTATCAGTCTTTCAGATAGGGGAAATGTCAGTGAGCATTCTGATTTCAGTTACAGAGCGATTGGCCCAATGAGTCCTTGATATTTAGTCGTTTTCAGCCAATTTTCTGGATTTTTGAAAATTTCACTTTTTTGTGAAAATATCCACTAAATGAGGGAATAATATGTGTGAGGGTACCCCAGGAGAGTTCCAAATGTGTGTGGGTAGAATATGTATCCCACGGGGCTAAAATTGAAAAAAGTTGAAAAACATTTTTTTTTGGACTTAGTCATTTTTCCGGCGTTTATCAGACTTTCAGATAGGGGAAATGTCAGTGAGCGTTCTGATTTCAGTTACAGAGCGATTCGCCCAATGAAGCCTTGATATTTAGTCGTTTTCAGCCAATTTTCTGGATTTTTGAAAATTTCACTTTTTCATGAAAATATCCACTAAATGAGGGAATAATATGTGTGAGGGTACCCCAGGAGAGTTCCAAATGTGTGTGTGTAGAATATATATCCCACGGGGGTAAAATTGAAAAAAGTTGAAAAACATTTTTTTTTGGACTTAGTCATTTTTCCGGCGTTTATCAGACTTTCAGATAGGGCAAATGTCAGTGAGCAGTCCGATTTCAGTTCCAGAGCGATTCGCCCTATGAGTCCTTGATATTTAGTCGTTTTCAGCCAATTTTCTGGAATTTTGAAAATTTCACTTTTTTGTGAAAATATCCACTAAATGAGGGAATAATATGTGTGAGGGTACCCCAGGAGAGTTCCAAATGTGTGTGGGTAGAATATATATCCCACGGGGCTAAAATTGAAAAAAGTTGAAAAACATTTTTTTTTGGACTTAGTCATTTTTCCGGCGTTTATCAGAATTTCAGATAGGGGAAATGTCAGTGAAAGTTCTGATTTCAGTTACAGAGCGATTCGCCCAATGAGTCCTTGATATTTAGTCGTTTTCAGCCAATTTTCTGGATTTTTGAAAATTTCACTTTTTTGTGAAAATATCCACTAAATGAGGGAATAATATGTGTGAGGGTACCCCAGGAGAGTTCCAAATGTGTGTGGGTAGAATATATATCCCACGGGGCTAAAATTGAAAAAAGTTGAAAAACATTTTTTTTTGGACTTAGTCATTTTTCCGGCGTTTATCAGACTTTCAGATAGGGGAAATGTCAGTGAGCGTTCTGATTTCAGTTACAGAGCGATTCGCCCAATGAAGCCTTGATATTTAGTCGTTTTCAGCCAATTTTCTGGATTTTTGAAAATTTCACTTTTTTATGAATATATCCATTAAATGAGGGAATAATATGTTTGAGGGTACCCCAAGAGAGTTCCAAATGTGTGTGTGTAGAATATATATCCCACGGGGGTAAAATTGAAAAAAGTTGAAAAACATTTTTTTTTGGACTTAGTCATTTTTCCGGCGTTTATCAGACTTTCAGATAGGGCAAATGTCAGTGAGCATTCCGATTTCAGTTCCAGAGCGATTCGCCCTATGAGTCCTTGATATTTAGTCGTTTTCAGCCAATTTTCTGGAATTTTGAAAATTTCACTTTTTTGTGAAAATATCCACTAAATGAGGGAATAATATGTGTGAGGGTACCCCAGGAGAGTTCCAAATGTGTGTGGGTAGAATATATATCCCACGGGGCTAAAATTGAAAAAAGTTGAAAAACATTTTTTTTGGACTTAGTCATTTTTCCGGCGTTTATCAGAATTTCAGATAGGGGAAATGTCAGTAAGCGTTCTGATTTCAGTTACAGAGCGACTCGCCCAATGAAGCCTTGATATTTAGTCGTTTTCAGCCAATTTTCTGGATTTTTGAAAATTTCACTTTTTTATGAAAATATCCATTAAATGAGGGAATAATATGTTTGAGGGTACCCCAGGAGAGTTCCAAATGTGTGTGGGTAGAATATATATCCCACGGGGGTAAAATTGAAAAAAGCTGAAAAAAAATTTTTTTTGGACTTAGTCATTTTTCCGGCGTTTATCAGACTTTCAGATAGGGCAAATGTCAGTGAGCATTCCGATTTCAGTTCCAGAGCGATTCGCCCAATGAGTCCTTGATATATAGTTGTTTTCAGCCAATTTTCTGGATTTTTGAAAATTTCACTTTTTTGTGAAAATATCCACTAAATGAGGGAATAATATGTGTGAGGGTACCCCAGGAGAGTTCCAAATGTGTGTGGGTAGAATATATATCCCACGGGGCTAAAATTGAAAAAAGTTGAAAAACATTTTTTTTTGGACTTAGTCATTTTTCCGGCGTTTATCAGTCTTTCAGATAGGGGAAATGTCAGTGAGCATTCTGATTTCAGTTACAGAGCGATTGGCCCAATGAGTCCTTGATATTTAGTCGTTTTCAGCCAATTTTCTGGATTTTTGAAAATTTCACTTTTTTGTGAAAATATCCACTAAATGAGGGAATAATATGTGTGAGGGTACCCCAGGAGAGTTCCAAATGTGTGTGAGTAGAATATATATCCCACGGGGGTAAAATTGAAAAAAGTTGAAAAACATTTATTTTTGGACTTAGTCATTTTTCCGGCGTTTATCAGACTTTCAGATAGGGCAAATGTCAGTGAAAGTTCTGATTTCAGTTACAGAGCATTTCGCCCAATGAGTCCTTGATATTTAGTCGTTTTCAGCCAATTTTCTGGATTTTTGAAAATTTCACTTTTTTGTGAAAATATCCACTAAATGAGGGAATAATATGTGTGAGGGTACCCCAGGAGAGTTCCAAATGTGTGTGGGTAGAATATATATCCCATGGGGGTAAAATTGAAAAAAGTTGAAAAACATTTTTTTTTGGACTTAGTCATTTTTCCGGCGTTTATCAGACTTTCAGATAGGGCAAATGTCAGTGAGCATTCCGATTTCAGTTCCAGAGCGATTCGCCCTATGAGTCCTTGATATTCAGTCGTTTTCAGCCAATTTCCTGGATTTTTGAAAATTTCACTTTTTTGTGAAAATATCCACTAAATGAGGGAATAATATGTGTGAGGGTACCCCAGGAGAGTTCTAAATGTGTGTGGGTAGAATATATATCCCAAGGGGCTAAAATTGAAAAAAGTTGAAAAAAAAAATATTTTGGACTTAGTCATTTTTCCGGCGTTTATCAGACTTTCAGATAGGGGAAATGTCAGTGAGCGTTCTGATTTCAGTTACAGAGCGATTCGCCCAATGAAGCCTTGATATTTAGTCGTTTTCAGCCAATTTTCTGGATTTTTGAAAATTTCACTTTTTTATGAATATATCCATTAAATGAGGGAATAATATGTTTGAGGGTACCCCAAGAGAGTTCCAAATGTGTGTGTGTAGAATATATATCCCACGGGGGTAAAATTGAAAAAGTTGAAAAACATTTTTTTTTGGACTTAGTCATTTTTCCGGCGTTTATCAGACTTTCAGATAGGGCAAATGTCAGTGAGCATTCCGATTTCAGTTCCAGAGCGATTCGCCCAATGAGTCCTTGATATATAGTCATTTTCAGCCAATTTTCTGGATTTTTGAAAATTTCACTTTTTTGTGAAAATATCCACTAAATGAGGGAATAATATGTGTGAGGGTACCCCAGGAGAGTTCCAAATGTGTGTGGGTAGAATATATATCCCACGGGGCTAAAATTGAAAAAAGTTGAAAAACATTTTTTTTTGGACTTAGTCATTTTTCCGGCGTTTATCAGACTTTCAGATAGGGCAAATGTCAGTGAAAGTTCTGATTTCAGTTACAGAGCGATTGGCCCAATAAGTCCTTGATATTTAGTCGTTTTCAGCCAATTTTCTGGATTTTTGAAAATTTCACTTTTTTGTGAAAATATCCACTAAATGAGGGAATAATATGTGTGAGGGTACCCCAGGAGAGTTCCAAATGTGTGTGGGTAGAATATATATCCCACGGGGCTAAAATTGAAAAAAGTTGAAAAACATTTTTTTTTGGACTTAGTCATTTTTCCGGCGTTTATCAGACTTTCAGATAGGGGAAATGTCAGTGAGCGTTCTGATTTCAGTTACAGAGCGATTCGCCCAATGAAGCCTTGATATTTAGTCATTTTCAGCCAATTTTCTGGATTTTTGAAAATTTCACTTTTTTATGAAAATATCCATTAAATGAGGGAATAATATGTTTGAGGGTACCCCAGGAGAGTTCCAAATGTGTGTGTGTAGAATATATATCACACGGGGGTAAAATTGAAAAAAGTTGAAAAACATTTTTTTTTGGACTTAGTCATTTTTCCGGAGTTTATCAGACTTTCAGATAGGGCAAATGTCAGTGAGCATTCCGATTTCAGTTCCAGAGCGATTCGCCCTATGAGTCCTTGATATTTAGTCGTTTTCAGCCAATTTTCTGGATTTTTGAAAATTTCACTTTTTTGTGAAAATATCCACTAAATGAGGGAATAATATGTGTGAGGGTACCCCAGGAGAGTTCCAAATGTGTGTGAGTAGAATATATATCCCACGGGGGTAAAATTGAAAAAAGTTGAAAAACATTTTTTTTTGGACTTAGTCATTTTTCCGGCGTTTATCAGACTTTCAGATAGGGCAAATGTCAGTGAAAGTTCTGATTTCAGTTACAGAGCGATTCGCCCAATGAGTCCTTGATATTTAGTCGTTTTCAGCCAATTTTCTGGATTTTTGAAAATTTCACTTTTTTGTGAAAATATCCACTAAATGAGGGAATAATATGTGTGAGGGTACCCCAGGAGAGTTCTAAATGTGTGTGGGTAGAATATATATCCCAAGGGGCTATAATTGAAAAAAGTTGAAAAAAAAAAATATTTTGGACTTAGTCATTTTTCCGGCGTTTATCAGACTTTCAGATAGGGGAAATGTAAGTGAGCGTTCTGATTTCAGTTACAGAGCGATTCGCCCAATGAAGCATTGATATTTAGTCGTTTTCAGCCAATTTTCTGGATTTTTGAAAATTTCACTTTTTTATGAATATATCCATTAAATGAGGGAATAATATGTTTGAGGGTACCCCAAGAGAGTTCCAAATGTGTGTGTGTAGAATATATATCCCACGGGGGTAAAATTGAAAAAAGTTGAAAAACATTTTTTTTTGGACTTAGTCATTTTTCCGGCGTTTATCAGACTTTCAGATAGGGCAAATGTCAGTGAGCATTCCGATTTCAGTTCCAGAGCGATTCGCCCTATGAGTCCTTGATATTTAGTCGTTTTCAGCCAATTTTCTGGATTTTTGAAAATTTCACTTTTTTGTGAAAATATCCACTAAATGAGGGAATAATATGTGTGAGGGTACCCCAGGAGAGTTCCAAATGTGTGTGGGTAGAATATATATCCCACGGGGCTAAAATTGAAAAAAGTTGAAAAACATTTTTTTTTGGACTTAGTCATTTTTCCGGCGTTTATCAGAATTTCAGATAGGGGAAATGTCAGTAAGTGTTCTGATTTCAGTTACAGAGCGATTCGCCCAATGAAGCCTTGATATTTAGTCGTTTTCAGCCAATTTTCTGGATTTTTGAAAATTTCACTTTTTTATGAAAATATCCATTAAATGAGGGAATAATATGTTTGAGGGTACCCCAGGAGAGTTCCAAATGTGTGTGGGTAGAATATATATCCCACGGGGGTAAAATTGAAAAAAGCTGAAAAAAAATTTTTTTTGGACTTAGTCATTTTTCCGGCGTTTATCAGACTTTCAGATAGGGCAAATGTCAGTGAGCATTCCGATTTCAGTTCCAGAGTGATTCGCCCAATGAGTCCTTGATATATAGTCGTTTTCAGCCAATTTTCTGGATTTTTGAAAATTTCACTTTTTTGTGAAAATATCCACTAAATGAGGGAATAATATGTGTGAGGGTACCCCAGGAGAGTTCCAAATGTGTGTGGGTAGAATTTATATCCCACGGGGCTAAAATTGAAAAAAGTTGAAAAACATTTTTTTTTGGACTTAGTCATTTTTCCGGCGTTTATCAGTCTTTCAGATAGGGTAAATGTCAGTGAGCATTCTGATTTCAGTTACAGAGCGATTGGCCCAATGAGTCCTTGATATTTAGTCGTTTTCAGCCAATTTTCTGGATTTTTGAAAATTTCACTTTTTTGTGAAAATATCCACTAAATGAGGGAATAATATGTGTGAGGGTACCCCAGGAGAGTTCCAAATGTGTGTGTGTAGAATATATATCCCACGGGGGTAAAATTGAAAAAAGTTGAAAAACATTTTTTTTTGGACTTAGTCATTTTTCGGGCGTTTATCAGAGTTTCAGATAGGGAAAATGTCAGTGAGAGTTCTGATTTCAGTTACAGAGCGATTCGCCCAATGAGTCCTTGATATTTAGTCATTTTCAGCCAATTTTCTGGATTTTTGAAAATTTCACTTTTTTGTGAAAATATCCACTAAATGAGGGAATAATATGTGTGAGGGTACCCCAGGAGAGTTCCAAATGTGTGTGAGTAGAATATATATCCCACGGGGGTAAAATTGAAAAAAGTTGAAAAACATTTTTTTTTGGACTTAGTCATTTTTCCGGCGTTTATCTGACTTTCAGATAGGGCAAATGTCAGTGAAAGTTCTGATTTCAGTTACAGAGTGATTCGCCCAATGAGTCCTTGATATTTAGTCGTTTTCAGCCAATTTTCTGGATTTTTGAAAATTTCACTTTTTTGTGAAAATATCCACTAAATGAGGGAATAATATGTGTGAGCGTACCCCAGGAGAGTTCTAAATGTGTGTGGGTAGAATATTTATCCCAAGGGGCTAAAATTGAAAAAAGTTGAAAAAAAAAAATATTTTGGACTTAGTCATTTTTCCGGCGTTTATCAGACTTTCAGATAGGGGAAATGTCAGTGAGCGTTCTGATTTCAGTTACAGAGAGATTCGCCCAATGAAGCCTTGATATTTAGTAGTTTTCAGCCAATTTTCTGGATTTTTGAAAATTTCACTTTTTTATGAAAATATCCATTAAATGAGGGAATAATATGTTTGAGGGTACCCCAAGAGAGTTCCAAATGTGTGTGTGTAGAATATATATCCCACGGGGGTAAAATTGAAAAAAGTTGAAAAACATTTTTTTTTGGACTTAGTCATTTTTCCGGCGTTTATCAGACTTTCAGATAGGGCAAATGTCAGTGAGCATTCCGATTTCAGTTCCAGAGCGATTCGCCCTATGAGTCCTTGATATTTAGTCGTTTTCAGCCAATTTTCTGGATTTTTGAAAATTTCACTTTTTTGTGAAAATATCCACTAAATGAGGGAATAATATGTGTGAGGGTACCCCAGGAGAGTTCCAAATGTGTGTGGGTAGAATATATATCCCACGGGGCTAAAATTGAAAAAAGTTGAAAAACATTTTTTTTTGGACTTAGTCATTTTTCCGGCGTTTATCAGACTTTCAGATAGGGCAAATGTCAGTGAGCATTCCGATTTCAGTTCCAGAGCGATTCGCCCAATGAGTCCTTGATATTTAGTCGTTTTCAGCCAATTTTCTGGATTTTTGAAAATTTCACTTTTTTGTAAAAATATCCACTAAATGAGGGAATAATATGTGTGAGGGTACCCCAGGAGAGTTCCAAATGTGTGTGGGTAGAATATTTATCCCACGGGGCTAAAATTGAAAAAAGTTGAAAAACATTTTTTTTTGGACTTAGTCATTTTTCGGGCGTTTATCAGACTTTCAGATAGGGGAAATGTCAGTGAGAGTTCTGATTTCAGTTACAGAGCGATTCGCCCAATGAGTCCTTGATATTTAGTCATTTTCAGCCAATTTTCTGGATTTTTGAAAATTTCACTTTTTTGTGAAAATATCCACTAAATGAGGGAATAATATGTGTGAGGGTACCCCAGGAGAGTTCCAAATGTGTGTGAGTAGAATATATATCCCACGGGGGTAAAATTGAAAAAAGTTGAAAAACATTTTTTTTTGGACTTAGTCATTTTTCCTGCGTTTATCAGACTTTCAGATAGGGCAAATGTCAGTGAAAGTTCTGATTTCAGTTACAGAGCGATTCGCCCAATGAGTCCTTGATATTTAGTCGTTTTCAGCCAATTTTCTGGATTTTTGAAAATTTCACTTTTTTGTGAAAATATCCACTAAATGAGGGAATAATATGTGTGAGGGTACCCCAGGAGAGTTCCAAATGTGTGTGAGTAGAATATATATCCCACGGGGGTAAAATTGAAAAAAGTTGAAAAACATTTTTTTTTGGACTTAGTCATTTTTCCGGCGTTTATCAGACTTTCAGATAGGGCAAATGTCAGTGAAAGTTCTGATTTCAGTTACAGAGCGATTCGCCCAATGAGTCCTTGATATTTAGTCGTTTTCAGCCAATTTTCTGGATTTTTGAAAATTTCACTTTTTTGTGAAAATATCCACTAAATGAGGGAATAATATGTGTGAGGGTACCCCAGGAGAGTTCTAAATGTGTGTGGGTAGAATATATATCCCAAGGGGCTAAAATTGAAAAAAGTTGAAAAAAAAAAATATTTTGGACTTAGTCATTTTTCCGGCGTTTATCAGACTTTCAGATAGGGGAAATGTCAGTGAGCGTTCTGATTTCAGTTACAGAGCGATTCGCCCAATGAAGCCTTGATATTTAGTAGTTTTCAGCCAATTTTCTGGATTTTTGAAAATTTCACTTTTTTATGAAAATATCCATTAAATGAGGGAATAATATGTTTGAGGGTACCCCAAGAGAGTTCCAAATGTGTGTGTGTAGAATATATATCCCACGGGGGTAAAATTGAAAAAAGTTGAAAAACATTTTTTTTTGGACTTAGTCATTTTTCCGGCGTTTATCAGACTTTCAGATAGGGCAAATGTCAGTGAGCATTCCGATTTCAGTTCCAGAGCGATTCGCCCTATGAGTCCTTGATATTTAGTCGTTTTCAGCCAACTTTCTGGATTTTTGAAAATTTCACTTTTTTGTGAAAATATCCACTAAATGAGGGAATAATATGTGTGAGGGTACCCCAGGAGAGTTCCAAATGTGTGTGGGTAGAATATATATCCCACGGGGCTAAAATTGAAAAAAGTTGAAAAACATTTTTTTTTGGACTTAGTCATTTTTCCGGCGTTTATCAGACTTTCAGATAGGGGAAATGTCAGTGAGCGTTCTGATTTCAGTTACAGAGCGATTCGCCCAATGAGTCCTTGATATTTAGTCGTTTTCAGCCAATTATCTGGATTTTTGAAAATTTCACTTTTTTGTGAATATATCCACTAAATGAGGGAACAATATGTGTGAGGTTACCCCAGGAGAGTTCCAAATGTGTGTAGGTAGAATATATATCCCACGGGGGTAAAATTGAAAAAAGTTGAAAAACATTTTTTTTTGGACTTAGTCATTTTTCCGGCGTTTATCAGACTTTCAGATAGGGCAAATGTCAGTGAGCATTCCGATTTCAGTTCCAGAGCAATTCGCCCAATGAGCCCTTGATATTTAGTCGTTTTCAGCCAATTTTCTGGATTTTTGAAAATTTCACTTTTTTATGAAAATATCCATTAAATGAGGGAATAATATGTTTGAGGGTACCCCAGGAGAGTTCCAAATGTGTGTGGGTAGAATATATATCCCAAGGGGCTAAAATTGAAAAAAGTTGAAAAAAAATTTATTTTGGACTTAGTCATTTTTCCGGCGTTTATCAGACTTTCAGATAGGGCAAATGTCAGTGAGAGTTCTGATTTCAGTTACAGAGCGATTCGCCCAATGAGTCCTTGATATTTAGTCGTTTTCAGCCAATTTTCTGGATTTTTAAAAATTTCACTTTTTTATGAAAATATCCATTAAATGAGGGAATAATATGTTTGAGGGTACCCCAGGAGAGTTCCAAATGTGTGAGGATAGAATATATATACCCCGGGGCTAAAATTGAAAAAAGTTGAAAAAATTTTTTTTTGGACTTAGTCATTTTTCCAGCGTTTATCAGACTTTCAGATAGGGCAAATGTCATTGAGCATTCCGATTTCAGTTCCAGAGCGATTCGCCCAATGAGTCCTTGACATTTAGTCGTTTTCAGCCAATTTTCTGGATTTTTGAAAATTTCACTTTTTTGTGAAAATATCCAATAAATGAGGGAATAATATGTGTGAGGGTACCCCAGGAGAGTTCCAAATGTGTGTGGATAGAATATATATCCCACTGGGTAAAATTTAAAAAAGTTTAAAAAAAATTTCTTTTGGACTTAGTCATTTTTCTGGCGTTTATCAGACTTTCAGATAGGGCAAATGTCAGTGAGCATTCCGATTTCAGTTCCAGAGCAATTCGCCCAATGAGTCCTTGATATTTATTCGTTTTCAGCCAATTTACTGGATTTTTGAAAATTTCACTTTTTTATGAAAATATCCATTAAATGAGGGAATAATATGTTTGAGGGTACCCCAGGAGAGTTCCAAATGTGTGTGGGTAGAATATATAGCCCACGGGGGTAAAATTGAAAAAAGTTGAAAAAAAATTTTTTTTGGACTTAGTCATTTTTCCGGCGTTTATCAGACTTTCAGATAGGGCAAATGTCAGTGAGCGTTCTGATTTCAGTTACAGAGCGATTCACCCAATGAGTCCTTGATATTTAGTCGTTTTCAGCCAATTTTCAGGATTTTTGAAAATTTCACTTTTTTGTGAAAATATCCACTAAATGAGGGAATAATATGTGTGAGGGTACCCCAGGAGAGTTCCAAATGTGTGTGGATAGAATATATATCCCACGGGGGTAAAATTTAAAAAAGTTGAAAAAAAAATTTTTGGGGACTTAGTCATTTTTCCAGCGTTTATCAGACTTTCAGATAGGGCAAATGTCAGTGAGCATTCCGATTTCAGTTCCAGAGCGATTCGCCCAATGAGTCCTTGATATTTAATCGTTTTCAGCCAATATTTTGGATTTTTGAAAATTTCACTTTTTTGTGAAAATATCCACTAAATGAGGGAATAATATGTGTGAGGGTACACCAGGAGAGTTCCAAATGTGTGTGTGTAGAATATATATCCCACTGGGGTAAACTTGAAAAAAGTTGAAAAACATTTTTTTTTGGACTTAGTCATTTTTCCGGTGTTTATCAGACTTTCAGATAGGGCAAATGTCAGTGAGCATTCCGATTTCAGTTCTAGAGCGATTCGCCCAATGAGTCCTTGATATTTAGTCATTTTCAGCCAATTTTCTGGATTTTTGAAAATTTCACTTTTTTGTGAAAATATCCACTAAATGAGGGAATAATATGTGTGAGGGTACCCCAGGAGAGTTCCAAATGTGTGTGGGTAGAATATATATCCCACGGGGCTAAAATTGAAAAAAGTTGAAAAAAATTTTTTTTTGGACTTAGTCATTTTTCCAGCGTTTATCAGACTTTCAGATAGGGCAAATGTCATTGAGCATTCCGATTTCAGTTCCAGAGCGATTCGCCCAATGAGTCCTTGATATTTAGTCGTTTTCAGCCAATTTTCAGGATTTTTGAAAATTTCATTTTTTTGTGAAAATATCCACTAAATGAGGGAATAATATGTGTGAGGGTACCCCAGGAGAGTTCCAAATGTGTGTGGATAGAATATATATCCCACGGGGGTAAAATTGAAAAAAGTTGAAAAAAATTTTTTGGGGGACTTAGTCATTTTTCCAGCGTTTATCAGACTTTCAGATAGGGCAAATGTCAGTGAGCATTCCGATTTCAGTTCCAGAGCGATTCGCCCAATGAGTCCTTGATATTTAGTCGTTTTCAGCCAATATTTTGGATTTTTGAAAATTTCACTTTTTTGTGAAAATATCCACTAAATGAGGGAATAATATGTGTGAGGGTACCCCAGGAGAGTTCCAAATGTGTGTGTGTAGAATATATATCCCACGGGGTAAAATTGAAAAAAGTTGAAAAACATTTTTTTTTGGACTTAGTCATTTTTCCGGCGTTTATCAGACTTTCAGATAGGGCAAATGTCAGTGAGCATTCCGATTTCAGTTCCAGAGCGATTCGCCCAATGAGTCCTTGATATTTAGTCGTTTTCAGCCAATATTTTGGATTTTTGAAAATTTCACTTTTTTGTGAAAATATCCACTAAATGAGGGAATAATATGTGTGAGGGTACCCCAGGAGAGTTCCAAATGTGTGTGGGTAGAATATATATCCCACGGGGCTAAAATTGAAAAAAGTTGAAAAAAAAATTATTTTGGATTTAGTCATTTTTCCGGCGTTTATCAGACTTTCAGATAGGGCAAATGTCAGTGAGCATTCCGATTTCAGTTCCAGAGCAATTCGCCCAATGAGTCCTTGATATTTAGTCGTTTTCAGCCAATTTACTGGATTTTTGAAAATTTCACTTTTTTATGAAAATATCCATTAAATGAGGGAATAATATGTTTGAGGGTACCCCAGGAGAGTTCCAAATGTGTGTGGGTAGAATATATAGCCCACGGGGGTAAAATTGAAAAAAGTTGAAAAAAAATTTTTTTTGGACTTAGTCATTTTTCCGGCGTTTATCAGACTTTCAGATAGGGCAAATGTCAGTGAGCGTTCTGATTTCAGTTACAGAGCGATTCACCCAATGAGTCCTTGATATTTAGTCGTTTTCAGCCAATTTTCAGGATTTTTGAAAATTTCACTTTTTTGTGAAAATATCCACTAAATGAGGGAATAATATGTGTGAGGGTACCCCAGGAGAGTTCCAAATGTGTGTGGATAGAATATATATCCCACGGGGGTAAAATTTAAAAAAGTTGAAAAAAAAATTTTTGGGGACTTAGTCATTTTTCCAGCGTTTATCAGACTTTCAGATAGGGCAAATGTCAGTGAGCATTCCGATTTCAGTTCCAGAGCGATTCGCCCAATGAGTCCTTGATATTTAATCGTTTTCAGCCAATATTTTGGATTTTTGAAAATTTCACTTTTTTGTGAAAATATCCACTAAATGAGGGAATAATATGTGTGAGGGTACACCAGGAGAGTTCCAAATGTGTGTGTGTAGAATATATATCCCACTGGGGTAAACTTGAAAAAAGTTGAAAAACATTTTTTTTTGGACTTAGTCATTTTTCCGGTGTTTATCAGACTTTCAGATAGGGCAAATGTCAGTGAGCATTCCGATTTCAGTTCTAGAGCGATTCGCCCAATGAGTCCTTGATATTTAGTCATTTTCAGCCAATTTTCTGGATTTTTGAAAATTTCACTTTTTTGTGAAAATATCCACTAAATGAGGGAATAATATGTGTGAGGGTACCCCAGGAGAGTTCCAAATGTGTGTGGGTAGAATATATATCCCACGGGGCTAAAATTGAAAAAAGTTGAAAAAAATTTTTTTTTGGACTTAGTCATTTTTCCAGCGTTTATCAGACTTTCAGATAGGGCAAATGTCATTGAGCATTCCGATTTCAGTTCCAGAGCGATTCGCCCAATGAGTCCTTGATATTTAGTCGTTTTCAGCCAATTTTCAGGATTTTTGAAAATTTCATTTTTTTGTGAAAATATCCACTAAATGAGGGAATAATATGTGTGAGGGTACCCCAGGAGAGTTCCAAATGTGTGTGGATAGAATATATATCCCACGGGGGTAAAATTGAAAAAAGTTGAAAAAAATTTTTTGGGGGACTTAGTCATTTTTCCAGCGTTTATCAGACTTTCAGATAGGGCAAATGTCAGTGAGCATTCCGATTTCAGTTCCAGAGCGATTCGCCCAATGAGTCCTTGATATTTAGTCGTTTTCAGCCAATATTTTGGATTTTTGAAAATTTCACTTTTTTGTGAAAATATCCACTAAATGAGGGAATAATATGTGTGAGGGTACCCCAGGAGAGTTCCAAATGTGTGTGGATAGAATATATATCCCACGGGGGTAAAATTTAAAAAAGTTGAAAAAAAAATTTTTGGGGACTTAGTCATTTTTCCAGCGTTTATCAGACTTTCAGATAGGGCAAATGTCAGTGAGCATTCCGATTTCAGTTCCAGAGCGATTCGCCCAATGAGTCCTTGATATTTAGTCGTTTTCAGCCAATATTTTGGATTTTTGAAAATTTCACTTTTTTGTGAAAATATCCACTAAATGAGGGAATAATATGTGTGAGGGTACCCCAGGAGAGTTCCAAATGTGTGTGTGTAGAATATATATCCCACGGGGTAAAATTGAAAAAAGTTGAAAAACATTTTTTTTTGGACTTAGTCATTTTTCCGGCGTTTATCAGACTTTCAGATAGGGCAAATGTCAGTGAGCATTCCGATTTCAGTTCCAGAGCGATTCGCCCAATGAGTCCTTGATATTTAGTCGTTTTCAGCCAATATTTTGGATTTTTGAAAATTTCACTTTTTTGTGAAAATATCCACTAAATGAGGGAATAATATGTGTGAGGGTACCCCAGGAGAGTTCCAAATGTGTGTGGGTAGAATATATATCCCACGGGGCTAAAATTGAAAAAAGTTGAAAAAAAAATTATTTTGGATTTAGTCATTTTTCCGGCGTTTATCAGACTTTCAGATAGGGGAAATGTCAGTGAGCGTTCTGATTTCAGTAACAGAGCGATTCGCCCAATGAGTCCTTGATATTTAGTCGTTTTCAGCCAATTTTCTGGATTTTTGAAAATTTCACTTTTTTGTGAAAATATCCACTAAATGAGGGAATAATATGTGTGAGGGTACCCCAGGAGAGTTCCAAATGTGTGTGGATAGAATATATATCCAACGGGGGTAAAATTTAAAAAAGTTGAAAAAAAAATTTTTGGGGACTTAGTCATTTTTCCAGCATTTATCAGACTTTCAGATAGGGCAAATGTCAGTGAGCATTCCGATTTCAGTTCCAGAGCGATTCGCCCAATGAGTCCTTGATATTTAGTCGTTTTCAGCCAATATTTTGGATTTTTGAAAATTTCACTTTTTTGTGAAAATATCCACTAAATGAGGGAATAATATGTGTGAGGGTACCCCAGGAGAGTTCCAAATGTGTGTGGATAGAATATATATCCCACGGGGGTAAAATTTAAAAAAGTTGAAAAAAAAATTTTTGTGGACTTAGTCATTTTTCCAGCGTTTATCAGACTTTCAGATAGGGCAAATGTCAGTGAGCATTCCGATTTCAGTTCCAGAGCGATTCGCCCAATGAGTCCTAGATATTTAGTCGTTTTCAGCCAATATTTTGGATTTTTGAACATTTCACTTTTTTGTGAAAATATCCACTAAATGAGGGAATAATATGTGTGAGGGTACCCCAGGAGAGTTCCAAATGTGTTTGTGTAGAATATATATCCCACGGGGTAAAATTGAAAAAAGTTGAAAAACATTTTTTTTTGGACTTAGTCATTTTTCCGGCGTTTATCAGACTTTCAGATAGGGCAAATGTCAGTGAGCATTCTGATTTCAGTTCAAGAATGATTCGCCCAATGAGTCCTTGATATTTAGTCGTTTTCAGCCAATATTTTGGATTTTTGAAAATTTCACTTTTTTGTGAAAATATCCACTAAATGAGGGAATAATATGTGTGAGGGTACCCCAGGAGAGTTCCAAATGTGTGTGGGTAGAATATATATCCCACGGGGCTAAAATTGAAAAAAGTTGAAAAAAAATTTTCTTTGGACTTAGTCATTTTTCCAGCGTTTATCAGACTTTCAGATAGGGCAAATGTCATTGAGCATTCCGATTTCAGTTCCAGAGCGATTCGCCCAATGAGTCCTTGATATTTAGTCGTTTTCAGCCAATTTTCAGGATTTTTGAAAATTTCACTTTTTTGTGAAAATATCCACTAAATGAGGGAATAATATGTGTGAGGGTACCCCAGGAGAGTTCCAAATGTGTGTGGATAGAATATATATCCCACGGGGGTAAAATTGAAAAAAGTTGAAAAAAAATTTTTGGGGGACTTAGTCATTTTTCCAGCGTTTATCAGACTTTCAGATAGGGCAAATGTCAGTGAGCATTCCGATTTCAGTTCCAGAGCGATTCGCCCAATGAGTCCTTGATATTTAGTCGTTTTCAGCCAATATTTTGGATTTTTGAAAATTTCACTTTTTTGTGAAAATATCCACTAAATGAGGGAATAATATGTGTGAGGGTACCCCAGGAGAGTTCCAAATGTGTGTGTGTAGAACATATATCCCACGGGGGTAAAATTGAAAAAAGTTGAAAAACATTTTTTTTTGGACTTTGTCATTTTTCCGGCGTTTATCAGACTTTCAGATAGGGCAAATGTCAGTGAGCATTCCGATTTCAGTTCCAGAGCGATTCGCCCAATGAGTCCTTGATATTTAGTCGTTTTCAGCCAATTTTCTGGATTTTTGAAAATTTCACTTTTTTGTGAAAATATTCACTAAATGAGGGAATAATATGTGTGAGGGTACCCCAGGAGAGTTCCAAATGTGTGTGGGTAGAATATATATCCCACGGGGGTAAAATTGAAAAAAGTTTAAAAAAAAATTTTTGGGACTTAGTCATTTTTCCAGCGTTTATCAGACTTTCAGATAGGGCAAATGTCAGTGAGCATTCCGATTTCAGTTCCAGAGCGTTTCGCCCAATGAGTCCTTGATATTTAGTCGTTTTCAGCCAATTTTCTGGATTTTTGAAAATTTCACTTTTTTGTGAAAATATCCACTAAATGAGGGAATAATATGTGTGAGGGTACCCCAGGAGAGTTCCAAATGTGTGTGTGCAGAATATATATCCCACGGGGGTAAAATTGAAAAAAGTTGAAAAACATTTTTTTTTGGACTTAGTCATTTTTCCGCTGTTTATCAGACTTTCAGATAGGGCAAATGTCAGTGAGCATTCCGATTTCAGTTCCAGAGCAATTCGCCCAATGAGTCCTTGATATTTAGTCATTTTCAGCCAATTTTCTGGATTTTTGAAAATTTCACTTTTTTGTGAAAATATCCACTAAATGAGGGAATAATATGTGTGAGGGTACCCCAGGAGAGTTCCAAATGTGTGTGGGTAGAATATATATCCCACGGGGCTAAAATTGAAAAAAGTTGAAAAAAAAATTATTTTGGACTTAGTCATTTTTCCGGCGTTTATCAGACTTTCAGATAGGGGAAATGTCAGTGAGCGTTCTGATTTCAGTAACAGAGCGATTCGCCCAATGAGTCCTTGATATTTAGTCGTTTTCAGCCAATTTTCTGGATTTTTGAAAATTTCACTTTTTTGTGAAAATATCCACTAAATGAGGGAATAATATGTGTGAGGGTACCCCAGGAGAGTTCCAAATGTGTGTGGATAGAATATATATCCCACGGGGGTAAAATTGAAAAAAGTTGAAAAAAAATTTTTGGGGGACTTAGTCATTTTTCCAGCGTTTATCAGACTTTCAGATAGGGCAAATGTCAGTGAGCATTCCGATTTCAGTTCCAGAGCGATTCGCCCAATGAGTCCTTGATATTTAGTCGTTTTCAGCCAATATTTTGGATTTTTGAAAATTTCACTTTTTTGTGAAAATATCCACTAAATGAGGGAATAATATGTGTGAGGGTACACAGGAGAGTTCCAAATGTGTGTGGGTAGAATATATATCCCACGGGGCTAAAATTGAAAAAAGTTGAAAAAATTTTTTTTTCGGACTTAGTCATTTTTCCAGCGTTTATCAGACTTTCAGATAGGGCAAATGTCATTGAGCATTCCGATTTCAGTTCCAGAGCGATTCGCCCAAAAAGTCCTTGATATTTAGTCGTTTTCAGCCAATTTTCAGGATTTTTGAAAATTTCACTTTTTTGTGAAAATATCCACTAAATGAGGGAATAATATGTGTGAGGGTACCCCAGGAGAGTTCCAAATGTGTGTGGATAGAATATATATCCAACGGGGGTAAAATTTAAAAAAGTTGAAAAAAAAATTTTTGGGGACTTAGTCATTTTTCCAGCGTTTATCAGACTTTCAGATAGGGCAAATGTCAGTGAGCATTCCGATTTCAGTTCCAGAGCGATTCGCCCAATGAGTCCTTGATATTTAGTCGTTTTCAGCCAATATTTTGGATTTTTGAAAATTTCACTTTTTTGTGAAAATATCCACTAAATGAGGGAATAATATGTGTGAGGGTACCCCAGGAGAGTTCCAAATGTGTGTGGATAGAATATATATCCCACGGGGGTAAAATTTAAAAAAGTTGAAAAAAAAATTTTTGTGGACTTAGTCATTTTTCCAGCGTTTATCAGACTTTCAGATAGGGCAAATGTCAGTGAGCATTCCGATTTCAGTTCCAGAGCGATTCGCCCAATGAGTCCTTGATATTTAGTCGTTTTCAGCCAATATTTTGGATTTTTGAAAATTTCACTTTTTTGTGAAAATATCCACTAAATGAGGGAATAATATGTGTGAGGGTACCCCAGGAGAGTTCCAAATGTGTTTGTGTAGAATATATATCCCATGGGGTAAAATTGAAAAAAGTTGAAAAACATTTTTTTTTGGACTTAGTCATTTTTCCGGCGTTTATCAGACTTTCAGATAGGGCAAATGTCAGTGAGCATTCTGATTTCAGTTCCAGAATGATTCGCCCAATGAGTCCTTGATATTTAGTCGTTTTCAGCCAATATTTTGGATTTTTGAAAATTTCACTTTTTTGTGAAAATATCCACTAAATGAGGGAATAATATGTGTGAGGGTACCCCAGGAGAGTTCCAAATGTGTGTGGGTAGAATATATATCCCACTCGGCTAAAATTGAAAAAAGTTGAAAAAAAAATTATTTTGGACTTAGTCATTTTTCCGGCGTTTATCAGACTTTCAGATAGGGGAAATGTCAGTGAGCGTTCTGATTTCAGTAACAGAGCGATTCGCCCAATGAGTCCTTGATATTTAGTCGTTTTCAGCCAATTTTCAGGATTTTTGAAAATTTCACTTTTTTGCGAAAATATCCACTAAATGAGGGAATAATATGTGTGAGGGTACCCCAGGAGAGTTCCAAATGTGTGTGTGCAGAATATATATCCCACGGGGGTAAAATTGAAAAAAGTTGAAAAACATTTTTTTTTGGACTTAGTCATTTTTCCGCTGTTTATCAGACTTTCAGATAGGGCAAATGTCAGTGAGCATTCCGATTTCAGTTCCAGAGCAATTCGCCCAATGAGTCCTTGATATTTAGTCATTTTCAGCCAATTTTCTGGATTTTTGAAAATTTCACTTTTTTGTGAAAATATCCACTAAATGAGGGAATAATATGTGTGAGGGTACCCCAGGAGAGTTCCAAATGTGTGTGGGTAGAATATATATCCCACGGGGCTAAAATTGAAAAAAGTTGAAAAAAATTTTTTTTTGGACTTAGTCATTTTTCCAGCGTTTATCAGACTTTCAGATAGGGCAAATGTCATTGAGCATTCCGATTTCAGTTCCAGAGCGATTCGCCCAATGAGTCCTTGATATTTAGTCGTTTTCAGCCAATTTTCAGGATTTTTGAAAATTTCACTTTTTTGCGAAAATATCCACTAAATGAGGGAATAATATGTGTGAGGGTACCCCAGGAGAGTTCCAAATGTGTGTGGATAGAATATATATCCCACGGGGGTAAAATTGAAAAAAGTTGAAAAAAAAATTTTGGGGGACTTAGTCATTTTTCCAGCGTTTATCAGACTTTCAGATAGGGCAAATGTCAGTGAGCATTCCGATTTCAGTTCCAGAGCGATTCGCCCAATGAGTCCTTGATATTTAGTCGTTTTCAGCCAATATTTTGGATTTTTGAAAATTTCACTTTTTTGTGAAAATATCCACTAAATGAGGGAATAATATGTGTGAGGGTACCCCAGGAGAGTTCCAAATGTGTGTGTGTAGAACATATATCCCACGGGGGTAAAATTGAAAAAAGTTGAAAAACATTTTTTTTTGGACTTTGTCATTTTTCCGGCGTTTATCAGACTTTCAGATAGGGCAAATGTCAGTGAGCATTCCGATTTCAGTTCCAGAGCGATTCGCCCAATGAGTCCTTGATATTTAGTCGTTTTCAGCCAATTTTCTGGATTTTTGAAAATTTCACTTTTTTGTGAAAATATCCACTAAATGAGGGAATAATATGTGTGAGGGTACCCCAGGAGAGTTCCAAATGTGTGTGGGTAGAATATATATCCCACGGGGGTAAAATTGAAAAAAGTTTTAAAAAAATTTTTGGGACTTAGTCATTTTTCCAGCGTTTATCAGACTTTCAGATAGGGCAAATGTCAGTGAGCATTCCGATTTCAGTTCCAGAGCGTTTCGCCCAATGAGTCCTTGATATTTAGTCGTTTTCAGCCAATTTTCTGGATTTTTGAAAATTTCACTTTTTTGTGAAAATATCCACTAAATGAGGGAATAATATGTGTGAGGGTACCCCAGGAGAGTTCCAAATGTGTGTGTGCAGAATATATATCCCACGGGGGTAAAATTGAAAAAAGTTGAAAAACATTTTTTTTTGGACTTAGTCATTTTTCCGCTGTTTATCAGACTTTCAGATAGGGCAAATGTCAGTGAGCATTCCGATTTCAGTTCCAGAGCAATTCGCCCAATGAGTCCTTGATATTTAGTCATTTTCAGCCAATTTTCTGGATTTTTGAAAATTTCACTTTTTTGTGAAAATATCCACTAAATGAGGGAATAATATGTGTGAGGGTACCCCAGGAGAGTTCCAAATGTGTGTGGGTAGAATATATATCCCACGGGGCTAAAATTGAAAAAAGTTGAAAAAAAAATTATTTTGGACTTAGTCATTTTTCCGGCGTTTATCAGACTTTCAGATAGGGGAAATGTCAGTGAGCGTTCTGATTTCAGTAACAGAGCGATTCGCCCAATGAGTCCTTGATATTTAGTCATTTTCAGCCAATTTTCTGGATTTTTGAAAATTTCACTTTTTTGTGAAAATATCCACTAAATGAGGGAATAATATGTGTGAGGGTACCCCAGGAGAGTTCCAAATGTGTGTGGGTAGAATATATATCCCACGGGGCTAAAATTGAAAAAAGTTGAAAAACATTTTTTTTTGGACTTAGTCATTTTTCCAGCGTTTATCAGACTTTCAGATAGGGCAAATGTCATTGAGCATTCCGATTTCAGTTCCAGAGCGATTCGCCCAATGAGTCCTTGATATTTAGTCGTTTTCAGCCAATTTTCAGGATTTTTGAAAATTTCACTTTTTTGCGAAAATATCCACTAAATGAGGGAATAATATGTGTGAGGGTACCCCAGGAGAGTTCCAAATGTGTGTGGATAGAATATATATCCCACGGGGGTAAAATTGAAAAAAGTTGAAAAAAAAATTTTGGGGGACTTAGTCATTTTTCCAGCGTTTATCAGACTTTCAGATAGGGCAAATGTCAGTGAGCATTCCGATTTCAGTTCCAGAGCGATTCGCCCAATGAGTCCTTGATATTTAGTCGTTTTCAGCCAATATTTTGGATTTTTGAAAATTTCACTTTTTTGTGAAAATATCCACTAAATGAGGGAATAATATGTGTGAGGGTACCCCAGGAGAGTTCCAAATGTGTGTGTGTAGAACATATATCCCACGGGGGTAAAATTGAAAAAAGTTGAAAAACATTTTTTTTTGGACTTTGTCATTTTTCCGGCGTTTATCAGACTTTCAGATAGGGCAAATGTCAGTGAGCATTCCGATTTCAGTTCCAGAGCGATTCGCCCAATGAGTCCTTGATATTTAGTCGTTTTCAGCCAATTTTCTGGATTTTTGAAAATTTCACTTTTTTGTGAAAATATCCACTAAATGAGGGAATAATATGTGTGAGGGTACCCCAGGAGAGTTCCAAATGTGTGTGGGTAGAATATATATCCCACGGGGGTAAAATTGAAAAAAGTTTTAAAAAAATTTTTGGGACTTAGTCATTTTTCCAGCGTTTATCAGACTTTCAGATAGGGCAAATGTCAGTGAGCATTCCGATTTCAGTTCCAGAGCGTTTCGCCCAATGAGTCCTTGATATTTAGTCGTTTTCAGCCAATTTTCTGGATTTTTGAAAATTTCACTTTTTTGTGAAAATATCCACTAAATGAGGGAATAATATGTGTGAGGGTACCCCAGGAGAGTTCCAAATGTGTGTGTGCAGAATATATATCCCACGGGGGTAAAATTGAAAAAAGTTGAAAAACATTTTTTTTTGGACTTAGTCATTTTTCCGCTGTTTATCAGACTTTCAGATAGGGCAAATGTCAGTGAGCATTCCGATTTCAGTTCCAGAGCAATTCGCCCAATGAGTCCTTGATATTTAGTCATTTTCAGCCAATTTTCTGGATTTTTGAAAATTTCACTTTTTTGTGAAAATATCCACTAAATGAGGGAATAATATGTGTGAGGGTACCCCAGGAGAGTTCCAAATGTGTGTGGGTAGAATATATATCCCACGGGGCTAAAATTGAAAAAAGTTGAAAAAAAAATTATTTTGGACTTAGTCATTTTTCCGGCGTTTATCAGACTTTCAGATAGGGGAAATGTCAGTGAGCGTTCTGATTTCAGTAACAGAGCGATTCGCCCAATGAGTCCTTGATATTTAGTCGTTTTCAGCCAATTTTCTGGATTTTTGAAAATTTCACTTTTTTGTGAAAATATCCACTAAATGAGGGAATAATATGTGTGAGGGTACCCCAGGAGAGTTCCAAATGTGTGTGGGTAGAATATATATCCCACGGGGCTAAAATTGAAAAAAGTTGAAAAAAATTTTTTTTTGGACTTAGTCATTTTTCCAGCGTTTATCAGACTTTCAGATAGGGCAAATGTCAGTGAGCATTCCGATTTCAGTTCCAGAGCGATTCGCCCAATGAGTCCTTGATATTTAGTCGTTTTCAGCCAATTTTCTGGATTTTTGAAAATTTCACTTTTTTGTGAAAATATCCACTAAATGAGGGAATAATATGTGTGAGGGTACCCCAGGAGAGTTCCAAATGTGTGTGGGTAGAATATATATCCCACGGGGGTAAAATTGAAAAAAGTTTAAAAAAAAATTTTTGGGGACTTAGTCATTTTTCCAGCGTTTATCAGACTTTCAGATAGGGCAAATGTCAGTGAGCATTCCGATTTCAGTTCCAGAGCGTTTTGCCCAATGAGTCCTTGATATTTAGTCGTTTTCAGCCAATTTTCAGGATTTTTGAAAATTTCACTTTTTTGTGAAAATATCCACTAAATGAGGGAATAATATGTGTGAGGGTACCCCAGGAGAGTTCCAAATGTGTGTATGTAGAATATATATCCCACGGGGGTAAATTGAAAAAAGTTGAAAAACATTTTTTTTTGGACTTAGTCATTTTTCCGGCGTTTATCAGACTTTCAGAGAGGGCAAATGTCAGTGAGCATTCCGATTTCAGTTCCAGAGCGATTCGCCCAATGAGTCCTTAATATTTAGTCGTTTTCAGCCAATTTTCTGGATTTTTGAAAATTTCACTTTTTTGTGAAAATATCCACTAAATGAGGGAATAATATGTGTGAGGGTACCCCAGGAGAGTTCCAAATGTGTGTGTGCAGAATATATATCCCACGGGGGTAAAATTGAAAAAAGTTGAAAAACATTTTTTTTTGGACTTAGTCATTTTTACGGCGTTTATCAGACTTTCAGATAGGGGAAATGTCAGTGAGCGTTCTGATTTCAGTTACAGAGGGATTCGCCCAATGAGTCCTTGATATTTAGTCGTTTTCAGCCAATTTTCTGGATTTTTGAAAATTACACTTTTTTGTGAATATATCCACTAAATGAGGGAATAATATGTGTGAGGTTACCCCAGGAGAGATCCAAATCTGTGTAGGTAGAATATATATTCCACGGGGGTAAAATTGAAAAAAGTTGAAAAAAATTTTTTTTTGGACTTAGTCATTTTTCCGGCGTTTATCAGACTTTCAGATAGGGCAAATGTTAGTGAGCATTCCGATTTCAGTTCCAGAGCGATTCGCCCAATGAGTCCTTGATATTTAGTCGTTTTCAGCCAATTTTCTGGATTTTTGAAAATTTCACTTTTTTGTGAAAATATCCACTAAATGAGGGAATAATATGTGTGAGGGTACCCCAGGAGAGTTCCAAATGTGTGTGGGTAGAATATATATCCCACGGGGCTAAAATTGAAAAAAGTTGAAAAAAAAATTATTTTGGACTTAGTAATTTTTCCGGCGTTTATCAGACTTTCAGATAGGGGAAATGTCAGTGAGCGTTCTGATTTCAGTAACAGAGCGATTCGCCCAATGAGTCCTTGATATTTAGTCGTTTTCAGCCAATATTTTGGATTTTTGAAAATTTCACTTTTTTGTGAAAATATCCACTAAATGAGGGAATAATATGTGTGAGGGTACCCCAGGAGAGTTCCAAATGTGTGTGTGTAGAACATATATCCCACGGGGGTAAAATTGAAAAAAGTTGAAAAACATTTTTTTTTGGACTTAGTCATTTTTCCGGCGTTTATCAGACTTTCAGATAGGGCAAATGTCAGTGAGCATTCCGATTTCAGTTCCAGAGCGATTCGCCCAATGAGTCCTTGATATTTAGTCGTTTTCAGCCAATTTTCTGGATTTTTGAAAATTTCACTTTTTTGTGAAAATATCCACTAAATGAGGGAATAATATGTGTGAGGGTACCCCAGGAGAGTTCCAAATGTGTGTGGGTAGAATATATATCCCACGGGGGTAAAATTGAAAAAAGTTTAAAAAAAAATTTTTGGGGACTTAGTCATTTTTCCAGCGTTTATCAGACTTTCAGATAGGGCAAATGTCAGTGAGCATTCCGATTTCAGTTCCAGAGCGTTTTGCCCAATGAGTCCTTGATATTTAGTCGTTTTCAGCCAATTTTCTGGATTTTTGAAAATTTCACTTTTTTGTGAAAATATCCACTAAATGAGGGAATAATATGTGTGAGGGTACCCCAGGAGAGTTCCAAATGTGTGTATGTAGAATATATATCCCACGGGGGTAAATTGAAAAAAGTTGAAAAACATTTTTTTTTGGACTTAGTCATTTTTCCGGCGTTTATCAGACTTTCAGAGAGGGCAAATGTCAGTGAGCATTCCGATTTCAGTTCCAGAGCGATTCGCCCAATGAGTCCTTAATATTTAGTCGTTTTCAGCCAATTTTCTGGATTTTTGAAAATTTCACTTTTTTGTGAAAATATCCACTAAATGAGGGAATAATATGTGTGAGGGTACCCCAGGAGAGTTCCAAATGTGTGTGTGCAGAATATATATCCCACGGGGGTAAAATTGAAAAAAGTTGAAAAACATTTTTTTTTGGACTTAGTCATTTTTACGGCGTTTATCAGACTTTCAGATAGGGGAAATGTCAGTGAGCGTTCTGATTTCAGTTACAGAGGGATTCGCCCAATGAGTCCTTGATATTTAGTCGTTTTCAGCCAATTTACTGGATTTTTGAAAATTACACTTTTTTGTGAATATATCCACTAAATGAGGGAATAATATGTGTGAGGTTACCCCAGGAGAGATCCAAATCTGTGTAGGTAGAATATATATTCCACGGGGGTAAAATTGAAAAAAGTTGAAAAAAATTTTTTTTTGGACTTAGTCATTTTTCCGGCGTTTATCAGACTTTCAGATAGGGCAAATGTTAGTGAGCATTCCGATTTCAGTTCCAGAGCGATTCGCCCAATGAGTCCTTGATATTTAGTCGTTTTCAGCCAATTTTCTGGATTTTTGAAAATTTCACTTTTTTGTGAAAATATCCACTAAATGAGGGAATAATATGTGTGAGGGTACCCCAGGAGAGTTCCAAATGTGTGTGGGTAGAATATATATCCCACGGGGCTAAAATTGAAAAAAGTTGAAAAAAAAATTATTTTGGACTTAGTAATTTTTCCGGCGTTTATCAGACTTTCAGATAGGGGAAATGTCAGTGAGCGTTCTGATTTCAGTAACAGAGCGATTCGCCCAATGAGTCCTTGATATTTAGTCGTTTTCAGCCAATTTTCTGGATTTTTGAAAATTTCACTTTTTTGTGAAAATATCCACTAAATGAGGGAATAATATGTGTGAGGGTACACCAGGAGAGTTCCAAATGTGTGTGGGTAGAATATATATCCCACGGGGCTAAAATTGAAAAAAGTTGAAAAAAATTTTTTTTTGGACTTAGTCATTTTTCCAGCGTTTATCAGACTTTCAGATAGGGCAAATGTCATTGAGCATTCCGATTTCAGTTCCAGAGCGATTCGCCCAATGAGTCCTTGATATTTAGTCGTTTTCAGCCAATTTTCAGGATTTTTGAAAATTTCACTTTTTTGTGAAAATATCCACTAAATGAGGGAATAATATGTGTGAGGGTACCCCAGGAGAGTTCCAAATGTGTGTGGATAGAATATATATCCCACGGGGGTAAAATTGAAAAAAGTTGAAAAAAATTTTTTGGGGGACTTAGTCATTTTTCCAGCGTTTATCAGACTTTCAGATAGGGCAAATGTCAGTGAGCATTCCGATTTCAGTTCCAGAGCGATTCGCCCAATGAGTCCTTGATATTTAGTCGTTTTCAGCCAATATTTTGGATTTTTGAAAATTTCACTTTTTTGTGAAAATATCCACTAAATGAGGGAATAATATGTGTGAGGGTACCCCAGGAGAGTTCCAAATGTGTGTGTGTAGAACATATATCCCACGGGGGTAAAATTGAAAAAAGTTGAAAAACATTTTTTTTTGGACTTAGTCATTTTTCCGGCGTTTATCAGACTTTCAGATAGGGCAAATGTCAGTGAGCATTCCGATTTCAGTTCCAGAGCGATTCGCCCAATGAGTCCTTGATATTAAGTCGTTTTCAGCCAATTTTCTGGATTTTTGAAAATTTCACTTTTTTGTGAAAATATCCACTAAATGAGGGAATAATATGTGTGAGGGTACCCCAGGAGAGTTCCAAATGTGTGTGGGTAGAATATATATCCCACGGGGGTAAAATTGAAAAAAGTTTAAAAAAAAATTTTTGGGGACTTAGTCATTTTTCCAGCGTTTATCAGACTTTCAGATAGGGCAAATGTCAGTGAGCATTCCGATTTCAGTTCCAGAGCGTTTTGCCCAATGAGTCCTTGATATTTAGTCGTTTTCAGCCAATTTTCTGGATTTTTGAAAATTTCACTTTTTTGTGAAAATATCCACTAAATGAGGGAATAATATGTGTGAGGGTACCCCAGGAGAGTTCCAAATGTGTGTATGTAGAATATATATCCCACGGGGGTAAATTGAAAAAAGTTGAAAAACATTTTTTTTTGGACTTAGTCATTTTTCCGGCGTTTATCAGACTTTCATAGAGGGCAAATGTCAGTGAGCATTCCGATTTCAGTTCCAGAGCGATTCGCCCAATGAGTCCTTAATATTTAGTCGTTTTCAGCCAATTTTCTGGATTTTTGAAAATTTCACTTTTTTGTGAAAATATCCACTAAATGAGGGAATAATATGTGTGAGGGTACCCCAGGAAAGTTCCAAATGTGTGTGTGCAGAATATATATCCCACGGGGGTAAAATTGAAAAAAGTTGAAAAACATTTTTTTTTGGACTTAGTCATTTTTACGGCGTTTATCAGACTTTCAGATAGGGGAAATGTCAGTGAGCGTTCTGATTTCAGTTACAGAGGGATTCGCCCAATGAGTCCTTGATATTTAGTCGTTTTCAGCCAATTTTCTGGATTTTTGAAAATTACACTTTTTTGTGAATATATCCACTAAATGAGGGAATAATATGTGTGAGGTTACCCCAGGAGAGATCCAAATCTGTGTAGGTAGAATATATATTCCACGGGGGTAAAATTGAAAAAAGTTGAAAAAAATTTTTTTTTGGACTTAGTCATTTTTCCGGCGTTTATCAGACTTTCAGATAGGGCAAATGTCAGTGAGCATTCTGATTTCAGTTCCAGAGCGATTCGCCCAATGAGTCCTTGATATTTAGTCGTTTTCAGCCAATTTTCTGGATTTTTGAAAATTTCACTTTTTTGTGAAAATATCCACTAAATGAGGGAATAATATGTGTGAGGGTACCCCAGGAGAGTTCCAAATGTGTGTGTGTAGAATATATATCCCACGGGGGTAAATTGAAAAAAGTTGAAAAACATTTTTTTTTGGACTTAGTCATTTTTCCGGCGTTTATCAGACTTTCAGAGAGGGCAAATGTCAGTGAGCATTCCGATTTCAGTTCCAGAGCGATTCGCCCAATGAGTCCTTGATATTTAGTCGTTTTCAGCCAATTTTCTGGATTTTTGAAAATTTCACTTTTTTATGAAAATATCCATTAAATGAGGGAATAATATGTTTGCGGGTACCCCAGGAGAGTTCCAAATGTGTGTGGGTAGAGTATATATCCCACGGGGGTAAAATTGAAAAAAGTTGAAAAAAAATTTATTTTGGACTTAGTCATTTTTCCGGCGTTTATCAGACTTTCAGATAGGGGAAATGTCAGTGAGCGTTCTGATTTCAGTTAGAGAGCGATTCGCCCAATGAGTCCTTGATATTTAGTCGTTTTCAGCCAATTTTCAGGATTTTTGAAAATTACACTTTTTTGTGAATATATCCACTAAATGAGGGAATAATATGTGTGAGGTTACCCCAGGAGAGTTCCAAATGTGTGTAGGTAGAATATATATCCCACGGGGGTAAAATTGAAAAAAGTTGAAAAACATTTTTTTTTGGACTTAGTCATTTTTCCGGCGTTTATCAGACTTTCAGATAGGGGAAATGTCAGTGAGCGTTCTGATTTCAGTTACAGAGCGATTCGCCCTATGAGTCCTTGATATTTAGTCGTTTTCAGCCAATTTTCTGGATTTTTGAAAATTACACTTTTTTGTGAATATAGCCACTAAATGAGGGAATAATATGTGTGAGGTTACCCCAGGAGAGTTCCAAATGTGTGTAGGTAGAATATATATCCCACGGGGGTAAAATTGAAAAAAGTTGAAAAACATTTTTTTTTGGACTTAGTCATTTTTCCGGCGTTTATCAGACTTTCAGATAGGGCAAATGTCAGTGAGCATTCCGATTTCAGTTCCAGAGCAATTCGCCCAATGAGCCCTTGATATTTAGTCGTTTTCAGCCAATTTTCTGGATTTTTGAAAATTTCACTTTTTTATGAAAATATCCATTAAATGAGGGAATAATATGTTTGAGGGTACCCCAGGAGAGTTCCAAATGTGTGTGGGTAGAATATATATCCCAAGGGGCTAAAATTGAAAAAAGTTGAAAAAAAATTTATTTTGGACTTAGTCATTTTTCCGGCGTTTATCAGACTTTCAGATAGGGCAAACGTCAGTGAGAGTTCTGATTTCAGTTACAGAGCGATTCGCCCAATGAGTCCTTGATATTTAGTCATTTTCAGCCAATTTTCTGGATTTTTAAAAATTTCACTTTTTTATGAAAATATCCATTAAATGAGGGAATAATATGTTTGAGGGTACCCCAGGAGAGTTCCAAATGTGTGAGGATAGAATATATATACCCCGGGGCTAAAATTGAAAAAAGTTGAAAAACATTTTTTTTTGGACTTAGTTATTTTTCCGGCGTTTATCAGACTTTCAGATAGGGGAAATGTCAGTGAGCATTTTGATTTCAGTTACAGAGAGATTGGCCCAATGAGTCCTTGATATTTAGTCGTTTTCAGCCAATTTTCTGGATTTTTGAAAATTTTACTTTTTTGTGAAAATATCCACTAAATGAGGGAATAATATGTGTGAGGGTACCCCAGGAGAGTTCCAAATGTGTGTGGGTAGAATATATATCCCACGGGCCTAAAATTGAAAAAAGTTGAAAAAAAATTTATTTTGGACTTAGTCATTTTTCCGGCGTTTATCAGACTTTCAGATAGGGCAAATGTCAGTGAAAGTTCTGATTTCAGTTACAGAGCGATTCGCCCAATGAGTCCTTGATATTTAGTCGTTTTCAGCCAATTTTCTGGATTTTTGAAAATTTCACTTTTTTGTGAAAATATCCACTAAATGAGGGAATAATATGTGTGAGGGTACCCCAGGAGAGTTCCAAATGTGTGTGGGTAGAATATATATCCCACGGGGCTAAAATTGAAAAAAGTTGAAAAAAATTTTTTTTTGGACTTAGTCATTTTTCCAGCGTTTATCAGACTTTCAGATAGGGCAAATGTCATTGAGCATTCCGATTTCAGTTCCAGAGCGATTCGCCCAATGAGTCCTTGATATTTAGTCGTTTTCAGCCAATTTTCTGGATTTTTGAAAATTTCACTTTTTTATGAAAATATCCATTAAATGAGGGAATAATATGTTTGAGGGTACCCCAGGAGAGTTCCAAATGTGTGTGGGTAGAATATATATCCCACGGGGGTAAAATTGAAAAAAGTTGAAAAAAAATTTATTTTGGACTTAGTCATTTTTCCGGCGTTTATCAGACTTTCAGATAGGGGAAATGTCAGTGAGCGTTCTGATTTCAGTTAGAGAGCGATTCGCCCAATGAGTCCTTGATATTTAGTCGTTTTCAGCCAATTTTCTGGATTTTTGTAAATTACACTTTTTTGTGAATATATCCACTAAATGAGGGAATAATATGTGTGAGGTTACCCCAGGAGAGTTCCAAATGTGTGTAGGTAGAATATATATCCCACGGGGGTAAAATTGAAAAAAGTTGAAAAACATTTTTTTTTGGACTTAGTCATTTTTCCGGCGTTTATCAGACTTTCAGATAGGGCAAATGTCAGTGAGCATTCCGATTTCAGTTCCAGAGCAATTCGCCCAATGAGCCCTTGATATTTAGTCGTTTTCAGCCAATTTTCTGGATTTTTTAAAATTTCACTTTTTTATGAAAATATCCATTAAATGAGGGAATAATATGTTTGAGGGTACCCCAGGAGAGTTCCAAATGTGTGTGGGTAGAATATATATCCCAAGGGGCTAAAATTGAAAAAAGTTGAAAAAAAATTTATTTTGGACTTAGTCATTTTTCCGGCGTTTATCAGACTTTCAGATAGGGCAAATGTCAGTGAGAGTTCTGATTTCAGTTACAGAGCGATTCGCCCAATGAGTCCTTGATATTTAGTCGTTTTCAGCCAATTTTCTGGATTTTTAAAAATTTCACTTTTTTATGAAAATATCCATTAAATGAGGGAATAATATGTTTGAGGGTACCCCAGGAGAGTTCCAAATGTGTGAGGATAGAATATATATACCCCGGGGCTAAAATTGAAAAAAGTTGAAAAACATTTTTTTTTGGACTTAGTTATTTTTCCGGCGTTTATCAGACTTTCAGATAGGGGAAATGTCAGTGAGCATTTTGATTTCAGTTACAGAGAGATTGGCCCAATGAGTCCTTGATATTTCGTCGTTTTCAGCCAATTTCCTGGATTTTTGAAAATTTTACTTTTTTGTGAAAATATCCACTAAATGAGGGAATAATATGTGTGAGGGTACCCCAGGAGAGTTCCAAATGTGTGTGGGTAGAATATATATCCCACGGTGCTAAAATTGAAAAAAGTTGAAAAAAAATTTATTTTGGACTTAGTCATTTTTCCGGCGTTTATCAGACTTTCAGATAGGGGAAATGTCAGTGAGCGTTCTGATTTCAGTTACAGAGCGATTCGCCCAATGAGTCCTTGATATTTAGTCGTTTTCAGCCAATTTTCTGGATTTTTGAAAATTTCACTTTTTTGTGAAAATATCCACTAAATGAGGGAATAATATGTGTGAGGGTACCCCAGGAGAGTTCCAAATGTGTGTGGGTAGAATATATATCCCACGGGGCTAAAATTGAAAAAAGTTGAAAAAAATTTTTTTTTGGACTTAGTCATTTTTCCAGCGTTTATCAGACTTTCAGATAGGGCAAATGTCATTGAGCATTCCGATTTCAGTTCCAGAGCGATTCGCCCAATGAGTCCTTGTCATTTAGTCGTTTTCAGCCAATTTTCTGGATTTTTGAAAATTTCACTTTTTTGTGAAAATATCCACTAAATGAGGGAATAATATGTGTGAGGGTACCCCAGGAGAGTTCCAAATGTGTGTGGATAGAATATATATCCCACTGGGTAAAATTTAAAAAAGTTTAAAAAAAATTTCTTTTGGACTTAGTCATTTTTCCGGCGTTCATCAGATTTTCAGATAGGGGAAATGTCAGTGAGCGCTCCGATTTCAGTTCCAGAGCGATTCGCCCAATGAGTCCTTGATATTTAGTCGTTTTCAGCCAATTTTCTGGATTTTTGAAAATTTCACTTTTTTGTGAAAATATCCACTAAATGAGGGAATAATATGTGTGAGGGTACCCCAGGAGAGTTCCAAATGTGTGTGGATAGAATATATATCCCACTGGGTAAAATTTAAAAAAGTTTAAAAAAAATTTCTTTTGGACTTAGTCATTTTTCCGGCGTTCATCAGATTTTCAGATAGGGGAAATGTCAGTGAGCGCTCCGATTTCAGTTCCAGAGCGATTCGCCCAATGAGTCCTTGATATTTAGTCGTTTTCAGCCAATTTTCTGGATTTTTGAAAATTTCACTTTTTTGTGAAAATATCCACTAAATGAGGGAATAATATGTGTGAGGGTACCCCAGGAGAGTTCCAAATGTGTGTGCGTAGAATATATATCCCACGGGGGTAAAATTGAAAAAAGTTGAAAAAAATTTTTTTGGGGACTTAGTCATTTTCCAGCGTTTATCAGACTTTCAGATAGGGCAAATGTCAGTGAGCATTCCGATTTCAGTTCCAGAGCGATTCACCCAATGAGTCCTTGATATTTAGTCGTTTTCAGCCAATTTTCTGGATTTTTGAAAATTTCACTTTTTTATGAAAATATCCATTAAATGAGGGAATAATATGTTTGAGGGTACCCCAGGAGAGTTCCAAATGTGTGTGGGTAGAATATATAGCCCACGGGGGTAAAATTGAAAAAAGTTGAAAAAAATTTTTTTTTGGACTTAGTCATTTTTCCGGCGTTTATCAGACTTTCAGATAGGGCAAATGTCAGTGAGCATTCCGATTTCAGTTCCAGAGCGATTCGCCCAATGAGTCCTTGATATTTAGTCGTTTTCAGCCAATTTTCTGGATTTTTGAAAATTTCACTTTTTTGTGAAAATATCCACTAAATGAGGGAATAATATGTGTGAGGGTACCCCAGGAGAGTTCCAAATGTGTGTGTGTAGAATATATATCCCACGGGGGTAAATTGAAAAAAGTTGAAAAACATTTTTTTTTGGACTTAGTCATTTTTCCGGCGTTTATCAGACTTTCAGAGAGGGCAAATGTCAGTGAGCATTCCGATTTCAGTTCCAGAGCGATTCGCCCAATGAGTCCTTGATATTTAGTCGTTTTCAGCCAATTTTCTGGATTTTTGAAAATTTCACTTTTTTATGAAAATATCCATTAAATGAGGGAATAATATGTTTGAGGGTACCCCAGGAGAGTTCCAAATGTGTGTGGGTAGAATATATATCCCACGGGGGTAAAATTGAAAAAAGTTGAAAAAAAATTTATTTTGGACTTAGTCATTTTTCCGGCGTTTATCAGACTTTGAGATAGGGGAAATGTCAGTGAGCGTTCTGATTTCAGTTAGAGAGCGATTCGCCCAATGAGTCCTTGATATTTAGTCGTTTTCAGCCAATTTTCTGGATTTTTGAAAATTACACTTTTTTGTGAATATATCCACTAAATGAGGGAATAATATGTGTGAGGTTACCCCAGGAGAGTTCCAAATGTGTGTAGGTAGAATATATATCCCACGGGGGTAAAATTGAAAAAAGTTGAAAAACATTTTTTTTTGGACTTAGTCATTTTTCCGGCGTTTATCAGACTTTCAGAGAGGGCAAATGTCAGTGAGCATTCCGATTTCAGTTCCAGAGCGATTCGCCCAATGAGTCCTTGATATTTAGTCGTTTTCAGCCAATTTTCTGGATTTTTGAAAATTTCACTTTTTTATGAAAATATCCATTAAATGAGGGAATAATATGTTTGAGGGTACCCCAGGAGAGTTCCAAATGTGTGTGGGTAGAATATATATCCCACGGGGGTAAAATTGAAAAAAGTTGAAAAAAAATTTATTTTGGACTTAGTCATTTTTCCGGCGTTTATCAGACTTTCAGATAGGGGAAATGTCAGTGAGCGTTCTGATTTCAGTTAGAGAGCGATTCGCCCAATGAGTCCTTGATATTTAGTCGTTTTCAGCCAATTTTCTGGATTTTTGAAAATTACACTTTTTTGTGAATATATCCACTAAATGAGGGAATAATATGTGTGAGGTTACCCCAGGAGAGTTCCAAATGTGTGTAGGTAGAATATATATCCCACGGGGGTAAAATTGAAAAAAGTTGAAAAACATTTTTTTTTGGACTTAGTCATTTTTCCGGCGTTTATCAGACTTTCAGATAGGGCAAATGTCAGTGAGCATTCCGATTTCAGTTCCAGAGCAATTCGCCCAATGAGCCCTTGATATTTAGTCGTTTTCAGCCAATTTTCTGGATTTTTTAAAATTTCACTTTTTTATGAAAATATCCATTAAATGAGGGAATAATATGTTTGAGGGTACCCCAGGAGAGTTCCAAATGTGTGTGGGTAGAATATATATCCCAAGGGGCTAAAATTGAAAAAAGTTGAAAAAAAATTTATTTTGGACTTAGTCATTTTTCCGGCGTTTATCAGACTTTCAGATAGGGCAAATGTCAGTGAGAGTTCTGATTTCAGTTACAGAGCGATTCGCCCAATGAGTCCTTGATATTTAGTCGTTTTCAGCCAATTTTCTGGATTTTTAAAAATTTCACTTTTTTATGAAAATATCCATTAAATGAGGGAATAATATGTTTGAGGGTACCCCAGGAGAGTTCCAAATGTGTGAGGATAGAATATATATACCCCGGGGCTAAAATTGAAAAAAGTTGAAAAACATTTTTTTTTGGACTTAGTTATTTTTCCGGCGTTTATCAGACTTTCAGATAGGGGAAATGTCAGTGAGCATTTTGATTTCAGTTACAGAGAGATTGGCCCAATGAGTCCTTGATATTTAGTCGTTTTCAGCCAATTTCCTGGATTTTTGAAAATTTTACTTTTTTGTGAAAATATCCACTAAATGAGGGAATAATATGTGTGAGGGTACCCCAGGAGAGTTCCAAATGTGTGTGGGTAGAATATATATCCCACGGGGCTAAAATTGAAAAAAGTTGAAAAAAAATTTATTTTGGACTTAGTCATTTTTCCGGCGTTTATCAGACTTTCAGATAGGGGAAATGTCAGTGAGCGTTCTGATTTCAGTTACAGAGCGATTCGCCCAATGAGTCCTTGATATTTAGTCGTTTTCAGCCAATTTTCTGGATTTTTGAAAATTTCACTTTTTTGTGAAAATATCCACTAAATGAGGGAATAATATGTGTGAGGGTACCCCAGGAGAGTTCCAAATGTGTGTGGGTAGAATATATATCCCACGGGGCTAAAATTGAAAAAAGTTGAAAAAAATTTTTTTTTGGACTTAGTCATTTTTCCAGCGTTTATCAGACTTTCAGATAGGGCAAATGTCATTGAGCATTCCGATTTCAGTTCCAGAGCGATTCGCCCAATGAGTCCTTGTCATTTAGTCGTTTTCAGCCAATTTTCTGGATTTTTGAAAATTTCACTTTTTTGTGAAAATATCCACTAAATGAGGGAATAATATGTGTGAGGGTACCCCAGGAGAGTTCCAAATGTGTGTGGATAGAATATATATCCCACTGGGTAAAATTTAAAAAAGTTTAAAAAAAATTTCTTTTGGACTTAGTCATTTTTCCGGCGTTCATCAGATTTTCAGATAGGGGAAATGTCAGTGAGCGCTCCGATTTCAGTTCCAGAGCGATTCGCCCAATGAGTCCTTGATATTTAGTCGTTTTCAGCCAATTTTCTGGATTTTTGAAAATTTCACTTTTTTGTGAAAATATCCACTAAATGAGGGAATAATATGTGTGAGGGTACCCCAGGAGAGTTCCAAATGTGTGTGGATAGAATATATATCCCACTGGGTAAAATTTAAAAAAGTTTAAAAAAAATTTCTTTTGGACTTAGTCATTTTTCCGGCGTTCATCAGATTTTCAGATAGGGGAAATGTCAGTGAGCGCTCCGATTTCAGTTCCAGAGCGATTCGCCCAATGAGTCCTTGATATTTAGTCGTTTTCAGCCAATTTTCTGGATTTTTGAAAATTTCACTTTTTTGTGAAAATATCCACTAAATGAGGGAATAATATGTGTGAGGGTACCCCAGGAGAGTTCCAAATGTGTGTGCGTAGAATATATATCCCACGGGGGTAAAATTGAAAAAAGTTGAAAAAAATTTTTTTGGGGACTTAGTCATTTTCCAGCGTTTATCAGACTTTCAGATAGGGCAAATGTCAGTGAGCATTCCGATTTCAGTTCCAGAGCGATTCGCCCAATGAGTCCTTGATATTTAGTCGTTTTCAGCCAATTTTCTGGATTTTTGAAAATTTCACTTTTTTATGAAAATATCCATTAAATGAGGGAATAATATGTTTGAGGGTACCCCAGGAGAGTTCCAAATGTGTGTGGGTAGAATATATATCCCACGGGGGTAAAATTGAAAAAAGTTGAAAAAAAATTTATTTTGGACTTAGTCATTTTTCCGGCGTTTATCAGACTTTGAGATAGGGGAAATGTCAGTGAGCGTTCTGATTTCAGTTAGAGAGCGATTCGCCCAATGAGTCCTTGATATTTAGTCGTTTTCAGCCAATTTTCTGGATTTTTGAAAATTACACTTTTTTGTGAATATATCCACTAAATGAGGGAATAATATGTGTGAGGTTACCCCAGGAGAGTTCCAAATGTGTGTAGGTAGAATATATATCCCACGGGGGTAAAATTGAAAAAAGTTGAAAAACATTTTTTTTTGGACTTAGTCATTTTTCCGGCGTTTATCAGACTTTCAGATAGGGGAAATGTCAGTGAGCATTTTGATTTCAGTTACAGAGAGATTGGCCCAATGAGTCCTTGATATTTAGTCGTTTTCAGCCAATTTCCTGGATTTTTGAAAATTTTACTTTTTTGTGAAAATATCCACTAAATGAGGGAATAATATGTGTGAGGGTACCCCAGGAGAGTTCCAAATGTGTGTGGGTAGAATATATATCCCACGGGGCTAAAATTGAAAAAAGTTGAAAAAAAATTTATTTTGGACTTAGTCATTTTTCCGGCGTTTATCAGACTTTCAGATAGGGGAAATGTCAGTGAGCGTTCTGATTTCAGTTACAGAGCGATTCGCCCAATGAGTCCTTGATATTTAGTCGTTTTCAGCCAATTTTCTGGATTTTTGAAAATTTCACTTTTTTGTGAAAATATCCACTAAATGAGGGAATAATATGTGTGAGGGTACCCCAGGAGAGTTCCAAATGTGTGTGGGTAGAATATATATCCCACGGGGCTAAAATTGAAAAAAGTTGAAAAAAATTTTTTTTTGGACTTAGTCATTTTTCCAGCGTTTATCAGACTTTCAGATAGGGCAAATGTCATTGAGCATTCCGATTTCAGTTCCAGAGCGATTCGCCCAATGAGTCCTTGACATTTAGTCGTTTTCAGCCAATTTTCTGGATTTTTGAAAATTTCACTTTTTTGTGAAAATATCCACTAAATGAGGGAATAATATGTGTGAGGGTACCCCAGGAGAGTTCCAAATGTGTGTGGATAGAATATATATCCCACTGGGTAAAATTTAAAAAAGTTTAAAAAAAATTTCTTTTGGACTTAGTCATTTTTCCGGCGTTCATCAGATTTTCAGATAGGGGAAATGTCAGTGAGCGCTCCGATTTCAGTTCCAGAGCGATTCGCCCAATGAGTCCTTGATATTTAGTCGTTTTCAGCCAATTTTCTGGATTTTTGAAAATTTCACTTTTTTGTGAAAATATCCACTAAATGAGGGAATAATATGTGTGAGGGTACCCCAGGAGAGTTCCAAATGTGTGTGGATAGAATATATATCCCACTGGGTAAAATTTAAAAAAGTTTAAAAAAAATTTCTTTTGGACTTAGTCATTTTTCCGGCGTTCATCAGATTTTCAGATAGGGGAAATGTCAGTGAGCGCTCCGATTTCAGTTCCAGAGCGATTCGCCCAATGAGTCCTTGATATTTAGTCGTTTTCAGCCAATTTTCTGGATTTTTGAAAATTTCACTTTTTTGTGAAAATATCCACTAAATGAGGGAATAATATGTGTGAGGGTACCCCAGGAGAGTTCCAAATGTGTGTGCGTAGAATATATATCCCACGGGGGTAAAATTGAAAAAAGTTGAAAAAAATTTTTTTGGGGACTTAGTCATTTTCCAGCGTTTATCAGACTTTCAGATAGGGCAAATGTCAGTGAGCATTCCGATTTCAGTTCCAGAGCGATTCGCCCAATGAGTCCTTGATATTTAGTCGTTTTCAGCCAATTTTCTGGATTTTTGAAAATTTCACTTTTTTATGAAAATATCCATTAAATGAGGGAATAATATGTGTGAGGGTAACCCAGGAGAGTTCCAAATGTGTGTGTGTAGAATATGTATCCCACGGGGTAAAATTGAAAAAAGTTGAAAAACATTTTTTTTTGGACTTAGTCATTTTTCTGGCGTTTATCAGACTTTCAGATAGGGCAAATGTCAGTGAGCATTCCGATTTCAGTTCCAGAGCAATTCGCCCAATGAGTCCTTGATATTTAGTCATTTTCAGCCAATTTTCTGGATTTTTGAAAATTTCACTTTTTTGTGAAAATATCCACTAAATGAGGGAATAATATGTGTGAGGGTACCCCAGGAGAGTTCCAAATGTGTGTGGGTAGAATATATATCCCACGGGGGTAAAATTGAAAAAAGTTGAAAAAAAAATTTTGGGGGACTTAATCATTTTTCCAGCGTTTATCAGACTTTCAGATAGGGCAAATGTCAGTGAGCATTCCGATTTCAGTTCCAGAGCGATTCGCCCAATGAGTCCTTGATATTTAGTCGTTTTCAGCCAATATTTTGGATTTTTGAAAATTTCACTTTTTTGTGAAAATATCCACTAAATGAGGGAATAATATGTGTGAGGGTACCCCAGGAGAGTTCCAAATGTGTGTGGATAGAATATATATCCCACGGGGGTAAAATTTAAAAAACTTGAAAAAAAAATTTTTGGGGACTTAGTCATTTTTCCAGCGTTTATCAGACTTTCAGATAGGGCAAATGTCAGTGAGCATTCCGATTTCAGTTCCAGAGCGATTCGCCCAATGAGTCCTTGATATTTAGTCGTTTTCAGCCAATATTTTGGATTTTTGAAAATTTCACTTTTTTGTGAAAATATCCACTAAATGAGGGAATAATATGTGTGAGGGTACCCCAGGAGAGTTCCAAATGTGTGTGGATAGAATATATATCCCACGGGGGTAAAATTTAAAAAAGTTGAAAAAAAAATTTTTGGGGACTTAGTCATTTTTCCAGCGTTTATCAGACTTTCAGATAGGGCAAATGTCAGTGAGCATTCCGATTTCAGTTCCAGAGCGATTCGCCCAATGAGTCCTTGATATTTAGTCGTTTCCAGCCAATATTTTGGATTTTTGAAAATTTCACTTTTTTGTGAAAATATCCACTAAATGAGGGAATAATATGTGTGAGGGTACCCCAGGAGAGTTCCAAATGTGTTTGTGTAGAATATATATCCCACGGGGTAAAATTGAAAAAAGTTGAAAAACATTTTTTTTTGGACTTAGTCATTTTTCCGGCGTTTATCAGACTTTCAGATAGGGCAAATGTCAGTGAGCATTCCGATTTCAGTTCCAGAGCGATTCGCCCAATGAGTCCTTGATATTTAGTCGTTTTCAGCCAATATTTTGGATTTTTGAAAATTTCACTTTTTTGTGAAAATATCCACTAAATGAGGGAATAATATGTGTGAGGGTACCCCAGGAGAGTTCCAAATGTGTGTGGGTAGAATATATATCCCACGGGGCTAAAATTGAAAAAAGTTGAAAAAAAAATTATTTTGGACTTAGTCATTTTTCCGGCGTTTATCAGACTTTCAGATAGGGGAAATGTCAGCGAGCGTTCTGATTTCAGTAACAGAGCGATTCGCCCAATGAGTCCTTGATATTTAGTCATTTTCAGCCAATTTTCTGGATTTTTGAAAATTTCACTTTTTTGTGAAAATATCCACTAAATGAGGGAATAATATGTGTGAGGGTACCCCAGGAGAGTTCCAAATGTGTGTGGGTAGAATATATATCCCACGGGGCTAAAATTGAAAAAAGTTGAAAAAAAAATTATTTTGGACTTAGTCATTTTTCCGGCGTTTATCAGACTTTCAGATAGGGGAAATGTCAGTGAGCGTTCTGATTTCAGTAACAGAGCGATTCGCCCAATGAGTCCTTGATATTTAGTCGTTTTCAGCCAATTTTCTGGATTTTTGAAAATTTCACTTTTTTGTGAAAATATCCACTAAATGAGGGAATAATATGTGTGAGGGTACCCCAGGAGAGTTCCAAATGTGTGTGGGTAGAATATAAATCCCACGGGGCTAAAATTGAAAAAAGTTGAAAAAAATTTTTTTTTGGACTTAGTCATTTTTCCAGCGTTTATCAGACTTTCAGATAGGGCAAATGTCATTGAGCATTCCGATTTCAGTTCCAGAGCAATTCGCCCAATGAGTCCTTGATGTTTAGTCGTTTTCAGCCAATTTTCAGGATTTTTGAAAATTTCACTTTTTTGTGAAAATATCCACTAAATGAGGGAATAATATGTGTGAGGGTACCCCAGGAGAGTTCCAAATGTGTGTGGATAGAATATATATCCCACGGGGGTAAAATTGAAAAAAGTTGAAAAAAAAATTTTGGGGGACTTAGTCATTTTTCCAGCGTTTATCAGACTTTCAGATAGGGCAAATGTCAGTGAGCATTCCGATTTCAGTTCCAGAGCGTTTCGCCCAATGAGTCCTTGATATTTAGTCGTTTTCAGCCAATTTTCTGGATTTTTGAAAATTTCACTTTTTTGTGAAAATATCCACTAAATGAGGGAATAATATGTGTGAGGGTACCCCAGGAGAGTTCCAAATGTGTGTATGTAGAATATATATCCCACGGGGGTAAATTGAAAAAAGTTGAAAAACATTTTTTTTTGGACTTAGTCATTTTTCCGGCGTTTATCAGACTTTCAGAGAGGGCAAATGTCAGTGAGCATTCCGATTTCAGTTCCAGAGCGATTCGCCCAATGAGTCCTTAATATTTAGTCGTTTTCAGCCAATTTTCTGGATTTTTGAAAATTTCACTTTTTTGTGAAAATATCCACTAAATGAGGGAATAATATGTGTGAGGTTACCCCAGGAGAGATCCAAATCTGTGTAGGTAGAATATATATTACACGGGGGTAAAATTGAAAAAAGTTGAAAAACATTTTTTTTTGGACTTAGTCATTTTTCCGGCGTTTATCAGACTTTCAGATAGGGCAAATGTCAGTGAGCATTCCGATTTCAGTTCCAGAGCAATTCGCCCAATGAGTCCTTGATATTTAGTCGTTTTCAGCCAATTTTCTGGATTTTTGAAAATTTCACTTTTTTATGAAAATATCCATTAAATGAGGGAATAATATGTTTGAGGGTACCCCAGGAGAGTTCCAAATGTGTGTGGGTAGAATATATAGCCCACGGGGGTAAAATTGAAAAAAGTTGAAAAAAATTTTTTTTTGGACTTAGTCATTTTTCCGGCGTTTATCAGACTTTCAGAGAGGGCAAATGTCAGTGAGCATTCCGATTTCAGTTCCAGAGCGATTCGCCCAATGAGTCCTTGATATTTAGTCGTTTTCAGCCAATTTTCTGGATTTTTGAAAATTTCACTTTTTTATGAAAATATCCATTAAATGAGGGAATAATATGTTTGAGGGTACCCCAGGAGAGTTCCAAATGTGTGTGGGTAGAATATATATCCCACGGGGGTAAAATTGAAAAAAGTTGAAAAAAAATTTATTTTGGACTTAGTCATTTTTCCGGCGTTTATCAGACTTTCAGATAGGGGAAATGTCAGTGAGCGTTCTGATTTCAGTTAGAGAGCGATTCGCCCAATGAGTCCTTGATATTTAGTCGTTTTCAGCCAATTTTCTGGATTTTTGAAAATTTCACTTTTTTGTGAAAATATCCACTAAATGAGGGAACAATATGTGTGAGGGTACGCCAGGAGAGTTCCAAATGTGTGTGGGTAGAATATATATCCCACGGGGCTAAAATTGAAAAAAGTTGAAAAAAATTTTTTTTTGGACTTAGTCATTTTTCCAGCGTTTATCAGACTTTCAGAAAGGGGAAATGTCAGTGAGCATTCCGATTTCAGTTCCAGAGCGATTCGCCCAATGAGTCCTTGATATTTAGTCGTTTTCAGCCAATTTTCTGGATTTTTGAAAATTTCACTTTTTTGTGAAAATATCCACTAAATGAGGGAATAATATGTGTGAGGGTACCCCAGGAGAGTTCCAAATGTGTGTGGGTAGAATATATATCCCACGGGGGTAAAATTGAAAAAAGTTGAAAAACATTTTTTTTTGGACTTAGTCATTTTTACGGCGTTTATCAGACTTTCAGATAGGGGAAATGTCAGTGAGCGTTCTGATTTCAGTTACAGAGGGATTCGCCCAATGAGTCCTTGATATTTAGTCGTTTTCAGCCAATTTTCTGGATTTTTGAAAATTACACTTTTTTGTGAATATATCCACTAAATGAGGGAATAATATGTGTGAGGTTACCCCAGGAGAGATCCAAATCTGTGTAGGTAGAATATATATTCCACGGGGGTAAAATTGAAAAAAGTTGAAAAACATTTTTTTTTGGACTTAGTCATTTTTCCGGCGTTTATCAGACTTTCAGATAGGGCACATGTCAGTGAGCATTCCGATTTCAGTTCCAGAGCAATTCGCCCAATGAGTCCTTGATATTTAGTCGTTTTCAGCCAATTTTCTGGATTTTTGAAAATTTCACTTTTTTATGAAAATATCCATTAAATGAGGGAATAATATGTTTGAGGGTACCCCAGGAGAGTTCCAAATGTGTGTGGGTAGAATATATAGCCCACGGGGGTAAAATTGAAAAAAGTTGAAAAAAAATTTTTTTTGGACTTAGTCATTTTTCCGGCGTTTATCAGACTTTCAGATAGGGCAAATGTCAGTGAGCATTCCGATTTCAGTTCCAGAGCGATTCGCCCAATGAGTCCTTGATATTTAGTCGTTTTCAGCCAATTTTCTGGATTTTTGAAAATTTCACTTTTTTGTGAAAATATCCACTAAATGAGGGAATAATATGTGTGAGGGTACCCCAGGAGAGTTCCAAATGTGTGTGTGTAGAATATATATCCCACGGGGGTAAATTGAAAAAAGTTGAAAAACATTTTTTTTTGGACTTAGTCATTTTTCCGGCGTTTATCAGACTTTCAGATAGGGGAAATGTCAGTGAGCGTTCTGATTTCAGTTCCAGAGCGATTCGCCCAATGAGTCCTTGATATTTAGTCGTTTTCAGCCAATTTTCTGGATTTTTGAAAATTTCACTTTTTTGTGAAAATATCCACTAAATGAGGGAATAATATGTGTGAGGGTACCCCAGGAGAGTTCCAAATGTGTGTGTGTAGAAAATATATCCCACGGGGGTAAATTGAAAAAAGTTGAAAAACATTTTTTTTTGGACTTAGTCATTTTTCCGGCGTTTATCAGACTTTCAGAGAGGGCAAATGTCAGTGAGCATTCCGATTTCAGTTCCAGAGCGATTCGCCCAATGAGTCCTTAATATTTAGTCGTTTTCAGCCAATTTTCTGGATTTTTGAAAATTTCACTTTTTTGTGAAAATATCCACTAAATGAGGGAATAATATGTGTGAGGGTACCCCAGGAGAGTTCCAAATGTGTGTGTAGAATATATATCCCACGGGGGTAAAATTGAAAAAAGTTGAAAAACATTTTTTTTTGGACTTAGTCATTTTTACGGCGTTTATCAGACTTTCAGATAGGGGAAATGTCAGTGAGCGTTCTGATTTCAGTTACAGAGGGATTCGCCCAATGAGTCCTTGATATTTAGTCGTTTTCAGCCAATTTTCTGGATTTTTGAAAATTACACTTTTTTGTGTATATATCCACTAAATGAGGGAATAATATGTGTGAGGTTACCCCAGGAGAGATCCAAATCTGTGTAGGTAGAATATATATCCCACGGGGGTAAAATTGAAAAAAGTTGAAAAACATTTTTTTTTGGACTTAGTCATTTTTCCGGCGTTTATCAGACTTTCAGATAGGGCAAATGTCAGTGAGCATTCCTATTTCAGTTCCAGAGCAATTCGTCCAATGAGTCCTTGATATTTAGTCGTTTTCAGCCAATTTTCTGGATTTTTGAAAATTTCACTTTTTTATGAAAATATCCATTAAATGAGGGAATAATATGTGTGAGGGTAACCCAGGAGAGTTCCAAATGTGTGTGTGTAGAATATGTATCCCACGGGGTAAAATTGAAAAAAGTTGAAAAACATTTTTTTTTGGACTTAGTCATTTTTCTGGCGTTTATCAGACTTTCAGATAGGGCAAATGTCAGTGAGCATTCCGATTTCAGTTCCAGAGCAATTCGCCCAATGAGTCCTTGATATTTAGTCATTTTCAGCCAATTTTCTGGATTTTTGAAAATTTCACTTTTTTGTGAAAATATCCACTAAATGAGGGAATAATATGTGTGATGGTACCCCAGGAGAGTTCCAAATGTGTGTGGGTAGAATATATATCCCACGGGGGTAAAATTGAAAAAAGTTGAAAAAAAAATTTTGGGGGACTTAATCATTTTTCCAGCGTTTATCAGACTTTCAGATAGGGCAAATGTCAGTGAGCATTCCGATTTCAGTTCCAGAGCGATTCGCCCAATGAGTCCTTGATATTTAGTCGTTTTCAGCCAATATTTTGGATTTTTGAAAATTTCACTTTTTTGTGAAAATATCCACTAAATGAGGGAATAATATGTGTGAGGGTACCCCAGGAGAGTTCCAAATGTGTGTGGATAGAATATATATCCCACGGGGGTAAAATTTAAAAAACTTGAAAAAAAAATTTTTGGGGACTTAGTCATTTTTCCAGCGTTTATCAGACTTTCAGATAGGGCAAATGTCAGTGAGCATTCCGATTTCAGTTCCAGAGCGATTCGCCCAATGAGTCCTTGATATTTAGTCGTTTTCAGCCAATATTTTGGATTTTTGAAAATTTCACTTTTTTGTGAAAATATCCACTAAATGAGGGAATAATATGTGTGAGGGTACCCCAGGAGAGTTCCAAATGTGTGTGGATAGAATATATATCCCACGGGGGTAAAATTTAAAAAAGTTGAAAAAAAAATTTTTGGGGACTTAGTCATTTTTCCAGCGTTTATCAGACTTTCAGATAGGGCAAATGTCAGTGAGCATTCCGATTTCAGTTCCAGAGCGATTCGCCCAATGAGTCCTTGATATTTAGTCGTTTCCAGCCAATATTTTGGATTTTTGAAAATTTCACTTTTTTGTGAAAATATCCACTAAATGAGGGAATAATATTTGTGAGGGTACCCCAGGAGAGTTCCAAATGTGTTTGTGTAGAATATATATCCCACGGGGTAAAATTGAAAAAAGTTGAAAAACATTTTTTTTTGGACTTAGTCACTTTTCCGGCGTTTATCAGACTTTCAGATAGGGCAAATGTCAGTGAGCATTCCGATTTCAGTTCCAGAGCGATTCGCCCAATGAGTCCTTGATATTTAGTCGTTTTCAGCCAATATTTTGGATTTTTGAAAATTTCACTTTTTTGTGAAAATATCCACTAAATGAGGGAATAATATGTGTGAGGGTACCCCAGGAGAGTTCCAAATGTGTGTGGGTAGAATATATATCCCACGGGGCTAAAATTGAAAAAAGTTGAAAAAAAAATTATTTTGGACTTAGTCATTTTTCCGGCGTTTATCAGACTTTCAGATAGGGGAAATGTCAGCGAGCGTTCTGATTTCAGTAACAGAGCGATTCGCCCAATGAGTCCTTGATATTTAGTCATTTTCAGCCAATTTTCTGGATTTTTGAAAATTTCACTTTTTTGTGAAAATATCCACTAAATGAGGGAATAATATGTGTGAGGGTACCCCAGGAGAGTTCCAAATGTGTGTGGGTAGAATATATATCCCACGGGGCTAAAATTGAAAAAAGTTGAAAAAAAAATTATTTTGGACTTAGTCATTTTTCCGGCGTTTATCAGACTTTCAGATAGGGGAAATGTCAGTGAGCGTTCTGATTTCAGTAACAGAGCGATTCGCCCAATGAGTCCTTGATATTTAGTCGTTTTCAGCCAATTTTCTGGATTTTTGAAAATTTCACTTTTTTGTGAAAATATCCACTAAATGAGGGAATAATATGTGTGAGGGTACCCCAGGAGAGTTCCAAATGTGTGTGGGTAGAATATAAATCCCACGGGGCTAAAATTGAAAAAAGTTGAAAAAAATTTTTTTTTGGACTTAGTCATTTTTCCAGCGTTTATCAGACTTTCAGATAGGGCAAATGTCATTGAGCATTCCGATTTCAGTTCCAGAGCAATTCGCCCAATGAGTCCTTGATGTTTAGTCGTTTTCAGCCAATTTTCAGGATTTTTGAAAATTTCACTTTTTTGTGAAAATATCCACTAAATGAGGGAATAATATGTGTGAGGGTACCCCAGGAGAGTTCCAAATGTGTGTGGATAGAATATATATCCCACGGGGGTAAAATTGAAAAAAGTTGAAAAAAAAATTTTGGGGGACTTAGTCATTTTTCCAGCGTTTATCAGACTTTCAGATAGGGCAAATGTCAGTGAGCATTCCGATTTCAGTTCCAGAGCGATTCGCCCAATGAGTCCTTGATATTTAGTCGTTTTCAGCCAATATTTTGGATTTTTGAAAATTTCACTTTTTTGTGAAAATATCCACTAAATGAGGGAATAATATGTGTGAGGGTACCCCAGGAGAGTTCCAAATGTGTGTGTGTAGAACATATATCCCACGGGGGTAAAATTGAAAAAAGTTGAAAAACATTTTTTTTTGGACTTAGTCATTTTTCCGGCGTTTATCAGACTTTCAGATAGGGCAAATGTCAGTGAGCATTCCGATTTCAGTTCCAGAGCGATTCGCCCAATGAGTCCTTGATATTTAGTCGTTTTCAGCCAATTTTCTGGATTTTTGAAAATTTCACTTTTTTGTGAAAATATCCACTAAATGAGGGAATAATATGTGTGAGGGTACCCCAGGAGAGTTCCAAATGTGTGTGGGTAGAATATATATCCCACGGGGGTAAAATTGAAAAAAGTTTAAAAAAAAATTTTTGGGGACTTAGTCATTTTTCCAGCGTTTATCAGACTTTCAGATAGGGCAAATGTCAGTGAGCATTCCGATTTCAGTTCCAGAGCGTTTCGCCCAATGAGTCCTTGATATTTAGTCGTTTTCAGCCAATTTTCTGGATTTTTGAAAATTTCACTTTTTTGTGAAAATATCCACTAAATGAGGGAATAATATGTGTGAGGGTACCCCAGGAGAGTTCCAAATGTGTGTATGTAGAATATATATCCCACGGGGGTAAATTGAAAAAAGTTGAAAAACATTTTTTTTTGGACTTAGTCATTTTTCCGGCGTTTATCAGACTTTCAGAGAGGGCAAATGTCAGTGAGCATTCCGATTTCAGTTCCAGAGCGATTCGCCCAATGAGTCCTTAATATTTAGTCGTTTTCAGCCAATTTTCTGGATTTTTGAAAATTTCACTTTTTTGTGAAAATATCCACTAAATGAGGGAATAATATGTGTGAGGGTACCCCAGGAGAGTTCCAAATGTGTGTGTGCAGAATATATATCCCACGGGGGTAAAATTGAAAAAAGTTGAAAAACATTTTTTTTTGGACTTAGTCATTTTTACGGCGTTTTTCAGACTTTCAGATAGGGGAAATGTCAGTGAGCATTCTGATTTCAGTTACAGAGGGATTCGCCCAATGAGTCCTTGATATTTAGTCGTTTTCAGCCAATTTTCTGGATTTTTGAAAATTACACTTTTTTGTGAATATATCCACTAAATGAGGGAATAATATGTGTGAGGTTACCCCAGGAGAGATCCAAATCTGTGTAGGTAGAATATATATTACACGGGGGTAAAATTGAAAAAAGTTGAAAAACATTTTTTTTTGGACTTAGTCATTTTTCCGGCGTTTATCAGACTTTCAGATAGGGCAAATGTCAGTGAGCATTCCGATTTCAGTTCCAGAGCAATTCGCCCAATGAGTCCTTGATATTTAGTCGTTTTCAGCCAATTTTCTGGATTTTTGAAAATTTCACTTTTTTATGAAAATATCCATTAAATGAGGGAATAATATGTTTGAGGGTACCCCAGGAGAGTTCCAAATGTGTGTGGGTAGAATATATAGCCCACGGGGGTAAAATTGAAAAAAGTTGAAAAAAATTTTTTTTTGGACTTAGTCATTTTTCCGGCGTTTATCAGACTTTCAGAGAGGGCAAATGTCAGTGAGCATTCCGATTTCAGTTCCAGAGCGATTCGCCCAATGAGTCCTTGATATTTAGTCGTTTTCAGCCAATTTTCTGGATTTTTGAAAATTTCACTTTTTTATGAAAATATCCATTAAATGAGGGAATAATATGTTTGAGGGTACCCCAGGAGAGTTCCAAATGTGTGTGGGTAGAATATATATCCCACGGGGGTAAAATTGAAAAAAGTTGAAAAAAAATTTATTTTGGACTTAGTCATTTTTCCGGCGTTTATCAGACTTTCAGATAGGGGAAATGTCAGTGAGCGTTCTGATTTCAGTTAGAGAGCGATTCGCCCAATGAGTCCTTGATATTTAGTCGTTTTCAGCCAATTTTCTGGATTTTTGAAAATTTCACTTTTTTGTGAAAATATCCACTAAATGAGGGAATAATATGTGTGAGGGTACCCCAGGAGAGTTCCAAATGTGTGTGGGTAGAATATATATCCCACGGGGGTAAAATTGAAAAAAGTTGAAAAACATTTTTTTTTGGACTTAGTCATTTTTACGGCGTTTATCAGACTTTCAGATAGGGGAAATGTCAGTGAGCGTTCTGATTTCAGTTACAGAGGGATTCGCCCAATGAGTCCTTGATATTTAGTCGTTTTCAGCCAATTTTCTGGATTTTTGAAAATTACACTTTTTTGTGAATATATCCACTAAATGAGGGAATAATATGTGTGAGGTTACCCCAGGAGAGATCCAAATCTGTGTAGGTAGAATATATATTCCACGGGGGTAAAATTGAAAAAAGTTGAAAAACATTTTTTTTTGGACTTAGTCATTTTTCCGGCGTTTATCAGACTTTCAGATAGGGCACATGTCAGTGAGCATTCCGATTTCAGTTCCAAAGCAATTCGCCCAATGAGTCCTTGATATTTAGTCGTTTTCAGCCAATTTTCTGGATTTTTGAAAATTTCACTTTTTTATGAAAATATCCATTAAATGAGGGAATAATATGTTTGAGGGTACCCCAGGAGAGTTCCAAATGTGTGTGGGTAGAATATATAGCCCACGGGGGTAAAATTGAAAAAAGTTGAAGAAAAATTTTTTTTGGACTTAGTCATTTTTCCGGCGTTTATCAGACTTTCAGATAGGGCAAATGTCAGTGAGCATTCCGATTTCAGTTCCAGAGCGATTCGCCCAATGAGTCCTTGATATTTAGTCGTTTTCAGCCAATTTTCTGGATTTTTGAAAATTTCACTTTTTTGTGAAAATATCCACTAAATGAGGGAATAATATGTGTGAGGGTACCCCAGGAGAGTTCCAAATGTGTGTGTGTAGAATATATATCCCACGGGGGTAAATTGAAAAAAGTTGAAAAACATTTTTTTTTGGACTTAGTCATTTTTCCGGCGTTTATCAGACTTTCAGATAGGGGAAATGTCAGTGAGCGTTCTGATTTCAGTTCCAGAGCGATTCGCCCAATGAGTCCTTGATATTTAGTCGTTTTCAGCCAATTTTCTGGATTTTTGAAAATTTCACTTTTTTGTGAAAATATCCACTAAATGAGGGAATAATATGTGTGAGGGTACCCCAGGAGAGTTCCAAATGTGTGTGTGTAGAAAATATATCCCACGGGGGTAAATTGAAAAAAGTTGAAAAACATTTTTTTTTGGACTTAGTCATTTTTCCGGCGTTTATCAGACTTTCAGAGAGGGCAAATGTCAGTGAGCATTCCGATTTCAGTTCCAGAGCGATTCGCCCAATGAGTCCTTAATATTTAGTCGTTTTCAGCCAATTTTCAGGATTTTTGAAAATTTCACTTTTTTGTGAAAATATCCACTAAATGAGGGAATAATATGTGTGAGGGTACCCCAGGAGAGTTCCAAATGTGTGTGTAGAATATATATCCCACGGGGGTAAAATTGAAAAAAGTTGAAAAACATTTTTTTTTGGACTTAGTCATTTTTACGGCGTTTATCAGACTTTCAGATAGGGGAAATGTCAGTGAGCGTTCTGATTTCAGTTACAGAGGGATTCGCCCAATGAGTCCTTGATATTTAGTCGTTTTCAGCCAATTTTCTGGATTTTTGAAAATTACACTTTTTTGTGTATATATCCACTAAATGAGGGAATAATATGTGTGAGGGTACCCCAGGAGAGTTCCAAATGTGTGTGTGTAGAATATATATCCCACGGGGGTAAATTGAAAAAAGTTGAAAAACATTTTTTTTTGGACTTAGTCATTTTTCCGGCGTTTATCAGACTTTCAGAGAGGGCAAATGTCAGTGAGCATTCCGATTTCAGTTCCAGAGCGATTCGCCCAATGAGTCCTTAATATTTAGTCGTTTTCAGCCAATTTTCTGGATTTTTGAAAATTTCACTTTTTTGTGAAAATATCCACTAAATGAGGGAATAATATGTGTGAGGGTACCCCAGGAGAGTTCCAAATGTGTGTGTGTAGAATATATATCCCACGGGGGTAAAATTGAAAAAAGTTGAAAAACATTTTTTTTTGGACTTAGTCATTTTTACGGCGTTTATCAGACTTTCAGATAATGGAAATGTCAGTGAGCGTTCTGATTTCAGTTACAGAGGGATTCGCCCAATGAGTCCTTGATATTTAGTCGTTTTCAGCCAATTTTCTGGATTTTTGAAAATTACACTTTTTTGTGTATATATCCACTAAATGAGGGAATAATATGTGTGAGGTTACCCCAGGAGAGATCCAAATCTGTGTAGGTAGAATATATATCCCACGGGGGTAAAATTGAAAAAAGTTGAAAAACATTTTTTTTTGGACTTAGTCATTTTTCCGGCGTTTATCAGACTTTCAGATAGGGCAAATGTCAGTGAGCATTCCTATTTCAGTTCCAGAGCAATTCGTCCAATGAGTCCTTGATATTTAGTCGTTTTCAGCCAATTTTCTGGATTTTTGAAAATTTCACTTTTTTATGAAAATATCCATTAAATGAGGGAATAATATGTTTGAGGGTACCCCAGGAGAGTTCCAAATGTGTGTGGGTAGAATATATATCCCACGGGGGTAAATTGAAAAAAGTTGAAAAACATTTTTTTTTGGACTTAGTCATTTTTCCGGCGTTTATCAGACTTTCAGATAGGGGAAATGTCAGTGAGCGTTCTGATTTCAGTTCCAGAGCGATTCGCCCAATGAGTCCTTGATATTTAGTCGTTTTCAGCCAATTTTCTGGATTTTTGAAAATTTCACTTTTTTGTGAAAATATCCACTAAATGAGGGAATAATATGTGTGAGGGTACCCCAGGAGAGTTCCAAATGTGTGTGTGTAGAAAATATATCCCACTTGGGTAAATTGAAAAAAGTTGAAAAACATTTTTTTTTGGACTTAGTCATTTTTCCGGCGTTTATCAGACTTTCAGAGAGGGCAAATGTCAGTGAGCATTCCGATTTCAGTTCCAGAGCGATTCGCCCAATGAGTCCTTAATATTTAGTCGTTTTCAGCCAATTTTCTGGATTTTTGAAAATTTCACTTTTTTGTGAAAATATCCACTAAATGAGGGAATAATATGTGTGAGGGTACCCCAGGAGAGTTCCAAATGTGTGTGTGTAGAATATATATCCCACGGGGGTAAAATTGAAAAAAGTTGAAAAACATTTTTTTTTGGACTTAGTCATTTTTACGGCGTTTATCAGACTTTCAGATAATGGAAATGTCAGTGAGCGTTCTGATTTCAGTTACAGAGGGATTCGCCCAATGAGTCCTTGATATTTAGTCGTTTTCAGCCAATTTTCTGGATTTTTGAAAATTACACTTTTTTGTGTATATATCCACTAAATGAGGGAATAATATGTGTGAGGTTACCCCAGGAGAGATCCAAATCTGTGTAGGTAGAATATATATCCCACGGGGGTAAAATTGAAAAAAGTTGAAAAACATTTTTTTTTGGACTTAGTCATTTTTCCGGCGTTTATCAGACTTTCAGATAGGGCAAATGTCAGTGAGCATTCCTATTTCAGTTCCAGAGCAATTCGTCCAATGAGTCCTTGATATTTAGTCGTTTTCAGCCAATTTTCTGGATTTTTGAAAATTTCACTTTTTTGTGAAAATATCCACTAAATGAGGGAATAATATGTGTGAGGGTACACCAGGAGAGTTCCAAATGTGTGTGGGTAGAATATATATCCCACGGGGCTAAAATTGAAAAAAGTTTAAAAAAAAATTTTTGGGGACTTAGTCATTTTTCCAGCGTTTATCAGACTTTCAGATAAGGCAAATGTCAGTGAGCATTCCGATTTCAGTTCCAGAGCGATTCGCCCAATGAGTCCTTGATATTTAGTCGTTTTCAGCCAATTTTCTGGATTTTTGAAAATTTCACTTTTTTGTGAAAATATCCACTAAATGAGGGAATAATATGTGTGAGGGTACCCCAGGAGAGTTCCAAATGTGTGTGTGTAGAATATATATCCCACGGGGGTAAATTGAAAAAAGTTGAAAAACATTTTTTTTTGGACTTAGTCATTTTTCCGGCGTTTATCAGACTTTCAGATAGGGGAAATGTCAGTGAGCGTTCTGATTTCAGTTACAGAGCGATTCGCCCAATGAGTCCTTAATATTTAGTCGTTTTCAGCCAATTTTCTGGATTTTTGAAAATTTCATTTTTTGTGAAAATATCCACTAAATGAGGGAATAATATGTGTGAGGGTACCCCAGGAGAGTTCCAAATGTGTGTGGGTAGAATATATATCCCACGGGGGTAAAATTGAAAAAAGTTGAAAAACATTTTTTTTTGGACTTAGTCATTTTTACGGCGTTTATCAGACTTTCAGATAGGGGAAATGTCAGTGAGCATTCCGATTTCAGTTCCAGAGCAATTCGCCCAATGAGTCCTTGATATTTAGTCGTTTTCAGCCAATTTTCTGGATTTTTGAAAATTTCACTTTTTTATGAAAATATCCATTAAATGAGGGAATAATATGTTTGAGGGTACCCCAGGAGAGTTCCAAATGTGTGTGGGTAGAATATATAGCCCACGGGGGTAAAATTGAAAAAAGTTGAAAAAAATTTTTTTTTGGACTTAGTCATTTTTCCGACGTTTATCACACTTTCAGATAGGGCAAATGTCAGTGAGCATTCCGATTTCAGTTCCACAGCGATTCGCCCAATGAGTCCTTGATATTTAGTCGTTTTCAGCCAATTTTCTGGATTTTTGAAAATTTCACTTTTTTGTGAAAATATCCACTAAATGAGGGAATAATATGTGTGAGGGTACCCCAGGAGAGTTCCAATTGTGTGTGTGTAGAAAATATATCCCACGGGGGTAAATTGAAAAAAGTTGAAAAACATTTTTTTTTGGACTTAGTCATTTTTCCGGCGTTTATCAGACTTTCAGAGAGGGCAAATGTCAGTGAGCATTCCGATTTCAGTTCCAGAGCGATTCGCCCAATGAGTCCTTAATATTTAGTCGTTTTCAGCCAATTTTCTGGATTTTTGAAAATTTCACTTTTTTGTGAAAATATCCACTAAATGAGGGAATAATATGTGTGAGGGTACCCCAGGAGAGTTCCAAATGTGTGTGTAGAATATATATCCCACGGGGGTAAAATTGAAAAAAGTTGAAAAACATTTTTTTTTGGACTTAGTCATTTTTACGGCGTTTATCAGACTTTCAGATAGGGGAAATGTCAGTGAGCGTTCTGATTTCAGTTACAGAGGGATTCGCCCAATGAGTCCTTGATATTTAGTCGTTTTCAGCCAATTTTCTGGATTTTTGAAAATTACACTTTTTTGTGTATATATCCACTAAATGAGGGAATAATATGTGTGAGGGTACCCCAGGAGAGTTCCAAATGTGTGTGTGTAGAATATATATCCCACGGGGGTAAATTGAAAAAAGTTGAAAAACATTTTTTTTTGGACTTAGTCATTTTTCCGGCGTTTATCAGACTTTCAGAGAGGGCAAATGTCAGTGAGCATTCCGATTTCAGTTCCAGAGCGATTCGCCCATTGAGTCCTTAATATTTAGTCGTTTTCAGCCAATTTTCTGGATTTTTGAAAATTTCACTTTTTTGTGAAAATATCCACTAAATGAGGGAATAATATGTGTGAGGGTACCCCAGGCGAGTTCCAAATGTGTGTGTGTAGAATATATATCCCACGGGGGTAAAATTGAAAAAAGTTGAAAAACATTTTTTTTTGGACTTAGTCATTTTTACGGCGTTTATCAGACTTTCAGATAATGGAAATGTCAGTGAGCGTTCTGATTTCAGTTACAGAGGGATTCGCCCAATGAGTCCTTGATATTTAGTCGTTTTCAGCCAATTTTCTGGATTTTTGAAAATTACACTTTTTTGTGTATATATCCACTAAATGAGGGAATAATATGTGTGAGGTTACCCCAGGAGAGATCCAAATCTGTGTAGGTAGAATATATATCCCACGGGGGTAAAATTGAAAAAAGTTGAAAAACATTTTTTTTTGGACTTAGTCATTTTTCCGGCGTTTATCAGACTTTCAGATAGGGCAAATGTCAGTGAGCATTCCTATTTCAGTTCCAGAGCAATTCGTCCAATGAGTCCTTGATATTTAGTCGCTTTCAGCCAATTTTCTGGATTTTTGAAAATTTCACTTTTTTATGAAAATATCCATTAAATGAGGGAATAATATGTTTGAGGGTACCCCAGGAGAGTTCCAAATGTGTGTGGGTAGAATATATATCCCACGGGGGTAAAATTGAAAAAAGTTGAAAAAAAATTTATTTTGGACTTAGTCATTTTTCCGGCGTTTATCAGACTTTCAGATAGGGGAAATGTCAGTGAGCGTTCTGATTTCAGTTACAGAGCGATTCGCCCAATGAGTCCTTGATATTTAGTCGTTTTCAGCCAATTTTCTGGATTTTTGAAAATTTCATTTTTTGTGAAAATATCCACTAAATGAGGGAATAATATGTGTGAGGGTACCCCAGGAGAGTTCCAAATGTGTGTGGGTAGAATATATATCCCACGGGGCTAAAATTGAAAAAAGTTGAAAAAAATTTTTTTTTGGACTTAGTCATTTTTCCGGCGTTTATCAGACTTTCAGATAGGGCAAATGTCAGTGAGCATTCCGATTTCAGTTCCAGAGCGATTCGCCCAATGAGTCCTTGATATTTAGTCGTTTTCAGCCAATTTTCTGGATTTTTGAAAATTTCACTTTTTTGTGAAAATATTCACTAAATGAGGGAATAATATGTGTGAGGGTACCCCAGGAGAGTTCCAAATGTGTGTGGGTAGAATTTATATCCCACGGGGGTAAAATTGAAAAAAGTTGAAAAACATTTTTTTTTGGACTTAGTCATTTTTCCGGCGTTTATCAGACTTTCAGATAGGGCAAATGTCAGTGAGCATTCCGATTTCAGTTCCAGAGCGATTCGCCCAATGAGTCCTTGATATTTAGTCGTTTTCAGCCAATTTTCTGGATTTTTGAAAATTTCACTTTTTTGTGAAAATATCCACTAAATGAGGGAATAATATGTGTGAGGGTACCCCAGGAGAGTTCCAAATGTGTGTGTGTAGAATATATATCCCACGGGGGCAAAATTGAAAAAAGTTGAAAAACATATTTTTTTGGACTTAGTCATTTTTCCGCTGTTTATCAGACTTTCAGATAGGGCAAATGTCAGTGAGCATTCCGATTTCAGTTCCAGAGCGATTCGCCCAATGAGTCCTTGATATTTAGTCATTTTCAGCCAATTTTCTGGATTTTTGAAAATTTCACTTTTTTGTGAAAATATCCACTAAATGAGGGAATAATATGTGTGAGGGTACCCCAGGAGAGTTCCAAATGTGTGTGGGTAGAATATATATCCCACGGGGCTAAAATTGAAAAAAGTTTAAAAAAAAATTTTTGGGGACTTAGTCATTTTTCCAGCGTTTATCAGACTTTCAGATAGGGCAAATGTCAGTGAGCATTCCGATTTCAGTTCCAGAGCGTTTCGCCCAATGAGTCCTTGATATTTAGTCGTTTTCAGCCAATTTTCTGGATTTTTGAAAATTTCACTTTTTTGTGAAAATATCCACTAAATGAGGGAATAATATGTGTGAGGGTACCCCAGGAGAGTTCCAAATGTGTGTATGTAGAATATATATCCCACGGGGGTAAATTGAAAAAAGTTGAAAAAGATTTTTTTTTGGACTTGGTCATTTTTCCGGCGTTTATCAGACTTTCAGAGAGGGCAAATGTCAGTGAGCATTCCGATTTCAGTTCCAGAGCGATTCGCCCAATGAGTCCTTAATATTTAGTCGTTTTCAGCCAATTTTCTGGATTTTTAAAAATTTCACTTTTTTGTGAAAATATCCACTAAATGAGGGAATAATATGTGTGAGGGTACCCCAGGAGAGTTCCAAATGTGTGTGTAGAATATATATCCCACGGGGGTAAAATTGAAAAAAGTTGAAAAACATTTTTTTTTGGACTTAGTCATTTTTACGGCGTTTATCAGACTTTCAGATAGGGGAAATGTCAGTGAGCGTTCTGATTTCAGTTACAGAGGGATTCGCCCAATGAGTCCTTGATATTTAGTCGTTTTCAGCCAATTTTCTGGATTTTTGAAAATTACACTTTTTTGTGTATATATCCACTAAATGAGGGAATAATATGTGTGAGGGTACCCCAGGAGAGTTCCAAATGTGTGTGTGTAGAATATATATCCCACGGGGGTAAATTGAAAAAAGTTGAAAAACATTTTTTTTTGGACTTAGTCATTTTTCCGGCGTTTATCAGACTTTCAGAGAGGGCAAATGTCAGTGAGCATTCCGATTTCAGTTCCAGAGCGATTCGCCCAATGAGTCCTTAATATTTAGTCGTTTTCAGCCAATTTTCTGGATTTTTGAAAATTTCACTTTTTTGTGAAAATATCCACTAAATGAGGGAATAATATGTGTGAGGGTACCCCAGGCGAGTTCCAAATGTGTGTGTGTAGAATATATATCCCACGGGGGTAAAATTGAAAAAAGTTGAAAAACATTTTTTTTTGGACTTAGTCATTTTTACGGCGTTTATCAGACTTTCAGATAATGGAAATGTCAGTGAGCGTTCTGATTTCAGTTACAGAGGGATTCGCCCAATGAGTCCTTGATATTTAGTCGTTTTCAGCCAATTTTCTGGATTTTTGAAAATTACACTTTTTTGTGTATATATCCACTAAATGAGGGAATAATATGTGTGAGGTTACACCAGGAGAGATCCAAATCTGTGTAGGTAGAATATATATCCCACGGGGGTAAAATTGAAAAAAGTTGAAAAACATTTTTTTTTGGACTTAGTCATTTTTCCGGCGTTTATCAGACTTTCAGATAGGGCAAATGTCAGTGAGCATTCCTATTTCAGTTCCAGAGCAATTCGTCCAATGAGTCCTTGATATTTAGTCGTTTTCAGCCAATTTTCTGGATTTTTGAAAATTTCACTTTTTTATGAAAATATCCATTAAATGAGGGAATAATATGTTTGAGGGTACCCCAGGAGAGTTCCAAATGTGTGTGGGTAGAATATATATCCCACGGGGGTAAAATTGAAAAAAGTTGAAAAAAAATTTATTTTGAACTTAGTCATTTTTCCGGCGTTTATCAGACTTTCAGATAGGGGAAATGTCAGTGAGCGTTCTGATTTCAGTTACAGAGCGATTCGCCCAATGAGTCCTTGATATTTAGTCGTTTTCAGCCAATTTTCTGGATTTTTGAAAATTTCATTTTTTGTGAAAATATCCACTAAATGAGGGAATAATATGTGTGAGGGTACCCCAGGAGAGTTCCAAATGTGTGTGGGTAGAATATATATCCCACGGGGCTAAAATTGAAAAAAGTTGAAAAAAATTTTTTTTTGGACTTAGTCATTTTTCCGGCGTTTATCAGACTTTCAGATAGGGCAAATGTCAGTGAGCATTCCGATTTCAGTTCCAGAGCGATTCGCCCAATGAGTCCTTGATATTTAGTCGTTTTCAGCCAATTTTCTGGATTTTTGAAAATTTCACTTTTTTGTGAAAATATTCACTAAATGAGGGAATAATATGTGTGAGGGTACCCCAGGAGAGTTCCAAATGTGTGTGGGTAGAATATATATCCCACGGGGGTAAAATTTAAAAAAGTTGAAAAACATTTTTTTTTGGACTTAGTCATTTTTCCGGCGTTTATCAGACTTTCAGATAGGGCAAATGTCAGTGAGCATTCCGATTTCAGTTCCAGAGCGATTCGCCCAATGAGTCCTTGATATTTAGTCGTTTTCAGCCAATTTTCTGGATTTTTGAAAATTTCACTTTTTTGTGAAAATATCCACTAAATGAGGGAATAATATGTGTGAGGGTACCCCAGGAGAGTTCCAAATGTGTGTGTGTAGAATATATATCCCACGGGGGCAAAATTGAAAAAAGTTGAAAAACATATTTTTTTGGACTTAGTCATTTTTCCGCTGTTTATCAGACTTTCAGATAGGGCAAATGTCAGTGAGCATTCCGATTTCAGTTCCAGAGCGATTCGCCCAATGAGTCCTTGATATTTAGTCATTTTCAGCCAATTTTCTGGATTTTTGAAAATTTCACTTTTTTGTGAAAATATCCACTAAATGAGGGAATAATATGTGTGAGGGTACCCCAGGAGAGTTCCAAATGTGTGTGGGTAGAATATATATCCCACGGGGCTAAAATTGAAAAAAGTTTAAAAAAAAATTTTTGGGGACTTAGTCATTTTTCCAGCGTTTATCAGACTTTCAGATAGGGCAAATGTCAGTGAGCATTCCGATTTCAGTTCCAGAGCGTTTCGCCCAATGAGTCCTTGATATTTAGTCGTTTTCAGCCAATTTTCTGGATTTTTGAAAATTTCACTTTTTTGTGAAAATATCCACTAAATGAGGGAATAATATGTGTGAGGGTACCCCAGGAGAGTTCCAAATGTGTGTATGTAGAATATATATCCCACGGGGGTAAATTGAAAAAAGTTGAAAAAGATTTTTTTTTGGACTTGGTCATTTTTCCGGCGTTTATCAGACTTTCAGAGAGGGCAAATGTCAGTGAGCATTCCGATTTCAGTTCCAGAGCGATTCGCCCAATGAGTCCTTAATATTTAGTCGTTTTCAGCCAATTTTCTGGATTTTTAAAAATTTCACTTTTTTGTGAAAATATCCACTAAATGAGGGAATAATATGTGTGAGGGTACCCCAGGAGAGTTCCAAATGTGTGTGTGCAGAATATATATCCCACGGGGGTAAAATTGAAAAAAGTTGAAAAACATTTTTTTTTGGACTTAGTCATTTTTACGGCGTTTATCAGACTTTCAGATAGGGGAAATGTCAGTGAGCGTTCTGATTTCAGTTACAGAGGGATTCGCCCAATGAGTCCTTGATATTTAGTCGTTTTCAGCCAATTTTCTGGATTTTTGAAAATTACACTTTTTTGTGAATATATCCACTAAATGAGGGAATAATATGTGTGAGGTTACCCCAGGAGAGATCCAAATCTGTGTAGGTAGAATATATATTCCACGGGGGTAAAATTGAAAAAAGTTGAAAAACATTTTTTTTTGGACTTAGTCATTTTTCCGGCGTTTATCAGACTTTCAGAGAGGGCAAATGTCAGTGAGCATTCCGATTTCAGTTCCAGAGCGATTCGCCCAATGAGTCCTTAATATTTAGTCGTTTTCAGCCAATTTTCTGGATTTTTGAAAATTTCACTTTTTTGTGAAAATATCCACTAAATGAGGGAATAATATGTGTGAGGGTACCCCAGGAGAGTTCCAAATGTGTGTGGGTAGAATATATATCCCACGGGGCTAAAATTGAAAAAAGTTGAAAAAAATTTTTTTTTGGACTTAGTCATTTTTCCAGCGTTTATCAGACTTTCAGAAAGGGGAAATGTCAGTGAGAGTTCTGATTTCAGTTACAGAGCGATTCGCCCAATGAGTCCTTGATATTTAGTCGTTTTCAGCCAATTTTCTGGATTTTTGAAAATTTCACTTTTTTGTGAAAATATCCACTAAATGAGGGAATAATATGTGTGAGGGTACCCCAGGAGAGTTCCAAATGTGTGTATGTAGAATATATATCCCACGGGGGTAAATTGAAAAAAGTTGAAAAAGATTTTTTTTTGGACTTGGTCATTTTTCCGGCGTTTATCAGACTTTCAGAGAGGGCAAATGTCAGTGAGCATTCCGATTTCAGTTCCAGAGCGATTCGCCCAATGAGTCCTTAATATTTAGTCGTTTTCAGCCAATTTTCTGGATTTTTAAAAATTTCACTTTTTTGTGAAAATATCCACTAAATGAGGGAATAATATGTGTGAGGGTACCCCAGGAGAGTTCCAAATGTGTGTGTGTAGAATATATATCCCACGGGGGTAAAATTGAAAAAAGTTGAAAAACATTTTTTTTTGGACTCAGTCATTTTTCCGGCGTTTATCAGACTTTCAGATAGGGCAAATGTCAGTGAGCATTCCGATTTCAGTTCCAGAGCGATTCGCCCAATGAGTCCTTGATATTTAGTCGTTTTCAGCCAATTTTCTGGATTTTTGAAAATTTCACTTTTTTGTGAAAATATCCACTAAATGAGGGAATAATATGTGTGAGGGTACCCCAGGAGAGTTCCAAATGTGTGTGGGTAGAATATATATCCCACGGGGGTAAAATTGAAAAAAGTTGAAAAACATTTTTTTTTGGACTTAGTCATTTTTCCGGCGTTTATCAGACTTTCAGATAGGGCAAATGTCAGTGAGCATTCCGATTTCAGTTCCAGAGCGATTCGCCCAATGAGTCCTTGATATTTAGTCGTTTTCAGCCAATATTTTGGATTTTTGAAAATTTCACTTTTTTGTGAAAATATCCACTAAATGAGGGAATAATATGTGTGAGGGTACCCCAGGAGAGTTCCAAATGTGTGTGTGTAGAATATATATCCCACGGGGGTAAAATTGAAAAAAGTTGAAAAACATTTTTTTTTGGACTTAGTCATTTTTCCGGCGTTTATCAGACTTTCAGATAGGGCAAATGTCAGTGAGCATTCCGATTTCAGTTCCAGAGCGTTTCGCCCAATGAGTCCTTGATATTTAGTCGTTTTCAGCCAATTTTCTGGATTTTTGAAAATTTCACTTTTTTGTGAAAATATCCACTAAATGAGGGAATAATATGTCTGATGGTACCCCAGGAGAGTTCCAAATGTGTGTATGTAGAATATATATCCCACGGGGGTAAATTGAAAAAAGTTGAAAAACATTTTTTTTTGGACTTGGTCATTTTTCCGGCGTTTATCAGACTTTCAGAGAGGGCAAATGTCAGTGAGCATTCCGATTTCAGTTCCAGAGCGATTCGCCCAATGAGTCCTTAATATTTAGTCGTTTTCAGCCAATTTTCTGGATTTTTAAAAATTTCACTTTTTTGTGAAAATATCCACTAAATGAGGGAATAATATGTGTGAGGGTACCCCAGGAGAGTTCCAAATGTGTGGGTGCAGAATATATATCCCACGGGGGTAAAATTGAAAAAAGTTGAAAAACATTTTTTTTTGGACTTAGTCATTTTTACGGCGTTTATCAGACTTTCAGATAGGGGAAATGTCAGTGAGCGTTCTGATTTCAGTTACAGAGGGATTCGCCCAATGAGTCCTTGATATTTAGTCGTTTTCAGCCAATTTTCTGGATTTTTGAAAATTACACTTTTTTGTGAATATATCCACTAAATGAGGGAATAATATGTGTGAGGTTACCCCAGGAGAGATCCACATCTGTGTAGGTAGAATATATATTCCACGGGGGTAAAATTGAAAAAAGTTGAAAAACATTTTTTTTTGGACTTAGTCATTTTTCCGGCGTTTATCAGACTTTCAGATAGGGCAAATGTCAGTGAGCATTCCGATTTCAGTTCCAGAGCGATTCGCCCAATGAGTCCTTGATATTTAGTCGTTTTCAGCCAATTTTCTGGATTTTTGAAAATTTCACTTTTTTGTGAAAATATCCACTAAATGAGGGAATAATATGTGTGAGGGTACCCCAGGAGAGTTCCAAATGTGTGTGTGTAGAATATATATCCCACGGGGGTAAATTGAAAAAAGTTGAAAAACATTTTTTTTTGGACTTAGTCATTTTTCCGGCGTTTATCAGACTTTCAGAGAGGGCAAATGTCAGTGAGCATTCCGATTTCAGTTCCAGAGCGATTCGCCCAATGAGTCCTTAATATTTAGTCGTTTTCAGCCAATTTTCTGGATTTTTGAAAATTTCACTTTTTTGTGAAAATATCCACTAAATGAGGGAATAATATGTGTGAGGGTACCCCAGGAGAGTTCCAAATGTGTCTGGGTAGAATATATATCCCACGGGGCTAAAATTGAAAAAAGTTGAAAAAAAATTTTTTTTGGACTTAGTCATTTTTCCAGCGTTTATCAGACTTTCAGAAAGGGGAAATGTCAGTGAGAGTTCTGATTTCAGTTACAGAGCGATTCGCCCAATGAGTCCTTGATATTTAGTCGTTTTCAGCCAATTTTCTGGATTTTTGAAAATTTCACTTTTTTGTGAAAATATCCACTAACTGAGGGAATAATATGTGTGAGGGTACCCCAGGAGAGTTCCAAATGTGTGTGTGTAGAATATATATCCCACGGGGGTAAAATTGAAAAAAGTTTAAAAACATTTTTTTTTGGACTTAGTCATTTTTCCGGCGTTTATCAGACTTTCAGATAGGGCAAATGTCAGTGAGCATTCCGATTTCAGTTCCAGAGCGATTCGCCCAATGAGTCCTTGATATTTAGTCGTTTTCAGCCAATTTTCTGGATTTTTGAAAATTTCACTTTTTTGTGAAAATATCCACTAAATGAGGGAATAATATGTGTGAGGGTACCCTAGGAGAGTTCCAAATGTGTGTGGGTAGAATATATATCCCACGGGGGTAAAATTGAAAAAAGTTGAAAAAAAAATTTTGGGGGACTTAGTCATTTTTCCAGCGTTTATCAGACTTTCAGATAGGGCAAATGTCAGTGAGCATTCCGATTTCAGTTCCAGAGCGATTCGCCCAATGAGTCCTTGATATTTAGTCGTTTTCAGCCAATATTTTGGATTTTTGAAAATTTCACTTTTTTGTGAAAATATCCACTAAATGAGGGAATAATATGTGTGAGGGTACCCCAGGAGAGTTCCAAATGTGTGTGTGTAGAATATATATCCCACGGGGGTAAAATTGAAAAAAGTTGAAAAACATTTTTTTTTGGACTTAGTCATTTTTCCGGCGTTTATCAGACTTTCAGATAGGGCAAATGTCAGTGAGCATTCCGATTTCAGTTCCAGAGCGATTCGCCCAATGAGTCCTTGATATTTAGTCGTTTTCAGCCAATTTTCTGGATTTTTGAAAATTTCACTTTTTTGTGAAAATATCCACTAAATGAGGGAATAATATGTGTGAGGGTACCCCAGGAGAGTTCCAAATGTGTGTGTGTAGAATATTTATCTCACGGGGGTAAAATTGAAAAAAGTTGAAAAACATTTTTTTTTGGACTTAGTCATTTTTCCGCTGTTTATCAGACTTTCAGATAGGGCAAATGTCAGTGAGCATTCCGATTTCAGTTCCAGAGCGATTCGCCCAATGAGTCCTTGATATTTAGTCATTTTCAGCCAATTTTCTGGATTTTTGAAAATTTCACTTTTTTGTGAAAATATCCACTAAATGAGGGAATAATATGTGTGAGGGTACCCCAGGAGAGTTCCAAATGTGTGTGGGTAGAATATATATCCCACGGGGCTAAAATTGAAAAAAGTTGAAAAAAAAATTTTTTTGGACTTAGTCATTTTTCCGGCGTTTATCAGACTTTCAGATAGGGCAAATGTCAGTGAGCATTCCGATTTCAGTTCCAGAGCGATTCGCCCAATGAGTCCTTGATATTTAGTCGTTTTCAGCCAATATTTTGGATTTTTGAAAATTTCACTTTTTTGTGAAAATATCCACTAAATGAGGGTGAGGGAATAATATGTGTGAGGGTACCCCAGGAGAGTTCCAAATGTGTGTGTGTAGAATATATATCCCACGGGGGTAAAATTGAAAAAAGTTGAAAAACATTTTTTTTTGGACTTAGTCATTTTTCCGGCGTTTATCAGACTTTCAGATAGGGCAAATGTCAGTGAGCATTCCGATTTCAGTTCCAGAGCGATTCGCCCAATGAGTCCTTGATATTTAGTCGTTTTCAGCCAATTTTCTGGATTTTTGAAAATTTCACTTTTTTGTGAAAATATCCACTAAATGAGGGAATAATATGTGTGAGGGTACCCCAGGAGAGTTCCAAATGTGTGTGGGTAGAATATATATCCCACGGGGGTAAAATTGAAAAAAGTTGAAAAAAAAATTTTGGGGGACTTAGTCATTTTTCCAGCGTTTATCAGACTTTCAGATAGGGCAAATGTCAGTGAGCATTCCGATTTCAGTTCCAGAGCGATTCGCCCAATGAGTCCTTGATATTTAGTCGTTTTCAGCCAATATTTTGGATTTTTGAAAATTTCACTTTTTTGTGAAAATATCCACTAAATGAGGGAATAATATGTGTGAGGGTACCCCAGGAGAGTTCCAAATGTGTGTGTGTAGAATATATATCCCACGGGGGTAAAATTGAAAAAAGTTGAAAAACATTTTTTTTTGGACTTAGTCATTTTTCCGGCGTTTATCAGACTTTCAGATAGGGCAAATGTCAGTGAGCATTCCGATTTCAGTTCCAGAGCGATTCGCCCAATGAGTCCTTGATATTTAGTCGTTTTCAGCCAATTTTCTGGATTTTTGAAAATTTCACTTTTTTGTGAAAATATCCACTAAATGAGGGAATAATATGTGTGAGGGTACCCCAGGAGAGTTCCAAATGTGTGTGTGTAGAATATTTATCTCACGGGGGTAAAATTGAAAAAAGTTGAAAAACATTTTTTTTTGGACTTAGTCATTTTTCCGCTGTTTATCAGACTTTCAGATAGGGCAAATGTCAGTGAGCATTCCGATTTCAGTTCCAGAGCGATTCGCCCAATGAGTCCTTGATATTTAGTCATTTTCAGCCAATTTTCTGGATTTTTGAAAATTTCACTTTTTTATGAAAATATCCACTAAATGAGGGAATAATATGTGTGAGGGTACCCCAGGAGAGTTCCAAATGTGTGTGGGTAGAATATATATCCCACGGGGCTAAAATTGAAAAAAGTTGAAAAAAAAATTTTTTTGGACTTAGTCATTTTTCCGGCGTTTATCAGACTTTCAGATAGGGGAAATGTCAGTGAGCATTCTGATTTCAGTAACAGAGCGATTCGCCCAATGAGTCCTTGATATTTAGTCGTTTTCAGCCAATTTTCAGGATTTTTGAAAATTTCACTTTTTTGTGAAAATATCCACTAAATGAGGGAATAATATGTGTGAGGGTACCCCAGGAGAGTTCCAAATGTGTGTGGATAGAATATATATACCACGGGGGTAAAATTGAAAAAAGTTGAAAAAAATTTTTTGGGGGACTTAGTCATTTTTCCAGCGTTTATCAGACTTTCAGATAGGGCAAATGTCAGTGAGCATTCCGATTTCAGTTCCAGAGCGATTCGCCCAATGAGTCCTTGATATTTAGTCGTTTTCAGCCAATATTTTGGATTTTTGAAAATTTCACTTTTTTGTGAAAATATCCACTAAATGAGGGAATAATATGTGTGAGGGTACCCCAGGAGAGTTCCAAATGTGTGTGTGTAGAATATATATCCCACGGGGATAAAATTGAAAAAAGTTGAAAAACATTTTTTTTTGGACTTAGTCATTTTTCCGCTGTTTATCAGACTTTCAGATAGGGCAAATGTCAGTGAGCATTCCGATTTCAGTTCCAGAGCGATTCGCCCAATGAGTCCTTGATATTTAGTCATTTTCAGCCAATTTTCTGGATTTTTGAAAATTTCACTTTTTTGTGAAAATATCCACTAAATGAGGGAATAATATGTGTGAGGGTACCCCAGGAGAGTTCCAAATGTGTGTGGGTAGAATATATATCCCACGGGGCTAAAATTGAAAAAAGTTGAAAAAAAAATTATTTTGGACTTAGTCATTTTTCCTTCGTTTATCAGACTTTCAGATAGGGCAAATGTCAGTGAGCATTCTGATTTCAGTAACAGAGCGATTCGCCCAATGAGTCCTTGATATTTAGTCGTTTTCAGCCAATTTTCTGGATTTTTGAAAATTTCACTTTTTTATGAAAATATCCATTAAATGAGGGAATAATATGTCTGAGGGTACCCCAGGAGAGTTCCAAATGTGTGTGGGTAGAATATATATCCCACGGGGGTAAAATTGAAAAAAGTTGAAAAAAAATTTATCTTGGACTTAGTCATTTTTCCGGCGTTTATCAGACTTTCAGATAGGGGAAATGTCAGTGAGCGTTCTGATTTCAGTTACAGAGCGATTCGCCCAATGAGTCCTTGATATTTAGTCGTTTTCAGCCAATTTTCTGGATTTTTGAAAATTTCACTTTTTTGTGAAAATATCCACTAAATGAGGGAATAATATGTGTGAGGGTACCCCAGGAGAGTTCCAAATGTGTGTGGGTAGAATATATATCCCACGGGGCTAAAATTGAAAAAAGTTGAAAAAAAATTTTTTTTGGACTTAGTCATTTTTCCAGCGTTTATCAGACTTTCAGAAAGGGGAAATGTCAGTGAGAGTTCTGATTTCAGTTACAGAGCGATTCGCCCAATGAGTCCTTGATATTTAGTCGTTTTCAGCCAATATTTTGGATTTTTGAAAATTTCACTTTTTTGTGAAAATATCCACTAAATGAGGGAATAATATGTGTGAGGGTACCCCAGGAGAGTTCCAAATGTGTGTGTGTAGAATATATATCCCACGGGGGTAAAATTGAAAAAAGTTGAAAAACATTTTTTTTTGGACTTAGTCATTTTTCCGGCGTTTATCAGACTTTCAGATAGGGCAAATGTCAGTGAGCATTCCGATTTCAGTTCCAGAGCAATTTGCCCAATGAGTCCTTGATATTTAGTCGTTTTCAGCCAATTTTCTGGATTTTTGAAAATTTCACTTTTTTATGAAAATATCCATTAAATGAGGGAATAATATGTCTGAGGGTACCCCAGGAGAGTTCCAAATGTGTGTGGGTAGAATATATATCCCACGGGGGTAAAATTGAAAAAAGTTGAAAAAAAATTTATTTTGGACTTAGTCATTTTTCCGGCGTTTATCAGACTTTCAGATAGGGGAAATGTCAGTGAGCGTTCTGATTTCAGTTACAGAGCGATTCGCCCAATGAGTCCTTGATATTTAGTCGTTTTCAGCCAATTTTCTGGATTTTTGAAAATTTCACTTTTTTGTGAAAATATCCACTAAATGAGGGAATAATATGTGTGAGGGTACCCCAGGAGAGTTCCAAATGTGTGTGGGTAGAATATATATCCCACGGGGCTAAAATTGAAAAAAGTTGAAAAAAAATTTTTTTGGGACTTAGTCATTTTTCCAGCGTTTATCAGACTTTCAGAAAGGGGAAATGTCAGTGAGAGTTCTGATTTCAGTTACAGAGCGATTCGCCCAATGAGTCCTTGATATTTAGTCGTTTTCAGCCAATTTTCTGGATTTTTGAAAATTTCACTTTTTTGTGAAAATATCCACTAAATGAGGGAATAATATGTGTGAGGGTACCCCAGGAGAGTTCCAAATGTGTGTGTGTAGAATATATATCCCACGGGGGTAAAATTGAAAAAAGTTGAAAAACATTTTTTTTTGGACTTAGTCATTTTTCCGGCGTTTATTAGACTTTCAGATAGGGCAAATGTCAGTGAGCATTCCGATTTCAGTTCCAGAGCGATTCGCCCAATGAGTCCTTGATATTTAGTCGTTTTTAGCCAATTTTCTGGATTTTTGAAAATTTCACTTTTTTGTGAAAATATCCACTAAATGAGGGAATAATATGTGTGAGGGTACCCCAGGAGAGTTCCAAATGTGTGTGGGTAGAATATATATCCCACGGGGGTAAAATTGAAAAAAGTTGAAAAAAAAATTTTGGGGGACTTAGTCATTTTTCCAGCGTTTATCAGACTTTCAGATAGGGCAAATGTCAGTGAGCATTCCGATTTCAGTTCCAGAGCGATTCGCCCAATGAGTCCTTGATATTTAGTCGTTTTCAGCCAATATTTTGGATTTTTGAAAATTTCACTTTTTTGTGAAAATATCCACTAAATGAGGGAATAATATGTGTGAGGGTACCCCAGGAGAGTTCCAAATGTGTGTGGGTAGAATATATATCCCACGGGGGTAAAATTGAAAAAAGTTGAAAAACATTTTTTTTTGGACTTAGTCATTTTTCCGGCGTTTATCAGACTTTCAGATAGGGCAAATGTCAGTGAGCATTCCGATTTCAGTTCCAGAGCGATTCGCCCAATGAGTCCTTGATATTTAGTCGTTTTCAGCCAATTTTCTGGATTTTTGAAAATTTCACTTTTTTGTGAAAATATCCACTAAATGAGGGAATAATATGTGTGAGGGTACCCCAGGAGAGTTCCAAATGTGTGTGGGTAGAATATATATCCCACGGGGGTAAAATTGAAAAAAGTTTAAAAAAAAATTTTTGGGGACTTAGTCATTTTTCCAGCGTTTATCAGACTTTCAGATAGGGCAAATGTCAGTGAGCATTCCGATTTCAGTTCCAGAGCGTTTCGCCCAATGAGTCCTTGATATTTAGTCGTTTTCAGCCAATTTTCTGGATTTTTGAAAATTTCACTTTTTTGTGAAAATATCCACTAAATGAGGGAATAATATGTGTGAGGGTACCCCAGGAGAGTTCCAAATGTGTGTATGTAGAATATATATCCCACGGGGGTAAATTGAAAAAAGTTGAAAAACATTTTTTTTTGGACTTAGTCATTTTTCCGGCGTTTATCAGACTTTCAGAGAGGGCAAATGTCAGTGAGCATTCCGATTTCAGTTCCAGAGCGATTCGCCCAATGAGTCCTTGATATTTAGTCGTTTTCAGCCAATTTTCTGGATTTTTGAAAATTTCACTTTTTTGTGAAAATATCCACTAAATGAGGGAATAATATGTGTGAGGGTACCCCAGGAGAGTTCCAAATGTGTGTGTGCAGAATATATATCCCACGGGGTAAAATTGAAAAAAGTTGAAAAACATTTTTTTTTGGACTTAGTCATTTTTCCGGCGTTTATCAGACTTTCAGATAGGGCAAATGTCAGTGAGCATTCCGATTTCAGTTCCAGAGCAATTCGCCCATTGAGTCCTTGATATTTAGTCGTTTTCAGCCAATTTTCTGGATTTTTGAAAATTTCACTTTTTTGTGAAAATATCCACTAAATGAGGGAATAATATGTGTGAGGGTACCCCAGGAGAGTTCCAAATGTGTGTGGGTAGAATATATATCCCACGGGGCTAAAATTGAAAAAAGTTGAAAAAAATTTTTTTTTGGACTTAGTCATTTTTCCAGCGTTTATCAGACTTTCAGAAAGGGGAAATGTCAGTGAGAGTTCTGATTTCAGTTACAGAGCGATTCGCCCAATGAGTCCTTGATATTTAGTCGTTTTCAGCCAATTTTCTGGATTTTTGAAAATTTCACTTTTTTGTGAAAATATCCACTAAATGAGGGAATAATATGTGTGAGGGTACCCCAGGAGAGTTCCAAATGTGTGTGTGTAGAATATATATCCCACGGGGGTAAAATTGAAAAAAGTTGAAAAACATTTTTTTTTGGACTTAGTCATTTTTCCGGCGTTTATCAGACTTTCAGATAGGGCAAATGTCAGTGAGCATTCCGATTTCAGTTCCAGAGCGATTCGCCCAATGAGTCCTTGATATTTAGTCGTTTTCAGCTAATTTTCTGGATTTTTGAAAATTTCACTTTTTTGTGAAAATATCCACTAAATGAGGGAATAATATGTGTGAGGGTACCCCAGGAGAGTTCCAAATGTGTGTGTGTAGAATATATATCCCACGGGGGTAAAATTGAAAAAAGTTGAAAAACATTTTTTTTTGGACTTAGTCATTTTTCCGCTGTTTATCAGACTTTCAGATAGGGTAAATGTCAGTGAGCATTCCGATTTCAGTTCCAGAGCGATTCGCCCAATGAGTCCTTGATATTTAGTCATTTTCAGCCAATTTTCTGGATTTTTGAAAATTTCACTTTTTTGTGAAAATATCCACTAAATGAGGGAATAATATGTGTGAGGGTACCCCAGGAGAGTTCCAAATGTGTGTGGGTAGAATATATATCCCACGGGGGTAAAATTGAAAAAAGTTGAAAAACATTTTTTTTTGGACTTAGTCATTTTTCCGGCGTTTATCAGACTTTCAGATAGGGCAAATGTCAGTGAGCATTCCGATTTCAGTTCCAGAGCGATTCGCCCAATGAGTCCTTGATATTTAGTCGTTTTCAGCCAATATTTTGGATTTTTGAAAATTTCACTTTTTTGTGAAAATATCCACTAAATGAGGGAATAATATGTGTGAGGGTACCCCAGGAGAGTTCCAAATGTGTGTGTGTAGAATATATATCCCACGGGGGTAAAATTGAAAAAAGTTGAAAAACATTTTTTTTTGGACTTAGTCATTTTTCCGGCGTTTATCAGACTTTCAGATAGGGCAAATGTCAGTGAGCATTCCGATTTCAGTTCCAGAGCAATTTGCCCAATGAGTCCTTGATATTTAGTCGTTTTCAGCCAATTTTCTGGATTTTTGAAAATTTCACTTTTTTATGAAAATATCCATTAAATGAGGGAATAATATGTCTGAGGGTACCCCAGGAGAGTTCCAAATGTGTGTGGGTAGAATATATATCCCACGGGGGTAAAATTGAAAAAAGTTGAAAAAAAATTTATTTTGGACTTAGTCATTTTTCCGGCGTTTATCAGACTTTCAGATAGGGGAAATGTCAGTGAGCGTTCTGATTTCAGTTACAGAGCGATTCGCCCAATGAGTCCTTGATATTTAGTCGTTTTCAGCCAATTTTCTGGATTTTTGAAAATTTCACTTTTTTGTGAAAATATCCACTAAATGAGGGAATAATATGTGTGAGGGTACCCCAGGAGAGTTCCAAATGTGTGTGGGTAGAATATATATCCCACGGGGCTAAAATTGAAAAAAGTTGAAAAAAAATTTTTTTTGGACTTAGTCATTTTTCCAGCGTTTATCAGACTTTCAGAAAGGGGAAATGTCAGTGAGAGTTCTGATTTCAGTTACAGAGCGATTCGCCCAATGAGTCCTTGATATTTAGTCATTTTCAGCCAATATTTTGGATTTTTGAAAATTTCACTTTTTTGTGAAAATATCCACTAAATGAGGGAATAATATGTGTGAGGGTACCCCAGGAGAGTTCCAAATGTGTGTGTGTAGAATATATATCCCACGGGGGTAAAATTGAAAAAAGTTGAAAAACATTTTTTTTTGGACTTAGTCATTTTTCCGGCGTTTATCAGACTTTCAGATAGGGCAAATGTCAGTGAGCATTCCGATTTCAGTTCCAGAGCAATTTGCCCAATGAGTCCTTGATATTTAGTCGTTTTCAGCCAATTTTCTGGATTTTTGAAAATTTCACTTTTTTATGAAAATATCCATTAAATGAGGGAATAATATGTCTGAGGGTACCCCAGGAGAGTTCCAAATGTGTGTGGGTAGAATATATATCCCACGGGGGTAAAATTGAAAAAAGTTGAAAAAAAATTTATTTTGGACTTAGTCATTTTTCCGGCGTTTATCAGACTTTCAGATAGGGGAAATGTCAGTGAGCGTTCTGATTTCAGTTACAGAGCGATTCGCCCAATGAGTCCTTGATATTTAGTCGTTTTCAGCCAATTTTCTGGATTTTTGAAAATTTCACTTTTTTGTGAAAATATCCACTAAATGAGGGAATAATATGTGTGAGGGTACCCCAGGAGAGTTCCAAATGTGTGTGGGTAGAATATATATCCCACGGGGCTAAAATTGAAAAAAGTTGAAAAAAAATTTTTTTTGGACTTAGTCATTTTTCCAGCGTTTATCAGACTTTCAGAAAGGGGAAATGTCAGTGAGAGTTCTGATTTCAGTTACAGAGCGATTCGCCCAATGAGTCCTTGATATTTAGTCATTTTCAGCCAATATTTTGGATTTTTGAAAATTTCACTTTTTTGTGAAAATATCCACTAAATGAGGGAATAATATGTGTGAGGGTACCCCAGGAGAGTTCCAAATGTGTGTGTGTAGAATATATATCCCACGGGGGTAAAATTGAAAAAAGTTGAAAAACATTTTTTTTTGGACTTAGTCATTTTTCCGGCGTTTATCAGACTTTCAGATAGGGCAAATGTCAGTGAGCATTCCGATTTCAGTTCCAGAGCAATTTGCCCAATGAGTCCTTGATATTTAGTCGTTTTCAGCCAATTTTCTGGATTTTTGAAAATTTCACTTTTTTATGAAAATATCCATTAAATGAGGGAATAATATGTCTGAGGGTACCCCAGGAGAGTTCCAAATGTGTGTGGGTAGAATATATATCCCACGGGGGTAAAATTGAAAAAAGTTGAAAAAAAATTTATTTTGGACTTAGTCATTTTTCCGGCGTTTATCAGACTTTCAGATAGGGGAAATGTCAGTGAGCGTTCTGATTTCAGTTACAGAGCGATTCGCCCAATGAGTCCTTGATATTTAGTCGTTTTCAGCCAATTTTCTGGATTTTTGAAAATTTCACTTTTTTGTGAAAATATCCACTAAATGAGGGAATAATATGTGTGAGGGTACCCCAGGAGAGTTCCAAATGTGTGTGGGTAGAATATATATCCCACGGGGCTAAAATTGAAAAAAGTTGAAAAAAAATTTTTTTTGGACTTAGTCATTTTTCCAGCGTTTATCAGACTTTCAGAAAGGGGAAATGTCAGTGAGAGTTCTGATTTCAGTTACAGAGCGATTCGCCCAATGAGTCCTTGATATTTAGTCGTTTTCAGCCAATTTTCTGGATTTTTGAAAATTTCACTTTTTTGTGAAAATATCCACTAAATGAGGGAATAATATGTGTGAGGGTACCCCAGGAGAGTTCCAAATGTGTGTGTGTAGAATATATATCCCACGGGGGTAAAATTGAAAAAAGTTGAAAAACATTTTTTTTTGGACTTAGTCATTTTTCCGGCGTTTATTAGACTTTCAGATAGGGCAAATGTCAGTGAGCATTCCGATTTCAGTTCCAGAGCGATTCGCCCAATGAGTCCTTGATATTTAGTCGTTTTTAGCCAATTTTCTGGATTTTTGAAAATTTCACTTTTTTGTGAAAATATCCACTAAATGAGGGAATAATATGTGTGAGGGTACCCCAGGAGAGTTCCAAATGTGTGTGGGTAGAATATATATCCCACGGGGGTAAAATTGAAAAAAGTTGAAAAAAAAATTTTGGGGGACTTAGTCATTTTTCCAGCGTTTATCAGACTTTCAGATAGGGCAAATGTCAGTGAGCATTCAGATTTCAGTTCCAGAGCGTTTCGCCCAATGAGTCCTTGATATTTAGTCGTTTTCAGCCAATATTTTGGATTTTTGAAAATTTCACTTTTTTGTGAAAATATCCACTAAATGAGGGAATAATATGTGTGAGGGTACCCCAGGAGAGTTCCAAATGTGTGTGTGTAGAATATATATCCCACGGGGGTAAAATTGAAAAAAGTTGAAAAACATTTTTTTTTGGACTTAGTCATTTTTCCGGCGTTTATCAGACTTTCAGATAGGGCAAATGTCAGTGAGCATTCCGATTTCAGTTCCAGTGCGATTCGCCCAATGAGTCCTTGATATTTAGTCGTTTTCAGCCAATTTTCTGGATTTTTGAAAATTTCACTTTTTTGTGAAAATATCCACTAAATGAGGGAATAATATGTGTGAGGGTACCCCAGGAGAGTTCCAAATGTGTGTGGGTAGAATATATATCCCACGGGGGTAAAATTGAAAAAAGTTTAAAAAAAAATTTTTGGGGACTTAGTCATTTTTCCAGCGTTTATCAGACTTTCAGATAGGGCAAATGTCAGTGAGCATTCCGATTTCAGTTCCAGAGCAATTCGCCCATTGAGTCCTTGATATTTAGTCGTTTTCAGCCAATTTTCTGGATTTTTGAAAATTTCACTTTTTTGTGAAAATATCCACTAAATGAGGGAATAATATGTGTGAGGGTACCCCAGGAGAGTTCCAAATGTGTGTGGGTAGAATATATATCCCACGGGGCTAAAATTGAAAAAAGTTGAAAAAAATTTTTTTTTGGACTTAGTCATTTTTCCAGCGTTTATCAGACTTTCAGAAAGGGGAAATGTCAGTGAGAGTTCTGATTTCAGTTACAGAGCGATTCGCCCAATGAGTCCTTGATATTTAGTCGTTTTCAGCCAATTTTCTGGATTTTTGAAAATTTCACTTTTTTGTGAAAATATCCACTAAATGAGGGAATAATATGTGTGAGGGTACCCCAGGAGAGTTCCAAATGTGTGTGTGTAGAATATATATCCCACGGGGGTAAAATTGAAAAAAGTTGAAAAACATTTTTTTTTGGACTTAGTCATTTTTCCGGCGTTTATCAGACTTTCAGATAGGGCAAATGTCAGTGAGCATTCCGATTTCAGTTCCAGAGCGATTCGCCCAATGAGTCCTTGATATTTAGTCGTTTTCAGCTAATTTTCTGGATTTTTGAAAATTTCACTTTTTTGTGAAAATATCCACTAAATGAGGGAATAATATGTGTGAGGGTACCCCAGGAGAGTTCCAAATGTGTGTGTGTAGAATATATATCCCACGGTGGTAAAATTGAAAAAAGTTGAAAAACATTTTTTTTTGGACTTAGTCATTTTTCCGCTGTTTATCAGACTTTCAGATAGGGCAAATGTCAGTGAGCATTCCGATTTCAGTTCCAGAGCGATTCGCCCAATGAGTCCTTGATATTTAGTCATTTTCAGCCAATTTTCTGGATTTTTGAAAATTTCACTTTTTTGTGAAAATATCCACTAAATGAGGGAATAATATGTGTGAGGGTACCCCAGGAGAGTTCCAAATGTGTGTGGGTAGAATATATATCCCACGGGGGTAAAATTGAAAAAAGTTTAAAAAAAAATTTTTGGGGACTTAGTCATTTTTCCAGCGTTTATCAGACTTTCAGATAGGGCAAATGTCAGTGAGCATTCCGATTTCAGTTCCAGAGCGATTCGCCCAATGAGTTCTTGATATTTAGTTGTTTTCAGCCAATATTTTGGATTTTTGAAAATTTCACTTTTTTGTGAAAATATCCACTAAATGAGGGAATAATATGTGTGAGGGTACCCCAGGAGAGTTCCAAATGTGTGTGTGTGTAGAATATATATCCCACGGGGGTAAAATTGAAAAAAGTTGAAAAACATTTTTTTTTGGACTTAGTAATTTTTCCGGCGTTTATCAGACTTTCAGATAGGGCAAATGTCAGTGAGCATTCCGATTTCAGTTCCAGAGCGATTCGCCCAATGAGTCCTTGATATTTAGTCGTTTTCAGCCAATTTTCTGGATTTTTGAAAATTACACTTTTTTGTGAATATATCCACTAAATGAGGGAATAATATGTGTGAGGTTACCCCAGGAGAGATCCAAATCTGTGTAGGTAGAATATATATCCCACGGGGGTAAAATTTAAAAAAGTTGAAAAAAAAATTTTGGGGGACTTAGTCATTTTTCCAGCGTTTATCAGACTTTCAGATAGGGCAAATGTCAGTGAGCATTCCGATTTCAGTTCCAGAGCGATTCGCCCAATGAGTCCTTGATATTTAGTCGTTTTCAGCCAATATTTTGGATTTTTGAAAATTTCACTTTTTTGTGAAAATATCCACTAAATGAGGGAATAATATGTGTGAGGGTACCCCAGGAGAGTTCCAAATGTGTGTGTGTAGAATATATATCCCACGGGGGTAAAATTGAAAAAAGTTGAAAAACATTTTTTTTTGGACTTAGTCATTTTTCCGGCGTTTATCAGACTTTCAGATAGGGCAAATGTCAGTGAGCATTCCGATTTCAGTTCCAGAGCGATTCGCCCAATGAGTCCTTGATATTTAGTCGTTTTCAGCCAATTTTCTGGATTTTTGAAAATTTCACTTTTTTGTGAAAATATCCACTAAATGAGGGAATAATATGTGTGAGGGTACCCCAGGAGAGTTCCAAATGTGTGTGTGTAGAATATATATCCCACGGGGGTAAATTGAAAAAAGTTGAAAAACATTTTTTTTTGGACTTAGTCATTTTTCCGGCGTTTATCAGACTTTCAGATAGGGGAAATGTCAGTGAGCATTCTGATTTCAGTTACAGAGCGATTCGCCCAATGAGTCCTTGATATTTAGTCGTTTTCAGCCAATTTTCTGGATTTTTGAAAATTTCACTTTTTTGTGAAAATATCCACTAAATGAGGGAATAATATGTGTGAGGGTACCCCAAGAGAGTTCCAAATGTGTGAGGATAGAATATATATCCCACGGGGCTAAAATTGAAAAAAGTTGCAAAAAAATTTTTTTTTAGACTTAGTCATTTTTCCGGCATTTATCAGACTTTCAGATAGGGCAAATGTCAGTGAGCATTCTGATTTCAGTTCCAGAGCGATTCGCCCAATGAGTCCTTGATATTTAGTCGTTTTCAGCCAATATTTTGGATTTTTGAAAATTTCACTTTTTTGTGAATATATCCACTAAATGAGGGAATAATATGTGTGAGGGTACCCCAGGAGAGTTCCAAATGTGTGTGGATAGAATATATAGCCCACGGGGGTAAAATTGAAAAAAGTTGAAAAAAAATTTTTTTTGGACTTAGTCATTTTTCCGGCGTTTATCAGACTTTCAGATAGGGCAAATGTCAGTGAGCATTCCGATTTCAGTTCCAGAGCGATTCGCCCAATGAGTCCTTGATATTTAGTCGTTTTCAGCCAATTTTCTGGATTTTTGAAAATTTCACTTTTATGTGAAAATATCCACTAAATGAGGGAATAATATGTGTGAGGGTACCCCAGGAGAGTTCCAAATGTGTGTGTGTAGAATATATATCCCACGGGGGTAAATTGAAAAAAGTTGAAAAACATTTTTTTTTGGACTTAGTCATTTTTCCGGCGTTTATCAGACTTTCAGAGAGGGCAAATGTCAGTGAGCATTCCGATTTCAGTTCCAGAGCGATTCTCCCAATGAGTCCTTAATATTTAGTCGTTTTCAGCCAATTTTCTGGATTTTTGAAAATTTCACTTTTTTGTGAAAATATCCACTAAATGAGGGAATAATATGTGTGAGGGTACCCCAGGAGAGTTCCAAATGTGTGTGTGTAGAATATATATCCCACGGGGGTAAAATTGAAAAAAGTTGAAAAACATTTTTTTTTGGACTTAGTCATTTTTACGGCGTTTATCAGACTTTCAGATAGGGGAAATGTCAGTGAGCGTTCTGATTTCAGTTACAGAGGGATTCGCCCAATGAGTCCTTGATATTTAGTCGTTTTCAGCCAATTTTCTGGATTTTTGAAAATTACACTTTTTTGTGAATATATCGACTAAATGAGGGAATAATATGTGTGAGGTTACCCCAGGAGAGATCCAAATCTGTGTAGGTAGAATATATATCCCACGGGGGTAAAATTGAAAAAAGTTGAAAAACATTTTTTTTTGGACTTAGTCATTTTTCCGGCGTTTATCAGACTTTCAGATAGGGCAAATGTCAGTGAGCATTCCGATTTCAGTTCCAGAGCAATTCGCCCAATGAGTCCTTGATATTTAGTCGTTTTCAGCCAATTTTCTGGATTTTTGAAAATTTCACTTTTTTATGAAAATATCCATTAAATGAGGGAATAATATGTTTGAGGGTACCCCAGGAGAGTTCCAAATGTGTGTGGGTAGAATATATATCCCACGGGGCTAAAATTGAAAAAAGTTGAAAAAAATTTTTTTTTGGACTTAGTCATTTTTCCAGCGTTTATCAGACTTTCAGATAGGGCAAATGTCATTGAGCATTCCGATTTCAGTTCCAGAGCGATTCGCCCAATGAGTCCTTGATATTTAGTCGTTTTCAGCCAATTTTCTGGATTTTTGAAAATTTCACTTTTTTGTGAAAATATCCACTAAATGAGGGAATAATATGTGTGAGGGTACCCCAGGAGAGTTCCAAATGTGTGTGGGTAGAATATATATCCCACGGGGGTAAAATTGAAAAAAGTTGAAAAAAAAATTTTGGGGGACTTAGTCATTTTTCCAGCGTTTATCAGACTTTCAGATAGGGCAAATGTCAGTGAGCATTCCGATTTCAGTTCCAGAGCGATTCGCCCAATGAGTCCTTGATATTTAGTCGTTTTCAGCCAATATTTTGGATTTTTGAAAATTTCACTTTTTTGTGAAAATATCCACTAAATGAGGGAATAATATGTGTGAGGGTACCCCAGGAGAGTTCCAAATGTGTGTGTGTAGAATATATATATCCCACGGGGGTAAAATTGAAAAAAGTTGAAAAACATTTTTTTTTGGACTTAGTCATTTTTCCGGCGTTTATCAGACTTTCAGATAGGGCAAATGTCAGTGAGCATTCCGATTTCAGTTCCAGAGCGATTCGCCCAATGAGTCCTTGATATTTAGTCGTTTTCAGCCAATTTTCTGGATTTTTGAAAATTTCACTTTTTTATGAAAATATCCATTAAATGAGGGAATAATATGTTTGAGGGTACCCCAGGAGAGTTCCAAATGTGTGTGGGTAGAATATATAGCCCACGGGGGTAAAATTGAAAAAAGTTGAAAAAAATTTTTTTTTGGACTTAGTCATTTTTCCGGCGTTTATCAGACTTTCAGATAGGGCAAATGTCAGTGAGCATTCTGATTTCAGTTCCAGAGCGATTCGCCCAATGAGTCCTTGATATTTAGTCGTTTTCAGCCAATTTTCTGGATTTTTGAAAATTTCACTTTTTTGTGAAAATATCCACTAAATTAGGGAATAATATGTGTGAGGGTACCCCAGGAGAGTTCCAAATGTGTGTGTGTAGAATATATATCCCACGGGGGTAAAATTGAAAAAAGTTGAAAAACATTTTTTTTTGGACTTAGTCATTTTTCCGGCGTTTATCAGACTTTCAGAAAGGGGAAATGTCAGTGAGAGTTCTGATTTCAGTTACAGAGCGATTCGCCCAATGAGTCCTTGATATTTAGTCGTTTTCAGCCAATTTTCTGGATTTTTGAAAATTTCACTTTTTTTGTGAAAATATCCACTAAATGAGGGAATAATATGTGTGAGGGTACCCCAGGAGAGTTCCAAATGTGTGTGGGTAGAATATATATCCCACGGGCTAAAATTGAAAAAGTTGAAAAAAATTTTTTTTTGGACTTAGTCATTTTTCCGGCGTTTATCAGACTTTCAGATAGGGCAAATGTGAGTGAGCATTCTGATTTCAGTTCCTGAGCGATTCGCCCAATGAGTCCTTGATATTTAGTCGTTTTCAGCCATTATTTTGGATTTTTGAAAATTTCACTTTTTTGTGAAAATATCCACTAAATGAGGGAATAATATGTGTGAGGGTACCCCAGGAGAGTTCCAAATGTGTGTGTGTAGAATATATATCCCACGGGGGTAAATTGAAAAAAGTTGAAAAACATTTTTTTTTGGACTTAGTCATTTTTCCGGCGTTTATCAGACTTTCAGATAGGGCAAATGTCAGTGAGCATTCCAATTTCAGTTCCAGAGCGATTCGCCCAATGAGTCCTTGATATTTAGTCGTTTTCAGCCAATATTTTGGATTTTTGAAAATTTCACTTTTTTGTGAAAATATCCACTAAATGAGGGAATAATATGTGTGAGGGTACCCCAGGAGAGTTCCAAATGTGTGTGTGTAGAATATATATCCCACGGGGGTAAAATTGAAAAAAGTTGAAAAACATTTTTTTTCGGACTTAGTCATTTTTCCGGCGTTTATCAGACTTTCAGATAGGGCAAATGTCAGTGAGCATTCCGATTTCAGTTCCAGAGCGATTCGCCCAATGAGTCCTTGATATTTAGTCGTTTTCAGCCAATTTTCTGGATTTTTGAAAATTTCACTTTTTTGTGAAAATATCCACTAAATGAGGGAATAATATGTGTGAGGGTACCCCAGGAGAGTTCCAAATGTGTGTGGGTAGAATATATATCCCACGGGGGTAAAATTGAAAACAGTTGAAAAAAAATTTTTTGGGGACTTAGTCATTTTTCCAGCGTTTATCAGACTTTCAGATAGGGCAAATGTCAGTGAGCATTCCGATTTCAGTTCCAGAGCGATTCGCCCAATGAGTCCTTGATATTTAGTCGTTTTCAGCCAATATTTTGGATTTTTGAAAATTTCACTTTTTTGTGAAAATATCCACTAAATGAGGGAATAATATGTGTGAGGGTACCCCAGGAGAGTTCCAAATGTGTGTGTGTAGAATATATATCCCACGGGGGTAAAATTGAAAAAAGTTGAAAAACATTTTTTTTTGGACTTAGTCATTTTTCCGGCGTTTATCAGACTTTCAGATAGGGCAAATGTCAGTGAGCATTCCGATTTCAGTTCCAGAGCGATTCGCCCAATGAGTCCTTGATATTTAGTCGTTTTCAGCCAATTTTCTTGATTTTTGAAAATTTCACTTTTTTGTGAAAATATCCACTAAATGAGGGAATAATATGTGTGAGGGTACCCCAGGAGAGTTCCAAATGTGTGTGTGTAGAATATATATCCCACGGGGGTAAATTGAAAAAAGTTGAAAAGCATTTTTTTTTGGACTTAGTCATTTTTCCGGCGTTTATCAGACTTTCAGATAGGGGAAATGTCAGTGAGCATTCTGATTTCAGTTACAGAGCGATTTGCCCAATGAGTCCTTGATATTTAGTCGTTTTCAGCCAATTTTCTGGATTTTTGAAAATTTCACTTTTTTGTGAAAATATCCACTAAATGAGGGAATAATATGTGTGAGGGTACCCCAAGAGAGTTCCAAATGTGTGAGGATAGAATATATATCTTACGGGGCTAAAATTGAAAAAAGTTGCAAAAAATTTTTTTTTGGACTTAGTCATTTTTCCGGCGTTTATCAGACTTTCAGATAGGGCAAATGTCAGTGAGCATTCTGATTTCAGTTCCAGAGCGATTCGCCCAATGAGTCCTTGATATTTAGTCGTTTTCAGCCAATATTTTTGATTTTTGAAAATTTCACTTTTTTGTGAATATATCCACTAAATGAGGGAATAATATGTGTGAGGTTACCCCAGGAGAGTTCCAAATGTGTGTAGGTAGAATATATATCCCACGGGGGTAAAATTGAAAAAATTTGAAAAAATTTTTTTTTTGGACTTAGTCATTTTTCCGGCGTTTATCAGACTTTCGGAAAGGGGAAATGTCAGTGAGAGTTCTGATTTCAGTTACAGAGCGATTGGCCCAATGAGTCCTTGATATTTAGTCGTTTTCAGCCAATTTTCTGGATTTTTGAAAATTTCACTTTTTTGTGAAAATATCCACTAAATGAGGGAATAATATGTGTGAGGGTACCCCAAGAGAGTTCCAAATGTGTGAGGATAGAATATATATCCCACGGGGCTAAAATTGAAAAAAGTTGCAAAAAAATTTTTTTTTAGACTTAGTCATTTTTCCGGCATTTATCAGACTTTCAGATAGGGCAAATGTCAGTGAGCATTCTGATTTCAGTTCCAGAGCGATTCGCCCAATGAGTCCTTGATATTTAGTCGTTTTCAGCCAATATTTTGGATTTTTGAAAATTTCACTTTTTTGTGAATATATCCACTAAATGAGGGAATAATATGTGTGAGGGTACCCCAGGAGAGTTCCAAATGTGTGTGGATAGAATATATAGCCCACGGGGGTAAAATTGAAAAAAGTTGAAAAAAAATTTTTTTTGGACTTAGTCATTTTTCCGGCGTTTATCAGACTTTCAGATAGGGCAAATGTCAGTGAGCATTCCGATTTCAGTTCCAGAGCGATTCGCCCAATGAGTCCTTGATATTTAGTCGTTTTCAGCCAATTTTCTGGATTTTTGAAAATTTCACTTTTATGTGAAAATATCCACTAAATGAGGGAATAATATGTGTGAGGGTACCCCAGGAGAGTTCCAAATGTGTGTGTGTAGAATATATATCCCACGGGGGTAAATTGAAAAAAGTTGAAAAACATTTTTTTTTGGACTTAGTCATTTTTCCGGCGTTTATCAGACTTTCAGAGAGGGCAAATGTCAGTGAGCATTCCGATTTCAGTTCCAGAGCGATTCTCCCAATGAGTCCTTAATATTTAGTCGTTTTCAGCCAATTTTCTGGATTTTTGAAAATTTCACTTTTTTGTGAAAATATCCACTAAATGAGGGAATAATATGTGTGAGGGTACCCCAGGAGAGTTCCAAATGTGTGTGTGTAGAATATATATCCCACGGGGGTAAAATTGAAAAAAGTTGAAAAACATTTTTTTTTGGACTTAGTCATTTTTACGGCGTTTATCAGACTTTCAGATAGGGGAAATGTCAGTGAGCGTTCTGATTTCAGTTACAGAGGGATTCGCCCAATGAGTCCTTGATATTTAGTCGTTTTCAGCCAATTTTCTGGATTTTTGAAAATTACACTTTTTTGTGAATATATCCACTAAATGAGGGAATAATATGTGTGAGGTTACCCCAGGAGAGATCCAAATCTGTGTAGGTAGAATATATATCCCACGGGGGTAAAATTGAAAAAAGTTGAAAAACATTTTTTTTTGGACTTAGTCATTTTTCCGGCGTTTATCAGACTTTCAGATAGGGCAAATGTCAGTGAGCATTCCGATTTCAGTTCCAGAGCAATTCGCCCAATGAGTCCTTGATATTTAGTCGTTTTCAGCCAATTTTCTGGATTTTTGAAAATTTCACTTTTTTATGAAAATATCCATTAAATGAGGGAATAATATGTTTGAGGGTACCCCAGGAGAGTTCCAAATGTGTGTGGGTAGAATATATATCCCACGGGGCTAAAATTGAAAAAAGTTGAAAAAAATTTTTTTTTGGACTTAGTCATTTTTCCAGCGTTTATCAGACTTTCAGATAGGGCAAATGTCATTGAGCATTCCGATTTCAGTTCCAGAGCGATTCGCCCAATGAGTCCTTGATATTTAGTCGTTTTCAGCCAATTTTCTGGATTTTTGAAAATTTCACTTTTTTGTGAAAATATCCACTAAATGAGGGAATAATATGTGTGAGGGTACCCCAGGAGAGTTCCAAATGTGTGTGGGTAGAATATATATCCCACGGGGGTAAAATTGAAAAAAGTTGAAAAAAAAATTTTGGGGGACTTAGTCATTTTTCCAGCGTTTATCAGACTTTCAGATAGGGCAAATGTCAGTGAGCATTCCGATTTCAGTTCCAGAGCGATTCGCCCAATGAGTCCTTGATATTTAGTCGTTTTCAGCCAATTTTCTGGATTTTTGAAAATTTCACTTTTTTATGAAAATATCCATTAAATGAGGGAATAATATGTTTGAGGGTACCCCAGGAGAGTTCCAAATGTGTGTGGGTAGAATATATAGCCCACGGGGGTAAAATTGAAAAAAGTTGAAAAAAATTTTTTTTTGGACTTAGTCATTTTTCCGGCGTTTATCAGACTTTCAGATAGGGCAAATGTCAGTGAGCATTCTGATTTCAGTTCCAGAGCGATTCGCCCAATGAGTCCTTGATATTTAGTCGTTTTCAGCCAATTTTCTGGATTTTTGAAAATTTCACTTTTTTGTGAAAATATCCACTAAATTAGGGAATAATATGTGTGAGGGTACCCCAGGAGAGTTCCAAATGTGTGTGTGTAGAATATATATCCCACGGGGGTAAAATTGAAAAAAGTTGAAAAACATTTTTTTTTGGACTTAGTCATTTTTCCGGCGTTTATCAGACTTTCAGAAAGGGGAAATGTCAGTGAGAGTTCTGATTTCAGTTACAGAGCGATTCGCCCAATGAGTCCTTGATATTTAGTCGTTTTCAGCCAATTTTCTGGATTTTTGAAAATTTCACTTTTTTTGTGAAAATATCCACTAAATGAGGGAATAATATGTGTGAGGGTACCCCAGGAGAGTTCCAAATGTGTGTGGGTAGAATATATATCCCACGGGCTAAAATTGAAAAAGTTGAAAAAAATTTTTTTTTGGACTTAGTCATTTTTCCGGCGTTTATCAGACTTTCAGATAGGGCAAATGTGAGTGAGCATTCTGATTTCAGTTCCTGAGCGATTCGCCCAATGAGTCCTTGATATTTAGTCGTTTTCAGCCATTATTTTGGATTTTTGAAAATTTCACTTTTTTGTGAAAATATCCACTAAATGAGGGAATAATATGTGTGAGGGTACCCCAGGAGAGTTCCAAATGTGTGTGTGTAGAATATATATCCCACGGGGGTAAAATTGAAAAAAGTTGAAAAACATTTTTTTTTGGACTTAGTCATTTTTCCGGCGTTTATCAGACTTTCAGATAGGGCAAATGTCAGTGAGCATTCCGATTTCAGTTCCAGAGCGATTCGCCCAATGAGTCCTTGATATTTAGTCGTTTTCAGCCAATTTTCTGGATTTTTGAAAATTTCACTTTTTTGTGAAAATATCCACTAAATGAGGGAATAATATGTGTGAGGGTACCCCAGGAGAGTTCCAAATGTGTGTGTGTAGAATATATATCCCACGGGGGTAAATTGAAAAAAGTTGAAAAACATTTTTTTTTGGACTTAGTCATTTTTCCGGCGTTTATCAGACTTTCAGATAGGGCAAATGTCAGTGAGCATTCCAATTTCAGTTCCAGAGCGATTCGCCCAATGAGTCCTTGATATTTAGTCGTTTTCAGCCAATATTTTGGATTTTTGAAAATTTCACTTTTTTGTGAAAATATCCACTAAATGAGGGAATAATATGTGTGAGGGTACCCCAGGAGAGTTCCAAATGTGTGTGTGTAGAATATATATCCCACGGGGGTAAAATTGAAAAAAGTTGAAAAACATTTTTTTTCGGACTTAGTCATTTTTCCGGCGTTTATCAGACTTTCAGATAGGGCAAATGTCAGTGAGCATTCCGATTTCAGTTCCAGAGCGATTCGCCCAATGAGTCCTTGATATTTAGTCGTTTTCAGCCAATTTTCTGGATTTTTGAAAATTTCACTTTTTTGTGAAAATATCCACTAAATGAGGGAATAATATGTGTGAGGGTACCCCAGGAGAGTTCCAAATGTGTGTGGGTAGAATATATATCCCACGGGGGTAAAATTGAAAACAGTTGAAAAAAAATTTTTTGGGGACTTAGTCATTTTTCCAGCGTTTATCAGACTTTCAGATAGGGCAAATGTCAGTGAGCATTCCGATTTCAGTTCCAGAGCGATTCGCCCAATGAGTCCTTGATATTTAGTCGTTTTCAGCCAATATTTTGGATTTTTGAAAATTTCACTTTTTTGTGAAAATATCCACTAAATGAGGGAATAATATGTGTGAGGGTACCCCAGGAGAGTTCCAAATGTGTGTGTGTAGAATATATATCCCACAGGGGTAAAATTGAAAAAAGTTGAAAAACATTTTTTTTTGGACTTAGTCATTTTTCCGGCGTTTATCAGACTTTCAGATAGGGCAAATGTCAGTGAGCATTCCGATTTCAGTTCCAGAGCGATTCGCCCAATGAGTCCTTGATATTTAGTCGTTTTCAGCCAATTTTCTTGATTTTTGAAAATTTCACTTTTTTGTGAAAATATCCACTAAATGAGGGAATAATATGTGTGAGGGTACCCCAGGAGAGTTCCAAATGTGTGTGTGTAGAATATATATCCCACGGGGGTAAATTGAAAAAAGTTGAAAAGCATTTTTTTTTGGACTTAGTCATTTTTCCGGCGTTTATCAGACTTTCAGATAGGGGAAATGTCAGTGAGCATTCTGATTTCAGTTACAGAGCGATTTGCCCAATGAGTCCTTGATATTTAGTCGTTTTCAGCCAATTTTCTGGATTTTTGAAAATTTCACTTTTTTGTGAAAATATCCACTAAATGAGGGAATAATATGTGTGAGGGTACCCCAAGAGAGTTCCAAATGTGTGAGGATAGAATATATATCTTACGGGGCTAAAATTGAAAAAAGTTGCAAAAAATTTTTTTTTGGACTTAGTCATTTTTCCGGCGTTTATCAGACTTTCAGATAGGGCAAATGTCAGTGAGCATTCTGATTTCAGTTCCACAGCGATTCGCCCAATGAGTCCTTGATATTTAGTCGTTTTCAGCCAATATTTTTGATTTTTGAAAATTTCACTTTTTTGTGAATATATCCACTAAATGAGGGAATAATATGTGTGAGGTTACCCCAGGAGAGTTCCAAATGTGTGTAGGTAGAATATATATCCCACGGGGGTAAAATTGAAAAAATTTGAAAAAATTTTTTTTTTGGACTTAGTCATTTTTCCGGCGTTTATCAGACTTTCGGAAAGGGGAAATGTCAGTGAGAGTTCTGATTTCAGTTACAGAGCGATTGGCCCAATGAGTCCTTGATATTTAGTCGTTTTCAGCCAATTTTCTGGATTTTTGAAAATTTCACTTTTTTGTGAAAATATCCACTAAATGAGGGAATAATATGTGTGAGGGTACCCCAGGAGAGTTCCAAATGTGTGTGGGTAGAATATATATCCCACGGGGCTAAAATTGAAAAAAGTTGAAAAAAAATTTTTTTTGGACTTAGTCATTTTTCCAGCGTTTAGCAGACTTTCAGATAGGGCAAATGTCATTGAGAATTCCGATTTCAGTTCCAGAGCGATTCGCCCAATGAGTCCTTGATATTTAGTCGTTTTCAGCCAATTTTCTGGATTTTTGAAAATTTCACTTTTTTGTGAAAATATCCACTAAATGAGGGCATAATATGTGTGAGGGTACCCCAGGAGAGTTCCAAATGTGTGTGGATAGAATATACATCTCATGGTGGTAAAATTTAAAAAAGTTGAAAAAAAAATTTTTGGGGACTTAGTCATTTTTCCAGCGTTTATCAGACTTTCAGATAGGGCAAATATCAGTGAGCATTCCGATTTCAGTTCCAGAGCGATTCGCCCAATGAGTCCTTGATATTTAGTCGTTTTCAGCCAATATTTTTGATTTTTGAAAATTTCACTTTTTTGTGAATATATCCACTAAATGAGGGAATAATATGTGTGAGGTTACCCCAGGAGAGTTCCAAATGTGTGTAGGTATAATATATATCCCACGGGGGTAAAATTGAAAAAATTTGAAAAAATTTTTTTTTTGGACTTAGTCATTTTTCCGGCGTTTATCAGACTTTCAGAAAGGGGAAATGTCAGTGAGAGTTCTGATTTCAGTTCCAGAGCGATTCGCCCAATGAGTCCTTGATATTTAGTCGTTTTCAGCCAATTTTCTGGATTTTTGAAAATTTCACTTTTTTGTGAAAATATCCACTAAATTAGGGAATAATATGTGTGAGGGTACCCCAGGAGAGTTCCAAATGTGTGTGTGTAGAATATATATCCCACGGGGGTAAAATTGAAAAAAGTTGAAAAACATTTTTTTTTGGACTTAGTCATTTTTCCGGCGTTTATCAGACTTTCAGAAAGGGGAAATGTCAGTGAGAGTTCTGATTTCAGTTACAGAGCGATTCGCCCAATGAGTCCTTGATATTTAGTCGTTTTCAGCCAATTTTCTGGATTTTTGAAAATTTCACTTTTTTTGTGAAAATATCCACTAAATGAGGGAATAATATGTGTGAGGGTACCCCAGGAGAGTTCCAAATGTGTGTGGGTAGAATATATATCCCACGGGCTAAAATTGAAAAAGTTGAAAAAAATTTTTTTTTGGACTTAGTCATTTTTCCGGCGTTTATCAGACTTTCAGATAGGGCAAATGTGAGTGAGCATTCTGATTTCAGTTCCTGAGCGATTCGCCCAATGAGTCCTTGATATTTAGTCGTTTTCAGCCATTATTTTGGATTTTTGAAAATTTCACTTTTTTGTGAAAATATCCACTAAATGAGGGAATAATATGTGTGAGGGTACCCCAGGAGAGTTCCAAATGTGTGTGTGTAGAATATATATCCCACGGGGGTAAAATTGAAAAAAGTTGAAAAACATTTTTTTTTGGACTTAGTCATTTTTCCGGCGTTTATCAGACTTTCAGATAGGGCAAATGTCAGTGAGCATTCCGATTTCAGTTCCAGAGCGATTCGCCCAATGAGTCCTTGATATTTAGTCGTTTTCAGCCAATTTTCTGGATTTTTGAAAATTTCACTTTTTTGTGAAAATATCCACTAAATGAGGGAATAATATGTGTGAGGGTACCCCAGGAGAGTTCCAAATGTGTGTGTGTAGAATATATATCCCACGGGGGTAAATTGAAAAAAGTTGAAAAACATTTTTTTTTGGACTTAGTCATTTTTCCGGCGTTTATCAGACTTTCAGATAGGGCAAATGTCAGTGAGCATTCCAATTTCAGTTCCAGAGCGATTCGCCCAATGAGTCCTTGATATTTAGTCGTTTTCAGCCAATATTTTGGATTTTTGAAAATTTCACTTTTTTGTGAAAATATCCACTAAATGAGGGAATAATATGTGTGAGGGTACCCCAGGAGAGTTCCAAATGTGTGTGTGTAGAATATATATCCCACGGGGGTAAAATTGAAAAAAGTTGAAAAACATTTTTTTTCGGACTTAGTCATTTTTCCGGCGTTTATCAGACTTTCAGATAGGGCAAATGTCAGTGAGCATTCCGATTTCAGTTCCAGAGCGATTCGCCCAATGAGTCCTTGATATTTAGTCGTTTTCAGCCAATTTTCTGGATTTTTGAAAATTTCACTTTTTTGTGAAAATATCCACTAAATGAGGGAATAATATGTGTGAGGGTACCCCAGGAGAGTTCCAAATGTGTGTGGGTAGAATATATATCCCACGGGGGTAAAATTGAAAACAGTTGAAAAAAAATTTTTTGGGGACTTAGTCATTTTTCCAGCGTTTATCAGACTTTCAGATAGGGCAAATGTCAGTGAGCATTCCGATTTCAGTTCCAGAGCGATTCGCCCAATGAGTCCTTGATATTTAGTCGTTTTCAGCCAATATTTTGGATTTTTGAAAATTTCACTTTTTTGTGAAAATATCCACTAAATGAGGGAATAATATGTGTGAGGGTACCCCAGGAGAGTTCCAAATGTGTGTGTGTAGAATATATATCCCACGGGGGTAAAATTGAAAAAAGTTGAAAAACATTTTTTTTTGGACTTAGTCATTTTTCCGGCGTTTATCAGACTTTCAGATAGGGCAAATGTCAGTGAGCATTCCGATTTCAGTTCCAGAGCGATTCGCCCAATGAGTCCTTGATATTTAGTCGTTTTCAGCCAATTTTCTTGATTTTTGAAAATTTCACTTTTTTGTGAAAATATCCACTAAATGAGGGAATAATATGTGTGAGGGTACCCCAGGAGAGTTCCAAATGTGTGTGTGTAGAATATATATCCCACGGGGGTAAATTGAAAAAAGTTGAAAAGCATTTTTTTTTGGACTTAGTCATTTTTCCGGCGTTTATCAGACTTTCAGATAGGGGAAATGTCAGTGAGCATTCTGATTTCAGTTACAGAGCGATTTGCCCAATGAGTCCTTGATATTTAGTCGTTTTCAGCCAATTTTCTGGATTTTTGAAAATTTCACTTTTTTGTGAAAATATCCACTAAATGAGGGAATAATATGTGTGAGGGTACCCCAAGAGAGTTCCAAATGTGTGAGGATAGAATATATATCTTACGGGGCTAAAATTGAAAAAAGTTGCAAAAAATTTTTTTTTGGACTTAGTCATTTTTCCGGCGTTTATCAGACTTTCAGATAGGGCAAATGTCAGTGAGCATTCTGATTTCAGTTCCAGAGCGATTCGCCCAATGAGTCCTTGATATTTAGTCGTTTTCAGCCAATATTTTTGATTTTTGAAAATTTCACTTTTTTGTGAATATATCCACTAAATGAGGGAATAATATGTGTGAGGTTACCCCAGGAGAGTTCCAAATGTGTGTAGGTAGAATATATATCCCACGGGGGTAAAATTGAAAAAATTTGAAAAAATTTTTTTTTTGGACTTAGTCATTTTTCCGGCGTTTATCAGACTTTCGGAAAGGGGAAATGTCAGTGAGAGTTCTGATTTCAGTTACAGAGCGATTGGCCCAATGAGTCCTTGATATTTAGTCGTTTTCAGCCAATTTTCTGGATTTTTGAAAATTTCACTTTTTTGTGAAAATATCCACTAAATGAGGGAATAATATGTGTGAGGGTACCCCAGGAGAGTTCCAAATGTGTGTGGGTAGAATATATATCCCACGGGGCTAAAATTGAAAAAAGTTGAAAAAAAATTTTTTTTGGACTTAGTCATTTTTCCAGCGTTTAGCAGACTTTCAGATAGGGCAAATGTCATTGAGAATTCCGATTTCAGTTCCAGAGCGATTCGCCCAATGAGTCCTTGATATTTAGTCGTTTTCAGCCAATTTTCTGGATTTTTGAAAATTTCACTTTTTTGTGAAAATATCCACTAAATGAGGGCATAATATGTGTGAGGGTACCCCAGGAGAGTTCCAAATGTGTGTGGATAGAATATACATCTCATGGTGGTAAAATTTAAAAAAGTTGAAAAAAAAATTTTTGGGGACTTAGTCATTTTTCCAGCGTTTATCAGACTTTCAGATAGGGCAAATATCAGTGAGCATTCCGATTTCAGTTCCAGAGCGATTCGCCCAATGAGTCCTTGATATTTAGTCGTTTTCAGCCAATATTTTTGATTTTTGAAAATTTCACTTTTTTGTGAATATATCCACTAAATGAGGGAATAATATGTGTGAGGTTACCCCAGGAGAGTTCCAAATGTGTGTAGGTATAATATATATCCCACGGGGGTAAAATTGAAAAAATTTGAAAAAATTTTTTTTTTGGACTTAGTCATTTTTCCGGCGTTTATCAGACTTTCAGAAAGGGGAAATGTCAGTGAGAGTTCTGATTTCAGTTACAGAGCGATTCGCCCAATGAGTCCTTGATATTTAGTCGTTTTCAGCCAATTTTCTGGATTTTTGAAAATTTCACTTTTTTTGTGAAAATATCCACTAAATGAGGGAATAATATGTGTGAGGGTACCCAAGGAGAGTTCCAAATGTGTGTGGGTAGAATATATATCCCACGGGCTAAAATTGAAAAAGTTGAAAAAAATTTTTTTTTGGACTTAGTCATTTTTCCGGCGTTTATCAGACTTTCAGATAGGGCAAATGTCAGTGAGCATTCTGATTTCAGTTCCAGAGCGATTCGCCCAATGAGTCCTTGATATTTAGTCGTTTTCAGCCAATTTTCTGGATTTTTGAAAATTTCACTTTTTTGTGAAAATATCCACTAAATGAGGGAATAATATTGTGAGGGTACCCCAGGAGAGTTCCAAATGTGTGTGTGTAGAATATATATCCCACGGGGGTAAATTGAAAAAAGTTGAAAAACATTTTTTTTTGGACTTAGTCATTTTTCCGGCGTTTATCAGACTTTCAGAGAGGGCAAATGTCAGTGAGCATTCCGATTTCAGTTTCAGAGCGATTCGCCCAATGAGTCCTTAATATTTAGTCGTTTTCAGCCAATTTCCTGGATTTTTGAAAATTTCACTTTTTTGTGAAAATATCCACTAAATGAGGGAATAATATGTGTGAGGGTACCCCAAGAGAGTTCCAAATGTGTGTGTGTAGAATATATATCCCACGGGGGTAAAATTGAAAAAAGTTGAAAAACATTTTTTTTTGGACTTAGTCATTTTTACGGCGTTTATCAGACTTTCAGATAGGGGAAATGTCAGTGAGCGTTCTGATTTCAGTTACAGAGCGATTCGCCCAATGAGTCCTTGATATTTAGTCATTTTCAGCCAATATTTTTGATTTTTGAAAATTTCACTTTTTTGTGAATATATCCACTAAATGAGGGAATAATATGTGTGAGGTTACCCCAGGAGAGTTCCAAATGTGTGTAGGTAGAATATATATCCCACGGGGGAAAAATTGAAAAAATTTGAAAAAATTTTTTTTTTGGACTTAGTCATTTTTCCGGCGTTTATCAGACTTTCAGATAGTGGAAATGTCAGTGAGAGTTCTGATTTCAGTTACAGAGCGATTCGCCCAATGAGTCCTTGATATTTAGTCGTTTTCAGCCAATTTTCTGCATTTTTGAAAATTTCACTTTTTTGTGAAAATATCCACTAAATGAGGGAATAATATGTGTGAGGGTACCCCAGGAGAGTTCCAAATGTTTGTGGGTAGAATATATATCCCACGGGCTAAAATTGAAAAAAGTTGAAAAAAATTTTTTTTTGGACTTAGTCATTTTTCCGGCGTTTATCAGACTTTCAGATAGGGGAAATGTCAGTGAGCATTTTGATTTCAGTTACAGAGCGATTGGCCCAATGAGTCCTTGATATTTAGTCGTTTTCAGACAATTTTCTGGATTTTTGAAAATTTCACTTTTTTGTGAAAATATCCACTAAATGAGGGAATAATATGTGTGAGGGTACCCCAAGAGAGTTCCAAATGTGTGTAGGTAGAATATATATCCACCGGGGCTAAAATTGAAAAAAGTTGCAAAAATTTTTTTTATAGACTTAGTCATTTTTCCGGCGTTTATCAGACTTTCAGATAGGGCAAATGTCAGTGAGCATTTCGATTTCAGTTCCAGAGCGATTCGCCCAATGAGTCCTTGATATTTAGTCGTTTTCAGCCAATATTTTGGATTTTTGAAAATTTCACTTTTTTGTGAAAATATCCACTAAATGAGGGAATAATATGTGTGAGGGTACCACAGGAGAGTTCCAAATGTGTGTGTGTAGAATATATATCCCACGGGGGTAAAATTGAAAAAAGTTGAAAAACATTTTTTTTTGGACTTAGTCATTTTTCCGGCGTTTATCAGACTTTCAGATAGGGCAAATGTCAGTGAGCATTCCGATTTCAGTTCCAGAGCGATTCGCCCTATGAGTCCTTGATATTTAGTCGTTTTCAGCCAATTTTCTGGATTTTTGAAAATTTCACTTTTTTGTGAAAATATCCACTAAATGAGGGAATAATATGTGTGAGGGTACCCCAGGAGAGTTCCAAATGTGTGTGGATAGAATATATATCCCACGGGGCTAAAATTGAAAAAAGTTGAAAAAAAATTTTTTTTGGACTTCGTCATTTTTCCGGCGTTTATCAGACTTTCAGATAGGGCAAATGTCAGTGAGCATTCCGATTTCAGTTCCAGAGCGATTCGCCCAATGAGTCCTTGATATTTAGTCGTTTTCAGCCAATATTTTTGATTTTTGAAAATTTCACTTTTTTGTGAATATATCCACTAAATGAGGGAATAATATGTGTGAGGGTACCCCAGGAGAGTTCCAAATGTGTGTGGGTAGAATATATATCCCATGGGGCTAAAATTGAAAATTAGTTGAAAAAATTTTTTTTTTGGACTTACTCATTTTTCCGGCGTTTATCAGACTTTCAGATAGGGGAAATGTCAGTGAGCATTCCGATTTCAGTTCCAGAGCGATTCGCCCATTGAGTCCTTGATATTTAGTCTTTTTCAGCCAATTTTCTGGATTTTTGAAAATTTCACTTTTTTGTGAACATATCCACTAAATGAGGGAATAATATGTGTGAGGGTACCCCAGGAGAGTTCCAAATGTGTGTGGGTAGAATATATATCCCACGGGGCTAAAATTGAAAAAATTTGAAAAAAAAATTATTTTGGACTTAGTCATTTTTCCGGCGTTTATCAGACTTTCAGATAGGGCAAATGTCAGTGAGCATTCAGATTTCAGTTCCAGAGCGATTCGCCCAATGAGTCCTTGATATTTACTCGTTTTCAGCCAATATTTTGAATTTTTGAAAATTTCACTTTTTTGTGAATATATCCACTAAATGAGGGAATAATATGTGTGAAGGTACTCCAGGAGAGTTCCAAATGTGTGTGGGTAGAATATATATCCCACGGGGGTAAAATTGAAAAAGTTGAAAAAAAATTTTTGGGGGACTTAGTCATTTTTCCAGCGTTTATCAGACTTTCAGATAGGGCAAATGTCAGTGAGCATTCCGATTTCAGTTCCAGAGCGATTCGCCCAATGAGTCCTTGATATTTAGTCGTTTTCAGCCAATATTTTGGATTTTTGAAAATTTCACTTTTTTGTGAATATATCCACTAAATGAGGGAATAATAAGTGTGAGGGTACCCCAGGAGAGTTCCAAATGTGTGTGTGTAGAATATATATCCCACGGGGGTAAATTGAAAAAAGTTGAAAAACATTTTCTTTTGGACTTAGTCATTTTTCTGGCGTTTATCAGACTTTCAGATAGGGGAAATGTCAGTGAGCGTTCTGATTTCAGTTACAGAGCGATTCGCCCAATGAGTCCTTGATATTTAGTCGTTTTCAGCCAATTTTCTGGATTTTTGAAAATTTCACTTTTTTGTGAAAATATCCACTAAATGAGGGAATAATATGTGTGAGGGTACCCCAAGAGAGTTCCAAATGTGTGTAGGTAGAATATATATCCCACGGGGCTAAAATTGAAAAAAGTTGCAAAAATTTTTTTTATAGACTTAGTCATTTTTCCGGCGTCTATCAGACTTTCAGATAGGGCAAATGTCAGTGAGCATTCCGATTTCAGTTCCAGAGCGATTCGCCCAATGAGTTCTTGATATTTAGTCGTTTTCAGCCAATATTTTGGATTTTTGAAAATTTCACTTTTTTGTGAAAATATCCACTAAATGAGGGAATAATATGTGTGAGGGTACCACAGGAGAGTTCCAAATGTGTGTGTGTAGAATATATATCCCACAGGGGTAAAATTGAAAAAAGTTGAAAAACATTTTTTTTTGGACTTAGTCATTTTTCCGGCGTTTATCAGACTTTCAGATAGGGCAAATGTCAGTGAGCATTCCGATTTCAGTTCCAGAGCGATTCGCCCAATGAGTCCTTGATATTTAGTCGTTTTCAGCCAATTTTCTGGATTTTTGAAAATTTCACTTTTTTGTGAAAATATCCACTAAATGAGGGCATAATATGTGTGAGGGTACCCCAGGAGAGTTCCAAATGTGTGTGGATAGAATATACATCTCATGGTGGTAAAATTTAAAAAAGTTGAAAAAAAAATTTTTGGGGACTTAGTCATTTTTCCAGCGTTTATCAGACTTTCAGATAGGGCAAATATCAGTGAGCATTCCGATTTCAGTTCCAGAGCGATTCGCCCAATGAGTCCTTGATATTTAGTCGTTTTCAGCCAATATTTTTGATTTTTGAAAATTTCACTTTTTTGTGAATATATCCACTAAATGAGGGAATAATATGTGTGAGGTTACCCCAGGAGAGTTCCAAATGTGTGTAGGTATAATATATATCCCACGGGGGTAAAATTGAAAAAATTTGAAAAAATTTTTTTTTTGGACTTAGTCATTTTTCCGGCGTTTATCAGACTTTCAGAAAGGGGAAATGTCAGTGAGAGTTCTGATTTCAGTTACAGAGCGATTCGCCCAATGAGTCCTTGATATTTAGTCGTTTTCAGCCAATTTTCTGGATTTTTGAAAATTTCACTTTTTTTGTGAAAATATCCACTAAATGAGGGAATAATATGTGTGAGGGTACCCAAGGAGAGTTCCAAATGTGTGTGGGTAGAATATATATCCCACGGGCTAAAATTGAAAAAGTTGAAAAAAATTTTTTTTTGGACTTAGTCATTTTTCCGGCGTTTATCAGACTTTCAGATAGGGCAAATGTCAGTGAGCATTCTGATTTCAGTTCCAGAGCGATTCGCCCAATGAGTCCTTGATATTTAGTCGTTTTCAGCCAATTTTCTGGATTTTTGAAAATTTCACTTTTTTGTGAAAATATCCACTAAATGAGGGAATAATATTGTGAGGGTACCCCAGGAGAGTTCCAAATGTGTGTGTGTAGAATATATATCCCACGGGGGTAAATTGAAAAAAGTTGAAAAACATTTTTTTTTGGACTTAGTCATTTTTCCGGCGTTTATCAGACTTTCAGAGAGGGCAAATGTCAGTGAGCATTCCGATTTCAGTTTCAGAGCGATTCGCCCAATGAGTCCTTAATATTTAGTCGTTTTCAGCCAATTTCCTGGATTTTTGAAAATTTCACTTTTTTGTGAAAATATCCACTAAATGAGGGAATAATATGTGTGAGGGTACCCCAAGAGAGTTCCAAATGTGTGTGTGTAGAATATATATCCCACGGGGGTAAAATTGAAAAAAGTTGAAAAACATTTTTTTTTGGACTTAGTCATTTTTACGGCGTTTATCAGACTTTCAGATAGGGGAAATGTCAGTGAGCGTTCTGATTTCAGTTACAGAGCGATTCGCCCAATGAGTCCTTGATATTTAGTCATTTTCAGCCAATATTTTTGATTTTTGAAAATTTCACTTTTTTGTGAATATATCCACTAAATGAGGGAATAATATGTGTGAGGTTACCCCAGGAGAGTTCCAAATGTGTGTAGGTAGAATATATATCCCACGGGGGAAAAATTGAAAAAATTTGAAAAAATTTTTTTTTTGGACTTAGTCATTTTTCCGGCGTTTATCAGACTTTCAGATAGTGGAAATGTCAGTGAGAGTTCTGATTTCAGTTACAGAGCGATTCGCCCAATGAGTCCTTGATATTTAGTCGTTTTCAGCCAATTTTCTGCATTTTTGAAAATTTCACTTTTTTGTGAAAATATCCACTAAATGAGGGAATAATATGTGTGAGGGTACCCCAGGAGAGTTCCAAATGTTTGTGGGTAGAATATATATCCCACGGGCTAAAATTGAAAAAAGTTGAAAAAAATTTTTTTTTGGACTTAGTCATTTTTCCGGCGTTTATCAGACTTTCAGATAGGGGAAATGTCAGTGAGCATTTTGATTTCAGTTACAGAGCGATTGGCCCAATGAGTCCTTGATATTTAGTCGTTTTCAGACAATTTTCTGGATTTTTGAAAATTTCACTTTTTTGTGAAAATATCCACTAAATGAGGGAATAATATGTGTGAGGGTACCCCAAGAGAGTTCCAAATGTGTGTAGGTAGAATATATATCCACCGGGGCTAAAATTGAAAAAAGTTGCAAAAATTTTTTTTATAGACTTAGTCATTTTTCCGGCGTTTATCAGACTTTCAGATAGGGCAAATGTCAGTGAGCATTTCGATTTCAGTTCCAGAGCGATTCGCCCAATGAGTCCTTGATATTTAGTCGTTTTCAGCCAATATTTTGGATTTTTGAAAATTTCACTTTTTTGTGAAAATATCCACTAAATGAGGGAATAATATGTGTGAGGGTACCACAGGAGAGTTCCAAATGTGTGTGTGTAGAATATATATCCCACGGGGGTAAAATTGAAAAAAGTTGAAAAACATTTTTTTTTGGACTTAGTCATTTTTCCGGCGTTTATCAGACTTTCAGATAGGGCAAATGTCAGTGAGCATTCCGATTTCAGTTCCAGAGCGATTCGCCCTATGAGTCCTTGATATTTAGTCGTTTTCAGCCAATTTTCTGGATTTTTGAAAATTTCACTTTTTTGTGAAAATATCCACTAAATGAGGGAATAATATGTGTGAGGGTACCCCAGGAGAGTTCCAAATGTGTGTGGATAGAATATATATCCCACGGGGCTAAAATTGAAAAAAGTTGAAAAAAAATTTTTTTTGGACTTCGTCATTTTTCCGGCGTTTATCAGACTTTCAGATAGGGCAAATGTCAGTGAGCATTCCGATTTCAGTTCCAGAGCGATTCGCCCAATGAGTCCTTGATATTTAGTCGTTTTCAGCCAATATTTTTGATTTTTGAAAATTTCACTTTTTTGTGAATATATCCACTAAATGAGGGAATAATATGTGTGAGGGTACCCCAGGAGAGTTCCAAATGTGTGTGGGTAGAATATATATCCCATGGGGCTAAAATTGAAAATTAGTTGAAAAAATTTTTTTTTTGGACTTACTCATTTTTCCGGCGTTTATCAGACTTTCAGATAGGGGAAATGTCAGTGAGCATTCCGATTTCAGTTCCAGAGCGATTCGCCCATTGAGTCCTTGATATTTAGTCTTTTTCAGCCAATTTTCTGGATTTTTGAAAATTTCACTTTTTTGTGAACATATCCACTAAATGAGGGAATAATATGTGTGAGGGTACCCCAGGAGAGTTCCAAATGTGTGTGGGTAGAATATATATCCCACGGGGCTAAAATTGAAAAAATTTGAAAAAAAAATTATTTTGGACTTAGTCATTTTTCCGGCGTTTATCAGACTTTCAGATAGGGCAAATGTCAGTGAGCATTCAGATTTCAGTTCCAGAGCGATTCGCCCAATGAGTCCTTGATATTTACTCGTTTTCAGCCAATATTTTGAATTTTTGAAAATTTCACTTTTTTGTGAATATATCCACTAAATGAGGGAATAATATGTGTGAAGGTACTCCAGGAGAGTTCCAAATGTGTGTGGGTAGAATATATATCCCACGGGGGTAAAATTGAAAAAGTTGAAAAAAAAATTTTGGGGGACTTAGTCATTTTTCCAGCGTTTATCAGACTTTCAGATAGGGCAAATGTCAGTGAGCATTCCGATTTCAGTTCCAGAGCGATTCGCCCAATGAGTCCTTGATATTTAGTCGTTTTCAGCCAATATTTTGGATTTTTGAAAATTTCACTTTTTTGTGAATATATCCACTAAATGAGGGAATAATAAGTGTGAGGGTACCCCAGGAGAGTTCCAAATGTGTGTGTGTAGAATATATATCCCACGGGGGTAAATTGAAAAAAGTTGAAAAACATTTTCTTTTGGACTTAGTCATTTTTCTGGCGTTTATCAGACTTTCAGATAGGGGAAATGTCAGTGAGCGTTCTGATTTCAGTTACAGAGCGATTCGCCCAATGAGTCCTTGATATTTAGTCGTTTTCAGCCAATTTTCTGGATTTTTGAAAATTTCACTTTTTTGTGAAAATATCCACTAAATGAGGGAATAATATGTGTGAGGGTACCCCAAGAGAGTTCCAAATGTGTGTAGGTAGAATATATATCCCACGGGGCTAAAATTGAAAAAAGTTGCAAAAATTTTTTTTATAGACTTAGTCATTTTTCCGGCGTCTATCAGACTTTCAGATAGGGCAAATGTCAGTGAGCATTCCGATTTCAGTTCCAGAGCGATTCGCCCAATGAGTTCTTGATATTTAGTCGTTTTCAGCCAATATTTTGGATTTTTGAAAATTTCACTTTTTTGTGAAAATATCCACTAAATGAGGGAATAATATGTGTGAGGGTACCACAGGAGAGTTCCAAATGTGTGTGTGTAGAATATATATCCCACAGGGGTAAAATTGAAAAAAGTTGAAAAACATTTTTTTTTGGACTTAGTCATTTTTCCGGCGTTTATCAGACTTTCAGATAGGGCAAATGTCAGTGAGCATTCCGATTTCAGTTCCAGAGCGATTCGCCCAATGAGTCCTTGATATTTAGTCGTTTTCAGCCAATTTTCTGGATTTTTGAAAATTTCACTTTTTTGTGAAAATATCCACTAAATGAGGGAATAATATGTGTGAGGGTACCCCAGGAGAGTTCCAAATGTGTGTGGGTGGAATATATATCCCACGGGGCTAAAATTGAAAAAATTTGAAAAAAAAATTATTTTGGACTTAGTCATTTTTCCGGCGTTTATCAGACTTTCAGATAGGGCAAATGTCAGTGAGCATTCAGATTTCAGTTCCAGAGCGATTCGCCCAATGAGTCCTTGATATTTACTCGTTTTCAGCCAATATTTTGAATTTTTGAAAATTTCACTTTTTTGTGAATATATCCACTAAATGAGGGAATAATATGTGTGAAGGTACTCCAGGAGAGTTCCAAATGTGTGTGGGTAGAATATATATCCCACGGGGGTAAAATTGAAAAAGTTGAAAAAAAAATTTTGGGGGACTTAGTCATTTTTCCAGCGTTTATCAGACTTTCAGATAGGGCAAATGTCAGTGAGCATTCCGATTTCAGTTCCAGAGCGATTCGCCCAATGAGTCCTTGATATTTAGTCGTTTTCAGCCAATATTTTGGATTTTTGAAAATTTCACTTTTTTGTGAATATATCCACTAAATGAGGGAATAATATGTGTGAGGTTACCCTAGGAGAGTTCCAAATGTGTGTGTGAAGAATATATATCCCAAGGGGGTAAATTGAAAAAAGTTGAAAAACATTTTTTTTTGGACTTAGTCATTTTTCCGGCGTTTATCAGACTTTCAGATAGGGGAAATGTCAGTGAGCGTTCTGATTTCAGTTACAGAGCGATTCGCCCAATGAGTCCTTGATATTTAGTCGTTTTCAGCCATTTTTCTGGATTTTTGAAAATTTCACTTTTTTTGTGAAAATATCCACTAAATGAGGGAATAATATGTGTGAGGGTACCCCAGGAGAGTTCCAAATGTGTGTGGGTAGAATATATATCCCACGGGGCTAAAATTGAAAAAAGTTGAAAAAAAATTAATTTTGGACTTACTCATTTTTCCGGCGTTTATCAGACTTTCAGATAGGGGAAATGTCAGTGAGCATTCCGATTTCAGTTCCAGAGCGATTCGCCCATTGAGTCTTTGATATTTAGTCGTTTTCAGCCAATTTTCTGGATTTTTGAAAATTTCACTTTTTTGTGAAAATATCCACTAAATGAGGGAATAATATGTGTGAGGGTACCCCAGGAGAGTTCCAAATGTGTGTGTATAGAATATATATCCCACGGGGCTAAAATTGAAAAAAGTTGAAAAACATTTTTTTTTGGACTTAGTAATTTTTCCAGCGTTTATCAGACTTTCAGATAGGGCAAATGTCAGTGAGCATTCCGATTTCAGTTCCAGAGCGATTCGCCCAATGAGTCCTTGATATTTAGTCGTTTTCAGCCAATTTTCTGGATTTTTGAAAATTTCACTTTTTTGTGAAAATATCCACTAAATGAGGGAATAAATTGTGTGAGGATACCCCAGGAGAGTTCCAAATGTGTGTAGGTAGAATATATATCCAACGGGGGTAAAATTGAAAAAAGTTGAAAACATTTTTTTTTTGGACTTAGTCATTTTTCCAGCGTTTATCAGACTTTCAGATAGGGCATATGTCAGTGAGCATTCCGATTTCAGTTCCAGAGCGATTCGCCCAATAAGTCCTTGATATTTAGTCGTTTTCAGCCAATTTTCTGGATTTTTGAAAATTTCACTTTTTTGTGAAAATATTCACTAAATGAGGGAATAATATGTGTGAGGGTGCCCCAGGAGAGTTCCAAATGTGTGTGTGTAGAATATATATCCCACGGAGGTAAAATTGAAAAAAGTTGAAAAACATTTTTTTTTGGACTTAGTCATTTTTCCGGCGTTTATCAGACTTTCAGATAGGGGAAATGTCAGTGAGCCTTCTGATTTCAATTACAGAGCGATTCGCCCAATGAGTCCTTGATATTTAGTCGTTTTCAGCCAATTTTCTGGATTTTTGAAAATTTCACTTTTTTTGTGAAAATATCCACTAAATGAGGGAATAATATGTGTGAGGGTACCCCAGGAGAGTTCCAAATGTGTGTGGGTAGAATATATATCCCACGGGGCTAAAATTGAAAAAAGTTAAAAAAAAATTAATTTTGGACTTAGTCATTTTTCCGGCGTTTATCAGACTATCAGATAGGGCAAATGTCAGTGAGCATTCCGATTTCAGTTCCAGAGCGATTCGCCCAATGAGTCCTTGATATTTAGTCGTTTTCAGCCAATATTTTTGATTTTTGAAAATTTCACTTTTTTGTGAATATATCCACTAAATGAGGGAATAATATGTGTGAGGGTACCCCAGGAGAGTTCCAAATGTGTGTGGGTAGAATATATATCCCATGGGGCTAAAATTGAAAATTAGTTGAAAAAATTTTTTTTTTGGACTTACTCATTTTTCCGGCGTTTATCAGACTTTCAGATAGGGGAAATGTCAGTGAGCATTCCGATTTCAGTTCCAGAGCGATTCGCCCATTGAGTCCTTGATATTTAGTCGTTTTCAGCCAATTTTCTGGATTTTTGAAAATTTCACTTTTTTGTGAAAATATCCACTAAATGAGGGAATAATATGTGTGAGGGTACCCCAGGAGAGTTCCAAATGTGTGTGGGTAGAATATATATCCCACGGGGGTAAAATTGAAAAAAGTTGAAAAAATTTTTTTGGGGAACTTAGTCATTTTTCCGGCGTTTATCAGACTTTCAGATAGGGCAAATGTCAGTGAGCATTCCGATTTCAGTTCCAGAGCGATTCGCCCAATGAGTCCTTGATATTTAGTCGTTTTCAGCCAATATTTTGGATTTTTGAAAATTTCAATTTTTTGTGAAAATATCCACTAAATGAGGGAATAATATTGTGAGGGTACCCCAGGAGAGTTCCAAATGTGTGTGTGTAGAATATATATCCCACGGGGGTAAATTGAAAAAAGTTGAAAAACATTTTTTTTTGGACTTAGTCATTTTTCCGGCGTTTTTCAGACTTTCAGAGAGGGCAAATGTCAGTGAGCATTCCGATTTCAGTTTCAGAGCGATTCGCCCAATGAGTCCTTAATATTTAGTCGTTTTCAGCCAATTTCCTGGATTTTTGAAAATTTCACTTTTTTGTGAAAATATCCACTAAATGAGGGAATAATATGTGTGAGGGTACCCCAGGAGAGTTCCAAATGTGTGTGTGTAGAATATATATCCCACGGGGGTAAAATTGAAAAAAGTTGAAAAACATTTTTTTTTGGACTTAGTCATTTTTACGGCGTTTATCAGACTTTCAGATAGGGGAAATGTCAGTGAGCGTTCTGATTTCAGTTACAGAGCGATTCGCCCAATGAGTCCTTGATATTTAGTCATTTTCAGCCAATATTTTTGATTTTTGAAAATTTCACTTTTTTGTGAATATATCCACTAAATGAGGGAATAATATGTGTGAGGTTACCCCAGGAGAGTTCCAAATGTGTGTAGGTAGAATATATATCCCACGGGGGAAAAATTGAAAAAAGTTGAAAAAAAATTTTTTTTGGACTTAGTCATTTTTCCGGCGTTTATCAGACTTTCAGATAGGGGAAATGTCAGTGAGCATTTTGATTTCAGTTACAGAGCGATTGGCCCAATGAGTCCTTGATATTTAGTTGTTTTCAGCCAATTTTCTGGATTTTTGAAAATTTCACTTTTTTGTGAAAATATCCACTAAATGAGGGAATAATATGTGTGAGGGTACCCCAAGAGAGTTCCAAATGTGTGTAGGTAGAATATATATCCCACGGGGCTAAAATTGAAAAAAGTTGCAAAAATTTTTTTTATAGACTTAGTCATTTTTCCGGCGTTTATCAGACTTTCAGATAGGGCAAATGTCAGTGAGCATTCCGATTTCAGTTCCAGAGCGATTCGCCCAATGAGTCCTTGATATTTAGTCGTTTTCAGCCAATATTTTGGATTTTTGAAAATTTCACTTTTTTGTGAAAATATCCACTAAATGAGGGAATAATATGTGTGAGGGTACCACAGGAGAGTTCCAAATGTGTGTGTGTAGAATATATATCCCACGGGGGTAAAATTGAAAAAAGTTGAAAAACATTTTTTTTTGGACTTAGTCATTTTTCCGGCGTTTATCAGACTTTCAGATAGGGCAAATGTCAGTGAGCATTCCGATTTCAGTTCCAGAGCGATTCGCCCAATGAGTCCTTGATATTTAGTCGTTTTCAGCCAATTTTCTGGATTTTTGAAAATTTCACTTTTTTGTAAAAATATCCACTAAATGAGGGAATAATATGTGTGAGGGTACCCCAGGAGAGTTCCAAATGTGTGTGGATAGAATATATATCCCACGGGGCTAAAATTGAAAAAAGTTGAAAAAAAATTTTTTTTGGACTTAGTCATTTTTCCGGCGTTTATCAGACTTTCAGATAGGGCAAATGTCAGTGAGCATTCCGATTTCAGTTCCAGAGCGATTCGCCCAATGAGTCCTTGATATTTAGTCGTTTTCAGCCAATATTTTGGATTTTTGAAAATTTCACTTTTTTGTGAATATATCCACTAAATGAGGGAATAATATGTGTGAGGGTACCCCAGGAGAGTTCCAAATGTGTGTGGGTAGAATATATATCCCACGGGGGTAAAATTGAAAAAAGTTGAAAAAAAAATTTGGGGGGACTTAGTCATTTTTCCAGCGTTTATCAGACTTTCAGATAGGGCAAATGTCAGTGAGCATTCCGATTTCAGTTCCAGAGCGATTCGCCCAATGAGTCCTTGATATTTAGTCGTTTTCAGCCAATTTTCTGGATTTTTGAAAATTTCACTTTTTTGTGAAAATATCCACTAAATGAGGGAATAATAAGTGTGAGGGTACCCCAGGAGAGTTCCAAATGTGTGTGTGTAGAATACATATCCCACGGGGGTAAATTGAAAAAAGTTGAAAAACATTTTCTTTTGGACTTAGTCATTTTTCCGGCGTTTATCAGACTTTCAGATAGGGGAAATGTCAGTGAGCGTTCTGATTTCAGTTACAGAGCGATTCGCCCAATGAGTCCTTGATATTTAGTCGTTTTCAGCCAATTTTCTGGATTTTTGAAAATTTCACTTTTTTGTGAAAATATCCACTAAATGAGGGAATAATATGTGTGAGGGTACCCCAAGATAGTTCCAAATGTGTGTAGGTAGAATATATATCCCACGGGGCTAAAATTGAAATAAGTTTCAAAAATTTTTTTTATAGACTTAGTCATTTTTCCGGCGTCTATCAGACTTTCAGATAGGGCAAATGTCAGTGAGAATTCCGATTTCAGTTCCAGAGCGATTCGCCCAATGAGTCCTTGATATTTAGTCGTTTTCAGCCAATATTTTGGATTTTTGAAAATTTCACTTTTTTGTGAAAATATCCACTAAATGAGGGAATAATATGTGTGAGGGTACCACAGGAGAGTTCCAAATGTGTGTGTGTAGAATATATATCCCACAGGGGTAAAATTGAAAAAAGTTGAAAAACATTTTTTTTTGGACTTAGTCATTTTTCCGGCGTTTATCAGACTTTCAGATAGGGCAAATGTCAGTGAGCATTCCGATTTCAGTTCCAGAGCAATTCGCCCAATGAGTCCTTGATATTTAGTCGTTTTCAGCCAATTTTCTGGATTTTTGAAAATTTCACTTTTTTGTGAAAATATCCACTAAATGAGGGAATAATATGTGTGAGGGTACCCCAGGAGAGTTCCAAATGTGTGTGGGTGGAATATATATCCCACGGGGCTAAAATTGAAAAAATTTGAAAAAAAAATTATTTTGGACTTAGTCATTTTTCCGGCGTTTATCAGACTTTCAGATAGGGCAAATGTCAGTGAGCATTCAGATTTCAGTTCCAGAGCGATTCGCCCAATGAGTCCTTGATATTTACTCGTTTTCAGCCAATATTTTGAATTTTTGAAAATTTCACTTTTTTGTGAATATATCCACTAAATGAGGGAATAATATGTGTGAGGGTACCCCAGGAGAGTTCCAAATGTGTGTGGGTAGAATATATATCCCACGGGGGTAAAATTGAAAAAGTTGAAAAAAAAATTTTGGGGGACTTAGTCATTTTTCCAGCGTTTATCAGACTTTCAGATAGGGCAAATGTCAGTGAGCATTCCGATTTCAGTTCCAGAGCGATTCGCCCAATGAGTCCTTGATATTTAGTCGTTTTCAGCCAATATTTTGGATTTTTGAAAATTTCACTTTTTTGTGAATATATCCACTAAATGAGGGAATAATATGTGTGAGCTTACCCCAGGAGAGTTCCAAATGTGTGAGTGAAGAATATATATCCCAAGGGGGTAAATTGAAAAAAGTTGAAAAACATTTTTTTTTGGACTTAGTCATTTTTCCGGCGTTTATCAGACTTTCAGATAGGGGAAATGTCAGTGAGCGTTCTGATTTCAGTTACAGAGCGATTCGCCCAATGAGTCCTTGATATTTAGTCGTTTTCAGCCAATTTTCTGGATTTTTGAAAATTTCACTTTTTTTGTGAAAATATCCACTAAATGAGGGAATAATATGTGTGAGGGTACCCCAGGAGAGTTCCAAATGTGTGTGGGTAGAATATATATCCCACGGGGCTAAAATTGAAAAAAGTTGAAAAAAAATTAATTTTGGACTTAGTCATTTTTCCGGCGTTTATCAGACTATCAGATAGGGCAAATGTCAGTGAGCATTCCGATTTCAGTTCCAGAGCGATTCGCCCAATGAGTCCTTGATATTTAGTCGTTTTCAGCCAATATTTTTGATTTTTGAAAATTTCACTTTTTTGTGATTATATCCACTAAATGAGGGAATAATATGTGTGAGGGTACCCCAGGAGAGTTCCAAATGTGTGTGGGTAGAATATATATCCCATGGGGCTAAAATTGAAAATTAGTTGAAAAAATTTTTTTTTTGGACTTACTCATTTTTCCGGCGTTTATCAGACTTTCAGATAGGGGAAATGTCAGTGAGCATTCCGATTTCAGTTCCAGAGCGATTCGCCCATTGAGTCCTTGATATTTAGTCGTTTTCAGCCAATTTTCTGGATTTTTGAAAATTTCACTTTTTTGTGAAAATATCCACTAAATGAGGGAATAATATGTGTGAGGGTACTCCAGGAGAGTTCCAAATGTGTGTGGGTAGAATATATATCCCACGGGGGTAAAATTGAAAAAAGTTGAAAAAATTTTTTTGGGGAACTTAGTCATTTTTCCGGCGTTTATCAGACTTTCAGATAGGGCAAATGTCAGTGAGCATTCCGATTTCAGTTCCAGAGCGATTCGCCCAATGAGTCCTTGATATTTAGTCGTTTTCAGCCAATATTTTGGATTTTTGAAAATTTCAATTTTTTGTGAAAATATCCACTAAATGAGGGAATAATATGTGTGCGGTTACCACAGGAGAGTTTCAAATGTGTGTAGGTAGAATATATATCCCACGGGGTAAAATTGAAAAAAGTTGAAAAAAAATTTTTTGGGGACTTAGTCATTTTTCCGGCGTTTATCATACTTTCAGATAGGGCAAATGTCAGTGAGCATTCCGATTTCAGTTCCCGAGCGATTTGCCCAATGAGTCCTTGATATTTAGTCGTTTTCAGCCAATTTTCTGGATTTTTGAAAATTTCACTTTTTTGTGAATATATCCACTAAATGAGGGAATAATATGTGTGAGGTGACCCCAGGAGAGTTCCAAATGTGTGTAGGTAGAATATATATCCCACGGGGGTAAAATTGAAAAAAGTTGAAAACATTTTTTTTTTGGACTTAGTCATTTTTCCAGCGTTTATCAGACTTTCAGATAGGGCATATGTCAGTGAGCATTCCGATTTCAGTTCCAGAGCGATTTGCCCAATAAGTCCTTGATATTTAGTCGTTTTCAGCCAATTTTCTGGATTTTTGAAAATTTCACTTTTTTGTGAAAATATCCACTAAATGAGGGAATAATACGTGTGCGGTTACCACAGGAGAGTTTCAAATGTGTGTAGGTAGAATATATATCCCACGGGGGTAAAATTGAAAAAAGTTGAAAAAAAATTTTTTTTGGACTTAGTCATTTTTCCGGCGTTTATCAGACTTTCAGATAGGGCAAATGTCAGTGAGCATTCCGACTTCAGTTCCAGAGCGATTCGCCCAATGAGTCCTTGATATTTAGTCGTTTTCAGCCAATTTTCTGGATTTTTGAAAATTTCACTTTTTTGTGAAAATATTCACTAAATGAGGGAATAATATGTGTGAGGGTGCCCCAGGAGAGTTCCAAATGTGTGTGTGTAGAATATATATCCCACGGAGGTAAAATTGAAAAAAGTTGAAAAACATTTTTTTTGGACTTAGTTATTTTTCCGGCGTTTATCAGACTTTCAGATAGGGGAAATGTCAGTGAGCCTTCTGATTTCAATTACAGAGCGATTCGCCCAATGAGTCCTTGATATTTAGTCGTTTTCAGCCAATTTTCTGGATTTTTGAAAATTTCACTTTTTTTGTGAAAATATCCACTAAATGAGGGAATAATATGTGTGAGGGTACCCCAGGAGAGTTCCAAATGTGTTTGGGTAGAATATATATCCCATGGGGCTAAAATTGAAAAAAATTTTTTTTTGGACTTACTCATTTTTCCGGCGTTTATCAGACTTTCAGATAGGGCAAATGTCAGTGAGCATTCCGATTTCAGTTCCCGAGCGATTCGCCCAATGAGTCCTTGATATTTAGTCGTTTTCAGCCAATTTTCTGGATTTTTGAAAATTTCACTTTTTTGTGAATATATCCACTAAATGAGGGAATAATATGTGTGAGGTGACCCCAGGAGAGTTCCAAATGTGTGTAGGTAGAATATATATCCCACGGGGGTAAAATTGAAAAAAGTTGAAAACATTTTTTTTTTGGACTTAGTCATTTTTCCAGCGTTTATCAGACTTTCAGATAGGGCATATGTCAGTGAGCATTCCGATTTCAGTTCCAGAGCGATTCGCCCAATAAGTCCTTGATATTTAGTCGTTTTCAGCCAATTTTCTGGATTTTTGAAAATTTCACTTTTTTGTGAAAATATCCACTAAATGAGGGAATAATATGTGTGCGGTTACCACAGGAGAGTTTCAAATGTGTGTAGGTAGAATATATATCCCACGGGGGTAAAATTGAAAAAAGTTGAAAAACATTTTTTTTTGGACTTAGTCATTTTTCCGGCGTTTATCAGACTTTCAGATAGGGCAAATGTCAGTGAGCATTCCGATTTCAGTTCCAGAGCGATTCGCCCAATGAGTCCTTGATATGTAGTCGTTTTCAGCCAATTGTCTGGATTTTTGAAAATTTCACTTTTTTGTGAAAATATCCACTAAATGAGGGAATAATATGTGTGAGGGTACCCCAGGAGAGTTCCAAATGTGTGTGTATAGAATATATATCCCACGGGGCTAAAATTGAAAAAAGTTGAAAAATTTTTTTTTTTGGACTTAGTCATTTTTCCAACGTTTATCAGACTTTCAGATAGGGCATATGTCAGTGAGCATTCCGATTTCAGTTCCAGAGTGATTCGCCCAATGAGTCCTTGATATTTAGTCGTTTTCAGCCAATTTTCTGGATTTTTGAAAATTTCACTTTTTTGTGAAAATATCCACTAAATGAGGGAATAATATGTGTGAGGATACCCCAGTAGAGTTCCAAATGTGTGTGGGTAGAATATATATCCCACGGGGGTAAAATTGAAAAAAGTTGAAAAAAAATTTTTTGGGGACTTAGTCATTTTTCCGGCGTTTATCAGACTTTCAGATAGGGCAAATGTCAGTGAGCATTCCGATTTCAGTTCCAGAGCGATTCGCCCAATGAGTTCTTGATATTTAGTCGTTTTCAGCCAATATTTTGGATTTTTGAAAATTTCACTTTTTTGTGAATATATCCACTAAATGAGGGAATAATATGTGTGAGGTTACCCCAGGAGAGTTCCAAATGTGTGTGGGTAGAATATATATCCCACGGGGGTAAAATTGTAAAAATTTGAAAAAAAATTTATTTTGGACTTAGTAATTTTTCCGGCGTTTATCAGACTTTCAGATAGGGCAAATGTCAGTGAGCATTCCGATTTCAGTTCCAGAGCGATTCGCCCAATGAGTCCTTGATATTTAGTCGTTTTCAGCCAATTTTCTGGATTTTTGAAAATTTCACTTTTTTGTGAAAATATCCACTAAATGAGGGAATAATATGTGTGAGGGTACCCCAGGAGAGTTCCAAATGTGTGTGGGTAGAATATATATCCCACGGGGGTAAAATTTTAAAAAGTTTAAAAAAATTTTTTGGGTTACTTAGTCATTTTTCCGGCGTTTATCAGACTTTCAGATAGGGCAAATGTCAGTGAGCATTCCGATTTCAGTTCCAGAGCGATTCGCCCAATGAGTCCTTGATATTTAGTCGTTTTCAGCCAATATTTTGGATTTTTGAAAATTTCACTTTTTTATGAAAATATCCATTAAATGAGGGAATAATATGTGTGAGGGTACCCCAGGAGAGTTCAAAATGTGTGTGGGTAGAATATATATCCCACGGGGGTAAAATTGAAAAAAGTTGAAAAACTTTTTTTTTGGACTTAGTCATTTTTCCGGCGTTTATCAGACTTTCAGATAGGGGAAATGTCAGTGAGCGTTCCGATTTCAGTTACAGAGCGATTCGCCCAATGAGTCCTTGATACTTAGTCGTTTTCAGCCAATATTTTGGATTTTTGAAAATTTCACTTTTTTGTGAAAATATCCACCAAATGAGGGAATAATATGTGTGAGGGTACCCCAGGAGAGTTCCAAATGTGTGTGGGTAGAATATATATCCCATGGAGGTAAAATTGAAAAAAGTTTAAAAAAAATTTTTTTTGGAGTTAGTCATTTTTCCGGCGTTTATCAGACTTTCAGATAGGGCAAATGTCAGTGAGCATTCCGATTTCAGTTCCAGAGCGATTCGCCCAATGAGTCCTTGATATTTAGTCGTTTTCAGCCAATTTTCTGGATTTTTGAAAATTTCACTTTTTTATGAAAATATCCATTAAATGAGGGAATAATATGTGTGAGGGTACCCCAGGAGAGTTCCAAATGTGTGTGGGTAGAATATATATCCCACGGAGGTAAAATTGAAAAAAAATTTTTTGGGGACTTAGTCATTTTTCCGGCGTTTATCAGACTTTCAGAAAGGGCAAATGTCAGTGAGCATTCCGATTTCAGTTCTAGAGCGATTCGCCCAATGAGTCCTTGATATTTAGTCGTTTTCAGCCAATTTTCTGGATTTTTGAAAATTTCACTTTTTTGTGAAAATATCCACTAAATGAGGGAATAATATGTGTGAGGGTACCCCAGGAGAGTTCCAAATGTGTGTGGGTAGAATATATATCCCACGGGGGTAAAATTGAAAAAAGTTGAAAAAAAATTTTTTGGGGACTTAGTCATTTTTCCGGCGTTTATCAGACTTTCAGATAGGGCAAATGTCAGTGAGCATTCCGATTTCAGTTCCAGAGCGATTCGCCCAATGAGTTCTTGATATTTAGTCGTTTTCAGCCAATATTTTGGATTTTTGAAAATTTCACTTTTTTGTGAATATATCCACTAAATGAGGGAATAATATGTGTGAGGTTACCCCAGGAGAGTTCCAAATGTGTGTGGGTAGAATATATATCCCACGGGGGTAAAATTGTAAAAATTTGAAAAAAAATTTATTTTGGACTTAGTAATTTTTCCGGCGTTTATCAGACTTTCAGATAGGGCAAATGTCAGTGAGCATTCCGATTTCAGTTCCAGAGCGATTCGCCCAATGAGTCCTTGATATTTAGTCGTTTTCAGCCAATTTTCTGGATTTTTGAAAATTTCACTTTTTTGTGAAATTATCCATTAAATGAGGGAATAATATGTTTGAGGGTACCCCAGGAGAGTTCCAAATGTGTGTGGGTAGAATATATATCCCACGGGGGTAAAATTTTAAAAAGTTTAAAAAATTTTTTTGGGGTACTTAGTCATTTTTCCGGCGTTTATCAGACTTTCAGATAGGGGAAATGTCAGTGAGTGTTCCGATTTCAGTTACAGAGCGATTCGCCCAATGAGTCCTTGATACTTAGTCGTTTTCAGCCAATTTTCTGGATTTTTGAAAATTTCACTTTTTTGTGAAAATATCCACTAAATGAGGGAATAATATGTGTGAGGGTACCCCAGGAGAGTTCCAAATGTGTGTGGGTAGAATATATATCCCACGGAGGTAAAATTGAAAAAAAATTTTTTGGGGACTTAGTCATTTTTCCGGCGTTTATCAGACTTTCAGATAGGGCAAATGTCAGTGAGCATTCCGATTTTAGTTCTAGAGCGATTCGCCCAATGAGTCCTTGATATTTAGTCGTTTTCAGCCAATTTTCTGGATTTTTGAAAATTTCACTTTTTTGTGAAAATATCCACTAAATGAGGGAATAATATGTGTGAGGGTACCCCAGGAGAGTTCCAAATGTGTGTGGGTAGAATATATATCCCACGGGGGTAAAATTGAAAAAAGTTGAAAAAAATTTTTTTGGGGACTTAGTCATTTTTCCGGCGTTTATCAGACTTTCAGATAGGGCAAATGTCAGTGAGCATTCCGATTTCAGTTCCAGAGGGATTCGCCCAATGAGTCCTTGATATTTAGTCGTTTTCAGCCAATTTTCTGGATTTTTGAAAATTTCACTTTTTTATGAAAATATCCACTAAATGAGGGAATAATATGTGTGAGGGAGAGTTCCAAATGTGTGTGGATAGAATATATATCCCACGGTGTAAAATTGAAAAAAGTTGAAAAAAAAAGTTTTGGGGTACTTAGTCATTTTCCGGCGTTTATCAGACTTTCAGATAGGGCAAATGTCAGTGAGCATTCCGATTTCAGTTCCAGAGCGATTCGCTCAATGAGTTCTTGATATTTAGTCGTTTTCAGCCAATATTTTGAATTTTTGAAAATTTCACTTTTTTGTGAAAATATCCACTAAATGAGGGAATAATATGTGTGAGGTTACCCCAGGAGAGTTCCAAATGTGTGTAGGTAGAATATATATCCCACGGGGGTAAAATTGAAAAAAGTTTAAAACATTTTTTTTTTGGACTTAGTCATTTTTCCGGCGTTTATCAGACTTTCAGATAGGGGAAATGTCAGTGAGCGTTCCAATTTCAGTTCCAGAGCAATTCGCCCAATGTGTTATGTTCTGCTACCAGAGCTAAGGAAAGAGAGGAGATCTGTCCCTACGATAGAACTCAGCTGAATCCCTACGATGTAACAGGGAACCTGATCCTGCGATCAGACCTGCTAAAGTCCTAAGCTAGTCTGTACGGAGACCTATAGATGTTGGGAAGGAATCCCTACAAGTACTAAGGACTGGGAGGAATATGGGACACCTCCTAACAGAAATAGTAGCAGACAGACGAACAAACAAAATATAAAGAACATAGAGGTCCGTAGACCAAGCAAACTAACAGAGTTAGATACAGAGCACAGGCTAGCTAGAAAGCTGTTATACAATGAAGTCCAGCAAAGCCAGAAGGGCGGAGCAGGCTTAAATAGGCCAACAAGGTCATGTGACCAGCAAAGGAAAAAAAACCTAAGAGCAAGGTTCTAACAGTACCCCCCCTTCTAAGAGGATCCTCCGGATCCCCTAGGACCAGGCTTATCCGGAAATCTCCTGTGAAACGCTCTGATAAGTCTGGACGCGGAAACATCATCCGACCTCACCCAAGAGTTATCCTCGGGTCCGAAACCTTTCCAGGCCACAAGATACTGCAAACTACCTCTATACAGTCTAGAGTTAAGGATGCGAGAAATTTCATATTCCCCGTCCTCCACCACCGGAGGAACAGAGGCAGAGGCGTCACAATCCGATACAACAGCTTTTTTCTACAGAGAGACATGAAATACCGGATTAATTCTCCAGGAGGTAGGAACCTCCAACCTAACAGCAGATTGGTTGACAACCTGAAGCACCTTAAAGGGCCCTACAAACTTGGGACCCAATTTCTTAGAAGGAATCCTCAACCGCAGATTCCTAGAGGACAACCAAACCATGTCACCAACAGCGAACAAAACCTTCTGTCGTTTCCTATCAAAGTAGTCCTTAGATTTTCTGTTGGCCTCCTGAAGATTACCACGCACATCCGTCCAAACTCTCTCCAAATCACCGGAAAAATTCTCCTCCTCAGGCACGGCAGATCCCAACTTGGAGAACGACCCAAACGACGGATGTCTCCCAGAACAACAAAAAAAAGGCGAACAACCAGCAGAAGAAGATATATGATTGTTCAGAGCAAATTCAGCAAGTGGCAGAAACTCAGACCACCCCTCTTGATTGTCTGCCACAAAACAACGCAAGAACTGCTCAACATCCTGGTTTTTCCTTTCTGTCTGGCCATTAGATTCAGGATGATATCCGGACGAGAACGATAAATGAACTCCCAACCTGTCACAAAAGGCACGCCAAAAACGAGCCACGAACTGAGGACCCCTATCAGAAACAATGTCAGTAGGAACGCCATGAAGTCTGACAATTTCCTTGACAAAGGCCTTAGCGAGAGTTTTAGCGCAGGGTAGTTTGACAAAGGGAACCAAGTGACACATCTTGCTAAAACGGTCCACGACCACCCAGATGACAGTAAAACCCTCAGAGGGGGGAAGGTCAGTTATAAAGTCCATAGCCAAATGTGTCCAAGGAGCACTGGGAACCTCCAAAGGACAAAGCAACCCCGCAGCAGGAGTATGTGAGGACTTAGATCTAGCACATATAGTACATTGACGCACCCACTTAATGACTTCCTTCTGCCATCCAGGCCACCAAAAACTGCGACCCACCAGTCTCTTGGTCTCAGAGATTCCGGGATGACCTGCCAACCGAGATTCGTGACACTCAACAAATAAATCTCTCCTAAAGGTACCAGGCACAAACAACCTCCCATGGGGAGTGTTAGATGGGGCATTCTCCTGTGCTTTAAGAATCTCATCTTCCAAAACGGAGTCCAAAGCAGCTATCACAACACCTTCTTGTAAAATGTTCTTCTCTTTCTCAGCACCGACTATGGGAGAAAAACTGCGAGACAAGGCATCCGCCTTAACATTCTTAGTACCAGGGATGTAAGTAACGGAGAAATTAAACCGCGAGAAAAACAGTGCCCACCTAGCCTGACGGGCATTCAGGCGCTTGGCAGCATCAAGATATATCAGATTTTTATGATCCGTAAGAACCTGAACGGGAAATTCCGCACCTTCCAAGAAGTGACGCCAGTGTTCAAATGCGAGTTTAATAGCCAATAATTCCCGATTACCAATATCGTAATTCAGTTCAGTCTCTGAAAATTTTTTTGAAAAAAAGGCACAAGGATGTAATTCATCCCCGTTATCCTGAGACAATACTGCGCCAACCCCCACAGAAGAAGCATCCACCTCAACCAAAAACGGCTTAGTCACATCAGGCTGCATAAGGATGGGAGCAGAGGTGAACCTCTCCTTAAATACACAAAAGCTTTCATGGCCTCAGAAGACCACTGAACCGCATCAGCACCTTTCCTGGTGAGATCGGTCAGAGGTTTGACAATACTAGAAAAAATTTTTATGAATTTTCTGTAATAATTGGCGAAACCTAAAAACCTCTGTATCGATTTCAAACCAATAGGCCTAGGCCATTCCTGTACAGCTTGAACTTTAACCGGGTCCATCTCAAAACCTTCGCTGGAGATAATGTAACCCAAAAAACTAATTCTCTGTACAGCGAACTCACATTTCTCCAGCTTAGCAAAAAGCGAATTGTCCATTAACAACTGTAATACCTCACGTACGCTCCGCCAATGATACTCCAGATCCGGCGAATAAATCAAAATGTCATCCAAATACACAACCACATTTTTGCCGATCAAAGGTCTCAGGATGACATTAATAAGATTCTGAAAAAATGCAGGACCATTAGTAAGACCAAAAGGCATAACCAGAATCTCAAAATGACCCACAGGAGTGTTAAAAGCAGTCTTCCATTCATCACCCTCCTTCATGCGCAACAGATTGTATGCCCCCTTAAGGTCAATTTTAGAGAACCACTTGGCCCCCATTAACTGGTTAAACAGATCAGGAATCAATGGCAGTGGGTAAGGATTGCGTACAGTAATTTTGTTAATTTCACGAAAATCCAGACAAGGACGTAAACCGCCGTCCTTTTTTTTTACAAAAAAAAAATCCAACCGCCACAGGAGACTTAGAGGGCCTAATGTGACCGGCGGCCAAACTTGTCTGTATGTATTCCTCCAAAGCCTTCCTCTCAGGAATAGTAAGGTTAAATAAACGACTTTTAGGAAGAGTCGCTCCAGGGACAAATTCAATAGAACAATCATAGTCTCTATGGGGAGGCAAAACCTGCGATTTCATCTCAGAAAAAACTCTCCAAAAATCCTGAATAGGAACAGGCAATTCTCCCCTATCCAAAGCTGCAATACGCCCGTTACAACACTTGTCATAACATTTATGGCTCCAGGATTTAATTTCATTGGTAGACCAATCCAGTACAGGATTGTGAAATTTTAATCAGGGCAATCCCAATATTACTGGAGAAGGCAAGTTATTCAAAACTACCAAATCCAATTTCTCATGGTGAACACCATTAATAGTGAGAGGAAATTCACAGACCTTGAGAGTAATATTCTTCAAAGGGGAACCATCCACAGAAACCACAGCAATGGGGGATGATAAAGGTTCGGGTTTTAAATTGAGTCTTTCCAAGAATCCCCCATCAATTACATTCAGAGTAGACCCACAATCAACAAACACCCGAAATTCCATTAATTTTTTCTGAGCAATCGTGGAAGCAGCTAAAATTACACCCTTGGAATTTAAACAGGCAATACGGGCATAACTGACCATTTTTTTTTCTTTCTTCATACGAAGCTCACAGCCTTTAATCAAATGACCAGATTTTCCGCAATAGAAACACAAGCCTTCAGAAAATCGACGGTCTTTTTCTTGAGAGCGAGGTGCCACCGATCCAATCTCCATCGGTTCACCACTGTTAGTACACACATTCTCATAACCAGAAACTGACATAGCAGAGGATTTGCTCTCATTAACCCTTGCACGCAGTCTCCTATCCACCCGTATAGCTAATTGCATAGCCTGTTGCAAATCTTCAGGTGTAGGATAAGCAATTAGCAGGTCTTTAACCCTTTCACTGAGCCCAGCAAGAAATAGACTTTTCAGAGCAGAATCGTTCCACCCTATTTGAGTAGACCAACGACGGAAATAAGTACAATATTTTTCCACATTACCTGATCCCTGTTTCAAACGTCTCAACTCAGTCTCAGCTGATGCAACACGGTCAGGATCATCATATAATAGTCCCAAAGCAGAAAAAAAACTATCCACTGATCTGAAGCATGTATCACTAGGTTGTAAAGAAAAGGCCCACTCCTGAGGCTCTTTGCGCAAAAGTGACATTATGAACCCTATGCGCTGGGATTCATCCCCAGAGGACTTGGGTCTCAAATGAAAATACAATAAGAAAGCATTTTTAAATGAAAAAAATTCTCGATGTTCACAAAAAAATAAATCCGGCAAACATACCTTAGGCTCCAAGAAATGTGCTCCAGGACAGTTACTCACGTGCTGACGGAGCTCGGCCACCTCCAGAGAGAGTCCCTGCAGGCGATGAGCCAAATCCTGAACCGACACCATGATGGAACAGAAAAATCTCTCCTTAGAGAATTTGCTGGCTGGACTTACTGTTATGTTCTGCTACCAGAGCTAAGGAAAGAGAGGAGATCTGTCCCTACGATAGAACTCAGCTGAATCCCTACGATGTAACAGGGAACTTGATCCTGCGATCAGACCTGCTAAAGTCCTAAGCTAGTCTGTACGGAGACCTATAGATGTGGGGTAGGAATCCCTACAAGTACTAAGGACTGGGAGGAATATGGGACACCTCCTAACAGAAATAGTAGCAGACAGACGAACAAACAAAATATAAAGAACATAGAGGTCCGTAGACCAAGCAAACTAACAGAGTTAGATACAGAGCACAGGCTAGCTAGAAAGTAGTTATACAATGAAGTCCAGCAAAGCCAGAAGGGCGGAGCAGGCTTAAAGAGGCCAACAAGGTCATGTGACCAGCAAAGGAAAAAAAACCTAAGAGCAAGGTTCTAACACAATGAGTCCTTGATATTTAGTGGTTTTCAGCCAATATTTTGGATTTTTTAAAATTTCACTTTTTTGTGAAAATATCCACTAAATGAGGGAATAGTATGTGTGAGGGTACCCAGGAGAGTTCCAAATGTGTGTGGGTAGAATATATATCCCACGGGGGTAAAATTGAAAAAAGTTTAAAAAAATTTTTTGGGGTACTTAGTCATTTTTCCGGCGTTTATCAGACTTTCAGATAGGGCAAATGTCAGTGAGCATTCCGATTTCAGTTCCAGAGCGATTCGCCCAATGAGTCCTTGATATTTAGTCGTTTTCAGCCAATATATTGGATTTTTGAAAATTTCACTTTTTTGTGAAAATATCCACTAAATGAGGGAATAACATGTGTGAGGTTACCCCAGGAGAGTTCCAAATATGTGTAGGTAGAATATATATCCCACGGGGGTAAAATTGAAAAAAGTTTAAAACATTTTTTTTTTGGACTTAGTCATTTTTCCGGCGTTTATCAGACTTCCAGATAGGGGAAATGTCAGTGAGCGTTCCGATTTCAGTTCCAGAGCGATTCGCCCAATGAGTCCTTGATACTTAGTCGTTTTCAGCCAATATTTTAGATTTTTGAAAATTTCACTTTTTTGTGAAAATATCCACTAAATGAGGGAATAATATGTGTGAGGGTACCCCAGGAGAGTTCCAAATGTGTGTGGGTAGAATATATATCCCACGGGGGTAAAATTGAAAAAAGTTGAAAAAAAAATTTTTTTGGACTTAGTCATTTTTCTGGCGTTCATCAGATTTTCAGATAGGGGAAATGTCAGTGAGCATTCCGATTTCAGTTCCAGAGCGATTCGCCCAATGAGTCCTTGATATTTAGTCGTTTTCAGCCAATATTTTGGATTTTTGAAAATTTCACTTTTTTGTGAAAATATCCACTAAATGAGGGTATAACATGTGTGAGGTTAGCCCAGGAGAGTTCCAAATGTGTGTAGGAAAAATATATATCCCACGGGGGTAAAATTGAAAAAAGTTTAAAACATTTTTTTTTTGGACTTAGTCATTTTTCCGGCGTTTATCAGACTTTCAGATAGGGGAAATGTCAGTGAGCATTCCGATTTCAGTTCCAGAGTGATTCGCCCAATGAGTCCTTGATATTTAGTCGTTTTCAGCCAATTTTCTGGATTTTTGAAAATTTCATTTTTTTGTGAAAATATCCACTAAATGAGGGAATAATATGTGTGAGAGTACCCCAGGAGAGTTCCAAATGTGTGTGGGTAGAATATATATCCCACGGGGGTAAAATTTAAAAAAGTTTAAAAAAAATTTTTGGGGTACTTAGTCATTTTTCCGGCGTTTATCAGACTTTCAGATAGGGCAAATGTCAGTGAGCATTCCGATTTCAGTTCCAGAGCGATTCGCCCAATGAGTCCTTGATATTTAGTAGTTTTCAGCCAATATTTTGGATTTTTGAAAATTTCACTTTTTTGTGAAAATATCCACTAAATGAGGGAATAATATGTGTGAGGTTACCCCAGGAGAGTTCCAAATGTGTGTAGGAAGAATATATATCCCACGGGGGTAAAATTGAAAAAAGTTTAAAACATTTTTTTTTTTGGACTTAGTCATTTTTCCGGCGTTTATCAGACTTTCAGATAGGGGAAATGTCAGTGAGCGTTCCAATTTCAGTTCCAGAGCAATTCGCCCAATGAGTCCTTGATATTTAGTCGTTTTCAGCCAATTTTCTGGATTTTTGAAAATTTCACTTTTTTATGAAAATATCCATTAAATGAGGGAATAATATGTGTGAGGGTACCCCAGGAGAGTTCCAAATGTGTGTGGGTAGAATGTATATCCCACGGGGCAAAAATTGAAAAAAGTTGAAGAAAAATTTTTTTTGGACTTAGTCATTTTTCCGGCGTTTATCAGACTTTCAGATAGGGCAAATGTCAGTGGGCATTCCGATTTCAGTTCCAGAGCAATTTGCCCCATGAGTCCTTGATATTTAGTCGTTTTCAGCCAATTTTCTGGATTTTTGAAAATTTCACTTTTTTGTGAAAATATCCACTAAATGAGGGAATAATATGTGTGAGGGTACCCCAGGAGAGTTCCAAATGTGTGTGGGTAGAATGTATATCCCACGGGGCAAAAATTGAAAAAAGTTGAAGAAAAATTTTTTTTGGACTTAGTCATTTTTCCGGCGTTTATCAGACTTTCAGATAGGGCAAATGTCAGTGGGCATTCCGATTTCAGTTCCAGAGCAATTTGCCCCATGAGTCCTTGATATTTAGTCGTTTTCAGCCAATTTTCTGGATTTTTGAAAATTTCACTTTTTTGTGAAAATATACACTAAATGAGGGAATAATATGTGTGAGGGTACCCCAGGAGAGTTCCAAATGTGTGTGGGTAGAATATATATCCCACGGGGGTAAAATTTAAAAAAGTTGAAAAAAGAATTTTGGGGTACTTAGTCATTTTTCCGGCGTTTATCAGACTTTCAAATACGGCAAATGTCAGTGAGCATTCCGATTTCAGTTCCAGAGCGATTCGCCCAATGAGTCCTTGATATTTAGTCGTTTTCAGCCAATATTTTGTATTTTTGAAAATTTCACTTTTTTGTGAAAATATCCACTAAATGAGGGAATAATATGTGTGAGGTTACCCCAGGAGAGTTCCAAATGTGTGTAGGTAGAATATATATCCCACAGGGGTAAAATTGAAATAAGTTTAAAACATTTTTTTTTTGGACTTAGTCATTTTTCCGGCGTTTATCAGACTTTCAGATAGGGGAAATGTCAGTGAGCGTTCCAATTTCAGTTCCAGAGCAATTCGCCCAATGAGTCCTTGATATTTAGTCGTTTTCAGCCAATTTTCTGGATTTTTGAAAATTTCACTTTTTTATGAAAATATCCATTAAATGAGGGAATAATATGTTTGAGGGTACCCCAGGAGAGTTCCAAATGTGTGTGGGTAGAATATATATCCCACGGGGTAAAATTGAAAAAAGTTGAAAAAAAAATTTTTTTGGACTTAGTCATTTTTCCGGCGTTTATCAGACTTTCAGATAGGGGAAATGTCAGTGAGTGTTCCGATTTCAGTTCCAGAGCAATTCGCCCAATGAGTCCTTGATATTTAGTCGTTTTCAGCCAATTTTCTGGATTTTTGAAAATTTCACTTTTTTGTGAAAATATCCACTAAATGAGGGAATAATATGTGTGAGGGTACCCCAGGAGAGATCCAAATGTGTGTGGGTAGAATATATATCCCACGGGGGTAAAATTTAAAAAAGTTGAAAAATAAAATTTGGGGTACTTAGTCATTTTTCCGGCGTTTATCAGACTTTCAGATAGGGGAAATGGCAGTGAGCGTTCCAATTTCAGTTCCAGAGCAATTCGCCCAATGAGTCCTTGATATTTAGTCGTTTTCAGCCAAGTTTCTGGATTTTTGAAAATTTCACTTTTTTATGAAAATATCCATTTAATATGGGAATAATATGTTTGAGGGTTCCCCAGGAGAGTTCCAAATGTGTGTGAGTCGAATATATATCCCACGGGGGTAAAATTGAAAAAAGTTGAAAAATAAATTTTTTTGGACTTAGTCATTTTTCTGGCGTTTATCAGACTTTCAGATAGAGCAAATGTCAGTGAGCATTCCGATTTCAGTTCCAGAGCGATTCGCCCAATGAGTCCTTGATATTTAGTCGTTTTCAGCCAATATATTGGATTTTTGAAAATTTCACTTTTTTGTGAAAATATCCACTAAATGAGGGAATAATATGTGTGAGGTTACCCCAGGAGAGTTCCAAATGTGTGTAGGTAGAATATATATCCCACGGGGCTAAAATTGAAAAAAGTTTAAAAAAATTATTTTTTGGACTTAGTCATTTTTCCGGCGTTTATCAGACTTTCAGATAGGGCAAATGTCAGTGAGCATTCCGATTTCAGTTCCAGAGCAATTCGCCCATTGAGTCCTTGATATTTAGTCGTTTTCAGCCAATTTTCTGGATTTTTGAAAATTTCACTTTTTTGTGAAAATATCCACTAAATGAGGGAATAATATGTGTGAGGGTACCCCAGGAGAGTTCCATATGTGTGTGGGTAGAATATATATCCCACGGGGGTAAAATTTAAAAAAGTTGAAAAAAGAATTTTGGGGTACTTAGTCATTTTTCCGGCGTTTATCAGACTTTCAGATAGGGGAAATGGCAGTGAGCGTTCCAATTTCAGTTCCAGAGCAATTCGCCCAATGAGTCCTTGATATTTAGTCGTTTTCAGCCAATATTTTGGATTTTTGAAAATTTCACTTTTTTGTGAAAATATCCATTAAATGAGGGAATAATATGTGTGAGGGTACCCCAGGAGAGTTCCAAATGTGTGTAGGTAGAATATATATCCCACGGGGCTAAAATTGAAAAAAGTTTAAAAAAATTTTTTTTTGGACTTAGTCATTTTTCCGACGTTCATCAGATTTTCAGATAGGGGAAATGTGAGTGAGCATTCGGATTTCGGTTCCAGAGCGATTCGCCCAATGAGTCCTTGATAATTAGTCGTTTTCAGCCAATTTTCTGGATTTTTGAAAATTTCACTTTTTTGTGAAAATATCCACTAAATGAGGGAATAATATGTGTGAGGGTACCCCAGGAGAGTTCCAAATGTGTGTGGGTAGAATATATATCCCACGGGGGTAAAATTTAAAAAAGTTGAAAAAAAAATTTTGAGGTACTTAGTCATTTTTCCGGCGTTTATCAGACTTTCAGATAGGGCAAATGTCAGTGAGCATTCCGATTTCAGTTCCAGAGCGATTCGCCCAATGAGTCCTTGATATTTAGTCGTTTTCAGCCAATATTTTGGATTTTTGAAAATTTCACTTTTTTGTGAAAATATCCATTAAATGAGGGAATAATATGTTTGATTGTACCCCAGGAGAGTTCCAAATGTGTGTGGGTAGAATATAGATCCCACGGGGGTAAAATTGAAAAAAGTAAAAAAAAAAATTTTTTTGGACTTAGTCATTTTTCCGGCGTTTATCAGACTTTCAGATAGGGCAAATGTCAGTGAGCATTCCGATTTCAGTTCCAGAGCAATTCGCCCAATGAGTCCTTGATATTTAGTCGTTTTCAGCCAATTTTCTGGATTTTTGAAAATTTCACTTTTTTGTGAAAATATCCACTAAATGAGGGAATAATATGTGTGAGGGTACCCCAGGAGAGTTCCATATGTGTGTGGGTAGAATATATATCCCACGGGGGTAAAATTTAAAAAAGTTGAAAAAAGAATTTTGGGGTACTTAGTCATTTTTCCGGCGTTTATCAGACTTTCAGATAGGGGAAATGTCAGTGAGCGTTCCAATTTCAGTTCCAGAGCAATTCGCCCAATGAATCCTTGATATTTAGTCGTTTTCAGCCAATTTTCTGGATTTTTGAAAATTTCACTTTTTTATGAAAATATCCATTTAATGAGGGAATAATATGTTTGAGGGTTCCCCAGGAGAGTTCCAAATGTGTGTAGGTAGAATATATATCCCACGGGGGTAAAATTGAAAAAAGTTGAAAAATAAATTTTTTTGGACTTAGTCATTTTTCCGACGTTCATCAGATTTTCAGATAGGGGAAATGTCAGTGAGCATTCCGATTTCAGTTCCAGAGCGTTTCGCCCAATGAGTCCTTGATATTTAGTCGTTTTCAGCCAATTTTCTGGATTTTTGAAAATTTCACTTTTTTGTGAAAATATCCACTAAATGAGGGAATAATATGTGTGAGGGTACCCCAGGAGAGTTCCAAATGTGTGTGGGTAGAATATTTATCCCACGGGGGTAAAATTTAAAAAAGTTGAAAAAAAATTTTTGGGGTGCTTAGTCATTTTTCCGGCGTTTCTCAGACTTTCAGATAGGGCAAATGTCAGTGAGCATTCCGATTTCAGTTCCAGAGCGATTCGACCAATGAGTCCTTGATATTTAGTCGTTTTCAGCCAATATTTTGGATTTTTGAAAATTTCACTATTTTGTGAAAATATCCATTAAATGAGGGAATAATATGTTTGAGGGTACCCCAGGAGAGTTCCAAATGTGTGTGGGTAGAATATAGAGCCCACGGGGGTAAAATTGAAAAAAGTTGAAAAAAAAATTTTTTTGGACTTAGTCATTTTTCCGGCGTTTATCAGACTTTCAGATAGGGGAAATGTCAGTGAGTGTTCCAATTTCAGTTCCAGAGCGATTCGCCCAATGAGTCCTTGATACTTAGTCGTTTTCAGCCAATATTTTGGATTTTTGAAAATTTCACTTTTTTGTGAAAATATCCACTAAATGAGGGAATAATATGTGTGAGGGTACCCCAGGAGAGTTCCATATGTGTGTGGGTAGAATATATATCCCACGGGGGTAAAATTTAAAACAGTTGAAAAAAAATTTTTGGGGTACTTAGTCATTTTTCCGGCGTTTATCAGACTTTCAGATAGGGGAAATGTCAGTGAGCGTTCCAATTTCAGTTCCAGAGCAATTCGCCCAATGAGTCCTTGATATTTAGTCGTTTTCAGCCAATTTTCTGGATTTTTGAAAATTTCACTTTTTTATGAAAATATCCATTAAATGAGGGACTAATATGTTTGAGGGTTCCCCAGGAGAGTTCCAAATGTGTGTGAGTCGAATATATATCCCACGGGGTAAAATTGAAAAAAGTTGAAAAATAAATTTTTTTGGACTTAGTCATTTTTCCGACGTTCATCAGATTTTCAGATAGGAGAAATGTCAGTGAGCATTCCGATTTCAGTTCCAGAGCGTTTCGCCCAATGAGTCCTTGATATTTAGTCGTTTTCAGCCAATTTTCTGGATTTTTGAAAATTTCACTTTTTTGTGAAAATATACACTAAATGAGGGAATAATATGTGTGAGGGTACCCCAGGAGAGTTCCAAATGTGTGTGGGTAGAATATTTATCCCACGGGGGTAAAATTTAAAAAAGTTGAAAAAAATTTTTTGGGGTACTTAGTCATTTTTCCGGCGTTTATCAGACTTTCAGATAGGGCAAATGTCAGTGAGCATTCCGATTTCAGTTCCAGAGCGATTCGACCAATGAGTCCTTGATATTTAGTCGTTTTCAGCCAATATTTTGGATTTTTGAAAATTTCACTATTTTGTGAAAATATCCATTAAATGAGGGAATAATATGTTTGAGGGTACCCCAGGAGAGTTCCAAATGTGTGTGGGTAGAATATAGAGCCCACGGGGGTAAAATTGAAAAAAGTTGAAAAAAAAATTTTTTTGGACTTAGTCATTTTTCCGGCGTTTATCAGACTTTCAGATAGGGGAAATGTCAGTGAGCGTTCCAATTTCAGTTCCAGAGCAATTCGCCCAATGAGTCCTTGATATTTAGTTGTTTTCAGCCAATTTTCTTGATTTTTGAAAATTTCACTTTTTTAGGAAAATATCCAATAAATGAGGGAATAATATGTTTGAGGGTACCCCAGGAGAGTTCCAAATGTGTGTGGGTAGAATATATATCCCACGGGGGTAAAATTTAAAAAAGTTGAAAAAAAATTTTTTTTGGACTTAGTCATTTTTCCGGCTTTCATCAGATTTTCAGATAGGGGAAATGTCAGTGAGCATTACAATTTGAGTTCCAGAGCGATTCGCCCAATGAGTCCTTGACATTTAGTCGTTTTCAGCCAATTTTCTGGATTTTTGAAAATTTCACTTTTTTATGAAAATATCCATTAAATGAGGGAATAATATGTTTGAGGGTACCCCAGGAGAGTTCCAAATGTGTGTGGGTAGAATATATATCCCACGGGGGTAAAATTTAAAAAAGTTGAAAAAAAAATTTGGGGGTACTTAGTCATTTTTCCGGCGTTTATCAGACTTTCAGATAGGGGAAATGTCAGTGAGCGTTCCAATTTCAGTTCCAGAGCAATTCGCCCAATGAGTCCTTGATATTTAATCGTTTTTAGCCAATTTTCTAGATTTTTGAAAATTTCACTTTTTTATGAAAATATCCATTAAATGAGGGAATAATATGTTTGAGGGTACCCCAGGAGAGTTCCAAATCTGTGTGGGTAGAATATATATCCCACGGGGGTAAAATTGAAAAAAGTTGAAAAAAAATTTTTTTTGGACTTAGTCATTTTTCCGGCGTTTATCAGACTTTCAGATAGGGCAAATGTCAGTGAGCATTCCGATTTCAGTTCCAGAGCGATTCGCCCAATGAGTCCTTGATATTTAGTCGTTTTCAGCCAATATTTTGGATTTTTGAAAATTTCACTTTTTTGTGAAAATATCCACTAAATGAGGGAATAATATGTGTGAGGTTACCCCAGGAGAGTTCCAGATGTGTGTAGGTAGAATATATATCCCGCGGGGGTAAAATTGAAAAAAGTTCAACATTTTTTTTGGGGGATTTAGTCATTTTTCCGGCGTTTATCAGACTTTCAGATAGGGCAAATGTCAGTGAGCATTCCGATTTCAGTTCCAGAGCGATTCGCCCAATGAGTCCTTGATATTTAGTCGTTTTCAGCCAATTTTCTGGATTTTTGAAAATTTCACTTTTTTGTGAAAATATCCACTAAATGAGGGAATAATATGTGTGAGGTTACCCCAGGAGAGTTCCAAATGTGTGTGGGTAGAATATATATCCCACGGGGGTAAAATTGAAAAAAGTTGAAAAACTTTTTTTTTGGACTTAGTCATTTTTCCGGCGTTTATCAGACTTTCAGATAGGGCAAATGTCAGTGCGCATTCCGATTTCAGTTCCAGAGCGATTCGCCCAATGAGTCCTTGATATTTAGTCGTTTTCAGCCAATAATCTGGATTTTTGAAAATTTCACTTTTTTGTGAAAATATCCACTAAATGAGGGAATAATATGTGTGAGTTTACCCCAGGAGAGTTCCAAATGTGTGTAGGTAGAATATATATCCCACGGGGGTAAAATTGAAAAAAGTTGAAAATTTTTTTTGGACTTAGTCATTTTTCCGGCGTTCATCAGATTTTCAGATAGGGGAAATGTCAGTGAGCGTTCCGATTTCAGTTCCAGAGCGATTTTCACAATGAGTCCTTGATATTTAGTCGTTTTCAGCCAATTTTCTGGATTTTTGAAAATTTCACTTTTTTGTGAAAATATCCACTAAATGAGGGAAAAATATGTGAGGTTACCCCAGGAGAGTTCCAAATGTGTGTAGGTAGAATATATATCCCACGGGGTAAAATTGAAAAAAGTTTACAAAAATTTTTTTTTGGACTTAGGCATTTTTCCGGCGTTCATCAGACTTTCAGATAGTGGAAATGTCAGTGAGCATTCCGATTTCAGTTTCAGAGCTATTCGCCCAATGAGTCCTTGATATTTAGTCGTTTTCAGCCAATTTTCTGGATTTTTGAAAACTTCACTTTTTTGTGAAAATATCCACTAAATGAGGGAATAATATGTGTGAGGGTACCCCAGGAGAGTTCCAAATGTGTGTAGGTAGAATACATATCCCACGGGGGTAAAATAGAAAAAAGTTGAAATTTTTTTTTTCTTGGACTTAGTCATTTTTTCTGCGTTTATCAGACTTTCAGATAGGGCAAGCGTCAGTGAGCATTCCGATTTCAGTTCCAGAGCGATTCGCCCAATGAGTCCTTGATATTTATTCGTTTTCAGCCCATATTTTTTTTTATTTTTGAAAATTTCAATTTTTTGTTAAAATGTCCACTAAATGACGGAATAATATGTGTGAGGGTACCCCAGGAGAGTTCCAAATGTGTGTGGGTAGAATATATATCCCACGGGACTAAAATTGAAAAAAGTTGAAAAAAATTTTTTTTGGGACTTAGTCATTTTTCCGGCGTTTATCAGACTTTCAGATAGGGGAAATGTCAGTGAGGGTTCCGATTTCAGTTCCAGAGCGATTTGCCCAATGTGTCCTTGATATTTAGTCGTTTTCAGCCAATATTTTGGATTTTTGAAAATAACACTTTTTTGTGAAAATATCCACTAAATGAGGGAAAAATATGTGTGAGGTTACCCCAGGAGAGTTCCAAATGTGTTTAGGTAGAATATATATCCCACGGGGTAAAATTTAAAAAAGTTGAAAAAAAATTTTTTTTGGACTTAGTCATTTTTCCGGCGTTCATCAGATTTTCAGATAGGGGAAATGTCAGTGAGCGTTCCGATTTCAGTTCCAGAGCGATTCGCACAATGAGTCCTTGATATTTAGTCGTTTTCAGCCAATTTTCTGGATTTTTGAAAATTTCACTTTTTTGTGAAAATATCCACTAAATGAGGGAAAAATATGTGAGGTTACGCCAGGAGAGTTCCAAATGTGTGTAGGTAGAATATATATCCCACGGGGTAAAATTGAAAAAAGTTTACAAAAATTTTTTTTTGGACTTAGGCATTTTTCCGGCGTTCATCAGACTTTCAGATAGGGGAAATGTCAGTGAGTGTTCCGATTTCAGTTCCAGAGCGATTCGCCCAATCTGTCCTTGATATTTAGTCGTTTTTAGCCAATATTTTGGATTTTTGAAAATTTCACTTTTTTGTAAAAATATCCACTAAATGAGGGAATTATATGTGTGAGGGTACCCCAGGAGAGTTCCATATGTGTGTAGGTAGAATACATATCCCACGGGGGTATAATAGAAAAAAGTTGAAAAAATTTTTTTCTTGGACTTAGTCATTTTTTCTGCGTTTATCAGACTTTCAGATAGAGCAAGTGTCAGTGAGCATTCTGATTTCAGTTCCAGAGCGATTCGCCCAATGAGTCCTTGATATTTAGTTGTTTTCAGCCAATTTTCTGGATTTTTGAAAATTTCACTTTTTTGTGAAATTATCCACTAAATGAGGAAATAATATGTGTGAGGGTACCCCAGGAGAGTTCCAAATGTCTGTGGGTAGAATATATATCCCACGGGGTAAAATTGAAAAAAGTTGAAAAACATTTTTTTTTGGACTTAGTCATTTTTCCGGCGTTTATCAGACTTTCAGATAGTGGAAATGTCAGTGAGCATTCCAATTTCAGTTCCAGAGCTATTCGTCCAATGAGTCCTTGATACTTAGTCGTTTTCAGCCAATATTTTGGATTTTTGAAAATTTCACTTTTTCGTGAAAATATCCAGTAAATGAGGGAATAATATGTGTGAGGGTACCCCAAGAGAGTTCCAAATGTGTGTGGGTAGAATATATATCCCACGGGGTAAAATTGAAAAAAGTTGAAAAACATTTTTTTTTGGACTTAGTTATTTTTCCGGCGTTTATCAGACTTTCAGATAGTGGAAATGTCAGTGAGCATTCCGATTTCAGTTTCAGAGCTATTCGCCCAATGAGTCCTTGTTTTATAGTCGTTTTCAGCCAATTTTCTGGATTTTTGAAAATTTCACTTTTTTGTGAAAATATCCACTAAATGAGGGAATAATATGTGTGAGGGTACCCCAGGAGAGTTCCAAATGTGTGTAGGTAGAATACATATCCCACGGGGGTAAAATAGAAAAAAGTTGAAAAAACATTTTTTTGGACTTAGTCATTTTTCCGGCGTTTATCAGACTTTCAGATAAGGGAAATGTCAGTCAGTGTTCTGATTTCAGTTCCAGAGCGATTCGCTGAATGAGTCCTTGATATTTAGTCGTTTTCAGCCAATATTTTGGATTTTTGAAAATTTCACTTTTTTGTGAAAATATCCACTAAATGAGGGAATAATATGTGTGAGGGTACCCCAAGAGAGTTCCAAATGTGTGTGGGTAGAATATATATCCCATGGGGCTAAAATTGAAAAAAGTTGAAAAAAAATTTTTTTTGGACTTAGTCATTTTTCCGGCGTTTATCAGACTTTCAGATAGGGCAAATGTTAGTGACGGTTCCGATTTCAGTTCCAGAGCGATTCGCCCAATGTGTCCTTGATATTTAGTCGTTTTCAGCCAATATTTTGGATTTTTGAAAATTACACTTTTTTGTGAAAATATCCACTAAATGAGGGAATAATATGTGTGAGGGTACCCCAGGAGAGTTCCAAATGTGTGTGGGTAGAATATATATCCCACGGGGGTAAAATTGAAAAAAGTTGAAAAACATTTTTTTTTGGACTTAGTCATTTTTTCGGTGTTTATCAGACTTTCAGATAGGGGAAATGTCAGTGAGCATTCTGATTTCAGTTCCAGAGCGATTCGCCCAATGTGTCCTTGATATTTAGTCGTTTTCAGCCAATTTTCTGGATTTTTGAAAATTTCACTTTTTTGTGAAAATATTCACTAAATGAGGGAATAATATGTGTGAGGTTACCCCTGGAGAGTTCCAAATGTGTGTGGGTAGAATATATATCCCACGGGGGTAAAATTGAAAAAAGTTTCAAAAATTTTTTTTGGGGACTTAGTCATTTTTCCGGCGTTTATCAGACTTTCAGATAAGGGAAATGTCAGTGAGTGTTCTGATTTCAGTTCCAGAGTGATTTGCCCTATGAGTCCTTGATATTTAGTCGTTTTCAGCCAATTTTCTGGATTTTTGAAAATTTCACTTTTTTGTGAAAATATCCACTAAATGAGGGAATAATATGTGTGAGGTTACCCCAGGAGAGTTCCAAATGTGTGTAGGTAGAATATATATCCCACGGGGGTAAAATTGAAAAAAGTTGAAAAAATTTTTTTTTTGGACTTAGTCATTTTTCCGGCGTTTATCAGACTTTCAGATAGGGGAAATGTCAGTGAGCGTTCCAATTTAAGTTCCAGAGCAATTCGCCCAATGAGTCCTTGATATTTAGTCGTTTTCAGCCAATTTTCTGGATTTTTGAAAATATCACTTTTTTATGAAAATATCCATTAAATGAGGGAATAATATGTGTGAGGTTACCCCAGGAGAGTTCCAAATGTGTGTGGGTAGAATATGTATCCCACGGGGCTAAAATTGAAAAAAGTTGAAAAAAAAATTATTTTGGACTTAGTCATTTTTCCGGCGTTTATCAGACTTTCAGATAGGGCAAATGTCAGTGAGCATTCCGATTTCAGTTCCAGATCGATTCGCCCAATGAGTCCTTGATAATTAGTCGTTTTCAGCCAATATTTTGGATTTTTGAAAATTTCACTTTTTTGTGAAAATATCCACTAAATGAGGGAATAATATGTGTGAGGTTACCCCAGGAGAGTTCCAAATGTGTGTGGGTAGAATATATATACCACGGGGGTAAAATTGAAAAAAGTTGAAATTTTTTTTTTTTTTGGACTTAGTCATTTTTCCGGCGTTTATCAGACTTTCAGATAGGGGAAATGTCAGTGAGCATTCTGATTTCAGTTCCAGAGCGATTCGCCCAATGAGTCCTTGATATTTAGTCGTTTTCAGCCAATATTTTGGATTTTTGAAAATTTCACTTTTTTGTGAAAATATCCACTAAATGAGAGAATAATATGTGTGAGGTTACCCCAGGAGAGTTCCAAATGTGTGTAGGTAGAATATATATCCCACGGGGGTAAAATTGAAAAAAGTTGAAAAAAAATTTTTTTTGGACTTAGTCATTTTTCCGGCGTTTATCAGACTTTCAGATAGGGGAAATGTCAGTGAGCGTTCCATTTTCAGTTCCAGAGCAATTCGCCCAATGAGTCCTTGATATTTAGTCGTTTTCAGCCAATTTTCTGGATTTTTGAAAATTTCACTTTTTTGTGAAAATATCCATTATATGAGGGAATAATATGTGTGAGGGTACCCCAGGAGAGTTCGAAATGTGTGTGGGTAGAATATATATCCCACGGGGCTAAAATTGAAAAAAGTTGAAAAAAAAAATATTTTAGACTTACTCATTTTTCCGGCGTTTATCAGACTTTCAGATAGGGCAAATGTCAGTGAGTGTTCCAATTTCAGTTCCAGAGCAATTCGCCCAATGAGTCTTTGATATGTAGTCGTTTTCAGCCAATTTTCTGGATTTTTGAAAATTTCACTTTTTTATGAAAATATCCATTATATGAGGGAATAATATGTGTGAGGGTACCCCAGGAGAGTTCCAAATGTGTGTGGTTAGAATATATATCCCACGGGGGTAAAATTTAAAAAAGTTGAAAAAAAAATTTTTTGGGGACTTAGTCATTTTTCCGGCGTTTATCAGACTTTCAGATAGGGGAAACGTCAGTGAGTGTTCCGATTTCAGTTCGAGAGCGATTCGCCCAATGAGTCCTTGATATTTAGTCGTTTTCAGCCAATATTTTGGATTTTTGAAAATTTCACTTTTTTGTGAAAATATCCACTAAATGAGGGAATAATATGTGTGAGGGTACCCCAGGAGAGTTCCAAATGTGTGTGGGTAGAATATATATCCCACGGGGGTAAAATTGAAAAAAGTTGAAAAAAAATTTTCTTTGGACTTAGTCATTTTTCCGGCGTTCATCAGATTTTCAGATACGGGAAATGTCAGTGAGCGTTCCGATTTCAGTTCCAGAGCGATTTGCCCAATGAGTACTTGATATTTAGTCGTTTTCAGCCAATTTTCTGGATTTTTGAAAATTTCACTTTTTTGTCAAAATATCCACTAAATGAGGGAATAATATGTGTGAGGGTACCCCAGGAGAGTTCCAAATGTGTGTGGGTAGAATATATATCCCACGGGGCTAAAATTGAAAAAAGTTGAAAAAATTTTTATTTTGGACTTAGTCATTTTTCCGGCGTTTATCAGACTTTCAGATAGGGCAAATGTCAGTGAGCATTCCGATTTCAGTTCCAGAGCGATTCGCCCAATGAGTCCTTGATATTTAGTCGTTTTCAGCCAATATTTTGGATTTTTGAAAATTTCACTTTTTTGTGAAAATATCCACTAAATGAGGGAATAATATGTGTGAGGGTACCCCAGGAGAGTTCCAAATGTGTGTGGGTAGAATATATATCCCACGGGGGTAAAATTGAAAAAAGTTGAAAAACATTTTTTTTTGGACTTAGTCATTTTTCCGGCGTTTATCAGACTTTCAGATAGGGGAAATGTCAGTGAGCATTCTGATTTCAGTTCCAGAGCGATTCGCCCAATGAGTCCTTGATATTTAGTCGTTTTCAGCCAATTTTCTGGATTTTTGAAAATTTCACTTTTTTGTGAAAATATCTACTAAATGAGGGAATAATATGTGTGAGGTTACCCCAGGAGAGTTCCAAATGTGTGTGGTTAGAATATATATCCCACGGGGGTAAAATTTAAAAAAGTTGAAAAAAATTTTTTGGGGGACTTAGTCATTTTTCTGTCGTTTATCAGACTTTCAGATAGGGGAAACGTCAGTGAGTGTTCCGATTTCAGTTCCAGAGCGATTCGCCCAATGAGTCCTTGATATTTAGTCGTTTTCAGCCAATATTTTGGATTTTTGAAAATTTCACTTTTTTGTGAAAATATCCACTAAATGAGGGAATAATATGTGTGAGGGTACCCCAGGAGAGTTCCAAATCTGTGTGTTTAGAATATATATCCCACGGGGGTAAAATTGAAAAAAGTTGAAAAAATTTTTATATTGGACTTAGTCATTTTTCCGGCGTTTATCAGACTTTCAGATAGGGCAAATGTCAGTGAGTGTTCCAATTTCAGTTCCAGAGCAATTCGCCCAATGAGTCCTTGATATGTAGTCGTTTTCAGCCAATTTTCTGGACTTTTGAAAATTTCACTTTTTTATGAAAATATCCATTATATGAGGGAATAATATGTGTGAGGGTACCCCAGGAGAGTTCCAAATGTGTGTGGTTAGAATATATATCGCACGGGGGTAAAATTTAAAAAAGTTGAAAAAAAATTTTTTGGGGACTTAGTCATTTTTCCGGCGTTTATCAGACTTTCAGATAGGGTAAACGTCAGTGAGTGTTCCGGTTTCAGTTCCAGAGCGATTCGCCCAATGAGTCCTTGATATTTAGTCGTTTTCAGCCAATATTTTGGATTTTTGAAAATTTCACTTTTTTTGTGAAAATATCCACTAAATGAGGGAATAATATGTGTGAGGGTACCCCAGGAGAGTTCCAAATGTGTGTGGGTAGAATATATATCCCACGGGGGTAAAATTGAAAAAAGTTGAAAAAAAATTTTCTTTGGACTTAGTCATTTTTCCGGCGTTCATCAGATTTTCAGATACGTGAAATGTCAGTGAGCGTTCCGATTTCAGTTCCAGAGCGATTTGCCCAATGAGTCCTTGATATTTAGTCGTTTTCAGCCAATTTTCTGGATTTTTGAAAATTTCACTTTTTTGTGAAAATATCCACTAAATGAGGGAATAATATGTGTGAGGTTACCCCAGGAGAGTTCCAAATGTGTGTAGGTAGAATATATATCCCACGGGGGTAAAATTGAAAAAAGTTGAAAAAATTTTTTTTTTGGACTTAGTCATTTTTCCGGCGTTTATCAGACTTTCAGATAGGGGAAATGTCAGTGAGCGTTCCATTTTCAGTTCCAGAGCAATTCGCCCAATGAGTCCTTGATATTTAGTCGTTTTCAGCCAATTTTCTGGATTTTTGAAAATTTCACTTTTTTGTGAAAATATCCATTATATGAGGGAATAATATGTGTGAGGGTACCCCAGGAGAGTTCCAAATGTGTGTGGTTAGAATATATATCCCACGGGGGTAAAATTTAAAAAAGTTGAAAAAAATTTTTTGGGGGACTTAGTCATTTTTCCGTCGTTTATCAGACTTTCAGATAGGGGAAACGTCAGTGAGTGTTCCGATTTCAGTTCCAGAGCGATTCGCCCAATGAGTCCTTGATATTTAGTCGTTTTCAGCCAATATTTTTGATTTTTGAAAATTTCACTTTTTTGTGAAAATATCCACTAAATGAGGGAATAATATGTGTGAGGGTACCCCAGGAGAGTTCCAAATGTGTGTGTTTAGAATATATATCCCACGGGGGTAAAATTGAAAAAAGTTGAAAAAATTTTTATATTGGACTTAGTCATTTTTCCGGCGTTTATCAGACTTTCAGATAGGGCAAATGGCAGTGAGCATTCCGATTTCAGTTCCAGAGCGATTCGCCCAATGAGTCCTTGATATTTAGTCGTTTTCAGCCAATATTTTGGATTTTTGAAAATTTCACTTTTTTGTGAAAATATCCACTAAATGAGAGAATAATATGTGTGAGGTTACCCCAGGAGAGTTCCAAATGTGTGTAGGTAGAATATATATCCCACGGGGGTAAAATTGAAAAAAGTTGAAAAAAAATTTTTTTTGGACTTAGTCATTTTTCCGGCGTTTATCAGACTTTCAGATAGGGCAAATGTCAGTGAGTGTTCCAATTTCAGTTCCAGAGCAATTCGCCCAATGAGTCCTTGATATGTAGTCGTTTTCAGCCAATTTTCTGGATTTTTGAAAATTTCACTTTTTTATGAAAATATCCATTATATGAGGGAATAATATGTGTGAGGGTACCCCAGGAGAGTTCCAAATGTGTGTGGTTAGAATATATATCCCACGGGGGTAAAATTTAAAAAAGTTGAAAAATAATTTTTTGGGGACTTAGTCATTTTTCCGGCGTTTATCAGACTTTCAGATAGGGGAAACGTCAGTGAGTGTTCCGATTTCAGTTCCAGAGCGATTCGCCCAATGAGTCCTTGATATTTAGTCGTTTTCAGCCAATATTTTGGATTTTTGAAAATTTCACTTTTTTGTGAAAATATCCACTAAATGAGGGAATAATATGTGTGAGGGTACCCCAGGAGAGTTCCAAATGTGTGTGGGTAGAATATATATCCCACGGGGGTAAAATTGAAAAAAGTTGAAAAAAAATTTTCTTTGGGCTTAGTCATTTTTCCGGCGTTCATCAGATTTTCAGATACGGGAAATGTCAGTGAGCGTTCCGATTTCAGTTCCAGAGCGATTTGCCCAATGAGTCCTTGATATTTAGTCGTTTTCAGCCAATTTTCTGGATTTTTGAAAATTTCACTTTTTTGTCAAAATATCCACTAAATGAGGGAATAATATGTGTGAGGTTACCCCAGGAGAGTTCCAAATGTGTGTAGGTAGAATATATATCCCACGGGGGTAAAATTGAAAAAAGTTGAAAAAATTTTTTTTTTGGACTTAGTCATTTTTCCGGCGTTTATCAGACTTTCAGATAGGGGAAATGTCAGTGAGCGTTCCATTTTCAGTTCCAGAGCAATTCGCCCAATGAGTCCTTGATATTTAGTCGTTTTCAGCCAATTTTCTGGATTTTTGAAAATTTCACTTTTTTGTGAAAATATCCATTATATGAGGGAATAATATGTGTGAGGGTACCCCAGGAGAGTTCCAAATGTGTGTGGTTAGAATATATATCCCACGGGGGTAAAATTTAAAAAAGTTGAAAAAAATTTTTTGGGGGACTTAGTCATTTTTCCATCGTTTATCAGACTTTCAGATAGGGGAAACGTCAGTGAGTGTTCCGATTTCAGTTCCAGAGCGATTCGCCCAATGAGTCCTTGATATTTAGTCGTTTTCAGCCAATATTTTGGATTTTTGAAAATTTCACTTTTTTGTGAAAATATCCACTAAATGAGGGAATAATATGTGTGAGGGTACCCCAGGAGAGTTCCAAATGTGTGTGTTTAGAATATATATCCCACGGGGGTAAAATTGAAAAAAGTTGAAAAAATTTTTATATTGGACTTAGTCATTTTTCCGGCGTTTATCAGACTTTCAGATAGGGCAAATGGCAGTGAGCATTCCGATTTCAGTTCCAGAGCGATTCGCCCAATGAGTCCTTGATATTTAGTCGTTTTCAGCCAATATTTTGAATTTTTGAAAATTTCACTTTTTTGTGAAAATATCCACTAAATGAGAGAATAATATGTGTGAGGTTACCCCAGGAGAGTTCCAAATGTGTGTAGGTAGAATATATATCCCACGGGGGTAAAATTGAAAAAAGTTGAAAAAAAATTTTCTTTGGACTTAGTCATTTTTCCGGCGTTCATCAGATTTTCAGATACGGGAAATGTCAGTGAGCGTTCCGATTTCAGTTCCAGAGCGATTTGCCCAATGAGTCCTTGATATTTAGTCGTTTTCAGCCAATTTTCTGGATTTTTGAAAATTTCACTTTTTTGTCAAAATATCCACTAAATGAGGGAATAATATGTGTGAGGGTACCCCAGGAGAGTTCCAAATGTGTGTGGGTAGAATATATATCCCACGGGGGTAAAATTGAAAAAAGTTGAAAAACATTTTTTTTTGGACTTAGTCATTTTTCCGGCGTTTATCAGACTTTCAGATAGGTAAATATCAGTGAGCATTCCGATTTTAGTTCCAGAGCGATTCGCCCAATGAGTCCTTGATATTTAGTCGTTTTCAGCCAATATTTTGGATTTTTGAAAATTTCACTTTTTTGTGAAAATATCCACTAAATGAGAGAATAATATGTGTGAGGTTACCCCAGGAGAGTTCCAAATGTGTGTAGGTAGAATATATATCCCACGGGGGTAAAATTGAAAAAAGTTGAAAAAAAATTTTCTTTGGACTTAGTCATTTTTCCGGCGTTTATCAGACTTTCAGATAGGGCAAATGTCAGTGAGTGTTCCAATTTCAGTTCCAGAGCAATTCGCCCAATGAGTCCTTGATATGTAGTCGTTTTCAGCCAATTTTCTGGATTTTTGAAAATTTCACTTTTTTATGAAAATATCCATTATATGAGGGAATAATATGTGTGAGGGTACCCCAGGAGAGTTCCAAATGTGTGTGGTTAGAATATATATCCCACGGGGGTAAAATTTAAAAAAGTTGAAAAAAAATTTTTTGGGGACTTAGTCATTTTTCCGGCGTTTATCAGACTTTCAGATAGGGGAAATGTCAGTGAGTGTTCCGATTTCAGTTCCAGAGCGATTCGCCCAATGAGTCCTTGATATTTAGTCGTTTTCAGCCAATATTTTGGATTTTTGAAAATTTCACTTTTTTGTGAAAATATCCACTAAATGAGGGAATAATATGTGTGAGGGTACCCCAGGAGAGTTCCAAATGTGTGTGGGTAGAATATATATCCCACGGGGGTAAAATTGAAAAAAGTTGAAAAAAAATTTTCTTTGGACTTAGTCATTTTTCCGGCGTTCATCAGATTTTCAGATACGGGAAATGTCAGTGAGCGTTCCGATTTCAGTTCCAGAGCGATTTGCCCAATGAGTCCTTGATATTTAGTCGTTTTCAGCCAATTTTCTGGATTTTTGAAAATTTCACTTTTTTGTCAAAATATCCACTAAATGAGGGAATAATATGTGTGAGGGTACCCCAGGAGAGTTCCAAATGTGTGTGGGTAGAATTTATATCCCACGGGGGTAAAATTGAAAAAAGTTGAAAAACATTTTTTTTTGGACTTAGTCATTTTTCCGGCGTTTATCAGACTTTCAGATAGGTAAATATCAGTGAGCATTCCGATTTTAGTTCCAGAGCGATTCGCCCAATGAGTCCTTGATATTTAGTCGTTTTCAGCCAATATTTTGGATTTTTGAAAATTTCACTTTTTTGTGAAAATATCCACTAAATGAGAGAATAATATGTGTGAGGTTACCCCAGGAGAGTTCCAAATGTGTGTAGGTAGAATATATATCCCACGGGGGTAAAATTGAAAAAAGTTGAAAAAAAATTTTTTTTGGACTTAGTCATTTTTCCGGCGTTTATCAGACTTTCAGATAGGGGAAATGTCAGTGAGCGTTCCATGTTCAGTTCCAGAGCAATTCGCCCAATGAGTCCTTGATATTTAGTCGTTTTCAGCCAATTTTCTGGATTTTTGAAAATTTCACTTTTTTGTGAAAATATCCATTATATGAGGGAATAATATGTGTGAGGGTACCCCAGGAGAGTTCCAAATGTGTGTGGTTGGAATATATATCCCACGGGGGTAAAATTTAAAAAAGTTGAAAAAAAATTTTTTGGGGACTTAGTCATTTTTCCGGCGTTTATCAGACTTTCAGATAGGGGAAACGTCAGTGAGTGTTCCGATTTCAGTTCCAGAGCGATTCGCCCAATGAGTGCTTGATATTTAGTCGTTTTCAGCCAATATTTTGGATTTTTGAAAATTTCACTTTTTTGTGAAAATATCCACTAAATGAGGGAATAATATGTGTGAGGGTACCCCAGGAGAGTTCCAAATGTGTGTGTTTAGAATATATATCCCACGGGGGTAAAATTGAAAAAAGTTGAAAAAATTTTTATTTTGGACTTAGTCATTTTTCCGGCGTTTATCAGACTTTCAGATAGGGCAAATGGCAGTGAGCATTCCGATTTCAGTTCCAGAGCGATTCGCCCAATGAGTCCTTGATATTTAGTCGTTTTCAGCCAATATTTTGGATTTTTGAAATTTTCACTTTTTTGTGAAAATATCCACTAAATGAGAGAATAATATGTGTGAGGTTACCCCAGGAGAGTTCCAAATGTGTGTAGGTAGAATATATATCCCACGGGGGTAAAATTGAAAAAAGTTGAAAAAAAAATTATTTTGGACTTAGTCATTTTTCCGGCGTTTATCAGACTTTCAGATAGGGCAAATGTCAGTGAGTGTTCCAATTTCAGTTCTAGAGCAATTCGCCCAATGAGTCCTTGATATGTAGTCGTTTTCAGCCAATTTTCTGGATTTTTGAAAATTTCACTTTTTTATGAAAATATCCATTATATGAGGGAATAATATGTGTGAGGGTACCCCAGGAGAGTTCCAAATGTGTGTGGTTAGAATATATATCCCACGGGGGTAAAATTTAAAAAAGTTGAAAAAAAATTTTTTGGGGACTTAGTCATTTTTCCGGCGTTTATCAGACTTTCAGATAGGGGAAACGTCAGTGAGTGTTCCGATTTCAGTTCCAGAGCGATTCGCCCAATGAGTCCTTGATATTTAGTCGTTTTCAGCCAATATTTTGGATTTTTGAAAATTTCACTTTTTTGTGAAAATATCCACTAAATGAGGGAATAATATGTGTGAGGGTACCCCAGGAGAGTTCCAAATGTGTGTGGGTAGAATATATATCCCACGGGGGTAAAATTGAAAAAAGTTGAAAAAAAATTTTCTTTGGACTTAGTCATTTTTCCGGCGTTCATCAGATTTTCAGATACGGGAAATGTCAGTGAGCGTTCCGATTTCAGTTCCAGAGCGATTTGCCCAATGAGTCCTTGATATTTAGTCGTTTTCAGCCAATTTTCTGGATTTTTGAAAATTTCACTTTTTTGTCAAAATATCCACTAAATGAGGGAATAATATGTGTGAGGGTACCCCAGGAGAGTTCCAAATGTGTGTGGGTAGAATATATATCCCACGGGGCTAAAATTGAAAAAAGTTGAAAAAATTTTTATTTTGGACTTAGTCATTTTTCCGGCGTTTATCAGACTTTCAGATAGGGCAAATGTCAGTGAGCATTCCGATTTCAGTTCCAGAGCGATTCGCCCAATGAGTCCTTGATATTTAGTCGTTTTCAGCCAATAATTTGGATTTTTGAAAATTTCACTTTTTTGTGAAAATATCCACTAAATGAGGGAATAATATGTGTGAGGGTACCCCAGGAGAGTTCCAAATGTGTGTGGGTAGAATATATATCCCACGGGGGTAAAATTGAAAAAAGTTGAAAAACATTTTTTTTTGGACTTAGTCATTTTTCCGGCGTTTATCAGACTTTCAGATAGGTAAATATCAGTGAGCATTCCGATTTTAGTTCCAGAGCGATTCGCCCAATGAGTCCATGATATTTAGTCGTTTTCAGCCAATATTTTGGATTTTTGAAAATTTCACTTTTTTGTGAAAATATCCACTAAATGAGAGAATAATATGTGTGAGGTTACCCCAGGAGAGTTCCAAATGTGTGTAGGTAGAATATATATCCCACGGGGGTAAAATTGAAAAAAGTTGAAAAAAAATTTTTTTTGGACTTAGTCATTTTTCCGGCGTTTATCAGACTTTCAGATAGGGGAAATGTCAGTGAGCGTTCCATTTTCAGTTTCAGAGCAATTCGCCCAATGAGTCCTTGATATTTAGTCGTTTTCAGCCAATTTTCTGGATTTTTGAAAATTTCACTTTTTTGTGAAAATATCCATTATATGAGGGAATAATATGTGTGAGGGTACCCCAGGAGAGTTCCAAATGTGTGTGGTTAGAATATATATCCCACGGGGGTAAAATTTAAAAAAGTTGAAAAAAAATTTTTTGGGGACTTAGTCATTTTTCCGGCGTTTATCAGACTTTCAGATAGGGGAAACGTCAGTGAGCGTTCTGATTTCAGTTACACAGCGATTCGCCCAATGAGTCCTTGATATTTAGTCGTTTTCAGACAATTTTCTGGATTTTTGAAAATTTCTCTTTTTTGTCAAAATATCCACTAAATGAGGGAATAATATGTGTGAGGGTACCCCAGGAGAGTTCCAAATGTGTGTGGGTAGAATATATATCCCACGGGGCTAAAATTGAAAAAAGTTGAAAAAATTTTTATTTTGGACTTAGTCATTTTTCCGGCGTTTATCAGACTTTCAGATAGGGCAAATGTCAGTGAGCATTCCGATTTCAGTTCCAGAGCGATTCGCCCAATGAGTCCTTGATATTTAGTCGTTTTCAGACAATATTTTGGATTTTTGAAAATTTCACTTTTTTGTGAAAATATCCACTAAATGAGGGAATAATATGTGTGAGGGTACCTCAGGAGAGTTCCAAATGTGTGTGTTTAGAATATATATCCCACGGGGGTAAAATTGAAAAAAGTTGAAAAATTTTTTATTTTGGACTTAGTCATTTTTCCGGCGTTTATCAGACTTTCAGATAGGGCAAATGTCAGTGAGTGTTCCAATTTCAGTTCCAGAGCAATTCGCCCAATGAGTCCTTGATATGTAGTCGTTTTCAGCCAATTTTCTGGATTTTTGAAAATTTCACTTTTTTATGAAAATATCCATTATATGAGGGAATAATATGTGTGAGGGTACCCCAGGAGAGTTCCAAATGTGTGTGGTTAGAATATATATCCCACGGGGGTAAAATTGAAAAAAGTTGAAAAAAAATTTTCTTTGGACTTAGTCATTTTTCCGGCGTTCATCAGATTTTCAGATACGGGAAATGTCAGTGAGCGTTCCGATTTCAGTTCCAGAGCGATTTGCCCAATGAGTCCTTGATATTTAGTCGTTTTCAGCCAATTTTCTGGATTTTTGAAAATTTCACTTTTTTGTGAAAATATCCACTAAATGAGGGAATAATAAGTGTGAGGTTACCCCAGGAGAGTTCCAAATGTGTGTATGTAGAATATATATCCCACGGGGGTAAAATTGAAAAAAGTTGAAAAAATTTTTTTTTTGGACTTAGTCATTTTTCCGGCGTTTATCAGACTTTCAGATAGGGGAAATGTCAGTGAGCGTTCCAATTTAAGTTCCAGAGCAATTCACCCAATGAGTCCTTGATATTTAGTCGTTTTCAGCCAATTTTCTGGATTTTTGAAAATATCACTTTTTTATGAAAATATCCATTAAATGAGGGAATAATATGTGTGAGGGTACCCCAGGAGAGTTCCAAATGTGTATGGGTAGAATATATATCCCACGGGGCTAAAATTGAAAAAAGTTGAAAAAAAAATTATTTTGGACTTCGTCATTTTTCTGGCGTTTATCAGACTTTCAGATAGGGGACATGTCAGTGAGCGTTCTGATTTCAGTTACACAGCGATTCGCCCAATGAGTCCTTGATATTTAGTCGTTTTCAGACAATTTTCTGGATTTTTGAAAATTTCTCTTTTTTGTCAAAATATCCACTAAATGAGGGAATAATATGTGTGAGGGTACCCCAGGAGAGTTCCAAATGTGTGTGGGTAGAATATATATCCCACGGGGCTAAAATTGAAAAAAGTTGAAAAAATTTTTATTTTGGACTTAGTCATTTTTCCGGCGTTTATCAGACTTTCAGATAGGGCAAATGTCAGTGAGCATTCCGATTTCAGTTCCAGAGCGATTCGCCCAATGAGTCCTTGATATTTAGTCGTTTTCAGACAATATTTTGGATTTTTGAAAATTTCACTTTTTTGTGAAAATATCCACTAAATGAGGGAATAATATGTGTGAGGGTACCTCAGGAGAGTTCCAAATGTGTGTGTTTAGAATATATATCCCACGGGGCTAAAATTGAAAAAAGTTGAAAAAATTTTTATTTTGGACTTAGTCATTTTTCCGGCGTTTATCAGACTTTCAGATAGGGCAAATGTCAGTGAGCATTCCGATTTCAGTTCCAGAGCGATTCGCCCAATGAGTCCTTGATATTTAGTCGTTTTCAGCCAATATTTTGGATTTTTGAAAATTTCACTTTTTTGTGAAAATATCCACTAAATGAGAGAATAATATGTGTGAGGTTACCCCAGGAGAGTTCCAAATGTGTGTAGGTAGAATATATATCCCACGGGGGTAAAATTGAAAAAAATTGAAAAAAAATTTTTTTTGGACTTAGTCATTTTTCCGGCGTTTATCAGACTTTCAGATAGGGGAAATGTCAGTGAGCGTTCCAATTTCAGTTCCAGAGCAATTTGCCCAATGAGTCCTTGATATTTAGTCGTTTTCAGCCAATTTTCTGGATTTTTGAAAATTTCACTTTTTTGTGAAAATATCCACTAAATGAGGGAATAATATGTGTGAGGGTACACCAGGAGAGTTCGAAATGTGTGTGGGTAGAATATATATCCCACGGGGCTAAAATTGAAAAAAGTTGAAAAAAAAATTATTTTGGACTTAGTCATTTTTCCGGCGTTTATCAAACTTTCAGAAAGGGCAAATGTCAGTGAGTGTTCCAATTTCAGTTCCAGAGCAATTCGCCCAATGAGTCCTTGATATGCAGTCGTTTTCAGCCAATTTTCTGGATTTTTGAAAATTTCACTTTTTTGTGAAAATATCCATTATATGAGGGAATAATATGTGTGAGGGTACCCCAGGAGAGTTCCAAATGTGTGTGGTTAGAATATATATCCCACGGGGGTAAAATTTAAAAAAGTTGAAAAAAAATTTTTTGGGGACTTAGTCATTTTTCCGGTGTTTATCAGACTTTCAGATAGGGGAAACGTCAGTGAGTGTTCCGATTTCAGTTCCAGAGCGATTCGCCCAATGAGTCCTTGATATTTAGTCGTTTTCAGCCAATATTTTGGATTTTTGAAAATTTCACTTTTTTGTGAAAATATCCACTAAATGAGGGAATAATATGTGTGAGGGTACCCCAGGAGAGTTCCAAATGTGTGTGGAAAGAATATATATCCTACGGGGCTAAAATTGAAAAAAGTTTAAAAAAAATTTTTTTTGGACTTAGTCATTTTTCCGGCGTTTATCAGACTTTCAGATAAGGGAAATGTCAGTCAGTGTTCTGATTTCAGTTCCAGAGCGATTCGCTGAATGAGTCCTTGATATTTAGTCGTTTTCAGCCAATATTTTGGATTTTTGAAAATTTCACTTTTTTGTGAAAATATCCACTAAATGAGGGAAAAATATGTGTGAGGGTACCCCAGGAGAGTTCCAAATGTGTGTGGGTAGAATATATATCCCACGGGGTAAAATTGAAAAAAGTTGAAAACATTTTCTTTTGGACTTAGTCATTTTTCCGGCGTTTATCAGACTTTCAGATAGGGGAAATGTCAGTGAGCATTCCGATTTCAGTTCCAGAGCGATTCCCCCAATGAGTCCTTGATACTTAGTCGTTTTCAGCCAATATTTTGAATTTTTGAAAATTTCACTTTTTTGTGAAAATATCCACTAAATGAGGGAAAAATATGTGTGAGGGTACCCCAGGAGAGTTCCAAATGTTTGTGGGTAGAATATATATCCCATGGGGCTAAAATTGAAAAAAGTTGAAAAAAAATTTTTTTTGGACTTAGTCATTTTTCCGGCGTTTATCAGACTTTCAGGTAGGGCAAATGTTAGTGAGGGTTCCGATTTCAGTTCCAGAGCGATTTGCCCAATGTGTCCTTGATATTTAGTCGTTTTCAGCCAATATTTTGGATTTTTGAAAATTACACTTTTTTGTGAAAATATCCACTAAATGAGGGAATAATATGTGTGAGGGTACCCCAGGAGAGTTCCAAATGTGTGTGGGTAGAATATATATCCCACGGGGGTAAAATTGAAAAAAGTTGAAAAACATTTTTTTTTGGACTTAGTCATTTTTCCGGCGTTTATCAGACTTTCAGATAGGGGAAATGTCAGTGAGCGTTCCGATTTCAGTTCCAGAGCGATTTGACAAATGAGTCCTTGATATTTAGTCGTTTTCAGCCAATTTTCTGGATTTTTGAAAATTTCACTTTTTTGTGAAAATATCCACTAAATGAGGGAAAAATATGTGTGAGGGTACCCCAGGAGAGTTCCAAATGTGTGTGGGTAGAATATATATCCCACGGGGCTAAAATTGAAAAAAGTTAAAAAAAATTTTTTTTTGGACTTAGTCATTTTTTCGGTGTTTATAAGACTTTCAGATAGGGGAAATGTCAGTGAGCATTCTGATTTCAGTTCCAGAGCGATTCGCCCAATGTGTCCTTGATATTTAGTCATTTTCAGCCAATTTTCTGGATTTTTGAAAATTTCACTTTTTTGTGAAAATATCCACTAAATGAGGGAATAATATGTGTGAGGTTACCCCTGGAGAGTTCCAAATATGTGTAGGTAGAATATATATCCCACGGGGTTAAAATTGAAAAAAGTTGAAAAAATTTTTTTTTTGGACTTAGTCATTTTTCCGGCGTTTATCAGACTTTCAGAGAGGGCAAATGTCAGTGAGCATTCCGATTTCAGTTGCAGAGCGATTCGCACAATGAGTCCTTGATATTTAGTTGTTTTCAGCCAATTTTCTGGATTTTTGAAAATTTCACTTTTTTGTGAAATTATCCACTAAATGAGGGAATAATATGTGTGAGGGTACCCCAGGAGAGTTCCAAATGTGTGTGGGTAGAATATATATCCCACGGGGGTAAAATTGAAAAGAGTTGAAAAACATTTTTTTTTGTACTTAGTCATTTTTCCGGAGTTTATCAGACTTTCAGATAGGGGAAATGTCAGTGAGCATTCCGATTTCAGTTCCAGAGCGATTCGCCCAATGAGACCTTGATACTTAATCGTTTTCAGCCAATATTTTGGATTTTTGAAAATTTCACTTTTTTGTGAAAATATCCACTAAATGAGGGAATAATATGTGTGAGGGTACCCCAGGAGAGTTCCAAATGTGTGTGGGTAGAATATATATCCCACGGGGGTAAAATTTAAAAAAGTTGAAAAAAAATTTTTTTTGGACTTAGTCATTTTTCCGGCGTTCATCAGATTTTCAGATAGGGGAAATGTCAGTGAGCGTTCCGATTTCAGTTCCAGAGCGATTCGCCCAATGAGTCCTTGATATTTAGTCGTTTTCAGCCAATTTTCTGGATTTTTGAAAATTTCACTTTTTTGTGAAAATATCCACTAAATGAGGGAAAAATATGTGTGAGGGTACCCCAGGAGAGTTCCAAATGTGTGTGGGTAGAATATATATCCTACGGGGGTAAAATTGAAAAAAGTTTCAAAAAATTTTTTTGGGGACTTAGTCATTTTTCGGCGTTTATCAGACTTTCAGATAAGGGAAATGTCAGTGAATGTTCTGATTTCAGTTCCAGAGCGATTCGCCCAATGTGTCCTTGATATTTAGTCGTTTTCAGCCAATTTTCTGGATCTTTGAAAATTTCACTTTTTTATGAAAATATCCACTAAATGAGGGTATAATATGTGTGAGGTTACCCCTGGAGAATTCCAAATATGTGTAGGTAGAATATATATCCCACGGGGTTAAAATTGAAAAAAGTTGTAAAAAAATTTTTTTTGGACTTAGTCATTTTTACGGCGTTTATCAGACTTTCAGATAGGGGAAATGTCAGTGAGTGTTCCGATTTCAGTTCCAGAGCGATTCGCCCAATGTGTCCTTGATATTTAGTCGTTTTCAGCCAATATTTTGGATTTTTGAAAATTACACTTTTTTGTGAAAATATCCACTAAATGAGGGAATAATATGTGTGAGGGTACCCCAGGAGAGTTCCAAATGTGTGTGGGTAGAATATATATTCCACGGGGCTAAAATTGAATAAAGTTGAAAAAAATTTTTTTTTGGACTTAGTCATTTTTCCGGCGTTTATCAGACTTTCAGATAGGGGAAATGTCAGTGAGCATTCTGATTTTAGTTCCAGAGCAATTCGCCCAATGAGTCCTTGACACTTAGTCGTTTTCAGCCAATATTTTGGATTTTTGAAAATTTCACTTTTTTGTGAAAATATCCACTAAATGAGGGAATAATATGTGTGAGGGTACCCCAGGAGAGTTCCAAATGTGTGTAGGTAGAATATATATCCCACGGGGGTAAAATTTAAAAAAGTTGAAAAAAATTTTTTTTGGACTTAGTCATTTTTCCGGCGTTCATCAGATTTTCAGATAGGGGAAATGTCAGTGAGCGTTCCGATTTCAGTTCCAGAGCGATTCGCCCTGTTAGCCCTTGATATTTAGTCGTTTTCAGCCAATTTTCTGGATTTTTGAAAATTTCACTTTTTTGTGAAAATATCCACTAAATGAGGGAATAATATGTGTGAGGGTACCACAGGAGAGTTCCAAATGTGTGTGGGTAGAATATATGTCCCACAGGGGTAAAATTGAAAAAAGTTAAAAAAAATTTTTTTTTGGACTTAGTCATTTTTCCGGCGTTTATCAGACTTTCAGATAGGGCAAATGTCAGTGAGCATTCTGATTTCAGTTCCAGAGTGATTCGCCAATGAGTCCTTGATATTTAGTCGTTTTCAGCCAATTTTCTGGATTTTTGAAAATTTCACTTTTTTGTGAAAATATCCACTAAATGAGGGAAAAATATGTGTGAGGTTACCCCAGGAGAATTCCAAATGTGTGTAGGTAGAACATGTATCCCATGGGGTAAAATTGAAAAAAGTTGAAAAACATTTTTTTTGGACTTAGTCCTTTTTCCGGCGTTTATCAGACTTTCAGATAGGGGAAATGTCAGTGAGCATTCTGATTTCAGTTCCAGAGCGGTTCGCCCAATGAGTCCTTGATATTTAGTCGTTTTCAGCCAATTTTCTGGATTTTTGAAAATTTCACTTTTTTGTGAAAATATCCACTAAATGAGGGAAAAATATGTGTGAGGGTACCCCAGGAGAGTTCCAATTGTGTGTGGGTAGAATATATATCCTACGGGGGTAAAATTGAAAAAAGTTTCAAAAAATTTTTTTGGGGACTTAGTCATTTTTCCGGCGTTTATCAGACTTTCAGATAAGGGAAATGTCAGTGAGTGTTCTGATTTCAGTTCTAGAGTGATTCGCCCAATGAGTCCTTGATACTTAGTCGTTTTCAGCCAATATTTTGAATTTTTGAAAATTTCACTTTTTTGTGAAAATATCCACTAAATGAGGGAATAATATGTGTGAGGGTACCCCAGGAGAGTTCCAAATGTGTGTGGGTAGAATATATATCCTACGGGGGCAAAATTGAAAAAAGTTTCAAAAATTTTTTTGGGGGACTTAGTCATTTTTCGGCGTTTATCAGACTTTCAGATAAGGGAAATGTCAGTGAGTGTTCTGATTTCAGTTCCAGAGCGATTCGCCCAATGTGTCCTTGATATTTAGTCGTTTTCAGCCAATTTTCTGGATCTTTGAAAATTTCACTTTTTTATGAAAATATCCACTAAATGAGGGTATAATATGTGTGAGGTTACCCCTGGAGAATTCCAAATATGTGTAGGTAGAATATATATCCCACGGGGTTAAAATTGAAAAAAGTTGTAAAAAAATTTTTTTTGGACTTAGTCATTTTTACGGCGTTTATCAGACTTTCAGATAGGGGAAATGTCAGTGAGTGTTCCGATTTCAGTTCCAGAGCGATTCGCCCAATGTGTCCTTGATATTTAGTCGTTTTCAGCCAATATTTTGGATTTTTGAAAATTACACTTTTTTGTGAAAATATCCACTAAATGAGGGAATAATATGTGTGAGGGTACCCCAGGAGAGTTCCAAATGTGTGTGGGTAGAATATATATTCCACGGGGCTAAAATTGAAGAAAGTTGAAAAAAATTTTTTTTTGGACTTAGTCATTTTTCCGGCGTTTATCAGACTTTCAGATAGGGGAAATGTCAGTGAGCATTCCGATTTTAGTTCCAGAGCAATTCGCCCAATGAGTCCTTGACACTTAGTCGTTTTCAGCCAATATTTTGGATTTTTGAAAATTTCACTTTTTTGTGAAAATATCCACTAAATGAGGGAATAATATGTGTGAGGGTACCCCAGGAGAGTTCCAAATGTGTGTAGGTAGAATATATATCCCACGGGGGTAAAATTTAAAAAAGTTGAAAAAAATTTTTTTTGGACTTAGTCATTTTTCCGGCGTTCATCAGATTTTCAGATAGGGGAAATGTCAGTGAGCGTTCCGATTTCAGTTCCAGAGCGATTCGCCCTGTTAGCCCTTGATATTTAGTCGTTTTCAGCCAATTTTCTGGATTTTTGAAAATTTCACTTTTTTGTGAAAATATCCACTAAATGAGGGAATAATATGTGTGAGGGTACCACAGGAGAGTTCCAAATGTGTGTGGGTAGAATATATGTCCCACAGGGGTAAAATTGAAAAAAGTTAAAAAAAAATTTTTTTTGGACTTAGTCATTTTTCCGGCGTTTATCAGACTTTCAGATAGGGCAAATGTCAGTGAGCATTCTGATTTCAGTTCCAGAGTGATTCGCCAATGAGTCCTTGATATTTAGTCGTTTTCAGCCAATTTTCTGGATTTTTGAAAATTTCACTTTTTTGTGAAAATATCCACTAAATGAGGGAATAATAAGTGTGAGGTTACCCCAGGAGAGTTCCAAATGTGTGTATGTAGAATATATATCCCACGGGGGTAAAATTGAAAAAAGTTGAAAAAATTTTTTTTTTGGACTTAGTCATTTTTCCGGCGTTTATCAGACTTTCAGATAGGGGAAATGTCAGTGAGCGTTCCAATTTAAGTTCCAGAGCAATTCACCCAATGAGTCCTTGATATTTAGTCGTTTTCAGCCAATTTTCTGGATTTTTGAAAATATCACTTTTTTATGAAAATATCCATTAAATGAGGGAATAATATGTGTGAGGGTACCCCAGGAGAGTTCCAAATGTGTATGGGTAGAATATATATCCCACGGGGCTAAAATTGAAAAAAGTTGAAAAAAAAATTATTTTGGACTTCGTCATTTTTCTGGCGTTTATCAGACTTTCAGATAGGGGACATGTCAGTGAGCGTTCTGATTTCAGTTACACAGCGATTCGCCCAATGAGTCCTTGATATTTAGTCGTTTTCAGACAATTTTCTGGATTTTTGAAAATTTCTCTTTTTTGTCAAAATATCCACTAAATGAGGGAATAATATGTGTGAGGGTACCCCAGGAGAGTTCCAAATGTGTGTGGGTAGAATATATATCCCACGGGGCTAAAATTGAAAAAAGTTGAAAAAATTTTTATTTTGGACTTAGTCATTTTTCCGGCGTTTATCAGACTTTCAGATAGGGCAAATGTCAGTGAGCATTCCGATTTCAGTTCCAGAGCGATTCGCCCAATGAGTCCTTGATATTTACACGTTTTCAGACAATATTTTGGATTTTTGAAAATTTCACTTTTTTGTGAAAATATCCACTAAATGAGGGAATAATATGTGTGAGGGTACCTCAGGAGAGTTCCAAATGTGTGTGTTTAGAATATATATCCCACGGGGCTAAAATTGAAAAAAGTTGAAAAAATTTTTATTTTGGACTTAGTCATTTTTCCGGCGTTTATCAGACTTTCAGATAGGGCAAATGTCAGTGAGCATTCCGATTTCAGTTCCAGAGCGATTCGCCCAATGAGTCCTTGATATTTAGTCGTTTTCAGCCAATATTTTGGATTTTTGAAAATTTCACTTTTTTGTGAAAATATCCACTAAATGAGAGAATAATATGTGTGAGGTTACCCCAGGAGAGTTCCAAATGTGTGTAGGTAGAATATATATCCCACGGGGGTAAAATTGAAAAAAATTGAAAAAAAATTTTTTTTGGACTTAGTCATTTTTCCGGCGTTTATCAGACTTTCAGATAGGGGAAATGTCAGTGAGCGTTCCAATTTCAGTTCCAGAGCAATTTGCCCAATGAGTCCTTGATATTTAGTCGTTTTCAGCCAATTTTCTGGATTTTTGAAAATTTCACTTTTTTGTGAAAATATCCACTAAATGAGGGAATAATATGTGTGAGGGTACACCAGGAGAGTTCGAAATGTGTGTGGGTAGAATATATATCCCACGGGGCTAAAATTGAAAAAAGTTGAAAAAAAAATTATTTTGGACTTAGTCATTTTTCCGGCGTTTATCAAACTTTCAGAAAGGGCAAATGTCAGTGAGTGTTCCAATTTCAGTTCCAGAGCAATTCGCCCAATGAGTCCTTGATATGCAGTCGTTTTCAGCCAATTTTCTGGATTTTTGAAAATTTCACTTTTTTGTGAAAATATCCATTATATGAGGGAATAATATGTGTGAGGGTACCCCAGGAGAGTTCCAAATGTGTGTGGTTAGAATATATATCCCACGGGGGTAAAATTTAAAAAAGTTGAAAAAAAATTTTTTGGGGACTTAGTCATTTTTCCGGTGTTTATCAGACTTTCAGATAGGGGAAACGTCAGTGAGTGTTCCGATTTCAGTTCCAGAGCGATTCGCCCAATGAGTCCTTGATATTTAGTCGTTTTCAGCCAATATTTTGGATTTTTGAAAATTTCACTTTTTTGTGAAAATATCCACTAAATGAGGGAATAATATGTGTGAGGGTACCCCAGGAGAGTTCCAAATGTGTGTGGGTAGAATATATATCCCACGGGGCTAAAATTGAAAAAAGTTTAAAAAAAATTTTTTTTGGACTTAGTCATTTTTCCGGCGTTTATCAGACTTTCAGATAAGGGAAATGTCAGTCAGTGTTCTGATTTCAGTTCCAGAGCGATTCGCTGAATGAGTCCTTGATATTTAGTCGTTTTCAGCCAATATTTTGGATTTTTGAAAATTTCACTTTTTTGTGAAAATATCCACTAAATGAGGGAAAAATATGTGTGAGGGTACCCCAGGAGAGTTCCAAATGTGTGTGGGTAGAATATATATCCCACGGGGTAAAATTGAAAAAAGTTGAAAACATTTTCTTTTGGACTTAGTCATTTTTCCGGCGTTTATCAGACTTTCAGATAGGGGAAATGTCAGTGAGCATTCCGATTTCAGTTCCAGAGCGATTCCCCCAATGAGTCCTTGATACTTAGTCGTTTTCAGCCAATATTTTGAATTTTTGAAAATTTCACTTTTTTGTGAAAATATCCACTAAATGAGGGAAAAATATGTGTGAGGGTACCCCAGGAGAGTTCCAAATGTTTGTGGGTAGAATATATATCCCATGGGGCTAAAATTGAAAAAAGTTGAAAAAAAATTTTTTTTGGACTTAGTCATTTTTCCGGCGTTTATCAGACTTTCAGGTAGGGCAAATGTTAGTGAGGGTTCCGATTTCAGTTCCAGAGCGATTTGCCCAATGTGTCCTTGATATTTAGTCGTTTTCAGCCAATATTTTGGATTTTTGAAAATTACACTTTTTTGTGAAAATATCCACTAAATGAGGGAATAATATGTGTGAGGGTACCCCAGGAGAGTTCCAAATGTGTGTGGGTAGAATATATATCCCACGGGGGTAAAATTGAAAAAAGTTGAAAAACATTTTTTTTTGGACTTAGTCATTTTTCCGGCGTTTATCAGACTTTCAGATAGGGGAAATGTCAGTGAGCGTTCCGATTTCAGTTCCAGAGCGATTTGACAAATGAGTCCTTGATATTTAGTCGTTTTCAGCCAATTTTCTGGATTTTTGAAAATTTCACTTTTTTGTGAAAATATCCACTAAATGAGGGAAAAATATGTGTGAGGGTACCCCAGGAGAGTTCCAAATGTGTGTGGGTAGAATATATATCCCACGGGGCTAAAATTGAAAAAAGTTAAAAAAAATTTTTTTTTGGACTTAGTCATTTTTTCGGTGTTTATAAGACTTTCAGATAGGGGAAATGTCAGTGAGCATTCTGATTTCAGTTCCAGAGCGATTCGCCCAATGTGTCCTTGATATTTAGTCATTTTCAGCCAATTTTCTGGATTTTTGAAAATTTCACTTTTTTGTGAAAATATCCACTAAATGAGGGAATAATATGTGTGAGGTTACCCCTGGAGAGTTCCAAATATGTGTAGGTAGAATATATATCCCACGGGGTTAAAATTGAAAAAAGTTGAAAAAATTTTTTTTTTGGACTTAGTCATTTTTCCGGCGTTTATCAGACTTTCAGAGAGGGCAAATGTCAGTGAGCATTCCGATTTCAGTTGCAGAGCGATTCGCACAATGAGTCCTTGATATTTAGTTGTTTTCAGCCAATTTTCTGGATTTTTGAAAATTTCACTTTTTTGTGAAATTATCCACTAAATGAGGGAATAATATGTGTGAGGGTACCCCAGGAGAGTTCCAAATGTGTGTGGGTAGAATATATATCCCACGGGGGTAAAATTGAAAAGAGTTGAAAAACATTTTTTTTTGTACTTAGTCATTTTTCCGGAGTTTATCAGACTTTCAGATAGGGGAAATGTCAGTGAGCATTCCGATTTCAGTTCCAGAGCGATTCGCCCAATGAGACCTTGATACTTAATCGTTTTCAGCCAATATTTTGGATTTTTGAAAATTTCACTTTTTTGTGAAAATATCCACTAAATGAGGGAATAATATGTGTGAGGGTACCCCAGGAGAGTTCCAAATGTGTGTGGGTAGAATATATATCCCACGGGGGTAAAATTTAAAAAAGTTGAAAAAAAATTTTTTTTGGACTTAGTCATTTTTCCGGCGTTCATCAGATTTTCAGATAGGGGAAATGTCAGTGAGCGTTCCGATTTCAGTTCCAGAGCGATTCGCCCAATGAGTCCTTGATATTTAGTCGTTTTCAGCCAATTTTCTGGATTTTTGAAAATTTCACTTTTTTGTGAAAATATCCACTAAATGAGGGAAAAATATGTGTGAGGGTACCCCAGGAGAGTTCCAAATGTGTGTGGGTAGAATATATATCCTACGGGGGTAAAATTGAAAAAAGTTTCAAAAAATTTTTTTGGGGACTTAGTCATTTTTCGGCGTTTATCAGACTTTCAGATAAGGGAAATGTCAGTGAATGTTCTGATTTCAGTTCCAGAGCGATTCGCCCAATGTGTCCTTGATATTTAGTCGTTTTCAGCCAATTTTCTGGATCTTTGAAAATTTCACTTTTTTATGAAAATATCCACTAAATGAGGGTATAATATGTGTGAGGTTACCCCTGGAGAATTCCAAATATGTGTAGGTAGAATATATATCCCACGGGGTTAAAATTGAAAAAAGTTGTAAAAAAATTTTTTTTGGACTTAGTCATTTTTACGGCGTTTATCAGACTTTCAGATAGGGGAAATGTCAGTGAGTGTTCCGATTTCAGTTCCAGAGCGATTCGCCCAATGTGTCCTTGATATTTAGTCGTTTTCAGCCAATATTTTGGATTTTTGAAAATTACACTTTTTTGTGAAAATATCCACTAAATGAGGGAATAATATGTGTGAGGGTACCCCAGGAGAGTTCCAAATGTGTGTGGGTAGAATATATATTCCACGGGGCTAAAATTGAATAAAGTTGAAAAAAATTTTTTTTTGGACTTAGTCATTTTTCCGGCGTTTATCAGACTTTCAGATAGGGGAAATGTCAGTGAGCATTCCGATTTTAGTTCCAGAGCAATTCGCCCAATGAGTCCTTGACACTTAGTCGTTTTCAGCCAATATTTAGGATTTTTGAAAATTTCACTTTTTTGTGAAAATATCCACTAAATGAGGGAAAAATATGTGTGAGGTTACCCCAGGAGAGTTCCAAATGTGTGTAGGTAGAATATATATCTCACGGGGTAAAATTGAAAAAAGTTGAACAACATTTTTTTTTGGACTTAGTCATTTTTCCGGCGTTTATCAGACTATCAGATAGGGGAAATGTCAGTGAGCGTTCCGATTTCAGTTCCAGAGCCATTAGCCCAATGAGTCCTTGATATTTAGTCGTTTTCAGCCAATATTTTGGATTTCTGAAAATTTCACTTTTTTGTGAAAATATCCACTAAATGAGGGAATAATATGTGTGAGGGTACCCCAGAAGAGTTCCAAATGTGTGTAGGTAGAATATATATTCCACGGGGGTAAAATTGAAAAAAGTTGAAAAACATTTTTTTTTGGACTTATTCTTTTTTCCAGTGCTTATCAGACTTTCAGATAGGAGAAATGTCAGTGAGCGTTCTGATTTCAGTTCCAGAGCGATTCGCCCAATGTGTCCTTGATATTTAGTCGTTTTCAGCCAATTTTATGGACTTTTGAAAATTTCACTTTTTTGTTAAAATATCCACTAAATGAGGGAATAATATGTGTGAGGGTACTCCAGAAGAGTTCCAAATGTGTGTAGGTAGAATATATATCCCACAGGGGTAAAATTGAAAAAAGTTGAAAAAAAATTTTTTTTTGGACTTAGTCTTTTTTCCAGCGCTTATCAGACTTTCAGATAGGAGAAATGTCAGTGAGCGTTCTGATTGCAGTTCCAGAGCTATTGGCCCAATGTGTCCTTGATATTTAGTCGTTTTCAGCCAATTTTCTGGATTTTTGAAAATTTCACTTTTTTATGAAAATATCCACTAAATGAGGGAATAATATGTGTGAGGGTACCCCAGGAGAGTTCCAAATGTGTGTGGGTAGAATATATATCCCACGGGGGTAAAATTGAAAAAAGTTGAAAAACATTTTTTTTTGGACTTAGTCATTTTTCCGGCGTTTATCAGACTTTCAGATAGGGGAAATGTCAGTGAGCGTTCTGATTTTAGTTCCAAAGCGATTCGCCCAATGTGTCCTTGATATTTAGTCGTTTTCAGCCAATTTTCTGGACTTTTGAAAATTTCACTTTTTTGTGAAAATATCCACTAAATGAGGGAATAATATGTGTGAGGGTACCACAGGAGAGTTAAATATGTGTGTGGGTAGAATATATATCCCACGGGGGTAAAATTGAAAAAAGTTAAAAAAAAATTTTTTTTTGGACTTAGTCATTTTTCCGGCGTTTATCAGACTTTCAGATAGGGGAAATGTCAGTGAGCATTCCGATTTCAGTTCCAGAGCGATTCGCCCAATGAGTCCTTGATACTTAGTCGTTTTCAGCCAATATTTTGGATATTTGAAAATTTCACTTTTTTGTGAAAATATCCACTAAATGAGGGGAAAATATGTGTGAGGGTACCACAGGAGAGTTCCAAATGTGTGTGGGTAGAATATATGTCCCACAGGGGTAAAATTGAAAAAAGTTAAAAAAAATTTTTTTTTGGACTTAGTCATTTTTCCGGCGTTTATCAGACTTTCAGATAGGGCAAATGTCAGTGAGCATTCTGATTTCAGTTCCAGAGTGATTCACCAATGAGTCCTTGATATTTAGTCGTTTTCAGCCAATTTTCTGGATTTTTGAAAATTTCACTTTTTTGTGAAAATATCCACTAAATGAGGGAAAAATATGTGTGAGGTTACCCCAGGAGAATTCCAAATGTGTGTAGGTAGAACATGTATCCCATGGGGTAAAATTGAAAAAAGTTGAAAAACATTTTTTTTGGACTTAGTCATTTTTCCAGCGTTTATCAGACTTTCAGATAGGGGAAACGTCAGTGAGTGTTCCGATTTCAGTTCCAGAGCGATTCGCCCAATGAGTCCTTGATATTTAGTCGTTTTCAGCCAATATTTTGGATTTTTGAAAATTTCACTTTTTTGTGAAAATATCCACTAAATGAGGGAATAATATGTGTGAGGGTACCCCAGGAGAGTTCCAAATGTGTGTGGGTAGAATATATATCCCACGGGGCTAAAATTGAAAAAAGTTTAAAAAAAATTTTTTTTGGACTTAGTCATTTTTCCGGCGTTTATCAGACTTTCAGATAAGGGAAATGTCAGTCAGTGTTCTGATTTCAGTTCCAGAGCGATTCGCTGAATGAGTCCTTGATATTTAGTCGTTTTCAGCCAATATTTTGGATTTTTGAAAATTTCACTTTTTTGTGAAAATATCCACTAAATGAGGGAAAAATATGTGTGAGGGTACCCCAGGAGAGTTCCAAATGTGTGTGGGTAGAATATATATCCCACGGGGTAAAATTGAAAAAAGTTGAAAACATTTTCTTTTGGACTTAGTCATTTTTCCGGCGTTTATCAGACTTTCAGATAGGGGAAATGTCAGTGAGCATTCCGATTTCAGTTCCAGAGCGATTCCCCCAATGAGTCCTTGATACTTAGTCGTTTTCAGCCAATATTTTGAATTTTTGAAAATTTCACTTTTTTGTGAAAATATCCACTAAATGAGGGAAAAATATGTGTGAGGGTACCCCAGGAGAGTTCCAAATGTTTGTGGGTAGAATATATATCCCATGGGGCTAAAATTGAAAAAAGTTGAAAAAAAATTTTTTTTGGACTTAGTCATTTTTCCGGCGTTTATCAGACTTTCAGGTAGGGCAAATGTTAGTGAGGGTTCCGATTTCAGTTCCAGAGCGATTTGCCCAATGTGTCCTTGATATTTAGTCGTTTTCAGCCAATATTTTGGATTTTTGAAAATTACACTTTTTTGTGAAAATATCCACTAAATGAGGGAATAATATGTGTGAGGGTACCCCAGGAGAGTTCCAAATGTGTGTGGGTAGAATATATATCCCACGGGGGTAAAATTGAAAAAAGTTGAAAAACATTTTTTTTTGGACTTAGTCATTTTTCCGGCGTTTATCAGACTTTCAGATAGGGGAAATGTCAGTGAGCGTTCCGATTTCAGTTCCAGAGCGATTTGACAAATGAGTCCTTGATATTTAGTCGTTTTCAGCCAATTTTCTGGATTTTTGAAAATTTCACTTTTTTGTGAAAATATCCACTAAATGAGGGAAAAATATGTGTGAGGGTACCCCAGGAGAGTTCCAAATGTGTGTGGGTAGAATATATATCCCACGGGGCTAAAATTGAAAAAAGTTAAAAAAAATTTTTTTTTGGACTTAGTCATTTTTTCGGTGTTTATAAGACTTTCAGATAGGGGAAATGTCAGTGAGCATTCTGATTTCAGTTCCAGAGCGATTCGCCCAATGTGTCCTTGATATTTAGTCATTTTCAGCCAATTTTCTGGATTTTTGAAAATTTCACTTTTTTGTGAAAATATCCACTAAATGAGGGAATAATATGTGTGAGGTTACCCCTGGAGAGTTCCAAATATGTGTAGGTAGAATATATATCCCACGGGGTTAAAATTGAAAAAAGTTGAAAAAATTTTTTTTTTGGACTTAGTCATTTTTCCGGCGTTTATCAGACTTTCAGAGAGGGCAAATGTCAGTGAGCATTCCGATTTCAGTTGCAGAGCGATTCGCACAATGAGTCCTTGATATTTAGTTGTTTTCAGCCAATTTTCTGGATTTTTGAAAATTTCACTTTTTTGTGAAATTATCCACTAAATGAGGGAATAATATGTGTGAGGGTACCCCAGGAGAGTTCCAAATGTGTGTGGGTAGAATATATATCCCACGGGGGTAAAATTGAAAAGAGTTGAAAAACATTTTTTTTTGTACTTAGTCATTTTTCCGGAGTTTATCAGACTTTCAGATAGGGGAAATGTCAGTGAGCATTCCGATTTCAGTTCCAGAGCGATTCGCCCAATGAGACCTTGATACTTAATCGTTTTCAGCCAATATTTTGGATTTTTGAAAATTTCACTTTTTTGTGAAAATATCCACTAAATGAGGGAATAATATGTGTGAGGGTACCCCAGGAGAGTTCCAAATGTGTGTGGGTAGAATATATATCCCACGGGGGTAAAATTTAAAAAAGTTGAAAAAAAATTTTTTTTGGACTTAGTCATTTTTCCGGCGTTCATCAGATTTTCAGATAGGGGAAATGTCAGTGAGCGTTCCGATTTCAGTTCCAGAGCGATTCGCCCAATGAGTCCTTGATATTTAGTCGTTTTCAGCCAATTTTCTGGATTTTTGAAAATTTCACTTTTTTGTGAAAATATCCACTAAATGAGGGAAAAATATGTGTGAGGGTACCCCAGGAGAGTTCCAAATGTGTGTGGGTAGAATATATATCCTACGGGGGTAAAATTGAAAAAAGTTTCAAAAAATTTTTTTGGGGACTTAGTCATTTTTCGGCGTTTATCAGACTTTCAGATAAGGGAAATGTCAGTGAATGTTCTGATTTCAGTTCCAGAGCGATTCGCCCAATGTGTCCTTGATATTTAGTCGTTTTCAGCCAATTTTCTGGATCTTTGAAAATTTCACTTTTTTATGAAAATATCCACTAAATGAGGGTATAATATGTGTGAGGTTACCCCTGGAGAATTCCAAATATGTGTAGGTAGAATATATATCCCACGGGGTTAAAATTGAAAAAAGTTGTAAAAAAATTTTTTTTGGACTTAGTCATTTTTACGGCGTTTATCAGACTTTCAGATAGGGGAAATGTCAGTGAGTGTTCCGATTTCAGTTCCAGAGCGATTCGCCCAATGTGTCCTTGATATTTAGTCGTTTTCAGCCAATATTTTGGATTTTTGAAAATTACACTTTTTTGTGAAAATATCCACTAAATGAGGGAATAATATGTGTGAGGGTACCCCAGGAGAGTTCCAAATGTGTGTGGGTAGAATATATATTCCACGGGGCTAAAATTGAATAAAGTTGAAAAAAATTTTTTTTTGGACTTAGTCATTTTTCCGGCGTTTATCAGACTTTCAGATAGGGGAAATGTCAGTGAGCATTCCGATTTTAGTTCCAGAGCAATTCGCCCAATGAGTCCTTGACACTTAGTCGTTTTCAGCCAATATTTTGGATTTTTGAAAATTTCACTTTTTTGTGAAAATATCCACTAAATGAGGGAATAATATGTGTGAGGGTACCACAGGAGAGTTCCAAATGTGTGTGGGTAGAATATATGTCCCACAGGGGTAAAATTGAAAAAAGTTAAAAAAAATTTTTTTTTGGACTTAGTCATTTTTCCGGCGTTTATCAGACTTTCAGATAGGGCAAATGTCAGTGAGCATTCTGATTTCAGTTCCAGAGTGATTCGCCAATGAGTCCTTGATATTTAGTCGTTTTCAGCCAATTTTCTGGATTTTTGAAAATTTCACTTTTTTGTGAAAATATCCACTAAATGAGGGAAAAATATGTGTGAGGTTACCCCAGGAGAATTCCAAATGTGTGTAGGTAGAACATGTATCCCATGGGGAAAAATTGAAAAAAGTTGAAAAACATTTTTTTTGGACTTAGTCCTTTTTCCGGCGTTTATCAGACTTTCAGATAGGGGAAATGTCAGTGAGCATTCTGATTTCAGTTCCAGAGCGGTTCGCCCAATGAGTCCTTGATATTTAGTCGTTTTCAGCCAATTTTCTGGATTTTTGAAAATTTCACTTTTTTGTGAAAATATCCACTAAATGAGGGAAAAATATGTGTGAGGGTACCCCAGGAGAGTTCCAAATGTGTGTGGGTAGAATATATATCCTACGGGGGTAAAATTGAAAAAAGTTTCAAAAAATTTTTTTGGGGACTTAGTCATTTTTCCGGCGTTTATCAGACTTTCAGATAAGGGAAATGTCAGTGAGTGTTCTGATTTCAGTTCTAGAGTGATTCGCCCAATGAGTCCTTGATACTTAGTCGTTTTCAGCCAATATTTTGAATTTTTGAAAATTTCACTTTTTTGTGAAAATATCCACTAAATGAGGGAATAATATGTGTGAGGGTACCCCAGGAGAGTTCCAAATGTGTGTGGGTAGAATATATATCCCACGGGGGTAAAATTTAAAAAAGTTGAAAAAAAATTTTTTTTGGACTTAGTCATTTTTCCGGCGTTCATCAGATTTTCAGATAGGGGAAATGTCAGTGAGCGTTCCGATTTCAGTTCCAGAGCGATTCGCCCAATGAGTCCTTGATATTTAGTAGTTTTCAGCCAATTTTCTGGATTTTTGAAAATTTCACTTTTTTGTGAAAATATCCACTAAATGAGGGAAAAATATGTGTGAGGGTACCCCAGGAGAGTTCCAAATGTGTGTGGGTAGAATATATATCCTACGGGGGCAAAATTGAAAAAAGTTTCAAAAATTTTTTTGGGGGACTTAGTCATTTTTCGGCGTTTATCAGACTTTCAGATAAGGGAAATGTCAGTGAGTGTTCTGATTTCAGTTCCAGAGCGATTCGCCCAATGTGTCCTTGATATTTAGTCGTTTTCAGCCAATTTTCTGGATCTTTGAAAATTTCACTTTTTTATGAAAATATCCACTAAATGAGGGTATAATATGTGTGAGGTTACCCCTGGAGAATTCCAAATATGTGTAGGTAGAATATATATCCCACGGGGTTAAAATTGAAAAAAGTTGTAAAAAAATTTTTTTTGGACTTAGTCATTTTTACGGCGTTTATCAGACTTTCAGATAGGGGAAATGTCAGTGAGTGTTCCGATTTCAGTTCCAGAGCGATTCGCCCAATGTGTCCTTGATATTTAGTCGTTTTCAGCCAATATTTTGGATTTTTGAAAATTACACTTTTTTGTGAAAATATCCACTAAATGAGGGAATAATATGTGTGAGGGTACCCCAGGAGAGTTCCAAATGTGTGTGGGTAGAATATATATTCCACGGGGCTAAAATTGAATAAAGTTGAAAAAAATTTTTTTTTGGACTTAGTCATTTTTCCGGCGTTTATCAGACTTTCAGATAGGGGAAATGTCAGTGAGCATTCCGATTTTAGTTCCAGAGCAATTCGCCCAATGAGTCCTTGACACTTAGTCGTTTTCAGCCAATATTTTGGATTTTTGAAAATTTCACTTTTTTGTGAAAATATCCACTAAATGAGGGAATAATATGTGTGAGGGTACCCCAGGAGAGTTCCAAATGTGTGTAGGTAGAATATATATCCCACGGGGGTAAAATTTAAAAAAGTTGAAAAAAATTTTTTTTGGACTTAGTCATTTTTCCGGCGTTCATCAGATTTTCAGATAGGGGAAATGTCAGTGAGCGTTCCGATTTCAGTTCCAGAGCGATTCGCCCTGTTAGCCCTTGATATTTAGTCGTTTTCAGCCAATTTTCTGGATTTTTGAAAATTTCACTTTTTTGTGAAAATATCCACTAAATGAGGGAATAATATGTGTGAGGGTACCACAGGAGAGTTCCAAATGTGTGTGGGTAGAATATATGTCCCACAGGGGTAAAATTGAAAAAAGTTAAAAAAAATTTTTTTTTGGACTTAGTCATTTTTCCGGCGTTTATCAGACTTTCAGATAGGGCAAATGTCAGTGAGCATTCTGATTTCAGTTCCAGAGTGATTCGCCAATGAGTCCTTGATATTTAGTCGTTTTCAGCCAATTTTCTGGACTTTTGAAAATTTCACTTTTTTGTGAAAATATCCACTAAATGAGGGAAAAATATGTGTGAGGTTACCCCAGGAGAGTTCCAAATGTGTGTAGGTAGAATATATATCTCACGGGGTAAAATTGAAAAAAGTTGAACAACATTTTTTTTTGGACTTAGTCATTTTTCCGGCGTTTATCAGACTATCAGATAGGGGAAATGTCAGTGAGCGTTCCGATTTCAGTTCCAGAGCCATTAGCCCAATGAGTCCTTGATATTTAGTCGTTTTCAGCCAATATTTTGGATTTCTGAAAATTTCACTTTTTTGTGAAAATATCCACTAAATGAGGGAATAATATGTGTGAGGGTACCCCAGAAGAGTTCCAAATGTGTGTAGGTAGAATATATATTCCACGGGGGTAAAATTGAAAAAAGTTGAAAAACATTTTTTTTTGGACTTATTCTTTTTTCCAGTGCTTATCAGACTTTCAGATAGGAGAAATGTCAGTGAGCGTTCTGATTTCAGTTCCAGAGCGATTCGCCCAATGTGTCCTTGATATTTAGTCGTTTTCAGCCAATTTTATGGACTTTTGAAAATTTCACTTTTTTGTTAAAATATCCACTAAATGAGGGAATAATATGTGTGAGGGTACTCCAGAAGAGTTCCAAATGTGTGTAGGTAGAATATATATCCCACAGGGGTAAAATTGAAAAAAGTTGAAAAAAAATTTTTTTTTGGACTTAGTCTTTTTTCCAGCGCTTATCAGACTTTCAGATAGGAGAAATGTCAGTGAGCGTTCTGATTGCAGTTCCAGAGCTATTGGCCCAATGTGTCCTTGATATTTAGTCGTTTTCAGCCAATTTTCTGGATTTTTGAAAATTTCACTTTTTTATGAAAATATCCACTAAATGAGGGAATAATATGTGTGAGGGTACCCCAGGAGAGTTCCAAATGTGTGTGGGTAGAATATATATCCCACGGGGGTAAAATTGAAAAAAGTTGAAAAACATTTTTTTTTGGACTTAGTCATTTTTCCGGCGTTTATCAGACTTTCAGATAGGGGAAATGTCAGTGAGCGTTCTGATTTTAGTTCCAAAGCGATTCGCCCAATGTGTCCTTGATATTTAGTCGTTTTCAGCCAATTTTCTGGACTTTTGAAAATTTCACTTTTTTGTGAAAATATCCACTAAATGAGGGAATAATATGTGTGAGGGTACCACAGGAGAGTTAAATATGTGTGTGGGTAGAATATATATCCCACGGGGGTAAAATTGAAAAAAGTTAAAAAAAAATTTTTTTTTGGACTTAGTCATTTTTCCGGCGTTTATCAGACTTTCAGATAGGGGAAATGTCAGTGAGCATTCCGATTTCAGTTCCAGAGCGATTCGCCCAATGAGTCCTTGATACTTAGTCGTTTTCAGCCAATATTTTGGATATTTGAAAATTTCACTTTTTTGTGAAAATATCCACTAAATGAGGGGAAAATATGTGTGAGGGTACCACAGGAGAGTTCCAAATGTGTGTGGGTAGAATATATGTCCCACAGGGGTAAAATTGAAAAAAGTTAAAAAAAATTTTTTTTTGGACTTAGTCATTTTTCCGGCGTTTATCAGACTTTCAGATAGGGCAAATGTCAGTGAGCATTCTGATTTCAGTTCCAGAGTGATTCACCAATGAGTCCTTGATATTTAGTCGTTTTCAGCCAATTTTCTGGATTTTTGAAAATTTCACTTTTTTGTGAAAATATCCACTAAATGAGGGAAAAATATGTGTGAGGTTACCCCAGGAGAATTCCAAATGTGTGTAGGTAGAACATGTATCCCATGGGGTAAAATTGAAAAAAGTTGAAAAACATTTTTTTTGGACTTAGTCATTTTTCCAGCGTTTATCAGTCTTTCAGATAGGGGAAATGTCAGTGAGCGTTCTGATTGCAGTTCCAGAGCGATTCGCCCAATGTGTCCTTGATATTTAGTCGTTTTCAGCCAATTTTCTGTATTTTTGAAAATTTCACTTTTTTGTGAAAATATCCACTAAATGAGGGAATAATATGTGTGAGGGTACCACACGAGAGTTACAAATGTGTGTGGGTAGAATATATATCCCACGGGGGTAAAATTGAAAAAAGTTAAAAAAATTTTTTTTTTGGACTTAGTCATTTTTCCGGCGTTTATCAGACTTTCAGATAGGGGAAATGTCAGTGAGCGTTCTGATTTCAGTTCCAGAGCCATTGGCCCAATGAGTCCTTGATATTAAGTCGTTTTCAGCCAATTTTCTGGACTTTTGAAAATTTCACTTTTTTGTGAAAATATACACTAAATGAGGGAATAATATGTGTGAGGGTACCACAGGAGAGTTCCAAATGTGTGTGGGTAGAATATATATCCCACGGGGGTAAAATTGAAAAAAGTTAAAAAAAATATTTTTTTTGGACTTAGTCATTTTTCCGGCGTTTATCAGACTTTCAGATAGGGGAAATGTCAGTGAGCATTCCGATTTCAGTTCCAGAGCGATTCGCCCAATGAGTCCTTGATACTTAGTCGTTTTCAGCCAATATTTTGGATATTTGAAAATTTCACTTTTTTGTGAAAATATCCACTAAATGAGGGAATAATATGTGTGAGGGTACCCCAGAAGAGTTCCAAATGTGTGTAGGTAGAATATATATCCCACGGGGGCAAAATTGAAAAAAGTTGAAAAACATTTTTTTTTGGACTTAGTCATTTTTCCAGCGCTTATCAGACTTTCAGATAGGGGAAATGTCAGTGAGCGTTCCGATTTCAGTTCCAGAGCCATTGGCCCAATGAGTCCTTGATATTTAGTCGTTTTCAGCCAATATTTTGGATTTTTGAAAATTTCACTTTTTTGTGAAAATATCCACTAAATGAGGGAATAATATGTGTGAGGGTACCCCAGAAGAGTTCCAAATGTGTGTAGGTAGAATATATATCCCACGGGGGATAAATTGAAAAAAGTTGAAAAATATTTTTTTTTGGACTTAGTCATTTTTCCGTCGCTTATCAGACTTTCAGAAAGGGGAAATGTCAGTGAGCGTTCTGATTTCTGTTCCAGAGCGATTCGCCCAATGTGTCCTTGATATTTAGTCGTTTTCAGCCAATTTTCTGGATTTTTGAAAATTTCACTTTTTGTGAAAATATCCACTAAATGAGGGAATAATATGTGTGAGGGTACCACAGGAGAGTTCCAAATGTGTGTGGGTAGAATATATATCCCACGGGGGTAAAATTGAAAAAGTTTAAAAAATTTTTTTTTTGGACTTAGTCATTTTTCCGGCGTTTATCAGACTTTCAGATAGGGCAAATGTCAGTGAGCATTCTGATTTCAGTTCCAGAGTGATTCGCCCAATGAGTCCTTGATATTTAGTCGTTTTCAGCCAATTTTCTGGATTTTTGAAAATTTCACTTTTTTGTGAAAATATCCACTAAATGAGGGGAAAATATGTGTGAGATTACCCCAGGAGAGTTCCAAATGTGTGTAGGTAGAATATATATCCCACGGGGTAAAATTGAAAAAAGTTGAAAAACATTTTTTTTTGGACTTAGTCATTTTTCCGGCGTTTATCAGACTTTCAGATAGGGGAAATGTCAGTGAGCATTCCGATTTGAGTTCCAGAGCGATTCGCCCAATGAGTACTTGATACTTAGTCGTTTTCAGCCAATATTTTGGATATTTGAAAATTTCACTTTTTTGTGAAAATATCCACTAAATGAGGGAATAATATGTGTGAGGGTACCACACGAGAGTTACAAATGTGTGTGGGTAGAATATATATCCCACGGGGGTAAAATTGAAAAAAGTTTAAAAAAATTTTTTTGGGGACTTAGTCATTTTTCCGGCGTTCATCAGACTTTCAGATAGGGGAAATGTCAGTGAGCATTCCGATTTCAGTTCCAGAGCCATTGGACCAATGAGTCCTTGATATTTAGTCGTTTTCAGCCAATATTTTGGATTTTTGAAAATTTCACTTTTTTGTGAAAATATCCACTAAACGAGGGAATAATATGTGTGAGGGTACCCCAGAAGAGTTCCAAATGTGTGTAGGTAGAATATATATCCCACGGGGTAAAATTGAAAAAGTTGAAAAAAATTTTTTTTTTGGACTTAGTCATTTTTCCAGCGCTTATCAGACTTTCAGATAGGGGAAATGTCAGTGAGCGTTCTGATTTCAGTTCCAGAGCGATTCGCCCAATGTGTCCTTGATATTTAGTCGTTTTCAGCCAATTTTCTGGATTTTTGAAAATTTCACTTTTTTGTGAAAATATCCACTAAATGAGGGAATAATATGTGTGAGGGTACCACACGAGAGTTACAAATGTGTGTGGGTAGAATATATATCCCACGGGGGATAAATTGTAAAAAGTTTAAATAAAATTTTTTTTGGACTTAGTCATTTTTCCGTCGCTTATCAGACTTTCAGATAGGGGAAATGTCAGTGAGCGTTCTGATTTCAGTTCCAGAGCGATTCGCCCAATGTGTCCTTGATATTTAGTCGTTTTCAGCCAATTTTCTGGATTTTTGAAAATTTCACTTTTTGTGAAAATATCCACTAAATGCGGGAATAATATGTGTGAGGGTACCCCAGAAGAGTTCCAAATGTGTGTAGGTAGAATATATATCCCACGGGGGATAAATTGAAAAAAGTTGAAAAACATTTTTTTTTGGACTTAGTCATTTTTCCGTCGCTTATCAGACTTTCAGAAAGGGGAAATGTCAGTGAGCGTTCTGATTGCAGTTCCAGAGCGATTCGCCCAATGTGTCCTTGATACTTAGTCGTTTTCAGCCAATATTTTGGATATGTGAAAATTTCACTTTTTTGTGAAAATATCCACTAAATGAGGGGAAAATATGTGTGAGGTTACCCCAGGAGAGTTCCAAATGTGTGTGGGTAGAATATATATCCCACGGGGGTAAAATTGAAAAAAGTTGAAAAATATTTTTTTTTGGACTTAGTCATTTTTCCGTCGCTTATCAGACTTTCAGAAAGGGGAAATGTCAGTGAGCGTTCTGATTGCAGTTCCAGAGCGATTGGCCCAATGAGTCCTTGATATTTAGTCGTTTTCAGCCAATATTTTGGATTTTTGAAAATTTCACTTTTTTGTGAAAATATCCACTAAATGAGGGAATAATATGTGTGAGGGTACCCCAGAAGAGTTCCAAATGTGTGTAGGTAGAATATATATCCCACGGGGGATAAATTGAAAAAAGTTGAAAAATATTTTTTTTTGGACTTAGTCATTTTTCCGTCGCTTATCAGACTTTCAGAAAGGGGAAATGTCAGTGAGCGTTCTGATTGCAGTTCCAGAGCGATTCGCCCAATGTGTCCTTGATATTTAGTCGTTTTCAGCCAATTTTCTGGATTTTTGAAAATTTCACTTTTTGTGAAAATATCCACCAAATGAGGGAATAATATGTGTGAGGGTACCACAGGAGAGTTCCAAATGTGTGTGGGTAGAATATATATCCCACGGGGGTAAAATTGAAAAAGTTTAAAAAAATTTTTTTTTGGACTTAGTCATTTTTCCGGCGTTTATCAGACTTTCAGATAGGGCAAATGTCAGTGAACATTCTGATTTCAGTTCCAGAGTGATTCGCCCAATGAGTCCTTGATATTTAGTCGTTTTCAGCCAATTTTCTGGATTTTTGAAAATTTCACTTTTTTATGAAAATATCCACTAAATGAGGGACTAATATGTGTGAGGGTACCCCAGGAGAGTTCCAAATGTGTGTAGGTAGAATATATATCCTACGGGGTAAAATTGAAAAAAGTTGAAAAACATTTTTTTTTTGGACTTAGTCATTTTTCCGGCGTTTATCAGACTTTCAGATAGGGGAAATGTCAGTGAGCGTTCCGATTTCAGTACCAGAGCCATTGGCCCAATGAGTCCTTGATATTTAGTCGTTTTCAGCCAATATTTTGGATTTTTGAAAATTTCACTTTTTTGTGAAAATATCCACTAAATGAGGGAATAATATGTGTGAGGGTACCCCAGAAGAGTTCCAAATGTGTGTAGGTAGAATATATATCCCACGGGGGTAAAATTGAAAAAAGTTGAAAAAAAATTTTTTTTGGACTTAGTCATTTTTCCAGCGCTTATCAGACTTTCAGATAGGGGAAATGTCAGTGAGCGTTCTGATTTCAGTTCCAGAGCGATTCGCCCAATGTGTCCTTGATATTTAGTCGTTTTCAGCCAATTTTCTGGATTTTTGAAAATTTCACTTTTTTGTGAAAATATCCACTAAATGAGGGAATAATATGTGTGAGGGTACCACACGAGAGTTACAAATGTGTGTGGGTAGAATATATATCCCACGGGGGTAAAATTGAAAAAAGTTTAAAAAAATTTTTTTTTGGACTTAGTCATTTTTCCGGCGTTCATCAGACTTTCAGATAGGGGAAATGTCAGTGAGCATTCCGATTTCAGTTCCAGAGCCATTGGACCAATGAGTCCTTGATATTTAGTCGTTTTCAGCCAATATTTTGGATTTTTGAAAATTTCACTTTTTTGTGAAAATATCCACTAAACGAGGGAATAATATGTGTGAGGGTACCCCAGAAGAGTTCCAAATGTGTGTAGGTAGAATATATATCCCACGGGGTAAAATTGAAAAAGTTGAAAAAAATTTTTTTTTTGGACTTAGTCATTTTTCCAGCGCTTATCAGACTTTCAGATAGGGGAAATGTCAGTGAGCGTTCTGATTTCAGTTCCAGAGCGATTCGCCCAATGTGTCCTTGATATTTAGTCGTTTTCAGCCAATTTTCTGGATTTTTGAAAATTTCACTTTTTTGTGAAAATATCCACTAAATGAGGGAATAATATGTGTGAGGGTACCACACGAGAGTTACAAATGTGTGTGGGTAGAATATATATCCCACGGGGGATAAATTGTAAAAAGTTTAAATAAAATTTTTTTTGGACTTAGTCATTTTTCCGTCGCTTATCAGACTTTCAGATAGGGGAAATGTCAGTGAGCGTTCTGATTTCAGTTCCAGAGCGATTCGCCCAATGTGTCCTTGATATTTAGTCGTTTTCAGCCAATTTTCTGGATTTTTGAAAATTTCACTTTTTGTGAAAATATCCACTAAATGAGGGAATAATATGTGTGAGGGTACCCCAGAAGAGTTCCAAATGTGTGTAGGTAGAATATATATCCCACGGGGGATAAATTGAAAAAAGTTGAAAAACATTTTTTTTTGGACTTAGTCATTTTTCCGTCGCTTATCAGACTTTCAGAAAGGGGAAATGTCAGTGAGCGTTCTGATTGCAGTTCCAGAGCGATTCGCCCAATGTGTCCTTGATACTTAGTCGTTTTCAGCCAATATTTTGGATATGTGAAAATTTCACTTTTTTGTGAAAATATCCACTAAATGAGGGGAAAATATGTGTGAGGTTACCCCAGGAGAGTTCCAAATGTGTGTGGGTAGAATATATATCCCACGGGGGTAAAATTGAAAAAAGTTGAAAAATATTTTTTTTTGGACTTAGTCATTTTTCCGTCGCTTATCAGACTTTCAGAAAGGGGAAATGTCAGTGAGCGTTCTGATTGCAGTTCCAGAGCGATTCGCCCAATGTGTCCATGATATTTAGTCGTTTTCAGCCAATTTTCTGGACTTTTGAAAATTTCACTTTTTTGTGAAAATATCCACTAAATGAGGGAATAATATGTGTGAGGGTACCACAGTAGAGTTCCAAATGTGTGTGGGTAGAATATATATCCCACGGGGGTAAAATTGAAAAAAGTTAAAAAAAAATTTTTTTTGGACTTAGTCATTTTTCCAGCGCTTATCAGACTTTCAGATAGGGGAAATGTCAGTGAGTGTTCTGATTTCAGTTCCAGAGCGATTCGCCCAATGTGTCCTTGATATTTAGTCGTTTTCAGCCAATTTTCTGGATTTTTGAAAATTTCACTTTTTTGTGAAAATATCCACTAAATGAGGGAATGTGTGAGGGTACCACACGAGAGTTACAAATGTGTGTGGGTAGAATATATATCCCACGGGGGTAAAATTGAAAAAAGTTTAAAAAAATTTTTTTTTGGACTTAGTCATTTTTCCGGCGTTTATCAGACTTTCAGATAGGTGAAATGTCAGTGAGCATTCCGATTTCAGTTCCAGAGCCATTGGCCCAATGAGTCCTTGATATTTAGTCGTTTTCAGCCAATATTTTGGATTTTTGAAAATTTCACTTTTTTGTGAAAATATCCACTAAATGAGGGAATAATATGTGTGGGGGTATCACAGGAGAGTTCCAAATGTGTGTGGGTAGAATATATATCCCACGGGGGTAAAATTGAAAAAAGTTAAAAAAAAAAATTTTTTTTGGACTTAGTCATTTTTCCGGCGTTTATCAGACTTTCAGATAGGGGAAATGTCAGTGAGCATTCCGATTTCAGTTCCAGAGCGATTCGCCCAATGAGTCCTTGATACTTAGTCGTTTTCAGCCAATATTTTGGATATTTGAAAATTTCACTTTTTTGTGAAAATATCCACTAAATGAGGGGAAAATATGTGTGAGATTACCCCAGGAGAGTTCCAAATGTGTGTAGGTAGAATATATATCCCACGGGGTAAAATTGAAAAAAGTTGAAAAACATTTTTTTTTGGACTTAGTCATTTTTCCGGCGTTTATCAGACTTTCAGATAGGGGAAATGTCAGTGAGCATTCCGATTTGAGTTCCAGAGCGATTCGCCCAATGAGTACTTGATACTTAGTCGTTTTCAGCCAATATTTTGGATATTTGAAAATTTCACTTTTTTGTGAAAATATCCACTAAATGAGGGGAAAATATGTGTGAGGTTACCCCAGGAGAGTTCCAAATGTGTGTAGGTAGAATATATATCCCACGGGGTAAAATTGAAAAAAGTTGAAAAAAATTTTTTTTTTGGACTTAGTCATTTTTCCAGCGCTTATCAGACTTTCAGATAGGGGAAATGTCAGTGAGCGTTCTGATTTCAGTTCCAGAGCGATTCGCCCAATGTGTCCTTGATATTTAGTCGTTTTCAGCCAATTTTCTGGATTTTTGAAAATTTCACTTTTTTGTGAAAATATCCACTAAATGAGGGAATAATATGTGTGAGGGTACCCCAGAAGAGTTCCAAATGTGTGTAGGTAGAATATATATCCCACGGGGGATGAATTGAAAAGAGTTGAAAAACATTTTTTTTTGGACTTAGTCATTTTTCCGTCTCTTATCAGACTTTCAGAAAGGGGAAATGTCAGTGAGCGTTCTGATTGCAGTTCCAGAGCGATTCGCCCAATGTGTCCTTGATATTTAGTCGTTTTCAGCCAATTTTCTGGACTTTTGAAAATTTCACTTTTTTGTGAAAATATCCATTAAATGAGGGGAAAATATGTGTGAGGTTACCCCAGGAGAGTTCCAAATGTGTGTAGGTAGAATATATATCCCACGGGGTAAAATTGAAAAAAGTTGAAAAAAATTTTTTTTTGGACTTAGTCATTTTTCCGCCGTTTATCAGACTTTCAGATAGGGGAAATGTCAGTGAGCATTCTGATTTCAGTTCCAGAGCCATTGGCCCAATGAGTCCTTGATATTTAGTCGTTTTCAGCCAATTTTCTGGATTTTTGAAAATTTCACTTTTTTGTGAAAATATCCACTAAATGAGGGAATAATATGTGTGAGGGTACCCCAGAAGAGTTCCAAATGTGTGTAGGTAGAATATATATCCCACGGGGGTAAAATTGAAAAAAGTTGAAAAACATTTTTTTTTGGACTTAGTCATTTTTCCAGCGCTTATCAGACTTTCAGATGGGGGAAATGTCAGTGAGCGTTCTGATTTCAGTTCCAGAGTGATTCGCCCAATGTGTCCTTGATATTTAGTCGTTTTCAGCCAATTTTCTGGATTTTTGAAAATTTCACTTTTTTGTGAAAATATCCACTAAATGAGGGAATAATATGTGTGAGGGTACCACACGAGAGTTACAAATGTGTGTGGGTAGAATATATATCCCACGGGGGTAAAATTGAAAAAAGTTTAAAAAAATTTTTTTTTGGACTTAGTCATTTTTCCGGCGTTTATCAGACTTTCAGATAGGTGAAATGTCAGTGAGCATTCCGATTTCAGTTCCAGAGCCATTGGCCCAATGAGTCCTTGATATTTAGTCGTTTTCAGCCAATATTTTGGATTTTTGAAAATTTCACTTTTTTGTGAAAATATCCACTAAATGAGGGAATAATATGTGTGGGGGTATCACAGGAGAGTTCCAAATGTGTGTGGGTAGAATATATATCCCACGGGGGTAAAATTGAAAAAAGTTAAAAAAAAAAATTTTTTTTGGACTTAGTCATTTTTCCGGCGTTTATCAGACTTTCAGATAGGGGAAATGTCAGTGAGCATTCCGATTTCAGTTCCAGAGCGATTCGCCCAATGAGTCCTTGATACTTAGTCGTTTTCAGCCAATATTTTGGATATTTGAAAATTTCACTTTTTTGTGAAAATATCCACTAAATGAGGGGAAAATATGTGTGAGATTACCCCAGGAGAGTTCCAAATGTGTGTAGGTAGAATATATATCCCACGGGGTAAAATTGAAAAAAGTTGAAAAACATTTTTTTTTTGGACTTAGTCATTTTTCCAGCGCTTATCAGACTTTCAGATAGGGGAAATGTCAGTGAGCGTTCTGATTTCAGTTCCAGAGCGATTCGCCCAATGTGTCCTTGATATTTAGTCGTTTTCAGCCAATTTTCTGGATTTTTGAAAATTTCACTTTTTTGTGAAAATATCCACTAAATGAGGGAATAATATGTGTGAGGGTACCCCAGAAGAGTTCCAAATGTGTGTAGGTAGAATATATATCCCACGGGGGATGAATTGAAAAGAGTTGAAAAACATTTTTTTTTGGACTTAGTCATTTTTCCGTCGCTTATCAGACTTTCAGAAAGGGGAAATGTCAGTGAGCGTTCTGATTGCAGTTCCAGAGCGATTCGCCCAATGTGTCCTTGATATTTAGTCGTTTTCAGCCAATTTTCTGGACTTTTGAAAATTTCACTTTTTTGTGAACATATCCATTAAATGAGGGGAAAATATGTGTGAGGTTACCCCAGGAGAGTTCCAAATGTGTGTAGGTAGAATATATATCCCACGGGGTAAAATTGAAAAAAGTTGAAAAAAATTTTTTTTTGGACTTAGTCATTTTTCCGGCGTTTATCAGACTTTCAGATAGGGGAAATGTCAGTGAGCATTCTGATTTCAGTTCCAGAGCCATTGGCCCAATGAGTCCTTGATATTTAGTCGTTTTCAGCCAATTTTCTGGATTTTTAAAAATTTCACTTTTTTGTGAAAATATCCACTAAATGAGGGAATAATATGTGTGAGGGTACCACACGAGAGTTCCAAATGTGTGTAGGTAGAATATATATCCCACGGGGGTAAAATTGAAAAAAGTTGAAAAAAATTTTTTTTTGGACTTAGTCATTTTTCCGGCGTTTATCAGACTTTCAGATAGGGGAAATGTCAGTGAGCATTCTGATTTCAGTTCCAGAGCGATTCGCCCAATGAGTCCTTCATATTTAGTCGTTTTCAGCCAATTTTCTGAGTTTTTGAAAATTTCACTTTTTTGTGAAAATATCCACTAAATGAGGGAATAATATGTGTGAGGGTACCCCAGAAGAGTTCCAAATGTGTGTAGGTAGAATATATATCCCACGGGGGTAAAATTGAAAAAAGTTGAAAAACATTTTTTTTTGGACTTAGTCATTTTTCCAGCGCTTATCAGACTTTCAGATGGGGGAAATGTCAGTGAGCGTTCTGATTTCAGTTCCAGAGTGATTCGCCCAATGTGTCCTTGATATTTAGTCGTTTTCAGCCAATTTTCTGGATTTTTCAAAATTTCACTTTTTTGTGAAAATATCCACTAAATGAGGGAATAATATGTGTGAGGGTACCACACGAGAGTTACAAATGTGTGTGGGTAGAATATATATCCCACGGGGGTAAAATTGAAAAAAGTTGAAAAAAATTTTTTTTTGGACTTAGTCATTTTTCCGGCGTTTATCAGACTTTCAGATAGGGGAAATGTCAGTGAGCGTTCCGATTTCAGTTCCAGAGCCATTGGCCCAATGAGTCCTTGATATTTAGTCGTTTTCAGCCAATATTTTGGATTTTTGAAAATTTCACTTTTTTGTGAAAATATCCACTAAATGAGGGAATAATATGTGTGAGGGTACCCCAGAAGAGTTCCAAATGTGTGTAGGTAGAATATATATCCCACGGGGGATAAATTGAAAAAAGTTGAAAAATATTTTTTTTTGGACTTAGTCATTTTTCCGTCGCTTATCAGACTTTCAGAAAGGGGAAATGTCAGTGAGCGTTCTGATTGCAGTTCCAGAGCGATTCGCCCAATGTGTCCTTGATATTTAGTCGTTTTCAGCCAATTTTCTGGATTTTTGAAAATTTCACTTTTTGTGAAAATATCCACCAAATGAGGGAATAATATGTGTGAGGGTACCACAGGAGAGTTCCAAATGTGTGTGGGTAGAATATATATCCCACGGGGGTAAAATTGAAAAAGTTTAAAAAAATTTTTTTTTGGACTTAGTCATTTTTCCGGCGTTTATCAGACTTTCAGATAGGGCAAATGTCAGTGAACATTCTGATTTCAGTTCCAGAGTGATTCGCCCAATGAGTCCTTGATATTTAGTCATTTTCAGCCAATTTTCTGGATTTTTGAAAATTTCACTTTTTTATGAAAATATCCACTAAATGAGGGACTAATATGTGTGAGGGTACCCCAGGAGAGTTCCAAATGTGTGTAGGTAGAATATATATCCTACGGGGTAAAATTGAAAAAAGTTGAAAAACATTTTTTTTTTGGACTTAGTCATTTTTCCGGCGTTTATCAGACTTTCAGATAGGGGAAATGTCAGTGAGCGTTCCGATTTCAGTACCAGAGCCATTGGCCCAATGAGTCCTTGATATTTAGTCGTTTTCAGCCAATATTTTGGATTTTTGAAAATTTCACTTTTCTGTGAAAATATCCACTAAATGAGGGAATAATATGTGTGAGGGTACCCCAGAAGAGTTCCAAATGTGTGTAGGTAGAATATATATCCCACGGGGGTAAAATTGAAAAAAGTTGAAAAAAAATTTTTTTTGGACTTAGTCATTTTTCCAGCGCTTATCAGACTTTCAGATAGGGGAAATGTCAGTGAGCGTTCTGATTTCAGTTCCAGAGCGATTCGCCCAATGTGTCCTTGATATTTAGTCGTTTTCAGCCAATTTTCTGGATTTTTGAAAATTTCACTTTTTTGTGAAAATATCCACTAAATGAGGGAATAATATGTGTGAGGGTACCACACGAGAGTTACAAATTTGTGTGGGTAGAATATATATCCCACGGGGGTAAAATTGAAAAAAGTTTAAAAAAATTTTTTTTTGGACTTAGTCATTTTTCCGGCGTTCATCAAACTTTCAGATAGGAGAAATGTCAGTGAGCATTCCGATTTCAGTTCCAGAGCCATTGGACCAATGAGTCCTTGATATTTAGTCGTTTTCAGCCAATATTTTGGATTTTTGAAAATTTCACTTTTTTGTGAAAATATCCACTAAACGAGGGAATAATATGTGTGAGGGTACCCCAGAAGAGTTCCAAATGTGTGTAGGTAGAATATATATCCCACGGGGTAAAATTGAAAAAGTTGAAAAAAATTTTTTTTTTGGACTTAGTCATTTTTCCAGCGCTTATCAGACTTTCAGATAGGGGAAATGTCAGTGAGCGTTCTGATTTCAGTTCCAGAGCGATTCGCCCAATGTGTCCTTGATATTTAGTCGTTTTCAGCCAATTTTCTGGATTTTTGAAAATTTCACTTTTTTGTGAAAATATCCACTAAATGAGGGAATAATATGTGTGAGGGTACCACACGAGAGTTACAAATGTGTGTGGGTAGAATATATATCCCACGGGGGATAAATTGTAAAAAGTTTAAATAAAATTTTTTTTGGACTTAGTCATTTTTCCGTCGCTTATCAGACTTTCAGATAGGGGAAATGTCAGTGAGCGTTCTGATTTCAGTTCCAGAGCGATTCGCTCAATGTGTCCTTGATATTTAGTCGTTTTCAGCCAATTTTCTGGATTTTTGAAAATTTCACTTTTTGTGAAAATATCCACTAAATGAGGGAATAATATGTGTGAGGGTACCCCAGAAGAGTTCCAAATGTGTGTAGGTAGAATATATATCCCACGGGGGATAAATTGAAAAAAGTTGAAAAACATTTTTTTTTGGACTTAGTCATTTTTCCGTCGCTTATCAGACTTTCAGAAAGGGGAAATGTCAGTGAGCGTTCTGATTGCAGTTCCAGAGCGATTCGCCCAATGTGTCCTTGATACTTAGTCGTTTTCAGCCAATATTTTGGATATGTGAAAATTTCACTTTTTTGTGAAAATATCCACTAAATGAGGGGAAAATATGTGTGAGGTTACCCCAGGAGAGTTCCAAATGTGTGTGGGTAGAATATATATCCCACGGGGGTAAAATTGAAAAAAGTTGAAAAATATTTTTTTTTGGACTTAGTCATTTTTCCGTCGCTTATCAGACTTTCAGAAAGGGGAAATGTCAGTGAGCGTTCTGATTGCAGTTCCAGAGCGATTCGCCCAATGTGTCCATGATATTTAGTCGTTTTCAGCCAATTTTCTGGACTTTTGAAAATTTCACTTTTTTGTGAAAATATCCACTAAATGAGGGAATAATATGTGTGAGGGTACCACAGTAGAGTTCCAAATGTGTGTGGGTAGAATATATATCCCACGGGGGTAAAATTGAAAACAGTTAAAAAAAAATTTTTTTTGGACTTAGTCATTTTTCCGGCGTTTATCAGACTTTCAGATAGGGGAAATGTCAGTGAGCATTCCGATTTCAGTTCCAGAGCGATTCGCCCAATGAGTCCTTGATATTTAGTCGTTTTCAGCCAATATTTTGGATATTTGAAAATTTCACTTTTTTGTGAAAATATCCACTAAATGAGGGAAAAATATGTGTGAGGGTACCCCAGGAGAGTTCCAAATGTGTGTAGGTAGAATATATATCCCACGGGGTAAAATTGAAAAAAGTTGAAAAAAATTTTTTTTTTGGACTTAGTCATTTTTCCAGCGCTTATCAGACTTTCAGATAGGGGAAATGTCAGTGAGTGTTCTGATTTCAGTTCCAGAGCGATTCGCCCAATGTGTCCTTGATATTTAGTCGTTTTCAGCCAATTTTCTGGATTTTTGAAAATTTCACTTTTTTGTGAAAATATCCACTAAATGAGGGGAAAATATGTGTGAGGTTACCCCAGGAGAGTTCCAAATGTGTGTAGGTAGAATATATATCCCACGGGGTAAAATTGAAAACAGTTAAAAAAAATTTTTTTTTGGACTTAGTCATTTTTCCGGCGTTTATCAGACTTTCAGATAGGGGAAATGTCAGTGAGCATTCTGATTTCAGTTCCAGAGCGATTCGCCCAATGAGTCCTTGATATTTAGTCGTTTTCAGCCAATTTTCTGGATTTTTGAAAATTTCATTTTTTTATGAAAATATCCACTAAATGAGGGAATAATATGTGTGAGAGTACCCCAGGAGAGTTCCAAATGTGTGTGGGTAGTATATATCCCACGGGGGTAAAATTGAAAAAAGTTGAAAAACATTTTTTTTTGGACTTAGTCATTTTTCCGGCGTTTATCAGACTTTCAGATAGGGGAAATGTCAGTGAACGTTCTGATTTCAGTTCCAGAGCGATTCGCCCAATGTGTCCTTGATATTTAGTCGTTTTCAGCCAATTTTCTGGATTTTTGAAAATTTCACTTTTTGTGAAAATATCCACTAAATGAGGGAATAATATGTGTGAGGGTACCACAGGAGAGTTCCAAATGTGTGTGGGTAGAATATATATCCCACTGGGGTAAAATTGAAAAAAGTTTAAAAAAAAATTTTTGGGGACTTAGTCATTTTTCCGGCGTTTATCAGACTTTCAGATAGGGGAAATGTCAGTGAGCATTCCGATTTCAGTTCCAGAGCCATTGGCCCAATGAGTCCTTGATATTTAGTCGTTTTCAGCCAATATTTTGGATTTTTGAAAATTTCACTTTTTTGTGAAAATATCCACTAAATGAGAGAATAATATGTGTGAGGGTACCCCAGAAGAGTTCCAAATGTGTGTAGGTAGAATATATATCCCACGGGGGATAAATTGAAAAAAGTTGAAAAACATTTTTTTTTGGACTTAGTCATTTTTCCGTCGCTTATCAGACTTTCAGAAAGGGGAAATGTCAGTGAGCGTTCTGATTGCAGTTCCAGAGCGATTCGCCCAATGTGTCCTTGATACTTAGTCGTTTTCAGCCAATATTTTGGATATGTGAAAATTTCACTTTTTTGTGAAAATATCCACTAAATGAGGGGAAAATATGTGTGAGGTTACCCCAGGAGAGTTCCAAATGTGTGTGGGTAGAATATATATCCCACGGGGGTAAAATTGAAAAAAGTTGAAAAATATTTTTTTTTGGACTTAGTCATTTTTCCGTCGCTTATCAGACTTTCAGAAAGGGGAAATGACAGTGAGCGTTCTGATTGCAGTTCCAGAGCGATTCGCCCAATGTGTCCTTGATATTTAGTCGTTTTCAGCCAATTTTCTGGACTTTTGAAAATTTCACTTTTTTGTGAAAATATCCACTAAATGAGGGAATAATATATGTGAGGGTACCACAGTAGAGTTCCAAATGTGTGTGGGTAGAATATATATCCCACGGGGGTAAAATTGAAAAAAGTTAAAAAAAAATTTTTTTTGGACTTAGTCATTTTTCCGGCGTTTATCAGACTTTCAGATAGGGGAAATGTCAGTGAGCATTCCGATTTCAGTTCCAGAGCGATTCGCCCAATGAGTCCTTGATATTTAGTCGTTTTCAGCCAATATTTTGGATATTTGAAAATTTCACTTTTTTGTGAAAATATCCACTAAATGAGGGAATAATATGTGTGAGGGTACCCCAGAAGAGTTCCAAATGTGTGTAGGTAGAATATATCCCACGGGGGTAAAATTGAAAAAAGTTGAAAAACATTTTTTTTTGGACTTAGTCATTTTTCCGGCGTTTATCAGACTTTCAGATAGGGGAAATGTCAGTGAGCGTTCTGATTTCAGTTCCAGAGCGATTCGCCCAATGTGTCCTTGATATTTAGTCGTTTTCAGCCAATTTTCAGGATTTTTGAAAATTTCACTTTTTGTGAAAATATCCACTAAATGAGGGAATAATATGTGTGAGGTTACCCCAGGAGAGTTCCAAATGTGTGTAGGTAGAATATATATCCCATGGGGTAAAATTGAAAAAAGTTGAAAAACATTTTTTTTTGGACTTAGTCATTTTTCCGGCGTTTATCAGACTTTCAGATAGGGGAAATGTCAGTGAGCGTTCCGATTTCAGTTCCAGAGCCATTGGCCCAATGAGTCCTTGATATTTAGTCGTTTTCAGCCAATATTTTGGATTTTTGAAAATTTCACTTTTTTGTGAAAATATCCACTAAATGAGGGAATAATATGTGTGAGGGTACCCCAGAAGAGTTCCAAATGTGTGTAAGTAGAATATATATCCCACGGGGGTAAAATTGAAAAAAGTTGAAAAAAAAATTTTTTTGGACTTAGTCATTTTTCCGGCGTTTATCAGACTTTCAGATAGGGGAAATGTCAGTGAGCATTCCGATTTGAGTTCCAGAGCGATTCGCCCAATGAGTACTTGATACTTAGTCGTTTTCAGCCAATATTATGGATATTTGAAAATTTCACTTTTTGTGAAAATATCCACTAAATGAGGGGAAAATATGTGTGAGGTTACCCCAGGAGAGTTCCAAATGTGTGTAGGTAGAATATATATCCCACGGGGGTAAAATTGAAAAAAGTTGAAAAACATTTTTTTTTGGACTTAGTCATTTTTCCGTCGCTTATCAGACTTTCAGAAAGGGGAAATGTCAGTGAGCGTTCTGATTGCAGTTCCAGAGCGATTCGCCCAATGTGTCCTTGATATTTAGTCGTTTTCAGCCAATTTTCTGGACTTTTGAAAATTTCACTTTTTTGTGAAAATATCCACTAAATGAGGGAATAATATGTGTGAGGGTACCACAGGAGAGTTCCAAATGTGTGTGGGTAGAATATATATCCCACGGGGGTAAAATTGAAAAAAGTTAAAAAAAAATTTTTTTTTTGGACTTAGTCATTTTTCCGGCGTTTATCAGACTTTCAGATAGGGGAAATGTCAGTGAGCATTACGATTTCAGTTCCAGAGCGATTCGCCCAATGAGTCCTTGATACTTAGTCGTTTTCAGCCAATATTTTGGATATGTGAAAATTTCACTTTTTTGTGAAAATATCCACTAAATGAGGGGAAAATATGTGTGAGGTTACCCCAGGAGAGTTCCAAATGTGTGTGGGTAGAATATATATCCCACGGGGGTAAAATTGAAAAAAGTTGAAAAATATTTTTTTTTGGACTTAGTCATTTTTCCGTCGCTTATCAGACTTTCAGAAAGGGGAAATGTCAGTGAGCGTTCTGATTGCAGTTCCAGAGCGATTCTCCCAATGTGTCCTTGATATTTAGTCGTTTTCAGCCAATTTTCTGGACTTTTGAAAATTTCACTTTTTTGTGAAAATATCCACTAAATGAGGGAATAATATGTGTAAGGGTACCACAGTAGAGTTCCAAATGTGTGTGGCTAGAATATATATCCCACGGGGGTAAAATTGAAAAAAGTTAAAAAAAAATTTTTTTTGGACTTAGTCATTTTTCCGGCGTTTATCAGACTTTCAGATAGGGGAAATGTCAGTGAGCATTCCGATTTCAGTTCCAGAGCGATTCGCCCAATGAGTCCTTGATATTTAGTCGTTTTCAGCCAATATTTTGGATATTTGAAAATTTCACTTTTTTGTGAAAATATCCACTAAATGAGGGAATAATATGTGTGAGGGTACCCCAGAAGAGTTCCAAATGTGTGTAGGTAGAATATATCCCACGGGGGTAAAATTGAAAAAAGTTGAAAAACATTTTTTTTTGGACTTAGTAATTTTTCTGGCGTTTATCAGACTTTCAGATAGGGGAAATGTCAGTGAGCGTTCTGATTTCAGTTCCAGAGCGATTCGCCCAATGTGTCCTTGATATTTAGTCGTTTTCAGCCAATTTTCAGGATTTTTGAAAATTTTACTTTTTGTGAAAATATCCACTAAATGAGGGAATAATATGTGTGAGGGTACCACAGGAGAGTTCCAAATGTGTTTGGGTAGAATATATATCCCACGGGGGTAAAATTGAAAAAAGTTTAAAAAATTTTTTTTTTGGACTTAGTCATTTTTCCGGCGTTTATCAGACTTTCAGATAGGGCAAATGTCAGTGAGCATTCTGATTTCAGTTCCAGAGTGATTCGCCCAATGAGTCCTTGATATTTAGTCGTTTTCAGCCAATTTTCTGGATTTTTGAAAATTTCACTTTTTTGTGAAAATATCCACTAAATGAGGGAAAAATATGTGTGAGGTTACCCCAGGAGAGTTCCAAATGTGTGTAGGTAGAATATATATCCCACGGGGTAAAATTGAAAAAAGTTGAAAAACATTTTTTTTTGGACTTAGTCATTTTTCCGGCGTTTATCAGACTTTCAGATAAGGGAAATGTCAGTGAGCATTTCGATTTGAGTTCCAGAGCGATTCGCCCAATGAGTACTTGATACTTAGTCGTTTTCAGCCAATATTATGAATATTTGAAAATTTCACTTTTTGTGAAAATATCCACTAAATGAGGGGAAAATATGTGTGAGGTTACCCCAGGAGAGTTCCAAATGTGTGTGGGTAGAATATATCCCACGGGGGTAAAATTGAAAAAAGTTGAAAAACATTTTTTTTTGGACTTAGTCATTTTTCCGGCGTTTATCAGACTTTCAGATAGGGGAAATGTCAGTGAGCGTTCTGATTTCAGTTTCAGAGCGATTCGCCCAATGTGTCCTTGATATTTAGTCGTTTTCAGCCAATTTTCTGGATTTTTGAAAATTTCACTTTTTGTGAAAATATCCACTAAATGAGGGAATAATATGTGTGAGGGTACCACAGGAGAGTTCCAAATGTGTGTGGGTAGAATATATATCCCACTGGGGTAAAATTGAAAAAAGTTTAAAAAATTTTTTTTTTGGACTTAGTCATTTTTCCAGCGCTTATCAGACTTTCAGATAGGGGAAATGTCAGTGAGCGTTCTGATTTCAGTTCCAGAGCGATTCGCCCAATGTGTCCTTGATATTTAGTCGTTTTCAGCCAATTTTCTGGATTTTTGAAAATTTCACTTTTTTGTGAAAATATCCACTAAATGAGGGAATAATATGTGTGAGGGTACCACACGAGAGTTACAAATGTGTGTGGGTAGAACATATATCCCACGGGGGTAAAATTGAAAAAAGTTTAAAAAAAAATTTTTGGGGACTTAGTCATTTTTCCGGCGTTTATCAGACTTTCAGATAGGGGAAATGTCAGTGAGCATTCCGATTTCAGTTCCAGAGCCATTGGCCCAATGAGTCCTTGATACTTAGTCATTTTCAGCCAAATTTTGGATATGTGAAAATTTCACTTTTTTGTGAAAATATCCACTAAATGAGGGGAAAATATGTGTGAGGTTACCCCAGGAGAGTTCCAAATGTGTGTGGGTAGAATATATATCCCACGGGGGTAAAATTGAAAAAAGTTGAAAAATATTTTTTTTTGGACTTAGTCATTTTTCCGTCGCTTATCAGACTTTCAGAAAGGGGAAATGTCAGTGAGCGTTCTGATTGCAGTTCCAGAGCGATTCGCCCAATGTGTCCTTGATATTTAGTCGTTTTCAGCCAATTTTCTGGACTTTTGAAAATTTCACTTTTTTGTGAAAATATCCACTAAATGAGGGAATAATATGTGTGAGGGTACCACAGTAGAGTTCCAAATGTGTGTGGGTAGAATATATATCCCACGGGGGTAAAATTGAAAAAAGTTAAAAAAATTTTTTTTATGGACTTAGTCATTTTTCCGGCGTTTATCAGACTTTCAGATAGGGGAAATGTCAGTGAGCATTCCGATTTCAGTTCCAGAGCGATTCGCCCAATGAGTCCTTGATATTTAGTCGTTTTCAGCCAATATTTTGGATATTTGAAAATTTCACTTTTTTGTGAAAATATCCACTAAATGAGGGAAAAATATGTGTGAGGTTACCCCAGGAGAGTTCCAAATGTGTGTAGGTAGAATATATATCCCACGGGGTAAAATTGAAAAAAGTTGAAAAACATTTTTTTTTGGACTTAGTCATTTTTCCGGCGTTTATCAGACTTTCAGATAGGGGAAATGTCAGTGAGCGTTCCGATTTCAGTTCCAGAGCCATTGGCCCAATGAGTCCTTGATATTTAGTCATTTTCAGCCAATATTTTGGATTTTTGAAAATTTCACTTTTTTGTGAAAATATCCACTAAATGAGGGAATAATATGTGTGAGGGTACCCCAGAAGAGTTCCAAATGTGTGTAGGTAGAATATATATCCCACGGGGGTAAAATTGAAAAAAGTTGAAAAAAAATTTTTTTTGGACTTAGTCATTTTTCCGGCGTTTATCAGACTTTCAGATAAGGGAAATGTCAGTGAGCATTTCGATTTGAGTTCCAGAGCGATTCGCCCAATGAGTACTTGATACTTAGTCGTTTTCAGCCAATATTATGAATATTTGAAAATTTCACTTTTTGTGAAAATATCCACTAAATGAGGGGAAAATATGTGTGAGGTTACCCCAGGAGAGTTCCAAATGTGTGTAGGTAGAATATATATCCCACTGGGGTAAAATTGAAAAAAGTTTAAAAAATTTTTTTGTTGGACTTAGTAATTTTTCCAGCGCTTATCAGACTTTCAGATAGGGGAAATGTCAGTGAGCATTCCGATTTCAGTTCCAGAGCGATTCGCCCAATGAGTCCTTGATACTTAGTCGTTTTCAGCCAATATTTTGGATATGTGAAAATTTCACTTTTTTGTGAAAATATCCACTAAATGAGGGGAAAATATGTGTGAGGTTACCCCAGGAGAGTTCCAAATGTGTGTAGGTAGAATATATATCCCACGGGGTAAAATTGAAAAAAGTTTAAAAAAATTTTTTTTTGGACTTAGTATTTTTCCGGCGTTTATCAGACTTTCAGATAGGGGAAATGTCAGTGAGCATTCTGATTTCAGTTCCAGAGCGATTCGCCCAATGAGTCCTTGATATTTAGTCGTTTTCAGCCAATTTTCTGGATTTTTGAAAATTTCACTTTTTTATGAAAATATCCACTAAATGAGGGAATAATATGTGTGAGGGTACCCCAGGAGAGTTCCAAATGTGTGTGGGTAGAATATATCCCACGGGGGTAAAATTGAAAAAAGTTGAAAAACATTTTTTTTTGGACTTAGTCATTTTTCCGGCGTTTATCAGACTTTCAGATAGGGGAAATGTCAGTGAGCGTTCTGATTTCAGTTTCAGAGCGATTCGCCCAATGTGTCCTTGATATTTAGTCGTTTTCAGCCAATTTTCTGGATTTTTGAAAATTTCACTTTTTGTGAAAATATCCACTAAATGAGGGAATAATATGTGTGAGGGTACCACAGGAGAGTTCCAAATGTGTGTGGGTAGAATATATATCCCACTGGGGTAAAATTGAAAAAAGTTTAAAAAATTTTTTTTTTGGACTTAGTCATTTTTCCAGCGCTTATCAGACTTTCAGATAGGGGAAATGTCAGTGAGCGTTCTGATTTCAGTTCCAGAGCGATTCGCCCAATGTGTCCTTGATATTTAGTCGTTTTCAGCCAATTTTCTGGATTTTTGAAAATTTCACTTTTTTGTGAAAATATCCACTAAATGAGGGAATAATATGTGTGAGGGTACCACACGAGAGTTACAAATGTGTGTGGGTAGAACATATATCCCACGGGGGTAAAATTGAAAAAAGTTTAAAAAAAAATTTTTGGGGACTTAGTCATTTTTCCGGCGTTTATCAGACTTTCAGATAGGGGAAATGTCAGTGAGCATTCCGATTTCAGTTCCAGAGCCATTGGCCCAATGAGTCCTTGATACTTAGTCATTTTCAGCCAATATTTTGGATATGTGAAAATTTCACTTTTTTGTGAAAATATCCACTAAATGAGGGGAAAATATGTGTGAGGTTACCCCAGGAGAGTTCCAAATGTGTGTGGGTAGAATATATATCCCACGGGGGTAAAATTGAAAAAAGTTGAAAAATATTTTTTTTTGGACTTAGTCATTTTTCCGTCGCTTATCAGACTTTCAGAAAGGGGAAATGTCAGTGAGCGTTCTGATTGCAGTTCCAGAGCGATTCGCCCAATGAGTCCTTGATATTTAGTCGTTTTCAGCCAATTTTCTGGACTTTTGAAAATTTCACTTTTTTGTGAAAATATCCACTAAATGAGGGAATAATATGTGTGAGGGTACCACAGTAGAGTTCCAAATGTGTGTGGGTAGAATATATATCCCACGGGGGTAAAATTGAAAAAAGTTAAAAAAAATTTTTTTATGGACTTAGTCATTTTTCCGGCGTTTATCAGACTTTCAGATAGGGGAAATGTCAGTGAGCATTCCGATTTCAGTTCCAGAGCGATTCGCCCAATGAGTCCTTGATATTTAGTCGTTTTCAGCCAATATTTTGGATATTTGAAAATTTCACTTTTTTGTGAAAATATCCACTAAATGAGGGAATAATATGTGTGAGGGTACCCCAGAAGAGTTCCAAATGTGTGTAGGTAGAATATATCCCACGGGGGTAAAATTGAAAAAAGTTGAAAAACATTTTTTTTTGGACTTAGTCATTTTTCCGGCGTTTATCAGACTTTCAGATAGGGGAAATGTCAGTGAGCGTTCTGATTTCAGTTCCAGAGCGATTCGCCCAATGTGTCCTTGATATTTAGTCGTTTTCAGCCAATTTTCAGGATTTTTGAAAATTTCACTTTTTGTGAAAATATCCACTAAATGAGGGAATAATATGTGTGAGGGTACCACAGGAGAGTTCCAAATGTGTGTGGGTAGAATATATATCCCACGGGGGTAAAATTGAAAAAAGTTTAAAAAATTTTTTTTTTGGACTTAGTCATTTTTCCGGCGTTTATCAGACTTTCAGATAGGGCAAATGTCAGGGAGCATTCTGATTTCAGTTCCAGAGTGATTCGCCCAATGAGTCCTTGATATTTAGTCGTTTTCAGCCAATTTTCTGGATTTTTGAAAATTTCACTTTTTTGTGAAAATATCCACTAAATGAGGGAAAAATATGTGTGAGGTTACCCCAGGAGAGTTCCAAATGTGTGTAGGTAGAATATATATCCCACGGGGTAAAATTGAAAAAAGTTGAAAAACATTTTTTTTTGGACTTAGTCATTTTTCCGGCGTTTATCAGACTTTCAGATAGGGGAAATGTCAGTGAGCGTTCCGATTTCAGTTCCAGAGCCATTGGCCCAATGAGTCCTTGATATTTAGTCGTTTTCAGCCAATATTTTGGATTTTTGAAAATTTCACTTTTTTGTGAAAATATCCACTAAATGAGGGAATAATATGTGTGAGGGTACCCCAGAAGAGTTCCAAATGTGTGTAGGTAGAATATATCCCACGGGGGTAAAATTGAAAAAAGTTGAAAAACATTTTTTTTTGGACTTAGTCATTTTTCCGTCGCTTATCAGACTTTCAGAAAGGGGAAATGTCAGTGAGCGTTCTGATTGCAGTTCCAGAGCGATTCGCCCAATGTGTCCTTGATATTTAGTCGTTTTCAGCCAATTTTCTGGACTTTTGAAAATTTCACTTTTTTGTGAAAATATCCACTAAATGAGGGAATAATATGTGTGAGGGTACCACAGTAGAGTTCCAAATGTGTGTGGGTAGAATATATATCCCACGGGGGTAAAATTGAAAAAAGTTAAAAAAATTTTTTTTATGGACTTAGTCATTTTTCCGGCGTTTATCAGACTTTCAGATAGGGGAAATGTCAGTGAGCATTCCGATTTCAGTTCCAGAGCGATTCGCCCAATGAGTCCTTGATATTTAGTCGTTTTCAGCCAATATTTTGGATATTTGAAAATTTCACTTTTTTGTGAAAATATCCACTAAATGAGGGAAAAATATGTGTGAGGTTACCCCAGGAGAGTTCCAAATGTGTGTAGGTAGAATATATATCCCACGGGGTAAAATTGAAAAAAGTTGAAAAACATTTTTTTTTGGACTTAGTCATTTTTCCGGCGTTTATCAGACTTTCAGATAGGGGAAATGTCAGTGAGCGTTCCGATTTCAGTTCCAGAGCCATTGGCCCAATGAGTCCTTGATATTTAGTCATTTTCAGCCAATATTTTGGATTTTTGAAAATTTCACTTTTTTGTGAAAATATCCACTAAATGAGGGAATAATATGTGTGAGGGTACCCCAGAAGAGTTCCAAATGTGTGTAGGTAGAATATATATCCCACGGGGGTAAAATTGAAAAAAGTTGAAAAAAAATTTTTTTTGGACTTAGTCATTTTTCCGGCGTTTATCAGACTTTCAGATAAGGGAAATGTCAGTGAGCATTTCGATTTGAGTTCCAGAGCGATTCGCCCAATGAGTACTTGATACTTAGTCGTTTTCAGCCAATATTATGAATATTTGAAAATTTCACTTTTTGTGAAAATATCCACTAAATGAGGGGAAAATATGTGTGAGGTTACCCCAGGAGAGTTCCAAATGTGTGTAGGTAGAATATATATCCCACGGGGGTAAAATTGAAAAAAGTTGAAAAACATTTTTTTTTGGACTTAGTCATTTTTCCGGCGTTTATCAGACTTTCAGATAGGGGAAATGTCAGTGAGCGTTCTGATTTCAGTTCCAGAGCGATTCGCCCAATGTGTCCTTGATATTTAGTCGTTTTCAGCCAATTTTCTGGATTTTTGAAAATTTCACTTTTTGTGAAAATATCCACTAAATGAGGGAATAATATGTGTGAGGGTACCACAGGAGAGTTCCAAATGTGTGTGGGTAGAATATATATCCCACTGGGGTAAAATTGAAAAAAGTTTAAAAAATTTTTTTTTTGGACTTAGTAATTTTTCCAGCGCTTATCAGACTTTCAGATAGGGGAAATGTCAGTGAGCATTCCGATTTCAGTTCCAGAGCGATTCGCCCAATGAGTCCTTGATACTTAGTCGTTTTCAGCCAATATTTTGGATATGTGAAAATTTCACTTTTTTGTGAAAATATCCACTAAATGAGGGGAAAATATGTGTGAGGTTACCCCAGGAGAGTTCCAAATGTGTGTAGGTAGAATATATATCCCACGGGGTAAAATTGAAAAAAGTTTAAAAAAATTTTTTTTTGGACTTAGTATTTTTCCGGCGTTTATCAGACTTTCAGATAGGGGAAATGTCAGTGAGCATTCTGATTTCAGTTCCAGAGCGATTCGCCCAATGAGTCCTTGATATTTAGTCGTTTTCAGCCAATTTTCTGGATTTTTGAAAATTTCACTTTTTTATGAAAATATCCACTAAATGAGGGAATAATATGTGTGAGGGTACCCCAGGAGAGTTCCAAATGTGTGTGGGTAGAATATATCCCACGGGGGTAAAATTGAAAAAAGTTGAAAAACATTTTTTTTTGGACTTAGTCATTTTTCCGGCGTTTATCAGACTTTCAGATAGGGGAAATGTCAGTGAGCGTTCTGATTTCAGTTTCAGAGCGATACGCCCAATGTGTCCTTGATATTTAGTCGTTTTCAGCCAATTTTCTGGATTTTTGAAAATTTCACTTTTTGTGAAAATATCCACTAAATGAGGGAATAATATCTGTGAGGGTACCACAGGAGAGTTCCAAATGTGTGTGGGTAGAATATATATCCCACTGGGGTAAAATTGAAAAAAGTTTAAAAATTTTTTTTTTTGGACTTAGTCATTTTTCCAGCGCTTATCAGACTTTCAGATAGGGGAAATGTCAGTGAGCGTTCTGATTTCAGTTCCAGAGCGATTCGCCCAATGTGTCCTTGATATTTAGTCGTTTTCAGCCAATTTTCTGGATTTTTGAAAATTTCACTTTTTTGTGAAAATATCCACTAAATGAGGGAATAATATGTGTGAGGGTACCACACGAGAGTTACAAATGTGTGTGGGTAGAACATATATCCCACGGGGGTAAAATTGAAAAAAGTTTAAAAAAAAATTTTTGGGGACTTAGTCATTTTTCCGGCGTTTATCAGACTTTCAGATAGGGGAAATGTCAGTGAGCATTCCGATTTCAGTTCCAGAGCCATTGGCCCAATGAGTCCTTGATACTTAGTCATTTTCAGCCAATATTTTGGATATGTGAAAATTTCACTTTTTTGTGAAAATATCCACTAAATGAGGGGAAAATATGTGTGAGGTTACCCCAGGAGAGTTCCAAATGTGTGTAGGTAGAATATATATCCCACGGGGGATAAATTGAAAAAAGTTGAAAAACATTTTTTTTTGGACTTAGTCATTTTTCCGTCGCTTATCAGACTTTCAGAAAGGGGAAATGTCAGTGAGCGTTCTGATTGCAGTTCCAGAGCGATTCGCCCAATGTGTCCTTGATATTTAGTCGTTTTCAGCCAATTTTCTGGACTTTTGAAAATTTCACTTTTTTGTGAAAATATCCACTAAATGAGGGAATAATATGTGTGAGGGTACCACAGGAGAGTTCCAAATGTGTGTGGGTAGAATATATATCCCACGGGGGTAAAATTGAAAAAAGTTAAAAAAAAATTTTTTCTTTGGACTTAGTCATTTTTCCGGCATTTATCAGACTTTCAGATAGGGGAAATGTCATTGAGCATTCCGATTTCAGTTCCAGAGCGATTCGCCCAATGAGTCCTTGATACTTAGTCGTTTTCAGCCAATATTTTGGATATGTGAAAATTTCACTTTTTTGTGAAAATATCCACTAAATGAGGGGAAAATATGTGTGAGGTTACCCCAGGAGAGTTCCAAATGTGTGTAGGTAGAATATATATCCCATGGGGTAAAATTGAAAAAAGTTGAAAAACATTTTTTTTTGGACTTAGTCATTTTTCCGGCGTTTATCAGACTTTCAGATAGGGGAAATGTCAGTGAGCGTTCTGATTTCAGTTCCAGAGCGATTCGCCCAATGTGTCCTTGATATTTAGTCGTTTTCAGCCAATTTTCTGGACTTTTGAAAATTTCACTTTTTTGTGAAAATATCCACTAAATGAGGGAATAATATGTGTGAGGGTACCACAGGAGAGTTCCAAATGTGTGTGGGTAGAATATATATCCCACGGGGGTAAAATTGAAAAAAGTTGAAAAAAAATTTTTTTGGATTAAGTCATTTTTCCGGCGTTTATCAGACTTTCAGATAGGGGAAATGTCAGTGAGCGTTCTGATTTCAGTTCCAGAGCGATTCGCCCAATGTGTCCTTTATATTTAGTCGTTTTCAGCCAATTTTCTGGACTTTTGAAAATTTCACTTTTTTGTGAAAATATCCACTAAATGAGGGAATAATATGTGTGAGGGTACCACAGTAGAGTTCCAATTGTGTGTGGGTAGAATATATATCCCACGGGGGTAAAATTGAAAAAAGTTAAAAAAAAATTTTTTTTGGACTTAGTCATTTTTCCGGCGTTTATCAGACTTTCAGATAGGGGAAATGTCAGTGAGCATTCCGATTTCAGTTCCAGAGCCATTGGCCCAATGAGTCCTTGATATTTAGTCGTTTTCAGCCAATATTTTGGATTTTTGAAAATTTCACTTTTTTGTGAAAATATCCACTAAATGAGGGAATAATATGTGTGAGGGTACCCCAGAAGAGTTCCAAATGTGTGTAGGTAGAATATATATCCCACGGGGGATAAATTGAAAAAAGTTGAAAAACATTTTTTTTTTTGGACTTAGTCATTTTTCCGTCGCTTATCAGACTTTCAGAAAGGGGAAATGTCAGTGAGCATTCCGATTTCAGTTCCAGAGCGATTCGCCCAATGAGTCCTTGATACTTAGTCGTTTTCAGCCAATATTTTGGATATGTGAAAATTTCACTTTTTTGTGAAAATATCCACTAAATGAGGGGAAAATATGTGTGAGGTTACCCCAGGAGAGTTCCAAATGTGTGTAGGTAGAATATATATCCCACGGGGTAAAATTGAAAAAAGTTTAAAAAAATTTTTTTTTGGACTTAGTCATTTTTCCGGCGTTTATCAGACTTTCAGATAGGGGAAATGTCAGTGAGCGTTCCGATTTCAGTTCCAGAGCCATTGGCCCAATGAGTCCTTGATATTTAGTCGTTTTCAGCCAATATTTTGGATTTTTGAAAATTTCACTTTTTTGTGAAAATATCCACTAAATGAGGGAATAATATGTGTGAGGGTACCCCAGAAGAGTTCCAAATGTGTGTAGGTAGAATATATATCCCACGGGGGTAAAATTGAAAAAAGTTGAAAAAAATTTTTTTTTGGACTTAGTCATTTTTCCGGCGTTTATCAGACTTTCAGATAGGGGAAATGTCAGTGAGCATTCCGATTTGAGTTCCAGAGCGATTCGCCCAATGAGTACTTGATACTTAGTCGTTTTCAGCCAATATTATGGATATTTGAAAATTTCACTTTTTGTGAAAATATCCACTAAATGAGGGGAAAATATGTGTGAGGTTACCCCAGGAGAGTTCCAAATGTGTGTAGGTAGAATATATATCCCACGGGGGTAAAATTGAAAAAAGTTGAAAAACATTTTTTTTTGGACTTAGTCATTTTTCCGGCGTTTATCAGACTTTCAGATAGGGGAAATGTCAGTGAGCGTTCTGATTTCAGTTCCAGAGCGATTCGCCCAATGTGTCCTTGATATTTAGTCGTTTTCAGCCAATTTTCTGGATTTTTGAAAATTTCACTTTTTGTGAAAATATCCACTAAATGAGGGAATAATATGTGTGAGGGTACCACAGGAGAGTTCCAAATGTGTGTGGGTAGAATATATATCCCACGGGGGTAAAATTGAAAAAAGTTAAAAAAAAATTTTTTTTTTGGACTTAGTCATTTTTCCGGCTTTTATCAGACTTTCAGATAAGGGAAATGTCAGTGAGCATTCCGATTTCAGTTCCAGAGCGATTCGCCCAATGAGTCCTTGATACTTAGTCGTTTTCAGCCAATATTTTAGATATGTGAAAATTTCACTTTTTTGTGAAAATATCCACTAAATGAGGGGAAAATATGTGTGAGGTTACCCCAGGAGAGTTCCAAATGTGTGTAGGTAGAATATATATCCCACGGGGTAAAATTGAAAAAAGTTGAAAAACATTTTTTTTTGGACTTAGTTATTTTTCCGGCATTTATCAGACTTTCAGATAGGGGAAATGTCAGTGAGCGTTCTGATTTCAGTTCCAGAGCGATTCGCCCAATGTGTCCTTGATATTTAGTCGTTTTCAGCCAATTTTCTGGATTTTTGAAAATTTCACTTTTTGTGAAAATATCCACTAAATGAGGGAATAATATGTGTGAGGGTACCACAGGAGAGTTCCAAATGTGTGTGGGTAGAATATATATCCCACTGGGGTAAAATTGAAAAAAGTTTAAAAAAAATTTTTTTTGGACTTAGTCATTTTTCCGGCGTTTATCAGACTTTCAGATAGGGGAAATGTCAGTGAGCATTCCGATTTCAGTTCCAGAGCCATTGGCCCAATGAGTCCTTGATATTTAGTCGTTTTCAGCCAATATTTTGGATTTTTGAAAATTTCACTTTTTTGTGAAAATATCCACTAAATGAGGGGAAAATATGTGTGAGGTTACCCCAGGAGAGTTCCAAATGTGTGTAGGTAGAATATATATCCCACGGGGTAAAATTGAAAAAAGTTTAAAAAAATTTTTTTTTGGACTTAGTCATTTTTCCGGCGTTTATCAGACTTTCAGATAGGGGAAATGTCAGTGAGCATTCTGATTTCAGTTCCAGAGCGATTCGCCCAATGAGTCCTTGATATTTAGTCGTTTTCAGCCAATTTTCTGGATTTTTGAAAATTTCACTTTTTTATGAAAATATCCACTAAATGAGGGAATAATATGTGTGAGGGTACCCCAGGAGAGTTCCAAATGTGTGTGGGAAGAATATATATCCCACGGGGGTAAAATTGAAAAAAGTTGAAAAATATTTTTTTTTGGACTTAGTCATTTTTCCTTCGCTTATCAGACTTTCAGAAAGGGGAAATGTCAGTGAGCGTTCTGATTGCAGTGCCAGAGCGATTCGCCCAATGTGTCCTTGATATTTAGTCGTTTTCAGCCAATTTTCTGGACTTTTGAAAATTTCACTTTTTTGTGAAAATATCCACTAAATGAGGGAATAATATGTGTGAGGGTACCACATGAGAGTTACAAATGTGTGTGGGTAGAATATATATCCCACGGGGGTAAAATTGAAAAAAGTTTAAAAAAATTTTTTTTTGGACTTAGTCATTTTTCCGGCGTTTATCAGACTTTCAGATAGGGGAAATGTCAGTGAGCATTCTGATTTCAGTTCCAGAGCCATTGGCCCAATGAGTCCTTGATATTTAGTCATTTTCAGCCAATATTTTGGATTTTTGAAAATTTCACTTTTTTGTGAAAATATCCACTAAATGAGGGAATAATATGTGTGAGGGTACCCCAGAAGAGTTCCAAATGTGTGTAGGTAGAATATATATCCCACGGGGGATAAATTGAAAAAAGTTGAAAAACATTTTTTTTTGGACTTAGTCATTTTTCCGTCGCTTATCAGACTTTCAGAAAGGGGAAATGTCAGTGAGCGTTCTGATTGCAGTTCCAGAGCGATTCGCCCAATGTGTCCTTGATATTTAGTCGTTTTCAGCCAATTTTCTGGACTTTTGAAAATTTCACTTTTTTGCGAAAATATCCACTAAATGAGGGAATAATATGTGTGAGGGTACCACAGGAGAGTTCCAAATGTGTGTGGGTAGAATATGTATCCCACGGGGGTAAAATTGAAAAAAGTTAAAAAAAAATTTTTTTTTTGGACTTAGTCATTTTTCCGGCGTTTATCAGACTTTCAGATAGGTGAAATGTCAGTGAGCATTCCGATTTCAGTTCCAGAGCGATTCGCCCAATGAGTCCTTGATACTTAGTCGTTTTCAGCCAATATTTTGGATATGTGAAAATTTCACTTTTTTGTGAAAATATCCACTAAATGAGGGAAAAATATGTGTGAGGTTACCCCAGGAGAGTTCCAAATGTGTGTAGGTAGAATATATATCCCACGGGGGTAAAATTGAAAAAAGTTTAAAAAAATTTTTTTTTGGACTTAGTCATTTTTCCGGCGTTTATCAGACTTTCAGATAGGGCAAATGTCAGTGAGCATTCTGATTTCAGTTCCAGAGCGATTCGCCGAATGAGTCCTTGATATTTAGTCGTTTTCAGCCAATTTTCTGGATTTTTTGAAAATTTCACTTTTTTGTGAAAATATCCACTTAATGAGGGAATAATATGTGTGAGGGTACCCCAAGAGAGTTCAAAATGTGTGTGGGTAGAATATATATCCCATGGGGCTAAAATTGAAAAAAGTTGAAAAAAAATTTTTTTTTGGACTTAGTCATTTTTCCGGCATTTATCAGACTTTCAGATAGGGGAAATGTCAGTGAGCATTCCGATTTCAGTTCCAGAGCAATTCGCCCAATGAGTCCTTGATACTTAGTCGTTTTCAGCCAATATTTTGGATATTTGAAAATTTCACTTTTTTTTGAAAATATCCACTAAATGAGGGAAAAATATGTGTGAGGTTACCCCAGGAGAGTTCCAAATGTGTGTAGGTAGAATATATATCCCACGGGGTAAAATTGAAAAAAGTTTAAAAAAATTTTTTTTTGGACTTAGTCATTTTTCCGGCGTTTATCAGACTTTCAGATAGGGGAAATGTCAGTGAGCATTCTGATTTCAGTTCCAGAGCGATTCGCCCAATGAGTCCTTGATATTTAGTCGTTTTCAGCCAATTTTCTGGATTTTTGAAAATTTCACTTTTTTATGAAAATATCCACTAAATGAGGGAATAATATGTGTGAGGGTACCCCAGGAGAGTTCCAAATGTGTGTGGGAAGAATATATATCCCACGGGGGTAAAATTGAAAAAAGTTGAAAAATATTTTTTTTTGGACTTAGTCATTTTTCCTTCGCTTATCAGACTTTCAGAAAGGGGAAATGTCAGTGAGCGTTCTGATTGCAGTGCCAGAGCGATTCGCCCAATGTGTCCTTGATATTTAGTCGTTTTCAGCCAATTTTCTGGACTTTTGAAAATTTCACTTTTTTGTGAAAATATCCACTAAATGAGGGAATAATATGTGTGAGGGTACCACATGAGAGTTACAAATGTGTGTGGGTAGAATATATATCCCACGGGGGTAAAATTGAAAAAAGTTTAAAAAAATTTTTTTTTGGACTTAGTCATTTTTCCGGCGTTTATCAGACTTTCAGATAGGGGAAATGTCAGTGAGCATTCTGATTTCAGTTCCAGAGCCATTGGCCCAATGAGTCCTTGATATTTAGTCATTTTCAGCCAATATTTTGGATTTTTGAAAATTTCACTTTTTTGTGAAAATATCCACTAAATGAGGGAATAATATGTGTGAGGGTACCCCAGAAGAGTTCCAAATGTGTGTAGGTAGAATATATATCCCACGGGGGATAAATTGAAAAAAGTTGAAAAACATTTTTTTTTGGACTTAGTCATTTTTCCGTCGCTTATCAGACTTTCAGAAAGGGGAAATGTCAGTGAGCGTTCTGATTGCAGTTCCAGAGCGATTCGCCCAATGTGTCCTTGATATTTAGTCGTTTTCAGCCAATTTTCTGGACTTTTGAAAATTTCACTTTTTTGCGAAAATATCCACTAAATGAGGGAATAATATGTGTGAGGGTACCACAGGAGAGTTCCAAATGTGTGTGGGTAGAATATGTATCCCACGGGGGTAAAATTGAAAAAAGTTAAAAAAAAATTTTTTTTTTGGACTTAGTCATTTTTCCGGCGTTTATCAGACTTTCAGATAGGTGAAATGTCAGTGAGCATTCCGATTTCAGTTCCAGAGCGATTCGCCCAATGAGTCCTTGATACTTAGTCGTTTTCAGCCAATATTTTGGATATGTGAAAATTTCACTTTTTTGTGAAAATATCCACTAAATGAGGGAAAAATATGTGTGAGGTTACCCCAGGAGAGTTCCAAATGTGTGTAGGTAGAATATATATCCCACGGGGGTAAAATTGAAAAAAGTTTAAAAAAATTTTTTTTTGGACTTAGTCATTTTTCCGGCGTTTATCAGACTTTCAGATAGGGCAAATGTCAGTGAGCATTCTGATTTCAGTTCCAGAGCGATTCGCCGAATGAGTCCTTGATATTTAGTCGTTTTCAGCCAATTTTCTGGATTTTTTGAAAATTTCACTTTTTTGTGAAAATATCCACTTAATGAGGGAATAATATGTGTGAGGGTACCCCAAGAGAGTTCAAAATGTGTGTGGGTAGAATATATATCCCATGGGGCTAAAATTGAAAAAAGTTGAAAAAAAATTTTTTTTTGGACTTAGTCATTTTTCCGGCATTTATCAGACTTTCAGATAGGGGAAATGTCAGTGAGCATTCCGATTTCAGTTCCAGAGCAATTCGCCCAATGAGTCCTTGATACTTAGTCGTTTTCAGCCAATATTTTGGATATTTGAAAATTTCACTTTTTTTTGAAAATATCCACTAAATGAGGGAAAAATATGTGTGAGGTTACCCCAGGAGAGTTCCAAATGTGTGTAGGTAGAATATATATCCCACGGGGTAAAATTGAAAAAAGTTTAAAAAAATTTTTTTTTGGACTTAGTCATTTTTCCGGCGTTTATCAGACTTTCAGATAGGGGAAATGTCAGTGAGCATTCTGATTTCAGTTCCAGAGCGATTCGCCCAATGAGTCCTTGATATTTAGTCGTTTTCAGCCAATTTTCTGGATTTTTGAAAATTTCACTTTTTTATGAAAATATCCACTAAATGAGGGAATAATATGTGTGAGGGTACCCCAGGAGAGTTCCAAATGTTTGTGGGAAGAATATATATCCCACGGGGGTAAAATTGAAAAAAGTTGAAAAATATTTTTTTTTGGACTTAGTCATTTTTCCTTCGCTTATCAGACTTTCAGAAAGGGGAAATGTCAGTGAGCGTTCTGATTGCAGTGCCAGAGCGATTCGCCCAATGTGTCCTTGATATTTAGTCGTTTTCAGCCAATTTTCTGGACTTTTGAAAATTTCACTTTTTTGTGAAAATATCCACTAAATGAGGGAATAATATGTGTGAGGGTACCACATGAGAGTTACAAATGTGTGTGGGTAGAATATATATCCCACGGGGGTAAAATTGAAAAAAGTTAAAAAAAAATTTTTTTTTTGGACTTAGTCATTTTTCCGGCGTTTATCAGACTTTCAGATAGGTGAAATGTCAGTGAGCATTCCGATTTCAGTTCCAGAGCGATTCGCCCAATGAGTCCTTGATACTTAGTCGTTTTCAGCCAATATTTTGGATATGTGAAAATTTCACTTTTTTGTGAAAATATCCACTAAATGAGGGAAAAATATGTGTGAGGTTACCCCAGGAGAGTTCCAAATGTGTGTAGGTAGAATATATATCCCACGGGGGTAAAATTGAAAAAAGTTTAAAAAAATTTTTTTTTGGACTTAGTCATTTTTCCGGCGTTTATCAGACTTTCAGATAGGGCAAATGTCAGTGAGCATTCTGATTTCAGTTCCAGAGCGATTCGCCGAATGAGTCCTTGATATTTAGTCGTTTTCAGCCAATTTTCTGGATTTTTTGAAAATTTCACTTTTTTGTGAAAATATCCACTTAATGAGGGAATAATATGTGTGAGGGTACCCCAAGAGAGTTCAAAATGTGTGTGGGTAGAATATATATCCCATGGGGCTAAAATTGAAAAAAGTTGAAAAAAAATTTTTTTTTGGACTTAGTCATTTTTCCGGCATTTATCAGACTTTCAGATAGGGGAAATGTCAGTGAGCATTCCGATTTCAGTTCCAGAGCAATTCGCCCAATGAGTCCTTGATACTTAGTCGTTTTCAGCCAATATTTTGGATATTTGAAAATTTCACTTTTTTTTGAAAATATCCACTAAATGAGGGAAAAATATGTGTGAGGTTACCCCAGGAGAGTTCCAAATGTGTGTAGGTAGAATATATATCCCACGGGGTAAAATTGAAAAAAGTTTAAAAAAATTTTTTTTTGGACTTAGTCATTTTTCCGGCGTTTATCAGACTTTCAGATAGGGGAAATGTCAGTGAGCATTCTGATTTCAGTTCCAGAGCGATTCGCCCAATGAGTCCTTGATATTTAGTCGTTTTCAGCCAATTTTCTGGATTTTTGAAAATTTCACTTTTTTATGAAAATATCCACTAAATGAGGGAATAATATGTGTGAGGGTACCCCAGGAGAGTTCCAAATGTTTGTGGGAAGAATATATATCCCACGGGGGTAAAATTGAAAAAAGTTGAAAAATATTTTTTTTTGGACTTAGTCATTTTTCCTTCGCTTATCAGACTTTCAGAAAGGGGAAATGTCAGTGAGCGTTCTGATTGCAGTGCCAGAGCGATTCGCCCAATGTGTCCTTGATATTTAGTCGTTTTCAGCCAATTTTCTGGACTTTTGAAAATTTCACTTTTTTGTGAAAATATCCACTAAATGAGGGAATAATATGTGTGAGGGTACCACATGAGAGTTACAAATGTGTGTGGGTAGAATATATATCCCACGGGGGTAAAATTGAAAAAAGTTAAAAAAAAATTTTTTTTTTGGACTTAGTCATTTTTCCGGCGTTTATCAGACTTTCAGATAGGTGAAATGTCAGTGAGCATTCCGATTTCAGTTCCAGAGCGATTCGCCCAATGAGTCCTTGATACTTAGTCGTTTTCAGCCAATATTTTGGATATGTGAAAATTTCACTTTTTTGTGAAAATATCCACTAAATGAGGGAAAAATATGTGTGAGGTTACCCCAGGAGAGTTCCAAATGTGTGTAGGTAGAATATATATCCCACGGGGGTAAAATTGAAAAAAGTTTAAAAAAATTTTTTTTTGGACTTAGTCATTTTTCCGGCGTTTATCAGACTTTCAGATAGGGCAAATGTCAGTGAGCATTCTGATTTCAGTTCCAGAGCGATTCGCCGAATGAGTCCTTGATATTTAGTCGTTTTCAGCCAATTTTCTGGATTTTTTGAAAATTTCACTTTTTTGTGAAAATATCCACTTAATGAGGGAATAATATGTGTGAGGGTACCCCAAGAGAGTTCAAAATGTGTGTGGGTAGAATATATATCCCATGGGGCTAAAATTGAAAAAAGTTGAAAAAAAATTTTTTTTTGGACTTAGTCATTTTTCCGGCATTTATCAGACTTTCAGATAGGGGAAATGTCAGTGAGCATTCCGATTTCAGTTCCAGAGCAATTCGCCCAATGAGTCCTTGATACTTAGTCGTTTTCAGCCAATATTTTGGATATTTGAAAATTTCACTTTTTTTTGAAAATATCCACTAAATGAGGGAAAAATATGTGTGAGGTTACCCCAGGAGAGTTCCAAATGTGTGTAGGTAGAATATATATCCCACGGGGTAAAATTGAAAAAAGTTGAAAAAAAATTTTTTTTGGACTTAGTCATTTTTCTGGCATTTATCAGACTTTCAGATAGGGGAAATGTCAGTGAGCATTCTGATTTCAGTTCCAGAGCGATTCGCCCAATGAGTCCTTGATATTTAGTCGTTTTCAGCCAATTTTCTGGATTTTTGAAAATTTCACTTTTTTTATGAAAATATCCACTAAATGAGGGAATAATATGTGTGAGGGTTCCCCAGGAGAGTTCCAAATGTGTGTGGGTAGAATATATATCCCACGGGGGTAAAATTGAAAAAAGTTGAAAAACATTTTTTTTTGGACTTAGTCATTTTTCCGGCGCTTATCAGACTTTCAGATAGGGGAAATGTCAGTGAGCGTTCTGATTTCAGTTACAGAGCGATTCGCCCAATGTGTCCTTGATATTTAGTCGCTTTCAGCCAATTTTCTGGATTTTTGAAAATTTCACTTTTTTGTGAAAATATCCACTAAATGAGGGAAAAATATGTGTGAGGTTACCCCAGGAGAGTTCCAAATGTGTGTAGGTAGAATATATATCCCACAAAGGTAAAATTGAAAAAAGTTTAAAAAAATTTTTTTTTGGACTTAGTCATTTTTCCGGCGTTTATCAGACTTTCAGATAGGGCAAATGTCAGTGAGCATTCTGATTTCAGTTCCAGAGCGATTCGCCGAATGAGTCCTTGATATTTAGTCGTTTTCAGCCAATTTTCTGGATTTTTTGAAAATTTCACTTTTTTGTGAAAATATCCACTTAATGAGGGAATAATATGTGTGAGGGTACCCCAAGAGAGTTCAAAATGTGTGTGGGTAGAATATATATCCCATGGGGCTAAAATTGAAAAAAGTTGAAAAAAAATTTTTTTTTGGACTTAGTCATTTTTCCGGCATTTATCAGACTTTCAGATAGGGGAAATGTCAGTGAGCATTCCGATTTCAGTTCCAGAGCAATTCGCCCAATGAGTCCTTGATACTTAGTCGTTTTCAGCCAATATTTTGGATATTTGAAAATTTCACTTTTTTTTGAAAATATCCACTAAATGAGGGAAAAATATGTGTGAGGTTACCCCAGGAGAGTTCCAAATGTGTGTAGGTAGAATATATATCCCACGGGGTAAAATTGAAAAAAGTTTAAAAAAATTTTTTTTTGGACTTAGTCATTTTTCCGGCGTTTATCAGACTTTCAGATAGGGCAAATGTCAGTGAGCATTCTGATTTCAGTTCCAGAGCGATTCGCCGAATGAGTCCTTGATATTTAGTCGTTTTCAGCCAATTTTCTGGATTTTTTGAAAATTTCACTTTTTTGTGAAAATATCCACTTAATGAGGGAATAATATGTGTGAGGGTACCCCAAGAGAGTTCAAAATGTGTGTGGGTAGAATATATATCCCATGGGGCTAAAATTGAAAAAAGTTGAAAAAAAATTTTTTTTTGGACTTAGTCATTTTTCCGGCATTTATCAGACTTTCAGATAGGGGAAATGTCAGTGAGCATTCCGATTTCAGTTCCAGAGCAATTCGCCCAATGAGTCCTTGATACTTAGTCGTTTTCAGCCAATATTTTGGATATTTGAAAATTTCACTTTTTTTTGAAAATATCCACTAAATGAGGGAAAAATATGTGTGAGGTTACCCCAGGAGAGTTCCAAATGTGTGTAGGTAGAATATATATCCCACGGGGTAAAATTGAAAAAAGTTTAAAAAAATTTTTTTTTGGACTTAGTCATTTTTCCGGCGTTTATCAGACTTTCAGATAGGGGAAATGTCAGTGAGCATTCTGATTTCAGTTCCAGAGCGATTCGCCCAATGAGTCCTTGATATTTAGTCGTTTTCAGCCAATTTTCTGGATTTTTGAAAATTTCACTTTTTTATGAAAATATCCACTAAATGAGGGAATAATATGTGTGAGGGTACCCCAGGAGAGTTCCAAATGTGTGTGGGAAGAATATATATCCCACGGGGGTAAAATTGAAAAAAGTTGAAAAATATTTTTTTTTGGACTTAGTCATTTTTCCTTCGCTTATCAGACTTTCAGAAAGGGGAAATGTCAGTGAGCGTTCTGATTGCAGTGCCAGAGCGATTCGCCCAATGTGTCCTTGATATTTAGTCGTTTTCAGCCAATTTTCTGGACTTTTGAAAATTTCACTTTTTTGTGAAAATATCCACTAAATGAGGGAATAATATGTGTGAGGGTACCACATGAGAGTTACAAATGTGTGTGGGTAGAATATATATCCCACGGGGGTAAAATTGAAAAAAGTTTAAAAAAATTTTTTTTTGGACTTAGTCATTTTTCCGGCGTTTATCAGACTTTCAGATAGGGGAAATGTCAGTGAGCATTCTGATTTCAGTTCCAGAGCCATTGGCCCAATGAGTCCTTGATATTTAGTCATTTTCAGCCAATATTTTGGATTTTTGAAAATTTCACTTTTTTGTGAAAATATCCACTAAATGAGGGAATAATATGTGTGAGGGTACCCCAGAAGAGTTCCAAATGTGTGTAGGTAGAATATATATCCCACGGGGGATAAATTGAAAAAAGTTGAAAAACATTTTTTTTTGGACTTAGTCATTTTTCCGTCGCTTATCAGACTTTCAGAAAGGGGAAATGTCAGTGAGCGTTCTGATTGCAGTTCCAGAGCGATTCGCCCAATGTGTCCTTGATATTTAGTCGTTTTCAGCCAATTTTCTGGACTTTTGAAAATTTCACTTTTTTGCGAAAATATCCACTAAATGAGGGAATAATATGTGTGAGGGTACCACAGGAGAGTTCCAAATGTGTGTGGGTAGAATATGTATCCCACGGGGGTAAAATTGAAAAAAGTTTAAAAAAAATTTTTTTTTTGGACTTAGTCATTTTTCCGGCGTTTATCAGACTTTCAGATAGGTGAAATGTCAGTGAGCATTCCGATTTCAGTTCCAGAGCGATTCGCCCAATGAGTCCTTGATACTTAGTCGTTTTCAGCCAATATTTTGGATATGTGAAAATTTCACTTTTTTGTGAAAATATCCACTAAATGAGGGAAAAATATGTGTGAGGTTACCCCAGGAGAGTTCCAAATGTGTGTAGGTAGAATATATATCCCACGGGGGTAAAATTGAAAAAAGTTTAAAAAAATTTTTTTTTGGACTTAGTCATTTTTCCGGCGTTTATCAGACTTTCAGATAGGGCAAATGTCAGTGAGCATTCTGATTTCAGTTCCAGAGCGATTCGCCGAATGAGTCCTTGATATTTAGTCGTTTTCAGCCAATTTTCTGGATTTTTTGAAAATTTCACTTTTTTGTGAAAATATCCACTTAATGAGGGAATAATATGTGTGAGGGTACCCCAAGAGAGTTCAAAATGTGTGTGGGTAGAATATATATCCCATGGGGCTAAAATTGAAAAAAGTTGAAAAAAAATTTTTTTTTGGACTTAGTCATTTTTCCGGCATTTATCAGACTTTCAGATAGGGGAAATGTCAGTGAGCATTCCGATTTCAGTTCCAGAGCAATTCGCCCAATGAGTCCTTGATACTTAGTCGTTTTCAGCCAATATTTTGGATATTTGAAAATTTCACTTTTTTTTGAAAATATCCACTAAATGAGGGAAAAATATGTGTGAGGTTACCCCAGGAGAGTTCCAAATGTGTGTAGGTAGAATATATATCCCACGGGGTAAAATTGAAAAAAGTTGAAAAAAAATTTTTTTTGGACTTAGTCATTTTTCTGGCATTTATCAGACTTTCAGATAGGGGAAATGTCAGTGAGCATTCTGATTTCAGTTCCAGAGCGATTCGCCCAATGAGTCCTTGATATTTAGTCGTTTTCAGCCAATTTTCTGGATTTTTGAAAATTTCACTTTTTTTATGAAAATATCCACTAAATGAGGGAATAATATGTGTGAGGGTTCCCCAGGAGAGTTCCAAATGTGTGTGGGTAGAATATATATCCCACGGGGGTAAAATTGAAAAAAGTTGAAAAACATTTTTTTTTGGACTTAGTCATTTTTCCGGCGCTTATCAGACTTTCAGATAGGGGAAATGTCAGTGAGCGTTCTGATTTCAGTTACAGAGCGATTCGCCCAATGTGTCCTTGATATTTAGTCGTTTTCAGCCAATTTTCTGGATTTTTGAAAATTTCACTTTTTTGTGAAAATATCCACTAAATGAGGGAAAAATATGTGTGAGGTTACCCCAGGAGAGTTCCAAATGTGTGTAGGTAGAATATATATCCCACGGGGTAAAATTGAAAAAAGTTTAAAAAATTTTTTTTTTGGACTTAGTCATTTTTCCGGCGTTTATCAGACTTTCAGATAGGGGAAATGTCAGTGAGCGTTCTGATTTCAGTTCCAGAGCGATTCGCCCAATGTGTCCTTGATATTTAGTCGTTTTCAGCCAATTTTCTGGATTTTTGAAAATTTCACTTTTTTGTGAAAATATCCACTAAATGAGGGAATAATATGTGTGAGGGTACCCCAGGAGAGTTCCAAATGTGTGTGGGTAGAATATATATCCCACGGGGTAAAATTTAAAAAATTGAAAAAAATTTTTTTTTGGACGTAGCCATTTTTCCGGCATTCATCAGATTTTCAGATAGGGCAAATGTCAGTGAGCATTCTGATTTCAGTTCCAGAGCGATGCGCCCAATGAATCCTTGATATTTAGTCGTTTTCAGCCAATTTTCTCGATTTTTGAAAATTTCACTTTTTTGTGAAAATATCCACTAAATGAGGGAATAATATGTGTGAGGGTACCCCAGGAGAGTTCCAAATGTGTGTGGGTAGAATATATATCCCACGGGGGTAAAATTTAAAAAATTGAAAAAAAAATTTTTTTGGACGTAGTCATTTTTCCGGCGTTCTTCAGATTTTCAGATAGGGGAAATGTCAGTGAGCGTTCCGATTTCAGTTCCAGAGCGATTCGCCCAATGAGTCCTTGATATTTAGTCGTTTTCAGCCAATTTTCTGGATTTTTGAAAATTTCACTTTTTTTGTGAAAATATCCACTAAATGAGGGAATAATATGTGTGAGGGTACCACAGCAGAGTTCCAAATGTGTGTGGGTAGAATATATATCCCACGGGGGTAAAATTGAAAAAAGCTTAAAAAAATTTTTTTTGGGACTTAGTCATTTTTCTGGCGTTTTTTCAGACTTTCAGATAGGGCAAATGTCAGTGAGCGTTCTGATTTCAGTTCCAGAGCGATTCGCCCAATGTGTCCTTGATATTTAGTCGTTTTCAGCCAATTTTCTGGACTTTTGAAAATTTCACTTTTTTGTGAAAATATCCACTAAATGAGGGAATAATATGTGTGAGGGTACCACAGTAGAGTTCCAAATGTGTGTGGGTAGAATATATATCCCACGGGGGTAAAATTGAAAAAAGTTAAAAAAAAATTTTTTTTGGACTTAGTCATTTTTCCGGCGTTTATCAGACTTTCAGATAGGGGAAATGTTAGTGAGCATTCCGATTTCAGTTCCAGAGCCATTGGCCCAATGAGTCCTTGATATTTAGTCGTTTTCAGCCAATATTTTGGATTTTTGAAAATTTCACTTTTTTGTGAAAATATCCACTAAATGAGGGAATAATATGTGTGAGGGTACCACAGGAGAGTTCCAAATGTGTGTGGGTAGAATATATATCCCACGGGGGTAAAATTGAAAAAAGTTTAAAAAATTTTTTTTTTGGACTTAGTCATTTTTCCGGCGTTTATCAGACTTTCAGATAGGGCAAATGTCAGTGAGCATTCTGATTTCAGTTCCAGAGTGATTCGCCCAATGAGTCCTTGATATTTAGTCGTTTTCAGCCAATTTTCTGGATTTTTGAAAATTTCACTTTTTTGTGAAAATATCCACTAAATGAGGGAAAAATATGTGTGAGGTTACCCCAGGAGAGTTCCAAATGTGTGTAGGTAGAATATATATCCCACGGGGTAAAATTGAAAAAAGTTGAAAAACATTTTTTTTTGGACTTAGTCATTTTTCCGGCGTTTATCAGACTTTCAGATAGGGGAAATGTCAGTGAGCGTTCCGATTTCAGTTCCAGAGCCATTGGCCCAATGAGTCCTTGATATTTAGTCGTTTTCAGCCAATATTTTGGATTTTTGAAAATTTCACTTTTTTGTGAAAATATCCACTAAATGAGGGAATAATATGTGTGAGGGTACCCCAGAAGAGTTCCAAATGTGTGTAGGTAGAATATATATCCCACGGGGGTAAAATTGAAAAAAGTTGAAAAAAAATTTTTTTGGACTTAGTCATTTTTCCGGCGTTTATCAGACTTTCAGATAGGGGAAATGTCAGTGAGCATTCCGATTTGAGTTCCAGAGCGATTCGCCCAATGAGTACTTGATACTTAGTCGTTTTCAGCCAATATTATGGATATTTGAAAATTTCACTTTTTGTGAAAATATCCACTAAATGAGGGAATAATATGTGTGAGGGTACCCCAGAAGAGTTCCAAATGTGTGTAGGTAGAATATATATCCCACGGGGGATAAATTGAAAAAAGTTTAAAAACATTTTTTTTTTTGGACTTAGTCATTTTTCCGTCGCTTATCAGACTTTCAGAAAGGGGAAATGTCAGTGAGCGTTCTGATTGCAGTTCCAGAGCGATTCGCCCAATGTGTCCTTGATATTTAGTCGTTTTCAGCCAATTTTCTGGACTTTTGAAAATTTCACTTTTTTGTGAAAATATCCACTAAATGAGGGAATAATATGTGTGAGGGTACCACAGGAGAGTTCCAAATGTGTGTGGGTAGAATATATATCCCACGGGGGTAAAATTGAAAAAAGTTAAAAAAAAATTTTTTTTTTGGACTTAGTCATTTTTCCGGCGTTTATCAGACTTTCAGATAGGGGAAATGTCAGTGAGCATTCCGATTTCAGTTCCAGAGCGATTCGCCCAATGAGTCCTTGATACTTAGTCGTTTTCAGCCAATATTTTGGATATGTGAAAATTTCACTTTTTTGTGAAAATATCCACTAAATGAGGGGAAAATATGTGTGAGGTTACCCCAGGAGAGTTCCAAATGTGTGTAGGTAGAATATATATCCCACGGGGGTAAAATTGAAAAAAGTTGAAAAACATTTTTTTTTGGACTTAGTCATTTTTCCGGCGTTTATCAGACTTTCAGATAGGGGAAATGTCAGTGAGCGTTCTGATTTCAGTTCCAGAGCGATTCGCCCAATGTGTCCTTGATATTTAGTCGTTTTCAGCCAATTTTCTGGATTTTTGAAAATTTCACTTTTTGTGAAAATATCCACTAAATGAGGGAATAATATGTGTGAGGGTACCACAGGAGAGTTCCAAATGTGTGTGGGTAGAATATATATCCCACTGGGGTAAAATTGAAAAAAGTTTAAAAAATTTTTTTTTTGGACTTAGTCATTTTTCCAGCGCTTATCAGACTTTCAGATAGGGGAAATGTCAGTGAGCGTTCTGATTGCAGTTCCAGAGCGATTCGCCCAATGTGTCCTTGATATTTAGTCGTTTTCAGCCAATTTTCTGGACTTTTGAAAATTTCACTTTTTTGTGAAAATATCCACTAAATGAGGGAATAATATGTGTGAGGGTACCACAGGAGAGTTCCAAATGTGTGTGGGTAGAATATATATCCCACGGGGGTAAAATTGAAAAAAGTTAAAAAAAAATTTTTTTTTTGGACTTAGTCATTTTTCCGGCTTTTATCAGACTTTCAGATAGGGGAAATGTCAGTGAGCATTCCGATTTCAGTTCCAGAGCGATTCGCCCAATGAGTCCTTGATACTTAGTCGTTTTCAGCCAATATTTTAGATATGTGAAAATTTCACTTTTTTGTGAAAATATCCACTAAATGAGGGGAAAATATGTGTGAGGTTACCCCAGGAGAGTTCCAAATGTGTGTAGGTAGAATATATATCCCACGGGGTAAAATTGAAAAAAGTTGAAAAACATTTTTTTTTGGACTTAGTCATTTTTCCGGCGTTTATCAGACTTTCAGATAGGGGAAATGTCAGTGAGCGTTCCGATTTCAGTTCCAGAGCCATTGGCCCAATGAGTCCTTGATATTTAGTCGTTTTCAGCCAATATTTTGGATTTTTGAAAATTTCACTTTTTTGTGAAAATATCCACTAAATGAGGGAATAATATGTGTGAGGGTACCCCAGAAGAGTTCCAAATGTGTGTAGGTAGAATATATATCCCACGGGGGTAAAATTGAAAAAAGTTGAAAAAAAATTTTTTTGGACTTAGTCATTTTTCCGGCGTTTATCAGACTTTCAGATAGGGGAAATGTCAGTGAGCATTCCGATTTGAGTTCCAGAGCGATTCGCCCAATGAGTACTTGATACTTAGTCGTTTTCAGCCAATATTATGGATATTTGAAAATTTCACTTTTTGTGAAAATATCCACTAAATGAGGGAATAATATGTGTGAGGGTACCCCAGAAGAGTTCCAAATGTGTGTAGGTAGAATATATATCCCACGGGGGTAAAATTGAAAAAAGTTTAAAAAATTTTTTTTTTGGACTTAGTCATTTTTCCAGCGCTTATCAGACTTTCAGATAGGGGAAATGTCAGTGAGCGTTCTGATTTCAGTTCCAGAGCGATTCGCCCAATGTGTCCTTGATATTTAGTCGTTTTCAGCCAATTTTCTGGACTTTTGAAAATTTCACTTTTTTGTGAAAATATCCACTAAATGAGGGAATAATATGTGTGAGGGTACCACAGTAGAGTTCCAATTGTGTGTGGGTAGAATATATATCCCACGGGGGTAAAATTGAAAAAAGTTAAAAAAAAATTTTTTTTGGACTTAGTCATTTTTCCGGCGTTTATCAGACTTTCAGATAGGGGAAATGTCAGTGAGCATTCCGATTTCAGTTCCAGAGCCATTGGCCCAATGAGTCCTTGATATTTAGTCGTTTTCAGCCAATATTTTGGATTTTTGAAAATTTCACTTTTTTGTGAAAATATCCACTAAATGAGGGAATAATATGTGTGAGGGTACCCCAGAAGAGTTCCAAATGTGTGTAGGTAGAATATATATCCCACGGGGGATAAATTGAAAAAAGTTGAAAAACATTTTTTTTTTTGGACTTAGTCATTTTTCCGTCGCTTATCAGACTTTCAGAAAGGGGAAATGTCAGTGAGCGTTCTGATTGCAGTTCCAGAGCGATTCGCCCAATGTGTCCTTGATATTTAGTCGTTTTCAGCCAATTTTCTGGACTTTTGAAAATTTCACTTTTTTGTGAAAATATCCACTAAATGAGGGAATAATATGTGTGAGGGTACCACAGGAGAGTTCCAAAAGTGTGTGGGTAGAATATATATCCCACGGGGGTAAAATTGAAAAAAGTTAAAAAAAAATTTTTTTTTTGGACTTAGTCATTTTTCCGGCGTTTATCAGACTTTCAGATAGGGGAAATGTCAGTGAGCATTCCGATTTCAGTTCCAGAGCGATTCGCCCAATGAGTCCTTGATACTTAGTCGTTTTCAGCCAATATTTTGGATATGTGAAAATTTCACTTTTTTGTGAAAATATCCACTAAATGAGGGGAAAATATGTGTGAGGTTACCCCAGGAGAGTTCCAAATGTGTGTAGGTAGAATATATATCCCACGGGGTAAAATTGAAAAAAGTTGAAAAACATTTTTTTTTGGACTTAGTCATTTTTCCGGCGTTTATCAGACTTTCAGATAGGGGAAATGTCAGTGAGCGTTCTGATTTCAGTTCCAGAGCGATTCGCCCAATGTGTCCTTGATATTTAGTCGTTTTCAGCCAATTTTCTGGATTTTTGAAAATTTCACTTTTTGTGAAAATATCCACTAAATGAGGGAATAATATGTGTGAGGGTACCACAGGAGAGTTCCAAATGTGTGTGGGTAGAATATATATCCCACTGGGGTAAAATTGAAAAAAGTTTAAAAAATTTTTTTTTTGGACTTAGTCATTTTTCCAGCGCTTATCAGACTTTCAGATAGGGGAAATGTCAGTGAGCGTTCTGATTTCAGTTCCAGAGCGATTCGCCCAATGTGTCCTTGATATTTAGTCGTTTTCAACCAATTTTCTGGACTTTTGAAAATTTCACTTTTTTGTGAAAATATCCACTAAATGAGGGAATAATATGTGTGAGGGTACCACAGTAGAGTTCCAAATGTGTGTGGGTAGAATATATATCCCACGGGGGTAAAATTGAAAAAAGTTAAAAAAAAAATTTTTTTTTGGACTTAGTCATTTTTCCGGCGATTATCAGACTTTCAGATAGGGGAAATGTCAGTGAGCATTCCGATTTCAGTTCCAGAGCCATTGGCCCAATGAGTCCTTGATATTTAGTCGTTTTCAGCCAATATTTTGGATTTTTGAAAATTTCACTTTTTTGTGAAAATATCCACTAAATGAGGGAATAATATGTGTGAGGGTACCCCAGAAGAGTTCCAAATGTGTGTAGGTAGAATATATATCCCACGGGGGATAAATTGAAAAAAGTTGAAAAACATTTTTTTTTGGACTTAGTCATTTTTCCGTCGCTTATCAGACTTTCAGAAAGGGGAAATGTCAGTGAGCGTTCTGATTGCAGTTCCAGAGCGATTCGCCCAATGTGTCCTTGATATTTAGTCGTTTTCAGCCAATTTTCTGGACTTTTGAAAATTTCACTTTTTTGTGAAAATATCCACTAAATGAGGGAATAATATGTGTGAGGGTACCACAGGAGAGTTCCAAATGTGTGTGGGTAGAATATATATCCCACGGGGGTAAAATTGAAAAAAGTTAAAAAAAAAAATTTTTTTTTGGACTTAGTCATTTTTCCGGCGTTTATCAGACTTTCAGATAGGGGAAATGTCAGTGAGCGTTCCGATTTCAGTTCCAGAGCCATTGGCCCAATGAGTCCTTGATATTTAGTCGTTTTCAGCCAATATTTTGGATTTTTGAAAATTTCACTTTTTTGTGAAAATATCCACTAAATGAGGGAATAATATGTGTGAGGGTACCCCAGAAGAGTTCCAAATGTGTGTAGGTAGAATATATATCCCACGGGGGTAAAATTGAAAAAAGTTGAAAAAAATTTTTTTTTGGACTTAGTCATTTTTCCGGCGTTTATCAGACTTTCAGATAGGGGAAATGTCAGTGAGCATTCCGATTTGAGTTCCAGAGCGATTCGCCCAATGAGTACTTGATACTTAGTCGTTTTCAGCCAATATTATGGATATTTGAAAATTTCACTTTTTGTGAAAATATCCACTAAATGAGGGGAAAATATGTGTGAGGTTACCCCAGGAGAGTTCCAAATGTGTGTAGGTAGAATATATATCCCACGGGGGTAAAATTGAAAAAAGTTGAAAAACATTTTTTTTTGGACTTAGTCATTTTTCCGGCGTTTATCAGACTTTCAGATAGGGGAAATGTCAGTGAGCGTTCTGATTGCAGTTCCAGAGCGATTCGCCCAATGTGTCCTTGATATTTAGTCGTTTTCAGCCAATTTTCTGGACTTTTGAAAATTTCACTTTTTTGTGAAAATATCCACTAAATGAGGGAATAATATGTGTGAGGGTACCACAGGAGAGTTCCAAATGTGTGTGGGTAGAATATATATCCCACGGGGGTAAAATTGAAAAAAGTTAAAAAAAAATTTTTTTTTTGGACTTAGTCATTTTTCCGGCTTTTATCAGACTTTCAGATAGGGGAAATGTCAGTGAGCATTCCGATTTCAGTTCCAGAGCGATTCGCCCAATGAGTCCTTGATACTTAGTCGTTTTCAGCCAATATTTTAGATATGTGAAAATTTCACTTTTTTGTGAAAATATCCACTAAATGAGGGGAAAATATGTGTGAGGTTACCCCAGGAGAGTTCCAAATGTGTGTAGGTAGAATATATATCCCACGGGGTAAAATTGAAAAAAGTTGAAAAACATTTTTTTTTGGACTTAGTTATTTTTCCGGCATTTATCAGACTTTCAGATAGGGGAAATGTCAGTGAGCGTTCTGATTTCAGTTCCAGAGCGATTCGCCCAATGTGTCCTTGATATTTAGTCGTTTTCAGCCAATTTTCTGGATTTTTGAAAATTTCACTTTTTGTGAAAATATCCACTAAATGAGGGAATAATATGTGTGAGGGTACCACAGGAGAGTTCCAAATGTGTGTGGGTAGAATATATATCCCACTGGGGTAAAATTGAAAAAAGTTTAAAAAATTTTTTTTTTGGACTTAGTCATTTTTCCAGCGCTTATCAGACTTTCAGATAGGGGAAATGTCAGTGAGCGTTCTGATTTCAGTTCCAGAGCGATTCGCCCAATGTGTCCTTGATATTTAGTCGTTTTCAGCCAATTTTCTGGACTTTTGAAAATTTCACTTTTTTGTGAAAATATCCACTAAATGAGGGAATAATATGTGTGAGGGTACCACAGTAGAGTTCCAAATGTGTGTGGGTAGAATATATATCCCACGGGGGTAAAATTGAAAAAAGTTAAAAAAAAATTTTTTTTGGACTTAGTCATTTTTCCGGCGTTTATCAGACTTTCAGATAGGGGAAATGTCAGTGAGCATTCCGATTTCAGTTCCAGAGCCATTGGCCCAATGAGTCCTTGATATTTAGTCGTTTTCAGCCAATATTTTGGATTTTTGAAAATTTCACTTTTTTGTGAAAATATCCACTAAATGAGGGAATAATATGTGTGAGGGTACCCCAGAAGAGTTCCAAATGTGTGTAGGTAGAATATATATCCCACGGGGGATAAATTGAAAAAAGTTGAAAAACATTTTTTTTTGGACTTAGTCATTTTTCCGTCGCTTATCAGACTTTCAGAAAGGGGAAATGTCAGTGAGCGTTCTGATTGCAGTTCCAGAGCGATTTGCCCAATGTGTCCTTGATATTTAGTCGTTTTCAGCCAATTTTCTGGACTTTTGAAAATTTCACTTTTTTGTGAAAATATCCACTAAATGAGGGAATAATATGTGTGAGGGTACCACAGGAGAGTTCCAAATGTGTGTGGGTAGAATATATATCCCACGGGGGTAAAATTGAAAAAAGTTAAAAAAAAATTTTTTTTTTGGACTTAGTCATTTTTCCGGCGTTTATCAGACTTTCAGATAGGGGAAATGTCAGTGAGCATTCCGATTTCAGTTCCAGAGCGATTCGCCCAATGAGTCCTTGATACTTAGTCGTTTTCAGCCAATATTTTGGATATGTGAAAATTTCACTTTTTTGTGAAAATATCCACTAAATGAGGGGAAAATATGTGTGAGGTTACCCCAGGAGAGTTCCAAATGTGTGTAGGTAGAATATATATCCCACGGGGTAAAATTGAAAAAAGTTTAAAAAAATTTTTTTTTGGACTTAGTCATTTTTCCGGCGTTTATCAGACTTTCAGATAGGGGAAATGTCAGTGAGCATTCTGATTTCAGTTCCAGAGCGATTCGCCCAATGTGTCCTTGATATTTAGTCGTTTTCAGCCAATTTTCTGGATTTTTGAAAATTTCACTTTTTGTGAAAATATCCACTAAATGAGGGAATAATATGTGTGAGGGTACCACAGGAGAGTTCCAAATGTGTGTGGGTAGAATATATATCCCACTGGGGTAAAATTGAAAAAAGTTTAAAAAATTTTTTTTTTGGACTTAGTCATTTTTCCAGCGCTTATCAGACTTTCAGATAGGGGAAATGTCAGTGAGCGTTCTGATTTCAGTTCCAGAGCGATTCGCCCAATGTGTCCTTGATATTTAGTCGTTTTCAGCCAATTTTCTGGACTTTTGAAAATTTCACTTTTTTGTGAAAATATCCACTAAATGAGGGAATAATATGTGTGAGGGTACCACAGTAGAGTTCCAAATGTGTGTGGGTAGAATATATATCCCACGGGGGTAAAATTGAAAAAAGTTAAAAAAAAATTTTTTTTGGACTTAGTCATTTTTCCGGCGTTTATCAGACTTTCAGATAGGGGAAATGTCAGTGAGCATTCCGATTTCAGTTCCAGAGCCATTGGCCCAATGAGTCCTTGATATTTAGTCGTTTTCAGCCAATATTTTGGATTTTTGAAAATTTCACTTTTTTGTGAAAATATCCACTAAATGAGGGAATAATATGTGTGAGGGTACCCCAGAAGAGTTCCAAATGTGTGTAGGTAGAATATATATCCCACGGGGGATAAATTGAAAAAAGTTGAAAAACATTTTTTTTTGGACTTAGTCATTTTTCCGTCGCTTATCAGACTTTCAGAAAGGGGAAATGTCAGTGAGCGTTCTGATTGCAGTTCCAGAGCGATTTGCCCAATGTGTCCTTGATATTTAGTCGTTTTCAGCCAATTTTCTGGACTTTTGAAAATTTCACTTTTTTGTGAAAATATCCACTAAATGAGGGAATAATATGTGTGAGGGTACCACAGGAGAGTTCCAAATGTGTGTGGGTAGAATATATATCCCACGGGGGTAAAATTGAAAAAAGTTAAAAAAAAATTTTTTTTTTGGACTTAGTCATTTTTCCGGCGTTTATCAGACTTTCAGATAGGGGAAATGTCAGTGAGCATTCCGATTTCAGTTCCAGAGCGATTCGCCCAATGAGTCCTTGATACTTAGTCGTTTTCAGCCAATATTTTGGATATGTGAAAATTTCACTTTTTTGTGAAAATATCCACTAAATGAGGGGAAAATATGTGTGAGGTTACCCCAGGAGAGTTCCAAATGTGTGTAGGTAGAATATATATCCCACGGGGTAAAATTGAAAAAAGTTTAAAAAAATTTTTTTTTGGACTTAGTCATTTTTCCGGCGTTTATCAGACTTTCAGATAGGGGAAATGTCAGTGAGCATTCTGATTTCAGTTCCAGAGCGATTCGCCCAATGAGTCCTTGATATTTAGTCGTTTTCAGCCAATTTTCTGGATTTTTGAAAATTTCACTTTTTTATGAAAATATCCACTAAATGAGGGAATAATATGTGTGAGGGTACCCCAGGAGAGTTCCAAATGTGTGTGGGAAGAATATATATCCCACGGGGGTAAAATTGAAAAAAGTTGAAAAATATTTTTTTTTGGACTTAGTCATTTTTCCTTCGCTCATCAGACTTTCAGAAAGGGGAAATATCAGTGAGCGTTCTGATTGCAGTTCCAGAGCGATTCGCCCAATGTGTCCTTGATATTTAGTCGTTTTCAGCCAATTTTCTGGACTTTTGAAAATTTCACTTTTTTGTGAAAATATTCACTAAATGAGGGAATAATATGTGTGAGGGTACCACACGAGAGTTACAAATGTGTGTGGGTAGAATATATATCCCACGGGGGTAAAATTGAAAAAAGTTTAAAAAAATTTTTTTTTGGACTTAGTCATTTTTCCGGCGTTTATCAGACTTTCAGATAGGGGAAATGTCAGTGAGCATTCTGATTTCAGTTCCAGAGCCATTGGCCCAATGAGTCCTTGATATTTAGTCGTTTTCAGCCAATATTTTGGATTTTTGAAAATTTCACTTTTTTGTGAAAATATCCACTAAATGAGGGAATAATATGTGTGAGGGTACCCCAGAAGAGTTCCAAATGTGTGTAGGTAGAATATATATCCCACGGGGGATAAATTGAAAAAAGTTGAAAAACATTTTTTTTTGGACTTAGTCATTTTTCCGTCGCTTATCAGACTTTCAGAAAGGGGAAATGTCAGTGAGCGTTCTGATTTCAGTTCCAGAGCGATTCGCCCAATGTGTCCTTGATATTTAGTCGTTTTCAGCCAATTTTCTGGATTTTTGAAAATTTCACTTTTTGTGAAAATATCCACTAAATGAGGGAATAATATGTGTGAGGGTACCACAGGAGAGTTCCAAATGTGTGTGGGTAGAATATATATCCCACTGGGGTAAAATTGAAAAAAGTTTAAAAAATTTTTTTTTTGGACTTAGTCATTTTTCCAGCGCTTATCAGACTTTCAGATAGGGGAAATGTCAGTGAGCGTTCTGATTGCAGTTCCAGAGCGATTCGCCCAATGTGTCCTTGATATTTAGTCGTTTTCAGCCAATTTTCTGGACTTTTGAAAATTTCACTTTTTTGTGAAAATATCCACTAAATGAGGGAATAATATGTGTGAGGGTACCACAGGAGAGTTCCAAATGTGTGTGGGTAGAATATATATCCCACGGGGGTAAAATTGAAAAAAGTTAAAAAAAAATTTTTTTTTTGGACTTAGTCATTTTTCCGGCTTTTATCAGACTTTCAGATAGGGGAAATGTCAGTGAGCATTCCGATTTCAGTTCCAGAGCGATTCGCCCAATGAGTCCTTGATACTTAGTCGTTTTCAGCCAATATTTTAGATATGTGAAAATTTCACTTTTTTGTGAAAATATCCACTAAATGAGGGGAAAATATGTGTGAGGTTACCCCAGGAGAGTTCCAAATGTGTGTAGGTAGAATATATATCCCACGGGGTAAAATTGAAAAAAGTTGAAAAACATTTTTTTTTGGACTTAGTTATTTTTCCGGCATTTATCAGACTTTCAGATAGGGGAAATGTCAGTGAGCGTTCTGATTTCAGTTCCAGAGCGATTCGCCCAATGTGTCCTTGATATTTAGTCGTTTTCAGCCAATTTTCTGGATTTTTGAAAATTTCACTTTTTGTGAAAATATCCACTAAATGAGGGAATAATATGTGTGAGGGTACCACAGGAGAGTTCCAAATGTGTGTGGGTAGAATATATATCCCACTGGGGTAAAATTGAAAAAAGTTTAAAAAATTTTTTTTTTGGACTTAGTCATTTTTCCAGCGCTTATCAGACTTTCAGATAGGGGAAATGTCAGTGAGCGTTCTGATTTCAGTTCCAGAGCGATTCGCCCAATGTGTCCTTGATATTTAGTCGTTTTCAGCCAATTTTCTGGACTTTTGAAAATTTCACTTTTTTGTGAAAATATCCACTAAATGAGGGAATAATATGTGTGAGGGTACCACAGTAGAGTTCCAAATGTGTGTGGGTAGAATATATATCCCACGGGGGTAAAATTGAAAAAAGTTAAAAAAAAATTTTTTTTGGACTTAGTAATTTTTCCGGCGTTTATCAGACTTTCAGATAGGGGAAATGTCAGTGAGCATTCCGATTTCAGTTCCAGAGCCATTGGCCCAATGAGTCCTTGATATTTAGTCGTTTTCAGCCAATATTTTGGATTTTTGAAAATTTCACTTTTTTGTGAAAATATCCACTAAATGAGGGAATAATATGTGTGAGGGTACCCCAGAAGAGTTCCAAATGTGTGTAGGTAGAATATATATCCCACGGGGGATAAATTGAAAAAAGTTGAAAAACATTTTTTTTTGGACTTAGTCATTTTTCCGTCGCTTATCAGACTTTCAGAAAGGGGAAATGTCAGTGAGCGTTCTGATTGCAGTTCCAGAGCGATTCGCCCAATGTGTCCTTGATATTTAGTCGTTTTCAGCCAATTTTCTGGACTTTTGAAAATTTCACTTTTTTGCGAAAATATCCACTAAATGAGGGAATAATATGTGTGAGGGTACCCCAGAAGAGTTCCAAATGTGTGTAGGTAGAATATATCCCACGGGGGTAAAATTGAAAAAAGTTGAAAAACATTTTTTTTTGGACTTAGTCATTTTTCCGGCGTTTATCAGACTTTCAGATAGGGGAAATGTCAGTGAGCGTTCTGATTTCAGTCCCAGAGCGATTCGCCCAATGAGTCCTTGATATTTAGTCGTTTTCAGCCAATATTTTGGATATTTGAAAATTTCACTTTTTTGTGAAAATATCCACTAAATGAGGGAAAAATATGTGTGAGGTTACCCCAGGAGAGTTCCAAATGTGTGTAGGTAGAATATATATCCCATGGGGCTAAAATTGAAAAAAGTTGAAAAAAAATTTTTTTTTGGACTTAGTCATTTTTCCGGCATTTATCAGACTTTCAGATAGGGGAAATGTCAGTGAGCATTCCGATTTCAGTTCCAGAGCGATTCGCCCAATGAGTCCTTGATACTTAGTCGTTTTCAGCCAATATTTTGGATATTTGAAAATTTCACTTTTTTTTGAAAATATCCACTAAATGAGGGAAAAATATGTGTGAGGTTACCCCAGGAGAGTTCCAAATGTGTGTAGGTAGAATATATATCCCACGGGGTAAAATTGAAAAAAGTTGAAAAAAAATTTTTTTTGGACTTAGTCATTTTTCTGGCGTTTATCAGACTTTCAGATAGGGGAAATGTCAGTGAGCATTCTGATTTCAGTTCCAGAGCGATTCGCCCAATGAGTCCTTGATATTTAGTCGTTTTCAGCCAATTTTCTGGATTTTTGAAAATTTCACTTTTTTTATGAAAATATCCACTAAATGAGGGAATAATATGTGTGAGGGTTCCCCAGGAGAGTTCCAAATGTGTGTGGGTAGAATATATATCCCACGGGGGTAAAATTGAAAAAAGTTGAAAAACATTTTTTTTTGGACTTAGTCATTTTTCCGGCGCTTATCAGACTTTTAGATAGGGGAAATGTCAGTGAGCGTTCTGATTTCAGTTACAGAGCGATTCGCCCAATGTGTCCTTGATATTTAGTCGTTTTCAGCCAATTTTCTGGATTTTTGAAAATTTCACTTTTTTGTGAAAATATCCACTAAATGAGGGAAAAATATGTGTGAGGTTACCCCAGGAGAGTTCCAAATGTGTGTAGGTAGAATATATATCCCACGGGGTAAAATTGAAAAAAGTTTAAAAAATTTTTTTTTTGGACTTAGTCATTTTTCCGGCGTTTATCAGACTTTCAGATAGGGGAAATGTCAGTGAGCGTTCTGATTTCAGTTACAGAGCGATTCGCCCAATGTGTCCTTGATATTTAGTCGTTTTCAGCCAATTTTCTGGATTTTTGAAAATTTCACTTTTTTGTGAAAATATCCACTAAATGAGGGAATAATATGTGTGAGGGTACCCCAGGAGAGTTCTAAATGTGTGTGGGTAGAATATATATCCCACGGGGTAAAATTGAAAAAATTGAAAAAAATTTTTTTTTAGACGTAGCCATTTTTCCGGCATTCATCAGATTTTCAGATAGGGCAAATGTCAGTGAGCATTCTGATTTCAGTTCCAGAGCGATTCGCCCAATGAATCCTTGATATTTAGTCGTTTTCAGCCAATTTTCTCGATTTTTGAAAATTTCACTTTTTTGTGAAAATATCCACTAAATGAGGGAATAATATGTGTGAGGGTACCCCAGGAGAGTTCCAAATGTGTGTGGGTAGAATATATATCCCACGGGGGTAAAATTTAAAAAATTGAAAAAAAAATTTTTTTGGACGTAGTCATTTTTCCGGCGTTCTTCAGATTTTCAGATAGGGGAAATGTCAGTGAGCGTTCCGATTTCAGTTCCAGAGCGATTCGCCCAATGAGTCCTTGATATTTAGTCGTTTTCAGCCAATTTTCTGGATTTTTGAAAATTTCACTTTTTTTGTGAAAATATCCACTAAATGAGGGAATAATATGTGTGAGGGTACCACAGCAGAGTTACAAATGTGTGTGGGTAGAATATATATCCCACGGGGTAAAATTGAAAAAAGTTGAAAAAAAATTTTTTTTGGACTTAGTCATTTTTCCGGCGTTTATCAGACTTTCAGATAGGGGAAATGTCAGTGAGCATTCCGATTTCAGTTCCAGAGCGATTCGCCCAATGAGTCCTTGATACTTAGTCGTTTTCAGCCAATATTTTGGATATTTGAAAATTTCACTTTTTTTTGAAAATATCCACTAAATGAGGGAAAAATATGTGTGAGGTTACCCCAGGAGAGTTCCAAATGTGTGTAGGTCGAATATATATCCCACTTGGTAAAATTGAAAAAAGTTTAAAAAAAATTTTTTTTGGACTTAGTCATTTTTCTGGCGTTTATCAGACTTTCAGATAGGGGAAATGTCAGTGAGCATTCTGATTTCAGTTCCAGAGCAATTCGCCCAATGAGTCCTTGATATTTAGTCGTTTTCAGCCAATTTTCTGGATTTTTGAAAATTTCACTTTTTTTATGAAAATATCCACTAAATGAGGGAATAATATGTGTGAGGGTTCCCCAGGAGAGTTCCAAATGTGTGTGGGTAGAATATATATCCCACGGGGGTAAAATTGAAAAAAGTTGAAAAACATTTTTTTTTGGACTTAGTCATTTTTCCGGCGCTTATCAGACTTTCAGATAGGGGAAATGTCAGTGAGCGTTCTGATTTCAGTTACAGAGCGATTCGCCCAATGTGTCCTTGATATTTAGTCGTTTTCAGCCAATTTTCTGGATTTTTGAAAATTTCACTTTTTTGTGAAAATATCCACTAAATGAGGGAAATATATGTGTGAGGTTACCCCAGGAGAGTTCCAAATGTGTGTAGGTAGAATATATATCCCACGGGGTAAAATTGAAAAAAGTTTAAAAAATTTTTTTTTTGGACTTAGTCATTTTTCCGGCGTTTATCAGACTTTCAGATAGGGGAAATGTCAGTGAGCATTCTGATTTCAGTTCCAGAGCGATTCGCCCAATGAGTTCTTGATATTTAGTCGTTTTCAGCCAATTTTCTGGATTTTTGAAAATTTCACTTTTTTATGAAAATATCCACTAAATGAGGGAATAATATGTGTGAGGGTACCCCAGGAGAGTTCCAAATGTGTGTGGGTAGAATATATATCCCACGGGGGTAAAATTGAAAAAAGTTTAAAAAATTTTTTTTTTGGACTTAGTCATTTTTCCGGCGTTTATCAGACTTTCATATAGGGCAAATGTCAGTGAGCATTCTGATTTCAGTTCCAGAGCGATTCGCCGAATGAGTCCTTGATATTTAGTCGTTTTCAGCCAATTTTCTGGATTTTTTGAAAATTTCACTTTTTTGTGAAAATATCCACTTAATGAGGGAATAATATGTGTGAGGGTACCCCAAGAGAGTTCAAAATGTGTGTGGGTAGAATATATATCCCATGGGGCTAAAATTGAAAAAAGTTGAAAAAAAATTTTTTTTTGGACTTAGTCATTTTTCCGGCGTTTATCAGACTTTCAGATAGGGGAAATGTCAGTGAGCATTCCGATTTCAGTTCCAGAGCGATTCGCCCAATGAGTCCTTGATACTTAGTCGTTTTCAGCCAATATTTTGGATATTTGAAAATTTCACTTTTTTTTGAAAATATCCACTAAATGAGGGAAAAATATGTGTGAGGTTACCCCAGGAGATTTCCAAATGTGTGTAGGTAGAATATATATCCCACGGGGTAAAATTGAAAAAAGTTGAAAAAAAATTTTTTTTGGACTTAGTCATTTTTCTGGCGTTTATCAGACTTTCAGATAGGGGAAATGTCAGTGAGCATTCTGATTTCAGTTCCAGAGCGATTCGCCCAATGAGTCCTTGATATTTAGTCGTTTTCAGCCAATTTTCTGGATTTTTGAAAATTTCACTTTTTTTATGAAAATATCCACTAAATGAGGGAATAATATGTGTGAGGGTTCCCCAGGAGAGTTCCAAATGTGTGTGGGTAGAATATATATCCCACGGGGGTAAAATTGAAAAAAGTTGAAAAACATTTTTTTTTGGACTTAGTCATTTTTCCGGCGCTTATCAGACTTTCAGATAGGGGAAATGTCAGTGAGCGTTCTGATTTCAGTTACAGAGCGATTCGCCCAATGTGTCCTTGATATTTAGTCGTTTTCAGCCAATTTTCTGGATTTTTGAAAATTTCACTTTTTTGTGAAAATATCCACTAAATGAGGGAAAAATATGTGTGAGGTTACCCCAGGAGAGTTCCAAATGTGTGTAGGTAGAATATATATCCCACGGGGTAAAATTGAAAAAAGTTTAAAAAATTTTTTTTTTGGACTTAGTCATTTTTCCGGCGTTTATCAGACTTTCAGATAGGGGAAATGTCAGTGAGCGTTCTGATTTCAGTTACAGAGCGATTCGCCCAATGTGTCCTTGATATTTAGTCGTTTTCAGCCAATTTTCTGGATTTTTGAAAATTTCACTTTTTTGTGAAAATATCCACTAAATGAGGGAATAATATGTGTGAGGGTACCCCAGGAGAGTTCTAAATGTGTGTGGGTAGAATATATATCCCACGGGGTAAAATTGAAAAAATTGAAAAAAATTTTTTTTTGGACGTAGCCATTTTTCCGGCATTCATCAGATTTTCAGATAGGGCAAATGTCAGTGAGCATTCTGATTTCAGTTCCAGAGCGATTCGCCCAATGAATCCTTGATATTTAGTCGTTTTCAGCCAATTTTCTCGATTTTTGAAAATTTCACTTTTTTGTGAAAATATCCACTAAATGAGGGAATAATATGTGTGAGGGTACCCCAGGAGAGTTCCAAATGTGTGTGGGTAGAATATATATCCCACGGGGGTAAAATTTAAAAAATTGAAAAAAAAATTTTTTTGGACGTAGTCATTTTTCCGGCGTTCTTCAGATTTTCAGATAGGGGAAATGTCAGTGAGCGTTCCGATTTCAGTTCCAGAGCGATTCGCCCAATGAGTCCTTGATATTTAGTCGTTTTCAGCCAATTTTCTGGATTTTTGAAAATTTCACTTTTTTTGTGAAAATATCCACTAAATGAGGGAATAATATGTGTGAGGGTACCACAGCAGAGTTACAAATGTGTGTGCGTAGAATATATATCCCACGGGGTAAAATTGAAAAAAGTTGAAAAAAAATTTTTTTTGGACTTAGTCATTTTTCCGGCGTTTATCAGACTTTCAGATAGGGGAAATGTCAGTGAGCATTCCGATTTCAGTTCCAGAGCGATTCGCCCAATGAGTCCTTGATACTTAGTCGTTTTCAGCCAATATTTTGGATATTTGAAAATTTCACTTTTTTTTGAAAATATCCACTAAATGAGGGAAAAATATGTGTGAGGTTACCCCAGGAGAGTTCCAAATGTGTGTAGGTAGAATATATATCCCACGGGGTAAAATTGAAAAAAGTTTAAAAAATTTTTTTTTTGGACTTAGTCATTTTTCCGGCGTTTATCAGACTTTCAGATAGGGGAAATGTCAGTGAGCATTCTGATTTCAGTTCCAGAGCGATTCGCCCAATGAGTTCTTGATATTTAGTCGTTTTCAGCCAATTTTCTGGATTTTTGAAAATTTCACTTTTTTATGAAAATATCCACTAAATGAGGGAATAATATGTGTGAGGGTACCCCAGGAGAGTTCCAAATGTGTGTGGGTAGAATATATATCCCACGGGGGTAAAATTGAAAAAAGTTTAAAAAAATTTTTTTTTGGACTTAGTCATTTTTCCGGCGTTTATCAGACTTTCATATAGGGCAAATGTCAGTGAGCATTCTGATTTCAGTTCCAGAGCGATTCGCCGAATGAGTCCTTGATATTTAGTCTTTTTCAGCCAATTTTCTGGATTTTTTGAAAATTTCACTTTTTTGTGAAAATATCCACTTAATGAGGGAATAATATGTGTGAGGGTACCCCAAGAGAGTTCAAAATGTGTGTGGGTAGAATATATATCCCATGGGGCTAAAATTGAAAAAAGTTGAAAAAAAATTTTTTTTTGGACTTAGTCATTTTTCCGGCGTTTATCAGACTTTCAGATAGGGGAAATGTCAGTGAGCATTCCGATTTCAGTTCCAGAGCGATTCGCCCAATGAGTCCTTGATACGTAGTCGTTTTCAGCCAATATTTTGGATATTTGAAAATTTCACTTTTTTTTGAAAATATCCACTAAATGAGGGAAAAATATGTGTGAGGTTACCCCAGGAGAGTTCCAAATGTGTGTAGGTAGAATATATATCCCACGGGGTAAAATTGAAAAAAGTTGAAAAAAAATTTTTTTTGGACTTAGTCATTTTTCTCCGGGGTTTATCAGACTTTCAGATAGGGGAAATGTCAGTGAGCATTCTGATTTCAGTTCCAGAGCGATTCGCCCAATGAGTCCTTGATATTTAGTCGTTTTCAGCCAATTTTCTGGATTTTTGAAAATTTCACTTTTTTTATGAAAATATCCACTAAATGAGGGAATAATATGTGTGAGTGTTCCCCAGGAGAGTTCCAAATGTGTGTGGGTAGAATATATATCCCACGGGGGTAAAATTGAAAAAAGTTGAAAAACATTTTTTTTTGGACTTAGTCATTTTTCCGGCGCTTATCAGACTTTCAGATAGGGGAAATGTCAGTGAGCGTTCTGATTTCAGTTACAGAGCGATTCGCCCAATGTGTCCTTGATATTTAGTCGTTTTCAGCCAATTTTCTGGATTTTTGAAAATTTCACTTTTTTGTGAAAATATCCACTAAATGAGGGAATAATATGTGTGAGGGTACCCCAGGAGAGTTCCAAATGTGTGTGGGTAGAATATATATCCCATGGGGGTAAAATTTAAAAAATTGAAAAAAAAATTTTTTTGGACGTAGTCATTTTTCCGGCGTTCTTCAGATTTTCAGATAGGGGAAATGTCAGTGAGCGTTCCGATTTCAGTTCCAGAGCGATTCGCCCAATGAGTCCTTGATATTTAGTCGTTTTCAGCCAATTTTCTGGATTTTTGAAAATTTCACTTTTTTTGTGAAAATATCCACTAAATGAGGGAATAATATGTGTGAGGGTACCACAGCACAGTTCCAAATGTGTGTGGGTAGAATATATATCCCACGGGGGTAAAATTGAAAAAAGCTTAAAAAAATTTTTTTTGGGACTTAGTCATTTTTCTGGCGTTTATCAGACTTTCAGATAGGGCAAATGTCAGTGAGTATTCTGATTTCAGTTCCAGAGCGATTCGCCCAATGAATCCTTGATATTTAGTCGTATTCAGCCAATTTTCTGGATTTTTGAAAATTTCACTTTTTTATGAAAATATCCACTAAATGAGGGAATAATATGTGTGAGGGTACCCCAGGAGAGTTACAAATGTGTGTGGGTAGAATATATATCCCACGGGGTAAAATTGAAAAAAGTTGAAAAAAAATTTTTTTTGGACTTAGTCATTTTTCCGGCGTTTATCAGACTTTCAGATAGGGGAAATGTCAGTGAGAATTCCGATTTCAGTTCCAGAGCGATTCGCCCAATGAGTCCTTGATACTTAGTCGTTTTCAGCCAATATTTTGGATATTTGAAAATTTCACTTTTTTTTGAAAATATCCACTAAATGAGGGAAAAATATGTGTGAGGTTACCCCAGGAGAGTTCCAAATGTGTGTAGGTCGAATATATATCCCACTTGGTAAAATTGAAAAAAGTTTAAAAAAAATTTTTTTTGGACTTAGTCATTTTTCTGGCGTTTATCAGACTTTCAGATAGGGGAAATGTCAGTGAGCATTCTGATTTCAGTTCCAGAGCAATTCGCCCAATGAGTCCTTGATATTTAGTCGTTTTCAGCCAATTTTCTGGATTTTTGAAAATTTCACTTTTTTTATGAAAATATCCACTAAATGAGGGAATAATATGTGTGAGGGTTCCCCAGGAGAGTTCCAAATGTGTGTGGGTAGAATATATATCCCACGGGGGTAAAATTGAAAAAAGTTGAAAAACATTTTTTTTTGGACTTAGTCATTTTTCCGGCGCTTATCAGACTTTCAGATAGGGGAAATGTCAGTGAGCGTTCTGATTTCAGTTACAGAGCGATTCGCCCAATGTGTCCTTGATATTTAGTCGTTTTCAGCCAATTTTCTGGATTTTTGAAAATTTCACTTTTTTGTGAAAATATCCACTAAATGAGGGAAATATATGTGTGAGGTTACCCCAGGAGAGTTCCAAATGTGTGTAGGTAGAATATATATCCCACGGGGTAAAATTGAAAAAAGTTTAAAAAATTTTTTTTTTGGACTTAGTCATTTTTCCGGCGTTTATCAGACTTTCAGATAGGGGAAATGTCAGTGAGCATTCTGATTTCAGTTCCAGAGCGATTCGCCCAATGAGTTCTTGATATTTAGTCGTTTTCAGCCAATTTTCTGGATTTTTGAAAATTTCACTTTTTTATGAAAATATCCACTAAATGAGGGAATAATATGTGTGAGGGTACCCCAGGAGAGTTCCAAATGTGTGTGGGTAGAATATATATCCCACGGGGGTAAAATTTAAAAAATTGAAAAAAAATTTTTTTTGGACGTAGTCATTTTTCCGGCGTTCTTCAGATTTTCAGATAGGGGAAATGTCAGTGAGCGTTCCGATTTCAGTTCCAGAGCGATTCGCCCAGTGAGTCCTTGATATTTAGTCGTTTTCAGCCAATTTTCTGGATTTTTGAAAATTTCACTTTTTTTGTGAAAATATCCACTAAATGAGGGAATAATATGTGTGAGGGTACCACAGCAGAGTTCCAAATGTGTGTGGGTAGAATATATATCCCACGGGGGTAAAATTGAAAAAAGCTTAAAAAAAATTTTTTTGGGACTTAGTCATTTTTCTGGCGTTTATCAGACTTTCAGATAGGTCAAATGTCAGTGAGTATTCTGATTTCAGTTCCAGAGCGATTCGCCCAATGAATCCTTGATATTTAGTCGTATTCAGCCAATTTTCTGGATTTTTGAAAATTTCACTTTTTTATGAAAATATCCACTAAATGAGGGAATAATATGTGTGAGGGTACCCCAGGAGAGTTACAAATGTGTGTGGGTAGAATATATATCCCACGGGGTAAAATTGAAAAAAGTTGAAAAAAAATTTTTTTTGGACTTAGTCATTTTTCCGGCGTTTATCAGACTTTCAGATAGGGGAAATGTCAGTGAGCATTCCGATTTCAGTTCCAGAGCGATTCGCCCAATGAGTCCTTGATACTTAGTCGTTTTCAGCCAATATTTTGGATATTTGAAAATTTCACTTTTTTTTGAAAATATCCACTAAATGAGGGAAAAATATGTGTGAGGTTACCCCAGGAGAGTTCCAAATGTGTGTAGGTAGAATATATATCCCACGGGGTAAAATTGAAAAAAGTTGAAAAAAAATTTTTTTTGGACTTAGTCATTTTTCTGGCGTTTATCAGACTTTCAGATAGGGGAAATGTCAGTGAGCATTCTGATTTCAGTTCCAGAGCGATTCGCCCAATGAGTCCTTGATATTTAGTCGTTTTCAGCCAATTTTCTGGATTTTTGAAAATTTCACTTTTTTATGAAAATATCCACTAAATGAGGGAATAATATGTGTGAGGGTTCCCCAGGAGAGTTCCAAATGTGTGTGGGTAGAATATATATACCACGGGGGTAAAATTGAAAAAAGTTGAAAAACATTTTTTTTTGGACTTAGTCATTTTTCCGGCGCTTATCAGACTTTCAGATAGGGGAAATGTCAGTGAGCGTTCTGATTTCAGTTACAGAGCGATTCGCCCAATGTGTCCTTGATATTTAGTCGTTTTCAGCCAATTTTCTGGATTTTTGAAAATTTCACTTTTTTTATGAAAATATCCACTAAATGAGGGAATAATATGTGTGAGTGTTCCCCAGGAGAGTTCCAAATGCAAATGTGTGTGGGTAGAATATATATCCCACGGGGGTAAAATTGAAAAAAGTTGAAAAACATTTTTTTTTTCACTTAGTCATTTTTCCGGCGCTTATCAGACTTTCAGATAGGGGAAATGTCAGTGAGCGTTCTGATTTCAGTTACAGAGCGATTCGCCCAATGTGTCCTTGATATTTAGTCGTTTTCAGCCAATTTTCTGGATTTTTGAAAATTTCACTTTTTTGTGAAAATATCCACTAAATGAGGGAAAAATATGTGTGAGGTTACCCCAGGAGAGTTCCAAATGTGTGTAGGTAGAATATATATCCCATGGGGTAAAATTTAAAAAATTGAAAAAAAATTTTTTTTGGACGTAGCCATTTTTCCGGCATTCATCAGATTTTCAGATAGGGCAAATGTCAGTGAGCATTCTGATTTCAGTTCCAGAGCGATTCGCCCAATGAGTCCTTGATATTTAGTCGTTTTCAGCCAATTTTCTCGATTTTTGAAAATTTCACTTTTTTGTGAAAATATCCACTAAGTGAGGAAATAATATGTGTGAGGGTACCCCAAGAGAGTTCAAAATGTGTGTGGGTAGAATATATATCCCACGGGGCTAAAATTGAAAAAAGTTTAAAAAATTTTTTTTTGGACTTAGTCATTTTTCCGGCGTTCATCAGACTTTCAGATAGGGGAAATGTCAGTGAGCATTCTGATTTCAGTTCCAGAGCGATTCGCCCAATGTGTCCTTGATATTTAGTCGTTTTCAGCCAATTTTCTGGATTTTTGAAAATTTCACTTTATTGTGAAAATATCCACTAAATGAGGGAATAATATGTGTGAGGGTACCCCAGGAGAGTTCCAAATGTGTGTGGGTAGAATATATATCCCATGGGGGTAAAATTTAAAAAATTGAAAAAAAAATTTTTTTGGACGTAGCCATTTTTCCGGCATTCATCAGATTTTCAGATAGGGCAAATGTCAGTGAGCATTCTGATTTCAGTTCCAGAGCGATTCGCCCAATGAGTCCTTGATACTTAGTCGTTTTCAGCCAATATTTTGGATATTTGAAAATTTCACTTTTTTTTGAAAATATCCACTAAATGAGGGAAAAATATGTGTGAGGTTACCCCAGGAGAGTTCCAAATGTGTGTAGGTAGAATATATATCCCACGGGGTAAAATTGAAAAAAGTTGAAAAAAAATTTTTTTTGGACTTAGTCATTTTTCTGGCGTTTATCAGACTTTCAGATAGGGGAAATGTCAGTGAGCATTCTGATTTCAGTTCCAGAGCGATTCGCCCAATGAGTCCTTGATATTTAGTCGTTTTCAGCCAATTTTCTGGATTTTTGAAAATTTCACTTTTTTTATGAAAATATCCACTAAATGAGGGAATAATATGTGTGAGGGTTCCCCAGGAGAGTTCCAAATGTGTGTGGGTAGAATATATATCCCACGGGGGTAAAATTGAAAAAAGTTGAAAAACATTTTTTTTTGGACTTAGTCATTTTTCCGGCGCTTATCAGACTTTCAGATAGGGGAAATGTCAGTGAGCGTTCTGATTTCAGTTACAGAGCGATTCGCCCAATGTGTCCTTGATATTTAGTCGTTTTCAGCCAATTTTCTGGATTTTTGAAAATTTCACTTTTTTGTGAAAATATCCACTAAATGAGGGAAAAATATGTGTGAGGTTACCCCAGGAGAGTTCCAAATGTGTGTAGGTAGAATATATATCCCACGGGGTAAAATTGAAAAAAGTTTAAAAAATTTTTTTTTTGGACTTAGTCATTTTTCCGGCGTTTATCAGACTTTCAGATAGGGGAAATGTCAGTGAGCATTCCGATTTCAGTTCCAGAGCGATTCGCCCAATGAGTCCTTGATACTTAGTCGTTTTCAGCCAATATTTTGGATATTTGAAAATTTCACTTTTTTTTGAAAATATCCACTAAATGAGGGAAAAATATGTGTGAGGTTACCCCAGGAGAGTTCCAAATGTGTGTAGGTAGAATATATATCCCACGGGGTAAAATTGAAAAAAGTTGAAAAAAAATTTTTTTTGGACTTAGTCATTTTTCTGGCGTTTATCAGACTTTCAGATAGGGGAAATGTCAGTGAGCATTCTGATTTCAGTTCCAGAGCGATTCGCCCAATGAGTCCTTGATATTTAGTCGTTTTCAGCCAATTTTCTGTATTTTTGAAAATTTCACTTTTTTATGAAAATATCCACTAAATGAGGGAATAATATGTGTGAGGGTTCCCCAGGAGAGTTCCAAATGTGTGTGGGTAGAATATATATACCACGGGGGTAAAATTGAAAAAAGTTGAAAAACATTTTTTTTTGGACTTAGTCATTTTTCCGGCGCTTATCAGACTTTCAGATAGGGGAAATGTCAGTGAGCGTTCTGATTTCAGTTACAGAGCGATTCGCCCAATGTGTCCTTGATATTTAGTCGTTTTCAGCCAATTTTCTGGATTTTTGAAAATTTCACTTTTTTTATGAAAATATCCACTAAATGAGGGAATAATATGTGTGAGTGTTCCCCAGGAGAGTTCCAAATGCAAATGTGTGTGGGTAGAATATATATCCCACGGGGGTAAAATTGAAAAAAGTTGAAAAACATTTTTTTTTTCACTTAGTCATTTTTCCGGCGCTTATCAGACTTTCAGATAGGGGAAATGTCAGTGAGCGTTCTGATTTCAGTTACAGAGCGATTCGCCCAATGTGTCCTTGATATTTAGTCGTTTTCAGCCAATTTTCTGGATTTTTGAAAATTTCACTTTTTTGTGAAAATATCCACTAAATGAGGGAAAAATATGTGTGAGGTTACCCCAGGAGAGTTCCAAATGTGTGTAGGTAGAATATATATCCCATGGGGTAAAATTTAAAAAATTGAAAAAAAATTTTTTTTGGACGTAGCCATTTTTCCGGCATTCATCAGATTTTCAGATAGGGCAAATGTCAGTGAGCATTCTGATTTCAGTTCCAGAGCGATTCGCCCAATGAGTCCTTGATATTTAGTCGTTTTCAGCCAATTTTCTCGATTTTTGAAAATTTCACTTTTTTGTGAAAATATCCACTAAGTGAGGAAATAATATGTGTGAGGGTACCCCAAGAGAGTTCAAAATGTGTGTGGGTAGAATATATATCCCACGGGGCTAAAATTGAAAAAAGTTTAAAAAATTTTTTTTTGGACTTAGTCATTTTTCCGGCGTTCATCAGACTTTCAGATAGGGGAAATGTCAGTGAGCATTCTGATTTCAGTTCCAGAGCGATTCGCCCAATGTGTCCTTGATATTTAGTCGTTTTCAGCCAATTTTCTGGATTTTTGAAAATTTCACTTTATTGTGAAAATATCCACTAAATGAGGGAATAATATGTGTGAGGGTACCCCAGGAGAGTTCCAAATGTGTGTGGGTAGAATATATATCCCATGGGGGTAAAATTTAAAAAATTGAAAAAAAAATTTTTTTGGACGTAGCCATTTTTCCGGCATTCATCAGATTTTCAGATAGGGCAAATGTCAGTGAGCATTCTGATTTCAGTTCCAGAGCGATTCGCCCAATGAGTCCTTGATACTTAGTCGTTTTCAGCCAATATTTTGGATATTTGAAAATTTCACTTTTTTTTGAAAATATCCACTAAATGAGGGAAAAATATGTGTGAGGTTACCCCAGGAGAGTTCCAAATGTGTGTAGGTAGAATATATATCCCACGGGGTAAAATTGAAAAAAGTTGAAAAAAAATTTTTTTTGGACTTAGTCATTTTTCTGGCGTTTATCAGACTTTCAGATAGGGGAAATGTCAGTGAGCATTCTGATTTCAGTTCCAGAGCGATTCGCCCAATGAGTCCTTGATATTTAGTCGTTTTCAGCCAATTTTCTCGATTTTTGAAAATTTCACTTTTTTGTGAAAATATCCACTAAGTGAGGAAATAATATGTGTGAGGGTACCCCAAGAGAGTTCAAAATGTGTGTGGGTAGAATATATATCCCACGGGCTAAAATTGAAAAAAGTTGAAAAAAAAATTTTTTTTGGACTTAGTCATTTTTCCGGCGTTCATCAGACTTTCAGACAGGGGAAATGTCAGTGAGCATTCTGATTTCAGTTCCAGAGCGATTCGCCCAATGACTCCTTGATATTTAGTCGTTTTCAGCCAATTTTCTGGATTTTTGAAAATTTCACTTTTTTATGAAAATATCCACTAAATGAGGGAATAATATGTGTGAGGGTACCACAGGAGAGTTCCAAATGTGTGTGGGTAGAATATATATCCCACGGGGGTAAAATTTAAAAAAGTTGAAAAAAATTTTTTTTTGGAGTTAGTCATTTTTCCGGCGTTTATCAGACTTTCAGATAGGGCAAATGTCAGTGAGCATTCTCATTTCAGTTCCAGAATGATTCGCCCAATGAGTCCTTGATACTTAGACGTTTTCAGCCAATATTTTGGATATTTGAAAATTTCACTTTTTTGTGAAAATATCCACTAAATGAGGGAATAATATGTGTGAGGGTACCACAGGAGAGTTCCAAATGTGTGTGGGTAGAATATATATCCCACGGGGGTAAAATTGAAAAAAAATTTTTTTTGGACGTAGTCATTTTTTCGGCGTTCATCAGATTTTCAAATAGGGCAAATGTCAGTGAGCATTCTGATTTCAGTTCCAGAGCGATTCGCCCAATGAGTCCTTGATATTTAGTCGTTTTCAGCCAATTTTCTGGATTTTTGAAAATTTCACTTTTTTATGAAAATATCCACTAAATGAGGGAATAATATGTGTGAGGGTACCCCAGGAGAGTTCCAAATGTGTGTGGGTAGAATATATATCCCACGGGGGTAAAATTGAAAAAAGTTGAAAAACATTTTTTTTTGGACTTAGTCATTTTTCCGGCGCTTATCAGACTTTCAGATAGGGGAAATGTCAGTGAGCATTCTGATTTCAGTTACAGAGCGATTCGCCCAATGTGTCGTTGATATTTAGTCGTTTTCAGCCAATTTTCTCGATTTTTGAAAATTTCACTTTTTTGTGAAAATATCCACTAAATGAGGGAATAATATGTGTGAGGGTACCCCAGGAGAGTTCCAAATGTGTGTGGGTAGAATATATATCCCACGGGGGTAAAATTTAAAAAATTGAAAAAAAATTTTTTTTGGACGTAGTCATTTTTCCGGCGTTCATCAGATTTTCAGATAGGGGAAATGTCAGTGAGCGTTCCGATTTCAGTTCCAGAGCGATTCGCCCAATGAGTCCTTGATATTTAGTCGTATTCAGCCAATTTTCTGGATTTTTGAAAATTTCACTTTTTTATGAAAATATCCACTAAATGAGGGAATAATATGTGTGAGGGTACCCCAGGAGAGTTACAAATGTGTGTGGGTAGAATATATATCCCACGGGGTAAAATTGAAAAAAGTTGAAAAAAATTTTTTTTTTGGACGTTGTCATTTTTCTGGCGTTTATCAGATTTTCAGATAGGGGAAATGTCAATGAGCATTCTGATTTCAGTTCCAGAGCGATTCGCCCAATGAGTCCTTGATATTTAGTCGTTTTCAGCCAATTTTCTGGATTTTTGGAAATTTCACTTTTTTATGAAAATATCCACTAAATGAGGAAATAATATGTGTGAGGGTACCCCAGGAGAGTTCCAAATGTGTGTGGGTAGAATATATATCCCACGGGGGTAAAATTGAAAAAAGTTTAAAAAAAATTTTTTTTGGACTTAGTCATTTTTCCGGCGTTTATCAGACTTTCAGATAGGGGAAATGTCAGTGAGCATTATGATTTCAGTTCCAGAGCGATTCGCCCAATGAGTCCTTGATATTTAGTCGTTTTCAGCCAATTGTCTGGATTTTTTGAAAATTTCACTTTTTTGTGAAAATATCCACTAAATGAGGGAATAATATGTGTGAGGGTACCCCAAGAGAGTTCAAAATGTGTGTGGGTAGAATATATATCCCACGGGGCTAAAATTGAAAAAAGTTGAAAAAAAAATTTTTTTTGGACTTAGTCATTTTTCCGGCGTTTATCAGACTTTCAGATAGGGGAAATGTCAGTGAGCATTCTGATTTCAGTTCCAGAGCGATTCGCCCAATGTGTCCTTGATATTTAGTCGTTTTCAGCCAATTTTCTGGATTTTTGAAAATTTCACTTTATTGTGAAAATATCCACTAAATGAGGGAATAATATGTGTGAGGGTACCCCAGGAGAGTTCCAAATGTGTGTGGGTAGAATATATATCCCATGGGGGTAAAATTTAAAAAATTGAAAAAAAAATTTTTTTGGACGTAGCCATTTTTCCGGCATTCATCAGATTTTCAGATAGGGCAAATGTCAGTGAGCATTCTGATTTCAGTTCCAGAGCGATTCGCCCAATGAGTCCTTGATACTTAGTCGTTTTCAGCCAATATTTTGGATATTTGAAAATTTCACTTTTTTTTGAAAATATCCACTAAATGAGGGAAAAATATGTGTGAGGTTACCCCAGGAGAGTTCCAAATGTGTGTAGGTAGAATATATATCCCACGGGGTAAAATTGAAAAAAGTTGAAAAAAAATTTTTTTTGGACTTAGTCATTTTTCTGGCGTTTATCAGACTTTCAGATAGGGGAAATGTCAGTGAGCATTCTGATTTCAGTTCCAGAGCGATTCGCCCAATGAGTCCTTGATATTTAGTCGTTTTCAGCCAATTTTCTGGATTTTTGAAAATTTCACTTTTTTTATGAAAATATCCACTAAATGAGGGAATAATATGTGTGAGGGTTCCCCAGGAGAGTTCCAAATGTGTGTGGGTAGAATATATATCCCACGGGGGTAAAATTGAAAAAAGTTGAAAAACATTTTTTTTTGGACTTAGTCATTTTTCCGGCGCTTATCAGACTTTCAGATAGGGGAAATGTCAGTGAGCGTTCTGATTTCAGTTACAGAGCGATTCGCCCAATGTGTCCTTGATATTTAGTCGTTTTCAGCCAATTTTCTGGATTTTTGAAAATTTCACTTTTTTGTGAAAATATCCACTAAATGAGGGAAAAATATGTGTGAGGTTACCCCAGGAGAGTTCCAAATGTGTGTAGGTAGAATATATATCCCACGGGGTAAAATTGAAAAAAGTTTAAAAAATTTTTTTTTTGGACTTAGTCATTTTTCCGGCGTTTATCAGACTTTCAGATAGGGGAAATGTCAGTGAGCATTCTGATTTCAGTTCCAGAGCGATTCGCCCAATGAGTTCTTGATATTTAGTCGTTTTCAGCCAATTTTCTGGATTTTTGAAAATTTCACTTTTTTATGAAAATATCCACTAAATGAGGGAATAATATGTGTGAGGGTACCCCAGGAGAGTTCCAAATGTGTGTGGGTAGAATATATATCCCACGGGGGTAAAATTGAAAAAAGTTTAAAAAAATTTTTTTTTGGACTTAGTCATTTTTCCGGCGTTTATCAGACTTTCAGATAGGGGAAATGTCAGTGAGCATTCTGATTTCAGTTCCAGAGCGATTCGCCCAATGAGTCCTTGATATTTAGTCGTTTTCAGCCAATTTTCTGGATTTTTGAAAATTTCACTTTTTTTATGAAAATATCCACTAAATGAGGGAATAATATGTGTGAGTGTTCCCCAGGAGAGTTCCAAATGCAAATGTGTGTGGGTAGAATATATATCCCACGGGGGTAAAATTGAAAAAAGTTGAAAAACATTTTTTTTTTCACTTAGTCATTTTTCCGGCGCTTATCAGACTTTCAGATAGGGGAAATGTCAGTGAGCGTTCTGATTTCAGTTACAGAGCGATTCGCCCAATGTGTCCTTGATATTTAGTCGTTTTCAGCCAATTTTCTGGATTTTTGAAAATTTCACTTTTTTGTGAAAATATCCACTAAATGAGGGAAAAATATGTGTGAGGTTACCCCAGGAGAGTTCCAAATGTGTGTAGGTAGAATATATATCCCATGGGGTAAAATTTAAAAAATTGAAAAAAAATTTTTTTTGGACGTAGCCATTTTTCCGGCATTCATCAGATTTTCAGATAGGGCAAATGTCAGTGAGCATTCTGATTTCAGTTCCAGAGCGATTCGCCCAATGAGTCCTTGATATTTAGTCGTTTTCAGCCAATTTTCTCGATTTTTGAAAATTTCACTTTTTTGTGAAAATATCCACTAAGTGAGGAAATAATATGTGTGAGGGTACCCCAAGAGAGTTCAAAATGTGTGTGGGTAGAATATATATCCCACGGGGCTAAAATTGAAAAAAGTTTAAAAAATTTTTTTTTGGACTTAGTCATTTTTCCGGCGTTCATCAGACTTTCAGATAGGGGAAATGTCAGTGAGCATTCTGATTTCAGTTCCAGAGCGATTCGCCCAATGAGTCCTTGATATTTAGTCGTTTTCAGCCAATTTTCTGAATTTTTGAAAATTTCACTTTTTTTATGAAAATATCCACTAAATGAGGGAATAATATGTGTGAGGGTTCCCCAGGAGAGTTCCAAATGTGTGTGGGTAGAATATATATCCCATGGGGGTAAAATTTAAAAAATTGAAAAAAAAATTTTTTTGGACGTAGCCATTTTTCCGGCATTCATCAGATTTTCAGATAGGGCAAATGTCAGTGAGCATTCTGATTTCAGTTCCAGAGCGATTCGCCCAATGAGTCCTTGATATTTAGTCGTTTTCAGCCAATTTTCTGAATTTTTGAAAATTTCACTTTTTTTATGAAAATATCCACTAAATGAGGGAATAATATGTGTGAGGGTTCCCCAGGAGAGTTCCAAATGTGTGTGGGTAGAATATATATCCCACGGGGGTAAAATTGAAAAAAGTTGAAAAACATTTTTTTTTGGACTTAGTCATTTTTCCGGCGCTTATCAGACTTTCAGATAGGGGAAATGTCAGTGAGCGTTCTGATTTCAGTTACAGAGCGATTCGCCCAATGTGTCCTTGATATTTAGTCGTTTTCAGCCAATTTTCTGGATTTTTGAAAATTTCACTTTTTTGTGAAAATATCCACTAAATGAGGGAAAAATATGTGTGAGGTTACCCCAGGAGAGTTCCTAATGTGTGTAGGTAGAATATATATCCCATGGGGTAAAATTTAAAAAATTGAAAAAAAATTTTTTTTGGACGTAGCCATTTTTCCGGCATTCATCAGATTTTCAGATAGGGCAAATGTCAGTGAGCATTCTGATTTCAGTTCCAGAGCGATTCGCCCAATGAGTCCTTGATATTTAGTCGTTTTCAGCCAATTTTCTCGATTTTTGAAAATTTCACTTTTTTGTGAAAATATCCACTAAGTGAGGAAATAATATGTGTGAGGGAACCCCAAGAGAGTTCAAAATGTGTGTGGGTAGAATATATATCCCACGGGCTAAAATTGAAAAAAGTTGAAAAAAAAATTTTTTTTGGACTTAGTCATTTTTCCGGCGTTCATCAGACTTTCCGACAGGGGAAATGTCAGTGAGCATTCTGATTTCAGTTCCAGAGCGATTCGCCCAATGACTCCTTGATATTTAGTCGTTTTCAGCCAATTTTCTGGATTTTTGAAAATTTCACTTTTTTATGAAAATATCCACTAAATGAGGGAATAATATGTGTGAGGGTACCACAGGAGAGTTCCAAATGTGTGTGGGTAGAATATATATCCCACGGGGGTAAAATTTAAAAAAGTTGAAAAAAATTTTTTTTTGGAGTTAGTCATTTTTCCGGCGTTTATCAGACTTTCAGATAGGGCAAATGTCAGTGAGCATTCTCATTTCAGTTCCAGAATGATTCGCCCAATGAGTCCTTGATACTTAGACGTTTTCAGCCAATATTTTGGATATTTGAAAATTTCACTTTTTTGTGAAAATATCCACTAAATGAGGGAATAATATGTGTGAGGGTACCACAGGAGAGTTCCAAATGTGTGTGGGTAGAATATATATCCCACGGGGGTAAAATTGAAAAAAAATTTTTTTTGGACGTAGTCATTTTTTCGGCGTTCATCAGATTTTCAAATAGGGCAAATGTCAGTGAGCATTCTGATTTCAGTTCCAGAGCGATTCGCCCAATGAGTCCTTGATATTTAGTCGTTTTCAGCCAATTTTCTGGATTTTTGAAAATTTCACTTTTTTATGAAAATATCCACTAAATGAGGGAATAATATGTGTGAGGGTACCCCAGGAGAGTTCCAAATGTGTGTGGGTAGAATATATATCCCACGGGGGTAAAATTGAAAAAAGTTGAAAAACATTTTTTTTTGGACTTAGTCATTTTTCCGGCGCTTATCAGACTTTCAGATAGGGGAAATGTCAGTGAGCATTCTGATTTCAGTTACAGAGCGATTCGCCCAATGTGTCGTTGATATTTAGTCGTTTTCAGCCAATTTTCTCGATTTTTGAAAATTTCACTTTTTTGTGAAAATATCCACTAAATGAGGGAATAATATGTGTGAGGGTACCCCAGGAGAGTTCCAAATGTGTGTGGGTAGAATATATATCCCACGGGGGTAAAATTTAAAAAATTGAAAAAAAATTTTTTTTGGACGTAGTCATTTTTCCGGCGTTCATCAGATTTTCAGATAGGGGAAATGTCAGTGAGCGTTCCGATTTCAGTTCCAGAGCGATTCGCCCAATGAGTCCTTGATATTTAGTCGTATTCAGCCAATTTTCTGGATTTTTGAAAATTTCACTTTTTTATGAAAATATCCACTAAATGAGGGAATAATATGTGTGAGGGTACCCCAGGAGAGTTACAAATGTGTGTGGGTAGAATATATATCCCACGGGGTAAAATTGAAAAAAGTTGAAAAAAATTTTTTTTTTGGACGTTGTCATTTTTCTGGCGTTTATCAGATTTTCAGATAGGGGAAATGTCAATGAGCATTCTGATTTCAGTTCCAGAGCGATTCGCCCAATGAGTCCTTGATATTTAGTCGTTTTCAGCCAATTTTCTGGATTTTTGGAAATTTCACTTTTTTATGAAAATATCCACTAAATGAGGAAATAATATGTGTGAGGGTACCCCAGGAGAGTTCCAAATGTGTGTGGGTAGAATATATATCCCACGGGGGTAAAATTGAAAAAAGTTTAAAAAAAATTTTTTTTGGACTTAGTCATTTTTCCGGCGTTTATCAGACTTTCAGATAGGGGAAATGTCAGTGAGCATTATGATTTCAGTTCCAGAGCGATTCGCCCAATGAGTCCTTGATATTTAGTCGTTTTCAGCCAATTGTCTGGATTTTTTGAAAATTTCACTTTTTTGTGAAAATATCCACTAAATGAGGGAATAATATGTGTGAGGGTACCCCAAGAGAGTTCAAAATGTGTGTGGGTAGAATATATATCCCACGGGGCTAAAATTGAAAAAAGTTGAAAAAAAAATTTTTTTTGGACTTAGTCATTTTTCCGGCGTTTATCAGACTTTCAGATAGGGGAAATGTCAGTGAGCATTCTGACTTCAGTTCCAGAGCGATTCGCCCAATGAGTCCTTGATATTTAGTCGTTTTCAGCCAATTTTCTGGATTTTTGAAAATTTCACTTTTTTATGAAAATATCCACTAAATGAGGGAATAATATGTGTGAGGGTACCCCAGGAGAGTTCCAAATGTGTGTGGGTAGAATATATATCCCACGGGGGTAAAATTGAAAAAAGTTGAAAAACATTTTTTTTTGGACTTAGTCATTTTTCCGGCGCTTATCAGACTTTCAGATAGGGGAAATGTCAGTGAGCGTTCTGATTTCAGTTACAGAGCGATTCGCCCAATGAGTCCTTGATACTTAGTCGTTTTCAGCCAATATTTTGGATATTTGAAAATTTCACTTTTTTGTGAAAATATCCACTAAATGAGGGAAAAATATGTGTGAGGTTACCCCAGGAGAGTTCCAAATGTGTGTGGGTAGAATATATATCACATGGGGGTAAAATTTAAAAAATTGAAAAAAAAATTTTTTTGGACGTAGTCATTTTTCCGGCGTTCATCAGATTTTCAGATAGGGCAAATGACAGTGAGCATTCTGATTTCAGTTCCAGAGCGATTCGCCCAATGAGTCCTTGATATTTAGTCGTTTTCAGCCAATTTTCTGGATTTTTGGAAATTTCACTTTTTTATGAAAATATCCACTAAATGAGGAAATAATATGTGTGAGGGTACCCCAGGAGAGTTCCAAATGTGTGTGGGTAGAATATATATCCCACGGGGGTAAAATTGAAAAAAGTTTAAAAAAAATTTTTTTTGGACTTAGTCATTTTTCCGGCGTTTATCAGACTTTCAGATAGGGGAAATGTCAGTGAGCATTCTGATTTCAGTTCCAGAGCGATTCGCCCAATGAGTCCTTGATATTTAGTCGTTTTCAGCCAATTTTCTCGATTTTTGAAAATTTCACTTTTTTGTGAAAATATCCACTAAATGAGGCAATAATATGTGTGAGGGTACCCCAGGAGAGTTCCAAATGTGTGTGGGTAGAATATATATCCCACGGGGGTAAAATTTAAAAAATTGAAAAAAATTTTTTTTTGGGACTTAGTCATTTTTCTGGCGTTTATCAGACTTTCAGATAGGGCAAATGTCAGTGAGTATTCTGATTTCACTTCCAGAGCGATTCGCCCAATGAATCCTTGATATTTAGTCGTATTCAGCCAATTTTCTGGATTTTTGAAAATTTCACTTTTTTATGAAAATATCCACTAAATGAGGGAATAATATGTGTGAGGGTACCCCAGGAGAGTTACAAATGTGTGTGGGTAGAATATATATCCCACGGGGTAAAATTGAAAAAAGTTGAAAAAAATTTTTTTTTGGACTTAGTCATTTTTCCGGCGTTTATCAGACTTTCAGATAGGGGAAATGTCAGTGAGCATTCTGATTTCAGTTCCAGAGCGATTCGCCCAATGAGTCCTTGATACTTAGTCGTTTTCAGCCAATATTTTGGATATTTGAAAATTTCACTTTTTTGTGAAAATATCCACTAAATGAGGGAAAAATATGTGTGAGGTTACCCCAGGAGAGTTCCAAATGTGTGTGGGTAGAATATATATCACATGGGGGTAAAATTTAAAAAATTGAAAAAAAAATTTTTTTGGACGTAGTCATTTTTCCGGCGTTCATCAGATTTTCAGATAGGGCAAATGACAGTGAGCATTCTGATTTCAGTTCCAGAGCGATTCGCCCAATGAGTCCTTGATATTTAGTCGTTTTCAGCCAATTTTCTGGATTTTTGAAAATTTCACTTTTTTATGAAAATATCCACTAAATGGGGGAATAATATGTGTGAGGGTACCCCAGGAGAGTTCCAAATGTGTGTGGGTAGAATATAAATCCCACGGGGGTAAAATTGAAAAAAGTTGAAAAACATTTTTTTTTGGACTTAGTCATTTTTCCGGCGCTTATCAGACTTTCAGATAGGGGAAATGTCAGTGAGCGTTCTGATTTCAGTTACAGAGCGATTCGCCCAATGAGTCCTTGATACTTAGTCGTTTTCAGCCAATATTTTGGATATTTGAAAATTTCACTTTTTTGTGAAAATATCCACTAAATGAGGGAAAAATATGTGTGAGGTTACCCCAGGAGAGTTCCAAATGTGTGTGGGTAGAATATATATCACATGGGGGTAAAATTTAAAAAATTGAAAAAAAAATTTTTTTGGACGTAGTCATTTTTCCGGCGTTCATCAGATTTTCAGATAGGGCAAATGACAGTGAGCATTCTGATTTCAGTTCCAGAGCGATTCGCCCAATGAGTCCTTGATATTTAGTCGTTTTCAGCCAATTTTCTGGATTTTTGAAAATTTCACTTTTTTATGAAAATATCCACTAAATGGGGGAATAATATGTGTGAGGGTACCCCAGGAGAGTTCCAAATGTGTGTGGGTAGAATATAAATCCCACGGGGGTAAAATTGAAAAAAGTTGAAAAACATTTTTTTTTGGACTTAGTCATTTTTCCGGCGCTTATCAGACTTTCAGATAGGGGAAATGTCAGTGAGCGTTCTGATTTCAGTTACAGAGCGATTCGCCCAATGAGTCCTTGATACTTAGTCGTTTTCAGCCAATATTTTGGATATTTGAAAATTTCACTTTTTTGTGAAAATATCCACTAAATGAGGGAAAAATATGTGTGAGGTTACCCCAGGAGAGTTCCAAATGTGTGTGGGTAGAATATATATCACATGGGGGTAAAATTTAAAAAATTGAAAAAAAAATTTTTTTGGACGTAGTCATTTTTCCGGCGTTCATCAGATTTTCAGATAGGGCAAATGACAGTGAGCATTCTGATTTCAGTTCCAGAGCGATTCGCCCAATGAGTCCTTGATATTTAGTCGTTTTCAGCCAATTTTCTGGATTTTTGAAAATTTCACTTTTTTATGAAAATATCCACTAAATGGGGGAATAATATGTGTGAGGGTACCCCAGGAGAGTTCCAAATGTGTGTGGGTAGAATATAAATCCCACGGGGGTAAAATTGAAAAAAGTTGAAAAACATTTTTTTTTGGACTTAGTCATTTTTCCGGCGCTTATCAGACTTTCAGATAGGGGAAATGTCAGTGAGCGTTCTGATTTCAGTTACAGAGCGATTCGCCCAATGTGTCCTTGATATTTAGTCGTTTTCAGCCAATTTTCTGGATTTTTGAAAATTTCACTTTTTTGTGAAAATATCCACTAAATGAGGGAAAAATATGTGTGAGGTTACCCCAGGAGAGTTCCAAATGTGTGTAGGTAGAATATATATCCCACGGGGTAAAATTGAAAAAAGTTTAAAAAATTTTTTTTTTGGACTTAGTCATTTTTCCGGCGTTTATCAGACTTTCAGATAGGGGAAATGTCAGTGAGCGTTCTGATTTCAGTTACAGAGCGATTCGCCCAATGTGTCCTTGATATTTAGTCGTTTTCAGCCAATTTTCTGGATTTTTGAAAATTTCACTTTTTTGTGAAAATATCCACTAAATGAGGGAATAATATGTGTGAGGGTACCCCAGGAGAGTTCCAAATGTGTGTGGGTAGAATATATATCCCATGGGGGTAAAATGTAAAAAATTGAAAAAAATTTTTTTTTGGACGTAGCCATTTTTCCGGCATTCATCAGATTTTCAGATAGGGCAAATGTCAGTGAGCATTCTGATTTCAGTTCCAGAGCGATTCGCCCAATGAGTCCTTGATATTTAGTCGTTTTCAGCCAATTTTCTCGATTTTTGAAAATTTCACTTTTTTGTGAAAATATCCACTAAATGAGGGAATAATATGTGTGAGGGTACCCCAGGAGAGTTCCAAATGTGTGTGGGTAGAATATATATCCCACGGGGGTAAAATTTAAAAAATTGAAAAAAATTTTTTTTGGGACTTAGTCATTTTTCTGGCGTTTATCAGACTTTCAGATAGGGCAAATGTCAGTGAGTATTCTGATTTCACTTCCAGAGCGATTCGCCCAATGAATCCTTGATATTTAGTCGTATTCAGCCAATTTTCTGGATTTTTGAAAATTTCACTTTTTTATGAAAATATCCACTAAATGAGGGAATAATATGTGTGAGGGTACCCCAGGAGAGTTACAAATGTGTGTGGGTAGAATATATATCCCACGGGGTAAAATTGAAAAAAGTTGAAAAAAATTTTTTTTTGGACTTAGTCATTTTTCCGGCGTTTATCAGACTTTCAGATAGGGGAAATGTCAGTGAGCATTCTGATTTCAGTTCCAGAGCGATTCGCCCAATGAGTTCTTGATATTTAGTCGTTTTCAGCCAATTTTCTGGATTTTTGAAAATTTCACTTTTTTATGAAAATATCCACTAAATGAGGGAATAATATGTGTGAGGGTACCCCAGGAGAGTTCCAAATGTGTGTGGGTAGAATATATATCCCACGGGGGTAAAATTGAAAAAAGTTTAAAAAAATTTTTTTTTGGACTTAGTCATTTTTCCGGCGTTTATCAGACTTTCAGATAGGGCAAATGTCAGTGAGCATTCTGATTTCAGTTCCAGAGCGATTCGCCGAATGAGTCCTTGATATTTAGTCGTTTTCAGCCAATTTTCTGGATTTTTTGAAAATTTCACTTTTTTGTGAAAATATCCACTTAATGAGGGAATAATATGTGTGAGGGTACCCCAAGAGAGTTCAAAATGTGTGTGGGTAGAATATATATCCCATGGGGCTAAAATTGAAAAAAGTTGAAAAAAAATTTTTTTTTGGACTTAGTCATTTTTCCGGCGTTTATCAGACTTTCAGATAGGGGAAGTGTCAGTGAGCATTCCGATTTCAGTTCCAGAGCGATTCGCCCAATGAGTCCTTGATACTTAGTCGTTTTCAGCCAATATTTTGGATATTTGAAAATTTCACTTTTTTTTTAAAATATCCACTAAATGAGGGAAAAATGTGTGAGGTTACCCCAGGAGAGTTCCGAATGTGTGTAGGTAGAATATATATCCCACGGGGTAAAATTGAAAAAAGTTTAAAAAATTTTTTTTTGGACTTAGTCATTTTTCCGGCGCTTATCAGACTTTCAGATAGGGGAAATGTCAGTGAGCGTTCTGATTTCAGTTACAGAGCGATTCGTCCAATGTGTCGTTGATATTTAGTCGTTTTCAGCCAATTTTCTGGATTTTTGAAAATTTCACTTTTTTGTGAAAATTTCCACTGAATGAGGGAATAATATGTGTGAGGGTACCACAGGAGAGTTCCAAATGTGTGTGGGTAGAATATATATCCCACGGGGGTAAAATTTAAAAAAGTTGAAAAAAATTTTTTTTTGGAGTTAGTCATTTTTCCGGCGTTTATCAGACTTTCAGATAGGGCAAATGTCAGTGAGCATTCTCATTTCAGTTCTAGAATGATTCGCCCAATGAGTCCTTGATACTTAGACGTTTTCAGCCAATATTTTGGATATTTGAAAATTTCACTTTTTTGTGAAAATATCCACTAAATGAGGGAAAAATATGTGTGAGGTTACCCCAGGAGAGTTCCAAATGTGTGTAGGTAGAATATATATCCCACGGGGGTAAAATTGAAAAAAGTTGAAAAACATTTTTTTTTGGACTTAGTCATTTTTCCGGCGCTTATCAGACTTTCAGATAGGGGAAATGTCAGTAAGCGTTCTGATTTCAGTTACAGAGCGATTCGCCCAATGTGTCGTTGATATTTAGTCGTTTTCAGCCAATTTTCTGGATTTTTGAAAATTTCACTTTTTTGTGAAAATTTCCAATGAACGAGGAAATAATATGTGTGAGGGTACCCCAGGAGAGTTCCAAATGTGTGTGGGTAGAATATATATCCCACGGGGGTAAAATTTAAAAAAGTTGAAAAAAATTTTTTTTTGGAGTTAGTCATTTTTCCGGCGTTTATCAGACTTTCAGATAGGGCAAATGTCAGTGAGCATTCTCATTTCAGTTCCAGAGCGATTCGCCCAATGAGTCCTTGATATTTAGTCGTTTTCAGCCAATTTTCTGGATTTTTGAAAATTTCACTTTTTTGTGAAAATTTCCACTAAATGAGGGAACAATATGTGTGAGGGTACCACAGGAAAGTTCCAAATGTGTGTGGGTAGAATATATATCCCACGGGGGTAAAATTGAAAAAAGTTTAAAAAAAATTTTTTTTGGACTTAGTCATTTTTCCGGCGTTTATCAGACTTTCAGATAGGGGAAATGTCAGTGAGCATTCTGATTTCAGTTCCAGAGTGATTCGCCCAATGAGTCCTTGATATTTAGTCGTTTCCAGCCAATTTTCTGGATTTTTGAAAATTTCACTTTTTTATGAAAATATCCACTAAATGAGGGAATAATATGTGTGAGGGTACCCCAGGAGAGTTCCAAATGTGTGTGGGTAGAATATATATCCCACGGGGGTAAAATTGAAAAAAGTTGAAAAATATTTTTTTTTGGACTTAGTCATTTTTCTGGCGCTTATCAGACTTTCAGATAGGGGAAATGTCAGTGAGCATTCTGATTTCAGTTACAGAGCGATTCTCCCAAAGTGTCGTTGATATTTAGTCGTTTTCAGCCAATTTTCTGGATTTTTGAAAATTTCACTTTTTTGTGAAAATATCCACTAAATGAGGGAATAATATGTGTGAGGGTACTCCAGGAGAGTTCAAAATGTGTGTGGGTAGAATATATATCCCACGGGGCTAAAATTGGAAAAAGTTGAAAAAAAATTTTTTTTGGACGTAGTCATTTTTCCGGCGTTCATCAGATTTTCAGATAGGGGAAATGTCAGTGAGCGTTCCGATTTCAGTTCCAGAGCGATTCGCCCAATGAGTCCTTGATATTTAGTCGTATTCAGCCAATTTTCTGGATTTTTGAAAATTTCACTTTTTTATGAAAATATCCACTAAATGAGGGAAAAATATGTGTGAGGTTACCCCAGGAGAGTTCCAAATGTGTGTGGGTAGAATATATATCCCATGGGGGTAAAATTTAAAAAATTGAAAAAAAATTTTTTTTGGACGTAGTCATTTTTCCGGCGTTCATCAGATTTTCAGATAGGGCAAATGTCAGTGAGCATTCTGATTTCAGTTCCAGAGCGATTCGCCCAATGAGTCCTTGATATTTAGTCGTTTTCAGCCAATTTTCTCGATTTTTGAAAATTTCACTTTTTTGTGAAAATATCCACTAAATGAGGGAATAATATGTGTGAGGGTACCCCAGGAGAGTTCCAAATGTGTGTGGGTAGAATATATATCCCACGGGGGTAAAATTTAAAAAATTGAAAAAAAATTTTTTTTGGACGTAGTCATTTTTCCGGCGTTCATCAGATTTTCAGATAGGGGAAATGTCAGTGAGCGTTCCGATTTCAGTTCCAGAGCGATTCGCCCAATGAGTCCTTGATATTTAGTCGTATTCAGCCAATTTTTTGGATTTTTGAAAATTTCACTTTTTTATGAAAATATCCACTAAATGAGGGAAAAATATGTGTGAGGGTACCCCAGGAGAGTTACAAATGTGTGTGGGTAGAATATATATCCCACGGGGTAAAATTGAAAAAAGTTGAAAAAAATATTTTTTTTGGACTTTGTCATTTTTCCGGCGTTTATCAGACTTTCAGATAGGGCAAATGTCAATGAGCATTCTGATTTCAGTTCCAGAGTGATTCGCCCAATGAGTCCTTGATATTTAGTCGCTTTCAGCCAATTTTCTGGAATTTTGAAAATTTCACTTTTTTATGAAAATATCCACTAAATGAGGGAATAATATGTGTGAGGGTACCCCAGGAGAGTTCCAAATGTGTGTGGGTAGAATATATATCCCACGGGGGTAAAATTGAAAAAAGTTGAAAAACATTTTTTTTTGGACTTAGTCATTTTTCCGGCGCTTATCAGACTTTCAGATAGGGGAAATGTCAGTGAGCGTTCCGATTTCAGTTCCAGAGCGATTCGCCCAATGAGTCCTTGATATTTAGTCGCATTCAGCCAATTTTCTGGATTTTTGAAAATTTCACTTTTTTGTGAAAATTTCCTCTAAATGAGGGAATAATATGTGTGAGGTTACCCCAGGAGAGTTCCAAATGTGTGTAGGTAGAATATATATCCCACTGGGTAAAATTGAAAAAAGTTTAAAAAAAATTTTTTTTGGACTTACTCATTTTTCCGGCGTTTAACAGACTTTCAGATAGGGGAAATGTCAGTGAGCATTCCGATTTCAGTTCCAGAGCTATTCGCCCAATGACTCCTTGATGCTTAGTCGTTTTCAGCCAATATTTTGGATATTTGAAAATTTCACTTTTTTTGTGAAAATATCCACTAAATGACGGAAAAATATGTGTGAGGTTACCCCAGGAGAGTTCCAAATGTGTGTAGGTAGAATATATATCCCACGGGGTAAAATTGAAAAAAGTTGAAAAAAATTTTTTTTTGGACTTAGTCATTTTTCTGGCGTTTATCAGACTTTCAGATAGGGGAAATGTCAGTGAGCATTCTGATTTCAGTTCCAGAGCGATTCGCCCAATGAGTCCTTGATATTTAGTCATTTTCAGCCAATATTTTGGATTTTTGAAAATTTAACTTTTTTGTGAAAATATCCACTAAATGAGGGAATAATATGTGTGAGGGTACCCCAGAAGAGTTCCAAATGTGTGTAGGTAGAATATATATCCCACGGGGGTAAAATTGAAAAAAGTTGAAAAACATTTTTTTTTCGACTTAGTCATTTTTCCGGCGTTTATCAGACTTTCAGATAGGGGAAATGTCAGTGAGAGTTCTGATTTCAGTTCCAGAGCGATTCGCCCAATGTGTCCTTGATATTTAGTCGTTTTCAGCCAATTTTCTGGATTTTTGAAAATTTCACTTTTTTGTGAAAATATCCACTAAATGAGGGAATAATATGTGTGAGGGTACCCCAGGAGAGTTCCAAATGTGTGTGGGTAGAATATATATCCCATGGGGGTAAAATTAAAAAAATTGAAAAAAAATTTTTTTTGGACGTAGCCATTTTTCCGGCGTTCATCAGAATTTCAGATAGGGCAAATGTCAGTGAGCATTCTGATTTCAGTTCCAGAGCGATTCGCCCAATGTGTCCTTGATATTTAGTCGTTTTCGGCCAATTTTCTGGATTTTTGAAAATTTCACTTTTTTGTGAAAATATCCACTAAACGAGGGAATAATATGTGTGAGGGTACCCCAGGAGAGTTACAAATGTGTGTGGGTAGAATATATATCCCACGGGGTAAAATTGAAAAAAGTTGAAAAAAATTTTTTTTTTGGACTTTGTCATTTTTCTGGCGTTTATCAGATTTTCAGATAGGGGAAATGTCAATGAGCATTCTGATTTCAGTTCCAGAGCGATTCGCCCAATGAGTCCTTGATATTTAGTCGTTTTCAGCCAATTTTCTGGATTTTTGGAAATTTCACTTTTTTATGAAAATATCCACTAAATGAGGAAATAATATGTGTGAGGGTACCCCAGGAGAGTTCCAAATGTGTGTGGGTAGAATATATATCCCACGGGGGTAAAATTGAAAAAAGTTTAAAAAAAATTTTTTTTGGACTTAGTCATTTTTCCGGCGTTTATCAGACTTTCAGATAGGGGAAATGTCAGTGAGCATTCTGATTTCAGTTCCAGAGTGATTCGCCCAATGAGTCCTTGATATTTAGTCGTTTTCAGCCAATTTTCTGGATTTTTGAAAATTTCACTTTTTTATGAAAATATCCACTAAATGAGGGAATAATATGTGTGAGGGTACCCCAGGAGAGTTCCAAATGTGTGTGGGTAGAATATATATCCCACGGGGGTAAAATTGAAAAAAGTTGAAAAACATTTTTTTTTGGACTTAGTCATTTTTCCGGCGCTTATCAGACTTTCAGATAGGGGAAATGTCAGTGAGCATTCTGATTTCAGTTCCAGAGCGATTCGCCCAATGAGTCCTTGATATTTAGTCGTTTTCAGCCAATTGTCTGGATTTTTTGAAAATTTCACTTTTTTGTGAAAATATCCACTAAATGAGGGAATAATATGTGTGAGGGTACCCCAAGAGAGTTCAAAATGTGTGTGGGTAGAATATATATCCCACGGGGCTAAAATTGAAAAAAGTTGAAAAAAAATTTTTTTTTGGACTTAGTCATTTTTCCGGCGTTTATCAGACTTTCAGATAGGGGAAATGTCAGTGAGCATTCTGATTTCAGTTCCAGAGCGATTCGCCCAATGAGTCCTTGATATTTAGTCGTTTTCAGCCAATTTTCTGGATTTTTGAAAATTTCACTTTTTTATGAAAATATCCACTAAATGAGGGAATAATATGTGTGAGGGTACCCCAGGAGAGTTCCAAATGTGTGTGGGTAGAATATATATCACATGGGGGTAAAATTTAAAAAATTGAAAAAAAATTTTTTTTGGACGTAGTCATTTTTCCGGCGTTCATCAGATTTTCAGATAGGGCAAATGACAGTGAGCATTCTGATTTCAGTTCCAGAGCGATTCGCCCAATGAGTCCTTGATATTTAGTCGTTTTCAGCCAATTTTCAGGATTTTTGAAAATTTCACTTTTTTATGAAAATATCCACTAAATGAGGGAATAATATGTGTGAGGGTACCCCAGGAGAGTTCCAAATGTGTGTGGGTAGAATATATATCCCACGGGGGTAAAATTGAAAAAAGTTGAAAAATATTTTTTTTTGGACTTAGTCATTTTTCTGGCGCTTATCAGACTTTCAGATAGGGGAAATGTCAGTGAGCATTCTGATTTCAGTTACAGAGCGATTCTCCCAATGTGTCGTTGATATTTAGTCGTTTTCAGCCAATTTTCTGGATTTTTGAAAATTTCACTTTTTTGTGAAAATATCCACTAAATGAGGGAATAATATGTGTGAGGGTACTCCAGGAGAGTTCAAAATGTGTGTGGGTAGAATATATATCCCACGGGGCTAAAATTGGAAAAAGTTGAAAAAAAATTTTTTTGGGACTTAGTCATTTTTCCGCCGTTTATCACACTTTCAGATAGGGGAAATGTCAGTGAGCATTCCGATTTCAGTTCCAGAGCGATTCGCCCAATGAGTCCTTGATATTTAGTCATTTTCAGCCAATTTTCTCGATTTTTGAAAATTTCACTTTTTTGTGAAAATATCCACTAAATGAGGGAATAATATGTGTGAGGGTACCCCAGGAGAGTTCCAAATGTGTGTGGGTAGAATATATATCCCACGGGGGTAAAATTTAAAAAATTGAAAAAAAAATTTTTTTTGGACGTAGTCATTTTTCCGGCGTTCATCAGATTTTCAGATAGGGGAAATGTCAGTGAGCGTTCCGATTTCAGTTCCAGAGCGATTCGCCCAATGAGTCCTTGATATTTAGTCGTATTCAGCCAATTTTCTGGATTTTTGAAAATTTCACTTTTTTATGAAAATATCCACTAAATGAGGGAAAAATATGTGTGAGGTTACCCCAGGAGAGTTCCAAATGTGTGTGGGTAGAATATATATCCCATGGGGGTAAAATTTAAAAAATTGAAAAAAAATTTTTTTTGGACGTAGTCATTTTTCCGGCGTTCATCAGATTTTCAGATAGGGCAAATGTCAGTGAGCATTCTGATTTCAGTTCCAGAGCGATTCGCCCAATGAGTCCTTGATATTTAGTCGTTTTCAGCCAATTTTCTCGATTTTTGAAAATTTCACTTTTTTGTGAAAATATCCACTAAATGAGGGAATAATATGTGTGAGGGTACCCCAGGAGAGTTCCAAATGTGTGTGGGTAGAATATATATCCCACGGGGGTAAAATTTAAAAAATTGAAAAAAAATTTTTTTTGGACGTAGTCATTTTTCCGGCGTTCATCAGATTTTCAGATAGGGGAAATGTCAGTGAGCGTTCCGATTTCAGTTCCAGAGCGATTCGCCCAATGAGTCCTTGATATTTAGTCGTATTCAGCCAATTTTTTGGATTTTTGAAAATTTCACTTTTTTATGAAAATATCCACTAAATGAGGGAAAAATATGTGTGAGGGTACCCCCAGGAGAGTTACAAATGTGTGTGGGTAGAATATATATCCCACGGGGTAAAATTGAAAAAAGTTGAAAAAAAATTTTTTTTTGGACTTTGTCATTTTTCCGGCGTTTATCAGACTTTCAGATAGGGCAAATGTCAATGAGCATTCTGATTTCAGTTCCAGAGTGATTCGCCCAATGAGTCCTTGATATTTAGTCGATTTCAGCCAATTTTCTGGAATTTTGAAAATTTCACTTTTTTATGAAAATATCCACTAAATGAGGGAATAATATGTGTGAGGGTACCCCAGGAGAGTTCCAAATGTGTGTGGGTAGAATATATATCCCACGGGGGTAAAATTGAAAAAAGTTGAAAAACATTTTTTTTTGGACTTAGTCATTTTTCCGGCGCTTATCAGACTTTCAGATAGGGGAAATGTCAGTGAGCGTTCTGATTTCAGTTCCAGAGCGATTCGCCCAATGAGTCCTTGATATTTAGTCGTTTTCAGCCAATTTTCTGGATTTTTGAAAATTTCACTTTTTTGTGAAAATTTCCACTAAATGAGGGAATAATATGTGTGAGGGTACCACAGGAGAGTTCCAAGTGTGTGTGGGTAGAATATATATCCCACGGGGGTAAAATTGAAAAAAGTTTAAAAAAATTTTTTTTTGGACTTAGTCATTTTTCCGGCATTTATCAGACTTTCAGATAGGGCAAATGTCAGTGAGCATTCTGATTTCAGTTCCAGAGCGATTCGCCCAATGAGTCCTTGATATTTAGGCATTTTCAGCCAATTTTCTGGATTTTTTGAAAATTTCACTTTTTTTGTGAAAATATCCACTAAATGAGGGAATAATATGTGTGAGGGTACCCCAGGAGAGTTCCAAATGTGTGTGGGTAGAATATATATCCCACGGGGGTAAAATTTAAAAAATTGAAAAAAAATTTTTTTTGGACGTAGTCATTTTTCCGGCGTTCATCAGATTTTCAGATAGGGGAAATGTCAGTGAGCGTTCCGATTTCAGTTCCAGAGCGATTTGCCCAATGAGTCCTTGATATTTAGTCGTATTCAGCCAATTTTCTGGATTTTTGAAAATTTCACTTTTTTATGAAAATATCCACTAAATGAGGGAAAAATATGTGTGAGGTTACCCCAGGAGAGTTCCAAATGTGTGTGGGTAGAATATATATCCCATGGGGGTAAAATTTAAAAAATTGAAAAAAAATTTTTTTTGGACGTAGTCATTTTTCCGGCGTTCATCAGATTTTCAGATAGGGCAAATGTCAGTGAGCATTCTGATTTCAGTTCCAGAGCGATTCGCCCAATGAGTCCTTGATATTTAGTCATTTTCAGCCAATTTTCTCGATTTTTGAAAATTTCACTTTTTTGTGAAAATATCCACTAAATGAGGGAATAATATGTGTGAGGGTACCCCAGGAGAGTTCCAAATGTGTGTGGGTATAATATATATCCCACGGGGGTAAAATTTAAAAAATTGCAAAAAAAATTTTTTGGGACGTAGTCATTTTTCCGGCGTTCATCAGATTTTCAGATAGGGGAAATGTCAGTGAGCGTTCCGATTTCAGTTCCAGAGCGATTCGCCCAATGAGTCCTTGATATTTAGTCGCATTGAGCCAATTTTCTGGATTTTTGAAAATTTCACTTTTTTGTGAAAATTTCCACTAAATGAGGGAATAATATGTGTGAGGTTACCCCAGGAGAGTTCCAAATGTGTGTAGGTAGAATATATATCCCACTGGGTAAAATTGAAAAAAGTTGAAAAAATTTTTTTTTGGGACTTAGTCATTTTTCCGGCGTTTATCAGACTTTCAGAAACGGGAAATGTCAGTGAGCATTCTGATTTCAGTTCCAGAGTGATTCGGCAAATGAGTCCTTGATATTTAGTCGTTTTCAGCCAATTTTCTGTATTTTTGAAAATTTCACTTTTTTATGAAAATATCCACTAAATGAGGGAATAATATGTGTGAGGGTACCCCAGGAGAGTTCCAAATGTGTGTGGGTAGAATATATATCCCACGGGGGTAAAATTGAAAAAAGTTTAAAAAAAATTTTTTTTGGACTTACTCATTTTTCCGGCGTTTAACAGACTTTCAGATAGGGGAAATGTCAGTGAGCATTCCGATTTCAGTTCCAGAGCTATTCGCCCAATGACTCCTTGATACTTAGTCGTTTTCAGCCAATATTTTGGATATTTGAAAATTTCACTTTTTTTGTGAAAATATCCACTAAATGACGGAAAAATATGTGTGAGGTTACCCCAGGAGAGTTCCAAATGTGTGTAGGTAGAATATATATCCCACGGGGTAAAATTGAAAAAAGTTGAAAAAAATTTTTTTTTGGACTTAGTCATTTTTCTGGCGTTTATCAGACTTTCAGATAGGGGAAATGTCAGTGAGCATTCTGATTTCAGTTCCAGAGCGATTCGCCCAATGAGTCCTTGATATTTAGTCGTTTTCAGCCAATTTTCTGGATTTTTGAAAATTTCACTTTTTTGTGAAAATTTCCACTAAATGAGGGAATAATATGTGTGAGGGTACCACAGGAGATTTCCAAATGTGTGTGGGTAGAATATATATCACACGGGGGTAAAATTGAAAAAAGTTTAAAAAAATTTTTTTTTGGACTTAGTCATTTTTCCGGCATTTATCAGACTTTCAGATAGGGCAAATGTCAGTGAGCATTCTGATTTCAGTTCCAGAGCGATTCGCCCAATGAGTCTTTGATATTTAGGCATTTTCAGCCAATTTTCTGGATTTTTTGAAAATTTCACTTTTTTTGTGAAAATATCCACTAAATGAGGGAATAATATGTGTGAGGGTACCCCAAGAGAGTTCAAAATGTGTGTGGGTAGAATATATATCCCACGGGGCTAAAATTGAAAAAAGTTGAAAAAAAATTTTTTTTTGGACATAGTCATTTTTCCGGCGTTTATCAGACTTTCAGATAGGGGAAATGTCAGTGAGCATTCTGATTTCAGTTCCAGAGCGATTCGCCCAATGAGTCCTTGATATTTAGTCGTTTTCAGCCAATTTTCTGGATTTTTGAAAATTTCACTTTTTTATGAAAATATCCACTAAATGAGGGAATAATATGTGTGAGGGTACCCCAGGAGAGTTCCAAATGTGTGTGGGTAGAATATATATCCCACGGGGGTAAAATTGAAAAAAGTTGAAAAACATTTTTTTTTGGACTTAGTCATTTTTCCGGCGCTTATCAGACTTTCAGATAGGGGAAATGTCAGTGAGCGTTCTGATTTCAGTTCCAGAGTGATTCGCCCAATGAGTCCTTGATATTTAGTCGTTTTCAGCCAATTTTCTGGATTTTTGAAAATTTCACTTTTTTGTGAAAATTTCCACTAAATGAGGGAATAATATGTGTGAGGGTACCACAGGAGAGTTCCAAATGTGTGTGGGTAGAATATATATCCCACGGGGGTAAAATTGAAAAAAGTTTAAAAAAAATTTTTTTTGGACTTAGTCATTTTTCCGGCGTTTATCAGACTTTCAGATAGGCAAATGTCAGTGAGCATTCTCATTTCAGTTCCAGAGTGATTCGCTAAATGAGTCCTTGATACTTAGACGTTTTCAGCCAATATTTTGTATATTTGAAAATTTCACTTTTTTGTGAAAATATCCACTAAATGAGGGAATAATATGTGTGAGGGTACCCCAGGAGAGTTCAAAATGTGTGTGGGTAGAATATATATCCCACGGGGCTAAAATTTGAAAAAGTTGAAAAAAAATTTTTTTTGGACTTAGTCATTTTTCCGCCGTTTATCAGACTTTCAGATAGGGGAAATGTCAGTGAGCATTCCGATATCAGTTCCAGAGCGATTCGCCCAATGAGTCCTTGATATTTAGTCATTTTCAGCCAATATTTTGGATTTTTGAAAATTTAACTTTTTTGTGAAAATATCCACTAAATGAGGGAATAATATGTGTGAGGGTACCCCAGAAGAGTTCCAAATGTGTGTAGGTAGAATATATATCCCACGGGGGTAAAATTGAAAAAAGTTGAAAAACATTTTTTTTTCGACTTAGTCATTTTTCCGGCGTTTATCAGACTTTCAGATAGGGGAAATGTCAGTGAGAGTTCTGATTTCAGTTCCAGAGCGATTCGCCCAATGTGTCCTTGATATTTAGTCGTTTTCAGCCAATTTTCTGGATTTTTGAAAATTTCACTTTTTTGTGAAAATATCCACTAAATGAGGGAATAATATGTGTGAGGGTACCCCAGGAGAGTTCCAAATGTGTGTGATTAGAATATATATCCCATGGGGGTAAAATTAAAAAAATTGAAAAAAAATTTTTTTTGGACGTAGCCATTTTTCCGGCGTTCATCAGATTTTCAGATAGGGCAAATGTCAGTGAGCATTCTGATTTCAGTTCCAGAGCGATTCGCCCAATGTGTCCTTGATATTTAGTCGTTTTCAGCCAATTTTCTGGATTTTTGAAAATTTCACTTTTTTGTGAAAATATCCACTAAATGAGGGAATAATATGTGTGAGGGTACCCCAGGAGAGTTCCAAATGTGTGTGGGTAGAATATATATCCCATGGGGGTAAAATTAAAAAAATTGAAAAAAAATTTTTTTTGGACGTAGCCATTTTTCCGGCGTTCATCAGATTTTCAGATAGGGCAAATGTCAGTGAGCATTCTGATTTCAGTTCCAGAGCGATTCGCCCAATGTGTCCTTGATATTTAGTCGTTTTCAGCCAATTTTCTGGATTTTTGAAAATTTCACTTTTTTGTGAAAATATCCACTAAATGAGGGAATAATATGTGTGAGGGTACCCCAGGAGAGTTCCAAATGTGTGTGGGTAGAATATATATCCCATGGGGGTAAAATTTAAAAAATTGAAAAAAAATTTTTTTTGGACGTAGCCATTTTTCCTGCGTTCATCAAATTTTCAGATAGGGCAAATGTCAGTGAGCATTCTGATTTCAGTTCCAGAGCGATTCGCCCAATGAGTCCTTGATATTTTGTCGTTTTCAGCCAATTTTCTTGATTTTTGAAAATTTTACTTTTTTGTGAAAATATCCACTAAATGAGGGAATAATATGTGTGAGGGTACCCCAGGAGAGTTCCAAATGTGTGTGGGTAGAATATATATCCCATGGGGGTAAAATTTAAAAAATTGAAAAAAAATTTTTTTTGGACGTAGCCATTTTTCCTGCGTTCATCAAATTTTCAGATAGGGCAAATGTCAGTGAGCATTCTGATTTCAGTTCCAGAGCGATTCGCCCAATGAGTCCTTGATATTTTGTCGTTTTCAGCCAATTTTCTTGATTTTTGAAAATTTTACTTTTTTGTGAAAATATCCACTAAATGAGGGAATAATATGTGTGAGGGTACCCCAGGAGAGTTCCAAATGTGTGTGGGTAGAATATATATCCCACGGGGGTAAAATTGAAAAAAGTTTAAAAAAAATTTTTTTTGGACTTAGTCATTTTTCCGGCGTTTATCAGACTTTCAGATAGGGCAAATGTCAGTGAGCATTCTGATTTCAGTTCCAGAGCGATTCGCCCAATGTGTCCTTGATATTTAGTCGTTTTCAGCCAATTTTCTGGATTTTTGAAAATTTCACTTTTTTGTGAAAATATCCACTAAATGAGGGAATAATATTTGTGAGGGTACCACAGGAGAGTTCCAAATGTGTGTGGGTAGAATATATATCCCACGGGGGTAAAATTGAAATAAGTTTAAAAAAATTTTTTTTGGGACTTAGTCATTTTTCCGCCGTTTATCAGACTTTCAAATAGGGGAAATGTCAGTGAGCATTCCGATTTCAGTTACAGAGCGATTCGCCCAATGAGTCCTTGATACTTAGTTGTTTTCAGCCAATATTTTGGATATTTGAAAATTTCACTTTTTTGTGAAAATATCCACTAAATGAGGGAAAAATATGTGTGAGGCTACCCCAGGAGAGTTCCAAATGTGTGTAGGTAGAATATATATCCCACGGGGAAAAATTGAAAAAAGTTGAAAAAAATTTTTTTTTGGACTTAGTCATTTTTCCGGCGTTTATCAGACTTTCAGATAGGGGAAATGTCAGTGAGCATTCTGATTTCAGTTCCAGAGCGATTCGCCCAATGAGTCCTTGATATTTAGTCGTTTTCAGACAATTTTCTGGATTTTTGAAAATTTCACTTTTTTATGAAAATATCCACTAAATGAGGGAATAATATGTGTGAGGGTACCCCAGGAGAGTTCCAAACGTGTGTGGGTAGAATATATATCCCACGGGGGTAAAATTGAAAAAAGTTTAAAAAAAATTTTTTTTGGACTTAGTAATTTTTCCGCCGTTTATCAGACTTTCAGATAGGGGAAATGTCAGTGAGCATTCCGATTTCAGTTCCAGAGCAATTCGCCCAATGAGTCCTTGATTACTTAGTCGTTTTCAGCCAATATTTTGGATATTTGAAAATTTCACTTTTTTTGTGAAAATATCATAGAATCATAGAATCATAGAATGGTAGAGTTGGAAGGGGCCTCCTGGGTCATCTGGTCCAACCCCCTGCTCAAAGCAGGATTCACTAGATCATCTCAGACAGATGTCTGTCCAGCCTCTGTTTGAAGACGTCCATTGAAGGGGAACTCACCACCTCTCGTGGCAGCCTGTTCCACTCATTAATCACCCTAACTGTCAAAAAGTTTTTTCTAATATCTAATCTGTGTCTCCTCCCATTTAGTTTCATCCCATTGCTTCTAGTCTTTCCTTGTGCAAATGAGAATAAAGATGATCCTTCTACAATGTGACAGCCCTTGACATATTTGTAGACAGCTATTAAGTCTCCTCTCAGTCTTCTTTTTTGCAAGCTAAACATTCCCAAATCCTGCAACCGTTCCTCATAGGACATGGTTTGCAGACCAGTCACCATTCTGGTCGCTCTTCTCTGAACTTGCTCCAGTTTGTCTATGTCTTTTTTAAAATGTGGTGCCCAAAACTGTACACAGTATTCCAGATGAGGTCTGACCAAAGAGGAGTAAAGACCGATAATGACTTCACGTGATCTAGACTGTATGCTTCTGTTAATACATCCCAGAATTGTATTTGCCTTTTTTGCTGCTGCATCACACTGTTGACTCATGTTCAGTCTATGATCTATTAGTATACCTAAGTCTTTTTCACATGTACTGTTGCTTAGCTCTATTCCTCCCATTCTGTATATGCTTTTTTCATTTTTATTGCCCAGATGTAGTACTTTGCATTTTTCCCTGTTAAAAACCATTCTGTTGGTTGCTGCCCACTGCTCCAGTTTATTTAGGTCTTTTTGAATCCTCTCTCTCTCTTCTCTAGTATTAGCTATCCCTCCTAGCTTTGTGTCATCAGCAAATTTAATCAGTTTACCCTCAATTCCTTCATCTAAATCATTGATAAAGATATTGAACAATACAGGTCCCAGGACGGAGCCCTGTGGTACCCCACTTGAGACATTCATCCAGCTGGATGTGAAGCCATTTACAACCACCCTTTGAGTCCGATCACTAAGCCAGTTATGAATCCACCTAACAGTTGCCTGGTCCATTGCATACTTGGTCATTTTTTCAATAAGGATGATGTGAGATACTTTGTCAAATGCTTTGCTGAAGTCAAGATATACTATATCTACAGCATTTCCCTGATCCACCCAGTCAGTGATTCTGTCATAGAAGGAAATTAAGTTAGTCTGACATGACTTGTTAGTTACAAACCCATGCTGACTCTGGTTAATCACTTCATTCTTATCCATGTACTTACATACATGTTGTTTAATAATTTGTTCAAAGATCTTTCCTGGTATAGAAGTCAGACTCACCGGCCTATAGTTCCCTGGGTCCACCTTCTTCCCCTTCTTGAAGATAGGAACAACATTTGCTCTTCTCCAGTCTTCTGGGACTTCTCCTGTTCTCCAAGAATTTTCAAAGATTATGGAGAGTGGTTCTAAAATTTCTTCTACAATCTCCTTCAGTACTCTGGGGTGTAATTCATCTGGACCTGGAGACTTGAACTCATTTATGTTAGCTAAATATTCCCTCACAATCTTTCTGTTTACTGATAACTTGGATTCCTCTATTCCTTTAAAAGGACAGTGAAGATCAGTTGATGTTACATTTTCTTTCTGAGAGAAAACAGATGCAAAATAGGAATTAAAAAGTTCGGCCTTCTCAACATCCTCTCTTACCATTTCTCCATTTTCATCCTGTAAAAATCCTATAGCATCTTTGACTTTTCTTTTACTTTTGACATACCCCCAAAATCCTTTTTTATTGCTTTTGACATCTCTTGCAAGCCTTAATTCATTGTCAGCTTTAGCTAACCTGATACGTGCCCTGCAGGATCTGCAGACTGCACTATAATCTTCTTTAGATATGCCTCCCTCTTTCCATTTAATAAACATTTCTTTCTTTCTTTTTAGCATGTGTTTAAGTTCTGTGTTCATCCATCCTGGTTTCCTTAAATGCTTCCCATTCTTCCTACTTTTCGGGATTGTTAACGATTGTGCTTTGAGAATCTCATTTTTAAAAATTTCCCATCCTTCCTGGACATTTTTGTCCTTAAGGACATCCAGCCATTGGATCCCTCCTATTCTCTTTCTGAGTCTCTTAAAATCTGCCTTTCTAAAATCTAACCTTGAAGTTTGAGTCTTCACATGTCTTCCTCCTCTAGTTATCCAAAATTCTATAATAGCATGATCGCTGCCTCCTAGGGTCCCAGCCACCTTTACCTCCTCAACCATTTCCTCCCTGTTTATAAGAATTAGATCCAAAGTAGCAGATCCCCTTGTTTTCTCCCCTACCTTTTGGAAGATAAAGTTGTCAGCAAGAGAGGATAAGAATTTGCTTGACCTGTTAGTTTTACTTGAGAGAGATTCCCAACAAATGTCTGGATAGTTGAAATCTCCCATGACCACTACGTCATATTTTTTGGAGAACTTGGTCATTTGATACATAAAGAGTTCATCCATATCTTCAGCTTGCCCAGGTGGCCTGTAGTAAATGCCTACAATGGTGTCCTTTCCGTTGTTCTCTCCTTGTATTCTTACCCAAACAGTTTCCACAGAACTCCCAGTCTCTGAAGCTTCAATCTCTGTGCAGATATACGCTTTTCTAACATACAATGCAACACCTCCTCCTCGTTTATCAAGTCTGTTTCTTGCAAATAAGTTGTATCCTTTTAGCCTTTTATTCCAATCATGTGTATCGTCCCACCAAGTTTCAGTGATTCCAATGACATCATATTCCTTTTCCTGCATTAGTAGTTCCAATTCTCCTTGTTTGTTGCCCATGCTTTGTGCATTTGTATAAAAACATTTTAGTTTGTGATTGGTTTCTCTTCCTCCCATATTTTTATTATTTAGATTTTTTGTCTTTGTTCTTCTTTTCCACTTCCAGTAGCAGAGATCTCAATAGTATTTGTCAGCTGTATGGCTTTTTCTGGCCTTTTGCTTCCCTTCCCACATTGTTCTAGTTTAAAGCTCTTCTGATGAGTGTAGCAAGGCGACTTCCAAATACATGTTTTCCAGTCTTCGTAAGGTGCACCCCATCTCTAGCAAGTAGTCCATCGTATAGGTAATTCATTCTGTGATCCAGAAATCCAAATCCTTGTTGACGGCACCATCGACGTAGCCAGTTGTTCACCTGTAGAATCTTATTCCACCTCATTGTTCCATGGCCATCCACTGGGAGGATGGATGAGAAGACCACCTGCGCTCCCAATTCTTTCACTTTCTTGCCAAAGTCTTCAAAGTCACTGCAGATGGTTTCCAGGTCCTTTCTTGCGGTGTCATTTGTCCCCACATGTATTAGCAGGAATGGGTAGTGATCTGTAGGTCTGAAGAGTCTTGATATCCTGTCAGACACATCTTTAATTTTTGCTCCTGGAAGACAGCACATTTCTCTTGAGGTTATGTCTGGTCTGCAGATAGCGGCCTCTGTTCCTCTTAACAGGGAATCCCCCATGACCACCACTCTCCGTTTTTTCTTCACAACATTCTTCTTTCTCCATCCAGGAGGATTCTGAGGGCTTACAAGGTTATTCATTGCTGGCAAAGTCTTACCTTGCTGTATTTCTTCATGGTTCTCCTGTGTGAGAGCCTGGTACTGGTTCCTGAGCAGTATGGGTGCTGACTGCCTCTCGATCCTCCTGCTTCTGTGGGTCACATGCTTCCATTCCTCTGTTTCGTCAGGTGCAGTTCGAATTTCTTCTCTTTCTGAATCATGAAGAGATAATTCTGCTCTGTCTAAGAACTCTTCACCTTCCTTAATGATTTTCAAGGTAGTTAACCTCTCTTCTAGATTTCGCAACTTTTCCTCCAACAGGGACACAAGCTTGCATTTCTGGCATGTGAAGTCTGGCTTTTCCACTGGCAAGTCTGTGAACATGTAGCAGGATATGCAGCTCACCAAATGGCTCCTGGACTCTTCCATGTTCTTATTGTTAATGTTCTGAAAACAGTGAAAAAAGCTTAAAAAAAAAGCTTCAATATGCAAATTATCTCCTCAGGACTCCTCCCCTGGTTTACCGATGTCCTCTTTTCAGCTCCAACAGCCAAAATCCAGTGTTCTTTGAGCTCGCGGAGACTCTTCACTTACCCCAAAATGCAGTGGGAATATGCAAATTATCTCCTCAGGACTCCTCCCCTGGTGAGGAAAAATGAGGGAAAAATATGTGTGAGGTTACCCCAGGAGAGTTCCAAATGTGTGTAGGTAGAATATATATCCCACGGGGCAAAATTGAAAAAAGTTGAAAAAAAATTTTTTTTGGACTTAGTCATTTTTCCGGCGTTTATCAGACTTTCAGATAGGGCAAATGTCAGTGAGCATTCTCATTTCAGTTCCAGAGTGATTTGCCCAATGAGTCCTTGATACTTAGACGTTTTCAGCCAATATTTTGGATATTTGAAAATTTCACTTTTTTGTGAAAATATCCAGTAAATGAGGGAATAATATGTGTGAGGGTACCACAGTAGAGTTCCAAATGTGTGTGGGTAGAATATATATCCCACGGGGGTAAAATTGAAAAAAGTTTAAATATTTTTTTTTTGGACTTAGTCATTTTTCCGGCGTTTATCAGACTTTCAGATAGGGCAAATGTCAGTGAGCATTCTGATTTCAGTTCCAGAGCAATTCGCCCAATGAGTCCTTGATATTTATTCGTTTTCAGCCAATTTTCTGGATTTTTGAAAATTTCACTTTTTTGTGAAAATATCCACTAAATGAGGGAATAATATGTGTGAGGATACCACAGGAGAGTTCCAAATGTGTGTGGGTAGAATATATATCCCACGGGGGTAAAATTGAAAAAAGTTTAAAAAAAATTTTTTTTGGACTTAGTCATTTTTCCGGCGTTTATCAGACTTTCAGATAGGGCAAATGTCAGTGAGCATTCTGATTTCAGTTCCAGAGCGATTCGCCCAATGAGTCCTTGATTACTTTGTCGTTTTCAGCCAATATTTTGGATATTTGAAAATTTCACTTTTTTGTGAAAATATCCACTAAATGAGGGAAAAATATGTGTGAGGTTACCCCAGGAGAGTTCCAAATGTGTGTAGGTAGAATATATATCCCACGGGGCAAAATTGAAAAAAGTTGAAAAAAATTTTTTTTTGGACTTAGTCATTTTTCCGGCGTTTATCAGACTTTCAGATAGGGCAAATGTCAGTGAGCATTCTGATTTCAGTTCCGGAGCGATTCGCCCAATGAGTCCTTGATATTTAGTCGTTTTCAGCCAATTTTCGGGATTTTTGAAAATTTCACTTTTTTGTGAAAATATCCACTAAATGAGGGAATAATATGTGTGGGGGTACCCCAGGAGAGTTCCAAATGTGTGTGGGTAGAATATATATCCCATGGGGGTAAAATTTAAAAAATTGAAAAAAAATTTTTTTTGGACGTAGCCATTTTTCCTGCGTTCATCAAATTTTCAGATAGGGCAAATGTCAGTGAGCATTCTGATTTCAGTTCCAGAGCGATTCGCCCAATGAGTCCTTGATATTTTGTCGTTTTCAGCCAATTTTCTCGATTTTTGAAAATTTCACTTTTTTGTGAAAATATCCACTAAATGAGGGAATAATATGTGTGAGGGTACCCCAGGAGAGTTCCAAATGTGTGTGGGTAGAATATATATCCCACGGGGCAAAATTGAAAAAAGTTGAAAAAAATTTTTTTTTGGACTTAGTCATTTTTCCGGCGTTTATCAGACTTTCAGATAGGGGAAATGTCAGTGAGCATTCTGATTTCAGTTCCAGAGCGATTCGCCCAATGAGTCCTTGATATTTAGTCGTTTTCAGACAATTTTCTGGATTTTTGAAAATTTCACTTTTTTATGAAAATATCCACTAAATGAGGGAATAATATGTGTGAGGGTACCCCAGGAGAGTTCCAAACGTGTGTGGGTAGAATATATATCCCACGGGGGTAAAATTGAAAAAAGTTGAAAAAAATTTTTTTTTGGACTTAGTCATTTTTCCGGCGTTTATCAGACTTTCAGATAGGGCAAATGTCAGTGAGCATTCTGATTTCAGTTCCAGAGCGATTCGCCCAATGAGTCCTTGATATTTAGTCGTTTTCAGCCAATTTTCGGGATTTTTGAAAATTTCACTTTTTTGTGAAAATATCCACTAAATGAGGGAATAATATGTGTGGGGGTACCCCAGGAGAGTTCCAAATGTGTGTGGGTAGAATATATATCCCATGGGGGTAAAATTAAAAAAATTGAAAAAAAATTTTTTTTGGACGTAGCCATTTTTCCTGCGTTCATCAAATTTTCAGATAGGGCAAATGTCAGTGAGCATTCTGATTTCAGTTCCAGAGCGATTCGCCCAATGAGTCCTTGATATTTAGTCGTTTTCAGCCAATCTTCGGGATTTTTGAAAATTTCACTTTTTTGTGAAAATATCCACTAAATGAGGGAATAATATGTGTGAGGGTACCCCAGGAGAGTTCCAAATGTGTGTGGGTAGAATATATATCCCACGGGGCTAAAATTGGAAAAAGTTGAAAAAAAATTTTTTTTTGACTTAGTCATTTTTTCCGCCGTTTATCAGACTTTCAGATAGGGGAAATGTCAGTGAGCATTCCGATATCAGTTCCAGAGCGATTCGCCCAATGAGTCCTTGATATTTAGTCATTTTCAGCCAATATTTTGGATTTTTGAAAATTTCACTTTTTTGTGAAAATATCCACTAAATGAGGGAATAATATGTGTGAGGGTACCCCAGAAGAGTTCCAAATGTGTGTAGGTAGAATATATATCCCACGGGGGTAAAATTGAAAAAAGTTGAAAAACATTTTTTTTTCGACTTAGTCATTTTTACGGCGTTTATCAGACTTTCAGATAGGGGAAATGTCAGTGAGAGTTCTGATTTCAGTTCCAGAGCGATTCGCCCAATGTGTCCTTGATATTTAGTCGTTTTCAGCCAATTTTCTGGATTTTTGAAAATTTCACTTTTTTGTGAAAATATCCACTAAATGAGGGAATAATATGTGTGAGGGTACCACAGGAGAGTTCCAAATGTGTGTGGGTAGAATATATATCCCACTGGGGTAAAATTGAAAAAAGTTTAAAAAAATTTTTTTTGGAACTTAGTCATTTTTCTGGCGTTTATCAGACTTTCAGATAGGGCACATGTCAGTGAGCATTCTGATTTCAGTTCCAGAGCGATTCGCCCAATGAGTCCTTGATATTTAGTCGTTTTCAGCCAATTTTCTGGATTTTTGAAAATTTCACTTTTTTGTGAAAATATCCACTAAATGAGGGAATAATATGTGTGAGGGTACCCCAGGAGAGGTCCAAATGTGTGTGGGTAGAATATATATCCCACGGGGGTAAAATTGAAAAAAGTTGAAAAAAAAATTTTTTTTGGACTTAGTCATTTTTCCAGCGTTTATCAGACTTTCAGATAGGGGAAATGTCAGTGAGCGTTCTGATTTCAGTTACAGAGCGATTCGCCCAATGAGTCCTTGATATTTAGTCGTTTTCAGACAATTTTCTGGATTTTTGAAAATTTCACTTTTTTATGAAAATATCCACTAAATGAGGGAATAATATGTGTGAGGGTACCCCAGGAGAGTTCCAAACGTGTGTGGGTAGAATATATATCCCACGGGGGTAAAATTGAAAAAAGTTGAAAAAAATTTTTTTTTGGACTTAGTCATTTTTCCGGCGTTTATCAGACTTTCAGATAGGGCAAATGTCAGTGAGCATTCTGATTTCAGTTCCAGAGCGATTCGCCCAATGAGTCCTTGATATTTAGTCGTTTTCAGCCAATTTTTGGGATTTTTGAAAATTTCACTTTTTTGTGAAAATATCCACTAAATGAGGGAATAATATGTGTGGGGGTACCCCAGGAGAGTTCCAAATGTGTGTGGGTAGAATATATATCCCATGGGGGTAAAATTAAAAAAATTGAAAAAAAATTTTTTTTGGACGTAGCCATTTTTCCTGCGTTCATCAAATTTTCAGATAGGGCAAATGTCAGTGAGCATTCTGATTTCAGTTCCAGAGCGATTCGCCCAATGAGTCCTTGATATTTTGTCGTTTTCAGCCAATTTTCTCGATTTTTGAAAATTTCACTTTTTTGTGAAAATATCCACTAAATGAGGGAATAATATGTGTGAGGGTACCCCAGGAGAGTTCCAAATGTGTGTGGGTAGAATATATATCCCACGGGGCAAAATTGAAAAAAGTTGAAAAAAATTTTTTTTTGGACTTAGTCATTTTTCCGGCGTTTATCAGACTTTCAGATAGGGGAAATGTCAGTGAGCATTCTGATTTCAGTTCCAGAGCGATTCGCCCAATGAGTCCTTGATATTTAGTCGTTTTCAGCCAATCTTCGGGATTTTTGAAAATTTCACTTTTTTGTGAAAATATCCACTAAATGAGGGAATAATATGTGTGAGGGTACCCCAGGAGAGTTCCAAATGTGTGTGGGTAGAATATATATCCCACGGGGCTAAAATTGGAAAAAGTTGAAAAAAAATTTTTTTTGGACTTAGTCATTTTTTCCGCCGTTTATCAGACTTTCAGATAGGGGAAATGTCAGTGAGCATTCCGATATCAGTTCCAGAGCGATTCGCCCAATGAGTCCTTGATATTTAGTCATTTTCAGCCAATATTTTGGATTTTTGAAAATTTCACTTTTTTGTGAAAATATCCACTAAATGAGGGAATAATATGTGTGAGGGTACCCCAGAAGAGTTCCAAATGTGTGTAGGTAGAATATATATCCCACGGGGGTAAAATTGAAAAAAGTTGAAAAACATTTTTTTTTCGACTTAGTCATTTTTACGGCGTTTATCAGACTTTCAGATAGGGGAAATGTCAGTGAGAGTTCTGATTTCAGTTCCAGAGCGATTCGCCCAATGTGTCCTTGATATTTAGTCGTTTTCAGCCAATTTTCTGGATTTTTGAAAATTTCACTTTTTTGTGAAAATATCCACTAAATGAGGGAATAATATGTGTGAGGGTACCACAGGAGAGTTCCAAATGTGTGTGGGTAGAATATATATCCCACTGGGGTAAAATTGAAAAAAGTTTAAAAAAATTTTTTTTGGGACTTAGTCATTTTTCTGGCGTTTATCAGACTTTCAGATAGGGCACATGTCAGTGAGCATTCTGATTTCAGTTCCAGAGCGATTCGCCCAATGAGTCCTTGATATTTAGTCGTTTTCAGCCAATTTTCTGGATTTTTGAAAATTTCACTTTTTTGTGAAAATATCCACTAAATGAGGGAATAATATGTGTGAGGGTACCCCAGGAGAGGTCCAAATGTGTGTGGGTAGAATATATATCCCACGGGGGTAAAATTGAAAAAAGTTGAAAAAAAAATTTTTTTTGGACTTAGTCATTTTTCCAGCGTTTATCAGACTTTCAGATAGGGGAAATGTCAGTGAGCGTTCTGATTTCAGTTACAGAGCGATTCGCCCAATGTGTCCTTTGATATTTAGTCGTTTTCAGCCAATTTTCTGGATTTTTGAAAATTTCACTTTTTGGTGAAAATATCCACTAAATGAGGGAATAATATGTGTGAGGGTACCACAGGAGAGTTCCAAATGTGTGTGGGTAGAATATATATCCCACGGGGGTAAAATTGAAAAAAGTTGAAAAAAAATTTTTTTTGGACTTAGTTATTTTTCCGCCGTTTATCAGACTTTCAGATAGGGGAAATGTCAGTGAGCATTCCAATTTCAGTTCCAGAGCGATTCGCCCAATGAGTCCTTGATTACTTAGTCGTTTTCAGCCAATATTTTGGATATTTGAAAATTTCACTTTTTTGTGAAAATATCCACTAAATGAGGGAAAAATATGTGTGAGGTTACCCCAGGAGAGTTCCAAATGTGTGTAGGTAGAATATATATCCCACGGGACAAAATTGAAAAAAGTTGAAAAAAATTTTTTTTTGGACTTAGTCATTTTTCCGCCGTTTATCAGACTTTCAGATAGGGCACATGTCAGTGAGCATTCTGATTTCAGTTCCAGAGCGATTCGCCCAATGAGTCCTTGATATTTAGTCGTTTTCAGCCAATTTTCTGGATTTTTGAAAATTTCACTTTTTTGTGAAAATATCCACTAAATGAGGGAATAATATGTGTGAGGGTACCCCAGGAGAGTTCCAAATGTGTGTGGGTAGAATATATATCCCACAGGGGTAAAATTTAAAAAATTGAAAAAAAATTTTTTTTGGACGTAGTCATTTTTCCGCCGTTTATCAGACTTTCAAATAGGGGAAATGTCAGTGAGCATTCCGATTTCAGTTACAGAGCGATTCGCCCAATGAGTCCTTGATACTTAGTTGTTTTCAGCCAATATTTTGGATATTTGAAAATTTCACTTTTTTGTGAAAATATCCACTAAATGAGGGAAAAATATGTGTGAGGCTACCCCAGGAGAGTTCCAAATGTGTGTAGGTAGAATATATATCCCACGGGGCAAAATTGAAAAAAGTTGAAAAAAATTTTTTTTTGGACTTAGTCATTTTTCCGGCGTTTATCAGACTTTCAGATAGGGGAAATGTCAGTGAGCATTCTGATTTCAGTTCCAGAGCGATTCGCCCAATGAGTCCATGATATTTTGTCGTTTTCAGACAATTTTCTGGATTTTTGAAAATTTCACTTTTTTATGAAAATATCCACTAAATGAGGGAATAATATGTGTGAGGGTACCCCAGGAGAGTTCCAAACGTGTGTGGGTAGAATATATATCCCACGGGGGTAAAATTGAAAAAAGTTGAAAAAAATTTTTTTTTTGGACTTAGTCATTTTTCCGGCGTTTTTCAGACTTTCAGATAGGGGAAATGTCAGTGAGCATTCTGATTTCAGTTCCAGAGCGATTCGCCCAATGAGTCCTTGATATTTAGTCGTTTTCAGCTAATTTTCTGGATTTTTGAAAATTTCACTTTTTTGTGAAAATATCCACTAAATGAGGGAATAATATGTGTGAGGGTACCACAGGAGAGTTCCAAATGTGTGTGGGTAGAATATATATCCCACGGGGGTAAAATTGAAAAAAGTTTTAAAAAAATTTTTTTTGGACTTAGTCATTTTTCCGCCGTTTATCAGACTTTCAGATAGGGGAAATGTCAGTGAGCATTCCGATTTCAGTTCCAGAGCGATTCGCCCAATGAGTCCTTGATTACTTAGTCGTTTTCAGCCAATATTTTGGATATTTGAAAATTTCACTTTTTTGTGAAAATATCCACTAAATGAGGGAATAATATGTGTGAGGGTACCACAGGAGAGTTCCAAATGTGTGTGGGTAGAATATATATCCCACTGGGGTAAAATTGAAAAAAGTTTAAAAAAATTTTTTTTGGGACTTAATCATTTTTCTGGCGTTTATCAGACTTTCAGATAGGGCACATGTCAGTGAGCATTCTGATTTCAGTTCCAGAGCGATTCACCCAATGAGTCCTTGATATTTAGTCATTTTCAGCCAATTTTCTGGATTTTTGAAAATTTCACTTTTTTGTGAAAATATCCACTAAATGAGGGAATAATATGTGTGAGGGTACCCCAGGAGAGTTCCAAATGTGTGTGGGTAGAATATATATCCCACTGGGGTAAAATTGAAAAAAGTTTAAAAAAATTTTTTTTGGGACTTAGTCATTTTTCTGGCGTTTATCAGACTTTCAGATAGGGCACATGTCAGTGAGCATTCTGATTTCAGTTCCAGAGCGATTCGCCCAATGAGTCCTTGATATTTAGTCGTTTTCAGCCAATTTTCTGGATTTTTGAAAATTTCACTTTTTTGTGAAAATATCCACTAAATGAGGGAATAATATGTGTGAGGGTACCACAGGAGAGTTCCAAATGTGTGTGGGTAGAATATATATCCCACTGGGGTAAAATTGAAAAAAGTTAAAAAAAATTTTTTTGGGGACTTAGTCATTTTTCTGGCGTTTATCAGACTTTCAGATAGGGGAAATGTCAGTGAGCGTTCTGATTTCAGTTACAGAGCGATTCGCCCAATGTGTCCTTGATATTTAGTCGTTTTCAGCCAATTTTCTGGATTTTTGAAAATTTCACTTTTTGGTGAAAATATCCACTAAATGAGGGAATAATATGTGTGAGGGTACCACAGGAGAGTTCCAAATGTGTGTGGGTAGAATATATATCCCACGGGGGTAAAATTGAAAAAAGTTGAAAAAAAATTTTTTTTGGACTTAGTTATTTTTCCGCCGTTTATCAGACTTTCAGATAGGGGAAATGTCAGTGAGCATTCCAATTTCAGTTCCAGAGCGATTCGCCCAATGAGTCCTTGATTACTTAGTCGTTTTCAGCCAATATTTTGGATATTTGAAAATTTCACTTTTTTGTGAAAATATCCACTAACTGAGGGAAAAATATGTGTGAGGTTACCCCAGGAGAGTTCCAAATGTGTGTAGGTAGAATATATATCCCACGGGACAAAATTGAAAAAAGTTGAAAAAAATTTTTTTTTGGACTTAGTCATTTTTCCGACGTTTATCAGACTTTCAGATAGGGCACATGTCAGTGAGCATTCTGATTTCAGTTCCAGAGCGATTCGCCCAATGAGTCCTTGATATTTAGTCGTTTTCAGCCAATTTTCTGGATTTTTGAAAATTTCACTTTTTTGTGAAAATATCCACTAAATGAGGGAATAATATGTGTGAGGGTACCCCAGGAGAGTTCCAAATGTGTGTGGGTAGAATATATATCCCACGGGGGTAAAATTGAAAAAAGTTGAAAAAAATTTTTTTTTTGGACTTAGTCATTTTTCCGGCGTTTATCAGACTTTCAGATAGGGGAAATGTCAGTGAGCATTCTGATTTCAGTTCCAGAGCGATTCGCCCAATGAGTCCTTGATATTTAGTCGTTTTCAGCTAATTTTCTGGATTTTTGAAAATTTCACTTTTTTGTGAAAATATCCACTAAATGAGGGAATAATATGTGTGAGGGTACCACAGGAGAGTTCCAAATGTGTGTGGGTAGAATATATATCCCACGGGGGTAAAATTGAAAAAAGTTTTAAAAAAATTTTTTTTGGACTTAGTCATTTTTCCGCCGTTTATCAGACTTTCAGATAGGGGAAATGTCAGTGAGCATTCCGATTTCAGTTCCAGAGCGATTCGCCCAATGAGTCCTTGATTACTTAGTCGTTTTCAGCCAATATTTTGGATATTTGAAAATTTCACTTTTTTGTGAAAATATCCACTAAATGAGGGAAAAATATGTGTGAGGTTACCCCAGGAGAGTTCCAAATGTGTGTAGGTAGAATATATATCCCACGGGGCAAAATTGAAAAAAGTTGAAAAAAAATTTTTTTTTGGACTGTCATTTTTCCAGCGTTTATCAGACTTTCAGATAGGGGAAATGTCAGTGAGCGTTCTGATTTCAGTTCCAGAGCGATTCGCCCAATGTGTCCTTGATATTTAGTCGTTTTCAGCCAATTTTCTGGATTTTTGAAAATTTCACTTTTTTGTGAAAATATCCACTAAATGAGGGAATAATATGTGTGAGGGTACCACAGGAGAGTTCCAAATGTGTGTGGGTAGAATATATATCCCACTGGGGTAAAATTGAAAAAAGTTTAAAAAAATTTTTTTTGGGACTTAATCATTTTTCTGGCGTTTATCAGACTTTCAGATAGGGCACATGTCAGTGAGCATTCTGATTTCAGTTCCAGAGCGATTCACCCAATGAGTCCTTGATATTTAGTCGTTTTCAGCCAATTTTCTGGATTTTTGAAAATTTCACTTTTTTGTGAAAATATCCACTAAATGAGGGAATAATATGTGTGAGGGTACCCCAGGAGAGTTCCAAATGTGTGTGGGTAGAATATATATCCCACTGGGGTAAAATTGAAAAAAGTTTAAAAAAATTTTTTTTGGGACTTAGTCATTTTTCTGGCGTTTATCAGACTTTCAGATAGGGCACATGTCAGTGAGCATTCTGATTTCAGTTCCAGAGCGATTCGCCCAATGAGTCCTTGATATTTAGTCGTTTTCAGCCAATTTTCTGGATTTTTGAAAATTTCACTTTTTTGTGAAAATATCCACTAAATGAGGGAATAATATGTGTGAGGGTACCACAGGAGAGTTCCAAATGTGTGTGGGTAGAATATATATCCCACTGGGGTAAAATTGAAAAAAGTTAAAAAAAATTTTTTTGGGGACTTAGTCATTTTTCTGGCGTTTATCAGACTTTCAGATAGGGGAAATGTCAGTGAGCGTTCTGATTTCAGTTACAGAGCGATTCGCCCAATGTGTCCTTGATATTTAGTCGTTTTCAGCCAATTTTCTGGATTTTTGAAAATTTCACTTTTTGGTGAAAATATCCACTAAATGAGGGAATAATATGTGTGAGGGTACCACAGGAGAGTTCCAAATGTGTGTGGGTAGAATATATATCCCACGGGGGTAAAATTGAAAAAAGTTGAAAAAAAATATTTTTTTGGACTTAGTTATTTTTCCGCCGTTTATCAGACTTTCAGATAGGGGAAATGTCAGTGAGCATTCCAATTTCAGTTCCAGAGCGATTCGCCCAATGAGTCCTTGATTACTTAGTCGTTTTCAGCCAATATTTTGGATATTTGAAAATTTCACTTTTTTGTGAAAATATCCACTAACTGAGGGAAAAATATGTGTGAGGTTACCCCAGGAGAGTTCCAAATGTGTGTAGGTAGAATATATATCCCACGGGACAAAATTGAAAAAAGTTGAAAAAAATTTTTTTTTGGACTTAGTCATTTTTCCGACGTTTATCAGACTTTCAGATAGGGCACATGTCAGTGAGCATTCTGATTTCAGTTCCAGAGCGATTCGCCCAATGAGTCCTTGATATTTAGTCGTTTTCAGCCAATTTTCTGGATTTTTGAAAATTTCACTTTTTTGTGAAAATATCCACTAAATGAGGGAATAATATGTGTGAGGGTACCCCAGGAGAGTTCCAAATGTGTGTGGGTAGAATATATATCCCACGGGGGTAAAATTGATAAAAGTTCAAAAAAATTTTTTTTTGGACTTAGTCATTTTTCCGGCGTTTATCAGACTTTCAGATAGGGGAAATGTCAGTGAGTATTCTGATTTCAGTTCCAGAGCGATTCACCCAATGAGTCCTTGATATTTAGTCGTTTTCAGCCAATTTTCTGGATTTTTGAAAATTTCACTTTTTTATGAAAATATTCACTAAATGAGGGAATAATATGTGTGAGGGTACCACAGGAGAGTTCCAAATGTGTGTGGGTAGAATATATATCCCACGGGGGTAAAATTGAAAAAAGTTAAAAAAAATTTTTTTTTGGCCTTAGTCATTTTTCCGGCGTTTATCAGACTTTCAGATAGGGGAAATGTCAGTGAGTATTCTGATTTCAGTTCCAGAGCGATTCGCCCAATGAGTCTTTGATATTTAGTCGTTTTCAGCCAATTTTCTGGATTTTTGAAAATTTCACTTTTTTATGAAAATATCCACTAAATGAGGGAATAATATATGTTATTGTACCCCAGGAGAGTTCCAAATGTGTGTGGGTAGAATATATATCCCACGGGGGTAAAATTGAAAAAAGTTTAAAAAAATTTTTTTTTGGACTTAGTCATTTTTCTGGCGTTTATCAGACTTTCAGATAGGGCACATGTCAGTGAGCATTCTGATTTCAGTTCCAGAGCGATTCGCCCAATGAGTCCTTGATATTTAGTCGTTTTCAGCCAATTTTCTGGATTTTTGAAAATTTCACTTTTTTGTGAAAATATCCACTAAATGAGGGAATAATATGTGTGAGGGTACCACAGGAGAGTTCCAAATGTGTGTGGGTAGAATATATATCCCACTGGGGTAAAATTGAAAAAAGTTAAAAAAAATTTTTTTGGGGACTTAGTCATTTTTCTGGCGTTTATCAGACTTTCAGATAGGGGAAATGTCAGTGAGCGTTCTGATTTCAGTTACAGAGCGATTCGCCCAATGTGTCCTTGATATTTAGTCGTTTTCAGCCAATTTTCTGGATTTTTGAAAATTTCACTTTTTGGTGAAAATATCCACTAAATGAGGGAATAATATGTGTGAGGGTACCACAGGAGAGTTCCAAATGTGTGTGGGTAGAATATATATCCCACGGGGGTAAAATTGAAAAAAGTTGAAAAAAAATATTTTTTTGGACTTAGTTATTTTTCCGCCGTTTATCAGACTTTCAGATAGGGGAAATGTCAGTGAGCATTCCAATTTCAGTTCCAGAGCGATTCGCCCAATGAGTCCTTGATTACTTAGTCGTTTTCAGCCAATATTTTGGATATTTGAAAATTTCACTTTTTTGTGAAAATATCCACTAACTGAGGGAAAAATATGTGTGAGGTTACCCCAGGAGAGTTCCAAATGTGTGTAGGTAGAATATATATCCCACGGGACAAAATTGAAAAAAGTTGAAAAAAATTTTTTTTTGGACTTAGTCATTTTTCCGACGTTTATCAGACTTTCAGATAGGGCACATGTCAGTGAGCATTCTGATTTCAGTTCCAGAGCGATTCGCCCAATGAGTCCTTGATATTTAGTCGTTTTCAGCCAATTTTCTGGATTTTTGAAAATTTCACTTTTTTGTGAAAATATCCACTAAATGAGGGAATAATATGTGTGAGGGTACCCCAGGAGAGTTCCAAATGTGTGTGGGTAGAATATATATCCCACGGGGGTAAAATTGAAAAAAGTTTAAAAAAATTTTTTTTTGGCCTTAGTCATTTTTCCGGCGTTTATCAGACTTTCAGATAGGGGAAATGTCAGTGAGTATTCTGATTTCAGTTCCAGAGCGATTCGCCCAATGAGTCTTTGATATTTAGTCGTTTTCAGCCAATTTTCTGGATTTTTGAAAATTTCACTTTTTTATGAAAATATCCACTAAATGAGGGAATAATATATGTTATTGTACCCCAGGAGAGTTCCAAATGTGTGTGGGTAGAATATATATCCCACGGGGGTAAAATTGAAAAAAGTTTAAAAAAATTTTTTTTTGGACTTAGTCATTTTTCTGGCGTTTATCAGACTTTCAGATAGGGCACATGTCAGTGAGCATTCTGATTTCAGTTCCAGAGCGATTCGCCCAATGAGTCCTTGATATTTAGTCGTTTTCAGCCAATTTTCTGGATTTTTGAAAATTTCACTTTTTTGTGAAAATATCCACTAAATGAGGGAATAATATGTGTGAGGGTACCCCAGGAGAGGTCCAAATGTGTGTGGGTAGAATATATATCCCACGGGGGTAAAATTGAAAAAAGTTGAAAAAAAAATTTTTTTTGGACTTAGTCATTTTTCCAGCGTTTATCAGACTTTCAGATAGGGGAAATGTCAGTGAGCGTTCTGATTTCAGTTACAGAGCGATTCGCCCAATGTGTCCTTTGATATTTAGTCGTTTTCAGCCAATTTTCTGGATTTTTGAAAATTTCACTTTTTGGTGAAAATATCCACTAAATGAGGGAATAATATGTGTGAGGGTACCACAGGAGAGTTCCAAATGTGTGTGGGTAGAATATATATCCCACGGGGGTAAAATTGAAAAAAGTTGAAAAAAAATTTTTTTTGGACTTAGTTATTTTTCCGCCGTTTATCAGACTTTCAGATAGGGGAAATGTCAGTGAGCATTCCAATTTCAGTTCCAGAGCGATTCGCCCAATGAGTCCTTGATTACTTAGTCGTTTTCAGCCAATATTTTGGATATTTGAAAATTTCACTTTTTTGTGAAAATATCCACTAAATGAGGGAAAAATATGTGTGAGGTTACCCCAGGAGAGTTCCAAATGTGTGTAGGTAGAATATATATCCCACGGGACAAAATTGAAAAAAGTTGAAAAAAATTTTTTTTTGGACTTAGTCATTTTTCCGCCGTTTATCAGACTTTCAGATAGGGCACATGTCAGTGAGCATTCTGATTTCAGTTCCAGAGCGATTCGCCCAATGAGTCCTTGATATTTAGTCGTTTTCAGCCAATTTTCTGGATTTTTGAAAATTTCACTTTTTTGTGAAAATATCCACTAAATGAGGGAATAATATGTGCGAGGGTACCCCAGGAGAGTTCCAAATGTGTGTGGGTAGAATATATATCCCACAGGGGTAAAATTTAAAAAATTGAAAAAAAATTTTTTTTGGACGTAGTCATTTTTCCGCCGTTTATCAGACTTTCAAATAGGGGAAATGTCAGTGAGCATTCCGATTTCAGTTACAGAGCGATTCGCCCAATGAGTCCTTGATACTTAGTTGTTTTCAGCCAATATTTTGGATATTTGAAAATTTCACTTTTTTGTGAAAATATCCACTAAATGAGGGAAAAATATGTGTGAGGCTACCCCAGGAGAGTTCCAAATGTGTGTAGGTAGAATATATATCCCACGGGGCAAAATTGAAAAAAGTTGAAAAAAATTTTTTTTTGGACTTAGTCATTTTTCCGGCGTTTATCAGACTTTCAGATAGGGGAAATGTCAGTGAGCATTCTGATTTCAGTTCCAGAGCGATTCGCCCAATGAGTCCATGATATTTTGTCGTTTTCAGACAATTTTCTGGATTTTTGAAAATTTCACTTTTTTATGAAAATATCCACTAAATGAGGGAATAATATGTGTGAGGGTACCCCAGGAGAGTTCCAAACGTGTGTGGGTAGAATATATATCCCACGGGGGTAAAATTGAAAAAAGTTGAAAAAAATTTTTTTTTTGGACTTAGTCATTTTTCCGGTGTTTATCAGACTTTCAGATAGGGGAAATGTCAGTGAGCATTCTGATTTCAGTTCCAGAGCGATTCGCCCAATGAGTCCTTGATATTTAGTCGTTTTCAGCTAATTTTCTGGATTTTTGAAAATTTCACTTTTTTGTGAAAATATCCACTAAATGAGGGAATAATATGTGTGAGGGTACCACAGGAGAGTTCCAAATGTGTGTGGGTAGAATATATATCCCACGGGGGTAAAATTGAAAAAAGTTTTAAAAAAATTTTTTTTGGACTTAGTCATTTTTCCGCCGTTTATCAGACTTTCAGATAGGGCACATGTCAGTGAGCATTCTGATTTCAGTTCCAGAGCGATTCGCCCAATGAGTCCTTGATATTTAGTCGTTTTCAGCCAATTTTCTGGATTTTTGAAAATTTCACTTTTTTATGAAAATATTCACTAAATGAGGGAATAATATGTGTGAGGTAGTGTTGAGCATTCCGATACTGAAATATCGGGTATCGGCCGATATTCACTGTATCGGAATTCCGATACTTAATTCCGATACTTTTATAATATCGAATACCGGAATCGGAAGTTCCCATAATGCCTGCGCTCTGCAGTGTCTCTGAAGGATGACAAGCTGGATGGCAGCGCTCAGCTGCGATCCAGCTTGTCATCAGAATGCCATCCCAGCGTGGGAGAATTCTCCTGATTGTTTAAAAGCCGGCGCGCGGTAAAAAGCCGCCGGCTTTTAAACAATCACGCAGCCCCATACTGCTTCCCCGCAGCCTCCCACCCCGATCCTCCGCTCCCCTCGCCGCCTCCCATCCCGATCGTAAATTAGGACCGGGCGGGGAGCGCAGCACCAAGGAGCGAAGGACCCGGGCGGGGAAGCCGGCAGTGAAAAGACTTCACCGCCGGCTTTCCCGTTCTGTGCTGCGCTTTCCCGCCGGTTATTTCAAATGAACAGCTGAGGTATCAGGTGATGCCGATCAGCTGTTCATTTGAAGTAGCCGCGGTGCCCTCAGAGGGTTCATGTGAGTTCATGCTTGACTGCATGAACTCACATGAACTTTCCCACGGCCGCACAGGTCAGCCTCACCTCCCGGACCCGTCATGATTAGTGTGTGCGGGGTGTGTGTGTGTGTGCGGGGTGTGTGTGCGGGGTGTGTGTGCGGGTGTGTGTGCGGGTGTGTGTGCGGGTGTGTGTGCGGGGTGTGTGTGTGCGGGCAGACATAGGCCGATGTGACACTACTACTCCCATCGGCCTATGTCTGTCCCCCGTCCACTCCTGCCAGCAGGATCAGCTCGATGGGAGCAGTAGTTCCCATCAGACTGATCCTGCTATTTAAATTGCCCTACTGTGTCCCCAATAAATGTTAAATACATGTCATTGGTGGCCAGTGGTTACCTACAATAAATTAGTTCATACATTACCTGTCCCCGCCGATCGCCACCTAAAATAAAGTAAAAAATAAAAAACTACACCTATACTCACCTAGACACCTAATTCCCCGAAGCCATCGATCTCCTGTAATAAAATATAAAATAATAAACCACAACCTTATCCTTACCCCTCCGTAGTAGTCCACGAGTGTCCCACGAAGATCTCCAGTTCAGAGCAGCCACATAGAATGTGACCGCTCTGAACCGCTGCCGCCGCTAGAATGACGGGGCCGTAAGGGTTCACCGGAGTTCAGGCAGCGCTGCTCCGGTTAGCTCCTTTACGGCACTGCTGTATCGTGAGAAATTCCCACGGTACAGCACTGCCGTAAAGGAGGTCTCCGGAGCTGCGCTGCCTGAATGCACTCCGGTGACCTCAGTCAGTGGCTCCCGCTGCCGGGAGCGGACGTGTTCCCGGCAGCGTGAGCTTACAGCAGCCATGCACAGCTGTCACCATCTCCAGATGTGACAGCTGTGCATGGGAGATCAGCGCAGGAACGTGGACAGGTAACTATTTTTTTTTTAGTAAACTAAGAATTAAATAAAATGGTGTTTTATTTCAAATAAATTATTTTTTTCTGGGTGTAGTATGTTTTTTCTTTTTAACACTTTGTAGGTTAGTAATGGGGGTGTCATATAGACGGCCATCATTACTAACCTGGGCTTCATGGCAGCTGGCGCTGACATGAACCCCACCACTATTACCCCCTGCCACCGCACCAGGGCAGCGTGGAAGAGCGAGGCTAAGTGCCAGAATTGGCGCATCCTATGGATGCGCCATTTCTGGGGCGGCTGACGGCTGGTGTTTCTAGCCTGGGAGGGGGCCAATATTCATGGCACCCTTCCTGAGCTATTAATATCAGCCCCCAGCTGTCTGCCTAGCCTTTGCTAGCTATTAAAATAGAGGGGACCCCACGTCATTTTTTTTTGGGGGGTCCCCCATTTTAATAGCTAGTAAAGGCTAGGTATTCAGCTGGGGGCTGATATTAGTAGCCTGGGAAGCTCCGTGGGTTTTACCCCCTTCCCAGGCTTCAAACATCTGCCCCAGCCGTCTGCTTAACCTCCGCTAGAGACTAAAATTATGGGGGATCCCACGCCATTTTTTTTTTAAATAAATCCTTTATTTTAACACTAAATGACATTTGAGGACTTAATAAAGATGCAGTCCCTAAATTATTATTTATTTTTTAATAAATTTTTCCCAAAACTTTTGACGTGGGCTTCGCCATATTTTTGTATGCCAGCCAGGTACAGCATCCAGCTTCTATGAACGCGCCATTTTCCGGGGCGGCCGCGGACTGCAATTTTCAGCGGGGGGGGGGAGGGCAAAAAGCTTGGGCCTCCCTGCGCTGCAGATTCCATCCCCCAGCTGCCTAGTTGTACCTGGCTGGACACAAAAATAGGGAGAAGCTCCACGTTTTTTTTTTTTTAATTATTTCATGAAATTCATGGAATAATTAAGAAAAAAAGGGCTTCCCTATATTGTTGTGTCCGGCTAGGTACAAATAGGCAGCTGGTGGTTGGGGGCAGCCCGTTCCTGCCTGCTGTACCTGGCTGGACACAAATATAGTGTGAAGCCCCACGTCAATTTTTTTTTAATTATTTCAGGAAATTCATGAAATAATTAAAAAAAAATTATGTGGGGCTTCGCCCTATAATTGTGTCCAGCCAGGTACAGCAGGCAGGAACGGGCTGCCCCCAACCACCAGCTGCCTATTTGTACCTAGCCGGACACAACAATATAGGGAAGCCCTTTTTTTCTTAATTATTCCATGAATTTCATGAAATAATTAAAAAAAAAAATGTGTGGCGCTTCGCCCTATTTTTGTGTCCAGCCAGGTACAACTAGGCAGCTGGGGGCTGGAATCTGCAGCGCAGGGAGACCCAAGCTTTCTGGGTCCCACCCGCTGCAAATTGCAGTCCGCAGCCGCCCCGGAAAATGGCGCGTTCATAGAAGCGCCATCTTCTGGCGCTGTACCCAACTCATCCAGGGCCCTGGTGCGGTGGCTCACTGGGTAATAAAGGGGTTAAGGCCAGCTTGGCATTATCAGCTGGCCCTAAGCCCGAAATTCATGGGGTCACGCCAATATTAGACATGACCGCCATGAATTTCTAGTAAAGTATTTAAAAAAAACACAAACACCCAGAAAAAAGTCCTTTAATTGAAATAAAGACACAATTCTTTATTGTTCTAAATTAAACCATACTTACCGCCACACCCATTCCAGCTGAAGCCAACGATCTCCTGCAATAAAAGTAAAATAATAAAGCAACCTCATCCTTACCTTTCCATGGTTCCCAGGACAGCTTCAGCTCTGCTACATCGAGATGACAGGCTGGACCGCAGCAGAACGCTGCCATCCAGCCTGTCATCCCGCGGACACTGAGAAGCGCAGGCATGCTTGCGCTCCTCAGTGTCTTTCTGTGACGTCATCCAGATGAGCCGAGGTCATGTCCAATGAACTCAGCTCACCTCATGCACGTCACTGACAGCGTGGGAAAATTCTCCTGCACTCAGCGCTTCAGCGTGAGAATTCTCCCACGCTGTCAGTGACGTGCATGAGGTGCGCCGAGTTCATGGGACATGACCTCACCTCATGCACGTCACTGACAGCGTGGGAAAATTCTCACGCTGAAGCGCTGAGTGCAGGAGAATTCTCCCACGCTGTCAGTGACGTACATGAGGTGAGCCGAGTTCATTGTCGGCTCATCTGGATGCCGTCACAGCCAGACACTGAGGAGTGGAAGTATGCCTGCGCTTCTCAGTGTCTGCGGGATGACAGGCTGGATGGCAGCGTTCTGCTGCGGTCCAGCCTGTCATCTCGATGTAGCAGAGCTGGAGCCGTCGTGGGAGCCATGGAAAGGTAAGGATGAGGTTGCTTTATTATTTTTCTTTTATTGCAGGAGATCGTTGGCTTCAGCTGGAATGGGCGTGATGGTAAGTATGGTTTAATTTAGAACAATAAAGAATTGTGTGTTTATTTCAATTAAAGGACTTTTTTCTGGGTGTTTGTGTTTTTTTTAAATACTTTACTAGAAATTCATGGTGGTCATGTCTAATATTGGCGTGACCCCATGAATTTCGGGCTTAGGGCCAGCTGATAATGCCAAGCTGGCCTTAACCCCTTTATTACCCAGTGAGCCACCGCATCAGGGCCCTGGATGAGTTGGGTACAGCGCCAGAAGATGGCGCTTCTATGAACGCGCCATTTTCCGGGGCGGCTGCGGACTGCAATTTGCAGCGGGTGGGGCCCAGAAAGCTTGGGCCTCCCTGCGCTGCAGATTCCAGCCCCCAGCTGCCTAGTTGTACCTGGCTGGACACAAAAATAGGGCGAAGCTCCACGTTTTTTTTTTTTTAAATTCATGAAATTCATGGAATAATTCAGAAAAAAAGGGCTTCCCTATATTGTTGTGTCCGGCTAGGTACAAATAGGCTGCTGGTGGTTGGGGGCAGCCCGTTCCTGCCTGCTGTACCTGACTGGACACAAATATAGGGCGAAGCCCCACATCAATTTTTTTAAATTATTTCATGAATTTCCTGAAATGATTTAAAAAAAATTGACGTGGGGCTTCGCACTATATTTGTGTCCAGCCAGGTACAGCAGGCAGGAACGGGCTGCCCCCAACCACCAGCTGCCTATTTGTACCTGGTTGGACACAACAATATAGGGAAGCCCTTTTTTTCTTAATTATTTCATGAATTTCATGAAATAATTAAAAAAAAAAAATACGTGAAGCTTCTCCCTATTTTTGTGTCCAGCCAGGTACAACTAGGCAGCTGGGGGATGGAATCTGCAGCGCAGGGAGGCCCAAGCTTTCTGCCCCCCCCCTCCCCCCGCTGAAAATTGCAGTGCGCAGCCACCCCGGAAAATGGCGCGTTCATAGAAGCTGGATGCTGTACCTGGCTGGCATACAAAAATATGGCGAAGCCCACGTCAAAAGTTTTGGGAAAAATTAATTAAAAAATAAATAATAATTTAGGGACTGCATCTTTATTAACTCCTCAAATGTCATTTAGTGTTAAAATAAAGGACTTATTTTAAAAAAAATTGACGTGGGGCTTCGCCCTATATTTGTGTCCAGCCAGGTACAGCAGGCAGGAACAGGCTGCCCCCAACCACCAGCTGCCTATTTGTACCTGGCCGGACACAACAATATAGGGAAGCCCTTTTTTAAAAAAATTATTTCATGAAATAATTAAAAAAAAATTGACGTGGGGCTTCGCACTATATTTGTGTCCAGCCAGGTACAGCAGGCAGGAATGGGCTGCCCCCAACCACCAGCTGCCTATTTGTACCTGGTTGGACACAACAATATAGGGAAGCCCTTTTTTTCTTAATTATTCCATGAATTTCATGAAATAATTTTAAAAAAAAATGCGTGGGGCTTCGCCCTATTTTTGTGCCCAGCCAGATACAACTAGGCAGCTGGGGGCTGGAATCCGCAGCGCAGGGAGACCCAAGCTTTCTGGGCCACCCCCGCTGCAAATTGCAGTCCGCAGCCGCCCCAGAAAATGGCGCGTTCATAGAAGCGCCATCTTCTGGCGCTGTACCCAACTCATCCAGGGCCCTGGTGCGGTGGCTCACTGGGTAATAAAGGGGTTAAGGCCAGCTTGGCATTATCAGCTGGCCCTAAGCCCAAAATTCATGGGGTCACGCCAATATTAGACATGACCACCATGAATTTCTAGTAAAGTATTTAAAAAAACACAACACCCAGAAAAAAGTCCTTTAATTGAAATAAACACACAATTCTTTATTGTTCTAAATTAAACCATACTTACCACCACGCCCATTCCAGCTGAAGCCAACGATCTCCTGCAATAAAAGTAAAATAATAAAGCAACCTCATCCTTACCTTTCCATGGCTCCCACGACAGCTTCAGCTCTGCTACATCGAGATGACAGGCTGGACCGCAGCAGAACGCTGCCATCCATCCTGTCATCCCGCAGACACTGAGAAGCGCAGGCATACTTCCACTCCTCAGTGTCTGGCTGTGACGGCATCCAGATGAGCCGAGGTCATGTCCAATGAACTCCGCTCACTTCATGTACGTCACTGACAGCGTGGGAAAATTCTCCTGCACTCAGCACTTCAGCGTGAGAATTTTCCCACGCTGTCAGTGACGTGCATGAGGTGAGCTGAGTTCATTGGACATGACCTCACCTCATGTATGTCACTGACAGCGTGGGAGAATTCTCACGCTGAAGCGCTGAGTGCAGGAGAATTTTCCCACGCTGTCAGTGACGTGCATGAGGTGAGCTGAGTTCATTGGACATGACCTCGGCTCATCTGGATGACGTCACAGAGAGACACTGAGGAGCGCAAGCATGCCTGCGCTTCTCAGTGTCTGCGGGATGACAGGCTGGATGGCAGCTTTCTGCTGCGGTCCAGCCTGTCATCTCGATGTAGCAGAGCTGGAGCTGTCCTGGGAACCATGGAAAGGTAAGGATGAGGTTGCTTTATTATTTTACTTTTATTGCAGGAGATCGTTGGCTTCAGCTGGAATGGGTGTGATGGTAAGTATGGTTTAATTTAGAACAATAAAGAATTGTGTCTTTATTTCAATTAAAGGACTTTACTCTGGGTGTTTGTGTTTTCTTTTAACTTTGACTATGGGGTTAGTAATGGGGGTGTCTTATAGACGCCTCTCCATTACTAACCTGGGCTTGATGTCAGCTGGCATTATAAGCTGACATCAACCCCAACCCTATTACCCCCTGCCACCGCACCAGGGCAGCGTGGAAGAGCGAGGCTAAGTGCCAGAATTGGCGCATCCTATGGATGCGCCATTTCTGGGGCGGCTGACGGCTGGTGTTTCTAGCCTGGGAGGGGGCCAATATTCATGGCTCCCTTCCTGGGCTATTAATATCAGCCCACAGCTGTCTGCCTAGCCTTTGCTAGCTATTAAATTAGGGGGGACCCCACGTCATTTTTTTGGGGGGGTCCCCCATTTTAATAGCTAGTAAAGGCTAGGTATTCAGCTGGGGCTGATATTAGTAGCCTGGGAAGCTCCGTGGGTATTACCCCCTTCCCAGGCTTCAAACATTTGCCCCAGCTGTCTGCTTAACCTCCGCTAGAGCCTAAAATTAAGGGGAACCCCACGCCAATTTTTTTTTAAATAAATCCTTTATTTTAACACTAAATGACAAGTACAGTAATCAACACTGTCACTGTACTTCATATATATGTGACTGACATGTTTCTATCTATCTAATCTATGTGTGATTCTCTATTCCTTCTATTCTAAATTGTCGGGTACAGATGCTGAATTGCCGGCCGGCTTTCTTAAAGAGACGGTGCATGAAAACACTATTATTTTTTTAAATAAATCCTTTACACTAAATGACAAGTTCTGTAAGCAACACTGTCACTGTACTTCATATATATGTGACTGACATGTTTCTATCTATCTAATCTATGTGTGATTCTCTATTCTGTCTGTTATAAATTGTCGGGTACAGATGCTGAATTGCCGGCCGGCTTTTTTAAAGAGACGGTGCACGAAAACACTAATATTTTTTTTAATAAATCCTTTACACTAAATGACAAGTACAGTAAGCAACACTGTCACTGTACTTCATATATATGTGACTGACATGTTTCTATCTATCTAATCTATGTGTGAAGCTCTATTCTTTCTGTTGTAAATTGTCGGGTACCGGTGAATGCCGCTGATGAATTGCCGGCTTTTCATGTCATTCTACATTATTCTTAGTTGTTTTACTTCATGTAGAATTAACCTACAAGGAAAGAAAGGGTTTATTTTCATTCCGATATTTGTGTCCCATTGACTTGCATTGGTTTCCGGTATCGGAATCGGCGATATCCGATACTTTTTGGGTATCGGCCCGATCCAATCCGATACGATATTTCCTGATATCGGAAGGTATCGCTCAACACTAGTGTGAGGGTACCACAGGAGAGTTCCAAATGTGTGTGGGTAGAATATATATCCCACGGGGGTAAAATTGAAAAAAGTTTAAAAAAATTTTTTTTTGGCCTTAGTCATTTTTCCGGCGTTTATCAGACTTTCAGATAGGGGAAATGTCAGTGAGTATTCTGATTTCAGTTCCAGAGCGATTCGCCCAATGAGTCTTTGATATTTAGTCGTTTTCAGCCAATTTTCTGGATTTTTGAAAATTTCACTTTTTTATGAAAATATCCACTAAATGAGGGAATAATATATGTTATTGTACCCCAGGAGAGTTCCAAATGTGTGTGGGTAGAATATATATCCCACGGGGGTAAAATTGAAAAAAGTTGAAAAAAATTTTTTTTTGGACTTGGTCATTTTTCCGGCGTTTATCAGACTTTCAGATAGGGGAAATGTCAGTGAGCATTCTGATTTCAGTTCCAGAGCGATTCGCCCAATGAGTCCTTGATATTTAGTCGTTTTCAGCCAATTTTCTGGATTTTTGAAAATTTCACTTTTTTATGAAAATATCCACTAAATGAGGGAATAATATGTGTGAGGGTACCCCAGGAGAGTTCCAAATGTGTGTGGGTAGAATATATATCCCACGGGGGTAAAATTGAAAAAAGTTTAAAAAAAATTTTTTTTGGACTTAGTCATTTTCCCGGCGTTTATCAGACTTTCAGATAGGGCAAATGTCAGTGAGCATTCCGATTTCAGTTCCAGAGCTATTCGCCCAATGAGTCCTTGATACTTAGTCGTTTTCAGCCAATATTTTGGATTTTTGAAAATTTCACTTTTTTGTGAAAATATCCACTAAATGAGGGAATAATATGTGTGAGGGTACCCCAGGAGAGTTCCAAATGTGTGTGGGTAGAATATATATCCCACGGGGCTAAAATTGAAAAAATTTTCAAAAAATTTTTTTTTGTACTTAGTCATTTTTCCGGCGTTTATCAGACTTTCAGATAGGGGAAATGTCAGTGAGGGTTCCGATTTCAGTTCCAGAGCGATTCACCCAATGTGTCCTTGATATTTAGTCGTTTTCAGCCAATATTCTGGATTTTTGAAAATTTCACTTTTTTGTGAAAATATCCACTAAATGAGGGAATAATATGCGTGAGGGTACCCCAGGAGAGTTCCAAATGTGTGTGGGTAGAATATATATCCCACGGGGGTAAAATTGAAAAAAGTTGAAAAACATTTTTTTTTGGACTTAGTCATTTTTCCGGCGTTTATCAGACTTTCAGATAGGGGAAATGTGAGTGAGCGTTCCGATTTCAATTTCAGAGCAATTCGCCCAATGAGTCCTTGATATTAAGTCGTTTTCAGAAAATTTTCTGGATTTTTGAAAATTTCACTTTTTTATGAAAATATCCACTAAATGAGGGAATAATATGTGTGAGGGTACCACAGGAGAGTTCCAAATGTGTGTAGTTAGAATACATATCCCACGGGGGTAAAATAGAAAAAAGTTGAAAAAAAATTTTTTTTTGGACTTAGTCATTTTTCCGGCGTTTATCAGACTTTCAGATAGGGGAAATGTCAGTGAGCATTCTGATTTCAGTTCCAGAGCGATTCGCCCAATGAGTCCTTGATATTTAGTCGTTTTCAGCCAATTTTCTGGATTTTTGAAAATTTCACTTTTTTATGAAAATATCCACTAAATGAGGGAATAATATATGTGAGGGTACCCCAGGAGAGTTCCAAATGTGTGTGGGTAGAATATATATCCCACGGGGGTAAAATTGAAAAAAGTTGAAAAAAAATTTTTTTTGGACTTAGTCATTTTTCCGGCGTTTATCAGACTTTCAGATAGGGGAAATGTCAGTGAGGGTTCCGATTTCAGTTCCAGAGCGATTCACCCAATGTGTCCTTGATATTTAGTCGTTTTCAGCCAATATTCTGGATTTTTGAAAATTTCACTTTTTTGTGAAAATATCCACTAAATGAGGGAATAATATGTGTGAGGGTACCCCAGGAGAGTTCCAAATGTGTGTGGGTAGAATATATATCCCACGGGGGTAAAATTTAAAAAAGGTTAAAAAAAATTTTTTTTGGACATAGTCATTTTTCCGGCGTTCATCACATTTTCAGATAGGGGAAATGTCAGTGAGCGTTCTGATTTCAGTTCCAGAGCGATTCGCCCAATGAGTCCTTGATACTTAGTCGTTTTCAGCCAATATTTTGGATTTTTGAAAATTTCACTTTTTTGTGAAAATATCCACTAAATGAGGGAATAATATGTGTGAGGGTACCACAGGAGAGTTCCAAATGTGTGTGGGTAGAATATATATCCCACGGGGTTAAAATTGCAAAAAGTTGAAAAAAATTTTTTTTTGGACTTAGTCATTTTTCCGGCGTTTTCAGACTTTCAGATAGGGCAAATCTCAGTGAGCGTTCTGATTTCAGTTCCAGAGCGATTCGCCCAATGAGTCCTTGATATTTAGTCGTTTTCAGCCAATTTTCTGGATTTTTGAAAATTTCGCTTTTTTGTGAAAATATCCACTAAATGAGGGAATAATATGTGTGAGGGTACCCCAGGAGAGTTCCAAATGTGTGTGGGTAGAATATATATCCCACGGGGGTAAAATTGAAAAAAGTTGAAAAAAAATTTTTTTTGGACTTAGTCATTTTGCCGGCGTTTATCAGACTTTCAGATAGGGGAAATGTCAGTGAGCGTTCCGATTTCAATTCCAGAGCAATTCGCCCAATGAGTCCTTGATATTAAGTCGTTTTCAGCCAATTTTCTGGATTTTTGAAAATTTCACTTTTCTATGAAAATATCCACTAATGAGGGAATAATATGTGTGAGGGTACCACAGGAGAGTTCCAAATGTGTGTGGGTAGAATATATATCCCACGGGGGTAAAATTTAAAAAAGTTGAAAATTTTTTTTTTTTTTGGACTTAGTCATTTTCCCGGCGTTTATCAGACTTTCAGATAGGGCAAATGTCAGTGAGCATTCCGATTTCAGTTCCAGAGCTATTCGCCCAATGAGTCCTTGATACTTAGTCGTTTTCAGCCAATATTTTGGATTTTTGAAAATTTCACTTTTTTGTGAAAATATCCACTAAATGAGGGAATAATATGTGTGAGGGTACCCCAGGAGAGTTCCAAATGTGTGTGGGTAGAATATATATCCCACGGGGGTAAAATTGAAAAATGTTGAAAAAAATTTTTTTTTGGACTTAGTCATTTTTCCGGCGTTTATCAGACTTTCAGATAGGGCAAATGTCAGTGAGCATTCCGATTTCAGTTCCAGAGCGATTCGCCCAATGAGTCCTTGATATTTAGTCGTTTTCAGCCAATTTTCTGGATTTTTGAAAATTTCACTTTTTTGTGAAAATATCCACTAAATGAGGGAATAATATGTGTGAGGGTACCACAGGAGAGTTCCAAATATGTGTGGGTAGAATATATATCCCACGGGGGTAAAATTGAAAAAAGTTGAAAAAAAATTTTTTTGGACTTAGTCATTTTTCCGGCGTTTATCAGACTTTCAGATAGGGGAAATGTCAGTGAGCGTTCCAATTTCAGTTCCAGAGCGATTCGCCCAATGAGTCCTTGATACTTAGTCGTTTTCAGCTAATATTTTGGATTTTTGAAAATTTCACTTTTTTTGTGAAAATATCCACTAAATGAGGGAATAATATGTGTGAGGGTACCACAGGAGAGTTCCAAATGTGTGTGGGTAGAATATATATCCCACGGGGGTAAAATTGAAAAAAGTTGAAAAAAAATTTTTTTTGGACTTAGTCATTTTGCCGGCGTTTATCAGACTTTCAGAGAGGGGAAATGTCAGTGAGCGTTCCGATTTCAATTCCAGAGCAATTCGCCCAATGAGTCCTTGATATTAAGTCGTTTTCAGCCAATTTTCTGGATTTTTGAAAATTTCACTTTTTTATGAAAATATCCACTAATGAGGGAATAATATGTGTGAGGGTACCACAGGAGAGTTCCAAATGTGTGTGGGTAGAATATATATCCCACGGGGGTAAAATTGAAAAAAGTTGGAAAATTTTTTTTTTTTTGGACTTAGTCATTTTTCCGGCGTTTATCAGACTTTCAGATAGGGGAAATGTCAGTGAGCATTCCGATTTTAGTTCCAGAGCCATTCGCCCAATGAGTCCTTGACATTTAGTCATTTTCAGCCAATTTTCTGGATTTTTGAAAATTTCACTTTTTTGTGAAAATATCCACTAAATGAGGGAATAATATGTGTGAGGGTACCACAGGAGAGTTCCAAATGTGTGTGGGTAGAATATATATCCCACGGGGGTAAAATTGAAAAATTGTTAAAAAATATTTTTTGGGGACTTAGTCATTTTTCCGGCGTTTATCAGACTTTCAGATAGGGGAAATGTCAGTGAGGGTTCCAATTTCAGTTCCAGAGCGATTCACCCAATGTTTCCTTGATATTTAGTAGTTTACAGCCAATATTTTGGATTTTTGAAAATTTCACTTTTTTGTGAAAATATCCACTAAATGAGGGAATAATATGTGTGAGGGTACCACAGGAGAGTTCCAAATGTGTGTGGGTAGAATATATATCCCACGGGGGTAAAATTGAAAAATGTCGAAAAAAATTTTTTTTTGGGCTTAGTCATTTTTCCGGCATTTATCAGACTTTCAGATAGGGCAAATGTCAGTGAGCATTCCGATTTCAGTTCCAGAGCGATTCGCCCAATGAGTCCTTGATATTTAGTCGTTTTCAGCCAATTTTCTGGATTTTTGAAAATTTCACTTTTTTCTGAAAATATCCACTAAATGAGGGAATAATATGTGTGAGGGTACCCCAGGAGAGTTCCAAATGTGTGTGGGTAGAATATATATCCCACGGGGGTAAAATTGAAAAAAGTTGAAAAAAATTTTTTTTTGGACTTAGTCATTTTTCCGGCGTTTATCAGACTTTCAGATAGGGGAAATGTCAGTGAGCATTCTGATTTCAGTTCCAGAGCGATTCGCCCAATGAGTCCTTGATATTTAGTCGTTTTCAGCCAATTTTCTGGATTTTTGAAAATTTCACTTTTTTATGAAAATATCCACTAAATGAGGGAATAATATGTGTGAGGGTACCCCAGGAGAGTTCCAAATGTGTGTGGGTAGAATATATATCCCACGGGGGTAAAATTGAAAAAAGTTTAAAAAAAATTTTTTTTGGACTTAGTCATTTTCCCGGCGTTTATCAGACTTTCAGATAGGGCAAATGTCAGTGAGCATTCCGATTTCAGTTCCAGAGCTATTCGCCCAATGAGTCCTTGATACTTAGTCGTTTTCAGCCAATATTTTGGATTTTTAAAAATTTCACTTTTTTGTGAAAATATCCACTAAATGAGGGAATAATATGTGTGAGGGTACCCCAGGAGAGTTCCAAATGTGTGTGGGTAGAATATATATCCCACGGGGCTAAAATTGAAAAAATTTTCAAAAAATTTTTTTTTGTACTTAGTCATTTTTCCGGCGTTTATCAGACTTTCAGATAGGGGAAATGTCAGTGAGGGTTCCGATTTCAGTTCCAGAGCGATTCACCCAATGTGTCCTTGATATTTAGTCGTTTTCAGCCAATATTCTGGATTTTTGAAAATTTCACTTTTTTGTGAAAATATCCACTAAATGAGGGAATAATATGCGTGAGGGTACCCCAGGAGAGTTCCAAATGTGTGTGGGTAGAATATATATCCCACGGGGGTAAAATTGAAAAAAGTTGAAAAACATTTTTTTTTGGACTTAGTCATTTTTCCGGCGTTTATCAGACTTTCAGATAGGGGAAATGTGAGTGAGCGTTCCGATTTCAATTTCAGAGCAATTCGCCCAATGAGTCCTTGATATTAAGTCGTTTTCAGAAAATTTTCTGAATTTTTGAAAATTTCACTTTTTTATGAAAATATCCACTAAATGAGGGAATAATATGTGTGAGGGTACCACAGGAGAGTTCCAAATGTGTGTAGTTAGAATACATATCCCACGGGGGTAAAATAGAAAAAAGTTGAAAAAAAATTTTTTTTTGGACTTAGTCATTTTTCCGGCGTTTATCAGACTTTCAGATAGGGGAAATGTCAGTGAGGGTTCCGATTTCAGTTCCAGAGCGATTCACCCAATGTGTCCTTGATATTTAGTCGTTTTCAGCCAATATTCTGGATTTTTGAAAATTTCACTTTTTTGTGAAAATATCCACTAAATGAGGGAATAATATGTGTGAGGGTACCCCAGGAGAGTTCCAAATGTGTGTGGGTAGAATATATATCCCACGGGGGTAAAATTTAAAAAAGGTTAAAAAAAATTTTTTTTGGACATGGTCATTTTTCCGGCGTTCATCACATTTTCAGATAGGGGAAATGTCAGTGAGCGTTCTGATTTCAGTTCCAGAGCGATTCGCCCAATGAGTCCTTGATACTTAGTCGTTTTCAGCCAATATTTTGGATTTTTGAAAATTTCACTTTTTTGTGAAAATATCCACTAAATGAGGGAATAATATGTGTGAGGGTACCACAGGAGAGTTCCAAATGTGTGTGGGTAGAATATATATCCCACGGGGTTAAAATTGCAAAAAGTTGAAAAAAATTTTTTTTTGGACCTAGTCATTTTTCCGGCGTTTTCAGACTTTCAGATAGGGCAAATCTCAGTGAGCGTTCTGATTTCAGTTCCAGAGCGATTCGCCCAATGAGTCCTTGATATTTAGTCGTTTTCAGCCAATTTTCTGGATTTTTGAAAATTTCGCTTTTTTGTGAAAATATCCACTAAATGAGGGAATAATATGTGTGAGGGTACCCCAGGAGAGTTCCAAATGTGTGTGGGTAGAATATATATCCCACGGGGGTAAAATTGAAAAAAGTTGAAAAAAAATTTTTTTTGGACTTAGTCATTTTGCCGGCGTTTATCAGACTTTCAGAGAGGGGAAATGTCAGTGAGCGTTCCGATTTCAATTCCAGAGCAATTCGCCCAATGAGTCCTTGATATTAAGTCGTTTTCAGCCAATTTTCTGGATTTTTGAAAATTTCACTTTTCTATGAAAATATCCACTAATGAGGGAATAATATGTGTGAGGGTACCACAGGAGAGTTCCAAATGTGTGTGGGTAGAATATATATCCCACGGGGGTAAAATTTAAAAAAGTTGAAAATTTTTTTTTTTTTTGGACTTAGTCATTTTCCCGGCGTTTATCAGACTTTCAGATAGGGGAAATGTCAGTGAGCATTCCGATTTTAGTTCCAGAGCCATTCGCCCAATGAGTCCTTGACATTTAGTCATTTTCAGCCAATTTTCTGGATTTTTGAAAATTTCACTTTTTTGTGAAAATATCCACTAAATGAGGGAATAATATGTGTGAGGGTACCACAGGAGAGTTCCAAATGTGTGTGGGTAGAATATATATCCCACGGGGGTAAAATTGAAAAATTGTTAAAAAATATTTTTTGGGGACTTAGTCATTTTTCCGGCGTTTATCAGACTTTCAGATAGGGGAAATGTCAGTGAGGGTTCCAATTTCAGTTCCAGAGCGATTCACCCAATGAGTCCTTGATATTTAGTCGTTTACAGCCAATATTTTGGATTTTTGAAAATTTCACTTTTTTGTGAAAATATCCACTAAATGAGGGAATAATATGTGTGAGGGTACCACAGGAGAGTTCCAAATGTGTGTGGGTAGAATATATATCCCACGGGGGTAAAATTGAAAAATGTCGAAAAAAATTTTTTTTTGGGCTTAGTCATTTTTCCGGCATTTATCAGACTTTCAGATAGGGCAAATGTCAGTGAGCATTCCGATTTCAGTTCCAGAGCGATTCGCCCAATGAGTCCTTGATATTTAGTCGTTTTCAGCCAATTTTCTGGATTTTTGAAAATTTCACTTTTTTCTGAAAATATCCACTAAATGAGGGAATAATATGTGTGAGGGTACCCCAGGAGAGTTCCAAATGTGTGTGGGTAGAATATATATCCCACGGGGGTAAAATTGAAAAATGTTGAAAAAAATTTTTTTTTGGACTTAGTCATTTTTCCGGCGTTTATCAGACTTTCAGATAGGGCAAATGTCAGTGAGCATTCCGATTTCAGTTCCAGAGCGATTCGCCCAATGAGTCCTTCATATTTAGTCGTTTTCAGCCAATTTTCTGGATTTTTGAAAATTTCACTTTTTTGTGAAAATATCCACTAAATGAGGGAATAATATGTGTGAGGGTACCCCAGGAGAGTTCCAAATATGTGTGGGTAGAATATATATCCCACGGGGGTAAAATTTTAAAAAGTTTAAAAAAAATTTTTTTTGGACTTAGTCATTTTTCCGACGTTCATAAGATTTTCAAATAGGGGAAATTTCAGTGAGCGTTCTGATTTCAGTTCCAGAGCGATTCTCCCAATGAGTCCTTGATATTTAGTCGTTTTCAGCCAATTTTCTGGATTTTTTAAAATTTCACTTTTTTGTGAAAATATCCACTAAATGAGGGAATAATATGTGTGAGGGTAGCCCAGGAGAGTTCAAAATGTGTGAGGGTAGAATATATATCCCACGGGGGTAAAATTGAAAAAAGTTGGAAAAATTTTTTTTTTTGGACTTAGTCATTTTTCCGTCGTTTATCATACTGTCAGATAGGGGAAATGTCAGTGAGCGTTCTGATTTCAGTTCCAGAGCGATTCGCCCAATGAGTCCTTGATATTTAGTCGTTTTCAGCCAATTTTCTGGATTTTTGAAAATTTCGCTTTTTTGTGAAAATATCCACTAAATGAGGGAATAATATGTTTGAGGGTACCCCAGGAGAGTTCCAAATGTGTGTGGGTAGAATATATATCCCACGGGGGTAAAATTGAAAAATGTTGAAAAAAATTTTTTTTGGGACTTAGTCATTTTTCCGGCGTTTATCAGACTTTCAGATAGGGCAAATGTCAGTGAGCATTCCGATTTCAGTTCCAGAGCGATTCGCCCAATGAGTCCTTGATATTTAGTCGTTTTCAGCCAATTTTCTGGATTTTTGAAAATTTCACTTTTTTGTGAAAATATCCACTAATGAGGGAATAATATGTGTGAGGGTACCACAGGAGAGTTCCAAATGTGTGTGGGTAGAATATATATCCCACGGGGGTAAAATTGAAAAAAGTTGGAAAATTTTTTTTTTTTGGACTTAGTCATTTTTCCGGCGTTTATCAGACTTTCAGATAGGGGAAATGTCAGTGAGCATTCCGATTTTAGTTCCAGAGCCATTCGCACAATGAGTCCTTGATATTTAGTAGTTTTCAGCCAATTTTCTGGATTTTTGAAAATTTCACTTTTTTGTTAAAATATCCACTAAATGAGGGAATAATATGTCTGAGGGTACCCCAAGAGAGTTCCAAATGTGTGTGGGTAGAATATATATCCCACGGGGGTAAAATTTAAAAAAGTTGAAAATTTTTTTTTTTTTGGACTTAGTCATTTTCCCGGCGTTTATCAGACTTTCAGATAGGGCAAATGTCAGTGAGCATTCCGATTTCAGTTCCAGAGCTATTCGCCCAATGAGTCCTTGATACTTAGTCGTTTTCAGCCAATATTTTGGATTTTTGAAAATTTCACTTTTTTGTGAAAATATCCACTAAATGAGGGAATAATATGTGTGAGGGTACCACAGGAGAGTTCCAAATGTGTGTGGGTAGAATATATATCCCACGGGGTTAAAATTGCAAAAAGTTGAAAAACATTTTTTTTTGGACTTAGTCATTTTTCCGGCGTTTATCAGACTTTCAGATAGGGCAAATCTCAGTGAGCGTTCTGATTTCAGTTCCAGAGCGATTCGCCCAATGAGTCCTTGATATTTAGTCGTTTTCAGCCAATTTTCTGGATTTTTGAAAATTTCGCTTTTTTGTGAAAATATCCACTAAATGAGGGAATAATATGTTTGAGGGTACCCCAGGAGAGTTTCAAATGTGTGTGGGTAGAATATATATCCCACGGGGGTAAAATTGAAAAATGTTGAAAAAAATTTTTTTTTGGACTTAGTCATTTTTCCAGCGTTTATCAGACTTTCAGATAGGGCAAATCTCAGTGAGCGTTCTGATTTCAGTTCCAGAGCGATTCGCCCAATGAGTCCTTGATATTTAGTCGTTTTCAGCCAAGTTTCTGGATTTTTGAAAATTTCACTTTTTTGTGAAAATATCCAGTAAATGAGGGAATAATATGTGTGAGGGTACCCCAGGAGAGTTCCAAATATGTGTGGGTAGAATATATATCCCACGGGGGTAAAATTGAAAAAAGTTGAAAAAAAATTTTTTTTGGACTTAGTCATTTTTCCGGCGTTCATCAGATTTTCAAATAGGGGAAATGTCAGTGAGCGTTCTGATTTCAGTTCCAGAGCGATTCGCCCAATGAGTCCTTGATATTTAGTCGTTTTCAGCCAATTTTCTGGATTTTTTAAAATTTCACTTTTTTGTGAAAATATCCACTAAATGAGGGAATAATATGTGTGAGGGTACCCCAGGAGAGTTCCAAATGTGTGTGGGTAGAATATATATCCCACGGGGGTAAAATTGAAAAAAGTTGGAAATTTTTTTTTTTTTGACTTAGTCATTTTTCCGGCGTTTATCAGACTTTCAGATAGGGGAAATGTCAGTGAGCATTCCGAATTTAGTTCCAGAGCCATTCGCCCAATGAGTCCTTGATATTTAGTCGTTTTCAGCCAATTTTCTGGATTTTTGAAAATTTCACTTTTTTGTGAAAATATCCACTAAATGAGGGAATAATATGATTGAGGGTACCCCAGGAGAGTTCCAAATGTGTGTGGGTAGAATATATATCCCACGGGGGTAAAATTGAAAAAAGTTGGAAATTTTTTTTTTTTTGACTTAGTCATTTTTCCGGCGTTTATCAGACTTTCAGATAGGGGAAATGTCAGTGAGCATTCTGATTTCAGTTCCAGAGCGATTCGCCCAATGAGTCCTTGATATTTAGTCAATTTCAGCCAATTTTCTGGATTTTTGAAAATTTCACTTTTTTGTGAAAATATCCACTAAATTAGGGAATAATATTTGTGAGGGTACCCCAGGAGAGTTCCAAATGTGTGTGGGTAGAATATATATCCCACGGGGGTAAAATTGAAAAATTGTTAAAAAATATTTTTTGGGGACTTAGTCATTTTTCCGGCGTTTATCAGACTTTCAGATAGGGGAAATGTCAGTGAGGGTTCCAATTTCAGTTCCAGAGCGATTCACCCAATGTGTCCTTGATATTTAGTCGTTTTCCGCCAATATTTTGGATTTTTGAAAATTTCACTTTTTTGTGAAAATATCCACTAAATGAGGGAATAATATGTGTGAGGGTACCACAGGAGAGTTCCAAATGTGTGTGGGTAGAATATATATCCCACGGGGTTAAAATTGCAAAAAGTTGAAAAACATTTTTTTTGGGGCTTAGTCATTTTTCCGGCGTTTATCAGACTTTCAGATAGGGCAAATCTCAGTGAGCATTCTGATTTCAGTTCCAGAGCGATTCGCCCAATGAGTCCTTGATATTTAGTCGTTTTCAGCCAATTTTCTGGATTTTTGAAAATTTCGCTTTTTTGTGAAAATATCCACTAAATGAGGGAATAATATGTTTGAGGGTACCCCAGGAGAGTTCCAAATGTGTGTGGGTAGAATATATATCCCACGGGGGTAAAATTGAAAAATGTTGAAAAAAATTTTTTTTTGGACTTAGTCATTTTTCCGGCGTTCATCAGATTTTCAAATAGGGGAAATGTCAGTGAGCATTCTGATTTCAGTTCCAGAGCGATTCGCCCAATGAGTCCTTGATATTTAGTCGTTTTCAGCCAATTTTCTGGATTTTTTAAAATTTCACTTTTTTGTGAAAATATCCACTAAATGAGGGAATAATATGTGTGAGGGTACCCCAGGAGAGTTCCAAATGTGTGTGGGTAGAATATATATCCCACGGGGGTAAAATTGAAAAAAGTTGGAAATTTTTTTTTTTTTGGACTTAGTCATTTTTTCGGCGTTTATCAGACTTTCAGATAGGGGAAATGTCAGTGAGCATTCCTATTTTAGTTCCAGAGCCATTCGCCCAATGAGTCCTTGATATTTAGTCGTTTTCAGCCAATTTTCTGGATTTTTGAAAATTTCACTTTTTTGTGAAAATATCCACTAAATGAGGGAATAATATGTTTGAGAGTACCCCAGGAGAGTTCCAAATGTGTGTGGGTAGAATATATATCCCACGGGGGTACAATTGAAAAAAGTTTAAAAAATTTTTTTTTGGACTTAGTCATTTTTCCGACGTTTATCAGACTTTCAGATAGGGGAAATGTCAGTGAGCATTCTGATTTCAGTTCCAGAGCGATTCGCCCAATGAGTCCTTGATATTTAGTCAATTTCAGCCAATTTTCTGGATTTTTGAAAATTTCACTTTTTTGTGAAAATATCCACTAAATTAGGGAATAATATTTGTGAGGGTACCCCAGGAGAGTTCCAAATGTGTGTGGGTAGAATATATATCCCACGGGGGTAAAATTGAAAAATTGTTAAAAAATATTTTTTGGGGACTTAGTCATTTTTCCGGCGTTTATCAGACTTTCAGATAGGGGAAATGTCAGTGAGGGTTCCAATTTCAGTTCCAGAGCGATTCACCCAATGTGTCCTTGATATTTAGTCGTTTTCAGCCAATATTTTGGATTTTTGAAAATTTCACTTTTTTGTGAAAATATCCACTAAATGAGGGAATAATATGTGTGAAGGTACCACAGGAGAGTTCCAAATGTGTTTGGGTAGAATATATATCCCACGGGGTTAAAATTGCAAAAAGTTGAAAAACATTTTTTTTTGGGCTTAGTCATTTTTCCGGCGTTTATCAGACTTTCAGATAGGGCAAATCTCAGTGAGCATTCTGATTTCAGTTCCAGAGCGATTCGCCCAATGAGTCCTTGATATTTAGTCGTTTTCAGCCAATTTTCTGGATTTTTGAAAATTTCGCTTTTTTGTGAAAATATCCACTAAATGAGGGAATAATATGTTTGAGGGTACCCCAGGAGAGTTCCAAATGTGTGTGGGTAGAATATATATCCCACGGGGGTAAAAGTGAAAAATGTTGAAAAAAATTTTTTTTTGGACTTAGTCATTTTTCCGGCGTTTATCAGACTTTCAGATAGGGCAAATGTCAGTGAGCATTCCGATTTCAGTTCCAGAGCGATTCGCCCAATGAGTCCTTGATATTTAGTCGTTTTCAGCCAATTTTCTGGATTTTTGAAAATTTCACTTTTTTGTGAAAATATCCACTAAATGAGGGAATAATATGTTTGAGAGTACCCCAGGAGAGTTCCAAATGTGTGTGGGTAGAATATATATCCCACGGGGGTACAATTGAAAAAAGTTTAAAAAATTTTTTTTTGGACTTAGTCATTTTTCCGACGTTTATCAGACTTTCAGATAGGGGAAATGTCAGTGAGCATTCTGATTTCAGTTCCAGAGCGATTCGCCCAATGAGTCCTTGATATTTAGTCAATTTCAGCCAATTTTCTGGATTTTTGAAAATTTCACTTTTTTGTGAAAATATCCACTAAATTAGGGAATAATATTTGTGAGGGTACCCCAGGAGAGTTCCAAATGTGTGTGGGTAGAATATATATCCCACGGGGGTAAAATTGAAAAATTGTTAAAAAATATTTTTTGGGGACTTAGTCATTTTTCCGGCGTTTATCAGACTTTCAGATAGGGGAAATGTCAGTGAGGGTTCCAATTTCAGTTCCAGAGCGATTCACCCAATGTGTCCTTGATATTTAGTCGTTTTCAGCCAATATTTTGGATTTTTGAAAATTTCACTTTTTTGTGAAAATATCCACTAAATGAGGGAATAATATGTGTGAGGGTACCCCAGGAGAGTTCCAAATGTGTGTGGGTAGAATATATATCCCACGGGGGTAAAATTGAAAAAAGTTGGAAATTTTTTTTTTTTTGGACTTAGTCATTTTTTCGGCGTTTATCAGACTTTCAGATAGGGGAAATGTCAGTGAGCATTCCTATTTTAGTTCCAGAGCCATTCGCCCAATGAGTCCTTGATATTTAGTCGTTTTCAGCCAATTTTCTGGATTTTTGAAAATTTCACTTTTTTGTGAAAATATCCACTAAATGAGGGAATAATATGTTTGAGAGTACCCCAGGAGAGTTCCAAATGTGTGTGGGTAGAATATATATCCCACGGGGGTACAATTGAAAAAAGTTTAAAAAATTTTTTTTTGGACTTAGTCATTTTTCCGACGTTTATCAGACTTTCAGATAGGGGAAATGTCAGTGAGCATTCTGATTTCAGTTCCAGAGCGATTCGCCCAATGAGTCCTTGATATTTAGTCAATTTCAGCCAATTTTCTGGATTTTTGAAAATTTCACTTTTTTGTGAAAATATCCACTAAATTAGGGAATAATATTTGTGAGGGTACCCCAGGAGAGTTCCAAATGTGTGTGGGTAGAATATATATCCCACGGGGGTAAAATTGAAAAATTGTTAAAAAATATTTTTTGGGGACTTAGTCATTTTTCCGGCGTTTATCAGACTTTCAGATAGGGGAAATGTCAGTGAGGGTTCCAATTTCAGTTCCAGAGCGATTCACCCAATGTGTCCTTGATATTTAGTCGTTTTCAGCCAATATTTTGGATTTTTGAAAATTTCACTTTTTTGTGAAAATATCCACTAAATGAGGGAATAATATGTGTGAGGGTACCATAGGAGAGTTCCAAATGTGTGTGGGTAGAATATATATCCCACGGGGTTAAAATTGCAAAAAGTTGAAAAACATTTTTTTTTGGGCTTAGTCATTTTTCCGGCGTTTATCAGACTTTCAGATAGGGCAAATCTCAGTGAGCATTCTGATTTCAGTTCCAGAGCGATTCGCCCAATGAGTCCTTGATATTTAGTCGTTTTCAGCCAATTTTCTGGATTTTTGAAAATTTCGCTTTTTTGTGAAAATATCCACTAAATGAGGGAATAATATGTTTGAGGGTACCCCAGGAGAGTTCCAAATGTGTGTGGGTAGAATATATATCCCACGGGGGTAAAAGTGAAAAATGTTGAAAAAAATTTTTTTTTGGACTTAGTCATTTTTCCGGCGTTTATCAGACTTTCAGATAGGGCAAATGTCAGTGAGCATTCCGATTTCAGTTCCAGAGCGATTCGCCCAATGAGTCCTTGATATTTAGTCGTTTTCAGCCAATTTTCTGGATTTTTGAAAATTTCACTTTTTTGTGAAAATATCCACTAAATGAGGGAATAATATGTGTGAGGGTACCCCAGGAGAGTTCCAAATATGTGTGGGTAGAATATATATCCCACGGGGGTAAAATTTTAAAAAGTTGAAAAAAAATTTTTTTTGGACTTAGTCATTTTTCCGGCGTTCATCAGATTTTCAGATAGGGGAAATGTCAGTGAGCATTCTGATTTCAGTTCCAGAGCGATTCGCCCAATGAGTCCTTGATATTTAGTCGTTTTCAGCCAATTTTCTGGATTTTTGAAAATTTCACTTTTTTGTGAAAATATCCACTAAATTAGGGAATAATATTTGTGAGGGTACCCCAGGAGAGTTCCAAATGTGTGTGGGTAGAATATATATCCCACGGGGGTAAAATTGAAAAATTGTTAAAAAATATTTTTTGGGGACTTAGTCATTTTTCCGGCGTTTATCAGACTTTCAGATAGGGGAAATGTCAGTGAGGGTTCCAATTTCAGTTCCAGAGCGATTCACCCAATGTGTCCTTGATATTTAGTCGTTTTCAGCCAATATTTTGGATTTTTGAAAATTTCAATTTTTTGTGAAAATATCCACTAAATGAGGGAATAATATGTGTGAGGGTACCACAGGAGAGTTCCAAATGTGTGTGGGTAGAATATATATCCCACGGGGTTAAAATTGCAAAAAGTTGAAAAACATTTTTTTTTGGGCTTAGTCATTTTTCCGGCGTTTATCAGACTTTCAGATAGGGCAAATGTCAGTGAGCATTCCGATTTCAGTTCCAGAGCGATTCGCCCAATGAGTCCTTGATATTTAGTCGTTTTCAGCCAATTTTCTGGATTTTTGAAAATTTCACTTTTTTGTGAAAATATCCACTAAATGAGGGAATAATATGTTTGAGAGTACCCCAGGAGAGTTCCAAATGTGTGTGGGTAGAATATATATCCCACGGGGGTACAATTGAAAAAAGTTTAAAAAATTTTTTTTTGGACTTAGTCATTTTTCCGACGTTTATCAGACTTTCAGATAGGGGAAATGTCAGTGAGCATTCTGATTTCAGTTCCAGAGCGATTCGCCCAATGAGTCCTTGATATTTAGTCAATTTCAGCCAATTTTCTGGATTTTTGAAAATTTCACTTTTTTGTGAAAATATCCACTAAATTAGGGAATAATATTTGTGAGGGTACCCCAGGAGAGTTCCAAATGTGTGTGGGTAGAATATATATCCCACGGGGGTAAAATTGAAAAATTGTTAAAAAATTTTTTTTGGTGACTTAGTCATTTTTCCGGCGTTTATCAGACTTTCAGATAGGGGAAATGTCAGTGAGAGTTCCAATTTCAGTTCCAGAGCGATTCACCCAATGTGTCCTTGATATTTAGTCGTTTTCAGCCAATATTTTGGATTTTTGAAAATTTCACTTTTTTGTGAAAATATCCACTAAATGAGGGAATAATATGTGTGAGGGTACCACAGGAGAGTTCCAAATGTGTGTGGGTAGAATATATATCCCACGGGGTTAAAATTGCAAAAAGTTGAAAAACATTTTTTTTTGGGCTTAGTCATTTTTCCGGCGTTTATCAGACTTTCAGATAGGGCAAATCTCAGTGAGCATTCTGATTTCAGTTCCAGAGCGATTCGCCCAATGAGTCCTTGATATTTAGTCGTTTTCAGCCAATTTTCTGGATTTTTGAAAATTTCGCTTTTTTGTGAAAATATCCACTAAATGAGGGAATAATATGTTTGAGGGTACCCCAGGAGAGTTCCAAATGTGTGTGGGTAGAATATATATCCCACGGGGGTAAAAGTGAAAAATGTTGAAAAAAATTTTTTTTTGGACTTAGTCATTTTTCCGGCGTTTATCAGACTTTCAGATAGGGCAAATGTCAGTGAGCATTCCGATTTCAGTTCCAGAGCGATTCGCCCAATGAGTCCTTGATATTTAGTCGTTTTCAGCCAATTTTCTGGATTTTTGAAAATTTCACTTTTTTGTGAAAATATCCACTAAATGAGGGAATAATATGTGTGAGGGTATCCCAGGAGAGTTCCAAATATGTGTGGGTAGAATATATATCCCACGGGGGTAAAATTTTAAAAAGTTGAAAAAAAATTTTTTTTGGACTTAGTCATTTTTCCGGCGTTCATCAGATTTTCAGATAGGGGAAATGTCAGTGAGCATTCTGATTTCAGTTCCAGAGCGATTCGCCCAATGAGTCCTTGATATTTAGTCGTTTTCAGCCAATTTTCTGGATTTTTGAAAATTTCACTTTTTTGTGAAAATATCCACTAAATTAGGGAATAATATTTGTGAGGGTACCCCAGGAGAGTTCCAAATGTGTGTGGGTAGAATATATATCCCACGGGGGTAAAATTGAAAAATTGTTAAAAAATATTTTTTGGGGACTTAGTCATTTTTCCGGCGTTTATCAGACTTTCAGATAGGGGAAATGTCAGTGAGGGTTCCAATTTCAGTTCCAGAGCGATTCACCCAATGTGTCCTTGATATTTAGTCGTTTTCAGACAATATTTTGGATTTTTGAAAATTTCAATTTTTTGTGAAAATATCCACTAAATGAGGGAATAATATGTGTGAGGGTACCACAGGAGAGTTCCAAATGTGTGTGGGTAGAATATATATCCCACGGGGTTAAAATTGCAAAAAGTTGAAAAACATTTTTTTTTGGGCTTAGTCATTTTTCCGGCGTTTATCAGACTTTCAGATAGGGCAAATCTCAGTGAGCATTCTGATTTCAGTTCCAGAGCGATTCGCCCAATGAGTCCTTGATATTTAGTCGTTTTCAGCCAATTTTCTGGATTTTTGAAAATTTCGCTTTTTTGTGAAAATATCCACTAAATGAGGGAATAATATGTTTGAGGGTACCCCAGGAGAGTTCCAAATGTGTGTGGGTAGAATATATATCCCACGGGGGTAAAATTGAAAAATGTTGAAAAAAATTTTTTTTTGGACTTAGTCATTTTTCCGGCGTTTATCAGACTTTCAGAGAGGGGAAATGTCAGTGAGCATTCCGATTTCAATTCCAGAGCAATTCGCCCAATGAGTCCTTGATATTAAGTCGTTTTCAGCCAATTTTCTGGATTTTTGAAAATTTCACTTTTTTATGAAAATATCCACTAAATGAGGGAATAATATGTGTGAGGGTACCACAGGAGAGTTCCAAATGTGTGTGGGTAGAATATATATCCCACGAGGATAAAATTGAAAAAAGTTGGAAAATTTTTTTTTTTTGGACTTAGTCATTTTTCCGCCGTTTATCAGACTTTCAGATAGGGGAAATGTCAGTGAGCATTCCGATTTTAGTTCCAGAGCCATTCGCCCAATGAGTCCTTGATATTTAGTCGTTTTCAGCCAATTTTCTGGATTTTTGAAAATTTCACTTTTTTGTGAAAATATCCACTAAATGAGGGAATAATATGTGTGAGGGTAGCCCAGGAGAGTTCAAAATGTGTGTGGGTAGAATATATATCCCACGGGGGTAAAATTGAAAAAAGTTGGAAAAATTTTTTTTTTTGGACTTAGTCATTTTTCCGTCGTTTATCATACTTTCAGATAGGGGAAATGTCTGTGAGCGTTCTGATTTCAGTTACAGAGCGATTCGCCCAATAAGTCCTTGATATTTTGTCGTTTTCAGCCAATTTTCTGGATTTCTGAAAATTTCACTTTTTTGTGAAAATATCCACTAAATGAGGGAATAATATGTGTGAGGGTAACCCAGGAGAGTTCCAAATGTGTGTGGGTAGAATATATATCCCACGGGGGTAAAATTGAAAAAAGTTGAAAATTTTTTTTTTTTTGGACTTAGTCATTTTTCCGGCGTTTATCAGACTTTGAGATAGGGGAAATGTCAGTGAGCGTTCTGATTTCATTTCCAGAGCGATTCTCCCAATGAGTCCTTGATATTTAGTCGTTTTCAGCCAATTTTCTGGATTTTTGAAAATTTCACTTTTTTGTGAAAATATCCACTAAATGAGGGAATAATATGTGTGAGGGTACCCCAGGAGAGTTCCAAATGTGTGTGGGTAGAATATATATCCCACAGGGGTAAAATTGAAAAAAGTTGAAAATTTTTTTTTTTTTGGACTTAGTCATTTTTCCGGCGTTTATCAGACTTTCAGATAGGGGAAATGTCAGTGAGCATTCTGATTTCAGTTCCAGAGCGATTCTCCCAATGAGTCCTTGATATTTAGTCGTTTTCAGCCAATTTTCTGGATTTTTGAAAATTTCACTTTTTTGTGAAAATATCCACTAAATGAGGGAATAATATGTGTGAGGGTACCCCAGGAGAGTTCCAAATGTGTGTGGGTAGAATATATATCCCACGGGGGTAAAATTGAAAAAAGTTGAAAATTTTTTTTTTTTTGGACTTAGTCATTTTTCCGGCGTTTATCAGACTTTGAGATAGGGGAAATGTCAGTGAGCGTTCTGATTTCATTTCCAGAGCGATTCTCCCAATGAGTCCTTGATATTTAGTCGTTTTCAGCCAATTTTCTGGATTTTTGAAAATTTCACTTTTTTGTGAAAATATCCACTAAATGAGGGAATAATATGTGTGAGGGTACCCCAGGAGAGTTCCAAATGTGTGTGGGTAGAATATATATCCCACAGGGGTAAAATTGAAAAAAGTTGAAAATTTTTTTTTTTTTGGACTTAGTCATTTTTCCGGCGTTTATCAGACTTTCAGATAGGGGAAATGTCAGTGAGCATTCTGATTTCAGTTCCAGAGCGATTCTCCCAATGAGTCCTTGATATTTAGTCGTTTTCAGCCAATTTTCTGGATTTTTGAAAATTTCACTTTTTTGTGAAAATATCCACTAAATGAGGGAATAATATGTGTGAGGGTACCCCAGGAGAGTTCCAAATGTGTGTGGGTAGAATATATATCCCACGGGGGTAAAATTGAAAAAAGTTGAAAAAAAATTTTTTTTGGACTTAGTCATTTTGCCGGCGTTTATCAGACTTTCAGAGAGGGGAAATGTCAGTGAGCGTTCCGATTTCAATTCCATAGCAATTCGCTGAATGATTCCTTGATATTAAGTCGTTTTCAGCCAATTTTCTGGATTTTTGAAAATTTCACTTTTTTATGAAAATATCCACTAAATGAAGGAATAATTGTTATGTTCTGCTACCAGAGCTAAGGAAAGAGAGGAGATCTGTCCCTACGATAGAACTCAGCTGAATCCCTACGATGTAACAGGGAACCTGATCCTGCGATCAGACCTGCTAAAGTCCTAAGCTAGTCTGTACGGAGACCTATAGATGTGGGGGAGGAATCCCTACAAGTACTAAGGACTGGGAGGAAAATGGGACACCTCCTAACAGAAATAGTAGCAGACAGACAAACAAACAAAATATAAAGAACTAAGAGGTCCGTAGACCAAGCAAACTAACAGAGTTAGATACAGAGCACAGGCTAGCTAGAAAGTAGTTATACAATGAAGTCCAGCAAAGCCAGAAGGGCGGAGCAGGATTAAATAGGCCAACAAGGTCATGTGACCAGCAAAGGAAAAAACCTAAGAGTAAGGTTCTAACAGTACCCCCCCTTCTAAGAGGATCCTCCGGATCCCCCAGGACCAGGCTTATCAGGAAATCTCCTGTGAAACGCTCTGATAAGTCTGGACGCGGAAACATCATCTGACCTCACCCAAGAGTTATCCTCGGGTCCGAAACCTTTCCAGGCCACAAGATACTGCAAACTACCTCTATACCGTCTAGAGTTAAGGATGCGAGAAATTTCATATTCCCCGTCCTCCACCACCGGAGGAACAGAGGCAGAGGCGTCACCATCCGACACAACAGCTTTTTTTAACAGAGAGACATGAAATACCGGATTAATTCTCCAGGAGGTAGGAACCTCCAACCTAACAGCAGATTGGTTGACAACCTGAAGCACCTTAAAGGGCCCTACAAACTTGGGACCCAATTTCTTAGAAGGAATCCTCAACCGCAGATTCCTAGAGGACAACCAAACCATGTCACCAACAGCGAACAAAACCTCCTGTCGTTTCCTATCAAAGTAGTCTTTAGATTTTCTGTTGGCCTCCTGAAGATTACCACGCACATCCGTCCAAACTCTCTCCAAATCACCGGAAAAATTCTCCTCCTCAGGCATGGCAGATCCCAACTTGGAGAACGACCCAAACGACGGATGTCTCCCAGAACAACAAAAAAAAGGCGAACAACCAGCAGAAGAAGATGTATGATTGTTCAGAGCCAATTCAGCAAGTGGCAGAAACTCAGACCACCCCTCTTGATTGTCTGCCACAAAACAACGCAAGAACTGCTCAACATCCTGGTTTTTCCTTTCTGTCTGGCCATTAGATTCAGATGATATCCGGACGAGAACGACAGATGAACTCCCAACCTGTCACAAAAGGCACGCCAAAAACGAGCCACGAACTGAGGACCCCTATCAGAAACAATGTCAGTAGGAACGCCATGAAGTCTGACAATTTCCTTGACAAAGGCCTTAGCGAGAGTTTTAGCGCAGGGCAGTTTGACGAAGGGAACCAAGTGACACATCTTGCTAAAACGGTCCACGACCACCCAGATGACAGTAAAACCCTCAGAGGGGGGAAGGTCAGTTATAAAGTCCATAGCCAAATGTGTCCAAGGAGCACTAGGAACCTCCAAAGGACAAAGCAACCCCGCAGCAGGAGTATGTGAGGACTTAGATCTAGCACATATAGTACATTGACGCACCCACTTAATGACTTCCTTCTGCCATCCAGGCCACCAAAAACTGCGACCCACCAGTCTCTTGGTTTCAGAGATTCCGGGATGACCTGCCAACCGAGATTCGTGACACTCAATAAACAAATCTCTCCTAATGGTCCCAGGCACAAACAACCTCCCATGAGGAGTGTTAGATGGGGCATTCTCCTGTGCTTTAAGAATCTCATCTTCCAAAACGGAGTCCAAAGCAGCTATCACAACACCTTCTTGTAAAATGTTCTCCTCTTTCTCAGCACCGACTATGGGAGAAAAACTGCGAGACAAGGCATCCGCCTTAACATTCTTAGTACCAGGGATGTAAGTAACGGAGAAATTAAACCGCGAGAAAAACAGAGCCCACCTAGCCTGACGGGCATTCAGGCACTTGGCAGCATCAAGATATATCAGATTTTTATGATCCGTAAGAACCTGAACGGGAAATTCCGCACCTTCCAAGAAGTGGCGCCAGTGTTCAAATGCGAGTTTAATAGCCAATAATTCCCGATTACCAATATCGTAATTCAGTTCAGTCTCCGAAAATTTTTTTGAAAAAAAGGCACAGGGATGTAATCCATCCCCGTTATCCTGAGACAATACTGCGCCAACCCCCACCGAAGAAGCATCAACCTCAACCAAAAACGGCTTAGTCACATCAGGCTGCATAAGGATGGGAGCAGAGGTGAACCTCTCCTTGAGATACACAAAAGCTTCAATGGCCTCAGAAGACCACTGAACCGCATCAGCACCTTTCCTGGTGAGATCGGTCAGAGGTTTGACAATACTAGAAAATTTTTTTATGAATTTTCTGTAATAATTGGCGAAACCTAAAAACCTCTGTATCGATTTCAAACCAATAGGCCTAGGCCATTCCTGTACAGCTTGAACTTTAACCGGGTCCATCTCAAAACCTTCGCTGGAGATAATGTAACCCAAAAAACTAATTCTCTGTACAACGAACTCACATTTCTCCAGCTTAGCAAAAAGCGAATTGTCCATTAACAATTGTAATACCTCACGTACGCTCCGCCAATGAGACTCCAGATCCGGCGAATAAATCAAAATGTCATCCAAATACACCACCACATTTTTGCCGATCAAAGGTCTAAGGATGTCATTAATAAGATTCTGAAAAAATGCAGGAGCATTAGTAAGACCAAAAGGCATAACCAGATTCTCAAAATGACCCACAGGAGTGTTAAAAGCAGTCTTCCATTCGTCACCCTCCTTCATGCGCAACAGATTGTATGCCCCCTTAAGGTCAATTTTAGAGAACCACTTGGCCCCCATTAACTGGTTAAACAGATCAGGAATCAATGGCAGTGGGTAAGGATTGCGTACAGTAATTTTGTTAACCTCACGAAAATCCAGACAAGGACGTAAACCGCCGTCCTTTTTTTTTACAAAAAAAAATCCAACCGCCACAGGAGACTTAGAGGGCCTAATGTGACCGGCGGCCAAACTTGTCTGTATGTATTCATCCAAAGCCTTCCTCTCAGGAATAGTAAGGTTAAATAAACGACTTTTAGTAAGAGTCGCTCCAGGGACAAATTCAATAGAACAATCATAGTCTCTATGGGGAGGCAAAACCTGCGATTCCTTCTCAGAAAAAACTCTCCAAAAATCCTGAATAGGAACAGGCAATTCTCCCCTATCCAAAGCTGCAATACGCCTGTTACAACACTTGTCATAACATTTATGGCTCCAGGATTTAATTTCATTGGTAGACCAATCCAGTACAGGATTGTGAAATTTTAACCAGGGCAATCCCAATATTACTGGAGAAGGCAAGTTATTCAAAACTACCAAATCCAATTTCTCATGGTGAACACCATTAATAGTGAGAGGAAATTCACAGACCTTGAGAGTAATATTCTTCAAAGGGGAACCATCCACAGAAACCACAGCAATGGGGGATGATAAAGGTTCGGGTTTTAAATTGAGTCTTTCCAAGAATCCCCCATCAATTACATTCAGAGTAGATCCACAATCAACAAACACCCGAAATTCCATTAATTTTTCCTGAGCAATCGTGGAAGCAGCTAAAAATACACCCTTGGAATTTAAACAGGCAATACGGGCATGACTGACCATTTTTTTTTCTTTCTTCATACGAAGCTCACAGCCTTTAATCAAATGACCAGATTTTCCGCAATAGAAACACAAGCCTTCAGAAAATCGACGGTCTTTTTATTGAGAGCGAGGTGCCACCAATTCAATCTCCATCGATTCACCACTGTTAGTACACACATTCTCATAACCAGAAACTGACATAGCAGAGGATTTGCTCTCATTAACCCTTGCACGCAGTCTCCTATCCACCCGTATAGCTAATTGCATAGCCTGTTGCAAATCTTCAGGTGTAGGATAAGCAATTAGCAGGTCTTTAACCCTTTCATTGAGCCCAGCAAGAAATAGACTTTTCAGAGCAGAATCGTTCCACCCTGTTTGAGTAGACCAACGACGGAAATGAGTACAATATTTTTCCACATTACCTGATCCCTGTCTCAAACGTCTTAACTCAGTCTCAGCTGATGCGACACGGTCAGGATCATCATATAATAGTCCCAAAGCAGAAAAAAAACTATCCACTGATCTGAAGCATGTATCACTAGGTTGCAAAGAAAAGGCCCACTCCTGAGGCTCTTTGCGCAAAAGTGACATTATGAACCCTATGCGCTGGGATTCATCCCCAGAGGACTTGGGTCTCAAACGAAAATACAATAAGCAAGCATTTTTAAATGAAAAAAATTCTCGGTGTTCACCAAAAAATAAATCCGGCAAACATACCTTAGGCTCCAAGAAATGTGCTCCAGGATAGTTACTCACGTGCTGACGGAGCTCGGCCACCTCCAGAGAGAGTCCCTGCAGGCGATGAGCCAAATCTTGAACCGACACCATGATGGAACAGAAAAATCTTTCCTTAGAGAATTTGCGGGCTGGACTTACTGTTATGTTCTGCTACCAGAGCTAAGGAAAGAGAGGAGATCTGTCCCTACGATAGAACTCAGCTGAATCCCTACGATGTAACAGGGAACCTGATCCTGCGATCAGACCTGCTAAAGTCCTAAGCTAGTCTGTACGGAGACCTATAGATGTGGGGGAGGAATCCCTACAAGTACTAAGGACTGGGAGGAAAATGGGACACCTACTAAAAGAAATAGTAGCAGACAGACAAACAAACAAAATATAAAGAACTAAGAGGTCCGTAGACCAAGCAAACTAACAGAGTTAGATACAGAGCACAGGCTAGCTAGAAAGTAGTTATACAATGAAGTCCAGCAAAGCCAGAAGGGCGGAGCAGGATTAAATAGGCCAACAAGGTCATGTGACCAGCAAAGGAAAAAACCTAAGAGTAAGGTTCTAACAATAATATGTGTGAGGGTACCACAGGAGAGTTCCAAATGTGTGTGGGTAGAATATATATCCCACCGGGGTAAAATTTAAAAAAGTTGGAAAATTTTTTTTTTTTTGACTTAGTCATTTTTCCGGCGTTTATCAGACTTTCAGATAGGGGAAATGTCAGTGAGCGTTCTGATTTCAGTTACAGAGCGATTCGCCCAATGAGTCCTTGATATTTAGTCATTTTCAGCCAATTTTCTGGATTTTTGAACATTTCACTTTTTTGTGAAAATATCCACTAAATGAGGGAATAATATGTGTGAGGGTACCACAGGAGAGTTCCAAATGTGTGTGGGTAGAATATATATCCCACGGGGGTAAAATTGAAAAAAGTTGAAAAAAATTTTTTTTTGGACTTAGTCATTTTGCCGGCGTTTATCAGACTTTCAGAGAGGGGAAATGTCAGTGAGCGTTCCAATTTTAGTTCCAGAGCGATTCGCCCAAAGAGTCCTTGATACTTAGTCGTTTTCAGCCAATATTTTGGATTTTTGAAAATTTCACTTTTTTTGTGAAAATATCCACTAAATGAGGGAATAATATGTGTGAGGGTACCACAGGAGAGTTCCAAATGTGTGTGGGTAGAATATATATCCCACGGGGGTAAAATTGAAAAAAGTTGAAAAAAATTTTTTTTTGGACATAGTCATTTTTCCGGCGTTTATCAAACTTTCAGAGAGGGGAAATGTCAGTGAGCGTTCCGATTTCAATTCCAGAGCAATTCGCCCAATGAGTCCTTGATATTAAGTCGTTTTCAGCCAATTTTCTGGATTTTTGAAAATTTCACTTTTTTATGAAAATATCCACTAAATGAGGGAATAATATGTGTGAGGGTACCACAGGAGAGTTCCAAATGTGTGTGGGTAGAATATATATCCCACGGGGGTAAAATTGAAAAAAGTTGGAAATTTTTTTTTTTTTGGACTTAGTCATTTTTCTGGCATTTATCAGAGTTTCAGATAGGGGAAATGTCAGTGAGCGTTCTGATTTCAGTTACAGAGCGATTCGCCCAATGAGTCCTTGATATTTAGTCGTTTTCAGCCAATTTTCTGGATTTTTTAAAATTTCACTTTTTTGTGAAAAAATCCACTAAATGAGGGAATAATATGTGTGAGGGTACCCCAGGAGAGTTCCAAATGTGTGTGGGTTGAATATATATCCCACGGGGGTAAAATTGAAAAAAGTTGAAAAAAATTTTTTTTTGGACATAGTCATTTTTCCGGCGTTTATCAAACTTTCAGAGAGGGGAAATGTCAGTGAGCGTTCCGATTTCAATTCCAGAGCAATTCGCCCAATGAGTCCTTGATATTAAGTCGTTTTCAGCCAATTTTCTGGATTTTTGAAAATTTCACTTTTTTATGAAAATATCCACTAAATGAGGGAATAATATGTGTGAGGGTACCACAGGAGAGTTCCAAATGTGTGTGGGTAGAATATATATCCCACGGGGGTAAAATTGAAAAAAGTTGGAAATTTTTTTTTTTTTGGACTTAGTCATTTTTCTGGCATTTATCAGAGTTTCAGATAGGGGAAATGTCAGTGAGCGTTCTGATTTCAGATACAGAGCGATTCGCCCAATGAGTCCTTGATATTTAGTCGTTTTCAGCCAATTTTCTGGATTTTTGAAAATTTCACTTTTTTGTGAAAATATCCACTAAATGAGGGAATAATATGTGTGAGGGTACCCCAGGAGAGTTCCAAATGTGTGTGGGTAGAATATATATCCCACTGGGGTAAAATTGAAAAAAGTATAAAAAAATTTTTTTTTGGACTTAGTCATTTATCTGGCGTTTATCAGACTTTCAGGTAGGGGAAATGTCAGTGAGCGTTCCAATTTCAGTTCCAGAGCGATTCGCCCAAAGAGTCCTTGATACTTAGTCGTTTTCAGCCAATTTTCTGGATTTTTGAAAATTTCACTTTTTTGTAAAAATATCCACTAAATGAGGGAATAATATGTGTGAGGGTACCCCAGGAGAGTTCCAAATGTGTGTGGGTAGAATATATATCCCACGGGGGTAAAATTGAAAAAAGTTGGAAAAATTTTTTTTTTTTGACTTAGTCATTTTTCCGGCGTTTATCAGACTTTCAGATAGGGGAAATGTCAGTGAGCATTCTGATTTCAGTTACAGAGTGATTCGCCCAAGGAGTCCTTGATATTTAGTCGTTTTCAGCCAATTTTCTGGATTTTTGAAAATTTCACTTTTATGTGAAAATATCCACTAAATGAGGGAATAATATGTGTGAGGGTACCCCAGGAGAGTTCCAAATGTGTGTGGGCAGAATATATATCCCACGGGGGTAAAATTTAAAAAAGTTGAAAAAAAATTTTTTTTGGACTTAGTCATTTTGACGGCGTTTATCAGACTTTCAGAGAGGGGAAATGTCAGTGAGCGTTCCGATTTCAATTCCAGATCAATTCGCCCAATGAGTCCTTGATATTAAGTCGTTTCAGCCAATTTTCTGGATTTTTGAAAATTTCACTTTTTTATGAAAATATCCACTAAATGAGGGAATAATATGTGTGAGGGTACCACAGGAGAGTTCCAAATGTGTGTGGGTAGAATATATATCCCACGGGGGTAAAATTGAAAAAAGTTGGAAAATTTTTTTTTTTTTGACTTAGTCATTTTTCCGGCGTTTATCAGACTTTCAGATAGGGGAAATGTCAGTGAGCGTTCTGATTTCAGTTACAGAGCGATTCGCCCAATGAGTCCTTGATATTTAGTCGTTTTCAGCCAATTTTCTGGATTTTTGAAAATTTCACTTTTTCGTGAAAATATCCACTAAATGAGGGAATAATATGTTTGAGGGTACCCCAGGAGAGTTCCAAATGTGTGTGGGTAGAATATATATCCCACGGGGCTAAAATTTAAAAAAGTTGAAAAAAAATTTTTTTTGGACTTAGTCATTTTTCCGGCGTTTATCAGACTTTCAGATAGGGCAAATGTCAGTGAGCATTCCGATTTCAGTTCCAGAGCGATTCGCCCAATGAGTCCTTGATACTTAGTCGTTTTCAGCCAATATTTTGGATGTTTGAAACTTTCACTTTTTTGTGAAAATATCCACTAAATGAGGGAATAATATGTGTGAGGGTACCACAGGAGAGTTCCAAATGTGTGTGGGTAGAATATATATCCCACGGGGTTAAAATTGAAAAAAGTTGAAAAACATTTTTTTTTGGACTTAGTCATTTTTCCTGCGTTTATCAGACTTTCAGATAGGGCAAATGTCAGTGAGCGTTCTGATTTCAGTTCCAGAGCGATTCGCCAAATGAGTCCTTGATATTTAGTCGTTTTCAGCCAATTTTCTGAATTTTTTAAAATTTCACTTTTTTGTGAAAATATCCACTAAATGAGGGAATAATATGTGTGAGGGTACCCCAGGAGAGTTCCAAATGTGTGTGGGTAGAATATATATTCCACGGGGTTAAAACTGAAAAAAGTTGAAAAACATTTTTTTTTGGACTTAGTCATTTTTCCGGCGTTTATCAGACTTTCAGATAGGGCAAATGTCAGTGAGCATTCCGATTTCAGTTCCAGAGCGATTCGCCCAATGAGTCCTTGATATTTAGTCGTTTTCAGCCAATTTTCTGGATTTTTGAAAATTTCACTTTTTTGTGAAAATATCCACTAAATGAGGGAATAATATGTTTGAGGGTACCCCAGGAGAGTTCCAAATGTGTGTGGGTAGAATATATATCCCACGGGGGTAAAATTGAAAAAAGTTGAAAAAAATTTTTTTTTGGACTTAGTCATTTTTCCAGCGTTGATCAGACTTTCAGATAGGGGAAATGTCAGTAAGCGTTCTGATTTCAGTTACAGAGCGATTCGCCCAATGAGTCCTTGATATTTAGTCGTTTTCAGCCAATTTTCTGGATTTTTGAAAATTTCACTTTTTTGTGAAAATATCCACTAAATGAGGGAATAATATGTTTGAGGATACCCCAGGAGATTTCCAAATGTGTGTGGGTAGAATATATATCCCACGGGGGTAAAATTGAAAAAAGTTGAAAAACATTTTTTTTTGGACTTAGTCATTTTTCCGGCGTTTATCAGACTTTCAGATAGGGCAAATGTCAGTGAGCATTCCGATTTCAGTTCCAGAGCGATTCGCCCAATGAGTCCTTGGTATTTAGTCGTTTTCAGCCAATTTTCTGGATTTTTGAAAATTTCACTTTTTTGTGAAAATATCCACTAAATGACGGAATAATATGTGTGAGGGTACCCCAGGAGAGTTCCAAATGTGTGTGGGTAGAATATATATCCCACGGGGGTAAAATTGAAAAAAGTTGAAAAAAAATTTTTTTTGGACTTAGTCATTTTTCCGGCGTTCATCAGATTTTCAGATAGGGGAAATGTCAGTGAGCATTCTGATTTCAGTTCCAGAGCGATTCTCGCAATGAGTCCTTGATATTTAGTCGTTTTCAGCCAATTTTTTTGATTTTTTAAAATTTCACTTTTTTGTGAAAATATCCACTAAATGAGAGAATAATATGTGTGAGGGTACCCCAGGAGAGTTCCAAATGTGTGTGGGCAGAATATATATCCCACGGGGGTAAAATTTAAAAAAGTTGAAAAAAAAATTTTTTTGGACTTAGTCATTTTTCCGGCGTTTATCAGACTTTCAGATAGGGCAAATGTCAGTGAGCATTCCGATTTCAGTTCCAGAGCGATTCGCCCAATGAGTCCTTGATATTTAGTCGTTTTCAGCCAATTTTCTGGATTTTTGAAAATTTCACTTTTTTGTGAAAATATCCACTAAATGAGGGAATAATATGTGTGAGGGTACCCCAGGAGAGTTCCAAATGTTTGTGGGTAGAATATATATTCCACGGGGTTAAAATTGAAAAAAGTTGAAAAACATTTTTTTTTGGACTTAGTCATTTTTCCGGCGTTTATCAGACTTTCAGATAGGGCAAATGTCAGTGAGCATTCCGATTTCAGTTCCTGAGCGATTCGCCCAATGAGTCCTTGATATTTAGTCGTTTTCAGCCAATTTTCTGGATTTTTGAAAATTTCACATTTTTGTGAAAATATCCACTTAATGAGGGAATAATTTGTTTGAGGGTACCCCAGGAGAGTTCCAAATGTGTGTGGGTAGAAAATATATCCCACGGGGGTAAAATTGAAAAAGTTGAAAATTTTTTTTTTTTGGACTTAGTCATTTTTCCGGCGTTTATCAGACTTTCAGATAAGGCAAATTTAGGTGAGCGTTCCGATTTCAGTTCCAGAGTGATTCGCCCAATGAGTCCTTGATATTTTGTCGTTTTCAGCCAATATTTTGGATTTTTGAAAATTTCACTTTCTTGTGACAATATCCACTAAATGAGGGAATAATATGTGTGAGGGTACCCCAGGAGAGTTCCAAATGTGTGTGGGTAGAATATATATCCTACGGGGGTAAAATTGAAAAAAGTTGAAAAAAATTTTTTTTTGTACTTAGTCATTTTTCCGGCATTTATCAGACTTTCAGATAGGGGAAATGTCAGTGAGCATTCCGATTTCAGTTCCAGAGCGAATCGCATAATGAGTCATTGATATTTAGTCGTTTTCAGCCAATTTTCTGGAGTTTTGAAAATTTCACTTTTTTGTGAAAATATCCACTAAATGAGGGAATAATATGTGTGAGGGTACCCCAGGAGAGTTCCAAATGTGTGTGGGTAGAAAATATATCCCACGGGGGTAAAATTGAAAAAAGTTGAAAAATTTTTTTTTTTGGACTTAGTCATTTTTCCGGCGTTTATCAGACTTTCAGATTAGGCAAATTTAAGTGAGCATTCCAATTTCAGTTCCAGAGCGAATCGCCCAATGAGTCCTTAATATTTAGTCGTTTTCACTCAATTTTCTGGAGTTTTGAAAATTTCACTTTTTTGTGAAAATATTCACTAAATGAGGGAATATTATGTGTGAGGGTACCCCAGGAGAGTTCCAAATGTGTGTGGGTAGAATATATATCCTACGGGGGTAAAACTGAAAAAAGTTGAAAAAAATTTTTTTTGGACTTAGTCATTTCTCCGGCGTTTATCAGACTTTCAGATAGGGGAAATGTCAGTGAGCGTTCCGATTTCATTTCCAGAGCGATTCGCCCACTGAGTCCTTGATATTTTGTCGTTTTCAACCAATATTTTGGAATTTTGAAAATTTCACTTTCTTGTGACAATATCCACTAAATGAGGGAATAATATATGTGAGGGTACCCCAGGAGAGTTCCAAATGTGTGTGGGTAGAATATATATCCCACGGGGGTAAAATTGAAAAAAGTTGAAAATTTTTTTTTTTTGGACTTAGTCATTTTTCCGGCGTTTATCAGACTTTCAGATAAGGCAAATTTAAGTGAGCGTTCCGATTGCAGTTCCAGAGCGATTCGCCCAATGAGTCCTTGATATTTTGTCGTTTTCAACCAATATTTTGTATTTTTGAAAATTTCACTTTCTTGTGACAATATCCACTAAATGAGGGAATAAAATGTGTGAGGGTACCCCAGGAGAGTTCCAAATGTGTGTGGGTAGAATATATATCCTACAGGGATAAAACTGAAAAAAGTTGAAAAAAAGTTTTTTTGGACTTAGTCATTTCTCCGGCGTTTATCAGACTTTCAGATAGGGGAAATGTCAGTGAGCGTTCCGATTTCAGTTCCAGAGCGATTCGCCCACTGAGTCCTTGATATTTAGTCGTTTTCAGCCAATTTCCTGGATTTTTGAAAATTTCACTTTTCTGTGAAAATATCCACTAAATGAGGGAATAATATGTGTGAGGGTGCCCCAGGAGAGTTCCAAATGTGTGTGGGTAGAAAATATATCCCACGGGGGTAAAATTGAAAAAAGTTGAAAAATTTTTTTTTTTGGACTTAGTCATTTTTCCGGCGTTTATCAGACTTTCAGATAGGGCAAATGTCAGTGAGCGTTCCGATTTCATTTCCAGAGCGAATCGCCCACTGAGTCCTTGATATTTTGTCGTTTTCAACCAATATTTTGGAATTTTGAAAATTTCACTTTCTTGTGACAATATCCACTAAATGAGGGAATAATATGTGTGAGGGTACCCCAGGAGAGTTCCAAATGTGTGTCGGTAGAATATATATCCCACGGGGGTAAAATTGAAAAAAGTTGAAAATTTTTTTTTTTTGAACTTAGTCATTTTTCCGGTGTTTATCAGACTTTCAGATAAGGCAAATTTAAGTGAGCGTTCCGATTTCAGTTCCAGAGCGATTCGCCCAATGAGTCCTTGATATTTTGTCGTTTTCAACCAATATTTTGAATATTTGAAAATTTCACTTTCTTGTGACAATATCCACTAAATGAGGGAATAAAATGTGTGAGGGTACCCCAGGAGAGTTCCAAATGTGTGTGGGTAGAATATATATCCTACGGGGGTAAAATTGAAAAAAGTTGAAAAATTTTTTTTTTTGGACTTAGTCATTTTTCCGGCGTTTATCAGACTTTCAGATAGGGCAAATGTCAGTGAGCATTCCGATTTCAGTTCAAGAGCGATTCGCCCAATGAGTCCTTGATATTTTGTCGTTTTCAGCCAATATTTTGGATTTTTGAAAATTTCACTTTCTTGTGACAATATCCACTAAATGAGGGAATAATATGTGTGAGGGTAACCCAGGAGAGTTCCAAATGTGTGTGGGTAGAATATATATCCTACGGGGATAAAACTGAAAAAAGTTGAAAAAAAGTTTTTTTGGACTTAGTCATTTCTCCGGCGTTTATCAGACTTTCAGATAGGGGAAATGTCAGTGAGCGTTCAGATTTCATTTCCAGAGCGATTCGCCCAATGAGTCCTTGCTATTTAGTCGTTTTCAGCCAATTTTCTGGATTTTTGAAAATTTCACTTTTTTGTGAAAATATCCACTAAATGAGGGAATAATATGTGTGAGGATACCCCAGGAGAGTTCCAAATGTGTGTGGGTAGAAAATAAACCCACGGGGGTAAAATTGAAAAAAGTTGAAAATTTTTTTTTTTTGGACTTAGTCATTTTTGCAGCATTTATCAGACTTTCAGATAAGGCAAATTTAAGTGAGCGTTCCGATTTCAGGTCCAGAGCGATTCGCATAATGAGTCCTTGATATTTTGTCGTTTTCAGCCAATATTTTGTATTTTTGAAAATTTCACTTTCTTGTGACAATATCCACTAAATGAGGGAATAAAATGTGTGAGGGTACCCCAGGAGAGTTCCAAATGTGTGTGGGTAGAATATATATCCTACGGGGGTAAAACTGAAAAAAGTTGAAAAAAATTTTTTTGGGACTTAGTCATTTCTCCGGCGTTTATCAGACTTTCAGATAGAGCAAATGTCAGTGAGCGTTCCGATTTCAGTTCCAGAGCGATTCGCCCACTGAGTCCTTGATATTTAGTCGTTTTCAGCCAATTTCCTGGATTTTTGAAAATTTCACTTTTTTGTGAAAATATCCACTAAATGAGGGAATAATATGTGTGAGGGTGCCCCAGGAGAGTTCCAAATGTGTGTGGGTAGAAAATATATCCCACGGGGGTAAAATTGAAAAAAGTTGAAAAATTTTTTTTTTTGGACTTAGTCATTTTTCCGGCGTTTATCAGACTTTCAGATAGGGCAAATGTCAGTGAGCGTTCCGAAATCAGTTCCAGAGCGATTCGCCCAATGAGTCCTTGATATTTCGTCGTTTTCAGCCAATGTTTTGGATTTTTGAAAATTTCACTTTCTTGTGACAATATCCACTAAATGAGGGAATAATATGTGTGAGGGTACCCCAGGAGAGTTCCAAATGTGTGTGGGTAGAAAATAAACCCACGGGGGTAAAATTGAAAAAAGTTGAAAATTTTTTTTTTTTGGACTTAGTCATTTTTCCGGCGTTTATCAGACTTTCAGATAGGGCAAATGTCAGTGAGCGTTCCGATATCAGTTCCAGAGCGATTCACCCAAAGAGTCCTTGATATTTCGTCGTTTTCAGCCAATATTTCGGATTTTTGAAAATTTCACTTTCTTGTGACAATATCCACTAAATGAGGGAATAATATGTGTGAGGGTACCCCAGGAGAGTTCCAAATGTGTGTGGGTAGAATATATATCCTACGGGGGTAAAACTGAAAAAAGTTGAAAAAAAATTTTTTTGGACTTAGTCATTTCTCCGGCGTTTATCAGACTTTCAGATAGGGCAAATGTCAGTGAGCGTTCCGATTTCAGTTCCAGAGCGATTCGCCCACTGAGTCCTTGATATTTAGTCGTTTTCAGCCAATTTCCTGGATTTTTGAAAATTTCACTTTTTTGTGAAAATATCCACTAAATGAGGGAATAATATGTGTGAGGGTGCCCCAGGAGAGTTCCAAATGTGTGTGGGTAGAAAATATATCCCACGGGGGTAAAATTGAAAAAAGTTGAAAATTTTTTTTTTTTGGACTTAGTCATTTTTCCGGCGTTTATCAGACTTTCAGATAGGGCAAATGTCAGTGAGCGTTCCGATATCAGTTCCAGAGCGATTCGCCCAATGAGTCCTTGATATTTCGTCGTTTTCAGCAAATATTTTGGATTTTTGAAAATTTCACTTTCTTGTGACAATATCCACTAAATGAGGGAATAATATATGTGAGGGTACCCCAGGAGAGTTCCAAATGTGTGTGGGTAGAATATATATCCCACGGGGGTAAAATTGAAAAAAGTTGAAAATTTTTTTTTTTTGGACTTAGTCATTTTTCCGGCGTTTATCAGACTTTCAGATAAGGCAAATTTAAGTGAGCGTTCCGATTGCAGTTCCAGAGCGATTCGCCCAATGAGTCCTTGATATTTTGTCTTTTTCAACCAATATTTTGTATTTTTGAAAATTTCACTTTCTTGTGACAATATCCACTAAATGAGGGAATAAAATGTGTGAGGGTACCCCAGGAGAGTTCCAAATGTGTGTGGGTAGAATATATATCCTACAGGGATAAAACTGAAAAAAGTTGAAAAAAAGTTTTTTTGGACTTAGTCATTTCTCCGGCGTTTATCAGACTTTCAGATAGGGGAAATGTCAGTGAGCGTTCCGATTTCAGTTCCAGAGCGATTCGCCCACTGAGTCCTTGATATTTAGTCGTTTTCAGCCAATTTCCTGGATTTTTGAAAATTTCACTTTTTTGTGAAAATATCCACTAAATGAGGGAATAATATGTGTGAGGGTGCCCCAGGAGAGTTCCAAATGTGTGTGGGTAGAAAATATATCCCACGGGGGTAAAATTGAAAAAAGTTGAAAAATTTTTTTTTTTGGACTTAGTCATTTTTCCGGCGTTTATCAGACTTTCAGATAGGGCAAATGTCAGTGAGCGTTCCGATTTCATTTCCAGAGCGAATCGCCCACTGAGTCCTTGATATTTTGTCGTTTTCAACCAATATTTTGGAATTTTGAAAATTTCACTTTCTTGTGACAATATCCACTAAATGAGGGAATAATATGTGTGAGGGTAACCCAGGAGAGTTCCAAATGTGTGTGGGTAGAATATATATCCCACGGGGGTAAAATTGAAAAAAGTTGAAAATTTTTATTTTTTGGACTTAGTCATTTTTCCGGCGTTTATCAGACTTTCAGATAAGGCAAATTTAAGTGAGCGTTCCGATTTCAGTTCCAGAGCGATTCGCCCAATGAGTCCTTGATATTTTGTCGTTTTCAACCAATATTTTGTATATTTGAAAATTTCACTTTCTTGTGACAATATCCACTAAATGAGGGAATAAAATGTGTGAGGGTACCCCAGGAGAGTTCCAAATGTGTGTGGGTAGAATATATATCCTCCGGGGGTAAAATTGAAAAAAGTTGAAAAATTTTTTTTTTTGGACTTAGTCATTTTTCCGGCGTTTATCAGACTTTCAGATAAGGCAAATGTCAGTGAGCGTTCCAATATCAGTTCCTGAGCGATTCGCCCAATGAGTCCTTGATATTTCGTCGTTTTCAGCCAATATTTTGGATTTTTGAAAATTTCACTTTCTTGTGACAATATCCACTAAATGAGGGAATAATATGTGTGAGGGTACCCCAGGAGAGTTCCAAATGTGTGTGGGTAGAATATATATCCTACGGGGGTAAAACTGAAAAAAGTTGAAAAAAATTTTTTTGGGACCTAGTCATTTCTCCAGCGTTTATCAGACTTTCAGATAGGGCAAATGTCAGTGAGCATTCCGATTTCAGTTCCAGAGCGATTCGCCCACTGAGTCCTTCATATTTAGTCGTTTTCAGCCAATTTCCTGAATTTTTGAAAATTTCTTTTTTTTGTGAAAATATCCACTAAATGAGGGAATAATATGTGTGAGGGTACCCCAGGAGAGTTCCAAATGTGTGTGGGTAGAAAATATATCCCACGGGGGTAAAATTGAAAAAAGTTGAAAAATTTTATTTTTTGGACTTAGTCATTTTTCCGGCGTTTATCAGACTTTCAGATAGGGCAAATGTCAGTGAGCGTTCCGATTTCAGTTCCAGAGCGATTCGCCCAATGAGTCCTTGATATTTTGTCGTTTTCAGCCAATATTTTGGATTTTTGGAAATTTCACTTTCTTGTGACAATATCCACTAAATGAGGGAATAATATGTGTGAGGGTACCCCAGGAGAGTTCCAAATGTGTGTGGGTAGAAAATATATCCCACGGGGGTAAAATTGAAAAAAGTTGAAAAATTTTTTTTTTGGACTTAGTCATTTTTCTGGCGTTTATCAGACTTTCAGATAGGGCAAATGTCAGTGAGCGTTCCGATTTCAGTTCCAGAGCGATTCGCCCACTGAGTCCTTGATATTTCGTCGTTTTCAGCCAATATTTTGGATTTTTGAAAATTTCACTTTCTTGTGACAATATCCACTAAATGAGGGAATAATATGTGTGAGGGTACCCCAGGAGAGTTCCAAATGTGTGTGGGTATAATATATATCCTACGGGGGTAAAACTGAAAAAAGTTGAAAAAATTTTTTTTGGACTTAGTCATTTCTCCGGCGTTTATCAGACTTTCAGATAGGGCAAATGTCAGTGAGCGTTTCGATTTCAGTTCCAGAGCGATTCGCCCACTGAGTCCTTGATATTTAGTCGTTTTCAGCCAATTTCCTGGATTTTTGAAAATTTCTTTTTTTTGTGAAAATATCCACTAAATGAGGGAATAATATGTGTGAGGGTACCCCAGGAGAGTTCCAAATGTGTGTGGGTAGAAAATATATCCCACGGGGGTAAAATTGAAAAAAGTTGAAAAATTTTATTTTTTGGACTTAGTCATTTTTCCGGCGTTTATCAGACTTTCAGATAAGGCAAATTTAAGTGAGCGTTCCGATTTCAGTTCCAGAGCGATTCGCCCAATGAGTCCTTGATATTTCGTCGTTTTCAGCCAATATTTTGGATTTTTGAAAATTTCACTTTCTTGTGACAATATCCACTAAATGAGGGAATAATATGTGTGAGGGTACCCCAGGAGAGTTCCAAATGTGTGTGGGTATAATATATATCCTACGGGGGTAAAACTGAAAAAAGTTGAAAAAATTTTTTTTGGACTTAGTCATTTCTCCGGCGTTTATCAGACTTTCAGATAGGGCAAATGTCAGTGAGTGTTCCGATTTCAGTTCCAGAGCGATTCGCCCAAGGAGTTCTTGATATTTCGTCGTTTTCAGCCAATATTTTGAATTTTTGAAACTTTCACTTTCTTGTGACAATATCCACTAAATGAGGGAATAATATGTGTGAGGGTACCCCAGGAGAGTTGCAAATGTGTTTGGGTAGAATATATATCCTACGGGGGTAAAGTTGAAAAAAGTTGAAAAATTTTATTTTTTGGACTTAGTCATTTCTCCGGCGTTTATCAGACTTTCAGATAAGGCAAATTTAAGTGAGCGTTCCGATTTCAGTTCCAGAGCAATTCGCCCAATGAGTCCTTGATATTTTGTCGTTTTCAGCCAATATTTTGGATTTTTGGAATTTTCACTTTCTTGTGACAATATCCACTAAATGAGGGAATAATATGTGTGAGGGTACCCCAGGAGAGTTCCAAATGTGTGTGGGTAGAAAATATATCCCACGGGGGTAAAATTGAAAAAAGTTGAAAAATTTTTTTTTTGGACTAAGTCATTTTTCCGGCGTTTATCAGACTTTCAGATAGGGCAAATGTCAGTGAGCGTTCCGATTTCAGTTCCAGAGCGATTCGCCCAATGAGTCCTTGATATTTCGTCGTTTTCAGCCAATATTTTGGATTTTTGAAAATTTCACTTTCTTGTGACAATATCCACTAAATGAGGGAATAATATGTGTGAGGGTACCCCAGGAGAGTTCCAAATGTGTGTGGGTAGAATGTATATCCTACGGGGGTAAAACTGAAAAAAGTTTAAAAAAAATTTTTTTGGACCTAGTCATTTCTCCGGCGTTTATCAGACTTTCAGATAGGGCAAATGTCAGTGAGCATTCCGATTTCAGTTCCAGAGCGATTCGCCCACTGAGTCCTTGATATTTAGTCGTTTTCAGCCAATTTCCTGAATTTTTGAAAATTTCTTTTTTTTGTGAAAATATCCACTAAATGAGGGAATAATATGTATGAGGGTACCCCAGGAGAGTTCCAAATGTGTGTGGGTAGAAAATATATCCCACGGGGGTAAAATTGAAAAAAGTTGAAAAATTTTATTTTTTGGACTTAGTCATTTTTCCGGCGTTTATCAGACTTTCAGATAGGGCAAATGTCAGTGAGCGTTCCGATTTCAGTTCCAGAGCGATTCGCCCAATGAGTCCTTGATATTTTGTCGTTTTCAGCCAATATTTTGGATTTTTGGAAATTTCACTTTCTTGTGACAATATCCACTAAATGAGGGAATAATATGTGTGAGGGTACCCCAGGAGAGTTCCAAATGTGTGTGGGTAGAAAATATATCCCACGGGGGTAAAATTGAAAAAAGTTGAAAAATTTTTTTTTTGGACTCAGTCATTTTTCCGGCGTTTATCAGACTTTCAGATAAGGCAAATTTAAGTGAGCGTTCCGATTTCAGTTCCAGAGCGATTCGCCCAAGGAGTTCTTGATATTTCGTCGTTTTCAGCCAATATTTTGAATTTTTGAAACTTTCACTTTCTTGTGACAATATCCACTAAATGAGGGAATAATATGTGTGAGGGTACCCCAGGAGAGTTCCAAATGTGTGTGGGTAGAATATATATCCTACGGGGGTAAAACTGAAAAAAGTTTAAAAAAAATTTTTTTGGACCTAGTCATTTCTCCGGCGTTTATCAGACTTTCAGATAGGGCAAATGTCAGTGAGCATTCCGATTTCGGTTCCAGAGCGATTCGCCCACTGAGTCCTTGATATTTCGTCGTTTTCAGCCAATTTTCTGGATTTTTGAAAATTTCACTTTTGTGTGAAAATATCCACTAAATGAGGGAATAATATGTGTGAGGGTACCCCAGGAGAGTTCCAAATGTGTGTGGGTAGAAAATATATCACACGGGGGTAAAATTGAAAAAAGTTGAAAAATTTTATTTTTTGGACTTAGTCATTTCTCCGGCGTTTATCAGACTTTCAGATAGGGCAAATGTCAGTGAGCATTCCGATTTCAGTTCCAGAGCGATTCGCCCACTGAGTCCTTGATATTTAGTCGTTTTCAGCCAATTTCCTGAATTTTTGAAAATTTCTTTTTTTTTGTGAAAATATCCACTAAATGAGGGAATAATATGTGTGAGGGTACCCCAGGAGAGTTCCAAATGTGTGTGGGTAGAAAATATATCCCACGGGGGTAAAATTGAAAAAAGTTGAAAAATTTTATTTTTTGGACTTAGTCATTTTTCCGGCGTTTATCAGACTTTCAGATAGGGCAAATGTCAGTGAGCGTTCCGATTTCAGTTCCAGAGCGATTCGCCCAATGAGTCCTTGATATTTTGTCGTTTTCAGCCAATGTTTTGGATTTTTGGAAATTTCACTTTATTGTGACAATATCCACTAAATGAGGGAATAATATGTGTGAGGGTACCCCAGGAGAGTTCCAAATGTGTGTGGGTAGAAAATATATCCCACGGGGGTAAAATTGAAAAAAGTTGAAAAATTTTTTTTTTTGGACTTAGTCATTTTTCCGGCGTTTATCAGACTTTCAGATAGGGCAAATGTCTGAGCGTTCCGATTTCAGTTCCAGAGCGATTCGCCCAATGAGTCCTTGATATTTCGTCGTTTTCAGCCAATATTTTGGATTTTTGAAAATTTCACTTTCTTGTGACAATATCCACTAAATGAGGGAATAATATGTGTGAGGGTACCCCAGGAGAGTTCCAAATGTGTGTGGGTAGAATATATATCCTACGGGGGTAAAACTGAAAAAAGTTGAAAAAAATTTTTTTGGGACCTAGTCATTTCTCCAGCGTTTATCAGACTTTCAGATAGGGCAAATGTCAGTGAGCATTCCGATTTCAGTTCCAGAGCGATTCGCCCACTGAGTCCTTCATATTTAGTCGTTTTCAGCCAATTTCCTGAATTTTTGAAAATTTCTTTTTTTTGTGAAAATATCCACTAAATGAGGGAATAATATGTGTGAGGGTACCCCAGGAGAGTTCCAAATGTGTGTGGGTAGAAAATATATCCCACGGGGGTAAAATTGAAAAAAGTTGAAAAATTTTATTTTTTGGACTTAGTCATTTTTCCGGCGTTTATCAGACTTTCAGATAGGGCAAATGTCAGTGAGCGTTCCGATTTCAGTTCCAGAGCGATTCGCCCAATGAGTCCTTGATATTTTGTCGTTTTCAGCCAATATTTTGGATTTTTGGAAATTTCACTTTCTTGTGACAATATCCACTAAATGAGGGAATAATATGTGTGAGGGTACCCCAGGAGAGTTCCAAATGTGTGTGGGTAGAAAATATATCCCACGGGGGTAAAATTGAAAAAAGTTGAAAAATTTTTTTTTTGGACTTAGTCATTTTTCTGGCGTTTATCAGACTTTCAGATAGGGCAAATGTCAGTGAGCGTTCCGATTTCAGTTCCAGAGCGATTCGCCCAATGAGTCCTTGATATTTCGTCGTTTTCAGCCAATATTTTGGATTTTTGAAAATTTCACTTTCTTGTGACAATATCCACTAAATGAGGGAATAATATGTGTGAGGGTACCCCAGGAGAGTTGCAAATGTGTGTGGGTAGAATATATATAGTACGGGGGTAAAACTGAAAAAAGTTGAAAAAAATTTTTTTTGGACCTAGTCATTTCTCTGGCGTTTATCAGACTTTCAGATAGGGCAAATGTCAGTGAGCATTCCGATTTCAGTTCCAGAGCGATTCGCCCACTGAGTCCTTGATATTTCGTCGTTTTCAGCCAATATTTTGGATTTTTGAAAATTTCACTTTCTTGTGACAATATCCACTAAATGAGGGAATAATATGTGTGAGGGTACCCCAGGAGAGTTCCAAATGTGTGTGGGTATAATATATATCCTACGGGGGTAAAACTGAAAAAAGTTGAAAAAATTTTTTTTGGACTTAGTCATTTCTCCGGCGTTTATCAGACTTTCAGATAGGGCAAATGTCAGTGAGCGTTTCGATTTCAGTTCCAGAGCGATTCGCCCACTGAGTCCTTGATATTTAGTCGTTTTCAGCCAATTTCCTGGATTTTTGAAAATTTCTTTTTTTTGTGAAAATATCCACTAAATGAGGGAATAATATGTGTGAGGGTACCCCAGGAGAGTTCCAAATGTGTGTGGGTAGAAAATATATCCCACGGGGGTAAAATTGAAAAAAGTTGAAAAATTTTATTTTTTGGACTTAGTCATTTTTCCGGCGTTTATCAGACTTTCAGATAAGGCAAATTTAAGTGAGCGTTCCGATTTCAGTTCCAGAGCGATTCGCCCAATGAGTCCTTGATATTTCGTCGTTTTCAGCCAATATTTTGGATTTTTGAAAATTTCACTTTCTTGTGACAATATCCACTAAATGAGGGAATAATATGTGTGAGGGTACCCCAGGAGAGTTCCAAATGTGTGTGGGTATAATATATATCCTACGGGGGTAAAACTGAAAAAAGTTGAAAAAATTTTTTTTGGACTTAGTCATTTCTCCGGCGTTTATCAGACTTTCAGATAGGGCAAATGTCAGTGAGTGTTCCGATTTCAGTTCCAGAGCGATTCGCCCAAGGAGTTCTTGATATTTCGTCGTTTTCAGCCAATATTTTGAATTTTTGAAACTTTCACTTTCTTGTGACAATATCCACTAAATGAGGGAATAATATGTGTGAGGGTACCCCAGGAGAGTTGCAAATGTGTTTGGGTAGAATATATATCCTACGGGGGTAAAGTTGAAAAAAGTTGAAAAATTTTATTTTTTGGACTTAGTCATTTTTCCGGCGTTTATCAGACTTTCAGATAAGGCAAATTTAAGTGAGCGTTCCGATTTCAGTTCCAGAGCAATTCGCCCAATGAGTCCTTGATATTTTGTCGTTTTCAGCCAATATTTTGGATTTTTGGAATTTTCACTTTCTTGTGACAATATCCACTAAATGAGGGAATAATATGTGTGAGGGTACCCCAGGAGAGTTCCAAATGTGTGTGGGTAGAAAATATATCCCACGGGGGTAAAATTGAAAAAAGTTGAAAAATTTTTTTTTTGGACTAAGTCATTTTTCCGGCGTTTATCAGACTTTCAGATAGGGCAAATGTCAGTGAGCGTTCCGATTTCAGTTCCAGAGCGATTCGCCCAATGAGTCCTTGATATTTCGTCGTTTTCAGCCAATATTTTGGATTTTTGAAAATTTCACTTTCTTGTGACAATATCCACTAAATGAGGGAATAATATGTGTGAGGGTACCACAGGAGAGTTCCAAATGTGTGTGGGTAGAATGTATATCCTACGGGGGTAAAACTGAAAAAAGTTTAAAAAAAATTTTTTTGGACCTAGTCATTTCTCCGGCGTTTATCAGACTTTCAGATAGGGCAAATGTCAGTGAGCATTCCGATTTCAGTTCCAGAGCGATTCGCCCACTGAGTCCTTGATATTTAGTCGTTTTCAGCCAATTTCCTGAATTTTTGAAAATTTCTTTTTTTTGTGAAAATATCCACTAAATGAGGGAATAATATGTATGAGGGTACCCCAGGAGAGTTCCAAATGTGTGTGGGTAGAAAATATATCCCACGGGGGTAAAATTGAAAAAAGTTGAAAAATTTTATTTTTTGGACTTAGTCATTTTTCCGGCGTTTATCAGACTTTCAGATAGGGCAAATGTCAGTGAGCGTTCCGATTTCAGTTCCAAAGCGATTCGCCCAATGAGTCCTTGATATTTTGTCGTTTTCAGCCAATATTTTGGATTTTTGGAAATTTCACTTTCTTGTGACAATATCCACTAAATGAGGGAATAATATGTGTGAGGGTACCCCAGGAGAGTTCCAAATGTGTGTGGGTAGAAAATATATCCCACGGGGGTAAAATTGAAAAAAGTTGAAAAATTTTTTTTTTGGACTCAGTCATTTTTCCGGCGTTTATCAGACTTTCAGATAAGGCAAATTTAAGTGAGCGTTCCGATTTCAGTTCCAGAGCGATTCGCCCAAGGAGTTCTTGATATTTCGTCGTTTTCAGCCAATATTTTGAATTTTTGAAACTTTCACTTTCTTGTGACAATATCCACTAAATGAGGGAATAATATGTGTGAGGGTACCCCAGGAGAGTTCCAAATGTGTGTGGGTAGAATATATATCCTACGGGGGTAAAACTGAAAAAAGTTTAAAAAAAATTTTTTTGGACCTAGTCATTTCTCCGGCGTTTATCAGACTTTCAGATAGGGCAAATGTCAGTGAGCATTCCGATTTCGGTTCCAGAGCGATTCGCCCACTGAGTCCTTGATATTTCGTCGTTTTCAGCCAATTTTCTGGATTTTTGAAAATTTCACTTTTGTGTGAAAATATCCACTAAATGAGGGAATAATATGTGTGAGGGTACCCCAGGAGAGTTCCAAATGTGTGTGGGTAGAAAATATATCACACGGGGGTAAAATTGAAAAAAGTTGAAAAATTTTATTTTTTGGACTTAGTCATTTCTCCGGCGTTTATCAGACTTTCAGATAGGGCAAATGTCAGTGAGCATTCCGATTTCAGTTCCAGAGCGATTCGCCCACTGACTCCTTGATATTTAGTCGTTTTCAGCCAATTTCCTGAATTTTTGAAAATTTCTTTTTTTTTGTGAAAATATCCACTAAATGAGGGAATAATATGTGTGAGGGTACCCCAGGAGAGTTCCAAATGTGTGTGGGTAGAAAATATATCCCACGGGGGTAAAATTGAAAAAAGTTGAAAAATTTTATTTTTTGGACTTAGTCATTTTTCCGGCGTTTATCAGACTTTCAGATAGGGCAAATGTCAGTGAGCGTTCCGATTTCAGTTCCAGAGCGATTCGCCCAATGAGTCCTTGATATTTTGTCGTTTTCAGCCAATATTTTGGATTTTTGGAAATTTCACTTTATTGTGACAATATCCACTAAATGAGGGAATAATATGTGTGAGGGTACCCCAGGAGAGTTCCAAATGTGTGTGGGTAGAAAATATATCCCACGGGGGTAAAATTGAAAAAAGTTGAAAAATTTTTTTTTTTGGACTTAGTCATTTTTCCGGCGTCTATCAGACTTTCAGATAGGGCAAATGTCTGAGCGTTCCGATTTCAGTTCCAGAGCGATTCGCCCAATGAGTCCTTGATATTTCGTCGTTTTCAGCCAATATTTTGGATTTTTGAAAATTTCACTTTCTTGTGACAATATCCACTAAATGAGGGAATAATATGTGTGAGGGTACCCCAGGAGAGTTGCAAATGTGTGTGGGTAGAATATATATCCTACGGGGGTAAAACTGAAAAAAGTTTAAAAAAATTTTTTTTGGACCTAGTCATTTCTCCGGCGTTTATCAGACTTTCAGATAGGGCAAATGTCAGTGAGCATTCCGATTTCAGTTCCAGAGCGATTCGCCCACTGAGTCCTTGATATTTAGTCGTTTTCAGCCAAGTTCCTGAATTTTTGAAAATTTCTTTTTTTGTGAAAATATCCACTAAATGAGGGAATAATATGTGTGAGGGTACCCCAGGAGAGTTCCAAATGTGTGTGGGTAGAAAATATATCCCACGGGGGTAAAATTGAAAAAAGTTGAAAAATTTTTTTTTTTGGACTTAGTCATTTTTCCGGCGTTTATCAGACTTTCAGATAGGGCAAATGTCAGTGAGCGTTCCGATTTCAGTTCCAGAGCGATTCGCCCAATGAGTCCTTGATATTTTGTCGTTTTCAGCCAATATTTTGGATTTTTGGAAATTTCACTTTCTTGTGACAATATCCACTAAATGAGGGAATAATATGTGTGAGGGTACCCCAGGAGAGTTCCAAATGTGTGTGGGTAGAATATATATCCTACGGGGGTAAAACTGAAAAAAGTTTAAAAAAAATTTTTTTGGACCTAGTCATTTCTCCGGCGTTTATCAGACTTTCAGATAGGGCAAATGTCAGTGAGCATTCTGATTTCAGTTCCAGAGCGATCCGCCCACTGAGTCCTTGATATTTAGTCGTTTTCAGCCAATTTTCTGGATTTTTGAAAATTTCACTTTTTTGTGAAAATATCCACTAAATGAGGGAATAATATGTGTGAGGGTACCCCAGGAGAGTTCCAAATGTGTGTGGGTAGAAAATATATCACACGGGGGTAAAATTGAAAAAAGTTGAAAAATTTTATTTTTTGGACTTAGTCATTTTTCCGGTGTTTATCAGACTTTCAGATAGGGCAAATGTCAGTGAGCGTTCCGATTTCAGTTCCAGAGCGATTCGCCCAATGAGTCCTTGATATTTTGTCGTTTTCAGCCAATATTTTGGATTTTTGGAAATTTCACTTTCTTGTGACAATATCCACTAAATGAGGGAATAATATGTGTGAGGGTACCCCAGGAGAGTTCCAAATGTGTGTGGGTAGAAAATATATCCCACGGGGGTAAAATTGAAAAAAGTTGGAAAATTTTTTTTTTGAACTTAGTCATTTTTCCGGCGTTTATCAGACTTTCAGATAGGGCAAATGTCAGTGAGCGTTCCGATTTCAGTTCCAGAGCGATTCGCCCAATGAGTCCTTGATATTTTGTCGTTTTCAGCCAATATTTTGGATTTTTGGAAATTTCACTTTCTTGTGACAATATCCACTAAATGAGGGAATAATATGTGTGAGGGTACCCCAGGAGAGTTCCAAATGTGTGTGGGTAGAATATATATCCTACGGGGGTAAAACTGAAAAAAGTTTAAAAAAATTTTTTTTGGACCTAGTCATTTCTCCGGCGTTTATCAGACTTTCAGATAGGGCAAATGTCAGTGAGCATTCCGATTTCAGTTCCAGAGCGATTCGCCCTCTGAGTCCTTGATATTTAGTCGTTTTCAGCCAAGTTCCTGAATTTTTGAAAATTTCTTTTTTTTGTGAAAATATCCACTAAATGAGGGAATAATATGTGTGAGGGTACCCCAGGAGAGTTCCAAATGTGTGTGGGTAGAAAATATATCCCACGGGGGTAAAACTGAAAAAAGTTGGAAAATTTTTTTTTTGAACTTAGTCATTTTTCCGGCGTTTATCAGACTTTCAGATAGGGCAAATGTCAGTGAGCGTTCCGATTTCAGTTCCAGAGCGATTCGCCCAATGAGTCCTTGATATTTTGTCGTTTTCAGCCAATATTTTGGATTTTTGGAAATTTCACTTTCTTGTGACAATATCCACTAAATGAGGGAATAATATGTGTGAGGGTACCCCAGGAGAGTTCCAAATGTGTGTGGGTAGAATATATATCCTACGGGGGTAAAACTGAAAAAAGTTTAAAAAAAATTTTTTTGGACCTAGTCATTTCTCCGGCGTTTATCAGACTTTCAGATAGGGCAAATGTCAGTGAGCATTCTGATTTCAGTTCCAGAGCGATCCGCCCACTGAGTCCTTGATATTTAGTCGTTTTCAGCCAATTTTCTGGATTTTTGAAAATTTCACTTTTTTGTGAAAATATCCACTAAATGAGGGAATAATATGTGTGAGGGTACCCCAGGAGAGTTCCAAATGTGTGTGGGTAGAAAATATATCACACGGGGGTAAAATTGAAAAAAGTTGAAAAATTTTATTTTTTGGACTTAGTCATTTTTCCGGTGTTTATCAGACTTTCAGATAAGGCAAATGTCAGTGAGCGTTCCGATTTCAGTTCCAGAGCGATTCGCCCAATGAGTCCTTGATATTTTGTCGTTTTCAGCCAATATTTTGGATTTTTGAAAATTTCACTTTCTTGTGACAATATCCACTAAATGAGGGAATAATATGTGTGAGGGTACCCCAGGAGAGTTGCAAATGTGTGTGGGTAGAAAATATATCCCACGGGGGTAAAATTGAAAAAAGTTGAAAAATTTTTTTTTTGGACTTAGTCATTTTTCCGGCGTTTATCAGACTTTCAGATAGGGCAAATGTCAGTGAGCGTTCCGATTTCAGTTCCAGAGCGATTCGCCCAATGAGTCCTTGATATTTCGTCGTTTTCAGCCAATATTTTGGATTTTTGAAAATTTCACTTTCTTGTGACAATATCCACTAAATGAGGGAATAATATGTGTGAGGGTACCCCAGGAGAGTTGCAAATGTGTGTGGGTAGAATATATATCCTACGGGGGTAAAACTGAAAAAAGTTTAAAAAAATTTTTTTTGGACCTAGTCATTTCTCCGGCGTTTATCAGACTTTCAGATAGGGCAAATGTCAGTGAGCATTCCGATTTCAGTTCCAGAGCGATTCGCCCACTGAGTCCTTGATATTTAGTCGTTTTCAGCCAAGTTCCTGAATTTTTGAAAATTTCTTTTTTTTGTGAAAATATCCACTAAATGAGGGAATAATATGTGTGAGGGTACCCCAGGAGAGTTCCAAATGTGTGTGGGTAGAAAATATATCCCACGGGGGTAAAATTGAAAAAAGTTGGAAAATTTTTTTTTTGAACTTAGTCATTTTTCCGGCGTTTATCAGACTTTCAGATAGGGCAAATGTCAGTGAGCGTTCCGATTTCAGTTCCAGAGCGATTCGCCCAATGAGTCCTTGATATTTTGTCGTTTTCAGCCAATATTTTGGATTTTTGAAAATTTCACTTTCTTGTGACAATATCCACTAAATGAGGGAATAATATGTGTGAGGGTACCCCAGGAGAGTTCCAAATGTGTGTGGGTAGAATATATATCCTACGGGGGTAAAACTGAAAAAAGTTGAAAAAAATTTTTTTGGGACCTAGTCATTTCTCCAGCGTTTATCAGACTTTCAGATAGGGCAAATGTCAGTGAGCATTCCGATTTCAGTTCCAGAGCGATTCGCCCACTGAGTCCTTCATATTTAGTCGTTTTCAGCCAATTTCCTGAATTTTTGAAAATTTCTTTTTTTTGTGAAAATATCCACTAAATGAGGGAATAATATGTGTGAGGGTACCCCAGGAGAGTTCCAAATGTGTGTGGGTAGAAAATATATCCCACGGGGGTAAAATTGAAAAAAGTTGAAAAATTTTATTTTTTGGACTTAGTCATTTTTCCGGCGTTTATCAGACTTTCAGATAGGGCAAATGTCAGTGAGCGTTCCGATTTCAGTTCCAGAGCGATTCGCCCAATGAGTCCTTGATATTTTGTCGTTTTCAGCCAATATTTTGGATTTTTGGAAATTTCACTTTCTTGTGACAATATCCACTAAATGAGGGAATAATATGTGTGAGGGTACCCCAGGAGAGTTCCAAATGTGTGTGGGTAGAAAATATATCCCACGGGGGTAAAATTGAAAAAAGTTGAAAAATTTTTTTTTTGGACTTAGTCATTTTTCTGGCGTTTATCAGACTTTCAGATAGGGCAAATGTCAGTGAGCGTTCCGATTTCAGTTCCAGAGCGATTCGCCCAATGAGTCCTTGATATTTCGTCGTTTTCAGCCAATATTTTGGATTTTTGAAAATTTCACTTTCTTGTGACAATATCCACTAAATGAGGGAATAATATGTGTGAGGGTACCCCAGGAGAGTTGCAAATGTGTGTGGGTAGAATATATATAGTACGGGGGTAAAACTGAAAAAAGTTGAAAAAAATTTTTTTTGGACCTAGTCATTTCTCTGGCGTTTATCAGACTTTCAGATAGGGCAAATGTCAGTGAGCATTCCGATTTCAGTTCCAGAGCGATTCGCCCACTGAGTCCTTGATATTTCGTCGTTTTCAGCCAATATTTTGGATTTTTGAAAATTTCACTTTCTTGTGACAATATCCACTAAATGAGGGAATAATATGTGTGAGGGTACCCCAGGAGAGTTCCAAATGTGTGTGGGTATAATATATATCCTACGGGGGTAAAACTGAAAAAAGTTGAAAAAATTTTTTTTGGACTTAGTCATTTCTCCGGCGTTTATCAGACTTTCAGATAGGGCAAATGTCAGTGAGCGTTTCGATTTCAGTTCCAGAGCGATTCGCCCACTGAGTCCTTGATATTTAGTCGTTTTCAGCCAATTTCCTGGATTTTTGAAAATTTCTTTTTTTTGTGAAAATATCCACTAAATGAGGGAATAATATGTGTGAGGGTACCCCAGGAGAGTTCCAAATGTGTGTGGGTAGAAAATATATCCCACGGGGGTAAAATTGAAAAAAGTTGAAAAATTTTATTTTTTGGACTTAGTCATTTTTCCGGCGTTTATCAGACTTTCAGATAGGGCAAATGTCAGTGAGCGTTCCGATTTCAGTTCCAGAGCGATTCGCCCAATGAGTCCTTGATATTTTGTCGTTTTCAGCCAATATTTTGGATTTTTGGAAATTTCACTTTCTTGTGACAATATCCACTAAATGAGGGAATAATATGTGTGAGGGTACCCCAGGAGAGTTCCAAATGTGTGTGGGTAGAAAATATATCCCACGGGGGTAAAATTGAAAAAAGTTGAAAAATTTTTTTTTTGGACTTAGTCATTTTTCTGGCGTTTATCAGACTTTCAGATAGGGCAAATGTCAGTGAGCGTTCCGATTTCAGTTCCAGAGCGATTCGCCCAATGAGTCCTTGATATTTCGTCGTTTTCAGCCAATATTTTGGATTTTTGAAAATTTCACTTTCTTGTGACAATATCCACTAAATGAGGGAATAATATGTGTGAGGGTACCCCAGGAGAGTTGCAAATGTGTGTGGGTAGAATATATATAGTACGGGGGTAAAACTGAAAAAAGTTGAAAAAAATTTTTTTTGGACCTAGTCATTTCTCTGGCGTTTATCAGACTTTCAGATAGGGCAAATGTCAGTGAGCATTCCGATTTCAGTTCCAGAGCGATTCGCCCACTGAGTCCTTGATATTTCGTCGTTTTCAGCCAATATTTTGGATTTTTGAAAATTTCACTTTCTTGTGACAATATCCACTAAATGAGGGAATAATATGTGTGAGGGTACCCCAGGAGAGTTCCAAATGTGTGTGGGTATAATATATATCCTACGGGGGTAAAACTGAAAAAAGTTGAAAAAATTTTTTTTGGACTTAGTCATTTCTCCGGCGTTTATCAGACTTTCAGATAGGGCAAATGTCAGTGAGCGTTTCGATTTCAGTTCCAGAGCGATTCGCCCACTGAGTCCTTGATATTTAGTCGTTTTCAGCCAATTTCCTGGATTTTTGAAAATTTCTTTTTTTTGTGAAAATATCCACTAAATGAGGGAATAATATGTGTGAGGGTACCCCAGGAGAGTTCCAAATGTGTGTGGGTAGAAAATATATCCCACGGGGGTAAAATTGAAAAAAGTTGAAAAATTTTATTTTTTGGACTTAGTCATTTTTCCGGCGTTTATCAGACTTTCAGATAAGGCAAATTTAAGTGAGCGTGCCGATTTCAGTTCCAGAGCGATTCGCCCAATGAGTCCTTGATATTTCGTCGTTTTCAGCCAATATTTTGGATTTTTGAAAATTTCACTTTCTTGTGACAATATCCACTAAATGAGGGAATAATATGTGTGAGGGTACCCCAGGAGAGTTCCAAATGTGTGTGGGTATAATATATATCCTACGGGGGTAAAACTGAAAAAAGTTGAAAAAATTTTTTTTGGACTTAGTCATTTCTCCGGCGTTTATCAGACTTTCAGATAGGGCAAATGTCAGTGAGTGTTCCGATTTCAGTTCCAGAGCGATTCGCCCAAGGAGTTCTTGATATTTCGTCGTTTTCAGCCAATATTTTGAATTTTTGAAACTTTCACTTTCTTGTGACAATATCCACTAAATGAGGGAATAATATGTGTGAGGGTACCCCAGGAGAGTTGCAAATGTGTTTGGGTAGAATATATATCCTACGGGGGTAAAGTTGAAAAAAGTTGAAAAATTTTATTTTTTGGACTTAGTCATTTTTCCGGCGTTTATCAGACTTTCAGATAAGGCAAATTTAAGTGAGCGTTCCGATTTCAGTTCCAGAGCAATTCGCCCAATGAGTCCTTGATATTTTGTCGTTTTCAGCCAATATTTTGGATTTTTGGAATTTTCACTTTCTTGTGACAATATCCACTAAATGAGGGAATAATATGTGTGAGGGTACCCCAGGAGAGTTCCAAATGTGTGTGGGTAGAAAATATATCCCACGGGGGTAAAATTGAAAAAAGTTGAAAAATTTTTTTTTTGGACTTAGTCATTTTTCCGGCGTTTATCAGACTTTCAGATAGGGCAAATGTCAGTGAGCGTTCCGATTTCAGTTCCAGAGCGATTCGCCCAATGAGTCCTTGATATTTCGTCGTTTTCAGCCAATATTTTGGATTTTTGAAAATTTCACTTTCTTGTGACAATATCCACTAAATGAGGGAATAATATGTGTGAGGGTACCCCAGGAGAGTTCCAAATGTGTGTGGGTAGAATGTATATCCTACGGGGGTAAAACTGAAAAAAGTTTAAAAAAAATTTTTTTGGACCTAGTCATTTCTCCGGCGTTTATCAGACTTTCAGATAGGGCAAATGTCAGTGAGCATTCCGATTTCAGTTCCAGAGCGATTCGCCCACTGAGTCCTTGATATTTAGTCGTTTTCAGCCAATTTCCTGAATTTTTGAAAATTTCTTTTTTTTGTGAAAATATCCACTAAATGAGGGAATAATATGTATGAGGGTACCCCAGGAGAGTTCCAAATGTGTGTGGGTAGAAAATATATCCCACGGGGGTAAAATTGAAAAAAGTTGAAAAATTTTATTTTTTGGACTTAGTCATTTTTCCGGCGTTTATCAGACTTTCAGATAGGGCAAATGTCAGTGAGCGTTCCGATTTCAGTTCCAGAGCGATTCGCCCAATGAGTCCTTGATATTTTGTCGTTTTCAGCCAATATTTTGGATTTTTGGAAATTTCACTTTCTTGTGACAATATCCACTAAATGAGGGAATAATATGTGTGAGGGTACCCCAGGAGAGTTCCAAATATGTGTGGGTAGAAAATATATCCCACGGGGGTAAAATTGAAAAAAGTTGAAAAATTTTTTTTTTGGACTCAGTCATTTTTCCGGCGTTTATCAGACTTTCAGATAAGGCAAATTTAAGTGAGCGTTCCGATTTCAGTTCCAGAGCGATTCGCCCAAGGAGTTCTTGATATTTCGTCGTTTTCAGCCAATATTTTGAATTTTTGAAACTTTCACTTTCTTGTGACAATATCCACTAAATGAGGGAATAATATGTGTGAGGGTACCCCAGGAGAGTTCCAAATGTGTGTGGGTAGAATATATATCCTACGGGGGTAAAACTGAAAAAAGTTTAAAAAAAATTTTTTTGGACCTAGTCATTTCTCCGGCGTTTATCAGACTTTCAGATAGGGCAAATGTCAGTGAGCATTCCGATTTCGGTTCCAGAGCGATTCGCCCACTGAGTCCTTGATATTTCGTCGTTTTCAGCCAATTTTCTGGATTTTTGAAAATTTCACTTTTGTGTGAAAATATCCACTAAATGAGGGAATAATATGTGTGAGGGTACCCCAGGAGAGTTCCAAATGTGTGTGGGTAGAAAATATATCACACGGGGGTAAAATTGAAAAAAGTTGAAAAATTTTATTTTTTGGACTTAGTCATTTCTCCGGCGTTTATCAGACTTTCAGATAGGGCAAATGTCAGTGAGCATTCCGATTTCAGTTCCAGAGCGATTCGCCCACTGAGTCCTTGATATTTAGTCGTTTTCAGACAATTTCCTGAATTTTTGAAAATTTCTTTTTTTTTGTGAAAATATCCACTAAATGAGGGAATAATATGTGTGAGGGTACCCCAGGAGAGTTCCAAATGTGTGTGGGTAGAAAATATATCCCACGGGGGTAAAATTGAAAAAAGTTGAAAAATTTTATTTTTTGGACTTAGTCATTTTTCCGGCGTTTATCAGACTTTCAGATAGGGCAAATGTCAGTGAGCGTTCCGATTTCAGTTCCAGAGCGATTCGCCCAATGAGTCCTTGATATTTTGTCGTTTTCAGCCAATATTTTGGATTTTTGGAAATTTCACTTTATTGTGACAATATCCACTAAATGAGGGAATAATATGTGTGAGGGTACCCCAGGAGAGTTCCAAATGTGTGTGGGTAGAAAATATATCCCACGGGGGTAAAATTGAAAAAAGTTGAAAAATTTTTTTTTTTGGACTTAGTCATTTTTCCGGCGTTTATCAGACTTTCAGATAGGGCAAATGTCTGAGCGTTCCGATTTCAGTTCCAGAGCGATTCGCCCATTGAGTCCTTGATATTTCGTCGTTTTCAGCCAATATTTTGGATTTTTGAAAATTTCACTTTCTTGTGACAATATCCACTAAATGAGGGAATAATATGTGTGAGGGTACCCCAGGAGAGTTCGAAATGTGTGTGGGTAGAATATATATCCTACAGGGGTAAAACTGAAAAAAGTTTAAAAAAAATTTTTTTGGACCTAGTCATTTCTCCGGGGTTTATCAGACTTTCAGATAGGGCAAATGTCAGTGAGCATTCCGATTTCAGTTCCAGAGCGATTCGCCCACTGAGTCCTTGATATTTAGTCGTTTTCAGCCAATTTCCTGAATTTTTGAAAATTTCTTTATTTTGTGAAAATATCCACTAAATGAGGGAATAATATGTGTGAGGGTACCCCAGGAGAGTTCCAAATGTGTGTGGGTAGAAAATATATCCCACGGGGGTAAAATTGAAAAAAGTTGAAAAATTTTATTTTTTGGACTTAGTCATTTTTCCGGCGTTAATGAGACTTTCAGATAGGGCAAATGTCAGTGAGCGTTCCGATTTCAGTTCCAGAGCGATTCGCCCAATGAGTCCTTGATATTTCGTCGTTTTCAGCCAATATTTTGGATTTTTGAAAATTTCACTTTCTTGTGACAATATCCACTAAATGAGGGAATAATATGTGTGAGGGTACCCCAGGAGAGTTGCAAATGTGTGTGGGTAGAATATATATCCTACGGGGGTAAAACTGAAAAAAGTTTAAAAAAATTTTTTTTGGACCTAGTCATTTCTCCGGCGTTTATCAGACTTTCAGATAGGGCAAATGTCAGTGAGCATTCCGATTTCAGTTCCAGAGCGATTCGCCCACTGAGTCCTTGATATTTAGTCGTTTTCAGCCAAGTTCCTGAATTTTTGAAAATTTCTTTTTTTTGTGAAAATATCCACTAAATGAGGGAATAATATGTGTGAGGGTACCCCAGGAGAGTTCCAAATGTGTGTGGGTAGAAAATATATCCCACGGGGGTAAAATTGAAAAAAGTTGAAAAATTTTTTTTTTTGGACTTAGTCATTTTTCCGGCGTTTATCAGACTTTCAGATAGGGCAAATGTCAGTGAGCGTTCCGATTTCTGTTCCAGAGCGATTCGCCCAATGAGTCCTTGATATTTTGTCGTTTTCAGCCAATATTTTGGATTTTTGGAAATTTCACTTTCTTGTGACAATATCCACTAAATGAGGGAATAATATGTGTGAGGGTACCCCAGGAGAGTTCCAAATGTGTGTGGGTAGAAAATATATCCCACGGGGGTAAAATTGAAAAAAGTTGGAAAATTTTTTTTTTGAACTTAGTCATTTTTCCGGCGTTTATCAGACTTTCAGATAGGGCAAATGTCAGTGAGCGTTCCGATTTCAGTTCCAGAGCGATTCGCCCAATGAGTCCTTGATATTTTGTCGTTTTCAGCCAATATTTTGGATTTTTGGAAATTTCACTTTCTTGTGACAATATCCACTAAATGAGGGAATAATATGTGTGAGGGTACCCCAGGAGAGTTCCAAATGTGTGTGGGTAGAATATATATCCTACGGGGGTAAAACTGAAAAAAGTTTAAAAAAAATTTTTTTGGACCTAGTCATTTCTCCGGCGTTTATCAGACTTTCAGATAGGGCAAATGTCAGTGAGCATTCTGATTTCAGTTCCAGAGCGATCCGCCCACTGAGTCCTTGATATTTTGTCGTTTTCAGCCAATATTTTGGATTTTTGGAATTTTCACTTTCTTGTGACAATATCCACTAAATGAGGGAATAATATGTGTGAGGGTACCCCAGGAGAGTTCCAAATGTGTGTGGGTCGAAAATATATCCCACGGGGGTAAAATTGAAAAAAGTTGAAAAATTTTTTTTTTGGACTTAGTCATTTTTCCGGCGTTTATCAGACTTTCAGATAGGGCAAATGTCAGTGAGCGTTCCGATTTCAGTTCCAGAGCGATTCGCCCAATGAGTCCTTGACATTTAGTCGTTTTCAGCCAAGTTCCTGAATTTTTGAAAATTTCTTTTTTTGTGAAAATATCCACTAAATGAGGGAATAATATGTGTGAGGGTACCCCAGGAGAGTTCCAAATGTGTGTGGGTAGAAAATATATCCCACGGGGGTAAAATTGAAAAAAGTTGAAAAATTTTTTTTTTGGACTCAGTCATTTTTCCGGCGTTTATCAGACTTTCAGATAAGGCAAATTTAAGTGAGCGTTCCGATTTCAGTTCCAGAGCGATTCGCCCAAGGAGTTCTTGATATTTCGTCGTTTTCAGCCAATATTTTGAATTTTTGAAACTTTCACTTTCTTGTGACAATATCCACTAAATGAGGGAATAATATGTGTGAGGGTACCCCAGGAGAGTTGCAAATGTGTGTGGGTAGAATATATATCCTACGGGGGTAAAACTGAAAAAAGATTAAAAAAAATTTTTTGGACCTAGTCATTTCTCCGGCGTTTATCAGACTTTCAGATAGGGCAAATGTCAGTGAGCATTCCGATTTCAGTTCCAGAGCGATTCGCCCACTGAGTCCTTGATATTTAGTCGTTTTCAGCCAATTTCCTGAATTTTTGAAAATTTCTTTTTTTTGTGAAAATATCCACTAAATGAGGGAATAATATGTGTGAGGGTACCCCAGGAGAGTTCCAAATGTGTGTGGGTAGAAAATATATCCCACGGGGGTAAAATTGAAAAAAGTTGAAAAATTTTATTTTTTGGACTTAGTCATTTTTCCGGCGTTAATCAGACTTTCAGATAGGGCAAATGTCAGTGAGCGTTCCGATTTCAGTTCCAGAGCGATTCGCCCAATGAGTCCTTGATATTTCGTCGTTTTCAGCCAATATTTTGGATTTTTGGAAATTGCACTTTCTAGTGACAATATCCACTAAATGAGGGAATAATATGTGTGAGGGTACCCCAGGAGAGTTCCAAATGTGTGTGGGTAGAAAATATATCCCAGGAGGGTAAAATTTAGAAAAGTTGAGAAATTTTTTTTTTTGGACTTAGTCATTTTTCCGGCGTTAATGAGACTTTCAGATAGGGCAAATGTCAGTGAGCGTTCCGATTTCAGTTCCAGAGCGATTCGCCCAATGAGTCCTTGATATTTCGTCGTTTTCAGCCAATATTTTGGATTTTTGAAAATTTCACTTTCTTGTGACAATATCCACTAAATGAGGGAATAATATGTGTGAGGGTACCCCAGGAGAGTTGCAAATGTGTGTGGGTAGAATATATATCCTACGGGGGTAAAACTGAAAAAAGTTTAAAAAAATTTTTTTTGGACCTAGTCATTTCTCCGGCGTTTATCAGACTTTCAGATAGGGCAAATGTCAGTGAGCATTCCGATTTCAGTTCCAGAGCGATTCGCCCACTGAGTCCTTGATATTTAGTCGTTTTCAGCCAAGTTCCTGAATTTTTGAAAATTTCTTTTTTTTGTGAAAATATCCACTAAATGAGGGAATAATATGTGTGAGGGTACCCCAGGAGAGTTCCAAATGTGTGTGGGTAGAAAATATATCCCACGGGGGTAAAATTGAAAAAAGTTGAAAAATTTTTTTTTTTGGACTTAGTCATTTTTCCGGCGTTTATCAGACTTTCAGATAGGGCAAATGTCAGTGAGCGTTCCGATTTCAGTTCCAGAGCGATTCGCCCAATGAGTCCTTGATATTTTGTCGTTTTCAGCCAATATTTTGGATTTTTGGAAATTTCACTTTCTTGTGACAATATCCACTAAATGAGGGAATAATATGTGTGAGGGTACCCCAGGAGAGTTCCAAATGTGTGTGGGTAGAAAATATATCCCACGGGGGTAAAATTGAAAAAAGTTGGAAAATTTTTTTTTTGAACTTAGTCATTTTTCCGGCGTTTATCAGACTTTCAGATAGGGCAAATGTCAGTGAGCGTTCCGATTTCAGTTCCAGAGCGATTCGCCCAATGAGTCCTTGATATTTTGTCGTTTTCAGCCAATATTTTGGATTTTTGGAAATTTCACTTTCTTGTGACAATATCCACTAAATGAGGGAATAATATGTGTGAGGGTACCCCAGGAGAGTTCCAAATGTGTGTGGGTAGAATATATATCCTACGGGGGTAAAACTGAAAAAAGTTTAAAAATTTTTTTTTTGGACTTAGTCATTTTTCCGGCGTTTATCAGACTTTCAGATAGGGCAAATGTCAGTGAGCGTTCCGATTTCAGTTCCAGAGCGATTCGCCCAATGAGTCCTTGACATTTAGTCGTTTTCAGCCAAGTTCCTGAATTTTTGAAAATGTCTTTTTTTGTGAAAATATCCACTAAATGAGGGAATAATATGTGTGAGGGTACCCCAGGAGAGTTCCAAATGTGTGTGGGTAGAAAATATATCCCACGGGGGTAAAATTGAAAAAAGTTGGAAAATTTTTTTTTTGAACTTAGTCATTTTTCCGGCGTTTATCAGACTTTCAGATAGGGCAAATGTCAGTGAGCGTTCCGATTTCAGTTCCAGAGCGATTCGCCCAATGAGTCCTTGATATTTTGTCGTTTTCAGCCAATATTTTGGATTTTTGGAAATTTCACTTTCTTGTGACAATATCCACTAAATGAGGGAATAATATGTGTGAGGGTACCCCAGGAGAGTTCCAAATGTGTGTGGGTAGAATATATATCCTACGGGGGTAAAACTGAAAAAAGTTTAAAAATTTTTTTTTTGGACTTAGTCATTTTTCCGGCGTTTATCAGACTTTCAGATAGGGCAAATGTCAGTGAGCGTTCCGATTTCAGTTCCAGAGCGATTCGCCCAATGAGTCCTTGACATTTAGTCGTTTTCAGCCAAGTTCCTGAATTTTTGAAAATGTCTTTTTTTGTGAAAATATCCACTAAATGAGGGAATAATATGTGTGAGGGTACCCCAGGAGAGTTCCAAATGTGTGTGGGTAGAAATTATATCCCACGGGGGTAAAATTGAAAAAAGTTGAAAAATTTTTTTTTTGGACTCAGTCATTTTTCCGGCGTTTATCAGACTTTCAGATAAGGCAAATTTAAGTCAGCGTTCCGATTTCAGTTCCAGAGCGATTCGCCCAAGGAGTTCTTGATATTTCGTCGTTTTCAGCCAATATTTTGAATTTTTGAAACTTTCACTTTCTTGTGACAATATCCACTAAATGAGGGAATAATATGTGTGAGGGTACCCCAGGAGAGTTGCAAATGTGTGTGGGTAGAATATATATCCTACGGGGGTAAAACTGAAAAAAGTTTAAAAAAAATTTTTTTGGACCTAGTCATTTTTCCGGCGTTAATCAGACTTTCAGATAGGGCAAATGTCAGTGAGCGTTCCGATTTCAGTTCCAGAGCGATTCGCCCAATGAGTCCTTGATATTTCGTCGTTTTCAGCCAATATTTTGGATTTTTGAAAATTTCACTTTCTTGTGACAATATCCACTAAATGAGGGAATAATATGTGTGAGGGTACCCCAGGAGAGTTGCAAATGTGTGTGGGTAGAATATATATCCTACGGGGGTAAAACTGAAAAAAGTTTAAAAAAAATTTTTTTGGACCTAGTCATTTCTCCGGCGTTTATCAGACTTTCAGATAGGGCAAATGTCAGTGAGCATTCCGATTTCAGTTCCAGAGCGATTCGCCCAATGAGTCCTTGATATTTAGTCGTTTTCAGCCAAGTTCCTGAATTTTTGAAAATTTCTTTTTTTTGTGAAAATATCCACTAAATGAGGGAATAATATGTGTGAGGGTACCCCAGGAGAGTTCCAAATGTGTGTGGGTAGAAAATATATCCCACGGGGGTAAAATTGAAAAAAGTTGAAAAATTTTTTTTTTTGGACTTAGTCATTTTTCCGGCGTTTATCAGACTTTCAGATAGGGCAAATGTCAGTGAGCGTTCCGATTTCAGTTCCAGAGCGATTCGCCCAATGAGTTCTTGATATTTTGTCGTTTTCAGCCAATATTTTGGATTTTTGGAAATTGCACTTTCTTGTGAAAATATCCACTAAATGAGGGAATAATATGTGTGAGGGTACCCCAGGAGAGTTCCAAATGTGTGTGGGTAGAAATTATATCCCACGGGGGTAAAATTGAAAAAAGTTGAAAAATTTTTTTTTTGGACTCAGTCATTTTTCCGGCTTTTATCAGACTTTCAGATAAGGCAAATTTAAGTGAGCGTTCCGATTTCAGTTCCAGAGCGATTCGCCCAAGGAGTTCTTGATATTTCGTCGTTTTCAGCCAATATTTTGAATTTTTGAAACTTTCACTTTCTTGTGACAATATCCACTAAATGAGGGAATAATATGTGTGAGGGTACCCCAGGAGAGTTGCAAATGTGTGTGGGTAGAATATATATCCTACGGGGGTAAAACTGAAAAAAGTTTAAAAAAATTTTTTTTGGACCTAGTCATTTCTCCGGCGTTTATCAGACTTTCAGATAGGGCAAATGTCAGTGAGCATTCCGATTTCAGTTCCAGAGCGATTCGCCCACTGAGTCCTTGATATTTAGTCGTTTTCAGCCAATTTCCTGAATTTTTGAAAATTTCTTTTTTTTGTGAAAATATCCACTAAATGAGGGAATAATATGTGTGAGGGTACCCCAGGAGAGTTCCAAATGTGTGTGGGTAGAAAATATATCCCACGGGGGTAAAATTGAAAAAAGTTGAAAAATTTTATTTTTTGGACTTAGTCATTTTTCCGGCGTTTATCAGACTTTCAGATAGGGCAAATGTCAGTGAGCGTTCCGATTTCAGTTCCAGAGCGATTCGCCCAATGAGTCCTTGATATTTTGTCGTTTTCAGCCAATATTTTGGATTTTTGGAAATTTCACTTTCTTGTGACAATATCCACTAAATGAGGGAATAATATGTGTGAGGGTACCCCAGGAGAGTTCCAAATGTGTGTGGGTAGAAAATATATCCCACGGGGGTAAAATTGAAAAAAGTTGAAAAATTTTTTTTTTGGACTCAGTCATTTTTCCGGCGTTTATCAGACTTTCAGATAAGGCAAATTTAAGTGAGCGTTCCGATTTCAGTTCCAGAGCGATTCGCCCAAGGAGTTCTTGATATTTCGTCGTTTTCAGCCAATATTTTGAATTTTTGAAACTTTCACTTTCTTGTGACAATATCCACTAAATGAGGGAATAATATGTGTGAGGGTACCCCAGGAGAGTTGCAAATGTGTGTGGGTAGAATATATATCCTACGGGGGTAAAACTGAAAAAAGATTAAAAAAAATTTTTTGGACCTAGTCATTTCTCCGGCGTTTATCAGACTTTCAGATAGGGCAAATGTCAGTGAGCATTCCGATTTCAGTTCCAGAGCGATTCGCCCACTGAGTCCTTGATATTTAGTCGTTTTCAGCCAATTTCCTGAATTTTTGAAAATTTCTTTTTTTTGTGAAAATATCCACTAAATGAGGGAATAATATGTGTGAGGGTACCCCAGGAGAGTTCCAAATGTGTGTGGGTAGAAAATATATCCCACGGGGGTAAAATTGAAAAAAGTTGAAAAATTTTATTTTTTGGACTTAGTCATTTTTCCGGCGTTAATCAGACTTTCAGATAGGGCAAATGTCAGTGAGCGTTCCGATTTCAGTTCCAGAGCGATTCGCCCAATGAGTCCTTGATATTTCGTCGTTTTCAGCCAATATTTTGGATTTTTGGAAATTGCACTTTCTAGTGACAATATCCACTAAATGAGGGAATAATATGTGTGAGGGTACCCCAGGAGAGTTCCAAATGTGTGTGGGTAGAAAATATATCCCAGGGGGGTAAAATTTAGAAAAGTTGAAAAATTTTTTTTTTTGGACTTAGTCATTTTTCCGGCGTTTATCAGACTTTCAGATATGGCAAATTTAAGTGAGCGTTCCGATTTCAGTTCCAGAGCAATTCGCCCAATGAGTCCTTGATATTTTGTCGTTTTCAGCCAATATTTTGGATTTTTGGAATTTTCACTTTCTTGTGACAATATCCACTAAATGAGGGAATAATATGTGTGAGGGTACCCCAGGAGAGTTCCAAATGTGTGTGGGTAGAAAATATATCCCACGGGGGTAAAATTGAAAAAAGTTGAAAAATTTTTTTTTGGGACTTAGTCATTTTTCCGGCGTTTATCAGACTTTCAGATAGGGCAAATGTCAGTGAGCGTTCCGATTTCAGTTCCAGAGCGATTCGCCCAATGAGTCCTTGATATTTCGTCGTTTTCAGCCAATATTTTGGATTTTTAAAAATTTCACTTTCTTGTGACAATATTCACTAAATGAGGGAATAATATGTGTGAGGGTACCCCAGGAGAGTTGCAAATGTGTGTGGGTAGAATATATATCCTACGGGGGTAAAACTGAAAAAAGTTTAAAAAAAATTTTTTTGGACCTAGTCATTTCTCCGGCGTTTATCACACTTTCAGATAGGGCAAATGTCAGTGAGCATTCCGATTTCAGTTCCAGAGCGATTCGCCCACTGAGTCCTTGATATTTAGTCGTTTTCAGCCAATTTCCTGAATTTTTGAAAATTTCTTTTTTTTGTGAAAATATCCACTAAATGAGGGAATAATATGTGTGAGGGTACCCCAGGAGAGTTCCAAATGTGTGTGGGTAGAAAATATATCCCACGGGGGTAAAATTGAAAAAAGTTGAAAAATTTTATTTTTTGGACTTAGTCATTTTTCCGGCGTTTATCAGACTTTCAGATAGGGCAAATGTCAGTGAGCGTTCCGATTTCAGTTCCAGAGCGATTCGCCCAATGAGTCCTTGATATTTCGTCGTTTTCAGCCAATATTTTGGATTTTTGAAAATTTCACTTTCTTGTGACAATATTCACTAAATGAGGGAATAATATGTGTGAGGGTACCCCAGGAGAGTTGCAAATGTGTGTGGGTAGAATATATATCCTACGGGGGTAAAACTGAAAAAAGTTTAAAAAAAATTTTTTTGGACCTAGTCATTTCTCCGGCGTTTATCAGACTTTCAGATAGGGCAAATGTCAGTGAGCATTCCGATTTCAGTTCCAGAGCGATTCGCCCACTGAGTCCTTGATATTTAGTCGTTTTCAGCCAATTTCCTGAATTTTTGAAAATTTCTTTTTTTTGTGAAAATATCCACTAAATGAGGGAATAATATGTGTGAGGGTACCCCAGGAGAGTTCCAAATGTGTGTGGGTAGAAAATATATCCCACGGGGGTAAAATTGAAAAAAGTTGAAAAATTTTATTTTTTGGACTTAGTCATTTTTCCGGCGTTTATCAGACTTTCAGATAGGGCAAATGTCAGTGAGCGTTCCGATTTCAGTTCCAGAGCGATTCGCCCAGTGAGTCCTTGATATTTCGTCGTTTTCAGCCAATATTTTGGATTTTTGAAAATTTCACTTTCTTGTGACAATATTCACTAAATGAGGGAATAATATGTGTGAGGGTACCCCAGGAGAGTTGCAAATGTGTGTGGGTAGAATATATATCCTACGGGGGTAAAACTGAAAAAAGTTTAAAAAAAATTTTTTTGGACCTAGTCATTTCTCCGGCGTTTATCAGACTTTCAGATAGGGCAAATGTCAGTGAGCATTCCGATTTCAGTTCCAGAGCGATTCGCCCACTGAGTCCTTGATATTTAGTCGTTTTCAGCCAATTTCCTGAATTTTTGAAAATTTCTTTTTTTTGTGAAAATATCCACTAAATGAGGGAATAATATGTGTGAGGGTACCCCAGGAGAGTTCCAAATGTGTGTGGGTAGAAAATATATCCCACGGGGGTAAAATTGAAAAAAGTTGAAAAATTTTATTTTTTGGACTTAGTCATTTTTCCGGCGTTTATCAGACTTTCAGATAGGGCAAATGTCAGTGAGCGTTCCGATTTCAGTTCCAGAGCGATTCGCCCAGTGAGTCCTTGATATTTCGTCGTTTTCAGCCAATATTTTGGATTTTTGAAAATTTCACTTTCTTGGGACAATATCCACTAAATGAGGGAATAATATGTGTGAGGGTACCCCAGGAGAGTTGCAAATGTGTGTGGGTAGAATATATATCCTACGGGGGTAAAACTGAAAAAAGTTTAAAAAAAATTTTTTTGGACCTAGTCATTTCTCCGGCGTTTATCAGACTTTCAGATAGGGCAAATGTCAGTGAGCATTCCGATTTCAGTTCCAGAGCGATTCGCCCACTGAGTCCTTGATATTTAGTCGTTTTCAGCCAATTTCCTGAATTTTTGAAAATTTCTTTTTTTTGTGAAAATATCCACTAAATGAGGGAATAATATGTGTGAGGGTACCCCAGGAGAGTTCCAAATGTGTGTGGGTAGAAAATATATCCCACGGGGGTAAAATTGAAAAAAGTTGAAAAATTTTATTTTTTGGACTTAGTCATTTTTCCGGCGTTTATCAGACTTTCAGATAGGGCAAATGTCAGTGAGCGTTCCGATTTCAGTTCCAGAGCGATTCGCCCAGTGAGTCCTTGATATTTCGTCGTTTTCAGCCAATATTTTGGATTTTTGAAAATTTCACTTTCTTGGGACAATATCCACTAAATGAGGGAATAATATGTGTGAGGGTACCCCAGGAGAGTTGCAAATGTGTGTGGGTAGAATATATATCCTACGGGGGTAAAACTGAAAAAAGTTTAAAAAAAATTTTTTTGGACCTAGTCATTTCTCCGGCGTTTATCAGACTTTCAGATAGGGCAAATGTCAGTGAGCATTCCGATTTCAGTTCCAGAGCGATTCGCCCACTGAGTCCTTGATATTTAGTCGTTTTCAGCCAATTTCCTGAATTTTTGAAAATTTCTTTTTTTTGTGAAAATATCCACTAAATGAGGGAATAATATGTGTGAGGGTACCCCAGGAGAGTTCCAAATGTGTGTGGGTAGAAAATATATCCCACGGGGGTAAAATTGAAAAAAGTTGAAAAATTTTATTTTTTGGACTTAGTCATTTTTCCGGCGTTTATCAGACTTTCAGATAGGGCAAATGTCAGTGAGCGTTCCGATTTCAGTTCCAGAGCGATTCGCCCAATGAGTCCTTGATATTTTGTCGTTTTCAGCCAATATTTTGGATTTTTGGAAATTTCACTTTCTTGTGACAATATCCACTAAATGAGGGAATAATATGTGTGAGGGTACCCCAGGAGAGTTCCAAATGTGTATGGGTAGAAAATATATCCCACGGGGGTAAAATTGAAAAAAGTTGAAAAATTTTTTTTTTGGACTCAGTCATTTTTCCGGCGTTTATCAGACTTTCAGATAAGGCAAATTTAAGTGAGCGTTCCGATTTCAGTTCCAGAGCGATTCGCCCAAGGAGTTCTTGATATTTCGTCGTTTTCAGCCAATATTTTGAATTTTTGAAACTTTCACTTTCTTGTGACAATATCCACTAAATGAGGGAATAATATGTGTGAGGGTACCCCAGGAGAGTTCCAAATGTGTGTGGGTAGAATATATATCCTACGGGGGTAAAACTGAAAAAAGTTTAAAAAAAATTTTTTTGGACCTAGTCATTTCTCCGGCGTTTATCAGACTTTCAGATAGGGCAAATGTCAGTGAGCATTCCGATTTCAGTTCCAGAGCGATTCGCCCACTGAGTCCTTGATATTTAGTCGTTTTCAGCCAATTTTCTGGATTTTTGAAAATTTCACTTTTTTGTGAAAATATCCACTAAATGAGGGAATAATATGTGTGAGGGTACCCCAGGAGAGTTCCAAATGTGTGTGGGTAGAAAATATATCACACGGGGGTAAAATTGAAAAAAGTTGAAAAATTTTATTTTTTGGACTTAGTCATTTTTCCGGCGTTTATCAGACTTTCAGATAAGGCAAATGTCAGTGAGCGTACCGATTTCAGTTCCAGAGCGATTCGCCCAATGAGTCCTTGATATTTTGTCGTTTTCAGCCAATATTTTGGATTTTTGGAAATTTCACTTTCTTGTGACAATATCCACTAAATGAGGGAATAATATGTGTGAGGGTACCCCAGGAGAGTTCCAAATGTGTGTGGGTAGAAAATATATCCCACGGGGGTAAAATTGAAAAAAGTTGAACAATTTTTTTTTTTGGACTTAGTCATTTTTCCGGCGTTTATCAGACTTTCAGATAAGGCAAATTTAAGTGAGCGTTCCGATTTCAGTTCCAGAGCGATTCGCCCAATGAGTCCTTGATATTTTGTCGTTTTCAGCCAATATTTTGGATTTTTGGAAATTTCACTTTCTTGTGACAATATCCACTAAATGAGGGAATAATATGTGTGAGGGTACCCCAGGAGAGTTCCAAATGTGTGTGGGTAGAATATATATCCCACGGGGGTAAAATTGAAAAAAGTTGAAAAAAATTTTTTTTTGTACTTAGTCATTTTTCCGGCATTTATCAGACTTTCAGATAGGGGAAATGTCAGTGAGCATTCCGATTTCAATTCCAGAGTGCATCGCCCAATGAGTCCTTGATATTTAGTCGTTTTCAGCCAATATTTTGGATTTTTGGAAATTTCACTTTCTTGTGACAATATCCACTAAATGAGGGAATAATATGTGTGAGGGTACCCCAGGAGAGTTCCAAATGTGTGTGGGTAGAATATATATCCCACGGGGGTAAAATTGAAAAAAGTTGAAAAAAATTTTTTTTTGTACTTAGTCATTTTTCCGGCATTTATCAGACTTTCAGATAGGGGAAATGTCAGTGAGCATTCCGATTTCAATTCCAGAGCGAATCGCCCAATGAGTCCTTGATATTTAGTCGTTTTCAACCAATTCTCTGGAGTTTTGAAAATTTCACTTTTTTGTGAAAATATCCACTAAATGAGGGAATAATATGTGTGAGGGTACCCCAGGAGAGTTCCAAATGTGTGTGGGTAGAAAATATATCCCACGGGGGTAAAATTGAAAAAAGTTGAAAAATTTTTTTTTTTGGACTTAGTCATTTTTCCGGCGTTTATCAGACTTTCAGATAGGGCAAATGTCAGTGAGCGTTCCGATTTCAGTTCCAGAGCGATTCGCCCAGTGAGTCCTTGATATTTCGTCGTTTTCAGCCAATATTTTGGATTTTTGAAAATTTCACTTTCTTGGGACAATATCCACTAAATGAGGGAATAATATGTGTGAGGGTACCCCAGGAGAGTTGCAAATGTGTGTGGGTAGAATATATATCCTACGGGGGTAAAACTGAAAAAAGTTTAAAAAAAATTTTTTTGGACCTAGTCATTTCTCCGGCGTTTATCAGACTTTCAGATAGGGCAAATGTCAGTGAGCATTCCGATTTCAGTTCCAGAGCGATTCGCCCACTGAGTCCTTGATATTTAGTCGTTTTCAGCCAATTTCCTGAATTTTTGAAAATTTCTTTTTTTTGTGAAAATATCCACTAAATGAGGGAATAATATGTGTGAGGGTACCCCAGGAGAGTTCCAAATGTGTGTGGGTAGAAAATATATCCCACGGGGGTAAAATTGAAAAAAGTTGAAAAATTTTATTTTTTGGACTTAGTCATTTTTCCGGCGTTTATCAGACTTTCAGATAGGGCAAATGTCAGTGAGCGTTCCGATTTCAGTTCCAGAGCGATTCGCCCAATGAGTCCTTGATATTTTGTCGTTTTCAGCCAATATTTTGGATTTTTGGAAATTTCACTTTCTTGTGACAATATCCACTAAATGAGGGAATAATATGTGTGAGGGTACCACAGGAGAGTTCCAAATGTGTGTGGGTAGAAAATATATCCCACGGGGGTAAAATTGAAAAAAGTTGAAAAATTTTTTTTTTGGACTCAGTCATTTTTCCGGCGTTTATCAGACTTTCAGATAAGGCAAATTTAAGTGAGCGTTCCGATTTCAGTTCCAGAGCGATTCGCCCAAGGAGTTCTTGATATTTCGTCGTTTTCAGCCAATATTTTGAATTTTTGAAACTTTCACTTTCTTGTGACAATATCCACTAAATGAGGGAATAATATGTGTGAGGGTACCCCAGGAGAGTTCCAAATGTGTGTGGGTAGAATATATATCCTACGGGGGTAAAACTGAAAAAAGTTTAAAAAAAATTTTTTTGGACCTAGTCATTTCTCCGGCGTTTATCAGACTTTCAGATAGGGCAAATGTCAGTGAGCATTCCGATTTCAGTTCCAGAGCGATTCGCCCACTGAGTCCTTGATATTTAGTCGTTTTCAGCCAATTTTCTGGATTCTTGAAAATTTCACTTTTTTGTGAAAATATCCACTAAATGAGGGAATAATATGTGTGAGGGTACCCCAGGAGAGTTCCAAATGTGTGTGGGTAGAAAATATATCACACGGGGGTAAAATTGAAAAAAGTTGAAAAATTTTATTTTTTGGACTTAGTCATTTTTCCGGCGTTTATCAGACTTTCAGATAAGGCAAATGTCAGTGAGCGTTCCGATTTCAGTTCCAGAGCGATTCGCCCAATGAGTCCTTGATATTTTGTCGTTTTCAGCCAATATTTTGGATTTTTGGAAATTTCACTTTCTTGTGACAATATCCACTAAATGAGGGAATAATATGTGTGAGGGTACCCCAGGAGAGTTCCAAATGTGTGTGGGTAGAAAATATATCCCACGGGGGTAAAATTGAAAAAAGTTGAACAATTTTTTTTTTTGGACTTAGTCATTTTTCCGGTGTTTATCAGACTTTCAGATAAGGCAAATTTAAGTGAGCGTTCCGATTTCAGTTCCAGAGCGATTCGCCCAATGAGTCCTTGATATTTTGTCGTTTTCAGCCAATATTTTGGATTTTTGGAAATTTCACTTTCTTGTGACAATATCCACTAAATGAGGGAATAATATGTGTGAGGGTACCCCAGGAGAGTTCCAAATGTGTGTGGGTAGAATATATATCCCACGGGGGTAAAATTGAAAAAAGTTGAAAAAAATTTTTTTTTGTACTTAGTCATTTTTCCGGCATTTATCAGACTTTCAGATAGGGGAAATGTCAGTGAGCATTCCGATTTCAATTCCAGAGTGCATCGCCCAATGAGTCCTTGATATTTAGTCGTTTTCAGCCAATATTTTGGAATTTTGAAAATTTCACTTTCTTGTGACAATATCCACTAAATGAGGCAATAATATGTGTGAGAGTACCCCAGGAGAGTTCCAAATGTGTGTGGGTAGAATATATATCCCACGGGGGTAAAATTGAAAAAAGTTGAAAAAAATTTTTTTTTGTACTTAGTCATTTTTTTGGCATTTATCAGACTTTCAGATAGGGGAAATGTCAGTGAGCATTCCGATTTCAATTCCAGAGCAAATCGCCCAATGAGTCCTTGATATTTAGTCGTTTTCAACCAATTCTCTGGAGTTTTGAAAATTTCACTTTTTTGTGAAAATATCCACTAAATGAGGGAATAATATGTGTGAGGGTACCCCAGGAGAGTTCCAAATGTGTGTGGGTAGAAAATATATCCCACGGGGGTAAAATTGAAAAAAGTTGAAAAATTTTTTTTTTTGGACTTAGTCATTTTTCCGGCGTTTATCAGACTTTCAGATAGGGCAAATGTCAGTGAGCATTCCGATTTCAATTCCAGAGTGCATCGCCCAATGAGTCCTTGATATTTAGTCGTTTTCAGCCAATATTTTGGAATTTTGAAAATTTCACTTTCTTGTGACAATATCCACTAAATGAGGCAATAATATGTGTGAGAGTACCCCAGGAGAGTTCCAAATGTGTGTGGGTAGAATATATATCCCACGGGGGTAAAATTGAAAAAAGTTGAAAAAAATTTTTTTTTGTACTTAGTCATTTTTTTGGCATTTATCAGACTTTCAGATAGGGGAAATGTCAGTGAGCATTCCGATTTCAATTCCAGAGCGAATCGCCCAATGAGTCCTTGATATTTAGTCGTTTTCAACCAATTCTCTGGAGTTTTGAAAATTTCACTTTTTTGTGAAAATATCCACTAAATGAGGGAATAATATGTGTGAGGGTACCCCAGGAGAGTTCCAAATGTGTGTGGGTAGAAAATATATCCCACGGGGGTAAAATTGAAAAAAGTTGAAAAATTTTTTTTTTTGGACTTAGTCATTTTTCCGGCGTTTATCAGACTTTCAGATAGGGCAAATGTCAGTGAGTGTTCCGATTTCAGTTCCAGAGCGATTCGCCCAATGAGTCCTTGATATTTCGTCGTTTTCAGCCAATATTTTGGATTTTTGAAAATTTCACTTTCTTGTGACAATATCCACTAAATGAGGGAATAATATGTGTGAGGGTACCCCAGGAGAGTTCCAAATGTGTGTGGGTAGAATATATATCCTACGGGGGTAAAACTGAAAAAAGTTTAAAAAAAATTTTTTTGGACTTCGTCATTTCTCCGGCGTTTATCAGACTTTCAGATAGGGCAAATGTCAGTGAGCATTCCGATTTCAGTTCCAGAGCAATTCGCCCACTGAGTCCTTGATATTTAGTCGTTTTCAGCCAATTTCCTGAATTTTTGAAAATTTCTTTTTTTTGTGAAAATATCCACTAAATGAGGGAATAATATGTGTGAGGGTACCCCAGGAGAGTTCCAATTGTGTATGGGTAGAAAATATATCCCACGGGGGTAAAATTGAAAAAAGTTGAAAAATTTTTTTTTTGGACTCAGTCATTTTTCCGGCGTTTATCAGACTTTCAGATAAGGCAAATTTAAGTGAGCGTTCCGATTTCAGTTCCAGAGCGATTCGCCCAAGGAGTTCTTGATATTTCGTCGTTTTCAGCCAATATTTTGAATTTTTGAAACTTTCACTTTCTTGTGACAATATCCACTAAATGAGGGAATACTATGTGTGAGGGTACCCCAGGAGAGTTCCAAATGTGTGTGGGTAGAATATATATCCTACGGGGGTAAAACTGAAAAAAGTTTAAAAAAAATTTTTTTGGACCTAGTCATTTCTCCGGCGTTTATCAGACTTTCAGATAGGGCAAATGTCAGTGAGCATTCCGATTTCAGTTCCAGAGCGATTCGCCCACTGAGTCCTTGATATTTAGTCGTTTTCAGCCAATTTTCTGGATTTTTGAAAATTTCACTTTTTTGTGAAAATATCCACTAAATGAGGGAATAATATGTGTGAGGGTACCCCAGGAGAGTTCCAAATGTGTGTGGGTAGAAAATATATCACACGGGGGTAAAATTGAAAAAAGTTGAAAAATTTTATTTTTTGGACTTAGTCATTTTTCCGGCGTTTATCAGACTTTCAGATAAGGCAAATGTCAGTGAGCGTACCGATTTCAGTTCCAGAGCGATTCGCCCAATGAGTCCTTGATATTTTGTCGTTTTCAGCCAATATTTTGGATTTTTGGAAATTTCACTTTCTTGTGACAATATCCACTAAATGAGGGAATAATATGTGTGAGGGTACCCCAGGAGAGTTCCAAATGTGTGTGGGTAGAAAATATATCCCACGGGGGTAAAATTGAAAAAAGTTGAACAATTTTTTTTTTTGTACTTAGTCATTTTTCCGGCATTTATCAGACTTTCAGATAGGGGAAATGTCAGTGAGCATTCCGATTTCAATTCCAGAGTGCATCGCCCAATGAGTCCTTGATATTTAGTCGTTTTCAGCCAATATTTTGGAATTTTGAAAATTTCACTTTCTTGTGACAATATCCACTAAATGAGGCAATAATATGTGTGAGAGTACCCCAGGAGAGTTCCAAATGTGTGTGGGTAGAATATATATCCCACGGGGGTAAAATTGAAAAAAGTTGAAAAAAATTTTTTTTTGTACTTAGTCATTTTTTTGGCATTTATCAGACTTTCAGATAGGGGAAATGTCAGTGAGCATTCCGATTTCAATTCCAGAGCGAATGGCCCAATGAGTCCTTGATATTTAGTCGTTTTCAACCAATTCTCTGGAGTTTTGAAAATTTCACTTTTTTGTGAAAATATCCACTAAATGAGGGAATAATATGTGTGAGGGTACCCCAGGAGAGTTCCAAATGTGTGTGGGTAGAAAATATATCCCACGGGGGTAAAATTGAAAAAAGTTGAAAAATTTTTTTTTTTGGACTTAGTCATTTTTCCGGCGTTTATCAGACTTTCAGATAGGGCAAATGTCAGTGAGTGTTCCGATTTCAGTTCCAGAGCGATTCGCCCAATGAGTCCTTGATATTTCGTCGTTTTCAGCCAATATTTTGGATTTTTGAAAATTTCACTTTCTTGTGACAATATCCACTAAATGAGGGAATAATATGTGTGAGGGTACCCCAGGAGAGTTCCAAATGTGTGTGGGTAGAATATATATCCTACGGGGGTAAAACTGAAAAAAGTTTAAAAAAATTTTTTTGGACTTCGTCATTTCTCCGGCGTTTATCAGACTTTCAGATAGGGCAAATGTCAGTGAGCATTCCGATTTCAGTTCCAGAGCGATTCGCCCACTGAGTCCTTGATATTTAGTCGTTTTCAGCCAATTTCCTGAATTTTTGAAAATTTCTTTTTTTTGTGAAAATATCCACTAAATGAGGGAATAATATGTGTGAGGGTACCCCAGGAGAGTTCCAAATGTGTATGGGTAGAAAATATATCCCACGGGGGTAAAATTGAAAAAAGTTGAAAAATTTTTTTTTTTTGGACTTAGTCATTTTTCCGGCGTTTATCAGACTTTCAGATAGGGCAAATGTCAGTGAGCGTTCCGATTTCAGTTCCAGAGCGATTCGCCCAATGAGTCCTTGATATTTTGTCGTTTTCAGTCAATATTTTGGATTTTTGGAAATTTCACTTTCTTGTGACAATATCCACTAAATGAGGGAATAATATGTGTGAGGGTACCCCAGGAGAGTTCCAAATGTGTGTGGGTAGAATATATATCCTACGGGGGTAAAACTGAAAAAAGTTTAAAAAAAATTTTTTTGGACCTAGTCATTTCTCCGGCGTTTATCAGACTTTCAGATAGGGCAAATGTCAGTGAGCATTCCGATTTCAGTTCCAGAGCGATTCGCCCACTGAGTCCATGATATTTAGTCGTTTTCAGCCAATTTTCTGGATTTTTGAAAATTTCACTTTTTTGTGAAAATATCCACTAAATGAGGGAATAATATGTGTGAGGGTACCCCAGGAGAGTTCCAAATGTGTGTGGGTAGAAAATATATCACACGGGGGTAAAATTGAAAAAAGTTGAAAAATTTTATTTTTTGGACTTAGTCATTTTTCCGGCGTTTATCAGACTTTCAGATAAGGCAAATGTCAGTGAGCGTTCCGATTTCAGTTCCAGAGCGATTCGCCCAATGAGTCCTTGATATTTTGTCGTTTTCAGCCAATATTTTGGATTTTTGGAAATTTCACTTTCTTGTGACAATATCCACTAAATGAGGGAATAATATGTGTGAGGGTACCCCAGGAGAGTTCCAAATGTGTGTGGGTAGAAAATATATCCCACGGGGGTAAAATTGAAAAAAGTTGAACAATTTTTTTTTTTGGACTTAGTCATTTTTCCGGCGTTTATCAGACTTTCAGATAGGGCAAATTTAAGTGAGCGTTCCGATTTCAGTTCCAGAGCGATTCGCCCAATGAGTCCTTGATATTTTGTCGTTTTCAGCCAATATTTTGGATTTTTGGAAATTTCACTTTCTTGTGACAATATCCACTAAATGAGGGAATAATATGTGTGAGGGTACCCCAGGAGAGTTCCAAATGTGTGTGGGTAGAATATATATCCCACGGGGGTAAAATTGAAAAAAGTTGAAAAAAATTTTTTTTTGTACTTAGTCATTTTTCCGGCATTTATCAGACTTTCAGATAGGGAAAATGTCAGTGAGCATTCCGATTTCAATTCCAGAGTGCATCGCCCAATGAGTCCTTGATATTTAGTCGTTTTCAGCCAATATTTTGGAATTTTGAAAATTTCACTTTCTTGTGACAATATCCACTAAATGAGGCAATAATATGTGTGAGAGTACCCCAGGAGAGTTCCAAATGTGTGTGGGTAGAATATATATCCCACGGGGGTAAAATTGAAAAAAGTTGAAAAAAATTTTTTTTTGTACTTAGTCATTTTTTTGGCATTTATCAGACTTTCAGATAGGGGAAATGTCAGTGAGCATTCCGATTTCAATTCCAGAGCGAATCGCCCAATGAGTCCTTGATATTTAGTTGTTTTCAACCAATTCTCTGGAGTTTTGAAAATTTCACTTTCTTGTGACAATATCCACTAAATGAGGGTGAGGGTACCCCAGGAGAGTTCCAAATGTGTGTGGGTAGAATATATATCCTACGGGGGTAAAACTGAAAAAAGTTTAAAAAAATTTTTTTTGGACTTCGTCATTTCTCCGGCGTTTATCAGACTTTCAGATAGGGCAAATGTCAGTGAGCATTCCGATTTCAGTTCCAGAGCGATTCGCATACTGAGTCCTTGATATTTTGTCGTTTTCAGCCAATTTCCTGAATTTTTGAAAATTTCTTTTTTTTGTGAAAATATCCACTAAATGAGGGAATAATATGTGTGAGGTACCCCAGGAGAGTTCCAAATGTGTGTGGGTAGAAAATATATCCCACGGGGGTAAAATTGAAAAAAGTTGAAAAATTTTTTTTTTTGGACTTAGTCATTTTTCCGGCGTTTATCAGACTTTTAGATAAGGCAAATGTCAGTGAGCGTTCCAATTTCAGTTCCAGAGCGATTCGCCCAATGAGTCCTTGATATTTCGTCGTTTTCAGCCAATATTTTGGATTTTTGAAAATTTCACTTTCTTGTGACAATATCCACTAAATGAGGAAATAATATGTGTGAGGGTACCCCAGGAGAGTTCCAAATGTGTGTGGGTAGAATATATATCCCACGGGGGTAAAATTGAAAAAAGTTGAAAAATTTTTTTTTTTGTAATTAGTCATTTTTCCGGTTTTTATCAAAATTTCAGATAGGGCAAATGTCAGTGAGCGTTCCGATTTCAGTTCCAGAGCGATTCGCCCAATGAGTCCTTGATATTTAGTCGTTTTCAGCCAATATTTTGGAATTTTGAAAATTTCACTTTCTTGTGACAATATCCACTAAATGAGGGAATAATATGTGTGAGGGTACCCCAGGAGAGTTCCAAATGAGTGTGGGTAGAATATATATTCCACGGGGCTAAAATTGAAAAAAGTTGAAAAAAATTTTTTTTTGTACTTAGTCATTTTTCTGGCATTTATCAGACTTTCAGATAGGGCAAATGTCAGTGAGCGTTCCGATTTCAGTTCCAGAGCGATTCGCCCAATGAGTCCTTGATATTTCGTCGTTTTCAGCCAATATTTTGGATTTTTGAAAATTTCTTTTTTTTGTGAAAATATCCACTAAATGAGGGAATAATATGTGTGAGGGTACCCCAGGAGAGTTCCAAATGTGTGTGGGTAGAAAATATATCCTACGGGGGTAAAACTGAAAAAAGTTGAAAAAAAATTTTTTTGGACTTAGTTATTTCTCCGGCGTTTATCAGACTTTCAGATAAGGCAAATTTAAGTGAGCGTTCCGATTTCAGTTCCAGAGCGATTCGCCCAATGAGACCTTGATATTTCGTCCTTTTCAGCCAATATTTTGGATTTTTGAAAATGTCACTTTCTTGTGACAATATCCACTAAATGAGGAAATAATATGTGTGAGGGTACCCCAGGAGAGTTCCAAATGTGTGTGGGTAAAATATATATCCCACGGGGGTAAAATTGAAAAAAGTTGAAAAAAATTTTTTTTTGGACTTAGTCATTTTTCCGCCGTTTATCAGACTTTCAGATAGGGCAAATGTCAGTGAGCGTTCCGATTTCAGTTCCAGAGCGATTAGAACAATGAGTCCTTGATATTTAGTCGTTTTCAGCCAATATTTTGGATTTTTGAAAATTTCACTTTCTTGTGACAATATCCACTAAATGAGGGAATAATATGTGTGAGGGTACCCCAGGAGAGTTCCAAATGTGTGTGGGTAGAAAATATATCCCACGGGGGTAAAATTGAAAAAAGTTGAAAATATTTTTTTATGTACTTAGTCACTTTTCCGGCGTTTATCAGACTTTCAGATAGGGCAAATGTCAGTGAGCGTTCCGATTTCAGTTCCAGAGTGATTCGCCCAATGAGTCCTTGATATTTCGTCGTTTTCAGCCAATATTTTGGATTTTTGAAAATTTCACTTTCTTGTGACAATATCCACTAAATGAGGAAATAATATGTGTGAGGGTACCCCAGGAGAGTTCCAAATGTGTGTGGGTAGAATATATATCCCACGGGGGTAAAATTGAAAAAAGTTGAAAAATTTTTTTTTTTGGAATTAGTCATTTTTCCGGTTTTTATCAAAATTTCAGATAGGGCAAATGTCAGTGAGCGTTCCGATTTCAGTTCCAGAGCGATTCGCCCAATGAGTCCTTGATATTTAGTCGTTTTCAGCCAATATTTTGGAATTTTGAAAATTTCACTTTCTTGTGACAATATCCACTAAATGAGGGAATAATATGTGTGAGGGTACCCCAGGAGAGTTCCAAATGTGTGTGGGTAGAATATATATTCCACGGGGCTAAAATTGAAAAAAGTTGAAAAAAATTTTTTTTTGTACTTAGTCATTTTTCTGGCATTTATCAGACTTTCAGATAGGGCAAATGTCAGTGAGCATTCCGATTTCAGTTCCAGAGCGATTCGCCCAATGAGTCCTTGATATTTCGTCGTTTTCAGCCAATATTTTGGATTTTTGAAAATTTCTTTTTTTTGTGAAAATATCCACTAAATGAGGGAATAATTTGTGTGAGGGTACCCCAGGAGAGTTCCAAAGGTGTGTGGGTAGAAAATATATCCTACGGGGGTAAAACTGAAAAAAGTTGAAAAAAAATTTTTTTGGACTTAGTCATTTCTCCGGCGTTTATCAGACTTTCAGATAAGGCAAATTTAAGTGAGCGTTCCGATTTCAGTTCCAGAGCGATTCGCCCAATGAGTCCTTGATATTTCGTCATTTTCAGCCAATTTTCTGGATTTTTGAAAATGTCACTTTCTTGTGACAATATCCACTAAATGAGGAAATAATATGTGTGAGGGTACCCCAGGAGAGTTCCAAATGTGTGTGGGTAGAATATATATCCTACGGGGGTAAAACTGAAAAAAGTTGAAAACAAATTTTTTTGGACTTAGTCATTTCTCCGGCGTTTATCAGACTTTCAGATAGGGCAAATGTCAGTGAGCGTTCCGATTTCAGTTCCAGAGCGATTCGTCCAATGAGTCCTTGATATTTAGTCGTTTTCAGCCAATTTTCTGGATTTTTGAAAATTTCACTTTTTTGTGAAAATATCCACTAAATGAGGGAATAATATGTGTGAGGGTACCCCAGGAGAGTTCCAAATGTGTGTGGGTAGAAAATATATCCCACGGGGGTAAAATTGAAAAAAGTTGAAAAATTTATTTTTTTGGACTTAGTCATTTTTCCGGCGTTCATCAGATTTTCAGATAGGGGAAATGTCAGTGAGCATTCCGATTTCAGTTCCAGAGCGATTCGCCCAATGAGTCCTTGATATTTAGTCGTTTTCAGCCAATATTTTGGATTTTTGAAAATTTCACTTTCTTGTGACAATATCCACTAAATGAGGGAATAATATGTGTGAGGGTACCCCAGTAGAGTTCCAAATGTGTGTAGGTAGAATATATATCCTAAGGGGGTAAAATTGAAAAAAGTTGAAAAAAAATTTTTTTGGACTTAGTCATTTTTCCTGCGTTTATCAGACTTTCAGATAGGGGTAATGTCATTGAGCATTCCGATTTCAGTTCCAGAGCGATTCGCCCATTGGGTCCTTTATATTTAGTCGTTTTCAGCCAATTTTCTGGATTTTTGAAAATTTCACTTTTTTGTGAAAATATCCACTAAATGAGGGAATAATATGTGTGAGGGTACCCCAGGAGAGTTCCAAATGTGTGTGGGTAGAAAATATATCCCACGGGAAAAAAACTGAAAAAAGTTGAAAACTTTTTTTTTTTGACTTAGTCATTTTTCCGGCGTTTATCAGACTTTCAGATAAGGCAAATTTAAGTGAGCGTTCTGATTTCAGTTCCAGAGCGATTCGCCCAATGAGTCCTTGATATTTCGTAGTTTTCAGCCAATATTTTGGAATTTTGAAAATTTCACTTTCTTGTGACAATATCCACTAAATGAGGGAATAATATGTGTGAGGGTACCCCAGGAGAGTTCCAAATGTGTGTGGGTAGAAAATATATCCTACAGGGGTAAAACTGAAAAAAGTTGAAAAATAATTTTTTTTGGACTTAGTCATTTCTCCGGCGTTTATCAGACTTTCAGATAAGGCAAATGTAGTTGAGCGTTCCGATTTCAGTTCCAGAGCGATTCGCCCAATGAGTCCTTGATATTTAGTCGTTTTCAGCCAATATTTTGGATTTTTGAAAATTTCACTTTCTTGTGACAATATCCACTAAATGAGGGAATAATATGTGTGAGGGTACCCCAGGAGAGTTCCAAATGTGTGTGGGTAGAAAATATATCCCACGGGGGTAAAATTGAAAAAAGTTGAAAATTTTTTTTTATGTACTTAGTCACTTTTCCGGCGTTTATCAGACTTTCAGATAGGGCAAATGTCAGTGAGCGTTCCGATTTCAGTTCCAGAGTGATTTGCCCAATGAGTCCTTGATATTTCGTCGTTTTCAGCCAATATTTTGGATTTTTGAAAATTTCACTTTCTTGTGACAATATCCACTAAATGAGGAAATAATATGTGTGAGGGTACCCCAGGAGAGTTCCAAATGTGTGTGGGTAGAATATATATCCTACGGGGGTAAAATTGAAAAAAGTTGAAAAAAAATTTTTTTGGACTTAGTCATTTTTCCGGCGTTTATCAGACTTTCAGATAGGGGAAATGTCAGTGAGCGTTCCGATTTCAGTTCCAGAGCGATTCGCCCAATGAGTCCTTGATATTTAGTCGATTTCAGCAATTTTCTGTATATTTGAAAATTTCACTTTTTTGTGAAAATGTCCACTAAATGAGGGAATAATATGTGTGAGGGTAACCCAGGAGAGTTCCAAATGTGTGTGGGAAGAATATATATATTCTACGTGGGTAAAATTGAAAAAAGTTGAAAAAATATTTTTTTGGACTTAGTCATTTTTCCGGCGTTTATCAGACTTTCAGAGAGGGGAAATGTCAATGAGAGTTCCGATTTCAGTTCCAGAGCGATTCGCCCAATGAGTCCTTGATATTTCGTCGTTTTCAGCCGATATTTTGGATTTATGAAAATTTCACTTTCTTGTGAAAATATCCACTAAATGAGGGAATAATATGTGTGAGGGTACCCCAGTAGAGTTCCAAATGTGTGTGGGTAAAATGTATATCCCATGGGGGCAAAATTGAAAAAAGTTTAAAAAAATATTTTTTTGGACTTATTCATTTTTCCTGCGTTTATCAGACTTTCAGATAGGGGAAATGTCAGTGAGCGTTCCGATTTCAGCTCCAGAGCGATTCGCCCAAAGAGTCCTTGATATTTAGTCGTTTTCAGCCAATTTTCTGAAGTTTTGAAAATTTCACTTTTTTGTGAAAATATCCACTAAATGAGGGAATAATATGTGTGAGGGTACCCCAGTAGAGTTCCAAATGTGTGTGGGTAGAATATATATCCCACGGGGGTAAAATTGAAAAAAATTTTTTTTGGAGTTAGTCATTTTTCCGCCGTTTATCAGACTTTCAGAGAGGGGAAATGTCAATGAGCTTTCCGATTTCAGTTCCAGAGCGATTCGCCCAATGAGTCCTTGATATTTAGTCGTTTTCAGCCAATTTTCTGGAATTTTGAAGATTTCACTTTTTTGTGAAAATATCCACTAAATGAGGGAATAATATGTGTGAGAGTACCCCAGGAGAGTTCCAAATGTGTGTAGGTAGAATATACAGTCATATGAAAAAGTTTGGGCACCCCTATTAATCTTAAGCTTAATGTTTTATAAAAATTGGTGTTTTTGCAGCAGCTATTTCAGTTTGATATATGTAATAACTGTTGGACACAGTAATGTTTCTGCCTTGAAATGAGGTTTGTTACACTAACAGAAAATGTGCAATCTGCATTCAAACAAAATTTGACAGGTGCATAAGTATGGGCACCTCACCAGAAAAGTGACATTAATATTTAGTAGATCCTCCTTTTCCAAGAATAACAGCCTTTAGTCGCTTCCTGTAGCTTTTAATGAGTTCATGGATCCTGTATGAAGGTATTTTTGACCATTCCTCTTTACAAAACAATTCCAGTTCAGTTACGTTTGATGGTCGCCGAGCATGGACAGCCCTCTTCAAATGATCCCACAGATGTTCAATGATATTCAGGTCTGGGGAATGGGATGGCCATTCCAGAACATTGTAATTGTTCCTCTGCATGAATGCCTGAGTAGATTTGGAGCGGTGTTTTGGATCATTGTCTTGCTGAAAGATCCATCCCCTGCGTAACTTCAACTTTATCACTGATTCTTGAACATTATTGTCAAGAATCTGCTGATACTGAGTGGAATCCATGCGTCCCTCAACTTTAACAAGATTCCCAGTGCCTGCATTGGCCACACAGCCCCAAAGCATGATGGAACCTCCACCAAATTTTACTGTGGGTAGCAAGTGTTTCTCTTGGAATGCTGTGTTTTTTTGCCACCATGCATAACGCCTTTTTGTATGACCAAACAACTCAATCTGCAGTCTGCAGAACCTGCAGGGCACGTATCAGGTTAGCTAAAGCTGACAATGAATTAAGGCTTGCAAGAGATGTCAAAAGCAATAAAAAAGGATTTTGGGGGTATGTCAAAAGTAAAAGAAAAGTCAAAGATGCTATAGGATTTTTACAGGATGAAAATGGAGAAATGGTAAGAGAGGATGTTGAGAAGGCCGAACTTTTTAATTCCTATTTTGCATCTGTTTTCTCTCAGAAAGAAAATGTAACATCAACTGATCTTCACTGTCCTTTTAAAGGAATAGAGGAATCCAAGTTATCAGTAAACAGAAAGATTGTGAGGGAATATTTAGCTAACATAAATGAGTTCAAGTCTCCAGGTCCAGATGAATTACACCCCAGAGTACTGAAGGAGATTGTAGAAGAAATTTTAGAACCACTCTCCATAATCTTTGAAAATTCTTGGAGAACAGGAGAAGTCCCGGAAGACTGGAGAAGAGCAAATGTTGTTCCTATCTTCAAAAAGGGGAAGAAGGTGGACCCAGGGAACTATAGGCCGGTGAGTCTGACTTCTATACCAGGAAAGATCTTTGAACAAATTATTAAACAACATGTATGTAAGTACATGGATAAGAATGAAGTGATTAACCAGAGTCAGCATGGGTTTGTAACTAACAAGTCATGTCAGACTAACTTAATTTCCTTCTATGACAGAATCACTGACTGGGTGGATCAGGGAAATGCTGTAGATATAGTATATCTTGACTTCAGCAAAGCATTTGACAAAGTATCTCACATCATCCTTATTGAAAAAATGACCAAGTATGCAATGGACCAGGCAACTGTTAGGTGGATTCATAACTGGCTTAGTGATCGGACTCAAAGGGTGGTTGTAAATGGCTTCACATCCAGCTGGATGAATGTCTCAAGTGGGGTACCACAGGGCTCCGTCCTGGGACCTGTATTGTTCAACATCTTTATCAATGATTTAGATGAAGGAATTGAGGGTAAACTGATTAAATTTGCTGATGACACAAAGCTAGGAGGGATAGCTAATACTAGAGAAGAGAGAGAGAGGATTCAAAAAGACCTAAATAAACTGGAGCAGTGGGCAGCAACCAACAGAATGGTTTTTAACAGGGAAAAATGCAAAGTACTACATCTGGGCAATAAAAATGAAAAAAGCATATACAGAATGGGAGGAATAGAGCTAAGCAACAGTACATGTGAAAAAGACTTAGGTATACTAATAGATCATAGATTGAACATGAGTCAACAGTGTGATGCAGCAGCAAAAAAGGCAAATACAATTCTGGGATGTATTAACAGAAGCATACAGTCTAGATCACGTGAAGTCATTATCGGTCTTTACTCCTCTTTGGTCAGACCTCATCTGGAATACTGTGTACAGTTTTGGGCACCACATTTTAAAAAAGACATAGACAAACTGGAGCAAGTTCAGAGAAGAGCGACCAGAATGGTGACTGGTCTGCAAACCATGTCCTATGAGGAACGGTTGCAGGATTTGGGAATGTTTAGCTTGCAAAAAAGAAGACTGAGAGGAGACTTAATAGCTGTCTACAAATATGTCAAGGGCTGTCACATTGTAGAAGGATCATCTTTATTCTCATTTGCACAAGGAAAGACTAAAAGCAATGGGATGAAACTAAATGGGAGGAGACACAGATTAGATATTAGAAAAAACTTTTTGACAGTTAGGGTGATTAATGAGTGGAACAGGCTGCCACGAGAGGTGGTGAGTTCCCCTTCAATGGACGTCTTCAAACAGAGGCTGGACAGACATCTGTCTGAGATGATTTAGTGAATCCTGCTTTGAGCAGGGGGTTGGACCAGATGACCCAGGAGGTCCCTTCCAACTCTACCATTCTATGATTCTATGTGTGTGGGTTGAATTTATATCCCACAGGGGTAAAATTGAAAAACGTTGAAAAAAATTTTTTTGGACTTAGTCATTTTTCCGGCGTTTATCAGAATTTCAGATAGGGGAAATGTCAGCGAGCGTTCCGATTTCAGTTCCAGAGCGATTAGCCCAATGAGTACTTGATATTATTCATTTTCAGCCAATTTAATGGATTTTTGAAAATTTCACTTTTTTGTGAAAATATCCACTAAATGAGGGAATAATATGTGTGAGGGTACCCCAGGAGAGTTCCAAATGTGTGTGGGTAGAATACATATCCCACGGGGATAAAATTGAAAAAAGTTGAAAAAAATTTTTTCTTAGACTTAGTCATTTTTCCGGCGTTTATCAGACTTTCAGATAGGGGAAATGTCAGTGAGCGTTCCTATTTCAGTTCCAGAGCTATTCTCTCAATGAGTCCTTGATATTTAGTCGTTTTCAGCCAATTTTCTGGATTTTTGAAAATTTCACTTTTTTGTGAAAATATCCACTAAATGAGGGAATAATATGTGTGAAGGTACGCCAGTAGAGTTCAAAAAGTGTGTGGGTAGAATATATATCACACGGGGGTAAAATTGAAAAAAGTTGAAAATCTTTTTTTCTTAGACTTTGTCATTTTACCGGTGTTTATCAGACTTTCAGATAGGGGAAATGTCAGTGAGCGTTCCGATTTCAGTTCCAGAGCGATTCGCCCAAGAGTCCTTGATATTTAGTCGTTTTCAGCCAATTTTCTGGATTTTTGAAAATGTCACTTTTTTTGTGAAAATATCCACTAAATGAGGGAATAATATGTGTGAGGGTACCCCAGGAGAGTTCCAAATGTGTGTGGGTAGAATATATGTCCCACGGGGGCAAAATTGAAAAAAGTTGAAAAAATATTTTTCTTAGATTTAGTCATTTTTCCGGCATTTATTACACTTTTGGATAGGGCAAATGTCAGTGAGCGTTCCGATTTCAGTTCCAGAGCGATTCGCCCAATGAGTCCTTGATATTATTCATTTTCAGCCAATTTAACGGATTTTTGAAAATTTCACTTTTTTGTGAAAATATCCACTAAATGAGGGAATAATATGTGTGAAGGTACGCCAGTAGAGTTCCAAAAGTGTGTGGGTAGAATACATATCACACGGGGGTAAAATTGAAAAAAGTTGAAAATCTTTTTTTCTTAGACTTTGCATTTTTCCGGTGTTTATCAGACTTTCAGATAGGGCAAATATCAGTGAGCGTTCCGATTTCAGTTTCAGAGCAATTCGCCCAATGAGTCCTTGATATTTAGTCGTTTTCAGCCAATATTTTGGATTTTTGAAAATTTCACTTTTTCGTGAAAATATCCACTAAATGAGGGAATAATATGTGTGAGGGTACCCCAGGAGAGTTCCAAATGTGTGTGGGTAGAATTTATATCCCACAGGGGTAAAATTGAAAAAAGTTGAAAATCTTTTTTTCTTAGACTTTGCATTTTACCGGTGTTTATCAGACTTTCAGATAGGGGAAATGTCAATGAGCGTTCCGATTTCAGTTCCAGAGCGATTCGCCCAATGAGTCCTTGATATTTAGTCGTTTTCAGTCAATTTTCTGGATTTTTGAAAATTTCACTTTTTCGTGAAAATATCCACTAAATGAGGGAATAATATGTGTGAGGGTACCCCAGGAGAGTTCCAAATGTGTGTGGGTAGAATTTATATTCCACAGGGGTAAAATTGAAAAACGTTGAAAATCTTTTTTTCTTAGACTTTGCATTTTTCCGGCGTTTATCAGACATTCAGATAGGGGAAATGTCATCGAGCGTTCCAATTTCAGTTCCAGAGCGATTCGACCAATGAGTCCTTGATATTTAGTCGTTTTCAGCCAATTTTCTGGATTTTTGAAAATTTTACTTTTTTGTGAAAATATCCACTAAATGAGGGAATAATATGTGTGAGGGTACCCCAGGAGAGTTCCAAATGTGTGTGGGTAGAATACATATCCCATGGGGGTAAAATTGAAAAAAGTTGAAATTTTTTTCTTCTTAGACTTAGTCATTTTTCCGGCGTTTATCAGACTTTCAGATAAGGCAAATGTCAGTGAGCGTTCCAATTTCAGTTCCAGAGCGATTCGCCCAATGAGTCCTTGATATTTATTCATTTTCAGCAAATTTTCAGAATTTATGAAATTTTCACTTTTTTGTGAAAATATCCACTAAATGAGGGAATAATATGTGTGAGGGTACCCCAGGAGAGTTCCAAATGTGTGTGGGTAGAATATATATCCCACGGGGGTAAAATTGAAAAAAGTTGAAAAAATTTTTTTCTTAGACTTAGTCATTTTTCCGGCGTTTATCAGACTTTCAGATAGTGGACATGTCAGTGAGCGTTCCGATTTCAGTTCCAGAGCGATTCGCCCAATGAGTCCTTGATATTTAGTCGTTTTCAGCCAATTTTCTGGATTTTTGAAAATTTCACTTTTTCGTGAAAATATCAACTAAATGAGGGAATAATATGTGTGAAGGTACGCCAGTAGAGTTCCAAAAGTGTGTGGGTTGAATATATATCACATGGGGGTAAAATTGAAAAAAGTTGAAAATCTTTTTTTCTTAGATTTAGTCATTTTTCCGGTGTTTATCAGACTTTCAGATAGGGCAAATGTCAGTGAGCGTTCCGATTTCAGTTCCAGAGCAATTCGCCCAATGAGTCCTTGATATTTAGTCGTTTTCAGCCAATATTTTGGATTTTTGAAAATTTCACTTTATCGTGAAAATATCCACTAAATGAGGGAATAATATGTGCGAGAGTACCCCAGGAGAGCTCCAAATGTGTGTGGGTAGAATATATATCCCACGGGGGTAAAATTGAAAAAAGTTGAAAAAATTTTTTTCTTAGATTTAGTCATTTTTCCGGCATTTATTACCCTTTTGGATAGGGCAAATGTCAGTGAGCGTTCCGATTTCAGTTCCAGAGCGATTCGCCCAATGAATCCTTGATATTATTCATTTTCAGCCAATTTAATGGATTTTTGAAAATTTGACTTTTTTTGTGAAAGTATCCACTAAATGAGGGAATAATATGTGTGATGGTACCCCAGGAGAGTTGCAAATGTGTGTGGGTAGAATATATATCCCACGGGGGTAAAATTGAAAAAAGCTTAAAAAATTTTTTTTTTGTACTTAGTCATTTTTCCGGCGTTTATCAGACTTTCAGTGAGCGTTCCGATTTCAGTTCGAGAGCGATTCGCCCAATGAGTCCTTGATGTTTAGTCGTTTTCAGTCAATTTTCTGGATTTTTGAAAATTTCACTTTTTTGTGAAAATATCCACTAAATGAGGGAAAAAATGTGTGAGCGTACCCCAGGAGAGTTCCAAATGTGTGTGGGTAGAATATATATCCCACGGGGGTAAAATTGAAAAAAGTTGAAAAATTATTTTTCTTAGACAGTAATTTTTCTGGCGTTTATCAGACTTTCAGATAGTGGACATGTCAGTGAGCGTTCCGATTTCAGTTCCAGAGCGATTCGCCCAATGAGTCCTTGATATTTAGTCGTTTTCAGCCAATTTTCTGGATTTTTGAAAATTTCACTTTTTTGTGAAAATATCAACTAAATGAGAGAATAATATGTGTGAAGGTACCCCAGTAGAGTTCCAAAAGTGTGTGGGTAGAATATATATCACACGGGGGTAAAATTGAAAAAAGTTGAAAATCTTTTTATCTTAGATTTAGTCATTTTTCCGGCGTTTATCAGACTTTCAGATAGGGCAAATGTCAATGAGCGTTCCGATTTCAGTTCCAGAGCGATTCGCCCAATGAGTCCTTGATATTTATTCATTTTCAGCCAATTTAATGTATTTTTGAAAATTTCACTTTTTTGTGAAAATATCCACTAAATGAGGGAATAATATGTGTGAGGGTACCCCAGGAGAGTTCCAAATGTGTGTGGGTAGAATACATATCCCACAGGGGTAAAATTGAAAAAAGTTGAAAATCTTTTTTTCTTAGACTTTGCATTTTACCGGTGTTTATCAGACTTTCAGATAGGGGAAATGTCATCGAGCGTTCTAATTTCAGTTCCAGAGCGATTCGACCAATGAGTCCTTGATATTTAGTTGTTTTCAGCCAATTTTCTGGATTTTTGAAAATTTTACTTTTTTTGTGAAAATATCCACTAAATGAGGGAATAATATGTGTGAGGGTACCCCAGGAGAGATCCATATGTTTGTGAGTAGAATATATATCCCACGGGGGTAAAATTTAAAAAAGTTGAAAAAAATTTTTTTGGACTTAGTCATTTTTCCGGCGATTAGCAGACTTTCAGATAGGTCAAATTTCATTGATCGTTCCGATTTCAGTTCCAGAGCTATTCTCTCAATGAGTCCTTGATATTTAGTCGTTTTCAGCCAATTTTCTGGATTTTTGAAAATTTCACTTTTTTGTGAAAATATCCACTAAATGAGGGAATAATATGTGTGAAGGTACGCCAGTAGAGTTCAAAAAGTGTGTGGGTAGAATATATATCACACGGGGGTAAAATTGAAAAAAGTTGAAAATCTTTTTTTCTTAGACTTTGTCATTTTACCGGTGTTTATCAGACTTTCAGATAGGGGAAATGTCAGTGAGCGTTCCGATTTCAGTTCCAGAGCGATTCGCCCAAGAGTCCTTGATATTTAGTCGTTTTCAGCCAATTTTCTGGATTTTTGAAAATGTCACTTTTTTTGTGAAAATATCCACTAAATGAGGGAATAATATGTGTGAGGGTACCCCAGGAGAGTTCCAAATGTGTGTGGGTAGAATATATGTCCCACGGGGGCAAAATTGAAAAAAGTTGAAAAAATATTTTTCTTAGATTTAGTCATTTTTCCGGCATTTATTACACTTTTGGATAGGGCAAATGTCAGTGAGCGTTCCGATTTCAGTTCCAGAGCGATTCGCCCAATGAGTCCTTGATATTATTCATTTTCAGCCAATTTAACGGATTTTTGAAAATTTCACTTTTTTGTGAAAATATCCACTAAATGAGGGAATAATATGTGTGAAGGTACGCCAGTAGAGTTCCAAAAGTGTGTGGGTAGAATACATATCACACGGGGGTAAAATTGAAAAAAGTTGAAAATCTTTTTTTCTTAGACTTTGCATTTTTCCGGTGTTTATCAGACTTTCAGATAGGGCAAATATCAGTGAGCGTTCCGATTTCAGTTCCAGAGCAATTCGCCCAATGAGTCCTTGATATTTAGTCGTTTTCAGCCAATATTTTGGATTTTTGAAAATTTCACTTTTTCGTGAAAATATCCACTAAATGAGGGAATAATATGTGTGAGGGTACCCCAGGAGAGTTCCAAATGTGTGTGGGTAGAATTTATATCCCACAGGGGTAAAATTGAAAAAAGTTGAAAATCTTTTTTTCTTAGACTTTGCATTTTACCGGTGTTTATCAGACTTTCAGATAGGGGAAATGTCAATGAGCGTTCCGATTTCAGTTCCAGAGCGATTCGCCCAATGAGTCCTTGATATTTAGTCGTTTTCAGTCAATTTTCTGGATTTTTGAAAATTTCACTTTTTCGTGAAAATATCCACTAAATGAGGGAATAATATGTGTGAGGGTACCCCAGGAGAGTTCCAAATGTGTGTGGGTAGAATTTATATTCCACAGGGGTAAAATTGAAAAACGTTGAAAATCTTTTTTTCTTAGACTTTGCATTTTTCCGGCGTTTATCAGACATTCAGATAAGGGAAATGTCATCGAGCGTTCCAATTTCAGTTCCAGAGCGATTCGACCAATGAGTCCTTGATATTTAGTCGTTTTCAGCCAATTTTCTGGATTTTTGAAAATTTTACTTTTTTGTGAAAATATCCACTAAATGAGGGAATAATATGTGTGAGGGTACCCCAGGAGAGTTCCAAATGTGTGTGGGTAGAATACATATCCCATGGGGGTAAAATTGAAAAAAGTTGAAATTTTTTTCTTCTTAGACTTAGTCATTTTTCCGGCGTTTATCAGACTTTCAGATAAGGCAAATGTCAGTGAGCGTTCCAATTTCAGTTCCAGAGCGATTCGCCCAATGAGTCCTTGATATTTATTCATTTTCAGCAAATTTTCAGAATTTATGAAATTTTCACTTTTTTGTGAAAATATCCACTAAATGAGGGAATAATATGTGTGAGAGTACCCCAGGAGAGTTCCAAATGTGTGTGGGTAGAATATATATCCCACGGGGGTAAAATTGAAAAAAGTTGAAAAATTTTTTTTCTTAGACTTAGTCATTTTTCCGGCGTTTATCAGACTTTCAGATAGTGGACATGTCAGTGAGCGTTCCGATTTCAGTTCCAGAGCGATTCGCCCAATGAGTCCTTGATATTTAGTCGTTTTCAGCCAATTTTCTGGATTTTTGAAAATTTTACTTTTTTGTGAAAATATCCACTAAATGAGGGAATAATATGTGTGAGGGTACCCCAGGAGAGTTCCAAATGTGTGTGGGTAGAATATATATCCCACGGGGGTAAAATTGAAAAAAGTTGAAAAATTTTTTTTCTTAGACTTAGTCATTTTTCCGGCGTTTATCAGACTTTCAGATAGTGGACATATCAGTGAGCGTTCCGATTTCAGTTCCAGAGCGATTCGCCCAATGAGTCCTTGATATTTAGTCGTTTTCAGCCAATTTTCTGGATTTTTGAAAATTTCACTTTTTCGTGAAAATATCAACTAAATGAGGGAATAATATGTGTGAAGGTACGCCAGTAGAGTTCCAAAAGTGTGTGGGTTGAATATATATCACATGGGGGTAAAATTGAAAAAAGTTGAAAATCTTTTTTTCTTAGATTTAGTCATTTTTCCGGTGTTTATCAGACTTTCAGATGGGGCAAATGTCAGTGAGCGTTCCGATTTCAGTTCCAGAGCAATTCGCCCAATGAGTCCTTGATATTTAGTCGTTTTCAGCCAATATTTTGGATTTTTGAAAATTTCACTTTATCGTGAAAATATCCACTAAATGAGGGAATAATATGTGCGAGAGTACCCCAGGAGAGCTCCAAATGTGTGTGGGTAGAATATATATCCCACGGGGGTAAAATTGAAAAAAGTTGAAAAAATTTTTTTCTTAGATTTAGTCATTTTTCCGGCATTTATTACCCTTTTGGATAGGGCAAATGTCAGTGAGCGTTCCGATTTCAGTTCCAGAGCGATTCGCCCAATGAATCCTTGATATTATTCATTTTCAGCCAATTTAATGGATTTTTGAAAATTTGACTTTTTTTGTGAAAGTATCCACTAAATGAGGGAATAATATGTGTGATGGTACCCCAGGAGAGTTGCAAATGTGTGTGGGTAGAATATATATCCCACGGGGGTAAAATTGAAAAAAGCTTAAAAAATTTTTTTTTTGTACTTAGTCATTTTTCCGGCGTTTATCAGACTTTCAGTGAGCGTTCCGATTTCAGTTCGAGAGCGATTCGCCCAATGAGTCCTTGATGTTTAGTCGTTTTCAGTCAATTTTCTGGATTTTTGAAAATTTCACTTTTTTGTGAAAATATCCACTAAATGAGGGAAAAAATGTGTGAGCGTACCCCAGGAGAGTTCCAAATGTGTGTGGGTAGAATATATATCCCACGGGGGTAAAATTGAAAAAAGTTGAAAAATTATTTTTCTTAGACAGTAATTTTTCTGGCGTTTATCAGACTTTCAGATAGTGGACATGTCAGTGAGCGTTCCGATTTCAGTTCCAGAGCGATTCGCCCAATGAGTCCTTGATATTTAGTCGTTTTCAGCCAATTTTCTGGATTTTTGAAAATTTCACTTTTTTGTGAAAATATCAACTAAATGAGAGAATAATATGTGTGAAGGTACCCCAGTAGAGTTCCAAAAGTGTGTGGGTAGATTATATATCACACGGGGGTAAAATTGAAAAAAGTTGAAAATCTTTTTATCTTAGATTTAGTCATTTTTCCGGCGTTTATCAGACTTTCAGATAGGGCAAATGTCAATGAGCGTTCCGATTTCAGTTCCAGAGCGATTCGCCCAATGAGTCCTTGATATTTATTCATTTTCAGCCAATTTAATGTATTTTTGAAAATTTCACTTTTTTGTGAAAATATCCACTAAATGAGGGAATAATATGTGTGAGGGTACCCCAGGAGAGTTCCAAATGTGTGTGGGTAGAATACATATCCCACAGGGGTAAAATTGAAAAAAGTTGAAAATCTTTTTTTCTTAGACTTTGCATTTTACCGGTGTTTATCAGACTTTCAGATAGGGGAAATGTCATCGAGCGTTCTAATTTCAGTTCCAGAGCGATTCGACCAATGAGTCCTTGATATTTAGTTGTTTTCAGCCAATTTTCTGGATTTTTGAAAATTTTACTTTTTTTGTGAAAATATCCACTAAATGAGGGAATAATATGTGTGAGGGTACCCCAGGAGAGATCCATATGTTTGTGAGTAGAATATATATCCCACGGGGGTAAAATTTAAAAAAGTTGAAAAAAATTTTTTTGGACTTAGTCATTTTTCCGGCGATTAGCAGACTTTCAGATAGGTCAAATTTCATTGATCGTTCCGATTTCAGTTCCAGAGCTATTCTCTCAATGAGTCCTTGATATTTAGTCGTTTTCAGCCAATTTTCTGGATTTTTGAAAATTTCACTTTTTTGTGAAAATATCCACTAAATGAGGGAATAATATGTGTGAAGGTACGCCAGTAGAGTTCAAAAAGTGTGTGGGTAGAATATATATCACACGGGGGTAAAATTGAAAAAAGTTGAAAATCTTTTTTTCTTAGACTTTGTCATTTTACCGGTGTTTATCAGACTTTCAGATAGGGGAAATGTCAGTGAGCGTTCCGATTTCAGTTCCAGAGCGATTCGCCCAAGAGTCCTTGATATTTAGTCGTTTTCAGCCAATTTTCTGGATTTTTGAAAATGTCACTTTTTTTGTGAAAATATCCACTAAATGAGGGAATAATATGTGTGAGGGTACCCCAGGAGAGTTCCAAATGTGTGTGGGTAGAATATATGTCCCACGGGGGCAAAATTGAAAAAAGTTGAAAAAATATTTTTCTTAGATTTAGTCATTTTTCCGGCATTTATTACACTTTTGGATAGGGCAAATGTCAGTGAGCGTTCCGATTTCAGTTCCAGAGCGATTCGCCCAATGAGTCCTTGATATTATTCATTTTCAGCCAATTTAACGGATTTTTGAAAATTTCACTTTTTTGTGAAAATATCCACTAAATGAGGGAATAATATGTGTGAAGGTACGCCAGTAGAGTTCCAAAAGTGTGTGGGTAGAATACATATCACACGGGGGTAAAATTGAAAAAAGTTGAAAATCTTTTTTTCTTAGACTTTGCATTTTTCCGGTGTTTATCAGACTTTCAGATAGGGCAAATATCAGTGAGCGTTCCGATTTCAGTTCCAGAGCAATTCGCCCAATGAGTCCTTGATATTTAGTCGTTTTCAGCCAATATTTTGGATTTTTGAAAATTTCACTTTTTCGTGAAAATATCCACTAAATGAGGGAATAATATGTGTGAGGGTACCCCAGGAGAGTTCCAAATGTGTGTGGGTAGAATTTATATCCCACAGGGGTAAAATTGAAAAAAGTTGAAAATCTTTTTTTCTTAGACTTTGCATTTTACCGGTGTTTATCAGACTTTCAGATAGGGGAAATGTCAATGAGCGTTCCGATTTCAGTTCCAGAGCGATTCGCCCAATGAGTCCTTGATATTTAGTCGTTTTCAGTCAATTTTCTGGATTTTTGAAAATTTCACTTTTTCGTGAAAATATCCACTAAATGAGGGAATAATATGTGTGAGGGTACCCCAGGAGAGTTCCAAATGTGTGTGGGTAGAATTTATATTCCACAGGGGTAAAATTGAAAAACGTTGAAAATCTTTTTTTCTTAGACTTTGCATTTTTCCGGCGTTTATCAGACATTCAGATAGGGGAAATGTCATCGAGCGTTCCAATTTCAGTTCCAGAGCGATTCGACCAATGAGTCCTTGATATTTAGTCGTTTTCAGCCAATTTTCTGGATTTTTGAAAATTTTACTTTTTTGTGAAAATATCCACTAAATGAGGGAATAATATGTGTGAGGGTACCCCAGGAGAGTTCCAAATGTGTGTGGGTAGAATACATATCCCATGGGGGTAAAATTGAAAAAAGTTGAAATTTTTTTCTTCTTAGACTTAGTCATTTTTCCGGCGTTTATCAGACTTTCAGATAAGGCAAATGTCAGTGAGCGTTCCAATTTCAGTTCCAGAGCGATTCGCCCAATGAGTCCTTGATATTTATTCATTTTCAGCAAATTTTCAGAATTTATGAAATTTTCACTTTTTTGTGAAAATATCCACTAAATGAGGGAATAATATGTGTGAGAGTACCCCAGGAGAGTTCCAAATGTGTGTGGGTAGAATATATATCCCACGGGGGTAAAATTGAAAAAAGTTGAAAAATTTTTTTTCTTAGACTTAGTCATTTTTCCGGCGTTTATCAGACTTTCAGATAGTGGACATGTCAGTGAGCGTTCCGATTTCAGTTCCAGAGCGATTCGCCCAATGAGTCCTTGATATTTAGTCGTTTTCAGCCAATTTTCTGGATTTTTGAAAATTTTACTTTTTTGTGAAAATATCCACTAAATGAGGGAATAATATGTGTGAGGGTACCCCAGGAGAGTTCCAAATGTGTGTGGGTAGAATATATATCCCACGGGGGTAAAATTGAAAAAAGTTGAAAAATTTTTTTTCTTAGACTTAGTCATTTTTCCGGCGTTTATCAGACTTTCAGATAGTGGACATGTCAGTGAGCGTTCCGATTTCAGTTCCAGAGCGATTCGCCCAATGAGTCCTTGATATTTAGTCGTTTTCAGCCAATTTTCTGGATTTTTGAAAATTTCACTTTTTCGTGAAAATATCAACTAAATGAGGGAATAATATGTGTGAAGGTACGCCAGTAGAGTTCCAAAAGTGTGTGGGTTGAATATATATCACATGGGGATAAAATTGAAAAAAGTTGAAAATCTTTTTTTCTTAGATTTAGTCATTTTTCCGGTGTTTATCAGACTTTCAGATAGGGCAAATGTCAGTGAGCGTTCCGATTTCAGTTCCAGAGCAATTCGCCCAATGAGTCCTTGATATTTAGTCGTTTTCAGCCAATATTTTGGATTTTTGAAAATTTCACTTTATCGTGAAAATATCCACTAAATGAGGGAATAATATGTGCGAGAGTACCCCAGGAGAGCTCCAAATGTGTGTGGGTAGAATATATATCCCACGGGGGTAAAATTGAAAAAAGTTGAAAAAATTTTTTTCTTAGATTTAGTCATTTTTCCGGCATTTATTACCCTTTTGGATAGGGCAAATGTCAGTGAGAGTTCCGATTTCAGTTCCAGAGCGATTCGCCCAATGAATCCTTGATATTATTCATTTTCAGCCAATTTAATGGATTTTTGAAAATTTGACTTTTTTTGTGAAAGTATCCACTAAATGAGGGAATAATATGTGTGATGGTACCCCAGGAGAGTTGCAAATGTGTGTGGGTAGAATATATATCCCACGGGGGTAAAATTGAAAAAAGCTTAAAAAATTTTTTTTTTGTACTTAGTCATTTTTCCGGCGTTTATCAGACTTTCAGTGAGCGTTCCGATTTCAGTTCGAGAGCGATTCGCCCAATGAGTCCTTGATGTTTAGTCGTTTTCAGTCAATTTTCTGGATTTTTGAAAATTTCACTTTTTTGTGAAAATATCCACTAAATGAGGGAAAAAATGTGTGAGCGTACCCCAGGAGAGTTCCAAATGTGTGTGGGTAGAATATATATCCCACGGGGGTAAAATTGAAAAAAGTTGAAAAATTATTTTTCTTAGACAGTCATTTTTCTGGCATTTATCAGACTTTCAGATAGTGGACATGTCAGTGAGCGTTCCGATTTCAGTTCCAGAGCGATTCGCCCAATGAGTCCTTGATATTTAGTCGTTTTCAGCCAATTTTCTGGATTTTTGAAAATTTCACTTTTTTGTGAAAATATCAACTAAATGAGGGAATAATATGTGTGAAGGTACCCCAGTAGAGTTCCAAAAGTGTGTGGGTAGAATATATATCACACGGGGGTAAAATTGAAAAAAGTTGAAAATCTTTTTATCTTAGATTTAGTCATTTTTCCGGCGTTTATCAGACTTTCAGATAGGGCAAATGTCAATGAGCGTTCCGATTTCAGTTCCAGAGCGATTCGCCCAATGAGTCCTTGATATTTATTCATTTTCAGCCAATTTAATGTATTTTTGAAAATTTCACTTTTTTGTGAAAATATCCACTAAATGAGGGAATAATATGTGTGAGGGTACCCCAGGAGAGTACCAAATGTGTGTGGGTAGAATACATATCCCACAGGGGTAAAATTGAAAAAAGTTGAAAATCTTTTTTTCTTAGACTTTGCATTTTACCGGTGTTTATCAGACTTTCAGATAGGGGAAATGTCATCGAGCGTTCTAATTTCAGTTCCAGAGCGATTCGACCAATGAGTCCTTGATATTTAGTTGTTTTCAGCCAATTTTCTGGATTTTTGAAAATTTTACTTTTTTGTGAAAATATCCACTAAATGAGGGAATAATATGTGTGAGGGTACCCCAGGAGAGATCCATATGTTTGTGGGTAGAATTTATATCCCACAGGGGTAAAATTGAAAAACGTTGAAAAAATTTTTTTTTGGACTTAGTCATTTTTCCGGCGTTTATCAGACTTTCAGATAGGGGAAATGTCAGTGAGCGTTCCGATTTCAGTTCCAGAGCGATTCACCTAATGAGTCCTTGATATTTAGTCGTTTTCAGCCAATTTCCTGGATTTTTGAAAATTTCACTTTTTTTATGAAAGTATCCACTAAATGAGGGAATAATATGTGTGAGGGTACCCCAGGAGAGTTCCAAATGTGTGTGGGTAGAATATATATCCCACGGGGGTAAAATTGAAAAAAGTTGAAAAAATATTTTTCTTGGACTTAGTCATTTTCCTGGCGTTTATCATACTTTCAGATAGGGGAAATGTCAGCGAGCGTTCCGATTTCAGTTCCAGAGCGATTCGCCCAATGAGTCCTTGATATTTAGACATTTTCAGCCAATTTTCTGGATTCTTGAAAATTTCACTTTTTTGAGAAAATATCCACTAAAAGAGGGAATAATATGAGTGAGGGTACCCCAAGAGAGTTCCAAATGTGTTTGGTTAGAATATATATCCCACGGGGGTAAAATTGAAAAGAGTTGAAAACATTTTTTTTTTGGACTTAGTCATTTTCCCGGCGTTTATCAGACTTTCAGATAGGGGAGATGTCAGTGACCGTTCCGATTTCAGTTCCAGAGCGATTCGCCCAATGAGCCCTTGGTATTTTGTCGTTTTCAGCCAATTTTCTGGATTTTTGAAAATTTCACTTTTTTGTGAAAATATCCACTAAATGAGGGAATAATATGTGTGAGGGTACCCCAGCAGAGTTCCAAATGTGTGTGGGTAGAATATATATCCCACGGGGGTAAAATTGAAAAAAGTTTGAAATATTTTTTTTTTTTACTTAGTCATTTTTCCGTCGTTTATCAGACTTTCAGATAAGGCAAATGTCAGTGAGCGTTCCGATTTCAGTTCCAGAGCGATTCGCCCAATGAGTCCTTGATGTTTAGTCGTTTTCAGCCAATTTTCTGGATTTTTGAAAATTTCACTTTTTTGTGAAAATATCCCCAAAATGAGGGAATAATATGTGTGAGCGTACCCCGGGAGAGTTCCAAATGTATATGGGTAGAATATATATCCCACGGGGGTAAAATTGAAAAAAGTTGAAAACATTTTTTTCTTAGACTTAGTCATTTTTCTGGCGTTTATCAGATTTTCAGATAGTGGACATGTCAGTGAGCGTTCCGATTTCAGTTCCAGAGCGATTCGATCAATGAGTCCTTGACATTTAGTCATTTTCAGCCAATTTTCTGGATTTTTGAAAATTTCACTTTTTCGTGAAAATATCCACTAAATGAGGGAATAATATGTGTGAGGGTACCCCAGGAGAGATCCATATGTGTGTGGGCAGAATTTATATCCCACAGGGGTAAAATTGAAAAACGTTGAAAAAATTTTTTTTTGGACTTAGTAATTTTTCCGGTGTTTATCAGACTTTCAGATAGGTGAAATGTCAGCGAGCGTTCCGATTTCAGTTCCAGAGCGATTCGCCCAATGAGTCCTTGATATTTAGTCATTTTTAGCCAATTTATTGGATTTTTGAAAACTTCACTTTTTTGTGAAAATATCCACTAAATGAGGGAATAATATGTGTGAGGGTACCCCAGGAAAGTTCCAAATGTGTGTGGGTAGAATACATATCCCACGGGGGTGAAATTGAAAAAAGTTGAAAAAAATTTTTTCTTAGACTTAGTCATTTTTCCAGCGTTTATCAGACTTTCAGATAGGGGAAATGTCAGTGAGCGTTCCAATTTCAGTTCCATAGCTATTCGTCCAATGAGTGCTTGATATTTAGTCGTTTTCAGCCAATTTTCTGGATTTTTGAAAATTTCACTTTTTTGTGAAAATATCCACTAAATGAGGGAATAATATGTGTGAGGGTACCCCAGTAGATTTCCAAATGTGTGTGGGTAGAATATATATCCCACGGGGGTAAAATTGAAAAAAGTTGAATATTTTTTTTTCTTAGACTTAGTCATTTTTCCGGCGTTTATAAGACTTTCAGATAGGGGAAATGTCAGTGAGAGTTCCGATTTCAGTTCCAGAGCGATTCGCCCAATGAGTCCTTGATATTTAGTCGTTTTCAGCCAATATTTTGGATTTTTGAAAATTTCACTTTTTTGTGAAAATATCCACTAAATGAGGGAATAATATGTGTGAGGGTACCCCAGGAGAGTTCCAAATGTGTGTGGGTAGAATATATATCCCACGGGGGCAAAATTGAAAAAAGTTTAAAAATTTTTTTTCTTAGACTTAGTCATTTTTCCGGTGTTTATCAGACTTTCAGATAGGGGAAATGTCAGTGAGCGTTCCGATTTCAGTACCAGAGCGATTCGCCCAATGAGTCCTTAATATTTAGTCGTTTTCAGCCAATTTTCTGGATTTTTGAAAATTTCACTTTTTTGGGAAAATATCCACTAAATGAGGGAATAATATGTGTGAGGGTACCCCAGGAGAGTTCAAAATGTGTGTGGGTAGAATATATATCCCACGCGGGAAAAATTGTAAAAAGTTGAAAAAATTTTTTTTTTAGACTTAGTCATTTTTCCGGCGTTTATCAGACTTTCAGATAGGGCAAATGTCAGTGAGCGTTCCGATTTCAGTTCCAGAGCAATTCGCCCAATGAGTGCTTGATATTTAGTCGTTCTCAGCCAATATTTTGGATTTTTGAAAATTTCACTTTTTTGTGAAAATATCAACTAAATGAGGGAATAATATGTGTGAGGGTACCCCATGAAAGTTCCAAATGTGTGTGGGTAGAATATCTAACCCACGGGGGTAAAATTGAAAAACGTTGAAAAAAATTTTTTTTTTGGACTTAGTCATTTTTCCAGCGTTTATTACACTTTCAGATAGGGCAAATTTCAGTGAGTGTTTCGATTTCAGTTCCAGAGCGATTCGCTCAATGAGTCCTTGATATTTAGTCGTTTTCAGCCAATATTTTGGATTTTTTAAAATTTCACTTTTTTGTGAAAATATCCACTAAATGAGGGAATAATATGTGTGAGGGTACCCCAAGAGAGTTCCAAATGTGTGTGGGTAGAATATTTATCCAACGGGGGTAAAATTGAAAAAAGTTGAAAAATTTTTTTTTTCAACTTAGTCATTTTTCAGGAGTTTATCAGACTTTCAGGGAGATGAAATGTCAGTGAGTGTTCCGATTTCAGTTCTAGAGTGATTCTCCAAATGAGTCCTTGATATTTAGTCATTTTCAGGAAATTTTCAGGATTTTTGTAAATTTCACTTTTTATTGAAAATATCCGCTTAATGAGTGAACAATATGTGTGAGGGTACCCCAGGAGAGTTCCAAATGTGTGTGGGTAGAATATATACCACTCGGGGGTAAAATTGAAAAAAGTTTAAAAATTTTTTTTTTCGGACTTAGTCATTTTTTCGGCGTTGATCAGACGTTCAGAGAGGTAAAATGACAGTGAGTGTTCCGATTTCAGTTCCAGAGCGATTTTCCCAATGTGTCCTTGATATTTATTCGTTTTCAGCCATTATTTTGGATTTTTGAAAATGTCACTTTTTATTGAAAATATCCACTAAATGAGGGAATAATATGTGTGAGGGTACCCCAGGAGAGTTCCAATTGTTTGTGGGTAGCATATATATCCCACGGGGGTAAAATTGAAAAAAGTTGAAAAATTTTTTATTTTTTTTTGACTTAAACATTTTTCTGGCGTTTATCAGACTTTCAGATAGGGGAAATGTCAGTGAGCGTTCTGATTTCAGTTCCAGAGCGATTCGCCCAATGAGTCCTTGAAATTTAGTCGTTTTCAGCCAATTTTCTGGAATTTTGAAAATTTCACTTTTTTGTGACTAAATGAGGGAATAATATGTGCGAGGGTTCCCCAGGAGAGTTCCAAATGTGTGTGGGTAGAATATATATCCCACGGGGGTAAAATTGAAAAAAGTTGTAAAAAATTTTTTTTTTTGGACTTATTCATTTTTCCGCCGTTTATCAGACTTTCAGATTGAGGAAATGTCAGTGAGCATTCCGATTTCAGTTCCAGAGCTATTCGCCGGATGAGTCCATGATATTTTGTCATTTTCAGGCAATTTTCCGGATTTTTGAAAATTTCACTTTTTGTGAAAATATCCACTAAATGAGGGAATAATATGTGTGAGGGTACCCCAGGAGAGTTACAAATGTGTGTTGGTAGAATATATATCCCACGGGGGTAAAATTGAAAAAAGTTGAAAAAAATTTTTTTTTTTGGACTTAGGCATTTTTCTGGCGTTTATCAGACTTTCAGATAGGGGAAATGTCAGTGAGCGTTCCGATTTCATTTCCAGAGCGATTCGCCCAATGAGTCCTTGATATTTAGTCGTTTTCAGCCAATTTTCTGGATTTTTGAAAATTTCACTTTTTTGTGAAAATATCCACTAAATGAGGGAATAATATGTGTGAGGCTACCCCAGGAGAGTTCCAAATGTGTGTGGGTAGAATAGATATCCCACGGGCGTAAAATTGAAAAAAGTTTAAAAAAATTTTTTTTTAGTCTTAGTCATTTTTCCGGTGTTTATCAGACTTTCAGATAGGGGAAATGTCAGTGAGCATTCCGATTTCAGTTCCAGAGCGATTCGCCCGATGAGTCCTTGATATTTAGTCGTTTTCAGCCAATTTTCTGGATTTTTGAAAATTTCACTTTTTTGTGACTGAATGAGGGAATAATATGTGTGAGGGTTCCCCAGGAGAGTTCCAAATGTGTGTGGGTAGAATATATATCCCACGGGGGTAAAATTGAAAAAAGTTGAAAAAATTTTTTTGGGGGGGATTTAGTCATTTTTCCGGCGTTTATCAGACTGTCCGATAGGGGAAATGTCAGTGACCATTCCTATTTCAGTTCCAGAGCGATTCGTCCAATGAGTCCTTGATATTTAGTCGTTTTCAGCCAATTTTCTGGATTTTTGAAAATTTCACTTTTTTATGAAAATATCCACTAAATGAGAGAATAATATGTGTGAGGCTACCCCAGGAGAGTTACAAATGTGTGTGGGTAGAATATATATCCCACGGGGGTAAAATTGAAAAAAGTTGAAAAAATTTTTTTTTGGAGGATTTAGTCATTTTTCCGGCGTTTATCAGACTGTCCGATAGGGGAAATGTCAGTGAGTGCTCCGATTTCAGTTCCAGAGCGATTCGCCCAATGAGTCCTTAATATTTAGTCGTTTTCAGCCAATTTTCTGGATTTTTGAAAATTTCACTTTTTTGTGACTAAATGAGGGAATAATATGTACCCCAGGAGAGTTCCAAATGTGTGTGGGTAGAATATATATCCCACGGAGGAAAAATTGAAAAAAGTTGAAAAAAATTTTTTTTTTGGACTTAGGCATTTTTCTGGCGTTTATCAGACTTTCAGATAGGGCAAATGTCAGTGAGCGTTCCGATTTCATTTCCAGAGCGATTCGCCCAATGAGTCCATGATATTTAGTCGTTTTCAGCCAATTTTCTGGATTTTTGAAAATTTCACTTTTTTGTGAAGATATCCACTAAATGAGGGAATAATATGTGTGAGGCTACCCCAGGAGAGTTCCAATTGTGTGTGTGTAGAATATATATCCCACAAGGGTAAAATTGAAAAAAGTTGAAAAAAAAGTTTTTTTTTTGGACTTAGGCATTTTTCTGGCGTTTATCAGACTTTAAGATAGGGGAAATGTCAGTGAGCATTCCGATTTCAGTTCCAGAGCTATTCGCCGGATGAGTCCTTGATATTTCGTCATTTTCAGGCAATTTTCAGAATTTTTGAAAATTTCACTTTTTTGTGAAAATATCCACTAAATGAGGGAATAATATGTGTTAGGGTACCCCAGGAGAGTTCCAAATGTGTGTGGGTAGAATATATATCCCACGGGGGTAAAATTGAAAAAAGTTGAAAATTTTTTTTTGGGGGACTTAGTCATTTTTCCGGCGTTTATCAGACTTTCAGATTGGGGAAATGTCAGTGAGCATTCCGATTTCAGCTCCAGAGCGATTCGTCGGATGAGTCCTTAATATTTTGTCACTTTCAGGCAATTTTCTGAATTTTTGAAAATTTCACTTTTTTGTGAAAATATCCTCTAAATGAGGGAATAATATGTGTGAGGGTACCCCAGGAGAGTTCCAAATGTGTGTGGGTGGAATATATATCCCACGGGGGTAAAATTGAAAAAAGTTGAAAACAATTTTTTTTTGGACTTAGTCATTTTTGCGGCGTTTATCAGACTTTCAGATAGGGCAAATGTCAGTGAGCGTTCCGATTTCAGTTCCAGAGCGATTCGCCCAGTGAGTCCTTGATATTTAGTCGTTTTCAGCCAATTTTCTGGATTTTTGAAAATTTCACTTTTTTGTGAAAATATCCACTAAATGAGGGAATAATATGTGTGAGGGTACCCCATCAGAGATCCAAATGTGTGTGGGTAGAATATATATCCCACGGGGGTAAAATTGTAAAAAGTTGAAAAAAAATTTTTTTTTTTGGACTTAGGCATTTTTCCGCCGTTTATCAGACTTTCAAATAGGGGAAATGTCAGTGAGTATTCCGATTGCAGTTCCAGAGCCGTTCGTCGGATGAGTCCTTAATATTTTGTCGTTTTCAGGCAATTTTCTGGATTTTGGAAAATTTCACTTTTTTGTGAAAATATCGACTAAATGAGGGAATAATATGTGTGAGGGTACCCCAGGAGAGTTCCAAATGTGTGTGGGCAGAATATATATCCCACAGTGGTAAAATTGAAAAAAAGTTGAAAAATTTTTTTTTTGGGATTTAGTCATTTTTCCGGCGTTTATCATACTTTCAGATAGGGGAAATGTCAGTGACTGCTCCGATTTCAGTTCCAGAGCGATTCGCCCAATGAGTCGTTCATATTTAGTCGTTTTCAGCCAATTTTCTGGATTTTTGAAAATTTCACTTTTTTGTGAAAATATCCACTAAATGAGGGAATAATATGTGTGATGGTACCCCAGGAGAGTTCCAAATGTGTGTGGGTAGAATATATATCCCTCGGGGGTAAAATTGAAAAAAGTTTAAAAAAATTTTTTTTTGCACTTAGTCATTTTTCCGGCGTTTATCAGACTTTCAGATAGGGGAAATGTCAGTGAGCGTTCCGATTTCAGTTCCAGAGCGATTCGCCCAATGAGTCCTTGATATTTAGTCGTTTTCAGCCAATTTTCTGGAATTTTGTAAATTTCACTTTTTTGTGACTAAATGATGGAATAATATGTGTGAGGGTTCCCCAGGAGAGTTCCAAATGTGTGTGGGTGGAATATATATCCCACGGGGGTAAAATTGAAAAAAGTTGAAAATTTTTTTTTGGGGGACTTAGTCATTTTTCCGGCGTTTATCAGACTTTCAGATTGGGGAAAGGTCAGTCAGCATTCCGATTTCAGCTCCAGAGCGATTCGTCGGATGAGTCCTTAATATTTTGTCGTTTTCAGCCAATTTTCTCGATTTTTGAAAATTTCACTTTTTTGTGAAAATATCCACTAAATGAGGGAATAATATGTGTGAGGGTACCCCAGGAGAGTTCCAAATGTGTGTGGGTAGAATATATATCCCACGGGGGTAAAATTGAAAAAAAAATTTTTTTTTTTGGACTTAGGCATTTTTCCGCCGTTTATCAGACTTTCAGAGAGGGGAAATGTCAGTGAGCATTCCGATTTCAGTTCCAGAGCGATTCGCCCAATGAGTCCTTGATATTTAGTCGTTTTCAGCCAATCCTTTGGATTTTTTAAAATTTCACTTTTTTGTGACAATATCCACTAAATGAGGGAATAATATGTGTGAGGGTACCCCAGGAGAGATCCAAATGTGTGTGGGTAGAATATATATCCCACGGGGGTAAAATTGAAAAAAGTTGAAAAAATTTTTTTTTTTTGGAGTAAGGCATTTTTCCGCCGTTTATCAGACTTTCAGATAGGGGAAATGTCAGTGAGCATTCCGATTTCAATTCCAGAGCGATTCGCCCAATGAGTCCTTGATATTTAGTCGTTTTCAACCAATTTTCTGGATTTTTGAAAATGTCACTTTTTTGTGAAAATATCCACTAAATGAGGGAATAATATGTGTGAGGATACTCCAGGAGAGTTCCAAATGTGTGTGGGTAGAATATATATCCCACAGGGGTAAAATTGAAAAAAGTTTAAAAAATTTTTTTTTGGACTTAGGCATTTTTCCGCCGTTTATCAGACTTTCAGATAGGGGAAAGGTCAGTGAGTTTTCCGATTTCAGTTCCAGAGCGATTCGCCCAATTAGTCTTTGATATTTAGTTGTTTTCAGCCAATTTTCTGGAATTTTGAAAATTTCACTTTTTTGTGACTAAATGAGGGAATAATATGTGTGAGGGTACCCCAGGAGAGTTCCAAATGTGTGTGGGCAGAATATATATCCCACAGGGGTAAAATTGAAAAAAGTTGAAAACATTTTTTTGGGACTTAGTCATTTTTCCCGTGTTTGTCAGACTTTCAGATAGGGGAAATGTCAGTGAGCATTCCGATTTCAGTTCCAGAGCGATTCGCCCAATGAGTCCTTGATATTTAGTCGTTTTCAACCAATTTTCTGGATTTTTGAAAATGTCACTTTTTTGTGAAAATATCCACTAAATGAGGGAATAATATGTGTGAGGATACTCCAGGAGAGTTCCAAATGTGTGTGGGTAGAAAATATATCCCACAGGGGTAAAATTGAAAAAAGTTTAAAAAATTTTTTTGGGACTTAGTCATTTTTCCGGCGTTTATCAGCCTTTCAGATAGGGGAAATGTCAGTGAGCGTTCCGATTTCAGTTCCAGAGCGATTCGCCCAATGAGTCCTTGATGTTTAGTTGTTTTCAGCCAATTTTCTGGAATTTTGAAAATTTCACTTTTTTGTGACTAAATGAGGGAATAATATGTGTGAGGGTACCCCAGGAGAGTTCCAAATGTGTGTGGGTAGAATATATATCCCACGGGGGTAAAATTGAAAAAAGTTGAAATTTTTTTTTTTTGGACTTAGTAATTTTTCTGGCGTTTATCAGACTTTCAGATAGGGGAAATGTCAGTGAGCGTTCCGATTTCAGTTCCAGAGCTATTCGACAGATGAGTCCCTGATATTTTGTCATTTTCAGGCAAATCTCTGAATTTTTTAAAATTTCACTTTTTTGTGAAAATATCCACTAAATGAGGGAATAATATGTGTGAGGGTACCCCAGGAGAGTTCCAAATGTGTGTGGGTAGAATATATATCGCGCAGGGGTAAAATTGAAAAAATTTAAAAAATTTTTTTTTACAGTTAGTCATTTTTGCGGCGTTTATCAGACTTTCAGATAGGGGAAATGTTAGTGAGCATTCCGATTTCAGTTCCAGAGCGATTCGCCCAATGAGTCCTTGATATTTAGTCGTTTTCAGCCAATTTTCTGGAATTTTGAAAATTTCACTTTTTTGTGACTAAATGAGGGAATAATATGTGTGAGGGTACCCAAGGAGAGTTCCAAATGTGTGTGGGTAGAATATATATCCCACGGGGGTAAAATTGAAAAAAGTTGAAATTTTTTTTTTTTTGGACTTTATCAGACTTTCAGATAGGGGAAATGTCAGTGAGCATTCCGATTTCAGTTCCAGAGCGATTCGCCCAATGAGTCCTTGATATGTAGTCGTTTTCAGCCAATCCTCTGGATTTTTTAAAATTTCACTTTTTTGTGACAATATCCACTAAATGAGGGAATAATATGTGTGAGGGTACCCCAGGAGAGTTCCAAATGTGTGTGGATAGAATATATATCCCATGGGGGTAAAATTGAAAAAAGTTGAAAAAAATTTTTTTTGGACTTAGTCATTTTTCCGACGTTTATCAGACTTTCAGATAGGGGACATGTCAGTGAGCGTTCCGATTTCAGTTCCAGAGCTATTCGCCAGATGAGTCCCTGATATTTCGTCGTTTTCAGCCAATTTTCTGGATTTTTGAAAATTTCACTTTTTTGTGAAAATATCTACTAAATGAGGGAATAACATGTGTGAGGGTACCCCAGGAGAGTTCCAAATGTGTGTGGTTAGAATATATATCCTATGGGGGTAAAATTGAAAAAAGTTGAAAAATTTTTTTTGGGGGATTTAGTCATTTTTCCGGCGTTTATCAGACTTTCAGATAGGGGAAATGTCAGTGAGCATTCCGATTTCAGTTCCAGAGCGATTCGACCAATGAGTCCTTGATATTTAGTCGTTTTCAGCAATCCTCTGGATTTTTTAAAATTTCACTTTTTTGTGACAATATCCACTAAATGAATGAATAATATGTGTGAGGGTACCCCAGGAGAGTTACAAATGTGTGTGGGTAGAATATATATCCCACGGGGGTAAAATTGAAAGAAGTTGAAAAAATTTTTTTTTGGACTTAGTCATTTTTCCGGCGTTTCTCAGACTTTCAGATTTAGGAAATGTCAGTGAGCGTTCCGATTTCAGTTCCAGAGCGATTCGCCCAATGAGTCCTTGATGTTTAGTTGTTTTCAGCCAATTTTCTGGAATTTTGAAAATTTCACTTTTTTGTGACTAAATGAGGGAATAATATGTGTGAGGGTACCCCAGGAGAGTTCCAAATGTGTGTGGGTAGAATATATATCCCATGGGGGTAAAATTGAAAAAAGTTGAAAAATTTTTTTTTTTTGGATTTAGTAATTTTTCCGGCGTTTATTAGACTTTCAGATAGGGGAAATGTCAGTGAGTGCTCCGATTTCAGTTCCAGAGCGATTCGCCCAATGAGTCCTTGATATTTAGTCGTTTTCAGCCAATTTTCTGGAATTTAGAAAATTTCACTTTTTTGTGACTAAATGAGGGAATAATATGTGTGAGGGTACCCCAGGAGAGTTCCAAATGTGTGTGGGTAGAATATATATCCACGGGGGTAAAATTTAAAAAAGTTTAAAAATTTTTTTTTGGACTTAGTCATTTTTCCGGCGTTTATCAGACTTTCAGATAGGGGAAATGTCAGTGAGCGTTCCGATTTCAGTTCCAGAGCGATTCGCCCAATGAGTCCTTGATATTTAGTCGTTTTCAGCCAATTTTCTGAATTTTTGAAAATTTCACTTTTTTTGTGAAAATATCCACTAAATGAGGGAATAATATGTGTGAGGATACTCCAGGAGAGTTCCAAATGTGTGTGGGTAGAATATATATCCCACAGGGGTAAAATTGAAAAAAGTTTAAAAAATTTTTTTTGGACTTAGTCATTTTTACGGCGTTTATCAGACTTTCAGATATGGGATCGGTCAGTGAGTTTTCCGATTTCAGTTCCAGAGCGATTCGCCTAATGAGTCCTTGATATTTAGTTGATTTCAGCCAATTTTCTGGAATTTTGAAAATTTCACTTTTTTGTGACTAAATGAGGGAATAATATGTGTGAGGGTACCCCAGGAGAGTTCCAAATGTGTGTGGGTAGAATATATATCCCACGGGGGTAAAATTGAAAAAAGTTGAAATTCTTTTTTTTTGGACTTTATCAGACTTTCAGATAGGGGAAATGTCAGTGAGCATTCCGATTTCAGTTCCAGAGCGATTCGCCCAATGAGTCCTTGATATTTAGTCGTTTTCAGCCAATCCTCTGGAGTTTTTAAAATTTCACTTTTTTGTGACAATATCCACTAAATGAGGGAATAATATGTGTGAGGGTACCCCAGGAGAGTTCCAAATGTGTGTGGATAGAATATATATCCCATGGGGGTAAAATTGAAAAAAGTTGAAAAAAAATTTTTTTTTGGATTTAGTCATTTTTCCGGTGTTTATCAGACTTTCAGATAGGGGACATGTCAGTGAGCGTACCGATTTCAGTTCCAGAGCTATTCGCAAGATGACTCCCTGATATTTCGTCGTTTTCAGCCAATTTTCTGGATTTTTATAAATTTCACTTTTTTGTGAAAATATCCACTAAATGAGGGAATAATATGTGTGAGGGTACCCCAGGAGAGATCCAAATGTGTGTGGGTAGAATATATATCCCACGGGGGTAAAATTGAAAAAAGTTGAAAAAAATTTTTTTTTGGACTTAGTCATTTTTCCGGCGTTTATTAGACTTTCAGATAGGAGAAATGTCAGTGAGCGTTCCGATTTCAGTTCCAGAGCGATTCGCCCAATGAGTCCTTGATATTTAGTCGTTTTCAGCCAATTTTCTGGATTTTTGAAAATTTCAGTTTTTTGTGAAAATATCCACTAAAAGAGGGAATAATATATGTGAGGATACTCCAGGAGAGTTCCAAATGTGTGTGGGTAGAATATATATCCCACAGGGGTAAAATTGAAAAAAGTTTAAAAAATTTTTTTTTGGACTTAGTCATTTTTGCGGCGTTTATCAGACTTTCAGATATGGGAACGGTCAGTGAGTTTTCCGATTTCAGTTCCAGAGCGATTCGCCTAATGAGTCCTTGATATTTAGTTGTTTTCAGCCAATTTTCTGGAATTTTGAAAATTTCACTTTTTTGTGACTAAATGAGGGAATAATATGTGTACCCCAGGAGAGCTCCACATGTGTGTGGGTAGAATATATATCCCACGGGGGTAAAATTGAAAAAAGTTGAAATTTTTTTTTTTTTGAACTTAGTCATTTTTCCGGCGTTTATCAGAGTTTCAGATAGGGGAAATGTCAGTGAGCATTCCGATTTCAGTCCCAGAGCTATTCGCCGGATGAGTCCTTGATATTTCGTCATTTTCAGGCAATTTTCAGAATTTTTGAAAATTTTCACTTTTTTGTGAAAATATCCATTAAATGAGGGAATAATATGTGTGAGGGTACCCCAGGAGAGTTCCAAATGTGTGTGGGTAGAATATATATCCCACGGGGGTAAAATTGAGAGAAGTTGAAAAAATTTTTTTTGGGACTTTTGTCATTTTTCCCGCGTTTATCAGACTTTCAGATAGGGGAAATGTCAGTGAGTGCTCCGATTTCAGCTCCAGAGCTATTCGCCGGATGAGTCCTTGATATTTCGTCATTTTCAGGCAATTTTCTTTATTTTTGAAAATTTCACTTTTTTGTGAAAATATCCACTAAATGAGGGAATAATATGTGTGAGGGTACCCCAGGAGAATTCCAAATGTGTGTGGATAGAATATATATCCCCCGGGGGTAAAATTGAAAAAAGTTGAAAATTTTTTTTTGGATTTAGTCATTTTTCCGGCGTTTATCAGACTTTCAGATAGGGGAGATGTCAGTGAGCATTCCGATTTCATTTCCAGAGCGATTCGCCCAATGTGTCCTTGCTATTTAGTCGTTTTCAGCCAATTTTCTGGATTTTTGAAAATTTCACTTTTTGTGAAAATATCCACTAAATGAGGGAATATTATGTGTGATGGTACCCCAGGAGAGTTACAAATGTGTGTGGGTTGAATATATATCCCACGGGTTTAAAACTAAAAAGTTGAAAAAAATTTTTTTTGAGACTTAGTCATTTTTCCGGCGTTTATCAGACCTTCAGATTGGGGAAATGTCAGTGAGAATTCCGATTTCAGTTCCAGAGCGATTCGTCGGATGAGTCCTTAATATTTTGTCGTTTTCAGGCAATTTTCTGAATTTTTGAAAATTTCACTTTTTTGTGAAAATATCCACTAAATGAGGGAATAATATGTGTGAGGGTACCCCACGAGAGTTCCAAATGTGTGTGAGTAGAATATATATCCCACGGGGTAAAATTTAAAAAAGTTGAAAAAATTTTTTTGGGGACTTTGTCATTTTTCCCACGTTTATCAGAGTTTCAGATAGGGGAAATGTCCGTCAGTGCTCCGATTTCAGTTCCAGAGCGATTCGCCCAATGAGTCCTTGATATTTAGTCATTTTCAGCCAATTTTCTGGATTTTTGAAAATTTCACTTTTTTGTGAAAATATCCATTAAATGAGGGAATAATATGTGTGAGGGTACCCCAGGAGAGCTCCAAATGTGTGTGGGTAGAATATATATCACACGGGGGTAAAATTGAAAGAAGTTGAAAAAAAATTTTTTTGGACTTAGTCATTTTTCCGGCGTTTATCAGACTTTCAGATTTGGGAAATGTCAGTGAGCGTTCCGATTTCAGTTCCAGAGCGATTCGTCGGATGAGTCCTTAATATTTTGTCGTTTTCAGGCAATTTTAAGAATTTTTGAAAATTTCACTTTTTTGTGAAAATATCCACTAAATGAGGGAATAATATGTGTGAGGCTACCCCAGGAGAGTTCCAAATGTGTGTGGGTAGAATATATATACACGGTGGTAAAATTGTAAAAAGTTGAAAAAATTTTTTTTTTGGACTTAGTCATTTTTCCGGCGTTTATCAGACTTTCAGATAGGGGAAATGTCAGTGAGCATTCCGATTTCAGTTCCAGAGCGATTCGCCCAAAGAGACCTTGATATTTAGTTGTTTTCAGCCAATTTTCTGGATTTTTTAAAATTTCACTTTTTTGTGACAATATCCACTAAATGAGGGAATAATATGTGTGAGGGTACCCCAGGAGCGCTCCAAATGTGTGTGGGAAGAATATGTATCCCACGGGGGTAAAATTGAAAAAAGTTGAAAATTTTTTTTTTTTTTGGACTTAGTCATTTTTCCGGCGTTTATCAGACTTTCAGATAGGGGAGATGTCAGTGAGCGCTCCGATTTCAGTTTCAGAGCGATTCGCCCAATGAGTCCTTGATATTTAGTCGTTTTCAGCCAATTTTCTGGATTTTTGAAAATTTCACTTTTTTGTGAAAATATCCACTAAATGAGGGAATAATATGTGTAAGGGTACCCCAGGAGCGCTCCAAATGTGTGTGGGTAGAATATATATCCCACGGGGGTGAAATTGAAAAAAGTTGAAAACAATTTTTTTTTGGACTTAGACATTTTTCCGGCGTTTATCAGACTTTCAGATAGGGGAAATGTCAGTGAGCGTAATGATTTCAGTTACAGAGCGATTCGCCCAATGAGTCCTTGATATTTAGTCGCTTTCAGCCAATTTTCTGGATTTTTGAAAATTTCACTTTTTTGTGAAAATATCCACTAAATGAGGGAATAATATGTGTGAGGGTGCCCCAGGAGAGTTCCAAATGTGTGTGGATAGAATATACAGTGCCTACAAATAGTATTCAACCCCCTGCAGATTTAGCTGGTTTGATAAGATGCAAATAAGTTAGAGCCTTCAAACTGCAAACGAGAGTAGGTTTTATGAACAGAAGCATAAATCTTACAAACCAAAAAGTTATGTTGCTCAGTTGAATTTTATTAAATTTTAAACATAAAAGTGTGGGTCAATTATTATACAACCCCTATGTTTAATATTTTGTGGAATAACCCTTGTTTGCAATTACAGCTAATAATCGTCTTTTATAAGACCTGATCAGGCCGGCACTGGTCTGTGGATTTATCTTGGCCCACTCCTCCATGCAGATTTTCTCCAAGTTATCTAGGTTCTTTGGGTGTCTCATGTGGACTTTATTCTTGAGCTCCTTCCACAAGTTTTCAATTGGGTAAAGGTCAGTAGACTGACTAGGCCACTCCAACACCTTGACTTTTTCCCTCTTGGACCAGGCCTTGGTTTTCTTGGCTGTGTGCTTTGGGTCGTTGTCTTGTTGGAAGATGAAATTACGGCCCATCTTAAGATCCTTGATGGAGTAGCGGAGGTTCTTGGCCAAAACCTCCAGGTAGGCCTTGCTATCCATCTTCCCATGGATGCGGACCAGATGGCCAGGCCCCTTGGCAGAGAAACAGCCCCACAGCATGATGCTGCCACCACCATGCTTGACTGTAGGGATGGTATTCTTGGGGTCGTATGCAGTGCCATCCAGTCTCCAAACGTCACGTGTGTGGTTGGCACCAAAGATCTCAATCTTGGTCTCATCAGACCATAGAACCTTGAACCAGTCTGTCTCAGAGTCCTCCAAGTGATCATGAGCAAACTGTAGATGAGCCTTGACATGACGCTTTGAAAGTAAAGGTACCTTAAAGGCTCGTCTGGAACGGAGACCATTGCGGTGGAGTACGTTACTTATGGTATTGACTGAAACCAATGTCCCCACTGCCATGAGATCTTCCCGGAGCTCCTTCCTTGTTGTCCTTGGGTTAGCCTTGACTCTTCGGAAAAGCCTGGCCTCGGCACGGGAGGACACTTTCAAAGGCTGTCCAGGCCGTGGAAGGCTAACAGTAGTTTCATAAGCCTTCCACTTATGGATGATGCTCCCAACAGTGGAGACAGGTAGGCCCAACTCCTTGGAAAGGGATTTGTACCCCTTGCCAGCCTTGTGACCCTCCACGATCTTGTCTCTGATGGCCTTGGAATGCTCCTTTGTCTTTCCCATGTTGACCATGTCTGAGTGCTGTTCACAAGTTTGGGGAGGGTCTTAAATAGTCAGAAAAGGCTGGCAAAAGAGATCTTTAATCCACACATGTGAAGCTCATAATTCTTGGTGCCTGAACTACTTCTTAATACTTTAGGGGGACCAAACAGAATTCTTGTGGTTTGAGGGGTTGAATAATAAATGACACTCTGAATTAACTTTTAACGTTTAAAAAAAAAAAAAAAGTTGCTGCAGTGCATTTCCCACTTCCAGGCTGATCTACAGTACAAATGTCACAATGACAAGTTAATTCCGCATGTGTCAATCAGCTAAATCTGCAGGGGGTTGAATACTACTTGTAGGCACTGTATATCCCACGGGGGTAAAATTGAAAAAAGTTGAAAAATATTTGTTTTGGATTTAGTCATTTTTCCGGCGTTTATCAGACTTTCAGATAGGGCAAATGTTAGTGAGCGTTCCGATTTCAGTTCCAGAGCGATTCGCCAAGTGAGTCCTTGATATTTAGTCGTTTTCAGCCAATTTTCTGGATTTTTGAAAATTTCACTTTTTTGGGAAAATATCCACTAAATGAGGGAATAATATGTGTGAGGATACCCCAGGAGAGTTCCAAATGTGTGTGGGTAGAATATATATCCCACGGGGGTAAAATTGAAAAAAGTTGAAAAAAAAATTTTTTTGGACTTGGTCATTTTTCCGGCGTTTATCAGACTTTCAGATACGGGAAATGTCAGTGAGTTCTCCGATTTCAGTTCCAGAGCGATTCGCCCAATGAGTCCTTGATATTTAGTCATTTTCAGCCAATTTTCTGGATTTTTGAAAATTTCACTTTTTTTGTGAAAATATCCACTAAATGAGGGAATAATATGTGTGAGGGTACCCCAGGAGAGCTCCAAATGTGTGTGGGTAGAATATATATCCCACGGGGGTAAAATTGAAAGAAGTTGAAAAAATATTTTTTTTGGACTTAGTCATTTTTCCGGCGTTTATCAGACTTTCAGATTGGGGAAATGTCAGTGAGCATTCCGATTTTAGTTCCAGAGCGATTCGTCGGATGAGTCCTTAATATTTTGTTGTTTTCAGGCAATTTTCAGAATTTTTGAAAATTTCACTTTTTTGTGAAAATATCCACTAAATGAGGGAATAATATGTGTGAGGGTACCCCAGGAGAGTTCCAAATGTTTGTGGGTAGAATATATATCCCACGGGGTAAAATTGAAAAAAGTTGAAAAAATATATATTTTTTGGACTTAGTCATTTTTCCAGCGTTTATCAGACTTTCAGATAGGGCAAATGTCAGTGAGCGTTCCGATTTCAGTTCCAGAGCGATTCGCCCAGTGAGTCCTTGATATTTAGTCGTTTTCAGCCAATTTTCTGGATTTTTGAAAATTTCACTTTTTTTGTGAAAATATCCACTAAATGAGGGAATAATAAGTGTGAGGGTACCCCAGGAGAGTTCCAAATGTGTGTGGGTAGAATATATATCCCACGGGGGTAAAATTGAAAAAAGTTGAATTTTTTTTTTTTTTTTTGGACTTAGGCTTTTTTCTGGCGTTTATCAGACTTTCAGCTAGGGGAAATGTCAGTGAGCATTCCGATTTTAGTTCCAGAGCGATTCGCCCAATGAGTCCTTGATATTCGGTCGTTTTCAGCCAATTTTCTGGATTTCTGAAAATTTAACTTTTTTGTGAAAATATCCACTAAATGAGGGAATAATATGTGTGAGGCTACCCCAGGAGAGTTCCAAATGTGTGTGGGTAGAATATATATCCCACGGGGGTAAAATTGAAAAAAGTTGAAAAATTTTTTTTTTTGGACTCAGTCATTTTTCTGGCGTTTATCAGACTTTCAGATAGGGCAAATGTCAGTGAGCGTTCCGATTTCAGTTCCAGAGCTGTTCGCCGGATGAATCCTTGATATTTCGTCATTTTCAAGCAATTTTCTGAATTTTTGAAAATTTCACTTTTTTGCGAAAATATCCACTAAATGAGGGAATAATATGTGTGAGGGTACCCCAGGAGAGTTCCCAATGTGTGTGGATAGAATATATATCCCACGGGGTTAAATTGAAAAAAGTTGAAAATTATTTTTTTTTGGACTTAGTCATTTTTCCGGCGTTTATCAGACTTTCAACTAGGGTAAATGTCAGTGAGCATTCCGATTTTAGTTCCATCGCGATTCGCCCAATGAGTCCTTGATATTCGGTAGTTTTCAGCCAATTTTCTGGATTTTTGAAAATTTCACTTTTTTGTGAAAATATCTACTAAATGAGGGAATAATATGTGTGAGGGTACCACAGGAGAGTTCCAAATGTGTGTGGGTAGAATATATATCCCACGGGGGTAAAATTGAAAAAAGTTAAAAAAAATTTTTTTTTGGGCTTAGTCATTTTTCCGGCATTTATCAGACTTTCAGATAGGGGAAATGTCAGTGAGCATTCCGATTTCAGTTCCAGAGCGATTCGCCCAATGAGTCCTTGATATTTAGTAGTTTTCAGCCAATATTTTGGATTTTTGAAAATGTCACTTTTTTGTGAAAATATCCACTAAATGAGGGAATAATATGTGTGAGGGTACCGCAGGAGAGTTCCAAATGTGTGTGGGTAGAATATATATCCCACGGGGGTAAAATTGAAAAAAGTTGAAAAAAATTTTTTTTTTGGACTTTGTCATTTTTCCGGCGTTTATCAAACTTTCAGATAGGGGAAATGTCAGTGAGCGTTCCGATTTCAGTTCCAGAGCGATTCGCCCAATGAGTCCTTGATATTTAGTCGTTTTCAGCCTATTTTCTGGATTTTTGAAAATGTCACTTTTTTGTGAAAATATCCACTAAATGAGGGAATAATATGTGTGAGGGTACCCCAGGAGAGTTACAAATGTGTGTGGGTAGAATATATATCCCACGGGGGTAAAATTGAAAAAAGTTGAAAAAAAAATTTTTTTGGACTTGGTCATTTTTCCGGCGTTTATCAGACTTTCAGATTGGGGAAATGTCAGTGAGCATTCCGATTTTAGTTCCAGAGCGATTCGTCGGATGAGTCCTTAATATTTTGTTGTTTTCAGGCAATTTTCAGAATTTTTGAAAATTTCACTTTTTTGTGAAAATATCCACTAAATGAGGGAATAATATGTGTGAGGGTACCCCAGGAGGGTTCCAAATGTGTGTGGGTAGAATATATATCCCACGGGGTAAAATTGAAAAAAGTTGAAAAAAAAATTTTTTTGGACTTGGTCATTTTTCCGGCGTTTATCAGACTTTCAGATTGGGGAAATGTCAGTGAGCGTTCCGATTTCAGTTCCAGAGCGATTCGCCCAGTGAGTCCTTGATATTTAGTCGTTTTCAGCCAATTTTCTGGATTTTTGAAAATTTCACTTTTTTTGTGAAAATATCCACTAAATGAGGGAATAATATGTGTGAGGGTACCCCAGGAGAGTTCCAAATGTGTGTCGGTAGAATATATATCCCACGGGGTAAAATTGAAAAAAGTTTAAAAAAAATTTTTTTAGACTTAGTCATTTTCTGGCGTTTATCAGACTTTCAGATAGGGCAAATGTCAGTGAGCGTTCCGATTTCAGTTCCAGAGCGATTCGCCCAGTGAGTCCTTGATATTTAGTCGTTTTCAGCCAATTTTCTGGATTTTTGAAAATTTCACTTTTTTTGTGAAAATATCCACTAAATGAGGGAATAATATGTGTGAGGGTACCCCAGGAGAGTTCCAAATGTGTGTGGGTAGAATATATATCCCACGGGGTAAAATTGAAAAAAGTTTAAAAAAAATTTTTTTAGACTTAGTCATTTTCTGGCGTTTATCAGACTTTCAGATAGGGGAAATGTCAGTGAGTGCTCCGATTTCAGTTCCAGAGTGATTCGACCAATGAGTCCTTGATATTTAGTCGTTTTCAGCCAATTTTCTGGATTTTTGAAAATTTCACTTTTTTGTGAAAATATCCACTAAATGAGGGAATAATATGTGTGAGGGTACCCCAGGAGAGTTCCAAATGTGTGTGGGTAGAATATATATCCCACAGGTTAAAATTGAAAAAAGTTGAAAAAAAAATTTTTTTGGACTTGGTCATTTTTCCGGCGTTTATCAGACTTTCAGCTAGAGGAAATGTCAGTGAGCATTCCGATTTTAGTTCCAGAGCGATTCGCCCAATGAGTCCTTGATATTCGGTCGTTTTCAGCCAATTTTCTGGATTTTTGAAAATTTCACTTTTTTGTGAAAATACCACTAAATGAGGGAATAATATGTGTGAGGCTACCCCAGGAGAGTTCCAAATGTGTGTGGGTAGAATATATATCCCACGGGGGTAAAATTGAAAAAAGTTGAAAAATTTTTTTTTTTGGACTAAGTCATTTTTCTGGCGTTTATCAGACTTTCAGATAGGTGAAATGTCAGTGAGCGTTCCGATTTTAGTTCCAGAACTATTCGCCAGATGAGTCCTTGATATTTCGTCATTTTCAGGCAAATTTCTGAATTTTTGAAAATTTCACTTTTTTGTGAAATATCCACTAAATGAGGGAATAATATGTGTGAGGGTACCCCAGGAGAGTTCCCAATGTGTGTGGATAGAATATATATCCCACGGGGTTAAATTGAAAAAAGTTGAAAATTATTATTTTTTGGACTTAGTCATTTTTCCGGCATTTATCAGACTTTCAGCTAGGGTAAATGTCAGTGAGCATTCCGATTTTAGTTCCATCGCGATTCGCCCAAAGAGTCCTTGATATTCGGTCGTTTTCAGCCAATTTTCTGGATTTTTGAAAATTTCACTTTTTTGTGAAAATATCTACTAAATGAGGGAATAATATGTGTGAGGGTACCACAGGAGAGTTCCAAATGTGTGTGGGTAGAATATATATCCCACGGGGTAAAATTGAAAAAAGTTTAAAAAAATTTTTTTTAGACAGTCATTTTCTGGCGTTTATCAGACTTTCAGATAGGGGAAATGTCAGTGAGTGCTCCGATTTCAGTTCCAGAGTGATTCGCCCAATGAGTCCTTGATATTTAGTCGTTTTCAGCCAATTTTCTGGATTTTTGAAAATTTCACTTTTTTGTGAAAATATCCACTAAATGAGGGAATAATATGTGTGAGGGTACCCCAGGAGAGTTCCAAATGTGTGTGAGTAGAATATATATCCCACGGGGGTAAAATTGAAAAAAGTTGAAAAAAAAATTTTTTTGGACCTGGTCATTTTTCCGGCGTTTATCAGACTTTCAGATACGGGAAATGTCAGTGAGTTCTCCGATTTCAGATCCAGAGCGATTCGCCCAATGAGTCCTTGATATTTAGTCATTTTCAGCCAATTTTCTGGATTTTTGAAAATTTCACTTTTTTTGTGAAAATATCCACTAAATCAGGGAACAATATGTGTGAGGGTACCCCAGGAGAGCTCCAAATGTGTGTGGGTAGAATATATATCCCACGGGGGTAAAATTGAAAGAAGTTGAAAAAAAATTTTTTTTGGACTTAGTCATTTTTCCGGCGTTTATCAGACTTTCAGATTGGGGAAATGTCAGTGAGCATTCCGATTTTAGTTCCAGAGCGATTCGTCGGATGAGTCCTTAATATTTTGTTGTTTTCAGGCAATTTTCAGAATTTTTGAAAATTTCACTTTTTTGTGAAAATATCCACTAAATGAGGGAATAATATGTGTGAGGGTACCCCAGGAGAGTTCCAAATGTGTGTGGGTAGAATAGATATCCCACGGGGTAAAATTGAAAAAAGTTGAAAAAATATATATTTTTTGGACTTAGTCATTTTACCAGCGTTTATCAGACTTTCAGATAGGGCAAATGTCAGTGAGCGTTCCGATTTCAGTTCCAGAGCGATTCGCCCAGTGAGTCCTTGATATTTAGTCGTTTTCAGCCAATTTTCTGGATTTTTGAAAATTTCACTTTTTTTGTGAAAATATCCACTAAATGAGGGAATAATATGTGTGAGGGTACCCCAGGAGAGTTCCAAATGTGTGTGGGTAGAATATATATCCCACGGGGGTAAAATTGAAAAAAGTTTAATTTTTTTTATTTTTTTTTGGACTTAGGCTTTTTTCTGGCGTTTATCAGACTTTCAGCTAGGGGAAATGTCAGTGAGCATTCCGATTTTAGTTCCAGAGCGATTCGCCCAATGAGTCCTTGATATTCGGTCGTTTTCAGCCAATTTTCTGGATTTTTGAAAATTTCACTTTTTTGTGAAAATATCCACTAAATGAGGGAATAATATGTGTGAGGCTACCCCAGGAGAGTTCCAAATGTGTGTGGGTAGAATATATATCCCACGGGGGTAAAATTGAAAAAAGTTGAAAAAATTTTTTTTTTGGACTAAGTCATTTTTCTGGCGTTTATCAGACTTTCAGATAGGTGAAATGTCAGTGAGCGTTCCGATTTTAGTTCCAGAACTATTCGCCAGATGAGTCCTTGATATTTCGTCATTTTCAGGCAAATTTCAGAATTTTTGAAAATTTCACTTTTTTGTGAAAATATCCACTAAATGAGGGAATAGTATGTGTGAGGGTACCCCAGGAGAGTTACAAATGTGTGTGGGTAGAATATATATCCCACAGGGGTAAAATTGAAAAAAGTTGAAATTTTTTTTTTTCGACTTAGTAATTTTTCCGCCATTTATCAGACTTTCAGATAGGGCAAATGTCAGTGAGCGTTCCGATTTCAGTTCCAGAGCTGTTCGCCGGAGGAGTCCTTGATATTTCGTCATTTTCAAGCAATTTTCTGAATTTTTGAAAATTTCACTTTTTTGCGAAAATATCCACTAAATGAGGGAATAATATGTGTGAGGGTACCCCAGGAGAGTTCCCAATGTGTGTGGATAGAATATATATCCCACGGGGTTAAATTGAAAAAAGTTGAAAATTATTTTTTTTTGGACTTAGTCATTTTTCCGGCGTTTATCAGACTTTCAACTAGGGTAAATGTCAGTGAGCATTCCGATTTTAGTTCCATCGCGATTCGCCCAATGAGTCCTTGATATTCGGTCGTTTTCAGCCAATTTTCTGGATTTTTGAAAATTTCACTTTTTTGTGAAAATATCCACTAAATGAGGGAATAATATGTGTGAGGGTACCCCAGGAGAGTTCCAAATGTGTGTGGGTAGAATATATATCCCACGGGGTAAAATTGAAAAAAGTTTAAAAACATTTTTTTTAGACAGTCATTTTCTGGCGTTTATCAGACTTTCAGATAGGGGAAATGTCAGTGAGTGCTCCGATTTCAGTTCCAGAGTGATTCGCCCAATGAGTCCTTGATATTTAGTCGTTTTCAGCCAATTTTCTGGATTTTTGAAAATTTCACTTTTTTGTGAAAATATCCACTAAATGAGGGAATAATATGTGTGAGGGTACCCCAGGAGAGTTCCAAATGTGTGTGAGTAGAATATATATCCCACGGGGGTAAAATTGAAAAAAGTTGAAAAAAAAATTTTTTTGGACCTGGTCATTTTTCCGGCGTTTATCAGACTTTCAGATACGGGAAATGTCAGTGAGTTCTCCGATTTCAGTTCCAGAGCGATTCGCCCAATGAGTCCTTGATATTTAGTCATTTTCAGCCAATTTTCTGGATTTTTGAAAATTTCACTTTTTTTGTGAAAATATCCACTAAATCAGGGAATAATATGTGTGAGGGTACCCCAGGAGAGCTCCAAATGTGTGTGGGTAGAATATATATCCCACGGGGGTAAAATTGAAAGAAGTTGAAAAAAAATTTTTTTTGGACTTAGTCATTTTTCCGGCGTTTATCAGACTTTCAGATTGGGGAAATGTCAGTGAGCATTCCGATTTTAGTTCCAGAGCGATTCGTCGGATGAGTCCTTAATATTTTGTTGTTTTCAGGCAATTTTCAGAATTTTTGAAAATTTCACTTTTTTGTGAAAATATCCACTAAATGAGGGAATAATATGTGTGAGGGTACCCCAGGAGAGTTCCAAATGTGTGTGGGTAGAATATATATCCCACGGGGGTAAAATTGAAAAAAGTTTAATTTTTTTTATTTTTTTTTGGACTTAGGCTTTTTTCTGGCGTTTATCAGACTTTCAGCTAGGGGAAATGTCAGTGAGCATTCCGATTTTAGTTCCAGAGCGATTCGCGCAATGAGTCCTTGATATTCGGTCGTTTTCAGCCAATTTTCTGGATTTTTGAAAATTTCACTTTTTTGTGAAAATATCCACTAAATGAGGGAATAATATGTGTGAGGCTACCCCAGGAGAGTTCCAAATGTGTGTGGGTAGAATATATATCCCACGGGGGTAAAATTGAAAAAAGTTGAAAAATTTTTTTTTTTGGACTAAGTCATTTTTCTGGCGTTTATCAGACTTTCAGATAGGTGAAATGTCAGTGAGCGTTCCGATTTTAGTTCCAGAACTATTCGCCAGATGAGTCCTTGATATTTCGTCATTTTCAGGCAAATTTCAGAATTTTTGAAAATTTCACTTTTTTGTGAAAATATCCACTAAATGAGGGAATAGTATGTGTGAGGGTACCCCAGGAGAGTTACAAATGTGTGTGGGTAGAATATATATCCCACAGGGGTAAAATTGAAAAAAGTTGAAATTTTTTTTTTTCGACTTAGTAATTTTTCCGCCATTTATCAGACTTTCAGATAGGGCAAATGTCAGTGAGCGTTCCGATTTCAGTTCCAGAGCTGTTCGCCGGATGAGTCCTTGATATTTCGTCATTTTCAAGCCATTTTCTGAATTTTTGAAAATTTCACTTTTTTGCGAAAATATCCACTAAATGAGGGAATAATATGTGTGAGGGTACCCCAGGAGAGTTCCCAATGTGTGTGGATAGAATATATATCCCACGGGGTTAAATTGAAAAAAGTTGAAAATTATTTTTTTTTGGACTTAGTCATTTTTCCGGCGTTTATCAGACTTTCAACTAGGGTAAATGTCAGTGAGCATTCCGATTTTAGTTCCATCGCGATTCGCCCAATGAGTCCTTGATATTCGGTCGTTTTCAGCCAATTTTCTGGATTTTTGAAAATTTCACTTTTTTGTGAAAATATCCACTAAATGAGGGAATAATATGTGTGAGGGTACCCCAGGAGAGTTCCAAATGTGTGTGGGTAGAATATATATCCCACGGGGTAAAATTGAAAAAAGTTTAAAAAAATTTTTTTTAGACTTAGTCATTTTCTGGCGTTTATCAGACTTTCAGATAGGGGAAATGTCAGTGAGTGCTCCGATTTCAGTTCCAGAGTGATTCGCCCAATGAGTCCTTGATATTTAGTCGTTTTCAGCCAATTTTCTGGATTTTTGAAAATTTCACTTTTTTGTGAACATATCCACTAAATGAGGGAATAATATGTGTGAGGGTACCCCAGGAGAGTTCCAAATGTGTGTGGGTAGAATATATATCCCACGGGGGTAAAATTGAAAAAAGTTGAAAATAAAATTTTTTTGTACTTGGTCATTTTTCCGGCGTTTATCAGACTTTCAGATATGGGAAATGTCAGTGAGTTCTCCGATTTCAGTTCCAGAGCGATTCGCCCAATGAGTCCTTGATATTTAGTCATTTTCAGCCAATTTTCTGGATTTTTGAAAATTTCACTTTTTTTGTGAAAATATCCACTAAATCAGGGAATAATATGTGTGAGGGTACCCCAGGAGAGCTCCAAATGTGTGTGGGTAGAATATATATCCCACGGGGGTAAAATTGAAACAAGTTGAAAAAAAATTTTTTTTGGACTTAGTCATTTTTCCGGCGTTTATCAGACTTTCAGATAGGGCACATGTCAGTGAGCGTTCCGATTTTAGTTCCAGAGCGATTCGTCAGATGAGTCCTTAATATTTTGTTGTTTTCACGCAATTTTCAGAATTTTTGAAAATTTCACTTTTTTGTGAAAATATCCACTAAATGAGGGAATAATATGTGTGAGGGTACCCCAGGAGAGTTCCAAATGTGTGTGGGTAGAATATATATCCCACGGGGGTAAAATTGAAAAAAGTTTAATTTTTTTTATTTTTTTTTGGACTTAGGCTTTTTTCTGGCGTTTATCAGACTTTCAGCTAGGGGAAATGTCAGTGAGCATTCCGATTTTAGTTCCAGAGCGATTCGCCCAATGAGTCCTTGATATTCGGTCGTTTTCAGCCAATTTTCTGGATTTTTGAAAATTTCACTTTTTTGTGAAAATATCCACTAAATGAGGGAATAATATGTGTGAGGCTACCCCAGGAGAGTTCCAAATGTGTGTGGGTAGAATATATATCCCACGGGGGTAAAATTGAAAAAAGTTGAAAAATTTTTTTTTTTGGACTAAGTCATTTTTCTGGCGTTTATCAGACTTTCAGATAGGTGAAATGTCAGTGAGCGTTCCGATTTTAGTTCCAGAACTATTCGCCAGATGAGTCCTTGATATTTCGTCATTTTCAGGCAAATTTCAGAATTTTTGAAAATTTCACTTTTTTGTGAAAATATCCACTAAATGAGGGAATAGTATGTGTGAGGGTACCCCAGGAGAGTTACAAATGTGTGTGGGTAGAATATATATCCCACAGGGGTAAAATTGAAAAAAGTTGAAATTTTTTTTTTTCGACTTAGTAATTTTTCCGCCATTTATCAGACTTTCAGATAGGGCAAATGTCAGTGAGCGTTCCGATTTCAGTTCCAGAGCTGTTCGCCGGATGAGTCCTTGATATTTCGTCATTTTCAAGCAATTTTCTGAATTTTTGAAAATTTCACTTTTTTGCGAAAATATCCACTAAATGAGGGAATAATATGTGTGAGGGTACCCCAGGAGAGTTCCCAATGTGTGTGGATAGAATATATATCCCACGGGGTTAAATTGAAAAAAGTTGAAAATTATTTTTTTTTGGACTTCGTCATTTTTCCGGCGTTTATCAGACTTTCAACTAGGGTAAATGTCAGTGAGCATTCCGATTTTAGTTCCATCGCGATTCGCCCAATGAGTCCTTGATATTCGGTCGTTTTCAGCCAATTTTCTGGATTTTTGAAAATTTCACTTTTTTGTGAAAATATCTACTAAATGAGGGAATAATATGTGTGAGGGTACCACAGGAGAGTTCCAAATGTGTGTGGGTAGAATATATATCCCACGGGGGTAAAATTGAAAAAAGTTAAAAAAAAATTTTTTTTGGGCTTAGTCATTTTTCCGGCATTTATCAGACTTTCAGATAGGGGAAATGTCAGAGAGTGTTCCGATTTCAGTTCCAGAGCGATTCGCCCAATGACTCCTTGATATTCGGTCGTTTTCAGCCAATTTTCTGGATTTTTGAAAATTTCACTTTTTTGTGAAAATATCCACTAAATGAGGGAATAATATGTGTGAGGGTACCCCAGGAGAGTTCCAAATGTGTGTGGGTAGAATATATATCCCACGGGGTAAAATTGAAAAAAGTTTAAAAAAATTTTTTTTAGACTTAGTCATTTTCTGGCGTTTATCAGACTTTCAGATAGGGGAAATGTCAGTGAGTGCTCCGATTTCAGTTCCAGAGTGATTCGCCCAATGAGTCCTTGATATTTAGTCGTTTTCAGCCAATTTTCTGGATTTTTGAAAATTTCACTTTTTTGTGAAAATATCCACTAAATGAGGGAATAATATGTGTGAGGGTACACCAGGAGAGTTCCAAATGTGTGTGGGTAGAATATATATTCCACGGGGGTAAAATTGAAAAAAGTTGAAAAAAAATTTTTTTTGTACTTGGTCATTTTTCCGGCGTTTATCAGACTTTCAGATATGGGAAATGTCAGTGAGTTCTCCGATTTCAGTTCCAGAGCGATTCGCCCAATGAGTCCTTGATATTTAGTCATTTTCAGCCAATTTTCTGGATTTTTGAAAATTTCACTTTTTTTGTGAAAATATCCACTAAATCAGGGAATAATATGTGTGAGGGTACCCCAGGAGAGCTCCAAATGTGTGTGGGTAGAATATATATCCCACGGGGGTAAAATTGAAAGAAGTTGAAAAAAAATTTTTTTTGGACTTAGTCATTTTTGCGGCGTTTATCAGACTTTCAGATAGGGGAAATGTCAGTGAGCATTCCGATTTCAGTACCAGAGCGATTCGCCCAATGAGTCCTTGATATTTTTAGTCATTTTCAGCCAATATTTTGGATTTTTGAAAATTTCACTTTTTTGTGAAAATATCCACTAAATGAGGGAATAATATGTGTGAGGGTACCCCAGGAGAGTTCCAAATGTGTGTGGGTAGAATATATATCCCACGGGGGTAAAATTGAAAAAAGTTGAAAAAAAATTTTTTTTTGGACTTTGTCATTTTTCCGGCGTTTATCAGGCTTTCAGATAGGGGAAATGTCAGTGAGCATTCCGATTACAGTTCCAGAGCGATTCGCCCAATGAGTCCTTGATATTTAGTCGTTTTCAGCCAATATTCTGGATTTTTGAAAATTTCACTTTTTTGGGAAAATATCCACTAAATGAGGGAATAATATGTGTGAGGGTACCCCAGGAGAGTTCCAAATGTGTGTGGGTAGAATATATATCCCACGGGGGTAAAATTGAAAAAAGTTGAAAATCATTTTTTTTTGGACTTAGTCATTTTTCCGACGTTTATCAGACTTTCAGATAGGGCAAATGTCAGTGAGCGTTCCAATTTCAGTTCCAGAGTTATTCGCCGGATGAGTCCTTGATATTTCATCATTTTCAAGCAATTTTCTGAATTTTTGAAAATTTCACTTTTTTGTGAAAAAATCCTCTAAATGAGGGAATAATACGTGTGAGTGTACCCCAGGAGAGTTACAAATGTGTGTGGGTAGAATATATATCCCACGGGCGTAAAATTGAAAAAAGTTGAAAAAAAATTTTTTTTGGAGTTAGTCATTTTTACGGCGTTTATCAGACTTTCAGATTGGGGAAATGTCAGTGAGCATTCCGATTTCAGTTCCAGAACGATTCACCCAATGAGACCTTGATATTCAGTTGTTTTCTGCCAATTTTCTGGATTTTTGAAAATGTCACTTTTTTGTGAAAATATCCACTAAATGAGGGCATAATATGTGTGAGGGTACCCCAGGAGAGTTCCAAATGTGTGTGGGTAGAATATATATCCCACAGGGGTAAAATTGAAAAAAGTTGAAAAAAATTTTTTTTCGACTTAGTAATTTTTCCGCCATTTATCAGACTTTCAGATAGGGCAAATGTCAGTGAGCATTCCGATTTCAGTTCCAGAGCTGTTCGCTGGATGAGTCCTTGATATTTCGTCATTTTCAGGCAATTTTCTGAATTTTTGAAAATTTCACTTTTTTGTGAAAATATCCACTAAATGAGAGAATAATATGTGTGAGGGTACCCCAGGAGAGTTCTAAATGTGTGTGGGTAGAATATATATCCCATGGGGGTAAAATTTAAAAAAGTTGAAAAAAATTTTTTTTTTGACTTAGTCATTTTTCCAGCATTTTTCAGACTTTCAGATAGGGCAAATGTCAGTGAGAGTTCCAATTTCAATTCCAGAGCGATTCGCCCAATGAGTCCTTGATATTTCGTCATTTTCTTGCAATTTTCTGAATTTTTGAAAATTTCACTTTTTTGTGAAAATATCTACTAAATGAGGGAATAATATGTGTGAGGGTACCCCAGGAGAGTTCCAAATGTGTGTGGGTAGAATATATATATTGCACGGGGCTAAAATTGAAAAAAATTTTTTTTTGGACTTAGTCATTTTTCCGGCGTTTATCAGACTTTCAGATAGGGCAAATGTCAGTGAGCATTCCGATTTCAGTTCCAGAGCGATTCGCCCAATGAGTCCTTGATATTTAGTTGTTTTCAGCCAATTTTCTGGATTTTTGAAAATTTCACTTTTTTGTGAAAATATCCACTAAATGAGGGAATAATATGTGTGAGGGTACCCCAGGAGAGTTCCAAATGTGTTTGGGTAGAATATATATCCCACGGGGCTAAAATTGAAAAAAGTTAAAAAAAAATTTTTTTTGGACTTAGTCATTTTTCCGGCGTTTATCAGACTTTCAGATTGGGGAAATGTCAGTGAGCATTCCGATTTCAGTTCCAGAGCGATTCACCCAATGTGTCCTTGATATTCAGTTGTTTTCTGCAAATTTTCTGGATTTTTGAAAATGTCACTTTTTTGTGAAAATATCCACTAAATGAGGGAATAATATGTGTGAGGGTACCCCAGGAGAGTTCCAAATGTTTGTGGGTAGAATATATATCCCACGGGGGTAAAATTTAAAAAAGTTGAAAAAAAATTTTTTTTGGACTTAGTCATTTTTCCAGTGTTTATCAGACTTTCAGATAGGGCAAATGTCAGTGAGACTTCCAATTTCAATTCCAAAGCGATTCGCCCAATGAGTCCTTGATATCTAATCGTTTTCAGCCAATTTTCTGGATTTTTGAAAATTTCACTTTTTTGTGAAAATATCCACTAAATGAGGGAATAATATGTGTGAGGGTACCCCAGGAGAGTTACAAATGTGTGAGGGTAGAATATATATCCCACGGGGCTAAAATTGAAAAAAGTTAAAAAAAATTTTTTTTTGGACTTAGTCATTTTTCCGGCGTTTATCAGACTTTCAGATAGGGGAAATGTCAGTGAGCGTTCTGATTTCAGTTCCAGAGCGATTCGCCCAATGAGTCCTTGATATTTAGTCTTTTTCAGCCAATTTTCTGGATTTTTGAAAATTTCAATTTTTTGTGAAAATATCCACTAAATGTGAGGGTACCCCAGGAGAGTTCCAAATGTGTGTGGGTAGAATATATATCCCACGGGGGTAAAATTGAAAAAAGTTGAAAAAATTTTTTTTTTGGACTTAGTCATTTTTCCGGCGTTTATCAGACTTTCAGATAGGGGAAATGTCAGTGAGCGTTCCGATTTCAGTTCCAGAGCGATTCGCCCAATGAGTCCTTGATACTTAGTCGTTTTCAGCCAATATTTTGGATTTTTGAAAATTTCACTTTTTTGTGAAAATATCCACTAAATGAGGGAATAATATGTGTGAGGGTACCCCAGGAGAGTTCCAAATGTGTGTGGGTAGAATATATATCCCACGGGGGTAAAATTTAAAAAAGTTGAAAAAAATTTTTTTTGGGACTTAGTCATTTTTCCAGCGTTTATCAGACTTTCAGATAGGGCAAATGTCAGTGAGACTTCCAATTTCAGTTCCAGAGCGATTCGCCCAATGAGTCCTTGATATTTAGTCGTTTTCAGCCAATTTTCTGGATTTTTGAAAATTTCACTTTTTTGTGAAAATATCCACTAAATGAGGGAATAATATGTGTGAGGGTACCCCAGGAGAGTTCCAAATGTGTTTGGGTAGATTATATATCCCACGGGGCTAAAATTGAAAAAAGTTGAAAAAAATTTTTTTTTAGAATTAGTCATTTTTCCAGCGTTTATCAGACTTTCAGATAGGGGAAATGTCAGTGAGCGTTCCGATTTCAGTTACAGAGCGATTCGCCCAATGAGTCCTTGATACTTAGTCGTTTTCAGCCAAAATTTTGGATTTTTCAAAATTTCACTTTTTTGTGAAAATATCCACTAAATGAGGGAATAATATGTGTGAGGGTACCCCAGGAGAGTTCCAAATGTGTGTGGGTAGAATATATATCCAACGGGGGTAAAATTTAAAAAAGTTGAAAAAAATTTTTTTTTTTCGACTTAGTCATTTTTCCAGCGTTTATCAGACTTTCAGATAGGGCAAATGTCAGTGAGCGTTCCGATTTCAGTTCCAGAGCGATTCGCCCAATGAGTCCTTGATATTTAGTCATTTTCAGCCAATTTTCTGGATTTTTGAAAATTTCACTTTTTTGTGAAAATATCCACTAAATGAGGGAATAATATGTGTGAGGGTACCCCAGGAGAGTTCCAAATGTGTTTGGGTAGAATATATATCCCACGGGGCTAAAATTGAAAAAAGTTTAAAAAAATTTTTTTTGGACTTAGTCATTTTTCCGGCGTTTATCAGACTTTCAGATAGGGGAAATGTCAGTGAGCGTTCTGATTTCAGTTCCAGAGCGATTCGCCCAATGAGTCCTTGATATTTAGTCGTTTTCAGCCAATTTTCTGGATTTTTGAAAATTTCACTTTTTTGTGAAAATATCCACTAAATGAGGGAATAATATGTGTTAGGGTACCCCGGGAGAGTTCCAAATGTGTTTGGGTAGAAGATATATCCCACGGGGCTAAAATTGAAAAAAGTTTAAAAAAATTTTTTTTTGGACTTAGTCATTTTTCCGGCGTTTATCAGACTTTCAGATAGGGGAAATGTCAGTGAGCGTTCTGATTTCAGTTCCAGAGCGATTCGCCCAATGAGTCGTTGATATTTAGTCGTTTTCAGCCAATATTTTGGATTTTTCAAAATTTCACTTTTTTGTGAAAATATCCACTAAATGAGGGAATAATATGTGTGAGGGTACCCCAGGAGAGTTCCAAATGTGTGTGGGTAGAATATATATCCCACGGGGGTAAAATTGAAAAAAGTTGAAAATTATTATTTTTTGGACTTAGTAATTTTTCCGGCGTTTATCAGACTTTCAGATAGGGGAAATGTCAGTGAGTGCTTCGATTTCAGTTCCAGAGCGATTCGCCCAATGAGTCCTTGATATTTAGTCGTTTTCAGCCAATTTTCTGGATTTTTGAAAATTTCACTTTTTTGTGAAAATATCCACTAAATGAGGGAATAATATGTGTGAGGGTACCCTAGGAGAGCTCCAAATGTGTGTGGGTAGAATATATATCCCACGGGGGATAAAATTGAAAGAAGTTGAAAAAAAATTTTTTTTGGAGTTAGTCATTTTTACGGCGTTTATCAGACTTTCAGATTGGGGAAATGTCAGTGAGCAATCCGATTTCAGTTCCAGAGCGATTCACCCAATGTGTCCTTGATATTCAGTTGTTTTCTGCAAATTTTCTGGATTTTTGAAAATGTCACTTTTTTGTGAAAATATCCACTAAATGAGGGAATAATATGTGTGAGGGTACCCCAGGAGAGTTCCAAATGTTTGTGGTAGAATATATATCCCACGGGGGTAAAATTTAAAAAAGTTGAAAAAAAATTTTTTTTGGACTTAGTCATTTTTCCAGTGTTTATCAGACTTTCAGATAGGGCAAATGTCAGTGAGACTTCCAATTTCAATTCCAAAGCGATTCACCCAATGAGTCCTTGATATTTAATCGTTTTCAGCCAATTTTCTGGATTTTTGAAAATTTCACTTTTTTGTGAAAATATCCACTAAATGAGGGAATAATATGTGTGAGGGTACCCCAGGAGAGTTCCAAATGTGTATCGGTAGAATATATATCCCACGGGGGTAAAATTGAAAAAAGTTGAAAAAAATTTTTTTTTGGACTTAGTCATTTTTCCGGCGTTTATCAGACTTTAAGACAGGGGAAATGTCAGTGATCGTTCCGATTTCAGTTACAGAGAGATTCGCCCAATGAGTCCTTGATACTTAGTCGTTTTCAGCCAAAATTTTGGATTTTTCAAAATTTCACTTTTTTGTGAAAATATCCACTAAATGAGGGAATAATATGTGTGAGGGTACCCCAGGAGAGTTCCAAATGTGTGTGGGTAGAATATATATCCAACGGGGGTAAAATTTAAAAAAGTTAAAAAAATTTTTTTTTTTTCGACTTAGTCATTTTTCCAGCGTTTATCAGACTTTCAGATAGGGCAAATGTCAGTGAGCGTTCCGATTTCAGTTCCAGAGCGATTCGCCCAATGAGTCCTTGATATTTAGTCATTTTCAGCCAATTTTCTGGATTTTTGAAAATTTCACTTTTTTGTGAAAATATCCACTAAATGAGGGAATAATATGTGTGAGGGTACCCCAGGAGAGTTCCAAATGTGTTTGGGTAGAATATATATCCCACGGGGCTAAAATTGAAAAAAGTTTAAAAAAAATTTTTTTGGACTTAGTCATTTTTCCGGCGTTTATCAGACTTTCAGATAGGGGAAATGTCACTGAGCGTTCTGATTTCAGTTCCAGAGCGATTCGCCCAATGAGTCCTTGATATTTAGTCGTTTTCAGCCAATTTTCTGGATTTTTGAAAATTTCACTTTTTTGTGAAAATATCCACTAAATGAGGGAATAATATGTGTGAGGGTACCCCGGGAGAGTTCCAAATGTGTTTGGGTAGAAGATATATCCCACGGGGCTAAAATTGAAAAAAGTTGAAAAAAATTTTTTTTTGGACTTAGTCATTTTTCCGGCGTTTATCAGACTTTCAGATAGGGGAAATGTCAGTGAGCGTTCTGATTTCAGTTCCAGAGCGATTCGCCCAATGAGTCGTTGATATTTAGTCGTTTTCAGCCAATATTTTGGATTTTTCAAAATTTCACTTTTTTGTGAAAATATCCACTAAATGAGGGAATAATATGTGTGAGGGTACCCCAGGAGAGTTCCAAATGTGTGTGGGTAGAATATATATCCCACGGGGGTAAAATTGAAAAAAGTTGAAAATTATTATTTTTTGGACTTAGTAATTTTTCCGGCGTTTATCAGACTTTCAGATAGGGGAAATGTCAGTGAGTGCTCCGATTTCAGTTCCAGAGCGATTCGCCCAATGAGTCCTTGATACTTAGTCGTTTTCAGCCAATATTTTGGATTTTTGAAAATGTCACTTTTTGTGAAAATATCCACTAAATGAGGGAATAATATGTGTGAGGGTACCCCAGGTGAGTTCCAAATGTGTGTGGGTAGAATATATATCCCACGGGGGTAAAATTTAAAAAAGTTGAAAAAAAATTTTTTTGGGACTTAGTCATTTTTCCAGCGTTTATCAGACTTTCAGATAGGGCAAATGTCAGTGAGACTTCCAATTTCAGTTCCAGAGCGATTCGCCCAATGAGTCCTTGATATTTAGTCGTTTTCAGCCAATTTTCTGGATTTTTGAAAATTTCACTTTTTTGTGAAAATATCCACTAAATGAGGGAATAATATGTGTGAGGATACCACAGGAGAGTTCCAAATGTGTGTGGGTAGAATATATATCCCACGGGGGTAAAATTGAAAAAAGTTGAAAATTATTTTTTTTTGGACTAAGTAATTTTTCCGGCGTTTATCAGACTTTCAGATAGGGGAAATGTCAGTGAGCGTTCTGATTTCAGTTCCAGAGCGATTCGCCCAATGAGTCCTTGATATTTAGTCGTTTTCAGCCAATTTTCTGGATTTTTGAAAATTTCACTTTTTTGTGAAAATATCCACTAAATGAGGGAATAATATGTGTGAGGGTACCCCAGTAGAGTTCCAAATGTGTTTGGGTAGAATATATATCCCACGGGGTTAAAATTGAAAAAAGTTAAAAAAAAATTTTTTTTGGACTTAGTCATTTTTCCGGCGTTTATCAGACTTTCAGATAGGGAAAATGTCAGTGAGCGATCCGATTTCATTTACAGAGCGATTCGCCCAATGAGTCCTTGATACTTAGTCGTTTTCAGCCAATATTTTGGATTTTTGAAAATTTCACTTTTTTGTGAAAATATCCACTAAATGAGGGAATAATATGTGTGAGGGTACCCCAGGAGAGTTCCAAATGTGTGTGGGTAGAATATATATCCCACGGGGGTAAAATTGAAAAAAGTTGAAAATTATTTTTTTTTGGACTAAGTAATTTTTCCGGCGTTTATCAGACTTTCAGATAGGGGAAATGTCAGTGAGCGTTCTGATTTCAGTTCCAGAGCGATTCGCCCAATGAGTCCTTGATATTTAGTCGTTTTCAGCCAATTTTCTGGATTTTTGAAAATTTCACTTTTTTGTGAAAATATCCACTAAATGAGGGAATAATATGTGTGAGGGTACCCCAGTAGAGTTCCAAATGTGTTTGGGTAGAATATATATCCCACGGGGTTAAAATTGAAAAAAGTTAAAAAAAAATTTTTTTTGGACTTAGTCATTTTTCCGGCGTTTATCAGACTTTCAGATAGGGAAAATGTCAGTGAGCGATCCGATTTCATTTACAGAGCGATTCGCCCAATGAGTCCTTGATACTTAGTCGTTTTCAGCCAATATTTTGGATTTTTGAAAATTTCACTTTTTTGTGAAAATATCCACTAAATGAGGGAATAATATGTGTGAGGGTACCCCAGGAGAGTTCCAAATGTGTTTGGGTAGAATATATATCCCACGGGGCTAAAATTGAAAAAAGTTGAAAAAAAATTTTTTTTTTGGACTTAGTCATTTTTCATGCGTTTATCAGACTTTAAGATAGCGGAAATGTCAGTGAGCGTTCCGATTTCAGTTACAGAGCGATTCGCCCAATGAGTCCTTGATACTTAGTTGTTTTCAGCCAATATTTTCGATTTTTGAAAATTTCACTTTTTTGTGAAAATATCCACTAAATGAGGGAATAATATGTGTGAGGGTAACCCCAGGAGAATTCCAAATGTGTGTGGGTAGAATATATATCCCACGGGGGTAAAATATAAAAAAGTTAAAAAAAATTTTTTTTGGGACTTAGTCATTTGTCCAGCGTTTATCAGACTTTCAGATAGGGCAAATGTCAGTGAGCGTTCCGATTTCAGTTCCAGAGCGATTCGCCCAATGAGTCCTTGATATTTAGTCATTTTCAGCCAATTTTCTGGATTTTTGAAAATTTCACTTTTTTGTGAAAATATCCACTAAATGAGGGAATAATATGTGTGAGGGTACCCCAGGAGAGTTCCAAATGTGTTTGGGTAGAATATATATCCCACGGGGCTAAAATTGAAAAAAGTTTAAAAAAATTTTTTTTGGACTTAGTCATTTTTCCGGCGTTTATCAGACTTTCAGATAGGGGAAATGTCAGTGAGCGTTCTGATTTCAGTTCCAGAGCGATTCGCCCAATGAGTCCTTGATATTTAGTCGTTTTCAGCCAATTTTCTGGATTTTTGAAAATTTCACTTTTTTGTGAAAATATCCACTAAATGAGGGAATAATATGTGTTAGGGTACCCCGGGAGAGTTCCAAATGTGTTTGGGTAGAAGATATATCCCACGGGGCTAAAATTGAAAAAAGTTTAAAAAAATTTTTTTTTGGACTTAGTCATTTTTCCGGCGTTTATCAGACTTTCAGATAGGGGAAATGTCAGTGAGCGTTCTGATTTCAGTTCCAGAGCGATTCGCCCAATGAGTCGTTGATATTTAGTCGTTTTCAGCCAATATTTTGGATTTTTCAAAATTTCACTTTTTTGTGAAAATATCCACTAAATGAGGGAATAATATGTGTGAGGGTACCCCAGGAGAGTTCCAAATGTGTGTGGGTAGAATATATATCCCACGGGGGTAAAATTGAAAAAAGTTGAAAATTATTATTTTTTGGACTTAGTAATTTTTCCGGCGTTTATCAGACTTTCAGATAGGGGAAATGTCAGTGAGTGCTTCGATTTCAGTTCCAGAGCGATTCGCCCAATGAGTCCTTGATATTTAGTCGTTTTCAGCCAATTTTCTGGATTTTTGAAAATTTCACTTTTTTGTGAAAATATCCACTAAATGAGGGAATAATATGTGTGAGGGTACCCTAGGAGAGCTCCAAATGTGTGTGGGTAGAATATATATCCCACGGGGGATAAAATTGAAAGAAGTTGAAAAAAAATTTTTTTTGGAGTTAGTCATTTTTACGGCGTTTATCAGACTTTCAGATTGGGGAAATGTCAGTGAGCAATCCGATTTCAGTTCCAGAGCGATTCACCCAATGTGTCCTTGATATTCAGTTGTTTTCTGCAAATTTTCTGGATTTTTGAAAATGTCACTTTTTTGTGAAAATATCCACTAAATGAGGGAATAATATGTGTGAGGGTACCCCAGGAGAGTTCCAAATGTTTGTGGGTAGAATATATATCCCACGGGGGTAAAATTTAAAAAAGTTGAAAAAAAATTTTTTTTGGACTTAGTCATTTTTCCAGTGTTTATCAGACTTTCAGATAGGGCAAATGTCAGTGAGACTTCCAATTTCAATTCCAAAGCGATTCACCCAATGAGTCCTTGATATTTAATCGTTTTCAGCCAATTTTCTGGATTTTTGAAAATTTCACTTTTTTGTGAAAATATCCACTAAATGAGGGAATAATATGTGTGAGGGTACCCCAGGAGAGTTCCAAATGTGTATCGGTAGAATATATATCCCACGGGGGTAAAATTGAAAAAAGTTGAAAAAAATTTTTTTTTGGACTTAGTCATTTTTCCGGCGTTTATCAGACTTTAAGACAGGGGAAATGTCAGTGATCGTTCCGATTTCAGTTACAGAGAGATTCGCCCAATGAGTCCTTGATACTTAGTCGTTTTCAGCCAAAATTTTGGATTTTTCAAAATTTCACTTTTTTGTGAAAATATCCACTAAATGAGGGAATAATATGTGTGAGGGTACCCCAGGAGAGTTCCAAATGTGTGTGGGTAGAATATATATCCAACGGGGGTAAAATTTAAAAAAGTTAAAAAAAATTTTTTTTTTCGACTTAGTCATTTTTCCAGCGTTTATCAGACTTTCAGATAGGGCAAATGTCAGTGAGCGTTCCGATTTCAGTTCCAGAGCGATTCGCCCAATGAGTCCTTGATATTTAGTCATTTTCAGCCAATTTTCTGGATTTTTGAAAATTTCACTTTTTTGTGAAAATATCCACTAAATGAGGGAATAATATGTGTGAGGGTACCCCAGGAGAGTTCCAAATGTGTTTGGGTAGAATATATATCCCACGGGGCTAAAATTGAAAAAAGTTTAAAAAAAATTTTTTTGGACTTAGTCATTTTTCCGGCGTTTATCAGACTTTCAGATAGGGGAAATGTCACTGAGCGTTCTGATTTCAGTTCCAGAGCGATTCGCCCAATGAGTCCTTGATATTTAGTCGTTTTCAGCCAATTTTCTGGATTTTTGAAAATTTCACTTTTTTGTGAAAATATCCACTAAATGAGGGAATAATATGTGTGAGGGTACCCCGGGAGAGTTCCAAATGTGTTTGGGTAGAAGATATATCCCACGGGGGTAAAATTGAAAAAAGTTGAAAAAAAATTTTTTTTGGACTTAGTCATTTTTCCGGCGTTTATCAGACTTTCAGATAGGGGAAATGTCAGTGAGCGTTCTGATTTCAGTTCCAGAGCGATTCGCCCAATGAGTCGTTGATATTTAGTCGTTTTCAGCCAATATTTTGGATTTTTCAAAATTTCACTTTTTTGTGAAAATATCCACTAAATGAGGGAATAATATGTGTGAGGGTACCCCAGGAGAGTTCCAAATGTGTGTGGGTAGAATATATATCCCACGGGGGTAAAATTGAAAAAAGTTGAAAATTATTATTTTTTGGACTTAGTAATTTTTCCGGCGTTTATCAGACTTTCAGATAGGGGAAATGTCAGTGAGTGCTCCGATTTCAGTTCCAGAGCGATTCGCCCAATGAGTCCTTGATACTTAGTCGTTTTCAGCCAATATTTTGGATTTTTGAAAATGTCACTTTTTGTGAAAATATCCACTAAATGAGGGAATAATATGTGTGAGGGTACCCCAGGTGAGTTCCAAATGTGTGTGGGTAGAATATATATCCCACGGGGGTAAAATTTAAAAAAGTTGAAAAAAAATTTTTTTGGGACTTAGTCATTTTTCCAGCGTTTATCAGACTTTCAGATAGGGCAAATGTCAGTGAGACTTCCAATTTCAGTTCCAGAGCGATTCGCCCAATGAGTCCTTGATATTTAGTCGTTTTCAGCCAATTTTCTGGATTTTTGAAAATTTCACTTTTTTGTGAAAATATCCACTAAATGAGGGAATAATATGTGTGAGGATACCACAGGAGAGTTCCAAATGTGTGTGGGTAGAATATATATCCCACGGGGGTAAAATTGAAAAAAGTTGAAAATTATTTTTTTTTGGACTAAGTAATTTTTCCGGCGTTTATCAGACTTTCAGATAGGGGAAATGTCAGTGAGCGTTCTGATTTCAGTTCCAGAGCGATTCGCCCAATGAGTCCTTGATATTTAGTCGTTTTCAGCCAATTTTCTGGATTTTTGAAAATTTCACTTTTTTGTGAAAATATCCACTAAATGAGGGAATAATATGTGTGAGGGTACCCCAGTAGAGTTCCAAATGTGTTTGGGTAGAATATATATCCCACGGGGTTAAAATTGAAAAAAGTTAAAAAAAAATTTTTTTTGGACTTAGTCATTTTTCCGGCGTTTATCAGACTTTCAGATAGGGAAAATGTCAGTGAGCGATCCGATTTCATTTACAGAGCGATTCGCCCAATGAGTCCTTGATACTTAGTCGTTTTCAGCCAATATTTTGGATTTTTGAAAATTTCACTTTTTTGTGAAAATATCCACTAAATGAGGGAATAATATGTGTGAGGGTACCCCAGGAGAGTTCCAAATGTGTGTGGGTAGAATATATATCCCACGGGGGTAAAATTGAAAAAAGTTGAAAATTATTTTTTTTTGGACTAAGTAATTTTTCCGGCGTTTATCAGACTTTCAGATAGGGGAAATGTCAGTGAGCGTTCTGATTTCAGTTCCAGAGCGATTCGCCCAATGAGTCCTTGATATTTAGTCGTTTTCAGCCAATTTTCTGGATTTTTGAAAATTTCACTTTTTTGTGAAAATATCCACTAAATGAGGGAATAATATGTGTGAGGGTACCCCAGTAGAGTTCCAAATGTGTTTGGGTAGAATATATATCCCACGGGGTTAAAATTGAAAAAAGTTAAAAAAAAATTTTTTTTGGACTTAGTCATTTTTCCGGCGTTTATCAGACTTTCAGATAGGGAAAATGTCAGTGAGCGATCCGATTTCATTTACAGAGCGATTCGCCCAATGAGTCCTTGATACTTAGTCGTTTTCAGCCAATATTTTGGATTTTTGAAAATTTCACTTTTTTGTGAAAATATCCACTAAATGAGGGAATAATATGTGTGAGGGTACCCCAGGAGAGTTCCAAATGTGTTTGGGTAGAATATATATCCCACGGGGCTAAAATTGAAAAAAGTTGAAAAAAAATTTTTTTTTTGGACTTAGTCATTTTTCATGCGTTTATCAGACTTTAAGATAGCGGAAATGTCAGTGAGCGTTCCGATTTCAGTTACAGAGCGATTCGCCCAATGAGTCCTTGATACTTAGTTGTTTTCAGCCAATATTTTCGATTTTTGAAAATTTCACTTTTTTGTGAAAATATCCACTAAATGAGGGAATAATATGTGTGAGGGTAACCCCAGGAGAATTCCAAATGTGTGTGGGTAGAATATATATCCCACGGGGGTAAAATATAAAAAAGTTAAAAAAAATTTTTTTTGGGACTTAGTCATTTGTCCAGCGTTTATCAGACTTTCAGATAGGGCAAATGTCAGTGAGACTTCCAATTTCAGTTCCAGAGCGATTCGCCCAATGAGTCCTTGATACTTAGTCGTTTTCAGCCAATATTTTGGATTTTTGAAAATGTCACTTTTTGTGAAAATATCCACTAAATGAGGGAATAATATGTGTGAGGGTACCCCAGGTGAGTTCCAAATGTGTGTGGGTAGAATATATATCCCACGGGGGTAAAATTTAAAAAAGTTGAAAAAAAATTTTTTTGGGACTTAGTCATTTTTCCAGCGTTTATCAGACTTTCAGATAGGGCAAATGTCAGTGAGACTTCCAATTTCAGTTCCAGAGCGATTCGCCCAATGAGTCCTTGATATTTAGTCGTTTTCAGCCAATTTTCTGGATTTTTGAAAATTTCACTTTTTTGTGAAAATATCCACTAAATGAGGGAATAATATGTGTGAGGATACCACAGGAGAGTTCCAAATGTGTGTGGGTAGAATATATATCCCACGGGGGTAAAATTGAAAAAAGTTGAAAATTATTTTTTTTTGGACTAAGTAATTTTTCCGGCGTTTATCAGACTTTCAGATAGGGGAAATGTCAGTGAGCGTTCTGATTTCAGTTCCAGAGCGATTCGCCCAATGAGTCCTTGATATTTAGTCGTTTTCAGCCAATTTTCTGGATTTTTGAAAATTTCACTTTTTTGTGAAAATATCCACTAAATGAGGGAATAATATGTGTGAGGGTACCCCAGTAGAGTTCCAAATGTGTTTGGGTAGAATATATATCCCACGGGGTTAAAATTGAAAAAAGTTAAAAAAAAATTTTTTTTGGACTTAGTCATTTTTCCGGCGTTTATCAGACTTTCAGATAGGGAAAATGTCAGTGAGCGATCCGATTTCATTTACAGAGCGATTCGCCCAATGAGTCCTTGATACTTAGTCGTTTTCAGCCAATATTTTGGATTTTTGAAAATTTCACTTTTTTGTGAAAATATCCACTAAATGAGGGAATAATATGTGTGAGGGTACCCCAGGAGAGTTCCAAATGTGTTTGGGTAGAATATATATCCCACGGGGCTAAAATTGAAAAAAGTTGAAAAAAAATTTTTTTTTTGGACTTAGTCATTTTTCATGCGTTTATCAGACTTTAAGATAGCGGAAATGTCAGTGAGCGTTCCGATTTCAGTTACAGAGCGATTCGCCCAATGAGTCCTTGATACTTAGTTGTTTTCAGCCAATATTTTCGATTTTTGAAAATTTCACTTTTTTGTGAAAATATCCACTAAATGAGGGAATAATATGTGTGAGGGTAACCCCAGGAGAATTCCAAATGTGTGTGGGTAGAATATATATCCCACGGGGGTAAAATTTAAAAAAGTTAAAAAAAATTTTTTTTGGGACTTAGTCATTTGTCCAGCGTTTATCAGACTTTCAGATAGGGCAAATGTCAGTGAGACTTCCAATTTCAGTTCCAGAGCGATTCGCCCAATGAGTCCTTGATACTTAGTCGTTTTTAGCCAATATTTTGGATTTTTGAAAATTTCACTTTTTTGTGAAAATATCCACTAAATGAGGGAATAATATGTGTGAGGGTACCCCAGGAGAGTTCCAAATGTGTGTGGGTAGAATATATATCACACGGGGGTAAAATTTAAAAAAGTTGAAAAAAAATTTTTTTGGGACTTAGTCATTTTTCCAGCGTTTATCAGACTTTCAGATAGGGCAAATGTCAGTGAGACTTCCAATTTCAGTTCCAGAGCGATTCGCCCAATGAGTCCTTGATATTTAGTCATTTTCAGGAAATTTTCTGGATTTTTGAAAATTTCACTTTTTTGTGAAAATATCCACTAAATGAGGGAATAATATGTGTGAGGGTACCCCAGGAGAGTTCCAAATGTGTTTGGGTAGAATATATATCCCACGGGGCTAAAATTGAAAAAAGTTGAAAAAAAAATTTTTTTGGACTTAGTCATTTTTCCGGCGTTTATCAGACTTTCAGATAGGGCAAATGTCAGTGAGACTTCCAATTTCAATTCCAGAGCGATTCGCCCAATGAGTCCTTGATATTTAATCATTTTCATCCAATTTTCTGGATTTTTGAAAATTTCACTTTTTTGTGAAAATATCCACTAAATGAGGGAATAATATGTGTGAGGGTACCCCAGGAGAGTTCCAAATGTGTTTGGGTAGAATATATATCCCACGGGGCTAAAATTGAAAAAAGTTGAAAAAATTTTTTTTTTGGACTTAGTCATTTTTCCGGCGTTTATCAGACTTTCAGATAGGGGAAATGTCAGTGAGAGTTCCAATTTCAATTCCAGAGCAATTCGCCCAATGAGTCCTTGATATTTAGTCGTTTTCAGCCAATTTTCTGGATTTTTAAAAATTTCACTTTTTTGTGAAAATATCCACTAAATGAGGGAATAATATATGTGAGGGTACCCCAGGAGAGTTCCAAATGTGTTTGGGAAGAATATATATCCCACGGGGCTAAAATTGAAAAAAGTTGAAAAAAAATTTTTTTGGACTTAGTCATTTTTCCGGCGTTTAGCAGACTTTCAGATAGGGGAAATGTCAGTGAGCGTTCCGATTTCAGTTCCAGAGCGATTCGCCCAATGAGTCCTTGATATTTAGTCGTTTTCAGCCAATTTTCTGGATTTTTGAAAATTTCACTTTTTTGTGAAAATATCCACTAAATGAGTGAATAATATGTGTGAGGGTACCCCAGGAGAGTTCCAAATTTGTTTGGGTAGAATATATATCCCACGGGGGTAAAACTGAAAAAAGTTGAAAAAATTTTTTTTTGGGACTTTGTCATTTTTCCAGCGTTTATCAGACTTTCAGATAGGGCAAATGTCAGTGAGCATTCCGATTTCAGTTCCAGACCCATTCGCCCAATGAGTCCTTGATACTTAGCCGTTTTCAGCCAATATTTTGGATTTTTGAAAATTTCACTTTTTTGTGAAAATATCCACTAAATGAGGGAATAATATGTGTGAAGGTACCCCAGGAGAGTTCCAAATGTGTGTGGGTAGAATATATATCCCACGGGGGGGAAATTGAAAAGAGTTGAAAACATTTTTTTTTTGGACTTAGTCATTTTTCCGGCGTTTATCAGATTTTCAGATAGGGGAAATGTCAGTGAGCGTTCCGATTTCATTTCCAGAGCGATTCGCCCAATGAGTCCTTGATATTTAGTCGTTTTCAGCCAATTTTCTGGATTTTTAAAAATTTCACTTTTTTGTGAAAATATCCACTAAATGAGGGAATAATATATGTGAGGGTACCCCAGGAGAGTTCCAAATGTGTTTGGGAAGAATATATATCCCACGGGGGTAAAATTTAAAAAAGTTAAAAAAAAATTTTTTTTGGACTTAGTCATTTTTCCAGCGTTTATCAGACTTTCAGATAGGGGAAATGTCAGTGAGAGTTCCAATTTCAATTCCAGAGCAATTCGCCCAATGAGTCGTTGATATTTAATCGTTTTCAGCCAATTTTCTGGATTTTTGAAAATTTCACTTTTTTGTGAAAATATCCACTAAGTGTGGGAATAATATGTGTGAGGGTACCCCAGGAGAGTTCCAAATGTGTGTGGGTAGAATATATATCCCACGGGGCTAAAATTGAAAAAAGTTGAAAAAAAATTTTTTTTGGACTTAGTCATTTTTCCGGCGTTTATCAGACTTTCAAATAGGGGAAATGTCAGTGAGCATTCTGATTTCAGTTCCAGAGCGATTCGCCCAATGAGTCCTTGATATTTAGTCGTTTTCAGCCAATTTTCTGGATTTTTAAAAATTTCACTTTTTTGTGAAAATATCCACTAAATGAGGGAATAATATATGTGAGGGTACCCCAGGAGAGTTCCAAATGTGTGTGGGTAGAATATATATACCATGGGGGGGAAATTGAAAAAAGTTGAAAACATTTTTTTTTGGGACTTAGTCATTTTTCCGGCATTTATCAGACTTTCAGATAGGGCAAATGTCAGTCAGCATTCCGATTTCAGTTCCAGAGCGATTCGCCCAATGAGTCCTTGATATTTAGTCGTGTTCAGCCAGTTTTCTGGATTTTTGAAAATTTCACTTTTTTGTGAAAATATCCACTAAATGAGGGAATAATATGTGTGAGGGTACCCCAGGAGAGTACCAAATGTGTGTGGGTAGAATATATATCCCACGGGGGTAAAATTGAAAAAAGTTGAAAACATTTTTTTTTTGGACTTAGTCATTTTTCCGGCGTTTATCAGACTTTCAGATAGGGGAAATGTCAGTGAAAGTTCCAATTTCAGTTCCAGAGCGATTCGCCAAATGAGTCCTTGATATTTAGTCGTTTTCAGCCAATTTTCTGGATTTTTGAAAATTTCACTTTTTTGTGAAAATATCCACTAAATGAGGGAATAATATGTGTGAGGGTACCCCAGGAGAGTTCCAAATGTGTGTGGGTAGAATATATATCTCACGGGGCTAAAATTGAAAAAAGTTGAAAAAAATTTTTTTTTGGACTTAGTCATTTTTCCGGCGTTTATCAGACTTTCAGATAGGGGAAATGTCAGTGAGCGTTCTGATTTCAGTTCCAGAGCGATTCGCCCAATGAGTCCTTGATACTTAGTCGATTTCAGCCAATATTTTGGATTTTTGAAAATTTCACTTTTTTGTGAAAATATCCACTAAATGAGGGAATAATATGTGTGAGGGTAACCCCAGGAGAGTTCCAAATGTGTGTGGGTAGAATATATATCCCACGGGGGTAAAATTTAAAAAAGTTGAAAAAATTTTTTTTGGGACTTAGTCATTTTTCCAGCGTTTATCAGACTTTCAGATAGGGCAAATGTCAGTGAGACTTCCAATTTCAGTTCCAGAGCGATTCGCCCAATGAGTCCTTGATACTTAGACGTTTTTAGCCAATATTTTGGATTTTTGAAAAATTCACTTTTTTGTGAAAATATCCACTAAATGAGGGAATAATATGTGTGAGGGTACCCCAGGAGAGTTCCAAATGTGTGTGGGTACAATATATATCCCACGGGGGTAAAATTTAAAAAACTTTAAAAAAAATTTTTTTTGGGACTTAGTCATTTTTCCAGCGTTTATCAGACTTTCAGATAGGGTAAATGTCAGTGAGAGTTCCAATTTCAATTCCAGAGCAATTCGCCCAATGAGTCCTTGATATTTAGTCGTTTTCAGCCAATTTTCTGGATTTTTAAAAATTTCACTTTTTTGTGAAAATATCCACTAAATGAGGGAATAATATATGTGAGGGTACCCCAGGAGAGTTCCAAATGTGTTTGGGAAGAATATATATCCCACGGGGCTAAAATTGAAAAAAGTTGAAAAAAAATTTTTTTGGACTTAGTCATTTTTCCGGCGTTTAGCAGACTTTCAGATAGGGGAAATGTCAGTGAGCGTTCCGATTTCAGTTCCAGAGCGATTCGCCCAATGAGTCCTTGATATTTAGTCGTTTTCAGCCAATTTTCTGGATTTTTGAAAATTTCACTTTTTTGTGAAAATATCCACTAAATGAGTGAATAATATGTGTGAGGGTACCCCAGGAGAGTTCCAAATTTGTTTGGGTAGAATATATATCCCACGGGGGTAAAACTGAAAAAAGTTGAAAAAATTTTTTTTTGGGACTTAGTCATTTTTCCAGCGTTTATCAGACTTTCAGATAGGGCAAATGTCAGTGAGCATTCCGATTTCAGTTCCAGACCCATTCGCCCAATGAGTCCTTGATACTTAGCCGTTTTCAGCCAATATTTTGGATTTTTGAAAATTTCACTTTTTTGTGAAAATATCCACTAAATGAGGGAATAATATGTGTGAAGGTACCCCAGGAGAGTTCCAAATGTGTGTGGGTAGAATATATATCCCACGGGGGGGAAATTGAAAAGAGTTGAAAACATTTTTTTTTTGGACTTAGTCATTTTTCCGGCGTTTATCAGATTTTCAGATAGGGGAAATGGCAGTGAGCGTTCCGATTTCATTTCCAGAGCGATTCGCCCAATGAGTCCTTGATATTTAGTCGTTTTCAGCCAATTTTCTGGATTTTTAAAAATTTCACTTTTTTGTGAAAATATCCACTAAATGAGGGAATAATATATGTGAGGGTACCCCAGGAGAGTTCCAAATGTGTTTGGGAAGAATATATATCCCACGGGGGTAAAATTTAAAAAAGTTAAAAAAAAATTTTTTTTGGACTTAGTCATTTTTCCAGCGTTTATCAGACTTTCAGATAGGGGAAATGTCAGTGAGAGTTCCAATTTCAATTCCAGAGCAATTCGCCCAATGAGTCCTTGATATTTAATCGTTTTCAGCCAATTTTCTGGATTTTTGAAAATTTCACTTTTTTGTGAAAATATCCACTAAGTGTGGGAATAATATGTGTGAGGGTACCCCAGGAGAGTTCCAAATGTGTGTGGGTAGAATATATATCCCACGGGGCTAAAATTGAAAAAAGTTGAAAAAAATTTTTTTTTGGACTTAGTCATTTTTCCGGCGTTTATCAGACTTTCAAATAGGGGAAATGTCAGTGAGCATTCTGATTTCAGTTCCAGAGCGATTCGCCCAATGAGTCCTTGATATTTAGTCGTTTTCAGCCAATTTTCTGGATTTTTAAAAATTTCACTTTTTTGTGAAAATATCCACTAAATGAGGGAATAATATATGTGAGGGTACCCCAGGAGAGTTCCAAATGTGTGTGGGTAGAATATATATACCATGGGGGGGAAATTGAAAAAAGTTGAAAAAATTTTTTTTTGGGACTTAGTCATTTTTCCGGCATTTATCAGACTTTCAGATAGGGCAAATGTCAGTCAGCATTCCGATTTCAGTTCCAGAGCGATTCGCCCAATGAGTCCTTGATATTTAGTCGTGTTCAGCCAGTTTTCTGGATTTTTGAAAATTTCACTTTTTTGTGAAAATATCCACTAAATGAGGGAATAATATGTGTGAGGGTACCCCAGGAGAGTACCAAATGTGTGTGGGTAGAATATATATCCCACGGGGGTAAAATTGAAAAAAGTTGAAAACATTTTTTTTTTGGACTTAGTCATTTTTCCGGCGTTTATCAGACTTTCAGATAGGGGAAATGTCAGTGAAAGTTCCAATTTCAGTTCCAGAGCGATTCGCCAAATGAGTCCTTGATATTTAGTCGTTTTCAGCCAATTTTCTGGATTTTTGAAAATTTCACTTTTTTTGTGAAAATATCCACTAAATGAGGGAATAATATGTGTGAGGGTACCCCAGGAGAGTTCCAAATGTGTGTGGGTAGAATATATATCTCACGGGGCTAAAATTGAAAAAAGTTGAAAAAAATTTTTTTTTGGACTTAGTCATTTTTCCGGCGTTTATCAGACTTTCAGATAGGGGAAATGTCAGTGAGCGTTCTGATTTCAGTTCCAGAGCGATTCGCCCAATGAGTCCTTGATACTTAGTCGATTTCAGCCAATATTTTGGATTTTTGAAAATTTCACTTTTTTGTGAAAATATCCACTAAATGAGGGAATAATATGTGTGAGGGTAACCCCAGGAGAGTTCCAAATGTGTGTGGGTAGAATATATATCCCACGGGGGTAAAATTTAAAAAAGTTGAAAAAATTTTTTTTGGGACTTAGTCATTTTTCCAGCGTTTATCAGACTTTCAGATAGGGCAAATGTCAGTGAGACTTCCAATTTCAGTTCCAGAGCGATTCGCCCAATGAGTCCTTGATACTTAGACGTTTTTAGCCAATATTTTGGATTTTTGAAAAATTCACTTTTTTGTGAAAATATCCACTAAATGAGGGAATAATATGTGTGAGGGTACCCCAGGAGAGTTCCAAATGTGTGTGGGTACAATATATATCCCACGGGGGTAAAATTTAAAAAACTTTAAAAAAAATTTTTTTTGGGACTTAGTCATTTTTCCAGCGTTTATCAGACTTTCAGATAGGGTAAATGTCAGTGAGAGTTCCAATTTCAATTCCAGAGCAATTCGCCCAATGAGTCCTTGATATTTAGTCGTTTTCAGCCAATTTTCTGGATTTTTAAAAATTTCACTTTTTTGTGAAAATATCCACTAAATGAGGGAATAATATATGTGAGGGTACCCCAGGAGAGTTCCAAATGTGTTTGGGAAGAATATATATCCCACGGGGCTAAAATTGAAAAAAGTTGAAAAAAAATTTTTTTGGACTTAGTCATTTTTCCGGCGTTTAGCAGACTTTCAGATAGGGGAAATGTCAGTGAGCGTTCCGATTTCAGTTCCAGAGCGATTCGCCCAATGAGTCCTTGATATTTAGTCGTTTTCAGCCAATTTTCTGGATTTTTGAAAATTTCACTTTTTTGTGAAAATATCCACTAAATGAGTGAATAATATGTGTGAGGGTACCCCAGGAGAGTTCCAAATTTGTTTGGGTAGAATATATATCCCACGGGGGTAAAACTGAAAAAAGTTGAAAAAATTTTTTTTTGGGACTTAGTCATTTTTCCAGCGTTTATCAGACTTTCAGATAGGGCAAATGTCAGTGAGCATTCCGATTTCAGTTCCAGACCCATTCGCCCAATGAGTCCTTGATACTTAGCCGTTTTCAGCCAATATTTTGGATTTTTGAAAATTTCACTTTTTTGTGAAAATATCCACTAAATGAGGGAATAATATGTGTGAAGGTACCCCAGGAGAGTTCCAAATGTGTGTGGGTAGAATATATATCCCACGGGGGGGAAATTGAAAAGAGTTGAAAACATTTTTTTTTTGGACTTAGTCATTTTTCCGGCGTTTATCAGATTTTCAGATAGGGGAAATGGCAGTGAGCGTTCCGATTTCATTTCCAGAGCGATTCGCCCAATGAGTCCTTGATATTTAGTCGTTTTCAGCCAATTTTCTGGATTTTTAAAAATTTCACTTTTTTGTGAAAATATCCACTAAATGAGGGAATAATATATGTGAGGGTACCCCAGGAGAGTTCCAAATGTGTTTGGGAAGAATATATATCCCACGGGGGTAAAATTTAAAAAAGTTAAAAAAAAATTTTTTTTGGACTTAGTCATTTTTCCAGCGTTTATCAGACTTTCAGATAGGGGAAATGTCAGTGAGAGTTCCAATTTCAATTCCAGAGCAATTCGCCCAATGAGTCCTTGATATTTAATCGTTTTCAGCCAATTTTCTGGATTTTTGAAAATTTCACTTTTTTGTGAAAATATCCACTAAGTGTGGGAATAATATGTGTGAGGATACCCCAGGAGAGTTCCAAATGTGTGTGGGTAGAATATATATCCCACGGGGCTAAAATTGAAAAAAGTTGAAAAAAATTTTTTTTTGGACTTAGTCATTTTTCCGGCGTTTATCAGACTTTCAAATAGGGGAAATGTCAGTGAGCATTCTGATTTCAGTTCCAGAGCGATTCGCCCAATGAGTCCTTGATATTTAGTCGTTTTCAGCCAATTTTCTGGATTTTTAAAAATTTCACTTTTTTGTGAAAATATCCACTAAATGAGGGAATAATATATGTGAGGGTACCCCAGGAGAGTTCCAAATGTGTGTGGGTAGAATATATATACCATGGGGGGGAAATTGAAAAAAGTTGAAAAAAATTTTTTTTTAGAGTTAGTCATTTTTCCGGCGTTTATCAGACTTTCAGATAGGGCAAATGTCATTGAGCATTCCGATTTCAGTTCCAGAGCAATTCGCCCAATGAGTCCTTGATATTTAGTCGTTTTCAGCCAATTTTCTGGATTTTTGAAAATTTCACTTTTTTGTGAAAATATCCACTAAATGAGGGAATAATATGTGTGAGGGTACCCCAGGAGAGTTCCAAATGTGTGTGGGTAGAATATATATCTCACGGGGCTAAAATTGAAAAAAGTTGAAAAAAATTTTTTTTTGGACTTAGTCATTTTTCCGGCGTTTATCAGACTTTCAGATAGGGGAAATGTCAGTGAGCATTCCGATTTCAGTTCCAGAGCGATTTGCCCTATGAGTCCTTGATATTTAGTCGTGTTCAGCCAATTTTCTGGATTTTTGAAAATTTTACTTTTTTGTGAAAATATCCACTAAATGAGGGAATAATATGTGTGAGGGTACCCCAGGAGAGTACCAAATGTGTGTGGGTAGAATATATATCCCACGGGGGTAAAATTGAAAAAAGTTGAAAACATTTTTTTTTTGGACTTAGTCATTTTTCCGGCGTTTATCAGACTTTCAGATAGGGGAAATGTCAGTGAAAGTTCCAATTTCAGTTCCAGAGCGATTCGCCAAATGAGTCCTTGATATTTAGTCGTTTTCAGCCAATTTTCTGGATTTTTGAAAATTTCACTTTTTTGTGAAAATATCCACTAAATGAGGGAATAATATGTGTGAGGGTACCCCAGGAGAGTTCCAAATGTGTGTGGGTAGAATATATATCTCACGGGGCTAAAATTGAAAAAAGTTGAAAAAAATTTTTTTTTGGACTTAGTCATTTTTCCGGCGTTTATCAGACTTTCAGATAGGGGAAATGTCAGTGAGCGTTCTGATTTCAGTTCCAGAGCGATTCGCCCAATGAGTCCTTGATATTTAGTCTTTTTCAGCCAATTTTCTGGATTTTTGAAAATTTCAATTTTTTGTGAAAATATCCACTAAATGTGAGGGTACCCCAGGAGAGTTCCAAATGTGTTTAGGTAGAATATATATCCCACGGGGGTAAAATTGAAAAAAGTTGAAAATATTATTTTTTGGACTTAGTCATTTTTCCGGCGTTTATCGGACTTTCAGATAGGGGAAATGTCATTGAGCGTTCCGATTTCAGTTCCAGAGCAATTCTCCCAATGAGTCCTTGATATTTAGTCGTTTTCAGCCAATTTTCTGGATTATTGAAAATTTCACTTTTTTATGAAAATATCCACTAAATGAGGGAAAAATATGTTTGAGGGTACCCCAGGTGAGTTCCAAATGTGTGTGAGTAGAATATATATCCCACGGGGGTAAAATTTAAAAAAGTTGAAAAAAAAATTTTTTTGGACTTAATCATTTTTCCGGTGTTCATCAGACTTTCAGATAGGGGAAATGTCAGTGAGCGTTCCGATTTCAGTTCCAGAGCGATTCGCCCAATGAGTCCTTGATATTTAGTCGTTTTCAGCCAATTTTCTGGATTTTTGAAAATGTCACTTTTTTGTGAAAATATCCACTAAATGAGGGAATTATATGTGTGAGGGTACCCCAGGAGAGTTCCAAATGTGTGTGGGTAGAATATTTATCCCACGGTGGGGAAATTGAAAAGAGTTAAAAACATTTTTTTTTTGTACTTACTCATTTTTCCGGCGTTTATCAGACTTTCAGATAAGGGAAATGTCAGTGAGCGTTCCGATTTCAGTTCCAGAGCAATTCGCCCAATGACTCCTTGATATTTAGTCGTTTTCAGCCAATTTTCTGAATTTTTGAAAATTTCACTTTTTTATGAAAATATCCACTAAATAAGGGAAAAATATGTTTGAGGGTACCCCAGGTGAGTTCCAAATGTGTGTGGGTAGAATATATATCCCACGGGGGTAAAATTTAAAAAAGTTGAAAAAAATTTTTTTTGGGACTTAGTCATTTTTCCGGCGTTTATCAGACTTTCAGATAGGGGAAATGTCAGTGAGCATTCTGGTTTCAGTTCCAGAGCGATTCGCCCAATGAGTCCTTGATATTTAGTCGTTTTCAGCCAATTTTCTGGATTTTTGAAAATTTCACTTTTTTGTGAAAATATCCACTAAATGAGGGAATAATATGTGTGAGGGTACCCCAGGAGAGTTCCAAATGTGTGTGGGTAGAATATTTATCCCACGGGGGGGAAATTGAAAAGAGTTGAAAACATTTTTTTTTTGGACTTACTCATTTTTCCGGCGTTTATCAGACTTTCAGATAGGGGAAATGTCAGTGAGCATTCCGATTTCAGTTCCAGAGCGATACGCCCAATGAGTCCTTGATATTTAGTTGTTTTCAACCAATATTTTGGATTTTTGAAAATTTCACTTTTTTGTGAAAATATCCACTAAATGAGGGAATAATATGTGTGAGGTTACCCCAGGAGAGTTCCAAATGTGTTTAGGTAGAATATATATCCCACGGGGGTAAAATTGAAAAAAGTTGAAAATATTATTTTTTGGACTTAGTCATTTTTCCGGCGTTTATCGGACTTTCAGATAGGGGAAATGTCATTGAGCGTTCCGATTTCAGTTCCAGAGCAATTCTCCCAATGAGTCCTTGATATTTAGTCGTTTTCAGCCAATTTTCTGGATTATTGAAAATTTCACTTTTTTATGAAAATATCCACTAAATGAGGGAAAAATATGTTTGAGGGTACCCCAGGTGAGTTCCAAATGTGTGTGAGTAGAATATATATCCCACGGGGGTAAAATTTAAAAAAGTTGAAAAAATTTTTTTTTTGGACTTAGTCATTTTTCCGGCGCTTATCAGACTTTCAGATAGGGGAAATGTCAGTGAGCATTCTGATTTCAGTTCCAGAGCGATTCGCCCAATGAGTCCTTGATATTTAGTCGTTTTCAGCCAATTTTCTGGATTTTTGAAAATTTCACTTTTTTGTGAAAATATCCACTAAATGAGGGAATAATATGTGTGAGGGTACCCCAGGAGAGTTCCAAATGTGTGTGGGTAGAATATTTATCCCACGGGGGTGAATTGAAAAGAGTTGAAAACATTTTTTTTTTGGACTTAGTCATTTTTCCGGCGTTTATCAGACTTTCAGATAGGGGAAATGTCAGTGAGCGCTCTGATTTCAGTTCCAGAGCGATTCGCCTAATGAGTCCTTCATATTTAGTCGTTTTCAGCCAATTTTCTGGATTTTTGAAAATTTCAATTTTTTGTGAAAATATCCACTAAATGTGAGGGTACCCCAGGAGAGTTCCAAATGTGTGTGGGTAGAATATATATCCCACGGGGGTAAAATTGAAAAAAGTTGAAAAAAATTTTTTTTTGGACTTAGTCATTTTTCCGGCGTTTATCAGACTTTCAGATAGGGGAAATGTCAGTGAGCGTTCTGATTTCAGTTCCAGAGCGAATCGCCCAATGAGTCCTTGATATGTAGTCGTATTCAGCCAATTTTCTGGATTTTTGAAAATTTCACTTTTTTGTGAAAATATCCACTAAATGAGGGAATAATATGTGTGAGGGTACCCCAGGAGAGTACCAAATGTGTGTGGGTAGAATATATATCCCACGGGGGTAAAATTGAAAAAAGTTGAAAACATTTTTTTTTTGGACTTAGTCATTTTTCCGGCGTTTATCAGACTTTCAGATAGGGGAAATGTCAGTGAGCGTTCCGATTTCAGTTCCAGAGCAATTCGCCCAATGAGTCTTTGATATTTAATCGTTTTCAGCCAATTTTCTGGATTTTTGAAAATTTCACTTTTTTGTGAAAATATCCACTAAATGAGGGAATAATATGTGTGAGGGTACCCCAGGAGAGTTCCAAATGTGTGTGGGTAGAATATATATCCCACGGGGGTAAAATTGAAAAAAGTTGAAAAAAATTTTTTTTTAGAGTTAGTCATTTTTCCGGCGTTTATCAGACTTTCAGATAGGGCAAATGTCATTGAGCATTCCGATTTCAGTTCCAGAGCAATTCGCCCAATGAGTCCTTGATATTTAGTCGTTTTCAGCCAATTTTCTGGATTTTTGAAAATTTCACTTTTTTGTGAAAATATCCACTAAATGAGGGAATAATATGTGTGAGGGTACCCCAGGAGAGTTCCAAATGTGTGTGGGTAGAATATATATCTCACGGGGCTAAAATTGAAAAAAGTTGAAAAAAATTTTTTTTTGGACTTAGTCATTTTTCCGGCGTTTATCAGACTTTCAGATAGGGGAAATGTCAGTGAGCATTCCGATTTCAGTTCCAGAGCGATTTGCCCTATGAGTCCTTGATATTTAATCGTTTTCAGCCAATTTTCTGGATCTTTGAAAATTTCACTTTTTTGTGAAAATATCCACTAAATGAGGGAATAATATGTGTGAGAGTACCCCAGGAGAGTTCCAAATGTGTGTGGGTAGAATATATATCCCACCGGGGTAAAATTGAAAAAAATTTTTTTTTGGACTTATTCATTTTTCCAGCGTTTATCAGACTTTCAGATAGGGCAAATGTCATTGTGCATTCCGATTTCAGTTCCAGAGCAATTCGCCCAATGAGTCCTTGATATTTAGTCATTTTCAGCCAATTTTCTGGATTTTTGAAAATTTCACTTTTTTGTGAAAATATCCACTAAATGAGGGAATAATATGTGTGAGGGTACCCCAGGAGAGTTCCAAATGTGTGTGGGTAGAATATATATCTCACGGGGCTAAAATTGAAAAAAGTTGAAAAAAAATTTTTTTTGGATTTAGTCATTTTTCCGGCGTTCATCAGATTTTCAGATAAGGGAAATGTCAGTGAGCGTTACGATTTCAGTTCCAGAGCGATTCGCCCAATGAGTCCTTGATATTTAGTCGTTTTCAGCCAATTTTCTGTTTTTTTGAAAATTTCACTTTTTTGTGAAAATATCCACTAAATGAGGGAATAATATGTGTGAGGGTACCCCAGGAGAGTTCCAAATTTGTTTGGGTAGAATTTATATCCCACGGGGCTAAAATTGAAAAAAGTTGAAAAAAATTTTTTTTTGGACTTAGTCATTTTTCCGGCGTTTATCAGACTTTCAGATAGGGGAAATGTCAGTGAGCGTTCCAATTTCAGTTCCAGAGCGATTTGCCCAATGAGTCCTTGATATTTAATCGTTTTCAGCCAATTTTCTGGATTTTTGAAAATTTCACTTTTTTGTCAAAATATCCACTAAATGAGGGAATAATATGTTTGAGGGTACCCCAGGAGAGTTCCAAATGTGTGTGGGTAGAATATATATCCCACGGGGGTAAAATTGAAAAAAGTTGAAAAAAAATTTTTTTTGGACTTATTCATTTTTCCAGCGTTTATCAGACTTTCAGATAGGGCAAATGTCATTGAGCATTCCGATTTCAGTTCCAGAGCAATTCGCCCAATGAGTCCTTGATATTTAGTCATTTTCAGCCAATTTTCTGGATTTTTGAAAATTTCACTTTTTTGTGAAAATATCCACTAAATGAGGGAATAATATGTGTGAGGGTACCCCAGGAGAGTTCCAAATGGGTGTGGGTAGAATATATATCCCACGGGGGTAAAATTTAAAAAAGTTGAAAAAAATTTTTTTTTGGACTTAGTCATTTTTCCAGCGTTTATCAGACTTTCAGATAGGGCAAATGTCATTGAGCATTCCGATTTCAGTTCCAGAGCAATTCGCCCAATGAGTCCTTGATATTTAGTCATTTTCAGCCAATTTTCTGGATTTTTGAAAATTTCACTTTTTTGTGAAAATATCCACTAAATGAGGGAATAATATGTGTGAGGGTACCCCAGGAGAGTTCCAAATTTGTTTGGGTAGAATATATATCCCACGGGGCTAAAATTGAAAAAAGTTGAAAAAAATTTTTTTTTGGACTTAGTCATTTTTCCAGCGTTTATCAGACTTTCAGATAGGGCAAATGTCATTGAGCATTCCGATTTCAGTTCCAGAGCAATTCGCCCAATGAGTCCTTGATATTTAGTCGTTTTCAGCCAATTTTCTGGATTTTTGAAAATTTCACTTTTTTGTGAAAATATCCACTAAATGAGGGAATAATATGTGTGAGGGTACCTCAGGAGAGTTCCAAATGTGTTTGGGTAGAATATATATCCCACGGGGCTAAAATTGAAAAAAGTTGAAAAAAATTTTTTTTTGGACTTAGTCATTTTTCCGGCGTTTATCAGACTTTCAGATAGGGGAAATGTCAATGAGCGTTCCAATTTCAGTTCCAGAGCGATTCGCCCAATGAGTCCTTGATATTTAATCGTTTTCAGCCAATTTTCTGGATTTTTGAAAATTTCACTTTTTTGTGAAAATATCCACTAAATGAGGGAATAATATGTGTGAGGGTACCCCAGGAGAGTTCCAAATGGGTGTGGGTAGAATATATATCTCACGGGGGTAAAATTTAAAAAAGTTGAAAAAAATTTTTTTTTGGACTTATTCATTTTTCCAGCGTTTATCAGACTTTCAGATAGGGCAAATGTCATTGAGCATTCCCATTTCAGTTCCAGAGCAATTCTCCCAATGAGTCCTTGATATTTAGTCGTTTTCAGCCAATTTTCTGGATTTTTGAAAATTTCACTTTTTTGTGAAAATATCCACTAAATGAGGGAATAATATGTGTGAGGGTACCCCAGGAGAGTTCCAAATGTGTGTGGGTAGAATATATATCCCACGGGGGTAAAATTTAAAAAAGTAGAAAAAAAATTTTTTTTGGACTTAGTCATTTTTCCGGCGTTTATCAGACTTTCAGATAGGGGAAATGTCAGTGAGCGTTCTGATTTCAGTTCAAGAGCGATTCGCCCAATGAGTTCTTGATATTTAGTCATTTTCAGCCAATTTTCTGGTTTTTTGAAAATTTCACTTTTTTGTGAAAATATCCACTAAATGAGGGAATAATATGTGTGAGGGTACCCCAGGAGAGTTCCAAATGTGTGTGGGTAGAATATATATCCCACGGGGGTAAAATTGAAAAAAGTTGAAAAAATTTTTTTTTTGGACTTAGTCATTTTTCGGGCGTTTATCAGACTTTCAGATAGGGCAAATGTCAGTGAGCATTCCGATTTCAGTTCCAGAGCGATTCGCCCAATGAGTCCTTGATATTTAGTCGTTTTCAGCCAATTTTCTGGATTTTTGAAAATTTCACTTTTTTGTGAAAATATCCACTAAATGAGGGAATAATATGTGTGAGAGTACCCCAGGAGAGTTCCAAATGTGTGTGGGTAGAATATATATCCCATGGGGCTAAAATTGAAAAAAGTTGAAAAAATTTTTTTTTTGGACTTAGTCATTTTTCCAGCGTTTATCAGACTTTCAGACAGGGCAAATGTCAGTGAGCATTCCGATTTCAGTTCCAGAGCGATTCGCCCAATGAGTCCTTGATATTTAGTCGTTTTCAGCCAATTTTCTGGATTTTTGAAAATTTCACTTTTTTGTGAAAATATCCACTAAATGAGGGAATAATATGTGTGAGGGTACCCCAGGAGAGTTCCAAATGTGTGTGGGTAGAATATATATCCCAAGGGGGAAAAATTGAAAAAAGTTGAAAAAAATTTTTTGGGGACTTAGTCATTTTTCTGGCGTTTATCAGACTTTCAGATAGGGCAAATATCAGTGAGCATTCCGATTTCAGTTCCAGAGCGATTCGCCCAATGAGTCCTTGATATTTAGTCGTTTTCAGCCAATATTTTGGATTTTTGAAAATTTCACTTTTTTGTGAAAATATCCACTAAATGAGGGAATAATATGTGTGAGAGTACCCCAGGAGAGTTCCAAATGTGTGTGGGTAGAATATATATCCCATGGGGCTAAAATTGAAAAAAGTTGAAAAAATTTTTTTTTTGGACTTAGTCATTTTTCCAGCGTTTATCAGACTTTCAGACAGGGCAAATGTCAGTGAGCATTCCGATTTCAGTTCCAGAGCGATTCGCCCAATGAGTCCTTGATATTTAGTCGTTTTCAGCCAATTTTCTGGATTTTTGAAAATTTCACTTGTTTGTGAAAATATCCACTAAATGAGGGAATAATATGTGTGAGGGTACCCCAGGAGAGTTCCAAATGTGTGTGGGTAGAATATATATCCCACGGGGGAAAAATTGAAAAAAGTTGAAAAAAAATTTTTGGGGACTTAGTCATTTTTCTGGCGTTTATCAGACTTTCAGATAGGGCAAATATCAGTGAGCATTCCGATTTCAGTTCCAGAGCGATTCGCCCAATGAGTCCTTGATATTTAGTCGTTTTCAGCCAATATTTTGGATTTTTGAAAATTTCACTTTTTTGTGAAAATATCCACTAAATGAGGGAATAATATGTGTGAGGTTACCCCAGGAGAGTTCCAAATGTGTGTAGGTAGAATATATATCCCACGGGGGTAAAATTGAAAAAAGTTGAAAACATTTTTTTTTGGACTTAGTCATTTTTCCGGCGTTTATCAGACATTCAGATAGGGGAAATGTCAGTGAGCATTCCGATTTCAGTTCCAGAGCATTTCGCCCAATGAGTCCTTGATATTTAGTCGTTTTCAGCCAATTTTCTGGATTTTTGAAAATTTCACTTTTTCATGAAAATATCCACTAAATGAGGGAAAAATATGTTTGAGGGTACCCCAGGTGAGTGTAATACTATTGTAGGAACTCGAGGATTCTGGTAGCGTGGGGCAATGAACAAGCAGAGACGGGTTTCTTTAGTGCAAATAGTGTATTTGTGCAACAGCAATAACACCCAAAAACAATATACAGATAACCCGTAGTGACATACAATGAAATAAGTCCAGCAATATTAAGTCTTTGAAACCTATATAGCAAAGTCGGCAATGTTCTTACGACGGAGTCCTCACACAAATGTGATCAAAAGATAAGTCTGACACACTGGTGACGTGGCTTGATTCAAACACTGCGGGTGTAGTAATAGTCAGAACCAGGTATGCAGTAGCCACAGGGAAGTCCAAGAACAAGTTCACAAGTTAATCCTAGATGTAGCGTAGATTCAGGGAAGTCCAGAAACAAGTTCACATTTAAGTAATATTCCAGTAAATAGTTCCAGCAGCCCTCACCGGAGGGAGTGAACGAAGGGTTAAACAACAACACAGTTCAGAAACACAGTTCTTACCGAGGGGAGTGAGGCAAGGGTTAAATTCCAAAGTCAACAGGTTAATGATAACACAGTAAGTGTAGCTTACATAGGCAGAGAATGTCCAGAGCCAAGGGCTGCTGCTGAGAAACACATGAAGATAAACCTGGTAAATACACAAGAGATCTGGGAGATAATAGTAGGACAAGGCAGCTTGACTGAAGGGAACCGGAAGCAGAATACTCCAGCAAGGATGCCAGCACCTGAGCCGGGTTTTAAACAAACGAACAGGAAGTAGGGCATACAAAAACAGCAAACTCCATCTTAACAAAGGGCAAAATCATTCACAAGGTTACCTAGAAAACCCGGAATACTGACATTACTCCCCCCCTAAAGACGGCCTCTGGACGGTCCAGGACCAGGCTTGTCCGGGTATCTCTGATGAAACTGAGCGACCTTCAGGGGAGCATTGATGTTACTTACTGGTTCTCAAGAATTGTCTTCGGGAGTGTAACCTTGCCATCTAACTAGATACTGAAGCCGGTTCCTATGAAGTCTCGAATCAACAATATCCTGTACCACAAATTGCTCTTCGCCATCAACCAACACTGGTGGAGGGGGAGATACGATACGTCCCTGAAACGTGTTAGGAGAGACCGGTTTTAATAAAGAAACATGAAATACTGGGTGTACCTTTAAAGTCCGTGGTAGCTTCAGCCGACAGGCAACAGAGCTCACAATCCCAGTGATCTTGAATGGACCGATGAATTTCTGCCCCAGTTTCTGCGAAGGAACACCCAATCTTAGATTCTTGGTAGACAACCAAACCGCGTCTCCTACCTTATACATAGGTGCCGGTTTCCGGAACCTATCGGCCGACTTCTTGTAACGCTCCTGTGCTACGGTCAGGGTGTCCTTTAAAACTTCCAGATTACGTTGCAACACCGCCACTCTATCTTCAACCGCCGGTACCGAAATAGCAACCGGAGACCTAGGCAAAATATTTGGATGATATCCCAGATTGGCAAAAAAGGCGTTACCTTCGTAGAACTGCTCTGAGAGTTGTTGTACGAAAATTCCGCTAAAGGAAGTAGCTTCAGCCAATCGTCCTGCAAATGACTGACGTAACAGCGTAGATATTGCTCCAAGGTTTAATTTGTCCGTTCGGTCTGCCCGTTGGTCTGAGGATGGTATGCAGAAGACAGGCAAACATTAATGTGGAGTGCAGAACAAAATCCTTTCCAAAATCTAGAGGTAAATTGTATTCCCCGGTCAGAAATGATCTCATCTGGTACTCCATGCAGCCGGAAAACGTTCTGGATAACCAGATCCACTGTCTCTGTAGCTTAGGGAAGACCGGTACATGGAATGAAATGAGCAGCCTTCGTTAAACGATCTACTACCACCAAAATAGTATTTTTACCGCCAGAGGTGGGTAACTCCACAATAAAGTCCATCGAAATAGACCCCCAAGGGCGAGACGGTACAGGTAGCGGTTTAAGAAGACCAGTAGGTGAAACGCGAGGAACTTTGTACCGGGCACAAACCTCACAAGAGCGGACATAGTCATTCACATCTTTCAAACAGGTAGGCCACCAAAAAAAAGACTTAAAAATTCCTGCATCTTCTGTACCCCCCTATGACCAATACAGAGTCGTGGACCAATTTGAGAATTCGAAGTCTCACAGCCTCTGGGACATAAATACATCGATCTCTAAGCCACACACCATTCCGAAGGACAAGATTCACGTTGTCAGGTGGAGCAGCAAGAAATACGTCACCGTCATAGGCCAGCTTGATCTCCTGCCACAAGTCCCGGTCCTGGAGCACTCCTACGAAATTGGCATCAGACAAGATGGTCTTAGAAGGGGTCCCAGGCACGGAGTCCACCGTATGGATTCGGGATAATGCGTCAGCTTTCCCATTACGTGAACCTGGGCGGTACGAAATAATAAAATTAAACTGGTTCAAGAACAAACTCCACCTAGCTTGTCGAGGAGAAAGACACCTGGCAGACTTAAGGAATTCCAAATTACGATGATCCGTGAGAACCACTACCTGTTGAGTTGCTCCCTGCAAATGGTGTCTCCATTCCTTAAAGGCGGAAATAATTGCCAAAAGTTCCTTATCTGCAATATCATAGTTCAGTTCAGCAGAAGATAACCTACGAGAAAAGAAGGCACACGGGTGCAGCAAACCTTTGTCTCCGGTACGTTGTGAGAGGATAGCTCCCAATGCACAGTCAGAAGCGTCCACCTCCACGATGAAAGGCAGTGCAGGATCCGGATGCATCAATATCGGAGCCGTGGTAAAACAAACCTTGAGGCGATCAAAGGCTTCCTGAGCTTGCGAAGACCATACAAACTTCTTCCCCTTCTTGGTGAGAAGAGTGATGGGACGGACAACTTCTGAAAAATTTCAGATGAAACGTCTATAAAAGTTAGCGAAACCAATGAATCGTTGTACCTCTTTAATGTTTCCTGGTACCGGCCAGTCTAAGATTGCCTGGATCTTGCTGGACTCCATATTCAATCCCTGAGGAGAAATAATATAGCCTAAAAATTGGATTTCGGAGCAATGAAATTCACACTTTTCTAGTTTGATGTACAAATGATTATCTCTCAAACGTCTAAGCACGGTCTTAACATGTTCCCGATGTTCCTGTAAGGAATCAGAGAAGATCAAAATGTCATCCAGGTAAATTACCACATATTGGTCCAATAAATCCCTGAAAATATCGTTGGCTAAATGTTGAAAAGCAGCAGGAGCGTTACAGAGTCCGAATGGCATCACCAAATATTCATAATGTCCATACCGGCATCTAAAAGCTGTTTTCCATTCGTCTCCGGGAAAAAAACTGAGTAAATTATATGCCCCGCGAAGATCTAATTTGGTAAATACCTTGGCCTGGCGAACTCTTTCCAACAATTTCGGAATTAGCGGCAACGGGTACCTGTTACGAATGGTTACCTTATTTAACTCCCGGTAGTCAATGCAGGGTCTTAGAGTCCCATCCTTCTTCTTTACAAAGAATATAGGGGCTCCCGCTGGTGAAGAAGATGGTCGGATAAACCCCTTGGCTAAATTCTCATCTATATATTCTCGTAATGATTTTAATTCTGGAGCCGCCAGCGGGTAAACATGGCCGAAAGGAATCGCTGCCGCAGGAAGCAATTCTATGGGGCAATCATACGGTCTATGTGGGGGAAGTTGATCTGCCTTCCGCTTGTCACAAATGTCCGAGAATTCCTGGTAAACCAGAGGGAGAGTGGGTACCTGTATTGCCTCTTCCAAGTTCTGGGTGACTGGAACCGCTATCGTTGGACTGATGGTAGGACTACACTTCGGAAGGAAGGATATCTCCTTGGTTTCTCAATTGATGTTTGGATTTTGTGACCGTAACCAGGGAATTCCTAAAATTACAGGAAAATGAGGAGAAGATATTAACATGAATGAAAGTGTTTCTTGATGGTCCGGTTCCATCTTACACTCCAGAAGCACTGTCTCCCTATCTACTGGTCCAGAAACTAATGGGGAACCATCCACCGTTTCTATAGTGACTGGTGAAGCTCTTAGTTGCGTCTTTATACCATGTTCCCTGGCAAAAGAAGAATCCATGAAATTCCCACCTGCTCCAGAGTCTATCATGGCAGAACTTGGTATCCACTGTCTCTCCCACTGAATCTGAATAGGAAGAGAACAATGTGAATATTTCTCCCCTTGGTCTTTAGGGGAAGTCGGCATCAATATAGGGGGAAAAACAGCATCTAGATGTAGACTGGTCTCCGAAACTTCAGACTCAGCGTCAGTGTTGTCATAATCCCCTACTACCGCCAACACCTTGTTGGGTCGCCTGGGACATTTAGGACAATTGATAAGGAAATGGTCTGATTGACCACAATAGAAACATAAGCGTTCACGGAGATGGTATTCGTGGCGTTCATTACTCTCACGTTTTAGTAGCGAGTCCACCTGCATAGGCACCTCCTCGGCCTCCCGAGAGTTTTTGCCTGTGGTTTCCCTAGACGGAAGGGAGAAATTACTGATGCGATTTACAGCTGCCCATTTTTCTTGTCTGCGTTCAGTTAGACGGATATCAATACGTACACAGTGTTGTAAAAACAACTCAAACTCCTGTGGAGACTCTGAACGAGCTAGCTCATCCTTGATTGCACTGGACAAACCCTTTCTAAAGATTGGCAATAAAGCATTGTTATCCCAGTTGGTGTCCAAAACTAACCTTTTAAATTCAGTAACATATTCTATGACTGAACGTTTCCCCTGGCGTAAGTAAAGCAAGGCAGATTCAGCGGTAGCACGGCGATTGGGATCGTCGAACATTTGTGCCATGGCTGTCAGAAAATCATGCAAATTATTTAGACGGGTATCGTGACTTTCAACCATAGGATTTGCCCAAGCCAGTGCCCGTGATGTCAACAGCATAATAATACATAGTACCTTAGATCTATCAGACCGGTAATAGGAGGCATGCACATCAAAGAATAATATACATTGGTTAACAAACCCACGGAATTGACTTCGGTCACCATTAAACCGGAATGGAGGCATTTTGGGCATACTAGTGAATGATGTAGGCTCAGTAGGTAAGGCCTCCCGGACTTCTAATTTAGTATGTAGATCTTGGAAAGCCTGACCAAACACCTGTGCGTTGGGGTCAACCCGGGATTCCATGTCTCTAATCTTAATGTGTATAGACTCTATCTCCTGCTGCAAGGAGTTAATTATGGTGAACAGTTTGTCTGCCCGTGTCTCCGTCATTGCCCCAGCAGAATCCTCTTTTGGCTGGAGTATCCTGTAATACTATTGTAGGAACTCGAGGATTCTGGTAGCGTAGGGCAATGAACAAGCAGAAACGGGTTTCTTTAGTGCAAATAGTGTATTTGTGCAACAGCAATAACACCCAAAAACAATATACAGAAAACCCGTAGTGACATACAATGAAATAAATCCAGCAATATTAAGTCTTTGAAACCTATATAGCAATGTCGGTAATGTTCTTACGACAGAGTCCTCACACAAATGTGATCAAAAGGAAAGTCTGACACACTGGTGACGTGGCTTGATTCAAACACTGCGGGTGTAGTAATAGTCAGAACCAGGTATGCAGTAGCCACAGGGAAGTCCAAGAACAAGTTCACAAGTTAATCCTAGATGTAGCGTAGATTCAGGGAAGTCCAGAAACAAGTTCACATTTAAGTAATATTCCAGTAAATAGTTCCAGCAGCCCTCACCGGAGGGAGTGAACGAAGGGTTAAACAACAACACAGTTCAGAAACACAGTTCTTACCGAGTGGAGTGAGGCAAGGGTTAAATTCCAAAGTCCTTGATATTTAATCGTTTTCAGCCAATTTTCTGGATTTTTGAAAATTTCACTTTTTTGTGAAAATATCCACTAAATGAGGGAATAATATGTGTGAGGGTACCCCAGGAGAGTTCCAAATGTGTGTGGGTAGAATATATATCCCAAGGGGGTAAAATTGAAAAAAGTTGAAAAAATTTTTTTTTGGGACTTAGTCATTTTACCGGCGTTTATCAGACTTTCAGATAGGGCAAATGTCAGTGAGCATTGCGATTTCAGCTCCAGAGCGATTCGCCCAATGAGTCCTTGATACTTAGTCGTTTTCAGCCAATATTTTGGATTTTTTAAAATTTCACTTTTTTGTGAAAATATCCACTAAATGAGGGAATAATATGTGTGAGGTTACCCCAGGAGAGTTCCAAATGTGTGTAGGTAGAATATATATCCCACGGGGGTAAAATTGAAAAAAGTTGAAAACATTTTTTTTTGGGACTTAGTCATTTTTCCGGCATTTATTAGACTTTCAGATAGGGCAAATGTCAGTGAGCATTCCGATTTCAGTTCCAGAGCGATTCGCCCAATGAGTCCTTGATATTTAGTCATTTTCAGCCCATTTTCTGGATTTTTGAAAATTTTACTTTTTTATGAAAATATCCACTAAATGAGGGAAAAATATGTTTGAGGGTACCCCAGGTGAGTTCCAAATGTGTGTGGGTAGAATATATATCCCACGGGGGTAAAATTTAAAAAAGTTGAAAAAATTTTTTTTGGGGACTTAGTCATTTTTCCGGCGTTTATCAGACTTTCAGATAGGGGAAATGTCAACGAGCGTTCCGATTTCAGTTCCAGAGTGATTCGCCCAATGAGTCCTTGATATTTAGTCGTTTTCAGCCCATTTTCTGGATTTTTGAAAATTTCACTTTTTTATGAAAATATCCACTAAATGAGGGAATAATATGTGTGAGGGTACCACAGGAGAGTTCCAAATGTGTGTGGGTAGAATATATATCCCACGGGGGTAAATTGAAAAAAGTTTTAAAAAATTTTTTTTTGGACTTAGTCATTTTTCCAGCGTTTAACAGACTTTCAGGTAAGTGAAATGTCAGTGAGTGTTCTGATTTCAGTTCCAGAGCGATTCGCCCTATGAGTCCTTGATATTTAGTCGTTTTCAGCCAATTTTCTGGATTTTTGAAAATTTCACTTTTTTGTGAAAATATCCACTAAATGAGGGAATAATATGTGTGCGGTTACCCCAGGAGAGTTCCAAATGTGTGTGGGTAGAATATATATCCCACGGGGGTAAATTGAAAAAAGTTTTAAAAAATTTTTTTTTGGACTTAGTCATTTTTCCGGCGTTTATCAGACTTTCAGATAGGGGAAATGTCAGTGAGCATACCAATTTCAGTTCCAGAGCGATTCACCCAATGAGTCCTTGATATTTAGTCGTTTTCAGCCAATTTTCTGGATTTTTGAAAATTTCTCTTTTTTGTGAAAATATCCACTAAATGAGGGAATAATATGTGTGAGGGTACCCCAGGAGAGTTCCAAATGTGTGTGGGTAGAATATATATCCCACGGGGCTAAAATTGAAAAAAGTTGAAAAAAATTTTTTTTTGGACTTAGTAACTTTTCGGCGTTTAACAGACTTTCAAGTAATCGAAATGTCAGTGAGTGTTCTGATTTCAGTTCCAGAGCGATTCGCCCTATGAGTCCTTGATATTTAGTCGTTTTCAGCCAATTTTCTGGATTTTTGAAAATTTCACTTTTTTGTGAAAATATCCACTAAATGAGGGAATAATATGTGTGAGGGTACCACAGGAGAGTTCCAAATGTGTGTGGGTAGTATATATATCCCACGGGGGTAAATTGAAAAAAGTTATAAAAAAATTTTTTTTGGACTTAGTCATTTTTCCGGCGTATATCAGACTTTCAGATAGGGGAAATGTCAGCGAGCGTTCCGATTTCAGTTCCAGAGTGATTCGCCCAATGAGTCCTTGATATTTAGTCGTTTTCAGCCCATTTTCTGGATTTTTGAAAATTTCACTTTTTTATGAAAATATCCACTAAATGAGGGAATAATATGTTTGACGGTACCCCAGGAGAGTTCCAAATGTGTGTTGGTAGAATATATATCCCACGGGGGTAAAATTGAAAAAAGTTGAAAAAAATTTTTTTTTGGACTTAGTCATTTTTCCGGCGTTTATTAGACTTTCAGATAGGTCAAATGTCAGTGAGCATTCCGATTTCAGTTCCAGAGCGATTCGCCCAATGAGTCCTTGATATTTAGTCGTTTTCAGCCAATTTTCGGGATTTTTGAAAATTTCACTTTTTTGTGAAAATATCCACTAAATGAGGGAATAATATGTGTGAGGGTACCACAGGAGAGTTCCAAATGTGTGTGGGTAGAATATATATCCCACGGGGGTAAATTGAAAAAAGTTTTAAAAAATTTTTTTTTGGACTTAGTCATTTTTCCAGCGTTTAACAGACTTTCAGGTAAGGGAAATGTCAGTGAGTGTTCTGATTTCAGTTCCAGAGCGATTCGCCCTATGAGTCCTTGATATTTAGTAGTTTTCAGCCAATTTTCTGGATTTTTGAAAATTTCACTTTTTTGTGAAAATATCCACTAAATGAGGGAATAATATGTGTGCGGTTACCCCAGGAGAGTTCCAAATGTGTGTGGGTAGAATATATATCCCACGGGGGTAAATTGAAAAAAGTTTTAAAACATTTTTTTTTGGACTTAGTCATTTTTCCGGCGTTTATCAGACTTTCAGATAGGGGAAATGTCAGTGAGCATACCAATTTCAGTTCCAGAGCGATTCACCCAATGAGTCCTTGATATTTAGTCGTTTTCAGCCAATTTTCTGGATTTTTGAAAATTTCTCTTTTTTGTGAAAATATCCACTAAATGAGGGAATAATATGTGTGAGGGTACCCCAGGAGAGTTCCAAATGTGTGTGGGTAGAATATATATCCCACGGGGCTAAAATTGAAAAAAGTTGAAAAAAATTTTTTTTCGGACTTAGTAACTTTTCGGCGTTTAACAGACTTTCAAGTAATCGAAATGTCAGTGAGTGTTCTGATTTCAGTTCCAGAGCGATTCGCCCTATGATTCCTTGATATTTAGTCGTTTTCAGCCAATTTTCTGGATTTTTGAAAATTTCACTTTTTTGTGAAGATATCCACTAAATGAGGGAATAATATGTGTGAGGGTACCACAGGAGAGTTCCAAATGTGTGTGGGTAGAATATATATCCCACGGGGGTAAATTGAAAAAATTTTTTTAAAATTTTTTTTTGGACTTAGTCATTTTTCCGGCGTTTATCAGACTTTCAGATAGGGGAAATGTCAGTGAGCATTCCAATTTCAGTTCCAGAGCGATTCGCCCAATGAGTCCTTGATATTTAGTCGTTTTCAGCCAATTTTCTGGATTTTTGAAAATTTCACTTTTTTGTGAAAATATCCACTAAATGAGGGAATAATATGTGTGAGGGTACCCCAGGAGAGTTCCAAATGTGTGTGGGTAGAATATATATCCCACGGGGCTAAAATTGAAAAAAGTTGAAAAAAATTTTTTTTTGGACTTAGTAACTTTTCGGCGTTTAACAGACTTTCAAGTAATCGAAATGTCAGTGAGTGTTCTGATTTCGGTTCCAGAGCGATTCGCCCTATGAGTCCTTGATATTTAGTCGTTTTCAGCCAATTTTCTGGATTTTTGAAAATTTCACTTTTTTGTGAAAATATCCACTAAATGAGGGAATAATATGTGTGAGGGTACCACAGGAGAGTTCCAAATGTGTGTGGGTAGTATATATATCCCACGGGGGTAAATTGAAAAAAGTTATAAAAAAATTTTTTTTGGACTTAGTCATTTTTCCGGCGTATATCAGACTTTCAGATAGGGGACATGTCAGTGAGCATTCCGATTTCAGTTTCAGAGCGATTGGCCGAATGAGTCCTTGATATTTAGTCATTTTCAGCCCATTTTCTGGATTTTTGAAAATTTCACTTTTTTATGAAAATATCCACTAAATGAGGGAAAAATATGTTTGAGGGTACCCCAGGTGAGTTCCAAATGTGTGTGGGTAGAATATATATCCCACGGGGGTAAAATTTAAAAAAGTTGAAAAATTTTTTTGGGGGGACTTAGTCATTTTTCCGGCGTTTATCAGACTTTCAGATAGGGGAAATGTCAGCGAGCGTTCCGATTTCAGTTCCAGAGTGATTCGCCCAATGAGTCCTTGATATTTAGTCGTTTTCAGCCCATTTTCTGGATTTTTGAAAATTTCACTTTTTTATGAAAATATCCACTAAATGAGGGAATAATATGTTTGACGGTACCCCAGGAGAGTTCCAAATGTGTGTTGGTAGAATATATATCCCACGGGGGTAAAATTGAAAAAAGTTGAAAAAAATTTTTTTTTGGACTTAGTCATTTTTCCGGCGTTTATTAGACTTTCAGATAGGTCAAATGTCAGTGAGCATTCCGATTTCAGTTCCAGAGCGATTCGCCCAATGAGTCCTTGATATTTAGTCGTTTTCAGCCAATTTTCGGGATTTTTGAAAATTTCACTTTTTTGTGAAAATATCCACTAAATGAGGGAATAATATGTGTGAGGGTACCACAGGAGAGTTCCAAATGTGTGTGGGTAGAATATATATCCCACGGGGGTAAATTGAAAAAAGTTTTAAAACATTTTTTTTTGGACTTAGTCATTTTTCCGGCGTTTATCAGACTTTCAGATAGGGGAAATGTCAGTGAGCATTCCAATTTCAGTTCCAGAGCGATTCACCCAATGAGTCCTTGATATTTAGTCGTTTTCAGCCAATTTTCTGGATTTTTGAAAATTTCTCTTTTTTGTGAAAATATCCACTAAATGAGGGAATAATATGTGTGAGGGTACCCCAGGAGAGTTCCAAATGTGTGTGGGTAGAATATATATCCCACGGGGCTAAAATTGAAAAAAGTTGAAAAAAATTTTTTTTTGGACTTAGTAACTTTTCGGCGTTTAACAGACTTTCAAGTAATCGAAATGTCAGTGAGTGTTCTGATTTCAGTTCCAGAGCGATTCGCCCTATGATTCCTTGATATTTAGTCGTTTTCAGCCAATTTTCTGGATTTTTGAAAATTTCACTTTTTTGTGAAGATATCCACTAAATGAGGGAATAATATGTGTGAGGGTACCACAGGAGAGTTCCAAATGTGTGTGGGTAGAATATATATCCCACGGGGGTAAATTGAAAAAAATTTTTTTAAATTTTTTTTTGGACTTAGTCATTTTTCCATCGTTTAACAGACTTTCAGGTAAGGGAAATGTCAGTGAGTGTTCTGATTTCAGTTCCAGAGCGATTCGCCCTATGAGTCCTTGATATTTAGTCGTTTTCAGCCAATTTTCTGGATTTTTGAAAATTTCACTTTTTTGTGAAGATATCCACTAAATGAGGGAATAATATGTGTGAGGGTACCACAGGAGAGTTCCAAATGTGTGTGGGTAGAATATATATCCCACGGGGGTAAATTGAAAAAATTTTTTTAAAATTTTTTTTTGGACTTAGTCATTTTTCCATCGTTTAACAGACTTTCAGGTAAGGGAAATGTCAGTGAGTGTTCTGATTTCAGTTCCAGAGCGATTCGCCCTATGAGTCCTTGATATTTAGTCGTTTTCAGCCAATTTTCTGGATTTTTGAAAATTTCACTTTTTTGTGAAAATATCCACTAAATGAGGGAATAATATGTGTGCGGTTACCCCAGGAGAGTTCCAAATGTGTGTGGGTAGAATATATATCCCACGGGGGTAAATTGAAAAAAGTTTTAAAAAATTTTTTTTTGGACTTAGTCATTTTTCCGGCGTTTATCAGACTTTCAGATAGGGGAAATGTCAGTGAGCATTCCAATTTCAGTTCCAGAGCGATTCGCCCAATGAGTCCTTGATATTTAGTCGTTTTCAGCCAATTTTCTGGATTTTTGAAAATTTCACTTTTTTGGGAAAATATCCACTAAATGAGGGAATAATATGTGTGAGGGTACCACAGGAGAGTTCCAAATGTGTGTGGGTAGAATATATATCCCATGGGGCTAAAATTGAAAAAAGTTGAAAAAAATTTTTTTTTGGACTTAGTAACTTTTCGGCGTTTAACAGACTTTCAAGTAATCGAAATGTCAGTGAGTGTTCTGATTTCAGTTCCAGAGCGATTCGCCCTATGAGTCCTTGATATTTAGTCGTTTTCAGCCAATTTTCTGGATTTTTGAAAATTTCACTTTTTTGGGAAAATATCCACTAAATGAGGGAATAATATGTGTGAGGGTACCACAGGAGAGTTCCAAATGTGTGTGGGTAGAATATATATCCCACGGGGGTAAATTGAAAAAAGTTTTAAAAAATTTTTTTTTTTGAATTAGTCATTTTTCCAGCGTTTATCATACTTTCAGATAGGGGAAATGTCAGTGAGCATTCCAATTTCAGTTCCAGAGCAATTCGCCCAATGAGTCCTTGATATTTAGTCGTTTTCAGCCAATATTTTGGATTTTTGAAAATTTCACTTTTTTGTGAAAATATCCACTAAATGAGGGAATAATATGTGTGAGGGTACCCCAGGAGAGTTCCAAGTGTGTGTACGTAGAATATAAATCCCACGGGGGTAAAATTGAAAAAAGTTGAAAAACATTTTTTTTTGGACTTAGTCATTTTTCTGGCGTTTATCAGATTTTCAGATAGGGGAAAAGTCAGTGAGGGTTCGGATTTCAGTTCCAGAGCGATTCGCCCAATGTGTCCTTGATATTTAGTCATTTTCAGCCAATATTTTGGATTTTTGAAAATTTCACTTTTTTGTGAAAATATCCACTAAATGAGGGAATACTATGTGTGAGGGTACCCCAGGAGAGTTCCAAATGTGTGTACGTAGAATACATATCCCACGGGGTAAAATAGAAAAAAGTTGAAAAAAAATTTTTTTTGGACTTAGTCATTTTTTCGGCGTTTATCAGACTTTCAGATAAGGGAAATGTCAGGGAGTGTTCTGATTTCAGTTCCAGAGCGATTCGCCCTATGAGTCCTTGATATTTAGTCGTTTTCAGCCAATTTTCTGGATTTTTGAAAATTTCACTTTTTTGTGAAAATATCCTCTAAATGAGGGAATAATATGTGTGAGGGTACCACAGGAGAGTTCCAAATGTGTGTGGGTAAAATATATATCCCACGGGGGTAAATTGAAAAAAGTTTTAAAAAATTTTTTTTTGGACTTAGTCATTTTTCCAGCGTTTATCAGACTTTCAGATAGGGGAAATGTCAGTGAGCATACCAATTTCAGTTCCAGAGCGATTCGCCGAATGAGTCCTTGATATTTAGTCGTTTTCAGCCAATTTTCTGGATTTTTGAAAATTTCACTTTTTTGTGAAAATATCCACTAAATGAGGTAATAATATGTGTGAGGGTACCCCAGGAGAGTTCCAAATGTGTGTAGTTAGAATATATATCCCACAGGGGTAAAATTGAAAAAAAATTTTTTTGGGACTTAGTCATTTTTCCGGCGTTTATTAGACTTTCAGATAGGGCAAATGTCAGTGAGCATTCCGATTTCAGTTCCAGAGCGATTCGCCCAATGAGTCCTTGATATTTAGTCATTTTCAGCCAATTTTCTGGATTTTTGAAAATTTCACTTTTTTGTGAAAATATCCACTAAATGAGGGAATAATATGTTTGAAGGTACCCCAGGTGAGTTCCAAATGTGTGTGGGTAGAATATATATCCCACGGGGGTAAAATTTAAAAAAGTTGAAAAAAATTTTTTTTGGGACTTAGTCATTTTTCCCGCGTTTATCAGACTTTCAGATAGGGGAAATGTCAGTGAGCGTTGCGATTTCAGCTCCAGAGCGATTCGCCCAATGAATCCTTGATACCTAGTCGTTTTCAGCCAATATTTTGGATTTTTGAAAATTTCACTTTTTTGTGAAAATATCCACTAAATGAGGGAATAATATGTGTGAGGTTACCCCAGGAGAGTTCCAAATGTGTGTAGGTAGAATATATATCCCACGGGGGTAAAATTGTAAAAAGTTGAAAACATTTTTTTTTTGGACTTAGTCATTTTTCTGGCGTTTATCAGACTTTCAGATAGGTTAAATGTCAGTGAGCGTTCCGATTTCAGTTCCAGAGCAATTCACCCAATGAGTCCTGGATATTTATTCGTTTTCAGCCAATTTTCTGGATTTTTGAAAATTTCACTTTTTTATGAAAATATCCACTAAATGAGGGAAAAATATGTTTGAGGGTACCCCAGGTGAGTTCCAAATGTGTGTGGGTAGAATATATATCCCACGGGGGGAAAATTTAAAAAAGTTTAAAAAATTTTTTTTTGGGACTTAGTCATTTTTCCGGCGTTTATAAGACTTTCAGATAGGGGAAATGTCAGCAAGCGTTCCGATTTCAGTTCCAGAGTGATTCGCCGAATGAGTCCTTGATATTTAGTCATTTTCAGCCAATATTTTGGATTTTTGAAAATTTCACTTTTTTGTGAAAATATCCACTAAAGGAGGAAAAAATATGTGTGAAGGTATCCCAGGAGAGTTCCAAATATGTGTGGGTAGAATATATATCCCACGGGGGTAAAATTGAAAAAAGTTGAAAAAAATGTTTTTTGGGACTTAGTCATTTTTCCGGCGTTTATCAGACTTTCAGATAGGGGAAATGTCAGTGAGCATTCCAATTTCAGTTCCAGAGCGATTCGCCCAATGAGTCCTTGATATTTAGTCGTTTTCAGCCAATTTTCCGTATTTTTGAAAATTTCACTTTTTTGTGAAAATATCCACTAAATGAGGGAATAATATGTGTGAGTGTACCCCAGGAGAGTTCCAAATGTGTGTGGGTAGAATATATATCCCACGGGGCTAAAATTGAAAAAAGTTGAAAAAAATTTTTTTTTGGACTTAGTAACTTTTCGGCGTTTAACATACTTTCAAGTAATCGAAATGTCAGTGAGTGTTCTGATTTCAGTTCCAGAGCGATTCGCCCTATGAGTCCTTGATATTTAGTCGTTTTCAGCCAATTTTCTGGATTTTTGAAAATTTCACTTTTTTGTGAAAATATCCACTAAATGAGGGAATAATATGTGTGAGGGTACCACAGGAGAGTTCCAAATGTGTGTGGGTAGAATATATATCCCACGGGGGTAAATTGAAAAAAGTTTAAAAAAATTTTTTTTTTTGAATTAGTCATTTTTCCGGCGTTTATCATACTTTCAGATAGGGGAAATGTCAGGGAGCATTCCAATTTCAGTTCCAGAGCAATTCGCCCAATGAGTCCTTGATATTTAGTCGTTTTCAGCCAATATTTTGGATTTTTGAAAATTTCACTTTTTTGTGAAAATATCCACTAAATGAGGGAATAATATGTGTGAGGGTACCCCAGGAGAGTTCCAAGTGTGTGTACGTAGAATATAAATCCCACGGGGGTAAAATTGAAAAAAGTTGAAAAACATTTTTTTTTGGACTTAGTCATTTTTCCGGCGTTTATCAGACTTTCTGATAGGGCAAATGTCAGTGAGCATTCCGATTTCAGTTCCAGAGCGATTCGCCCAATGAGTCCTTGATATTTAGTCGTTTTCAGCCAATTTTCTGGATTTTTGAAAATTTCACTTTTTTGTGAAAATATCCACTAAATGAGGGAATAATATGTGTGCGGTTACCCCAGGAGAGTTCCAAATGTGTGTGGGTAGAATATATATCCCACGGGGGTAAAATTTAAAAAAGTTGAAAATTTTTTTTTTTTGGACTTAGTCATTTTTCCGGCGTTTATCAGACTTTCAGATAGGGGAAAAGTCAGTGAGGGTTCGGGTTTCAGTTCCAGAGCGATTCGCCCAATGTGTCCTTGATATTTAGTCATTTTCAGCCAATATTTTGGATTTTTGAAAATTTCACTTTTTTGTGAAAATATCCACTAAATGAGGGAATACTATGTGTGAGGGTACCCCAGGAGAGTTCCAAGTGTGTGTACGTAGAATATAAATCCCACGGGGGTAAAATTGAAAAAAGTTGAAAAACATTTTTTTTTGGACTAAGTCATTTTTCCGGCGTTTATCAGACTTTCTGATAGGGCAAATGTCAGTGAGCATTCCGATTTCAGTTCCAGAGCGATTCGCCGAATGAGTCCTTGATATTTAGTCGTTTTCAGCCAATTTTCTGGATTTTTGAAAATTTCACTTTTTTGTGAAAATATCCACTAAATGAGGTAATAATATGTGTGAGGGTACCCCAGGAGAGTTCCAAATGTGTGTAGTTAGAATATATATCCCACAGGGGTAAAATTGAAAAAAAATTTTTTTTGGACTTAGTCATTTTTCCGGCGTTTATTAGACTTTCAGATAGGGCAAATGTCAGTGAGCATTCCGATTTCAGTTCCAGAGCGATTCGCCCAATGAGTCCTTGATATTTAGTCATTTTCAGCCAATTTTCTGGATTTTTGAAAATTTCACTTTTTTGTGAAAATATCCACTAAATGAGGGAATAATATGTGTGAGGTTACCCCAGGAGAGTTCCAAATGTGTGTAGGTAGAATATATATCCCACGGGGGTAAAATTGTAAAAAGTTGAAAACATTTTTTTTTTGGACTTAGTCATTTTTCTGGCGTTTATCAGACTTTCAGATAGGTTAAATGTCAGTGAGCATTCCGATTTCAGTTCCAGAGCAATTCACCCAATGAGTCCTGGATATTTATTCGTTTTCAGCCAATTTTCTGGATTTTTGAAAATTTCACTTTTTTATGAAAATATCCACTAAATGAGGGAAAAATATGTTTGAGGGTACCCCAGGTGAGTTCCAAATGTGTGTGGGTAGAATATATATCCCACGGGGGTAAAATTTAAAAAAGTTAAAAAATTTTTTTTGGGGACTTAGTCATTTTTCCGGCGTTTATAAGACTTTCAGATAGGGGAAATGTCAGCGAGCGTTCCGATTTCAGTTCCAGAGTGATTCGCCGAATGAGTCCTTGATATTTAGTCATTTTCAGCCAATATTTTGGATTTTTGAAAATTTCACTTTTTTGTGAAAATATCCACTAAAGGAGGGAAAAATATGTGTGAAGGTATCCCAGGAGAGTTCCAAATATGTGTGGGTAGAATATATATCCCACGGGGGTAAAATTGAAAAAAGTTGAAAAAAATTTTTTTTGGGACTTAGTCATTTTTCCGGCGTTTATCAGACTTTCAGATAGGGCAAATGTTAGTGAGCATTCCGATTTCAGTTCCAGAGTGATTCTCCCAATGAGTGCTTGATATTTAGTCGTTTTGAGCCAATTTTCTGGATTTTTGAAAATTTCACTTTTTTGTGAAAATATCCACTAAATGAAGGAATAGTATGTGTGAGGGTACCCCAGGAGAGTTCCAAATGTGTGTGGGTAGAATATATATTCCACGGGGGTAAAATTGAAAAAAGTTTAAAAAACATTTTTTTTGGACTTAGTCATTTTTCCGGCGTTTATCAGACTTTAAGATAGGGCAAATGTCAGTGAGCATTCCGATTTCAGTTCCAGAGCGATTCGCCCAATGAGTCCTTGATATTTAGTCGTTTTCAGCCAATTTTCTGGATTTTTGAAAATTTCACTTTTTTGTGAAAATATCCACTAAATGAGGGAATAGTATGTGTGAGGGTACCCCAGGAGAGTTCCAAATGTGTGTGGGTAGAATATATATCCCACGGGGGTAAAATTGAAAAAATTTAAAAAAAAAATTTTTTTGGACTTAGTCATTTTTCCGGCATTTCTCAGACTTTCAGATAGGGGAAATGTCAGTGAGCGTTCCGATTTCAGTTCCAGAGTGATTCGCCCAATGAGTCCTTGATATTTAGTCGTTTTCAGCCAATATTTTGGATTTTTGAAAATTTCACTTTTTTGTGAAAATATCCACTAAAGGAGGGAAAAATATGTGTGAAGGTATCCCAGGAGAGTTCCAAATATGTGTGGGTAGAATATATATCTCACTGGGGTAAAATTGAAAAAAGTTGAAAAAAATTTTTTTGGGGACTTAGTCATTTTTCCGGCGTTTATCAGACTTTCAGATAGTGGAAATGTCAGCGAGCGTTCCGATTTCAGTTCCAGAGTGATTCGCCCAATGAGTCCTTGATATTTAGTCGTTTTCAGCCCATTTTCTGGATTTTTGAAAATTTCACTTTTTTATGAAAATATCCACAAAATGAGGGAATAATATGTTTGACGGTACCCCAGGAGAGTTCCAAATGTGTGTTGGTAGAATATATATCCCACGGGGGTAAAATAGAAAAAAGTTGAAAAAATTTTTTTTTTGGAATTAGTCATTTTTTCGGCGTTTATCAGACTTTCAGATAAGGGAAATGTCACTGAGTGTTCTGATTTCAGTTCCAGAGCGATTCGCCCTATGAGTCCTTGATATTTAGTCGTTTTCAGCCAATTTTCTGGATTTTTGGAAATTTCACTTTTTTGTGAAAATATCCACTAAATGAGGGAATAGTATGTGTGAGGGTACCCCAGGAGAGTTCCAAATGTGTGTGGGTAGAATATATATCCCACGGGAGTAAAATTGAAAAAATTAAAAAAAACATTTTTTTTGGACTTAGTCATTTTTCCGGCATTTCTCAGACTTTCAGATAGGGCAAATGTCAGTGAGCGTTCCGATTTCAGTTCTAGAGCGATCTGCCCATTGAGTCCTTGATATTTAGTCGTTTTCAGCCAATTTTCTGGATTTTTGAAAGTTTCACTTTTTTGTGAAAATATCCACTAAATGAGGGAATAATATGTGTGAGGGAACCCCAGGAGAGTTCCAAATATGTGTGGGTAGAATATATATCCCACGGGGGTAAAATTAAAAAAAGTTGAAAACATTTTTTTTTTTGGACTTAGTCATTTTTCCGGCGTTTATCAGACTTTCAGATAGGGGAAATGTCAGTGAGCGTTCTGATTTCAGTTCCAGAGCGATTGGCCCAATGAGTCCTTGATATTTAGTCGTTTTCAGCCAATTTTCTGGATTTTTGAAAATTTCACTTTTTTGTGAAAATATCCACTAAATGAGGGAATAATATGTGTGAGGGTACCACAGGAGAGTTCCAAATGTGTGTGGGTAGAATATATATCCCACGGTGGTAAATTGAAAAAAGTTTTTAAAAAATTTTTTTTGGACTTAGTCATTTTTCCGGCGTTTATCAGACTTTCAGATAGGGGAAATGTCAGTGAGGGTTCGGATTTCAGTTCCAGAGCGATTCGCCCAATGTGTCCTTGATATTTAGTCGTTTTCAGCCAATATTTTGGATTTTTGAAAATTTCACTTTTTTGTGAAAATATCCACTAAATGAGAGAATAATATGTGTGAGGGTACCCCAGGAGAGTTCCAAATGTGTGTACGTAGAATACATATCCCACGGGGGTAAAATAGAAAAAAGTTGAAAAAAATTTTTTTTTGGACTTAGTCATTTTTCCGGCGTTTATCAGACGTTCAGATAGGGGAAATGTCAGTGAGCATACCAATTTCAGTTCCAGAGTGATTCGCCCAATGAGTCCTTGATATTTAGTCGTTTTCAGCCAATTTTCTGGATTATTGAAAATTTCACTTTTTTGCGAAAATATCCACTAAATGAGGGAATAATATGTGTGAGGGTACCCCAGGAGAGTTCCAAATGTGTGTTGGTAGAATATATATCCCACGGGGGTAAAATTGAAAAAAGTTGAAAAAATTTTTTTTGGACTTAGTCATTTTTCCGGCGTTTATCAGACTTTCAGATAGGGGAAATGTCAGTGAGCGTTCCGATTTCAATTCCAGAGCAATTCGCCCAATGAGTCCTTGATATTTAGTCGTTTTCAGCCAATTTTCTGGATTTTTGAAAATTTCACTTTTTTATGAAAATATCCACTAAATGAGGGAATAATATGTGTGAGGGTACCACAGGAGAGTTCCAAATGTGTATGGGTAGAATATATATCCCACGGGGGTAAAATTGAAAAAAGTTTAAAATTATTTTTTTTTGGACTTAGTCATTTTTCCGGCGTTTATCAGACTTTCAGATAGGGGAAATGTCAGTGAGGGTTCAGATTTCAGTTCCAGAGCGATTCGCCCAATGTGTCCTTGATATTTAGTCGTTTTCAGCCAATATTTTGGATTTTTGAAAATTTCACTTTTTTGTGAAAATATCCACTAAATGAGGGAATAATATGTGCGAGGGTACCCCAGGAGAGTTCCAAAGGTGTGTGGGTAGAATATATATCCCACGGGGGTAAAATAGAAAAAAGTTTTAAAAAATTTTTTTTTGGACTTAGTCATTTTACCGGCGTTTATCAGACTTTCAGATAGGGGAAATGTCAGTGAGCATACCAATTTCAGTTCCAGAGCGATTCGCCCAATGAGTCCTTGATATTTAGTCGTTTTCAGCCAATTTTCTGGATTTTTGAAAATTTCACTTTTTTGTGAAAATATCCACTAAATGAGGGAATAATATGTGTGAGGGTACCACAGGAGAGTTCCAAATGTGTGTGGGTAGAATATATATCCCACGGGGGTAAAATTGAAAAAAGTTGAAAAACATTTTTTTTTGGACTTAGTCATTTTTCCGGCGTTTATCAGACATTCAGATAGGGGAAATGTAAGTGAGCGTTCCGATTTCAATTCCAGAGCAATTCGCCCAATGAGTCCTTGATATTTAGTCGTTTTCAGCCAATTTTCTGGATTTTTGAAAATTTCATTTTTTTATGAAAATATCCACTAAATGAGGGAATAATATGTGTGAGGGTACCACAGGAGAGTTCCAAATGTGTGTGGGTAGAATATATATCCCACGGGGGTAAACTGAAAAAAGTTTTAAAAAAAATTTTTTTGGACTCAGTCATTTTTCCAGCGTTTATCAGACTTTCAGATAGGGGAAATGTCAGTGAGCATACCAATTTCAGTTCCAGAGCGATTCGCCCAATGAGTCCTTGATATTTAGTCATTTTCAGCCAATTTTCTGGATTTTTGAAAATTTCACTATTTTGTGAAAATATCCACTAAATGAGGGAATAATATGTGTGAGGGTACCCCAGGAGAGTTCCAAATGTGTGTAGGTAGAATATATATCCCACGGGGGTAAAATTGAAAAAAGTTGAAAAACATTTTTTTTTGGACTTAGTAATTTTTCCGGCGTTTATCAGACATTCAGATAGGGGAAATGTAAGTGAGCGTTCCGATTTCAATTCCAGAGCAATTCGCCCAATGAGTCCTTGATATTTAGTCGTTTTCAGCCAATTTTCTGGATTTTTGAAAGTTTCACTTTTTTGTGAAAATATCCACTAAATGAGGGAATAATATGTGTGAGGATACCCCAGGAGAGTTCCAAATGTATGTGGGTAGAATATATATCCCACGGGGGTAAACTGAAAAAAGTTTTAAAAAAAATTTTTTTGGACTCAGTCATTTTTCCGGCGTTTATCAGACTTTCAGATAGGGGAAATGTCAGTGAGCATACCAATTTCAGTTCCAGAGCGATTCACTAAATGAGTCCTTGATATTTAGTCATTTTCAGCCAATTTTCTGGATTTTTGAAAATTTCACTTTTTTGTGAAAATATCCACTAAATGAGGGAATAATATGTGTGAGGGTACCCCAGGAGAGTTCCAAATGTGTGTAGGTAGAATATATATCCCACGGGTGTAAAATTGAAAATAGTTGAAAAACAATTTTTTTTGGATTCAGTCATTTTTCCGGCGTTTATCAGACTTTCATATAGGGGAAATGTCAGTGAGCGTTCCGATTTCAATTCCAGAGCAACTCGTCTAATGAGTCCTTGATATTTAGTCGTTTTCAGCCAATTTTCTGGATTTTTGAAAATTTCACTTTTTTGTGAAAATATCCACTAAATGAGGGAATAATATGTGTGAGGGTACCCCAGGAGAGTTCCAAATGTGTGTGGGTAGAATATATATCCCACGGGGGTAAAATTGAAAAAAGTTGAAAATTATTATTTTTTGGACTTAGTCATTTTTCCAGCGTTTATCAGACTTTCAGATAGGGGAAATGTCAGTGAGCATTCCGATTTCAGTTCCAGAGCGATTCGCCCAATGAGTCCTTGATATTTAGTCGTTTTCAGCCAATTTTCTGGATTTTTGAAAATGTCACTTTTTTGTGAAAATATCCACTAATTGAGGGAATAATATGTGTGAGGGTACCACAGGAGAGTTCCAAATGTGTGTGGGTAGAACATATATCCCACGGGGGTAAAATTGAAAAAAGTTGAAAAAAATTTTTTGGGGGACTTAGTCATTTTTCCGGCGTTTATCAGACTTTCAGATAGGGGAAATGTCAGTGAGCCTTCCGATTTCAGTTCCAGAGCGATTCTCCCAATGAGTCCTTGATATTTAGTCGTTTTCAGCCAATTTTCTGGATTTTTGAAAATGTTACTTTTTTGTGAAAATATCCACTAAATGAGGGAATAATATGTGTGAGGGTACCACAGGAGAGTTCCAAATGTGTGTGGGTAGAATATATATCCCACGGGGGTAAAATTTAAAAAAGTTGAAAAAAATTTTTTTGGGGACTTAGTCATTTTTCCAGCGTTTATCAGACTTTCAGATAGGGGAAATGTCAGTGAGCATTCCGATTTCACTTCCAGAGCTATTCGCCCAATGAGTCCTTGATATTTAGTCGTTTTCAGCCAATTTTCTGGATTTTTGAAATATTCACTTTTTTGTGAAAATATCCACTAAATGAGGGAATAATATGTGTGAGGGTACCCCAGGAGAGTTCCAAATGTGTGTGGGTAGAATATATATCCCACGGGGGTAAATTGAAAAAAGTTTTAAAAAAAATTTTTTTGGACTTAGTAATTTTTCCGGCGTTTATCAGACTTTCAGATAGGGGAAATGTCAGTGAGCGTTCCGATTTCAGTTCTAGAGCGATTCGCCCATTGAGTCCTTGATATTTAGTCGTTTTCAGCCAATTTTCTGGATTTTTGAAAGTTTCACTTTTTTGTGAAAATATCCACTAAATGAGGGAATAATATATGTGAGGGAACCCCAGGAGAGTTCCAAATATGTGTGGGTAGAATATATATCCCACGGGGGTAAAATTAAAAAAAGTTGAAAACATTTTTTTTTTTGGACTTAGTCATTTTTCCGGCGTTTATCAGACTTTCAGATAGGGGAAATGTCAGTGAGCGTTCTGATTTCAGTTACAGAGCGATTCGCCCAATTAATCCTTGATATTTAGTCGTTTTCAGCCAATTTTCTGGATTTTTGAAAATTTCGCTTTTTTGTGAAAATATCCACTAAATGAGGGAATAATATGTGTGAGGGTACCACAGGAGAGTTCCAAATGTGTGTGGGTAGAATATATATCCCACGGTGGTAAATTGAAAAAAGTTTTTAAAAAATTTTTTTTGGACTTAGTCATTTTTCCGGCGTTTATCAGACTTTCAGATAGGGGAAATGTTAGTGAGCATACCAATTTCAGTTCCGGAGCGATTCGCCCAATGAGGCCTTGATATTTAGTTATTTTCAGCCAATTTTCTGAATTTTTGAAAGTTTCACTTTTTTGTGAAAATATCCTCTAAATGAGGGAATAATATGTGTGAGGGTACCCCAGGAGAGTTCCAAATGTGTGTGGGTAGAATATATATCCCACGGGGGTAAAATTGAAAAAAGTTGAAAAAAATTTTTTTTTGGACTTAGTCATTTTTCCGGCGTTTATCGCACTTTCAGATAGGGGAAATGTCAGTGAGCGTTCCGATTTCAGTTCTAGAGCGATTCGCCCAATGAGTCCTTGATATTTAGTCGTTTTCAGCTAATTTTCTGGATTTTTCAAAGTTTCACTTTTTTGTGAAAACATCCACTAAATAAGGGAATAATATGTGTGAGCGTACCCCAGGAGAGTTCCAAATGTGTGTGGGTAGAATATATCCCACGGGGCTAAAATTGAAAAAAGTTGAAAAAAATTTTTTTTTGGACTTAGTCATTTTTCCGGCGTTTATCAGACTTTCAGATAGGGGAAATGTCAGTGAGCGTTCCGATTTCAGTTCCAGAGCAATTCGCCCAATGAGTCCTTGATATTTAGTCGTTTTCAGCCAATTTTCTGAATTTTTCAAAATTTCACTTATTTATGAAAATATCCACTAAATGAGGGAATAATATGTTTGAGGGTACCCCAGGAGAGATCCAAATGTGTGTGGGTAGAATATATATCCCACTCGGGTAAAATTGAAAAAAGTTTAAAAAAAATTTTTTTTGGACTTAATAATTTTTCCGGCATTTATCAGACTGTCAGATAGGGCAAATGTCAGTGAGCATTCCGATTTCAGTTCCAGAGCGATTCGGCCTATGAGTCCTTGATATTTAGTCGTTTTCAGCCAATTTTCTGAATTTTTGAAAATTTCACCTATTTATGAAAATATCCACTAAATGAGGGAATAATATGTTTGAGGGTACCCCAGGAGAGATCCAAATGTGTGTGGGTAGAATATATATCCCACGGGGGTAAAATTGAAAAAAGTTGTAAAAAAAATTTTTTTGGACTTAGTCATTTTTCCGGCGTTTATCAGACTTTCAGATAGGGGAAATGTCAGTGAGCATTCCGATTTCAGTTCCAGAGCGATTCGCCCAATGAGTCCTTGATATTTAGTCGTTTTCAGCCAATTTTCTGGACTTTTGAAAATGTCACTTTTTTGTGAAAATATCCACTAAATGAGGGAATAATATGTGTGAGGGTACCCCAGGAGAGTTCCAAATGTGTGTGGGTAGAATATATATCCCATGGGGGTAAATTGAAAAAAGTTTTAAAAAAAAATTTTTTTGGGGACTTAGTCATTTTTCCGGCGTTTATCAGACTTTCAGATAGGGGAAATGTCAGTGAGCGTTCCGATTTCAGTTCTAGAGCGATTCGCCCAATGAGTCCTTGATATTTAGTCGTTTTCAGCTAATTTTCTGGATTTTTCAAAGTTTCACTTTTTTGTGAAAATATCCACTAAATAAGGGAATAATGTGTGTGAGGGTACCCCAGAAGAGTTCCAAATGTGTGTGGGTAGAATATATATCCCACGGGGCTAAAATTGAAAAAAGTTGAAAAAAATTTTTTTTGGACTTAATAATTTTTCCGGCATTTATCAGACTTTCAGATAGGGGAAATGTCAGTGAGCATTCCGATTTCAGTTCCAGAGCGATTCGGCCTATGAGTCCTTGATATTTAGTCGTTTTCAGCCAATTTTCTGGATTTTTGAAAATTTCACTTTTTTGTGAAAATATCCACTAAATGAGGGAATAATATGTGTGAGGGTACCACAGGAGAGTTCCAAATGTGTGTGGGTAGAATATATATCCCACGGGGGTAAATTGAAAATAGTTTTAAAAAAAATTTTTTTGGACTTAGTCATTTTTCCGGCGTTTATCAGACTTTCAGATAGGGGAAATATTAGTGAGCATACCAATTTCAGTTCCAGAGCGATTCGCCCAGTGAGTCCTTGATATTTAGTCGTTTTCAGCCAATTTTCTGAATTTTTGAAAATTTCACTTATTTATGAAAATATCCACAAATGAGGGAATAATATGTTTGAGGGTACCCCAGGAGAGATCCAAATGTGTGTGGGTAGAATATATATCCCACGGGGGTAAAATTGAAAAAAGTTGTAAAAAAAATTTTTTTGGACTTAGTCATTTTTCCGGCGTTTATCAGACTTTCAGATAGGGGAAATGTCAGTGAGCGTTCCGATTTCAGTTCCAGAGCAATTCGCCCAATGAGTCCTTGATATTTAGTCGTTTTCAGCCAATGTTCTGAATTTTTGAAAACTTCACTTTTTTCTGAAAATATCCACTAAATGAGGGAATAATATGTTTGAGGGTACCCCAGGAGAGATCCAAATGTGTGTGGGTAGAATATATATCCCACGGGGGTAAAATTGAAAAAAGTTTTAAAAAAATTTTTTTTGGACTTAGTCATTTTTCCGGCGTTTATCAGACTTTCAGATAGGGGAAATGTCAGTGAGCGTTCCGATTTCAGTTCCAGAGCGATTGGCCCAATGAGTCCTTGATATTTAGTCGTTTTCAGCCAATTTTCTGGATTTTTGAAAGTTTCACTTTTTTGTGAAAATATCCACTAAATGAGGGAATAATATGTGTGAGGGTACCACAGGAGAGTTCCAAATGTGTGTGGGTAGAATATATATCCCACGGTGGTAAATTGAAAAAAGTTTTTAAAAAATTTTTTTTGGACTTAGTCATTTTTCCGGCGTTTATCAGACTTTCAGATAGGGGAAATGTCAGTGAGGGTTCGGATTTCAGTTCCAGAGCGATTCGCCCAATGTGTCCTTGATATTTAGTCGTTTTCAGCCAATATTTTGGATTTTTGAAAATTTCACTTTTTTGTGAAAATATCCACTAAATGAGAGAATAATATGTGTGAGGGTACCCCAGGAGAGTTCCAAATGTGTGTACGTAGAATACATATCCCACGGGGGTAAAATAGAAAAAAGTTGAAAAAAATTTTTTTTTGGACTTAGTCATTTTTCCGGCGTTTATCAGACGTTCAGACAGGGGAAATGTCAGTGAGCATACCAATTTCAGTTCCAGAGTGATTCGCCCAATGAGTCCTTGATATTTAGTCGTTTTCAGCCAATTTTCTGGATTATTGAAAATTTCACTTTTTTGCGAAAATATCCACTAAATGAGGGAATAATATGTGTGAGGGTACCCCAGGAGAGTTCCAAATGTGTGTTGGTAGAATATATATCCCACGGGGGTAAAATTGAAAAAAGTTGAAAAAATTTTTTTTGGACTTAGTCATTTTTCCGGCGTTTATCAGACTTTCAGAAAGGGGAAATGTCAGTGAGCGTTCCGATTTCAATTCCAGAGCAATTCGCCCAATGAGTCCTTGATATTTAGTCGTTTTCAGCCAATTTTCTGGATTTTTGAAAATTTCACTTTTTTATGAAAATATCCACTAAATGAGGGAATAATATGTGTGAGGGTACCACAGGAGAGTTCCAAATGTGTATGGGTAGAATATATATCCCACGGGGGTAAAATTGAAAAAAGTTTAAAATTATTTTTTTTTGGACTTAGTCATTTTTCCGGCGTTTATCAGACTTTCAGATAGGGGAAATGTCAGTGAGGGTTCAGATTTCAGTTCCAGAGCGATTCGCCCAATGTGTCCTTGATATTTAGTCGTTTTCAGCCAATATTTTGGATTTTTGAAAATTTCACTTTTTTGTGAAAATATCCACTAAATGAGGGAATAATATGTGCGAGGGTACCCCAGGAGAGTTCCAAAGGTGTGTGGGTAGAATATATATCCCACGGGGGTAAAATAGAAAAAAGTTTTAAAAAATTTTTTTTTGGACTTAGTCATTTTACCGGCGTTTATCAGACTTTCAGATAGGGGAAATGTCAGTGAGCATACCAATTTCAGTTCCAGAGCGATTCGCCCAATGAGTCCTTGATATTTAGTCGTTTTCAGCCAATTTTCTGGATTTTTGAAAATTTCACTTTTTTGTGAAAATATCCACTAAATGAGGGAATAATATGTGTGAGGGTACCACAGGAGAGTTCCAAATGTGTGTGGGTAGAATATATATCCCACGGGGGTAAAATTGAAAAAAGTTGAAAAACATTTTTTTTTGGACTTAGTCATTTTTCCGGCGTTTATCAGACATTCAGATAGGGGAAATGTAAGTGAGCGTTCCGATTTCAATTCCAGAGCAATTCGCCCAATGAGTCCTTGATATTTAGTCGTTTTCAGCCAATTTTCTGGATTTTTGAAAATTTCATTTTTTTATGAAAATATCCACTAAATGAGGGAATAATATGTGTGAGGGTACCACAGGAGAGTTCCAAATGTGTGTGGGTAGAATATATATCCCACGGGGGTAAACTGAAAAAAGTTTTAAAAAAAATTTTTTTGGACTCAGTCATTTTTCCAGCGTTTATCAGACTTTCAGATAGGGGAAATGTCAGTGAGCATACCAATTTCAGTTCCAGAGCGATTCGCCCAATGAGTCCTTGATATTTAGTCATTTTCAGCCAATTTTCTGGATTTTTGAAAATTTCACTATTTTGTGAAAATATCCACTAAATGAGGGAATAATATGTGTGAGGGTACCCCAGGAGAGTTCCAAATGTGTGTAGGTAGAATATATATCCCACGGGGGTAAAATTGAAAAAAGTTGAAAAACATTTTTTTTTGGACTTAGTAATTTTTCCGGCGTTTATCAGACATTCAGATAGGGGAAATGTAAGTGAGCGTTCCGATTTCAATTCCAGAGCAATTCGCCCAATGAGTCCTTGATATTTAGTCGTTTTCAGCCAATTTTCTGGATTTTTGAAAGTTTCACTTTTTTGTGAAAATATCCACTAAATGAGGGAATAATATGTGTGAGGATACCCCAGGAGAGTTCCAAATGTATGTGGGTAGAATATATATCCCACGGGGGTAAACTGAAAAAAGTTTTAAAAAAAATTTTTTTGGACTCAGTCATTTTTCCGGCGTTTATCAGACTTTCAGATAGGGGAAATGTCAGTGAGCATACCAATTTCAGTTCCAGAGCGATTCACTAAATGAGTCCTTGATATTTAGTCATTTTCAGCCAATTTTCTGGATTTTTGAAAATTTCACTTTTTTGTGAAAATATCCACTAAATGAGGGAATAATATGTGTGAGGGTACCCCAGGAGAGTTCCAAATGTGTGTAGGTAGAATATATATCCCACGGGTGTAAAATTGAAAATAGTTGAAAAACAATTTTTTTTGGATTCAGTCATTTTTCCGGCGTTTATCAGACTTTCATATAGGGGAAATGTCAGTGAGCGTTCCGATTTCAATTCCAGAGCAACTCGTCTAATGAGTCCTTGATATTTAGTCGTTTTCAGCCAATTTTCTGGATTTTTGAAAATTTCACTTTTTTGTGAAAATATCCACTAAATGAGGGAATAATATGTGTGAGGGTACCCCAGGAGAGTTCCAAATGTGTGTGGGTAGAATATATATCCCACGGGGGTAAAATTGAAAAAAGTTGAAAATTATTATTTTTTGGACTTAGTCATTTTTCCAGCGTTTATCAGACTTTCAGATAGGGGAAATGTCAGTGAGCATTCCGATTTCAGTTCCAGAGCGATTCGCCCAATGAGTCCTTGATATTTAGTCGTTTTCAGCCAATTTTCTGGATTTTTGAAAATGTCACTTTTTTGTGAAAATATCCACTAATTGAGGGAATAATATGTGTGAGGGTACCACAGGAGAGTTCCAAATGTGTGTGGGTAGAACATATATCCCACGGGGGTAAAATTGAAAAAAGTTGAAAAAAATTTTTTGGGGGACTTAGTCATTTTTCCGGCGTTTATCAGACTTTCAGATAGGGGAAATGTCAGTGAGCCTTCCGATTTCAGTTCCAGAGCGATTCTCCCAATGAGTCCTTGATATTTAGTCGTTTTCAGCCAATTTTCTGGATTTTTGAAAATGTTACTTTTTTGTGAAAATATCCACTAAATGAGGGAATAATATGTGTGAGGGTACCACAGGAGAGTTCCAAATGTGTGTGGGTAGAATATATATCCCACGGGGGTAAAATTTAAAAAAGTTGAAAAAAATTTTTTTGGGGACTTAGTCATTTTTCCAGCGTTTATCAGACTTTCAGATAGGGGAAATGTCAGTGAGCATTCCGATTTCACTTCCAGAGCTATTCGCCCAATGAGTCCTTGATATTTAGTCGTTTTCAGCCAATTTTCTGGATTTTTGAAATATTTACTTTTTTGTGAAAATATCCACTAAATGAGGGAATAATATGTGTGAGGGTACCCCAGGAGAGTTCCAAATGTGTGTGGGTAGAATATATATCCCACGGGGGTAAATTGAAAAAAGTTTTAAAAAAAATTTTTTTGGACTTAGTAATTTTTCCGGCGTTTATCAGACTTTCAGATAGGGGAAATGTCAGTGAGCGTTCCGATTTCAGTTCTAGAGCGATTCGCCCATTGAGTCCTTGATATTTAGTCGTTTTCAGCCAATTTTCTGGATTTTTGAAAGTTTCACTTTTTTGTGAAAATATCCACTAAATGAGGGAATAATATATGTGAGGGAACCCCAGGAGAGTTCCAAATATGTGTGGGTAGAATATATATCCCACAGGGGTAAAATTAAAAAAAGTTGAAAACATTTTTTTTTTTGGACTTAGTCATTTTTCCGGCGTTTATCAGACTTTCAGATAGGGGAAATGTCAGTGAGCGTTCTGATTTCAGTTACAGAGCGATTCGCCCAATTAATCCTTGATATTTAGTCGTTTTCAGCCAATTTTCTGGATTTTTGAAAATTTCGCTTTTTTGTGAAAATATCCACTAAATGAGGGAATAATATGTGTGAGGGTACCACAGGAGAGTTCCAAATGTGTGTGGGTAGAATATATATCCCACGGTGGTAAATTGAAAAAAGTTTTTAAAAAATTTTTTTTGGACTTAGTCATTTTTCCGGCGTTTATCAGACTTTCAGATAGGGGAAATGTTAGTGAGCATACCAATTTCAGTTCCGGAGCGATTCGCCCAATGAGGCCTTGATATTTAGTTATTTTCAGCCAATTTTCTGAATTTTTGAAAGTTTCACTTTTTTGTGAAAATATCCTCTAAATGAGGGAATAATATGTGTGAGGGTACCCCAGGAGAGTTCCAAATGTGTGTGGGTAGAATATATATCCCACGGGGGTAAAATTGAAAAAAGTTGAAAAAAATTTTTTTTTGGACTTAGTCATTTTTCCGGCGTTTATCGCACTTTCAGATAGGGGAAATGTCAGTGAGCGTTCCGATTTCAGTTCTAGAGCGATTCGCCCAATGAGTCCTTGATATTTAGTCGTTTTCAGCTAATTTTCTGGATTTTTCAAAGTTTCACTTTTTTGTGAAAACATCCACTAAATAAGGGAATAATATGTGTGAGCGTACCCCAGGAGAGTTCCAAATGTGTGTGGGTAGAATATATCCCACGGGGCTAAAATTGAAAAAAGTTGAAAAAAATTTTTTTTTGGACTTAGTCATTTTTCCGGCGTTTATCAGACTTTCAGATAGGGGAAATGTCAGTGAGCGTTCCGATTTCAGTTCCAGAGCAATTCGCCCAATGAGTCCTTGATATTTAGTCGTTTTCAGCCAATTTTCTGAATTTTTCAAAATTTCACTTATTTATGAAAATATCCACTAAATGAGGGAATAATATGTTTGAGGGTACCCCAGGAGAGATCCAAATGTGTGTGGGTAGAATATATATCCCACTCGGGTAAAATTGAAAAAAGTTTAAAAAAAATTTTTTTTGGACTTAATAATTTTTCCGGCATTTATCAGACTGTCAGATAGGGCAAATGTCAGTGAGCATTCCGATTTCAGTTCCAGAGCGATTCGGCCTATGAGTCCTTGATATTTAGTCGTTTTCAGCCAATTTTCTGAATTTTTGAAAATTTCACCTATTTATGAAAATATCCACTAAATGAGGGAATAATATGTTTGAGGGTACCCCAGGAGAGATCCAAATGTGTGTGGGTAGAATATATATCCCACGGGGGTAAAATTGAAAAAAGTTGTAAAAAAAATTTTTTTGGACTTAGTCATTTTTCCGGCGTTTATCAGACTTTCAGATAGGGGAAATGTCAGTGAGCATTCCGATTTCAGTTCCAGAGCGATTCGCCCAATGAGTCCTTGATATTTAGTCGTTTTCAGCCAATTTTCTGGACTTTTGAAAATGTCACTTTTTTGTGAAAATATCCACTAAATGAGGGAATAATATGTGTGAGGGTACCCCAGGAGAGTTCCAAATGTGTGTGGGTAGAATATATATCCCATGGGGGTAAATTGAAAAAAGTTTTAAAAAAAAATTTTTTTGGGGACTTAGTCATTTTTCCGGCGTTTATCAGACTTTCAGATAGGGGAAATGTCAGTGAGCGTTCCGATTTCAGTTCTAGAGCGATTCGCCCAATGAGTCCTTGATATTTAGTCGTTTTCAGCTAATTTTCTGGATTTTTCAAAGTTTCACTTTTTTGTGAAAATATCCACTAAATAAGGGAATAATGTGTGTGAGGGTACCCCAGAAGAGTTCCAAATGTGTGTGGGTAGAATATATATCCCACGGGGCTAAAATTGAAAAAAGTTGAAAAAAATTTTTTTTGGACTTAATAATTTTTCCGGCATTTATCAGACTTTCAGATAGGGGAAATGTCAGTGAGCATTCCGATTTCAGTTCCAGAGCGATTCGGCCTATGAGTCCTTGATATTTCGTCGTTTTCAGCCAATTTTCTGGATTTTTGAAAATTTCACTTTTTTGTGAAAATATCCACTAAATGAGGGAATAATATGTGTGAGGGTACCACAGGAGAGTTCCAAATGTGTGTGGGTAGAATATATATCCCACGGGGGTAAATTGAAAATAGTTTTAAAAAAAAATTTTTTGGACTTAGTCATTTTTCCGGCGTTTATCAGACTTTCAGATAGGGGAAATATTAGTGAGCATACCAATTTCAGTTCCAGAGCGATTCGCCCAGTGAGTCCTTGATATTTAGTCGTTTTCAGCCAATTTTCTGAATTTTTGAAAATTTCACTTATTTATGAAAATATCCACTAAATGAGGGAATAATATGTTTGAGGGTACCCCAGGAGAGATCCAAATGTGTGTGGGTAGAATATATATCCCACGGGGGTAAAATTGAAAAAAGTTGTAAAAAAAATTTTTTTGGACTTAGTCATTTTTCCGGCGTTTATCAGACTTTCAGATAGGGGAAATGTCAGTGAGCGTTCCGATTTCAGTTCCAGAGCAATTCGCCCAATGAGTCCTTGATATTTAGTCGTTTTCAGCCAATGTTCTGAATTTTTGAAAACTTCACTTTTTTCTGAAAATATCCACTAAATGAGGGAATAATATGTTTGAGGGTACCCCAGGAGAGATCCAAATGTGTGTGGGTAGAATATATATCCCACGGGGGTAAAATTGAAAAAAGTTTTAAAAAAATTTTTTTTGGACTTAGTCATTTTTCCGGCGTTTATCAGACTTTCAGATAGGGGAAATGTCAGTGAGCGTTCCGATTTCAGTTCCAGAGCGATTCGCCCAATGAGTCCTTGATATTTAGTCGTTTTCAGCCAATTTTCTGGATTTTTGAAAGTTTCACTTTTTTGTGAAAATATCCACTAAATGAGGGAATAATATGTGTGAGGGTACCCCAGGAGAGTTCCAAATGTGTGTGGGTAGAATACATATCCCACGGGGGTAAAATTGAAAAAAGTTGAAAAATTTTTTTTTTTTTGACTTAGTCATTTTTCCGGCGTTTATCAGACTTTCAGATAGGGAAAATGTCAGTGAGCGTTCCGATTTCAGTTCCAGGGCAATTCGCCCAATGAGTCCTTGATATTTAGTCGTTTTCAGCCAATTTTCTGAATTTTTGAAAATTTCACTTTTTTATGAAAATATCCACTAAATGAGGGAATAATATGTTTGAGGGTACCCCAGGAGAGATCCAAATGTGTGTGGGTAGAATATATATCCCACGGGGGTAAATTGAAAAAAGTTTAAAAAAAATTTTTTTTGGACTTAGTTATTTTTCCGGCGTTTATCAGACTTTCAGATAGGGGAAATGTCAGTGAGCGTTCTGATTTCAGTTCCAGAGCGATTCGCCCAATGAGTCCTTCATATTTAGTCGTTTTCAGCCAATTTTCTGGATTTTTGAAAGTTTCTCTTTTTTGTGAAAATATCCACTAAATGAGGGAATAATATGTGTGAGGGTACTCCAGGAGAGTTCCAAATGTGTGTGGGTAGAATATATATCCCACGGGGGTAAAATTTAAAAATGTTTAAAAAAAAAATTTTTTTGGACTTAGTCATTTTTCCGGCGTTTATCAGACTTTCAGATAGGGCAAATGTCAGTGAGCAATCCGATTTCAGTTCCAGAGCGATTCGCCCAATGAGTCCTTGATATTTAGTCGTTTTCAGCCAATTATCTGGATTTTTGAAAATTTCACTTTTTTGTGAAAATATCCACTAAATGAGGGAATAATATGTGTGACGGTACCACAGGAGAGTTCCAAATGTGTGTAGGTAGAATATATATCCCACGGGGCTAAAAATGAAAAAAGTTGAAAAAATATTTTTTTGGACCTAGTCATTTTTCCGGCGTTTATCAGACTTTCAGATAGGGGAAATGTCAGTGAGCGTTCTGATTTCAGTTCCAGAGCGATTCGCCCAATGATTCCTTGATATTTAGTCGTTTTCAGCCAATTTTCTGGATTTTTGAAAGTTTCACTTTTTTGTGAAAATATCCACTAAATGAGGGAATAATATGTGTAAGGGTACGCCAGGAGAGTTGCAAATGTGTGTGGGTAGAATATATATCCCACGGTGGTAAAATTGAAAAAAGTTGAGAAAAATTTTTTTTGGGACTTAGTCATTTTTCCGCCGTTTATCAGACTTTCAGAAAGGGGAAATGTCAGTGAGCGTTCCGATTTCAGTTCCAGAGCAATTTGCCCAATGATATTGATATTTAGTCGTTTTCAGCCAATTTTCTGAATTTTTGAAAATTTCACTTTTTTATGAAAATATCCACTAAATGAGGGAATAATATGTTTGAGGGTACCCCAGGATAGTTCCAAATGTGCGTGGGTAGAATATATATCCCACGGGGGTAAAATTGAAAAAAGTTTAAAAAAAAATTTTTTTTGGACTTAGTCATTTTTCTGGCGTTTATCAGACTTTCAGATAGGGGAAATGTCAGTGAGCGTTCTGATTTCAGTTCCAGAGCTATTCGCCCAATGAGTCCTTGATATTTAGTCGTTTTCAGCCAATTTTCTGGTTTTTTGAAAATTTCACATTTTTGTGAAAATATCCACTAAATGAGGGAATAATATGTGTGAGGGTACCACAGGAGAGTTCCAAATGTGTGTGGGTAGAATATATATCCCACGGGGGTAAAATTGAAAAAAGTTGTAAAAAAAATTTTTTTGGACTTAGTCATTTTTCCGGCGTTTATCAGACTTTCAGATAGGGGAAATGTCAGTGAGCGTTCCGATTTCAGTTCCAGAGCAATTCGCCCAATGAGTCCTTGATATTTAGTCGTTTTCAGCCAATGTTCTGAATTTTTGAAAACTTCACTTTTTTATGAAAATATCCACTAAATGAGGGAATAATATGTTTGAGGGTACCCCAGGAGAGATCCAAATGTGTGTGGGTAGAATATATATCCCACGGGGGTAAAATTGAAAAAAGTTTATAAAATTTTTTTTTTGGAATTAGTCATTTTTCCGGCGTTTATCAGACTTTCAGATAGGGCAAATGTCAGTGAGCATTCCGATTTCAGTTCCAGAGCGATTCGCCCAATGAGTCCTTCATATTTAGTCGTTTTCAGCCAATTTTCTGGATTTTTGAAAGTTTCACTTTTTTGTGAAAATATCCACTAAATGAGGGAATAATATGTGTGAGGGTACCCCAGGAGAGTTCCAAATGTGTGTGGGTAGAATATATATCCCACGGGGGTAAAATTGAAAAAAGTTGAAAAAAATTTTTTTTTTGACTTAGTCATTTTTCCGGCGTTTATCAGACTTTCAGATAGGGGAAATGTCAGTGAGCATTCCGATTTCAGTTCCAGAGCAATTCGCCCAATGAGTCCTTGATATTTAGTCGTTTTCAGCCAATTTTCTGGACATTTGAAAATGTCACTTTTTTGTGAAAATATCCACTAAATGAGGGAATAATATGTGTGAGGGTACCCCAGGAGAGTTCAAAATGTGTGTGGGTAGAATATATATCCCACGGGGGTAAATTGAAAAAGGTTTTAAAAAAAAATTTTTTTGGGGACTTAGTCATTTTTCCGGCGTTTATCAGACTTTCAGATAGGGGAAATGTCAGTGAGCGTTCCGATTTCAGTTCTAGAGCGATTCGCCCAATGAGTCCTTGATATTTAGTCGTTTTCAGCTAATTTTCTGGATTTTTCAAAGTTTCACTTTTTTGTGAAAACATCCACTAAATAAGGGAATAATGTGTGTGAGGATACCCCAGGAGAGTTCCAAATGTGTGTGGGTAGAATATATCCCACGGGGCTAAAATTGAAAAAAGTTGAAAAAAATTTTTTTTTGGACTTAGTCATTTTTCCGGCGTTTATCAGACTTTCAGATAGGGGAAATGTCAGTGAGCGTTCCGATTTCAGTTCCAGAGCAATTCGCCCAATGAGTCCTTGATATTTAGTCATTTTCAGCCAATTTTCTGAATTTTTCAAAATTTCACCTATTTATGAAAATATCCACTAAATGAGGGAATAATATGTTTGAGGGTACCCCAGGAGAGATCCAAATGTGTGTGGGTAGAATATATATCCCACTCGGGTAAAATTGAAAAAAGTTTAAAAAAAATTTTTTTTGGACTTAATAATTTTTCCGGCATTTATCAGACTGTCAGATAGGGCAAATGTCAGTGAGCATTCCGATTTCAGTTCCAGAGCGATTCGGCCTATGAGTCCTTGATATTTAGTCGTTTTCAGCCAATTTTCTGAATTTTTGAAAATTTCACCTATTTATGAAAATATCCACTAAATGAGGGAATAATATGTTTGAGGGTACCCCAGGAGAGATCCAAATGTGTGTGGGTAGAATATATATCCCACGGGGGTAAAATTGAAAAAAGTTGTAAAAAAAATTTTTTTGGACTTAGTCATTTTTCCGGCGTTTATCAGACTTTCAGATAGGGGAAATGTCAGTGAGCATTCCGATTTCAGTTCCAGAGCGATTCGCCCAATGAGTCCTTGATATTTAGTCGTTTTCAGCCAATTTTCTGGACTTTTGAAAATGTCACTTTTTTGTGAAAATATCCACTAAATGAGGGAATAATATGTGTGAGGGTACCCCAGGAGAGTTCCAAATGTGTGTGGGTAAAATATATATCCCATGGGGGTAAATTGAAAAAAGTTTTAAAAAAAAATTTTTTTGGGGACTTAGTAATTTTTCCGGCGTTTATCAGACTTTCAGATAGGGGAAATGTCAGTGAGCGTTCCGATTTCAGTTCTAGAGCGATTCGCCCAATGAGTCCTTGATATTTAGTCGTTTTCAGCTAATTTTCTGGATTTTTCAAAGTTTCACTTTTTTGTGAAAATATCCACTAAATAAGGGAATAATGTGTGTGAGGGTACCCCAGGAGAGTTCCAAATGTGTGTGGGTAGAATATATATCCCACGGGGCTAAAATTGAAAAAAGTTGAAAAAAATTTTTTTTGGACTTAATAATTTTTCCGGCATTTATCAGACTTTCAGATAGGGGAAATGTCAGTGAGCATTCCGATTTCAGTTCCAGAGCGATTCGGCCTATGAGTCCTTGATATTTAGTCGTTTTCAGCCAATTTTCTGGATTTTTGAAAATTTCACTTTTTTGTGAAAATATCCACTAAATGAGGGAATAATATGTTTGAGGGTACCCCAGGAGAGATCCAAATGTGTGTGGGTAGAATATATATCCCACGGGGGTAAATTGAAAATAGTTTTAAAAAAAATTTTTTTGGACTTAGTCATTTTTCCGGCGTTTATCAGACTTTCAGATAGGGGAAATATTAGTGAGCATACCAATTTCAGTTCCAGAGCGATTCGCCCAGTGAGTCCTTGATATTTAGTCGTTTTCAGCTAATTTTCTGAATTTTTGAAAATTTCACTTATTTATGAAAATATCCACTAAATGAGGGAATAATATGTTTGAGGGTACCCCAGGAGAGATCCAAATGTGTGTGGGTAGAATATATATCCCACGGGGGTAAAATTGAAAAAAGTTGTAAAAAAAATTTTTTTGGACTTAGTCATTTTTCCGGCGTTTATCAGACTTTCAGATAGGGGAAATGTCAGTGAGCGTTCCGATTTCAGTTCCAGAGCAATTCGCCCAATGAGTCCTTGATATTTAGTCGTTTTCAGCCAATGTTCTGAATTTTTGAAAACTTCACTTTTTTATGAAAATATCCACTAAATGAGGGAATAATATGTTTGAGGGTACCCCAGGAGAGATCCAAATGTGTGTGGGTAGAATATATATCCCACGGGGGTAAAATTGAAAAAAGTTTATAAAATTTTTTTTTTGGAATTAGTCATTTTTCCGGCGTTTATCAGACTTTCAGATAGGGCAAATGTCAGTGAGCATTCCGATTTCAGTTCCAGAGCGATTCGCCCAATGAGTCCTTGATATTTAGTCGTTTTCAGCCAATTTTCTGGATTTTTGAAAATGTCACTTTTTTGTGAAAATATCCACTAAATGAGGGAATAATATGTGTGAGGGTACCCCAGGAGAGTTCCAAATGTGTGTCGGTAGAATATATATCCCACGGGGGTAAAATTGAAAAAAGTTGAAAAAAATTTTTTTTTTGGACTTAGTCATTTTTCCGGCGTTTAGTAGACTTTCAGATAGGGGAAATGTCAGTGAGCGTTCTGATTTCAGTTACAGAGCGATTCGCCCAATGAGTCCTTGATATTTAGTCGTTTTCATCCAATTTTCTGGATTTTTTAAAATTTTACTTTTTTGTGAAAATATCCACTAAATGAGGGAATAATATGTGTGAGGGTACAACAGGAGAGTTCCAAATGTGTGTGGGTAGAATATATATCCCACGGGGGTAAATTGAAAAAAGTTTTAAAAAATTTTTTTTTGTACTTAGTCATTTTTCCGGCATTTATCAGACTTTCAGATAGGGGAAATGTCAGTGAGCATACCAATTTCAGTTCCAGAGCGATTCGCCAAAAGAGTCCTTGATATTTAGTCGTTTTCAGCCAATTTTCTGGATTTTTGAAAATTTCACTTTTTTGTGAAAATATCCACTAAATGAGGGAATAATATGTGTGAGGGTACCCCAGGAGAGATCCAAATGTGTGTGGGTAGAATATATATCCCACGGGGGTAAATTGAAAATAGTTTTAAAAAAAATTTTTTTGGACTTAGTCATTTTTCCGGCGTTTATCAGACTTTCAGATAGGGGAAATATTAGTGAGCATACCAATTTCAGTTCCAGAGCGATTCGCCCAGTGAGTCCTTGATATTTAGTCGTTTTCAGCTAATTTTCTGAATTTTTGAAAATTTCACTTATTTATGAAAATATCCACTAAATGAGGGAATAATATGTTTGAGGGTACCCCAGGAGAGATCCAAATGTGTGTGGGTAGAATATATATCCCACGGGGGTAAAATTGAAAAAAGTTGTAAAAAAAATTTTTTTGGACTTAGTCATTTTTCCGGCGTTTATCAGACTTTCAGATAGGGGAAATGTCAGTGAGCGTTCCGATTTCAGTTCCAGAGCAATTCGCCCAATGAGTCCTTGATATTTAGTCGTTTTCAGCCAATGTTCTGAATTTTTGAAAACTTCACTTTTTTATGAAAATATCCACTAAATGAGGGAATAATATGTTTGAGGGTACCCCAGGAGAGATCCAAATGTGTGTGGGTAGAATATATATCCCACGGGGGTAAAATTGAAAAAAGTTTATAAAATTTTTTTTTTGGAATTAGTCATTTTTCCGGCGTTTATCAGACTTTCAGATAGGGCAAATGTCAGTGAGCATTCCGATTTCAGTTCCAGAGCGATTCGCCCAATGAGTCCTTGATATTTAGTCGTTTTCAGCCAATTTTCTGGATTTTTGAAAATGTCACTTTTTTGTGAAAATATCCACTAAATGAGGGAATAATATGTGTGAGGGTACCCCAGGAGAGTTCCAAATGTGTGTCGGTAGAATATATATCCCACGGGGGTAAAATTGAAAAAAGTTGAAAAAAATTTTTTTTTTGGACTTAGTCATTTTTCCGGCGTTTAGTAGACTTTCAGATAGGGGAAATGTCAGTGAGCGTTCTGATTTCAGTTACAGAGCGATTCGCCCAATGAGTCCTTGATATTTAGTCGTTTTCATCCAATTTTCTGGATTTTTTAAAATTTTACTTTTTTGTGAAAATATCCACTAAATGAGGGAATAATATGTGTGAGGGTACAACAGGAGAGTTCCAAATGTGTGTGGGTAGAATATATATCCCACGGGGGTAAATTGAAAAAAGTTTTAAAAAATTTTTTTTTGTACTTAGTCATTTTTCCGGCATTTATCAGACTTTCAGATAGGGGAAATGTCAGTGAGCATACCAATTTCAGTTCCAGAGCGATTCGCCAAAAGAGTCCTTGATATTTAGTCGTTTTCAGCCAATTTTCTGGATTTTTGAAAATTTCACTTTTTTGTGAAAATATCCACTAAATGAGGGAATAATATGTGTGAGGGTACCACAGGAGAGTTCCAAATGTGTGTGGGTAGAATATATATCCCACGGGGGTAAATTGAAAATAGTTTTAAAAAAAATTTTTTTGGACTTAGTCATTTTTCCGGCGTTTATCAGACTTTCAGATAGGGGAAATATTAGTGAGCATACCAATTTCAGTTCCAGAGCGATTCGCCCAGTGAGTCCTTGATATTTAGTCGTTTTCAGCCAATTTTCTGAATTTTTGAAAATTTCACTTATTTATGAAAATATCCACTAAATGAGGGAATAATATGTTTGAGGGTACCCCAGGAGAGATCCAAATGTGTGTGGGTAGAATATATATCCCACGGGGGTAAAATTGAAAAAAGTTGTAAAAAAAATTTTTTTGGACTTAGTCATTTTTCCGGCGTTTATCAGACTTTCAGATAGGGGAAATGTCAGTGAGCGTTCCGATTTCAGTTCCAGAGCAATTCGCCCAATGAGTCCTTGATATTTAGTCGTTTTCAGCCAATGTTCTGAATTTTTGAAAACTTCACTTTTTTCTGAAAATATCCACTAAATGAGGGAATAATATGTTTGAGGGTACCCCAGGAGAGATCCAAATGTGTGTGGGTAGAATATATATCCCACGGGGGTAAAATTGAAAAAAGTTTTAAAAAAATTTTTTTTGGACTTAGTCATTTTTCCGGCGTTTATCAGACTTTCAGATAGGGGAAATGTCAGTGAGCGTTCCGATTTCAGTTCCAGAGCGATTCGCCCAATGAGTCCTTGATATTTAGTCGTTTTCAGCCAATTTTCTGGATTTTTGAAAGTTTCACTTTTTTGTGAAAATATCCACTAAATGAGGGAATAATATGTGTGAGGGTACCCCAGGAGAGTTCCAAATGTGTGTGGGTAGAATACATATCCCACGGGGGTAAAATTGAAAAAAGTTGAAAAAATTTTTTTTTTTTGACTTAGTCATTTTTCTGGCGTTTATCAGACTTTCAGATAGGGAAAATGTCAGTGAGCGTTCCGATTTCAGTTCCAGGGCAATTCGCCCAATGAGTCCTTGATATTTAGTCGTTTTCAGCCAATTTTCTGAATTTTTGAAAATTTCACTTTTTTATGAAAATATCCACTAAATGAGGGAATAATATGTTTGAGGGTACCCCAGGAGAGATCCAAATGTGTGTGGGTAGAATATATATCCCACGGGGGTAAATTGAAAAAAGTTTAAAAAAAATTTTTTTTGGACTTAGTTATTTTTCCGGCGTTTATCAGACTTTCAGATAGGGGAAATGTCAGTGATCATACCAATTTCAGTTCCAGAGCGATTCGCCCAATGAGTCCTTGATATTTAGTCGTTTTCAGCCAATTTTCTGGATTTTTGAAAATTTCACTTTTTTTGTGAAAATATCCACTAAATGAGGGAATAATATGTGTGAGGGTACCACAGGAGAGTCCCAAATGTGTGTGGGTAGAATATATATCCCACGGGCTAAAATTGAAAAAAGTTGAAAAAAAATTTTTTTTGGACCTAGTCATTTTTCCGGCGTTTATCAGACTTTCAGATAGGGGAAATGTCAGTGAGCGTTCTGATTTCAGTTCCAGAGCGATTCGCCCAATGAGTCCTTGATATTTAGTCGTTTTCAGCCAATTTTCTGGATTTTTGAAAGTTTCTCTTTTTTGTGAAAATATCCACTAAATGAGGGAATAATATGTGTGAGGGTACTCCAGGAGAGTTCCAAATGTGTGTGGGTAGAATATATATCCCACGGGGGTAAAATTTAAAAATGTTTAAAAAAAAAATTTTTTTGGACTTAGTCATTTTTCCGGCGTTTATCAGACTTTCAGATAGGGCAAATGTCAGTGAGCAATCCGATTTCAGTTCCAGAGCGATTCGCCCAATGAGTCCTTGATATTTAGTCGTTTTCAGCCAATTATCTGGATTTTTGAAAATTTCACTTTTTTGTGAAAATATCCACTAAATGAGGGAATAATATGTGTGACGGTACCACAGGAGAGTTCCAAATGTGTGTAGGTAGAATATATATCCCACGGGGCTAAAAATGAAAAAAGTTGAAAAAATATTTTTTTGGACCTAGTCATTTTTCCGGCGTTTATCAGACTTTCAGATAGGGGAAATGTCAGTGAGCGTTCTGATTTCAGTTCCAGAGCGATTCGCCCAATGATTCCTTGATATTTAGTCGTTTTCAGCCAATTTTCTGGATTTTTGAAAGTTTCACTTTTTTGTGAAAATATCCACTAAATGAGGGAATAATATGTGTAAGGGTACGCCAGGAGAGTTGCAAATGTGTGTGGGTAGAATATATATCCCACGGTGGTAAAATTGAAAAAAGTTGAAAAAAATTTTTTTTGGGACTTAGTCATTTTTCCGCCATTTATCAGACTTTCAGAAAGGGGAAATGTCAGTGAGCGTTCCGATTTCAGTTCCAGAGCAATTTGCCCAATGATATTGATATTTAGTCGTTTTCAGCCAATGTTCTGAATTTTTGAAAATTTCACTTTTTTATGAAAATATCCACTAAATGAGGGAATAATATGTTTGAGGGTACCCCAGGATAGTTCCAAATGTGCGTGGGTAGAATATATATCCCACGGGGGTAAAATTGAAAAAAGTTTAAAAAAAAATTTTTTTTGGACTTAGTCATTTTTCTGGCGTTTATCAGACTTTCAGATAGGGGAAATGTCAGTGAGCGTTCTGATTTCAGTTCCAGAGCTATTCGCCCAATGAGTCCTTGATATTTAGTCGTTTTCAGCCAATTTTCTGGTTTTTTGAAAATTTCACATTTTTGTGAAAATATCCACTAAATGAGGGAATAATATGTGTGAGGGTACCACAGGAGAGTTCCAAATGTGTGTGGGTAGAATATATATCCCAGGGGGTAAATTGAAAAAAGTTTAAAAAAAAATTTTTTTGGACTTAGTCATTTTTCCGGCGTTTATCAGACATTCAGGTAGGGGAAATGTCAGTGAGCATACCAATTTCAGTTCCAGAGCGATTCGCCCAATGAGTCCTTCATATTTAGTCGTTTTCAGCCAATTTTCTGGATTTTTGAAAATTTCACTTTTTTGTGAAAATATCCACTAAATGAGGGAATAATATGTGTGAGGGTACCCCAGGAGAGTTTCAAATGTGTGTACGTAGAATACATATCCCACGGGGGTAAAATTGAAAAAAGTTGAAAAAAATTTTTTTTGGGGACTTAGTCATTTTTCTGGCGTTTATCAGACTTTCAGATAGGGCACATGTCAGTGAGCATTCCGATTTCAGTTCCAGAGCGATTCGTCCAATGATTCCTTGATATTTAGTCGTTTTCAGACAATTTTCTGGATTTTTGAAAGTTTCACTTTTTTGTGAAAATATCCACTAAATGAGGGAATAATATGTGTGAGGGTACCCCAGGAGAGTTCCAAATGTGTGTGGGTAGAATATATATCCCACGGGGGTAAAATTTAAAAATGTTTAAAAAAAAAATTTTTTTGGACTTAGTCATTTTTCCGGCGTTTATCAGACTTTCAGGTAGGGCAAATGTCAGTGAGCAATCCGATTTCAGTTCCAGAGCGATTCGCCCAATGAGTCCTTGATATTTAGTCGTTTTCAGCCAATTATCTGGATTTTTGAAAATTTCACTTTTTTGTGAAAATATCCACTAAATGAGGGAATAATATGTGTGACGGTACCACAGGAGAGTTCCAAATGTGTGTAGGTAGAATATATATCCCACGGGGCTAAAAATGAAAAAAGTTGAAAAAATATTTTTTTGGACCTAGTCATTTTTCCGGCGTTTATCAGACTTTCAGATAGGGGAAATGTCAGTGAGCGTTCTGATTTCAGTTCCAGAGCGATTCGCCCAATGATTCCTTGATATTTAGTCGTTTTCAGCCAATTTTCTGGATTTTTGAAAGTTTCACTTTTTTGTGAAAATATCCACTAAATGAGGGAATAATATGTGTAAGGGTACGCCAGGAGAGTTGCAAATGTGTGTGGGTAGAATATATATCCCACGGTGGTAAAATTGAAAAAAGTTGAAAAAAATTTTTTTTGGGACTTAGTCATTTTTCCGCCGTTTATCAGACTTTCAGAAAGGGGAAATGTCAGTGAGCGTTCCGATTTCAGTTCCAGAGCAATTTGCCCAATGATATTGATATTTAGTCGTTTTCAGCCAATGTTCTGAATTTTTGAAAATTTCACTTTTTTATGAAAATATCCACTAAATGAGGGAATAATATGTTTGAGGGTACCCCAGGATAGTTCCAAATGTGCGTGGGTAGAATATATATCCCACGGGGGTAAAATTGAAAAAAGTTTAAAAAAAAATTTTTTTTGGACTTAGTCATTTTTCTGGCGTTTATCAGACTTTCAGATAGGGGAAATGTCAGTGAGCGTTCTGATTTCAGTTCCAGAGCTATTCGCCCAATGAGTCCTTGATATTTAGTCGTTTTCAGCCAATTTTCTGGTTTTTTGAAAATTTCACATTTTTGTGAAAATATCCACTAAATGAGGGAATAATATGTGTGAGGGTACCACAGGAGAGTTCCAAATGTGTGTGGGTAGAATATATATCCCAGGGGGTAAATTGAAAAAAGTTTAAAAAAAAATTTTTTTGGACTTAGTCATTTTTCCGGCGTTTATCAGACATTCAGGTAGGGGAAATGTCAGTGAGCATACCAATTTCAGTTCCAGAGCGATTCGCCCAATGAGTCCTTCATATTTAGTCGTTTTCAGCCAATTTTCTGGATTTTTGAAAATTTCACTTTTTTGTGAAAATATCCACTAAATGAGGGAATAATATGTGTGAGGGTACCCCAGGAGAGTTTCAAATGTGTGTACGTAGAATACATATCCCACGGGGGTAAAATTGAAAAAAGTTGAAAAAAATTTTTTTTGGGGACTTAGTCATTTTTCTGGCGTTTATCAGACTTTCAGATAGGGCACATGTCAGTGAGCATTCCGATTTCAGTTCCAGAGCGATTCGTCCAATGATTCCTTGATATTTAGTCGTTTTCAGACAATTTTCTGGATTTTTGAAAGTTTCACTTTTTTGTGAAAATATCCACTAAATGAGGGAATAATATGTGTGAGGGTACCCCAGGAGAGTTCCAAATGTGTGTGGGTAGAATATATTTCCCACGGGGGTAAAATTGAAAAAAGTTTAAAAAATTTTTTTTTTGGACTTAGTCATTTTTCCGGCGTTTATCAGACTTTCAGATAGGGGAAATGTCAGTGAGCGTTCTGATTTCAGTTCCAGAGCGATTCGCCCAATGAGTCCTTGATATTTAGTAGTTTTCAGCCAATTTTCTGGATTTTTGAAAATTTCACTTTTTTGTGAAAATATCCACTAAATGAGGGAATAATATGTGTGAGGTTACCCCAGGAGAGTTCCAAATATGTGTATGTAGAATATATATCCCACGGGGGTAAAATTGAAAAAAGTTTAAAAAAATTTTTTTTTGGACTTAGTCATTTTTCCAGGCGTTTATCAGACTTTCAGATAGGGGAAATGTCAGTGAGCATTCCGATTTCAGTTCCAGAGCGATTCGCCCAATGAGTCCTTGATATTTAGTCGTTTTCAGCCAATTTTCTGGATTTTTGAAAATTTCACTTTTTTGTGAAAATATCCACTAAATGAGGGAATAATATGTGTGAGGGTACCCCAGGAGAGTTCCAAATGTGTGTGGGTAGAATATATATCCCACGGGGGCAAAATTGAAAAAAGTTGAAAAAAAATTTTTTTGGGACTTAGTGATTTTTCCGGCGTTTATTAGACTTTCAGATAGGGGAAATGTCAGTGAGCGTTCCGATTTCAGTTCCAGAGCGATTCGCCCAATGAGTCCTTGATATTTAGTCGTTTTCAGCCAATTTTCTGGATTTTTGAAAATTTCACTTTTTTGTGAAAATATCCACTAAATGAGGGAATAATATGTGTGAGGGTACCCCAGGAGAGTTCCAAATGTGTGTGGGTAGAATATATATCCCACGGGGGTAAAATTGAAAAAAGTTGAAAAATTTTTTTTTTTGCACTTAGTCATTTTTCCGGCGTTTATCAGACTTTCAGATAGGGGAAATGTCAGTGAGCATTCTGATTTCAGTTCCAGAGCGATTCGCCCAATGAGTCCTTGATATTTAGTCGTTTTCAGCCAATTTTCTGGATTTTTGAAGGTTTCACTTTTTTGTGAAAATATCCACTAAATGAGGGAATAATATGTGTGAGGGTACCCCAGGAGAGTTCCAAATGTGTGTCGGTAGAATATATATCCCACGGGGGTAAAATTGAAAAAAGTTGAAAAATTTTTTTTTTTGCACTTAGTCATTTTTCCGGCGTTTATCAGACTTTCAGATAGGGGAAATGTCAGTGAGCATTCTGATTTCAGTTCCAGAGCGATTCGCCCAAAGAGTCCTTGATATTTAGTCGTTTTCAGCCAATTTTCTGGATTTTTGAAGGTTTCACTTTTTTGTGAAAATATCCACTAAATGAGGGAATAATATGTGTGAGGTTACCCCAGGAGAGTTCCAAATATGTGTAGGTAGAATATATATCCCACGGGGCTAAAATTGAAAAAAGTTGAAAAAAAATTTTTTTTGGACTTATTCATTTTTCCGGCGTTTATCAGACTTTCAGATAGGGCAAATGTCAGTGAGCATTCCGATTTCAGTTCCAGAGCGATTCGCCCGATGAGTCCTTGATATTTAGTCGTTTTCAGCCAATTTTCTGGATTTTTTAAAATTTCACTTTTTTTGTGAAAATATCCACTAAATGAGGGAATAATATGTGTGAGGGTACCCCAGGAGAGTTCCAAATGTGTGTGGGTAGAATATATATTCCACAGGGGGTAAAATTGAAAAAAGTTGAAAAAAATTTTTTTTTGGACTTTGTCATTTTTCCGGCGTTTAGCAGACTTTCAGATAGGGGAAATGTCAGTGAGCATTCTGATTTCTGTTCCAGAGCGATTCGCCCAATGAGTCCTTGATATTTAGTCGTTTTCAGCCAATTTTCTGGATTTTTGAAAGTTTCACTTTTTTGTGAAAATATCCACTAAATGAGGGAATAATATGTGTGAGGGTACCCCAGGAGAGTTCCAAATGTGTGTGGGTAGAATATTTATCCCACGGGGCAAAATTGAAAAAGTTGAAAAAAAATTTTTTTTGGACTTAGTCATTTTTCCGGCGTTTATCAGACTTTCAGATAGGGGAAATGTCAGTGAGCGTTCCGATTTCAGTTCCAGAGCGATTCGCCCAATGAGTCCTTGATATTTAGTTGTTTTCAGCCAATTTTCTGGATTTTTGAAAATTTCACTTTTTTGTGAAAATATCCACTAAATGAGGGAATAATATGTGTGAGGTTACCCCAGGAGAGTTCCAAATGTGTGTGGGTAGAATATATGTCCCACGGGGGTAAAATTGAAAAAAGTTGAAAAAAATTTTTTTTTGGACTTAGTCATTTTTACGGCGTTTATCAGACTTTCATATAGGGGAAATGTCAGTGAGCATTCCGATTTCAGTTCCAGAGCGATTCGCGCAATGTGTCCTGGATATTTAGTCATTTTCAGCCAATATTTTGGATTTTTGAAAATTTCACTTTTTTGTGAAAATATCCACTAAATGAGGGAATAGTATGTGTGAGGGTACCCCAGGAGAGTTTCAAATGTGTGTACGTAGAATACATATCCCACGGGGGTAAAATTGAAAAAAGTTGAAAAAAATTTTTTTGGGGACTTAGTCATTTTTCTGGCGTTTATCAGACTTTCAGATAGGGCACATGTCAGTGAGCATTCCGATTTCAGTTCCAGAGCGATTCGTCCAATGATTCCTTGATATTTAGTCGTTTTCAGCCAATTTTCTGGATTTTTGAAAGTTTCACTTTTTTGTGAAAATATCCACTAAATGAGGGAATAATATGTGTGAGGGTACCCCAGGAGAGTTCCAAATGTGTGTGGGTAGAATATATTTCCCACGGGGGTAAAATTGAAAAAAGTTTAAAAAATTTTTTTTTTGGACTTAGTCATTTTTCCGGCGTTTATCAGACTTTCAGATAGGGGAAATGTCAGTGAGCGTTCTGATTTCAGTTCCAGAGCGATTCGCCCAATGAGTCCTTGATATTTAGTAGTTTTCAGCCAATTTTCTGGATTTTTGAAAATTTCACTTTTTTGTGAAAATATCCACTAAATGAGGGAATAATATGTGTGAGGTTACCCCAGGAGAGTTCCAAATATGTGTATGTAGAATATATATCCCACGGGGGTAAAATTGAAAAAAGTTTAAAAAAATTTTTTTTTGGACTTAGTCATTTTTCCAGGCGTTTATCAGACTTTCAGATAGGGGAAATGTCAGTGAGCATTCCGATTTCAGTTCCAGAGCGATTCGCCCAATGAGTCCTTGATATTTAGTCGTTTTCAGCCAATTTTCTGGATTTTTTAAAATTTTACTTTTTTGTGAAAATATCCACTAAATGAGGGAATAATATGTGTGAGGGTACAACAGGAGAGTTCCAAATGTGTGTGGGTAGAATATATATCCCACGGGGGTAAATTGAAAAAAGTTTTAAAAAATTTTTTTTTGTACTTAGTCATTTTTCCGGCGTTTATCAGACTTTCAGATAGTGGAAATGTCAGTGAGCATACCAATTTCAGTTCCAGAGCGATTCGCCAAAAGAGTCCTTGATATTTAGTCGTTTTCAGCCAATTTTCTGGATTTTTGAAAATTTCACTTTTTTGTGAAAATATCCACTAAATGAGGGAATAATATGTGTGAGGGTACCACAGGAGAGTTCCAAATGTGTGTGGGTAGAATATATATCCCACGGGGGTAAAATTGAAAAAAGTTTAAAAAAAATTTTTTTTGGACTTAGTCATTTTTCCGGCGTTTATCAGACTTTCAGATAGGGCAAATGTCAGTGAGCGTTCTGATTTCAGTTCCAGAGCGATTCGCCCAATGAGTCCTTGATATTTAGTCGTTTTCAGCCAATTTTCTGAATTTTTGAAAATTTCACTTTTTTCTGAAAATATCCACTAAATGAGGGAATAATATGTTTGAGGGTACCCCAGGAGAGATCCAAATGTGTGTGGGTAGAATATATATCCCACGGGGGTAAAATTGAAAAAAGTTTTAAAAAAATTTTTTTTGGACTTAGTCATTTTTCCGGCGTTTATCAGACTTTCAGATAAGGGAAATGTCAGTGAGCGTTCCGATTTCAGTTCCAGAGCGATTCGCCCAATGAGTCCTTGATATTTAGTCGTTTTCAGCCAATTTTCTGGATTTTTGAAAGTTTCACTTTTTTGTGAAAATATCCACTAAATGAGGGAATAATATGTGTGAGGGTACCCCAGGAGAGTTCCAAATGTGTGTGGGTAGAATACATATCCCACGGGGGTAAAATTGAAAAAAGTTGAAAAATATTTTTTTTTTTGACTTAGTCATTTTTCCGGCGTTTATCAGACTTTCAGATAGGGCACATGTCAGTGAGCATTCCGATTTCAGTTCCAGAGCGATTCGTCCAATGATTCCTTGATATTTAGTCGTTTTCAGCCAATTTTCTGGATTTTTGAAAGTTTCACTTTTTTGTGAAAATATCCACTAAATGAGGGAATAATATGTGTGAGGGTACCCCAGGAGAGTTCCAAATGTGTGTGGGTAGAATATATTTCCCACGGGGGTAAAATTGAAAAAAGTTTAAAAAATTTTTTTTTTGGACTTAGTCATTTTTCCGGCGTTTATCAGACTTTCAGATAGGGGAAATGTCAGTGAGCGTTCTGATTTCAGTTCCAGAGCGATTCGCCCAATGAGTCCTTGATATTTAGTAGTTTTCAGCCAATTTTCTGGATTTTTGAAAATTTCACTTTTTTGTGAAAATATCCACTAAATGAGGGAATAATATGTGTGAGGTTACCCCAGGAGAGTTCCAAATATGTGTATGTAGAATATATATCCCACGGGGGTAAAATTGAAAAAAGTTTAAAAAAATTTTTTTTTGGACTTAGTCATTTTTCCAGGCGTTTATCAGACTTTCAGATAGGGGAAATGTCAGTGAGCATTCCGATTTCAGTTCCAGAGCGATTCGCCCAATGAGTCCTTGATATTTAGTCGTTTTCAGCCAATTTTCTGGATTTTTTAAAATTTTACTTTTTTGTGAAAATATCCACTAAATGAGGGAATAATATGTGTGAGGGTACAACAGGAGAGTTCCAAATGTGTGTGGGTAGAATATATATCCCACGGGGGTAAATTGAAAAAAGTTTTAAAAAATTTTTTTTTGTACTTAGTCATTTTTCCGGCGTTTATCAGACTTTCAGATAGTGGAAATGTCAGTGAGCATACCAATTTCAGTTCCAGAGCGATTCGCCAAAAGAGTCCTTGATATTTAGTCGTTTTCAGCCAATTTTCTGGATTTTTGAAAATTTCACTTTTTTGTGAAAATATCCACTAAATGAGGGAATAATATGTGTGAGGGTACCACAGGAGAGTTCCAAATGTGTGTGGGTAGAATATATATCCCACGGGGGTAAAATTGAAAAAAGTTTAAAAAAAATTTTTTTTGGACTTAGTCATTTTTCCGGCGTTTATCAGACTTTCAGATAGGGCAAATGTCAGTGAGCGTTCTGATTTCAGTTCCAGAGCGATTCGCCCAATGAGTCCTTGATATTTAGTCGTTTTCAGCCAATTTTCTGAATTTTTGAAAATTTCACTTTTTTCTGAAAATATCCACTAAATGAGGGAATAATATGTTTGAGGGTACCCCAGGAGAGATCCAAATGTGTGTGGGTAGAATATATATCCCACGGGGGTAAAATTGAAAAAAGTTTTAAAAAAATTTTTTTTGGACTTAGTCATTTTTCCGGCGTTTATCAGACTTTCAGATAAGGGAAATGTCAGTGAGCGTTCCGATTTCAGTTCCAGAGCGATTCGCCCAATGAGTCCTTGATATTTAGTCGTTTTCAGCCAATTTTCTGGATTTTTGAAAGTTTCACTTTTTTGTGAAAATATCCACTAAATGAGGGAATAATATGTGTGAGGGTACCCCAGGAGAGTTCCAAATGTGTGTGGGTAGAATACATATCCCACGGGGGTAAAATTGAAAAAAGTTGAAAAATATTTTTTTTTTTGACTTAGTCATTTTTCCGGCGTTTATCAGACTTTCAGATAGGGAAAATGTCAGTGAGCGTTCCGATTTCAGTTCCAGGGCAATTCGCACAATGAGTCCTTGATATTTAGTCGTTTTCAGCCAATTTTCTGAATTTTTGAAAATTTCACTTTTTTATGAAAATATCCACTAAATGAGGGAATAATATGTTTGAGGGTACCCCAGGAGAGTTCCAAATGTGTGTGGGTAGAATATATATCCCACGGGGCTAAAATTGAAAAAAGTTGAAAAAAAATTTTTGGGGGACTTAGTCATTTTTCCGGCGTTTATCAGACTTTCAGATAGGGGAAATGTCAGTGAGCGTTCCGATTTCAGTTCCAGAGCGATTCGCCCAATGAGTCCTTGATATTTAGTCGTTTTCAGCCAATTTTCTGGATTTTTGAAAATTTCACTTTTTTGTGAAAATATCCACTAAATGAGGGAATAATATGTGTGAGGGTACCACAGGAGAGTTCCAAATGTGTGTGTGTAGAATATATATCCCATGGGGCTAAAATTGAAAAAAGTTTAAAAAAAATTTTTTTTGGACCTAGTCATTTTTCCGGCGTTTATCAGACTTTCAGATAGGGGAAATGTCAGTGAGCGTTCTGATTTCAGTTCCAGAGCGATTCGCCCAATGAGTCCTTGATATTTAGTCGTTTACAGCCAATTTTCTGGATTTTTGAAAGTTTCACTTTTTTGTGAAAATATCCACTAAATGAGGGAATAATATGTGTGAGGGTACTCCAGGAGAGTTCCAAATGTGTGTGGGTAGAATATATATCCCACGGGGGTAAAATTTAAAAATGTTTAAAAAAAAAATTTTTTTGGACTTAGTCATTTTTCCGGCGTTTATCAGACTTTCAGATAGGGCAAATGTCAGTGAGCAATCCGATTTCAGTTCCAGAGCGATTCGCCCAATGAGTCCTTGATATTTAGTCGTTTTCAGCCAATTATCTGGATTTTTGAAAATTTCACTTTTTTGTGAAAATATCCACTAAATGAGGGAATAATATGTGTGACGGTACCACAGGAGAGTTCCAAATGTGTGTAGGTAGAATATATATCCCACGGGGCTAAAAATGAAAAAAGTTGAAAAAATATTTTTTTGGACCTAGTCATTTTTCCGGCGTTTATCAGACTTTCAGATAGGGGAAATGTCAGTGAGCGTTCTGATTTCAGTTCCAGAGCGATTCGCCCAATGATTCCTTGATATTTAGTCGTTTTCAGCCAATTTTCTGGATTTTTGAAAGTTTCACTTTTTTGTGAAAATATCCACTAAATGAGGGAATAATATGTGTAAGGGTACGCCAGGAGAGTTGCAAATGTGTGTGGGTAGAATATATATCCCACGGTGGTAAAATTGAAAAAAGTTGAAAAAACTTTTTTTTGGGACTTAGTCATTTTTCCGCCGTTTATCAGACTTTCAGAAAGGGGAAATGTCAGTGAGCGTTCCGATTTCAGTTCCAGAGCAATTTGCCCAATGATATTGATATTTAGTCGTTTTCAGCCAATTTTCTGAATTTTTGAAAATTTCACTTTTTTATGAAAATATCCACTAAATGAGGGAATAATATCTTTGAGGGTACCCCAGGATAGTTCCAAATGTGCGTGGGTAGAATATATATCCCACGGGGGTAAAATTGAAAAAAGTTTAAAAAAAAATTTTTTTTGGACTTAGTCATTTTTCTGGCGTTTATCAGACTTTCAGATAGGGGAAATGTCAGTGAGCGTTCTGATTTCAGTTCCAGAGCTATTCGCCCAATGAGTCCTTAATATTTAGTCGTTTTCAGCCAATTTTCTGGATTTTTGAAAATTTCACATTTTTGTGAAAATATCCACTAAATGAGGGAATAATATGTGTGAGGGTACCACAGGAGAGTTCCAAATGTGTGTGGGTAGAATATATATCCCAGGGGGTAAATTGAAAAAAGTTTTAAAAAAAATTTTTTTGGACTTAGTCATTTTTCCGGCATTTATCAGACATTCAGGTAGGGGAAATGTCAGTGAGCATACCAATTTCAGTTCCAGAGCGATTCGCCCAATGAGTCCTTGATATTTAGTCGTTTTCAGCCAATTTTCTGGATTTTTTAAAATTTTACTTTTTTGTGAAAATATCCACTAAATGAGGGAATAATATGTGTGAGGGTACAACAGGAGAGTTCCAAATGTGTGTGGGTAGAATATATATCCCACGGGGGTAAATTGAAAAAAGTTTTAAAAAATTTTTTTTTGTACTTAGTCATTTTTCCGGCGTTTATCAGACTTTCAGATAGTGGAAATGTCAGTGAGCATACCAATTTCAGTTCCAGAGCGATTCGCCAAAAGAGTCCTTGATATTTAGTCGTTTTCAGCCAATTTTCTGGATTTTTGAAAATTTCACTTTTTTGTGAAAATATCCACTAAATGAGGGAATAATATGTGTGAGGGTACCACAGGAGAGTTCCAAATGTGTGTGGGTAGAATATATATCCCACGGGGGTAAAATTGAAAAAAGTTTAAAAAAAATTTTTTTTGGACTTAGTCATTTTTCCGGCGTTTATCAGACTTTCAGATAGGGCAAATGTCAGTGAGCGTTCTGATTTCAGTTCCAGAGCGATTCGCCCAATGAGTCCTTGATATTTAGTCGTTTTCAGCCAATTTTCTGAATTTTTGAAAATTTCACTTTTTTCTGAAAATATCCACTAAATGAGGGAATAATATGTTTGAGGGTACCCCAGGAGAGATCCAAATGTGTGTGGGTAGAATATATATCCCACGGGGGTAAAATTGAAAAAAGTTTTAAAAAAATTTTTTTTGGACTTAGTCATTTTTCCGGCGTTTATCAGACTTTCAGATAAGGGAAATGTCAGTGAGCGTTCCGATTTCAGTTCCAGAGCGATTCGCCCAATGAGTCCTTGATATTTAGTCGTTTTCAGCCAATTTTCTGGATTTTTGAAAGTTTCACTTTTTTGTGAAAATATCCACTAAATGAGGGAATAATATGTGTGAGGGTACCCCAGGAGAGTTCCAAATGTGTGTGGGTAGAATACATATCCCACGGGGGTAAAATTGAAAAAAGTTGAAAAATATTTTTTTTTTTGACTTAGTCATTTTTCCGGCGTTTATCAGACTTTCAGATAGGGCACATGTCAGTGAGCATTCCGATTTCAGTTCCAGAGCGATTCGTCCAATGATTCCTTGATATTTAGTCGTTTTCAGCCAATTTTCTGGATTTTTGAAAGTTTCACTTTTTTGTGAAAATATCCACTAAATGAGGGAATAATATGTGTGAGGGTACCCCAGGAGAGTTCCAAATGTGTGTGGGTAGAATATATTTCCCACGGGGGTAAAATTGAAAAAAGTTTAAAAAATTTTTTTTTTGGACTTAGTCATTTTTCCGGCGTTTATCAGACTTTCAGATAGGGGAAATGTCAGTGAGCGTTCTGATTTCAGTTCCAGAGCGATTCGCCCAATGAGTCCTTGATATTTAGTAGTTTTCAGCCAATTTTCTGGATTTTTGAAAATTTCACTTTTTTGTGAAAATATCCACTAAATGAGGGAATAATATGTGTGAGGTTACCCCAGGAGAGTTCCAAATATGTGTATGTAGAATATATATCCCACGGGGGTAAAATTGAAAAAAGTTTAAAAAAATTTTTTTTTGGACTTAGTCATTTTTCCAGGCGTTTATCAGACTTTCAGATAGGGGAAATGTCAGTGAGCATTCCGATTTCAGTTCCAGAGCGATTCGCCCAATGAGTCCTTGATATTTAGTCGTTTTCAGCCAATTTTCTGGATTTTTTAAAATTTTACTTTTTTGTGAAAATATCCACTAAATGAGGGAATAATATGTGTGAGGGTACAACAGGAGAGTTCCAAATGTGTGTGGGTAGAATATATATCCCACGGGGGTAAATTGAAAAAAGTTTTAAAAAATTTTTTTTTGTACTTAGTCATTTTTCCGGCGTTTATCAGACTTTCAGATAGTGGAAATGTCAGTGAGCATACCAATTTCAGTTCCAGAGCGATTCGCCAAAAGAGTCCTTGATATTTAGTCGTTTTCAGCCAATTTTCTGGATTTTTGAAAATTTCACTTTTTTGTGAAAATATCCACTAAATGAGGGAATAATATGTGTGAGGGTACCACAGGAGAGTTCCAAATGTGTGTGGGTAGAATATATATCCCACGGGGGTAAAATTGAAAAAAGTTTAAAAAAAATTTTTTTTGGACTTAGTCATTTTTCCGGCGTTTATCAGACTTTCAGATAGGGCAAATGTCAGTGAGCGTTCTGATTTCAGTTCCAGAGCGATTCGCCCAATGAGTCCTTGATATTTAGTCGTTTTCAGCCAATTTTCTGAATTTTTGAAAATTTCACTTTTTTCTGAAAATATCCACTAAATGAGGGAATAATATGTTTGAGGGTACCCCAGGAGAGATCCAAATGTGTGTGGGTAGAATATATATCCCACGGGGGTAAAATTGAAAAAAGTTTTAAAAAAATTTTTTTTGGACTTAGTCATTTTTCCGGCGTTTATCAGACTTTCAGATAAGGGAAATGTCAGTGAGCGTTCCGATTTCAGTTCCAGAGCGATTCGCCCAATGAGTCCTTGATATTTAGTCATTTTCAGCCAATTTTCTGGATTTTTGAAAGTTTCACTTTTTTGTGAAAATATCCACTAAATGAGGGAATAATATGTGTGAGGGTACCCCAGGAGAGTTCCAAATGTGTGTGGGTAGAATACATATCCCACGGGGGTAAAATTGAAAAAAGTTGAAAAATATTTTTTTTTTTGACTTAGTCATTTTTCCGGCGTTTATCAGACTTTCAGATAGGGAAAATGTCAGTGAGCGTTCCGATTTCAGTTCCAGGGCAATTCGCACAATGAGTCCTTGATATTTAGTCGTTTTCAGCCAATTTTCTGAATTTTTGAAAATTTCACTTTTTTATGAAAATATCCACTAAATGAGGGAATAATATGTTTGAGGGTACCCCAGGAGAGATCCAAATGTGTGTGGGTAGAATATATATCCCACGGGGGTAAATTGAAAAAAGTTTAAAAAAAATTTTTTTTGGACTTAGTTATTTTTCCGGCGTTTATCAGACTTTCAGATAGGGGAAATGTCAGTGATCATACCAATTTCAGTTCCAGAGTGATTCGCCCAATGAGTACTTGATATTTAGTCGTTTTCAGCCAATTTTCTGGATTTTTGAAAATTTCACTTTTTTGTGAAAATATCCACTAAATGAGGGAATAATATGTGTGAGGGTACCACAGGAGAGTTCCAAATGTGTGTGGGTAGAATATATATCCCACGGGGCTAAAATTGAAAAAAGTTGAAAAAAAATTTTTGGGGGACTTAGTCATTTTTCCGGCGTTTATCAGACTTTCAGATAGGGGAAATGTCAGTGAGCGTTCCGATTTCAGTTCCAGAGCGATTCGCCCAATGAGTCCTTGATATTTAGTCGTTTTCAGCCAATTTTCTGGATTTTTGAAAATTTCACTTTTTTGTGAAAATATCCACTAAATGAGGGAATAATATGTGTGAGGGTACCACAGGAGAGTTCCAAATGTGTGTGTGTAGAATATATATCCCATGGGGCTAAAATTGAAAAAAGTTTAAAAAAAATTTTTTTTGGACCTAGTCATTTTTCCGGCGTTTATCAGACTTTCAGATAGGGGAAATGTCAGTGAGCGTTCTGATTTCAGTTCCAGAGCGATTCGCCCAATGAGTCCTTGATATTTAGTCGTTTACAGCCAATTTTCTGGATTTTTGAAAGTTTCACTTTTTTGTGAAAATATCCACTAAATGAGGGAATAATATGTGTGAGGGTACTCCAGGAGAGTTCCAAATGTGTGTGGGTAGAATATATATCCCACGGGGGTAAAATTTAAAAATGTTTAAAAAAAAAATTTTTTTGGACTTAGTCATTTTTCCGGCGTTTATCAGACTTTCAGATAGGGCAAATGTCAGTGAGCAATCCGATTTCAGTTCCAGAGCGATTCGCCCAATGAGTCCTTGATATTTAGTCGTTTTCAGCCAATTATCTGGATTTTTGAAAATTTCACTTTTTTGTGAAAATATCCACTAAATGAGGGAATAATATGTGTGACGGTACCACAGGAGAGTTCCAAATGTGTGTAGGTAGAATATATATCCCACGGGGCTAAAAATGAAAAAAGTTGAAAAAATATTTTTTTGGACCTAGTCATTTTTCCGGCGTTTATCAGACTTTCAGATAGGGGAAATGTCAGTGAGCGTTCTGATTTCAGTTCCAGAGCGATTCGCCCAATGATTCCTTGATATTTAGTCGTTTTCAGCCAATTTTCTGGATTTTTGAAAGTTTCACTTTTTTGTGAAAATATCCACTAAATGAGGGAATAATATGTGTAAGGGTACGCCAGGAGAGTTGCAAATGTGTGTGGGTAGAATATATATCCCACGGTGGTAAAATTGAAAAAAGTTGAAAAAACTTTTTTTTGGGACTTAGTCATTTTTCCGCCGTTTATCAGACTTTCAGAAAGGGGAAATGTCAGTGAGCGTTCCGATTTCAGTTCCAGAGCAATTTGCCCAATGATATTGATATTTAGTCGTTTTCAGCCAATTTTCTGAATTTTTGAAAATTTCACTTTTTTATGAAAATATCCACTAAATGAGGGAATAATATCTTTGAGGGTACCCCAGGATAGTTCCAAATGTGCGTGGGTAGAATATATATCCCACGGGGGTAAAATTGAAAAAAGTTTAAAAAAAAATTTTTTTTGGACTTAGTCATTTTTCTGGCGTTTATCAGACTTTCAGATAGGGGAAATGTCAGTGAGCGTTCTGATTTCAGTTCCAGAGCTATTCGCCCAATGAGTCCTTAATATTTAGTCGTTTTCAGCCAATTTTCTGGATTTTTGAAAATTTCACATTTTTGTGAAAATATCCACTAAATGAGGGAATAATATGTGTGAGGGTACCACAGGAGAGTTCCAAATGTGTGTGGGTAGAATATATATCCCAGGGGGTAAATTGAAAAAAGTTTTAAAAAAAATTTTTTTGGACTTAGTCATTTTTCCGGCATTTATCAGACATTCAGGTAGGGGAAATGTCAGTGAGCATACCAATTTCAGTTCCAGAGCGATTCGCCCAATGAGTCCTTGATATTTAGTCGTTTTCAGCCAATTTTCTGGATTTTTGAAAGTTTCACTTTTTTGTGAAAATATCCACTAAATGAGGGAATAATATGTGTGAGGGTACCCCAGGAGAGTTCCAAATGTGTGTGGGTAGAATATATATCCCACGGGGGTAAATTGAAAAAAGTTTTAAAAAATTTTTTTTTGGACCTAGTCATTTTTCCGGCGTTTATCAGACTTTCAGATGGGGCAAATGTCAGTGAGCATTCCGATTTCAGTTCCAGAGCGATTCGCCCAATGAGTCCTTGATATTTAGTCGTTTTCAGCCAATTTTCTGGATTTTTGAAAATTTCACTTTTTTGTGAAAATATCCACTAAATGAGGGAATAATATGTGTGAGGTTACCCCAGGAGAGTTCCAAATATGTGTAGGTAGAATATATATCGCACGGGGCTAAAATTGAAAAAAGTTGAAAAAAATTTTTTTTTCGACTTAGTCATTTTTCCGGCGTTTATCAGACTTTCAGATAGGGGAAATGTCAGTGAGCGTTCTGATTTCAGTTCCAGAGCTATTCGCCCAATGAGTCCTTGATATTTAGTCGTTTTCAGCCAATTTTCTGGATTTTTGAAAATTTCACATTTTTGTGAAAATATCCACTAAATGAGGGAATAATATGTGTGAGGGTACCACAGGAGAGTTCCAAATGTGTGTGGGTAGAATATATATCCCAGGGGGTAAATTGAAAAAAGTTTGAAAAAATTTTTTTTTGGACCTAGTCATTTTTCCGGCGTTTATCAGACTTTCAGATGGGGCAAATGTCAGTGAGCATTCCGATTTCAGTTCCAGAGCGATTCGCCCAATGAGTCCTTCATATTTAGTCGTTTTCAGCCAATTTTCTGGATTTTTGAAAATTTCACTTTTTTGTGAAAATATCCACTAAATGAGGGAATAATATGTGTGAGGGTACCCCAGGAGAGTTCCAAATGTGTGTGGGTAGAATATATATCCCACGGGGGCAAAATTGAAAAACGTTGAAAAAAAATTTTTTTGGGACTTAGTGATTTTTCCAGCGTTTATTAGACTTTCAGATAGGGGAAATGTCAGTGAGCGTTCCGATTTCAGTTCCAGAGCGATTCGCCCAATGAGTCCTTGATATTTAGTCGTTTTCAGCCAATTTTCTGGATTTTTGAAAATTTCACTTTTTTGTGAAAATATCCACTAAATGAGGGAATAATATGTGTGAGGGTACCCCAGGAGAGTTCCAAATGTGTGTGGGTAGAATATATATCCCACGGGGGTAAAATTGAAAAAAGTTGAAAAATTTTTTTTTTTGCACTTAGTCATTTTTCCGGCGTTTATCAGACTTTCAGATAGGGGAAATGTCAGTGAGCATTCTGATTTCAGTTCCAGAGCGATTCGCCCAATGAGTCCTTGATATTTAGTCGTTTTCAGCCAATTTTCTGGATTTTTGAAGGTTTCACTTTTTTGTGAAAATATCCACTAAATGAGGGAATAATATGTGTGAGGTTACCCCAGGAGAGTTCCAAATATGTGTAGGTAGAATATATATCCCACGGGGCTAAAATTGAAAAAAGTTGAAAAAAAATTTTTTTTGGACTTATTCATTTTTCCGGCGTTTATCAGACTTTCAGATAGGGCAAATGTCAGTGAGCATTCCGATTTCAGTTCCAGAGCGATTCGCCCGATGAGTCCTTGATATTTAGTCGTTTTCAGCCAATTTTCTGGATTTTTTAAAATTTCACTTTTTTGTGAAAATATCCACTAAATGAGGGAATAATATGTGTGAGGGTACCCCAGGAGAGTTCCAAATGTGTGTGGGTAGAATATATATTCCACGGGGGTAAAATTGAAAAAAGTTGAAAAAAATTTTTTTTTGGACTTTGTCATTTTTCCGGCGTTTAGCAGACTTTCAGATAGGGGAAATGTCAGTGAGCATTCTGATTTCTGTTCCAGAGCGATTCGCCCAATGAGTCCTTGATATTTAGTCGTTTTCAGCCAATTTTCTGGATTTTTGAAAGTTTCACTTTTTTGTGAAAATATCCACTAAATGAGGGAATAATATGTGTGAGGGTACCCCAGGAGAGTTCCAAATGTGTGTGGATAGAATATTTATCCCACGGGGCAAAATTGAAAAAGTTGAAAAAAAATTTTTTTTGGACTTAGTCTTTTTTCCGGCGTTTATCAGACTTTCAGTTAGGGGAAATGTCAGTGAGCGTTCCGATTTCAGTTCCAGAGCGATTCGCCCAATGAGTCCTTGATATTTAGTCGTTTTCAGCCAATTTTCTGGATTTTTGAAAATTTCACTTTTTTGTGAAAATATCCACTAAATGAGGGAATAATATGTGTGAGGTTACCCCAGGAGAGTTCCAAATATGTGTAGGTAGAATATATATCCCACGGGGCTAAAATTGAAAAAAGTTGAAAAAAAATTTTTTTTGGACTTATTCATTTTTCCGGCGTTTATCAGACTTTCAGATAGGGCAAATGTCATTGAGCATTCCGATTTCAGTTCCAGAGCAATTCGCCCAATGAGTCCTTGATATTTAGTCGTTTTCAGCCAATTTTCTGGATTTTTTAAAATTTCACTTTTTTGTGAAAATATCCACTAAATGAGGGAATAATATGTGTGAGGGTACCCCAGGAGAGTTCCAAATGTGTGTGGGTAGAATATATATTCCACGGGGGTAAAATTGAAAAAAGTTGAAAAAAATTTTTTTTTGGACTTTGTCATTTTTCCGGCGTTTAGCAGACTTTCAGATAGGGGAAATGTCAGTGAGCATTCTGATTTCTGTTCCAGAGCGATTCGCCCAATGAGTCCTTGATATTTAGTCGTTTTCAGCCAATTTTCTGGATTTTTGAAAGTTTCACTTTTTTGTGAAAATATCCACTAAATGAGGGAATAATATGTGTGAGGGTACCCCAGGAGAGTTCCAAATGTGTGTGGGTAGAATATTTATCCCACGGGGCAAAATTGAAAAAGTTGAAAAAAAATTTTTTTTGGACTTAGTCTTTTTTCCGGCGTTTATCAGACTTTCAGATAGGGGAAATGTCAGTGAGCGTTCCGATTTCAGTTCCAGAGCGATTCGCCCAATGAGTCCTTGATATTTAGTCGTTTTCAGCCAATTTTCTGGATTTTTGAAAATTTCACTTTTTTGTGAAAATATCCACTAAATGAGGGAATAATATGTGTGAGGTTACCCCAGGAGAGTTCCAAATGTGTGTGGGTAGAATATATGTCCCACGGGGGTAAAATTGAAAAAAGTTGAAAAAAATTTTTTTTTGGACTTAGTCATTTTTACGGCGTTTATCAGACTTTCATATAGGGGAAATGTCAGTGAGCATTCCGATTTCAGTTCCAGAGCGATTCGCGCAATGTGTCCTGGATATTTAGTCATTTTCAGCCAATATTTTGGATTTTTGAAAATTTCACTTTTTTGTGAAAATATCCACTAAATGAGGGAATAGTATGTGTGAGGGTACCCCAGGAGAGTTTCAAATGTGTGTACGTAGAATACATATCCCACGGGGGTAAAATTGAAAAAAGTTGAAAAAAATTTTTTTGGGGACTTAGTCATTTTTCTGGCGTTTATCAGACTTTCAGATAGGGCAAATGTCAGTGAGCATTCCGATTTCAGTTCCAGAGCGATTCGTCCAATGATTCCTTGATATTTAGTCGTTTTCAGCCAATTTTCTGGATTTTTGAAAGTTTCACTTTTTTGTGAAAATATCCACTAAATGAGGGAATAATATGTGTGAGGGTACCCCAGGAGAGTTCCAAATGTGTGTGGGTAGAATATATTTCCCACGGGGGTAAAATTGAAAAAAGTTTAAAAAATTTTTTTTTTGGACTTAGTCATTTTTCCGGCGTTTATCAGACTTTCAGATAGGGGAAATGTCAGTGAGCGTTCTGATTTCAGTTCCAGAGCGATTCGCCCAATGAGTCCTTGATATTTAGTAGTTTTCAGCCAATTTTCTGGATTTTTGAAAATTTCACTTTTTTGTGAAAATATCCACTAAATGAGGGAATAATATGTGTGAGGTTACCCCAGGAGAGTTCCAAATATGTGTATGTAGAATATATATCCCACGGGGGTAAAATTGAAAAAAGTTTAAAAAAATTTTTTTTTGGACTTAGTCATTTTTCCAGGCGTTTATCAGACTTTCAGATAGGGGAAATGTCAGTGAGCATTCCGATTTCAGTTCCAGAGCGATTCGCCCAATGAGTCCTTCAAATTTAGTCGTTTTCAGCCAATTTTCTGGATTTTTGAAAATGTCACTTTTTTGTGAAAATATCCACTAAATGAGGGAATAATATGTGTGAGGGTACCCCAGGAGAGTTCCAAATGTGTGTGGGTAGAATATATATCCCACGGGGGTAAATTGAAAAAAGTTTTAAAAAAATTTTTTGTGGACTTAGTCATTTTTCCGGCGTTTATCAGACTTTCAGATAGAGGAAATGTCAGTGAGCATACCAATTTCAGTTCCAGAGCGATTCGCCCAATGAGTCCTTGATATTTAGTCGTTTTCAGCCAATTTTCTGGAATTTTGAAGATTTCACTTTTTTGTGAAAATATCCACTAAATGAGGGAATAATATGTGTGAGAGTACCCCAGGAGAGTTCCAAATGTGTGTAGGTAGAATATACAGTCATATGAAAAAGTTTGGGCACCCCTATTAATCTTAAGCTTAATGTTTTATAAAAATTGGTGTTTTTGCAGCAGCTATTTCAGTTTGATATATGTAATAACTGTTGGACACAGTAATGTTTCTGCCTTGAAATGAGGTTTGTTACACTAACAGAAAATGTGCAATCTGCATTCAAACAAAATTTGACAGGTGCATAAGTATGGGCACCTCACCAGAAAAGTGACATTAATATTTAGTAGATCCTCCTTTTCCAAGAATAACAGCCTTTAGTCGCTTCCTGTAGCTTTTAATGAGTTCATGGATCCTGTATGAAGGTATTTTTGACCATTCCTCTTTACAAAACAATTCCAGTTCAGTTACGTTTGATGGTCGCCGAGCATGGACAGCCCTCTTCAAATGATCCCACAGATGTTCAATGATATTCAGGTCTGGGGAATGGGATGGCCATTCCAGAACATTGTAATTGTTCCTCTGCATGAATGCCTGAGTAGATTTGGAGCGGTGTTTTGGATCATTGTCTTGCTGAAAGATCCATCCCCTGCGTAACTTCAACTTTATCACTGATTCTTGAACATTATTGTCAAGAATCTGCTGATACTGAGTGGAATCCATGCGTCCCTCAACTTTAACAAGATTCCCAGTGCCTGCATTGGCCACACAGCCCCAAAGCATGATGGAACCTCCACCAAATTTTACTGTGGGTAGCAAGTGTTTCTCTTGGAATGCTGTGTTTTTTTGCCACCATGCATAACGCCTTTTTGTATGACCAAACAACTCAATCTGCAGTCTGCAGAACCTGCAGGGCACGTATCAGGTTAGCTAAAGCTGACAATGAATTAAGGCTTGCAAGAGATGTCAAAAGCAATAAAAAAGGATTTTGGGGGTATGTCAAAAGTAAAAGAAAAGTCAAAGATGCTATAGGATTTTTACAGGATGAAAATGGAGAAATGGTAAGAGAGGATGTTGAGAAGGCCGAACTTTTTAATTCCTATTTTGCATCTGTTTTCTCTCAGAAAGAAAATGTAACATCAACTGATCTTCACTGTCCTTTTAAAGGAATAGAGGAATCCAAGTTATCAGTAAACAGAAAGATTGTGAGGGAATATTTAGCTAACATAAATGAGTTCAAGTCTCCAGGTCCAGATGAATTACACCCCAGAGTACTGAAGGAGATTGTAGAAGAAATTTTAGAACCACTCTCCATAATCTTTGAAAATTCTTGGAGAACAGGAGAAGTCCCGGAAGACTGGAGAAGAGCAAATGTTGTTCCTATCTTCAAAAAGGGGAAGAAGGTGGACCCAGGGAACTATAGGCCGGTGAGTCTGACTTCTATACCAGGAAAGATCTTTGAACAAATTATTAAACAACATGTATGTAAGTACATGGATAAGAATGAAGTGATTAACCAGAGTCAGCATGGGTTTGTAACTAACAAGTCATGTCAGACTAACTTAATTTCCTTCTATGACAGAATCACTGACTGGGTGGATCAGGGAAATGCTGTAGATATAGTATATCTTGACTTCAGCAAAGCATTTGACAAAGTATCTCACATCATCCTTATTGAAAAAAAGACCAAGTATGCAATGGACCAGGCAACTGTTAGGTGGATTCATAACTGGCTTAGTGATCGGACTCAAAGGGTGGTTGTAAATGGCTTCACATCCAGCTGGATGAATGTCTCAAGTGGGGTACCACAGGGCTCCGTCCTGGGACCTGTATTGTTCAACATCTTTATCAATGATTTAGATGAAGGAATTGAGGGTAAACTGATTAAATTTGCTGATGACACAAAGCTAGGAGGGATAGCTAATACTAGAGAAGAGAGAGAGAGGATTCAAAAAGACCTAAATAAACTGGAGCAGTGGGCAGCAACCAACAGAATGGTTTTTAACAGGGAAAAATGCAAAGTACTACATCTGGGCAATAAAAATGAAAAAAGCATATACAGAATGGGAGGAATAGAGCTAAGCAACAGTACATGTGTAAAAGACTTAGGTATACTAATAGATCATAGACTGAACATGAGTCAACAGTGTGATGCAGCAGCAAAAAAGGCAAATACAATTCTGGGATGTATTAACAGAAGCATACAGTCTAGATCACGTGAAGTCATTATCGGTCTTTACTCCTCTTTGGTCAGACCTCATCTGGAATACTGTGTACAGTTTTGGGCACCACATTTTAAAAAAGACATAGACAAACTGGAGCAAGTTCAGAGAAGAGCGACCAGAATGGTGACTGGTCTGCAAACCATGTCCTATGAGGAACGGTTGCAGGATTTGGGAATGTTTAGCTTGCAAAAAAGAAGACTGAGAGGAGACTTAATAGCTGTCTACAAATATGTCAAGGGCTGTCACATTGTAGAAGGATCATCTTTATTCTCATTTGCACAAGGAACGACTAGAAGCAATGGGATGAAACTAAATGGGAGGAGACACAGATTAGATATTAGAAAAAACTTTTTGACAGTTAGGGTGATTAATGAGTGGAACAGGCTGCCACGAGAAGTGGTGAGTTCCCCTTCAATGGACGTCTTCAAACAGAGGCTGGACAGACATCTGTCTGAGATGATCTAGTGAATCCTGCTTTGAGCAGGGGGTTGGACCAGATGACCTAGGAGGTCCCTTCCAACTCTACCATTCTATGATTCTATGATTCTATGATTCTATGATCTTGGTTTCATCAGTCCACAGGAGCTTCTTCCAAAAAGAAATTGGCTTCTCCAAATGTGCTTTTGCATACCTCAGCCGACTCTGTTTGTGGCGTGCTTGCAGAAACGGCTTCGTTCGCATCACTCTCCCATAGAGCTTCTCCTTGTGCAAAGTGCGTTGTATAGTTGACCGATGCACAGTGACACCATCTGCAGCAAGTTGATGCTGAAGCTCTCTGGAGGTGGTCTGAGGATTGTCCTTGACTGATCTCACCATTCTTCTTCTCTGCCTTTCTGATGTTTTTATTGGCCTGCCACTTCTGGCCTTAACAAGAACTGTCCCTGCGTTCTTCCATTTCCTTACTATGTTCCTCACAGTGGAAACTGACAGGTTAAATCTCTGAGACAGCTTTTTGTATCCTTCCCCTGAACAACTATGTTGAATAATCTTTGTTTTCAGATCATTTGACAGTTGTTTAGAGGAGCCCATGATGCCACTCTTCAGAAGAGATTCAAACAGGAGAACAACTTGCAAGTGGCCACTTTAAATAGCTTTTCTCATGATTGCATACACCTGGCTATGAAGTTCAAAGCTCAATGAGGTTACAAAACCAAAAAAAGGGCTTTAGTAAGTCAGTAAAAAGTAGGTAGGAGTATTTAAAACAAGAAAATGATAAGGGTGCCCATACTTATGCCCCTGTCAAATTTTGTTTGAATGCAGATTGCGCATTTTCTGTTAGTACAATAAACCTCATTTCAAGGCAGAAACATTACTGTGTCCAACAGTTATTACATATATCAAACTGAAATAGCTGTTGCAAAAACACCAATTTTTATAAAACATTAAGCTTAAGATTAATAGGGGTGCCCAAACTTTTTCATATGACTGTATATCCCACAGGGGTAAAATTGAAAAAAGTTGAAAAAAAATTTTTTTTGGACTTAGTCATTTTTCCGACTTTCAGATAGGGTAAATGTCAGTGAGGGTTCGGATTTCAGTTCCAGAGCGATTCGCCCAATGTGTCCTTGATATTTAGTCGTTTTCAGCCAATATTTTGGATTTTTGAAAATTTCACTTTTTTGTGAAAATATCCACTAAATGAGGGAATAATATGTGTGAGGGTACCCCAGGAGAGTTCCAAATGTGTGTATGTAGAATACATATCCCACGGGGGTAAAATTGAAAAAAGTTGAAAATTATTTTTTTTTGGACTTAGTCATTTTTTCGCCGTTAATCAGACTTTCAGATAAGGGAAATGTCAGTGAGTGTTCTGATTTCAGTTCCAGAGCGATTGGCCCTATGAGTCCTTGATATTTAGTCGTTTTCAGCCAATTTTCTGGATTTTTGAAAATTTCACTTTTTTGTGAAAATATCCACTAAATGAGGGAATAATATGTGTGAGGGTACCACAGGAGAGTTCCAAATGTGTGTGGGTAGAATATATATCCCACGGGGTAAAATTGAAAAAAGTTGAAAAATTTTTTTTTTTTGGGCTTAGTAATTTTTCCGGCGTTTATCAGACTTTCAGATAGGGGAAATGTCAGTGAGCGTTCGGATTTCAGTTACAGAGCGTTTCGCCCAATGAGTCCTTGATATTTAGTCGTTTTCAGCCAATTTTCTGGATTTTTGAAAATGTCACTTTTTTGTGAAAATATCCACTAAATGAGGGAATAATATGTGTGAGGGTGCCACAGGAGAGTTCCAAATGTGTGTGGGTAGAATATATATCCCACGGGGGTAAATTGAAAAAAGTTTTAAAAACATTTTTTTTGGACTTAGTAATTTTTCCGGCGTTTATCAGGCTTTCAGATAGGGGAAATGTCAGTGAGGGTTCGGATTTCAGTTCCAGAGCGATTCCCCCAATGTGTCCTTGATATTTAGTCGTTTTCAGGAAATATTTTGGATTTTTGAAAATTTCACTTTTTTGTGAAAATATCCACTAAATGAGGGAATAATATGTGTGAGGGTACCCCAGGAGAGTTCCAAATGTGTGTGGGTAGAATATATATCCCACGGGGGTAAATTGAAAAAAGTTTTTAAAAAATTTTTTGTGGACTTAGTCATTTTTCCGGCGTTTATCAGACTTTCAGATAGGGGAAATGTCAGTGAGCATACCAATTTCAGTTCCAGAGCGATTCGCCCAACGAGTCCTTGATGTTTAGTTGTTTTCAGGCCAATTTTCTGGATTTTTGAAAATTTCACTTTTTTGTGAAAATATCCACTAAATGAGGGAATAATATGTGTGAGGGTACCACATGAGAGTTCCAAATGTGTGTGGGTAGAATATATATCCCACGGGGGTAAAATTGAAAAAAGTTGAAAATTATTTTTTTTTGGACTTAGTCATTTTTCCGGCGTTTATCAGACTTTCAGATAAGGGAAATGTCAGTGAGTGTTCTGATTTCAGTTCCAGAGCGATTCGCCCTATGAGTCCTTGATATTTAGTCGTTTTCAGCCAATTTTCTGGATTTTTGAAAATTTCACTTTTTTGTGAAAATATCCACTAAATGAGGGAATAATATGTGTGAGGGTACCACAGGAGAGTTCCAAATGTGTGTGGGTAGAATATGTATCCCACAGGGGTAAATTGAAAAAAGTTTTAAATAAATTTGTTTTGGACTTAGTCATTTTTCCGGCGTTTATCAGACTTTCAGATAAGGGAAATGTCAGTGAGTGTTCTGATTTCAGTTCCAGAGCGATTCGCCCTATGAGTCCTTGATATTTAGTCGTTTTCAGCCAATTTTCTGGATTTTTGAAAATTTCACTTTTTTGTGAAAATATCCACTAAATGAGGGAATAATATGTGTGAGGGTACCACAGGAGAGTTCCAAATGTGTGTGGGTAGAATATGTATCCCACAGGGGTAAATTGAAAAAAGTTTTAAATAAATTTGTTTTGGACTTAGTCATTTTTCCGGCGTTTATCAGACTTTCAGATAGGGGAAATGTCAGTGAGCATACCAATTTCAGTTCCAGAGCGATTCGCCCAATGAGTCCTTGATATTTAGTCGTTTTCAGCCAATTTTCTGGATTTTTGAAAATTTCACTTTTTTGTGAAAATATCCACTAAATGAGGGAATAATATGTGTGAGGGTACCACATGAGAGTTCCAAATGTGTGTGGGTAGAATATATATCCCACGGGGGTAAAATTGAAAAAAGTTGAAAATTATTTTTTTTTGGACTTAGTCATTTTTCCGGCGTTTATCAGACTTTCAGATAGGGGAAATGTCAGTGAGCGTTCTGATTTCAGTTCCAGAGCGATTCGCCCAATGTGTCCTTGATATTTAGTCGTTTTCAGCCAATATTTAGGATTTTTGAAAATTTCACTTTTTTTTGAAAATATCCACTAAATGAGGGAATAATATGTGTGAGGGTACCCCAGGAGAGTTCCAAATGTGTGTGGGTAGAATATATATCCCACGGGGCTAAAATTGAAAAAAGTTGAACTTTTTTTTTTTTTGGACTTAGTCATTTTTCCGGCGTTTATCAGACTTTCAGATAGGGGAAATGTCAGTGAGCGTTCTGATTTCAGTTCCAGAGCGATTCGCCCAATGAGTCCTTGATATTTAGTCGTTTTCAGCCAATTTTCTGGATTTTTGAAAATTTCAATTTTTTGTGAAAATATCCACTAAATGAGGGAATAATATGTGTGAGGGTACCCCAGGAGAGTTCCAAATGTGTGTGGGTAGAATATATATCCCACGGGTGTAAAATTGAAAAAAGTTGAAATTTTGTTTTTTTTGGACTTAGTCATTTTTCCGGCGTTTATCAGACTTTCAGATAGGGGAAATGTCAGTGATGGTTCGGATTTCAGTTCCAGAGGGATTCGCCCAATGAGTCCTTGATATTTAGTCGTTTTCAGCCAATTTTCTGGATTTTTGAAAATTTCACTTTTTTGTGAAAATATCCACTAAATGAGGGAATAATATGTGTGAGGGTACCACAGGAGAGTTCCAAATGTGTGTGGGTAGAATATATGTCCCACGGGGCTAAAATTAAAAAAAAAGTTGAAAAAAAATTTCTTTTGGACTTAGTCATTTTTCCGGCGTTTATCAGACTTTCAGATAGGGCAAATGTCAGTGAGCATTCCGATTTCAGTTCCAGAGCTATTCGCCCAGTGAGTCCTTGATATTTAGTCGTTTTCAGCCAATTTTCTGGATTTTTGAAAATTTCAATTTTTTGTGAAAATATCCACTAAATGAGGGAATAATATGTGTGAGGGTTCCCCAGGAGAGTTCCAAATGTGTGTAGGTAGAATATATATCCCACGGAGGTAAAATTGAAAAAAGTTGAAAAAAATTTCTTTTTGGACTTAGTCATTTTTCCGGCGTTTATCAGACTTTCAGAAAGGGGAAATGTCAGTGAGGGTTCGGATTTCAGTTCCAGAGCGATTCGCCCAATGTGTCCTTGATATTTAGTCGTTTTCAGCCAATATTTTGGATTTTTGAAAATTTCACTTTTTTGTGAAAATATCCACTAAATGAGGGAATAATATGTGTGAGGGTACCACAGGAGAGTTCCAAATGTGTGTGGGTAGAATATATATCCCACGGGGCTAAAATTGAAAAAAGTTGAACTTTTTTTTTTTTTGGACTTAGTCATTTTTCCGGCGTTTATCAGACTTTCAGATAGGGGAAATGTCAGTGAGCGTTCTGATTTCAGTTCGAGAGCGATTCGCCCAATGAGTCCTTGATATTTTGTCTTTTTCAACCAATTTTCTGGATTTTTGAAAGTTTCACTTTTTTGTGAAAATATCCACTAAATGAGGGAATAATATGTGTGAGGGTACCACAGGAGAGTTCCAAATGTGTGTGGGTAGAAAATATATCCCACGGGGGTAAATTGAAAAAAGTTTTTAAAAAAATTTTTTTGGACTTAGTAATTTTTCCAGCGTTTATCAGACTTTCAGAGAGGGGAAATGTCAGTGAGCATTCCGATTTCAGTTCCAGAGCGATTCGCCCAATGAGTCCTTGATATTTAGTTGTTTTCAGCCAATTTTCTGAATTTTTGAAAATTTCACTTTTTTGTGAAAATATCCACTAAATGAGGGAATAATATGTGTGAGGGTACCCCAGGAGAGTTCCAAATGTGTGTGGGTAGAATATATATCCCACGGGGGTAAAATTGAAAAAAGTTTAAAAAAAAAATTTTTTTGGACTTAGCAATTTTTCCGGCGTTTATCAGACTTTCAGATAGGGCAAATGTCAGTGAGCATTCCGATTTCAGTTCCAGAGCGATTCGCCCAATGAGTCCTTGATATTTAGTCGTTTTCAGCCAATTTTCTGGATTTTTGAAAATTTCACTTTTTTGTGAAAATATCCACTAAATGAGGGAATAATATGTGTGAGGGTACCACAGGAGAGTTCCAAATGTGTGTGGGTAGAATATATATCCCACGTGGGTAAATTGAAAAAAGTTTTAAAAAAATTTTTTTTGGACTTAGTCATTTTTCCGGCGTTAATCAGACTTTCAGATAGGGGAAATGTCAGTGAGCATACCAATTTCAGTTCCAGAGCGATTTGCCCAATGAGTCCTTGATATTTAGTCGTTTTCAGCCAATTTTCTGGATTTTTGAAAATTTCAATTTTTTGTGAAAATATCCACTAAATGAGGGAATAATATGTGTGAGGGTACCCCAGGAGAGTTCCAAATGTGTGTGGGTAGAATATATATCCCACGGGTGTAAAATTGAAAAAAGTTGAAATTTTGGTTTTTTTGGACTTAGTCATTTTTCCGGCGTTTATCAGACTTTCAGATAGGGGAAATGTCAGTGAGGGTTCGGATTTCAGTTCCAGAGGGATTCGCCCAATGAGTCCTTGATATTTAGTCGTTTTCAGCCAATTTTCTGGATTTTTGAAAATTTCACTTTTTTGTGAAAATATCCACTAAATGAGGGAATAATATGTGTGAGGGTACCACAGGAGAGTTCCAAATGTGTGTGGGTAGAATATATGTCCCACGGGGCTAAAATTAAAAAAAAAGTTGAAAAAAAATTTCTTTTGGACTTAGTCATTTTTCCGGCGTTTATCAGACTTTCAGATAGGGCAAATGTCAGTGAGCATTCCGATTTCAGTTCCAGAGCTATTCGCCCAATGAGTCCTTGATATTTAGTCGTTTTCAGCTAATTTTCTGGATTTTTGAAAATTTCAATTTTTTGTGAAAATATCCACTAAATGAGGGAATAATATGTGTGAGGGTTCCCCAGGAGAGTTCCAAATGTGTGTAGGTAGAATATATATCCCACGGGGGTAAAATTGAAAAAAGTTGAAAAAAATTTCTTTTTGGACTTAGTCATTTTTCCGGCGTTTATCAGACTTTCAGAAAGGGGAAATGTCAGTGAGGGTTCGGATTTCAGTTAAAGAGCGATTCGCCCAATGTGTCCTTGATATTTAGTCGTTTTCAGCCAATATTTTGGATTTTTGAAAATTTCACTTTTTTGTGAAAATATCCACTAAATGAGGGAATAATATGTGTGAGGGTACCACAGGAGAGTTCCAAATGTGTGTGGGTAGAATATATATCCCACGGGGTAAAATTGAAAAAAGTTGAAAAAATATTTTTTTTTGGACTTAGTAATTTTTCCGGCGTTTATCAGACTTTCAGATAGGGGAAATGTCAGTGAGCATTCTGATTTCAGTTACAGAGCGTTTCGCCCAATGAGTCCTTGATATTTAGTCGTTTTCAGCCAATTTTCTGGATTTTTGAAAATGTCACTTTTTTGTGAATATATCCACTAAATGAGGGAATAATATGTGTGAGGGTGCCACAGGAGAGTTCCAAATGTGTGTGGGTAGAATATATATCCCACGGGGGTAAATTGAAAAAAGTTTTAAAAACATTTTTTTTGGACTTAGTAATTTTTCCGGCGTTTATCAGACTTTCAGATAGGGGAAATGTCAGTGAGGGTTCGGATTTCAGTTCCAGAGCGATTCGCCCAATGTGTCCTTGATATTTAGTCGTTTTCAGCCAATATTTAGGATTTTTGAAAATTTCACTTTTTTTTGAAAATATCCACTAAATGAGGGAATAATATGTGTGAGGGTACCCCAGGAGAGTTCCAAATGTGTGTGGGTAGAATATATATCCCACGGGGCTAAAATTGAAAAAAGTTGAACTTTTTTTTTTTTTGGACTTAGTCATTTTTCCGGCGTTTATCAGACTTTCAGATAGGGGAAATGTCAGTGAGCGTTCTGATTTCAGTTCCAGAGCGATTCGCCCAATGAGTCCTTGATATTTAGTCGTTTTCAGCCAATTTTCTGGATTTTTGAAAATTTCAATTTTTTGTGAAAATATCCACTAAATGAGGGAATAATATGTGTGAGGGTACCCCAGGAGAGTTCCAAATGTGTGTGGGTAGAATATATATCCCACGGGTGTAAAATTGAAAAAAGTTGAAATTTTGGTTTTTTTGGACTTAGTCATTTTTCCGGCGTTTATCAGACTTTCAGATAGGGGAAATGTCAGTGATGGTTCGGATTTCAGTTCCAGAGGGATTCGCCCAATGAGTCCTTGATATTTAGTCGTTTTCAGCCAATTTTCTGGATTTTTGAAAATTTCACTTTTTTGTGAAAATATCCACTAAATGAGGGAATAATATGTGTGAGGGTACCACAGGAGAGTTCCAAATGTGTGTGGGTAGAATATATGTCCCACGGGGCTAAAATTAAAAAAAAAGTTGAAAAAAAATTTCTTTTGGACTTAGTCATTTTTCCGGCGTTTATCAGACTTTCAGATAGGGCAAATGTCAGTGAGCATTCCGATTTCAGTTCCAGAGCTATTCGCCCAGTGAGTCCTTGATATTTAGTCGTTTTCAGCCAATTTTCTGGATTTTTGAAAATTTCAATTTTTTGTGAAAATATCCACTAAATGAGGGAATAATATGTGTGAGGGTTCCCCAGGAGAGTTCCAAATGTGTGTAGGTAGAATATATATCCCACGGAGGTAAAATTGAAAAAAGTTGAAAAAAATTTCTTTTTGGACTTAGTCATTTTTCCGGCGTTTATCAGACTTTCAGAAAGGGGAAATGTCAGTGAGGGTTCGGATTTCAGTTCCAGAGCGATTCGCCCAATGTGTCCTTGATATTTAGTCGTTTTCAGCCAATATTTTGGATTTTTGAAAATTTCACTTTTTTGTGAAAATATCCACTAAATGAGGGAATAATATGTGTGAGGGTACCACAGGAGAGTTCCAAATGTGTGTGGGTAGAATATATATCCCACGGGGCTAAAATTGAAAAAAGTTGAACTTTTTTTTTTTTTGGACTTAGTCATTTTTCCGGCGTTTATCAGACTTTCAGATAGGGGAAATGTCAGTGAGCGTTCTGATTTCAGTTCGAGAGCGATTCGCCCAATGAGTCCTTGATATTTTGTCTTTTTCAACCAATTTTCTGGATTTTTGAAAGTTTCACTTTTTTGTGAAAATATCCACTAAATGAGGGAATAATATGTGTGAGGGTACCACAGGAGAGTTCCAAATGTGTGTGGGTAGAAAATATATCCCACGGGGGTAAATTGAAAAAAGTTTTTAAAAAAATTTTTTTGGACTTAGTAATTTTTCCAGCGTTTATCAGACTTTCAGAGAGGGGAAATGTCAGTGAGCATTCCGATTTCAGTTCCAGAGCGATTCGCCCAATGAGTCCTTGATATTTAGTTGTTTTCAGCCAATTTTCTGAATTTTTGAAAATTTCACTTTTTTGTGAAAATATCCACTAAATGAGGGAATAATATGTGTGAGGGTACCCCAGGAGAGTTCCAAATGTGTGTGGGTAGAATATATATCCCACGGGGGTAAAATTGAAAAAAGTTTAAAAAAAAAATTTTTTTGGACTTAGCAATTTTTCCGGCGTTTATCAGACTTTCAGATAGGGCAAATGTCAGTGAGCATTCCGATTTCAGTTACAGAGCGATTCGCCCAATGAGTCCTTGATATTTAGTCGTTTTCAGCCAATTTTCTGGATTTTTGAAAATTTCACTTTTTTGTGAAAATATCCACTAAATGAGGGAATAATATGTGTGAGGGTACCCCTGGAGAGTTAAAAATGTGTGTGGGTAGAATATATATCCCATGGGGGTAAATTGAAAAAAGTTTTTAAAAAATTTTTTTTGGACTTAGTCATTTTACCGGCGTTTATCAGACTTTCAGATAGGGGAAATGTCAGTGAGGGTTCGGATTTCAGTTCCAGAGCGATTCGCCCATTGTGTCCTTGATATTCAGTCATTTTCAGCCAATTTTCTGGATTTTTAAAAATTACACTTTTTTGTGAAAATATCCACTAAATGCGGGAATAATATGTGTGAGGTTACCCCAGGAGAGTTAAAAATGTGTGTGGGTAGAATATATATCCCACGGGGCTAAAATTGAAAAAAGTTGAAAATTATTTTTTTTTGGACTTAGTCATTTTTCCGGCGTTTATCAGACTTTCAGATAGGGGAAATGTCAGTGAGCGTTCTGATTTCAGTTCGAGAGCGATTCGCCCAATGAGTCCTTGATATTTTGTCTTTTTCAGCCAATTTTCTGGATTTTTGAAAGTTTCACTTTTTTGTGAAAATATCCACTAAATGAGGGAATAATATGTGTGAGGGTATCACAGGAGAGTTCCAAATGTGTGTGGGTAGAAAATATATCCCACGGGGGTAAATTGAAAAAAGTTTTTAAAAAAATTTTTTTGGACTTAGTAATTTTTCCAGCGTTTATCAGACTTTCAGAGAGGGGAAATGTCAGTGAGCATTCCGATTTCAGTTCCAGAGCGATTCGCCCAATGAGTCCTTGATATTTAGTCGTTTTCAGCCAATTTTCTGAATTTTTGAAAATTTCACTTTTTGTGAAAATATCCACTAAATGAGGGAATAATATGTGTGAGGGTACCCCAGGAGAGTTCCAAATGTGTGTGGGTAGAATATATATCCCACGGGGGTAAATTGAAAAAAGTTTTAAAAAATTTTTTTTTGGACTTAGTCATTTTACCGGCGTTTATCAGACTTTCAGATAGGGGAAATGTCAGTGAGCATACCAATTTCAGTTCCAGAGCATTTCGCCCAATGAGTCCTTGATATTTAGTCGTTTTCAGCCAATTTTCTGGATTTTTGAAAGTTTCACTTTTTTGTCAAAATATCCACTAAATGAGGGAATAATATGTGTGAGGATACCCCAGGAGAATTCCAAATGTGTGTAGGTAGAATATATATCCCACAAGGGTAAAATTGAAAAAAGTTGAAAAAAATTTTTTTTTGGACTTATTCATTTTTCCGGCGTTTATCAGACTTTCAGATAGGGGAAATGTCAGTGAGGGTTCGGATTTCAGTTCCAGAGCGATTCGCCCAATGAGTCTTTGATATTTAGTTGTTTTCAGCCAATATTTTGGATTTTTGAAAATTTCACTTTTTTGTGAAAATATCCACTAAATGAGGGAATAATATGTGTGAGGATACCCCAGGAGAGTTCCAAATGTGTGCGGGTAGAATATATATCCCACGGGGGTAAAGTTGAAAAAAGTTGAAAAACATTTTTTTTTGGACTTAGTCATTTTTCCGGCGTTTATCAGACTTTCAGATAGGGGAAATGTCAGTGAGCGTTCCGATTTCAATTCCAGAGCAATTCGCCCAATGAGTCCTTGATATTTAGTCGTTTTCAGCCAATTTTCTGGATTTTTGAAAATTTCACTTTTTTATGAAAATATCCACTAAATGAGGAAATAATATGTGTGAGGGTACCACAGGAGAGTTCCAAATGTCTGTGGGTAGAATATACAGTACAGACCAAAAGTTTGGACACACCTTCTCATTTAAAGATTTTTCTGTATTTTCATGACTATGAAAATTGTACATTCACACTGAAGGCATCAAAACTATGAATTAACACATGTGGAATTATATACTTAACAAAAAAGTGTGAAACTACTGAAAATATGTCTTATATTCTAGGTTCTTCAAAGTAACCACCTTTTGCTTTGATGACTGGTTTGCACACTCTTGGCATTCTCTTGATGAGCTTCAAGAGGTAGTCACTGGAAATGGTCTTCCAACAATCTTGAAGGAGTTCCCAGAGATGCTTAGTAGTGTTGAGCCACCCCCGTAGTGTTCGAGTTCGGTTCGGTTCGTCGAACACCCGTGTGTTCGCCGAACTGTTCGTCGAACTGTTCGTCGAACACCTTCGAACACCGTTAAAACCAATGGCAGGCAAACAAAAACACATAGAAACACATAGAAAACACCTTCAAAGGTGTCCAAAAGCTGACAAACTGCTCAGAAGACATAACTAACGCATGGAAAAGTGACAAGTACATATAGTCATGCGAAAATAAAAGAGGTGGAGGAGTAAAAGGAGGGGGAGACACAGATATAGGCATGTCATGCCCTTCTAAAATCCAAAAAGTGAGAAGCCGACACAGCCAGTCCGCTCCTGCCCGTGCCACCTCCGTGTCGCCGGGTTTGTGCCAGAGCCGCTGTGAACCCTGACGACCAGCCCCCCTCTCCCAATACTGGTGCCTGTCCGCTGGTGGGTCGAGCGAGCCCCCCTGTGGTGGAGGCAGCTCTAAGCTTTTTAATTTAAATTGTCTCTCTAATTTGAATGAATACACTTTAAATCTATTTACAAGGATCTATTGGAGGGCAAGTCTCATGCCAGCAGCCGCGGTAATTCCAGCTCCAGTAGCGTCCACTAAAGCTGCTGCAGTTAAAAAGCTTTTATAAGGATCGAGCTCGGCTGTCCACCGCAAGGCATCCTACTGCCAGTCCCAGCCCCTATGCCTTGGGGTGCCTCCTGATGCTCTTCACTAAGTATCCCATGGTCCCGAAGCATTTCCTTTGAAAAAATTAAGTGTCTAAACTACAGGTGGTGTAGCTTGCTTAACAGCTGGGATAATCCGCTGACTAGCAGACACTGCTACTAGGCACAAAGTATTTCCTGGGCTAGATGCAGTTAAAAATTTGTAATTAGATACTCTCATTGAATGCTGAGAAAGCATTCCATAGAGTCTCCTGGCACGCCATATATGATTCTCTTAAAAAGCTTGGGGTAGGGGTCTAGGGGACCCTTTATAGCCAAAATCACGGCCCTGTATCGCAATACGTCACCTAGGCTGAAGATAAATGGAACTGTAGCACCCTGAGGGCTCGGTTGCTACAGACGTATTGCACCTCACCCAGAGGTGTGATATCTCACTCTCAGGTAAGGATGGAGTGTGGATCAGGACCCGACACCTGCATGCATTACACCACATTGCCGTAGGGCAGGGCGACCAATATGCCCCTGAGATGGGCACGACAGTCCCTGTCCCTGGCTGGAGTGGGGGGAGGGAACACTGAGGAAGGGGAACCCTGTAGTGCAGGAGCAGGGAGGAAGCAGTTCCTGGGTGCATTGAGAAGGGAGTATAAAAGGTGGGCACCATCTTAGTTCAGTGCAGAGAAGTCTGAGCAGAAGTGGCAGGGAGCAGGGGCTCTGCATGAGCTCTGCTCCGGAGGCGGGCCTAGTAACAGAGGCCCAGGCCTGGAAGAGGGAGAAGGAAGGAAGAGGAGCGGAGAAGGCTCCAGGAACGAGGAATGAAGGGATCCCAGGGGTGCGGACGGGCGAGTCGCCACCGCACGCCCGAATCCACCTGCGTGGAGGGGTCAGGCCAAAAGGGGAGACCGGTCCCCGAACTAGTGGAGGCAGGAAACGACCCTCAGCTAGAAACCGGACGCTCTGACATTTTATGTGGCGCAGCCCCTCGCTACACCCGCTAGGAAGGCACCACATAGGGTCAGGGAAACTGGCGCCAAGTTTAACAAGAGGAGGCCCGAGGCAGCCGGACAGAAGTGTTGGTAAGAAAGGCCAGACAAAGGACACACAAAGGGGGTCCTGTGAAGTGCTCCAAAGTTATCTGGGATTTGTCTGAGCCCCTCACCTGGTGAGCACAGTACGACGTGGGCAGCCGTTACCTGCAGACGTGGTCTGGATAATAAGAACTGTGAGTAAAGGCCCTGGACTGCATCACTGACTCCGTGTCGTTACTGCTGCTGCCCTGCACCATCACCCCCATCCTCCGCATACACTGCCCTGAGGCTATACTCCTCCCGTGGGGAGTTATGCTACGCTCTGCTGCACCCACAACACCAGCCTCAGCGGTCTGCCCTGTAGCGGCGGTTCACTCTGACCGCAATCCACGGGTGGCGTAGTCGGACATTTAAACATCAAAACCACATAAATAGTTACATAGTTAGTAAAGCCGAATAAAGACTTGCGTCCATCAAGTTCGACCTGTTAGTTCTGTAATTGCTAAAGTTGATCCAGAGGAGGGCAAAAACCCCAAATGATTTAGCCAATCTTCACCTGAGGAAAAATTCCCTCCCGACTCTGAAACCAGCAGTCAGAATAAATCCCTGTATCAACCTACTATTTTATTCTATTTTTAAGTATATGCAGAAATCTGCCTGGTATCTAGAAAAGCATCCAGTCCCCGCTTGAACTGGTTTAGTGAATCCGATATTACCGTCTCCTCACTCAGTGAATTCCATATTCTCACTGCTCTTACCGTAAAGAACCCCTTCCTATGCTGGTGCTGAAACCTTTTCTCTTCCAGTCTTAGTGAATGTCCTCTTGTTACCGTAATATCCGCCACTGGTTTGACCGCCCTGAGCCACGGAACCGGGTCGCCGCCACGAAGACTACAACCACCAGCATCCACCAAAAAGGGTCCGGCTCCGGGTGTCCCAAGGCCCAGGGGGTGCGTCAGAACATTTTCATCACCTTTCACAATCACCAATGGGACAAGGCAGGGATGTCCTCTGTCCCCTCTCTTATACATCCTAGTGACGGAGCACCTGCTCTCATCAATTCGCCATAACCCCAATATTAGGTAGATTGAGGTGGGAGGCACCGAGTACAAGTGCTCTCTATTTGCTGATGATGTCCTAGTATATATCACTCAATCACATATATCCATCCCTGCTGTTATGGCTGAAATAGATCACTTTGTTACATGGTAAAATTTTAAAATCAATGCAGCGAAGTCTGAGGCCCTCGATGTCTCCCTCCCCAAATCCATATAGGATTCCATCCAGTCCAACTTTCCCTTTGCCTGTCCCTCACAGGGTATCAAATACTTAGGAATTCCTATTCATAGAGACCTCTCCCATCTATGTTATCTTAATTTTGGGCCCTTTATTGAACAATTCCATACAGACCACGGTTGGCAAGTTAGAACTGTAAGATTCACTACGTGAACCACTGGTGTTTTGTGGAAAAGCACATGTACACTGCGTTCCAAATTATTATGCAAAAAGTGTTTAGGAGTGATAAGGGAAGAATTTGTTTGTTTGTCAGTTAAACTCATTAATGGTGATGTGTGTCAGGGCTCTTTATATCACTGTAAGCAATTGCAGACACCTGCGCTAATTAGTTTGGCAGGTGTGTCCAATGAAAGGCAAGACTACTTAAGAAGGCTCTCTCACATTATTAAGCAGCCTACATTTTCTGCCAAAATGGGAAAGAAAAAGGATGTGTCGGCTGCTGAGAAGCAACAAATTGTGGAGTGTTTAGGTCAAGGCATGACTACAATCAACATTGTGCGATGATCAGGATGAAGTGTCTTGGCAATCAAGAAGTATGTAGCTGATTCACAGTACACACGTGTGCGTGCTGATAAGGGCAAATTGAGGACTCTTTCCTACAGGCAATTATGTCAGGTTAAAAGAGCAGTGGCAAAAAAGCCTTGTCATAGCAGCAGACAAGTTTTTGAAGCTGCTGGTGCCTCCAACGTCCCCCGAACAACAAGATGCAGGGTCCTTCAGAGGTTTGCAGCTGTGCATACGCCATCCTGTCGACCTCCTCTATCCACTTCACACAAGCAGAAACGGCTCCAGTGGGCTAAACATTACATGAAGACTGATTTCAAAACTGTTTTGTTCACGGATGAGTGCCGTGCAGCGCTCGATGGTCCAGATGGATGGAGTGGAGGATGGCTGGTTGATGGACACCCCACGCAAACACGGCTACAGCGCCAACAAGGAGGAGGTGGAGTAATGTTTTGGGCTGGAATCATGGGGAGAGAGATTGTCGGCCCCTTTAGGATCCCTGAAGGCGCTAAAGATGAACTCCATAACGTATGTGGATTTTCTCAAACAGCACTTCCTGCCATGGTTCAAGAAGAAGAACCGTGTATTTCACAGCAAGATCATTTTTCTGCATGATAATGCACCATCTCATGCTGCACATAAAACATCTGCATCTCTGGCTGATATGGGCATAAAAGGGGACAAACTTATGGTGTGACCCCCATGCTCCCCTGACCTCTACCCCATTCAGAACCTTTGGAGCATCATTAAAAGGAGTGTCTATGATGGCGGGAGGCAGTTCACATCTAAGCAACAGCTCTGGGAGGGTATTCTGTCCTCATGCAAAACAATTGAAACAAAAACCATCCAAAACCTGACAAATTCAATGGACGAGAGAGTTCAGAAGCTCCTTTCGAACAAGGGGTCCTATGTGAAAATGTAACATCACCTAGAATAAAGTTTTGAGTTGAAAACTGTTTGATTTCAGTTTCTAACAACCTGCTAATGCTTATAATTTCAAAAATGACCATTTTTTTGGTCTTTATTAAAATGAAAAGGTTGATCGAAAAGTTTGGGGGATCTAAGAGTGTGGCAACCCAGTAGTCATGATTACTTCGAATTCTGACAATATGAGGGTCATGCTGCAGGTAGTGCAGCAAGAAGGCACTTATGTGTCTTGCGCATCTCGGAGCCCCAAAATTATTTTCCGGGCTAGATGCAGCTAAAAATTATTTTTAATTTTAAATCTGGTGGAGCTTATTATAGATGGCCTAATAGGATCAGTGCTGCACACTGCTACAAAGCCCAAATTATTTTCCAGTCAAGATACAGATAAACATGATTAGTAATTTGAAAGCTTAAAACGGTTGGTAGGGTGATTTTAACCAATCATCAAGCTTTTACTCTCCCCAGGATGACACAGGGGTAGAAAAGTCGTTTCGGATCCATGATTTGTTCATCTTTATGAACGTGAGTCTGTCTACATTATCAGTGGAGAGCCGCGTGCGCTTATCTGTCAGCACACCACCAGCAGCGCTGAACACACGTTCAGACAGAACGCTGGCTGCGGGGCATGACAAGATCTCCAAGGCGTAAGTGGCTAGCTCCGGCCATTTATCCAGATTGGAAGCCCAAAAAGAGCAAGGGTCCAGTGACACAGTCGTGGCTTCAATGTTTACTTGGAGATACTCCTGTACCATCGTCTCTAGGCGTTGACTATGCGTCAGACTTCTTGTCTCCTGTGGCCTTGCAAAGGATGGGCTAAAAAAGTGGTGAAATGATTCCGCAAAATTGATGTTACCAGCAGATACTGTGGTTCTGTTACGGTTTGAGTGCTGAACACTTGACGGTCCCACGGTTGGCAAGTTGGAACTGTGAGATTCACTACGTGCACCACTGGTATTTTGTGGAAAAGCACATGTAAGATTCTGCAACAGTCTCTGCTGATACTCCTGCATGCGTGCATCCCTTTCTATGGCAGGAATAATTTCTGCAAATTTACTTTTGTACCGGCGATCTAACAGTGTGGCAACCCAGTAGTCAGGATTATTTCTAATTCTCACAATTCGAGGGCCATGTTGCAGGTAGTGCAGCAAGAAGGCACTCATGTGTGTTGCGCATCCAGGAGCACCAAGTCCCTGTTGTGTTGGTGGCGAGGTAACAATCATGCTTCCTTCCTCTGTCCTCTCCCCCCAACCTCGCACAACAAAAATGTGATCAAGGTCTCCCTCATCTGATGAGTCTTCCATCAGTTCGTCCTCCACTTCTTCCTGGGCTCCTGCACCTTCCTCACTAGTTTGGCTGCTACCATGCGCCCTGGTAAAACCATCTCCCCCACCCTCACATGCCTGCCGCCTTGGTGCTGCCGACCTTCTGGACCTTGCAGATGTTAGCCCTTCCGCATACAACTCCTCCTCCTCTACTTCCTCCACCTCCTCTTGTGCCACCACCTGACTCCGAATTCTGTTTAACATGTGCTCCAGCATGTAAATCACCGGAATAGTCATGCTGATAATGGCATCGTCAGCACTAAACATCTTTGTCGCCATTTCAAAACTGTGCAGAAGGGTGCATAGGTCCCTGATCTGAGACCACTCCTCCAGCGTGATTTGCCCCACCTCTGAATCTCGTTGGCCCAGGCTATACGTCAGAACGTATTGCACCAGGGCTTGTCGGTGCTGCCACAGTCGCTGCAACATGTGCAGAGTTGAATTCCACCGGGTAGGCACATCGCATTTTAGCCGGTGAAGTGGCAGGCCCAACGACTTCTGTAGAGATGTAAGTCGCTGAGCTGCGGGATGCGAACAGCGGAAGTGAGCACACAGCGACCGTGCCCTCTGCAGAAGGCCATCTAGTCTGGGATAGTGGGCTAAAAATTGCTGGACAACCAGGTTCAACACGTGAGCCATACAAGGCACGTGTGTGACATTGCCCCGGCGAAGGGCCGCACCCAGGTTTGCAGCATTGTCGCACACGGCCTTCCCTGGTTTCAGGTCCAGTGGAGACAACCATTCATGAAATTGGTTCTCCAGAGCTGACCACAACTGCTCAGCTGTGTGACTCACATTTCCCAGACATTTCAATGTAAAAACCGCCTGATGACGTTGAGCCCTACTGCCAGCATAGTAAGGAGGTGTGCAGGATCCCTTCTGGGCAGTTAGAAAGCTTGTGGCATGACCAGACAGGCTTTGGGTGCAGGTGGAAGACCGAGAGGAGGTTGAGGAGGCAGAAGCAGTGGAGGAACTTTGACATAAAGAGGATTGACGCACAACTCGTGGGGACGGCAAGACCTGGACAGCAGCCCCTTGTCCTGCTGTCACCATAGTTACCCAGTGCCCAGTCAGCGACATGTAACGCCCCTGTCCATGCCTACTCGTCCAAGTGTCTGTGGTGAAATGCACCCTGTCACACACAGAGTTTCTCAAAGAAGCGGTGATGTTGTGTGCGACATGCTGGTGGAGCGCAGGCACACCTTTCTTTGAGAAGTAGTGCCGACTGGGCATCTGGTACTGGGGCACTGCGACGGACATAAGGTCTCGAAAATCCTCTGTGTCCACCAGGCGGAAAGGCAGCATTTCTGTAGCCAAGAGCTTGCAGATGGTGAAATTCAACCTCTTAGCTTTCTCATGGCTAGGAGGAAATGGTCTTTTACTTGTCCACATCTGAGGGACTGAGGGCTGGCTATTGTGCTTAGACGGGGTTGATAAGGGTGTCCCCGGCAAACTGCCGGTCTGTGAGGAAGATGCAGGCGGACATGTTAGGTTGCCTTGATCCAAAGGTGGTGCTATCGATGTCGGACAGCGCTCAACAACAGCTGGTGTTACCACCTCCAAAGAAAATGATGACCTGCCAATCACGCTGGCTGTTGCGGGTAAAGAGGTGGCAGGTCTGCGCCCCAAAACAGGTGTGACTGCTGTCCCCCCAGTCACAGAGGATGAAGAGGCCGCGGATGCACAAGATATGGCAGACGGTGGTTGGCCCGGCCGGCTAGGCCGCATTTTAGCACACTGAGCTTCCCACTGCAACTTATGCTTCATGTCCATGTGCCGGTTCATGCATGAAGTACTCAAACTATGTATTTTTTGGCCTCTACTTAGCTTTTGCTGACAAATGTTACAGATAACACGAGTTGGGTCATCTTTATCGAAATGAAAAAATGCCCAGGCTATGCAAGGCTTAGCACCCATGCGACCTGAAGAGCCACCACGACTTGTGGTGAGAGGCAGAGTTGTGTTTGAGGATGCAGTTGTTGACGTGCTTCCAGTACTACGTCTCTGTCCAGGAAGGCGCAACCTGACCTCGTCGTCACTAGCATCTTCCTCCACCTCCTCTGCTGACCTCATCTCTTGGCTGACTGTGGGTTGACAGTAAGTGGGATCTCCAACCTCATCATCATCACCCTGTGTGTTATCACACCCGTCGTCCTCAGAGCCAACCTGTTCCTGCCCTGACAAAAAACTAAAGTTGTCGCTCCAATCAGGTATTTGAGTCTTATCATCGTCTTCCTCATTGTCTCCACCAACAGGAGTTACAGTTTGGGAATGAGGGTCTACATTATGGTCAGAACCTTCTGCGTCTGGTCCTGGATCCGACTCATAAAGATTCTGGGCATCAGTGCAGATCATTTCCTCGTCTGGATTCACAGAAGCGCTGGAGTCGACCTCTGATTCCCAGGCTATAGTATGAGTAAACAGCTCTGCAGACTCAACCATCTGTTCTACCTCATACTCAGACGGGCAGCTGGAGATTTGGGAGCTGTGAGGAAGCAAGTGCGATTTGGGTGACACCTTTGAGGACTGGAGTATTTGTGATGTTGAAGTTGATGTGGAGGAGAGCCCACTTAAAGGAGCACTTGATATCCGTTGAAGCACCTGCTGTTTTTGTGCCTCATCTGGAATTTGTAGCGATTGGCGTGGCCGTAAGAAAGGGATCTTATCACATTGTCCGCTAAAAGAAGTAGACATTTTAGTTTGGCTGGAAGATGGTCTTTCTTCTGCAGATGTTACTGTTGATTTAACACCTACCCCACGGACACAACCTTTTTTCCCCTTCCCAACACGCCTATTCCCCTTTCCACCAGCAGCAGGCCTTTTTCCACTCATTTTGGTGGTTAACTAATTCACAACTCTGGAGTTGTTTGCACAAAAAAACAATGGATGGTAACCGAGCACAGCTGAGTGGCCAAACTGTGGTATTAGGCCAAAACTATTGGCTGGGTTAGATGCAGAAAAAAATTATATTCAATTTGCAACCTGATGGAGGTCAGTATAGATGGACTAATACAACAAGTCCCACACACAGCTAGAAGCCCAATATTTTTTCAGAGGTAGATGCAGAAAAAAATATATTCAGTTTGCAACCTGATGGAGGTCAGTATAGATGGACTAATACAACAAGTCCCACACACAGCTAGAAGCCCAAATATTTTTTCAGAGGTTCTGTAGATGCAGATAAAAATTAGTTTTAATTTGCAACCTGATGGAGGTCAGTATAGATGGACTAATAGAGAAAGTCCGACACACTGCTAGAAGGCCAAATATTTTTTCAGAGCTAGATGCAGAAAAAAATTAGATTCAGTTTGCAACCTGATGGAGGTCAGTATAGATGGACTAACAGAGAAAGTCCCACACACTGCTAGAAGGCCAAATATTTTTTCAGAGCTAGATGCATACAAAAAATTATTTTGAATTTGCAACCTGATGGAGGTCAGTATAGGTGGACTAATAGAACAAGTCCCACACACTGCTAGAAGGCCAAATATTTTTTCAGAGCTAGATGCAGAAAAAAATTATATTCAGTTTGCAACCTGATGGAGGTCTGTATAGATGGATTAATAGAACAAGACCCACACACAGCTAGAAGCCCAATATTTTTTCAGAGGTAGATGCAGAAAAAAATATATTCAGTTTGCAACCTGATGGAGGTCAGTATAGATGGACTAATACAACAAGTCCCACACACAGCTAGAAGCCCAAATATTTTTTCAGAGGTACTGTAGATGCAGATAAAAATTAGTTTTAATTTGCAACCTGATGGAGGTCAGTATAGATGGACTAATAGAGAAAGTCCGACACACTGCTAGAAGGCCAAATATTTTTTCAGAGCTAGATGCAGAAAAAAATTAGATTCAGTTTGCAACCTGATGGAGGTCAGTATAGATGGACTAACAGAGAAAGTCCCACACACTGCTAGAAGGCCAAATATTTTTTCAGAGCTAGATGCATACAAAAAATTATTTTGAATTTGCAACCTGATGGAGGTCAGTATAGGTGGACTAATAGAACAAGTCCCACACACTGCTAGAAGGCCAAATATTTTTTCAGAGCTAGATGCAGAAAAAAATTATATTCAGTTTGCAACCTGATGGAGGTCTGTATAGATAGATTAATATAACAAGACCCACACACAGCTAGAAGCCCAATATTTTTTCAGAGGTAGATGCAGAAAAAAATATATTCAGTTTGCAACCTGATGGAGGTCAGTATAGATGGACTAATACAACAAGTCCCACACACAGCTAGAAGCCCAAATATTTTTTCAGAGGTACTGTAGATGCAGATAAAAATTATTTTGAATTTGCAACCTGATGGAGGTCAGTATAGATGGACTAATAGAGAAAGTCCGACACACTGCTAGAAGGCCAAATATTTTTTCAGAGCTAGATGCAGAAAAAAATTATATTCAGTTTGCAACCTGATGGAGGTCAGTATAGATGGACTAATAGAATGATGCTATGCCCAAAAGATTTTACTTCACTAGGTGCAGTAAAAAAATTGGTATTCTATACACAGGTGGTATATCTTGCAACACAGATAGGCTACTCCACTGACTAACACACTCTGCAATAGGCCAAAAAGGATTAGCTTTGCTAGATTCAGCCAAATGCTGTGAAAAAAACTTGCACAGCACTGGCACAGACCTGCCTGGCAAAAACTGATAGGAACTGATGTAACCTAGTCCTGAAAAGGACTCCAATTACAATTAGTCTTTACTCCCACAACCTATCTATTTAAGAGCACAGACCTGCCTGATAAAAGTCGTAGGAAATGCTGTAACCTAGTCCTTAAAAGGACTGCAATCACAACTATTCCCTACTCCCAAGCTATCTGTATATTTGTGCGAAAATTGGCTTGAAATTAACAAGGTATAGCGCACACAGCAACAGCGGTGCCGTCTAACACGCAGCTGCAGCAGTGAGAAAATGGTGGCGACGGGGAAAATGGCTTGGTCTTATAGGGCAAGGACATGTGACATACACTGCCAATGACACATGCCCTTCCTTGTGTGAAAAAAAGCACTTCGCTCCGTGTGTGCGCTGCTGATAGGCTGACAGATTGCACCTCCCCACTGTAAATGCGGGAAAGAGAAAAAAAAATGGAGATCTTCATTGTTCCTGCAGAGATCCATCCCCTGCCCCTCCCCCCACCCCGCTGTACACTCAAACTGCGTATTAACATTAATTTTCATCATTACTGAGAAAAAATCCAGTTATGATTTTGGTGCACGAACAGTTATCGAACATAACCTCGAACAGCCGAATTTTTCTCAAATTGTTCGTGTTCGCCGTACGGCTCGAACACCGCCCAAAACAGCTCGAATTTGAGATTGGCGAACAGTTCGAGTAGAACAACGCTCATCTCTAATGCTTAGCACTTGCTGGCCCTTTTGCCTTCACTCTGCGGTCCAGCTCACCCCAAACCATCTCAATTGGGTTCAGGTCTGGTGACTGTGGAGGCCAGGTCATCTGGCGTAGCACCCCATCACTCTCCTTCTTGGTCAAATAGCCCTTACACAGCCTGGAGGTGTGTTTGGGGTTATTGTCCTGTTGAAATATAAGTGATGGTACAACTAAACGCAAACCGGAAGGAATAGCATGCCGCTGCAAGATGCTGTGGTAGCCATGCTGGTTCAGTATGCCTTCAATTTTGAATAAATCCCCAACAGTGTCACCAGCAAAGCACCCCCACACCATCACACCTCCTCCTCCATGTTTCACGGTGGGAACCAGGCATGTAGAGTCCATCCGTTCACCTTTTCTGTGTCGCACAAAGACACGGTGGTTGGAACAAAAGATCTCAAATTTGGACTCATCAGACCAAAGCACAGATTTCCACTGGTCTAATGTCCATTTCTTGTGTTCTTTAGCCCAAACAAGTCTCTTCTGCTTGTTGCCTGTCCTTAGCAGTGCTTTCCTAGCAGCTATTTTACCATAAAGGCCTGCTGCACAAAGTCTCCTCTTAACAGTTGTTGTAGAGATGTGTCTGCTGCTAGAACTCTGTGTGGCATTGACCTAGTCTCTAATCTGAGCTGCTGTTAACCTGCAATTTCTGAGGCTGGTGACTTTGATAAACTTATCCTCAGAAGCAGAGGTGACTCTTGGTCTTCCTTTCCTGGGGCGGTCCTCATGTGATCCAGTTTCTTTGTAGCGCTTGATGGTTTTTGCAACTGCACTTGGGGACACTTTCAAAGTTTTCCCAATTTTTCGCACTGACTGACCTTCATTTCTTAAAGTAATGATGGCCACTTGTATTTCTTTACTTAGCTGCTTTTTTCTTACCATAATACAAATTCTAACAGTCTATTCAGTAGGACTATCAGCTGTGTATCCACCTGACTTCTGCACAACACAACTGATGGTCCCAACCCCATTTATAAGGCAAGAAATCCCACTTATTAAACCTGACAGGGCACACCTGTGAAGTGAAAACCATTTCTGGTGACTACCTCTTGAAGCTCATCAAGAGAATGCCAAGAGTGTGCAAAGCAGTCATCAAAGCAAAAGGTGGCTACATTGAAGAACCTAGAATATAAGACATATTTTCAGTAGTTTCACACTTTTTTGTTAAGTATATAATTCCACATGTGTTAATTCATAGTTTTGATGCCTTCAGTGTTAATGTACAATTTTCATAGTCATGAAAATACAGAAAAATCTTTAAATGAGAAGGTGTGTCCAAACTTTTGGTCTGTACTGTATATCCCACGGGGGTAAATTGAAAAAAGTTTTTAAAAAAATTTTTTTGGACTTAGTCATTTTTCCGGCGTTTATCAGACTTTCAGAGAGGGGAAATGTCAGTGAGCATTCCGATTTCAGTTCCAGAGTGATTCGCCCAATGAGTCCTTGATGTTTAGTCGTTTTCAGCCAATTTTTTGGATTTTTGAAAATTTCACTTTTTTGTGAAAATATCCACTAAATGAGGGAATAATATGTGTGAGGGTACCCAAGGAGAGTTCCAAATGTGTGTGGGTAGAATATATATCCCACGGGGTTAAATTGAAAAAAGTTTAAAAAAATTTTTTTTTGGACTTAGTCATTTTACCGGCGTTTATCAGACTTTCAGATATGGGAAATGTCAGTGAGCATACAAATTTCAGTTCCAGAGCGATTCGCCCAATGAGTCCTTGATATTTAGTCGTTTTCAGCCAATTTTCTGGATTTTTGAAAATTTCACTTTTTTATGAAAATATCCACTAAATGAGGGAATAATATGTGTGAGGTTACCCCAGGAGAGTTCCAAATGTGTGTGGGTAGAATATATATCCCACGGGGGTAAAATTGAAAAAAGTTGAAAATTTTTTTTTTTTGGACTTAGTCATTTTTCCGGCGTTTATCAGACTTTCAGATAGGGAAAATGTCAGTGAGCATTCCGATTTCAGTTCCAGAGCGATTCGCCCAATGAGTCCTTGATATTTAGTCGTTTTCAGCCAATTTTCTGGATTTTTGAAAATTTCACTTTTTTGTGAAAATATCCACTAAATGAGGGAATAATATGTGTGAGGGTACCACAGGAGAGTTCCAAATGTGTGTGGGTAAAAAATATATCCCACGGGGCTAAAATTGAAAAAAGTTTAAATACATTTTTTTTGGACTTAGTCATTTTTCCGGGTTTATCAGACTTTCAGATAGGGCAAATGTCAGTGAGCGTTCTGATTTCAGTTCCAGAGCGATTCGCCCAATGAGTCCTTGATATTTATTCGTTTTCAGCCAATTTTCTGGATTTTTGAAAATGTCACTTTTTTGTGAAAATATCCACTAAATGAGGGAATAATATGTGTGAGGTTGCCCCAGGAGAGTTCCAAATATGTGTAGGTAGAATATATATCCCACGGGGGTAAGATTGAAAAAAGTTTAAAAAAATTTTTTTTGGGACTTAGTCATTTTTCCGGCGTTTATCAGACTTTCAGATAGGGAAAATGTCAGTGAGGGTTCGGATTTCAGTTCCAGAGCGATTCGCCCAATGTGTCCTTGGTATTTAGTCGTTTTCAGCCAATATTTTGGATTTTTTAATAATTCACTTTTTTGTGAAAATATCCACTAAATGAGGGAATAATATGTGTGAGGGTACCCCAGGAGAGTTCCAAAGGTGTGTACGTAGAATACATATCCCACGGGGGGTAAAATAGAAAAAAGTTGAAAAAATTATTTTTTTGGACTTAGTCATTTTTTCGGCGTTTATCAGACTTTCACATAAGGGAAATGTCAGTGAGTGTTCTGATTTCAGTTCCAGAGCGATTCGACCTATGAGTCCATGATATTTAGTCGTTTTCAGCCAATTTTCTGGATTTTTGAAAATTTCACTTTTTTGTGAAAATATCCACTAAATGAGGGAATAATATGTGTGAGGGTACCCCAGGAGAGTTCCAAATGTGTGTGGGTAGAATATATATCCCACGGGGGTAAATTGAAAAAAGTTTTAAAAAATTTTTTTTTGGACTTAGTCATTTTACCGGCGTTTATCAGACTTTCAGATAGGGGAAATGTCAGTGAGCATACCAATTTCAGTTCCAGAGCGATTCGCCCAATGAGTCCTTGATATTTAGTCGTTTTCAGCCAATTTTCTGGATTTTTGAAGTTTCACTTTTTTGTGAAAATATCCACTAAATGAGGGAATAATACGTGTGAGGGCACCACAGGAGAGTTCCAAATGTGTGCGGGTAGAATTTATATCCCACAAGGCTAAAATTGAAAAAAAATTTTTTTTGGACTTATTCATTTTTCCGGCGTTTATCAGACTTTCAGATAGGGGAAATGTCAGTGAGGGTTCGGATTTCAGTTCCAGAGCGATTCGCCCAATGAGTCTTTGATATTTAGTCTTTTTCAGCCAATATTTTGGATTTTTGAAAATTTCACTTTTTTGTGAAAATATCCACTAAATGAGGGAATATTATGTGTGAGGGTACCCAAGGAGAGTTCCAAATGTGTGTGGGTAGAATATATATCCCACGGAGGTAAATTGAAAAAAGTTTTAAAAAATTTTTTTTTTGGACTTAGTCATTTTACCGGCGTTTATCAGACTTTCAGATATGGGAAATGTCAGTGAGCATACCAATTTCAGTTCCAGAGCGATTCGCCCAATGAGTCCTTGATATTGAGTCGTTTTCAGCCAATTTTCTGGATTTTTGAAAATTTCACTTTTTTGTTAAAATATCCACTAAATGAGGGAATAATATGTGTGAGGTTGCCCCAGGAGAGTTCCAAATATGTGTAGGTAGAATATATATCCCACGGGGGTAAAATTGAAAAAAGTTTAAAAAAATTTTTTTTTGGACTTAGTCATTTTTCCGGCGTTTATCAGACTTTCAGATAGGGGAAATGTCAGTGAGCGTTCCGATTTCTGTTCCAGAGCGATTCGCCCAATGTGTCCTTGATATTTAGTCGTTTTCAGCCAATATTTTGTATTTTTGAAAATTTCACTTTTTTGTGAAAATATCCACTAAATGAGGGAATATTATGTGTGAGGGTACCCAAGGAGAGTTCCAAATGTGTGTGGGTAGAATATATATCCCACGGGGGTAAATTGAAAAAAGTTTTAAAAAATGTTTTTTTGGACTTAGTCATTTTACCGGAGTTTATCAGACTTTCAGATATGGGAAATGTCAGTGAGCATACCAATTTCAGTTCCAGAGCGATTCGGCCAATGAGTCCTTGATATTGAGTCGTTTTCAGCCAATTTTCTGGATTTTTGAAAATTTCACTTTTTTATGAAAATACACACTAAATGAGGGAATAACATGTGTGAGGTTACCCCAGGAGAGTTCCAAATGTGTGTGGGTAGAATATATATCTCAGAGGGGTAAAATTGAAAAAAGTTGAAATTTTTTTTTTTTTGGACTTCATCACTTTTCCGGCGTTTATCAGACTTTCAGATAGGGGATATGTCAGTGAGCGTTCCGATTTCAGTTCCAGAGCAATTCGCCCAATGAGTCCTTGATATTTTGTCGTTTTCAGCCAATTTTCTGAATTTTTGAAAATTTCAATTTTTTATGAAAATATCCTCTAAATGAGGGAATAATATGTTTGAGGGTACCCCAGGAGAGTTCCAAATGTGTGTGGGTAGAAAATATATCCCACGGGGGTAAAATTGAAAAAAGTTTAAAAAAAAATTTTTTTTTGGACTTAGTCATTTTTCCGGCGTTTATCAGACTTTCAGATAGGGGAAATGTCAGGGAGGGTTCGGATTTCAGTTCCAGAGCGATTCGCCCAATGTGTCCTTGATATTTAGTCGTTTTCAGCCAATATTTTGGATTTTTGAAAATTTCACTTTTTTGTGAAAATATCCACTAAATGAGGGAATAATATGTGTGAGGGTACCCCAGGAGAGTTCCAAAGGTGTGTACGTAGAAGACATATCCCACGGGGGTAAATTAGAAAAAAGTTGAAAAAAATTTTTTTTTGGACTTAGTCATTTTTCCGGTGTTTATCAGACTTTCAGAGAGGGGAAATGTCAGTGAGCGTTCTGATTTCAGTTCCAGAGCGATTCGCCCAATGAGTCCTTGATATTTAGTCGTTTTCAGCCAATTTTCTGGATTTTTGAAAATTTCACTTTTTTGTGAAAATATCCACTAAATGAGGGAATAATATGTGTGAGGTTGCCCCAGGAGAGTTCCAAAGGTGTGTACGTAGAATACATATCCCACGGGGTAAAATTGAAAAAAGTTTAAAAAAAATTTTTTTTGGACTTAGTCATTTTTCCGGCGTTTATCAGACTTTCAGACAGGGGAAATGTCAGTGAGCGTTCCGATTTCAGTTCCAGAGCGATTCGCCCAATGAGTCCTTGATATTTAGTCGTTTTCAGCCAATATTTTGGATTTTTGAAAATTTCACTTTTTTGTGAAAATATCCACTAAATGAGGGAATAATATGTGTGAGGGTACCCCAGGAGAGTTCCAAAGGTGTGTACGTAGAATACATATCCCACGGGGGTAAATTAGAAAAAAGTTGAAAAAAATTTTTTTTGGACTTAGTCATTTTTCCGGTGTTTATCAGACTTTCAGAGAGGGGAAATGTCAGTGAGCGTTCTGATTTCAGTTCCAGAGCGATTCGCCCAATGAGTCCTTGATATTTAGTCGTTTTCAGCCAATTTTCTGGATTTTTGAAGTTTCACTTTTTTGTGAAAATATCCACTAAATGAGGGAATAATACGTGTGAGGGTACCACAGGAGAGTTCCAAATGTGTGTGGGTAGAATTTATATCCCACAAGGATAAAATTGAAAAAAATTTTTTTTTGGACTTATTCATTTTTCCGGCGTTTATCAGACTTTCAGATAGGGGAAATGTCAGTGAGGGTTCGGATTTCAGTTCCAGAGCGATTCGCCCAATGAGTCTTTGATATTTAGTCTTTTTCAGCCAATATTTTGGATTTTTGAAAATTTCACTTTTTTGTGAAAATATCCACTAAATGAGGGAATATTATGTGTGAGGGTACCCAAGGAGAGTTCCAAATGTGTGTGGGTAGAATATATATCCCACGGGGGTAAATTGAAAAAAGTTTTAAAAAATTTTTTTTTTGGACTTAGTCATTTTACCGGCGTTTATCAGACTTTCAGATATGGGAAATGTCAGTGAGCATACCAATTTCAGTTCCAGAGCGATTCGCCCAATGAGTCCTTGATATTGAGTCGTTTTCAGCCAATTTTCTGGATTTTTGAAAATTTCACTTTTTTGTTAAAATATCCACTAAATGAGGGAATAATATGTGTGAGGTTGCCCCAGGAGAGTTCCAAATATGTGTACGTAGAATATATATCCCACGGGGGTAAAATTGAAAAAAGTTGAAATTTTTTTTTTTTTGGACTTCATCACTTTTCCGGCGTTTATCAGACTTTCAGATAGGGGAAATGTCAGTGAGCGTTCTGATTTCAGTTCCAGAGCGATTCGCCCAATGAGTCCTTGATATTTAGTCGTTTTCAGCCAATTTTCTGGATTTTTGAAAATGTCACTTTTTTGTGAAAATATCCACTAAATGAGGGAATAATATGTGTGAGGTTGCCCCAGGAGAGTCCCAAATATGTGTAGGTAGAATATATATCCCACGGGGGTAAAATTGAAAAAAGTTTAAAAAAAAATTTTTTGGACTTAGTCATTTTTCCGGCGTTTAACAGACTTTCAGATAGGGGAAATGTCAGTGAGCGTTCTGATTTCAGTTCCAGAGAGATTCGCCCTATGAGTCCTTGATATTTAGTCGTTTTCAGCCAATTTTCTGGATTTTTGAAAATTTCACTTTTTTGTGAAAATACCCACTAAATGAGGGAATAATATGTGTGAGGGTACCACAGGAGAGTTCCAAATGTGTGTGGGTAGAATATATATCCCACGGGGCTAAAATTGAAAAAAGTTGAAAAAAAAAATTTTATTCGACTTAGTCATTTTTCCGGCGTTTATCAGACTTTCAGATAAGGGAAATGTCAGTGAGCGTTCCGATTTCAGTTCCAGAGCAATTCGCCCAATGAGTCCTTGATATTTTGTCGTTTTCAGCCAATTTTCTGAATTTTTGAAAATTTCAATTTTTTATGAAAATATCCTCTAAATGAGGGAATATGTTTGAGGGTACCCCAGGAGAGTTCCAAATGTGTGTGGGTAGAAAATATATCCCACGGGGGTAAAATTGAAAAAAGTTTAAAAAAAAATTTTTTTTTGGACTTAGTCATTTTTCCGGCGTTTATCAGACTTTCAGATAGGGGAAATGTCAGTGAGGGTTCGGATTTCAGTTCCAGAGCGATTCGCCCAATGAGTCTTTGATATTTAGTCTTTTTCAGCCAATATTTTGGATTTTTGAAAATTTCACTTTTTTGTGAAAATATCCACTAAATGAGGGAATATTATGTGTGAGGTACCCAAGGAGAGTTCCAAATGTGTGTGGGTAGAATATATATCCCACGGGGGTAAATTGAAAAAAGTTTTAAAAAATTTTTTTTTGGACTTAGTCATTTTACCGGCGTTTATCAGACTTTCAGATATGGGAAATGTCAGTGAGCATACCAATTTCAGTTCCAGAGCGATTCGCCCAATGAGTCCTTGATATTGAGTCGTTTTCAGCCAATTTTCTGGATTTTTGAAAATTTCACTTTTTTGTTAAAATACCACTAAATTAGGGAATAATATGTGTGAGGTTGCCCCAGGAGAGTTCCAAATATGTGTAGGTAGAATATATATCCCACGGGGGTAAAATTGAAAAAAGTTTTAAAACATTTTATTTTGGACTTAGTCATTTTTCCGGCGTTTATCAGACTTTCAGATAGGGGAAATGTCAGTGAGCGTTCCGATTTCAGTTCCAGACCGATTCGCCCAATGTGTCCTTGATATTTAGTCGTTTTCAGCCAATATTTTGTATTTTTGAAAATTTCACTTTTTTGTGAAAATATCCACTAAATGAGGGAATATTATGTGTGAGGGAACCCAAGGAGAGTTCCAAATGTGTGTGGGTAGAATATATATCCCACGGGGGTAAAATTGAAAAAAGTTGAAATTTTTTTTTTTTTGGACTTCATCATTTTTCCGGCGTTTATCAGACTTTCAGATAGGGGAAATGTCAGTGAGCGTTCTGATTTCAGTTCCAGAGCGATTCGCCCAATGAGTCCTTGATATTTAGTCGTTTTCAGCCAATTTTCTGGATTTTTGAAAATGTCACTTTTTTGTGAAAATATCCACTAAATGAGGGAATAATATGTGTGAGGTTGCCCCAGGAGAGTTCCAAATATGTGTAGGTAGAATATATATCCCACGGGGGTAAAATTGAAAAAAGTTTAAAAAAATTTTTTTTTGGACTTAGTCATTTTTCCGGCGTTTATCAGATTTTCAGATAGGGGAAATGTCAGTGAGCATTTCGATTTCAGTTCCAGAGCAATTCGCCCAATGAGTCCTTGATATTTAGTCGTTTTCAGCCAATTTTCTGGATTTTTGAAAATTTCACTTTTTTGTGAAAATATCCACTAAATGAGGGAATAATATGTGTGAGGTTGCCCCAGGAGAGTTCCAAATGTGTGTGGGTAGAATATATATCCCACGGGGATAAAATTGAAAAAAGTTGAAAAACATTTTTTTTTGGACTTAGTCATTTTTCCGGCGTTTATCAGACTTTCAGATAGGGGAAATGTCAGTGAGGTTTCGGATTTCAGTTCCAGAGCGATTCGCCCAATGTGTCCTTGATATTTAGTCATTTTCAGCCAATTTTCTGGATTTTTGAAAGTTTCACTTTCTTGTGAAAATATCCACTAAATGAGGGAATAATATGTGTGAGGGTACCCCAGGAGAGTTCCAAATGTGTGTGGGTAGAATATATATCCCACGGGGGTAAAATTGAAAAAAGTTGAAAAACATTTTTTTTGGACTTAGTCATTTTTACGGCGTTTATCAGACTTTCAGATAGGGGAAATGTCAGTGAGCGTTTCGATTTCAGTTCCAGAGCAATTCGCCCAATGACTCCTTGATATTTAGTCGTTTTCAGCCAATTTTCTGGATTTTTGAAAATTTCACTTTTTTGTGAAAATATCCACTAAATGAGGGAATAATATGTGTGAGGGTACCCCAGGAGAGTTCCAAATGTGTGTGTTTAGAATATATATCCCACGGGGGTAAAATTGAAAAAAGTTGAAAATTTTTTTATTTTGGACTTAGTCATTTTTCCGGCGTTTATCAGACTTTCAGATAGGGCAAATGTCAGTGAGCATTCCGATTTCAGTTCCAGAGCGATTCGCCCATTGAGTCCTTCATATTTAGTCGTTTTCAGCCAATATTTTGGATTTTTGAAAATTTCACTTTTTTGTGAAAATATCCACTAAATGAGGGAATAATATCTGTGAGGTTGCCCCAGGAGAGTTCCAAATATGTGCAGGTAGAATATATATCCCACGGGGGTAAAATTGAAAAAAGTTTAAAAAAATTTTTTTGGACTTAGTCATTTTTCCGGCATTTAACAGACTTTCAGATAGGGGAAATGTCAGTGAGCATTCTGATTTCAGTTCCAGAGCGATTCGCCCAATGAGTCCTTGATATTTAGTCGTTTTCAGCCAATTTTCTGGATTTTTGAAAATTTCATGTTTTTGTGAAAATATCCACTAAATGAGGGAATAATATGTGTGAGGGTACCACAGGAGAGTTCCAAATGTGTGTAGGTAGAATATATATCCCACGGGGATAAAATTGAAAAAAGTTTTAAAAAAAATTTTTTTGGACTTAGTCATTTTTCCGGCGTTTATCAGACTTTCAGATAGGGGAAATGTCAGTGAGCATTCTGATTTCAGTTCCAGAGCGATTCGCCCAATGAGTCCTTGATATTTAGTCGTTTTCAGCCAATTTTCTGGATTTTTGAAAATTTCACTTTTTTGTGAAAATATCCACTAAATGAGGGAATAATATGTGTGAGGTTGCCCCAGGAGAGTTCCAAATATGTGTAGGTAGAATATATATCCCACGGGGGTAAAATTGAAAAAAGTTGAAAAACATTTTTTTTTGGACTTAGTCATTTTTACGGCGTTTATCAGACTTTCAGATAGGGGAAATGTCAGTGAGCGTTTCGATTTCAGTTCCAGAGCAATTCGCCCAATGACTCCTTGATATTTAGTCGTTTTCAGCCAATTTTCTGGATTTTTGAAAATTTCACTTTTTTGTGAAAATATCCACTAAATGAGGGAATAATATGTGTGAGGGTACCCCAGGAGAGTTCCAAATGTGTGTGTTTAGAATATATATCCCACGGGGGTAAAATTGAAAAAAGTTGAAAATTTTTTTATTTTGGACTTAGTCATTTTTCCGGCGTTTATCAGACTTTCAGATAGGGGAAATGTCAGTGAGCGTTCTGATTTCAGTTCCAGAGCGATTCGCCCAATGAGTCCTTGATATTTAGTCGTTTTCAGCCAATTTTCTGGATTTTTGAAAATGTCACTTTTTTGTGAAAATATCCACTAAATGAGGGAATAATATGTGTGAGGTTGCCCCAGGAGAGTTCCAAATATGTGTAGGTAGAATATATATCCCACGGGGGTAAAATTGAAAAAAGTTTAAAAAAATTTTTTTTTGGACTTAGTCATTTTTCCGGCGTTTATCAGATTTTCAGATAGGGGAAATGTCAGTGAGCATTTCGATTTCAGTTCCAGAGCAATTCGCCCAATGAGTCCTTGATATTTAGTTGTTTTCAGCCAATTTTCTGGATTTTTGAAAATTTCACTTTTTTGTGAAAATATCCACTAAATGAGGGAATAATATGTGTGAGGTTGCCCCAGGAGAGTTCCAAATATGTGTAGTTAGAATATATATCCCACGGGGGTAAAATTGAAAAAAGTTGAAAAAAATTTTTTTTTGGACTTAGTCATTTTTCCGGCGTTTATCAGACTTTCAGATAGGGGAAATGTCAGTGAGGTTTCGGATTTCAGTTCCAGAGCGATTCGCCCAATGTGTCCTTGATATTTAGTCATTTTCAGCCAATTTTCTGGATTTTTGAAAGTTTCACTTTCTTGTGAAAATATCCACTAAATGAGGGAATAATATGTGTGAGGGTACCCCAGGAGAGTTCCAAATGTGTGTGGGTAGAATATATATCCCACGGGGGTAAAATTGAAAAAAGTTGAAAAACATTTTATTTTGGACTTAGTCATTTTTCCGGCGTTTATCAGACTTTCAGATAGGGCAAATGTCAGTGAGCATTCCGATTTCAGTTCCAGAGCGATTCTCCCAATGAGTCCTTGATATTTAGTCGTTTTCAGCCAATATTTTGGATTTTTGAAAATTTCACTTTTTTGTGAAAATATCCACTAAATGAGGGAATAATATGTGTGAGGGTACCCCAGGAGAGTTCCAAATGTGTGTGGGTAGAATATATATCCCACGGGGGTAAAATTGAAAAAAGTTGAAAAATTTGTTATTTTGGACTTAGTCATTTTTCCGGCGTTTATCAGACTTTCAGTTAGGGCAAATGTCAGAGAGCATTCCGATTTCAGTTCCAGAGCGATTCGCCCAATGAGTCCTTCATATTTAGTCGTTTTCAGCCAATATTTTGGATTTTTAAAAATTTCACTTTTTTGTGAAAATATCCACTAAATGAGGGAATAATATGTGTGAGGTTACCCCAGGAGAGTTCCAAATGTGTGTAGGTAGAATATATATCCCACGGGGGTAAAATTGAAAAAAGTTGAAAAAAAATTTTTTTTGGACTTAGTCATTTTTCTGGCGTTTATCAGACTTTCAGATAGGGGAAATGTCAGTGAGCGTTCCAATTTCAGTTCCAGAGCAATTCGCCCAATGAGTCCTTGATATTTTGTCGTTTTCAGCCAATTTTATGGATTTTTGAAAATTTCACTTTTTTATGAAAATATCCACTAAATGAGGGAATAATATGTGTGAGGGTACCACAGGAGAGTTCCAAATGTGTGTGGGTAGAATATATGTCCCACGGGGGTAAAATTGAAAAAAGTTGAACATTTTTTTTTTTTGGACTTAGTCATTTTTCTGGCGTTTATCAGACTTTCAGATAGTGGAAATGTCAGTGAGCATTCTGATTTCAGTTCCAGAGCGATTCGCCCAATGAGTCCTTGATATTTAGTCGTTTTCAGCCAATTTTCTGAATTTTTGAAAGTTTCACTTTCTTGTGAAAATATCCACTAAATGAGGGAATAATATGTGTGAGGGTACCCCAGGAGAGTTCCAAATGTGTGTGGGTAGAATATATATCCCACGGGGGTAAAATTGAAAAAAGTTGAAAATTTTTTTTTTTGGACTTCGTCATTTTTCCGGCGTTTATCAGACTTTCAGATAGGGGAAATGTCAGTGAGCGTTCCGATTTCAGTTCCAGAGCAATTCGCCCTATGAGTCCTTGATATTTAGTCGTTTTCAGCCAATTTTCTGGATTTTTGGAAATTTCACTTTTTTGTGAAAATATCCACTAAATGAGGGAATAATATGTGTGAGGTTGCCCCAGGAGAGTTCCAAATATGTGTAGGTAGAATATATATCCCACGGGGGTAAAATTGAAAAAAGTTGAAAAAATTTTTTTTTGGACTTAGTCATTTTTCCGGCGTTTATCAGACTTTCAGATAGGGGAAATGTCAGTGAGGGTTCGGATTTCAGTTCCAGAGCAATTCGCCCAATGAGTCCTTGATATTTAGTCGTTTTCAGCCAATATTTTGGATTTTTGAAAATGTCACTTTTTTGTGAAAATATCCACTATATGAGGGAATAATATGCGTGAGGTTACCCCAGGAGAGTTCCAAATGTGTGTCGGTATAATATATATCCCACGGGGGTAAAATTGAAAAAAGTTGAAAAAAAATTTTTTTTGGACTTAGTCATTTTTACGGCGTTTATCAGACTTTCAGATAGGGGAAATGTCAGTGAGCATTCCAATTTCAGTTCCAGAGCAATTCGCCCAATGAGTCCTTGATATTTAGCCGTTTTCAGCCAATTTTCTGCATTTTTGAAAATATCACTTTTTTATGAAAATATCTATTAAATGAGGGAATAATATGTTTGAGGGTACCCCAGGAGAGTTCCAAATGTGTGTGGGTAGAATATATATCCCACGGGGGTAAAATTGAAAAAAGTTTAAAAAAAATTTTTTTTGGCTTAGTCATTTTTACGTCGTTTATCAGACTTTCAGATAGGGCAAATGTCAGTGAGCATTCCGATTTCAGTTCCAGAGCGATTCGCCCAATGAGTCCTTGATATTTAGTCGTTTTCAGCCAATATTTTGGATTTTTGAAAATTTCACTTTTTTGTGAAAATATCCACTAAATGAGGGAATAATATGTGTGAGGGTACCCCAGGAGACTTCCAAATGTGTGTGTTTAGAATATATATCCCACGGGGGTAAAATTGAAAAAAGTTGAAAAAATTTTAATTTTGGACTTCTTCATTTTTCCGGCGTTTATCAGACTTTCAGATAGGGGAAATGTCAGTGAGCATTCTGATTTCAGTTCCAGAGCGATTCGCCCAATGAGTCCTTGATATTTAGTCGTTTTCAGCCAATTTTCTGGATTTTTGAAAGTTTCACTTTCTTGTGAAAATATCCACTAAATGAGGGAATAATATGTGTGAGGGTACCCCAGGAGAGTTCCAAATGTGTGTGGGTAGAATATATATCCCACGGGGGTAAAATTGAAAAAAGTTGAAAAACATTTTTTTTTGGACTTAGTCATTTTTCCGGCGTTTATCAGACTTTCAGATAGGGCAAATGTCAGTGAGCATTCCGATTTCAGTTCCAGAGCGATTCTCCCAATAAGTCCTTGATATTTAGTCGTTTTCAGCCAATTTTCTGGATTTTTGAAAATTTCACTTTTTTGTGAAAATATCCACTAAATGAGGGAATAATATGTGTGAGGTTGCCCCAGGAGAGTTCCAAATATGTGTAGGTAGAATATATATCCCACGGGGGTAAAATTGAAAAAAGTTGAAAAAATTTTTTTTTTGGACTTAGTCATTTTTCCGGCGTTTATCAGACTTTCAGATAGGGGAAATGTCAGTGAGGGTTCGGATTTCAGTTCCAGAGCAATTCGCCCAATGTGTCCTTGATATTTAGTCGTTTTCAGCCAATATTTTGGATTTTTGAAAATTTCAATTTTTTGTGAAAATATCCACTAAATGAGGGAATAATATGTGTGAGGGTACCACAGGAGAGTTCCAAATGTGTGTGGGTAGAATATATATACCACGGGGCTAAAATTGAAAAAAGTTGAAAAAAATTTTTTTTTCGACTTAGTCATTTTTCCGGCGTTTATCAGACTTTCAGACAGGGGAAATGTCAGTGAGCATTCTGATTTCAGTTCCAGAGCGATTCGCCCAATGAGTCGTTGATATTTAGTCATTTTCAGCCAATTTTCTGGATTTTTGAAAATTTCACTTTTTTGTGAAAATATCCACTAAATGAGGGAATAATATGTGTGAGGGTACCACAGGAGAGTTCCAAATGTGTGTGGGTAGAATATATATCCCACGGGGCTAAAATTGAAAAAAGTTAAAAAAAATTTTTTTTTGGACTTAGTCATTTTTCCGGCGTTTATCAGACTTTCAGAGAGGGGAAATGTCAGTGAGCGTTCCGATTTCAGTTCCAGAGCGATTCGCCCAATGAGTCCTTGATATTTAGTCGTTTTCAGCCAATTTTCTGGATTTTTGAAAATTTCACTTTTTTGTGAAAATATCCACTAAATGAGGGAATAATATGTGTGAGGTTGCCCCAGGAGAGTTCCAAATATGTGTAGGTAGAATATATATCCCACGGGGGTAAAATTGAAAAAAGTTGAAAAAAATTTTTTTTTGGACTTAGTCATTTTTCCGGCGTTTATCAGACTTTCAGATAGGGGAAATGTCAGTGAGGGTTCGGATTTCAGTTCCAGAGCAATTCGCCCAATGTGTCCTTGATATTTAGTCGTTTTCAGCCAATATTTTGGATTTTTGAAAATTTCAATTTTTTGTGAAAATATCCACTAAATGAGGGAATAATATGTGTGAGGGTACCACAGGAGAGTTCCAAATGTGTGTGGGTAGAATATATATACCACGGGGCTAAAATTGAAAAAAGTTGAAAAATTTTTTTTTTTCGACTTAGTCATTTTTCCGGCGTTTATCAGACTTTCAGACAGGGGAAATGTCAGTGAGCATTCTGATTTCAGTTCCAGAGCGTTTCGCCCAATGAGTCCTTGATATTTAGTTGTTTTCAGCCAATTTTCTGGATTTTTGAAAATTTCACTTTTTTGTGAAAATATCCACTAAATGAGGGAATAATATGTGTGAGGTTGCCCCAGGAGAGTTCCAAATATGTGTAGTTAGAATATATATCCCACGGGGGTAAAATTGAAAAAAGTTGAAAAAAATTTTTTTTTGGACTTAGTCATTTTTCCGGCGTTTATCAGACTTTCAGATAGGGGAAATGTCAGTGAAGTTTCGGATTTCAGTTCCAGAGCGATTCGCCCAATGTGTCCTTGATATTTAGTCATTTTCAGCCAATTTTCTGGATTTTTGAAAGTTTCACTTTCTTGTGAAAATATCCACTAAATGAGGGAATAATATGTGTGAGGGTACCCCAGGAGAGTTCCAAATGTGTGTGGGTAGAATATATATCCCACGGGGGTAAAATTGAAAAAAGTTGAAAAATTTGTTATTTTGGACTTAGTCATTTCTCCGGCGTTTATCAGACTTTCAGTTAGGGCAAATGTCAGTGAGCATTCCGATTTCAGTTCCAGAGCGATTCGCCCAATGAGTCCTTGATATTTAGTCGTTTTCAGCCAATTTTCTGGATTTTTGAAAGTTTCACTTTCTTGTGAAAATATCCACTAAATGAGGGAATAATATGTGTGAGGGTACCACAGGAGAGTTCCAAATGTGTGTGGGTAGAATATATATCCCACGGGGGTAAAATTGAAAAAAGTTGAAAATTTTTTTTTTTGGACTTCGTCATTTTTCCGGCGTTTATCAGACTTTCAGATAGGGGAAATGTCAGTGAGCATTCCGATTTCAGTTCCAGAGCAATTCGCCCTATGAGTCCTTGATATTTAGTCGTTTTCAGCCAATTTTCTGGATTTTTGAAAATTTCACTTTTTTGTGAAAATATCCACTAAATGAGGGCATAACATGTGTGAGGTTGCCCCAGGAGAGTTCCAAATATGTGTAGGTAGAATATATATCCCACGGGAGTAAAATTGAAAAAAGTTGAAAAAAAATTTTTTTTGGACTTCGTCATTTTTCCGGCGTTTATCAGACTTTCAGATAGGGGAAATGTCAGTGAGCGTTCCAATTTCAGTTCCAGAGCAATTCGCCCAATGAGTCCTTGATATTTAGTTGTTTTCAGCCAATTTTCTGGATTTTTGAAAATTTCACTTTTTTGTGAAAATATCCACTAAATGAGGGAATAATATGTGTGAGGTTGCCCCAGGAGAGTTCCAAATATGTGTAGGTAGAATATATATCCCACGGGGGTAAAATTGAAAAAAGTTGAAAAAAATTTTTTTTTGGACTTAGTCATTTTTCCGGCGTTTATCAGACTTTCAGATAGGGGAAATGTCAGTGAGGGTTCGGATTTCAGTTCCAGAGCAATTCGCCCAATGTGTCCTTGATATTTAGTCGTTTTCAGCCAATATTTTGGATTTTTGAAAATTTCAATTTTTTGTGAAAATATCCACTAAATGAGGGAATAATATGTGTGAGGGTACCACAGGAGAGTTCCAAATGTGTGTGGGTAGAATATATATACCACGGGGCTAAAATTGAAAAAAGTTGAAAAATTTTTTTTTTTCGACTTAGTCATTTTTCCGGCGTTTATCAGACTTTCAGACAGGGGAAATGTCAGTGAGCATTCTGATTTCAGTTCCAGAGCGATTCGCCCAATGAGTCCTTGATATTTAGTTGTTTTCAGCCAATTTTCTGGATTTTTGAAAATTTCACTTTTTTGTGAAAATATCCACTAAATGAGGGAATAATATGTGTGAGGTTGCCCCAGGAGAGTTCCAAATATGTGTAGTTAGAATATATATCCCACGGGGGTAAAATTGAAAAAAGTTGAAAAAAATTTTTTTTTGGACTTAGTCATTTTTCCGGCGTTTATCAGACTTTCAGATAGGGGAAATGTCAGTGAAGTTTCGGATTTCAGTTCCAGAGCGATTCGCCCAATGTGTCCTTGATATTTAGTCATTTTCAGCCAATTTTCTGGATTTTTGAAAGTTTCACTTTCTTGTGAAAATATCCACTAAATGAGGGAATAATATGTGTGAGGGTACCCCAGGAGAGTTCCAAATGTGTGTGGGTAGAATATATATCCCACGGGGGTAAAATTGAAAAAAGTTGAAAAATTTGTTATTTTGGACTTAGTCATTTTTCCGGCGTTTATCAGACTTTCAGTTAGGGCAAATGTCAGTGAGCATTCCGATTTCAGTTCCAGAGCGATTCGCCCAATGAGTCCTTGATATTTAGTCGTTTTCAGCCAATTTTCTGGATTTTTGAAAGTTTCACTTTTTTGTGAAAATATCCACTAAATGAGGGCATAACATGTGTGAGGTTGCCCCAGGAGAGTTCCAAATATGTGTAGGTAGAATATATATCCCACGGGAGTAAAATTGAAAAAAGTTGAAAAAAAATTTTTTTTGGACTTCGTCATTTTTCCGGCGTTTATCAGACTTTCAGATAGGGGAAATGTCAGTGAGCGTTCCAATTTCAGTTCCAGAGCAATTCGCCCAATGAGTCCTTGATATTTAGTTGTTTTCAGCCAATTTTCTGGATTTTTGAAAATTTCACTTTTTTGTGAAAATATCCACTAAATGAGGGAATAATATGTGTGAGGGTACCACAGGAGAGTTCCAAATGTGTGTGGGTAGAATATATATCCCACGGGGCTAAAATTGAAAAAAGTTAAAAAAAATTTTTTTTTGGACTTAGTCATTTTTCCGGCGTTTATCAGACTTTCAGACAGGGGAAATGTCAGTGAGCATTCCGATTTCAGTTCCAGAGCGATTCGTCCAATGAGTCTTTGATATATAGTCGTTTTCAGCCAATTTTCTGGATTTTTGGAAATTTCACTTTTTTGTGAAAATATCCACTAAATGAGGGAATAATATGTGTGAGGTTGCCCCCGGAGAGTTCCAAATATGTGTAGGTAGAAAATATATCCCACGGGGGTAAAATTGAAAAAAGTTTAAAAAAATTTTTTTTTGGACTTAGTCATTTTTCCGGCGTTTATCAGACTTTCAGATAGGGGAAATGTCAGTGAGGGTTCGGATTTCAGTTCCAGAGCAATTCGCCCAATGTGTCCTTGATATTTAGTCGTTTTCAGCCAATATTTTGGATTTTTGAAAATTTCAATTTTTTGTGAAAATATCCACTAAATGAGGGAATAATATGTGTGAGGGTACCACAGGAGAGTTCAAATGTGTGTGGGTAGAATATATATACCACGGGGCTAAAATTGAAAAAAGTTGAAAAATTTTTTTTTTTCGACTTAGTCATTTTTCCGGCGTTTATCAGACTTTCAGACAGGGGAAATGTCAGTGAGCATTCTGATTTCAGTTCCAGAGCGATTCGCCCAATGAGTCCTTGATATTTAGTTGTTTTCAGCCAATTTTCTGGATTTTTGAAAATTTCACTTTTTTGTGAAAATATCCACTAAATGAGGGAATAATATGTGTGAGGTTGCCCCAGGAGAGTTCCAAATATGTGTAGTTAGAATATATATCCCACGGGGGTAAAATTGAAAAAAGTTGAAAAAAATTTTTTTTTGGACTTAGTCATTTTTCCGGCGTTTATCAGACTTTCAGATAGGGGAAATGTCAGTGAGGTTTCGGATTTCAGTTCCAGAGCGATTCGCCCAATGTGTCCTTGATATTTAGTCATTTTCAGCCAATTTTCTGGATTTTTGAAAGTTTCACTTTCTTTTGAAAATATCCACTAAATGAGGGAATAATATGTGTGAGGGTACCCCAGGAGAGTTCCAAATGTGTGTGGGTAGAATATATATCCCACGGGGGTAAAATTGAAAAAAGTTGAAAAATTTGTTATTTTGGACTTAGTCATTTTTCCGGCGTTTATCAGACTTTCAGTTAGGGCAAATGTCAGTGAGCATTCCGATTTCAGTTCCAGAGCGATTCGCCCAATGAGTCCTTGATATTTAGTCGTTTTCAGCCAATATTTTGGATTTTTGAAAATTTCACTTTTTTGTGAAAATATCCACTAAATGAGGGAATAATATGTGTGAGGGTACCCCAGGAGAGTTCCAAATGTGTGTGGGTAGAATTTATATCCCACGGGGGTAAAATTGAAAAAAGTTGAAAAACATTTTTTTTTGGACTTAGTCATTTTTCCTGCGTTTATCAGACTTTCAGATAGGTAAATATCAGTGAGCATTCCGATTTCAGTTCCAGAGCGATTCGCCCAATGAGTCCTTGATATTTAGTCGTTTTCAGCCAATATTTTGGATTTTTGAAAATTTCACTTTTTTGTGAAAATATCCACTAAATGAGGGAATAATATGTGTGAGGGTACCCCAGGAGAGTTCCAAATGTGTGTGTTTAGAATATATATCCCACGGGGGTAAAATTGAAAAAAGTTGAAAAAATTTTTATTTTGGACTTAGTCATTTTTCCGGCGTTTATCAGACTTTCAGATAGGGCAAATGGCAGTGAGCATTCCGATTTCAGTTCCAGAGCGATTCGCCCAATGAGTCCTTGATATTTAGTCGTTTTCAGCCAATATTTTGGATTTTTGAAAATTTCACATTTTTGTGAAAATATCCACTAAATGAGAGAATAATATGTGTGAGGTTACCCCAGGAGAGTTCCAAATGTGTGTAGGTAGAATATATATCCCACGGGGGTAAAATTGAAAAAAGTTGAAAAAAAATTTTTTTTACTTAGTCATTTTTCCGGCGTTTATCAGACTTTCAGATAGGGGAAATGTCAGTGAGCGTTCCAATTTCAGTTCCAGAGCAATTCGCCCAATGAGTCCTTGATATTTAGTCATTTTCAGCCAATTTTCTGGATTTTTGAAAATTTCACTTTTTTGTGAAAATATCCACTAAATGAGGGAATAATATGTGTGAGGGTACACCAGGAGAGTTCGAAATGTGTGTGGGTAGAATATATATCCCACGGGGCTAAAATTGAAAAAAGTTGAAAAAAAAATTATTTTGGACTTAGTCATTTTTCCGGCGTTTATCAGACTTTCAGATAGGGCAAATGTCAGTGAGTGTTCCAATTTCAGTTCCAGAGCAATTCGCCCAATGAGTCCTTGATATGTAGTCGTTTTCAGCCAATTTTCTGGATTTTTGAAAATTTCACTTTTTTATGAAAATATCCATTATATGAGGGAATAATATGTGTGAGGGTACCCCAGGAGAGTTCCAAATGTGTGTGGTTAGAATATATATCCCACGGGGGTAAAATTTAAAAAAGTTGAAAAAAAATTTTTTGGGGACTTAGTCATTTTTCCGGCGTTTATCAAACTTTCAGATAGGGGAAATGTCAGTGAGCATTCTGATTTCAGCTCCAGAGTGATTCGCCCAATGAGTCCTTGATATTTAGTCGTTTTCAGCCAATTTTCTGGATTTTTGAAAGTTTCACTTTCTTGTGAAAATATCCACTAAATGAGGGAATAATATGTGTGAGGGTACACCAGGAGAGTTCCAAATGTGTGTGGGTAGAATATATATCCCACGGGGGTAAAATTGAAAAAAGTTTAAAAACATTTTTTTTTGGACTTAGTCATTTTTCCGGCGTTTATCAAACTTTCAGATAGGTAAATGTCAGTGAGCATTCCGATTTCAGTTCCAGAGCGATTCGCACAATGAGTCCTTGATATTTAGTCGTTTTCAGCCAATATTTTGGATTTTTGAAAATTTCACTTTTTTGTGAAAATATCCACTAAATGAGGGAATAATATGTGTGAGGGTACCCCAGGAGAGTTCCAAATGTGTGTGTTTAGAATATATATCCCACGGGGGTAAAATTGAAAAAAGTTGAAAAAATATTTATTTTGGACTTAGTCATTTTTCCGGCGTTTATCAGACTTTCAGATAGGGGAAATGTCAGTGAGCGTTCCAATTTCAGTTCCAGAGCAATTCGCCCAATGATTCCTTGATATTTAGTCGTTTTCAGCCAATTTTCTGCATTTTTGAAAATATCACTTTTTTATGAAAATATCCATTAAATGAGGGAATAATATGTTTGAGGGTACCCCAGGAGAGTTCCAAATGTGTGTGGGTAGAATATATATCCCACGGGGGTAAAATTGAAAAAAGTGTAAAAAAAATTTTTTTTGGCTTAGTCATTTTTCCGGCGTTTATCAGATTTTCAGATAGGGCAAATGTCAGTGAGCATTCCGATTTCAGTTCCAGAGCGATTCGCCCAATGAGTCCTTGATATTTAGTCGTTTTCAGCCAATATTTTGGATTTTTGAAAATTTCACTTTTTTGTGAAAATATCCACTAAATGAGGGAATAATATGTGTGAGGGTACACCAGGAGAGTGCGAAATGTGTGTGGGTAGAATTTATATCCCACGGGGCTAAAATTGAAAAAAGTTGAAAAAAAAATTATTTTGGACTTCGTCATTTTTCCGGCGTTTATCAGACTTTCAGATAGGGCAAATGTCAGTGAGCATTCCCATTTCAGTTCCAGAGCGATTCGCCCAATGAGTCCTTGATATTTAGTCGTTTTCAGCCAATATTTTGGATTTTTGAAAATTTCACTTTTTTGTGAAAATATCCACTAAATGAGGGAATAATATGTGTGAGGGTACACCAGGAGAGTTCGAAATGTGTGTGGGTAGAATTTATATCCCACGGGGCTAAAATTGAAAAAAGTTGAAAAAAAAATTATTTTGGACTTCGTCATTTTTCCGGCGTTTATTAGACTTTCAGATAGGGCAAATGTCAGTGAGCATTCCCATTTCAGTTCCAGAGCGATTCGCCCAATGAGTCCTTGATATTTAGTCGTTTTCAGCCAATTTTTTGGATTTTTGAAAATTTCACTTTTTTGTGAAAATATCCACTAAATGAGGGAATAATATGTGTGAGGGTACCCCAGGAGAGTTCCAAATGTGTGTAGGTAGAATATATATCCCACGGGGGTAAAATTTAAAAAAGTTGAAAAAAAATTTTTTGGGGACTTAGTCATTTTTCCGGCATTTATCAGACTTTCAGATAGGGGAAACGTCAGTGAGTGTTCCGATTTCAGTTCCAGAGCGATTCGTCCTATGAGTCCTTGATACTTAGTCGTTTTCAGCCAATATTTTGGATTTTTGAAAATTTCACTTTTTTGTGAAAATATCCACTAAATGAGGGAATAATATGTGTGAGGGTACCCCAGGAGAGTTCCAAATGTGTGTGTTTAGAATATATATCCCACGGGGGTAAAATTGAAAAAAGTTGAAAAAATTTTTATTTTGGACTTAGTCATTTTTCCGGCGTTTATCAGACTTTCAGATAGGGGAAATGTCAGTGAGCGTTCCAATTTCAGTTCCAGAGCAATTCGCCCAATGAGTCCTTGTTATTTAGTCGTTTTCAGCCAATTTTCTGGATTTTTGAAAATTTCACTTTTTTGTGAAAATATCCACTAAATGAGGGAATAATATGTGTGAGGGTACCCCAGGAGAGTTCCAAATGTGTGTGTGTAGAATATATATCCCACGGGGCTAAAATTGAAAAAAGTTGAAAAAATTTTTTATTTTGGACTTAGTCATTTTTCCGGCGTTTATCAGATTTTCAGATAGGTAAAATGTCAGTGAGCATTCCGATTTCAGTTCCAGAGCGATTCGCCCAATGAGTCCTTGATATTTAGTCGTTTTCAGCCAATATTTAGGATTTTTGAAAATTTCACTTTTTTGTGAAAATATCCACTAAATGAGGGAATAATATGTGTGAGGGTACCCCAGGAGAGTTCCAAATGTGTGTGGGTAGAATATATATCCCACGGGGGTAAAATTGAAAAAAGTTGAAAATTTATTTTTTTTTGGGCTTAGTCATTTTTCCGGCGTTTATCAGACTTTCAGATAGGGGAAATGTCAGTGAGCATTCTGATTTCAGTTCCAGAGCGATTCGCCCAATGAGTCCTTGATATTTAGTCGTTTTCAGCCAATTTTCTGGATTTTTGAAAGTTTCACTTTCTTGTGAAAATATCCACTAAATGAGGGAATAATATGTGTGAGGGTACCCCAGGAGAGTTCCAAATGTGTGTGGGTAGAATATATATCCCACGGGGGTAAAATTGAAAAAAGTTGAAAATTTTTTTTTTTTTGGGCTTAGTCATTTTTCCGGCGTTTATCAGACTTTCAGATAGGGCAAATGTCAGTGAGCATTCCGATTTCAGTTCCAGAGCGATTCGCCCAATGAGTCCTTGATATTTAGTCGTTTTCAGCCAATTTTCTGGATTTTTGAAAATTTCACTTTTTTGTGAAAATATCCACTAAATGAGGGAATAATATGTGTGAGGGTACCCCAGGAGAGTTCCAAATGTGTGTGGGTAGAATATATATCCCACGGGGGTAAAATTGAAAAAAGTTGAAAAAAAATTTTTTTTTGGACTTAGTCATTTTTCCGGCGTTTATCAGACTTTCAGATAGGGGAAGTGTCAGTGAGCGTTCCAATTTCAGTTCCAGAGCAATTCGCCCAATGAGTCCTTGATATTTAGTCGTTTTCAGCCAATTTTCTGGATTTTTGAAAATTTCACTTTTTTGTGAAAATATCCACTAAATGAGGGAATAATATGTGTGAGGTTACACTAGGAGAGTTCGAAATGTGTGTGGGTAGAATTTATATCCCACGGGGCTAAAATTGAAAAAAGTTGAAAAAAAAATTATTTTGGACTTCGTCATTTTTCCGGCGTTTATCAGACTTTCAGATAGGGCAAATGTCAGTGAGCATTCCGATTTCAGTTCCAGAGCAATTCGCCCAATGAGTCCTTGATATTTAGTCATTTTCAGCCAATATTTTGGATTTTTGAAAATTTCACTTTTTTGTGAAAATATCCACTAAATGAGGGAATAATATGTGTGAGGGTACCCCAGGAGAGTTCCAAATGTGTGTGGGTAGAATATATATCCCACGAAGGTAAAATTGAAAAAAAAATTTTTTTGGACTTAGTCATTTTTCCGGCGTTTATCAGACTTTCAGATAGGGGAAATGTCAGTGAGCGTTCCAATTTCAGTTCCAGAGCAATTCGCCCAATGAGTCCTTGATATTTAGTCGTTTTCAGCCAATATTTTGGATTTTTGAAAATGTCACTTTTTTGTGAAAATATCCACTAAATGAGAGAATAATATGTGTGAGGTTACCCCAGGAGAGTTCCAAATGTGTGTAGGTAGAATATATATCCCACGGGGGTAAAATTGAAAAAAGTTGAAAAAAAATTTTTTTTGGACTTAGTCATTTTTCCGGCGTTTATCAGACTTTCAGATAGGGCAAATGTCAGTGAGTGTTCCAATTTCAGTTCCAGAGCAATTCGCCCAATGAGTCCTTGATATGTAGTCGTTTTCAGCCAATTTTCTGGATTTTTGAAAATTTCACTTTTTTATGAAAATATCCATTATATGAGGGAATAATATGTGTGAGGGTACCCCAGGAGAGTTCCAAATGTGTGTGGTTAGAATATATATCCCACGGGGGTAAAATTTAAAAAAGTTGAAAAAAAATTTTTTGGGGACTTAGTCATTTTTCCGGCGTTTATCAGACTTTCAGATAGGGGAAATGTCAGTGAGCATTCTGATTTCAGCTCCAGAGTGATTCGCCCAATGAGTCCTTGATATTTAGTCGTTTTCAGCCAATTTTCTGGATTTTTGAAAATTTCACTTTTTTGTGAAAATATCCACTAAATGAGGGAATAATATGTGTGAGGGTACCCCAGGAGAGTTCCAAATGTGTGTGTTTAGAATATATATCCCACGGGGGTAAAATTGAAAAAAGTTGAAAAAATTTTTATTTTGGACTTAGTCATTTTTCCGGCGTTTATCAGACTTTCAGATAGGGGAAATGTCAGTGAGCGTTCCAATTTCAGTTCCAGAGCAATTCGCCCAATGAGTCCTTGTTATTTAGTCGTTTTCAGCCAATTTTCTGGATTTTTGAAAATTTCACTTTTTTGTGAAAATATCCACTAAATGAGGGAATAATATGTGTGAGGGTACCCCAGGAGAGTTCCAAATGTGTGTGTGTAGAATATATATCCCACGGGGCTAAAATTGAAAAAAGTTGAAAAAATTTTTTATTTTGGACTTAGTCATTTTTCCGGCGTTTATCAGATTTTCAGATAGGGAAAATGTCAGTGAGCATTCCGATTTCAGTTCCAGAGCGATTCGCCCAATGAGTCCTTGATATTTAGTCGTTTTCAGCCAATATTTTGGATTTTTGAAAATTTCACTTTTTTGTGAAAATATCCACTAAATGAGGGAATAATATGTGTGAGGGTACCCCAGGAGAGTTCCAAATGTGTGTAGGTAGAATATATATCCCACGGGGGTAAAATTGAAAAAAGTTGAAAAAAAATTTTTTTTGGACTTAGTCATTTTTCCGGCGTTTATCAGACTTTCAGATAGGGCAAATGTCAGTGAGTGTTCCAATTTCAGTTCCAGAGCAATTCGCCCAATGAGTCCTTGATATGTAGTCGTTTTCAGCCAATTTTCTGGATTTTTGAAAATTTCACTTTTTTATGAAAATATCCATTATATGAGGGAATAATATGTGTGAGGGTACCCCAGGAGAGTTCCAAATGTGTGTGGTTAGAATATATATCCCACGGGGGTAAAATTTAAAAAAGTTGAAAAAAAATTTTTTGGGGACTTAGTCATTTTTCCGGCGTTTATCAGACTTTCAGATAGGGGAAATGTCAGTGAGCATTCTGATTTCAGCTCCAGAGTGATTCGCCCAATGAGTCCTTGATATTTAGTCGTTTTCAGCCAATTTTCTGGATTTTTGAAAATTTCACTTTTTTGTGAAAATATCCACTAAATGAGGGAATAATATGTGTGAGGGTACCCCAGGAGAGTTCCAAATGTGTGTGTTTAGAATATATATCCCACGGGGGTAAAATTGAAAAAAGTTGAAAAAATTTTTATTTTGGACTTAGTCATTTTTCCGGCGTTTATCAGACTTTCAGATAGGGGAAATGTCAGTGAGCGTTCCAATTTCAGTTCCAGAGCAATTCGCCCAATGAGTCCTTGATATTTAGTCGTTTTCAGCCAATTTTCTGGATTTTTGAAAATTTCACTTTTTTGTGAAAATATCCACTAAATGAGGGAATAATATGTGTGAGGGTACCCCAGGAGAGTTCCAAATGTGTGTGGGTAGAATATATATCCCACGGGGGTAAAATTGAAAAAAGTTGAAAAACATTTTTTTTTGGACTTAGTCATTTTTCCGGCGTTTATCAGACTTTCAGATAGGTAAATATCAGTGAGCATTCCGATCTCAGTTCCAGAGCGATTCGCCCAATGAGTCCTTAATATTTAGTCGTTTTCAGCCAATATTTTGGATTTTTCAAAATTTCACTTTTTTGTGAAAATATCCACTAAATGAGAGAATAATATGTGTGAGGTTACCCCAGGAGAGTTCCAAATGTGTGTAGGTAGAATATATATCCCACGGGGGTAAAATTGAAAAAAGTTGAAAAAAAATTTTTTTTGGACTTAGTCATTTTTCCGGCGTTTATCAGACTTTCAGATAGGGGAAATGTCAGTGAGCGTTCCAATTTCAGTTCCAGAGCAATTCGCCCAATGAGTCCTTGATATTTAGTCGTTTTCAGCCAATTTTCTGGATTTTTGAAAATTTCACTTTTTTGTGAAAATATCCACTAAATGAGGGAATAATATGTGTGAGGGTACACCAGGAGAGTTCGAAATGTGTGTGGGTAGAATATATATCCCACGGGGCTAAAATTGAAAAAAGTTGAAAAAAAAATTATTTTGGACTTAGTCATTTTTCCGGCGTTTATCAGACTTTCAGATAGGGCAAATGTCAGTGAGTGTTCCAATTTCAGTTCCAGAGCAATTCGCCCAATGAGTCCTTGATATGTAGTCGTTTTCAGCCAATTTTCTGGATTTTTGAAAATTTCACTTTTTTATGAAAATATCCATTATATGAGGGAATAATATGTGTGAGGGTACCCCAGGAGAGTTCCAAATGTGTGTGGTTAGAATATATATCCCACGGGGGTAAAATTTAAAAAAGTTGAAAAAAAATTTTTTGGGGACTTAGTCATTTTTCCGGCGTTTATCAGACTTTCAGATAGGGGAAATGTCAGTGAGCATTCTGATTTCAGCTCCAGAGTGATTCGCCCAATGAGTCCTTGATATTTAGTCGTTTTCAGCCAATTTTCTGGATTTTTGAAAGTTTCACTTTCTTGTGAAAATATCCACTAAATGAGGGAATAATATGTGTGAGGGTACCCCAGGAGAGTTCCAAATGTGTGTGGGTAGAATATATATCCCACGGGGGTAAAATTGAAAAAAGTTTAAAAACATTTTTTTTTGGACTTATTCATTTTTCCGGCGTTTATCAAACTTTCAGATAGGTAAATGTCAGTGAGCATTCCGATTTCAGTTCCAGAGCGATTCGCCCAATGAGTCCTTGATATTTAGTCGTTTTCAGCCAATATTTTGGATTTTTGAAAATTTCACTTTTTTGTGAAAATATCCACTAAATGAGGGAATAATATGTGTGAGGGTACCCCAGGAGAGTTCCAAATGTGTGTGTTTAGAATATATATCCCACGGGGGTAAAATTGAAAAAAGTTGAAAAAATTTTTATTTTGGACTTAGTCATTTTTCCGGCGTTTATCAGACTTTCAGATAGGGGAAATGTCAGTGAGCGTTCCAATTTCAGTTCCAGAGCAATTCGCCCAATGATTCCTTGATATTTAGTCGTTTTCAGCCAATTTTCTGCATTTTTGAAAATATCACTTTTTTATGAAAATATCCATTAAATGAGGGAATAATATGTTTGAGGGTACCCCAGGAGAGTTCCAAATGTGTGTGGGTAGAATATATATCCCACGGGGGTAAAATTGAAAAAAGTGTAAAAAAAATTTTTTTTGGCTTAGTCATTTTTCCGGCGTTTATCAGATTTTCAGATAGGGCAAATGTCAGTGAGCATTCCGATTTCAGTTCCAGACCGATTCGCCCAATGAGTCCTTGATATTTAGTCGTTTTCAGCCAATATTTTGGATTTTTGAAAATTTCACTTTTTTGTGAAAATATCCACTAAATGAGGGAATAATATGTGTGAGGGTACCCCAGGAGAGTTCCAAATGTGTGTGGGTAGAATATATATCCCACGGGGGTAAAATTGAAAAAAGTTGAAAAACATTTTTTTTTGGACTTAGTCATTTTTCCGGCGTTTATCAGACTTTCAGATAGGGGAAATGTCAGTGAGCGTTCTGATTTCAGTTACAGAGCGATTCGCGCAATGAGTCCTTGATATTTAGTCGTTTTCAGCCAATTTTCTGGATTTTTGAAAATTTCACTTTTTTTGTGAAAATATCCACTAAATGAGGGAATAATATGTGTGAGGGTACCCCAGGAGAGTTCCAAATGTGTGTGGGTAGAATATATATCCCACGGAGCTAAAATTGAAAAAAGTTGAAAAAAAAATTATTTTGGACTTCGTCATTTTTCCGGCGTTTATCAGACTTTCAGATAGGGCAAATGTCAGTGAGCATTCCGATTTCAGTTCCAGAGCGATTCGCCCAATGAGTCCTTGATATTTAGTCGTTTTCAGCCAATATTTTGGATTTTTGAAAATTTCAGTTTTTTGTGAAAATATCCACTAAATGAGGGAATAATATGTGTGAGGGTACCCCAGGAGAGTTCCAAATGTGTGTGGGTAGAATATATATCCCACGGGGGTAAAATTGAAAAAAGTTGAAAATTTTTTTTTTTTTGGACTTAGTCATTTTTCCGGCGTTTATCAGACTTTCAGATAGGGGAAATGTCAGTGAGCATTCTGATTTCAGATCCAGAGCGATTCGCCCAATGAGTCCTTGATATTTAGTCTTTTTCAGCCAATTTTCCGGATTTTTGAAAGTTTCACTTTCTTGTGAAAATATCCACTAAATGAGGGAATAATATGTGTGAGGGTACCCCAGGAGAGTTCCAAATGTGTGTGGGTAGAATATATATCCCACGGGGGTAAAATTGAAAAAAGTTGAAAAACATTTTTTTTTGGACTTAGTCATTTTTCCGGCGTTTATCAGACTTTCAGATAGGGGAAATGTCAGTGAGCATTCTGATTTCAGTTCCAGAGCGATTCGCCCAATGAGTCCTTGATATTTAGTCGTTTTCAGCCAATTTTCTGGATTTTTGAAAATTTCACTTTTTTGTGAAAATATCCACTAAATGAAAGAATAATATGTGTGAGGGTACCTCAGGAGAGTTCCAAATGTGTGTGGGTAGAATATATATCCCACGGGGGTAAAATTTAAAGAATTTGAAAAAATTTTTTTTTTGGACTTAGTCATTTTTCCGGCGTTTATCAGACTTTCAGATAGGGGTAATGTCAGTGAGCGTTCTGATTTCAGTTCCAGAGCGATTCGCCCAATGAGTCCTTGATATTTAGTCATTTTCAGCCAATTTTCTGGATTTTTGAAAATTTCACTTTTTTGTGAAAATATCCACTAAATGAGGGAATAATATGTGTGAGGGTACCCCAGGAGAGTTCCAAATGTGTGTGGGTAGAATATATATCCCACGGGGGTAAAATTGAAAAAAGTAAAAAAAAAATTTTTTTTGACTTAGTCATTTTTCCAGCGTTTATCAGACTTTCAGATAGGGCAAATGTCAGTGAGCATTCCGATTTCAATTCCAGAGCGATTCGCCCAATGAGTCCTTGATATTTAGTCGTTTTCAGCCAATTTTCTGGATTTTTGAAAATTTCACTTTTTTGTGAAAATATCCAATAAAGGGAATAATATGCGTGAGGGTACCCCAGGAGAGTTCCATATGTGTGTGGGTAGAATATATATCCCACGGGGGTAAAATTTAAAGAAGTTGAAAAAAAATTTTTTGGGGATTTAGTCATTTTTCAGGCGGTTATCAGACTTTCAGATAGGGGAAATGTCAGTGAGCATTCTGATTTCAGCTCCATAGCGATTCGCCCAATGAGTCCTTGATATTTAGTCGTTTTCAGCCAATTTTCTGGATTTTTGAAAATTTCACTTTTTTGTGAAAATATCCACTAAATGAGGGAATAATATGTGTGAGGGTACCCCAGGAGAGTTCCAAATGTGTGTGGGTAGAATATATATACCACGGGGGTAAAATTGAAAAAAGTTGAAAAAAAATTTTTTTTGGACTTAGTCATTTTTCCGGCGTTTATCAGACTTTCAGGTAGTGCAAATGTCAGTGAGCATTCCGATTTCAGTTCCAGAGCGATTCGCCCAATGAGTCCTTGATATTTAGTCGTTTTCAGCCAATTTTCTGGATTTTTGAAAATTTCACTTTTTTGTGAAAATATCCACTAAATGAGGGAATAATATGTGTGAGGGTACCCCAGGAGAGTTCCAAATGTGTGTGGGTAGAATATATATCCCACGGGGGTAAAATTGAAAAAAGTTGAAAAAAATTTTTTTTTGAACTTGGTCATTTTTCCGGCGTTTATCAGACTTTCAGATAGGGCAAATGTCAGTGAGCATTCCGATTTCAGTTCCAGAGTGATTCGCCCAATGAGTCCTTGATATTTAGTCATTTTCAGCCAATATTTTGGATTTTTGAAAATTTTACTTTTTTATGAAAATATCCACTAAATGAGGGAATAATATGTGTGAGGGTACCCCAGGAGAGTTCCATATGTGTGTGGGTAGAATATATATCCCACGGGGGTAAAATTTAAAGAAGTTGAAAAATTATTGTTTTTGGACTTAGTCATTTTTCCGGCGTTTATCAGACTTTCAAATAGGGGAAATGTCAGTGAGCGTTCTGATTTCAGTTCCAGAGCGATTCGCCCAATGAGTCCTTGATATTTAGTCGTTTTCAGCCAATTTTCTGGATTTTTGAAAATTTCACTTTTTTGTGAAAATATCCACTAAATGAGGGAATAATATGTGTGAGGGTACCCCAGGAGAGTTCCAAATGTGTGTGGGTAGAATATATATCCCACGGGGGTAAAATTGAAAAAAGTTGAAAAAATTTTATTTTTTGACTTAGTCATTTTTCCGGCGTTTATCAGACTTTCAGATAGGGGTAATGTCAGTGAGAGTTCTGATTTCAGTTCCAGAGCGATTCGCCCAATGAGTCCTTGATATTTAGTCGTTTTCAGCCAATTTTCTGGATTTTTGAAAATTTCACTTTTTTGTGAAAATATCCACTAAATGAGGGAAAAATATGTGTGAGGGTACCCCAGGAGAGTTCCAAATGTGTGTGGGTAGAATATATATCCCACGGGGGTAAAATTGAAAAAAGTTGAAAAAAATTTTTTTTTGGACTTAGTCATTTTTCCGGCGTTTATCAGACTTTCAGATAGTGCAAATGTCAGTGAGCATTCCGATTTCAGTTCCAGAGCGATTCGCCCAATGAGTCCTTGATATTTAGTCGTTTTCAGCCAATTTTCTGGATTTTTGAAAATTTCACTTTTTTGTGAAAATATCCACTAAATAAAGGAATAATATATGTGAGGGTACCCCAGGAGAGTTCCAAATGTGTGTGGGTAGAATATATATCCCACGGGGGTAAAATTGAAAAAAGTTGAAAAAAATTTTTTTTTGGACTTCGTCATTTTTCCGGCGTTTATCAGACTTTCAGATAGGGGTAATGTCAGTGAGCGTTCTGATTTCAGTTCCAGAGCGATTCGCCCAATGAGTCCTTGATATTTAGTCGTTTTCAGCCAATTTTCTGGATTTTTGAAAATTTCACTTTTTTGTGAAAATATCCACTAAAGGGAATAATATGCATGAGGGTACCCCAGGAGAGTTCCATATGTGTGTGGGTAGAATATATATCCCACGGGGGTAAAATTTAAAGAAGTTGAAAAAAATCTTTTTTTGGATTTAGTCATTTTTCAGGCGTGTATCAGACTTTCAGATAGGGGTAATGTCAGTGAGCGTTCTGATTTCAGTTCCAGAGCAATTCGCCCAATGAGTCCTTGATATTTAGTCGTTTTCAGCCAATTTTCTGGATTTTTGAAAATTTCACTTTTTTGTGAAAATATCCACTAAATGAAGGAATAATATATGTGAGGGTACCCCAGGAGAGTTCCAAATGTGTGTGGATAGAATATATATCCCACGGGGGTAAAATTGAAAAAAGTTGAAAAAAATTTTTTTTGGACTTAGTCATGTTTCCGGCGTTTATCAGACTTTCAGATAGGGGTAATGTCAGTGAGCGTTCTGATTTCAGTTCCAGAGCGATTCGCCCAATGAGTCCTTGATATTTAGTCGTTTTCAGCCAATTTTCGGGATTTTTGAAAATTTCACTTTTTTGTGAAAATATCCACTAAATGAGGGAATAATATGTGTGAGGGTACGCCAGGAGAGTTCCAAATGTGTGTGGGTAGAATATATATCCCACGGGGGTAAAATTGAAAAAAGTTGAAAAATTATTGTTCTTGGACTTAGTCATTTTTCCGGCGTTTATCAGACTTTCAAATAGGGGAAATGTAAGTGAGCATTCTGATTTCAGTTCCAGAGCGATTCGCCCAATGAGTCCTTGATATTTAGTCGTTTTCAGCCAATTTTCTGGATTTTTGAAAATTTCACTTTTTTGTGAAAATATCCACTAAAGGGAATAATATGCATGAGGGTACCCCAGGAGAGTTCCATATGTGTGTGGGTAGAATATATATCCCACGGGGGTAAAATTTAAAGAAGTTGAAAAAAAATTTTTTTGGGATTTAGTCATTTTTCAGGCGTGTATCAGACTTTCAGATAGGGGAAATGTGAGTGAGCGTTCTGATTTCAGCTCCAGAGCGATTCGCCCAATGAGTCCTTGATATTTAGTCGTTTTCAGCCAATTTTCTGGATTTTTGAAAATTTCACTTTTTTGTGAAAATATCCACTAAATGAGGGAATAATATGTGTGAGGGTACCCCAGGAGAGTTCCAAATGTGTGTGGGTAGATTCTATATCCCACGGGGGTAAAATTGAAAAAAGGTGAAAATTTTTTTTATTTGGATTTAGTCATTTTTCCGGCGTTTATCAGACTTTCAGATAGGGGTAATATCAGTGAGCGTTTTGATTTCAGTTCCAGAGCAATTCGCCCAATGAGTCCTTGATATTTAGTCATTTTCAGCCAATTTTCTGGATTTTTGAAAATTTCACTTTTTTGTGAAAATATCCACTAAATGAGGGAATAATATGTGTGAGGGTACGCCAGGAGAGTTCCAAATGTGTGTGGGTAGAATATATATCCCACGGGGGTAAAATTGAAAAAAGTTGAAAAAATTTTTTTTTTGAACTTAGTCATTTTTCCGGCTTTTATCAGACTTTCAGATAGTACAAATGTCAGTGAGCATTCCGATTTCAGTTCCAGAGCGATTCGCCCAATGAGTCCTTGATATTTAGTCGTTTTCAGCCAATTTTCTGGATTTTTGAAAATTTCACTTTTTTGTGAAAATATCCACTAAATGAAGGAATAATATATGTGAGGGCACCCCAGGAGAGTTCCAAATGTGTGTGGATAGAATATATATCCCACGGGGGTAAAATTTAAAGTAGTTGAAAACATTTTTTTTTTGGACTTAGTCATTTTTCCGGCGTTTATCAGACTTTCAGATAGGGGAAATGTCAGTGAGCGTTCTGATTTCAGCTCCAGAGCGATTCGCCCAATGAGTCCTTGATATTTAGTCGTTTTCAGCCAATTTTCTAGATTTTTGAAAATTTCACTTTTTTGTGAAAATATCCACTAAATGAGGGAATAATATGTGTGAGGGTACCCCAGGAGAGTTCCAAATGTGTGTGGGTAGAATATATATCCCACGGGGGTAAAATTGAAAAAAGTTGAAAAAAATTTTTATTTGGACTTAGTCATTTTTCCGGCGTTTATCAGACTTTCAGATAGGGGAAATGTCAGTGAGCGTTCTGATTTCAGTTCCAGAGTGATTCGCCCAATGAGTCCTTGATATTTAGTCGTTTTCAGCCAATTTTCTGGATTTTTGAAAATTTCACTTTTTTGTGAAAATATCCACTAAAGGGAATAATATGCATGAGGGTACCCCAGGAGAGTTCCAAATGTGTGTGGGTAGAATATATATCCCACGGGGGTAAAATTTAAAGAAGTTGAAAAAAAACTTTTTTTGGATTTAGTCATTTTTCAGGCGTGTATCAGACTTTCAGATAGGGGAAATGTCAGTGAGCGTTCTGATTTCAGCTCCAGAGCGATTTGCCCAATGAGTCCTTGATATTTAGTCGTTTTCAGCCAATTTTCTGGATTTTTGAAAATTTCACTTTTTTGTGAAAATATCCACTAAATGAGGGAATAATATGTGTGAGGGTACCCCAGGAGAGTTCCAAATGTGTGTGGGTAGATTCTATATCCCACGGGGGTAAAATTGAAAAAAGGTGAAAATTTTTTTTATTTGGATTTAGTCATTTTTCCGGCGTTTATCAGACTTTCAGATAGGGGTAATATCAGTGAGCGTTCTGATTTCAGTTCCAGAGCGATTCGCCCAATGAGTCCTTGATATTTAGTCGTTTTCAGCCAATTTTCTGGATTTTTGAAAATTTCACTTTTTTGTGAAAATATCCACTAAATGAGGGAATAATATGTGTGAGGGTACCCCAGGAGAGTTCCAAATGTGTGTGGGTAGAATATATATCCCACGGGGGTAAAATTGAAAAAAGTTGAAAAAAATTTTTTTTTGAACTTGGTCATTTTTCCGGCGTTTATCAGACTTTCAGATAGGGCAAATGTCAGTGAGCATTCCGATTTCAGTTCCAGAGTGATTCGCCCAATGAGTCCTTGATATTTAGTCATTTTCAGCCAATATTTTGGATTTTTGAAAATTTTACTTTTTTATGAAAATATCCACTAAATGAGGGAATAATATGTGTGAGGGTACCCCAGGAGAGTTCCATATGTGTGTGGGTAGAATATATATCCCACGGGGGTAAAATTTAAAGAAGTTGAAAAATTATTGTTTTTGGACTTAGTCATTTTTCCGGCGTTTATCAGACTTTCAAATAGGGGAAATGTCAGTGAGCGTTCTGATTTCAGTTCCAGAGCGATTCGCCCAATGAGTCCTTGATATTTAGTCGTTTTCAGCCAATTTTCTGGATTTTTGAAAATTTCACTTTTTTGTGAAAATATCCACTAAATGAGGGAATAATATGTGTGAGGGTACCCCAGGAGAGTTCCAAATGTGTGTGGGTAGAATATATATCCCACGGGGGTAAAATTGAAAAAAGTTGAAAAAATTTTATTTTTTGACTTAGTCATTTTTCCGGCGTTTATCAGACTTTCAGATAGGGGTAATGTCAGTGAGAGTTCTGATTTCAGTTCCAGAGCGATTCGCCCAATGAGTCCTTGATATTTAGTCGTTTTCAGCCAATTTTCTGGATTTTTGAAAATTTCACTTTTTTGTGAAAATATCCACTAAATGAGGGAAAAATATGTGTGAGGGTACCCCAGGAGAGTTCCAAATGTGTGTGGGTAGAATATATATCCCACGGGGGTAAAATTGAAAAAAGTTGAAAAAAATTTTTTTTTGGACTTAGTCATTTTTCCGGCGTTTATCAGACTTTCAGATAGTGCAAATGTCAGTGAGCATTCCGATTTCAGTTCCAGAGCGATTCGCCCAATGAGTCCTTGATATTTAGTCGTTTTCAGCCAATTTTCTGGATTTTTGAAAATTTCACTTTTTTGTGAAAATATCCACTAAATAAAGGAATAATATATGTGAGGGTACCCCAGGAGAGTTCCAAATGTGTGTGGGTAGAATATATATCCCACGGGGGTAAAATTGAAAAAAGTTGAAAAAAATTTTTTTTTGGACTTCGTCATTTTTCCGGCGTTTATCAGACTTTCAGATAGGGGTAATGTCAGTGAGCGTTCTGATTTCAGTTCCAGAGCGATTCGCCCAATGAGTCCTTGATATTTAGTCGTTTTCAGCCAATTTTCTGGATTTTTGAAAATTTCACTTTTTTGTGAAAATATCCACTAAAGGGAATAATATGCATGAGGGTACCCCAGGAGAGTTCCATATGTGTGTGGGTAGAATATATATCCCACGGGGGTAAAATTTAAAGAAGTTGAAAAAAATCTTTTTTTGGATTTAGTCATTTTTCAGGCGTGTATCAGACTTTCAGATAGGGGTAATGTCAGTGAGCGTTCTGATTTCAGTTCCAGAGCAATTCGCCCAATGAGTCCTTGATATTTAGTCGTTTTCAGCCAATTTTCTGGATTTTTGAAAATTTCACTTTTTTGTGAAAATATCCACTAAATGAAGGAATAATATATGTGAGGGTACCCCAGGAGAGTTCCAAATGTGTGTGGATGGAATATATATCCCACGGGGGTAAAATTTAAAGAAGTTGAAAAAAATCTTTTTTTGGATTTAGTCATTTTTCAGGCGTGTATCAGACTTTCAGATAGGGGTAATGTCAGTGAGCGTTCTGATTTCAGTTCCAGAGCAATTCGCCCAATGAGTCCTTGATATTTAGTCGTTTTCAGCCAATTTTCTGGATTTTTGAAAATTTCACTTTTTTGTGAAAATATCCACTAAATGAAGGAATAATATATGTGAGGGTACCCCAGGAGAGTTCCAAATGTGTGTGGATGGAATATATATCCCACGGGGGTAAAATTGAAAAAAGTTGAAAAAAATTTTTTTTGGACTTAGTCATGTTTCCGGCGTTTATCAGACTTTCAGATAGGGGTAATGTCAGTGAGCGTTCTGATTTCAGTTCCAGAGCGATTCGCCCAATGAGTCCTTGATATTTAGTCGTTTTCAGCCAATTTTCGGGATTTTTGAAAATTTCACTTTTTTGTGAAAATATCCACTAAATGAGGGAATAATATGTGTGAGGGTACGCCAGGAGAGTTCCAAATGTGTGTGGGTAGAATATATATCCCACGGGGGTAAAATTGAAAAAAGTTGAAAAATTATTGTTCTTGGACTTAGTCATTTTTCCGGCGTTTATCAGACTTTCAAATAGGGGAAATGTAAGTGAGCATTCTGATTTCAGTTCCAGAGCGATTCGCCCAATGAGTCCTTGATATTTAGTCGTTTTCAGCCAATTTTCTGGATTTTTGAAAATTTCACTTTTTTGTGAAAATATCCACTAAAGGGAATAATATGCATGAGGGTACCCCAGGAGAGTTCCATATGTGTGTGGGTAGAATATATATCCCACGGGGGTAAAATTTAAAGAAGTTGAAAAAAAATTTTTTTGGGATTTAGTCATTTTTCAGGCGTGTATCAGACTTTCAGATAGGGGAAATGTGAGTGAGCGTTCTGATTTCAGCTCCAGAGCGATTCGCCCAATGAGTCCTTGATATTTAGTCGTTTTCAGCCAATTTTCTGGATTTTTGAAAATTTCACTTTTTTGTGAAAATATCCACTAAATGAGGGAATAATATGTGTGAGGGTACCCCAGGAGAGTTCCAAATGTGTGTGGGTAGATTCTATATCCCACGGGGGTAAAATTGAAAAAAGGTGAAAATTTTTTTTATTTGGATTTAGTCATTTTTCCGGCGTTTATCAGACTTTCAGATAGGGGTAATATCAGTGAGCGTTTTGATTTCAGTTCCAGAGCAATTCGCCCAATGAGTCCTTGATATTTAGTCATTTTCAGCCAATTTTCTGGATTTTTGAAAATTTCACTTTTTTGTGAAAATATCCACTAAATGAGGGAATAATATGTGTGAGGGTACGCCAGGAGAGTTCCAAATGTGTGTGGGTAGAATATATATCCCACGGGGGTAAAATTGAAAAAAGTTGAAAAAATTTTTTTTTTGAACTTAGTCATTTTTCCGGCTTTTATCAGACTTTCAGATAGTACAAATGTCAGTGAGCATTCCGATTTCAGTTCCAGAGCGATTCGCCCAATGAGTCCTTGATATTTAGTCGTTTTCAGCCAATTTTCTGGATTTTTGAAAATTTCACTTTTTTGTGAAAATATCCACTAAATGAAGGAATAATATATGTGAGGGCACCCCAGGAGAGTTCCAAATGTGTGTGGATAGAATATATATCCCACGGGGGTAAAATTTAAAGTAGTTGAAAACATTTTTTTTTTGGACTTAGTCATTTTTCCGGCGTTTATCAGACTTTCAGATAGGGGAAATGTCAGTGAGCGTTCTGATTTCAGCTCCAGAGCGATTCGCCCAATGAGTCCTTGATATTTAGTCGTTTTCAGCCAATTTTCTAGATTTTTGAAAATTTCACTTTTTTGTGAAAATATCCACTAAATGAGGGAATAATATGTGTGAGGGTACCCCAGGAGAGTTCCAAATGTGTGTGGGTAGAATATATATCCCACGGGGGTAAAATTGAAAAAAGTTGAAAAAAATTTTTATTTGGACTTAGTCATTTTTCCGGCGTTTATCAGACTTTCAGATAGGGGAAATGTCAGTGAGCGTTCTGATTTCAGTTCCAGAGTGATTCGCCCAATGAGTCCTTGATATTTAGTCGTTTTCAGCCAATTTTCTGGATTTTTGAAAATTTCACTTTTTTGTGAAAATATCCACTAAAGGGAATAATATGCATGAGGGTACCCCAGGAGAGTTCCAAATGTGTGTGGGTAGAATATATATCCCACGGGGGTAAAATTTAAAGAAGTTGAAAAAAAACTTTTTTTGGATTTAGTCATTTTTCAGGCGTGTATCAGACTTTCAGATAGGGGAAATGTCAGTGAGCGTTCTGATTTCAGCTCCAGAGCGATTTGCCCAATGAGTCCTTGATATTTAGTCGTTTTCAGCCAATTTTCTGGATTTTTGAAAATTTCACTTTTTTGTGAAAATATCCACTAAATGAGGGAATAATATGTGTGAGGGTACCCCAGGAGAGTTCCAAATGTGTGTGGGTAGATTCTATATCCCACGGGGGTAAAATTGAAAAAAGGTGAAAATTTTTTTTATTTGGATTTAGTCATTTTTCCGGCGTTTATCAGACTTTCAGATAGGGGTAATATCAGTGAGCGTTCTGATTTCAGTTCCAGAGCGATTCGCCCAATGAGTCCTTGATATTTAGTCGTTTTCAGCCAATTTTCTGGATTTTTGAAATTTTCACTTTTTTGTGAAAATATCCACTAAATGAGGGAATAATATGTGTGAGGGTATGCCAGGAGAGTTCCAAATGTGTGTGGGTAGAATATATATCCCACGGGGGTAAAATTGAAAAAAGTTGAAAAAATTTTTTTTTTGAACTTAGTCATTTTTCCGGCTTTTATCAGACTTTCAGATAGTACAAATGTCAGTGAGCATTCCGATTTCAGTTCCAGAGCGATTCGCCCAATGAGTCCTTGATATTTAGTCGTTTTCAGCCAATTTTCTGGATTTTTGAAAATTTCACTTTTTTGTGAAAATATCCACTAAATGAAGGAATAATATATGTGAGGGCACCCCAGGAGAGTTCCAAATGTGTGTGCATAGAATATATATCCCACGGGGGTAAAATTTAAAGTAGTTGAAAACATTTTTTTTTTGGACTTAGTCATTTTTCCGGCGTTTATCAGACTTTCAGATAGGGGAAATGTCAGTGAGCGTTCTGATTTCAGCTCCAGAGCGATTCGCCCAATGAGTCCTTGATATTTAGTCGTTTTCAGCCAATTTTCTAGATTTTTGAAAATTTCACTTTTTTGTGAAAATATCCACTAAATGAAGGAATAATATGTGTGAGGGTACCCCAGGAGAGTTCCAAATGTGTGTGGGTAGAATATATATCCCACGGGGGTAAAATTGAAAAAAGTTGAAAAAAATTTTTATTTGGACTTAGTCATTTTTCCGGCGTTTATCAGACTTTCAGATAGGGGAAATGTCAGTGAGCGTTCTGATTTCAGTTCCAGAGCGATTCGCCCAATTAGTCCTTGATATTTAGTCGTTTTCAGCCAATTTTCTGGATTTTTGAAAATTTCACTTTTTTGTGAAAATATCCACTAAATGAAGGAATAATATGTGTGAGGGTACCCCAGGAGAGTTCCAAATGTGTGTGGGTAGAATATATATCCCACGGGGGTAAAATTTAAAGAAGTTGAAAAAAAACTTTTTTTGGATTTAGTCATTTTTCAGGCGTGTATCAGACTTTCAGATAGGGGAAATGTCAGTGAGCGTTCTGATTTCAGCTCCAGAGCGATTCGCCCAATGAGTCCTTGATATTTAGTCGTTTTCAGCCAATTTTCTGGATTTTTGAAAATTTCACTTTTTTGTGAAAATATCCACTAAATGAGGGAATAATATGTGTGAGGGTACCCCAGGAGAGTTCCAAATGTGTGTGGGTAGATTATATATCCCACGGGGGTAAAATTGAAAAAAGGTGAAAATTTTTTTTATTTGGATTTAGTCATTTTTCCGGCGTTTATCAGACTTTCAGATAGGGGTAATGTCAGTGAGCGTTCTGATTTCAGTTCCAGAGCGATTCGCCCAATGAGTCCTTGATATTTAGTCGTTTTCAGCCAATTTTCTGGATTTTTGAAAATTTCACTTTTTTGTGAAAATATCCACTAAATGAGGGAATAATATGTGTGAGGGTACGCCAGGAGAGTTCCAAATGTGTGTGGGTAGAATATATATCCCACGGGGGTAAAATTGAAAAAAGTTGAAAAATTATTGTTTTTGGACTTAGTCATTTTTCCGGCGTTTATCAGACTTTCAAATAGGGGAAATGTAAGTGAGCATTCTGATTTCAGTTCCAGAGCGATTCGCCCAATGAGTCCTTGATATTTAGTCGTTTTCAGCCAATTTTCTGGATTTTTGAAAATTTCACTTTTTTGTGAAAATATCCACTAAAGGGAATAATATGCATGAGGGTACCCCAGGAGAGTTCCATATGTGTGTGGGTAGAATATATATCCCACGGGGGTAAAATTTAAAGAAGTTGAAAAAAAATTTTTTTGGGATTTAGTCATTTTTCAGGCGTGTATCAGACTTTCAGATAGGGGAAATGTGAGTGAGCGTTCTGATTTCAGCTCCAGAGCGATTCGCCCAATGAGTCCTTGATATTTAGTCGTTTTCAGCCAATTTTCTGGATTTTTGAAAATTTCACTTTTTTGTGAAAATATCCACTAAATGAGGGAATAATATGTGTGAGGGTACCCCAGGAGAGTTCCAAATGTGTGTGGGTAGATTCTATATCCCACGGGGGTAAAATTGAAAAAAGGTGAAAATTTTTTTTATTTGGATTTAGTCATTTTTCCGGCGTTTATCAGACTTTCAGATAGGGGTAATATCAGTGAGCGTTCTGATTTCAGTTCCAGAGCAATTCGCCCAATGAGTCCTTGATATTTAGTCATTTTCAGCCAATTTTCTGGATTTTTGAAAATTTCACTTTTTTGTGAAAATATCCACTAAATGAGGGAATAATATGTGTGAGGGTACGCCAGGAGAGTTCCAAATGTGTGTGGGTAGAATATATATCCCACGGGGGTAAAATTGAAAAAAGTTGAAAAAATTTTTTTTTTGAACTTAGTCATTTTTCCGGCGTTTATCAGACTTTCAGATAGGGGTAATGTCAGTGAGCGTTCTTATTTCAGTTCCAGAACGATTCGCCCAATGAGTCCTTGATATTTAGTCATTTTCAGCCAATTTTCTGGATTTTTGAAAATTTCACTTTTTTGTGAAAATATCCACTAAATGAAGGAATAATATATGTGAGGGCACCCCAGGAGAGTTCCAAATGTGTGTGGATAGAATATATATCCCACGGGGGTAAAATTTAAAGAAGTTGAAAACATTTTTTTTTTGGACTTAGTCATTTTTCCGGCGTTTATCAGACTTTCAGATAGGGGTAATGTCAGTGAGCGTTCTGATTTCAGTTCCAGAGCGATTCGCCCAATGAGTCCTTGATATTTAGTCGTTTTCAGCCAATTTTCTGGATTTTTGAAAATTTCACTTTTTTGTGAAAATATCCACTAAAGGGAATAATATGCATGAGGGTACCCCAGGAGAGTTCCATATGTGTGTGGGTAGAATATATATCCCACGGGGGTAAAATTTAAAGAAGTTGAAAAAATTTTTTTTTGGATTTAGTCATTTTTCAGGCGTTTATCAGACTTTCAGATAGGGGAAATGTCAGTGAGCGTTCTGATTTCAGTTCCAGAGCGGTTCGCCCAATGAGTCCTTGATATTTAGTCGTTTTCAGCCAATTTTCTGGATTTTTGAAAATTTCACTTTTTTGTGAAAATATCCACTAAATGAAGGAATAATATGTGTGAGGGTACCCCAGGAGAGTTCCAAATGTGTGTGGGTAGAATATATATCCCACGGGGGTAAAATTGAAAAAAGTTGAAAAATTATTGTTTTTGGACTTAGTCATTTTTCCGGCGTTTATCAGACTTTCAAATAGGGGAAATGTCAGTGAGCGTTCTGATTTCAGTTCCAGAGCGATTCGCCCAATGAGTCCTTGATATTTAGTCGTTTTCAGCCAATTTTCTGGATTTTTGAAAATTTCACTTTTTTGTGAAAATATCCACTAAATGAGGGAATAATATGTGTGAGGGTACCCCAGGAGAGTTCCAAATGTGTGTGGGTAGAATATATATCCCACGGGGGTAAAATTGAAAAAAGTTGAAAAATTATTGTTTTTGGACTTAGTAATTTTTCCGGCGTTTATCAGACTTTCAAATAGGGGAAATGTAAGTGAGCATTCTGATTTCAGTTCCAGAGCTATTCGCCCAATGAGTCCTTGATATTTAGTCGTTTTCAGCCAATTTTCTGGATTTTTGAAAATTTCACTTTTTTGTGAAAATATCCACTAAAGGGAATAATATGCATGAGGGTACCCCAGGAGAGTTCCATATGTGTGTGGGTAGAATATATATCCCACGGGGGTAAAATTTAAAGAAGTTGAAAAAAAATTTTTTTGGGATTTAGTCATTTTTCAGGCGTGTATCAGACTTTCAGATAGGGGAAATGTGAGTGAGCGTTCTGATTTCAGCTCCAGAGCGATTCGCCCAATGAGTCCTTGATATTTAGTCGTTTTCAGCCAATTTTCTGGATTTTTGAAAATTTCACTTTTTTGTGAAAATATCCACTAAATGAGGGAATAATATGTGTGAGGGTACCCCAGGAGAGTTCCAAATGTGCGTGGGTAGATTCTATATCCCACGGGGGTAAAATTGAAAAAAGGTGAAAATTTTTTTTATTTGGATTTAGTCATTTTTCCGGCGTTTATCAGACTTTCAGATAGGGGTAATATCAGTGAGCGTTCTGATTTCAGTTCCAGAGCAATTCGCCCAATGAGTCCTTGATATTTAGTCATTTTCAGCCAATTTTCTGGATTTTTGAAAATTTCACTTTTTTGTGAAAATATCCACTAAATGAGGGAATAATATGTGTGAGGGTAACCCAGGAGAGTTCCAAATGTGTGTGGGTAGAATATATATCCCACGGGGGTAAAATTGAAAAAAGTTGAAAAAAATTTTTTTTGGACTTAGTCATTTTTCCGGCGTTTATCAGACTTTCAAATAGGGGAAATGTCAGTGAGCGTTCTGATTTCAGTTCCAGAGCGATTCACCCAATGAGTCCTTGATATTTAGTCGTTTTCAGCCAATTTTCTGGATTTTTGAAAATTTCACTTTTTTGTGAAAATATCCACTAAAGGGAATAATATGCATGAGGGTACCCCAGGAGAGTTCCATATGTGTGTGGGTAGAATATATATCCCATGGGGGTAAAATTTAAAGAAGTTGAAAAAAATTTTTTTTAGGATTTAGTCATTTTTCAGGCGTGTATCAGACTTTCAGATAGGAGAAATGTGAGTGAGCGTTCTGATTTCAGCTCCAGAGCGATTCGCCCAATGAGTCCTTGATATTTAGTCGTTTTCAGCCAATTTTCTGGATTTTTGAAAATTTCACTTTTTTTGTGAAAATATCCACTAAATGAGGGAATAATATGTGTGAGGGTACCCCAGGAGAGTTCCAAATGTGTGTGGGTAGATTCTATATCCCACGGGGGTAAAATTGAAAAAAGGTGAAAATTTTTTTTATTTGTATTTAGTCATTTTTCCGGCGTTTATCAGACTTTCAGATAGGGGTAATATCAGTGAGCGTTCTGATTTCAGTTCCAGAGCAATTCGCCCAATGAGTCCTTGATATTTAGTCAGTTTCAGCCAATTTTCTGGATTTTTGAAAATTTCACTTTTTTGTGAAAATATCCACTAAATGAGGGAATAATATGTGTGAGGGTACGCCAGGAGAGTTCCAAATGTGTGTGGGTAGAATATATATCCCACGGGGGTAAAATTGAAAAAAGTTGAAAAAATTTTTTTTTTGAACTTAGTCATTTTTCCGGCTTTTATCAGACTTTCAGATAGTACAAATGTCAGTGAGCATTCCGATTTCAGTTCCAGAGCGATTCGCCCAATGAGTCCTTGATATTTAGTCGTTTTCAGCCAATTTTCTGGATTTTTGAAAATTTCACTTTTTTGTGAAAATATCCACTAAAGGGAATAATATGCATGAGGGTACCCCAGGAGAGTTCCATATGTGTGTGGGTAGAATATATATCCCACGGGGGTAAAATTTAAAGAAGTTGAAAAAAATTTTTTTTAGGATTTAGTCAATTTCAGGCGTGTATCAGACTTTCAGATAGGGGAAATGTGAGTGAGCGTTCTGATTTCAGCTCCAGAGCGATTCGCCCAATGAGTCCTTGATATTTAGTCGTTTTCAGCCAATTTTCTGGATTTTTGAAAATTTCACTTTTTTGTGAAAATATCCACTAAATGAGGGAATAATATGTGTGAGGGTACCCCAGGAGAGTTCCAAATGTGTGTGGGTAGATTCTATATCCCACGGGGGTAAAATTGAAAAAAGGTGAAAATTTTTTTTATTTGGATTTAGTCATTTTTCCGGCGTTTATCTGACTTTCAGATAGGGGTAATATCAGTGAGCGTTCTGATTTCAGTTCCAGAGCAATTCGCCCAATGAGTCCTTGATATTTAGTCATTTTCAGCCAATTTTCTGGATTTTTGAAAATTTCACTTTTTTGTGAAAATATCCACTAAATGAGGGAATAATATGTGTGAGGGTACGCCAGGAGAGTTCCAAATGTGTGTGGGTAGAATATATATCCCACGGGGGTAAAATTGAAAAAAGTTGAAAAAATTTTTTTTTTGAACTTAGTCATTTTTCCGGCTTTTATCAGACTTTCAGATAGTACAAATGTCAGTGAGCATTCCGATTTCAGTTCCAGAGCGATTCGCCCAATGAGTCCTTGATATTTAGTCGTTTTCAGCCAATTTTCTGGATTTTTGAAAATTTCACTTTTTTGTGAAAATATCCACTAAATGAATGAATAATATATGTGAGGGCACCCCAGGAGAGTTCCAAATGTGTGTGGATAGAATATATATCCCACGGGGGTAAAATTTAAAGAAGTTGAAAACATTTTTTTTTTGGACTTAGTCATTTTTCCGGCGTTTATCAGACTTTCAGATAGGGGTAATGTCAGTGAGCGTTCTTATTTCAGTTCCAGAACGATTCGCCCAATGAGTCCTTGATATTTAGTCATTTTCAGCCAATTTTCTGGATTTTTGAAAATTTCACTTTTTTGTGAAAATATCCACTAAATGAAGGAATAATATATGTGAGGGCACCCCAGGAGAGTTCCAAATGTGTGTGGATAGAATATATATCCCACGGGGGTAAAATTTAAAGAAGTTGAAAACATTTTTTTTTTGGACTTAGTCATTTTTCCGGCATTTATCAGACTTTCAGATAGGGGTAATGTCAGTGAGCGTTCTGATTTCAGTTCCAGAGCGATTCGCCCAATGAGTCCTTGATATTTAGTCGTTTTCAGCCAATTTTCTGGATTTTTGAAAATTTCACTTTTTTGTGAAAATATCCACTAAAGGGAATAATATGCATGAGGGTACCCCAGGAGAGTTCCATATGTGTGTGGGTAGAATATATATCCCACGGGGGTAAAATTTAAAGAAGTTGAAAAAAATTTTTTTTGGATTTAGTCATTTTTCAGGCGTTTATCAGACTTTCAGATAGGGGAAATGTCAGTGAGCGTTCTGATTTCAGCTCCAGAGCGATTCGCCCAATGAGTCCTTGATATTTAGTCGTTTTCAGCCAATTTTCTAGATTTTTGAAAATTTCACTTTTTTGTGAAAATATCCACTAAATGAGGGAATAATATGTGTGAGGGTACCCCAGGAGAGTTCCAAATGTGTGTGGGTAGAATATATATCCCACGGGGGTAAAATTGAAAAAAGTTGGAAAAATTTTTTATTTGGACTTAGTCATTTTTCCGGCGTTTATCAGACTTTCAGATAGGGGAAATGTCAGTGAGCGTTCTGATTTCAGTTCCAGAGCGATTCGCCCAATGAGTCCTTGATATTTAGTCGTTTTCAGACAATTTTCTGGATTTTTGAAAATTTCACTTTTTTGTGAAAATATCCACTAAATGAAGGAATAATATGTGTGAGGGTACCCCAGGAGAGTTCCAAATGTGTGTGGGTAGAATATATATCCCACGGGGGTAAAATTGAAAAAAGTTGAAAAATTATTGTTTTTGGACTTAGTCATTTTTCCGGCATTTATCAGACTTTCAAATAGGGGAAATGTCAGTGAGCGTTCTGATTTCAGTTCCAGAGCGATTCGCCCAATGAGTCCTTGATATTTAGTCGTTTTCAGCCAATTTTCTGGATTTTTGAAAATTTCACTTTTTTGTGAAAATATCCACTAAATGAGGGAATAATATGTGTGAGGGTACCCCAGGAGAGTTCCAAATGTGTGTGGGTAGAATATATATCCCACGGGGGTAAAATTTAAAGAAGTTGAAAAAAAACTTTTTTTGGATTTAGTCATTTTTCAGGCGTGTATCAGACTTTCAGATAGGGGAAATGTCAGTGAGCGTTCTGATTTCAGCTCCAGAGCGATTCGCCCAATGAGTCCTTGATATTTAGTCGTTTTCAGCCAATTTTCTGGATTTTTGAAAATTTCACTTTTTTGTGAAAATATCCACTAAATGAGGGAATAATATGTGTGAGGGTACCCCAGGAGAGTTCCAAATGTGTGTGGGTAGATTATATATCCCACGGGGGTAAAATTGAAAAAAGGTGAAAATTTTTTTTATTTGGATTTAGTCATTTTTCCGGCGTTTATCAGACTTTCAGATAGGGGTAATGTCAGTGAGCGTTCTGATTTCAGTTCCAGAGCAATTCGCTCAATGAGTCCTTGATATTTAGTCGTTTTCAGCCAATTTTCTGGATTTTTGAAAATTTCACTTTTTTGTGAAAATATCCACTAAATGAAGGAATAATATATGTGAGGGTACCCCAGGAGAGTTCCAAATGTGTGTGGATAGAATATATATCCCACGGGGGTAAAATTGAAAAAAGTTGAAAAAAATTTTTTTTGGACTTAGTCATTTTTCCGGCGTTTATCAGACTTTCAGATAGGGGTAATGTCAGTGAGCGTTCTGATTTCAGTTCCAGAGCGATTCGCCCAATGAGTCCTTGATATTTAGTCGTTTTCAGCCAATTTTCTGGATTTTTGAAAATTTCACTTTTTTGTGAAAATATCCACTAAAGGGAATAATATGCATGAGGGTACCCCAGGAGAGTTCCATATGTGTGTGGGTAGAATATATATCCCACGGGGGTAAAATTTAAAGAAGTTGAAAAAAATTTTTTTTGGGATTTAGTCATTTTTCAGGCGTGTATCAGACTTTCAGATAGGGGAAATGTGAGTGAGCGTTCTGATTTCAGCTCCAGAGCGATTCGCCCAATGAGTCCTTGATATTTAGTCGTTTTCAGCCAATTTTCTGGATTTTTGAAAATTTCACTTTTTTGTGAAAATATCCACTAAAGGGAATAATATGCATGAGGGTACCCCAGGAGAGTTCCATATGTGTGTGGGTAGAATATATATCCCACGGGGGTAAAATTTAAAGAAGTTGAAAAAAATTTTTTTTGGGATTTAGTCATTTTTCAGGCGTGTATCAGACTTTCAGATAGGGGAAATGTGAGTGAGCGTTCTGATTTCAGCTCCAGAGCGATTCGCCCAATGAGTCCTTGATATTTAGTCGTTTTCAGCCAATTTTCTGGATTTTTGAAAATTTCACTTTTTTGTGAAAATATCCACTAAATGAGGGAATAATATGTGTGAGGGTACCCCAGGAGAGTTCCAAATGTGTGTGGGTAGATTCTATATCCCACGGGGGTAAAATTGAAAAAAGGTGAAAATTTTTTTTATTTGGATTTAGTCATTTTTCCGGCGTTTATCAGACTTTCAGATAGGGGTAATATCAGTGAGCGTTCTGATTTCAGTTCCAGAGCAATTCGCCCAATGAGTCCTTGATATTTAGTCATTTTCAGCCAATTTTCTGGATTTTTGAAAATTTCACTTTTTTGTGAAAATATCCACTAAATGAGGGAATAATATGTGTGAGGGTAACCCAGGAGAGTTCCAAATGTGTGTGGGTAGAATATATATCCCACGGGGGTAAAATTGAAAAAAGTTGAAAAAAATTTTTTTTGGATTTAGTCATTTTTCAGGCGTGTATCAGACTTTCAGATAGGGGTAATGTCAGTGAGCGTTCTGATTTCAGTTCCAGAGCAATTCGCCCAATGAGTCCTTGATATTTAGTCGTTTTCAGCCAATTTTCTGGATTTTTGAAAATTTCACTTTTTTGTGAAAATATCCACTAAATGAAGGAATAATATATGTGAGGGTACCCCAGGAGAGTTCCAAATGTGTGTGGGTAGATTCTATATCCCACGGGGGTAAAATTTAAAGAAGCTGAAAAAAATTTTTTTTTGGACTTCGTCATTTTTCCGGCGTTTATCAGACTTTCAGATAGGGGTAATGTCAGTGAGCGTTCTGATTTCAGTTCCAGAGCGATTCGCCCAATGAGTCCTTGATGTTTAGTCGTTTTCAGCCAATTTTCTGGATTTTTGAAAATTTCACTTTTTTGTGAAAATATCCACTAAAGGGAATAATATGCATGAGGGTACCCCAGGAGAGTTCCATATGTGTGTGGGTAGAATATATATCCCACGGGGGTAAAATTTAAAGAAGTTGAAAAAAATTTTTTTTGGATTTAGTCATTTTTCAGGCGTTTATCAGACTTTCAGATAGGGGAAATGTCAGTGAGCGTTCTGATTTCAGCTCCAGAGCGATTCGCCCAATGAGTCCTTGATATTTAGTCGTTTTCAGCCAATTTTCTAGATTTTTGAAAATTTCACTTTTTTGTGAAAATATCCACTAAATGAGGGAATAATATGTGTGAGGGTACCCCAGGAGAGTTCCAAATGTGTGTGGGTAGAATATATATCCCACGGGGGTAAAATTGAAAAAAGTTGAAAAAATTTTTTTTGGACTTAGTCATTTTTCCGGCGTTTATCAGACTTTCAAATAGGGGAAATGTAAGTGAGCATTCTGATTTCAGTTCCAGAGCGATTCGCCCAATGAGTCCTTGATATTTAGTCGTTTTCAGCCAATTTTCTGGATTTTTGAAAATTTCACTTTTTTGTGAAAATATCCACTAAATGGAATAATATGCATGAGGGTACCCCAGGAGAGTTCCATATGTGTGTGGGTAGAATATATATCCCACGGGGGTAAAATTTAAAGAAGTTGAAAAAAAATTTTTTTGGGATTTAGTCATTTTTCAGGCGTGTATCAGACTTTCAGATAGGGGAAATGTGAGTGAGCGTTCTGATTTCAGCTCCAGAGCGATTCGCCCAATGAGTCCTTGATATTTAGTCGTTTTCAGCCAATTTTCTGGATTTTTGAAAATTTCACTTTTTTGTGAAAATATCCACTAAATGAGGGAATAATATGTGTGAGGGTACCCCAGGAGAGTTCCAAATGTGTGTGGGTAGATTCTATATCCCACGGGGGTAAAATTGAAAAAAGGTGAAAATTTTTTTTATTTGGATTTAGTCATTTTTCCGGCGTTTATCAGACTTTCAGATAGGGGTAATATCAGTGAGCGTTCTGATTTCAGTTCCAGAGCAATTCGCCCAATGAGTCCTTGATATTTAGTCATTTTCAGCCAATTTTCTGGATTTTTGAAAATTTCACTTTTTTGTGAAAATATCCACTAAATGAGGGAATAATATGTGTGAGGGTACGCCAGGAGAGTTCCAAATGTGTGTCGGTAGAATATATATCCCACGGGGGTAAAATTGAAAAAAGTTGAAAAAATTTTTTTTTTGAACTTAGTCATTTTTCCGGCTTTTATCAGACTTTCAGATAGGGGAAATGTCAGTGAGCGTTCTGATTTCAGTTCCAGAGCGATTCGCCCAATGAGTCCTTGATATTTAGTCGTTTTCAGCCAATTTTCTGGATTTTTGAAAATTTCACTTTTTTGTGAAAATATCCACTAAATGAAGGAATAATATATGTGAGGGTACCCCAGGAGAGTTCCAAATGTGTGTGGGTAGAATATATATCCCACGGGGGTAAAATTTAAAGAAGCTGAAAAAAATTTTTTTTTGGACTTCGTCATTTTTCCGGCGTTTATCAGACTTTCAGATAGGGGTAATGTCAGTGAGCGTTCTGATTTCAGTTCCAGAGCGATTCGCCCAATGAGTCCTTGATATTTAGTCGTTTTCAGCCAATTTTCTGGATTTTTGAAAATTTCACTTTTTTGTGAAAATATCCACTAAAGGGAATAATATGCACGAGGGTACCCCAGGAGAGTTCCATATGTGTGTGGGTAGAATATATATCCCACGGGGGTAAAATTTAAAGAAGTTGAAAAAAATTTTTTTTGGATTTAGTCATTTTTCAGGCGTTTATCAGACTTTCAGATAGGGGAAATGTCAGTGAGCGTTCTAATTTCAGCTCCAGAGCGATTCGCCCAATGAGTCCTTGATATTTAGTCGTTTTCAGCCAATTTTCTAGATTTTTGAAAATTTCACTTTTTTGTGAAAATATCCACTAAATGAAGGAATAATATGTGTGAGGGTACCCCAGGAGAGTTCCAAATGTGTGTGGGTAGAATATATATCCCACGGGGGTAAAATTGAAAAAAGTTGAAAAATTATTGTTTTTGGACTTAGTCATTTTTCCGGCGTTTATCAGACTTTCAAATAGGGGAAATGTCAGTGAGTGTTCTGATTTCAGTTCCAGAGCGATTCGCCCAATGAGTCCTTGATATTTAGTCGTTTTCAGCCAATTTTCTGGATTTTTGAAAATTTCACTTTTTTGTGAAAATATCCACTAAATGAGGGAATAATATGTGTGAGGGTACCCCAGGAGAGTTCCAAATGTGTGTGGGTAGAATATATATCCCACGGGGGTAAAATTGAAAAAAGTTGAAAAAAAATTGTTTTTGGACTTAGTCATTTTTCCTGCGTTTATCAGACATTCAGATAGGGGAAATGTCAGTGAGTGTTCTGATTTCAGTTCCAGAGTGATTCGCCCAATGAGTCCTTGATATTTAGTCGTTTTCAGCCAATTTTCTGGATTTTTGAAAATTTCACTTTTTTGTGAAAATATCCACTAAAGGGAATAATATGCATGAGGGTACCCCAGGAGAGTTCCAAATGTGTGTGGGTAGAATATATATCCCACGGGGGTAAAATTTAAAGAAGTTGAAAAAAAACTTTTTTTGGATTTAGTCATTTTTCAGGCGTGTATCAGACTTTCAGATAGGGGAAATGTCAGTGAGCGTTCTGATTTCAGCTCCAGAGCGATTCGCCCAATGAGTCCTTGATATTTAGTCGTTTTCAGCCAATTTTCTGGATTTTTGAAAATTTCACTTTTTTGTGAAAATATCCACTAAATGAGGGAATAATATGTGTGAGGGTACCCCAGGAGAGTTCCAAATGTGTGTGGGTAGATTATATATCCCACGGGGGTAAAATTGAAAAAAGGTGAAAATTTTTTTTATTTGGATTTAGTCATTTTTCCGGCGTTTATCAGACTTTCAGATAGGGGTAATGTCAGTGAGCGTTCTGATTTCAGTTCCAGAGCAATTCGCCCAATGAGTCCTTGATATTTAGTCGTTTTCAGCCAATTTTCTGGACTTTTGAAAATTTCACTTTTTTGTGAAAATATCCACTAAATGAGGGAATAATATGTGTGAGGGTACGCCAGGAGAGTTCCAAATGTGTGTGGGTAGAATATATATCCCACGGGGGTAAAATTGAAAAAAGTTGAAAAATTATTGTTTTTGGACTTAGTCATTTTTCCGGCGTTTATCAGACTTTCAAATAGGGGAAATGTAAGTGAGCATTCTGATTTCAGTTCCAGAGCGATTCGCCCAATGAGTCCTTGATATTTAGTCGTTTTCAGCCAATTTTCTGGATTTTTGAAAATTTCACTTTTTTGTGAAAATATCCACTAAATGAAGGAATAATATATGTGAGGGCACCCCAGGAGAGTTCCAAATGTGTGTGGATAGAATATATATCCCACGGGGGTAAAATTTAAAGAAGTTGAAAACATTTTTTTTTTGGACTTAGTCATTTTTCCGGCGTTTATCAGACTTTCAGATAGGGGTAATGTCAGTGAGCGTTCTGATTTCAGTTCCAGAGCGATTCGCCCAATGAATCCTTGATATTTAGTCGTTTTCAGCCAATTTTCTGGATTTTTGAAAATTTCACTTTTTTGTGAAAATATCCACCAAAGGGAATAATATGCATGAGGGTACCCCAGGAGAGTTCCATATGTGTGTGGGTAGAATATATATCCCACGGGGGTAAAATTTAAAGAAGTTGAAAAAATTTTTTTTTGGATTTAGTCATTTTTCAGGCGTTTATCAGACTTTCAGATAGGGGAAATGTCAGTGAGCGTTCTGATTTCAGCTCCAGAGCGATTCGCCCAATGAGTCCTTGATATTTAGTCGTTTTCAGCCAATTTTCTAGATTTTTGAAAATTTCACTTTTTTGTGAAAATATCCACTAAATGAGGGAATAATATGTGTGAGGGTACCCCAGGAGAGTTCCATATGTGTGTGGGTAGAATATATATCCCACGGGGGTAAAATTGAAAAAAGTTGAAAACATTTTTTATTTGGACTTAGTCATTTTTCCGGCGTTTATCAGACTTTCAGATAGGGGAAATGTCAGTGAGCGTTCTGATTTCAGTTCCAGAGCGATTCGCCCAATGAGTCCTTGATATTTAGTCGTTTTCAGCCAATTTTCTGGATTTTTGAAAATTTCACTTTTTTGTGAAAATATCCACTAAATGAGGGAATAATATGTGTGAGGGTAACCCAGGAGAGTTCCAAATGTGTGTGGGTAGAATATATATCCCACGGGGGTAAAATTGAAAAAAGTTGAAAAAAATTTTTTTTGGACTTAGTCATTTTTCCGGCGTTTATCAGACTTTCAAATAGGGGAAATGTCAGTGAGCGTTCTGATTTCAGTTCCAGAGCGATTCGCCCAATGAGTCCTTGATATTTAGTCGTTTTCAGCCAATTTTCTGGATTTTTGAAAATTTCACTTTTTTGTGAAAATATCCACTAAAGGGAATAATATGCATGAGGGTACCCCAGGAGAGTTCCATATGTGTGTGGGTAGAATATATATCCCACGGGGGTAAAATTTAAAGAAGTTGAAAAAAAATTTTTTTAGGATTTAGTCATTTTTCAGGCGTGTATCAGACTTTCAGATAGGGGAAATGTGAGTGAGCGTTCTGATTTCAGCTCCAGAGCGATTCGCCCAATGAGTCCTTGATATTTAGTCGTTTTCAGCCAATTTTCTGGATTTTTGAAAATTTCACTTTTTTGTGAAAATATCCACTAAATGAGGGAATAATATGTGTGAGGGTACCCCAGGAGAGTTCCAAATGTGTGTGGGTAGATTCTATATCCCACGGGGGTAAAACTGAAAAAAGGTGAAAAATTTTTTTATTTGGATTTAGTCATTTTTCCGGCGTTTATCAGACTTTCAGATAGGGGTAATATCAGTGAGCGTTCTGATTTCAGTTCCAGAGCGATTCGCCCAATGAGTCCTTGATATTTAGTCGTTTTCAGCCAATTTTCTGGATTTTTGAAAATTTCACTTTTTTGTGAAAATATCCACTAAATGAAGGAATAATATATGTGAGGGCACCCCAGGAGAGTTCCAAATGTGTGTGGATAGAATATATATCCCACGGGGGTAAAATTTAAAGAAGTTGAAAACATTTTTTTTTTGGACTTAGTCATTTTTCCGGCGTTTATCAGACTTTCAGATAGGGGTAATGTCAGTGAGCGTTCTTATTTCAGTTCCAGAACGATTCGCCCAATGAGTCCTTGATATTTAGTCATTTTCAGCCAATTTTCTGGATTTTTGAAAATTTCACTTTTTTGTGAAAATATCCACTAAATGAAGGAATAATATATGTGAGGGCACCCCAGGAGAGTTCCAAATGTGTGTGGATAGAATATATATCCCACGGGGGTAAAATTTAAAGAAGTTGAAAACATTTTTTTTTTGGACTTAGTCATTTTTCCGGCGTTTATCAGACTTTCAGATAGGGGTAATGTCAGTGAGCGTTCTGATTTCAGTTCCAGAGCGATTCGCCCAATGAGTCCTTGATATTTAGTCGTTTTCAGCCAATTTTCTGGATTTTTGAAAATTTCACTTTTTTGTGAAAATATCCACTAAATGAGGGAATAATATGTGTGAGGGTACCCCAGGAGAGTTCCAAATGTGTGTGGGTAGAATATATATCCCACGGGGGTAAAATTGAAAAAAGTTGAAAAAAAATTGTTTTTGGACTTAGTCATTTTTCCTGCGTTTATCAGACATTCAGATAGGGGAAATGTCAGTGAGTGTTCTGATTTCAGTTCCAGAGTGATTCGCCCAATGAGTCCTTGATATTTAGTCGTTTTCAGCCAATTTTCTGGATTTTTGAAAATTTCACTTTTTTGTGAAAATATCCACTAAAGGGAATAATATGCATGAGGGTACCCCAGGAGAGTTCCAAATGTGTGTGGGTAGAATATATATCCCACGGGGGTAAAATTTAAAGAAGTTGAAAAAAAACTTTTTTTGGATTTAGTCATTTTTCAGGCGTGTATCAGACTTTCAGATAGGGGAAATGTCAGTGAGCGTTCTGATTTCAGCTCCAGAGCGATTCGCCCAATGAGTCCTTGATATTTAGTCGTTTTCAGCCAATTTTCTGGATTTTTGAAAATTTCACTTTTTTGTGAAAATATCCACTAAATGAGGGAATAATATGTGTGAGGGTACCCCAGGAGAGTTCCAAATGTGTATGGGTAGATTATATATCCCACGGGGGTAAAATTGAAAAAAGGTGAAAATTTTTTTTATTTGGATTTAGTCATTTTTCCGGCGTTTATCAGACTTTCAGATAGGGGTAATGTCAGTGAGCGTTCTGATTTCAGTTCCAGAGCAATTCGCCCAATGAGTCCTTGATATTTAGTCGTTTTCAGCCAATTTTCTGGATTTTTGAAAATTTCACTTTTTTGTGAAAATATCCACTAAATGAAGGAATAATATATGTGAGGGTACCACAGGAGAGTTCCAAATGTGTGTGGATAGAATATATATCCCACGGGGGTAAAATTGAAAAAAGTTGAAAAAAATTTTTTTTGGACTTAGTCATTTTTCCGGCGTTTATCAGACTTTCAGATAGGGGTAATGTCAGTGAGCGTTCTGATTTCAGTTCCAGAGCGATTCGCCCAATGAGTCCTTGATATTTAGTCGTTTTCAGCCAATTTTCTGGATTTTTGAAAATTTCACTTTTTTGTGAAAATATCCACTAAATGAGGGAATAATATGTGTGAGGGTACGCCAGGAGAGTTCCAAATGTGTGTGGGTAGAATATATATCCCACGGGGGTAAAATTGAAAAAAGTTGAAAAATTATTGTTTTTGGACTTAGTCATTTTTCCGGCGTTTATCAGACTTTCAAATAGGGGAAATGTAAGTGAGCATTCCGATTTCAGTTCCAGAGCGATTCGCCCAATGAGTCCTTGATATTTAGTCGTTTTCAGCCAATTTTCTGGATTTTTGAAAATTTCACTTTTTTGTGAAAATATCCACTAAAGGGAATAATATGCATGAGGGTACCCCAGGAGAGTTCCATATGTGTGTGGGTAGAATATATATCCCACGGGGGTAAAATTTAAAGAAGTTGAAAAAAATTTTTTTTGGGATTTAGTCATTTTTCAGGCGTGTATCAGACTTTCAGATAGGGGAAATGTGAGTGAGCGTTCTGATTTCAGCTCCAGAGCGATTCGCCCAATGAGTCCTTGATATTTAGTCGTTTTCAGCCAATTTTCTGGATTTTTGAAAATTTCACTTTTTTGTGAAAATATCCACTAAATGAAGGAATAATATGTGTGAGGGTACCCCAGGAGAGTTCCAAATGTGTGTGGGTAGAATATATATCCCACGGGGGTAAAATTGAAAAAAGTTGAAAAATTTTTTTATTTGGACTTAGTCATTTTTCCGGCGTTTATCAGACTTTCAGATAGGGGAAATGTCAGTGAGCGTTCTGATTTCAGTTCCAGAGCGATTCGCCCAATGAGTCCTTGATATTTAGTCGTTTTCAGCCAATTTTCTGGATTTTTGAAAATTTCACTTTTTTGTGAAAATATCCACTAAATGAGGGAATAATATGTGTGAGGGTACCCCAGGAGAGTTCCAAATGTGTGTGGGTAGAATATATATCCCATGGGGGTAAAATTGAAAAAAGTTGAAAAAAAATTGTTTTTGGACTTAGTCATTTTTCCTGCGTTTATCAGACATTCAGATAGGGGAAATGTCAGTGAGTGTTCTGATTTCAGTTCCAGAGTGATTCGCCCAATGAGTCCTTGATATTTAGTCGTTTTCAGCCAATTTTCTGGATTTTTGAAAATTTCACTTTTTTGTGAAAATATCCACTAAAGGGAATAATATGCATGAGGGTACCCCAGGAGAGTTCCAAATGTGTGTGGGTAGAATATATATCCCACGGGGGTAAAATTTAAAGAAGTTGAAAAAAAACTTTTTTTGGATTTAGTCATTTTTCAGGCGTGTATCAGACTTTCAGATAGGGGAAATGTCAGTGAGCATTCTGATTTCAGCTCCAGAGCGATTCGCCCAATGAGTCCTTGATATTTAGTCGTTTTCAGCCAATTTTCTGGATTTTTGAAAATTTCACTTTTTTGTGAAAATATCCACTAAATGAGGGAATAATATGTGTGAGGGTACCCCAGGAGAGTTCCAAATGTGTGTGGGTAGATTATATATCCCACGGGGGTAAAATTGAAAAAAGGTGAAAATTTTTTTTATTTGGATTTAGTCATTTTTCCGGCGTTTATCAGACTTTCAGATAGGGGTAATGTCAGTGAGCGTTCTGATTTCAGTTCCAGAGCAATTCGCCCAATGAGTCATTGATATTTAGTCGTTTTCAGCCAATTTTCTGGATTTTTGAAAATTTCACTTTTTTGTGAAAATATCCACTAAATGAAGGAATAATATATGTGAGGGTACCCCAGGAGAGTTCCAAATGTGTGTGGATAGAATATATATCCCACGGGGGTAAAATTGAAAAAAGTTGAAAAAAATTTTTTTTGGACTTAGTCATTTTTCCGGCGTTTATCAGACTTTCAGATAGGGGTAATGTCAGTGAGCGTTCTGATTTCAGTTCCAGAGCGATTCGCCCAATGAGTCCTTGATATTTAGTCGTTTTCAGCCAATTTTCTGGATTTTTGAAAATTTCACTTTTTTGTGAAAATATCCACTAAATGAGGGAATAATATGTGTGAGGGTACGCCAGGAGAGTTCCAAATGTGTGTGCGTAGAATATATATCCCACGGGGGTAAAATTGAAAAAAGTTGAAAAATTATTGTTTTTGGACTTAGTCATTTTTCCGGCGTTTATCAGACTTTCAAATAGGGGAAATGTCAGTGAGCATTCTGATTTCAGTTCCAGAGCGATTCACCCAATGAGTCCTTGATATTTAGTCGTTTTCAGCCAAATTTCTGGATTTTTGAAAATTTCACTTTTTTGTGAAAATATCCAGTAAAGGGAATAATATGCGTGAGTTTACCCCAGGAGAGTTCCATATGTGTGTGGATAGAATATATATCCCACGGGGGTAAAATTTAAAGAAGTTGAAAAAAAATTTTTCTTGGACTGTCATTTTTGAGGCGTTTATCAGACTTTCAGATAGGGGAAATGTCACTGAGCGTTCTGATTTCTGTTCCAGAGTGATTCGCCCAATGAGTCCTTGATATTTAGTCGTTTTCAGCCAATTTTATGGATTTTTGAAAATTTCACTTTTTTGTGAAAATATCCACTAAATGAGGGAATAATATGTGTGAGGGTACCCCAGGAGAGTTCCAAATGTGTGTGGGTAGAATATATATCCCACGGGGGTAAAATTTAAAGAAGTTGAAAAAATTTTTTTTTGGGACTTAGTCATTTTTCAGGCGTTTATCAGACTTTCAGATAGGGGAAATGTCAGTGAGCGTTCTGATTTCAGTTCCAGAGCGATTCGCCCAATGAGTCCTTGATATTTAGTCGTTTTCAGCCAATTTTCTGGATTTTTGAAAATTTCACTTTTTTGTGAAAATATCCACTAAATGAGGGAATAATATGTGTGAGGGTACCCCAGGAGAGTTCCAAATGTGTGTGGGTAGAATATATATCCCACGGGGGTAAAATTGAAAAAAGTTGAAAAAAAATTGTTTTTGGACTTAGTCATTTTTCCTGCGTTTATCAGACATTCAGATAGGGGAAATGTCAGTGAGTGTTCTGATTTCAGTTCCAGAGTGATTCGCCCAATGAGTCCTTGATATTTAGTCGTTTTCAGCCAATTTTCTGGATTTTTGAAAATTTCACTTTTTTGTGAAAATATCCACTAAAGGGAATAATATGCATGAGGGTACCCCAGGAGAGTTCCAAATGTGTGTGGGTAGAATATATATCCCACGGGGGTAAAATTTAAAGAAGTTGAAAAAAAACTTTTTTTGGATTTAGTCATTTTTCAGGCGTGTATCAGACTTTCAGATAGGGGAAATGTCAGTGAGCGTTCTGATTTCAGCTCCAGAGCGATTCGCCCAATGAGTCCTTGATATTTAGTCGTTTTCAGCCAATTTTCTGGATTTTTGAAAATTTCACTTTTTTGTGAAAATATCCACTAAATGAGGGAATAATATGTGTGAGGGTACCCCAGGAGAGTTCCAAATGTGTGTGGGTAGATTATATATCCCACGGGGGTAAAATTGAAAAAAGGTGAAAATTTTTTTTATTTGGATTTAGTCATTTTTCCGGCGTTTATCAGACTTTCAGATAGGGGTAATGTCAGTGAGCGTTCTGATTTCAGTTCCAGAGGAATTCGCCCAATGAGTCCTTGATATTTAGTCGTTTTCAGCCAATTTTCTGGATTTTTGAAAATTTCACTTTTTTGTGAAAATATCCACTAAATGAAGGAATAATATATGTGAGGGTACCCCAGGAGAGTTCCAAATGTGTGTGGATAGAATATATATCCCACGGGGGTAAAATTGAAAAAAGTTGAAAAAAATTTTTTTTGGACTTAGTCATTTTTCCGGCGTTTATCAGACTTTCAGATAGGGGTAATGTCAGTGAGCGTTCAGATTTCAGTTCCAGAGCGATTCGCCCAATGAGTCCTTGATATTTAGTCGTTTTCAGCCAATTTTCTGGATTTTTGAAAATTTCACTTTTTTGTGAAAATATCCACTAAATGAGGGAATAATATGTGTGAGGGTACGCCAGGAGAGTTCCAAATGTGTGTGCGTAGAATATATATCCCACGGGGGTAAAATTGAAAAAAGTTGAAAAATTATTGTTTTTGGACTTAGTCATTTTTCCGGCGTTTATCAGACTTTCAAATAGGGGAAATGTAAGTGAGCATTCTGATTTCAGTTCCAGAGCGATTCGCCCAATGAGTCCTTGATATTTAGTCGTTTTCAGCCAATTTTCTGGATTTTTGAAAATTTCACTTTTTTGTGAAAATATCCACTAAAGGGAATAATATGCATGAGGGTACCCCAGGAGAGTTCCATATGTGTGTGGGTAGAATATATATCCCACGGGGGTAAAATTTAAAGAAGTTGAAAAAAATTTTTTTTGGGATTTAGTCATTTTTCAGGCGTGTATCAGACTTTCAGATAGGGGAAATATGAGTGAGCGTTCTGATTTCAGCTCCAGAGCGATTCGCCCAATGAGTCCTTGATATTTAGTCGTTTTCAGCCAATTTTCTGGATTTTTGAAAATTTCACTTTTTTGTGAAAATATCCACTAAATGAGGGAATAATATGTGTGAGGGTACCCCAGGAGAGTTCCAAATGTGTGTGGGTAGATTCTATATCCCACGGGGGTAAAATTGAAAAAAGGTGAAAAATTTTTTTATTTGGATTTAGTCATTTTTCCGGCGTTTATCAGACTTTCAGATAGGGGTAATATCAGTGAGCGTTCTGATTTCAGTTCCAGAGCAATTCGCCCAATGAGTCCTTGATATTTAGTCATTTTCAGCCAATTTTCTGGATTTTTGAAAATTTCACTTTTTTGTGAAAATATCCACTAAATGAGGGAATAATATGTGTGAGGGTAACCCAGGAGAGTTCCAAATGTGTGTGGGTAGAATATATATCACACGGGGGTAAAATTTAAAGAAGTTGAAAAAAATTTTTTTTTGGACTGTCATTTTTGAGGCGTTTATCAGACTTTCAGATAGGGGAAATGTCACTGAGCGTTCTGATTTCTGTTCCAGAGTGATTCGCCCAATGAGTCCTTGATATTTAGTCGTTTTCAGCCAATTTTCTGGATTTTTGAAAATTTCACTTTTTTGTGAAAATATCCACTAAATGAGGGAATAATATGTGTGAGGGTACCCCAGGAGAGTTCCAAATGTGTGTGGGTAGAATATATATCCCACGGGGGTAAAATTTAAAGAAGTTGAAAAAATTTTTTTTTGGGACTTAGTCTTTTTTCAGGCGTTTATCAGACTTTCAGATAGGGGAAATGTCAGTGAGCGTTCTGATTTCAGTTCCTGAGCTATTCGCCCAATGAGTCCTTGATATTTAGTCGTTTTCAGCCAATTTTCTGGATTTTTGAAAATTTCCCTTTTTTTGTGAAAATATCCACTAAATGAGGGAATAATATGTGTGAGGGTACCCCAGGAGAGTTCCAAATGTGTGTGGGTAGAATATATATCCCACGGGGGTAAAATTGAAAAAAGTTGAAAAAATTTTTTATTTGAACTTAGTCATTTCTCCGGCGTTGATCAGACTTTCAGATAGGGCAAATGTCAGTGAGCATTCCGATTTCAGTTCCAGAGCGATTCGCCCAATGAGTCCTTGATATTTAGTCGTTTTCAGCCAATTTTCTGGATTTTTGAAAATTTCACTTTTTTGTGAAAATATCCACTAAATGAGGGAATAATATGTGTGAGGGTACCCCAGGAGAGTTCCAAATGTGTGTGGGTAGAGTATATATCCCACGGGGGTAAAATTGAAAAAAGTTGAAAAAATTTTTTTTTTGGACTTAGTCATTTTTCAGGCGTTTATCAGACTTTCAGATAGGGGTAATGTCAGTGAGCATTCTGATGTCAGTTCCAGAGCGATTCGCCCAATGAGTCTTTGATATTTAGTCGTTTTCAGCCAATTTTCTGGATTTTTGAAAATTTCACTTTTTTGTGAAAATATCCACTAAATGAGGGAATAATATATGTGAGGGTACCCCAGGAGAGTTCCAAATGTGTGTGGGTAGAATATATATCCCACGGGGGTAAAATTGAAAAAAGTTGAAAAAAATTTTTTTTTGGACTTAGTCATTTTTCCGGCGTTTATCAGACTTTCAGATAGGGGTAATGTCAGTGAGCGTTCTGATTTCAGTTCCAGAGCGATTCGCCCAATGAGTCCTTGATATTTTGTCGTTTTCAGCCAATTTTCTGGATTTTTGAAAATTTCACTTTTTTGTGAAAATATCCACTAAAGGGAATAATATGCGTGAGTTTACCCAAGGAGAGATCCATATGTGTGTGGGTTGAATATATATCCCACGGGGGTAAAATTTAAAGAAGTTGAAAAAAATTTTTTTTTGGACTTAGTCATTTTTCCGGCGTTGATCAGACTTTCAGATAGGGCAAATGTCAGTGAGCGTTCTGATTTCTGTTCCAGAGCGATTCGCCCAATGAGTCCTTGATATTTAGTCGTTTTCAGCCAATTTTCTGGATTTTTGAAAATTTCACTTTTTTGTGAAAATATCCACTAAAGGGAATAATATGCGTGAGGTTACCCCAGGAGAGTTCCATATGTGTGTGGGTAAAATATATATCCCACGGGGGTAAAATTTAAAGAAGTTGAAAAAAATTTTTTTTTGGACTTAGTCATTTTTCAGGCGTTTATCAGACTTTCAGATAGGGGAAATGTCAGTGAGCGTTCTGATTTCAGTTCCTGAGCTATTTGCCCAATGAGTCCTTGATATTTAGTCGTTTTCAGCCAATTTTCTGGATTTTTGAAAATTTCACTTTTTTGTGAAAATATCCACTAAATGAGGGAATAATATGTGTGAGGGTACCCCAGGAGAGTTCCAAATGTGTTTGGGTAGAATATATATCCCACGGGGGTAAAATTGAAAAAAGTTGCAAAAATTTTTTTTTGGACTTAGTCATTTTTCCGGCGTTCATCAGACTTTCAGATAGGGGTAATGTCAGTGAGCGTTCTGATTTCAGTTCCAGAGCGATTCGCCCAATGAGTCCTTGATATTTAGTCGTTTTCAGCCAATTTTCTGGATTTTTGAAAATTTCACTTTTTTGTGAAAATATCCACTAAATGAGGGAATAATATATGTGAGGGTACCCCAGGAGAAGTGCAAATGTGTGTGGGTAGAATATATATCCCACGGGGGTAAAATTGAAAAAAGTTGAAAAAATTTTTTTTTTGGACTTAGTCATTTTTCCGGCGTTTATCAGACTTTCAGATAGGGCAAATGTCAGTGAGCATTCCGATTTCAGTTCCAGAGCGATTTGCCCAATGAGTCCTTGATATTTAGTCGTTTTCAGCTAATTTTCTGGATTTTTGAAAATGTCACTTTTTTGTGAAAATATCCACTAAATGAGGGAATAAATGTGTGAGGGTACCCCAGGAGAGTTCCAAATGTGTGTGGGTAGAATATATATCCCACGGGGGTAAAATTGAAAAAAGTTGAAAAAAATTTTTTTTTGGACTTAGTCATTTTTCCGGCGTTTATCAGACTTTCAGATAGGGCAAATGTCAGTGAGCATTCCGATTTCAGTTCCAGAGCAATTCGCCCAATGAGTCCTTGATATTTAGTCGTTTTCAGCCAATTTTCTGGATTTTTGAAAATTTCACTTTTTTGTGAAAATATCCACTAAATGAGGGAATAATATGTGTGAGGGTACCCCAGGAGAATTCCAAATGTGTGTGGGTAGAATATATATCCCACGGGGGTAAAATTTAAAGAAGTTGAAAAAAATTTTTTTTTGAACTTAGTCATTTTTCCGGCGTTGATCAGACTTTCAGATAGGGCAAATGTCAGTGAGCATTCCGATTTCAGTTCCAGAGCGATTTGCCCAATGAGTCCTTGATATTTAGTCGTTTTCAGCTAATTTTCTGGATTTTTGAAAATTTCACTTTTTTGTGAAAATATCCACTAAATGAGGGAATAATATGTGTGAGGGTACCCCAGGAGAGTTCCAAATGTGTGTGGGTAGAATATATATCCCACGTGGGTAAAATTGAAAAAAGTTGAAAAAAATTTTTTTTTGGACTTAGTCATTTTTCTGGCGTTTATCAGACTTTCAGAAAGGGCAAATGTCAGTGAGCATTCCGATTTCAGTTCCAGAGTGATTCGCCCAATGAGTCCTTGATATTTAGTCATTTTCAGCCAATATTTATGATTTTTGAAAATTTCACTTTTTTGTGAAAATATCCACTAAATGAGGGAATAATATATGTGAGGGTACCCCAGGAGAGTTCCAAATGTGTGTGGGTAGAAAATATATCCCACGGGGGTAAAATTGAAAAAAGTTGAAAAAAAAATTTTTTTGACTTCGTCATTTTTCCGGCTTTTATCAGACTTTCAGATAGGGCAAATGTCAGTGAGCATTCCGATTTCAGTTCCAGAGCGATTCGCCCAATGAGTCTTTGATATTTAGTCATTTTCAGCCAATATTTTGGATTTTTGAAAATTTCACTTTTTTGTGAAAATATCCACTAAATGAGGGAATAATATGTGTGAGGGTACCCCAGGAGAGTTCCAAATGTGTGTGGGTAGAATATATATCCCACGGGGGTAAATTGAAAAAAGTTGAAAAAATTTTTTTTTGACCATCATTTTTCCGGCGTTTATCAGAATTTCAGATAGGGGAAATGTCAGTGAGCATTCCGATTTCAGTTCCAGAGCGATTTGCCCAATGAGTCCTTGATATTTAGTCGTTTTCAGCCAATTTTCTGGATTTTTGAAAATTTCACTTTTTTGTGAAAATATCCACTAAATGAGGGAATAATATGTGTGAGGGTACCCCAGGAGAGTTCCAAAAGTGTGTGGGTAGAATATATATCCCACGGGGGTAAAATTTAAAGAAGTTGAAAAAAATTTTTTTTTGGACTTAGTAATTTTTCCGGCGTTTATCAGACTTTCAGATAGGGGAAATGTCAGTGAGCGTTCTGATTTCAGTTCCAGAGCGATTCGCCCAATGATTCCTTGATATTTAGTCGTTTTCAGCCAATTTTCTGGATTTTTGAAAATTTAACTTTTTTGTGAAAATATCCACTAAATGAGGGAATAAATGTGTGAGGGTACCCCAGGAGAGTTCCAAATGTGTGTGGGTAGAATATATATCCCACGTGGGTAAAATTGAAAAAAGTTGAAAAAAATTTTTTTTTGGACTTAGTCATTTTTCTGGCGTTTATCAGACTTTCAGATAGGGCAAATGTCAGTGAGCATTCCGATTTCAGTTCCAGAGTGATTCGCCCAATGAGTCCTTGATATTTAGTCATTTTCAGCCAATATTTATGATTTTTGAAAATTTCACTTTTTTGTGAAAATATCCACTAAATGAGGGAATAATATATGTGAGGGTACCCCAGGAGAGTTCCAAATGTGTGTGGGTAGAAAATATATCCCACGGGGGTAAAATTGAAAAAAGTTGAAAAAAAATTTTTTTTGACTTCGTGATTTTTCCGGCTTTTATCAGACTTTCAGATAGGGCAAATGTCAGTGAGCATTCCGATTTCAGTTCCAGAGCGATTCGCCCAATGAGTCTTTGATATTTAGTCATTTTCAGCCAATATTTTGGATTTTTGAAAATTTCACTTTTTTGTGAAAATATCCACTAAATGAGGGAATAATATGTGTGAGGGTACCCCAGGAGAGTTCCAAATGTGTGTGGGTAGAATATATATCCCACGGGGGTAAATTGAAAAAAGTTGAAAAAATTTTTTTTTGATCATCATTTTTCCGGCGTTTATCAGAATTTCAGATAGGGGAAATGTCAGTGAGCATTCCGATTTCAGTTCCAGAGCGATTTGCCCAATGAGTCCTTGATATTTAGTCGTTTTCAGCCAATTTTCTGGATTTTTGAAAATTTCACTTTTTTGTGAAAATATCCACTAAATGAGGGAATAATATGTGTGAGGGTACCCCAGGAGAGTTCCAAATGTGTGTGGGTGGAATATATATCCCACGTGGGTAAAATTGAAAAAAGTTGAAAAAAAATTTTTTTTGGACTTACTCATTTTTCCGGCGTTTATCAGACTTTTAGATAGGGCAAATGTCAGTGACCATTCCGATTTCAGTTCCAGAGCGATTCGCCCAATGAGTCCTTGATATTTAGTCATTTTCAGCCAGTATTTATGATTTTTGAAAATTTCACTTTTTTGTGAAAATATCCACTAAATGAGGGAATAATATGTGTGAGGGTACCCCAGGAGAGTTCCAAATGTGTGTGGGTAGAAAATATATCCCACGGGGGTAAAATTGAAAAAAGTTGAAAAAAAATTTTTTTTGACTTCGTCATTTTTCCGGCGTTTATCAGACTTTCAGATAGGGCAAATGTCAGTGAGCATTCCGATTTCAGTTCCAGAGCGATTTGCCCAATGAGTCCTTGATATTTAGTCGTTTTCAGCTAATTTTCTGGATTTTTGAAAATGTCACTTTTTTGTGAAAATATCCACTAAATGAGGGAATAAATGTGTGAGGGTACCCCAGGAGAGTTCCAAATGTGTGTGGGTAGAATATATATCCCACGGGGGTAAAATTGAAAAAAGTTGAAAAAAATTTTTTTTTGGACTTAGTCATTTTTCCGGCGTTTATCAGACTTTCAGATAGGGCAAATGTCAGTGAGCATTCCGATTTCAGTTCCAGAGCAATTCGCCCAATGAGTCCTTGATATTTAGTCGTTTTCAGCCAATTTTCTGGATTTTTGAAAATTTCACTTTTTTGTGAAAATATCCACTAAATGAGGGAATAATATGTGTGAGGGTACCCCAGGAGAATTCCAAATGTGTGTGGGTAGAATATATATCCCACGGGGGTAAAATTTAAAGAAGTTGAAAAAAATTTTTTTTTGGACTTAGTCATTTTTCCGGCGTTTATCAGACTTTCAGTTTGGGGAAATGTCAGTGAGCGTTCTGATTTCAGTTCCAGAGCGATTCGCCCAATGAGTCCTTGATATTTAGTCGTTTTCAGCCAATTTTCTGGATTTTTGAAAATTTCACTTTTTTGTGAAAATATCGACTAAATGAGGGAATAATATGTGTGAGGGTACCCCAGGAGAGTTCCAAATATGTGTGGGTAGAATATATATCCCACGGGGGTAAAATTGAAAAAAGTTGAAAAAAATTTTTATTTGAACTTAGTCATTTTTCCGGCGTTGATCAGACTTTCAGATAGGGCAAATGTCAGTGAGCATTCCGATTTCAGTTCCAGAGCGATTTGCCCAATGAGTCCTTGATATTTAGTCGTTTTCAGCTAATTTTCTGGATTTTTGAAAATTTCACTTTTTTGTGAAAATATCCACTAAATGAGGGAATAATATGTGTGAGGGTACCCCAGGAGAGTTCCAAATGTGTGTGGGTAGAATATATATCCCACGTGGGTAAAATTGAAAAAAGTTGAAAAAAATTTTTTTTTGGACTTAGTCATTTTTCTGGCGTTTATCAGACTTTCAGAAAGGGCAAATGTCAGTGAGCATTCCGATTTCAGTTCCAGAGTGATTCGCCCAATGAGTCCTTGATATTTAGTCATTTTCAGCCAATATTTATGATTTTTGAAAATTTCACTTTTTTGTGAAAATATCCACTAAATGAGGGAATAATATATGTGAGGGTACCCCAGGAGAGTTCCAAATGTGTGTGGGTAGAAAATATATCCCACGGGGGTAAAATTGAAAAAAGTTGAAAAAAAAATTTTTTTGACTTCGTCATTTTTCCGGCTTTTATCAGACTTTCAGATAGGGCAAATGTCAGTGAGCATTCCGATTTCAGTTCCAGAGCGATTCGCCCAATGAGTCTTTGATATTTAGTCATTTTCAGCCAATATTTTGGATTTTTGAAAATTTCACTTTTTTGTGAAAATATCCACTAAATGAGGGAATAATATGTGTGAGGGTACCCCAGGAGAGTTCCAAATGTGTGTGGGTAGAATATATATCCCACGGGGGTAAATTGAAAAAAGTTGAAAAAATTTTTTTTTGACCATCATTTTTCCGGCGTTTATCAGAATTTCAGATAGGGGAAATGTCAGTGAGCATTCCGATTTCAGTTCCAGAGCGATTTGCCCAATGAGTCCTTGATATTTAGTCGTTTTCAGCCAATTTTCTGGATTTTTGAAAATTTCACTTTTTTGTGAAAATATCCACTAAATGAGGGAATAATATGTGTGAGGGTACCCCAGGAGAGTTCCAAAAGTGTGTGGGTAGAATATATATCCCACGGGGGTAAAATTTAAAGAAGTTGAAAAAAATTTTTTTTTGGACTTAGTAATTTTTCCGGCGTTTATCAGACTTTCAGATAGGGGAAATGTCAGTGAGCGTTCTGATTTCAGTTCCAGAGCGATTCGCCCAATGATTCCTTGATATTTAGTCGTTTTCAGCCAATTTTCTGGATTTTTGAAAATTTAACTTTTTTGTGAAAATATCCACTAAATGAGGGAATAAATGTGTGAGGGTACCCCAGGAGAGTTCCAAATGTGTGTGGGTAGAATATATATCCCACGTGGGTAAAATTGAAAAAAGTTGAAAAAAATTTTTTTTTGGACTTAGTCATTTTTCTGGCGTTTATCAGACTTTCAGATAGGGCAAATGTCAGTGAGCATTCCGATTTCAGTTCCAGAGTGATTCGCCCAATGAGTCCTTGATATTTAGTCATTTTCAGCCAATATTTATGATTTTTGAAAATTTCACTTTTTTGTGAAAATATCCACTAAATGAGGGAATAATATATGTGAGGGTACCCCAGGAGAGTTCCAAATGTGTGTGGGTAGAAAATATATCCCACGGGGGTAAAATTGAAAAAAGTTGAAAAAAAATTTTTTTTGACTTCGTGATTTTTCCGGCTTTTATCAGACTTTCAGATAGGGCAAATGTCAGTGAGCATTCCGATTTCAGTTCCAGAGCGATTCGCCCAATGAGTCTTTGATATTTAGTCATTTTCAGCCAATATTTTGGATTTTTGAAAATTTCACTTTTTTGTGAAAATATCCACTAAATGAGGGAATAATATGTGTGAGGGTACCCCAGGAGAGTTCCAAATGTGTGTGGGTAGAATATATATCCCACGGGGGTAAATTGAAAAAAGTTGAAAAAATTTTTTTTTGATCATCATTTTTCCGGCGTTTATCAGAATTTCAGATAGGGGAAATGTCAGTGAGCATTCCGATTTCAGTTCCAGAGCGATTTGCCCAATGAGTCCTTGATATTTAGTCGTTTTCAGCCAATTTTCTGGATTTTTGAAAATTTCACTTTTTTGTGAAAATATCCACTAAATGAGGGAATAATATGTGTGAGGGTACCCCAGGAGAGTTCCAAATGTGTGTGGGTGGAATATATATCCCACGTGGGTAAAATTGAAAAAAGTTGAAAAAAAATTTTTTTTGGACTTACTCATTTTTCCGGCGTTTATCAGACTTTTAGATAGGGCAAATGTCAGTGACCATTCCGATTTCAGTTCCAGAGCGATTCGCCCAATGAGTCCTTGATATTTAGTCATTTTCAGCCAGTATTTATGATTTTTGAAAATTTCACTTTTTTGTGAAAATATCCACTAAATGAGGGAATAATATGTGTGAGGGTACCCCAGGAGAGTTCCAAATGTGTGTGGGTAGAAAATATATCCCACGGGGGTAAAATTGAAAAAAGTTGAAAAAAAATTTTTTTTGACTTCGTCATTTTTCCGGCGTTTATCAGACTTTCAGATAGGGCAAATGTCAGTGAGCATTCCGATTTCAGTTCCAGAGCGATTCACCCAATGAGTCTTTGATATTTAGTCATTTTCAGCTAATATTTTGGATTTTTGAAAATTTCACTTTTTTGTGAAAATATCCACTAAATGAGGGAATAATATGTGTGAGGGTACCCCAGGAGAGTTCCAAATGTGTGTGGGTAGAATATATATCCCACGGGGGTAAAATTGAAAAAAGTTGAAAAGAATTTTTTTTTGGACTTAGTCATTTTTCCAGCGTTTATCAGACTTTCAGATAGGGGAAATGTCAGTGAGCGTTCTGATTTCAGTTCCAGAGCGATTCGCCCAATGAGTCCTTGATATTTAGTCGTTTTCAGCCAATTTTCTGGATTTTTGAAAATTTCACTTTTTTGTGAAAATATGCACTAAATGAGGAATAATATGTGTGAGGGTACCCCAGGAGAGTTCCAAATGTGTGTAGGTAGAAAATATATCCCACGGGGGTAAATTGAAAAAAGTTGAAAAAATTTTTTTTTTCACCATCATTTTTCCGGCGTTTATCAGACTTTCAGATAGGGGAAATGTCAGTGAGCATTCCGATTTCAGTTCCAGAGTGATTTGCCCAATGAGTCCTTGATATTTAGTCGTTTTCAGCCAATTTTCTGGATTTTTGAAAATTTCACTTTTTTGTGAAAATATCCACTAAATGAGGGAATAATATGTGTGAGGGTACCCCAGGAGAGTTCCAAATGTGTGTGGGTAGAATATATATCCCACTGGGGTAAAATTGAAAAAAGTTGAAAAAAAATTTTTTTTGGACTTAGCCATTTTTCCGGCATTTATCAGACTTTCAGATAGGGCAAATGTCAGTGAGCATTCCAATTTCAGTTCCAGAGCGATTCGCCCAATGAGTCCTTGATATTTAGTCGTTTTCAGCCAATTTTCTGGATTTTTGAAAATTTCACTTTTTTGTGAAAATATCCACTAAATGAGGGAATAATATGTGTGAGGGTACCCCAGGAGAGTTCCAAATGTGTGTGGGTAGAATATATATCCCACGGGGGTAAAATTGAAAAAGTTGAAAAGAATTTTTTTTTGGACTTAGTCATTTTTCCAGCGTTTATCAGACTTTCAGATAGGGGAAATGTCAGTGAGCGTTCTGATTTCAGTTCCAGAGCGATTCGCCCAATGAGTCCTTGATATTTGGTCGTTTTCAGCCAATTTTCTGGATTTTTGAAAATTTCACTTTTTTGTGAAAATATGCACTAAATGAGGAATAATATGTGTGAGGGTACCCCAGGAGAGTTCCAAATGTGTGTAGGTAGAAAATATATCCCACGGGGGTAAATTGAAAAAAGTTGAAAAAATTTTTTTTTTGACCATCATTTTTCCGGCGTTTATCAGACTTTCAGATAGGGGAAATGTCAGTGAGCATTCCGATTTCAGTTCCAGAGTGATTTGCCCAATGAGTCCTTGATATTTAGTCGTTTTCAGCCAATTTTCTGGATTTTTGAAAATTTCACTTTTTTGTGTAAATATCCACTAAATGAGGGAATAATATGTGTGAGGGTAACCCAGGAGAGTTCCAAATGTGTGTGGGTGGAATATATATCCCACGTGGGTAAAATTGAAAAAAGTTGAAAAAAATTTTTTTTTGGACTTAGTCATTTTTCCGGCGTTTATCAGACTTTCAGATAGGGGAAATGTCAGTGAGCGGTCTGATTTCAGTTCCAGAGCGATTCGCCCAATAAGTCCTTGATATTTAGTCGTTTTCAGCCAATTTTCTGGATTTTTGAAAATTTCACTTTTTTGTGAAAATATCCACTAAATGAGGGAATAATATGTGTGAGGGTACCCCAGGAGAGTTCCAAATGTGTGTGGGTAGAATATAGATTCCACGGGGGTAAAATTTAAAGAAGTTGAAAAAAATTTTTTTTTGGACTTAGTCATTTTTCCTGCGTTTATCAGACTTTCAGATAGGGCAAATGTCAGTGAGCATTCCGATTTCAGTTCCAGAGCGATTCGCCCAATGAGTCCTTGATATTTAGTGATTTTCAGCCAATATTTTGGATTTTTGAAAATTTCACTTTTTTGTGAAAATATCCACTAAATGAGGGAATAATATGTGTGAGGGTACCCCAGGAGAGTTCCAAATGTGTGTGGGTAGAAAATATATCCCACGGGGGTAAAATTGAAAAAAGTTTAAAAAAAATTTTTTTTGACTTCGTCATTTTTCCGGCGTTTATCAGACTTTCAGATAGGGCAAATGTCAGTGAGCATTTCGATTTCAGTTCCAGAGCGATTCGCCCAATGAGTCCTTGATATTTAGTCATTTTCAGCCAATATTTTGGATTTTTGAAAATTTCACTTTTTTGTGAAAATATCCACTAAATGAGGGAATAATATGTGTGAGGGTACCCCAGGAGAGTTCCCAATGTGTGTGGGTAGAATATATATCCCACGGGGGTAAAATTGAAAAATTTTTTTTTTGGACTTAGTCATTTTTCCGGCGTTTATCAGACTTTCAGATAGGGGAAATGTCAGTGAGCGTTCTGATTTCAGTTCCAGAGCGATTCGCCCAATGAGTCCTTGATATTTAGTCGTTTTCAGCCAATTTTCTGGATTTTTGAAAATTTCACTTTTTTTGTGAAAATATCCACTAAATGAGGGAATAATATGTGTGAGGGTACCCCAGGAGAGTTCCAAATGTGTGTGGGTAGAAAATATATCCCACGGGGGTAAAATTGAAAAAAGTTTAAAAAAATTTTTTTTTGACTTCGTCATTTTTCCGGCGTTTATCAGACTTTCAGATAGGGCAAATGTCAGTGAGCATTCCGATTTCAGTTCCAGAGCGATTCGCCCAATGAGTCCTTGATATTTAGTCATTTTCAGCCAATATTTTGGATTTTTGAAAATTTCACTTTCTTGTGAAAATATCCACTAAATGAGGGAATAATATGTGTGATGGTACCCCAGGAGAGTTCCCAATGTGTGTGGGTAGAATATATATCCCACGGGGGTAAAATTGAAAAAAGTTGAAAAAATTTTTTTTTGGACTTAGTCATTTTTCCGGCGTTTATCAGACTTTCAGATAGGGGAAATGTCAGTGAGCGTTCTGATTTCAGTTCCAGAGCGATTCGCCCAATGAGTCCTTGATATTTAGTCGTTTTCAGCCAATTTTCTGGATTTTTGAAAATTTCACTTTTTTGTGAAAATATCCACTAAATGAGGGAATAATATGTGTGAGGGTACCCCAGGAGAGTTCCAAATGTGTGTGGGTAGAATATATATCCCACGGGGGTAAAATTGAAAAAAGTTGAAAAGAATTTTTTTTTGAATGTAGTCATTTTTCCTGCGTTTATCAGACTTTCAGATAGGGCAAATGTCAGTGAGCATTCCGATTTCAGTTCCAGAACGATTAGCCCAATGAGTCCTTGATATTTAGTCATTTTCAGCCAATATTTTGGATTTTTGAAAATTTCACTTTTTTGTGAAAATATGCACTAAATGAGGGAATAATATGTGTGAGGGTACCCCAGGAGAGTTTCAAATGTGTGTGGGTAGAAAATATATCCCACGGGGGTAAAATTGAAAAAAGTTGAAAAAATTTTTTTTTTGACCATCATTTTTCCGGCGTTTGTCAGACTTTCAGATAGGGGAAATGTCAGTGAGCATTCCGATTTCAGTTCCAGAGCGATTCGCCCAATGAGTCCTTGAGATTTAGTCATTTTCAGCCAATATTTTGGATTTTTGAAAATTTCACTTTTTTGTGAAAATATCCACTAAATGAGGGAATAATATGTGTGAGGGTACCCCAGGAGAGTTCCGAATGTGTGTGGGTAGAATATATATCCCACGGGGGTAAAATTGAAAAAAGTTGAAAAAAATATTTTTTTGGACTTAGTCATTTTTCCGGCGTTTATCAGACTTTCAGATAGGGGAAATGTCAGTGAGCATTCCGATTTCAGTTCCAGAGCGATTTGCCCAATGAGTCCTTGATATTTAGTCGTTTTCAGCCAATTTTCTGGATTTTTGAAAATTTCACTTTTTTGTGAAAATATCCACTAAATGAGGGAATAATATGTGTGAGGGTACCCCAGGAGAGTTCCAAATGTGTGTGGGTAGAATATATATCCCACTGGGGTAAAATTGAAAAAAGTTGAAAAGAATTTTTTTTTGGACTTAGTCATTTTTCCAGCGTTTATCAGACTTTCAGATAGGGGAAATGTCAGTGAGCGTTCTGATTTCAGTTCCAGAGCGATTCGCCCAATGAGTCCTTGATATTTAGTCATTTTCAGCCAATATTTTGGATTTTTGAAAATTTCACTTTTTTGTGAAAATATCCACTAAATGAGGGAATAATATGTGTGAGGGTACCCCAGGAGAGTTCCAAATATGTGTGGGTAGAATATATATCCCACGGGGGTAAAATTTAAAGAAGTTGAAAAAAATTTTTTTTTGGACTTAGTAATTTTTCCGGCGTTTATCAGACTTTCAGACAGGGGATATGTCAGTGAGCGTTCTGATTTCAGTTCCAGAGCGATTCGCCCAATGAGTCCTTGATATTTAGTCGTTTTCAGCCAATTTTCTGGATTTTTGAAAATTTCACTTTTTTGTGAAAATATCCACTAAATGAGGGAATAATATGTGTGAGGGTACCCCAGGAGAGTTCCAAATGTATGTGGGTAGAATATAGATCCCACGGGGGTAAAATTTAAAGAAGTTGGAAAAAATTTTTTTTTGGACTTAGTCATTTTTCCGGCGTTTATCAGACTTTCAGATAGGGCAAATGTCAGTGAGCATTCCGATTTCAGTTCCAGAGCGATTCGCCCAATGAGTCTTTGATATTTAGTCATTTTCAGCCAATATTTTGGATTTTTGAAAATTTCACTTTTTTGTGAAAATATCCACTAAATGAGGGAATAATATGTATGAGGGTACCCCAGGAGAGTTCCCAATGTGTGTGGGTAGAATATATATCTCACGGGGGTAAAATTGAAAAAAGTTGAAAAAATTTTTTTTTGGACTTACTCATTTTTCCGGCGTTTATCAGACTTTCAGATAGGGGAAATGTCAGTGAGCGTTCTGATTTCAGTTCCAGAGCGATTCGCCCAATGAGTCCTTGATATTTAGTCATTTTCAGCCAATATTTTGGATTTTTGAAAATTTCACTTTTTTGTGAAAATATCCACTAAATGAGGGAATAATATGTGTGAGGGTACCCCAGGAGAGTTCCAAATATGTGTGGGTAGAATATATATCCCACGGGGGTAAAATTTAAAGAAGTTGAAAAAAATTTTTTTTGGACTTAGTCATTTTTCCTGCGTTTATCAGACTTTCAGATAGGGCAAATGTCAGTGAGCATTCCGATTTAAGTTCCAGAGCGATTCGCCCAATGAGTCCTTGATATTTAGTCATTTTCAGCCAATATTTATGATTTTTGAAAATTTCACTTTTTTTGTGAAAATATCCACTAAATGAGGGAATAATATGTGTGAGGGTACCCCAGGAGAGTTCCAAATGTGTGTGGGTAGAAAATATATCCCACGGGGTAAAATTGAAAAAAGTTGAAAAAAAATTTTTTTTGACTTCGTCATTTTTCCGGCGTTTATCAGACTTTCAGATAGGGCAAATGTCAGTGAGCATTCCGATTTCAGTTCCAGAGCGATTCGCCCAATGAGTCTTTGATATTTAGTCATTTTCAGCCAATATTTTGGATTTTTGAAAATTTCACTTTTTTGTGAAAATATCCACTAAATGAGGGAATAATATGTGTGAGGGTACCCCAGGAGAGTTCCCAATGTGTGTGGGTAGAATATATATCCCACGGGGGTAAAATTGAAGAAAGTTGAAAAGAATTTTTTTTTGGACTTAGTCATTTTTCCTGCGTTTATCAGACTTTCAGATAGGGCAAATGTCAGTGAGCATTCCGATTTCAGTTCCAGAGCGATTAGCCCAATGAGTCCTTGATATTTAGTCATTTTCAGCCAATATTTTGGATTTTTGAAAATTTCACTTTTTTGTGAAAATATGCACTAAATGAGGGAATAATATGTGTGAGGGTACCCCAGGAGAGTTCCAAATGTGTGTGGGTAGAAAATATATCCCACGGGGGTAAAATTGAAAAAAGTTGAAAAAATTTTTTTTTTGACCATCATTTTTCCGGCGTTTATCAGACTTTCAGATAGGGGAAATGTCAGTGAGCATTCCGATTTCAGTTCCAGAGCGATTCGCCCAATGAGTCCTTGATATTTAGTCACTTTCAGCCAATATTTTGGATTTTTGAAAATTTCACTTTTTTGTGAAAATATCCACTAAATGAGGGAATAATATGTGTGAGGGTACCCCAGGAGAGTTCCCAATGTGTGTGGGTAGAATATATATCCCACGGGGGTAAAATTGAAAAAAGTTGAAAAAAATATTTTTTTGGACTTAGTCATTTTTCCGGCGTTTATCAGACTTTCAGATAGGGGAAATGTCAGTGAGCATTCCGATTTCAGTTCCAGAGCGATTTGCCCAATGAGTCCTTGATATTTAGTCGTTTTCAGCCAATTTTCTGGATTTTTGAAAATTTCACTTTTTTGTGAAAATATCCACTAAATGAGGGAATAATATGTGTGAGGGTACCCCAGGAGAGTTCCAAATGTGTGTGGGTAGAATATATATCCCACTGGGGTAAAATTGAAAAAAGTTGAAAAGAATTTTTTTTTGGACTTAGTCATTTTTCCAGCGTTTATCAGACTTTCAGATAGGGGAAATGTCAGTGAGCGTTCTGATTTCAGTTCCAGAGCGATTCGCCCAATGAGTCCTTGATATTTAGTCATTTTCAGCCAATATTTTGGATTTTTGAAAATTTCACTTTTTTGTGAAAATATCCACTAAATGAGGGAATAATATGTGTGAGGGTACCCCAGGAGAGTTCCAAATATGTGTGGGTAGAATATATATCCCACGGGGGTAAAATTTAAAGAAGTTGAAAAAATTTTTTTTTTGGACTTAGTTATTTTTCCGGCGTTTATCAGACTTTCAGACAGGGGATATGTCAGTGAGCGTTCTGATTTCAGTTCCAGAGCGATTCGCCCAATGAGTCCTTGATATTTAGTCGTTTTCAGCCAATTTTCTGGATTTTTGAAAATTTCACTTTTTTGTGAAAATATCCACTAAATGAGGGAATAATATGTGTGAGGGTACCCCAGGAGAGTTCCAAATGTGTGTGGGTAGAATATAGATCCCACGGGGGTAAAATTTAAAGAAGTTGGAAAAAATTTTTTTTTGGACTTAGTCATTTTTCCTGCGTTTATCAGACTTTCAGATAGGGCAAATGTCAGTGAGCATTCCGATTTCAGTTCCAGAGCGATTCGCCCAATGAGTCCTTGATATTTAGTCATTTTCAGCCAATATTTATGATTTTTGAAAATTTCACTTTTTTTGTGAAAATATCCACTAAATGAGGGAATAATATGTGTGAGGGTACCCCAGGAGAGTTCCAAATGTGTGTGGGTAGAAAATATATTCCACGGGGGTAAAATTGAAAAAAGTTGAAAAAAAATTTTTTTGGACTGCGTCATTTTTCCGGCGTTTATCAGACTTTCAGATAGGGCAAATGTCAGTGAGCATTCCGATTTCAGTTCCAGAGCGATTCGCCCAATGAGTCTTTGATATTTAGTCATTTTCAGCCAATATTTTGGATTTTTGAAAATTTCACTTTTTTGTGAAAATATCCACTAAATGAGGGAATAATATGTGTGAGGGTACCCCAGGAGAGTTCCCAATGTGTGTGGGTAGAATATATATCTCACGGAGGTAAAATTGAAAAAAGTTGAAAAAATTTTTTTTTGGACTTACTCATTTTTCCGGCGTTTATCAGACTTTCAGATAGGGGAAATATCAGTGAGCGTTCTGATTTCAGTTCCAGAGCGATTCGCCCAATGAGTCCTTGATATTTAGTCGTTTTCAGCCAATTTTCTGGATTTTTGAAAATTTCACTTTTTTGTGAAAATATCCACTAAATGAGGGAATAATATGTGTGAGGGTACCCCAGGAGAGTTCCAAATGTGTGTGGGTAGAATATATATCCCACGGGGGTAAAATTGAAGAAAGTTGAAAAGAATTTTTTTTTGGACTTAGTCATTTTTCCTGCGTTTATCAGACTTTCAGATAGGGCAAATGTCAGTGAGCATTCCGATTTCAGTTCCAGAGCGATTAGCCCAATGAGTCCTTGATATTTAGTCATTTTCAGCCAATATTTGGGATTTTTGAAAATTTCACTTTTTTGTGAAAATATGCACTAAATGAGGGAATAATATGTGTGAGGGTACCCCAGGAGAGTTCCAAATGTGTGTGGGTAGAAAATATATCCCACGGGGGTAAAATTGAAAAAAGTTGAAAAAATTTTTTTTTTGACCATCATTTTTCCGGCGTTTATCAGACTTTCAGATAGGGGAAATGTCAGTGAGCATTCCGATTTCAGTTCCAGAGCGATTCGCCCAATGAGTCCTTGATATTTAGTAATTTTCAGCCAATATTTTGGATTTTTGAAAATTTCACTTTTTTGTGAAAATATCCACTAAATGAGGGAATAATATGTGTGAGGGTACCCCAGGAGAGTTCCCAATGTGTGTGGGTAGAATATATATCCCACGGGGGTAAAATTGAAAAAAGTTGAAAAAAATATTTTTTTGGACTTAGTCATTTTTCCGGCGTTTATCAGACTTTCAGATAGGGGAAATGTCAGTGAGCATTCCGATTTCAGTTCCAGAGCGATTTGCCCAATGAGTCCTTGATATTTAGTCGTTTTCAGCCAATTTTCTGGATTTTTGAAAATTTCACTTTTTTGTGAAAATATCCACTAAATGAGGGAATAATATGTGTGAGGGTACCCCAGGAGAGTTCCAAATGTGTGTGGGTAGAATATATATCCCACTGGGGTAAAATTTAAAGAAGTTGAAAAAATTTTTTTTTTGGACTTAGTTATTTTTCCGGCGTTTATCAGACTTTCAGACAGGGGATATGTCAGTGAGCGTTCTGATTTCAGTTCCAGAGCGATTCGCCCAATGAGTCCTTGATATTTAGTCGTTTTCAGCCAATTTTCTGGATTTTTGAAAATTTCACTTTTTTGTGAAAATATCCACTAAATGAGGGAATAATATGTGTGAGGGTACCCCAGGAGAGTTCCAAATGTGTGTGGGTAGAATATAGATCCCACGGGGGTAAAATTTAAAGAAGTTGGAAAAAATTTTTTTTTGGACTTAGTCATTTTTCCTGCGTTTATCAGACTTTCAGATAGGGCAAATGTCAGTGAGCATTCCGATTTCAGTTCCAGAGCGATTCGCCCAATGAGTCCTTGATATTTAGTCATTTTCAGCCAATATTTATGATTTTTGAAAATTTCACTTTTTTTGTGAAAATATCCACTAAATGAGGGAATAATATGTGTGAGGGTACCCCAGGAGAGTTCCAAATGTGTGTGGGCAGAAAATATATCCCACGGGGGTAAAATTGAAAAAAGTTGAAAAAAAATTTTTTTGGACTGCGTCATTTTTCCGGCGTTTATCAGACTTTCAGATAGGGCAAATGTCAGTGAGCATTCCGATTTCAGTTCCAGAGCGATTCGCCCAATGAGTCTTTGATATTTAGTCATTTTCAGCCAATATTTTGGATTTTTGAAAATTTCACTTTTTTGTGAAAATATCCACTAAATGAGGGAATAATATGTGTGAGGGTACCCCAGGAGAGTTCCCAATGTGTGTGGGTAGAATATATATCCCACGGGGGTAAAATTGAAAAAAGTTGAAAAAAATATTTTTTTGGACTTAGTCATTTTTCCGGCGTTTATCAGACTTTCAGATAGGGGAAATGTCAGTGAGCATTCCGATTTCAGTTCCAGAGCGATTTGCCAATGAGTCCTTGATATTTAGTCGTTTTCAGCCAATTTTCTGGATTTTTGAAAATTTCACTTTTTTGTGAAAATATCCACTAAATGAGGGAATAATATGTGTGAGGGTACCCCAGGAGAGTTCCAAATGTGTGTGGGTAGAATATATATCCCACTGGGGTAAAATTGAAAAAAGTTGAAAAGAATTTTTTTTTGGACTTAGTCATTTTTCCAGCGTTTATCAGACTTTCAGATAGGGCAAATGTCAGTGAGCATTCCGATTTCAGTTCCAGAGCGATTCGCCCAATGAGTCCTTGATATTTAGTCATTTTCAGCCAATATTTTGGATTTTTGAAAATTTCACTTTTTTGTGAAAATATGCACTAAATGAGGGAATAATATGTGTGAGGGTACCCCAGGAGAGTTCCAAATGTGTGTGGGTAGAAAATGTATCCCACGGGGGTAAAATTGAAAAAAGTTGAAAAAATTTTTTTTTGACCATCATTTTTCCGGCGTTTATCAGACTTTCAGATAGGGCAAATGTCAGTGAGCATTCCGATTTCAGTTCCAGAGCGATTCGCCCAATGAGTCCTTGATATTTAGTCATTTTCAGCCAATATTTTGGATTTTTGAAAATTTCACTTTTTTGTGAAAATATCCACTAAATGAGGGAATAATATGCGTGAGGGTACCCCAGGAGAGTTCCAAATGTGTGTGGGTAGAATATATATCCCACGGGGGTAAAATTGAAAAAAGTTGAAAAGAATTTTTTTTTGGACTTAGTCATTTTTCCGGCGTTTATCAGACTTTCAGATAGGGGAAATGTCAGTGAGCGTTCTGATTTCAGTTCCAGAGCGATTCGCCCAATAAGTCCTTGATATTTAGTCGTTTTCAGCCAATTTTCTGGATTTTTGAAAATTTCACTTTTTTGTGAAAATATCCACTAAATGAGGGAATAATATGTGTGAGGGTACCCCAGGAGAGTTCCAAATGTGTGTGGGTAGAATATAGATCCCACGGGGTAAAATTTAAAGAAGTTGAAAAAAATTTTTTTTGACTTCGTCATTTTTCCGGCGTTTATCAGACTTTCAGATAGGGCAAATGTCAGTGAGCATTCCGATTTCAGTTCCAGAGCGATTCGCCCAATGAGTCCTTGATATTTAGTCATTTTCAGCCAATATTTTGGATTTTTGAAAATTTCACTTTTTTGTGAAAATATCCACTAAATGAGGGAATAATATGTGTGAGGGTACCCCAGGAGAGTTCCCAATGTGTGTGGGTAGAATATATATCTCACGGAGGTAAAATTGAAAAAAGTTGAAAAAATTTTTTTTTGGACTTACTCATTTTTCCGGCGTTTATCAGACTTTCAGATAGGGGAAATATCAGTGAGCGTTCTGATTTCAGTTCCAGAGCGATTCGCCCAATGAGTCCTTGATATTTAGTCGTTTTCAGCCAATTTTCTGGATTTTTGAAAATTTCACTTTTTTGTGAAAATATCCACTAAATGAGGGAATAATATGTGTGAGGGTACCCCAGGAGAGTTCCAAATGTGTGTGGGTAGAATATATATCCCACGGGGGTAAAATTGAAGAAAGTTGAAAAGAATTTTTTTTTGGACTTAGTCATTTTTCCTGCGTTTATCAGACTTTCAGATAGGGCAAATGTCAGTGAGCATTCCGATTTCAGTTCCAGAGCGATTAGCCCAATGAGTCCTTGATATTTAGTCATTTTCAGCCAATATTTGGGATTTTTGAAAATTTCACTTTTTTGTGAAAATATGCACTAAATGAGGGAATAATATGTGTGAGGGTACCCCAGGAGAGTTCCAAATGTGTGTGGGTAGAAAATATATCCCACGGGGGTAAAATTGAAAAAAGTTGAAAAAATTTTTTTTTTGACCATCATTTTTCCGGCGTTTATCAGACTTTCAGATAGGGGAAATGTCAGTGAGCATTCCGATTTCAGTTCCAGAGCGATTCGCCCAATGAGTCCTTGATATTTAGTCATTTTCAGCCAATATTTTGGATTTTTGAAAATTTCACTTTTTTGTGAAAATATCCACTAAATGAGGGAATAATATGTGTGAGGGTACCCCAGGAGAGTTCCCAATGTGTGTGGGTAGAATATATATCCCACGGGGGTAAAATTGAAAAAAGTTGAAAAAAATATTTTTTTGGACTTAGTCATTTTTCCGGCGTTTATCAGACTTTCAGATAGGGGAAATGTCAGTGAGCATTCCGATTTCAGTTCCAGAGCGATTTGCCCAATGAGTCCTTGATATTTAGTCGTTTTCAGCCAATTTTCTGGATTTTTGAAAATTTCACTTTTTTGTGAAAATATCCACTAAATGAGGGAATAATATGTGTGAGGGTACCCCAGGAGAGTTCCAAATGTGTGTGGGTAGAATATATATCCCACTGGGGTAAAATTGAAAAAAGTTGAAAAGAATTTTTTTTTGGACTTAGTCATTTTTCCAGCCTTTATCAGACTTTCAGATAGGGCAAATGTCAGTGAGCATTCCGATTTCAGTTCCAGAGCGATTCGCCCAATGAGTCCTTGATATTTAGTCATTTTCAGCCAATATTTTGGATTTTTGAAAATTTCACTTTTTTGTGAAAATATGCACTAAATGAGGGAATAATATGTGTGAGGGTACCCCAGGAGAGTTCCAAATGTGTGTGGGTAGAAAATGTATCCCACGGGGGTAAAATTGAAAAAAGTTGAAAAAATTTTTTTTTGACCATCATTTTTCCGGCGTTTATCAGACTTTCAGATAGGGCAAATGTCAGTGAGCATTCCGATTTCAGTTCCAGAGCGATTCGCCCAATGAGTCCTTGATATTTAGTCATTTTCAGCCAATATTTTGGATTTTTGAAAATTTCACTTTTTTGTGAAAATATGCACTAAATGAGGGAATAATATGTGTGAGGGTACCCCAGGAGAGTTCCAAATGTGTGTGGGTAGAAAATGTATCCCACGGGGGTAAAATTGAAAAAAGTTGAAAAAATTTTTTTTTGACCATCATTTTTCCGGCGTTTATCAGACTTTCAGATAGGGCAAATGTCAGTGAGCATTCCGATTTCAGTTCCAGAGCGATTCGCCCAATGAGTCCTTGATATTTAGTCATTTTCTGCCAATATTTTGGATTTTTGAAAATTTCACTTTTTTGTGAAAATATGCACTAAATGAGGGAATAATATGTGTGAGGGTACCCCAGGAGAGTTCCAAATGTGTGTGGGTAGAAAATATATCCCACGGGGGAAAAATTGAAAAAAGTTGAAAAAATTTTTTTTTTGACCATCATTTTTCCGGCGTTTATCAGACTTTCAGATAGGGCAAATGTCAGTGAGCATTCCGATTTCAGTTCCAGAGCGATTCGCCCAATGAGTCCTTGATATTTAGTCATTTTCAGCCAATATTTTGGATTTTTGAAAATTTCACTTTTTTGTGAAAATATCCACTAAATGAGGGAATAATATGTGTGAGGGTACCCCAGGAGAGTTCCCAATGTGTGTGGGTAGAATATATATCCCACGGGGGTAAAATTGAAAAAAGTTGAAAAAAATATTTTTTTGGACTTAGTCATTTTTCCGGCATTTATCAGACTTTCAGATAGGGGAAATGTCAGTGAGCATTCCGATTTCAGTTCCAGAGCGATTTGCCCAATGATTCCTTGATATTTAGTCGTTTTCAGCCAATTTTCTGGATTTTTGAAAATTTCACTTTTTTGTGAAAATATCCACTAAATGAGGGAATAATATTTGTGAGGGTACCCCAGGAGAGTTCCAAATGTGTGTGGGTAGAATATATATCCCACTGGGGTAAAATTGAAAAAAGTTGAAAAAAATTTTTTTTTGGACTTAGTCATTTTTCCGGCATTTATCAGACTTTCAGATAGGGCAAATGTCAGTGAGCATTCCGATTTCAGTTCCAGAGCGATTCGCCCAATGAGTCCTTGATATTTAGTCGTTTTCAGCCAATTTTCTGGATTTTTGAAAATTTCACTTTTTTGTGAAAATATGCACTAAATGAGGGAATAATATGTGTGAGGGTACCCCAGGAGAGTTCCAAATGTGTGTGGGTAGAAAATGTATCCCACGGGGGTAAAATTGAAAAAAGTTGAAAAAAATTTTTTTCGACCATCATTTTTCCGGCGTTTATCAGACTTTCAGATAGGGCAAATGTCAGTGAGCATTCCGATTTCAGTTCCAGAGCGATTCGCCCAATGAGTCCTTGATATTTAGTCATTTTCAGCCAATATTTCGGATTTTTGAAAATTTCACTTTTTTGTGAAAATATCCACTAAATGAGGGAATAATATGTGTGAGGGTACCCCAGGAGAGTTCCAAATGTGTGTGGGTAGAATATATATCCCACGGGGGTAAAATTTAAAGAAGTTGAAAAAAATTTTTTTTTGGACTTAGTAATTTTTCCGGCGTTTATCAGACTTTCAGACAGGGGATATGTCAGTGAGCGTTCTGATTTCAGTTCCAGAGCGATTCGCCCAATGAGTCCTTGATATTTAGTCGTTTTCAGCCAATTTTCTGGATTTTTGAAAATTTCACTTTTTTGTGAAAATATCCACTAAATGAGGGAATAATATGTGTGAGGGTACCCCAGGAGAGTTCCAAATGTGTGTGGGTAGAATATATATCCCACGTGGGTAAAATTGAAAAAAGTTGAAAAAAATTTTTTTTTGGACTTAGTCATTTTTCCGGCGTTTATCAGACTTTCAGATAGGGCAATTGTCAGTGAGCATTCCGATTTCAGTTCCAGAGCGATTCGCCCAATGAGTCCTTGATATTAAGTCATTTTCAGCCAATATTTATGATTTTTGAAAATTTCACTTTTTTTGTGAAAATATCCACTAAATGAGGGAATAATATGTGTGAGGGTACCCCAGGAGAGTTCCAAATGTGTGTGGGTAGAATATATATCCCACGGGGGTAAAATTGAAAAAAGTTGAAAAGAATTTTTTTTTGGACTTAGTCATTTTTCCTGCGTTTATCAGACTTTCAGATAGGGCAAATGTCAGTGAGCATTCCGATTTCAGTTCCAGAGCGATTAGCCCAATGAGTCCTTGATATTTAGTCATTTTCAGCCAATATTTTGGATTTTTGAAAATTTCACTTTTTTGTGAAAATATGCACTAAATGAGGGAATAATATGTGTGAGGGTACCCCAGGAGAGTTCCAAATGTGTGTGGGTAGAATATATATCCCACTGGGGTAAAATTGAAAAAAGTTGAAAAAAATTTTTTTTTGGACTTAGTCATTTTTCCGGCATTTATCAGACTTTCAGATAGGGCAAATGTCAGTGAGCATTCCGATTTCAGTTCCAGAGCGATTCGCCCAATGAGTCCTTGATATTTAGTCGTTTTCAGCCAATTTTCTGGATTTTTGAAAATTTCACTTTTTTGTGAAAATATGCACTAAATGAGGGAATAATATGTGTGAGGGTACCCCAGGAGAGTTCCAAATGTGTGTGGGTAGAAAATGTATCCCACGGGGGTAAAATTGAAAAAAGTTGAAAAAAATTTTTTTCGACCATCATTTTTCCGGCGTTTATCAGACTTTCAGATAGGGCAAATGTCAGTGAGCATTCCGATTTCAGTTCCAGAGCGATTCGCCCAATGAGTCCTTGATATTTAGTCATTTTCAGCCAATATTTCGGATTTTTGAAAATTTCACTTTTTTGTGAAAATATCCACTAAATGAGGGAATAATATGTGTGAGGGTACCCCAGGAGAGTTCCAAATGTGTGTGGGTAGAATATATATCCCACGGGGGTAAAATTTAAAGAAGTTGAAAAAAATTTTTTTTTGGACTTAGTAATTTTTCCGGCGTTTATCAGACTTTCAGACAGGGGATATGTCAGTGAGCGTTCTGATTTCAGTTCCAGAGCGATTCGCCCAATGAGTCCTTGATATTTAGTCGTTTTCAGCCAATTTTCTGGATTTTTGAAAATTTCACTTTTTTGTGAAAATATCCACTAAATGAGGGAATAATATGTGTGAGGGTACCCCAGGAGAGTTCCAAATGTGTGTGGGTAGAATATATATCCCACGTGGGTAAAATTGAAAAAAGTTGAAAAAAATTTTTTTTTGGACTTAGTCATTTTTCCGGCGTTTATCAGACTTTCAGATAGGGCAATTGTCAGTGAGCATTCCGATTTCAGTTCCAGAGCGATTCGCCCAATGAGTCCTTGATATTAAGTCATTTTCAGCCAATATTTATGATTTTTGAAAATTTCACTTTTTTTGTGAAAATATCCACTAAATGAGGGAATAATATGTGTGAGGGTACCCCAGGAGAGTTCCAAATGTGTGTGGGTAGAATATATATCCCACGGGGGTAAAATTGAAAAAAGTTGAAAAGAATTTTTTTTTGGACTTAGTCATTTTTCCTGCGTTTATCAGACTTTCAGATAGGGCAAATGTCAGTGAGCATTCCGATTTCAGTTCCAGAGCGATTAGCCCAATGAGTCCTTGATATTTAGTCATTTTCAGCCAATATTTTGGATTTTTGAAAATTTCACTTTTTTGTGAAAATATGCACTAAATGAGGGAATAATATGTGTGAGGGTACCCCAGGAGAGTTCCAAATGTGTGTGGGTAGAAAATATATCCCACGGGGGTAAAATTGAAAAAAGTTGAAAAAATTTTTTTTTTGACCATCATTTTTCCGGCGTTTATCAGACTTTCAGATAGGGGAAATGTCAGTGAGCATTCCGATTTCAGTTCCAGAGCGATTCGCCCAATGAGTCCTTGATATTTAGTCGTTTTCAGCCAATTTTCTGGATTTTTGAAAATTTCACTTTTTTGTGAAAATATCCACTAAATGAGGGAATAATATGTGTGAGGGTACCCCAGGAGAGTTCCAAATGTGTGTGGGTAGAATATATATCCCACGTGGGTAAAATTGAAAAAAGTTGAAAAAAATTTTTTTTTGGACTTAGTCATTTTTCCGGCGTTTATCAGACTTTCAGATAGGGCAAATGTCAGTGAGCATTCCGATTTCAGTTCCAGAGCGATTTGCCCAATGAGTCCTTGATATTTAGTCATTTTCAGCCAATATTTATGATTTTTGAAAATTTCACTTTTTTTGTGAAAATATCCACTAAATGAGGGAATAATATGTGTGAGGGTACCCCAGGAGAGTTCCAAATGTGTGTGGGTAGAAAATATATCCCACGGGGGTAAAATTGAAAAAAGTTGAAAAAAATTTTTTTTTGACTTCGTCATTTTTCCGGCGTTTATCAGACTTTCAGATAGGGCAAATGTCAGTGAGCATTCCGATTTCAGTTCCAGAGCGATTCGCCCAATGAGTCCTTGATATTTAGTCATTTTCAGCCAATATTTTGGATTTTTGAAAATTTCACTTTTTTGTGAAAATATCCACTAAATGAGGGAATAATATGTGTGAGGGTACCCCAGGAGAGTCCCAATGTGTGTGGGTAGAATATATATCCCACGGGGGTAAAATTGAAAAAAGTTGAAAAAAATATTTTTTTGGACTTAGTCATTTTTCCGGCGTTTATCAGACTTTCAGATAGGGCAAATGTCAGTGAGCATTCCGATTTCAGTTCCAGAGCGATTCGCCCAATGAGTCCTTGATATTTAGTCATTTTCAGACAATATTTTGGATTTTTGAAAATTTCACTTTTTTGTGAAAATATGCACTAAATGAGGGAATAATATGTGTGAGGGTATCCCAGGAGAGTTCCAAATGTGTGTCGGTAGAAAATATATCCCACGGGGGTAAAATTGAAAAAAGTTGAAAAAATTTTTTTTTTGACCATCATTTTTCCGGCGTTTATCAGACTTTCAGATAGGGCAAATGTCAGTGAGCATTCCGATTTCAGTTCCAGAGCGATTCGCCCAATGAGTCCTTGATATTTAGTCATTTTCAGCCAATATTTTGGCTTTTTGAAAATTTCACTTTTTTGTGAAAATATCCACTAAATGAGGGAATAATATGTGTGAGGGTACCCCAGGAGAGTTCCCAATGTGTGTGGGTAGAATATATATCCCACGGGGGTAAAATTGAAAAAAGTTGAAAAAAATATTTTTTTGGACTTAGTCATTTTTCCGGCGTTTATCAGACTTTCAGATAGGGGAAATGTCAGTGAGCATTCCGATTTCAGTTCCAGAGCGATTTGCCCAATGATTCCTTGATATTTAGTCGTTTTCAGCCAATTTTCTGGATTTTTGAAAATTTCACTTTTTTGTGAAAATATCCACTAAATGAGGGAATAATATGTGTGAGGGTACCCCAGGAGAGTTCCAAATGTGTGTGGATAGAATATATATCCCACGGGGGTAAAATTGAAAAAAGTTGAAAAGAATTTTTTTTTGGACTTAGTCCTTTTTCCGGCGTTTATCAGACTTTCAGATAGGGGAAATGTCAGTGAGCGTTCTGATTTCAGTTCCAGAGCGATTCGCCCAATGAGTCCTTGATATTTAGTCGTTTTCAGCCAATTTTCTGGATTTTTGAAAATTTCACTTTTTTATGAAAATATCCACTAAATGAGGGAATAATATGTGTGAGGGTACCCCAGGAGAGTTCCAAATGTGTGTGGGTAGAATATATATATTCCACGGGGGTAAAATTTAAAAAAGTTGAAAAAATTTTTTTTTGGACTTAGTCATTTTTCCGGCGTTTATCAGACTTTCAGATAGGGCAAATGTCAGTGAGCATTCCGATTTCAGTTCCAGAGCGATTCGCCCAATGAGTCCTTGATATTTAGTCGTTTTCAGCCAATTTTCTGGATTTTTGAAAATTTCACTTTTTTGTGAAAATATCCACTAAATGAGGGAATAAATGTGTGAGGGTACCCCAGGAGAGTTCCAAATGTGTGTGGGTAGAATATATATCCCACGTGGGTAAAATTGAAAAAAGTTGAAAAAAATATTTTTTTGGACTTAGTCATTTTTCCGGCGTTTATCAGACTTTCAGATAGGGGAAATGTCAGTGAGCGTTCTGATTTCAGTTCCAGAGCGATTCGCCCAATGAGTCCTTGATATTTAGTCGTTTTCAGCCAATTTTCTGGATTTTTGAAAATTTCACTTTTTTGTGAAAATATCCACTAAATGAGGGAATAATATGTGTGAGGGTACCCCAGGAGAGTTCCAAATGTGTGTGGGTAGAAAATATATCCCACAGGGGTAAAATTGAAAAAAGTTGATAAAAATTTTTTTTTGACCGTCATTTTTCCGGCGTTTATCAGACTTTCCGATAGGGCAAATGTCAGTGAGCATTCCGATTTCAGTTCCAGAGCGATTCGCCCAATGAGTCCTTGATATTTAGTCATTTTCACCCAATATTTTGGATTTTTGAAAATGTCACTTTTTTGTGAAAATATCCACTAAATGAGGGAATAATATGTGTCAGGGTACCCCAGGAGAGTTCCAAATGTGTGTGGGTTGAATATATATCCCACGGGCGTAAAATTGAAAAAAGTTGAAAAGAATTTTTTTTTGGACTTAGTCATTTTTCCGGCGTTTATCAGACTTTCAGATAGGGGAAATGTCAGTGAGCGTTCTGATTTCAGTTCCAGAGCGATTCGCCCAATGAGTCCTTGATATTTAGTCGTTTTCAGCCAATTTTCTGGATTTTTGAAAATTTCACTTTTTTGTGAAAATATCCACTAAATGAGGGAATAATATGTGTGAGGGTACCCCAGGAGAGTTCCAAATGTGTGTGGGTAGAAAATATATCCCACAGGGGTAAAATTGAAAAAAGTTGATAAAATTTTTTTTTTGACCGTCATTTTTCCGGCGTTTATCAGACTTTCAGATAGGGCAAATGTCAGTGATCATTCCGATTTCAGTTCCAGAGCGATTCGCCCAATGAGTCCTTGATATTTAGTCATTTTCACCCAATATTTTGGATTTTTGAAAATGTCACTTTTTTGTGAAAATATCCACTAAATGAGGGAATAATATGTGTGAGGGTACCCCAGGAGAGTTCCAAATGTGTGTGGGTAGAATATATATCCCACTGGGGTAAAATTGAAAAAGGTTGAAAAAAAATTTTTTTTGACCGTCATTTTTCCGGCATTTATCAGACTTTCAGATAGGGCAAATGTCAGTGAGCATTCCGATTTCATTTCCAGAGCGATTCGCCCAATGAGTCCTTGATATTTAGTCGTTTTCAGCCAATTTTCTGGATTTTTGAAAATTTCACTTTTTTGTGAAAATATCCACTAAATGAGGGAATAATATTTGTGAGGGTACCCCAGGAGAGTTCCAAATGTGTGTGGGTTGAATATATATCCCACGGGCGTAAAATTGAAAAAAGTTGAAAAGAATTTTTTTTTGGACTTGTCATTTTTCCGGCGTTTATCAGACTTTCAGATAGGGGAAATGTCAGTGAGCGTTCTGATTTCAGTTCCAGAGCGATTCGCCCAATGAGACCATGATATTTAGTCGTTTTCAGCCAATTTTCTGGATTTTTGAAAATTTCACTTTTTTGTGAAAATATCCACTAAATTAGGGAATAATATGTGTGAGGGTACCCCAGGAGAGTTCCAAATGTGTGTGGGTAGAATATATATCCCACGGAAGTAAAATTTAAAGAAGTTGAAAAAAATTTTTTTTTGGACTTAGTAATTTTTCCGGCGTTTATCAGACTTTCAGATAGGGGAAATGTCAGTGAGCGTTCTGATTTCAGTTCCAGAGCGATTCGCCCAATGAGTCCTTGATATTTAGTCGTTTTCAGCCAAATTTCTGGATTTTTGAAAATTTCACTTTTTTGTGAAAATATCCACTAAATGAGGGAATAATATGTGTGAGGGTACCCCAGGAGAGTTCCAAATGTGTGTGAGTAGAAAATATATCCCACAGGGGTAAAATTGAAAAAAGTTGATAAAATTTTTTTTTTGACCGTCATTTTTCCGGCGTTTATCAGACATTCAGATAGGGCAAATGTCAGTGAGCATTCCGATTTCAGTTCCAGAGCGATTCGCTCAATGAGTCCTTGATATTTAGTCATTTTCACCCAATATTTTGGATTTTTGAAAATGTCACTTTTTTGTGAAAATATCCACTAAATGAGGGAATAATATGTGTGAGGGTACCCCAGGAGAGTTCCCAATGTGTGTGGGTAGAATATATATCCCACAGGGGTAAAATTGAAAAAAGTTGAAAAAATTTTTTTTTGGATTTAGTCATTTTTCCGGCGCTTATCACACTTTCAGATAGGGGAAATGTCAGTGAGCGTTCTGATTTCAGTTCCAGAGCGATTCGCCCAATGAGTCCTTGATATTTAGTCGTTTTCAGCCAATTTTCTGGATTTTTGAAAATTTCACTTTTTTGTGAAAATATCCACTAAATTAGGGAATAATATGTGTGAGGGTACCCCAGGAGAGTTCCAAATGTGTGTGGGTGGGTAGAATATATATCCCACGGAAGTAAAATTTAAAGAAGTTGAAAAAAATTTTTTTTTGGACTTAGTAATTTTTCCGGCGTTTATCAGACTTTCAGATAGGGGAAATGTCAGTGAGCATTCTGATTTCAGTTCCAGAGCGATTCGCCCAATGAGTCCTTGATATTTAGTCGTTTTCAGCCAATTTTCTGGATTTTTGAAAATTTCACTTTTTTCTGCAAATATCCACTAAATGAGGGAATAATATGTGTGAGGGTACCCCAGGAGAGTTCCAAATGTGTGTGGGTAGAATATATATCCCACTGGGGTAAAATTGAAAAAAGTTGAAAAAAAATTTTTTTTGGACTTAGTCATTTTTCCGGCATTTATCAGACTTTCAGATAGGGCAAATGTCAGTGAGCATTCCGATTTCATTTCCAGAGCGATTCGCCCAATGAGTCCTTGATATTTAGTCGTTTTCAGCCAATTTTCTGGATTTTTGAAAATTTCACTTTTTTGTGAAAATATCCACTAAATGAGGGAATAATATTTGTGAGGGTACCCCAGGAGAGTTCCAAATGTGTGAGGGTTGAATATATATCCCACGGGCGTAAAATTGAAAAAAGTTGAAAAGAATTTTTTTTTGGACTTAGTCATTTTTCCGGCGTTTATCAGACTTTCAGATAGGGGAAATGTCAGTGAGCGTTCTGATTTCAGTTCCAGAGCGATTCGCCCAATGAGTCCTTGATATTTAGTCGTTTTCAGCCAATTTTCTGGATTTTTGAAAATTTCACTTTTTTGTGAAAATATCCACTAAATGAGGGAATAATATGTGTGAGGGTACCCCAGGAGAGTTCCAAATGTGTGTGGGTAGAAAATATATCCCACAGGGGTAAAATTGAAAAAAGTTGATAAAATTTTTTTTTTGACCGTCATTTTTCCGGCGTTTATCAGACTTTCAGATAGGGCAAATGTCAGTGAGCATTCCGATTTCAGTTCCAGAGCGATTCGCCCAATGAGTCCTTGATATTTAGTCATTTTCACCCAATATTTTGGATTTTTGAAAATGTCACTTTTTTGTGAAAATATCCACTAAATGAGGGAATAATATGTGTGAGGGTACCCCAGGAGAGTTCCAAATGTGTGTGGGTAGAATATATATCCCACTGGGGTAAAATTGAAAAAAGTTGAAAAAAAATTTTTTTGGGACTTAGTCATTTTTCCGGCATTTATCAGACTTTCAGATAGGGCAAATGTCAGTGAGCATTCCGATTTCATTTCCAGAGCGATTCGCCCAATGAGTCCTTGATATTTAGTCGTTTTCAGCCAATTTTCTGGATTTTTGAAAATTTCACTTTTTTGTGAAAATATCCACTAAATGAGGGAATAATATTTGTGAGGGTACCCCAGGAGAGTTCCAAATGTGTGTGGGTTGAATATATATCCCACGGGCGTAAAATTGAAAAAAGTTGAAAAGAATTTTTTTTTGGACTTAGTCATTTTTCCGGCGTTTATCAGACTTTCAGATAAGGGAAATGTCAGTGAGCGTTCTGATTTCAGTTCCAGAGCGATTCGCCCAATGAGACCATGATATTTAGTCGTTTTCAGCCAATTTTCTGGATTTTTGAAAATTTCACTTTTTTTGTGAAAATATCCACTAAATTAGGGAATAATATGTGTGAGGGTACCCCAGGAGAGTTCCAAATGTGTGTGGGTAGAATATATATCCCACGGAAGTAAAATTTAAAGAAGTTGAAAAAAATTTTTTTTTGGACTTAGTAATTTTTCCGGCGTTTATCAGACTTTCAGATAGGGGAAATGTCAGTGAGCGTTCTGATTTCAGTTCCAGAGCGATTCGCCCAATGAGTCCTTGATATTTAGTCGTTTTCAGCCAAATTTCTGGATTTTTGAAAATTTCACTTTTTTGTGAAAATATCCACTAAATGAGGGAATAATATGTGTGAGGGTACCCCAGGAGAGTTCCAAATGTGTGTGAGTAGAAAATATATCCCACAGGGGTAAAATTGAAAAAAGTTGATAAAATTTTTTTTTTGACCGTCATTTTTCCGGCGTTTATCAGACATTCAGATAGGGCAAATGTCAGTGAGCATTCCGATTTCAGTTCCAGAGCGATTCGCTCAATGAGTCCTTGATATTTAGTCATTTTCACCCAATATTTTGGATTTTTGAAAATGTCACTTTTTTGTGAAAATATCCACTAAATGAGGGAATAATATGTGTGAGGGTACCCCAGGAGAGTTCCCAATGTGTGTGGGTAGAATATATATCCCACAGGGGTAAAATTGAAAAAAGTTGAAAAAATTTTTTTTTGGATTTAGTCATTTTTCCGGCGCTTATCACACTTTCAGATAGGGGAAATGTCAGTGAGCGTTCTGATTTCAGTTCCAGAGCGATTCGCCCAATGAGTCCTTGATATTTAGTCGTTTTCAGCCAATTTTCTGGATTTTTGAAAATTTCACTTTTTTGTGAAAATATCCACTAAATTAGGGAATAATATGTGTGAGGGTACCCCAGGAGAGTTCCAAATGTGTGTGGGTAGAATATATATCCCACGGAAGTAAAATTTAAAGAAGTTGAAAAAAATTTTTTTTTGGACTTAGTAATTTTTCCGGCGTTTATCAGACTTTCAGATAGGGGAAATGTCAGTGAGCATTCTGATTTCAGTTCCAGAGCGATTCGCCCAATGAGTCCTTGATATTTAGTCGTTTTCAGCCAATTTTCTGGATTTTTGAAAATTTCACTTTTTTCTGCAAATATCCACTAAATGAGGGAATAATATGTGTGAGGGTACCCCAGGAGAGTTCCAAATGTGTGTGGGTAGAATATATATCCCACGGGTGTAAAATTGAAAAAAGTTGAAAAGAATTTTTTTTTGGACTTAGTCATTTTTCCGGCGTTTATCAGACTTTCAGATAGGGCAAATGTCAGTGAGCATTCCGATTTCATTTCCAGAGCGATTCGCCCAATGAGTCCTTGATATTTAGTCGTTTTCCGCCAATTTTCTGGATTTTTGAAAATTTCACTTTTTTGTGAAAATATCCACTAAATGAGGGAATAATATTTGTGAGGGTACCCCAGGAGAGTTCCAAATGTGTGTGGGTTGAATATATATCCCACGGGCGTAAAATTGAAAAAAGTTGAAAAGAATTTTTTTTTGGACTTAGTCATTTTTCCGGCGTTTATCAGACTTTCAGATAGGGGAAATGTCAGTGAGCGTTCTGATTTCAGTTCCAGAGCGATTCGCCCAATGAGTCCTTGATATTTAGTCGTTTTCAGCCAATTTTCTGGATTTTTGAAAATTTCACTTTTTTGTGAAAATATCCACTAAATGAGGGAATAATATGTGTGAGGGTACCCCAGGAGAGTTCCAAATGTGTGTGGGTAGAAAATATATCCCACAGGGGTAAAATTGAAAAAAGTTGATAAAATTTTTTTTTTGACAGTCATTTTTCCGGCGTTTATCAGACTTTCAGATAGGGCAAATGTCAGTGAGCATTCCGATTTCAGTTCCAGAGCGATTCGCCCAATGAGTCCTTGATATTTAGTCATTTTCACCCAATATTTTGGATTTTTGAAAATGTCAATTTTTTGTGAAAATATCCACTAAATGAGGGAATAATATGTGTGAGGGTACCCCAGGAGAGTTCCAAATGTGTGTGGGTAGAATATATATCCCACTGGGGTAAAATTGAAAAAAGTTGAAAAAAAATTTTTTTGGGACTTAGTCATTTTTCCGGCATTTATCAGACTTTCAGATAGGGCAAATGTCAGTGAGCATTCCGATTTCATTTCCAGAGCGATTCGCCCAATGAGTCCTTGATATTTAGTCGTTTTCAGCCAATTTTCTGGATTTTTGAAAATTTCACTTTTTCGTGAAAATATCCACTAAATGAGGGAATAATATTTGTGAGGGTACCCCAGGAGAGTTCCAAATGTGTGTGGGTTGAATATATATCCCACGGGCGTAAAATTGAAAAAAGTTGAAAAGAATTTTTTTTTGGACTTAGTCATTTTTCCGGCGTTTATCAGACTTTCAGATAAGGGAAATGTCAGTGAGCGTTCTGATTTCAGTTCCAGAGCGATTCGCCCAATGAGACCATGATATTTAGTCGTTTTCAGCCAATTTTCTGGATTTTTGAAAATTTCACTTTTTTTGTGAAAATATCCACTAAATTAGGGAATAATATGTGTGAGGGTACCCCAGGAGAGTTCCAAATGTGTGTGGGTAGAATATATATCCCACGGAAGTAAAATTTAAAGAAGTTGAAAAAAATTTTTTTTTGGACTTAGTAATTTTTCCGGCGTTTATCAGACTTTCAGATAGGGGAAATGTCAGTGAGCGTTCTGATTTCAGTTCCAGAGCGATTCGCCCAATGAGTCCTTGATATTTAGTCGTTTTCAGCCAAATTTCTGGATTTTTGAAAATTTCACTTTTTTGTGAAAATATCCACTAAATGAGGGAATAATATGTGTGAGGGTACCCCAGGAGAGTTCCAAATGTGTGTGAGTAGAAAATATATCCCACAGGGGTAAAATTGAAAAAAGTTGATAAAATTTTTTTTTTGACCGTCATTTTTCCGGCGTTTATCAGACATTCAGATAGGGCAAATGTCAGTGAGCATTCCGATTTCAGTTCCAGAGCGATTCGCTCAATGAGTCCTTGATATTTAGTCATTTTCACCCAATATTTTGGATTTTTGAAAATGTCACTTTTTTGTGAAAATATCCACTAAATGAGGGAATAATATGTGTGAGGGTACCCCAGGAGAGTTCCCAATGTGTGTGGGTAGAATATATATCCCACAGGGGTAAAATTGAAAAAAGTTGAAAAAATTTTTTTTTGGATTTAGTCATTTTTCCGGCGCTTATCACACTTTCAGATAGGGGAAATGTCAGTGAGCGTTCTGATTTCAGTTCCAGAGCGATTCGCCCAATGAGTCCTTGATATTTAGTCGTTTTCAGCCAATTTTCTGGATTTTTGAAAATTTCACTTTTTTGTGAAAATATCCACTAAATTAGGGAATAATATGTGTGAGGGTACCCCAGGAGAGTTCCAAATGTGTGTGGGTAGAATATATATCCCACGGAAGTAAAATTTAAAGAAGTTGAAAAAAATTTTTTTTTGGACTTAGTAATTTTTCCGGCGTTTATCAGACTTTCAGATAGGGGAAATGTCAGTGAGCATTCTGATTTCAGTTCCAGAGCGATTCGCCCAATGAGTCCTTGATATTTAGTCGTTTTCAGCCAATTTTCTGGATTTTTGAAAATTTCACTTTTTTCTGCAAATATCCACTAAATGAGGGAATAATATGTGTGAGGGTACCCCAGGAGAGTTCCAAATGTGTGTGGGTAGAATATATATCCCACGGGTGTAAAATTGAAAAAAGTTGAAAAGAATTTTTTTTTGGACTTAGTCATTTTTCCGGCGTTTATCAGACTTTCAGATAGGGCAAATGTCAGTGAGCATTCCGATTTCAGTTCCAGAGCGATTCGCCCAATGAGTCCTTGATATTTAGTCATTTTCACCCAATATTTTGGATTTTTGAAAATGTCACTTTTTTGTGAAAATATCCACTAAATGAGGGAATAATATGTGTGAGGGTACCCCAGGAGAGTTCCAAATGTGTGTGGGTAGAATATATATCCCACTGGGGTAAAATTGAAAAAAGTTGAAAAAAAAATTTTTTTGGACTTAGTCATTTTTCCGGCATTTATCAGACTTTCAGATAGGGCAAATGTCAGTGAGCATTCCGATTTCATTTCCAGAGCGATTCGCCCAATGAGTCCTTGATATTTAGTCGTTTTCAGCCAATTTTCTGGATTTTTGAAAATTTCACTTTTTTGTGAAAATATCCACTAAATGAGGGAATAATATTTGTGAGGGTACCCCAGGAGAGTTCCAAATGTGTGTGGGTTGAATATATATCCCACGGGCGTAAAATTGAAAAAAGTTGAAAAGAATTTTTTTTTGGACTTAGTCATTTTTCCGGCGTTTATCAGACTTTCAGATAGGGGAAATGTCAGTGAGCGTTCTGATTTCAGTTCCAGAGCGATTCGCCCAATGAGTCCTTGATATTTAGTCGTTTTCAGCCAATTTTCTGGATTTTTGAAAATTTCACTTTTTTGTGAAAATATCCACTAAATGAGGGAATAATATGTGTGAGGGTACCCCAGGAGAGTTCCAAATGTGTGTGGGTAGAAAATATATCCCACAGGGGTAAAATTGAAAAAAGTTGATAAAATTTTTTTTTTGACCGTCATTTTTCCGGCGTTTATCAGACTTTCAGATAGGGGAAATGTCAGTGAGCGTTCTGATTTCAGTTCCAGAGCGATTCGCCCAATGAGTCCTTGATATTTAGTCGTTTTCAGCCAAATTTCTGGATTTTTGAAAATTTCACTTTTTTGTGAAAATATCCACTAAATGAGGGAATAATATGTGTGAGGGTACCCCAGGAGAGTTCCAAATGTGTGTGGGTAGAAAATATATCCCACAGGGGTAAAATTGAAAAAAGTTGATAAAATTTTTTTTTTGACCGTCATTTTTCCGGCGTTTATCAGACATTCAGATAGGGCAAATGTCAGTGAGCATTCCGATTTCAGTTCCAGAGTGATTCGCTCAATGAGTCCTTGATATTTAGTCATTTTCACCCAATATTTTGGATTTTTGAAAATGTCACTTTTTTGTGAAAATATCCACTAAATGAGGGAATAATATGTGTGAGGGTACCCCAGGAGAGTTCCCAATGTGTGTGGGTAGAATATATATCCCACGGGGGTAAAATTGAAAAAAGTTGAAAAAAATTTTTTTTGGACTTAGTCATTTTTCCGACGTTTATCACACTTTCAGATAGGGGAAATGTCAGTGAGCGTTCTGATTTCAGTTCCAGAGCGATTCGCCCAATGAGTCCTTGATATTTAGTCGTTTTCAGCCAATTTTCTGGATTTTTGAAAATTTCAATTTTTTGTGAAAATATCCACTAAATGAGGGAATAATATGTGTGAGGGTACCCCAGGAGAGTTCCAAATGTGTGTGGGTAGAATATATATCCCACTGGGGTAAAATTGAAAAAAGTTGAAAAAAAATTTTTTTTGGACTTAGTCATTTTTCCGGCATTTATCAGACTTTCACATAGGGCAAATGTCAGTGAGCATTCCGATTTCATTTCCATAGCGATTCGCCCAATGAGTCCTTGATATTTAGTCGTTTTCAGCCAATTTTCTGGATTTTTGAAAATTTCACTTTTTTGTGAAAATATCCACTAAATTAGGGAATAATATGTGTGAGGGTACCCCAGGAGAGTTCCAAATGTGTGTGGGTAGAATATATATCCCACGGAAGTAAAATTTAAAGAAGTTGAAAAAAATTTTTTTTTGGACTTAGTAATTTTTCCGGCGTTTATCAGACTTTCAGATAGGGGAAATGTCAGTGAGCGTTCTGATTTCAGTTCCAGAGCGATTCGCCCAATGAGTCCTTGATATTTAGTCGTTTTCAGCCAATTTTCTGGATTTTTGAAAATTTCACTTTTTTGTGAAAATATCCACTAAATGAGGGAATAAATGTGTGAGGGTACCCCAGGAGAGTTCCAAATGTGTGTCTGTAGAATATATATCCCACGTTTGTAAAATTGAAAAAAGTTGAAAAAAATATTTTTTTGGACTTAGTCATTTTTCCGGCGTTTATCAGACTTTCAGATAGGGCAAATGTCAGTGAGCATTCCGATTTCATTTCCAGAGCGATTCGCCCAATGAGTCCTTGATATTTAGACGTTTTCAGCCAATTTTCTGGATTTTTGAAAATTTCACTTTTTTGTGAAAATATCCACTAAATGAGGGAATAATATGTGTGAGGGTACCCCAGGAGAGTTCCAAATGTGCGTGGGTAGAATATATATCCCACGGGGGTAAAATTGAAAAAAATATTTTTTTGGACTTAGTCATTTTTCCGGCGTTTATCAGACTTTCAGATAGGGCAAATGTCAGTGAGCATTCCGATTTCAGTTCCAGAGCGATTCGCCCAATGAGTCCTTGATATTTAGTCGTTTTCAGCCAATTTTCTGGATTTTTGAAAATTTCACTTTTTTGTGAAAATATCCACTAAATGAGGGAATAATATGTGTGAGGGTACCCCAGGAGAGTTCCAAATGTGCGTGGGTAGAATATATATCCCACGGGGGTAAAATTGAAAAAAGTTGAAAATATTTTTTTTTTGGACTTAGTAATTTTTCCGGCGTTTATCAGACTTTCAGATAGGGCAAATGTCAGTGAGCATTCCGATTTCAGTTCCAGAGCGATTTGCCCAATGAGTCCTTGATATTTAGTCCTTTTTAGCCAATATTTTTGATTTTTGAAAATTTCACTTTTTTGTGAAAATATCCACTAAATGAGGGAATAATATGTGTGAGGGTACCCCAGGAGAGTTCCAAATGTGTGTAGGTAGAATACATATCCCACGGGGTAAAATTGAAAAAAGTTGAAAAAATTTTTTTTTTGGACTTAGTCATTTTTGCGGCGTTTATCAGACTTTCAGATAGGGGAAATGTCAGTGAGCGTTCTGATTTCAGTTCCAGAGCGATTCGCCCAATGAGACCATGATATTTAGTCGTTTTCTGCCAATTTTCTGGATTTTTGAAAATTTCACTTTTTTGTGAAAATATCCACTAAATGAGGGAATAATATGTGTGAGGGTACCCCAGGAGAGTTCCAAATGTGTGTGGGTAGAATATATATCCCACGGGGGTAAAATTGAAAAAAGTTGAAAAGAATTTTTTTTTGGACTTAGTCATTTTTGCGGCGTTTATCAGACTTTCAGATAGGGGAAATGTCAGTGAGCGTTCTGATTTCAGTTCCAGAGCGATTCGTCCAATGAGTCCTTGATATTTAGTCGTTTTCAGCCAATTTTCTGGATTTTTGAAAATTTCACTTTTTTGTGAAAATATCCACTAAATGAGGGAATAATATGTGTGAGGGTACCCCAGGAGAGTTCCAAATGTGTGTGGGTAGAATATATATCCCACGGGGGTAAAATTCAAAGAAGTTGAAAAAAATTTTTTTTTGGACTTAGTAATTTTTCCGGCGTTTATCAGACTTTCAGATAGGGGAAATGTCAGTGAGCGTTCTGATTTCAGTTCCAGAGCGATTCGCCCAATGAGTCCTTGATATTTAGTCGTTTTCAGCCAATTTTCTGGATTTTTGAAAATTTCACTTTTTTCTGAAAATATCCACTAAATGAGGGAATAATATGTGTGAGGGTACCCCAGGAGAGTTCCAAATGTGTGTGGGTAGAATATATATCCCACGGGCGTAAAATTGAAAAAAGTTGAAAAGAATTTTTTTTTTTACTTAGTCATTTTTCCGGCGTTTATCAGACTTTCAGATAGGGGAAATGTCAGTGAGCGTTCTGATTTCAGTTCCAGAGCGATTCGCCCAATGAGTCCTTGATATTTAGTCGTTTTCAGCCAATTTTCTGGATTTTTGAAAATTTCACTTTTTTGTGAAAATATCCACTAAATGAGGGAATAAATGTGTGAGGGTACCCCAGGAGAGTTCCAAATGTGTGTGGGTAGAATATATATCCCACGTGGGTAAAATTGAAAAAAGTTGAAAAAAATATTTTTTTGGACTTAGTCATTTTTCCGGCGTTTATCAGACTTTCAGATAGGGCAAATGTCAGTGAGCATTCCGATTTCATTTCCAGAGCGATTCGCCCAATGAGTCCTTGATATTTAGTCGTTTTCAGCCAATTTTCTGGATTTTTGAAAATTTCACTTTTTTGTGAAAATATCCACTAAATGAGGGAATAATATGTGTGAGGGTACCCCAGGAGAGTTCCAAATGTGCGTGGGTAGAATATATATCCCACGGGGGTAAAATAGAAAAAAGTTGAAAATATTTTTTTTTTTGATCGTCATTTTTCCGGCGTTTATCAGACATTCAGATAGGGCAAATGTCAGTGAGCATTCCGATTTCAGTTCCAGAGCGATTCGCTCAATGAGTCCTTGATATTTAGTCATTTTCACCCAATATTTTGGATTTTTGAAAATGTCACTTTTTTGTGAAAATATCCACTAAATGAGGGAATAATATGTGTGAGGGTACCCCAGGAGAGTTCCCAATGTGTGTGGGTAGAATATATATCCCACGGGGTTAAAATTGGAAAAGTTGAAAAGAATTTTTTTTTGGACTTAGTCATTTTTCCGGCGTTTATCAGACTTTCAGATAGGGGAAATGTCAGTGAGCGTTCTGATTTCAGTTCCAGAGCGATTCGCCCAATGAGTCCTTGATATTTAGTCGTTTTCAGCTAATTTTCTGGATTTTTGAAAATTTCACTTTTTTGTGAAAATATCCACTAAATGAGGGAATAAATGTGTGAGGGTACCCCAGGAGAGTTCCAAATGTGTGTGGGTAGAATATATATCCCACGTGGGTAAAATTGAAAAAAGTTGAAAAAAATATTTTTTTGGACTTAGTCATTTTTCCGGCGTTTATCAGACTTTCAGATAAGGCAAATGTCAGTGAGCATTCCGATTTCATTTCCAAAGCGATTCGCCCAATGAGTCCTTGATATTTAGTCGTTTTCAGCCAATTTTCTGGATTTTTGAAAATTTCACTTTTTTGTGAAAATATCCACTAAATGAGGGAATAATATGTGTGAGGGTACCCCAGGAGAGTTCCAAATGTGCGTGGGTAGAATATATATCCCACGGGGGTAAAATTGAAAAAAATATTTTTTTGGACTTAGTCATTTTTCCGGCGTTAATCAGACTTTCAGATAGGGCAAATGTCAGTGAGCATTCCGATTTCAGTTCCAGAGCGATTCGCCCAATGAGTCCTTGATATTTAGTCGTTTTCAGCCAATTTTCTGGATTTTTGAAAATTTCACTTTTTTGTGAAAATATCCACTAAATTAGGGAATAATATGTGTGAGGGTACCCCAGGAGAGTTCCAAATGTGTGTGGGTAGAAAATATAACCCACGGGGGTAAAATTGAAAAAAGTTGAAAAAAATTTTTTTTTGGACTTATTCATTTTTCCGGCGTTTATCAGACTTTCAGATAGGGCAAATGTCAGTGAGCATTCCGATTTCAGTTCCAGAGCGATTCGCCCAATGAGTCCTTGATATTTAGTCGTTTTCAGCCAATTTTCTGGATTTTTGAAAATTTCACTTTTTTGTGAAAATATCCACTAAATGAGGGAATAATATGTGTGAGGGTACCCCAGGAGAGTTCCAAATGTGTGTGGGTAGAATATATATCCCACTGGGGTAAAATTGAAAAAAGTTGAAAAAAAATTTTTTTTGGACTTAGTCATTTTTCCGGCATTTATCAGACTTTCAGATAGGGCAAATGTCAGTGAGCATTCCGATTTCATTTCCAGAGCGATTCGCCCAATGAGTCCTTGATTTTTAGTCGTTTTCAGCCAATTTTCTGGATTTTTGAAAATTTCACTTTTTTCTGAAAATATCCACTAAATGAGGGAATAATATTTGTGAGGGTACCCCAGGAGAGTTCCAAATGTGTGTGGGTTGAATATATATCCCACGGGCGTAAAATTGAAAAAAGTTGAAAAGAATTTTTTTTTGGACTTAGTCATTTTTCCGGCGTTTATCAGACTTTCAGATAGGGGAAATGTCAGTGAGCGTTCTGATTTCAGTTCCAGAGCGATTCGCCCAATGAGACCATGATATTTAGTCGTTTTCAGCCAATTTTCTGGATTTTTGAAAATTTCACTTTTTTGTGAAAATATCCACTAAATGAGGGAATAAATGTGTGAGGGTACCCCAGGAGAGTTCCAAATGTGTGTGGGTAGAATATATATCCCACGTGGGTAAAATTGAAAAAAGTTGAAAAAAATATTTTTTTGGACTTAGTCATTTTTCCGGCGTTTATCAGACTTTCAGATAGGGCAAATGTCAGTGAGCATTCCGATTTCATTTCCAGAGCGATTCGCCCAATGAGTCCTTGATATTTAGTCGTTTTCAGCCAATTTTCTGGATTTTTGAAAATTTCACTTTTTTGTGAAAATATCCACTAAATGAGGGAATAATATGTGTGAGGGTACCCCAGGAGAGTTCCAAATGTGCGTGGGTAGAATATATATCCCACGGGGGTAAAATTGAAAAAAGTTGAAAATATTTTTTTTTTTGATCGTCATTTTTCCGGCGTTTATCAGACATTCAGATAGGGCAAATGTCAGTGAGCATTCCGATTTCAGTTCCAGAGCGATTCGCTCAATGAGTCCTTGATATTTAGTCATTTTCACCCAATATTTTGGATTTTTGAAAATGTCACTTTTTTGTGAAAATATCCACTAAATGAGGGAATAATATGTGTGAGGGTACCCCAGGAGAGTTCCCAATGTGTGTGGGTAGAATATATATCCCACGGGGTTAAAATTGGAAAAGTTGAAAAGAATTTTTTTTTGGACTTAGTCATTTTTCCGGCGTTTATCAGACTTTCAGATAGGGGAAATGTCAGTGAGCGTTCTGATTTCAGTTCCAGAGCGATTCGCCCAATGAGTCCTTGATATTTAGTCGTTTTCAGCCAATTTTCTGGATTTTTGAAAATTTCACTTTTTTGTGAAAATATCCACTAAATGAGGGAATAAATGTGTGAGGGTACCCCAGGAGAGTTCCAAATGTGTGTGGGTAGAATATATATCCCACGTGGGTAAAATTGAAAAAAGTTGAAAAAAATATTTTTTTGGACTTAGTCATTTTTCCGGCGTTTATCAGACTTTCAGATAGGGCAAATGTCAGTGAGCATTCCGATTTCATTTCCAAAGCGATTCGCCCAATGAGTCCTTGATATTTAGTCGTTTTCAGCCAATTTTCTGGATTTTTGAAAATTTCACTTTTTTGTGAAAATATCCACTAAATGAGGGAATAATATGTGTGAGGGTACCCCAGGAGAGTTCCAAATGTGCGTGGGTAGAATATATATCCCACGGGGGTAAAATTGAAAAAAATATTTTTTTGGACTTAGTCATTTTTCCGGCGTTAATCAGACTTTCAGATAGGGCAAATGTCAGTGAGCATTCCGATTTCAGTTCCAGAGCGATTCGCCCAATGAGTCCTTGATATTTAGTCGTTTTCAGCCAATTTTCTGGATTTTTGAAAATTTCACTTTTTTGTGAAAATATCCACTAAATTAGGGAATAATATGTGTGAGGGTACCCCAGGAGAGTTCCAAATGTGTGTGGGTAGAAAATATAACCCACGGGGGTAAAATTGAAAAAAGTTGAAAAAAATTTTTTTTTGGACTTATTCATTTTTCCGGCGTTTATCAGACTTTCAGATAGGGCAAATGTCAGTGAGCATTCCGATTTCAGTTCCAGAGCGATTCGCCAAATGAGTCCTTGATATTTAGTCGTTTTCAGCCAATTTTCTGGATTTTTGAAAATTTCACTTTTTTGTGAAAATATCCACTAAATGAGGGAATAATATGTGTGAGGGTACCCCAGGAGAGTTCCAAATGTGTGTGGGTAGAATATATATCCCACTGGGGTAAAATTGAAAAAAGTTGAAAAAAAATTTTTTTTGGACTTAGTCATTTTTCCGGCATTTATCAGACTTTCAGATAGGGCAAATGTCAGTGAGCATTCCGATTTCATTTCCAGAGCGATTCGCCCAATGAGTCCTTGATTTTTAGTCGTTTTCAGCCAATTTTCTGGATTTTTGAAAATTTCACTTTTTTCTGAAAATATCCACTAAATGAGGGAATAATATTTGTGAGGGTACCCCAGGAGAGTTCCAAATGTGTGTGGGTTGAATATATATCCCACGGGCGTAAAATTGAAAAAAGTTGAAAAGAATTTTTTTTTGGACTTAGTCATTTTTCCGGCGTTTATCAGACTTTCAGATAGGGGAAATGTCAGTGAGCGTTCTGATTTCAGTTCCAGAGCGATTCGCCCAATGAGACCATGATATTTAGTCGTTTTCAGCCAATTTTCTGGATTTTTGAAAATTTCACTTTTTTGTGAAAATATCCACTAAATGAGGGAATAAATGTGTGAGGGTACCCCAGGAGAGTTCCAAATGTGTGTGGGTAGAATATATATCCCACGTGGGTAAAATTGAAAAAAGTTGAAAAAATATTTTTTTGGACTTAGTCATTTTTCCGGCGTTTATCAGACTTTCAGATAGGGCAAATGTCAGTGAGCATTCCGATTTCATTTCCAGAGCGATTCGACCAATGAGTCCTTGATATTTAGTCGTTTTCAGCCAATTTACTGGATTTTTGAAAATTTCACTTTTTTGTGAAAATATCCACTAAATGAGGGAATAATATGTGTGAGGGTACCCCGGGAGAGTTCCAAATGTGCGTGGGTAGAATATATATCCCACGGGGGTAAAATTGAAAAAAATATTTTTTTGGACTTAGTCATTTTTCCGGCGTTAATCAGACTTTCAGATAGGGCAAATGTCAGTGAGCATTCCGATTTCAGTTCCAGAGCGATTCGCCCAATGAGTCCTTGATATTTAGTCGTTTTCAGCCAATTTTCTGGATTTTTGAAAATTTCACTTTTTTGTGAAAATATCCACTAAATTAGGGAATAATATGTGTGAGGGTACCCCAGGAGAGTTCCAAATGTGTGTGGGTAGAATATATATCCCACTGGGGTAAAATTGAAAAAAGTTGAAAAAAAATTTTTTTTGGACTTAGTCATTTTTCCGGCATTTATCAGACTTTCAGATAGGGCAAATGTCAGTGAGCATTCCGATTTCATTTCCAGAGCGATTCGCCCAATGAGTCCTTGATATTTAGTCGTTTTCAGCCAATTTTCTGGATTTTTGAAAATTTCACTTTTTTCTGAAAATATCCACTAAATGAGGGAATAATATGTGTGAGGGTACCCCAGGAGAGTTCCAAATGTGTGTGGGTTGAATATATATCCCACGGGCGTAAAATTGAAAAAAGTTGAAAAGAATTTTTTTTGGACTTAGTCATTTTTCCGGCGTTTATCAGACTTTAAGATAGGGGAAATGTCAGTGAGCGTTCTGATTTCAGTTCCAGAGCGATTCGCCCAATGAGACCATGATATTTAGTCGTTTTCAGCCAATTTTCTGGATTTTTGAAAATTTCACTTTTTTGTGAAAATATCCACTAAATTAGGGAATAATATGTGTGAGGGTACCCCAGGAGAGTTCCAAATGTGTGTGGGTAGAATATATATCCCACGGAAGTAAAATTTAAAGAAGTTGAAAAAAATTTTTTTTTTGGACTTTGTCATTTTTCTGCCGTTTATCAGACTTTCAGATAGGGCAAATGTCAGTGAGCATTCCGAATTCAGTTCCAGAGCGATTCGCCCAATGAGTCCTTGATATTTTGTCGTTTTCAGCCAATTTTCTGGATTTTTGAAAATTTCACTTTTTTGTGAAAATATCCACTAAATGAGGGAAAAATATGTGTGAGGGTACCCCAGGAGAGTTCCAAATGTGTGTGGGTAGAATATATATCCCACGGGGGTAAAATTGAAAAAAGTTGAAAAGAATTTTTTTTTGGACTTAGTCATTTTTGCGGCGTTTATCAGACTTTCAGATAGGGGAAATGTCAGTGAGCGTTCTGATTTCAGTTCCAGAGCGATTCGCCCAATGAGTCCTTGATATTTAGTCGTTTTCAGCCAATTTTCTGGATTTTTGAAAATTTCACTTTTTTGTGAAAATATCCACTAAATGAGGGAATAATATGTGTGAGGGTACCCCAGGAGAGTTCCAAATGTGTGTGGGAAGAATATATATCCCACGGGGGTAAAATTGAAAAAAGTTGAAAATATTTTTTTTTTTGATCGTCATTTTTCCGGCGTTTATCAGACATTCAGATAGGGCAAATGTCAGTGAGCATTCCGATTTCAGTTCCAGAGCGATTCGCTCAATGAGTCCTTGATATTTAGTCATTTTCACCCAATATTTTGGATTTTTGAAAATGTCACTTTTTTGTGAAAATATCCACTAAATGAGGGAATAATATGTGTGAGGGTACCCCAGGAGAGTTCCCAATGTGTGTGGGTAGAATATATATCCCACGGGGTTAAAATTGGAAAAGTTGAAAAGAATTTTTTTTTGGACTTAGTCATTTTTCCGGCGTTTATCAGACTTTCAGATAGGGGAAATGTCAGTGAGCGTTCTGATTTCAGTTCCAGAGCGATTCGCCCAATGAGTCCTTGATATTTAGTCGTTTTCAGCCAATTTTCTGGATTTTTGAAAATTTCACTTTTTTGTGAAAATATCCACTAAATGAGGGAATAAATGTGTGAGGGTACCCCAGGAGAGTTCCAAATGTGTGTGGGTAGAATATATATCCCACGTGGGTAAAATTGAAAAAAGTTGAAAAAAATATTTTTTTGGACTTAGTCATTTTTCCGGCGTTTATCAGACTTTCAGATAGGGCAAATGTCAGTGAGCATTCCGATTTCATTTCCAAAGCGATTCGCCCAATGAGTCCTTGATATTTAGTCGTTTTCAGCCAATTTTCTGGATTTTTGAAAATTTCACTTTTTTGTGAAAATATCCACTAAATGAGGGAATAATATGTGTGAGGGTACCCCAGGAGAGTTCCAAATGTGCGTGGGTAGAATATATATCCCACGGGGGTAAAATTGAAAAAAATATTTTTTTGGACTTAGTCATTTTTCCGGCGTTAATCAGACTTTCAGATAGGGCAAATGTCAGTGAGCATTCCGATTTCATTTCCAGAGCGATTCGCCCAATGAGTCCTTGATATTTAGACGTTTTCAGCCAATTTTCTGGATTTTTGAAAATTTCACTTTTTTGTGAAAATATCCACTAAATGAGGGAATAATATGTGTGAGGGTACCCCAGGAGAGTTCCAAATGTGCGTGGGTAGAATATATATCCCACGGGGGTAAAATTGAAAAAAATATTTTTTTGGACTTAGTCATTTTTCCGGCGTTTATCAGACTTTCAGATAGGGCAAATGTCAGTGAGCATTCCGATTTCAGTTCCAGAGCGATTCGCCCAATGAGTCCTTGATATTTAGTCGTTTTCAGCCAATTTTCTGGATTTTTGAAAATTTCACTTTTTTGTGAAAATATCCACTAAATGAGGGAATAATATGTGTGAGGGTACCCCAGGAGAGTTCCAAATGTGCGTGGGTAGAATATATATCCCACGGGGGTAAAATTGAAAAAAGTTGAAAATATTTTTTTTTTGGACTTAGTAATTTTTCCGGCGTTTATCAGACTTTCAGATAGGGCAAATGTCAGTGAGCATTCCGATTTCAGTTCCAGAGCGATTTGCCCAATGAGTCCTTGATATTTAGTCCTTTTTAGCCAATATTTTTGATTTTTGAAAATTTCACTTTTTTGTGAAAATATCCACTAAATGAGGGAATAATATGTGTGAGGGTACCCCAGGAGAGTTCCAAATGTGTGTAGGTAGAATACATATCCCACGGGGTAAAATTGAACAAAGTTGAAAAAAATTTTTTTTTGGACTTAGTCATTTTTGCGGCGTTTATCAGACTTTCAGATAGGGGAAATGTCAGTGAGCGTTCTGATTTCAGTTCCAGAGCGATTCGCCCAATGAGACCATGATATTTAGTCGTTTTCTGCCAATTTTCTGGATTTTTGAAAATTTCACTTTTTTGTGAAAATATCCACTAAATGAGGGAATAATATGTGTGAGGGTACCCCAGGAGAGTTCCAAATGTGTGTGGGTAGAATATATATCCCACGGGGGTAAAATTGAAAAAAGTTGAAAAGAATTTTTTTTTGGACTTAGTCATTTTTGCGGCGTTTATCAGACTTTCAGATAGGGGAAATGTCAGTGAGCGTTCTGATTTCAGTTCCAGAGCGATTCGCCCAATGAGTCCTTGATATTTAGTCGTTTTCAGCCAATTTTCTGGATTTTTGAAAATTTCACTTTTTTGTGAAAATATCCACTAAATGAGGGAATAATATGTGTGAGGGTACCCCAGGAGAGTTCCAAATGTGTGTGGGTAGAATATATATCCCACGGGGGTAAAATTCAAAGAAGTTGAAAAAAATTTTTTTTTGGACTTAGTAATTTTTCCGGCGTTTATCAGACTTTCAGATAGGGGAAATGTCAGTGAGCGTTCTGATTTCAGTTCCAGAGCGATTCGCCCAATGAGTCCTTGATATTTAGTCGTTTTCAGCCAATTTTCTGGATTTTTGAAAATTTCACTTTTTTCTGAAAATATCCACTAAATGAGGGAATAATATGTGTGAGGGTACCCCAGGAGAGTTCCAAATGTGTGTGGGTAGAATATATATCCCACGGGCGTAAAATTGAAAAAAGTTGAAAAGAATTTTTTTTTTTACTTAGTCATTTTTCCGGCGTTTATCAGACTTTCAGATAGGGGAAATGTCAGTGAGCGTTCTGATTTCAGTTCCAGAGCGATTCGCCCAATGAGTCCTTGATATTTAGTCGTTTTCAGCCAATTTTCTGGATTTTTGAAAATTTCACTTTTTTGTGAAAATATCCACTAAATGAGGGAATAAATGTGTGAGGGTACCCCAGGAGAGTTCCAAATGTGTGTGGGTAGAATATATATCCCACGTGGGTAAAATTGAAAAAAGTTGAAAAAAATATTTTTTTGGACTTAGTCATTTTTCCGGCGTTTATCAGACTTTCAGATAGGGCAAATGTCAGTGAGCATTCCGATTTCATTTCCAGAGCGATTCGCCCAATGAGTCCTTGATATTTAGTCGTTTTCAGCCAATTTTCTGGATTTTTGAAAATTTCACTTTTTTGTGAAAATATCCACTAAATGAGGGAATAATATGTGTGAGGGTACCCCAGGAGAGTTCCAAATGTGCGTGGGTAGAATATATATCCCACGGGGGTAAAATTGAAAAAAGTTGAAAATATTTTTTTTTTTGATCGTCATTTTTCCGGCGTTTATCAGACATTCAGATAGGGCAAATGTCAGTGAGCATTCCGATTTCAGTTCCAGAGCGATTCGCTCAATGAGTCCTTGATACTTAGTCATTTTCACCCAATATTTTGGATTTTTGAAAATGTCACTTTTTTGTGAAAATATCCACTAAATGAGGGAATAATATGTGTGAGGGTACCCCAGGAGAGTTCCCAATGTGTGTGGGTAGAATATATATCCCACGGGGTTAAAATTGGAAAAGTTGAAAAGAATTTTTTTTTGGACTTAGTCATTTTTCCGGCGTTTATCAGACTTTCAGATAGGGGAAATGTCAGTGAGCGTTCTGATTTCAGTTCCAGAGCGATTCGCCCAATGAGTCCTTGATATTTAGTCGTTTTCAGCTAATTTTCTGGATTTTTGAAAATTTCACTTTTTTGTGAAAATATCCACTAAATGAGGGAATAAATGTGTGAGGGTACCCCAGGAGAGTTCCAAATGTGTGTGGGTAGAATATATATCCCACGTGGGTAAAATTGAAAAAAGTTGAAAAAAATATTTTTTTGGACTTAGTCATTTTTCCGGCGTTTATCAGACTTTCAGATAGGGCAAATGTCAGTGAGCATTCCGATTTCATTTCCAAAGCGATTCGCCCAATGAGTCCTTGATATTTAGTCGTTTTCAGCCAATTTTCTGGATTTTTGAAAATTTCACTTTTTTGTGAAAATATCCACTAAATGAGGGAATAATATGTGTGAGGGTACCCCAGGAGAGTTCCAAATGTGCGTGGGTAGAATATATATCCCACGGGGGTAAAATTGAAAAAAATATTTTTTTGGACTTAGTCATTTTTCCGGCGTTAATCAGACTTTCAGATAGGGCAAATGTCAGTGAGCATTCCGATTTCAGTTCCAGAGCGATTCGCCCAATGAGTCCTTGATATTTAGTCGTTTTCAGCCAATTTTCTGGATTTTTGAAAATTTCACTTTTTTGTGAAAATATCCACTAAATTAGGGAATAATATGTGTGAGGGTACCCCAGGAGAGTTCCAAATGTGTGTGGGTAGAAAATATAACCCACGGGGGTAAAATTGAAAAAAGTTGAAAAAAATTTTTTTTTGGACTTATTCATTTTTCCGGTGTTTATCAGACTTTCAGATAGGGCAAATGTCAGTGAGCATTCCGATTTCAGTTCCAGAGCGATTCGCCCAATGAGTCCTTGATATTTAGTCGTTTTCAGCCAATTTTCTGGATTTTTGAAAATTTCACTTTTTTGTGAAAATATCCACTAAATGAGGGAATAATATGTGTGAGGGTACCCCAGGAGAGTTCCAAATGTGTGTGGGTAGAATATATATCCCACTGGGGTAAAATTGAAAAAAGTTGAAAAAAAATTTTTTTTGGACTTAGTCATTTTTCCGGCATTTATCAGACTTTCAGATAGGGCAAATGTCAGTGAGCATTCCGATTTCATTTCCAGAGCGATTCGCCCAATGAGTCCTTGATTTTTAGTCGTTTTCAGCCAATTTTCTGGATTTTTGAAAATTTCACTTTTTTCTGAAAATATCCACTAAATGAGGGAATAATATTTGTGAGGGTACCCCAGGAGAGTTCCAAATGTGTGTGGGTTGAATATATATCCCACGGGCGTAAAATTGAAAAAAGTTGAAAAGAATTTTTTTTTGGACTTAGTCATTTTTCCGGCGTTTATCAGACTTTCAGATAGGGGAAATGTCAGTGAGCGTTCTGATTTCAGTTCCAGAGCGATTCGCCCAATGAGACCATGATATTTAGTCGTTTTCAGCCAATTTTCTGGATTTTTGAAAATTTCACTTTTTTGTGAAAATATCCACTAAATGAGGGAATAAATGTGTGAGGGTACCCCAGGAGAGTTCCAAATGTGTGTGGGTAGAATATATATCCCACGTGGGTAAAATTGAAAAAAGTTGAAAAAAATATTTTTTTGGACTTAGTCATTTTTCCGGCGTTTATCAGACTTTCAGATAGGGCAAATGTCAGTGAGCATTCCGATTTCATTTCCAGAGCGATTCGCCCAATGAGTCCTTGATATTTAGTCGTTTTCAGCCAATTTTCTGGATTTTTGAAAATTTCACTTTTTTGTGAAAATATCCACTAAATGAGGGAATAATATGTGTGAGGGTACCCCAGGAGAGTTCCAAATGTGCGTGGGTAGAATATATATCCCACGGGGGTAAAATTGAAAAAAGTTGAAAATATTTTTTTTTTTGATCGTCATTTTTCCGGCGTTTATCAGACATTCAGATAGGGCAAATGTCAGTGAGCATTCCGATTTCAGTTCCAGAGCGATTCGCCCAATGAGTCCTTGATATTTAGTCGTTTTCAGCCAATTTTCTGGATTTTTGAAAATTTCACTTTTTTGTGAAAATATCCACTAAATTAGGGAATAATATGTGTGAGGGTACCCCAGGAGAGTTCCAAATGTGTGTGGGTAGAAAATATAACCCACGGGGGTAAAATTGAAAAAAGTTGAAAAAAATTTTTTTTTGGACTTATTCATTTTTCCGGTGTTTATCAGACTTTCAGATAGGGCAAATGTCAGTGAGCATTCCGATTTCAGTTCCAGAGCGATTCGCCCAATGAGTCCTTGATATTTAGTCGTTTTCAGCCAATTTTCTGGATTTTTGAAAATTTCACTTTTTTGTGAAAATATCCACTAAATGAGGGAATAATATGTGTGAGGGTACCCCAGGAGAGTTCCAAATGTGTGTGGGTAGAATATATATCCCACTGGGGTAAAATTGAAAAAAGTTGAAAAAAAATTTTTTTTGGACTTAGTCATTTTTCCGGCATTTATCAGACTTTCAGATAGGGCAAATGTCAGTGAGCATTCCGATTTCATTTCCAGAGCGATTCGCCCAATGAGTCCTTGATTTTTAGTCGTTTTCAGCCAATTTTCTGGATTTTTGAAAATTTCACTTTTTTCTGAAAATATCCACTAAATGAGGGAATAATATTTGTGAGGGTACCCCAGGAGAGTTCCAAATGTGTGTGGGTTGAATATATATCCCACGGGCGTAAAATTGAAAAAAGTTGAAAAGAATTTTTTTTTGGACTTAGTCATTTTTCCGGCGTTTATCAGACTTTCAGATAGGGGAAATGTCAGTGAGCGTTCTGATTTCAGTTCCAGAGCGATTCGCCCAATGAGACCATGATATTTAGTCGTTTTCAGCCAATTTTCTGGATTTTTGAAAATTTCACTTTTTTGTGAAAATATCCACTAAATGAGGGAATAAATGTGTGAGGGTACCCCAGGAGAGTTCCAAATGTGTGTGGGTAGAATATATATCCCACGTGGGTAAAATTGAAAAAAGTTGAAAAAAATATTTTTTTGGACTTAGTCATTTTTCCGGCGTTTATCAGACTTTCAGATAGGGCAAATGTCAGTGAGCATTCCGATTTCATTTCCAGAGCGATTCGCCCAATGAGTCCTTGATATTTAGTCGTTTTCAGCCAATTTTCTGGATTTTTGAAAATTTCACTTTTTTGTGAAAATATCCACTAAATGAGGGAATAATATGTGTGAGGGTACCCCAGGAGAGTTCCAAATGTGCGTGGGTAGAATATATATCCCACGGGGGTAAAATTGAAAAAAGTTGAAAATATTTTTTTTTTTGATCGTCATTTTTCCGGCGTTTATCAGACATTCAGATAGGGCAAATGTCAGTGAGCATTCCGATTTCAGTTCCAGAGCGATTTGCCCAATGAGTCCTTGATATTTAGTCCTTTTTAGCCAATATTTTTGATTTTTGAAAATTTCACTTTTTTGTGAAAATATCCACTAAATGAGGGAATAATATGTGTGAGGGTACCCCAGGAGAGTTCCAAATGTGTGTAGGTAGAATACATATCCCACGGGGTAAAATTGAACAAAGTTGAAAAAAATTTTTTTTTGGACTTAGTCATTTTTGCGGCGTTTATCAGACTTTCAGATAGGGGAAATGTCAGTGAGCGTTCTGATTTCAGTTCCAGAGCGATTCGCCCAATGAGACCATGATATTTAGTCGTTTTCTGCCAATTTTCTGGATTTTTGAAAATTTCACTTTTTTGTGAAAATATCCACTAAATGAGGGAATAATATGTGTGAGGGTACCCCAGGAGAGTTCCAAATGTGTGTGGGTAGAATATATATCCCACGGGGGTAAAATTGAAAAAAGTTGAAAAGAATTTTTTTTTGGACTTAGTCATTTTTGCGGCGTTTATCAGACTTTCAGATAGGGGAAATGTCAGTGAGCGTTCTGATTTCAGTTCCAGAGCGATTCGCCCAATGAGTCCTTGATATTTAGTCGTTTTCAGCCAATTTTCTGGATTTTTGAAAATTTCACTTTTTTGTGAAAATATCCACTAAATGAGGGAATAATATGTGTGAGGGTACCCCAGGAGAGTTCCAAATGTGTGTGGGTAGAATATATATCCCACGGGGGTAAAATTCAAAGAAGTTGAAAAAAATTTTTTTTTGGACTTAGTAATTTTTCCGGCGTTTATCAGACTTTCAGATAGGGGAAATGTCAGTGAGCGTTCTGATTTCAGTTCCAGAGCGATTCGCCCAATGAGTCCTTGATATTTAGTCGTTTTCAGCCAATTTTCTGGATTTTTGAAAATTTCACTTTTTTCTGAAAATATCCACTAAATGAGGGAATAATATGTGTGAGGGTACCCCAGGAGAGTTCCAAATGTGTGTGGGTAGAATATATATCCCACGGGCGTAAAATTGAAAAAAGTTGAAAAGAATTTTTTTTTTTACTTAGTCATTTTTCCGGCGTTTATCAGACTTTCAGATAGGGGAAATGTCAGTGAGCGTTCTGATTTCAGTTCCAGAGCGATTCGCCCAATGAGTCCTTGATATTTAGTCGTTTTCAGCCAATTTTCTGGATTTTTGAAAATTTCACTTTTTTGTGAAAATATCCACTAAATGAGGGAATAAATGTGTGAGGGTACCCCAGGAGAGTTCCAAATGTGTGTGGGTAGAATATATATCCCACGTGGGTAAAATTGAAAAAAGTTGAAAAAAATATTTTTTTGGACTTAGTCATTTTTCCGGCGTTTATCAGACTTTCAGATAGGGCAAATGTCAGTGAGCATTCCGATTTCAGTTCCAGAGCGATTCGCTCAATGAGTCCTTGATATTTAGTCATTTTCACCCAATATTTTGGATTTTTGAAAATGTCACTTTTTTGTGAAAATATCCACTAAATGAGGGAATAATATGTGTGAGGGTACCCCAGGAGAGTTCCCAATGTGTGTGGGTAGAATATATATCCCACGGGGTTAAAATTGGAAAAGTTGAAAAGAATTTTTTTTTGGACTTAGTCATTTTTCCGGCGTTTATCAGACTTTCAGATAGGGGAAATGTCAGTGAGCGTTCTGATTTCAGTTCCAGAGCGATTCGCCCAATGAGTCCTTGATATTTAGTCGTTTTCAGCTAATTTTCTGGATTTTTGAAAATTTCACTTTTTTGTGAAAATATCCACTAAATGAGGGAATAAATGTGTGAGGGTACCCCAGGAGAGTTCCAAATGTGTGTGGGTAGAATATATATCCCACGTGGGTAAAATTGAAAAAAGTTGAAAAAAAAATTTTTTTGGACTTAGTCATTTTTCCGGCGTTTATCAGACTTTCAGATAGGGCAAATGTCAGTGAGCATTCCGATTTCATTTCCAAAGCGATTCGCCCAATGAGTCCTTGATATTTAGTCGTTTTCAGCCAATTTTCTGGATTTTTGAAAATTTCACTTTTTTGTGAAAATATCCACTAAATGAGGGAATAATATGTGTGAGGGTACCCCAGGAGAGTTCCAAATGTGCGTGGGTAGAATATATATCCCACGGGGGTAAAATTGAAAAAAATATTTTTTTGGACTTAGTCATTTTTCCGGCGTTAATCAGACTTTCAGATAGGGCAAATGTCAGTGAGCATTCCGATTTCAGTTCCAGAGCGATTCGCCCAATGAGTCCTTGATATTTAGTCGTTTTCAGCCAATTTTCTGGATTTTTGAAAATTTCACTTTTTTGTGAAAATATCCACTAAATTAGGGAATAATATGTGTGAGGGTACCCCAGGAGAGTTCCAAATGTGTGTGGGTAGAAAATATAACCCACGGGGGTAAAATTGAAAAAAGTTGAAAAAAATTTTTTTTTGGACTTATTCATTTTTCCGGTGTTTATCAGACTTTCAGATAGGGCAAATGTCAGTGAGCATTCCGATTTCAGTTCCAGAGCGATTCGCCCAATGAGTCCTTGATATTTAGTCGTTTTCAGCCAATTTTCTGGATTTTTGAAAATTTCACTTTTTTGTGAAAATATCCACTAAATGAGGGAATAATATGTGTGAGGGTACCCCAGGAGAGTTCCAAATGTGTGTGGGTAGAATATATATCCCACTGGGGTAAAATTGAAAAAAGTTGAAAAAAAATTTTTTTTGGACTTAGTCATTTTTCCGGCATTTATCAGACTTTCAGATAGGGCAAATGTCAGTGAGCATTCCGATTTCATTTCCAGAGCGATTCGCCCAATGAGTCCTTGATTTTTAGTCGTTTTCAGCCAATTTTCTGGATTTTTGAAAATTTCACTTTTTTCTGAAAATATCCACTAAATGAGGGAATAATATTTGTGAGGGTACCCCAGGAGAGTTCCAAATGTGTGTGGGTTGAATATATATCCCACGGGCGTAAAATTGAAAAAAGTTGAAAAGAATTTTTTTTTGGACTTAGTCATTTTTCCGGCGTTTATCAGACTTTCAGATAGGGGAAATGTCAGTGAGCGTTCTGATTTCAGTTCCAGAGCGATTCGCCCAATGAGACCATGATATTTAGTCGTTTTCAGCCAATTTTCTGGATTTTTGAAAATTTCACTTTTTTGTGAAAATATCCACTAAATGAGGGAATAAATGTGTGAGGGTACCCCAGGAGAGTTCCAAATGTGTGTGGGTAGAATATATATCCCACGTGGGTAAAATTGAAAAAAGTTGAAAAAAATATTTTTTTGGACTTAGTCATTTTTCCGGCGTTTATCAGACTTTCAGATAGGGCAAATGTCAGTGAGCATTCCGATTTCATTTCCAGAGCGATTCGCCCAATGAGTCCTTGATATTTAGTCGTTTTCAGCCAATTTTCTGGATTTTTGAAAATTTCACTTTTTTGTGAAAATATCCACTAAATGAGGGAATAATATGTGTGAGGGTACCCCAGGAGAGTTCCAAATGTGCGTGGGTAGAATATATATCCCACGGGGGTAAAATTGAAAAAAGTTGAAAATATTTTTTTTTTTGATCGTCATTTTTCCGGCGTTTATCAGACATTCAGATAGGGCAAATGTCAGTGAGCATTCCGATTTCAGTTCCAGAGCGATTCGCTCAATGAGTCCTTGATATTTAGTCATTTTCACCCAATATTTTGGATTTTTGAAAATGTCACTTTTTTGTGAAAATATCCACTAAATGAGGGAATAATATGTGTGAGGGTACCCCAGGAGAGTTCCCAATGTGTGTGGGTAGAATATATATCCCACGGGGTTAAAATTGGAAAAGTTGAAAAGAATTTTTTTTTGGACTTAGTCATTTTTCCGGCGTTTATCAGACTTTCAGATAGGGGAAATGTCAGTGAGCGTTCTGATTTCAGTTCCAGAGCGATTCGCCCAATGAGTCCTTGATATTTAGTCGTTTTCAGCCAATTTTCTGGATTTTTGAAAATTTCACTTTTTTGTGAAAATATCCACTAAATGAGGGAATAAATGTGTGAGGGTACCCCAGGAGAGTTCCAAATGTGTGTGGGTAGAATATATATCCCACGTGGGTAAAATTGAAAAAAGTTGAAAAAAATATTTTTTTGGACTTAGTCATTTTTCCGGCGTTTATCAGACTTTCAGATAGGGCAAATGTCAGTGAGCATTCCGATTTCATTTCCAAAGCGATTCGCCCAATGAGTCCTTGATATTTAGTCGTTTTCAGCCAATTTTCTGGATTTTTGAAAATTTCACTTTTTTGTGAAAATATCCACTAAATGAGGGAATAATATGTGTGAGGGTACCCCAGGAGAGTTCCAAATGTGCGTGGGTAGAATATATATCCCACGGGGGTAAAATTGAAAAAAATATTTTTTTGGACTTAGTCATTTTTCCGGCGTTAATCAGACTTTCAGATAGGGCAAATGTCAGTGAGCATTCCGATTTCAGTTCCAGAGCGATTCGCCCAATGAGTCCTTGATATTTAGTCGTTTTCAGCCAATTTTCTGGATTTTTGAAAATTTCACTTTTTTGTGAAAATATCCACTAAATTAGGGAATAATATGTGTGAGGGTACCCCAGGAGAGTTCCAAATGTGTGTGGGTAGAAAATATAACCCACGGGGGTAAAATTGAAAAAAGTTGAAAAAAATTTTTTTTTGGACTTATTCATTTTTCCGGCGTTTATCAGACTTTCAGATAGGGCAAATGTCAGTGAGCATTCCGATTTCAGTTCCAGAGCGATTCGCCAAATGAGTCCTTGATATTTAGTCGTTTTCAGCCAATTTTCTGGATTTTTGAAAATTTCACTTTTTTGTGAAAATATCCACTAAATGAGGGAATAATATGTGTGAGGGTACCCCAGGAGAGTTCCAAATGTGTGTGGGTAGAATATATATCCCACTGGGGTAAAATTGAAAAAAGTTGAAAAAAAATTTTTTTTGGACTTAGTCATTTTTCCGGCATTTATCAGACTTTCAGATAGGGCAAATGTCAGTGAGCATTCCGATTTCATTTCCAGAGCGATTCGCCCAATGAGTCCTTGATTTTTAGTCGTTTTCAGCCAATTTTCTGGATTTTTGAAAATTTCACTTTTTTCTGAAAATATCCACTAAATGAGGGAATAATATTTGTGAGGGTACCCCAGGAGAGTTCCAAATGTGTGTGGGTTGAATATATATCCCACGGGCGTAAAATTGAAAAAAGTTGAAAAGAATTTTTTTTTGGACTTAGTCATTTTTCCGGCGTTTATCAGACTTTCAGATAGGGGAAATGTCAGTGAGCGTCCTGATTTCAGTTCCAGAGCGATTCGCCCAATGAGACCATGATATTTAGTCGTTTTCAGCCAATTTTCTGGATTTTTGAAAATTTCACTTTTTTGTGAAAATATCCACTAAATGAGGGAATAAATGTGTGAGGGTACCCCAGGAGAGTTCCAAATGTGTGTGGGTAGAATATATATCCCACGTGGGTAAAATTGAAAAAAGTTGAAAAAATATTTTTTTGGACTTAGTCATTTTTCCGGCGTTTATCAGACTTTCAGATAGGGCAAATGTCAGTGAGCATTCCGATTTCATTTCCAGAGCGATTCGACCAATGAGTCCTTGATATTTAGTCGTTTTCAGCCAATTTACTGGATTTTTGAAAATTTCACTTTTTTGTGAAAATATCCACTAAATGAGGGAATAATATGTGTGAGGGTACCCCGGGAGAGTTCCAAATGTGCGTGGGTAGAATATATATCCCACGGGGGTAAAATTGAAAAAAATATTTTTTTGGACTTAGTCATTTTTCCGGCGTTAATCAGACTTTCAGATAGGGCAAATGTCAGTGAGCATTCCGATTTCAGTTCCAGAGCGATTCGCCCAATGAGTCCTTGATATTTAGTCGTTTTCAGCCAATTTTCTGGATTTTTGAAAATTTCACTTTTTTGTGAAAATATCCACTAAATTAGGGAATAATATGTGTGAGGGTACCCCAGGAGAGTTCCAAATGTGTGTGGGTAGAATATATATCCCACTGGGGTAAAATTGAAAAAAGTTGAAAAAAAATTTTTTTTGGACTTAGTCATTTTTCCGGCGTTTATCAGACTTTAAGATAGGGGAAATGTCAGTGAGCGTTCTGATTTCAGTTCCAGAGCGATTCGCCCAATGAGACCATGATATTTAGTCGTTTTCAGCCAATTTTCTGGATTTTTGAAAATTTCACTTTTTTCTGAAAATATCCACTAAATGAGGGAATAATATGTGTGAGGGTACCCCAGGAGAGTTCCAAATGTGTGTGGGTTGAATATATATCCCACGGGCGTAAAATTGAAAAAAGTTGAAAAGAATTTTTTTTGGACTTAGTCATTTTTCCGGCGTTTATCAGACTTTAAGATAGGGGAAATGTCAGTGAGCGTTCTGATTTCAGTTCCAGAGCGATTCGCCCAATGAGACCATGATATTTAGTCGTTTTCAGCCAATTTTCTGGATTTTTGAAAATTTCACTTTTTTGTGAAAATATCCACTAAATTAGGGAATAATATGTGTGAGGGTACCCCAGGAGAGTTCCAAATGTGTGTGGGTAGAATATATATCCCACGGAAGTAAAATTTAAAGAAGTTGAAAAAAATTTTTTTTTGGACTTAGTAATTTTTCCGGCGTTTATCAGACTTTCAGATAGGGGAAATGTCAGTGAGCGTTCTGATTTCAGTTCCAGAGCGATTCGCCCAATGAGTCCTTGATATTTTGTCGTTTTCAGCCAATTTTCTGGATTTTTGAAAATTACACTTTTTTCTGAAAATATCCACTAAATGAGGGAATAATATGTGTGAGGGTACCCCAGGAGAGTTCCAAATGTGTGTAGGTAGAATACATATCCCACGGGGGTAAAATTGAAAAAAGTTGAAAAAAATTTTTTTTTTGGACTTTGTCATTTTTCTGCCGTTTATCAGACTTTCAGATAGGGCAAATGTCAGTGAGCATTCCGATTTCAGTTCCAGAGCGATTCGCCCAATGAGTCCTTGATATTTAGTCGTTTTCTGCCAATTTTCTGGATTTTTGAAAATTTCACTTTTTTGTGAAAATATCCACTAAATGAGGGAATAATATGTGTGAGGGTACCCCAGGAGAGTTCCCAATGTGTGTGGGTAGAATATATATCCCACGGGGTTAAAATTGGAAAAGTTGAAAAGAATTTTTTTTTGGACTTAGTCATTTTTCCGGCGTTTATCAGACTTTCAGATAGGGGAAATGTCAGTGAGCGTTCTGATTTCAGTTCCAGAGCGATTCGCCCAATGAGTCCTTGATATTTAGTCGTTTTCAGCCAATTTTCTGGATTTTTGAAAATTTCACTTTTTTGTGAAAATATCCACTAAATGAGGGAATAAATGTGTGAGGGTACCCCAGGAGAGTTCCAAATGTGTGTGGGTAGAATATATATCCCACGTGGGTAAAATTGAAAAAAGTTGAAAAAAATATTTTTTTGGACTTAGTCATTTTTCCGGCGTTTATCAGACTTTCAGATAGGGCAAATGTCAGTGAGCATTCCGATTTCATTTCCAAAGCGATTCGCCCAATGAGTCCTTGATATTTAGTCGTTTTCAGCCAATTTTCTGGATTTTTGAAAATTTCACTTTTTTGTGAAAATATCCACTAAATGAGGGAATAATATGTGTGAGGGTACCCCAGGAGAGTTCCAAATGTGCGTGGGTAGAATATATATCCCACGGGGGTAAAATTGAAAAAAATATTTTTTTGGACTTAGTCATTTTTCCGGCGTTAATCAGACTTTCAGATAGGGCAAATGTCAGTGAGCATTCCGATTTCAGTTCCAGAGCGATTCGCCCAATGAGTCCTTGATATTTAGTCGTTTTCAGCCAATTTTCTGGATTTTTGAAAATTTCACTTTTTTGTGAAAATATCCACTAAATTAGGGAATAATATGTGTGAGGGTACCCCAGGAGAGTTCCAAATGTGTGTGGGTAGAAAATATAACCCACGGGGGTAAAATTGAAAAAAGTTGAAAAAAATTTTTTTTTGGACTTATTCATTTTTCCGGCGTTTATCAGACTTTCAGATAGGGCAAATGTCAGTGAGCATTCCGATTTCAGTTCCAGAGCGATTCGCCAAATGAGTCCTTGATATTTAGTCGTTTTCAGCCAATTTTCTGGATTTTTGAAAATTTCACTTTTTTGTGAAAATATCCACTAAATGAGGGAATAATATGTGTGAGGGTACCCCAGGAGAGTTCCAAATGTGTGTGGGTAGAATATATATCCCACTGGGGTAAAATTGAAAAAAGTTGAAAAAAAATTTTTTTTGGACTTAGTCATTTTTCCGGCATTTATCAGACTTTCAGATAGGGCAAATGTCAGTGAGCATTCCGATTTCATTTCCAGAGCGATTCGCCCAATGAGTCCTTGATTTTTAGTCGTTTTCAGCCAATTTTCTGGATTTTTGAAAATTTCACTTTTTTCTGAAAATATCCACTAAATGAGGGAATAATATTTGTGAGGGTACCCCAGGAGAGTTCCAAATGTGTGTGGGTTGAATATATATCCCACGGGCGTAAAATTGAAAAAAGTTGAAAAGAATTTTTTTTTGGACTTAGTCATTTTTCCGGCGTTTATCAGACTTTCAGATAGGGGAAATGTCAGTGAGCGTTCTGATTTCAGTTCCAGAGCGATTCGCCCAATGAGACCATGATATTTAGTCGTTTTCAGCCAATTTTCTGGATTTTTGAAAATTTCACTTTTTTGTGAAAATATCCACTAAATTAGGGAATAATATGTGTGAGGGTACCCCAGGAGAGTTCCAAATGTGTGTGGGTAGAATATATATCCCACTGGGGTAAAATTGAAAAAAGTTGAAAAAAAATTTTTTTTGGACTTAGTCATTTTTCCGGCATTTATCAGACTTTCAGATAGGGCAAATGTCAGTGAGCATTCCGATTTCATTTCCAGAGCGATTCGCCCAATGAGTCCTTGATATTTAGTCGTTTTCAGCCAATTTTCTGGATTTTTGAAAATTTCACTTTTTTCTGAAAATATCCACTAAATGAGGGAATAATATGTGTGAGGGTACCCCAGGAGAGTTCCAAATGTGTGTGGGTTGAATATATATCCCACGGGCGTAAAATTGAAAAAAGTTGAAAAGAATTTTTTTTGGACTTAGTCATTTTTCCGGCGTTTATCAGACTTTAAGATAGGGGAAATGTCAGTGAGCGTTCTGATTTCAGTTCCAGAGCGATTCGCCCAATGAGACCATGATATTTAGTCGTTTTCAGCCAATTTTCTGGATTTTTGAAAATTTCACTTTTTTCTGAAAATATCCACTAAATGAGGGAATAATATGTGTGAGGGTACCCCAGGAGAGTTCCAAATGTGTGTGGGTTGAATATATATCCCACGGGCGTAAAATTGAAAAAAGTTGAAAAGAATTTTTTTTGGACTTAGTCATTTTTCCGGCGTTTATCAGACTTTAAGATAGGGGAAATGTCAGTGAGCGTTCTGATTTCAGTTCCAGAGCGATTCGCCCAATGAGACCATGATATTTAGTCGTTTTCAGCCAATTTTCTGGATTTTTGAAAATTTCACTTTTTTGTGAAAATATCCACTAAATTAGGGAATAATATGTGTGAGGGTACCCCAGGAGAGTTCCAAATGTGTGTGGGTAGAATATATATCCCACGGAAGTAAAATTTAAAGAAGTTGAAAAAAATTTTTTTTTGGACTTAGTAATTTTTCCGGCGTTTATCAGACTTTCAGATAGGGGAAATGTCAGTGAGCGTTCTGATTTCAGTTCCAGAGCGATTCGCCCAATGAGTCCTTGATATTTTGTCGTTTTCAGCCAATTTTCTGGATTTTTGAAAATTACACTTTTTTCTGAAAATATCCACTAAATGAGGGAATAATATGTGTGAGGGTACCCCAGGAGAGTTCCAAATGTGTGTAGGTAGAATACATATCCCACGGGGGTAAAATTGAAAAAAGTTGAAAAAAATTTTTTTTTTGGACTTTGTCATTTTTCTGCCGTTTATCAGACTTTCAGATAGGGCAAATGTCAGTGAGCATTCCGATTTCAGTTCCAGAGCGATTCGCCCAATGAGTCCTTGATATTTAGTCGTTTTCTGCCAATTTTCTGGATTTTTGAAAATTTCACTTTTTTGTGAAAATATCCACTAAATGAGGGAAAAATATGTGTGAGGGTACCCCAGGAGAGTTCCAAATGTGTGTGGGTAGAATATATATCCCACGGGGGTAAAATTGAAAAAAGTTGAAAAGAATTTTTTTTTGGACTTAGTCATTTTTGCGGCGTTTATCAGACTTTCAGATAGGGGAAATGTCAGTGAGCGTTCTGATTTCAGTTCCAGAGCGATTCGCCCAATGAGTCCTTGATATTTAGTCGTTTTCAGCCAATTTTCTGGATTTTTGAAAATTTCACTTTTTTGTGAAAATATCCACTAAATGAGGGAATAATATGTGTGAGGGTACCCCAGGAGAGTTCCAAATGTGTGTGGGAAGAATATATATCCCACGGGGGTAAAATTGAAAAAAGTTGAAAATATTTTTTTTTTTGATCGTCATTTTTCCGGCGTTTATCAGACATTCAGATAGGGCAAATGTCAGTGAGCATTCCGATTTCAGTTCCAGAGCGATTCGCTCAATGAGTCCTTGATATTTAGTCATTTTCACCCAATATTTTGGATTTTTGAAAATGTCACTTTTTTGTGAAAATATCCACTAAATGAGGGAATAATATGTGTGAGGGTACCCCAGGAGAGTTCCCAATGTGTGTGGGTAGAATATATATCCCACGGGGTTAAAATTGGAAAAGTTGAAAAGAATTTTTTTTTGGACTTAGTCATTTTTCCGGCGTTTATCAGACTTTCAGATAGGGGAAATGTCAGTGAGCGTTCTGATTTCAGTTCCAGAGCGATTCGCCCAATGAGTCCTTGATATTTAGTCGTTTTCAGCCAATTTTCTGGATTTTTGAAAATTTCACTTTTTTGTGAAAATATCCACTAAATGAGGGAATAAATGTGTGAGGGTACCCCAGGAGAGTTCCAAATGTGTGTGGGTAGAATATATATCCCACGTGGGTAAAATTGAAAAAAGTTGAAAAAAATATTTTTTTGGACTTAGTCATTTTTCCGGCGTTTATCAGACTTTCAGATAGGGCAAATGTCAGTGAGCATTCCGATTTCATTTCCAAAGCGATTCGCCCAATGAGTCCTTGATATTTAGTCGTTTTCAGCCAATTTTCTGGATTTTTGAAAATTTCACTTTTTTGTGAAAATATCCACTAAATGAGGGAATAATATGTGTGAGGGTACCCCAGGAGAGTTCCAAATGTGCGTGGGTAGAATATATATCCCACGGGGGTAAAATTGAAAAAAATATTTTTTTGGACTTAGTCATTTTTCCGGCGTTAATCAGACTTTCAGATAGGGCAAATGTCAGTGAGCATTCCGATTTCAGTTCCAGAGCGATTCGCCCAATGAGTCCTTGATATTTAGTCGTTTTCAGCCAATTTTCTGGATTTTTGAAAATTTCACTTTTTTGTGAAAATATCCACTAAATTAGGGAATAATATGTGTGAGGGTACCCCAGGAGAGTTCCAAATGTGTGTGGGTAGAAAATATAACCCACGGGGGTAAAATTGAAAAAAGTTGAAAAAAATTTTTTTTTGGACTTATTCATTTTTCCGGCGTTTATCAGACTTTCAGATAGGGCAAATGTCAGTGAGCATTCCGATTTCAGTTCCAGAGCGATTCGCCAAATGAGTCCTTGATATTTAGTCGTTTTCAGCCAATTTTCTGGATTTTTGAAAATTTCACTTTTTTGTGAAAATATCCACTAAATGAGGGAATAATATGTGTGAGGGTACCCCAGGAGAGTTCCAAATGTGTGTGGGTAGAATATATATCCCACTGGGGTAAAATTGAAAAAAGTTGAAAAAAAATTTTTTTTGGACTTAGTCATTTTTCCGGCATTTATCAGACTTTCAGATAGGGCAAATGTCAGTGAGCATTCCGATTTCATTTCCAGAGCGATTCGCCCAATGAGTCCTTGATTTTTAGTCGTTTTCAGCCAATTTTCTGGATTTTTGAAAATTTCACTTTTTTCTGAAAATATCCACTAAATGAGGGAATAATATTTGTGAGGGTACCCCAGGAGAGTTCCAAATGTGTGTGGGTTGAATATATATCCCACGGGCGTAAAATTGAAAAAAGTTGAAAAGAATTTTTTTTTGGACTTAGTCATTTTTCCGGCGTTTATCAGACTTTCAGATAGGGGAAATGTCAGTGAGCGTTCTGATTTCAGTTCCAGAGCGATTCGCCCAATGAGACCATGATATTTAGTCGTTTTCAGCCAATTTTCTGGATTTTTGAAAATTTCACTTTTTTGTGAAAATATCCACTAAATGAGGGAATAAATGTGTGAGGGTACCCCAGGAGAGTTCCAAATGTGTGTGGGTAGAATATATATCCCACGTGGGTAAAATTGAAAAAAGTTGAAAAAATATTTTTTTGGACTTAGTCATTTTTCCGGCGTTTATCAGACTTTCAGATAGGGCAAATGTCAGTGAGCATTCCGATTTCATTTCCAGAGCGATTCGACCAATGAGTCCTTGATATTTAGTCGTTTTCAGCCAATTTACTGGATTTTTGAAAATTTCACTTTTTTGTGAAAATATCCACTAAATGAGGGAATAATATGTGTGAGGGTACCCCGGGAGAGTTCCAAATGTGCGTGGGTAGAATATATATCCCACGGGGGTAAAATTGAAAAAAATATTTTTTTGGACTTAGTCATTTTTCCGGCGTTAATCAGACTTTCAGATAGGGCAAATGTCAGTGAGCATTCCGATTTCAGTTCCAGAGCGATTCGCCCAATGAGTCCTTGATATTTAGTCGTTTTCAGCCAATTTTCTGGATTTTTGAAAATTTCACTTTTTTGTGAAAATATCCACTAAATTAGGGAATAATATGTGTGAGGGTACCCCAGGAGAGTTCCAAATGTGTGTGGGTAGAATATATATCCCACTGGGGTAAAATTGAAAAAAGTTTAAAAAAAATTTTTTTTGGACTTAGTCATTTTTCCGGCGTTTATCAGACTTTAAGATAGGGGAAATGTCAGTGAGCGTTCTGATTTCAGTTCCAGAGCGATTCGCCCAATGAGACCATGATATTTAGTCGTTTTCAGCCAATTTTCTGGATTTTTGAAAATTTCACTTTTTTCTGAAAATATCCACTAAATGAGGGAATAATATGTGTGAGGGTACCCCAGGAGAGTTCCAAATGTGTGTGGGTTGAATATATATCCCACGGGCGTAAAATTGAAAAAAGTTGAAAAGAATTTTTTTTGGACTTAGTCATTTTTCCGGCGTTTATCAGACTTTAAGATAGGGGAAATGTCAGTGAGCGTTCTGATTTCAGTTCCAGAGCGATTCGCCCAATGAGACCATGATATTTAGTCGTTTTCAGCCAATTTTCTGGATTTTTGAAAATTTCACTTTTTTGTGAAAATATCCACTAAATTAGGGAATAATATGTGTGAGGGTACCCCAGGAGAGTTCCAAATGTGTGTGGGTAGAATATATATCCCACGGAAGTAAAATTTAAAGAAGTTGAAAAAAATTTTTTTTTGGACTTAGTAATTTTTCCGGCGTTTATCAGACTTTCAGATAGGGGAAATGTCAGTGAGCGTTCTGATTTCAGTTCCAGAGCGATTCGCCCAATGAGTCCTTGATATTTTGTCGTTTTCAGCCAATTTTCTGGATTTTTGAAAATTACACTTTTTTCTGAAAATATCCACTAAATGAGGGAATAATATGTGTGAGGGTACCCCAGGAGAGTTCCAAATGTGTGTAGGTAGAATACATATCCCACGGGGGTAAAATTGAAAAAAGTTGAAAAAAATTTTTTTTTTGGACTTTGTCATTTTTCTGCCGTTTATCAGACTTTCAGATAGGGCAAATGTCAGTGAGCATTCCGATTTCAGTTCCAGAGCGATTCGCCCAATGAGTCCTTGATATTTAGTCGTTTTCTGCCAATTTTCTGGATTTTTGAAAATTTCACTTTTTTGTGAAAATATCCACTAAATGAGGGAAAAATATGTGTGAGGGTACCCCAGGAGAGTTCCAAATGTGTGTGGGTAGAATATATATCCCACGGGGGTAAAATTGAAAAAAGTTGAAAAGAATTTTTTTTTGGACTTAGTCATTTTTGCGGCGTTTATCAGACTTTCAGATAGGGGAAATGTCAGTGAGCGTTCTGATTTCAGTTCCAGAGCGATTCGCCCAATGAGTCCTTGATATTTAGTCGTTTTCAGCCAATTTTCTGGATTTTTGAAAATTTCACTTTTTTGTGAAAATATCCACTAAATGAGGGAATAATATGTGTGAGGGTACCCCAGGAGAGTTCCAAATGTGTGTGGGAAGAATATATATCTCACGGGGGTAAAATTTAAAGAAGTTGAAAAAAAATTTTTTTTGGACTTAGTAATTTTTCCGGCGTTTATCAGACTTTCAGATAGGGGAGATGTCAGTGAGCGTTCTGATTTCAGTTCCAGAGCGATTCGCCCAATGAGTCCTTGATATTTAGTCGTTTTCAGCCAATTTTCTGGATTTTTGAAAATTTCACTTTTTTTGTGAAAATATCCACTAAATGAGGGAATAAATGTGTGAGGGTACCCCAGGAGAGTTCCAAATGTGTGTGGGTAGAAAATATATCCCACGGGGGTAAAATTGAAAAAAGTTGAAAAAAATTTTTTTTTGACCGTCATTTTTCCGGCGTTTATCAGACTTTCAGATAGGGCAAATGTCAGTGAGCATTCCGATTTCAGTTCCAGAGCGATTCGCCCAATGAGTCCTTGAGATTTAGTCGTTTTCAGCCAATTTTCTGGATTTTTGAAAATTTCACTTTTTTGTGAAAATATCCACTAAATGAGGGAATAATATGTGTGAGGGTACCCCAGGAGAGTTCCAAATGTGCGTGGGTAGAATATATATCCCACGGGGGTAAAATTGAAAAAAATATTTTTTTGGACTTAGTCATTTTTCCGGCGTTTATCAGACTTTCAGATAGGGCAAATGTCAGTGAGTGTTCTGTTTTCAGTTCCAGAGCGATTCGCCCAATGAGTCCTTGATATTCAGTCGTTTTCAGACAATTTTCTTGATTTTTGAAAATTTCACTTTTTTGTGAAAATATCCACTAAATGAGGGAATAATATGTGTGAGGGTACCCCAGGAGAGTTCCAAAAGTGTGTAGGTAGAATACATATCCCACGGGGGTAAAATTGAAAAAAGTTGAAAAAATTTTTTTTTTTTGGACTTAGTCATTTTTCCGGCGTTTATCAGACTTTCAGATAGGGGAAATGTCAGTGAGCGTTCCGATTTCAGTTCCAGAGCGATTCGCCCAATGAGTACTTGATATTTAGTCGTTTTCAGCCATTTTTCTGGATTTTTGAAAATTTCACTTTTTTGTGAAAATATCCACTAAATGAGGGAATAATATGTGTGAGGGTACCCCAGGAGAGTTCCAAATGTGTGTGGGTAGAATATATATCCCACGGGGGTAAAATTGAAAAAAGTTGAAAAAATTTTTTTTTGGACTTAGTCATTTTTCCGGCGTTTATCAGACTTTCAGATAGGGGAAATGTCAGTGAGCATTCTGTTTTCAGTACCAGAGCGATTCGACCAATAAGTCCTTAATATTTAGTCGTTTTCAGCCAATTTTCTGCATTTTTGAAAATTTCACTTTTTTGTGAAAATATCCACTAAATGAGTGAATAATATGCGTGAGGGTACGCCAGGAGAGTTCCAAATGTGTGTGGGTAGAATATATATCCCACGGGGGTAAAATTGAAAAAAGTTGAAAAATTTTTTTTTTGGACTTAGTCATTTTTCCGGCGTTTATCAGACTTTCAGATAGGGGAAATGTCAGTGAGCGTTCTGTTTTCAGTTCCAGAGTGATTCGACCAATAAGTCCTTGATATTTAGTCGTTTTCAGCCAATTTTCTGGATTTTTGAAAATTTCACTTTTTTGTGAAAATATCCACTAAATGAGGGAATAATAAGTGTGAGGGTACCCCAGGAGAGTTCCAAAAGTGTGTAGGTAGAATACATATCCCACGGGGGTAAAATTGAAAAAAGTTGAAAAATTTTTTTTTTTTGGACTTAGTCATTTTTCCGGCGTTTATCAGACTTTAAGATAGGGCAAATGTCAGTGAGCGTTCTGTTTTCAGTTCCAGAGTTATTCGCCCAATGAGTCCTTGATATTTAGTCGTTTACTGCCAATTTTCAGGATTTTTGAAAATTTCACTTTTTTGTGAAAATATCCACTAAATGAGGGAATAATATGTGTGAGGGCACCCCAGGAGAGTTCCAAATGTGTGTCGGTAGAATATATATCCCACGGGGGTAAAATTGAAAAAAGTTGAAAAAAATTTTTTTTTGGACTTAGTCATTTTTCCGGCGTTTATCAGAATTTCAGATAGGGCAAATGTCAGTGAGCATTCCGTTTTCAGTTCCAGAGCGATTCGCCCAATGAGTCCTTGATATTTAGTCGTCATTTTCAGCCAATATTTTGGATTTTTGAAAATTTCACTTTTTTGTGAAAATATCCACTAAATGAGGGAATAATATGTGTGAGGGTACCCCAGGAGAGTTCCAAAAGTGTGTAGGTAGAATACATATCCCACGGGGGTAAAATTGAAAAAAGTTTAAAAATTTTTTTTTTTGGACTTAGTCATTTTTTTGCCGTTTATCAGACTTTCAGATAGGGGAAATGTCAGTGAGCATTCCGATTTCAGTTCCAGAGTGATTCGCCGAATGAGTCCTTGATATTTAGTCGTTTTCAGCCAATTTTCTGGATTTTTGAAAATTTCACTTTTTTGTGAAAATATCCACTAAATGAGGGAATAATATGTGTGAGGGTACCCCAGGAGAGTTCCAAATGTGTGTGGGTAGAATATATATCCCACGGGGGTAAAATTGAAAAAAGTTGAAAAAAATTTTTTTTTGGACTTAGTCATTTTTCCGGCGTTTATCAGACTTTCAGATAGTGGAAATGTCAGTGAGCGTTCCGATTTCAGTTCCAGAGCGATTCGCCCAATGAGTCCTTGATATTTAGTCATTTTCAGCCAATTTTCTGGATTTTTGAAAATTTCACTTTTTTGTGAAATCATCCACTAAATGAGGGAATAATATGTGTGAGTGTACCCCAGGAGAGTTCCAAATGTGTGTGGGTAGAATATATATCCCACGGGGGTAAAATTGAAAAAAGTTGAAAAAATTTTTTTTTTTTGGACTTAGTCATTTTTACGGCGTTTATAAGACTTTCAGATAGGGGAAATGTCAGTGAGCGTTCTGTTTTCAGTTCCAGAGCGATTCAACCAATAAGTCCTTGATATTTAGTCGCTTTCAGCCAATTTTCTGCATTTTTGAAAATTTCACTTTTTTGTGAAAATATCCACTAAATGAGTGAATAATATGCCTGAGGGTATGCCAGGAGAGTTCCAAATGTGTGTGGGTAGAATATATATCCCACGGGGGTAAAATTGAAAAAAGTTGAAAAATTTTTTTTTTGGACTTAGTCATTTTTCCGGCGTTTATCAGACTTTCAGATAGGGGAAATGTCAGTGAGCGTTCCGATTTCAGTTCCAGAGCGATTCGCCCAATGAGTACTTGATATTTAGTCGTTTTCAGCCAATTTTCTGCATTTTTGAAAATTTCACTTTTTTGTGAAAATATCCACTAAATGAGGGAATAGTATGCGTGAGGGTACGCCAGGAGAGTTCCAAATGTGTGTAGGTAGAATATATATCCCATGGGGGTAAAATTGAAAAAAGTTGAAAAAATTTTTTTTTGGACTTAGTCATTTTTCCGGCGTTTATCAGACTTTCAGATAGGGCAAATGTCAGTGAGCATTCCGATTTCAGTTCCAGAGCGATTTGCCCAATGAGTCCTTGATAATTAGTCATTTTCAGCCAATATTTTGGATTTTTGAAAATTTCACTTTTTTGTGAAAATATCCACTAAATGAGGGAATAATATGTGTGAGGGTACCCCAGGAGAGTTCCAAATGTGTGTGGGTAGAATATATATCCCACGGGGGTAAAATTGAAAAAAGTTGAAAAAATTTTTTTTTGGTCTTAGTCATTTTTCTGGGGTTTATCAGACTTTCAGATAGGGGAGATGTCAGTGAGCGTTCTGTTTTCAGTACCAGAGCGATTCGACCAATAAGTCCTTGATATTTAGTCGTTTTCAGCCAATATTCTGGATTTTTGAAAATTTGACTTTTTTGTGAAAATATCCACTAAATGAGGGAATAATATGTGTGAGGGCACCCCAGGAGAGTTCCAAATGTGTGTCGGTAGAATATATATCCCACGGGGGTAAAATTGAAAAAAGTTGAAAAAAATTTTTTTTTGGACTTAGTCATTTTTCCGGCGTTTATCAGACTTTCAGATAGGGCAAATGTCAGTGAGCATTCCGATTTCAGTTCCAGAGTGATTCGCCCAATGAGTCCTTGATATTTAGTCGTTTTCAGCCAATTTTCTGGATTTTTGAAAATTTCACTTTTTTGTGAAAATATCCACTAAATGAGGGAATAATATGCCTGAGGGTATGCCAGGAGAGTTCCAAATGTGTGTGGGTAGAATATATATCCCACGGGGGTAAAATTGAAAAAAGTTGAAAAATTTTTTTTTTGGACTTAGTCATTTTTCCGGCGTTTATCAGACTTTCAGATAGGGGAAATGTCAGTGAGCGTTCTGATTTCAGTTCCAGAGCGATTCGCCCAATGAGTCCTTGATATTTAGTCATTTTCAGCCAATTTTCTGGATTTTTGAAAATTTCACTTTTTTGTGAAATCATCCACTAAATGAGGGAATAATATGTGTGAGGGTAACCCCAGAAGAGTTCCAAATGTGTGTGGGTAGAATATATATCCCACGGGGGTAAAATTGAAAAAAGTTGAAAAAATTTTTTTTTGGACTTAGTCATTTTTCCGGCGTTTATCAGACTTTCAGATAGGGGAAATGTCAGTGAGCGTTCTGTTTTCAGTTCCAGAGCGATTCAACCAATAAGTCCTTGATATTTAGTCGTTTTCAGCCAATTTTCTGCATTTTTGAAAATTTCACTTTTTTGTGAAAATATCCACTAAATGAGTGAATAATATGCCTGAGGGTATGCCAGGAGAGTTCCAAATGTGTGTGGGTAGAATATATATCCCACGGGGGTAAAATTGAAAAAAATTTTTTTTTGGACTTAGTCATTTTTCCGGCGTTTATCAGACTTTCAGATATAGGGGAAATGTCAGTGAGCGTTCTGATTTCAGTTCCAGAGCGATTCGCCCAATGAGTCCTTGATATTTAGTCGTTTTCAGCCAATTTCCTGGATTTTTGAAAATTTCACTTTTTTGTGAAAATATCCACTAAAAGGAATAATATGCGTGAGGGTTCGCCAGGAGAGTTCCAAATGTGTGTGGGTAGAATATATATCCCACGGGGGTAAAATTGAAAAAAGTTGAAAAAATTTTTTTTTGGACTTAGTCATTTTTCCGGTGTTTATCAGACTTTCAGATAGGGCAAATGTCAGTGAGCATTCCGATTTCAGTTCCAGAACGATTCGCCCAATGAGTCCTTGATATTTAGTCATTTTCAGCCAATATTTTGGATTTTTGAAAATTTCACTTTTTTGTGAAAATATCCACTAAATGACTTAATAATATGTGTGAGGGTACCCCAGGAGAGTTCCAAAAGTGTGTAGGTAGAATACATATCCCACGGGGATAAAATTGAAAAAAGTTGAAAAATTTTTTTTTTGGACTTAGTCATTTTTCCGGCGTTTATCAGACTTTCAGATAGGGGAAATATCAGTGAGCGTTCTGAATTCAGTTCCAGAGCGATTCGCCCAATGAGTCCTTGATATTTAGTCATTTTCAGCCAATTTTCTGGATTTTTGAAAATTTCACTTTTTTGTGAAAATATCCACTAAAGGGAATATATGTGTGAGGGTACGCCAGGAGAGTTCCAAATGTGTGTGGGTAGAATATATATCCCACGGGGGTAAAATTGAAAAAAGTTGAAAAATTTTTTTTTTGGACTTAGTCATTTTTCCGGTGTTTATCAGACTTTCAGATAGGGCAAATGTCAGTGAGCATTCCGATTTCAGTTCCAGAGCGATTCGCCCAATGAGTCCTTGATATTTAGTCATTTTCAGCCAATATTTTGGATTTTTGAAAATTTCACATTATTGTGAAAATATCCACTAAATGAGGGAATAATATGTGTGAGGGTACCCCAGGAGAGTTCCAAATGTGTGTGGGTAGAATATATATCCCACGGGGGTAAAATTGAAAAAAGTTGAAAAAATTTTTTTTTTGGACTTAGTCATTTTTCCGGCGTTTATCAGACTTTCAGATAGGGCAAATGTCAGTGAGCATTCCGATTTCAGTTCCAGAGCGATTCGCCCAATGAGTCCTTGATATTTAGTCATTTTCAGCCAATATTTTGGATTTTTGAAAATTTCACTTTTTTGTGAAAATATCCACTAAATGAGGGAATAATATGTGTGAGGGTACCCCAGGAGAGTTCCAAATGTGTGTGTTGGTAGAATATATATCCCACGGGGGTAAAATTGAAAAAAATTTTTTTTTGGACTTAGTCATTTTTCCGGCGTTTATCAGACTTTCAGATAGGGGAAATGTCAGTGAGCGTTCGGATTTCAGTTCCAGAGCGATTCGCCCAATGAGTCCTTGATATTTAGTCGTTTTCAGCCAATTTTCTGGATTTTTGAAAATTTCACTTTTTTGTGAAAATATCCACTAAATGAAGGAATAATATGTGTGAGGGTACCCCAGGAGAGTTCCAAATGTATGTGGGTAGAATATATATCCCACGGGGATAAAATTGAAAAAAGTTGAAAAATTTTTTTTTTGGACTTAGTCATTTTTCCGGCGTTTATCAGACTTTCAGATAGGGCAAATGTCAGTGAGCATTCCGATTTCAGTTCCAGAGCGATTCGCCCAATGAGTCCTTGATATTTAGTCATTTTCAGCCAATATTTTGGATTTTTGAAAATTTCACTTTTTTGTGAAAATATCCACTAAATGAGGGAATAATATGTGTGAGGGTACCCCAGGAGAGTTCCAAAAGTGTGTAGGTAGAATACATATCCCACGGGGGTAAAATTGAAAAAAATTTTTTTTTGGACTTAGTCATTTTTTGCCGTTTATCAGACTTTCAGATAGGGGAAATGTCAGTGAGCGTTCTGATTTCAGTTCCAGAGCGATTCGCCCAATGAGTCCTTGATATTTATTCATTTTCAGCCAATTTTCTGGATTTTTGAAAATTTCACTTTTTTGTGAAAATATCCACTAAAGGGAATATATGTGTGAGGGTACGCCAGGAGAGTTCCAAATGTGTGTGGGTAGAATATATATCCCACGGGGGTAAAATTGAAAAAAGTTGAAAACAATTTTTTTTTTGGACTTAGTCATTTTTCCGGCGTTTATCAGACTTTCAGATAGGGCAAATGTCAGTGAGCATTCCGATTTCAGTTCCAGAGCGATTCGCCCAATGAGTCCTTGATATTTAGTCATTTTCAGCCAATATTTTGGATTTTTGAAAATTTCACTTTATTGTGAAAATATCCACTAAATGAGGGAATAATATGTGTGAGGGTACCCCAGGAGAGTTCCAAATGTGTGTGGGTAGAATATATATCCCACGGGGGTAAAATTGAAAAAATTTTTTTTTTGGACTTAGTCATTTTTCCGGCGTTTATCAGACTTTCAAGTAGGGGAGATGTCAGTGAGCATTCTGATTTCAGTTCCAGAGCGATTCGCCCAATAAGTCCTTGATATTTAGTCGTTTTCAGCCAATTTTCTGGATTTTTGAAAATTTCACTTTTTTTGTGAAAATATCCACTAAACGGAATAATATGCGTGAGGGTACGCCAGGAGAGTTCCAAATGTGTGTGGGTAGAATATATATCCCACGGGGGTAAAATTGAAAAAAGTTGAAAAATTTTTTTTTGGACTTAGTCATTTTTCCGGCGTTTATCAGACTTTCAGATAGGGCAAATGTCAGTGAGCGTTCTGATTTCAGTTCCAGAGCGATTCGCTCAATGAGTCCTTGATACTTAGTCGTTTTCATCCAATATTTTGGATTTTTGTAATTTCACTTTTTTGTGAAAATATCCACTAAATGAGGGAATAATATGTGTGAGGGTTCCCCAGGAGAGTTCCAAATGTGTGTGGGTAGAATTTATATCCCACTGGGGTAAAATTGAAAAAAGTTGAAAAAAAATTTTTTTGGGACGTAGTCATTTTTCCGGCATTTATCAGACTTTCAGATAGGGCAAATGTCAGTGAGCATTCCGATTTCAGTTCCAGAGCGATTCGCCCAATGAGCCCTTGATATTTAGTCGTTTTCATCCAATATTTTGGATTTTTGAAAATTTCACTTTTTTGTCAAAATATCCACTAAATGAGGGAATAATATATTTGAGGGTACCCCAGGAGAGTTCCAAATGTGTGTGGGTAGAATATATTTCCACGGGGCTAAAAGTTAAAAAAGTTGAAAACAATTTTTTTTTGGACATAGTCATTTTTCCTGCGTTTATCAGACTTTCAGATAGGGGAAATGTCAGTGAGCGTTCTGATTTCAGTTCCAGAGCGATTCTCCCAATGAGTCCTTGATATTTGGTCGTTTTTAGCCAATTTTCTTGATTTTTTAAAATTTCACTTTTTTGTGAAAATATCCACTAAATGAGGGAATAATATGTGTGAGGGTACCCCAGGAGAGTTCCAAATGTGTGTGGGTAGAATATATATCCCACGGAGGTAAAATTGAAAAAAGTTGAAAAAAAAATTTTTTTGGACTTAGTCATTTTTCTGGCGTTTATCAGACTTTCAGATAGGGGAAATGTCAGTGATCGTTCTGATTTCAGTTCCAGAGCGATTCGCCCAATGAGTCCTTGATATTTGTTCGTTTTTAGCCAATTTTCTTGATTTTTTAAAATTTCACTTTTTTGTGAAAACATCCACTAAATCAGGGAATAATATGTGTGAGGGTACCCCAGGAGAGTTCCAAATGTGTTTGGGTAGAATATATATCCAACGGGGCTAAAATTGAAAAAAGTTAAGAAAAAAAATTTTTTGGGAACGTAGTCGTTTTTCCGGCGTTTATCAGACTTTCAGATAGGGGAAATGTCAGTGAGCGTTCTGATTTCAGTTCCAGAGCAATTCGCCCAATGAGTCCTTGATATTTAGTCGTTTTCAGCAAATTTTCTGGATTTTTGAAAATTTCACTTTTTTGTGAAAATATCCACTAAATGAGGGAATAATATGTGTGAGGGTACCCCAGCAGAGTTCCAAATGTGTGTGCGTAGAATATATATCCCACGGGGGTAAAATTGAAAAAAGTTGAAAAAAATTTTTTTTTGTGCTTAGTCATTTTTCCGGCGTTTATCAGACTTTCAGATAGGGGAAATGTCAGTGAGCGTTCCGATTTCAGTGCCAGAGCGATTCGCCCAATGAGTCCTTGATATTTAGTCATTTTCAGCCAATATTTTGGATTTTTGAAAATTTCACTTTTTTGTGAAAATATCCACTAAATGAGGGAATAATATGTGTGAGGGTACCCCAGGAGAGTTCCAAAAGTGTGTAGGTAGAATACATATCCCACGGGGGTAAAATTGAAAAAAGTTGAAAAAAATTTTTTTTTGGACTTAGTCATTTTTTTGGCGTTTATCAGACTTTCAGATAGGGGAAATGTCAGTGAGCGTTCTGATTTCAGTTCCAGAGCGATTCGCCCAATGAGTCCTTGATATTTAGTCGTTTTCAGCCAATTTTCTGGATTTTTAAAAAATTTCACTTTTTTGTGAAAATATCCACTAAAGGGAATATATGCGTGAGGGTACGCCAGGAGAGTTCCAAATGTGTGTGGGTAGAATATATATCCCACGGGGGTAAAATTGAAAAAAGTTGAAAAAAATTTTTTTTTTGGACTTACTCATTTTTCCGGCGTTTATCAGACTTTCAGATAGGGCAAATGTCAGTGAGCATTCCGATTTCAGTTCCAGAGCGATTCGCCCAATGAGTCCTTGATATTTAGTCATTTTCAGCCAATATTTTGGATTTTTGAAAATTTCACTTTTTTGTGAAAATATCGACTAAATGAGGGAATAATATGTGTGAGGGTACCCCAGGAGAGTTCCAAATGTGTGTGGGTAGAATATATATCCCAAGGGGGAAAAATTGAAAAAAGTTGAAAAATTTTTTTTTTGCACTTAGTCATTTTTCCGGCGTTTATCAGACTTTCAGATAGGGCAAATGTCAGTGAGCATTCCAATTTCAGTTCCAGAGCGATTCGCCCAATGAGTCCTTGATATTTAGTCATTTTCAGCCAATATTTTGGATTTTTGAAAATTTCACTTTTTTGTGAAAATATCCACTAAATGAGGGAATAATATGTGTGAGGGTACCCCAAGAGAGTTCCAAATGTGTGTGGGTAGAATATATATCCCACGGGGGTAAAATTGAAAAAATTTTTTTTTTGGACTTAGTCATTTTTCCGGCGTTTATCAGACTTTCAAGTAGGGGAGATGTCAGTGAGCATTCTGATTTCAGTTCCAGAGCGATTCGCCCAATAAGTCCTTGATATTTAGTCGTTTTCAGCCAATTTTCTGGATTTTTGAAAATTTCACTTTTTTTGTGAAAATATCCACTAAACGGAATAATATGCGTGAGGGTACGCCAGGAGAGTTCCAAATGTGTGTGGGTAGAATTTATATCCCACGGGGGTAAAATTTAAAAAAGTTGAAAAAAATTTTTTTTTGGACTTAGTCATTTTTCCGGCGTTTATCAGACTTTCAGATAGGGCAAATGTCAGTGAGCGTTCTGATTTCAGTTCCAGAGCGATTCGCTCAATGAGTCCTTGATACTTAGTCGTTTTCATCCAATATTTTGGATTTTTGAAAATTTCACTTTTTTGTGAAAATATCCACTAAATGAGGGAATAATATGTGTGAGAGTTCCCCAGGAGAGTTCCAAATGTGTGTGGGTAGAATTTATATCCCACTGGGGTAAAATTGAAAAAAGTTGAAAAAAATTTTTTTTGGGACGTAGTCATTTTTCCGGCATTTATCAGACTTTCAGATAGGGCAAATGTCAGTGAGCATTCCGATTTCAGTTCCAGAGCGATTCGCCCAATGAGCCCTTGATATTTAGTCGTTTTCATCCAATATTTTGGATTTTTGAAAATTTCACTTTTTTGTCAAAATATCCACTAAATGAGGGAATAATATATTTGAGGGTACCCCAGGAGAGTTCCAAATGTGTGTGGGTAGAATATATTTCCACGGGGCTAAAAGTTAAAAAAGTTGAAAACAATTTTTTTTTGGACATAGTCATTTTTCCAGCGTTTATCAGACTTTCAGATAGGGGAAATGTCAGTGAGCGTTCTGATTTCAGTTCCAGAGCGATTCTCCCAATGCGTCCTTGATATTTGGTCGTTTTTAGCCAATTTTCTTGATTTTTTAAAATTTCACTTTTTTGTGAAAATATCCACTAAATGAGGGAATAATATGTGTGAGGGTACCCCAGGAGAGTTCCAAATGTGTGTGGGTAGAATATATATCCCACGGAGGTAAAATTGAAAAAAGTTGAAAAAAAAATTTTTTTTGTGCTTAGTCATTTTTCCGGTATTTATCAGACTTTCAGATAGGGGAAATGTCAGTGAGCGTTCTGATTTCAGTTCCAGATCGATTCGCCCAATGAGTCCTTGATATTTAGTCGTTTTCAGCCAATTTTCTGGATTTTTGAAAATTTCAATTTTTTGTGAAAATATCCACTAAATTAGGGAATAATATGTGTGAGGGTACCCCAGGAGAGTTCCAAATGTGTGTGGGTAGAATATATATCCCACGGGGGTAAAATTGAAAAAAGTTGAAAAAAATTTTTTTTTGGACTTAGTCATTTTTTCAGCGTTTATCAGACTTTCAGATAGGGGAAATGTCAGTAGCGTTCCGATTTCAGTTCCAGAGCGATTCTCCCAATGAGTCCTTGATATTTAATACTTTTCAGCCAATTTTCTGGATTTTTGAAAATTTCACTTTTTTGTGAAAATATCCACTAAATGAGGGAATAATATGTGTGAGGGTACCCCAGGAGAGTTCCAAATGTGTGTGGGTAGAATATATATCCCACGGGGGTAAAATTGAAAAAAGTTGAAAAAATTATTTTTTTTGTGCTTAGTCATTTTTCCGGCGTTTATCAGACTTTCAGATAGGGGAAATGTCAGTGAGCGTTCCGATTTCAGTTCCAGAGCAATTCGCCCAATGAGTCCTTGATATTCAATCGTTTTCAGCCAATTTTCTGGATTTTTGAAAATTTCACTTTTTTGTGAAAATATCCACTAAATGAGGGAATAATATGTGTGTGAGGGTACCCCAGGAGAGTTCTAAATGTGTGTGGGTAGAATATATATCCCACGGGGCTAAAATTGAAAAAAGTTGAAAAAAATTTTTTTTTGGACTTAGTCATTTTTAGTGTTGAGCCACCCCCGTAGTGTTCGAGTTCGGGTCGGTTCGTCGAACACCCGTGTGTTCGCTGAACTGTTCGTCGAACTGTTCGTCGTACACCTTCGAACACCGTTAAAACCAATGGCAGGCAAACAAAAACACCTAGAAACACATAGAAAACACCTTCAAAGGTGTCCAAAAGCTGACAAACTGCTCAGAAGACACAACTAACACATGGAAAAGTGACAAGTACATATAGTCATGCGAAAAGAAAAGAGGTGGAGGAGTAAAAGGAGGGGGAGACACAGATATAGGCATGTCATGCCCTTCTAAAATCCAAAAAGTGAGAAGCCGACATGGCCAGTCCTCTCCTGCCCGTGCCACCTCCGTGTCGCCGGGTTTGTGCCAGAGCCGCGGTGAACCCTGATGGCCAGCCCCCCTCTCCCAATACTGGTGCCTGTCCGCTGGTGGGTCGAGCGAGCCCCCCTGTGGTGGAGGCAGCTCTAAGCTTTTTAATTTAAATTGTCTCTCTAATTTGAATGAATACACTTTAAATCTATTTACAAGGATCTATTGGAGGGCAAGTGTCATGCCAGCAGCCGCGGTAATTCCAGCTCCAGTAGCGTCCACTAAAGCTGCTGCAGTTAAAAAGCTTTTATAAGGATCGAGCTCGGCTGTCCACCGCAAGGCATCCTACTGCCAGTCCCAGCCCCTATGCCTTGGGGTGCCTCCTGATGCTCTTCACTAAGTATCCCATGGTCCCGAAGCATTTCCTTTGAAAAAATTAAGTGTCTAAACTACAGGTGGTGTAGCTTGCTTTACAGCTGGGATAATCCGCTGACTAGCAGACACTGCTACTAGGCACAAAGTATTTCCTGGGCTAGATGCAGTTAAAAATTTGTAATTAGATACTCTCGTTGAATGCTGAGAAAGCATTCCATAGAGTCTCCTGGCACGCCATATATGATTCTCTTAAAAAGCTTGGGGTAGGGGTCTAGGGGACCCTTTATAGCCAAAATCACGGCCCTGTATCGCAATACGTCACCTAGGCTGAAGATAAATGGAACTGTAGCACCCTGAGGGCTCGGTTGCTACAGACGTATTGCACCTCACCCAGAGGTGTGATATCTCACTCTCAGGTAAGGATGGAGTGTGGATCAGGACCCGACACCTGCATGCATTACACCACATTGCCGTAGGGCAGGGCGACCAATATGCCCCTGAGATGGGCACGACAGTCCCTGTCCCTGGCTGGAGTGGGGGGAGGGAACACTGAGGAAGGGGAACCCTGTAGTGCAGGAGCAGGGAGGAAGCAGTTCCTGGGTGCATTGAGAAGGGAGTATAAAAGGTGGGCACCATCTTAGTTCAGTGCAGAGAAGTCTGAGCAGAAGTGGCAGGGAGCAGGGGCTCTGCATGAGCTCTGCTCCGGAGGCGGGCCTAGTAACAGAGGCCCAGGCCTGGAAGAGGGAGAAGGAAGGAAGAGGAGCGGAGAAGGCTCCAGGAACGAGGAATGAAGGGATCCCAGGGGTGCGGACGGGCGAGTCGCCACCGCACGCCCGAATCCACCTGCGTGGAGGGGTCAGGCCAAAGGGGGAGACCGGTCCCCGAACTAGTGGAGGCAGGAAACGACCCTCAGCTAGAAACCGGAGGCTCTGACATTTTATGTGGCGCAGCCCCTCGCTACACCCGCTAGGAAGGCACCACATAGGGTCAGGGAAACTGGCGCCAAGTTTACCAAGAGGAGGCCCGAGGCAGCCGGACAGAAGTGTTGGTAAGAAAGGCCAGACAAAGGACACACAAAGGGGGTCCTGTGAAGTGCTCCAAAGTTATCTGGGATTTGTCTGAGCCCCTCACCTGGTGAGCACAGTACGACGTGGGCAGCCGTTACCTGCAGACGTGGTCTGGATAATAAGAACTGTGAGTAAAGGCCCTGGACTGCATCACTGACTCCGTGTCGTTACTGCTGCTGCCCTGCACCATCACCCCCATCCTCCGCATACACTGCCCTGAGGCTATACTCCTCCCGTGGGGAGTTATGCTACGCTCTGCTGCACCCGCAACACCAGCCTCAGCGGTCTGCCCTGTAGCGGCGGTTCACTCTGACCGCAATCCACGGGTGGCGTAGTCGGACATTTAAACATCAAAACCACATAAATAGTTCCGCCACTGGTTTGACCGCCCTGAGCCATGGAACCGGGTCGCTGCCACGAAGACTACAACCACCAGCATCCACCAAAAAGGGTCCGGCTCCGGTTGTCCCAAGGCCCAGGGGGTGCGTCAGAACATTTTCATCACCTTTCACAATCACCAATGGGACAAGGCAGGGATGTCCTCTGTCCCCTCTCTTATACATCCTAGTGACGGAGCACCTGCTCTCATCAATTCGCCATAACCCCAATATTAGGTGGATTGAGGTGGGAGGCACCGAGTACAAGTGCTCTCTATTTGCTGATGATGTCCTAGTATATATCACTCAATCACATATATCCATCCCTGCTGTTATGGCTGAAATAGATCACTTTGTTACATGGTAAAATTTGAAAATCAATGTAGCGAAGTCTGAGGCCCTCGATGTCTCCCTCCCCAAATCCATATAGGATTCCATCCAGTCCAACTTTTCCTTTGCCTGGCCCTCACAGGGTATCAAATACTTAGGAATTCCTATTCATAGAGACCTCTCCCATCTATGTTATCTTAATTTTGGGCCCTTTATTGAACAATTCCATACAGACCACGGTTGGAAAGTTAGAACTGTAAGATTCACTACGTGAACCGCTGGTGTTTTGTGGAAAAGCACATGTACACCGCGTTCCAAATTATTATGCAAAAAGTGTTTAGGAGTGATAAGGGAAGAATTTGTTTGTTTGTCAGTTAAACTCATTGATGGTGATGTGTGTCAGGGCTCTTTATATCACTGTAAGCAATTGCAGACACCTGTGCTAATTAGTTTGGCAGGTGTGTCCAATGAAAGGCAAGACTACTTAAGAAGGCTCTCTCACATTATTAAGCAGCCTACATTTTCTGCCAAAATGGGAAAGAAAAAGGATGTGTCGGCTGCTGAGAAGCAACAAATTGTGGAGTGTTTAGGTCAAGGCATGACTACAATCAACATTGTGCGATGATCAGGATGAAGTGTCTTGGCAATCAAGAAGTATGTAGCTGATTCACAGTACACACGTGTGCGTGCTGATAAGGGCAAATTGAGGACTCTTTCCTACAGGCAATTACGTCAGGTTGAAAGAGCAGCGGCAAAAAAGCCTTGTCATAGCAGCAGACAAGTTTTTGAAGCTGCTTGTGCCTCCAACGTCCCCCGAACAACAAGATGCAGGGTCCTTCAGAGGTTTGCAGCTGTGCATACGCCATCCTGTCGACCTCCTCTATCCACTTCACACAAGCAGAAACGGCTCCAGTGGGCCAAACATTACATGAAGACTGATTTCAAAACTGTTTTGTTCACGGATGAGTGCCGTGCAGCGCTCGATGGTCCAGATGAATGGAGTGGAGGATGGCTGGTTGATGGACACCCCACGCAAACACGGCTACAGCGCCAACAAGGAGGAGGTGGAGTAATGTTTTGGGCTGGAATCATGGGGAGAGAGATTGTCGGCCCCTTTAGGATCCCTGAAGGCGCTAAAGATGAACTCCATAATGTATGTGGATTTTCTCAAACAGCACTTCCTGCCATGGTTCAAGAAGAAGAACCGTGTATTTCACAGCAAGATCATTTTTCTGCATGATAATGCACCATCTCATGCTGCACATAAAACATCTGCATCTCTGGCTGATATGGGCATAAAAGGGGACAAACTTATGGTGTGACCCCCATGCTCCCCTGACCTCTACCCCATTCAGAACCTTTGGAGCATCATTAAAAGGAGTGTCTATGATGGCGGGAGGCAGTTCACATCTAAGCAACAGCTCTGGGAGGGTATTCTGTCCTCATGCAAAACAATTGAAGCAGAAACCATCCAAAACCTGACAAATTCAATGGACGAGAGAGTTCAGAAGCTCCTTTCGAACAAGGGGTCCTATGTGAAAATGTAACATCACCTAGAATAAAGTTTTGAGTTGAAAACTGTTTGATTTCAGTTTCTAACAACCTGCTAATGCTTATAATTTCAAAAATGACCATTTTTTTGGTCTTTATTAAAATGAAAAGGTTGATCGAAAAGTTTGGGGGATCTAAGAGTGTGGCAACCCAGTAGTCCTGATTACTTCGAATTCTGACAATATGAGGGTCATGCTGCAGGTAGTGCAGCAAGAAGGCACTTATGTGTCTTGCGCATCTCGGAGCCCCAAAATTATTTTCCGGGCTAGATGCAGCTAAAAATTATTTTTAATTTTAAATCTGGTGGAGCTTATTATAGATGGCCTAATAGGATCAGTTCTGCACACTGCTACAAAGCCCAAATTATTTTCCAGTCAAGATACAGATAAACATGATTAGTAATTTGAAAGCTTAAAACGTTTGGTAGGGTGATTTTAACCAATCATCAAGCTTTTACTCTCCCCAGGATGACACAGGGGTAGAAAAGTCGTTTCGGATCCATGATTTGTTCATCTTTATGAACGTGAGTCTGTCTACATTATCAGTGGAGAGCCGCGTGCGCTTATCTGTCAGCACACCACCAGCAGCGCTGAACACACGTTCAGACAGAACGCTGGCTGCGGGGCATGACAAGATCTCCAAGGCGTAAGTGGCTAGCTCCGGCCATTTATCCAGATTGGAAGCCCAAAAAGAGCAAGGGTCCAGTGACACAGTCGTGGCTTCAATGTTTACTTGGAGATACTCCTGTACCATCGTCTCTAGGCGTTGACTATGTGTCAGACTTCTTGTCTCCTGTGGCCTTGCAAAGGATGGGCTAAAAAAGTGGTGAAATGATTCCGCAAAATTGATGTTACCACCAGATACTGTGGTTCTGTTACGGTTTGAGTGCTGAACACTTGACGGTCCCACGGTTGGCAAGTTGGAACTGTGAGATTCACTACGTGCACCACTGGTGTTTTGTGGAAAAGCACATGTAAGATTCTGCAACAGTCTCTGCTGATACTCCTGCATGCGTGCATCCCTTTCTATGGCAGGAATAATTTCTGAAAATTTACTTTTGTACCGGGGATCTAACAGTGTGGCAACCCAGTAGTCAGGATTATTTCTAATTCTCACAATTCGAGGGTCATGTTGCAGGTAGTGCAGCAAGAAGGCACTCATGTGTGTTGCGCATCCAGGAACACCAAGTCCCTGTTGTGTTGGTGGCGAGGTAACAATCATGCTTCCTTCCTCTGTCCTCTCCCCCCAACCTCGCAAAACAGAAATGTGATCAAGGTCTCCCTCATCTGATGAGTCTTCCATCAGTTCGTCCTCCACTTCTTCCTGGGCTCCTGCACCTTCCTCACTAGTTTGGCTGCTACCATGCGCCCTGGAAAACCATCTCCCCCACCCTCACATGCCTGCCGCCTTGGTGCTGCCGACCTTCTGGACCTTGCAGATGTTAGCCCTTCCGCATACAACTCCTCCTCCTCTACTTCCTCCACCTCCTCTTGTGCCACCACCTGACTCCGAATTCTGTTTAACATGTGCTCCAGCATGTAAATCACCGGAATAGTCATGCTGATAATGGCATCGTCAGCACTAAACATCTTCGTCGCCATTTCAAAACTGTGCAGAAGGGTGCATAGGTCCCTGATCTGAGACCACTCCTCCAGCGTGATTTGCCTCACCTCTGAATCTCGTTGGCCCAGGCTATACGTCAGAACGTATTGCACCAGGGCTTGTCGGTGCTGCCACAGTCGCTGCAACATGTGCAGAGTTGAATTCTACCGGGTAGGCACATCGCATTTTAGCCGGTGAAGTGGCAGGCCCAACGACTTCTGTAGAGATGTAAGTCGCTGAGCTGCGGGATGCGAACGGCGGAAGTGAGCACACAGCGACCGTGCCCTCTGCAGAAGGCCATCTAATCTGGGATAGTGGGCTAAAAATTGCTGGACAACCAGGTTCAACACGTGAGCCATACAAGGCACGTGTGTGACATTGCCCCGGCGAAGGGCCGCACCCAGGTTTGCAGCATTGTCGCACACGGCCTTCCCTGGTTTCAGGTCCAGTGGAGACAACCATTCATGAAATTGGTTCTCCAGAGCTGACCACAACTCCTCAGCTGTGTGACTCACATTTCCCAGACATTTCAATGTAAAAACCGCCTGATGACGTTGAGCCCTACTGCCAGCATAGAAAGGAGGTGTGCAGGATCCCTTCTGCGCAGTTAGAAAGCTTGTGGCATGACCAGAGAGGCTTTGGGTGCAGGTGGAAGACCGAGAGGAGGTTGAGGAGGCAGAAGCAGTGGAGGAACTTTGACATAAAGAGGATTGACGCACAACTCGTGGGGACGGCAAGACTTGGACAGCAGCCCCTTGTCCTGCTGTCACCATAGTTACCCAGTGCCCAGTCAGCGACATGTAACGCCCCTGTCCATGCCTACTCGTCCAAGTGTCTGTGGTGAAATGCACCCTGTCACACACAGAGTTTCTCAAAGAAGCGGTGATGTTGTGTGCGACATGCTGGTGGAGCGCAGGCACACCTTTCTTTGAGAAGTAGTGCCGACTGGGCATCTGGTACTGGGGCACTGCGACGGACATAAGGTCTCGAAAATCCTCTGTGTCCACCAGGCGGAAAGGCAGCATTTCTGTAGCCAAGAGCTTGCAGATGGTGAAATTCAACCTCTTAGCTTTCTCATGGCTAGGAGGAAATGGTCTTTTACTTGTCCACATCTGAGGGACCGAGGGCTGGCTATTGTGCTTAGACGGGGTTGATAAGGGTGTCACCGGCAAACTGCCGGTCTGTGAGGAAGATGCAGGCGGACATGTTAGGTTGCCTTGATCCAAAGGTGGTGCTATCGATGTCGGACAGCGCTCAACACCAGCTGGTGTTACCACCTCCAAAGAAAATGATGACCTGCCAATCACGCTGGCTGTTGCGGGTAAAGAGGTGGCAGGTCTGCACCCCAAAACAGGTGTGACTACTGTCCCCCCAGTCACAGAGGATGAAGAGGCCGCGGATGCACAAGATATGGCAGACGGTGGTTGGCCCGGCCGGCTAGGCCGCATTGTAGCACACTGAGCTTCCCACTGCAACTTATGCTTCATGTCCATGTGCCGGTTCATGCATGAAGTACTCAAACTATGTATTTTTTGGCCTCTACTTAGCTTTTGCTGACAAATGTTACAGATAACACGAGTTGGGTCATCTTTATCGATCTGAAAAAATGCCCAGGCTATGCAAGGCTTAGCACCCATGCGACCTGAAGAGCCACCACGACTTGTGGTGAGAGGCAGAGTTGTGTTTGAGGATGCAGTTGTTGACGTGCTTCCAGTACTACGTCTCTGTCCAGGAAGGCGCAACCTGACCTCGTCGTCACTAGCATCTTCCTCCACCTCCTCTGCTGACCTCATCTCTTGGCTGACTGTGGGTTGACAGTAAGTGGTATCTCCAACCTTCATCATCATCACCCTGTGTGTTATCACACCCGTCGTCCTCAGAGCCAACCTGTTCCTGCCCTGACAAAAAACTAAAGTTGTCGCTCCAATCAGGTATTTGAGTCTTATCATCGTCTTCCTCATTGTCTCCACCAACAGGAGTTACAGTTTGGGAATGAGGGTCTACATTATGGTCAGAACCTTCTGCGTCTGGTCCTGGATCTGACTCATAAAGATTCTGGGCATCAGTGCAGATCATTTCCTCGTCTGGATTCACAGAAGCTCTGGAGTCGACCTCTGATTCCCAGGCTATAGTATGAGTAAACAGCTCTGCAGACTCAACCATCTGTTCTACCTCATACTCAGACGGGCAGCTGGAGATTTGGGAGCTGTGAGGAAGCAAGTGCGATTTGGGTGACACCTTTGAGGACTGGAGTATTTGTGATGTTGAAGTTGATGTGGAGGAGAGCCCACTTAAAGGAGCACTTGATATCCGTTGAAGCACCTGCTGTTTTTGTGCCTCATCTGGAATTTGTAGCGATTGGCGTGGCCGTAAGAAAGGGATCTTATCACATTGTCCGCTAAAAGAAGTAGACATTTTAGTTTGGCTGGAAGATGGTCTTTCTTCTGCAGATGTTACTGTTGCTTTAACACCTACCCCACGGACACAACCTTTTTTCCCCTTCCCAACACGCCTATTCCCCTTTCCACCAGCAGCAGGCCTTTTTCCACTCATTTTGGTGGTTAACTAATTCACAACTCTGGAGTTGTTTGCACAAAAAAACAATGGATGGTAACCGAGCAGAGCTGAGTGGCAAAACTGTGGTATTAGGCCAAAACTATTGGCTGGGTTAGATGCAGAAAAAAATTATATTCAATTTGCAACCTGATGGAGGTCAGTATAGATGGACTAATACAACAAGTCCCACACACAGCTAGAAGCCCAATATTTTTTCAGAGGTAGATGCAGAAAAAAATATATTCAGTTTGCAACCTGATGGAGGTCTGTATAGATGGATTAATAGAACAAGTCCCACACACAGCTAGAAGCCCAATATTTTTTCAGAGGTAGATGCAGAAAAAAATATATTCAGTTTGCAACCTGATGGAGGTCAGTATAGATGGACTAATACAACAAGTCCCACACACAGCTAGAAGCCCAATATTTTTTCAGAGGTAGATGCAGAAAAAAAATTATATTCAGTTTGCAACCTGATGGAGGTCTGTATAGATGGATTAATAGAACAAGACCCACACACAGCTAGAAGCCCAATATTTTTTCACAGGTAGATGCAGAAAAAAATATATTCAGTTTGCAACCTGATGGAGGTCAGTATAGATGGACTAATACAACAAGTCCCACACACAGCTAGAAGCCCAAATATTTTTTCAGAGGTACTGTAGATGCAGATAAAAATTATTTTTAATTTGCAACCTGATGGAGGTCAGTATAGATGGACTAATAGAGAAAGTCCGACACACTGCTAAAAGGCCAAATATTTTTTCAGAGCTAGATGCAGAAAAAAAATAGATTCAGTTTGCAACCTGATGGAGGTCAGTATAGATGGACTAATAGAGAAAGTCCCACACACTGCTAGAAGGCCAAATATTTTTTCAGAGCTAGATGCATACAAAAAATTATTTTGAATTTGCAACCTGATGGAGGTCAGTATAGGTGGACTAATAGAACAAGTCCCACACACTGCTAGAAGGCCAAATATTTTTTCAGAGCTAGATGCAGAAAAAAATTATATTCAGTTTGCAACCTGATGGAGGTCTGTATAGATGGATTAATAGAACAAGACCCACACACAGCTAGAAGCCCAATATTTTTTCAGAGGTAGATGTAGAAAAAAATATATTCAGTTTGCAACCTGATGGAGGTCAGTATAGATGGACTAATACAACAAGTCCCACACACAGCTAGAAGCCCAATATTTTTTCAGAGGTAGATGCAGAAAAAAATTATATTCAGTTTGAAACCTGATGGAGGTCTGTATAGATGGATTAATAGAACAAGACCCACACACAGCTAGAAGCCCAATATTTTTTCAGAGGTAGATGCAGAAAAAAATATATTCAGTTTGCAACCTGATGGAGGTCAGTATAGATGGACTAATACAACAAGTCCCACACACAGCTAGAAGCCCAATATTTTTTCAGAGGTAGATGCAGAAAAAAATTATATTCAGTTTGCAACCTGATGGAGGTCTGTATAGATGGATTAATAGAACAAGACCCACACACAGCTAGAAGCCCAATATTTTTTCACAGGTAGATGCAGAAAAAAATATATTCAGTTTGCAACCTGATGGAGGTCAGTATAGATGGACTAATACAACAAGTCCCACACACAGCTAGAAGCCCAAATATTTTTTCAGAGGTACTGTAGATGCAGATAAAAATTATTTTTAATTTGCAACCTGATGGAGGTCAGTATAGATGGACTAATAGAGAAAGTCCGACACACTGCTAGAAGGCCAAATATTTTTTCAGAGCTAGATGCAGAAAAAAATTATATTCAGTTTGCAACCTGATGGAGGTCAGTATAGATGGACTAATAGAATGATGCTATGCCCAAAAGATTTTACTTCACTAGGTGCAGTAAAAAAATTGGTATTCTATACACAGGTGGTATATCTTGCAACACAGATAGGCTACTCCACTGACTAACACACTCTGCAATAGGCCAAAAAGGATTAGCTTTGCTAGATTCAGCCAAATGCTGTGAAAAAAACTTGCACAGCACTGGCACAGACCTGCCTGGCAAAAACTGATAGGAACTGATGTAACCTAGTCCTGAAAAGGACTCCAATTACAATTAGTCTTTACTCTCACAATCTATCTATTTAAGAGCACAGACCTGCCTGATAAAAGTCGTAGGAAATGCTGTAACCTAGTGCTTAAAAGGACTGCAATCACAACTATTCCCTACTCCCAAGCTATCTGTATATTTGTGCGAAAATTGGCTTGAAATTAACAAGGTATAGCGCACACAGCAACAGCGGTGCCGTCTAACACGCAGCTGCAGCAGTGAGAAAATGGTGGCGACGGGGAAAATGGCTTGGTCTTATAGTTCAAGGACATGTGACATACACTGCCAATGACACATGCCCTTGCTTGTGTGAAAAAAAGCACTTCGCTCCGTGTGTGCGCTGCTGATAGGCTGACTGATTGCACCTCCCCACTGTAAATGCGGGAAAGAGAAAAAAAAATGGAGATCTTCATTGTTCCTGCAGAGATCCATCCCCTGCCCCTCCCCCCACCCCGCTGTACACTCAAACTGCGTATTAACATTAATTTTCATCATTACTGAGAAAAAATCCAGTTATGATTTTGGTGCACGAACAGTTATCGAACATAACCTCGAACAGCCGAATTTTTCTCAAATCGTTCGTGTTCGCCGAACGGCTCGAATACCGCCCAAAACAGCTCGAATTTGAGATTGGCGAACAGTTCGAGTAGAACAACGCTCATCTCTAGTAGCCACAGGGAAGTCCAAGAACAAGTTCACAAGTTAATCCTAGATGTAGCGTAGATTCAGGGAAGTCCAGAAACAAGTTCACATTTAAGTAATATTCCAGTAAATAGTTCCAGCAGCCCTCACCGGAGGGAGTGAACGAAGGGTTAAACAACAACACAGTTCAGAAACACAGTTCTTACCGAGTGGAGTGAATCAAGGGTTAAATTCCAAAGTCAACAGGTTAATGATAACACAGTGAGTGTAGCTTACATAGGCAGAGAATGTCCAGAGCCAGTGGCTGCTGCTGAGAAACACATGAAGATTAACCTGGTAAATACACAAGAGATCTGGGAGATAATAGTAGGACAAGGCAGCTTGACTGAAGGGAACCGGAAGCAGAATACTCCAGCATGGAAGCCAGCACCTGAGCCGGGTTTTAAACAAACGAACAGGAAGTAGGGCATACAAAAACAGCAAACTCCATCTTAACAAAGGGCAAAATCATTCACAAGGTTACCTAGAAAACCCGGAATACTGACAGTGAGTTCCAAATGTGTGTGGGTAGAATATATATCCCATGGGGGGGGAATTGAAAAAAGTTGAAAAAATTTTTATTTTGGACTTAGTCATTTTTCCAGCGTTTATCAGACTTTCATATAGGGCAAATGTCAGTGAGCGTTCCGATTTCAGTTCCAGAGCGATTCGCCGAATGAGTCCTTGATATTTAGTCGTTTTCAGCCAATTTTTTGGATTTTTGAAAATTTCACTTTTTTGTGAAAATATCCACTAAATGAGGGAATAATATGTGTGAGGGTACCCCAGGAGAGTTCCAAATGTGTGTGGGTAGAATATATATCCCACGGGGGTAAAATTTAAAAAAGTTGAAAATTTTTTTTTTTTGAACTTAGTCATTTTTCCGGCGTTTATCAGACTTTCAGATAGGGGAAATGTCAGTGAGCATTCTGATTTCAGTTCCAGAGCGATTCGCCCAATGAGTCCTTGGTATTTAGTCGTTTTCAGCCAATATTTTGGATTTTTGAAAATTTCACTTTTTTGCGAAAATATCCACTAAATGAGGGGGAAAAATATGTGTGAGGGTACCACAGGAGAGTTCCAAATGTGTGTGGGTAGAATATATATCCCACGGGGGTAAAATTGAAAAAAATTGAAAAAAATTTATTTTTGGACTTAGTCATTTTTCCGGCGTTTATCAGACTTTCAGATAGGGGAAATATCAGTGAGCATTCTGATTTCAGTTCCAGAGCGATTCGCCCAATGAGTCCTTGATATTTAGTCGTGTTCAGCCAATTTTCTGGATTTTTGAAAATTTCACTTTTTTGTGAAAATATCCACTAAATGATGGAATAATATGTGTGAGGGTACCCCAGGAGAGTTCCAATTGTGTGTAGGTAGAATATATATCCCAGGGGGGAAAAATTGAAAAAAGTTGAAAAACATTTTTTTTGGACTTAGTCATTTTTCCGGCGTTTATCAGACTTTCAGATAGGGCAAATGTCAGTGAGCATTCCGATTTCAGTTCCAGAGCGATTCGCCCAATGAGTCCTTGATATTTAGTCGTTTTCAGCCAATTTTCTGGATTTTTGAAAATGTCACTTTTTTGTGAAAATATCCACTAAATGAGGGAATAATATGTTTGAGGGTACCCCAGGAGAGTTCCAAATGTGTGTGGGTAGAATATATATCCCACGGGGGTAAAATTGAAAAAAATTGAAAAAAATTTATTTTTGGACTTAGTCATTTTTCCGGCGTTTATCAGACTTTCAGATAGGGGAAATGTCAGTAAGCGTTCCGATTTCAGTTCCAGAGCGATTCGCCCAATGAGTCCTTGATATTTAGTCGTTTTCAGCCAATTTTCTGGATTTTTGAAAGTTTCACTTTTTTGTGAAAATATCCACTAAATGAGGGAATAATATGTGTGAGGGTACCCCAGGAGAGTTCCAAATGTGTGTGGGTAGAATATATATCCCACGGGGGTAAAATTTAAAAAAGTTGAAATTTTTTTTTTTTTGGACTTAGTCATTTTTCCGGCATTTATCAGACTTTCAGATAGGGGAAATGTCAGTGAGCATTCTGATTTCAGTTCCAGAGCGATTCGCCCAATGAGTCCTTGATATTTAGTCGTTTTCAGCCAATTTTCTGGATTTTTGAAAGTTTCATTTTTTGTGAAAATATCCACTAAATGAGGGAATAATATGTGTGAGGGTACCACAGGAGAGTTCCAAATGTGTGTGGGTAGAATATATATCCCACGGAGGTAAAATTGAAAAAAATTGAAAAAAATTTATTTTTGGACTTAGTCATTTTTCCGGCGTTTATCAGACTTTCAGATAGGGCAAATGTCAGTGAGCATTCCGATTTCAGTTCCAGAGCGATTCGCCCAATGAGTCCTTGATATTTAGTCGTTTTCAGCCAATTTTCTGGATTTTTGAAAATTTCACTTTTTTGTGAAAATATCCACTAAATGAGGGAATAATATGTGTGAGGGTACCCCAGGAGAGTACCAAATGTGTGTAGGTAGAATATTTATCCCACGGGGGTAAAATTGAAAAAAGTTGAAAAACATTTTTTTTTGGACTTAGTCATTTTTCCGGCGTTTATCAGACTATCAGATAGGGGAAATGTCAGTGAGCGTTCCGATTTCAATTCCAGAGCAATTCGCCCAATGAGTCCTTGATATTTAGTCGTTTCAGCCAATTTTCTGGATTTTTGAAAATTTCACTTTTTAATGAAAATATCCACTAAATGAGGGAATAATATGTGTGAGGGTACCACAGGAGAGTTCCAAATGTGTGTGGGTAGAATATATATCCCACGGGGGTAAGTTCAAAAAAGTTTAAAAAAATTTTTTTTTGGACTTAGTCATTTTTCCGGCGTTTATCAGACTTTCAGATAGGGGAAATGTCAATGAGCATTCCGATTTCAGTTCCAGAGCGATTCGCCCAATGAGTCCTTGATATTTAGTCGTTTTCAGCCAATTTTCTGGATTTTTGAAAATTTCACTTTTTTGTGAAAATATCCACTAAATGAGGGAATAATATGTGTGAGGGTACCACAGGAGAGTTCCAAATGTGTGTGGGTAGAATATATATCCCACGGAGGTAAAATTGAAAAAAGTTGAAAAAATTTTTTTTTTGGACTTAGTCATTTTTCCGGCATTTATCAGACTTTCAGATAGGGGAAATGTCAGTGAGGGTTCGGATTTCAGTTCCAGAGCGATTCGCCCAATGTGTCCTTGATATTTAGTCGTTTTCAGCCAATATTAGGATATTTGAAAATTTCACTTTTTTGTGAAAATATCCACTAAATGAGGGAATAATATGTGTGAGGGTACCCCAGGAGAGTTCCAAATGTGTGTACGTAGAATCCATATCCCACGGAGGTAAAATAGAAAAAAGTTGAAAAAAATTTTATTTTGGACTTAGTCATTTTTCCGGCGTTTATCAGACTTTCAGATAGGGGAAATGTCAGTGAGGGTTCGGATTTCAGTTCCAGAGCGATTCGCCCAATGTGTCCTTGATATTTAGTCGTTTTCAGCCAATTTTCTGGTTGTTTGAAAGTTTCACTTTTTTGTGAAAATATCCACTAAATGAGGGAATAATATGTGTGAGGGTACCCCAGGAGATTTCCAAATGTGTATGGGTAGAATATATATCCCACGGGGGTAAAATTGAAAAAAGTTGTAAATTTTTTTTTTTTGGACTTAGTCATTTTTCCGACGTTTATCAGACTTTCAGATAGGGGAAATGTCAGTGAGTGTTCTGATTTCAGTTCCAGAGCGATTCACCCAATGAGTCCTTGATATTTAGTCGTTTTGAGCCAATTTTCTGGATTTTTGAAAGTTTCACTTTTTTGTGAAAATATCCACTAAATGAGGGAATAATATGTGTGAGGGTACCACAGGAGAGTTCCAAATGTGTGTGGGTAGAATATATATCCCACGGGGGTAAATTGAAAAAAGTTTTTAAAAACTTTTTTTTGGACTTAGTCATTTTTCCGGCGTTTATCAGACTTTCAGATAGGGGAAATGTCAGTGAGCATACCAATTTCAGTTCCAGAGCGATTCGCCCAATGAGTCTTTGATATTTAGTCGTTTTCAGCCAATTTTCTGGATTTTTGAAAATTTCACTTTTTTGTGAAAATATCCACTAAATGAGGGAATAATATGTGTGAGGGTACCACAGGAGAGTTCCAAATGTGTGTGGGTAGAATATATATCCCACTTAGGTAAAATTGAAAAAAGTTGAAAAAAAATTTTTTTTGGACTTAGTCATTTTTCCGGCGTTTATCAGACTTTCAGGTAGGGGAAATGTCAGTGAGCATACCAATTTCAGTTCCAGAGCGATTCGCCCAATGAGTCTTTGATATTTAGTCGTTTTCAGCCAATTTTCTGGATTTTTGAAAATTTCACTTTTTTGTGAAAATATCCACTAAATGAGGGAATAATATGTGTGAGGGTACCACAGGAGAGTTCCAAATGTGTGTGGGTAGAATATATATCCCACGGGGGTAAAATTGAAAAAAGTTGAAATTTTTTTTTTTTTGGACTTAGTCATTTTTCCGGCGTTTATCAGACTTTCAGATAGGGGAAATGTCAGTGAGCAATCTGATTTCAGTTCCAGAGCGATTCGCCCAATGAGTCCTTGATATTTAGTCGTTTTCAGCCAATTTTCTGGATTTTTGAAAGTTTCACTTTTTTGTGAAAATATCCACTAAATGAGGGAATAATATGTGTGAGGGTACCCCAGGAGAGTTCCAAATGTGTGTACGTAGAATCCATATCCCACAGGGGTAAAATAGAAAAAAGTTGAAAAAAAATTTTTTTTGGACTTAGTCATTTTTCCGGCGTTTATCAGACTTTCAGATAGGGGAAATGTCAGTGAGGGTTTGGATTTCAGTTCCAGAGCGATTCGCCCAATGTGTCCTTGATATTTAGTCGTTTTCAGCCAATATTATGGATTTTTGAAAATTTCACTTTTTTGTGAAAATATCCACTAAATGAGGGAATAATATGTGTGAGGGTACCCCAGGAGAGTTCCAAATGTGTGTGGGTAGAATATATTTCCCACGGGGGTAAAATTGAATAAAAGTTGAAATTTTTTTTTTTTCGACTTAGTCATTTTTCCGGCATTTATCAGACTTTCAGATAGGGGAAATGTCAGTGAGCATACCAATTTCAGTTCCAGAGCGATTCGCCCAATGAGTCTTTGATATTTAGTCGTTTTCAGCCAATTTTCTGGATTTTTGAAAATTTCACTTTTTTGTGAAAATATCCACTAAATGAGGGAATAATATGTGTGAGGGTACCACAGGAGAGTTCCAAATGTGTGTGGGTAGAATATATATCCCACGGGGGTAAAATTGAAAAAAGTTGAAATTTTTTTTTTTTTGGACTTAGTCATTTTTCCGGCGTTTATCAGACTTTCAGATAGGGGAAATGTCAGTGAGCAATCTGATTTCAGTTCCAGAGCGATTCGCCCAATGAGTCCTTGATATTTAGTCGTTTTCAGCCAATTTTCTGGATTTTTGAAAGTTTCACTTTTTTGTGAAAATATCCACTAAATGAGGGAATAATATGTGTGAGGGTACCCCAGGAGAGTTCCAAATGTGTGTACGTAGAATCCATATCCCACAGGGGTAAAATAGAAAAAAGTTGAAAAAAAATTTTTTTTGGACTTAGTCATTTTTCCGGCGTTTATCAGACTTTCAGATAGGGGAAATGTCAGTGAGGGTTTGGATTTCAGTTCCAGAGCGATTCGCCCAATGTGTCCTTGATATTTAGTCGTTTTCAGCCAATATTATGGATTTTTGAAAATTTCACTTTTTTGTGAAAATATCCACTAAATGAGGGAATAATATGTGTGAGGGTACCCCAGGAGAGTTCCAAATGTGTGTGGGTAGAATATATTTCCCACGGGGGTAAAATTGAATAAAAGTTGAAATTTTTTTTTTTTCGACTTAGTCATTTTTCCGGCATTTATCAGACTTTCAGATAGGGGAAATGTCAGTGAGGGTTCGGATTTCAGTTCCAGAGCAATTCGCCCAATGTGTCCTTGATATTTAGTCGTTTTCAGCCAATTTTCTGGATGTTTGAAAGTTTCACTTTTTTGTGAAAATATCCACTAAATGAGGGAATAATATGTGTGAGGGTACCCCAAGAGAGTTCCAAATGTGTATGGGTAGAATATATATCCCACGGGGGTAAAATTGAAAAAAGTTGAAAATTTTTTTTTTTTGGACTTAGTCATTTTTCCGGCGTTTATCAGACTTTCAGATAGGGGAAATGTCAGTGAGTGTTCTGATTTCAGTTCCAGAGCGATTCGCCCAATGAGTCCTTGATATTTAGTCGTTTTCAGCCAATTTTCTGGATTTTTGAAAGTTTCACTTTTTTGTGAAAATATCCACTAAATGAGGGAATAATATGTGTGAGGGTACCCCAGGAGAGTTCCAAATGTGTGTGGGTAGATTATATATCCCACGGGGGTAAGTTGAAAAAAGTTTAAAAAAATTTTTTTTTGGACTTAGTCATTTTTTCGGCGATTATCAGACTTTCAGATAAGAGAAATGTCAGTGAGTGTTCTGATTTCAGTTCCAGAGCGATTCGCCCAATGAGTCCTTGATATTTAGTCGTTTTCAGCCAATTTTCTGGATGTTTGAAAGTTTCACTTTTTTGTGAAAATATCCACTAAATGAGGGAATAATATGTGTGAGGGTACCCCAGGAGAGTTCCAAATGTGTGTGGGTAGATTATATATCCCACGGGGGTAAGTTGAAAAAAGTTTTAAAAAATTTTTTTTTGGACTTAGTCATTTTTTCGGCGTTTATCAGACTTTCAGATAAGAGAAATGTCAGTGAGTGTTCTGATTTCAGTTCCAGAGCGATTCGCCCTATGAGTCCTTGATATTTAGTCGTTTTCAGCCAATTTTCTGGATGTTTGAAAGTTTCACTTTTTTGTGAAAATATCCACTAAATGAGGGAATAATATGTGTGAGGGTACCCCAGGAGAGTTCCAAATGTGTATGGGTAGAATATATATCCCACGGGGGTAAAATTGAAAAAAGTTGAAAATTTTTTTTTTTTGGACTTAGTCATTTTTCCGGCGTTTATCAGACTTTCAGATAGGGGAAATGTCAGTGAGTGTTCTGATTTCAGTTCCAGAGCGATTCGCCCAATGAGTCCTTGATATTTAGTCGTTTTCAGCCAATTTTCTGGATTTTTGAAAATTTCACTTTTTAATGAAAATATCCAATAATGAGGGAATAATTTGTGTGGGGGTACCACAGGAGAGTTCCAAATGTGTGTGGGTAGAATATATATCCCACGGGGGTAAGTTGAAAAAAGTTGAAAAAAATTTTTTTTTGGACTTAGTCATTTTTCCGGCGTTTATCAGACTTTCAGATAGGGGAAATGTCAGTGAGCATTCCGATTTCAGTTCCAGAGTGATGCGCCCAATGAGTCCTTGATATTTAGTCGTTTTCAGCCAATTTTCTGGATTTTTGAAAATTTCACTTTTTTGTGAAAATATCCACTAAATGAGGGAATAATATGTGTGAGGTTACCCCATGAGAGTTCCAAATGTGTGTGGGTAGAATATATATCCCACGGGGGTAAAATTGAAAAAAGTTGAAATTTTTTTTTTTTTGGACTTAGTCATTTTTCCGGCATTTATCAGACTTTCACATAGGGGAAATGTCAGTGAGCGTTCTGATTTCAGTTCCAGAGCGATTCGCCCTATGAGTCCTTGATATTTAGTCGTTTTCAGCCAATTTTCTGGATGCTTGAAAGTTTCACTTTTTTGTGAAAATATTCACTAAATGAGGGAATAATATGTGTGAGGGTACCCCAGGAGAGTTCCAAATGTGTATGGGTAGAATATATATCCCACGGGGGTAAAATTGAAAAAAGCTGAAAATTTTTTTTTTTTGGACTTAGTCATTTTTCCGGCGTTTATCAGACTTTCAGATAGGGGAAATGTCAGTGAGCGTTCTGATTTCAGTTCCAGAGCGATTCGCCCAATGAGTCCTTGATATTTAGTAGTTTTCAGCCAATTTTCTGGATTTTTGAAAATTTCACTTTTTAATGAAAATCTCCACTAAATGAGGGAATAATATGTGTGAGGGTACAACAGGAGAGTTCCAAATGTGTGTGGGTAGATTATATATCCCACGGGGGTAAGTTGAAAAAAGTTTTAAAAAATTTTTTTTTGGACTTAGTCATTTTTTCGGCGTTTATCAGGCTTTCAGATAAGAGAATTGTCAGTGAGTGTTCTGATTTCAGTTCCAGAGCCATTCGCCCTATGAGTCCTTGATATTTAGTCGTTTTCAGCCAATTTTCTGGATGTTTGAAAGTTTCACTTTTTTGTGAAAATATCCACTAAATAAGGGAATAATATGTGTGAGGGTACCCCAGGAGAGTTCCAAATGTGTATGGGTAGAATATATATCCCACGGGGGTAAAATTGAAAAAAGTTGAAAATTTTTTTTTTTTGGACTTAGTCATTTTTCCGGCGTTTATCAGACTTTCAGATAGGGGAAATGTCAGTGAGTGTTCTGATTTCAGTTCCAGAGCGATTCGCCCAATGAGTCCTTGATATTTAGTCGTTTTCAGCCAATTTTCTGGATTTTTGAAAATTTCACTTTTTAATGAAAATATCCACTAAATGAGGGAATAATATGTGTGAGGGTACCACAGGAGAGTTCCAAATGTGTGTGGGTAGAATATATATCCCACGGGGGTAAGTTGAAAAAAGTTTAAAACATTTTTTTTTGGACTTAGTCATTTTTCCGGCGTTTATCAGACTTTCAGATAGGGGAAATGTCAGTGAGCATTCCGATTTCAGTTCCAGAGTGATTCGCCCAATGAGTCCTTGATATTTAGTCGTTTTCAGCCAATTTTCTGGATTTTTGAAAATTTCACTTTTTTGTGAAAATATCCACTAAATGAGGGAATAATATGTGTGAGGTTACCCCATGAGAGTTCCAAATGTGTGTGGGTAGAATATATATCCCACGGGGGTAAAATTGAAAAAAGTTGAAATTTTTTTTTTTTTGGACTTAGTCATTTTTCCGGCGTTTATCAGACTTTCAGATAGGGGAAATGTCAGTGAGCGTTCTGATTTCAGTTCCAGAGCGATTCGCCCAATGAGTCCTTGATATTTAGTAGTTTTCAGCCAATTTTCTGGATTTTTGAAAATTTCACTTTTTAATGAAAATCTCCACTAAATGAGGGAATAATATGTGTGAGGGTACAACAGGAGAGTTCCAAATGTGTGTGGGTAGATTATATATCCCACGGGGGTAAGTTGAAAAAAGTTTTAAAAAATTTTTTTTTGGACTTAGTCATTTTTTCTGCGTTTATCAGACTTTCAGATAAGAGAAATGTCAGTGAGTGTTCTGATTTCAGTTCCAGAGCCATTCGCCCTATGAGTCCTTGATATTTAGTCGTTTTCAGCCAACTTTCTGGATTTTTGAAAATTTCACTTTTTTGTGAAAATATCCACTAAATGAGGGAATAATATGTGTGAGGGTACCCCAGGAGAGTTCCAAATGTGTGTGGGTAGAATATATATCCCACGGGGGTAAAATTGAAAAAAGTTGAAAAATTTTTTTTTTGGAATTAGTCATTTTTCCGGCGTTTATCAGACTTTCAGATAAGGGAAATGTCAGTGAGCGTTCCGATTTCAGTTCCAGAGCGATTCGCCCAATGAGTCCTTGATATTTAGTCGTTTTCAGCCAATTTTCTGGATTTTTGAAAATTTCACTTTTTTGTGAAAATATCCACTAAATGAGGGAATAAAATGTGTGAGGGTACCACAGGAGAGTTCCAAATGTGTGGGTAGAATATATACCCCACGGGGTTAAAATTGAAAAAAGTTGAAAAAAATTTTTTTTGGACTTAGTCATTTTTTCGGCGTTAATCAGACTTTCAGATAAGGGAAATGTCAGTGAGTGTTCTGATTTCAGTTCCAGAGCGATTCGCCCTATGAGTCCTTGATATTTAGTCGTTTTCAGCCAATTTTCTGGATTTTTGAAAATTTCACTTTTTTGTGAAAATATCCACTAAATGAGGGAATAATATGTGTGAGGGAACCACAGGAGAGTTCCAAATGTGTGTGGGTAGAATATATATCCCACGGGGGTAAATTGAAAAAAGTTTTAAAAATTTTTTTTTTGAACTTAGTCATTTTTCCGGCGTTTATCAGACTTTCAGATAGGGGAAATGTCAGTGAGCGTTCTGATTTCAGTTACAGAGCGTTTCGCCCAATGTGTCCTTGATATTTAGTCGTTTTCAGCCAATATTTTGTATTTTTGAAAATTTCACTTTTTTGTGAAAATATCCACTAAATGAGGGAATAATATGTGTGAGGGTACCCCAGGAGAGTTCCAAATGTGTGTACATAGAATACATATCCCACGGGGCTAAAATTGAAAAAAGTTGAAAAAAAATTTTTTTTGGACTTATTCATTTTTCTGGCGTTTATCAGACTTTCAGATAGGGGAAATGTCAGTGAGCATTCCGATTTCAGTTCCAGAGCGATTCACCCAATGAGTCCTTGATATTTAGTCATTTTCAGCCAATATTTTGGATTTTTGAAAATTTCACTTTTTTGTGAAAATATCCACTAAATGAGGGAATAATATGTGTGAGGGTACCCCAGGAGAGTTCCAAATGTGTGTACGTTGAATACATATCCCACGGGGCTAAAATTGAAAAAAGTTGGAAAAAAATTTTTTTTTGGACTTAGTCATTTTTTCGGCGTTAATCAGACGTTCAGATAAGGGAAATGTCAGTGAGCATTCCGATTTCAGTTCCAGAGCGATTCACCCAATGCGTCCTTGATATTTAGTCATTTTCAGCCAATATTTTGGATTTTTGAAAATTTCACCTTTTTGTGAAAATATCCACTAAATGAGGGAATAATATGTGTGAGGGTACCCCAGGAGAGTTCCAAATGTGTGTGGGTAGAATATATATCCCACGGGGGTAAAATTGAAAAAAGTTTAAAATAATTTTTTTTTGGACTTAGTCGTTTTTCCGGCGTTTATCAGACTTTCAGATAGGGCAAATGTCAGTGAGCATTCCGATTTCAGTTCCAGAGCGATTCGCCCAATGAGTCCTTGATATTTTGTCGTTTTCAGCCAATTTTCTGGATTTTTGAAAGTTTCACTTTTTTGTGAAAATATCCACTAAATGAGGGAATAATATGTGTGAGGGTACCCCAGGAGAGTTCCAAATGTGTGTGGGTAGAATATATATCCCACGGGTGTAAAATTGAAAAAAGTTTAAAAAAATTTTTTTTTTGGACTTAGTCATTTTTCCCGCGTTTATCAGACTTTCAGATAGGGGAAATGTCAGTGAGTGTTCTGATTTCAGTTCCAGAGCGATTCGCCCTATGAGTCCTTGATATTTAGTCGTTTTCAGCCCATTTTCTGGATGTTTGAAAGTTTCACTTTTTTGTGAAAATATCCACTAAATGAGGGAATAATATGTGTGAGGGTACCCCAGGAGAGTTCCAAATGTGTATGGGCAGAATATATATCCCACGGGGGTAAAATTGAAAAAAGTTGAAAATTTTTTTTTTTTGGACTTAGTCATTTTTCCGGCGTTTATCAGACTTTCAGATAGGGGAAATATCAGTGAGGGTTCGGATTTCAGTTCCAGAGCGATTCGCCCAATTTGTCCTTGATATTTATTCGTTTTCAGCCAATATTTTGGATTTTTGAAAATTTCACTTTTTTGTGAAAATATCCTCTAAATGAGGGAATAATATGTGTGAGGTTACCACAGGAGAGTTCCAAATGTGTGCAGGTAGAATACATATCCCACGGGGATAAAATATAAAAAAGTTGAAAAAAAATTTTTTTTGGACTTAGTCATTTTTTCGGCGTTAATCAGACTTTCAGATAAGGGAAATGTCAGTGAGTGTTCTGATTTCAGTTCCAGAGCGATTCGCCCAATGAGTCCTTGATATTTAGTCATTTTCAGCCAATTTTCTGGATTTTTGAAAATTTCACTTTTTTGTGAAAATATCCACTAAATGAGGGAATAATATGTGTGAGGGTACCCCAGGAGAGTTCCAAATGTGTGTACGTTGAATACATATCCCACGGGGCTAAAATTGAAAAAAGTTGGAAAAAAAATTTTTTTTGGACTTAGTCATTTTTTCGGCGTTAATCAGACTTTCAGATAAGGGAAATGTCAGAGAGTGTTCTGATTTCAGTTCCAGAGCGATTCGCCCAATGAGTCCTTGATATTTAGTCGTTTTCAGCCAATATTTTGGATTTTTGAAAATTTCATTTTTTGTGAAAATATCCACTAAATGAGGGAATAATATGTGTGAGGGTACCCCAGGAGAGTTCCAAATGTGTGTGGGTAGAATATATATCCCACGGGGGTAAAATTGAAAAAAGTTTAAAAAAATTTTTTTTTGGACTTAGTCATTTTTCCGGCATTTATCAGACTTTCAGATAGGGGAAATGTCAGTGAGCGTTCTGATTTCAGTTCCAGAGCGATTCGCCCAATGAGTCCTTGATATTTAGTCGTTTTCAGCCAATTTTCTGGATTTCGGAAAGTTTCAATTTTTTGTGAAAATATCCACTAAATGAGGGAATAATATGTGTGAGGGTACCCCAGGAGAGTTCCAAATGTGTGTACGTATAATACATATCCCACAGGGGTAAAATAGAAAAAAGCTGAAAAAAATTTTTTTTTGGACTTAGTCATTTTTTTGGCGTTTATCAGAGTTTCAGATAAGGGAAATGTCAGTGAGTGTTCTGATTTCAGTTCCAGAGCGATTCGCCCTATGAGTCCTTGATATTTAGTCGTTTTCAGCCTATTTTCTGGATGTTTGAAAGTTTCATTTTTTGTGAAAATATCCACTAAATGAGGGAATAATATGTGTGAGGGTACCCCAGGAGAGTTCCAAATGTGTGTGGGTAGAATATATATCCCACGGGCGTAAAATTGAAAAAAGTTGAAAAAAATTTTTTTTTTGGACTTAGTCATTTTTCCGGCGTTTATCAGACTTTCAGATAGGGGAAATGTCAGTGAGCGTTCTGATTTCAGTTACAGAGCGTTTCGCCCAATGTGTCCTTGATATTTAGTCGTTTTCAGCCAATATTTTGTATTTTTGAAAATTTCACTTTTTTGTGAAAATATCCACTAAATGAGGGAATAATATGTGTGAGGGTACCCCAGGAGAGTTCCAAATGTGTGTACATAGAATACATATCCCACGGGGCTAAAATTGAAAAAAGTTGAAAAAAAATTTTTTTTGGACTTATTCATTTTTCTGGCGTTTATCAGACTTTCAGATAGGGGAAATGTCAGTGAGCATTCCGATTTCAGTTCCAGAGCGATTCACCCAATGAGTCCTTGATATTTAGTCATTTTCATCCAATATTTTGGATTTTTGAAAATTTCACTTTTTTGTGAAAATATCCACTAAATGAGGGAATAATATGTGTGAGGGTACCCCAGGAGAGTTCCAAATGTGTGTACGTTGAATACATATCCCACGGGGCTAAAATTGAAAAAAGTTGGAAAAAATTTTTTTTTTCGACTTAGTCATTTTTTCGGCGTTAATCAGACTTTCAGATAAGGGAAATGTCAGTGAGCATTCCGATTTCAGTTCCAGAGCGATTCACCCAATGCGTCCTTGATATTTAGTCATTTTCAGCCAATATTTTGGATTTTTGAAAATTTCACCTTTTTGTGAAAATATCCACTAAATGAGGGAATAATATGTGTGAGGGTACCCCAGGAGAGTTCCAAATGTGTGTGGGTAGAATATATATCCCACGGGGGTAAAATTGAAAAAAGTTTAAAATAATTTTTTTTTGGACTTAGTCATTTTTCCGGCGTTTATCAGACTTTCAGATAGGGCAAATGTCAGTGAGCATTCCGATTTCAGTTCCAGAGCGATTCGCCCAATGAGTCCTTGATATTTAGTCGTTTTCAGCCAATTTTCTGGATTTTTGAAAATTTCACTTTTTTGTGAAAATATCCACTAAATGAGGGAATAATATGTGTGAGGGTACCACAGGAGAGATCCAAATGTGTGTAGGTAAAATATATATCCCACGGGGCTAAAATTGAAAAAAGTTGAAAAAAAATTTTTTTTGGACTTAGTCATTTTTCCGGCGTTTATCAGACTTTCAGATAGGGGAAATGTCAGTGAGCGTTCTGATTTCAGTTACAGAGCGTTTCACCCAATGTGTCCTTGATGTTTAGTCGTTTTCAGCCAATATTTTGGAGTTTTGAAAATTTCACTTTTTTGTGAAAATATCCACTAAATGAGGGAATAATATGTGTGAGGGTACCCCAGGAGAGTTCCAAATGTGTGTGGGTAGAATATATATCCCACGGGGGTAAAATTAAAAAAAGTTTAAAAAAATTTTTTTTTGGACTTAGTCATTTTTCCGGCGTTTATCAGACTTTCAGATAGGGCAAATGTCAGTGATCATTCCGATTTCAGTTCCAGAGCGATTCGCCCAATGAGTCTTTGATATTTAGTCGTTTTCAGCCAATTTTCTGGATTTTTAAAAATGTCACTTTTTTGTGAAAATATCCACTAAATGAGGGAATAATATGTGTGAGGGTACCCCAGGAGGGTTCCAAATGTGTGTGGGTAGAATATATATAACACGGGCGTAAAATTGAAAAAAGTTGAAAAAAATTTTTTTTTTGGACTTAGTCATTTTTCCCGCGTTTATCAGACTTTCAGATAGGGGAAATGTCAGTGAGCGTTCTGATTTCAGTTACAGAGCGTTTCGCCCAATGTGTCCTTGATATTTAGTCGTTTTCAGCCAATATTTTGGATTTTTGAAAATTTCACTTTTTTGTGAAAATATCCACTAAATGAGGGAATAATATGTGGGAGGGTACCCCAGGAGAGTTCCAAATGTGTGTGGGTAGAATATATATCCCACGGGGGTAAAATTGAAAAAAGTTTAAAAAAATTTTTTTTTGGACTTAGTCATTTTTCCGGCGTTTATCAGACTTTTAGATAGGGGAAATGTCAGTGAGGGTTCGGATTTCAGTTCCAGAGCGATTCGCCCAATGTGTCCTTGATATTTAGTCGTTTTCAGCCAATATTATGGATTTTTGAAAATTTCACTTTTTTGTGAAAATATCCACTAAATGAGGGAATAATATGTGTGAGGGTACCCCAGGAGAGTTCCAAATGTGTGTAGGTAGAATATATATCCCACGGGGGTAAAATTGAAAAAAGTTGGAAAACATTTTTTTTTTGACTTAGTCATTTTTCCGGCGTTTATCAGACTATCAGATAGGGGAAATGTCAGTGAGCGTTCCGATTTCAATTCCAGAGCAATTCGCACAATGAGTCCTTGATATTTAGTCGTTTTCAGCCAATTTTCTGGATTTTTGAAAATTTCACTTTTTATTGAAAATATCCACTAAATGAGGGAATAATATGTGTGAGGGTACCACAGTAGAGTTCCAAATGTGTGTGGGTAGAATATTTATCCCACGGGGGTAAAATTGAAAAAAGTTGAAATTTTTTTTTTTTTGGACTTAGTCATTTTTCCGGCATTTATCAGACTTTCAGATAGGGGAAATGTCAGTGAGCATTCTGATTTCAGTTCCAGAGCGATTCGCCCAATGAGTCCTTGATATTTAGTCGTTTTCAGCCAATTTTCTGGATTTTTGAAAATTTCACTTTTTTGTGAAAATATCCACTAAATGAGGGAATAATATGTGTGAGGGTACCACAGGAGAGTTCCAAATGTGTGTGGGTAGAATATATATCCCACGGGGGTAAAATTGAAAAAAGTTGAAAAAAAATTTTTTTTGGACTTAGTCATTTTTCCGCCGTTTATCAGACTTTCAGATAGGGGAAATGTCAGTGAGGGTTCGGATTTCTGTTCCAGAGCGATTCGCCCACTGTGTCCTTAATATTTAGTCGTTTTCAGCCAATATTATGGATTTTTGAAAATTTTACTTTTTTGTGAAAATATCCACTAAATGAGGGAATAATATGTGTGAGGGTACCAAAGGAGAGTTCCAAATGTGTGTGGGTAGAATATATATCCCACGGGGGTAAAATTGAAAAAAGTTGAAATTTTTTTTTTTTTGGACTTAGTCATTTTTCCGGCATTTATCAGACTTTCAGATAGGGGAAATGGCAGTGAGTGTTCTGATTTCAGTTCCAGAGCGATTCGCCCAATGAGTCCTTGATATTTAGTCGTTTTCAGCCAATTTTCTGGATTTTTCAAAGTTTCACTTTTTTGTGAAAATATCCACTAAATGAGGGAATAATATGTGTGAGGGTACCACAGGAGAGTTCCAAATGTGTGTGGGTAGAATATATATCCCACGGGGGTAAATTGAAAAAAGTTTTTAAAAATTTTTTTTTAGACTTAGTCATTTTTCCGGCGTTTATCAGACTTTCAGATAGGGGAAATGTCAGTGAGCATACCAATTTCAGTTCCAGAGTGATTCGCCCAATGAGTCCTTGATATTTAATCGTTTTCAGCCAATTTTCTGGATTTTTGAAAATTTCACTTTTTAATGAAAATATCCACTAAATGAGGGAATAATATGTGTGAGGGTACCACAGGAGAGTTCCAAATGTGTGTGGGTAGAATATATATCCCACGGGGGTAAGTTGAAAAAAGTTTTAAAAAATTTTTTTTTGGACTTAGTCATTTTTCTGGCGTTTATCAGACTTTCAGATAGGGGAAATGTCAGTGAGGGTTCGGATTTCAGTTCCAGAGCGATTGGCCCAATGTGTCCTTGATATTTAGTCGTTTTCAGCCAATTTTCTGGATGTTTGAAAGTTTCACTTTTTTGTGAAAATATCCACTAAATGAGGGAATAATATGTGTGAGGGTACCACAGGAGAATTCCAAATGTGTGTGGGTAGAATATATATCCCACGGGGGTAAAATTGAAAAAAGTTGAAATTTTTTTTTTTTTGGACTTAGTCATTTTTCCGGCATTTATCAGACTTTCAGATAGGGGAAATGTCAGTGAGTGTTCTGATTTCAGTTCCAGAGCGATTCGCCCAATGAGTCCTTGATATTTAGTCGTTTTCAGCCAATTTTCTGGATTTTTCAAAGTTTCACTTTTTTGTGAAAATATCCACTAAATGAGGGAATAATATGTGTGAGGGTACCACAGGAGAGTTCCAAATGTGTGTGGGTAGAATATATATCCCACGGGGGTAAATTGAAAAAAGTTTTAAAAAATTTTTTTTTGGACTAAGTCATTTTTCCGGCGTTTAACAGACTTTCAGATATGGGAAATGTCAGTGAGTATTCCGATTTCAGTTCCAGAGTGATTCGCCCAATGAGTCCTTGATATTTAGTCGTTTTCAGCCAATTTTCTGGATTTTTGAAAATTTCACTTTTTTGTGAAAATATCCACTAAATGAGGGAATAATATGTGTGAGGGTACCACAGGAGAGTTCCAAATGTGTGTGGGTAGAATATATATCCCACGGAGGTAAAATTGAAAAAAGTTGAAAAAAATATTTTTTTGGACTAAGTCATTTTTCCGGCATTTATCAGACTTTTAGATAGGGGAAATGTCAGTGAGGGTTCGGATTTCAGTTCCAGAGCGATTCGCCCAATGTGTCCTTGATATTTAGTCGTTTTCAGACAATATTATGGATTTTTGAAAATTTCACTTTTTTGTGAAAATATCCACTAAATGAGGGAATAATATGTGTGAGGGTACCCCAGGAGAGTTCCAAATGTGTGTAGGTAGAATATATATCCCACGGGGGTAAAATTGAAAAAAGTTGGAAAACATTTTTTTTTTGACTTAGTCATTTTTCCGGCGTTTATCAGACTATCAGATAGGGGAAATGTCAGTGAGCGTTCCGATTTCAATTCCAGAGCAATTCGCCCAATGAGTCCTTGATATTTAGTCGTTTTCAGCCAATTTTCTGGATTTTTGAAAATTTCACTTTTTATTGAAAATATCCACTAAATGAGGGAATAATATGTGTGAGGGTACCACAGTAGAGTTCCAAATGTGTGTGGGTAGAATATATATCCCACGGGGGTAAAATTGAAAAAAGTTGAAATTTTTTATTTTTTGGACTTAGTCATTTTTCCGGCATTTATCAGACTTTCAGATAGGGGAAATGTCAGTGAGCATTCTGATTTCAGTTCCAGAGCGATTCGCCCAATGAGTCCTTGATATTTAGTCGTTTTCAGCCAATTTTCTGGATTTTTGAAAATTTCACTTTTTTGTGAAAATATCCACTAAATGAGGGAATAATATGTGTGAGGGTACCACAGGAGAGTTCCAAATGTGTGTGGGTAGAATATATATCCCACGGGGGTAAAATTGAAAAAAGTTGAAAAAAAATTTTTTTTGGACTTAGTCATTTTTCCGGCGTTTATCAGACTTTCAGATAGGGGAAATGTCAGTGAGCATTCCGATTTCAGTTCCAGAGTGATTCGCCCAATGAGTCCTTGATATTTAGTCGTTTTCAGCCAATTTTCTGGATTTTTGAAAATTTCACTTTTTTGTGAAAATATCCACTAAATGAGGGAATAATGTGTGTGAGGGTACCCCAGGAGAGTTCCAAATGTGTGTGGGTAGAATATATATCCCACGGGGGTAAAATTGAAAAAAGTTGAAATTTTTTTTTTTTTGGACTTAGTCATTTTTCCGGCATTTATCAGACTTTCAGATAGGGGAAATGTCAGTGAGTGTTCTGATTTCAGTTCCAGAGCGATTCGCCCAATGAGTCCTTGATATTTAGTCGTTTTCAGCCAATTTTCTGGATTTTTGAAAATTTCACTTTTTTGTGAAAATATCCACTAAATGAGGGAATAATATGTGTGAGGGTACCCCAGGAGAGTTCCAAATGTGTGTGGGTAGAATATATATCCCACGGGGGTAAAATTGAAAAAAGTTGAAAATTTTTTTTTTTTGGACTTAGTCATTTTTCCGGCGTTTATCAGACTTTCAGATACGGGAAATGTCAGTGAGCGTTCTGATTTCAGTTCCAGAGCGATTCGCCCAATGAGTCCTTGATATTTAGTCGTTTTCAGCCAATTTTCTGGATTTTTGAAAATTTCACTTTTTAATGAAAATCTCCACTAAATGAGGGAATAATATGTGTGAGGGTACCACAGGAGATTTCCAAATGTGTGTGGGTAGATTATATATCCCACGGGGGTAAGTTGAAAAAAGTTTTAAAAAATTTTTTTTTGGACTTAGTCATTTTTCCGGCGTTTATCAGACTTTCAGATAGGGGAAATGTCAGTGAGCATTCCGATTTCAGTTCCAGAGTGATTCGCCCAATGAGTCCTTGATATTTAGTCGTTTTCAGCCAATTTTCTGGATTTTTGAAAATTTCACTTTTTTGTGAAAATATCCACTAAATGAGGGAATAATGTGTGTGAGGGTACCCCAGGAGAGTTCCAAATGTGTGTGGGTAGAATATATATACCACGGGGGTAAATTGAAAAAAGTTTTAAAAAATTTTTTTTTGGACTTAGTCATTTTTCCGGCGTTTATCAGACTTTCAGATAGGGGAAATGTCAGTGAGCATACCAATTTCAGTTCCAGAGCGATTCACCCAATGAGACCATGATATTTAGTCGTTTTCAGCCAATATTATGTATTTTTGAAAATTTCACTTTTTTGTGAAAATATCCACTAAATGAGGGAATAATATGTGTGAGGGTACCCCAGGAGAGTTCCAAATGTGTGTACGTAGAATACATATCCCACAGGGGTAAAATAGAAAAAAGTTGAAAAAAAAATTTTTTTGGACTTAGTCATTTTTTCGGCGTTTATCAGACTTTCAGATAAGGGAAATGTCAGTGAGTGTTCTGATTTCAGTTCCAGAGCGATTCGCCCTATGAGTCCTTGATATTTAGTCGTTTTCAGCCAATTTTCTGGATGTTTGAAAGATTCACTTTTTTGTGAAAATATCCACTAAATGAGGGAATAATATGTGTGAGGGTACCCCAGGAGAGTTCCAAATGTGTATGGGTAGAATATATATCCCAAGGGGGTAAAATTGAAAAAAGTTGAAAATTTTTTTTTTTTGGACTTAGTCATTTTTCCGGCGTTTATCAGACTTTCAGATAGGGGAAATGTCAGTGAGCGTTCCGATTTCAGTTCCAGAGCGATTCGCCCAATGAGTCCTTGATATTTAGTCGTTTTCAGCCAATATTCTGGATTTTTGAAAGTTTCACTTTTTTGTGAAAATATCCACTAAATGAGGGAATAATATGTGTGAGGGTACCACAGGAGAGTTCCAAATGTGTGTGAGTAGAATATATATCCCACGGGGGTAAAATTGAAAAAAGTTGAAATTTTTTATTTTTTGGACTTAGTCATTTTTCCGCCGTTTATCAGACTTTCAGATAGGGGAAATATCAGTGAGGGTTCGGATTTCTGTTCCAGAGCGATTCGCCCAATGAGTCCTTGATATTTAGTCGTTTTCAGCCAATTTTCTGGATTTTTGAAAATTTCACTTTTTTGTGAAAATATCCACTAAATGAGGGAATAATATGTGTGAGGGTACCCCAGGAGAGTTCCAAATGTGTGTGGGTAGAATATATATCCCACGGGGGTAAAATTGAAAAAAGTTGAAAATTTTTTTTTTTTGGACTTAGTCATTTTTCCGGCGTTTATCAGACTTTCAGATACGGGAAATGTCAGTGAGCGTTCTGATTTCAGTTCCAGAGCGATTCGCCCAATGAGTCCTTGATATTTAGTCGTTTTCAGCCAATTTTCTGGATTTTTGAAAATTTCACTTTTTAATGAAAATCTCCACTAAATGAGGGAATAATATGTGTGAGGGTACCACAGGAGATTTCCAAATGTGTGTGGGTAGATTATATATCCCACGGGGGTAAGTTGAAAAAAGTTTTAAAAAATTTTTTTTTGGACTTAGTCATTTTTCCGGCGTTTATCAGACTTTCAGATAGGGGAAATGTCAGTGAGCATTCCGATTTCAGTTCCAGAGTGATTCGCCCAATGAGTCCTTGATATTTAGTCATTTTCAGCCAATTTTCTGGATTTTTGAAAATTTAACTTTTTTGTGAAAATATCCACTAAATGAGGGAATAATATGTGTGAGGTTACCCCAGGAGAGTTCCAAATGTGTGTACGTAGAATACATATCCCACAGGGGTAAAATAGAAAAAAGTTGAAAAAAATTTTTTTTTGGACTTAGTCATTTTTTCGCCGTTTATCAGACTTTCAGATAAGGGAAATGTCAGTGAGTGTTCTGATTTCAGTTCCAGAGCGATTCGCCCTATGAGTCCTTGATATTTAGTCGTTTTCAGCCAATTTTCTGGATGTTTGAAAATTTCACTTTTTTGTGAAAATATCCACTAAATGAGGGAATAATATGTGTGAGGGTACCCCAGGAGAGTTCCAAATGTGTATGGGTAGAATATATATCCCACGGGGGTAAAATTGAAAAAAGTTGAAAATTTTTTTTTTTTGGACTTAGTCATTTTTCCGGCGTTTATCAGACTTTCAGATAGGGGAAATGTCAGTGAGTGTTCTGATTTCAGTTCCAGAGCGATTCGCCCAATGAGTCCTTGATATTTAGTCGTTTTCAGCCAATTTTCTGGATTTTTGAAAATTTCACTTTTTAATGAAAATATCCACTAAATGAGGGAATAATATGTGTGAGGGTACCACAGGAGAGTTCCAAATGTGTGTGGGTAGAATATATATCCCACGGGGGTAAGTTGAAAAAAGTTTAAAAAAATTTTTTTTTGGACTTAGTCATTTTTCCGGCGTTTATCAGACTTTCAGATAGGGGAAATGTCAGTGAGCATTCCGATTTCAGTTCCAGAGTGATTCGCCCAATGAGTCCTTGATATTTAGTCGTTTTCAGCCAATTTTCTGGATTTTTGAAAATTTCACTTTTTTGTGAAAATATCCACTAAATGAGGGAATAATGTGTGTGAGGGTACCCCAGGAGAGTTCCAAATGTGTGTGGGTAGAATATATATACCACGGGGGTAAATTGAAAAAAGTTTTAAAAAATTTTTTTTTGGACTTAGTCATTTTTCCGGCATTTATCAGACTTTCAGATAGGGGAAATGTCAGTGAGCATACCAATTTCAGTTCCAGAGCGATTCACCCAATGAGACCATGATATTTAGTCGTTTTCAGCCAATATTATGTATTTTTGAAAATTTCACTTTTTTGTGAAAATATCCACTAAATGAGGGAATAATATGTGTGAGGGTACCCCAGGAGAGTTCCAAATGTGTGTACGTAGAATACATATCCCACAGGGGTAAAATAGAAAAAAGTTGAAAAAAAAATTTTTTTGGACTTAGTCATTTTTTCGGCGTTTATCAGACTTTCAGATAAGGGAAATGTCAGTGAGTGTTCTGATTTCAGTTCCAGAGCGATTCGCCCTATGAGTCCTTGATATTTAGTCGTTTTCAGCCAATTTTCTGGATGTTTGAAAGATTCACTTTTTTGTGAAAATATCCACTAAATGAGGGAATAATATGTGTGAGGGTACCACAGGAGAGTTCCAAATGTGTGTGAGTAGAATATATATCCCACAGGGGTAAAATTGAAAAAAGTTTTAAAAAATTTTTTTTTGGACTTAGTCATTTTTCCGGCGTTTATCAAACTTTCAGATAGGGGAAATGTCAGTGAGCGTTCCGATTTCAGTTCCAGAGCGATTCGCCCAATGAGTCTTTGATATTTAGTCGTTTTCAGCCAATATTCTGGATTTTTGAAAGTTTCACTTTTTTGTGAAAATATCCACTAAATGAGGGAATAATATGTGTGAGGGTACCACAGGAGAGTTCCAAATGTGTGTGGGTAGAATATATATCCCACGGGGGTAAATTGAAAAAAGTTTTAAAAAATTTTTTTTTGGACTAAGTCATTTTTCCGGCGTTTAACAGACTTTCAGATATGGGAAATGTCAGTGAGTATTCCGATTTCAGTTCCAGAGTGATTCGCCCAATGAGTCCTTGATATTTAGTCGTTTTCAGCCAATTTTCTGGATTTTTGAAAATTTCACTTTTTTGTGAAAATATCCACTAAATGAGGGAATAATATGTGTGAGGTTACCCCATGAGAGTTCCAAATGTGTGTGGGTAGAATATATATCCCACGGGGGTAAAATTGAAAAAAGTTGAAATTTTTTTTTTTTTGGACTTAGTCATTTTTCCGCCATTTATCAGACTTTCAGATAGGGGAAATGTCAGTGAGCATTCTGATTTCAGTTCCAGAGCGATTCGCCCAATGAGTCCTTGATATTTAGTCGTTTTCAGCCAATTTTCTGGATTTTTGAAAGTTTCACTTTTTTGTGAAAATATCCACTAAATGAGGGAATAATATGTGTGAGGGTACCACAGGAGAGTTCCAAATGTGTGTGGGTAGAATATATATCCCACGGAGGTAAAATTGAAAAAAGTTGAAAAAAATATTTTTTTGGACTAAGTCATTTTTCCGGCATTTATCAGACTTTTAGATAGGGGAAATGTCAGTGAGGGTTCGGATTTCAGTTCCAGAGCGATTCGCCCAATGTGTCCTTGATATTTAGTCGTTTTCAGACAATATTATGGATTTTTGAAAATTTCACTTTTTTGTGAAAATATCCACTAAATGAGGGAATAATATGTGTGAGGGTACCCCAGGAGAGTTCCAAATGTGTGTAGGTAGAATATATATCCCACGGGGGTAAAATTGAAAAAAGTTGGAAAACATTTTTTTTTTGACTTAGTCATTTTTCCGGCGTTTATCAGACTATCAGATAGGGGAAATGTCAGTGAGCGTTCCGATTTCAATTCCAGAGCAATTCGCCCAATGAGTCCTTGATATTTAGTCGTTTTCAGCCAATTTTCTGGATTTTTGAAAATTTCACTTTTTATTGAAAATATCCACTAAATGAGGGAATAATATGTGTGAGGGTACCACAGTAGAGTTCCAAATGTGTGTGGGTAGAATATATATCCCACGGGGGTAAAATTGAAAAAAGTTGAAATTTTTTATTTTTTGGACTTAGTCATTTTTCCGGCATTTATCAGACTTTCAGATAGGGGAAATGTCAGTGAGCATTCTGATTTCAGCTCCAGAGCGATTCGCCCAATGAGTCCTTGATATTTAGTCGTTTTCAGCCAATTTTCTGGATTTTTGAAAATTTCACTTTTTTGTGAAAATATCCACTAAATGAGGGAATAATATGTGTGAGGGTACCACAGGAGAGTTCCAAATGTGTGTGGGTAGAATATATATCCCACGGGGGTAAAATTGAAAAAAGTTGAAAAAAATTTTTTTTTGGACTTAGTCATTTTTCCGCCGTTTATCAGACTTTCAGATAGGGGAAATATCAGTGAGGGTTCGGATTTCTGTTCCAGAGCGATTCGCCCAATGTGTCCTTGATATTTAGTCGTTTTCAGCCAATATTATGGATTTTTGAAAATTTCACTTTTTTGTGAAAATATCCACTAAATGAGGGAATAATATGTGTGAGGGTACCACAGGAGAGTTCCAAATGTGTGTGGGTAGAATATATATCCCACGGGGGTAAAATTGAAAAAAGTTGAAATTTTTTTTTTTTTGGACTTAGTCATTTTTCCGGCATTTATCAGACTTTCAGATAGGGGAAATGTCAGTGAGTGTTCTGATTTCAGTTCCAGAGCGATTCGCCCAATGAGTCCTTGATATTTAGTTGTTTTCAGCCAATTTTCTGGATTTTTGAAAATTTCACTTTTTTGTGAAAATATCCACTAAATGAGGGAATAATATGTGTGAGGGTACCCCAGGAGAGTTCCAAATGTGTGTGGGTAGAATATATATCCCACGGGGGTAAAATTGAAAAAAGTTGAAAATTTTTTTTTTTTGGACTTAGTCATTTTTCCGGCGTTTATCAGACTTTCAGATACGGGAAATGTCAGTGAGCGTTCTGATTTCAGTTCCAGAGCGATTCGCCCAATGAGTCCTTGATATTTAGTCGTTTTCAGCCAATTTTCTGGATTTTTGAAAATTTCACTTTTTAATGAAAATCTCCACTAAATGAGGGAATAATATGTGTGAGGGTACCACAGGAGATTTCCAAATGTGTGTGGGTAGATTATATATCCCACGGGGGTAAGTTGAAAAAAGTTTTAAAAAATTTTTTTTTGGACTTAGTCATTTTTCCGGCGTTTATCAGACTTTCAGATAGGGGAAATGTCAGTGAGCATTCCGATTTCAGTTCCAGAGTGATTCGCCCAATGAGTCCTTGATATTTAGTCGTTTTCAGCCAATTTTCTGGATTTTTGAAAATTTCACTTTTTTGTGAAAATATCCACTAAATGAGGGAATAATGTGTGTGAGGGTACCCCAGGAGAGTTCCAAATGTGTGTGGGTAGAATATATATACCACGGGGGTAAATTGAAAAAAGTTTTAAAAAATTTTTTTTTGGACTTAGTCATTTTTCCGGCGTTTATCAGACTTTCAGATAGGGGAAATGTCAGTGAGCATACCAATTTCAGTTCCAGAGCGATTCACCCAATGAGACCATGATATTTAGTCGTTTTCAGCCAATATTATGTATTTTTGAAAATTTCACTTTTTTGTGAAAATATCCACTAAATGAGGGAATAATATGTGTGAGGGTACCCCAGGAGAGTTCCAAATGTGTGTACGTAGAATACATATCCCACAGGGGTTAAATTGAAAAAAGTTGAAAATTTTTTTTTTTTGGACTTAGTCATTTTTCCGGCGTTTATCAGACTTTCAGATAGGGGAAATGTCAGTGAGCGTTCCGATTTCAGTTCCAGAGCGATTCGCCCAATGAGTCCTTGATATTTAGTCGTTTTCAGCCAATATTCTGGATTTTTGAAAGTTTCACTTTTTTGTGAAAATATCCACTAAATGAGGGAATAATATGTGTGAGGGTACCACAGGAGAGTTCCAAATGTGTGTGAGTAGAATACATATCCCACGGGGGTAAAATTGAAAAAAGTTGAAATTTTTTATTTTTTGGACTTAGTCATTTTTCCGGCATTTATCAGACTTTCAGATAGGGGAAATGTCAGTGAGCATTCTGATTTCAGTTCCAGAGCGATTCGCCCAATGAGTCCTTGATATTTAGTCGTTTTCAGCCAATTTTCTGGATTTTTGAAAATTTCACTTTTTTGTGAAAATATCCACTAAATGAGGGAATAATATGTGTGAGGGTACCACAGGAGAGTTCCAAATGTGTGTGGGTAGAATATATATCCCACGGGGGTAAAATTGAAAAAAGTTGAAAAAAAATTTTTTTTGGACTTAGTCATTTTTCCGCCGTTTATCAGACTTTCAGATAGGGGAAATATGAGTGAGGGTTCGGATTTCTGTTCCAGAGCGATTCGCCCAATGTGTCCTTGATATTTAGTCGTTTTCAGCCAATATTATGGATTTTTGAAAATTTCACTTTTTTGTGAAAATATCCACTAAATGAGGGAATAATATGTGTGAGGGTACCACAGGAGAGTTCCAAATGTGTGTGGGTAGAATATATATCCCACGGGGGTAAAATTGAAAAAAGTTGAAATTTTTTTTTTTTTGGACTTAGTCATTTTTCCGGCATTTATCAGACTTTCAGATAGGGGAAATGTCAGTGAGTGTTCTGATTTCAGTTCCAGAGCGATTCGCCCAATGAGTCCTTGATATTTAGTCGTTTTCAGCCAATTTTCTGGATTTTTGAAAATTTCACTTTTTTGTGAAAATATCCACTAAATGAGGGAATAATATGTGTGAGGGTACCCCAGGAGAGTTCCAAATGTGTGTGGGTAGAATATATATCCCACGGGGGTAAAATTGAAAAAAGTTGAAAATTTTTTTTTTTTGGACTTAGTCATTTTTCCGGCGTTTATCAGACTTTCAGATACGGGAAATGTCAGTGAGCCTTCTGATTTCAGTTCCAGAGCGATTCGCCCAATGAGTCCTTGATATTTAGTCGTTTTCAGCCAATTTTCTGGATTTTTGAAAATTTCACTTTTTAATGAAAATCTCCACTAAATGAGGGAATAATATGTGTGAGGGTACCACAGGAGATTTCCAAATGTGTGTGGGTAGATTATATATCCCACGGGGGTAAGTTGAAAAAAGTTTTAAAAAATTTTTTTTTGGACTTAGTCATTTTTCCGGCGTTTATCAGACTTTCAGATAGGGGAAATGTCAGTGAGCATTCCGATTTCAGTTCCAGAGTGATTCGCCCAATGAGTCCTTGATATTTAGTCATTTTCAGCCAATTTTCTGGATTTTTGAAAATTTAACTTTTTTGTGAAAATATCCACTAAATGAGGGAATAATATGTGTGAGGTTACCCCAGGAGAGTTCCAAATGTGTGTACGTAGAATACATATCCCACAGGGGTAAAATAGAAAAAAGTTGAAAAAAATTTTTTTTTGGACTTAGTCATTTTTCCGGCGTTTATCAGACTTTCAGATAGGGGAAATGTCAGTGAGCATTCCGATTTCAGTTCCAGAGTGATTCGCCCAATGAGTCCTTGATATTTAGTCGTTTTCAGCCAATTTTCTGGATTTTTGAAAATTTCACTTTTTTGTGAAAATATCCACTAAATGAGGGAATAATGTGTGTGAGGGTACCCCAGGAGAGTTCCAAATGTGTGTGGGTAGAATATATATACCACGGGGGTAAATTGAAAAAAGTTTTAAAAAATTTTTTTTTGGACTTAGTCATTTTTCCGGCGTTTATCAGACTTTCAGATAGGGGAAATGTCAGTGAGCATACCAATTTCAGTTCCAGAGCGATTCACCCAATGAGACCATGATATTTAGTCGTTTTCAGCCAATATTATGTATTTTTGAAAATTTCACTTTTTTGTGAAAATATCCACTAAATGAGGGAATAATATGTGTGAGGGTACCCCAGGAGAGTTCCAAATGTGTGTACGTAGAATACATATCCCACAGGGGTAAAATTGAAAAAAGTTGAAAATTTTTTTTTTTTGGACTTAGTCATTTTTCCGGCGTTTATCAGACTTTCAGATAGGGGAAATGTCAGTGAGCGTTCCGATTTCAGTTCCAGAGCGATTCGCCCAATGAGTCCTTGATATTTAGTCGTTTTCAGCCAATATTCTGGATTTTTGAAAGTTTCACTTTTTTGTGAAAATATCCACTAAATGAGGGAATAATATGTGTGAGGGTACCACAGGAGAGTTCCAAATGTGTGTGAGTAGAATATATATCCCACGGGGGTAAAATTGAAAAAAGTTGAAATTTTTTATTTTTTGGACTTAGTCATTTTTCCGGCATTTATCAGACTTTCAGATAGGGGAAATGTCAGTGAGCATTCTGATTTCAGTTCCAGAGCGATTCGCCCAATGAGTCCTTGATATTTAGTCGTTTTCAGCCAATTTTCTGGATTTTTGAAAATTTCACTTTTTTGTGAAAATATCCACTAAATGAGGGAATAATATGTGTGAGGGTACCACAGGAGAGTTCCAAATGTGTGTGGGTAGAATATATATCCCACGGGGGTAAAATTGAAAAAAGTTGAAAAAAAATTTTTTTTGGACTTAGTCATTTTTCCGCCGTTTATCAGACTTTCAGATAGGGGAAATATCAGTGAGGGTTCGGATTTCTGTTCCAGAGCGATTCGCCCAATGTGTCCTTGATATTTAGTCGTTTTCAGCCAATATTATGGATTTTTGAAAATTTCACTTTTTTGTGAAAATATCCACTAAATGAGGGAATAATATGTGTGAGGGTACCACAGGAGAGTTCCAAATGTGTGTGGGTAGAATATATATCCCACGGGGGTAAAATTGAAAAAAGTTGAAATTTTTTTTTTTTTGGACTTAGTCATTTTTCCGGCATTTATCAGACTTTCAGATAGGGGAAATGTCAGTGAGTGTTCTGATTTCAGTTCCAGAGCGATTCGCCCAATGAGTCCTTGATATTTAGTCGTTTTCAGCCAATTTTCTGGATTTTTGAAAATTTCACTTTTTTGTGAAAATATCCACTAAATGAGGGAATAATATGTGTGAGGGTACCCCAGGAGAGTTCCAAATGTGTGTGGGTAGAATATATATCCCACGGGGGTAAAATTGAAAAAAGTTGAAAATTTTTTTTTTTTGGACTTAGTCATTTTTCCGGCGTTTATCAGACTTTCAGATACGGGAAATGTCAGTGAGCGTTCTGATTTCAGTTCCAGAGCGATTCGCCCAATGAGTCCTTGATATTTAGTCGTTTTCAGCCAATTTTCTGGATTTTTGAAAATTTCACTTTTTAATGAAAATCTCCACTAAATGAGGGAATAATATGTGTGAGGGTACCACAGGAGATTTCCAAATGTGTGTGGGTAGATTATATATCCCACGGGGGTAAGTTGAAAAAAGTTTTAAAAAATTTTTTTTTGGACTTAGTCATTTTTCCGGCGTTTATCAGACTTTCAGATAGGGGAAATGTCAGTGAGCATTCCGATTTCAGTTCCAGAGTGATTCGCCCAATGAGTCCTTGATATTTAGTCATTTTCAGCCAATTTTCTGGATTTTTGAAAATTTAACTTTTTTGTGAAAATATCCACTAAATGAGGGAATAATATGTGTGAGGTTACCCCAGGAGAGTTCCAAATGTGTGTACGTAGAATACATATCCCACAGGGGTAAAATAGAAAAAAGTTGAAAAAAATTTTTTTTTGGACTTAGTCATTTTTTCGGCGTTTATCAGACTTTCAGATAAGGGAAATGTCAGTGAGTGTTCTGATTTCAGTTCCAGAGCGATTCGCCCTATGAGTCCTTGATATTTAGTCGTTTTCAGCCAATTTTCTGGATGTTTGAAAATTTCACTTTTTTGTGAAAATATCCACTAAATGAGGGAATAATATGTGTGAGGGTACCCCAGGAGAGTTCCAAATGTGTATGGGTAGAATATATATCCCACGGGGGTAAAATTGAAAAAAGTTGAAAATTTTTTTTTTTTGGACTTAGTCATTTTTCCGGCGTTTATCAGACTTTCAGATAGGGGAAATGTCAGTGAGTGTTCTGATTTCAGTTCCAGAGCGATTCGCCCAATGAGTCCTTGATATTTAGTCGTTTTCAGCCAATTTTCTGGATTTTTGAAAATTTCACTTTTTTGTGAAAATATCCACTAAATGAGGGAATAATGTGTGTGAGGGTACCCCAGGAGAGTTCCAAATGTGTGTGGGTAGAATATATATACCACGGGGGTAAATTGAAAAAAGTTTTAAAAAATTTTTTTTTGGACTTAGTCATTTTTCCGGCGTTTATCAGACTTTCAGATAGGGGAAATGTCAGTGAGCATACCAATTTCAGTTCCAGAGCGATTCACCCAATGAGACCATGATATTTAGTCGTTTTCAGCCAATATTATGTATTTTTGAAAATTTCACTTTTTTGTGAAAATATCCACTAAATGAGGGAATAATATGTGTGAGGGTACCCCAGGAGAGTTCCAAATGTGTGTACGTAGAATACATATCCCACAGGGGTTAAATTGAAAAAAGTTGAAAATTTTTTTTTTTTGGACTTAGTCATTTTTCCAGCGTTTATCAGACTTTCAGATAGGGGAAATGTCAGTGAGCGTTCCGATTTCAGTTCCAGAGCGATTCGCCCAATGAGTCCTTGATATTTAGTCGTTTTCAGCCAATATTCTGGATTTTTGAAAGTTTCACTTTTTTGTGAAAATATCCACTAAATGAGGGAATAATATGTGTGAGGGTACCACAGGAGAGTTCCAAATGTGTGTGAGTAGAATATATATCCCACGGGGGTAAAATTGAAAAAAGTTGAAATTTTTTATTTTTTGGACTTAGTCATTTTTCCGGCATTTATCAGACTTTCAGATAGGGGAAATGTCAGTGAGCATTCTGATTTCAGTTCCAGAGCGATTCGCCCAATGAGTCCTTGATATTTAGTCGTTTTCAGCCAATTTTCTGGATTTTTGAAAATTTCACTTTTTTGTGAAAATATCCACTAAATGAGGGAATAATATGTGTGAGGGTACCACAGGAGAGTTCCAAATGTGTGTGGGTAGAATATATATCCCACGGGGGTAAAATTGAAAAAAGTTGAAAAAAAATTTTTTTTGGACTTAGTCATTTTTCCGCCGTTTATCAGACTTTCAGATAGGGGAAATATCAGTGAGGGTTCGGATTTCTGTTCCAGAGCGATTCGCCCAATGTGTCCTTGATATTTAGTCGTTTTCAGCCAATATTATGGATTTTTGAAAATTTCACTTTTTTGTGAAAATATCCACTAAATGAGGGAATAATATGTGTGAGGGTACCACAGGAGAGTTCCAAATGTGTGTGGGTAGAATATATATCCCACGGGGGTAAAATTGAAAAAAGTTGAAATTTTTTTTTTTTTGGACTTAGTCATTTTTCCGGCATTTATCAGACTTTCAGATAGGGGAAATGTCAGTGAGTGTTCTGATTTCAGTTCCAGAGCGATTCGCCCAATGAGTCCTTGATATTTAGTCGTTTTCAGCCAATTTTCTGGATTTTTGAAAATTTCACTTTTTTGTGAAAATATCCACTAAATGAGGGAATAATATGTGTGAGGGTACCCCAGGAGAGTTCCAAATGTGTGTGGGTAGAATATATATCCCACGGGGGTAAAATTGAAAAAAGTTGAAAATTTTTTTTTTTTGGACTTAGTCATTTTTCCGGCGTTTATCAGACTTTCAGATACGGGAAATGTCAGTGAGCCTTCTGATTTCAGTTCCAGAGCGATTCGCCCAATGAGTCCTTGATATTTAGTCGTTTTCAGCCAATTTTCTGGATTTTTGAAAATTTCACTTTTTAATGAAAATCTCCACTAAATGAGGGAATAATATGTGTGAGGGTACCACAGGAGATTTCCAAATGTGTGTGGGTAGATTATATATCCCACGGGGGTAAGTTGAAAAAAGTTTTAAAAAATTTTTTTTTGGACTTAGTCATTTTTCCGGCGTTTATCAGACTTTCAGATAGGGGAAATGTCAGTGAGCATTCCGATTTCAGTTCCAGAGTGATTCGCCCAATGAGTCCTTGATATTTAGTCATTTTCAGCCAATTTTCTGGATTTTTGAAAATTTAACTTTTTTGTGAAAATATCCACTAAATGAGGGAATAATATGTGTGAGGTTACCCCAGGAGAGTTCCAAATGTGTGTACGTAGAATACATATCCCACAGGGGTAAAATAGAAAAAAGTTGAAAAAAATTTTTTTTTGGACTTAGTCATTTTTCCGGCGTTTATCAGACTTTCAGATAGGGGAAATGTCAGTGAGCATTCCGATTTCAGTTCCAGAGTGATTCGCCCAATGAGTCCTTGATATTTAGTCGTTTTCAGCCAATTTTCTGGATTTTTGAAAATTTCACTTTTTTGTGAAAATATCCACTAAATGAGGGAATAATGTGTGTGAGGGTACCCCAGGAGAGTTCCAAATGTGTGTGGGTAGAATATATATACCACGGGGGTAAATTGAAAAAAGTTTTAAAAAATTTTTTTTTGGACTTAGTCATTTTTCCGGCGTTTATCAGACTTTCAGATAGGGGAAATGTCAGTGAGCATACCAATTTCAGTTCCAGAGCGATTCACCCAATGAGACCATGATATTTAGTCGTTTTCAGCCAATATTATGTATTTTTGAAAATTTCACTTTTTTGTGAAAATATCCACTAAATGAGGGAATAATATGTGTGAGGGTACCCCAGGAGAGTTCCAAATGTGTGTACGTAGAATACATATCCCACAGGGGTAAAATTGAAAAAAGTTGAAAATTTTTTTTTTTTGGACTTAGTCATTTTTCCGGCGTTTATCAGACTTTCAGATAGGGGAAATGTCAGTGAGCGTTCCGATTTCAGTTCCAGAGCGATTCGCCCAATGAGTCCTTGATATTTAGTCGTTTTCAGCCAATATTCTGGATTTTTGAAAGTTTCACTTTTTTGTGAAAATATCCACTAAATGAGGGAATAATATGTGTGAGGGTACCACAGGAGAGTTCCAAATGTGTGTGAGTAGAATATATATCCCACGGGGGTAAAATTGAAAAAAGTTGAAATTTTTTATTTTTTGGACTTAGTCATTTTTCCGGCATTTATCAGACTTTCAGATAGGGGAAATGTCAGTGAGCATTCTGATTTCAGTTCCAGAGCGATTCGCCCAATGAGTCCTTGATATTTAGTCGTTTTCAGCCAATTTTCTGGATTTTTGAAAATTTCACTTTTTTGTGAAAATATCCACTAAATGAGGGAATAATATGTGTGAGGGTACCACAGGAGATTTCCAAATGTGTGTGGGTAGATTATATATCCCACGGGGGTAAGTTGAAAAAAGTTTTAAAAAATTTTTTTTTGGACTTAGTCATTTTTCCGGCGTTTATCAGACTTTCAGATAGGGGAAATGTCAGTGAGCATTCCGATTTCAGTTCCAGAGTGATTCGCCCAATGAGTCCTTGATATTTAGTCATTTTCAGCCAATTTTCTGGATTTTTGAAAATTTAACTTTTTTGTGAAAATATCCACTAAATGAGGGAATAATATGTGTGAGGTTACCCCAGGAGAGTTCCAAATGTGTGTACGTAGAATACATATCCCACAGGGGTAAAATAGAAAAAAGTTGAAAAAAATTTTTTTTTGGACTTAGTCATTTTTCCGGCGTTTATCAGACTTTCAGATAGGGGAAATGTCAGTGAGCATTCCGATTTCAGTTCCAGAGTGATTCGCCCAATGAGTCCTTGATATTTAGTCGTTTTCAGCCAATTTTCTGGATTTTTGAAAATTTCACTTTTTTGTGAAAATATCCACTAAATGAGGGAATAATGTGTGTGAGGGTACCCCAGGAGAGTTCCAAATGTGTGTGGGTAGAATATATATACCACGGGGGTAAATTGAAAAAAGTTTTAAAAAATTTTTTTTTGGACTTAGTCATTTTTCCGGCGTTTATCAGACTTTCAGATAGGGGAAATGTCAGTGAGCATACCAATTTCAGTTCCAGAGCGATTCACCCAATGAGACCATGATATTTAGTCGTTTTCAGCCAATATTATGTATTTTTGAAAATTTCACTTTTTTGTGAAAATATCCACTAAATGAGGGAATAATATGTGTGAGGGTACCCCAGGAGAGTTCCAAATGTGTGTACGTAGAATACATATCCCACAGGGGTAAAATTGAAAAAAGTTGAAAATTTTTTTTTTTTGGACTTAGTCATTTTTCCGGCGTTTATCAGACTTTCAGATAGGGGAAATGTCAGTGAGCGTTCCGATTTCAGTTCCAGAGCGATTCGCCCAATGTGTCCTTGATATTTAGTCGTTTTCAGCCAATATTATGGATTTTTGAAAATTTCACTTTTTTGTGAAAATATCCACTAAATGAGGGAATAATATGTGTGAGGGTACCACAGGAGAGTTCCAAATGTGTGTGGGTAGAATATATATCCCACGGGGGTAAAATTGAAAAAAGTTGAAATTTTTTTTTTTTTGGACTTAGTCATTTTTCCGGCATTTATCAGACTTTCAGATAGGGGAAATGTCAGTGAGTGTTCTGATTTCAGTTCCAGAGCGATTCGCCCAATGAGTCCTTGATATTTAGTCGTTTTCAGCCAATTTTCTGGATTTTTGAAAATTTCACTTTTTTGTGAAAATATCCACTAAATGAGGGAATAATATGTGTGAGGGTACCCCAGGAGAGTTCCAAATGTGTGTGGGTAGAATATATATCCCACGGGGGTAAAATTGAAAAAAGTTGAAAATTTTTTTTTTTTGGACTTAGTCATTTTTCCGGCGTTTATCAGACTTTCAGATACGGGAAATGTCAGTGAGCGTTCTGATTTCAGTTCCAGAGCGATTCGCCCAATGAGTCCTTGATATTTAGTCGTTTTCAGCCAATTTTCTGGATTTTTGAAAATTTCACTTTTTAATGAAAATCTCCACTAAATGAGGGAATAATATGTGTGAGGGTACCACAGGAGATTTCCAAATGTGTGTGGGTAGATTATATATCCCACGGGGGTAAGTTGAAAAAAGTTTTAAAAAATTTTTTTTTGGACTTAGTCATTTTTCCGGCGTTTATCAGACTTTCAGATAGGGGAAATGTCAGTGAGCATTCCGATTTCAGTTCCAGAGTGATTCGCCCAATGAGTCCTTGATATTTAGTCATTTTCAGCCAATTTTCTGGATTTTTGAAAATTTAACTTTTTTGTGAAAATATCCACTAAATGAGGGAATAATATGTGTGAGGTTACCCCAGGAGAGTTCCAAATGTGTGTACGTAGAATACATATCCCACAGGGGTAAAATAGAAAAAAGTTGAAAAAAAATTTTTTTTGGACTTAGTCATTTTTTCGGCGTTTATCAGACTTTCAGATAAGGGAAATGTCAGTGAGTGTTCTGATTTCAGTTCCAGAGCGATTCGCCCAATGAGTCCTTGATATTTAGTCTTTTTCAGCCAATTTTCTGGATTTTTGAAAATTTCACTTTTTAATGAAAATATCCACTAAATGAGGGAATAATATGTGTGAGGGTACCACAGGAGAGTTCCAAATGTGTGTGGGTAGAATATATATCCCACGGGGGTAAGTTGAAAAAAGTTTAAAAAAATTTTTTTTTGGACTTAGTCATTTTTCCGGCGTTTATCAGACTTTCAGATAGGGGAAATGTCAGTGAGCATTCCGATTTCAGTTCCAGAGTGATTCGCCCAATGAGTCCTTGATATTTAGTCGTTTTCAGCCAATTTTCTGGATTTTTGAAAATTTCACTTTTTTTGTGAAAATATCCACTAAATGAGGGAATAATGTGTGTGAGGGTACCCCAGGAGAGTTCCAAATGTGTGTGGGTAGAATATATATACCACGGGGGTAAATTGAAAAAAGTTTTAAAAAATTTTTTTTTGGACTTAGTCATTTTTCCGGCGTTTATCAGACTTTCAGATAGGGGAAATGTCAGTGAGCATACCAATTTCAGTTCCAGAGCGATTCACCCAATGAGACCATGATATTTAGTCGTTTTCAGCCAATATTATGTATTTTTGAAAATTTCACTTTTTTGTGAAAATATCCACTAAATGAGGGAATAATATGTGTGAGGGTACCCCAGGAGAGTTCCAAATGTGTGTACGTAGAATACATATCCCACAGGGGTAAAATTGAAAAAAGTTGAACATTTTTTTTTTTTGGACTTAGTCATTTTTCCGGCGTTTATCAGACTTTCAGATAGGGGAAATGTCAGTGAGCGTTCCGATTTCAGTTCCAGAGCGATTCGCCCAATGAGTCCTTGATATTTAGTCGTTTTCAGCCAATATTCTGGATTTTTGAAAGTTTCACTTTTTTGTGAAAATATCCACTAAATGAGGGAATAATATGTGTGAGGGTACCACAGGAGAGTTCCAAATGTGTGTGAGTAGAATATATATCCCACGGGGGTAAAATTGAAAAAAGTTGAAATTTTTTATTTTTTGGACTTAGTCATTTTTCCGGCATTTATCAGACTTTCAGATAGGGGAAATGTCAGTGAGCATTCTGATTTCAGTTCCAGAGCGATTCGCCCAATGAGTCCTTGATATTTAGTCGTTTTCAGCCAATTTTCTGGATTTTTGAAAATTTCACTTTTTTGTGAAAATATCCACTAAATGAGGGAATAATATGTGTGAGGGTACCACAGGAGAGTTCCAAATGTGTGTGGGTAGAATATATATCCCACGGGGGTAAAATTGAAAAAAGTTGAAAAAAAATTTTTTTTGGACTTAGTCATTTTTTCGGCGTTTATCAGACTTTCAGATAAGGGAAATGTCAGTGAGTGTTCTGATTTCAGTTCCAGAGCGATTCGCCCTATGAGTCCTTGATATTTAGTCGTTTTCAGCCAATTTTCTGGATGTTTGAAAATTTCACTTTTTTGTGAAAATATCCACTAAATGAGGGAATAATATGTGTGAGGGTACCCCAGGAGAGTTCCAAATGTGTATGGGTAGAATATATATCCCACGGGGGTAAAATTGAAAAAAGTTGAAAATTTTTTTTTTTTGGACTTAGTCATTTTTCCGGCGTTTATCAGACTTTCAGATAGGGGAAATGTCAGTGAGTGTTCTGATTTCAGTTCCAGAGCGATTCGCCCAATGAGTCCTTGATATTTAGTCGTTTTCAGCCAATTTTCTGGATTTTTGAAAATTTCACTTTTTAATGAAAATATCCACTAAATGAGGGAATAATATGTGTGAGGGTACCACAGGAGAGTTCCAAATGTGTGTGGGTAGAATATATATCCCACGGGGGTAAGTTGAAAAAAGTTTAAAAAAATTTTTTTTTGGACTTAGTCATTTTTCCGGCGTTTATCAGACTTTCAGATAGGGGAAATGTCAGTGAGCATTCCGATTTCAGTTCCAGAGTGATTCGCCCAATGAGTCCTTGATATTTAGTCGTTTTCAGCCAATTTTCTGGATTTTTGAAAATTTCACTTTTTTGTGAAAATATCCACTAAATGAGGGAATAATGTGTGTGAGGGTACCCCAGGAGAGTTCCAAATGTGTGTGGGTAGAATATATATACCACGGGGGTAAATTGAAAAAAGTTTTAAAACATTTTTTTTTGGACTTAGTCATTTTTCCGGCATTTATCAGACTTTCAGATAGGGGAAATGTCAGTGAGCATACCAATTTCAGTTCCCGAGCGATTCACCCAATGAGACCATGATATTTAGTCGTTTTCAGCCAATATTATGTATTTTTGAAAATTTCACTTTTTTGTGAAAATATCCACTAAATGAGGGAATAATATGTGTGAGGGTACCACAGGAGAGTTCCAAATGTGTGTGGGTAGAATATATATCCCACGGGGGTAAAATTGAAAAAAGTTTTAAAAAATTTTTTTTTGGACTTAGTCATTTTTCCGGCGTTTATCAGACTTTCAGATAGGGGAAATGTCAGTGAGAGTTCGGATTTCAGTTCCAGAGCGATTCGCCCAATGTGTACTTGATATTTAGTCGTTTTCAGCCAATTTTCTGGATTTTGGAAAGTTTCACTTTTTTGTGAAAATATCCACTAAATGAGAGAATAATATGTGTGAGGGTACCCCAGGAGAGTTCCAAATGTGTGTACGTAGAATACATATCCCACAGGGGTAAAATAGAAAAAAGTTGAAAAAAAATTTTTTTTGGACTTAGTCATTTTTTCGGCGTTTATCAGACTTTCAGATAAGGGAAATGTCAGTGAGTGTTCTGATTTCAGTTCCAGAGCGATTCGCCCTATGAGTCCTTGATATTTAGTCGTTTTCAGCCAATTTTCTGGATGTTTGAAAGTTTCACTTTTTTGTGAAAATATCCACTAAATGAGGGAATAATATGTGGGAGGGTACCACAGGAGAGTTCCAAATGTGTGTGGGTAGAATATATATCCCACGGGGTAAAATTGAAAAAAGTTGAAAAAAATTTTTTTTGGTCTTAGTCATTTTTTCGGCGTTAATCAGACTTTCAGATAAGGGAAATGTCAGTGAGTGTTCTGATTTCAGTTCCAGAGCGATTCGCCCTATGAATCCTTGATATTTAGTCGTTTTCAGCCAATTTTCTGGATTTTTGAAAGTTTCACTTTTTTGTGAAAATATCCACTAAATGAGGGAATAATATGTGTGAGGGTACCCCAGGAGAGTTCCAAATGTGTGTGGGTAGAATATATATCCCACGGGGGTAAAATTGAAAAAAGTTGAAAATTTTTTTTTTTGGACTTAGTCATTTTTCCGGCGTTTATCAGACTTTCAGATAGGGGAAATGTCAGTGAGCGTTCCGATTTCAGTTCCAGAGCGATTCGCCCAATGAGTCCTTGATATTTAGTCGTTTTCAGCCAATTTTCTGGATTTTTGAAAATTTCACTTTTTTGTGAAAATATCCACTAAATGAGGGAATAATATGTGTGAGGGTACCACAGGAGAGTTCCAAATGTGTGTGGGTAGAATATATATCCCACGGGGGTAAATTGAAAAAAGTTTTAAAAATTTTTTTTTTATGACTTTGTCATTTTTCCGGCGTTTATCAGACTTTCAGATAGGGGAAATGTCAGTGAGCATACCAATTTCAGTTCCAGAGCGAGTCGCCCAATGAGTCCTTGATATTTAGTCATTTTCAGCCAATTTTCTGGATTTTTGAAAATTTGAAAATTTCACTTTTTTGTGAAAATATCCACTAAATGAGGGAATAATATGTGTGAGGGTACCACAGGAGAGTTCCAAATGTGTGTGGGTAGAATATATATCCCACGGAGGTAAAATTGAAAAAAGTTGAAAAAAATTTTTTTTTGGACTTAGTCATTTTTCCGGCGTTTATCAGACTTTCAGATAGGGGAAATGTCAGTGAGGGTTCGGATTTCAGTTCCAGAGCGATTTGCCCAATGTGTCCTTGATATTTAGTCGTTTTCAGCCAATTTTCTGGATTTTGGAAAGTTTCACTTTTTTGTGACAATATCCACTAAATGAGGGAATAATATGTGTGAGGGTACCACAGGAGAGTTCCAAATGTGTGTGGGTAGAATATATATCCCACGGGGGTAAATTGAAAAAAGTTGAAAATCTTTTTTTTTGGACTTAGTCATTTTTTCGGCGTTTATCAGACTTTCAGATAAGGGAAATGTCAGTGAGTGTTCTGATTTCAGTTCCAGAGCGATTCGCCCTATGAGTCCTTGATATTTAGTCGTTTTCAGCCAATTTTCAGGATGTTTGAAAGTTTCACTTTTTTGTGAAAATATCCACTAAATGAGGGAATAATATGTGTGAGGGTACCACAGGAGAGTTCCAAATGTGTATGGGTAGAATATATATCCCACCGGGATAAAATATAAAAAAGTTGAAAAAAAATTTTTTTTGGACTTATTCATTTTTTCGGCGTTAATCAGACTTTCAGATAAGGGAAATGTCAGTGAGTGTTCTGATTTCAGTTCCAGAGCGATTCGCCCAATGAGTCCTTGATATTTAGTCATTTTCAGCCAATTTTCTGGATTTTTGAAAATTTCACTTTTTTGTGAAAATATCCACTAAATGAGGGAATAATATGTGTGAGGGTACCCCAGGAGAGTTCCAAATGTGTGTACATAGAATACATATCCCACGGGGCTAAAATTGAAAAAAAATTTTTTTTGGACTTATTCATTTGTCCGGCGTTTATCATACTTTCAGATAGGGGAAATGTCAGTGAGCATTCCGATTTCAGTTCCAGAGCGATTCACCCAATGAGTCCTTGATATTTAGTCATTTTCAGCCAATATTTTGGATTTTTGAAAATTTCACTTTTTTGTGAAAATATCCACTAAATGAGGGAATAATATGTGTGAGGGTACCCCAGGAGACTTCCAAATGTGTGTGGGTAGATTATATATCCCACGGGGGTAAAATTGAAAAAAGTTTAAAAAAATTTTTTTTTGGACTTGGTCATTTTTCCGGCGTTTATCAGACTTTCAGATAGGGGAAATGTCAGTGAGGGTTCGGATTTCAGTTCCAGAGCAATTCGCCCAATGTGTCCTTGATATTTAGTCGTTTTCAGCCAATTTTCTGGATTTTTGAAAGTTTCACTTTTTTGTGAAAATATCCACTAAATGAGGGAATAAAATGTGTGAGGGTACCACAGGAGAGTTCCAAATGTGTGTGGGTAGAATATATATCCCACGGGGGTAAATTGAAAAAAGTTTTAAAAAATTTTTTTTTGGACTTAGTCATTTTTCCGGCATTTATCAGACTTTCAGATAGGGGAAATGTCAGTGAGCATACCAATTTCAGTTCCAGAGCGATTCGCCCAATGTGTCCTTGATATTTATTCGTTTTCAGCCAATTTTCTGGATGTTTGAAAGTTTCACTTTTTTGTGAAAATATCCACTAAATGAGGGAATAATATGTGTGAGGGTACCCCAGGAGAGTTCCAAATGTGTATGGGTAGAATATATATCCCACCGGGGTAAAATTGAAAAAAGTTTAAAAAAATTTTTTTTTGGACTTAGTCATTTTTCCGGCGTTTATCAGACTTTCAGATAGGGGAAATGTCAGTGAGGGTTCGGATTTCAGTTCCAGAGCGATTCGCCCAATTTGTCCTTGATATTTATTCGTTTTCAGCCAATATTTTGGATTTTTGAAAATTTCACTTTTTTTGTGAAAATATCCTCTAAATGAGGGAATAATATGTGTGAGGTTACCCCAGGAGAGTTCCAAATGTGTGCACGTAGAATACATATCCCACGGGGATAAAATATAAAAAAGTTGAAAAAAAATTTTTTTTGGACTTAGTCATTTTTTCGGCGTTAATCAGACTTTCAGATAAGGGAAATGTCAGTGAGTGTTCTGATTTCAGTTCCAGAGCGATTCGCCCAATGAGTCCTTGATATTTAGTCATTTTCAGCCAATTTTCTGGATTTTTGAAAATTTCACTTTTTTGTGAAAATATCCACTAAATGAGGGAATAATATGTGTGAGGGTACCCCAGGAGAGTTCCAAATGTGTGTACATAGAATACATATCCCACGGGGCTAAAATTGAAAAAAAAATTTTTTTGGACTTATTCATTTGTCCGGCGTTTATCAGACTTTCAGATAGGGGAAATGTCAGTGAGCATTCCGATTTCAGTTCCAGAGCGATTCACCCAATGAGTCCTTGATATTTAGTCATTTTCAGCCAATATTTTGGATTTTTGAAAATTTCACTTTTTTGTGAAAATATCCACTAAATGAGGGAATAATATGTGTGAGGGTACCCCAGGAGAGTTCCAAATGTGTGTACGTAGAATATATATCCCACGGGGGTAAAATTGAAAAAAGTTGAAAAAAAATTTTTTTTGGACTTAGTCATTTTTCCGGCGTTTATCAGACTTTCAGATAGGTCAAATATCAGTGAGCATTCCGATTTCAGTTCCAGAGCGATTCGCCCAATGAGTCCTTGATATTTAGACGTTTTCAGCCAATTTTCTGGATTTTTGAAAATTTCACTTTTTTGTGAAAATATCCACTAAATGAGGGAATAATATGTGTGAGGGTACTGTTAGAACCTTGCTGTTAGGTTTTTTTTCCTTTGCTGGTCACATGACCTTGTTGGCCTATTTAATCCTGCTCCGCCCTTCTGGCTTTGCTGGACTTCATTGTATATCTACTTTCTAGCTAGCCTGTGCTCTGTATCTAACTCTGTTAGTTTGCTTGGTCTACGGACCTCTAGGTTCTATCTATTTTGTTTGTTCGTCTGTCTGCTGCTATTTCTGTTAGGAGGTGTCCCATATTCCTCCCAGTCCTTAGTACTTGTAGGGATTCCCTCCCCAAATCTATAGGTCTCCGTACAGACTAGATTAGGACTTTAGCAGGTCTGATCGCAGGATCAGGTTCCCTGTTACATCGTAGGGATTCAGCTGAGTCTTATAGTAGGGACAGATCTCCTCTCTTTCCTTAGCTTTGGTAGCAGAACATAACAGGTACCCCAGGAGAGTTCCAAATGTGTGTACGTAGAATACATATAACACGGGGGTAAAATAGAAAAAAGTTTAAAAAATTTTTTTTTGGACTTAGTCATTTTTCCGGCGTTTATCAGACTTTCAGATAGGGGAAATGTCAGTGAGGGTTCTGATTTCAGTTCCAGAGCGATTCGCCCTATGAGTCCTTGATATTTAGTCGTTTTCAGACAATTTTCTGGATTTTTGAAAATTTCACTTTTTGGTGAAAATATCCACTAAATGAGGGAATAATATGTGTGAGGGTACCACAGGAGAGTTCCAAATGTGTGTGGGTAGAATATATATCCCACAGGGGTAAATTGAAAAAAGTTTTTAAAAAATTTTTTTTGGACTTAGTCATTTTTCCGGCGTTTATCAGACTTTCAGATAGGGGAAATGTCAGTGAGGGTTCGGATTTCAGTTCCAGAGCGATTCGCCCAATGTGTCCTTGATATTTAGTCGTTTTCAGCCAATATTTTGGATTTTTGAAAATTTCACTTTTTTGTGAAAATATCCACTAAATGAGGGAATAATATGTGTGAGGGTACCCCAGGAGAGTTCCAAATGTGTGTACGCAGAATATATATCCCACGGGGGTAAAATTGAAAAAAGTTTAAAATAATTTTATTTTGGACTTAGTCGTTTTTTCGGCGTTAATCAGACTTTCAGATAAGGGAAATGTCAGTGAGTGTTCTGATTTCAGTTCCAGAGCGATTCGCCCAATGAGTCCTTGATATTTAGTCATTTTCAGCCAATATTTTGGATTTTTGAAAATTTCACTTTTTTGTGAAAATATCCACTAAATGAGGGAATAATATGTGTGAGGGTACCCCAGGAGAGTTCCAAATGTGTGTACGTAGAATACATATCCCACGGGGGTAAAATAGAAAAAAGTTTAAAAAATTTTTTTTTGGACTTAGTCATTTTTCCAGCGTTTATCAGACTTTCAGATAGGGGAAATGGCAGTGAGCGTTCTGATTTCAGTTCCAGAGCGATTCGCCCAATGAGTCTTTGATATTTAGTCGTTTTCAGCCAATTTTCTGGATTTTTGAAGGTTTCACTTTTTTGTGAAAATATCCACTAAATGAGGGAATAATATGTGTGAGGGTACCCCAGGAGAGTTCCAAATGTGTGTGGGTAGAATATATATCCCACGGGGGTAAATTGAAAAAAGTTTTTAAAAAATTATTTTTGGACTTAGTCATTTTTCCGGCGTTTATCAGACTTTCAGATAGGGGAAATGTCAGTGAGCATACCAATTTCAGTTCCAGAGCGATTCGCCCAATGAATCCATGATATTTAGTCGTTTTCAGCCAATTTTCTGGATTTTTGAAAATTTCACTTTTTGGTGAAAATATCCACTAAATGAGGGAATAATATGTGTGAGGGTACCCCAGGAGAGTTCCAAATGTGTGTACGTAGAATATATATCCCACGGGGGTAAAATTGAAAAAGTTTAAAAAAATGTTTTTTTGGACTTAGTCATTTTTCCGGCGTTTATCAGACTTTCAGATAGGGGAAATGTCAGTGAGGGTTCGGATTTCAGTTCCAGAGCGATTCGCCCAATGTGTCCTTGATATTTAGTAGTTTTCAGCCAATATTTTGGATTTTTGAAAATTTCACTTTTTTGTGAAAATATCCACTAAATGAGGGAATAATATGTGTGAGGGTACACCAGGAGAGTTCCAAATGTGTGTGGGTAGAATATATATCCCACGGGGGAAAATTGAAAAAAGTTTTTAAAAAAATTTTTTTGGACTTAGTCATTTTTCCGGCGTTTATCAGACTTTCAGATAGGGGAAATGTCAGTGAGCATACCAATTTCAGTTCCAGAGCGATTCGCCCAATGAATCCATGATATTTAGTCGTTTTCAGCCAATTTTCTGGATTTTTGAAAATTTCACTTTTTGGTGAAAATATCCACTAAATGAGGGAATAATATGTGTGAGGGTACCCCAGGAGAGTTCCAAATGTGTGTACATAGAATATATATCCCACGGGGGTAAAATTGAAAAAAGTTTAAAAAAATGTTTTTTTGGACTTAGTCATTTTTCCGGCGTTTATCAGACTTTCAGATAGGGGAAATGTCAGTGAGCGTTCTGATTTCAGTTCCAGAGCGATTCGCCCAATGAGTCCTTGATATTTAGTCGTTTTCAGGCAATATTTTGGATTTTTGAAAATTTCACTTTTTTGTGAAAATATCCACTAAATGAGGGAATAATATGTGTGAGGGTACCCCAGGAGAGTTCCAAATGTGTGTACGTAGAATACATATCCCACGGGGGTAAAATAGAAAAAAGTTTAAAATAATTTCTTTTTGGACTTAGTCATTTTTCCGGCGTTTATCAGACTTTCAGATAGGGGAAATGTCAGTGAGGATTCTGATTTCAGTTCCAGAGCGATTCGCCCTATGAATCCTTGATATTTAGTCGTGTTCAGCCAATTTTCTGGATTTTTGAAAATTTCACTTTTTTGTGAAAATATCCACTAAATGAGGGAATAATATGTGTGAGGGTACCCCAGGAGAGTTCCAAATGTGTGTGGGTAAAATATATATCCCACGGGGCTAAAATTGAAAAAAGTAGAAAAAAAATTTTTTTTGGACTTAGTCATTTTTCCGGCGTTTATCAGACTTTCAGATAGGGGAAATGTCAGTGAGGGTTCGGATTTCAGTTCCAGAGCGATTCGCCCAATGTGTCCTTGATATTTAGTCGTTTTCAGCCAATATTTTGGATTTTTGAAAATTTCACTTTTTTGTGAAAATATCCACTAAATGAGGGAATAATGTGTGAGGGTAACCCAGGAGAGTTCGAAATGTGTGTGGGTAAAATATATATTCCACGGGGCTAAAATTGAAAAAAGTTTAAAAAATTTTTTTTTTGGACTTAGTCATTTTTCCGGCGTTTATCAGACTTTGCAATTCGCCCAATGTGTCCTTGATATTTAGTCGTTTTCAGCCAATATTTTGGATTTTTGAAAATTTCACTTTTTTGTGAAAATATCCACTAAATGAGGGAATAATATGTGTGAGGGTACCCCAGGAGAGTTCCAAATGTGTGTGGGTAGAATATATATCCCACGGGGGTAAATTGAAAAAGGTTTTTAAAAAATTTTTTTTGGACATAGTCATTTTTCCGGCGTTTATCAGACTTTCAGAAAGGGGAAATGTCAGTGAGCATACCAATTTCAGTTCCTGAGCGATTCGCCCAATGAATCCTTGATATTTAGTCGTGTTCAGCCAATTTTCTGGATTTTTGAAAATTTCACTTTTTTGTGAAAATATCCACTAAATGAGGGAATAATATGTGTGAGGGTACCCCAGGAGAGTTCCAAATGTGTGTGGGTAGAATATATATCCCACGGGGGTAAAATTGAAAAAAGTTTAAAAAAATGTTTTTTTGGACTTAGTCATTTTTCCGGCGTTTATCAGACTTTCAGATAGGGGAAATGTCAGTGAGGGTTCGGATTTCAGTTCCAGAGCGATTCGCCCAATGTGTCCTTGATATTTAGTCATTTTCATCCAATATTTTGGATTTTTGAAAATTTCACTTTTTTGTGAAAATATCCACTAAATGAGGGAATAATATGTGTGAGGGTACCCCAGGAGAGTTCGAAATGTGTGTGGGTAAAATATATATCCCACGGGGCTAAAATTGAAAAAAGTTTAAAATAATTTTTTTTTGGACATAGTCATTTTTCCGGCGTTTATCAGACTTTCAGATAGGGGAAATGTCAGTGAGCATTCCGATTTCAGTTCCAGAGTGATTCGCCCAATGAGTCCTTGATATTTAGTCGTTTTCAGCCAATTTTCTGGATTTTTGAAGGTTTCACTTTTTTGTGAAAATATCCACTAAATGAGGGAATAATATGTGTGAGGGTACCCCAGGAGAGTTCCAAATGTGTGTACGTAGAATACATATCCCACGGGGGTAAAATAGAAAAAAGTTGAAAACAATTTTTTTTTGGACTTAATCATTTTTTCGGCGTTAATCAGACTTTCAGATAAGGGAAATGTCAGTGAGTGTTCTGATTTCAGTTCCAGAGCGATTCGCCCAATGAGTCCTTGATATTTAGTCGTTTTCAGCCAATTGTCTGGATTTTTGAAAGTTTCACTTTTTTGTGAAAATATCCACTAAATGAGGGAATAATATGTGTGAGGGTACCCCAGGAGAGTTCCAAATGTGTGTGGGTAGAATATATATCCCACGGGGCTAAAATTGAAAAAAGTTGAAAAAAATTTTTTTTTGGACTTAGTCATTTTTCCGCCGTTTATCAGACTTTCAGATAGGGCAAATGTCAGTGAGCATTCCGATTTCAGTTCCAGAGCGATTCGCCCAATGAGTCCTTGATATTTAGTCGTTTTCAGCCAATTTTCTGGATTTTTGAAAATTTCACTTTTTTGTGAAAATATCCACTAAATGAGGGAATAATATGTGTGAGGGTACCCCAGGAGAGTTCCAAATGTGTGTGGGTAGAATATATATCCCACGGGGGTAAAATTGAAAAAAGTTGAAAATTTTTTTTTTTTGGACCTAGTCATTTTTCCGGCGTTTATCAGACTTTCAGATAGGGCAAATGTCAGTGAGGATTCTGATTTCAGTTCCAGAGCGATTCGCCCTATGAGTCCTTGAAATTTATTCGTTTTCAGACAATTTTCTGGATTTTTGAAAATTTCACTTTTTTTGTGAAAATATCCACTAAATGAGGGAATAATATGTGTGAGGGTACCACAGGACAGTTCCAAATGTGTGTGGGTAGAATATATATCCCACGGGGGTAAATTGAAAAAGGTTTTTAAAAAATTTTTTTTGGACATAGTCATTTTTCCGGCGTTTATCAGACTTTCAGATAGGGGAAATGTCAGTGAGGGTTTGGATTTCAGTTCCGGAGCGATTCGCCCAATGTGTCCTTGATATTTAGTCGTTTTCATCCAATATTTTGGATTTTTGAAAATTTCACTTTTTTGTGAAAATATCCACTAAATGAGGGAATAATATGTGTGAGGGTACCCCAGGAGAGTTCCAAATGTGTGTGGGTAGAATATATATCCCACGGGGCTAAAATTGAAAAAAGTTTAAAATAAATTTTTTTTGTACCTAGTCATTTTTCCGGCGTTTATCAGACTTTCAGATAGGGCAAATGTCAGTGAGCATTCCGATTTCAGTTCCAGAGCGATTCGCCCAATGAGTCCTTGATATTTAGTAGTTTTCAGCCAATTTTCTGGATTTTTGAAAATTTCACTTTTTTTGTGAAAATATCCACTAAATGAGGGAATAATATGTGTGAGGGTACCCCAGGAGAGTTCCAAATGTGTGTACATAGAATATATATCCCACGGGGGTAAAATTGAAAAAAGTTTAAAAAATTTTTTTTTTGGACTTAGTCATTTTTCCGGCGTTTATCAGACTTTCAGATAGGGCAAATGTCAGTGAGCATTCCGATTTCAGTTCCAGAGCGATGCGCCCAATGAGTCCTTGATATTTAGTCGTTTTCAGCCAATTTTCTGGATTTTTGAAAGTTTCACTTTTTTGTGAAAATATCCACTAAATGAGGGAATAATATGTGTGAGGGTAACCCAGGAGAGTACGAAATGTGTGTGGGTAAAATATATATCCCACGGGGCTAAAATTGAAAAAATTTGAAAAAAAATTTTTTTGGGACTTAGTAATTTTTCCGGCGTTTATCAGACTTTCAGATAGGGGAAATGTCAGTGAGGATTCTGATTTCAGTTCCAGAGCGATTCGCCCTATGAGTCCTTGAAATTTAGTCGTTTTCAGCCAATTTTCTGGATTTTTGAAAATTTCACTTTTTTGTGAAAATATCCACTAAATGAGGGAATAATATGTGTGAGGGTACCCCAGGAGAGTTCCAAATGTGTGTACGTAGAATACATATCCCACGGGGGTAAAATAGAAAAAAGTTTAAAAAATTTTTTTTTTGGACTTAGTCATTTTTCCGGCGTTTATCAGACTTTGCAATTCGCCCAATGTGTCCTTGATATTTAGTCGTTTTCAGCCAATATTTTGGATTTTTGAAAATTTCACTTTTTTGTGAAAATATCCACTAAATGAGGGAATAATATGTGTGAGGGTACCCCAGGAGAGTTCCAAATGTGTGTGGGTAGAATATATATCCCACGGGGGTAAATTGAAAAAGGTTTTTAAAAAATTTTTTTTGGACATAGTCATTTTTCCGGCGTTTATCAGACTTTCAGAAAGGGGAAATGTCAGTGAGCATACCAATTTCAGTTCCTGAGCGATTCGCCCAATGAATCCTTGATATTTAGTCGTGTTCAGCCAATTTTCTGGATTTTTGAAAATTTCACTTTTTTGTGAAAATATCCACTAAATGAGGGAATAATATGTGTGAGGGTACCCCAGGAGAGTTCCAAATGTGTGTGGGTAGAATATATATCCCACGGGGGTAAAATTGAAAAAAGTTTAAAAAAATGTTTTTTTGGACTTAGTCATTTTTCCGGCGTTTATCAGACTTTCAGATAGGGGAAATGTCAGTGAGGGTTCGGATTTCAGTTCCAGAGCGATTCGCCCAATGTGTCCTTGATATTTAGTCATTTTCATCCAATATTTTGGATTTTTGAAAATTTCACTTTTTTGTGAAAATATCCACTAAATGAGGGAATAATATGTGTGAGGGTACCCCAGGAGAGTTCGAAATGTGTGTGGGTAAAATATATATCCCACGGGGCTAAAATTGAAAAAAGTTTAAAATAATTTTTTTTTGGACATAGTCATTTTTCCGGCGTTTATCAGACTTTCAGATAGGGGAAATGTCAGTGAGCATTCCGATTTCAGTTCCAGAGTGATTCGCCCAATGAGTCCTTGATATTTAGTCGTTTTCAGCCAATTTTCTGGATTTTTGAAGGTTTCACTTTTTTGTGAAAATATCCACTAAATGAGGGAATAATATGTGTGAGGGTACCCCAGGAGAGTTCCAAATGTGTGTACGTAGAATACATATCCCACGGGGGTAAAATAGAAAAAAGTTGAAAACAATTTTTTTTTGGACTTAATCATTTTTTCGGCGTTAATCAGACTTTCAGATAAGGGAAATGTCAGTGAGTGTTCTGATTTCAGTTCCAGAGCGATTCGCCCAATGAGTCCTTGATATTTAGTCGTTTTCAGCCAATTGTCTGGATTTTTGAAAGTTTCACTTTTTTGTGAAAATATCCACTAAATGAGGGAATAATATGTGTGAGGGTACCCCAGGAGAGTTCCAAATGTGTGTGGGTAGAATATATATCCCACGGGGCTAAAATTGAAAAAAGTTGAAAAAAATTTTTTTTTGGACTTAGTCATTTTTCCGCCGTTTATCAGACTTTCAGATAGGGCAAATGTCAGTGAGCATTCCGATTTCAGTTCCAGAGCGATTCGCCCAATGAGTCCTTGATATTTAGTCGTTTTCAGCCAATTTTCTGGATTTTTGAAAATTTCACTTTTTTGTGAAAATATCCACTAAATGAGGGAATAATATGTGTGAGGGTACCCCAGGAGAGTTCCAAATGTGTGTGGGTAGAATATATATCCCACGGGGGTAAAATTGAAAAAAGTTGAAAATTTTTTTTTTTTGGACCTAGTCATTTTTCCGGCGTTTATCAGACTTTCAGATAGGGCAAATGTCAGTGAGGATTCTGATTTCAGTTCCAGAGCGATTCGCCCTATGAGTCCTTGAAATTTATTCGTTTTCAGACAATTTTCTGGATTTTTGAAAATTTCACTTTTTTTGTGAAAATATCCACTAAATGAGGGAATAATATGTGTGAGGGTACCACAGGACAGTTCCAAATGTGTGTGGGTAGAATATATATCCCACGGGGGTAAATTGAAAAAGGTTTTTAAAAAATTTTTTTTGGACATAGTCATTTTTCCGGCGTTTATCAGACTTTCAGATAGGGGAAATGTCAGTGAGGGTTTGGATTTCAGTTCCGGAGCGATTCGCCCAATGTGTCCTTGATATTTAGTCGTTTTCATCCAATATTTTGGATTTTTGAAAATTTCACTTTTTTGTGAAAATATCCACTAAATGAGGGAATAATATGTGTGAGGGTAACCCAGGAGAGTACGAAATGTGTGTGGGTAAAATATATATCCCACGGGGCTAAAATTGAAAAAATTTGAAAAAAAATTTTTTTGGGACTTAGTAATTTTTCCGGCGTTTATCAGACTTTCAGATAGGGGAAATGTCAGTGAGGATTCTGATTTCAGTTCCAGAGCGATTCGCCCTATGAGTCCTTGAAATTTAGTCGTTTTCAGCCAATTTTCTGGATTTTTGAAAATTTCACTTTTTTGTGAAAATATCCACTAAATGAGGGAATAATATGTGTGAGGGTACCCCAGGAGAGTTCCAAATGTGTGTACGTAGAATACATATCCCACGGGGGTAAAATAGAAAAAAGTTTAAAAAAATTTTTTTTTGGACTTAGTCATTTTTCCGGCGTTTATCAGACTTTCAGATAGGGGAAATGTCAGTGAGGATTCTGATTTCAGTTCCAGAGCGATTCGCCCTATGAGTCCTTGAAATTTATTCGTTTTCAGACAATTTTCTGGATTTTTGAAAATTTCACTTTTTTGTGAAAATATCCACTAAATGAGGGAATAATATGTGTGAGGGTACCACAGGACAGTTCCAAATGTGTGTGGGTAGAATATATATCCCACGGGGGTAAATTGAAAAAGGTTTTTAAAAAATTTTTTTTGGACATAGTCATTTTTCCGGCGTTTATCAGACTTTCAGAAAGGGGAAATGTCAGTGAGCATACCAATTTCAGTTCCTGAGCGATTCGCCCAATGAATCCGTGATATTTAGTCGTGTTCAGCCAATTTTCTGGATTTTTGAAAATTTCACTTTTTTGTGAAAATATCCACTAAATGAGGGAATAATATGTGTGAGGGTACCCCAGGAGATTTCCAAATGTGTGTGGGTAGAATATATATCCCACGGGGGTAAAATTGAAAAAAGGTGAACTTTTTTTTTTTTGGACTTAGTCATTTTTCCGGCGTTTATCAGACTTTCAGATAGGGGAAATGTCAGTGAGCATTCCGATTTCAGTTCCAGAGTGATTCGCCCAATGAGTCCTTGATATTTAGTCGTTTTCAGCCAATTTTCTGGATTTTTGAAGGTTTCACTTTTTTGTGAAAATATCCACTAAATGAGGGAATAATATGTGTGAGGGTACCCCAGGAGAGTTCCAAATGTGTGTACGTAGAATACATATCCCACGGGGGTAAAATAGAAAAAAGTTGAAAACAATTTTTTTTTGGACTTAATCATTTTTTCGGCGTTAATCAGACTTTCAGATAGGGGAAATGTCAGTGAGGGTTTGGATTTCAGTTCCGGAGCGATTCGCCCAATGTGTCCTTGATATTTAGTCGTTTTCATCCAATATTTTGGATTTTTGAAAATTTCACTTTTTTGTGAAAATATCCACTAAATGAGGGAATAATATGTGTGAGGGTACCCCAGGAGAGTTACAAATGTGTGTAGGTAGAATATATATCCCACGGGGCTAAAATTGAAAAAAGCTTAAAATAATTTTTTTTTGGACTTAGTCATTTTTCCGGCGTTTATCAGACTTTCAGATAGTGCAAATGTCAGTGAGCATTCCGATTTCAGTTCCAGAGCGATTCGCCCAATGAGTCCTTGATATTTAGTCGTTTTCAGCCAATTTTCTGGATTTTTGAAAATTTCACTTTTTTGTGGAAAATATCCACTAAATGAGGGAATAATATGTGTGAGGGTACCACAGGAGAGTTCCAAATGTGTGTGGGTAGAATATATATCCCACGAGGGTAAATTGAAAGTTTTTAAAATTTTTTTTTTGGACTTAGTCATTTTTCCGGCGTTTATCAGACTTTCAGATAGGGGAAATGTCAGTGAGCATACCAATTTCAGTTCCAGAGCGATTCGCCCAATGAATCCTTGATATTTAGTCGTTTTCAGCCAATTTTCTGGATTTTTGAAAATTTCACTTTTTTGTGAAAATATCCACTAAATGAGGGAATAAGATGTGTGAGGGTACCACAGGAGAGTTCCAAATGTGTGTGGGTAAAATATATATCCCACGGGGCTAAAATTGAAAAAAGTTGAAAAAAATTTTTTTTTGGACTTGGTCATTTTTCCGGCGTTTATCAGACTTTCAGATAGGGGAAATGTCAGTGAGCATTCCGATTTCAGTTCCAGAGCGATTCGCCCAATGAGTCCTAGATATTTAGTCGTTTTCAGCCAATTTTCTGGATTTTTGAAAATTTCACTTTTTTGTGAAAATATCCACTAAATGAGGGAATAATATGTGTGAGGGTACCACAGGAGAGTTCCAAATGTGTGTGGGTAAAATATATATCCCAAGGGGGTAAATTGAAAAAAGTTTTTAAAAATTTTTTTTGGACTTAGTCATTTTTCCGGCGTTTATCAGACTTTCAGATAGGGGAAATGTCAGTGAGCATTCCGATTTCAGTTCCAGAGCGATTCGCCCAATGAGTCCTTGATATTTAGTCGTTTTCAGCCAATTTTCTGGATTTTTGAAAGTTTCACTTTTTTGTGAAAATATTCACTAAATGAGGGAATAATATGTGTGAGGGTACCACAGGAGAGTTTCAAATGTGTGTACGTAGAATACATATCCCACGGGGGTAAAATTGAAAAAAGTTTAAAATTTTTTTTGGACTTAGTCATTTTTCCAGCGTTTATCAGACTTTCAGATAGGGCAAATGTCAGTGAGCATTCCGATTTCAGTTCCAGAGCGATTCGCCCAATGAGTCCTTGATATTTAGTCGTTTTCAGCCAATTTTCTGGATTTTTGAAAGTTTCACTTTTTTGTGAAAATATCCACTAAATGAAGGAATAATATGTGTGAGGGTACCCCAGGAGATTTCCAAATGTGTGTGGGTAGAATATATATCCCACGGGGGTAAAATTGAAAAAAGGTGAACTTTTTTTTTTTTTGGACTTAGTCATTTTTCCGGCGTTTATCAGACTTTCAGATAGGGGGAATGTCAGTGAGCATTCTGATTTCAGTTCCAGAGCGATTCGCCCAATGAGTCCTTGATATTTAGTCGTTTTCAGCCAATTTTCTGGATTTTTGAAAGTTTCACTTTTTTGTGAAAATATCCACTAAATGAGGGAATAATATGTGTGAGGGTACCCCAGGAGAGTTCCAAATGTGTGTACGTAGAATATATATCCCACGGGGGTAAAATTGAAAAAAGTTTAAAATAATTTTTTTTGGACTTAGTCATTTTTCCGGCGTTTATCAGACTTTCAGATAGGGCAAATGTCAGTGAGCATTCCGATTTCAGTTCCAGAGCGATTCGCCCAATGAGTCCTTGATATTTAGTCGTTTTCAGCCAATTTTCTGGATTTTTGAAAGTTTCACTTTTTTGTGAAAATATCCACTAAATGAGGGAATCATATGTGTGAGGGTACCCAAGGAGAGTTCCAAATGTGTGTGGGTAGAATATATATCCCACGGGGGTAAATTGAAAAAAGTTGAAAAAAATTTTTTTTTGGACTTAGTCATTTTTCCGGCGTTTATCAGACTTTCAGATAGGGGAAATGTCAGTGAGCGTTCTGATTTCAGTTCCAGAGCGATTCGCCCAATGAGTCCTTGATATTTAGTCGTTTTCAGCCAATTTTCTGGATTTTTGAAAGTTTCACTTTTTTGTGAAAATATCCACTAAATGAGGGAATAATATGTGTGAGGGTACCCCAGTTGAGTTCCAAATGTGTGTGGGTAGAATATGTATCCCACGGGGGTAAAATTGAAAAAAGTTGAAAATATTTTTCTTTTGGACTTAGTCATTTTTCCGGCGTTTATCAGACTTTCAGATAGGGGAAATGTCAGTGAGCATTCTGATTTCAGTTCCAGAGCGATTTTCCCAATGAGTCCTTGATATTTAGTAGTTTTCAGCAAATTTTCTGGCTTTTTGAAAGTTTCACTTTTTTGTGTAAATATCCACTAAATGATTGAATAATATGTGTGAGGGTACCCCAGGAGATTTCCAAATGTGTGTGGGTAGAATATATATCCCACGGGGGTAAAATTGAAAAAAGTTGAAAATTTTTTTTTTTTGGACTTAGTCATTTTTCCGGCGTTTATCAGACTTTCAGATAGGGGAAATGTCAGTGAGCGTTCTGATTTCAGTTCCAGAGCGATTCGCCCAATGAGTCCTTGATATTTAGTCGTTTTCAGCCAATTTTCTGGCTTTTTGAAAGTTTCACTTTTTTGTGAAAATATCCACTAAATGAGGGAATAATATGTGTGAGGGTACCCCAGGAGAGTTACAAATGTGTGTAGGTAGAATATATATCCCACGGGGCTAAAATTGAAAAAAGCTTAAAATAATTTTTTTTTGGACTTAGTCATTTTTCCGGCGTTTATCAGACTTTCAGATAGTGCAAATGTCAGTGAGCATTCCGATTTCAGTTCCAGAGCGATTCGCCCAATGAGTCCTTGATATTTAGTCGTTTTCAGCCAATTTTCTGGATTTTTGAAAATTTCACTTTTTTGTGGAAAATATCCACTAAATGAGGGAATAATATGTGTGAGGGTACCACAGGAGAGTTCCAAATGTGTGTGGGTAGAATATATATCCCACGGGGGTAAATTGAAAAAAGTTTTTAAAATTTTTTTTTTGGACTTAGTCATTTTTCCGGCGTTTATCAGACTTTCAGATAGGGGAAATGTCAGTGAGCATACCAATTTCAGTTCCAGAGCGATTCGCCCAATGAATCCTTGATATTTAGTCGTTTTCAGCCAATTTTCTGGATTTTTGAAAATTTCACTTTTTTGTGAAAATATCCACTAAATGAGGGAATAAGATGTGTGAGGGTACCACAGGAGAGTTCCAAATGTGTGTGGGTAAAATATATATCCCACGGGGCTAAAATTGAAAAAAGTTGAAAAAAATTTTTTTTTGGACTTGGTCATTTTTCCGGCGTTTATCAGACTTTCAGATAGGGGAAATGTCAGTGAGCATTCCGATTTCAGTTCCAGAGCGATTCGCCCAATGAGTCCTAGATATTTAGTCGTTTTCAGCCAATTTTCTGGATTTTTGAAAATTTCACTTTTTTGTGAAAATATCCACTAAATGAGGGAATAATATGTGTGAGGGTACCACAGGAGAGTTCCAAATGTGTGTGGGTAAAATATATATCCCAAGGGGGTAAATTGAAAAAAGTTTTTAAAAATTTTTTTTGGACTTAGTCATTTTTCCGGCGTTTATCAGACTTTCAGATAGGGCAAATGTCAGTGAGCATTCCGATTTCAGTTCCAGAGCGATTCGCCCAATGAGTCCTTGATATTTAGTCGTTTTCAGCCAATTTTCTGGATTTTTGAAAGTTTCACTTTTTTGTGAAAATATCCACTAAATGAAGGAATAATATGTGTGAGGGTACCCCAGGAGATTTCCAAATGTGTGTGGGTAGAATATATATCCCACGGGGGTAAAATTGAAAAAAGGTGAACTTTTTTTTTTTTGGACTTAGTCATTTTTCCGGCGTTTATCAGACTTTCAGATAGGGGGAATGTCAGTGAGCATTCCGATTTCAGTTCCAGAGCGATTCGCCCAATGAGTCCTTGATATTTAGTCGTTTTCAGCCAATTTTCTGGATTTTTGAAAATTTCACTTTTTTGTGAAAATATCCACTAAATGAGGGAATAATATGTGTGAGGGTACCACAGGAGAGTTTCAAATGTGTGTACGTAGAATACATATCCCACGGGGCTATAATTGAAAAAAGTTGAAAAAAAATTTTTTTTGGACTTAGTCATTTTTCCGGCGTTTATCAGACTTTCAGATAGGGCAAATGTCAGTGAGCATTCCGATTTCAGTTCCAGAGCGATTCGCCCAATGAGTCCTTGATATTTAGTCGTTTTCAGCCAATTTTCTGGATTTTTGAAAGTTTCACTTTTTTGTGAAAATATCCACTAAATGAGGGAATCATATGTGTGAGGGTACCCAAGGAGAGTTCCAAATGTGTGTGGGTAGAATATATATCCCACGGGGGTAAATTGAAAAAAGTTGAAAAAAATTTTTTTTTGGACTTAGTCATTTTTCCGGCGTTTATCAGACTTTCAGATAGGGGAAATGTCAGTGAGCGTTCTGATTTCAGTTCCAGAGCGATTCGCCCAATGAGTCCTTGATATTTAGTCGTTTTCAGCCAATTTTCTGGATTTTTGAAAGTTTCACTTTTTTGTGAAAATATCCACTAAATGAGGGAATAATATGTGTGAGGGTACCCCAGGAGAGTTCCAAATGTGTGTGGGTAGAATATGTATCCCACGGGGGTAAAATTGAAAAAAGTTGAAAATATTTTTCTTTTGGACTTAGTCATTTTTCCGGCGTTTATCAGACTTTCAGATAGGGGAAATGTTAGTGAGCATTCTGATTTCAGTTCCAGAGCGATTTTCCCAATGAGTCCTTGATATTTAGTAGTTTTCAGCAAATTTTCTGGCTTTTTGAAAGTTTCACTTTTTTGTGTAAATATCCACTAAATGAGGGAATAATATGTGTGAGGGTACCCCAGGAGAGTTCCAAATGTGTGTGGGTAGAATATATATCCCACGGGGGTAAAATTGAAAAAAGTTGAAAATTTTTTTTTTTGGAGTTAGTCATTTTTCCGGCGTTTATCAGACTTTCAGATAGGGGAAATGTCAGTGAGCGTTCTGATTTCAGTTACAGAGCGATTCGCCCAATGAGTCCTTGATATTTAGTCGTTTTCAGCCAATTTTCTGGATTTTTGAAAATTTCACTTTTTTGTGTAAATATCCACTAAATGAGGGAATAATATGTGTGAGGGTACCACAGGAGAGTTCCAAATGTGTGTGGGTAGAATATATATCCCACGGGGGTAAAATTGAAAAAAGTTGAAATTTTTTTTTTTTTTCCGGCGTTTATCAGACTTTCAGATAGGGGAAATGTCAGTGAGCATACCAATTTCAGTTCCAGAGCGATTTGCCCAATGAGTCCTTGATATTTAGTCGTTTTCAGCCAATTTTCTGGATTTTTGAAAATTTCACTTTTTTGTGAAAATATCCACTAAATGAGGGAATAATATGTGTGAGGGTACCACAGGAGAGTTCCAAATGTGTGTGGGTAGAATATATATCCCACGGGGGTAAAATTGAAAAAAGTTTAAAAAAAATATTTTTTTGGACTTAGTCATTTTTCCGGCGTTTATCAGACTTTCAGATAGGGGAAATGTCAGTGAGCATTCTGATTTCAGTTCCAGAGCGATTCGCCCAATGAGTCCTTGATATTTAGTCGTTTTCAGCCAATTTTATGGCTTTTTGAAAGTTTCACTTTTTTGTGAAAATATCCACTAAATGAGGGAATAATACGTGTGAGGGTACCCCAGGAGAGTTCCAAATGTGTGTGGGTAGAATATATATCCACGGGGGTAAAATTGAAAAAAGTTGAAAAATTTTTTTGGACTTAGTCATTTTTCCGGCGTTTATCAGACTTTCAGATAGGGGAAATGTCAGTGAGCATACCAATTTCAGTTCCAGAGCGATTTGCCCAATGAGTCCTTGATATTTAGTCGTTTTCAGCCAATTTTCTGGATTTTTGAAAGTTTCACTTTTTTGTGAAAATATCCACTAAATGAGGGAATAATATGTGTGAGGGTACCACAGGAGATTTCCAAATGTGTGTGGGTAGAATATATATCCCACGGGGGTAAAATTGAAAAAAGTTGAATTTTTTTTTTTCCGGCGTTTATCAGACTTTCAGATAGGGGAAATGTCAGTGAGCATACCAATTTCAGTTCCAGAGCGATTTGCCCAATGAGTCCTTGATATTTAGTCGTTTTCAGCCAATTTTCTGGCTTTTTGAAAGTTTCACTTTTTTGTGAAAATATCCACTAAATGAGGGAATAATATGTGTGAGGGTACCCCAGGAGAGTTCCAAATGTGTGTGGGTAGTATATATATCCCAAGGGGGTAAAATTGAAAAAAGTTGAAAATTTTTTTTGGACTTAGTCATTTTTCCGGCGTTTAACAGACTTTCAGATAGGGGAAATGTCAGTGAGGGTTCGGATTTCAGTTCCAGAGCGATTCGTCCAATGTGTCCTTGATATTTAGTCATTTTCAGCCAATAATTTGGATTTTTGAAAATTTCACTTTTTTGTGAAAATATCCACTAAATGAGGGAATAATATGCGTGAGGGTGCCCCAGGAGAGTTCCAAATGTGTGTGGGTAGAATATATATCCCACGGGGGTAAAATTGAAAAAAGTTGAAAATTTTTTTTTTTGGACTTAGTCATTTTTCCGGCGTTTATCAGACTTTCAGATAGGGGAAATGTCAGTGAGCATTCTGATTTCGGTTCCAGAGCGATTCGCCCAATGAGTCCTTGATATTTAGTCGTTTTCAGCCAATTTTCTGGCTTTTTGAAAGTTTCACTTTTTTGTGAAAATATCCACTAAATGAGGGAATAATATGTGTGAGGGTACCCCAGGAGAGTTCCAAATGTGTGTGGGTAGAATATATATCCCACGGGGGTAAAATTGAAAAAAGTTGAACATTTTTTTTTTTTGGACTTAGTCATTTTTCCGGCGTTTATCAGACTTTCAGATAGGGGAAATGTCAGTGAGCGTTCTGATTTCAGTTCCAGAGCAATTCGCCCAATGAGTCCTTGATATTTAGTCGTTTTCAGCCAATTTTCTGGATTTTTGAAAGTTTCACTTTTTTGTGAAAATATCCACTAAATGAGGGAATAATATGTGTGAGGGTACCCCAGGAGAGTTCCAAATGTGTGTGGGTAAAATATATATCCCACGGGGGTAAAATTGAAAAAAGTTGAAAATTTTTTTTGGACTTAGTCATTTTTCCGGCGTTTAACAGACTTTCAGATAGGGGAAATGTCAGTGAGGGTTCGGATTTCAGTTCCAGAGCGATTCGTCCAATGTGTCCTTGATATTTAGTCATTTTCAGCCAATAATTTGGATTTTTGAAAATTTCACTTTTTTGTGAAAATATCTACTAAATGAGGGAATAATATGCGTGAGGGTGCCCCAGGAGAGTTCCAAATGTGTGTGGGTAGAATATATATCCCACGGGGGTAAAATTGAAAAAAGTTGAAATTTTTTTTTTTTTCCGGCGTTTATCAGACTTTCAGATAGGGGAAATGTCAGTGAGCGTTCTGATTTCAGTTCCAGAGCGATACGCCCAATGAGTCCTTGATATTTAGTCGTTTTCAGCCAATTTTCTGGATTTTTGAAAGTTTCACTTTTTTGTGAAAATATCCACTAAATGAGGGAATAAAATGTTTGAGGGTACCCCAGGAGAGTTCCAAATGTGTGTGGGTAGAATATATATCCCTCGGGGGTAAAATTGAAAAAAGTTGAAAATTTTTTTTGGACTTAGTCATTTTTCCGGCGTTTAACAGACTTTCAGATAGGGGAAATGTCAGTGAGGGTTCGGATTTCAGTTCCAGAGCGATTCGTCCAATGTGTCCTTGATATTTAGTCATTTTCAGCCAATAATTTGGATTTTTGAAAATTTCACTTTTTTGTGAAAATATCTACTAAATGAGGGAATAATATGTGTGAGGGTACCCCAGGAGAGTTCCAAATGTGTGTGGGTAGAATATATATCCCACGGGGGTAAAATTGAAAAAAGTTGAAAATTTTTTTTGGACTTAGTCATTTTTCCGGCGTTTATCAGACTTTCAGATAGGGGAAATGTCAGTGAGGGTTCTGATTTCAGTTCCAGAGCGATTCGCCCAATGAGTCCTTGATATTTAGTCGTTTTCAGCCAATTTTCTGAATTTTTGAAAATTTCACTTTTTTATAAAAATATCCACTAAATGAGGGAATAATATGTTTGAGGGTACCCCAGGAGAGTTCCAAATGTGTGTGGGTAGAATAAAAATCCCACGGGGGTAAAATTGAAGAAAGTTATAAAAAAAATTTTTTTGGACTTAGTCATTTTTCCGGCGTTTATCAAACTTTCAGATAGGGGAAATGTCAGTGAGCATACCAATTTCAGTTCCAGAGCGATTCGCCCAATGAGTCCTTGATATTTAGTCGTTTTCAGCCAATTTTCTGTATTTTTGAAAGTTTTACTTTTTTGTGAAAATATCCACTAAATGAGAGAATAATATGTGTGATGGTATCCCAGGAAAGTTCCAAATGTGTGTAGGTAGAATATATATCCCACGGGGGTAAAATTGAAAAAAGTTGAAAATTATTTTTTTTTGGACTTAGTCATTTTTCCGGCGTTTATCAGACTTTCAGATAGGGGAAATGTCAGTGAGCGTTCCGATCTCAGTTCCAGAGCGATTCGCCCTATGAGTCCTTGATATTAAGTCGTTTTCAGCCAATTTTCTGGATTTTTGAAAATTTCAATTTTTTGTGAAAATATCCACTAAATGATTGAAAAATATGTGTGAGGGTACCACAGGAGAGTTCCAAATGTTTGTGGGTAGAATATATATCCCACGGGGGTAAAATTAAAAAAAGTTTTAAAAATTTTTTTTTGGACTTAGTCATTTTTCCGTCGTTTATCACACTTTCAGATTGGGGAAATGTCAGTGAGCGCTCCGATTTCAGTTCCAGAGCGATTCGCCCAATGAGTCCTTGATATTTAGTCGTTTTCAGCCAATTTTCTGGATTTTTTAAAATTTCACTTTTTTGTGAAAATATCCACTAAATGAGGGAATAATATGTGTGAGGGTACCAGAGGAGAGTTCCAAATGTGTGTGGGTAGAATATATAATCCACGGGGGTAAATTGAAAAAAGTTTTAAAAATTTTTTTTTGGACTTAGTCATTTTTCCGGCGTTTATCACACTTTCAGATAGGGGAAATGTCAGTAAGCATACCAATTTCAGTTCCAGAGCGATTCGCCCAATGAGTCCTTGATATTTAGTCGTTTTCAGCCAATTTTCTGAATTTTTGAAAGTTTCACTTTTTTGTGAAAATATCCACTAAATGAGGGAATAATATGTGTGAGGGTACCCCAGGAGAGTTCCAAATGTGTGTGGGTAGAATATATATCCCACGGGGGTAAAATTGAAAAAAGTTGAAAATTTTTTTTTTCTATGCTTAGTCATTTTTCCGGCGTTTATCAGACTTTCAGATAGGGGAAATGTCAGTGAGCGTTCCGATTTCAGTTCCAGAGCTATTCGCCCTATGAGTCCTTGATATTTAGTCGTTTTCAGCCAATTTTCTGGATTTTTTAAAATTTCACTTTTTTGTGAAAATATCCACTAAATGAGGGAATAATATGTGTGAGGGTACCAGAGGAGAGTTCCAAATGTGTGTGGGTAGAATATATATCCCACGGGGGTAAATTAAAAAAAGTTTTAAAAATTTTTTTTTGGACTTAGTCATTTTTCCGTCGTTTATCACACTTTCAGATTGGGGAAATGTCAGTGAGCATACCAATTTCAGTTCCAGAGCGATTCGCCCAATGAGTCCTTGATATTTAGTCGTTTTCAGCCAATTTTCTGGATTTTTGAAAGTTTCACTTTTTTGTGAAAATATCCACTAAATGAGGGAATAATATGTGTGAGGGTACCCCAGGAGAGTTCCAAATGTGTGTGGGTAGAATATATATCCCATGGGGGTAAAATTGAAAAAAGTTGAAAATTTTTTTTTTCTGGGCTTGGTCATTTTTCCGGCGTTTATCAGACTTTCAGATAGGGGAAATGTCAGTGAGTGTTCCGATTTCAGTTCCAGAGCGATTCGCCCAATGAGTCCTTGATATTTAGTCGTTTTCAGCCAATTTTCTGGATTTTTTAAAATTTCACTTTTTTGTGAAAATATCCACTAAATGAGGGAATAATATGTGTGAGGGTACCAGAGGAGAGTTCCAAATGTGTGTGGGTAGAATATATATCCCACGGGGGTAAATTGAAAAAAGTTTTAAAAATTTTTTTTTGGACTTAGTCATTTTTCCGGCGTTTATCACACTTTCAGATAGGGGAAATGTCAGTAAGCATACCAATTTCAGTTCCAGAGCGATTCGCCCAATGAGTCCTTGATATTTAGTCGTTTTCAGCCAATTTTCTGGATTTTTGAAAGTTTCACTTTTTTGTGAAAATATCCACTAAATGAGGGAATAATATGTGTGAGGGTACCCCAGGAGAGTTCCAAATGTGTGTGGGTAGAATATATATCCCATGGGGGTAAAATTGAAAAAAGTTGAAAATTTTTTTTTTCTGGGCTTGGTCATTTTTCCGGCGTTTATCAGACTTTCAGATAGGGGAAATGTCAGTGAGCGTTCCGATTTCAGTTCCAGAGCGATTCGCCCAATGAGTCCTTGATATTTAGTCGTTTTCAGCCAATTTTCTGGATTTTTTAAAATTTCACTTTTTTGTGAAAATATCCACTAAATGAGGGAATAATATGTGTGAGGGTACCAGAGGAGAGTTCCAAATGTGTGTGGGTAGAATATATATCCCACGGGGGTAAATTGAAAAAAGTTTTAAAAATTTTTTTTTGGACTTAGTCATTTTTCCGGCGTTTATCACACTTTCAGATAGGGGAAATGTCAGTAAGCATACCAATTTCAGTTCCAGAGCGATTCGCCCAATGAGTCCTTGATATTTAGTCGTTTTCAGCCAATTTTCTGGATTTTTGAAAGTTTCACTTTTTTGTGAAAATATCCACTAAATGAGGGAATAATATGTGTGAGGGTACCCCAGGAGAGTTCCAAATGTGTGTGGGTAGAATATATATCCCACGGGGGTAAAATTGAAAAAAGTTGAGAAAAATTTTTTTTTGGGCTTAGTCATTTTTCCAGTGTTTATCAGACTTTCAGATAGGGGAAATGTCAGTGAGCGCTCCGATTTCAGTTCCAGAGCGATTCGCCCAATGAGTCCTTGATATTTAGTCGTTTTCAGCCAATTTTCTGGATTTTTGAAAGTTTCACTTTTTTGTGAAAATATCCACTAAATGAGGGAATAATATGTGTGAGGGTACCCCAGGAGAGTTCCAAATATGTGTGGGTAGAATATATATCCCACGGGGGTAAAATTGAAAAAAGTTGAAAAAATTTTTTTTTTGGGCTTAGTCATTTTTCCGGCGTTTATCACACTTTCAGATAGGGGAAATGTCAGTGAGCGTTCCGATTTCAGTTCCAGAGCGATTCGCCCAATGAATCCTTGATATTTAGTCGTTTTCAGCCAATTTTCTGGATTTTTGAAAGTTTCACTTTTTTGTGAAAATATCCACTAAATGAGGGAATAATATGTGTGAGGGTACCCCAGGAGAGTTCCAAATGTGTGTGGGTAGAATATATATCCCACGGGGGTAAATTGAAAAAAGTTTTAAAAAATTTTTTTTTGGACTTAGTAATTTTTCCGCCGTTTATCAAACTTTCAGATAGGGGAAATGTCAGTGAGCATACCAATTTCAGTTCCAGAGCGATTCGCCAAATGAGTCCTTGAGATTTAGTGGTTTTCAGCCAATTTTCTGGATTTTTTAAAATTTCACTTTTTTGTGAAAATATCCACTAAATGAGGGAATAATATGTGTGACGGTACCACAGGAGAGTTCCAAATATGTGTGGGTAGAATATATATCCCACGGGGTAAATTGAATAAAGTTTTAAAAAAAAAATTTTTGGGCTTAGTCATTTTTCCGGCGTTTATCAGACTTTTAGATAGGGGAAATGTCAGTGAGCGTTCCGATTTCAGTTCCAGAGCGATTCGCCCAATGAGTCCTTGATATTTGGACGTTTTCAGCCAATTTTCTGGATTTTTTAAAATTTCACTTTTTTGTGAAAATATCCACTAAATGAGGGAATAATATGTGTGAGGGTACCCCAGGAGAGTTTCAAATGTGTGTGGGTAGAACATATATCCCACGGGGGTAAAATTTAAAAAAGTTGAAAAATTTTTTTTTTTGGGCTTAGTCATTTTTCCGGCGTTTATCAGACTTTCAGATAGGGGAAATGTCAGTGAGTGTTCCGATTTCAGTTCCAGAGCGATTCGCCCAATGAGTCCTTGATATTTAGTCGTTTTCAGCCAATTTTCTGGATTTTTGAAAATTTCACTTTTTTGCGAAAATATCCACTAAATGATGGAATAATATGTGTGAGGTTACCCCAGGAGAGTTCCAAATATGTGTAGGTAGAATATATATACCACGGGGGTAAAATTGAAAAAAGTTTAAAAAAATTTTTTTGGGACTTAGTCATTTTTCCAGTGTTTATCAGACTTTCAGATAGGGGAAATGTCAGTGAGCATACCAATTTCAGTTCCAGAGCGATTCGCCCAATGAGTCCTTGATATTTAGTCGTTTTCAGCCAATTTTCTGGATTTTTGAAAATTTCACTTTTTTGTGAAAATATCCACTAAATGAGGGAATAATATGTGTGAGGGTACCCCAGGAGAGTTCCAAATGTGTGTGGGTAGAACATATATCCCACGGGGGTAAAATTGAAAAAAGTTGAAAAATTTTTTTTTTTGGGCTTAGTCATTTTTCCGGCGTTTATCAGACTTTCAGATAGGGGAAATGTCAGTGAGCGTTCCGATTTCAGTTCCAGAGCGATTCGCCCAATGAGTCCTTGATATTTAGTCGTTTTCAGCCAATTTTCTGGATTTTTGAAAATTTCACTTTTTTGTGAAAATATCCACTAAATGAGGGAATAATATGTGTGAGGTTACCCCAGGAGAGTTCCAAATATGTGTAGGTAGAATATATATACCACGGGGGTAAAATTGAAAAAAGTTTAAAAAATTTTTTTTGGGACTTAGTCATTTTTCCAGTGTTTATCAGACTTTCAGATAGGGGAAATGTCAGTGAGCATACCAATTTCAGTTCCAGAGCGATTCGCCCAATGAGTCCTTGATATTTAGTCGTTTTCAGCCAATTTTCTGGATTTTTGAAAATTTCACTTTTTTGTGAAAATATCCACTAAATGAGGGAATAATATGTGTGAGGTTACCCAGGAGAGTTCCAAATGTGTGTGGGTAGAATATATATCCCACGGGGGTAAATTGAAAAAAGTTTTAAAAAAAATTTTTTTGGACTTAGTCATTTTTCCGGCGTTTATCAGACTTTCAGATAGGGGAAATGTCAGTGAGGGTTCTGATTTCAGTTCCAGAGCGATTCGCCCAATGAGTCCTTGATATTTAGTCGTTTTCAGCCAATTTTCTGGATTTTTGAAAATTTCACTTTTTTGTGAAAATATCCACTAAATGAGGGAATAATATGTGTGAGGGTACCCCAGGAGAGTTCCAAATGTGTGTAGGTAGAATATATATCCCACGGGGGTAAAATTGAGAAATGTTGAAAAATTTTTTTTTTTGGGGTTTAGTCATTTTTCCGACGTTTATCAGACTTTCAGAGAGGGGAAATGTCAGCGATTTCAGTTCCAGAGCGTTTCGCCCAATGAGTCCTTGATATTTAGTCGTTTTCAGCCAATTTTCTGGATTTTTGAAAGTTTCACTTTTTTGTGAAAATATCCACTAAATGAGGGAATAATATGTGTGAGGTTACCCCAGGAGAGTTCCAAATATGTGTAGGTAGAATATATATACCACGGGGGTAAAATTGAAAAAAGTTTTAAAAATTTTTTTTGGGGGGCTTAGTCATTTTTCCGGCGTTTATCAGACTTTCAGATAGGGGAAATGTCATTGAGCATTCTGATTTCAGTTCCAGAGCGATTCGCCCAAAGAGTCCTTGATATTTAGTCATTTTCAGCCAATTTTCTGGATTTTTGAAAGTTTTACTTTTTTGTGAAAATATCCACTAATTGAGGGAATAATATGTGTGAGGGTACCACAGGAGAGTTCCAAATGTGTGTGGGTAGAATATATATCCCACGGGGGTAAATTGAAAAAAGTTTTAAAAAATTTTTTTTTGGACTTAGTCATTTTTCTGGCGTTTATCAGACTTTCAGATAGGGGAAATTTGAGTGAGCGTTCCGATTTCAGTTCCAGAGCGATTCGCCCAATGAGTCCTTGATATTTAGTCGTTTTCAGCCAATTTTCTGGATTTTTGAAAGTTTCACTTTTTTGTGAAAATATCCACTAAATGATGGAATAATATGTGTGAGGCTATCCCAGGAGAGTTCCAAATATGTGTAGGTAGGATATATATCCCACGGGGGAATATTGAGAAAAGTTTTAAAAAAATTTTTTTTGGACTTAGTCATTTTTCCGGCGTTTATCAGACTTTCAGATAGGAGAAATGTCAGTGAGCATACCAATTTCAGTTCCAGAGCGATTCGCCCAATGAGTCCTTGATATTTAGTCGTTTTCAGCCAATATTTTGGATTTTTGAAAATTTCACTTTTTTGTGAAAATATCCACTAAATGAGGGAATAATATATGTGAGGGTACCCCAGGAGAGTTCCAAATGTGTGTAGGTAGAATACATATCCCACAGGGGTAAAATAGAAAAAAGTTGATAAAAAATTTTTTTTGGACTTAGTCATTTTTCCGGCGTTTATCAGACTTTCAGATAGGGGAAATGTCAGTGAGGGTTCCGATTTCAGTTCCAGAGCGATTCGCCCAATGAGTCCTTGATATTTAGTCATTTTCAGCCAATTTTCTGGATTTTTGAAAATTTCACTTTTTTGTGAAAATATCCACTAAATGAGGGAATAATATAATTGAAAAAATAATAATAATTGAAAAAAGTTGAAATTTTTTTTTTTTGGACTTAGTCATTTTTCCGGCGTTCATCAGACTTTCAGATAGGGGAAATGTCAGTGATTTCAGTTACAGAGCGATTCGCCCAATGAGTCCTTGATATTTAGTAGTTTTCAGCCAATTTTCTGGATTTTTGAAAATTTCACTTTTTTGTGAACATATCCACTAAATGAGGGAATAATATGTGTGAGGTTACCCCAGGAGAGTTCCAAATATGTGTAGGTAGAATATATATCCCACGGGGGTAAAATTGAAAAAAGTTGAAAAATTTATTTTTTGGACTTAGTCATTTTTCCGGCATTTAACAGACTTTCAAGATAGGGGAAATGTCAGTGAGTATTCCAATTTCAGTGCCAGATCGAATCGCCCAATGAGTCCTTGATATTGTCGTTTTAAGCCAATATTTTGGATATTTGAAAATTTTACTTTTTTGTGAAAATATCCACTAAATGAGGGAAAAATATGTGTGAGGTTACCCCAGGAGAGTTCCAAATATGTGTAAGTAGAATATATATCCCACGGGGCTAAAATTGAAAAAAGTTTTAAAAATTTTTTTTTTGGAATTAGTCATTTTTCCGCCGTTTATCAGACTTTCAGATAGGGGAAATGTCAGTGAGCGTTCTGATTTCAGTTCCAGAGCGATTCGCCCAATGTGTCCTTGATATTTAGTCGTTTTCAGCCAATTTTCTGGATTTTTGAAAATTTCACTTTTTTGTGAAAATATCCACTAAATGAGGGAATAATATGTGTGAGGGTACCCCAGGAGAGTTCCAAATGTGTGTGGGTAGAATATATATCCCACGGGGCTAAAATTGAAAAAAGTTGAAAAAAAATTTTTGGGGGACTTAGTCATTTTTCCGGCGATTATCAGACTTTCAGATAGGGGAAATGTCAGTGAGCATTCTGATTTCAGTTCCAGAGCGATTCGCCCAATGAGTCCTTGATACTTAGTCGTTTTCAGCCAATATTGTTGATATTTGAAAATTTCACTTTTTTGTGAAAATATCCACTAAATGAGGGAAAAATATGTGTGAGGTTACCCCAGGAGAGTTCCAAATGTGTGTGGGTAGAATATATATCCCAAGGGGGTAAAATTGAAAAATGTTTAAAAAAAATTTTTTTTGGACTTAGGTATTTTTCCTGCGTTTATCAGACTTTCAGATAGGGGAAATGCCAGTGAGCATTCTGATTTCAGTTCCAGAGCGATTCGCCCAATGAATCCTTATTATTTAGTCGTTTTCAGCCAATTTTCTGGATTTTTGAAAATTTCACTTTTTTGTGAAAATATCCACTAAATGAGGGAATAATATGTGTGAGGGTACCCCAGGAGAATTCCAAATGTGTGTGGGTAGAATATATATCCCACGGGGGTAAAATTGAAAAATGTTTAAAAAATTTTTTTTTGGACTTAGTCATTTTTCCGGCGTTTATCAGACTTTCAAGATAGGGCAAATGTCAGTGAGTATTCCAATTTCAGTTCCAGATCGATTCGCCCAATGAGTCCTTAATATTTAGTCGTTTTCAGCCAATATTTTGGATTTTTGAAAATTTCACTTTTTTGTGAAAATATCCACTAAATGAGGGAATAATATGTGTGAGGGTACCCCAGAAGAGTTCCAAATGTGTGTAGGTAGAATATATATCCTACGGGGGTAAAATTGAAAAAAGTTGAAAAACATTTTTTTTTGGACTTAGTCATTTTTCCGGCGTTCATCAGACTTTCAGATAGGGGAAATGTCAGTGAGCGTTCCGATTTCAGTTCCAGAGCCATTCGCCCAATGAGTCCTTGATATTTAGTAGTTTTCAGCCAATTTTCTGGATTTTTGAAAATTTCACTTTTTTGTGAAAATATCCACTAAATGAGGGAATAATATGTGTGAGGGTACCCCAGGAGTGTTCTAAATGTGTGTGGGTAGAATATATATCCCACGGGGGTAATATTGAAAAACGTTGAAAAAAATTTTTTTTAGGACTTAGTTATTTTTCCGGCGTTTATCAGACTTTCAGATAGGGGAAATGCCAGTGAGCGTTCTGATTTCAGTTCCAGAGCGATTCGCCCAATGAGTCCTTAATATTTAGTCGTTTTCAGCCAATATTTTTGATATTTGAAAATTTCACTTTTTTGTGAAAATATCCACTGAATGAGGGAATAATATGTTTGAGGGTACCACAGGAGAGTTCCAAATGTGTGTGGGTAGAATATATATCCCACGGGGGTAAAATTGAAAAAAGTTGAAAAACATTTTTTTTTGGACTTAGTCATTTTTCCGGCGTTCATCAGACTTTCAGATAGGGGAAATGTCAGTGAGTATTCCAATTTCAGTTCCAGAGCGATTCGCCCAATGAGTCCTTAATATTTAGTCGTTTTCAGCCAATATTTTTGATATTTGAAAATTTCACTTTTTTGTGAAAATATCCACTGAATGAGGGAATAATATGTTTGAGGGTACCACAGGAGAGTTCCAAATGTGTGTGGGTAGAATATATATCCCACGGGGGTAAAATTGAAAAAAGTTTAAAAAAAAATTTTTTTTGGACTTAGTCATTTTTCCGGCGTTTATCAGACTTTCAGATAGGGCAAATGTCAGTGAGCATTCCGATTTCAGTTCCAGAGCGATTCGCCCAATGAGTCCTTGATATTTAGTCGTTTTCAGCCAATATTTTGGATTTTTGAAACTTTCACTTTTTTATGAAAATATCCACTAAATGAGGGAATAATATGTGTGAGGGTACCCCAGGAGAGTGCCAAATGTGTGTGGGCAGAATATATATCCCACTCGGGTAAAATTGAAAAAAGTTGAAAATCATTTTTTTTTGGACTTAGTCATTTTTCCGGCGTTCATCAGACTTTCAGATAGGGGAAATGTCAGTGAGCGTTCCGATTTCAGTTCCAGAGCAATTCGCCCAATGAGTCCTTGATATTTAGTCGTTTTCAGCCAATTTTCTGGATTTTTGAAAATTTCACTTTTTTGTGAAAATATCCACTAAATGAGGGAATAATATGTGTGAGGGTACCCCAGGAGAGTTCTAAATGTGTGTGGGTAGAATATATATCCCACGGGGGTAAAATTGAAAAACGTTGAAAAAAATTTTTTTTGGACTTAGTCATTTTTCCGGCGTTTATCAGACTTTCAGATAGGGCAAATGTCAGTGAGCATTCCGATTTCAGTTCCAGAGCGATTCGCCCAATGACTCATTGATATTTAGTCGTTTTAAGCCAATTTTCTGGATTTTTGAAAATTTCACTTTTTTGTGAAAATATCCACTAAATGAGGGAATAATATGTGTGAGGGTACCCCAGGAGAGTTCCAAATATGTGTGGGTAGAATATATATCCCACGGGGATAAAATTGAAAAAAGTTGAAAAAAATTTTTTTTGGACTTAGTCATTTTTCCGGTCTTTATCAGACTTTCAAGATAGGGGAAATGTCAGTGAGTAATCCAATTTCAGTTCCAGATCGATTCGCCCAATGAGTCCTTAATATTTAGTCGTTTTCAGCCAATATTTTTGATATTTGAAAATTTCACTTTTTTGTGAAAATATCCACTGAATGAGGGAATAATATGTTTGAGGGTACCACAGGAGAGTTCCAAATGTGTGTGGGTAGAATATATATCCCACGGGGGTAAAATTGAAAAAAGTTGAAAAACATTTTTTTTTGGACTTAGTCATTTTTCCGGCGTTCATCAGACTTTCAGATAGGGGAAATGTCAGCGAGCATTCCGATTTCAGTTCCAGAGCGATTCGCCCAATGACTCATTGATATTTAGTCGTTTTCAGCCAATATTTTGGATTTTTGAAACTTTCACTTTTTTATGAAAATATCCACTAAATGAGGGAATAATATGTGTGAGGGTACCCCAGGAGAGTGCCAAATGTGTGTGGGCAGAATATATATCCCACTCGGGTAAAATTGAAAAAAGTTGAAAAAAATTATTTTTTGGACTTAGTTATTTTTCCGGCGTTTATCAGACTTTCAGATAGGGCAAATGTCAGTGAGCATTCCGATTTCAGTTCCAGAGCGATTCACCCAATGAGTCCTTGTTATTTAGTCGTTTTCAGCCAATATTCTGGATTTTTGAAAATTTTACTGTTTTGTGAAAATATCCACTAAATGAGGGAATAATATGTGTGAGGGTACCCCAGGAGAGTTCCAAATGTGTGTGGGTAGAATAGATATCCCACGGGGCTAAAATTGAAAAAAGTTGAGAAAAAATTTTTTTTGGACGTAGTCATTTTTCCGGCGTTTATCAGACTTTCAGATAGGGCAAATGTCAGTGAGCATTCCGATTTCAGTTCCAGAGCGATTCGCCCAATGACTCATTGATATTTAGTCGTTTTAAGCCAATTTTCTGGATTTTTGAAAATTTCACTTTTTTGTGAAAATATCCACTAAATGAAGGAATAATATGTGTGAGGGTACCCCAGGAGAGTTCCAAATGTGTGTGGGTAGAATATATATCCCACGGGGGTAAAATTGAAAAAAGTTGAAAAAATTTTTTTTTTGGACTTAGATATTTTTCCAGCATTTATCACACTGTCAGATAGGGCAAATGTCAGTGAGCGTTCCAATTTCAGTTCCAGAGCGAACCGCCCAATGAGTCCTTGATATTTAGTCATTTTCAACCAATTTTCTGGATTTTTGAAAATTTCACTTTTTTGTGAAAATATCCAATAAATGAGGGAATAATATGTGTGAGGGTACCCTAGGAGAGTTCCAAATGTGTGTGTGTAGAATATATTTCCCACGGGGGTAAAATTGAAAAAAGTTAAAACAAAATTTTTCTTGGACTTAGTAATATTACGGCGTTTATCAGACTTTCAGATAGGGCAAATGTCAGTGAACATTCCGATTTCAGTTCCAGAGCGATTCTCCCAATGAGTCCTTGATATTTAGTCGTTTTCAGCCAATATTTTTGATTTTTGAAAATTTCACTTTTTTGTGAAAATATCCACTAAATGAGGGAGTAATATGTGTGAGGGTACCCCAGGAGAATTCCAAATGTGTGTGTCTAGAATTTATATCCCACAGGGGTAAAATTGAAAAAAGTTGAAAAAATTTTTTTTTTCGACTTAGTCATTTTTCCGGCGTTTATCAGACTTTCAGATAGGGGAAATGTCAGTGAGCGTTCCGATTTCAGTTCAAGATCGATTCACCCAATGAGTCCTTGATATTTAGTCGTTTTCAGCCAATTTTCTGGATTTTTGAAAATTTCACTTTTTTGTGAAAATATCTACTAAATGAGGGAATAATATGTGTGAGAGTACCCCAGGAGAGTTCCAAATGTGTGTGTGTAGAATATATATCCCACGGGGGTAAAATTGAAAAAAGTTGAAAAAATTTTTTTCTTGGACTTAGTAATATTCCGGCGTTTATCAGACTTTCAGATAAGGCAAATGTCAGTGAACATTCCGATTTCAGTTCCATAGCGATTCGCCCAATGAGTCCTTGATATTTAGTCGTTTTCAGCCAATATTTTGGATTTTTGAAAATTTCACTTTTTTGTGAAAATATCCACTAAATGAGGGAATAATATGTGTGAGGGTACCCCAGGAGAGTTCCAAATGTGTGTGGGTAGAATAAATATCCCGCGGGGGTAAAATTGAAAAAAGGTGAAAAATTTTTTTTCCTGGACTTAGTAATATTCCGGCGTTTATCAGACTTTCAGATAGGTGAAATGTCAGTGAGTGTTCCGATTTCAGTTCCAGAGCGATTCGCTCAATGAGTCCTTGATATTTAGTCGTTTTCAGCCAATTTTCTGGATTTTTGAAAATTTCACTTTTTTGGGAAAATATCCACTAAATGAGGGAATAATATGTGTGAGAGTACCCCAGGAGAGTTCCAAATGTGTGTGTGTAGAATATATATCCCACGGGGGTAAAATTGAAAAAAGTTGAAAAATTTTTTTTCTTGGACTTAGTAATATTCTGGCGTTTATCAGACTTTCAGATAGGTCAAATGTCAGTGAACATTCCGATTTCAGTTCCAGAACGATTCGCCCAATGTGTCCTTGATATTTAGTCGTTTTCAGCCAATATTTTTGATTTTTGAAAATTTCACTTTTTTTGTGAAAATATCCACTAAATGAGGGAATAATATGTGTGAGAGTACCCCAGGAGAGTTCCAAATGTGTGTGTGTAGAATATATATCCCACGGGGGTAAAATTGAAAAAAGTTGAAAAATTTTTTTTCTTGGACTTAGTAATATTCCGGCGTTTATCAGACTTTCAGATAGGTCAAATGTCAGTGAACATTCCGATTTCAGTTCCAGAGCAATTCGCCCAATGAGTCCTTGATATTTAGTCGTTTTCAGCCAATACTTTTGATTTTTGAAAATTTCACTTTTTTGTGAAAATATCCACTAAATGAGGGAATAATATGTGTGAGGGTACCCCAGGAGAGTTCCAAATGTGTGTGTGTAGAATATATATCCCACGGGGGTAAAATTGAAAAAAGGTGAAAATATTTTTTTCCTGAACATAGTAATATTCCGGCGTTTATCAGACTTTCAGATAGGGGAAATGTCAGTGAACATTCCGATTTCAGTTCCAGAGCGATTCGCCCAATGAGTCCTTGATATTTAGTCGTTTTCAGCCAATTTTCTGGATTTTTGAAAATTTCACTTTTTTGTGAAAATATCCACTAAATGAGGGAATAATATGTGTGAGAGTACCCCAGGAGAGTTCCAAATGTGTGTGTGTAGAATATATATCCCACGGGGGTAAAATTGAAAAAAGTTGAAAAAATTTTTTTCTTGGACTTAGTAATATTCCGGCGTTTATCAGACTTTCAGAAAGGGCAAATGTCAGTGAACATTTCGATTTCAGTTCCAGAGCGATTCGCCCAATGAGTCCTTGATATTTAGTCGTTTTCAGCCAATATTTCGGATTTTTGAAAATTTCACTTTTTTGTGAAAATATCCACTAAATGAGGGAATAATATGTGTGAGGGTACCCCAGGAGAGTTCCAAATGTGTGTGGGTAGAATAAATATCCCGCGGGGGTAAAATTGAAAAAAGGTGAAAATTTTTTTTTCCTGGACTTAGTAATATTCCGGCGTTTATCAGACTTTCAGATAGGTGAAATGTCAGTGAGTGTTCCGATTTCAGTTCCAGAGCGATTCGCTCAATGAGTCCTTGATATTTAGTCGTTTTCAGCCAATTTTCTGGATTTTTGAAAATTTCACTTTTTTGGGAAAATATCCACTAAATGAGGGAATAATATGTGTGAGAGTACCCCAGGAGAGTTCCAAATGTGTGTGTATAGAATATATATCCCACGGGGGTAAAATTGAAAAAAGTTGAAAAATTTTTTTTCTTGGACTTAGTAATATTCCGGCGTTTATCAGACTTTCAGATAGGTCAAATGTCAGTGAACATTCCGATTTCAGTTCCAGAGCGATTCGCCCAATGAGTCCTTGATATTTAGTCGTTTTCAGCCAATATTTTTGATTTTTGAAAATTTCACTTTTTTTGTGAAAATATCCACTAAATAAGGGAATAATGTGTGAGGGTACCCCAGGAGAGTTCCAAATGTGTGTGGGTAGAATATATATCCCACGGGGGTAAAATTGAAAAAAGTTGAAAAAAATTTTTTCTTGGACTTAGTCATTTTTCCGGCGTTTAATTAGACTTTCAGATAGGAGAAATGTCAGTGAGCGTTCCGATTTCTGTTCCAGAGCGATTCGCCCAATGAGTACTTGATATTTAGTCGTTTTCAGCCAATTTTCTGGATTTTTGAAAATTTCACTTTTTTGTGAAAATATCCACTAAATGAGGGAATAATATGTGTGAGGGTACCCCAGGAGAGTTCCAAATGTGTGTGTGTAGAATATATATCCCACGGGGGTAAAATTGAAAAAAGGTGAACATTTTTTTTTCCTGAACATAGTAATATTCCGGCGTTTATCAGACTTTCAGATAGGGGAAATGTCAGTGAACATTCCGATTTCAGTTCCAGAGCGATTCGCCCAATGAGTCCTTGACATTTAGTCGTTTTCAGCCAATTTTCTGGATTTTTGAAAATTTCACTTTTTTGTGAAAATATCCACTAAATGAGGGAATAATATGTGTGAGGGTACCCCAGGAGAGTTCCAAATGTGTGTGGGTAGAATAAATATCCCGCGGGGGTAAAATTGAAAAAAGGTGAAAAAATTTTTTTCCTGGACTTAGTAATATTCCGGCGTTTATCAGACTTTCAGATAGGTGAAATGTCAGTGAGTGTTCCGATTTCAGTTCCAGAGCGATTCGCTCAATGAGTCCTTGATATTTAGTCGTTTTCAGCCAATTTTCTGGATTTTTGAAAATTTCACTTTTTTGGGAAAATATCCACTAAATGAGGGAATAATATGTGTGAGAGTACCCCAGGAGAGTTCCAAATGTGTGTGTGTAGAATATATATCCCACGGGGGTAAAATTGAAAAAAGTTGAAAAAATTTTTTTCTTGGACTTGGTATTATTCCGGCGTTTATCAGACTTTCAGATAGGGCAAATGTCAGTGAACATTCCGATTTCAGTTCCAGAGCAATTTGCCCAATGAGTCCTTGATATTTAGTCGTTTTCAGACAATACTTTTGATTTTTGAAAATTTCACTTTTTTGTGAAAATATTCACTAAATGAGGGAATAATATGTGTGAGGGTACCCCAGGAGAGTTCCAAATGTGTGTGTGTGTAGAATATATATCCCACGGGGGTAAAATTGAAAAAAGGTGAAAATTTTTTTTCCTGAACATAGTAATATTCCGGCGTTTATCAGACTTTCAGATAGGGGAAATGTCAGTGAACATTCCGATTTCAGTTCCAGAGCGATTCGCCTAATGAGTCCTTGATATTTAGTCGTTTTCAGCCAATACTTTTGATTTTTGAAAATTTCACTTTTTTGTGAAAATATCCACTAAATGAGGGAATAATATGTGTGAGGGTAACCCAGGAAGGTTCCAAATGTGTGTGGGTAGAATATATATCCCACGGGGGTAAAATTGAAAAAAGGTGAAAAATTTATTTTCCTGGACTTAGTAATATTCCGGCGTTTATCAGACTTTCAGATAGGGGAAATGTCAGTGAGTGTTCCGATTTCAGTTCCAGAGCGATTCGCCCAATGAGTCCTTGATATTTAGTCGTTTTCAGCCAATTTTAGGGATTTTTGAAAATTTCACTTTTTTGTGAAAATATCCACTAAATGAGGGAGTAATATGTGTGAGGGTACCCCAGGAGAGTTCCAAATGTGTGTGGGTAGAATATATATCCCACGGGGGTAAAATTGAAAAAAGTCGAAAAAAATTTTTTTTTGGACTTAGTCATTTTTCCGGCGTTTATCAGTCTTTCAGATAGGGGACATGTCAGTGAGCGTTCCAATTTCAGTTCCAGAGCGAACCGCCCAATGAGTCCTTGATATTTAGTTGTTTTCAGCCAATATTTTTGATTTTTGAAAATTTCACTTTTTTGTGAAAATATCCACTAAATGAGGGAATAATATGTGTGAGGGTACCCCAGGAGAGTTCCAAATGTGTGTGGGTAGAATATATATCCCACGGGGGTAAAATTGAAAAAAGTCGAAAAAAATTTTTTCTTGGACTTAGTCATTTTTCCGGCTTTTAATCAGACTTTCAGATAGGAGAAATGTCAGTGAGCGTTCCGATTTCTGTTCCAGAGCGATTCGCCCAGTGAGTCCTTGATATTTAGTCGTTTTCAGCCAATTTTCTGGATTTTTGAAAATTTCACTTTTTTTGTGAAAATATCCACTAAATGAGGGAATAATATGTGTGAGAGTACCCCAGGAGAGTTCCAAATGTGTGTGTGTAGAATATATGTCCCACGGGGGTAAAAGTGAAAAAAGTTGAAAAAATTTTTTTCTTGGACTTAGTAATATTCCGGCGTTTATCAGACTTTCAGATAGGGCAAATGTCAGTGAACATTCCGATTTCAGATCCAGAGTTATTCGCCCAATGAGTCCTTGATATTTAGTCGCTTTCAGCCAATATTTTTGATTTTTGAAAATTTCACTTTTTTGTGAAAATATCCACTAAATGAGGGAATAATATGTGTGAGGGTACCCCAGGGGAGTTCCAAATGTGTGTGTGTAGAATATATATCCCACAGAGGTAAAATTGAAAAAAGTTGAAAAATTTTTTTTCTTGGACTTAGTAATATTCCGGCGTTTATCAGACTTTCAGATAGGGCAAATGTCAGTGAACATTCCGATTTCAGTTCCAGAGCGTTTCGCCCAATGAGTCCTTGATATTTAGTCGTTTTCAGCCAATATTTTGGATTTTTGAAAATTTCACTTTTTTGTGAAAATATCCACTAAATGAGGGAATAATATGTGTGAGGGTACCCCAGGAGAGTTCCAAACGTGTGTGTGTAGAATATATATCCCACAGAGGTAAAATTGAAAAAAGTTGAAAAATTTTTTTTCTTGGACTTAGTAATATTCCGGCGTTTATCAGACTTTCAGATAGGGCAAATGTCAGTGAACATTCCGATTTCAGTTCCAGAACGATTCGCAAAATGAGTCCTTGATATTTAGTCGTTTTCAGCCAATATTTTTGATTTTTGAAAATTTCACTTTTTTGTGAAAATATCCACTAAATGAGGGAATAATATGTGTGAGGGTACCCCAGGAGAGTTCCAAACGTGTGTGGGTAAAATATATATCCCACGGGGGTAAAATTGAAAAAAGTTGAAAAATTTTTTTTCTTGGACTTAGTAATATTCCGGCGTTTATCAGACTTTCAGATAGGGCAAATGTCAGTGAACATTCCAATTTCAGTTCCAGAGCGATTTGCCAAATGAGTCCTTGATATTTAGTCGTTTTCAGCCAATATTTTGGATTTTTGAAAATTTCACTTTTTTGTGAAAATATCCACTAAATGAGGGAATAATATGTGTGAGGGTACCCCAGGAGAGTTCCAAACGTGTGTGGGTAAAATATATATCCCACGGGGGTAAAATTGAAAAAAGTTGAAAAATTTTTTTTTTGGACTTAGTAATATTTCGGCGTTTATCAGACTTTCAGATAGGGCAAATGTCAGTGAGCATTCCGATTTCTGTTCCAGAGCAATTTGCCCAATGAGTCCTTGATATTTAGTCGTTTTCAGCCAATATTTTTGATTTTTGAAAATTTCACTTTTTTGTGAAAATATCCACTAAATGAGGGAGTAATATGTGTGAGAGTACCCCAGGAGAGTTCCAAATGTGTGTGTGTAGAATATATATCCCACGGGGGTAAAATTGAAAAAAGTTGAAAAATTTTTTTTCTTGGACTTAGTAATATTCCGGCGTTTATCAGACTTTCAGATAGGGCAAATGTCAGTGAACATTCCGATTTCAGTTCCAGAACGATTCGCCCAATGTGTCCTTGATATTTAGTCGTTTTCATCCAATATTTTTGATTTTTGAAAATTTCACTTTTTTTGTGAAAATATCCACTAAATAAGGGAATAATATGTGTGAGGGTACCCCAGGAGAGTTCCAAATGTGTGTGGGTAGAATATATATCCCACGGGGGTAAAATTGAAAAAAGTTGAAAAAAATTTTTTCTTGGACTTAGTCATTTTTCCGGCGTTTAATTAGACTTTCAGATAGGAGAAATGTCAGTGAGCGTTCCGATTTCTGTTCCAGAGCGATTCGCCCAATGAGTACTTGATATTTAGTCGTTTTCAGCCAATTTTCTGGATTTTTGAAAATTTCACTTTTTTTGTGAAAATATCTACTAAATGAGGGAATAATATGTGTGAGAGTACCCCAGGAGAGTTCCAAATGTGTGTGTGTAGAATATATATCCCACGGGGGTAAAATTGAAAAAAGTTGAAAAAATTTTTTTCTTGGACTTAGTAATATTCCGGCGTTTATCAGACTTTCAGATAGGGCAAATGTCAGTGAACATTCCGATTTCAGTTCCAGAGTTAATCGCCCAATGAGTCCTTGATATTTAGTCGTTTTCAGCCAATATTTTTGATTTTTGAAAATTTCACTTTTTTGTGAAAATATCCACTAAATGATGGAATAATATGTGTGAGGGTACCCCAGGAGAGTTGCAAATGTGTGTGGGTAAAATATATATCCCACGGGGGTAAAATTGAAAAAAGTTGAAAAAATTTTTTTTTTGGACTTAGTCATTTTTCCGCTGTTTATCAGACTTTCAGATAGGGCAAATGTCAGTGAACATTCCAATTTCAGTTCCAGAGCGATTCGCCAAATGAGTCCTTGATATTTAGTCGTTTTCAGCCAATATTTTGGATTTTTGAAAATTTCACTTTTTTGTGAAAATATCCACTAAATGAGGGAATAATATGTGTGAGGGTACCCCAGGAGAGTTCCAAATGTGTGTGGGTAGAATATATATCCCACGGGGGTAAAATTGAAAAAAGGTGAAAAAATTTTTTTCCTGGACTTAGTAATATTCCGGCGTTTATCAGACTTTCAGATAGGGGAAATGTCAGTGAGTGTTCCGATTTCAGTTCCAGAGCGATTCGCTCAATGAGTCCTTGATATTTAGTCGTTTTCAGCCAATTTTCTGGATTTTTGAAAATTTCACTTTTTTGTGAAAATATCCACTAAATGAGGGAATAATATGTGTGAGGGTACCCCAGGAGAGTTCCAAACGTGTGTGGGTAAAATATATATCCCACGGGGGTAAAATTGAAAAAAGTTGAAAAATTTTTTTTTTTGGACTTAGTAATATTCCGGCGTTTATCAGACTTTCAGATAGGGCAAATGTCAGTGAACATTCCGATTTCAGTTCCAGAGCGATTCGCCCAATGAGTCCTTGATATTTACTCGTTTTCAGCCAATATTTTTGATTTTTGAAAATTTCACTTTTTTGTGAAAATATCCACTAAATGAGGGAATAATATGTGTGAGGGTACCCCAGGAGAGTTCCAAATGTGTGGGGGTAAAATATATATCCCACGGGGGTAAAATTGAAAAAAGTTGAAAAAATTTTTTTTTTGGGATTTAGTCATTTTTCCGGCGCTTATAAGACTTTCAGATAGGGCAAATGTCAATGAGCGTTCCGATTTCAGTTCCAGAGCGATTCGCCCAATGAGTCCTTGATATTTAGACGTTTTCAGCCAATATTTTTCATTTTTGAAAATTTCACTTTTTTGTGAAAATATCCACTAAATGAGGGAATAATATGTGTGAGGGTACCACAGGAGAGTTCCAAATGTGTGTGTGTAGAATATATATCCCACGGGGGTAAAATTGAAAAAAGTTGAAAAAAAATTTTTCTTGGACTTAGTAATATTCCGGCGTTTATCAGACTTTCAGATAGGGCAAATGTCAATGAACATTCCGATTTTAGTTCCAGAGCGATTCGCCCAATGAGTCATTGATATTTAGTCGTTTTCAGCCAATATTTTTGATTTTTGAAAATGTCACTTTTTTGTGAAAATATCCACTAAATGAGGGAATAATATGTGTGAGGGTACCCCAGGAGAGTTCCAAATGTGTTTGGGTAGAATATATATCCCACGGGGTTAAAATTGAAAAAAGTTGAAAAAAAATTTTTTTTGAACATAGTCATTTTTCCGGCGTTTATCAGACTTTCAAATAGGGGAAATGTCAGTGAGCATTCCGATTTCAGTTCCAGAGCGATTCGCCCAATGAGTCCTTGATATTTAGTCGTTTTCAGCCAATATTTTGGATTTTTGAAAATTTCACTTTTTTGTGAAAATATCCACTAAATGAGGGAATAATATGTGTGAGGGTACCCCAGGAGAGTTCCAAACGTGTTTGGGTAGAATATATATCCCATGGGGGTAAAATTGAAAAAAGTTGAAACATTTTTTTTTTTGACTTAGTCATTTTTCCGGCGTTTATCAGACTTTCAGATAGGGGAAATGTCAGTGAACATTCCGATTTCAGTTCCAGAGCGATTCGCCCAATGAGTCCTTGATATTTAGTCGTTTTCAGCCAATATTTTGGATTTTTGAAAATTTCACTTTTTTGTGAAAATATCCACTAAATGAGGGAATAATATGTGTGAGGGTACCCCAGGAGAGTTCCAAACGTGTTTGGGTAGAATATATATCCCATGGGGGTAAAATTGAAAAAAGTTGAAACATTTTTTTTTTTGACTTAGTCATTTTTCCGGCGTTTATCAGACTTTCAGATAGGGGAAATGTCAGTGAGCATTCCGATTTCAGTTCTAGAGCGATTCGTCCAATGAGTCCTTGATATTTAGTCGTTTTCAGCCAATATTTTAGAAAATTTCACTTTTTTGTGAAAATATCCACTAAATGAGGGAATAATATGTGTGAGGGTACCCCAGGAGAGTTCCAAACGTGTGTGGGTAGAATATATATCCCATGGGGGTAAAATTGAAATAAGTTGAAACATTTTTTTTTTTGACTTAGTCATTTTTCCGGCGTTTATCAGACTTTCAGATAGGGGAAATGTCAGTGAGCGTTCCGATTTCAGTTCCAGAGCGATTCGCCCAATGAGTCCTTGATATTTAGTCGTTTTCAGCTTTTTTTTTTGATTTTTGAAAATGTCACTTTTTTGTGAAAATATCCACTAAATGAGGGAATAATATGTGTGAGGGTACCCCAGGAGAGTACCAAATGTGTGTGGGTAGAATATATATCCCACGGGGGTAAAATTGAAAAAAGTTGAAAAAATTTTTTTCTTGGACTTAGTAATATTCCGGCGTTTATCAGACTTTCAGATAGGGCAAATGTCAGTGAGCATTCCGATTTCAGTTCCAGAGCGATTCGCCCAATGAGTCCTTGATATTTAGTCGTTTTCAGCCAATATTTTTGAAAATTTCACTTTTTTGTGAAAATATCCACTAAATGAGGGAATAATATGTGTGAGGGTACCACAGGAGAGTTCCAAATGTGTGTGGGTAGAATATATATCGATACAAGCAGGTGTAGTGCTATAGGTACTTAAAACTTAACGTTTATTACCATTAAATAAAATATGTGCAAAATGCAAGGACCTAAAAACACACAGTTTAACTGTCTGTGATATAGAATAGCCAAAAGAACTTCCATATATTGTTGCTTCCAGAGATATAGATATATGTCATATAAGCATATTGTATCTCTAACACAAACCAAGGAAAAATTTGCAATAAGAAGTAATGGAGCCCACGGTAGCGCTGTCTGGTGAATGAGCTGCGCGATTTTGGGCAGCGTGCATACCGCACGTCCTCCTCCCTTTTCCCCTGATGAATAGCTAAGGCTAAGAAACGCGTCGGGAGCGGAATCTGGGGAGCGGTATTTTGGCTGGTGACCTCATGAGTTTCGGTCCACCTCCATCATATGGAGCCCTCCTCTGAAGTCTGAGAGCAGGAACAGATATCAAAATTGGTGAGGATGTTCCATTTTTATACATAACAAAGTTAAATGGTCACCACCGGTAGGGCGAGTGTTTCTCATGTTCCCATATCTCAGGGCGAGTGTTTTCATGTTCTCACAGTTTGGGGTACAATAAGTTGATATAGTGTACCGTGGGCTCCATTACTTCTTATTGCCAATTTTTCCTTGGTTTGTGTTAGAGATACAATATGCTTATATGACATATATCTATATCTCTGGAAGCAACAATATATGGAAGTTCTTTTGGCTATTCTATATCACAGACAGTTAAACTGTGTGTTTTTAGGTCCTTGCATTTTGCACATATTTTATTTAATGGTAATAAACGTTAAGTTTTAAGTCCCTATAGCACTACACCTGCTTGTATCTATATTTACTTTTGTGTAGTTATTTCTACAACTCCCGTCGCTGCATATTGATAGTAGAATATATATCCCACGGGAGTAAAATTCAAAAAAGGTGAAAAAATTTTTTTTTTGGCCTTAGTCATTTTTTCCAGCGTTTATCAGACTTTCAGATAGGGAAATGTCAGTGAGCGTTCCGATTTCAGTTCCAGAGCGATTCGCCCAATGAGTCCTTGATATTTAGTCGTTTTCAGCCAATACTTTGGATTTTTGAAAATTTCACTTTTTTGTGAAAATATCCACTAAATGAGGGAATAATATGTGTGAGGGTACCCCAGGAGAGTACCAAATGTGTGTGGGTAGAATATATATCCCACGGGGGTAAAATTGAAAAAACTTGAAAACATTTTTTTTTTTGGACTTAGTCATTTTTCCGGCGTTTATCAGACTTTCAGATAGGGGAAATGTCAGTGAGCATTCCGATTTCAGTTCCAGAGCGATTCGCCCAATGAGTCCTTGATATTTAGTCGTTTTCAGCCAATACTTTGGATTTTTGAAAATTTCACTTTTTTGTGAAAATATCCACTAAATGAGGGAATAATATGTGTGAGGGTACCCCAGGAGAGTTCCAAATGTATGTGGGTAAAATATATATCCCACGGGGGTAAAATTGAAAAAAGTTGAAAAAAATTTTTTTTTGGACTTAGTCATTTTTCCGGCGTTTATCAGACTTTCAGATATGGCAAATGTCAGTGAGCGTTCCGATTTCAGTTCCAGAGCAATTTGCCCAATGAGTCCTTGATGTTTAGCAGTTTTCAGCCAATATTTTGAAAATTTCACTTTTTTGTGAGAATATCCACTAAATGAGGGAATAATATGTGTGAGGGTACCCCAGGAGAGTTCCAAATATGTGTGGGTAGAATATATATCCCATGGGGGTAAAATTGAAAAAAGTTGAAAAATTATTTGTTTTGGACTTAGTCATTTTTCCGGCGTTTATCAGACTTTCAGAATAGGGAAATGTCAGTGAGCGTTCCGATTTCTGTTCCAGAGCGATTCGTCCAATGAGTCCTTGATATTTAGTCGTTTTCAGCCAAATTTCTGGATTTTTGAAAATGTCACATTTTTGTGAAAATACCCACTAAATGAGAGAATAATATGTGTGAGAGTGCCCCAGGAGAGTTCCAAATGTGTGTGTGTAGAATATATATCCCACGGCGGTAAAATTGAAAAAAGTTGAAAAATTTTTTTTCTTGGACTTAGTAATATTCCGGCGGTTATCAGACTTTCAGATAGGGCAAATGTCAGTGAACATTCTGATTTCAGTTCCAGAGCGATTCGTCCAATGAGTCCTTGATATTTAGTCGTTTTCAGCCAATATTTTTAATTTTTGAAAATGTCACTTTTTTGTGAAAATATCCACTAAATGAGGGAATAATATGTGTGATGGTACCCCAGGAGAGTTACAAACTTGTGTGGGTAAAATATATATCCCACGGGAGTAAAATTCAAAAAAGTTGAAAAAATAATTTTTTTGGACTTAGTCATTTCTTCCGGTGTTTATCAGACTTTCAGATAGGGGAAATGTCAGTGGGCGTTCCGATTTCTGTTCCAGAGCGATTCGCCCAATGAGTCCGTGATATTTAGTCTCTTTCAGCCAATTTTCTGGATTTTTGAAAATGTCACTTTTTTTGTGAAAATATCCTCTAAATGAGGGAATAATATGTGTGAGGGTACCCCAGCAGAGTTACAAATGTGTGTGGGTAGAATATATATCCCACGGGAGTAAAATTCAAAAAAGTTTAAAAAAAATTTTTTTTGGACTTATTCATTTTTTCCGGTGTTTATCAGACTTTCAGATAGGGGAAATGTCAGTGGGCGTTCCGATTTCTGTTCCAGAGCGATTCGCCCAATGAGTCCTTGATATTTAGTCGCTTTCAGCCAATTTTCTGGATTTTTCAAGATTTCACTTTTTTGTGAAAATATCCACTAAATGAGGGAATAATATGTGTGAGGGTACCCCAGGAGAGTTCCAAATGTGTGTGTGTAGAATATATATCCCACGGCGGTAAAATTGAAAAATGTTGAAAAATTTTTTTTCTTGGACTTAGTAATATTCCGGCGGTTATCAGACTTTCAGATAGGGGAAATGTCAGTGAGTGTTCCGATTTCAGTTCCAGAGCGATACGCCCTAAGAGACTTTGATATTTAGTCATTTTCAGCCAATATTTTGGATTTTTGAAAATGTCACTTTTTGGTGAAAATATCCACTAAATGAGGGAATAATATATGTGAGGGTACCACAGGAGAGTTCCAAATGTGTGTGGGAACAATATATATCCCACAGAGTAAAATTGAAAAAAGTTGAAAAAAATTTTTTTTTTGGACTTAGTCATTTTTCCGGCGTTTATCAGACTTTCAGGTAGCGGAAATGTCAGTGAGCGTTCCGATTTCAGTTCTAGAGCGATTCGCCCAATGAGTCCTTGATATTTAGTCGTTTTCAGCCAATGTTTTTGATTTTTGTAAATTTCACTTTTTTGTGAAAATATCCACTAAATGAGGGAATAACATGTGTGAGGGTACACCAGGAGAGTTCCAAATGTGTGTGGGTAGAATACATATCCCACGGGTGTAAAATTGAAAAAAGTTGAAAAAAATTATTTTTTTGGACTTAGTCATTTTTCCGGCGTTCATCAGACTTTCAGATAGGGCAAATTTCAGTGAACATTCCGATTTCAGTTCCAGAGCGATTCGCTCAATGAGTCCTTGATATTTAGTCGTTTTCAGCCAATATTTTTGATTTTTGAAAATTTCTTTTTTTTGTGAAAATACCCACTAAATGAGGGAATAATATGTGTGAGGGTGCCCCAGGAGAGTTCCAAATGTGTCTGTGTAGAATATATACCCACGGTGGTAAAACTGAAAAAAGTTGAAAAATTTTTTTTCTTGGACTTAGTAATATTCCGGCGTTTATCAGACTTTCAGATAGGGGAAATGTCAGTGGGCGTTCCGATTTCTGTTCCAGAGTGATTCACCCAATGAGTCCTTGATATTTAGTCGCTTTCAGCCAATTTTCTGGATTTTTGAAAATTTCACTTTTTTATGAAAATATCCACTAAATGAGGGAATAATATGTGTGAGGGTACCTCAGGAGAGTTCCAAATGTGTGTGGGTAGAATATATATACCACGGGGGTAAAATTGAAAAAAGTTGAAAATTTTTTTTTCTTGGACTTAGTAATATTCCGGCGTTTATCAGACTTTCAGATAGGGTAAATGTCAGTGGGCGTTCCCATTTCTGTTCCAGAGCGATTCGCCCAATGAGTCCTTGATATTTAGTCGCTTTCAGCCAATTTTCTGGATTTTTGAAAATTTCACTTTTTTATGAAAATATCCACTAAATGAGGGAATAATATGTGTGAGGGTACCCCAGGAGAGTGCCACATGTGTGTGGGTAGAATATATATCCCACGGGGGTAAAATTGAAAAAAGTTGAAAAAAATTTTTTTGGACTTAGTCATTTTTCCGGCGTTTATCAGACTTTCAGATAGGGGAAATGACAGTTAGTGTTCCGATTTCAGTTCCTGAGCGATTCACCCAATGAGTCCTTGATATTTATTCATTTTCAGACAATATTTTTGAAAATTTCACTTTTTTGTGAAAATATGCACTAAATGAGGGAATAATATGTGTGAGGGTACCCCAGGAGAGTTCCAAGTGTGTGTGGGTAGAATATATATCCCACGGGGGTAAAATTGAAAAAAGTTGAAAAAAATTTTTTTGGACTTAGTCATTTTTCCGGCGTTTATCAGACTTTCAGATAGGGCAAATGTCAGTGAGCATTCCGATTTCAGTTCCAGAGCGATTCGCCCAATGAGTCCTTGACATTTAGTCATTTTCAGCCAATATTTTGGATTTTTGAAAATTTCACTTTTTTGTGAAAATATCCACTAAATTAGGGAATAATATGTGTGAGGGTACCCCAGGAGAGTTCCAAACGTGTTTCGGTAGAATATATATCCCATGGGGTTAAAATTGAAAAAAGTTGAAAAATTTTTTTTCTTGGACTTCGTAATATTCCGGCGTTTATCAGACTTTCAGATAGGGGAAATGACAGTTAGTGTTCCGATTTCAGTTCCAAAGCGATTCACCCAATGAGTCCTTGATATTTAGTCGTTTTCAGACAATATTTTTGATAATTTCACTTTTTTGTGAAAATATCCACTAAATGAGGGAATAATATGTGTGAGGGTACCCCAGGAGAGTTCCAAACGTGTGTGGGTAGAATATATATCCCACGGGAGTAAAATACAAAAAAGTTGAAAAAAATTTTTTTTTGGACTTAGTCATTTTTTCCAGCGTTTATCAGACTTTCAGATAGGGGAAATGTCAGTGGGCATTCCGATTTCAGTTCCAGAGCGATTCGCCCAATGAGTCCTTGATATTTAGTCGTTTTCAGCCAATATTTTGGATTTTTGAAAGTTTCACTTTTTTGTGAAAATATCCACTAAATGAGGGAATAATATGTGTGAGAGTACCCCAGGAGAGTTCCAAATGTGTGTGTGTAGAATATATATCCCACGGGGGTAAAATTGAAAAAAGTTGAAAATTTTTTTTTCTTGGACTTAGTAATATTCCGGCGTTTATCAGACTTTCAGATAGGGCAAATGTCAGTGGGCGTTCCCATTTCTGTTCCAGAGCGATTCGCCCAATGAGTCCTTGATATTTAGTCGCTTTCAGAAAATTTTCTGGATTTTTGAAAATTTCACTTTTTTTTGAAAATATCCACTAAATGAGGGAATAATATGTGTGAGGGTACCCCAGGAGAGTTCCAAATGTGTGTGGGTAGAATATATATCCCACGGCGTAAAATTGAAAAAAGTTTAAACAAATTTTTTTTTGGACTTAGTCATTTTTCTGGCGCTTATCAGACTTTCAGATAGGGGAAATGTAGGTGAGCGTTCCGATTTCAGTTCCAGAGCGATTCACCCATTGAGTCCTTGATATTTAGTAGTTTTCAGCCAATTTTAGGGATTTTTGAAAAGTTCACTTTTTTGTGAAAATATCCACTAAATGAGGGAATAATATGTGTGAGGGTACCCCAGGAGAGTTCCAAATGTGTGTGGGCAGAATATATATCCCACAGGGGTAAAATTGAAAAAAGTTGAAAAAAAATTTTTCTTGGACTTAGTCATTTTTCCGGCGTTTATCAGACTTTCAGATAGGGGAAATGTCAGTGAGCATTCCGATTTCAGTTCCAGAGCGATACGCCCTAAGAGACGTTGATATTTGGTCATTTTCAGCCAATATTTTGGATTTTTGAAAATGTCACTTTTTTTTGAAAATATCCACTAAATGAGGAAATAATATGTGTGAGGGTACTCCAGGAGAGTTCCAAATGTGTGTGGGCAGAATATATATCCCACAGGGTAAAATTGAAAAAAGTTGAAAAAAATTTTTTTTTTGGACTTAGTCATTTTTCCGGCGTTTATCAGACTTTCAGATAGCGGAAATGTCAGTGAGCGTTCCGATTTCAGTTCTAGAGCGATTCGCCCAATGAGTCCTTTATATTTAGTCGTTTTCAGAGAATTTTCTGGATTTTTGAAAATGTCACTTTTTTGTGAAAATATCCACTAAATGAGGGAATAATATATGTGAGGGTACCACAGGAGAGTTCCAAATGTGTGTGGGTAGAATATATATCCCACGGCGGTAAAACTGAAAAAAGTTGAAAAATTTTTTTTCTTGGACTTAGTAATATTCCGGCGTTTATCAGACTTTCAGATAGGGGAAATGTCAGTGGGCATTCCGATTTCTGTTCCAGAGTGATTCGCCCAATGAGTCCTTGATATTTAGTCGCTTTCAGCCAATTTTCTGGATTTTTGAAAATTTCACTTTTTTGTGAAAATATCCACTAAATGAGGGAATAATATGTGTGAGGGTACCTCAGGAGAGTTCCAAATGTGTGTGGGTAGAATATATATACCACGGGGGTAAAATTGAAAAAAGTTGAAAATTTTTTTTTCTTGGACTTACTAATATTCCGGCGTTTATCAGACTTTCAGATAGGGTAAATGTCAGTGGGCGTTCCCATTTCTGTTCCAGAGCGATTCGCCCAATGAGTCCTTGATATTTAGTCGCTTTCAGAAAATTTTCTGGATTTTTGAAAATTTTACTTTTTTGTGAAAATATCCACTAAATGAGGGAATAATATGTGTGAGGGTACCCCAGGAGAGTTCCAAATGTGTGTGATTAGAATATATATCCCACGGGGGTAAAATTGAAAAAAGTTGAAAAAAATTATTTTTTTGGACTTAGTCATTTTTCTGGCGTTTATCAGACTTTCAGATAGGGCAAATGTCAGTGAGCATTCCGATTTCAGTTCCAGAGTGATTCGCCCAATGAGTCCTTGATATTAAGTCGTTTTCAGCCAATTTTCTGGATTTTTGAAAATTTCACTTTTTTGTGAAAATACCCACTAAATGAGGGAATAATATGTGTGAGGGTGCCCCAGGAGAGTTTCTAAATGTGTGTGTGTAGAATATATATCCCACGGCGGTAAAATTGAAAAAAGTTGAAAAAATTTTTTTCTTGGACTTCGGAATATTCCGGCGTTTATCAGACTTTCAGATAGGGGAAATGTCAGTGAGTGTTCCGATTTCAGTTCCAGAGCGATTCGCCCGATGAGTCCTTGATATTTAGTCGTTTTCATCCAATTTTCTGGATTTTTGAAAATTTCACTTTTTTGTGAAAATATCCACGAAATGAGGTAATAATATGTGTGAGGGTGCCCCAGGAGAGTTCCAAATGTGTGTGTGTAGAATATATGTCCCACGGGGGTAAAATTGAAAAAAGTTGAAAAAAAATTTTTTTGGACTTAGTCATTTTTCCGGCGTTCATCAGACTTTCAGATAGGGCAAATGTCAGTGAACATTCCGATTTCTGTTCCAGAGCGATTCGCCCAATGAGTCCTTGATATTCAGTCGTTTTCAGCCAATATTTTTGATTTTTGAAAATTTCATTTTTTTGTGAAAATACCCACTAAATGAGGGAATAATATGTGTGAGGGTGCCCCAGGAGAGTTCCAAATGTGTGTGTGTAGAATATATACCCACGACGGTAAAATTGAAAAAAGTTGAAAAAAATTTTTTCTTGGACTTAGTAATATTCCGGCGTTTATCAGACTTTCAGATAGGGGAAATGTCAGTGGGCGTTCCGATTTCTGTTCCAGAGCGATTCGCCCTAAGAGACCTTGATATTTAGTCATTTTCAGCCAATTTTCTGGATTTTTGAAAATTTCACTTTTTTGTGAAAATATCCACTAAATGAGGGAATAATATGTGTGAGGGTACCCCAGGAGAGTTCCAAATGTGTGTGGGTAGAATAAATATCCCACGTGAGTAAAATTTAAAAAAGTTGAAAAATTTTTTTTTTGGACTTAGTCATTTTTCTGGCGTTTATCAGACTTTCAGATAGGGGAAATGTCAGTGAGCGTTCTGATTTCAGTTCCAGAGCGATTCACCCCATGAGTCCTTGATATTTAGTCATTTTCAGCCAATATTTTGGATTTTTGAAAATTTCACTTTTTTGTGAAAATATCCACTAAATGAGGGAATAATATATGTGAGGGTACCCCAGGAGAGTTCCAAATGTGTGTGGGTAGAATATATTATATCCCACGGGGGAAAAATTGAAAAAAGTTGAAAAAAGTTTTTTCTTGGACTTAGTCATTTTTCCGGCGTTTATCCGACATTCAGATAGGGGAAATGTCAGTGAGCATTCCGATTTCAGTTCCAGAGCGATTCGTCCAATGAGTCCTTGATATTTAGTCATTTTCAGCCAATATTTTGGATTTTTGAAAATTTCACTTTTTTGTGAAATTATCCACTAAATGAGGGAATAAAATGTGTGAGGGTACCCCAGGAGTGTTCCAAATGTGTGTGGGTAGAATCTATATCACACGGGGGTAAAATTGAAAAAAGTTGAAAAATTATTTTTTTTTGGACTTAGTCATTTTTCCGGGGTTTATCAGACTTTCAGATAGGTGAAATGTCAGTGAGCGTTCCGATTTCAGTTCTAGAGCGATTCGCCCTATGAGTCCTTGATATTTAGTCGTTTTCAGCCAATATTTTTGATTTTTGAAAATTTCTTTTTTTTTGTGAAAATACCCACTAAATGAGGGAATAATATGTGTGAGGGTGCCCCAGGAGAGTTCCAAATGTGTCTGTGTAGAATATATACCCACGGCGGTAAAACTGAAAAAAGTTGAAAAAATATTTTTCTTGGACTTAGTAATATTCCGGCGTTTATCAGACTTTTAGATAGGGTAAATGTCAGTGGGCGTTCCCATTTCTGTTCCAGAGCGATTCGCCCAATGAGTCCTTGATATTTAGTCGCTTTCAGAAAATTTTCTGGATTTTTGAAAATTTCACTTTTTTGTGAAAATATCCACTAAATGAGGGAATAATATGTGTGAGGGTACCCCAGGAGAGTTCCAAACATGTGTGGGTAGAATATATATCCCATGGGGTTAAAATTGAAAAAAGTTGAAAAAAATTTTTTCTTGGACTTAGTCATTTTTCCGGCGTTTATCAGACTTTCAGATAGGGGAAATGTCAGTGAGCGTTCCGATTTCAGTTCTAGAGCGATTCGCCCAATGAGTCCTTGATATTTAGTCATTTTCAGCCAATTTTCTGGATTTTTGAAAATTTCACTTTTTTCTGAAAATATCCACTAAATGAGGGAATAATATGTGTGAGGGTACCACAGGAGAGTTCCAAATGTGTGTGGGTAGAATATATATCCTACGGGCGTAAAAATGAATAAAGTGGAAAAAAAAATTTCTTTGGACTTAGTCATTTTTCCGGCGTTTATCAGTCTTTCAGATAGGGGACATGTCAGTGAGCGTTCCAATTTCAGTTCCAGAGCGAACCGCCCAATGAGTCGTTGATATTTAGTCATTTTCAGCCAATTTTCTGGATTTTTGAAAATTTCACTTTTGTTGTGAAAATATCCACTAAATGAGGGAACAATATGTGTGAGGGTACCCCAGGAGAGTTCCAAATGTGTGTGGGTAGAATATATATCCCACGGGGGTAAAATTGAAAAAAGTTGAAAAAATGTTTTTTTTGGACTTAGTCATTTTTCCGGCGTTTATCAGACATTCAGATAGGGGAAATGTCAGTGAGCATTCCGATTTCAGTTCCAGAGTGATTCGTCCAATGAGTCCTTGATATTTAGTCGTTTTCAGCCAATATTTTGGATTTTTGAAAATTTCACTTTTTTGTGAAATTATCCACTAAATGAGGGAATAAAATGTGTGAGGGTACCCCAGGAGTGTTCCAAATGTGTGTGGGTAGAATCTATATCCCACAGGGGTAAAATTGAAAAAAGTTGAAAAATTATTTTTTTTTGGACTTAGTCATTTTTCCGGCGTTTATCAGACTTTCAGATAGGGGAAATGTCAGTGAGCGTTCCGATTTCAGTTCCAGAGCGATTCGCCCCATGAGTCCTTGATATTTAGTCGTTTTCAGCCAATATTTTGGATTTTTGAAAATTTCACTTTTTTGTGAAAATATCCACTAAATGAGGGAATAATATATGTGAGGGTACCCCAGGAGAGTTCCAAATGTGTGTGAGTAGAATATATATCCCACGGGGGAAAAATTGAAAAAAGTTGAAAAATTTTTTTTTTGGACTTAGTCATTTTTCTGGTGTTTATCAGACTTTCAGATAGGGGAAATGTCAGTGAGCATTCCGTTTTCAGTTCCAGAGCGATTCGCCCAATGAGTCCTTGATATTTAATCGTTTTCAGCCAATTTTCCGGATTTTTGAAAATTTCACTTTTTTGTGAAAATATCCACTAAATGAGGAAATAATATCTGTGAGGGTACTCCAGGAGAGTTCCAAATGTGTGTGGGCAGAATATATATCCCACAGGGTAAAATTGAAAAAAGTTGAAAAAAATTTTTTTTTTGGACTTAGTCTTTTTTCCGGCGTTTATCAGACTTTCAGATAGCGGAAATGTCAGTGAGCGTTCCGATTTCAGTTTCAGAGCGATTTGCCCAATTAGTCCTTGATATTTAGTCGTTTTCAGCCAATATTTTAGATTTTTGTAAATTTCACTTTTTTGTGAAAATATCCACTAAATGAGGGAATAATATGTGTGCGGGTACCCCAGGAGAGTTCCAAATGTGTGTGGGTAGAATAAATATCCCACGTGAGTAAAATTTAAAAAAGTTGAAAAATTTTTTTTTTGGACTTAGTCATTTTTCTGGCGTTTATCAGACTTTCAGATAGGGGAAATGTCAGTGAGCGTTCTGATTTCAGTTCCAGAGCGATTCACCCCATGAGTCCTTGATATTTAGTCATTTTCAGCCAATATTTTGGATTTTTGAAAATTTCACTTTTTTGTGAAAATATCCACTAAATGAGGGAATAATATATGTGAGGGTACCCCAGGAGAGTTCCAAATGTGTGTGGGTAGAATATATTATATCCCACGGGGGAAAAATTGAAAAAAGTTGAAAAAAGTTTTTTCTTGGACTTAGTCATTTTTCCGGCGTTTATCAGACATTCAGATAGGGGAAATGTCAGTGAGCATTCCGATTTCAGTTCCAGAGCGATTCGTCCAATGAGTCCTTGATATTTAGTCGTTTTCAGCCAATATTTTGGATTTTTGAAAATTTCACTTTTTTGTGAAATTATCCACTAAATGAGGGAATAAAATGTGTGAGGGTACCCCAGGAGTGTTCCAAATGTGTGTGGGTAGAATCTATATCCCACGGGGGTAAAATTGAAAAAAGTTGAAAAATTATTTTTTTTTGGACTTAGTCATTTTTCCGGCGTTTATCAGACTTTCAGATAGGTGAAATGTCAGTGAGCGTTCCGATTTCAGTTCCAGAGCGATTCGCCCCATGAGTCCTTGATATTTAGTCGTTTTCAGCCAATATTTTGGATTTTTGAAAATTTCACTTTTTTGTGAAAATATCCACTAAATGAGGGAATAATATATGTGAGGGTACCCCAGGAGAGTTCCAAATGTGTGTGAGTAGAATATATATCCCACGGGGGAAAAATTGAAAAAAGTTGAAAAAAGTTTTTTCTTGGACTTAGTCATTTTTCCGGGGTTTATCAGACTTTCAGATAGGGGAAATGTCAGTGAGCGTTCCGATTTCAGTTCCAGAGCGATTCACCCAATGAGTCCTTGATATTTAGTAGTTTTCAGCCAATTTTAGGGATTTTTGAAAAGTTCACTTTTTTGTGAAAATATCCACTAAATGAGGGAATAATATGTGTGCGGGTACCCCAGGAGAGTTCCAAATGTGTGTGGGCAGAATATATATCCCACGGGGGTAAAATTGAAAGAAGTTGAAAAAAAATTTTTCTTGGACTTAGTCATTTATCCGGCGTTTATCAGACTTTCAGATAGGGTAAATGTCAGTGAGCGTTCCTATTTCAGTTCCAGAGCGATTTGTCCAATGAGTCCTTGATATTTAGTCGTTTTCAGCCAATATTTTTGATTTTTGTAAATTTCACTTTTTTGTGAAAATATCCACTAAATGAGGGAATAATATATGTGAGGGTACCCCAGGAGAGTTCCAAATGTGTGTGGGTAGAATATATTATATCCCACGGGGGAAAAATTGAAAAAAGTTGAAAAAAGTTTTTTCTTGGACTTAGTCATTTTTCCGGCGTTTATCAGACTTTCAGATAGGGGAAATGTCAGTGAGCATTCCGATTTCAGTTCCAGAGCGATTCGCCCAATGAGTCCTTGATATTTAGTCATTTTCAGCCAATTTTCTGGATTTTTGAAAATTTCACTTTTTTCTGAAAATATCCACTAAATGAGGGAATAATATATGTGAGGGTACCCCAGGAGAGTTCCAAATGTGTGTGGGTAGAATATATATCCCACGTGAGTAAAATTTAAAAAAGTTGAAAAAAGTTTTTTTTTGGACTTAGTCATTTTTTCCAGCGTTTATCAGACTTTCAGATAGGGGAAATGTCAGTGGGCGTTCCGATTTCTGTTCCAGAGCGATTCGCCCAATGAGTCCTTGATATTTAGTCGTTTTCAGCCAATTTTCCGGATTTTTGAAAATTTCACTTTTTTGTGAAAATATCCACTAAATGAGGGAATAATATGTGTGAGGGTACCCCAGGAGTGTTCCAATTGTGTGTGGGTAGAATCTATATCCCACGGGGGTAAAATTGAAAAAAGTTGAAAAATTATTTTTTTTTGGACTTAGTCATTTTTCCGGCATTTACCAGACTTTCAGATAGGGCAAATGTCAGTGAGCATTCCGATTTCAGTTCCAGAGCGATTCGCCCAATGAGTCCTTGATATTTAGTCGTTTTCAGCCAATATTTTGGATTTTTGAAAATTTAACTTTTTTGTGAAAATATCCACTAAATGAGGGAATAATATGTGTGAGGGTACCCCAGGAGAGTTCCAAATGTGTGTGGGTAGAATATATATCCCACGTGAGTAAAATTTAAAAAAGTTTTAAAAAATTTTTTTTTTGGACTTAGTCATTTTTTCCAGCGTTTATCAGACTTTCAGAAAGGGGAAATGTCAGTGGGCGTTCCGATTTCTGTTCCAGAGCGATTCGCCCAATGAGTCATGGTTAGTGTTGAGCATTCCGATACTGTAATATCGGGTATCGGCCGATATTCGCGGTATCGGAATTCCGATACTTAATTCCGATACTTTTACAATATCGGATACTGGAATCGGAAGTTCCCATAATGCCTGCGCTCTGCAGTGTCTGTGAAGGATGACAAGTTGGATGGCAGCGCGATCCAGCCTGTCATCAGAATGCCATCCCAGGGGGGGAGAATTCTCCTGATTGTTTAAAAGCCAGCGGGCGGTATAAAGCCGCCGGCTTTTAAACAATCACACAGCCCCATACTGCTTCCCCGCAGCCTCCCACCCCGATCCTCCGCTCCCCTCGCCACCTCCCATCCCGATCGTAAGTTAGGACCGGGCGGGGAGCGTAGCTCCAAGGAGCGGGGAGTGAAGGACCCGGGCGGGGAAGCCGGCAGTGAAAAGACTTCACCGCCGGCTTTCCCGTTCTGTCCTGCGCTTTCCCGCCGGTTATTTCAAATGAACAGCTGAGGTATCAGGTGATGCCGATCAGCTGTTCATTTGAAGTCGCCGCGGTGCCCTCAGAGGGTTCATGTGAGTTCATGCTTGACTGCATGAACTCACATGAACTTTCCCACGGCCGCACAGGTCAGCCTCACCTCCCAGACCCGTCATGATTAGTGTGTGTGCGGGGTGTGTGTGCGGGGTGTGTGCGCGGTGTCTGTGCGATGTGTGCGCGGTGTCTGTGCGATGTGTGCGGGGTGTGTGTGCGGGGTGTGTGTGCGGGGTGTCTGTGCGATGTGTGCGGGTGTGTGCGTGCAGGCAGACATAGGCCGATGTGACACTACTACTCCCATCGGCCTATGTCTGTCCCCCGTCCACTCCTGCCAGCAGGATCAGCTCGATGGGAGCAGTAGTTCCCATCAGACTGATCCTGCTATTTAAATTGCCCTACTGTGTCCCCAATAAATGTTAAATACATGTCATTGGTGGCCAGTGGTTACCTAAAAGAAATTAGTTCATACATTACCTGTCCTCGCCGATCGCCACCTAAAATAAAGTAAAAAATAAAAAACTACTCCTATACTCACCAAGACACCTAATTCCCCGAAGCCATCGATCTCCTGTAATAAAATATAAAATAATAAACCACAACCTTATCCTTACCCCTCCGTAGTAGTCCACGAGTGTCCCACGAAGATCTCCAGTTCAGAGCAGCCACATAGAATGTGAGCGCTCTGAACCGCTGCCGCCGCTAGAATGACAGCATAAGCGGGTTCACCGGAGTTCAGGCAGCGCTGCTCCGGTTAGCTGCTTTACGGCCCTGCTGTATAGTGAGAAATTCCCACGGTACAGCAGTGCCGTAAAGGAGGTCTCCGGAGCTGCGCTGACTGAATGCACTCCGGTGACCTCAGTCAGTGGCTCCCGCTGCCGGGAGCGGACGTGTTCCCGGCAGCGTGAGCTTACAGCAGCCATGCACAGCTGTCACCATCTCCAGATGTGACAGCTGTGCATGGGAGATCAGCGCAGGAACGTGGACAGGTAACTATTATTTTTAGTAAACTAAGAATTAAATAAAATTGTGTGTTTTATTTCAAATAAATTATTTTTTTCTGGGTGTAGTGTGTGTTTTTTCTTTTTACCACTTTGTAGGTTAGTAATGGGGGTGTCTTATAGACGCCCATCATTACTAACCTGGGCTTCATGGCAGCTGGCGCTGACATGAACCCCACCACTATTACCCCCTGCCACCGCACCAGGGCAGCGTGGAAGAGCGAGGCTAAGTGCCAGAGTTGGCGCATCCTATGGATGCGCCATTTCTGGGGCGGCTGACGACTGGTGTTTCTAGCCTGGGAGGGGGCCAATATTCATGGCACCCTTCCTGGTCTATTAATATCAGCCCCCAGCTGTCTGCCTAGCCTTTGCTAGCTATTAAAATAGGGGGGACCCCACGTCATTTTTTTTGGGGGGGTCCCCCATTTTAATAGCTAGTAAAGGCTAGGTATTCAGCTGGGGGCTGATATTAGTAGCCTGGGAAGCTCCGTGGGTTTTACCCCCTTCCCAGGCTTCAAACATCTGCCCCAGCCGTCTGCTTAACCTCCGCTAGAGACTAAAATTATGGGGGATCCCACGCCATTTTTTTTTTAAATAAATCCATTATTTTAACACTAAATGACATTTGAGGAGTTAATAAAGATGCAGTCCCTAAATTATTATTTATTTTTTAATTAATTTTTCCCAAAACTTTTGACGTGGGCTTTGCCATATTTTGTATGCCAGCCAAGTACAGCATCCAGCTTCTATGAACGCGCCATTTTCCGGGGCGGCTGCGGACTGCAATTTTCAGCGGGGGGCAGAAAGCTTGGGCCTCCCTGCGCTGCAGATTCCATCCCCCAGCTGCCTAGTTGTACCTGGCTGGACACAAAAATAGGGAGAAGCTCCACGTTTTTTTTTTTTTAATTATTTCATGAAATTCATGGAATAATTAAGAAAAAAAGGGCTTCCCTATATTGTTGTGTCCAACCAGGTACAAATAGGCAGCTGGTGGTTGGGGGCAGCCCGTTCCTGCCTGCTGTACCTGGCTGGACCCAAATATAGTGCAAAGCCCCACGTCAATTTTTTTTAAATTATTTCAGGAAATTCATGAAATAATTAAAAAAAAATTATGTGGGGCTTCGCCCTATATTTGTGTCCAGTCAGGTACAGCAGGCAGGAACGGGCTGCCCCCAACCACCAGCTGCCTATTTGTACCTAGCCGGACACAACAATATAGGGAAGCCCTTTTTTTCTTAATTATTCCATGAATTTCATGAAATAATTAAAAAAAAAAATACGTGGGGCTTCGCCCTATTTTTGTGTCCAGCCAGGTTCAACAAGGCAGCTGGGGGCTGGAATCCGCAGCGCAGGGAGGCCCAAGCTTTCTGGGCCCCACCCGCTGCAAATTGCAGTCCGCAGCCGCCCCGGAAAATGGCGCGTTCATAGAAGCGCCATCTTCTGGCACTGTACCCAACTCATCCAGGGCCCTGGTGCGGTGGCTCACTGGATAATAAAGGGGTTAAGGCCAGCTTGGCATTATCAGCTGGCCCTAAGCCCGAAATTCATGGGGTCACGCCAATATTAGACATGACCACCATGAATTTCTAGTAAAGTATTTAAAAAAAACACAAACACCCAGAAAAAAGTCCTTTAATTGAAATAAAGACACAATTCTTTATTGTTCTAAATTAAACCATACTTACAGTCACGCCCATTCCAGCTGAAGCCAACGATCTCCTGCAATAAAAGTAAAATAATAAAGCAACCTCATCCTTACCTTTCCATGGTTCCCAGGACAGCTTCAGCTCTGCTACATCGAGATGACAGGCTGGACCGCAGCAGAACGCTGCCATCAGGCCTGTCATCCCGCAGACACTGAGAAGCGCAGGCATGCTTGCGCTCCTCAGTGTCTCGCTGTGACGGCATCCAAATGAGCGGAGGTCATGTCCAATGAACTCAGCTCACCTCATGCACGTCACTGACAGCGTGGGAAAATTCTCCTGCACTCAGCGCTTCAGCGTGAGAATTTTCCCACGCTGTCAGTGACGTGCATGAGGTGCGCCGAGTTCATTGGACATGACCTCACCTCATGCACGTCACTGACATCGTGGGAAAATTCTCACGCTGAAGCGCTGAGTGCAGGAGAATTCTCCCACGCTGTCAGTGACGTACATGAGGTGAGCCGAGTTCATTGTCGGCTCATCTGGATGCCGTCACAGCCAGACACTGAGGAGTGGAAGTATGCCTGCGCTTCTCAGTGTCTGCGGGATGACAGGCTGGATGGCAGCGTTCTGCTGCGGTCCAGCCTGTCATCTCGATGTAGCAGAGCTGGAGCCGTCGTGGGAGCCATGGAAAGGTAAGGATGAGGTTGGTTTATTATTTTTCTTTTATTGCAGGAGATCGTTGGCTTCAGCTGGAATGGGCGTGATGGTAAGTATGGTTTAATTTAGAACAATAAAGAATTGTGTGTTTATTTCAATTAAAGGATTTTTTTCTGGGTGTTGTGTTTTTTTAAATACTTTACTAGAAATTCATGGTGGTCATGTCTAATATTGGCGTGACCCCATGAATTTCGGGCTTAGGGCCAGCTGATAATGCCAAGCTGGCCTTAACCCCTTTATTACCCAGTGAGCCACCGCACCAGGGCCCTGGATGAGTTGGGAACAGCGCCAGAAGATGGCGCTTCTATGAACGCGCCATTTTCTGGGGCGGCTGCGGACTGCAATTTGCAGCGAGTGGGGCCCAGAAAGCTTGGGCCTCCCTGCGCTGCAGATTCCAGCCCCCAGCTGCCTAGTTGTACCTGGCTGGACACAAAAATAGGGCGAAGCTCCACGTTTTTTTTTTTAAATTCATGAAATTCATGGAAAAATTAAGAAAAAAAGGGCTTCCCTATATTGTTGTGTCCGGCTAGGTAGAAATAGGCAGCTGGTGGTTGGGGGCAGCCCGTTCCTGCCTGCTGTACCTGACCGGACACAAATATAGGGCGAAGCCCCACATCAATTTTTTTTAATTATTTCATGAATTTCCTGAAATGATTTAAAAAAAATTGACGTGGGGCTTCGCACTATATTTGTGTCCAGCCAGGTACAGCAGGCAGGAACGGGCTGCCCCCAACCACCAGCTGCCTATTTGTACCTGGTTGGACACAACAATATAGGGAAGCCCTTTTTTTCTTAATTATTTCATGAATTTCATGAAATAATTAAAAAAAAAAAAATACTTGAAGCTTCTCCCTATTTTTGTGTCCAGCCAGGTACAACTAAGCAGCTGGGGGATGGAATCTGCAGCGCAGGGAGGCCCAAGCTTTCTGCCCCCCCCCCGCTGAAAATTGCAGTCCGCAGCCACCCCGGAAAATGGCGCGTTCATAGAAGCTGGATGCTGTACCTGGCTGGCATACAAAAATATGGCGAAGCCCACGTCAAAAGTTTTGGGAAAAATTAATTAAAAAATAAATAATAATTTAGGGACTGCATCTTTATTAACTCCTCAAATGTCATTTAGTGTTAAAATAAAGGATTTATTTAAAAAAAAAATGACGTGGGGCTTCGCCCTATATTTGTGTCCAGCCAGGTACAGCAGGCAGGAACAGGCTGCTCCCAACCACCAGCTGCCTATTTGTACCTGGCCGGACACAACAATATAGGGAAGCCCTTTTTTAAAAAAATTATTTCATGAAATAATTAAAAAAAAATTGACGTGGGGCTTCGCACTATATTTGTGTCCAGCCAGGTACAGCAGGCAGGAATGGGCTGCCCCCAACCACCAGCTGCCTATTTGTACCTGGTTGGACACAACAATATAGGGAAGCCCTTTTTTTCTTAATTTTTCCATGAATTTCATGAAATAATTAAAAAAAAAATGCGTGGGGCTTCGCCCTATTTTTGTGCCCAGCCAGATGCAACTAGGCAGCTGGGGGCTGGAATCCGCAGCGCAGGGAGGCCCAAGCTTTCTGGGCCACCCCCGCTGCAAATTGCAATCCGCAGCCGCCCCAGAAAATGGCCCGTTCATAGAAGCGCCATCTTCTGGCGCTGTACCCAACTCATCCAGGGCCCTGGTGCGGTGGCTCACTGGGTAATAAAGGGGTTAAGGCCAGCTTGGCATTATCAGCTGGCCCTAAGCCCGAAATTCATGGGGTCACGCCAATATTAGACATGACCACCATGAATTTCTAGTAAAGTATTTAAAAAAACACAACACCCAGAAAAAAATCCTTTAATTGAAATAAACACACAATTCTTTATTGTTCTAAATTAAACCATACTTACCATCACGCCCATTCCAGCTGAAGCCAACGATCTCCTGCAATAAAAGTAAAATAATAAAGCAACATCATCCTTACCTTTCCATGGCTCCCACGACAGCTTCAGCTCTGCTACATCGAGATGACAGGCTGGACCGCAGCAGAACGCTGCCATCCATCCTGTCATCCCGCAGACACTGAGAAGCGCAGGCATACTTCCACTCCTCAGTGTCTGGCTGTGACTGCATCCAGATGAGCCGAGGTCATGTCCAATGAACTCAGCTCACCTCATGTACGTCACTGACAGCGTGGGAAAATTCTCCTGCACTCAGCACTTCAGCGTGAGAATTTTCCCACGCTGTCAGTGACGTGCATGAGGTGAGCTGAGTTCATTGGACATGAACTCGGCTCATCTGGATGACGTCACAGAGAGACACTGAGGAGCGCAAGCATGCCTGCGCTTCTCAGTGTCTGCGGGATGACAGGCTGAATGGCAGCGTTCTGCTGCGGTCCAGCCTGTCATCTCGATGTAGCAGAGCTGAAGCTGTCGTGGGAACCATGGAAAGGTAAGGATGAGGTTGCTTTATTATTTTACTTTTATTGCAGGAGATCGTTGGCTTCAGCTGGAATGGGCGTGATGGTAAGTATGGTTTAATTTAGAACAATAAAGGATTGTGTCTTTATTTCAATTAAAGGACTTTATTCTGGGTGTTTGTGTTTTTTTTAACTTTGACTATGGGGTTAGTAATGGGGGTGTCTTATAGACGCCTCTCCATTACTAACCTGGGCTTGATGTCAGCTGGCATTATAAGCTGACATCAACCCCAACCCTATTACCCCCTGCCACCGCACCAGGGCAGCGTGGAAGAGCGAGGCTAAGTGCCAGAATTGGCGCATCCTATGGATGCGCCATTTCTGGGGCGGCTGACGGCTGGTGTTTCTAGCCTGGGAGGGGGCCAATATTCATGGCACCCTTCCTGGGCTATTAATATCAGCCCCCAGCTGTCTGCCTAGCCTGTGCTAGCTATTAAATTAGGGGGGACCCCACGTTATTTTTTTTGGGGGGTTCCCCCATTTTAATAGCTAGTAAAGGCTAGGTATTCAGCTGGGGGCTGATATTAGTAGCCTGGGAAGCTCCGTGGGTATTACCCCCTTCCCAGGCTTCAAACATTTGCCCCAGCTGTCTGCTTAACCTCCGCTAGAGCCTAAAATTAAGGGGAACCCCACGCCAATTTTTTTTAAATAAATCCTTTATTTTAACACTAAATGACAAGTACAGTAATCAACACTATCACTGTACTTCATATATATGTGACTGACATGTTTCTATCTATCTAATCTATGTGTGATTCTCTATTCTTTCTATTCTAAATTGTCGGGTACAGATGCTGAATTGCCGGCCGGCTTTCTTAAAGAGACGGTGCATGAAAACACTATTATTTTTTTAAATAAATCCTTTACACTAAATGACAAGTACAGTAAGCAACACTGTCACTGTACTTCTTATATATGTGGCTGACATGTTTCTATCTATCTAATCTATGTGTGAAGCTCTATTCTGTCTGTTATAAATTGTTGGGTACCGCTGCTGAATTGCCGGCCGGCTTTTTTAAAGAGACGGTGCACGAAAACACTATTATTTTTTTTCATAAATCCTTTACACTAAATGACAAGTACAGTAAGCAGCACTGTCACTGTACTTCATATATATGTGACTGACATGTTTCTATCTATCTAATCTATGTGTGAAGCTCTATTCTTTCTGTTGTAAATTGTCGGGTACCGGTGAATGCCGCTGCTGAATTGCCGGCTTTTCATGTCATTCTACATTATTCTTAGTTGTTTTACTTCATGTAGAATTAACCTACAAGGAAAGAAAGGGTTTATTTTCATTCCGATATTTGTGTCCCATTGACTTGCATTGGTTTCCGGTATCGGAATCGGCGATATCCGATACTTTTTGGGTATCGGCCCGATCCAATCCGATACGATATTTCCTGATATCGGAAGGTATCACTCAACACTAGTCATGATATTTAGTCGCTTTCAGCCAATTTTAGGGATTTTTGAAAATTTCACTTTTTTGTTAAAATATCCACTAAATGAGGGAATAATATGTGTGAGGGTACCCCAGGAGAGTTCCAAACGTGTGTGGGTAGAATATATATCCCATGGGGGTAAAATTGAAAAAAGTTGAAAAAAATTTTTTCTTGGACTTAGTCATTTTTCCGGCGTTTATCAGACTTTCAGATAGGGGAAATGTCAGTGAGCATTCCGATTTCAGTTCTAGAGCGTTTCGCCCAATGAGTCCTTGATATTTAGTCGTTTTCAGCCAATTTTCTGGATTTTTGAAAATTTCACTTTTTTGTGAAAATATCCACTAAATGAGGGAATAATATGTGTGAGGGTACCCCAGGAGAGTTCCAAATGTGTGTGGGTAGAATATATATCCCACGTGAGTAAAATTGAATAAAGTGGAAAAAAAAAATTCTTTGGACTTAGTCATTTTTCCGGCGATTATCAGACTTTCAGAAAGGGGAAATGTCAGTGAGCGTTCCAATTTCAGTTCCAGAGAGAAACCGCCCAATGAGTCCTTGATATTTAGTCATTTTCAGCCAATTTTCTGGATTTTTGAAAATTTCACTTTTTTGTGAAAATATCGACTAAATGAGGGAATAATATGTGTGAGGGTACCACAGGAGAGTTCCAAATGTGTGTGGGTAGAATATATATCCCACGGGGGTAAAATTGAAAAAAGTTGAAAAAATGTTTTTTTTGGACTTAGTCATTTTTCCGGCGTTTATCAGACATTCAGATAGGGGAAATGTCAGTGAGCGTTCCGATTTCAGTTCCAGAGCCATTCGTCCAATGAGTCCTTGATATTTAGTCGTTTTCAGCCAATATTTTGGATTTATGAAAATTTCACTTTTTTGTGAAAATATCCACTAAATGAGGGAATAATATGTGTGAGGGTACCCCAGGAGAGTTCCAAATGTGTGTGGGAAGAATATATATCCCATGGGGGTAAAAATTAAAAAAGTTGAAAAAATTTTTTTTTGGACTTAGTCATTTTTCCGGCGTTTATCAGACTTTCAGATAGGGCAAATGTCAGTGAGCGTTCCGATTTCAGTTCCAGAGCGATTCGCCTAATGAGTCCTTGATATTTAGTAGTTTTCAGCCAATTTTCTGGATTTTTGAAAATTTCACTTTTTGTGAAAATATCCACTAAATGAGGGAATAATATGTGTGAGGGTGCCACAGGAGAGTTCCAAATGTGTGTGGGTAGAATATATATCCCACGGGGGTAAAATTGAAAAAAGTTGAAAAAATGTTTTTTTTGGACTTAGTCATTTTTCCGGTGTTTATTAGACATTCAGATAGGGGAAATGTCAGTGAGCGTTCCGATTTCAGTTCCAGAGCGATTCGCCCAATGAGTCTTTGATATTTAGTCGTTTTCAGCCAATATTTTGGATTTTTGAAAATTTAACTTTTTTGTGAAAATATCCACTAAATGAGGGAATAATATGTGTGAGGGTACCCCAGGAGAGTTCCAAATGTGTGTGGGTAGAATATACAGTACAGACCAAAAGTTTGGACACACCTTCTCATTTAAAGATTTTTATGTATTTTCATGACTATGAAAATTGTACATTCACACTGAAGGCATCAAAACTATGAATTAACATATGTGGAATTATATACTTTACAAAAAAAGTGTGAAACAACTGAAAATATGTCTTATATTCTAGGTTCTTCAAAGTAGCCACCTTTTGCTTTGATGACGGCTTTGCACACTCTTGGCATTCTCTTGATGAGCTTCAAGAGGTAATCACCGGAAATGGTTTTCACTTCACAGGTGTGCCCTGTCAGGTTTAATAAGTGGGATTTCTTGCCTTATAAACGGGGTTGGGACCATCAGTTGTGTTGTGCAGAAGTCTGGTGGATACACAGCTGATAGTCCTACTGAATAGACTGTTAGAATTTGTATTATGGCAAGTAAAAGCAGCTAAGTAAAGAAAAACGAGTGGCCATCATTGCTTTAAGAAATGAAGGTCAGTCAGTGCGAAAAATTGGGAAAACTTTGAAAGTGTCCCCAAGTGCAGTTGCTAAAAACATCAAGCGCTACAAAGAAACTGGCTCACATGAGGACCGACCCAGGAAAGGAAGACCAAGAGTCACCTCCGCTTCTGAGGATACATTTATCCAGGTCACCAGCCTCAGAAATCGCAGGTTAACAGCAGCTCAGATTAGAGACCAGGTCAATGCCACACAGAGTTCTAGCAGCAGACACATCTCTTCAACAACTGTTAAGAGGAGACTTTGTGCAGCAGGACTTCATGGTAAAATAGCTGCTAGGAAACCACTGCTAAGGACTGCAACAAGCAGAAGAGACTTGTTTGGGCTAAAGAAAACAAGGAATGGACATTAGACCAGTGGAAATCTGTGCTTTGGTCTGATGAGTCCAAATTTGAGATCTTTGGTTCCAACCACCTTGTCTTTGTGCGACGCAGAAAAGGTGAATGGATGGACTCTACATGCCTGGTTCCCACGGTGAAGCATGGAAGAGGAGGTCTGATGGTGTGGGGGTGCTTTGCTGGTGACACTGTTGTGGATTTATTCAAAATTGAAGGCATACTGAACCAGCATGGCTACCACAGCATCTTGCAGCGGCATGCTATTCCATCCGTTTTGCGTTTAGTTGGACAATCATTTATTTTTCAACAGGACAATGACCCCAAACACACCTCCACGCTGTGTAAGGGCTATTTGAGCAAGAAGGAAAGTGATGGGGTGCTACGCCAGATGACCTGGCCTCCACAGTCACCAGACCTGAACCCAATCGAGATGGTTTGGGGTGAGCTGGACTGCAGAGTGAAGGCAAAAGGGCCAACAAGTGATAAGCATCTCTGGGAACTACTTCAAGATTGTTGGAAAAGCATTTCCGGTGACTACCTCTTGAAGCTCATCAAGAGAATGTCAAGAGTGTGCAAAGCAGTCACCAAAGCGAAAGGTGGCTACTTTGAAGAACCTAGAATATAAGACATATTTTCAGTTGTTTCACACTTTTTTGTTAAGTATATAATTCCACATGTGTTAATTCCTAGTTTTGATGCCTTCAGTGTGAATGTACAATTTTCATAGTAATGAAAATACAGAAAAATCTTTAAATGAGAAGGTGTGTCCAAACTTTTGGTCTGTATTGTATATCCCACGGGGGTAAAATTGAAAAAAGTTGAAAAAATGTTTTTTTTGGACTTAGTCATTTTTCCGGCGTTTATCAGACATTCAGATAGGGGAAATGTCAGTGAGTGTTCCGATTTCAGTTCCAGAGCGATTCGTCCAATGAGTCCTTGATATTTAGTAGTTTTCAGCCAATATTTTGGAATTTTGAAAATTTCACTTTTTTGTGAAAATATCCACTAAATGAGGGAATAATATGTGTGAGGGTACCCCAGGAGAGTTCCAAATGTGTGTGGGAAGAATATATATCCCACGGGGGTAAAATTGAAAAAAGTTGAAAAAAATTTTTTTTTGGAATTAGTCATTTTTCCGGCGTTTATCAGACTTTCAGTTTGGGCAAATGTCAGTGAGCATTCCGGTTTCAGTTCCATAGCGATTCGCCCAATGAGTCCTTGATATTTAGTCGTTTTCAGCCAATATTTTTGAAAATTTCACTTTTTTGTGAAAATATCCACTAAATGAGGGAATAATATGTGTGAGGGTACCCCAGGAGAGTTCCAAATGTGTGTGGGTAGAATATATAACCCACGGGGGTAAAATTTAAAAAAGTTGAAAAATTTTTTTTTTGGACTTAGTCATTTTTCCGGCGTTTATCAGACTTTCAGATAGGGCAAATGTCAGTGAGCATTCCGATTTCAGTTCCAGAGCGATTCGTCCTATGAGTCCTTGATATTTAGTCGTTTTCAGCCAATATTTTGGATTTTTGAAAATTTCACTTTTTTGTGAAAATATCCACTAAATGAGGGAATAATATGTGTGAGGGTACCCCAGGAGAGTTCCAAATGTGTGTGGGAAGAATATATATCCCACGGGGGTAAAATTGAAAAAAGTTGAAAAAAATTTTTTTTTGGACTTAGTCATTTTTCCGGCGTTTATCAGACTTTCAGTTTGGGCAAATGTCAGTGAGCATTCCGGTTTCAGTTCCAGAGCGATTCGCCCAATGAGTCCTTGATATTTAGTCGTTTTCAGCCAATTTTCTGGATTTTTGAAAATTTCACTTTTTTGTGAAAATATCCACTAAATGAGGGAATAATATGTGTGAGGGTACCCCAGGAGTGTTCCAAATGTGTGTGGGTAGAATCTATATCCCACGGGGGTAAAATTGAAAAAAGTTGAAAAATTATTTTTTTTTGGACTTAGTCATTTTTCCGGCATTTACCAGACTTTCAGATAGGGCAAATGTCAGTGAGCATTCCGATTTCAGTTCCAGAGTGATTCGCCCAATGAGTCCTTGATATTTAGTCGTTTTCAGCCAATATTTTGGATTTTTGAAAATTTTACTTTTTTGTGAAAATATCCACTAAATGAGGGAATAATATGTGTGAGGGTACCCCAGGAGAGTTCCAAATGTGTGTGGGTAGAATATATATCCCACGTGAGTAAAATTTAAAAAAGTTCAAAAAATTTTTTTTTTGGACTTAGTCATTTTTTCCAGCGTTTATCAGACTTTCAGATAGGGGAAATGTGAGTGGGTGTTCCGATTTCTGTTCCAGAGTGATTCGCCCAATGAGTCCTTGATATTTAGTCGTTTTCAGCCAATATTTTGGATTTTTGAAAATTTTACTTTTTTTGAAAATATCCACTAAATGAGGGAGTAATATGTGTGAGGGTATCCCAGGAGAGTTCCAAATGTGTGTGTGTAGAATATATATCCCACGGGGGTAAAATTGAAAAAAATAGAAAAATTTTTTTTCTTGGACTTAGTAATATTCCGGCGTTTATCTGACTTTCAGATAGGGGAAATGTCAGTGAGTGTTCCGATTTCAGTTCCAGAGCGATTCGCCCAATGAGTCCTTGATATTTAGTCGTTTTCAGCCAATATTTTGGATTTTTGAAAATTTCACTTTTTTGTGAAAATATCCACTAAATGAGGGAATAATATGTGTGAGGGTACCCCAGGAGTGTTCCAAATGTGTGTGGGTAGAATCTATATCCCACGGGGGTAAAATTGAAAAAAGTTGAAAAATTATTTTTTTTTGGACTTAGTCATTTTTCCGGCATTTACCAGACTTTCAGATAGGGCAAATGTCAGTGAGCATTCCGATTTCAGTTCCAGAGCGATTCGCCCAATGAGTCCTTGATATTTAGTCGTTTTCAGCCAATATTTTGGATTTTTGAAAATTTTACTTTTTTGTGAAAATATCCAATAAATGAGGGAATAATATGTGTGAGGGTACCCCAGGAGAGTTCCAAATGTGTGTGGGTAGAATATATATCCCACGTGAGTAAAATTTAAAAAAGTTCAAAAAATTTTTTTTTTGGACTTAGTCATTTTTTCCAGCGTTTATCAGACTTTCAGATAGGGGAAATGTCAGTGGGTGTTCCGATTTCTGTTCCAGAGTGATTCGCCCAATGAGTCCTTGATATTTAGTCGTTTTCAGCCAATATTTTGGATTTTTGAAAATTTTACTTTTTTTGAAAATATCCACTAAATGAGGGAATAATATGTGTGAGGGTACCCCATTAGAGTTCCAAATGTGTGTGGGTAGAATATATATCCCACGGGGGTAAAATTGAAAAAAGTTGAAAAATTATTTTTTTTTGGACTTAGTCATTTTTCTGGCATTTACCAGACTTTCAGATAGGGCAAATGTCAGTGAGCATTCCGATTTCAGTTCCTGAGCGATTCGCCCAATGAGTCATTGATATTTAGTCCTTTTCAGCCAAGATTTTTGAAAATTTCACTTTTTTGTGAAAATATCCACTAAATGAGGGAGTAATATGTGTGAGGGTATCCCAGGAGAGTTCCAAATGTGTGTGTGTAGAATATATATCCCACGGGGGTAAAATTGAAAAAAATTGAAAAATTTTTTTTCTTGGACTTAGTAATATTCCGGCGTTTATCTGACTTTCAGATAGGGGAAATGTCAGTGAACTTTCCGATTTCAGTTCCAGAACGATTCGCCCAATGAGTCCTTGATATTTAGTCGTTTTCAGCCAATATTTTGGATTTTTGAAAATTTCACTTTTTTGTGAAAATATCCACTAAATGAGGTAATAATATGTGTGAGGGTACCCCAGGAGAGTTCCAAATGTGTGTGGGTAGAATATATATCCCACGGGGGTAAAATTGAAAAAAGTTGAAAAATTTTTTTTTTTGGACTTAGTCATTTTTCCGGTGTTTATCAGACTTTCAGATAGGGCAAATGTCAGTGAGCGTTCCGATTTCAGTTCCAGAGCAATTCGCCCAATGAGTCCTTGATGTTTAGTCGTTTTCAGCCAATATTTTTGATTTTTGAAAATTTCACTTTTTTGTGAAAAAATCCACTAAATGAGGGAGTAATATGTGTGAGGGTACCCCAGGAGAGTTCCAAATGTGTGTTGGTAGAATATATATCCCACGGGGTAAAATTGAAAAAAATTGAAAATTTTTTTTTTTTGGACTTAGTCATTTTTCCAGCGTTTATCAGACTTTCAGATAGGGGAAATGTCAGTGAGCATTCCGATTTCTGTTCCAGAGCTATTCGCCCAATGAGTCCTTGATATTTAGTCGTTTTCAGCCAATTTTCTGGATTTTTGAAAATTTCACTTTTTTGTGAAAATAACCACTAAATGAGGGAATAATATGTGTGAGGGTACCCCAGGAGAGTTCCAAATGTGTGTGGGTAGAATATATATCCCACGGAAATAAAATTCAAAAAAGTTGAAAATTTTTTTTTCTTGGACTTAGTAATATTCCGGCGTTTATCAGACTTTCAGATAGGGCAAATGTCAGTGAACATTCCGATTTCAGTTCCAGAGCGATTCGCCCAATGAGTCCTTGATATTTAGTCGTTTTCAGCCAATATTTTTGATTTTTGAAAATTTCACTTTTTTGTGAAAATATCCACTAAATGAGGGAATAATATGTGTGAGGGTACCCAAGGAGAGTTCCAAATGTGTGTTTGTAGAATATATATCCCACAGGGGTAAAATTGAAAAAAGGTGAAAATTTTTTTTTCCTGGACTTAGTAATATTCCGGCGTTTATCAGACTTTCAGATAGGGGAAATGTCAGTGAGCGTTCCGATTTCAGTTCCAGAACGATTCGCCCAATGAGTCCTTGGTATTTAGTCATTTTCAGCCAATATTTTGGATTTTTGAAAATTTCACTTTTTTGTGAAAATATCCACTAAATGAGGGAATAATGTGTGTGAGAGTACCCCAGGAGAGTTCCAAATGTGTGTGTGTAGAATATATATCCCACGGGGGTAAAATTGAAAAAAGTTGAAAAATTTTTTTTCTTTGACTTAGTAATATTCCGGCGTTTATCAGACTTTCAGATAGGGCAAATGTCAGTGAACTTTCCGATTTCAGTTCCAGAACGATTCGCCCAATGAGTCCTTGATATTTAGTCGTTTTCAGCCAATATTTTTGATTTTTGAAAATTTCACTTTTTTGTGAAAATATCCACTAAATGAGGGAATAATATGTGTGAGGGTACCCCAGGAGAGTTCCAAATGTGTGTGGGTAGAATATATATCCCACGGGGGTAAAATTGAGAAAAGTTGAAAAATTTTTTTTTTTCCACTTAGTCATTTTTCCGGCGTTTATCAGACTTTCAGAAAGGGGAAATGTCAGTGAGCATTCCGATTTCAGTTCCAGAGCGATTCGCCCAATGAGTCCTTGATATTTAGTCGTTTTCAGCCAATATTTTGGATTTTTGAAAATTTCACTTTTTTGTGAAAATATCCACTAAATGAGGGAATAATATGTGTGAGGGTACCCCAGGAGAGTTCCAAATGTGTGTGGGTAAAATATATATCCCACGGGGGTAAAATTGAAAAAAGTTGAAAAATTTTTTTTTTGGACTTTGTCGTTTTTCCGGCGTTTATCAGACTTTCAGATAGGGCAAATGTCAGTGAACTTTCCGATTTCTGTTCCAGAGCGATTCGCACAATGAGTCCTTGATATTTAGTCGTTTTTAGCCAATATTTTGGATTTTTGAAAATTTCACTTTTTTGTGAAAATATCCACTAAATGAGGGAATAATATGTGTGAGGGTACCCCAGGAGAGTTCCAAATGTGTGTGGGTAGAATTTATATCCCACGGGGGAAAAATTGAAAAAAGTTGAAAAAATTTTTTTCTTGGACTTAGTAATATTCGGGCGTTTATCAGACTTTCAGATAGGGGAAATGTCAGTAAGTGTTCCGATTTCAGTTCCAGAGCGATTCGCCCAATGAGTCCTTGATGTTTAGTCGTTTTCAGCCAATATTTTGGATTTTTGAAAATTTCACTTTTTTGTGAAAATATCCACTAAAGGAGGGAATAATATGTGTGAGGGTACCCCAGGAGAGTTCCAAATGTGTGTGGGTAGAATATATAACCCACGGGGGTAAAATTTAAAAAAGTTGAAAAAATATTTTTTTGGACTTAGTCATTTTTCCGGCGTTTATCAGACTTTCAGATAGGGGAACTGTCAGTGAGCATTCCGATTTCAGTTCCAGAGCGATTCGCCCAATGAGTCCTTGATATTTAGTCGTTTTCAGCCAATATTTTGGATTTTTGAAAATTTCACTTTTTTGTGAAAATATCCACTAAATGAGGGAATAATATGTGTGAGGGTACCCCAGGAGAGTTCCAAATGTGTGTGGGAAGAATATATATCCCACGGGGGTAAAATTGAAAAAAGTTGAAAAAAATTTTTTTTTGGACTTAGTCATTTTTCCGGCGTTTATCAGACTTTCAGTTTGGGCAAATGTCAGTGAGCATTCCGGTTTCAGTTCCATAGCGATTCACCCAATGAGTCCTTGATATTTAGTCGTTTTCAGCCAATATTTTTGAAAATTTCACTTTTTTGTGAAAATATCCACTAAATGAGGGAATAATATGTGTGAGGGTACCCCAGGAGAGTTCCAAATGTGTGTGGGTAGAATATATAACCCACGGGGGTAAAATTTAAAAAAGTTGAAAAATTTTTTTTTTGGACTTAGTCATTTTTCCGGCGTTTATCAGACTTTCAGATAGGGCAAATGTCAGTGAGCGTTCCGATTTCAGTTCCAGAGCGATTCGCCCAATGAGTCCTTGATATTTAGTAGTTTTCAGCCAATTTTCTGGATTTTTGAAAATTTCACTTTTTTGTGAAAATATCCACTAAATGAGGGAATAATATGTGTGAGGGTACCCCAGGAGTGTTCCAAATGTGTGTGGGTAGAAGCTATATCCCACGGGGGTAAAATTGAAAAAAGTTGAAAAATTATTTTTTTTTGGACTTAGTCATTTTTCCGGCATTTACCAGACTTTCAGATAGGGCAAATGTCAGTGAGCATTCCGATTTCAGTTCCAGAGCGATTCGCCCAATGAGTCCTTGATATTTATTCGTTTTCAGCCAATATTTTGGATTTTTGAAAATTTTACTTTTTTGTGAAAATATCCACTAAATGAGGGAATAATATGTGTGAGGGTACCCCAGGAGAGTTCCAAATGTGTGTGGGTAGAATATATATCCCACGTGAGTAAAATTTAAAAAAGTTCAAAAAATTTTTTTTTTGGACTTAGTCATTTTTTCCAGCGTTTATCAGACTTTCAGATAGGGGAAATGTCAGTGGGTGTTCCGATTTCTGTTCCAGAGTGATTCGCCCAAAGAGTCCTTGATATTTAGTCGTTTTCAGCCAATATTTTGGATTTTTGAAAATTTTACTTTTTTTGAAAATATCCACTAAATGAGGGAATAATATGTGTGAGGGTACCCCATTAGAGTTCCAAATGTGTGTGGGTAGAATATATATCCCACGGGGGTAAAATTGAAAAAAGTTGAAAAATTATTTTTTTTTGGACTTAGTCATTTTTCTGGCATTTACCAGACTTTCAGATAGGGCAAATGTCAGTGAGCATTCCGATTTCAGTTCCTGAGCGATTCGCCCAATGAGTCCTTGATATTTAGTCCTTTTCAGCCAAGATTTTTGAAAATTTCACTTTTTTGTGAAAATATCCACTAAATGAGGGAGTAATATGTGTGAGGGTATCCCAGGAGAGTTCCAAATGTGTGTGTGTAGAATATATATCACACGGGGGTAAAATTGAAAAAAATTGAAAAATTTTTTTTCTTGGACTTAGTAATATTCCGGCGTTTATCTGACTTTCAGATAGGGGAAATGTCAGTGAGTGTTCCGATTTCAGTTCCAGAGCGATTCGCCCAATGAGTCCTTGATATTTAGTCGTTTTCAGCCAATTTTCCGGATTTTTGAAAATTTCACTTTTTTGTGAAAATATCCACTAAATGAGGGAATAATATGTGTGAGAGTACCCCAGGAGAGTTCCAAATGTGTGTGTGTAGAATATATATCCCACGGGGGTAAAATTGAAAAAAGTTGAAAAATTTTTTTTTTTGGACTTAGTCATTTTTCCGGTGTTTATCAGACTTTCAGATAGGGGAACTGTCAGTGAGCGTTCCGATTTCAGTTCCAGAGCGATTCGCCCAATGATTCCTTGATATTTAGGCGCTTTCAGCCAATATTTTGGATTTTTGAAAATTTCACTTTTTTGTGAAAATATCCACTAAATGATTGAATAATATGTGTGAGGGTACCCCAGGAGAGTTCCAAATGTGTGTGTGTAGAATATATATCCCACGTGGGTAAAATTGAAAAAAGTTGTAAAAATTTTTTTCTTGGACTCAGTCTTTTTTCCGACGTTTATCAGACTTTCAGAGACGGCAAATGTCAGTGAGCGTTCCGATTTCAGTTCCAGAGCGATTCGAACAATGAGTCCTTGATAATTAGTCGTTTTCAGAAAATTTTCTGGATTTTTGAAAATTCCACTTTTTTGTGAAAATATCCACTAAATGAGGGAATAATATGTGTGAGGGTACCCCAGGAGAGTTCCAAATGTGTGTGGGTAGAATATATATCCCACGGGGGTAAAATTGAAAAAAGTTGAAAAATTTTTGTTCTTGGACTTAGTAATATTCCGGCGTTTATCAGATTTTCAGATAGGGGAAATGTCAGTGAGCGTTCCGATTTCTGTTCCAGAGCGATTCGCCCAATGAGTCCTTGATATTTATTCGTTTTCAGCCAATGTTTTTGAAAATTTCACTTTTTTGTGAAAATATCCACTAAATGAGGGAATAATATGTGTGAGGGTACCCCAGGAGAGTTCCAAATATGTGTGGGTAAAATATATATCCCACGGGGGTAAAATTGAAAAAAGTTGAAAAATTTTTTTTCTTGGACTTAGTAATATTCCGGCGTTTATCAGACTTTCAGATAGGGCAAATGTCAGTGAGCATTCCGATTTCAGTTCCAGAGCGATTCGCCCAATGAGTCCTTGATATTTAGTCGTTTTCAGCCAATATTTTTGATTTTTGAAAATTTCATTTTTTTGTGAAAATATCCACTAAATGAGGGAATAATATGTGTGAGGGTACCCCAGGAGAGTTCCAAATGTGTGTGGGTAGAATATATATCCCACGGGGGTAAAATTGAAAAAAGTTGAAAAATTTTTTTTCTTGGACTTAGTAATATTCCGGCGTTTATCAGATTTTCAGATAGGGGAAATGTCAGTGAGAGTTCCGATTTCAGTTCCAGAGCGATTCGCCCAATGAGTCCTTGATATTTAGTCGTTTTCAGCCAATATTTTGGATTTTTGAAAATTTCACTTTTTTGTGAAAATATCCACTAAATGAGTGAATAATATGTGTGAGAGTACCCCAGGAGAGTTCCAAATGTGTGTGTGTAGAATATATATCCCACGGGGGTAAAATTGAAAAAAGTTGAAAAAAAATTTTTCTTGGACTTCGTAATATTCCGGCGTTTACCAGACTTTCAGATAGGGCAAATGTCAGTGAACATTCCGATTTCAGTACCAGAGCAATTCGCCCAATGAGTCCTTGATATTTAGTCGTTTTCAGCCAATATTTTTGATTTTTGAAAATTTCACTTTTTTGTGAAAATATCCACTAAATGAGGGAGTAATATGTGTGAGGGTACCCCAGGAGAGTTCCAAATGTGTGTGGGTAGAATATATATCCCACGGGGGTAAAATTGAAAAAAATTGAAAATTTTTTTTTTTTGGACTTAGTCATTTTTCCAGCGTTTATCAGACTTTCAGATAGGGGAAATGTCAGTGAGCGTTCCGATTTCTGTTCCAGAGCGATTCGCCCAATGAGTCCTTGATATTTAGTCGTTTTCAGCCAATTTTCTGGATTTTTGAAAATTTCACTTTTTTGTGAAAATATCCACTAAATGAGGGAATAATATGTGTGAGGGTATCCCAGGAGAGTTCCAAATGTGTTTGTGTAGAATATATATCCCACGGGGGTAAAATTGAAAAAAATTGAAAAATTTTTTTTCTTGGACTTAGTATTATTCCGGCGTTTATCAGACTTTCAGATAGGGGAAATGTCAGTGAGTGTTCCGATTTCAGTTCCAGAGCGATTCGCCCAATGAGTCCTTGATATTTAGTCGTTTTCAGCCAATATTTTGGATTTTTGAAAATTTCACTTTTTTGTGAAAATATCCACTAAATGAGGGAATAATATGTGTGAGAGTACCCCAGGATAGGTCCAAATGTGTGTGGGTAGAATATATATCCCACGGGGTTAAAATTGAAAAAAGTTGAAAAATTTTTTTTTTTCGACTTAGTCATTTTTCCGGCGTTTATCAGACTTTCAGAAAGGGGAAATGTCAGTGAGCATTCCGATTTCAGTTCCAGAGCGATTCGCCCAATGAGTCCTTGATATTTAGTCGTTTTCAGCCAATATTTTGGATTTTTGAAAATTTCACTTTTTTGTGAAAATATCCACTAAATGAGGGAATAATATGTGTGAGGGTACCCCAGGAGAGTTCCAAATATGTGTGGGTAAAATATATATCCCACGGGGGTAAAATTGAAAAAAGTTGAAAAAATTTTTTTCTTGGACTTAGTAATATTCCGGCATTTATCAGACTTTCAGATAGGGCAAATGTCAGTGAACATTCCGATTTCAGTTCCAGAGCGATTCGCCCAATGAGTCCTTGATATTTAGTCGTTTTCAGCCAATATTTTTGAAAATTTCACTTTTTTGTGAAAATATCCACTAAATGAGGGAATAATATGTGTGAGGGTACCCCAGGAGAGTTTCAAATGTGTGTGTGTAGAATATATATCCCACGGTGGTAAAATTGAAAAAAGTTGAAAAAAATTTTTTTTGGACTGTCATTTTTCCGGCGTTTATCAGATTTTCAGATAGGGGAAATGTCAGTGAGAGTTCCGATTTCAGTTCCAGAGCGATTCGCCCAATGAGTCCTTGATATTTAGTCGTTTTTAGCCAATATTTTGGATTTTTGAAAATTTCACTTTTTTGTGAAAATATCCACTAAATAAGGGAATAATATGTGTGAGGGTACCCCAGGAGAGTTCCAAACGTGTGTGGGTAGAATATATATCCCATGGGGGTTAAATTGAAAAAAGTTGAAACATTTTTTTTTTTGACTTAGTCATTTTTCCGGCGTTTATCAGACTTTCAGATAGGGGAAATGTCAGTGAGCGTTCCGATTTCTGTTCCAGAGCGATTCGCCCAATGAGTCCTTGATATTTATTCGTTTTCAGCCAATGTTTTTGAAAATTTCACTTTTTTGTGAAAATATCCACTAAATGAGGGAATAATATGTGTGAGGGTACCCCAGGAGAGTTCCAAATATGTGTGGGTAAAATATATATCCCACGGGGGTAAAATTGAAAAAAGTTGAAAAATTTTTTTTCTTGGACTTAGTAATATTCCGGCATTTATCAGACTTTCAGATAGGGCAAATGTCAGTGAACATTCCGATTTCAGTTCCAGAGCGATTCGCCCAATGAGTCCTTGATATTTAGTCGTTTTCAGCCAATATTTTGGATTTTTGAAAATTTCACTTTTTTGTGAAAATATCCACTAAATGAGGGAATAATATGTGTGAGGGTACCCCAGGAGAGTTCCAAATGTGTGTGGGTAGAATATATATCCCACGGGGGTAAAATTGAAAAAAGTTGAAAAAAATTTTTTTTGGACTGTCATTTTTCCGGCGTTTATCAGACTTTCAGATAGGGCAAATGTCAGTGAGCATTCCGATTTCAGTTCCAGAGCGATTCGCCCAATGAGTCCTTGATATTTAGTCGTTTTCAGCCAATATTTTTGATTTTTGAAAATTTCATTTTTTTGTGAAAATATCCACTAAATGAGGGAATAATATGTGTGAGGGTACCCCAGGAGAGTTCCAAATGTGTGTGGGTAGAATATATATCCCACGGGGGTAAAATTGAAAAAAGTTGAAAAATTTTTTTTCTTGGACTTAGTAATATTCCGGCGTTTATCAGATTTTCAGATAGGGGAAATGTCAGTGAGAGTTCCGATTTCAGTTCCAGAGCGATTCGCCCAATGAGTCCTTGATATTTAGTCGTTTTCAGCCAATATTTTGGATTTTTGAAAATTTCACTTTTTTGTGAAAATATCCACTAAATGAGTGAATAATATGTGTGAGAGTACCCCAGGAGAGTTCCAAATGTGTGTGTGTAGAATATATATCCCACGGGGGTAAAATTGAAAAAAGTTGAAAAAAAATTTTTCTTGGACTTCGTAATATTCCGGCGTTTACCAGACTTTCAGATAGGGCAAATGTCAGTGAACATTCCGATTTCAGTACCAGAGCAATTCGCCCAATGAGTCCTTCATATTTAGTCGTTTTCAGCCAATATTTTTGATTTTTGAAAATTTCACTTTTTTGTGAAAATATCCACTAAATGAGGGAGTAATATGTGTGAGGGTACCCCAGGAAAGTTCCAAATGTGTGTGGGTAGAATATATATCCCACGGGGGTAAAATTGAAAAAAATTGAAAATTTTTTTTTTTTGGACTTAGTCATTTTTCCAGCGTTTATCAGACTTTCAGATAGGGGAAATGTCAGTGAGCGTTCCGATTTCTGTTCCAGAGCGATTCGCCCAATGAGTCCTTGATATTTAGTCGTTTTCAGCCAATTTTCTGGATTTTTGAAAATTTCACTTTTTTGTGAAAATATCCACTAAATGAGGGAATAATATGTGTGAGGGTATCCCAGGAGAGTTCCAAATGTGTTTGTGTAGAATATATATCCCACGGGGGTAAAATTGAAAAAAATTGAAAAATTTTTTTTCTTGGACTTAGTATTATTCCGGCGTTTATCAGACTTTCAGATAGGGGAAATGTCAGTGAGTGTTCCGATTTCAGTTCCAGAGCGATTCGCCCAATGAGTCCTTGATATTTAGTCGTTTTCAGCCAATATTTTGGATTTTTGAAAATTTCACTTTTTTGTGAAAATATCCACTAAATGAGGGAATAATATGTGTGAGAGTACCCCAGGATAGGTCCAAATGTGTGTGGGTAGAATATATATCCCACGGGGTTAAAATTGAAAAAAGTTGAAAAATTTTTTTTTTTCGACTTAGTCATTTTTCCGGCGTTTATCAGACTTTCAGAAAGGGGAAATGTCAGTGAGCATTCCGATTTCAGTTCCAGAGCGATTCGCCCAATGAGTCCTTGATATTTAGTCGTTTTCAGCCAATATTTTGGATTTTTGAAAATTTCACTTTTTTGTGAAAATATCCACTAAATGAGGGAATAATATGTGTGAGGGTACCCCAGGAGAGTTCCAAATATGTGTGGGTAAAATATATATCCCACGGGGGTAAAATTGAAAAAAGTTGAAAAAATTTTTTTCTTGGACTTAGTAATATTCCGGCATTTATCAGACTTTCAGATAGGGCAAATGTCAGTGAACATTCCGATTTCAGTTCCAGAGCGATTCGCCCAATGAGTCCTTGATATTTAGTCGTTTTCAGCCAATATTTTGGATTTTTGAAAATTTCACTTTTTTGTGAAAATATCCACTAAATGAGGGAATAATATGTGTGAGGGTACCCCAGGAGACTTCCAAATGTGTGTGGGTAGAATATATATCCCACGGGGGTAAAATTGAAAAAAGTTGAAAAAATTTTTTTCTTGGACTTAGTCATTTTTCCGGCGTTTAATCAGACTTTCAGATAGGGGAAATGTCAGTGAGAGTTCCGATTTCAGTTCTAGAGCGATTCGCCCAATGAGTCCTTGATATTTAGTCGTTTTCAGACAATATTTTTGAAAATTTCACTTTTTTGTGAAAATATCCACTAAATGAGGGAATAATATGTGTGAGGGTACCCCAGGAGAGTTTCAAATGTGTGTGGGTAGAATATATATCCCACGGTGGTAAAATTGAAAAAAGTTGAAAAAAATTTTTTTTGGACTGTCATTTTTCCGGCGTTTATCAGATTTTCAGATAGGGGAAATGTCAGTGAGAGTTCCGATTTCAGTTCCAGAGCGATTCGCCCAATGAGTCCTTGATATTTAGTCGTTTTCAGCCAATATTTTGGATTTTTGAAAATTTCACTTTTTTGTGAAAATATCCACTAAATGAGTGAATAATATGTGTGAGAGTACCCCAGGAGAGTTCCAAATGTGTGTGTGTAGAATATATATCCCACGTGGGTAAAATTGAAAAAAGTTGAAAAAAAATTTTTCTTGGACTTCGTAATATTCCGGCGTTTATCAGACTTTCAGATAGGGCAAATGTCAGTGAACATTCCGATTTCAGTACCAGAGCAATTCGCCCAATGAGTCCTTGATATTTAGTCGTTTTCAGCCAATATTTTGGATTTTTGAAAATTTCACTTTTTTGTGAAAATATCTACTAAATGAGGGAATAATATGTGTGAGGGTACCCCAGGAGAGTTCCAAATGTGTGTGAGTAAAATATATATCCCACGGGGGTAAAATTGAAAAAAGTTGAAAAATTTTTTTTTTGGACTTTGTCGTTTTTCCGGCGTTTATCAGACTTTCAGATAGGGCAAATGTCAGTGAACTTTCCGATTTCTGTTCCAGAGCGATTCGCACAATGAGTCCTTGATATTTAGTCGTTTTTAGCCAATATTTTGGATTTTTGAAAATTTCACTTTTTTGTGAAAATATCCACTAAATAAGGGAATAATATGTGTGAGGGTACCCCAGGAGAGTTCCAAATGTGTGTGGGTAGAATTTATATCCCACGGGGGTAAAATTGAAAAAAGTTGAAAAAATTTTTTTCTTGGACTGTCATTTTTCCGCCGTTTAATCAGACTTTCAGATAGGGGTAATGTCAGTGAGGGTTCTGATTTCAGTTCCAGAGCGATTCGCCCAATGAGCCCTTGATATTTAGTCATTTTCAGCCAATATTTTTGAAAATTTCACTTTTTTGTGAAAATATCCACTAAATGAGGGAATAATATGTGTGACGGTACCCCAGGAGAGTTCCAAACGTGTGTGGGTAGAATATATATCCCATGGGGGTTAAATTGAAAAAAGTTGAAACATTTTTTTTTTTGACTTAGTCATTTTTCCGGCGTTTATCAGACTTTCAGATAGGGGAAATGTCAGTGAGCGTTCCGATTTCTGTTCCAGAGCGATTCGCCCAATGAGTCCTTGATATTTATTCGTTTTCAGCCAATGTTTTTGAAAATTTCACTTTTTTGTGAAAATATCCACTAAATGAGGGAATAATATGTGTGAGGGTACCCCAGGAGAGTTCCAAATATGTGTGGGTAAAATATATATCCCACGGGGGTAAAATTGAAAAAAGTTGAAAAATTTTTTTTCTTGGACTTAGTAATATTCCGGCATTTATCAGACTTTCAGATAGGGCAAATGTCAGTGAACATTCCGATTTCAGTTCCAGAGCGATTCGCCCAATGAGTCCTTGATATTTAGTCGTTTTCAGCCAATATTTTGGATTTTTGAAAATTTCATTTTTTTGTGAAAATATCCACTAAATGAGGGAATAATATGTGTGAGGGTACCCCAGGAGAGTTCCAAATGTGTGTGGGTAGAATATATATCCCACGGGGGTAAAATTGAAAAAAATTGAAAATTTTTTTTTTTTGGACTTAGTCATTTTTCCAGCGTTTATCAGACTTTCAGATAGGGGAAATGTCAGTGAGCGTTCCGATTTCTGTTCCAGAGCGATTCGCCCAATGAGTCCTTGATATTTAGTCGTTTTCAGCCAATTTTCTGGATTTTTGAAAATTTCACTTTTTTGTGAAAATATCCACTAAATGAGGGAATAATATGTGTGAGGGTACCCCAGGAGACTTCCAAATGTGTGTGGGTAGAATATATATCCCACGGGGGTAAAATTGAAAAAAGTTGAAAAAATTTTTTTCTTGGACTTAGTCATTTTTCCGGCGTTTAATCAGACTTTCAGATAGGGGAAATGTCAGTGAGAGTTCCGATTTCAGTTCTAGAGCGATTCGCCCAATGAGTCCTTGATATTTAGTCGTTTTCAGACAATATTTTTGAAAATTTCACTTTTTTGTGAAAATATCCACTAAATGAGGGAATAATATGTGTGAGGGTACCCCAGGAGAGTTTCAAATGTGTGTGGGTAGAATATATATCCCACGGTGGTAAAATTGAAAAAAGTTGAAAAAAATTTTTTTTGGACTGTCATTTTTCCGGCGTTTATCAGATTTTCAGATAGGGGAAATGTCAGTGAGCGTTCCGATTTCTGTTCCAGAGCGATTCGCCCAATGAGTCCTTGATATTTAGTCGTTTTCAGCCAATTTTCTGGATTTTTGAAAATTTCACTTTTTTGGGAAAATATCCACTAAATGAGGGAATAATATGTGTGAGGGTACCCCAGGAGAGTTCCAAATGTGTGTGGGTAGAATCAATATCCCACGGGAGAAAAATTCAAAAAAGTTGAAAAAAATTTTTTTTTTGGACTTAGTCATTTTTTCCAGCGTTTATCAAACTTTCAGATAGGGGAAATGTCAGTGGGCATTCCGATTTCTGTTCCAGAGCGATTCGCCCAATGAGTCCTTGATATTTATTCGCTTTCAGCCAATTTTCTGGATTTTTGAAAATTTCACTTTTTTGTGAAAATATCCACTAAATGAGGGAATAATATGTGTAAGGGTACCCCAGGAGAGTTCCAAATGTGTGTGGTTAGAATATATATCCCACGGGAGTAAAATTCAAAAAAGTTTAAAAAAATTTTTTCTTGCACTTAGTCATTTTTTCCGGCGTTTATCAAACTTTCAGATAGGGCAAATGTCAGTAAGCGTTCCGATTTCAGTTCCAGAGCGATTCGAACAATGAGTCCTTGATAATTAGTCGTTTTCAGCGAATTTTCTGGATTTTTGAAAATTTCACTTTTTTGTGAAAATATCCACTAAATGAGGGAATAATATGTGTGAGTGTACCCCAGGAGAGTTCCAAATGTGTGTGGGTAGAATATATATCCCACGGGGGTAAAATTGAAAAAAGTTGAAAACAATTTTTTTCTTGGACTTAGTCATTTTTCCGGCGTTTATCAGACTTTCAGATAGGGCAAATGCCAGTGTACATTCCGATTTCAGTTCCAGAGCGATTCGCCCAATGAGTCCTTGATATTTAGTCGTTTTCTGTCAATATTTTGGATTTTTGAAAATTTCACTTTTTTGTGAAAATATCCACTAAATGAGGGAATAATATGTGTGAGTGTACCCCAGGAGAGTTCCAAATGTGTGTGGGTAGAATATATATCCCACGGGGGTAAAATTGAAAAAAGTTGAAAAATTTTTTTTCTTGGACTTAGTAATATTCCGGCGTTTATCAGATTTTCAGATAGGGGAAATGTCATTGAGAGTTCCGATTTCAGTTCCAGAGCGATTCGCCCAATGAGTCCTTGATATTTAGTCATTTTCAGCCAATATTTTGGATTTTTGAAAATTTCACTTTTTTGTGAAAATATCCACTAAATGAGGGAATAATATGTGTGAGGGTACCCCAGGAGAGTTCCAAATGTGTGTGGGTAGAATATATATCCCACGGGGGTAAAATTGAAAAAATTTGAAAAAATTTTTTGGGAGACTTAGTCATTTTTCCGGCATTTATCAGACTTTCAGATAGGGCAATTGTCAGTGAGTGTTTCGATTTCAGTTCCAGAGCGATTCGCCCAATGAGTCCTTGATATTTAGTCATTTTCAGCCAATTTTCTGGATTTTTGAAAATTTCACTTTTTTGTGAAAATATCCACTAAATGAGGGAATAATATGTGTGAGGGTACCCCAGGAGAGTTCCAAATGTGTGTGGGTAGAATACATATCCCACGGGGGTAAAATTGAAAAAAGTTGAAAATTTTTTTTTCTTGGACTTAGTCATTTTTCCGGCGTTTGTCAGACTTTCAGCTAGGGGAAATGTCAGTGAGCTTTCTGATTTCAGTTCCAGAGCGATTCGCCCAATTAGTCCTTGATATTTAGTCGTTTTCAGCCAATATTTTGGATTTTTGAAAATTTCACTTTTTTGTGAAAATATCCACTAAATGAGGGAGTAATATGTGTGAGGGTACCCCAGGAGAGTTCCAAATGTGTGTGGGTAGAATATATCCCACGGGGGTAAAATTGAAAAAAGTTGAAATTTTTTTTTTCTTGGACTTAGTCATTTTTCTGGCGTTTATCAGACTTTCAGATAGGGGAAATGTCATTGAGCGTTCCGATTTCAGTTCCAGAGCGATTCGCCCAATTAGTCCTTGATATTTAGTCGTTTTCAGCCAATATTTTGGATTTTTGAAAATTTCACTTTTTTGTGAAAATATACACTAAATGAGGGAATAATATGTGTGAGGGTACCCCAGGAGAGTTCCAAATGAGTGTGGGTAGAATATATATCCCACGGGGGTAAAATTCAAAAAAGTTGAAAAAAAATTTTTCTTGCACTTAGTCATTTTTTCCGGCGTTTATCAGAATTTCAGATATGGGAAATGTCAGTGGATGTTCCGATTTTTGTTCCAGAACGATTCGCCCAATGAGTCCTTGATATTTAGTCGTTTTCAGCCAATATTTTTGAAAATTTCACTTTTTTGTGAAAATATCCACTAAATGAGGGAATAATATGTATGAGGGTACCCCAGGAGAGGTCCAAATGTGTGTGGGTAGAAAATATATACCACGGAGGTAAAATTGAAAAAAGTTGAAAAATTTTTTTTTTGGACTTAGTCATTTTTCCGCCGTTTATCAGACTTTCAGATAGGGCAAATGTCAGTGAGCATTCCGATTTCAGTTCCAGAGTGATTCGCCCAATGAGTCCTTGATATTTAGTCGTTTTCAGCCAATATTTTTGATTTTTGAAAATTTCACTTTTTTGTGAAAATATCCTCTAAATGAGGGAATAATATGTGTGAGGGTACCCCAGGAGAGTTCCAAATGTGTGTGGGTAGAATATATATCTCACGGGGGTAAAATTGAAAAAAGTTGAAAAAATTTTTTGGGAGACTTAGTCATTTTTCCGGCATTTATCAGACTTTCAGATAGGGCAATTGTCAGTGAGTGTTTCGATTTCAGTTCCAGAGCGATTCGCCCAATGAGTCCTTGATATTTAGTCATTTTCAGACAATTTTCTGGATTTTTGAAAATTTCACTTTTTTATGAAAATATCCACTAAATGAGGGAATAATATGTGTGAGGGTACCCCAGGAGAGTTCCAAATGTGTGTGGGTAGAATATATATCCCACGAGGGTAAAATTTAAAAAGTTGAAAACATTTTTTTTTGGACTTAGTCATTTTTCCGGCGTTTATCAGACATTCAGATAGGGGAAATGTCAGTGAACTTTCCGATTTCAGTTCCAGAGCGATTCGCCCAATGAGTCCTTGATATTTAGTCGTTTTCAGCCAATATTTTTGATTTTTGAAAATTTCACTTTTTTGTGAAAATATCCACTAAATGAGGGAATAATATGTGTGAGGGTACCCCAGGAGAGTTCCAAATGTGTGTGGGTAGAATATATAGCCTACGGAAGTAAAATTCAAAAAAGTTGAAAACATTTTTATTTTGGACTTTGTTATTTTTCCGGCGTTTATCAGACTTTCAGATAGGGGAAATGTCAGTGAGAGTTCTGATTTCAGTTCCAGAGCGATTCGCCCAATGAGTCCTTGATATTTAGTCGTTTTCAGCAAATTTTCTCGATTTTTGAAAATTTCACTTTTTTATGAAAATATCCACTAAATGAGGGAATAATATGTGTGAGGGTACCCCAGGAGAGTTCCAAATGTGTGTGGGTAGAATATATATCCCACGAGGGTAAAATGTAAAAAGTTGAAAACATTTTTTTTTGGGCTTAGTCATTTTTCCGACGTTTATCAGACATTCAGATAGGGGAAATGTCAGTGAACATTCCGATTTCAGTTCCAGAGCGGTTCGCCCAATGAGTCCTTGATATTTTGTCATTTTCAGCCAATTTTCTGGATTTTTGAAAATTTCACTTTTTTGTGAAAATATCCACTAAATGAGGGAATAATATGTGTGAGGGTACCCGAGGAGAGTTGCAAATGTGTGTGGGTAGAATATATATCCCACGGGGGTAAAATTGAAAAAAGTTGAAATTTTTTTTTTTTTGGACTTAGTCATTTTTCCGGCGTTTATCGGACTTTCAGATAGTGGAAATGTCAGTGAGCATTCTGGTTTCAGTTCCAGAGCGATTCGCCCAGAGTCCTTGATATTTAGTCGTTTTCAGCCAATATTTTTGAAAATTTCACTTTTTTGTGAAAATATCCACTAAATGAGGGAATAATATGTGTGAGGGTACCCCAGGAGAGTTCCAAATGTGTGTGGGTAGAATTTATATCCCACGGGGGAAAAATTGAAAAAAGTTGAAAAAAATTTTTTCTTGGACTTAGTCATTTTTCCGGCGTTTATCAGACTTTCAGATAGGGGAAATGTCAGTGAACATTCCGATTTCAATTCTAGAGCGATTCACCCAATGAGTCCTTGATATTTAGTCGTTTTCAACCAATATTTTTGATTTGTGAAAATTTCACTTTTTTGTGAAAATATCCACTAAATGAGGGAATAATATGTGTGAGGGTACCCCAGGAGAGTTCCAAATGTGTGTGGGTAGAATATATATCCCACGGGGGTAAAATGGAAAAAAGTTGAAAAAATTTTTTTCTTGGACTTAGTAATATTCCGGCATTTAAAAGACTTTCAGATAGGGCAAATGTCAGTGAGCATTCTGGTTTCAGTACCAGAGCGATTCGCCCATTGAGTCGTTGATATTTAGTCGTTTTCAGCCAATATTTTTGAAAATTTCACTTTTTTGTGAAAATATTCACTTAATGAGGGAATAATATGTGTGAGGGTACCCAAGGAGAGTTCCAAATGTGTGTGGGTAGAATATATATCCCATATGGGGTAAAATTGAAAAAATTTGAAAAATTTTTTTCTTGGACTTAGTCATTTTTCCGGCATTTATCAGACTTTCAGATAGGGGAAATTTTAGTGAGTGTTCTGATTTCAGTTCCAGAGCGATTCGCCCAATGAGTCCTTGATATTTAGTCGTTTTCAGACAATATTTTGGATTTTTGAAAATTTCACTTTTTTGTGAAAATATCCACTAAATGAGGGAATAATATGTGTGAGGGTACCCCAGGAGAGTTCCAAATGTGTGTGGGTAGAATATATATCCCACGGGGGTAAAATGGAAAAAAGTTGAGAAAATTTTTTTTTTTGGACTTAGTCATTTTTCCGGCGTTTATCAGACTTTCAGATAGGGGAAATGTCAGTGAGTGTTCCGATTTTAGTTCCAGAGCGATTCGCCCAATGAGTCCTTGATATTTAGTTGTTTTCTGCCAATATTTTGGATTTTTGAAAATTTCACTTTTTTGTGAAAATATTCACTAAATGAGGGAATAATATGTGTGAGGGTACCCCAGGAGAGTTCCAAATGTGTGTGGGTAGAATATATATCCCACGGGGGTAAAATTGAAAAAAGTTGAAAAAATTTTTTTCTTGGACTTAGTCATTTTTCCGGCATTTATCAGACTTTCAGATAGGGGAAATTTTAGTGAGTGTTCTGATTTCAGTTCCAGAGCGATTCGCCCAATGAGTCCTTGATATTTAGTCGTTTTCAGCCAATATTTTGGATTTTTGAAAATTTCACTTTTTTGTGAAAATATCCACTAAATGAGGGAATAATATGTGTGAGGGTACACCAGGAGAGTTCCAAATGTGTGTGGGTAGAATTTATATCCCACGGGGGAAAAAGTGAAAAAAGTTTAAAAAAATTTTTTCTTGGACTTAGTCATTTTTCCGGCGTTTATCAGACTTTCAGATAGGGGAAATGTCAGTGGGCGTTCCGATTTCTGTTCCAGAGCGATTCGCCCAATGAGTCCTTGATATTTAGTAGTTTTCAGCCAATTTTCTGGATTTTGAAAATTTCACTTTTTTGTGAAAATATCCACTAAATGAGGGAATAAATTGTGTAAGGGTACCCCAGGAGAGTTCCAAATGTGTGTGGGTAGAATATATATCCCACGGGGGTAAAATTGAAAAAAGTTGAAAAAAATATTTTTTTGGACTTAGTCATTTTTCCAAAGTTTATCAGACTTTCAGATAGGGAAAATGTCAGTAAGCGTTCCGATTTCAGTTCCAGAGCGATTTGCCCAATGAGTCCTTGATATTTAGTCGTTTTCAGCCAATATTTTGGATTTTTGAAAATTTCACTTTTTTGTGAAAATATCCACTAAATGAGGGAATAATATGTGTGAGGGTACCCCAGGAGAGTTCCAAATGTGTGTGGTAGAATATATATCCCACGGGGGTAAAATTGAAAAAAGTTGAAAAACATTTTTTTTTGGACTGTCATTTTTCCGATGTTTATCAGACTTTCAGCTAGGGGAAATGTCAGTAAGCATTCCGATTTCAGTTCCAGAGCGATTTGCCCAAAGAGTCCTTGATATTTAGTCGTTTTCAGATATATATCCCACGGGGGTAAAATTGAAAAAAGTTGAAAAACATTTTTTTTTGGACTGTCATTTTTCCGATGTTTATCAGACTTTCAGATAGGGGAAATGTCAGTAAGCATTCCGATTTCAGTTCCAGAGCGATTTGCCCAAAGAGTCCTCGATATTTAGTCGTTTTCAGCCAATTTTCTGGATTTCTGAAAATTACACTTTTTTGTGAAAATATCCACTAAATGAGGGAATAATATGTGTGAGGGTACCCCAGGAGAGTTCCAAATGTGTGTGGGTAGAATATATATCCCATGGGCCTAAAATTGAAAAAAGTTAAAAAAAAATATTTTTTGGACTTAGTCATTTTTCCGATGTTTATCAGACTTTCAGATAGGGGAAATGTCAGTGAGCATTCCGATTTCAGTTCCAGAGCGATTCGCCCAATGAGTCCTTGATATTTAGTCGTTTTCAGCCAATATTTTGGATTTTTGAAAATTTCACTTTTTTGTGAAAATATCCACTAAATGAGGGAATAATATGTGTGAGGGTACCCCAGGAGAGTTCCAAATGTGTGTGGTAGAATATATATCCCACGGGGGTAAAATTGAAAAAATTTGAAAATATTTTTATTTTGGACTTAGTCATTTTTCCAGCGTTCATCAGATTTTCAGATGGGGCAAATGTCAGTGAGCGTTCCGATTTCAGATCCAGAGCGATTCTCCCAATGAGTCCTTGATATTTAGTTGTTTTCAGCCAATTTTCTGGATTTTTGAAAATTTCACTTTTTTTGTGAAAATATCCACTAAATGAGGGAATAATATGTGTGAGGGTACCCCAGGAGAGTTCCAAATGTGTGTGGGTAGAATATATATCCCACGGGGGTAAAATTGAAAAAAGTTGAAAAACATTTTTTTTTGGACTGTCATTTTTCCGATGTTTATCAGACTTTCAGATAGGGGAAATGTCAGTAAGCATTCCGATTTCAGTTCCAGAGCGATTTGCCCAAAGAGTCCTTGATATTTAGTCGTTTTCAGCCAATTTTCTGGATTTCTGAAAATTACACTTTTTTGTGAAAATATCCACTAAATAAGGGAATAATATGTGTGAGGGTACCCCAGGAGAGTTCCAAATGTGTGTGGTAGAATATATTTCCCATGGGGGTAAAACTGAAAAACTTGACAAAAATTTTTTTTTGGGACTTAGTCATTTTTCCGGAGTTTATTAGACTTTCAGATAGGGCAAATGTCAGTGAGCGTTCGGATTTCACAACCAGAGCGATTCGCCCAATGAGTCCTTGATATTTAGTCGTTTTCAGCCAATATTTTGGATTTTTGAAAATTTCACTTATATCTGAAAATATCCACTAAATGAGGGAATAATATATGTGAGGGTACCCCAGGAGAGTTCCAAATGTGTGTGGGTAGAATATATATGCCATGGGGGTAAAATTGAAAAAAGTTGAAAAATTTTTTTTTTGGACTTAGTCATTTTTCCGGCGTTTATCAGACTTTCAGATAGGGGAAATATCAGTTGGCATTCCGATTTCTGTTCCAGAGCGATTCGCCCAATGAGTCCTTGATATTTATTCGTTTTCAGCCAATTTTCTGGATTTTTGAAAATTTCACTTTTTTGTGAAAATATCCACTAAATGAGGGAATAATATGTGTGAGGGTACACCAGGAGAGTTCCAAATGTGTGTGGGTAGAATTTATATCCCACGGGGGAAAAAGTGAAAAAAGTTTAAAAAAAATTTTTCTTGGACTTAGTCATTTTTCCGGCGTTTATCAGACTTTCAGATAGGGGAAATGTCAGTGGGCGTTCCGATTTCTGTTCCAGAGTGATTCGCCCAATGAGTCCTTGATATTTATTCGTTTTCAGCCAATTTTCTGGATTTTGAAAATTTCACTTTTTTGTGAAAATATCCACTAAATGAGGGAATAATATGTGTGAGGGTACCCCAGGAGAGTTCCAAATCTGTGTGGGTAGAATATATATGCCATGGGGGTAAAATTGAAAAAAGGTGACAAAATTTTTTTTTTGGGACTTAGTCATTTTTCCGGCGTTTATCAGACTTTCAGATAGGGCAAATGTCAGTGAGCATTCCGATTTCAGTTCCAGAGCGATTCGCCCAATGAGTCCTTGATATTTAGTCGTTTTCAGCCAATTTAATGGATTTTTGAAAATTTCACTTTTTTGTGAAAATATCCACTAAATGAGAGAATAATATGTGTGAGGGTACCCCAGGAGAGTTCCAAATGTGTGTGGTAGAATATATATCCCACGGGGGTAAAATTGAAAAAAGTTGAAAAACATTTTTTTTTGGACTGTCATTTTTCCGATGTTTATCAGACTTTCAGATAGGGGAAATGTCAGTAAGCGTTCCGATTTCAGTTCCAGAGCGATTTGCCCAAAGAGTCCTTGATATTTAGTCGTTTTCAGCCACTTTTCTGGATTTCTGAAAATTACACTTTTTTGTGAAAATATCCACTAAATGAGGGAATAATATGTGTGAGGGTACCCCAGGAGAGTTCCAAATGTGTGTGGGTAGAATATATATCCCACGGGGGTAAAATTGAAAAAAGTTGAAAAAATTTTTTTCTTGGACTTAGTCATTTTTCCGGCATTTATCAGACTTTCAGATAGGGGAAATTTTAGTGAGTGTTCTGATTTCAGTTCCAGAGCGATTCGCCCAATGAGTCCTTGATATTTAGTCGTTTTCAGCCAATATTTTGGATTTTTGAAAATTTCACTTTTTTGTGAAAATATCCACTAAATGAGGGAATAATATGTGTGAGGGTACACCAGGAGAGTTCCAAATGTGTGTGGGTAGAATTTATATCCCACGGGGGAAAAAGTGAAAAAAGTTTAAAAAAATTTTTTCTTGGACTTAGTCATTTTTCCGGCGTTTATCAGACTTTCAGATAGGGGAAATGTCAGTGGGCGTTCCGATTTCTGTTCCAGAGCGATTCGCCCAATGAGTCCTTGATATTTAGTAGTTTTCAGCCAATTTTCTGGATTTTGAAAATTTCACTTTTTTGTGAAAATATCCACTAAATGAGGGAATAAATTGTGTAAGGGTACCCCAGGAGAGTTCCAAATGTGTGTGGGTAGAATATATATCCCACGGGGGTAAAATTGAAAAAAGTTGAAAAAAATATTTTTTTGGACTTAGTCATTTTTCCAAAGTTTATCAGACTTTCAGATAGGGAAAATGTCAGTAAGCGTTCCGATTTCAGTTCCAGAGCGATTTGCCCAATGAGTCCTTGATATTTAGTCGTTTTCAGCCAATATTTTGGATTTTTGAAAATTTCACTTTTTTGTGAAAATATCCACTAAATGAGGGAATAATATGTGTGAGGGTACCCCAGGAGAGTTCCAAATGTGTGTGGTAGAATATATATCCCACGGGGGTAAAATTGAAAAAAGTTGAAAAACATTTTTTTTTGGACTGTCATTTTTCCGATGTTTATCAGACTTTCAGCTAGGGGAAATGTCAGTAAGCATTCCGATTTCAGTTCCAGAGCGATTTGCCCAAAGAGTCCTTGATATTTAGTCGTTTTCAGATATATATCCCACGGGGGTAAAATTGAAAAAAGTTGAAAAACATTTTTTTTTGGACTGTCATTTTTCCGATGTTTATCAGACTTTCAGATAGGGGAAATGTCAGTAAGCATTCCGATTTCAGTTCCAGAGCGATTTGCCCAAAGAGTCCTCGATATTTAGTCGTTTTCAGCCAATTTTCTGGATTTCTGAAAATTACACTTTTTTGTGAAAATATCCACTAAATGAGGGAATAATATGTGTGAGGGTACCCCAGGAGAGTTCCAAATGTGTGTGGTAGAATATATATCCCACGGGGGTAAAATTGAAAAAATTTGAAAATATTTTTATTTTGGACTTAGTCATTTTTCCAGCGTTCATCAGATTTTCAGATGGGGCAAATGTCAGTGAGCGTTCCGATTTCAGATCCAGAGCGATTCTCCCAATGAGTCCTTGATATTTAGTTGTTTTCAGCCAATTTTCTGGATTTTTGAAAATTTCACTTTTTTTGTGAAAATATCCACTAAATGAGGGAATAATATGTGTGAGGGTACCCCAGGAGAGTTCCAAATGTGTGTGGGTAGAATATATATCCCACGGGGGTAAAATTGAAAAAAGTTGAAAAACATTTTTTTTTGGACTGTCATTTTTCCGATGTTTATCAGACTTTCAGATAGGGGAAATGTCAGTAAGCATTCCGATTTCAGTTCCAGAGCGATTTGCCCAAAGAGTCCTTGATATTTAGTCGTTTTCAGCCAATTTTCTGGATTTCTGAAAATTACACTTTTTTGTGAAAATATCCACTAAATAAGGGAATAATATGTGTGAGGGTACCCCAGGAGAGTTCCAAATGTGTGTGGTAGAATATATTTCCCATGGGGGTAAAACTGAAAAACTTGACAAAAATTTTTTTTTGGGACTTAGTCATTTTTCCGGAGTTTATTAGACTTTCAGATAGGGCAAATGTCAGTGAGCGTTCGGATTTCACAACCAGAGCGATTCGCCCAATGAGTCCTTGATATTTAGTCGTTTTCAGCCAATATTTTGGATTTTTGAAAATTTCACTTATATCTGAAAATATCCACTAAATGAGGGAATAATATATGTGAGGGTACCCCAGGAGAGTTCCAAATGTGTGTGGGTAGAATATATATGCCATGGGGGTAAAATTGAAAAAAGTTGAAAAATTTTTTTTTTGGACTTAGTCATTTTTCCGGCGTTTATCAGACTTTCAGATAGGGGAAATATCAGTTGGCATTCCGATTTCTGTTCCAGAGCGATTCGCCCAATGAGTCCTTGATATTTATTCGTTTTCAGCCAATTTTCTGGATTTTTGAAAATTTCACTTTTTTGTGAAAATATCCACTAAATGAGGGAATAATATGTGTGAGGGTACACCAGGAGAGTTCCAAATGTGTGTGGGTAGAATTTATATCCCACGGGGGAAAAAGTGAAAAAAGTTTAAAAAAAATTTTTCTTGGACTTAGTCATTTTTCCGGCGTTTATCAGACTTTCAGATAGGGGAAATGTCAGTGGGCGTTCCGATTTCTGTTCCAGAGTGATTCGCCCAATGAGTCCTTGATATTTATTCGTTTTCAGCCAATTTTCTGGATTTTGAAAATTTCACTTTTTTGTGAAAATATCCACTAAATGAGGGAATAATATGTGTGAGGGTACCCCAGGAGAGTTCCAAATCTGTGTGGGTAGAATATATATGCCATGGGGGTAAAATTGAAAAAAGGTGACAAAATTTTTTTTTTGGGACTTAGTCATTTTTCCGGCGTTTATCAGACTTTCAGATAGGGCAAATGTCAGTGAGCATTCCGATTTCAGTTCCAGAGCGATTCGCCCAATGAGTCCTTGATATTTAGTCGTTTTCAGCCAATTTAATGGATTTTTGAAAATTTCACTTTTTTGTGAAAATATCCACTAAATGAGAGAATAATATGTGTGAGGGTACCCCAGGAGAGTTCCAAATGTGTGTGGTAGAATATATATCCCACGGGGGTAAAATTGAAAAAAGTTGAAAAACATTTTTTTTTGGACTGTCATTTTTCCGATGTTTATCAGACTTTCAGATAGGGGAAATGTCAGTAAGCGTTCCGATTTCAGTTCCAGAGCGATTTGCCCAAAGAGTCCTTGATATTTAGTCGCTTTCAGCCACTTTTCTGGATTTCTGAAAATTACACTTTTTTGTGAAAATATCCACTAAATGAGGGAATAATATGTGTGAGGGTACCCCAGGAGAGTTCCAAATGTGTGTGGTAGAATATATATCCCATGGGGGTAAAATTGAAAAAAGGTGACAAAAATTTTTTTTTGGGACTTAGTCATTTTTCCGGAGTTTATTAGACTTTCAGATAGGGCAAATGTCAGTGAGCTCTCCGATTTCAGTTCCAGAGCGATTCGCCCAATGAGTCCTTGATATTTAGTCGTTTTCAGCCTATATTTTGGATTTTTGAAAATTTCACTTTATTGTGAAAATATCCACTAAATGAGGGAATAATATGTGTGAGGATACCCCAGGAGAGTACCAAATGTGTGTGGGTAGAATATATATCCCACGGGGGTAAAATTGAAAAAATTTGAAAATATTTTTATTTTGGACTTAGTCATTTTTCCGGCGTTCATCAGACTTTCAGATGGCGCAAATGTCAGTGAGCGTTCCGATTTCAGATCCAGAGCGATTCGCCCAATGAGTCCTTGATATTTAGTTGTTTTCAGCCAATTTAATGGATTTTTGAAAATTTCACTTTTTTGTGAACATATCCACTATATGAGGGAACAATATGTGTGAGGGTACCCCAGGAGAGTTCCAAATGTGTGTGGGTAGAATATATATCCCACGGGGGTAAAATTGAAAAAATTTGAAAATATTTTTATTTTGGACTTAGTCATTTTTCCGATGTTTATCAGACTTTCAGATAGGTGAAATGTCAGTAAGCGTTCCAATTTCAGTTCCAGAGCGATTTCCCAATGAATCCTTGATATTTAGTCGTTTTCAGGCAATTTTCTGGATTTTTGAAAATTTCACTTTTTTGTGAAAATATCCACTAAATGAGGGAATAATATGTGTGAGGGTACACCAGGAGAGTTCCAAATGTGTGTGGGTAGAATTTATATCCCACGGGGGAAAAAGTGAAAAAAGTTTAAAAAAATTTTTTCTTGGACTTAGTCATTTTTCCGGCGTTTATCAGACTTTCAGATAGGGGAAATGTCAGTGGGCGTTCCGATTTCTGTTCCAGAGCGATTCGCCCAATGAGTCCTTGATATTTATTCGTTTTCAGCCAATTTTCTGGATTTTGAAAATTTCACTTTTTTGTGAAAATATCCACTAAATGAGGGAATAAAATGTGTAAGGGTACCCCAGGAGAGTTCCAAATGTGTGTGGGTAGAATATATATCCCACGGGGGTAAAATTGAAAAAAGTTGAAAAAAATATTTTTTTGGACTTAGTCATTTTTCCGAAGTTTATCAGACTTTCAGATAGGGAAAATGTCAGTAAGCGTTCCGATTTCAGTTCCAGAGCGATTTGCCCAATGAGTCCTTGATATTTAGTCGTTTTCAGCCAATATTTTGGATTTTTGAAAATTTCACTTTTTTGTGAAAATATCCACTAAATGAGGGAATAATATGTGTGAGGGTACCCCAGGAGAGTTCCAAATCTGTGTGGGTAGAATATATATGCCATGGGGGTAAAATTGAAAAAAGGTGACAAAATTTTTTTTTTGGGACTTAGTCATTTTTCCGGCGTTTATCAGACTTTCAGATAGGGCAAATGTCAGTAAGCGTTCCGATTTCAGTTCCAGAGCGATTTGCCCAATGAATCCTTGATATTTAGTCGTTTTCAGCCAATTTTCTGGATTTCTGAAAATTACACTTTTTTGTGAAAATATCCACTAAATGAGGGAATAATATGTGTGAGGGTACCCCAGGAGAGTTCCAAATGTGTGTGGGTAGAATATATATCCCACGGGGGTAAAATTGAAAAAAGTAAAAAAAAAATATTTTTTGGACTTAGTCATTTTTCCGATGTTTATCAGACTTTCAGATAGGGCAAATGTCAGTAAGCTTTCCGATTTCAGTTCCAGAGCGATTTGCCCAATGAATCCTTGATATTTAGTCGTTTACAGTCAATTTTCTGGATTTTTGAAAATTTCACTTTTTTGTGAAAATATCCACTAAATGAGGGAATAATATGTGTGAGGGTACCCCAGGAGAGTTCCAAATGTGTTTGGGTAGAATATATATCCCACGGGGGTAAAATTGAAAAAAGTTGAAAAACATTTTTTTTTGGACTGTCATTTTTCCGGTGTTTATCAGACTTTCAGATAGGGGAAATGTCAGTGAGCGTTCCGATTTCAGTTCCAGAGCGATTCGCCCAATGAGTCCTTGATATTTAGTCGTTTTCAGCCAATATTTTGGATTTTTGAAAATTTCACTTTTTTGTGAAAATATCCACTAAATGAGGGAATAATATGTGTGAGGGTACCCCAGGAGAGTTCCAAATGTGTGTGGGTAGAATATATATCCCACGGGGGTAAAATTGAAAAAAGTAAAAAAAAAATATTTTTTGGACTTAGTCATTTTTCCGATGTTTATCAGACTTTCAGATAGGGCAAATGTCAGTAAGCGTTCCGATTTCAGTTCCAGAGTGATTTGCCCAATGAATCCTTGATATTTAGTCGTTTACAGTCAATTTTCTGGATTTTTGAAAATTTCACTTTTTTGTGAAAATATCCACTAAATGAGGGAATAATATGTGTGAGGGTACCCCAGGAGAGTTCCAAATGTGTGTGGGTAGAATATATATCCCACGGGGGTAATATTGAAAAAAGTTGAAAAACATTTTTTTTTTGGACTGTCATTTTTCCGGCGTTTATCAGACTTTCAGATAGGGGAAATGTCAGTGAGCATTCCGATTTCAGTTCCAGAGCGATTCGCCCAATGAGTCCTTGATATTTAGTCGTTTTCAGCCAATTTAATGGATTTTTGAAAATTTCACTTTTTTGTGAAAATATCCACTAAATGAGAGAATAATATGTGTGAGGGTACCCCAGGAGAGTTCCAAATGTGTGTGGTAGAATATATATCCCACGGGTGTAAAATTGAAAAAAGTTGAAAAACATTTTTTTTTGGACTGTCATTTTTCCGATGTTTATCAGACTTTCAGATAGGGGAAATGTCAGTAAGCGATCCGATTTCAGTTCCAGAGCGATTTGCCCAAAGAGTCCTTGATATTTAGCCGTTTTCAGCCACTTTTCTGGATTTCTGAAAATTACACTTTTTTGTGAAAATATCCACTAAATGAGGGAATAATATGTGTGAGGGTACCCCAGGAGAGTTCCAAATGTGTGTGGTAGAATATATATCCCATGGGGGTAAAATTGAAAAAAGGTGACAAAAATTTTTTTTTGGGACTTAGTCATTTTTCCGGAGTTTATTAGACTTTCAGATAGGGCAAATGTCAGTGAGCTCTCCGATTTCAGTTCCAGAGCGATTCGCCCAATGAGTCCTTGATATTTAGTCGTTTTCAGCTTATATTTTGGATTTTTGAAAATTTCACTTTATTGTGAAAATATCCACTAAATCAGGGAATAATATGTGTGAGGATACCCCAGGAGAGTACCAAATGTGTGTGGGTAGAATATATATCCCACGGGGGTAAAATTGAAAAAAGTTAAAAAAAAATATTTTTTGGACTGTCATTTTTCCGGCGTTTATCAGACTTTCAGATATGGGAAATGTCAGTGAGCATTCCGATTTCAGTTCCAGAGCGATTCGCCCAATGAGTCCTTGATATTTAGTCATTTTCAGACAATTTAATGGATTTTTGAAAATTTCACTTTTTTGTGAAAATATCCACTAAATGAGGGAATAATATGTGTGAGGATACCCCAGGAGAGTTCCAAATCTGTGTGGGTAGAATATATATCCCATGGGGGTAAAATTGAAAAAAGGTGACAAAAATTTTTTTTGGGGACTTAGTCATTTTTCCGGAGTTTATCAGACTTTCAGATAGGGCAAATGTCAGTGAGCGTTCCGATTTCAGTTCCAGAGCGATTCGCCCAATGAGTCCTTGATATTTAGTAGTTTTCAGCCAATATTTTGGATTTTTGAAAATTTCACTTTTTTGTGAAAATATCCACTAAATGAGGGAATAAAATGTGTGAGGATACGCCAGGAGAGTTCCAAATGTGTGTGGGTAGAATATATATCCCATGGGGGTAAAATTAAAAATAGGTGACAAAAATTTTTTTTGGGACTTAGTCATTTTTCCGGAGTTTATCAGACTTTCAGATAGGGCAAATGTCAGTGAGCGTTCCGATTTCACATCCAGAGCGATTCGCCCAATGAGTCCTTGATATTTAGTCGTTTTCAGCCAATTTAATGGATTTTGAAAATTTCACTTTTTTGTGAAAATATCCACTAAATGAGGGAATAATATGTGTGAGGGTACCCCAGGAGAGTTCCAAATGTGTGTGGGTAGAATATATATCCCACGGGGGTAAAATTGAAAAAAGTTGAAAAAAATATTTTTTTGAATTTAGTCATTTTTCCGGCGTTTATCAGACTTTCAGATAGGGGAAATGTCAGTGAACATTCCGATTTCAGTTCCAGAGCCATTCGCCCAATGAGTCATTGATATTTAGTCGTTTTCAGCCAATTTTCTGGATTTTTGAAAATTTCACTTTTTTGTGAAAATATCCACTAAATGAGGGAATAATATGTGTGAGGGTACCCCTGGAGAGTGCCAAATGTGTGTGGGTAGAATATATATTCCATGGGGGTAAAATTCAAAAAAGTTGAAAGAAAATTTTTTTTAGACTTAGTCATTTTTCCCGGCGTTTATCAGACTTTCAGATAGGGCAAATGTCAGTAAGCGTTCCGATTTCAGTTCCAGAGCGATTTGCCCAATGAATCCTTGATATTTAGTCGTTTACAGTCAATTTTCTGGATTTTTTGAAAATTACACTTTTTTTGTGAAAATATCCATTAAATGAGGGAATAATATGTGTGAGGGTACCACAGGAGAGTTCCAAATGTGTGTGGGTAGAATATATATCCCACGGGGGTAAAATTGAAAAAAGTTGAAAAACATTTTTTTTTCGACTGTCATTTTTCCGGCGTTTATCAGACTTTCAGATAGGGGAAATGTCAGTGAACATTCCGATTTCAGTTCCAGAGTGATTTGCCCAATGAGTCCTTGATATTTAGTCGTTTTCAGCCAATTTAATGGATGTTTGAAAATTTCACTTTTTTTGTGAAAATATCCACTAAATGAGGGAATAATATGTGTGAGGGTACCCCAGGAGAGTTCCAAATGTGTTTGGGTAGAATATATATCCCATGGGGGTAAAATTGAAAAAAGGTGACAAAATTTTTTTTTTGGGACTTAAACTCCGGAAAAATGACTATCAGACTTTCAGATAGGGCAAATGTCAGTGAGCATTCCGATTTCAGTTACAGAGAGATTCGCCCAATGAGTCCTTGATATTTAGTCGTTTTCAGGTAATTTTCTGGATTTTTGAAAATTTCACTTTTTTGTGAAAATATCCACTAAATGAGGGAATAATATGTGTGAGGGTACCCCAGGAGAGTTCCAAATGTGTGTGGGTAGAATATATATCCCACGGGGGTAAAATTGAAAAAAGTTGAAAAATTTTTTTTTTCGGACTTAGTCATTTTTCCGGCGTTTATCAGACTTTCAGATAGGAGAAATGTCAGTGAACATTCCGATTTCAGTTCCAGAGCGATTTCCCAATGAGTCCTTGATATTTAGTCGTTTTCAGCCAATTTAATGGATGATTGAAAATTTCACTTTTTTTGTGAAAATATCCACTAAATGAGGGAATAATATGTGTGAGGGTACCCCAGGAGAGTTCCAAATGTGTGTGGGTAGAATATATATCCCATGGGGGTAAAATTGAAAAAAGGTGACAAAAATTTTTTTTTGGGACTTAGTCATTTTTCCGGAGTTTATCAGACTTTCAGATAGGGCAAATGTCAGTGAGCGCTCCGATTTCAGTTCCAAAGCGATTCGCCCAATGAGTCCTTGATATTTAGTCGTTTTCAGCCTATATTTTGGATTTTTGAAAATTTCACTTTATTGTGAAAATATCCACTAAATGAGGGAATAATATGTGTGAGGATACGCCAGGAGAGTTCAAAATGTGTGTGGGTAGAATATATATCCCAAGGGGGTAAAATTGAAAAAAGTTAAAAAAAAATATTTTTTGGACTTAGTCATTTTTCCGATGTTTATCAGACTTTCAGATAGGGCAAATGTCAGTAAGCTTTCCGATTTCAGTTCCAGAGCGATTTGCCCAATGAATCCTTGATATTTAGTCGTTTACAGTCAATTTTCTGGATTTTTGAAAATTTCACTTTTTTGTGAAAATATCCACTAAATGAGGGAATAATATGTGTGAGGGTACCCCAGGAGAGTTCCAAATGTGTTTGGGTAGAATATATATCCCACGGGGGTAAAATTGAAAAAAGTTGAAAAACGTTTTTTTTTGGACTGTCATTTTTCCGGCGTTTATCAGACTTTCAGATAGGGGAAATGTCAGTGAGCATTCCGATTTCAGTTCCAGAGCGATTCGCCCAATGAGTCCTTGATATTTAGTCATTTTCAGACAATTTAATGGATTTTTGAAAATTTCACTTTTTTGTGAAAATATCCACTAAATGAGGGAATAATATGTGTGAGGATACCCCAGGAGAGTTCCAAATCTGTGTGGGTAGAATATATATCCCATGGGGGTAAAATTGAAAAAAGGTGACAAAAATTTTTTTTGGGGACTTAGTCATTTTTCCGGAGTTTATCAGACTTTCAGATAGGGCAAATGTCAGTGAGCGTTCCGATTTCAGTTCCAGAGCGATTCGCCCAATGAGTCCTTGATATTTAGTCGTTTTCAGCCAATTTTCTGGATTTTTGAAAATTTCACTTTTTTGTGAAAATATCCACTAAATGAGGGAATAATATGTGTGAGGGTACCCCAGGAGAGTTCCAAATGTGTGTGGGTAGAATATATATCCCAAGGGGGTAAAATTGAAAAAAGTTAAAAAAAAATATTTTTTGGACTTAGTCATTTTTCCGATGTTTATCAGACTTTCAGATAGGGCAAATGTCAGTAAGCTTTCCGATTTCAGTTCCAGAGCGATTTGCCCAATGAATCCTTGATATTTAGTCGTTTACAGTCAATTTTCTGGATTTTTGAAAATTTCACTTTTTTGTGAAAATATCCACTAAATGAGGGAATAATATGTGTGAGGGTACCCCAGGAGAGTTCCAAATGTGTTTGGGTAGAATATATATCCCACGGGGGTAAAATTGAAAAAAGTTGAAAAACGTTTTTTTTTTGGACTGTCATTTTTCCGGCGTTTATCAGACTTTCAGATAGGGGAAATGTCAGTGAGCATTCCGATTTCAGTTCCAGAGCGATTCGCCCAATGAGTCCTTGATATTTAGTCATTTTCAGACAATTTAATGGATTTTTGAAAATTTCACTTTTTTGTGAAAATATCCACTAAATGAGGGAATAATATGTGTGAGGATACCCCAGGAGAGTTCCAAATCTGTGTGGGTAGAATATATATCCCATGGGGGTAAAATTGAAAAAAGGTGACAAAAATTTTTTTTGGGGACTTAGTCATTTTTCCGGAGTTTATCAGACTTTCAGATAGGGCAAATGTCAGTGAGCGTTCCGATTTCAGTTCCAGAGCGATTCGCCCAATGAGTCCTTGATATTTAGTCGTTTTCAGCCAATTTTCTGGATTTTTGAAAATTTCACTTTTTTGTGAAAATATCCACTAAATGAGGGAATAATATGTGTGAGGGTACCCCTGGAGAGTGCCAAATGTGTGTGGGTAGAATATATATTCCACGGGGGTAAAATTCAAAAAAGTTGAAAGAAAATTTTTTTTAGACTTAGTCATTTTTCCCGGCGTTTATCAGACTTTCAGATAGGGCAAATGTCAGTAAGCGTTCCGATTTCAGTTCCAGAGCGATTTGCCCAATGAATCCTTGATATTTAGTCGTTTACAGTCAATTTTCTGGATTTTTGAAAATTACACTTTTTTTGTGAAAATATCCATTAAATGAGGGAATAATATGTGTGAGGATACCCCAGGAGAGTTCCAAATCTGTGTGGGTAGAATATATATCCCACAGGGGTAAAATTCAGAAAAGTTGAAAAAAATTTTTTTTTGGACTTAGTCATTTTTCCGAAGTTTATCAGACATTCAGATAGGGCAAATGTCAGTGAGCATTCCGATTTCACATCCAGAGCGATTCGCCCAATGAGTCCTTGATATTTAGTCGTTTTCAGCCAATTTAATGGATTTTTGAAAATTTCACTTTTTTGTGAAAATATCCACTAAATGAGGGAATAATATGTGTGAGGGTACCCCAGGAGAGTTCCAAATGTGTGTGGGTAGAATATATATCCCATGGGGGTAAAATTAAAAATAGGTGACAAAAAATTTTTTTGGGACTTAGTCATTTTTCCGGAGTTTATCAGACTTTCAGATAGGGCAAATGTCAGTGAGCGTTCCGATTTCAGTTCCAGAGCGATTCGCCAATGAGTCCTTGATATTTAGTCGTTTTCAGCCAATTTTCTGGATTTTTGAAAATTTCACTTTTTTGTGAAAATATCCACTAAATGAGGGAATAATATGTGTGAGGGTACCCCAGGACAGTTCCAAATGTGTGTGGGTAGAATATATATCCCACGGGGGTAAAATTCAAAAAAGTTGTAAAAAAATTTTTTTTGGACTTAGTCATTTTTCCCGGCGTTTATCAGACTTTCAGATAGGGCAAATGTCAGTGAGCGTTCCGATTTCAGTTCCAGAGCGATTCGCCCAATGAGTCCTTGATATTTAGTCGTTTTCAGGTAATTTTCTGGATTTTTGAAAATTTCACTTTTTTGTGAAAATATCCACTAAATGAGGGAATAAAATGTGTAAGGGTACCCCAGGAGAGTTCCAAATGTGTGTGGGTAGAATATATGTCCCACGGGGGTAAAATTGAAAAAAGTTGAAAAAAAATTTTTTTTGGACTTAGTCATTTTTCCGGCGTTTATCAGACTTTCAGATAGGGGAAATGTCAGTGAACATTCCGATTTCAGTTTCAGAGCGATTTGCCCAATGAGTCCTTGATATTTAGTCGTTTTCAGCCAATTTAATGGATTTTTGAAAATTTCACTTTTTTGTGAAAATATCCACTAAATGAGGGAATAATATGTGTGAGGGTACCCCAGGAGAGTTCCAAATGTGTGTGGGTAGAATATATATCACATGGGGGTAAAATTGAAAAAAGGTGACAAAAATTTTTTTTTTCGACTTAGTCATTTTTCCGGAGTATATCAGACTTTCAGATAGGGCAAATGTCAGTGAGCATTCCGATTTCAGTTCCAGAGCGATTCGCTCAATGAGTCCTTGATATTTAGTCGTTTTCAGCCAATATTTTCGATTTTTGAAAATTTCACTTTTTTGTGAAAATATCCACTAAATGAGGGAATAATATGTGTGAGGATACCCCAGGAGAGTTCCAAATCTGTGTGGGTAGAATATATATCCCACAGGGGTAAAATTCAGAAAAGGTGAAAAAAATATTTTTTTGGACTTAGTCATTTTTCCGGCGTTTATCAGACTTTCAGATAGGTGAAATGTCAGTGAACATTCCGATTTCAGTTCCAGAGCGATTTGCCCAATGAGTCCTTGATATTTAGTCGTTTTCAGCCAATTTAATGGATTTTTGAAAATTTCACTTTTTTGTGAAAATATCCACTAAATGAGGGAATAATATGTGTGAGGGTACCCCAGGAGAGTTCCAAATGTGTGTGGGTAGAATATATATCCCATGGGGGTAAAATTAAAAAAAGGTGACAAAAATTTTTTTTTGGACTTAGTCATTTTTCCGGCATTTATCAGACTTTCAGATAGGGGAAATGGTAGTGAACATTCCGATTTCAGTTCCAGAGCGATTTGCCCAATGAGTCCTTGATATTTAGTCGTTTTCAGCCAATTTTCAGGATTTTTGAAAGTTTCACTTTTTTTGTGAAAATATCCACTAAATGAGGGAATAATATGTGTGAGGGTACCCCAGGAGAGTTCCAAATGTGTGTGGGTAGAATATATATCCCACGGGGGTAAAATTGAAAAAAGGTGAAAAAAATATTTTTTTGGACTTAGTCATTTTTCCGAAGTTTATCAGACTTTCAGATAGGGGAAATGTCAGTGAACATTCCGATTTCAGTTCCAGAGCGACTTGCCCAATGAGTCCTTGATATTTAGTCGTTTTCAGCCAATTTAATGGATTTTTGAAAATTTCACTTTTTTTGTGAAAATATCCACTAAAAGAGGGAATAATATGTGTGAGGGTACCCCAGGAGAGTTCCAAATGTGTGTGGGTAGAATATATATCCCATGGGGGTAAAATTGAAAAAAGGTGACAAAAATTTTTTTTTTCGACTTAGTCATTTTTCCGGAGTATATCAGACTTTCAGATAGGGCAAATGTCAGTGAGCATTCCGATTTCAGTTCCAGAGCGATTCGCTCAATGAGTCCTTGATATTTAGTCGTTTTCAGCCAATATTTTCGATTTTTGAAAATTTCACTTTTTTGTGAAAATATCCACTAAATGAGGGAATAATATGTGTGAGGATACCCCAGGAGAGTTCCAAATCTGTGTGGGTAGAATATATATCCCACAGGGGTAAAATTCAGAAAAGTTGAAAAAAATTTTTTTTTGGACTTAGTCATTTTTCCGAAGTTTATCAGACATTCAGATAGGGCAAATGTCAGTGAGCATTCCGATTTCACATCCAGAGCGATTCGCCCAATGAGTCCTTGATATTTCGTCGTTTTCAGCCAATTTTCTGGATTTTGAAAATTTCACTTTTTTGTGAAAATATCCACTAAATGAGGGAATAATAGGAGTGAGGTTACCCCAGGAAAGTTCCAAATGTGTGTGGGTAGAATATATATCCCACGGGGGTAAAATTGAAAAAAGGTGAAAAAAATATTTTTTTGGACTTAATCATTTTTCCGAAGTTTATCAGACTTTCAGATAGGGGAAATGTCAGTGAACATTCCGATTTCAGTTCCAGAGCGACTTGCCCAATGAGTCCTTGATATTTAGTCGTTTTCAGCCAATTTAATGGATTTTTGAAAATTTCACTTTTTTTGTGAAAATATCCACTAAAAGAGGGAATATGTGTGAGGGTACCCCAGGAGAGTTCCAAATGTGTGTGGGTACAATATATATCCCATGGGGGTAAAATTGAAAAAAGGTGACAACAATTTTTTTTTTGGACTTAGTCATTTTTCCGGCGTTTATCAGACTTTCAGATAGGGGAAATGTCAGTGAACATTCCGATTTCAGTTCCAGAGCGATTTGCCCAATGAGTCCTTGATAATTAGTCGTTTTCAGCCAATTTAATGGATTTTTGAAAATTTCACTTTTTTGTGAAAATATCCACTAAATGAGGGAATAATATGTGTGAGGGTACCCCAGGAGAGTTCCAAATGTGTGTGGGTAGAATATATATCCCATGGGGGTAAAATTGAAAAAAGTTGACAAATTTTTTTTTTGGACTTAGTCATTTTTCCTGAGATTATCAGACTTTCAGATAGGGCAAATGTCAGTGAGCGTTCCGATTTCAGTTCCAGAGCGATTCGCCCAATGAGTCCTTAATATTTAGTCGTTTTCAGCCAATTTTCAGGATTTTTGAAAGTTTCACTTTTTTTGTGAAAATATCCACTAAATGAGGGAATAATATGTGTAAGGGTACCCCAGGAGATTTCCAAATGTGTGTGGGTAGAATATATATCCCACGGATGTAAAATTGAAAAAAATTTTTTTTTGGACTGAGTCATTTTTCCGGCGTTTATCAGACTTTCAGATAGGGGAAATGTCAGTGAGCGTTCCGATTTCAGTTCCAGAGCAATTCGCCCAATGAGTCCTTGATATTTAGTCGTTTTCAGCCAATCTTCTGGATTTTTGAAAATTTCACTTTTTTGTGAAAATATCCACTAAATGAGGGAATAATATGTGTGAGGGTACCCCAGGAGAGGTCCAAATGTGTGCGGGTAGAATATATATCCCATGGGGGTAAAATTGAAAAAAGTTGAAAATTTTTTTTTTTTTAACTTATTCATTTTTCCGGCGTTTATCAGATTTTCAGATAGGGGAAATGTCAGTGAGCGTTCCGATTTCAGTTCCAGACCGATTCGCCCAATGAATCTTTGATATTTAGTCGTTTTCAGCCAATTTTCTGGATTTTTGAAAATTTCACTTTTTTGTGAAAATATCCACTAAATGAGGGAATTATATGTGTGAGGGTACCCCAGGAGAGTTCCAAATATGTGTGGGTAGAATATATATCCAACGGGGGTAAAATTGAAAAAAGTTGAAAAAAAATTTTTTTTGGACTTAGTCATTTTTCTGGCGTTTATCAGACTTTCAGATAGGGGAAATGTCAGTGAGCGTTCCGATTTCAGTTGCAGAGCGATTCGCCCAATGAGTCCTTGATATTTAGTCGATTTCAGCCAATTATCTGGATTTTTGAAAATTTCACTTTTTTGTGAAAATATCCAATAAATGAGGGAATAATATGTGTGAGGGTACCCCAGGAGATTTCCAAATGTGTGTGGGTAGAATATATATCCCACGGGGGTAAAATTGAAAAAAGTTGAAAGATTTTTTTTTGGACTTAGTCATTTTTCCGGCGTTTATCAGACTTTCAGATAGGGGAAATGTCAGTGAACATTCCGATTTCAGTTCCAGAGCGATTTGCCCAATGAGTCCTTGATATTTAGTCGTTTTCAGCCAATATTTTGGATTTTTGAAAATTTCACTTTTTTGTGAAAATATCCACTAAATGAGGGAATAATATGTGTGAGGATACCCCAGGAGAGTTCCAAATCTGTGTGGGTAGAATATATATCCCATGGGGTAAAATTGAAAAAAGGTGACAAAAATGTTTTTTTTGGACTTAGTCATTTTTCCGGCGTTTATCAGACTTTCAGATAGGGGAAATGTCAGTGAACATTCCGATTTCAGTTCCAGAGCGATTCGCCCAATGAGTCCTTGATATTTAGTCGTTTTCAGCCAATATTTTGGATTTTTGAAAATTTCACTTTTTTGTGAAAATATCCACTAAATGAGGGAATAATATGTGTGAGGATACCCCAGGAGAGTTCCAAATCTGTGTGGGTAGAATATATATCCCATGGGGTAAAATTGAAAAAAGGTGACAAAAATGTTTTTTTTGGACTTAGTCATTTTTCCGGAGTTTATCAGACTTTCAGATAGGGCAAATGTCAGTGAGCGTTCCGATTTCAGTTCCAGAGCGATTCGCCCAATGAGTCCTTGATATTTAGTCATTTTCAGCCAATATTTTGGATTTTTGAAAATTTCACTTTTTTGTGAAAATATCCACTAAATGAGGGAATAATATGTGTGAGGATACCCCAGGAGAGTTCCAAATCTGTGTGGGTAGAATATATATCCCATGGGGGTAAAATTGAAAAAAGGTGACAAAATTTTTTTTTTTTGACTTAGTCATTTTTCCGGAGTTTATCAGACTTTCAGATAGGGCAAATGTCAGTGAGCGTTCCGATTTCAGTTCCAGAGCGATTCGCCCAATGAGTCCTTGATATTTAGTCGTTTTCAGCCAATATTTTGGATTTTTGAAAATTTCACTTTTTTGTGAAAATATCCACTAAATGAGGGAATAATATGTGTGAGGGTACCCCAGCAGAGTTCCAAATGTGTGTGGATAGAATATATATCCCACGGGGGTAAAATTGAAAAAAATTTTTTTTTGGACTTAGTCATTTTTCCGGCATTTATCAGACTTTCAGATAGGGGAATTGTCAGTGAGCGTTCCGATTTCAGTTCCAGAGCGATTCGCCCAATGAGTCCTTGATATTTAGTCGTTTTCAGCCAATTATCTGGATTTTTGAAAATTTCACTTTTTTGTGAAAATATCCACTAAATGAGGGAATAATATGTGTGAGGGTACCACAGGAGAGTTCCAAATGTGTGTGGATAGAATATATATCCCACGGATGTAAAATTGAAAAAAATTTTTTTTTGGACTGAGTCATTTTTCCGGCGTTTATCAGACTTTCAGATAGGGGAAATGTCAGTGAGCGTTCCGATTTCAGTTCCAGAGCAATTCGCCCAATGAGTCCTTGATATTTAGTCGTTTTCAGTCAATCTTCTGGATTTTTGAAAATTTCACTTTTTTGTGAAAATATCCACTAAATGAGGGAATAATATGTGTGAGGGTACCCCAGGAGAGTTCCAAATGTGTGTTGTTAGAATATATATCCCACGGGGGTAAAATTGAAAAAAGTTGAAAAAAAATTTTTTTTGGACTTAGTCATTTTTCCGGCGTTTATCAGACTTTCAGATAGGGGAAATGTCAGTGAGCATTCTGATTTGAGTTGCAGAGCGATTCGACCAATGAGTCCTTGATATTTAGTCGTTTTCAGCCAATTTTCTGAATTTTTGAAAATTTCACCTTTTTGTGAAAATATCCACTAAATGAGGGAAAAATATGTGTGAGGGTACCCCAGGAGAGTTCCAAATGTGTGTGGATAGAATATATATCCCACGGGGGTAAAATTGAAAAAATTTTTTTTTTGGACTTAGTCATTTTTCCGGCGTTTATCAGACTTTCAGATAGGGGAAATGTCAGTGATCGTTCCGATTTCAATTCCAGAGCGATTCGCCCAATGAGTCCTTGATATTTAGTCGTTTTCAGCCAATTTTCTGAATTTTTGAAAATTTCACCTTTTTGTGAAAATATCCACTAAATGAGGGAATAATATGTGTGAGGGTACCCCAGGAGAGTTCCAAGTGTGTGTGGGTAGAATATATATTCCACGTGGTTAAAATTGAAAAAAGTTGAAAAATTTTTTTTCTTGGACTTAGTCATTTTTCCAGCGTTTATCAGACTTTCAGATAGGGGAAATGTCAGTGAGCGTTCCGATTTCAGTTCCAGAACGATTCGCCCAATGAGTCCTTGATATTTAGTCTTTTTCAGCCAATCTTCTGGATTTTTGAAAATTTCACTTTTTTGTGAAAATATCCACTAAATGAGGGAATAATATGTGTGAGGGTACCCCAGGAGAGTTCCAAATGTGTGCGGGTAGAATATATATCCCACGGGGGTAAAATTGAAAAAAGTTGAAAAAATTTTTTTTTTGGACTTAGTCATTTTTCCGGCGTTTATCAGACTTTCAGATAGGGGAAATGTCAGTGAGCGTTCCGATTTCAGTTGCAGAGCGATTCGCCCAATGAGTCCTTGATATTTAGTCGATTTCAGCCAATTTTCAGGATTTTTGAAAATTTCACTTTTTTTGTGAAATTATCCACTAAATGAGGGAATTATATGTGTGAGGGTACCCCAGGAGAGTTCCAAATGTGTGTGGGTAGAATATATATCTCACGGGGGTAAAATTGAAAAAAGATGAAAAAATTTTTTTTTTGGACTTAGTAATTTTTCCGGCATTTATCAGACTTTCAGATAGGGGAAATGTCAGTGAGCCTTCCGATTTCAGTTCCAGAGCGATTCGCCCAATGAGTCCTTGATATTTAGTCGTTTTCAGCCAATTTTCAGGATTTTTGAAAATTTCACTTTTTTTGTGAAAATATCCACAAAATGAGGGAATTATATGTGTGAGGGTACCCCAGGAGAGTTCCAAATGTGTGTGGGTAGAATATATATCCCACGGGGGTAAAATTGAAAAAAGTTGAAAAAAAATTTTTTGGGGACTTAGTCATTTTTCCGGCGTTTATCAGACTTTCAGATAGGGGAAATGTCAGTGAGCGTTCTTATTTCAGTTGCAGAGCGATTCGCCCAATGAGTCCTTGATATTTAGTCGTTTTCAGCCAATTTTCTGAATTTTTGAAAATTTCACCTTTTTGTGAAAATATCCACTAAATGAGGGAATAATATGTGTGAGGGTACCCCAGGAAAGTTCCAACTGTGTGTGGGTAGAATATATATTCCACGTGGTTAAAATTGAAAAAAGTTGAAAATTTTTTTTTCTTGGACTTAGTCATTTTTCCGGCGTTTATCAGTCTTTCAGATAGGGGAAATGTCAATGAGCGTTCCGATTTCAGTTCCAGAGCGATTCGGCCAATGAGTCCTTGATATTTAGTCGTTTTCAGCCAATCTTCTGGATTTTTGAAAATTTCACTTTTTTGTGAAAATATCCACTAAATGAGGGAATAATATGTGTGAGGGTACCCCAGGAGAGTTCCAAATGTGTGCGGGTAGAATATATATCCCACGGGGGTAAAATTGAAAAAAGTAGAAAATTTTTTTTTTTTGAACTTAGTCATTTTTCCGGCGTTTATCAGATTTTCAGATAGGGGAAATGTCAGTGAGCGTTCCGATTTCAGTTCCAGAGCGATTCGCCCAATGAGTCCTTGATATTTAGTCGTTTTCAGACAATTTTCTAGATTTTTGAAAATTTCACTTTTTTTGTGAAAATATTCCCTAAATGAGGGAATTATATGTGTGAGGGTACCCCAGGAGAGTTCCAAATTTGTGTCCCACGGGGGTAAATTTGAAAAAAGTTGAAAAAAATCTTTTTTTGGACTTAGTCATTTTTCCAGCGTTTATCAGACTTTCAGATAGGGGAAATGTCAGTGATCGTTCCGATTTCAGTTCCAGAGCGATTCGCCCAATGAGTCCTTGATATTTAGTCGTTTTCAGCCAATTATCTGGATTTTTGAAAATTTCACTTTTTTGTGAAAATATCCACTAAATGAGGGAATAATATGTGTGAGGGTACCCCAGGAGAGTTCCAAATGTGTGCGGGTAGAATATATATCCCACGGGGGTAAAATTGAAAAAAGTTGAAAATTTTTTTTTTTTGAACTTAGTCATTTTTCCGGCGTTTATCAGATTTTCAGATAGGGGAAATGTCAGTGAGCGTTCCGATTTCAGTTGCAGAGCGATTCGCCCAATGAGTCCTTGATATTTAGTCGATTTCAGCCAATTTTCAGGATTTTTGAAAATTTCACTTTTTTTGTGAAATTATCCACTAAATGAGGGAATTATATGTGTGAGGGTACCGCAGGAGAGTTCCAAATGTGTGTGGGTAGAATATATATCCCACGGGGGTAAAATTGAAAAAAGTTGAAAAAAAATTTTTTTTGGACTTAGTCATTTTTCCGGCGTTTATCAAACTTTCAGATAGGGGAAATGTCAGTGAGCGTTCTGATTTCAGTTGCAGAACGATTCGCCCAATGAGTCCTTGATATTTAGTCGTTTTCAGCCAATTTTCTGAATTTTTGAAAATTTCACCTTTTTGTGAAAATATCCACTAAATGAGGGAAAAATATGTGTGAGGGTACCACAGGAGAGTTCCAAATGTGTGTGGAAAGAATATATATCCCACGGGGGTAAAATTGAAAAAAATTTTTTTTTGGACTTAGTCATTTTTCCGGCGTTTATCAGACTTTCAGATAGGGGAAATGTCAGTGAGCGTTCCGATTTCAGTTGCAGAGCGATTCGCCCAATGAGTCCTTGATATTTAGTCGATTTCAGCCAATTTTCAGGATTTTTGAAAATTTCACTTTTTTTGTGAAAATATTCACTAAATGAGGGAATAATATGTGTGAGGGTACCCCAGGAGAGTTCGAAATGTGTGTGGGTAGAATATATATCCCACGGTGGTAAAATTGAAAAAAGTTGAAAATTTTTTTTTTTTCGACTTAGTCATTTTTCCGGTGTTTATCAGACTTTCAGATAGGGAAAATGTCAGTGAGCGTTCCGATTTCAGTTCCAAAGAGATTCGCCCAATGAGTCCTTGATATTTAGTCTTTTTCAGCCAATTTTCTGGATTTTTGAAATTTTCACTTTTTTGTGAAAATATCAACTAAATGAGGGAATAATATGTGTGAGGGTACCCCAGGAGAGTTCCAAATGTGTGTGGGTAGAATATATATCCCACGGGGGTAAAATTGAAAAAAGTTGGAAAAATTATTTTTTTTGGACTTAGTCATTCTTCCGGCGTTTATCAGACTTTCAGATAGTAGAAATGTCAGTGAGCGTTCCGATTTCAGTTCCAGAGTGATTCTCCCAATGAGTCCTTGATGTTTAGTCGTATTCATTCAATTTTCTGGACTTTTGAAAATTCACTTTTTTGTGAAAATATCAACTAAATGAGGGAATAATATGTGTGAGGGTACCCCAGGAGAGTTCCAAATGTGTGTGGGTAGAATATATATCCCACGGGGGTAAAATTGAAAAAAGTTGAAAAATTTTTTTTTTTGAACTTAGTCATTTTTCTGGCGTTTATCAGACTTTCAGATAGGGGAAATGTCAGTGAGCGTTCCCATTTCAGTTCCAGAGCGATTCGCCCAATGAGTCCTTGATATTTAGTCGTTTTCAGCCAATTATCTGGATTTTTGAAAATTTCACTTTTTTGTGAAAATATCCAGTAAATGATGGAATAATATGTGTGAGGGTACCCTAGGAGAGTTCCAAATGTGTGTGGATAGAATATATATCCCAAGGGGGTAAAATTGAAAAAAGTTTAAAAAAATTTTTTTTTGGACTTAGTCATTTTTCCGGCATTTATCAGACTTTCAGATAGGGGAAATGTCAGTGATCGTTCCGATTTCAGTTCCAGAGCGATTCGCCCAATGAGTGAGTCCTTGATATTTAGTCGATTTCAGCCAATTTTCTGGATTTTTGAAAATTTCACTTTTTTGTGAAAATATCCACTAAATGAGGGAATAATATGTGTGAGGGTACCCCAGGAGAGTTCCAAATGTGTGTGGGTAGAATATATATTCCACATGGTTAACATTGAAAAAAGTTGAAAAAATTTTTCTCTTGGACTTAGTCATTTTTCCGGCGTTTATCAGACTTTCAGATAGGGGAAATATCAGTGATCGTTCCGATTTCAGTTCCAGAGCGATTCGCCCATTGAGTCCTTGATATTCAGTCGTTTTCAGCCAATTTTCTGGATTTTTGAAAATTTCACTTTTTTGTGAAAATATCCACTAAATGAGGGAATAATATGTGTGAGGGTACCCCAGGAGAGTTCCAAATGTGTGTGGATAGAATATATATCCCACGGGGGTAAAATTGAAAAAAGTTTAAAAAAATTTTTTTTTTTGAACTTAGTCATTTTTCCGGCATTTATCAGACTTTCAGATAGGGGAAATGTCAGTGATCGTTCCGATTTCAGTTCCAGAGCGATTCGCCCAATGAGTGAGTCCTTGATATTTAGTCGATTTCAGCCAATTTTCTGGATTTTTGAAAATTTCACTTTTTTTGTGAAAATATCCACTAAATGAGGGAATTATATGTGTGAGGGTACCCCAGGAGAGTTCCAAATGTGTGTGGGTAGAATATATATCCCACGGGGGTAAAATTGAAAAAAGTTGAAAATTTTTTTTTTTTGAACTTAGTCATTTTTCCAGCGTTTATCAGACTTTCAGATAGGGGAAATGGCAGTGAGCGTTACGATTACAGATCCAGAGCGATTCGCCCAATGAGTCCTTGATATTTAGTCGATTTCAGCCAATTTTCTGGATTTTTGAAAATTTCACTTTTTTGTGAAAATATCCACTAAATGAGGGAATAATATGTGTGAGGGTACCCCAGGAGAGTTCCAAATGTGTGTGGGTAGAATATATATTCCACGTGGTTAAAATTGAAAAAAGTTGAAAAAATGTTTTTCTTGGACTTAGTCATTTTTCCGGCGTTTATCAGACTTTCAGATAGGGGAAATGTCAGTGAGCGTTCCGATTTCAGTTCCAGAGCGATTCGCCCAATGAGTCCTTGATATTTAGTCGTTTTCAGCCAATTTTGAGGATTTTTGAAAATTTCACTTTTTTTGTGAAAATATCCACTAAATGAGGGAATTATATGTGTGAGGGTACCCCAGGAGAGTTCCAAATGTGTGTGGATAGAATATATATCCAACGGGGGTAAAATTGAAACAAGTTGAAAAAAATTTTTTTTTTGGGCTTAGTCATTTTTCCGGCGTTTATCAGACTTTCAGATAGGGGAAATATCAGTGATCGTTCCGATTTCAGTTCCAGAGCGATTCGCCCATTGAGTCCTTGATATTTAGTCGTTTTCAGCCAATTTTCTGGATTTTTGAAAATTTCACTTTTTTGTGAAAATATCCACTAAATGAGGGAATAATATGTGTGAGGGTACCCCAGGAGAGTTCCAAATGTGTGTGGGTAGAATATATATCCCACGGGGGTAAAATTGAAAAAAGTTGAAAAAATTTTTTTTTTGGGCTTAGTCATTTTTCCGTCGTTTATCAGACTTTCAGATAGGGGAAATGTCAGTGAGCGTTCCGATTTCAGTTCCAGAGCAATTCGCCCAATGAGTCCTTGATATTTAGTCGTTTTCAGGCAATTATCTAGGTTTTTGAAAATTTCACTTTTTTTGTGAAAATATCCACTAAATGAGGGAATAATATGTGTGAGGGTACCCCAGGAGAGTTCCAAATCTGTGTGGATAGAATATATATCCCACGGGGGAAAAATTGAAAAAAGTTGAAAAAAATTTTTTTTTGGGCTTAGTCATTTTTCCGGCGTTTATCAGACTTTCAGATACGGGAAATGTCAGTGAGCGTTCTGATTTCAGTTCCAGAGCGATTCGCCCAATGAGTCCTTGATATTTAGTCGTTTTCAGCCAATTTTCTGAATTTTTGAAAATTTCACCTTTTTGTGAAAATATCCACTAAATGAGGGAATAATATGTGTGAGGGTACCCCAGGAGAGTTCCAAATGTGTGTGGGTAGAATATATATTCCACGTGGTTAAAATTGAAAAAAGTTGAAAAAATGTTTTTCTTGGACTTAGTCATTGTTCCGGCATTTATCAGACTTTCAGATAGGGGAAATGTCAGTGAGCGTTCCGATTTCAGTTCCAGAGCAATTCGCCCAATGAGTCCTTGATATTTAGTCGTTTTCAGGCAATTATCTAGATTTTTGAAAATTTCACTTTTTTGTGAAAATATCCACTAAATGAGGGAATAATATGTGTGAGGGTACCCCAGGAGAGTTCCAAATGTGTGTGGATAGAATATATATTCCACGGGGGTAAAATTGAAAAAAAATTTTTTTTGGACTTAGTCATTTTTCCGGCGTTTATCAGACGTTCAGATAGGGGAAATGTCAGTGAGCGTTCTGATTTCAGTTGCAGAGCGATTCGCCCAATGAGTCCTTGGTATTTAGTCGTTTTCAGCCATTTTCTGAATTTTTGAAAATTTCTCCTTTTTGTGAAAATATCCACTAAATGAGGGAATAATATGTGTGAGGGTACCCCAGGAGAGTTCCAAATGTGTTTGGGTAGTATATATATCACACGGGGGTAAAATTGAAAAAAGTTTAAAAATTTTTTTTTTTTGAACTTAGTCATTTTTCCGGTGTTTATCAAACTTTCAGATAGGGGAAATGTCAGTGAGCGTTCCGATTTCAGTTCCAGAGCGATTCGCCCAATGAGTCCTTGATATTTAGTCGTTTTCAGCCAATTATCTGGATTTTTGAAAATTTCACTTTTTTGTGAAAATATCCACTAAATGAGGGAATAATATGTGTGAGGGTACCCCAGGAGAGTTCCAAATGTGTGTGGATAGAATATATATCCCACGGGGGTAAAATTGAAAAAAGTTGAAAAAAATTTTTTTTTGGGCTTAGTCATTTTTCCGTCGTTTATCAGACTTTCAGATAGGGGAAATGTCAGTGAGCGTTCCGATTTCAGTTCCAGAGCAATTCGCCCAATGAGTCCTTGATATTTAGTTGTTTTCAGGCAATTATCTAGATTTTTGAAAATTTCACTTTTTTTGTGAAAATATCCACTAAATGAGGGAATAATATGTGTGAGGGTACCCCAGGAGAGTTCCAAATCTGTGTGGATAGAATATATATCCCACGGGGGAAAAATTGAAAAAAGTTGAAAAAAATTTTTTTTTGGGCTTAGTCATTTTTCCGGCGTTTATCAGACTTTCAGATACGGGAAATGTCAGTGAGCGTTCTGATTTCAGTTCCAGAGCGATTCGCCCAATGAGTCCTTGATATTTAGTCGTTTTCAGCCAATTTTCAGGATTTTTGAAAATTTCACTTTTTTTGTGAAAATATCCACTAAATGAGGGAATAATATGTGTGAGGGTACCCCAGGAGAGTTCCAAATGTGTGTGGGTAGAATATATATTCCATGTGGTTAAAATTGAAAAAAGTTGAAAAAATGTTTTTCTTGGACTTAGTTATTTTTCCGGCGTTTATCAGACTTTCAGATAGGGGAAATGTCAGTGATCGTTCCGATTTCAGTTCCAGAGCGATTCGCCCAATGAGTACTTGATATTTAGTCGTTTTCAGCCAATTTTCTGGATTTTTGAAAATTTCACTTTTTTGTGAAAATATCCACTAAATGAGGGAATAATATGTGTGAGGGTACCCCAGGAGAGTTCCAAATGTGTGTGGATAGAATATGTATCCCACGGGGGTAAAATTTAAAAAAGTTGAAAAAAATTTTTTTTTGGGCTTAGTCATTTTTCCGGCGTTTATCAGACTTTCAGATAGGGGAAATGTCAGTGAGCGTTCCGATTTCAGTTGCAGAGCGATTCGCCCAATGAGTCCTTGATATTTAGTCATTTTCAGCCAATTTTCTGAATTTTTGAAAATTTCACCTTTTTGTGAAAATATCCACTAAATGAGGGAATAATATGTGTGAGGGTACCCCAGGAGAGTTCCAAATTTGTGTGGGTAGAATATATATTCCACGTGGTTAAAATTGAAAAAAGTTGAAAAAATGTTTTTCTTCGACTTAGTCATTTTTCCGGCGTTTATCAGTCTTTCAGATAGGGGAAATGTCAGTGAGCGTTCCGATTTCAGTTCCAGAGCGATTCGCCCAATGAGTACTTGATATTTAGTCGTTTTCAGCCAATTTTCTGGATTTTTGAAAATTTCACTTTTTTGTGAAAATATCCACTAAATGAGGGAATAATATGTGTGAGGGTACCCCAGGAGAGTTCCAAATGTGTGTGGGTAGAATATACATCCCACGGGGGTAAAATTGAAAAAAGTTGAAAAAATTTTTTTTTTGGGCTTAGTCATTTTTCCGTCGTTTATCAGACTTTCAGATAGGGGAAATGTCAGTGAGCGTTCCGATTTCAGTTCCAGAGCAATTCGCCCAATGAGTCCTTGATATTTAGTCGTTTTCAGGCAATTATCTAGATTTTGGAAAATTTTACTTTTTTGTGAAAATATCCACTAAATGAGGGAATAATATGTGTGAGGATACCCCAGGAGAGTTCCAAATGTGTGTGGATAGAATATATATCCCACGGGGGTAAAATTGAAAAAAGTTGAAAATTTTTTTTTTTTTAACTTAGTCATTTTTCCGGTGTTTATCAGACTTTCAGATAGGGGAAATGTCAGTGAGCGTTCCAATTTCAGTTCCAGAGCGATTCGCCCAATGAGTCCTTGATATTTAGTCGTTTTCAGCCAATTATTTGGATTTTTGAAAATTTCACTTTTTTGTGAAAATATCCGCTAAATGAGGGAATAATATGTGTGAGGGTACCCCAGGATAGTTCCAAATGTGTGTGGATAGAATATATATCCCACGGGGGTAAAATTAAAAAAAGTTGAAAAAAATTTTTTTTTGGGCTTAGTCATTTTTCCGGCGTTTATCAGACTTTCAGATAGAGGAAATGTCAGTGAGCGTTCCGATTTCAGTTCCAGAGCGATTCGCCCAATTAGTCCTTGATATTCAGTCGTTTTCAGCCAATTTTCAGGATTTTTGAAAATTTCACTTTTTTTGTGAAAATATCCACTAAATGAGGGAATTATATGTGTGAGGGTACCCCAGGAGAGATCCAAATGTGTGTGGATAGAATATATATCCAACGGGGGTAAAATTGAAAAAAGTTGAAAAAATGTTTTTTTTCAACTTGGTCATTTTTCCGGCGTTTATCAGACTTTCAGATAGGGGAAATGTCAGTGAGCATTCCGATTTCAGTTCCAGAGCGATTCGCCCAATGAGTCCTTGATGTTTAGTCGTTTTCAGCCAATTTTCAGGATTTTTGAAAATTTCACTTTTTTGTGAAAATATCCACTAAATGAGGGAATAATATGTGTGAGGGTACCCCAGGGGAGTTCCAAATGTGTGTGAGTAGAATATATATCCCACAGGGTTAAAATTGAAAAAAGTTGAACAATTTTATTTTTTGTACTTAGTCATTTTTCCGGCGTTTATCAGACTTTCAGATAGGGGAATTTTAAGTGAGCGTACCGATTTCAGTTCCAGAGCGATTCGCCAGATGATTCCTTGATATTTCGTCGTTTTCAGCCAATTTTCTGGATTTTTGAAAATTTCACTTTTTTGTGAAAATATCCACGAAATGAGGGAATAATATGTGTGAGGGTATCCCAGGAGATTTCTAAATGTGTGTGGGTAGAATATATATCCCACGGGGGTAAAATTGAAAAAAGTTGAAAAAAATTTTTTTTTTGGACTCAGTCATTTTTCCGGCGTTTATCAGACTTTCAGATAGGGGAAATGTCAGTGAGCATTCCGATTTCAGTTCCAGAGCGATTCGCACAATGAGTCCTTGATATTTAGTCGTTTTCAGCCAATATTTTGGATTTTTGAAAATGTCACTTTTTTGTGAAAATATCCACGAAATGAGGGAATAACTTGTGTGAGGGTACCCCAGGAGAGTTGCAAATGTGTGTGGGTAGAATATATATCATACGGGGGTAAAATTGAAAAAAGCTGAAAAAAATTTTTTCCGGGACTTAGTCATTTTTCCAGCGTTTGTCAGACTTTCAGATAGGGGAAATGTCAGTGAGCGCTCCGATTTCAGTTCAAGAGCGATTCGCCCAATGAGTCCTTGATATTTAGTCGTTTTCTGCCAATTTTCAGATTTTTTTGAAAATTTCACTTTTTTGTGAAAATATCCACTAAATGAGGGAATAATATGTGTGAGGGTACCCCATGAGAGTTCCAAATGTGTGTGGGTAGAATATATATCCCATGGGGGTAAAATTGAAAAAAGCTGATAACATTTTTTTTTGGACTTATTCATTTTTCCGGCGTTTATCAGACTTTCAGATAGGGCAAATATCAGTGAGCGTTCCGATTTCAGTTCCAGAGCGATTCGCCCAATGAGTCCTTGATATTTAGTCGTTTTCAGCCAATATTTTGGATTTTTGAAAATTTCACTTTTTTGTGAAAATATCCACTAAATGAGGGAATTATATGTGTGAGTGTACCCCAGAAGAGTTCCAAATGTGTGTGGGTAGAATATATATCCCACGGGGGTAAAAATGAAAAAAGTTTAAAAATTTTTTTTTTTGAACTTAGTCATGTTTCCTGCGTTTATCAGACTTTCAGATAGGTGAATTGTCAGTGAGCGTTCCGATTTCAGTTCCAGAGCGATTCACCGGATGATTCCTTGATATTTCGTCGTTTTCAGCCAATTTTCTGGATTTTTGAAAATTTCACTTTTTTGTGAAACTATCCACTAAATGAGGGCATAATATGTGTGAGGGTACCCCAGGAGAGTTCCAAATGTGTGTGGGTAGAATATATATCCCACGGGGGTAAAATTGAAAAAAGTTGAAAAAAAATGTATTTGGACTTAGTCATTTTTACGGCGTTTATCAGACTTTCAGATAGGGAAAATGTCAATGAGCGTTCCGATTTCAGTTCCAGAGTGATTCACCGGATGAGTCCTTGATATTTAGTAGTAATCAGACAATTTTCTGGATTTTTGAAACTTCCACTCTTTTGTGAAAATATCCACTAAATGAGGGAATAATATGTGTGAGGGTATCCCAGGAGATTTCCAAATGTGTGTGGGTAGAATATATATCCCACGGGGGTAAAATTGAAAAAAGTTGAAAAAAATATTTTTTTGTAATCAGTCATTTTTCCGGTGTTTATCAGACTTTCAGATAGGGGAAATGTCAGTGAGCGTTCCGATTTCAGTTCCAGAGCGATTCGCCCAATGATTCCTTGATATTTAGTCGTTTTCAGCCAATATTTTTGATTTTTGAAAATTTCACTTTTTTGTGAAAATATCCACTAAATGAGGGAATAATATGTGTGAGGGTACCCCAGGAGAGTTGCAAATGTGTGTGGGTAGAATATATATCCCACGAGGGTAGAATTGAAAAAAGTTTTAAAAAATTTTTTTTTTGACTTAGTCATTTTTCCGGCGTTTATCAGACTTTCAGATAGGGGAAATGTCAGTGAGCGTTCCGATTTCAGTTCATGAGCGATTCGCCCAATGAGTCCTTGATATTTAGTAGTTTTCAGCCAATTTTCTGAATTTTTGAAAATTTCATTTTTTTTGTGAAAATATCCACTAAATGAGGGAATAATATGTGTGAGGGTACCCCAGGAGAGTTCCAAATGTGTGTGGGTCGAATATATATCCCACGGGGGTAAAGTTGAAAAAAGTTGAAAAAAATTTTTCTTTGGACTTAGTCATTTTTCCGGCATTTATCAGACTTTCAGATAGGTGAAATGTCAGTGAGCGTTCCGATTTCAGTTCCAGAGCGATTCGCCCAATGAGTCCTTGATATTTAGTCGCTTTCAACCAATTTTCTGAATTTTTGAAAATTTCACTTTTTTGTGAAAATATCCACTAAATGAGGGAATAATATGTGTGAGGGTACCCCAGGAGAGTTCCAAATGTGTGTGGGTAGAATATATATCCCACGGGGGTAAAATTGAAAATAGTTTAAAAAAATTTTTTTGGACTTAGTTATTTTTCCTGCGTTTATCAGACTTTCAGATAGGGGTAATGTCAGTGAACGTTCCGATTTCAGTTCCAGAGTGATTCGCCCAATGGGTCCTTGATATTTAGTCGTTTTCAGCCAATTATTTGGATTTTTGAAAATTTCACTTTTTTGTGAAAATATCCGCTAAATGAGGGAATAATATGTGTGAGGGTACCCCAGGATAGTTCCAAATGTGTGTGGATAGAATATATATCCCACGGGGGTAAAATTAAAAAAAGTTGAAAAAAATTTTTTTTTGGGCTTAGTCATTTTTCCGGCGTTCATCAGACTTTCAGATAGAGGAAATGTCAGTGAGCGTTCCGATTTCAGTTCCAGAGCGATTCGCCCAATTAGTCCTTGATATTCAGTCGTTTTCAGCCAATTTTCAGGATTTTTGAAAATTTCACTTTTTTTGTGAAAATATCCACTAAATGAGGGAATTATATGTGTGAGGGTACCCCAGGAGAGATCCAAATGTGTGTGGATAGAATATATATCCAACGGGGGTAAAATTGAAAAAAGTTGAAAAAATGTTTTTTTTCAACTTGGTCATTTTTCCGGCGTTTATCAGACTTTCAGATAGGGAAAATGTCAATGAGCGTTCCGATTTCAGTTCCAGAGTGATTCACCGGATGAGTCCTTGATATTTAGTAGTAATCAGCCAATTTTCTGGATTTTTGAAACTTCCACTCTTTTGTGAAAATATCCACTAAATGAGGGAATAATATGTGTGAGGGTACCCCAGGGGAGTTCCAAATGTGTGTGAGTAGAATATATATCCCACAGGGTTAAAATTGAAAAAAGTTGAACAATTTTATTTTTTGTACTTAGTCATTTTTCCGGCGTTTATCAGACTTTCAGATAGGGGAACTTTAAGTGAGCGTACCGATTTCAGTTCCAGAGCGATTCGCCAGATGATTCCTTGATATTTCGTCGTTTTCAGCCAATTTTCTGCATTTTTGAAAATTTCACTTTTTTGTGAAAATATCCACGAAATGAGGGAATAATATGTGTGAGGGTATCCCAGGAGATTTCCAAATGTGTGTGGGTAGAATATATATCCCACGGGGGTAAAATTGAAAAAAGTTGAAAAAAATTTTTTTTTTGGACTCAGTCATTTTTCCGGCGTTTATCAGACTTTCAGATAGGGGAAATGTCAGTGAGCATTCCGATTTCAGTTCCAGAGCGATTCGCACAATGAGTCCTTGATATTTAGTCGTTTTCAGCCAATATTTTGGATTTTTGAAAATGTCACTTTTTTGTGAAAATATCCACGAAATGAGGGAATAACTTGTGTGAGGGTACCCCAGGAGAGTTGCAAATGTGTGTGGGTAGAATATATATCATACGGGGGTAAAATTGAAAAAAGCTGAAAAAAATTTTTTCCGGGACTTAGTCATTTTTCCAGCGTTTGTCAGACTTTCAGATAGGGGAAATGTCAGTGAGCGCTCCGATTTCAGTTCAAGAGCGATTCGCCCAATGAGTCCTTGATATTTAGTCGTTTTCTGCCAATTTTCAGATTTTTTTGAAAATTTCACTTTTTTGTGAAAATATCCACTAAATGAGGGAATAATATGTGTGAGGGTACCCCATGAGAGTTCCAAATGTGTGTGGGTAGAATATATATCCCATGGGGGTAAAATTGAAAAAAGCTGATAACATTTTTTTTTGGACTTATTCATTTTTCCGGCGTTTATCAGACTTTCAGATAGGGCAAATATCAGTGAGCGTTCCGATTTCAGTTCCAGAGCGATTCGCCCAATGAGTCCTTGATATTTAGTCGTTTTCAGCCAATATTTTGGATTTTTGAAAATTTCACTTTTTTGTGAAAATATCCACTAAATGAGGGAATTATATGTGTGAGTGTACCCCAGAAGAGTTCCAAATGTGTGTGGGTAGAATATATATCCCACGGGGGTAAAAATGAAAAAAGTTTAAAAATTTTTTTTTTTGAACTTAGTCATGTTTCCTGCGTTTATCAGACTTTCAGATAGGTGAATTGTCAGTGAGCGTTCCGATTTCAGTTCCAGAGCGATTCACCTGATGATTCCTTGATATTTAGTCGTTTTCAGCCAATATTTTGGATTTTTGAAAATTTCACTTTTTTGTGAAAATATCCACTAAATGAGGGAATAATATGTGTGACGGTACCACAGGAGAGTTCCAAATGTGTCTGGGTAGAATATATATCCCACGGGGCTAAAATTGAAAAAAGTTGAAAAAAATTTTTTTTGGACCTAGTCATTTTTCCGGCGTTTATCAGACTTTCAGATAGGGGAAATGTCAGTGAGCATTCTGATTTCAGTTCCAGAGCGATTCGCCCAATGTGTCCTTGATATTTAGTCGTTTTCAGCCAATTTTCTGGATTTTTGAAAGTTTCACTTTTTTGTGAAAATATCCACTAAATGAGGGAATAATATGTGTCAGGGTACCCCAGGAGAGTTCCAAATGTGTGTAGGCGGAATATATATCCCACGGGGGTAAATTGAAAAAAATTTTAAAAAAATGTTTTTTGGACTTAGTCATTTTACCGGCGTTTATCAGACTTTCAGAAAGGGGAAATGTCAGTGAGCATACCAATTTCAGTTCCAAAGCAATTCGCCCAATGAGTCCTTGATATTTAGTCGTTTTCAGCCAATTTTATGGATTTTTGAAAGTTTCACTTTTTTGTGAAATATCCACTAAATGAGGGAATAATATGTGTGAGGGTACCCGAGGAGAGTTCCAAATGTGTGTGGGTAGAATATATATCCCACGGGGGTAAAATTGAAAAAAGTTGAAATTTTTTTTTTTTTGGACTTAGTCATTTTTCCGGCGTTTATCAGACTTTCAGATAGGGGAAATGTCAGTGAGCATTCTGATTTCAGTTCCAGAGCGATTCACCCAATGAGTCCTTGATATTTAGTCATTTTCAGCCAATTTTCTGGATTTTTGAAAGTTTCACTTTTTTGTGAAAATATCCACTAAATGAGGGAATAATATGTGTGAGGGTACCCCAGGAGAGTTCCAAATGTGTGTAGGTAGAATATATATCCCACGGGGGTAAAATTGAAAAAAGTTTTAAAAAATTTTTTTTTGGACTTAGTCATTTTTCCGGCGTTTATCAGACTTTCAGATAGGGGAAATGTCAGTGAGCATTCCGATTTCAGTTCCAGAGCGATTCACCCAATGAGTCCTTGATATTTATTCGTTTTCAGCCAATATTTTGGCTTTTTGAAAATTTCATTTTTTTGTGAAAGTATCCACTAAATGAGGGAATAATATGTGTGAGGGTACCCCAGGAGAGTTCCAAATGTGTGTAGGTAGAACATATATCCCACGGGGGTAAAATTGAAAAAAGTTTAAAAAAAATTTTTTTTGGACTTAGTCATTTTTCCAGCGTTGATCAGACTTTCAGATAGGGGAAATGTCAGTGAGCGTTCCGATTTCAGTTCCAGAGCGATTCGACCAATGAGTCCTTGATATTTAGTCGTTTTCAGCCAATTTTCTGGATTTTTGAAAATGTCACTTTTTTGTGAAAATATCCACTACATGAGGGAATAATATGTGTGAGGGTGCCACAGGAGAGTTCCAAATGTGTGTGGGTAGAATATATATCCCAAGGGGCTAAAATTGAAAAAAGTTGAAAAAAAATTTTTTTGGACTTAGTCATTTTTCCGGCGTTTATCAGACATTCAGGTAGGGGAAATGTCAGTGAGCATACCAATTTCAGTTCCAGAGCGATTCGCCCAATGAGTCCTTGATATTTAGTCGTTTTCAGCCAATTTTCTGGATTTTTGAAAATTTCACTTTTTTGTGAAAATATCCACTAAATGAGGGAATAATATGTGTGACGGTACCACAGGAGAGTTCCAAATGTGTCTGGGTAGAATATATATCCCACGGGGCTAAAATTGAAAAAAGTTGAAAAAAATTTTTTTTGGACCTAGTCATTTTTCCGGCGTTTATCAGACTTTCAGATAGGGGAAATGTCAGTGAGCATTCCGATTTCAGTTCCAGAGCGATTCGCCCAATGAGTCCTTGATATTTAGTCGTTTTCAGCCAATTTTATGGATTTTTGAAAGTTTCACTTTTTTGTGAAATATCCACTAAATGAGGGAATAATATGTGTGAGGGTACCCGAGGAGAGTTCCAAATGTGTGTGGGTAGAATATATATCCCACGGGGGTAAAATTGAAAAAAGTTGAAATTTTTTTTTTTTTGGACTTAGTCATTTTTCCGGCGTTTATCAGACTTTCAGATAGGGGAAATGTCAGTGAGCATTCCGATTTCAGTTCCAGAGCGATTCGCCCAATGTGTCCTTGATATTTAGTCGTTTTCAGCCAATATTTTGGATTTTTGAAAATTTCACTTTTTTGTGAAAATATCCACTAAATGAGGGAATAATATGTGTGAGGGTACCCCAGGAGAGTTCCAAATGTGTGTACGTAGAATACATATCCCACGGGGGTAAATTGAAAAAAGTTTTAAAAAATTTTTTTTTGGACCTAGTCATTTTTCCGGCGTTTATCAAACTTTCAGATAGGGCAAATGTCAGTGAGCATTCCGATTTCAGTTCCAGAGCGATTCGCCCAATGAGTCCTTGATATTTAGTCGTTTTCAGCCAATTTTCTGGATTTTTTAAAATTTCACTTTTTTGTGAAAATATCCACTAAATGAGGGAATAATATGTGTGAGGGTACCCCAGGAGAGTTCCAAATGTGTGTGGGTAGAATATATATCCCACGGGGGTAAAATTTAAAAAAAAATTTTTTTGGACTTAGTCATTTTTCCGGCGTTTATCAGACTTTCAGATAGGGGAAATGTCAGTGAGCATTCTGATTTCTGTTCCAGAGCGATTCGCCCAATGAGTCCTTGATATTTAGTCGTTTTCAGCCAATTTTCTGGATTTTTGAAAGTTTCACTTTTTTGTGAAAATATCCACTAAATGAGGGAATAATATGTGTGAGGGTACCCCAGGAGAGTTCCAAATGTGTGTGGGTAGAATATATATCCCACGGGGGTAAAATTGAAAAAAGTTGAAAAAAAATTTTTTGGGACTTAGTCATTTTTCCGGCGTTTATCAGACTTTCAGATAGGGGAAATGTCAGTGAGCATTCTGATTTCTGTTCCAGAGCGATTCGCCCAATGAGTCCTTGATATTTAGTCGTTTTCAGCCAATTTTCTGGATTTTTGAAAGTTTCACTTTTTTGTGAAAATATCCACTAAATGAGGGAATAATATGTGTCAGGGTACCCCAGGAGAGTTCCAAATGTGTGTAGGTGGAATATATATCCCACGGGGGTAAATTGAAAAAAGTTTTAAAAAAATGTTTTTTGGGCTTAGTCATTTTACCGGCGTTTATCAGACTTTCAGAAAGGGGAAATGTCAGTGAGCATACCAATTTCAGTTCCAAAGCAATTCGCCCAATGAGTCCTTGATATTTAGTCGTTTTCAGCCAATTTTATGGATTTTTGAAAGTTTCACTTTTTTGTGAAATATCCACTAAATGAGGGAATAATATGTGTGAGGGTACCCCAGGAGAGTTCCAAATGTGTGTGGGTAGAATATATATCCCACGGGGGTAAAATTGAAAAAAGTTGAAATTTTTTTTTTTTTGGACTTAGTCATTTTTCCGGCGTTTATCAGACTTTCAGATAGGGGAAATGTCAGTGAGCATTCTGATTTCAGTTCCAGAGTGATTCACCCAATGAGTCCTTGATATTTAGTCGTTTTCAGCCAATTTTCTGGATTTTTGAAAGTTTCACTTTTTTGTGAAAATATCCACTAAATGAGGGAATAATATGTGTGAGGGTACCCCAGGAGAGTTCCAAATGTGTGTAGGTAGAATATATATCCCACGGGGGTAAAATTGAAAAAAGTTTTAAAAAAATTTTTTTTGGACTTAGTCATTTTTCCGGCGTTTATCAGACTTTCAGATAGGGGAAATGTCAGTAAGCATTCCGATTTCAGTTCCAGAGCGATTCGCCCAATGTGTGCTTGATATTTAGTCGTTTTCAGCCAATATTTTGGATTTTTGAAAATTTCACTTTTTTGTGAAAATATCCACTAAATGAGGGAATAATATGTGTGAGGGTACCCCAGGAGAGTTCCAAATGTGTGTACGTAGAATACATATCCCACGGGGGTAAATTGAAAAAAGTTTTAAAAAAATTTTTTTTGGACTTAGTCATTTTTCCGGCGTTTATCAGACTTTCAGATAGGGGAAATGTCAGTAAGCATTCCGATTTCAGTTCCAGAGCGATTCGCCCAATGTGTCCTTGATATTTAGTCGTTTTCAGCCAATATTTTGGATTTTTGAAAATTTCACTTTTTTGTGAAAATATCCACTAAATGAGGGATTAATATGTGTGAGGGTACCACAGAAGAATTCCAAATGTGTGTGGGTAGAATATATATCCCACGGGGGTAAATTGAAAAAAGTTTTAAAAAATTTTTTTTTGGACCTAGTCATTTTTCCGGCGTTTATCAAACTTTCAGATAGGGCAAATGTCAGTGAGCATTCCGATTTCAGTTCCAGAGCGATTCGCCCAATGAGTCCTTTATATTTAGTCGTTTTCAGCCAATTTTCTGGATTTTTGAAAATTTCACTTTTTTGTGAAAATATCCACTAAATGAGGGAATAATATGTGTGAGGGTACCCCAGGAGAGTTCCAAATGTGTGTGGGTAGAATATATATCCCACGGGGGTAAAATTTAAAAAAAATTTTTTTTGGACTTAGTCATTTTTCCGGCGTTTATCAGACTTTCAGATAGGGGAAATGTCAGTGAGCATTCTGATTTCTGTTCCAGAGCGATTCGCCCAATGAGTCCTTGATATTTAGTCGTTTTCAGCCAATTTTCTGGATTTTTGAAAATTTCACTTTTTTGTGAAAATATCCACTAAATGAGTGAATAATATGTGTGAGGGTACCCCAGGAGAGTTCCAAATGTGTGTGGGTAGAATATATATCCCATGGGGGTAAAATTGAAAAAAGTTTAAAAAAAATTTTTTTTGGACTTAGTCATTTTTCCGGCGTTTATCAGACTTTCAGATAGGGGAAATGTCAGTGAGCGTTCTGATTTCAGTTACAGAGCGTTTCGCCTAATGATTCCTTGATATTTAGTCGTTTTCAGCCAATTTTCTGGATTGTTGAAAATTTCACTTTTTTGTGAAAATATCCACTAATTGAGGGAATAATATGTGTGAGGGTACCCCAGGAGAGTTCCAAATGTGTGTGGGTAGAATATATATCCCACGGGGGTAAAATTGAATAAAGTTGAAATTTTTTTTTTTTTTTTAGACTTAGTCATTTTTCCGGCGTTTATCAGACTTTCAGATAGGGCAAATGTCAGTGAGCATTCCGATTTCAGTTCCAGAGCGATTCGCCCAATGAGTCCTTGATATTTAGTCATTTTCAGCCAATTTTCTGGATTTGTGAAAATTTCACTTTTTTGTGAAAATATCCACTAAATGAGGGAATAATATGTGTGAGGGTACCGCAGGAGAGTTCCAAATGTGTGTGGGTAGAATATATATCCCACGGGGGTAAAATTGAAAAAAGTTGAAAAAAATTTTTTTTTGGACTTAGTCATTTTTCCGGCGTTTATCAGACTTTCAGATAGGGGAAATGTCAGTGAGTGTTCTGATTTCAGTTCCAGAGCGATTCGCCCTATGAGTCCTTGATATTTAGTCGTTTTCAGCCAATTTTCTGGATTTTTGAAAATTTCACTTTTTTGTGAAAATATCCACCAAATGAGGGAATAATATGTGTGAGGGTACCTCAGGAGAGTTCCAAATGTGTGTGGGTAGAATATATATCCCACGGGGGTAAAATTGAAAAAAGTTGAGAAATTTTTTTTTTTTTTTTAGACTTAGTCATTTTTCCGGCGTTTATCAGACTTTCAGATAGGGGAAATGTCAGTGAGCATTCTGATTTCTGTTCCAGAGCGATTCGCCCAATGAGTCCTTGATATTTAGTCGTTTTCAGCCAATTTTCTGGATTTTTGAAAATTTCACTTTTTTGTGAAAATATCCACTAAATGAGGGAATAATATGTGTGAGGGTACCCCAGGAGAGTTCCAAATGTGTGTGGGTAGAATATATATCCCACGGGGGTAAAATAGAAAAAAGTTGAAAAATTTTTTTTTCGGGACTTAGTCATTTTTTCGCCGTTAATCAGCCTTTCAGATAAGGGAAATGTCAGTGAGTGTTCTGATTTCAGTTCCAGAGCGATTCGCCCTGAGTCCTTGATATTTAGTCGTTTTCAGCCAATTTTCTGGATTTTTGAAAATTTCACTTTTTTGTGAAAATATCCACTAAATGAGGGAATAATATGTGTGAGGGTACCACAGGAGATTTCCAAATGTGTGTGGGTAGAATATATATCCCACGGGGGTAAAATTGAAAAAAGTTGAAATTTTTTTTTTTTTTTTAGACTTAGTCATTTTTCCGGCGTTTATCAGACTTTCAGATAGGGGAAATGTCAGTGAGCGTTCTGATTTCAGTTCCAGAGTGATTCGCCTAATGAGTCCTTGATATTTAGTCGTTTTCAGCCAATTTTCTGGATTGTTGAAAATTTCACTTTTTTGTGAAAATATCCACTAAATGAGGGAATAATATGTGTGAGGGTACCCCAGGAGAGTTCCAAATGTGTGTGGGTAGAATATATATCCCACGGGGGTAAAATTGAATTAAGTTGAAAAATTTTTTTTTTTTTTAGACTTAGTCATTTTTCCGGCGTTTATCAGACTTTCAGATAGGGGAAATGTCAGTGAGCATTCTGATTTCTGTTCCAGAGCGATTCGCCCAATGAGTCCTTGATATTTAGTCGTTTTCAGCCAATTTTCTGGATTTTTGAAAGTTTCACTTTTTTGTGAAAATATCCACTAAATGAGGGAATAATATGTGTGAGGGTACCCCAGGAGAGTTCCAAATGTGTGTGGGTAGAATATATATCCCACGGGGCTAAAATTGAAAAAAGTTGAAAAAAAATTTTTTTTAGACTTAGTCATTTTTTCGCCGTTAATCAGCCTTTCAGATAAGGGTAATGTCAGTGAGTGTTCTGATTTCAGTTCCAGAGCGATTCGCCCTGAGTCCTTGATATTTAGTCGTTTTCAGCCAATTTTCTGGATTTTTGAAAATTTCACTTTTTTGTGAAAATATCCACTAAATGAGGGAATAATATGTGTGAGGGTACCCCAGGAGAGTTTCAAATGTGTGTACGTAGAATACATATCCCACGGGTGTAAAATTGAAAAAAGTTGAAAATTATTTTTTTTGGACTTAGTCATTTTTCCGGCATTTATCAGACTTTCAGATAGGGGAAATGTCAGTGAGCATTCTGATTTCAGTTCCAGAGTGATTCGCCCAATGAGTCCTTCATATTTAGTTGTTTTCAGCCAATTTTCTGGATTTTTGAAAATTTCACTTTTTTGTGAAAATATCCACTAAATGAGGGAATAATATGTGTGAGGTTACCCCAGGAGAGTTCCAAATATGTGTAGGTAGAATATATATCCCACGGGGCTAAAATTGAAAAAAGTTGAAAAAAATTTTTTTTTGGACTTAGTCATTTTTCCGGCGTTTATCAGACTTTCAGATAGGGGAAATGTCAGTGAGCGTTCTGATTTCAGTTCCAGAGTGATTCGCCCAATGAGTCCTTGATATTTAGTCGTTTTCAGCCAATTTTCTGGATTTTTGAAAATTTCACCTTTTTGTGAAAATATCCACTAAATGAGGGAATAATATGTGTGAGGTTACCCCAGGAGAGTTCCAAATATGTGTAGGTAGAATATATATCCCACGGGGGTAAAATTGAAAAAAGTTTAAAAAAAATTTTTTTTGGACTTAGTCATTTTTCCGGCGTTTAACAGACTTTCAGATAGGGGAAATGTCAGTGAGCATTCTGATTTCTGTTCCAGAGCGATTCGCCCAATGAGTCCTTGATATTTAGTCGTTTTCAGCCAATTTTCTGGATTTTTGAAAATTTCACTTTTTTGTGAAAATATCCACTAAATGAGGGAATAATATGTGTGAGGGTACCCCAGGAGAGTTTCAAATGTGTGTACGTAGAATACATATCCCACGGGGGTAAAATAGAAAAAAGTTGAAAAAAATTTTTTTGGGGACTTAGTCATTTTTTCGCCTTAATCAGACTTTTAGATAAGGGATATGTCAGTGAGTGTTCTGATTTCAGTTCCAGAGCGATTCGCCCTATGAGTCCTTGATATTTAGTCGTTTTCAGCCAATTTTCTGGATTTTTGAAAATTTCACTTTTTTGTGAAAATATCCACCAAATGAGGGAATAATATGTGTGAGGGTACCTCAGGAGAGTTCCAAATGTGTGTGGGTAGAATATATATCCCACGGGTGTAAAATTGAAAAAAGTTGAAAATTTTTTTTTTTGGACTTAGTCATTTTTCCGTCATTTATCAGACTTTCAGATAGGGGAAATGTCAGTGAGCGTTCTGATTTCAGTTCCAGAGTGATTCGCCCAATGAGTCCTTGATATTTAGTCGTTTTCAGCCAATTTTCTGGATTTTTGAAAATTTCACCTTTTTGTGAAAATATCCACTAAATGAGGGAATAATATGTGTGAGGTTACCCCAGGAGAGTTCCAAATATGTGTAGGTAGAATATATATCCCACGGGAGTAAAATTGAAAAAAGTTTAAAAAAATTTTTTTTTGGACTTAGTCATTTTTCCGGCGTTTATCAGACTTTCAGATAGGGGAAATGTCAGTGAGCGTTCTGATTTCAGTTACAGAGCGTTTCGCCTAATGAGTCCTTGATATTTAGTCGTTTTCAGCCAATTTTCTGGATTTTTGAAAATTTCACTTTTTTGTGAAAATATCCACTAAATGAGGGTATAATATGTGTGAGGGTACCCCAGGAGAGTTCCAAATGTGTGTGGGTAGAATATATATCCCACGGGGGTAAAATTGAATAAAGTTGAAAAATTTTTTTTTTTTTTAGACTGTCATTTTTCCGGCGTTTATCAGACTTTCAGATAGGGGAAATGTCAGTGACCGTTCCGATTTCAGTTCCAGAGCGATTCGCCCAATGAGTCCTTGATATTTAGTCGTTTTCAGCCAATTTTCTGGATTTTTGAAAATTTCACTTTTTTGTGAAAATATCCACTAAATGAGGGAATAATATGTGTGAGGTTACCCCAGGAGAGTTCCAAATATGTGTAGGTAGAATATATATCCCACGGGAGTAAAATTGAAAAAAGTTTAAAAAAATTTTTTTTTGGACTTAGTCATTTTTCCGGCGTTAATCAGACTTTCAGATAGGGGAAATGTCAGTGAGCGTTCTGATTTCAGTTACAGAGCGTTTCGCCTAATGAGTCCTTGATATTTAGTCGTTTTCAGCCAATTTTCTGGATTTTTGAAAATTTCACTTTTTTGTGAAAATATCCACTAAATGAGGGTATAATATGTGTGAGGGTACCCCAGGAGAGTTCCAAATGTGTGTGGGTAGAATATATATCCCACGGGGGTAAAATTGAAAAAAGATGAAAAATTTTTTTTTTTTTTTTAGACTTAGTCATTTTTCCGGCGTTTATCAGACTTTCAGATAGGGGAAATGTCAGTGAGCATTCTGATTTCTGTTCCAGAGCGATTCGCCCAATGAGTCCTTGATATTTAGTCGTTTTCAGCCAATTTTCTGGATTTTTGAAAATTTCACTTTTTTGTGAAAATATCCACTAAATGAGGGAATAATATGTGTGAGGGTACCCCTGGAGAGTTCCAAATGTGTGTGGGTAGAATATATATCCCACGGGGGTAAAATTGAATAAAGTTGAAAAATTTTTTTTTTTTTAGACTTAGTCATTTTTCCGGCGTTTATCAGACTTTCAGATAGGGGAAATGTCAGTGACCGTTCCGATTTCAGTTCCAGAGCGATTCGCCCAATGAGTCCTTGATATTTAGTCGTTTTCAGCCAATTTTCTGGATTTTTGAAAATTTCACTTTTTTGTGAAAATATCCACTAAATGAGGGAATAATATGTGTGAGGGTACCACAGGAGAGTTCCAAATGTGTGTACGTAGAATACATATCCCACGGGGGTAAAATAGAAAAAAGTTGAAAAAATTTTTTTTGGGGACTTAGTCATTTTTTCGCCGTTAATCAGACTTTTAGATAAGGGATATGTCAGTGAGTGTTCTGATTTCAGTTCCAGAGCGATTCGCCCTATGAGTCCTTGATATTTAGTCGTTTTCAGCCAATTTTCTGGATTTTTGAAAATTTCACTTTTTTGTGAAAATATCCACTAAATGAGGAAATAATATGTGTGAGGGTACCACAGGAGAGTTCCAAACGTGTGTGGGTAGAATATATATCCCACGGGTGTAAAATTGAAAAAAGTTGAAAATTATTTTTTTTGGACTTACTCATTTTTCCGGCATTTATCAGACTTTCAGATAGGGGAAATGTCAGTGAGCATTCCGATTTCAGTTCCAGAGCGATTCGCCCAATGTGTCCTGGATATTTAGTCGTTTTCAGCCAATATTTTGGATTTTTGAAAATTTCACTTTTTTGTGAAAATATCCACTAAATGAGGGAATAATATGTGTGAGGTTTCCCCAGGAGAGTTCCAAATGTGTGTGGGTAGAATATATATCCCACGGGGGTAAAATTGAAAAAAGTTGAAAAATTTTTTTTTTTTTTTTAGACTTAGTCATTTTTCCGGCGTTTATCAGACTTTCAGATAGGGGAAATGTCAGTGAGCATTCTGATTTCTGTTCCAGAGCGATTCGCCCAATGAGTCCTTGATATTTAGTCGTTTTCAGCCAATTTTCTGGATTTTTGAAAATTTCACTTTTTTGTGAAAATATCCACTAAATGAGGGAATAATATGTGTGAGGGTACCCCAGGAGATTTCCAAATGTGTGTGGGTAGAATATATATCCCACGGGGGTAAAATTGAAAAAAGTTGAAATTTTTTTTTTTTTTTTAGACTTAGTCATTTTTCCGGCGTTTATCAGACTTTCAGATAGGGGAAATGTCAGTGAGCATTCTGATTTCTGTTCCAGAGCGATTCGCCCAATGAGTCCTTGATATTTAGTCGTTTTCAGCCAATTTTCTGGATTTTTGAAAGTTTCACTTTTTTGTGAAAATATCCACTAAATGAGGGAATAATATGTGTGAGGTTTCCCCAGGAGAGTTCCAAATATGTGTAGGTAGAATATATATCCCACGGGGGTAAAATTGAAAAAAGTTTAAAAAAATTTTTTTTTGGACTTAGTCATTTTTCCGGCGTTTATCAGACTTTCAGATAGGGGAAATGTCAGTGAGCGTTCTGATTTCAGTTACAGAGCGTTTCGCCTAATGAGTCCTTGATATTTAGTCGTTTTCAGCCAATTTTCTGGATTTTTGAAAATTTCACTTTTTTGTGAAAATATCCACTAAATGAGGGTATAATATGTGTGAGGGTACCCCAGGAGAGTTCCAAATGTGTGTGGGTAGAATATATATCCCACGGGGGTAAAATAGAAAAAAGTTGAAAAAAATTTTTTTTGGGTCTTAGTCATTTTTTCGCCGTTAATCAGCCTTTCAGATAAGGGAAATGTCAGTGAGTGTTCTGATTTCAGTTCCAGAGCGATTCGCCCTGAGTCCTTGATATTTAGTCGTTTTCAGCCAATTTTCTGGATTTTTGAAAATTTCACTTTTTTGTGAAAATATCCACTAAATGAGGGAATAATATGTGTGAGGGTACCCCAGGAGAGTTCCAAATGTGTGTGGGTAGAATATATATCCCACGGGGGTAAAATTGAATAAAGTTGAAAAATTTTTTTTTTTTTTAGACTTAGTCATTTTTCCGGCGTTTATCAGACTTTCAGATAGGGGAAATGTCAGTGACCGTTCCGATTTCAGTTCCAGAGCGATTCGCCCAATGAGTCCTTGATATTTAGTCGTTTTCAGCCAATTTTCTGGATTTTTGAAAATTTCACTTTTTTGTGAAAATATCCACTAAATGAGGGAATAATATGTGTGAGGGTACCACAGGAGAGTTCCAAACGTGTGTGGGTAGAATATATATCCCACGGGTGTAAAATTGAAAAAAGTTGAAAATTATTTTTTTTGGACTTACTCATTTTTCCGGCATTTATCAGACTTTCAGATAGGGGAAATGTCAGTGAGCATTACGATTTCAGTTCCAGAGCGATTCGCCCAATGTGTCCTGGATATTTAGTCGTTTTCAGCCAATATTTTGGATTTTTGAAAATTTCACTTTTTTGTGAAAATATCCACTAAATGAGGGAATAATATGTGTGAGGGTACCCCAGGAGAGTTTCAAATGTGTGTACGTAGAATACATATCCCACGGGGGTAAAATAGAAAAAAGTTGAAAAAAAATTTTTTTTTGGACTTAGTCATTTTTCCGGCGTTTATCAGACTTTCAGATAGGGGAAATGTCAGTGAGTGTTCTGATTTCAGTTCCAGAGCGATTCGCCCTATGAGTCCTTGATATTTAGTCGTTTTCAGCCAATTTTCTGGATTTTTGAAAAATTTCACTTTTTTGTGAAAATATCCACCAAATGAGGGAATAATATGTGTGAGGGTACCTCAGGAGAGTTCCAAATGTGTGTGGGTAGAATATATATCCCACGGGTGTAAAATTGAAAAAAGTTGAAAATTTTTTTTTTTGGACTTAGTCATTTTTCCGTCATTTATCAGACTTTCAGATAGGGGAAATGTCAGTGAGCGTTCTGATTTCAGTTCCAGAGTGATTCGCCCAATGAGTCCTTGATATTTAGTCGTTTTCAGCCAATTTTCTGGATTTTTGAAAATTTCACCTTTTTGTGAAAATATCCACTAAATGAGGGAATAATATGTGTGAGGGTACCCCAGGAGATTTCCAAATGTGTGTGGGTAGAATATATATCCCACGGGGGTAAAATTGAAAAAAGTTGAAATTTTTTTTTTTTTTTTAGACTTAGTCATTTTTCCGGCGTTTATCAGACTTTCAGATAGGGGAAATGTCAGTGAGCATTCTGATTTCTGTTCCAGAGCGATTCGCCCAATGAGTCCTTGATATTTAGTCGTTTTCAGCCAATTTTCTGGATTTTTGAAAATTTCACTTTTTTGTGAAAATATCCACTAAATGAGGGAATAATATGTGTGAGGTTTCCCCAGGAGAGTTCCAAATATGTGTAGGTAGAATATATATCCCACGGGGGTAAAATTGAAAAAAGTTTAAAAAAATTTTTTTTTGGACTTAGTCATTTTTCCGGCGTTTATCAGACTTTCAGATAGGGGAAATGTCAGTGAGCGTTCTGATTTCAGTTACAGAGCGTTTCGCCTAATGAGTCCTTGATATTTAGTCGTTTTCAGCCAATTTTCTGGATTTTTGAAAATTTCACTTTTTTGTGAAAATATCCACTAAATGAGGGTATAATATGTGTGAGGGTACCCCAGGAGAGTTCCAAATGTGTGTGGGTAGAATATATATCCCACGGGGGTAAAATAGAAAAAAGTTGAAAAAAATTTTTTTTGGGTCTTAGTCATTTTTTCGCCGTTAATCAGCCTTTCAGATAAGGGAAATGTCAGTGAGTGTTCTGATTTCAGTTCCAGAGCGATTCGCCCTGAGTCCTTGATATTTAGTCGTTTTCAGCCAATTTTCTGGATTTTTGAAAATTTCACTTTTTTGTGAAAATATCCACTAAATGAGGGAATAATATGTGTGAGGGTACCACAGGAGATTTCCAAATGTGTGTGGGTAGACTATATATCCCACGGGTGTAAAATTGAAAAAAGTTGAAAATTATTTTTTTTGGACTTAGTCATTTTTCCGGCATTTATCAGACTTTCAGATAGGGGAAATGTCAGTGAGCATTCTGATTTCAGTTCCAGAGTGATTCGCCCAATGAGTCCTTCATATTTAGTTGTTTTCAGCCAATTTTCTGGATTTTTGAAAATTTCACTTTTTTGTGAAAATATCCACTAAATGAGGGAATAATATGTGTGAGGTTACCCCAGGAGAGTTCCAAATATGTGTAGGTAGAATATATATCCCACGGGGGTAAAATAGAAAAAAGTTGAAAAAAAATTTTTTTTTGGATTTAGTCATTTTTCCGGCGTTTATCAGACTTTCAGATAGGGCAAATGTCAGTGAGCATTCCGATTTCAGTTCCAGAGCGATTCGCCCAATGAGTCCTTGATATTTAGTCATTTTCAACCAATTTTCTGGATTTTTGAAAATTTCACTTTTTTGTGAAAATATCCACTAAATGAGGGAATAATATGTGTGAGGGTACCGCAGGAGAGTTCCAAATGTGTGTGGGTAGAATATATATCCCACGGGGGTAAAATTGAAAAAAGTTGAAAAAAATTTTTTTTTGGACTTAGTCATTTTTCCGGCGTTTATCAGACTTTCAGATAGGGGAAATGTCAGTGAGCGTTCTGATTTCAGTTACAGAGCGTTTCGCCTAATGAGTCCTTGATATTTAGTCGTTTTCAGCCAATATTCTGGATTTTTGAAAATTTCACTTTTTTGTGAAAATATCCACTAAATGAGGGAATAATATGTGTGAGGGTACCGCAGGAGAGTTCCAAATGTGTGTGGGTAGAATATATATCCCACGGGGGTAAAATAGAAAAAAGTTGAAAAAAAATTTTTTTGGGACTTAGTCATTTTTTCGCCGTTAATCAGCCTTTCAGATAAGGGAAATGTCAGTGAGTGTTCTGATTTCAGTTCCAGAGCGATTCGCCCTGAGTCCTTGATATTTAGTCGTTTTCAGCCAATTTTCTGGATTTTTGAAAATTTCACTTTTTTGTGAAAATATCCACTAAATGAGGGAATAATATGTGTGAGGGTACCACAGGAGATTTCCAAATGTGTGTGGGTAGAATATATATCCCACGGGTGTAAAATTGAAAAAAGTTGAAAATTATTTTTTTTGGACTTAGTCATTTTTCCGGCATTTATCAGACTTTCAGATAGGGGAAATGTCAGTGAGCATTCTGATTTCAGTTCCAGAGCGATTCGCCCAATGAGTCCTTGATATTTAGTCATTTTCAGCCAATTTTCTGGATTTTTGAAAATTTCACTTTTTTGTGAAAATATCCACTAAATGAGGGAATAATATGTGTGAGGGTACCGCAGGAGAGTTCCAAATGTGTGTGGGTAGAATATATATCCCACGGGGGTAAAATTGAAAAAAGTTGAAAAAAATTTTTTTTTGGACTTAGTCATTTTTCCGGCGTTTATCAGACTTTCAGATAGGGGAAATGTCAGTGACCGTTCCGATTTCAGTTCCAGAGCGATTCGCCCAATGAGTCCTTGATATTTAGTCGTTTTCAGCCAATTTTCTGGATTTTTGAAAATTTCACTTTTTTGTGAAAATATCCACTAAATGAGGGAATAATATGTGTGAGGGTACCCCAGGAGAGTTTCAAATGTGTGTACGTAGAATACATATCCCACGGGGGTAAAATAGAAAAAAGTTGAAAAAAAATTTTTTTTTGGACTTAGTCATTTTTCCGGCGTTTATCAGACTTTCAGATAGGGGAAATGTCAGTGAGCGTTCTGATTTCAGTTCCAGAGTGATTCGCCCAATGTGTCCTTGATATTTAGTCGTTTTCAGCCAATTTTCTGGATTTTTGAAAATTTCACCTTTTTGTGAAAATATCCACTAAATGAGGGAATAATATGTGTGAGGTTACCCCAGGAGAGTTCCAAATATGTGTAGGTAGAATATATATCCCACGGGGGTAAAATTGAAAAAAGTTTAAAAAAATTTTTTTTTGGACTTAGTCATTTTTCCGGCGTTTATCAGACTTTCAGATAGGGGAAATGTCAGTGAGCGTTCTGATTTCAGTTACAGAGCGTTTCGCCTAATGAGTCCTTGATATTTAGTCGTTTTCAGCCAATTTTCTGGATTTTTGAAAATTTCACTTTTTTGTGAAAATATCCACCAAATGAGGGAATAATATGTGTGAGGGTACCTCAGGAGAGTTCCAAATGTGTGTGGGTAGAATATATATCCCACGGGTGTAAAATTGAAAAAAGTTGAAAATTTTTTTTTTTGGACTTAGTCATTTTTCCGTCATTTATCAGACTTTCAGATAGGGGAAATGTCAGTGAGCGTTCTGATTTCAGTTCCAGAGTGATTCGCCCAATGAGTCCTTGATATTTAGTCGTTTTCAGCCAATTTTCTGGATTTTTGAAAATTTCACTTTTTTGTGAAAATATCCACTAAATGAGGGAATAATATGTGTGAGGGTACCCCAGGAGAGTTTCAAATGTGTGTACCTAGAATACATATCCCACGGGGGTAAAATAGAAAAAAGTTGAAAAAATTTTTTTTGGGGACTTAGTCATTTTTTCGCCGTTAATCAGACTTTTAGATAAGGGATATGTCAGTGAGTGTTCTGATTTCAGTTCCAGAGCGATTCGCCCTATGAGTCCTTGATATTTAGTCGTTTTCAGCCAATTTTCTGGATTTTTGAAAATTTCACTTTTTTGTGAAAATATCCACTAAATGAGGGAATAATATGTGTGAGGGTACCACAGGAGAGTTCCAAATGTGTGTGGGTAGAATATATATCCCACGGGTGTAAAATTGAAAAAAGTTGAAAATTATTTTTTTTGGACTTAGTCATTTTTCCGGCATTTATCAGACTTTCAGATAGGGGAAATGTCAGTGAGCATTCCGATTTCAGTTCCAGAGCGATTCGCCCAATGTGTCCTGGATATTTAGTCGTTTTCAGCCAATATTTTGGATTTTTGAAAATTTCACTTTTTTGTGAAAATATCCACTAAATGAGGGAATAATATGTGTGAGGGTACCCCAGGAGAGTTTCAAATGTGTGTACGTAGAATACATATCCCACGGGGGTAAAATAGAAAAAAGTTGAAAAAAAAATTTTTTTTGGACTTAGTCATTTTTCCGGCGTTTATCAGACTTTCAGATAGGGGAAATGTCAGTGAGTGTTCTGATTTCAGTTCCAGAGCGATTCGCCCTATGAGTCCTTGATATTTAGTCGTTTTCAGCCAATTTTCTCTATTTTTGAAAATTTCACTTTTTTGTGAAAATATCCACTAAATGTGGGAATAATATGTGTGAGGGTACCCCAGGAGAGTTCCAAATGTGTGTGGGTAGAATATATATCCCACGGGGGTAAAATTCAAAAAAGTTGAAAAAAATTTTTTTTTGGACTTAGTCATTTTTCCGGCGTTTATCAGACTTTCAGATTGGGGAAATGTCAGTGAGCGTTCTGATTTCAGTTACAGAGCGTGTCGCCCATTGAGTCCTTGATATTTAGTCGTTTTCAGCCAATTATCTGGATTTTTGAAAATGTCACTTTTTTGTGAAAATATTCACTAAATGAGGGAATAATATGTGTGAGGGTACAACAGGAGAGTTCCAAATGTGTGTGGGTAGAATATGTATCCCACGGGGCTAAAATTAAAAAAAAAAGTTGAAAAAAAATTTTTTGGGGACTTAGTCATTTTTCCGGCGTTTATCAGACTTTCAGATAGGGCTAATGTCAGTGAGCGTTCTGATTTCAGTTACAGAGCGATTCGCCCAATGAGTCCTTGATATTTAGTCGTTTTCAGCCAATTTTCTGGATTTTTGAAAATTTCACTTTTTTGTGAAAATATCCACTAAATGAAGGAATAATATGTGTGAGGGTACCCCAGGAGAGTTCCAAATGTGTGTAGGTAGAATATATATCCCACGGGGGTAAAATTGAAAAAAGTTGAAAAAAATTTCTTTTTGGACTTAGTCATTTTTCCGGCGTGTATCAGACTTTCAGATAGGGGAAATGTCAGTGAGGGTTCGGATTTCATTTCCAGAGTGATTCGCCCAATGAGTCCTTGATATTTAGTCGTTTTCAGCCAATTTTCTGGATTTTTGAAAATTTCACTTTTTTGTGAAAATATCCACTAAATGAGGAAATAATATGTGTGAGGGTACCACAGGAGAGTTCCAAATGTGTGTGGGTAGAATATATATCCCACGGGGCTAAAATTAAAAAAAAAGTTGAAAAAAAATTTTTTTTGGACTTAGTCATTTTTCCGGCGTTTATCAGACTTTCAGATAGGGGAAATGTCAGTGAGGGTTCGGATTTCAGTTCCAGAGCGATTCGCCCAATGTGTCCTTGATATTTAGTCGTTAGTGTTGAGCCACCCCCGTAGTGTTCGAGTTCGGTTCGGTTCGCCGAACTGTTCGTCGAACTGTTAGTCGAACACCTTCGAACACCGTTAAAACCAATGGCAGGCAAACAAAAACACATAGAAGCACATAGAAAACACCTTCAAAGGTGTCCAAAAGCTGACAAACTGCTCAGAAGACACAACTAACACATGTAAAAGTGACAAGTACATATAGTCATGCGAAAAGAAAAGAGGTGGAGGAGTAAAAGGAGGGTGAGACACAGATATAGGCATGTCATGCCATTCTAAAATCCAAAAAGTGAGAAGCCGAGACGGCCAGTCCGCTCCTGCCCGTGCCACCTCCGTGTCGCCGGGTTTGTGCCAGAGCCGCGGTGAACCCTGACGGCCAGCCCCCCTCTCCCAATACTGGTGCCTGTCCGCTGGTGGGTCGAGAGAGCCCCCCTGTGGTGGAGGCAGCTCTAAGCTTTTTAATTTAAATTGTCCCTCTAATTTGAATGAATACACTTTAAATCCATTTACAAGGTTCTATTGGAGGGCAAGTCTCATGCCAGCAGCCGCGTAATTCCAGCTCCAGTAGCGTCCACTAAAGCTGCTGCAGTTAAAAAGCTTTTATAAGGATCGAGCTCGGCTGTCCACCGCAAGGCATCCTAGTGCCAGTCCCAGCCCCTATGCCTTGGGGTGCCTCCTGATGCTCTTCACTAAGTATCCCGTGGTCCCGAAGCATTTCCTTTGAAAAAATTAAGTGTCCAAACTACAGGTGGTGTAGCTTGCTTAACAGCCGGGATAATCCGCTGACTAGCAGACACTGCTACTAGGCACAAAGTATTTCCTGGGCTAGATGCAGTTAAAAATTTGTAAGTAGATACTCTCGTTGGATGCTGAGAAAGCATTCCATAGAGTCTCCTGGCACGCCATATATGATTCTCTTAAAAAGCTTGGGGTAGGGGTCTAGGGGACCCTTTTATAGCCAAAATCACGGCCCTGTATCACAATACGTCACCTAGGCTGAAGATAAATGGAACTGTAGCACCGAGGGCTCGGTTGCTACAGACGTATTGCACCTCACCCAGAGGTGTGATATCTCACTCTCAGATAAGGATGGAGTGTGGATCAGGACCCGACACCTGCATGCATTACACCACATTGCCGTGGGGCAGGGCGACCAATATGCCCCTGAGATGGGCACGACAGTCCCTGTCCCTGGCTGGAGTGGGGGGAGGGAACACTGAGGAAGGGGAACCCTGCAGTGCAGGAGCAGGGAGGAAGCAGTTCCTGGGTGCATTGAGAAGGGAGTATAAAAGGTGGGCACCATCTTAGTTCAGTGCAGAGAAGTCTGAGCAGAAGTGGCAGGGAGCAGGGGCTCTGCATGAGCTCTGCTCCGGAGGCGGGCCTAGTAACAGAGGCACAGGCCTGCAAGAGGGAGAAGGAAGGAAGAGGAGCGGAGAAGGCTCCAGGAACGAGGAATGAAGGGATCCCAGGGGTGCGGACGGGCGAGTCGCCACCGCACGCCCGAATCCACCTGCGTGGAGTGGTCAGGCCAAAGGGGGAGACCGGTCCCCGAACTAGTGGAGGCAGGAAATGACCCTCAGCTAGAAACCGGAGGCTCTGACATTTTATGTGGCGCAGCCCCTTGCTCCACCCGCTAGGAAGGCACCACATAGGGTCAGGGAAACTAGCGCCAAGTTTACCAAGAGGAGGCCCGAGGCAGCCGGACAGAAGTGTTGGTAAGAAAGGCCAGACAAAGGACACACAAAGGGGGTCCTGTGAAGCGCTCCAAAGTTATCTGGGAGTTGTCTGAGCCCCTCACCTGGTGAGCACAGTACGACGTGGGCAGCCGTTACCTGCAGACGTGGTCTGGATAATAAGAACTGTGAGTAAAGGCCCTGAACTGCATCACTGACTCCGTGTCGTTACTGCTGCTGCCCTGCACCATCACCCCCATCCTCCGCATACACTGCCCTGAGGCTATACTCCTCCCGTGGGGAGTTATGCTACGCTCTGCTGCACCCACAACACCAGCCTTAGCGGTCTGCCCTGTAGCGGCGGTTCACTCTGACCGCAATCCACGGGTGGCGTAGTCGGACATTTAAACATCAAAACCACATAAATAGTTCCGCCACTGGTTTGACCGCCCTGAGCCACGGAACCGGATCGCCGCCACGAAGACTACAACCACCAGCATCCACCAAAAAGGGTCCGGCTCCAGGTGTCCCAAGACCCAGGGGGTGCGTCAGAACATTTTCATCACCTTTCACAATCACCAATGGGACAAGGCAGGGATGTCCTCTGTCCCCTCTCTTATACATCCTAGTGACGGAGCACCTGCTCTCATCAATTCGCCATAACCCCAATATTAGGTGGATTGAGGTGGGAGGCACCGAGTACAAGTGCTCTCTATTTGCTGATGATGTCCTAGTATATATCACTCAATCACATATATCCATCCCTGCTGTTATGGCTGAAATAGATCACTTTGTTACATGGTAAAATTTTAAAATCAATGCAGCGAAGTCTGAGGCCCTCGATGTCTCCCTCCCTAAATCCATATAGGATTCCATCCAGTCCAACTTTCCCTTTGCCTGGCCCTCACAGGGTATCAAATACTTAGGACTTCCTATTCATAGAGACCTCTCCCATCTATGTTATCTTAATTTTGGGCCCTTTATTGAACAATTCCATACAGACCACGGTTGGCAAGTTAGAACTGTAAGATTCACTACGTGAACCACTGGTGTTTTGTGGAAAAGCACATGTACACCGCGTTCCAAATTATTATGCAAAAAGTGTTTAGGAGTGATAAGGGAAGAATTTGTTTGTTTGTCAGTTAAACTCATTGATGGTGATGTGTGTCAGGGCTCTTTATATCACTGTAAGCAATTGCAGACACCTGTGCTAATTAGTTTGGCAGGTGTGTCCAATGAAAGGCAAGACTACTTAAGAAGGCTCTCTCACATTATTAAGCAGCCTACATTTTCTGCCAAAATGGGAAAGAAAAAGGATGTGTCGGCTGCTGAGAAGCAACAAATTGTGGAGTGTTTAGGTCAAGGCATGACTACAATCAACATTGTGCGATGATCAGGATGAAGTGTCTTGGCAATCAAGAAGTATGTAGCTGATTCACAGTACACACGTGTGCGTGCTGATAAGGGCAAATTGAGGACTCTTTCCTACAGGCAATTACGTCAGGTTGAAACAGCAGCGGCAAAAAAGCCTTGTCATAGCAGCAGACAAGTTTTTGAAGCTGCTTGTGCCTCCAACGTCCCCCGAACAACAAGATGCAGGGTCCTTCAGAGGTTTGCAGCTGTGCATATGCCATCCTGTCGACCTCCTCTATCCACTTCACACAAGCAGAAACGGCTCCAGTGGGCCAAACATTACATGAAGACTGATTTCAAAACTGTTTTGTTCACGGATGAGTGCCGTGCAGCGCTCGATGGTCCAGATGAATGGAGTGGAGGATGGCTGGTTGATGGACACCCCACGCAAACACGGCTACAGCGCCAACAAGGAGGAGGTGGAGTAATGTTTTGGGCTGGAATCATGGGGAGAGAGATTGTCGGCCCCTTTAGGATCCCTGAAGGCGCTAAAGATGAACTCCATAATGTATGTGGATTTTCTCAAACAGCACTTCCTGCCATGGTTCAAGAAGAAGAACCGTGTATTTCACAGCAAGATCATTTTTCTGCATGATAATGCACCATCTCATGCTGCACATAAAACATCTGCATCTCTGGCTGATATGGGCATAAAAGGGGACAAACTTATGGTGTGACCCCCATGCTCCCCTGACCTCTACCCCATTCAGAACCTTTGGAGCATCTTTAAAAGGAGTGTCTATGATGGCGGGAGGCAGTTCACATCTAAGCAACAGCTCTGGGAGGGTATTCTGTCCTCATGCAAAACAATTGAAGCAGAAACCATCCAAAACCTGACAAATTCAATGGACGAGAGAGTTCAGAAGCTCCTTTCGAACAAGGGGTCCTATGTGAAAATGTAACATCACCTAGAATAAAGTTTTGAGTTGAAAACTGTTTGATTTCAGTTTCTAACAACCTGCTAATGCTTATAATTTCAAAAATGACCATTTTTTTTGGTCTTTATTAAAATGAAAAGGTTGATCGAAAAGTTTGGGGGATCTAAGAGTGTGGCAACCCAGTAGTCATGATTACTTCGAATTCTGACAATATGAGGGTCATGCTGCAGGTAGTGCAGCAAGAAGGCACTTATGTGTCTTGCGCATCTCGGAGCCCCAAAATTATTTTCCGGGCTAGATGCAGCTAAAAATTATTTTTAATTTTAAATCTGGTGAAGCTTATTATAGATGGCCTAATAGGATCAGTGCTGCACACTGCTACAAAGCCCAAATTATTTTCCAGTCAAGATACAGATAAACATGATTAGTAATTTGAAAGCTTAAAACGTTTGGTAGGGTGATTTTAACCAATCATCAAGCTTTTACTCTCCCCAGGATGACACAGGGGTAGAAAAGTCGTTTCGGATCCATGATTTGTTCATCTTTATGAACGTGAGTCTGTCTACATTATCAGTGGAGAGCCGCGTGCGCTTATCTGTCAGCACACCACCAGCAGCGCTGAACACACGTTCAGACAGAACGCTGGCTGCGGGGCATGACAAGATCTCCAAGGCGTAAGTGGCTAGCTCCGGCCATTTATCCAGATTGGAAGCCCAAAAAGAGCAAGGGTCCAGTGACACAGTCGTGGCTTCAATGTTTACTTGGAGATACTCCTGTACCAACGTCTCTAGGCGTTGACTATGTGTCAGACTTCTTGTCTCCTGTGGCCTTGCAAAGGATGGGCTAAAAAAGTGGTGAAATGATTCCGCAAAATTGATGTTACCAGCAGATACTGTGGTTCTGTTACGGTTTGAGTGCTGAACACTTGACGGTCCCACGGTTGGCAAGTTGGAACTGTGAGATTCACTACGTGCACCACTGGTATTTTGTGGAAAAGCACATGTAAGATTCTGCAACAGTCTCTGCTGATACTCCTGCATGCGTGCATCCCTTTCTATGGCAGGAATAATTTCTGCAAATTTACTTTTGTACCGGGGATCTAACAGTGTGGCAACCCAGTAGTCAGGATTATTTCTAATTCTCACAATTCGAGGGTCATGTTGCAGGTAGTGCAGCAAGAAGGCACTCATGTGTGTTGCGCATCCAGGAGCACCAAGTCCCTGTTGTGTTGGTGGCGAGGTAACAATCATGCTTCCTTCCTCTGTCCTCTCCCCCCAACCTCGCACAACAGAAATGTGATCAAGGTCTCCCTCATCTGATGAGTCTTCCATCAGTTCGTCCTCCACTTCTTCCTGGGCTCCTGCACCTTCCTCACTAGTTTGGCTGCTACCATGCGCCCTGGTAAAACCATCTCCCCCACCCTCACATGCCTGCCGCCTTGGTGCTGCCGACCGTCTGGACCTTGCAGATGTTAGCCCTTCCGCATACAACTCCTCCTCCTATACTTCCTCCACCTCCTCTTGTGCCACCACCTGACTCCGAATTCTGTTTAACATGTGCTCCAGCATGTAAATCACCGGAATAGTCATGCTGATAATGGCATCGTCAGCACTAAACATCTTCGTCGCCATTTCAAAACTGTGCAGAAGGGTGCATAGGTTCCTGATCTGAGACCACTCCTCCAGCGTGATTTGCCCCACCTCTGAATCTCGTTGGCCCAGGCTATACGTCAGAACGTATTGCACCAGGGCTTGTCGGTGCTGCCACAGTCGCTGCAACATGTGCAGAGTTGAATTCCACCGGGTAGGCACATCGCATTTTAGCCGGTGAAGTGGCAGGCCCAACGACTTCTGTAGAGATGTAAGTCGCTGAGCTGCGGGATGCGAACGGCGGAAGTGAGCACACAGCGACCGTGCCCTCTGCAGAAGGCCATCTAGTCTGGGATAGTGGGCTAAAAATTGCTGGACAACCAGGTTCAACACGTGAGCCGTACAAGGCACGTGTGTGACATTGCCCCGGCGAAGGGCCGCACCCAGGTTTGCAGCATTGTCGCACACGGCCTTCCCTGGTTTCAGGTCCAGTGGAGACAACCATTCATGAAATTGGTTCTCCAGAGCTGACCACAACTCCTCAGCTGTGTGACTCACATTTCCCAGACATTTCAATGTAAAAACCGCCTGATGACGTTGAGCCCTACTGCCAGCATAGTAAGGAGGTGTGCAGGATCCCTTCTGCGCAGTTAGAAAGCTTGTGGCATGACCAGACAGGCTTTGGGTGCAGGTGGAAGACCGAGAGGAGGTTGAGGAGGCAGAAGCAGTGGAGGAACTTTGACATAAAGAGGATTGACGCACAACTCGTGGGGACGGCAAGACTTGGACAGCAGCCCCTTGTCCTGCTGTCACCATAGTTACCCAGTGCCCAGTCAGCGACATGTAACGCCCCTGTCCATGCCTACTCGTCCAAGTGTCTGTGGTGAAATGCACCCTGTCACACACACAGTTTCTCAAAGAAGCGGTGATGTTGTGTGCGACATGCTGGTGGAGCGCAGGCACACCTTTCTTTGAGAAGTAGTGCCGACTGGGCATCTGGTACTGGGGCACTGCGACGGACATAAGGTCTCGAAAATCCTCTGTGTCCACCAGGCGGAAAGGCAGCATTTCTGTAGCCAAGAGCTTGCAGATGGTGAAATTCAACCTCTTAGCTTTCTCATGGCTAGGAGGAAATGGTCTTTTACTTGTCCACATCTGAGGGACCGAGGGCTGGCTATTGTGCTTAGACGGGGTTGATAAGGGTGTCCCCGGCAAACTGCCGGTCTGTGAGGAAGATGCAGGCGGACATGTTAGGTTGCCTTGATCCAAAGGTGGTGCTATCGATGTCGGACAGCGCTCAACACCAGCTGGTGTTACCACCTCCAAAGAAAATGATGACCTGCCAATCACGCTGGCTGTTGCGGGTAAAGAGGTGGCAGGTCTGCGCCCCAAAACAGGTGTGACTGCTGTCCCCCCAGTCACAGAGGATGAAGAGGCCGCGGATGCACAAGATATGGCAGACGGTGATTGGCCCGGCCGGCTAGGCCGCATTGTAGCACACTGAGCTTCCCACTGCAACTTATGCTTCATGTCCATGTGCCGGTTCATGCATGAAGTACTCAAACTATGTATTTTTTGGCCTCTACTTAGCTTTTGCTGACAAATGTTACAGATAACACGAGTTGGGTCATCTTTATCGATCTGAAAAAATGCCCAGGCTATGCAAGGCTTAGCACCCATGCGACCTGAAGAGCCACCACGACTTGTGGTGAGAGGCAGAGTTGTGTTTGAGGATGCAGTTGTTGACGTGCTTCCAGTACTACGTCTCTGTCCAGGAAGGCGCAACCTGACCTCGTCGTCACTAGCATCTTCCTCCACCTCCTCTGCTGACCTCATCTCTTGGCTGACTGTGGGTTGACAGTAAGTGGGATCTCCGACCTCATCATCATCACCCTGTGCGTTATCACACCCATCGTCCTCAGAGCCAACCTGTTCCTGCCCTGACAAAAAACTAAAGTTGTCGCTCCAATCAGGTATTTGAGTCTTATCATCGTCTTCCTCATTGTCTCCACCAACAGGAGTTACAGTTTGGGAATGAGGGTCTACATTATGGTCAGAACCTTCTGCGTCTGGTCCTGGATCCGACTCATAAAGATTCTGGGCATCAGTGCAGATCATTTCCTCGTCTGGATTCACAGAAGCGCTGGAGTCGACCTCTGATTCCCAGGCTATAGTATGAGTAAACAGCTCTGCAGACTCAACCATCTGTTCTACCTCATACTCAGACGGGCAGCTGGAGATTTGGGAGCTGTGAGGAAGCAAGTGCGATTTGGGTGACACCTTTGAGGACTGGAGTATTTGTGATGTTGAAGTTGATGTGGAGGAGAGCCCACTTAAAGGAGCACTTGATATCCGTTGAAGCACCTGCTGTTTTTGTGCCTCATCTGGAATTTGTAGCGATTGGCGTGGCCGTAAGAAAGGGATCTTATCACATTGTCCGCTAAAAGAAGTAGACATTTTAGTTTGGCTGGAAGATGGTCTTTCTTCTGCACCTACCCCACGGACACAACCTTTTTTCCCCTTCCCAACACGCCTATTCCCCTTTCCACCAGCAGCAGGCCTTTTTCCACTCATTTTGGTGGTTAACTAATTCACAACTCTGGAGTTGTTTGCACAAAAAAACAATGGATGGTAACCGAGCAGAGCTGAGTGGCCAAACTGTGGTATTAGGCCAAAACTATTGGCTGGGCTAGATGCAGAAAAAAATTATTTTTAATTTGCAACCTGATAGAGGTCAGTATAGATGGACTAATAGAACAAGTCCCACACGCTGCTAGAAGCCCAAATATTTTTTCAGAGATAAATGAAGAAAAAAATTATTTTTAATTTGCAACCTGATGGAGGTCAGTATAGATGGACTAATAGACCAAGTCCCACACACTGCTAGAAGCCCAAATATTTTTTCAGAGCTAGATGCAGAAAAAAAATATTTTTAATTTGCAACCTGATGGAGGTCAGTATAGATGGACTAATAGACCAAGTCCCACACACTGCTAGAAGCCCAAATATTTTTTCAGAGCTAGATGCAGAAAAAAATTATTTTTAATTTGCAACCTGATGGAGGTCAGTATAGATGGACTAATAGACCAAGTCCCACACACTGCTAGAAGCCCAAATATTTTTTCAGAGCTAGATGCAGAAAAAAATTATTTTTAATTTGCAACCTGATGGAGGTCAGTATAGATGGACTAATAGACCAAGTCCCACACACTGCTAGAAGCCCAAATATTTTTTCAGAGCTAGATGCAGAAAAAAATTATTTTTAATTTGCAACCTGATGGAGGTCAGTATAGATGGACTAATAGAACAAGTCCCACACGCTGCTAGAAGCCCAAATATTTTTTCAGAGATAAATGAAGAAAAAAATTATTTTTAATTTGCAACCTGATGGAGGTCAGTATAGATGGACTAATAGACCAAGTCCCACACACTGCTAGAAGCCCAAATATTTTTTCAGAGCTAGATGCAGAAAAAAATTATTTTTAATTTGCAACCTGATGGAGGTCAGTATAGATGGACTAATAGACCAAGTCCCACACACTGCTAGAAGCCCAAATATTTTTTCAGAGCTAGATGCAGAAAAAAAATATTTTTAATTTGCAACCTGATGGAGGTCAGTATAGATGGACTAATAGACCAAGTCCCACACACCGCTAGAAGCCCAAATATTTTTTCAGAGCTAGATGCAGAAATTTTTTTTATTCAATTTGCAACCTGATGGAGGTCAGTATAGATGGACTAATAGACCAAGTCCCACACACTGCTAGAAGCCCAAATATTTTTTCAGAGCTAGATGCAGAAATTTTTTTTATTCAATTTGCAACCTGATGGAGGTCAGTATAGATGGACTAATAGACCAAGTCCCACACACTGCTAGAAGCCCAAATATTTTTTCAGAGCTAGATGCAGAAAAAAATTATTTTTAATTTGCAACCTGATGGAGGTCAGTATAGATGGACTAATAGACCAAGTCCCACACACTGCTAGAAGCCCAAATATTTTTTCAGAGCTAGATGCAGAAAAAAATTATTTTTAATTTGCAACCTGATGGAGGTCAGTATAGATGGACTAATAGACCAAGTCCCACACACCGCTAGAAGCCCAAATATTTTTTCAGAGCTAGATGCAGAAAAAAATTATATTCAGTTTGCAACCTGATGGAGGTCAGTATAGATGGACTAATACAATGATGCTATGCCCAAAAGATTTTACTTCACTAGGTGCAGTAAAAAAATTGGTATTCTATACACAGGTGGTATATCTTGCAACACAGATAGGCTACTCCACTGACTAACACACTCTGCAATAGGCCAAAAAGGATTAGCTTTGCTAGATTCAGCCAAATGCTGTGAAAAAAACTTGCACAGCACTGGCACAGACCTGCCTGGCAAAAACTGATAGGAACTGATGTAACCTAGTCCTGAAAAGGACTCCAATTACAATTAGTCTTTACTCCCACAATCTATCTATTTAAGAGCACAGACCTGCCTGATAAAAGTCGTAGGAAATGCTGTAACCTAGTCCTTAAAAGGACTGCAATCACAACTATTCCCTACTCCCAAGCTATCTGTATATTTGTGTGAAAATTGGCTTGAAATTAACAAGGTATAGCGCACACAGCAACAGCGGTGCCGTCTAACACGCAGCTGCAGCAGTGAGAAAATGGTGGCGACGGGGAAAATGGCTTGGTCTTATAGGGCAAGGACATGTGACATACACTGCCAATCAAACATGCCCTTGCTTGTGTGAAAAAAAGCACTTCGCTCCGTGTGTGCGCTGCTGATAGGCTGACAGATTGCACCTCCCCACTGCAAATGCGGGAAAGAGAAAAAAAAATGGAGATCTTCATTGTTCCTGCAGAGATCCATCCCCTGCCCCTCCCCCCGCCCCGCTGTACACTCAAACTGCGTATTAACATTAATTTTCATCATTACTGAGAAAAAATCCAGTTATGATTTTGGTGCACGAACAGTTATCGAACATAACCTCGAACAGCCGAATTTTTCTCAAATTGTTCGTGTTCGCCGACCGGCTCGAACACCGCCAAAAACAGCTCGAATTTGAGATTGGCGAACAGTTCGAGTAGAACAACGCTCATCTCTATTAGTCGTTTTCAGCCAATATTTTGGATTTTTGAAAATTTCACTTTTTTGTGAAAATATCCACTAAATGAGGGAATAATATGTGTGAGGGTACCCCAGGAGAGTTCCAAATGTGTGTACGTAGAATACATATCCCACGGGGGTAAAATAGAAAAAAGTTGAAAAAAAATTTTTTTTGGACTTAGTCATTTTTTCGGCGTTAATCAGACTTTCAGATAAGGGAAATGTCAGTGAGTTTTCTGATTTCAGTTCCAGAGCGATTCGCCCAATGAGTCCTTGATATTTAGTCGTTTTCAGCCAATTTTCTGGATTTTTGAAAATTTCACTTTTTTGTGAAAATATCCACTAAATGAGGGAATAATATGTGTGAGGGTACCACAGGAGAGTTCCAAATGTGTGTGGGTAGAATATATATCTCACGGGGGTAAAATTGAAAAAAGTTTAAATTTTTTTTTTTTTGGACTTAGTTATTTTTCCGGCGTTTATCAGACTTTCAGATAGGGGAAATGTCAGTGAGCGTTCTGATTTCAGTTCCAGAGCGATTCGCCCAATGAGTCCTTGATATTTAGTCGTTTTCAGCCAATTATCTGGATTTTTGAAAGTTTCACTTTTTTGTGAAAATATCCACTAAATGAGGGAATAATATTTGTGAGGGTACCCCAGGAGAGTTCCAAATGTGTGTGGGTAGAATATATATCCCACGGGGGTAAATTGAGAAAAGTTTAAAAAAAAATTAATTTTGACTTCGTAATTTTTCCGGCGTTTATCAGATTTTCTGATAGGGGAAATGTCAGTGAGCATACCAATTTCAGTTCCACAGCGATTCGCCCAATGAGTCCTTGATATTTTGTAGTTTTCAGCCAATTTTCTGGATTTTTGAAAATTTCACTTTTTTGTGAAAATATCCACTAAATGAGGAAATAATATGTGTGAGGGTACCACAGGAGAGTTCCAAATGTGTGTGGGTAGAATATATATCCCACGGGGCTAAAATTTTAAAAAAAGTTCAAAAAAAATTTTTTTTGGACTTAGTCATTTTTCCGGCGTTTATCAGACTTTCAGATAGGGCAAATGTCAGTGAGCATTCCGATTTCAGTTCCAGAGCGATTCGCCCAATGAGTCCTTGATATTTAGTCGTTTTCAGCCACTTTTCTCGATTTTTGAAAATTTCACTTTTTTGTGAAAATATCCACTAAATGAGGGAATAATATGTGTGAGGTTACCCCAGGAGAGTTCCAAATGTTTGTGGGTAGAATATATATCCCATGGGGGTAAAATTGAAAAAAGTTGAACATTTTTTTTTTTTGGACTTAGTCATTTTTCCGGCGTTTATTAGACGTTCAGATAGGGAAAATGTCAGTGAGGGTTCGGATTTCAGTTCCAGAGCGATTCGCCCAATGAGTCTTTGATATTTAGTCTTTTTCAGCCAATATTTTGGATTTTTGAAAATTTCACTTTTTTGTGAAAATATCCACTAAATGAGGGAATATTATGTGTGAGGGTACCCAAGGAGAGTTCCAAATGTGTGTGGGTAGAATATATATCCCACGGGGGTAAATTGAAAAAAGTTTAAAAAAATTTTTTTTTGGACTTAGTCATTTTTCCGGCGTTTATCAGACTTTCAGATAGGGGAAATGTCAGTGAGCGTTCCCGTTTCAGTTCCAGAGCAATTCGCCCAATGAGTCCTTGATATTTTGTCGTTTTCAGCCAATTTTCTGAATTTTTGAAAATTTCAATTTTTTATGAAAATATCCACTAAATGAGGGAATAATATGTTTGAGGGTACCCCAGGAAGAGTTCCAAATGTGTGTGGGTAGAAAATATATCCCACGGGGGTAAAATTGAAAAAAGTTTAAAAAAAAAATTTTTTTTGGACTTAGTCATTTTTCTGCCGTTTATCAGACTTTCAGATAGGGGAAATGTCAGGGAGTGTTCGGATTTCAGTTCCAGAGCGATTCGCCCAATGTGTCCTTGATATTTAGTCGTTTTCAGCCAATATTTTGGATTTTTGAAAATTTCACTTTTTTGTGAAAATATCCACTAAATGAGGGAATAATATGTGTGAGGGTACCCCAGGAGAGTTCCAAAGGTGTGTACGTAGAATACATATCCCACGAGGGTAAAATTGAAAAAAGTTGAAATAAATTTTTTTTTGGACTTAGTTATTTTTCCGGCGTTTATCAGACTTTCAGAGAGGGGAAATGTCAGTGAGCGTTCCGATTTCAGTTCCAGAGCGATTCGCCCAATGAGTCCTTGATATTTAGTCGTTTTCAGCCAATTTTCTGGATTTTTGAAAATTTCACTTTTTTGTGAAAATATCCACTAAATGAGGGAAAATATGTGTGAGGGTACCCCAGGAGAGTTCCAAATGTGTGTAGGTAGAATATATATCCCACGGGGGTAAAATTGAAAAAAGTTTAAAAAAATTTTTTTTTGGACTGTCATTTTTCCGGCGTTTATCAGACTTTCAAATAGGGGAAATGTCAGTGAGCATTCCGATTTCAGTTCCAGAGCAATTCGCCCAATGAGTCCTTGATATTTAGTCGTTTTCAGCCAATTTTCTGAATTTTTGAAAATTTCAATTTTTTATGAAAATATCCACTAAATGAGGGAATAATATGTGTGAGGGTACCACAGGAGATTTCCAAATGTGTGTGGGTAGAATATATATACCACGGGGCTAAAATTGAAAAAAGTTGAAAAAAATTTTTTTTTGGACTTCGTCATTTTTCCGGCGTTTATCAAAATTTCAGATAGACCAAATGTCAGTGAGCGTTCCGATTTCAGTTCCAGAGCGATTCGCCCAATGAGTCCTTGATATTTCGTCGTTTTCAGCCAATATTTTGGATTTTTGAAAATTTCACTTTCTTGTGACAATATCCAGGAAATGAGGGAATAATATGTGTGAGGGTACCCCAGGAGAGTTCCAAATGTGTGTGGGTAGAATATATATCCTACGGGGGTAAAACTGAAAAAAGATGAAAAAAAATTTTTTTGGACTTAGTCATTTCTCCGGCGTTTATCAGAATTTCAGATAGGGCAAATGTCAGTGAGCATTCCGTTTTCAGTTCCAGAGCGATTCGCCCACTGAGTCCTTGATATTTAGTCGTTTTCAGCCAATTTCCTGGATTTTTGAAAATTTCTTTTTTTTGTGAAAATATCCACTAAATGAGGGAATAATATGTGTGAGGGTACCCCAGGAGAGTTCCAAATGTGTGTTGGTAGAAAATATATCCCAAGGGGGTAAAATTGAAAAAAGTTGAAAAATTTTTTTTTTGGGACTTAGTCATTTTTACGCCGTTTATCAGACTTTCAGATAGGGCAAATGTCAGTGAGCGTTCCGATTTCAGTTCCAGAGCAATTCGCCCAATGAGTCCTTGATATTTAGTCGTTTTCAGCCAATTTTCTGGATTTTTGAAAATTTCACTTTTTTGTGAAAATATCCACTAAATGAGGGAAAATATGTGTGAGGGTACCCCAGGAGAGTTCCAAATGTGTGTAGGTAGAATATATATCCCACGGGGGTAAAATTGAAAAAAGTTTAAAAAAATTTTTTTTTGGACTGTCATTTTTCCGGCGTTTATCAGACTTTCAAATAGGGGAAATGTCAGTGAGCATTCCGATTTCAGTTCCAGAGCAATTCGCCCAATGAGTCCTTGATATTTAGTCGTTTTCAGCCAATTTTCTGAATTTTTGAAAATTTCAATTTTTTATGAAAATATCCACTAAATGAGGGAATAATATGTTTGAGGGTACCACAGGAGAGTTCCAAATGTGTGTGGGTAGAATATATATCCCACGGGGGTAAAATTGAAAAAAGTTGAAAAATTTTTTTTTTTGGACTTAGTCATTTTTCCGGCGTTTATCAGACTTTCAGATAAGGCAAATTTAAGTGAGCGTTCCGATTTCAGTTCCAGAGCGATTCGCCCAATGAGACCTTGATATTTCATCCTTTTCAGCCAATATTTTGGATTTTTCAAAATTTCACTTTCTTGTGACAATATCCACTAAATGAGGTAATAATATGTGTGAGGGTACCCCAGGAGAGTTCCAAATGTGTGTGGTTAGAATATATATCCTATGGGGGTAAAACTGAAAAAAGTTGAAAAGAAATTTTTTTGGACTTAGTCATTTCTCTGGCGTTTATCAGACTTTCAGATAGGGGAAATGTCAGTGAGCGTTCCGATTTTAGTTCCAGAGCGATTCCCCCAATGAGTCCTTGATATTTCGTTGTTTTCAGCCAATTTTCTGGAGTTTTGAAAATTTCACTTTTTTGTGAAAATATCCACTAAATGAGGGAATAATATGTGTGAGGGTACCCCAGGAGAGTTCCAAATGTGTGTGAGTAGAATATATATCCCACGGGGGTAAAATTGAAAAAAGTGGAAACATTTTTTTTTTTGTACTTAGTCATTTTTCCAGCGTTTATCAGACTTTCAGATAGGGGAAATGTCAGTGATCATTCCGATTTCAGTTCCAGAGCGAATCGCCCAATGAGTCCTTGATATTTTGTCGTTTGCAGCCAATTTTCTGTAGTTTTGAAAATTTCACTTTTTTGTGAAAATATCCACTAAATGAGGGAATAATATGTGTGAGGGTACCCCAGAAGAGTTCCAAATGTGTGTGGGTAGAATTTATATCCCACGGGGGTAAAATTGAAAAAAGTTGAAAAAAATTTTTTTTTCAACTTATTCTTTTTTCCGGCATTTATCAGACTTTCAGATAGGGGAAATGTCAGTGAGCATTCCGATTTCAGTTCCAAAATGAATCGCCCAATGATTCCTTGATATTTTGTCGTCTTAAGCCAATTTTCTGGAGTTTTGAAAATTTCACTTTTTTGTGAAAATATCCACTAAATGAGAGAATAATATGTGTGAGGGTACCCCAGGAGAGTTCCAAATGTGTGTGGGTAGAATATATATCCCACGGGGGTAAAATTGAAAAAAGTTGAAAAAATATATTTTTGGAATTAGTCATTTTTCCGGCGTTTATCAGACTTTCAGAGAGGGGAAATGTCAATGAGCGTTCCAATTTCAGTTCCAGAGCGATTGGCCCAATGAGTCCTTGATATTTCGTCGTTTTCAGCCAATATTTTGGATTTTTGAAAATGTCACTTTTTTGTGAAAATATCCACTAAATGAGGGATTAATATGTTTGAGGGTACCCCAGGAGAGTTCCAAATGTGTGTCGGTAGAATATATATCCTACGGGGGTAAAATTGAAAAAAGTTTAAAAAATTTTTTTTTTCTACTTAGTCATTTTTCCGGGAATTTATCAGACTTTAAGATAGGGGAAATGTCAGTGAGCATTCCGATTTCAGTTCCAGAGCGAATCGCCCAATGAGTCCTTGATATTTTGTCGTTTTCAGACAATTTTCTGGATATTTGAAAATTTCACTTTTTTGTGAAAATATCCACTAAATGAGGGAATAATATGTGTGATGGTACCCCAGGAGAGTTCCAAATGTGTGTGGGTAGAATATATATCCTACACGGGTAAAACTGAAAAAAGTTAAAAAAAAAATTTATTTTGACTTAGTCATTTTTCCGTCGTTTATCAGACTTTCAGATAGGGGAAATGTTAGTGAGCGTTCCGATTTCAGTTCCAGAGCGATGCGCCCAATGAGCCCTTGATATTTCGTCGTTTTCAGACAATTTTCTGGATATTTGAAAATTTCACTTTTTTGTGACAATATCCACTAAATGAGGGAATAATATGTGTGAGGGTACCCCAGGAGAGTTAGAAATGTGTGTGGGTAGAATATATATCCTACATGGGTAAAACTGAAAAAAGTTAAAAAAAAAAATTATTTTGACTTAGTCATTTTTCCGTCGTTTATCAGACTTTCAGATAGGGGAAATGTTAGTGAGCGTTCCGATTTCAGTTCCAGAGCGATGCGCCCAATGAGCCCTTGATATTTCGTCGTTTTCAGCCAATATTTTGAATTTTTGAAAATTTCACTTTCTTGTGACAATATCCACTAAATGAGGGAATAATATGTGTGAGGGTACCCCAGGAAAGTTCCAAATGTGTGTGGGTAGAATATATAAAGTACAGGGGTAACACTGAAAAAAGTTGAAAAAAATTTTTTTGGGATTTAGTCATTTTTCCGGCGTTTATCAGACTTTCAGATAGGGGATATGTCAGTGAGCGTTCCGATTTCAGCTCCAGAGCGATTCGCCCAATGAGTCCTTGATATTTAGTCGTTTTCAGACAATTTTCTGGATATTTGAAAATTTCACTTTTTTGTGAAAATATCCACTAAATGAGGGAATAATATGTGTGAGGGTACCCCAGGAGAGTTCCAAATGTGTGTGGGTAGAATATATATTCTACGGGGGTAAAATTGAAAAAAGTTGAAAAAATTATTTTTGGACTTAGTCATTTTTCCGGCGTTTATCAGACTTTCAGAGAGGGGAAATGTCAATGAGCGTTCCGATTTCAGTTCCAGAGCGATTCGCCCAATGAGTCCTTGATATTTCGTCGTTTTCAGCCAATATTTTGGATTTTTGAAAATTTCACTTTCTTGTGACAATATCCACTAAATGAGGGAATAATATGTGTGAGGGTACCCCAGGAGAGTTCCAAATGTGTGTGGGTAGAATATATATCCTACAGGGGTAAAACTGAAAAAAGTTGAAAAACATTTTTTTTGAACTTAGTCATTTTTCCGGCGTTTATCAGACTTTCAGATAGGGGAAATGTCAGTGAGAGTTCCGATTTCAGTTCCAGAGCGATTCGCCCAATGAGTCATTGATATTTAGTCGTTTTCAGCCAATATTTTGGATTTTTGAAAATTTCACTTTCTTGTGACAATATCCACTAAATGAGGGAATAATATGTGTGAGGGTACCCCAGGAGAGTTCCAAATGTGTGTGGGTAGAATATATATCCTACAGGGGTAAAACTGAAAAAAGTTGAAAAAAATTTTTTTTTTGACTTAGTCATTTTTCCGTCGTTTATCAGGCTTTCAGATAGGGGGAATGTTAATGAGCATTCCGATTTCAGTTCCAGAGTGATTCGCTCAATGAGTCCTTGATATTTCGTCGTTTTCAGCCAATATTTTGAATTTTTGAAAATTTCACTTTCCTGTGACAATATCCACTAAATAAGGGAATAATATGTGTGAGGGTACCCCAGGAGAGTTCCAAATGTGTGTGGGTAGAATAAATATCCTAAAGGGGTAACACTGAAAAAAGTTGAAAAATTTTTTTTTGGGATTTAGTCATTTTTCCGGCGTTAATCAGACTTCCAGATAGGGGATATGTCAGTGAGTGTTCCGATTTCAGTTCCAGAGCGATTCGCCCAATGAGTTCTTGATATTTAGTTGTTTTCAGACAATTTTCTGGATATTTGAAAATTTCACTTTTTTGTGAAAATATCCACTAAATGAGGGAATAATATGTGTGAGGGTACCCCAGGAGAGTTCCAAATGTGTGTGGGTAGAATATATATCCTACAAGGGTAAAACTGAAAAAAGTTGAAAAAAATTTTTTTTGGACTTAGTCATTTTTCCGGCGTTTATCAGACTTTCAGATAGGGGAAATGTCAGTGAGCGTTCCGATTTCAGTTCCAGATTGATTCGCCCAATGAGTCCTTGATATTTCGTCGTTTTCAGCCAATATTTTAAATTTTTGAAAATTTCACTTTCCTGTGACAATATCCACTAAATGAGGGAATAATATGTGTGAGGGTACCCCAGGAGAGTTCCAAATGTGTGTGGGTAGAATAAATATCCTAAAGGGGTAACACTGAAAAAAGTTGAAAAAAAAATTTTTTGGACTTAGTCATTTTTCCGGCGTTTATCAGACTTTCAGATAGGGGATATGTCAGTGAGAGTTCCGATTTCAGTTCCAGAGCGATTCGCCCAATGAGTCCTTGATATTTAGTCGTTTTCAGACAATTTTCTGGATATTTGAAAATTTTACTTTTTTGTGAAAATATCCACTAAATGAGGGAATAATATGTGTGAGGGTACCCCAGGAGAGTTCCAAATGTGTTTGGGTAGAATATATATTCTACAGGGGTAAAACTGAAAAAAGTTAAAAAAAAATTTATTTTGACTTAGTCATTTTTCCGTCGTTTATCAGACTTTCAGATAGGGGAAATGTTAGTGAGCGTTACGATTTCAGTTCCAGAGCGATTCGCCCAATGAGTCCTTGATATTTCGTCGTTTTCAGCCAATATTTTGAATTTTTGAAAATTTCACTTTCTTGTGACAATATCCACTAAATGAGGGAATAATATGTGTGAGGGTACCCCAGGAGAGTTCCAAATGTGTGTGGGTAGAATATATATCCTACAGGGGTAAAACTGAAAAAAGTTGAAAAAAATTTTTTTTGGACTTAGTCATTTTTCCGGCGTTTATCAGACTTTCAGATAGGGGAAATGTCAGTGAGCGTTCCGATTTCAGTTCCAGAGCGATTCACTCAATGAGTCCTTGAGATTTAGTCGTTTTCAGTCAATTTTCTGGATATTTGAAAATTTCACTTTTTTGTGAAAATATCCACTAAATGAGGTAATAATATGTGTGAGGGTACCCCAGGAGAGTTCCAAATGTGTGTGGGTAGAATATATATCCTACAGGGGTAAAACTGAAAAAAGTTGAAAAAAAATTTTTTTTTGACTTAGTCTTTTTTCCGTCGTTTATCAGGCTTTCAGATAGGGGAAATGTTAGTGAGCGTTCCGATTTCAGTGCCAGAGTGATTCGCCCAATGAGTCCTTGATATTTCGTCGTTTTCAGCCAATATTTTGAATTTTTGAAAATTTCACTTTCCTGTGACAATATCCACTAAATGAGGGAATAATATGTGTGAGGGTACCCCAGGAGAGTTCCAAATGTGTGTGGGTAGAATATATATCCTACAGGGGTAACACTGAAAAAAGTTGAAAAAAAATTTTTTTGGACTTAGTCATTTTTCCTGCGTTTATCAGACTTTCAGATAGGGGAAATGTCAATGAGCGTTCCGATTTCAGTTCCAGAGCGATTCGCCCAATGAGTCCTTGAGATTTCGTCGTTTTCAGCCAATATTTTGGATTTTTGAAAATTTCACTTTCTTGTGACAATATCCACTAAATGAGGGAATAATATGTGTGAGGGTACCCCAGGAGAGTTCCAAATGTGTGTGGGTAGTATAAATATCCTAAAGGGGTAACACTGAAAAAAGTTGAAAAAAAAATTTTTTGGACTTAGTCATTTTTCCGACGTTTATCAGACTTTCAGATAGGGGATATGTCAGTGAGAGTTCCGATTTCAGTTCCAGAGCGATTCGCCCAATGAGTCCTTGATATTTAGTCGTTTTCAGACAATTTTCTGGATATTTGAAAATTTTACTTTTTTGTGAAAATATTCACTAAATGAGGGAATAATATGTGTGACTGTACCCCAGGAGAGTTCCAAATGTGTGTGGGTAGAATATATATCCTACAGGGGTAACACTGAAAAAAGTTGAAAAAAAATTTTTTTGGACTTAGTCATTTTTCCGGCGTTTATCAGACTTTCAGATAGGGGATATGTCAGTGAGCATTCCGATTTCAGTTCCAGAGCGATTCGCCCAATGAGTCCTTGATATTTAGTCGTTTTCAGACAATTTTCTGGATATTTGAAAATTTCACTTTTTTGTGAAAATATCCACTAAATGAGGGAATAATATGTGTGAGGGTACCCCAGGAGAGTTCCAAATGTGTTTGGGTAGAATATATATCCTACAGGGGTAAAACTGAAAAAAGTTAAAAAAAAAATTATTTTGACTTAGTCATTTTTCCGTCGTTTATCAGTCTTTCAGAGAGGGGAAATGTCAATGAGCGTTACGATTTCAGTTCCAGAGCTATTCGCCCAATGAGTCCTTGATATTTCGTCGTTTTCAGCCAATATTTTGGATTTTTGAAAATTTCACTTTCTTGTGACAATATCCACTAAATGAGGGAATAATATGTGTGAGGGTACCCCAGGAGAGTTCCAAATGTGTGTGGGTAGAATATATATCCTACAAGGGTAAAACTGAAAAAAGTTGAAAAAAATTTTTTTTGGACTTAGTCATTTTTCCGGCGTTTATCAGACTTTCAGATAGGGGAAATGTCAGTGAGCGTTCCGATTTTAGTTCCAGAGCGATTCGCCCAATGAGTCCTTGATATTTCGTCGTTTTCAGCCAATATTTTAAATTTTTGAAAATTTCACTTTCCTGTGACAATATCCACTAAATGAGGGAATAATGTGTGTGAGGGTACCCCAGGAGAGTTCCAAATGTGTGTGGGTAGAATATATATCCTACAGGGGTAACACTGAAAAAAGTTGAAAAAAAATTTTTTTGGACTTAGTCATTTTTCCTGCGTTTATCAGACTTTCAGATAGGGGAAATGTCAGTGAGCGTTCCGATTTCAGTTCCAGAGCGATTCACTCAATGAGTCCTTGAGATTTAGTCGTTTTCAGTCAATTTTCTGGATATTTGAAAATTTCACTTTTTTGTGAAAATATCCACTAAATGAGGGAATAATATGTGTGAGGGTACCCCAGGAGAGTTCCAAATGTGTGTGGGTAGAATATATATTCTACGGGGGTAAAATTGAAAAAAGTTGAAAAAATTATTTTTGGACTTAGTCATTTTTCCGGCGTTTATCAGACTTTCAGAGAGGGGAAATGTCAATGAGCGTTCCGATTTCAGTTCCAGAGCGATTCGCCCAATGAGTCCTTGATATTTCGTCGTTTTCAGCCAATATTTTGGATTTTTGAAAATTTCACTTTCTTGTGACAATATCCACTAAATGAGGGAATAATATGTGTGAGGGTACCCCAGGAGAGTTCCAAATGTGTGTGGGTAGTATAAATATCCTAAAGGGGTAACACTGAAAAAAGTTGAAAAAAAAATTTTTTGGACTTAGTCATTTTTCCGACGTTTATCAGACTTTCAGATAGGGGATATGTCAGTGAGAGTTCCGATTTCAGTTCCAGAGCGATTCGCCCAATGAGTCCTTGATATTTAGTCGTTTTCAGACAATTTTCTGGATATTTGAAAATTTTACTTTTTTGTGAAAATATTCACTAAATGAGGGAATAATATGTGTGACTGTACCCCAGGAGAGTTCCAAATGTGTGTGGGTAGAATATATATCCTACAGGGGTAACACTGAAAAAAGTTGAGAAAAAATTTTTTTGGACTTAGTCATTTTTCCGGCGTTTATCAGACTTTCAGATAGGGGATATGTCAGTGAGCATTCCGATTTCAGTTCCAGAGCGATTCGCCCAATGAGTCCTTGATATTTAGTCGTTTTCAGACAATTTTCTGGATATTTGAAAATTTCACTTTTTTGTGAAAATATCCACTAAATGAGGGAATAATATGTGTGAGGGTACCCCAGGAGAGTTCCAAATGTGTTTGGGTAGAATATATATCCTACAGGGGTAAAACTGAAAAAAGTTAAAAAAAAAATTATTTTGACTTAGTCATTTTTCCGTCGTTTATCAGTCTTTCAGAGAGGGGAAATGTCAATGAGCGTTACGATTTCAGTTCCAGAGCTATTCGCCCAATGAGTCCTTGATATTTCGTCGTTTTCAGCCAATATTTTGGATTTTTGAAAATTTCACTTTCTTGTGACAATATCCACTAAATGAGGGAATAATATGTGTGAGGGTACCCCAGGAGAGTTCCAAATGTGTGTGGGTAGAATATATATCCTACAGGGGTAAAACTGAAAAAAGTTGAAAAAAAATTTTTTTTTGACTTAGTCATTTTTCCGTCGTTTATCAGGCTTTCAGATAGGGGAAATGTTAGTGAGCGTTCCGATTTCAGTGCCAGAGTGATTCGCCCAATGAGTCCTTGATATTTCGTCGTTTTCAGCCAATATTTTGAATTTTTGAAAATTTCACTTTCCTGTGACAATATCCACTAAATGAGGGAATAATATGTGTGAGGGTACCCCAGGAGAGTTCCAAATGTGTGTGGGTAGAATAAATATCCTACAGGGGTAACACTGAAAAAAGTTGAAAAAAAATTTTTTTGGACTTAGTCATTTTTCCTGCGTTTATCAGACTTTCAGATAGGGGATATGTCAGTGAGCATTCCGATTTCAGTTCCAGAGCGTTTCGCCCAATGAGTCCTTGATATTTAGTCGTTTTCAGACAATTTTCTGGATATTTGAAAATTTCACTTTTTTGTGAAAATATCCACTAAATGAGGGAATAATATGTGTGAGGGTACCCCAGGAGAGTTCCAAATGTGTTTCGGTAGAATATATATCCTACAGGGGTAAAACTGAAAAAAGTTTAAAAAAAATTTATTTTGACTTAGTCATTTTTCCGTCGTTTATCAGACTTTCAGATAGGGGAAATGTTAGTGAGCGTTACGATTTCAGTTCCAGAGCGATTCGCCCAATGAGTCCTTGATATTTCGTCGTTTTCAGCCAATATTTTGAATTTTTGAAAATTTCACTTTCTTGTGACAATATCCACTAAATGAGGGAATAATATGTGTGAGGGTACCCCAGGAGAGTTCCAAATGTGTGTGGGTAGAATATATATCCTACAGGGGTAAAACTGAAAAAAGTTAAAAAAAATTTTTTTTGGACTTAGTCATTTTTCCGGCGTTTATCAGACTTTCAGATAGGGGAAATGTCAGTGAGCGTTCCGATTTCAGTTCCAGAGCGATTCACTCAATGAGTCCTTGAGATTTAGTCATTTTCAGTCAATTTTCTGGATATTTGAAAATTTCACTTTTTTGTGAAAATATCCACTAAATGAGGTAATAATATGTGTGAGGGTACCCCAGGAGAGTTCCAAATGTGTGTGGGTAGAATATATATCCTACAGGGGTAAAACTGAAAAAAGTTTAAAAAAATTTTTTTTTTGACTTAGTCATTTTTCCGTCGTTTATCAGGCTTTCAGATAGGGGAAATGTTAGTGAGCGTTCCGATTTCAGTGCCAGAGTGATTCGCCCAATGAGTCCTTGATATTTCGTCGTTTTCAGCCAATATTTTGAATTTTTGAAAATTTCACTTTCCTGTGACAATATCCACTAAATGAGGGAATAATATGTGTGAGGGTACCCCAGGAGAGTTCCAAATGTGTGTGGGTAGAATATATATCCTACAGGGGTAACACTGAAAAAAGTTGAAAAAAAATTTTTTTGGACTTAGTCATTTTTCCTGCGTTTATCAGACTTTCAGATAGGGGATATGTCAGTGAGTGTTCCGATTTCAGTTCCAGAGCGATTCGCCCAATGAGTTCTTGATATTTAGTTGTTTTCAGACAATTTTCTGGATATTTGAAAATTTCACTTTTTTGTGAAAATATCCACTAAATGAGGGAATAATATGTGTGAGGGTACCCCAGGAGAGTTCCAAATGTGTGTGGGTAGAATATATATTCTACGGGGGTAAAATTGAAAAAAGTTGAAAAAATTATTTTTGGACTTAGTCATTTTTCCGGTGTTTATCAGACTTTCAGAGAGGGGAAATGTCAATGAGCGTTCCGATTTCAGTTCCAGAGCGATTCGCCCAATGAGTCCTTGATATTTCGTCGTTTTCAGCCAATATTTTGGATTTTTGAAAATTTCACTTTCTTGTGACAATATCCACTAAATGAGGGAATAATATGTGTGAGGGTACCCCAGCAGAGTTCCAAATGTGTGTGGGTAGAATATATATCCTACAGGGGTAAAACTGAAAAAAGTTGAAAAAAATTTTTTTTAGACTTAGTCATTTTTCCGGCGTTTATCAGACTTTCAGATAGGGGAAATGTCAGTGAGCGTTCCGATTTCAGTTCCAGAGCGATTCACTCAATGAGTCCTTGAGATTTAGTCGTTTTCAGTCATTTTCTGGATATTTGAAAATTTCACTTTTTTGTGAAAATATCCACTAAATGAGGTAATAATATGTGTGAGGGTACCCCAGGAGAGTTCCAAATGTGTGTGGGTAGAATATATATCCTACAGGGGTAAAACTGAAAAAAGTTGAAAAAAAATTTTTTTTGGACTTAGTCATTTTTCCTGCGTTTATCAGACTTTCAGAGAGGGGAAATGTCAGTGAGCGTTCCGATTTCAGTTCCAGAGCGATTCGCCTAATGAGTCCTTGATATTTAGTCGTTTTCAGACAATTTTCTGGATATTTGAAAATTTCACTTTTTTTGTGAAAATATCCAATAAATGAGGGAATAATATGTGTGAGGGTACCCCAGGAGAGTTCCAAATGTGTGTGGGTAGAATATATATCCTACGGGGGTAAAATTGAAAAAAGTTGAAAAATTTTTTTTTGGACTTAGTCATTTTTCCGGCGTTTATCAGACTTTCAGATAGGGGATATGTCAGTGAGCGTTCCGATTTCAGTTCCAGAGCGATTCGCCCAATGAGTCCTTGATATTTCGTCGTTTTCAGCCAATATTTTGAATTTTTGAAAATTTCACTTTCTTGTGACAATATCCACTAAATGAGGGAATAATATGTGTGAGGGTACCCCAGGAGAGTTCCAAATGTGTGTGGGCAGAATATATATCCTACAGGGGTAACACTGAAAAAAGTTGAAAAAAAATTTTTTTTCGACTTAGTCATTTTTCCTGCGTTTATCAGACTTTCAGATAGGGGATATGTCAGTGAGTGTTCCGATTTCAGTTCCAGAGCGATTCGCCCAATGAGTTCTTGATATTTAGTTGTTTTCAGACAATTTTCTGAATATTAGAAAATTTCACTTTTTTGTGAAAATATCCACTAAATGAGGGAATAATATGTGTGAGGGTACCCCAGGAGAGTTCCAAATGTGTGTGGGTAGAATATACATCCTACGGGGGTAAAATTGAAAAAAGTTGAAAAAATTATTTTTGGACTTAGTCATTTTTCCGGCGTTTATCAGACTTTCAGAGAGGGGAAATGTCAATGAGCGTTCCGATTTCAGTTCCAGAGTGATTCGCCCAATGAGTCCTTGATATTTCGTCGTTTTCTGCCATTATTTTGAATTTTTGAAAATTTCACTTTCCAGTGACAATATCCACTAAATGAGGGAATAATATGTGTCAGGGTACCCCAGGAGAGTTCCAAATGTGTGTGGGTAGAATATATATCCTACAGGAGTAACACTGAAAAAAGTTGAAAAAAATTTTTTTTTTGACTTAGTCATTTTTCCGTCGTTTATCAGACTTTCAGATAGGGGAAATGTCAGTGAGCGTTCCGATTTCAGTTCCAGAGTGATTCGCCCAATGAGTCCTTGATATTTCGTCGTTTTCTGCCAATATTTTGAATTTTTGAAAATTTCACTTTCCAGTGACAATATCCACTAAATGAGGGAATAGTATGTGTGAGGGTACCCCAGGAGAGTTCCAAATGTGTGTGGGTAGAATATATATCCTACAGGGGTAACACTGAAAAAAGTTGAAAAAAAAATTTTTTGGACTTAGTCATTTTTCCGCCGTTTATCAGACTTTCAAATAGGGGATATGTCAGTGAGTGTTCCGATTTCAGTTCCAGAGCGATTCGCCCAATGAGTCCTTGATATTTAGTCGTTTTCAGACAATTTTCTGGATATTTGAAAATTTCACTTTTTTGTGAAAATATCCACTAAATGAGGGAATAATATGTGTGAGGGTACCCCAGGAGAGTTCCAAATGTGTGTGGGTAGAATATATATCCTACAGGGGTAACACTGAAAAAAGTTGAAAAAAAATTTTTTTGGACTTAGTCATTTTTCCTGCGTTTATCAGACTTTCAGATAGGGGATATGTCAGTGAGTGTTCCGATTTCAGTTCCAGAGCGATTCGCCCAATGAGTTCTTGATATTTAGTCGTTTTCAGACAATTTTCTGGATATTTGAAAATTTCACTTTTTTGTGAAAATATCCACTAAATGAGGGAATAATATGTGTGAGGGTACCCCAGGAGAGTTCCAAATGTGTGTGGGTAGAATATATATCCTACAGGGGTAACACTGAAAAAAGTTGAAAAAAAATTTTTTTGGACTTAGTCATTTTTCCTGCGTTTATAAGACTTTCAGATAGGGAATATGTCAGTGAGTGTTGCGATTTCAGTTCCAGAGCGATTCGCCCAATGAGTTCTTGATATTTAGTCGTTTTCAGACAATTTTCTGGATATTTGAAAATTTCACTTTTTTGTGAAAATATCCAATAAATGAGGGAATAATATGTGTGAGGGTACCCCAGGAGAGTTCCAAATGTGTGTGGGTAGAATATATATCCTACGGGGGTAAAATTGAAAAAAGTTGAAAAATTTTTTTTTGGACTTAGTCATTTTTCCGGCGTTTATCAGACTTTCAGATAGGGGATATGTCAGTGAGCGTTCCGATTTCAGTTCCAGAGCGATTCGCCCAATGAGTCCTTGATATTTCGTCGTTTTCAGCCAATATTTTGAATTTTTGAAAATTTCACTTTCTTGTGACAATATCCACTAAATGAGGGAATAATATGTGTGAGGGTACCCCAGGAGAGTTCCAAATGTGTGTGGGCAGAATATATATCCTACAGGGGTAAAACTGAAAAAAGTTGAAAAAAATTTTTTTTGGACTTAGTCATTTTTCCGGCGTTTATCAGACTTTCAGATAGGGGATATGTCAGTGAGCGTTCCGATTTCAGTTCCAGAGCGATTCGCCCAATGAGTCCTTGATATTTAGTCGTTTTCAGACAATTTTCTGGATATTTGAAAATTTCACTTTTTTGTGAAAATATCCACTAAATGAGGGAATAATATGTGTGAGGGTACCCCAGGAGAGTTCCAAATGTGTGTGGGTAGAATATATATCCTACGGGGGTAAAATTGAAAAAAGTAGAAAAAATTATTTTTGGACTTTGTCATTTTTCCGGCGTTTATCAGACTTTCAGATAGGGGAAATGTCAGTGAGCGTTCCGATTTCAGTTCCAGAGTGATTCGCCCAATGAGTCCTTGATATTTCGTCGTTTTCTGCCAATATTTTGAATTTTTGAAAATTTCACTTTCCAGTGACAATATCCACTAAATGAGGGAATAATATGTGTGAGGGTACCCCAGGAGAGTTCCAAATGTGTGTGGGTAGAATATATATCCTAAAGGGGTAACATTGAAAAAAGTTGAAAAAAAATTTTTTTGGACTTAGTCATTTTTCCTGCGTTTATCAGACTTTCAGATAGGGGATATGTCAGTGAGTGTTCCGATTTCAGATCCAGAGCGATCCGCCCAATGAGTCCTTGATATTTAGTCGTTTTCAGACAATTTTCTGGATATTTGAAAATTTCACTTTTTTGTGAAAATATCCACTAAATGAGGGAATAATATGTGTGAGGGTACCCCAGGAGAGTTCCAAATGTGTGTGGGTAGAATATATATCCTACGGGGGTAAAATTGAAAAAAGTTGAAAAAATTATTTTTGGACTTAGTCATTTTTCCGGCGTTTATCAGACTTTCAGTTAGGGGAAATGTCAGTGAGCGTTCCGATTTCAGTTCCAGAGTGATTTGCCCAATGAGTCCTTGATATTTAGTCGTTTTCAGACAATTTTCTGGATATTTGAAAATTTCACTTTTTTGTGACAATATCCACTAAATTAGGGAATAATATGTGTGAGGGTACCCCAGGAGAGTTCCAAATGTGTGTGGGTAGAATATATATCCTACAGGGGTAAAACTGAAAAAAGTTGAAAAAAATTTTTTTTTTGACTTAGTCATTTTTCCGTCGTTTATCAGACTTTCAGATAGGGGAAATGTCAGTGAGCGTTCCGATTTCAGTTCCAGAGTGATTCGCCCAATGAGTCCTTGATATTTCGTCGTTTTCTGCCAGTATTTTGGATTTTTGAAAATTTCACTTTCTTGTGACAATATCCACTAAATGAGGAATAATATGTGTGAGGGTACCCCAGGAGAGTTCCAAATGTGTGTGGGTAGAATATATATCCTACAGGGGTAAAACTGAAAAAAGTTGAAAAAAATTTTTTTTGGACTTAGTCATTTTTCCGGTGTTTATCAGACTTTCAGATAGGGGATATGTCAGTGAGCGTTCCGATTTCAGTTCCAGAGCGATTCGCCCAATGAGTCCTTGATATTTCGTCGTTTTCAGCCAATATTTTGGATTTTTGAAAATTTCACTTTCTTGTGACAATATCCACTAAATGATTGAATAATATGTGTGAGGATACCCCAGGAGAGTTCCAAATGTGTGTGGGTAGAATATATATCCTAAAGGGGTAACACTGAAAAAAGTTGAAAAAAAATTTTTTTGGACTTAGTCATTTTTCCTGCGTTTATAAGACTTTCAGATAGGGGATATGTCAGTGAGTGTTCCGATTTCAGTTCCAGAGCGATTCGCCCAATGAGTTCTTGATATTTAGTCGTTTTCAGACAATTTTCTGGATATTTGAAAATTTCACTTTTTTGTGAAAATATCCACTAAATGAGGGAATAATATGTGTGAGGGTACCCCAGGAGAGTTCCAAATGTGTGTGGGTAGAATATATATCCTACGGGGGTAAAATTGAAAAAAGTTGAAAAAATTATTTTTGGACTTAGTCATTTTTCCGGCGTTTATCAGACTTTCAGAGAGGGGAAATGTCAATGAGCGTTCCGATTTCAGTTCCAGAGCGATTCGCCCAATGAGTCCTTGATATTTCGTCGTTTTCAGCCAATATTTTGGATTTTTGAAAATTTCACTTTCTTGTGACAATATCCACTAAATGAGGGAATAATATGTGTGAGGGTACCCCAGGAGAGTTCCAAATGTGTGTGGGTAGAATATATATCCTACAGGGGTAAAACTGAAAAAAGTTGAAAAAAATTTTTTTTTAACTTAGTCATTTTTCCGGCGTTTATCAGACTTTCAGATAGGGGAAATGTCAGTGAGCGTTCCGATTTCAGTTCCAGAGCGATTCGCCCAATGAGTCATTGATATTTAGTCGTTTTCAGCCAATATTTTGGATTTTTGAAAATTTCTCTTTCTTGTGACAATATCCACTAAATGAGGGAATAATATGTGTGAGGGTACCACAGGAGAGTTCCAAATGTGTGTGGGTAGAATATATATCCTACAGGGGTAAAACTGAAAAAAGTTGAAAAAAAATTTTTTTTTGACTTAGTCATTTTTCCGTCGTTTATCAGACTTTCAGATAGGGGAAATGTTAGTGAGCGTTCCGATTTCAGTTAAAGAGTGATTCGCTCAATGAGTCCTTGATATTTCGTCGTTTTCAGCCAATATTTTAAATTTTTGAAAATTTCACTTTCCTGTGACAATATCCACTAAATGAGGGAATAATATGTGTGAGGGTACCCCAGGAGAGTTCCAAATGTGTGTGGGTAGAATAAATATCCTAAAGGGGTAACACTGAAAAAAGTTGAGAAAAAATTTTTTTGGACTTAGTCATTTTTCCGGCGTTTATCAGACTTTCAGATAGGGGATATGTCAGTGAGAGTTCCGATTTCAGTTCCAGAGCGATTCGCCCAATGAGTCCTTGATATTTAGTAGTTTTCAGACAATTTTCTGGATATTTGAAAATTTCACTTTTTTGTGACAATATCCACTAAATGAGGGAATAATATGTGTGAGGGTACCCCAGGAGAGTTCCAAATGTGTGTGGGTAGAATATATATCCTACAGGGGTAAAACTGAAAAAAGTTGAAAAAAATTTTTTTTTTGACTTAGTCATTTTTCCGTCGTTTATCAGACTTTCAGATAGGGGAAATGTCAGTGAGCGTTCCGATTTCAGTTCCAGAGTGATTCGCCCAATGAGTCCTTGATATTTCGTCGTTTTCTGCCAATATTTTGAATTTTTGAAAATTTCACTTTCCAGTGACAATATCCACTAAATGAGGGAATAATATGTGTGAGGGTACCCCAGGAGAGTTCCAAATGTTTGTGGGTAGAATATATATCCTACAGGGGTAAAACTGAAAAAAGTTGAAAAAAATTTTTTTTGGACTTAGTCATTTTTCCGGCGTTTATCAGACTTTCAGATAGGGGAAATGTCAGTGAGCGTTCCGATTTCAGTTCCAGAGCGATTCGCCCAATGAGTCATTGATATTTAGTCGTTTTCAGCCAATATTTTGGATTTTTGAAAATTTCACTTTCTTGTGAAAATATCCACTAAATGAGGGAATAATATGTGTGAGGGTACCCCAGGAGAGTTCCAAATGTGTGTGGGTAGAATATATATCCTACAGGGGTAACACTGAAAAAAGTTGAAAAAAAATTTTTTTGGACTTAGTCATTTTTCCTGCGTTTATCAGACTTTCAGATAGGGGATATGTCAGTGAGTGTTCCGATTTCAGTTCCAGAGCGATTCGCCCAATGAGTTCTTGATATTTAGTCGTTTTCAGACAATTTTCTGGATATTTGAAAATTTCACTTTTTTGTGAAAATATCCACTAAATGAGGGAATAATATGTGTGAGGGTACCCCAGGAGAGTTCCAAATGTGTGTGGGTAGAATATATATCCTACGGGGGTAAAATTGAAAAAAGTTGAAAAAATTATTTTTGGACTTAGTCATTTTTCCGGCGTTTATCAGACTTTCAGAGAGGGGAAATGTCAATGAGCGTTCCGATTTCAGTTCCAGAGCGATTCGCCCAATGAGTCCTTGATATTTCGTCGATTTCAGCCAATATTTTGGATTTTTGAAAATTTCACTTTCTTGTGACAATATCCACTAAATGAGGGAATAATATGTGTGAGGGTACCCCAGGAGAGTTCCAAATGTGTGTGGGTAGAATATATATCCTAAAGGGGTAACATTGAAAAAAGTTGAAAAAAATTTTTTTTGGACTTAGTCATTTTTCCGGCGTTTATCAGACTTTCAGATAGGGGATATGTCAGTGAGCGTTCCGATTTCAGTTCCAGAGCGATTCGCCCAATGAGTCCTTGATATTTAGTCGTTTTCAGACAATTTTCTGGATATTTGAAAATTTAACTTTTTTGTGAAAATATCCACTAATTGAGGGAATAATATGTGTGAGGGTACCCCAGGAGAGTTCCAAATGTGTGTGGGTAGAATATATATCCTACAGGGGTAAAACTGAAAAAAGTTGAAAAAAATTTTTTTTTTGACTTAGTCATTTTTCCATCGTTTATCAGACTTTCAGATAGGGGAAATGTCAGTGAGCGTTCCGATTTCAGTTCCAGAGTGATTCGCCCAATGAGTCCTTGATATTTCGTCGTTTTCTGCCAATATTTTGAATTTTTGAAAATTTCACTTTCCAGTGACAATATCCACTAAATGAGGGAATAATATGTGTGAGGGTACCCCAGGAGAGTTCCAAATGTGTGTGGGTAGAATATATATCCTAAAGGGGTAACATTGAAAAAAGTTGAAAAAAATTTTTTTTGGACTTAGTCATTTTTCCTGCGTTTATCAGACTTTCAGATAGGGGATATGTCAGTGAGTGTTCCGATTTCAGTTCCAGAGCGATCCGCCCAATGAGTTCTTGATATTTAGTCGTTTTCAGACAATTTTCTGGATATTTGAAAATTTCACTTTTTTGTGAAAATATCCACTAAATGAGGGAATAATATGTGTGAGGGTACCCCAGGAGAGTTCCAAATATGTGTGGGTAGAATATATATCCTACGGGGGTAAAATTGAAAAAAGTTGAAAAAATTATTTTTGGACTTAGTCATTTTTCCAGCGTTTATCAGACTTTCAGAGAGGGGAAATGTCAATGAGCGTTCCGATTTCAGTTCCAGAGCGATTCGCCCAATGAGTCCTTGATATTTCGTCGTTTTCAGCCAATATTTTGGATTTTTGAAAATTTCACTTTCTTGTGACAATATCCACTAAATGAGGGAATAATATGTGTGAGGGTACCCCAGGAGAGTTCCAAATGTTTGTGGGTAGAATATATATCCTACAGGGGTAAAACTGAAAAAAGTTGAAAAAAATTTTTTTTGGACTTAGTCATTTTTCCGGCGTTTATCAGACTTTCAGATAGGGGAAATGTCAGTGAGCGTTCCGATTTCAGTTCCAGAGCGATTCGCCCAATGAGTCATTGATATTTAGTCGTTTTCAGCCAATATTTTGGATTTTTGAAAATTTCACTTTCTTGTGAAAATATCCACTAAATGAGGGAATAATATGTGTGAGGGTACCCCAGGAGAGTTCCAAATGTGTGTGGGTAGAATATATATCCTACAGGGGTAACACTGAAAAAAGTTGAAAAAAAATTTTTTTGGACTTAGTCATTTTTCCTGCGTTTATCAGACTTTCAGATAGGGGATATGTCAGTGAGTGTTCCGATTTCAGTTCCAGAGCGATTCGCCCAATGAGTTCTTGATATTTAGTCGTTTTCAGACAATTTTCTGGATATTTGAAAATTTCACTTTTTTGTGAAAATATCCACTAAATGAGGGAATAATATGTGTGAGGGTACCCCAGGAGAGTTCCAAATGTGTGTGGGTAGAATATATATCCTACGGGGGTAAAATTGAAAAAAGTTGAAAAAATTATTTTTGGACTTAGTCATTTTTCCGGCGTTTATCAGACTTTCAGAGAGGGGAAATGTCAATGAGCGTTCCGATTTCAGTTCCAGAGCGATTCGCCCAATGAGTCCTTGATATTTCGTCGTTTTCAGCCAATATTTTGGATTTTTGAAAATTTCACTTTCTTGTGACAATATCCACTAAATGAGGGAATAATATGTGTGAGGGTACCCCAGGAGAGTTCCAAATGTGTGTGGGTAGAATATATATCCTAAAGGGGTAACATTGAATAAAGTTGAAAAAAATTTTTTTTGGACTTAGTCATTTTTCCGGCGTTTATCAGACTTTCAGATAGGGGAAGTGTCAATGAGCGTTCCGATTTCAGTTCCAGAGCGATTCGCCCAATGAGTCATTGATATTTAGTCGTTTTCAGCCAATATTTTGGATTTTTGAAAATTTTACTTTCTTGTGACAATATCCACTAAATGAGGAATAATATGTGTGAGGGTACCCCAGGAGAGTTCCAAATGTGTGTGGGTAGAATATATATCCTACAGGGGTAAAACTGATAAAAGTTGAAAAAAATTTTTTTTGGACTTAGTCATTTTTCCGGCGTTTATCAGACTTTCAGATAGGGGATATGTCAGTGAGCGTTCCGATTTCAGTTCCAGAGCGATTCGCCCAATGAGTCCTTGATATTTAGTCGTTTTCAGACAATTTTCTGGATATTTGAAAATTTCAATTTTTTTGTGAAAATATCCACTAAATGAGGGAATAATATGTGTGAGGGTACCCCAGGAGAGTTCCAAATGTGTGTGGGTAGAATATATATCCTACAGGGGTAACACTGAAAAAAGTTGAAAAAAAATTTTTTTGGACTGTCATTTTTCCTGCGTTTATCAGACTTTCAGATAGGGGATATGTCAGTGAGTGTTCCGATTTCTGTTCCAGAGTGATCCGCCCAATGAGTTCTTGATATTTAGTCGTTTTCAGACAATTTTCTGGATATTTGAAAATTTCACTTTTTTGTGAAAATATCCACTAAATGAGGGAATAATATGTGTGAGGGTACCCCAGGAGAGTTCCAAATATGTGTGGGTAGAATATATATCCTACGGGGGTAAAATTGAAAAAAGTTGAAAAAATTATTTTTGGACTTAGTCATTTTTCCGGCGTTTATCAGACTTTCAGAGAGGGGAAAAGTCAATGAGCGTTCCGAATTCAGTTCCAGAGCGATTCGCCCAATGAGTCCTTGATATTTCGTCGTTTTCAGCCAATATTTTGGATTTTTGAAAATTTCACTTTCTTGTGACAATATCCACTAAATGAGGAATAATATGTGTGAGGGTACCCCAGGAGAGTTCCAAATGTGTGTGGGTAGAATATATATCCTAAAGGGGTAACATTGAAAAAAGTTGAAAAAATTTTTTTTGGACTTAGTCATTTTTCCGGCGTTTATCAGACTTTCAGATAGGGGATATGTCAGTGCGCGTTCCGATTTCAGTTCCAGAGCGATTTGCCCAATGAGTCCTTGATATTTAGTCGTTTTCAGACAATTTTCTGGATATTTGAAAATTTCAATTTTTTTGTGAAAATATCCACTAAATGAGGGAATAATATGTGTGAGGGTACCCCAGGAGAGTTCCAAATGTGTGTGGGTAGAATATATATCCTACAGGGGTAACACTGAAAAAAGTTGAAAAAAAAATTTTTTGGACTTAGTCATTTTTCCTGCGTTTATCAGACTTTCAGATAGGGGATATGTCAGTGAGTGTTCCGATTTCAGTTCCAGAGCGATCCGCCCAATGAGTCCTTGATATTTAGTCGTTTTCAGACAATTTTCTGGATATTTGAAAATTTTACTTTTTTGTGAAAATATCCACTAAATGAGGGAATAATATGTGTGAGGGTACCCCAGGAGAGTTCCAAATGTGTGTGGGTAGAATATATATCCTACGGGGGTAAAATTGAAAAAAGTTGAAAAAATTATTTTTGGACTTAGTCATTTTTCCGGCGTTTATCAGACTTTCAGTTAGGGGAAATGTCAGTGAGCGTTCCGATTTCAGTTCCAGAGCGATTCGCCCAATGAGTCATTGATATTTAGTCGTTTTCAGCCAATATTTTGGATTTTTGAAAATTTCACTTTCTTGTGACAATATCCACTAAATGAGGAATAATATGTGTGAGGGTACCCCAGGAGAGTTCCAAATGTGTGTGGGTAGAATATATATCCTACAGGGGTAAAACTGAAAAAAGTTGAAAAAATTTTTTTTGGACTTAGTCATTTTTCCGGCGTTTATCAGACTTTCAGATAGGGGAAATGTCAGTGAGCGTTCCGATTTCAGTTCCAGAGCGATTCGCCCAATGAGTCATTGATATTTAGTCGTTTTCAGCCAATATTTTGGATTTTTGAAAATTTCACTTTCTTGTGACAATATCCACTAAATGAGGAATAATATGTGTGAGGGTACCCCAGGAGAGTTCCAAATGTGTGTGGGTAGAATATATATCCTAAAGGGGTAACATTGAAAAAAGTTGAAAAAAAATTTTTTTGGACTTAGTCATTTTTCCGGCGTTTATCAGACTTTCAGATAGGGGATATGTCAGTGAGCGTTCCGATTTCAGTTCCAGAGCGATTTGCCCAATGAGTCCTTGATATTTAGTCGTTTTCAGACAATTTTCTGGATATTTGAAAATTTCAATTTTTTTGTGAAAATATCCACTAAATGAGGGAATAATATGTGTGAGGGTACCCCAGGAGAGTTCCAAATGTGTGTGGGTAGAATATATATCCTACAGGGGTAACACTGAAAAAAGTTGAAAAAAAATTTTTTTGGACTGTCATTTTTCCTGCGTTTATCAGACTTTCAGATAGGGGATATGTCAGTGAGTGTTCCGATTTCTGTTCCAGAGCGATCCGCCCAATGAGTTCTTGATATTTAGTCGTTTTCAGACAATTTTCTGGATATTTGAAAATTTCACTTTTTTGTGAAAATATCCACTAAATGAGGGAATAATATGTGTGAGGGTACCCCAGGAGAGTTCCAAATGTGTGTGGGTAGAATATATATCCTACGGGGGTAAAATTGAAAAAAGTTGAAAAAATTATTTTTGGACTTAGTCATTTTTCCGGCGTTTATCAGACTTTCAGAGAGGGGAAATGTCAATGAGCGTTCCGATTTCAGTTCCAGAGCGATTCGCCCAATGAGTCCTTGATATTTCGTCGTTTTCAGCCAATATTTTGGATTTTTGAAAATTTCACTTTCTTGTGACAATATCCACTAAATGAGGGAATAATATGTGTGAGGGTACCCCAGGAGAGTTCCAAATGTGTGTGGGTAGAATATATATCCTAAAGGGGTAACATTGAAAAAAGTTGAAAAAAATTTTTTTTGGACTTAGTCATTTTTCCGGCGTTTATCAGACTTTCAGATAGGGGATATGTCAGTGAGCGTTCCGATTTCAGTTCCAGAGCGATTCGCCCAATGAGTCCTTGATATTTAGTCGTTTTCAGACAATTTTCTGGATATTTGAAAATTTAACTTTTTTGTGAAAATATCCACTAATTGAGGGAATAATATGTGTGAGGGTACCCCAGGAGAGTTCCAAATGTGTGTGGGTAGAATATATATCCTACGGGGGTAAAATTGAAAAAAGTTGAAAAAATTATTTTTGGACTTAGTCATTTTTCCGGCGTTTATCAGACTTTCAGTTAGGGGAAATGTCAGTGAGCGTTCCGATTTCAGTTCCAGAGTGATTTGCCCAATGAGTCCTTGATATTTAGTCGTTTTCAGATAATTTTCTGGATATTTGAAAATTTCACTTTTTTGTGAAAATATCCACTAATTGAGGGAATAATATGTGTGAGGGTACCCCAGGAGAGTTCCAAATATGTGTGGGTAGAATATATATCCTACGGGGGTAAAATTGAAAAAAGTTGAAAAAATTATTTTTGGACTTAGTCATTTTTCCGGCGTTTATCAGACTTTCAGATAGGGGAAGTGTCAATGAGCGTTCCGATTTCAGTTCCAGAGCGATTCGCCCAATGAGTCATTGATATTTAGTCGTTTTCAGCCAATATTTTGGATTTTTGAAAATTTTACTTTCTTGTGACAATATCCACTAAATGAGGAATAATATGTGTGAGGGTACCCCAGGAGAGTTCCAAATGTGTGTGGGTAGAATATATATCCTACAGGGGTAAAACTGATAAAAGTTGAAAAAAATTTTTTTTGGACTTAGTCATTTTTCCGGCGTTTATCAGACTTTCAGATAGGGGATATGTCAGTGAGCGTTCCGATTTCAGTTCCAGAGCGATTCGCCCAATGAGTCCTTGATATTTAGTCGTTTTCAGACAATTTTCTGGATATTTGAAAATTTCAATTTTTTTGTGAAAATATCCACTAAATGAGGGAATAATATGTGTGAGGGTACCCCAGGAGAGTTCCAAATATGTGTGGGTAGAATATATATCCTACGGGGGTAAAATTGAAAAAAGTTGAAAAAATTATTTTTGGACTTAGTCATTTTTCCGGCGTTTATCAGACTTTCAGAGAGGGGAAAAGTCAATGAGCGTTCCGATTTCAGTTCCAGAGCGATTCGCCCAATGAGTCCTTGATATTTCGTCGTTTTCAGCCAATATTTTGGATTTTTGAAAATTTCACTTTCTTGTGACAATATCCACTAAATGAGGGAATATTATGTGTGAGGGTACCCCAGGAGAGTTCCAAATGTTTGTGGGTAGAATATATATCCTACAGGGGTAAAACTGAAAAAAGTTGAAAAATTTTTTTTTGGACTTAGTCATTTTTCCGGCGTTTATCAGACTTTCAGATAGGGGAAATGTCAGTGAGCGTTCCGATTTCAGTTCCAGAGCGATTCGCCCAATGAGTCATTGATATTTAGTCGTTTTCAGCCAATATTTTGGATTTTTGAAAATTTCACTTTCTTGTGACAATATCCACTAAATGAGGAATAATATGTGTGAGGGTACCCCAGGAGAGTTCCAAATGTGTGTGGGTAGAATATATATCCTAAAGGGGTAACATTGAAAAAAGTTGAAAAAAAATTTTTTTGGACTTAGTCATTTTTCCGGCGTTTATCAGACTTTCAGATAGGGGATATGTCAGTGAGCGTTCCGATTTCAGTTCCAGAGCGATTTGCCCAATGAGTCCTTGATATTTAGTCGTTTTCAGACAATTTTCTGGATATTTGAAAATTTCAATTTTTTTGTGAAAATATCCACTAAATGAGGGAATAATATGTGTGAGGGTACCCCAGGAGAGTTCCAAATGTGTGTGGGTAGAATATATATCCTACAGGGGTAACACTGAAAAAAGTTGAAAAAAAAATTTTTTGGACTTAGTCATTTTTCCTGCGTTTATCAGACTTTCAGATAGGGGATATGTCAGTGAGTGTTCCGATTTCAGTTCCAGAGCGATCCGCCCAATGAGTCCTTGATATTTAGTCGTTTTCAGACAATTTTCTGGATATTTGAAAATTTTACTTTTTTGTGAAAATATCCACTAAATGAGGGAATAATATGTGTGAGGGTACCCCAGGAGAGTTCCAAATGTGTGTGGGTAGAATATATATCCTACGGGGGTAAAATTGAAAAAAGTTGAAAAAATTATTTTTGGACTTAGTCATTTTTCCGGCGTTTATCAGACTTTCAGTTAGGGGAAATGTCAGTGAGCGTTCCGATTTCAGTTCCAGAGCGATTCGCTCAATGAGTCATTGATATTTAGTCGTTTTCAGCCAATATTTTGGATTTTTGAAAATTTCACTTTCTTGTGACAATATCCACTAAATGAGGAATAATATGTGTGAGGGTACCCCAGGAGAGTTCCAAATGTGTGTGGGTAGAATATATATCCTACAGGGGTAAAACTGAAAAAAGTTGAAAAAATTTTTTTTGGACTTAGTCATTTTTCCGGCGTTTATCAGACTTTCAGATAGGGGAAATGTCAGTGAGCGTTCCGATTTCAGTTCCAGAGCGATTCGCCCAATGAGTCATTGATATTTAGTCGTTTTCAGCCAATATTTTGGATTTTTGAAAATTTCACTTTCTTGTGACAATATCCACTAAATGAGGAATAATATGTGTGAGGGTACCCCAGGAGAGTTCCAAATGTGTGTGGGTAGAATATATATCCTAAAGGGGTAACATTGAAAAAAGTTGAAAAAAAATTTTTTTGGACTTAGTCATTTTTCCGGCGCTTATCAGACTTTCAGATAGGGGATATGTCAGTGAGCGTTCCGATTTCAGTTCCAGAGCGATTTGCCCAATGAGTCCTTGATATTTAGTCGTTTTCAGACAATTTTCTGGATATTTGAAAATTTCAATTTTTTTGTGAAAATATCCACTAAATGAGGGAATAATATGTGTGAGGGTACCCCAGGAGAGTTCCAAATGTGTGTGGGTAGAATATATATCCTACAGGGGTAACACTGAAAAAAGTTGAAAAAAAATTTTTTTGGACTGTCATTTTTCCTGCGTTTATCAGACTTTCAGATAGGGGATATGTCAGTGAGTGTTCCGATTTCTGTTCCAGAGCGATCCGCCCAATGAGTTCTTGATATTTAGTCGTTTTCAGACAATTTTCTGGATATTTGAAAATTTCACTTTTTTGTGAAAATATCCACTAAATGAGGGAATAATATGTGTGAGGGTACCCCAGGAGAGTTCCAAATATGTGTGGGTAGAATATATATCCTACGGGGGTAAAATTGAAAAAAGTTGAAAAAATTATTTTTGGACTTAGTCATTTTTCCGGCGTTTATCAGACTTTCAGAGAGGGGAAAAGTCAATGAGCGTTCCGATTTCAGTTCCAGAGCGATTCGCCCAATGAGTCCTTGATATTTCGTCGTTTTCAGCCAATATTTTGGATTTTTGAAAATTTCACTTTCTTGTGACAATATCCACTAAATGAGGGAATATTATGTGTGAGGGTACCCCAGGAGAGTTCCAAATGTTTGTGGGTAGAATATATATCCTACAGGGGTAAAACTGAAAAAAGTTGAAAAAAATTTTTTTTGGACTTAGTCATTTTTCCGGCGTTTATCAGACTTTCAGATAGGGGAAATGTCAGTGAGCGTTCCGATTTCAGTTCCAGAGCGATTCGCCCAATGAGTCATTGATATTTAGTCGTTTTCAGCCAATATTTTGGATTTTTGAAAATTTCACTTTCTTGTGACAATATCCACTAAATGAGGAATAATATGTGTGAGGGTACCCCAGGAGAGTTCCAAATGTGTGTGGGTAGAATATATATCCTACAGGGGTAAAACTGAAAAAAGTTGAAAAAAATTTTTTTTGGACTTAGTCATTTTTCCGGCGTTTATCAGACTTTCAGATAGGGGATATGTCAGTGAGCGTTCCGATTTCAGTTCCAGAGCGATTCGCCCAATGAGTCCTTGATATTTAGTCGTTTTCAGACAATTTTCTGGATATTTGAAAATTTCAATTTTTTTGTGAAAATATCCACTAAATGAGGGAATAATATGTGTGAGGGTACCCCAGGAGAGTTCCAAATGTGTGTGGGTAGAATATATATCCTACAGGGGTAACACTGAAAAAAGTTGAAAAAAAAATTTTTTGGACTTAGTCATTTTTCCTGCGTTTATCAGACTTTCAGATAGGGGATATGTCAGTGAGTGTTCCGATTTCAGTTCCAGAGCGATCCGCCCAATGAGTCCTTGATATTTAGTCGTTTTCAGACAATTTTCTGGATATTTGAAAATTTTACTTTTTTGTGAAAATATCCACTAAATGAGGGAATAATATGTGTGAGGGTACCCCAGGAGAGTTCCAAATGTGTGTGGGTAGAATATATATCCTACGGGGGTAAAATTGAAAAAAGTTGAAAAAATTATTTTTGGACTTAGTCATTTTTCCGGCGTTTATCAGACTTTCAGTTAGGGGAAATGTCAGTGAGCGTTCCGATTTCAGTTCCAGAGCGATTCGCCCAATGAGTCATTGATATTTAGTCGTTTTCAGCCAATATTTTGGATTTTTGAAAATTTCACTTTCTTGTGACAATATCCACTAAATGAGGAATAATATGTGTGAGGGTACCCCAGGAGAGTTCCAAATGTGTGTGGGTAGAATATATATCCTACAGGGGTAAAACTGAAAAAAGTTGAAAAAAATTTTTTTTGGACTTAGTCATTTTTCCGGCGTTTATCAGACTTTCAGATAGGGGATATGTCAGTGAGCGTTCCGATTTCAGTTCCAGAGCGATTCGCCCAATGAGTCCTTGATATTTAGTCGTTTTCAGACAATTTTCTGGATAGTTGAAAATTTTACTTTTTTGTGAAAATATCCACTAAATGAGGGAATAATATGTGTGAGGGTACCCCAGGAGAGTTCCAAATGTGTGTGGGTAGAATATATATCCTACGGGGGTAAAATTGAAAAAAGTTGAAAAAATTATTTTTGGACTTAGTCATTTTTCCGGCGTTTATCAGACTTTCAGTTAGGGGAAATGTCAGTGAGCGTTCCGATTTCAGTTCCAGAGTGATTCGCCCAATGAGTCCTTGATATTTAGTCGTTTTCAGACAATTTTCTGGATATTTGAAAATTTCACTTTTTTCTGACAATATCCACTAAATTAGGGAATAATATGTGTGAGGGTACCCCAGGAGAGTTCCAAATGTGTGTGGGTAGAATATATATCCTACAGGGGTAAAACTGAAAAAAGTTTAAAAAAAATTTTTTTTGGACTCAGTCATTTTTCCGTCGTTTATCAGACTTTCAGATAGGGGAAATGTCAGTGAGCGTTCCGATTTCAGTTCCAGAGTGATTCGCCCAATGAGTCCTTGAAATTTCGTCGTTTTCTGCCAATATTTTGAATTTTTGAAAATTTCACTTTCCTGTGACAATATCCACTAAATGAGGGAATAATATGTGTGAGGGTACCCCAGGAGAGTTCCAAATGTGTGTGGGTAGAATATATATCCTACAGGGGTAAAACTGAAAAAAGTTGAAAAAATTTTTTTTTGGACTTAGTCATTTTTCCGGCGTTTATCAGACTTTCAGATAGGGAAATGTCAGTGAGCGTTCCAATTTCAGTTCCAGAGTGATTCGCCCAATGAGTCCTTGATATTTAGTCGTTTTCAGACAATTTTCTGGATATTTGAAAATTTCACTTTTTTGTGAAAATATCCACTAAATGAGGGAATAATATGTGTGAGGGTACCCCAGGAGAGTTCCAAATGTGTGTGGGTAGAATATATATCCTACGGGGGTAAAATTGAAAAAAGTTGAAAAAATTATTTTTGGACTTAGTCATTTTTCCGGCGTTTATCAGACTTTCAGAGAGGGGAAATGTCAGTGAGCGTTCCAATTTCAGTTCCAGAGCGATTCGCCCAATGAGTCCTTGATATTTAGTCATTTTCAGACAATTTTCTGGATATTTGAAAATTTTACTTTTTTGTGAAAATATCCACTAAATGAGGGAATAATATGTGTGAGGGTACCCCAGGAGAGTTCCAAATGTGTGTGGGTAGAATATATATCCTACGGGGGTAAAATTGAAAAAAGTTGAAAAAATTATTTTTGGACTTAGTCATTTTTCCGGCGTTTATCAGACTTTCAGAGAGGGGAAATGTCAATGAGCGTTCCGATTTCAGTTCCAGAGCGATTCGCCCAATGAGTCCTTGATATTTCGTCGTTTTCAGCCAATATTTTGGATTTTTGAAAATTTCACTTTCTTGTGACAATATCCACTAAATGAGGGAATAATATGTGTGAGGGTACCCCAGGAGAGTTCCAAATGTTTGTGGGTAGAATATATATCCTACAGGGGTAAAACTGAAAAAAGTTGAAAAAAATTTTTTTTGGACTTAGTCATTTTTCCGGCGTTTATCAGACTTTCAGATAGGGGAAATGTCAGTGAGCGTTCCGATTTCAGTTCCAGAGCGATTCGCCCAATGAGTCATTGATATTTAGTCGTTTTCAGCCAATATTTTGGATTTTTGAAAATTTCACTTTCTTGTGACAATATCCACTAAATGAGGAATAATATGTGTGAGGGTACCCCAGGAGAGTTCCAAATGTGTGTGGGTAGAATATATATCCTACAGGGGTAAAACTGAAAAAAGTTGAAAAAAATTTTTTTTGGACTTAGTCATTTTTCCGGCGTTTATCAGACTTTCAGATAGGGGATATGTCAGTGAGCGTTCCGATTTCAGTTCCAGAGCGATTCGCCCAATGAGTCCTTGATATTTAGTCGTTTTCAGACAATTTTCTGGATATTTGAAAATTTCAATTTTTTTGTGAAAATATCCACTAAATGAGGGAATAATATGTGTGAGGGTACCCCAGGAGAGTTCCAAATGTGTGTGGGTAGAATATATATCCTACAGGGGTAACACTGAAAAAAGTTGAAAAAAAAATTTTTTGGACTTAGTCATTTTTCCTGCGTTTATCAGACTTTCAGATAGGGGATATGTCAGTGAGTGTTCCGATTTCAGTTCCAGAGCGATCCGCCCAATGAGTCCTTGATATTTAGTCGTTTTCAGACAATTTTCTGGATATTTGAAAATTTTACTTTTTTGTGAAAATATCCACTAAATGAGGGAATAATATGTGTGAGGGTACCCCAGGAGAGTTCCAAATGTGTGTGGGTAGAATATATATCCTACGGGGGTAAAATTGAAAAAAGTTGAAAAAATTATTTTTGGACTTAGTCATTTTTCCGGCGTTTATCAGACTTTCAGTTAGGGGAAATGTCAGTGAGCGTTCCGATTTCAGTTCCAGAGCGATTCGCCCAATGAGTCATTGATATTTAGTCGTTTTCAGCCAATATTTTGGATTTTTGAAAATTTCACTTTCTTGTGACAATATCCACTAAATGAGGAATAATATGTGTGAGGGTACCCCAGGAGAGTTCCAAATGTGTGTGGGTAGAATATATATCCTACAGGGGTAAAACTGAAAAAAGTTGAAAAAAATTTTTTTTGGACTTAGTCATTTTTCCGGCGTTTATCAGACTTTCAGATAGGGGATATGTCAGTGAGCGTTCCGATTTCAGTTCCAGAGCGATTCGCCCAATGAGTCCTTGATATTTAGTCGTTTTCAGACAATTTTCTGGATAGTTGAAAATTTTACTTTTTTGTGAAAATATCCACTAAATGAGGGAATAATATGTGTGAGGGTACCCCAGGAGAGTTCCAAATGTGTGTGGGTAGAATATATATCCTACAGGGGTAAAACTGAAAAAAGTTGAAAAAAATTTTTTTTGGACTCAGTCATTTTTCCGTCGTTTATCAGACTTTCAGATAGGGGAAATGTCAGTGAGCGTTCCGATTTCAGTTCCAGAGTGATTCGCCCAATGAGTCCTTGAAATTTCGTCGTTTTCTGCCAATATTTTGAATTTTTGAAAATTTCACTTTCCTGTGACAATATCCACTAAATGAGGGAATAATATGTGTGAGGGTACCCCAGGAGAGTTCCAAATGTGTGTGGGTAGAATATATATCCTACAGGGGTAAAACTGAAAAAAGTTGAAAAAATTTTTTTTTGGACTTAGTCATTTTTCCGGCGTTTATCAGACTTTCAGATAGGGAAATGTCAGTGAGCGTTCCAATTTCAGTTCCAGAGTGATTCGCCCAATGAGTCCTTGATATTTAGTCGTTTTCAGACAATTTTCTGGATATTTGAAAATTTCACTTTTTTGTGAAAATATCCACTAAATGAGGGAATAATATACGTGAGGGTACCCCAGGAGAGTTCCAAATGTGTGTGGGTAGAATATATATCCTACGGGGGTAAAATTGAAAAAAGTTGAAAAAATTATTTTTGGACTTAGTCATTTTTCCGGCGTTTATCAGACTTTCAGAGAGGGGAAATGTCAGTGAGCGTTCCAATTTCAGTTCCAGAGCGATTCGCCCAATGAGTCCTTGATATTTAGTCATTTTCAGACAATTTTCTGGATATTTGAAAATTTTACTTTTTTGTGAAAATATCCACTAAATGAGGGAATAATATGTGTGAGGGTACCCCAGGAGAGTTCCAAATGTGTGTGGGTAGAATATATATCCTACGGGGGTAAAATTGAAAAAAGTTGAAAAAATTATTTTTGGACTTAGTCATTTTTCCGGCGTTTATCAGACTTTCAGAGAGGGGAAATGTCAATGAGCGTTCCGATTTCAGTTCCAGAGCGATTCGCCCAATGAGTCATTGATATTTAGTCGTTTTCAGCCAATATTTTGGATTTTTGAAAATTTCACTTTCTTGTGACAATATCCACTAAATGAGGAATAATATGTGTGAGGGTACCCCAGGAGAGTTCCAAATGTGTGTGGGTAGAATATATATCCTACAGGGGTAAAACTGAAAAAAGTTGAAAAAAATTTTTTTTGGACTTAGTCATTTTTCCGGCGTTTATCAGACTTTCAGATAGGGGATATGTCAGTGAGCGTTCCGATTTCAGTTCCAGAGCGATTCGCCCATTGAGTCCTTGTTATTTAGTCGTTTTCAGACAACTTTCTGGATATTTGAAAATTTTACTTTTTTGTGAAAATATCCACTAAATGAGGGAATAATATGTGTGAGGGTACCCCAGGAGAGTTCCAAATGTTTGTGGGTAGAATATATATCCTACAGGGGTAAAACTGAAAAAAGTTGAAAAAAATTTTTTTTGGACTTAGTCATTTTTCCGGCGTTTATCAGACTTTCAGATAGGGGAAATGTCAGTGAGCGTTCCGATTTCAGTTCCAGAGTGATTCGCCCAATGAGTCCTTGATATTTCGTCGTTTTCTGCCAATATTTTGGATTTTTGAAAATTTCACTTTCTTGTGACAATATCCACTAAATGAGGGAATAATATGTGTGAGGTTACCCCAGGAGAGTTCCAAATGTGTGTGGGTAGAATACATATCCTACAGGGGTAAAACTGAAAAAAGTTGAAAAAAATTTTTTTTGGACTTAGTAATTTTTCCGGTGTTTATCAGACTTTCAGATAGGGGAAATGTCAGTGAGCGTTCCGATTTCAGTTCCAGAGCGATTCGCCCAATGAGTCCTTGATATTTAGTCGTTTTCAGACAATTTTCTGGATATTTGAAAATTTTACTTTTTTGTGAAAATATCCACTAAATGAGGAATAATATGTGTGAGGGTACCCCAGGAGAGTTCCAAATGTGTGTGGGTAGAATATATATCCTAAAGGGGTAACATTGAAAAAAGTTGAAAAAAAATTTTTTTGGACTTAGTCATTTTTCCGGCGTTTATCAGACTTTCAGATAGGGGATATGTCAGTGAGCGTTCCGATTTCAGTTCCAGAGCGATTTGCCCAATGAGTCCTTGATATTTAGTCGTTTTCAGACAATTTTCTGGATATTTGAAAATTTCAATTTTTTTGTGAAAATATCCACTAAATGAGGGAATAATATGTGTGAGGGTACCCCAGGAGAGTTCCAAATGTGTGTGGGTAGAATATATATCCTACAGGGGTAACACTGAAAAAAGTTGAAAAAAAATTTTTTTGGACTGTCATTTTTCCTGCGTTTATCAGACTTTCAGATAGGGGATATGTCAGTGAGTGTTCCGATTTCTGTTCCAGAGCGATCCGCCCAATGAGTTCTTGATATTTAGTCGTTTTCAGACAATTTTCTGGATATTTGAAAATTTCACTTTTTTGTGAAAATATCCACTAAATGAGGGAATAATATGTGTGAGGGTACCCCAGGAGAGTTCCAAATATGTGTGGGTAGAATATATATCCTACGGGGGTAAAATTGAAAAAAGTTGAAAAAATTATTTTTGGACTTAGTCATTTTTCCGGCGTTTATCAGACTTTCAGAGAGGGGAAAAGTCAATGAGCGTTCCGAATTCAGTTCCAGAGCGATTCGCCCAATGAGTCCTTGATATTTCGTCGTTTTCAGCCAATATTTTGGATTTTTGAAAATTTCACTTTCTTGTGACAATATCCACTAAATGAGGGAATATTATGTGTGAGGGTACCCCAGGAGAGTTCCAAATGTTTGTGGGTAGAATATATATCCTACAGGGGTAAAACTGAAAAAAGTTGAAAAAATTTTTTTTGGACTTAGTCATTTTTCCGGCGTTTATCAGACTTTCAGATAGGGGAAATGTCAGTGAGCGTTCCGATTTCAGTTCCAGAGCGATTCGCCCAATGAGTCATTGATATTTAGTCGTTTTCAGCCAATATTTTGGATTTTTGAAAATTTCACTTTCTTGTGACAATATCCACTAAATGAGGAATAATATGTGTGAGGGTACCCCAGGAGAGTTCCAAATGTGTGTGGGTAGAATATATATCCTAAAGGGGTAACATTGAAAAAAGTTGAAAAAAAATTTTTTTGGACTTAGTCATTTTTCCGGCGTTTATCAGACTTTCAGATAGGGGATATGTCAGTGAGCGTTCCGATTTCAGTTCCAGAGCGATTTGCCCAATGAGTCCTTGATATTTAGTCGTTTTCAGACAATTTTCTGGATATTTGAAAATTTCAATTTTTTTGTGAAAATATCCACTAAATGAGGGAATAATATGTGTGAGGGTACCCCAGGAGAGTTCCAAATGTGTGTGGGTAGAATATATATCCTACAGGGGTAACACTGAAAAAAGTTGAAAAAAAAATTTTTTGGACTTAGTCATTTTTCCTGCGTTTATCAGACTTTCAGATAGGGGATATGTCAGTGAGTGTTCCGATTTCAGTTCCAGAGCGATCCGCCCAATGAGTCCTTGATATTTAGTCGTTTTCAGACAATTTTCTGGATATTTGAAAATTTTACTTTTTTGTGAAAATATCCACTAAATGAGGGAATAATATGTGTGAGGGTACCCCAGGAGAGTTCCAAATGTGTGTGGGTAGAATATATATCCTACGGGGGTAAAATTGAAAAAAGTTGAAAAAATTATTTTTGGACTTAGTCATTTTTCCGGCGTTTATCAGACTTTCAGTTAGGGGAAATGTCAGTGAGCGTTCCGATTTCAGTTCCAGAGCGATTCGCCCAATGAGTCATTGATATTTAGTCGTTTTCAGCCAATATTTTGGATTTTTGAAAATTTCACTTTCTTGTGACAATATCCACTAAATGAGGAATAATATGTGTGAGGGTACCCCAGGAGAGTTCCAAATGTGTGTGGGTAGAATATATATCCTACAGGGGTAAAACTGAAAAAAGTTGAAAAATTTTTTTTTGGACTTAGTCATTTTTCCGGCGTTTATCAGACTTTCAGATAGGGGAAATGTCAGTGAGCGTTCCGATTTCAGTTCCAGAGCGATTCGCCCAATGAGTCATTGATATTTAGTCGTTTTCAGCCAATATTTTGGATTTTTGAAAATTTCACTTTCTTGTGACAATATCCACTAAATGAGGAATAATATGTGTGAGGGTACCCCAGGAGAGTTCCAAATGTGTGTGGGTAGAATATATATCCTAAAGGGGTAACATTGAAAAAAGTTGAAAAAAAATTTTTTTGGACTTAGTCATTTTTCCGGCGTTTATCAGACTTTCAGATAGGGGATATGTCAGTGAGCGTTCCGATTTCAGTTCCAGAGCGATTTGCCCAATGAGTCCTTGATATTTAGTCGTTTTCAGACAATTTTCTGGATATTTGAAAATTTCAATTTTTTTGTGAAAATATCCACTAAATGAGGGAATAATATGTGTGAGGGTACCCCAGGAGAGTTCCAAATGTGTGTGGGTAGAATATATATCCTACAGGGGTAACACTGAAAAAAGTTGAAAAAAAATTTTTTTGGACTGTCATTTTTCCTGCGTTTATCAGACTTTCAGATAGGGGATATGTCAGTGAGTGTTCCGATTTCTGTTCCAGAGCGATCCGCCCAATGAGTTCTTGATATTTAGTCGTTTTCAGACAATTTTCTGGATATTTGAAAATTTCACTTTTTTGTGAAAATATCCACTAAATGAGGGAATAATATGTGTGAGGGTACCCCAGGAGAGTTCCAAATATGTGTGGGTAGAATATATATCCTACGGGGGTAAAATTGAAAAAAGTTGAAAAAATTATTTTTGGACTTAGTCATTTTTCCGGCGTTTATCAGACTTTCAGAGAGGGGAAAAGTCAATGAGCGTTCCGATTTCAGTTCCAGAGCGATTCGCCCAATGAGTCCTTGATATTTCGTCGTTTTCAGCCAATATTTTGGATTTTTGAAAATTTCACTTTCTTGTGACAATATCCACTAAATGAGGGAATATTATGTGTGAGGGTACCCCAGGAGAGTTCCAAATGTTTGTGGGTAGAATATATATCCTACAGGGGTAAAACTGAAAAAAGTTGAAAAAAATTTTTTTTGGACTTAGTCATTTTTCCGGCGTTTATCAGACTTTCAGATAGGGGAAATGTCAGTGAGCGTTCCGATTTCAGTTCCAGAGCGATTCGCCCAATGAGTCATTGATATTTAGTCGTTTTCAGCCAATATTTTGGATTTTTGAAAATTTCACTTTCTTGTGACAATATCCACTAAATGAGGAATAATATGTGTGAGGGTACCCCAGGAGAGTTCCAAATGTGTGTGGGTAGAATATATATCCTACAGGGGTAAAACTGAAAAAAGTTGAAAAAAATTTTTTTTGGACTTAGTCATTTTTCCGGCGTTTATCAGACTTTCAGATAGGGGATATGTCAGTGAGCGTTCCGATTTCAGTTCCAGAGCGATTCGCCCAATGAGTCCTTGATATTTAGTCGTTTTCAGACAATTTTCTGGATAGTTGAAAATTTTACTTTTTTGTGAAAATATCCACTAAATGAGGGAATAATATGTGTGAGGGTACCCCAGGAGAGTTCCAAATGTGTGTGGGTAGAATATATATCCTACGGGGGTAAAATTGAAAAAAGTTGAAAAAATTATTTTTGGACTTAGTCATTTTTCCGGCGTTTATCAGACTTTCAGTTAGGGGAAATGTCAGTGAGCGTTCCGATTTCAGTTCCAGAGTGATTCGCCCAATGAGTCCTTGATATTTAGTCGTTTTCAGACAATTTTCTGGATATTTGAAAATTTCACTTTTTTCTGACAATATCCACTAAATTAGGGAATAATATGTGTGAGGGTACCCCAGGAGAGTTCCAAATGTGTGTGGGTAGAATATATATCCTACAGGGGTAAAACTGAAAAAAGTTTAAAAAAAATTTTTTTTGGACTCAGTCATTTTTCCGTCGTTTATCAGACTTTCAGATAGGGGAAATGTCAGTGAGCGTTCCGATTTCAGTTCCAGAGTGATTCGCCCAATGAGTCCTTGAAATTTCGTCGTTTTCTGCCAATATTTTGAATTTTTGAAAATTTCACTTTCCTGTGACAATATCCACTAAATGAGGGAATAATATGTGTGAGGGTACCCCAGGAGAGTTCCAAATGTGTGTGGGTAGAATATATATCCTACAGGGGTAAAACTGAAAAAAGTTGAAAAAATTTTTTTTTGGACTTAGTCATTTTTCCGGCGTTTATCAGACTTTCAGATAGGGAAATGTCAGTGAGCGTTCCAATTTCAGTTCCAGAGTGATTCGCCCAATGAGTCCTTGATATTTAGTCGTTTTCAGACAATTTTCTGGATATTTGAAAATTTCACTTTTTTGTGAAAATATCCACTAAATGAGGGAATAATATGTGTGAGGGTACCCCAGGAGAGTTCCAAATGTGTGTGGGTAGAATATATATCCTACGGGGGTAAAATTGAAAAAAGTTGAAAAAATTATTTTTGGACTTAGTCATTTTTCCGGCGTTTATCAGACTTTCAGAGAGGGGAAATGTCAGTGAGCGTTCCAATTTCAGTTCCAGAGCGATTCGCCCAATGAGTCCTTGATATTTAGTCATTTTCAGACAATTTTCTGGATATTTGAAAATTTTACTTTTTTGTGAAAATATCCACTAAATGAGGGAATAATATGTGTGAGGGTACCCCAGGAGAGTTCCAAATGTGTGTGGGTAGAATATATATCCTACGGGGGTAAAATTGAAAAAAGTTGAAAAAATTATTTTTGGACTTAGTCATTTTTCCGGCGTTTATCAGACTTTCAGAGAGGGGAAATGTCAATGAGCGTTCCGATTTCAGTTCCAGAGCGATTCGCCCAATGAGTCCTTGATATTTCGTCGTTTTCAGCCAATATTTTGGATTTTTGAAAATTTCACTTTCTTGTGACAATATCCACTAAATGAGGGAATAATATGTGTGAGGGTACCCCAGGAGAGTTCCAAATGTTTGTGGGTAGAATATATATCCTACAGGGGTAAAACTGAAAAAAGTTGAAAAAAATTTTTTTTGGACTTAGTCATTTTTCCGGCGTTTATCAGACTTTCAGATAGGGGAAATGTCAGTGAGCGTTCCGATTTCAGTTCCAGAGCGATTCGCCCAATGAGTCATTGATATTTAGTCGTTTTCAGCCAATATTTTGGATTTTTGAAAATTTCACTTTCTTGTGACAATATCCACTAAATGAGGAATAATATGTGTGAGGGTACCCCAGGAGAGTTCCAAATGTGTGTGGGTAGAATATATATCCTACAGGGGTAAAACTGAAAAAAGTTTAAAAAAATTTTTTTTGGACTTAGTCATTTTTCCGGCGTTTATCAGACTTTCAGATAGGGGATATGTCAGTGAGCGTTCCGATTTCAGTTCCAGAGCGATTCGCCCAATGAGTCCTTGATATTTAGTCGTTTTCAGACAATTTTCTGGATATTTGAAAATTTCAATTTTTTTGTGAAAATATCCACTAAATGAGGGAATAATATGTGTGAGGGTACCCCAGGAGAGTTCCAAATGTGTGTGGGTAGAATATATATCCTACAGGGGTAACACTGAAAAAAGTTGAAAAAAAAATTTTTTGGACTTAGTCATTTTTCCTGCGTTTATCAGACTTTCAGATAGGGGATATGTCAGTGAGTGTTCCGATTTCAGTTCCAGAGCGATCCGCCCAATGAGTCCTTGATATTTAGTCGTTTTCAGACAATTTTCTGGATATTTGAAAATTTTACTTTTTTGTGAAAATATCCACTAAATGAGGGAATAATATGTGTGAGGGTACCCCAGGAGAGTTCCAAATGTGTGTGGGTAGAATATATATCCTACGGGGGTAAAATTGAAAAAAGTTGAAAAAATTATTTTTGGACTTAGTCATTTTTCCGGCGTTTATCAGACTTTCAGTTAGGGGAAATGTCAGTGAGCGTTCCGATTTCAGTTCCAGAGCGATTCGCCCAATGAGTCATTGATATTTAGTCGTTTTCAGCCAATATTTTGGATTTTTGAAAATTTCACTTTCTTGTGACAATATCCACTAAATGAGGAATAATATGTGTGAGGGTACCCCAGGAGAGTTCCAAATGTGTGTGGGTAGAATATATATCCTACAGGGGTAAAACTGAAAAAAGTTGAAAAAAATTTTTTTTGGACTTAGTCATTTTTCCGGCGTTTATCAGACTTTCAGATAGGGGATATGTCAGTGAGCGTTCCGATTTCAGTTCCAGAGCGATTCGCCCAATGAGTCCTTGATATTTAGTCGTTTTCAGACAATTTTCTGGATAGTTGAAAATTTTACTTTTTTGTGAAAATATCCACTAAATGAGGGAATAATATGTGTGAGGGTACCCCAGGAGAGTTCCAAATGTGTGTGGGTAGAATATATATCCTACAGGGGTAAAACTGAAAAAAGTTGAAAAAAATTTTTTTTGGACTCAGTCATTTTTCCGTCGTTTATCAGACTTTCAGATAGGGGAAATGTCAGTGAGCGTTCCGATTTCAGTTCCAGAGTGATTCGCCCAATGAGTCCTTGAAATTTCGTCGTTTTCTGCCAATATTTTGAATTTTTGAAAATTTCACTTTCCTGTGACAATATCCACTAAATGAGGGAATAATATGTGTGAGGGTACCCCAGGAGAGTTCCAAATGTGTGTGGGTAGAATATATATCCTACAGGGGTAAAACTGAAAAAAGTTGAAAAAATTTTTTTTTGGACTTAGTCATTTTTCCGGCGTTTATCAGACTTTCAGATAGGGAAATGTCAGTGAGCGTTCCAATTTCAGTTCCAGAGTGATTCGCCCAATGAGTCATTGATATTTAGTCGTTTTCAGCCAATATTTTGGATTTTTGAAAATTTCACTTTCTTGTGACAATATCCACTAAATGAGGAATAATATGTGTGAGGGTACCCCAGGAGAGTTCCAAATGTGTGTGGGTAGAATATATATCCTACAGGGGTAAAACTGAAAAAAGTTGAAAAAAATTTTTTTTGGACTTAGTCATTTTTCCGGCGTTTATCAGACTTTCAGATAGGGGATATGTCAGTGAGCGTTCCGATTTCAGTTCCAGAGCGATTCGCCCATTGAGTCCTTGTTATTTAGTCGTTTTCAGACAACTTTCTGGATATTTGAAAATTTTACTTTTTTGTGAAAATATCCACTAAATGAGGGAATAATATGTGTGAGGGTACCCCAGGAGAGTTCCAAATGTTTGTGGGTAGAATATATATCCTACAGGGGTAAAACTGAAAAAAGTTGAAAAAAATTTTTTTTGGACTTAGTCATTTTTCCGGCGTTTATCAGACTTTCAGATAGGGGAAATGTCAGTGAGCGTTCCGATTTCAGTTCCAGAGTGATTCGCCCAATGAGTCCTTGATATTTCGTCGTTTTCTGCCAATATTTTGGATTTTTGAAAATTTCACTTTCTTGTGACAATATCCACTAAATGAGGGAATAATATGTGTGAGGTTACCCCAGGAGAGTTCCAAATGTGTGTGGGTAGAATACATATCCTACAGGGGTAAAACTGAAAAAAGTTGAAAAAAATTTTTTTTGGACTTAGTAATTTTTCCGGTGTTTATCAGACTTTCAGATAGGGGAAATGTCAGTGAGCGTTCCGATTTCAGTTCCAGAGCGATTCGCCCAATGAGTCCTTGATATTTAGTCGTTTTCAGACAATTTTCTGGATATTTGAAAATTTTACTTTTTTGTGAAAATATCCACTAAATGAGGGAATAATATGTGTGAGGGTACCCCAGGAGAGTTCCAAATGTGTGTGGGTAGAATATATATCCTACAGGGGTAACACTGAAAAAAGTTGAAAAAAAATTTTTTTTGGACTTAGTCATTTTTCCTGCGTTTATCAGACTTTCAGATAGGTGATATGTCAGTGAGTGTTCCGATTTCAGTTCCAGAGCGATTCGCCCAATGAGTTCTTGATATTTAGTCGTTTTCAGACAATTTTGTGGATATTTGAAAATTTCACTTTTTTGTGAAAATATCCACTAAATGAGGGAATAATATGTGTGAGGGTACCCCAGGAGAGTTCCAAATGTGTGTGGGTAGAATACATATCCTACAGGGGTAAAACTGAAAAAAGATGAAAAAAATTTTTTTTGGACTTAGTCATTTTTCCGGCGTTTATCAGACTTTCAGATAGGGGAAATGTCAGTGAGCGTTCCGATTTCAGTTCCAGAGCGATTCGCCCAATGAGTCATTGATATTTAGTCGTTTTCAGCCAATATTTTGGATTTTTGAAAATTTCACTTTCTTGTGACAATATCCACTAAATGAGGGAATAATATGTGTGAGGGTACCCCAGGAGAGTTCCAAATGTGTGTGGGTAGAATATATATCCTACAGGGGTAAAACTGAAAAAGTTGAAAAAAATTTTTTTTGGACTTAGTCATTTTTCCGGCGTTTATCAGACTTTCAGATAGGGGATATGTCAGTGAGCGTTCCGATTTCAGTTCCAGAGCGATTCGCCCAATGAGTCCTTGATATTTAGTCGTTTTAAGACAATTTTCTGGATATTTGAAAATTTTACTTTTTTGTGAAAATATCCACTAAATGAGGGAATAATATGTGTGAGGGTACCCCAGGAGAGTTCCAAATGTGTGTGGGTAGAATATATATCCTACGGGGGTAAAATTGAAAAAAGTTGAAAAAATTATTTTTGGACTTAGTCATTTTTCCGGCGTTTATCAGACTTTCAGATAGGGGAAATGTCAGTGAGCGTTCCGATTTCAGTTCCAGAGCGATTCGCCCAATGAGTCATTGATATTTAGTCGTTTTCAGCCAATATTTTGTATTTTTGAAAATTTCACTTTCTTGTGACAATATCCACTAAATGAGGAATAATATGTGTGAGGGTACCCCAGGAGAGTTCCAAATGTGTGTGGGTAGAATATATATCCTACAGGGGTAAAACTGAAAAAAGTTGAAAAAAATTTTTTTTGGACTTAGTCATTTTTCCGGCGTTTATCAGACTTTCAGATAGGGGATATGTCAGTGAGCGTTCCGATTTCAGTTCCAGAGCGATTCGCCCAATGAGTCCTTGATATTTAGTCGTTTTCAGACAATTTTCTGGATATTTGAAAATTTTACTTTTTTGTGAAAATATCCACTAAATGAGGGAATAATATGTGTGAGGGTACCCCAGGAGAGTTCCAAATGTGTGTGGGTAGAATATATATCCTACAGGGGTAACACTGAAAAAAGTTGAAAAAAAATTTTTTTTGGACTTAGTCATTTTTCCTGCGTTTATCAGACTTTCAGATAGGTGATATGTCAGTGAGTGTTTCGATTTCAGTTCCAGAGCGATTCGCCCAATGAGTTCTTGATATTTAGTCGTTTTCAGACAATTTTCTGGATATTTGAAAATTTCACTTTTTTGTGAAAATATCCACTAAATGAGGGAATAATATGTGTGAGGGTACCCCAGGAGAGTTCCAAATGTGTGTGGGTAGAATACATATCCTACAGGGGTAAAACTGAAAAAAGTTGAAAAAAATTTTTTTGGGACTTAGTCATTTTTCCGGCGTTTATCAGACTTTCAGATAGGGGAAATGTCAGTGAGCGTTCCGATTTCAGTTCCAGAGCGATTCGCCCAATGAGTCATTGATATTTAGTCGTTTTCAGCCAATATTTTGGATTTTTGAAAATTTCACTTTCTTGTGACAATATCCACTAAATGAGGGAATAATATGTGTGAGGGTACCCCAGGAGAGTTCCAAATGTGTGTGGGTAGAATATATATCCTACAGGGGTAAAACTGAAAAAGTTGAAAAAAATTTTTTTTGGACTTAGTCATTTTTCCGGCGTTTATCAGACTTTCAGATAGGGGATATGTCAGTGAGCGTTCCGATTTCAGTTCCAGAGCGATTCGCCCAATGAGTCCTTGATATTTAGTCGTTTTAAGACAATTTTCTGGATATTTGAAAATTTTACTTTTTTGTGAAAATATCCACTAAATGAGGGAATAATATGTGTGAGGGTACCCCAGGAGAGTTCCAAATGTGTGTGGGTAGAATATATATCCTACGGGGGTAAAATTGAAAAAAGTTGAAAAAATTATTTTTGGACTTAGTCATTTTTCCGGCGTTTATCAGACTTTCAGATAGGGGAAATGTCAGTGAGCGTTCCGATTTCAGTTCCAGAGCGATTCGCCCAATGAGTCATTGATATTTAGTCGTTTTCAGCCAATATTTTGGATTTTTGAAAATTTCACTTTCTTGTGACAATATCCACTAAATGAGGAATAATATGTGTGAGGGTACCCCAGGAGAGTTCCAAATGTGTGTGGGTAGAATATATATCCTACAGGGGTAAAACTGAAAAAAGTTGAAAAAAATTTTTTTTGGACTTAGTCATTTTTCCGGCGTTTATCAGACTTTCAGATAGGGGATATGTCAGTGAGCGTTCCGATTTCAGTTCCAGAGCGATTCGCCCAATGAGTCCTTGATATTTAGTCGTTTTCAGACAATTTTCTGGATATTTGAAAATTTTACTTTTTTGTGAAAATATCCACTAAATGAGGGAATAATATGTGTGAGGGTACCCCAGGAGAGTTCCAAATGTGTGTGGGTAGAATATATATCCTACAGGGGTAACACTGAAAAAAGTTGAAAAAAAATTTTTTTTGGACTTAGTCATTTTTCCTGCGTTTATCAGACTTTCAGATAGGTGATATGTCAGTGAGTGTTTCGATTTCAGTTCCAGAGCGATTCGCCCAATGAGTTCTTGATATTTAGTCGTTTTCAGACAATTTTCTGGATATTTGAAAATTTCACTTTTTTGTGAAAATATCCACTAAATGAGGGAATAATATGTGTGAGGGTACCCCAGGAGAGTTCCAAATGTGTGTGGGTAGAATACATATCCTACAGGGGTAAAACTGAAAAAAGTTGAAAAAAATTTTTTTGGGACTTAGTCATTTTTCCGGCGTTTATCAGACTTTCAGATAGGGGAAATGTCAGTGAGCGTTCCGATTTCAGTTCCAGAGCGATTCGCCCAATGAGTCATTGATATTTAGTCGTTTTCAGCCAATATTTTGGATTTTTGAAAATTTCACTTTCTTGTGACAATATCCACTAAATGAGGGAATAATATGTGTGAGGGTACCCCAGGAGAGTTCCAAATGTGTGTGGGTAGAATATATATCCTACAGGGGTAAAACTGAAAAAAGTTGAAAAAAATTTTTTTTGGACTTAGTCATTTTTCCTTCGTTTATCAGACTTTCAGATAGGGGAAATGTCAGTGAGCGTTCCGATTTCAGTTCCAGAGTGATTCGCCCAATGAGTCCTTGATATTTCGTCGTTTTCTGCCAATATTTTGAATTTTTGAAAATTTCACTTTCCTGTGACAATATCCACTAAATGAGGGAATAATATGTGTGAGGGTACCCCAGGAGAGTTCCAAATGTGTGTGGGTAGAATATATATCCTACAGGGGTAAAACTGAAAAAAGTTGAAAAAATTTTTTTTTGGACTTAGTCATTTTTCCGGCGTTTATCAGACTTTCAGATAGGGAAATGTCAGTGAGCGTTCCGATTTCAGTTCCAGAGTGATTCGCCCAATGAGTCCTTGATATTTAGTCGTTTTCAGACAATTTTCTGGATATTTGAAAATTTCACTTTTTTGTGAAAATATCCACTAAATGAGGGAATAATATGTGTGATGGTACCCCAGGAGAGTTCCAAATGTGTGTGGGTAGAATATATATCCTACGGGGGTAAAATTGAAAAAAGTTGAAAAAATTATTTTTGGACTTAGTCATTTTTCCGGCGTTTATCAGACTTTCAGAGAGGGGAAATGTCAGTGAGCGTTCCAATTTCAGTTCCAGAGCGATTCGCCCAATGAGTCCTTGATATTTAGTCATTTTCAGACAATTTTCTGGATATTTGAAAATTTTACTTTTTTGTGAAAATATCCACTAAATGAGGGAATAATATGTGTGAGGGTACCCCAGGAGAGTTCCAAATGTGTGTGGGTAGAATATATATCCTACGGGGGTAAAATTGAAAAAAGTTGAAAAAATTATTTTTGGACTTAGTCATTTTTCCGGCGTTTATCAGACTTTCAGATAGGGGAAATGTCAGTGAGCGTTCCGATTTCAGTTCCAGAGCGATTCGCCCAATGAGTCATTGATATTTAGTCGTTTTCAGCCAATATTTTGGATTTTTGAAAATTTCACTTTCTTGTGACAATATCCACTAAATGAGGAATAATATGTGTGAGGGTACCCCAGGAGATTTCCAAATGTGTGTGGGTAGAATATATATCCTACAGGGGTAAATCTGAAAAAAGTTGAAAAAATTTTTTTTTGGACTTAGTCATTTTTCCGGCGTTTATCAGACTTTCAGATAGGGGATATGTCAGTGAGCGTTCCGATTTCAGTTCCAGAGCGATTCGCCCAATGAGTCCTTGATATTTAGTCGTTTTCAGACAATTTTCTGGATATTTGAAAATTTTACTTTTTTGTGACAATATCCACTAAATGAGGGAATAATATGTGTGAGGGTACCCCAGGAGAGTTCCAAATGTGTGTGGGTAGAATATATATCCTACAGGGGTAACACTGAAAAAAGTTGAAAAAAAATTTTTTTGGACTTAGTCATTTTTCCTGCGTTTATCAGACTTTCAGATAAGGGATATGTCAGTGAGTGTTCCGATTTCAGTTCCAGAGCGATTCGCCCAATGAGTTCTTGATATTTAGTCGTTTTCAGACAATTTTCTGGATATTTGAAAATTTCACTTTTTTGTGAAAATATCCACTAAATGAGGGAATAATATGTGTGAGGGTACCCCAGGAGAGTTCCAAATGTGTGTGGGTAGAATATATATCCTACAGGGGTAACACTGAAAAAAGTTGAAAAAAAATTTTTTTTGGACTTAGTCATTTTTCCTGCGTTTATCAGACTTTCAGATAGGTGCTATGTCAGTGAGTGTTCCGATTTCAGTTCCAGAGTGATTCGCCCAATGAGTTCTTGATATTTAGTCGTTTTCAGACAATTTTCTGGATATTTGAAAATTTCACTTTTTTGTGAAAATATCCACTAAATGAGGGAATAATATGTGTGAGGGTACCCCAGGAGAGTTCCAAATGTGTGTGGGTAGAATACATATCCTACAGGGGTAAAACTGAAAAAAGTTGAAAAAAATTTTTTTTGGACTTAGTCATTTTTCCGGCGTTTATCAGACTTTCAGATAGGGGAAATGTCAGTGAGCGTTCCGATTTCAGTTCCAGAGCGATTCGCCCAATGAGTCATTGATATTTAGTCGTTTTCAGCCAATATTTTGGATTTTTGAAAATTTCACTTTCTTGTGACAATATCCACTAAATGAGGGAATAATATGTGTGAGGGTACCCCAGGAAAGTTCCAAATGTGTGTGGGTAGAATATATATCCTACAGGGGTAAAACTGAAAAAAGTTGAAAAAAATTTTTTTTGGACTTAGTCGTTTTTCCGTCGTTTATCAGACTTTCAGATAGGGGAAATGTCAGTGAGCGTTCCGATTTCAGTTCCAGAGTGATTCGCCCAATGAGTCCTTGACATTTCGTCGTTTTCTGCCAATATTTTGAATTTTTGAAAATTTCACTTTCCTGTGACAATATCCACTAAATGAGGGAATAATATGTGTGAGGGTACCCCAGGAGAGTTCCAAATGTGTGTGGGTAGAATATATATCCTACAGGGGTAAAACTGAAAAAAGTTGAAAAAAATTTTTTTTGGACTTAGTCATGTTTCCGGCGTTTATCAGACTTTCAGATAGGGAAATGTCAGTGAGCGTTCCGATTTCAGTTCCAGAGTGATTCGCCCAATGAGTCCTTGATATTTAGTCGTTTTCAGACAATTTTCTGGATATTTGAAAATTTCACTTTTTTGTGAAAATATCCACTAAATGAGGGAATAATATGTGTGAGGGTACCCCAGGAGAGTTCCAAATGTGTGTGGGTAGAATATATATCCTACGGGGGTAAAATTGAAAAAAATTGAAAAAATTATTTTTGGACTTAGTCATTTTTCCGGCATTTATCAGACTTTCAGAGAGGGGAAATGTCAATGAGCGTTCCGATTTCAGTTCCAGAGCGATTCGCCCAATGAGTCCTTAATATTTCGTCGTTTTCAGCCAATATTTTGGATTTTTGAAAATTTCACTTTCTTGTGACAATATCCACTAAATGAGGGAATAATATGTGTGAGGGTACCCCAGGAGAGTTCCAAATGTGTGTGGGTAGAATATATATCCTACAGGGGTAAAACTGAAAAAAGTTGAAAAAAATTTTTTTGGGACTTAGTCATTTTTCCGGCGTTTATCAGACTTTCAGATAGGGGAAATGTCAGTGAGCGTTCCGATTTCAGTTCCAGAGCGATTCGCCCAATGAGTCATTGATATTTAGTCGTTTTCAGCCAATATTTTGGATTTTTGAAAATTTCACTTTCTTGTGACAATATCCACTAAATGAGGGAATAATATGTGTGAGGGTACCCCAGGAGAGTTCCAAATGTGTGTGGGTAGAATATATATCCTACAGGGGTAAAACTGAAAAAAGTTGAAAAAAAATTTTTTTGGACTTAGTCATTTTTCCGGCGTTTATCAGACTTTCAGATAGGGGATATGTCAGTGAGCGTTCCGATTTCAGTTCCAGAGCGATTCGCCCAATGAGTCCTTGATATTTAGTCGTTTTCAGACAATTTTCTGGATATTTGAAAATTTCACTTTTTTGTGAAAATATCCACTAAATGAGGGAATAATATGTGTGAGGGTACCCGAGGAGAGTTCCAAATGTGTGTGGGTAGAATATCTATCCTACGGGGGTAAAATTGAAAAAAGTTGAAAAAATTATTTTTGGACTTTGTCATTTTTCCGGCGTTTATCAGACTTTCAGTTAGGGGAAATGTCAGTGAGCGTTCCGATTTCAGTTCCAGAGCGATTCGCCCAATGAGTCCTTGATATTTAGTCGTTTTCAGACAATATTTTGGATTTTTGAAAATTTCACTTTCTTGTGACAATATCCACTAAATGAGGAATAATATGTGTGAGGGTACCCTAGGAGAGTTCCAAATGTGTGTGGGTAGAATATATATCCTACAGGGGTAAAACTGAAAAAAGTTGAAAAAATTTTTTTTTGGACTTAGTCATTTTTCCGGCGTTTATCAGACTTTCAGATAGGGGATATGTCAGTGAGCGTTCCGATTTCAGTTCCAGAGCGATTCGCCCAATGAGTCCTTGATATTTAGTCGTTTTCAGACAATTTTCTGGATATTTGAAAATTTTACTTTTTTGTGACAATATCCACTAAATGAGGGAATAATATGTGTGAGGGTACCCCAGGAGAGTTCCAAATGTGTGTGGGTAGAATATATATCCTACAGGGGTAACACTGAAAAAAGTTGAAAAAAAATTTTTTTGGACTTAGTCATTTTTCCTGCGTTTATCAGACTTTCAGATAAGGGATATGTCAGTGAGTGTTCCGATTTCAGTTCCAGAGCGATTCGCCCAATGAGTTCTTGATATTTAGTCGTTTTCAGACAATTTTCTGGATATTTGAAAATTTCACTTTTTTGTGAAAATATCCACTAAATGAGGGAATAATATGTGTGAGGGTACCCCAGGAGAGTTCCAAATGTGTGTGGGTAGAATACATATCCTACAGGGGTAAAACTGAAAAAAGTTGAAAAAAATTTTTTTTGGACTTAGTCATTTTTCCGGCGTTTATCAGACTTTCAGATAGGGGAAATGTCAGTGAGCGTTCCGATTTCAGTTCCAGAGCGATTCGCCCAATGAGTCATTGATATTTAGTCGTTTTCAGCCAATATTTTGGATTTTTGAAAATTTCACTTTCTTGTGACAATATCCACTAAATGAGGGAATAATATGTGTGAGGGTACCCCAGGAAAGTTCCAAATGTGTGTGGGTAGAATATATATCCTACAGGGGTAAAACTGAAAAAAGTTGAAAAAAATTTTTTTTGGACTTAGTCATTTTTCCGTCGTTTATCAGACTTTCAGATAGGGGAAATGTCAGTGAGCGTTCCGATTTCAGTTCCAGAGTGATTCGCCCAATGAGTCCTTGATATTTAGTCGTTTTCAGACAATTTTCTGGATATTTGAAAATTTCACTTTTTTGTGAAAATATCCACTAAATGAGGGAATAATATGTGTGAGGGTACCCCAGGAGAGTTCCAAATGTGTGTGGGTAGAATATATATCCTACGGGGGTAAAATTGAAAAAAATTGAAAAAATTATTTTTGGACTTAGTCATTTTTCCGGCGTTTATCAGACTTTCAGAGAGGGGAAATGTCAGTGAGCGTTCCGATTTCAGTTCCAGAGCGATTCGCCCAATGAGTCCTTGATATTTAGTCATTTTCAGACAATTTTCTGGATATTTGAAAATTTCACTTTTTTGTGAAAATATCCACTAAATGAGGGAATAATATGTGTGAGGGTAACCCAGGAGAGTTCCAAATGTGTGTGGGTAGAATACATATCCTACGGGGGTAAAATTGAAAAAAGTTGAAAAAATTATTTTTGGACTTAGTCATTTTTCCGGCATTTATCAGACTTTCAGAGAGGGGAAATGTCAATGAGCGTTCCGATTTCAGTTCCAGAGCGATTCGCCCAATGAGTCCTTAATATTTCGTCGTTTTCAGCCAATATTTTGGATTTTTGAAAATTTCACTTTCTTGTGACAATATCCACTAAATGAGGGAATAATATGTGTGAGGGTACCCCAGGAGAGTTCCAAATGTGTGTGGGTAGAATATATATCCTACAGGGGTAAAACTGAAAAAAGTTGAAAAAATTTTTTTTGGGACTTAGTCATTTTTCCGGCGTTTATCAGACTTTCAGATAGGGGAAATGTCAGTGAGCGTTCCGATTTCAGTTCCAGAGCGATTCGCCCAATGAGTCCTTGATATTTAGTCGTTTTCAGACAATTTTCTGGATATTTGAAAATTTCACTTTTTTTTACAATATCCACTAAATGAGGGAATAATATGTGTGAGGGTACCCCAGGAGAGTTCCAAATGTGTGTGGGTAGAATATATATCCTACAGGGGTAAAACTGAAAAAAGTTGAAAAAAAATTATTTTTGGACTTAGTCATTTTTCCGGCGTTTATCAGACTTTCAGTTAGGGGAAATGTCAGTGAGCATTCCGATTTCAGTTCCAGAGCGATTCGCCCAATGAGTCCTTGATATTTAGTCGTTTTCAGACAATTTTCTGGATATTTGAAAATTTCACTTTTTTGTGACAATATCCACTAAATGAGGGAATAATATGTGTGAGGGTACCCCAGGAGAGTTCCAAATGTGTGTGGGTAGAATATATATCCTACAGGGGTAAAACTGAAAAAAGTTGAAAAAAATTTTTTTTTTTACTTAGTCATTTTTCCGTTGTTTATCAGACTTTCAGATAGGGGAAATGTCAGTGAGCGTTCCGATTTCAGTTCCAGAGTGATTCGCCCAATGAGTGCTTGATATTTCGTCGTTTTCTGCCAATATTTTGAATTTTTGAAAATTTCACTTTCCTGTGACAATATCCACTAAATGAGGGAATAATATGTGTGAGGGTACCCCAGGAGAGTTCCAAATGTGTGTGGGTAGAATATATATCCTAAAGGGGTAACATTGAAAAAAGTTGAAAAAAAATTTTTTTGGACTTAGTCATTTTTCTGGCGTTTATCAGACTTTCAGATAGGGGATATGTCAGTGAGTGTTCCGATTTCAGTTCCAGAGCGATTCGCCCAATGAGTCCTTGATATTTAGTCGTTTTCAGACAATTTTCTGGATATTTGAAAATTTCAATTTTTTTGTGAAAATATCCACTAAATGAGGGAATAATATGTGTGAGGGTACCCCAGGAGAGTTCCAAATGTGTGTGGGTAGAATATATATCCTACAGGGGTAACACTGAAAAAAGTTGAAAAAAAATTTTTTGGGACTTAGTCATTTTTCCGGCGTTTATCAGACTTTCAGATAGGGGATATGTCAGTGAGCGTTCCGATTTCAGTTCCAGAGTGATTCGCCCAATGAGTCCTTGATATTTCGTCGTTTTCTGTCAATATTTAGAATTTTTGAAAATTTCACTTTCCTGTGACAATATCCACTAAATGAGGGAATAATATGTGTGAGGGTACCCCAGGAGAGTTGCAAATGTGTGTGGGTAGAATATATATCCTAAAGGGGTAACATTGAAAAAAGTTGAAAAAAAATTTTTTTGGTCTTAGTCATTTTTCCGGCGTTTATCAGACTTTCAGATAGGGGATATGTCAGTGAGCGTTCCGATTTCAGTTCCAGAGCGATTCGCCCAATGAGTCCTTGATATTTAGTCGTTTTCAGACAATTTTCTGGATATTTGAAAATTTTACTTTTTTGTGAAAATATCCACTAAATGAGGGAATAATATGTGTGAGGGTACCCCAGGAGAGTTCCAAATGTGTGTGGGTAGAATATATATCCTACAGGGGTAACACTGAAAAAAGTTGAAAAAAAATTTTTTGGGACTTAGTCATTTTTCCGGCGTTTATCAGACTTTCAGATAGGGGATATGTCAGTGAGTGTTCCGATTTCAGTTCCAGAGCGATTCGCCCAATGAGTCCTTGATATTTAGTCGTTTTCAGACAATTTTCTGGATATTTGAAAATTTCACTTTTTTGTGAAAATATCCACTAAATGAGGGAATAATATGTGTGAGGGTACCCCAGGAGAGTTCCAAATGTGTGTGGGTAGAATATATATCCTACGGGGGTAAAATTGAAAAAAGTTGAAAAAATTATTTTTGGACTTAGTCATTTTTCCGGCGTTTATCAGACTTTCAGTTAGGGGAAATGTCAGTGAGCGTTCCGATTTCAGTTCCAGAGCGATTCGCCCAATGAGTCCTTGATATTTAGTCGTTTTCAGACATTTTTCTGGATATTTGAAAATTTCACTTTTTTTTGACAATATCCACTAAATGAGGGAATAATATGTGTGAGGGTACCCCAGGAGAGTTCCAAATGTGTGTGGGTAGAATATATATCCTACAGGGGTAAAACTGAAAAAAGTTGAAAAAAAATTTTTTTTTGACTTAGTCATTTTTCCGTCATTTATCAGACTTTCAGATAGGGGAAATGTCAGTGAGCGTTCCGATTTCAGTTCCAGAGTGATTCGCCCAATGAGTCCTTGATATTTCGTCGTTTTCTGTCAATATTTAGAATTTTTGAAAATTTCACTTTCCTGTGACAATATCCACTAAATGAGGGAATAATATGTGTGAGGGTACCCCAGGAGAGTTCCAAATGTGTGTGGGTAGAATATATATCCTAAAGGGGTAACATTGAAAAAAGTTGAAAAAAAATTTTTTTGGACTTAGTCATTTTTCTGGCGTTTATCAGACTTTCAGATAGGGGATATGTCAGTGAGCGTTCCGATTTCAGTTCCAGAGCGATTCGCCCAATGAGTCCTTGATATTTAGTCGTTTTCAGACAATTTTCTGGATATTTGAAAATTTCACTTTTTTGTGAAAATATCCACTAAATGAGGGAATAATATGTGTGAGGGTACCCCAGGAGAGTTCCAAATGTGTGTGGGTAGAATATATATCCTACGGGGGTAAAATTGAAAAAAGTTGAAAAAATTATTTTTGGACTTAGTCATTTTTCCGGCGTTTATCAGACTTTCAGTTAGGGGAAATGTCAGTGAGCGTTCCGATTTCAGTTCCAGAGCGATTCGCCCAATGAGTCCTTGATATTTAGTCGTTTTCAGACAATTTTCTGGATATTTGAAAATTTCACTTTTTTGTGACAATATCCACTAAATGAGGGAATAATATGTGTGAGGGTACCCCAGGAGAGTTCCAAATGTGTGTGGGTAGAATATATATCCTACAGGGGTAAAACTGAAAAAAGTTGAAAAAAAATTTTTTTTTTACTTAGTCATTTTTCCGTTGTTTATCAGACTTTCAGATAGGGGAAATGTCAGTGAGCGTTCCGATTTCAGTTCCAGAGTGATTCGCCCAATGAGTGCTTGATATTTCGTCGTTTTCTGCCAATATTTTGAATTTTTGAAAATTTCACTTTCCTGTGACAATATCCACTAAATGAGGGAATAATATGTGTGAGGGTACCCCAGGAGAGTTCCAAATGTGTGTGGGTAGAATATATATCCTAAAGGGGTAACATTGAAAAAAGTTGAAAAAAAATTTTTTTGGACTTAGTCATTTTTCCGGCGTTTATCAGACTTTCAGATAGGGGATATGTCAGTGAGTGTTCAGATTTCAGTTCTAGAGCGATCCGCCCAATGAGTTCTTGATATTTAGTCGTTTTCAGACAATTTTCTGGATATTTGAAAATTTCACTTTTTTGTGAAAATATCCACTAAATGAGGGAATAATATGTGTGAGGGTACCCCAGGAGAGTTCCAAATATGTGTGGGTAGAATATATATCCTACGGGGGTAAAATTGAAAAAAGTTGAAAAAATTATTTTTGGACTTAGTCATTTTTCCGGCGTTTATCAGACTTTCAGAGAGGGGAAATGTCAATGAGCGTTCCGATTTCAGTTCCAGAGCGATTCGCCCAATGAGTCCTTGATATTTCGTCGTTTTCAGCCAATATTTTGGATTTTTGAAAATTTCACTTTCTTGTGACAATATCCACTAAATGAGGGAATAATATGTGTGAGGGTACCCCAGGAGAGTTCCAAATGTTTGTGGGTAGAATATATATCCTAAAGGGGTAAAACTGAAAAAAGTTGAATAAATTTTTTTTTGGACTTAGTCATTTTTCCGGCGTTTATCAGACTTTCAGATAGGGAAATGTCAGTGAGCGTTCCGATTTCAGTTCCAGAGTGATTCGCCCAATGAGTCCTTGATATTTAGTCGTTTTCAGACAATTTTCTGGATATTTGAAAATTTCTCTTTTTTGTGAAAATATCCACTAAATGAGGGAATAATATGTGTGAGGGTACCCCAGGAGAGTTCCAAATGTGTGTGGGTAGAATATATATCCTACAGGGGTAAAACTGAAAAAAGTTGAAAAAAAATTTTTTTTTGACTTAGTCATTTTTCCGTCATTTATCAGACTTTCAGATAGGGGAAATGTCAGTGAGCGTTCCGATTTCAGTTCCAGAGTGATTCGCCCAATGAGTCCTTGATATTTCGTCGTTTTCTGTCAATATTTAGAATTTTTGAAAATTTCACTTTCCTGTGACAATATCCACTAAATGAGGGAATAATATGTGTGAGGGTACCCCAGGAGAGTTCCAAATGTGTGTGGGTAGAATATATATCCTAAAGGGGTAACATTGAAAAAAGTTGAAAAAAAATTTTTTTGGACTTAGTCATTTTTCCGGCATTTATCAGACTTTCAGAGAGGGGAAATGTCAATGAGCGTTCCGATTTCAGTTCCAGAGCGATTCGCCCAATGAGTCCTTAATATTTCGTCGTTTTCAGCCAATATTTTGGATTTTTGAAAATTTCACTTTCTTGTGACAATATCCACTAAATGAGGGAATAATATGTGTGAGGGTACCCCAGGAGAGTTCCAAATGTGTGTGGGTAGAATATATATCCTACAGGGGTAACACTGAAAAAAGTTGAAAAAAAATTTTTTGGGACTTAGTCATTTTTACGGCGTTTATCAGACTTTCAGATAGGGGATATGTCAGTGAGCGTTCCGATTTCAGTTCCAGAGCCATTCGCCCAATGAGTCCTTGATATTTAGTCGTTTTCAGACAATTTTCTGGATATTTGAAAATTTCACTTTTTTGTGAAAATATCCACTAAATGAGGGAATAATATGTGTGAGGGTACCCCAGGAGAGTTCCAAATGTGTGTGGGTAGAATATATATCCTACGGGGGTAAAATTGAAAAAAGTTGAAAAAATTATTTTTGGACTTAGTCATTTTTCCGGCGTTTATCAGACTTTCAGTTAGGGGAAATGTCAGTGAGCGTTCCGATTTCAGTTCCAGAGTGATTCGCCCAATGAGTCCTTGATATTTCGTCGTTTTCTGTCAATATTTAGAATTTTTGAAAATTTCACTTTCCTGTGACAATATCCACTAAATGAGGGAATAATATGTGTGAGGGTACCCCAGGAGAGTTCCAAATGTGTGTGGGTAGAATATATATCCTAAAGGGGTAACATTGAAAAAAGTTGAAAAAAATTTTTTTTGGACTTAGTCATTTTTCCGGCGTTTATCAGACTTTCAGATAGGGGATATGTCAGTGAGCGTTCCGATTTCAGTTCCAGAGCGATTCGCCCAATGAGTCCTTGATATTTAGTCGTTTTCAGACAATTTTCTGGATATTTGAAAATTTTACTTTTTTGTGAAAATATCCACTAAATGAGGGAATAATATGTGTGAGGGTACCCCAGGAGAGTTCCAAATGTGTGTGGGTAGAATATATATCCTACAGGGGTAACACTGAAAAAAGTTGAAAAAAAAATTTTTTGGGACTTAGTCATTTTTCCGGCGTTTATCAGACTTTCAGAGAGGGGAAATGTCAGTGAGCGTCCCGATTTCAGTTCCAGAGCGATTCGCCCAATGAGTCCTTGATATTTAGTCATTTTCAGACAATTTTCTGGATATTTGAAAATTTCACTTTTTTGTGAAAATATCCACTAAATGAGGGAATAATATGTGTGAGGGTAACCCAGGAGAGTTCCAAATGTGTGTGGGTAGAATACATATCCTACGGGGGTAAAATTGAAAAAAGATGAAAAAATTATTTTTGGACTTAGTCATTTTTCCGGCGTTTATCAGACTTTCAGAGAGGGGAAATGTCAATGAGCGTTCCGATTTCAGTTCCAGAGCGATTCGCCCAATGAGTCCTTAATATTTCGTCGTTTTCAGCCAATATTTTGGATTTTTGAAAATTTCACTTTCTTGTGACAATATCCACTAAATGAGGGAATAATATGTGTGAGGGTACCCCAGGAGAGTTCCAAATGTGTGTGGGTAGAATATATATCCTACAGGGGTAAAACTGAAAAAAGTTGAAAAAAATTTTTTTTGGACTTAGTCATTTTTCCGGCGTTTATCAGACTTTCAGATAGGGGAAATGTCAGTGAGCGTTCCGATTTCAGTTCCAGAGCGATTCGCCGAATGAGTCATTGATATTTAGTCGTTTTCAGCCAATATTTTGGATTTTTGAAAATTTCACTTTCTTGTGACAATATCCACTAAATGAGGGAATAATATGTGTGAGGGTACCCCAGGAGAGTTCCAAATGTGTGTGGGTAGAATATATATCCTACAGGGGTAAAACTGAAAAAAGTTGAAAAAAAATTTTTTTGGACTTAGTCATTTTTCCGGCGTTTATCAGACTTTCAGATAGGGGATATGTCAGTGAGCGTTCCGATTTCAGTTCCAGAGCGATTCGCCCAATGAGTCCTTGATATTTAGTCGTTTTCAGACAATTTTCTGGATATTTGAAAATTTTACTTTTTTGTGAAAATATCCACTAAATGAGGGAATAATATGTGTGAGGGTACCCCAGGAGAGTTCCAAATGTGTGTGGGTAGAATATATATCCTACAGGGGTAAAACTGAAAAAAGTTGAAAAAAATTTTTTTTTTTACTTAGTCATTTTTCCGTTGTTTATCAGACTTTCAGATAGGGGAAATGTCAGTGAGCGTTCCGATTTCAGTTCCAGAGTGATTCGCCCAATGAGTGCTTGATATTTCGTCGTTTTCTGCCAATATTTTGAATTTTTGAAAATTTCACTTTCCTGTGACAATATCCACTAAATGAGGGAATAATATGTGTGAGGGTACCCCAGGAGAGTTCCAAATGTGTGTGGGTAGAATATATATCCTAAAGGGGTAACATTGAAAAAAGTTGAAAAAAATTTTTTTGGGACTTAGTCATTTTTCCGGCGTTTATCAGACTTTCAGATAGGGGATATGTCAGTGAGTGTTCCGATTTCAGTTCCAGAGCGATTCGCCCAATGAGTCCTTGATATTTAGTCGTTTTCAGACAATTTTCTGGATATTTGAAAATTTCAATTTTTTTGTGAAAATATCCACTAAATGAGGGAATAATATGTGTGAGGGTACCCCAGGAGAGTTCCAAATGTGTGTGGGTAGAATATATATCCTACGGGGGTAAAATTGAAAAAAGTTGAAAAAATTATTTTTGGACTTAGTCATTTTTCCGGCGTTTATCAGACTTTCAGTTAGGGGAAATGTCAGTGAGCGTTCCGATTTCAGTTCCAGAGCGATTCGCCCAATGAGTCCTTGATATTTAGTCGTTTTCAGACATTTTTCTGGATATTTGAAAATTTCACTTTTTTTTGACAATATCCACTAAATGAGGGAATAATATGTGTGAGGGTACCCCAGGAGAGTTCCAAATGTGTGTGGGTAGAATATATATCCTACAGGGGTAAAACTGAAAAAAGTTGAAAAAAAATTTTTTTTTGACTTAGTCATTTTTCCGTCATTTATCAGACTTTCAGATAGGGGAAATGTCAATGAGCGTTCCGATTTCAGTTCCAGAGCGATTCGCCCAATGAGTCCTTAATATTTCGTCGTTTTCAGCCAATATTTTGGATTTTTGAAAATTTCACTTTCTTGTGACAATATCCACTAAATGAGGGAATAATATGTGTGAGGGTACCCCAGGAGAGTTCCAAATGTGTGTGGGTAGAATATATATCCTACAGGGGTAAAACTGAAAAAAGTTGAAAAAATTTTTTTTTGGACTTAGTCATTTTTCCGGCGTTTATCAGACTTTCAGATAGGGGATATGTCAGTGAGCGTTCCGATTTCAGTTCCAGAGCGATTCGCCCAATGAGTCCTTGATATTTAGTCGTTTTCAGACAATTTTCTGGATATTTGAAAATTTCACTTTTTTGTGAAAATATCCACTAAATGAGGGAATAATATGTGTGAGGGTACCCGAGGAGAGTTCCAAATGTGTGTGGGTAGAATATATATCCTACGGGGGTAAAACTGAAAAAAGTTGAAAAAAAATTTTTTTTTGACTTAGTCATTTTTCCGTCATTTATCAGACTTTCAGATAGGGGAAATGTCAGTGAGCGTTCCGATTTCAGTTCCAGAGTGATTCGCCCAATGAGTCCTTGATATTTCGTCGTTTTCTGTCAATATTTAGAATTTTTGAAAATTTCACTTTCCTGTGACAATATCCACTAAATGAGGGAATAATATGTGTGAGGGTACCCCAGGAGAGTTCCAAATGTGTGTGGGTAGAATATATATCCTAAAGGGGTAACATTGAAAAAAGTTGAAAAAAATTTTTTTTGGACTTAGTCATTTTTCCGGCGTTTATCAGACTTTCAGATAGGGGATATGTCAGTGAGCGTTCCGATTTCAGTTCCAGAGCGATTCGCCCAATGAGTCCTTGATATTTAGTCGTTTTCAGACAATTTTCTGCATATTTGAAAATTTTACTTTTTTGTGAAAATATCCACTAAATGAGGGAATAATATGTGTGAGGGTACCCCAGGAGAGTTCCAAATGTGTGTGGGTAGAATATATATCCTACAGGGGTAACACTGAAAAAAGTTGAAAAAAAATTTTTTGGGACTTAGTCATTTTTCCGGCGTTTATCAGACTTTCAGATAGGGGATATGTCAGTGAGCGTTCCGATTTCAGTTCCAGAGCGATTCGCCCAATGAGTCCTTGATATTTAGTCGTTTTCAGACAATTTTCTGGATATTTGAAAATTTCACTTTTTTTTTACAATATCCACTAAATGAGGGAATAATATGTGTGAGGGTACCCCAGGAGAGTTCCAAATGTGTGTGGGTAGAATATATATCCTACGGGGGTAAAATTGAAAAAAGTTGAAAAAATTATTTTTGGACTTAGTCATTTTTCCGGCGTTTATCAGACTTTCAGTTAGGGGAAATGTCAGTGAGCGTTCCGATTTCAGTTCCAGAGCGATTCGCCCAATGAGTCCTTGATATTTAGTCGTTTTCAGACATTTTTCTGGATATTTGAAAATTTCACTTTTTTTTGACAATATCCACTAAATGAGGGAATAATATGTGTGAGGGTACCCCAGGAGAGTTCCAAATGTGTGTGGGTAGAATATATATCCTACAGGGGTAAAACTGAAAAAAGTTGAAAAAAAATTTTTTTTTGACTTAGTCATTTTTCCGTCATTTATCAGACTTTCAGATAGGGGAAATGTCAGTGAGCGTTCCGATTTCAGTTCCAGAGTGATTCGCCCAATGAGTCCTTGATATTTCGTCGTTTTCTGTCAATATTTAGAATTTTTGAAAATTTCACTTTCCTGTGACAATATCCACTAAATGAGGGAATAATATGTGTGAGGGTACCCCAGGAGAGTTCCAAATGTGTGTGGGTAGAAAATATATCCTAAAGGGGTAACATTGAAAAAAGTTGAAAAAAATTTTTTTGGACTTAGTCATTTTTCCGGCATTTATCAGACTTTCAGAGAGGGGAAATGTCAATGAGCGTTCCGATTTCAGTTCCAGAGCGATTCGCCCAATGAGTCCTTAATATTTCGTCGTTTTCAGCCAATATTTTGGATTTTTGAAAATTTCACTTTCTTCTGACAATATCCACTAAATGAGGGAATAATATGTGTGAGGGTACCCCAGGAGAGTTCCAAATGTGTGTGGGTAGAATATATATCCTACAGGGGTAAAACTGAAAAAAGTTGAAAAAAAATTTTTTTGGACTTAGTCATTTTTCCGGCGTTTATCAGACTTTCAGATAGGGGATATGTCAGTGAGCGTTCCGATTTCAGTTCCAGAGCGATTCGCCCAATGAGTCCTTGATATTTAGTCGTTTTCAGACAATTTTCTGGATATTTGAAAATTTCACTTTTTTGTGAAAATATCCACTAAATGAGGGAATAATATGTGTGAGGGTACCCGAGGAGAGTTCCAAATGTGTGTGGGTAGAATATATATCCTACGGGGGTAAAATTGAAAAAAGTTGAAAAAATTATTTTTGGACTTTGTCATTTTTCCGGCGTTTATCAGACTTTCAGTTAGGGGAAATGTCAGTGAGCGTTCCGATTTCAGTTCCAGAGCGATTCGCCCAATGAGTCCTTGATATTTAGTCGTTTTCAGACATTTTTCTGGATATTTGAAAATTTCACTTTTTTTTGACAATATCCACTAAATGAGGGAATAATATGTGTGAGGGTACCCCAGGAGAGTTCCAAATGTGTGTGGGTAGAATATATATCCTACAGGGGTAAAACTGAAAAAAGTTGAAAAAAAATTTTTTTTTGACTTAGTCATTTTTCCGTCATTTATCAGACTTTCAGATAGGGGAAATGTCAGTGAGCGTTCCGATTTCAGTTCCAGAGTGATTCGCCCAATGAGTCCTTGATATTTCGTCGTTTTCTGTCAATATTTAGAATTTTTGAAAATTTCACTTTCCTGTGACAATATCCACTAAATGAGGGAATAATATGTGTGAGGGTACCCCAGGAGAGTTCCAAATGTGTGTGGGTAGAATATATATCCTAAAGGGGTAACATTGAAAAAAGTTGAAAAAAATTTTTTTTGGACTTAGTCATTTTTCCGGCGTTTATCAGACTTTCAGATAGGGGATATGTCAGTGAGCGTTCCAATTTCAGTTCCAGAGCGATTCGCCCAATGAGTCCTTGATATTTAGTCGTTTTCAGACAATTTTCTGCATATTTGAAAATTTTACTTTTTTGTGAAAATATCCACTAAATGAGGGAATAATATGTGTGAGGGTACCCCAGGAGAGTTCCAAATGTGTGTGGGTAGAATATATATCCTACAGGGGTAACACTGAAAAAAGTTGAAAAAAAATTTTTTGGGACTTAGTCATTTTTCCGGCGTTTATCAGACTTTCAGATAGGGGATATGTCAGTGAGCGTTCCGATTTCAGTTCCAGAGCGATTCGCCCAATGAGTCCTTGATATTTAGTCGTTTTCAGACAATTTTCTGGATATTTGAAAATTTCACTTTTTTGTGAAAATATCCACTAAATGAGGGAATAATATGTGTGAGGGTACCCCAGGAGAGTTCCAAATGTGTGTGGGTAGAATATATATCCTACGGGGGTAAAATTGAAAAAAGTTGAAAAAATTATTTTTGGACTTAGTCATTTTTCCGTCATTTATCAGACTTTCAGATAGGGGAAATGTCAGTGAGCGTTCCGATTTCAGTTCCAGAGTGATTCGCCCAATGAGTCCTTGATATTTCGTCGTTTTCTGTCAATATTTAGAATTTTTGAAAATTTCACTTTCCTGTGACAATATCCACTAAATGAGGGAATAATATGTGTGAGGGTACCCCAGGAGAGTTCCAAATGTGTGTGGGTAGAATATATATCCTAAAGGGGTAACACTGAAAAAAGTTGAAAAAAAATTTTTTTGGACTTAGTCATTTTTCCGGCGTTTATCAGACTTTCAGATAGGGGATATGTCAGTGAGCGTTCCGATTTCAGTTCCAGAGCGATTCGCCCAATGAGTCCTTGATATTTAGTCGTTTTCAGACAATTTTCTGGATATTTGAAAATTTCACTTTTTTGTGACAATATCCACTAAATGAGGGAATAATATGTGTGAGGGTACCCCAGGAGAGTTCCAAATGTGTGTGGGTAGAATATATATCCTACAGGGGTAAAACTGAAAAAAGTTGAAAAAAAATTTTTTTTTTACTTAGTAATTTTTCCGTTGTTTATCAGACTTTCAGATAGGGGAAATGTCAGTGAGCGTTCCGATTTCAGTTCCAGAGTGATTCGCCCAATGAGTGCTTGATATTTCGTCGTTTTCTGCCAATATTTTGAATTTTTGAAAATTTCACTTTCCTGTGACAATATCCACTAAATGAGGGAATAATATGTGTGAGGGTACCCCAGGAGAGTTCCAAATGTGTGTGGGTAGAATATATATCCCACGGGGGTAAAATTGAAAAAAGTTGAAAAATTCTTTTTTTTGGACTTAGTCTGATAAACGCCGGAAAAATGACTTTCAGATAGGGGAAATGTCAGTGAGCGTTCCGATTTCAGTTCCAGAGCGATTCGCTCAATGAGTCCTTGATATTTAGTCGTTTGCAGCCAATTTTCTAGATATTTGAAAATTTCACTTTTTTGTGAAATTATCCACTAAATGAGGGAATAATATGTGTGAGGGTACCCCAGGAGAGTTCCAAATGTGTGTGGGTAGAATATATATCCTACGGGGGTAAAATTGAAAAAAGTTGAAAAAATATTTTTTTGGACTTAGTCATTTTTCCGGCGTTTATCAGACTTTCAGAGAGGGGAAATGTCAATGAGCGTTCCGATTTCAGTTCCAGAGCGATTCGCACAATGAGTCATTGATATTTAGTCGTTTTCAGCCAATATTTTGGATTTTTGAAAATTTCACTTTCTTGTGACAATATCCACTAAATGAGGGAATAATATGTGTGAGGGTACCCCAGGAGAGTTCCAAATGTGTGTGGGTAGAATATATATCCTACAGGGGTAAAACTGAAAAAAGTTGAAAAAAATTTTTTTTGGACTTAGTCATTTTTCCGGCGTTTATCAGACTTTCAGATACGGGATATGTCAGTGAGCGTTCCGTTTTCAGTTCCAGAGCGATTCGCCCAATGAGTCCTTGATATTTAGTCGTTTTCAGACAATTTTCTGGATATTTGAAAATTTCACTTTTTTGTGAAAATATCCACTAAATGAGGGAATAATATGTGTGAGGGTACCCCAGGAGAGTTCCAAATGTGTGTGGGTAGAATATATATCCTACGGGGGTAAAATTGAAAAAAGTTGAAAAAATTATTTTTGGACTTATTCATTTTTCCGGCCTTTATCAGACTTTCAGTTAGGGGAAATGTCAGTGAGCGTTCCGATTTCAGTTCCAGAGCGATTCGCCCAATGAGTCCTTGATATTTAGTCGTTTTCAGACATTTTTCTGGATATTTGAAAATTTCACTTTTTTTTTACAATATCCACTAAATGAGGGAATAATATGTGTGAGGGTACCCCAGGAGAGTTCCAAATGTGTGTGGGTAGAATATATATCCTACAGGGGTAAAACTGAAAAAAGTTGAAAAAAAATTTTTTTTTGACTTAGTCATTTTTCCGTCATTTATCAGACTTTCAGATAGGGGAAATGTCAGTGAGCGTTCCGATTTCAGTTCCAGAGTGATTCGCCCAATGAGTCCTTGATATTTCGTCGTTTTCTGTCAATATTTAGAATTTTTGAAAATTTCACTTTCCTGTGACAATATCCACTAAATGAGGGAATAATATGTGTGAGGGTACCCCAGGAGAGTTCCAAATGTGTGTGGGTAGAATATATATCCTACCTGGGTAAAACTGAAAAAAGTTGAAAAAATTTTTTTTTGGACTTAGTCATTTTTCCGGCGTTTATCAGACTTTCAGATAGGGGAAATGTCAGTGAGCGTTCCGATTTCAGTTCCAGAGCGATTCACTCAATGAGTCCTTGAGATTTAGTCGTTTTCAGCCAATTTTCTGGATATTTGAAAATTTCACTTTTTTGTGAAAATATCCACTAAATGAGGGAATAATATGTGTGAGGGTACCCCAGGAGAGTTCCAAATGTGTGTGGGTAGAATATATATCCCACGGGGGTAAAATTGAAAAAAGTTGAAAAAATATTTTTTTGGACTTAGTCATTTTTCCGGCGTTTATCAGACTTTCAGTTAGGGGAAATGTCAGTGAGCGTTCCGATTTCAGTTCCAGAGCGATTCGCCCAATGAGTCCTTGATATTTAGTCGTTTTCAGACAATTTTCTGGATATTTGAAAATTTCACTTTTTTGTGAAAATATCCACTAAATGAGGGAATAATATGTGTGAGGGTACCCCAGGAGAGTTCCAAATGTGTGTGGGTAGAATATATATCCTACAGGGGTAAAACTGAAAAAAGTTGAAAAAAAATTTTTTTTTTACTTAGTCATTTTTCCGTTGTTTATCAGACTTTCAGATAGGGGAAATGTCAGTGAGCGTTCCGATTTCAGTTCCAGAGTGATTCGCCCAATGAGTGCTTGATATTTCGTCGTTTTCTGCCAATATTTTGAATTTTTGAAAATTTCACTTTCCTGTGACAATATCCACTAAATGAGGGAATAATATGTGTGAGGGTACCCCAGGAGAGTTCCAAATGTGTGTGGGTAGAATATATATCCTAAAGGGGTAACATTGAAAAAAGTTGAAAAAAAAATTTTTTGGACTTAGTCATTTTTCCGGCGTTTATCAGACTTTCAGATAGGGGATATATCAGTGAGCGTTCCGATTTCAGTTCCAGAGCGATTCGCCCAATGAGTCCTTGATATTTAGTCGTTTTCAGACAATTTTCTGGATATTTGAAAATTTCACTTTTTTGTGAAAATATCCACTAAATGAGGGAATAATATGTGTGAGTCTAACCCAGGAGAGTTCCAAATGTGTGTGGGTAGAATATATATCCTACGGGGGTAAAATTGAAAAAAGTTGAAAAAATATTTTTTTGGACTTAGTCATTTTTCCGGCGTTTATCAGACTTTCAGATAGGGGATATGTCAGTGAGCGTTCCGATTTCAGTTCCAGAGCGATTTGCCCAATGAGTCCTTGATATTTCGTTGTTTTCTGCTAATATTTTGAATTTTTGAAAATTTCACTTTCCTGTGACAATATCCACTAAATGAGGGAATAATATGTGTGAGGGTACCCCAGGAGAGTTCCAAATGTGTGTGGGTAGAAAATATATCCTAAAGGGGTAACATTGAAAAAAGTTGAAAAAAAATTTTTTTGGACTTAGTCATTTTTCCGGCGTTTATCAGACTTTCAGATAGGGGATATGTCAGTGAGCGTTCCGATTTCAGTTCCAGAGCGATTCGCCCAATGAGTCATTGATATTTAGTCGTTTTCAGCCAATATTTTGGATTTTTGAAAGTTTCACTTTCTTGTGACAATATCCACTAAATGAGGGAATAATATGTGTGAGGGTACCCCAGGAGAGTTCCAAATGTGTGTGGGTAGAATATATATCCTACAGGGGTAAAACTGAAAAAAGTTGAAAGAAATTTTTTTTGGACTTAGTCATTTTTCCGTCATTTATCAGACTTTCAGATAGGGGAAATGTCAGTGAGCGTTCCGATTTCAGTTCCAGAGCGATTCGCCCAATGAGTCCTTGATATTTAGTCGTTTTCAGACAATTTTCTGGATATTTGAAAATTTCACTTTTTTGTGAAAATATCCACTAAATGAGGGAATAATATGTGTGAGGGTACCCCAGGAGAGTTCCAAATGTGTGTGGGTAGAATATATATCCTACAGGGGTAAAACTGAAAAAAGTTGAAAAAAAATTTTTTTTTGACTTAGTCATTTTTCCGTCATTTATCAGACTTTCAGATAGGGGAAATGTCAGTGAGCGTTCCGATTTCAGTTCCAGAGTGATTCGCCCAATGAGTCCTTGATATTTCGTCGTTTTCTGTCAATATTTAGAATTTTTGAAAATTTCACTTCCCTGTGACAATATCCACTAAATGAGGGAATAATATGTGTGAGGGTACCCCAGGAGGGTTCCAAATGTGTGTGGGTAGAATATATATCCTAAAGGGGTAACATTGAAAAAAGTTGAAAAAAAATTTTTTTGGACTTAGTCATTTTTCCGGCGTTTATCAGACTTTCAGATAGGGGATATGTCAGTGAGCGTTCCGATTTCAGTTCCAGAGCGATTCGCCCAATGAGTCCTTGATATTTAGTCGTTTTCAGACAATTTTCTGGATATTTGAAAATTTCACTTTTTTGTGAAAATATCCACTAAATGAGGGAATAATATGTGTGAGGGTACCCCAGGAGAGTTCCAAATGTGTGTGGGTAGAATATATATCCTACGGGGGTAAAATTGAAAAAAGTTGAAAAAATTATTTTTGGACTTAGTCATTTTTCCGGCGTTTATCAGACTTTCAGAGAGGGGAAATGTCAATGAGCGTTCCGATTTCAGTTCCAGAGCGATTCGCCCAATGAGTCCTTGATATTTCGTCGTTTTCAGCCAATATTTTGGATTTTTGAAAATTTCACTTTCTTGTGACAATATCCACTAAATGAGGGAATAATATGTGTGAGGGTACCCCAGGAGAGTTCCAAATGTGTGTGGGTAGAATATATATCCTACATGGGTAAAACTGAAAAAAGTTGAAAAAATTTTTTTTTGGACTTAGTCATTTTTCCGGCGTTTATCAGAATTTCAGATAGGGGAAATGTCAGTGAGCGTTCCGATTTCAGTTCCAGAGCGATTCACTCAATGAGTCCTTGAGATTTAGTCGTTTTCAGCCAATTTTCTGGATATTTGAAAATTTCACTTTTTTGTGAAAATATCCACTAAATGAGGGAATAATATGTGTGAGGGTACCCCAGGAGAGTTCCAAATGTGTGTGGGTAGAATATATATCCTACGGGGGTAAAATTGAAAAAAGCTGAAAAAATATTTTTTTGGACTTAGTCATTTTTCCGGCGTTTATCAGACTTTCAGATAGGGGATATGTCAGTGAGCGTTCCGATTTCAGTTCCAGAGCGATTCGCCCAATGAGTCCTTGATATTTCGTTGTTTTCTGCTAATATTTTGAATTTTTGAAAATTTCACTTTCCTGTGACAATATCCACTAAATGAGGGAATAATATGTGTGAGGGTACCCCAGGAGAGTTCCAAATGTGTGTGGGTAGAAAATATATCCTAAAGGGGTAACATTGAAAAAAGTTGAAAAAAAATTTTTTTGGACTTAGTCATTTTTCCGGCGTTTATCAGACTTTCAGATAGGGGATATGTCAGTGAGCGTTCCGATTTCAGTTCCAGAGCGATTCGCCCAATGAGTCATTGATATTTAGTCGTTTTCAGCCAATATTTTGGATTTTTGAAAGTTTCACTTTCTTGTGACAATATCCACTAAATGAGGGAATAATATGTGTGAGGGTACCCCAGGAGAGTTCCAAATGTGTGTGGGTAGAATATATATCCTACAGGGGTAAAACTGAAAAAAGTTGAAAAAAATTTTTTTTGGACTTAGTCATTTTTCCGGCGTTTATCAGACTTTCAGGTAGGGGATATGTCAGTGAGCGTTCCGATTTCAGTTCCAGAGCGATTCGCCCAATGAGTCCTTGATATTTAGTCGTTTTCAGACAATTTTCTGGATATTTGAAAATTTCACTTTTTTGTGAAAATATCCACTAAATGAGGGAATAATATGTGTGAGGGTACCCCAGGAGAGTTCCAAATGTGTGTGGGTAGAATATATATCCTACGGGGGTAAAATTGAAAAAAGTTGAAAAAATTATTTTTGGACTTATTCATTTTTCCGGCGTTTATCAGACTTTCAGTTAGGGGAAATGTCAGTGAGCGTTCCGATTTCAGTTCCAGAGCGATTCGCCCAATGAGTCCTTGATATTTAGTCGTTTTCAGACATTTTTCTGGATATTTGAAAATTTCACTTTTTTTGACAATATCCACTAAATGAGGGAATAATATGTGTGAGGGTACCCCAGGAGAGTTCCAAATGTGTGTGGGTAGAATATATATCCTACAGGGGTAAAACTGAAAAAAGTTGAAAAAAAATTTTTTTTTGACTTAGTCATTTTTCCGTCATTTATCAGACTTTCAGATAGGGGAAATGTCAGTGAGCGTTCCGATTTCAGTTCCAGAGTGATTCGCCCAATGAGTCCTTGATATTAAGTCGTTTTCTGTCAATATTTAGAATTTTTGAAAATTTCACTTCCCTGTGACAATATCCACTAAATGAGGGAATAATATGTGTGAGGGTACCCCAGGAGAGTTCCAAATGTGTGTGGGTAGAATATATATCCTAAAGGGGTAACATTGAAAAAAGTTGAAAAAAAATTTTTTTGGACTTAGTCATTTTTCCGGTGTTTATCAGACTTTCAGATAGGGGATATGTCAGTGAGTGTTCCGATTTCAGTTCCAGAGCGATTCGCCCAATGAGTCCTTGATATTTAGTCGTTTTCAGACAATTTTCTGGATATTTGAAAATTTCACTTTTTTGTGAAAATATCCACTAAATGAGGGAATAATATGTGTGAGGGTACCCCAGGAGAGTTCCAAATGTGTGTGGGTAGAATATATATCCTACGAGGGTAAAATTGAAAAAAGTTGAAAAAATATTTTTTTGGACTTAGTCATTTTTCCGTTGTTTATCAGACTTTCAGATAGGGGAAATGTCAGTGAGCGTTCCGATTTCAGTTCCAGAGTGATTCGCCCAATGAGTGCTTGATATTTCGTCGTTTTCTGCCAATATTTTGAATTTTTGAAAATTTCACTTTCCTGTGACAATATCCACTAAATGAGGGAATAATATGTGTGAGGGTACCCCAGGAGAGTTCCAAATGTGTGTGGGTAGAATATATATCCTACAGGGGTAACACTGAAAAAAGTTGAAAAAAAATTTTTTTGGACTTAGTCATTTTTCCGGTGTTTATCAGACTTTCAGATAGGGGATATGTCAGTGAGTGTTCCGATTTCAGTTCCAGAGCGATTCGCCCAATGAGTCCTTGATATTTAGTCGTTTTCAGACAATTTTCTGGATATTTGAAAATTTCACTTTTTTTTGACAATATCCACTAAATGAGGGAATAATATGTGTGAGGGTACCCCAGGAGAGTTCCAAATGTGTGTGGGTAGAATATATATCCTACAGGGGTAAAACTGAAAAAAGTTGAAAAAAAATTTTTTTTTGACTTAGTCATTTTTCCGTCATTTATCAGACTTTCAGATAGGGGAAATGTCAGTGAGCATTCCGATTTCAGTTCCAGAGCGATTCACTCAATGAGTCCTTGAGATTTAGTCGTTTTCAGCCAATTTTCTGGATATTTGAAAATTTCACTTTTTTGTGAAAATATCCACTAAATGAGGGAATAATATGTGTGAGGGTACCCCAGGAGAGTTCCAAATGTGTGTGGGTAGAATATATATCCCACGGGGGTAAAATTGAAAAAAGTTGAAAAATTCTTTTTTTTGGACTTAGTCATTTTTCCGGCGTTTATCAGACTTTCAGATAGGGGAAATGTCAGTGAGCGTTACGATTTCAGTTCCAGAGCGATTCGCCCAATGAGTCCTTGATATTTAGTCGTTTGCAGCCAATTTTCTAGATATTTGAAAATTTCACTTTTTTGTGAAATTATCCACTAAATGAGGGAATAATATGTGTGAGGGTACCCCAGGAGAGTTCCAAATGTGTGTGGGTAGAATATATATCCTACAGGGGTAAAATTGAAAAAAGTTGAAAAAATATTTTTTTTTTACTTAGTCATTTTTCCGTTGTTTATCAGACTTTCAGATAGGGGAAATGTCAGTGAGCGTTCCGATTTCAGTTCCAGAGTGATTCGCCCAATGAGTGCTTGATATTTCGTCGTTTTCTGCCAATATTTTGAATTTTTGAAAATTTCACTTTCCTGTGACAATATCCACTAAATGAGGGAATAATATGTGTGAGGGTACCCCAGGAGAGTTCCAAATGTGTGTGGGTAGAATATATATCCTAAAGGGGTAACATTGAAAAAAGTTGAAAAAAAATTTTTTTGGACTTAGTCATTTTTCCTGCGTTTATCAGACTTTCAGATAGGGGATATGTCAGTGAGTGTTCCGATTTCAGTTCCAGAGCGATTCGCCCAATGAGTCCTTGATATTTAGTCGTTTTCAGACAATTTTCTGGATATTTGAAAATTTCACTTTTTTGTGAAAATATCCACTAAATGAGGGAATAATATGTGTGAGGGTACCCCAGGAGAGTTCCAAATGTGTGTGGGTAGAATATATATCCTACGGGGGTAAAATTGAAAAAAGTTGAAAAAATTATTTTTGGACTTAGTCATTTTTCCGGCGTTTATCAGACTTTCAGAGAGGGGAAATGTCAATGAGCGTTCCGATTTCAGTTCCAGAGCGATTCGCCCAATGAGTCATTGATATTTAGTCGTTTTCAGCCAATATTTTGGATTTTTGAAAATTTCACTTTCTTATGACAATATCCACTAAATGAGGGAATAATATGTGTGAGGGTACTCCAGGAGAGTTCCAAATGTGTGTGGGTAGAATATATATCCTACAGGGGTAAAACTGAAAAAAGTTGAAAAAAATTTTTTTTGGACTTAGTCATTTTTCCGGCGTTTATCAGACTTTCAGATAGGGGAAATGTCAGTGAGCGTTCCGATTTCAGTTCCAGAGCGATTCGCCCAATGAGTCCTTGATATTTAGTCGTTTTCAGACAATTTTCTGGATATTTGAAAATTTCACTTTTTTGTGAAAATATCCACTAAATGAGGGAATAATATGTGTGAGGGTACCCCAGGAGAGTTCCAAATGTGTGTGGGTAGAATATATATCCTACGGGGGTAAAATTGAAAAAAGTTGAAAAAATTATTATTGGACTTAGTCATTTTTCCGGCGTTTATCAGACTTTCAGAGAGGGGAAATGTCAATGAGCGTTCCGATTTCAGTTCCAGAGCGATTCGCCCAATGAGTCATTGATATTTAGTCGTTTTCAGCCAATATTTTGGATTTTTGAAAATTTCACTTGTGACAATATCCACTAAATGAGGGAATAATATGTGTGAGGGTACCCCAGGAGAGTTCCAAATGTGTGTGGGTAGAATATATATCCTACAGGGGTAAAACTGAAAAAAGTTGAAAAAAATTTTTTTTGGACTTAGTCATTTTTCCGGCGTTTATCAGACTTTCAGATAGGGGAAATGTCAGTGAGCGTTCCGATTTCAGTTCCAGAGCGATTCGCCCAATGAGTCATTGATATTTAGTCGTTTTCAGCCAATATTTTGGATTTTTGAAAATTTCACTTGTGACAATATCCACTAAATGAGGGAATAATATGTGTGAGGGTACCCCAGGAGAGTTAAAAATGTGTGTGGGTAGAATATATATCCTACAGGGGTAAAACTGAAAAAAGTTGAAAAAAATTTTTTTTGGACTTAGTCATTTTTCCGGCGCTTATCAGACTTTCAGATAGGGGATATGTCAGTGAGCGTTCCGATTTCAGTTCCAGAGCGATTCACTCAATGAGTCCATGAGATTTAGTCGTTTTCAGCCAATTTTCTTGATATTTGAAAATTTCACTTTTTTGTGAAAATATCCACTAAATGAGGGAATAATATGTGTGAGGGTACCCCAGGAGAGTTCCAAATGTGTGTGGGTTGAATATATATCCCACGGGGGTAAAATTGAAAAAAGTTGAAAAATTGTTTTTTTTGGACTTAGTCATTTTTCCGGCGTTTATCAGACTTTCAGATAGGGGAAATGTCAGTGAGCGTTCCGATTTCAGTTCCAGAGCGATTCGCCCAATGAGTCCTTGATATTTAGTCGTTTTCAGACAATTTTCTGGATATTTGAAAATTTCACTTTTTTGTGACAATATCCACTAAATGAGGGAATAATATGTGTAAGGGTACCCCAGGAGAGTTCCAAATGTGTTTGGGTAGAATATATATCCTACAGGGGTAACACTGAAAAAAGTTTAAAAAAAATTTTTTTGGACTTAGTCATTTTTCCGGCGTTCATCAGACTTTCAGATAGGGGATATGTCAGTGAGCGTTCCGATTTCAGTTCCAGAGCGATTCGCCCAATGAGTCCTTGATATTTAGTCGTTTTCAGACAATTTTCAGGATATTTGAAAATTTCACTTTTTTGTGAAAATATCCACTAAATGAGGGAATAATATGTGTGAGGGTACCCCAGGAGAGTTCCAAATGTGTGTGGGTAGAATATATATCCTACGGGGGTAAAATTGAAAAAAGTTGAAAAAATTATTTTTGGACTTAGTCATTTTTCCGGCGTTTATCAGACTTTCAGAGAGGGGAAATGTCAATGAGCGTTCCGATTTCAGTTCCAGAGCGATTCGCCCAATGAGTCATTGATATTTAGTCGTTTTCAGCCAATATTTTGGATTTTTGAAAATTTCACTTGTGACAATATCCACTAAATGAGGGAATAATATGTGTGAGGGTACCCCAGGAGAGTTCCAAATGTGTGTGGGTAGAATATATATCCTACAGGGGTAAAACTGAAAAAAGTTGAAAAAAATTTTTTTTGGACTTAGTCATTTTTCCGGCGTTTATCAGACTTTCAGATAGGGGAAATGTCAGTGAGCGTTCCGATTTCAGTTCCAGAGCGATTCGCCCAATGAGTCCTTGATATTTAGTCGTTTTCAGCCAATATTTTGGATTTTTGAAAATTTCATTTTTTTGTGACAATATACACTAAATGAGGGAATAATGTATGTGAGGGTACCCAAGGAGAGTTCCAAATGTGTGTGGGTAGAATATATATCCCACTGGGGTAAAATTGAAAAAAGTTGAAAAATATTTTTTTTTGGACTTATTCATTTTTCCGGCGTTTATCAGACTTTCAGATAGGGCAAATGTCAGTGAGCGTTCCGGTTTCAGTTCCAGAGCGATTCGCCCAATGAGTCCTTGATATTTAGTCGCTTTCAGCCAATTTTCTGGATTTTTGAAAATTTCACTTTTTTGTGAAAATATCCACTAAATGAGGGAATAATATGTGTGAGGGTACCCCAGTAGAGTTCCAAATGTGTGTGGGTAGAATATATATCCTACGGGGGTAAAATTGAAAAAAATTTTTTTTGGAGTTAGTCATTTTTCCGCCGTTTATCAGACTTTCAGATAGGACAAATGTCAGTGGGCATTCCGATTTCAGTTCCAGAGCGATTCGCCCAATGAGTCCTTGATATTTCATCGTTTTCAGCCAATATTTTGGATTTTTGAAAATTTCACTTTCTTGTGACAATATCCACTAAATGAGGGAATAATATGTGTGAGGGTACCCCAGGAGAGTTCCAAATGTGTGTGGGTAGAAAATATATCCCACGGGGGTAAAATTGAAAAAAGTTGAAAAACATTTTTTTTTGGACTTAGTCATTTTTCCGGCGTTTATCAGACTTTCAGATAGAGCAAATGTCAGTGAGTGTTCTGATTTCAGTTCCAGAGCGATTCGCCCAATGACTCCTTGATATTTCGTCGTTTTCAGCCAATATTTTGGATTTTTGAAAATTTCACTTTTTTTGTGAAAATATCCACTAAATGAGGGATTAATATGTGTGAGGGTACCCCAGGAGAGTTTCAAATGTGTGTGGGTAGAATATATATCCCATGGGGGTAAAATTGAAAAAAGTTGAAAAAAATTTTTTTTTGGACTTAATCATTTTTCCGCCGTTTATCAGACTTTCAGATAGGGCAAATGTCAGTGAGCGTTCCGATTTCAATTCCAGAGCGATTCGCCCAATGAGTCCTTGAAATTTAGCCATTTTCAGCCAATTTTCTAAATTTTTTAAAATTTCACTTTTTTGTGAAAATATCCACTAAATGATCGAATAATATGTGTGAGGGTACCCCAGGAGAGTTCCAAATATGTGTGTCTAGAATATATATCCCACGGGGGTAAAATTTAAAAAAGTTGAAAAAAATTTTTTTTGTGGACTTCGTCATTTTTCCGGCGTTCATCAGACTTTCAGATGGGGGAAATGTCAGTGAGCGTTCCGATTTCAGTTCCAGAGCGATTCGCCCAATCAGTCCTTGATATTTAGTCGTTTTCAACCAATATTTTGGATTTTTGAAAATTTCCCTTTTTTTGTGAAAATATCCACTAAATAAGGGAATAATATGTGTGAGGGCACCCCAGGAGAGTTCCAAATGTGTGTGGGTAGAATATATATCCCACGGGGGTAAAATTGAAAAAAGTTGAAAAATGTTTTTTTGGACTTAATCATTTTTCCGGCGTTTATCAGACTTTCAGATAGGGCAAATGTCAGTGAGCGTTCTGATTTCAGTTCCAGAGCGATTCGCCCAATGAGTCCTTGATTAGTGTTGAGCCACCCCCGTAGTGTTCGAGTTCGGTTCGGTTCGTCGAACACCCGTGTGTTCGCCGAACTGTTCGTCGAACTGTTCGTCGAACACCTTCGAACACCGTTAAAACCAATGGCAGGCAAACAAAAACACATAGAAACACATAGAAAACACCTTCAAAGGTGTCCAAAAGCTGACAAACTGCTCAGAAGACACAACTAACACATGGAAAAGTGACAAGTACATATAGTCATGCGAAAAGAAAAGAGGTGGAGGAGTAAAAGGAGGGGGAGACACAGATATAGGCATGTCATGCCCTTCTAAAATCCAAAAAGTGAGAAGCCGAGACGGCCAGTCCGCTCCTGCTCGTGCCACCTCCGTGTCGCCGGGTTTGTGCCAGAGCCGCGGTGAACCCTGACGGCCAGCCCCCCTCTCCCAATACTGGTGCCTGTCCGCTGGTGGGTCGAGAGAGCCCCCCTGTGGTGGAGGCAGCTCTAAGCTTTTTAATTTAAATTGTCCCTCTAATTTGAATGAATACACTTTAAATCCATTTACAAGGATCTATTGGAGGGCAAGTCTCATGCCAGCAGCCGCGTAATTCCAGCTCCAGTAGCGTCCACTAAAGCTGCTGCAGTTAAAAAGCTTTTATAAGGATCGAGCTCGGCTGTCCACCGCAAGGCATCCTAGTGCCAGTCCCAGCCCCTATGCCTTGGGGTGCCTCCTGATGCTCTTCACTAAGTATCCCGTGGTCCCGAAGCATTTCCTTTGAAAAAATTAAGTGTCCAAACTACAGGTGGTGTAGCTTGCTTAACAGCCGGGATAATCCGCTGACTAGCAGACACTGCTACTAGGCACAAAGTATTTCCTGGGCTAGATGCAGTTAAAAATTTGTAAGTAGATACTCTCGTTGGATGCTGAGAAAGCATTCCATAGAGTCTCCTGGCACGCCATATATGATTCTCTTAAAAAGCTTGGGGTAGGGGTCTAGGGGACCCTTTTATAGCCAAAATCACGGCCCTGTATCACAATACGTCACCTAGGCTGAAGATAAATGGAACTGTAGCACCGAGGGCTCGGTTGCTACAGACGTATTGCACCTCACCCAGAGGTGTGATATCTCACTCTCAGATAAGGATGGAGTGTGGATCAGGACCCGACACCTGCATGCATTACACCACATTGCCGTGGGGCAGGGCGACCAATATGCCCCTGAGATGGGCACGACAGTCCCTGGAGTGGGGGGAGGGAACACTGAGGAAGGGGAACCCTGCAGTGCAGGAGCAGGGAGGAAGCAGTTCCTGGGTGCATTGAGAAGGGAGTATAAAAGGTGGGCACCATCTTAGTTCAGTGCAGAGAAGTCTGAGCAGAAGTGGCAGGGAGCAGGGGCTCTGCATGAGCTCTGCTCCGGAGGCGGGCCTAGTAACCGAGGCCCAGGCCTGCAAGAGGGAGAAGGAAGGAAGAGGAGCGGAGAAGGCTCCAGGAACGAGGAATGAAGGGATCCCAGGGGTGCGGACGGGCGAGTCGCCACAGCACGCCCGAATCCACCTGCGTGGAGGGGTCAGGCCAAAGGGGGAGACCGGTCCCCGAACTAGTGGAGGCAGGAAACGACCCTCAGCTAGAAACCGGAGGCTCTGACATTTTATGTGGCGCAGCCCCTTGCTCCACCCGCTAGGAAGGCACCACATAGGGTCAGGGAAACTGGCGCCAAGTTTACCAAGAGGAGGCCCGAGGCAGCCGGACACAAGTGTTGGTAAGAAAGGCCAGACAAAGGACACACAAAGGGGGTCCTGTGAAGCGCTCCAAAGTTATCTGGGAGTTGTCTGAGCCCCTCACCTGGTGAGCACAGTACGACGTGGGCAGCCGTTACCTGCAGACGTGGTCTGGATAATAAGAACTGTGAGTAAAGGCCCTGAACTGCATCACTGACTCCGTGTCGTTACTGCTGCTGCCCTGCACCATCACCCCCATCCTCCGCATACACTGCCCTGAGGCTATACTCCTCCCGTGGGGAGTTATGCTACGCTCTGCTGCACCCACAACACCAGCCTTAGCGGTCTGCCCTGTAGCGGCGGTTCACTCTGACCGCAATCCACGGGTGGCGTAGTCGGACATTTAAACATCAAAACCACATAAATAGTTCCGCCACTGGTTTGACCGCCCTGAGCCACGGAACCGGATCGCTGCCACGAAGACTACAACCACCAGCATCCACCAAAAAGGGTCCGGCTCCGGGTGTCCCAAGGCCCAGGGGGTGCGTCAGAACATTTTCATCACCTTTCACAATCACCAATGGGACAAGGCACGGATGTCCTCTGTCCCCTCTCTTATACATCCTAGTGACGGAGCACCTGCTCTCATCAATTCGCCATAACCCCAATATTAGGTGGATTGAGGTGGGAGGCACCGAGTACAAGTGCTCTCTATTTGCTGATGATGTCCTAGTATATATCACTCAATCACATATATCCATCCCTGCTGTTATGGCTGAAATAGATCACTTTGTTACATGGTAAAATTTTAAAATCAATGCAGCGAAGTCTGAGGCCCTCGATGTCTCCCTCCCTAAATCCATATAGGATTCCATCCAGTCCAACTTTCCCTTTGCCTGGCCCTCACAGGGTATCAAATACTTAGGAATTCCTATTCATAGAGACCTCTCCCATCTATGTTATCTTAATTTTGGGCCCTTTATTGAACAATTCCATACAGACCACGGTTGGCAAGTTAGAACTGTAAGATTCACTACGTGAACCACTGGTGTTTTGTGGAAAAGCACATGTACACCGCGTTCCAAATTATTATGCAAAAAGTGTTTAGGAGTGATAAGGGAAGAATTTGTTTGTTTGTCAGTTAAACTCATTGATGGTGATGTGTGTCAGGGCTCTTTATATCACTGTAAGCAATTGCAGACACCTGTGCTAATTAGTTTGGCAGGTGTGTCCAATGAAAGGCAAGACTACTTAAGAAGGCTCTCTCACATTATTAAGCAGCCTACATTTTCTGCCAAAATGGGAAAGAAAAAGGATGTGTCGGCTGCTGAGAAGCAATAAATTGTGGAGTGTTTAGGTCAAGGCATGACTACAATCAACATTGTGCGATGATCAGGATGAAGTGTCTTGGCAATCAAGAAGTATGTAGCTGATTCACAGTACACACGTGTGCGTGCTGATAAGGGCAAATTGAGGACTCTTTCCTACAGGCAATTACGTCAGGTTGAAAGAGCAGCGGCAAAAAAGCCTTGTCATAGCAGCAGACAAGTTTTTGAAGCTGCTTGTGCCTCCAACGTCCCCCGAACAACAAGATGCAGGGTCCTTCAGAGGTTTGCAGCTGTGCATACGCCATCCTGTCGACCTCCTCTATCCACTTCACACAAGCAGAAACGGCTCCAGTGGGCCAAACATTACATGAAGACTGATTTCAAAACTGTTTTGTTCACGGATGAGTGCCGTGCAGCGCTCGATGGTCCAGATGAATGGAGTGGAGGATGGCTGGTTGATGGACACCCCACGCAAACACGGCTACAGCGCCAACAAGGAGGAGGTGGAGTAATGTTTTGGGCTGGAATCATGGGGAGAGAGATTGTCGGCCCCTTTAGGATCCCTGAAGGCGCTAAAGATGAACTCCATAATGTATGTGGATTTTCTCAAACAGCACTTCCTGCCATGGTTCAAGAAGAAGAACCGTGTATTTCACAGCAAGATCATTTTTCTGCATGATAATGCACCATCTCATGCTGCACATAAAACATCTGCATCTCTGGCTGATATGGGCATAAAAGGGGACAAATTATGGTGTGACCCCCATGCTCCCCTGACCTCTACCCCATTCAGAACCTTTGGAGCATCATTAAAAGGAGTGTCTATGATGGCGGGAGGCAGTTCACATCTAAGCAACAGCTCTGGGAGGGTATTCTGTCCTCATGCAAAACAATTGAAGCAGAAACCATCCAAAACCTGACAAATTCAATGGACGAGAGAGTTCAGAAGCTCCTTTCGAACAAGGGGTCCTATGTGGAAATGTAACATCACCTAGAATAAAGTTTTGAGTTGAAAACTGTTTGATTTCAGTTTCTAACAACCTGCTAATGCTTATAATTTCAAAAATGACCATTTTTTTGGTCTTTATTAAAATGAAAAGGTTGATCAAAAAGTTTGGGGGATCTAAGAGTGTGGCAACCCAGTAGTCATGATTACTTCGAATTCTGACAATATGAGGGTCATGCTGCAGGTAGTGCAGCAAGAAGGCACTTATGTGTCTTGCGCATCTCGGAGCCCCAAAATTATTTTCCGGGCTAGATGCAGCTAAAAATTATTTTTAATTTTAAATCTGGTGAAGCTTATTATAGATGGCCTAATAGGATCAGTGCTGCACACTGCTACAAAGCCCAAATTATTTTCCAGTCAAGATACAGATAAACATGATTAGTAATTTGAAAGCTTAAAACGGTTGGTAGGGTGATTTTAACCAATCCTCAAGCTTTTACTCTCCCCAGGATGACACAGGGGTAGAAAAGTGGTTTCGGATCCATGATTTGTTCATCTTTATGAACGTGAGTCTGTCTACATTATCAGTGGAGAGCCGCGTGCGCTTATCTGTCAGCACACCACCAGCAGCGCTGAACACACGTTCAGACAGAACGCTGGCTGCGGGGCATGACAAGATCTCCAAGGCGTAAGTGGCTAGCTCCGGCCATTTATCCAGATTGGAAGCCCAAAAAGAGCTTCCAGTGACACAGTCGTGGCTTCAATGTTTACTTGGAGATACTCCTGTACCATCGTCTCTAGGCGTTGACTATGTGTCAGACTTCTTGTCTCCTGTGGCCCTGCAAAGGATGGGCTAAAAAAGTGGTGAAATGATTCCGCAAAATTGATGTTACCAGCAGATACTGTGGTTCTGTTACGGTTTGAGTGCTGAACACTTGACGGTCCCACGGTTGGCAAGTTGGAACTGTGAGATTCACTACGTGCACCACTGGTATTTTGTGGAAAAGCACATGTAAGATTCTGCAACAGTCTCTGCTGATACTCCTGCATGCGTGCATCCCTTTCTATGGCAGGAATAATTTCTGCAAATTTACTTTTGTACCGGGGATCTAACAGTGTGGCAACCCAGTAGTCAGGATTATTTCTAATTCTCACAATTCGAGGGTCATGTTGCAGGTAGTGCAGCAAGAAGGCACTCATGTGTGTTGCGCATCCAGGAGCACCAAGTCCCTGTTGTGTTGGTGGCGAGGTAACAATCATGCTTCCTTCCTCTGTCCTCTCCCCCCAACCTCGCACAACAGAAATGTGATCAAGGTCTCCCTCATCTGATGAGTCTTCCATCAGTTCGTCCTCCACTTCTTCCTGGGCTCCTGCACCTTCCTCACTAGTTTGGCTGCTACCATGCGCCCTGGTAAAATCATCTCCCCCACCCTCACATGCCTGCCGCCCTGGTGCTGCCGACCGTCTGGACCTTGCAGATGTTAGCCCTTCCGCATACAACTCCTCCTCCTCTACTTCCTCCACCTCCTCTTGTGCCACCACCTGACTCCGAATTCTGTTTAACATGTGCTCCAGCATGTAAATCACCGGAATAGTCATGCTGATAATGGCATCGTCAGCACTAAACATCTTCGTCGCCATTTCAAAACTGTGCAGAAGGGTGCATAGGTCCCTGATCTGAGACCACTCCTCCAGCGTGATTTGCCCCACCTCTGAATCTCGTTGGCCCAGGCTATACGTCAGAACGTATTGCACCAGGGCTTGTTGGTGCTGCCACAGTCGCTGCAACATGTGCAGAGTTGAATTCCACCGGGTAGGCACATCGCATTTTAGCCGGTGAAGTGGCAGGCCCAACGACTTCTGTAGAGATGTAAGTCGCTGAGCTGCGGGATGCGAACGGCGGAAGTGAGCACACAGCGACCGTGCCCTCTGCAGAAGGCCATCTAGTCTGGGATAGTGGGCTAAAAATTGCTGGACAACCAGGTTCAACACGTGAGCCATACAAGGCACGTGTGTGACATTGCCCCGGCGAAGGGCCGCACCCAGGTTTGCAGCATTGTCGCACACGGCCTTCCCTGGTTTCAGGTCCAGTGGAGACAACCATTCATGAAATTGGTTCTCCAGAGCTGACCACAACTCCTCAGCTGTGTGACTCACATTTCCCAGACATTTCAATGTAAAAACCGCCTGATGACGTTGAGCCCTACTGCCAGCATAGTAAGGAGGTGTGCAGGATCCCTTCTGCGCAGTTAGAAAGCTTGTGGCATGACCAGACAGGCTTTGGGTGCAGGTGGAAGACCGAGAGGAGGTTGAGGAGGCAGAAGCAGTGGAGGAAAAATGACATAAAGAGGATTGACGCACAACTCTTGGGGACGGCAAGACTTGGACAGCAGCCCCTTGTCCTGCTGTCACCATAGTTACCCAGTGCCCAGTCAGCGACATGTAACGCCCCTGTCCATGCCTACTCGTCCAAGTGTCTGTGGTGAAATGCACCCTGTCACACACAGAGTTTCTCAAAGAAGCGGTGATGTTGTGTGCGACATGCTGGTAGAGCGCAGGCACACCTTTCTTTGAGAAGTAGTGCCGACTGGGCATCTGGTACTGGGGCACTGCGACAGACATAAGGTCTCGAAAATCCTCTGTGTCCACCAGGCGGAAAGGCAGCATTTCTGTAGCCAAGAGCTTGCAGATGGTGAAATTCAACCTCTTAGCTTTCTCATGGCTAGGAGGAAATGGTCTTTTACTTGTCCACATCTGAGGGACCGAGGGCTGGCTATTGTGCTTAGACGGGGTTGATAAGGGTGTCCCCGGCAAACTGCCGGTCTGTGAGGAAGATGCAGGCGGACATGTTAGGTTGCCTTGATCCAAAGGTGGTGCTATCGATGTCGGACAGCGCTCAAGACCAGCTGGTGTTACCACCTCCAAAGAAAATGATGACCTGCCAATCACGCTGGCTGTTGCGGGTAAAGAGGTGGCAGGTCTGCGCCCCAAAACAGGTGTGACTGCTGTCCCCCCAGTCACAGAGGATGAAGAGGCCGCGGATGCACAAGATATGGCAGACGGTGGTTGGCCTGGCCGGCTAGACCGCATTGTAGCACACTGAGCTTCCCACTGCAACTTATGCTTCATGTCCATGTGCCGGTTCATGCATGAAGTACTCAAACTATGTATTTTTTGGCCTCTACTTAGCTTTTGCTGACAAATGTTACAGATAACACGAGTTGGGTCATCTTTATCGATCTGAAAAAATGCCCAGGCTATGCAAGGCTTAGCACCCATGCGACCTGAAGAGCCACCACGACTTGTGGTGAGAGGCAGAGTTGTGTTTGAGGATGCAGTTGTTGACGTGCTTCCAGTACTACGTCTCTGTCCAGGAAGGCGCAACCTGACCTCATCGTCACTAGCATCTTCCTCCACCTCCTCTGCTGACCTCATCTCTTGGCTGACTGTGGGTTGACAGTAAGTGGGATCTCCGACCTCATCATCATCACCCTGTGCGTTATCACACCCGTCGTCCTCAGAGCCAACCTGTTCCTGCCCTGACAAAAAACTAAATTTGTCGCTCCAATCAGGTATTTGAGTCTTATCATCATCTTCCTCATTGTCTCCACCAACAGGAGTTACAGTTTGGGAATGAGGGTCTACATTATGGTCAGAACCTTCTGCGTCTGGTCCTGGATCCGACTCATAAAGATTCTGGGCATCAGTGCAGATCATTTCCTCGTCTGGATTCACAGAAGCGCTGGAGTCGACCTCTGATTCCCAGGCTATAGTATGAGTAAACAGCTCTGCAGACTCAACCATCTGTTCTACCTCATACTCAGACGGGCAGCTGGAGATTTGGGAGCTGTGAGGAAGCAAGTGCGATTTGGGTGACACCTTTGAGGACTGGAGTATTTGTGATGTTGAAGTTGATGTGGAGGAGAGCCCACTTAAAGGAGCACTTGATATCCGTTGAAGCACCTGCTGTTTTTGTGCCTCATTTGGAATTTGTAGCGATTGGCGTGGCCGTAAGAAAGGGATCTTATCACATTGTCCGCTAAAAGAAGTAGACATTTTAGTTTGGCTGGAAGATGGTCTTTCTTCTGCACCTACCCCATGGACACAACCTTTTTTCCCCTTCCCAACACGCCTATTCCCCTTTCCACCAGCAGCAGGCCTTTTTCCACTCATTTTGGTGGTTAACTAATTCACAACTCTGGAGTTGTTTGCACAAAAAAACAATGGATGGTAACCGAGCAGAGCTGAGTGGCCAAACTGTGGTATTAGGCCAAAACTATTGGCTGGGTTAGATGCAGAAAAAAATTATTTTTAATTTGCAACCTGATGGAGGTCAGTATAGATGGACTAATAGACCAAGTCCCACACACCGCTAGAAGCCCAAATATTTTTTCAGAGCTAGATGCAGAAAAAAATTATATTCAATTTGCAACCTGCTGGACGTCAGTATAGAAGGACTAATAGAACAAGTCCCACACACTGCTAGAAGCCCAAATATTTTTTCAGAGCTAAATGAAGAAAAAAAATATTTTTAATTTGCAACCTGATGGAGGTCAGTATAGATGGACTAATAGACCAAGTCCCACACACTGCTAGAAGCCCAAATATTTTTTCAGAGCTAGATGCAGAAAAAAATTATTTTTAATTTGCAACCTGATGGAGGTCAGTATAGATGGACTAATAGACCAAGTCCCACACACCGCTAGAAGCCCAAATATTTTTTCAGAGCTAGATGCAGAAATTTTTTTTATTCAATTTGCAACCTGATGGAGGTCAGTATAGATGGACTAATAGACCAAGTCCCACACACCGCTAGAAGCCCAAATATTTTTTCAGAGCTAGATGCAGAAAAAAATTATTTTTAATTTGCAACCTGATGGAGGTCAGTATAGATGGACTAATAGACCAAGTCCCACACACTGCTAGAAGCCCAAATATTTTTTCAGAGCTAGATGCAGAAAAAAATTATTTTTAATTTGCAACCTGATGGAGGTCAGTATAGATGGACTAATAGAACAAGTCCCACACGCTGCTAGAAGCCCAAATATTTTTTCAGAGATAAATGAAGAAAAAAATTATTTTTAATTTGCAACCTGATGGAGGTCAGTATAGATGGACTAATAGACCAAGTCCCACACACTGCTAGAAGCCCAAATATTTTTTCAGAGCTAGATGCAGAAAAAAATTATTTTTAATTTGCAACCTGATGGAGGTCAGTATAGATGGACTAATAGACCAAGTCCCACACACCGCTAGAAGCCCAAATATTTTTTCAGAGCTAGATGCAGAAAAAAATTATATTCAATTTGCAACCTGCTGGAGGTCAGTATAGAAGGACTAATAGAACAAGTCCCACACACTGCTAGAAGCCCAAAAATTTTTTCAGAGCTAAATGAAGAAAAAAATTATTTTTAATTTGCAACCTGATGGAGGTCAGTATAGATGGACTAATAGACCAAGTCCCACACACTGCTAGAAGCCCAAATATTTTTTCAGAGCTAGATGCAGAAAAAAATTATATTCAGTTTGCAACCTGATGGAGGTCAGTATAGATGGACTAATAGAATGATGCTATGCCCAAAAGATTTTACTTCACTAGGTGCAGTAAAAAAATTGGTATTCTATACACAGGTGGTATATCTTGCAACACAGATAGGCTACTCCACTGACTAACACACTCTGCAATAGGCCAAAAAGGATTAGCTTTGCTAGATTCAGCCAAATGCTGTGAAAAAAACTTGCACAGCACTGGCACAGACCTGCCTGGCAAAAACTGATAGGAACTGATGTAACCTAGTCCTGAAAAGGACTCCAATTACAATTAGTCTTTACTCCCACAATCTATCTATTTAAGAGCACAGACCTGCCTGATAAAAGTCGTAGGAAATGCTGTAACCTAGTCCTTAAAAGGACTGCAATCACAACTATTCCCTACTCCCAAGCTATCTGTATATTTGTGCGAAAATTGGCTTGAAATTAACAAGGTATAGCGCACACAGCAACAGCGGTGCCGTCTAAAACGCAGCTGCAGCAGTGAGAAAATGGTGGCGACGGGGAAAATGGCTTGGTCTTATAGGGCAAGGACATGTGACATACACTGCCAATCACACATGCCCTTGCTTGTGTGAAAAAAAGCACTTCGCTCCGTGTGTGCGCTGCTGACAGATTGCACCTCCCCACTGCAAATGCGGGAAAGAGAAAAAAAAATGGAGATCTTCATTGTTCCTGCAGAGATCCATCCCCTGCCCCTCCCCCCGCCCCGCTGTACACTCAAACTGCGTATTAACATTAATTTTCATCATTACTGAGAAAAAATCCAGTTATGATTTTGGTGCACGAACAGTTATCGAACATAACCTCGAACAGCCGAATTTTTCTCAAATTGTTCGTGTTCGCCGACCGGCTCGAACACCGCCCAAAACAGCTCGAATTTGAGATTGGCGAACAGTTCGAGTAGAACAACGCTCATCTCTATCCTTGATATTTAGTCGTTTTCAGCCAATTTTCTGGATTTTTGAAAATTTCACTTTTTTTGTGAAAATATCCACTAAATGATTGAATAATATGTGTGAGGGTACCCCAGGAGAGTTCCAAATGTGTGTGGGTAGAATATATATCCCACGGGGGAAAAGTTGAAAAAAGTTGACAAAAATTTTTTTTTGGACTTAGTCATTTTTCCGGCGTTTATCAGACTTTCAGAGAGGGCAAATGTCAGTGAGCGTTCCGATTTCAGTTCCAGAGCGATTCGCCTAATGAGTCCTTGATATTTAGTCGTTTTCAGCCAATTTTCTGGATTTTTGAAAATTTCACTTTTTTGTGAAGATATCCACTAAATGAGGGAATAATATGTGTGAGGGTACCCCAGGAGAGTTCCAAATGTGTGTGGGTAGAATATATATCCCACGGGGGTAAAATTGAAAAAAGTTGAAAAAATTTTTTTTGGACTTAATCATTTTTCCGGCGTTTATCAGACTTTCAGATAGGGGAAATGTCAGTGAGCGTTCCGATTTCAGTTCCAGAGCGATTCGCCCAATGAGTCCTTGATACTTAGTCGTTTTCAGCCAATATTTTTGATTTTTGAAAATTTCACTTTTTTGTGAAAATATACAATAAATAAGGGAATATTATGTGTGAGGGTACCCCAGGAGAGTTCCAAATGTGTGTGGTAGAATATATATCCCACGGGGGTAAAATTGAAAAAAGTTGAAAAAATTTTTTTTTTGGACTTAATCATTTTTCCGGCGATTAGCAGACTTTCAGATAGGTCAAATTTCATTGATCGTTCCGATTTCAGTTCCAGAGGGATTCGCCCAATGGGTCTTTGATATTTCGTCGTTTTCAGCCAATTTTCTGGATATTTGAAAATTTCACTTTTTTTTGTGAAAATATCCACTAAATGAGGGATTGATATGTGTGTGGGTACCCCAGGAGAGTTCCAAATGTGTGTGGGTAGAATATATATCCCACGGGGGTAAAATTGAAAAAAGTTGAAAAAATTTTTTTTTTGGACTTAGTCATTTTTCCGCCGTTTATCAGACTTTCAGATAGGGCAAATGTCAGTGAGCATTCTGATTTCAGTTCCAGAGCGATTCGCCAAATGCGTCCTTGATATTTAGTCGTTTTCAGCCAATTTTCTGGATTTTTGAAAATTTCACTTTTTTATGAAGATATCCACTAAATGAGGGAATAATATGTGTGAGGGTACCCCAGGAGAGTTCCAAATGTGTGTGGGTAGAATATATATCCCACGAGGGTAAAATTGAAAAAAGTTGAAAAATTTTTTTTTTTGGACTTAGTCATTTTTCCGGCTTTTATCAGACTTTCAGATAGGGCAAATGTCAGTGAGCGTTCCGATTTCAGTTCCAGAGCGATTCGCAAAATGAGTCCTTGATATTTAGTCATTTTCAGACAATTTTCTGGATTTTTGAAAATTTCACTATTTTGTGAAAATAACCACTAAATGAGGGAAAAATATGTGTGAGGGCACCCCAGGAGAGTTCCAATTGTGTGTGGGTAAAATATATATCCCACGGGGGTAAAATTGAAAAAAGTTGAAAAATTTTTTTTTGGACTTAGTCATTTTTCCGGCGATTAGCAGACTTTCAGATAGGTCAAATTTCATTGATCGTTCCGATTTCAGTTCCAGAGGGATTCGCACAATGAGTCCTTGATATTTAGTCATTTTCAGCCAATATTTTGGATTTTTGAAAATTTCACTTTTTTGTGAAAATATCCACTAAATGACGGAGTAATATGTGTGAGGGTACCCCAGGAGAGTTCCAAATGTGTGTGGGTAGAATATGTATCCCACGTGGGTAAAATTGAAAAAAGTTGAAAAAATTTTTTTTTTGCACTTAGTCATTTTTCCAGCGTTTATCAGACTTTCAGATAGGGGAAATGTCAGTGAGCATTCCGATTTCAGTTTCAGAGCGATTCGCCCAATGAGTCCTTGATATTTCGTCGTTTTCAGCCAATTTTCTGGATTTTTGAAAATTTCACTTTTTTGAGAAAATATCCACTAAAAGAGGGAATAATATGTGTGAGGGTACCCCAGGAGAGTTCCAAATGTGTGTGGGTAGAATATATATCCCACCGGGGTAAAATTGAAATGAGTTGAAAACATTTTTTTTTTTTTGGACTTAGTCATTTTTCCGGCGTTTATCAGACTTTCAGATAGGGGAAATGTCAGTGAGCGTTCCGATTTCAGTTCCAGAGTGATTCGCCCAATGAGTCCTTGATATTTAGTCGTTTTCAGACAATTTTCTGGATTTTTGAAAATTTCACTTTTTTTTTGTGAAAGTATCCACTAAATGAGGGAATGATATGTGTGAAGGTACCCCAGGAGAGTTCCAAATGTGTGTGGGTAGAATATATATCCCACGGGGGTAAAATTTAAAAAAGTTGAAAAAAATTTTTTTTTGGTCTTAGTCAGTTTTCCGGCGTTTATCAGACTTTCAGATAGGGGAAATGTCAGTGAGAGTTCCGATTTCAGTTCCAGAGCGATTCGCCCAATGAGTCCTTGATATTTAGTCGTTTTCAGCCAATTTTCTGGATTTTTGAAAATGTCACTTTTTTTGTGAAAGTATCCACTAAATGAAGGAATAATATGTGTGAGGGTACCCCAGGAGAGTTCCAAATGTGTGTGGGTAGAATATATATCCCACGGGGGTTAAAATTGAAAAAAGTTGAAAAATTTTTTTTTTGGACTTAGTCATTTTACGGCGTTTATCAGACTTTCAGATACGGCAAATGTTAGTGAGCGTTCCGATTTCAGTTCCAGAGCGATTTGTCCAATGAGTCCTTGATATTTCGTCGTTTTCAGACAATTTTCTGAATTTTTGAAAATTTCACTTTTTTGTGAAAATATCCACTAAATGAGGGAATAATATGTGTGAGGGTACCCCAGGAGAGTTCCAAATGTGTGTGGGTAGAATATATATCCCACGAGGGTAAAATTTAAAAAAGTTGAAAAAATTTTTTTTGGACTTAGTCATTTTTCCGGCGTTTAGCAGACTTTCAGATAGGGGAAATGTCAGTGATCGTTCCGATTTCAGTTCTACAGGGATTCGCAAAATGAGTCCTTGATATTTAGTCGTTTTCAGCCAATATTTTGGATTTTTGAAAATTTCACTTTTTTGTGAAAATATCCACTAAAAGAGGGAATAATATGTGTGAGGGTACCAAAGGAGAGTTCCAAATGTGTGTGGGTAGAATATGTATCCCACAGGGGTAAAATTGAAAAGAGTTGAAAACATTTTTTTTTTGGACTCAGTCATTTTTCCGGCGTTTATCAGACTTTCAGATAGGGGAAATGTCAGTGATCGTTCCGATTTCAGTTCCAGAGCGATTCGCCCAATGAGTCCTTGATATTTCGTCGTTTTCAGCCAATTTTCTGGATTTTTGAAAATTTCAGTTTTTTGTGAAAATATCCACTAAATGAGGGAATAATATGTGTGAGGGTACCCCAGTAGAGTTCCAAATGTGTGTGGGTAAAATATACATCCTACAGGGGTAAAATTGAAAAAAGTTGAATAATTTTTTTTTTGGACTTAGTAATTGTACGGCGTTTATCAGACTTTCAGATACGGCAAATGTCAGTGAGCGTTCCGATTTCAGTTCCAGAGGGATTCTCACAATGAGTCCTTGATATTTAGTCGTTTTCAGCCAATATTTTGGATTTTTGAAAATTTCACTTTTTTGTGAAAATATCCACTAAATGACAGAGTAATATGTGTGAGGGTACCCCAGGAGAGTTCCAAATCTGTGTGGGTAGAATATATATCCCACGGGGTTAAAATTGAAAAGAGTTGAAAACATTTTTTTTTTGGACTTAGTCATTTTCCCGGCGTTTATCAGACTTTCAGATAGGGGAAATGTCAGTGAGCATTCCGATTTCAGTTCCAGAGCGATTCGCCCAATGAGTCCTTGATATTTCCTTGCTTTCAGCCAATTTTCTGGATTTTTGAAAATTTCACTTTTTTGAGAAAATATCCACAATAAGAGGGAATAATATGTGTGAGGGTACCCCAGTAGAGTTCCAAATGTGTGTGGGTAAAATATACATCCTACAGGGGTAAAATTGAAAAAAGTTGAATAATTTTTTTTTTGGACTTAGTAATTGTACGGCGTTTATCAGACTTTCAGATAGGTCAAATGTCATTGATCGTTCCGATTTCAGTTCTACAGGGATTCGCAAAATGAGTCCTTGATATTTAGTCGTTTTCAGCCAATATTTTAGATTTTTGAAAATTTCACTTTTTTGTGAAAATATCCACTAAATGAAGGAATAATATGTGTGAGGGTACCCCAGGAGAGTTCCAAATGTGTGTGGGTAGAATATATATCCCACGGGTGTAAAATTGAAAATAGTTTAAAAAAATTTTGGGGGGATTTAGTCATTTTTCCGGCATTTATCATACTTTCAGATAGGGGAAATGTCAGTGAGCGTTCCAATTTCAGTACAAGAGCGATTCGCCCAATGAGTCCTTGATATTTAGTCGTTTTCAGCCAATATTTTGGATTTTTGAAAATTTCACTTTTTTTGTGAAAATATCCACTAAATGAGGGAATAATATGTGTGAGGGTACCCCAGTAGAGTTCCAAATGTGTGTGGGTAGAATATATATAATACGGGGGTAAAATTGAAAAAAGTTGAAAGATTTTTTTTTTGGACTTAGTAATTTTACGGCGTTTATCAGACTTTCAGATACGGCAAATGTCAGTGAGCGTTCCTATTTCAGTTCCAGAGCGATTTGCCCAATGAGTCCTTGATATTTCGTCGTTTTCAGACAATTTTCTGAATTTTTGAAAATTTCACTTTTTTTGTGAAAATATCCACTAAATGAGGGAATAATATGTGTGAGGGTACCCCAGGAGAGTTCCAAATGTGTGTGGGTAGAATATATATCCCACGAGGGTAAAATTTAAAAAAGTTGAAAAATTTTTTTTTGGACTTAGTCATTTTTCCAGCGTTTAGCAGACTTTCAGATAGGTCAAATGTCATTGATCGTTCCGATTTCAGTTCCACAGGGAATCGCCCAATGAGTCCTTGATATTTAGACATTTTCAGCACATTTTTTGAATTTATGAAATTTTCGCTTTTTTGTGAAAATATCCACTAAATGAGGGAATAATATGTGTGATGGTACCCCAGGAGAGTTCCAAATGTGTGTGGGTAGAATATATATCCCACGGGGGTAAAATTGAAAATAGTTTAAAAAAATTTTTTGGGGGGATTTAGTCATTTTCCCGGAGTTTATCAGACTTTCAGATAGGGCAAATGTCAGTGAGTGCTCCTATTTCAATTCCAGAGTGATTCGCCCAATGAGTACTTGATATCTAGTCATTTTCAGCCAATTTTCTGGATTTTTGAAAATTTCACTTTTTTGTGAAAATATCCACTAAATGAGGGAATAATATGTGTGAGGGTACCCCAGTAGAGTTCCAAATGTGTGTTGGTAGAATATATATCCTACGGGGGTAAAATTGAAAAAAGTTGAAAAAATTTTTTTTTGGACTTATTAATTTTACGGCGTTTATCAGACTTTCAGATACGGCAAATGTCAGTGAGCATTCCTATTTCAGTTCCACAGCGATTCGCCCAATGAGTCCTTGATATTTAGGCGTTTTCAGCCAATTTTCTGGATTTTTGAAAATTTTACTTTTTTTGTGAAAGTATCCACTAAATGAGGGAATAATATGTGTGAGGGTACCCCAGGAGAGTTCCAAATGTGTGTGGGTAGAAAATATATCCCACGGGGGTAAAATTGAAAAAAGTTGAAAAAATTTTTTTTTGGACTTAGTCATTTTTCCGGCGTTTATCAGACTTTCAGATAGGGGAAATGTCAGTGAGCGTTCCGATTTCAGTTCCAGAGTGATTCGCCCAATGAGTCCTTGATATTTCGTCGTTTTCAGCCAATTTTCTGGATTTTTGAAAATTTCACTTTTTTTGTGAAAATATCCACTAAATGAGGGATTAAAATGTGTGAGGGTACCCCAGGAGAGTTCCAAATGTGTGTGGGTAGAATATATATCCCCAGGGGGGTAAAATTGAAAAAAGTTGATCAAATTTTTTTTTTGGACTTAGTAATTTTCCGGCCTTTTTCAGACTTTCAGATAGGGGAAATGTTAGTGAGCGTTCCGATTTCAGTTCCAGAGCGATTCGCCCAATGAGTCCTTGATATTTAGACATTTTCAGCACATTTTTTGAATTTATGAAATTTTCGCTTTTTTGTGAAAACATCCACTAAATGAGGGAATAATATGCGTGATGGTACCCCAGGAGAGTTCCAAATGTGTGTGAGTAGAATATATATCCCACGGGGGTAAAATTGAAAAAAGTTTATAAAAAATTTTTTTTGGGGATTTAGTGATTTTTCCGGCATTTATCATACTTTCAGATAGGGCAAATGTCAGTGAGTGCTCCGATTTCAATTCCAGAGCGATTCGCCCAATGAGTACTTGATATCTAGTCATTTTCAGCCAATTTTCTGGATTTTTGAAAATTTCACTTTTTTGTGAAAATATCCACTAAATGAGGGAATAATATGTCTGAGGGTACCCCAGGAGAGTTCCAAATGTGTGTGGGTAGAATATATATCCCACGGGGTTAAAATTGAAAAAAGTTGAAAACATATTTTTTTTTGGACTTAGTCAATTTTACGGCGTTTATCAGACTTTCAGATATGGGAAATGTCAGTGAGCGTTCCGATTTCAGTTCCAGAGCGATTCGCCCAATGAGTCCTTGATATTTAGTCGTTTTCAGCCAATATCTTGGATTTTGAAAATTTCACTTTTTTGTGAAAATATCCACTAAATGAGGGAATAATATGTGTGAGGGTACCCCAGGAGAGTTCCAAATGTGTGTGGGTAGAATATATATCCCACGGGGTTAAAATTGAAAAAAGTTGAAAACATATTTTTTTTTGGACTTAGTCAATTTTACGGCGTTTATCAGACTTTCAGATATGGGAAATGTCAGTGAGCGTTCCGATTTCAGTTCCAGAGCGATTCGCCCAATGAGTACTTGATATTTAGTCGTTTTCAGCCAATATTTTGGATTTTGAAAATTTCACTTTTTTTTTTGAAAATATCTACTAAAAGAGGGAATAATATGTGTGAGGGTAACAAAGGAGAGTTCCAAATGTGTGTGGGTAGAATATATATCCCAAGGGGGTAAAATTGAAAAAAGTTTAAAAATATTTTTTGGGGGACTTAGTCATTATTCCGGCGTTTATCAGACTTTCAGATAAGGCAAATGTCAGTGAGGGCTCCGATTTCAATTCCAGAGCGATTCGCCCAATGAGTACTTGATATCTAGTCATTTTCAGCCAATTTTCTGGATTTTTGAAAATTTCACTTTTTTGTGAAAATATCCACTAAATGAGGGAATAATATGTGTGAGGGTACCCCAGTAGAGTTCCAAATGTGTGTGGGTAGAATATATATCCTAAGGGGGTAAAATTTAAAAAAGTTGAAAAAAATTTTTTTTTGGACTTAGTTATTATTCCGGCGTTTATCAGACTTTCAGATAGGGAAAATGTCAGTGAGTTTTACCGATTTCAGTTCCAGAGCGATTCGCCCAATGAGTCCTTGATATTTAGTCGTTTTCAGCCAATATTTTGGATTTTTGAAAATTTGACTTTCTTGTGACAATATCCACTAAATGAGGGAATAATATGTGTGAGGGTACCCCAGGAGAGTTCCAAATGTGTGTGGGTAGAATTTATATCCCACGGGGGTAAAATTTAAAAAAGTTGAAAACATTTTTTTTTTGGACTTAGTCATTCTTACGGCTTTAATCAGTCTTTTAGATAGGGGAAATGTCAGTGAGCGTTCTGATTTCAGTTCCAGAGCGATTCGCCCAATGAGTACTTGATATTTAGTCGTTTTCAGACAATTTTCTGGATTTTTGAAAATTTCACTTTTTTTGTGAAAGTATCCACTAAATGAGGGAATAATATGTGTGAGGGTACCCCAGGAGAGTTCCAAATGTGTGTGGGTAGAATTTATATCCCACGGGGGTAAAATTGAAAAGAGTTGAAAACATTTTTTTTTTGGACTTAGTCATTTTCACGGCGTTTATCAGACATTCAGATAGGGGAAATGTCAGTGAGCGTTCCGATTTCAGTTCCAGAGCGATTCGCCCAATAAGTCCTTGATATTTCGTCGTTTACAGCCAATTTTCTGGATTTTTGAAAATTTCACTTTTTTTGTGAAAGTATCCACTAAATGAGGGAATGATATGTGTGAGGGTACCCCAGGAGAGTTCCAAATGTGTGTGGGTAGAATATATATCACTCGGGGGTAAAATTGAAAAGGTTGAAAAAAATTTTTTTTTCAACTTAGTCATTTTTCCGCCGTTATCAGACTTTCAGAGAGGGAAAATGTCAGTGAGTGTTCCGATTTCAGTTCCAAAGCGATTCGCCCAATGAGTACTTGATATTTAGTCGTTTTCAGCCAATTTTCTGGATTTTTTAAAATTTCACTTTTTTGTGAAAATATCCGCTAAATGAGGAAATAATATGTGTGAGGGTACCCCAGGAGAGTTCTAAATGTGTGTGGGTAGAATATATATCACACGGGGGTAAAATTGAAAAATGTTGAAAATATTTTTTTCTTAGACTTAGTCATTTTTCCGGCGTTTATCAGACTTTCAGAAAGGGGAAATGTCAGTGAGCGTTCCGATTTCAGTTCCAGAGCGATTCGCCCAATGAGTCCTTGATATTTAGTCGTTTTCAGCCAATTTTCTGGATTTTTGAAAATTTCACTTTTTTGTGAAAATATTCACACTAAAAGAGGGAATAATATGTGTGAAGGTACGCCAGTAGAGTTCCAAAAGTGTGTGGGTAGAATATATATCACACAGGGGTAAAATTGAAAAAAGTTGAAAAATTTTTTTTCTTAGACTTAGTCATTTTTCCGGCGTTTATCAGACTTTCAGATAGCTGAAATGTCAGTGAGCGTTCCAATTTCAGTTCCAGAGCTATTCTCTCAATGAGTCCTTGATATTTAGTCATTTTCAGCCAATTTTCTGGATTTTTGAAAATTTCACTTTTTTGTGAAAATATCCACTAAATGAGGGAATAATATGTGTGAAGGTACGCCAGTAGAGTTCAAAAAGTGTGTGGGTAGAATATATATCACACGGGGGTAAAATTGAAAAAAGTTGAAAATCTTTTTTTCTTAGACTTAGTCATTTTTCCGGCGTTTATCAGACTTTCAGATAGGGGAAATGTCAGTGAGCGTTCCAATTTCAGTTCCAGAGCTATTCTCTCAATGAGTCCTTGATATTTAGTCGTTTTCAGCCAATTTTCTGGATTTTTGAAAATTTCACTTTTTTGTGAAAATATCCACTAAATGAGGGAATAATATGTGTGAAGGTACGCCAGTAGAGTTCAAAAAGTGTGTGGGTAGAATATATATCCCACGGGGGTAAAATTGAAAAAAGTTTAAAAAATTTTTTTTTTGGACTTAGTCATTTTCACGGCGTTTATCAGACTTTCACATAGGGGAAATGTCAGTGAGCGTTCCGATTTCAGTTCCAGAGCGATTCGCCCAATGAGTCCTTGATATTTTGTCGTTTTCAGCCAATTTTCTGGATTTTTGAAAATTTCACGTTTTTTGTGAAAGTATCCACTAAATGAGGGAATGATATGTGTGAGGGTACCCCAGGAGAGTTCCAAATGTGTGTGGGTAGAATATATATCACACGGGGGTAAAATTGAAAAAAGTTTAAAACATTTTTTTTTTGGACTTAGTCATTTTCACGGCATTTATCAGACTTTCAGATAGGGGAAATGTCAGTGAGCGTTCCGATTTCAGTTCCAGAGCGATTCGCCCAATGAGTACTTGATATTTAGTCGTTTCCAGCCAATATTTTGGATTTTTGAAAATTTCACTTTTTTGTGAAAATATCCACTAAATGAAGGAATAATATGTGTGAGGGTACCCCAGGAGAGTTCCACATGTGTGTGGGTAGAATTTATATCCCACAGTGGTAAAATTGAAAAAAGTTGAAAAAAAAATTTCTTTGACTTAGTCATTTTTCCGGTGTTTATCAGACTTTCAGATAGGGGAAATGTCAGTGAGCGTTCCGATTTCAGTTCCAGAGCGATTCAACCAATGAGTCCTTGATATTTAGTCGTTTTTAGCCAATTTTCTGGATTTTTGAAAATTTCACTTTTTGTGAAAATATCCACACTAAAAGAGGGAATAATATGTGTGAAGGTACGCCAGTAGAGTTCCAAAAGTGTGTGGGTAGAATATATATCACACGGGGGTAAAATTGAAAAAAGTTGAAATTTTTTTTTTCTTAGACTTAGTCATTTTTCCAGCGTTTATCAGACTTTCAGAGAGGGGAAATGTCAGTGAGCATTCCGATTTCAGTTCCAGAGTTATTCGCCCAATGAGTACTTGATATTTAGTCGTTTTCAGCCAATATTTTGGATTTTTGAAAATTTCACTTTTTTGTGAAAATATCCACTAAATGAGGGAATAATATGTGTGAGGGTACCCCAGGAGAGTTTCAAATGTGTGTGGGTAGAATATATATCCCACGGGGGTAAAATTGAAAAAAGTTGAAAAAATATTTTTTTTTGGACTTATTCATTTTTCCGGCGTTTATCAGACTTTCAGATAGGGGAAATGTCAGTGAGCGTTCCGATTTCAGTTCCAGAGCGATTCGCCCAATGAGTCCTTGATATTTTGTCGTTTTCAGCCAATTTTCTGGATTTTTGAAAATTTCACTTTTTTGTGAAAATATCCACACTAAAAGAGGGAATAATATGTGTGAAGGTACGCCAGTAGAGTTCCAAAAGTGTGTGGGTAGAATATATATCACACGGGGGTAAAATTGAAAAAAGTTGAAAATATTTTTTTCTTAGACTTAGTCATTTTTCCGGCGTTTATCAGACTTTCAGATAGGGGAAATGTCAGTGAGCATTCCGATTTCAGTTCCAGAGCGATTCGCCCAATGAGTCCTTGATATTTAGTCGTTTTCAGCCAATTTTCTGTATATTTGAAAATTTCACTTTTTTGAGAAAATATCCACTAAAAGAGGGAATAATATGTGTGAGGGTACCCCAGGAGAGTTCCAAATGTGTTTGGGTAGAATATATATCCCACGGGGGTAAAATTGAAAAAAGTTTAAAAAATTTTTTTTTTGGACTTAGTCATTTTCACGGCGTTTATCAGACTTTCAGATAGGGGAAATGTCAGTGAGCGTTCCGATTTCAGTTCCAGAGCGATTCGCCCAATGAGTCCTTGATATTTAGTCGTTTTCAGCCAATATTTTGGATTTTTGAAAATTTCACTTTTTTGTGAAAATATCCACACTAAATGAGGGAATAATATGTGTGAAGGTAAGCCAGTAGAGGTCCAAAAGTGTGTGGGTAGAATATATATCACACGGGGCTAAAATTGAAAAAAGTTGAAAATATTTTTTTCTTCGACTTAGTCATTTTTCCGGCGTTTATCAGACTTTCAGATAGGGGAAATGTCAGTGAGCGTTCCGATTTCAGTTCCAGAGCGATTCGCCCAATGTGTCCTTGATATTTAGTCGTTTTCAGCCAATTTTCTGGATTTTTGAAAATTTCACTTTTTTGTGAAAATATTCACACTAAATGAGGGAATAATATGTGTGAAGGTACGCCAGTAGAGTTCCAAAAGTGTGTGGGTAGAATATATATCACACAGGGGTAAAATTGAAAAAAGTTGAAAAATTTTTTTTCTTAGACTTAGTCATTTTTCCGGCGTTTATCAGACTTTCAGATAGCTGAAATGTCAGTGAGCGTTCCAATTTCAGTTCCAGAGCTATTCTCTCAATGAGTCCTTGATATTTAGTCATTTTCAGCCAATTTTCTGGATTTTTGAAAATTTCACTTTTTTGTGAAAATATCCACTAAATGAGGGAATAATATGTGTGAAGGTACGCCAGTAGAGTTCAAAAAGTGTGTGGGTAGAATATATATCACACGGGGGTAAAATTGAAAAAAGTTGAAAATCTTTTTTTCTTAGACTTAGTCATTCTTCCGGCGTTTATCAGACTTTCAGATAGGGGAAATGTCAGTGAGCGTTCCAATTTCAGTTCCAGAGCTATTCTCTCAATGAGTCCTTGATATTTAGTCGTTTTCAGCCAATTTTCTGGATTTTTGAAAATTTCACTTTTTTGTGAAAATATCCACTAAATGAGGGAATAATATGTGTGAAGGTACGCCAGTAGAGTTCAAAAAGTGTGTGGGTAGAATATATATCCCACGGGGGTAAAATTGAAAAAAGTTTAAAAAATTTTTTTTTTGGACTTAGTCATTTTCACGGCGTTTATCAGACTTTCACATAGGGGAAATGTCAGTGAGCGTTCCGATTTCAGTTCCAGAGCGATTCGCCCAATGAGTCCTTGATATTTTGTCGTTTTCAGCCAATTTTCTGGATTTTTGAAAATTTCACGTTTTTTGTGAAAGTATCCACTAAATGAGGGAATGATATGTGTGAGGGTACCCCAGGAGAGTTCCAAATGTGTGTGGGTAGAATATATATCACACGGGGGTAAAATTGAAAAAAGTTTAAAACATTTTTTTTTTGGACTTAGTCATTTTCACGGCATTTATCAGACTTTCAGATAGGGGAAATGTCAGTGAGCGTTCCGATTTCAGTTCCAGAGCGATTCGCCCAATGAGTACTTGATATTTAGTCGTTTCCAGCCAATATTTTGGATTTTTGAAAATTTCACTTTTTTGTGAAAATATCCACTAAATGAAGGAATAATATGTGTGAGGGTACCCCAGGAGAGTTCCACATGTGTGTGGGTAGAATTTATATCCCACAGTGGTAAAATTGAAAAAAGTTGAAAAAAAAATTTCTTTGACTTAGTCATTTTTCCGGTGTTTATCAGACTTTCAGATAGGGGAAATGTCAGTGAGCGTTCCGATTTCAGTTCCAGAGCGATTCAACCAATGAGTCCTTGATATTTAGTCGTTTTTAGCCAATTTTCTGGATTTTTGAAAATTTCACTTTTTGTGAAAATATCCACACTAAAAGAGGGAATAATATGTGTGAAGGTACGCCAGTAGAGTTCCAAAAGTGTGTGGGTAGAATATATATCACACGGGGGTAAAATTGAAAAAAGTTGAAATTTTTTTTTTCTTAGACTTAGTCATTTTTCCAGCGTTTATCAGACTTTCAGAGAGGGGAAATGTCAGTGAGCATTCCGATTTCAGTTCCAGAGTTATTCGCCCAATGAGTACTTGATATTTAGTCGTTTTCAGCCAATATTTTGGATTTTTGAAAATTTCACTTTTTTGTGAAAATATCCACTAAATGAGGGAATAATATGTGTGAGGGTACCCCAGGAGAGTTTCAAATGTGTGTGGGTAGAATATATATCCCACGGGGGTAAAATTGAAAAAAGTTGAAAAAATATTTTTTTTTGGACTTATTCATTTTTCCGGCGTTTATCAGACTTTCAGATAGGGGAAATGTCAGTGAGCGTTCCGATTTCAGTTCCAGAGCGATTCGCCCAATGAGTCCTTGATATTTTGTCGTTTTCAGCCAATTTTCTGGATTTTTGAAAATTTCACTTTTTTGTGAAAATATCCACACTAAAAGAGGGAATAATATGTGTGAAGGTACGCCAGTAGAGTTCCAAAAGTGTGTGGGTAGAATATATATCACACGGGGGTAAAATTGAAAAAAGTTGAAAATATTTTTTTCTTAGACTTAGTCATTTTTCCGGCGTTTATCAGACTTTCAGATAGGGGAAATGTCAGTGAGCATTCCGATTTCAGTTCCAGAGCGATTCGCCCAATGAGTCCTTGATATTTAGTCGTTTTCAGCCAATTTTCTGTATATTTGAAAATTTCACTTTTTTGAGAAAATATCCACTAAAAGAGGGAATAATATGTGTGAGGGTACCCCAGGAGAGTTCCAAATGTGTTTGGGTAGAATATATATCCCACGGGGGTAAAATTGAAAAAAGTTTAAAAAATTTTTTTTTTGGACTTAGTCATTTTCACGGCGTTTATCAGACTTTCAGATAGGGGAAATGTCAGTGAGCGTTCCGATTTCAGTTCCAGAGCGATTCGCCCAATGAGTCCTTGATATTTAGTCGTTTTCAGCCAATATTTTGGATTTTTGAAAATTTCACTTTTTTGTGAAAATATCCACACTAAATGAGGGAATAATATGTGTGAAGGTAAGCCAGTAGAGGTCCAAAAGTGTGTGGGTAGAATATATATCACACGGGGCTAAAATTGAAAAAAGTTGAAAATATTTTTTTCTTCGACTTAGTCATTTTTCCGGCGTTTATCAGACTTTCAGATAGGGGAAATGTCAGTGAGCGTTCCGATTTCAGTTCCAGAGCGATTCGCCCAATGTGTCCTTGATATTTAGTCGTTTTCAGCCAATTTTCTGGATTTTTGAAAATTTCACTTTTTTGTGAAAATATTCACACTAAATGAGGGAATAATATGTGTGAAGGTACGCCAGTAGAGTTCCAAAAGTGTGTGGGTAGAATATATATCACACGGGGGTAAAATTGAAAAAAGTTGAAAATATTTTTTCTTAGACTTAGTCATTTTTCCGGCGTTCATCAGACTTTCAGATAGGGGAAATGTCAGTGAGCGTTCCGATTTCAGTTCCAGAGCGATTCGCCCAATGAGTCCTTGATATTTAGTCGTTTTCAGCCAATTTTCTGTATTTTTGAAAATTTCACTTTTTTGTGAAAATATCCACTAAATGAGGGAATAATATGTGTGAGGGTACCCCAGGAGAGTTCCAAATGTGTGTGGGTAGAATTTATATCCCACGGGGGTAAAATTGAAAAAAGTTGAAATTTTTTTTTTCTTAGACTTAGTCATTTTTCCAGCGTTTATCAGACTTTCAGATAGGGGAAATGTCAGTGAGCATTCCGATTTCAGTTCCAGAGTTATTCGCCCAATGAGTACTTGATATTTAGTCGTTTTCAGCCAATATTTTGGATTTTTGAAAATTTCACTTTTTTGTGAAAATATCCACTAAATGAGGGAATAATATGTGTGAGGGTACCCCAGGAGAGTTTCAAATGTGTGTGGGTAGAATATATATCCCACAGGGGTAAAATTGAAAAAAGTTGAAAAAATATTTTTTTTTGGACTTATTCATTTTTCCGGCGTTTATCAGACTTTCAGATAGGGGAAATGTCAGTGAGCGTTCCGATTTCAGTTCCAGAGCGATTCGCCCAATGAGTCCTTGATATTTAGTCGTTTTCAGCCAATTTTCAGTATTTTTGAAAATTTCACTTTTTTGGGAAAATATCCACTAAATAAGGGAATAATATGTGTGAGGGTACCCCAGGAGAGTTCCAAATGTGTGTGGGTAGAATTTATATCCTACGAGGGTAAAATTGAAAAAAGTTGAAAAAATATTTTTTTTAGACTTAGTCATTTTCCCGGCTTTTATCAGACTTTCAGATAGGGGTAATGTCAGCGAGCGTTCCGATTTCAGTTCCAGAGCGATTCGCCCAATGAGTCCTTGATATTTTGTCGTTTTCAGCCAATTTTCTGGATTTTTGAAAATTTCAATTTTTTGAGAAAATATCCACTAAAAGAGGGAATAATATGTGTGAGGGTACCCCAGGAGAGTTCCAAATGTGGTTGGGTAGAATATATATCCCACGGGGGTAAAATTGAAAAGAGTTGAAAACATTTTTTTTTTGGACTTAGTCATTTTCCCGGCGTTTATCAGACTTTCAAATAGGGGAAATGACAGTGAGCGTTCCGATTTCAGTTCCAGAGCGATTCGCCCAATGAGTCCTTGATATTTAGTCGTTTTCAGCCAATTTTCTGGATTTTTGAAAATTTCACTTTTTTGTGAAAATATCCACTAAATGAGGGAATAATATGTGTGAAGGTACACCAGTAGAGTTCAAAAAGTGTGTGGGTAGAATATATATCACACGGGGGTAAAATTGAAAAAAGTTGAAAATCTTTTTTTCTTAGACTTAGTCATTTTTCCGGCGTTTATCAGACTTTCAGATAGGGGAAATGTCAGTGAGCGTTCCAATTTCAGTTCCAGAGCTATTCTCTCAATGAGTCCTTGATATTTAGTCGTTTTCAGCCAATTTTCTGGATTTTTGAAAATTTCACTTTTTTGTGAAAATATCCACTAAATGAGGGAATAATATGTGTGAAGGTACACCAGTAGAGTTCAAAAAGTGTGTGGGTAGAATATATATCACACGGGGGTAAAATTGAAAAAAGTTGAAAATCTTTTTTTCTTAGACTTAGTCATTTTTCCGGCGTTTATCAGACTTTCAGATAGGGGAAATGTCAGTGAGCGTTCCGATTTCAGTTCCAGAGCGATTTGCCTAATGAGTCCTTGATATTTAGTCATTTTCAGCCAATTTTCTGGATTTTTGAAAATTTCACTTTTTTGTGAAAATATCCACTAAAAGAGGGAATAATATGTGTGAGGGTACCCCAGGAGAGTTCCAAATGTGTGTGGGTAGAATATATATCCCACGGGGGTAAAATTGAAAAAAGTTTAAAAAATTTTTTTTTTGGACTTAGTCATTTTCACGGCGTTTATCAGACTTTCAGATAGGGGAAATGTCAGTGAGCGTTCCGATTTCAGTTCCAGAGCGATTCGCCCAATGAGTCCTTGATATTTCGTCGTTTTCAGCCAATTTTCTGGATTTTTGAAAATTTCACGCTTTTTGTGAAAGTATCCACTAAATGAGGGAATGATATGTGTGAGGGTACCCCAGGAGAGTTCCAAATGTGTGTGGGTAGAATATATATCACACGGGGGTAAAATTGAAAAAAGTTTAAAACATTTTTTTTTTTGGAATTAGTCATTTTTCCGGTGTTTATCAGACTTTCAGATAGGGGAAATGTCAGTGAGCGTTCCGATTTCAGTTCCAGAGCGATTCGCCCAATGAGTCCTTGATATTTAGTCGTTTTCAGCCAATATTTTGGATTTTTGAAAATTTCACTTTTTTGTGAAAATATCCACTAAATGAGGGAATAATATGTGTGAAGGTACGCCAGTAGAGGTCCAAAAGTGTGTGGGTAGAATATATATCACACGGGGGTAAAATTGAAAAAAGTTGAAAATATTTTTTTCTTAGACTTAGTCATTTTTCCGGCGTTTATCAGACTTTCAGATAGGGGAAATGTCAGTGAGCGTTCCGATTTCAGTTCCAGAGCGATTCGCCCAATGAGTCCTAGATATTTAGTCGTTTTCAGCCAATTTTCTGTATTTTTGAAAATTTCACTTTTTTGTGAAAATATCGACTAAATGAGGGAATGATATGTGTGAGGGTACCCCAGGAGAGTTCCAAATGTGTGTGGGTAGAATATATATCACACGGGGGTAAAATTGAAAAAAGTTTAAAACATTTTTTTTTTTGGAATTAGTCATTTTTCCGGTGTTTATCAGACTTTCAGATAGGGGAAATGTCAGTGAGCGTTCCGATTTCAGTTCCAGAGCGATTCGCCCAATGAGTACTTGATATTTAGTCGTTTTCAGCCAATATTTTGGATTTTTGAAAATTTCACTTTTTTGTGAAAATATCCACACTAAAAGAGGGAATAATATGTGTGAAGGTACGCCAGTAGAGTTCCAAAAGTGTGTGGGTAGAATATATATCACACGGGGGTAAAATTGAAAAAAGTTGAAAAAATATTTTTTTTGGACTTAGTCATTTTCCCGGCGTTTATCAGACTTTCAGATAGGGGAAATGTCAGCGAGCGTTCCGATTTCAGTTACAGAGCGATTCGCCCAATGAGTCCTTGATATTTAGTCGTTTTCAGCCAATATTTTGGATTTTTGAAAATTTCACTTTTTTGTGAAAATATCCACTAAATGAGGGAATAATATGTGTGAAGGTACGCCAGTAGAGGTCCAAAAGTGTGTGGGTAGAATATATATCACACGGGGGTAAAATTGAAAAAAGTTGAAAATATTTTTTTCTTAGACTTAGTCATTTTTCCAGCGTTTATCAGACTTTCAGATAGGGGAAATGTCAGTGAGCATTCCGATTTCAGTTCCAGAGTTATTCGCCCAATGAGTCCTTGATATTTAGTCGTTTTCAGCCAATTTTCTGTATTTTTGAAAATTTCACTTTTTTGTGAAAATATCCACTAAATGAGGGAATAATATGTGTGAGGGTACCCCAGGAGAGTTCCAAATGTGTGTGGGTAGAATTTATATGCCACGGGGGTAAAATTGAAAAAAGTTGAAACTATTTTTTTCTTAGACTTAGTCATTTTTCCAGCGTTTATCAGACTTTCAGATAGGGGAAATGTCAGTGAGCATTCCGATTTCAGTTCCAGAGTTATTCGCCCAATGAGTACTTGATATTTAGTCGTTTTCAGCCAATATTTTGGATTTTTGAAAATTTCTCTTTTTTGTGAAAATATCCACTAAAAGAGGGAATAATATGTGTGACGGTACCAAAGGAGAGTTCCAAATGTGTGTGGGTAGAATATATATCCCACGGGGGTAAAATTGAAAAGAGTTTAAAACATTTTTTTTTTGGACTTAGTCATTCTTCCGGCGTTTATCAGACTTTCAGATAGGGGAAATGTCAGTGAGCGTTCCGATTTCAGTTCCAGAGCGATTCGCCCAATGAGTCCTTGATATTTAGTCGTTTTCAGCCAATTTTCAGTATTTTTGAAAATTTCACTTTTTTGTGAAAATATCCACTAAATGAGGGAATAATATGTGTGAGGGTACCCCAGGAGAGTTCCAAATGTGTGTGGGTAGAATTTATATCCCACGAGGGTAAAATTGAAAAAAGTTGAAAAAATATTTTTTTTGGACTTAGTCATTTTCCCGGCTTTTATCAGACTTTCAGATAGGGGTAATGTCAGCGAGCGTTCCGATTTCAGTTCCAGAGCGATTCGCCCAATGAGTCCTTGATATTTCGTCGTTTTCAGCCAATTTTCTGGATTCTTGAAAATTTCACTTTTTTGTGAAAATATCCACTAAATGAGGGAATAATATGTGTGAGAGTACCCCAGGAGAGTTCCAAATGTGTGTAGGTAGAATATACAGTCATATGAAAAAGTTTGGGCACCCCTATTAATCTTAAGCTTAATGTTTTATAAAAATTGGTGTTTTTGCAGCAGCTATTTCAGTTTGATATATGTAATAACTGTTGGACACAGTAATGTTTCTGCCTTGAAATGAGGTTTGTTACACTAACAGAAAATGTGCAATCTGCATTCAAACAAAATTTGACAGGTGCATAAGTATGGGCACCTCACCAGAAAAGTGACATTAATATTTAGTAGATCCTCCTTTTCCAAGAATAACAGCCTTTAGTCGCTTCCTGTAGCTTTTAATGAGTTCATGGATCCTGTATGAAGGTATTTTTGACCATTCCTCTTTACAAAACAATTCCAGTTCAGTTACGTTTGATGGTCGCCGAGCATGGACAGCCCTCTTCAAATGATCCCACAGATGTTCAATGATATTCAGGTCTGGGGAATGGGATGGCCATTCCAGAACATTGTAATTGTTCCTCTGCATGAATGCCTGAGTAGATTTGGAGCGGTGTTTTGGATCATTGTCTTGCTGAAAGATCCATCCCCTGCGTAACTTCAACTTTATCACTGATTCTTGAACATTATTGTCAAGAATCTGCTGATACTGAGTGGAATCCATGCGTCCCTCAACTTTAACAAGATTCCCAGTGCCTGCATTGGCCACACAGCCCCAAAGCATGATGGAACCTCCACCAAATTTTACTGTGGGTAGCAAGTGTTTCTCTTGGAATGCTGTGTTTTTTTGCCACCATGCATAACGCCTTTTTGTATGACCAAACAACTCAATCTGCAGTCTGCAGAACCTGCAGGGCACGTATCAGGTTAGCTAAAGCTGACAATGAATTAAGGCTTGCAAGAGATGTCAAAAGCAATAAAAAAGGATTTTGGGGGTATGTCAAAAGTAAAAGAAAAGTCAAAGATGCTATAGGATTTTTACAGGATGAAAATGGAGAAATGGTAAGAGAGGATGTTGAGAAGGCCGAACTTTTTAATTCCTATTTTGCATCTGTTTTCTCTCAGAAAGAAAATGTAACATCAACTGATCTTCACTGTCCTTTTAAAGGAATAGAGGAATCCAAGTTATCAGTAAACAGAAAGATTGTGAGGGAATATTTAGCTAACATAAATGAGTTCAAGTCTCCAGGTCCAGATGAATTACACCCCAGAGTACTGAAGGAGATTGTAGAAGAAATTTTAGAACCACTCTCCATAATCTTTGAAAATTCTTGGAGAACAGGAGAAGTCCCGGAAGACTGGAGAAGAGCAAATGTTGTTCCTATCTTCAAAAAGGGGAAGAAGGTGGACCCAGGGAACTATAGGCCGGTGAGTCTGACTTCTATACCAGGAAAGATCTTTGAACAAATTATTAAACAACATGTATGTAAGTACATGGATAAGAATGAAGTGATTAACCAGAGTCAGCATGGGTTTGTAACTAACAAGTCATGTCAGACTAACTTAATTTCCTTCTATGACAGAATCACTGACTGGGTGGATCAGGGAAATGCTGTAGATATAGTATATCTTGACTTCAGCAAAGCATTTGACAAAGTATCTCACATCATCCTTATTGAAAAAAAGACCAAGTATGCAATGGACCAGGCAACTGTTAGGTGGATTCATAACTGGCTTAGTGATCGGACTCAAAGGGTGGTTGTAAATGGCTTCACATCCAGCTGGATGAATGTCTCAAGTGGGGTACCACAGGGCTCCGTCCTGGGACCTGTATTGTTCAACATCTTTATCAATGATTTAGATGAAGGAATTGAGGGTAAACTGATTAAATTTGCTGATGACACAAAGCTAGGAGGGATAGCTAATACTAGAGAAGAGAGAGAGAGGATTCAAAAAGACCTAAATAAACTGGAGCAGTGGGCAGCAACCAACAGAATGGTTTTTAACAGGGAAAAATGCAAAGTACTACATCTGGGCAATAAAAATGAAAAAAGCATATACAGAATGGGAGGAATAGAGCTAAGCAACAGTACATGTGAAAAAGACTTAGGTATACTAATAGATCATAGACTGAACATGAGACAACAGTGTGATGCAGCAGCAAAAAAGGCAAATACAATTCTGGGATGTATTAACAGAAGCATACAGTCTAGATCACGTGAAGTCATTATCGGTCTTTACTCCTCTTTGGTCAGACCTCATCTGGAATACTGTGTACAGTTTTGGGCACCACATTTTAAAAAAGACATAGACAAACTGGAGCAAGTTCAGAGAAGAGCGACCAGAATGGTGACTGGTCTGCAAACCATGTCCTATGAGGAACGGTTGCAGGATTTGGGAATGTTTAGCTTGCAAAAAAGAAGACTGAGAGGAGACTTAATAGCTGTCTACAAATATGTCAAGGGCTGTCACATTGTAGAAGGATCATCTTTATTCTCATTTGCACAAGGAAAGACTAGAAGCAATGGGATGAAACTAAATGGGAGGAGACACAGATTAGATATTAGAAAAAACTTTTTGACAGTTAGGGTGATTAATGAGTGGAACAGGCTGCCACAAAAGGTGGTGAGTTCCCCTTCAATGGACGTCTTCAAACAGAGGCTGGACAGACATCTGTCTGAGATGATTTAGTGAATCCTGCTTTGAGCAGGGGGTTGGACCAGATGACCCAGGAGGTCCCTTCCAACTCTACCATTCTATGATTCTATGTGTGTGGGTTGAATTTATATCCCACAGGGGTAAAATTGAAAAACGTTGAAAAAAATTTTTTTGGACTTAGTCATTTTTCCGGCGTTTATCAGACTTTCAGATAGCGGAAATGTCAGCGAGCGTTCCGATTTCAGTTCCACAGCGATTCGCCCAATGAGTCCTTGATATTTCGTCGTTTTCAGACAATTTTCTGGATTTTTGAAAATTTCACTTTTTTGTGAAAATATCCACTAAATGAGGGAATAATATGTGTGAGGGTACCCCAGGAGAGTTCCAAATGTGTGTGGGTAGAATATATATCCCACGGGGGTAAAATTGAAAAAAGTTGAAATTTTTTTTTTCTTAGACTTAGTCATTTTTCTGGCGTTTATGAGACTTTCAGATAGGGGAAATGTCAGTGAGCATTCCAATTTCAGTTCCAGAGCTATTCTCTCAATGAGTCCTTGATATTTAGTCGTTTTCAGCCAATTTTCCGGATTTTTGAAAATTTCACTTTTTTTGTGAAAGTATCCACTAAATGAGGGAATAATATGTGTGAGGGTACCCCAGGAGAGTTCCAAATGTGTGTGGGTAGAATTTATATCCCACAGGGGTAAAATTGAAAAACGTTGAAAAAATTTTTTTTTGGACTTAGTCATTTTTCCGGCGTTTATTACACTTTTAGATAGGGCGAGTGTCAATGAGCGTTCCGATTTCAGTTCCAGAGCGATTCGCCCAATGAGTCCTTGATATTTATTCATTTTCAGCCAATTTAATGGATTTTTGAAAATTTCACTTTTTTGTGAAAATATCCACTAAATGAGGGAATAATATGTGTGAGTGTACCCCAGGAGAGTTCCAAATGTGTGTGGGTAGAATATATATCCCACAGGGTAAAATTGAAAAAAGTTGAAAATCTTTTTTTCTTAGACTGTCATTTTACCGGTGTTTATCAGACTTTCAGATAGGGGAAATGTCAATGAGCGTTCCGATTTCAGTTCCAGAGCGATTCGCCCAATGAGTCCTTGATATTTAGTCGTTTTCAGCCAATTTTCTGGATTTTTGAAAATTTCACTTTTTCGTGAAAATATCCACTAAATGAGGGAATAATATAAGTGAGGGTACCCCAGGAGAGATCCATATGTTTGTGGGTAGAATTTATATCCCACAGGTGTAAAATTGAAAAACTCTGAAAAAATTTTTTTTTGGACTTAGTCATTTTTCCGGCGTTTATCAGACTTTCAGATAGGGGAAATGTCAGTGAGCGTTCCGATTTCAGTTCCAGAGCGATTCGCCCAATGAGTCCTTGATATTTAGTCGTTTTCAGCCAATTTTCAGGATTTTTGAAAATTTTACTTTTTTGTGAAAATATCCACTAAATGAGAAAATAATACGTGTGAAGGTACGCCAGTAGAGTTCCAAAAGTGTGTGGGTAGAATATATATCACACGGGGATAAAATTGAAAAAAGTTGAAAATCTTTTTTTCTTAGACTTAGTCATTTTTCCGGTGTTTATTACACTTTTGGATAGGGCAAATGTCAGTGAGCGTTCCGATTTCAGTTCCAGAGCGATTCGACCAATGAGTCCTTGATATTATTCATTTTCAGCCAATTTAATGGATTTTTGAAAATTTCACTTTTTTGTGAAAATATCCACTAAATGAGGGAATAATATGTGTGAGTGTACCCCAGGAGAGTTCCAAATGTGTGTGGGCAGAATACATATCCCACGGGGGTAAAATTGAAAAAAGTTGAAAAATTTTTTTTCTTAGACTTAGTCATTTTTCCGGCGTTTATCAGACTTTCAGATAGGGGAAATGTCAGTGAGCATTCCAATTTCAGTTCCAGAGCTATTCTCTCAATGAGTCCTTGATATTTAGTCGTTTTCAGCCAATTTTCTGGATTTTTGAAAATTTCACTTTTTTGTGAAAATATCCTCTGAATGAGGGAATAATATGTGTGAAGGTACGCCAGTAGAGTTCAAAAAGTGTGTGGGTAGAATATATATCACACGGGGGTAAAATTGAAAAAAGTTGAAAATCTTTTTTTCTTAGACGTTGTCATTTTACCGGTGTTTATCAGACTTTCAGATAGGGGAAATGTCAGTGAGCGTTCCGATTTCAGTTCCAGAGCGATTCTCCCAATGAGTCCTTGATATTTAGTCGTTTTCAGCCAATTTTCTGGATATTTGAAAATTTCACTTTTTTGTGAAAACATCCACTAAATGAGGGAATAATATGTGTGAGGGTACCCCAGGAGAGTTCCAAATGTGTGTGGGTAGAATATATATCCCACGGGGGCAAAATTGAAAAAAGTTGAAAAATTTTTTTCTTACACTTAGTCATTTTTCCGGCGTTTATCAGAATTTCAGATAGGGGAAATGTCAGTGAGCGTTCCGATTTCAGTTCCAGAGCGATTCGCCCAATTAGTCCTTGACATTTAGTCGTTTTCAGCCAACATTTTGGATTTTTGAAAATTTCACTTTTTTGTGAAAATATCCACTAAATGAAGGAATAATATGTGTGAAGGTACGCCAGTAGAGTTCCAAAAGTGTGTGGGTAGAATACATATCACACGGGGGTAAAATTGAAAAACGTTGAAAAATATTTTTTTTGGACTTAGTCATTTTTCTGGCGTTTATCAGACTTTCAGATAGGGGAAATGTCAGTGAGCGTTCCGATTTCAGTTCCAGAGCGATTCGCCCAATGAGTCCTTGATATTTAGTCGTTTTCAGCCAATTTTCTGGATTTTTGAAAATTTCACTTTTTTTGTGAAAATATCCACTAAATGATGGAATAATATGTGTGAGGGTACCCCAGGAGAGTTCCAAATGTGTGTGGGTAGAATATATGTCCCACGGGGGCAAAATTGAAAAAAGTTGAAAATATTTTTTTCTTAGATTTAGTCATTTTTCCGGCATTTATTACACTTTTGGATAGGGCAAATGTCAGTGAGCGTTCCGATTTCAGTTCCAGAGCGATTCGCCCAATGAGTCCTTGATATTATTCATTTTCAGCCAATTTAATGGATTTTTGAAAATTTCACTTTTTTGTGAAAATATCCACTAAATGAGGGAATAATATGTGTGAAGGTACGCCAGTAGAGTTCAAAAAGTGTGTGGGTAGAATATATATCACACGGGGGTAAAATTGAAAAAAGTTGAAAATCTTTTTTTCTTAGACTTAGTCATTTTTCTGGCGTTTATCAGACTTTCAGATAGGGGAAATGTCAGTGAGCGTAAAGAGTTCAGTTCCAGAGCGATTCGCCCAATGAGTCCTTGACATTTAGTCGTTTTCAGCCAACATTTTGGATTTTTGAAAATTTCACTTTTTTGTGAAAATATCCACTAAATGAAGGAATAATATGTGTGAAGGTACGCCAGTAGAGTTCCAAAAGTGTGTGGGTAGAATATATATCACACGGGGGTAAAATTGAAAAAAGTTGAAAATCTTTTTTTCTTAGATTTAGTCATTTTTCCGGCGTTTATCAGACTTTCAGATAGGGGAAATGTCAGTGAGCGTTCCGATTTCAGTTCCAGAGCGATTCGCCCAATGAGTCCTTGATATTTAGTCGTTTTCAGACAATTTTCTGGATTTTTGAAAATTTTACTTTTTTGTGAAAATATCCACTAAATGAGGGAATAATATGTGTGAGGGTACCCCAGGAGAGTTCCAAATGTGTGTGGGTAGAATACATATCCCACGGGGGTAAAATTGAAAAAAGTTGAAATTTTTTTCTTCTTAGACTTAGTCATTTTTCCGGCGTTTATCAGACTTTCAGATAGTGGACATGTCAGTTAGCGTTTCGATTTCAGTTCCAGAGCGATTCGCCCAATGAGTCCTTGATATTTAGTCGTTTTCAGCCAATTTTCTGGATTTTTGAAAATTTCACTTTTTTGTGAAAATATCAACTAAATGAGGGAATAATATGTGTGAAGGTACGCCAGTAGAGTTCCAAAAGTGTGTGGGTAGAATATATATCACACGGGGGTAAAATTGAAAAAAGTTGAAAATCTTTTTTTCTTAGATTTAGTCATTTTTTCCGGTGTTTATCAGACTTTCAGATAGGGCAAATGTCAGTGAGAGTTCCGATTTCAGTTCCAGAGCAATTCGCCCAATGAGTCCTTGATATTTAGTCGTTTTCAGCCAATATTTTGGATTTTTGAAAATTTCACTTTTTCGTGAAAATATCCACTAAATGAGGGAATAATATGTGAGAGGGTACCCCAGGAGAGTTCCAAATGTTTGTGGGTAGAATTTATATCCCACAGGGGTAAAATTGAAAAACGTTGAAAAAATTTTTTTTTGGACTTAGTCATTTTTCCGGCGTTTATTACACTTTTAGATAGGGCCAGTGTCAATGAGCGTTCCGATTTCAGTTCCAGAGCGATTCGCCCAATGAGTCCTTGATATTTATTCATTTTCAGCCAATTTAATGGATTTTTGAAAATTTCACTTTTTTGTGAAAATATCCACTAAATGAGGGAATAATATGTGTGAGGGTACCCCAGGAGAGTTCCAAATGTGTGTGGGTAGAATACATATCCCACGGGGGTAAAATTGAAAAAAGTTGAAAAAAATTTTTTCTTAGACTTAGTCATTTTTCCGGCGTTTATCAGACTTTCAGATAGGGGAAATGTCAGTGAGCGTTCCAATTTCAGTTCCAGAGCTATTCTCTCAATGAGTCCTTGATGTTTAGTCGTTTTCAGCCAATTTTCTGGATTTTTGAAAATTTCACTTTTTTGAGAAAATATCCACTAAAAGAGGGAATAATATGTGTGAGGGTACCCCAGGAGAGTTCCAAATGTGTGTGGGTAGAATATATGTCCCACGGGGGCAAAATTGAAAAAAGTTTAAAAAAATTTTTTCTTAGATTTAGTCATTTTTCCAGCATTTATTACACTTTTGGATAGGGCAAATGTCAGTGAGCGTTCCGATTTCAGTTCCAGAGCGATGCGCCCAATGAGTCCTTTATATTATTCATTTTCAGCCAATTTAATGGATTTTTGAAAATTTCACTTTTTTTGTGAAAGTATCCACTAAATGAGGGAATAATATGTGTGAGGGTACCCGAGGAGAGTTCCAAATGTGTGTCGGTAGAATATATATCCCACGGGGTAAAATTGAAAAAAGTTTAAAAAATTTTTTTTTTGTACTTAGTCATTTTTCCGGCGTTTATCAGACTTTCAGTGAGCGTTCCGATTTCAGTTCCAGAGCGATTCGCCCAATGAGTCCTTGATGTTTAGTCGTTTTCAGCCAATTTTCTGGATTTTTGAAAATTTCACTTTTTTGTGAAAATATCCACTAAATGAGGGAAAAAATGTGTGAGGGTACCCCAGGAGAGTTCCAAATGTGTGTCGGTAGAATATATATCCCACGGGGGTAAAATTGAAAAAAGTTGAAAATTATTTTTTTTTCGACTTAGTCATTTTTCCGGCGTTTATCAGAGTTTCAGATAAGGCAAATGTCAGTGAGCGTTCCAATTTCAGTTCCAGAGCGATTCGCCCAATGAGTCCTTGATATTTAGTCGTTTTCAGCCAATTTTCTGGATTTTTGAAAATTTCACTTTTTCGTGAAAATATCCACTAAATGAGGGAATAATATGTGTGAGGGTACCCCAGGAGAGATCCATATGTTTGTGGGTAGAATTTATATCCCACAGGGGTAAAATTGAAAAACGCTGAAAAATTTTTTTTTTGGACTTAGTCATTTTTCCGGCGTTTATCAGACTTTCAGATAGGGGAAATGTCATCGAGCGTTCCGATTTCAGTTCCAGAGCGATTCGCCCAATGAGTCCTTGATATTTAGTAGTTTTCAGCCAATTTTCTGGATTTTTGAAAATTTTACTTTTTTGTGAAAATATCCACTAAATCAGGGAATAATATGTGTGAGGGTACCCCAGGAGAGTTCCAAATGTGTGTGGGTAGAATACATATCCCACGGGGGTAAAATTGAAAAAAGTTGAAATTTTTTTCTTCTTAGACTTAGTCATTTTTCCGGCGTTTATCAGACTTTCAGATAGTGGACATGTCAGTTAGCGTTCCGATTTCAGTTCCAGAGCGATTCGCCCACTGAGTCCTTGATATTTAGTCGTTTTCAGCCAATTTTCTGGATTTTTGAAAATTTCACTTTTTTGTGAAAATATCAACTAAATGAGGAATAATATGTGTGAAGGTACACCAGTAGAGTTCCAAAAGTGTGTGGGTAGAATATATATCACACGGGGGTAAAATTGAAAAAAGTTGAAAATCTTTTTTTCTTAGATTTAGTCATTTTTCCGGTGTTTATCAGACTTTCAGATAGGGCAAATGTCAGTGAGCATTCCGATTTCAGTTCCAGAGCGATTCGCCCACTGAGTCCTTGATATTTAGTCGTTTTCAGCCAATTTCCTGAATTTTTGAAAATTTCTTTTTTTTGTGAAAATATCCACTAAATGAGGGAATAATGTGTGAGGGTACCCCAGGAGAGTTCCAAATGTGTGTGGGTAGAAAATATATCCCACGGGGGTAAAATTGAAAAAAGTTGAAAAATTTTATTTTTTGGACTTAGTCATTTTTCCGGCGTTTATCAGACTTTCAGATAGGGCAAATGTCAGTGAGCGTTCCGATTTCAGTTCCAGAGCGATTCGCCCAATGAGTCCTTGATATTTTGTCGTTTTCAGCCAATATTTTGGATTTTTGCAATTTTCACTTTCTTGTGACAATATCCACTAAATGAGGGAATAATATGTGTGAGGGTACCCCAGGAGAGTTCCAAATGTGTGTGGGTAGAAAATATATCCCACGGGGGTAAAATTGAAAAAAGTTGAAAAATTTTTTTTTTGGACTTAGTCATTTTTCCGGCGTTTATCAGACTTTCAGATAGGGCAAATGTCAGTGAGCATTCCGATTTCAGTTCCAGAGCGATTCGCCCAATGAGTCCTTGATATTTCGTCGTTTTCAGCCAATATTTTGGATTTTTGAAAATTTCACTTTCTTGTGACAATATCCACTAAATGAGGGAATAATATGTGTGAGGGTACCCCAGGAGAGTTGCAAATGTGTGTGGGTAGAATATATATCCTACGGGGGTAAAACTGAAAAAAGTTGAAAAAAAATTTTTTTGGACCTAGTCATTTCTCTGGCGTTTATCAGACTTTCAGATAGGGCAAATGTCAGTGAGCATTCCGATTTCAGTTCCAGAGCGATTCGCCCACTGAGTCCTTGATATTTAGTCGTTTTCAGCCAATTTCCTGAATTTTTGAAAATTTCTTTTTTTTGTGAAAATATCCACTAAATGAGGGAATAATATGTGTGAGGGTACCCCAGGAGAGTTCCAAATGTGTGTGGGTAGAAAATATATCCCACGGGGTAAAATTGAAAAAAGTTGAAAAATTTTATTTTTTTGACTTAGTCATTTTTCCGGCGTTAATCAGACTTTCAGATAAGGCAAATTTAAGTGAGCATTCCGATTTCAGTTCCAGAGCGATTCGCCCAATGAGTCCTTGATATTTTGTCGTTTTCAGCCAATATTTTGGATTTTTGAAAATTTCACTTTCTTGTGACAATATCCACTAAATGAGGGAATAATATGTGTGAGGGTACCCCAGGAGAGTTCCAAATGTGTGTGGGTAGAATATATATCCTACGGGGGTAAAACTGAAAAAAGTTGAAAAAAATTTTTTTGGGACTTAGTCATTTCTCCGGCGTTTATCAGACTTTCAGATAGGGCAAATGTCAGTGAGCATTCCGATTTCAGTTCCAGAGCGATTCGCCCACTGAGTCCTTGATATTTAGTCGTTTTCAGCCAATTTCCTGAATTTTTGAAAATTTCTTTTTTTTGTGAAAATATCTACTAAATGAGGGAATAATATGTGTGAGGGTACCCCAGGAGAGATCCAAATGTGTGTGGGTAGAAAATATATCCCACGGGGGTAAAATTGAAAAAAGTTGAAAAATTTTATTTTTTGGACTTAGTCATTTTTCCGGCGTTTATCAGACTTTCAGATAGGGCAAATGTCAGTGAGCGTTCCGATTTCAGTTCCAGAGCGATTCGCCCAATGAGTCCTTGATATTTCGTCGTTTTCAGCCAATATTTTGGATTTTTGAAAATTTCACTTTCTTGTGACAATATCCACTAAATGAGGGAATAATATGTGTGAGGGTACCCCAGGAGAGTTGCAAATGTGTGTGGGTAGAAAATATATCCTACGGGGGTAAAACTGAAAAAAGTTTAAAAAAAATTTTTTTGGACCTAGTCATTTCTCCGGCGTTTATCAGACTTTCAGATAGGGCAAATGTCAGTGAGCATTCCGATTTCAGTTCCAGAGCGATTCGCCCACTGAGTCCTTGATATTTAGTCGTTTTCAGCCAATTTCCTGAATTTTTGAAAATTTCTTTTTTTTGTGAAAATATCCACTAAATGAGGGAATAATATGTATGAGGGTACCCCAGGAGAGTTCCAAATGTGTGTGGGTAGAAAATATATCCCACGGGGGTAAAATTGAAAAAAGTTGAAAAATTTTATTTTTTGGACTTAGTCATTTTTCCGGCGTTTATCAGACTTTCAGATAGGGGAAATGTCAGTGAGCGTTCCGATTTCAGTTCCAGAGCGATTCGCCCAATGAGTCCTTGATATTTTGTCGTTTTCAGCCAATATTTTGGATTTTTGGAAATTTCACTTTCTTGTGACAATATCCACTAAATGAGGGAATAATATGTGTGAGGGTACCCCAGGAGAGTTCCAAATGTGTGTGGGTAGAAAATATATCCCACGGGGGTAAAATTGAAAAAAGTTGAAAAATTTTTTTTTTGGACTTAGTCATTTTTCCGGCGTTTATCAGACTTTCAGATAAGGCAAATTTAAGTGAGCGTTCCGATTTCAGTTCCAGAGCGATTCGCCCAAGGAGTTCTTGATATTTCGTTGTTTTCAGCCAATATTTTGAATTTTTGAAACTTTCACTTTCTTGTGACAATATCCACTAAATGAGGGAATAATATGTGTGAGGGTACCCCAGGAGAGTTCCAAATGTGTGTGGGTAGAATATATATCCTACGGGGGTAAAACTGAAAAAAGTTTAAAAAAAATTTTTTTGGACCTAGTCATTTCTCCGGCGTTTATCAGACTTTCAGATAGGGCAAATGTCAGTGAGCATTTCGATTTCGGATCCAGAGCGATTCGCCCACTGAGTCCTTGATATTTAGTCGTTTTCAGCCAATTTCCTGAATTTTTGAAAATTTCTTTTTTTTTGTGAAAATATCCACTAAATGAGGGAATAATATGTGTGAGGGTACCCCAGGAGAGTTCCAAATGTGTGTGGGTGGAAAATATATCCCACGGGGGTAAAATTGAAAAAAGTTGAAAAATTTTTTTTTTTTGGACTTAGTCATTTTTCCGGCGTTTATCAGACTTTCAGATAGGGCAAATGTCAGTGAACGTTCCGATTTCAGTTCCAGAGCGATTCGCCCAATGAGTCCTTGATATTTTGTCGTTTTCAGCCAATATTTTGGATTTTTGGAAATTTCACTTTCTTGTGACAATATCCACTAAATGAGGGAATAATATGTGTGAGGGTACCCCAGGAGAGTTCCAAATGTGTGTGGGTAGAAAATATATCCCACGGGGGTAAAATTGAAAAAAGTTGAAAAATTTTTTTTTTTTGTACTTATTCATTTTTCCGGCGTTTATCAGACTTTCAGATAAGGCAAATTTAAGTGAGCGTTCCGATTTCAGTTCCAGAGCAATTCGCCCAATGAGTACTTGATATTTTGTCGTTTTCAGCCAATATTTTGGATTTTTGGAATTTTCACTTTCTTGTGACAATATCCACTAAATGAGGGAATAATATGTGTGAGGGTACCCCAGGAGAGTTCCAAATGTGTGTGGGTAGAAAATATATCCCACGGGGGTAAAATTGAAAAAAGTTGGAAAATTTTTTTTTTGAACTTAGTCATTTTTCCGGCGTTTATCAGACTTTCAGATAGGGCAAATGTCAGTGAGTGTTCCGATTTCAGTTCCAGAGCGATTCGCCCACTGAGTCCTTGATATTTAGTCGTTTTCAGCCAATTTCCTGAATTTTTGAAAATTTCTTTTTTTTGTGAAAATATCCACTAAATGAGGGAATAATATGTGTGAGGGTACCCCAGGAGAGTTCCAAATGTGTGTGGGTAGAAATTATATCCCACGGGGGTAAAATTGAAAAAAGTTGAAAAATTTTTTTTTTGGACTGTCATTTTTCCGGCGTTTATCAGACTTTCAGATAAGGCAAATTTAAGTGAGCGTTCCGATTTCAGTTCCAGAGCGATTCGCCCAATGAGTCCTTGATATTTCGTCGTTTTCAGCCAATATTTTGGATTTTTGAAAATTTCACTTTCTTGTGACAATATCCACTAAATGAGGGAATAATATGTGTGAGGGTAACCCAGGAGAGTTGCAAATGTGTGTGGGTAGAATATATATCCTACGGGGGAAAAACTGAAAAAAGTTTAAAAAAATTTTTTTTGGACCTAGTCATTTCTCCGGCGTTTATCAGACTTTCAGATAGGGCAAATGTCAGTGAGCATTCCGATTTCAGTTCCAGAGCGATTCGCCCACTGAGTCCTTGATATTTAGTCGTTTTCAGCCAATTTCCTGAATTTTTGAAAATTTCTTTTTTTTGTGAAAATATCCACTAAATGAGGGAATAATATGTGTGAGGGTACCCCAGGAGAGTTCCAAATGTGTGTGGGTAGAAAATATATCACACGGGGGTAAAATTGAAAAAAGTTGAAAAATTTTTTTTTTGGACTTAGTCATTTTTCCGGCGTTTATCAGACTTTCAGATAAGGCAAATGTCAGTGAGCGTTCCGATTTCAGTTCCAGAGCGATTCGCCCAATGAGTCCTTGATATTTTGTCGTTTTCAGCCAATATTTTGGATTTTTGGAATTTTCACTTTCTTGTGACAATATCCACTAAATGAGGGAATAATATGTGTGAGGGTACCCCAGGAGAGTTCCAAATGTGTGTGGGTAGAAAATATATCCCACGGGGGTAAAATTGAAAAAAGTTGAAAAATTTTTTTTTTGGACTTAGTCATTTTTCCAGCGTTTATCAGACTTTCAGATAGGGCAAATGTCAGTGAGCGTTCCGATTTCAGTTCCAGAGCGATTCGCCCAATGAGTCCTTGATATTTCGTCGTTTTCAGCCAATTTCCTGAATTTTTGAAAATTTCTTTTTTTTGTGAAAATATCCACTAAATGAGGGAATAATATGTGTGAGGGTACCCCAGGAGAGTTCCAAATGTGTGTGGGTAGAAATTATATCCCACGGGGGTAAAATTGAAAAAGTTGAAAAATTTTTTTTTTGGACTCAGTCATTTTTCCGGCGTTTATCAGACTTTCAGATAAGGCAAATTTAAGTGAGCGTTCCGATTTCAGTTCCAGAGCGATTCGCCCAAGGAGTTCTTGATATTTCGTCGTTTTCAGCCAATATTTTGAATTTTTGAAACTTTCACTTTCTTGTGACAATATCCACTAAATGAGGGAATAATATGTGTGAGGGTACCCCAGGAGAGTTGCAAATGTGTGTGGGTAGAATATATATCCTACAGGGGTAAAACTGAAAAAAGTTTTAAAAAAATTTTTTTGGACCTAGTCATTTCTCCGGCGTTTATCAGACTTTCAGATAGGGCAAATGTCAGTGAGCGTTCCGATTTCAGTTCCAGAGCGATTCGCCCAATGAGTCCTTGATATTTCGTCGTTTTCAGCCAATATTTTGGATTTTTGAAAATTTCACTTTCTTGTGACAATATCCACTAAATGAGGGAATAATATGTGTGAGGGTACCCCAGGAGAGTTGCAAATGTGTGTGGGTAGAATATATATCCTACGGGGGTAAAACTGAAAAAAGTTTAAAAAATTTTTTTTTGGACCTAGTCATTTCTCCGGCGTTTATCAGACTTTCAGATAGGGCAAATGTCAGTGAGCATTCCGATTTCAGTTCCAGAGCGATTCGCCCACTGAGTCCTTGATATTTAGTCGTTTTCAGCCAATTTCCTGAATTTTTGAAAATTTCTTTTTTTTGTGAAAATATCCACTAAATGAGGGAATAATATGTGTGAGGGTACCCCAGGAGAGTTCCAAATGTGTGTGGGTAGAAAATATATCCCATGGGGGTAAAATTGAAAAAAGTTGAAAAATTTTTTTTTTTGGACTTAGTCATTTTTCCAGCGTTTATCAGACTTTCAGATAAGGCAAATTTAAGTGAGCGTTCCGATTTCAGTTCCAGAGCGATTCGCCCAATGAGTCCTTGATATTTCGTCATTTTCAGCCAATATTTTGGATTTTTGAAAATTTCACTTTCTTGTGACAATATCCACTAAATGAGGGTGAGGGTACCCCAGGAGAGTTCCAAATGTGTGTGGGTAGAATATATATCCTACGGGGGTAAAACTGAAAAAAGTTGAAAAAAAATTTTTTTGGACTTAGTCATTTCTCCGGCGTTTATCAGACTTTCAGATAAGGCAAATTTAAGTGAGCGTTCCGATTTCAGTTCCAGAGCGATTCGCCCAATGAGACCTTGATATTTCGTCCTTTCCAGCCAATATTTTGGATTTTTGAAAATGTCACTTTCTTGTGACAATATCCACTAAATGAGGAAATAATATGTGTGAGGGTACCCCAGGAGAGTTCCAAATGTGTGTGGGTAGAATATATATCCTACGGGGGTAAAACTGAAAAAAGTTTAAAAAAATTTTTTTTGGACTTCGTCATTTCTCCGGCGTTTATCAGACTTTCAGATAGGGCAAATGTCAGTGAGCATTCCGATTTCAGTTCCAGAGCGATTCGCCCACTGAGTCCTTGATATTTAGTCGTTTTCAGCCAATTTCCTGAATTTTTGAAAATTTCTTTTTTTTGTGAAAATATCCACTAAATGAGGGAATAATATGTGTGAGGGTACCCCAGGAGAGTTCCAAATGTGTGTGGGTAGAAAATATATCCCACGGGGGTAAAATTGAAAAAAGTTGAAAAAAAATTTTTTTGGGCTTAGTCATTTCTCTGGCGTTTATCAGACTTTCAGATAAGGCAAATTTAAGTGAGCGTTCCGATTTCAGTTCCAGAGCGATTCGCCCAATGAGACCTTGATATTTCATCCTTTTCAGCCAATATTTTGGATTTTTGAAAATGTCACTTTCTTGTGACAATATCCACTAAATGAGGAAATAATATGTGTGAGGGTACCCCAGGAGAGTTCCAAATGTGTGTGGGTAGAATAAATATCCCACGGGGGTAAAATTGAAAAAAGTTTAAAAAAATTTTTTTTTGGACTTAGTCATTTTTCCGCCGTTTATCAGACTTTCAGATAGGGCAAATGTCAGTGAGCGTTCCGATTTCAGTTCCAGTGCGATTAGCCCAATGAGTCCTTGATATTTAGTCGTTTTCAGCCAATATTTTGGATTTTTGAAAATTTCACTTTCTTGTGACAATATCCACTAAATGAGGGAATAATATGTGTGAGGGTACCCCAGGAGAGTTCCAAATGTGTGTGGGTAGAAAATATATCCCACGGGGGTAAAATTGAAAAAAGTTGAAAATTTTTTTTTATGTACTTAGTCACTTTTCCGGCGTTTATCAGACTTTCAGATAGGGCAAATGTCAGTGAGCGTTCCGATTTCAGTTCCAGAGTGATTCGTCCAATGAGTCCTTGATATTTCGTCGTTTTCAGCCAATATTTTGGATTTTTGAAAATTTCACTTTCTTGTGACAATATCCACTAAATGAGGAAATAATATGTGTGAGGGTACCCCAGGAGAGTTCCAAATGTGTGTGGGTAGAATATATATCCTACGGGGGTAAAACTGAAAAAAGTTGAAAACAAATTTTTTTGAACTTAGTCATTTCTCCGGCGTTTATCAGACTTTCAGATAAGGCAAATGTCAGTGAGCGTTCCGATTTCAGTTCCAGAGCGATTCGCCCAATGAGTCCTTGATATTTTGTCGTTTTCAGCCAATATTTTGGATTTTTGGAATTTTCAATTTCTTGTGACAATATCCACTAAATGAGGGAATAATATGTGTGAGGGTACCCCAGGAGAGTTCCAAATGTGTGTGGGTAGAAAATATATCCCACGGGGGTAAAATTGAAAAAAGTTGAAAAATTTTTTTTTTGGACTTAGTCATTTTTCCAGCGTTTATCAGACTTTCAGATAAGGCAAATTTAAGTGAGCGTTCCGATTTCAGTTCCAGAGCGATTCGCCCAAGGAGTTCTTGATATTTCGTCGTTTTCAGCCAATATTTTGAATTTTTGAAACTTTCACTTTCTTGTGACAATATCCACTAAATGAGGGAATAATATGTGTGAGGGTACCCCAGGAGAGTTGCAAATGTGTGTGGGTAGAATATATATCCTACGGGGGTAAAACTGAAAAAAGTTTTAAAAAAATTTTTTTGGACCTAGTCATTTCTCCGGCGTTTATCAGACTTTCAGATAGGGCAAATGTCAGTGAGCGTTCCGATTTCAGTTCCAGAGCGATTCGCCCAATGAGTCCTTGATATTTCGTCGTTTTCAGCCAATATTTTGGATTTTTGAAAATTTCACTTTCTTGTGACAATATCCACTAAATGAGGGAATAATATGTGTGAGGGTACCCCAGGAGAGTTGCAAATGTGTGTGGGTAGAATATATATCCTACGGGGGTAAAACTGAAAAAAGTTTAAAAAAATTTTTTTTGGACCTAGTCATTTCTCCGGCGTTTATCAGACTTTCAGATAGGGCAAATGTCAGTGAGCATTCCGATTTCAGTTCCAGAGCGATTCGCCCACTGAGTCCTTGATATTTAGTCGTTTTCAGCCAATTTCCTGAATTTTTGAAAATTTCTTTTTTTTGTGAAAATATCCACTAAATGAGGGAATAATATGTGTGAGGGTACCCCAGGAGAGTTCCAAATGTGTGTGGGTAGAAAATATATCCCATGGGGGTAAAATTGAAAAAAGTTGAAAAATTTTTTTTTTTGGACTAAGTCATTTTTCCAGCGTTTATCAGACTTTCAGATAAGGCAAATTTAAGTGAGCGTTCCGATTTCAGTTCCAGAGCGATTCGCCCAATGAGTCCTTGATATTTCGTCGTTTTCAGCCAATATTTTGGAATTTTGAAAATTTCACTTTCTTGTGACAATATCCACTAAATGACGCAATAATATGTGTGAGAGTACCCCAGGAGAGTTCCAAATGTGTGTGGGTAGAATATATATCCCACGGGGGTAAAATTGAAAAAAGTTGAAAAAAATTTTTTTTTGTACTTAGTCATTTTTTTGGCATTTATCAGACTTTCAGATAGGGGAAATGTCAGTGAGCATTCTGATTTCAATTCCAGAGCGAATCGCCCAATGAGTCCTTGATATTTAGTCGTTTTCAACCAATTCTCTGGAGTTTTGAAAATTTCACTTTTTTGTGAAAATATCCACTAAATGAGGGAATAATATGTGTGAGGGTACCCCAGGAGAGTTCCAAATGTGTGTGGGTAGAAAATATATCCCACGGGGGTAAAATTGAAAAAAGTTGAAAAATTTTTTTTTTTGGACTAAGTCATTTTTCCGGCGTTTATCAGACTTTCAGATAGGGCAAATGTCAGTGAGTGTTCCGATTTCAGTTCCAGAGCGATTCGCCCAATGAGTCCTTGATATTTCGTCATTTTCAGCCAATATTTTGGATTTTTGAAAATTTCACTTTCTTGTGACAATATCCACTAAATGAGGGTGAGGGTACCCCAGGAGAGTTCCAAATGTGTGTGGGTAGAATATATATCCTACGGGGGTAAAACTGAAAAAAGTTGAAAAAAAATTTTTTTGGACTTAGTCATTTCTCCGGCGTTTATCAGACTTTCAGATAAGGCAAATTTAAGTGAGCGTTCCGATTTCAGTTCCAGAGCGATTCGCCCAATGAGACCTTGATATTTCGTCCTTTCCAGCCAATATTTTGGATTTTTGAAAATGTCACTTTCTTGTGACAATATCCACTAAATGAGGAAATAATATGTGTGAGGGTACCCCAGGAGAGTTCCAAATGTGTGTGGGTAGAATATATATCCTACGGGGGTAAAACTGAAAAAAGTTTAAAAAAATTTTTTTTGGACTTAGTCATTTCTCCGGCGTTTATCAGATTTTCAGATAGGGGAAATGTCAGTGAGCATTCCGATTTCAGTTCCAGAGCGATTCGCCCATTGGGTCCTTTATATTTAGTCGTTTTCAGCCAATTTTCTGGATTTTTGAAAATTTCACTTTTTTGTGAAAATATCCACTAAATGAGGGAATAATATGTGTGAGGGTACCCCAGGAGAGTTCCAAATGTGTGTGGGTAGAAAATATATCCCACGGGAAAAAAATTGAAAAAAGTTGAAAACTTTTTTTTTTTGACTTAGTCATTTTTCCGGCGTTTATCAGACTTTCAGATAAGGCAAATTTAAGTGAGCGTTCTGATTTCAGTTCCAGAGCGATTCGCCCAATGAGTCCTTGATATTTCGTCGTTTTCAGCCAATATTTTGAATTTTTGAAACTTTCACTTTCTTGTGACAATATCCACTAAATGAGGGAATAATATGTGTGAGGGTACCCCAGGAGAGTTGCAAATGTGTGTGGGTAGAATATATATCCTACGGGGGTAAAACTGAAAAAAGTTTAAAAAAAATTTTTTTGGACCTAGTCATTTCTCCGGCGTTTATCAGACTTTCAGATAGGGCAAATGTCAGTGAGCATTCCGATTTCAGTTACAGAGCGATTCGCCCACTGAGTCCTTGATATTTAGTCGTTTTCAGCCAATTTCCTGAATTTTTGAAAATTTCTTTTTTTTGTGAAAATATCCACTAAATGAGGGAATAATATGTGTGAGGGTACCCCAGGAGAGTTCCAAATGTGTGTGGGTAGAAAATATATCACACGGGGGTAAAATTGAAAAAAGTTGAAAAATTTTATTTTTTGGACTTAGTCATTTTTCCGGCGTTTATCAGACTTTCAGATAAGGCAAATGTCAGTGAGCGTTCCGATTTCAGTTCCAGAGCGATTCGCCCAATGAGTCCTTGATATTTTGTCGTTTTCAGCCAATATTTTGGATTTTTGGAATTTTCACTTTCTTGTGACAATATCCACTAAATGAGGGAATAATATGTGTGAGGGTACCCCAGGAGAGTTCCAAATGTGTGTGGGTAGAAAATATATCCCACGGGGGTAAAATTGAAAAAAGTTGAAAAATTTTTTTTTTGGACTTAGTCATTTTTCCGGCGTTTATCAGACTTTCAGATAGGGCAAATGTCAGTGAGCGTTCCGATTTCAGTTCCAGAGCGATTCGCCCAATGAGTCCTTGATATTTCGTCGTTTTCAGCCAATTTCCTGAATTTTTGAAAATTTCTTTTTTTTGTGAAAATATCCACTAAATGAGGGAATAATATGTGTGAGGGTACCCCAGGAGAGTTCCAAATGTGTGTGGGTAGAATATATATCCTACGGGGGTAAAACTGAAAAAAGTTGAAAAAAATTTTTTTTGGACTTAGTCATTTCTCCGGCGTTTATCAGACTTTCAGATAAGGCAAATTTAAGTGAGCGTTCCGATTTCAGTTCCAGAGCGATTCGCCCAATGAGACCTTGATATTTCGTCTTTTCCAGCCAATATTTTGGATTTTTGAAAATGTCACTTTCTTGTGACCATATCCACTAAATGAGGAAATAATATGTGTGAGGGTACCCCAGGAGAGTTCCAAATGTGTGTGGGTAGAAAATATATCCCACGGGGGTAAAATTGAAAAAAGTTGAAAAAAAATTTTTTTGGGCTTAGTCATTTCTCTGGCGTTTATCATTCTTTCAGATAAGGCAAATTTAAGTGAGCGTTCCGATTTCAGTTCCAGAGCGATTCGCCCAATGAGACCTTGATATTTCATCCTTTTCAGCCAATATTTTGGATTTTTGAAAATGTCACTTTCTTGTGACAATATCCACTAAATGAGGAAATAATATGTGTGAGGGTACCCCAGGAGAGTTCCAAATGTGTGTGGGTAGAATAAATATCCCACGGGGGTAAAATTGAAAAAAGTTGAAAAAAATTTTTTTTTGGACTTAGTCATTTTTCCGCCGTTTATCAGACTTTCAGATAGGGCAAATGTCAGTGAGCGTTCCGATTTCAGTTCCAGTGCGATTAGCCCAATGAGTCCTTGATATTTAGTCGTTTTCAGCCAATATTTTGGATTTTTGAAAATTTCACTTTCTTGTGACAATATCCACTAAATGAGGGAATAATATGTGTGAGGGTACCCCTGGAGAGTTCCAAATGTGTGTGGGTAGAAAATATATCCCACGGGGGTAAAATTGAAAAAAGTTGAAAATTTTTTTTTATGTACTTAGTCACTTTTCCGGCGTTTATCAGACTTTCAGATAGGGCAAATGTCAGTGAGCGTTCCGATTTCAGTTCCAGAGTGTTTCGCCCAATGAGTCCTTGATATTTCGTCGTTTTCAGAAAATATTTTGGATTTTTGAAAATTTCACTTTCTTGTGACAATATCCACTAAATGAGGAAATAATATGTGTGAGGGTACCCCAGGAGAGTTCCAAATGTGTGTGGGTAGAATATATATCCCACGGGGGTAAAATTGAAAAAAGTTGAAAAATTTTTTTTTTTGGAATTAGTCATTTTTCCGGTTTTTATCAAAATTTCAGATAGGGCAAATGTCAGTGAGCGTTCCGATTTCAGTTCCAGAGCGATTAGCCCAATGAGTCCTTGATATTTAGTCGTTTTCAGCCAATATTTTGGATTTTTGAAAATTTCACTTTCTTGTGACAATATCCACTAAATGAGGAAATAATATGTGTGAGGGTACCCCAGGAGAGTTCCAAATGTGTGTGGGTAGAATATATATCCTACGGGGGTAAAACTGAAAAAAGTTGAAAACAAATTTTTTTGAACTTAGTCATTTCTCCGGCGTTTATCAGACTTTCAGATAGGGCAAATGTCAGTGAGCGTTCCGATTTCAGTTCCAGAGCGATTCGTCCAATGAGTCCTTGATATTTAGTCGTTTTCAGCCAATTTTCTGGATTTTTGAAAATTTCACTTTTTTGTGAAAATATCCACTAAATGAGGGAATAATATGTGTGAGGGTACCCCAGGAGAGTTCCAAATGTGTGTGGGTAGAATATATATCCCACGGGAGTAAAATTGAAAAAAGTTGAAAAATTTATTTTTTTGGACTTAGTCATTTTTCCGGCGTTCATCAGATTTTCAGATAGGGGAAATGTCAGTGAGCATTCCGATTTCAGTTCCAGAGCGATTCGCCCATTGGGTCCTTTATATTTAGTCGTTTTCAGCCAATTTTCTGGATTTTTGAAAATTTCACTTTTTTGTGAAAATATCCACTAAATGAGGGAATAATATGTGTGAGGGTACCCCAGGAGAGTTCCAAATGTGTGTGGGTAGAAAATATATCCCACGGGAAAAAAATTGAAAAAAGTTGAAAACTTTTTTTTTTTGACTTAGTCATTTTTCCGGCGTTTATCAGACTTTCAGATAAGGCAAATTTAAGTGAGCGTTCTGATTTCAGTTCCAGAGCGATTCGCCCAATGAGTCCTTGATATTTCGTCGTTTTCAGCCAATATTTTGGATTTTTGAAAATTTCACTTTCTTGTGACAATATCCACTAAATGAGGAAATAATATGTGTGAGGGTACCCCAGCAGAGTTCCAAATGTGTGTGGGTAGAATATATATCCTACGGGGGTAAAATTGAAAAAAGTTGAAAAAAAATTTTTTTGGACTTAGTCATTTTTCCGGCGTTTATCAGACTTTCAGATACGGGAAATGTCATTGATCATTCCGATTTCAGTTCCAGAGCGATTCGCCCATTGAGTCCTTTATATTTAGTCGTTTTCAGCCAATTTTCTGGATTTTTGAAAATTTCGCTTTTTTGTGAAAATATCCACTAAATGAGAGAATAATATGTGTGAGGGTACCCCAGGAGAGTTCGAAATGTGTGTGGGTAGAAAATATATCCCACGGGAATAAAATTGAAAAAAGTTTAAAAAATATTTTTTTTGTACTTAGTCATTTTTCCGGCATTTATCACACTTTCAGATAGGGGAAATGTCAGTGAGCATTCCGATTTCAGTTCCAGAGCGAATCGCCCAATGAGTCCTTGATATTTAGTCGTTTTCAGCCAATTTTCTGGAGTTTTGAAAATTTCACTTTTTTTTGAAAATATCCACTAAATGAGGGAATCATATGTGTGAGGGTACCTCAGGAGAGTTCCAAATGTGTGTGGGTAGAATATATATCCCACGGGGGTAAAATTGAAAAAAGTTGAAAAAAATTTTTTTTGGGCACTTAGTTATTTTTCCGGCGTTTATCAGACTTTCAGATAGGGGAAATGTCAGTGAGCGTTCCGATTTCAGTTCCAGAGCGATTCGCCCAATGAGTCCTTGATATTTAGTCGATTTCAGCAATTTTCTATATATTTGAAAATTTCACTTTTTTGTGAAAATGTCCACTAAATGAGGGAATAATATGTGTGAGGGTAACCCAGGAGAGTTCCAAATGTGTGTGGGAAGAATATATATATTCTACGTGGGTAAAATTGAAAAAAGTTGAAAAAATATTTTTTTGGACTTAGTCATTTTTCCGGCGTTTATCAGACTTTCAGAGAGGGGAAATGTCAATGAGAGTTCCGATTTCAGTTCCAGAGCGATTCGCCCAATGAGTCCTTGATATTTCGTCGTTTTCAGGTAATATTTTGGATTTTTGAAAATTTCACTTTCTTGTGACAATATCCACTAAATGAGGGAATAATATGTGTGAGGGTACCCCAGGAGAGTTCCAAATGTGTGTGGGTAGAATATATATCCCACGGGGGTAAAATTGAAAAAATTTTTTTTTGGAGTTAGTCATTTTTCCTGCGTTTATCAGACTTTCAGATAGGGGAAATGTCAGTGAGCATTCCAATTTCAATTCCAGAGCGATTCGCCCAATGAGTCCTTGATATTTAGTCGTTTTCAGCCAATTTTCTTTATTTTTGAAAATTTCACTTTTTTGTGAAAATATCCACTAAATGAGGGAAAAATATGTGTGAGGGTACCCCAGTAGAGTTCCAAATGTGTGTGGGTAAAATGTATATCCCATGGGGGCAAAATTGAAAAAAGTTTAAAAAAATATTTTTTTGGACTTATTCATTTTTCCTGCGTTTATCAGACTTTCAGATAGGGGAAATGTCAGTGAGCGTTCCGATTTCAGCTCCAGAGCGATTCGCCCAAAGAGTCCTTGATATTTAGTCGTTTTCAGCCAATTTTCTGAAGTTTTGAAAATTTCACTTTTTTGTGAAAATATCCACTAAATGAGGGAATAATATGTGTGAGGGTACCCCAGTAGAGTTCCAAATGTGTGTGGGTAGAATATATATCCCACGGGGGTAAAATTGAAAAAATTTTTTTTTGGAGTTAGTCATTTTTCCGCCGTTTATCAGACTTTCAGAGAGGGGAAATGTCAATGAGCTTTCCGATTTCAGTTCCAGAGCGATTCGCCCAATGAGTCCTTGATATTTAGTCGTTTTCAGCCAATTTTCTTTATTTTTGAAAATTTCACTTTTTTGTGAAAATATCCACTAAATGAGGGAATAATATGTGTGAGGGTACCCCAGGAGAGTTCCAAATGTGTGTGGGTAGAATATTTATCCCACAGGGGTAAAATTGAAAAAAGTTTAAAAAAAATTTTTTTTGGACTTAGTCATTTTTCCGGCATTTATCAGACTTTCAGATAGGGCAAATGTCAGTGAGCGCTCTGATTTCAGTTCCAGAGCGATTCGCCCAATGAGTCCTTGATATTTAGTCGTTTTCAGCAAATTTTCTGCATTTTTGAAAATTTCATTTTTTTGTGAAAATATCCACTAAATGATTGAATAATATGTGTGAGGGTACCCCAGGAGAGTCCCAAATGTGTGTGGGTAGAATATATATCCCACGGGGGTAAAATTGAAAAAAGTTAAAAAAAATATTTTTTTGGACTTATTCATTTTTCCTGCGTTTATCAGACTTTCAGATAGGGGAAATGTCAGTGAGCGTTCCGATTTCAGCTCCAGAGCAATTCGCCCAATGAGTCCTTGATATTTAGTCGTTTTCAGCCAATATTTTGGATTTTTGAAAATTGCACTTTTTTGTGAAAATATACACTAAATGAGGGAATAATATGTGTGAGGGTACCCCAGGAGAGTTCCAAATGTGTGTGGGTAGAATATATATCCCACGGGGTAAAATAGAAAAAAGTTGAAAAAATTTTTTTTTTGGACTTAGTCATTTTTCCGGCGTTTATCAGACTTTCAGATAGGGGAAATGTCAGTGAGCATTCCAATTTCAATTCCAGAGCGATTCGCCCAATGAGTCCTTGATATTTAGTCGTTTTCAGCCAACAGTTTGGATTTTTGAAAATTTCACTTTTTTGTGAAAATATCCACTAAATGAGGGAATAATATGTGTGAGGGTACCCCAGGAGAGTTCCAAATGTGTGTGTCTAGAATATATATTCCACGGGGGTAAAATTTAAGAAAGTTGAAAACTATTTTTTTTGGGGACTTCGTAATTTTTCCGTCGTTTATCAGACTTTCAGATAGGGGAAATGTCAGTGAGCGTTCCAATTTCAGTTCCAGAGCGATTCGCCCAATGAGTCCTTGATATTTAGTCGTTTTCAGCCAATATTTTGGATTTTTGAAAATTTCCCTTTTTTTGTGAAAATATCCACTAAATGAGGGAATAATATGTGTGAGGGTTCCCCAGGAGAGTTCCAAATGTGTGTGGGTAGAATATATATCCCACGGGGGTAAAGTTGAAAAAAGTTGACAAAAATTTTTTTTTGGACTTAGTCATTATTCCGCCGTGTATCAGACTTTCAAATAGGGCAAATGTCAATGAGCGTTCCGATTTCAGTTCCACAGCGATTCGCCCAATGAGTCCTTGAAATTTCGTCGTTTTCAGCCAATTTTCTGAATTTTTGAAAATTTCACTTTTTTTGTGAAAATATCCACTAAATGAGGGAATAATATGTGTGAGGGTACCCCAGGAGAGTTCCAAATGTGTGTGGGTAGAATATATATCCAACAGGGGTAAAATTGAAAAAAGTTTAAAAAAAATTTTTTTTGGACTTAGTCATTTTTCCGGCATTTATCAGACTTTCAGATAGGGCAAATGTAAGTGAGCGCTCTGATTTCAGTTCCAGAGCGATTCGCCCAATGAGTCCTTGATATTTAGTCGTTTTCAGCAAATTTTCTGCATTTTTGAAAATTTCATTTTTTTGTGAAAATATCCACTAAATGATTGAATAATATGTGTGAGGGTACCCCAGGAGAGTCCCAAATGTGTGTGGGTAGAATATATATCCCACGGGGGTAAAATTGAAAAAAGTTGAAAAAATTTTTTTTTTTGGACTTAATCATTTTTCCGGCGTTTAGCAGACTTTCAGAGAGAGCAAATGTCAGTGAGCGTTCCGATTTCAGTTCCAGAGCGATTCGCCTAATGAGTCCTTGATATTTAGTCATTTTCAGCCAATATTTTGGATTTTTAAAAATTTCACTTTTTTGTGAAAATATCCACTAAATAAGGGAATAATATGTGTGAGGGTACCCCAGGAGAGTTCCAAATGTGTGTGGGTAGAATATATATCCCACGGGGGTAAAGTTGAAAAAAGTTGACAAAAATTTTTTTTTGGACTTAGTCATTATTCCGCCGTGTATCAGACTTTCAAATAGGGCAAATGTCAGTGAGCGTTCCGATTTCAGTTCAACAGCGATTCGCCCAATGAGTCCTTGAAATTTCGTCGTTTTCAGCCAATTTTCTGAATTTTTGAAAATTTCACTTTTTTTGTGAAAATATCCACTAAATGAGGGAATAATATGTGTGAGGGTACCCCAGGAGAGTTCCAAATGTGTGTGGGTAGAATATATATCCCACGGGGGTAAAATTGAAAAAAGTTGAAAAAATTTTTTTTTTTGGACTTAATCATTTTTCCGGCGTTTAGCAGACTTTCAGAGAGAGCAAATGTCAGTGAGCGTTCCGATATTCGTTCCAGAGCGATTTGCCCAATGAGTCCTTGATATTTAGTCATTTTCAGCCAATTTTCTGGATTTTTGAAAATTTCATTTTTTTGTTCAAATATCTACTAAATGAGGGATTAATATGTGTGAGTGTACCCCAGGAGAGTTCCAAATGTGTGTGGGTAGAATATATATCCCACGGGGGTAAAATTGAAAAAAGTTGAAAAAATTTTTTTTTTGCACTTAGTCATTTTTCCGGCGATTAGCAGACTTTCAGATAGGTCAAATTTCATTGATCGTTCCGATTTCAGTTCCAGAGGGATTCGCACAATGAGTCCTTGATATTTAGTCGTTTTCAGCCAATATTTTGGATTTTTTAAAATTTCACTTTTTTGTGAAAATATCCACTAAATGACGGAGTAATATGTGTGAGGGCACCCCAGGAGAGTTTCAAATGTGGGTGGGTAGAATATATATCCCACGGGGGTAAAATTTAAAAAAGTTGAAAAAATTTTTTTTTTTTGCACTTAGTCATTTTTCTAGCGTTTATCAGACTTTCAGATAGGGGAAATGTCAGTGAGCGTTCCGATTTCAGTTCCAGAGTGATTCGCCCAATGAGTCCTTGATATTTAGTCGTTTTCAGCCAATTTTCTGGATTTTTGAAAATTTCTCTTTTTTGTGAAAATATCCACTGAAAGAGGAAATAATATGTGTGAGGGTACCAAAGGAGAGTTCCAAATGTGTGTGGGTAGAATATGTATACCACGGGGGTAAAATTGAAAAGAGTTGAAAACATTTTTTTTTTGGACTTAGTCATTCTTCCGGCGTTTATCAGACTTTCAGATAGGGGAAATGTCAGTGAGCGTTCCGATTTCAGTTCCAGAGTGATTCACCCAATGAGTCCTTGATATTTTGTCGTTTTCAGCCAATTTTCTGGATTTTTGAAAATTTCTCTTTTTTGTGAAAATATCCACTAAAAGAGGGAATAATATGTGTGAGGGTACCAAAGGAGAGTTCCAAATGTGTGTGGGTAGAATATGTATCCCACGGGGGTAAAATTGAAAAGAGTTGAAAACATTTTTTTTTTGGACTTAGTCATTCTTCCGGCGTTTATCAGACTTTCAGATAGGGGAAATGTCAGTGAGCGTTCCGATTTCAGTTCCAGAGCGATTCGCCCAATGAGTCCTTGATATTTCGTCGTTTTCAGCCAATTTTCTGGATTTTTGAAAATGTCACTTTTTTTGTGAAAGTATCCACTAAATGAGGGAATAATATGTGTGAGGGTACCCCAGGAGAGTTCCAAATGTGTTTGGGTAGAATATATATCCCACGGGGGTAAAATTGAAAAAAGTTGAAAAAAATTTTTTTTTTGCACTTAGTCATTTTTCCAGCGTTTATCAGACTTTCAGATAGGGGAAATGTCAGTGAGCGTTCCGATTTCAGTTCCAGAGCGATTCGCCCAATAAGTCCTATTTATTCGTTTTCAGCCAATATTTTGGATTTTTGAAAATTTCACTTTTTTGTGAAAATATCCACTAAATGAGGGAATAATATGTGTGAGGGTACCCCAGGAGAGTTCCAAACGTGTGTGGGTAGAAGATATATCCCACGGGGGTAAAATTGAAAAAAGTTGAAAAAAAATTTTTTTTTGACTTTGTCATTTTTCCGGGGTTTATCAGACTTTCAGATAGGGGAAATGTCAGTGAGCATTCCGATTTCAGCTCCAGAGCGATTCGCCCAATGAGTCCTGGATATTTCGTCGTTTTTAGCCAATTTTCTGGATTTTTGAAAATTTCACTTTTTGGAGAAAATATCCACTAAATGAGGGAATAATATGTGTGAGGGTACCCCAGGAGAGTTCCAAATGTGTGTGGGTAGAATATATATCCCACGGGGGTAAAATTGAAAAAAGTTTAAAAAATATTTTTTTTGGACTTCGTCATTTTTCCGGCGTTTATCAGACTTTCAGATAAGGCAAATGTCAGTGAGCGTTCCGATTTCAGTTCCAGAGTGATTCGCCCAATGAGTCCTTGATATTTATTCGTTTTCAGCCAATATTTTGGATTTTTGAAAATTTCACTTTTTTGTGAAAATATCCACTAAATGAGGGAATAATATGTGTGAGGGTACCCCAGGAGAGTTCCAAATGTGTGTGGGTAGAATATATATCCCACGGGGGTAAAATTGAAAAGAGTTGAAAACATTTTTTTTTTTTTGGACTTAGTCTTTTTTTCCGGCGTTTATCAGACTTTCAGATAGGGGAAATGTCAGTGAGCGTTCCGATTTCAGTACCAGAGCGATTCGCCCAATGAGTCCTTGATATTTAGTCGTTTTCAGCCAATATTTTGGATTTTTGAAAATTTCACTTTTTTTGTGAAAATATCCACTAAATTAGGGATTAAAATGTGTGAGGGTACCCCAGGAGAGTTCCAAATGTGTGTGGGTAGAATACATATCCCACGGGGGTAAAATTGAAAAAAGTTGAAAAATTTTTTTTTTTGCACGTAGTCATTTTCCCGGCGTTTATCAGACTTTCAGATAGGGCAAATGTCAGTGAGTGCTCCGATTTCAATTCCAGAGCGATTCGCCCAATGAGTCCTTGATATTTAGACATTTTCAGCACATTTTTTGAATTTATGAAATTTTCGCTTTTTTGTGAAAATATCCACTAAATGAGGGAATAATATGTGTGATGGTACCCCAGGAGAGTTCCAAATGTGTGTGGGTAGAATATATGTCAAACGGGGGTAAAATTGAAAAAAGTTTTAAAAAAATCTTTTTTGGATTTTGTCATTTTTCCTGCATTTATCATACTTTCAGATAGGGGAAATGTCAGTGAGCGTTCCGATTTCAGTACCAGAGCGATTCGCCCAATGAGTCCTTGATATTTAGTCGTTTTCAGCCAATATTTTGGATTTTTGAAAATTTCACTTTTTTTGTGAAAATATCCACTAAATGAGGGATTAAAATGTGTGAGGGTACCCCAGGAGAGTTCCAAATGTGTGTGGGTAGAATATATATCCCACGGGGGTAAAATTGAAAAAGTTGAAAAATTTTTTTTTTTGCACTTAGTCATTTTTCCAGCGTTTATCAGACTTTCAGATAGGGGAAATGTCAGTGAGCGTTCCGATTTCAGTTCCAGAGCGATTCGCCCAATGAGTCCTTGATATTTATTCGTTTTTAGCCAATATTTTGGATTTTTGAAAATTACACTTTTTTGTGAAAATATCCACTAAATGAGGGAATAATATGTGTGAGGGTACCCCAGGAGAGTTCCAAATGTGTGTGGGTAGAATATATATCCCACGGGGGTAAAATTGAAAAGAGTTGAAAACATTTTTTTTTTGGACTTAATCATTTTCCCAGCGTTTATCAGACTTTCAGATAGGGGAAATGTCAGTGAGTATTCCGATTTCAGTTCCAAAGCGATTCGCCCAATGAGTCCTTGATATTTTGTTGTTTTCAGCCAATTTTCTGGATTTTTGAAAATTTCACTTTTTTGAGAAAATATCCACAAAAAGAGGGAATAATATGTGTGAGGGTACCCCAGGAGAGTTCCAAATGTGTGTAGGTAAGAATATATCCCACGGGGGTAAAATTGAAAAAAGTTTAAAAAATTTTTTTTTGGATTTAGTCCTTTTTCCGGCATTTATCATACTTTCAGATAGGGGAAATGTCAGTGAGCGTTCCGATTTCAGTACCAGAGCGATTCGCCCAATGAGTCCTTGATATTTAGTCGTTTTCAGCCAATTTTCTGGATTTTTGAAAATATCACTTTTTCTTTGTGAAAATATCCACTAAATGAGGGAATAATATGTGTGAGGGTACCCCAGGAGAGTTCCAAATGTGTGTAGGTAGAATATATATCCCAAGGGGGTAAAATTGAAAAAAGTTGAAAAAATTTTTTGGGGACTTAGTCAGTTTTCCGGCGTTTATCAGACTTTCAGATAGGGGAAATGTCAGTGAGCGTTCCGCTTTCAATTCCAGAGCGATTCGCCCAATGAGTCCTTGATATTTAGACATTTTCAGCACATTTTTTGAATTCATGAAATTTTCGCTTTTTTTGAAAATATCCACTAAATGAGGGAATAATATGTGTAATGGTACCCCTTGAGAGTTCCAAATGTGTGTGGGTAGAATATGTATACCACGGGGGTAAAATTGAAAAGAGTTGAAAACATTTTTTTTTTGGACTTAGTCATTCTTCCGGCGTTTATCAGACTTTCAGATAGGGGAAATGTCAGTGAGCGTTCCGATTTCAGTTCCAGAGTGATTCACCCAATGAGTCCTTGATATTTTGTCGTTTTCAGCCAATTTTCTGGATTTTTGAAAATTTCTCTTTTTTGTGAAAATATCCACTAAAAGAGGGAATAATATGTGTGAGGGTACCAAAGGAGAGTTCCAAATGTGTGTGGGTAGAATAGGTATCCCACGGGGGTAAAATTGAAAAGAGTTGAAAACATTTTTTTTTTGGACTTAGTCATTCTTCCGGCGTTTATCAGACTTTCAGATAGGGGAAATGTCAGTGAGCGTTCCGATTTCAGTTCCAGAGCGATTCGCCCAATGAGTCCTTGATATTTCGTCGTTTTCAGCCAATTTTCTGGATTTTTGAAAATATCACTTTTTTTGTGAAAGTATCCACTAAATGAGGGAATAATATGTGTGAGGGTACCCCAGGAGAGTTCCAAATGTGTTTGGGTAGAATATATATCCCACGGGGGTAAAATTGAAAAAAGTTGAAAAAAATTTTTTTTTTGCACTTAGTCATTTTTCCAGCGTTTATCAGACTTTCAGATAGGGGAAATGTCAGTGAGCGTTCCGATTTCAGTTCAAGAGTGATTCGCCCAATGAGTCCTTGATATTTATTCATTTTCAGCCAATATTTTGGATTTTTGAAAATTTCACTTTTTTGTGAAAATATCCACTAAATGAGGGAATAATATGTGTGAGGGTACCCCAGGAGAGTTCCAAATGTGTGTGGGTAGAATATATATCCCACGGGGGTAAAATTGAAAAGAGTTGAAAACATTTTTTTTTTTTTGGACTTAGTCTTTTTTTCCGGCGTTTATCAGACTTTCAGATAGGGGAAATGTCAGTGAGCGTTCCGATTTCAGTACCAGAGCGAGTCGCCCAATGAGTCCTTGATATTTAGTCGTTTTCAGCCAATATTTTGGATTTTTGAAAATTTCACTTTTTTTGTGAAAATATCCACTAAATTAGGGATTAAAATGTGTGAGGGTACCCCAGGAGAGTTCCAAATGTGTGTGGGTAGAATACATATCCCACGGGGGAAAAATTGAAAAAAGTTGAAAAAATTTTTTTTTTGCACGTAGTCATTTTCCCGGCGTTTATCAGACTTTCAGATAGGGCAAATGTCAGAGAGTGCTCCGATTTCAATTCCAGAGCGATTCGCCCAATGAGTACTTGATATCTAGTCATTTTCAGCCAACTTTCTGGATTTTTGAAAATTTCACTTTTTTGTGAAAATATCCACTAAATGAGGGAATAATATGTGTGAGGGTACCCCAGTAGAGTTTCAAATGTGTGTGGGTAGAATATATATCCAACCGGGGTAAAATTGAAAAAAGTTGAAACATTTTTTTTTTGGACTTAGGAATTTTACGGCGTTTATTAGACTTTCAGATAGGGCAAATGTCAGAGAGTGCTCCGATTTCAATTCCAGAGCGATTCGCCCAATGAGTCCTTGATATTTAGACATTTTCAGCACATTTTTTGAATTTATGAAATTTTCGCTTTTTTGTGAAAATATCCACTAAATGAGGGAATAATATGTGTGATGGTACCCCAGGAGAGTTCCAAATGTGTGTGGGTAGAATATATGTCAAACGGGGGTAAAATTGAAAAAAGTTTTAAAAAAATCTTTTTTGGATTTTGTCATTTTTCCGGCATTTATCATACTTTCAGATAGGGGAAATGTCAGTGAGCGTTCCGATTTCAGTACCAGAGCGATTCGCCCAATGAGTCCTTGATATTTATTCGTTTTTAGCCAATATTTTGGATTTTTGAAAATTTCACTTTTTTGAGAAAATATCCACAAAAAGAGGGAATAATATGTGTGAGGGTACCCCAGGAGAGTTCCAAATGTGTGTAGGTAAGAATATATCCCACGGGGGTAAAATTGAAAAAAGTTTAAAAAATTTTTTTTTGGATTTAGTCCTTTTTCCGGCATTTATCATACTTTCAGATAGGGGAAATGTCAGTGAGCGTTCCGATTTCAGTACCAGAGCGATTCGCCCAATGAGTCCTTGATATTTAGTCGTTTTCAGCCAATTTTCTGGATTTTTGAAAATATCACTTTTTCTTTGTGAAAATATCCACTAAATGAGGGAATAATATGTGTGAGGGTACCCCAGGAGAGTTCCAAATGTGTGTAGGTAGAATATATATCCCAAGGGGGTAAAATTGAAAAAAGTTGAAAAAAAATTTTTTGGGGACTTAGTCAGTTTTCCGGCGTTTATCAGACTTTCAGATAGGGGAAATGTCAGTGAGCGTTCCGCTTTCAGTTCCAGAGCGATTCGCCCAATGAGTCCTTGATATTTAGACATTTTCAGCACATTTTTTGAATTCATGAAATTTTCGCTTTTTTTGAAAATATCCACTAAATGAGGGAATAATATGTGTGATGGTACCCCTTGAGAGTTCCAAATGTGTGTGGGTAGAATATATATCCAACGAGGGTAAAATTGCAAAAAGTTTAAAAAATTTTTTTTGGGATTTAGTCATTTTTCCGGCATTTATCATACTTTCAGATAGGGGAAATGTCAGTGAGCGTTCCGATTTCAGTACCAGAGCGATTCGCCCAATGAGTCCTTGATATTTAGTCGTTTTCAGCCAATTCTCTGGATTTTTGAAAATTTCACTTTTTTGTGAAAATATCCACTAAATGAGGGAATAATATGTGTGAGGGTACTCCACTAGATTTCCAAATGTGTGTGGGTAGAATATGTTTCCCACGGGGTAAAATTGAAAAAAGTTGAAATTTTTTTTTTCTTAGACTTAGTCATTTTTCCAGCGTTTATAAGACTTTCAGATAGGGGAAATGACAGTGAGCGTTCCGATTTCAGTTCCAGAGCGATTCGCCCAATGAGTCCTTGATATTTAGTCGTTTTCAGCCAATTTTCTGGATTTTTGAAAATTTCACTTTTTCGTGAAAATATCCACTAAATGAGGGAATAATATGTGTGAGGGTACCCCAGGAGAGATCCATATGTGTGTGGGTTGAATTTATATCCCACAGGGGTAAAATTGAAAAACGTTGAAAAAATTTTTTTTGGACTTAGTCATTTTTCCGGCGTTTATCAGACTTTCAGATAGGGGAAATGTCAGCGAGCGTTCCGATTTCAGTTCCAGAGCGATTCGCCCAATGAGTCCTTGATATTTCGTCGTTTTCAGACAATTTTCTGGATTTTTGAAAATTTCACTTTTTTGTGTAAATATCCACTAAATAAGGGAATAATATGTGTGAGGGTACCCCAGTAGATTTCCAAATGTGTGTGGGTAGAATATATATCCCACGGGGGTAAAATTGAAAAAAGTTGAAAATTTTTTTTCTTAGACTTAGTCATTTTTCCGGCGTTTATAACACTTTCAGATAGGGGAAATGTCAGTGAGCATTCCGATTTCAGTTCCAGAGCGATTCGCCCAATGAGTCCTTGATATTTAGTCGTTTTCAGCCAATTTTCTGGATTTTTGAAAATTTCACTTTTTCGTGAAAATATCCACTAAATGAGGGAATAATATGTGTGAGGGTACCCCAGGAGAGATCCATAAGAATGAAGTGATTAACCAGAGTCAGCATGGGTTTGTAACAAACAAGTCATGTCAGACTAACTTAATTTCCTTCTATGACAGAATCACTGACTGGGTGGATCAGGGAAATGCTGTAGATATAGTATATCTTGACTTCAGCAAAGCATTTGACAAAGTATCTCACACCATCCTTATTGAAAAAATGACCAAGTATGCAATGGACCAGGCAACTGTTAGGTGGATTCATAACTGGCTTAGTGATCGGACTCAAAGGGTGGTTGTAAATGGCTTCACATCCAGCTGGATGAATGTCTCAAGTGGGGTACCACAGGGCTCCGTCCTGGGACCTGTATTGTTCAACATCTTTATCAATGATTTAGATGAAGGAATTGAGGGTAAACTGATTAAATTTGCTTATGACACAAAGCTAGGAGGGATAGCTAATACTAGAGAAGAGAGAGAGAGGATTCAAAAAGACCTAAATAAACTGGAGCAGTGGGCAGCAACCAACAGAATGGTTTTTAACAGGGAAAAATGCAAAGTACTACATCTGGGCAATAAAAATGAAAAAAGCATATACAGAATGGGAGGAATAGAGCTAAGCAACAGTATATGTGAAAAAGACTTATGTATACTAATAGATCATAGACTGAACATGAGTCAACAGTGTGATGCAGCAGCAAAAAAGGCAAATACAATTCTGGGATGTATTAACAGAAGCATACAGTCTAGATCACGTGAAGTCATTATCGGTCTTTACTCCTCTTTGGTCAGACCTCATCTGGAATACTGTGTACAGTTTTGGGCACCACATTTTAAAAAAGACATAGACAAACTGGAGCAAGTTCAGAGAAGAGCGACCAGAATGGTGACTGGTCTGCAAACCATGTCCTATGAGGAACGGTTGCAGGATTTGGGAATGTTTAGCTTGCAAAAAAGAAGACTGAGAGGAGACTTAATAGCTGTCTACAAATATGTCAAGGGCTGTCACATTGTAGAAGGATCATCTTTATTCTCATTTGCACAAGGAAAGACTAAAAGCAATGGGATGAAACTAAATGGGAGGAGACACAGATTAGATATTAGAAAAAACTTTTTGACAGTTAGGGTGATTAATGAGTGGAACAGGCTGCCACGAGAGGTGGTGAGTTCCCCTTCAATGGACGTCTTCAAACAGAGGCTGGACAGACATCTGTCTGAGATGATTTAGTGAATCCTGCTTTGAGCAGGGGGTTGGACCAGATGACCCAGGAGGTCCCTTCCAACTCTACCATTCTATGATTCTATGTGTGTGGGTTGAATTTATATCCCACAGGGGTAAAATTGAAAAACGTTGAAAAAAATTTTTTTGGACTTAGTCATTTTTCCGGCGTTTATCAGAATTTCAGATAGGGGAAATGTCAGCGAGCGTTCCGATTTCAGTTCCAGAGCGATTCGCCCAATGAGTCCTTGACATTTCGTCGTTTTCAGACAATTTTCTGGATTTTTGAAAATTTCACTTTTTTGTGAAAATATCAACTAAATGAAGGAATAATATGTGTGAAGGTACGCCAGTAGAGTTCCAAAAGTGTGTGGGTAGAATATATATCACACGGGGGTGAAATTGAAAAAAGTTGAAAATCTTTTTTTCTTAGACTTAGTCATTTTTCCGGTGTTTATTACACTTTTGGATAGGGCAAATGTCAGTGAGCGTTCCGATTTCAGTTCCAGAGCGATTCGCCCAATGAGTACTTGATATTATTCATTTTCAGCCAATTTAATGGATTTTTGAAAATTTCACTTTTTTGTGAAAATATCCACTAAATGAGGGAATAATATGTGTGAGGGTACCCCAGGAGAGTTCCAAATGTGTGTGGGTAGAATACATATCCCACGGGGATAAAATTGAAAAAAGTTGAAAAAATTTTTTTCTTAGACTTAGTCATTTTTCCGGAGTTTATCAGACTTTCAGATAGGGGAAATGTCAGTGAGCGTTCCTATTTCAGTTCCAGAGCTATTCTCTCAATGAGTCCTTGATATTTAGTCGTTTTCAGCCAATTTTCTGTATTTTTGAAAATTTCACTTTTTTGTGAAAATATCCACTAAATGAGGGAATAATATGTGTGAAGGTACGCCAGTAGAGTTCAAAAAGTGTGTGGGTAGAATATATATCACACGGGGGTAAAATTGAAAAAAGTTGAAAATCTTTTTTTCTTAGACTTTGTCATTTTACCGGTGTTTATCAGACTTTCAGATAGGGGAAATGTCAGTGAGCGTTCCGATTTCAGTTCCAGAGCGATTCGCCCAAGAGTCCTTGATATTTAGTCGTTTTCAGCCAATTTTCTGGATTTTTGAAAATGTCACTTTTTTTGTGAAAATATCCACTAAATGAGGGAATAATATGTGTGAGGGTACCCCAGGAGAGTTCCAAATGTGTGTGGGTAGAATATATGTCCCACGGGGGCAAAATTGAAAAAAGTTGAAAAAATATTTTTCTTAGATTTAGTCATTTTTCCGGCATTTATTACACTTTTGGATAGGGCAAATGTCAGTGAGCGTTCCGATTTCAGTTCCAGAGCGATTCGCCCAATGAGTCCTTGATATTATTCATTTTCAGCCAATTTAATGGATTTTTGAAAATTTCACTTTTTTGTGAAAATATCCACTAAATGAGGGAATAATATGTGTGAAGGTACGCCAGTAGAGTTCCAAAAGTGTGTGGGTAGAATACATATCACACGGGGGTAAAATTGAAAAAAGTTGAAAATCTTTTTTTCTTAGACTTTGCATTTTTCCGGTGTTTATCAGACTTTCAGATAGGGCAAATGTCAGTGAGCGTTCCGATTTCAGTTCCAGAGCAATTCGCCCAATGAGTCCTTGATATTTAGTCGTTTTCAGCCAATATTTTGGATTTTTGAAAATTTCACTTTTTCGTGAAAATATCCACTAAATGAGGGAATAATATGTGTGAGGGTACCCCAGGAGAGTTCCAAATGTGTGTGGGTAGAATTTATATTCCACAGGGGTAAAATTGAAAAACGTTGAAAATCTTTTTTTCTTAGACTTTGCATTTTTCCGGCGTTTATCAGACTTTCAGATAAGGCAAATGTCAGTGAGCGTTCCAATTTCAGTTCCAGAGCGATTCGCCCAATGAGTCCTTGATATTTATTCATTTTCAGCAAATTTTCAGAATTTATGAAATTTTCACTTTTTTGTGAAAATATCCACTAAATGAGGGAATAATATGTGTGAGCGTACCCCAGGAGAGTTCCAAATGTGTGTGGGTAGAATATATATCCCACGGGGGTAAAATTGAAAAAAGTTGAAAAATTTTTTTTCTTAGACTTAGTCATTTTTCCGGCGTTTATCAGACTTTCAGATAGTGGACATGTCAGTGAGCGTTCCGATTTCAGTTCCAGAGCGATTCGCCCAATTAATCCTTGATATTATTAATTTTCAGCCAATTTAATGGATTTTTGAAAATTTGACTTTTTTTGTGAAAGTATCCACTAAATGAGGGAATAATATGTGTGAGGGTACCCCAGGAGAGTTCCAAATGTGTGTGGGTAGAATATATATCCCACGGGGGTAAAATTGAAAAAAGCTTAAAAAATTTTTTTTTTGTACTTAGTCATTTTTCTGGCGTTTATCAGACTTTCAGTGAGCGTTCCGATTTCAGTTCCAGAGCGATTCGCCCAATGAGTCCTTGATGTTTAGTCGTTTTCAGCCAATTTTCTGGATTTTTGAAAATTTCACTTTTTTGTGAAAATATCCACTAAATGAGGGAAAAAATGTGTGAGCGTACCCCAGGAGAGTTCCAAATGTGTGTGGGTAGAATATATATCCCACGGGGGTAAAATTGATAAAAGTTGAATTTTTTTTTTTCTTAGACTTTGCATTTTACCGGTGTTTATCAGACTTTCAGATAGGGGAAATGTCATCGAGCGTTCTAATTTCAGTTACAGAGCGATTCGACCAATGAGTCCTTGATATTTAGTTGTTTTCAGCCAATTTTCTGGATTTTTGAAAATTTTACTTTTTTGTGAAAATATCCACTAAATGAGGGAATAATATGTGTGAGGGTACCCCAGGAGAGATCCATATGTTTGTGGGTAGAATTTATATCCCACAGGGGTAAAATTGAAAAACGTTGAAAAAATTTTTTTTTGGACTTAGTCATTTTTCCGGCGTTTATCAGACTTTCAGATAGGGGAAATGTCAGTGAGCGTTCCGATTTCAGTTCCAGAGCGATTCACCTAATGAGTCCTTGATATTTAGTCGTTTTCAGCCAATTTCCTGGATTTTTGAAAATTTCACTTTTTTTATGAAAGGTTCCACTAAATGAGGGAATAATATGTGTGAGGGTACCCCAGGAGAGTTCCAAATGTGTGTGGGTAGAATATATATCCCACGGGGGTAAAATTGAAAAAAGTTTGAAATATTTTTTTTTTGGACTTAGTCATTTTTCCGCCGTTTATCAGACTTTCAGATAAGGCAAATGTCAGTGAGCGTTCCGATTTCAGTTCCAGAGCGATTCGCCCAATGAGTCCTCGATGTTTAGTCGTTTTCAGCCAATTTTCTGGATTTTTGAAAATTTCACTTTTTTGTGAAAATATTCACTAAGTGAGGGAAAAAATGTGTGAGGGTACCCCAGGAGAGTTCCAGATGTGTGTGGATAGAATATATATCCCACGGGGTAAAATTGAAAAAAGTTGAAATTTTTTTTTTTTTCGACTTACTCATTTTTCCGGCGTTTATCAGACTTTCAGATAAGGCAAGTGTCAGTGAGCGTTCCAATTTCAGTTCCAGAGCGATTCGCCCAATGAGTCCTTGATATTTATTCATTTTCAGCAAATTTTCTGAATTTATGAAATTTTCACTTTTTTGTGAAAATATCCCCAAAATGAGGGAATAATATGTGTGAGCGTACCCCGGGAGAGTTCCAAATGTATATGGGTAGAATATATATCCCACGGGGGTAAAATTGAAAAAAGTTGAAAACATTTTTTTCTTAGACTTAGTCATTTTTCTGGCGTTTATCAGATTTTCAGATAGGGGAAATGTCAGTGAGCGTTCCAATTTCAGTTCCATAGCTATTCGTCCAATGAGTGCTTGATATTTAGTCGTTTTCAGCCAATTTTCTGGATTTTTGAAAATTTCACTTTTTTGTGAAAATATCCACTAAATGAGGGAATAATATGTGTGAGGGTACCCCAGGAGAGTTCCAAATGTGTGTGGGTAGAATATATATCCCACGGGGGCAAAATTGAAAAAAGTTTAAAAAATTTTTTTCTTAGACTTAGTCATTTTTCCGGTGTTTATCAGACTTTCAGATAGGGGAAATGTCAGTGAGCGTTCCGATTTCAGTACCAGAGCGATTCGCCCAATGAGTCCTTAATATTTAGTCGTTTTCAGCCAATTTTCTGGATTTTTGAAAATTTCACTTTTTTGGGAAAATATCCACTAAATGAGGGAATAATATGTGTGAGGGTACCCCAGGAGAGTTCAAAATGTGTGTGGGTAGAATATATATCCCACGCGGGAAAAATTGTAAAAAGTTGAAAAAATTTTTTTTTTAGACTTAGTCATTTTTCCGGTGTTTATCAGACTTTCAGATAGGGCAAATGTCAGTGAGCGTTCCGATTTCAGTTCCAGAGCAATTCGCCCAATGAGTGCTTGATATTTAGTCGTTCTCAGCCAATATTTTGGATTTTTGAAAATTTCACTTTTTTGTGAAAATATCAACTAAATGAGGGAATAATATGTGTGAGGGTACCCCATGAAAGTTCCAAATGTGTGTGGGTAGAATATCTAACCCACGGGGGTAAAATTGAAAAACGTTGAAAAAAATATTTTTTTTGGACTTAGTCATTTTCCTGGCGTTTATCATACTTTCAGATAGGGGAAATGTCAGCGAGCGTTCCGATTTCAGTTCCAGAGCGATTCACCCAATGAGTCCTTGATATTTAGACATTTTCAGCCAATTTTCTGGATTCTTGAAAATTTCACTTTTTTGAGAAAATATCCACTAAAAGAGGGAATAATATGAGTGAGGGTACCCCAAGAGAGTTCCAAATGTGTTTGGTTAGAATATATATCCCACAGGGGTAAAATTGAAAAGAGTTGAAAACATTTTTTTTTTGGACTTAGTCATTTTCCCGGCGTTTATCAGACTTTCAGATAGGGGAGATGTCAGTGACCGTTCCGATTTCAGTTCCAGAGCGATTCGCCCAATGAGTCCTTGGTATTTTGTCGTTTTCAGCCAATTTTCTGGATTTTTGAAAATTTCACTTTTTTGTGAAAATATCCACTAAATGAGGGAATAATATGTGTGAGGGTACCCCAGCAGAGTTCCAAATGTGTGTGGGTAGAATATATATCCCACGGGGGTAAAATTGAAAAAAGTTTGAAATATTTTTTTTTTGGACTTAGTCATTTTTCCGCCGTTTATCAGACTTTCAGATAAGGCAAATGTCAGTGAGCGTTCCGATTTCAGTTCCAGAGCGATTCGCCCAATGAGTCCTTGATGTTTAGTCGTTTTCAGCCAATTTTCTGGATTTTTGAAAATTTCACTTTTTTGTGAAAATATTCACTAAGTGAGGGAAAAAATGTGTGAGGGTACCCCAGGAGAGTTCCAGATGTGTGTGGATAGAATATATATCCCACGGGGTAAAATTGAAAAAAGTTGAAAATTTTTTTTTTTTCGACTTACTCATTTTTCCGGCGTTTATCAGATTTTCAGATAGTGGACATGTCAGTGAGCGTTCCGATTTCAGTTCCAGAGCGATTCGATCAATGAGTCCTTGACATTTAGTCATTTTCAGCCAATTTTCTGGATTTTTGAAAATTTCACTTTTTCGTGAAAATATCCACTAAATGAGGGAATAATATGTGTGAGGGTACCCCAGGAGAGATCCATATGTGTGTGGGCAGAATTTATATCCCACAGGGGTAAAATTGAAAAACGTTGAAAAAATTTTTTTTTGGACTTAGTAATTTTTCCGGTGTTTATCAGACTTTCAGATAGGTGAAATGTCAGCGAGCGCTCCGATTTCAGTTCCAGAGCGATTCGCCCAATGAGTCCTTGATATTTAGTCATTTTCAGCCAATTTAATGGATTTTTGAAAATTTCACTTTTTTGTGAAAATATCCACTAAATGAGGGAATAATATGTGTGAGGGTACCCCAGGAAAGTTCCAAATGTGTGTGGGTAGAATACATATCAGACGGGGGTGAAATTGAAAAAAGTTGAAAAAATTTTTTTCTTAGACTTAGTCATTTTTCCAGCGTTTATCAGACTTTCAGATAGGGGAAATGTCAGTGAGCGTTCCAATTTCAGTTCCATAGCTATTCGTCCAATGAGTGCTTGATATTTAGTCGTTTTCAGCCAATTTTCTGGATTTTTGAAAATTTCACTTTTTTGTGAAAATATCCACTAAATGAGGGAATAATATGTGTGAGGGTACCCCAGTAGATTTCCAAATGTGTGTGGGTAGAATATATATCCCACGGGGGTAAAATTGAAAAAAGTTGAATATTTTTTTTTCTTAGACTTAGTCATTTCTCCGGCGTTTATCAGACTTTCAGATAGGGGAAATCTCAGTCAGCGTTCCGATTTCAGTTCCAGAGCGATTCGCCCAATGAGTCCTTGATATTTAGTCGTTTTCAGCCAATTTTCTGGATTTTTGAAAATTTCACTTTTTATTGAAAATATCCACTAAATGAGGGAATAATATGTGTGAGGGTACCCCAGGAGAGTTCCAAATGTGTGTGGGTAGAATATATATCCCACGGGGGTAAAATTGAAAAAAGTTGAAAAAATTTTTTTTCTTGACTTAGTCTTTTTTCTGGCGTTTATCAGACTTTCAGATAGGGCAAATGTCATTGAGTGTTTCGATTTCAGTTCCAGAGCGATTCGCTCAATGAGTCCTTGATATTTAGTCGTTTTCAGCCAATATTTTGGATTTTTTAAAATTTCACTTTTTTGTGAAAATATCCACTAAATGAGGGAATAATATGTGTGAGGGTACCCCAGGAGAGTTCCAAATGTGTGTGGGTAGAATATATACCACTCGGGGGTAAAATTGAAAAAAGTTTAAAAAATTTTTTTTTCAACTTAGTCATTTTTCAGGAGTTTATCAGACTTTCAGGGAGATGAAATGTCAGTGAGTGTTCCGATTTCAGTTCTAGAGTGATTCTCCAAATGAGTCCTTGATATTTAGTCATTTTCAGGAAATTTTCTGGATTTTTGTAAATTTCACTTTTTATTGAAAATATCCGCTTAATGAGTGAACAATATGTGTGAGGGTACCCCAGGAGAGTTTAAAATGTGTGTGGGTAGAATATTTATCCAACGGGGGTAAAATTGAAAAAAGTTGAAAAAATTTTTTTTTTGGACTTAGTCATTTTTCAGGCGTTTATCAGACTTTCAGCGAGATGAAATGTCAGTGAGTGTTCCGATTTCAGTTCTAGAGTGATTCTCCCAATGAGTCCTTGATATTTATTCATTTTCAAGAAATTTTCTGAATTTTTGAAAATTTCACTTTTTTGTGAATATATCCGCTTAATGAGTGAACAATATGTGTGAGGGTACCCCAGGAGAGTTCCAAATGTGTGTGGGTAGAATATATACCACTCGGGGGTAAAATTGAAAAAAGTTTAAAAAATTTTTTTTTCGGACTTAGTCATTTTTTCGGCGTTGATCAGACGTTCAGAGAGGTAAAATGACAGTGAGTGTTCCGATTTCAGTTCCAGAGCGATTTTCCCAATGTGTCCTTGATATTTATTCGTTTTCAGCCATTATTTTGGATTTTTGAAAATGTCACTTTTTATTGAAAATATCCACTAAATGAGGGAATAATATGTGTGAGGGTACCCCAGGAGAGTTCCAATTGTTTGTGGGTAGCATATATATCCCACGGGGGTAAAATTGAAAAAAGTTGAAAATTTTTTTTTTTTGGACATAGGCATTTTTCTGGCGTTTATCAGACTTTCAGATTGGGGAAATGTCAGTGAGCGCTCCGATTTCAGTTCCAGAGCGATTCGCCCAATGAGTCCTTGATATTTAGAAGTTTTCAGCCAATTTTCTGGATTTTTGAAAATTTCACTTTTTTGTGACTAAATGAGGGAATAATATGTGCGAGGGTTCCCCAGGAGAGTTCCAAATGTGTGTGGGTAGAATATATATCCCACGGGGGTAAAATTGAAAAAAGTTGTAAAAAATTTTTTTTTTTGGACATAGGCATTTTTCTGGCGTTTATCAGACTTTCAGATTGGGGAAATGTCAGTGAGCGCTCCGATTTCAGTTCCAGAGCGATTCGCCCAATGAGTCCTTGATATTTAGAAGTTTTCAGCCAATTTTCTGGATTTTTGAAAATTTCACTTTTTTGTGAAAATATCCACTAAATGATGGAATAATATGTGTGAGGGTACTCCAGGAGAGTTCCAAATGTGTGTGGGTAGAATATATATCCCACAGGGGTAAAATTGAAAAAAGTTGAATTTTTTTTTTTTTTTTTGACTTAGACATTTTTCTGGCGTTTATCAGACTTTCAGATAGGGGAAATGTCAGTGAGCGTTCCGATTTCAGTTCCAGAGCGATTCGCCCAATGAGTCCTTGATATTCAGTCGTTTTCTGCCAATTTTCTGGATTTTTGAAAATTTCACTTTTTTGTGAAAATATCCACTAAATGAGGGAATAATATGTGTGAGGGTACCCCAGGAGAGTTCCAAATGTGTGTGGGTAGAATATATATCTCACGGGGGTAAAATTGAAAAAAGTTGAAAAAAAATTTTTTTTTGGACTTGGGCATTTTTCTGGCGTTTATCAGACTTTCAGATAGGGGAAATGTCAGTGAGCATTCCGATTTTAGTTACAGAGCTATTCGTCGGATGAGTCCTTGATATTTCATCATTTTCAGGCAATTTTCTGAATTTTTGAAAATTTCACTTTTTTGTGACTAAATGAGGGAATAATATGTGCGAGGGTTCCCCAGGAGAGTTCCAAATATGTGTGGGTAGAATATATATCCCACGGGGGTAAAGTTGAAAAAAGTTGAAAAATTTTTTTTTTTGGATTTAGTCATTTTTCCGGCGTTTATCAGACTTTCCGATAGGGGAAATGTCAGTGAATGCTCCGATTTCAGTTCCAGAGCGATTCGCCCAATGAGTCCTTGATATTTAGTCGTTTTCAGCCAATATTTTGGATTTTTGAAAATTTCACTTTTTTTGTGAAAATATCCACTAAATGAGGGATTAATATGTGTGAGGGTACCCCAGGAGAGTTCCAAATGTGTGTGGGTAGAATATATATCCTACGGGGGTAAAATAGAAACAATTTTTTTTTGGACTTAGTCATTTTTCCCGCGTTTATCAGACTTTCAGATTGGGGAATTGTCAGTGAGCATTCCGATTTCAGTTCCAGAGCGATTCGCCCAATGAGTCCTTGATATTTAGTCGTTTTCAGCCAATTTTCTGGATTTTTTGAAAATTTCACTTTTTTGTGACTAAATGAGGGAATAATATGTGTGAGGGTACCCCAGGAGAGTTACAAATGTGTGTGGGTAAAATATATATCCCACGGGGGTAAAATTGAAAAAAGTTGACATTTTTTTTTTTTTTGGACTTAGTCATTTTTCCGACGTTTATCAGACTTTCAGATAGGGGAAATGTCAGTGAGCGTTCCGATTTCATTTCCAGTGCGATTCGCCCAATGATTCCTTGATATTTAGTCGTTTTCAGCCAATTTTCTGGATTTTTGAAAATTTCACTTTTTTGTGAAAATATCCACTAAATGAGGGAATAATATGTGTGAGGGTACCCCAGAAGAGTTACAAATGTGTGTGGGTAAAATATATATCCCACGGGGTTAAAATAGAAAAAAGTTGAAATTTTTTTTTTTTTTTGGACTTAGTCATTTTTCTGGCGTTTATCAGACTTTCAGATAGGGGAAATGTCAGTGAGCATTCCGATTTCATTTCCAGAGCGATTCGCCCAATGAGTCCTTGATATTTAGTCGTTTTCAGCCAATTTTCTGGATTTTGGAAAATTTCACTTTTTTGTGATAATATCCACTAAATGAGGGAATAATATGTGTGAGGTTACCCCAGGAGAGCTCTAAATGTGTGTGGGTAGAATATATATCCCACGGGGGTAAAATTGAATGAAGTTGAAAAAAATTTTTTTTTGGACTTAGTCAGTTTTCCGGCGTTTATCAGACTTTCAGATTGGGGAAATGTCAGTGAGCATTCCGATTTCAGTTCCAGAGCAATTCGTCGGATGAGTCCTTAATATTTTGTCGTTTTCAGACAATTTTCATAATTTTTGAAAATTTCACTTTTTTGTGAAAATATTCACTAAATGATGGAATAATATGTGTGAGGGTACCCCAGTAGAGCTCCAAATGTGTGTGGGTAGAATATATATCCCATGGGGGTAAAATTGAAAGAAGTTGAAAAAAATATTTTTTTGGACTTGGTCATTTTTCCGCCGTTTATCAGACTTTCAGATTGGGGAAATGTTAGCAAGCATTCCAATTTCAGTTCCAGAGCGATTCGTCGGATGAGTCCTTAATATTTTGTCGTTTTCAGGCAATTTTCTGAATTTTTGAAAATTTCACTTTTTTGTGAAAATATCCACTAAATGAGGGAATAATATGTCTGATGGTACCCCAGGAGAGTTACAAATGTGTGTGGGTAGAATATATATCCCACGGGGGTAAAATTGAAAAAAGTTGAAATTTTTTTTTTTTTTGGGACTTAGTCATTTTTCCGGCGTTTATCAGACTTTCAGATTGGGGAAATGTCAGTGAGCATTCCGATTTCAGTTCCAGAGCTATTCGCCGGATGAGTCCATGATATTTTGTCATTTTCAGGCAATTTTCCGGATTTTTGAAAATTTCACTTTTTGTGAAAATATCCACTAAATGAGGGAATAATATGTGTGAGGGTACCCCAGGAGAGTTACAAATGTGTGTTGATAGAATATATATCCCACAGGGGTAAAATTGAAAAAAGTTGAAAAAATTTTTTTGGGACTTAGTCATTTTTCCCGTGTTTGTCAGACTTTCAGATAGGGGAAATGTCAGTGAGCATTCCGATTTCAGTTCCAGAGCGATTCGCCCAATGAGTCCTTGATATTTAGTCGTTTTCAACCAATTTTCTGGATTTTTGAAAATGTCACTTTTTTGTGAAAATATCCACTAAATGAGGGAATAATATGTGTGAGGATACTCCTGGAGAGTTCCAAATGTGTGTGGGTAGAAAATATATCCCACAGGGGTAAAATTGAAAAAAGTTTAAAAAATTTTTTTGGGACTTAGTCATTTTTCCGGCGTTTATCAGACTTTCAGATAGGGGAAATGTCAGTGAGCGTTCCGATTTCAGTTCCAGAGCGGTTCGCCCAATGAGTCCTTGATGTTTAGTTGTTTTCAGCCAATTTTCTGGAATTTTGAAAATTTCACTTTTTTGTGACTAAATGAGGGAATAATATGTGTGAGGGTACCCCAGGAGAGTTCCAAATGTGTGTGGGTAGAATATATATCCCACGGGGGTAAAATTGAAAAAAGTTGAAATTTTTTTTTTATTTGGACTTAGTAATTTTTCTGGCGTTTATCAGACTTTCAGATAGGGGAAATGTCAGTGAGCGTTCCGATTTCATTTCCAGAGCGATTCGCCCAATGAGTCCTTGATATTTAGTCGTTTTCAGCCAATTTTCTGGATTTTTGAAAATTTCACTTTTTTGTGAAAATATCCACTAAATGAGGGAATAATATGTGTGAGGCTACCCCAGGAGAGTTCCAAATGTGTGTGGGTAGAATAGATATCCCACGGGCGTAAAATTGAAAAAAGTTTCAAAAAATTTTTTTTTAGTCTTAGTCATTTTTCCGGTGTTTATCAGACTTTCAGATAGGGGAAATGTCAGTGAGCATTCCGATTTCAGTTCCAGAGCGATTCGCCCGATGAGTCCTTGATATTTAGTCGTTTTCAGCCAATTTTCTGGATTTTTGAAAATTTCACTTTTTTGTGACTGAATGAGGGAATAATATGTGTGAGGGTTCCCCAGGAGAGTTCCAAATGTGTGTGGGTAGAATATATATCCCACGGGGGTAAAATTGAAAAAAGTTGAAAAAATTTTTTTGGGGGGGATTTAGTCATTTTTCCGGCGTTTATCAGACTGTCCGATAGGGGAAATGTCAGTGAGCATTCCTATTTCAGTTCCAGAGCGATTCGTCCAATGAGTCCTTGATATTTAGTCGTTTTCAGCCAATTTTCTGGATTTTTGAAAATTTCACTTTTTTATGAAAATATCCACTAAATGAGAGAATAATATGTGTGAGGCTACCCCAGGAGAGTTACAAATGTGTGTGGGTAGAATATATATCCCACGGGGGTAAAATTGAAAAAAGTTGAAAAAAATTTTTTTTGGAGGATTTAGTCATTTTTCCGGCGTTTATCAGACTGTCCGATAGGGGAAATGTCAGTGAGTGCTCCGATTTCAGTTCCAGAGCGATTCGCCCAATGAGTCCTTAATATTTAGTCGTTTTCAGCCAATTTTCTGGATTTTTGAAAATTTCACTTTTTTTGTGACTAAATGAGGGAATAATATGTACCCCAGGAGAGTTCCAAATGTGTTTGGGTAGAATATATATCCCACGGAGGAAAAATTGAAAAAAGTTGAAAAAAATTTTTTTTTTGGACTTAGGCATTTTTCTGGCGTTTATCAGACTTTCAGATAGGGCAAATGTCAGTGAGCGTTCCGATTTCATTTCCAGAGCGATTCGCCCAATGAGTCCATGATATTTAGTCGTTTTCAGCCAATTTTCTGGATTTTTGAAAATTTCACTTTTTTGTGAAGATATCCAATAAATGAGGGAATAATATGTGTGAGGGTACCCCAGGAGAGTTCCAAATGTGTGTGGGTAGAATATATATCCCACAGGGGTAAAATTGAAAAAAGTTGAAAAAATTTTTTTTTACACTTAGTCATTTTTGCGGCGTTTATCAGACTTTCAGATAGGGAAAATTTCAGTGAGCGTTCCGATTTCAGTTCCAGAGCGATTCGCCCAGTGAGTCCTTGATATTTAGTCGTTTTCAGCCAATTTTCTGGATTTTTGAAAATTTCACTTTTTTGTGAAAATATCCACTAAATGAGGGAATAATATGTGTGAGGGTACCCCAGGAGAGTTCCAAATGTGTGTGGGTAGAATATATATCCCACGGGGGTAAAATTGAAAAAAGTTGAAATTTTTTTTTTTTGGACTTTATCAGACTTTCAGATAGGGGAAATGTCAGTGAGCATTCCGATTTCAGTTCCAGAGCGATTCGACCAATGAGTCCTTGATATTTAGTCGTTTTCAGCAATCCTCTGGATTTTTTAAAATTTCACTTTTTTGTGACAATATCCACTAAATGAATGAATAATATGTGTGAGGGTACCCCAGGAGAGTTACAAATGTGTGTGGGTAGAATATATATCCCACGGGGGTAAAATTGAAAGAAGTTGAAAAAATTTTTTTTTGGACTTAGTCATTTTTCCGGCGTTTCTCAGACTTTCAGATTTAGGAAATGTCAGTGAGCGTTCCGATTTCAGTTCCAGAGCGATTCGCCCAATGAGTCCTTGATGTTTAGTTGTTTTCAGCCAATTTTCTGGAATTTTGAAAATTTCACTTTTTTGTGACTAAATGAGGGAATAATATGTGTGAGGGTACTCCAGGAGAGTTCCAAATGTGTGTGGGTAGAATATATATCCCATGGGGGTAAAATTGAAAAAAGTTGAAAAATTTTTTTTTTTTGGATTTAGTAATTTTTCCGGCGTTTATTAGACTTTCAGATAGGGGAAATGTCACTGAGTGCTCCGATTTCAGTTCCAGAGCGATTCGCCCAATGAGTCCTTGATATTTAGTCGTTTTCAGTCAATTTTCTGGAATTTAGAAAATTTCACTTTTTTGTGACTAAATGAGGGAATAATATGTGTGAGGATACTCCAGGAGAGTTCCAAATGTGTGTGGGTAGAATATATATCCCACAGGGGTAAAATTGAAAAAAGTTTAAAAAATTTTTTTTTGGACTTAGTCATTTTTACGGCGTTTATCAGACTTTCAGATATGGGATCGGTCAGTGAGTTTTCCGATTTCAGTTCCAGAGCGATTCGCCTAATGAGTCCTTGATATTTAGTTGATTTCAGCCAATTTTCTGGAATTTTGAAAATTTCACTTTTTTGTGACTAAATGAGGGAATAATATGTGTGAGGGTACCCCAGGAGAGTTCCAAATGTGTGTGGGTAGAATATATATCCCACGGGGGTAAAATTGAAAAAAGTTGAAATTCTTTTTTTTTGGACTTTATCAGACTTTCAGATAGGGGACATGTCAGTGAGCATACCGATTTCAGTTCCAGAGCTATTCGCAAGATGACTCCCTGATATTTCGTCGTTTTCAGCCAATTTTCTGGATTTTTATAAATTTCACTTTTTTGTGAAAATATCCACTAAATGAGGGAATAATGTGTGAGGGTACCCCAGGAGAGTTACAAATATGTGTGGATAGAATATATATCCCACGGGGGTAAAATTGAAAAAAGTTCAAAATTTATTTATTTTTTTTGACTTAGTCATTTTTCTGGCGTTTGTCAGACTTTCAGATAGGGGAAATGTCAGTGAGCGTTCCGATTTCAGTTCCAGAGCGATTCGCCAATGAGTCCTTGATATTTAGTCGTTTTCAGCCAATTTTCTGGATTTTTGAAAATTTCACTTTTTTGTGAAAATAGCCACTAAATGAGGGAATAATATGTGTGAGGGTACCCGAGGAGAGTTCCAAATGTGTGTGGGTAGAATATATATCCCACGGGAGTAAAATTGAAAAGAGTTGAAAAAAATTTTTTTTTTGGACTTAGTCATTTTTCCGGCGTTTATCAGACTTTCAGATAGGGGAAATGTTAGTGAGCATTCCGATTTCAGTTCCAGAGCGATTCGTCGGATGAGTCCTTAATATTTTGTCGTTTTCAGGCAATTTTCTGAATTTTTGAAAATTTCACTTTTTTGTGAAAATATCCACTAAATGAGGGAATAATATGTGTGATGGTACCCCAGGAGAGTTCCAAATGTGTGTGGGTAGAATATATATCCCACGGGGGTAAAATTGAAAAAAGTTGAAAAAATTTTTTTTTTGGATTTAGTCATTTTTCCAGCGTTTATCAGACTTTCAGATAGGGGAGATGTCAGTGAGCATTCCGATTTCAGTTCCAGAGCGATTCACCCAATGAGTCCTAGATATTCAGTCGCTTTCTGCCAATTTTCTGGATTTTTGAAAATTTCACTTTTTTGGGAAAATATCCACTAAATGAGGGAATAATATGTGTGAGGGTACCCCATGAGAGGTCCAAATGTGTGTGGGTATAATATATATCACACGGGGGTAAAATTGAAAAAAGTTGAAAATTATTTGTTTTTGGACTTAGTCATTTTTCCAGCGCTTATCAGACTTTCAGATAGGGGAAATGTCAGTGAGTGCTTCGATTTCAGTTCCAGAGCGATTCGCCCAATGAGTCCTTGATATTTCGTCGTTTTCAGCCAATTTTCTGGATTTTTGAAAATTTCACTTTTTTGTGAAAATATCCACTAAATGAGGGAATAATATGTGTGAGGGTACCCCAGGAGAACTCCAAATGTGTGTGGGTAGAACATATATCCCACGGGGGTGAAATTGAAAAAAGTAGAAAAAATTTTTTTTTTGGACTTGGTCATTTTTCCGGCGTTTATCAGACTTTCAGATAGGGAAAATGTCAGTGAGCATTCCGATTTCAGTCCCAGAGCTATTCGCCGGATGAGTCCTTGATATTTCGTCATTTTCAGGCAATTTTCAGAATTTTTGAAAATTTTCACTTTTTTGTGAAAATATCCATTAAATGAGGGAATAATATGTGTGAGGGTACCCCAGGAGAGTTCCAAATGTGTGTGGGTAGAATATATATCCCACGGGGGTAAAATTGAGAGAAGTTGAAAAAATTTTTTTGGGGACTTTTGTCTTTTTTCCCGCGTTTATCAGACTTTCAGATAGGGGAAATGTCAGTGAGTGCTCCGATTTCAGTTCCAGAGCTATTCGCCGGATGAGTCCTTGATATTTCGTCATTTTCAGGCAATTTTCTTTATTTTTGAAAATTTCACTTTTTTGTGAAAATATCCACTAAATGAGGGAATAATATGTGTGAGGGTACCCCAGGAGAATTCCAAATGTGTGTGGATAGAATATATATCCCCCGGGGGTAAAATTGAAAAAAGTTGAAAATTTTTTTTTGGATTTAGTCATTTTTCCGGCGTTTATCAGACTTTCAGATAGGGGAGATGTCAGTGAGCATTCCGATTTCATTTCCAGAGCGATTCGCCCAATGAGTCCTTGCTATTTAGTCGTTTTCAGCCAATTTTCTGGATTTTTGAAAATTTCACTTTTTTGTGAAAATATCCACTAAATGAGGGAATAATATGTGTGATGGTACCCCAGGAGAGTTACAAATGTGTGTGGGTTGAATATATATCCCACGGGGGTAAAACTAAAAAGTTGAAAAAATTTTTTTTTGAGACTTAGTCATTTTTCCGGCGTTTATCAGACCTTCAGATTGGGGAAATGTCAGTGAGAATTCCGATTTCAGTTCCAGAGCGATTCGTCGGATGAGTCCTTAATATTTTGTCGTTTTCAGGCAATTTTCTGAATTTTTGAAAATTTCACTTTTTTGTGAAAATATCCACTAAATGAGGGAATAATATGTGTGAGGGTACCCCACGAGAGTTCCAAATGTGTGTGAGTAGAATATATATCCCACGGGGTAAAATTTAAAAAAGTTGAAAAAATTTTTTTGGGGACTTTGTCATTTTTCCCGCGTTTATCAGAGTTTCAGATAGGGGAAATGTCAGTCAGTGCTCCGATTTCAGTTCCAGAGCGATTCGCCCAATGAGTCCTTGATATTTAGTCATTTTCAGCCAATTTTCTGGATTTTTGAAAATTTCACTTTTTTGTGAAAATATCCATTAAATGAGGGAATAATATGTGTGAGGGTACCCCAGGAGAGCTCCAAATGTGTGTGGGTAGAATATATATCACACGGGGGTAAAATTGAAAAAAGTTGAAATTTTTTTTTTTTTTGGACTTAGTCATTTTTGCGGCGTTTATCAGACTTTCAGATAGGGGAAATGTCAGTGAGCGCTCCGATTTCAGTTTCAGAGCGATTTGCCCAATGAGTCCTTGATATTTAGTCGTTTTCAGCCAATTTTCTGGATTTTTGAAAATGTCACTTTTTTGGGAAAATATCCACTAAATGAGGGAATAATATGTGTGAGGCTACCCCAGGAGCGCTCCAAATGTGTGTGGGTAGAATATATATCCCACGGGGGTAAAATTGAAAAAAGTTGAAATTTTTTTTTTTTTTGGACTTAGTCATTTTTCCGGCGTTTATCAGACTTTCAGATAGGGGAAATGTCAGTGAGCGTAATGATTTCAGTTACAGAGCGATTCGCCCAATGAGTCCTTGATATTTAGTCGCTTTCAGCCAATTTTCTGGATTTTTGAAAATTTCACTTTTTTGTGAAAATATCCACTAAATGAGGGAATAATATGTGTGAGGGTGCCCCAGGAGAGTTCCAAATGTGTGTGGATAGAATATACAGTGCCTACAAATAGTATTCAACCCCCTGCAGATTTAGCTGGTTTGATAAGATGCAAATAAGTTAGAGCCTTCAAACTGCAAACGAGAGTAGGTTTTATGAACAGAAGCATAAATCTTACAAACCAAAAAGTTATGTTGCTCAGTTGAATTTTATTAAATTTTAAACATGAAAGTGTGGGTCAATTATTATACAACCCCTATGTTTAATATTTTGTGGAATAACCCTTGTTTGCAATTACAGCTAATAATCGTCTTTTATAAGACCTGATCAGGCCGGCACTGGTCTGTGGATTTATCTTGGCCCACTCCTCCATGCAGATTTTCTCCAAGTTATCTAGGTTCTTTGGGTTTCTCATGTGGACTTTATTCTTGAGCTCCTTCCACAAGTTTTCAATTGGGTAAAGGTCAGTAGACTGACTAGGCCACTCCAACACCTTGACTTTTTCCCTCTTGAACCAGGCCTTGGTTTTCTTGGCTGTGTGCTTTGGGTCGTTGTCTTGTTGGAAGATGAAATTACGGCCCATCTTAAGATCCTTGATGGAGTAGCGGAGGTTCTTGGCCAAAATCTCCAGGTAGGCCTTGCTATCCATCTTCCCATGGATGCAGACCAGATGGCCAGGCCCCTTGGCAGAGAAACAGCCCCACAGCATGATGCTGCCACCACCATGCTTGACTGTAGGGATGGTATTCTTGGGGTCGTATGCAGTGCCATCCAGTCTCCAAACGTCACGTGTGTGGTTGGCACCAAAGATCTCAATCTTGGTCTCATCAGACCATAGAACCTTGAACCAGTCTGTCTCAGAGTCCTCCAAGTGATCATGAGCAAACTGTAGACGAGCCTTGACATGACGCTTTGAAAGTAAAGGTACCTTAAAGGCTCGTCTGGAACGGAGACCATTGCGGTGGAGTACGTTACTTATGGTATTGACTGAAACCAATGTCCCCACTGCCATGAGATCTTCCCGGAGCTCCTTCCTTGTTGTCCTTGGGTTAGCCTTGACTCTTCGGAAAAGCCTGGCCTCGGCACGGGAGGACACTTTCAAAGGCTGTCCAGGCCGTGGAAGGCTAACAGTAGTTTCATAAGCCTTCCACTTATGGATGATGCTCCCAACAGTGGAGACAGGTAGGCCCAACTCCTTGGAAAGGGATTTGTACCCCTTGCCAGCCTTGTGACCCTCCACGATCTTGTCTCTGATGGCCTTGGAATGCTCCTTTGTCTTTCCCATGTTGACCATGTCTGAGTGCTGTTCACAAGTTTGGGGAGGGTCTTAAATAGTCAGAAAAGGCTGGCAAAAGAGATCTTTAATCCACACATGTGAAGCTCATAATTCTTGGTGCCTGAACTACTTCTTAATACTTTAGGGGGACCAAACAGAATTCTTGTGGTTTGAGGGGTTGAATAATAAATGACACTCTGAATTAACTTTTAACGTTTAAAAAAAAAAAAAAAGTTGCTGCAGTGCATTTCCCACTTCCAGGCTGATCTACAGTACAAATGTCACAATGACAAGTTAATTCCGCATGTGTCAATCAGCTAAATCTGCAGGGGGTTGAATACTACTTGTAGGCACTGTATATCCAACGGGGGTAAAATTGAAAAAAGTTGAAAAATATTTGTTTTGGACTTAGTCATTTTTCCGGCGTTTATCAGACTTTCAGATAGGGCAAATGTTAGTGAGCGTTCCGATTTCAGTTCCAGAGCGATTCGCCAAGTGAGTCCTTGATATTTAGTCGTTTTCAGCCAATTTTCTGGATTTTTGAAAATTTCACTTTTTTGGGAAAATATCCACTAAATGAGGGAATAATATGTGTGAAGGTACCCCAGGAGAGTTCCAAATGTGTGTGGGTAGAATATATATCCCACGGGGGTGAAATTGAAAAAAGTTGAACATTTTTTTTTTTTGAACTTAGTCATTTTTCCGGCGTTTATCAGACTTTCAGATAGGGGAAATGTCAGTGAGTGTTCCGATTACAGCTCCAGAGCGATTCGCCCAATGAGTCCTTGATATTTATTCGTTTTCAGCCTATTTTCTGGATTTTTGAAAATTTCACTTTTTTGTGAAAATATCAACTAAATGAGGGAATAATATGTGTGAGGGTACCCCAGGAGAGTTACAAATGTGTGTGGGTAGAATATATATCCCATGGGGGTAAAACCAAAAAGGTGAAAAAAAAATTTTTTTGGACTTAGTCATTTTTCCGGCGTTTATCAAACTTTCAGATAGGGGAAATGTCAGTGAGCGTTCCGATTTTAGTTCCAGAGCGATTCGTCGGATGAGTCCTTAATATTTTGTCGTTTTCAGGCAATTTTCTGAATTTTTGAAAATTTCACTTTTTTGTGAAAATATCCACTAAATGAGGGAATAATACGTGTGAGGGTACCCCAGGAGAGTTCCAAATGTGTGTGGGTAGAATATATATCCCACGGGGTAAAATTGAAAAAAGTTTAAAAAAATTTTTTTTAGACTTAGTCATTTTCTGGCGTTTATCAGACTTTCAGATAGGGGAAATGTCAGTGAGTGCTCCGATTTCAGTTCCAGAGTGATTCGCCCAATGAGTCCTTGATATTTAGTCGTTTTCAGCCAATTTTCTGGATTTTTGAAAATTTCACTTTTTTGTGAAAATATCCACTAAATGAGGGAATAATATGTGTGAGGGTACCCCAGGAGAGTTCCAAATGTGTGTGGGTAGAATATATATCCCACGGGGGTAAAATTGAAAAAAAAATTTTTTTGGACTTGGTCATTTTTCCGGCGTTTATCAGACTTTCAGATACGGGAAATGTCAGTGAGTTCTCCGATTTCAGTTCCAGAGCGATTCGCCCAATGAGTCCTTGATATTTAGTCATTTTCAGCCAATTTTCTGGATTTTTGAAAATTTCACTTTTTTTGTGAAAATATCCACTAAATGAGGGAATAATATGTGTGAGGGTACCCCAGGAGAGCTCCAAATGTGTGTGGGTAGAATATATATCCCACGGGGGTAAAATTGAAAGAAGTTGAAAAAAAATTTTTTTTGGACTTAGTCATTTTTCCGGCGTTTATCAGACTTTCAGATTGGGGAAATGTCAGTGAGCATTCCGATTTTAGTTCCAGAGCGATTCGTCGGATGAGTCCTTAATATTTTGTTGTTTTAAGGCAATTTTCAGAATTTTTGAAAATTTCACTTTTTTGTGAAAATATCCACTAAATGAGGGAATAATATGTGTGAGGGTACCCCAGGAGAGTTCCAAATGTGTGTGGGTAGAATATATATCCCACGGGGTTAAATTGAAAAAAGTTGAAAATTATTTTTTTTTGGACTTAGTCATTTTTCCGGCGTTTATCAGACTTTCAACTAGGGTAAATGTCAGTGAGCATTCCGATTTTAGTTCCATCGCGATTCGCCCAATGAGTCCTTGATATTCGGTCGTTTTCAGCCAATTTTCTGGATTTTTGAAAATTTCACTTTTTTGTGAAAATATCTACTAAATGAGGGAATAATATGTGTGAGGGTACCACAGGAGAGTTCCAAATGTGTGTGGGTAGAATATATATCCCACGGGGGTAAAATTGAAAAAAGTTAAAAAAAATTTTTTTTTGGGCTTAGTCATTTTTCCGGCATTTATCAGACTTTCAGATAGGGGAAATGTCAGAGAGTGTTCCGATTTCAGTTCCAGAGCGATTCGCCCAATGTGTCCTTGATATTTAGTCATTTTCAGCCAATTTTCTGGATTTTTGAAAATTTCACTTTTTGTGAAAATATCCACTAAATGAGGGAATAATATTGTGTGAGGGTACCCCAGGAGAGTTCCAAATGTATGTGGGTAGAACATATATCCCACGGGGGTAAAATTGAAAAAAGTTAAAAAAAATTTTTTTTTGGACTTAGTCATTTTTCCGGTGTTTCTCAGACTTTCAGATAGGGGAAATGTCAGTGAGCATTCCGATTTCAGTTCCAGAGCGATTCGCCCAATGAGTCCTTGATATTTAGCAGTTTTCAGCCAATATTTTGGATTTTTGAAAATGTCACTTTTTTGTGAAAATATCCACTAAATGAGGGAATAATATGTGTGAGGGTACCCCAGGAGAGTTCCAAATGTGTGTGGGTAGAATATATATCCCACTGGGGTAAAATTGAAAAAAGTTGAATATATTTTTTTTTTTTTTGGACTTAGGCTTTTTTCTGGCGTTTATCAGACTTTCAGATAGGGGAAATGTCAGTGAGCGTTCCGATTTCAGTTCCAGAGCTATTCGCCGGATGAGTCCTTGATATTTCGTCATTTTCAGGCAATTTTCTGAATTTTTGAAAATTTCACTTTTTTGTGAAAATATCCACTAAATGAGGGAATAATATGTGTGAGGGTACCCCAGGAGAGTTACAAATGTGTGTGGGTAGAATATATATCCCACGGGGGTAAAATTGAAAAAAGTTGAAAAAAATTTTTTTTTTGGACTTTGTCATTTTTCCGGCGTTTATCAAACTTTCAGATAGGGGAAATGTCAGTGAGCGTTCCGATTTCAGTTCCAGAGCGATTCGCCCAATGAGTCCTTGATATTTAGTTGTTTTCAGCCTATTTTCTGGATTTTTGAAAATGTCACTTTTTTGTGAAAATATCCACTAAATGAGGGAATAATATGTGTGAGGGTACCCCAGGAGAGTTCCAAATGTGTGTGGGTAGAATATATATCCCACGGGGGTAAAATTGAAAAAAGTTGAATATTTTTTTTTTTTTTTTGGACTTAGGCTTTTTTCTGGCGTTTATCAGACTTTCAGATAGGGGAAATGTCAGTGAGCGTTCCGATTTCAGTTCCAGAGCTATTCGCCGGATGAGTCCTTGATATTTCGTCATTTTCAGGCAATTTTCTGAATTTTTGAAAATTTCACTTTTTTGTGAAAATATCCACTAAATGAGGGAATAATATGTGTGAGGGTACCCCAGGAGAGTTACAAATGTGTGTGGGTAGAATATATATCCCACGGGGTAAAATTGAAAAAAGTTTAAAAAAATTTTTTTTAGACTTAGTCATTTTCTGGCGTTTATCAGACTTTCAGATAGGGGAAATGTCAGTGAGTGCTCCGATTTCAGTTCCAGAGTGATTCGCCCAATGAGTCCTTGATATTTAGCCGTTTTCAGCCAATTTTCTGGATTTTTGAAAATTTCACTTTTTTGTGAAAATATCCACTAAATGAGGGAATAATATGTGTGAGGGTACCCCAGGAGAGTTCCAAATGTGTCTGGGTAGAATATATATCCCACGGGGGTAAAATTGCAAAAAGTTGAAAAAAAAATTTTTTTGGACTTGGTCATTTTTCCGGCGTTTATCAGACTTTCAGATACGGGAAATGTCAGTGAGTTCTCCGATTTCAGTTCCAGAGCGATTCGCCCAATGAGTCCTTGATATTTAGTCATTTTCAGCCAATTTTCTGGATTTTTGAAAATTTCACTTTTTTGTGAAAATATCCACTAAATGAGGGAATAATATGTGTGAGGGTACCCCAGGAGAGTTCCAAATGTGTTTGGGTAGAATATATATCCCACGGGGCTAAAATTGAAAAAAGTTGAAAAAAATTTTTTTTTGGACTTAGTCATTTTTCCGGCGTTTATCAGACTTTCAGATAGGGGAAATGTCAGTGAGCGTTCCGATTTCAGTTCCAGAGCGATTCGCCCAATGAGTCCATGATACTTAGTCGTTTTCACCCAATATTTTGGATTTTTGAAAATTTCACTTTTTTGTGAAAATATCCACTAAATGAGGGAGTAATATGTGTGAGGGTACCCCAGGAGAGTTCCAAATGTGTGTGGATAGAATATATATCCCACGGGGTAAAATTGAAAAAAGTTGAAAATTATTTTTTTTTGGACTTAGTCATTTTTCCGGCGTTTATCAGACTTTCAGATAGGGCAAATGTCAGTGAGAGTTCCGATTTCAATTCCAGAGCGATTCGCCCAATGAGTCCTTGATATTCGGTCGTTTTCAGCTAATTTTCTGGATTTTTGAAAATTTCAGTTTTTTGTGAAAATATCTACTAAATGAGGGAATAATATGTGTGAGGGTACCCCAGGAGAGTTCCAAATGCGTGTGGGTAGAATATATATCGCACAGGGGTAAAATTGAAAAAAGTTGAAAAAAATTTTTTTGGAGTTAGTCATTTTTACGGCTTTTATCAGACTTTCAGATTGGGGAAATGTCAGTGAGCATTCCGATTTCAGTTCCAGAATGATTCACCCAATGAGACCTTGATATTCAGTTGTTTTCTGCCAATTTTCTTGATTTTTGAAAATGTCACTTTTTTGTGAAAATATCCACTAAATGAGGGCATAATATGTGTGAGGGTACCCCAGGAGATTTCCAAATGTGTGTGGGTAGAATTTATATCCCACAGGGGTAAAATTGAAAAAAGTTGAAAAAATTTTTTTTTCGACTTAGTAATTTTTCCGGCGTTTATCAGACTTTCAGATAGTGCAAATGTCAGTGAGCGTTCCGATTTCAGTTCCAGAGCTGTTCGCCGGATGAGTCCTTGATATTTCGTCATTTTCAGGCAATTTTCTGAATTTTTGAAAATTTCACTTTTTTGCGAAAATATCCACTAAATGAGGGAATAATATGTGTGAGGGTACCCCAGGAGAGTTACAAATGTGTGTGGGTAGAATATATATCCCACGGGGGTAAAATTGATAAAAGTTGAAACATTTTTTTTTTTTGGACTTAGTCATTTTTCCGGCGTTTATCAGACTTTCAGATAGGGCAAATGTCAGTGAGCATTCCGATTTCAGTTCCAGAGCGATTCGCCCACTGAGTCCTTGATATTTAGTCGTTTTCAGCCAATTTTCTGGATTTTTGAAAATTTCACTTTTTTGTGAAAATATCCACTAAATGAGGGAATAATATGTGTGAGGGTACCCCAGGAGAGTTCCAAATGTGTTTGGGTAGAATATATATCCCACGGGGCTAAAATTGAAAAAAGTTTAAAAAAATTTTTTTTTGGACTTGGTCATTTTTCCGGCGTTTATCAGACTTTCAGATAGGGGAAATGTCAGTGAGCGTTCTGATTTCAGTTCCAGAGCGATTCGCCCAATCAGTAATTGATATTTAGTCGTTTTCAGCCAATTTTCTGGATTTTTGAAAATTTCACTTTTTTGTGAAAATATCCACTAAATGAGGGAATAATATGTGTGAGGGTACCCCAGGAGAGTTCCAAATGTGTTTGGGTAGAATATATATCCCACGGGGCTAAAATTGAAAAAAGTTGAAAAAAAATTTTTTTTGGACTTAGTCATTTTTCCGCCGTTTATCAGACTTTCAGATATGGGAAATGTCAGTGAGCGTTCTGATTTCAGTTCCAGAGCGATTCGCCCAATGAGTCCTTGATATTTAGTCGTTTTCAGCCAATTTTCTGGATTTTTGAAAATTTCACTTTTTTGTGAAAATATCCACTAAATGAGGGAATAATATGTGTGAGGGTACCCCAGTAGAGTTCCAAATGTGTTTGGGTAGAATATATATCCCACGGGGCTAAAATTGAAAAAAGTTAAAAAAAAAATTTTTTTGGACTTAGTCATTTTTCCGGCGTTTATCAGACTTTCAGATAGGGCAAATGTCAGTGAGACTTCCAATTTCAATTCCAGAGCGATTCGCCCAATGAGTCCTTGATATTTAATCATTTTCATTCAATTTTCTGGATTTTTGAAAATTTCACTTTTTTGTGAAAATATCCACTAAATGAGGGAATAATATGTGTGAGGGTACCCCAGGAGAGTTCCAAATGTGTGTGGGTAGAATATATATCCCACGGGGGTAAAACTGAAAAAAGTTGAAAAAAATTTTTTTTGGGACTTAGTCATTTTTCCAGCGTTTATCAGACTTTCAGATAGGGCAAATGTCAGTGAGCGTTACGATTTCAGTTCCAGAGCGATTCGCCCAATGAGTCCTTGATATTTAGTCGTTTTCAGCCAATTTTCTAGATTTTTGAAAATTTCACTTTTTTGTGAACATATCCACTAAATGAGGGAATAATATGTGTGAGGGTACCCCAGGAGAGTTCCAAATGTGTGTGGGTAGAATATATATCCCACGGGGGTAAAATTGAAAAAAGTTGAAAAAAATTTTTTTTTGGACTGTCATTTTTCCAGCGTTTATCAGACTTTCAGATAGGGCAAATGTCAGTGAGCGTTCCGATTTCAGTTCCAGAGCGATTCGCCCAATGAGTCCTTGATATTTAGTCGTTTTCAGCCAATTTTCTGGATTTTTGAAAATTTCACTTTTTTGTGAAAATATCCACTAAATGAGGGAATAATATGTGTGAGGGTACCCCAGGAGAGTTCCAAATGTGTGTGGTAGAATATATATCCCACGGGGGTAAAACTGAAAAAAGTTGAAAAAAATTTTTTTTGGGACTTAGTCATTTTTCCAGCGTTTATCAGACTTTCAGATAGGGCAAATGTCAGTGAGCATTCCGATTTCAGTTCCAGACCCATTCGCCCAATGAGTCCTTGATATTTAGTCGTTTTCAGCCAACTTTCTGGATTTTTGAAAATTTCACTTTTTTGTGAAAATATCCACTAAATGAGTGAATAATATGTGTGAGGGTACCCCAGGAGAGTTCCAAATTTGTTTGGGTAGAATATATATCCCACGGGGTTAAAATTTAAAAAAGTTAAAAAAAAATTTTTTTTGGACTTAGTCATTTTTCCGGCGTTTATCAGACTTTCAGATAGGGGAAATGTCAGTGAGCGTTCCGATTTCATTTCCAGAGCGATTCGCCCATCGAGTCCTTGATATTTAGTCGTTTTCAGCCAATTTTCTGGATTTTTAAAAATTTCACTTTTTTGTGAAAATATCCACTAAATGAGGGAATAATATATGTGAGGGTACCCCAGGAGAGTTCCAAATGTGTTTGGGAAGAATATATATCCCACGGGGCTAAAATTGAAAAAAGTTGAAAAAAAAATTTTTTGGACTTAGTCATTTTTCCGGCGTTTAGCAGACTTTCAGATAGGGGAAATGTCAGTGAGCGTTCCGATTTCAGTTCCAGAGCGATTCGCCCAATGAGTCCTTGATATTTAGTCGTTTTCAGCCAATTTTCTGGAATTTTGAAAATTTCACTTTTTTGTGAAGATATCCACTAAATGAGGGAATAATATGTGTGAGGGTACCCCAGGAGAGTTCCAATTGTGTGTGGTAGAATATATATCCCACGGGGGTAAAACTGAAAAAAGTTGAAAAAAATTTTTTTTGGGACTTAGTCATTTTTCCAGCGTTTATCAGACTTTCAGATAGGGCAAATGTCAGTGAGCGTTACGATTTCAGTTCCAGAGCGATTCGCCCAATGAGTCCTTGATATTTAGTCGTTTTCAGCCAATTTTCTAGATTTTTGAAAATTTCACTTTTTTGTGAACATATCCACTAAATGAGGGAATAATATGTGTGAGGGTACCCCAGGAGAGTTCCAAATGTGTGTGGGTAGAATATATATCCCACGGGGGTAAAATTGAAAAAAGTTGAAAAAAATTTTTTTTTGGACTGTCATTTTTCCAGCGTTTATCAGACTTTCAGATAGGGCAAATGTCAGTGAGCGTTCCGATTTCAGTTCCAGAGCGATTCGCCCAATGAGTCCTTGATATTTAGTCGTTTTCAGCCAATTTTCTGGATTTTTGAAAATTTCACTTTTTTGTGAAAATATCCACTAAATGAGGGAATAATATGTGTGAGGGTACCCCAGGAGAGTTCCAAATGTGTGTGGTAGAATATATATCCCACGGGGGTAAAACTGAAAAAAGTTGAAAAAAATTTTTTTTGGGACTTAGTCATTTTTCCAGCGTTTATCAGACTTTCAGATAGGGCAAATGTCAGTGAGCATTCCGATTTCAGTTCCAGACCCATTCGCCCAATGAGTCCTTGATATTTAGTCGTTTTCAGCCAACTTTCTGGATTTTTGAAAATTTCACTTTTTTGTGAAAATATCCACTAAATGAGTGAATAATATGTGTGAGGGTACCCCAGGAGAGTTCCAAATTTGTTTGGGTAGAATATATATCCCACGGGGTTAAAATTGAAAAAAGTTAAAAAAAAAATTTTTTTGGACTTAGTCATTTTTCCGGCGTTTATCAGACTTTCAGATAGGGGAAATGTCAGTGAGCGTTCTGATTTCAGTTCCAGAGCGATTCGCCCAATGAGTCCTTGATATTTAGTCGTTTTCAGCGAATTTTCTGGATTTTTGAAAATTTCACTTTTTTGTGAAAATATCCACTAAATGAGGGAATAATATGTGTGAGGGTACCCCAGGAGAGTTCCAAATGTGTGTGGGTAGAAAATATATCCCACGGGGGTAAAACTGAAAAAAGTTGAAAAAAAATTTTTTTGGGACTTAGTCATTTTTCCAGCGTTTATCAGACTTTCAGATAGGGCAAATGTCAGTGAGCATTCCGATTTCAGTTCCAGACCCATTCGCCCAATGAGTCCTTGATATTTAGTCGTTTTCAGCCAATTTTCTGGATTTTTGAAAATTTCACTTTTTTGTGAAAATATCCACTAAATGATGGAATAATATGTGTGAGGGTACCCCAGGAGAGTTCCAAATGTGTGTGGGTAGAATATATATCCCACGGGGGTAAAATTGAAAAAAGTTGAAAAAATTTTTTTTTGGACTTAGTCATTTTTCCAGCGTTTATCAGACTTTCAGATAGGGCAAATGTTAGAGAGCATTCCGATTTCAGTTCCAGAGCGATTCGCCCAATGAGTCCTTGATATTTAGTCGTTTTCAGCCAATTTTCTGGATTTTTAAAAATTTCACTTTTTTGTGAAAATATCCACTAAATGAGGGAATAATATATGTGAGGGTACCCCAGGAGAGTTCCAAATGTGTTTGGGAAGAATATATATCCCACGGGGCTAAAATTGAAAAAAGTTGAAAAAAATTTTTTTTGGACTTAGTCATTTTTCCGGCGTTTAGCAGACTTTCAGATAGGGGAAATGTCAGTGAGCGTTCCGATTTCAGTTCCAGAGCGATTCGCCCAATGAGTCCTTGATATTTAGTCGTTTTCAGCCAATTTTCTGGATTTTTGAAAATTTCACTTTTTTGTGAAAATATCCACTAAATGAGGGAATAATATGTGTGAGGGTACCCCAGGAGAGTTCGAAATGTGTGTGGTAGAATATATATCCCACGGGGGTAAAACTGAAAAAAGTTGAAAAAAAATTTTTTTGGGACTTAGTCATTTTTCCAGCGTTTATCAGACTTTCAGATAGGGCAAATGTCAGTGAGCATTCCGATTTCAGTTCCAGACCCATTCGCCCAATGAGTCCTTGATATTTAGTCGTTTTCAGCCAATTTTCTGGATTTTTGAAAATTTCACTTTTTTGGGAAAATATCCACTAAATGAGGGAATAATATATGTGAGGGTACCCCAGGAGAGTTCCAAATGTGTTTGGGAAGAATATATATGCCACGGGGCTAAAATTGAAAAAAGTTGAAAAAAATTTTTTTTTGGACTTTGTCATTTTTCCGGCGTTTAGCAGACTTTCAGATAGGGGAAATGTCAGTGAGCGTTACGATTTCAGTTCCAGAGCGATTCGCCCAATGAGTCCTTGATATTTAGTCGTTTTCAGCCAATTTTCTAGATTTTTGAAAATTTCACTTTTTTGTGAACATATCCACTAAATGAGGGAATAATATGTGTGAAGGTACCCCAGGAGAGTTCCAAATGTGTGTGGGTAGAATATATATCCCACGGGGGTAAAATTGAAAAAAGTTGAAAAAAATTTTTTTTTGGACTGTCATTTTTCCAGCGTTTATCAGACTTTCAGATAGGGCAAATGTCAGTGAGCGTTCCGATTTCAGTTCCAGAGCGATTCGCCCAATGAGTCCTTGATACTTAGCCGTTTTCAGCCAATATTTTGGATTTTTGAAAATTTCACTTTTTTGTGAAAATATCCACTAAATGAGGGAATAATATGTGTGAAGGTACCCCAGGAGAGTTCCAAATGTGTGTGGGTAGAATATTTATCCCACGGGGGGGAAATTGAAAAGAGTTGAAAACATTTTTTTTTTGGACTTACTCATTTTTCCGGCGTTTATCAGACTTTCAGATATGGGAAATGTCAGTGAGCGTTCCGATTTCAGTTTCAGAGCAATTCGCCCAATGAGTCCTTGATATTTAGTCGTTTTCAGCCAATTTTCTGGATTTTTGAAAATTTCACTTTTTTATGAAAATATCCACTAAATGAGGGAAAAATATGTTTGAGGGTACCCCAGGTGAGTTCCAAATGTGTGTGGGTAGAATATATATCCCACGGGGGTAAAATTTAAAAAAGTTGAAAAAAATTTTTTTTTGGACTTAATCATTTTTCCGGCGTTCATCAGATTTTCAGACAGAGGAAATGTCAGTGAGCGTTCCGATTTCAGTTCCAGAGCGATTCGCCCAATGAGTCCTTGATATTTAGTCGTTTTCAGCCAATTTTCTGGATTTTTGAAAATTTCACTTTTTTTGTGAAAATATCCACTAAATGAGGGAATAATATGTGTGAGGGTACCCCAGGAGAGTTCCAAATGTGTGTGGGTAGAATATATATCCCACGGGGGTAAAATTTAAAAAAGTTAAAAAAAAATTTTTTTTGGACTTAGTCATTTTTCCGGCGTTTATCAGACTTTCAGATAGGGGAAATGTCAGTGAGCGTTACGATTTCAGTTCCAGAGCGATTCGCCCAATGAGTCCTTGATATTTAGTCGTTTTCAGCCAATTTTCTAGATTTTTGAAAATTTCACTTTTTTGTGAACATATCCACTAAATGAGGGAATAATATGTGTGAAGGTACCCCAGGAGAGTTCCAAATGTGTGTGGATAGAATATATATCCCACGGGGGTAAAATTGAAAAAAGTTGAGAAAAATTTTTTTTTGGACTGTCATTTTTCCAGCGTTTAGCAGACTTTCAGATAGGGCAAATGTCAGTGAGCGTTCCGATTTCAGTTCCAGAGCGATTCGCCCAATGAGTCCTTGATACTTAGCCGTTTTCAGCCAATATTTTGGATTTTTGAAAATTTCACTTTTTTGTGAAAATATCCACTAAATGAGGGAATAATATGTGTGAAGGTACCCCAGGAGAGTTCCAAATGTGTGTGGGTAGAATATTTATCCCACGGGCGGGAAATTGAAAAGAGTTGAAAACATTTTTTTTTTGGACTTACTCATTTTTCCGGCGTTTATCAGACTTTCAGATATGGGAAATGTCAGTGAGCGTTCCGATTTCAGTTTCAGAGCAATTCGCCCAATGAGTCCTTGATATTTAGTCGTTTTCAGCCAATTTTCTGGATTTTTGAAAATGTCACTTTTTTGTGAAAATATCCACTAAATGAGGGAATAATATGTGTGAGGGTACCCCAGGAGAGTTCCAAATGTGTGTGGGTAGAATATTTATCCCACGGGGGGGGAATTGAAAAGAGTTGAAAACATTTTTTTTTTGGACTTAGTAATTTTTCCGGCGTTTATCAGACTTTCAGATAAGGGAAATATCAGTGAGCGCTCTGATTTCAGTTTCAGAGCGATTCGCCTAATGAGTCCTTGATATTTAGTCGTTTTCAGCCAATTTTCTGGATTTTTGAAAATTTCAATTTTTTGTGAAAATATCCACTAAATGTGAGGGTACCCCAGGAGAGTTCCAAATGTGTGTGGGTAGAATATATATCGCACGGGGGTAAAATTTAAAATAGTTGAAAAAAATTTTTTTTTGGACTTAGTCATTTTTCCAGCGGCGTTTATCAGACTTTCAGATAGGGGAAATGTCAGTGAGCGTTCTGATTTCAGTTCCAGAGCGATTCGCCCAATGAGTCCTTGATATTTAGTCGTTTTCAGCCAATTTTCTGGATTTTTGAAAATTTCACTTTTTTGTGAAAATATCCACTAAATGAGGGAATAATATGTGTGAGGGTACCCCAGGAGAGTACCAAATGTGTGTGGTTGGAATATATATCCCACGGGGGTAAAATTGAAAAAAGTTGAAAAAATTTTTTTTTGGGACTTAGTCATTTTTCTGGCGTTTATCAGACTTTCAGATAGGGCAAATGTCAGTGAGCATTCCAATTTCAGTTCCAGAGCTATACGCCCAATGAGTGCTTGATATTTAGTCGTTTTCAGCCAATATTTTGGATTTTTGAAAATTTCACTTTTTTGTGAAAATATCCACTAAATGAGGGAATAATATGTGTGAGGTTACCCCAGGAGAGTACCAAATGTGTGTAGGTAGAATATATATCCCACGGGGGTAAAATTTAAAAAAGTTGAAAAAAAAAATTTTTGGGGACTTAGAAAATTTTCACACGTGTCAGACTTCCAGAGAGGGGAGCGTGTCAGTGCGCGCATCCGATTTCAGTTCCAGAGCGATTCGCGCGATGAGTCCTTGATACTTAGTCGTTTTTGCAAAATTTCTGACTTTTTTGAAAATTTCACAATTTTGTGAAAACTTCCACAAAATGAGGTTATACTATGTTAGAGGGCATCCCAGGAGGGCTCCAAAAGTGTGGGTAAAATATATATCCCACAGGGGGAAAATTGAAAAAAAGTTGAAAAAAAAAATTTTTGGGGACTTAGAAAATTTTCACACGTGTCAGACTTCCAGAGAGGGGAGCGTGTCAGTGCGCGCATCCGATTTCAGTTCCAGAGCGATTCGCGCGATGAGTCCTTGATACTTAGTCGTTTTTGCAAAATTTCTGACTTTTTTGAAAATTTCACAATTTTGTGAAAACTTCCACAAAATGAGGTTATACTATGTTAGAGGGCATCCCAGGAGGGCTCCAAAAGTGTGGGTAAAATATATATCCCACAGGGGGAAAATTCAAAAAAAGTTGAAAAAAAAAATTTTTGGGGACTTAGAAAATTTTCACACGTGTCAGACTTCCAGAGAGGGGAGCGTGTCAGTGCGCGCATCCGATTTCAGTTCCAGAGCGATTCGCGCGATGAGTCCTTGATACTTAGTCGTTTTTGGCAAAATTTCTGACTTTTTGAAAATTTCACAATTTTGTGAAAACTTCCACAAAATGAGGTTCTAGTATGTTAGAGGGCATCCCAGGAGGGCTCCAAAAGTGTGGGTAAAATATATATCCCACAGGGGGAAAATTGAAAAAAAGTTGAAAAAAAAAATTTTTGGGGACTTAGAAAATTTTCACACATGTGTCAGACTTCCAGAGAGGGGAGCATGTCAGTGCGCGCATCCGATTTCAGTTCCAGAGCAATTCTCCCAATGAGTCCTTGATATTTAGTCGTTTTCAGCCAATTTTCTGGATTATTGAAAATTTCACTTTTTTATGAAAATATCCACTAAATGAGGGAAAAATATGTTTGAGGGTACCCCAGGTGAGTTCCAAATGTGTGTGAGTAGAATATATATCCCACGGGGGTAAAATTTAAAAAAGTTGAAAAAAAATTTTTTTTGGACTTAATCATTTTTCCGGCGTTCATCAGACTTTCAGATAGGGGAAATGTCAGTGAGCGTTCCGATTTCAGTTCCAGAGCGATTCGCCCAATGAGTCCTTGATATTTAGTCGTTTTCAGCCAATTTTCTGGATTTTTGAAAATGTCACTTTTTTGTGAAAATATCCACTAAATGAGGGAATAATATGTGTGAGGGTACCCCAGGAGAGTTCCAAATGTGTGTGGGTAGAATATTTATCCCACGGGGCGGAAATTGAAAAGAGTTAAAAACATTTTTTTTTTGGACTTACTCATTTTTCCGGCGTTTATCAGACTTTCAGATAGGGGAAATGTCAGTGAGCGTTCCGATTTCAGTTCCAGAGCAATTCGCCCAATGACTCCTTGATATTTAGTCGTTTTCAGCCAATTTTCTGAATTTTTGAAAATTTCACTTTTTTATGAAAATATCCACTAAATAAGGGAAAAATATGTTTGAGGGTTCCCCAGGTGAGTTCCAAATGTGTGTGGGTAGAATATTTATCCCACGGGGGTGAATTGAAAAGAGTTGAAAACATTTTTTTTTTGGACTTAGTCATTTTTCCGGCGTTTATCAGACTTTCAGATAGGGGAAATGTCAGTGAGCGTTCTGATTTCAGTTCCAGAGCGATTCGCCCAATGAGTCCTTGATATTTAGTCATTTTCAGCCAATTTTCTGGATTTTAGAAAATTTCAATTTTTTGTGAAAATATCCACTAAATGTGAGGGTACCCCAGGAGAGTTCCAAATGTGTGTGGGTAGAATATATATCCCACAGGGGTAAAATTGAAAAAAGTTGAAAAAAATTTTTTTTTGGACTTAGTAATTTTTCCGGCGTTTATCAGACTTTCAGATAGGGGAAATGTCAGTGAGCATTCTGATTTCAGTTCCAGAGCGATTCGCCCAATGAGTCCTTTATATTTAGTCGTTTTCAGCCAATTTTCTGGATTTTTGAAAATGTCACTTTTTTGTGAAAATATCCACTAAATGAGGGAATAATATGTGTGAGGGTACCCCAGGAGAGTTCCAAATGTGTGTGGGTAAAATATATATCCCACGGGGGTAAAATTGAAAAAAGTTGAAAAAATTTTTTTTTTTATGACTTAGTCATTTTTCCGGCGTTTATCAGACTTTCAGATAGGGGAAATGTCAGTGAGAGTTCCAATTTCAGCTCCAGAGCGATTCGCCCAATGAGTCCTTGGTATTTAGTCATTTTCAGCCAATTTTCTGGATTTTTGAAAATTTCACTTTTTTATGAAAATATCCACTAAATGAGGGAAAAATATGTTTAAGGGTACCCCAGGTGAGTTCCAAATGTGTGTGGGTAGAATATATATCCCACGGGGGGGAAATTGAAAAGAGTTGAAAACATTTTTTTTTTGGACTTACTCATTTTTCCGGCGTTTGTCAGACTTTCAGATAGGGGAAATGTCAGTGAGCGTTCCGATTTCAGTTCCAGAGCAATTCGCCCAATGACTCCTTGATATTTAGTCGTTTTCAGCCAATTTTCTGGATTTTTGAAAATTTCACTTTTTTATGAAAATATCCACTAAATAAGGGAAAAATATGTTTGAGGGTACCCCAGGTGAGTTCCAAATGTGTGTGGGTAGAATATATATCCCACGGGGGTAAAATTTAAAAAAGTTGAAAAAAATTTTTTTTTGGACTTAGTCATTTTTCCGGCGTTTATCAGACTTTCAGATAGGGGAAATGTCAGTGAGCATTCTGATTTCAGTTCCAGAACGATTCGCCCAATGAGTCCTTGATATTTAGTCGTTTTCAGCCAATTTTCTGGATTTTTGAAAATTTCACTTTTTTGTGAAAATATCCACTAAATGAGGGAATAATATGTGTGAGGGTACCCCAGGAGAGTTCCAAATGTGTGTGGGTAGAATATTTATCCCACGGGGGTGAATTGAAAAGAGTTGAAAACATTTTTTTTTGGACTTAGTCATTTTTCCGGCGTTTATCAGACTTTCAGATAGGGGAAATGTCAGTGAGCGCTCTGATTTCAGTTCCAGAGCGATTCGCCTAATGAGTCCTTCATATTTAGTCGTTTTCAGCCAATTTTCTGGATTTTTGAAAATTTCACTTTTTTGTGAAAATATCCACTAAATGAGGGAATAATATGTGTGAGGGTACCCCAGGAGAGTTCCAAATGTGTGTGGGTAAAATATATATCCCACGGGGGTAAAATTGAAAAAAGTTGAAAAAAATTTTTTTTTTATGACTTAGTCATTTTTCCGGCGTTTATCAGACTTTCAGATAGGGGAAATGTCAGTGAGAGTTCCAATTTCAGCTCCAGAGCGATTCGCCCAATGAGTCCTTGATATTTAGTCATTTTCAGCCAATTTTCTGGATTTTTGAAAATTTCACTTTTTTATGAAAATATCCACTAAATGAGGGAAAAATATGTTTAAGGGTACCCCAGGTGAGTTCCAAATGTGTGTGGGTAGAATATATATACCACGGGGGGGAAATTGAAAAAAGTTGAAAAAATTTTTTTTTGGGATTTAGTCATTTTTCCGGCATTTATCAGACTTTCAGATAGGGCAAATGTCAGTGAGCATTCCGATTTCAGTTCCAGAGCGATTCGCCCAATGAGTCCTTGATATTTAGTCGTTTTCAGCCAATTTTCTGTTTTTTTGAAAATTTCACTTTTTTGTGAAAATATCCACTAAATGAGGGAATAATATGTGTGAGGGTACCCCAGGAGAGTTCCAAATTTGTTTGGGTAGAATTTATATCCCACGGGGCTAAAATTGAAAAAAGTTGAAAAAATTTTTTTTTGGACTTAGTCATTTTTCCGGCGTTTATCAGACTTTCCGATAGGGGAAATGTCAGTGAGCGTTCCAATTTCAGTTCCAGAGCGATTTGCCCAATGAGTCCTTGATATTTAATCGTTTTCAGTCAATTTTCTGGATTTTTGAAAATTTCACTTTTTTGTGAAAATATCCACTAAATGAGGGAATAATATGTTTGAGGGTACCCCAGGAGAGTTCCAAATGTGTGTGGGTAGAATATATATCCCACCGGGGTAAAATTGAAAAAAAATTTTTTTTGGACTTATTCATTTTTCCAGCGTTTATCAGACTTTCAGATAGGGCAAATGTCATTGAGCATTCCGATTTCAGTTCCAGAGCAATTCGCCCAATGAGTCCTTGATATTTAGTCGTTTTCAGCCAATTTTCTGGTTTTTTGAAAATTTCACTTTTTTGTGAAAATATCCACTAAATGAGGGAATAATATGTGTGAGGGTACCCCAGGAGAGTTCCAAATTTGTTTGGGTAGAATATATATCCCACGGGGCTAAAATTGAAAAAAGTTGAAAAAAAATTTTTTTTGGACTTAGTCATTTTTCCAGCGTTTATCAGACTTTCAGATAGGGCAAATGTCATTGAGCATTCCGATTTCAGTTCCAGAGCGATTTGCCCAATGAGTCCTTGATATTTAATCGTTTTCAGCCAATTTTCTGGATTTTTGAAAATTTCACTTTTTTGTGAAAATATCCACTAAATGAGGGAATAATATGTGTGAGGGTACCCCAGGAGAGTTCCAAATGTGTGTGGGTAGAATATATATCTCACGGGGCTAAAATTGAAAAAAGTTGAAAAAATTTTTTTTTTGGACTTAGTCATTTTTCCAGCGTTTATCAGACTGTCAGATAGGGCAAATGTCATTGAGCATTCCGATTTCAGTTCCAGAGCAATTCGCCCAATGAGTCCTTGATATTTAGTCGTTTTCAGCCAATTTTCTGGATTTTTGAAAATTTCACTTTTTTGTGAAAATATCCACTAAATGAGGGAATAATATGTGTGAGGGTACCTCAGGAGAGTTCCAAATGTGTTTGGGAAGAATATATATCCCACGGGGCTAAAATTGAAAAAAGTTGAAAAAAATTTTTTTTTGGACTTAGTCATTTTTCCGGCGTTTATCAGACTTTCAGATAGGGGAAATGTCATTGAGCATTCCGATTTCAGTTCCAGAGCAATTCGCCCAATGAGTCCTTGATATTTAATCGTTTTCAGCCAATTTTCTGGATTTTTGAAAATTTCACTTTTTTGTGAAAATATCCACTAAATGAGGGAATAATATGTTTGAGGGTACCCCAGGAGAGTTCCAAATGTGTGTGGGTAGAATATATATCCCACGGGGGTAAAATTGAAAAAAGTTGAAAAAAATTTTTTTTTGGACTTATTCATTTTTCCAGCGTTTATCAGACTTTCAGATAGGGCAAATGTCATTGAGTATTCCGATTTCAGTTCCAGAGCAATTCGCCCAATGAGTCCTTAATATTTAGTCAATTTCAGCCAATTTTCTGGATTTTTGAAAATTTCACTTTTTTGTGAAAATATCCACTAAATGAGGGAATAATATGTGTGAGGGTACCCCAGGAGAGTTCCAAATGTGTTTGGGTAGACTATATATCCCACGGGGCTAAAATTGAAAAAAGTTGAAAAAATTTTTTTTTTGGACTTAGTCATTTTTCCGGCGTTTATCAGACTTTCAGATAGGGCAAATGTCATTGAGCATTCCGATTTCAGTTCCAGAGCAATTCGCCCAATGAGTCCTTGATATTTAGTCATTTTCAGCCAATTTTCTGGATTTTTGAAAATTTCACTTTTTTGTGAAAATATCCACTAAATGAGGGAATAATATGTGTGAGGGTACCCCAGGAGAGTTCCAAATGGGTGTGGGTAGAATATATATCCCACGGGGGTAAAATTTAAAAAAGTTGAAAAAAAATTTTTTTTGGACTTAGTCATTTTTCCAGCGTTTATCAGACTTTCAGATAGGGCAAATGTCATTGAGCATTCCCATTTCAGTTCCAGAGCAATTCTCCCAATGAGTCCTTGATATTTAGTCGTTTTCAGCCAATTTTCTGGATTTTTGAAAATTTCACTTTTTTGTGAAAATATCCACTAAATGAGGGAATAATATGTGTGAGGGTACCCCAGGAGAGTTCCAAATGTGTGTGGGTAGAATATATATCCCACGGGCGTAAAATTTAAAAAAGTTGAAAAAAAATTTTTGGGGACTTAGTCATTTTTCTGGCGTTTATCAGACTTTCAGATAGGGCAAATATCAGTGAGCATTCCGATTTCAGTTCCAGAGCGATTCGCCCAATGAGTCCTTGATATTTAGTCGTTTTCAGCCAATATTTTGGATTTTTGAAAATTTCACTTTTTTGTGAAAATATCCACTAAATGAGGGAATAATATGTGTGAGGTTACCCCAGGAGAGTTCCAAATGTGTGTAGGTAGAATATATATCCCACGGGGGTAAAATTGAAAAAAGTTGAAAACATTTTTTTTTGGACTTAGTCATTTTTCCGGCGTTTATCAGACATTCAGATAGGGGAAATGTCAGTGAGCATTCCGATTTCAGTTCCAGAGCATTTCGCCCAATGAGTCCTTGATATTTAGTCGTTTTCAGCCAATTTTCTGGATTTTTGAAAATTTCACTTTTTCATGAAAATATCCACTAAATGAGGGAAAAATATGTTTGAGGGTACCCCAGGTGAGTGTAATACTATTGTAGGAACTCGAGGATTCTGGTAGCGTGGGGCAATGAACAAGCAGAGACGGGTTTCTTTAGTGCAAATAGTGTATTTGTGCAACAGCAATAACACCCAAAAACAATATACAGATAACCCGTAGTGACATACAATGAAATAAGTCCAGCAATATTAAGTCTTTGAAACCTATATAGCAAAGTCGGCAATGTTCTTACGACGGAGTCCTCACACAAATGTGATCAAAAGGAAAGTCTGACACACTGGTGACGTGGCTTGATTCAAACACTGCGGGTGTAGTAATAGTCAGAACCAGGTATGCAGTAGCCACAGGGAAGTCCAAGAACAAGTTCACAAGTTAATCCTAGATGTAGCGTAGATTCAGGGAAGTCCAGAAACAAGTTCACATTTAAGTAATATTCCAGTAAATAGTTCCAGCAGCCCTCACCGGAGGGAGTGAACGAAGGGTTAAACAACAACACAGTTCAGAAACACAGTTCTTACCGAGGGGAGTGAGGCAAGGGTTAAATTCCAAAGTCAACAGGTTAATGATAACACAGTAAGTGTAGCTTACATAGGCAGAGAATGTCCAGAGCCAAGGGCTGCTGCTGAGAAACACATGAAGATAAACCTGGTAAATACACAAGAGATCTGGGAGATAATAGTAGGACAAGGCAGCTTGACTGAAGGGAACCGGAAGCAGAATACTCCAGCAAGGATGCCAGCACCTGAGCCGGGTTTTAAACAAACGAACAGGAAGTAGGGCATACAAAAACAGCAAACTCCATCTTAACAAAGGGCAAAATCATTCACAAGGTTACCTAGAAAACCCGGAATACTGACATTACTCCCCCCCTAAAGACGGCCTCTGGACGGTCCAGGACCAGGCTTGTCCGGGTATCTCTGATGAAACTGAGCGACCTTCAGGGGAGCATTGATGTTACTTACTGGTTCTCAAGAATTGTCTTCGGGAGTGTAACCTTGCCATCTAACTAGATACTGAAGCCGGTTCCTATGAAGTCTCGAATCAACAATATCCTGTACCACAAATTGCTCTTCGCCATCAACCAACACTGGTGGAGGGGGAGATACGATACGTCCCTGAAACGTGTTAGGAGAGACCGGTTTTAATAAAGAAACATGAAATACTGGGTGTACCTTTAAAGTCCGTGGTAGCTTCAGCCGACAGGCAACAGAGCTCACAATCCCAGTGATCTTGAATGGACCGATGAATTTCTGCCCCAGTTTCTGCGAAGGAACACCCAATCTTAGATTCTTGGTAGACAACCAAACCGCGTCTCCTACCTTATACATAGGTGCCGGTTTCCGGAACCTATCGGCCGACTTCTTGTAACGCTCCTGTGCTACGGTCAGGGTGTCCTTTAAAACTTCCAGATTACGTTGCAACACCGCCACTCTATCTTCAACCGCCGGTACCGAAATAGCAACCGGAGACCTAGGCAAAATATTTGGATGATATCCCAGATTGGCAAAAAAGGCGTTACCTTCGTAGAACTGCTCTGAGAGTTGTTGTACGAAAATTCCGCTAAAGGAAGTAGCTTCAGCCAATCGTCCTGCAAATGACTGACGTAACAGCGTAGATATTGCTCCAAGGTTTAATTTGTCCGTTCGGTCTGCCCGTTGGTCTGAGGATGGTATGCAGAAGACAGGCAAACATTAATGTGGAGTGCAGAACAAAATCCTTTCCAAAATCTAGAGGTAAATTGTATTCCCCGGTCAGAAATGATCTCATCTGGTACTCCATGCAGCCGGAAAACGTTCTGGATAACCAGATCCACTGTCTCTGTAGCTTAGGGAAGACCGGTACATGGAATGAAATGAGCAGCCTTCGTTAAACGATCTACTACCACCAAAATAGTATTTTTACCGCCAGAGGTGGGTAACTCCACAATAAAGTCCATCGAAATAGACCCCCAAGGGCGAGACGGTACAGGTAGCGGTTTAAGAAGACCAGTAGGTGAAACGCGAGGAACTTTGTACCGGGCACAAACCTCACAAGAGCGGACATAGTCATTCACATCTTTCAAACAGGTAGGCCACCAAAAAAAAGACTTAAAAATTCCTGCATCTTCTGTACCCCCCTATGACCAATACAGAGTCGTGGACCAATTTGAGAATTCGAAGTCTCACAGCCTCTGGGACATAAATACATCGATCTCTAAGCCACACACCATTCCGAAGGACAAGATTCACGTTGTCAGGTGGAGCAGCAAGAAATACGTCACCGTCATAGGCCAGCTTGATCTCCTGCCACAAGTCCCGGTCCTGGAGCACTCCTACGAAATTGGCATCAGACAAGATGGTCTTAGAAGGGGTCCCAGGCACGGAGTCCACCGTATGGATTCGGGATAATGCGTCAGCTTTCCCATTACGTGAACCTGGGCGGTACGAAATAATAAAATTAAACTGGTTCAAGAACAAACTCCACCTAGCTTGTCGAGGAGAAAGACACCTGGCAGACTTAAGGAATTCCAAATTACGATGATCCGTGAGAACCACTACCTGTTGAGTTGCTCCCTGCAAATGGTGTCTCCATTCCTTAAAGGCGGAAATAATTGCCAAAAGTTCCTTATCTGCAATATCATAGTTCAGTTCAGCAGAAGATAACCTACGAGAAAAGAAGGCACACGGGTGCAGCAAACCTTTGTCTCCGGTACGTTGTGAGAGGATAGCTCCCAATGCACAGTCAGAAGCGTCCACCTCCACGATGAAAGGCAGTGCAGGATCCGGATGCATCAATATCGGAGCCGTGGTAAAACAAACCTTGAGGCGATCAAAGGCTTCCTGAGCTTGCGAAGACCATACAAACTTCTTCCCCTTCTTGGTGAGAAGAGTGATGGGACGGACAACTTCTGAAAAATTTCGGATGAAACGTCTATAAAAGTTAGCGAAACCAATGAATCGTTGTACCTCTTTAATGTTTCCTGGTACCGGCCAGTCTAAGATTGCCTGGATCTTGCTGGACTCCATATTCAATCCCTGAGGAGAAATAATATAGCCTAAAAATTGGATTTCGGAGCAATGAAATTCACACTTTTCTAGTTTGATGTACAAATGATTATCTCTCAAACGTCTAAGCACGGTCTTAACATGTTCCCGATGTTCCTGTAAGGAATCAGAGAAGATCAAAATGTCATCCAGGTAAATTACCACATATTGGTCCAATAAATCCCTGAAAATATCGTTGGCTAAATGTTGAAAAGCAGCAGGAGCGTTACAGAGTCCGAATGGCATCACCAAATATTCATAATGTCCATACCGGCATCTAAAAGCTGTTTTCCATTCGTCTCCGGGAAAAAAACTGAGTAAATTATATGCCCCGCGAAGATCTAATTTGGTAAATACCTTGGCCTGGCGAACTCTTTCCAACAATTTCGGAATTAGCGGCAACGGGTACCTGTTACGAATGGTTACCTTATTTAACTCCCGGTAGTCAATGCAGGGTCTTAGAGTCCCATCCTTCTTCTTTACAAAGAATATAGGGGCTCCCGCTGGTGAAGAAGATGGTCGGATAAACCCCTTGGCTAAATTCTCATCTATATATTCTCGTAATGATTTTAATTCTGGAGCCGCCAGCGGGTAAACATGGCCGAAAGGAATCGCTGCCGCAGGAAGCAATTCTATGGGGCAATCATACGGTCTATGTGGGGGAAGTTGATCTGCCTTCCTCTTGTCACAAATGTCCGAGAATTCCTGGTAAACCAGAGGGAGAGTGGGTACCTGTATTGCCTCTTCCAAGTTCTGGGTGACTGGAACCGCTATCGTTGGACTGATGGTAGGACTACACTTCGGAAGGAAGGATATCTCCTTGGTTTCTCAATTGATGTTTGGATTTTGTGACCGTAACCAGGGAATTCCTAAAATTACAGGAAAATGAGGAGAAGATATTAACATGAATGAAAGTGTTTCTTGATGGTCCGGTTCCATCTTACACTCCAGAAGCACTGTCTCCCTATCTACTGGTCCAGAAACTAATGGGGAACCATCCACCGTTTCTATAGTGACTGGTGAAGCTCTTAGTTGCGTCTTTATACCATGTTCCCTGGCAAAAGAAGAATCCATGAAATTCCCACCTGCTCCAGAGTCTATCATGGCAGAACTTGGTATCCACTGTCTCTCCCACTGAATCTGAATAGGAAGAGAACAATGTGAATATTTCTCCCCTTGGTCTTTAGGGGAAGTCGGCATCAATATAGGGTGAAAAACAGCATCTAGATGTAGACTGGTCTCCGAAACTTCAGACTCAGCGTCAGTGTTGTCATAATCCCCTACTACCGCCAACACCTTGTTGGGTCGCCTGGGACATTTAGGACAATTGATAAGGAAATGGTCTGATTGACCACAATAGAAACATAAGCGTTCACGGAGATGGTATTCGTGGCGTTCATTACTCTCACGTTTTAGTAGCGAGTCCACCTGCATAGGCACCTCCTCGGCCTCCCGCGAGTTTTTGCCTGTGGTTTCCCTAGACGGAAGGGAGAAATTACTGATGCGATTTACAGCTGCCCATTTTTCTTGTCTGCGTTCAGTTAGACGGATATCAATACGTACACAGTGTTGTAAAAACAACTCAAACTCCTGTGGAGACTCTGAACGAGCTAGCTCATCCTTGATTGCACTGGACAAACCCTTTCTAAAGATTGGCAATAAAGCATTGTTATCCCAGTTGGTGTCCAAAACTAACCTTTTAAATTCAGTAACATATTCTATGACTGAACGTTTCCCCTGGCGTAAGTAAAGCAAGGCAGATTCAGCGGTAGCACGGCGATTGGGATCGTCGAACATTTGTGCCATGGCTGTCAGAAAATCATGCAAATTATTTAGACGGGTATCGTGACTTTCAACCATAGGATTTGCCCAAGCCAGTGCCCGTGATGTCAACAACATAATAATACATAGTACCTTAGATCTATCAGACCGGTAATAGGAGGCATGCACATCAAAGAATAATATACATTGGTTAACAAACCCACGGAATTGACTTCGGTCACCATTAAACCGGAATGGAGGCATTTTGGGCATACTAGTGAATGATGTAGGCTCAGTAGGTAAGGCCTCCCGGACATCTAATTTAGTATGTAGATCTTGGAAAGCCTGACCAAACACCTGTGCGTTGTGGTCAACCCGGGATTCCATGTCTCTAATCTTAATGTGTATAGACTCTATCTCCTGCTGCAAGGAGTTAATTATGGTGAACAGTTTGTCTACCCGTGTCTCCGTCATTGCCCCAGCAGAATCCTCTTTTGGCTGGAGTATCCTGTAATACTATTGTAGGAACTCGAGGATTCTGGTAGCGTAGGGCAATGAACAAGCAGAGACAGGTTTCTTTAGTGCAAATAGTGTATTTGTGCAACAGCAATAACACCCAAAAACAATATACAGAAAACCCGTAGTGACATACAATGAAATAAATCCAGCAATATTAAGTCTTTGAAACCTATATAGCAATGTCGGTAATGTTCTTACGACGGAGTCCTCACACAAATGTGATCAAAAGGAAAGTCTGACACACTGGTGACGTGGCTTGATTCAAACACTGCGGGTGTAGTAATAGTCAGAACCAGGTATGCAGTAGCCACAGGGAAGTCCAAGAACAAGTTCACAAGTTAATCCTAGATGTAGCGTAGATTCAGGGAAGTCCAGAAACAAGTTCACATTTAAGTAAAATTCCAGTAAATAGTTCCAGCAGCCCTCACCGGAGGGAGTGAACGAAGGGTTAAACAACAACACAGTTCAGAAACACAGTTCTTACCGAGTGGAGTGAGGCAAGGATTAAATTCCAAAGTCCTTGATATTTAATCGTTTTCAGCCAATTTTCTGGATTTTTGAAAATTTCACTTTTTTATGAAAATATCCACTAAATGAGGGAATAATATGTTTGACGGTACCCCAGGAGAGTTCCAAATGTGTGTTGGTAGAATATATATCCCACGGGGGTAAAATTGAAAAAAGTTGAAAAAAATTTTTTTTTGGACTTAGTCATTTTTCCGGCGTTTATTAGACTTTCAGATAGGTCAAATGTCAGTGAGCATTCCGATTTCAGTTCCAGAGCGATTCGCCCAATGAGTCCTTGATATTTAGTCGTTTTCAGCCAATTTTCGGGATTTTTGAAAATTTCACTTTTTTGTGAAAATATCCACTAAATGAGGGAATAATATGTGTGAGGGTACCACAGGAGAGTTCCAAATGTGTGTGGGTAGAATATATATCCCACGGGGGTAAATTGAAAAAAGTTTAAAAAAATTTTTTTTTGGACTTAGTCATTTTTCCAGCGTTTAACAGACTTTCAGGTAAGGGAAATGTCAGTGAGTGTTCTGATTTCAGTTCCAGAGCGATTCGCCCTATGAGTCCTTGATATTTAGTCGTTTTCAGCCAATTTTCTGGATTTTTGAAAATTTCACTTTTTTGTGAAAATATCCACTAAATGAGGGAATAATATGTGTGCGGTTACCCCAGGAGAGTTCCAAATGTGTGTGGGTAGAATATATATCCCACGGGGGTAAATTGAAAAAAGTTTTAAAAAATTTTTTTTTGGACTTAGTCATTTTTCCGGCGTTTATCAGACTTTCAGATAGGGGAAATGTCAGTGAGCATACCAATTTCAGTTCCAGAGCGATTCACCCAATGAGTCCTTGATATTTAGTCGTTTTCAGCCAATTTTCTGGATTTTTGAAAATTTCTCTTTTTTGTGAAAATATCCACTAAATGAGGGAATAATATGTGTGAGGGTACCCCAGGAGAGTTCCAAATGTGTGTGGGTAGAATATATATCCCATGGGGCTAAAATTGAAAAAAGTTGAAAAAAATTTTTTTTTGGACTTAGTAACTTTTCGGCGTTTAACAGACTTTCAAGTAATCGAAATGTCAGTGAGTGTTCTGATTTCAGTTAGAGAGCGATTCGCCCTATGAGTCCTTGATATTTAGTCGTTTTCAGCCAATTTTCTGGATTTTTGAAAATTTCACTTTTTTGTGAAAATATCCACTAAATGAGGGAATAATATGTGTGAGGGTACCACAGGAGAGTTCCAAATGTGTGTGGGTAGTATATATATCCCACGGGGGTAAATTGAAAAAAGTTATAAAAAAAACTTTTTTTGGACTTAGTCATTTTTCCGGCGTTTATCAGACTTTCAGATAGGGGAAATGTCAGTGAGCGTTGCGATTTCAGCTCCAGAGCGATTCGCCCAATGAATCCTTGATACCTAGTCGTTTTCAGCCAATATTTTGGATTTTTGAAAATTTCACTTTTTTGTGAAAATATCCACTAAATGAGGGAATAATATGTGTGAGGGTACCACAGGAGAGTTCCAAATGTGTGTGGGTAGAATATATATCCCACGGGGGTAAATTGAAAAAAGTTTTAAAAATATTTTTTTTTTGAATTAGTCATTTTTCCGGCGTTTATCATACTTTCAGAAAGGGGAAATGTCAGTGAGCATTCCAATTTCAGTTCCAGAGCAATTCGCCCAATGAGTCCTTGATATTTAGTCGTTTTCAGCCAATTTTCTGGATTTTTGAAAATTTCACTTTTTTGTGAAAATATCCACTAAATGAGGGAATAATATGTGTGAGGGTACCCCAGGAGAGTTCCAAGTGTGTGTACGTAGAATATAAATCCCACGGGGGTAAAATTGAAAAAAGTTGAAAAACATTTTTTTTTGGACTTAGTCATTTTTCTGGCGTTTATCAGACTTTCAGATAGGGCAAATGTCAGTGAGCATTCCGATTTCAGTTCCAGAGCGATTCGCCCAATGAGTCCTTGATATTTAGTCGTTTTCAGCCAATTTTCTGGATTTTTGAAAATTTCACTTTTTTGTGAAAATATCCACTAAATGAGGGAATAATATGTGTGCGGTTACCCCAGGAGAGTTCCAAATGTGTGTGGGTAGAATATATATCCCACGGGGGTAAAATTTAAAAAAGTTGAAAATTTTTTTTTTTTGGACTTAGTCATTTTTCCGGCGTTTATCAGACTTTCAGATAGGGGAAAAGTCAGTGAGGGTTCGGATTTCAGTTCCAGAGCGATTCGCCCAATGTGTCCTTGATATTTAGTCATTTTCAGCCAATATTTTGGATTTTTGAAAATTTCACTTTTTTGTGAAAATATCCACTAAAGGAGGGAAAAATATGTGTGAAGGTATCCCAGGAGAGTTCCAAATATGTGTGGGTAGAATATATATCCCACGGGGGTAAAATTGAAAAAAGTTGAAAAAAATTTTTTTTGGGGACTTAGTCATTTTTCCGGCGTTTATCAGACTTTCAGATAGGGCAAATGTCAGTGAGCATTCCGATTTCAGTTCCAGAGCGATTCGCCCAATGAGTCCTTGATATTTAGTCGTTTTGAGCCAATTTTCTGGATTTTTGAAAATTTCACTTTTTTGTGAAAATATCCACTAAATGAAGGAATAGTATGTGTGAGGGTACCCCAGGAGAGTTCCAAATGTGTGTGGGTAGAATATATATTCCACGGGGGTAAAATTGAAAAAAGTTTAAAAAACATTTTTTTTGGACTTAGTCATTTTTCCGGCGTTTATCAGACTTTCAGATAGGGCAAATGTCAGTGAGCATTCCGATTTCAGTTCCAGAGCGATTCGCCCAATGAGTCCTTGATATTTAGTCGTTTTCAGCCAATTTTCTGGATTTTTGAAAATTTCACTTTTTTGTGAAAATATCCACTAAATGAGGGAATAGTATGTGTGAGGGTACCCCAGGAGAGTTCCAAATGTGTGTGGGTAGCATATATATCCCACGGGGGTAAATTGAAAAAAGTTTTAAAAATTTTTTTTTTTTGAATTAGTCATTTTTCCAGCGTTTATCATACTTTCAGATAGGGGAAATGTCAGTGAGCATTCCAATTTCAGTTCCAGAGCAATTCGCCCAATGAGTCCTTGATATTTAGTCGTTTTCAGCCAATATTTTGGATTTTTGAAAATTTCACTTTTTTGTGAAAATATCCACTAAATGAGGGAATAATATGTGTGAGGGTACCCCAGGAGAGTTCCAAATGTGTGTACGTAGAATACATATCCCACGGGGTAAAATAGAAAAAAGTTGAAAAAAAATTTTTTTTGGACTTAGTCATTTTTTCGGCGTTTATCAGACTTTCAGATAAGGGAAATGTCAGTGAGCGTTGCGATTTCAGCTCCAGAGCGATTCGCCCAATGAATCCTTGATACCTAGTCGTTTTTAGCCAATATTTTGGATTTTTGAAAATTTCACTTTTTTGTGAAAATATCCACTAAATGAGGGAATAATATGTGTGAGGTTACCCCAGGAGAGTTCCAAATGTGTGTAGGTAGAATATATATCCCACGGGGGTAAAATTGTAAAAAGTTGAAAACATTTTTTTTTTGGACTTAGTCATTTTTCTGGCGTTTATCAGACTTTCAGATAGGGGAAATGTCAGTGAGCGTTCCGATTTCAGTTCCAGAGCAATTCACCCAATGAGTCCTGGATATTTAGTCGTTTTCAGCCAATTTTCTGGATTTTTGAAAATTTCACTTTTTTATGAAAATATCCACTAAATGAGGGAAAAATATGTTTGAGGGTACCCCAGGTGAGTTCCAAGTGTGTGTGGGTAGAATATATATCCCACGGGGGTAAAATTTAAAAAAGTTGAAAAAATTTTTTTTTGGGACTTAGTCATTTTTCCGGCGTTTATCAGACTTTCAGATAAGGGAAATGTCACTGAGTGTTCTGATTTCAGTTCCAGAGCGATTCGCCCTATGAGTCCTTGATATTTAGTCGTTTTCAGCCAATTTTCTGGATTTTTGAAAATTTCACTTTTTTGTGAAAATATCCACTAAATGAAGGAATAGTATGTGTGAGGGTAGCCCAGGAGAGTTCCAAATGTGTGTGGGTAGAATATATATTCCACGGGGGTAAAATTGAAAAAAGTTAAAAATTTTTTTTTTTTGGACTTAGTCATTTTTCTGGCGTTTATCAGACTTTCAGATAGGGGAAATGTCAGTGAGCATTCCAATTTCAGTTCCAGAGCGATTCGCCCAATGAGTCCTTGATATTTAGTCGTTTTCAGCCAATATTTTGGATTTTTGAAAATTTCACTTTTTTGTGAAAATATCCACCAAAAGAGGGAAAAATATGTGTGAGGGTACCACAGGAGAGTTCCAAATGTGTGTGGGTAGAATATATATCCCACGGGGGTAAAATTGAAAAAAGTTGAAAAAAATTTTTTTTTGGACTTAGTCATTTTTTCGGCGTTTATCAGACTTTCAGATAAGGGAAATGTCACTGAGTGTTCTGATTTCAGTTCCAGAGCGATTCGCCCTATGAGTCCTTGATATTTAGTCGTTTTCAGCCAATTTTCTGGATTTTTGGAAATTTCACTTTTTTGTGAAAATATCCATTAAATGAGGGAATAGTATGTGTGAGGGTACCCCAGGAGAGTTCCAAATGTGTGTGGGTAGAATATATATCCCACGGGGGTAAATTGAAAAAAGTTTTAAGAAATTTTTTTTTGGACTTAGTCATTTTTCCGGCGTATATCAGACTTTCAGATAGTGGAAATGTCAGTGAGCATTCTGATTTCAGTTCCAGAGCGATTCGCCCAATGAGTCCTTGATATTTAGTCGTTTTCAGCCAATTTTCTGGATTTTTGAAAATTTCACTTTTTTGTGAAAATATCCACTAAATGAGGGAATAATATGTGTGAGGGTACCCCAGGAGAGTTCCAAATGTGTGTAGATAGAATACATATCCCACGGGGGTAAAATAGAAAAAAGTTGAAAAAAATTTTTTTTTGGACTTATTCATTTTTCCGGCGTTTATCAGACTTTCAGATAGGGGAAATGACAGTGGGCATACCAATTTCAGTTCCAGAGTGATTCGCCCAATGAGTCCTTGATATTTAGTCATTTTCAGCCAATTTTCTGGATTTTTGAAAATTTCACATTTTGGGAAAATATCCACTAAATGAGGGAATAATATGTGTGAGGGTACCCCAGGAGAGTTCCAAATGTGTGTAGGTAGAATATATATCCCACGGGTGTAAAATTGAAAATAGTTGAAAAACATTTTTTTTTGGATTCAGTCATTTTTCCGGCGTTTATCAGACTTTCATATAGGGGAAATGTCAGTGAGCGTTCCGATTTCAATTCCAGAGCAACTCGTCCAATGAGTCCTTGCTATTTAGTCGTTTTCAGCCAATTTTCTGGATTTTTGAAAATTTCACTTTTTTGTGAAAATATCCACTAAATGAGGGAATAATATGTGTGAGGTTACACCAGGAGAGTTCCAAATGTGTGTGGGTAAAATATATATCCTACGGGGGTATAATTGAAAAAAGTTGAAAAATTTTTTTTTTTGGACTTAGTCATTTTTCCGGCGTTTATCAGACTTTCAGATAGGGGAAATGTCAGTGAGCGTTCCGATTTCAGTTCCAGAGCGATTCGCCCAATGAGTCCTTGATATTTAGTCGTTTTCAGCCAGTTTTCTGGATTTTTGAAAATTTCACTTTTTTGTGAAAATATCCACTAAATGAGGGAATAATATGTGTGAGGGTACCCCAGGAGAGTTCCAAATATGTGTGGGTAGAATATATATCCCACGGTGGTAAATTGAAAAAAGTTTTTAAAAAAATTTTTTTGGACTTAGTCATTTTTCCGGCGTTTATCAGACTTTCAGATAGGGGAAATGTCAGTGAGGGTTCGGATTTCAGTTCCAGAGCGATTCGCCCAATGTGTCCTTGATATTTAGTCGTTTTCAGCCAATATTTTGGATTTTTGAAAATTTCACTTTTTTGTGAAAATATCCACTAAATGAGAGAATAATATGTGTGAGGGTACCCCAGGAGAGTTCCAAATGTGTGTACGTAGAATACATATCCCACGGGGGTAAAATAGAAAAAAGTTGAAAAAAATTTTTTTTTGGACTTAGTCATTTTTCCGGCGTTTATCAGACGTTCAGATAGGGGAAATGTCAGTGAGCATACGAATTTCAGTTCCAGAGTGATTCGCCCAATGAGTCCTTGATATTTAGTCGTTTTCAGGGAATTTTCTGGATTTTTGAAAGTTTCACTTTTTTGTGAAAATATCCACTAAATGAGGGAATAATATGTGTGAGGGTACCCCAGGAGAGTTCCAAATGTGTGTGGGTAGAATATATATCCCACGGGGGTTAATTGAAAAGTTTTAAAAAATTTTTTTTTGGACTTAGTCATTTTTCCGGCGTTTATCAGACTTTCAGATAGGGGAAATGTCAGTGAGCGTTCCGATTTCAATTCCAGAGCAATTCGCCCAATGAGTCCTTGATATTTAGTCGTTTTCAGCCAATTTTCTGGATTTTTGAAAATTTCACTTTTTTATGAAAATATCCACTAAATGAGGGAATAATATGTGTGAGGGTACCACAGGAGAGTTCCAAATGTGTATGGGTAGAATATATATCCCACGGGGGTAAAATTGAAATAAGTTGAAAATTATTTTTTTTTGGACTTAGTCATTTTTCCGGCGTTTATCAGACTTTCAGATAGGGGAAATGTCAGTGAGCATACCAATTTCAGTTCCAGAGCGATTCGCCCAATGAGTCCTTGATATTTAGTCGTTTTCAGCCAATTTTCTGGATTTTTGAAAATTTCACTTTTTTGTGAAAATATCCACTAAATGAGGGAATAATATGTGTGAGGGTACCACAGGAGAGTTCCAAATGTGTGTAGGTAGAATATATATCCCACGGGGGTAAAATTGAAAAAAGTTGAAAAACATTTTTTTTTGGACTTAGTCATTTTTCCGGCGTTTATCAGACATTCAGATAGGGGAAATGTAAGTGAGCGTTCCGATTTCAATTCCAGAGCAATTCGCCCAATGAGTCCTTGATATTTAGTCGTTTTCAGCCAATTTTCTGGATTTTTGAAAATGTTACTTTTTTGTGAAAATATCCACTAAATGAGGGAATAATATGTGTGAGGGTACCACAGGAGAGTTCCAAATGTGTGTGGGTAGAATATATATCCCACGGGGGTAAACTGAAAAAAGTTTAAAAAAAAATTTTTTTGGACTCAGTCATTTTTCCGGCGTTTATCAGACTTTCAGATAGGGGAAATGTCAGTGAGCATACCAATTTCAGTTCCAGAGCGATTCGCCCAATGAGTCCTTGATATTTAGTCGTTTTCAGCCAATTTTCTGGATTTTTGAAAATTTCACTTTTTTGTGAAAATATCCACTAAATGAGAGAATAATATGTGTGAGGGTACCACAGGAGAGTTCCAAATGTGTGTAGGTAGAATATATATCCCACGGGGGTAAAATTGAAAAAAGTTGAAAAACATTTTTTTTTGGACTTAGTCATTTTTCCGGCGTTTATCAGACATTCAGATAGGGGAAATGTAAGTGAGCGTTCCGATTTCAATTCCAGAGCAATTCGCCCAATGAGTCCTTGATATTTAGTCGTTTTCAGCCAATTTTCTGGATTTTTGAAAATTTCATTTTTTTATGAAAATATCCACTAAATGAGGGAATAATATGTGTGAGGGTACCACAGGAGAGTTCCAAATGTGTGTGGGTAGAATATATATCCCACGGGGGTAAACTGAAAAAAGTTTTAAAAAAAATTTTTTTGGACTCAGTCATTTTTCCGGCGTTTATCAGACTTTCAGATAGGGGAAATGTCAGTGAGCATACCAATTTCAGTTCCAGAGCGTTTCACCCAATGAGTCCTTGATATTTAGTCATTTTCAGCCAATTTTCTGGATTTTTGAAAATTTCACTTTTTTGTGAAAATATCCACTAAATGAGGGAATAATATGTGTGAGGGTACCCCAGGAGAGTTCCAAATGTGTGTAGGTAGAATATATATCCCACGGGTGTAAAATTGAAAATAGTTGAAAAACAATTTTTTTTGGATTCAGTCATTTTTCCGGCGTTTATCAGACTTTCATATAGGGGAAATGTCAGTGAGCGTTCCGATTTCAATTCCAGAGCAACTCGTCCAATGAGTCCTTGATGAGTCCTTGAGTCGTTTTCAGCCAATTTTCTGGATTTTTGAAAATTTCACTTTTTTTGTGAAAATATCCACTAAATGAGGGAATAATATGTGTGAGGATACCCCAGGAGAGTTCCAAATGTGTGTGGGTAGAATATATATCCCACGGGGGTAAAATTGAAAAAAGTTGAAAATTATTATTTTTTGGACTTAGTCATTTTTCCAGCGTTTATCAGATTTTCAGATAGGGGAAATGTCAGTGAGCATTCCGATTTCAGTTCCAGAGCGATTCGCCCAATGAGTCCTTGATATTTAGTCGTTTTCAGCCAATTTTCTGGATTTTTGAAAATGTCACTTTTTTGTGAAAATATCCACTAATTGAGGGAATAATATGTGTGAGGGTACCACAGGAGAGTTCCAAATGTGTGTGGGTAGAATATATATCCCACGGTGGTAAATTGAAAAAAGTTTTTAAAAAAATTTTTTTGGACTTAGTCATTTTTCCGGCGTTTATCGCACTTTCAGATAGGGGAAATGTCAGTGAGCGTTCCGATTTCAGTTCTAGAGCGATTCGCCCAATGAGTCCTTGATATTTAGTCGTTTTCAGCCAATTTTCTGGATTTTTGAAAGTTTCACTTTTTTGTGAAAATATCCACTAAATGAGGGAATAATATGTGTGAGGGTACCCCAGGAGAGTTCCAAATGTGTGTGGGTAGAATATATATCCCACGGGGCTAAAATTGAAAAAAGTTGAAAAAAAAAATTTTTTGGACTTAGTCATTTTTCCGGCGTTTATCAGACTTTCAGATAGGGCAAATATCAGTGAGCGTTCTGATTTCAGTTCCAGAGCGATTCGCCCAATGAGTCCTTGATATTTAGTCGTTTTCAGCCAATTTTCTGAATTTTTGAAAATTTCACTTTTTTCTGAAAATATCCACTAAATGAGGGAATAATATGTTTGAGGGTACCCCAGGAGAGATCCAAATGTGTGTGGGTAGAATATATATCCCACGGGGGTAAAATTGAAAAAAGTTTTAAAAAAATTTTTTTTGGACTTAGTCATTTTTCCTGCGTTTATCAGACTTTCAGATAGGGGAAATGTCAGTGAGCGTTCCGATTTCAGTTCCAGAGCGATTCGCCCAATGAGTCCTTGATATTTAGTCGTTTTCAGCCAATTTTCTGGATTTTTGAAAGTTTCACTTTTTTGTGAAAATATCCACTAAATGAGGGAATAATATGTGTGAGGGTACCCCAGGAGAGTTCCAAATGTGTGTGGGTAGAATACATATCCCACGGGGGTAAAATTGAAAAAAGTTGAAAAATTTTTTTTGTTTTGACTTAGTCATTTTTCCGGCGTTTATCAGACTTTCAGATAGGGAAAATGTCAGTGAGCGTTCCGATTTCAGTTCCAGGGCAATTCGCCCAATGAGTCCTTGATATTTAGTCGTTTTCAGCCAATTTTCTGAATTTTTGAAAATTTCACTTTTTTATGAAAATATCCACTAAATGAGGGAATAATATGTGTGAGGGTACCCCAGGAGAAATCCAAATGTGTGTGGGTAGAATATATATCCCACGGGGGTAAATTGAAAAAAGTTTAAAAAAAATTTTTTTTGGACTTAGTTATTTTTCCGGCGTTTATCAGACTTTCAGATAGGGGAAATGTCAGTGATCATACCAATTTCAGTTCCAGAGCGATTCGCCCAATGAGTCCTTGATATTTAGTCGTTTTCAGCCAATTTTCTGGATTTTTGAAAATTTCACTTTTTTTGTGAAAATATCCACTAAATGAGGGAATAATATGTGTGAGGGTACCACAGGAGAGTCCCAAATGTGTGTGGGTAGAATATATATCCCACTCGGGTAAAATTGAAAAAAGTTTAAAAAAAATTTTTTTTGGACTTAATAATTTTTCCGGCATTTATCAGACTTTCAGATAGGGCAAATGTCAGTGAGCATTCCGATTTCAGTTCCAGAGCAATTCGGCCTATGAGTCCTTGATATTTAGTCGTTTTCAGCCAATTTTCTGGATTTTTGAAAATTTCACTTTTTTGTGAAAATATCCACTAAATGAGGGAATAATATGTGTGAGGGTACCACAGGAGAGTTCCAAATGTGTGTGGGTAGAATATATATCCCACGAGGGTAAATTGAAAATAGTTTTAAAAAAAATTTTTTTGGACTTAGTCATTTTTCCGGCGTTTATCAGACTTTCAGATAGGGGAAATATGAGTGAGCATACCAATTTCAGTTCCAGAGCGATTCGCCCAGTGAGTCCTTGATATTTAGGCCTTTTCAGCCAATGTTCTGAATTTTTGAAAATTTCACTTTTTTATGAAAATATCCACTAAATGAGGGAATAATATGTTTGAGGGTACCCCAGGAGAGATCCAAATGTGTGTGGGTAGAATATATATCCCACGGGGGTAAAATTGAAAAAAGTTTTAAAATTTTTTTTTTGGAATTAGTCATTTTTCCGGCGTTTATCAGACTTTCAGATAGGGCAAATGTCAGTGAGCATTCCGATTTCAGTTCCAGAGCGATTCGCCCAATGAGTCCTTGATATTTAGTCGTTTTCAGCCAATTTTCTGGATTTTTGAAAATGTCACTTTTTTGTGAAAATATACACTAAATGAGGGAATAATATGTGTGAGGGTACCCCAGGAGAGTTCCAAATGTGTGTGGGTAGAATATATATCCCACGGGGGTAAATTGAAAAATTTTTAAAAAAAATTTTTTTTGGACTTAGTTATTTTTCCGGCGTTTATCAGACTTTCAGATAGGGGAAATGTCAGTGATCATACCAATTTCAGTTCCAGAGCGATTCGCCCAATGAGTCCTTGATATTTAGTCGTTTTCAGCCAATTTTCTGGATTTTTGAAAATTTCACTTTTTTTGTGAAAATATCCACTAAATGAGGGAATAATATGTGTGAGGGTACCACAAGAGAGTCCCAAATGTGTGTGGGTAGAATATATATCCCACGGGCTAAAATTGAAAAAAGTTGAAAAAATATTTTTTTTTGGACCTAGTCATTTTTCCGTCGTTTATCAGACTTTCAGATAGGGGAAATGTCAGTGAGCGTTCTGATTTCAGTTCCAGACCGATTCGCCCAATGAGTCCTTGATATTTAGTCGTTTTCAGCCAATTTTCTGGATTTTTGGAAGTTTCTCTTTTTTGTGAAAATATCCAATAAATGAGGGAATAATATGTGTGAGGGTACCCCAGGAGAGTTCCAAATGTGTGTGGGTAGAATATATATCCCACGGGGGTAAAATTGAAAAAAGTTGAAAATTTTTTTTTTTTGGACTTAGTCATTTTTCCGGCGTTTATCAGACTTTCAGATAGTTGAAATGTCAGTGAGCGTTCCGATTTCAGTTCCAGAGCGATTCGCCCAATGAGTCCTTGATATTTAGTCGTTTTCAGCCAATTTTCTGGATTTTTGAAAATTTCACTTTTTTGTGAAAATATCCACTAAATGAGGGAATAATATGTGTGAGGGTACCACAGGAGAGTTCCAAATGTGTGTGGGTAGAATATATATCCCACGGGGCTAAAATTGAAAAAAGTTGAAAAAAACATTTTTGGGGGACTTAGTCATTTTTCCGGCGTTTATCAGACTTTCAGATAGGGGAAATGTCAGTGAGCGTTCCGATTTCAGTTCCAGAGCGATTCGCCCAATGAGTCCTTGATATTTAGTTGTTTTCAGCCAATTTTCTGGATTTTTGAAAATTTCACTTTTTTGTGAAAATATCCACTAAATGAGGGAATAATATGTGTGAGGGTACCACAGGAGAGTTCCAAATGTGTGTGTGTAGAATATATATCCCATGGGGCTAAAATTGAAAAAAGTTTAAAAAAAATTTTTTTTGGACCTAGTCATTTTTCCGGCGTTTATCAGACTTTCAGATAGGGGAAATGTCAGTGAGCGTTCTGATTTCAGTTCCAGAGCGATTCGCCCAATGAGTCCTTGATATTTAGTCGTTTTCAGCCAATTTTCTGGATTTTTGAAAGTTTCACTTTTTTGTGAAAATATCCACTAAATGAGGGAATAATATGTGTGAGGGTACTCCAGGAGAGTTCCAAATGTGTGTGGGTAGAATATATATCCCACGGGGGTAAAATTTAAAAATGTTTAAAAAAAAAATTTTTTGGACTTAGTCATTTTTCCGGCGTTTATCAGACTTTCAGATAGGGCAAATGTCAGTGAGCAATCCGATTTCAGTTCCAGAGCGATTCGCCCAATGAGTCCTTGATATTTAGTCGTTTTCAGCCAATTATCTGGATTTTTGAAAATTTCACTTTTTTGTGAAAATATCCACTAAATGAGGGAATAATATGTGTGACGGTACCACAGGAGAGTTCCAAATGTGTGTAGGTAGAATATATATCCCACGGGGCTAAAAATGAAAAAAGTTGAAAAAATATTTTTTTGGACCTAGTCATTTTTCCGGCGTTTATCAGACTTTCAGATAGGGGAAATGTCAGTGAGCGTTCTGATTTCAGTTCCAGAGCGATTCGCCCAATGATTCCTTGATATTTAGTCGTTTTCAGCCAATTTTCTGGATTTTTGAAAGTTTCACTTTTTTGTGAAAATATCCACTAAATGAGGGAATAATATGTGTAAGGGTACCCCAGGAGAGTTGCAAATGTGTGTGGGTAGAATATATATCCCACGGTGGTAAAATTGAAAAAAGTTGAAAAAAATTTTTTTTGGGACTTAGTCATTTTTCCGGCGTTTATCAGACTTTCAGAAAGGGGAAATATCAGTGAGCGTTCCGATTTCAGTTCCAGAGCAATTTGCCCAATGATATTGATATTTAGTCGTTTTCAGCCAATTTTCTGAATTTTTGAAAATTTCACTTTTTTATGAAGATATCCACTAAATGAGGGAATAATATGTTTGAGGGTACCCCAGGATAGTTCCAAATGTGCGTGGGTAGAATATATATCCCACGGGGGTAAAATTGAAAAAAGTTTTAAAAAAAATTTTTTTTGGACTTAGTCATTTTTCCGGCGTTTATCAGACTTTCAGATAGGGGAAATGTCAGTGAGCGTTCTGATTTCAGTTCCAGAGCGATTCGCCCAATGAGTCCTTGATATTTAGTCGTTTTCAGCCAATTTTCTGGATTTTTGAAAGTTTCACTTTTTTGTGAAAATATCCACTAAATGAGGGAATAATATGTGTGAGGGTACCCCAGGAGAGTTCCAAATGTGTGTGGGTAGAATATATATCCCACGGTGGTAAAATTAAAAAAAGTTGAAAACATTTTTTTTTTTGGACTTAGTCATTTTTCCGGCGTTTATCAGACTTTCAGATAGGGGAAATGTCAGTGAGCGTTCTGATTTCAGTTCCAGAGCGATTGGCCCAATGAGTCCTTGATATTTAGTCGTTTTCAGCCAATTTTCTGGATTTTTGAAAATTCACTTTTTTGTGAAAATATCCACTAAATGAGGGAATAATATGTGTGAGGGTACCACAGGAGAGTTCCAAATGTGTGTGGGTAGAATATATATCCCACGGTGGTAAATTGAAAAAAGTTTTTAAAAAAATTTTTTTGGACTTAGTCATTTTTCCGGCGTTTATCAGACTTTCAGATAGGGGAAATGTTAGTGAGCATACCAATTTCAGTTCCGGAGTGATTCGCCCAATGAGTCCTTGATATTTAGTCGTTTTCAGCCAATTTTCTGGATTTTTGAAAGTTTCACTTTTTTGTGAAAATATCCACTAAATGAGGGAATAATATGTGTGAGGGTACCCCAGGAGAGTTCCAAATGTGTGTAGGTAGAATATATATCCCACGGGGGTAAAACTGAAAAAAGTTGAAAATTATTATTTTTTGGACTTAGTCATTTTTCCAGCGTTTATCAGATTTTCAGATAGGGGAAATGTCAGTGAGCATTCCGATTTCAGTTCCAGAGCGATTCTCCCAATGAGTCCTTGATATTTAGTCGTTTTCAGCCAATTTTCTGGATTTTTGAAAATGTTACTTTTTTGTGAAAATATCCACTAAATGAGGGAATAATATGTGTGAGGGTACCACAGGAGAGTTCCAAATGTGTGTGGGTAGAATATATATCCCACGGGGCTAAAATTGAAAAAAGTTGAAAAAAAAAATTTTTTGGACTTAGTCATTTTTCCGGCGTTTATCAGACTTTCAGATAGGGCAAATATCAGTGAGCGTTCTGATTTCAGTTCCAGAGCGATTCGCCCAATGAGTCCTTGATATTTAGTCGTTTTCAGCCAATTTTCTGAATTTTTGAAAATTTCACTTTTTTCTGAAAATATCCACTAAATGAGGGAATAATATGTTTGAGGGTACCCCAGGAGAGATCCAAATGTGTGTGGGTAGAATATATATCCCACGGGGGTAAAATTGAAAAAAGTTTTAAAAAAATTTTTTTTGGACTTAGTCATTTTTCCTGCGTTTATCAGACTTTCAGATAGGGGAAATGTCAGTGAGCGTTCCGATTTCAGTTCCAGAGCGATTCGCCCAATGAGTCCTTGATATTTAGTCGTTTTCAGCCAATTTTCTGGATTTTTGAAAGTTTCACTTTTTTGTGAAAATATCCACTAAATGAGGGAATAATATGTGTGAGGGTACCCCAGGAGAAATCCAAATGTGTGTGGGTAGAATATATATCCCACGGGGGTAAATTGAAAAAAGTTTAAAAAAAATTTTTTTTGGACTTAGTTATTTTTCCGGCGTTTATCAGACTTTCAGATAGGGGAAATGTCAGTGATCATACCAATTTCAGTTCCAGAGCGATTCGCCCAATGAGTCCTTGATATTTAGTCGTTTTCAGCCAATTTTCTGGATTTTTGAAAATTTCACTTTTTTTGTGAAAATATCCAATAAATGAGGGAATAATATGTGTGAGGGTACCACAGGAGAGTCCCAAATGTGTGTGGGTAGAATATATATCCCACTCGGGTAAAATTGAAAAAAGTTTAAAAAAAATTTTTTTTGGACTTAATAATTTTTCCGGCATTTATCAGACTTTCAGATAGGGCAAATGTCAGTGAGCATTCCGATTTCAGTTCCAGAGCGATTCGGCCTATGAGTCCTTGATATTTAGTCGTTTTCAGCCAATTTTCTGAATTTTTGAAAATTTCACTTATTTATGAAAATATCCACTAAATGAGGGAATAATATGTTTGAGGGTACCCCAGGAGAGATCCAAATGTGTGTGGGTAGAATATATATCCCACGGGGGTAAAATTGAAAAAAGTTGTAAAAAAATTTTTTTTGGACTTAGTCATTTTTCCGGCGTTTATCAGACTTTCAGATAGGGGAAATGTCAGTGAGCATTCCGATTTCAGTTCCACAGAGATTCGCAAAATGAGTCCTTGATATTTAGTCGTTTTCAGCCAATTTTCTGGACTTTTGAAAATGTCACTTTTTTGTGAAAATATCCACTAAATGAGGGAATAATATGTGTGAGGGTACCCCAGGAGAGTTCCAAATGTGTGTGGGTAGAATATATATCCCATGGGGGTAAATTGAAAAAAGTTTTAAAAAAAAATTTTTTGGGGGACTTAGTCATTTTTCCGGCGTTTATCAGACTTTCAGATAGGGGAAATGTCAGTGAGCGTTCCGATTTCAGTTCTAGAGCGATTCGCCCAATGAGGCCTTGATATTTAGTCGTTTTCAGCTAATTTTCTGGATTTTTCAAAGTTTCACTTTTTTGTGAAAATATCCACTAAATAAGGGAATCATGTGTGTGAGGGTACCCCAGGAGAGTTCCAAATGTGTGTGGGTAGAATATATATCCCACGGGGCTAAAATTGAAAAAAGTTGAAAAAAATTTTTTTTGGACTTAATAATTTTTCCGGCATTTATCAGACTTTCAGATAGGGCAAATGTCAGTGAGCATTCCGATTTCAGTTCCAGAGCAATTCGGCCTATGAGTCCTTGATATTTAGTCGTTTTCAGCCAATTTTCTGGATTTTTGAAAATTTCACTTTTTTGTGAAAATATCCACTAAATGAGGGAATAATATGTGTGAGGGTACCACAGGAGAGTTCCAAATGTGTGTGGGTAGAATATATATCCCACGAGGGTAAATTGAAAATAGTTTTAAAAAAAATTTTTTTGGACTTAGTCATTTTTCCGGCGTTTATCAGACTTTCAGATAGGGGAAATATTAGTGAGCATACCAATTTCAGTTCCAGAGCGATTCGCCCAGTGAGTCCTTGATATTTAGGCCTTTTCAGCCAATGTTCTGAATTTTTGAAAATTTCACTTTTTTATGAAAATATCCACTAAATGAGGGAATAATATGTTTGAGGGTACCCCAGGAGAGATCCAAATGTGTGTGGGTAGAATATATATCCCACGGGGGTAAAATTGAAAAAAGTTTTAAAATTTTTTTTTTGGAATTAGTCATTTTTCCGGCGTTTATCAGACTTTCAGATAGGGCAAATGTCAGTGAGCATTCCGATTTCAGTTCCAGAGCGATTCGCCCAATGAGTCCTTGATATTTAGTCGTTTTCAGCCAATTTTCTGGATTTTTGAAAATGTCACTTTTTTGTGAAAATATCCACTAAATGAGGGAATAATATGTGTGAGGGTACCCCAGGAGAGTTCCAAATGTGTGTGGGTAGAATATATATCCCACGGGGGTAAATTGAAAAAGGTTTAAAAAAAATTTTTTTTGGACTTAGTTATTTTTCCGGCGTTTATCAGACTTTCAGATAGGGGAAATGTCAGTGATCATACCAATTTCATTTCCAGAGCGATTCGCCCAATGAGTCCTTGATATTTAGTCGTTTTCAGCCAATTTTCTGGATTTTTGAAAATTTCACTTTTTTTGTGAAAATATCCACTAAATGAGGGAATAATATGTGTGAGGGTACCACAGGAGAGTCCCAAATGTGTGTGGGTAGAATATATGTCCCACGGGCTAAAATTGAAAAAAGTTGAAAAAATATTTTTTTTTGGACCTAGTCATTTTTCCGTCGTTTATCAGACTTTCAGATAGGGGAAATGTCAGTGAGCGTTCTGATTTCAGTTCCAGACCGATTCGCCCAATGAGTCCTTGATATTTAGTCGTTTTCAGCCAATTTTCTGGATTTTTGGAAGTTTCTCTTTTTTGTGAAAATATCCAATAAATGAGGGAATAATATGTGTGAGGGTACCCCAGGAGAGTTCCAAATGTGTGTGGGTAGAATATATATCCCACGGGGCTAAAATTGAAAAAAGTTGAAAAAAACATTTTTGGGGGACTTAGTCATTTTTCCGGCGTTTATCAGACTTTCAGATAGGGGAAATGTCAGTGAGCGTTCCGATTTCAGTTCCAGAGCGATTCGCCCAATGAGTCCTTGATATTTAGTTGTTTTCAGCCAATTTTCTGGATTTTTGAAAATTTCACTTTTTTGTGAAAATATCCACTAAATGAGGGAATAATATGTGTGAGGGTACCACAGGAGAGTTCCAAATGTGTGTGTGTAGAATATATATCCCACGGTGGTAAAATTGAAAAAAGTTGAAAAAAATTTTTTTTGGGACTTAGTCATTTTTCCGGCGTTTATCAGACTTTCAGAAAGGGGAAATATCAGTGAGCGTTCCGATTTCAGTTCCAGAGCAATTTGCCCAATGATATTGATATTTAGTCGTTTTCAGCCAATTTTCTGAATTTTTGAAAATTTCACTTTTTTATGAAGATATCCACTAAATGAGGGAATAATATGTTTGAGGGTACCCCAGGATAGTTCCAAATGTGCGTGGGTAGAATATATATCCCACGGGGGTAAAATTGAAAAAAGTTTTAAAAAAAATTTTTTTTGGACTTAGTCATTTTTCCGGCGTTTATCAGACTTTCAGATAGGGGAAATGTCAGTGAGCGTTCTGATTTCAGTTCCAGAGCGATTCGCCCAATGAGTCCTTGATATTTAGTCGTTTTCAGCCAATTTTCTGGATTTTTGAAAGTTTCACTTTTTTGTGAAAATATCCACTAAATGAGGGAATAATATGTGTGAGGTTACCCCAGGAGAGTTCCAAATATGTGTAGGTAGAATATATATCCCACGGGGCTAAAATTGAAAAAAGTTGAAAAAAAATTTTTTTTGGACTTAGTCATTTTTCCGGCGTTTATCAGACTTTCAGATAGGGCAAATGTCAGTGAGCATTCCGATTTCAGTTCCAGAGCGATTCGCTCAATGAGTCCTTGATATTTAGTCGTTTTCAGCCAATTTTCTGAATTTTTGAAAATTTCACTTTTTTGTAAAAATATCCACTAAATGAGGGAATAATATGTGTGAGGGTACCCCAGGAGAGTTCCAAATGTGTGTGGGTAGAATATATATCCCACGGGGGTAAAATTGAAAAAAGTTGAAAAATTTTTTTTTTTGCACTTAGTCATTTTTCCGGCGTTTATCAGACTTTCAGATAGGGGAAATGTCAGTGAGCATTCTGATTTCTGTTCCAGAGCGATTCGCCCAATGAGTCCTTGATATTTAGTCGTTTTCAGCCAATTTTCTGGATTTTTGAAAGTTTCACTTTTTTGTGAAAATATCCACTAAATGAGGGAATAATATGTGTGAGGTTACCCCAGGAGAGTTCCAAATGTGTGTGGGTAGAATATATGTCCCACGGGGGTAAAATTGAAAAAAGTTGAAAAAAATTTTTTTTTGGACTTAGTCATTTTTACGGCGTTTATCAGACTTTCATATAGGGGAAATGTCAGTGAGCATTCCGATTTCAGTTCCAGAGCGATTCGTGCAATGTGTCCTGGATATTTAGTCATTTTCAGCCAATATTTTGGATTTTTGAGAATTTCACTTTTTTGTGAAAATATCCACTAAATGAGGGAATAGTATGTGTGAGGGTACCCCAGGAGAGTTTCAAATGTGTGTACGTAGAATACATATCCCACGGGGGTAAAATTGAAAAAAGTTGAAAAAATTTTTTTTGGGGACTTAGTCATTTTTCCGGCGTTTATCAGACTTTCAGATAGGGCAAATGTCAGTGAGCGTTCTGATTTCAGTTCCAGAGCGATTCGCCCAATGAGTCCTTAATATTTAGTAGTTTTCAGCCAATTTTCTGGATTTTTGAAAATTTCACTTTTTTGTGAAAATATCCACTAAATGAGGGAATAATATGTGTGAGGTTACCCCAGGAGAGTTCCAAATATGTGTATGTAGAATATATATCCCACGGGGGTAAAATTGAAAAAAGTTTAAAAAAATTTTTTTTTGGACTTAGTCATTTTTCCAGGCGTTTATCAGACTTTCAGATAGGGGAAATGTCAGTGAGCATTCCGATTTCAGTTCCAGAGCGATTCGCCCAATGAGTCCTTCAAATTTAGTCGTTTTCAGCCAATTTTCTGGATTTTTGAAAATTTCACTTTTTTGTGAAAATATCCACTAAATGAGGGAATAATATGTGTGAGGGTACCCCAGGAGAGTTCCAAATGTGTGTAGGTAGAATATACAGTCATATGAAAAAGTTTGGGCACCCCTATTAATCTTAAGCTTAATGTTTTATAAAAATTGGTGTTTTTGCAGCAGCTATTTCAGTTTGATATATGTAATAACTGTTGGACACAGTAATGTTTCTGCCTTGAAATGAGGTTTGTTACACTAACAGAAAATGTGCAATCTGCATTCAAACAAAATTTGACAGGTGCATAAGTATGGGCACCTCACCAGAAAAGTGACATTAATATTTAGTAGATCCTCCTTTTCCAAGAATAACAGCCTTTAGTCGCTTCCTGTAGCTTTTAATGAGTTCATGGATCCTGTATGAAGGTATTTTTGACCATTCCTCTTTACAAAACAATTCCAGTTCAGTTACGTTTGATGGTCGCCGAGCATGGACAGCCCTCTTCAAATGATCCCACAGATGTTCAATGATATTCAGGTCTGGGGAATGGGATGGCCATTCCAGAACATTGTAATTGTTCCTCTGCATGAATGCCTGAGTAGATTTGGAGCGGTGTTTTGGATCATTGTCTTGCTGAAAGATCCATCCCCTGCGTAACTTCAACTTTATCACTGATTCTTGAACATTATTGTCAAGAATCTGCTGATACTGAGTGGAATCCATGCGTCCCTCAACTTTAATAAGATTCCGAGTGCCGGCATTGGCCACACAGCCCCAAAGCATGATGGAACCTCCACCAAATTTTACTGTGGGTAGCAAGTGTTTCTCTTGGAATGCTGTGTTTTTTTGCCACCATGCATAACGCCTTTTTGTATGACCAAACAACTCAATCTGCAGTCTGCAGAACCTGCAGGGCACGTATCAGGTTAGCTAAAGCTGACAATGAATTAAGGCTTGCAAGAGATGTCAAAAGCAATAAAAAAGGATTTTGGGGGTATGTCAAAAGTAAAAGAAAAGTCAAAGATGCTATAGAATTTTTACAGGATGAAAATGGAGAAATGGTAAGAGAGGATGTTGAGAAGGCCGAACTTTTTAATTCCTATTTTGCATCTGTTTTCTCTCAGAAAGAAAATGTAACATCAACTGATCTTCACTGTCCTTTTAAAGGAATAGAGGAATCCAAGTTATCAGTAAACAGAAAGATTGTGAGGGAATATTTAGCTAACATAAATGAGTTCAAGTCTCCAGGTCCAGATGAATTACACCCCAGAGTACTGAAGGAGATTGTAGAAGAAATTTTAGAACCACTCTCCATAATCTTTGAAAATTCTTGGAGAACAGGAGAAGTCCCGGAAGACTGGAGAAGAGCAAATGTTGTTCCTATCTTCAAAAAGGGGAAGAAGGTGGACCCAGGGAACTATAGGCCGGTGAGTCTGACTTCTATACCAGGAAAGATCTTTGAACAAATTATTAAACAACATGTATGTAAGTACATGGATAAGAATGAAGTGATTAACCAGAGTCAGCATGGGTTTGTAACTAACAAGTCATGTCAGACTAACTTAATTTCCTTCTATGACAGAATCACTGACTGGGTGGATCAGGGAAATGCTGTAGATATAGTATATCTTGACTTCAGCAAAGCATTTGACAAAGTATCTCACATCATCCTTATTGAAAAAATGACCAAGTATGCAATGGACCAGGCAACTGTTAGGTGGATTCATAACTGGCTTAGTGATCGGACTCAAAGGGTGGTTGTAAATGGCTTCACATCCAGCTGGATGAATGTCTCAAGTGGGGTACCACAGGGCTCCGTCCTGGGACCTGTATTGTTCAACATCTTTATCAATGATTTAGATGAAGGAATTGAGGGTAAACTGATTAAATTTGCTGATGACACAAAGCTAGGAGGGATAGCTAATACTAGAGAAGAGAGAGAGAGGATTCAAAAAGACCTAAATAAACTGGAGCAGTGGGCAGCAACCAACAGAATGGTTTTTAACAGGGAAAAATGCAAAGTACTACATCTGGGCAATAAAAATGAAAAAAGCATATACAGAATGGGAGGAATAGAGCTAAGCAACAGTACATGTGTAAAAGACTTAGGTATACTAATAGATCATAGACTGAACATGAGTCAACAGTGTGATGCAGCAGCAAAAAAGGCAAATACAATTCTGGGATGTATTAACAGAAGCATACAGTCTAGATCACGTGAAGTCATTATCGGTCTTTACTCCTCTTTGGTCAGACCTCATCTGGAATACTGTGTACAGTTTTGGGCACCACATTTTAAAAAAGACATAGACAAACTGGAGCAAGTTCAGAGAAGAGCGACCAGAATGGTGACTGGTCTGCAAACCATGTCCTATGAGGAACGGTTGCAGGATTTGGGAATGTTTAGCTTGCAAAAAAGAAGACTGAGAGGAGACTTAATAGCTGTCTACAAATATGTCAAGGGCTGTCACATTGTAGAAGGATCATCTTTATTCTCATTTGCACAAGGAAAGATTAGAAGCAATGGGATGAAACTAAATGGGAGGAGACACAGATTAGATATTAGAAAAAACTTTTTGACAGTTAGGGTGATTAATGAGTGGAACAGGCTGCCACGAGAAGTGGTGAGTTCCCCTTCAATGGACGTCTTCAAACAGAGGCTGGACAGACATCTGTCTGAGATGATCTAGTGAATCCTGCTTTGAGCAGGGGGTTGGACCAGATGACCTAGGAGGTCCCTTCCAACTCTACCATTCTATGATTCTATGATTCTATGATTCTATGATCTTGGTTTCATCAGTCCACAGGAGCTTCTTCCAAAAAGAAATTGGCTTCTCCAAATGTGCTTTTGCATACCTCAGCCGACTCTGTTTGTGGCGTGCTTGCAGAAACGGATTCGTTCGCATCACTCTCCCATAGAGCTTCTCCTTGTGCAAAGTGCGTTGTATAGTTGACCGATGCACAGTGACACCATCTGCAGCAAGTTGATGCTGAAGCTCTCTGGAGGTGGTCTGAGGATTGTCCTTGACTGATCTCACCATTCTTCTTCTCTGCCTTTCTGATGTTTTTATTGGCCTGCCACTTCTGACCTTAACAAGAACTGTCCCTGCGTTCTTCCATTTCCTTACTATGTTCCTCACAGTGGAAACTGACAGGTTAAATCTCTGAGACAGCTTTTTGTATCCTTCCCCTGAACAACTATGTTGAATAATCTTTGTTTTCAGATCATTTGACAGTTGTTTAGAGGAGCCCATGATGCCACTCTTCAGAAGAGATTCAAACAGGAGAACAACTTGCAAGTGGCCACTTTACGTAGCTTTTCTCATGATTGCATACACCTGGCTATGAAGTTCAAAGCTCAATGAGGTTACAAAACCAAAAAAAGGGCTTTAGTAAGTCAGTAAAAAGTAGGTAGGAGTATTTAAAACAAGAAAATGATAAGGGTGCCCATACTTATGCACCTGTCAAATTTTGTTTGAATGCAGATTGCGCATTTTCTGTTAGTACAATAAACCTCATTTCAAGGCAGAAACATTACTGTGTCCAACAGTTATTACATATATCAAACTGAAATAGCTGTTGCAAAAACACCAATTTTTATAAAACATTAAGCTTAAGATTAATAGGGGTGCCCAAACTTTTTCATATGACTGTATATCCCACAGGGGTAAAATTGAAAAAAGTTGAAAAAAAATTTTTTTTTGACTTAATCATTTTTCCGGCGTTTATCAGACTTTCAGATAGGGGAAATGTCAGTGAGCATACCAATTTCAGTTCCAGAGCGATTCGCCCAATGAGTCCTTGATATTTAGTCGTTTTCAGCCAATATTTTGGATTTTTGAAAATTTCACTTTTTTGTGAAAATATCCACTAAATGAGGGAATAATATGTGTGAGGGTACCCCAGGAGAGTTCCAAATGTGTGTACGTAGAATACATATCCCACGGGGGTAAAATAGAAAAAAGTTGAAAAAAATTTTTTTTTGGACTTAGTCATTTTTTCGCCGTTAATCAGACTTTCAGATAAGGGAAATGTCAGTGAGTGTACTGATTTCAGTTCCAGAGCGATTGGCCCTATGAGTCCTTGATATTTAGTCGTTTTCAGCCAATTTTCTGGATTTTTGAAAATTTCACTTTTTTGTGAAAATATCCACTAAATGAGGGAATAATATGTGTGAGGGTACCACAGGAGAGTTCCAAATGTGTGTGGGTAGAATATATATTCCATGGGGGTAAAATTGAAAAAAGTTGAAAATTTTTTTTTTTTGGACTTAGTCATTTTTCCGGCGTTTATCAGACTTTCAGATAGGGGAAATGTCAGTGAGCATACCAATTTCAGTTCCAGAGCGATTCGCCCAACGAGTCCTTGATGTTTAGTTGTTTTCAGGCCAATTTTCTGGATTTTTGAAAATTTCACTTTTTTGTGAAAATATCCACTAAATGAGGGAATAATATGTGTGAGGGTACCACATGAGAGTTCCAAATGTGTGTGGGTAGAATATATATCCCACGGGGGTAAAATTGAAAAAAGTTGAAAATTATTTTTTTTTGGACTTAGTCATTTTTCCGGCGTTTATCAGACTTTCAGATAGGAGAAATGTCAGTGAGCATACCAATTTCAGTTCCAGAGCGATTCGCCCAATGAGTCCTTGATATTTAGTCGTTTTCAGCCAATTTTCTGGATTTTTGAAAGTTTCACTTTTTTGTGAAAATATCCACTAAATGAGGGAATAATATGTGTGAGGGTACCACAGGAGAGTTCCAAATGTGTGTGGGTAGAATATATATCCCACGGGGGTAAATTGAAAAAAGTTTTTAAAAAAATTTTTTTGGACTTAGTAATTTTTCCAGCGTTTATCAGACTTTCAGAAAGGGGAAATGTCAGTGAGCATTCCGATTTCAGTTCCAGAGCGATTCGCCCAATGAGTCCTTGATATTTAGTCGTTTTCAGCCAATTTTCTGGATTTTTGAAAATTTCAGTTTTTTGTGAAAATATCCACTAAATGAGGGAATAATATGTGTGAGGGTACCACAGGAGAGTTCCAAATGTGTGTGGGTAGAATATATATCCCACGTGGGTAAATTGAAAAAAGTTTTAAAAAATTTTTTTTTGGACTTAGTCATTTTTCCGGCGTTAATCAGACTTTCAGATAGGGGAAATGTCAGTGAGCATACCAATTTCAGTTCCAGAGCGATTCGCCCAATGAGTCCTTGATATTTAGTCGTTTTCAGCCAATTTTCTGGATTTTTGAAAATTTCACTTTTTTGTGAAAATATACACTAAATGAGGGAATAATATGTGTGAGGGTACCACAGGAGAGTTCCAAATGTGTGTGGGTAGAATATATATCCCACGGGGCTAAAATTAAAAAAAAAGTTGAAAAAAAATTTTTTTTGGACTTAGTCATTTTTCCGGCGTTTATCAGACTTTCAGATAGGGCAAATGTCAGTGAGCCTTCCGTTTTCAGTTCCAGAGCGATTCGCCCAATAAGTCCTTGATATTTAGTCGTTTTCAGCCAATTTTCTGGATTTTTGAAAATTTCAATTTTTTGTGAAAATATCCACTAAATGAGGGAATAATATGTGTGAGGGTACCCCAGGAGAGTTCCAAATGTGTGTAGGTAGAATATATATCCCACGGGGGTAAATTGAAAAAAGTTTTTAAAAAAATTTTTTTGGACTTAGTAATTTTTCCAGCGTTTATCAGACTTTCAGAGAGGGGAAATGTCAGTGAGCATTCCGATTTCAGTTCCAGAGCGATTCGCCCAATGAGTCCTTGATATTTAGTCGTTTTCAGCCAATTTTCTGAATTTTTGAAAATTTCACTTTTTTGTGAAAATATCCACTAAATGAGGGAATAATATGTGTGAGGGTACCCCAGGAGAGTTCCAAATGTGTGTGGGTAGAATATATATCCCACGGGGGTAAAATTGAAAAAAGTTTAAAAAAAAATTTTTTTTGGACTTAGCAATTTTTCCGGCGTTTATCAGACTTTCAGATAGGGCAAATGTCAGTGAGCATTCCGATTTCAGTTCCAGAGCGATTCGCCCAATGAGTCCTTGATATTTAGTCGTTTTCAGCCAATTTTCTGGATTTTTGAAAGTTTCACTTTTTTGTCAAAATATCCACTAAATGAGGGAATAATATGTGTGAGGATACCCCAGGAGAATTCCAAATGTGTGTAGGTAGAATATATATCCCACAAGGGTAAAATTGAAAAAAGTTGAAAAAAATTTTTTTTTGGACTTATTCATTTTTCCGGCGTTTATCAGACTTTCAGATAGGGGAAATGTCAGTGAGGGTTCGGATTTCAGTTCCAGAGCGATTCGCCCAATGAGTCTTTGATATTTAGTTGTTTTCAGCCAATATTTTGGATTTTTGAAAATTTCACTTTTTTGTGAAAATATCCACTAAATGAGGGAATAATATGTGTGAGGGCACCCCAGGAGAGTTCCAAATGTGTGCGGGTAGAATATATATCCCACGGGGGTAAAGTTGAAAAAAGTTGAAAAACATTTTTTTTTGGACTTAGTCATTTTTCCGGCGTTAATCAGACTTTCAGATAGGGGAAATGTCAGTGAGCGTTCCGATTTCAATTCCAGAGCAATTCGCTCAATGAGTCCTTGATATTTAGTCGTTTTCAGCCAATTTTCTGGATTTTTGAAAATTTCACTTTTTTATGAAAATATCCACTAAATGAGGAAATAATATGTGTGAGGGTACCACAGGAGAGTTCCAAATGTCTGTGGGTATAATATACAGTACAGATCAAAAGTTTGGACACACCTTCTCATTTAAAGATTTTTCTGTATTTTCATGACTATGAAAATTGTACATTCACACTGAAGGCATCAAAACTATGAATTAACACACGTGGAATTATATACTTAACAAAAAAGTGTGAAACTACTGAAAATATGTCTTATATTCTAGGTTCTTCAAAGTAACCACCTTTTGCTTTGATGACTGGTTTGCACACTCTTGGCATTCTCTTGATGAGCTTCAAGAGGTAGTCACTGGAAATGGTCTTCCAACAATCTTGAAGGAGTTCCCAGAGATGCTTAGTAGTGTTGAGCCACCCCCGTAGTGTTCGAGTTCGGTTCGGTTCGTCGAACACCCGTGTGTTCGCCGAACTGTTCGTCGAACTGTTCGTCGAACACCTTCGAACACCGTTAAAACCAATGGCAGGCAAACAAAAACACATAGAAACACATAGAAAACACCTTCAAAGGTGTCCAAAAGCTGACAAACTGCTCAGAAGACATAACTAACACATGGAAAAGTGACAAGTACATATAGTCATGCGAAAATAAAAGAGGTGGAGGAGTAAAAGGAGGGGGAGACACAGATATAGGCATGTCATGCCCTTCTAAAATCCAAAAAGTGAGAAGCCGACACAGCCAGTCCGCTCCTGCCCGTGCCACCTCCGTGTCGCCGGGTTTGTGCCAGAGCCGCGGTGAACCCTGACGGCCAGCCCCCCTCTCCCAATACTGGTGCCTGTCCGCTGGTGGGTCGAGCGAGCCCCCCTGTGGTGGAGGCAGCTCTAAGCTTTTTAATTTAAATTGTCTCTCTAATTTGAATGAATACACTTTAAATCTATTTACAAGGATCTATTGGAGGGCAAGTCTCATGCCAGCAGCCGCGGTAATTCCAGCTCCAGTAGCGTCCACTAAAGCTGCTGCAGTTAAAAAGCTTTTATAAGGATCGAGCTCGGCTGTCCACCGCAAGGCATCCTACTGCCAGTCCCAGCCCCTATGCCTTGGGGTGCCTCCTGATGCTCTTCACTAAGTATCCCATGGTCCCGAAGCATTTCCTTTGAAAAAATTAAGTGTCTAAACTACAGGTGGTGTAGCTTGCTTTACAGCTGGGATAATCCGCTGACTAGCAGACACTGCTACTAGGCACAAAGTATTTCCTGGGCTAGATGCAGTTAAAAATTTGTAATTAGATACTCTCGTTGAATGCTGAGAAAGCATTCCATAGAGTCTCCTGGCACGCCATATATGATTCTCTTAAAAAGCTTGGGGTAGGGGTCTAGGGGACCCTTTATAGCCAAAATCACGGCCCTGTATCGCAATACGTCACCTAGGCTGAAGATAAATGGAACTGTAGCACCCTGAGGGCTCGGTTGCTACAGACGTATTGCACCTCACCCAGAGGTGTGATATCTCACTCTCAGGTAAGGATGGAGTGTGGATCAGGACCCGACACCTGCATGCATTACACCACATTGCCGTAGGGCAGGGCGACCAATATGCCCCTGAGATGGGCACGACAGTCCCTGTCCCTGGCTGGAGTGGGGGGAGGGAACACTGAGGAAGGGGAACCCTGTAGTGCAGGAGCAGGGAGGAAGCAGTTCCTGGGTGCATTGAGAAGGGAGTATAAAAGGTGGGCACCATCTTAGTTCAGTGCAGAGAAGTCTGAGCAGAAGTGGCAGGGAGCAGGGGCTCTGCATGAGCTCTGCTCCGGAGGCGGGCCTAGTAACAGAGGCCCAGGCCTGGAAGAGGGAGAAGGAAGGAAGAGGAGCGGAGAAGGCTCCAGGAACGAGGAATGAAGGGATCCCAGGGGTGCGGACGGGCGAGTCGCCACCGCACGCCCGAATCCACCTGCGTGGAGGGGTCAGGCCAAAGGGGGAGACCGGTCCCCGAACTAGTGGAGGCAGGAAACGACCCTCAGCTAGAAACCGGAGGCTCTGACATTTTATGTGGCGCAGCCCCTCGCTACACCCGCTAGGAAGGCACCACATAGGGTCAGGGAAACTGGCGCCAAGTTTACCAAGAGGAGGCCCGAGGCAGCCGGACAGAAGTGTTGGTAAGAAAGGCCAGACAAAGGACACACAAAGGGGGTCCTGTGAAGTGCTCCAAAGTTATCTGGGATTTGTCTGAGCCCCTCACCTGGTGAGCACAGTACGACGTGGGCAGCCGTTACCTGCAGACGTGGTCTGGATAATAAGAACTGTGAGTAAAGGCCCTGGACTGCATCACTGACTCCGTGTCGTTACTGCTGCTGCCCTGCACCATCACCCCCATCCTCCGCATACACTGCCCTGAGGCTATACTCCTCCCGTGGGGAGTTATGCTACGCTCTGCTGCACCCACAACACCAGCCTCAGCGGTCTGCCCTGTAGCGGCGGTTCACTCTGACCGCAATCCACGGGTGGCGTAGTCGGACATTTAAACATCAAAACCACATAAATAGTTACATAGTTAGTAAAGCCGAATAAAGACTTGCGTCCATCAAGTTCGACCTGTTAGTTCTGTAATTGCTAAAGTTGATCCAGAGGAGGGCAAAAACCCCAAATGATTTAGCCAATCTTCACCTGAGGAAAAATTCCCTCCCGACTCTGAAACCAGCAGTCAGAATAAATCCCTGTATCAACCTACTATTTTATTCTATTTTTAAGTATATGCAGAAATCTGCCTGGTATCTAGAAAAGCATCCAGTCCCCGCTTGAACTGGTTTAGTGAATCCGATATTACCGTCTCCTCACTCAGTGAATTCCATATTCTCACTGCTCTTACCGTAAAGAACCCCTTCCTATGCTGGTGCTGAAACCTTTTCTCTTCCAGTCTTAGTGAATGTCCTCTTGTTACCGTAATATCCGCCACTGGTTTGACCGCCCTGAGCCACGGAACCGGGTCGCCGACACGAAGACTACAACCACCAGCATCCACCAAAAAGGGTCCGGCTCCGGGTGTCCCAAGGCCCAGGGGGTGCGTCAGAACATTTTCATCACCTTTCACAATCACCAATGGGACAAGGCAGGGATGTCCTCTGTCCCCTCTCTTATACATCCTAGTGACGGAGCACCTGCTCTCATCAATTCGCCATAACCCCAATATTAGGTGGATTGAGGTGGGAGGCACCGAGTACAAGTGCTCTCTATTTGCTGATGATGTCCTAGTATATATCACTCAATCACATATATCCATCCCTGCTGTTATGGCTGAAATAGATCACTTTGTTACATGGTAAAATTTTAAAATCAATGCAGCGAAGTCTGAGGCCCTCGATGTCTCCCTCCCCAAATCCATATAGGATTCCATCCAGTCCAACTTTCCCTTTGCCTGTCCCTCACAGGGTATCAAATACTTAGGAATTCCTATTCATAGAGACCTCTCCCATCTATGTTATCTTAATTTTGGGCCCTTTATTGAACAATTCCATACAGACCACGGTTGGCAAGTTAGAACTGTAAGATTCACTACGTGAACCACTGGTGTTTTGTGGAAAAGCACATGTACACTGCGTTCCAAATTATTATGCAAAAAGTGTTTAGGAGTGATAAGGGAAGAATTTGTTTGTTTGTCAGTTAAACTCATTAATGGTGATGTGTGTCAGGGCTCTTTATATCACTGTAAGCAATTGCAGACACCTGTGCTAATTAGTTTGGCAGGTGTGTCCAATGAAAGGCAAGACTACTTAAGAAGGCTCTCTCACATTATTAAGCAGCCTACATTTTCTGCCAAAATGGGAAAGAAAAAGGATGTGTCGGCTGCTGAGAAGCAACAAATTGTGGAGTGTTTAGGTCAAGGCATGACTACAATCAACATTGTGCGATGATCAGGATGAAGTGTCTTGGCAATCAAGAAGTATGTAGCTGATTCACAGTACACACGTGTGCGTGCTGATAAGGGCAAATTGAGGACTCTTTCCTACAGGCAATTATGTCAGGTTAAAAGAGCAGTGGCAAAAAAGCCTTGTCATAGCAGCAGACAAGTTTTTGAAGCTGCTGGTGCCTCCAACGTCCCCCGAACAACAAGATGCAGGGTCCTTCAGAGGTTTGCAGCTGTGCATACGCCATCCTGTCGACCTCCTCTATCCACTTCACACAAGCAGAAACGGCTCCAGTGGGCTAAACATTACATGAAGACTGATTTCAAAACTGTTTTGTTCACGGATGAGTGCCGTGCAGCGCTCGATGGTCCAGATGGATGGAGTGGAGGATGGCTGGTTGATGGACACCCCACGCAAACACGGCTACAGCGCCAACAAGGAGGAGGTGGAGTAATGTTTTGGGCTGGAATCATGGGGAGAGAGATTGTCGGCCCCTTTAGGATCCCTGAAGGCGCTAAAGATGAACTCCATAATGTATGTGGATTTTCTCAAACAGCACTTCCTGCCATGGTTCAAGAAGAAGAACCGTGTATTTCACAGCAAGATCATTTTTCTGCATGATAATGCACCATCTCATGCTGCACATAAAACATCTGCATCTCTGGCTGATATGGGCATAAAAGGGGACAAACTTATGGTGTGACCCCCATGCTCCCCTGACCTCTACCCCATTCAGAACCTTTGGAGCATCATTAAAAGGAGTGTCTATGATGGCGGGAGGCAGTTCACATCTAAGCAACAGCTCTGGGAGGGTATTCTGTCCTCATGCAAAACAATTGAAACAGAAACCATCCAAAACCTGACAAATTCAATGGACGAGAGAGTTCAGAAGCTCCTTTCGAACATGGGGTCCTATGTGAAAATGTAACATCACCTAGAATAAAGTTTTGAGTTGAAAACTGTTTGATTTCAGTTTCTAACAACCTGCTAATGCTTATAATTTCAAAAATGACCATTTTTTTGGTCTTTATTAAAATGAAAAGGTTGATCGAAAAGTTTGGGGGATCTAAGAGTGTGGCAACCCAGTAGTCATGATTACTTCGAATTCTGACAATATGAGGGTCATGCTGCAGGTAGTGCAGCAAGAAGGCACTTATCTGTCTTGCGCATCTCGGAGCCCCAAAATTATTTTCCGGGCTAGATGCAGCTAAAAATTATTTTTAATTTTAAATCTGGTGGAGCTTATTATAGATGGCCTAATAGGATCAGTGCTGCACACTGCTACAAAGCCCAAATTATTTTCCAGTCAAGATACAGATAAACATGATTAGTAATTTGAAAGCTTAAAACGGTTGGTAGGGTGATTTTAACCAATCATCAAGCTTTTACTCTCCCCAGGATGACACAGGGGTAGAAAAGTCGTTTCGGATCCATGATTTGTTCATCTTTATGAACGTGAGTCTGTCTACATTATCAGTGGAGAGCCGCGTGCGCTTATCTGTCAGCACACCACCAGCAGCGCTGAACACACGTTCAGACAGAACGCTGGCTGCGGGGCATGACAAGATCTCCAAGGCGTAAGTGGCTAGCTCCGGCCATTTATCCAGATTGGAAGCCCAAAAAGAGCAAGGGTCCAGTGACACAGTTGTGGCTTCAATGTTTACTTGGAGATACTCCTGTACCATCGTCTCTAGGCGTTGACTATGCGTCAGACTTCTTGTCTCCTGTGGCCTTGCAAAGGATGGGCTAAAAAAGTGGTGAAATGATTCCGCAAAATTGATGTTACCAGCAGATACTGTGGTTCTGTTACGGTTTGAGTGCTGAACACTTGACGGTCCCACGGTTGGCAAGTTGGAACTGTGAGATTCACTACGTGCACCACTGGTATTTTGTGGAAAAGCACATGTAAGATTCTGCAACAGTCTCTGCTGATACTCCTGCATGCGTGCATCCCTTTCTATGGCAGGAATAATTTCTGCAAATTTACTTTTGTACCGGGGATCTAACAGTGTGGCAACCCAGTAGTCAGGATTATTTCTAATTCTCACAATTCGAGGGTCATGTTGCAGGTAGTGCAGCAAGAAGGCACTCATGTGTGTTGCGCATCCAGGAGCACCAAGTCCCTGTTGTGTTGGTGGCGAGGAAACAATCATGCTTCCTTCCTCTGTCCTCTCCCCCCAACCTCGCACAACAGAAATGTGATCAAGGTCTCCCTCATCTGATGAGTCTTCCATCAGTTCGTCCTCCACTTCTTCCTGGGCTCCTGCACCTTCCTCACTAGTTTGGCTGCTACCATGCGCCCTGGTAAAACCATCTCCCCCACCCTCACATGCCTACCGCCTTGGTGCTGCCGACCTTCTGGACCTTGCAGATGTTAGCCCTTCCGCATACAACTCCTCCTCCTCTACTTCCTCCACCTCCTCTTGTGCCACCACCTGACTCCGAATTCTGTTTAACATGTGCTCCAGCATGTAAATCACCGGAATAGTCATGCTGATAATGGCATCGTCAGCACTAAACATCTTTGTCGCCATTTCAAAACTGTGCAGAAGGGTGCATAGGTCCCTGATCTGAGACCACTCCTCCAGCGTGATTTGCCCCACCTCTGAATCTCGTTGGCCCAGGCTATACATCAGAACGTATTGCACCAGGGCTTGTCGGTGCTGCCACAGTCGCTGCAACATGTGCAGAGTTGAATTCCACCGGGTAGGCACATCGCATTGTAGCCGGTGAAGTGGCAGGCCCAACGACTTCTGTAGAGATGTAAGTCGCTGAGCTGCGGGATGCGAACAGCGGAAGTGAGCACACAGCGACCGTGCCCTCTGCAGAAGGCCATCTAGTCTGGGATAGTGGGCTAAAAATTGCTGGACAACCAGGTTCAACACGTGAGCCATACAAGGCACGTGTGTGACATTGCCCCGGCGAAGGGCCGCACCCAGGTTTGCAGCATTGTCGCACACGGCCTTCCCTGGTTTCAGGTCCAGTGGAGACAACCATTCATGAAATTGGTTCTCCAGAGCTGACCACAACTGCTCAGCTGTGTGACTCACATTTCCCAGACATTTCAATGTAAAAACCGCCTGATGACGTTGAGCCCTACTGCCAGCATAGTAAGGAGGTGTGCAGGATCCCTTCTGGGCAGTTAGAAAGCTTGTGGCATGACCAGACAGGCTTTGGGTGCAGGTGGAAGACCGAGAGGAGGTTGAGGAGGCAGAAGCAGTGGAGGAACTTTGACATAAAGAGGATTGACGCACAACTCGTGGGGACGGCAAGACCTGGACAGCAGCCCCTTGTCCTGCTGTCACCATAGTTACCCAGTGCCCAGTCAGCGACATGTAACGCCCCTGTCCATGCCTACTCGTCCAAGTGTCTGTGGTGAAATGCACCCTGTCACACACAGAGTTTCTCAAAGAAGCGGTGATGTTGTGTGCGACATGCTGGTGGAGCGCAGGCACACCTTTCTTTGAGAAGTAGTGCCGACTGGGCATCTGGTACTGGGGCACTGCGACGGACATAAGGTCTCGAAAATCCTCTGTGTCCACCAGGCGGAAAGGCAGCATTTCTGTAGCCAAGAGCTTGCAGATGGTGAAATTCAACCTCTTAGCTTTCTCATGGCTAGGAGGAAATGGTCTTTTACTTGTCCACATCTGAGGGACTGAGGGCTGGCTATTGTGCTTAGACGGGGTTGATAAGGGTGTCCCTGGCAAACTGCCGGTCTGTGAGGAAGATGCACGCGGACATGTTAGGTTGCCTTGATCCAAAGGTGGTGCTATCGATGTCGGACAGCGCTCAACAACAGCTGGTGTTACCACCTCCAAAGAAAATGATGACCTGCCAATCACGCTGGCTGTTGCGGGTAAAGAGGTGGCAGGTCTGCGCCCCAAAACAGGTGTGACTGCTGTCCCCCCAGTCACAGAGGATGAAGAGGCCGCGGATGCACAAGATATGGCAGACGGTGGTTGGCCCGGCCGGCTAGGCCGCATTGTAGCACACTGAGCTTCCCACTGCAACTTATGCTTCATGTCCATGTGCCGGTTCATGCATGAAGTACTCAAACTATGTATTTTTTGGCCTCTACTTAGCTTTTGCTGACAAATGTTACAGATAACACGAGTTGGGTCATCTTTATCGAAATGAAAAAATGCCCAGGCTATGCAAGGCTTAGCACCCATGCGACCTGAAGAGCCACCACGACTTGTGGTGAGAGGCAGAGTTGTGTTTGAGGATGCAGTTGTTGACGTGCTTCCAGTACTACGCCTCTGTCCAGGAAGGCGCAACCTGACCTCGTCGTCACTAGCATCTTCCTCCACCTCCTCTGCTGACCTCATCTCTTGGCTGACTGTGGGTTGACAGTAAGTGGGATCTCCAACCTCATCATCATCACCCTGTGTGTTATCACACCCGTCGTCCTCAGAGCCAACCTGTTCCTGCCCTGACAAAAAACTAAAGTTGTCGCTCCAATCAGGTATTTGAGTCTTATCATCGTCTTCCTCATTGTCTCCACCAACAGGAGTTACAGTTTGGGAATGATGGTCTACATTATGGTCAGAACCTTCTGCGTCTGGTCCTGGATCCGACTCATAAAGATTCTGGGCATCAGTGCAGATCATTTCCTCGTCTGGATTCACAGAAGCGCTGGAGTCGACCTCTGATTCCCAGGCTATAGTATGAGTAAACAGCTCTGCAGACTCAACCATCTGTTCTACCTCATACTCAGACGGGCAGCTGGAGATTTGGGAGCTGTGAGGAAGCAAGTGCGATTTGGGTGACACCTTTGAGGACTGGAGTATTTGTGATGTTGAAGTTGATGTGGAGGAGAGCCCACTTAAAGGAGCACTTGATATCCGTTGAAGCACCTGCTGTTTTTGTGCCTCATCTGGAATTTGTAGCGATTGGCGTGGCCGTAAGAAAGGGATCTTATCACATTGTCCGCTAAAAGAAGTAGACATTTTAGTTTGGCTGGAAGATGGTCTTTCTTCTGCAGATGTTACTGTTGATTTAACACCTACCCCACGGACACAACCTTTTTTCCCCTTCCCAACACGCCTATTCCCCTTTCCACCAGCAGCAGGCCTTTTTCCACTCATTTTGGTGGTTAACTAATTCCCAACTCTTGAGTTGTTTGCACAAAAAAACAATGGATGGTAACCGAGCACAGCTGAGTGGCCAAACTGTGGTATTAGGCCAAAACTATTGGCTGGGTTAGATGCAGAAAAAAATTATATTCAATTTGCAACCTGATGGAGGTCAGTATAGATGGACTAATACAACAAGTCCCACACACAGCTAGAAGCCCAATATTTTTTCAGAGGTAGATGCAGAAAAAAATATATTCAGTTTGCAACCTGATGGAGGTCAGTATAGATGGACTAATACAACAAGTCCCACACACAGCTAGAAGCCCAAATATTTTTTCAGAGGTTCTGTAGATGCAGATAAAAATTAGTTTTAATTTGCAACCTGATGGAGGTCAGTATAGATGGACTAATAGAGAAAGTCCGACACACTGCTAGAAGGCCAAATATTTTTTCAGAGCTAGATGCAGAAAAAAATTAGATTCAGTTTGCAACCTGATGGAGGTCAGTATAGATGGACTAACAGAGAAAGTCCCACACACTGCTAGAAGGCCAAATATTTTTTCAGAGCTAGATGCATACAAAAAATTATTTTGAATTTGCAACCTGATGGAGGTCAGTATAGGTGGACTAATAGAACAAGTCCCACACACTGCTAGAAGGCCAAATATTTTTTCAGAGCTAGATGCAGAAAAAAATTATATTCAGTTTGCAACCTGATGGAGGTCTGTATAGATGGATTAATAGAACAAGACCCACACACAGCTAGAAGCCCAATATTTTTTCAGAGGTAGATGCAGAAAAAAATATATTCCGTTTGCAACCTGATGGAGGTCAGTATAGATGGACTAATACAACAAGTCCCACACACAGCTAGAAGCCCAAATATTTTTTCAGAGGTACTGTAGATGCAGATAAAAATTAGTTTTAATTTGCAACCTGAAGGAGGTCAGTATAGATGGACTAATAGAGAAAGTCCGACACACTGCTAGAAGGCCAAATATTTTTTCAGAGCTAGATGCAGAAAAAAATTAGATTCAGTTTGCAACCTGATGGAGGTCAGTATAGATGGACTAACAGAGAAAGTCCCACACACTGCTAGAAGGCCAAATATTTTTTCAGAGCTAGATGCATACAAAAAATTATTTTGAATTTGCAACCTGATGGAGGTCAGTATAGGTGGACTAATAGAACAAGTCCCACACACTGCTAGAAGGCCAAATATTTTTTCAGAGCTAGATGCAGAAAAAAATTAGATTCAGTTTGCAACCTGATGGAGGTCAGTATAGATGGACTAACAGAGAAAGTCCCACACACTGCTAGAAGGCCAAATATTTTTTCAGAGCTAGATGCATACAAAAAATTATTTTGAATTTGCAACCTGATGGAGGTCAGTATAGGTGGACTAATAGAACAAGTCCCACACACTGCTAGAAGGCCAAATATTTTTTCAGAGCTAGATGCAGAAAAAAATTATATTCAGTTTGCAACCTGATGGAGGTCTGTATAGATGGATTAATAGAACAAGACCCACACACAGCTAGAAGCCCAATATTTTTTCAGAGGTAGATGCAGAAAAAAATATATTCCGTTTGCAACCTGATGGAGGTCAGTATAGATGGACTAATACAACAAGTCCCACACACAGCTAGAAGCCCAAATATTTTTTCAGAGGTACTGTAGATGCAGATAAAAATTAGTTTTAATTTGCAACCTGATGGAGGTCAGTATAGATGGACTAATAGAGAAAGTCCGACACACTGCTAGAAGGCCAAATATTTTTTCAGAGCTAGATGCAGAAAAAAATTAGATTCAGTTTGCAACCTGATGGAGGTCAGTATAGATGGACTAACAGAGAAAGTCCCACACACTGCTAGAAGGCCAAATATTTTTTCAGAGCTAGATGCATACAAAAAATTATTTTGAATTTGCAACCTGATGGAGGTCAGTATAGGTGGACTAATAGAACAAGTCCCACACACTGCTAGAAGGCCAAATATTTTTTCAGAGCTAGATGCAGAAAAAAATTATATTCAGTTTGCAACCTGATGGAGGTCTGTATAGATGGATTAATAGAACAAGACCCACACACAGCTAGAAGCCCAATATTTTTTCAGAGGTAGATGCAGAAAAAAATATATTCAGTTTGCAACCTGATGGAGGTCAGTATAGATGGACTAATACAACAAGTCCCACACACAGCTAGAAGCCCAAATATTTTTTCAGAGGTACTGTAGATGCAGATAAAAATTATTTTGAATTTGCAACCTGATGGAGGTCAGTATAGATGGACTAATAGAGAAAGTCCGACACACTGCTAGAAGGCCAAATATTTTTTCAGAGCTAGATGCAGAAAAAAATTATATTCAGTTTGCAACCTGATGGAGGTCAGTATAGATGGACTAATAGAATGATGCTATGCCCAAAAGATTTTACTTCACTAGGTGCAGTAAAAAAATTGGTATTCTATACACAGGTGGTATATCTTGCAACACAGATAGGCTACTCCACTGACTAACACACTCTGCAATAGGCCAAAAAGGATTAGCTTTGCTAGATTCAGCCAAATGCTGTGAAAAAAACTTGCACAGCACTGGCACAGACCTGCCTGGCAAAAACTGATAGGAACTGATGTAACCTAGTCCTGAAAAGGACTCCAATTACAATTAGTCTTTACTCCCACAACCTATCTATTTAAGAGCACAGACCTGCCTGATAAAAGTCGTAGGAAATGCTGTAACCTAGTCCTTAAAAGGACTGCAATCACAACTATTCCCTACTCCCAAGCTATCTGTATATTTGTGCGAAAATTGGCTTGAAATTAACAAGGTATAGCGCACACAGCAACAGCGGTGCCGTCTAACACGCAGCTGCAGCAGTGAGAAAATGGTGGCGACGGGGAAAATGGCTTGGTCTTATAGGGCAAGGACATGTGACATACACTGCCAATGACACATGCCCTTGCTTGTGTGAAAAAAAGCACTTCGCTCCGTGTGTGCGCTGCTGATAGGCTGACAGATTGCACCTCCCCACTGTAAATGCGGGAAAGAGAAAAAAAAATGGAGATCTTCATTGTTCCTGCAGAGATCCATCCCCTGCCCCTCCCCCCACCCCGCTGTACACTCAAACTGCGTATTAACATTAATTTTCATCATTACTGAGAAAAAATCCAGTTATGATTTTGGTGCACGAACAGTTATCGAACATAACCTCGAACAGCCGAATTTTTCTCAAATTGTTCGTGTTCGCCGAACGGCTCGAACACCGCCCAAAACAGCTCGAATTTGAGATTGGCGAACAGTTCGAGTAGAACAACGCTCATCTCTAATGCTTAGCACTTGTTGGCCCTTTTGCCTTCACTCTGCGGTCCAGCTCACCCCAAACCATCTCAATTGGGTTCAGGTCTGGTGACTGTGGAGGCCAGGTCATCTGGCGTAGCACCCCATCACTCTCCTTCTTGGTCAAATAGCCCTTACACAGCCTGGAGGTGTGTTTGGGGTTATTGTCCTGTTGAAATATAAGTGATGGTACAACTAAACGCAAACCGGAAGGAATAGCATGCCGCTGCAAGATGCTGTGGTAGCCATGCTGGTTCAGTATGCCTTCAATTTTGAATAAATCCCCAACAGTGTCACCAGCAAAGCACCCCCACACCATCACACCTCCTCCTCCATGTTTCACGGTGGGAACCAGGCATGTAGAGTCCATCCGTTCACCTTTTCTGTGTCGCACAAAGACACGGTGGTTGGAACAAAAGATCTCAAATTTGGACTCATCAGACCAAAGCACAGATTTCCACTGGTCTAATGTCCATTTCTTGTGTTCTTTAGCCCAAACAAGTCTCTTCTGCTTGTTGCCTGTCCTTAGCAGTGCTTTCCTAGCAGCTATTTTACCATGAAGGCCTGCTGCACAAAGTCTCCTCTTAACAGTTGTTGTAGAGATGTGTCTGCTGCTAGAACTCTGTGTGGCATTGACCTAGTCTCTAATCTGAGCTGCTGTTAACCTGCAATTTCTGAGGCTGGTGACTTTGATAAACTTATCCTCAGAAGCAGAGGTGACTCTTGGTCTTCCTTTCCTGGGGCGGTCCTCATGTGATCCAGTTTCTTTGTAGCGCTTGATGGTTTTTGCAACTGCACTTGGGGACACTTTCAAAGTTTTCCCAATTTTTCGCACTGACTGACCTTCATTTCTTAAAGTAATGATGGCCACTTGTTTTTCTTTACTTAGCTGCTTTTTTCTTACCATAATACAAATTCTAACAGTCTATTCAGTAGGACTATCAGCTGTGTATCCACATGACTTCTGCACAACACAACTGATGGTCCCAACCCCATTTATAAGGCAAGAAATCCCACTTATTAAACCTGACAGGGCACACCTGTGAAGTGAAAACCATTTCTGATGACTACCTCTTGAAGCTCATCAAGAGAATGCCAAGAGTGTGCAAAGCAGTCATCAAAGCAAAAGGTGGCTACTTTGAAGAACCTAGAATATAAGACATATTTTCAGTAGTTTCACACTTTTTTGTTAAGTATATAATTCCACATGTGTTAATTCATAGTTTTGATGCCTTCAGTGTTAATGTACAATTTTCATAGTCATGAAAATACAGAAAAATCTTTAAATGAGAAGGTGTGTCCAAACTTTTGGTCTGTACTGTATATCCCACGGGGGTAAATTGAAAAAAGTTTTTAAAAAAATTTTTTTGGACTTAGTCATTTTTCCGGCGTTTATCAGACTTTCAGATATGGGAAATGTCAGTGAGCATTCCGATTTCAGTTCCAGAGCGATTCGCCCAATGAGTCCTTGATATTTAGTCGTTTTCAGCCAATTTTCTAGATTTTTGAAAGTTTCACTTTTTTGTGAAAATATCCACTAAATGAGGGAATAATATGTGTGAGGGTACCACAGGAGAGTTCCAAATGTGTGTGGGTAGAAAATAAATCCCACGGGGCTAAAATTGAAAAAAGTTTAAATAAATTTTTTTTGGACTTAGTCATTTTTCCGGGTTTATCAGACTTTCAGATAGGGCAAATGTCAGTGAGCATTCTGATTTCAGTTCCAGAGCGATTCGCCCAATGAGTCCTTGATATTTATTCGTTTTCAGCCAATTTTCTGGATTTTTGAAAATGTCACTTTTTTGTGAAAATATCCACTAAATGAGGGAATAATATGTGTGAGGGTACCCAAGGAGAGTTCCAAATGTGTGTGGGTAGAATATATATCCCACGGGGTTAAATTGAAAAAAGTTTAAAAAAATTTTTTTTTGGACTTAGTCATTTTACCGGCGTTTATCAGACTTTCAGATATGGGAAATGTCAGTGAGCATACAAATTTCAGTTCCAGAGCGATTCGCCCAATGAGTCCTTGATATTTAGTCGTTTTCAGCCAATTTTCTGGATTTTTGAAAATTTCACTTTTTTATGAAAATATCCACTAAATGAGGGAATAATATGTGTGAGGTTACCCCAGGAGAGTTCCAAATGTGTGTGGGTAGAATATATATCCCACGGGGGTAAAATTGAAAAAAGTTGAAAATTTTTTTTTTTTGGACTTAGTCATTTTTCCGGCGTTTATCAGACTTTCAGATAGGGAAAATGTCAGTGAGCATTCCGATTTCAGTTCCAGAGCGATTCGCCCAATGAGTCCTTGATATTTAGTCGTTTTCAGCCAATTTTCTGGATTTTTGAAAATTTCACTTTTTTGTGAAAATATCCACTAAATGAGGGAATAATATGTGTGAGGGTACCCCAGGAGAGTTCCAAATGTGTGTGGGTAGAATATATATCCCACGGGGGTAAATTGAAAAAAGTTGTAAAAAAATTTTTTTTGGACTTAGTCATTTTACCGGCGTTTATCAGACTTTCAGATAGGGGAAATGTCAGTGAGCATACCAATTTCAGTTCCAGAGCGATTCGCCCAATGAGTCCTTGATATTTAGTCGTTTTCAGCCAATTTTCTAGATTTTTGAAAGTTTCACTTTTTTGTGAAAATATCCACTAAATGAGGGAATAATATGTGTGAGGGTACCACAGGAGAGTTCCAAATGTGTGTGGGTAGAAAATATATCCCACGGGGCTAAAATTGAAAAAAGTTTAAATAAATTTTTTTTGGACTTAGTCATTTTTCCGGGTTTATCAGACTTTCAGATAGGGCAAATGTCAGTGAGCGTTCTGATTTCAGTTCCAGAGCGATTCGCCCAATGAGTCCTTGATATTTATTCGTTTTCAGCCAATTTTCTGGATTTTTGAAAATGTCACTTTTTTGTGAAAATATCCACTGAATGAGGGAATAATATGTGTGAGGTTGCCCCAGGAGAGTTCCAAATATGTGTAGGTAGAATATATATCCCACGGGGGTAAGATTGAAAAAAGTTTAAAAAAATTTTTTTTGGGACTTAGTCATTTTTCCGGCGTTTATCAGACATTCAGATAGGGAAAATGTCAGTGAGGGTTCGGATTTCAGTTCCAGAGCGATTCGCCCAATGTGTCCTTGGTATTTAGTCGTTTTCAGCCAATATTTTGGATTTTTTAATAATTCACTTTTTTGTGAAAATATCCACTAAATGAGGGAATAATATGTGTGAGGGTACCCCAGGAGAGTTCCAAATGTGTGTGGGTAGAATATATATCCCACGGGGGTAAATTGAAAAAAGTTGTAAAAAAATTTTTTTTGGACTTAGTCATTTTACCGGCGTTTATCAGACTTTCAGATAGGGGAAATGTCAGTGAGCATACCAATTTCAGTTCCAGAGCGATTCGCCCAATGAGTCCTTGATATTTAGTCGTTTTCAGCCAATTTTCTAGATTTTTGAAAGTTTCACTTTTTTGTGAAAATATCCACTAAATGAGGGAATAATATGTGTGAGGGTACCACAGGAGAGTTCCAAATGTGTGTGGGTAGAAAATATATCCCACGGGGCTAAAATTGAAAAAAGTTTAAATAAATTTTTTTTGGACTTAGTCATTTTTCCGGGTTTATCAGACTTTCAGATAGGGCAAATGTCAGTGAGCGTTCTGATTTCAGTTCCAGAGCGATTCGCCCAATGAGTCCTTGATATTTATTCGTTTTCAGCCAATTTTCTGGATTTTTGAAAATGTCACTTTTTTGTGAAAATATCCACTGAATGAGGGAATAATATGTGTGAGGTTGCCCCAGGAGAGTTCCAAATATGTGTAGGTAGAATATATATCCCACGGGGGTAAGATTGAAAAAAGTTTAAAAAAATTTTTTTGGGGACTTAGTCATTTTTCCGGCGTTTATCAGACTTTCAGATAGGGAAAATGTCAGTGAGGGTTCGGATTTCAGTTCCAGAGCGATTCGCCCAATGTGTCCTTGGTATTTAGTCGTTTTCAGCCAATATTTTGGATTTTTTAATAATTCACTTTTTTGTGAAAATATACACTAAATGAGGGAATAATATGTGTGAGGGTACCCCAGGAGAGTTCCAAAGGTGTGTACGTAGAATACATATCCCACGGGGGTAAAATAGAAAAAAGTTGAAAAAATTATTTTTTTGGACTTAGTCATTTTTTCGGCGTTTATCAGACTTTCACATAAGGGAAATGTCATTGAGTGTTCTGATTTCAGTTCCAGAGCGATTCGACCTATGAGTCCATGATATTTAGTCGTTTTCAGCCAATTTTCTGGATTTTTGAAAATTTCACTTTTTTGTGAAAATATCCACTAAATGAGGGAATAATATGTGTGAGGGTACCCCAGGAGAGTTCCAAATGTGTGTGGGTAGAATATATATCCCACGGGGATAAATTGAAAAAAGTTTTAAAAAAATTTTTTTTGGACTTAGTCATTTTACCGGCGTTTATCAGACTTTCAGATAGGGGAAATGTCAGTGAGCATACCAATTTCAGTTCCAGAGCGATTCGCCCAATGAGTCCTTGATATTTAGTCGTTTTCAGCCAATTTTCTGGATTTTTGAAAGTTTCACTTTTTTGTGAAAATATCCACTAAATGAGGGAATAATATGTGTGAGGGTACCACAGGAGAGTTCCAAATGTGTGTGGGTAGAAAATATATCCCACGGGGCTAAAATTGAAAAAAGTTTAAATAAATTTTTTTTGGACTTAGTCATTTTTCCGGGTTTATCAGACTTTCAGATAGGGCAAATGTCAGTGAGCGTTCTGATTTCAGTTCCAGAGCGATTCGCCCAATGAGTCCTTGATATTTATTCGTTTTCAGCCAATTTTCTGGATTTTTGAAAATGTCACTTTTTTGTGAAAATATCCACTGAATGAGGGAATAATATGTGTGAGGTTGCCCCAGGAGAGTTCCAAATATGTGTAGGTAGAATATATATCCCACGGGGGTAAGATTGAAAAAAGTTTAAAAAAATTTTTTTTGGGACTTAGTCATTTTTCCGGCGTTTATCAGACATTCAGATAGGGAAAATGTCAGTGAGGGTTCGGATTTCAGTTCCAGAGCGATTCGCCCAATGTGTCCTTGGTATTTAGTCGTTTTCAGCCAATATTTTGGATTTTTTAATAATTCACTTTTTTGTGAAAATATCCACTAAATGAGGGAATAATATGTGTGAGGGTACCCCAGGAGAGTTCCAAATGTGTGTGGGTAGAATATATATCCCACGGGGGTAAATTGAAAAAAGTTGTAAAAAAATTTTTTTTGGACTTAGTCATTTTACCGGCGTTTATCAGACTTTCAGATAGGGGAAATGTCAGTGAGCATACCAATTTCAGTTCCAGAGCGATTCGCCCAATGAGTCCTTGATATTTAGTCGTTTTCAGCCAATTTTCTAGATTTTTGAAAGTTTCACTTTTTTGTGAAAATATCCACTAAATGAAGGAATAATATGTGTGAGGGTACCACAGGAGAGTTCCAAATGTGTGTGGGTAGAAAATATATCCCACGGGGCTAAAATTGAAAAAAGTTTAAATAAATTTTTTTTGGACTTAGTCATTTTTCCGAGTTTATCAGACTTTCAGATAGGGCAAATGTCAGTGAGCGTTCTGATTTCAGTTCCAGAGCGATTCGCCCAATGAGTCCTTGATATTTATTCGTTTTCAGACAATTTTCTGGATTTTTGAAAATGTCACTTTTTTGTGAAAATATCCACTGAATGAGGGAATAATATGTGTGAGGTTGCCCCAGGAGAGTTCCAAATATGTGTAGGTAGAATATATATCCCACGGGGGTAAGATTGAAAAAAGTTTAAAAAAATTTTTTTGGGGACTTAGTCATTTTTCCGGCGTTTATCAGACTTTCAGATAGGGAAAATGTCAGTGAGGGTTCGGATTTCAGTTCCAGAGCGATTCGCCCAATGTGTCCTTGGTATTTAGTCGTTTTCAGCCAATATTTTGGATTTTTTAATAATTCACTTTTTTGTGAAAATATCCACTAAATGAGGGAATAATATGTGTGAGGGTACCCCAGGAGAGTTCCAAAGGTGTGTACGTAGAATACATATCCCACGGGGGTAAAATTGAAAAAAATTTAAAAAAAATTTTTTTTGGACTTAGTCATTTTTCCGGCGTTTATCAGACTTTCAGATAGGGGAAATGTCAGTCAGCGTTCCGATTTCAGTTCCAGAGCAATTCGCCCAATGAGTCCTTGATATTTAGTCGTTTTCAGCCAATTTTCTGGATTTTTGAAAATTTCACTTTTTTGTGAAAATATCCACTAAATGAGGGAATAATATGTGTGAGGGTACCACAGGAGAGTTCCAAATGTGTGTGGGTAGAATACATATCCCACGGGGCTAAAATTGAAAAAAGTTAAAAAAAATTTTTTTTTGGACTTAGTCATTTTTCCGGCGTTTATCAGACTTTCAGACAGGGGAAATGTCAGTGAGCATTCCGATTTCAGTTCCAGAGCGATTCGCCCAATGAGTCTTTGATATTTAGTCGTTTTCAGCCAATTTTCTGGATTTTTGAAAATTTCACTTTTTTGTGAAAATATCCACTAAATGAGGGAATAATATGTGTAAGGTTGCCCCAGGAGAGTTCCAAATATGTGTAGGTAGAATATATATCCCACGGGGGTAAAATTGAAAAAAGTTGAAAAAAATTTTTTTTTCGACTTAGTAATTTTTCCGGCGTTTATCAGACTTTCAGATAGGGGAAATGTCAGTGAGGGTTCGGATTTCAGTTCCAGAGCAATTCGCCCAATGTGTCCTTGATATTTAGTCGTTTTCAGCCAATATTTTGGATTTTTGAAAATTTCACTTTTTTGTGAAAATATCCACTAAATGAGGGAATAATATGTGTGAGGGTACCACAGGAGAGTTCCAAATGTGTGTGGGTAGAATATATATACCACGGGGCTAAAATTGAAAAAAGTTGAAAAAAAAATTTTATTCGACTTAGTCATTTTTCCGGCGTTTATCAGACTTTCAGATAGGGGAAATGTCAGGGAGGGTTCGGATTTCAGTTCCAGAGCGATTCGCCCAATGTGTCCTTGATATTTAGTCGTTTTCAGCCAATATTTTGGATTTTTGAAAATTTCACTTTTTTGTGAAAATATCCACTAAATGAGGGAATAATATGTGTGAGGGTACCCCAGGAGAGTTCCAAAGGTGTGTACGTAGAATACATATCCCACGGGGGTAAATTAGAAAAAAGTTGAAAAAAATTTTTTTTTGGACTTAGTCATTTTTCCGGTGTTTATCAGACTTTCAGAGAGGGGAAATGTCAGTGAGCATACCAATTTCAGTTCCAGAGCGATTCGCCCAATGAGTCCTTGATATTTAGTCGTTTTCAGCCAATTTTCTGGATTTTTGAAAGTTTCACTTTTTTGTGAAAATATCCACTAAATGAGGGAATAATATGTGTGAGGGTACCACAGGAGAGTTCCAAATGTGTGTGGGTAGAAAATATATCCCACGGGGCTAAAATTGAAAAAAGTTTAAATAAATTTTTTTTGGACTTAGTCATTTTTCCGGGTTTATCAGACTTTCAGATAGGGCAAATGTCAGTGAGCGTTCTGATTTCAGTTCCAGAGCGATTCGCCCAATGAGTCCTTGATATTTATTCGTTTTCAGCCAATTTTCTGGATTTTTGAAAATGTCACTTTTTTGTGAAAATATCCACTGAATGAGGGAATAATATGTGTGAGGTTGCCCCAGGAGAGTTCCAAATATGTGTAGGTAGAATATATATCCCACGGGGGTAAGATTGAAAAAAGTTTAAAAAAATTTTTTTTGGGACTTAGTCATTTTTCCGGCGTTTATCAGACATTCAGATAGGGAAAATGTCAGTGAGGGTTCGGATTTCAGTTCCAGAGCGATTCGCCCAATGTGTCCTTGGTATTTAGTCGTTTTCAGCCAATATTTTGGATTTTTTAATAATTCACTTTTTTGTGAAAATATCCACTAAATGAGGGAATAATATGTGTGAGGGTACCCCAGGAGAGTTCCAAAGGTGTGTACGTAGAATACATATCCCACGGGGGTAAAATTGAAAAAAATTTAAAAAAAATTTTTTTTGGACTTAGTCATTTTTCCGGCGTTTATCAGACTTTCAGATAGGGGAAATGTCAGTCAGCGTTCCGATTTCAGTTCCAGAGCAATTCGCCCAATGAGTCCTTGATATTTAGTCGTTTTCAGCCAATTTTCTGGATTTTTGAAAATTTCACTTTTTTGTGAAAATATCCACTAAATGAGGGAATAATATGTGTGAGGGTACCACAGGAGAGTTCCAAATGTGTGTGGGTAGAATACATATCCCACGGGGCTAAAATTGAAAAAAGTTAAAAAAAATTTTTTTTTGGACTTAGTCATTTTTCCGGCGTTTATCAGACTTTCAGACAGGGGAAATGTCAGTGAGCATTCCGATTTCAGTTCCAGAGCGATTCGCCCAATGAGTCTTTGATATTTAGTCGTTTTCAGCCAATTTTCTGGATTTTTGAAAATTTCACTTTTTTGTGAAAATATCCACTAAATGAGGGAATAATATGTGTAAGGTTGCCCCAGGAGAGTTCCAAATATGTGTAGGTAGAATATATATCCCACGGGGGTAAAATTGAAAAAAGTTGAAAAAAATTTTTTTTTCGACTTAGTAATTTTTCCGGCGTTTATCAGACTTTCAGATAGGGGAAATGTCAGTGAGGGTTCGGATTTCAGTTCCAGAGCAATTCGCCCAATGTGTCCTTGATATTTAGTCGTTTTCAGCCAATATTTTGGATTTTTGAAAATTTCACTTTTTTGTGAAAATATCCACTAAATGAGGGAATAATATGTGTGAGGGTACCACAGGAGAGTTCCAAATGTGTGTGGGTAGAATATATATACCACGGGGCTAAAATTGAAAAAAGTTGAAAAAAAAATTTTATTCGACTTAGTCATTTTTCCGGCGTTTATCAGACTTTCAGATAGGGGAAATGTCAGGGAGGGTTCGGATTTCAGTTCCAGAGCGATTCGCCCAATGTGTCCTTGATATTTAGTCGTTTTCAGCCAATATTTTGGATTTTTGAAAATTTCACTTTTTTGTGAAAATATCCACTAAATGAGGGAATAATATGTGTGAGGGTACCCCAGGAGAGTTCCAAAGGTGTGTACGTAGAATACATATCCCACGGGGGTAAATTAGAAAAAAGTTGAAAAAAATTTTTTTTTGGACTTAGTCATTTTTCCGGTGTTTATCAGACTTTCAGAGAGGGGAAATGTCAGTGAGCGTTCTGATTTCAGTTCCAGAGCGATTCGCCCAATGAGTCCTTGATATTTAGTCGTTTTCAGCCAATTTTCTGGATTTTTGAAAATTTCACTTTTTTGTGAAAATATCCACTAAATGAGGGAATAATATGTGTGAGGTTGCCCCAGGAGAGTTCCAAATATGTGTAGGTAGAATATATATCCCACGGGGGTAAAATTGAAAAAAGTTTAAAAAAATTTTTTTTTGGACTTAGTCATTTTTCCGGCGTTTATCAGATTTTCAGATAGGGGAAATGTCAGTGAGCATTTCGATTTCAGTTCCAGAGCAATTCGCCCAATGAGTCCTTGATATTTAGTCGTTTTCAGCCAATTTTCTGGATTTTTGAAAATTTCACTTTTTTGTGAAAATATCCACTAAATGAGGGAATAATATGTGTGAGGTTGCCCCAGGAGAGTTCCAAAGGTGTGTACGTAGAATACATATCCCACGGGGTAAAATTGAAAAAAGTTTAAAAAAAATTTTTTTTGGACTTAGTGATTTTTCCGGCGTTTATCAGACTTTCAGTCAGGGGAAATGTCAGTGAGCGTTCCGATTTCAGTTCCAGAGCGATTCGCCCAATGAGTCCTTGATATTTAGTCGTTTTCAGCCAATATTTTGGATTTTTGAAAATTTCACTTTCTTGTGAAAATATCCACTAAATGAGGGAATAATATGTGTGAGGGTACCCCAGGAGAGTTCCAAATGTGTGTGTTTAGAATATATATCCCACGGGGGTAAAATTGAAAAAAGTTGAAAATTTTTTTATTTTGGACTTAGTCATTTTTCCGGCGTTTATCAGACTTTCAGATAGGGCAAATGTCAGTGAGCATTCCGATTTCAGTTCCAGAGCGATTCGCCTATTGAGTCCTTCATATTTAGTCGTTTTCAGCCAATATTTTGGATTTTTGAAAATTTCACTTTTTTGTGAAAATATCCACTAAATGAGGGAATAATATGTGTGAGGGTACCACAGGAGAGTTCCAAATATGTGTAGGTAGAATATATATCCCACGGGGGTAAAATTGAAAAGAGTTTCAAAAAATTTTTTTTGGACTTAGTCATTTTTCCGGCGTTTAACAGACTTTCAGATAGGGGAAATGTCAGTGAGCATTCTGATTTCAGTTCCAGAGCGATTCGCCCAATGAGTCCTTGATATTTAGTCGTTTTCAGCCAATTTTCTGGATTTTTGAAAATTTCATGTTTTTGTGAAAATATCCACTAAATGATGGAATAATATGTGTGAGGGTACCACAGGAGAGTTCCAAATGTGTGTGGGTAGAATATATATCCCACGGGGCTAAAATTGAAAAAAGTTGAAAAAAAAATTTTATTCGACTTAGTCATTTTTCCGGCGTTTATCAGACTTTCAGATAGGGGAAATGTCAGTGAGCGTTCCGATTTCAGTTCCAGAGCAATTCGCCCAATGAGTCCTTGATATTTTGTCGTTTTCAGCCAATTTTCTGAATTTTTGAAAATTTAAATTTTTTATGAAAATATCCTCTAAATGAGGGAATAATATGTTTGAGGGTACCCCAGGAGAGTTCCAAATGTGTGTGTGTAGAAAATATATCAAACGGGGGTAAAATTGAAAAAAGTTTAAAAAAAAATTTTTTTTTGGACTTAGTCATTTTTCCGGCGTTTATCAGACTTTCAGATAGGGGAAATGTCAGGGAGGGTTCGGATTTCAGTTCCAGAGCGATTCACCCAATGTGTCCTTGATATTTAGTCGTTTTCAGCCAATATTTTGGATTTTTGAAAATTTCACTTTTTTGTGAAAATATCCACTAAATGAGGGAATAATATGTGTGAGGGTACCCCAGGAGAGTTCCAAATGTGTGTAGGTAGAATATATATCCCACGGGGGTAAAATTGAAAAAAGTTTAAAAAAATTTTTTTTTGGACTTAGTCATTTTTCCGGCGTTTATCAGACTTTCAGATAGGGGAAATGTCAGTGAGCGTTCCGATTTCAGTTCCAGAGCAATTCGCCCAATGAGTCCTTGATATTTAGTCGTTTTCAGCCAATTTTCTGGATTTTTGAAAATTTCACTTTTTTGTGAAAATATTCACTAAATGAGGGAATAATATGTGTGAGGGTACCACAGGAGAGTTCCAAATATGTGTAGGTAGAATATATATCCCACTCGGGTAAAATTGAAAAAAGTTGAAAAAAATTTTTTTTTGGACTTAGTCATTTTTCCGGCGTTTATCAGACTTTCAGATATGGGAAATGTCAGTGAGGGTTCGGATTTCAGTTCCAGAGCAATTCGCCCAATGAGTCCTTGATATTTAGTCGTTTTCAGCCAATTTTCTGGATTTTTGAAAATTTCACTTTTTTGTGAAAATATTCACTAAATGAGGGAATAATATGTGTGAGGTTGCCCCAGGAGAGTTCCAAATATGTGTAGGTAGAATATATATTCCACGGGGGTAAAATTGAAAAAAGTTTAAAAAAATTTTTTTTGGACTTAGTCATTTTTCCGGCGTTTAACAGACTTTCAGATAGGGGAAATGTCAGTGAGCATTCTGATTTCAGTTCCAGAGCGATTCGCCCAATGAGTCCTTGATATTTAGTCGTTTTCAGCCAATTTTCTGGATTTTTGAAAATTTCATGTTTTTGTGAAAATATCCAATAAATGAGGGAATAATATGTGTGAGGGTACCACAGGAGAGTTCCAAATGTGTGTGGGTAGAATATATATCCCACGGGGCTAAAATTGAAAAAAGTTTAAAAAAATTTTTTTTTGGACTTAGTCATTTTTCCGGCGTTTATCAGACTTTCAGATAGGGGAAATGTCAGTGAGGGTTCGGATTTCAGTTCCAGAGCAATTCGCCCAATGTGTCCTTGATATTTAGTCGTTTTCAGCCAATATTTTGGATTTTTGAAAATTTCAATTTTTTGTGAAAATATCCACTAAATGAGGGAATAATATGTGTGAGGGTACCCCAGGAGAGTTCCAAATGTGTGTGGGTAGAATATATATCCCACGGGGGTAAAATTGAAAAAAGTTGAAAAATTTGTTATTTTGGACTTAGTCATTTTTCCGGCGTTTATCAGACTTTCAGTTAGGGCAAATGTCAGTGAGCATTCCGATTTCAGTTCCAGAGCGATTCGCCCAATGAGTCCTTCATATTTAGTCGTTTTCAGCCAATATTTTGGATTTTTAAAAATTTCACTTTTTTGTGAAAATATCCACTAAATGAGGGAATAATATGTGTGAGGTTACCCCAGGAGAGTTCCAAATGTGTGTATGTAGAATATATATCCCACGGGGGTAAAATTGAAAAAAGTTGAAAAAAAATTTTTTTTGGACTTAGTCATTTTTCTGGTGTTTATCAGACTTTCAGATAGGGGAAATGTCAGTGAGCGTTCCGATTTCAGTTCCAGAGCAATTCGCCCTATGAGTCCTTGATATTTAGTCGTTTTCAGCCAATTTTCTGGATTTTTGAAAATTTCACTTTTTTGTGAAAATATCCACTAAATGAGGGAATAATATGTGTGAGGTTGCCCCAGGAGAGTTCCAAATATGTGTAGGTAGAATATATATCCCACGGGGGTAAAATTGAAATAAGTTGAAAAAAATTTTTTTTGGACTTAGTCATTTTTCCGGCGTTTATCAGACTTTCAGATAGGGGAAATGTCAGTGAGCGTTCCAATTTCAGTTCCAGAGCGATTCGCCCAATGAGTCCTTGATATTTAGTCGTTTTCAGCCAATTTTCTGCATTTTTGAAAATATCACTTTTTTATGAAAATATCCATTAAATGAGGGAATAATATGTTTGAGGGTACCCCAGGAGAGTTCCAAATGTGTGTGGGTAGAATATATATCCCACGGGGGTAAAATTGAAAAAAGTTTAAAAAAAATTTTTTTTGGCTTAGTCATTTTTACGTCGTTTATCAGACTTTCAGATAGGGCAAATGTCAGTGAGCATTCTGATTTCAGTTCCAGAGCGATTCGTCCAATGAGTCCTTGATATTTAGTCGTTTTCAGCCAATATTTTGGATTTTTGAAAATTTCACTTTTTTGTGAAAATATCCACTAAATGAGGGAATAATATGTGTGAGGGTACCCCAGGAGAGTTCCAAATGTGTGTGTTTAGAATATATATCCCACGGGGGTAAAATTGAAAAAAGTTGAAAAAATTTTAATTTTGGACTTCGTCATTTTTCCGGCGTTTATCAGACTTTCAGATAGGGGAAATGTCAGTGAGCATTCTGATTTCAGTTCCAGAGCGATTCGCCCAATGAGTCCTTGATATTTAGTCGTTTTCAGCCAATTTTCTGGATTTTTGAAAGTTTCACTTTCTTGTGAAAATATCCACTAAATGAGGGAATAATATGTGTGAGGGTACCACAGGAGAGTTCCAAATGTGTGTGGGTAGAATATATATCCCACGGGGGTAAAATTGAAAAAAGTTGAAAAACATTTTTTTTTGGACTTAGTCATTTTTCCGGCGTTTATCAGACTTTCAGATAGGGCAAATGTCAGTGAGCATTCCCATTTCAGTTCCAGAGCGATTCGCCCAATGAGTCCTTGATATTTAGTCGTTTTCAGCCAATATTTTGGATTTTTGAAAATTTCACTTTTTTGTGAAAATATCCACTAAATGAGGGAATAATATGTGTGAGGGTACCCCAGGAGAGTTCCAAATGTGTGTGTTTAGAATATATATCCCACGGGGGTAAAATTGAAAAAAGTTGAAAAAATTTTTATTTTGGACTTAGTCATTTTTCCGGAGTTTATCAGACTTTCAGATAGGGGAAATGTCAGTGAGCGTTCCAATTTCAGTTCCAGAGCAATTCGCCCAATGAGTCCTTGTTATTTAGTCGTTTTCAGCCAATTTTCTGGATTTTTGAAAATTTCACTTTTTTGTGAAAATATCCACTAAATGAGGGAATAATATGTGTGAGGGTACCCCATGAGAGTTCCAAATGTGTGTGTGTAGAATATATATCCCACGGGGCTAAAATTGAAAAAAGTTGAAAAAAATTTTTATTTTGGACTTAGTCATTTTTCCGGCGTTTATCAGATTTTCAGATAGGGAAAATGTCAGTGAGCATTCCGATTTCAGTTCCAGAGCGATTCGCCCAATGAGTTCTTGATATTTAGTCGTTTTCAGCCAATATTTTGGATTTTTGAAAATTTCACTTTCTTGTGAAAATATCCACTAAATGAGGGAATAATATGTGTGAGGGTACCCCAGGAGAGTTCCAAATGTGTGTGTTTAGAATGTATATCCCACGGGGGTAAAATTGAAAAAAGTTGAAAAAAAAATTATTTTGGACTTCGTCATTTTTCCGGCGTTTATCAGACTTTCAGATAGAGCAAATGTCAGTGAGCATTCCGATTTCAGTTCCAGAGCGATTCGCCCAATGAGTCCTTGATATTTAGTCGTTTTCAGCCAATATTTTGGATTTTTGAAAATTTCACTTTTTTGTGAAAATATCCACTAAATGAGGGAATAATATGTGTGAGGGTACCCCAGGACAGTTCCAAATGTGTGTGTTTAGAATATATATCCCACGGGGGTAAAATTGAAAAAAGTTGAAAAAAAATTTTTTTTGGACTTAGTCATTTTTCCGGCGTTTATCAGACTTTCAGATAGGGGAAATGTCAGTGAGCGTTCCGATTTCAGTTCCAGAGCGACTCGCCCAATGAGTCCTTGATATTTAGTCGTTTTCAGCCAATTTTCTGGATTTTTGAAAATATCACTTTTTTATGAAAATATCCACTAAATGAGGGAATATTATGTGTGAGGGTACCCCAGGAGAGTTCCAAATGTGTGTAGGTAGAATATATATACCACGGGGGTAAAATTGAAAAAAGTTGAAAAAGTTTTTTATTTTGGACTTAGTCATTTTTCCGGCGTTTATCAGATTTTCAGATAGGGCAAATGTCAGTGAGCATTCCGATTTCAGTTCCAGAGCGATTCGCCCAATGAGTCCTTGATATTTAGTCGTTTTCAGCCAATATTTTGGATTTTTGAAAATTTCACTTTTTTGTGAAAATATCCACTAAATGAGGGAATAATATGTGTGAGGGTACCCCAGGAGAGTTCCAAATGTTGTGTTTAGAATATATATCCCACGGGGGTAAAATTGAAAAAAGTTGAAAAAATTTTTATTTTGGACTTAGTCATTTTTCCGGCGTTTATCAGACTTTCAGATAGGGCAAATGTCAGTCAGCATTCCGATCTCAGTTCCAGAGCGATTCGCCCAATGACTCCTTGATATTTAGTCGTTTTCAGCCAATATTTTGGATTTTTGAAAATTTCACTTTTTTGTGAAAATATCCACTAAATGAGGGAATAATATGTGTGAGGTTACCCTAGGAGAGTTCCAAATGTGTGTAGGTAGAATATATATCCCACGGGGCTAAAATTGAAAAAAGTTGAAAAAAAAATTATTTTGGACTTCGTCATTTTTCCGGCGTTTATCAGACTTTCAGATAGGGCAAATGTCAGTGAGCATTCCGATTTCAGTTCCAGAGCAATTCGCCCAATGAGTCCTTGATATTTAGTCGTTTTCAGCCAATATTTTGGATTTTTGAAAATTTCACTTTTTTGTGAAAATATCCACTAAATGAGGGAATAATATGTGTGAGGGTACCCCAGGAGAGTTCCCAATGTGTGTGGGTAGAAAATATATCCCACGGGGGTAAAATTGAAAAAAATTTAAAAAAATTTTTTTTTGGCTTAGTCATTTTTCCGGCGTTTATCAGATTTTCAGATATGGCAAATGTCAGTGAGCATTCCGATTTCAGTTCCAGAGCGATTCGCCCAATGAGTCCTTGATATTTAGTCGTTTTCAGCCAATTTTCTGGATTTTTGAAAGTTTCACTTTCTTGTGAAAATATCCACTAAATGAGGGAATAATATGTGTGAGGGTACCCCAGGAGAGTTCCAAATGTGTGTGGGTAGAATATATATCCCACGGGGGTAAAATTGAAAAAAGTTGAAATTTTTTTTTTTTTTGGACTTAGTCATTTTTCCGGCGTTTATCAGACTTTCAGATAGTGGAAATGTCAGTGAGCATTCTGATTTCAGATCCAGAGCGATTCGCCCAATGAGTCCTTGATATTTAGTCTTTTTCAGCCAATTTTCTGGATTTTTGAAAGTTTCACTTTCTTGTGAAAATATCCACTAAATGAGGGAATAATATGTGTGAGGGTACCCCAGGAGAGTTCCAAATGTGTGTGGGTAGAATATATATCCCACGGGGGTAAAATTGAAAAAAGTTGAAAAACATTTTTTTTTGGACTTAGTCATTTTTCCGGCGTTTATCAGACTTTCAGATAGGTAAATATCACTGAGCATTCCGATTTCAGTTCCAGAGCGATTCGCCCAATGAGTCCTTGATATTTAGTCGTTTTCAGCCAATATTTTGGATTTTTGAAAATTTCACTTTTTTGTGAAAATATCCACTAAATGAGGGAATCATATGTGTGAGGGTACCCCAGGAGAGTTCCAAATGTGTGTGTTTAGAATATGTATCCCACGGGGGTAAAATTGAAAAAAGTTGAAAAAATTTTTATTTTGGACTTAGTCATTTTTCCGGCGTTTATCAGACTTTCAGATAGGGCAAATGTCAGTGAGCATTCCGATTTCAGTTCCAGAGCGATTCGCCCAATGAGTCCTTGATATTTAGTCCTTTTCAGCCAATATTTTAGATTTTTGAAAATTTCACTTTTTTGTGAAAATATCCACTAAATGAGGGAATAAAATGTGTGAGGGTACCCCCGGAGAGTTCCAAATGTGTGTGTTTAGAATATATATCCCACGGGGGTAAAATTGAAAAGAGTTTAAAAAAAATTTTTTTTGGCTTAGTCATTTTTCCGGCGTTTATCAGATTTTCAGATAGGGCAAATGTCAGTGAGCAATCCGATTTCAGTTCCAGAGCGATTCGCCCAAAGAGTCCTTGATATTTAGTCGTTTTCAACCAATTTTCTGGATTTTTGAAAATTTCACTTTTTTGTGAAAATATCCACTAAATGAGGGAATAATATGTGTGAGGGTACCCCAGGAGAGTTCCAAATGTGTGTAGGTAGAATATATATACCACGGGGGTAAAATTGAAAAAAGTTGAAAAACATTTTTTTTTGGACTTAGTCATTTTTCCGGCGTTTATCAGACTTTCAGATAGGGGAAATGTCAGTGAGCGTTCCAATTTCAGTTCCAGAGCAATTCGCCCAATGAGTCCTTGATATTTAGTCGTTTTCAGCCAATTTTCTGGATTTTTGAAAATTTCACTTTTTTGTGAAAATATCCACTAAATGAGGGAATAATATGTGTGAGGGTACACCAGGAGAGTTCGAAATGTTTGTGGGTAGAATATATATCCCACGGGGCTAAAATTGAAAAAAGTTGAAAAAAAAATTATTTTGGACTTAGTCATTTTTCCGGCGTTTATCAGACTTTAAGATAGGGCAAATGTTAGTGAGTGTTCCAATTTCAGTTCCAGAGCAATTCGCCCAATGATTCCTTGATATGTAGTCGTTTTCAGCCAATTTTCTGGATTTTTGAAAATTTCACTTTTTTATGAAAATATCCATTATATGAGGGAATAATATGTGTGAGGGTACCCCAGGAGAGTTCCAAATGTGTGTGGTTAGAATATATATCCCACGGGGGTAAAATTTAAAAAAGTTGAAAAAAAATTTTTTGGGGACTTAGTCATTTTTCCGGCGTTTATCAGACTTTCAGATAGGGGAAATGTCAGTGAGCATTCTGATTTCAGTTCCAGAGTGATTCGCCCAATGAGTCCTTGATATTTAGTCGTTTTCAGCCAATTTTCTGGATTTTTGAAAGTTTCACTTTCTTGTGAAAATATCCACTAAATGAGGGAATAATATGTGTGAGGGTACCCCAGGAGAGTTCCAAATGTGTGTGGGTAGAATATATATCCCACGGGGGTAAAATTGAAAAAAGTTTAAAAACATTTTTTTTTGGACTTAGTCATTTTTCCGGCGTTTATCAAACTTTCAGATAGGTAAATGTCAGTGAGCATTCCGATTTCAGTTCCAGAGCAATTCGCCCAATGATTCCTTGATATTTAGTCGTTTTCAGCCAATATTTTGGATTTTTGAAAATTTTACTTTTTTGTGAAAATATCCACTAAATGAGGGAATAATATGTGTGAGGGTTCCCCAGGAGAGTTCCAAATGTGTGTGTTTAGAATATATATCCCACGGGGGTAAAATTGAAAAAAGTTGAAAAAATTTTTATTTTGGACTTAGTCATTTTTCCGGCGTTTATCAGACTTTCAGATAGGGGAAATGTCAGTGAGCGTTCCAATTTCAGTTCCAGAGCAATTCGCCCAATGATTCCTTGATATTTAGTCGTTTTCAGCCAATTTTCTGCATTTTTGAAAATATCACTTTTTTATGAAAATATCCACTAAATGAGGGAATAATATGTGTGAGGGTACCCCAGGAGAGTTCCAAATGTGTGTGGGTAGAATATATATCCCACGGGGGTAAAATTGAAAAAAGTTGAAAATTTTTTTTTTTTTGGACTTAGTCATTTTTCCGGCGTTTATCAGACTTTCAGATAGGGGAAATGTCAGTGAGCATTCTGATTTCAGATCCAGAGCCATTCGCCCAATGAGTCCTTGATATTTAGTCTTTTTCAGCCAATTTTCTGGATTTTTGAAAGTTTCACTTTCTTGTGAAAATATCCACTAAATGAGGGAATAATATGTGTGAGGGTACCCCAGGAGAGTTCCAAATGTGTGTGGGTAGAATATATATCCCACGGGGGGTAAAATTGAAAAAAGTTGAAAAAAATTTTTTGGGGGACTTAGTCATTTTTCCGGCGTTTATCAGACTTTCAGATAGGGGAAACGTCAGTGAGTGTTCCGATTTCAGTTCCAGAGCGATTCGCCCAATGAGTCCTTGATATTTAGTCGTTTTCAGCCAATATTTTGGATTTTTGAAAATTTCACTTTTTTGTGAAAATATCCACTAAATGAGGGAATAATATGTGTGAGGGTACCCCAGGAGAGTTCCAAATGTGTGTGGGTAGAATATATATCCCACGGGGGTAAAATTGAAAAAAGTTGAAAAAAAAATTATTTTGGACTGTCATTTTTCCGGCGTTTATCAGACTTTCAGATAGGGCAAATGTCAGTGAGTGTTCCAATTTCAGTTCCAGAGCAATTCGCCCAATGAGTCCTTGATATGTAGTCGTTTTCAGCCAATTTTCTGGATTTTTAAAAATTTCACTTTTTTATGAAAATATCCATTATATGAGGGAATAATATATGTGAGGGTACCCCAGGAGAGTTCCAAATGTGTGTGGGTAGAATATATATCCCACGGGGGTAAAATTGAAAAAAGTTGAAAAAAAAATTATTTTGGACTTCGTCATTTTTCCGGCGTTTATCAGACTTTCAGATAGGGGACATGTCAGTGAGCGTTCTGATTTCAGTTCCAGAGCGATTCGCCCAATGAGTCCTTGATATTTAGTCGTTTTCAGCCAATATTTTGGATTTTTGAAAATTTCACTTTTTTGTGAAAATATCCACTAAATGAGGGAATAATATTTGTGAGGGTACCCCAGGAGAGTTCCAAATGTGTGTATGTAGAATATATATCCCACGGGGGTAAAATTGAAAAAAGTTGAAAAAAAATTTTCTTTGGACTTAGTCATTTTTCCGGCGTTCATCAGATTTTCAGATACGGGAAATGTCAGTGAGCGTTCCGATTTCAGTTCCAGAGCGATTTGCCCAATGAGTCCTTGATATTTAGTTGTTTTCAGCCAATTTTCTGGATTTTTGAAAATTTCACTTTTTTGTCAAAATATCCACTAAATGAGGGAATAATATGTATGAGGGTACCCCAGGAGAGTTCCAAATGTGTGTGGGTAGAATATATATCCCACGGGGCTAAAATTGAAAAAAGTTGAAAAAAAAAATATTTTGGACTTAGTCATTTTTCCGGCGTTTATCAGACTTTCAGATAGGGCAAATGTCAGTGAGCATTCCGATTTCAGTTCCAGATCGATTCGCCCAATGAGTCCTTGATATTTAGTCGTTTTCAGCCAATATTTTGGATTTTTGAAAATTTCACTTTTTTGTGAAAATATCCACTAAATGAGGGAATAATATGTGTGAGGTTACCCCAGGAGAGTTCCAAATGTGTGTATGTAGAATATATATCCCACGGGGGTAAAATTGAAAAAAGTTGAAAAAATTTTTTTTTTTGGACTTAGTCATTTTTCCGGCGTTTATCAGACTTTCAGATAGGGGAAATGTCAGTGAGCGTTCCAATTTAAGTTCCAGAGCAATTCGCCCAATGAGTCCTTGATATTTAGTCGTTTTCAGCCAATTTTCTGGATTTTTGAAAATATCACTTTTTTATGAAAATATCCATTAAATGAGGGAATAATATGTGTGAGGTTACCCCAGGAGAGTTCCAAATGTGTGTGGGTAGAATATATATCCCACGGGGCTAAAATTGAAAAAAGTTGAAAAAAAAATTATTTTGGACTTAAGTCATTTTTCCGGCGTTTATCAGACTTTCAGATAGGGCAAATGTCAGTGAGCATTCCGATTTCAGTTGCAGATCGATTCGCCCAATGAGTCCTTGATATTTAGTCGTTTTCAGCCAATATTTTGGACTTTTGAAAATTTCACTTTTTTATGAAAATATCCACTAAATGAGGGAATAATATGTGTCCGGTTACCCCAGGAGAGTTCCAAATGTGTGTAGGTAGAATATATATCCCACGGGGGTAAAATTGAAAAAAGTTGAAAATTTTTTTTTGGGGGAATAAGTCATTTTTCCGGCGTTTATCAGACTTTCAGATAGGGCAAATGTCAGTGAGCATTCCGATTTCAGTTCCAGAGCGATTCGCCCAATGAGTCCTTGATATTTAGTCGTTTTCAGCCAATTTTCTGGATTTTTGAAAATTTCACTTTTTTGTGAAAATATCCACTAAATGAGGGAATAATATGTGTGAGGGTACACCAGGAGAGTTCGAAATGTGTGTGGGTAGAATATATATCCCACGGGGCTAAAATTGAAAAAAGTTGAAAAAAAAATTATTTTGGACTTAGTCATTTTTCCGGCGTTTATCAAACTTTCAGATAGGGCAAATGTCAGTGAGTGTTCCAATTTCAGTTCCAGAGCAATTCGCCCAATGAGTCCTTGATATGTAGTCGTTTTCAGCCAATTTTCTGGATTTTTGAAAATTTCACTTTTTTATGAAAATATCCATTATATGAGGGAATAATATGTGTGAGGGTACCCCAGGAGAGTTCCAAATGTGTGTGGTTAGAATATATATCCCACGGGGGTAAAATTTAAAAAAGTTGAAAAAAAATTTTTTGGGGACTTAGTCATTTTTCCGGCGTTTATCAGTCTATCAGAGAGGGGAAACGTCAGTGAGTGTTCCGATTTCAGTTCCATAGCGATTCGCCCAATGAGTCCTTGATATTTAGTCGTTTTCAGCCAATATTTTGGATTTTTGAAAATTTCACTTTTTTGTGAAAATATCCACTAAATGAGGGAATAATATGTGTGAGGGTACCCCAGGAGAGTTCCAAATGTGTGTGGGTAGAATATATATCCCACGGGGGTAAAATTGAAAAAAGTTGAAAAAAAATTTTCTTTGGACTTAGTCATTTTTCCGGCGTTCATCAGATTTTCAGATACGGGAAATGTCACTGAGCGTTCCGATTTCAGTTCCAGAGCGATTTGCCCAATGAGTCCTTGATATTTAGTCGTTTTCAGCCAATTTTCTGGATTTTTGAAAATTTCACTTTTTTGTGAAAATATCCATTAAATGAGGGAATAATATGTTTGAGGGTACCCCAGGAGAGTTCCAAATGTGTGTGGGTAGAATATATATCCCACGGGGGTAAAATTGAAAAAAGTTGAAAAATTTTTTTGGGGGGAATAAGTCATTTTTCCGGCGTTTATCAGACTTTCAGATAGGGCAAATGTCAGTGAGCATTCCGATTTCAGTTCCAGAGCGATTCGCCCATTGAGTCCTTGATATTTAGTCGTTTTCAGCCAATATTTTGGATTTTTGAAAATTTCACTTTTTTGTGAAAATATCCACTAAATGAGGGAATAATATGTGTGAGGTTACCCCAGGAGAGTTCGAAATGTGTGTAGGTAGAATATATATTCCACGGGGGTAAAATTGAAAAAAGTTGAAAAAATTTTTTTTTTTGACTTAGTCATTTTTCCGGCTTTTATCAGACTTTCAGATAGGGCAAATGTCAGTGAGCATTCCGATTTTAGTTCCAGAGCGATTCGCCCAATGAGTCCTTGATATTTAGTCGTTTTCATCCAATTTTCTGGATTTTTGAAAATTTCACTTTTTTGTGAAAATATCCACTACATGAGGGAATAATATGTGTGAGGGTACCCCAGGAGAGTTCCAAATGTGTGTAGGTAGAATATATATCCCACGGGGGTAAAATTGAAAAAAGTTGAAAAAATTTTTTTTTTGGACTTAGTCATTTTTCCGGCGTTTATCAGACTTTCAGATAGGGGAAATGTCAGTGAGCGTTCCAATTTAAGTTCCAGAGCAATTCGCCCAATGAGTCCTTGATATTTAGTCGTTTTCAGCCAATTTTCTGGATTTTTGAAAATTTCACTTTTTTGTGAAAATATCCACTAAATGAGGGAATAATATGTGTGAGGGTACCCCAGGAGAGTTCCAAATGTGTGTGGGTAGAATATATATCCCACGGGGGTAAAATTGAAAAAAGTTGAAAATTTTTTTTGGGGGGAATAAGTCATTTTTCCGGCGTTTATCAGACTTTCAGATAGGGCAAATGTCAGTGAGCATTCCGATTTCAAATCCAGAGCGATTCGCCCAATGAGTCCTTGATATTTAGTCGTTTTCATAAAATTTTCTGGATTTTTGAAAATTTCACTTTTTTGTGAAAATATCCACTACATGAGGGAATAATATTTGTGAGGGTACCCCAGGAGAGTTACAAATGTGTGTGGGTAGAATATATATCCCACGGGTGTAAAATTGAAAAAAGTTGAAAAAATTTTTTGGGGGGAATAAGTCATTTTTCCGGAATTTATCAGACTTTCAGATAGGGCAAATGTCAGTGAGCATTCCGATTTCAGTTCCAGATCGATTCGCCCAATGAGTCCTTGATATTTAGTCGTTTTCAGCCAATATTTTGGATTTTTGAAAATTTCACTTTTTTGTGAAAATATCCACTAAATGAGGGAATAATATGTGTGAGGGTACCCCAGGAGAGTTCCAAATGTGTGTGGGTAGAATATATATCCCACGGGGGTAAAATTGAAAAAAGTTGAAAAAAATTTTTTTTTTGGACTTAGTCATTTTTCCGGCGTTTATCAGACTTTCAGATAGGGCAAATGTCAGTGAGCATTCCGATTTCAGTTCCAGAGCGATTCGCCCAATGAGTCCTTGATATTTAGTCGTTTTCAGCCAATTTTCTGGATTTTTGAAAATTTCACTTTTTTGTGAAAATATCCACTAAATGAGGGAATAATATGTGTGAGGTTACCCCAGGAGAGTTCCAAATGTGTGTATGTAGAATATATATCCCACGGGGGTAAAATTGAAAAAAGTTGAAAAAATTTTTTTTTTTGGACTTAGTCATTTTTCCGGCGTTTATCAGACTTTCAGATAGGGGAAATGTCAGTGAGCGTTCCAATTTAAGTTCCAGAGCAATTCGCCCAATGAGTCCTTGATATTTAGTCGTTTTCAGCCAATTTTCTGGATTTTTGAAAATATCACTTTTTTATGAAAATATCCATTAAATGAGGGAATAATATGTGTGAGGTTACCCCAGGAGAGTTCCAAATGTGTGTGGGTAGAATATATATCCCACGGGGCTAAAATTGAAAAAAGTTGAAAAAAAAATTATTTTGGACTTAAGACATTTTTCCGGCGTTTATCAGACTTTCAGATAGGGCAAATGTCAGTGAGCATTCCGATTTCAGTTCCAGATCGATTCGCCCAATGAGTCCTTGATATTTAGTCGTTTTCAGCCAATATTTTGGATTTTTGAAAATTTCACTTTTTTGTGAAAATATCCACTAAATGAGGGAATAATATGTGTGAGGGTACACCAGGAGAGTTCCAAATGTGTGTAGGTAGAATATATATCCCACGGGGCTAAAATTGAAAAAAGTTGAAAAAAAAATTATTTTGGACTTAGTCATTTTTCCGGCGTTTATCAAACTTTCAGATAGGGCAAATGTCAGTGAGTGTTCCAATTTCAGTTCCAGAGCAATTCGCCCAATGAGTCCTTGATATGTAGTCGTTTTCAGCCAATTTTCTGGATTTTTGAAAATTTCACTTTTTTATGAAAATATCCATTATATGAGGGAATAATATGTGTGAGGGTACCCCAGGAGAGTTCCAAATGTGTGTGGTTAGAATATATATCCCACGGGGGTAAAATTTAAAAAAGTTGAAAAAAATTTTTTTGGGGACTTAGTCATTTTTCCGGCGTTTATCAGTCTATCAGAGAGGGGAAACGTCAGTGAGTGTTCCGATTTCAGTTCCATAGCGATTCGCCCAATGAGTCCTTGATATTTAGTCGTTTTCAGCCAATATTTTGGATTTTTGAAAATTTCACTTTTTTGTGAAAATATCCACTAAATGAGGGAATAATATGTGTGAGGGTACCCCAGGAGAGTTCCAAATGTGTGTGGGTAGAATATATATCCCACGGGGGTAAAATTGAAAAAAGTTGAAAAAAAATTTTCTTTGGACTTAGTCATTTTTCCGGCGTTCATCAGATTTTCAGATACGGGAAATGTCACTGAGCGTTCCGATTTCAGTTCCAGAGCGATTTGCCCAATGAGTCCTTGATATTTAGTCGTTTTCAGCCAATTTTCTGGATTTTTGAAAATTTCACTTTTTTGTGAAAATATCCATTAAATGAGGGAATAATATGTTTGAGGGTACCCCAGGAGAGTTCCAAATGTGTGTGGGTAGAATATATATCCCACGGGGGTAAAATTGAAAAAAGTTGAAAAATTTTTTTGGGGGGAATAAGTCATTTTTCCGGCGTTTATCAGACTTTCAGATAGGGCAAATGTCAGTGAGCATTCCGATTTCAGTTCCAGAGCGATTCGCCCATTGAGTCCTTGATATTTAGTCGTTTTCAGCCAATATTTTGGATTTTTGAAAATTTCACTTTTTTGTGAAAATATCCACTAAATGAGGGAATAATATGTGTGAGGTTACCCCAGGAGAGTTCTAAATGTGTGTAGGTAGAATATATATTCCACGGGGATAAAATTGAAAAAAGTTGAAAAAATTTTTTTTTTTGACTTAGTCATTTTTCCGGCTTTTATCAGACTTTCAGATAGGGCAAATGTCAGTGAGCATTCCGATTTTAGTTCCAGAGCGATTCGCCCAATGAGTCCTTGATATTTAGTCGTTTTCATCCAATTTTCTGGATTTTTGAAAATTTCACTTTTTTGTGAAAATATCCACTACATGAGGGAATAATATGTGTGAGGGTACCCCAGGAGAGTTCCAAATGTGTGTAGGTAGAATATATATCCCACGGGGGTAAAATTGAAAAAAGTTGAAAAAATTTTTTTTTTTGGACTTAGTCATTTTTCCGGCGTTTATCAGACTTTCAGATAGGGGAAATGTCAGTGAGCGTTCCAATTTAAGTTCCAGAGCAATTCGCCCAATGAGTCCTTGATATTTAGTCGTTTTCAGCCAATTTTCTGGATTTTTGAAAATTTCACTTTTTTGTGAAAATATCCACTAAATGAGGGAATAATATGTGTGAGGTTACCCCAGGAGAGTTTGGAATGTGTGTAGGTAGAATATATATCCCACGGGGGTAAAATTGAAAAAAGTTGAAAAAATTTTTTTTTTGGACTTAGTCATTTTTCCGGCGTTTATCAGACTTTCAGATAGGGCAAATGTCAGTGAGCATTCCGATTTCAGTTCCAGAGCGATTCGCCCAATGAGTCCTTGATATTTAGTCGTTTTCAGCCAATTTTCTGTTTTTTTGAAAATTTCACTTTTTTGTGAAAATATCCACTAAATGAGGGAATAATATGTGTGAGGGTACCCCAGGAGAGTTCCAAATGTGTGTAGGTAGAATATATATCCCACGGGGGTAAAATTGAAAAAAGTTGAAAAACATTTTTTTTTTGGACTTAGTCATTTTTCCGGCGTTCATCAGATTTTCAGATAGGGGAAATGTCAGTGAGCTTTCCGATTTCAGTTCCAGAGCGATTCGCCCAATGAGTCCTTGATATTTAGTCGTTTTCAGTCAATTTTCTGGATTTTTGAAAATTTCACTTTTTTGTGAAAATATCCACTAAATGAGGGAATAATATGTGTGAGGGTACCCCAGGAGAGTTCCAAATGTGTGTGGGTAGAATATATATCCCACGGGGGTAAAATTGAAAAAAGTTGAAAAAAAATTTTTTGGGGACTTAGTCATTTTTCCGGCGTTTATCAGACTTTCAGATAGGGGAAATGTCAGTGAGCGTTCCAATTTCAGTTCCAGAGCAATTCGCCCAATGAGTCCTTGATATTTAGTCGTTTTCAGCCAATTTTCTGGATTTTTGAAAATTTCACTTTTTTGTGAAAACATCCACTAAATGAGGGAATAATATGTTTGAAGGTACCCCAGGAGAGTTCCAAATGTGTGTGGGTAGAATATATATCCCCCAGGGGGAAAATTGAAAAAAGTTTAAAAAAAATTTTTTTTTAGACTTAGTCATTTTTCCGGCGTTTATCAGACTATCAGAGCACATGTCAGTGAGCATTCCGATTTCAGTTCCAGAGCGATTCGCCCAATGAGTCCTTGATATTTAGTCGTTTTCAGCCAATTTTCTGGATTTTTGAAAATTTCACTTTTTTGTGAAAATATCCACTAAATGAGGGAATAATATGTGTGAGGGTACCCCAGGAGAGTTCCAAATGTGTGTAGGTAGAATACATATCCCACGGGGGTAAAATAGAAAAAAGTTGAAAAAATTTTTTTTTTGGACTTAGGTATTTTTCTGACGTTTATCAGACTTTCAGATAGGGGAAATGTCAGTGAGCATTCAAATTTCAGTTCCAGAGTGATTCGCCCAATGAGTCCTTGATATTTAGTCGTTTTCAGCCAATTTTCTGGATTTTTGAAAATTTCACTTTTTTATGAAAATATCCATTAAATGAGGGAATAATATGTTTGAAGGTACCCCAGGAGAGTTCCAAATGTGTGTGGGTAGAATATATATCCCACGGGGCTAAAATTGAAAAAAGTTAAAAAAAATTTTTTAGGGACTTAGTCATTTTTCCGGCGTTTATCAGACTTTCAGATAGGGGAAATGTCAGTGAGCGTTCTGATTTCAGTTACAGAGCAATTCGCCCAATGAGTCCTTGATATTTAGTCATTTTCAGCCAATATTTTGGATTTTTGAAAACTTCACTTTTTTGTGAAAATATCCACTAAATGAGGGAATAATATGTGTGAGGGTACCCCAGGAGAGTTCCAAATGTGTGTGGGTAGAATATATATCTCACGGGGCTAAAATTGAAAACAGGTGAAAAAATTTTTTATTTGGACTGAATCATTTTTCCAGCATTTATCAGACTTTCAGATAGGGGAAATGTCAGTGAGAGTTCCAATTTCAGTTCCAGAGCGATTCGCCCAATGAGTCCTTGATATTTTACCGTTTTCAGCCAATTTTCTGGATTTTTGAAAATTTCACTTTTTTGTGAAAATATCCACTAAATGAGGGAATAATATGTGTGAGGGTACCACAGGAGAGTTCCAAATGTGTGTGGGTAGAATATATATCCCACGGGGGAAAAATTTTTCCGGCGTTTATCAGACTTTCAGATAGGGCAAATGTCAGTGAGCATTCCGATTTCAGTTCCAGAACGATTTGCCCTATGAGTCCTTGATATTTAGTCGTTTTCAGCCAATTTTCTGGATTTTTGAAAACTTCACTTTTTTGTGAAAATATCCACTAAATGAGGGAATAATATGTGTGAGGGTACCCCAGGAGAGTTCCAAATGTGTGTGGGTAGAATATATATCCCACAGGGCTAAAATTGAAAACAGTTGAAAAAAATTTTTTTTTGGACTGAATCATTTTTCCAGCATTTATCAGACTTTCAGATAGGGCAAATGTCAGTGAGCATTCCAATTTCAGTTCCAGAGCGATTCGCCCAATGAGTCCTTGATATTTAGTCGTTTTCAGCCAATTTTCTGGTTTTTTGAAAATTTCACTTTTTTGTGAAAATATCCACTAAATGAGGGAATAATATGTGTGAGGGTACCCCAGGAGAGTTCCAAATGTGTGTGGGTAGAATATATATTCCACAGGGGTAAAATTGAAAAAAGTTGAAAAAAAAATTTTTTTAGACTTAGTCATTTTTCCGGCGTTTATCAGACTTTCAGATAGGGGAAATGTCAGTGAGTGTTCTGATTTCAGTTCCAGAGCGATTCGCCCAATGAGTCCTTGATATTTAGTCGTTTTCAGCCAATTTTCTGGATTTTTGAAAATTTCACTCTTTTTGTGAAAATATCCACTAAATGAGGGAATAATATGTGTAAGGGTACCCCAGGAGAGTTCCAAATGTGTGTAGGTAGAATATATATCCCACGGGTGTAAAATTGAAAAAAGTTGAAAAAAATTTTTTTTGGGACTTAGGTATTTTTCCGGCGTTTATCAGACTTTCAGATAGGGGAAATGTCAGTGAGTGTTCTGATTTCAGTTCCAGAGCGATTCGCCCAATGAGTCCTTGATATTTAGTTGTTTTCAGCCAATTTTCTGGATTTTTGAAAATTTCACTTTTTTGTGAAAATATCCACTAAATGAGGGAATAATATGTGTGAGGGTACCACAGGAGAGTTCCAAATATGTGTGGGTAGAATATATATCCCAAGGGGGTAAAATTGAAAAATGTTTAAAAAAAATTTTTTTTGGACTTAGTCATTTTTCCGGCGTTTATCAGACCTTCAAGATAGGGGAAATGTCAGTGAGTATTCCAATTTCAGTTCCAGAGCGATTCGTCCAATGAGTCCTTGATATTTAGTCGTTTTCAGCCAATTTTTTGGATTTTTGAAAATTTCACTTTTTTGTGAAAATATCCACTAAATGAGGGAATAATATGTGTGAGGGTACCCCAGGAGAGTTCCAAATGTGTGTGGGTAGAATATATATCCCACGGGGCTAAAATTGAAAAAAGTTTAAAAAAAATTTTTTTTGGACTTAGTCATTTTTACGGCGTTTATCAGACTTTCAGATAGGGGAAATGTCAGTGAGTGTTCTGATTTCAGTTCCAGAGCGATTCGCCCAATGAGTCTTTGATATTTAGTCGTTTTCAGCCAATTTTCTGGATTTTTGAAAATTTCACTTTTTTGTGAAAATATCCACTAAATGAGGGAATAATATATGTGAGGGTACCCCAGGAGAGTTCCAAATGTGTGTGGGTAGAATATATGACCCACGGGGGAAAAATTGAAAAAAGTTGAAAATAATTTTTTTTTGGACTTAGTCATTTTTCCGGCGCTTATCAGACTTTCAGATAGGGGAAATGTCAGTGAGTGTTCTGATTTCAGTTCCAGAGCGATTCGCCCAATGAGTCCTTGATATTTAGTCGTTTTCAACCAATTTTCTGGATTTTTGAAAATTTCACTTTTTTGTGAAAATATCCACTAAATGAGGGAATAATATGTGTGAGGGTGCCCCAGGAGAGTTCCAAATGTGTGTAGGTAGAATACATATCCCACGGGGGTAAAATAGAAAAAAGTTGAAAAAAAATTTTTTTTTTGGACTTAGTCATTTTTGCGGCGTTTATCAGACTTTCAGATAGGGCAAATGTCAGTGAGCTTTCAGATTTCAGTTCCAGAGCGATTCTCCCAATGAGTCCTTGATATTTAGTGGTTTTCAGCCAATTTTTTGGATTTTTGAAAATTTCACTTTTTTGTGAAAATATCCACTAAATGAGGGAATAATATGTGTGAGGGTACCCCAGGAGAGTTCCAAATGTGTGTAGGTAGAATACATATCCCACGGGGGTAAAATAGAAAAAAGTTGAAAAAAATTTTTTTTTGGACTTAGGTATGTTTCCGACGTTTATCAGACTTTCAGATAGGGGAAATGTCAGTGAGCATTCCGATTTCAGTTCCAGAGCGATTCGCCCTATGAGTCCTTGATATTTAGTCGTTTTCAGCCAATTTTCTGGATTTTTGAAAATTTCACTTTTTTGTGAAAATATCCACTAAATGAGGGAATAATATGTGTGAGGGTACCCCAGGAGAGTTCCAAATGTGTGTGGGTAGAATATATATCCCACGGGGCTAAAATTGAAAAAAGTTGAAAAAAAATATTTTTTGGACTTAGTCATTTTTCCTTCGTTTATCAGACCTTCAAGATAGTGGAAATGTCAATGAGTATTCCAATTTCAGTTCCAGAGCGATTCGCCCAATGAGTACTTGATATTTAGTCGTTTTCAGCCAATTTTCTGGATTTTTGAAAATTTCACTTTTTTGTGAAAATATTCACTAAATGAGGGAACAATATGTGTGAGGGTACCCCAGGAGAGTTCCAAATGTGTTTGGGTAGAATATATATCCCACGGGGCTAAAATTGAAAACAGTTGAAAAAAATTTTTTTTTGGACTGAATCATTTTTCCAGCATTTATCAGACTTTCAGATAGGGCAAATGTCAGTGATCATTCCGATTTCAGTTCCAGAGCGATTCGCCCAATGAATTCTTGATATTTAGTTGTTTTCAGCCAATATTTTGGATTTTTGAAAATTTCACTTTTTTGTGAAAATATCCACTAAATGAGGGAATAATATGTGTGAGGTTACCCCAGGAGAGTTCCAAATGTGTGTAGATAGAATATATATCCCACGGGTGTAAAATTGAAAAAAGTTGAAAAAAATTTTTTTTGGGACTTAGGTATTTTTCCGGCGTTTATCAGACTTTCAGATAGGGGAAATGTCAGTGAGTGTTCTGATTTCAGTTCCAGAGCGATTCGCCCAATGAGTCCTTGATATTTAGTCGTTTTCAGTCAATTTTCTGGATTTTTGAAAATTTCACTTTTTTGTGAAAATATCCACTAAATGAGGGAATAATATGTTTGAGGGTACCCCAGGAGAGTTCCAAATGTGTGTGGGTAGAATATATATCCCACGGGGCTAAAATTGAAAAAAGTTGAAAAAAAAATTTTTTTGAACTTTGTCATTTTTCCGGCGTTTATCAGACTTTCAGATAGGGCAAATGTCAGTGAGCATTCCGATTTCAGTTCCAGAGCGATTCGCCCAATGAGTTCTTGATATTTAGTCGTTTTCAGCCAATTTTCTGGATTTTTGAAAATTTCACTTTTTTGTGAAAATATCCACTAAATGAGGGAATAATATGTGTGAGGGTACCCCAGGAGAGTTCCAAATGTGTGTAGGTAGAATATATATCCCACGGGGGTAAAATTGAAAAAAGTTGAAAAACATTTTTTTTTGGACTTAGTCATTTTTCCGGCGTTCATCAGATTTTCAGATAGGGGAAATGTGAGTGAGCATTCCGATTTCAGTTCCAGAGCGATTCACCCAATGAGTCCTTGATATTTAGTCGTTTTCAGTCAATTTTCTGGATTTTTGAAAATTTCACTTTTTTGTGAAAATATCCATTAAATGAGGGAATAATATGTGTGAGGGTACCCCAGGAGAGTACCAAATGTGTGTGTTTAGAATATATATCCCACGGGGGTAAAATTTAAAAAAGTTGAAAAACATTTTTTTTTTGAACTTAGTCATTTTTCCGGCGTTTATCAGACTTTCAGATAGGGGACATGTCAGTGAGCGTACTGATTTCAGTTACAGAGTGATTCGCCCAATGAGTCCTTGATATTTAGTCCTTTTCAGCCAATTTTCTGGATTTTTGAAAATTTCACTTTTTTGTAAAAATATCCACTAAATGAGGGAATAATATGTGTGAGGTTACCCCAGGAGAGTTTGAAATGTGCGTAGGTAGAATATATATTCCACGTGGGTAAAATTGAAAAAAGTTGAAAAAATTTTTTTTTTGGACTTAGTCATTTTTCCGGCATTTATCAGATTTTCAGATAGGGGAAATGTCAGTGAGCATTCCAATTTCAGTTCCAGAGCAATTTGCCCAATGAGTCCTTGATATTTAGTCGTTTTCAGCCAATTTTCTGGATTTTTGAAAATTTCACTTTTTATGAAAATATCCATTAAATCAGGGAATAATATGTTTGAGGGTACCCCAGGAGAGTTCCAAATGTGTGTGGGTAGAATATTTATCCCACGAGGGTAAAATTGAAAAAAGTTGAAAAAAAATTTTTTTTGGACTTAGTCATTTTTCCGGCGTTTATCAGACTTTCAGATAGGGCAAATGTCAGTGAGCATTCCGATTTCAGTTCCAGAGCGATTCGCCCAATGAGTCCTTGATATTTAGTCGTTTTCAGCCAATTTTCTGGATTTTTGAAAATTTCACTTTTTTGTGAAAATATCCACTAAATGAGGGAATAATATGTGTGTGTGGGTACCCCAGGAGAGTTCCAAATGTGTGTAGGTAGAATATATATCCCACGGGGGTAAAATTGAAAAAAGTTGAAAAAATTTTTTTTTTGGACTTAGTCATTTTTCCGGCGTTTATCAGACTTTCAGATAGGGTAAATGTCAGTGAGCGTTCCAATTTCAGTTCCAGAGCGATTCGCCCAATGAGTCCTTGATATTTAGTCGTTTTCAGCCAATTTTCTGGATTTTTGAAAATTTCACTTTTTTGTGAAAATATCCACTAAATGAGGGAATAATATGTGTGAGGGTACCCCAGGAGAGTTCCAAATGTGTGTAGGTAGAATACATATCCCACGGGGGTAAAATAGAAAAAAGTTGAAAAAATTTTTTTTTTGGACTTAGGTATTTTTCTGACGTTTATCAGACTTTCAGATAGGGGAAATGTCAGTGAGCATTCAAATTTCAGTTCCAGAGTGATTCGCCCAATGAGTCCTTGATATTTAGTCGTTTTCAGCCAATTTTCTGGATTTTTGAAAATTTCACTTTTTTATGAAAATATCCATTAAATGAGGGAATAATATGTTTGAAGGTACCCCAGGAGAGTTCCAAATGTGTGTGGGTAGAATATATATCCCCCGGGGGGAAAATTGAAAAAAGTTTAAAAAAAATTTTTTTTTAGACTTAGTCATTTTTCCGGCGTTTATCAGACTATCAGATAGAGCACATGTCAGTGAGCATTCCGATTTCAGTTCCAGAGTGATTCGCCAAATGAGTCCTTGATATTTAGTCGTTTTCAGCCAATTTTCTGGATTTTTTAAAAATTCACTTTTTTGTGAAAATATCCACTAAATGAGGGAATAATATGTGCGAGGGTACCTCAGGAGAGTTCCAAATGTGTGTGGGTAGAATATATATCCCGCGGGGTAAAATTGAAAAAAGTTGAAAAACATTTTTTTTTGGACTTAGTCTTTTTTCCGGCGTCTATCAGACTATCAGATAGGGCAAATGTCAGTGAGCATTCCGATTTCAGTTCCAGAGCGATTTGCCCAATAAGTCCTTGATATTTAGTCGTTTTCAGCCAATTTTCTGGATTTTTGAAAATTTCACTTTTTTGTGAAAATATCCACTAAATGAGGGAATAATATGTGTGAGGGTACCCCAGGAGAGTTCCAAATGTGTGTAGGTAGAATACATATCCCACGGGGGTAAAATAGAAAAAAGTTGAAAAAATTTTTTTTTTGGACTTAGGTATTTTTCTGACATTTATCAGACTTTCAGATAGGGGAAATGTCAGTGAGCATTCAAATTTCAGTTCCAGAGTGATTCGCCCAATGAGTCCTTGATATTTAGTCGTTTTCAGCCAATTTTCTGGATTTTTGAAAATTTCACTTTTTTATGAAAATATCCATTAAATGAGGGAATAATATGTTTGAGGGTACCTCAGGAGAGTTCCAAATGTGTGTGGGTAGAATATATATCCCACGGGGCTAAAATTGAAAAAAGTTGAAAAAAAATTTTTTTTGGACTTAGTCATTTTTCCGGCGTTTATCAGACTTTCAGATAGGGCAAATGTCAGTGAGCATTCCGATTTCAGTTCCAGAGCGATTCGCCCAATGAGTCCTTGATACTTAGTCGTTTTCAGCCAATATTTTGGATTTTTGAAAATTTCACTTTTTTGTGAAAATATCCACTAAATGAGGGAATAATATGTGTGAGGGTTCCCCAGGAGAGTTCCAAATCTGTGTGGGTAGAATATATATCCCACGGGGGTAAAGTTGAAAACAGTTGAAAAAAATTTTGTTTTGGACTGAATCATTTTTCCAGCATTTATCAGACTTTCAGATAGGGCAAATGTCAGTGAGCATTCCAATTTCAGTTCCAGAGCGATTCGCCCAATGAGTCCTTGATATTTAGTCGTTTTCAGCCAATTTTCTGGATTTTTGAAAATTTCACTTTTTTGTGAAAATATCCACTAAATGAGGGAATAATATGTTTGAGGGTACCCCAGGAGAGTTCCAAATGTGTGTGGGTAGAATATATATCCCACGGGGCTAAAATTGAAAAAAGTTAAAAAAAAATTTTTTAGGGACTTAGTCATTTTTCCGGCGTTTATCAGACTTTCAGATAGGGGAAATGTCAGTGAGAGTTCCAATTTCAGTTACAGAGCGATTCGCCCAATGAGTCCTTGATATTTTACCGTTTTCAGCCAATTTTCTGGATTTTTGAAAATTTCACTTTTTTGTGAAAATATCCACTAAATGAGGGAATAATATGTGTGAGGGTACCCCAGGAGAGTTCCAATTGTGTGTAGGTAGAATATATATCCCACGGGGGTAAAATTGAAAAAAGTAAAAAAAAAATTTTTTGGGGACTTAGTCATTTTTCCGGCGTTTATCAGACTTTCAGATAGGGGAAATGTCAGTGAGTGTTCTGATTTCAGTTCCAGAGCGATTCGCCCAATGAGTCCTTGATATTTAGTCGTTTTCAGCCAATTTTCTGGATTTTTGAAAATTTCACTTTTTTGTGAAAATATCCACTAAATGAGGGAATAATATGTGTGAGGGTACCCCAGGAGAGTTCCAAATGTGTGTAGGTAGAATACATATCCCACGGGGGTAAAATAGAAAAAAGTTGAAAAAAATTTTTTTTTTGGACTTAGTCATTTTTCCGGCGTTTATCAGACCTTCAAGATAGGGGAAATGTCAGTGAGTATTCCAATTTCAGTTCCAGAGCGATTCGCCCAATGAGTCCTTGATATTTAGTCGTTTTCAGCCAATTTTCTGGATTTTTGAAAATTTTCCTTTTTTGTGAAGATATCCACTAAATGAGGGAATAATATGTGTGAGGGTACCACAGGAGAGTTCCAAATGTGTGTGGGTAGAATATATATCCCACGGAGGTAAAATTGAAAAAAGTTGAAAAATTTTTTTTTTTTGGACTTAGTCATTTTTCCGGCGTTTATCAGACTTTCAGATAGGGGAAATGTCAGTGAGCGTTCTGATTTCAGTTACAGAGCGATTCGCCCAATGAATTCTTGATATTTAGTTGTTTTCAGCCAATATTTTGGATTTTTGAAAATTTCACTTTTTTGTGAAAATATCCACTAAATGATGGAATAATATGTGTGAGGTTACCCCAGGAGAGTTCCAAATGTGTGTAGGTAGATTATATATCCCACCGGGGTAAAATTGAAAAAAGTTAAAAAAAAATTTTTTTGGGACTTAGTCATTTTTCCGGCGTTTATCAGACTTTCAGATAGATCAAATGTCAGTGAGCATTCCGATTTCAGTTCCAGAACGATTCGCCCTATGAGTCCTTGATATTTAGTCGTTTTCAGCCAATTTTCTGGATTTTTGAAAATTTCACTTTTTTGTGAAAATATCCACTAAATGAGGGAATAATATGTGTGAGGGTACCCCAGGAGAGTTCCAAATGTGTGTGGGTAGAATATATATCCCACGGGGCTAAAATTGAAAAAAGTTGAAAAAAAATATTTTTTGGACTTAGTCATTTTTCCTTCGTTTATCAGAGTTTCAGATAGGGGAAATGTCAGTGAGTGTTCTGATTTCAGTTCCAGAGCGATTCGCCCAATGAGTCCTTGATATTTAGTTGTTTTCAGCCAATTTTCTGGATTTTTGAAAATTTCACTTTTTTGTGAAAATATCCACTAAATGAGGAAATAATATGTGTGAGGGTACCACAGGAGAGTTCCAAATGTGTGTGGGTAGAATATATATCCCACGGGGGTAAAATAGAAAAAAGTTGAAAAAAAATTTTTTTTGGACTTATTCATTTTTCCGGCGTTTATCAGACTTTCAGATAGGGCAAATGTCAGTGAGCATTCCGATTTCAGTTCCAGAACGATTTGCAAAATGAGTCCTTGATATTTAGTCGTTTTCAGCCAATTTTCTGGATTTTTGAAAATTTCACTTTTTTGTGAAAATATCCACTAAATGAGGGAATAATATGTGTGAGGGTACCACAGGAGAGTTCCAAATATGTGTGGGTTTAGAATATATATCCCACGGGGGTAAAATTGAAAAATGTTTAAAAAAAATTTTTTTTGGACTTAGTCATTTTTCCGGCGTTTATCAGACCTTCAAGATAGGTGAAATGTCAGTGAGTATTCCAATTTCAGTTCCAGAGCGATTCGCCCAATGAGTCCTTTATATTTAGTCGTTTTCAGCCAATTTTCTGGATTTTTGAAAATTTTGCTTTTTTGTGAAAATATCCACTAAATGAGGGAATAATATGTGTGAGGGTACCACAGGAGAGTTCCAAATGTGTGTGGGTAGAATATATATCCCACGGGGGTAAAATTGAAAAAAGTTTTAAAAAAAATTTTTTTGGACTTAGTCATTTTTCCGGCGTTTATCAGACTTTCAGATAGGGGAAATGTTAGTGAGTGTTCTGATTTCAGTTCCAGAGCGATTCGCCCAATGAGTCCTTGATATTTAGACGTTTTCAGCCAATTTTCTGGATTTTTGAAAATTTCACTTTTTTGTGAAAATATCCACTAAATGAGGGAATAATATGTGTGAGGGTACCCCAGGAGAGTTCCAAATGTGTGTAGGTAGAATACATATCCCACGGGGGTAAAATAGAAAAAAGTTGAAAAAAAATTTTTTTTTGGACTTAGTCATTTTTCCGGCATTTATCAGACTTTCAGATAGGGGAAATGTCAGTGAGTGTTCTGATTTCAGTTCCAGAACGATTCGCCCAATGAGTCCTTGATATTTAGTTGTTTTCAGCCAATTTTCTGGATTTTTGAAAATTTCACTTTTTTGTGAAAATATCCACTAATTGAGGGAATAATATGTGTGAGGGTACCACAGGAGAGTTCCAAATATGTGTGGGTAGAATATATATCCCACGGGGGTAAAATTGAAAAATGTTTAAAAAAAATTTTTTTTTGGACTTAGTCATTTTTCCGGCGTTTATCAGACCTTCAAGATAGTGGAAATGTCAATGAGTATTCCAATTTCAGTTCCAGAGCGATTCGCCCAAAGAGTCCTTGATATTTTTTCGTTTTCAGCCAATTTTCTGGATTTTTGAAAATTTTCCTTTTTTGTGAAAATATCCACTAAATGAGGGAATAATATGTGTGAGGGTACCACAGGAGAGTTCCAAATGTGTGTGGGTAGAATATATATCCCACGGGGGTAAAATTGAAAAAAGTTTAAAAAAAATTTTTTTTGGACTTAGTCATTTTTCCGGCGTTTATCAGACCTTCAAGATAGGGGAAATGTCAGTGAGTATTCCAATTTCAGTTCCAGAGCGATTCGCCCAATGAGTCCTTGATATTTAGTCATTTTCAGCCAATATTTTGGATTTTTGAAAACTACACTTTTTTGTGAAAATATCCACTAAATGAGGGAATAATATGTGTGAGTGTACCCCAGGAGAGTTCCAAATGTGTGTAGGTAGAAAACATATCCCACGGGGGTAAAATAGAAAAAAGTTGAAAAAAAATTTTTTTTTGGACTTAGTCATTTTTCCGGCGTTTTTCAGACTTTCAGATAGGGGAAATGTCAGTGAGTGTTCTGATTTCAGTTCCAGAGCGATTCGCCCAATGAGTCCTTGATATTTAGTCGTTTTCAGCCAATTTTCTGGATTTTTGAAAATTTCACTTTTTTGTGAAAATATCCACTAAATGAGGGAATAATATATGTGAGGGTACCCCAGGAGAGTTCCAAATGTGTGTAGGTAGAATACATATCCCACGGGGGTAAAATAGAAAAAAGTTGAAAAAATTTTTTTTTTGGACTTAGGTATGTTTCCGAAGTTTATCAGACTTTCAGATAGGGGAAATGTCAGTGAGCATTCCGATTTCAGTTCCAGAGCGATTTGCCCTATGAGTCCTTGATATTTAGTCGTTTTCAGCCAATTTTCTGGATTTTTGAAAATTTTCCTTTTTTGTGAAAATATCCACTAAATGAGGGAATAATATGTGTGAGGGTACCACAGGAGAGTTCCAAATGTGTGTGGGTAGAATATATATCCCACGGGGGTAAAATTGAAAAAAGTTTAAAAAAAATTTTTTTTGGACTTAGTCATTTTTCCAGCGTTTATCAGACTGTCAGATAGGGAAAATGTCAGTGAGCATTCCGATTTCACTTCCAGAGCGATTCGCCGAATGAGTCCTTGATATTTAGTCGTTTTCAGCCAATTTTCTGGATTTTTGAAAATTTTCCTTTTTTGTGAAAATATCCACTAAATGAGGGAATAATATGTGTGAGGGTACCCCAGGAGAGTTCCAAATGTGTGTGGGTAGAATATATATCCCACAGGGCTAAAATTGAAAAAAGTTGAAAAAAAAATTTTTTTGGACTTAGTCATTTTTCCGGCGTTTATCAGACTTTCAGATAGGGGAAATGTCAGTGAGAGTTCCATTTTCAGTTCCAGAGCGATTCGCCCAATGAGTCCTTGATATTTAGTTGTTTTCAGCCAATTTTCTGGATTTTTGAAAATTTCACTTTTTTGTGAAAATATCCACTAAATGAGGGAATAATATGTGTGAGGGTACCACAGGAGAGTTCCAAATATGTGTGGGTTTAGAATATATATCCCACGGGGGTAAAATTGAAAAATGTTTAAAAAAAATTTTTTTTGGACTTAGTCATTTTTCCGGCGTTTATCAGACCTTCAAGATAGGTGAAATGTCAGTGAGTATTCCAATTTCAGTTCCAGAGCGATTCGCCCAATGAGTCCTTGATATTTAGTCGTTTTCAGCCAATTTTCTGGATTTTTGAAAATTTCACTTTTTTGTGAAAATATCCACTAAATGAGGGAATAATATGTGTGAGGGTACCCCAGGAGAGTTCCAAATGTGTGTAGGTAGAATACATATCCCACGGGGGTAAAATAGAAAAAAGTTGAAAAAATTTTTTTTTTGGACTTAGGTATGTTTCCGAAGTTTATCAGACTTTCAGATAGGGGAAATGTCAGTGAGCATTCCGATTTCAGTTCCAGAGCGATTCGCCCTATGAGTCCTTGATATTTAGTCGTTTTCAGCCAATTTTCTGGATTTTTGAAAATTTTCCTTTTTTGTGAAAATATCCACTAAATGAGGGAATAATATGTGTGAGGGTACCACAGGAGAGTTCCAAATGTGTGTGGGTAGAATATATATCCCACGGGGGTAAAATTGAAAAAAGTTTAAAAAAAATTTTTTTTGGACTTAGTCATTTTTCCAGCGTTTATCAGACTGTCAGATAGGGAAAATGTCAGTGAGCATTCCGATTTCACTTCCAGAGCGATTCGCCGAATGAGTCCTTGATATTTAGTCGTTTTCAGCCAATTTTCTGGATTTTTGAAAATTTTCCTTTTTTGTGAAAATATCCACTAAATGAGGGAATAATATGTGTGAGGGTACCACAGGAGAGTTCCAAATGTGTGTGGGTAGAATATATATCCCACGGGGGTAAAATTGAAAAAAGTTTAAAAAAAATTTTTTTTGGACTTAGTCATTTTTCCGGCGTTTATCAGACTTTCAGATAGGGCACATGTCAGTGAGCATTCCGATTTCAGTTCCAGAACGATTTGCAAAATGAGTCCTTGATATTTAGTCGTTTTCAGCCAATTTTCTGGATTTTTGAAAATTTCACTTTTTTGTGAAAATATCCACTAAATGAGGGAATAATATGTGTGAGGGTACCCCAGGAGAGTTCCAAATGTGTGTGGGTAGAATATATATCCCACAGGGCTAAAATTGAAAAAAGTTGAAAAAAAAATTTTTTTGGACTTAGTCATTTTTCCGGCGTTTATCAGACTTTCAGATAGGGGAAATGTCAGTGAGAGTTCCATTTTCAGTTCCAGAGCGATTCGCCCAATGAGTCCTTGATATTTAGTTGTTTTCAGCCAATTTTCTGGATTTTTGAAAATTTCACTTTTTTGTGAAAATATCCACTAAATGAGGGAATAATATGTGTGAGGGTACCACAGGAGAGTTCCAAATATGTGTGGGTAGAATATATATCCCACGGGGGTAAAACTGAAAAATGTTTAAAAAAAATTTTTTTTGGACTTAGTCATTTTTCCGGCGTTTATCAGACCTTCAAGATAGGGGAAATGTCAGTGAGTATTCCAATTTCAGTTCCAGAGCGATTCGCCCAATGAGTCCTTGATATTTAGTCGTTTTCAGCCAATTTTCTGCATTTTTGAAAATTTTCCTTTTTTGTGAAAATATCCACTAAATGAGGGAATAATATGTGTGAGGGTACCACAGGAGAGTTCCAAATGTGTGTGGGTAGAATATATATCCCACAGGGGTAAAATTGAAAAATGTTTAAAAAAAATTTTTTTTGGACTTAGTCATTTTTCCGGCGTTTATCAGACCTTCAAGATAGGGGAAATGTCAGTGAGTATTCCAATTTCAGTTCCAGAGCGATTCGCCCAATGAGTCCTTGATATTTAGTCATTTTCAGCCAATATTTTGGATTTTTGAAAACTTCACTTTTTTGTGAAAATATCCACTAAATGAGGGAATAATATGTGTGAGTGTACCCCAGGAGAGTTCCAAATGTGTGTAGGTAGAAAACATATCCCACGGGGGTAAAATAGAAAAAAGTTGAAAAAAAATTTTTTTTTGGACTTAGTCATTTTTCCGGCGTTTTTCAGACTTTCAGATAGGGGAAATGTCAGTGAGTGTTCTGATTTCAGTTCCAGAGCGATTCGCCCAATGAGTCCTTGATATTTAGTCGTTTTCAGCCAATTTTCTGAATTTTTGAAAATTTCACTTTTTTGTGAAAATATCCACTAAATGAGGGAATAATATATGTGAGGGTACCCCAGGAGAGTTCCAAATGTGTGTGGGTAGAATATATGTCCCACGGGGGAAAAATTGAAAAAAGTTGAAAATAATTTTTTTTTGGACTTAGTCATTTTTCCGGCGCTTATCAGACTTTCAGATAGGGGAAATGTCAGTGAGTGTTCTGATTTCAGTTCCAGAGCGATTCGCCCAATGAGTCCTTGATATTTAGTCGTTTTCAGCCAATTTTCTGGATTTTTGAAAATTTTCCTTTTTTGTGAAAATATCCACTAAATGAGGGAATAATATGTGTGAGGGTACCACAGGAGAGTTCCAAATGTGTGTGGGTAGAATATATATCCCACGGGGGTAAAATTGAAAAAAGTTTAAAAAAAATTTTTTTTGGACTTAGTCATTTTTCCAGCGTTTATCAGACTGTCAGATAGGGAAAATGTCAGTGAGCATTCCGATTTCACTTCCAGAGCGATTCGCCCAATGAGTCCTTGATATTTAGTCGTTTTCAGCCAATTTTCTGGATTTTTTAAAATTTTCCTTTTTTGTGAAAATATCCACTAAATGAGGGAATAATATGTGTGAGGGTACCTCAGAAGAGTTCCAAATGTGTGTAGGTAGAATATATATCCCACGGGGGTAAAATTGAAAAAAGTTGAAAAACATTATTTTTTGGACTTAGTCATTTTTCCGGCGTTTATCAGACTTTCAGATAGGGCAAATGTCAGTGAGCATTCCGATTTCAGTTCCAGAACGATTTGCCCAATGAGTCCTTGATATTTAGTCGTTTTCAGCCAATTTTCTGGATTTTTTAAAATTTCACTTTTTTGTGAAAATATCCACTAAATGAGGGAATAATATGTGTGAGGGTACCCCAGGAGAGTTCCAAATGTGTGTAGGTAGAATATATATCCCACGGGGGTAAAATTGAAAAAAGTTGAAAAAAATTTTTTTTTGGACTAAGGCTGTGTGCCCACGTAGCGTTTTTCAAGCGTTTTTGATGCGGAATTTCCGCTGCGGAAACGCTTGTAAAACGCTTGGTAACCCGCACCCCATGGTCCCCAATGGGATTCCGCAAGTTCTGTGCACATGCTGCGGATTTTTCCGCAGCGTTTATGCTGCGTTCAAAAATCCGCAGCATGTCAATTAATTTTGCGTTTCCGCAAGCAGAATTGCCATAGTCCAATGCATAAAAAACGCAAGGCAATTCCGCATGTGGAAAACGCGTGAAAAACGCGCGAAAAACGCGCGATAAACGCGTGCGGAATTCCGCATGCGTTTTTCCGGGAGAGGACTTGCATTTATGCAGCAGAAATTTTCTGCTTCATAAATGCAACGTGGACACATAGCCTTAGTCATTTTTCCGGCGTTTATCAGACTTTCAGATAGGGGAAATGTCAGTGAGCATTCCGATTTCGGTTCCAGAGCAATTCACCCAATGAGTCCTTGATATTTAGTCGTTTTCAGCCAATTTTCTGGATTTTTGAAAATTTCACTTTTTTATGAAAATATCCACTAAATGAGGGAATAATATGTTTGAGGGTACCCCAGGAGAGTTCCAAATGTGTTTGGGTAGAATATATATCCCACTTGGGTAAAATTGAAAAAAGTTTTAAAAAAATTTTTTTTGGACTTAGTCATTTTTCCGGCGTTTATCAGACTTTCAGATAGGTCAAATGTCAGTGAGTGTTCTGATTTCAGTTCCTGAGCGATTCGCCCAAAGAGACCTTGATATTTAGTCATTTTCAGCCAATTTTCTGGATTTTTGAAAATTTCACTTTTTTGTGAAAATATCCACTAAATGAGGGAATAATATTTGTGAGGGTACCCCAGGAGAGTTCCAAATGTGTGTAGGTAGAAAACATATCCCACGGGGCTAAAATTGAAAAAAGTTGAAAAAAATTTTTTTTTGGACTTAGTCATTTTTCCGCCGTTTATCAGACTTTCAGATAGGGGAAATGTCAGTGAGAGTTCCATTTTCAGTTCCAGAGCGATTCGCCCAATGAGTCCTTGATATTTTATCGTTTTCAGCCAATTTTCTGGATTTTTGAAAATTTTACTTTTTTGTGAAAATATCCACTAAATGAGGGAATAATATATGTGAGGGTACCCCCAGGAGAGTTCCAAATGTGTGTGGGTAGAATATATGTCCCACGGGGGAAAAATTGAAAAAAGTTGAAAATATTTTTTTTTGGACTTAGTCATTTTTCCGGCGCTTATCAGACTTTCAGATAGGGGAAATGTCAGTGAGTGTTCTGATTTCAGTTCCAGAGCGATTCGCCCAATGAGTCCTTGATATTTAGTTGTTTTCAGCCAATTTTCTGGATTTTTGAAAATTTCACTTTTTTGTGAAAATATCCACTAAATGAGGGAATAATATGTGTGAGGGTACCACAGGAGAGTTCCAAATATGTGTGGGTAGAATATATATCCCACGGGGGTAAAATTGAAAAATGTTTAAAAAAAATTTTTTTTGGACTTAGTCATTTTTCCGGCGTTTATCAGACCTTCAAGATAGGGGAAATGTCAATGAGTATTCCAATTTCAGTTCCAGAGCGATTCGCCCAATGAGTCCTTGATATTTAGTCGTTTTCAGCCAATTTTCTGGATTTTTGAAAATTTTCCTTTTTTGTGAAAATATCCACTAAATGAGGGAATAATATGTGTGAGGGTACCCCAGGAGAGTTCCAAATGTGTGTGGGTAGAATACATATCTCAGGGGGGTAAAATAGAAAAAAGTTAAAAAAAATTTTTTTTTGGACTTAGTCATTTTTCCGGCGTTTATCAGACTTTCAGATAGGGGAAATGTCAGTGAGCATTCCGATTTCAGTTCCAGAGCGATTCGCCCAATGAGTCCTTGATATTTAGTCGTTTTCAGCCAATTTTCTGGATTTTTGAAAATTTCCCTTTTTTGTGAAAATATCCACTAAATGAGGGAATAATATGTGTGAGGGTACCCCAGGAGAGTTCCAAATGTGTGTGGGTAGAATATATATCCCACGGGGGTAAAATTGAAAAAAGTTTTAAAATTTTTTTTTTGGACTTAGTCATTTTTCGGGCGTTTATCAGACTTTAAGATAAGGGAAATGTCAGTGAGTGTTCTGATTTCAGTTCCAGAGCGATTCCCCCAATGAGTCCTTGATATTTAGTCGTTTTCAGCCAATTTTCTGGTTTTTTGAAAATTTCACTTTTTTGTGAAAATATCCACTAAATGAGGGAATAATATGTGTGAGGGTACCCCAGGAGAGTTCCAAATGTGTGTAGGTAGAATACATATCCCACGGGGGTAAAATAGAAAAAAGTTTTAAAAAGTTTTTTTTTGGACTTAGTCATTTTTCCGGCGTTTATCAGACTTTCAGATAAGGGAAATGTCAGTGAGTGTTCTGATTTCAGTAACAGAGCGATTCGCCCTATGACTCCTTGATATTTAGTCGTTTTCAGCCAATATTTTGAATATTTGAAAATTCCACTTTTTTGTGAAAATATCCACTAAATGAGGGAAAAATATGTGTGAGGTTACCCCAGGAGAGTTCCAAATGTGTGTAGGTAGAATATATATCCCACGGGGTAAAATTGAAAAAAGTTGAAAAAAATATTTTTTTGGACTTCGTCATTTTTCCGGCGTTCATCAGATTTTCAGATAGTGGAAATGTAAGTGAGCGTTCCGATTTCAGTTCCAGAGCCATTTGCTTAATGAGTCCTTGATACTTAGTTGTTTTCAGCCAATATTTAGGATTTTTGAAAATTTTACTTTTTTGTGAAAATATCCACTAAATGAGGGAATAATATGTGTGAGGGTACCCCAGGAGAGTTCCAAATGTGTGTGGGTAGAATATATATCCCACGGGGCTAAAATTGAAAAGAGTTTAAAAAATTTATTTTTGGACTTCGTCATTTTTCCGGCGTTTATCAGACTTTCAGATAGGGGAAATGTCAGTGAGGGTTCCGATTTCAGTTCCAGAGCGATTCGCCCAATGTGTCCTTGATATTTAGTCGTTTTCAGCCAATATTTTGGATTTTTGAAAATTTCACTTTTTTGTGAAAATATCCACTAAATGAGGGAATAATATGTGTGAGGGTACCCCAGGAGAGTTCCAAATGTGTGTGGGTAGAATATATATCCCACGGGGCTAAAATTGAAAAAAGTTTTAAAAAATTTTTTTTTGGACTTAGTCATTTTTCCGGCGTTTGTCAGACTTTCAGATAGGGGAAATGTCAGTGAGCATTCTGATATCAGTTGCAGAGCGATTCGCCCAATGAGTCCTTGATATTCAGTTGTTTTCAGCCAATTTTCTGGATTTTTGAAAATTTCACTTTTTTGTGAAAATATCCACTAAATGAGGGAATAATATGTGTGAGGGTACCCCAGGAGAGTTCCAAATATGTCTAGGTAGAATATATATCCCACGGGGGTAAAATTGAAAAAAGTTGAAAAAATTTTTTTTTTGGACTTAGTCATTTTTCCGGCGTTTATCAGACTTTCAGATAGGGGAAATCTCAGTGAGTGTTCCGATTTCAGTTCCAGAGCAATTCGCCCAATGAGTCCTTGATATTTAGTCGTTTTCAGCCAATTTTCTGGATTTTTGAAAATTTCACTTTTTTGTGAAAATTTCCACTAAATGAGGGAATAATATGTGTGAGGGTACCCCAGGAGAGTTCCAAATGTGTGTGGGTAGAATATATATCCCACGGGGCTAAAATTGAAAAAAGTTTAAAAAAAATTTTTTTTGGACTTAGTCATTTTTTCAGCGTTTATCAGACTTTCAGATAGGGGAAATGTCAGTGAGCATTCTGATTTCAGTTCCAGAGCGATTCGCCCAATGAGGCCTTAATACTTAGTTGTTTTCAGCCAATATTTAGGATTTTTGAAAATTTTACTTTTTTGTGAAAATATCCACTAAATGAGGGAATAATATGTATGAGGGTACCCCAGGAGAGTTCCAAATGTGTGAAGGAAGAATACATATCCCACGGGGGTAAAATAGAAAAAAGTTGAAAAATAATTTTTTTTTAGACTTAGTCATTTTTTCGGCGTTTATCAGACTTTCAGAGAGGGGAAATGTCAGTGAGCATTCTGATTTCAGTTGCAGAGCGATTCGCCCAATGAGTCCTTGATATTTAGTCGTTTTCAGCCAATTTTCTGGATTTTTGAAAATTTCACTTTTTTGTGAAAATATCCACTAAATGAGGGAATAATATGTGTGAGGGTACCCCAGGAGAGTTCCAAATGTGTGTGGGTAGAATATATATCCCACGGGGCTAAAATTGAAAAGAGTTTAAAAAATTTATTTTTGGACTTCGTCATTTTTCCGGCGTTTATCAGACTTTAAGATAGGGGAAATGTCAGTGAGGGTTCCGATTTCAGTTCCAGAGCGATTCGCCCAATGTGTCCTTGATATTTAGTCGTTTTCAGCCAATATTTTGGATTTTTGAAAATTTCACTTTTTTGTGAAAATATCCACTAAATGAGGGAATAATATGTGTGAGGGTACCCCAGGAGAGTTCCAAATGTGTGTGGGTAGAATATATATCCCACGGGGCTAAAATTGAAAAAAGTTAAAAAAAATATTTTTTTGGACTTAGTCATTTTTCCGGCGTTTATCAGACTTTCAGATAGAGGAAATGTCAGTGAGGGTTCCGATTTCAGTTCCAGAGCGATTCGCCCAATGAGTCCTTGATATTTAGTCGTTTTCAGCCAATTTTCTGGATTTTTGAAAATTTCACTTTTTTGTGAAAATATCCACTAAATGAGGGAATAATATGTGTGAGGGTACCCCAGGAGAGTTCCAAATATGTCTAGGTAGAATATATATCCCACGGGGGTAAAATTGAAAAAAGTTGAAAACATTTTTTTTTTGGACTTAGTCATTTTTCCGGCGTTTATCAGACTTTCAGATAGGGGAAATGTCAGTGAACGTTCCGATTTCAGTTGCAGAGCAATTCGCCCAATGAGTCCTTGATATTTAGTCGTTTTCAGCCAATTTTCTGGATTTTTGAAAATTTCACTTTTTTGGGAAAATATCCACTAAATGAAGGAATAATATGTGTGAGGGTACCCCAGGAGAGTTCCAAATATGTGTAGGTAGAATATATATCCCACGGGGGTAAAATTGAAAAAAGTTGAAAAAAATTTTTTTTTGGACTTAGTCATTTTTCCGGCGTTTATCAGACTTTCAGATAGGGGAAATGTCAGTGAGCCTTCCGATTTCAATCCCAGAGCAATTCGCCCAATGAGTCCTTGATATTTTGTCGTTTTCAGCCAATTTTCTGGATTTTTGAAAATTTCACTTTTTTGGGAAAATATCCACTAAATGAAGGAATAATATGTGTGAGGGTACCCCAGGAGAGTTCCAAATATGTGTAGGTAGAATATATATCCCACGGGGCTAAAATTGAAAAAAGTTTAAAAAAAATTTTTTTTGGACTTAGTCATTTTTTCAGCGTTTATCAGACTTTCAGATAGGGGAAATGTCAGTGAGCATTCTGATTTCAGTTCCAGAGCGATTCGCCCAATGAGGCCTTAATACTTAGTTGTTTTCAGCCAATATTTAGGATTTTTGAAAATTTTACTTTTTTGTGAAAATATCCACTAAATGAGGGAATAATATGTATGAGGGTACCCCAGGAGAGTTCCAAATGTGTGAAGGAAGAATACATATCCCACGGGGGTAAAATAGAAAAAAGTTGAAAAAAAATTTTTTTTTAGACTTAGTCATTTTTTCGGCGTTTATCAGACTTTCAGAGAGGGGAAATGTCAGTGAGCATTCTGATTTCAGTTGCAGAGCCATTCGCCCAATGAGTCCTTGATATTTAGTCGTTTTCAGCCAATTTTCTGGATTTTTGAAAATTTCACTTTTTTGTGAAAATATCCACTAAATGAGGGAATAATATGTGTGAGGGTACCCCAGGATAGTTCCAAATGTGTGTGGGTAGAATATATATCCCACGGGGCTAAAATTGAAAAGAGTTTAAAAAATTTATTTTTGGACTTCGTCATTTTTCCGGCGTTTATCAGACTTTCAGATAGGGGAAATGTCAGTGAGGGTTCCGATTTCAGTTCCAGAGCGATTCGCCCAATGTGTCCTTGATATTTAGTCGTTTTCAGCCAATATTTTGGATTTTTGAAAATTTCACTTTTTTGTGAAAATATCCACTAAATGAGGGAATAATATGTGTGAGGGTACCCCAGGAGAGTTCCAAATGTGTGTGGGTAGAATATATATCCCACGGGGCTAAAATTGAAAAAAGTTTTAAAAAATTTTTTTTTGGACTTAGTCATTTTTCCGGCGTTTGTCAGACTTTCAGATAGGGGAAATGTCAGTGAGCATTCTGATATCAGTTGCAGAGCGATTCGCCCAATGAGTCCTTGATATTTAGTCGTTTTCAGCCAATTTTCTGGATTTTTGAAAATTTCAATTTTGTGAAAATATCCACTAAATGAGGGAATAATATGTGTGAGGGTACCCCAGGAGAGTTCCAAATGTGTGTGGGTAGAATATATATCCCACGGGGGTAAAATTGAAAAAAGTTTTAAAAATTTTTTTATGGGACTTATTCATTTTTCCGGCGTTTATCAGACTTTCAGATAAGGGAAATGTCAGTGAGTGTTCTGATTTCAGTTCCAGAGCGATTCGCCATATGAATCCTTGATATTTAGTCGTTTTCAGCCAATTTTCTGGATTTTTGAAAATTTCACTTTTTTGTGAAAATATTCACTAAATGAGGGAATAGCATGTGTGAGGGTACCCCAGGCGAGTTCCAAATGTGTGTGGGTAGAATATATATCCCACGGGGCTAAAATTGAAAAAAGTTAAAAAAAATATTTTTTTGGACTTAGTCATTTTTCCGGCGTTTATCAGACTTTCAGATAGAGGAAATGTCAGTGAGGGTTCTGATTTCAGTTCCAGAGCGATTCGCCCAATGAGGCCTTAATACTTAGTTGTTTTCAGCCAATATTTAGGATTTTTGAAAATTTTACTTTTTTGTGAAAATATCCACTAAATGAGGGAATAATATGTATGAGGGTACCCCAGGAGAGTTCAAAATGTGTGAAGGAAGAATACATATCCCACGGGGGTAAAATAGAAAAAAGTTGAAAAATAATTTTTTTTTAGACTTAGTCATTTTTTCGGCGTTTATCAGACTTTCAGAGAGGGGAAATGTCAGTGAGCATTCTGATTTCAGTTGCAGAGCGATTCGCCCAATGAGTCCTTGATATTTAGTCGTTTTCAGCCAATTTTCTGGATTTTTGAAAATTTCACTTTTTTGGGAAAATATCCACTAAATGAAGGAATAATATGTGTGAGGGTACCCCAGGAGAGTTCCAAATATGTGTAGGTAGAATATATATCCCACGGGGGTAAAATTGAAAAAAGTTGAAAAAAATTTTTTTTTGGACTTAGTCATTTTTCCGCCGTTTATCAGACTATCAGATAGGGGAAATGTCAGTGAGGGTTCCGATTTCAGTTCCAGAGCGATTCGCCCAATGAGTCCTTGATATTTAGTCGTTTTCAGACAATTTTCTGGATTTTTGAAAATTTCACTTTTTTGTGAAAATATCCACTAAATGAGGGAATAATATGTGTGAGGGTACCCCAGGAGAGTTCCAAATGTGTGTAGGAAGAATACATATCCCACGGGGGTAAAATAGAAAAAAGTTGAAAAAAAATTTTTTTTTGGACTTAGTCATTTTTTCGGCGTTTATCAGACTTTCAGATAAGGGAAATGTCAGTGAGCATTCTGATTTCAGTTCCAGAGCGATTCGCCCAATGAGTCCTTGATATTTAGTCGTTTTCAGACAATATTTTGGATATTTGAAAATTTCACTTTTTTGTGAAAATATCCACTAAATGAGGGAATAATATGTGTGAGGGTACCCCAGGAGAGTTCCAAATGTGTGTGGGTAGAATATATATCCCACGGGGGTAAAATTGAAAAAAGTTTAAAAAATTTTTTTTTGGGACTTATTCATTTTTCCGGCGTTTATCAGACTTTCAGATAAGGGAAATGTCAGTGAGTGTCCTGATTTCAGTTCCAGAGCGATTCGCCCTATGACTCCTTGATATTTAGTCGTTTTCAGCCAATTTTCTGGATTTTTGAAAATTTCACTTTTTTTGTGAAAATATCCACTAAATGAGGGAATAATATGTGTGAGGGTACCCCAGGAGAGTTCCAAATGTGTGTGGGTAGAATATATATCCCACGGGGCTAAAATTGAAAAAAGTTAAAAAAAATATTTTTTTGGACTTAGTCATTTTTCCGGCGTTTATCAGACTTTCAGATAGAGGAAATGTCAGTGAGGGTTCTGATTTCAGTTCCAGAGCGATTCGCCCAATGAGTCCTTGATATTCAGTTGTTTTCAGCCAATTTTCTGGATTTTTGAAAATTTCACTTTTTTGTGAAAATATCCACTAAATGAGGGAATAATATGTGTGAGGGTACCCCAGGAGAGTTCCAAATATGTCTAGGTAGAATATATATCCCACGGGGGTAAAATTGAAAAAAGTTGAAAAAATTTTTTTTTTGGACTTAGTCATTTTTCCGGCGTTTATCAGACTTTCAGATAGGGGAAATCTCAGTGAGTGTTCCGATTCAGTTCCAGAGCAATTCGCCCAATGAGGCCTTAATACTTAGTTGTTTTCAGCCAATATTTAGGATTTTTGAAAATTTTACTTTTTTGTGAAAATATCCACTAAATGAGGGAATAATATGTATGAGGGTACCCCAGGAGAGTTCAAAATGTGTGAAGGAAGAATACATATCCCACGGGGGTAAAATAGAAAAAAGTTGAAAAATAATTTTTTTTTAGACTTAGTCATTTTTCCGGCGTTTATCAGACTTTCAGATAGGGGAAATGTCAGTGAGGGTTCCGATTTCAGTTCCAGAGCGATTCGCCCAATGTGTCCTTGATATTTAGTCGTTTTCAGCCAATATTTTGGATTTTTGAAAATTTCACTTTTTTGTGAAAATATCCACTAAATGAGGGAATAATATGTGTGAGGGTACCCCAGGAGAGTTCCAAATGTGTGTGGGTAGAATATATATCCCACGGGGCTAAAATTGAAAAAAGTTTTAAAAAATTTTTTTTTGGACTTAGTCATTTTTCCGGCGTTTGTCAGACTTTCAGATAGGGGAAATGTCAGTGAGCATTCTGATATCAGTTGCAGAGCGATTCGCCCAATGAGTCCTTGATATTTAGTCGTTTTCAGCCAATTTTCTGGATTTTTGAAAATTTCAATTTTGTGAAAATATCCACTAAATGAGGGAATAATATGTGTGAGGGTACCCCAGGAGAGTTCCAAATGTGTGTGGGTAGAATATATATCCCACGGGGGTAAAATTGAAAAAAGTTTTAAAAATTTTTTTTTGGGACTTATTCATTTTTCCGGCGTTTATCAGACTTTCAGATAAGGGAAATGTCAGTGAGTGTTCTGATTTCAGTTCCAGAGCGATTCGCCATATGAATCCTTGATATTTAGTCGTTTTCAGCCAATTTTCTGGATTTTTGAAAATTTCACTTTTTTGTGAAAATATTCACTAAATGAGGGAATAGCATGTGTGAGGGTACCCCAGGCGAGTTCCAAATGTGTGTGGGTAGAATATATATCCCACGGGGCTAAAATTGAAAAAAGTTAAAAAAAATATTTTTTTGGACTTAGTCATTTTTCCGGCGTTTATCAGACTTTCAGATAGAGGAAATGTCAGTGAGGGTTCTGATTTCAGTTCCAGAGCGATTCGCCCAATGAGTCCTTGATATTCAGTTGTTTTCAGCCAATTTTCTGGATTTTTGAAAATTTCACTTTTTTGTGAAAATATCCACTAAATGAGGGAATAATATGTGTGAGGGTACCCCAGGAGAGTTCCAAATATGTCTAGGTAGAATATATATCCCACGGGGGTAAAATTGAAAAAAGTTGAAAAAATTTTTTTTTTGGACTTAGTCATTTTTCCGGCGTTTATCAGACTTTCAGATAGGGGAAATCTCAGTGAGTGTTCCGATTCAGTTCCAGAGCAATTCGCCCAATGAGTCCTTGATATTTAGTCGTTTTCAGCCAATTTTCTGGATTTTTGAAAATTTCACTTTTTTGTGAAAATTTCCACTAAATGAGGGAATAATATGTGTGAGGGTACCCCAGGAGAGTTCCAAATGTGTGTGGGTAGAATATATATCCCACGGGGCTAAAATTGAATAAAGTTTAAAAAAAATTTTTTTTGGACTTAGTCATTTTTTCAGCGTTTATCAGACTTTCAGATAGGGGAAATGTCAGTGAGCATTCTGATTTCAGTTCCAGAGCGATTCGCCCAATGAGGCCTTAATACTTAGTTGTTTTCAGCCAATATTTAGGATTTTTGAAAATTTTACTTTTTTGTGAAAATATCCACTAAATGAGGGAATAATATGTATGAGGGTACCCCAGGAGAGTTCAAAATGTGTGAAGGAAGAATACATATCCCACGGGGGTAAAATAGAAAAAAGTTGAAAAATAATTTTTTTTTAGACTTAGTCATTTTTTCGGCGTTTATCAGACTTTCAGAGAGGGGAAATGTCAGTGAGCATTCTGATTTCAGTTGCAGAGCGATTCGCCCAATGAGTCCTTGATATTTAGTCGTTTTCAGCCAATTTTCTGGATTTTTGAAAATTTCACTTTTTTGGGAAAATATCCACTAAATGAAGGAATAATATGTGTGAGGGTACCCCAGGAGAGTTCCAAATATGTGTAGGTAGAATATATATCCCACGGGGGTAAAATTGAAAAAAGTTGAAAAAAATTTTTTTTTGGACTTAGTCATTTTTCCGGCGTTTATCAGACTTTCAGATAGGGGAAATGTCAGTGAGCGTTCCGATTTCAATCCCAGAGCAATTCGCCCAATGAGTCCTTGATATTTAGTCGTTTTCAGCCAATTTTCTGGATTTTTGAAAATTTCACTTTTTTGTGAAAATATCCACTAAATGAGGGAATAATATGTGTGAGGGTACCCCAGGAGAGTTCCAAATGTGTGTGGGTAGAATATATATCCCACGGGGCTAAAAATGAAAAAAGTTTAAAAAAATTTTTTTTTGGACTTAGTCATTTTTCCGCCGTTTATCAGACTATCAGATAGGGGAAATGTCAGTGAGGGTTCCGATTTCAGTTCCAGAGCGATTCGCCCAATGAGTCCTTGATATTTAGTCGTTTTCAGACAATTTTCTGGATTTTTGAAAATTTCACTTTTTTGTGAAAATATCCACTAAATGAGGGAATAATATGTGTGAGGGTACCCCAGGAGAGTTCCAAATGTGTGTAGGAAGAATACATATCCCACGGGGGTAAAATAGAAAAAAGTTGAAAAAAAATTTTTTTTTGGACTTAGTCATTTTTTCGGCGTTTATCAGACTTTCAGATAAGGGAAATGTCAGTGAGCATTCTGATTTCAGTTCCAGAGCGATTCGCCCAATGAGTCCTTGATATTTAGTCGTTTTCAGACAATATTTTGGATATTTGAAAATTTCACTTTTTTGTGAAAATATCCACTAAATGAGGGAATAATATGTGTGAGGGTACCCCAGGAGAGTTCCAAATGTGTGTGGGTAGAATATATATCCCACGGGGGTAAAATTGAAAAAAGTTTAAAAAATTTTTTTTTGGGACTTATTCATTTTTCCGGCGTTTATCAGACTTTCAGATAAGGGAAATGTCAGTGAGTGTCCTGATTTCAGTTCCAGAGCGATTCGCCCTATGACTCCTTGATATTTAGTCGTTTTCAGCCAATTTTCTGGATTTTTGAAAATTTCACTTTTTTTGTGAAAATATCCACTAAATGAGGGAATAATATGTGTGAGGGTACCCCAGGAGAGTTCCAAATGTGTGTGGGTAGAATATATATCCCACGGGGCTAAAATTGAAAAAAGTTAAAAAAAATATTTTTTTGGGCTTAGTCATTTTTCCGGCGTTTATCAGACTTTCAGATAGAGGAAATGTCAGTGAGGGTTCTGATTTCAGTTCCAGAGCGATTCGCCCAATGAGTCCTTGATATTCAGTTGTTTTCAGCCAATTTTCTGGATTTTTGAAAATTTCACTTTTTTGTGAAAATATCCACTAAATGAGGGAATAATATGTGTGAGGGTACCCCAGGAGAGTTCCAAATATGTCTAGGTAGAATATATATCCCACGGGGGTAAAATTGAAAAAAGTTAAAAAAATTTTTTTTTTGGACTTAGTCATTTTTCCGGCGTTTATCAGACTTTCAGATAGGGGAAATGTCAGTGAGCGTTCCGATTTCAATCCCAGAGCAATTCGCCCAATGAGTCCTTGATATTTAGTCGTTTTCAGCCAATTTTCTGGATTTTTGAAAATTTCACTTTTTTGTGAAAATATCCACTAAATGAGGGAATAATATGTGTGAGGGTACCCCAGGAGAGTTCCAAATGTGTGTGGGTAGAATATATATCCCACGGGGCTAAAAATGAAAAAAGTTTAAAAAAATTTTTTTTTGGACTTAGTCATTTTTCCGCCGTTTATCAGACTATCAGATAGGGGAAATGTCAGTGAGGGTTCCGATTTCAGTTCCAGAGCGATTCGCCCAATGAGTCCTTGATATTTAGTCGTTTTCAGACAATTTTCTGGATTTTTGAAAATTTCACTTTTTTGTGAAAATATCCACTAAATGAGGGAATAATATGTGTGAGGGTACCCCAGGAGAGTTCCAAATGTGTGTAGGAAGAATACATATCCCACGGGGGTAAAATAGAAAAAAGTTGAAAAAAAATTTTTTTTTGGACTTAGTCATTTTTTCGGCGTTTATCAGACTTTCAGATAAGGGAAATGTCAGTGAGCATTCTGATTTCAGTTCCAGAGCGATTCGCCCAATGAGTCCTTGATATTTAGTCGTTTTCAGACAATATTTTGGATATTTGAAAATTTCACTTTTTTGTGAAAATATCCACTAAATGAGGGAATAATATGTGTGAGGGTACCCCAGGAGAGTTCCAAATGTGTGTGGGTAGAATATATATCCCACGGGGGTAAAATTGAAAAAAGTTTAAAAAATTTTTTTTTGGGACTTATTCATTTTTCCGGCGTTTATCAGACTTTCAGATAAGGGAAATGTCAGTGAGTGTCCTGATTTCAGTTCCAGAGCGATTCGCCCTATGAGTCCTTGATATTTAGTCGTTTTCAGCCAATTTTCTGGATTTTTGAAAATTTCACTTTTTTTGTGAAAATATCCACTAAATGAGGGAATAATATGTGTGAGGGTACCCCAGGAGAGTTCCAAATGTGTGTGGGTAGAATATATATCCCACGGGGCTAAAATTGAAAAAAGTTAAAAAAAATATTTTTTTGGGCTTAGTCATTTTTCCGGCGTTTATCAGACTTTCAGATAGAGGAAATGTCAGTGAGGGTTCTGATTTCAGTTCCAGAGCGATTCGCCCAATGAGTCCTTGATATTCAGTTGTTTTCAGCCAATTTTCTGGATTTTTGAAAATTTCACTTTTTTGTGAAAATATCCACTAAATGAGGGAATAATATGTGTGAGGGTACCCCAGGAGAGTTCCAAATATGTCTAGGTAGAATATATATCCCACGGGGGTAAAATTGAAAAAAGTTTAAAGAAATTTTTTTTGGGACTTAGTCATTTTTCCGGCGTTTATCAAACTTTCAGATAAGGGCAAATGTCAGTGAGCATTCCGATTTCAGTTCCAGAGCGATTCGCGCAATGAGTCCTTGATATTTAGTCGTTTTCAGCCAATTTTCTGGATTTTTGAAAATTACACTTTTTTATGAAAATATCCACTAAAGGAGGGAATAATATGTGTGAGGGTACCACAGGAGAGTTCCAAATGTGTGTGGGTAGAATATATATTCCACGGGGGTAAAATTAAAAAAAGTTGAAAAAATTATTTTTTTGGACTTAGTCATTTTTCCGCCGTTTATCAGACTTTCAGATAGGGCAAATGTCAGTGAGCATTTCGATTTCAGTTCCAGAGCGATTTGCCCAATGAGTCCTTGATATTTAGTCGTTTTCAGCCAATATTTTTGATTTTTGAAAATTTCACTTTTTTGTGAAAATATCCACTAAATGAGGGAATAATATGTGTGAGGGTACCCCAGAAGAGTTCCAAATGTGTGTAGGTACAATATATATCCCACGGGGGTAAAATTGAAAAAAGTTGAAAAAAATTTTTTTGGGGACTTAGTCATTTTTCCGGCATTTTCCAGACTTTCAGATAGGGCAAATGTCAGAGAGCGTTCTGATTTCAGTTCCAGAGCAATTCGCACAATGAGTCCTTAATATTTTGTCATTTTCAGCCAATTTTCTGAATTTTGGAAAATTTCACTTTTTTATGAAAATATCCACTAAATGAGGGAATAATATGTTTGTGGGTACCCCAGGAGAGTTCCAAATGTGTGTAGGTAGAATATATATCCCACGGGGGTAAAATACAAAAAAGTTGAAAAAATTTTTTTTTTGGACTTAGTCATTTTTCCAGCGTTCATCAGATTTTCAGATAGGGGAAATGTCAGTGAGCGTTCCGATTTCAATTTCAGAGCAATTCGCACAATGAGTCCTTAATATTTTGTCGTTTTCAGCCAATTTTCTGGATTTTTGAAAATTTCACTTTTTTGTGAAAATATCCACTAAATGAGGGAATAATATGTGTGAGGGTACCCCAGAAGAGTTCCAAATGTGTGTAGGTAGAATATATATCCAACGGGGGTTAAAATTGAAAAAAGTTGAAAAACATTTTTTTTTGGACTTAGTCATTTTTCCGGCATTTTCCAGACTTTCAGATAGGGCAAATGTCAGTGAGCGTTCTGATTTCAGTTCCAGAGCGATTCGTCCAATGTGTCCTTGATATTTAGTCGTTTTCAGGCAATTTTCTGGATTTTTGAAAATTTCACTTTTTTGTGAAAATATCCACTAAATGAGGGAATAATATGTGTGAGGGTACCACAAGAGAGTTCCAAATGTGTGTGGGTAGAATATATATCCCACGGGGGTAAAATTGAAAAAAGTTTAAAAATATTTTTTTTTTCGACTTATTCATTTTTCCAGCGTTTATCAGACTTTCAGATAGGGGAAATGTCAGTGAGCGTTCAGATTTCAGTTCCAGAGCAATTCTTAATATTTTGTCATTTTCAGCCAATTTTCTGAATTTTTGAAAATTTCACTTTTTTATGAAAATATCCACTAAATGAGGGAATAATATGTTTGAGGGTACCCCAGGAGAGTTCCAAATGTGTGTAGGTAGAATACATATCCCACGGGGGTAAAATAGAAAAAAGTTTAAAAAATTTTTTTTTTGGACTTAGTCATTTTTCCGGCGTTCATCAGATTTTCAGATAGGGGAAATGTCAGTGAGCGTTCCGATTTCAATTTCAGAGCAATTCGCCCAATGAGTCCTTGATATTAAGTCGTTTTCAGCCAATTTTCTGGATTTTTGAAAATTTCACTTTTTTATGAAAATATCCACTAAATGAGGGAATAATATGTGTGAGGGTACCACAGGAGAGTTCCAAATGTGTGTGGGTAGAATATATATCCCACGGGGATAAAATTAAAAAAAGTTTAAATTTTTTTTTTTTCGGACTTAGTAATTTTTCCGGCGTTTATCAGACTTTCAGATAGGGGAAATGTCAGTGAGCATTCCGATTTCAGTTCCAGAGCGATTCGCCCAATGAGTCCTTGATACTTAGTCGTTTTCAGCCAATATTTTGGATTTTTGAAAATTTCACTTTTTTGTGAAAATATCCATTAAATGATAGAATAATATGTGTGAGGGTACCCCAGGAGAGTTCCAAATGTGTGTAGGTAGAATACATATCCCACGAGGGTAAAATAGAAAAAAGTTGAAAAAAATTTTTTTTTTGGACTTAGTCATTTTTCCGGCGTTTATCAGACTTTCAGATAGGGGAAATGTCAGTGAGCGTTCAGATTTCAGTTCCAGAGCAATTCGCCCAATGAGTCCTTAATATTTAGTCATTTTCAGCCAATTTTCTGAATTTTTGAAAATTTCACTTTTTTATGAAAATATCCACTAAATGAGGGAATAATATGTTTGAGGGTACCCCAGAAGAGTTTCAAATGTGTGTAGGTAGAATATATATCCCACGGGGGTAAAATTGAAAAAAGTTGAAAAACATTTTTTTTTGGACTTAGTCATTTTTCTGGCGTTTATCAGACTTTCAGATAGGGGAAATGTCAGTGAGCGTTCCGATTTCAGTTCCAGAGCCATTGGCCCAATGAGTCCTTGATATTTAGTCGTTTTCAGCCAATTTTCTGGATTTTTGAAAATTTAACTTTTTGTGAAAATATCCACTAAATGAGGGAATAATATGTGTGAGGGTACCCGAGGAGAGTTCCAAATGTGTGTGGGTAGAATATATATCCCACGGGGGTAAAATTTAAAAAAGTTGAAAAAAAAATTATTTTGGACTTAGTCATTTTTCCGGCGTTTATCAGACTTTCAGATAGGACAAATGTCAGTGAGCGTTCCGATTTCAGTTCCAGAGCAATTCGCCCAAAGAGTCCTTGATATTTAGTCGTTTTCAGCCAATTTTCTGGATTTTTGAAAATGTCACTTTTTTGTGAAAATATCCATTAAATGAGGGAATAATATGTGTGAGGGTACCCCAGGAGAGTTCCAAATGTGTGTAGGTAGAATACATATCCCACGGGGGTAAAATAGAAAAAAGTTGAAAAAAATTTTTTTTTTGGACTTAGTCATTTTTCCGGCGTTTATCAGACTTTCAGATAGGGGAAATGTCAGTGAGCGTTCCGATTTCAGTTCCAGAGCAATTCGCCCAATGAGTCCTTAATATTTAGTCATTTTCAGCCAATTTTCTGAATTTTTGAAAATTTCACTTTTTTATGAAAATATCCACTAAATGAGGGAATAATATGTTTGAGGGTACCCCAGGAGAGTTCCAAATGTGTGTAGGTAGAATACATATCCCACGGGGGAAAAATATAAAAAAGTTGAAAAAATTTTTTTTTTGGACTTAGTCATTTTTTCGGCGTTTATCAGACTTTCAGATGGGGCAAATGTCAGTGAGCATTCCGCTTTCAGTTCCAGAGCTATTCACCCAATGAGTCCTTGATATTTAGTCGTTTTCAGCCAATATTTTTAATTTTTGAAAATTTCACTTTTTTGTGAAAATATCCACTAAATGAGGGAATAATATGTGTGAGGGTACCCCAGGAGAGTTCCAAATGTGTGTGGGTAGAATATATATCCCACGGGGGTAAAACTGAAAAAAGTTGAAAAACATTTTTTTTTGGACTTAGTCATTTTTCCGGCATTTATCAGACTTTCAGATATGGGAAATGTCAGTGAGCGTTCCGATTTCAATTCCAGAGCAATTCGCCCAATGAGTCCTTGATATTTAGTCGTTTTCAGCCAATTTTCTGGATTTTTTAAAATTTCCCTTTTTTGTGAAAATATCCACTAAATGAGGGAATAATATGTGTGAGGGTACCCCAGGAGAGTTCCAAATGTGTGTGGGTAGAATATATATCCCAAGGGGCTAAAATTGAAAAAAGTTGAAAAAAACATTATTTTGGTCTTAGTCATTTTTCCGGCGTTTATCAGACTTTCAGATAGGGCAAATGTCAGTGAGCATTCCGATTTCAGTTCCAGAGCGATTCGCCCAATGAGTCCTTGATATTTAGTCGTTTTCAGCCAATTTTCTGGATTTTTGAAAATTTCACTTTTTTATGAATATATCCATTAAATGAGGGAATAATATGTTTGAGGGTACCCCAAGAGAGTTCCAAATGTGTGTGTGTAGAATATATATCCCACGGGGGTAAAATTGAAAAAAGTTGAAAAACATTTTTTTTTGGACTTAGTCATTTTTCCGGCGTTTATCAGACTTTCAGATAGGGCAAATGTCAGTGAGCATTCCGATTTCAGTTCCAGAGCGATTCGCCCTATGAGTCCTTGATATTTAGTCGTTTTCAGCCAATTTTCTGGATTTTTGAAAATTTCACTTTTTTGTGAAAATATCCACTAAATCAGGGAATAATATGTGTGAGGGTACCCCAGGAGAGTTCCAAATGTGTGTGGGTAGAATATATATCCCACGGGGCTAAAATTGAAAAAAGTTGAAAAACATTTTTTTTTGGACTTAGTCATTTTTCCGGCGTTTATCAGACTTTCAGATAGGGCAAATGTCAGTGAGCATTCCGATTTCAGTTCCAGAGCGATTCGCCCAATGAGTCCTTGATATTTAGTCGTTTTCAGCCAATTTTCTGGATTTTTGAAAATTTCACTTTTTTGTGAAAATATCCACTAAATGAGGGAATAATATGTGTGAGGGTACCCCAGGAGAGTTCTAAATGTGTGTGGGTAGAATATATATCCCAAGGGGCTAAAATTGAAAAAAGTTGAAAAAAAAAAATATTTTGGACTTAGTCATTTTTCCGGCGTTTATCAGACTTTCAGATAGGGGAAATGTCAGTGAGCGTTCTGATTTCAGTTACAGAGCGATTCGCCCAATGAAGCCTTGATATTTAGTCGTTTTCAGCCAATTTTCTGGATTTTTGAAAATTTCACTTTTTTATGAATATATCCATTAAATGAGGGAATAATATGTTTGAGGGTACCCCAAGAGAGTTCCAAATGTGTGTGTGTAGAATATATATCCCACGGGGGTAAAATTGAAAAAAGTTGAAAAACATTTTTTTTTGGACTTAGTCATTTTTCCGGCGTTTATCAGTCTTTCAGATAGGGGAAATGTCAGTGAGCATTCTGATTTCAGTTACAGAGCGATTAGCCCAATGAGTCCTTGAAATTTAGTCGTTTTCAGCCAATTTTCTGGATTTTTGAAAATTTCACTTTTTTGTGAAAATATCCACTAAATGAGGGAATAATATGTGTGAGGGTACCCTAGGAGAGTTCCAAATGTGTGTGGGTAGAATATATATCCCACGGGGGTAAAATTTAAAAAAGTTGAAAAAAAAATTATTTTGGACTTAGTCATTTTTCCGGCGTTTATCAGACTTTCAGATAGGACAAATGTCAGTGAGCGTTCCGATTTCAGTTCCAGAGCAATTCGCCCAAAGAGTCCTTGATATTTAATCGTTTTCAGCCAATTTTCTGGATTTTTGAAAATGTCACTTTTTTGTGAAAATATCCATTAAATGAGGGAATAATATGTGTGAGGGTACCCCAGGAGAGTTCCAAATGTGTGTAGGTAGAATACATATCCCACGGGGGTAAAATAGAAAAAAGTTGAAAAAAATTTTTTTTTGGACTTAGTCATTTTTCCGCCGTTTATCAGACTTTCAGATAGGGCAAATGTCAGTGAGCATTCCGATTTCAGTTTCAGAGCGATTCGCCCAATGAGTCCTTGATATTTAGTCGTTTTCAGCCAATTTTCTTGATTTTTGAAAATTTCACTTTTTTGTGAAAATATCCATTAAATGAGGGAATAATATGTGTGAGGGTACCCCAGGAGAGTTCCAAATGTGTGTAGGTAGAATACATATCCCACGGGGGTAAAATAGAAAAAAGTTGAAAAAAATTTTTTTTTTGGACTTAGTCATTTTTCCGGCGTTTATCAGACTTTCAGATAGGGGAAATGTCAGTGAGCGTTCCGATTTCAGTTCCAGAGCAATTCGCCCAATGAGTCCTTAATATTTAGTCATTTTCAGCCAATTTTCTGAATTTTTGAAAATTTCACTTTTTTATGAAAATATCCACTAAATGAGGGAATAATATGTTTGAGGGTACCCCAGGAGAGTTCCAAATGTGTGTAGGTAGAATACATATCCCACGGGGGAAAAATATAAAAAAGTTGAAAAAATTTTTTTTTTGGACTTAGTCATTTTTTCGGCGTTTATCAGACTTTCAGATGGGGCAAATGTCAGTGAGCATTCCGCTTTCAGTTCCAGAGCTATTCACCCAATGAGTCCTTGATATTTAGTCGTTTTCAGCCAATATTTTTAATTTTTGAAAATTTCACTTTTTTGTGAAAATATCCACTAAATGAGGGAATAATATGTGTGAGGGTACCCCAGGAGAGTTCCAAATGTGTGTGGGTAGAATATATATCCCACGGGGGTAAAACTGAAAAAAGTTGAAAAACATTTTTTTTTGGACTTAGTCATTTTTCCGGCATTTATCAGACTTTCAGATATGGGAAATGTCAGTGAGCGTTCCGATTTCAATTCCAGAGCAATTCGCCCAATGAGTCCTTGATATTTAGTCGTTTTCAGCCAATTTTCTGGATTTTTTAAAATTTCACTTTTTTGTGAAAATATCCACTAAATGAGGGAATAATATGTGTGAGGGTACCCCAGGAGATTTCCAAATTTGTGTGGATAGAATATATATCCCACGAGGCTAAAATTGAAAAAAGTTGAAAAAAATTTTTTTTTGGACTTAGTCATTTTTCCGGCGTTTATCAGACTTTCAGATAGGGCAAATGTCAGTGAAAGTTCTGATTTCAGTTACAGAGCGATTCGCCCAATGAGTCCTTGATATTTAGTCGTTTTTAGCCAATTTTCTGTATTTTTGAAAATTTCACTTTTTTGTGAAAATATCCACTAAATGAGGGAATAATATGTGTGAGGGTACCCCAGGAGAGTTCCAAATGTGTGTGGGTAGAATATATATCCCAAGGGGCTAAAATTGAAAAAAGTTGAAAAAAACATTATTTTGGTCTTAGTCATTTTTCCGGCGTTTATCAGACTTTCAGATAGGGCAAATGTCAGTGAGCATTCCGATTTCAGTTCCAGAGCGATTCGCCCAATGAGTCCTTGATATTTAGTCGTTTTCAGCCAATTTTCTGGATTTTTGAAAATTTCACTTTTTTATGAATATATCCATTAAATGAGGGAATAATATGTTTGAGGGTACCCCAAGAGAGTTCCAAATGTGTGTGTGTAGAATATATATCCCACGGGGGTAAAATTGAAAAAAGTTGAAAAACATTTTTTTTTGGACTTAGTCATTTTTCCGGCGTTTATCAGACTTTCAGATAGGGCAAATGTCAGTGAGCATTCCGATTTCAGTTCCAGAGCGATTCGCCCTATGAGTCCTTGATATTTAGTCGTTTTCAGCCAATTTTCTGGATTTTTGAAAATTTCACTTTTTTGTGAAAATATCCACTAAATGAGGGAATAATATGTGTGAGGGTACCCCAGGAGAGTTCCAAATGTGTGTGGGTAGAATATATATCCCACGGGGCTAAAATTGAAAAAAGTTGAAAAACATTTTTTTTTGGACTTAGTCATTTTTCCGGCGTTTATCAGTCTTTCAGATAGGGGAAATGTCAGTGAGCATTCTGATTTCAGTTACAGAGCGATTGGCCCAATGAGTCCTTGATATTTAGTCGTTTTCAGCCAATTTTCTGGATTTTTGAAAATTTCACTTTTTTGTGAAAATATCCACTAAATCAGGGAATAATATGTGTGAGGGTACCCCAGGAGAGTTCCAAATGTGTGTGGGTAGAATATGTATCCCACGGGGCTAAAATTGAAAAAAGTTGAAAAACATTTTTTTTTGGACTTAGTCATTTTTCCGGCGTTTATCAGACTTTCAGATAGGGGAAATGTCAGTGAGCGTTCTGATTTCAGTTACAGAGCGATTCGCCCAATGAAGCCTTGATATTTAGTCGTTTTCAGCCAATTTTCTGGATTTTTGAAAATTTCACTTTTTCATGAAAATATCCACTAAATGAGGGAATAATATGTGTGAGGGTACCCCAGGAGAGTTCCAAATGTGTGTGTGTAGAATATATATCCCACGGGGCTAAAATTGAAAAAAGTTGAAAAACATTTTTTTTTGGACTTAGTCATTTTTCCGGCGTTTATCAGACTTTCAGATAGGGCAAATGTCAGTGAGCATTCCGATTTCAGTTCCAGAGCGATTCGCCCAATGAGTCCTTGATATTTAGTCATTTTCAGCCAATTTTCTGGATTTTTGAAAATTTCACTTTTTTGTGAAAATATCCACTAAATGAGGGAATAATATGTGTGAGGGTACCCCAGGAGAGTTCCAAATGTGTGTGTGTAGAATATATATCCCACGGGGCTAAAATTGAAAAAAGTTGAAAAACTTTTTTTTTTGGACTTAGTCATTTTTCCGGCGTTTATCAGACTTTCACATAGGGCAAATGTCAGTGAAAGTTCTGATTTCAGTTACAGAGCGATTCGCCCAATGAGTCCTTGATATTTAGTCGTTTTCAGCCAATTTTCTGGATTTTTGAAAATTTCACTTTTTTGTGAAAATATCCACTAAATGAGGGAATAATATGTGTGAGGGTACCCCAGGAGAGTTCTAAATGTGTGTGGGTAGAATATATATCCCAAGGGGCTAAAATTGAAAAAAGTTGAAAAAAAAAAATATTTTGGACTTAGTCATTTTTCCGGCGTTTATCAGACTTTCAGATAGGGGAAATGTCAGTGAGCGTTCTGATTTCAGTTACAGAGCGATTCGCCCAATGAAGCCTTGATATTTAGTCGTTTTCAGCCAATTTTCTGGATTTTTGAAAATTTCACTTTTTTATGAATATATCCATTAAATGAGGGAATAATATGTTTGAGGGTACCCCAAGAGAGTTCCAAATGTGCGTGTGTAGAATATATATCCCACGGGGGTAAAATTGAAAAAAGTTGAAAAACATTTTTTTTTGGACTTAGTCATTTTTCCGGCGTTTATCAGACTTTCAGATAGGGCAAATGTCAGTGAGCATTCCGATTTCAGTTCCAGAGCGATTCGCCCTATGAGTCCTTGATATTTAGTCGTTTTCAGCCAATTTTCTGGATTTTTGAAAATTTCACTTTTTTGTGAAAATATCCACTAAATGAGGGAATAATATGTGTGAGGGTACCCCAGGAGAGTTCCAAATGTGTGTGGGTAGAATATATATCCCACGGGGCTAAAATTGAAAAAAGTTGAAAAACATTTTTTTTTGGACTTAGTCATTTTTCCGGCGTTTATCAGACTTTCACATAGGGCAAATGTCAGTGAAAGTTCTGATTTCAGTTACAGAGCGATTCGCCCAATGAGTCCTTGATATTTAGTCGTTTTCAGCCAATTTTCTGGATTTTTGAAAATTTCACTTTTTTGTGAAAATATCCACTAAATGAGGGAATAATATGTGTGAGGGTACCCCAGGAGAGTTCTAAATGTGTGTGGGTAGAATATATATCCCAAGGGGCTAAAATTGAAAAAAGTTGAAATAAAAAAAATTTTTTGGACTTAGTCATTTTTCCGGCGTTTATCAGACATTCAGATAGGACAAATGTCAGTGAGCGTTCCGATTTCAGTTCCAGAGCAATTCGCCCAAAGAGTCCTTGATATTTAATCGTTTTCAGCCAATTTTCTGGATTTTTGAAAATGTCACTTTTTTGTGAAAATATCCATTAAATGAGGGAATAATATGTGTGAGGGTACCCCAGGAGAGTTCCAAATGTGTGTAGGTAGAATACATATCCCACGGGGGTAAAATAGAAAAAAGTTGAAAAAAATTTTTTTTTGGACTTAGTCATTTTTCCGCCGTTTATCAGACTTTCAGATAGGGCAAATGTCAGTGAGCATTCCGATTTCAGTTTCAGAGCGATTCGCCCAATGAGTCCTTGATATTTAGTCGTTTTCAGCCAATTTTCTTGATTTTTGAAAATTTCACTTTTTTGTGAAAATATCCATTAAATGAGGGAATAATATGTGTGAGGGTACCCCAGGAGAGTTCCAAATGTGTGTAGGTAGAATACATATCCCACGGGGGTAAAATAGAAAAAAGTTGAAAAAAATTTTTTTTTTGGACTTAGTCATTTTTCCGGCGTTTATCAGACTTTCAGATAGGGGAAATGTCAGTGAGCGTTCCGATTTCAGTTCCAGAGCAATTCGCCCAATGAGTCCTTAATATTTAGTCATTTTCAGCCAATTTTCTGAATTTTTGAAAATTTCACTTTTTTATGAAAATATCCACTAAATGAGGGAATAATATGTTTGAGGGTACCCCAGGAGAGTTCCAAATGTGTGTAGGTAGAATACATATCCCACGGGGGAAAAATATAAAAAAGTTGAAAAAATTTTTTTTTTGGACTTAGTCATTTTTTCGGCGTTTATCAGACTTTCAGATGGGGCAAATGTCAGTGAGCATATTCCGCTTTCAGTTCCAGAGCTATTCACCCAATGAGTCCTTGATATTTAGTCGTTTTCAGCCAATATTTTTAATTTTTGAAAATTTCACTTTTTTGTGAAAATATCCACTAAATGAGGGAATAATATGTGTGAGGGTACCCCAGGAGAGTTCCAAATGTGTGTGGGTAGAATATATATCCCACGGGGGTAAAACTGAAAAAAGTTGAAAAACATTTTTTTTTGGACTTAGTCATTTTTCCGGCATTTATCAGACTTTCAGATATGGGAAATGTCAGTGAGCGTTCCGATTTCAATTCCAGAGCAATTCGCCCAATGAGTCCTTGATATTTAGTCGTTTTCAGCCAATTTTCTGGATTTTTTAAAATTTCACTTTTTTGTGAAAATATCCACTAAATGAGGGAATAATATGTGTGAGGGTACCCCAGGAGATTTCCAAATTTGTGTGGATAGAATATATATCCCACGAGGCTAAAATTGAAAAAAGTTGAAAAAAATTTTTTTTTGGACTTAGTCATTTTTCCGGCGTTTATCAGACTTTCAGATAGGGCAAATGTCAGTGAAAGTTCTGATTTCAGTTACAGAGCGATTCGCCCAATGAGTCCTTGATATTTAGTCGTTTTTAGCCAATTTTCTGTATTTTTGAAAATTTCACTTTTTTGTGAAAATATCCACTAAATGAGGGAATAATATGTGTGAGGGTACCCCAGGAGAGTTCCAAATGTGTGTGGGTAGAATATATATCCCAAGGGGCTAAAATTGAAAAAAGTTGAAAAAAACATTATTTTTTGGACTTAGTCATTTTTCCGGCGTTTATCAGTCTTTCAGATAGGGGAAATGTCAGTGAGCATTCTGATTTCAGTTACAGAGCGATTGGCCCAATGAGTCCTTGATATTTAGTCGTTTTCAGCCAATTTTCTGGATTTTTGAAAATTTCACTTTTTTGTGAAAATATCCACTAAATCAGGGAATAATATGTGTGAGGGTACCCCAGGAGAGTTCCAAATGTGTGTGGGTAGAATATGTATCCCACGGGGCTAAAATTGAAAAAAGTTGAAAAACATTTTTTTTTGGACTTAGTCATTTTTCCGGCGTTTATCAGACTTTCAGATAGGGGAAATGTCAGTGAGCGTTCTGATTTCAGTTACAGAGCGATTCGCCCAATGAAGCCTTGATATTTAGTCGTTTTCAGCCAATTTTCTGGATTTTTGAAAATTTCACTTTTTCATGAAAATATCCACTAAATGAGGGAATAATATGTGTGAGGGTACCCCAGGAGAGTTCCAAATGTGTGTGTGTAGAATATATATCCCACGGGGCTAAAATTGAAAAAAGTTGAAAAACATTTTTTTTTGGACTTAGTCATTTTTCCGGCGTTTATCAGACTTTCAGATAGGGCAAATGTCAGTGAGCATTCCGATTTCAGTTCCAGAGCGATTCGCCCAATGAGTCCTTGATATTTAGTCATTTTCAGCCAATTTTCTGGATTTTTGAAAATTTCACTTTTTTGTGAAAATATCCACTAAATGAGGGAATAATATGTGTGAGGGTACCCCAGGAGAGTTCCAAATGTGTGTGTGTAGAATATATATCCCACGGGGCTAAAATTGAAAAAAGTTGAAAAACTTTTTTTTTTGGACTTAGTCATTTTTCCGGCGTTTATCAGACTTTCACATAGGGCAAATGTCAGTGAAAGTTCTGATTTCAGTTACAGAGCGATTCGCCCAATGAGTCCTTGATATTTAGTCGTTTTCAGCCAATTTTCTGGATTTTTGAAAATTTCACTTTTTTGTGAAAATATCCACTAAATGAGGGAATAATATGTGTGAGGGTACCCCAGGAGAGTTCTAAATGTGTGTGGGTAGAATATATATCCCAAGGGGCTAAAATTGAAAAAAGTTGAAAAAAAAAAATATTTTGGACTTAGTCATTTTTCCGGCGTTTATCAGACTTTCAGATAGGGGAAATGTCAGTGAGCGTTCTGATTTCAGTTACAGAGCGATTCGTCCAATGAAGCCTTGATATTTAGTCGTTTTCAGCCAATTTTCTGGATTTTTGAAAATTTCACTTTTTTATGAATATATCCATTAAATGAGGGAATAATATGTTTGAGGGTACCCCAAGAGAGTTCCAAATGTGTGTGTGTAGAATATATATCCCACGGGGGTAAAATTGAAAAAAGTTGAAAAACATTTTTTTTTGGACTTAGTCATTTTTCCGGCGTTTATCAGACTTTCAGATAGGGCAAATGTCAGTGAGCATTCCGATTTCAGTTCCAGAGCGATTCGCCCTATGAGTCCTTGATATTTAGTCGTTTTCAGTCAATTTTCTGGATTTTTGAAAATTTCACTTTTTTATGAATATATCCATTAAATGAGGGAATAATATGTGTGAGGGTACCCCAGGAGAGTTCCAAATGTGTGTGGGTAGAATATGTATCCCACGGGGCTAAAATTGAAAAAAGTTGAAAAACATTTTTTTTTGGACTTAGTCATTTTTCCGGCGTTTATCAGACTTTCAGATAGGGGAAATGTCAGTGAGCGTTCTGATTTCAGTTACAGAGCGATTCGCCCAATGAAGCCTTGATATTTAGTCGTTTTCAGCCAATTTTCTGGATTTTTGAAAATTTCACTTTTTCATGAAAATATCCACTAAATGAGGGAATAATATGTGTGAGGGTACCCCAGGAGAGTTCCAAATGTGTGTGTGTAGAATATATATCCCACGGGGCTAAAATTGAAAAAAGTTGAAAAACATTTTTTTTTGGACTTAGTCATTTTTCCGGCGTTTATCAGACTTTCAGATAGGGCAAATGTCAGTGAAAGTTCTGATTTCAGTTACAGAGCGATTCGCCCAATGAGTCCTTGATATTTAGTCGTTTTCAGCCAATTTTCTGGATTTTTGAAAATTTCACTTTTTTGTGAAAATATCCACTAAATGAGGGAATAATATGTGTGAGGGTACCCCAGGAGAGTTCTAAATGTGTGTGGGTAGAATATATATCCCAAGGGGCTAAAATTGAAAAAAGTTGAAAAAAAAAAATATTTTGGACTTAGTCATTTTTCCGGCGTTTATCAGACTTTCAGATAGGGGAAATGTCAGTGAGCGTTCTGATTTCAGTTACAGAGCGATTCGCCAATGAAGCCTTGATATTTAGTCGTTTTCAGCCAATTTTCTGGATTTTTGAAAATTTCACTTTTTTGTGAAAATATCCACTAAATGAGGGAATAATATGTGTGAGGGTACCCCAGGAGAGTTCCAAATGTGTGTGGGTAGAATATATATCCCACGGGGCTAAAATTGAAAAAAGTTGAAAAACATTTTTTTTTGGACTTAGTCATTTTTCCGGCGTTTATCAGAATTTCAGATAGGGGAAATGTCAGTAAGCGTTCTGATTTCAGTTACAGAGCGATTTGCCCAATGAAGCCTTGATATTTAGTCGTTTTCAGCCAATTTTCTGGATTTTTGAAAATTTCACTTTTTTATGAAAATATCCATTAAATGAGGGAATAATATGTTTGAGGGTACCCCAGGAGAGTTCCAAATGTGTGTGGGTAGAATATATATCCCACGGGGGTAAAATTGAAAAAAGCTGAAAAAAAATTTTTTTTGGACTTAGTCATTTTTCCGGCGTTTATCAGACTTTCAGATAGGGCAAATGTCAGTGAGCATTCCGATTTCAGTTCCAGAGCGATTCGCCCTATGAGTCCTTGATATTTAGTCGTTTTCAGCCAACTTTCTGGATTTTTGAAAATTTCACTTTTTTGTGAAAATATCCACTAAATGAGGGAATAATATGTGTGAGGGTACCCCAGGAGAGTTCCAAATGTGTGTGAGTAGAATATATATCCCACGGGGGTAAAATTGAAAAAAGTTGAAAAACATTTTTTTTTGGACTTAGTCATTTTTCCGGCGTTTATCAGACTTTCAGATAGGGCAAATGTCAGTGAAAGTTCTGATTTCAGTTACAGAGCGATTCGCCCAATGAGTCCTTGATATTTAGTCGTTTTCAGCCAATTTTCTGGATTTTTGAAAATTTCACTTTTTTGTGAAAATATCCACTAAATGAGGGAATAATATGTGTGAGGGTACCCCAGGAGAGTTCCAAATGTGTGTGGGTAGAATATATATTCCACGGGGCTAAAATTGAAAAAAGTTGAAAAACATTTTTTTTTGGACTTAGTCATTTTTCCGGCGTTTATCAGACTTTCAGATAGGGGAAATGTCAGTGAGCGTTCTGATTTCAGTTACAGAGCGATTCGCCCAATGAAGCCTTGATATTTAGTCGTTTTCAGCCAATTTTCTGGATTTTTGAAAATTTCACTTTTTTATGAATATATCCATTAAATGAGGGAATAATATGTTTGAGGGTACCCCCAAGAGAGTTCCAAATGTGTGTGTGTAGAATATATATCCCACGGGGGTAAAATTGAAAAAAGTTGAAAAACATTTTTTTTTGGACTTAGTCATTTTTCCGGCGTTTATCAGAATTTCAGATAGGGGAAATGTCAGTAAGCGTTCTGATTTCAGTTACAGAGCGATTCGCCCAATGAAGCCTTGATATTTAGTCGTTTTCAGCCAATTTTCTGGATTTTTGAAAATTTCACTTTTTTATGAAAATATCCATTAAATGAGGGAATAATATGTTTGAGGGTACCCCAGGAGAGTTCCAAATGTGTGTGGGTAGAATATATATCCCACGGGGGTAAAATTGAAAAAAGTTGAAAAACATTTTTTTTTGGACTTAGTCATTTTTCCGGCGTTTATCAGACTTTCAGATAGGGCAAATGTCAGTGAGCATTCCGATTTCAGTTCCAGAGCGATTCGCCCAATGAGTCCTTGATATATAGTTGTTTTCAGCCAATTTTCTGGATTTTTGAAAATTTCACTTTTTTGTGAAAATATCCACTAAATGAGGGAATAATATGTGTGAGGGTACCCCAGGAGAGTTCCAAATGTGTGTGGGTAGAATATATATCCCACGGGGCTAAAATTGAAAAAAGTTGAAAAACATTTTTTTTTGGACTTAGTCATTTTTCCGGCGTTTATCAGTCTTTCAGATAGGGGAAATGTCAGTGAGCATTCTGATTTCAGTTACAGAGCGATTGGCCCAATGAGTCCTTGATATTTAGTCGTTTTCAGCCAATTTTCTGGATTTTTGAAAATTTCACTTTTTTGTGAAAATATCCACTAAATGAGGGAATAATATGTGTGAGGGTACCCCAGGAGAGTTCCAAATGTGTGTGAGTAGAATATATATCCCACGGGGGTAAAATTGAAAAAAGTTGAAAAACATTTATTTTTGGACTTAGTCATTTTTCCGGCGTTTATCAGACTTTCAGATAGGGCAAATGTCAGTGAAAGTTCTGATTTCAGTTACAGAGCGATTCGCCCAATGAGTCCTTGATATTTAGTCGTTTTCAGCCAATTTTCTGGATTTTTGAAAATTTCACTTTTTTGTGAAAATATCCACTAAATGAGGGAATAATATGTGTGAGGGTACCCCAGGAGAGTTCCAAATGTGTGTGGGTAGAATATATATCCCACGGGGCTAAAATTGAAAAAAGTTGAAAAACATTTTTTTTTGGACTTAGTCATTTTTCCGGCGTTTATCAGACTTTCAGATAGGGGAAATGTCAGTGAGCGTTCTGATTTCAGTTACAGAGCGATTCGCCCAATGAAGCCTTGATATTTAGTCGTTTTCAGCCAATTTTCTGGATTTTTGAAAATTTCACTTTTTTATGAATATATCCATTAAATGAGGGAATAATATGTTTGAGGGTACCCCAAGAGAGTTCCAAATGTGTGTGTGTAGAATATATATCCCACGGGGGTAAAATTGAAAAAAGTTGAAAAACATTTTTTTTTGGACTTAGTCATTTTTCCGGCGTTTATCAGACTTTCAGATAGGGCAAATGTCAGTGAGCATTCCGATTTCAGTTCCAGAGCGATTCGCCCTATGAGTCCTTGATATTCAGTCGTTTTCAGCCAATTTTCTGGATTTTTGAAAATTTCACTTTTTTGTGAAAATATCCACTAAATGAGGGAATAATATGTGTGAGGGTACCCCAGGAGAGTTCTAAATGTGTGTGGGTAGAATATATATCCCAAGGGGCTATAATTGAAAAAAGTTGAAAAAAAAAAATATTTTGGACTTAGTCATTTTTCCGGCGTTTATCAGACTTTCAGATAGGGGAAATGTCAGTGAGCGTTCTGATTTCAGTTACAGAGCGATTCGCCCAATGAAGCATTGATATTTAGTCGTTTTCAGCCAATTTTCTGGATTTTTGAAAATTTCACTTTTTTATGAATATATCCATTAAATGAGGGAATAATATGTTTGAGGGTACCCCAAGAGAGTTCCAAATGTGTGTGTGTAGAATATATATCCCACGGGGGTAAAATTGAAAAAAGTTGAAAAACATTTTTTTTTGGACTTAGTCATTTTTCCGGCGTTTATCAGACTTTCAGATAGGGCAAATGTCAGTGAGCATTCCGATTTCAGTTCCAGAGCGATTCGCCCTATGAGTCCTTGATATTTAGTCGTTTTCAGCCAATTTTCTGGATTTTTGAAAATTTCACTTTTTTGTGAAAATATCCACTAAATGAGGGAATAATATGTGTGAGGGTACCCCAGGAGAGTTCCAAATGTGTGTGGGTAGAATATATATCCCACGGGGCTAAAATTGAAAAAAGTTGAAAAACATTTTTTTTTGGACTTAGTCATTTTTCCGGCGTTTATCAGACTTTCAGATAGGGGAAATGTCAGTAAGCGTTCTGATTTCAGTTACAGAGCGATTGGCCCAATGAGTCCTTGATATTTAGTCGTTTTCAGCCAATTTTCTGGATTTTTGAAAATTTCACTTTTTTGTGAAAATATCCACTAAATGAGGGAATAATATGTGTGAGGGTACCCCAGGAGAGTTCCAAATGTGTGTGTGTAGAATATATATCCCACGGGGGTAAAATTGAAAAAAGTTGAAAAACATTTTTTTTTGGACTTAGTCATTTTTCGGGCGTTTATCAGACTTTCAGATAGGGAAAATGTCAGTGAGAGTTCTGATTTCAGTTACAGAGCGATTCGCCCAATGAGTCCTTGATATTTAGTCATTTTCAGCCAATTTTCTGGATTTTTGAAAATTTCACTTTTTTGTGAAAATATCCACTAAATGAGGGAATAATATGTGTGAGGGTACCCCAGGAGAGTTCCAAATGTGTGTGAGTAGAATATATATCCCACGGGGGTAAAATTGAAAAAAGTTGAAAAACATTTTTTTTTGGACTTAGTCATTTTTCCGGCGTTTATCAGACTTTCAGATAGGGCAAATGTCAGTGAAAGTTCTGATTTCAGTTACAGAGCGATTCGCCCAATGAGTCCTTGATATTTAGTCGTTTTCAGCCAATTTTCTGGATTTTTGAAAATTTCACTTTTTTGTGAAAATATCCACTAAATGAGGGAATAATATGTGTGAGGGTACCCCAGGAGAGTTCCAAATGTGTGTGGGTAGAATATATATCCCAAGGGGCTAAAATTGAAAAAAGTTGAAAAAAAATTTATTTTGGACTTAGTCATTTTTCCGGCGTTTATCAGACTTTCAGATAGGGCAAATGTCAGTGAGCTTTCCGATTTCAGTTCCAGAGCGATTCGCCCAATGAGTCCTTGATATTTAGTCGTTTTCAGCCAATATTTTGGATTTTTGAAAATTTCACTTTTTTGTGAATATATTCACTAAATGAGGGAATAATATGTGTGAGGTTACCCCAGGAGAGTTCCAAATGTGTGTGTGTAGAATATATATCCCACGGGGGTAAAATTGAAAAAAGTTGAAAAACATTTTTTTTTGGACTTAGTCATTTTTCCGGCGTTTATCAGACTTTCAGATAGGGGAAATGTCAGTGAGCGTTCTGATTTCAGTTCCAGAGCGATTCGCCCAATGAGTCCTTGATATTTAGTCGTTTTCAGCCAATTTTCTGGATTTTTGAAAATTTCACTTTTTTGTGAAAATATCGACTAAATGAGGGAATAATATGTGTGAGGGTACCCCAGGAGAGTTCCAAATGTGTGTGGGTAGAATATATATCCCACGGGGGTAAAATTGAAAAAAGTTGAAAAACATTTTTTTTGCACTTAGTCATTTTTCCGGCGTTTATCAGACTTTCAGATAGGGGAAAAGTCAGTGAGCGTTCCGATTTCAATGCCAGAGCAATTCGCCCAATGAGTCCTTGATATTAAGTCGTTTTCAGCCAATTTTCTGGATTTTTGAAAATTTAACTTTTTTATGAAAATATCCACTAAATGAGGGAATCATATGTGTGAGGGTACCACAGGAGAGCTCCAAATGTGTGTGGGTAGAATATATATCCCACGGGGGTAAAATTGAAAAAAGTTGAAAAATATTTTTTTTTGGACTTAGTCATTTTTCCGGCGTTTATCAGACTTTCAGATAGGGGAAATGTCAGTGAGCGTTCCGATTTCAATTCCAGAGCGATTCGCCCAATGAGTCCTTGATATTAAGTTGTTTTCAGCCAATTTTCTGGATTTTTGAAAATTTCACTTTTTTATGAAAATATCCACTAAATGAGGGAATAATATGTGTGAGGGTACCACAGGAGAGTTCCAAATGTGTGTGGGTAGAATATATATCCCACGGGGGTAAAATTTAAAAAAGTTGAAAAATATTTTTTTTTGGACTTAGTCATTTTTCCGGCGTTTATCAGACTTTCAGATAGGGGAAATGTCAGTGAGCGTTCTGATTTCAATTCCAGAGCAATTCGCCCAATGAGTCCTTGATATTAAGTTGTTTTCAGCCAATTTTCTGGATTTTTGAAAATTTCACTTTTTTATGAAAATATCCACTAAATGAGGGAATAATATGTGTGAGGGTACCACAGGAGAGTTCCAAATGTGTGTGTGTAGAATATATATCCCACGGGGGTAAAATTGAAAAAAGTTGAAAAACATTTTTTTTTGGACTTAGTCATTTTTCCGGCGTTTATCAGACTTTCAGATAGGGGAAATGTCAGTGAGCGTTCTGATTTCAGTTCCAGAGCGATTCGCCCAATGAGTCCTTGATATTTAGTCGTTTTCAGCCAATTTTCTGGATTTTTGAAAATTTCACTTTTTTGTGAAAATATCGACTAAATGAGGGAATAATATGTGTGAGGGTACCCCAGGAGAGTTCCAAATGTGTGTGGGTAGAATATATATCCCACGGGGGTAAAATTGAAAAAAGTTGAAAAACATTTTTTTTGCACTTAGTCATTTTTCCGGCGTTTATCAGACTTTCAGATAGGGGAAAAGTCAGTGAGCGTTCCGATTTCAATGCCAGAGCAATTCGCCCAATGAGTCCTTGATATTAAGTCGTTTTCAGCCAATTTTCTGGATTTTTGAAAATTTAACTTTTTTATGAAAATATCCACTAAATGAGGGAATCATATGTGTGAGGGTACCACAGGAGAGCTCCAAATGTGTGTGGGTAGAATATATATCCCACGGGGGTAAAATTGAAAAAAGTTGAAAAATATTTTTTTTTGGACTTAGTCATTTTTCCGGCGTTTATCAGACTTTCAGATAGGGGAAATGTCAGTGAGCGTTCCGATTTCAATTCCAGAGCGATTCGCCCAATGAGTCCTTGATATTAAGTTGTTTTCAGCCAATTTTCTGGATTTTTGAAAATTTCACTTTTTTATGAAAATATCCACTAAATGAGGGAATAATATGTGTGAGGGTACCACAGGAGAGTTCCAAATGTGTGTGGGTAGAATATATATCCCACGGGGGTAAAATTTAAAAAAGTTGAAAAATATTTTTTTTTGGACTTAGTCATTTTTCCGGCGTTTATCAGACTTTCAGATAGGGGAAATGTCAGTGAGCGTTCTGATTTCAATTCCAGAGCAATTCGCCCAATGAGTCCTTGATATTAAGTTGTTTTCAGCCAATTTTCTGGATTTTTGAAAATTTCACTTTTTTATGAAAATATCCACTAAATGAGGGAATAATATGTGTGAGGGTACCACAGGAGAGTTCCAAATGTGTGTGGGTAGAATATATATCCCACGGGGGTAAAATTGAAAAAAGTTGAAAAACATTTTTTTTTGGACTTAGTCATTTTTCCGGCGTTTATCAGACTTTCAGATAGGGGAAATGTCATTGAGCGTTCTGATTTCAGTTCCAGAGCGATTCGCCCAATGAGTCCTTGATATTTAGACGTTTTCAGCCAATTTTCTGGATTTTTGAAAATTTCACTTTTTTGTGAAAATATCCACTAAATGAGGGAATAATATGTGTGAGGGTACCCCAGGAGAAATCCAAATGTGTGTGGGTAGAATATATATCCCACGGGGGTAAAATTGAAAAAAGTTGAAAAACATTTTTTTTGCACTTAGTCATTTTTCTGGCGTTTATCAGACTTTCAGATAGGGGAAATGTCAGTGAGCGTTCCGATTTCAATTCCAGAGCAATTCGCCCAATGAGTCCTTGATATTAAGTTGTTTTCAGCCAATTTTCTGGATTTTTGAAAATTTTACTTTTTTATGAAAATATCCACTAAATGAGGGAATAATATGTGTGAGGGTACCACAGGAGAGTTCCAAATGTGTGTGGGTAGAATATATATGCAACGGGGGTAAAATTGAAAAAAGTTGAAAAACATTTTTTTTTCGACTTAGTCATTTTTCCGGCGTTTATCAGACTTTCAGATAGTGGAATTGTCAGTGAGCGTTCCGATTTCAATTCCAGAGCAATTCGCCCAATGAGTCCTTGATATTAAGTCGTTTTCAGCCAATTTTCTGGATTTTTGAAAATTTCACTTTTTTATGAAAATATCCTCTAAATGAGGGAATAATATGTGTGAGGGTACCACAGGAGAGTTCCAAATGTGTGTGGGTAGAATATATCCCACGGGGGTAAAATTTAAAAAAGTTGAAAAATATTTTTTTTTGGACTTAGTCATTTTTCCGGCGTTTATCAGACTTTCAGATAGGGGAAATGTCAGTGAGCGTTCTGATTTCAATTCCAGAGCAATTCGCCCAATGAGTCCTTGATATTAAGTTGGTTTCAGCCAATTTTCTGGATTTTTGAAAATTTCACTTTTTTATGAAAATATCCACTAAATGAGGGAATAATATGTGTGAGGGTACCACAGGAGAGTTCCAAATGTGTGTGGGTAGAATATATATCCCACGGGGGTAAAATTGAAAAAAGTTGAAAAACATTTTTTTTTGGACTTAGTCATTTTTCCAGCGTTTATCAGACTTTCAGATAGGGGAAATGTCAGTGAGCGTTCCGATTTCAATTCCAGAGCGATTCGCCCAATGAGTCCTTGATATTAAGTTGTTTTCAGCCAATTTTCTGGATTTTTGAAAATTTCACTTTTTTATGAAAATATCCACTAAATGAGGGAATAATATGTGTGAGGGTACCACAGGAGAGTTCCAAATGTGTGTGGGTAGAATATATATCCCACGGGGGTAAAATTTAAAAAAGTTGAAAAATATTTTTTTTTGGACTTAGTCATTTTTCCGGCGTTTATCAGACTTTCAGATAGGGGAAATGTCAGTGAGCGTTCTGATTTCAATTCCAGAGCAATTCGCCCAATGAGTCCTTGATATTAAGTTGTTTTCAGCCAATTTTCTGGATTTTTGAAAATTTCACTTTTTTATGAAAATATCCACTAAATGAGGGAATAATATGTGTGAGGGTACCACAGGAGAGTTCCAAATGTGTGTGGGTAGAATATATATCCCACGGGGGTAAAATTGAAAAAAGTTGAAAAACATTTTTTTTTGGACTTAGTCATTTTTCCGGCGTTTATCAGACTTTCAGATAGGGGAAATGTCATTGAGCGTTCTGATTTCAGTTCCAGAGCGATTCGCCCAATGAGTCCTTGATATTTAGTCGTTTTCAGCCAATTTTCTGGATTTTTGAAAATTTCACTTTTTTGTGAAAATATCCACTAAATGAGGGAATAATATGTGTGAGGGTACCCCAGGAGAAATCCAAATGTGTGTGGGTAGAATATATATCCCACGGGGGTAAAATTGAAAAAAGTTGAAAAACATTTTTTTTGCACTTAGTCATTTTTCTGGCGTTTATCAGACTTTCAGATAGGGGAAATGTCAGTGAGCGTTCCGATTTCAATTCCAGAGCAATTCGCCCAATGAGTCCTTGATATTAAGTTGTTTTCAGCCAATTTTCTGGATTTTTGAAAATTTTACTTTTTTATGAAAATATCCACTAAATGAGGGAATAATATGTGTGAGGGTACCACAGGAGAGTTCCAAATGTGTGTGGGTAGAATATATATGCAACGGGGGTAAAATTGAAAAAAGTTGAAAAACATTTTTTTTTCGACTTAGTCATTTTTCCGGCGTTTATCAGACTTTCAGATAGGGGAATTGTCAGTGAGCGTTCCGATTTCAATTCCAGAGCAATTCGCCCAATGAGTCCTTGATATTAAGTTGTTTTCAGCCAATTTTCTGGATTTTTGAAAATTTCACTTTTTTATGAAAATATCCTCTAAATGAGGGAATAATATGTGTGAGGGTACCACAGGAGAGTTCCAAATGTGTGTGGGTAGAATATATATCCCACGGGGGTAAAATTTAAAAAAGTTGAAAAATATTTTTTTTTGGACTTAGTCATTTTTCCGGCGTTTATCAGACTTTCAGATAGGGGAAATGTCAGTGAGCGTTCTGATTTCAATTCCAGAGCAATTCGCCCAATGAGTCCTTGATATTAAGTTGTTTTCAGCCAATTTTCTGGATTTTTGAAAATTTCACTTTTTTATGAAAATATCCACTAAATGAGGGAATAATATGTGTGAGGGTACCACAGGAGAGTTCCAAATGTGTGTGGGTAGAATATATATCCCACGGGGGTAAAATTGAAAAAAGTTGAAAAACATTTTTTTTTGGACTTAGTCATTTTTCCGGCGTTTATCAGACTTTCAGATAGGGGAAATGTCATTGAGCGTTCTGATTTCAGTTCCAGAGCGATTCGCCCAATGAGTCCTTGATATTTAGTCGTTTTCAGCCAATTTTCTGGATTTTTGAAAATTTCACTTTTTTGTGAAAATATCCACTAAATGAGGGAATAATATGTGTGAGGGTACCACAGGAGAGTTCCAAATGTGTGTGGGTAGAATATATATCCCACGGGGGTAAAATTGAAAAAAGTTGAAAAACATATTTTTTTTGGACTTAGTCATTTTTCCGGCGTTTATCAGACTTTCAGATAGGGGAAATGTCATTGAGCGTTCTGCTTTCAGTTCCAGAGCGATTCGCCCAATGAGTCCTTGATATTTAGTCGTTTTCAGCCAATTTTCTGGATTTTTGAAAATTTCACTTTTTTGTGAAAATATCCACTAAATGAGGGAACAATATGTGTGAGGGTACCCCAGGAGAGTTCCAAATGTGTGTGGGTAGAATATATATCCCACGGGGGTAAAATTGAAAAAAGTTGAAAAACATTTTTTTTGCACTTAGTCATTTTTCTGGCGTTTATCAGACTTTCAGATAGGGGAAATGTCAGTGAGCGTTCCGATTTCAATTCCAGAGCAATTCGCCCAATGAGTCCTTGATATTAAGTTGTTTTCAGCCAATTTTCTGGATTTTTGAAAATTTTACTTTTTTATGAAAATATCCACTAAATGAGGGAATAATATGTGTGAGGGTACCACAGGAGAGTTCCAAATGTGTGTGGGTAGAATATATATGCAACGGGGGTAAAATTGAAAAAAGTTGAAAAACATTTTTTTTTCGACTTAGTCATTTTTCCGGCGTTTATCAGACTTTCAGATAGGGGAATTGTCAGTGAGCGTTCCGATTTCAATTCCAGAGCAATTCGCCCAATGAGTCCTTGATATTAAGTTGTTTTCAGCCAATTTTCTGGATTTTTGAAAATTTCACTTTTTTATGAAAATATCCTCTAAATGAGGGAATAATATGTGTGAGGGTACCACAGGAGAGTTCCAAATGTGTGTGGGTAGAATATATATCCCACGGGGGTAAAATTGAAAAAAGTTGAAAAACATTTTTTTTTGGACTTAGTCATTTTTCCGGCGTTTATCAGACTTTCAGATAGGGGAAATGTCATTGAGCGTTCTGATTTCAGTTCCAGAGCGATTCGCCCAATGAGTCCTTGATATTTAGTCGTTTTCAGCCAATTTTCTGGATTTTTGAAAATTTCACTTTTTTGTGAAAATATCCACTAAATGAGGGAATAATATGTGTGAGGGTACCACAGGAGAGTTCCAAATGTGTGTGGGTAGAATATATATCCCACGGGGGTAAAATTGAAAAAAGTTGAAAAACATATTTTTTTTGGACTTAGTCATTTTTCCGGCGTTTATCAGACTTTCAGATAGGGGAAATGTCATTGAGCGTTCTGCTTTCAGTTCCAGAGCGATTCGCCCAATGAGTCCTTGATATTTAGTCGTTTTCAGCCAATTTTCTGGATTTTTGAAAATTTCACTTTTTTGTGAAAATATCCACTAAATGAGGGAACAATATGTGTGAGGGTACCCCAGGAGAGTTCCAAATGTGTGTGGGTAGAATATATATCCCACGGGGGTAAAATTGAAAAAAGTTGAAAAACATTTTTTTTGCACTTAGTCATTTTTCCGGCGTTTATCAGACTTTCAGATAGGGGAAATGTCAGTGAGCGTTCCGATTTCAATGCCAGAGCAATTCGCCCAATGAGTCCTTGATATTAAGTCGTTTTCAGCCAATTTTCTGGATTTTTGAAAATTTAACTTTTTTATGAAAATATCCACTAAATGAGGGAATCATATGTGTGAGGGTACCACAGGAGAGCTCCAAATGTGTGTGGGTAGAATATATATCCCACGGGGGTAAAATTGAAAAAAGTTGAAAAACATTTTTTTTTCGACTTAGTCATTTTTCCGGCGTTTATCAGACTTTCAGATAGGGGAATTGTCAGTGAGCGTTCCGATTTCAATTCCAGAGCAATTCGCCCCATGAGTCCTTGATATTAAGTCGTTTTCAGCCAATTTTCTGGATTTTTGAAAATTTCACTTTTTTATGAAAATATCCTCTAAATGAGGGAATAATATGTGTGAGGGTACCACAGGAGAGTTCCAAATGTGTGTGGGTAGAATATATCCCACGGGGGTAAAATTTAAAAAAGTTGAAAAATATTTTTTTTTGGACTTAGTCATTTTTCCGGCGTTTATCAGACTTTCAGATAGGGGAAATGTCAGTGAGCGTTCTGATTTCAATTCCAGAGCAATTCGCCCAATGAGTCCTTGATATTAAGTTGTTTTCAGCCAATTTTCTGGATTTTTGAAAATTTCACTTTTTTATGAAAATATCCACTAAATGAGGGAATAATATGTGTGAGGGTACCACAGGAGAGTTCCAAATGTGTGTGGGTAGAATATATATCCCACGGGGGTAAAATTGAAAAAAGTTGAAAAACATTTTTTTTTGGACTTAGTCATTTTTCCGGCGTTTATCAGACTTTCAGATAGGGGAAATGTCATTGAGCGTTCTGATTTCAGTTCCAGAGCGATTCGCCCAATGAGTCCTTGATATTTAGTCGTTTTCAGCCAATTTTCTGGATTTTTGAAAATTTCACTTTTTTGTGAAAATATCCACTAAATGAGGGAATAATATGTGTGAGGGTACCACAGGAGAGTTCCAAATGTGTGTGGGTAGAATATATATCCCACGGGGGTAAAATTGAAAAAAGTTGAAAAACATATTTTTTTTGGACTTAGTCATTTTTCCGGCGTTTATCAGACTTTCAGATAGGGGAAATGTCATTGAGCGTTCTGCTTTCAGTTCCAGAGCGATTCGCCCAATGAGTCCTTGATATTTAGTCGTTTTCAGCCAATTTTCTGGATTTTTGAAAATTTCACTTTTTTGTGAAAATATCCACTAAATGAGGGAACAATATGTGTGAGGGTACCCCAGGAGAGTTCCAAATGTGTGTGGGTAGAATATATATCCCACGGGGGTAAAATTGAAAAAAGTTGAAAAACATTTTTTTTGCACTTAGTCATTTTTCCGGCGTTTATCAGACTTTCAGATAGGGGAAATGTCAGTGAGCGTTCCGATTTCAATTCCAGAGCAATTCGCCCAATGAGTCCTTGATATTAAGTCGTTTTCAGCCAATTTTTTGGATTTTTGAAAATGTCACTTTTTTATGAAAATATCCACTAAATGAGGGAATAATATGTGTGAGGGTACCACAGGAGAGTTCCAAATGTGTGTGGGTAGAATATATATGCAACGGGGGTAAAATTGAAAAAAGTTGAAAAACATTTTTTTTTGGACTTAGTCATTTTTCCGGCGTTTATCAGACTTTCAGATAGGGGAATTGTCAGTGAGCGTTCCGATTTCAATTCCAGAGCAATTCGCCCAATGAGTTCTTGATATTAAGTCGTTTTCAGCCAATTTTCTGGATTTTTGAAAATTTCACTTTTTTGTGAAAATATCCACTAAATGAGGGAATAATATGTGTGAGGGTACCCCAGGAGAGTTCCAAATGTGTGTGGGTAGAATATATATCCCACGGGGGTAAAATTGAAAAAAGTTGAAAAACATTTTTTTTTGGACTTAGTCATTTTTCCGGCGTTTATCACACTTTCAGATAGGGGAAATGTCAGTGAGCGTTCCGATTTCAATTCCAGAGCAATTCGCACAATGAGTCCTTGATATTAAGTCGTTTTCAGCCAATTTTCTGGATTTTTGAAAATGTCACTTTTTATGAAAATATCCACTAAATGAGGGAATAATATGTGTGAGGGTACCACAGGAGAGTTCCAAATGTGTGTGGGTAGAATATATATCCCACGGGGGTAAAATTTAAAAAAGTTGAAAAATATTTTTTTTTGGACTTAGTCATTTTTCCGGCGTTTATCAGACTTTCAGATAGGGGAAATGTCAGTGAGCGTTCTGATTTCAATTCCAGAGCAATTCGCCCAATGAGTCCTTGATATTTAGTCGTTTTCAGCCAATTTTCTGGATTTTTGAAAATTTCACTTTTTTGTGAAAATATCCACTAAATGAGGGAATAATATGTGTGAGGGTACCCCAGGAGAAATCCAAATGTGTGTGGGTAGAATATATATCCCACGGGGGTAAAATTTAAAAAAGTTGAAAAATATTTTTTTTTGGACTTAGTCATTTTTCCGGCGTTTATCAGACTTTCAGATAGGGGAAATGTCAGTGAGCGTTCTGATTTCAGTTACAGAGCGATTCGCCCAATGAAGCCTTGATATTTAGTCGTTTTCAGCCAATTTTCTGGATTTTTGAAAATTTCACTTTTTTATGAATATATCCATTAAATGAGGGAATAATATGTTTGAGGGTACCCCAAGAGAGTTCCAAATGTGTGTGTGTAGAATATATATCCCACGGGGGTAAAATTGAAAAAAGTTGAAAAACATTTTTTTTTGGACTTAGTCATTTTTCCGGCGTTTATCAGACTTTCAGATAGGGCAAATGTCAGTGAGCATTCCGATTTCAGTTCCAGAGCGATTCGCCCTATGAGTCCTTGATATTCAGTCGTTTTCAGCCAATTTTCTGGATTTTTGAAAATTTCACTTTTTTGTGAAAATATCCACTAAATGAGGGAATAATATGTGTGAGGGTACCCCAGGAGAGTTCTAAATGTGTGTGGGTAGAATATATATCCCAAGGGGCTAAAATTGAAAAAAGTTGAAAAAAAAAATATTTTGGACTTAGTCATTTTTCCGGCGTTTATCAGACTTTCAGATAGGGGAAATGTCAGTGAGCGTTCTGATTTCAGTTACAGAGCGATTCGCCCAATGAAGCCTTGATATTTAGTCGTTTTCAGCCAATTTTCTGGATTTTTGAAAATTTCACTTTTTTATGAATATATCCATTAAATGAGGGAATAATATGTTTGAGGGTACCCCAAGAGAGTTTCAAATGTGTGTGTGTAGAATATATATCCCACGGGGGTAAAATTGAAAAAAGTTGAAAAACATTTTTTTTTGGACTTAGTCATTTTTCCGGCGTTTATCAGACTTTCAGATAGGGCAAATGTCAGTGAGCATTCCGATTTCAGTTCCAGAGCGATTCGCCCAATGAGTCCTTGATATTTAGTCGTTTTCAGCCAATTTTCTGGATTTTTGAAAATTTCACTTTTTTGTGAAAATATCCACTAAATGAGGGAATAATATGTGTGAGGGTACCCCAGGAGAGTTCCAAATGTGTGTGGGTAGAATATATATCCCACGGGGCAAAAATTGAAAAAAGTTGAAAAACATTTTTTTTTGGACTTAGTCATTTTTCCGGCGTTTATCAGACTTTCAGATAGGGGAAATGTCAGTGAGCGTTCTGATTTCAGTTACAGAGCGATTCGCCCAATGAAGCCTTGATATTTAGTCATTTTCAGCCAATTTTCTGGATTTTTGAAAATTTCACTTTTTTATGAAAATATCCATTAAATGAGGGAATAATATGTTTGAGGGTACCCCAGGAGAGTTCCAAATGTGTGTGTGTAGAATATATATCACACGGGGGTAAAATTGAAAAAAGTTGAAAAACATTTTTTTTTGGACTTAGTCATTTTTCCGGCGTTTATCAGACTTTCAGATAGGTCAAATGTCAGTGAGCATTCCGATTTCAGTTCCAGAGCGATTCGCCCTATGAGTCCTTGATATTTAGTCGTTTTCAGCCAATTTTCTGGATTTTTGAAAATTTCACTTTTTTGTGAAAATATCCACTAAATGAGGGAATAATATGTGTGAGGGTACCCCAGGAGAGTTCTAAATGTGTGTGGGTAGAATATATATCCCAAGGGGCTATAATTGAAAAAAGTTGAAAAAAAAAAATATTTTGGACTTAGTCATTTTTCCGGCGTTTATCAGACTTTCAGATAGGGGAAATGTCAGTGAGCGTTCTGATTTCAGTTACAGAGCGATTCGCCCAATGAAGCATTGATATTTAGTCGTTTTCAGCCAATTTTCTGGATTTTTGAAAATTTCACTTTTTTATGAATATATCCATTAAATGAGGGAATAATATGTTTGAGGGTACCCCAAGAGAGTTCCAAATGTGTGTGTGTAGAATATATATCCCACGGGGGTAAAATTGAAAAAAGTTGAAAAACATTTTTTTTTGGACTTAGTCATTTTTCCGGCGTTTATCAGACTTTCAGATAGGGCAAATGTCAGTGAGCATTCCGATTTCAGTTCCAGAGCGATTCGCCCTATGAGTCCTTGATATTTAGTCGTTTTCAGCCAATTTTCTGGATTTTTGAAAATTTCACTTTTTTGTGAAAATATCCACTAAATGAGGGAATAATATGTGTGAGGGTACCCCAGGAGAGTTCCAAATGTGTGTGGGTAGAATATATATCCCACGGGGCTAAAATTGAAAAAAGTTGAAAAACATTTTTTTTTGGACTTAGTCATTTTTCCGGCGTTTATCAGACTTTCAGATAGGGGAAATGTCAGTAAGCGTTCTGATTTCAGTTACAGAGCGATTGGCCCAATGAGTCCTTGATATTTAGTCGTTTTCAGCCAATTTTCTGGATTTTTGAAAATTTCACTTTTTTGTGAAAATATCCACTAAATGAGGGAATAATATGTGTGAGGGTACCCCAGGAGAGTTCCAAATGTGTGTGTGTAGAATATATATCCCACGGGGGTAAAATTGAAAAAAGTTGAAAAACATTTTTTTTTGGACTTAGTCATTTTTCGGGCGTTTATCAGACTTTCAGATAGGGAAAATGTCAGTGAGAGTTCTGATTTCAGTTACAGAGCGATTCGCCCAATGAGTCCTTGATATTTAGTCATTTTCAGCCAATTTTCTGGATTTTTGAAAATTTCACTTTTTTGTGAAAATATCCACTAAATGAGGGAATAATATGTGTGAGTGTACCCCAGGAGAGTTCCAAATGTGTGTGAGTAGAATATATATCCCACGGGGGTAAAATTGAAAAAAGTTGAAAAACATTTTTTTTTGGACTTAGTCATTTTTCCGGCGTTTATCAGACTTTCAGATAGGGCAAATGTCAGTGAAAGTTCTGATTTCAGTTACAGAGCGATTCGCCCAATGAGTCCTTGATATTTAGTCGTTTTCAGCCAATTTTCTGGATTTTTGAAAATTTCACTTTTTTGTGAAAATATCCACTAAATGAGGGAATAATATGTGTGAGGGTACCCCAGGAGAGTTCTAAATGTGTGTGGGTAGAATATATATCCCAAGGGGCTAAAATTGAAAAAAGTTGAAAAAAAAAAATATTTTGGACTTAGTCATTTTTCCGGCGTTTATCAGACTTTCAGATAGGGGAAATGTCAGTGAGCGTTCTGATTTCAGTTACAGAGCGATTCGCCCAATGAAGCCTTGATATTTAGTAGTTTTCAGCCAATTTTTTGGATTTTTGAAAATTTCACTTTTTTATGAAAATATCCATTAAATGAGGGAATAATATGTTTGAGGGTACCCCAAGAGAGTTCCAAATGTGTGTGTGTAGAATATATATCCCACGGGGGTAAAATTGAAAAAAGTTGAAAAACATTTTTTTTTGGACTTAGTCATTTTTCCGGCGTTTATCAGACTTTCAGATAGGGCAAATGTCAGTGAGCATTCCGATTTCAGTTCCAGAGCGATTCGCCCTATGAGTCCTTGATATTCAGTCGTTTTCAGCCAATTTTCTGGATTTTTGAAAATTTCACTTTTTTGTGAAAATATCCACTAAATGAGGGAATAATATGTGTGAGGGTACCCCAGGAGAGTTCTAAATGTGTGTGGGTAGAATATATATCCCAAGGGGCTAAAATTGAAAAAAGTTGAAAAAAAAAATATTTTGGACTTAGTCATTTTTCCGGCGTTTATCAGACTTTCAGATAGGGGAAATGTCAGTGAGCGTTCTGATTTCAGTTACAGAGCGATTCGCCCAATGAAGCCTTGATATTTAGTCGTTTTCAGCCAATTTTCTGGATTTTTGAAAATTTCACTTTTTTATGAATATATCCATTAAATGAGGGAATAATATGTTTGAGGGTACCCCAAGAGAGTTTCAAATGTGTGTGTGTAGAATATATATCCCACGGGGGTAAAATTGAAAAAAGTTGAAAAACATTTTTTTTTGGACTTAGTCATTTTTCCGGCGTTTATCAGACTTTCAGATAGGGCAAATGTCAGTGAGCATTCCGATTTCAGTTCCAGAGCGATTCGCCCAATGAGTCCTTGATATTTAGTCGTTTTCAGCCAATTTTCTGGATTTTTGAAAATTTCACTTTTTTGTGAAAATATCCACTAAATGAGGGAATAATATGTGTGAGGGTACCCCAGGAGAGTTCCAAATGTGTGTGGGTAGAATATATATCCCACGGGGCAAAAATTGAAAAAAGTTGAAAAACATTTTTTTTTGGACTTAGTCATTTTTCCGGCGTTTATCAGACTTTCAGATAGGGGAAATGTCAGTGAGCGTTCTGATTTCAGTTACAGAGCGATTCGCCCAATGAAGCCTTGATATTTAGTCATTTTCAGCCAATTTTCTGGATTTTTGAAAATTTCACTTTTTTATGAAAATATCCATTAAATGAGGGAATAATATGTTTGAGGGTACCCCAGGAGAGTTCCAAATGTGTGTGTGTAGAATATATATCACACGGGGGTAAAATTGAAAAAAGTTGAAAAACATTTTTTTTTGGACTTAGTCATTTTTCCGGCGTTTATCAGACTTTCAGATAGGTCAAATGTCAGTGAGCATTCCGATTTCAGTTCCAGAGCGATTCGCCCTATGAGTCCTTGATATTTAGTCGTTTTCAGCCAATTTTCTGGATTTTTGAAAATTTCACTTTTTTGTGAAAATATCCACTAAATGAGGGAATAATATGTGTGAGGGTACCCCAGGAGAGTTCTAAATGTGTGTGGGTAGAATATATATCCCAAGGGGCTATAATTGAAAAAAGTTGAAAAAAAAAAATATTTTGGACTTAGTCATTTTTCCGGCGTTTATCAGACTTTCAGATAGGGGAAATGTCAGTGAGCGTTCTGATTTCAGTTACAGAGCGATTCGCCCAATGAAGCATTGATATTTAGTCGTTTTCAGCCAATTTTCTGGATTTTTGAAAATTTCACTTTTTTATGAATATATCCATTAAATGAGGGAATAATATGTTTGAGGGTACCCCAAGAGAGTTCCAAATGTGTGTGTGTAGAATATATATCCCACGGGGGTAAAATTGAAAAAAGTTGAAAAACATTTTTTTTTGGACTTAGTCATTTTTCCGGCGTTTATCAGACTTTCAGATAGGGCAAATGTCAGTGAGCATTCCGATTTCAGTTCCAGAGCGATTCGCCCTATGAGTCCTTGATATTTAGTCGTTTTCAGCCAATTTTCTGGATTTTTGAAAATTTCACTTTTTTGTGAAAATATCCACTAAATGAGGGAATAATATGTGTGAGGGTACCCCAGGAGAGTTCCAAATGTGTGTGGGTAGAATATATATCCCACGGGGCTAAAATTGAAAAAAGTTGAAAAACATTTTTTTTTGGACTTAGTCATTTTTCCGGCGTTTATCAGACTTTCAGATAGGGGAAATGTCAGTAAGCGTTCTGATTTCAGTTACAGAGCGATTGGCCCAATGAGTCCTTGATATTTAGTCGTTTTCAGCCAATTTTCTGGATTTTTGAAAATTTCACTTTTTTGTGAAAATATCCACTAAATGAGGGAATAATATGTGTGAGTGTACCCCAGGAGAGTTCCAAATGTGTGTGAGTAGAATATATATCCCACGGGGGTAAAATTGAAAAAAGTTGAAAAACATTTTTTTTTGGACTTAGTCATTTTTCCGGCGTTTATCAGACTTTCAGATAGGGCAAATGTCAGTGAAAGTTCTGATTTCAGTTACAGAGCGATTCGCCCAATGAGTCCTTGATATTTAGTCGTTTTCAGCCAATTTTCTGGATTTTTGAAAATTTCACTTTTTTGTGAAAATATCCACTAAATGAGGGAATAATATGTGTGAGGGTACCCCAGGAGAGTTCTAAATGTGTGTGGGTAGAATATATATCCCAAGGGGCTAAAATTGAAAAAAGTTGAAAAAAAAAAATATTTTGGACTTAGTCATTTTTCCGGCGTTTATCAGACTTTCAGATAGGGGAAATGTCAGTGAGCGTTCTGATTTCAGTTACAGAGCGATTCGCCCAATGAAGCCTTGATATTTAGTAGTTTTCAGCCAATTTTTTGGATTTTTGAAAATTTCACTTTTTTATGAAAATATCCATTAAATGAGGGAATAATATGTTTGAGGGTACCCCAAGAGAGTTCCAAATGTGTGTGTGTAGAATATATATCCCACGGGGGTAAAATTGAAAAAAGTTGAAAAACATTTTTTTTTGGACTTAGTCATTTTTCCGGCGTTTATCAGACTTTCAGATAGGGCAAATGTCAGTGAGCATTCCGATTTCAGTTCCAGAGCGATTCGCCCTATGAGTCCTTGATATTTAGTCGTTTTCAGCCAACTTTCTGGATTTTTGAAAATTTCACTTTTTTGTGAAAATATCCACTAAATGAGGGAATAATATGTGTGAGGGTACCCCAGGAGAGTTCCAAATGTGTGTGGGTAGAATATATATCCCACGGGGCTAAAATTGAAAAAAGTTGAAAAACATTTTTTTTTGGACTTAGTCATTTTTCCGGCGTTTATCAGACTTTCAGATAGGGGAAATGTCAGTGAGCGTTCTGATTTCAGTTACAGAGCGATTCGCCCAATGAGTCCTTGATATTTAGTCGTTTTCAGCCAATTATCTGGATTTTTGAAAATTTCACTTTTTTGTGAAAATATCCACTAAATGAGGGAATAATATGTGTGAGGGTACCCCAGGAGAGTTCCAAATGTGTGTGGGTAGAATATATATCCCAAGGGGCTAAAATTGAAAAAAGTTGAAAAAAAATTTATTTTGGACTTAGTCATTTTTCCGGCGTTTATCAGACTTTCAGATAGGGCAAATGTCAGTGAGCTTTCCGATTTCAGTTCCAGAGCGATTCGCCCAATGAGTCCTTGATATTTAGTCGTTTTCAGCCAATATTTTGGATTTTTGAAAATTTCACTTTTTTGTGAATATATTCACTAAATGAGGGAATAATATGTGTGAGGTTACCCCAGGAGAGTTCCAAATGTGTGTGTGTAGAATATATATCCCACGGGGGTAAAATTGAAAAAAGTTGAAAAACATTTTTTTTTGGACTTAGTCATTTTTCCGGCGTTTATCAGACTTTCAGATAGGGGAAATGTCAGTGAGCGTTCTGATTTCAGTTCCAGAGCGATTCGCCCAATGAGTCCTTGATATTTAGTCGTTTTCAGCCAATTTTCTGGATTTTTGAAAATTTCACTTTTTTGTGAAAATATCCACTAAATGAGGGAATAATATGTGTGAGGGTACCCCAGGAGAGTTCCAAATGTGTGTGGGTAGAATATATATCCCACGGGGGTAAAATTGAAAAAAGTTGAAAAACATTTTTTTTGCACTTAGTCATTTTTCCGGCGTTTATCAGACTTTCAGATAGGGGAAAAGTCAGTGAGCGTTCCGATTTCAATGCCAGAGCAATTCGCCCAATGAGTCCTTGATATTAAGTCGTTTTCAGCCAATTTTCTGGATTTTTGAAAATTTAACTTTTTTATGAAAATATCCACTAAATGAGGGAATCATATGTGTGAGGGTACCACAGGAGAGCTCCAAATGTGTGTGGGTAGAATATATATCCCACGGGGGTAAAATTGAAAAAAGTTGAAAAATATTTTTTTTTGGACTTAGTCATTTTTCCGGCGTTTATCAGACTTTCAGATAGGGGAAATGTCAGTGAGCGTTCCGATTTCAATTCCAGAGCGATTCGCCCAATGAGTCCTTGATATTAAGTTGTTTTCAGCCAATTTTCTGGATTTTTGAAAATTTCACTTTTTTATGAAAATATCCACTAAATGAGGGAATATGTGTGAGGGTACCACAGGAGAGTTCCAAATGTGTGTGGGTAGAATATATATCCCACGGGGGTAAAATTTAAAAAAGTTGAAAAATATTTTTTTTTGGACTTAGTCATTTTTCCGGCGTTTATCAGACTTTCAGATAGGGGAAATGTCAGTGAGCGTTCTGATTTCAATTCCAGAGCAATTCGCCCAATGAGTCCTTGATATTAAGTTGTTTTCAGCCAATTTTCTGGATTTTTGAAAATTTCACTTTTTTATGAAAATATCCACTAAATGAGGGAATAATATGTGTGAGGGTACCACAGGAGAGTTCCAAATGTGTGTGGGTAGAATATATATCCCACGGGGGTAAAATTGAAAAAAGTTGAAAAACATTTTTTTTTGGACTTAGTCATTTTTCCGGCGTTTATCAGACTTTCAGATAGGGGAAATGTCATTGAGCGTTCTGATTTCAGTTCCAGAGCGATTCGCCCAATGAGTCCTTGATATTTAGACGTTTTCAGCCAATTTTCTGGATTTTTGAAAATTTCACTTTTTTGTGAAAATATCCACTAAATGAGGGAATAATATGTGTGAGGGTACCCCAGGAGAAATCCAAATGTGTGTGGGTAGAATATATATCCCACGGGGGTAAAATTGAAAAAAGTTGAAAAACATTTTTTTTGCACTTAGTCATTTTTCTGGCGTTTATCAGACTTTCAGATAGGGGAAATGTCAGTGAGCGTTCCGATTTCAATTCCAGAGCAATTCGCCCAATGAGTCCTTGATATTAAGTTGTTTTCAGCCAATTTTCTGGATTTTTGAAAATTTTACTTTTTTATGAAAATATCCACTAAATGAGGGAATAATATGTGTGAGGGTACCACAGGAGAGTTCCAAATGTGTGTGGGTAGAATATATATGCAACGGGGGTAAAATTGAAAAAAGTTGAAAAACATTTTTTTTTCGACTTAGTCATTTTTCCGGCGTTTATCAGACTTTCAGATAGTGGAATTGTCAGTGAGCGTTCCGATTTCAATTCCAGAGCAATTCGCCCAATGAGTCCTTGATATTAAGTCGTTTTCAGCCAATTTTCTGGATTTTTGAAAATTTCACTTTTTTATGAAAATATCCTCTAAATGAGGGAATAATATGTGTGAGGGTACCACAGGAGAGTTCCAAATGTGTGTTGGTAGAATATATCCCACGGGGGTAAAATTTAAAAAAGTTGAAAAATATTTTTTTTTGGACTTAGTCATTTTTCCGGCGTTTATCAGACTTTCAGATAGGGGAAATGTCAGTGAGCGTTCTGATTTCAATTCCAGAGCAATTCGCCCAATGAGTCCTTGATATTAAGTTGGTTTCAGCCAATTTTCTGGATTTTTGAAAATTTCACTTTTTTATGAAAATATCCACTAAATGAGGGAATAATATGTGTGAGGGTACCACAGGAGAGTTCCAAATGTGTGTGGGTAGAATATATATCCCACGGGGGTAAAATTGAAAAAAGTTGAAAAACATTTTTTTTTGGACTTAGTCATTTTTCCAGCGTTTATCAGACTTTCAGATAGGGGAAATGTCAGTGAGCGTTCCGATTTCAATTCCAGAGCGATTCGCCCAATGAGTCCTTGATATTAAGTTGTTTTCAGCCAATTTTCTGGATTTTTGAAAATTTCACTTTTTTATGAAAATATCCACTAAATGAGGGAATAATATGTGTGAGGGTACCACAGGAGAGTTCCAAATGTGTGTGGGTAGAATATATATCCCACGGGGGTAAAATTTAAAAAAGTTGAAAAACATTTTTTTTTGGACTTAGTCATTTTTCCGGCGTTTATCAGACTTTCAGATAGGGGAAATGTCATTGAGCGTTCTGATTTCAGTTCCAGAGCGATTCGCCCAATGAGTCCTTGATATTTAGTCGTTTTCAGCCAATTTTCTGGATTTTTGAAAATTTCACTTTTTTGTGAAAATATCCACTAAATGAGGGAATAATATGTGTGAGGGTACCCCAGGAGAAATCCAAATGTGTGTGGGTAGAATATATATCCCACGGGGGTAAAATTGAAAAAAGTTGAAAAACATTTTTTTTGCACTTAGTCATTTTTCTGGCGTTTATCAGACTTTCAGATAGGGGAAATGTCAGTGAGCGTTCCGATTTCAATTCCAGAGCAATTCGCCCAATGAGTCCTTGATATTAAGTTGTTTTCAGCCAATTTTCTGGATTTTTGAAAATTTTACTTTTTTATGAAAATATCCACTAAATGAGGGAATAATATGTGTGAGGGTACCACAGGAGAGTTCCAAATGTGTGTGGGTAGAATATATATGCAACGGGGGTAAAATTGAAAAAAGTTGAAAAACATTTTTTTTTCGACTTAGTCATTTTTCCGGCGTTTATCAGACTTTCAGATAGGTGAATTGTCAGTGAGCGTTCCGATTTCAATTCCAGAGCAATTCGCCCAATGAGTCCTTGATATTAAGTTGTTTTCAGCCAATTTTCTGGATTTTTGAAAATTTCACTTTTTTATGAAAATATCCTCTAAATGAGGGAATAATATGTGTGAGGGTACCACAGGAGAGTTCCAAATGTGTGTGGGTAGAATATATATCCCACGGGGGTAAAATTGAAAAAAGTTGAAAAACATTTTTTTTTGGACTTAGTCATTTTTCCGGCGTTTATCAGACTTTCAGATAGGGGAAATGTCATTGAGCGTTCTGCTTTCAGTTCCAGAGCGATTCGCCCAATGAGTCCTTGATATTTAGTCGTTTTCAGCCAATTTTCTGGATTTTTGAAAATTTCACTTTTTTGTGAAAATATCCACTAAATGAGGGAATAATATGTGTGAGGGTACCACAGGAGAGTTCCAAATGTGTGTGGGTAGAATATATATCCCACGGGGGTAAAATTGAAAAAAGTTGAAAAACATTTTTTTTGCACTTAGTCATTTTTCCGGCGTTTATCAGACTTTCAGATAGGGGAAATGTCAGTGAGCGTTCCGATTTCAATTCCAGAGCAATTCGCCCAATGAGTCCTTGATATTAAGTTGTTTTCAGCCAATTTTCTGGATTTTTGAAAATTTTACTTTTTTATGAAAATATCCACTAAATGAGGGAATAATATGTGTGAGGGTATCACAGGAGAGTTCCAAATGTGTGTGGATAGAATATATATCCCACGGGGGTAAAATTGAAAAAAGTTGAAAAACATATTATTTTGGACTTAGTCATTTTTCCGGCGTTTATCAGTCTTTCAGATTGGGGAAATGTCAGTGAGCGTTCCGATTTCAACTCCAGAGCAATTCGCCCAATGAGTCCTTGATATTAAGTCGTTTTCAGCCAATTTTTTGGATTTTTGAAAATGTCACTTTTTTATGAAAATATCCACTAAATGAGGGAATAATATGTGTGAGGGTACCACAGGAGAGTTCCAAATGTGTGTGGGTAGAATATATATGCAACGGGGGTAAAATTGAAAAAAGTTGAAAAACATTTTTTTTTGGACTTAGTCATTTTTCCGGCGTTTATCAGACTTTCAGATAGGGGAATTGTCAGTGAGCGTTCCGATTTCAATTCCAGAGCAATTCGCCCAATGAGTTCTTGATATTAAGTCGTTTTCAGCCAATTTTCTGGATTTTTGAAAATTTCACTTTTTTATGAAAATATCCACTAAATGAGGGAATAATATGTGTGAGGGTACCACAGGAGAGTTCCAAATGTGTGTGGGTAGAATATATATCCCACGGGGGTAAAATTGAAAAAAGTTGAAAAACATTTTTTTTTGGACTTAGTCATTTTTCCGGCGTTTATCAGACTTTCAGATAGGGGAAATGTCATTGAGCGTTCTGATTTCAGTTCCAGAGCGATTCGCCCAATGAGTCCTTGATATTTAGACGTTTTCAGCCAATTTTCTGGATTTTTGAAAATTTCACTTTTTTGTGAAAATATCCACTAAATGAGGGAATAATATGTGTGAGGGTACCCCAGGAGAAATCCAAATGTGTGTGGGTTGGATATATATCCCACGGGGGTAAAATTGAAAAAAGTTGAAAAACATTTTTTTTGCACTTAGTCATTTTTCTGGCGTTTATCAGACTTTCAGATAGGGGAAATGTCAGTGAGCGTTCCGATTTCAATTCCAGAGCAATTCGCCCAATGAGTCCTTGATATTAAGTTGTTTTCAGCCAATTTTCTGGATTTTTGAAAATTTTACTTTTTTATGAAAATATCCACTAAATGAGGGAATAATATGTGTGAGGGTACCACAGGAGAGTTCCAAATGTGTGTGGGTAGAATATATATGCAACGGGGGTAAAATTGAAAAAAGTTGAAAAACATTTTTTTTTCGACTTAGTCATTTTTCCGGCGTTTATCAGACTTTCAGATAGGGGAATTGTCAGTGAGCGTTCCGATTTCAATTCCAGAGCAATTCGCCCCATGAGTCCTTGATATTAAGTCGTTTTCAGCCAATTTTCTGGATTTTTGAAAATTTCACTTTTTTATGAAAATATCCTCTAAATGAGGGAATAATATGTGTGAGGGTACCACAGGAGAGTTCCAAATGTGTGTGGGTAGAATATATCCCACGGGGGTAAAATTTAAAAAAGTTGAAAAATATTTTTTTTTGGACTTAGTCATTTTTCCGGCGTTTATCAGACTTTCAGATAGGGGAAATGTCAGTGAGCGTTCTGATTTCAATTCCAGAGCAATTCGCCCAATGAGTCCTTGATATTAAGTTGGTTTCAGCCAATTTTCTGGATTTTTGAAAATTTCACTTTTTTATGAAAATATCCACTAAATGAGGGAATAATATGTGTGAGGGTACCACAGGAGAGTTCCAAATGTGTGTGGGTAGAATATATATCCCACGGGGGTAAAATTGAAAAAAGTTGAAAAACATTTTTTTTTGGACTTAGTCATTTTTCCAGCGTTTATCAGACTTTCAGATAGGGGAAATGTCATTGAGCGTTCTGATTTCAGTTCCAGAGCCATTCGCCCAATGAGTCCTTGATATTTAGTCGTTTTCAGCCAATTTTCTGGATTTTTGAAAATTTCACTTTTTTGTGAAAATATCCACTAAATGAGGGAATAATATGTGTGAGGGTACCCCAGGAGAAATCCAAATGTGTGTGGGTATAATATATATCCCACGGGGGTAAAATTGAAAAAAGTTGAAAAACATTTTTTTTGCACTTAGTCATTTTTCTGGCGTTTATCAGACTTTCAGATAGGGGAAATGTCAGTGAGCGTTCCGATTTCAATTCCAGAGCAATTCGCCCAATGAGTCCTTGATATTAAGTTGTTTTCAGCCAATTTTCTGGATTTTTGAAAATTTTACTTTTTTATGAAAATATCCACTAAATGAGGGAATAATATGTGTGAGGGTACCACAGGAGAGTTCCAAATGTGTGTGGGTAGAATATATATGCAACGGGGGTAAAATTGAAAAAAGTTGAAAAACATTTTTTTTTCGACTTAGTCATTTTTCCGGCGTTTATCAGACTTTCAGATAGGGGAATTGTCAGTGAGCGTTCCGATTTCAATTCCAGAGCAATTCGCCCAATGAGTCCTTGATATTAAGTTGTTTTCAGCCAATTTTCTGGATTTTTGAAAATTTCACTTTTTTATGAAAATATCCTCTAAATGAGGGAATAATATGTGTGAGGGTACCACAGGAGAGTTCCAAATGTGTGTGGGTAGAATATATATCCCACGGGGGTAAAATTTAAAAAAGTTGAAAAATATTTTTTTTTGGACTTAGTCATTTTTCCGGCGTTTATCAGACTTTCAGATAGGGGAAATGTCAGTGAGCGTTCTGATTTCAATTCCAGAGCAATTCGCCCAATGAGTCCTTGATATTAAGTTGTTTTCAGCCAATTTTCTGGATTTTTGAAAATTTCACTTTTTTATGAAAATATCCACTAAATGAGGGAATAATATGTGTGAGGGTACCACAGGAGAGTTCCAAATGTGTGTGGGTAGAATATATATCCCACGGGGGTAAAATTGAAAAAAGTTGAAAAACATTTTTTTTTGGACTTAGTCATTTTTCCGGCGTTTATCAGACTTTCAGATAGGGGAAATGTCATTGAGCGTTCTGATTTCAGTTCCAGAGCGATTCGCCCAATGAGTCCTTGATATTTAGTCGTTTTCAGCCAATTTTCTGGATTTTTGAAAATTTCACTTTTTTGTGAAAATATCCACTAAATGAGGGAATAATATGTGTGAGGGTACCACAGGAGAGTTCCAAATGTGTGTGGGTAGAATATATATCCCACGGGGGTAAAATTGAAAAAAGTTGAAAAACATATTTTTTTTGGACTTAGTCATTTTTCCGGCGTTTATCAGACTTTCAGATAGGGGAAATGTCATTGAGCGTTCTGCTTTCAGTTCCAGAGCGATTCGCCCAATGAGTCCTTGATATTTAGTCGTTTTCAGCCAATTTTCTGGATTTTTGAAAATTTCACTTTTTTGTGAAAATATCCACTAAATGAGGGAACAATATGTGTGAGGGTACCCCAGGAGAGTTCCAAATGTGTGTGGGTAGAATATATATCCCACGGGGGTAAAATTGAAAAAAGTTGAAAAACATTTTTTTTGCACTTAGTCATTTTTCCGGCGTTTATCAGACTTTCAGATAGGGGAAATGTCAGTGAGCGTTCCGATTTCAATTCCAGAGCAATTCGCCCAATGAGTCCTTGATATTAAGTCGTTTTCAGCCAATTTTCTGGATTTTTGAAAATGTCACTTTTTATGAAAATATCCACTAAATGAGGGAATAATATGTGTGAGGGTACCACAGGAGAGTTCCAAATGTGTGTGGGTAGAATATATATCCCACGGGGGTAAAATTTAAAAAAGTTGAAAAATATTTTTTTTTGGACTTAGTCATTTTTCCGGCGTTTATCAGACTTTCAGATAGGGGAAATGTCAGTGAGCGTTCTGATTTCAATTCCAGAGCAATTCGCCCAATGAGTCCTTGATATTAAGTTGTTTTCAGCCAATTTTCTGGATTTTTGAAAATTTCACTTTTTTATGAAAATATCCACTAAATGAGGGAATAATATGTGAGAGGGTACCACAGGAGAGTTCCAAATGTGTGTGGGTAGAATATATATCCCACGGGGGTAAAATTGAAAAAAGTTGAAAAACATTTTTTTTTGGACTTAGTCATTTTTCCGGCGTTTATCAGACTTTCAGATAGGGGAAATGTCATTGAGCGTTCTGATTTCAGTTCCAGAGCGATTCGCCCAATGAGTCCTTGATATTTAGTCGTTTTCAGCCAATTTTCTGGATTTTTGAAAATTTCACTTTTTTGTGAAAATATCCACTAAATGAGGGAATAATATGTGTGAGGGTACCCCAGGAGAAATCCAAATGTGTGTGGGTAGAATATATATCCCACGGGGGTAAAATTTAAAAAAGTTGAAAAATATTTTTTTTTGGACTTAGTCATTTTTCCGGCGTTTATCAGACTTTCAGATAGGGGAAATGTCAGTGAGCGTTCTGATTTCAATTCCAGAGCAATTCGCCCAATGAGTCCTTGATATTAAGTTGTTTTCAGCCAATTTTCTGGATTTTTGAAAATTTCACTTTTTTATGAAAATATCCACTAAATGAGGGAATAATATGTGTGAGGGTACCACAGGAGAGTTCCAAATGTGTGTGGGTAGAATATATATCCCACGAGGGTAAAATTGAAAAAAGTTGAAAAACATTTTTTTTTGGACTTAGTCATTTTTCCGGCGTTTATCAGACTTTCAGATAGGGGAAATGTCATTGAGCGTTCTGATTTCAGTTCCAGAGCGATTCGCCCAATGAGTCCTTGATATTTAGTCGTTTTCAGCCAATTTTCTGGATTTTTGAAAATTTCACTTTTTTATGAAAATATCCACTAAATGAGGGAATAATATGTGTGAGGGTACCCCAGGAGAGTTCCAAATGTGTGTGGGTAGAATATATATCCCACGGGGGTAAAATTGAAAAAAGTTGAAAAATATTTTTTTTTGGACTTAGTCATTTTTCCGGCGTTTATCAGACTTTCAGATAGGGGAAATGTCAGTGAGCGTTCCGATTTCAATTCCAGAGCGATTCGCCCAATGAGTCCTTGATATTAAGTTGTTTTCAGCCAATTTTCTGGATTTTTGAAAATTTCACTTTTTTATGAAAATATCCACTAAATGAGGGAATAATATGTGTGAGGGTACCACAGGAGAGTTCCAAATGTGTGTGGGTAGAATATATATCCCACGGGGGTAAAATTTAAAAAAGTTGAAAAATATTTTTTTTTGGACTTAGTCATTTTTCCGGCGTTTATCAGACTTTCAGATAGGGGAAATGTCAGTGAGCGTTCTGATTTCAGTTCCAGAGCGATTCGCCCAATGAGTCCTTGATATTTAGTCGTTTTCAGCCAATTTTCTGGATTTTTGAAAATTTCACTTTTTTGTGAAAATATCCACTAAATGAGGGAATAATATGTGTGAGGGTACCCCAGGAGAAATCCAAATGTGTGTGGGTAGAATATATATCCCACGGGGGTAAAATTGAAAAAAGTTGAAAAACATTTTTTTTGCACTTAGTCATTTTTCCGGCGTTTATCAGACTTTCAGATAGGGGAAATGTCAGTGAGCGTTCCGATTTCAATTCCAGAGCAATTCGCCCAATGAGTCCTTGATATTAAGTTGTTTTCAGCCAATTTTCTGGATTTTTGAAAATTTTACTTTTTTATGAAAATATCCACTAAATGAGGGAATAATATGTGTGAGGGTACCACAGGAGAGTTCCAAATGTGTGTGGGTAGAATATATATGCAACGGGGGTAAAATTGAAAAAAGTTGAAAAACATTTTTTTTTGGACTTAGTCATTTTTCCGGCGTTTATCAGACTTTCAGATAGGGGAATTGTCAGTGAGCGTTCCGATTTCAATTCCAGAGCAATTCGCCCAATGAGTCCTTGATATTAAGTCGTTTTCAGCCAATTTTCTGGATTTTTGAAAATTTCACTTTTTTATGAAAATATCCTCTAAATGAGGGAATAATATGTGTGAGGGTACCACAGGAGAGTTCCAAATGTGTGTGGGTAGAATATATATCCCACGGGGGTAAAATTTAAAAAAGTTGAAAAATATTTTTTTTTGGACTTAGTCATTTTTCCGGCGTTTATCAGACTTTCAGACAGGGGAAATGTCAGTGAGCGTTCTGATTTCAATTCCAGAGCAATTCGCCCAATGAGTCCTTGATATTAAGTTGTTTTCAGCCAATTTTCTGGATTTTTGAAAATTTCACTTTTTTATGAAAATATCCACTAAATGAGGGAATAATATGTGTGAGGGTACCACAGGAGAGTTCCAAATGTGTGTGGGTAGAATATATATCCCACGGGGGTAAAATTGAAAAAAGTTGAAAAACATTTTTTTTTGGACTTAGTCATTTTTCCGGCGTTTATCAGACTTTCAGATAGGGGAAATGTCATTGAGCGTTCTGATTTCAGTTCCAGAGCGATTCGCCCAATGAGTCCTTGATATTTAGTCGTTTTCAGCCAATTTTCTGGATTTTTGAAAATTTCACTTTTTTGTGAAAATATCCACTAAATGAGGGAATAATATGTGTGAGGGTACCCCAGGAGAAATCCAAATGTGTGTGGGTAGAATATATATCCCACGGGGGTAAAATTGAAAAAAGTTGAAAAACATTTTTTTTGCACTTAGTCATTTTTCTGGCGTTTATCAGACTTTCAGATAGGGGAAATGTCAGTGAGCGTTCCGATTTCAATTCCAGAGCAATTCGCCCAATGAGTCCTTGATATTAAGTTGTTTTCAGCCAATTTTCTGGATTTTTGAAAATTTTACTTTTTTATGAAAATATCCACTAAATGAGGGAATAATATGTGTGAGGGTACCACAGGAGAGTTCCAAATGTGTGTGGGTAGAATATATATGCAACGGGGGTAAAATTGAAAAAAGTTGAAAAACATTTTTTTTTCGACTTAGTCATTTTTCCGGCGTTTATCAGACTTTCAGATAGGGGAATTGTCAGTGAGCGTTCCGATTTCAATTCCAGAGCAATTCGCCCAATGAGTCCTTGATATTAAGTCGTTTTCAGCCAATTTTCTGGATTTTTGAAAATTTCACTTTTTTATGAAAATATCCTCTAAATGAGGGAATAATATGTGTGACGGTACCACAGGAGAGTTCCAAATGTGTGTGGGTAGAATATATATCCCACGGGGGTAAAATTTAAAAAAGTTGAAAAATATTTTTTTTTGGACTTAGTCATTTTTCCGGCGTTTATCAGACTTTCAGATAGGGGAAATGTCAGTGAGCGTTCTGATTTCAATTCCAGAGCAATTCGCCCAATGAGTCCTTGATATTAAGTTGTTTTCAGCCAATTTTCTGGATTTTTGAAAATTTCACTTTTTTATGAAAATATCCACTAAATGAGGGAATAATATGTGTGAGGGTACCCCAGGAGAGTTCCAAATGTGTGTGGGTAGAATATATATCCCACGGGGGTAAAATTGAAAAAAGTTGAAAAACATTTTTTTTGCACTTAGTCATTTTTCCGGCGTTTATCAGACTTTCAGATAGGGGAAATGTCAGTGAGCGTTCCGATTTCAATTCCATAGCAATTCGCCCAATGAGTCCTTGATATTAAGTTGTTTTCAGCCAATTTTCTGGATTTTTGAAAATTTTACTTTTTTATGAAAATATCCACTAAATGAGGGAATAATATGTGTGAGGGTATCACAGGAGAGTTCCAAATGTGTGTGGATAGAATATATATCCCACGGGGGTAAAATTGAAAAAAGTTGAAAAACATATTATTTTGGACTTAGTCATTTTTCTGGCGTTTATCAGTCTTTCAGATAGGGGAAATGTCAGTGAGCGTTCCGATTTCAACTCCAGAGCAATTCGCCCAATGAGTCCTTGATATTAAGTCGTTTTCAGCCAATTTTTTGGATTTTTGAAAATGTCACTTTTTTATGAAAATATCCACTAAATGAGGGAATAATATGTGTGAGGGTACCACAGGAGAGTTCCAAATGTGTGTGGGTAGAATATATATGCAACGGGGGTAAAATTGAAAAAAGTTGAAAAACATTTTTTTTTGGACTTAGTCATTTTTCCGGCGTTTATCAGACTTTCAGATAGGGGAATTGTCAGTGAGCGTTCCGATTTCAATTCCAGAGCAATTCGCCCAATGAGTTCTTGATATTAAGTCGTTTTCAGCCAATTTTCTGGATTTTTGAAAATTTCACTTTTTTGTGAAAATATCCACTAAATGAGGGAATAATATGTGTGAGGGTACCACAGGAGAGTTCCAAATGTGTGTGGGTAGAATATATATCCCACGGGGGTAAAATTGAAAAAAGTTGAAAAACATTTTTTTTTGGACTTAGTCATTTTTCCGGCGTTTATTAGACTTTCAGATAGGGGAAATGTCAGTGAACATTCCGATTTCAATTCCAGAGCAATTCGACCCAATGAGTCCTTGATATTAAGTCGTTTTCAGCCAATTTTCTGGATTTTTGAAAATTTAACTTTTTTATGAAAATATCCACTAAATGAGGGAATAATATGTGTGAGGGTACCACAGGAGAGTTCCAAATATGTGTGGGTAGAATATATATCCAACGGGGGTAAAATTGAAAAAAGTTGAAAAACATTTTTTTTTGGACTTAGTCATTTTTCCGGCGTTTATCAGACTTTCAGATAGGGGAAATGTCAGTGAGCGTTCCGATTTCAATTCCAGAGCAATTCGCCCAATGAGTCCTTGATATTAAGTCGTTTTCAGCCAATTTTCTGGATTTTTGAAAATGTCACTTTTTTATGAAAATATCCACTAAATGAGGGAATAATATGTGTGAGGGTACCACAGGAGAGTTCCAAATGTGTGTGGGTAGAATATATATCCAACGGGGGTAAAATTGAAAAAAGTTGAAAAACATTTTTTTTTGGACTTAGTCATTTTTCCGGCGTTTATCAGACTTTCAGATAGGGGAAATGTCAGTGAGCGTTCCGATTTCAATTCCAGAGCAATTCGCCCAATGAGTCCTTGATATTAAGTCATTTTCAGCCAATTTTCTGGATTTTTGAAAATTTTACTTTTTTATGAAAATATCCACTAAATGAGGGAATAATATGTGTGAGGGTATCACAGGAGAGTTCCAAATGTGTGTGGATAGAATATATATCCCACGGGGGTAAAATTGAAAAAAGTTGAAAAACATTTTATTTTGGACTTAGTCATTTTTCCGGCGTTTATCAGACTTTCAGATAGGGGAAATGTCAGTGAGCATTCCGATTTCAACTCCAGAGCAATTCGCCCAATGAGTCCTTGATATTAAGTCGTTTTCAGCCAATTTTTTGGATTTTTGAAAATGTCACTTTTTTATGAAAATATCCACTAAATGAGGGAATAATATGTGTGAGGGTACCACAGGAGAGTTCCAAATGTGTGTGGGTAGAATATATATGCAACGGGGGTAAAATTGAAAAAAGTTGAAAAACATTTTTTTTTGGACTTAGTCATTTTTCCGGCGTTTATCAGACTTTCAGATAGGGGAATTGTCAGTGAGCGTTCCGATTTCAATTCCAGAGCAATTCGCCCAATGAGTCCTTGATATTAAGTCGTTTTCAGCCAATTTTCTGGATTTTTGAAAATGTCACTTTTTTATGAAAATATCCACTAAATGAGGGAATAAGATGTGTGAGGGTACCACAGGAGAGTTCCAAATGTGTGTGGGTAGAATATATATCCAACGGGGGTAAAATTGAAAAAAGTTGAAAAACATTTTTTTTTGGACTTAGTCATTTTTCCGGCGTTTATCAGACTTTCAGATAGGGGAAATGTCAGTGAGCGTTCCGATTTCAATTCCAGAGCAATTCGCCCAATGAGTCCTTGATATTAAGTCGTTTTCAGCCAATTTTCTGTATTTTTGAAAATTTCACTTTTTTATGAAAATATCCACTAAATGAGGGAATAATATGTGTGAGGGTACCACAGGAGAGTTCCAAATGTGTGTGGGTAGAATATATATCCCACGGGGGTAAAATTGAAAAAAGTTTAAAAAAATTTTTTTTTGGACTTAGTCATTTTTCCGGCGTTTATCAGACTTTCAGATAGGGGAAATGTCAGTGAGCATTCCGATTTCAATTCCAGAGCAATTCGCCCAATGCGTCCTTGATATTAAGTCGTTTTCAGCCAATTTTCTGGATTTTTGAAAATTTCACTTTTTTATGAAAATATCCACTAAATGAGGGAATAATATGTGTGAGGGTACCCCAGGAGAGTTCCAAATGTGTGTGGGTAGAATATATATCCCACGGGGGTAAAATTGAAAAAAGTTGAAAAACATTTTTTTTGCACTTAGTCATTTTTCCGGCGTTTATCAGACTTTCAGATAGGGGAAAAGTCAGTGAGCGTTCCGATTTCAATGCCAGAGCAATTCGCCCAATGAGTCCTTGATATTAAGTCGTTTTCAGCCAATTTTCTGGATTTTTGAAAATGTCACTTTTTTATGAAAATATCCACTAAATGAGGGAATAATATGTGTGAGGGTACCACAGGAGAGTTTCAAATGTGTGTGGGTAGAATATATATCCCACGGGGGTAAAATTGAAAAAAGTTGAAAAACATTTTTTTTTGGACTTAGTCATTTTTCCGGCGTTTATTAGACTTTCAGATAGGGGAAATGTCAGTGAACGTTCCGATTTCAATTCCAGAGCAATTCGACCCAATGAGTCCTTGATATTAAGTCGTTTTCAGCCAATTTTCTGGATTTTTGAAAATTTTACTTTTTTATGAAAATATCCACTAAATGAGGGAATAATATGTGTGAGGGTACCACAGGAGAGTTCCAAATGTGTGTGGGTAGAATATATATCCAACGGGGGTAAAATTGAAAAAAGTTGAAAAACATTTTTTTTTGGAATTAGTCATTTTTCCGGCGTTTATCAGACTTTCAGATAGGGGAAATGTCAGTGAGCATTCCGATTTCAATTCCAGAGCAATTCGCCCAATGAGTCCTTGATATTAAGTCGTTTTCAGCCAATTTTCTGGATTTTTGAAAATGTCACTTTTTTATGAAAATATCCACTAAATGAGGGAATAATATGTGTGAGGGTACCACAGGAGAGTTCCAAATGTGTGTGGGTAGAATATATATCCAACGGGGGTAAAATTGAAAAAAGTTGAAAAACATTTTTTTTTGGAATTAGTCATTTTTCCGGCGTTTATCAGACTTTCAGATAGGGGAAATGTCAGTGAGCGTTCCGATTTCAATTCCAGAGCAATTCGCCCAATGAGTCCTTGATATTAAGTCGTTTTCAGCCAATTTTCTGGATTTTTGAAAATGTCACTTTTTTATGAAAATATCCACTAAATGAGGGAATAATATGTGTGAGGGTACCACAGGAGAGTTCCAAATGTGTGTGGGTAGAATATATATCCAACGGGGGTAAAATTGAAAAAAATTGAAAAACATTTTTTTTTGGACTTAGTCATTTTTCCGGCGTTTATCAGACTTTCAGATAGGGGAAATGTCAGTGAGCGTTCCGATTTCAATTCCAGAGCAATTCGCCCAATGAGTCCTTGATATTAAGTCGTTTTCAGCCAATTTTCTGTATTTTTGAAAATTTCACTTTTTTATGAAAATATCCACTAAATGAGGGAATAATATGTGTGAGGGTACCACAGGAGAGTTCCAAATGTGTGTGGGTAGAATATATATCCCACGGGGGTAAAATTGAAAAAAGTTGAAAAACATTTTTTTTTGGACTTAGTCATTTTTCCGGCGTTTATTAGACTTTCAGATAGGGGAAATGTCAGTGAACGTTCCGATTTCAATTCCAGAGCAATTCGAACCAATGAGTCCTTGATATTAAGTCGTTTTCAGCCAATTTTCTGGATTTTTGAAAATTTAACTTTTTTATGAAAATATCCACTAAATGAGGGAATAATATGTGTGAGGGTACCACAGGAGAGTTCCAAATATGTGTGGGTAGAATATATATCCAACGGGGGTAAAATTGAAAAAAGTTGAAAAACATTTTTTTTTGGACTTAGTCATTTTTCCGGCGTTTATCAGACTTTCAGATAGGGGAAATGTCAGTGAGCGTTCCAATTTCAATTCCAGAGCAATTAGCCCAATGAGTCCTTGATATTAAGTCGTTTTCAGCCAATTTTCTGGATTTTTGAAAATTTCACTTTTTTATGAAAATATCCACTAAATGAGGGAATAATATGTGTGAGGGTACCACAGGAGAGCTCCAAATGTGTGTGGGTAGAATATATATCCCACGGGGGTAAAATTGAAAAAAGTTGAAAAATATTTTTTTTTGGACTTAGTCATTTTTCCGGCGTTTATCAGATTTTCAGATAGGGGAAATGTCAGTGAGCGTTCCGATTTCAATTCCAGAGCGATTCGCCCAATGAGTCCTTGATATTAAGTTGTTTTCAGCCAATTTTCTGGATTTTTGAAAATTTCACTTTTTTATGAAAATATCCACTAAATGAGGGAATAATATGTGTGAGGGTACCACAGGAGAGTTCCAAATGTGTGTGGGTAGAATATATATCCCACGGGGGTAAAATTGAAAAAAGTTGAAAAACATTTTTTTTTGGACTTAGTCATTTTTCCGGCGTTTATCAGACTTTCAGATAGGGGAAATGTCATTGAGCGTTCTGATTTCAGTTCCAGAGCGATTCGCCCAATGAGTCCTTGATATTTAGTCGTTTTCAGCCAATTTTCTGGATTTTTGAAAATTTCACTTTTTTGTGAAAATATCCACTAAATGAGGGAATAATATGTGTGAGGGTACCCCAGGAGAGTTCCAAATGTGTGTGGGTAGAATATATATCCCACGGGGGTAAAATTGAAAAAAGTTGAAAAACATTTTTTTTGCACTTAGTCATTTTTCCGGCGTTTATCAGACTTTCAGATAGGGGAAATGTCAGTGAGCGTTCCGATTTCAATTCCAGAGCAATTCGCCCAATGTGTCCTTGATGTTAAGTCGTTTTCAGCCAATTTTCTGGATTTTTGAAAATGTCACTTTTTATGAAAATATCCACTAAATGAGGGAATAATATGTGTGAGGGTACCACAGGAGAGTTCCAAATATGTGTGGGTAGAATATATATCCAACGGGGGTAAAATTGAAAAAAGTTGAAAAACATTTTTTTTTGGACTTAGTCATTTTTCCGGCGTTTATCAGACTTTCAGATAGGGGAAATGTCAGTGAGCGTTCCGATTTCAATTCCAGAGCAATTCGCCCAATGAGTCCTTGATATTAAGTCGTTTTCAGCCAATTTTCTGGATTTTTGAAAATGTCACTTTTTTATGAAAATATCCACTAAATGAGGGAATAATATGTGTGAGGGTACCACAGGAGAGTTCCAAATGTGTGTGGGTAGAATATATATCCAACGGGGGTAAAATTGAAAAAAGTTGAAAAACATTTTTTTTTGGACTTAGTCATTTTTCCGGCGTTTATCAGACTTTCAGATAGGGGAAATGTCAGTGAGCATTCCGATTTCAATTCCAGAGCAATTCGCCCAATGAGTCCTTGATATTAAGTCGTTTTCAGCCAATTTTCTGGATTTTTGAAAATTTAACTTTTTTATGAAAATATCCACTAAATGAGGGAATAATATGTGTGAGGGTACCACAGGAGAGTTCCAAATGTGTGTGGGTAGAATATATATCCCACGGGGGTAAAATTGAAAAAAGTTGAAAAACATTTTTTTTTGGACTTAGTCATTTTTCCGGCGTTTATTAGACTTTCAGATAGGGGAAATGTCAGTGAACGTTCCGATTTCAATTCCAGAGCAATTCGACCCAATGAGTCCTTGATATTAAGTCGTTTTCAGCCAATTTTCTGGATTTTTGAAAATTTAACTTTTTTATGAAAATATCCACTAAATGAGGGAATAATATGTGTGAGGGTACCACAGGAGAGTTCCAAATGTGTGTGGGTAGAATATATATCCAACGGGGGTAAAATTGAAAAAAGTTGAAAAACATTTTTTTTTGGAATTAGTCATTTTTCCGGCGTTTATCAGACTTTCAGATAGGGGAAATGTCAGTGAGCGTTCCGATTTCAATTCCAGAGCAATTCGCCCAATGAGTCCTTGATATTAAGTCGTTTTCAGCCAATTTTCTGTATTTTTGAAAATTTCACTTTTTTATGAAAATATCCACTAAATGAGGGAATAATATGTGTGAGGGTACCACAGGAGAGTTCCAAATGTGTGTGGGTAGAATATATATCCCACGGGGGTAAAATTGAAAAAAGTTGAAAAACATTTTTTTTTGGACTTAGTCATTTTTCCGGCGTTTATTAGACTTTCAGATAGGGGAAATGTCAGTGAATGTTCCGATTTCAATTCCAGAGCAATTCGACCCAATGAGTCCTTGATATTAAGTCGTTTTCAGCCAATTTTCTGGATTTTTGAAAATTTAACTTTTTTATGAAAATATCCACTAAATGAGGGAATAATATGTGTGAGGGTACCACAGGAGAGTTCCAAATGTGTGTGGGTAGAATATATATCCCACGGGGGTAAAATTGAAAAAAGTTGAAAAACATTTTTTTTTGGACTTAGTCATTTTTCCGGCGTTTATTAGACTTTCAGATAGGGGAAATGTCAGTGAACGTTCCGATTTCAATTCCAGAGCAATTCGAACCAATGAGTCCTTGATATTAAGTCGTTTTCAGCCAATTTTCTGGATTTTTGAAAATTTAACTTTTTTATGAAAATATCCACTAAATGAGGGAATAATATGTGTGAGGGTACCACAGGAGAGTTCCAAATATGTGTGGGTAGAATATATATCCAACGGGGGTAAAATTGAAAAAAGTTGAAAAACATTTTTTTTTGGACTTAGTCATTTTTCCGGCGTTTATCAGACTTTCAGATAGGGGAAATGTCAGTGAGCGTTCCGATTTCAATTCCAGAGCAATTCGCCCAATGAGTCCTTGATATTAAGTCGTTTTCAGCCAATTTTCTGGATTTTTGAAAATGTCACTTTTTTATGAAAATATCCACTAAATGAGGGAATAATATGTGTGAGGGTACCACAGGAGAGTTCCAAATGTGTGTGGGTAGAATATATATCCAACGGGGGTAAAATTGAAAAAAGTTGAAAAACATTTTTTTTTGGACTTAGTCATTTTTCCGGCGTTTATCAGACTTTCAGATAGGGGAAATGTCAGTGAGCATTCCGATTTCAATTCCAGAGCAATTCGCCCAATGAGTCCTTGATATTAAGTCGTTTTCAGCCAATTTTCTGGATTTTTGAAAATTTAACTTTTTTATGAAAATATCCACTAAATGAGGGAATAATATGTGTGAGGGTACCACAGGAGAGTTCCAAATGTGTGTGGATAGAATATATATCCCACGGGGGTTAAATTGAAAAAAGTTGAAAAACATTTTATTTTGGACTTAGTCATTTTTCCGGCGTTTATCAGACTTTCAGATAGGGGAAATGTCAGTGAGCGTTCCAATTTCAATTCCAGAGCAATTAGCCCAATGAGTCCTTGATATTAAGTCGTTTTCAGCCAATTTTCTGGATTTTTGAAAATTTCACTTTTTTATGAAAATATCCACTAAATGAGGGAATAATATGTGTGAGGGTACCACAGGAGAGTTCCAAATGTGTGTGGGTAGAATATATATCCAACGGGGGTAAAATTGAAAAAAGTTGAAAAACATTTTTTTTTGGACTTAGTCATTTTTCCGGCGTTTATCAGACTTTCAGATAGGGGAAATGTCAGTGAGCATTCCGATTTCAATTCCAGAGCAATTCGCCCAATGAGTCCTTGATATTAAGTCGTTTTCAGCCAATTTTCTGGATTTTTGAAAATTTAACTTTTTTATGAAAATATCCACTAAATGAGGGAATAATATGTGTGAGGGTACCACAGGAGAGTTCCAAATGTGTGTGGGTAGAATATATATCCCACGGGGGTAAAATTGAAAAAAGTTGAAAAACATTTTATTTTGGACTTAGTCATTTTTCCGGCGTTTATCAGACTTTCAGATAGGGGAAATGTCATTGAGCGTTCTGATTTCAGTTCCAGAGCGATTCGCCCAATGAGTCCTTGATATTTAGTCGTTTTCATTCAATTTTCTGGATTTTTGAAAATTTCACTTTTTTGTGAAAATATCCACTAAATGAGGGAATAATATGTGTGAGGGTACCCCAGGAGAGTTCCAAATGTGTGTGGGTAGAATATATATCCCACGGGGGTAAAATTGAAAAAAGTTGAAAAACATTTTTTTTGCACTTAGTCATTTTTCCGGCGTTTATCAGACTTTCAGATAGGGGAAATGTCAGTGAGCGTTCCGATTTCAATTCCAGAGCAATTCGCCCAATGAGTCCTTGATATTAAGTCGTTTTCAGCCAATTTTCTGGATTTTTGAAAATGTCACTTTTTATGAAAATATCCACTAAATGAGGGAATAATATGTGTGAGGGTACCACAGGAGAGTTCCAAATGTGTGTGGGTAGAATATATATCCCACGGGGGTAAAATTGAAAAAAGTTGAAAAACATTTTTTTTTGGACTTAGTCATTTTTCCGGCGTTTATCAGACTTTCAGATAGGGGAAATGTCAGTGAGCGTTCCGATTTCAATTCCAGAGCAATTCGCCCAATGAGTCCTTGATATTAAGTCGTTTTCAGCCAATTTTCTGGATTTTTGAAAATGTCACTTTTTTATGAAAATATCCACTAAATGAGGGAATAATATGTGTGAGGGTACCACAGGAGAGTTCCAAATGTGTGTCGGTAGAATATATATCCAACGGGGGTAAAATTGAAAAAAGTTGAAAAACATTTTTTTTTGGACTTAGTCATTTTTCCGGCGTTTATCAGACTTTCAGATAGGGGAAATGTCAGTGAGCGTTCCGATTTCAATTCCAGAGCAATTCGCCCAATGAGTCCTTGATATTAAGTCGTTTTCAGCCAATTTTCTGTATTTTTGAAAATTTCACTTTTTTATGAAAATATCCACTAAATGAGGGAATAATATGTGTGAGGGTACCACAGGAGAGTTCCAAATGTGTGTGGGTAGAATATATATCCCACGGGGGTAAAATTGAAAAAAGTTGAAAAACATTTTTTTTTGGACTTAGTCATTTTTCCGGCGTTTATTAGACTTTCAGATAGGGGAAATGTCAGTGAATGTTCCGATTTCAATTCCAGAGCAATTCGACCCAATGAGTCCTTGATATTAAGTCGTTTTCAGCCAATTTTCTGGATTTTTGAAAATTTAACTTTTTTATGAAAATATCCACTAAATGAGGGAATAATATGTGTGAGGGTACCACAGGAGAGTTCCAAATGTGTGTGGGTAGAATATATATCCCACGGGGGTAAAATTGAAAAAAGTTGAAAAACATTTTTTTTTGGACTTAGTCATTTTTCCGGCGTTTATTAGACTTTCAGATAGGGGAAATGTCAGTGAACGTTCCGATTTCAATTCCAGAGCAATTCGACCCAATGAGTCCTTGATATTAAGTCGTTTTCAGCCAATTTTCTGGATTTTTGAAAATTTAACTTTTTTATGAAAATATCCACTAAATGAGGGAATAATATGTGTGAGGGTACCACAGGAGAGTTCCAAATATGTGTGGGTAGAATATATATCCAACGGGGGTAAAATTGAAAAAAGTTGAAAAACATTTTTTTTTGGACTTAGTCATTTTTCCGGCGTTTATCAGACTTTCAGATAGGGGAAATGTCAGTGAGCGTTCCGATTTCAATTCCAGAGCAATTCGCCCAATGAGTCCTTGATATTAAGTCATTTTCAGCCAATTTTCTGTATTTTTGAAAATTTCACTTTTTTATGAAAATATCCACTAAATGAGGGAATAATATGTGTGAGGGTACCACAGGAGAGTTCCAAATGTGTGTGGGTAGAATATATATCCCACGGGGGTAAAATTGAAAAAAGTTGAAAAACATTTTTTTTTGGACTTAGTCATTTTTCCGGCGTTTATTAGACTTTCAGATAGGGGAAATGTCAGTGAATGTTCCGATTTCAATTCCAGAGCAATTCGACCCAATGAGTCCTTGATATTAAGTCGTTTTCAGCCAATTTTCTGGATTTTTGAAAATTTAACTTTTTTATGAAAATATCCACTAAATGAGGGAATAATATGTGTGAGGGTACCACAGGAGAGTTCCAAATGTGTGTGGGTAGAATATATATCCCACGGGGGTAAAATTGAAAAAAGTTGAAAAACATTTTTTTTTGGACTTAGTCATTTTTCCGGCGTTTATTAGACTTTCAGATAGGGGAAATGTCAGTGAACATTCCGATTTCAATTCCAAAGCAATTCGACCCAATGAGTCCTTGATATGAAGTCGTTTTCAGCCAATTTTCTGGATTTTTGAAAATGTCACTTTTTTATGAAAATATCCACTAAATGAGGGAATAATATGTGTGAGGGTACCACAGGAGAGTTCCAAATGTGTGTGGGTAGAATATATATCCAACGGGGGTAAAATTGAAAAAAGTTGAAAAACATTTTTTTTTGGACTTAGTCATTTTTCCGGCGTTTATCAGACTTTCAGATAGGGGAAATGTCAGTGAGCGTTCCGATTTCAATTCCAGAGCAATTCGCCCAATGAGTCCTTGATATTAAGTCGTTTTCAGCCAATTTACTGGATTTTTGAAAATTTCACTTTTTTGTGAAAATATCCACTAAATGAGGGAATAATATGTGTGAGGGTACCACAGGAGAGTTCCAAATGTGTGTGGATAGAATATATATCCCACGGGGGTTAAATTGAAAAAAGTTGAAAAACATTTTATTTTGGACTTAGTCATTTTTCCGGCGTTTATCAGACTTTCAGATAGGGGAAATGTCAGTGAGCGTTCCAATTTCAATTCCAGAGCAATTAGCCCAGTGAGTCCTTGATATTAAGTCGTTTTCAGCCAATTTTCTGGATTTTTGAAAATTTCACTTTTTTATGAAAATATCCACTAAATGAGGGAATAATATGTGTGAGGGTACCACAGGAGAGCTCCAAATGTGTGTGGGTAGAATATATATCCCACGGGGGTAAAATTGAAAAAAGTTGAAAAATATTTTTTTTTGGACTTAGTCATTTTTCCGGCGTTTATCAGACTTTCAGATAGGGGAAATGTCATTGAGCGTTCTGATTTCAGTTCCAGAGCGATTCGCCCAATGAGTCCTTGATATTTAGTCGTTTTCAGCCAATTTTCTGGATTTTTGAAAATTTCACTTTTTTGTGAAAATATCCACTAAATGAGGGAATAATATGTGTGAGGGTACCCCAGGAGAGTTCCAAATGTGTGTGGGTAGAATATATATCCCACGGGGGTAAAATTGAAAAAAGTTGAAAAACATTTTTTTTGCACTTAGTCATTTTTCCGGCGTTTATCAGACTTTCAGATAGGGGAAATGTCAGTGAGCGTTCCGATTTCAATTCCAGAGCAATTCGCCCAATGAGTCCTTGATATTAAGTCGTTTTCAGCCAATTTTCTGGATTTTTGAAAATGTCACTTTTTATGAAAATATCCACTAAATGAGGGAATAATATGTGTGAGGGTACCACAGGAGAGTTCCAAATGTGTGTGGGTAGAATATATATCCCACGGGGGTAAAATTGAAAAAAGTTGAAAAACATTTTTTTTTGGACTTAGTCATTTTTCCGGCGTTTATTAGACTTTCAGATAGGGGAAATGTCAGTGAACATTCCGATTTCAATTCCAGAGCAATTCGACCCAATGAGTCCTTGATATTAAGTCGCTTTCAGCCAATTTTCTGGATTTTTGAAAATTTAACTTTTTTATGAAAATATCCACTAAATGAGGGAATAATATGTGTGAGGGTACCACAGGAGAGTTCCAAATGTGTGTGGGTAGAATATATATCCAACGGGGGTAAAATTGAAAAAAGTTGAAAAACATTTTTTTTTGGACTTAGTCATTTTTCCGGCGTTTATCAGACTTTCAGATAGGGGAAATGTCAGTGAGCGTTCCGATTTCAATTCCAGAGCAATTCGCCCAATGAGTCCTTGATATTAAGTCGTTTTCAGCCAATTTTCTGTATTTTTGAAAATTTCACTTTTTTATGAAAATATCCACTAAATGAGGGAATAATATGTGTGAGGGTACCACAGGAGAGTTCCAAATGTGTGTGGGTAGAATATATATCCCACGGGGGTAAAATTGAAAAAAGTTGAAAAACATTTTTTTTTGGACTTAGTCATTTTTCCGGCGTTTATCAGACTTTCAGATAGGGGAAAAGTCAGTGAGCGTTCCGATTTCAATGCCAGAGCAATTCGCCCAATGAGTCCTTGATATTAAGTCGTTTTCAGCCAATTTTCTGGATTTTTGAAAATTTAACTTTTTTATGAAAATATCCACTAAATGAGGGAATAATATGTGTGAGGGTACCACAGGAGAGTTCCAAATGTGTGTGGATAGAATATATATCCCACGGGGGTTAAATTGAAAAAAGTTGAAAAACATTTTATTTTGGACTTAGTCATTTTTCCGGCGTTTATCAGACTTTCAGATAGGGGAAATGTCAGTGAGCGTTCCAATTTCAATTCCAGAGCAATTAGCCCAATGAGTCCTTGATATTAAGTCGTTTTCAGCCAATTTTCTGGATTTTTGAAAATTTCACTTTTTTATGAAAATATCCACTAAATGAGGGAATAATATGTGTGAGGGTACCACAGGAGAGCTCCAAATGTGTGTGGGTAGAATATATATCCCACGGGGGTAAAATTGAAAAAAGTTGAAAAATATTTTTTTTTGGACTTAGTCATTTTTCCGGCGTTTATCAGACTTTCAGATAGGGGAAATGTCAGTGAGCGTTCCGATTTCAATTCCAGAGCGATTCGCCCAATGAGTCCTTGATATTAAGTTGTTTTCAGCCAATTTTCTGGATTTTTGAAAATTTCACTTTTTTATGAAAATATCCACTAAATGAGGGAATAATATGTGTGAGGGTACCACAGGAGAGTTCCAAATGTGTGTGGGTAGAATATATATCCAACGGGGGTAAAATTGAAAAAAGTTGAAAAACATTTTTTTTTGGACTTAGTCATTTTTCCGGCGTTTATCAGACTTTCAGATAGGGGAAATGTCAGTGAGCGTTCCGATTTCAATTCCAGAGCAATTCGCCCAATGAGTCCTTGATATTAAGTCGTTTTCAGCCAATTTTCTGGATTTTTGAAAATTTCACTTTTTTATGAAAATATCCACTAAATGAGGGAATAATATGTGTGAGGGTACCACAGGAGAGCTCCAAATGTGTGTGGGTAGAATATATATCCCACGGGGGTAAAATTGAAAAAAGTTGAAAAATATTTTTTTTTGGACTTAGTCATTTTTCCGGCGTTTATCAGACTTTCAGATAGGGGAAATGTCAGTGAGCGTTCCGATTTCAATTCCAGAGCGATTCGCCCAATGAGTCCTTGATATTAAGTTGTTTTCAGCCAATTTTCTGGATTTTTGAAAATTTAACTTTTTTATGAAAATATCCACTAAATGAGGGAATAATATGTGTGAGGGTACCACAGGAGAGTTCCAAATGTGTGTGGGTAGAATATATATCCAACGGGGGTAAAATTGAAAAAAGTTGAAAAACATTTTTTTTTGGACTTAGTCATTTTTCCGGCGTTTATCAGACTTTCAGATAGGGGAAATGTCAGTGAGCGTTCCGATTTCAATTCCAGAGCAATTCGCCCAATGAGTCCTTGATATTAAGTCGTTTTCAGCCAATTTTCTGTATTTTTGAAAATTTCACTTTTTTATGAAAATATCCACTAAATGAGGGAATAATATGTGTGAGGGTACCACAGGAGAGTTCCAAATGTGTGTGGGTAGAATATATATCCCACGGGGGTAAAATTGAAAAAAGTTGAAAAACATTTTTTTTTGGACTTAGTCATTTTTCCGGCGTTTATCAGACTTTCAGATAGGGGAAAAGTCAGTGAGCGTTCCGATTTCAATGCCAGAGCAATTCGCCCAATGAGTCCTTGATATTAAGTCGTTTTCAGCCAATTTTCTGGATTTTTGAAAATTTAACTTTTTTATGAAAATATCCACTAAATGAGGGAATAATATGTGTGAGGGTACCACAGGAGAGTTCCAAATGTGTGTGGATAGAATATATATTCCACGGGGGTTAAATTGAAAAAAGTTGAAAAACATTTTATTTTGGACTTAGTCATTTTTCCGGCGTTTATCAGACTTTCAGATAGGGGAAATGTCAGTGAGCGTTCCAATTTCAATTCCAGAGCAATTAGCCCAATGAGTCCTTGATATTAAGTCGTTTTCAGCCAATTTTCTGGATTTTTGAAAATTTCACTTTTTTATGAAAATATCCACTAAATGAGGGAATAATATGTGTGAGGGTACCACAGGAGAGCTCCAAATGTGTGTGGGTAGAATATATATCCCACGGGGGTAAAATTGAAAAAAGTTGAAAAATATTTTTTTTTGGACTTAGTCATTTTTCCGGCGTTTATCAGACTTTCAGATAGGGGAAATGTCAGTGAGCGTTCCGATTTCAATTCCAGAGCGATTCGCCCAATGAGTCCTTGATATTAAGTTGTTTTCAGCCAATTTTCTGGATTTTTGAAAATTTCACTTTTTTATGAAAATATCCACTAAATGAGGGAATAATATGTGTGAGGGTACCACAGGAGAGTTCCAAATGTGTGTGGGTAGAATATATATCCCACGGGGGTAAAATTGAAAAAAGTTGAAAAACATTTTTTTTTGGACTTAGTCATTTTTCCGGCGTTTATCAGACTTTCAGATAGGGGAAATGTCATTGAGCGTTCTGATTTCAGTTCCAGAGCGATTCGCCCAATGAGTCCTTGATATTTAGTCGTTTTCAGCCAATTTTCTGGATTTTTGAAAATTTCACTTTTTTGTGAAAATATCCACTAAATGAGGGAATAATATGTGTGAGGGTACCCCAGGAGAGTTCCAAATGTGTGTGGGTAGAATATATATCCCACGGGGGTAAAATTGAAAAAAGTTGAAAAACATTTTTTTTGCACTTAGTCATTTTTCCGGCGTTTATCAGACTTTCAGATAGGGGAAATGTCAGTGAGCGTTCCGATTTCAACTCCAGAGCAATTCGCCCAATGAGTCCTTGATATTAAGTCGTTTTCAGCCAATTTTTTGGATTTTTGAAAATGTCACTTTTTTATGAAAATATCCACTAAATGAGGGAATAATATGTGTGAGGGTACCACAGGAGAGTTCCAAATGTGTGTGGGTAGAATATATATGCAACGGGGGTAAAATTGAAAAAAGTTGAAAAACATTTTTTTTTGGACTTAGTCATTTTTCCGGCGTTTATCAGACTTTCAGATAGGGGAATTGTCAGTGAGCGTTCCGATTTCAATTCCAGAGCAATTCGCCCAATGAGTTCTTGATATTAAGTCGTTTTCAGCCAATTTTCTGGATTTTTGAAAATTTCACTTTTTTATGAAAATATCCACTAAATGAGGGAATAATATGTGTGAGGGTACCACAGGAGAGTTCCAAATGTGTGTGGGTAGAATATATATCCCACGGGGGTAAAATTGAAAAAAGTTGAAAAATATTTTTTTTTGGACTTAGTCATTTTTCCGGCGTTTATCAGACTTTCAGATAGGGGAAATGTCATTGAGCGTTCTGATTTCAGTTCCAGAGCGATTCGCCCAATGATTCCTTGATATTAAGTCGTTTTCAGCCAATTTTTTGGATTTTTGAAAATGTCACTTTTTTATGAAAATATCCACTAAATGAGGGAATAATATGTGTGAGGGTACCACAGGAGAGTTCCAAATATGTGTGGGTAGAATATATATGCAACGGGGGTAAAATTGAAAAAAGTTGAAAAACATTTTTTTTTGGACTTAGTCATTTTTCCGGCGTTTATCAGACTTTCAGATAGGGGAATTGTCAGTGAGCGTTCCGATTTCAATTCCAGAGCAATTCGCCCAATGAGTTCTTGATATTAAGTCGTTTTCAGCCAATTTTCTGGATTTTTGAAAATTTCACTTTTTTGTGAAAATATCCACTAAATGAGGGAATAATATGTGTGAGGGTACCCCAGGAGAGTTCCAAATGTGTGTGGGTAGAATATATATCCCACGGGGGTAAAATTGAAAAAAGTTGAAAAACATTTTTTTTGCACTTAGTCATTTTTCCGGCGTTTATCAGACTTTCAGATAGGGGAAAAGTCAGTGAGCGTTCCGATTTCAATGCCAGAGCAATTCGCCCAATGAGTCCTTGATATTAAGTCGTTTTCAGCCAATTTTCTGGATTTTTGAAAATTTAACTTTTTTATGAAAATATCCACTAAATGAGGGAATAATATGTGTGAGGGTACCACAGGAGAGTTCCAAATGTGTGTGGATAGAATATATATCCCACGGGGGTTAAATTGAAAAAAGTTGAAAAACATTTTATTTTGGACTTAGTCATTTTTCCGGCGTTTATCAGACTTTCAGATAGGGGAAATGTCAGTGAGCGTTCCAATTTCAATTCCAGAGCAATTAGCCCAATGAGTCCTTGATATTAAGTCGTTTTCAGCCAATTTTCTGGATTTTTGAAAATTTCACTTTTTTATGAAAATATCCACTAAATGAGGGAATAATATGTGTGAGGGTACCACAGGAGAGCTCCAAATGTGTGTGGGTAGAATATATATCCCACGGGGGTAAAATTGAAAAAAGTTGAAAAATATTTTTTTTTGGACTTAGTCATTTTTCCGGCGTTTATCAGACTTTCAGATAGGGGAAATGTCAGTGAGCGTTCCGATTTCAATTCCAGAGCGATTCGCCCAATGAGTCCTTGATATTAAGTTGTTTTCAGCCAATTTTCTGGATTTTTGAAAATTTCACTTTTTTATGAAAATATCCACTAAATGAGGGAATAATATGTGTGAGGGTACCACAGGAGAGTTCCAAATGTGTGTGGGTAGAATATATATGCAACGGGGGTAAAATTGAAAAAAGTTGAAAAACATTTTTTTTTGGACTTAGTCATTTTTCCGGCGTTTATCAGACTTTCAGATAGGGGAATTGTCAGTGAGCGTTCCGATTTCAATTCCAGAGCAATTCGCCCAATGAGTTCTTGATATTAAGTCGTTTTCAGCCAATTTTCTGTATTTTTGAAAATTTCACTTTTTTATGAAAATATCCACTAAATGAGGGAATAATATGTGTGAGGGTACCACAGGAGAGTTCCAAATGTGTGTGGGTAGAATATATATCCCACGGGGGTAAAATTGAAAAAAGTTGAAAAACATTTTTTTTTGGACTTAGTTATTTTTCCGGCGTTTATTAGACTTTCAGATAGGGGAAATGTCAGTGAATGTTCCGATTTCAATTCCAGAGCAATTCGACCCAATGAGTCCTTGATATTAAGTCGTTTTTAACCAATTTTCTGGATTTTTGAAAATTTAACTTTTTTATGAAAATATCCACTAAATGAGGGAATAATATGTGTGAGGGTACCACAGGAGAGTTCCAAATGTGTGTGGGTAGAATATATATCCCACGGGGGTAAAATTGAAAAAAGTTGAAAAACATTTTTTTTTGGACTTAGTCATTTTTCCGGCGTTTATCAGACTTTCAGATAGGGGAAATGTCAGTGAGCGTTCCGATTTCAATTCCAGAGCAATTCGCCAAATGAGTCCTTGATATTAAGTCGTTTTCAGCCAATTTTCTGGATTTTTGAAAATTTCACTTTTTTATGAAAATATCCACTAAATGAGGGAATAATATGTGTGAGGGTACCACAAGAGAGTTCCAAATGTGTGTGGGTAGAATATATATCCCACGGGGGTAAAATTGAAAAAAGTTGAAAAATATTTTTTTTTGGACTTAGTCATTTTTCCGGCGTTTATCAGACTTTCAGATAGGGGAAATGTCATTGAGCGTTCTGATTTCAGTTCCAGAGCGATTCGCCCAATGATTCCTTGATATTAAGTCGTTTTCAGCCAATTTTTTGGATTTTTGAAAATGTCACTTTTTTATGAAAATATCCACTAAATGAGGGAATAATATGTGTGAGGGTACCACAGGAGAGTTTCAAATATGTGTGGGTAGAATATATATGCAACGGGGGTAAAATTGAAAAAAGTTGAAAAACATTTTTTTTTGGACTTAGTCATTTTTCCGGCGTTTATCAGACTTTCAGATAGGGGAATTGTCAGTGAGCGTTCCGATTTCAATTCCAGAGCAATTCGCCCAATGAGTTCTTGATATTAAGTCGTTTTCAGCCAATTTTCTGGATTTTTGAAAATTTCACTTTTTTGTGAAAATATCCACTAAATGAGGGAATAATATGTGTGAGGGTACCCCAGGAGAGTTCCAAATGTGTGTGGGTAGAATATATATCCCACGGGGGTAAAATTGAAAAAAGTTGAAAAACATTTTTTTTGCACTTAGTCATTTTTCCGGCGTTTATCAGACTTTCAGATAGGGGAAAAGTCAGTGAGCGTTCCGATTTCAATGCCAGAGCAATTCGCCCAATGAGTCCTTGATATTAAGTCGTTTTCAGCCAATTTTCTGGATTTTTGAAAATTTAACTTTTTTATGAAAATATCCACTAAATGAGGGAATAATATGTGTGAGGGTACCACAGGAGAGTTCCAAATGTGTGTGGATAGAATATATATCCCACGGGGGTTAAATTGAAAAAAGTTGAAAAACATTTTATTTTGGACTTAGTCATTTTTCCGGCGTTTATCAGACTTTCAGATAGGGGAAATGTCAGTGAGCGTTCCAATTTCAATTCCAGAGCAATTAGCCCAATGAGTCCTTGATATTAAGTCGTTTTCAGCCAATTTTCTGGATTTTTGAAAATTTCACTTTTTTATGAAAATATCCACTAAATGAGGGAATAATATGTGTGAGGGTACCACAGGAGAGCTCCAAATGTGTGTGGGTAGAATATATATCCCACGGGGGTAAAATTGAAAAAAGTTGAAAAATATTTTTTTTTGGACTTAGTCATTTTTCCGGCGTTTATCAGACTTTCAGATAGGGGAAATGTCAGTGAGCGTTCCGATTTCAATTCCAGAGCGATTCGCCCAATGAGTCCTTGATATTAAGTTGTTTTCAGCCAATTTTCTGGATTTTTGAAAATTTCACTTTTTTATGAAAATATCCACTAAATGAGGGAATAATATGTGTGAGGGTACCACAGGAGAGTTCCAAATGTGTGTGGGTAGAATATATATCCCACGGGGGTAAAATTGAAAAAAGTTGAAAAACATTTTTTTTTGGACTTAGTCATTTTTCCGGCGTTTATCAGACTTTCAGATAGGGGAAATGTCATTGAGCGTTCTGATTTCAGTTCCAGAGCGATTCGCCCAATGAGTCCTTGATATTTAGTCGTTTTCAGCCAATTTTCTGGATTTTTGAAAATTTCACTTTTTTGTGAAAATATCCACTAAATGAGGGAATAATATGTGTGAGGGTACCCCAGGAGAGTTCCAAATGTGTGTGGGTAGAATATATATCCCACGGGGGTAAAATTGAAAAAAGTTGAAAAACATTTTTTTTGCACTTAGTCATTTTTCCGGCGTTTATCAGACTTTCAGATAGGGGAAATGTCAGTGAGCGTTCCGATTTCAACTCCAGAGCAATTCGCCCAATGAGTCCTTGATATTAAGTCGTTTTCAGCCAATTTTTTGGATTTTTGAAAATGTCACTTTTTTATGAAAATATCCACTAAATGAGGGAATAATATGTGTGAGGGTACCACAGGAGAGTTCCAAATGTGTGTGGGTAGAATATATATGCAACGGGGGTAAAATTGAAAAAAGTTGAAAAACATTTTTTTTTGGACTTAGTCATTTTTCCGGCGTTTATCAGACTTTCAGATAGGGGAATTGTCAGTGAGCGTTCCGATTTCAATTCCAGAGCAATTCGCCCAATGAGTTCTTGATATTAAGTCGTTTTCAGCCAATTTTCTGTATTTTTGAAAATTTCACTTTTTTATGAAAATATCCACTAAATGAGGGAATAATATGTGTGAGGGTACCACAGGAGAGTTCCAAATGTGTGTGGGTAGAATATATATCCCACGGGGGTAAAATTGAAAAAAGTTGAAAAACATTTTTTTTTGGACTTAGTCATTTTTCCGGCGTTTATTAGACTTTCAGATAGGGGAAATGTCAGTGAATGTTCCGATTTCAATTCCAGAGCAATTCGACCCAATGAGTCCTTGATATTAAGTCGTTTACAGCCAATTTTCTGGATTTTTGAAAATTTAACTTTTTTATGAAAATATCCACTAAATGAGGGAATAATATGTGTGAGGGTACCACAGGAGAGTTCCAAATGTGTGTGGGTAGATTATATATCCCACGGGGGTAAAATTGAAAAAAGTTGAAAAACATTTTTTTTTGGACTTAGTCATTTTTCCGGCGTTTATTAGACTTTCAGATAGGGGAAATGTCAGTGAGCGTTCCGATTTCAATTCCAGAGCAATTCGACCCAATGAGTCCTTGATATTAAGTCGTTTTCAGCCAATTTTCTGGATTTTTGAAAATTTAACTTTTTTATGAAAATATCCACTAAATGAGGGAATAATATGTGTGAGGGTACCACAGGAGAGTTCCAAATGTGTGTGGGTAGAATATATATCCAACGGGGGTAAAATTGAAAAAAGTTGAAAAACATTTTTTTTTGGACTTAGTCATTTTTCCGGCGTTTATCAGACTTTCAGATAGGGGAAATGTCAATGAGCGTTCCGATTTCAATTCCAGAGCAATTCGCCAAATGAGTCCTTGATATTAAGTCGTTTTCAGCCAATTTTCTGGATTTTTGAAAATTTCACTTTTTTATGAAAATATCCACTAAATGAGGGAATAATATGTGTGAGGGTACCACAGGAGAGTTCCAAATGTGTGTGGGTAGAATATATATCCCACGGGGGTAAAATTGAAAAAAGTTGAAAAATATTTTTTTTTGGACTTAGTCATTTTTCCGGCGTTTATCAGACTTTCAGATAGGGGAAATGTCATTGAGCATTCTGATTTCAGTTCCAGAGCGATTCGCCCAATGATTCCTTGATATTTAGTCGTTTTCAGCCAATTTTCTGGATTTTTGAAAATTTCACTTTTTTGTGAAAATATCCACTAAATGAGGGAATAATATGTGTGAGGGTACCACAGGAGAGTTCCAAATGTGTGTGGGTAGAATATATATCCCACGGGGGTAAAATTGAAAAAAGTTGAAAAACATTTTTTTTGCACTTAGTCATTTTTCCGGCGTTTATCAGACTTTCAGATAGGGGAAATGTCAGTGAGCGTTCCGATTTCAATTTCAGAGCAATTCGACCCAATGAGTCCTTGATATTAAGTCGTTTTCAGCCAATTTTCTGGATTTTTGAAAATTTCACTTTTTTATGAAAATATCCACTAATTGAGGGAATAATATGTGTGAGGGTACCCCAGGAGAGTTCCAAATGTGTGTGGGTAGAATATATATCCCACGGGGGTAAAATTGAAAAAAGTTGAAAAACATTTTTTTTTGGACTTAGTCATTTTTCCGGCGTTTATCAGACTTTCAGATAGGGGAAATGTCAGTGAGCGTTCCGATTTCAATTCCAGAGCAATTCGCCCAATGAGTCCTTGATATTAAGTCGTTTTCAGCCAATTTTCTGTATTTTTGAAAATTTCACTTTTTTATGAAAATATCCACTAAATGAGGGAATAATATGTGTGAGGGTACCACAGGAGAGTTCCAAATGTGTGTCGGTAGAATATATATCCCACGGGGGTAAAATTGAAAAAAGTTGAAAAACATTTTTTTTTGGACTTAGTCATTTTTCCGGCGTTTATCAGACTTTCAGATAGGGGAAATGTCAGTGAGCGTTCCGATTACAATTCCAGAGCAATTCGCCCAATGAGTCCTTGATATTAAGTCGTTTTCAGCCAATTTTCTGGATTTTTGAAAATGTCACTTTTTTATGAAAATATCCACTAAATGAGGGAATAATATGTGTGAGGGTACCACAGGAGAGTTCCAAATGTGTGTGGGTAGAATATATATCCAACGGGGGTAAAATTGAAAAAAGTTGAAAAACATTTTTTTTTGGACTTAGTCATTTTTCCGGCGTTTATCAGACTTTCAGATAGGGGAAATGTCAGTGAGCGTTCCGATTTCAATTCCAGAGCAATTCGCCCAATGAGTCCTTGATATTAAGTCGTTTTCAGCCAATTATCTGGATTTTTGAAAATTTCACTTTTTTATGAAAATATCCACTAAATGAGGGAATAATATGTGTGAGGGTACCACAGGAGAGTTCCAAATGTGTGTGGGTAGAATATATATCCAACGGGGGTAAAATTGAAAAAAGTTGAAAAACATTTTTTTTTGGACTTAGTCATTTTTCCGGCGTTTATCAGACTTTCAGATAGGGGAAATGTCATTGAGCGTTCGGATTTCAGTTCCAGAGCGATTCGCCCAATGATTCCTTGATATTTAGTCGTTTTCAGCCAATTTTCTGGATTTTTGAAAATTTCACTTTTTTGTGAAAATATCCACTAAATGAGGGAATAATATGTGTGAGGGTACCCCAGGAGAGTTCCAAATGTGTGTGGGTAGAATATATATCCCACGGGGGTAAAATTGAAAAAAGTTGAAAAACATTTTTTTTTGGACTTAGTCATTTTTCCGGCGTTTATTAGACTTTCAGATAGGGGAAATGTCAGTGAACGTTCCGATTTCAATTCCAGAGCAATTCGACCCAATGAGTCCTTGATATTAAGTCGTTTTCAGCCAATTTTCTGGATTTTTGAAAATTTAACTTTTTTATGAAAATATCCACTAAATGAGGGAATAATATGTGTGAGGGTACCACAGGAGAGTTCCAAATGTGTGTGGGTAGAATATATATCCAACGGGGGTAAAATTGAAAAAAGTTGAAAAACATTTTTTTTTGGACTTAGTCATTTTTCCGGCGTTTATTAGACTTTCAGATAGGGGAAATGTCAGTGAACGTTCCGATTTCAATTCCAGAGCAATTCGACCCAATGAGTCCTTGATATTAAGTCGTTTTCAGCCAATTTTCTGGATTTTTGAAAATTTAACTTTTTTATGAAAATATCCACTAAATGAGGGAATAATATGTGTGAGGGTACCACAGGAGAGTTCCAAATGTGTGTGGGTAGAATATATATCCAACGGGGGTAAAATTGAAAAAAGTTGAAAAACATTTTTTTTTGGACTTAGTCATTTTTCCGGCGTTTATCAGACTTTCAGATAGGGGAAATGTCAGTGAGCGTTCCGATTTCAATTCCAGAGCAATTCGCCCAATGAGTCCTTGATATTAAGTCGTTTTCAGCCAATTTTCTGGATTTTTGAAAATGTCACTCTTTTATGAAAATATCCACTAAATGAGGGAATAATATGTGTGAGGGTACCACAGGAGAGTTCCAAATGTGTGTGGGTAGAATATATATCCAACGCGGGTAAAATTGAAAAAAGTTGAAAAACATTTTTTTTTGGACTTAGTCATTTTTCCGGCGTTTATCAGACTTTCAGATAGGGGAAATGTCAGTGAGCGTTCCGATTTCAATTCCAGAGCAATTCGCCCAATGAGTCCTTGATATTAAGTCGTTTTCAGCCAATTTTCTGGATTTTTGAAAATTTAACTTTTTTATGAAAATATCCACTAAATGAGGGAATAATATGTGTGAGGGTACCACAGGAGAGTTCCAAATGTGTGTGGGTAGAATATATATCCAACGGGGGTAAAATTGAAAAAAGTTGAAAAACATTTTTTTTTGGACTTAGTCATTTTTCCGGCGTTTATCAGACTTTCAGATAGGGGAAATGTCAGTGAGCGTTCCGATTTCAATTCCAGAGCAATTCGCCCAATGAGTCCTTGATATTAAGTCGTTTTCAGCCAATTTTCTGGATTTTTGAAAATGTCACTCTTTTATGAAAATATCCACTAAATGAGGGAATAATATGTGTGAGGGTACCACAGGAGAGTTCCAAATGTGTGTGGGTAGAATATATATCCAACGGGGGTAAAATTGAAAAAAGTTGAAAAACATTTTTTTTTGGACTTAGTCATTTTTCCGGCGTTTATCAGACTTTCAGATAGGGGAAATGTCAGTGAGCGTTCCGATTTCAATTCCAGAGCAATTCGCCCAATGAGTCCTTGATATTAAGTCGTTTTCAGCCAATTTTCTGGATTTTTGAAAATGTCACTTTTTTATGAAAATATCCACTAAATGAGGGAATAATATGTGTGAGGGTACCCCAGGAGAGTTCCAAATGTGTGTGGGTAGAATATATATCCCACGGGGGTAAAATTGAAAAAAGTTGAAAAACATTTTTTTTTGGACTTAGTCATTTTTCCGGCGTTTATTAGACTTTCAGATAGGGGAAATGTCAGTGAACGTTCCGATTTCAATTCCAGAGCAATTCGACCCAATGAGTCCTTGATATTAAGTCGTTTTCAGCCAATTTTCTGGATTTTTGAAAATTTAACTTTTTTATGAAAATATCCACTAAATGAGGGAATAATATGTGTGAGGGTACCCCAGGAGAGTTCCAAATGTGTGTGGGTAGAATATATATCCAACGGGGGTAAAATTGAAAAAAGTTGAAAAACATTTTTTTTTGGACTTAGTCATTTTTCCGGCGTTTATTAGACTTTCAGATAGGGGAAATGTCAGTGAACGTTCCGATTTCAATTCCAGAGCAATTCGACCCAATGAGTCCTTGATATTAAGTCGTTTTCAGCCAATTTTCTGGATTTTTGAAAATTTAACTTTTTTATGAAAATATCCACTAAATGAGGGAATAATATGTGTGAGGGTACCACAGGAGAGTTCCAAATGTGTGTGGGTAGAATATATATCCAACGGGGGTAAAATTGAAAAAAGTTGAAAAACATTTTTTTTTGGACTTAGTCATTTTTCCGGCGTTTATCAGACTTTCAGATAGGGGAAATGTCAGTGAGCGTTCCGATTTCAATTCCAGAGCAATTCGCCCAATGAGTCCTTGATATTAAGTCGTTTTCAGCCAATTTTCTGGATTTTTGAAAATGTCACTCTTTTATGAAAATATCCACTAAATGAGGGAATAATATGTGTGAGGGTACCACAGGAGAGTTCCAAATGTGTGTGGGTAGAATATATATCCAACGGGGGTAAAATTGAAAAAAGTTGAAAAACATTTTTTTTTGGACTTAGTCATTTTTCCGGCGTTTATCAGACTTTCAGATAGGGGAAATGTCAGTGAGCGTTCCGATTTCAATTCCAGAGCAATTCGCCCAATGAGTCCTTGATATTAAGTCGTTTTCAGCCAATTTTCTGTATTTTTGAAAATTTCACTTTTTTATGAAAATATCCACTAAATGACGGAATAATATGTGTGAGGGTACCACAGGAGAGTTCCAAATGTGTGTGGGTAGAATATATATCCCACGGGGGTAAAATTGAAAAAAGTTGAAAAACATTTTTTTTTGGACTTAGTCATTTTTCCGGCGTTTATTAGACTTTCAGATAGGGGAAATGTCAGTGAACGTTCCGATTTCAATTCCAGAGCAATTCGACCCAATGAGTCCTTGATATTAAGTCGTTTTCAGCCAATTTTCTGGATTTTTGAAAATTTGACTTTTTTATGAAAATATCCACTAAATGAGGGAATAATATGTGTGAGGGTACCACAGGAGAGTTCCAAATGTGTGTGGGTAGAATATATATCCAACGGGGGTAAAATTGAAAAAAGTTGAAAAACATTTTTTTTTGGACTTAGTCATTTTTCCGGCGTTTATCAGACTTTCAGATAGGGGAAATGTCAGTGAGCGTTCCGATTTCAATTCCAGAGCAATTCGCCCAATGAGTCCTTGATATTAAGTCGTTTTCAGCCAATTATCTGGATTTTTGAAAATTTCACTTTTTTATGAAAATATCCACTAAATGAGGGAATAATATGTGTGAGGGTACCACAGGAGAGTTCCAAATGTGTGTGGGTAGAATATATATCCCACGGGGGTAAAATTGAAAAAAGTTTAAAAAAATTTTTTTTTGGACTTAGTCATTTTTCCGGCGTTTATCAGACTTTCAGATAGGGGAAATGTCAGTGAGCATTCCGATTTCAATTCCAGAGCAATTCGCCCAATGAGTCCTTGATATTAAGTCGTTTTCAGCCAATTTTCTGGATTTTTGAAAATTTCACTTTTTTATGAAAATATCCACTAAATGAGGGAACAATATGTGTGAGGGTACCACAGGAGAGTTCCAAATGTGTGTGGGTAGAATATATATCCCACGGGGGTAAAATTGAAAAAAGTTGAAAAACATTTTTTTTTGGACTTAGTCATTTTTCCGGCGTTTATTACACTTTCAGATAGGGGAAATGTCAGTGAACGTTCCGATTTCAATTCCAGAGCAATTCGACCCAATGAGTCCTTGATATTAAGTCGTTTTCAGCCAATTTTCTGGATTTTTGAAAATTTAACTTTTTTATGAAAATATCCACTAAATGAGGGAATAATATGTGTGAGGGTACCACAGGAGAGTTCCAAATGTGTGTGGGTAGAATATATATCCAACGGGGGTAAAATTGAAAAAAGTTGAAAAACATTTTTTTTTGGACTTAGTCATTTTTCCGGCGTTTATCAGACTTTCAGATAGGGGAAATGTCAGTGAGCGTTCCGATTTCAATTCCAGAGCAATTCGCCCAATGAGTCCTTGATATTAAGTCGTTTTCAGCCAATTTTCTGGATTTTTGAAAATGTCACTTTTTTATGAAAATATCCACTAAATGAGGGAATAATATGTGTGAGGGTACCACAGGAGAGTTCCAAATGTGTGTGGGTAGAATATTTATCCAACGGGGGTAAAATTGAAAAAGTTGAAAAACATTTTTTTTTGGACTTAGTCATTTTTCCGGCGTTTATCAGACTTTCAGATAGGGGAAATGTCAGTGAGCGTTCCGATTTCAATTCCAGAGCAATTCGCCCAATGAGTCCTTGATATTAAGTCGTTTTCAGCCAATTTTCTGTATTTTTGAAAATTTCACTTTTTTATGAAAATATCCACTAAATGAGGGAATAATATGTGTGAGGGTACCACAGGAGAGTTCCAAATGTGTGTGGGTAGAATATATATCCCACGGGGGTAAAATTGAAAAAAGTTGAAAAACATTTTTTTTTGGACTTAGTCATTTTTCCGGCGTTTATCAGACTTTCAGATAGGGGAAATGTCAGTGAACGTTCCAATTTCAATTCCAGAGCAATTCGACCCAATGAGTCCTTGATATTAAGTAGTTTTCAGCCAATTTTCTGGATTTTTGAAAATTTAACTTTTTTATGAAAATATCCACTAAATGAGGGAATAATATGTGTGAGGGTACCACAGGAGAGTTCCAAATGTGTGTGGGTAGAATATATATCCAACGGGGGTAAAATTGAAAAAAGTTGAAAAACATTTTTTTTTGGACTTAGTCATTTTTCCGGCGTTTATCAGACTTTCAGATAGGGGAAATGTCAGTGAGCGTTCTGATTTCAATTCCAGAGCAATTCGCCCAATGAGTCCTTGATATTAAGTCGTTTTCAGCCAATTTTCTGGATTTTTGAAAATTTCACTTTTTTGTGAAAATATCCACTAAATGAGGGAATAATATGTGTGAGGGTACCACAGGAGAGTTCCAAATGTGTGTGGGTAGAATATATATCCCACGGGGGTAAAATTGAAAAAAGTTGAAAAATATTTTTTTTTGGACAGTCATTTTTCCGGCGTTTATCAGACTTTCAGATAGGGGAAATGTCAGTGAGCATTCCGATTTCAATTTCAGAGCAATTCGACCCAATGAGTCCTTGATATTAAGTCGTTTTCAGCCAATTTTCTGGATTTTTGAAAATTTCACTTTTTTATGAAAATATCCACTAATTGAGGGAATAATATGTGTGAGGGTACCACAGGAGAGTTCCAAATGTGTGTGGGTAGAATATATATCCCACGGGGGTAAAATTGAAAAAAGTTGAAAAATATTTTTTTTTGGACTTAGTCATTTTTCCGGCGTTTATCAGACTTTCAGATAGGGGAAATGTCAGTGAGCGTTCCGATTTCAATTCCAGAGCAATTCGCCCAATGAGTCCTTGATATTAAGTCGTTTTCAGCCAATTTTCTGGATTTTTGAAAATGTCACTTTTTTATGAAAATATCCACTAAATGAGGGAATAATATGTGTGAGGGTACCACAGGAGAGTTCCAAATGTGTGTGGGTAGAATATATATCCAACGGGGGTAAAATTGAAAAAAGTTGAAAAACATTTTTTTTTGGACTTAGTCATTTTTCCGGCGTTTATCAGACTTTCAGATAGGGGAAATGTCAGTGAGCGTTCCGATTTCAATTCCAGAGCAATTCGCCCAATGAGTCCTTGATATTAAGTCGTTTTCAGCCAATTTTCTGTATTTTTGAAAATTTCACTTTTTTATGAAAATATCCACTAAATGAGGGAATAATATGTGTGAGGGTACCACAGGAGAGTTCCAAATGTGTGTGGGTAGAATATATATCCCACGGGGGTAAAATTGAAAAAAGTTGAAAAATATTTTTTTTTGGACTTAGTCATTTTTCCGGCGTTTATCAGACTTTCAGATAGGGGAAATGTCAGTGAGCGTTCCGATTACAATTCCAGAGCAATTCGCCCAATGAGTCCTTGATATTAAGTCGTTTTCAGCCAATTTTCTGGATTTTTGAAAATGTCACTTTTTTATGAAAATATCCACTAAATGAGGGAATAATATGTGTGAGGGTACCACAGGAGAGTTCCAAATGTGTGTGGGTAGAATATATATCCAACGGGGGTAAAATTGAAAAAAGTTGAAAAACATTTTTTTTTGGACTTAGTCATTTTTCCGGCGTTTATCAGACTTTCAGATAGGGGAAATGTCAGTGAGCGTTCCGATTTCAATTCCAGAGCAATTCGCCCAATGAGTCCTTGATATTAAGTCGTTTTCAGCCAATTATCTGGATTTTTGAAAATTTCACTTTTTTATGAAAATATCCACTAAATGAGGGAATAATATGTGTGAGGGTACCACAGGAGAGTTCCAAATGTGTGTGGGTAGAATATATATCCAACGGGGGTAAAATTGAAAAAAGTTGAAAAACATTTTTTTTTGGACTTAGTCATTTTTCCGGCGTTTATCAGACTTTCAGATAGGGGAAATGTTAGTGAACGTTCCAATTTCAATTCCAGAGCAATTCGACCCAATGAGTCCTTGATATTAAGTAGTTTTCAGCCAATTTTTTGGATTTTTGAAAATTTAACTTTTTTATGAAAATATCCACTAAATGAGGGAATAATATGTGTGAGGGTACCACAGGAGAGTTCCAAATGTGTGTGGGTAGAATATATATCCAACGGGGGTAAAATTGAAAAAAGTTGAAAAACATTTTTTTTTGGACTTAGTCATTTTTCCGGCGTTTATCAGACTTTCAGATAGGGGAAATGTCAGTGAGCGTTCTGATTTCAATTCCAGAGCAATTCGCCCAATGAGTCCTTGATATTAAGTCGTTTTCAGCCAATTTTCTGGATTTTTGAAAATTTCACTTTTTTGTGAAAATATCCACTAAATGAGGGAATAATATGTGTGAGGGTACCACAGGAGAGTTCCAAATGTGTGTGGGTAGAATATATATCCCACGGGGGTAAAATTGAAAAAAGTTGAAAAATATTTTTTTTTGGACTTAGTCATTTTTCCGGCGTTTATCAGACTTTCAGATAGGGGAAATGTCAGTGAGCGTTCCGATTTCAATTTCAGAGCAATTCGACCCAATGAGTCCTTGATATTAAGTCGTTTTCAGCCAATTTTCTGGATTTTTGAAAATTTCACTTTTTTATGAAAATATCCACTAATTGAGGGAATAATATGTGTGAGGGTACCACAGGAGAGTTCCAAATGTGTGTGGGTAGAATATATATCCCACGGGGGTAAAATTGAAAAAAGTTGAAAAATATTTTTTTTTGGACTTAGTCATTTTTCCGGCGTTTATCAGACTTTCAGATAGGGGAAATGTCAGTGAGCGTTCCGATTTCAATTCCAGAGCAATTCGCCCAATGAGTCCTTGATATTAAGTCGTTTTCAGCCAATTTTCTGGATTTTTGAAAATTTCACTTTTTTATGAAAATATCCACTAAATGAGGGAATAATATGTGTGAGGGTACCACAGGAGAGTTCCAAATGTGTGTGGGTAGAATATATATCCAACGGGGGTAAAATTGAAAAACATTTTTTTTTGGACTTAGTCATTTTTCCGGCGTTTATCAGACTTTCAGATAGGGGAAATGTCAGTGAACGTTCCAATTTCAATTCCAGAGCAATTCGACCCAATGAGTCCTTGATATTAAGTCGTTTTCAGCCAATTTTCTGGATTTTTGAAAATGTCACTTTTTTATGAAAATATCCACTAAATGAGGGAATAATATGTGTGAGGGTACCACAGGAGAGTTCCAAATGTGTGTGGGTAGAATATATATCCCACGGGGGTAAAATTGAAAAAAGTTGAAAAACATTTTTTTTTGGACTTAGTCATTTTTCCGGCGTTTATCAGACTTTCAGATAGGGGAAATGTCAGTGAGCGTTCCGATTTCAATTCCAGAGCAATTCGCCCAATGAGTCCTTGATATTAAGTCGTTTTCAGCCAATTATCTGGATTTTTGAAAATTTCACTTTTTTATGAAAATATCCACTAAATGAGGGAATAATATGTGTGAGGGTACCACAGGAGAGTTCCAAATGTGTGTGGGTAGAATATATATCCCACGGGGGTAAAATTGAAAAAAGTTGAAAAACATTTTTTTTTGGACTTAGTCATTTTTCCGGCGTTTATTAGACTTTCAGATAGGGGAAATGTCAGTGAACGTTCCGATTTCAATTCCAGAGCAATTCGACCCAATGAGTCCTTGATATTAAGTCGTTTAAAGCCAATTTTCTGTATTTTTGAAAATTTCACTTTTTTATGAAAATATCCACTAAATGAGGGAATAATATGTGTGAGGGTACCACAGGAGAGTTCCAAATGTGTGTGGGTAGAATATATATCCCACGGGGGTAAAATTGAAAAAAGTTGAAAAACATTTTTTTTTGGACTTAGTCATTTTTCCGGCGTTTATCAGACTTTCAGATAGGGGAAATGTCAGTGAACGTTCCAATTTCAATTCCAGAGCAATTCGACCCAATGAGTCCTTGATATTAAGTAGTTTTCAGCCAATTTTCTGGATTTTTGAAAATTTAACTTTTTTATGAAAATATCCACTAAATGAGGGAATAATATGTGTGAGGGTACCACAGGAGAGTTCCAAATGTGTGTGGGTAGAATATATATCCAACGGGGGTAAAATTGAAAAAAGTTGAAAAACATTTTTTTTTGGACTTAGTCATTTTTCCGGCGTTTATCAGACTTTCAGATAGGGGAAATGTCAGTGAGCGTTCTGATTTCAATTCCAGAGCAATTCGCCCAATGAGTCCTTGATATTAAGTCGTTTTCAGCCAATTTTCTGGATTTTTGAAAATGTCACTTTTTTATGAAAATATCCACTAAATGAGGGAATAATATGTGTGAGGGTACCACAGGAGAGTTCCAAATGTGTGTGGGTAGAATATATATCCAACGGGGGTAAAATTGAAAAAAGTTGAAAAACATTTTTTTTTGGACTTAGTCATTTTTCCGGCGTTTATCAGACTTTCAGATAGGGGAAATGTCAGTGAGCGTTCCGATTTCAATTCCAGAGCAATTCGCCCAATGAGTCCTTGATATTAAGTCGTTTTCAGCCAATTTTCTGTATTTTTGAAAATTTCACTTTTTTATGAAAATATCCACTAAATGAGGGAATAATATGTGTGAGGGTACCACAGGAGAGTTCCAAATGTGTGTGGGTAGAATATATATCCCACGGGGGTAAAATTGAAAAAAGTTGAAAAATATTTTTTTTTGGACTTAGTCATTTTTCCGGCGTTTATCAGACTTTCAGATAGGGGAAATGTCAGTGAGCGTTCCGATTACAATTCCAGAGCAATTCGCCCAATGAGTCCTTGATATTAAGTCGTTTTCAGCCAATTTTCTGGATTTTTGAAAATGTCACTTTTTTATGAAAATATCCACTAAATGAGGGAATAATATGTGTGAGGGTACCACAGGAGAGTTCCAAATGTGTGTGGGTAGAATATATATCCAACGGGGGTAAAATTGAAAAAAGTTGAAAAACATTTTTTTTTGGACTTAGTCATTTTTCCGGCGTTTATCAGACTTTCAGATAGGGGAAATGTCAGTGAGCGTTCCGATTTCAATTCCAGAGCAATTCGCCCAATGAGTCCTTGATATTAAGTCGTTTTCAGCCAATTATCTGGATTTTTGAAAATTTCACTTTTTTATGAAAATATCCACTAAATGAGGGAATAATATGTGTGAGGGTACCACAGGAGAGTTCCAAATGTGTGTGGGTAGAATATATATCCAACGGGGGTAAAATTGAAAAAAGTTGAAAAACATTTTTTTTTGGACTTAGTCATTTTTCCGGCGTTTATCAGACTTTCAGATAGGGGAAATGTTAGTGAACGTTCCAATTTCAATTCCAGAGCAATTCGACCCAATGAGTCCTTGATATTAAGTAGTTTTCAGCCAATTTTTTGGATTTTTGAAAATTTAACTTTTTTATGAAAATATCCACTAAATGAGGGAATAATATGTGTGAGGGTACCACAGGAGAGTTCCAAATGTGTGTGGGTAGAATATATATCCAACGGGGGTAAAATTGAAAAAAGTTGAAAAACATTTTTTTTTGGACTTAGTCATTTTTCCGGCGTTTATCAGACTTTCAGATAGGGGAAATGTCAGTGAGCGTTCTGATTTCAATTCCAGAGCAATTCGCCCAATGAGTCCTTGATATTAAGTCGTTTTCAGCCAATTTTCTGGATTTTTGAAAATTTCACTTTTTTGTGAAAATATCCACTAAATGAGGGAATAATATGTGTGAGGGTACCACAGGAGAGTTCCAAATGTGTGTGGGTAGAATATATATCCCACGGGGGTAAAATTGAAAAAAGTTGAAAAATATTTTTTTTTGGACTTAGTCATTTTTCCGGCGTTTATCAGACTTTCAGATAGGGGAAATGTCAGTGAGCGTTCCGATTTCAATTTCAGAGCAATTCGACCCAATGAGTCCTTGATATTAAGTCGTTTTCAGCCAATTTTCTGGATTTTTGAAAATTTCACTTTTTTATGAAAATATCCACTAATTGAGGGAATAATATGTGTGAGGGTACCACAGGAGAGTTCCAAATGTGTGTGGGTAGAATATATATCCCACGGGGGTAAAATTGAAAAAAGTTGAAAAATATTTTTTTTTGGACTTAGTCATTTTTCCGGCGTTTATCAGACTTTCAGATAGGGGAAATGTCAGTGAGCGTTCCGATTTCAATTCCAGAGCAATTCGCCCAATGAGTCCTTGATATTAAGTCGTTTTCAGCCAATTTTCTGGATTTTTGAAAATTTCACTTTTTTATGAAAATATCCACTAAATGAGGGAATAATATGTGTGAGGGTACCACAGGAGAGTTCCAAATGTGTGTGGGTAGAATATATATCCAACGGGGGTAAAATTGAAAAACATTTTTTTTTGGACTTAGTCATTTTTCCGGCGTTTATCAGACTTTCAGATAGGGGAAATGTCAGTGAACGTTCCAATTTCAATTCCAGAGCAATTCGACCCAATGAGTCCTTGATATTAAGTCGTTTTCAGCCAATTTTCTGGATTTTTGAAAATGTCACTTTTTTATGAAAATATCCACTAAATGAGGGAATAATATGTGTGAGGGTACCACAGGAGAGTTCCAAATGTGTGTGGGTAGAATATATATCCCACGGGGGTAAAATTGAAAAAAGTTGAAAAACATTTTTTTTTGGACTTAGTCATTTTTCCGGCGTTTATCAGACTTTCAGATAGGGGAAATGTCAGTGAGCGTTCCGATTTCAATTCCAGAGCAATTCGCCCAATGAGTCCTTGATATTAAGTCGTTTTCAGCCAATTATCTGGATTTTTGAAAATTTCACTTTTTTATGAAAATATCCACTAAATGAGGGAATAATATGTGTGAGGGTACCACAGGAGAGTTCCAAATGTGTGTGGGTAGAATATATATCCCACGGGGGTAAAATTGAAAAAAGTTGAAAAACATTTTTTTTTGGACTTAGTCATTTTTCCGGCGTTTATTAGACTTTCAGATAGGGGAAATGTCAGTGAACGTTCCGATTTCAATTCCAGAGCAATTCGACCCAATGAGTCCTTGATATTAAGTCGTTTAAAGCCAATTTTCTGTATTTTTGAAAATTTCACTTTTTTATGAAAATATCCACTAAATGAGGGAATAATATGTGTGAGGGTACCACAGGAGAGTTCCAAATGTGTGTGGGTAGAATATATATCCCACGGGGGTAAAATTGAAAAAAGTTGAAAAACATTTTTTTTTGGACTTAGTCATTTTTCCGGCGTTTATCAGACTTTCAGATAGGGGAAATGTCAGTGAACGTTCCAATTTCAATTCCAGAGCAATTCGACCCAATGAGTCCTTGATATTAAGTAGTTTTCAGCCAATTTTCTGGATTTTTGAAAATTTAACTTTTTTATGAAAATATCCACTAAATGAGGGAATAATATGTGTGAGGGTACCACAGGAGAGTTCCAAATGTGTGTGGGTAGAATATATATCCAACGGGGGTAAAATTGAAAAAAGTTGAAAAACATTTTTTTTTGGACTTAGTCATTTTTCCGGCGTTTATCAGACTTTCAGATAGGGGAAATGTCAGTGAGCGTTCTGATTTCAATTCCAGAGCAATTCGCCCAATGAGTCCTTGATATTAAGTCGTTTTCAGCCAATTTTCTGGATTTTTGAAAATTTCACTTTTTTGTGAAAATATCCACTAAATGAGGGAATAATATGTGTGAGGGTACCACAGGAGAGTTCCAAATGTGTGTGGGTAGAATATATATCCCACGGGGGTAAAATTGAAAAAAGTTGAAAAATATTTTTTTTTGGACTTAGTCATTTTTCCGGCGTTTATCAGACTTTCAGATAGGGGAAATGTCAGTGAGCGTTCCGATTTCAATTCCAGAGCAATTCGCCCAATGAGTCCTTGATATTAAGTCGTTTTCAGCCAATTTTCTGGATTTTTGAAAATTTCACTTTTTTATGAAAATATCCACTAAATGAGGGAATAATATGTGTGAGGGTACCACAGGAGAGTTCCAAATGTGTGTGGGTAGAATATATATCCAACGGGGGTAAAATTGAAAAACATTTTTTTTTGGACTTAGTCATTTTTCCGGCGTTTATCAGACTTTCAGATAGGGGAAATGTCAGTGAACGTTCCAATTTCAATTCCAGAGCAATTCGACCCAATGAGTCCTTGATATTAAGTCGTTTTCAGCCAATTTTCTGGATTTTTGAAAATGTCACTTTTTTATGAAAATATCCACTAAATGAGGGAATAATATGTGTGAGGGTACCACAGGAGAGTTCCAAATGTGTGTGGGTAGAATATATATCCCACGGGGGTAAAATTGAAAAAAGTTGAAAAACATTTTTTTTTGGACTTAGTCATTTTTCCGGCGTTTATCAGACTTTCAGATAGGGGAAATGTCAGTGAGCGTTCCGATTTCAATTCCAGAGCAATTCGCCCAATGAGTCCTTGATATTAAGTCGTTTTCAGCCAATTATCTGGATTTTTGAAAATTTCACTTTTTTATGAAAATATCCACTAAATGAGGGAATAATATGTGTGAGGGTACCACAGGAGAGTTCCAAATGTGTGTGGGTAGAATATATATCCCACGGGGGTAAAATTGAAAAAAGTTGAAAAACATTTTTTTTTGGACTTAGTCATTTTTCCGGCGTTTATTAGACTTTCAGATAGGGGAAATGTCAGTGAACGTTCCGATTTCAATTCCAGAGCAATTCGACCCAATGAGTCCTTGATATTAAGTCGTTTAAAGCCAATTTTCTGTATTTTTGAAAATTTCACTTTTTTATGAAAATATCCACTAAATGAGGGAATAATATGTGTGAGGGTACCACAGGAGAGTTCCAAATGTGTGTGGGTAGAATATATATCCCACGGGGGTAAAATTGAAAAAAGTTGAAAAACATTTTTTTTTGGACTTAGTCATTTTTCCGGCGTTTATCAGACTTTCAGATAGGGGAAATGTCAGTGAACGTTCCAATTTCAATTCCAGAGCAATTCGACCCAATGAGTCCTTGATATTAAGTAGTTTTCAGCCAATTTTCTGGATTTTTGAAAATTTAACTTTTTTATGAAAATATCCACTAAATGAGGGAATAATATGTGTGAGGGTACCACAGGAGAGTTCCAAATGTGTGTGGGTAGAATATATATCCAACGGGGGTAAAATTGAAAAAAGTTGAAAAACATTTTTTTTTGGACTTAGTCATTTTTCCGGCGTTTATCAGACTTTCAGATAGGGGAAATGTCAGTGAGCGTTCTGATTTCAATTCCAGAGCAATTCGCCCAATGAGTCCTTGATATTAAGTCGTTTTCAGCCAATTTTCTGGATTTTTGAAAATTTCACTTTTTTGTGAAAATATCCACTAAATGAGGGAATAATATGTGTGAGGGTACCACAGGAGAGTTCCAAATGTGTGTGGGTAGAATATATATCCCACGGGGGTAAAATTGAAAAAAGTTGAAAAATATTTTTTTTTGGACAGTCATTTTTCCGGCGTTTATCAGACTTTCAGATAGGGGAAATGTCAGTGAGCATTCCGATTTCAATTTCAGAGCAATTCGACCCAATGAGTCCTTGATATTAAGTCGTTTTCAGCCAATTTTCTGGATTTTTGAAAATTTCACTTTTTTGTGAAAATATCCACTAAATGAGGGAATAATATGTGTGAGGGTACCACAGGAGAGTTCCAAATGTGTGTGGGTAGAATATATATCCCACGGGGGTAAAATTGAAAAAAGTTGAAAAATATTTTTTTTTGGACTTAGTCATTTTTCCGGCGTTTATCAGACTTTCAGATAGGGGAAATGTCAGTGAGCGTTCCGATTTCAATTTCAGAGCAATTCGACCCAATGAGTCCTTGATATTAAGTCGTTTTCAGCCAATTTTCTGGATTTTTGAAAATTTCACTTTTTTATGAAAATATCCACTAATTGAGGGAATAATATGTGTGAGGGTACCACAGGAGAGTTCCAAATGTGTGTGGGTAGAATATATATCCCACGGGGGTAAAATTGAAAAAAGTTGAAAAATATTTTTTTTTGGACTTAGTCATTTTTCCGGCGTTTATCAGACTTTCAGATAGGGGAAATGTCAGTGAGCGTTCCGATTTCAATTCCAGAGCAATTCGCCCAATGAGTCCTTGATATTAAGTCGTTTTCAGCCAATTTTCTGGATTTTTGAAAATTTCACTTTTTTATGAAAATATCCACTAAATGAGGGAATAATATGTGTGAGGGTACCACAGGAGAGTTCCAAATGTGTGTGGGTAGAATATATATCCAACGGGGGTAAAATTGAAAAAAGTTGAAAAACATTTTTTTTTGGACTTAGTCATTTTTCCGGCGTTTATCAGACTTTCAGATAGGGGAAATGTCAGTGAACGTTCCAATTTCAATTCCAGAGCAATTCGACCCAATGAGTCCTTGATATTAAGTCGTTTTCAGCCAATTTTCTGGATTTTTGAAAATGTCACTTTTTTATGAAAATATCCACTAAATGAGGGAATAATATGTGTGAGGGTACCACAGGAGAGTTCCAAATGTGTGTGGGTAGAATATATATCCCACGGGGGTAAAATTGAAAAAAGTTGAAAAACATTTTTTTTTGGACTTAGTCATTTTTCCGGCGTTTATCAGACTTTCAGATAGGGGAAATGTCAGTGAGCGTTCCGATTTCAATTCCAGAGCAATTCGCCCAATGAGTCCTTGATATTAAGTCGTTTTCAGCCAATTATCTGGATTTTTGAAAATTTCACTTTTTTATGAAAATATCCACTAAATGAGGGAATAATATGTGTGAGGGTACCACAGGAGAGTTCCAAATGTGTGTGGGTAGAATATATATCCCACGGGGGTAAAATTGAAAAAAGTTGAAAAACATTTTTTTTTGGACTTAGTCATTTTTCCGGCGTTTATTAGACTTTCAGATAGGGGAAATGTCAGTGAACGTTCCGATTTCAATTCCAGAGCAATTCGACCCAATGAGTCCTTGATATTAAGTCGTTTTCAGCCAATTTTCTGGATTTTTGAAAATTTAACTTTTTTATGAAAATATCCACTAAATGAGGGAATAATATGTGTGAGGGTACCACAGGAGAGTTCCAAATGTGTGTGGGTAGAATATATATCCAACGGGGGTAAAATTGAAAAAAGTTGAAAAACATTTTTTTTTGGACTTAGTCATTTTTCCGGCGTTTATCAGACTTTCAGATAGGGGAAATGTCAGTGAGCGTTCCGATTACAATTCCAGAGCAATTCGCCCAATGAGTCCTTGATATTAAGTCGTTTTCAGCCAATTTTCTGGATTTTTGAAAATGTCACTTTTTTATGAAAATATCCACTAAATGAGGGAATAATATGTGTGAGGGTACCCCAGGAGAGTTCCAAATGTGTGTGGGTAGAATATATATCCCACGGGGGTAAAATTGAAAAAAGTTGAAAAACACTTTTTTTTGGACTTAGTCATTTTTCCGGCGTTTATTAGACTTTCAGATAGGGGAAATGTCAGTGAACGTTCCGATTTCAATTCCAGAGCAATTCGACCCAATGAGTCCTTGATATTAAGTCGTTTTCAGCCAATTTTCTGGATTTTTGAAAATTTAACTTTATGAAAATATCCACTAAATGAGGGAATAATATGTGTGAGGGTACCACAGGAGAGTTCCAAATGTGTGTGGGTAGAATATATATCCAACGGGGGTAAAATTGAAAAAAGTTGAAAAACATTTTTTTTTGGACTTAGTCATTTTTCCGGCGTTTATCAGACTTTCAGATAGGGGAAATGTCAGTGAGCGTTCCGATTTCAATTCCAGAGCAATTCGCCCAATGAGTCCTTGATATTAAGTCGTTTTCAGCCAATTTTCTGGATTTTTGAAAATGTCACTTTTTTATGAAAATATCCACTAAATGAGGGAATAATATGTGTGAGGGTACCACAGGAGAGTTCCAAATGTGTGTGGGTAGAATATATATCCAACGAGGGTAAAATTGAAAAAAGTTGAAAAACATTTTTTTTTGGACTTAGTCATTTTTCCGGCGTTTATCAGACTTTCAGATAGGGGAAATGTCAGTGAGCGTTCCGATTTCAATTCCAGAGCAATTCGCCCAATGAGTCCTTGATATTAAGTCGTTTTCAGCCAATTTTCTGGATTTTTGAAAATGTCACTCTTTTATGAAAATATCCACTAAATGAGGGAATAATATGTGTGAGGGTACCACAGGAGAGTTCCAAATGTGTGTGGGTAGAATATATATCCAACGGGGGTAAAATTGAAAAAAGTTGAAAAACATTTTTTTTTGGACTTAGTCATTTTTCCGGCGTTTATCAGACTTTCAGATAGGGGAAATGTCAGTGAGCGTTCCGATTTCAATTCCAGAGCAATTCGCCCAATGAGTCCTTGATATTAAGTCGTTTTCAGCCAATTTTCTGTATTTTTGAAAATTTCACTTTTTTATGAAAATATCCACTAAATGACGGAATAATATGTGTGAGGGTACCACAGGAGAGTTCCAAATGTGTGTGGGTAGAATATATATCCCACGGGGGTAAAATTGAAAAAAGTTGAAAAACATTTTTTTTTGGACTTAGTCATTTTTCCAGCGTTTATTAGACTTTCAGATAGGGGAAATGTCAGTGAACGTTCCGATTTCAATTCCAGAGCAATTCGACCCAATGAGTCCTTGATATTAAGTCGTTTTCAGCCAATTTTCTGGATTTTTGAAAATTTCACTTTTTTATGAAAATATCCACTAAATGAGGGAATAATATGTGTGAGGGTACCACAGGAGAGTTCCAAATGTGTGTGGGTAGAATATATATCCAACGGGGGTAAAATTGAAAAAAGTTGAAAAACATTTTTTTTTGGACTTAGTCATTTTTCCGGCGTTTATCAGACTTTCAGATAGGGGAAATGTCAGTGAGCGTTCCGATTTCAATTCCAGAGCAATTCGCCCAATGAGTCCTTGATATTAAGTCGTTTTCAGCCAATTATCTGGATTTTTGAAAATTTTACTTTTTTATGAAAATATCCACTAAATGAGGGAATAATATGTGTGAGGGTACCACAGGAGAGTTCCAAATGTGTGTGGGTAGAATATATATCCCACGGGGGTAAAATTGAAAAAAGTTTAAAAAAATTTTTTTTTGGACTTAGTCATTTTTCCGGCGTTTATCAAACTTTCAGATAGGGGAAATGTCAGTGAGCGTTCCGATTTCAATTCCAGAGCAATTCGCCCAATGAGTCCTTGATATTAAGTCGTTTTCAGCCAATTTTCTGGATTTTTGAAAATGTCACTTTTTTATGAAAATATCCACTAAATGAGGGAATAATATGTGTGAGGGTACCACAGGAGAGTTCCAAATGTGTGTGGGTAGAATATTTATCCAACGGGGGTAAAATTGAAAAAGTTGAAAAACATTTTTTTTTGGACTTAGTCATTTTTCCGGCGTTTATCAGACTTTCAGATAGGGGAAATGTCAGTGAGCATTCCGATTTCAATTCCAGAGCAATTCGCCCAATGAGTCCTTGATATTAAGTCGTTTTCAGCCAATTTTCTGTATTTTTGAAAATTTCACTTTTTTATGAAAATATCCACTAAATGAGGGAATAATATGTGTGAGGGTACCACAGGAGAGTTCCAAATGTGTGTGGGTAGAATATATATCCCACGGGGGTAAAATTGAAAAAAGTTGAAAAACATTTTTTTTTGGACTTAGTCATTTTTCCGGCGTTTATCAGATCTTCAGATAGGGGAAATGTCAGTGAACGTTCCAATTTCAATTCCAGAGCAATTCGACCCAATGAGTCCTTGATATTAAGTAGTTTTCAGCCAATTTTCTGGATTTTTGAAAATTTAACTTTTTTATGAAAATATCCACTACATGAGGGAATAATATGTGTGAGGGTACCACAGGAGAGTTCCAAATGTGTGTGGGTAGAATATATATCCAACGGGGGTAAAATTGAAAAAAGTTGAAAAACATTTTTTTTTGGACTTAGTCATTTTTCCGGCGTTTATCAGACTTTCAGATAGGGGAAATGTCAGTGAGCGTTCCGATTTCAATTCCAGAGCAATTCGCCCAATGAGTCCTTGATATTAAGTCGTTTTCAGCCAATTTTCTGTATTTTTGAAAATTTCACTTTTTTATGAAAATATCCACTAAATGACGGAATAATATGTGTGAGGGTACCACAGGAGAGTTCCAAATGTGTGTGGGTAGAATATATATCCCACGGGGGTAAAATTGAAAAAAGTTGAAAAACATTTTTTTTTGGACTTAGTCATTTTTCCGGCGTTTATTAGACTTTCAGATAGGGGAAATGTCAGTGAACGTTCCGATTTCAATTCCAGAGCAATTCGACCCAATGAGTCCTTGATATTAAGTCGTTTTCAGCCAATTTTCTGGATTTTTGAAAATTTCACTTTTTTATGAAAATATCCACTAAATGAGGGAATAATATGTGTGAGGGTACCACAGGAGAGTTCCAAATGTGTGTGGGTAGAATATATATCCAACGGGGGTAAAATTGAAAAAAGTTGAAAAACATTTTTTTTTGGACTTAGTCATTTTTCCGGCGTTTATCAGACTTTCAGATAGGGGAAATGTCAGTGAGCGTTCCGATTTCAATTCCAGAGCAATTCGCCCAATGAGTCCTTGATATTAAGTCGTTTTCAGCCAATTATCTGGATTTTTGAAAATTTTACTTTTTTATGAAAATATCCACTAAATGAGGGAATAATATGTGTGAGGGTACCACAGGAGAGTTCCAAATGTGTGTGGGTAGAATATATATCCCACGGGGGTAAAATTGAAAAAAGTTTAAAAAAATTTTTTTTTGGACTTAGTCATTTTTCCGGCGTTTATCAGACTTTCAGATAGGGGAAATGTCAGTGAGCGTTCCGATTTCAATTCCAGAGCAATTCGCCCAATGAGTCCCTGATATTAAGTCGTTTTCAGCCAATTTTCTGGATTTTTGAAAATGTCACTTTTTTATGAAAATATCCACTAAATGAGGGAATAATATGTGTGAGGGTACCACAGGAGAGTTCCAAATGTGTGTGGGTAGAATATTTATCCAACGGGGGTAAAATTGAAAAAGTTGAAAAACATTTTTTTTTGGACTTAGTCATTTTTCCGGCGTTTATCAGACTTTCAGATAGGGGAAATGTCAGTGAGCATTCCGATTTCAATTCCAGAGCAATTCGCCCAATGAGTCCTTGATATTAAGTCGTTTTCAGCATATTTTCTGTATTTTTGAAAATTTCACTTTTTTATGAAAATATCCACTAAATGAGGGAATAATATGTGTGAGGGTACCACAGGAGAGTTCCAAATGTGTGTGGGTAGAATATATATCCCACGGGGGTAAAATTGAAAAAAGTTGAAAAACATTTTTTTTTGGACTTAGTCATTTTTCCGGCGTTTATCAGACTTTCAGATAGGGGAAATGTCAGTGAACGTTCCAATTTCAATTCCAGAGCAATTCGACCCAATGAGTCCTTGATATTAAGTAGTTTTCAGCCAATTTTCTGGATTTTTGAAAATTTAACTTTTTTATGAAAATATCCACTAAATGAGGGAATAATATGTGTGAGGGTACCACAGGAGAGTTCCAAATGTGTGTGGGTAGAATATATATCCAACGGGGGTAAAATTGAAAAAAGTTGAAAAACATTTTTTTTTGGACTTAGTCATTTTTCCGGCGTTTATCAGACTTTCAGATAGGGGAAATGTCAGTGAGCATTCCGATTTCAATTCCAGAGCAATTCGCCCAATGAGTCCTTGATATTAAGTCGTTTTCAGCCAATTTTCTGGATTTTTGAAAATTTCACTTTTTTGTGAAAATATCCACTAAATGAGGGAATAATATGTGTGAGGGTACCCCAGGAGAGTTCCAAATGTGTGTGGGTAGAATATATATCCCACGGGGGTAAAATTGAAAAAAGTTGAAAAACATTTTTTTTTGGACTTAGTCATTTTTCCGGCGTTTATCAGACTTTCAGATAGGGGAAATGTCATTGAGCGTTCTGATTTCAGTTCCAGAGCGATTCGCCCAATGATTCCTTGATATTTAGTCGTTTTCAGCCAATTTTCTGGATTTTTGAAAATTTCACTTTTTTGTGAAAATATCCACTAAATGAGGGAATAATATGTGTGAGGGTACCCCAGGAGAGTTCCAAATGTGTGTGGGTAGAATATATATCCCACGGGGGTAAAATTGAAAAAAGTTGAAAAACATTTTTTTTTGGACTTAGTCATTTTTCCGGCGTTTATCAGACTTTCAGATAGGGGAAATGTCAGTGAGCGTTCCGATTTCAATTCCAGAGCAATTCGCCCAATGAGTCCTTGATATTAAGTCGTTTTCAGCCAATTTTCTGGATTTTTGAAAATGTCACTCTTTTATGAAAATATCCACTAAATGAGGGAATAATATGTGTGAGGGTACCACAGGAGAGTTCCAAATGTGTGTGGGTAGAATATATATCCCACGGGGGTAAAATTGAAAAAAGTTTAAAAAAATTTTTTTTTGGACTTAGTCATTTTTCCGGCGTTTATCAGACTTTCAGATAGGGGAAATGTCAGTGAGCGTTCCGATTTCAATTCCAGAGCAATTCGCCCAATGAGTCCTTGATATTAAGTCGTTTTCAGCCAATTTTCTGTATTTTTGAAAATTTCACTTTTTTATGAAAATATCCACTAAATGAGGGAATAATATGTGTGAGGGTACCACAGGAGAGTTCCAAATGTGTGTGGGTAGAATATATATCCCACGGGGGTAAAATTGAAAAAAGTTGAAAAACATTTTTTTTTGGACTTAGTCATTTTTCCGGCGTTTATTAGACTTTCAGATAGGGGAAATGTCAGTGAACGTTCCGATTTCAATTCCAGAGCAATTCGACCCAATGAGTCCTTGATATTAAGTCGTTTTCAGCCAATTTTCTGGATTTTTGAAAATTTAACTTTTTTATGAAAATATCCACTAAATGAGGGAATAATATGTGTGAGGGTACCACAGGAGAGTTCCAAATGTGTGTGGGTAGAATATATATCCAACGGGGGTAAAATTGAAAAAAGTTGAAAAACATTTTTTTTTGGACTTAGTCATTTTTCCGGCGTTTATCAGACTTTCAGATAGGGGAAATGTCAGTGAGCATTCCGATTTCAATTCCAGAGCAATTCGCCCAATGAGTCCTTGATATTAAGTCGTTTTCAGCCAATTTTCTGTATTTTTGAAAATTTCACTTTTTTATGAAAATATCCACTAAATGAGGGAATAATATGTGTGAGGGTACCACAGGAGAGTTCCAAATGTGTGTGGGTAGAATATATATCCCACGGGGGTAAAATTGAAAAAAGTTGAAAAACATTTTTTTTTGGACTTAGTCATTTTTCCGGCGTTTATCAGACTTTCAGATAGGGGAAATGTCAGTGAACGTTCCAATTTCAATTCCAGAGCAATTCGACCCAATGAGTCCTTGATATTAAGTAGTTTTCAGCCAATTTTCTGGATTTTTGAAAATTTAACTTTTTTATGAAAATATCCACTAAATGAGGGAATAATATGTGTGAGGGTACCACAGGAGAGTTCCAAATGTGTGTCGGTAGAATATATATCCAACGGGGGTAAAATTGAAAAAAGTTGAAAAACATTTTTTTTTGGACTTAGTCATTTTTCCGGCGTTTATCAGACTTTCAGATAGGGGAAATGTCAGTGAGCGTTCTGATTTCAATTCCAGAGCAATTCGCCCAATGAGTCCTTGATATTAAGTCGTTTTCAGCCAATTTTCTGGATTTTTGAAAATTTCACTTTTTTGTGAAAATATCCACTAAATGAGGGAATAATATGTGTGAGGGTACCACAGGAGAGTTCCAAATGTGTGTGGGTAGAATATATATCCCACGGGGGTAAAATTGAAAAAAGTTGAAAAATATTTTTTTTTGGACTTAGTCATTTTTCCGGCGTTTATCGGACTTTCAGATAGGGGAAATGTCAGTGAACGTTCCAATTTCAATTCCAGAGCAATTCGACCCAATGAGTTCTTGATATTAAGTAGTTTTCAGCCAATTTTCTGGATTTTTGAAAATTTAACTTTTTTATGAAAATATCCACTAAATGAGGGAATAATATGTGTGAGGGTACCACAGGAGGGTTCCAAATGTGTGTGGGTAGAATATATATCCAACGGGGGTAAAATTGAAAAAAGTTGAAAAACATTTTTTTTTGGACTTAGTCATTTTTCCGGCGTTTATCAGACTTTCAGATAGGGGAAATGTCAGTGAGCATTCCGATTTCAATTCCAGAGCAATTCGCCCAATGAGTCCTTGATATTAAGTCGTTTTCAGCCAATTTTCTGGATTTTTGAAAATTTCACTTTTTTGTGAAAATATCCACTAAATGAGGGAATAATATGTGTGAGGGTACCCCAGGAGAGTTCCAAATGTGTGTGGGTAGAATATATATCCCACGGGGGTAAAATTGAAAAAAGTTGAAAAACATTTTTTTTTGGACTTAGTCATTTTTCCGGCGTTTATCAGACTTTCAGATAGGGGAAATGTCATTGAGCGTTCTGATTTCAGTTCCAGAGCGATTCGCCCAATGATTCCTTGATATTTAGTCGTTTTCAGCCAATTTTCTGGATTTTTGAAAATTTCACTTTTTTGTGAAAATATCCACTAAATGAGGGAATAATATGTGTGAGGGTACCCCAGGAGAGTTCCAAATGTGTGTGGGTAGAATATATATCCCACGGGGGTAAAATTGAAAAAAGTTGAAAAACATTTTTTTTTGGACTTAGTCATTTTTCCGGCGTTTATCAGACTTTCAGATAGGGGAAATGTCAGTGAGCGTTCCGATTTCAATTCCAGAGCAATTCGCCCAATGAGTCCTTGATATTAAGTCGTTTTCAGCCAATTTTCTGGATTTTTGAAAATGTCACTTTTTTATGAAAATATCCACTAAATGAGGGAATAATATGTGTGAGGGTACCACAGGAGAGTTCCAAATGTGTGTGGGTAGAATATATATCCCACGGGGGTAAAATTGAAAAAAGTTGAAAAATATTTTTTTTTGGACTTAGTCATTTTTCCGGCGTTTATTAGACTTTCAGATAGGGGAAATGTCAGTGAATGTTCCGATTTCAATTCCAGAGCAATTCGACCCAATGAGTCCTTGATATTAAGTCGTTTTCAGCCAATTTTCTGGATTTTTGAAAATTTCACTTTTTTATGAAAATATCCACTAAATGAGGGAATAATATGTGTGAGGGTACCACAGGAGAGTTCCAAATGTGTGTGGGTAGAATATATATCCAACGGGGGTAAAATTGAAAAATGTTGAAAAACATTTTTTTTTGGACTTAGTCATTTTTCCGGCGTTTATCAGACTTTCAGATAGGGGAAATGTCAGTGAGCGTTCCGATTTCAATTCCAGAGCAATTCGCCCAATGAGTCCTTGATATTAAGTCGTTTTCAGCCAATTTTCTGGATTTTTGAAAATGTCACTTCTTTATGAAAATATCCACTAAATGAGGGAATAATATGTGTGAGGGTACCACAGGAGAGTTCCAAATGTGTGTGGGTAGAATATATATCCAACGGGGGTAAAATTGAAAAAAGTTGAAAAACATTTTTTTTTGGACTTAGTCATTTTTCCGGCGTTTATCAGACTTTCAGATAGGGGAAATGTCAGTGAGCGTTCCGATTTCAATTCCAGAGCAATTCGCCCAATGAGTCCTTGATATTAAGTCGTTTTCAGCCAATTTTCTGGATTTTTGAAAATGTCACTCTTTTATGAAAATATCCACTAAATGAGGGAATAATATGTGTGAGGGTACCACAGGAGAGTTCCAAATGTGTGTGGGTAGAATATATATCCAACGGGGGTAAAATTGAAAAAAGTTGAAAAACATTTTTTTTTGGACTTAGTCATTTTTCCGGCGTTTATCAGACTTTCAGATAGGGGAAATGTCAGTGAGCGTTCCGATTTCAATTCCAGAGCAATTCGCCCAATGAGTCCTTGATATTAAGTCGTTTTCAGCCAATTTTCTGGATTTTTGAAAATTTCACTTTTTTGTGAAAATATCCACTAAATGAGGGAATAATATGTGTGAGGGTACCCCAGGAGAGTTTCAAATGTGTGTGGGTAGAATATATATCCCACGGGGGTAAAATTGAAAAAAGTTAAAAAACATTTTTTTTTGGACTTAGTCATTTTTCCGGCGTTTATCAGACTTTCAGATAGGGGAAATGTCATTGAGCATTCTGATTTCAGTTCCAGAGCGATTCGCCCAATGATTCCTTGATATTTAGTCGTTTTCAGCCAATTTTCTGGATTTTTGAAAATGTCACTTTTTTATGAAAATATCCACTAAATGAGGGAATAATATGTGTGAGGGTACCACAGGAGAGTTCCAAATGTGTGTGGGTAGAATATATATCCCACGGGGGTAAAATTGAAAAAAGTTGAAAAACATTTTTTTTTGGACTTAGTCATTTTTCCGGCGTTTATTAGACTTTCAGATAGGGGAAATGTCAGTGAACGTTCCGATTTCAATTCCAGAGCAATTCGACCCAATGAGTCCTTGATATTAAGTCGTTTTCAGCCAATTTTCTGGATTTTTGAAAATGTCACTTTTTTATGAAAATATCCACTAAATGAGGGAATAATATGTGTGAGGGTACCACAGGAGAGTTCCAAATGTGTGTGGGTAGAATATATATCCAACGGGGGTAAAATTGAAAAAAGTTGAAAAACATTTTTTTTTGGACTTAGTCATTTTTCCGGCGTTTATCAGACTTTCAGATAGGGGAAATGTCAGTGAGCGTTCCGATTTCAATTCCAGAGCAATTCGCCCAATGAGTCCTTGATATTAAGTCGTTTTCAGCCAATTTTCTGGATTTTTGAAAATGTCACTCTTTTATGAAAATATCCACTAAATGAGGGAATAATATGTGTGAGGGTACCACAGGAGAGTTCCAAATGTGTGTGGGTAGAATATATATCCAACGGGGGTAAAATTGAAAAAAGTTGAAAAACATTTTTTTTTGGACTTAGTCATTTTTCCGGCGTTTATCAGACTTTCAGATAGGGGAAATGTCAGTGAGCGTTCCGATTTCAATTCCAGAGCAATTCGCCCAATGAGTCCTTGATATTAAGTCGTTTTCAGCCAATTTTCTGGATTTTTGAAAATTTCACTTTTTTGTGAAAATATCCACTAAATGAGGGAATAATATGTGTGAGGGTACCCCAGGAGAGTTTCAAATGTGTGTGGGTAGAATATATATCCCACGGGGGTAAAATTGAAAAAAGTTAAAAAACATTTTTTTTTGGACTTAGTCATTTTTCCGGCGTTTATCAGACTTTCAGATAGGGGAAATGTCATTGAGCATTCTGATTTCAGTTCCAGAGCGATTCGCCCAATGATTCCTTGATATTTAGTCGTTTTCAGCCAATTTTCTGGATTTTTGAAAATGTCACTTTTTTATGAAAATATCCACTAAATGAGGGAATAATATGTGTGAGGGTACCACAGGAGAGTTCCAAATGTGTGTGGGTAGAATATATATCCCACGGGGGTAAAATTGAAAAAAGTTGAAAAACATTTTTTTTTGGACTTAGTCATTTTTCCGGCGTTTATTAGACTTTCAGATAGGGGAAATGTCAGTGAACGTTCCGATTTCAATTCCAGAGCAATTCGACCCAATGAGTCCTTGATATTAAGTCGTTTTCAGCCAATTTTCTGGATTTTTGAAAATTTAACTTTTTTATGAAAATATCCACTAAATGAGGGAATAATATGTGTGAGGGTACCACAGGAGAGTTCCAAATGTGTGTGGGTAGAATATATATCCAACGGGGGTAAAATTGAAAAAAGTTGAAAAACATTTTTTTTTGGACTTAGTCATTTTTCCGGCGTTTATCAGACTTTCAGATAGGGGAAATGTCAGTGAGCATTCCGATTTCAATTCCAGAGCAATTCGCCCAATGAGTCCTTGATATTAAGTCGTTTTCAGCCAATTTTCTGGATTTTTGAAAATTTCACTTTTTTGTGAAAATATCCACTAAATGAGGGAATAATATGTGTGAGGGTACCCCAGGAGAGTTCCAAATGTGTGTGGGTAGAATATATATCCCACGGGGGTAAAATTGAAAAAAGTTGAAAAACATTTTTTTTTGGACTTAGTCATTTTTCCGGCGTTTATCAGACTTTCAGATAGGGGAAATGTCATTGAGCGTTCTGATTTCAGTTCCAGAGCGATTCGCCCAATGATTCCTTGATATTTAGTCGTTTTCAGCCAATTTTCTGGATTTTTGAAAATTTCACTTTTTTGTGAAAATATCCACTAAATGAGGGAATAATATGTGTGAGGGTACCCCAGGAGAGTTCCAAATGTGTGTGGGTAGAATATATATCCCACGGGGGTAAAATTGAAAAAAGTTGAAAAACATTTTTTTTTGGACTTAGTCATTTTTCCGGCGTTTATCAGACTTTCAGATAGGGGAAATGTCAGTGAGCGTTCCGATTTCAATTCCAGAGCAATTCGCCCAATGAGTCCTTGATATTAAGTCGTTTTCAGCCAATTTTCTGGATTTTTGAAAATGTCACTCTTTTATGAAAATATCCACTAAATGAGGGAATAATATGTGTGAGGGTACCCCAGGAGAGTTCCAAATGTGTGTGGGTAGAATATATATCCCACGGGGGTAAAATTGAAAAAAGTTGAAAAACATTTTTTTTTGGACTTAGTCATTTTTCCGGCGTTTATTAGACTTTCAGATAGGGGAAATGTCAGTGAACGTTCCGATTTCAATTCCAGAGCAATTCGACCCAATGAGTCCTTGATATTATGTCGTTTTCAGCCAATTTTCTGGATTTTTGAAAATTTAACTTTTTTATGAAAATATCCACTAAATGAGGGAATAATATGTGTGAGGGTACCACAGGAGAGTTCCAAATGTGTGTGGGTAGAATATATATCCCACGGGGGTAAAATTGAAAAAAGTTTAAAAAAATTTTTTTTTGGACTTAGTCATTTTTCCGGCGTTTATCAGACTTTCAGATAGGGGAAATGTCAGTGAGCGTTCCGATTTCAATTCCAGAGCAATTCGCTCAATGAGTCCTTGATATTAAGTCGTTTTCAGCCAATTTTCTGTATTTTTGAAAATTTCACTTTTTTATGAAAATATCCACTAAATGAGGGAATAATATGTGTGAGGGTACCACAGGAGAGTTCCAAATGTGTGTGGGTAGAATATATATCCCACGGGGGTAAAATTGAAAAAAGTTGAAAAACATTTTTTTTTGGACTTAGTCATTTTTCCGGCGTTTATTAGACTTTCAGATAGGGGAAATGTCAGTGAACGTTCCGATTTCAATTCCAGAGCAATTCGACCCAATGAGTCCTTGATATTAAGTCGTTTTCAGCCAATTTTCTGGATTTTTGAAAATTTAACTTTTTTATGAAAATATCCACTAAATGAGGGAATAATATGTGTGAGGGTACCACAGGAGAGTTCCAAATGTGTGTGGGTAGAATATATATCCAACGGGGGTAAAATTGAAAAAAGTTGAAAAACATTTTTTTTTGGACTTAGTCATTTTTCCGGCGTTTATCAGACTTTCAGATAGGGGAAATGTCAGTGAGCGTTCCGATTTCAATTCCAGAGCAATTCGCCCAATGAGTCCTTGATATTAAGTCGTTTTCAGCCAATTATCTGGATTTTTGAAAATTTCACTTTTTTATGAAAATATCCACTAAATGAGGGAATAATATGTGTGAGGGTACCACAGGAGAGTTCCAAATGTGTGTGGGTAGAATATTTATCCAACGGGGGTAAAATTGAAAAAGTTGAAAAACATTTTTTTTTGGACTTAGTCATTTTTCCGGCGTTTATCAGACTTTCAGATAGGGGAAATGTCAGTGAGCGTTCTGATTTCAATTCCAGAGCAATTCGCCCAATGAGTCCTTGATATTAAGTCGTTTTCAGCCAATTTTCTGGATTTTTGAAAATTTCACTTTTTTGTGAAAATATCCACTAAATGAGGGAATAATATGTGTGAGGGTACCACAGGAGAGTTCCAAATGTGTGTGGGTAGAATATATATCCCACGGGGGTAAAATTGAAAAAAGTTGAAAAATATTTTTTTTTGGACTTAGTCATTTTTCCGGCGTTTATCAGACTTTCAGATAGGGGAAATGTCAGTGAACGTTCCAATTTCAATTCCAGAGCAATTCGACCCAATGAGTTCTTGATATTAAGTAGTTTTCAGCCAATTTTCTGGATTTTTGAAAATTTAACTTTTTTATGAAAATATCCACTAAATGAGGGAATAATATGTGTGAGGGTACCACAGGAGGGTTCCAAATGTGTGTGGGTAGAATATATATCCAACGGGGGTAAAATTGAAAAAAGTTGAAAAACATTTTTTTTTGGACTTAGTCATTTTTCCGGCGTTTATCAGACTTTCAGATAGGGGAAATGTCAGTGAGCGTTCCGATTTCAATTCCAGAGCAATTCGCCCAATGAGTCCTTGATATTAAGTCGTTTTCAGCCAATTTTCTGGATTTTTGAAAATGTCACTTTTTTATGAAAATATCCACTAAATGAGGGAATAATATGTGTGAGGGTACCACAGGAGAGTTCCAAATGTGTGTGGGTAGAATATATATCCCACGGGGGTAAAATTGAAAAAAGTTGAAAAATATTTTTTTTTGGACTTAGTCATTTTTCCGGCGTTTATTAGACTTTCAGATAGGGGAAATGTCAGTGAATGTTCCGATTTCAATTCCAGAGCAATTCGACCCAATGAGTCCTTGATATTAAGTCGTTTTCAGCCAATTTTCTGGATTTTTGAAAATTTCACTTTTTTATGAAAATATCCACTAAATGAGGGAATAATATGTGTGAGGGTACCACAGGAGAGTTCCAAATGTGTGTGGGTAGAATATATATCCAACGGGGGTAAAATTGAAAAATGTTGAAAAACATTTTTTTTTGGACTTAGTCATTTTTCCGGCGTTTATCAGACTTTCAGATAGGGGAAATGTCAGTGAGCGTTCCGATTTCAATTCCAGAGCAATTCGCCCAATGAGTCCTTGATATTAAGTCGTTTTCAGCCAATTTTCTGGATTTTTGAAAATGTCACTTCTTTATGAAAATATCCACTAAATGAGGGAATAATATGTGTGAGGGTACCACAGGAGAGTTCCAAATGTGTGTGGGTAGAATATATATCCAACGGGGGTAAAATTGAAAAAAGTTGAAAAACATTTTTTTTTGGACTTAGTCATTTTTCCGGCGTTTATCAGACTTTCAGATAGGGGAAATGTCAGTGAGCGTTCCGATTTCAATTCCAGAGCAATTCGCCCAATGAGTCCTTGATATTAAGTCGTTTTCAGCCAATTTTCTGGATTTTTGAAAATGTCACTCTTTTATGAAAATATCCACTAAATGAGGGAATAATATGTGTGAGGGTACCACAGGAGAGTTCCAAATGTGTGTGGGTAGAATATATATCCAACGGGGGTAAAATTGAAAAAAGTTGAAAAACATTTTTTTTTGGACTTAGTCATTTTTCCGGCGTTTATCAGACTTTCAGATAGGGGAAATGTCAGTGAGCGTTCCGATTTCAATTCCAGAGCAATTCGCCCAATGAGTCCTTGATATTAAGTCGTTTTCAGCCAATTTTCTGGATTTTTGAAAATTTCACTTTTTTGTGAAAATATCCACTAAATGAGGGAATAATATGTGTGAGGGTACCCCAGGAGAGTTTCAAATGTGTGTGGGTAGAATATATATCCCACGGGGGTAAAATTGAAAAAAGTTAAAAAACATTTTTTTTTGGACTTAGTCATTTTTCCGGCGTTTATCAGACTTTCAGATAGGGGAAATGTCATTGAGCATTCTGATTTCAGTTCCAGAGCGATTCGCCCAATGATTCCTTGATATTTAGTCGTTTTCAGCCAATTTTCTGGATTTTTGAAAATGTCACTTTTTTATGAAAATATCCACTAAATGAGGGAATAATATGTGTGAGGGTACCCCAGGAGAGTTTCAAATGTGTGTGGGTAGAATATATATCCCACGGGGGTAAAATTGAAAAAAGTTAAAAAACATTTTTTTTTGGACTTAGTCATTTTTCCGGCGTTTATCAGACTTTCAGATAGGGGAAATGTCATTGAGCATTCTGATTTCAGTTCCAGAGCGATTCGCCCAATGATTCCTTGATATTTAGTCGTTTTCAGCCAATTTTCTGGATTTTTGAAAATGTCACTTTTTTATGAAAATATCCACTAAATGAGGGAATAATATGTGTGAGGGTACCACAGGAGAGTTCCAAATGTGTGTGGGTAGAATATATATCCCACGGGGGTAAAATTGAAAAAAGTTGAAAAACATTTTTTTTTGGACTTAGTCATTTTTCCGGCGTTTATTAGACTTTCAGATAGGGGAAATGTCAGTGAACGTTGCGATTTCAATTCCAGAGCAATTCGACCCAATGAGTCCTTGATATTAAGTCGTTTTCAGCCAATTTTCTGGATTTTTGAAAATTTAACTTTTTTATGAAAATATCCACTAAATGAGGGAATAATATGTGTGAGGGTACCACAGGAGAGTTCCAAATGTGTGTGGGTAGAATATATATCCAACGGGGGTAAAATTGAAAAATGTTGAAAAACATTTTTTTTTGGACTTAGTCATTTTTCCGGCGTTTATTAGACTTTCAGATAGGGGAAATGTCAGTGAACGTTGCGATTTCAATTCCAGAGCAATTCGACCCAATGAGTCCTTGATATTAAGTCGTTTTCAGCCAATTTTCTGGATTTTTGAAAATTTAACTTTTTTATGAAAATATCCACTAAATGAGGGAATAATATGTGTGAGGGTACCACAGGAGAGTTCCAAATGTGTGTGGGTAGAATATATATCCAACGGGGGTAAAATTGAAAAATGTTGAAAAACATTTTTTTTTGGACTTAGTCATTTTTCCGGCGTTTATCAGACTTTCAGATAGGGGAAATGTCAGTGAGCGTTCCGATTTCAATTCCAGAGCAATTCGCCCAATGAGTCCTTGATATTAAGTCGTTTTCAGCCAATTTTCTGGATTTTTGAAAATGTCACTTCTTTATGAAAATATCCACTAAATGAGGGAATAATATGTGTGAGGGTACCACAGGAGAGTTCCAAATGTGTGTGGGTAGAATATATATCCAACGGGGGTAAAATTGAAAAAAGTTGAAAAACATTTTTTTTTGGACTTAGTCATTTTTCCGGCGTTTATCAGACTTTCAGATAGGGGAAATGTCAGTGAGCGTTCCGATTTCAATTCCAGAGCAATTCGCCCAATGAGTCCTTGATATTAAGTCGTTTTCAGCCAATTTTCTGGATTTTTGAAAATGTCACTCTTTTATGAAAATATCCACTAAATGAGGGAATAATATGTGTGAGGGTACCACAGGAGAGTTCCAAATGTGTGTGGGTAGAATATATATCCAACGGGGGTAAAATTGAAAAAAGTTGAAAAACATTTTTTTTTGGACTTAGTCATTTTTCCGGCGTTTATCAGACTTTCAGATAGGGGAAATGTCAGTGAGCGTTCCGATTTCAATTCCAGAGCAATTCGCCCAATGAGTCCTTGATATTAAGTCGTTTTCAGCCAATTTTCTGGATTTTTGAAAATTTCACTTTTTTGTGAAAATATCCACTAAATGAGGGAATAATATGTGTGAGGGTACCCCAGGAGAGTTTCAAATGTGTGTGGGTAGAATATATATCCCACGGGGGTAAAATTGAAAAAAGTTAAAAAACATTTTTTTTTGGACTTAGTCATTTTTCCGGCGTTTATCAGACTTTCAGATAGGGGAAATGTCATTGAGCATTCTGATTTCAGTTCCAGAGCGATTCGCCCAATGATTCCTTGATATTTAGTCGTTTTCAGCCAATTTTCTGGATTTTTGAAAATGTCACTTTTTTATGAAAATATCCACTAAATGAGGGAATAATATGTGTGAGGGTACCACAGGAGAGTTCCAAATGTGTGTGGGTAGAATATATATCCCACGGGGGTAAAATTGAAAAAAGTTGAAAAACATTTTTTTTTGGACTTAGTCATTTTTCCGGCGTTTATTAGACTTTCAGATAGGGGAAATGTCAGTGAACGTTCCGATTTCAATTCCAGAGCAATTCGACCCAATGAGTCCTTGATATTAAGTCGTTTTCAGCCAATTTTCTGGATTTTTGAAAATGTCACTTTTTTATGAAAATATCCACTAAATGAGGGAATAATATGTGTGAGGGTACCACAGGAGAGTTCCAAATGTGTGTGGGTAGAATATATATCCAACGGGGGTAAAATTGAAAAAAGTTGAAAAACATTTTTTTTTGGACTTAGTCATTTTTCCGGCGTTTATCAGACTTTCAGATAGGGGAAATGTCAGTGAGCGTTCCGATTTCAATTCCAGAGCAATTCGCCCAATGAGTCCTTGATATTAAGTCGTTTTCAGCCAATTTTCTGGATTTTTGAAAATGTCACTCTTTTATGAAAATATCCACTAAATGAGGGAATAATATGTGTGAGGGTACCACAGGAGAGTTCCAAATGTGTGTGGGTAGAATATATATCCAACGGGGGTAAAATTGAAAAAAGTTGAAAAACATTTTTTTTTGGACTTAGTCATTTTTCCGGCGTTTATCAGACTTTCAGATAGGGGAAATGTCAGTGAGCGTTCCGATTTCAATTCCAGAGCAATTCGCCCAATGAGTCCTTGATATTAAGTCGTTTTCAGCCAATTTTCTGGATTTTTGAAAATGTCACTCTTTTATGAAAATATCCACTAAATGAGGGAATAATATGTGTGAGGGTACCACAGGAGAGTTCCAAATGTGTGTGGGTAGAATATATATCCAACGGGGGTAAAATTGAAAAAAGTTGAAAAACATTTTTTTTTGGACTTAGTCATTTTTCCGGCGTTTATCAGACTTTCAGATAGGGGAAATGTCAGTGAGCGTTCCGATTTCAATTCCAGAGCAATTCGCCCAATGAGTCCTTGATATTAAGTCGTTTTCAGCCAATTTTCTGGATTTTTGAAAATTTCACTTTTTTGTGAAAATATCCACTAAATGAGGGAATAATATGTGTGAGGGTACCCCAGGAGAGTTTCAAATGTGTGTGGGTAGAATATATATCCCACGGGGGTAAAATTGAAAAAAGTTAAAAAACATTTTTTTTTGGACTTAGTCATTTTTCCGGCGTTTATCAGACTTTCAGATAGGGGAAATGTCATTGAGCATTCTGATTTCAGTTCCAGAGCGATTCGCCCAATGATTCCTTGATATTTAGTCGTTTTCAGCCAATTTTCTGGATTTTTGAAAATGTCACTTTTTTATGAAAATATCCACTAAATGAGGGAATAATATGTGTGAGGGTACCACAGGAGAGTTCCAAATGTGTGTGGGTAGAATATATATCCCACGGGGGTAAAATTGAAAAAAGTTGAAAAACATTTTTTTTTGGACTTAGTCATTTTTCCGGCGTTTATTAGACTTTCAGATAGGGGAAATGTCAGTGAACGTTCCGATTTCAATTCCAGAGCAATTCGACCCAATGAGTCCTTGATATTAAGTCGTTTTCAGCCAATTTTCTGGATTTTTGAAAATTTAACTTTTTTATGAAAATATCCACTAAATGAGGGAATAATATGTGTGAGGGTACCACAGGAGAGTTCCAAATGTGTGTGGGTAGAATATATATCCAACGGGGGTAAAATTGAAAAAAGTTGAAAAACATTTTTTTTTGGACTTAGTCATTTTTCCGGCGTTTATCAGACTTTCAGATAGGGGAAATGTCAGTGAGCGTTCCGATTTCAATTCCAGAGCAATTCGCCCAATGAGTCCTTGATATTAAGTCGTTTTCAGCCAATTTTCTGGATTTTTGAAAATGTCACTTTTTTATGAAAATATCCACTAAATGAGGGAATAATATGTGTGAGGGTACCCCAGGAGAGTTCCAAATGTGTGTGGGTAGAATATATATCCAACGGGGGTAAAATTGAAAAAAGTTGAAAAACATTTTTTTTTGGACTTAGTCATTTTTCCGGCGTTTATCAGACTTTCAGATAGGGGAAATGTCAGTGAGCGTTCCGATTTCAATTCCAGAGCAATTCGCCCAATGAGTCCTTGATATTAAGTCGTTTTCAGCCAATTTTCTGGATTTTTGAAAATGTCACTCTTTTATGAAAATATCCACTAAATGAGGGAATAATATGTGTGAGGGTACCACAGGAGAGTTCCAAATGTGTGTGGGTAGAATATATATCCAACGGGGGTAAAATTGAAAAAAGTTGAAAAACATTTTTTTTTGGACTTAGTCATTTTTCCGGCGTTTATCAGACTTTCAGATAGGGGAAATGTCAGTGAGCGTTCCGATTTCAATTCCAGAGCAATTCGCCCAATGAGTCCTTGATATTAAGTCGTTTTCAGCCAATTTTCTGTATTTTTGAAAATTTCACTTTTTTATGAAAATATCCACTAAATGACGGAATAATATGTGTGAGGGTACCACAGGAGAGTTCCAAATGTGTGTGGGTAGAATATATATCCCACGGGGGTAAAATTGAAAAAAGTTGAAAAACATTTTTTTTTGGACTTAGTCATTTTTCCGGCGTTTATTAGACTTTCAGATAGGGGAAATGTCAGTGAACGTTCCGATTTCAATTCCAGAGCAATTCGACCCAATGAGTCCTTGATATTAAGTCGTTTTCAGCCAATTTTCTGGATTTTTGAAAATTTAACTTTTTTATGAAAATATCCACTAAATGAGGGAATAATATGTGTGAGGGTACCACAGGAGAGTTCCAAATGTGTGTGGGTAGAATATATATCCCACGGGGGTAAAATTGAAAAAAGTTGAAAAACATTTTTTTTTGGACTTAGTCATTTTTCCGGCGTTTATCAGACTTTCAGATAGGGGAAATGTCAGTGAGCGTTCTGATTTCAATTCCAGAGCAATTCGCCCAATGAGTCCTTGATATTAAGTCGTTTTCAGCCAATTTTCTGGATTTTTGAAAATTTCACTTTTTTGTTAAAATATCCACTAAATGAGGGAATAATATGTGTGAGGGTACCCCAGGAGAGTTCCAAATGTGTGTGGGTAGAATATATATCCCACGGGGGTAAAATTGAAAAAAGTTGAAAAACATATTTTTTTGGACTTAGTCATTTTTCCGGCGTTTATCAGACTTTCAGATAGGGGAAATGTCAGTGAACGTTCCAATTTCAATTCCAGAGCAATTCGACCCAATGAGTCCTTGATATTAAGTAGTTTTCAGCCAATTTTCTGGATTTTTGAAAATTTAACTTTTTTATGAAAATATCCACTAAATGAGGGAATAATATGTGTGAGGGTACCACAGGAGAGTTCCAAATGTGTGTGGGTAGAATATATATCCAACAGGGGTAAAATTGAAAAAAGTTGAAAAACATTTTATTTTGGACTTAGTCATTTTTCCGGCGTTTATCAGACTTTCAGATAGGGGAAATGTCGGTGAGCATTCTGATTTCAGTTCCAGAGCGATTCGCCCAATGAGTCCTTGATATTTAGTCGTTTTCAGGCAATTTTCTGGATTTTTGAAAATTTCACTTTTTTGTGAAAATATCCACTAAATGAGGGAATAATATGTGTGAGGGTACCCCAGGAGAGTTCCAAATGTGTGTGGGTAGAATATATATCCCACGGGGGTAAAATTGAAAAAAGTTGAAAAACATTTTTTTTGGACTTAGTCATTTTTCCGGCGTTTATCAGACTTTCAGATAGGGGAAATGTCGGTGATCGTTCTGATTTCAGTTCCAGAGCGATTCGCCCAATGAGTCCTTGATATTTTGTCGTTTTCAGCCAATTTTCTGGATTTTTGAAAATTTCACTTTTTTGTGAAAATATCCACTAAATGAGGGAATAATATGTGTGAGGGTACCCCAGGAGAGTTCCAAATGTGTGTGGGTAGAATATATATCCCACGGGGGTAAAATTGAAAAAAGTTGAAAAACATTTTTTTTGGACTTAGTCATTTTTCCGGCGTTTATCAGACTTTCAGATAGGGGAAATGTCAGTGAGCGTTCCGATTTCAATTCCAGAGCAATTCGCCCAATGAGTCCTTGATATTAAGTCGTTTTCAGCCAATTTTCTGGATTTTTGAAAATTTAACTTTTTTATGAAAATATCCACTAAATGAGGGCATAATATGTGTGAGGGTACCACAGGAGAGTTCCAAATGTGTGTGGGTAGAATATATATCCCACGGGGGTAAAATTGAAAAAAGTTGAAAAACATTTTATTTTGGACTTAGTCATTTTTCCGGCGTTTATCAGACTTTCAGATAGGGGAAATGTCGGTGAGCGTTCTGATTTCAGTTCCAGAGCGATTCGCCCAATGAGTCCTTGATATTTAGTCGTTTTCAGCCAATTTTCTGGATTTTTGAAAATTTCACTTTTTTGTGAAAATATCCACTAAATGAGGGAATAATATGTGTGAGGGTACCACAGGAGAGTTCCAAATGTGTGTGGGTAGAATATATATCCCACGGGGGTAAAATTGAAAAAAGTTGAAAAACATTTTTTTTTGGACTTAGTCATTTTTCCGGCGTTTATCAGACTTTCAGATAGGGGAAATGTCAGTGAGCATTCCGATTTCAATTCCAGAGCAATTCGCCCAATGAGTTCTTGATATTAAGTCGTTTTCAGCCAATTTTCTGTATTTTTGAAAATTTCACTTTTTTATGATAATATCCACTAAATGAGGGAATAATATGTGTGAGGGTACCACAGGAGAGTTCCAAATGTGTGTGGGTAGAATATATATCCCACGGGGGTAAAATTGAAAAAAGTTGAAAAACATTTTTTTTGGACTTAGTCATTTTTCCGGCGTTTAACAGACTTTCAGATAGGGGAAATGTCATTGAGCGTTCTGATTTCAGTTCCAGAGCGATTCGCCCAATGATTCCTTGATATTTAGTCGTTTTCAGCCAATTTTCTGGATTTTTGAAAATTTCACTTTTTTTGTGAAAATATCCACTAAATGAGGGAATAATATGTGTGAGGGTACCACAGGAGAGTTCCAAATGTGTGTGGGTAGAATATATATCCAACGGGGGTAAAATTGAAAAAAGTTGAAAAACATTTTTTTTTGGACTTAGTCATTTTTCCGGTGTTTATCAGACTTTCAGATAGGGGAAATGTCAGTGAGCGTTCCGATTTCAACTCCAGAGCAATTCGCCCAATGAGTCTTTGATATTAAGTCGTTTTCAGCCAATTTTCTGGATTTTTGAAAATTTTACTTTTTTATGAAAATATCCACTAAATGAGGGAATAATATGTGTGAGGATACCACAGGAGAATTCCAAATGTGTGTGGGTAGAATATATATCCAACGGGGGTAAAATTGAAAAAAGTTGAAAAACATTTTTTTTTGGACTTAGTCATTTTTCCGGCGTTTATCAGACTTTCAGATAGGGGAAATGTCAGTGAGCGTTCCGATTTCAATTCCAGAGCAATTCTCCCAATGAGTTCTTGATATTAAGTCGTTTTCAGCCAATTTTCTGTATTTTTGAAAATTTCACTTTTTTATGATAATATCCACTAAATGAGGGAATAATATGTGTGAGGGTACCACAGGAGAGTTCCAAATGTGTGTGGGTAGAATATATATCCCACGGGGGTAAAATTGAAAAAAGTTGAAAAACATTTTTTTTGGACTTAGTCATTTTTCCGGCGTTTATCAGACTTTCAGATAGGGGAAATGTCGGTGAGCGTTCTGATTTCAGTTCCAGAGCGATTCGCCCAATGAGTCCTTGATATTTAGTTGTTTTCAGCCAATTTTCTGGATTTTTGAAAATTTCACTTTTTTGTGAAAATATCCACTAAATGAGGGAATAATATGTGTGAGGGTACCCCAGGAGAGTTCCAAATGTGTGTGGGTAGAATATATATCCCAAGGGGGTAAAATTGGAAAAAGTTGAAAAAAATTTTTTTTGGACTTAGTCATTTTTCCGGCGTTTAACAGACTTTCAGATAGGGGAAATGTCATTGAGCGTTCTGATTTCAGTTCCAGAGCGATTCGCCCAATGATTCCTTGATATTTAGTCGTTTTCAGCGAATTTTCTGGATTTTTGAAAATTTCACTTTTTTGTGAAAATATCCACTAAATGAGGGAATAATATGTGTGAGGGTACCCCAGGAGAGTTCCAAATGTGTGTGGGTAGAATATATATCCCACGGGGGTAAAATTGAAAAAAGTTGAAAAATATTTTTTTTTGGACTTAGTCATTTTTCCGGCGTTTATCAGACTTTCAGATAGGGGAAATGTCAGTGAACGTTCCGATTTCAATTCCAGAGCAATTCGACCCAACGAGTCCTTGATATTAAGTCGTTTTCAGCCAATTTTCTGGATTTTTGAAAATTTAACTTTTTTATGAAAATATCCACTAAATGAGGGAATAATATGTGTGAGGGTACCACAGGAGAGTTCCAAATGTGTGTGGGTAGAATATATATCCAACGGGGGTAAAATTGAAAAAAGTTGAAAAACATTTTTTTTGGACTTAGTCATTTTTCCGGCGTTTATCAGACTTTCAGATAGGGGAAATGTCAGTGAGCGTTCCGATTTCAACTCCAGAGCAATTCGCCCAATGAGTCCTTGATATTAAGTCGTTTTCAGCCAATTTTCTGGATTTTTGAAAATTTTACTTTTTTATGAAAATATCCACTAAATGAGGGAATAATATGTGTGAGGATACCACAGGAGAGTTCCAAATGTGTGTGGGTAGAATATATATTTCACGGGGGTAAAATTGAAAAAAGTTGAAAAACATTTTATTTTGGACTTAGTCATTTTTCCGGCGTTTATCAGACTTTCAGATAGGGGAAATGTCATTGAGCGTTCTGATTTCAGTTCCAGAGCAATTCGCCCAATGATTCCTTGATATTTAGTCGTTTTCAGCGAATTTTCTGGATTTTTGAAAATTTCACTTTTTTGTGAAAATATCCACTAAATGAGGGAATAATATGTGTGAGGATACCACAGGAGAGTTCCAAATGTGTGTGGGTAGAATATATATCCAACGGGGGTAAAATTGAAAAAAGTTGAAAAACATTTTTTTTTGGACTTAGTCATTTTTCCGGCGTTTATCAGACTTTCAGATATGGGAAATGTCAGTGAGCGTTCCGATTTCAATTCCAGAGCAATTCGCCCAATGAGTTCTTGATATTAAGTCATTTTCAGCCAATTTTCTGTATTTTTGAAAATTTCACTTTTTTATGATAATATCCACTAAATGAGGGAATAATATGTGTGAGGGTACCACAGGAGAGTTCCAAATGTGTGTGGGTAGAATATATATCCAACGGGGGTAAAATTGAAAAAAGTTGAAAAACATTTTTTTTTGGACTTAGTCATTTTTCCAGCGTTTATCAGACTTTCAGATAGGGGAAATGTCAGTGAGCGTTCCGATTTCAATTCCAGAGCAATTCGCCCAATGAGTTCTTGATATTAAGTCGTTTTCAGCCAATTTTCTGTATTTTTGAAAATTTCACTTTTTTATGATAATATCCACTAAATGAGGGAATAATATGTGTGAGGGTACCACAGGAGAGTTCCAAATGTGTGTGGGTAGAATATATATCCCACGGGGGTAAAATTGAAAAAAGTTGAAAAACATTTTTTTTGGACTTAGTCATTTTTCCGGCGTTTATCAGACTTTCAGATAGGGGAAATGTCAGTGAGCGTTCCGATTTCAATACCAGAACAATTCGCCCAATGAGTCCTTGATATTAAGTCGTTTTCAGCCAATTTTCTGGATTTTTGAAAATTTAACTTTTTTATGAAAATATCCACTAAATGAGGGATTAATATGTGTGAGGGTACCACAGGAGAGTTCCAAATGTGTGTGGGTAGAATATATATCCCAAGGGGGTAAAATTGAAAAAAGTTGAAAAAAATTTTTTTTGGACTTAGTCATTTTTACGGCGTTTAACAGACTTTCAGATAGGGGAAATGTCATTGAGCGTTCTGATTTCAGTTCCAGAGCGATTCGCCCAATGATTCCTTGATATTTAGTCGTTTTCAGCCAATTTTCCGGATTTTTGAAAATTTCACTTTTTTGTGAAAATATCCACTAAATGAGGGAATAATATGTGTGAGGGTACCACAGGAGAGTTCCAAATGTGTGTTGGTAGAATATATATCCCACGGGGGTAAAATTGAAAAAAGTTGAAAAACATTTTATTTTGGACTTAGTCATTTTTCCGGCGTTTATCAGACTTTCAGATAGGGGAAATGTCATTGAGCGTTCTGATTTCAGTTCCAGAGCAATTCGCCCAATGATTCCTTGATATTTAGTCGTTTTCAGCCAATTTTCTGGATTTTTGAAAATTTCACTTTTTTATGAAAATATCCACTAAATGAGGGAATAATATGTGTGAGGGTACCACAGGAGAGTTCCAAATGTGTGTGGGTAGAATATATATCCCACGGGGGTAAAATTGAAAAAAGTTGAAAAACATTTTATTATGGACTTAGTCATTTTTCCGGCGTTTATCAGACTTTCAGATAGGGGAAATGTCGGTGAGCGTTCTGATTTCAGTTCCAGAGCGATTCGCCCAATGAGTCCTTGATATTTAGTCGTTTTCAGCCAATTTTCTGGATTTTTGAAAATTTCACTTTTTTGTGAAAATATCCACTAAATGAGGGAATAATATGTGTGAGGGTACCCCAGGAGAGTTCCAAATTTGTGTGGGTAGAATATATATCCCACGGGGGTAAAATTGAAAAAAGTTGAAAAACATTTTATTTTGGACTTAGTCATTTTTCCGGCGTTTATCAGACTTTCAGATAGGGGAAATGTCAGTGAGCGTTCCGATTTCAATTCCAGAGCAATTCGCCCAATGAGTCCTTGATATTAAGTCGTTTTCAGCCAATTTTCTGGATTTTTGAAAATGTCACTTTTTTATGAAAATATCCACTAAATGAGGGAATAATATGTGTGAGGGTACCACAGGAGAGTTCCAAATGTGTGTGGGTAGAATATATATCCCACGGGGGTAAAATTGAAAAAAGTTGAAAAACATTCTTTTTTGGACTTAGTCATTTTTCCGGCGTTTATTAGACTTTCAGATAGGGGAAATGTCAGTGAACGTTCCGATTTCAATTCCAGAGCAATTCGACCCAATGAGTCCTTGATATTAAGTCGTTTTCAGCCAATTTTCTGGATTTTTGAAAATTTAACTTTTTTATGAAAATATCCACTAAATGAGGGATTAATATGTGTGAGGGTACCACAGGAGAGTTCCAAATGTGTGTGGGTAGAATATATATTTCACGGGGGTAAAATTGAAAAAAGTTGAAAAACATTTATTTTGGACTTAGTCATTTTTCCGGCGTTTATCAGACTTTCAGATAGGGGAAATGTCATTGAGCGTTCTGATTTCAGTTCCAGAGCAATTCGCCCAATGATTCCTTGATATTTAGTCGTTTTCAGCCAATTTTCTGGATTTTTGAAAATTTCACTTTTTTGTGAAAATATCCACTAAATGAGGGAATAATATGTGTGAGGATACCACAGGAGAGTTCCAAATGTGTGTGGGTAGAATATATATCCCACGGGGGTAAAATTGAAAAAAGTTGAAAAACATTTTTTTTGGACTTAGTCATTTTTCCGGCGTTTATCAGACTTTCAGATAGGGGAAATGTCAGTGAGCGTTCCGATTTCAATTCCAGAGCAATTCGCCCAATGAGTCCTTGATATTAAGTTGTTTTCAGCCAATTTTCTGGATTTTTGAAAATTTCACTTTTTTATGAAAATATCCACTAAATGAGGGAATAATATGTGTGAGGGTACCACAGGAGAGTTCCAAATGTGTGTGGGTAGAATATATATCCCACGGGGGTAAAATTGAAAAAAGTTGAAAAACATTTTATTATGGACTTAGTCATTTTTCCGCCGTTTATCAGACTTTCAGATAGGGGAAATGTCGGTGAGCGTTCTGATTTCAGTTCCAGAGCGATTCGCCCAATGAGTCCTTGATATTTAGTCGTTTTCAGCCAATTTTCTGGATTTTTGAAAATTTCACTTTTTTGTGAAAATATCCACTAAATGAGGGAATAATATGTGTGAGGGTACCCCAGGAGAGTTCCAAATGTGTGTGGGTAGAATATATATCCCACGGGGGTAAAATTGAAAAAAGTTGAAAAAAAATTTTTTTTGGACTTAGTCATTTTTCCGCCGTTTATTAGACTTTCAGATAGGGGAAATGTCAGTGAGCGTTCCGATTTCAATTCCAGAGCAATTCGCCCAATGAGTTCTTGATATTAAGTCATTTTCAGCCAATTTTCTGTATTTTTGAAAATTTCACTTTTTTATGATAATATCCACTAAATGAGGGAATAATATGTGTGAGGGTACCACAGGAGAGTTCCAAATGTGTGTGGGTAGAATATATATCCCACGGGGGTAAAATTGAAAAAAGTTGAAAAACATTTTTTTTGGACTTAGTCATTTTTCCGGCGTTTATCAGACTTTCAGATAGGGGAAATGTCAGTGAGCGTTCCGATTTCAATTCCAGAGCAATTCGCCCAATGAGTCCTTGATATTAAGTCGTTTTCAGCCAATTTTCTGGATTTTTGAAAATTTAACTTTTTTATGAAAATATCCACTAAATGAGGGATTAATATGTGTGAGGGTACCACAGGAGAGTTCCAAATGTGTGTGGGTAGAATATATATCCCACGGGGGTAAAATTGAAAAAAGTTGAAAAACATTTTATTTTGGACTTAGTCATTTTTCCGGCGTTTATCAGACTTTCAGATAGGGGAAATGTCGGTGAGCATTCTGATTTCAGTTCCAGAGCGATTCGCCCAATGAGTCCTTGATATTTAGTCGTTTTCAGCCAATTTTCTGGATTTTTGAAAATTTCACTTTTTTGTGAAAATATCCACTAAATGAGGGAATAATATGTGTGAGGGTACCCCAGGAGAGTTCCAAATGTGTGTGGGTAGAATATATATCCCACGGTGGTAAAATTGAAAAAAGTTGAAAAATATTTTTTTTTGAACTTAGTCATTTTTCCGGCGTTTATCAGACTTTCAGATAGGGGAAATGTCAGTGAGCATTCCGATTTCAATTCCAGAGCAATTCGCCCAATGAGTCCTTGATATTAAGTTGTTTTCAGCCAATTTTCTGGATTTTTGAAAATTTCACTTTTTTGTGAAAATATCCACTAAATGAGGGAATAATATGTGTGAGGGTACCGCAGGAGAGTTCCAAATGTGTGTGGGTAGAATATATATCCCACGGGGGTAAAATTGAAAAAAGTTGAAAAAAATTTTTTTTTGGACTTAGTCATTTTTCCGGCGTTTATTAGACTTTCAGATAGGGGAAATGTCAGTGAAAGTTCCGATTTCAATTCCAGAGCAATTCGACCCAATGAGTCCTTGATATTAAGTCGTTTTCAGCCAATATTCTGGATTTTTGAAAATGTAACTTTTTTATGAAAATATCCACTAAATGAGGGAATAATATGTGTGAGGGTACCACAGGAGAGTTCCAAATGTGTGTGGGTAGAATATATATTTCACGGGGGTAAAATTGAAAAAAGTTGAAAAACATTTTATTTTGGACTTAGTCATTTTTCCGGCGTTTATCAGACTTTCAGATAGAGGAAATGTCAGTGAGCGTTCCGATTTCAATTCCAGAGCAATTCGCCCAATGAGTTCTTGATATTAAGTTGTTTTCAGCCAATTTTCTGGATTTTTGAAAATTTCACTTTTTTATGAAAATATCCACTAAATGAGGGAATAATATGTGTGAGGGTACCACAGGAGAGTTCCAAATGTGTGTGGGTAGAATATATATCCCACGGGGGTAAAATTGAAAAAAGTTGAAAAACATTTTTTTTGGACTTAGTCATTTTTCCGGCGTTTATCAGACTTTCAGATAGGGCAAATGTCAGTGAGCGTTCCGATTTCAATTCCAGAGCAATTCGCCCAATGAGTCCTTGATATTAAGTCGTTTTCAGCCAATTTTCTGGATTTTTGAAAATTTAACTTTTTTATGAAAATATCCACTAAATGAGGGAATAATATGTGTGAGGGTACCACAGGAGAGTTCCAAATGTGTGTGGGTAGAATATATATCCCACGGGGGTAAAATTGAAAAAAGTTGAAAAACATTTTTTTTGGACTTAGTCATTTTTCCGGCGTTTATCAGACTTTCAGATAGGGGAAATGTCAGTGAGCGTTCCGATTTCAATTCCAGAGCAATTCGCCCAATGAGTCCTTGATATTAAGTCGTTTTCAGCCAATTTTCTGGATTTTTGAAAATTTAACTTTTTTATGAAAATATCCACTAAATGAGGGAATAATATGTGTGAGGGTACCACAGGAGAGTTCCAAATGTGTGTGGGTAGAATATATATCCCACGGGGGTAAAATTGAAAAAAGTTGAAAAACATTTTATTATGGACTTAGTCATTTTTCCGGCGTTTATCAGACTTTCAGATAGGGGAAATGTCGGTGAGCGTTCTGATTTCAGTTCCAGAGCGATTCGCCCAATGAGTCCTTGATATTTAGTCGTTTTCAGCCAATTTTCTGGATTTTTGAAAATTTCACTTTTTTGTGAAAATATCCACTAAATGAGGGAATAAAATGTGTGAGGGTACCCCAGGAGAGTTCCAAATGTGTGTGGGTAGAATATATATCCCACGGGGGTAAAATTGAAAAAAGTTGAAAAACATTTTATTTTGGACTTAGTCATTTTTCCGGCGTTTATCAGACTTTCAGATAGGGGAAATGTCAGTGAGCGCTCCGATTTCAATTCCAGAGCAATTCGCCCAATGAGTCCTTGATATTAAGTCGTTTTCAGCCAATTTTCTGGATTTTTGAAAATGTCACTTTTTTATGAAAATATCCACTAAATGAGGGAATAATATGTGTGAGGGTACCACAGGAGAGTTCCAAATGTGTGTGGGTAGAATATATATTTCACGGGGGTAAAATTGAAAAAAGTTGAAAAACATTTTATTTTGGACTTAGTCATTTTTCCGGCGTTTATCAGACTTTCAGATAGGGGAAATGTCATTGAGCGTTCTGATTTCAGTTCCAGAGCAATTCGCCCAATGATTCCTTGATATTTAGTCGTTTTCAGCCAATTTTCTGGATTTTTGAAAATTTCACTTTTTTGTGAAAATATCCACTAAATGAGGGAATAATATGTGTGAGGATACCACAGGAGAGTTCCAAATGTGTGTGGGTAGAATATATATCCCACGGGGGTAAAATTGAAAAAAGTTGAAAAACATTTTTTTTGGACTTAGTCATTTTTCCGGCGTTTATCAGACTTTCAGATAGGGGAAATGTCAGTGAGCGTTCCGATTTCAATTCCAGAGCAATTCGCCCAATGAGTCCTTGATATTAAGTCGTTTTCAGCCAATTTTCTGGATTTTTGAAAATTTAACTTTTTTATGAAAATATCCACTAAATGAGGGAATAATATGTGTGGGGGTACCACAGGAGAGTTCCAAATGTGTGTGGGTAGAATATATATCCCACGGGGGTAAAATTGAAAAAAGTTGAAAAACATTTTTTTTGGACTTAGTCATTTTTCCGGCGTTTATCAGACTTTCAGATAGGGGAAATGTCAGTGAGCGTTCCGATTTCAATTCCAGAGCAATTCGCCCAATGAGTCCTTGATATTAAGTCGTTTTCAGCCAATTTTCTGGATTTTTGAAAATTTAACTTTTTTATGAAAATATCCACTAAATGAGGGAATAATATGTGTGAGGGTACCACAGGAGAGTTCCAAATGTGTGTGGGTAGAATATATATCCCACGGGGGTAAAATTGAAAAAAGTTGAAAAACATTTTATTATGGACTTAGTCATTTTTCCGGCGTTTATCAGACTTTCAGATAGGGGAAATGTCAGTGAGCGTTCCGATTTCAATTCCAGAGCAATTCGCCCAATGAGTCCTTGATATTAAGTCGTTTTCAGCCAATTTTCTGGATTTTTGAAAATGTCACTTTTTTATGAAAATATCCACTAAATGAGGGAATAATATGTGTGAGGGTACCACAGGAGAGTTCCAAATGTGTGTGGGTAGAATATATATTTCACGGGGGTAAAATTGAAAAAAGTTGAAAAACATTTTATTTTGGACTTAGTCATTTTTCCGGCGTTTATCAGACTTTCAGATAGGGGAAATGTCATTGAGCGTTCTGATTTCAGTTCCAGAGCAATTCGCCCAATGATTCCTTGATATTTAGTCGTTTTCAGCCAATTTTCTGGATTTTTGAAAATTTCACTTTTTTGTGAAAATATCCACTAAATGAGGGAATAATATGTGTGAGGATACCACAGGAGAGTTCCAAATGTGTGTGGGTAGAATATATATCCCACGGGGGTAAAATTGAAAAAAGTTGAAAAACATTTTTTTTGGACTTAGTCATTTTTCCGGCGTTTATCAGACTTTCAGATAGGGGAAATGTCGGTGAGCGTTCTGATTTCAGTTCCAGAGCGATTCGCCCAATGAGTCCTTGATATTTAGTCGTTTTCAGCCAATTTTCTGGATTTTTGAAAATTTCACTTTTTTGTGAAAATATCCACTAAATGAGGGAATAATATGTGTGAGGGTACCCCAGGAGAGTTCCAAATGTGTGTGGGTAGAATATATATCCCACGGGGGTAAAATTGAAAAAAGTTGAAAAACATTTTTTTTTGGACTTAGTCATTTTTCCGGCGTTTATCAGACTTTCAGATAGGGGAAATGTCAGTGAGCGTTCCGATTTCAATTCCAGAGCAATTCGCCCAATGAGTCCTTGATATTAAGTCGTTTTCAGCCAATTTTCTGGATTTTTGAAAATGTCACTTTTTTATGAAAATATCCACTAAATGAGGGAATAATATGTGTGAGGGTACCACAGGAGAGTTCCAAATGTGTGTGGGTAGAATATATATCCCACAGGGGTAAAATTGAAAAAAGTTGAAAAACATTTTTTTTTTGGACTTAGTCATTTTTCCGGCGTTTATTAGACTTTCAGATAGGGGAAATGTCAGTGAACGTTCCGATTTCAATTCCAGAGCAATTCGACCCAATGAGTCCTTGATATTAAGTCGTTTTCAGCCAATTTTCTGGATTTTTGAAAATTTAACGTTTTTATGAAAATATCCACTAAATGAGGGATTAATATGTGTGAGGGTACCACAGGAGAGTTCCAAATGTGTGTGGGTAGAATATATATTTCACGGGGGTAAAATTGAAAAAAGTTGAAAAACATTTTATTTTGGACTTAGTCATTTTTCCGGCGTTTATCAGACTTTCAGATAGGGGAAATGTCATTGAGCATTCTGTTTTCAGTTCCAGAGCAATTCGCCCAATGATTCCTTGATATTTAGTCGTTTTCAGCCAATTTTCTGGATTTTTGAAAATTTCACTTTTTTGTGAAAATATCCACTAAATGAGGGAATAATATGTGTGAGGATACCACAGGAGAGTTCCAAATGTGTGTGGGTAGAATATATATCCCACGGGGGTAAAATTGAAAAAAGTTGAAAAACATTTTTTTTGGACTTAGTCATTTTTCCGGCGTTTATCAGACTTTCAGATAGGGGAAATGTCAGTGAGCGTTCCGATTTCAATTCCAGAGCAATTCGCCCAATGAGTCCTTGATATTAAGTCGTTTTCAGCCAATTTTCTGGATTTTTGAAAATTTAACTTTTTTATGAAAATATCCACTAAATGAGGGAATAATATGTGTGAGGGTACCACAGGAGAGTTCCAAGTGTGCGTGGGTAGAATATATATCCCACGGGGGTGAAATTGAAAAAAGTTGAAAAACATTTTTTTTGAACTTAGTCATTTTTCCGGCGTTTATCAGACTTTCGGATAGGGGAAATGTCAGTGAGCGTTCCGATTTCAATTCCAGAGCAATTCGCCCAATGAGTCCTTGATATTAAGTTGTTTTCAGCCAATTTTCTGGATTTTTGAAAATTTCACTTTTTTATGAAAATATCCACTAAATGAGGGAATAATATGTGTGAGGGTACCACAGGAGAGTTCCAAATGTGTGTGGGTAGAATATATATCCCAAGGGGGAAAAATTGAAAAAAGTTGAAAAAAATTTTTTTTGGACTTAGTCATTTTTCCGGCGTTTAACAGACTTTCAGATAGGGGAAATGTCATTGAGCGTTCTGATTTCAGTTCCAGAGCGATTCGCCCAATGATTCCTTGATATTTAGTCGTTTTCAGCCAATTTTCTGGATTTTTGAAAATTTCACTTTTTTGTGAAAATATCCACTAAATGAGGGAATAATATGTGTGAGGGTACCACAGGAGAGTTCCAAATGTGTGTGGGTAGAATATATATCCCACGGGGGTAAAATTGAAAAAAGTTGAAAAATATTTTTTTTTGGACTTAGTCATTTTTCCGGCGTTTATCAGACTTTCAGATATGGGAAATGTCAGTGAGCGTTCCGATTTCAATTCCAGAGCAATTCGCCCAATGAGTCCTTGATATTAAGTTGTTTTCAGCCAATTTTCTGGATTTTTGAAAATTTCACTTTTTTATGAAAATATCCACTAAATGAGGGAATAATATGTGTGAGGGTACCACAGGAGAGTTCCAAATGTGTGTGGGTAGAATATATATCCCACGGGGGTAAAATTGAAAAAAGTTGAAAAATATTTTTTTTGGACTTAGTCATTTTTCCGGCGTTTAACAGACTTTCAGATAGGGGAAATGTCATTGAGCGTTCTGATTTCAGTTCCAGAGCGATTCGCCCAATGATTCCTTGATATTTAGTCGTTTTCAGCCAATTTTCTGGATTTTTAAAAATTTCACTTTTTTGTGAAAATATCCACTAAATGAGGGAATAATATGTGTGAGGGTACCACAGGAGAGTTCCAAATGTGTGTGGGTAGAATATATATCCCACGGGGGTAAAATTGAAAAAAGTTGAAAAATATTTTTTTTGGGACTTAGTCATTTTTCCGGCGTTTATCAGACTTTCAGATAGGGGAAATGTCAGTGAGCGTTCCGATTTCAATTCCAGAGCAATTCGCCCAATGAGTCCTTGATATTAAGTTGTTTTCAGCCAATTTTCTGGATTTTTGAAAATTTCACTTTTTTGTGAAAATATCCACTAAATGAGGGAATAATATGTGTGAGGGTACCCCAGGAGAGTTCCAAATGTGTGTGGGTAGAATATATATCCCACGGGGGTAAAATTGAAAAAAGTTGAAAAACATTTTTTTTGGACTTAGTCATTTTTCCGGCGTTTATCAGACTTTCAGATAGGGGAAATGTCAGTGAGCGTTCCGATTTCAATTCCAGAGCAATTCGCCCAATGAGTCCTTGATATTAAGTCGTTTTCAGCCAATTTTCTGGATTTTTGAAAATTTAACTTTTTTATGAAAATATCCACTAAATGAGGGAATAATATGTGTGAGGGTACCACAGGAGAGTTCCAAATGTGTGTGGTTAGAATATATATCCCACGGGGGTAAAATTGAAAAAAGTTGAAAAACATTTTATTATGGACTTAGTCATTTTTCCGCCGTTTACCAGACTTTCAGATAGGGGAAATGTCGGTGAGCGTTCTGATTTCAGTTCCAGAGCGATTCGCCCAATGAGTCCTTGATATTTAGTCGTTTTCAGCCAATTTTCTGGATTTTTGAAAATTTCACTTTTTTGTGAAAATATCCACTAAATGAGGGAATAATATGTGTGAGGGTACCCCAGGAGAGTTCCAAGTGTGTGTGGGTAGAATATATATCCCACGGGGGTAAAATTGAAAAAAGTTGAAAAACATTTTTTTTGAACTTAGTCATTTTTCCGGCGTTTATCAGACTTTCGGATAGGGGAAATGTCAGTGAGCGTTCCGATTTCAATTCCAGAGCAATTCGCCCAATGAGTCCTTGATATTAAGTTGTTTTCAGCCAATTTTCTGTATTTTTGAAAATTTCACTTTTTTATGAAAATATCCACTAAATGAGGGAATAATATGTGTGAGGGTACCACAGGAGAGTTCCAAATGTGTGTGGGTAGAATATATATCCCACGGGGGTAAAATTGAAAAATGTTGAAAAACATTTTATTATGGACTTAGTCATTTTTCCGCCGTTTATCAGACTTTCAGATAGGGGAAATGTCGGTGAGCGTTCTGATTTCAGTTAAAGAGCGATTCGCCCAATGAGTCCTTGATATTTAGTCGTTTTCAGCCAATTTTCTGGATTTTTGAAAATTTCACTTTTTTGTGAAAATATCCACTAAATGAGTTAATAATATGTGTGAGGGTACCCCAGGAGAGTTCCAAATGTGTGTGGGTAGAATATATATCCCACGGGGGTAAAATTGAAAAAAGTTGAAAAACATTTTTTTTGGACTTAGTCATTTTTCCGGCGTTTATCAGACTTTCAGATAGGGGAAATGTCAGTGAGCGTTCCGATTTCAATTCCAGAGCAATTCGCCCAATGAGTCCTTGATATTAAGTCGTTTTCAGCCAATTTTCTGTATTTTTGAAAATTTTACTTTTTTATGAAAATATCCACTAAATGAGGGAATAATATGTGTGAGGGTACCACAGGAGAGTTCCAAATGTGTGTGGGTAGAATATATATCCCAAGTGGGAAAAATTGAAAAAAGTTGAAAAAAATTTTTTTTGGACTTAGTCATTTTTCCGGCGTTTAACAGACTTTCAGATAGGGGAAATGTCATTGAGCGTTCTGATTTCAGTTCCAGAGCGATTCGCCCAATGATTCCTTGATATTTAGTCGTTTTCAGCCAATTTTCTGGATTTTTGAAAATTTCACTTTTTTGTGAAAATATCCACTAAATGAGGGAATAATATGTGTGAGGGTACCACAGGAGAGTTCCAAATGTGTGTGGGTAGAATATATATCCCACGGGGGTAAAATTGAAAAAAGTTGAAAAATATTTTTTTTTGGACTTAGTCATTTTTCCGGCGTTTATCAGACTTTCAGATATGGGAAATGTCAGTGAGCGTTCCGATTTCAATTCCAGAGCAATTCGCCCAATGAGTCCTTGATATTAAGTTGTTTTCAGCCAATTTTCTGGATTTTTGAAAATTTCACTTTTTTATGAAAATATCCACTAAATGAGGGAATAATATGTGTGAGGGTACCACAGGAGAGTTCCAAATGTGTGTGGGTAGAATATATATCCCACGGGGGTAAAATTGAAAAAAGTTGAAAAAAATTTTTTTTGGACTTAGTCATTTTTCCGGCGTTTAACAGACTTTCAGATAGGGGAAATGTCATTGAGCGTTCTGATTTCAGTTCCAGAGCGATTCGCCCAATGATTCCTTGATATTTAGTCGTTTTCAGCCAATTTTCTGGATTTTTAAAAATTTCACTTTTTTGTGAAAATATCCACTAAATGAGGGAATAATATGTGTGAGGGTACCACAGGAGAGTTCCAAATGTGTGTGGGTAGAATATATATCCCACGGGGGTAAAATTGAAAAAAGTTGAAAAATATTTTTTTTGGGACTTAGTCATTTTTCCGGCGTTTATCAGACTTTCAGATAGGGGAAATGTCGGTGAGCGTTCTGATTTCAGTTCCAGAGCGATTCGCCCAATGAGTCCTTGATATTTAGTCGTTTTCAGCCAATTTTCTGGATTTTTGAAAATTTCACTTTTTTGTGAAAATATCCACTAAATGAGGGAATAATATGTGTGAGGGTACCCCAGGAGAGTTCCAAATGTGTGTGGGTAGAATATATATCCCACGGGGGTAAAATTGAAAAAAGTTGAAAAATATTTTTTTTTGAACTTAGTCATTTTTCCGGCGTTTATCAGACTTTCAGATAGGGGAAATGTCAGTGAGCGTTCCGATTTCAATTCCAGAGCAATTCGCCCAATGAGTCCTTGATATTAAGTCGTTTTCAGCCAATTTTCTGGATTTTTGAAAATTTTACTTTTTTATGAAAATATCCACTAAATGAGGGATTAATATGTGTAAGGGTACCACAGGAGAGTTCCAAATGTGTGTGGGTAGAATATATATCCCACGGGGGTAAAATTGAAAAAAGTTGAAAAAAAATTTTTTTTGGACTTAGTCATTTTTCCGCCGTTTATTAGACTTTCAGATAGGGGAAATGTCAGTGAACGTTCCGATTTCAATTCCAGAGCAATTCGACATAATGATTCCTTGATATTAAGTCGTTTGCAGCCAATTTTCTGGATTTTTGAAAATTTAACTTTTTTATGAAAATATCCACTAAATGAGGGAATAATATGTGTGAGGGTACCACAGGAGAGTTCCAAATGTGTGTGGGTAGAATATATATCCAACGGGGGTAAAATTGAAAAAAGTTGAAAAACATTTTTTTTTGGACTTAGTCATTTTTCCGGCGTTTATCAGACTTTCAGATAGGGGAAATGTCAGTGAGCGTTCCGATTTCAATTCCAGAGCAATTCGCCCAATGAGTCCTTGATATTAAGTCGTTTTCAGCCAATTTTCTGGATTTTTGAAAATTTTACTTTTTTATGAAAATATCCACTAAATGAGGGAATAATATGTGTGAGGATACCACAGGAGAGTTCCAAATGTGTGTGGGTAGAATATATATCCAATGGGGGTAAAATTGAAAAAAGTTGAAAAACATTTTTTTTGGACTTAGTCATTTTTCCGGCGTTTATCAGACTTTCAGATAGGGGAAATGTCAGTGAGCGTTCCGATTTCAATTCCAGAGCAATTCGCCCAATGAGTTCTTGATATTAAGTCATTTTCAGCCAATTTTCTGTATTTTTGAAAATTTCACTTTTTTATGATAATATCCACTAAATGAGGGAATAATATGTGTGAGGGTACCACAGGAGAGTTCCAAATGTGTGTGGGTAGAATATATATCCCACGGGGGTAAAATTGAAAAAAGTTGAAAAACATTTTTTTTGGACTTAGTCATTTTTCCGGCGTTTATCAGACTTTCAGATAGGGGAAATGTCAGTGAGCGTTCCGATTTCAATTCCAGAGCAATTCGCCCAATGAGTCCTTGATATTAAGTCGTTTTCAGCCAATTTTCTGGATTTTTGAAAATTTAACTTTTTTATGAAAATATCCACTAAATGAGGGATTAATATGTGTGAGGGTACCACAGGAGAGTTCCAAATGTGTGTGGGTAGAATATATATCCCACGGGGGTAAAATTGAAAAAAGTTGAAAAACATTTTTTTTGGACTTAGTCATTTTTCCGGCGTTTATCAGACTTTCAGATAGGGGAAATGTCAGTGAGCGTTCCGATTTCAATTCCAGAGCAATTCGCCCAATGAGTCCTTGATATTAAGTCGTTTTCAGCCAATTTTCTGGATTTTTGAAAATTTAACTTTTTTATGAAAATATCCACTAAATGAGGGATTAATATGTGTGAGGGTACCACAGGAGAGTTCCAAATGTGTGTGGGTAGAATATATATCCCACGGGGGTAAAATTGAAAAAAGTTGAAAAACATTTTATTTTGGACTTAGTCATTTTTCCGGCGTTTATCAGACTTTCAGATAGGGGAAATGTCGGTGAGCATTCTGATTTCAGTTCCAGAGCGATTCGCCCAATGAGTCCTTGATATTTAGTCGTTTTCAGCCAATTTTCTGGATTTTTGAAAATTTCACTTTTTTGTGAAAATATCCACTAAATGAGGGAATAATATGTGTGAGGGTACCCCAGGAAAGTTCCAAATGTGTGTGGGTAGAATATATATCTCACGGTGGTAAAATTGAAAAAAGTTGAAAAATATTTTTTTTTGAACTTAGTCATTTTTCCGGCGTTTATCAGACTTTCAGATAGGGGAAATGTCAGTGAGCATTCCGATTTCAATTCCAGAGCAATTCGCCCAATGAGTCCTTGATATTAAGTTGTTTTCAGCCAATTTTCTGGATTTTTGAAAATTTCACTTTTTTGTGAAAATATCCACTAAATGAGGGAATAATATGTGTGAGGGTGCCGCAGGAGAGTTCCAAATGTGTGTGGGTAGAATATATATCCCACGGGGGTAAAATTGAAAAAAGTTGAAAAAAATTTTTTTTTGGACTTAGTCATTTTTCCGGCGTTTATTAGACTTTCAGATAGGGGAAATGTCAGTGAAAGTTCCGATTTCAATTCCAGAGCAATTCGACCCAATGAGTCCTTGATATTAAGTCGTTTTCAGCCAATATTCTGGATTTTTGAAAATGTAACTTTTTTATGAAAATATCCACTAAATGAGGGAATAATATGTGTGAGGGTACCACAGGAGAGTTCCAAATGTGTGTGGGTAGAATATATATCCAACGGGGGTAAAATTGAAAAAAGTTGAAAAACATTTTTTTTTGGACTTAGTCATTTTTCCGGCGTTTATCAGACTTTCAGATAGGGGAAATGTCAGTGAGCGTTCCGATTTCAATTCCAGAGCAATTCGCCCAATGAGTCCTTGATATTAAGTCGTTTTCAGCCAATTTTCTGTATTTTTGAAAATTTCACTTTTTTATGAAAATATCCACTAAATGACGGAATAATATGTGTGAGGGTACCACAGGAGAGTTCCAAATGTGTGTGGGTAGAATATATATCCAACGGGGGTAAAATTGAAAAAAGTTGAAAAAAAATTTTTTTTGGACTTAGTCATTTTTCCGCCGTTTATTAGACTTTCAGATAGGGGAAATGTCAGTGAACGTTCCGATTTCAATTCCAGAGCAATTCGCCCAATGAGTCCTTGATATTAAGTCGTTTTCAGCCAATTTTCTGGATTTTTGAAAATTTTACTTTTTTATGAAAATATCCACTAAATGAGGGATTAATATGTGTGAGGGTACCACAGGAGAGTTCCAAATGTGTGTGGGTAGAATATATATCCCACGGGGGTAAAATTGAAAAAAGTTGAAAAAAAATTTTTTTTGGACTTAGTCATTTTTCCGCCGTTTATTAGACTTTCAGATAGGGGAAATGTCAGTGAACGTTCCGATTTCAATTCCAGAGCAATTCGACATAATGATTCCTTGATATTAAGTCGTTTGCAGCCAATTTTCTGGATTTTTGAAAATTTAACTTTTTTATGAAAATATCCACTAAATGAGGGAATAATATGTGTGAGGGTACCACAGGAGAGTTCCAAATGTGTGTGGGTAGAATATATATCCAACGGGGGTAAAATTGAAAAAAGTTGAAAAACATTTTTTTTTGGACTTAGTCATTTTTCCGGCGTTTATCAGACTTTCAGATAGGGGAAATGTCAGTGAGCGTTCCGATTTCAATTCCAGAGCAATTCGCCCAATGAGTCCTTGATATTAAGTCGTTTTCAGCCAATTTTCTGGATTTTTGAAAATTTTACTTTTTTATGAAAATATCCACTAAATGAGGGAATAATATGTCTGAGGATACCACAGGAGAGTTCCAAATGTGTGTGGGTAGAATATATATCCAATGGGGGTAAAATTGAAAAAAGTTGAAAAACATTTTTTTTGGACTTACTCATTTTTCCGGCGTTTATCAGACTTTCAGATAGGGGAAATGTCAGTGAGCGTTCCGATTTCAATTCCAGAGCAATTCGCCCAATGAGTCCTTGATATTAAGTCGTTTTCAGCCAATTTTCTGGATTTTTGAAAATTTAACTTTTTTATGAAAATATCCACTAAATGAGGGATTAATATGTGTGAGGGTACCGCAGGAGAGTTCCAAATGTGTGTGGGTAGAATATATATCCCACGGGGGTAAAATTGAAAAAAGTTGAAAAAAATTTTTTTTGGACTTAGTAATTTTTCCGGCGTTTAACAGACTTTCAGATAGGGGAAATGTCATTGAGCGTTCTGATTTCAGTTCCAGAGCGATTCGCCCAATGATTCCTTGATATTTAGTCGTTTTCAGCCAATTTTCTGGATTTTTGAAAATTTCACTTTTTTGTGAAAATATCCACTAAATGAGGGAATAATATGTGTGAGGGTACCACAGGAGAGTTCCAAATGTGTGTGGGTAGAATATATATCCAACGGGGGTAAAATTGAAAAAAGTTGAAAAACATTTTTTTTTGGACTTAGTCATTTTTCCGGCGTTTATCAGACTTTCAGATAGGGGAAATGTCGGTGAGCGTTCCGATTTCAATTCCAGAGCAATTCGCCCAATGAGTCCTTGATATTAAGTCGTTTTCAGCCAATTTTCTGGATTTTTGAAAATTTCACTTTTTTATGAAAATATCCACTAAATGAGGGAATAATATGTGTGAGGGTACCACAGGAGAGTTCCAAATGTGTGTGGGTAGAATATATATCCCACGGGGGTAAAATTGAAAAAAGTTGAAAAACATTTTATTTTGGACTTAGTCATTTTTCCGGCGTTTATCAGACTTTCAGATAGGGGAAATGTCGGTGAGCGTTCTGATTTCAGTTCCAGAGCGATTCGCCCAATGAGTCCTTGATATTTAGTCGTTTTCAGCCAATTTTCTGGATTTTTGAAAATTTCACTTTTTTGTGAAAATATCCACTAAATGAGGGAATAATATGTGTGAGGGTACCCCAGGAGAGTTCCAAATGTGTGTGGGTAGAATATATATCCCACGGAGGTAAAATTGAAAAAAGTTGAAAAATATTTTTTTTTTAACTTAGTCATTTTTCCGGCGTTTATCAGACTTTCAGATAGGGGAAATGTCAGTGAGCGTTCTGATTTCAGTTCCAGAGCGATTCGCCTAATGAGTCCTTGATATTTAGTCGTTTTCAGCCAATTTTCTGGATTTTTGAAAATTTCACTTTTTTATGAAAATATCCACTAAATGAGGGAATAATATGTGTGAGGGTACCACAGGAGAGTTCCAAATGTGTGTGGGTAGAATATATATCCCACGGGGGTAAAATTGAAAAAAGTTGAAAAAAATTTTTTTTGGACTTAGTAATTTTTCCGGCGTTTAACAGACTTTCAGATAGGGGAAATGTCATTGAGCGTTCTGATTTCAGTTCCAGAGCGATTCGCCCAATGATTCCTTGATATTTAGTCGTTTTCAGCCAATTTTCTGGATTTTTGAAAATTTCACTTTTTTGTGAAAATATCCACTAAATGAGGGAATAATATGTGTGAGGGTACCACAGGAGAGTTCCAAATGTGTGTGGGTAGAATATATATCCAAGGGGGTAAAATTGAAAAAAGTTGAAAAACATTTTTTTTTGGACTTAGTCATTTTTCCGGCGTTTATCAGACTTTCAGATAGGGGAAATGTCAGTGAGCGTTCCGATTTCAATTCCAGAGCAATTCGCCCAATGATTCCTTGATATTAAGTCGTTTTCAGCCAATTTTCTGGATTTTTGAAAATTTAACTTTTTTATGAAAATATCCACTAAATGAGGGATTAATATGTGTGAGGGTACCACAGGAGAGTTCCAAATGTGTGTGGGTAGAATATATATCCCACGCGGGTAAAATTGAAAAAAGTTGAAAAACATTTTATTTTGGACTTAGTCATTTTTCCGGCGTTTATCAGACTTTCAGATAGGGGAAATGTCGGTGAGCGTTCTGATTTCAGTTCCAGAGCGATTCGCCCAATGAGTCCTTGATATTTAGTCGTTTTCAGCCAATTTTCTGGATTTTTGAAAATTTCACTTTTTTGTGAAAATATCCACTAAATGAGGGAATAATATGTGTGAGGGTACCCCAGGAGAGTTCCAAATGTGTGTGGGTAGAATATATATCCCACGGGGGTAAAATTGAAAAAAGTTGAAAAATATTTTTTTTTTAACTTAGTCATTTTTCCGGCGTTTATCAGACTTTCAGATAGGGGAAATGTCGGTGAGCGTTCTGATTTCAGTTCCAGAGCGATTCGCCCAATGAGTCCTTGATATTTAGTCGTTTTCAGCCAATTTTCTGGATTTTTGAAAATTTCACTTTTTTGTGAAAATATCCACTAAATGAGGGAATAATATGTGTGAGGGTACCCCAGGAGAGTTCCAAATGTGTGTGGGTAGAATATATATCCCACGGGGGTAAAATTGAAAAAAGTTGAAAAATATTTTTTTTTTAACTTAGTCATGTTTCCGGCGTTTATCAGACTTTCAGATAGGGGAAATGTCAGTGAGCGTTCTGATTTCAGTTCCAGAGCGATTCGCCTAATGAGTCCTTGATATTTAGTCGTTTTCAGCCAATTTTCTGGATTTTTGAAAATTTCACTTTTTTATGAAAATATCCACTAAATGAGGGAATAATATGTGTGAGGGTACCACAGGAGAGTTCCAAATGTGTGTGGGTAGAATATATATCCCACGGGGGTAAAATTGAAAAAAGTTGAAAAACATTTTTTTTGGACTTAGTCATTTTTCTGGCGTTTATCAGACTTTCAGATAGGGGAAATGTCAGTGAGCGTTCCGATTTCAATTCCAGAGCAATTCGCCCAATGAGTCCTTGATATTAAGTCGTTTTCAGCCAATTTTCTGGATTTTTGAAAATTTAACTTTTTTATGAAAATATCCACTAAATGAGGGATTAATATGTGTGAGGGTACCACAGGAGAGTTCCAAATGTGTGTGGGTAGAATATATTTCCCACGGGGGTAAAATTGAAAAAAGTTGAAAAACATTTTATTTTGGACTTAGTCATTTTTCCGGCGTTTATCAGACTTTCAGATAGGGGAAATGTCGGTGAGCGTTCTGATTTCAGTTCCAGAGCGATTCGCCCAATGAGTCCTTGATATTTAGTCGTTTTCAGCCAATTTTCTGGATTTTTGAAAATTTCACTTTTTTGTGAAAATATCCACTAAATGAGGGAATAATATGTGTGAGGGTACCACAGGAGAGTTCCAAATGTGTGTGGGTAGAATATATATCCCACGGGGGTAAAATTGAAAAAAGTTGAAAAATATTTTTTTTTGGACTTAGTCATTTTTCCGGCGTTTATCAGACTTTCAGATATGGGAAATGTCAGTGAGCGTTCCGATTTCAATTCCAGAGCAATTCGCCCAATGAGTCCTTGATATTAAGTTGTTTTCAGCCAATTTTCTGGATTTTTGAAAATTTCACTTTTTTATGAAAATATCCACTAAATGAGGGAATAATATGTGTGAGGGTACCACAGGAGAGTTCCAAATGTGTGTGGGTAGAATATATATCCCACGGGGGTAAAGATGAAAAAAGTTGAAAAAAATTTTTTTTGGACTTAGTCATTTTTCCGGCGTTTAACAGACTTTCAGATAGGGGAAATGTCATTGAGCGTTCTGATTTCAGTTCCAGAGCGATTCGCCCAATGATTCCTTGATATTTAGTCGTTTTCAGCCAATTTTCTGGATTTTTAAAAATTTCACTTTTTTGTGAAAATATCCACTAAATGAGGGAATAATATGTGTGAGGGTACCAAAGGAGAGTTCCAAATGTGTGTGGGTAGAATATATATCCCACGGGGGTAAAATTGAAAAAAGTTGAAAAACATTTTATTTTGGACTTAGTCATTTTTCCGGCGTTTATCAGACTTTCAGATAGGGGAAATGTCGGTGAGCGTTCTGATTTCAGTTCCAGAGCGATTCGCCCAATGAGTCCTTGATATTTAGTCGTTTTCAGCCAATTTTCTGGATTTTTGAAAATTTCACTTTTTTGTGAAAATATCCACTAAATGAGGGAATAATATGTGTGAGGGTACCCCAGGAGAGTTCCAAATGTGTGTGGGTAGAATATATATCCCACGGAGGTAAAATTGAAAAAAGTTGAAAAATATTTTTTTTTTAACTTAGTCATTTTTCCGGCGTTTATCAGACTTTCAGATAGGGGAAATGTCAGTGAGCGTTCTGATTTCAGTTCCAGAGCGATTCGCCTAATGAGTCCTTGATATTTAGTCGTTTTCAGCCAATTTTCTGGATTTTTGAAAATTTCACTTTTTTATGAAAATATCCACTAAATGAGGGAATAATATGTGTGAGGGTACCACAGGAGAGTTCCAAATGTGTGTGGGTAGAATATATATCCCACGGGGGTAAAATTGAAAAAAGTTGAAAAAAATTTTTTTTGGACTTAGTAATTTTTCCGGCGTTTAACAGACTTTCAGATAGGGGAAATGTCATTGAGCGTTCTGATTTCAGTTCCAGAGCGATTCGCCCAATGATTCCTTGATATTTAGTCGTTTTCAGCCAATTTTCTGGATTTTTGAAAATTTCACTTTTTTGTGAAAATATCCACTAAATGAGGGAATAATATGTGTGAGGGTACCACAGGAGAGTTCCAAATGTGTGTGGGTAGAATATATATCCAAGGGGGTAAAATTGAAAAAAGTTGAAAAACATTTTTTTTTGGACTTAGTCATTTTTCCGGCGTTTATCAGACTTTCAGATAGGGGAAATGTCAGTGAGCGTTCCGATTTCAATTCCAGAGCAATTCGCCCAATGATTCCTTGATATTAAGTCGTTTTCAGCCAATTTTCTGGATTTTTGAAAATTTAACTTTTTTATGAAAATATCCACTAAATGAGGGATTAATATGTGTGAGGGTACCACAGGAGAGTTCCAAATGTGTGTGGGTAGAATATATATCCCACGCGGGTAAAATTGAAAAAAGTTGAAAAACATTTTATTTTGGACTTAGTCATTTTTCCGGCGTTTATCAGACTTTCAGATAGGGGAAATGTCGGTGAGCGTTCTGATTTCAGTTCCAGAGCGATTCGCCCAATGAGTCCTTGATATTTAGTCGTTTTCAGCCAATTTTCTGGATTTTTGAAAATTTCACTTTTTTGTGAAAATATCCACTAAATGAGGGAATAATATGTGTGAGGGTACCCCAGGAGAGTTCCAAATGTGTGTGGGTAGAATATATATCCCACGGGGGTAAAATTGAAAAAAGTTGAAAAATATTTTTTTTTTAACTTAGTCATTTTTCCGGCGTTTATCAGACTTTCAGATAGGGGAAATGTCGGTGAGCGTTCTGATTTCAGTTCCAGAGCGATTCGCCCAATGAGTCCTTGATATTTAGTCGTTTTCAGCCAATTTTCTGGATTTTTGAAAATTTCACTTTTTTGTGAAAATATCCACTAAATGAGGGAATAATATGTGTGAGGGTACCCCAGGAGAGTTCCAAATGTGTGTGGGTAGAATATATATCCCACGGGGGTAAAATTGAAAAAAGTTGAAAAATATTTTTTTTTTAACTTAGTCATGTTTCCGGCGTTTATCAGACTTTCAGATAGGGGAAATGTCAGTGAGCGTTCTGATTTCAGTTCCAGAGCGATTCGCCTAATGAGTCCTTGATATTTAGTCGTTTTCAGCCAATTTTCTGGATTTTTGAAAATTTCACTTTTTTATGAAAATATCCACTAAATGAGGGAATAATATGTGTGAGGGTACCACAGGAGAGTTCCAAATGTGTGTGGGTAGAATATATATCCCACGGGGGTAAAATTGAAAAAAGTTGAAAAACATTTTTTTTGGACTTAGTCATTTTTCTGGCGTTTATCAGACTTTCAGATAGGGGAAATGTCAGTGAGCGTTCCGATTTCAATTCCAGAGCAATTCGCCCAATGAGTCCTTGATATTAAGTCGTTTTCAGCCAATTTTCTGGATTTTTGAAAATTTAACTTTTTTATGAAAATATCCACTAAATGAGGGATTAATATGTGTGAGGGTACCACAGGAGAGTTCCAAATGTGTGTGGGTAGAATATATTTCCCACGGGGGTAAAATTGAAAAAAGTTGAAAAACATTTTATTTTGGACTTAGTCATTTTTCCGGCGTTTATCAGACTTTCAGATAGGGGAAATGTCGGTGAGCGTTCTGATTTCAGTTCCAGAGCGATTCGCCCAATGAGTCCTTGATATTTAGTCGTTTTCAGCCAATTTTCTGGATTTTTGAAAATTTCACTTTTTTGTGAAAATATCCACTAAATGAGGGAATAATATGTGTGAGGGTACCACAGGAGAGTTCCAAATGTGTGTGGGTAGAATATATATCCCACGGGGGTAAAATTGAAAAAAGTTGAAAAATATTTTTTTTTGGACTTAGTCATTTTTCCGGCGTTTATCAGACTTTCAGATATGGGAAATGTCAGTGAGCGTTCCGATTTCAATTCCAGAGCAATTCGCCCAATGAGTCCTTGATATTAAGTTGTTTTCAGCCAATTTTCTGGATTTTTGAAAATTTCACTTTTTTATGAAAATATCCACTAAATGAGGGAATAATATGTGTGAGGGTACCACAGGAGAGTTCCAAATGTGTGTGGGTAGAATATATATCCCACGGGGGTAAAGATGAAAAAAGTTGAAAAAAATTTTTTTTGGACTTAGTCATTTTTCCGGCGTTTAACAGACTTTCAGATAGGGGAAATGTCATTGAGCGTTCTGATTTCAGTTCCAGAGCGATTCGCCCAATGATTCCTTGATATTTAGTCGTTTTCAGCCAATTTTCTGGATTTTTAAAAATTTCACTTTTTTGTGAAAATATCCACTAAATGAGGGAATAATATGTGTGAGGGTACCAAAGGAGAGTTCCAAATGTGTGTGGGTAGAATATATATCCCACGGGGGTAAAATTGAAAAAAGTTGAAAAACATTTTATTTTGGACTTAGTCATTTTTCCGGCGTTTATCAGACTTTCAGATAGGGGAAATGTCGGTGAGCGTTCTGATTTCAGTTCCAGAGCGATTCGCCCAATGAGTCCTTGATATTTAGTCGTTTTCAGCCAATTTTCTGGATTTTTGAAAATTTCACTTTTTTGTGAAAATATCCACTAAATGAGGGAATAATATGTGTGAGGGTACCCCAGGAGAGTTCCAAATGTGTGTGGGTAGAATATATATCCCACGGGGGTAAAATTGAAAAAAGTTGAAAAATATATTTTTTTTAACTTAGTCATTTTTCCGGCGTTTATCAGACTTTCAGATAGGGGAAATGTCAGTGAGCGTTCTGATTTCAGTTCCAGAGCGATTCGCCTAATGAGTCCTTGATATTTAGTCGTTTTCAGCCAATTTTCTGGATTTTTGAAAATTTCACTTTTTTATGAAAATATCCACTAAATGAGGGAATAATATGTGTGAGGGTACCACAGGAGAGTTCCAAATGTGTGTGGGTAGAATATATATCCCACGGGGGTAAAATTGAAAAAAGTTGAAAAAAATTTTTTTTGGACTTAGTAATTTTTCCGGCGTTTAACAGACTTTCAGATAGGGGAAATGTCATTGAGCGTTCTGATTTCAGTTCCAGAGCGATTCGCCCAATGATTCCTTGATATTTAGTCGTTTTCAGCCAATTTTCTGGATTTTTGAAAATTTCACTTTTTTGTGAAAATATCCACTAAATGAGGGAATAATATGTGTGAGGGTACCACAGGAGAGTTCCAAATGTGTGTGGGTAGAATATATATCCAACGGGGGTAAAATTGAAAAAAGTTGAAAAACATTTTTTTTTGGACTTAGTCATTTTTCCGGCGTTTATCAGACTTTCAGATAGGGGAAATGTCGGTGAGCGTTCCGATTTCAATTCCAGAGCAATTCGCCCAATGAGTCCTTGATATTAAGTCGTTTTCAGCCAATTTTCTGTATTTTTGAAAATTTCACTTTTTTATGAAAATATCCACTAAATGAGGGAATAATATGTGTGAGGGTACCACAGGAGAGTTCCAAATGTGTGTGGGTAGAATATATATCCCACAGGGGTAAAATTGAAAAAAGTTGAAAAACATTTTATTTTGGACTTAGTCATTTTTCCGGCGTTTATCAGACTTTCAGATAGGGGAAATGTCGGTGAGCGTTCTGATTTCAGTTCCAGAGCGATTCGCCTAATGAGTCCTTGATATTTAGTCGTTTTCAGCCAATTTTCTGGATTTTTGAAAATTTCACTTTTTTATGAAAATATCCACTAAATGAGGGAATAATATGTGTGAGGGTACCACAGGAGAGTTCCAAATGTGTGTGGGTAGAATATATATCCCACGGGGGTAAAATTGAAAAAAGTTGAAAAAAATTTTTTTTGGACTTAGTAATTTTTCCGGCGTTTAACAGACTTTCAGATAGGGGAAATGTCATTGAGCGTTCTGATTTCAGTTCCAGAGCGATTCGCCCAATGATTCCTTGATATTTAGTCGTTTTCAGCCAATTTTCTGGATTTTTGAAAATTTCACTTTTTTGTGAAAATATCCACTAAATGAGGGAATAATATGTGTGAGGGTACCACAGGAGAGTTCCAAATGTGTGTGGGTAGAATATATATCCAACGGGGGTAAAATTGAAAAAAGTTGAAAAACATTTTTTTTTGGACTTAGTCATTTTTCCGGCGTTTATCAGACTTTCAGATAGGGGAAATGTCGGTGAGCGTTCCGATTTCAATTCCAGAGCAATTCGCCCAATGAGTCCTTGATATTAAGTCGTTTTCAGCCAATTTTCTGTATTTTTGAAAATTTCACTTTTTTATGAAAATATCCACTAAATGAGGGAATAATATGTGTGAGGGTACCACAGGAGAGTTCCAAATGTGTGTGGGTAGAAAATATATCCCACGGGGGTAAAATTGAAAAAAGTTGAAAAACATTTTTTTTGGACTTAGTCATTTTTCCGGCGTTTATCAGACTTTCAGATAGGGGAAATGTCAGTGAGCGTTCCGATTTCAATTCCAGAGCAATTCGCCCAATGAGTCCTTGATATTAAGTCGTTTTCAGCCAATTTTCTGGATTTTTGAAAATTTAACTTTTTTATGAAAATATCCACTAAATGAGGGATTAATATGTGTGAGGGTACCACAGGAGAGTTCCAAATGTGTGTGGGTAGAATATATATCCCACGCGGGTAAAATTGAAAAAAGTTGAAAAACATTTTATTTTGGACTTAGTCATTTTTCCGGCGTTTATCAGACTTTCAGATAGGGGAAATGTCGGTGAGCGTTCTGATTTCAGTTCCAGAGCGATTCGCCCAATGAGTCCTTGATATTTAGTCGTTTTCAGCCAATTTTCTGGATTTTTGAAAATTTCACTTTTTTGTGAAAATATCCACTAAATGAGGGAATAATATGTGTGAGGGTACCCCAGGAGAGTTCCAAATGTGTGTGGGTAGAATATATATCCCACGGGGGTAAAATTGAAAAAAGTTGAAAAATATTTTTTTTTTAACTTAGTCATTTTTCCGGCGTTTATCAGACTTTCAGATAGGGGAAATGTCGGTGAGCGTTCTGATTTCAGTTCCAGAGCGATTCGCCCAATGAGTCCTTGATATTTAGTCGTTTTCAGCCAATTTTCTGGATTTTTGAAAATTTCACTTTTTTGTGAAAATATCCACTAAATGAGGGAATAATATGTGTGAGGGTACCCCAGGAGAGTTCCAAATGTGTGTGGGTAGAATATATATCCCACGGGGGTAAAATTGAAAAAAGTTGAAAAATATTTTTTTTTTAACTTAGTCATTTTTCCGGCGTTTATCAGACTTTCAGATAGGGGAAATGTCGGTGAGCGTTCTGATTTCAGTTCCAGAGCGATTCGCCCAATGAGTCCTTGATATTTAGTCGTTTTCAGCCAATTTTCTGGATTTTTGAAAATTTCACTTTTTTGTGAAAATATCCACTAAATGAGGGAATAATATGTGTGAGGGTACCCCAGGAGAGTTCCAAATGTGTGTGGGTAGAATATATATCCCACGGGGGTAAAATTGAAAAAAGTTGAAAAACATTTTATTATGGACTTAGTCATTTTTCCGCCGTTTACCAGACTTTCAGATAGGGGAAATGTCGGTGAGCGTTCTGATTTCAGTTCCAGAGCGATTCGCCCAATGAGTCCTTGATATTTAGTCGTTTTCAGCCAATTTTCTGGATTTTTGAAAATTTCACTTTTTTGTGAAAATATCCACTAAATGAGGGAATAATATGTGTGAGGGTACCCCAGGAGAGTTCCAAGTGTGTGTGGGTAGAATATATATCCCACGGGGGTAAAATTGAAAAAAGTTGAAAAACATTTTTTTTGAACTTAGTCATTTTTCCGGCGTTTATCAGACTTTCGGATAGGGGAAATGTCAGTGAGCGTTCCGATTTCAATTCCAGAGCAATTCGCCCAATGAGTCCTTGATATTAAGTTGTTTTCAGCCAATTTTCTGTATTTTTGAAAATTTCACTTTTTTATGAAAATATCCACTAAATGAGGGAATAATATGTGTGAGGGTACCACAGGAGAGTTCCAAATGTGTGGGGGTAGAATATATATCCCACGGGGGTAAAATTGAAAAATGTTGAAAAACATTTTATTATGGACTTAGTCATTTTTCCGCCGTTTATCAGACTTTCAGATAGGGGAAATGTCGGTGAGCGTTCTGATTTCAGTTAAAGAGCGATTCGCCCAATGAGTCCTTGATATTTAGTCGTTTTCAGCCAATTTTCTGGATTTTTGAAAATTTCACTTTTTTGTGAAAATATCCACTAAATGAGTTAATAATATGTGTGAGGGTACCCCAGGAGAGTTCCAAATGTGTGTGGGTAGAATATATATCCCACGGGGGTAAAATTGAAAAAAGTTGAAAAACATTTTTTTTGGACTTAGTCATTTTTCCGGCGTTTATCAGACTTTCAGATAGGGGAAATGTCAGTGAGCGTTCCGATTTCAATTCCAGAGCAATTCGCCCAATGAGTCCTTGATATTAAGTCGTTTTCAGCCAATTTTCTGGATTTTTGAAAATTTTACTTTTTTATGAAAATATCCACTAAATGAGGGAATAATATGTGTGAGGGTACCACAGGAGAGTTCCAAATGTGTGTGGGTAGAATATATATCCCAAGTGGGAAAAATTGAAAAAAGTTGAAAAAAATTTTTTTTGGACTTAGTCATTTTTCCGGCGTTTAACAGACTTTCAGATAGGGGAAATGTCATTGAGCGTTCTGATTTCAGTTCCAGAGCGATTCGCCCAATGATTCCTTGATATTTAGTCGTTTTCAGCCAATTTTCTGGATTTTTGAAAATTTCACTTTTTTGTGAAAATATCCACTAAATGAGGGAATAATATGTGTGAGGGTACCACAGGAGAGTTCCAAATGTGTGTGGGTAGAATATATATCCCACGGGGGTAAAATTGAAAAAAGTTGAAAAATATTTTTTTTTGGACTTAGTCATTTTTCCGGCGTTTATCAGACTTTCAGATATGGGAAATGTCAGTGAGCGTTCCGATTTCAATTCCAGAGCAATTCGCCCAATGAGTCCTTGATATTAAGTTGTTTTCAGCCAATTTTCTGGATTTTTGAAAATTTCACTTTTTTATGAAAATATCCACTAAATGAGGGAATAATATGTGTGAGGGTACCACAGGAGAGTTCCAAATGTGTGTGGGTAGAATATATATCCCACGGGGGTAAAATTGAAAAAAGTTGAAAAAAATTTTTTTTGGACTTAGTCATTTTTCCGGCGTTTAACAGACTTTCAGATAGGGGAAATGTCATTGAGCGTTCTGATTTCAGTTCCAGAGCGATTCGCCCAATGATTCCTTGATATTTAGTCGTTTTCAGCCAATTTTCTGGATTTTTAAAAATTTCACTTTTTTGTGAAAATATCCACTAAATGAGGGAATAATATGTGTGAGGGTACCCCAGGAGAGTTCCAAATGTGTGTGGGTAGAATATATATCCCACGGGGGTAAAATTGAAAAAAGTTGAAAAATATTTTTTTTGGGACTTAGTCATTTTTCCGGCGTTTATCAGACTTTCAGATAGGGGAAATGTCGGTGAGCGTTCTGATTTCAGTTCCAGAGCGATTCGCCCAATGAGTCCTTGATATTTAGTCGTTTTCAGCCAATTTTCTGGATTTTTGAAAATTTCACTTTTTTGTGAAAATATCCACTAAATGAGGGAATAATATGTGTGAGGGTACCCCAGGAGAGTTCCAAATGTGTGTGGGTAGAATATATATCCCACGGGGGTAAAATTGAAAAAAGTTGAAAAATATTTTTTTTTGAACTTAGTCATTTTTCCGGCGTTTATCAGACTTTCAGATAGGGGAAATGTCAGTGAGCGTTCCGATTTCAATTCCAGAGCAATTCGCCCAATGAGTCCTTGATATTAAGTCGTTTTCAGCCAATTTTCTGGATTTTTGAAAATTTTACTTTTTTATGAAAATATCCACTAAATGAGGGATTAATATGTGTAAGGGTACCACAGGAGAGTTCCAAATGTGTGTGGGTAGAATATATATCCCACGGGGGTAAAATTGAAAAAAGTTGAAAAAAAATTTTTTTTGGACTTAGTCATTTTTCCGCCGTTTATTAGACTTTCAGATAGGGGAAATGTCAGTGAACGTTCCGATTTCAATTCCAGAGCAATTCGACATAATGATTCCTTGATATTAAGTCGTTTGCAGCCAATTTTCTGGATTTTTGAAAATTTAACTTTTTTATGAAAATATCCACTAAATGAGGGAATAATATGTGTGAGGGTACCACAGGAGAGTTCCAAATGTGTGTGGGTAGAATATATATCCAACGGGGGTAAAATTGAAAAAAGTTGAAAAACATTTTTTTTTGGACTTAGTCATTTTTCCGGCGTTTATCAGACTTTCAGATAGGGGAAATGTCAGTGAGCGTTCCGATTTCAATTCCAGAGCAATTCGCCCAATGAGTCCTTGATATTAAGTCGTTTTCAGCCAATTTTCTGGATTTTTGAAAATTTTACTTTTTTATGAAAATATCCACTAAATGAGGGAATAATATGTGTGAGGATACCACAGGAGAGTTCCAAATGTGTGTGGGTAGAATATATATCCAATGGGGGTAAAATTGAAAAAAGTTGAAAAACATTTTTTTTGGACTTAGTCATTTTTCCGGCGTTTATCAGACTTTCAGATAGGGGAAATGTCAGTGAGCGTTCCGATTTCAATTCCAGAGCAATTCGCCCAATGAGTTCTTGATATTAAGTCATTTTCAGCCAATTTTCTGTATTTTTGAAAATTTCACTTTTTTATGATAATATCCACTAAATGAGGGAATAATATGTGTGAGGGTACCACAGGAGAGTTCCAAATGTGTGTGGGTAGAATATATATCCCACGGGGGTAAAATTGAAAAAAGTTGAAAAACATTTTTTTTGGACTTAGTCATTTTTCCGGCGTTTATCAGACTTTCAGATAGGGGAAATGTCAGTGAGCGTTCCGATTTCAATTCCAGAGCAATTCGCCCAATGAGTCCTTGATATTAAGTCGTTTTCAGCCAATTTTCTGGATTTTTGAAAATTTAACTTTTTTATGAAAATATCCACTAAATGAGGGATTAATATGTGTGAGGGTACCACAGGAGAGTTCCAAATGTGTGTGGGTAGAATATATATCCCACGGGGGTAAAATTGAAAAAAGTTGAAAAACATTTTTTTTGGACTTAGTCATTTTTCCGGCGTTTATCAGACTTTCAGATAGGGGAAATGTCAGTGAGCGTTCCGATTTCAATTCCAGAGCAATTCGCCCAATGAGTCCTTGATATTAAGTCGTTTTCAGCCAATTTTCTGGATTTTTGAAAATTTAACTTTTTTATGAAAATATCCACTAAATGAGGGATTAATATGTGTGAGGGTACCACAGGAGAGTTCCAAATGTGTGTGGGTAGAATATATATCCCACGGGGGTAAAATTGAAAAAAGTTGAAAAACATTTTATTTTGGACTTAGTCATTTTTCCGGCGTTTATCAGACTTTCAGATAGGGGAAATGTCGGTGAGCATTCTGATTTCAGTTCCAGAGCGATTCGCCCAATGAGTCCTTGATATTTAGTCGTTTTCAGCCAATTTTCTGGATTTTTGAAAATTTCACTTTTTTGTGAAAATATCCACTAAATGAGGGAATAATATGTGTGAGGGTACCCCAGGAAAGTTCCAAATGTGTGTGGGTAGAATATATATCTCACGGTGGTAAAATTGAAAAAAGTTGAAAAATATTTTTTTTTGAACTTAGTCATTTTTCCGGCGTTTATCAGACTTTCAGATAGGGGAAATGTCAGTGAGCATTCCGATTTCAATTCCAGAGCAATTCGCCCAATGAGTCCTTGATATTAAGTTGTTTTCAGCCAATTTTCTGTATTTTTGAAAATTTCACTTTTTTGTGAAAATATCCACTAAATGACGGAATAATATGTGTGAGGGTACCACAGGAGAGTTCCAAATGTGTGTGGGTAGAATATATATCCAACGGGGGTAAAATTGAAAAAAGTTGAAAAAAAATTTTTTTTGGACTTAGTCATTTTTCCGCCGTTTATTAGACTTTCAGATAGGGGAAATGTCAGTGAACGTTCCGATTTCAATTCCAGAGCAATTCGCCCAATGAGTCCTTGATATTAAGTCGTTTTCAGCCAATTTTCTGGATTTTTGAAAATTTTACTTTTTTATGAAAATATCCACTAAATGAGGGATTAATATGTGTGAGGGTACCACAGGAGAGTTCCAAATGTGTGTGGGTAGAATATATATCCCACGGGGGTAAAATTGAAAAAAGTTGAAAAAAAATTTTTTTTGGACTTAGTCATTTTTCCGCCGTTTATTAGACTTTCAGATAGGGGAAATGTCAGTGAACGTTCCGATTTCAATTCCAGAGCAATTCGACATAATGATTCCTTGATATTAAGTCGTTTGCAGCCAATTTTCTGGATTTTTGAAAATTTTACTTTTTTATGAAAATATCCACTAAATGAGGGAATAATATGTCTGAGGATACCACAGGAGAGTTCCAAATGTGTGTGGGTAGAATATATATCCAATGGGGGTAAAATTGAAAAAAGTTGAAAAACATTTTTTTTGGACTTAGTCATTTTTCCGGCGTTTATCAGACTTTCAGATAGGGGAAATGTCAGTGAGCGTTCCGATTTCAATTCCAGAGCAATTCGCCCAATGAGTCCTTGATATTAAGTCGTTTTCAGCCAATTTTCTGGATTTTTGAAAATTTAACTTTTTATGAAAATATCCACTAAATGAGGGATTAATATGTGTGAGGGTACCACAGGAGAGTTCCAAATGTGTGTGGGTAGAATATATATCCCACGGGGGTAAAATTGAAAAAAGTTGAAAAACATTTTTTTTGGACTTAGTCATTTTTCCGGCGTTTATCAGACTTTCAGATAGGGGAAATGTCAGTGAGCGTTCCGATTTCAATTCCAGAGCAATTCGCCCAATGAGTCCTTGATATTAAGTCGTTTTCAGCCAATTTTCTGGATTTTTGAAAATTTAACTTTTTTATGAAAATATCCACTAAATGAGGGATTAATATGTGTGAGGGTACCACAGGAGAGTTCCAAATGTGTGTGGGTAGAATATATATCCCACGGGGGTAAAATTGAAAAAAGTTGAAAAACATTTTATTTTGGACTTAGTCATTTTTCCGGCGTTTATCAGACTTTCAGATAGGGGAAATGTCGGTGAGCATTCTGATTTCAGTTCCAGAGCGATTCGCCCAATGAGTCCTTGATATTTAGTCGTTTTCAGCCAATTTTCTGGATTTTTGAAAATTTCACTTTTTTGTGAAAATATCCACTAAATGAGGGAATAATATGTGTGAGGGTACCCCAGGAGAGTTCCAAATGTGTGTGGGTAGAATATATATCCCACGGTGGTAAAATTGAAAAAAGTTGAAAAATATTTTTTTTTGAACTTAGTCATTTTTCCGGCGTTTATCAGACTTTCAGATAGGGGAAATGTCAGTGAGCATTCCGATTTCAATTCCAGAGCAATTCGCCCAATGAGTCCTTGATATTAAGTTGTTTTCAGCCAATTTTCTGGATTTTTGAAAATTTCACTTTTTTGTGAAAATATCCACTAAATGAGGGAATAATATGTGTGAGGGTACCGCAGGAGAGTTCCAAATGTGTGTGGGTAGAATATATATCCCACGGGGGTAAAATTGAAAAAAGTTGAAAAAAATTTTTTTTGGACTTAGTAATTTTTCCGGCGTTTAACAGACTTTCAGATAGGGGAAATGTCATTGAGCGTTCTGATTTCAGTTCCAGAGCGATTCGCCCAATGATTCCTTGATATTTAGTCGTTTTCAGCCAATTTTCTGGATTTTTGAAAATTTCACTTTTTTGTGAAAATATCCACTAAATGAGGGAATAATATGTGTGAGGGTACCACAGGAGAGTTCCAAATGTGTGTGGGTAGAATATATATCCAACGGGGGTAAAATTGAAAAAAGTTGAAAAACATTTTTTTTTGGACTTAGTCATTTTTCCGGCGTTTATCAGACTTTCAGATAGGGGAAATGTCGGTGAGCATTCCGATTTCAATTCCAGAGCAATTCGCCCAATGAGTCCTTGATATTAAGTCGTTTTCAGCCAATTTTCTGGATTTTTGAAAATTTCACTTTTTTATGAAAATATCCACTAAATGAGGGAATAATATGTGTGAGGGTACCACAGGAGAGTTCCAAATGTGTGTGGGTAGAATATATATCCCACGGGGGTAAAATTGAAAAAAGTTGAAAAACATTTTATTTTGGACTTAGTCATTTTTCCGGCGTTTATCAGACTTTCAGATAGGGGAAATGTCGGTGAGCGTTCTGATTTCAGTTCCAGAGCGATTCGCCCAATGAGTCCTTGATATTTAGTCGTTTTCAGCCAATTTTCTGGATTTTTGAAAATTTCACTTTTTTGTGAAAATATCCACTAAATGAGGGAATAATATGTGTGAGGGTACCCCAGGAGAGTTCCAAATGTGTGTGGGTAGAATATATATCCCACGGAGGTAAAATTGAAAAAAGTTGAAAAATATTTTTTTTTTAACTTAGTCATTTTTCCGGCGTTTATCAGACTTTCAGATAGGGGAAATGTCAGTGAGCGTTCTGATTTCAGTTCCAGAGCGATTCGCCTAATGAGTCCTTGATATTTAGTCGTTTTCAGCCAATTTTCTGGATTTTTGAAAATTTCACTTTTTTATGAAAATATCCACTAAATGAGGGAATAATATGTGTGAGGGTACCACAGGAGAGTTCCAAATGTGTGTGGGTAGAATATATATCCCACGGGGGTAAAATTGAAAAAAGTTGAAAAAAATTTTTTTTGGACTTAGTAATTTTTCCGGCGTTTAACAGACTTTCAGATAGGGGAAATGTCATTGAGCGTTCTGATTTCAGTTCCAGAGCGATTCGCCCAATGATTCCTTGATATTTAGTCGTTTTCAGCCAATTTTCTGGATTTTTGAAAATTTCACTTTTTTGTGAAAATATCCACTAAATGAGGGAATAATATGTGTGAGGGTACCACAGGAGAGTTCCAAATGTGTGTGGGTAGAATATATATCCAAGGGGGTAAAATTGAAAAAAGTTGAAAAACATTTTTTTTTGGACTTAGTCATTTTTCCGGCGTTTATCAGACTTTCAGATAGGGGAAATGTCAGTGAGCGTTCCGATTTCAATTCCAGAGCAATTCGCCCAATGAGTCCTTGATATTAAGTCGTTTTCAGCCAATTTTCTGGATTTTTGAAAATTTAACTTTTTTATGAAAATATCCACTAAATGAGGGATTAATATGTGTGAGGGTACCACAGGAGAGTTCCAAATGTGTGTGGGTAGAATATATATCCCACGCGGGTAAAATTGAAAAAAGTTGAAAAACATTTTATTTTGGACTTAGTCATTTTTCCGGCGTTTATCAGACTTTCAGATAGGGGAAATGTCGGTGAGCGTTCTGATTTCAGTTCCAGAGCGATTCGCCCAATGAGTCCTTGATATTTAGTCGTTTTCAGCCAATTTTCTGGATTTTTGAAAATTTCACTTTTTTGTGAAAATATCCACTAAATGAGGGAATAATATGTGTGAGGGTACCCCAGGAGAGTTCCAAATGTGTGTGGGTAGAATATATATCCCACGGGGGTAAAATTGAAAAAAGTTGAAAAATATTTTTTTTTTAACTTAGTCATTTTTCCGGCGTTTATCAGACTTTCAGATAGGGGAAATGTCGGTGAGCGTTCTGATTTCAGTTCCAGAGCGATTCGCCCAATGAGTCCTTGATATTTAGTCGTTTTCAGCCAATTTTCTGGATTTTTGAAAATTTCACTTTTTTGTGAAAATATCCACTAAATGAGGGAATAATATGTGTGAGGGTACCCCAGGAGAGTTCCAAATGTGTGTGGGTAGAATATATATCCCACGGGGGTAAAATTGAAAAAAGTTGAAAAATATTTTTTTTTTAACTTAGTCATGTTTCCGGCGTTTATCAGACTTTCAGATAGGGGAAATGTCGGTGAGCGTTCTGATTTCAGTTCCAGAGCGATTCGCCCAATGAGTCCTTGATATTTAGTCGTTTTCAGCCAATTTTCTGGATTTTTGAAAATTTCACTTTTTTGTGAAAATATCCACTAAATGAGGGAATAATATGTGTGAGGGTACCACAGGAGAGTTCCAAATGTGTGTGGGTAGAATATATATCCCACGGGGGTAAAATTGAAAAAAGTTGAAAAATATTTTTTTTTGGACTTAGTCATTTTTCCGGCGTTTATCAGACTTTCAGATATGGGAAATGTCAGTGAGCGTTCCGATTTCAATTCCAGAGCAATTCGCCCAATGAGTCCTTGATATTAAGTTGTTTTCAGCCAATTTTCTGGATTTTTGAAAATTTCACTTTTTTATGAAAATATCCACTAAATGAGGGAATAATATGTGTGAGGGTACCACAGGAGAGTTCCAAATGTGTGTGGGTAGAATATATATCCCACGGGGGTAAAGATGAAAAAAGTTGAAAAAAATTTTTTTTGGACTTAGTCATTTTTCCGGCGTTTAACAGACTTTCAGATAGGGGAAATGTCATTGAGCGTTCTGATTTCAGTTCCAGAGCGATTCGCCCAATGATTCCTTGATATTTAGTCGTTTTCAGCCAATTTTCTGGATTTTTAAAAATTTCACTTTTTTGTGAAAATATCCACTAAATGAGGGAATAATATGTGTGAGGGTACCAAAGGAGAGTTCCAAATGTGTGTGGGTAGAATATATATCCCACGGGGGTAAAATTGAAAAAAGTTGAAAAACATTTTATTTTGGACTTAGTCATTTTTCCGGCGTTTATCAGACTTTCAGATAGGGGAAATGTCGGTGAGCGTTCTGATTTCAGTTCCAGAGCGATTCGCCCAATGAGTCCTTGATATTTAGTCGTTTTCAGCCAATTTTCTGGATTTTTGAAAATTTCACTTTTTTGTGAAAATATCCACTAAATGAGGGAATAATATGTGTGAGGGTACCCCAGGAGAGTTCCAAATGTGTGTGGGTAGAATATATATCCCACGGGGGTAAAATTGAAAAAAGTTGAAAAATATATTTTTTTTAACTTAGTCATTTTTCCGGCGTTTATCAGACTTTCAGATAGGGGAAATGTCAGTGAGCGTTCTGATTTCAGTTCCAGAGCGATTCGCCTAATGAGTCCTTGATATTTAGTCGTTTTCAGCCAATTTTCTGGATTTTTGAAAATTTCACTTTTTTATGAAAATATCCACTAAATGAGGGAATAATATGTGTGAGGGTACCACAGGAGAGTTCCAAATGTGTGTGGGTAGAATATATATCCCACGGGGGTAAAATTGAAAAAAGTTGAAAAAAATTTTTTTTGGACTTAGTAATTTTTCCGGCGTTTAACAGACTTTCAGATAGGGGAAATGTCATTGAGCGTTCTGATTTCAGTTCCAGAGCGATTCGCCCAATGATTCCTTGATATTTAGTCGTTTTCAGCCAATTTTCTGGATTTTTGAAAATTTCACTTTTTTGTGAAAATATCCACTAAATGAGGGAATAATATGTGTGAGGGTACCACAGGAGAGTTCCAAATGTGTGTGGGTAGAATATATATCCAACGGGGGTAAAATTGAAAAAAGTTGAAAAACATTTTTTTTTGGACTTAGTCATTTTTCCGGCGTTTATCAGACTTTCAGATAGGGGAAATGTCGGTGAGCGTTCCGATTTCAATTCCAGAGCAATTCGCCCAATGAGTCCTTGATATTAAGTCGTTTTCAGCCAATTTTCTGTATTTTTGAAAATTTCACTTTTTTATGAAAATATCCACTAAATGAGGGAATAATATGTGTGAGGGTACCACAGGAGAGTTCCAAATGTGTGTGGGTAGAATATATATCCCACAGGGGTAAAATTGAAAAAAGTTGAAAAACATTTTATTTTGGACTTAGTCATTTTTCCGGCGTTTATCAGACTTTCAGATAGGGGAAATGTCGGTGAGCGTTCTGATTTCAGTTCCAGAGCGATTCGCCTAATGAGTCCTTGATATTTAGTCGTTTTCAGCCAATTTTCTGGATTTTTGAAAATTTCACTTTTTTATGAAAATATCCACTAAATGAGGGAATAATATGTGTGAGGGTACCACAGGAGAGTTCCAAATGTGTGTGGGTAGAATATATATCCCACGGGGGTAAAATTGAAAAAAGTTGAAAAAAATTTTTTTTGGACTTAGTAATTTTTCCGGCGTTTAACAGACTTTCAGATAGGGGAAATGTCATTGAGCGTTCTGATTTCAGTTCCAGAGCGATTCGCCCAATGATTCCTTGATATTTAGTCGTTTTCAGCCAATTTTCTGGATTTTTGAAAATTTCACTTTTTTGTGAAAATATCCACTAAATGAGGGAATAATATGTGTGAGGGTACCACAGGAGAGTTCCAAATGTGTGTGGGTAGAATATATATCCAACGGGGGTAAAATTGAAAAAAGTTGAAAAACATTTTTTTTTGGACTTAGTCATTTTTCCGGCGTTTATCAGACTTTCAGATAGGGGAAATGTCGGTGAGCGTTCCGATTTCAATTCCAGAGCAATTCGCCCAATGAGTCCTTGATATTAAGTCGTTTTCAGCCAATTTTCTGTATTTTTGAAAATTTCACTTTTTTATGAAAATATCCACTAAATGAGGGAATAATATGTGTGAGGGTACCACAGGAGAGTTCCAAATGTGTGTGGGTAGAAAATATATCCCACGGGGGTAAAATTGAAAAAAGTTGAAAAACATTTTTTTTGGACTTAGTCATTTTTCCGGCGTTTATCAGACTTTCAGATAGGGGAAATGTCAGTGAGCGTTCCGATTTCAATTCCAGAGCAATTCGCCCAATGAGTCCTTGATATTAAGTCGTTTTCAGCCAATTTTCTGGATTTTTGAAAATTTAACTTTTTTATGAAAATATCCACTAAATGAGGGATTAATATGTGTGAGGGTACCACAGGAGAGTTCCAAATGTGTGTGGGTAGAATATATATCCCACGCGGGTAAAATTGAAAAAAGTTGAAAAACATTTTATTTTGGACTTAGTCATTTTTCCGGCGTTTATCAGACTTTCAGATAGGGGAAATGTCGGTGAGCGTTCTGATTTCAGTTCCAGAGCGATTCGCCCAATGAGTCCTTGATATTTAGTCGTTTTCAGCCAATTTTCTGGATTTTTGAAAATTTCACTTTTTTGTGAAAATATCCACTAAATGAGGGAATAATATGTGTGAGGGTACCCCAGGAGAGTTCCAAATGTGTGTGGGTAGAATATATATCCCACGGGGGTAAAATTGAAAAAAGTTGAAAAATATTTTTTTTTTAACTTAGTCATTTTTCCGGCGTTTATCAGACTTTCAGATCGGGGAAATGTCGGTGAGCGTTCTGATTTCAGTTCCAGAGCGATTCGCCCAATGAGTCCTTGATATTTAGTCGTTTTCAGCCAATTTTCTGGATTTTTGAAAATTTCACTTTTTTGTGAAAATATCCACTAAATGAGGGAATAATATGTGTGAGGGTACCCCAGGAGAGTTCCAAATGTGTGTGGGTAGAATATATATCCCACGGGGGTAAAATTGAAAAAAGTTGAAAAATATTTTTTTTTTAACTTAGTCATTTTTCCGGCGTTTATCAGACTTTCAGATAGGGGAAATGTCGGTGAGCGTTCTGATTTCAGTTCCAGAGCGATTCGCCCAATGAGTCCTTGATATTTAGTCGTTTTCAGCCAATTTTCTGGATTTTTGAAAATTTCACTTTTTTGTGAAAATATCCACTAAATGAGGGAATAATATGTGTGAGGGTACCCCAGGAGAGTTCCAAATGTGTGTGGGTAGAATATATATCCCACGGGGGTAAAATTGAAAAAAGTTGAAAAAAATTTTTTTTGGACTTAGTAATTTTTCCGGCGTTTAACAGACTTTCAGATAGGGGAAATGTCATTGAGCGTTCTGATTTCAGTTCCAGAGCGATTCGCCCAATGATTCCTTGATATTTAGTCGTTTTCAGCCAATTTTCTGGATTTTTGAAAATTTCACTTTTTTGTGAAAATATCCACTAAATGAGGGAATAATATGTGTGAGGGTACCACAGGAGAGTTCCAAATGTGTGTGGGTAGAATATATATCCAACGGGGGTAAAATTGAAAAAAGTTGAAAAACATTTTTTTTTGGACTTAGTCATTTTTCCGGCGTTTATCAGACTTTCAGATAGGGGAAATGTCGGTGAGCGTTCCGATTTCAATTCCAGAGCAATTCGCCCAATGAGTCCTTGATATTAAGTCGTTTTCAGCCAATTTTCTGTATTTTTGAAAATTTCACTTTTTTATGAAAATATCCACTAAATGAGGGAATAATATGTGTGAGGGTACCACAGGAGAGTTCCAAATGTGTGTGGGTAGAATATATATCCCACGGGGGTAAAATTGAAAAAAGTTGAAAAACATTTTATTTTGGACTTAGTCATTTTTCCGGCGTTTATCAGACTTTCAGATAGGGGAAATGTCGGTGAGCGTTCTGATTTCAGTTCCAGAGCGATTCGCCCAATGAGTCCTTGATATTTAGTCGTTTTCAGCCAATTTTCTGGATTTTTGAAAATTTCACTTTTTTGTGAAAATATCCACTAAATGAGGGAATAATATGTGTGAGGGTACCCCAGGAGAGTTCCAAATGTGTGTGGGTAGAATATATATCCCACGGAGGTAAAATTGAAAAAAGTTGAAAAATATTTTTTTTTTAACTTAGTCATTTTTCCGGCGTTTATCAGACTTTCAGATAGGGGAAATGTCAGTGAGCGTTCTGATTTCAGTTCCAGAGCGATTCGCCTAATGAGTCCTTGATATTTAGTCGTTTTCAGCCAATTTTCTGGATTTTTGAAAATTTCACTTTTTTATGAAAATATCCACTAAATGAGGGAATAATATGTGTGAGGGTACCACAGGAGAGTTCCAAATGTGTGTGGGTAGAATATATATCCCACGGGGGTAAAATTGAAAAAAGTTGAAAAAAATTTTTTTTGGACTTAGTAATTTTTCCGGCGTTTAACAGACTTTCAGATAGGGGAAATGTCATTGAGCGTTCTGATTTCAGTTCCAGAGCGATTCGCCCAATGATTCCTTGATATTTAGTCGTTTTCAGCCAATTTTCTGGATTTTTGAAAATTTCACTTTTTTGTGAAAATATCCACTAAATGAGGGAATAATATGTGTGAGGGTACCCCAGGAGAGTTCCAAATGTGTGTGGGTAGAATATATATCCCACGCGGGTAAAATTGAAAAAAGTTGAAAAATATTTTTTTTTGAACTTAGTCATTTTTCCGGCGTTTATCAGACTTTCAGATAGGGGAAATGTCAGTGAGCGTTCTGATTTCAGTTCCAGAGCGATTCGCCTAATGAGTCCTTGATATTTAGTCGTTTTCAGCCAATTTTCTGGATTTTTGAAAATTTAACTTTTTTATGAAAATATCCACTAAATGAGGGAATAATATGTGTGAGGGTACCACAGGAGAGTTCCAAATGTGTGTGGGTAGAATATATATCCCACGGGGGTAAAATTGAAAAAAGTTGAAAAACATTTTTTTTGGACTTAGTCATTTTTCTGGCGTTTATCAGACTTTCAGATAGGGGAAATGTCAGTGAGCGTTCCGATTTCAATTCCAGAGCAATTCGCCCAATGAGTCCTTGATATTAAGTCGTTTTCAGCCAATTTTCTGGATTTTTGAAAATTTTACTTTTTTATGAAAATATCCACTAAATGAGGGATTAATATGTGTGAGGGTACCACAGGAGAGTTCCAAATGTGTGTGGGTAGAATATATTTCCCACGGGGGTAAAATTGAAAAAAGTTGAAAAACATTTTATTTTGGACTTAGTCATTTTTCCGGCGTTTATCAGACTTTCAGATAGGGGAAATGTCGGTGAGCGTTCTGATTTCAGTTCCAGAGCGATTCGCCCAATGAGTCCTTGATATTTAGTCGTTTTCAGCCAATTTTCTGGATTTTTGAAAATTTCACTTTTTTGTGAAAATATCCACTAAATGAGGGAATAATATGTGTGAGGGTACCACAGGAGAGTTCCAAATGTGTGTGGGTAGAATATATATCCCACGGGGGTAAAATTGAAAAAAGTTGAAAAATATTTTTTTTTGGACTTAGTCATTTTTCCGGCGTTTAACAGACTTTCAGATAGGGGAAATGTCATTGAGCGTTCTGATTTCAATTCCAGAGCAATTCGCCCAATGATTCCTTGATATTTAGTCGTTTTCAGCCAATTTTCTGGATTTTTAAAAATTTCACTTTTTTGTGAAAATATCCACTAAATGAGGGAATAATATGTGTGAGGGTACCCCAGGAGAGTTCCAAATGTGTGTGGGTAGAATATATATCCCACGCGGGTAAAATTGAAAAAAGTTGAAAAATATTTTTTTTTGAACTTAGTCATTTTTCCGGCGTTTATCAGACTTTCAGATAGGGGAAATGTCGGTGAGCGTTCCGATTTCAATTCCAGAGCGATTCGCCCAATGAGTCCTTGATATTAAGTCGTTTTCAGCCAATTTTCTGGATTTTTGAAAATTTCACTTTTTTATGAAAATATCCACTAAATGAGGGAATAATATGTGTGAGGGTACCCCAGGAGAGTTCCAAATGTGTGTGGGTAGAATATATATCCAACGGGGGTAAAATTGAAAAAAGTTGAAAAACATTTTTTTTTGGACTTAGTCATTTTTCCGGCGTTTATCAGACTTTCAGATAGGGGAAATGTCAGTGAGCGTTCCGATTTCAATTCCAGAGCGATTCGCCCAATGAGTCCTTGATATTAAGTCGTTTTCAGCCAATTTTCTGTATTTTTGAAAATTTCACTTTTTTATGAAAATATCCACTAAATGAGGGAATAATATGTGTTAGGGTACCACAGGAGAGTTCCAAATGTGTGTGGGTAGAATATATATCCCACGGGGGTAAAATTGAAAAAAGTTGAAAAACATTTTTTTTGGACTTAGTCATTTTTCCTGCGTTTATCAGACTTTCAGATAGGGGAAATGTCATTGAGCGTTCCGATTTCAATTCCAGAGCAATTCGCCCAATGAGTCCTTGATATTAAGTCGTTTTCAGCCAATTTTCTGGATTTTTGAAAATTTAACTTTTTTATGAAAATATCCACTAAATGAGGGATTAATATGTGTGAGGGTACCACAGGAGAGTTCCAAATGTGTGTGGGTAGAATATATATCCCACGGGGGTAAAATTGAAAAAAGTTGAAAAACATTTTTTTTGGACTTAGTCATTTTTCCGGCGTTTATCAGACTTTCAGATAGGGGAAATGTCGGTGAGCGTTCTGATTTCAGTTCCAGAGCGATTCGCCCAATGAGTCCTTGATATTTAGTCGTTTTCAGCCAATTTTCTGGATTTTTGAAAATTTCACTTTTTTGTGAAAATATCCACTAAATGAGGGAATAATATGTGTGAGGGTACCCCAGGAGAGTTCCAAATGTGTGTGGGTAGAATATATATCCCACGGGGGTAAAATTGAAAAAAGTTAAAAAATATTTTTTTTTTAACTTAGTCATTTTTCCGGCGTTTATCAGACTTTCAGATAGGGGAAATGTCAGTGAGCGTTCTGATTTCAGTTCCAGAGCGATTCTCCTAATGAGTCCTTGATATTTAGTCGTTTTCAGCCAATTTTCTGGATTTTTGAAAATTTCACTTTTTTATGAAAATATCCACTAAATGAGGGAATAATATGTGTGAGGGTACCACAGGAGAGTTCCAAATGTGTGTGGGTAGAATATATATCCCACGGGGGTAAAATTGAAAAAAGTTGAAAAACATTTTTTTTGGACTTAGTCATTTTTCCGGCGTTTATCAGACTTTCAGATAGGGGAAATGTCGGTGAGCGTTCTGATTTCAGTTCCAGAGCGATTCGCCCAATGAGTCCTTGATATTTAGTCGTTTTCAGCCAATTTTCTGGATTTTTGAAAATTTCACTTTTTTGTGAAAATATCCACTAAATGAGGGAATAATATGTGTGAGGGTACCACAGGAGAGTTCCAAATGTGTGTGGGTAGAATATATATCCCACGGGGGTAAAATTGAAAAAAGTTGAAAAAAATTTTTTTTGGACTTAGTCATTTTTCCGGCGTTTAACAGACTTTCAGAAAGGGGAAATGTCATTGAGCGTTCTGATTTCAGTTCCAGAGCGATTCGCCTAATGAGTCCTTGATATTTAGTCGTTTTCAGCCAATTTTCTGGATTTTTGAAAATTTCACTTTTTTATGAAAATATCCACTAAATGAGGGAATAATATGTGTGAGGGTACCACAGGAGAGTTCCAAATGTGTGTGGGTAGAATATATATCCAACGGGGGTAAAATTGAAAAAAGTTGAAAAACATTTTTTTTTGGACTTAGTCATTTTTCCGGCGTTTATCAGACTTTCAGATAGGGGAAATGTCAGTGAGCATTCCGATTTCAATTCCAGAGCAATTCGCCCAATGAGTCCTTGATATTAAGTCGTTTTCAGCCAATTTTCTGGATTTTTGAAAATTTTACTTTTTTATGAAAATATCCACTAAATGAGGGAATAATATGTGTGAGGATACCACAGGAGAGTTCCAAATGTGTGTGGGTAGAATATATATCCAACGGGGGTAAAATTGAAAAAAGTTGAAAAACATTTTTTTTTGGACTTAGTCATTTTTCCGGCGTTTATCAGACTTTCAGATAGGGGAAATGTCAGTGAGCGTTCCGATTTCAATTCCAGAGCAATTCGCCCAATGATTCCTTGATATTAAGTTGTTTTCAGCCAATTTTCTGGATTTTTGAAAATTTCACTTTTTTATGAAAATATCCACTAAATGAGGGAATAATATGTGTGAGGGTACCACAGGAGAGTTCCAAATGTGTGTGGGTAGAATATATATCCCACGGGGGTAAAATTGAAAAAAGTTGAAAAACATTTTTTTTGGACTTAGTCATTTTTCCGGCGTTTATCAGACTTTCAGATAGGGGAAATGTCGGTGAGCGTTCTGATTTCAGTTCCAGAGCGATTCGCCCAATGAGTCCTTGATATTTAGTCGTTTTCAGCCAATTTTCTGGATTTTTGAAAATTTCACTTTTTTGTGAAAATATCCACTAAATGAGGGAATAATATGTGTGAGGGTACCCCAGGAGAGTTCCAAATGTGTGTGGGTAGAATATATATCCCACGGGGGTAAAATTGAAAAAAGTTGAAAAATATTTTTTTTTTAACTTAGTCATTTTTCCGGCGTTTATCAGACTTTCAGATAGGGGAAATGTCAGGGAGCGTTCTGATTTCAGTTCCAGAGCGATTCGCCCAATGAGTCCTTGATATTTAGTCGTTTTCAGCCAATTTTCTGGATTTTTGAAAATTTCACTTTTTTATGAAAATATCCACTAAATGAGGGAATAATATGTGTGAGGGTACCCCAGGAGAGTTCCAAATGTGTGTGGGCAGAATATATATCCCACGGGGGTAAAATTGAAAAAAGTTGAAAAATATTTTTTTTTGAACTTAGTCATTTTTCCGGCGTTTATCAGACTTTCAGATAGGGGAAATGTCAGTGAGCATTCCGATTTCAATTCCAGAGCAATTCGACCCAATGAGTCCTTGATATTAAGTAGTTTTCAGCCAATTTACTGGATTTTTGAAAATTTCACTTTTTTATGAAAATATCCACTAAATGAGGGAATAATATGTGTGAGGGTACCACAGGAGAGTTCCAAATGTGTGTGGGTAGAATATATATCCCACGGGGGTAAAATTGAAAAAAGTTGAAAAACATTTTATTTTGGACTTAGTCATTTTTCCGGCGTTTATCAGACTTTCAGATAGGGGAAATGTCGGTGAGCGTTCTGATTTCAGTTCCAGAGCGATTCGCCCAATGAGTCCTTGATATTTAGTCGTTTTCAGCCAATTTTCTGGATTTTTGAAAATTTCACTTTTTTGTGAAAATATCCACTAAATGAGGGAATAATATGTGTGAGGGTACCACAGGAGAGTTCCAAATGTGTGTGGGTAGAATATATATCCCACGGGGGTAAAATTGAAAAAAGTTGAAAAATATTTTTTTTTGGACTTAGTCATTTTTCCGGCGTTTATCAGACTTTCAGATATGGGAAATGTCAGTGAGCGTTCCGATTTCAATTCCAGAGCAATTCGCCCAATGAGTCCTTGATATTAAGTTGTTTTCAGCCAATTTTCTGGATTTTTGAAAATTTCACTTTTTTATGAAAATATCCACTAAATGAGGGAATAATATGTGTGAGGGTACCACAGGAGAGTTCCAAATGTGTGTGGGTAGAATATATATCCCACGGGGGTAAAATTGAAAAAAGTTGAAAAAAATTTTTTTTGGACTTAGTCATTTTTCCGGCGTTTAACAGACTTTCAGATAGGGGAAATGTCATTGAGCGTTCTGATTTCAGTTCCAGAGCGATTCGCCCAATGATTCCTTGATATTTAGTCGTTTTCAGCAAATTTTCTGGATTTTTAAAAATTTCACTTTTTTGTGAAAATATCCACTAAATGAGGGAATAATATGTGTGAGGGTACCAAAGGAGAGTTCCAAATGTGTGTGGGTAGAATATATATCCCACGGGGGTAAAATTGAAAAAAGTTGAAAAACATTTTATTTTGGACTTAGTCATTTTTCCGGCGTTTATCAGACTTTCAGATAGGGGAAATGTCGGTGAGCATTCTGATTTCAGTTCCAGAGCGATTCGCCCAATGAGTCCTTGATATTTAGTCATTTTCAGACAATTTTCTGGATTTTTGAAAATTTCACTTTTTTGTGAAAATATCCACTAAATGAGGGAATAATATGTGTGAGGGTACCCCAGGAGAGTTCCAAATGTGTGTGGGTAGAATATATATCCCACGCGGGTAAAATTGAAAAAAGTTGAAAAACATTTTTTTTTGAACTTAGTCATTTTTCCGGCGTTTATCAGACTTTCAGATAGGGGAAATGTCGGTGAGCGTTCCGATTTCAATTCCAGAGCGATTCGCCCAATGAGTCCTTGATATTAAGTCGTTTTCAGCCAATTTTCTGGATTTTTGAAAATTTCACTTTTTTATGAAAATATCCACTAAATGAGGGAATAATATGTGTGAGGGTACCCCAGGAGAGTTCCAAATGTGTGTGGGTAGAATATATATCCAACGGGGGTAAAATTGAAAAAAGTTGAAAAACATTTTATTTTGGACTTAGTCATTTTTCTGGCGTTTATCAGACTTTCAGATAGGGGAAATGTCATTGAGCGTTCTGATTTCAGTTCCAGAGCGATTCGCCCAATGATTCCTTGATATTTAGTCGTTTTCAGCCAATTTTCTGGATTTTTAAAAATTTCACTTTTTTGTGAAAATATCCACTAAATGAGGGAATAATATGTGTGAGGGTACCACAGGAGAGTTCCAAATGTGTGTGGGTAGAATATATATCCCACGGGGGTAAAATTGAAAAAAGTTGAAAAACATTTTATTTTGGACTTAGACATTTTTCCGGCGTTTATCAGACTTTCAGATAGGGGAAATGTCGGTGAGCGTTCTGATTTCAGTTCCAGAGCGATTCGCCCAATGAGTCCTTGATATTTAGTCATTTTCAGACAATTTTCTGGATTTTTGAAAATTTCACTTTTTTGTGAAAATATCCACTAAATGAGGGAATAATATGTGTGAGGGTACCCCAGGAGAGTTCCAAATGTGTGTGGGTAGAATATATATCCCACGCGGGTAAAATTGAAAAAAGTTGAAAAACATTTTTTTTTGAACTTAGTCATTTTTCCGGCGTTTATCAGACTTTCAGATAGGGGAAATGTCGGTGAGCGTTCCGATTTCAATTCCAGAGCGATTCGCCCAATGAGTCCTTGATATTAAGTCGTTTTCAGCCAATTTTCTGGATTTTTGAAAATTTCACTTTTTTATGAAAATATCCACTAAATGAGGGAATAATATGTGTGAGGGTACCCCAGGAGAGTTCCAAATGTGTGTGGGTAGAATATATATCCAACGGGGGTAAAATTGAAAAAAGTTGAAAAACATTTTTTTTTGGACTTAGTCATTTTTCCGGCGTTTATCAGACTTTCAGATAGGGGAAATGTCAGTGAGCGTTCCGATTTCAATTCCAGAGCGATTCGCCCAATGAGTCCTTGACATTAAGTCGTTTTCAGCCAATTTTCTGTATTTTTGAAAATTTCACTTTTTTATGAAAATATCCACTAAATGAGGGAATAATATGTGTGAGGGTACCACAGGAGAGTTCCAAATGTGTGTGGGTAGAATATATATCCCACGGGGGTAAAATTGAAAAAAGTTGAAAAACATTTTTTTTGGACTTAGTCATTTTTCCTGCGTTTATCAGACTTTCAGATAGGGGAAATGTCAGTGAGCGTTCCGATTTCAATTCCAGAGCAATTCGCCCAATGAGTCCTTGATATTAAGTCGTTTTCAGCCAATTTTCTGGATTTTTGAAAATTTAACTTTTTTATGAAAATATCCACTAAATGAGGGATTAATATGTGTGAGGGTACCACAGGAGAGTTCCAAATGTGTGTGGGTAGAATATATATCCCACGGGGGTAAAATTGAAAAAAGTTGAAAAACATTTTATTTTGGACTTAGTCATTTTTCCGGCGTTTATCAGACTTTCAGATAGGGGAAATGTCGGTGAGCGTTCTGATTTCAGTTCCAGAGCGATTCGCCCAATGAGTCCTTGATATTTAGTCGTTTTCAGCCAATTTTCTGGATTTTTGAAAATTTCACTTTTTTGTGAAAATATCCACTAAATGAGGGAATAATATGTGTGAGGGTACCCCAGGAGAGTTCCAAATGTGTGTGGGTAGAATATATATCCCACGGGGGTAAAATTGAAAAAAGTTGAAAAATATTTTTTTTTGAACTTAGTCATTTTTCCGGCGTTTATCAGACTTTCAGATAGGGGAAATGTCAGTGAGCGTTCCGATTTCAATTCCAGAGCAATTCGACCCAATGAGTCCTTGATATTAAGTAGTTTTCAGCCAATTTACTGGATTTTTGAAAATTTCACTTTTTTATGAAAATAGCCACTAAATGAGGGAATAATATGTGTGAGGGTACCACAGGAGAGTTCCAAATGTGTGTGGGTAGAATATATATCCCACGGGGGTAAAATTGAAAAAAGTTGAAAAACATTTTATTTTGGACTTAGTCATTTTTCCGGCGTTTATCAGACTTTCAGATAGGGGAAATGTCGGTGAGCGTTCTGATTTCAGTTCCAGAGCGATTCGCCCAATGAGTCCTTGATATTTAGTCGTTTTCAGCCAATTTTCTGGATTTTTGAAAATTTCACTTTTTTGTGAAAATATCCACTAAATGAGGGAATAATATGTGTGAGGGTACCACAGGAGAGTTCCAAATGTGTGTGGGTAGAATATATATCCCACGGGGGTAAAATTGAAAAAAGTTGAAAAATATTTTTTTTTGAACTTAGTCATTTTTCCGGCGTTTATCAGACTTTCAGATAGGGGAAATGTCGGTGAGCGTTCCGATTTCAATTCCAGAGCGATTCGCCCAATGAGTCCTTGATATTAAGTCGTTTTCAGCCAATTTTCTGGATTTTTGAAAATTTCACTTTTTTATGAAAATATCCACTAAATGAGGGAATAATATGTGTGAGGGTACCCCAGGAGAGTTCCAAATGTGTGTGGGTAGAATATATATCCAACGGGGGTAAAATTGAAAAAAGTTGAAAAACATTTTTTTTTGGACTTAGTCATTTTTCCGGCGTTTATCAGACTTTCAGAGAGGGGAAATGTCAGTGAGCGTTCCGATTTCAATTCCAGAGCGATTCGCCCAATGAGTCCTTGACATTAAGTCGTTTTCAGCCAATTTTCTGTATTTTTGAAAATTTCACTTTTTTATGAAAATATCCACTAAATGAGGGAATAATATGTGTGAGGGTACCACAGGAGAGTTCCAAATGTGTGTGGGTAGAATATATATCCCACGGGGGTAAAATTGAAAAAAGTTGAAAAACATTTTATTTTGGACTTAGTCATTTTTCCGGCGTTTATCAGTCTTTCAGATAGGGGAAATGCCGGTGAGCGTTCTGATTTCAGTTCCAGAGCGATTCGCCCAATGAGTCCTTGATATTAAGTCGTTTTCAGCCAATTTTCTGGATTTTTGAAAATTTAACTTTTTTATGAAAATATCCACTAAATGAGGGATTAATATGTCTGAGGGTACCACAGGAGAGTTCCAAATGTGTGTGGGTAGAATATATATCCCACGGGGGTAAACTTGAAAAAAGTTGAAAAACATTTTATTTTGGACTTAGTCATTTTTCCGGCGTTTATCAGACTTTCAGATAGGGGAAATGTCGGTGAGCGTTCTGATTTCAGTTCCAGAGCGATTCGCCCAATGAGTCCTTGATATTTAGTCGTTTTCAGCCAATTTTCTGGATTTTTGAAAATTTCACTTTTTTGTGAAAATATCCACTAAATGAGGGAATAATATGTGTGAGGGTACCCCAGGAGAGTTCCAAATGTGTGTGGGTAGAATATATATCCCACGGGGGTAAAATTGAAAAAAGTTGAAAAATATTTTTTTTTTAACTTAGTCATTTTTCCGGCGTTTATCAGACTTTCAGATAGGGGAAATGTCAGTGAGCGTTCTGATTTCAGTTCCAGAGCGATTCGCCCAATGAGTCCTTGATATTTAGTCATTTTCAGCCAATTTTCTGGATTTTTGAAAATTTCACTTTTTTATGAAAATATCCACTAAATGAGGGAATAATATGTGTGAGGGTACCCCAGGAGAGTTCCAAATGTGTGTGGGTAGAATATATATCCCACGGGGGTAAAATTGAAAAAAGTTGAAAAATATTTTTTTTTGAACTTAGTCATTTTTCCGGCGTTTATCAGACTTTCAGATAGGGGAAATGTCAGTGAGCGTTCCGATTTCAATTCCAGAGCAATTCGACCCAATGAGTCCTTGATATTAAGTAGTTTTCAGCCAATTTACTGGATTTTTGAAAATTTCACTTTTTTATGAAAATATCCACTAAATGAGGGAATAATATGTGTGAGGGTACCACAGGAGAGTTCCAAATGTGTGTGGGTAGAATATATATCCCACGGGGGTAAAATTGAAAAAAGTTGAAAAACATTTTATTTTGGACTTAGTCATTTTTCCGGCGTTTATCAGACTTTCAGATAGGGGAAATGTCGGTGAGCGTTCTGATTTCAGTTCCAGAGCGATTCGCCCAATGAGTCCTTGATATTTAGTCGTTTTCAGCCAATTTTCTGAATTTTTGAAAATTTCACTTTTTTATGAAAATATCCACTAAATGAGGGAATAATATGTGTGAGGGTACCCCAGGAGAGTTCCAAATGTGTGTGGGTAGAATATATATCCCACGGGGGTAAAATTGAAAAAAGTTGAAAAATATTTTTTTTTGAACTTAGTCATTTTTCCGGCGTTTATCAGACTTTCAGATAGGGGAAATGTCAGTGAGCGTTCCGATTTCAATTCCAGAGCAATTCGACCCAATGAGTCCTTGATATTAAGTAGTTTTCAGCCAATTTACTGGATTTTTGAAAATTTCACTTTTTTATGAAAATATTCACTAAATGAGGGAATAATAAGTGTGAGGGTACCACAGGAGAGTTCCAAATGTGTGTGGGTAGAATATATATCCAACGGGGGTAAAATTGAAAAAAGTTGAAAAACATTTTTTTTTGGACTTAGTCATTTTTCCGGCGTTTATCAGACTTTCAGATAGGGGAAATGTCAGTGAGCGTTCCGATTTCAATTCCAGAGCAATTCGCCCAATGAGCCCTTGATATTAAGTAGTTTTCAGCCAATTTTCTGTATTTTTGAAAATTTCACTTTTTTATGAAAATATCCACTAAATGAGGAAATAATATGTGTGAGGGTACCACAGGAGAGTTCCAAATGTGTGTGGGTAGAATATATATCCCACGGGGGTAAAATTGAAAAAAGTTGAAAAACATTTTTTTTGGACTTAGTCATTTTTCCGGCGTTTATCAGACTTTCAGATAGGGGAAATGTCAGTGAGTGTTCCGATTTCAATTCCAGAGCAATTCGCCCAATGAGTCCTTGATATTAAGTCGTTTTCAGCCAATTTTCTGGATTTTTGAAAATTTAACTTTTTTATGAAAATATCCACTAAATGAGGGATTAATATGTGTGAGGGTACCCCAGGAGAGTTCCAAATGTGTGTGGGTAGAATATATATCCAACGGGGGTAAAATTGAAAAAAGTTGAAAAACATTTTTTTTGGACTTAGTCATTTTTCCGGCGTTTATCAGACTTTCAGATAGGGGAAATGTCAGTGAGTGTTCCGATTTCAATTCCAGAGCAATTCGCCCAATGAGTCCTTGATATTAAGTCGTTTTCAGCCAATTTTCTGGATTTTTGAAAATTTAACTTTTTTATGAAAATATCCACTAAATGAGGGATTAATATGTGTGAGGGTACCCCAGGAGAGTTCCAAATGTGTGTGGGTAGAATATATATCCAACGGGGGTAAAATTGAAAAAAGTTGAAAAACATTTTTTTTGGACTTAGTCATTTTTCCGGCGTTTATCAGACTTTCAGATAGGGGAAATGTCGGTGAGCGTTCTGATTTCAGTTCCAGAGCGATTCGCCCAATGAGTCCTTGATATTTAGTCATTTTCAGCCAATTTTCTGGATTTTTGAAAATTTCACTTTTTTGTGAAAATATCCACTAAATGAGGGAATAATATGTGTGAGGGTACCCCAGGAGAGTTCCAAATGTGTGTGGGTAGAATATATATCCCACGCGGGTAAAATTGAAAAAAGTTGAAAAATATTTTTTTTTGAACTTAGTCATTTTTCCGGCGTTTATCAGACTTTCAGATAGGGGAAATGTCAGTGAGCGTTCTGATTTCAATTCCAGAGCGATTCGCCCAATGAGTCCTTGATATTTAGTCGTTTTCAGCCAATTTTCTGGATTTTTGAAAATTTCACTTTTTTGTGAAAATATCCACTAAATGAGGGAATAATATGTGTGAGGGTACCCCAGGAGAGTTCCAAATGTGTGTGGGTAGAATATATATCCCACGGGGGTAAAATTGAAAAAAGTTGAAAAACATTTTTTTTTGGACTTAGTCATTTTTCCGGCGTTTATCAGACTTTCAGATAGGGGAAATGTCGGTGAGCATTCCGATTTCAATTCCAGAGCGATTCGCCCAATGAGTCCTTGATATTAAGTCGTTTTCAGCCAATTTTCTGGATTTTTGAAAATTTCACTTTTTTATGAAAATATCCACTAAATGAGGGAATAATATGTGTGAGGGTACCCCAGGAGAGTTCCAAATGTGTGTGGGTAGAATATATATCCAACGGGGGTAAAATTGAAAAAAGTTGAAAAACATTTTTTTTTGGACTTAGTCATTTTTCCGGCGTTTATCAGACTTTCAGATAGGGGAAATGTCAATTAGCGTTCCGATTTCAATTCCAGAGCGATTCGCCCAATGAGTCCTTGATATTAAGTCGTTTTCAGCCAATTTTCTGTATTTTTGAAAATTTCACTTTTTTATGAAAATATCCACTAAATGAGGGAATAATATGTGTGAGGGTACCACAGGAGAGTTCCAAATGTGTGTGGGTAGAATATATATCCCACGGGGGTAAAATTGAAAAAAGTTGAAAAACATTTTTTTTGGACTTAGTCATTTTTCCTGCGTTTATCAGACTTTCAGATAGGGGAAATGTCAGTGAGCGTTCCGATTTCAATTCCAGAGCAATTCGCCCAATGAGTCCTTGATATTAAGTCGTTTTCAGCCAATTTTCTGGATTTTTGAAAATTTAACTTTTTTATGAAAATATCCACTAAATGAGGGATTAATATGTGTGAGGGTACCACAGGAGAGTTCCAAATGTGTGTGGGTAGAATATATATCCCACGGGGGTAAAATTGAAAAAAGTTGAAAAACATTTTATTTTGGACTTAGTCATTTTTCCGGCGTTTATCAGACTTTCAGATAGGGGAAATGTCGGTGAGCGTTCTGATTTCAGTTCCAGAGCGATTCGCCCAATGAGTCCTTGATATTTAGTCGTTTTCAGCCAATTTTCTGGATTTTTGAAAATTTCACTTTTTTGTGAAAATATCCACTAAATGAGGGAATAATATGTGTGAGGGTACCACAGGAGAGTTCCAAATGTGTGTGGGTAGAATATATATCCCACGGGGGTAAAATTGAAAAAAGTTGAAAAATATTTTTTTTTGAACTTAGTCATTTTTCCGGCGTTTATCAGACTTTCAGATAGGGGAAATGTCGGTGAGCGTTCCGATTTCAATTCCAGAGCGATTCGCCCAATGAGTCCTTGATATTAAGTCGTTTTCAGCCAATTTTCTGGATTTTTGAAAATTTCACTTTTTTATGAAAATATCCACTAAATGAGGGAATAATATGTGTGAGGGTACCCCAGGAGAGTTCCAAATGTGTGTGGGTAGAATATATATCCAACGGGGGTAAAATTGAAAAAAGTTGAAAAACATTTTTTTTTGGACTTAGTCATTTTTCCGGCGTTTATCAGACTTTCAGATAGGGGAAATGTCAGTGAGCGTTCCGATTTCAATTCCAGAGCGATTCGCCCAATGAGTCCTTGACATTAAGTCGTTTTCAGCCAATTTTCTGTATTTTTGAAAATTTCACTTTTTTATGAAAATATCCACTAAATGAGGGAATAATATGTGTGAGGGTACCACAGGAGAGTTCCAAATGTGTGTGGGTAGAATATATATCCCACGGGGGTAAAATTGAAAAAAGTTGAAAAACATTTTATTTTGGACTTAGTCATTTTTCCGGCGTTTATCAGTCTTTCAGATAGGGGAAATGTCGGTGAGCGTTCTGATTTCAGTTCCAGAGCGATTCGCCCAATGAGTCCTTGATATTAAGTCGTTTTCAGCCAATTTCTGGATTTTTGAAAATTTCACTTTTTTGTGAAAATATCCACTAAATGAGGGAATAATATGTGTGAGGGTACCCCAGGAGAGTTCCAAATGTGTGTGGGTAGAATATATATCCCACGGGGGTAAAATTGAAAAAAGTTGAAAAACATTTTTTTTGGACTTAGTCATTTTTCCTGCATTTATCAGACTTTCAGATAGGGGAAATGTCAGTGAGCGTTCCGATTTCAATTCCAGAGCAATTCGCCCAATGAGTCCTTGATATTAAGTCGTTTTCAGCCAATTTTCTGGATTTTTGAAAATTTAACTTTTTTATGAAAATATCCACTAAATGAGGGATTAATATGTGTGAGGGTACCACAGGAGAGTTCCAAATGTGTGTGGGTAGAATATATATCCCACGGGGGTAAACTTGAAAAAAGTTGAAAAACATTTTATTTTGGACTTAGTCATTTTTCCGGCGTTTATCAGACTTTCAGATAGGGGAAATGTCGGTGAGCGTTCTGATTTCAGTTCCAGAGCGATTCGCCCAATGAGTCCTTGATATTTAGTCGTTTTCAGCCAATTTTCTGGATTTTTGAAAATTTCACTTTTTTGTGAAAATATCCACTAAATGAGGGAATAATATGTGTGAGGGTACCCCAGGAGAGTTCCAAATGTGTGTGGGTAGAATATATATCCCACGGGGGTAAAATTGAAAAAAGTTGAAAAATATTTTTTTTTTAACTTAGTCATTTTTCCGGCGTTTATCAGACTTTCAGATAGGGGAAATGTCAGTGAGCGTTCTGATTTCAGTTCCAGAGCGATTCGCCCAATGAGTCCTTGATATTTAGTCATTTTCAGCCAATTTTCTGGATTTTTGAAAATTTCACTTTTTTATGAAAATATCCACTAAATGAGGGAATAATATGTGTGAGGGTACCCCAGGAGAGTTCCAAATGTGTGTGGGTAGAATATATATCCCACGGGGGTAAAATTGAAAAAAGTTGAAAAATATTTTTTTTTGAACTTAGTCATTTTTCCGGCGTTTATCAGACTTTCAGATAGGGGAAATGTCAGTGAGCGTTCCGATTTCAATTCCAGAGCAATTCGACCCAATGAGTCCTTGATATTAAGTAGTTTTCAGCCAATTTACTGGATTTTTGAAAATTTCACTTTTTTATGAAAATATCCACTAAATGAGGGAATAATATGTGTGAGGGTACCACAGGAGAGTTCCAAATGTGTGTGGGTAGAATATATATCCCACGGGGGTAAAATTGAAAAAAGTTGAAAAACATTTTATTTTGGACTTAGTCATTTTTCCGGCGTTTATCAGACTTTCAGATAGGGGAAATGTCGGTGAGCGTTCTGATTTCAGTTCCAGAGCGATTCGCCCAATGAGTCCTTGATATTTAGTCGTTTTCAGCCAATTTTCTGAATTTTTGAAAATTTCACTTTTTTATGAAAATATCCACTAAATGAGGGAATAATATGTGTGAGGGTACCCCAGGAGAGTTCCAAATGTGTGTGGGTAGAATATATATCCCACGGGGGTAAAATTGAAAAAAGTTGAAAAATATTTTTTTTTGAACTTAGTCATTTTTCCGGCGTTTATCAGACTTTCAGATAGGGGAAATGTCAGTGAGCGTTCCGATTTCAATTCCAGAGCAATTCGCCCAATGAGCCCTTGATATTAAGTCGTTTTCAGCCAATTTTCTGGATTTTTGAAAATTTAACTTTTTTATGAAAATATCCACTAAATGAGGGATTAATATGTGTGAGGGTACCCCAGGAGAGTTCCAAATGTGTGTGGGTAGAATATATATCCAACGGGGGTAAAATTGAAAAAAGTTGAAAAACATTTTTTTTGGACTTAGTCATTTTTCCGGCGTTTATCAGACTTTCAGATAGGGGAAATGTCGGTGAGCGTTCTGATTTCAGTTCCAGAGCGATTCGCCCAATGAGTCCTTGATATTTAGTCATTTTCAGCCAATTTTCTGGATTTTTGAAAATTTCACTTTTTTGTGAAAATATCCACTAAATGAGGGAATAATATGTGTGAGGGTACCCCAGGAGAGTTCCAAATGTGTGTGGGTAGAATATATATCCCACGCGGGTAAAATTGAAAAAAGTTGAAAAATATTTTTTTTTGAACTTAGTCATTTTTCCGGCGTTTATCAGACTTTCAGATAGGGGAAATGTCAGTGAGCGTTCTGATTTCAATTCCAGAGCGATTCGCCCAATGAGTCCTTGATATTTAGTCGTTTTCAGCCAATTTTCTGGATTTTTGAAAATTTCACTTTTTTATGAAAATATCCACTAAATGAGGGAATAATATGTGTGAGGGTACCACAGGAGAGTTCCAAATGTGTGTGGGTAGAATATATATCCCACGGGGGTAAAATTGAAAAAAGTTGAAAAACATTTTATTTTGGACTTAGTCATTTTTCCGGCGTTTATCAGACTTTCAGATAGGGGAAATGTCGGTGAGCGTTCTGATTTCAGTTCCAGAGCGATTCGCCCAATGAGTCCTTGATATTTAGTCGTTTTCAGCCAATTTTCTGGATTTTTGAAAATTTCACTTTTTTGTGAAAATATCCACTAAATGAGGGAATAATATGTGTGAGGGTACCCCAGGAGAGTTCCAAATGTGTGTGGGTAGAATATATATCCCACGCGGGTAAAATTGAAAAAAGTTGAAAAACATTTTTTTTTGGACTTAGTCATTTTTCCGGCGTTTATCAGACTTTCAGATAGGGGAAATGTCGGTGAGCGTTCCGATTTCAATTCCAGAGCGATTCGCCCAATGAGTCCTTGATATTAAGTCGTTTTCAGCCAATTTTCTGTATTTTTGAAAATTTCACTTTTTTATGAAAATATCCACTAAATGAGGGAATAATATGTGTGAGGGTACCCCAGGAGAGTTCCAAATGTGTGTGGGTAGAATATATATCCAACGGGGGTAAAATTGAAAAAAGTTGAAAAACATTTTTTTTTGGACTTAGTCATTTTTCCGGCGTTTATCAGACTTTCAGATAGGGGAAATGTCAGTGAGCGTTCCGATTTCAATTCCAGAGCAATTCGCCCAATGAGTCCTTGATATTAAGTCGTTTTCAGCCAATTTTCTGGATTTTTGAAAATTTTACTTTTTTATGAAAATATCCACTAAATGAGGGATTAATATGTGTGAGGGTACCACAGGAGAGTTCCAAATGTGTGTGGGTAGAATATATATCCCACGGGGGTAAAATTGAAAAAAGTTGAAAAACATTTTATTTTGGACTTAGTCATTTTTCCGGCGTTTATCAGACTTTCAGATAGGGGAAATGTCGGTGATCGTTCTGATTTCAGTTCCAGAGCGATTCGCCCAATGAGTCCTTGATATTTAGTCGTTTTCAGCCAATTTTCTGGATTTTTGAAAATTTCACTTTTTTGTGAAAATATCCACTAAATGAGGGAATAATATGTGTGAGGGTACCCCAGGAGAGTTCCAAATGTGTGTGGGTAGAATATATATCCCACGGGGGTAAAATTGAAAAAAGTTGAAAAATATATTTTTTTTAACTTAGTCATTTTTCCGGCGTTTATCAGACTTTCAGATAGGGGAAATGTCAGTGAGCGTTCTGATTTCAGTTCCAGAGCGATTCGCCTAATGAGTCCTTGATATTTAGTCGTTTTCAGCCAATTTTCTGGATTTTTGAAAATTTCACTTTTTTATGAAAATATCCACTAAATGAGGGAATAATATGTGTGAGGGTACCACAGGAGAGTTCCAAATGTGTGTGGGTAGAATATATATCCCACGGGGGTAAAATTGAAAAAAGTTGAAAAACATTTTATTTTGGACTTAGTCATTTTTCCGGCGTTTATCAGACTTTCAGATAGGGGAAATGTTGGTGAGCGTTCTGATTTCAGTTCCAGAGCGATTCGCCCAATGAGTCCTTGATATTTAGTCATTTTCAGCCAATTTTCTGGATTTTTGAAAATTTCACTTTTTTGTGAAAATATCCACTAAATGAGGGAATAATATGTGTGAGGGTACCCCAGGAGAGTTCCAAATGTGTGTGGGTAGAATATATATCCCACGCGGGTAAAATTGAAAAAAGTTGAAAAATATTTTTTTTTGAACTTAGTCATTTTTCCGGCGTTTATCAGACTTTCAGATAGGGGAAATGTCAGTGAGCGTTCTGATTTCAATTCCAGAGCGATTCGCCCAATGAGTCCTTGATATTTAGTCGTTTTCAGCCAATTTTCTGGATTTTTGAAAATTTCACTTTTTTGTGAAAATATCCACTAAATGAGGGAATAATATGTGTGAGGGTACCCCAGGAGAGTTCCAAATGTGTGTGGGTAGAATATATATCCCACGGGGGTAAAATTGAAAAAAGTTGAAAAACATTTTTTTTTGGACTTAGTCATTTTTCCGGCGTTTATCAGACTTTCAGATAGGGGAAATGTCGGTGAGCGTTCCGATTTCAATTCCAGAGCGATTCGCCCAATGAGTCCTTGATATTAAGTCGTTTTCAGCCAATTTTCTGGATTTTTGAAAATTTCACTTTTTTATGAAAATATCCACTAAATGAGGGAATAATATGTGTGAGGGTACCCCAGGAGAGTTCCAAATGTGTGTGGGTAGAATATATATCCAACGGGGGTAAAATTGAAAAAAGTTGAAAAACATTTTTTTTTGGACTTAGTCATTTTTCCGGCGTTTATCAGACTTTCAGATAGGGGAAATGTCGGTGAGCGTTCTGATTTCAGTTCCAGAGCGATTCGCCCAATGAGTCCTTGATATTTAGTCGTTTTCAGCCAATTTTCTGGATTTTTGAAAATTTCACTTTTTTGTGAAAATATCCACTAAATGAGGGAATAATATGTGTGAGGGTACCCCAGGAGAGTTCCAAATGTGTGTGGGTAGAATATATATCCCAAGGGGGTAAAATTGAAAAAAGTTGAAAAATATTTTTTTTTTAACTTAGTCATTTTTCCGGCGTTTATCAGACTTTCAGATAGGGGAAATGTCAGTGAGCGTTCTGATTTCAGTTCCAGAGCGATTCGCCTAATGAGTCCTTGATATTTGGTCGTTTTCAGCCAATTTTCTGGATTTTTGAAAATTTCACTTTTTTATGAAAATATCCACTAAATGAGGGAATAATATGTGTGAGGGTACCCCAGGAGAGTTCCAAATGTGTGTGGGTAGAATATATATCACACGGGGGTAAAATTGAAAAAAGTTGAAAAACATTTTTTTTGGACTTAGTCATTTTTCCGGCGTTTATCAGACTTTCAGATAGGGGAAATGTCAGTGAGCGTTCCGATTTCAATTCCAGAGCAATTCGCCCAATGAGTCCTTGATATTAAGTCGTTTTCAGCCAATTTTCTGGATTTTTGAAAATGTCACTTTTTTATGAAAATATCCACTAAATGAGGGAATAATATGTGTGAGGGTACCATAGGAGAGTTCCAAATGTGTGTGGGTAGAATATATATGCAACGGGGGTAAAATTGAAAAAAGTTGAAAAACATTTTATTTTGGACTTAGTCATTTTTCCGGCGTTTATCAGACTTTCAGATAGGGGAAATGTCGGTGAGCATTCTGATTTCAGTTCCAGAGCGATTCGCCCAATGAGTCCTTGATATTTAGTCGTTTTCAGCCAATTTTCTGGATTTGTGAAAATTTCACTTTTTTGTGAAAATATCCACTAAATGAGGGAATAATATGTGTGAGGGTACCCCAGGAGAGTTCCAAATGTGTGTCGGTAGAATATATTTCCCACGGGGGTAAAATTGAAAAAAGTTGAAAAACATTTTTTTTGGACTTAGTCATTTTTCCGGCGTTTATCAGACTTTCAGATAGGGGAAATGTCAGTGAGCGTTCCGATTTCAATTCCAGAGCAATTCGCCCAATGAGTCCTTGATATTAAGTCGTTTTCAGCCAATTTTCTGGATTTTTGAAAATGTCACTTTTTTATGAAAATATCCACTAAATGAGGGAATAATATGTGTGAGGGTACCACAGGAGAGTTCCAAATGTGTGTGGGTAGAATATATATCCCACGGGGGTAAAATTGAAAAAAGTTGAAAAACATTTTTTTTTGGACTTAGTCATTTTTCCGGTGTTTATCAGACTTTCAGATAGGGGAAATGTCATTGAGCGTTCTGATTTCAGTTCCAGAGCGATTCGCCCAATGAGTCCTTGATATTTCGTCGTTTTCAGCCAATTTTCTGTATTTTTGAAAATTTCACTTTTTTATGAAAATATCCACTAAATGAGGGAATAATATGTGTGAGGGTACCACAGGAGAGTTCCAAATGTGTGTGGGTAGAATATATATCCCACGGGGGTAAAATTGAAAAAAGTTGAAAAAAATTTTTTTTTGGACTTAGTCATTTTTCCGGCGTTTATCAGACTTTCAGATAGGGGAAATGTCATTGAGCGTTCTGATTTCAGTTCCAGAGTGATTCTACCAATGAGTCCTTGATGTTTAGTCGTTTTCAGCCAATTTTCTGGATTTTTGAAAATTTCACTTTTTTGTGAAAATATCCACTAAATGAGGGAATAATATGTGTGAGGGTACCCCAGGAGAGTTCCAAATGTGTGTGGGTAGAATATATATCCCACGGGGGTAAAATTGAAAAAAGTTGAAAAACATTTTTTTTGGACTTAGTCATTTTTCCGGCGTTTATCAGACTTTCAGATAGGGGAAATGTCAGTGAGCGTTCCGATTTCAATTCCAGAGCAATTCGCCCAATGAGTCCTTGATATTAAGTCGTTTTCAGCCAATTTTCTGGATTTTTGAAAATGTCACTTTTTTATGAAAATATCCACTAAATGAGGGAATAATATGTGTGAGTGTACCATAGGAGAGTTCCAAATGTGTGTGGGTAGAATATATATCCCACGGGGGTAAAATTGAAAAAAGTTGAAAAACATTTTATTTTGGACTTAGTCATTTTTCCGGCGTTTATCAGACTTTCAGATAGGGGAAATGTCGGTGAGCGTTCTGATTTCAGTTCCAGAGCGATTCGCCCAATGAGTCCTTGATATTTAGTCGTTTTCAGCCAATTTTCTGGATTTTTGAAAATTTCACTTTTTTGTGAAAATATCCACTAAATGAGGGAATAATATGTGTGAGGGTACCCCAGGAGAGTTCCAAATGTGTGTGGGTAGAATCTATATCCCACGGGGGTAAAATTGAAAAAAGTTGAAAAATTTTTTTTTTTGGACTTAGTCATTTTTCCGGCGTTTATCAGACTTTCAGATAGGGGAAATATCAGTGAGCGTTCCGATTTCAATTCCAGAGCAATTCGCCCAATGAGTCCTTGATATTAAGTCGTTTTCAGCCAATTTTCTGGATTTTTGAAAATGTCACTTTTTTGTGAAAATATCCACTAATTGAGGGAATAATATGTGTGAGGGTACCACAGGAGAGTTCCAAATGTGTGTGGGTAGAATATATATCCCACGCGGGTAAAATTGAAAAAAGTTGAAAAAAATTTTTTTTTTTGGACTTAGTCATTTTTCCGGCGTTTATCAGACTTTCAGATAGGGCAAATGTCAGTGAGCATTCCGATTTCAGTTCCAGAGCGATTTGCCCAATGAGTCCTTGATATTTAGTCGTTTTCAGCCAATTTTCTGGATTTTTGAAAATTTCGCTCTTTTGTGAAAATATCCACTAAATGAGGAAATAATATGTGTGAGAGTACCCCAGGAGAGTTCCAAATGTGTGTGGGTAGAATATATTTCCCACGGGGGTAAAATTGAAAAAAGTTGAAAAACATTTTTTTTGGACTTAGTCATTTTTCCGGCGTTTATCAGACTTTCAGATAGGGGAAATGTCAGTGAGCGTTCCAATTTCAATTCCAGAGCAATTCGCCCAATGAGTCCTTCATATTAAGTCGTTTTCAGCCAATTTTCTCGATTTTTGAAAATTTCACTTTTTTATGAAAATATCCACTAAATGAGGGAATAATATGTGTGAGGGTACCACAGGAGAGTTCCAAATGTGTGTGGGTAGAATATATATCCCACGGGGGTAAAATTGAAAAAAGTTGAAAAAAATTTTTTTTTTGGACTTAGTCATTTTTCCGGCGTTTATCAGACTTTCAGATAGGGCAAATGTCAGTGAGCATTCCAATTTCAGTTCCAGAGCGATTTGCCCAATGAGTCCTTGATATTTAGTCGTTTTCAGCCAATTTTCTGGATTTTTGAAAATTTCGCTTTTTTGTGAAAATATCCACTAAAGGAGGGAATAATATGTGTGAGGGTACCCCAGGAGAGTTCCAAATGTGTTTGGGTAGAATATATATCCCACGTGGGTAAAATTGAAAAAAGTTGAAAAACATTTTTTTTTGGACTTAGTCATTTTTCCGGCGTTTATCAGACTTTCAGATAGGGGAAATGTCAGTGAGCGTTCCAATTTCAATTCCAGAGCAATTCGCCCAATGAGTCCTTCATATTAAGTAGTTTTCAGCCAATTTTCTCGATTTTTGAAAATATCACTTTTTTATGAAAATATCCACTAAATGAGGGAATAATATGTGTGAGGGTACCACAGGAGAGTTCCAAATGTGTGTGGGTAGAATATATATCCCACGGGGGTAAAATTGAAAAAAGTTGAAAAAAATTTTTTTTTTTGGACTTAGTCATTTTTCCTGCGTTTATCAGACTTTCAGATAAGGGAAATGTCAGTGAGTATTCTGATTTCAGTTCCAGAGCGATTCGCCCTATGAGTCCTTGATATTTAGTCGTTTTCAGCCAATTTTCTGGATTTTTGAAAATTTCACTTTTTTATGAAAATATCCACTAAATGAGGGAATAATATGTGTGAGGGAACCACAGGAGAGTTCCAAATGTGTGTGGGTAGAATACATATCCCACGGGGGTAAAATTGAAAAAAGTTGAAAAACATTTTTTTTTTGGACTTAGTCATTTTTCCGGCGTTTATCAGACTTTCAGATAGGGGAAATGTCAGTGAGCGTTCCGATTTCAATTCCAGAGCAATTCGCCCAATGAGTCCTTGATATTAAGTCGTTTTCAGCCAATTTTCTGGATTTTTAAAATTTAACTTTTTTATGAAAATATCCACTAAATGAGGGAATAAAATGTGTGAGGGTACCACAGGAGAGTTCCAAATGTGTGTGGGTAGAATATATATCCCACGGGGGTAAAATTGAAAAAAGTTGAAAAACATTTTATTTTGGACTTAGTCATTTTTCCGCCGTTTATCAGACTTTCAGATAGGGGAAATATCAGTGAGCGTTCCGATTTCAATTCCAGAGCGATTCGCCCAATGAGTCCTTGATATTAAGTCGTTTTCAGCCAATTTTCTGGATTTTTGAAAATGTCACTTTTTTGTGAAAATATCCACTAATTGAGGGAATAATATGTGTGAGGGTACCACAGGAGAGTTCCAAATGTGTGTGGGTAGAATATATATCCCACGCGGGTAAAATTGAAAAAAGTTGAAAAAAATTTTTTTTTTTGGACTTAGTCATTTTTCCGGCGTTTATCAGACTTTCAGATAGGGCAAATGTCAGTGAGCATTCCGATTTCAGTTCCAGAGCGATTCGCCCAATGAGTCCTTGATATTTAGTCGTTTTCAGCCAATTTTCTGGATTTTTGAAAATTTCGCTCTTTTGTGAAAATATCCACTAAATGAGGAAATAATATGTGTGAGAGTACCCCAGGAGAGTTCCAAATGTGTGTGGGTAGAATATATTTCCCACGGGGGTAAAATTGAAAAAAGTTGAAAAACATTTTTTTTGGACTTAGTCATTTTTCCGGCGTTTATCAGACTTTCAGATAAGGGAAATGTCAGTGAGTGTTCTGATTTCAGTTCCAGAGCGATTGGCCCTATGAGTCCTTGATATTTAGTCGTTTTCAGCCAATTTTCTGGATTTTTGAAAATTTCACTTTTTTGTGAAAATATCCACTAAATGAGGGAATAATATGTGTGAGGGTACCCCAGGAGAGTTCCAAATGTGTGTGGGTAGAATATATATCCCACGGGGGTAAAATTGAAAAAAGTCTAAAAAAAATTTTTTTTTGGACTTAGTCATTTTTCCGGCGTTTATCAGACTTTCAGATAGGGGAAATATCAGTGAGCGTTCCGATTTCAATTCCAGAGCAATTCGCCCAATGAGTCCTTGATATTAAGTCGTTTTCAGCCAATTTTCTGGATTTTTGAAAATTTCACTTTTTTATGAAAATATCCACTAAATGAGGGAATAATATGTGTGAGGGAACCACAGGAGAGTTCCAAATGTGTGTGGGTAGAATACATATCCCACGGGGGTAAAATTGAAAAAAGTTGAAAAAAATTTTTTTTTTGGACTTAGTCATTTTTCCGGCGTTTATCAGACTTTCAGATAGGGGAAATGTCGGTGAGCAATCTGATTTCAGTTCCAGAGCGATTCTTCCAATGAGTCCTTGATATTTAGTCGTTTTCAGCCAATTTTCTGGATTTTTGAAAATTTCACTTTTTTGTGAAAATATCCACTAAATGAGGGAATAATATGTGTGAGGGTACCCCAGGAGAGTTCCAAATGTGTGTGGGTAGAATATATATCCCACGGGAGTAAAATTGAAAAAAGCCGAAAAACATTTTTTTTGGACTTAGTCATTTTTCCGGCGTTTATCAGACTTTCAGATAGGGGAAATGTCAGTGAGCGTTCCAATTTCAATTCCAGAGCAATTCGCCCAATGAGTCCTTCATATTAAGTCGTTTTCAGCCAATTTTCTCGATTTTTGAAAATATCACTTTTTTATGAAAATATCCACTAAATGAGGGAATAATATGTGTGAGGGTACCACAGGAGAGTTCCAAATGTGTGTGGGTAGAATATATATCCCACTGGGGTAAAATTGAAAAAAGTTGAAAAAAATTTTTTTTTTGGACTTAGTCATTTTTCCGGCGTTTATCAGACTTTCAGATAGGGGAAATGTCGGTGAGCAATCTGATTTCAGTTCCAGAGCGATTCTTCCAATGAGTCCTTGATATTTAGTCGTTTTCAGCCAATTTTCTGGATTTTTGAAAATTTCACTTTTTTGTGAAAATATCCACTAAATGAGGGAATAATATGTGTGAGGGTACCACAGGAGAGTTCCAAATGCGTGTGGGTAGAATATATATCCCACGGGGGTAAAATTGAAAAAAGTTGAAAAAAATTTTTTTTTTGGACTTAGTCATTTTTTCGGCGTTTATCAGACTTTCAGATAAGGGAAATGTCAGTGAGTGTTCTGATTTCAGTTCCAGAGCGATTGGCCCTATGAGTCCTTGATATTTAGTCGTTTTCAGCCAATTTTCTGGATTTTTGAAAATTTCACTTTTTTGTGAAAATATCCACTAAATGAGGGAATAATATGTGTGAGGGTACCACAGGAGAGTTCCAAATGTGTGTGGGTAGAATATATATCCCACGGGGGTAAAATTGAAAAAAGTTGAAAAAAATTTTTTTTTTTGGACTTAGTCATTTTTCCTGCGTTTATCAGACTTTCAGATAAGGGAAATGTCAGTGAGTATTCTGATTTCAGTTCCAGAGCGATTCGCCCTATGAGTCCTTGATATTTAGTCGTTTTCAGCCAATTTTCTGGATTTTTGAAAATTTCACTTTTTTATGAAAATATCCACTAAATGAGGGAATAATATGTGTGAGGGAACCACAGGAGAGTTCCAAATGTGTGTGGGTAGAATACATATCCCACGGGGGTAAAATTGAAAAAAGTTGAAAAACATTTTTTTTTTGGACTTAGTCATTTTTCCGGCGTTTATCAGACTTTCAGATAGGGGAAATGTCAGTGAGCGTTCCGATTTCAATTCCAGAGCAATTCGCCCAATGAGTCCTTGATATTAAGTCGTTTTCAGCCAATTTTCTGGATTTTTAAAATTTAACTTTTTTATGAAAATATCCACTAAATGAGGGAATAAAATGTGTGAGGGTACCACAGGAGAGTTCCAAATGTGTGTGGGTAGAATATATATCCCACGGGGGTAAAATTGAAAAAAGTTGAAAAACATTTTATTTTGGACTTAGTCATTTTTCCGCCGTTTATCAGACTTTCAGATAGGGGAAATATCAGTGAGCGTTCCGATTTCAATTCCAGAGCGATTCGCCCAATGAGTCCTTGATATTAAGTCGTTTTCAGCCAATTTTCTGGATTTTTGAAAATGTCACTTTTTTGTGAAAATATCCACTAATTGAGGGAATAATATGTGTGAGGGTACCACAGGAGAGTTCCAAATGTGTGTGGGTAGAATATATATCCCACGCGGGTAAAATTGAAAAAAGTTGAAAAAAATTTTTTTTTTTGGACTTAGTCATTTTTCCGGCGTTTATCAGACTTTCAGATAGGGCAAATGTCAGTGAGCATTCCGATTTCAGTTCCAGAGCGATTCGCCCAATGAGTCCTTGATATTTAGTCGTTTTCAGCCAATTTTCTGGATTTTTGAAAATTTCGCTCTTTTGTGAAAATATCCACTAAATGAGGAAATAATATGTGTGAGAGTACCCCAGGAGAGTTCCAAATGTGTGTGGGTAGAATATATTTCCCACGGGGGTAAAATTGAAAAAAGTTGAAAAACATTTTTTTTGGACTTAGTCATTTTTCCGGCGTTTATCAGACTTTCAGATAGGGGAAATGTCAGTGAGCGTTCCAATTTCAATTCCAGAGCAATTCGCCCAATGAGTCCTTCATATTAAGTCGTTTTCAGCCAATTTTCTCGATTTTTGAAAATATCACTTTTTTATGAAAATATCCACTAAATGAGGGAATAATATGTGTGAGGGTACCACAGGAGAGTTCCAAATGTGTGTGGGTAGAATATATATCCCACTGGGGTAAAATTGAAAAAAGTTGAAAAAAATTTTTTTTTTGGACTTAGTCATTTTTCCTGCGTTTATCAGACTTTCAGATAAGGGAAATGTCAGTGAGTATTCTGATTTCAGTTCCAGAGCGATTCGCCCTATGAGTCCTTGATATTTAGTCGTTTTCAGCCAATTTTCTGGATTTTTGAAAATTTCACTTTTTTATGAAAATATCCACTAAATGAGGGAATAATATGTGTGAGGGAACCACAGGAGAGTTCCAAATGTGTGTGGGTAGAATACATATCCCACGGGGGTAAAATTGAAAAAAGTTGAAAAACATTTTTTTTTTGGACTTAGTCATTTTTCCGGCGTTTATCAGACTTTCAGATAGGGGAAATGTCAGTGAGCGTTCCGATTTCAATTCCAGAGCAATTCGCCCAATGAGTCCTTGATATTAAGTCGTTTTCAGCCAATTTTCTGGATTTTTAAAATTTAACTTTTTTATGAAAATATCCACTAAATGAGGGAATAAAATGTGTGAGGGTACCACAGGAGAGTTCCAAATGTGTGTGGGTAGAATATATATCCCACGGGGGTAAAATTGAAAAAAGTTGAAAAACATTTTATTTTGGACTTAGTCATTTTTCCGCCGTTTATCAGACTTTCAGATAGGGGAAATATCAGTGAGCGTTCCGATTTCAATTCCAGAGCGATTCGCCCAATGAGTCCTTGATATTAAGTCGTTTTCAGCCAATTTTCTGGATTTTTGAAAATGTCACTTTTTTGTGAAAATATCCACTAATTGAGGGAATAATATGTGTGAGGGTACCACAGGAGAGTTCCAAATGTGTGTGGGTAGAATATATATCCCACGCGGGTAAAATTGAAAAAAGTTGAAAAAAATTTTTTTTTTTGGACTTAGTCATTTTTCCGGCGTTTATCAGACTTTCAGATAGGGCAAATGTCAGTGAGCATTCCGATTTCAGTTCCAGAGCGATTCGCCCAATGAGTCCTTGATATTTAGTCGTTTTCAGCCAATTTTCTGGATTTTTGAAAATTTCGCTCTTTTGTGAAAATATCCACTAAATGAGGAAATAATATGTGTGAGAGTACCCCAGGAGAGTTCCAAATGTGTGTGGGTAGAATATATTTCCCACGGGGGTAAAATTGAAAAAAGTTGAAAAACATTTTTTTTGGACTTAGTCATTTTTCCGGCGTTTATCAGACTTTCAGATAGGGGAAATGTCAGTGAGCGTTCCAATTTCAATTCCAGAGCAATTCGCCCAATGAGTCCTTCATATTAAGTCGTTTTCAGCCAATTTTCTCGATTTTTGAAAATATCACTTTTTTATGAAAATATCCACTAAATGAGGGAATAATATGTGTGAGGGTACCACAGGAGAGTTCCAAATGTGTGTGGGTAGAATATATATCCCACTGGGGTAAAATTGAAAAAAGTTGAAAAAAATTTTTTTTTTGGACTTAGTCATTTTTCCTGCGTTTATCAGACTTTCAGATAAGGGAAATGTCAGTGAGTGTTCTGATTTCAGTTCCAGAGCGATTGGCCCTATGAGTCCTTGATATTTAGTCGTTTTCAGCCAATTTTCTGGATTTTTGAAAATTTCACTTTTTTGTGAAAATATCCACTAAATGAGGGAATAATATGTGTGAGGGTACCCCAGGAGAGTTCCAAATGTGTGTGGGTAGAATATATATCCCACGGGGGTAAAATTGAAAAAAGTCTAAAAAAAATTTTTTTTTGGACTTAGTCATTTTTCCGGCGTTTATCAGACTTTCAGATAGGGGAAATATCAGTGAGCGTTCCGATTTCAATTCCAGAGCAATTCGCCCAATGAGTCCTTGATATTAAGTCGTTTTCAGCCAATTTTCTGGATTTTTGAAAATTTCACTTTTTTATGAAAATATCCACTAAATGAGGGAATAATATGTGTGAGGGAACCACAGGAGAGTTCCAAATGTGTGTGGGTAGAATACATATCCCACGGGGGTAAAATTGAAAAAAGTTGAAAAAAATTTTTTTTTTGGACTTAGTCATTTTTCCGGCGTTTATCAGACTTTCAGATAGGGGAAATGTCGGTGAGCAATCTGATTTCAGTTCCAGAGCGATTCTTCCAATGAGTCCTTGATATTTAGTCGTTTTCAGCCAATTTTCTGGATTTTTGAAAATTTCACTTTTTTGTGAAAATATCCACTAAATGAGGGAATAATATGTGTGAGGGTACCCCAGGAGAGTTCCAAATGTGTGTGGGTAGAATATATATCCCACGGGAGTAAAATTGAAAAAAGCCGAAAAACATTTTTTTTGGACTTAGTCATTTTTCCGGCGTTTATCAGACTTTCAGATAGGGGAAATGTCAGTGAGCGTTCCAATTTCAATTCCAGAGCAATTCGCCCAATGAGTCCTTCATATTAAGTCGTTTTCAGCCAATTTTCTCGATTTTTGAAAATATCACTTTTTTATGAAAATATCCACTAAATGAGGGAATAATATGTGTGAGGGTACCACAGGAGAGTTCCAAATGTGTGTGGGTAGAATATATATCCCACTGGGGTAAAATTGAAAAAAGTTGAAAAAAATTTTTTTTTTGGACTTAGTCATTTTTCCTGCGTTTATCAGACTTTCAGATAAGGGAAATGTCAGTGAGTGTTCTGATTTCAGTTCCAGAGCGATTGGCCCTATGAGTCCTTGATATTTAGTCGTTTTCAGCCAATTTTCTGGATTTTTGAAAATTTCACTTTTTTGTGAAAATATCCACTAAATGAGGGAATAATATGTGTGAGGGTACCCCAGGAGAGTTCCAAATGTGTGTGGGTAGAATATATATCCCACGGGGGTAAAATTGAAAAAAGTTGAAAAAAATTTTTTTTTTGGACTTAGTCATTTTTCCTGCGTTTATCAGACTTTCAGATAGGGCAAATGTCAGTGAGCATTCCAATTTCAGTTCCAGAGCGATTTGCCCAATGAGTCCTTGATATTTAGTCGTTTTCAGCCAATTTTCTGGATTTTTGAAAATTTCGCTTTTTTGTGAAAATATCCACTAAAGGAGGGAATAATATGTGTGAGGGTACCCCAGGAGAGTTCCAAATGTGTGTGGGTAGAATATATATCCCACGGGGGTAAAATTGAAAAAAGTTGAAAAACGTTTTTTTTTGGACTTAGTCATTTTTCCGGCGTTTATCAGACTTTCAGATAGGGGAAATGTCAGTGAGCGTTCCAATTTCAATTCCAGAGCAATTCGCCCAATGAGTCCTTCATATTAAGTCGTTTTCAGCCAATTTTCTCGATTTTTGAAAATTTCACTTTTTTATGAAAATATCCACTAAATGAGGGAATAATATGTGTGAGGGTACCACAGGAGAGTTCCAAATGTGTGTGGGTAGAATACATATCCCACGGGGGTAAAATTGAAAAAAGTTGAAAAAAATTTTTTTTTTGGACTTAGTCATTTTTCCGGCGTTTATCAGACTTTCAGATAGGGGAAATGTCGGTGAGCAATCTGATTTCAGTTCCAGAGCGATTCTTCCAATGAGTCCTTGATATTTAGTCGTTTTCAGCCAATTTTCTGGATTTTTGAAAATTTCACTTTTTTGTGAAAATATCCACTAAATGAGGGAATAATATGTGTGAGGGTACCCCAGGAGAGTTCCAAATGTGTGTGGGTAGAATATATATCCCACGGGAGTAAAATTGAAAAAAGCCGAAAAACATTTTTTTTTGGACTTAGTCATTTTTCCGGCGTTTATCAGACTTTCAGATAGGGGAAATGTCAGTGAGCGTTCCGATTTCAATTCCAGAGCAATACGCCCAATGAGTCCTTGATGTTAAGTAGTTTTCAGCCAATTTTCTGGATTTTTGAAAATGTCACTTTTTTATGAAAATATCCACTAAATGAGGGATTAATATGTGTGAGGGTACCACAGGAGAGTTCCAAATGTGTGTGGGTAGAATATATATCCCACGGGGGTAAAATTAAAAAAAGTTGAAAAAAAATTTTTTTTTGGACTTAGTCATTTTTCCGACGTTTATCAGACTTTCAGATAGGGCAAATATCAGTGAGCATTCCGATTTCAGTTCCAGAGCGATTCGCCCAATGAGTCCTTGATATTTAGTCGTTTTCAGCCAATTTTCTGGATTTTTGAAAATTTCACTTTTTTGTGAAAATATCCACTAATTGAGGGAATAATATGTGTGAGGGTACCACAGGAGAGTTCCAAATGCGTGTGGGTAGAATATATATCCCACGGGGGTAAAATTGAAAAAAGTTGAAAAATTTTTTTTTTTTGGACTTAGTCATTTTTCCTGCGTTTATCAGACTTTCAGATAAGGGAAATGTTAGTGAGTGTTCTGATTTCAGTTCCAGAGCGATTCGCCCTATGTGTCCTTGATATTTAGTTGTTTTCAGCCAATTTTCTGGATTTTTGAAAATTTCACTTTTTTGTGAAAATATCCACTAAATGAGGGAATAATATGTGTGAGGGTACCCCAGGAGAGTTCCAAATGTGTGTGGGTAGAATATATATCCCACGGGAGTAAAATTGAAAAAAGTTGAAAAACTTTTTTTTTTGGACTTAGTCATTTTTTCGGCGTTTATCAGACTTTCAGATAGGGGAAATGTCAGTGAGCGTTCCGATTTCAATTCCAGAGCAATTCGCCCAATGAGTCCTTGATATTAAGTCGTTTTCAGCCAATTTTCTGGATTTTTGAAAATGTCACTTTTTTATGAAAATATCCACTAAATGAGGGAATAATATGTGTGAGGGTACCACAGGAGAGTTCCAAATGTGTGTGGGTAGAATATATATCCCACGGGGGTAAAATTGAAAAAAGTTGAAAAAAATTTTTTTTTTGGACTTAGTCATTTTTCCGGCGATTATCAGACTTTCAGATAGGGGAAATGTCGGTGAGCAATCTGATTTCAGTTCCAGAGCGATTCGTCCAATGAGTCCTTGATATTTAGTCGTTTTCAGCCAATTTTCTGGATTTTTGAAAATTTCACTTTTTTGTGAAAATATCCACTAAATGAGGGAATAATATGTGTGAGGGTACCCCAGGAGAGTTCTAAATGTGTGTGGGTAGAATATATATCCCACGGGGGTAAAATTGAAAAAAGTTGAAAAACATTTTTTTTTTGGACTTAGTCATTTTTCCTGCGTTTATCAGACTTTCAGATAGGGCAAATGTCAGTGAGCATTCCAATTTCAGTTCCAGAGCGATTTGCCCAATGAGTCCTTGATATTTAGTCGTTTTCAGCCAATTTTCTGGATTTTTGAAAATTTCGCTTTTTTGTGAAAATATCCACTAAAGGAGGGAATAATATGTGTGAGGGTACCCCAGGAGAGTTCCAAATGTGTGTGGGTAGAATATATATCCCACGGGGGTAAAATTGAAAAAAGTTGAAAAACGTTTTTTTTTGGACTTAGTCATTTTTCCGGCGTTTATCAGACTTTCAGATAGGGGAAATGTCAGTGAGCGTTCCAATTTCAATTCCAGAGCAATTCGCCCAATGAGTCCTTCATATTAAGTCGTTTTCAGCCAATTTTCTCGATTTTTGAAAATTTCACTTTTTTATGAAAATATCCACTAAATGAGGGAATAATATGTGTGAGGGTACCACAGGAGAGTTCCAAATGTGTGTGGGTAGAATACATATCCCACGGGGGTAAAATTGAAAAAAGTTGAAAAAAATTTTTTTTTTGGACTTAGTCATTTTTCCGGCGTTTATCAGACTTTCAGATAGGGGAAATGTCGGTGAGCAATCTGATTTCAGTTCCAGAGCGATTCTTCCAATGAGTCCTTGATATTTAGTCGTTTTCAGCCAATTTTCTGGATTTTTGAAAATTTCACTTTTTTGTGAAAATATCCACTAAATGAGGGAATAATATGTGTGAGGGTACCACAGGAGAGTTCCAAATGCGTGTGGGTAGAATATATATCCCACGGGGGTAAAATTGAAAAAAGTTGAAAAAAATTTTTTTTTTGGACTTAGTCATTTTTTCGGCGTTTATCAGACTTTCAGATAGGGCAAATGTCAGTGAGCATTCCGATTTCAGTTCCAGAGCGATTTGCCCAATGAGTCCTTGATATTTAGTCGTTTTCAGCCAATTTTCTGGATTTTTGAAAATTTCGCTTTTTTGTGAAAATATCCACTAAATGAGGGAATAATATGTGTGAGGGTACCCCAGGAGAGTTCCAAATGTGTGTGGGTAGAATATATATCCCACGGGAGTAAAATTGAAAAAAGTTGAAAAACTTTTTTTTTTGGACTTAGTCATTTTTCCGGCGTTTATCAGACTTTCAGATAGGGGAAATGTCAGTGAGCGTTCCGATTTCAATTCCAGAGCAATTCGCCCAATGAGTCCTTGATATTAAGTAGTTTTCAGCCAATTTTCTGGATTTTTGAAAATGTCACTTTTTTATGAAAATATCCACTAAATGAGGGATTAATATGTGTGAGGGTACCACAGGAGAGTTCCAAATGTGTGTGGGTAGAATATATATCCCACGGGGGTAAAATTAAAAAAAGTTGAAAAAAAATTTTTTTTTGGACTTAGTCATTTTTCCGACGTTTATCAGACTTTCAGATAGGGCAAATATCAGTGAGCATTCCGATTTCAGTTCCAGAGCGATTCGCCCAATGAGTCCTTGATATTTAGTCGTTTTCAGCCAATTTTCTGGATTTTTGAAAATTTCACTTTTTTGTGAAAATATCCACTAATTGAGGGAATAATATGTGTGAGGGTACCACAGGAGAGTTCCAAATGCGTGTGGGTAGAATATATATCCCACGGGGGTAAAATTGAAAAAAGTTGAAAAATTTTTTTTTTTTGGACTTAGTCATTTTTCCTGCGTTTATCAGACTTTCAGATAAGGGAAATGTTAGTGAGTGTTCTGATTTCAGTTCCAGAGCGATTCGCCCTATGTGTCCTTGATATTTAGTTGTTTTCAGCCAATTTTCTGGATTTTTGAAAATTTCACTTTTTTGTGAAAATATCCACTAAATGAGGGAATAATATGTGTGAGGGTACCCCAGGAGAGTTCCAAATGTGTGTGGGTAGAATATATATCCCACGGGGGTAAAATTGAAAAAAGTTGAAAAAAATTTTTTTTTTGGACTTAGTCATTTTTCCGGCGATTATCAGACTTTCAGATAGGGGAAATGTCGGTGAGCAATCTGATTTCAGTTCCAGAGCGATTCGTCCAATGAGTCCTTGATATTTAGTCGTTTTCAGCCAATTTTCTGGATTTTTGAAAATTTCACTTTTTTGTGAAAATATCCACTAAATGAGGGAATAATATGTGTGAGGGTACCCCAGGAGAGTTCTAAATGTGTGTGGGTAGAATATATATCCCACGGGGGTAAAATTGAAAAAAGTTGAAAAAAATTTTTTTTTTGGACTTAGTCATTTTTCCGGCGTTTATCAGACTTTCAGATAGGGGAAATGTCGGTGAGCAATCTGATTTCAGTTCCAGAGCGATTCTTCCAATGAGTCCTTGATATTTAGTCGTTTTCAGCCAATTTTCTGGATTTTTGAAAATTTCACTTTTTTGTGAAAATATCCACTAAATGAGGGAATAATATGTGTGAGGGTACCACAGGAGAGTTCCAAATGCGTGTGGGTAGAATATATATCCCACGGGGGTAAAATTGAAAAAAGTTGAAAAAAATTTTTTTTTTGGACTTAGTCATTTTTTCGGCGTTTATCAGACTTTCAGATAGGGCAAATGTCAGTGAGCATTCCGATTTCAGTTCCAGAGCGATTTGCCCAATGAGTCCTTGATATTTAGTCGTTTTCAGCCAATTTTCTGGATTTTTGAAAATTTCGCTTTTTTGTGAAAATATCCACTAAATGAGGGAATAATATGTGTGAGGGTACCCCAGGAGAGTTCCAAATGTGTGTGGGTAGAATATATATCCCACGGGAGTAAAATTGAAAAAAGTTGAAAAACTTTTTTTTTTGGACTTAGTCATTTTTCCGGCGTTTATCAGACTTTCAGATAGGGGAAATGTCAGTGAGCGTTCCGATTTCAATTCCAGAGCAATTCGCCCAATGAGTCCTTGATATTAAGTCGTTTTCAGCCAATTTTCTGGATTTTTGAAAATGTCACTTTTTTATGAAAATATCCACTAAATGAGGGAATAATATGTGTGAGGGTACCACAGGAGAGTTCCAAATGTGTGTGGGTAGAATATATATCCCACGGGGGTAAAATTGAAAAAAGTTGAAAAAAATTTTTTTTTTGGACTTAGTCATTTTTCCGGCGATTATCAGACTTTCAGATAGGGGAAATGTCGGTGAGCAATCTGATTTCAGTTCCAGAGCGATTCGTCCAATGAGTCCTTGATATTTAGTCGTTTTCAGCCAATTTTCTGGATTTTTGAAAATTTCACTTTTTTGTGAAAATATCCACTAAATGAGGGAATAATATGTGTGAGGGTACCCCAGGAGAGTTCCAAATGTGTGTGGGTAGAATATATATCCCACGGGGGTAAAATTGAAAAAAGTTGAAAAACATTTTTTTTTTGGACTTAGTCATTTTTCCTGCGTTTATCAGACTTTCAGATAGGGCAAATGTCAGTGAGCATTCCAATTTCAGTTCCAGAGCGATTTGCCCAATGAGTCCTTGATATTTAGTCGTTTTCAGCCAATTTTCTGGATTTTTGAAAATTTCGCTTTTTTGTGAAAATATCCACTAAAGGAGGGAATAATATGTGTGAGGGTACCCCAGGAGAGTTCCAAATGTGTGTGGGTAGAATATATATCCCACGGGGGTAAAATTGAAAAAAGTTGAAAAACGTTTTTTTTTGGACTTAGTCATTTTTCCGGCGTTTATCAGACTTTCAGATAGGGGAAATGTCAGTGAGCGTTCCAATTTCAATTCCAGAGCAATTCGCCCAATGAGTCCTTCATATTAAGTCGTTTTCAGCCAGTTTTCTCGATTTTTGAAAATTTCACTTTTTTATGAAAATATCCACTAAATGAGGGAATAATATGTGTGAGGGTACCACAGGAGAGTTCCAAATGTGTGTGGGTAGAATACATATCCCACGGGGGTAAAATTGAAAAAAGTTGAAAAAAATTTTTTTTTTGGACTTAGTCATTTTTCCGGCGTTTATCAGACTTTCAGATAGGGGAAATGTCGGTGAGCAATCTGATTTCAGTTCCAGAGCGATTCTTCCAATGAGTCCTTGATATTTAGTCGTTTTCAGCCAATTTTCTGGATTTTTGAAAATTTCACTTTTTTGTGAAAATATCCACTAAATGAGGGAATAATATGTGTGAGGGTACCCCAGGAGAGTTCCAAATGTGTGTGGGTAGAATATATATCCCACGGGAGTAAAATTGAAAAAAGCCGAAAAACATTTTTTTTTGGACTTAGTCATTTTTCCGGCGTTTATCAGACTTTCAGATAGGGGAAATGTCAGTGAGCGTTCCGATTTCAATTCCAGAGCAATACGCCCAATGAGTCCTTGATGTTAAGTAGTTTTCAGCCAATTTTCTGGATTTTTGAAAATGTCACTTTTTTATGAAAATATCCACTAAATGAGGGATTAATATGTGTGAGGGTACCACAGGAGAGTTCCAAATGTGTGTGGGTAGAATATATATCCCACGGGGGTAAAATTAAAAAAAGTTGAAAAAAAATTTTTTTTTGGACTTAGTCATTTTTCCGACGTTTATCAGACTTTCAGATAGGGCAAATATCAGTGAGCATTCCGATTTCAGTTCCAGAGCGATTCGCCCAATGAGTCCTTGATATTTAGTCGTTTTCAGCCAATTTTCTGGATTTTTGAAAATTTCACTTTTTTGTGAAAATATCCACTAATTGAGGGAATAATATGTGTGAGGGTACCACAGGAGAGTTCCAAATGCGTGTGGGTAGAATATATATCCCACGGGGGTAAAATTGAAAAAAGTTGAAAAAAATTTTTTTTTTGGACTTAGTCATTTTTCCGGCGTTTATCAGACTTTCAGATAGGGCAAATGTCAGTGAGCATTCCGATTTCAGTTCCAGAGCGATTTGCCCAATGAGTCCTTGATATTTAGTCGTTTTCAGCCAATTTTCTGGATTTTTGAAAATTTCGCTTTTTTGTGAAAATATCCACTAAATGAGGGAATAATATGTGTGAGAGTACCCCAGGAGAGTTCCAAATGTGTGTGGGTAGAATATATATCCCACGGGGGTAAAATTGAAAAAAGTTGAAAAATTTTTTTTTTTTGGACTTAGTCATTTTTCCTGCGTTTATCAGACTTTCAGATAAGGGAAATGTCAGTGAGTGTTCTGATTTCAGTTCCAGAGCGATTCGCCCTATGAGTCCTTGATATTTAGTCGTTTTCAGCCAATTTTCTGGATTTTTGAAAATTTCACTTTTTTGTGAAAATATCCACTAAATGAGGGAATAATATGTGTGAGGGTACCACAGGAGAGTTCCAAATGTGTGTGGGTAGAATATATATCCAACGTGGGTAAAATTGAAAAAAGTTGAAAAACATTTTTTTTTGGACTTAGTCATTTTTCCGGTGTTTATCAGACTTTCAGATAGGGGAAATGTCGGTGAGCAATCTGATTTCAGTTCCAGAGCGATTCTTCCAATGAGTCCTTGATATTTAGTCGTTTTCAGCCAATTTTCTGGATTTTTGAAAATTTCACTTTTTTGTGAAAATATCCACTAAATGAGGGAATAATATGTGTGAGGGTACCCCAGGAGAGTTCCAAATGTGTGTGGGTAGAATATATATCCCACGGGAGTAAAATTGAAAAAAGCTGAAAAACATTTTTTTTTGGACTTAGTCATTTTTCCGGCGTTTATCAGACTTTCAGATAGGGGAAATGTCAGTGAGCGTTCCGATTTCAATTCCAGAGCAATTCGCCCAATGAGTCCTTGATGTTAAGTCGTTTTCAGCCAATTTTCTGGATTTTTGAAAATGTCACTTTTTTATGAAAATATCCACTAAATGAGGGAATAATATGTGTGAGGGTACCACAGGAGAGTTCCAAATGTGTGTGGGTAAAATATATATCCAACGGGGGTAAAATTGAAAAAAGTTGAAAAACATTTTTTTTTGGACTTAGTCATTTTTCCGGAGTTTATCAGACTTTCAGATAGGGGAAATGTCAGTGAGCGTTCCGATTTCAATTCCAGAGCAATTCGCCCAATGAGTCCTTGATATTAAGTCGTTTTCAGCCAATTTTCTGGATATTTGAAAATTTAACTTTTTTATGAAAATATCCACTAAATGAGGGAATAAAATGTGTGAGGGTACCACAGGAGAGTTCCAAATGTGTGTGGGTAGAATATATATCCCACGGGGGTAAAATTGAAAAAAGTTGAAAAATGTTTTTTTTTGGACTTAGTCATTTTTCCGGCGTTTATCAGACTTTCAGATAGGGGAAATATCAGTGAGCGTTCCGATTTCAATTCCAGAGCAATTCGCCCAATGAGTCCTTGATATTAAGTCGTTTTCAGCCAATTTTCTGAATTTTTGAAAATTTCACTTTTTTGTGAAAATATCCACTAAATGAGGGAATAATATGTGTGAGGGTACCCCAGGAGAGTTCCAAATATGTGTGGGTAGAATATGTATCCCACGGGGGTAAAATTGAAAAAAGTTGAAAAAAAATTTTTTTTTGGACTTAGTCATTTTTCCGGCGTTTATCAGACTTTCAGATAAGGGAAATGTCAGTGAGTGTTCTGATTTCAGTTCCAGAGCGATTCGCCCTATGAGTCCTTGATATTTAGTCGTTTTCAGCCAATTTTCTGGATTTTTGAAAATTTCACTTTTTTGTGAAAATATCCACTAGATGAGGGAATAATATGTGTGAGGGTACCCCAGGAGAGTTCCAAATGTGTGTGGGTAGAATATATATCCCACGGGGGTAAAATTGAAAAAAGTTGAAAAACATTTTTTTTTGGACTTAGTCATTTTTCCGGCGTTTATCAGACTTTCAGATAGGGGAAATGTCAGTGAGCGTTCCAATTTCAATTCCAGAGCAATTCGCCCAATGAGTCCTTGATATTAAGTCGTTTTCAGCCAATTTTCTGCATTTTTGAAAATTTAACTTTTTTGTGAAAATATCCACTAAATGAGAGAATAATATGTGTGAGGGTACCCCAGGAGAGTTCCAAATGTGTGTGGGTAGAATATATATCCCATGGGGGTAAAATTGAAAAAAGTTGAAAAAAAATTTTTTTTTGGACTTAGTCGTTTTTCCGCCGTTTATCAGACTTTCAGATAGGGGAAATGTCGGTGAGCATTTTGATTTCAGTTCCAGAGCGATTCGCCCAATGAGTCCTTGATATTTAGTCGTTTTCAGCCAATTTTCTGGATTTTTGAAAATTTCTCTTTTTTGTGTAAATATCCACTAAATGAGGGAATAATATGTGTGAGGGTACCCCAGGAGAGTTCCAAATGTGTGTGGGTAGAATATATATCCCACGGGGGTAAAATTGAAAAAAGTTGAAAAAAATTTTTTTTTTGGACTTAGTCATTTTTCCGGCGTTTATCAGACTTTCAGATAGGGGAAATGTCAGTGAGCGTTCCAATTTCAATTCCAGAGCAATTCGCCCAATGAGTCCTTCATATTAAGTCGTTTTCAGCCAATTTTCTCGATTTTTGAAAATTTCACTTTTTTATGAAAATATCCACTAAATGAGGGAATAATATGTGTGAGGGTACCCCAGGAGAGTTCCAAATGTGTGTGGGTAGAATATATATTCCACGGGGGTAAAATTTAAAAAAGTTGAAAAAAATTTTTTTTTTGGACTTAGTCGTTTTTCCGCCGTTTATCAGACTTTCAGATAGGGGAAATGTCGGTGAGCGTTTTGATTTCAGTTCCAGAGCGATTCGCCCAATGAGTCCTTGATATTTAGTCGTTTTCAGCCAATTTTCTGGATTTTTGAAAATTTCTCTTTTTTGTGTAAATATCCACTAAATGAGGGAATAATATGTGTGAGGGTACCCCAGAAGAGTTCCAAATGTGTGTAGGTAGAATATATATCCCACGGGGGTAAAATTAAAAAAAGTTGAAAAAAAATTTTTTTTTGGACTTAGTCATTTTTCCGACGTTTATCAGACTTTCAGATAGGGCAAATGTCGGTGAGCGTTTTGATTTCAGTTCCAGAGCGATTCGCCCAATGAGTCCTTGATATTTAGTCGTTTTCAGCCAATTTTCTGGATTTTTGAAAATTTCTCTTTTTTGTGTAAATATCCACTAAATGAGGGAATAATATGTGTGAGGGTACCCCAGGAGAGTTCCAAATGTGTGTGGGTAGAATATATATCCCACGGGGGTAAAATTGAAAAAAGTTGAAAAAAATTTTTTTTTTGGACTTAGTCATTTTTCCGGCGTTTATCAGACTTTCAGATAGGGCAAATGTCAGTGAGCATTCCGATTTCAGTTCCAGAGCGATTTGCCCAATGAGTCCTTGATATTTAGTCGTTTTCAGCCAATTTTCTGGATTTTTGAAAATTTCGCTTTTTTGTGAAAATATCCACTAAATGAGGGAATAATATGTGTGAGGGTACCCCAGGAGAGTTCCAAATGTGTGTGGGTAGAATATATATCCCACGGGGGTAAAATTGAAAAAAAGTTGAAAAACATTTTTTTTTGGACTTAGTCATTTTTCCGGCGTTTATCAGACTTTCAGATAGGGGAAATGTCAGTGAGCGTTCCAATTTCAATTCCAGAGCAATTCGCCCAATGAGTCCTTCATATTAAGTCGTTTTCAGCCAATTTTCTCGATTTTTGAAAATTTCACTTTTTTATGAAAATATCCACTAAATGAGGGAATAATATGTGTGAGGGTACCCCAGGAGAGTTCCAAATGTGTGTGGGTAGAATATATATTCCACGGGGGTAAAATTGAAAAAAGTTGAAAAATTTTTTTTTTTTGACTTAGTCATTTTTCCTGCGTTTATCAGACTTTCAGATAAGGGAAATGTCAGTGAGTGTTCTGATTTCAGTTCCAGAGCAATTCGCCCAATGAGTCCTTGATATTAAGTCGTTTTCAGCCAATTTTCTGGATTTTTGAAAATTTCACTTTTTTATGAAAATATCCACTAAATGAGGGAATAATATGTGTGAGGGTACCCCAGGAGAGTTCCAAATGTGTGTGGGTAGAATATATATCCCACGGGGGTAAAATTGCAAAAAGTTGAAAAAAATTTTTTTTTTGGACTTAGTCGTTTTTCCGCCGTTTATCAGACTTTCAGATAGGGGAAATGTCGGTGAGCGTTTTGATTTCAGTTCCAGAGCGATTCGCCCAATGAGTCCTTGATATTTAGTCGTTTTCAGCCAATTTTCTGGATTTTTGAAAATTTCTCTTTTTTGTGTAAATATCCACTAAATGAGGGAATAATATGTGTGAGGGTACCCCAGAAGAGTTCCAAATGTGTGTAGGTAGAATATATATCCCACGGGGGTAAAATTAAAAAAAGTTGAAAAAAAATTTTTTTTTGGACTTAGTCATTTTTCCGACGTTTATCAGACTTTCAGATAGGGCAAATATCAGTGAGCATTCCGATTTCAGTTCCAGAGCGATTCGCCCAATGAGTCCTTGATATTTAGTCGTTTTCAGCCAATTTTCTGGATTTTTGAAAATTTCACTTTTTTGTGAAAATATCCACTAAATGAGGGAATAATATGTGTGAGGGTACCCCAGGAGAGTTCCAAATGTGTGTGGGTAGAATATATATCCCACGGGGGTAAAATTGAAAAAAGTTGAAAAAATTTTTTTTTTGGACTTAGTCATTTTTCCGGCTTTTATCAGACTTTCAGATAGGGGAAATATCAGTGAGCGTTCCGATTTCAATTCCAGAGCAATTCGCCCAATGAGTCCTTGATATTAAGTCGTTTTCAGCCAATTTTCTGGATTTTTGAAAATTTCACTTTTTTATGAAAATATCCACTAAATGAGGGAATAATATGTGTGAGGGTACCACAGGAGAGTTCCAAATGTGTGTGGGTAGAATATATATCCCACGGGGGTAAAATTGAAAAAATTTGAAAAACATTTTTTTTTGGACTTAGTCATTTTTCCGGCGTTTATCAGACTTTCAGATAGGGCAAATATCAGTGAGAATTCCGATTTCAGTTCCAGAGCAATTCGCCCAATGAGTCCTTGATATTAAGTCGTTTTCAGCCAATTTTCTGGATTTTTGAAAATTTAACTTTTTTATGAAAATATCCACTAAATGAGGGAATAAAATGTGTGAGGGTACCACAGGAGAGTTCCAAATGTGTGTGGGTAGAATATATATCCCACGGGGGTAAAATTAAAAAAAGTTGAAAAAAAATTTTTTTTTGGACTTAGTCATTTTTCCGGCGTTTATCACACTTTCAGATAGGGCAAGTGTCAGTGAGCATTCCGATTTCAGTTCCAGAGCAATTCGCCCAATGAGTCCTTGATATTTAGTCGTTTTCAGCCAATTTTCTGGATTTTTTAAAATTTCACTTTTTTGTGAAAATATCCACTAAATGAGGGAATAATATGTGTGAGGGTACCCCAGGAGAGTTCCAAATGTGTGTGGGTAGAATATATATTCCACGGGGGTAAAATTGAAAAAAGTTGAAAAATTTTTTTTTTTTGGACTTAGTCATTTTTCCTGCGTTTATCAGACTTTCAGATAAGGGAAATGTCAGTGAGTGTTCTGATTTCAGTTCCAGAGCAATTCGCCCAATGAGTCCTTGATATTAAGTCGTTTTCAGCCAATTTTCTGGATTTTTGAAAATTTCACTTTTTTATGAAAATATCCACTAAATGAGGGAATGTGTGAGGGTACCCCAGGAGAGTTCCAAATGTGTGTGGGTAGAATATATATCCCACGGGGGTAAAATTGAAAAAAGTTGAAAAAATTTTTTTTTTTAGACTTAGTCATTTTTCCGGCGTTCATCAGACTTTCAGATAAGGGAAATGTCAGTGAGCGTTCCGATTTCAATTCCAGAGCAATTCGCCCAATGAGTCCTTGATATTAAGTCGTTTTCAGCCAATTTTCTGGATTTTTGAAAATTTCACTTTTTTGTGAAAATATCCACTAAATGAGGGAATAATATGTGTGAGGGTACCCCAGGAGAGTTCCAAATGTGTGTGGGTAGAATATATATTCCACGGGGGTAAAATAGAAAAAAGTTGAAAAAATTTTTTTTTTGAACTTAGTCATTTTTTTGGCGTTTATCAGTCTTTCAGATAGGGCAAATGTCAGTGAGCATTCCGATTTCAGTTCCAGAGCGATTCGCCCAATGAGTCCTTGATATTAAGTCGTTTTCAGCCAATTTTCTGGATTTTTGAAAATTTCACTTTTTTATGAAAATATCCACTAAATGAGGGAATAATATGTTTGAGGGTACCCCAGGAGAGTTCCAAATGTGTGTGGGTAGAATATATATCCCACGGGGGTAAAATTGAAAAAAGTTGAAAAAATTTTTTTTTGGGACTTAGTAATTTTTCCGGTGTTTATCATGCTTTCAGATAGGGCAAATGTCAGTGAGCATTCCGATTTCAGTTCCAGAGCGATTCACCCAATGAGTCCTTGATATTTAGTCGTTTTCAGCCAATTTTCTGGATTTTTGAAAATTTCACTTTTTTGTGAAAATATCCACTAAATGAGGGAATAATATGTGTGAGGGTACCCCAGGAGACTTCCAAATGTGTGTGGGTAGAATATATATCCCACGGGGGTAAAATTGAAAAAAGTTGAAAAAAAATATTTTTTATTTGGACTTAGTCATTTTTCCGGCGTTTATCAGACTTTCAGATAGGGGAAATGTCAGTGAGCGTTCCAATTTCAATTCCAGAGCAATTCGCCCAATGAGTCCTTGATATTAAGTCGTTTTCAGCCAATTTTCTGGATTTTTGAAAATTTCACTTTTTTATGAAAATATCCACTAAATGAGGGAATAATATGTGTGAGGGTACCACAGGAGAGTTCCAAATGTGTGTGGGTAGAATATATATCCCACGGGGTAAAATTGAAAAAAGTTGAAAAAAATTTTTTTTGGGACTTAGTAATTTTTCCGGCGTTTATCAGACTTTCAGATAGGGCAAATGTCAGTGAGCATTCCGATTTCAGTTGAAGAGCGGTTCGCCCAATGAGTCCTTGATATTTAGTCGTTTTCAGCCACTATTTAGAATTTTTGAAAATTTCACTTTTTTGTGAAAATATCTACTAAATGAGGGAATAATATGTGTGAGGGTACCACAGAAGAGTTCCAAATGTGTGTAGGTAGTATATATATCCCACGGGGGTAAAATTGAAAGAAGTTGAAAAACATTTTTTTTTTGGACTTAGTCATTTTTCCGGTGTTTATCATGCTTTCAGATAGGGCAAATGTCAGTGAGCATTCCGATTTCAGTTCCAGAGCGATTCACCCAATGAGTCCTTGATATTTAGTCGTTTTCAGCCAATTTTCTGCATTTTTGAAAATTTCACTTTTTTGTGAAAATATCCACTAAATGAGGGAATAATATGTGTGAGGGTACCCCAGGAGACTTCCAAATGTGTGTAGGTAGAATACATATCCCACGGGGGTAAAATAGAAAAAAGTTGAAAAAATTTTTTTTTTGGACTTAGTCATTTTTTCGGCGTTTATCAGACTTTCAGATAGAGCAAATGTCAGTGAGCATTCCGATTTCAGTTCCAGAGCGATTCGCCCAATGAGTCCTTGATATTTAGTCGTTTCAGCCAATATTTAGAATTTTTGAAAATTTTACTTTTTTGTGAAAATATCCACTAAATGAGGGAATAATATGTGTGAGGGTACCCCAGAAGAGTTCCAAATGTGTGTAGGTAGAATATATATCCCACGGGGGTAAAATTGATAAAAGTTGAAAAAAAAATTTTTTGGACTTCGTCATTTTTCTAGCATTTATCAGACTTTCAGATAGGGGAAATGTCAGTGAGCGCTCCGATTTAAGTTCCAGAGCGATTCGCCCAATGAGTCCTTGATATTTAGTAGTTTTCAGTCAATTTTCTGGATTTTTGAAAATTTCACTTTTTTGTGAAAATATCCACTAAATGAGGGAATAATATGTGTGAGGGTACCCCAGGAGAGTTCCAAATGTGTGTGGTTAGAATATATATCCCACGGGGGTAAAATTGAAAAAAGTTGAAAAAAATTTTTTTTGAACTTAGTCAATTTTCCGGCGTTTATCAGACTTTCAGATAGGGGAAATGTCAGTGAGCGTTCCAATTTCAATTCCAGAGCAATTCGCCCAATGAGTCCTTGATATTAAGTCGTTTTCAGCCAATTTTCTGGATTTTTGAAAATTTCACTTTTTTATGAAAATATCCACTAAATGAGGGAATAATATGTTTGAGGGTACCCCAGGAGAGTTCCAAATGTGTGTGGGTAGAATATATATCCCACGGGGGTAAAATTGAAAAAAGTTGAAAAATTTTTTTTTCTGGACTTAGTCATCTTTACGGCGTTTATCAGACTTTCAGGTAAGGGAAATGTCAGTGAGCATTCCGCTTTCAGTTCCAGAGCGATTCGCCCAATGAGTCCTTGATATTTAGTCGTTTTCAGCCAATTTTCTGGATTTTTGAAAATTTCACTTTTTTATGAAAATATCCACTAAATGAGGGAATAATATGAGTGAGGGTACCACTGGAGAGTTCCAAATGTGTGTAGGTAGAATACATATCCCAAGGGGGTAAAATAGAAAAAAGTTGAAAAAATTTTTTTTTTGGACTTAGTCATTTTTTCGGCGTTTATCAGTCTTTCAGATAGGGCAAATGTCAGTGAGCATTCCGATTTCAGTTCCAGAGCGATTCGCCCAATGAGTCCTTGATATTAAGTCGTTTTCAGCCAATTTTCTGGATTTTTGAAAATTTCACTTTTTTATGAAAATATCCACTAAATGAGGGAATAATATGTTTGAGGGTACCCCAGGAGAGTTCCAAATGTGTGTGGGTAGAATATATATCCCACGGGGGTAAAATTGAAAAAAGTTGAAAAATTTTTTTTTCTGGACTTAGTCATCTTTACGGCGTTTATCAGACTTTCAGGTAAGGGAAATGTCAGTGAGCATTCCGCTTTCAGTTCCAGAGCGATTCGCCCAATGAGTCCTTGATATTTAGTCGTTTTCAGCCAATTTACTGGATTTTTGAAAATTTCACTTTTTTGTGAAAATATCCACTAAATGAGGGAATAATATATGTGAGGGTACCCCAAGAGAGTTCCAAATGTGTGTGGGTAGAATATATATCCCACGGGGGTAAAATTGAAAAAAGTTGAAAAATTTTTTTTTTGGACTTAGTCATTTTTCGGCGTTTATCAGACTTTCAGATAGGGGAAATGCCAGTAAGCCTTCCGATTTCAGTTTCAGAGCGATTCGCCGATTGAGTCCTTGATATTTTCTCGTTTTCAGCTAATTTTCTGGATTTTTGAAAATTTCACTTTTTTGTGAAAATATCCACTAAATGAGGGAATAATATGCGTGAGGGTACCCCAGGAGAGTTCCAAATGTATGTGGGTAGAATTTATATCCCACGGGGGTAAAATGTAAAAAAGTTGAAAAAAATTTTTTTTTGGACTTAGTCATTTTTCCGACGTTTATCAGACTTTCAGATAGGGGAAATGTCACTGAGCGTTCCGATTTCAGTTGCAGAGCGATTCGCCCAATGAGTCCTTGATATTTAGTAGTTTTCAGTCAATTTTCTGGATTTTTGAAAATTTCACTTTTTTGTGAAAATATCCACTAAATGAGGGAATAATATGTGTGAGGGTACCCCGGGAGAGTTCCAAATGTGTGTGGGTAGAATATATACCCCACGTGGATAAAATTGAAAAAAGTTGAAAAACATTTTTTTTGGACTTAGTCATTTTTCCGGCGTTTATCAGACTTTCAGATAGGGGAAATGTCAGTGAGCGTTCCGATTTCAGTTCCAGAGCGATTCGCCCAATGAGTCCTTGATATCTAGTCGTTTTCAGCCAATATTTAGGATTTTTGAAAATTTCACTTGTTTGTGAAAATATCCACTAAATGAGGGAATAATATATGTGAGGTTACCCCAGGAGAGTTCCAAATGTGTGTAGGTAAAATATATATCCCACGGGGGTAAAATTGAAAAAAGTTGAAAAAAAATTTTTTTTGGACTTAGTCATTTTTCCAGCTTTTATCAGACTTTCAGATAGGGGAAATGTCAGTGAGCGTTCCGATTTCAGTTCCAGAGCGATTCGCCCAATGAGTCCTTGATATTTAGTAGTTTTCAGCCAATTTTCTGGATTTTTGAAAATTTCACTTTTTTGCGAAAATATCCACTAAATGAGGGAATAATATGTGTGAGGGTACCCCGGGAGAGTTCCAAATGTGTGTGGGTAGAATATATACCCCACGTGGATAAAATTGAAAAAAGTTGAAAAACATTTTTTTTGGACTTAGTCATTTTTCCGGCGTTTATCAGACTTTCAGATAGGGGAAATGTCAGTGAGCGTTCCGATTTCAGTTCCAGAGCGATTCGCCCAATGAGTCCTTGATATCTAGTCGTTTTCAGCCAATATTTAGGATTTTTGAAAATTTCACTTGTTTGTGAAAATATCCACTAAATGAGGGAATAATATATGTGAGGTTACCCCAGGAGAGTTCCAAATGTGTGTAGGTAAAATATATATCCCACGGGGGTAAAATTGAAAAAAGTTGAAAAAAAATTTTTTTTGGACTTAGTCATTTTTCCAGCTTTTATCAGACTTTCAGATAGGGGAAATGTCAGTGAGCGTTCCGATTTCAGTTCCAGAGCGATTCGCCCAATGAGTCCTTGATATTTAGTAGTTTTCAGCCAATTTTCTGGATTTTTGAAAATTTCACTTTTTTGTGAAAATATCCACTAAATGAGGGAATAATATGTGTGAGGGTACCCTAAGACAGTTCCAAATGTGTGTGGGTTGAATATATATCCCACGTGGGTAAAATTGAAGAAAGTTGAAAAAAAATTATTTTGGACTTAGTCATTTTTCCGGCGTTTATCAGACTTTCAGATAGGGGAAATGCCAGTAAGCCTTCCGATTTCAGTTTCAGAGCGATTCGCCCATTGAGTCCTTGATATTTAGTAGTTTTCAGCCAATTTTCTGGATTTTTGAAAATTTCACTTTTTTGTGAAAATATCCACTAAATGAGGGAATAATATGTGTGAGGGTACCCCAGGAGAGTTCCAAATGTATGTAGGTAGAATATATATCTCACGGGGGTAAAATTGAAAAAAGTTGAAAAAAATTTTTTTTGGACTCAGTAATTTTTCGGGCGTTTATCAGACTTTCAGATAGGGGAAATGCCAGTGAGCCTTCCGATTTCAGTTCCAGAGCGATTCGCCCAATGACTCCTTGATATTTTGTCGTTTTCAGCTAATTTTCTGGATTTTTGAAAATTTCACTTTTTTTGTGAAAATATCCACTAAATGAGGGAATAATATGTGTGAGGGTACCCCAGGAGAGTTCCAAATGTGTGTGGGTAGAATATATATACCACGGGGGTAAAATTTAAAAAAGTTGTAAAAATTTTTTCTTTGGACTTAGTCATTTTTCCGGCGTTTATCAGACTTTCAGATAGGGGAAATGTCTCTGAGCGTTACAATTTCAGTTCCAGAGCGATTCGCCCAATGAGTCCTTGATATTTAGTAGTTTTCAGCCAATTTTCTGGATTTTTGAAAATTTCACTATTTTGTGAAAATATCCACTAAATGAGGGAATAATATGTGTGAGGGTACCCCAGGAGAGTTCCAAATGTATGTGGGTAGAATATATATCTCACGGGGGTAAAATTGAAAAAAGTTGAAAAAAATTTTTTTTGGACTCAGTAATTTTTCCGGCGTTTATCAGACTTTCAGATAGGGGAAATGTCTCTGAGCGTTCCGATTTCAGTTCCAGAGTGATTCGCTCAATGAGTCATTGATATTTAGCAGTTTTCAGCAAATTTTCTGGATTTTTGAAAATTTTACTTTTTTGTGAAAATATCCACTAAATGAGGGAATAATATGTGTGAGGTTACCCCAGGAGAGTTCCAAATGTGTGTAGGTAGAGTATATATCCCACGGGGGTAAAATTGAAAAAAGTTGAAAAATTTTTTTTGCTGGGCTTAGTCATTTTTTCGGCGTTTATCAGACTTTCAGATAGGGGAAATGCCATTGAGCGTTCCGATTTCAGTTCCAGAGCGATTCGCCCAATGAGTCCTTGATACTTAGTCGTTTTCAGCCAATAATTTGGATTTTTGAAAATTTCACTTGTTTGTGAAAATATCCACTAAATGAGGGAATAATATGTGTGAGGGTACTCCAGGAGAGTTCCAAATGTGTGTAGGTAAAATATATATCCCACGGGGGTAAAATTGAAAAAGTTGCAAAAAATTTTTTTTTGGACTTAGTCATTTTTCCGGCGTTTATCAGACTTTCAGATAGCGGAAATGTCAATGAGCGTTCCGATTTCAGTTCCAGAGCGATTCGCCCAATGAGTCCTTGATACTTAGTCGTTTTCAGCCAATATTTTGGATTTTTCAAAACTTCACTTTTTTGTGAAAATATCCACTAAATGAGGGAATAATATGTGTGAGGGTACTCCAGGAGAGTTCCAAATGTGTGTAGGTAAAATATATATCCCACGGGGGTAAAATTGAAAAAAGTTGAAAAAAAATTTTTGGGGGACTTAGTCATAGTTCCGGCATTTATCAGACTTTCAGATAGGGGAAATGTCAGTGAGCGTTCCGATTTCAGTTCCAGAGCTATTCGCCCAATGAGTCATTGATATTTATTCATTTTCAGCCAATATTTTGGATTTTTGAAAATTTCACTTTTTTGTGAAAATATCCACTAAATGAGGGAATAATATGCGTGAGGGTACCCCAGGAGAGTTCCAAATGTGTGTGGGTAGAATATATATCCCACGGGGGTAAAATTTAAAAAAGTTGAAAAAATTTTTTTTTCGGACTTACTCATTTTTCCGGCGTTTATCAGACTTTCAGAAACGGGAAATGTCAGTGATCGTTCCGATTTCAGTTCCAGAGCAATTCGCCCAATGAGTCCTTGATACTTAGTCGTTTTCAGCCAATATTTTGGATTTTTGAAAATTTCACTTGTTTGTGAAAATATCCACTAAATGAGGGAATAATATGTGTGAGGGTACTCCAGGAGAGTTCCAAATGTGTGTAGGTAAAATATATATCCCACGGGGGTAAAATTGAAAAAAGTTGAAAAAAAATTTTTTTTGGACTTAGTCATTTTTCCGGCGTTTATCAGACTTTCAGATAGCGGAAATGTCAATGAGCGTTCCGATTTCAGTTCCAGAGCGATTCGCCCAATGAGTCCTTGATACTTAGTCGTTTAAAGCCAATATTTTGGATTTTTGAAAATTTCACTTTTTTGTGAAAATATCCATTAAATGAGGGAATAATATGTGTGAGGGTACTCCAGGAGAGTTCCAAATGTGTGTAGGTAAAATATATATCCCACGGGGGTAAAATTGAAAAAAGTTGAAAAAAAATTTTTTTTGGACTTAGTCATTTTTCCGGCTTTTATCAGACTTTCAGATAGGGGAAATGTCAGTGAGCGTTCCGATTTCAGTTCCAGAGCGATTCGCCCAATGAGTCCTTGATATTTAGTCGTTTTCAGCCAATATTTTGGATTTTTGAAAATTTCACTTGTTTGTGAAAATATCCACTAAATGAGAGAATAATATGTGTGAGGGTACTCCAGCAGAGTTCCAAATGTGTGTGGGTAGAATATATATCCCACGGGGGTAAAATTGAAAAAGTTGAAAAAAATTTTTTTTTGGACTTAGTCATTTTTCCGGCGTTTATCAGACTTTCAGATAGCGGAAATGTCAATGAGCGTTCCGATTTCAGTTCCAGAGCGATTCGCCCAATGAGTCCTTGATACTTAGTCGTTTTCAGCCAATATTTTGGATTTTTGAAAATTTCACTTTTTTGTGAAAATATCCATTAAATGAGGGAATAATATGTGTGAGGGTACTCCAGGAGAGTTCCAAATGTGTGTGGGTAGAATATATATCCCACGGGGGTAAAATTGAAAAAAGTTGAAAAAAAATTTTTGGGGGACTTAGTCATATTTCCGGCGTTTATCAGACTTTCAGATAGGGGAAATGCCAGTGAGCGTTCCGATTTCAGCTCCAGAGCGATTCGCCCAATGAGTCCTTGATACTTAGTCGTTTTCAGCCAATATTTTGGATTTTTGAAAATTTCACTTTTTTTGTGAAAATATCCACTAAATGAGGGAATAATATGTGTGAGGGTACTCCAGGAGAGTTCCAAATGTGTGTGGGTAGAATATATATCCCACGGGGGTAAAATTGAAAAAGTTGAAAAAAAATTTTTTTTGGACTTAGTCATTTTTCCGGCGTTTATCAGACTTTCAGATAGCGGAAATGTCAATGAGCGTTCCGATTTCAGTTCCAGAGCGATTCGCCCAATGAGTCCTTGATACTTAGTCGTTTTCAGCCAATATTTTGGATTTTTGAAAATTTCACTTTTTGTGAAAATATCCACTAAATGAGGGAATAATATGTGTGAGGGTACTCCAGGAGAGTTCCAAATGTGTGTGGGTAGAATATATATCCCACGGGGGTAAAATTGAAAAAAGTTGAAAATTTTTTTTTGCTGGACTTAGTCATAGTTCCGGCGTTTATCAGACTTTCAGATAGGGGAAATGTCAGTGAGCGTTCCGATTTCAGTTCCAGAGTGATTCGTCCAATGAGTCCTTGATATTTAGTCGTTTTCAGCCAATTTTCTGGATTTTTGAAAATTTCACTTTTTTGTGAAAATATCCACTAAATGAGTGAATAATATGCGTGAGGGTACCCCAGGAGAGTTCCAAATGTGTGTGGGTAGAATATATATCCCATGGGGGTAAAATTTTAAAAAGTTGAAAAAAAATGTTTTTTGGACTGTCATTTTTCCGGCATTTATCAGACTTTCAGATAGCGGAAATTTCAGTGAGCGTTCCGATTTCAGTTCCAGAGCGATTCGCCCAATGAGTCCTTGATATTTATTCGTTTTCAGCCAATATTTTGGATTTTTCAAAACTTCACTTTTTTGTGAAAATATCCACTAAATGAGGGAATAATATGTGTGAGGTTACCCCAGGAGAGTTCCAAATGTGTGTAGGTAGAATATATATCCCACGGGGGTAAAATTGAAAAAAGTTGAAAAAAATTTTTTGGGGGACTTAGTCATAGTTCCGGCGTTTATCAGACTTTCAGATAGGGGAAATGTCAGTGAGCGTTCCGATTTCAGTTCCAGAGCGATTTGCCCAATGAGTCCTTGATATTTATTCATTTTCAGCCAATATTTTGGATTTTTGAAAATTTCACTTTTTTGTGAAAATATCCACTAAATGAGGGAATAATATGCGTGAGGGTACCCCAGGAGAGTTCCAAATGTGTGTGGGTAGAATATATATCCCACGGGGGTAAAATTTAAAAAAGTTGAAAAAATTTTTTTTTCGGACTTACTCATTTTTCCGGCGTTTATCAGACTTTCAGAAACGGGAAATGTCAGTGATCGTTCCGATTTCAGTTCCAGAGCAATTCGCCCAATGAGTCCTTGATACTTAGTCGTTTTCAGCCAATATTTTGGATTTTTGAAAATTTCACTTGTTTGTGAAAATATCCACTAAATGAGGGAATAATATGTGTGAGGGTACTCCAGGAGAGTTCCAAATGTGTGTAGGTAAAATATATATCCCACGGGGGTAAAATTGAAAAAAGTTGAAAAAAAATTTTTTTTGGACTTAGTCATTTTTCCGGCTTTTATCAGACTTTCAGATAGGGGAAATGTCTGTGAGCGTTCCGATTTCAGTTCCAGAGCGATTCGCCCAATGAGTCCTTGATATTTAGTCGTTTTCAGCCAATATTTTGGATTTTTGAAAATTTCACTTGTTTGTGAAAATATCCACTAAATGAGAGAATAATATGTGTGAGGGTACTCCAGCAGAGTTCCAAATGTGTGTGGGTAGAATATATATCCCACGGGGGTAAAATTGAAAAAGTTGAAAAAAATTTTTTTTTGGACTTAGTCATTTTTCCGGCGTTTATCAGACTTTCAGATAGCGGAAATGTCAATGAGCGTTCCGATTTCAGTTCCAGAGCGATTCGCCCAATGAGTCCTTGATACTTAGTCGTTTTCAGCCAATATTTTGGATTTTTGAAAATTTCACTTTTTTGTGAAAATATCCATTAAATGAGGGAATAATATGTGTGAGGGTACTCCAGGAGAGTTCCAAATGTGTGTGGGTAGAATATATATCCCACGGGGGTAAAATTGAAAAAAGTTGAAAAAAAATTTTTGGGGGACTTAGTCATATTTCCGGCGTTTATCAGACTTTCAGATAGGGGAAATGCCAGTGAGCGTTCCGATTTCAGCTCCAGAGCGATTCGCCCAATGAGTCCTTGATACTTAGTCGTTTTCAGCCAATATTTTGGATTTTTGAAAATTTCACTTTTTTGTGAAAATATCCACTAAATGAGGGAATAATATGTGTGAGGGTACTCCAGGAGAGTTCCAAATGTGTGTGGGTAGAATATATATCCCACAGGGGTGAAATTGAAAAAAGTTGAAAAAATTTTTTTTTTGGACTTAGTCATTTTTCCAGCGTTTATCACTTTCAGATAGGGGAAATGTCATTGAGCGTTCCGATTTCAGTTCCAGAGTGATTCGTCCAATGAGTCCTTGATATTTAGTCGTTTTCAGCCAATTTTCTGGATTTTTGAAAATTTCACTTTTTTGTGAAAATATCCACTAAATGAGTGAATAATATGCGTGAGGGTACCCCAGGAGAGTTCCAAATGTGTGTGGGTAGAATATATATCCCACGGGGGTAAAATTTCAAAAAGTTGCAAAAAATTTTTTGGGGGACTTAGTCATAGTTCCGGCGTTTATCAGACTTTCAGATAGGGGAAATGTCAGTGAGCGTTCAGATTTCAGTTCCAGAGTGATTCGTCCAATGAGTCCTTGATATTTAGTCGTTTTCAGCCAATATTTTGGATTTTTGAAAATTTCACTTTTTTGTGAAAATATCCACTAAATGAGGGAATAATATGTGTGAGGGTACTCCAGGAGAGTTCCAAATGTGTGTGGGTAGAATATATATCCCACGGGGGTAAAATTGAAAAAGTTGAAAAAAAATTTTTTTTGGACTTAGTCATTTTTCCGGCGTTTATCAGACTTTCAGATAGCGGAAATGTCAATGAGCGTTCCGATTTCAGTTCCAGAGCGATTCGCCCAATGAGTCCTTGATACTTAGTCGTTTTCAGCCAATATTTTGGATTTTTGAAAATTTCACTTTTTGTGAAAATATCCACTAAATGAGGGAATAATATGTGTGAGGGTACTCCAGGAGAGTTCCAAATGTGTGTGGGTAGAATATATATCCCACGGGGGTAAAATTGAAAAAAGTTGAAAATTTTTTTTTGCTGGACTTAGTCATAGTTCCGGCGTTTATCAGACTTTCAGATAGGGGAAATGTCAGTGAGCGTTCCGATTTCAGTTCCAGAGTGATTCGTCCAATGAGTCCTTGATATTTAGTCGTTTTCAGCCAATTTTCTGGATTTTTGAAAATTTCACTTTTTTGTGAAAATATCCACTAAATGAGTGAATAATATGCGTGAGGGTACCCCAGGAGAGTTCCAAATGTGTGTGGGTAGAATATATATCCCATGGGGGTAAAATTTTAAAAAGTTGAAAAAAAATGTTTTTTGGACTGTCATTTTTCCGGCATTTATCAGACTTTCAGATAGCGGAAATTTCAGTGAGCGTTCCGATTTCAGTTCCAGAGCGATTCGCCCAATGAGTCCTTGATATTTATTCGTTTTCAGCCAATATTTTGGATTTTTCAAAACTTCACTTTTTTGTGAAAATATCCACTAAATGAGGGAATAATATGTGTGAGGTTACCCCAGGAGAGTTCCAAATGTGTGTAGGTAGAATATATATCCCACGGGGGTAAAATTGAAAAAAGTTGAAAAAAATTTTTTGGGGGACTTAGTCATAGTTCCGGCGTTTATCAGACTTTCAGATAGGGGAAATGTCAGTGAGCGTTCCGATTTCAGTTCCAGAGCGATTTGCCCAATGAGTCCTTGATAATTATTCGTTTTCAGCCAATATTTTGGATTTTTGAAAATTTCACTTTTTTGTGAAAATATCCACTAAATGAGGGAATAATATGTGTGAGGGTACTCCAGGAGAGTTCCAAATGTGTGTGGGTAGAATATATATCCCACGGGGGTAAAATTGAAAAAGTTGAAAAAAATTTTTTTTTGGACTTAGTCATTTTTCCGGCGTTTTTCAGACTTTCAGATAGCGGAAATGTCAGTGATCGTTCCGATTTCAGTTCCAGAGCGATTCGCCCAATGAGTCCTTGATACTTAGTCGTTTTCAGCCAATATTTTGGATTTTTGAAAATTTCACGTTTTTGTGAAAATATCCACTAAGTGAGGGAATAATATGTGTGAGGGTACTCCAGGAGAGTTCCAAATGTGTGTGGGTAGAATATATATCCCACGGGGGTGAAATTGAAAAAAGTTGAAAAAATTTTTTTTTTGGACTTAGTCATTTTTCCAGCGTTTATCAGACTTTCAGATAGGGGAAATGTCATTGAGCATTCCGATTTCAGTTCCAGAGCGATTCGCCCAATGCGTCCTTGATAATTAGTCGTTTTCAGCCAATATATTGGATTTTTGAAAATTTCACTTTTTTGTGAAAATATCCACTAAATGAGGGAATAATATGTGTGAGGTTACCCCAGGAGAGTTCCAAATGTGTGTAGGTAGAATATATATCCCACGGGGGTAAAATTGAAAAAAGTTGAAAAAATTTTTTTATTGGACTTAGTAATTTTTTCGGCGTTTATCAGACTTTCAGATAGGGGAAATGCCAGTGAGCGTTCCGATTTCAGTTCCAGAGCAATTCGCCCAATGAGTTCTTGATATTTAGTCGTTTTCAGCCAATTTTCTGGATTTTTGAAAATTTCACTTTTTTGTAAAAATATCGACTAAATGAAGGAATAATATGCGTGAGGGTACCCCAGGAGAGTTCCAAATGTGTGTGGGTAGAATATATATCCCACGGGGGTAAAATTAAAAAAGTTGAAAAAAATTTTTTTTTGGACTTAGTCATTTTTCCGGCGTTTATCAGACTTTCAGATAGCGGAAATGTCAATGAGCGTTCCGATTTCAGTTCCAGAGCGATTCGCCCAATGAGTCCTTGATACTTAGTCGTTTTCAGCCAATATTTTGGATTTTTGAAAATTTCACTTTTTTGTGAAAACATCCACTAAATGAGGGAATAATATGTGTGAGGGTACTCCAGGAGAGTTCCTAATGTGTGTGGGTAGAATATATATCCCACGGGGGTAAAATTGAAAAAAGTTGAAAAATTTTTTTTGCTGGACTTAGTCATAGTTCCGGCGTTTATCAGACTTTCAGATAGGGGAAATGTCAGTGAGCGTTCCGATTTCAGTTCCAGAGTGATTCATCCATTGAGTCCTTGATATTTAGTCGTTTTCAGCCAATTTTCTGGATTTTTGAAAATTTCACTTTTTTGTGAAAATATCCACTAAATGAGTGAATAATATGCGTAAGGGTACCCCAGGAGAGTTCCAAATGTGTGTGGGTAGAATATATATCCCACGGGGGTAAAATTTAAAAAAGTTGAAAAAAAATGTTTTTTGGACTTAGTCATTTTTCCGGCATTTATCAGACTTTCAGATAGGGGAAATGTCAGTGAGCGTTCCGATTTCAGTTCCAGAGCGATTCGCCCAATGAGTCCTTGATACTTTGTCGATTTCAGCCAATATTTTGGATTTTTGAAAATTTCACTTTTTTGTGAAAATATCCACTAAATGAGGGAATAATATGTGTGAGGGTACTCCAGGAGAGTTCCAAATGTGTGTGGGTAGAATATATATCCCACGGGGGTGAAATTGAAAAAAGTTGAAAAAATTTTTTTTTTGGACTTAGTCATTTTTCCAGCGTTTATTAGACTTTCAGATAGGGGAAATGTCATTGAGCTTTCCGATTTCAGTTCCAGAGCGATTCGCCCAATGAGTCCTTGATAATTAGTCGTTTTCAGCCAATATATTGGATTTTTGAAAATTTCACTTTTTTGTGAAAATATCCACTAAATGAGGGAATAATATGTGTGAGGTTACCCCAGGAGAGTTCCAAATGTGTGTAGGTAGAATATATATCCCACGGGGGTAAAATTGAAAAAAGTTGAAAAATTTTTTTTATTGGACTTAGTAATTTTTTCGGCGTTTATCAGACTTTCAGAAAGGGGAAATGCCAGTGAGCATTCCGATTTCAGTTCCAGAGCGATTCGCCCAAATGAGTCCTTGATATTTAGTCGTTTTCAGCCAATTTTCTGGATTTTTGAAAATTTCACTTTTTTGTAAAAGTATCGACTAAATGAGGGAATAATATGCGTGAGGGTACCCCAGGAGAGTTCCAAATGTGTGTGGGTAGAATATATATCCCACGGGAGTAAAATTTAAAAAAGTTGTACAAAATTTTTTTGGGGACTTAGTCATTTTTCCGGCGTTTATCAGACTTTCAGATAGGGGAAATGTCATTGAGCATTCCGATTTCAGTTCCAGAGTGATTCGCCCAATGAGTCCTTGATACTTCGTCGTTCTCAGCCAATATTTTGGATTTTTGAAAATTTCACTTTTTTGTGAAAATATCCACTAAATGAGGGAATAATATGTGTGAGGGTACTCCAGGAGAGTTCCAAATGTGTGTGGGTAGAATATATATCCCACGGGGGTTAAATTGAAAAAAGTTGAAAAAAAATTTTTTCGGGGACTTAGTCATTTTTCCGCCATTTATCAGACTTTCAGATAGGGGAAATGTCAGTGAGCGTTCCGATTTCAGTTCCAGAGCGATTCGCCCAATGAGTCCTTGATACTTAGTCGTTTTCAGCCAATATTTTGGATTTTAGAAAATTTACCTTTTTTGTGAAAATATCCACTAAATGAGGGAATAATATGTGTGAGGGTACTCCAGGAGAGTTCCAAATGTGTGTAGGTAAAATATATATCCCACGGGGGTAAAATTGAAAAAAGTTGAAAAAAAATTTTTTTTGGACTTAGTCATTTTTCCGGCGTTTATCAGACTTTCAGATAGCGGAAATGTCAATGAGCGTTCCGATTTCAGTTCCAGAGCGATTCGCCCAATGAGTCCTTGATATTTAGTCGTTTTCAGCCAATATTTTGGATTTTTGAAAATTTCACTTTTTTGTGAAAACATCCACTAAATGAGGGAATAATATGTGTGAGGGTACTCCAGGAGAGTTCCAAATGTGTGTGGGTAGAATATATATCCCACGGGGGTAAAATTGAAAAAAGTTGAAAATTTTTTTTTGCTGGACTTAGTCATAGTTCCGGCATTTATCTGACTTTCAGATAGGGGAAATGTCAGTGAGCATTCCGATTTCAGTTCCAGAGTGATTCGTCCAATGAGTCCTTGATATTTAGTCGTTTTCAGCCAATTTTCTGGATTTTTGAAAATTTCACTTTTTTGTGAAAATATCCACTAAATGAGTGAATAATATGCGTGAGGGTACCCCAGGAGAGTTCCAAATGTGTGTGGGTAGAATATATATCCCACGGGGGTAAAATTTAAAAAAGTTGAAAAAAAATGTTTTTTGGACTTAGTCATTTTTCCGGCGTTTATCAGACTTTCAGATAGGGGAAATGTCAGTGAGCATTCCGATTTCAGTTCCAGAGCGATTCACCCAATGAGTCCTTGATATTTAGTCGTTTTCAGCCAATATTTTGGATTTTTGAAAATTTCACTTTTTTGTGAAAATATCCACTAAATGAGGGAATAATATGTGTGAGCGTACTCCAGGAGAGTTCCAAATGTATGTGGGTAGAATATATATCCCACGGGGGTAAAATTGAAAAAAGCTGAAAAAATTTTTTTTTTGGACTTAGCCATTTTTTCGGCGTTTATCAGACTTTCAGATAGGGGAAATGTCATTGAGCATTCCGATTTCAGTTCCAGAGCGATTCGCCCAATGAGTCCTTGATACTTAGTCGTTTTCAGCCAATATTTTGGATTTTTGAAAATTTCACTTTTTTGTGAAAATATCCACTAAATGAGGGAATAATATGTGTGAGCGTACTCCAGGAGAGTTCCAAATGTATGTGGGTAGAATATATATCCCACGGGGGTAAAATTGAAAAAAGCTGAAAAAATTTTTTTTTTGGACTTAGCCATTTTTTCGGCGTTTATCAGACTTTCAGATAGGGGAAATGTCATTGAGCATTCCGATTTCAGTTCCAGAGCGATTCGCCCAATGAGTCCTTGATACTTAGTCGTTTTCAGCCAATATTTTCGATTTTTGAAAATTTCACTTTTTTGTGAAAATATCCACTAAATGAGGGAATAATATGTGTGAGCGTACTCCAGGAGAGTTCCAAATGTATGTGGGTAGAATATATATCCCACGGGGGTAAAATTGAAAAAAGCTGAAAATATTATTTTTTTGGACTTAGACATTTTTTCGGCGTTTATCAGACTTTCAGATAGGGGAAATGCCAGTGAGCGTTCCGATTTCAGTTCCAGAGCAATTCGCCCAATGAGTCCTTGATATTTAGTCGTTTTCAGCCAATTTTCTGGATTTTTGAAAATTTCACTTTTTTGTAAAAATATCGACTAAATGAGGGAATAATATGCGTGAGGGTACCCCAGGAGAGTTCCAAATGTGTGTGGGTAGAATATATATCCCACGGGAGTAAAATTTAAAAAAGTTGTACAAAATTTTTTTGGGGACTTAGTCATTTTTCCGGCGTTTATCAGACTTTCAGATAGGGGAGATGTCAGTGAGCGTTCCGATTTCAGTTCCAGAGCGATTCGCCCAATGAGTCCTTGATACTTAGTTGTTTTCAGCCAATATTTTGGATTTTTGAAAATTTCACTTTTTTGTGAAAATATCCACTAAATGAGGGAATAATATGTGTGAGGGTACTCTAGGAGAGTTCCAAATGTGTGTAGGTAGAATATATATCCCACGGGGGTAAAATTGAAAAAAGTTGAAAAAAAATTTTTTTTGGACTTAGTCATTTTTCCGGCGTTTATCAGACTTTCAGATAGGGGAAATGTCATTGAGCGTTCCGATATCAGTTCCAGAGCGATTCGCCCAATGAGTCCTTGATACTTAGTCGTTTTCAGCCAATATTTTGGATTTTTGAAAATTTCACTTTTTTGTGAAAATATCCACTAAATGAGGGAATAATATGTGTGAGGGTACTCCAGGAGAGTTCCAAATGTGTGTGGGTAGAATATATATCCCACGAGGGTAAAATTGAAAAAAGCTGAAAAAATTTTTTTTTTGGACTTAGCCAATTTTTGGCGTTTATCAGACTTTCAGATAGGGGAAATGCCAGTGAGCGTTCCGATTTCAGTTCCAGAGCGATTCGCCCAAATGAGTCCTTGATATTTAGTTGTTTTCAGCCAATTTTCTGGATTTTTGAAAATTTCACTTTTTTGTAAAAATATCGACTAAATGAGGGAATAATATGCGTGAGGGTACCCCAGGAGAGTTCCAAATGTGTGTGGGTAGAATATATATCCCACGGGGGTAAAATTTAAAAAAGTTGAAAAAAAATGTTTTTTGGACTTAGTCATTTTTCCGGCTTTTATCAGACTTTCAGATAGGGGAAATGTCAGTGAGCGTTCCGATTTCAGTTCCAGAGCGATTCACCCAATGATTCCTTGATATTTAGTCGTTTTCAGCCAATATTTTGGATTTTTGAAAATTTCACTTTTTTGTGAAAATATCCACTAAATGAGGGAATAATATGTGTGAGCGTACTCCAGGAGAGTTCCAAATGTATGTGGGTAGAATATATATCCCACGGGGGTAAAATTGAAAAAAGCTGAAAATATTATTTTTTTGGACTTAGACATTTTTTCGGCGTTTATCAGACTTTCAGATAGGGGAAATGCCAGTGAGCGTTCCGATTTCAGTTCCAGAGCGATTCGCCCAATGGGTCCTTGATATTTAGTCGTTTTCAGCCAATTTTCTGGATTTTTGAAAATTTCACTTTTTTGTAAAAATATCGACTAAATGAGGGAATAATATGCGTGAGGGTACTCCAGGAGAGTTCCAAATGTGTGTGGGTAGAAAATATATCCCACGGGGGTAAAATGTAAAAAAGTTGTAAAAAATTTTTTTGGGGACTTAGTCATTTTTCCGGCGTTTATCAGACTTTCAGATAGGGGAAATGCCAGTGAGCGTTCCGATTTCAGTTCCAGAGCAATTCGCCCAATGAGTCCTTGATATTTAGTCGTTTTCAGCCAATTTTCTAGATTTTTGAAAATTTCACTTTTTTGTAAAAATATCGACTAAATGAGGGAATAATATGCGTGAGGGTACCCCAGGAGAGTTCCAAATGTGTGTGGGTAGAATATATATCCCACGGGAGTAAAATTTAAAAAAGTTGTACAAAATTTTTTTGGGGACTTAGTCATTTTTCCGGCGTTTATCAGACTTTCAGATAGGGGAAATGTCATTGAGCATTCCGATTTCAGTTCCAGAGTGATTCGCCCAATGAGTCCTTGATACTTAGTCGTTTTCAGCCAATATTTTGGATTTTTGAAAATTTCACTTTTTTGTGAAAATATCCACTAAATGAGGGAATAATATGTGTGAGGGTACTCCAGCAGAGTTTCAAATGTGTGTAGGTAGAATATATATCCCACGGGGGTAAAATTGAAAAAAGTTGAAAAAAAATTTTTTTTGGACTTAGTCATTTTTCCGCCGTTTATCAGACTTTCAGATAGGGGAAATGTCAGTGAGCGTTCCGATTTCAGTTACAGAGCGATTCACCCAATGAGTCCTTGATGTTTAGTCGTTTTCAGCCAATATTTTGGATTTTTGAAAATTTCACTTTTTTGTGAAAATATCCACTAAATGAGGGAATAATATGTGTGAGGGTACTCCAGGAGAGTTCCAAATGTGTGTGGGTAGAATATATATCCCACGGGGGTAAAATTGAAAAAGTTGAAAAAAATTTTTTTTTGGACTTAGTCATTTTTCCGGCGTTTATCAGACTTTCAGATAGTGGAAATGTCAGTGAGCGTTCCGATTTCAGTTCCAGAGCGATTCGCCCAATGAGTCCTTGATACTTCGTCGTTTTCAGCCAATATTTTGGATTTTTGAAAATTTCACTTTTTTGTGAAAATATCCACTAAATGAGGGAATAATATGTGTGAGTGTACTCCAGGAGAGTTCCAAATGTGTGTGGGTAGAATATATATCCCACGGGAGTAAAATTTAAAAAAGTTGTAAAAAATTTTTTTGGGACTTAGTCATTTTTCTGGCGTTTATCAGACTTTCAGATAGGGGAAATGTCATTGAGCATTCCGATTTCAGTTCCAGAGCAATTCGCCCAATGAGTCCTTGATATTTAGTCGTTTTCAGCCAATTTTCTGGATTTTTAAAAATTTCACTTGTTTGTGAAAATATCCACTAAATGAGGGAATAATATGTGTGAGGGTACTCCAGGAGAGTTCCAAATGTGTGTAGGTAAAATATATATCCCACGGGGGTAAAATTGAAAAAGTTGAAAAAAAATTTTTTTTGGACTTAGTCATTTTTTCGGCGTTTATCAGACTTTCAGGTAGGGGAAATGCCAGTGAGCGTTCCGATTTCAGTTCCAGAGCGATTCGCCCACTGAGTCCTTGATATTTAGTCGTTTTCAGCCAATTTTCTGGATTTTTGAAAATTTCACTTTTTTGTAAAAATATCGACTACTCCAGGAGAGTTCCAAATGTGTGTGGGTAGAGTATATATCCCACGGGGGTAAAATTGAAAAAAGTTGAAAAATTTTTTTTATTGGACAAAGTCATTTTTTCGGCGTTTATCAGACTTTCAGATAGGGGAAATGCCAGTGAGCGTTCCGATTTCAGTTCCAGAGCGATTCGCCCAATGAGTCCTTGATATTTATTCGTTTTCAGCCAATTTTCTGGATTTTTGAAAATTTCACTTTTTTGTAAAAATATCGACTAAATAAGGGAATAATATGCGTGAGGGTACCCCAGGAGAGTTCCAAATGTGTGTGGGTAGAATATATATCCCACGGGAGTAAAATTTAAAAAAGTTGTAAAAAATTTTTTTGGGACTTAGTCATTTTTCCGGCGTTTATCAGACTTTCAGATAGGGGAAATGTCATTGAGCATTCCGATTTCAGTTCCAGAGCAATTCGCCCAATGAGTCCTTGATATTTAGTCGTTTTCAGCCAATATTTTGGATTTTTGAAAATTTCACTTTTTTGTGAAAATATCCACTAAATGAGGGAATAATATGTGTGAAGGTACTCCAGGAGAGTTCCAAATGTGTGTGGGTAGAATATATATCCCACGGGGGTAAAATTGAAAAAGTTGAAAAAAAATTTTTTTTGGACTTAGTCATTTTTCCGGCGTTTATCAGACTTTCAGGTAGCGGAAATGTCAATGAGCGTTCCGATTTCAGTTCCAGAGCGATTCGCCCAATGAGTCCTTGATACTTAGTCGTTTTCAGCCAATATTTTGGATTTTTGAAAATTTCACTTTTTTGTGAAAATATCCACTAAATGAGGGAATAAGATGTGTGAGTGTACTCCAGGAGAGTTCCAAATGTGTGTGGGTAGAATATATATCCCACGGGGGTAAAATTGAAAAAAGTTGAAAAAATTTTTTTCCTGGACTTAGTCATTTTTTCGGCGTTTATCAGACTTTCAGATAGCGTAAATGTCAATGAGCGTTCCGATTTCAGTTCCAGAGCGATTCACCCAATGAGTCCTTGATACTTAGTCGTTTTCAGCCAATATTTTGGATTTTTGAAAATTTCACTTTTTTGTAAAAATATCGACTAAATGAGGGAATAATATGCGTGAGGGTACACCAGGAGAGTTCCAAATGTGTGTGGGTAGAATATATATCCCACGGGAGTAAAATTTAAAAAAGTTGTAAAAAATTTTTTTGGGACTTAGTCATTTTTCCGGCGTTTATCAGACTTTCAGATAGGGGAAATGTCATTGAGCATTCCGATTTCAGTTCCAGAGCAATTCGCCCAATGAGTCCTTGATATTTAGTCGTTTTCAGCCAATTTTCTGGATTTTTAAAAATTTCACTTGTTTGTGAAAATATCCACTAAATGAGGGAATAATATGTGTGAGGGTACTCCAGGAGAGTTCCAAATGTGTGTGGGTAGAGTATATATCCCACGGGGGTAAAATTGAAAAAAGTTGAAAAATTTTTTTTATTGGACAAAGTCATTTTTTCGGCGTTTATCAGACTTTCAGATAGGGGAAATGCCAGTGAGCGTTCCGATTTCAGTTCCAGAGCGATTCGCCCACTGAGTCCTTGATATTTAGTCGTTTTCAGCCAATTTTCTGGATTTTTGAAAATTTCTCTTTTTTGTAAAAATATCGACTAAATGAGGGAATAATATGCGTGAGGGTACCACAGGAGAGTTCCAAATGTGTGTGGGTAGAATATATATCCCACGGGGGTAAAATGTAAAAAAGTTGTAAAAAATTTTTTTGGGGACTTAGTCATTTTTCCGGCGTTTATCAGACTTTCAGATAGGGGAAATGTCATTGAGCATTCCGATTTCAGTTCCAGAGCGATTCGCCCAATGAGTCCTTGATACTTAGTCGTTTTCAGCCAATATTTTGGATTTTTGAAAATTTCACTTTTTTGTGAAAATATCCACTAAATGAGGGAATAATATGTGTGAGGTTACCCCAGGAGAGTTCCAAATGTGTGTAGGTAAAATATATATCCCACGGGGGTAAAATTGAAAAAAGTTGAAAAAAAATTTTTTTTGGACTTAGTCATTTTTTCGGCGTTTATCAGACTTTCAGGTAGGGGAAATGCCAGTGAGCGTTCCGATTTCAGTTCCAGAGCGATTCGCCCAATGAGTCCTTGATACTTAGTCGTTTTCAGCCAATTTTCTGGATTTTTGAAAATTTCACTTTTTTGTAAAAATATCGACTAAATGAGGGAATAATATGCGTGAGGGTACTCCAGGAGAGTTCCAAATGTGTGTGGGTAGAGTATATATCCCACGGGGGTAAAATTGAAAAAAGTTGAAAAATTTTTTTTATTGGACAAAGTCATTTTTCTGGCGTTTATCAGACTTTCAGATAGGGGAAATGTCATTGAGCATTCCGATTTCAGTTCCAGAGCAATTCGCCCAATGAGTCCTTGATATTTAGTCGTTTTCAGCCAATATTTTGGATTTTTGAAAATTTCACTTTTTTGTGAAAATATCCACTAAATGAGGGAATAATATGTGTGAAGGTACTCCAGGAGAGTTCCAAATGTGTGTGGGTAGAATATATATCCCACGGGGGTAAAATTGAAAAAGTTGAAAAAAAATTTTTTTTGGACTTAGTCATTTTTCCGGCGTTTATCAGACTTTCAGGTAGCGGAAATGTCAATGAGCGTTCCGATTTCAGTTCCAGAGCAATTCGCCCAATGAGTCCTTGATACTTAGTCGTTTTCAGCCAATATTTTGGATTTTTGAAAATTTCACTTTTTTGTGAAAATATCCACTAAATGAGGGAATAATATGTGTGAGTGTACTCCAGGAGAGTTCCAAATGTGTGTGGGTAGAATATATATCCCACGGGGGTAAAATTGAAAAAAGTTGAAAAAAATTTTTTCCTGGACTTAGTCATTTTTTCGGCGTTTATCAGACTTTCAGATAGCGGAAATGTCAATGAGCGTTCCGATTTCAGTTCCAGAGCGATTCACCCAATGAGTCCTTGATACTTAGTCGTTTTCAGCCAATATTTTGGATTTTTGAAAATTTCACTTTTTTGTAAAAATATCGACTAAATGAGGGAATAATATGCGTGAGGGTACACCAGGAGAGTTCCAAATGTGTGTGGGTAGAATATATATCCCACGGGAGTAAAATTTAAAAAAGTTGTAAAAAATTTTTTTGGGACTTAGTCATTTTTCTGGCGTTTATCAGACTTTCAGATAGGGGAAATGTCATTGAGCATTCCGATTTCAGTTCCAGAGCAATTCGCCCAATGAGTCCTTGATATTTAGTCGTTTTCAGCCAATTTTCTGGATTTTTAAAAATTTCACTTGTTTGTGAAAATATCCACTAAATGAGGGAATAATATGTGTGAGGGTACTCCAGGAGAGTTCCAAATGTGTGTAGGTAAAATATATATCCCACGGGGGTAAAATTGAAAAAGTTGAAAAAAAATTTTTTTTGGACTTAGTCATTTTTTCGGCGTTTATCAGACTTTCAGGTAGGGGAAATGCCAGTGAGCGTTCCGATTTCAGTTCCAGAGCGATTCGCCCACTGAGTCCTTGATATTTAGTCGTTTTCAGCCAATTTTCTGGATTTTTGAAAATTTCACTTTTTTGTAAAAATATCGACTACTCCAGGAGAGTTCCAAATGTGTGTGGGTAGAGTATATATCCCACGGGGGTAAAATTGAAAAAAGTTGAAAAATTTTTTTTATTGGACAAAGTCATTTTTTCGGCGTTTATCAGACTTTCAGATAGGGGAAATGCCAGTGAGCGTTCCGATTTCAGTTCCAGAGCGATTCGCCCAATGAGTCCTTGATATTTATTCGTTTTCAGCCAATTTTCTGGATTTTTGAAAATTTCACTTTTTTGTAAAAATATCGACTAAATAAGGGAATAATATGCGTGAGGGTACCCCAGGAGAGTTCCAAATGTGTGTGGGTAGAATATATATCCCACGGGAGTAAAATTTAAAAAAGTTGTAAAAAATTTTTTTGGGACTTAGTCATTTTTCCGGCGTTTATCAGACTTTCAGATAGGGGAAATGTCATTGAGCATTCCGATTTCAGTTCCAGAGCAATTCGCCCAATGAGTCCTTGATATTTAGTCGTTTTCAGCCAATTTTCTGGATTTTTAAAAATTTCACTTGTTTGTGAAAATATCCACTAAATGAGGGAATAATATGTGTGAGGGTACTCCAGGAGAGTTCCAAATGTGTGTAGGTAAAATATATATCCCACGGGGGTAAAATTGAAAAAGTTGAAAAAAAATTTTTTTTGAACTTAGTCATTTTTTCGGCGTTTATCAGACTTTCAGGTAGGGGAAATGCCAGTGAGCGTTCCGATTTCAGTTCCAGAGCGATTCGCCCACTGAGTCCTTGATATTTAGTCGTTTTCAGCCAATTTTCTGGATTTTTAAAAATTTCACTTTTTTGTAAAAATATCGACTAAATGAGGGAATAATATGTGTGAGGTTACCCCAGGAGAGTTCCAAATGTGTGTAGGTAAAATATATGTCCCACGGGGGTAAAATTTAAAAAAAATTTTTTTTGAACTTAGTCATTTTTTCGGCGTTTATCAGACTTTCAGGTAGGGGAAATGCCAGTGAGCGTTCCGATTTCAGTTCCAGAGCGATTCGCCCACTGAGTCCTTGATATTTAGTCGTTTTCAGCCAATTTTCAGGATTTTTGAAAATTTCTCTTTTTTGTAAAAATATCGACTAAATGAGGGAATAATATGCGTGAGGGTACCACAGGAGAGTTCCAAATGTGTGTGGGTAGAATATATATCCCACGGGGGTAAAATGTAAAAAAGTTGTAAAAAATTTTTTTGGGGACTTAGTCATTTTTCCGGCGTTTATCAGACTTTCAGATAGGGGAAATGTCATTGAGCATTCCGATTTCAGTTCCAGAGCGATTCGCCCAATGAGTCCTTGATACTTAGTCGTTTTCAGCCAATATTTTGGATTTTTGAAAATTTCACTTTTTTGTGAAAATATCCACTAAATGAGGGAATAATATGTGTGAGGTTACCCCAGGAGAGTTCCAAATGTGTGTAGGTAAAATATATATCCCACGGGGGTAAAATTGAAAAAAGTTGAAAAAAAATTTTTTTTGGACTTAGTCATTTTTCCGGCGTTTATCAGACTTTCAGATAGGGGAAATGCCAGTGAGCGTTCCGATTTCAGTTCCAGAGCGATTCGCCCAATGAGTCCTTGATATTTAGTCGTTTTCAGCCAATTTTCTGGATTTTTGAAAATTTTACTTTTTTGTAAAAATATCGACTAAATGAGGGAATAATATGCGTGAGGGTACCCCAGGAGAGCTCCAAATGTGTGTGGGTAGAATATATATCCCACGGGGGTAAAATGTAAAAAAGTTGTAAAAAATTTTTTTGGGGACTTAGTCATTTTTCCGGCGTTTATCAGACTTTCAGATAGGGGAAATGTCATTGAGCATTCCGATTTCAGTTCCAGAGCGATTCGCCCAATGAGTCCTTGATACTTAGTCGTTTTCAGCCAATATTTTGGATTTTTGAAAATTTCACTTTTTTGTGAAAATATCCACTAAATGAGGGAATAATATGTGTGAGGGTACTCCAGGAGAGTTCCAAATGTGTGTGGGTAGAATATATATCCCACGGGGGTAAAATTGAAAAAAGTTGAAAAAAATTTTTTTTTGGACTTAGTCATTTTTTCGGCGTTTATCAGACTTTCAGATAGGGGAATGCCAGTGAGCGTTCCGATTTCAGTTCCAGAGCGATTCGCCCAATGAGTCCTTGATATTTAGTCGTTTTCAGCCAATTTTCTGGATTTTTGAAAATTTCACTTTTTTGTAAAAATATTGACTAAATGAGGGAATAATATGCGTGAGGGTACCCCAGGAGAGCTCCAAATGTGTGTTTGTAGAATATATATCCCACGGGGGTAAAATGTAAAAAAGTTGTAAAAAATTTTTTTGGGGACTTAGTCATTTTTCCGGCGTTTATCAGACTTTCAGATAGGGGAAATGTCATTGAGCATTCCGATTTCAGTTCCAGAGCGATTCGCCCAATGAGTCCTTGATACTTAGTCGTTTTCAGCCAATATTTAGGATTTTTGAAAATTTCACTTTTTTGTGAAAATATCCACTAAATGAGGGAATAATATGTGTGAGGGTACTCCAGGAGAGTTCCAAATGTGTGTGGGTAGAATATATATCCCACGGGGGTAAAATTGAAAAAAGTTGAAAAAATTTTTTTTTTGGACTTAGTCATTTTTTCGGCGTTTATCAGACTTTCAGATAGGGGAAATGCCAGTGAGCGTTCCGATTTCAGTTCCAGAGCGATTCGCCCACTGAGTCCTTGATACTTAGTCGTTTTCAGCCAATATTTTGGATTTTTGAAAATTTCACTTTTTTGTGAAAATATCCACTAAATGAGGGAATAATATGTGTGAGGGTACCCCAGGAGAGTTCCAAATGTGTGTAGGTAAAATATATAACCCCGGGGGGTAAAATTGAAAAAAGTTGAAAAAAAATTTTTTTTGGACTTAGTCATTTTTCCGGCGTTTATCAGACTTTCAGATAGGGGAAATGTCAGTGAGCGTTCCGATTTCAGTTCCAGAGCGATTCGCCCAATTAGTCCTTGATACTTAGTCGTTTTCAGCCAATATTTTGGATTTTTGAAAATTTCACTTTTTTGTGAAAATATCCACTAAATGAGGGAATAATATGTGTGAGGGTACTCCAGGAGAGTTCCAAATGTGTGTGGGTAGAATATATATCCCACGGGGGTAAAATTGAAAAAAGTTGAAAAAATTTTTTTTTTGGACTTAGTCATTTTTTCGGCGTTTATCAGACTTTCAGATAGGGGAAATGTCAGTGAGCGTTCCGATTTCAGTTCCAGAGCGATTCGCCCAATTAGTCCTTGATACTTAGTCGTTTTCAGCCAATATTTTGGATTTTTGAAAATTTCACTTTTTTGTGAAAATATCCACTAAATGAGGGAATAATATGTGTGAGGGTACTCCAGGAGAGTTCCAAATGTGTGTGGGTAGAGTATATATCCCACGGGGGTAAAATTGAAAAAAGTTGAAACATTTTTTTTATTGGACTTAGTCATTTTTTCGGCGTTTATCAGACTTTCAGATAGGGGAAATGCCAGTGAGCGTTCCGATTTCAGTTCCAGAGCGATTCGCCCAATGAGTCCTTGATACTTAGTCGTTTTCAGCCAATATTTTGGATTTTTGAAAATTTCACTTTTTTGTGAAAATATCCACTAAATGAGGGAATAATATGTGTGAAGGTACTCCAGGAGAGTTCCAAATGTGTGTAGGTAAAATATATATCCCACGGGGGTAAAATTGAAAAAGTTGAAAAAAAATTTTTTTTGGACTTAGTCATTTTTTCGGCGTTTATCAGAGTTTCAGGTAGGGGAAATGCCAGTGAGCGTTCCGATTTCAGTTCCAGAGCGATTCGCCCACTGAGTCCTTGATATTTAGTCGTTTTCAGCCAATTTTCTGGATTTTTAAAAATTTCACTTTTTTGTAAAAATATCGACTAAATGAGGGAATAATATGCGTGAGGGTACTCCAGGAGAGTTCCAAATGTGTGTGGGTAGAGTATATATCCCACGGGGGTAAAATTGAAAAAAGTTGAAAAATTTTTTTTATTGGACAAAGTCATTTTTTCGGCGTTTATCAGACTTTCAGATAGGGGAAATGCCAGTGAGCGTTCCGATTTCAGTTCCAGAGCGATTCGCCCACTGAGTCCTTGATATTTAGTCGTTTTCAGCCAATTTTCTGGATTTTTGAAAATTTCTCTTTTTTGTAAAAATATCGACTAAATGAGGGAATAATATGCGTGAGGGTACCACAGGAGAGTTCCAAATGTGTGTGGGTAGAATATATATCCCACGGGGGTAAAATGTAAAAAAGTTGTAAAAAATTTTTTTGGGGACTTAGTCATTTTTCCGGCGTTTATCAGACTTTCAGATAGGGGAAATGTCATTGAGCATTCCGATTTCAGTTCCAGAGCGATTCGCCCAATGAGTCCTTGATACTTAGTCGTTTTCAGCCAATATTTTGGATTTTTGAAAATTTCACTTTTTTGTGAAAATATCCACTAAATGAGGGAATAATATGTGTGAGGTTACCCCAGGAGAGTTCCAAATGTGTGTAGGTAAAATATATATCCCACGGGGGTAAAATTGAAAAAAGTTGAAAAAAAATTTTTTTTGGACTTAGTCATTTTTTCGGCGTTTATCAGACTTTCAGGTAGGGGAAATGCCAGTGAGCGTTCCGATTTCAGTTCCAGAGCGATTCGCCCAATGAGTCCTTGATACTTAGTCGTTTTCAGCCAATTTTCTGGATTTTTGAAAATTTCACTTTTTTGTAAAAATATCGACTAAATGAGGGAATAATATGCGTGAGGGTACTCCAGGAGAGTTCCAAATGTGTGTGGGTAGAGTATATATCCCACGGGGGTAAAATTGAAAAAAGTTGAAAAATTTTTTTTATTGGACAAAGTCATTTTTTCGGCGTTTATCAGACTTTCAGATAGGGGAAATGCCAGTGAGCGTTCCGATTTCAGTTCCAGAGCGATTCGCCCAATGAGTCCTAGATATTTATTCGTTTTCAGCCAATTTTCTGGATTTTTGAAAATTTCACTTTTTTGTAAAAATATCGACTAAATAAGGGAATAATATGCGTGAGGGTACCCCAGGAGAGCTCCAAATGTGTGTTTGTAGAATATATATCCCACGGGGGTAAAATGTAAAAAAGTTGTAAAAAATTTTTTTGGGGACTTAGTCATTTTTCCGGCGTTTATCAGACTTTCAGATAGGGGAAATGTCATTGAGCATTCCGATTTCAGTTCCAGAGCGATTCGCCCAATGAGTCCTTGATACTTAGTCGTTTTAAGCCAATATTTTGGATTTTTGAAAATTTCACTTTTTTGTGAAAATATCCACTAAATGAGGGAATAATATGTGTGAGGTTACCCCAGGAGAGTTCCAAATGTGTGTAGGTAAAATATATATCCCACGGGGGTAAAATTGAAAAAAAATTTTTTTTGGACTTAGTCATTTTTCCGGCGTTTATCAGACTTTCAGATAGCGGAAATGTCAGTGAGCGTTCCGATTTCAGTTCCAGAGCGATTCGCCCAATGAGTCCTTGATACTTAGTCGTTTTCAGCCAATATTTTGGATTTTTTAAAATTTCACTTTTTTGTGAAAATATCCACTAAATGAGGGAATAATATGTGTGAGGGTACTCCAGGAGAGTTCCAAATGTGTGTGGGTAGAATATATATCCCACGGGGGTAAAATTGAAAAAAGTTGAAAAAATTTTTTTTTTGGACTTAGTCATTTTTTCGGCGTTTATCAGACTTTCAGATAGGGGAAATGCCAGTGAGCGTTCCGATTTCAGTTCCAGAGCGATTCGCCCACTGAGTCCTTGATACTTAGTCGTTTTCAGCCAATATTTTGGATTTTTGAAAATTTCACTTTTTTGTGAAAATATCCACTAAATGAGGGAATAATATGTGTGAGGGTACCCCAGGAGAGTTCCAAATGTGTGTAGGTAAAATATATAACCCCGGGGGGTAAAATTGAAAAAAGTTGAAAAAAAATTTTTTTTGGACTTAGTCATTTTTCCGGCGTTTATCAGACTTTCAGATAGGGGAAATGTCAGTGAGAGTTCCGATTTCAGTTCCAGAGCAATTCGCCCAATTAGTCCTTGATACTTAGTCGTTTTCAGCCAATATTTTGGATTTTTGAAAATTTCACTTTTTTGTGAAAATATCCACTAAATGAGGGAATAATATGTGTGAGGGTACTCCAGGAGAGTTCCAAATGTGTGTGGGTAGAATATATATCCCACGGGGGTAAAATTGAAAAAAGTTGAAAAAATTTTTTTTTTGGACTTAGTCATTTTTTCGGCGTTTATCAGACTTTCAGATAGGGGAAATGTCAGTGAGCGTTCCGATTTCAGTTCCAGAGCGATTCGCCCAATTAGTCCTTGATACTTAGTCGTTTTCAGCCAATATTTTGGATTTTTGAAAATTTCACTTTTTTGTGAAAATATCCACTAAATGAGGGAATAATATGTGTGAGGGTACTCCAGGAGAGTTCCAAATGTGTGTGGGTAGAGTATATATCCCACGGGGGTAAAATTGAAAAAAGTTGAAACATTTTTTTTATTGGACTTAGTCATTTTTTCGGCGTTTATCAGACTTTCAGATAGGGGAAATGCCAGTGAGCGTTCCGATTTCAGTTCCAGAGCGATTCGCCCAATGAGTCCTTGATATTTAGTCGTTTTCAGCCAATTTTCTGGATTTTTGAAAATTTCACTTTTTTGTAAAAATATCGACTAAATGAGGGAATAATATGCGTGAGGGTACCCCAGGAGAGCTCCAAATGTGTGTTTGTAGAATATATATCCCACGGGGTAAAATTGAAAAAAGTTGAAAAAAAATTTTTTTTTTGGACTTAGTCATTTTTTCGGCGTTTATCAGACTTTCAGATAGCGGAAATGTCAGTGAGCGTTCCGCTTTCAGTTCCAGAGCGATTCGCCCAATGAGTCCTTGATACTTAGTCGTTTTCAGCCAATATTTTGGATTTTTGAAAATTTCACTTTTTTGTGAAAATAACCACTAAATGAGGGAATAATATGTGTGAGGGTACTCCAGGAGAGTTCCAAATGTGTGTAGGTAAAATATATATCCTACGGGGGTAAAATTGAAAAAAGTTGAAAAAAAATTTTTTTTGGACTTAGTCATTTTTCCGGCGTTTATCAGACTTTCAGATAGCGGAAATGTCAGTGAGCGTTCCGATTTCAGTTCTAGAGCGATTCGCCCAATGAGTCCTTGATACTTAGTCGTTTTCAGCCAATATTTTGGATTTTTGAAAATTTCACTTTTTTGTGAAAATATCCACTAAATGAGGGAATAATATGTGTGAGGATACCCCAGGAGAGTTCCAAATGTGTGTAGGTAAAATATATAACCCCGGGGGGTAAAATTGAAAAAAGTTGAAAAAAAATTTTTTTTTGGACTTAGTCATTTTTCCGGCGTTTATCAGACTTTCAGATAGGGGAAATGTCAGTGAGCGTTCCGATTTCAGTTCCAGAGCGATTCGCCCAATTAGTCCTTGATACTTAGTCGTTTTCAGCCAATATTTTGGATTTTTGAAAATTTCACTTTTTTGTGAAAATATCCACTAAATGAGGGAATAATATGTGTGAGGGTACTCCAGGAGAGTTCCAAATGTGTGTGGGTAGAATATATATCCCACGGGGGTAAAATGTAAAAAAGTTGAAAAAATTTTTTTGGGGACTTAGTCATTTTTCCGGCGTTTATCAGACTTTCAGATAGGGGAAATGTCATTGAGCATTCCGATTTCAGTTCCAGAGCGATTCGCCCAATGAGTCCTTGATACTTAGTCGTTTTCAGCCAATATTTAGGATTTTTGAAAATTTCACTTTTTTGTGAAAATATCCACTAAATGAGGGAATAATATGTGTGAGGTTACCCCAGGAGAGTTCCAAATGTGTGTATGTAAAATATATATCCCACGGGGGTAAAATTGAAAAAAGTTGAAAAAAAATTTTTTTTGGACTTAGTCATTTTTCCGGCGTTTATCAGACTTTCAGATAGCGGAAATGTCAGTGAGCGTTCCGATTTCAGTTCCAGAGCGATTCGCCCAATGACTCCTTGATACTTAGTCGTTTTCAGCCAATATTTTGGATTTTTTAAAATTTCACTTTTTTGTGAAAATATCCACTAAATGAGGGAATAATATGTGTGAGGGTACTCCAGGAGAGTTCCAAATGTGTGTGGGTAGAATATATATCCCACGGGGGTAAAATTGAAAAAAGTTGAAAAAATTTTTTTTTTGGACTTAGTCATTTTTTCGGCGTTTATCAGACTTTCAGATAGGGGAAATGCCAGTGAGCGTTCCGATTTCAGTTCCAGAGCGATTCGCCCACTGAGTCCTTGATACTTAGTCGTTTTCAGCCAATATTTTGGATTTTTGAAAATTTCACTTTTTTGTGAAAATATCCACTAAATGAGGGAATAATATGTGTGAGGGTACCCCAGGAGAGTTCCAAATGTGTGTAGGTAAAATATATAACCCCGGGGGGTAAAATTGAAAAAAGTTGAAAAAAAATTTTTTTTGGACTTAGTCATTTTTCCGGCGTTTATCAGACTTTCAGATAGGGGAAATGTCAGTGAGCGTTCCGATTTCAGTTCCAGAGCGATTCGCCCAATTAGTCCTTGATACTTAGTCGTTTTCAGCCAATATTTTGGATTTTTGAAAATTTCACTTTTTTGTGAAAATATCCACTAAATGAGGGAATAATATGTGTGAGGGTACTCCAGGAGAGTTCCAAATGTGTGTGGGTAGAGTATATATCCCACGGGGGTAAAATTGAAAAAAGTTGAAACATTTTTTTTATTGGACTTAGTCATTTTTTCGGCGTTTATCAGACTTTCAGATAGAGGAAATGCCAGTGAGCGTTCCGATTTCAGTTCCAGAGCGATTCGCCCAATGAGTCCTTGATATTTAGTCGTTTTCAGCCAATTTTCTGGATTTTTGAAAATTTCACTTTTTTGTAAAAATATCGACTAAATGAGGGAATAATATGCGTGAGGGTACCCCAGGAGAGCTCCAAATGTGTGTTTGTAGAATATATATCCCACGGGGGTGAAATGTAAAAAAGTTGAAAAAAAATTTTTTTTCGACTTAGTCATTTTTCCGGCGTTTATCAGACTTTCAGATAGCGGAAATGTCAGTGAGCGTTCCGATTTCAGTTCCAGAGCGATTCGCCCAATGAGTCCTTGATACTTAGTCGTTTTCAGCCAATATTTTGGATTTTTGAAAATTTCACTTTTTTGTGAAAATATCCACTAAATGAGGGAATAATATGTGTGAAGGTACTCCAGGAGAGTTCCAAATGTGTGTGGGTAGAATATATATCCCACGGGGTAAAATTGAAAAAAGTTGAAAAAAAATTTTTTTTTTGGACTTAGTCATTTTTTCGGCGTTTATCAGACTTTCAGATAGCGGAAATGTCAGTGAGCGTTCCGCTTTCAGTTCCAGAGCGATTCGCCCAATGAGTCCTTGATACTTAGTCGTTTTCAGCCAATATTTTGGATTTTTGAAAATTTCACTTTTTTGTGAAAATAACCACTAAATGAGGGAATAATATGTGTGAGGGTACTCCAGGAGAGTTCCAAATGTGTGTAGGTAAAATATATATCCTACGGGGGTAAAATTGAAAAAAGTTGAAAAAAAATTTTTTTTGGACTTAGTCATTTTTCCGGCGTTTATCAGACTTTCAGATAGCGGAAATGTCAGTGAGCGTTCCGATTTCAGTTCTAGAGCGATTCGCCCAATGAGTCCTTGATACTTAGTCGTTTTCAGCCAATATTTTGGATTTTTGAAAATTTCACTTTTTTGTGAAAATATCCACTAAATGAGGGAATAATATGTGTGAGGATACCCCAGGAGAGTTCCAAATGTGTGTAGGTAAAATATATAACCCCGGGGGGTAAAATTGAAAAAAGTTGAAAAAAAATTTTTTTTTGGACTTAGTCATTTTTCCGGCGTTTATCAGACTTTCAGATAGGGGAAATGTCAGTGAGCGTTCCGATTTCAGTTCCAGAGCGATTCGCCCAATTAGTCCTTGATACTTAGTCGTTTTCAGCCAATATTTTGGATTTTTGAAAATTTCACTTTTTTGTGAAAATATCCACTAAATGAGGGAATAATATGTGTGAGGGTACTCCAGGAGAGTTCCAAATGTGTGTGGGTAGAATATATATCCCACGGGGGTAAAATTGAAAAAAGTTGAAAAAATTTTTTTTTTGGACTTAGTCATTTTTTCGGCGTTTATCAGACTTTCAGATAGGGGAAATGTCAGTGAGCGTTCCGATTTCAGTTCCAGAGCGATTCGCCCAATTAGTCCTTGATACTTAGTCGTTTTCAGCCAATATTTTGGATTTTTGAAAATTTCACTTTTTTGTGAAAATATCCACTAAATGAGGGAATAATATGTGTGAGGGTACTCCAGGAGAGTTCCAAATGTGTGTGGGTAGAGTATATATCCCACGGGGGTAAAATTGAAAAAAGTTGAAACATTTTTTTTATTGGACTTAGTCATTTTTTCGGCGTTTATCAGACTTTCAGATAGGGGAAATGCCAGTGAGCGTTCCGATTTCAGTTCCAGAGCGATTCGCCCAATGAGTCCTTGATATTTAGTCGTTTTCAGCCAATTTTCTGGATTTTTGAAAATTTCACTTTTTTGTAAAAATATCGACTAAATGAGGGAATAATATGCGTGAGGGTACCCCAGGAGAGCTCCAAATGTGTGTTTGTAGAATATATATCCCACGGGGGTGAAATGTAAAAAAGTTGAAAAAAAATTTTTTTTGGACTTAGTCATTTTTCCGGCGTTTATCAGACTTTCAGATAGCGGAAATGTCAGTGAGCGTTCCGATTTCAGTTCCAGAGCGATTCGCCCAATGAGTCCTTGATACTTAGTCGTTTTCAGCCAATATTTTGGATTTTTGAAAATTTCACTTTTTTGTGAAAATATCCACTAAATGAGGGAATAATATGTGTGAAGGTACTCCAGGAGAGTTCCAAATGTGTGTGGGTAGAATATATATCCCACGGGGTAAAATTGAAAAAAGTTGAAAAAAAATTTTTTTTTTGGACTTAGTCATTTTTTCGGCGTTTATCAGACTTTCAGATAGCGGAAATGTCAGTGAGCGTTCCGCTTTCAGTTCCAGAGCGATTCGCCCAATGAGTCCTTGATACTTAGTCGTTTTCAGCCAATATTTTGGATTTTTGAAAATTTCACTTTTTTGTGAAAATAACCACTAAATGAGGGAATAATATGTGTGAGGGTACTCCAGGAGAGTTCCAAATGTGTGTAGGTAAAATATATATCCTACGGGGGTAAAATTGAAAAAAGTTGAAAAAAAATTTTTTTTGGACTTAGTCATTTTTCCGGCGTTTATCAGACTTTCAGATAGCGGAAATGTCAGTGAGCGTTCCGATTTCAGTTCTAGAGCGATTCGCCCAATGAGTCCTTGATACTTAGTCGTTTTCAGCCAATATTTTGGATTTTTGAAAATTTCACTTTTTTGTGAAAATATCCACTAAATGAGGGAATAATATGTGTGAGGGTACTCCAGGAGAGTTCCAAATGTGTGTGGGTAGAATATATATCCCACGGGGGTAAAATGTAAAAAAGTTGAAAAAATTTTTTTGGGGACTTAGTCATTTTTCCGGCGTTTATCAGACTTTCAGATAGGGGAAATGTCATTGAGCATTCCGATTTCAGTTCCAGAGCGATTCGCCCAATGAGTCCTTGATACTTAGTCGTTTTCAGCCAATATTTAGGATTTTTGAAAATTTCACTTTTTTGTGAAAATATCCACTAAATGAGGGGATAATATGTGTGAGGGTACTCCAGGAGAGTTCCAAATGTGTGTGGGTAGAATATATATCCCACGAGGGTAAAATTGAAAAAAGTTGAAAAAATTTTTTTTTTGGACTTAGTCATTTTTTCGGCGTTTATCAGACTTTCAGATAGGGGAAATGTCAGTGAGCGTTCCGATTTCAGTTCCAGAGCGATTCGCCCAATTAGTCCTTGATACTTAGTCGTTTTCAGCCAATATTTTGGATTTTTGAAAATTTCACTTTTTTGTGAAAATATCCACTAAATGAGGGAATAATATGTGTGAGGGTACTCCAGGAGAGTTCCAAATGTGTGTGGGTAGAGTATATATCCCACGGGGGTAAAATTGAAAAAAGTTGAAACATTTTTTTTATTGGACTTAGTCATTTTTTCGGCGTTTATCAGACTTTCAGATAGGGGAAATGCCAGTGAGCGTTCCGATTTCAGTTCCAGAGCGATTCGCCCAATGAGTCCTTGATATTTAGTCGTTTTCAGCCAATTTTCTGGATTTTTGAAAATTTCACTTTTTTGTAAAAATATCGACTAAATGAGGGAATAATATGCGTGAGGGTACCCCAGGAGAGCTCCAAATGTGTGTTTGTAGAATATATATCCCACGGGGGTAAAATGTAAAAAAGTTGAAAAAAAATTTTTTTTGGACTTAGTCATTTTTCCGGCGTTTATCAGACTTTCAGATAGCGGAAATGTCAGTGAGCGTTCCGATTTCAGTTCCAGAGCGATTCGCCCAATGAGTCCTTGATACTTAGTCGTTTTCAGCCAATATTTTGGATTTTTGAAAATTTCACTTTTTTGTGAAAATATCCACTAAATGAGGGAATAAGATGTGTGAGGGTACCCCAGGAGAGTTCCAAATGTGTGTAGGTAAAATATATAACCCCGGGGGGTAAAATTGAAAAAAGTTGAAAAAAAATTTTTTTTGGACTTAGTCATTTTTCCGGCGTTTATCAGACTTTCAGATAGGGGAAATGTCAGTGAGCGTTCCGATTTCAGTTCCAGAGCGATTCGCCCAATTAGTCCTTGATACTTAGTCGTTTTCACCCAATATTTTGGATTTTTGAAAATTTCACTTTTTTGTGAAAATATCCACTAAATGAGGGAATAATATGTGTGAGGGTACTCCAGGAGAGTTCCAAATGTGTGTGGGTAGAATATATATCCCACGGGGGTAAAATTGAAAAAAGTTGAAAAAATTTTTTTTTTGGACTTAGTCATTTTTCCGGCGTTTATCAGACTTTCAGATAGCGGAAATGTCAGTGAGCGTTCCGATTTCAGTTCCAGAGCGATTCGCCCAATGAGTCCTTGATACTTAGTCGTTTTCAGCCAATATTTTGGATTTTTAAAAATTTCACTTTTTTGTGAAAATAACCACTAAATGAGGGAATAATATGTGTGAGGGTACTCCAGGAGAGTTCCAAATGTGTGTAGGTAAAATATATATCCTACGGGGGTAAAATTGAAAAAAGTTGAAAAAAAATTTTTTTTGGACTTAGTCATTTTTCCGGCGTTTATCAGACTTTCAGATAGGGGAAATGTCAGTGAGCGTTCCGATTTCAGTTCCAGAGCGATTCGCCCAATTATTCCTTGATACTTAGTCGTTTTCAGCCAATATTTTGGATTTTTGAAAATTTCACTTTTTTGTAAAAATATCGACTAAATGAGGGAATAATATGCGTGAGGGTACCCCAGGAGAGCTCCAAATGTGTGTTTGTAGAATATATATCCCACGGGGGTAAAATGTAAAAAAGTTGAAAAAAATTTTTTTTTGGACTTAGTAATTTTTCCGGCGTTTATCAGACTTTCAGATAGCGGAAATGTCAGTGAGCGTTCCGATTTCAGTTCTAGAGCGATTCGCCCAATGAGTCCTTGATACTTAGTCGTTTTCAGCCAATATTTTGGATTTTTGAAAATTTCACTTTTTTGTGAAAATATCCACTAAATGAGGGAATAATATGTGTGAGGGTACCCCAGGAGAGTTCCAAATGTGTGTAGGTAAAATATATAACCCCGGGGGGTAAAATTGAAAAAAGTTGAAAAAAAATTTTTTTTGGACTTAGTCATTTTTCCGGCGTTTATCAGACTTTCAGATAGGGGAAATGTCAGTGAGCGTTCCGATTTCAGTTCCAGAGCGATTCGCCCAATGAGTCCTTGATACTTAGTCGTTTTCAGCCAATATTTTGGATTTTTGAAAATTTCACTTTTTTGTGAAAATATCCACTAAATGAGGGAATAATATGTGTGAGGGTACTCCAGGAGGGTTCCAAATGTGTGTGGGTAGAATATATATCCCACGGGGGTAAAATTGAAAAAAGTTGAAAAAATTTTTTTTTTGGACTTAGTCATTTTTTCGGCGTTTATCAGACTTTCAGATAGGGGAAATGTCAGTGAGCGTTCCGATTTCAGTTCCAGAGCGATTCGCCCAATTAGTCCTTGATACTTAGTCGTTTTCAGCCAATATTTTGGATTTTTGAAAATTTCACTTTTTTGTGAAAATATCCACTAAATGAGGGAATAATATGTGTGAGGGTACTCCAGGAGAGTTCCAAATGTGTGTGGGTAGAATATATATCCCACGGGGGTAAAATTGAAAAAAGTTGAAAAAATTTTTTTTTTGGACTTAGTCATTTTTCCGGCGTTTATCAGACTTTCAGATAGCGGAAATGTCAGTGAGCGTTCCGATTTCAGTTCCAGAGCGATTCGCCCAATGAGTCCTTGATACTTAGTCGTTTTCAGCCAATATTTTGGATTTTTAAAAATTTCACTTTTTTGTGAAAATAACCACTAAATGAGGGAATAATATGTGTGAGGGTACTCCAGGAGAGTTCCAAATGTGTGTAGGTGAAATATATATCCTACGGGGGTAAAATTGAAAAAAGTTGAAAAAAAATTTTTTTTGGACTTAGTCATTTTTCCGGCGTTTATCAGACTTTCAGATAGCGGAAATGTCAGTGAGCGTTCCGATTTCAGTTCCAGAGCGATTCGCCCAATGAGTCCTTGATACTTAGTCGTTTTCAGCCAATATTTTGGATTTTTGAAAATTTCACTTTTTTGTGAAAATATCCACTAAATGAGGGAATAATATGTGTGAGGGTACTCCAGGAGAGTTCCAAATGTGTGTGGGTAGAATATATATCCCACGGGGGTAAAATTGAAAAAAGTTGAAAAAATTTTTTTTTTGGACTTAGTCATTTTTTCGGCGTTTATCAGACTTTCAGATAGGGGAAATGTCAGTGAGCGTTCCGATTTCAGTTCCAGAGCGATTCGCCCAATTAGTCCTTGATACTTAGTCGTTTTCAGCCAATATTTTGGATTTTTGAAAATTTCACTTTTTTGTGAAAATATCCACTAAATGAGGGAATAATATGTGTGAGGGTACTCCAGGAGAGTTCCAAATGTGTGTGGGTAGAGTATATATCCCACGGGGGTAAAATTGAAAAAAGTTGAAACATTTTTTTTATTGGACTTAGTCATTTTTTCGGCGTTTATCAGACTTTCAGATAGGGGAAATGCCAGTGAGCGTTCCGATTTCAGTTCCAGAGCGATTCGCCCAATGAGTCCTTGATATTTAGTCGTTTTCAGCCAATTTTCTGGATTTTTGAAAATTTCACTTTTTTGTAAAAATATCGACTAAATGAGGGAATAATATGCGTGAGGGTACCCCAGGAGAGCTCCAAATGTGTGTTTGTAGAATATATATCCCACGGGGGTAAAATGTAAAAAAGTTGAAAAAAATTTTTTTTTGGACTTAGTCATTTTTCCGGCGTTTATCAGACTTTCAGATAGCGGAAATGTCAGTGAGCGTTCCGATTTCAGTTCCAGAGCGATTCGCCCAATGAGTCCTTGATACTTAGTCGTTTTCAGCCAATATTTTGGATTTTTAAAAATTTCACTTTTTTGTGAAAATAACCACTAAATGAGGGAATAATATGTGTGAGGGTACTCCAGGAGAGTTCCAAATGTGTGTAGGTAAAATATATATCCTACGGGGGTAAAATTGAAAAAAGTTGAAAAAAAATTTTTTTTGGACTTAGTCATTTTTCCGGCGTTTATCAGACTTTCAGATAGGGGAAATGTCAGTGAGCGTTCCGATTTCAGTTCCAGAGCGATTCGCCCAATTATTCCTTGATACTTAGTCGTTTTCAGCCAATATTTTGGATTTTTGAAAATTTCACTTTTTTGTAAAAATATCGACTAAATGAGGGAATAATATGCGTGAGGGTACCCCAGGAGAGCTCCAAATGTGTGTTTGTAGAATATATATCCCACGGGGGTAAAATGTAAAAAAGTTGAAAAAAAATTTTTTTTGGACTTAGTCATTTTTCCGGCGTTTATCAGACTTTCAGATAGCGGAAATGTCAGTGAGCGTTCCGATTTCAGTTCCAGAGCGATTCGCCCAATGAGTCCTTGATACTTAGTCGTTTTCAGCCAATATTTTGGATTTTTGAAAATTTCACTTTTTTGTGAAAATATCCACTAAATGAGGGAATAAGATGTGTGAGGGTACCCCAGGAGAGTTCCAAATGTGTGTAGGTAAAATATATAACCCCGGGGGGTAAAATTGAAAAAAGTTGAAAAAAAATTTTTTTTGGACTTAGTCATTTTTCCGGCGTTTATCAGACTTTCAGATAGGGGAAATGTCAGTGAGCGTTCCGATTTCAGTTCCAGAGCGATTCGCCCAATGAGTCCTTGATACTTAGTCGTTTTCAGCCAATATTTTGGATTTTTGAAAATTTCACTTTTTTGTGAAAATATCCACTAAATGAGGGAATAATATGTGTGAGGGTACTCCAGGAGAGTTCCAAATGTGTGTGGGTAGAATATATATCCCACGGGGGTAAAATTGAAAAAAGTTGAAAAAATTTTTTTTTTGGACTTAGTCATTTTTTCGGCGTTTATCAGACTTTCAGATAGGGGAAATGTCAGTGAGCGTTCCGATTTCAGTTCCAGAGCGATTCGCCCAATTAGTCCTTGATACTTAGTCGTTTTCAGCCAATATTTTGGATTTTTGAAAATTTCACTTTTTTGTGAAAATATCCACTAAATGAGGGAATAATATGTGTGAGGGTACTCCAGGAGAGTTCCAAATGTGTGTGGGTAGAGTATATATCCCACGGGGGTAAAATTGAAAAAAGTTGAAACATTTTTTTTATTGGACTTAGTCATTTTTTCGGCGTTTATCAGACTTTCAGATAGGGGAAATGCCAGTGAGCGTTCCGATTTCAGTTCCAGAGCGATTCGCCCAATGAGTCCTTGATATTTAGTCGTTTTCAGCCAATTTTCTGGATTTTTGAAAATTTCACTTTTTTGTAAAAATATCGACTAAATGAGGGAATAATATGCGTGAGGGTACCCCAGGAGAGCTCCAAATGTGTGTTTGTAGAATATATATCCCACGGGGGTAAAATGTAAAAAAGTTGAAAAAAAATTTTTTTTGGACTTAGTCATTTTTCCGGCGTTTATCAGACTTTCAGATAGCGGAAATGTCAGTGAGCGTTCCGATTTCAGTTCCAGAGCGATTCGCCCAATGAGTCCTTGATACTTAGTCGTTTTCAGCCAATATTTTGGATTTTTAAAAATTTCACTTTTTTGTGAAAATAACCACTAAATGAGGGAATAATATGTGTGAGGGTACTCCAGGAGAGTTCCAAATGTGTGTAGGTAAAATATATATCCTACGGGGGTAAAATTGAAAAAAGTTGAAAAAAAATTTTTTTTGGACTTAGTCATTTTTCCGGCGTTTATCAGACTTTCAGATAGGGGAAATGTCAGTGAGCGTTCCGATTTCAGTTCCAGAGCGATTCGCCCAATTATTCCTTGATACTTAGTCGTTTTCAGCCAATATTTTGGATTTTTGAAAATTTCACTTTTTTGTAAAAATATCGACTAAATGAGGGAATAATATGCGTGAGGGTACCCCAGGAGAGCTCCAAATGTGTGTTTGTAGAATATATATCCCACGGGGGTAAAATGTAAAAAAGTTGAAAAAAAATTTTTTTTGGACTTAGTCATTTTTCCGGCGTTTATCAGACTTTCAGATAGCGGAAATGTCAGTGAGCGTTCCGATTTCAGTTCCAGAGCGATTCGCCCAATGAGTCCTTGATACTTAGTCGTTTTCAGCCAATATTTTGGATTTTTGAAAATTTCACTTTTTTGTGAAAATATCCACTAAATGAGGGAATAAGATGTGTGAGGGTACCCCAGGAGAGTTCCAAATGTGTGTAGGTAAAATATATAATCCCGGGGGGTAAAATTGAAAAAAGTTGAAAAAAAATTTTTTTTGGACTTAGTCATTTTTCCGGCGTTTATCAGACTTTCAGATAGGGGAAATGTCAGTGAGCGTTCCGATTTCAGTTCCAGAGCGATTCGCCCAATTAGTCCTTGATACTTAGTCGTTTTCAGCCAATATTTTGGATTTTTGAAAATTTCACTTTTTTGTGAAAATATCCACTAAATGAGGGAATAATATGTGTGAGGGTACTCCAGGAGAGTTCCAAATGTGTGTGGGTAGAATATATATCCCACGGGGGTAAAATTGAAAAAAGTTGAAAAAATTTTTTTTTTGGACTTAGTCATTTTTTCGGCGTTTATCAGACTTTCAGATAGGGGAAATGTCAGTGAGCGTTCCGATTTCAGTTCCAGAGCGATTTGCCCAATTAGTCCTTGATACTTAGTCGTTTTCAGCCAATATTTTGGATTTTTGAAAATTTCACTTTTTTGTGAAAATATCCACTAAATGAGGGAATAATATGTGTGAGGGTACTCCAGGAGAGTTCCAAATGTGTGTGGGTAGAGTATATATCCCACGGGGGTAAAATTGAAAAAAGTTGAAACATTTTTTTTATTGGACTTAGTCATTTTTTCGGCGTTTATCAGACTTTCAGATAGGGGAAATGCCAGTGAGCGTTCCGATTTCAGTTCCAGAGCGATTCGCCCAATGAGTCCTTGATATTTAGTCGTTTTCAGCCAATTTTCTGGATTTTTGAAAATTTCACTTTTTTGTAAAAATATCGACTAAATGAGGGAATAATATGCGTGAGGGTACCCCAGGAGAGCTCCAAATGTGTGTTTGTAGAATATATATCCCACGGGGGTAAAATGTAAAAAAGTTGAAAAAAAATTTTTTTCGGACTTAGTCATTTTTCCGGCGTTTATCAGACTTTCAGATAGCGGAAATGTCAGTGAGCGTTCCGATTTCAGTTCCAGAGCGATTCGCCCAATGAGTCCTTGATACTTAGTCGTTTTCAGCCAATATTTTGGATTTTTGAAAATTTCACTTTTTTGTGAAAATAACCACTAAATGAGGGAATAATATGTGTGAGGGTACTCCAGGAGAGTTCCAAATGTGTGTAGGTAAAATATTTATCCTACGGGGGTAAAATTGAAAAAAGTTGAAAAAAAATTTTTTTTGGACTTAGTCATTTTTCCGGCATTTATCAGACTTTCAGATAGCGGAAATGTCAGTGAGCGTTCCGATTTCAGTTCTAGAGCGATTCGCCCAATGAGTCCTTGATACTTAGTCGTTTTCAGCCAATATTTTGGATTTTTGAAAATTTCACTTTTTTGTGAAAATATCCACTAAATGAGGGAATAATATGTGTGAGGTTACCCAAGGAGAGTTCCAAATGTGTGTAGGTAGAATATATATCCCACGGGGGTAAAATTGAAAAAGTTGAAAAAAATTTTTTTTTGGACTTAGTAATTTTTCCGGCTTTTATCAGACTTTCAGATAGGGGAAATGTCAGTGAGCGTTCCGATTTCAGTTCCAGAGCGATTCGCCCAATTAGTCCTTGATACTTAGTCGTTTTCAGCCAATATTTTGGATTTTTGAAAATTTCACTTTTTTGTGAAAATATCCACTAAATGAGGGAATAATATGTGTGAGGGTACTCCAGGAGAGTTCCAAATGTGTGTGGGTAGAATATAGATCCCACGGGGGTAAAATTGAAAAAAGTTGAAAAAATTTTTTTTTTGGACTTAGTCATTTTTTCGGCGTTTATCAGACTTTCAGATAGGGGAAATGTCAGTGAGCGTTCCGATTTCAGTTCCAGAGCGATTCGCCCAATTAGTCCTTGATACTTAGTCGTTTTCAGCCAATATTTTGGATTTTTGAAAATTTCACTTTTTTGTGAAAATATCCACTAAATGAGGGAATAATATGTGTGAGGGTACTCCAGGAGAGTTCCAAATGTGTGTGGGTAGAGTATATATCCCACGGGGGTAAAATTGAAAAAAGTTAAAACATTTTTTTTATTGGACTTAGTCATTTTTTCGGCGTTTATCAGACTTTCAGATAGGGGAAATGCCAGTGAGCGTTCCGATTTCAGTTCCAGAGCGATTCGCCCAATGAGTCCTTGATATTTAGTCGTTTTCAGCCAATTTTCTGGATTTTTGAAAATTTCACTTTTTTGTAAAAATATCGACTAAATGAGGGAATAATATGCGTGAGGGTACCCCAGGAGAGCTCCAAATGTGTGTTTGTAGAATATATATCCCACGGGGGTAAAATGTAAAAAAGTTGAAAAAAAAATTTTTTGGGACTTAGTCATTTTTCCGGCGTTTATCAGACTTTCAGATAGCGGAAATGTCAGTGAGCATTCCGATTTCAGTTCCAGAGCGATTCGCCCAATGAGTCCTTGATACTTAGTCGTTTTCAGCCAATATTTTGGATTTTTGAAAATTTCACTTTTTTGTGAAAATATCCACTAAATGAGGGAATAATATGTGTGAGGGTACTCCAGGAGAGTTCCAAATGTGTGTGGGTAGAATATATATCCCACGGGGGTAAAATTGAAAAAAGTTGAAAAAATTTTTTTTTTGGACTTAGTCATTTTTTTGGGGTTTATCAGACTTTCAGATAGGGGAAATGTCAGTGAGCGTTCCGATTTCAGTTCCAGAGCGATTCGCCCAATGAGTCCTTGATACTTAGTCGTTTTCAGCCAATATTTTGGATTTTTAAAAATTTCACTTTTTTGTGAAAATAACCACTAAATGAGGGAATAATATGTGTGAGGGTACTCCAGGAGAGTTCCAAATGTGTGTAGGTAAAATATATATCCTACGGGGGTAAAATTGAAAAAAGTTGAAAAAAAATTTTTTTTGGACTTAGTCATTTTTCCGGCGTTTATCAGACTTTCAGATAGCGGAAATCTCAGTGAGCGTTCCAATTTCAGTTCCAGAGCGATTCGCCCAATGAGTTCTTGATACTTAGTCGTTTTCAGCCAATATTTTGGATTTTTGAAAATTTCACTTTTTTGTGAAAATATCCACTAAATCAGGGAATAATATGTGTGAGGGTACTCCAGGAGAGTTCCAAATGTGTGTGGGTAGAGTATATATCCCACGGGGGTAAAATTGAAAAAAGTTGAAACATTTTTTTTATTGGACTTAGTCATTTTTTCGGCGTTTATCAGACTTTCAGATAAGGGAAATGCCAGTGAGCGTTCCGATTTCAGTTCCAGAGCGATTCGTCCAATGAGTCCTTGATACTTAGTCGTTTTCAGCCAATATTTTGGATTTTTGGAAATTTCACTTTTTTGTGAAAATATCCACTAAATGAGGGAATAATATGTGTGAAGGTACTCCAGGAGAGTTCCAAATGTGTGTGGGTAGAAAATATATCATACGGGGGTAAAATTGAAAAAAGTTGAAAAAAAATTTTTTTTGGACTTAGTCATTTTTCCGGCGTTTATCAGACTTTCAGATAGCGGAAATCTCAGTGAGCGTTCCGATTTCAGTTCCAGAGCGATTCGCCCAATGAGTCCTTGATATTTAGTCGTTTTCAGCCAATTTTCTGGATTTTTGAAAATTTCACTTTTTTGTAAAAATATCGACTAAATGAGGGAATAATATGCGTGAGGGTACCCCAGGAGAGCTCCAAATGTGTGTTTGTAGAATATATATCCCACGGGGGTAAAATGTAAAAAAGTTGTAAAAAATTTTTTTTTTTGGAATTAGTCATTTTTTCGGCGTTTATCAGACTTTCAGATAGCGGAAATGTCAGTGAGCGTTCCGATTTCAGTTCTAGAGCGATTCGCCCAATGAGTCCATGATACTTAGTCGTTTTCAGCCAATATTTTGGATTTTTGAAAATTTCACTTTTTTGTGAAAATAACCACTAAATGAGGGAATAATATGTGTGAGGGTACTCCAGGAGAGTTCCAAATGTGTGTGGGTAGAATATATATCCCACGGGAGTAAAATTGAAAAAAGTTGAAAAAATTTTTTTTTTGGAATTAGTCATTTTTTCGGCGTTTATCAGACTTTCAGATAGCGGAAATGTCAGTGAGCGTTCCGATTTCAGTTCTAGAGCGATTCGCCCAATGAGTCCTTGATAGTTAGTCGTTTTCAGCCAATTTTCTGGATTTTTGAAAATTTCACTTTTTTGTAAAAATATTGACTAAATGAGGGAATAATATGCGTGAGGGTACCCCAGGAGAGCTCCAAATGTGTGTTTGTAGAATATATATCCCACGGGGGTAAAATGTAAAAAAGTTGTAAAAATTTTTTTTTTGGACTTAGTCATTTTTTCGGCGTTTATCAGACTTTCAGATAGCGGAAATGTCAGTGAGCGTTCCGATTTCAGTTCCAGAGCGATTCGCCCAATGAGTCCTTGATACTTAGTCGTTTTCAGCCAATATTTTGGATTTTTGAAAATTTCACTTTTTTGTGAAAATAACCACTAAATGAGGGAATAATATGTGTGAGGGTACTCCAGGAGAGTTCCAAATGTGTGTGGGTAGAATATATATCCCACGGGGGTAAAATTGAAAAAATTTGAAAAAATTTTTTTTTTGGACTTAGTCATTTTTTCGGCGTTTATCAGACTTTCAGATAGGGGAAATGCCAGTGAGCGTTCCGATTTCAGTTCCAGAGCGATTCGCCCACTGAGTCCTTGATATTTAGTCGTTTTTAACCAATATTTTGGATTTTTGAAAATTTCACTTTTTTGTGAAAATATCCACTAAATGAGGGAATAATATGTGTGAGGGTACTCCAGGAGAGTTCCAAATGTGGGTGGGTAGAATATATATCCCACGGGGGTAAAATTGAAAAAAGTTTTAAAAATTTTTTTTTTGGACTTAGTCATTTTTTCGGCGTTTATCAGACTTTCAGATAGGGGAAATGCCAGTGAGCGTTCTGATTTCAGTTCCAGAGCGATTCGCCCAATGAGTCCTTGATACTTAGTCGTTTTCAGCCAATATTTTGGATTTTTGAAAATTTCACTTTTTTTTGAAAATATCCACTAAATGAGGGAATAATATGTGTGAGGTTACCCCAGGAGAGTTCCAAATGTGTGTAGGTAAAATATATATCCCACGGGGGTAAAATTGAAAAAAGTTGAAAAAAAATTTTTTTGGACTTAGTCATTTTTCCGGCGTTTATCAGACTTTCAGATAGCGGAAATGTCAGTGAGCATTCCGATTTCAGTTCCAGAGCGATTCGCCCAATGAGTTCTTGATACTTAGTCGTTTTCAGCCAATATTTTGGATTTTTGAAGATTTCACTTTTTTGTGAAAATATCCACTAAATGAGGGAATAATATGTGTGAGGGTACTCCAGGAGAGTTCCAAATGTGGGTGGGTAGAATATATATCCCACGGGGTAAAATTGAAAAAAGTTTAAAAAATTTTTTTTTTGGACTTAGTCATTTTTTCGGCGTTTATCAGACTTTCAGATAGGGGAAATGCCAGTGAGCATTCCGATTTCAGTTCCAGAGCGATTCGCCCAATGAGTCCTTGATATTTAGTCGTTTTCAGCCAATTTTCTGGATTTTTGAAAATTTCACTTTTTTGTGAAAATATCCACTAAATGAGGGAATAATATGTGTGAGGGTACCCAAGAGAGTTCCAAATGTGTGTAGGTAGAATATATATCCCACGGGGGTAAAATTGAAAAAAGTTGAAAAAATTTTTTTTTTTGGAATTAGTCATTTTTCCGGCGTTTATCAGACTTTCAGATAGGGGAAATGTCAGTGAGCGTTCCGATTTCAGTTCCAGAGCAATTCGCCCAATGAGTCCTTGATATTTAGTCGTTTTCAGCCAATTTTCTGGATTTTTGAAAATTTCACTTTTTTGTAAAAATATCGACTAAATGAGGGAATAATATGTGTGAGGGTACCCCAGGAGAGTTCCAAATGTGTGTAGGTAAAATATATATCCCACGGGGGTAAAATTGAAAAAAGTTGAAAAAAAATTTTTTTGGACTTAGTCATTTTTCCGGCGTTTATCAGACTTTCAGATAGCGGAAATCTCAGTGAGCATTCCGATTTCAGTTCCAGAGCGATTCGCCCAATGAGTTCTTGATACTTAGTCGTTTTTAACCAATATTTTGGATTTTTGAAAATTTCACTTTTTTGTGAAAATATCCACTAAATGAGGGAATAATATGTGTGAGGGTACTCCAGGAGAGTTCCAAATGTGGGTGGGTAGAATATATATCCCACGGGGGTAAAATTGAAAAAAGTTTTAAAAATTTTTTTTTTGGACTTAGTCATTTTTTCGGCGTTTATCAGACTTTCAGATAGGGGAAATGCCAGTGAGCGTTCTGATTTCAGTTCCAGAGCGATTCGCCCAATGAGTCCTTGATACTTAGTCGTTTTCAGCCAATATTTTGGATTTTTGAAAATTTCACTTTTTTTTGAAAATATCCACTAAATGAGGGAATAATATGTGTGAGGTTACCCCAGGAGAGTTCCAAATGTGTGTAGGTAAAATATATATCCCACGGGGGTAAAATTGAAAAAAGTTGAAAAAAAATTTTTTTGGACTTAGTCATTTTTCCGGCGTTTATCAGACTTTCAGATAGCGGAAATGTCAGTGAGCATTCCGATTTCAGTTCCAGAGCGATTCGCCCAATGAGTTCTTGATACTTAGTCGTTTTCAGCCAATATTTTGGATTTTTGAAGATTTCACTTTTTTGTGAAAATATCCACTAAATGAGGGAATAATATGTGTGAGGGTACTCCAGGAGAGTTCCAAATGTGGGTGGGTAGAATATATATCCCACAGGGTAAAATTGAAAAAAGTTTAAAAAATTTTTTTTTTGGACTTAGTCATTTTTTCGGCGTTTATCAGACTTTCAGATAGGGGAAATGCCAGTGAGCATTCCGATTTCAGTTCCAGAGCGATTCGCCCAATGAGTCCTTGATATTTAGTCGTTTTCAGCCAATTTTCTGGATTTTTGAAAATTTCACTTTTTTGTGAAAATATCCACTAAATGAGGGAATAATATGTGTGAGGGTACCCAAGAGAGTTTCAAATGTGTGTAGGTAGAATATATATCCCACGGGGGTAAAATTGAAAAAAGTTGAAAAAATTTTTTTTTTTGGAATTAGTCATTTTTCCGGCGTTTATCAGACTTTCAGATAGGGGAAATGTCAGTGAGCGTTCCGATTTCAGTTCCAGAGCGATTCGTCCAATGAGTCCTTGATACTTAGTCGTTTTCAGCCAATATTTTGGATTTTTGAAAATTTCACTTTTTTGTGAAAATATCCACTAAATGAGGGAATAATATGTGTGAAGGTACTCCAGGAGAGTTCCAAATGTGTGTGGGTAGAATATATATCCCACGGGGGTAAAATTGAAAAAAGTTGAAAAAAAATTTTTTTTGGACTTAGTCATTTTTCCGGCGTTTATCAGACTTTCAGATAGCGGAAATCTCAGTGAGCGTTCCGATTTCAGTTCCAGAGCGATTCGCCCAATGAGTTCTTGATACTTAGTCGTTTTTAGCCAATATTTTGGATTTTTGAAAATTTCACTTTTTTGTGAAAATATCCACTAAATGAGGGAATAATATGTGTGAGGGTACTCCAGGAGAGTTCCAAATGTGGGTGGGTAGAATATAAATCCCACGGGGGTAAAATTGAAAAAAGTTTAAAAAATTTTTTTTTTGGACTTAGTCATTTTTTCGGCGTTTATCAGACTTTCAGATAGGGGAAATGCCAGTGAGCGTTCCGATTTCAGTTCCAGAGCGATTCGCCCAATGAGTCCTTGATACTTAGTCGTTTTCAGCCAATATTTTGGATTTTTGAAGATTTCACTTTTTTGTGAAAATATCCACTAAATGAGGGAATAATATGTGTGAGGGTACTCCAGGAGAGTTCCAAATGTGCGTGGGTAGAATATATATCCCATGGGGGTAAAATTGAAAAAAGTTTAAAAAATTTTTTTTTTGGACTTAGTCATTTTTCCGGCGTTTATCAGACTTTCAGATAGCGGAAATGTCAGTGAGCGTTCCGATTTCAGTTCCAGAGCGATTCGCCCAATGAGTCATTGATACTTAGTCGTTTTCAGCCAATATTTTGGATTTTTGAAAATTTCACTTTTTTGTGAAAATATCCACTAAATGAGGGAATAATATGTGTGAGGTTACCCCAGGAGAGTTAAAAATGTGTGTAGGTAGAATATATATCCCACGGGGGTAAAATTGAAAAAAGTTGAAAAAATTTTTTTGCTGGACTTAGTCATTTTTTCGGCGTTTATCAGACTTTCAGAGAGCGGAAATGTCAATGAGCGTTCCGATTTCAGTTCCAGAGCGATTCGCCCAATGAGTCCTTGATACTTAGTCATTTTCAGCCAATATTTTGGATTTTTGAAAACTTCACTTTTTTGTGAAAATATCCACCAAATGAGGGAATAATATGCGTGAGGGTAACCCAGGAGAGTTCCAAATGTGTGTGGGTAGAATATATATCCCACGGGAGTAAAATTTAAAAAAGTTGTAAAAAATTTTTTTGGGACTTAGTCATTTTTCCGGCGTTTATCAGACTTTCAGATAGGGGAAATGTCATTGAGCATTCCGATTTCAGTTCCAGAGCAATTCGCCCAATGAGTCCTTGATATTTAGTCGTTTTCAGCCAATTTTCTGGATTTTTGAAAATTTCACTTTTTTGTAAAAATATCGACTAAATGAGGGAATAATATGTGTGAGGGTACCCCAGGAGAGTTCCAAATGTGTGTAGGTAAAATATATATCCCACGGGGGTAAAATTGAAAAAAGTTGAAAAAAAATTTTTTTGGACTTAGTCATTTTTCCGGCGTTTATCAGACTTTCAGATAGCGGAAATCTCAGTGAGCATTCCGATTTCAGTTCCAGAGCGATTCGCCCAATGAGTTCTTGATACTTAGTCGTTTTTAACCAATATTTTGGATTTTTGAAAATTTCACTTTTTTGTGAAAATATCCACTAAATGAGGGAATAATATGTGCGAGGGTACTCCAGGAGAGTTCCAAATGTGGGTGGGTAGAATATATATCCCACGGGGTAAAATTGAAAAAAGTTTAAAAAATTTTTTTTTTGGACTTAGTCATTTTTTCGGCGTTTATCAGACTTTCAGATAGGGGAAATGCCAGTGAGCATTCCGATTTCAGTTCCAGAGCGATTCGCCCAATGAGTCCTTGATATTTAGTCGTTTTCAGCCAATTTTCTGGATTTTTGAAAATTTCACTTTTTTGTGAAAATATCCACTAAATGAGGGAATAATATGTGTGAGGGTACCCAAGAGAGTTCCAAATGTGTGTAGGTAGAATATATATCCCACGGGGGTAAAATTGAAAAAAGTTGAAAAAAAATTTTTTTTGGACTGTCATTTTTCCGGCGTTTATCAGACTTTCAGATAGGGGAAATGTCAGTGAGCGTTCCGATTTCAGTTCCAGAGCGATTCGCCCAATGAGTCCTTGATACTTAGTCGTTTTCAAGCCAATATTTTGCATTTTTAAAAATGTCACTTTTTTTTGAAAATATCCACTATATGAGGGAATAATATGTGTGAGGTTACCCCAGGAGAGTTCCAAATGTGTGTAGGTAAAATATATATCCGACGGGGGTAAAATTGAAAAAATTTTTTTTTTAGACTTAGTCATTTTTCCGGCGTTTATCAGACTTTCAGATAGGGGTAATGTCTGTGAGCATTCCGATTTCAGTTCCACAGCGATTCGCCCAATGAGTCCTTGATATTTAGTAGGTTTCAGCCAATTTTCTGGATTTTTGAAAATTTCACTTCTTTGTGAAAAAATCCACTAAATGAGGAAATAATATGTGTGAGGTTACCCCAGGAGAGTTCCAAATGTGTGTATGTAAAATATATATCCCACGGGGGTAAAATTGAAAAAAGTTGAAAAAAAATTTTTTTTGGACTTAGTCATTTTTCCGGCGTTTATCAGACTTTCAGATAGGGGAAATGTCAGTGAGCGTTCCGATTTCAGTTCCAGAGCGATTGGCCCAATGAGTCCTTGATATTTATTCGTTTTCAACCAATATTTTGGATTTTTGAAAATTTCACTTTTTTGTGAAAATATCCACTAAATGAGGGAATAATATGTGTGAGGGTACCCCAGGAGAGTTCCAAATGTGTGTGGGTAGAATATATATCCCACGGGGGTAAAATTGAAAAGAGTTTAAAACATTTTTTTTTTGGACTTAGTCATTTTTCCGGCGTTTATCAGACTTTTAGATAGGGGAAATGTCATTGAGCGTTCCAATTTCAGTTCCAGAGCGATTCGCCCAATGAGTCCTTGATACTTAGTTGTTTTCAGCCAATATTTTGGATTTTTGAAAATTTCACTTGTTTGTGAAAATATCCACTAAATGAGGGAATAATATATCATAGAATCATATCATAGAATCATATCATAGAATGGCAGAGTTGGAAGGGACCTCCTGGGTCATCTGGTCCAACCCCCTGCTCAAAGCAGGATTCACTAGATCATCTCAGACAGATGTCTGTCCAGCCTCTGTTTGAAGACGTCCATTGAAGGTGAACTCACCACCTCTCGTGGCAGCCTGTTCCACTCATTAATCACCCTAACTGTCAAAAAGTTTTTTCTAATATCTAATCTGTGTCTCCTCCCATTTAGTTTCATCCCATTGCTTCTAGTCTTTCCTTGTGCAAATGAGAATAAAGATGATCCTTCTACAATGTGACAGCCCCTGACATATTTGTAGACAGCTATTAAGTCTCCTCTCAGTCTTCTTTTTTGCAAGCTAAACATTCCCAAATCCTGCAACCGTTCCTCATAGGACATGGTTTGCAGACCAGTCACTATTCTGGTCGCTCTTCTCTGAACTTGCTCCAGTTTGTCGATGTCTTTTTTAAAATGTGGTGCCCAAAACTGTACACAGTATTCCAGATGAGGTCTGACCAAAGAGGAGTAAAGACCGATAATGACTTCACGTGATCTAGACTGTATGCTTCTGTTAATACATCCCAGAATTGTATTTGCCTTTTTTGCTGCTGCATCACACTGTTGACTCATGTTCAGTCTATGATCTATTAGTATACCTAAGTCTTTTTCACATGTACTGTTGCTTAGCTCTATTCCTCCCATTCTGTATATGCTTTTTTCATTTTTATTGCCCAGATGTAGTACTTTGCATTTTTCCCTGTTAAAAACCATTCTGTTGGTTGCTGCCCACTGCTCCAGTTTATTTAGGTCTTTTTGAATCCTCTCTCTCTCTTCTCTAGTATTAGCTATCCCTCCTAGCTTTGTGTCATCGGCAAATTTAATCAGTTTACCCTCAATTCCTTCATCTAAATCATTGATAAAGATGTTGAACAATACAGGTCCCAGGACGGAGCCCTGTGGTACCCCACTTGAGACATTCATCCAGCTGGATGTGAATCCATTTACAACCACCCTTTGAGTCCGATCACTAAGCCAGTTATGAATCCACCTAACAGTTGCCTGGTCCATTGCATACTTGGTCATTTTTTCAATAAGGATGATGTGAGATACTTTGTCAAATGCTTTGCTGAAGTCAAGATATACTATATCTACAGCATTTCCCTGATCCACCCAGTCAGTGATTCTGTCATAGAAGGAAATTAAGTTAGTCTGACATGACTTGTTAGTTACAAACCCATGCTGACTCTGGTTAATCACTTCATTCTTATCCATGTACTTACATACATGTTGTTTAATAATTTGTTCAAAGATCTTTCCTGGTATAGAAGTCAGACTCACCGGCCTATAGTTCCCTGGGTCCACCTTCTTCCCCTTTTTGAAGATAGGAACAACATTTGCTCTTCTCCAGTCTTCTGGGACTTCTCCTGTTCTCCAAGAATTTTCAAAGATTATGGAGAGTGGTTCTAAAATTTCTTCTACAATCTCCTTCAGTACTCTGGGGTGTAATTCATCTGGACCTGGAGACTTGAACTCATTTATGTTAGCTAAATATTCCCTCACAATCTTTCTGTTTACTGATAACTTGGATTCCTCTATTCCTTTAAAAGGACAGTGAAGATCAGTTGATGTTACATTTTCTTTCTGAGAGAAAACAGATGCAAAATAGGAATTAAAAAGTTCGGCCTTCTCAACATCCTCTCTTACCATTTCTCCATTTTCATCCTGTAAAAATCCTATAGCATCTTTGACTTTTCTTTTACTTTTGACATACCCCCAAAATCCTTTTTTATTGCTTTTGACATCTCTTGCAAGCCTTAATTCATTGTCAGCTTTAGCTAACCTGATACGTGCCCTGCAGGATCTGCAGACTGCATTATAATCTTCTTTAGATATGCCTCCCTCTTTCCATTTAATAAACATTTCTTTCTTTCTTTTTAGCATGTGTTTAAGTTCTGTGTTCATCCATCCTGGTTTCCTTAAATGCTTCCCATTCTTCCTACTTTTCGGGATTGTTAACGATTGTGCTTTGAGAATCTCATTTTTAAAAATTTCCCATCCTTCCTGGACATTTTTGTCCTTAAGGACATCCAGCCATTGGATCCCTCCTATTCTCTTTCTGAGTCTCTTAAAATCTGCCTTTCTAAAATCTAACCTTGAAGTTTGAGTCTTCACATGTCTTCCTCCTCTAGTTATCCAAAATTCTATAATAGCATGATCGCTGCCTCCTAGGGTCCCAGCCACCTTTACCTCCTCAACCATTTCCTCCCTGTTTATAAGGATTAGATCCAAAGTAGCAGATCCCCTTGTTTTCTCCCCTACCTTTTGGAAGATAAAGTTGTCAGCAAGAGAGGATAAGAATTTGCTTGACCTGTTAGTTTTACTTGAGAGAGATTCCCAACAAATGTCTGGATAGTTGAAATCTCCCATGACCACTACGTCATATTTTTTGGAGAACTTGGTCATTTGATACATAAAGAGTTCATCCATATCTTCAGATTGCCCAGGTGGCCTGTAGTAAATGCCTACAATGGTGTCCTTTCCGTTGTTCTCTCCTTGTATTCTTACCCAAACAGTTTCCACAGAACTCCCAGTCTCTGAAGCTTCAATCTCTGTGCAGATATATGCTTTTCTAACATACAATGCAACACCTCCTCCTCGTTTATCAAGTCTGTTTCTTGCAAATAAGTTGTATCCTTTTAGCCTTTTATTCCAATCATGTGTATCGTCCCACCAAGTTTCAGTGATTCCAATGACATCATATTCCTTTTCCTGCATTAGTAGTTCCAATTCTCCTTGTTTGTTGCCCATGCTTTGTGCATTTGTATAAAAACATTTTAGTTTGTGATTGGTTTCTCTTCCTCCCATATTTTTATTATTTAGATTTTTTTGTCTTTGTTCTTCTTTTCCACTTCCAGTAGCAGAGATCTCAATAGTATTTGTCAGCTGTATGGCTTTTTCTGGCCTTTTGCTTCCCTTCCCACATTGTTCTAGTTTAAAGCTCTTCTGATGAGTGTAGCAAGGCGACTTCCAAATACATGTTTTCCAGTCTTCGTAAGGTGCACCCCATCTCTAGCAAGTAGTCCATCATATAGGTAATTCATTCCGTGATCCAGAAATCCAAATCCTTGTTGACGGCACCATCGACGTAGCCAGTTGTTCACCTGTAGAATCTTATTCCACCTCATTGTTCCATGGCCATCCACTGGGAGGATGGATGAGAAGACCACCTGCGCTCCCAATTCTTTCACTTTCTTGCCTAAGTCTTCAAAGTCACTGCAGATGGTTTCCAGGTCCTTTCTTGCGGTGTCATTTGTGCCCACATGTATTAGCAGGAATGGGTAGTGATCTGTAGGTCTGAAGAGTCTTGATATCCTGTCAGACACATCTTTAATTTTTGCTCCTGGAAGACAGCACATTTCTCTTGAGGTTATGTCTGGTCTGCAGATAGCGGCCTCTGTTCCTCTTAACAGGGAATCCCCCATGACCACCACTCTCCGTTTTTTCTTCACAACATTCTTCTTTCTCCATCCAGGAGGATTCTGAGGGCTTACAAGGTTATTCATTGCTGGCAAAGTCTTATCTTGCTGTATTTCTTCATGGTTCTCCTGTGTGAGAGCCTGGTACTGGTTCCTGAGCAGTATGGGTGCTGACTGCCTCTCGATCCTCCTGCTTCTGTGGGTCACATGCTTCCATTCCTCTGTTTCGTCAGGTGCAGTTTGAATTTCTTCTCTTTCTGAATCATGAAGAGATAATTCTGCTCTGTCTAAGAACTCTTCACCTTCCTTAATGATTTTCAAGGTAGTTAACCTCTCTTCTAGATTTCGCAACTTTTCCTCCAACAGGGACACAAGCTTGCATTTCTGGCATGTGAAGTCTGGCTTTTCCACTGGCAAGTCTGTGAACATGTAGCAGGATATGCAGCTCACCAAATGGCTCCTGGACTCTTCCATGTTCTTATTGTTAATGTTCTGAAAACAGTGAAAAAAGCTTAAAAAAAAAGCTTCAAAATGCGCGCGCCAGTAGGCGCGCGGTTTACCGATGTCCTCTTTTCAGCTCCAACAGCCAAAATCCAGTGTTCTTTGAGCTTGCGGAGACTCTTCACTTACCCCAAAATGCAGTGGGAATATGCAAATTATCTCCTCAGGACTCCTCCCCTGGTTTACCGATGTCCTCTTTTCAGCTCCAACAGCCAAAATCCAGTGTTCTTTGAGCTTGCGAAGACTCTTCACTTACCCCAAAATGCAGTGGGAATATGCAAATTATCTCCTCAGGACTCCTCCCTGGTTTACCGATGTCCTCTTTTCAGCTCCAACAGCCAAAATCCAGTGTTCTTTGAGCTTGCGGAGACTCTTCACTTACCCCAAAATGCAGTGGGAATATGCAAATTATCTCCTCAGGACTCCTCCCCTGGTTTACCGATGTCCTCTTTTCAGCTCCAACAGCCAAAATCCAGTGTTCTTTGAGCTTGCGAAGACTCTTCACTTACCCCAAAATGCAGTGGGAATATGCAAATTATCTCCTCAGGACTCCTCCCTGGTTTACCGATGTCCTCTTTTCAGCTCCAACAGCCAAAATCCAGTGTTCTTTGAGCTTGCGGAGACTCTTCACTTAGCCCAAAATGCAGTGGGAATATGCAAATTATCTCGTCAGGACTCCTCCCCTGGTTTACCGATGTCCTCTTTTCAGCTCCAACAGCCAAAATCCAGTGTTCTTTGAGCTCGCGGAGACTCTTCACTTACCCCAAAATGCAGTGGGAATATGCAAATTATCTCCTCAGGACTCCTCCCCTGGTTTACCGATGTCCTCTTTTCAGCTCCAACAGCCAAAATCCAGTGTTCTTTGAGCTCGCGGAGACTCTTCACTTACCCCAAAATGCAGTGGGAATATGCAAATTATCTCCTCAGGACTCCTCCCCTGGTTTACCGATGTCCTCTTTTCAGCTCCAACAGCCAAAATCCAGTGTTCTTTGAGCTCGCGGAGACTCTTCACTTACCCCAAAATGCAGTGGGAATATGCAAATTATCTCCTCAGGACTCCTCCCCTGGTTTACCGATGTCCTCTTTTCAGCTTCAACAGCCAAAATCCAGTGTTCTTTGAGCTCGCGGAGACTCTTCACTTACCCCAAAATGCAGTGGGAATATGCAAATTATCTCCTCAGGACTCCTCCCCTGGTTTACCGATGTCCTCTTTTCAGCTCCAACAGCCAAAATCCAATGTTCTTTGAGCTCGCGGAGACTCTTCACTTACCCCAAAATGCAGTGGGAATATGCAAATTATCTCCTCAGGACTCCTCTATGTCTGAGGGTACCCCAGGAGAGTTCCAAATGTGTGTAGGTAGAATATATATCCCACGTGGGTAAAATTGAAAAAAGTTGAAAAAAAATATTTTTGGACTTAGTCATTTTTCCGGCGTTTATCAGACTTTCAGATAGGGGAAATGTCAGTGAGCGTTCCGATTTCAGTTCCAGAGCGATTCGCTCAATGAGTCCATGATATTTATTCGTTTTCAACCAATATTTTGGATTTTTGAAAATTTCACTTTTTTGTGAAAATATCCACTAAATGAGGGAATAATATGTGTGAGGGTACCCCAGGAGAGGTTCAAATGTGTGTGGGTAGAATATATATCCCACGGGGGTAAAATTGAAAAAAGTTGAAAAAAAATATTTTTGGACTTAGTCATTTTTACGGCGTTTATCAGACTTTCAGATACGGGAAATGTCAGTGAGCGTTCCGATTTCAGTTCCAGAGTGATTCGCCCAATGAGTCCTTGATATTTATTCGTTTTCAGCCAATATTTTGGATTTTTGAAAATTTCACTTTTTTGTGAAAATATCCACTAAATTAGGGAATAATATGTGTGAGGGTACCCCAGGAGAGGTCCAAATGTGTGTGGGTAGAATATATATCCCACGTGGGTAAAATTGAAAAAAGTTTAAAAAAAAAATTTTTGGACTTAAACGCCGTAAAAATGACTATCAGACTTTCAGATAGGGGAAATGTCAGTGAGCGTTCCGATTTCAGTTCCAGAGCGATTGGCCCAATGAGTCCTTGATATTTAGTCGTTTTCAGACAATATTTTGGATTTTTGAAATTTTCACTTGTTTGTGAAAATATCCACTAAATTGGAGAATAATATGTGTGAGGGTACCCCAGGAGAGTTCCAAATGTGTGTGGGTAGAATATAAATCCCACAGGGGTAAAATTGAAAAAAGATGAAAAAAATTTTTTTTTGGACTTAGTCATTTTTTTGCCGTTTATCAGACTTTCAGATAGGGGAAATGTCAGTGAGCGTTCCGATTTCAGTTCCAGAGCGATTCGCCCAATGAGTCCTTGATATTTAGTCGTTTTCAGCCAATATTTTGGATTTTTGAAATTTTCACTTGTTTGTGAAAATATCCACTAAATTGGAGAATAATATGTGTGAGGGTACCCCAGGAGAGGTCCAAATGTGTGTGGGTAGAATATATATCCCACAGGGGTAAAATTGAAAAAAGTTGAAAAAAAATATTTTTGGACTTAGTCATTTTTACGGCGTTTATCAGACTTTCAGATAGGGGAAATGTCAGTGAGCGTTCCGATTTCAGTTCCAGAGCGATTCGCCCAATGAGTCCTTGATATTTAGTCTTTTCAGCCAATATTTTGGATTTTTGAAAATTTCACTTGTTTGTGAAAATATCCACTAAATGAGGGAATAATATGTGTAAGGGTACCCCAGGAGAGTTCCAAATGTGTGTATGTAAAATATATATCCCACGGGGGTAAAATTGAAAAAAGTTGAAAAAAAATTTTTTTTGGACTTAGTCATTTTTCCGGCGTTTATCAGACTTTCAGATAGGGGAAATGTCAGTGAGCGTTCCGATTTCAGTTCCAGAGCGATTGGCCCAATGAGTCCTTGATATTTATTCGTTTTCAACCAATATTTTGGATTTTTGAAAATTTCACTTTTTTGTGAAAATATCCACTAAATGAGGGAATAATATGTGTGAGGGTACCCCAGGAGAGTTCCAAATGTGTGTGGGTAGAATATATATCCCACGGGTGTAAAATTGAAAAGAGTTTAAAACATTTTTTTTTTGGACTTAGTCATTTTTCCGGCGTTTATCAGACTTTCAGATAGGGGAAATGTCATTGAGCGTTCCGATTTCAGTTCCAGAGCGATTCGCCCAATGAGTCCTTGATACTTAGTTGTTTTCAGCCAATATTTTGGATTTTTGAAAATTTCACTTGTTTGTGAAAATATCCACTAAATGAGGGAATAATATGTGTGAGGGTACCCCAGGAGAGTTCCAAATGTGTGTGGGTAGAATATATATCCCACGGGGGTAAAATTGAAAAGAGTTTAAAACATTTTTTTTTGGACTTAGTCATTTTTCCGGCGTTTATCAGACTTTCAGATACGGGAAATGTCAGTGAGCGTTCCGATTTCAGTTCCAGAGTGATTCGCCCAATGAGTCCTTGATATTTATTCGTTTTCAGCCAATATTTTGGATTTTTGAAAATTTCACTTTTTTGTGAAAATATCCACTAAATTAGGGAATAATATGTGTGAGGGTACCCCAGGAGAGGTCCAAATGTGTGTGGGTAGAATATATATCCCACGTGGGTAAAATTGAAAAAAGTTGAAAAAAAAAATTTTTGGACTTAGTCATTTTTACGGCGTTTATCAGACTTTAAGATAGTGGAAATGTCAGTGAGCGTTCCGATTTCAGTTCCAGAGCGATTCGCCCAATGAGTCCTTGATATTTAGTCGTTTTCAGACAATATTTTGGATTTTTGAAAAATTCACTTGTTTGTGAAAATATCCACTAAATGAGGGAATAATATGTGTGAGGTTACCCCAGGAGAGTTCCAAATGTGTGTAAGTAAAATATATATCTCACGGGGGTTAAATTGAAAAAAGTTGAAAAAAAATTTTTTTTGGACTTAGTCATTTTTCCGGCGTTTATCAGACTTTCAGATAGGGGAAATGTCAGTGAGCGTTCCGATTTCAGTTCCAGAGCGATTCGCTCAATGAGTCCTTGATATTTATTCGTTTTCAACCAATATTTTGGATTTTTGAAAATTTCACTTTTTTGTGAAAATATCCACTAAATGAGGGAATAATATGTGTGAGGGTACCCCAGGAGAGGTCCAAATGTGTGTGGGTAGAATATATATCCCACGTGGGTAAAATTGAAAAAAGTTGAAAAAAAAAATTTTTGGACTTAGTCATGTTTACGGCGTTTATCAGACATTCAGATAGGGGAAATGTCAGTGAGTGTTCCGATTTCAGTTCCAGAGCGATTCGACCAATGAGTCCTTCATATTTAGTCGTTTTCAGCCAATATTTTGGATTTTTGAAAATTTCACTTGTTTGTGAAAATATCCACTAAATGAGGGAATAATATGTCTGAGGGTACCCCAGGAGAGTTCCAAATGTGTGTAGGTATAATATATATCCCACGTGGGTAAAATTGAAAAAAGTTGAAAAAAAATATTTTTGGACTTAGTCATTTTTACGGCGTTTATCAGACTTTCAGATAGGGGAAATGTCAGTGAGCGTTCCGATTTCAGTTCCAGAGCGATTCGCCCAATGAGTCCTTGATATTTAGTCGTTTTCAGCCAATATTTTGGATTTTTGAAATTTTCACTTGTTTGTGAAAATATCCACTAAATTGGAGAATAATATGTGTGAGGGTACCCCAGGAGAGGTCCAAATGTGTGTGGGTAGAATATATATCCCACAGGGGTAAAATTGAAAAAAGTTGAAAAAAAATATTTTTGGACTTAGTCATTTTTACGGCGTTTATCAGACTTTCAGATAGGGGAAATGTCAGTGAGCGTTCCGATTTCAGTTCCAGAGCGATTCGCCCAATGAGTCCTTGATATTTAGTCTTTTCAGCCAATATTTTGGATTTTTGAAAATTTCACTTGTTTGTGAAAATATCCACTAAATGAGGGAATAATATGTGTGAGGGTACCCCAGGAGAGTTCCAAATGTGTGTATGTAAAATATATGTCCCACGGGGGTAAAATTGAAAAAAGTTGAAAAAAAATTTTTTTTGGACTTAGTCATTTTTCCGGCGTTTATCAGACTTTCAGATAGGGGAAATGTCAGTGAGCGTTCCGATTTCAGTTCCAGAGCGATTGGCCCAATGAGTCCTTGATATTTATTCGTTTTCAACCAATATTTTGGATTTTTGAAAATTTCACTTTTTTGTGAAAATATCCACTAAATGAGGGAATAATATGTGTGAGGGTACCCCAGGAGAGGTCCAAATGTGTGTGGGTAGAATATATATCCCACGTGGGTAAAATTGAAAAAAGTTGAAAAAAAAAATTTTTGGACTTAGTCATGTTTACGGCGTTTATCAGACATTCAGATAGGGGAAATGTCAGTGAGTGTTCCGATTTCAGTTCCAGAGCGATTCGACCAATGAGTCCTTGATATTTAGTCGTTTTCAGCCAATATTTTGGATTTTTGAAAATTTCACTTGTTTGTGAAAATATCCACTAAATGAGGGAATAATATGTGTGAGGGTACCCCAGGAGAGGTCCAAATGTGTGTGGGTAGAATATAAATCCCACGGGGGTAAAATTGAAAAAAGTTGAAAAAAAATATTTTTGGACTTAGTCATTTTTACGGCCTTTATCAGACTTTCAGATAGGGGAAATGTCAGTGAGCGTTCCGATTTCAGTTCCAGAGCGATTCGCCCAATGAGTCCTTGATATTTAGTCATTTTCAGCCAATATTTTGGATTTTTGAAAATTTCACTTGTTTGTGAAAATATCCACTAAATGAGGGAATAATATGTGTGAGGGTACCCCAGGAGAGTTCCAAATGTGTGTAGGTAGAATATATATCCCACAGGGGTAAAATTGAAAAAAGATGAAAAAAATTTTTTTTTGGACTTAGTCATTTTTTTGCCGTTTATCAGACTTTCAGATAGGGGAAATGTCAGTGAGCGTTCCGATTTCAGTTCCAGAGCGATTCGCCCAATGAGTCCTTGATATTTAGTCGTTTTCAGCCAATATTTTGGATTTTTGAAATTTTCACTTGTTTGTGAAAATATCCACTAAATTGGAGAATAATATGTGTGAGGGTACCCCAGGAGAGGTCCAAATGTGTGTGGGTAGAATATATATCCCACAGGGGTAAAATTGAAAAAAGTTGAAAAAAAATATTTTTGGACTTAGTCATTTTTACGGCGTTTATCAGACTTTCAGATAGGGGAAATGTCAGTGAGCGTTCCGATTTCAGTTCCAGAGCGATTCGCCCAATGAGTCCTTGATACTTAGTTGTTTTCAGCCAATATTTTGGATTTTTGAAAATTTCACTTGTTTGTGAAAATATCCACTAAATGAGGGAATAATATGTGTGAGGGTACCCCAGGAGAGTTCCAAATGTGTGTATGTAAAATATATATCCCACGGGGGTAAAATTGAAAAAAGTTGAAAAAAAATTTTTTTTGGACTTAGTCATTTTTCCGGCGTTTATCAGACTTTCAGATAGGGGAAATGTCAGTGAGCGTTCCGATTTCAGTTCCAGAGCGATTGGCCCAATGAGTCCTTGATATTTATTCGTTTTCAACCAATATTTTGGATTTTTGAAAATTTCACTTTTTTGTGAAAATATCCACTAAATGAGGGAATAATATGTGTGAGGGTACCCCAGGAGAGTTCCAAATGTGTGTGGGTAGAATATATATCCCACGGGGGTAAAATTGAAAAGACTTTAAAACATTTTTTATTTGGACTTAGTCATTTTTCCGGCGTTTATCAGACTTTCAGATAGGGGAAATGTCATTGAGCGTTCCGATTTCAGTTCCAGAGCGATTCGCCCAATGAGTCCTTGATACTTAGTTGTTTTCAGCCAATATTTTGGATTTTTGAAAATTTCACTTGTTTGTGAAAATATCCACTAAATGAGGGAATAATATGTGTGAGGGTACCCCAGGAGAGTTCCAAATGTGTGTGGGTAGAATATATATCCCACGGGGGTAAAATTGAAAAGAGTTTAAAACATTTTTTTTTGGACTTAGTCATTTTTCCGGCGTTTATCAGACTTTCAGATACGGGAAATGTCAGTGAGCGTTCCGATTTCAGTTCCAGAGTGATTCGCCCAATGAGTCCTTGATATTTATTCGTTTTCAGCCAATATTTTGGATTTTTGAAAATTTCACTTTTTTGTGAAAATATCCACTAAATTAGGGAATAATATGTGTGAGGGTACCCCAGGAGAGGTCCAAATGTGTGTGGGTATAATATATATCCCACGTGGGTAAAATTGAAAAAAGTTGAAAAAAAAAATTTTTGGACTTAGTCATTTTTACGGCGTTTATCAGACTTTAAGATAGTGGAAATGTCAGTGAGCGTTCCGATTTCAGTTCCAGAGCGATTCGCCCAATGAGTCCTTGATATTTAGTCGTTTTCAGACAATATTTTGGATTTTTGAAAAATTCACTTGTTTGTGAAAATATCCACTAAATGAGGGAATAATATGTGTGAGGTTACCCCAGGAGAGTTCCAAATGTGTGTAAGTAAAATATATATCTCACGGGGGTTAAATTGAAAAAAGTTGAAAAAAAATTTTTTTTGGACTTAGTCATTTTTCCGGCGTTTATCAGACTTTCAGATAGGGGAAATGTCAGTGAGCGTTCCGATTTCAGTTCCAGAGCGATTCGCTCAATGAGTCCTTGATATTTATTCGTTTTCAACCAATATTTTGGATTTTTGAAAATTTCACTTTTTTGTGAAAATATCCACTAAATGAGGGAATAATATGTGTGAGGGTACCCCAGGAGAGGTCCAAATGTGTGTGGGTAGAATATATATCCCACGTGGGTAAAATTGAAAAAAGTTGAAAAAAAAAATTTTTGGACTTAGTCATGTTTACGGCGTTTATCAGACATTCAGATAGGGGAAATGTCAGTGAGTGTTCCGATTTCAGTTCCAGAGCGATTCGACCAATGAGTCCTTCATATTTAGTCGTTTTCAGCCAATATTTTGGATTTTTGAAAATTTCACTTGTTTGTGAAAATATCCACTAAATGAGGGAATAATATGTCTGAGGGTACCCCAGGAGAGTTCCAAATGTGTGTAGGTATAATATATATCCCACGTGGGTAAAATTGAAAAAAGTTGAAAAAAAATATTTTTGGACTTAGTCATTTTTACGGCGTTTATCAGACTTTCAGATAGGGGAAATGTCAGTGAGCGTTCCGATTTCAGTTCCAGAGCGATTCGCCCAATGAGTCCTTGATATTTAGTCGTTTTCAGCCAATATTTTGGATTTTTGAAATTTTCACTTGTTTGTGAAAATATCCACTAAATTGGAGAATAATATGTGTGAGGGTACCCCAGGAGAGGTCCAAATGTGTGTGGGTAGAATATATATCCCACAGGGGTAAAATTGAAAAAAGTTGAAAAAAAATATTTTTGGACTTAGTCATTTTTACGGCGTTTATCAGACTTTCAGATAGGGGAAATGTCAGTGAGCGTTCCGATTTCAGTTCCAGAGCGATTCGCCCAATGAGTCCTTGATATTTAGTCTTTTCAGCCAATATTTTGGATTTTTGAAAATTTCACTTGTTTGTGAAAATATCCACTAAATGAGGGAATAATATGTGTGAGGGTACCCCAGGAGAGTTCCAAATGTGTGTATGTAAAATATATGTCCCACGGGGGTAAAATTGAAAAAAGTTGAAAAAAAATTTTTTTTGGACTTAGTCATTTTTCCGGCGTTTATCAGACTTTCAGATAGGGGAAATGTCAGTGAGCGTTCCGATTTCAGTTCCAGAGCGATTGGCCCAATGAGTCCTTGATATTTATTCGTTTTCAACCAATATTTTGGATTTTTGAAAATTTCACTTTTTTGTGAAAATATCCACTAAATGAGGGAATAATATGTGTGAGGGTACCCCAGGAGAGGTCCAAATGTGTGTGGGTAGAATATATATCCCACGTGGGTAAAATTGAAAAAAGTTGAAAAAAAAAATTTTTGGACTTAGTCATGTTTACGGCGTTTATCAGACATTCAGATAGGGGAAATGTCAGTGAGTGTTCCGATTTCAGTTCCAGAGCGATTCGACCAATGAGTCCTTCATATTTAGTCGTTTTCAGCCAATATTTTGGATTTTTGAAAATTTCACTTGTTTGTGAAAATATCCACTAAATGAGGGAATAATATGTCTGAGGGTACCCCAGGAGAGTTCCAAATGTGTGTAGGTATAATATATATCCCACGTGGGTAAAATTGAAAAAAGTTGAAAAAAAATATTTTTGGACTTAGTCATTTTTACGGCCTTTATCAGACTTTCAGATAGGGGAAATGTCAGTGAGCGTTCCGATTTCAGTTCCAGAGCGATTCGCCCAATGAGTCCTTGATATTTAGTCATTTTCAGCCAATATTTTGGATTTTTGAAAATTTCACTTGTTTGTGAAAATATCCACTAAATGAGGGAATAATATGTCTGAGGGTACCCCAGGAGAGTTCCAAATGTGTGTAGGTAGAATATATATCCCACAGGGGTAAAATTGAAAAAAGATGAAAAAAATTTTTTTTTGGACTTAGTCATTTTTTTGCCGTTTATCAGACTTTCAGATAGGGGAAATGTCAGTGAGCGTTCCGATTTCAGTTCCAGAGCGATTCGCCCAATGAGTCCTTGATATTTAGTCGTTTTCAGCCAATATTTTGGATTTTTGAAATTTTCACTTGTTTGTGAAAATATCCACTAAATTGGAGAATAATATGTGTGAGGGTACCCCAGGAGAGGTCCAAATGTGTGTGGGTAGAATATATATCCCACAGGGGTAAAATTGAAAAAAGTTGAAAAAAAATATTTTTGGACTTAGTCATTTTTACGGCGTTTATCAGACTTTCAGATAGGGGAAATGTCAGTGAGCGTTCCGATTTCAGTTCCAGAGCGATTCGCCCAATGAGTCCTTGATACTTAGTTGTTTTCAGCCAATATTTTGGATTTTTGAAAATTTCACTTGTTTGTGAAAATATCCACTAAATGAGGGAATAATATGTGTGAGGGTACCCCAGGAGAGTTCCAAATGTGTGTGGGTAGAATATATATCCCACGGGGGTAAAATTGAAAAGAGTTTAAAACATTTTTTTTTGGACTTAGTCATTTTTCCGGCGTTTATCAGACTTTCAGATACGGGAAATGTCAGTGAGCGTTCCGATTTCAGTTCCAGAGTGATTCGCCCAATGAGTCCTTGATATTTATTCGTTTTCAGCCAATATTTTGGATTTTTGAAAATTTCACTTTTTTGTGAAAATATCCACTAAATTAGGGAATAATATGTGTGAGGGTACCCCAGGAGAGGTCCAAATGTGTGTGGGTAGAATATATATCCCACGTGGGTAAAATTGAAAAAAGTTTAAAAAAAAAATTTTTGGACTTAGTCATTTTTACGGCGTTTATCAGACTTTAAGATAGTGGAAATGTCAGTGAGCGTTCCGATTTCAGTTCCAGAGCGATTCGCCCAATGAGTCCTTGATATTTAGTCGTTTTCAGACAATATTTTGGATTTTTGAAAAATTCACTTGTTTGTGAAAATATCCACTAAATGAGGGAATAATATGTGTGAGGTTACCCCAGGAGAGTTCCAAATGTGTGTAAGTAAAATATATATCTCACGGGGGTTAAATTGAAAAAAGTTGAAAAAAATTTTTTTTTGGACTTAGTCATTTTTCCGGCGTTTATCAGACTTTCAGATAGGGGAAATGTCAGTGAGCGTTCCGATTTCAGTTCCAGAGCGATTCGCTCAATGAGTCCTTGATATTTATTCGTTTTCAACCAATATTTTGGATTTTTGAAAATTTCACTTTTTTGTGAAAATATCCACTAAATGAGGGAATAATATGTGTGAGGGTACCCCAGGAGAGGTCCAAATGTGTGTGGGTAGAATATATATCCCACGTGGGTAAAATTGAAAAAAGTTGAAAAAAAAAATTTTTGGACTTAGTCATGTTTACGGCGTTTATCAGACATTCAGATAGGGGAAATGTCAGTGAGTGTTCCGATTTCAGTTCCAGAGCGATTCGACCAATGAGTCCTTCATATTTAGTCGTTTTCAGCCAATATTTTGGATTTTTGAAAATTTCACTTGTTTGTGAAAATATCCACTAAATGAGGGAATAATATGTCTGAGGGTACCCCAGGAGAGTTCCAAATGTGTGTAGGTATAATATATATCCCACGTGGGTAAAATTGAAAAAAGTTGAAAAAAAATATTTTTGGACTTAGTCATTTTTACGCCGTTTATCAGACTTTCAGATAGGGGAAATGTCAGTGAGCGTTCCGATTTCAGTTCCAGAGCGATTCGCCCAATGAGTCCTTGATATTTAGTCATTTTCAGCCAATATTTTGGATTTTTGAAAATTTCACTTGTTTGTGAAAATATCCACTAAATGAGGGAATAATATGTGTGAGGGTACCCCAGGAGAGTTCCAAATGTGTGTAGGTAGAATATATATCCCACAGGGGTAAAATTGAAAAAAGATGAAAAAAATTTTTTTTTGGACTTAGTCATTTTTTTGCCGTTTATCAGACTTTCAGATAGGGGAAATGTCAGTGAGCGTTCCGATTTCAGTTCCAGAGTGATTTGCCCAATGAGTCCTTGATATTTATTCGTTTTCAGCCAATATTTTGGATTTTTGAAAATTTCACTTTTTTGTGAAAATATCCACTAAATTAGGGAATAATATGTGTGAGGGTACCCCAGGAGAGGTCCAAATGTGTGTGGGTAGAATATATATCCCACGTGGGTAAAATTGAAAAAAGTTTAAAAAAAAAATTTTTGGACTTAGTCATTTTTACGGCGTTTATCAGACTTTCAGATAGGGGAAATGTCAGTGAGCGTTCCGATTTCAGTTCCAGAGCGATTCGCACAATGAGTCCATGATATTTAGTCGTTTTCAGCCAATATTTTGGATTTTTGAAAATTTCACTTGTTTGTGAAAATATCCACTAAATGAGGGAATAATATGTCTGAGGGTACCCCAGGAGAGTTCCAAATGTGTGTAGGTAGAATAAATATCCCACGGGGGTAAAATTGAAAAAAGTTGAAAAAAAATATTTTTGGACTTAGTCATGTTTACGGCGTTTATCAGACATTCAGATAGGGGAAATGTCAGTGAGCGTTCCGATTTCAGTTCCAGAGCGATTCGCCCAATGAGTCCTTGATATTTAGTCTTTTCAGCCAATATTTTGGATTTTTGAAAATTTCACTTGTTTGTGAAAATATCCACTAAATGAGGGAATAATATGTGTGAGGGTACCCCAGGAGAGTTCCAAATGTGTGTGGGTAGAATATATATCCCACGGGGGTAAAATTGAAAAGAGTTTAAAACATTTTTTTTTTGGACTTAGTCATTTTTCCGGCGTTTATCAGACTTTCAGATAGGGTAAATGTCATTGAGCGTTCCGATTTCAGTTCCAGAGCGATTCGCCCAATGAGTCCTTGATACTTAGTTGTTTTCAGCCAATATTTTGGATTTTTGAAAATTTCACTTGTTTGTGAAAATATCCACTAAATGAGGGAATAATATGTGTGAGGGTACCCCAGGAGAGTTCCAAATGTGTGTGGGTAGAATATATATCCCACGTGGGTAAAATTGAAAAAAGTTGAAAAAAAATATTTTTGGACTTAGTCATTTTTACGGCGTTTATCAGACTTTCAGATAGTGGAAATGTCAGTGAGCATTCCGATTTCAGTTCCAGAGCGATTCGCCCAATGAGTCCTTGATATTTAGTCGTTTTCAGACAATATTTTGGATTTTTGAAAATTTCACTTGTTTGTGAAACTATCCAATAAATGAGGGAATAATATGTGTGAGGTTACCCCAGGAGAGTTCCAAATGTGTGTAGGTAAAATATATATCCCACGGGGGTAAAATTGAAAAAAGTTGAAAAAAAATTTTTTTTGGACTTAGTCATGTTTACGGCGTTTATCAGACTTTCAGATAGGGGAAATGTCAGTGAGTGTTCCGATTTCAGTTCCAGAGCGATTCGACCAATGAGTCCTTGATATTTAGTCGTTTTCAGCCAATATTTTGGATTTTTGAAAATTTCACTTGTTTGTGAAAATATCCACTAAATGAGGGAATAATATGTGTGAGGGTACCCCAGGAGAGGTCCAAATGTGTGTGGGTAGAATATATATCCCACGTGGGTAAAATTGAAAAAAGTTGAAAAAAAAAATTTTTGGACTTAGTCATGTTTACGGCGTTTATCAGACATTCAGATAGGGGAAATGTCAGTGAGTGTTCCGATTTCAGTTCCAGAGCGATTCGACCAATGAGTCCTTCATATTTAGTCGTTTTCAGCCAATATTTTGGATTTTTGAAAATTTCACTTGTTTGTGAAAATATCCACTAAATGAGGGAATAATATGTCTGAGGGTACCCCAGGAGAGTTCCAAATGTGTGTAGGTATAATATATATCCCACGTGGGTAAAATTGAAAAAAGTTGAAAAAAAATATTTTTGGACTTAGTCATTTTTACGCCGTTTATCAGACTTTCAGATAGGGGAAATGTCAGTGAGCGTTCCGATTTCAGTTCCAGAGCGATTCGCCCAATGAGTCCTTGATATTTAGTCATTTTCAGCCAATATTTTGGATTTTTGAAAATTTCACTTGTTTGTGAAAATATCCACTAAATGAGGGAATAATATGTGTGAGGGTACCCCAGGAGAGTTCCAAATGTGTGTAGGTAGAATATATATCCCACAGGGGTAAAATTGAAAAAAGATGAAAAAAATTTTTTTTTGGACTTAGTCATTTTTTTGCCGTTTATCAGACTTTCAGATAGGGGAAATGTCAGTGAGCGTTCCGATTTCAGTTCCAGAGTGATTTGCCCAATGAGTCCTTGATATTTATTCGTTTTCAGCCAATATTTTGGATTTTTGAAAATTTCACTTTTTTGTGAAAATATCCACTAAATTAGGGAATAATATGTGTGAGGGTACCCCAGGAGAGGTCCAAATGTGTGTGGGTAGAATATATATCCCACGTGGGTAAAATTGAAAAAAGTTTAAAAAAAAAATTTTTGGACTTAGTCATTTTTACGGCGTTTATCAGACTTTCAGATAGGGGAAATGTCAGTGAGCGTTCCGATTTCAGTTCCAGAGCGATTCGCACAATGAGTCCATGATATTTAGTCGTTTTCAGCCAATATTTTGGATTTTTGAAAATTTCACTTGTTTGTGAAAATATCCACTAAATGAGGGAATAATATGTCTGAGGGTACCCCAGGAGAGTTCCAAATGTGTGTAGGTAGAATAAATATCCCACGGGGGTAAAATTGAAAAAAGTTGAAAAAAAATATTTTTGGACTTAGTCATTTTTACGGCGTTTATCAGACTTTCAGATAGGGGAAATGTCAGTGAGCGTTCCGATTTCAGTTCCAGAGCGATTCGCCCAATGAGTCCTTGATATTTAGTCGTTTTCAGCCAATATTTTGGATTTTTGAAATTTTCACTTGTTTGTGAAAATATCCACTAAATTGGAGAATAATATGTGTGAGGGTACCCCAGGAGAGGTCCAAATGTGTGTGGGTAGAATATATATCCCACAGGGGTAAAATTGAAAAAAGTTGAAAAAAAATATTTTTGGACTTAGTCATTTTTACGGCGTTTATCAGACTTTCAGATATGGGAAATGTCAGTGAGCGTTCCGATTTCAGTTCCAGAGCGATTCGCCCAATGAGTCCTTGATATTTATTCGTTTTCAACCAATATTTTGGATTTTTGAAAATTTCATTTTTTTGTGAAAATATCCACTAAATGAGGGAATAATATGTGTGAGGGTACCCCAGGAGAGTTCCAAATGTGTGTGGGTAGAATATATATCCCACGGGGGTAAAATTGAAAAGAGTTTAAAACATTTTTTTTTTGGACTTAGTCATTTTTCCGGCGTTTATCAGACTTTCAGATAGGGGAAATGTCATTGAGCGTTCCGATTTCAGTTCCAGAGCGATTCGCCCAATGAGTCGTTGATACTTAGTTGTTTTCAGCCAATATTTTGGATTTTTGAAAATTTCACTTGTTTGTGAAAATATCCACTAAATGAGGGAATAATATGTGTGAGGGTACCCCAGGAGAGTTCCAAATGTGTGTGGGTAGAATATATATCCCACGGGGGTAAAATTGAAAAGAGTTTAAAACATTTTTTTTTGGACTTAGTCATTTTTCCGGCGTTTATCAGACTTTCAGATAGGGGAAATGTCAGTGAGCGTTCCGATTTCAGTTCCAGAGCGATTCGCCCAATGAGTCCTTGATATTTAGTCGTTTTCAGACAATATTTTGGATTTTTGAAAATTTCACTTGTTTGTGAAAATATCCAATAAATGAGGGAATAATATGTGTGAGGTTACCCCAGGAGAGTTCCAAATGTGTGTAGGTAAAATATATATCCCACGGGGGTAAAATTGAAAAAAGTTGAAAAAAAATTTTTTTTGGACTTAGTCATGTTTACGGCGTTTATCAGACTTTCAGATAGGGGAAATGTCAGTGAGTGTTCCGATTTCAGTTCCAGAGCGATTCGACCAATGAGTCCTTGATATTTAGTCGTTTTCAGCCAATATTTTGGATTTTTGAAAATTTCACTTGTTTGTGAAAATATCCACTAAATGAGGGAATAATATGTGTGAGGGTACCCCAGGAGAGGTCCAAATGTGTGTGGGTAGAATATATATCCCACGGGGGTAAAATTGAAAAAAGTTGAAAAAAAATATTTTTGGACTTAGTCATTTTTACGGCGTTTATCAGACTTTCAGATAGGGGAAATGTCAGTGAGCGTTCCGATTTCAGTTCCAGAGCGATTCGCCCAATGAGTCCTTGATACTTAGTCGTTTTCAGCCAATATTTTGGATTTTTGAAAATTTCACTTTTTTGTGAAAATATCCACTAAATGAGGGAATAATATGTGTGAGGGTACTCCAGGAGAGTTCCAAATGTGGGTGGGTAGAATATATATCCCACGTGGGTAAAATTGAAAAAAGTTGAAAAAAAAAATTTTTGGACTTAGTCATTTTTACGGCGTTTATCAGACTTTCAGATAGTGGAAATGTCAGTGAGCGTTCCGATTTCAGTTCCAGAGCGATTCGCCCAATGAGTCCTTGATATTTAGGCGTTTTCAGACAATATTTTGGATTTTTGAAAAATTCACTTGTTTGTGAAAATATCCACTAAATGAGGGAATAATATGTGTGAGGTTACCCCAGGAGAGTTCCAAATGTGTGTAAGTAAAATATATATCTCACGGGGGTAAAATTGAAAAAAGTTGAAAAAAAATTTTTTTTGGACTTAGTCATTTTTCCGGCGTTTATCAGACTTTCAGATAGGGGAAATGTCAGTGAGCGTTCCGATTTCAGTTCCAGAGCGATTCGCTCAATGAGTCCTTGATATTTATTCGTTTTCAACCAATATTTTGGATTTTTGAAATTTTCACTTTTTTGTGAAAATATCCACTAAATGAGGGAATAATATGTGTGAGGGTACCCCAGGAGAGGTCCAAATGTGTGTGGGTAGAATATATATCCCACGGGGGTAAAATTGAAAAAAGTTGAAAAAAAATATTTTTGGACTTAGTCATTTTTACGGCGTTTATCAGACTTTCAGATACGGGAAATGTCAGTGAGCGTTCCGATTTCAGTTCCAGAGTGATTCGCCCAATGAGTCCTTGATATTTATTCGTTTTCAGCCAATATTTTGGATTTTTGAAAATTTCACTTTTTTGTGAAAATATCCACTAAATTAGGGAATAATATGTGTGAGGGTACCCCAGGAGAGGTCCAAATGTGTGTGGGTAGAATATATATCCCACGTGGGTAAAATTGAAAAAAGTTTAAAAAAAAAAATTTTTGGACTTAGTCATTTTTACGGCGTTTATCAGACTTTCAGATAGGGGAAATGTCAGTGAGCGTTCCGATTTCAGTTCCAGAGCGATTCGCCCAATGAGTCCTTGATACTTAGTCGTTTTCAGCCAATATTTTGGATTTTTGAAAATTTCACTTTTTTGTGAAAATATCCACTAAATGAGGGAATAATATGTGTGAGGGTACTCCAGGAGAGTTCCAAATGTGGGTGGGTAGAATATATATCCCACGGGGGTAAAATTGAAAAAAGTTGAAAAAAAAAATTTTTGGACTTAGTCATTTTTACGGCGTTTATCAGACTTTCAGATAGGGGAAATGTCAGTGAGCGTTCCGATTTCAGTTCCAGAGCGATTGGCCCAATGAGTCCTTGATATTTATTCATTTTCAACCAATATTTTGGATTTTTGAAAATTTCACTTTTTTGTGAAAATATCCACTAAATGAGGGAATAATATGTGTGAGGGTACCCCAGGAGAGGTCCAAATGTGTGTGGGTATAATATATATCCCACGTGGGTAAAATTGAAAAAAGTTGAAAAAAAAAATTTTTGGACTTAGTCATTTTTACGGCGTTTATCAGACTTTCAGATAGTGGAAATGTCAGTGAGCGTTCCGATTTCAGTTCCAGAGCGATTCGCCCAATGAGTCCTTGATATTTAGTCGTTTTCAGACAATATTTTGGATTTTTGAAAAATTCACTTGTTTGTGAAAATATCCACTAAATGAGGGAATAATATGTGTGAGGTTACCCCAGGAGAGTTCCAAATGTGTGTAAGTAAAATATATATCTCACGGGGGTAAAATTGAAAAAAGTTGAAAAAAAATTTTTTTTGGACTTAGTCATTTTTCAGGCGTTTATCAGACTTTCAGATAGGGGAAATGTCAGTGAGCGTTCCGATTTCAGTTCCAGAGCGATTCGCTCAATGAGTCCTTGATATTTATTCGTTTTCAACCAATATTTTGGATTTTTGAAAATTTCACTTTTTTGTGAAAATATCCACTAAATGAGGGAATAATATGTGTGAGGGTACCCCAGGAGAGTTCCAAATGTGTGTAGGTAGAATATATATCCCACAGGGGTAAAATTGAAAAAAGATTAAAAAATTTTTTTTTGGACTTAGTAATTTTTCTGCCGTTTATCAGACTTTCAGATAGGGGAAATGTCAGTGAGCGTTCCGATTTCAGTTCCAGAGCGATTCGCCCAATGAGTCCTTGATATTTATTTGTTTTCAGCCAATATTTTGAATTTTTGAAAATTTCACTTTTTTGTGAAAATATCCACTAAATTAGGCAATAATATGTGTGAGGGTACCCCAGGAGAGGTCCAAATGTGTGTGGGTAGAATATATATCCCACGTGGGTAAAATTGAAAAAAGTTTAAAAAAATAATTTTTGGACTTAGTCATTTTTACGGCGTTTATCAGACTTTCAGATAGGGGAAATGTCAGTGAGCATTCCGATTTCAGTTCCAGAGCGATTCGCCCAATGAGTCCTTGATATTTAGTCGTTTTCAGCCAATATTTTGGATTTTTAAAAATTTCACTTGTTTGTGAAAATATCCACCAAATGAGGGAATAATATGTCTGAGGGTACCCCAGGAGAGTTCCAAATGTGTGTAGGTAGAATATATATCCCACAGGGGTAAAATTGAAAAAAGTTGAAAAAAAATGTTTTTGTACTTAGTCATTTTTACGGCGTTTATCAGACTTTCAGATAGGGGAAATGTCAGTGAGCGTTCCGATTTCAGTTCCAGAGCGATTCGCCCAATGAGTCCTTGATATTTAGTCGTTTTCAGCCAATATTTTGGATTTTTGAAAATTTCACTTGTTTGTGAAAATATCCACTAAATGAGGGAATAATATGTCTGAGGGTACCCCAGGAGAGGTCCAAATGTGTGTGGGTAGAATATATATCCCACGGGGGTAAAATTGAAAAAAGTTTAACAAATTTTTTTTTGGACTTAGTCATTTTTCCGGCGTTTATCAGACTTTCAGATAGGTCAAATTTCACTGAGCGTTCCGATTTCAGTTCCAGAGCTATTCGCCCAATGAGTCCTTGATATTTAGTAGTTTTCAGCCAATTTTCTGGATTTTTGAAAATTTCACTTTTTTGTGAAAATATCCACTAAATGAGGGAATAATATGTGTGAGGATACTCCAGGAGAGTTCCAAATGTGTGTGGTTAGAATATATATCCCACGTGGGTAAAATTGAAAAAAGTTTAAAAAAAAAATTTTTGGACTTAGTCATTTTTACGGCGTTTATCAGTCTTTCACATAAGGGAAATGTCAGTGAGTGTTCCGATTTCAGTTCCAGAGCGATTCGACCAATGAGTCCTTGATATTTAGTCGTTTTCAGCCAATATTTTGGATTTTTGAAAATTTCACTTGTTTGTGAAAATATCCACTAAATGAGGGAATAATATGTCTGAGGGTACCCCAGGAGAGTTCCAAATGTGTGTGGGTAGAATATATATCCCACGTGGGTAAAATTGAAAAAAGTTGAAAAAAAATATTTTTGTACTTAGTCATTTTTACGGCGTTTATCAGACTTTCAGATAGGGGAAATGTCAGTGAGCGTTCTGATTTCAGTTCCAGAGCGATTCGCCCAATGAGTCCTTGATATTTAGTCGTTTTCAGCCAATATTTTGGATTTTTGAAAATTTCACTTGTTTGTGAAAATATCCACTAAATGAGGGAATAATATGTCTGAGGGTACCCCAGGAGAGTTCCAAATGTGTGTAGGTAGAATATATATCCCACAGGGGTAAAATTGAAAAAAGATGAAAAAAAATTTTTTTTGGACTTAGTAATTTTTTTGCCGTTTATCAGACTTTCAGATAGGGGAAATGTCAGTGAGCGTTCCGATTTCAGTTCCAGAGCGATTCGCCCAATGAGTCCTTGATATTTATTCGTTTTCAGCCAATATTTTGGATTTTTGAAAATTTCACTTTTTTGTGAAAATATCCACTAAATTAGGGAATAATATGTGTGAGGGTACCCCAGGAGAGGTCCAAATGTGTGTGGGTAGAATATATATCCCACGTGGGTAAAATTGAAAAAAGTTTAAAAAAAAAATTTTTAGACTTAGTCATTTTTACGGCGTTTATCAGACTTTCAGATAGGGGAAATGTCAGTGAGCGTTCCGATTTCAGTTCCAGAGCGATTCGCCCAATGAGTCCTTGATATTTAGTCGTTTTCAGCCAATATTTTGGATTTTTGAAAATTTCACTTGTTTGTGAAAATATCCACTAAATGAGGGAATAATATGTCTGAGGGTACCCCAGGAGAGTTCCAAATGTGTGTAGGTAGAATATATATCCCACAGGGGTAAAATTGAAAAAAGTTGAAAAAAAATATTTTTGGACTTAGTCATTTTTACGGCGTTTATCAGACTTTCAGATAGGGGTAATGTCCGTGAGCATTCCGATTTCAGTTCCAGAGCGATTCGCCCAATGAGTCCTTGATATTTAGTAGGTTTATGTGTGAGGGTACCCCAGGAGAGTTCCAAATGTGTGTAGGTAGAATATATATCCCACAGGGGTAAAATTGAAAAAAGATGAAAAAAAATTTTTTTTGGACTTAATAATTTTTTCGGCGTTTATCAGACTTTCAGATAGGGCAAATGTCAGTGAGCGTTCCGATTTCAGTTCCAGAGCGATTCGCCCAATGAGTCCTTGATACTTAGCCGTTTTCAGCCAATATTTTGGATTTTTGAAAATTTCACTTTTTTGTGAAAATATCCACTAAATGAGGGAATAATATGTGTGAGGGTACCCCAGGAGAGGTCCAAATGTGTGTGGGTAGAATATATATCCCACGTGGGTAAAATTGAAAAAAGTTGAAAAAAAATATTTTTGGACTTAGTCATTTTTACGGCGTTTATCAGACTTTCAGATAGGGGAAATGTCAGTGAGTGTTCCGATTTCAGTTCTAGAGCGATTCGCCCAATGAGTCCTTGATATTTAGTCGTTTCCAGCCAATATTTTGGATTTTTGAAAATTTCACTTGCTTGTGAAAATATCCACTAAATGAGGGAATAAGATGCCTGAGGGTACCCCAGGAGAGTTCCAAATGTGTGTAGGTAGAATAAATATCCCACGGGGGTATAATTGAAAAAAGTTGAAAAAAAATATTTTTGGACTTAGTCATTTTTACGGCGCTTATCAGACTTTCAGATAGGGGAAATGTCAGTGAGCGTTCCGTTTTCAGTTCCTGAGCGATTCGCCCAATGAGTCCTTGATATTTAGTCGTTTTCAGCCAATATTTTGGATTTTTGAAAATTTCACTTGTTTGTGAAAATATCCGCTAAATGAGGGAATAATATGTGTGAGGGTACCCCAGGAGAGGTCCAAATGTGTGTTGGTAGAATATATATCCCACGTGGGTAAAATTTAAAAAAGTTGAAAAGAAATATTTTTGGACTTAGTCATTTTTAAGGCGTTTATCAGACTTTCAGATAGGGGAAATGTCAGTGAGCGTTCCGATTTCAGTTCCTGAGCGATTCGCCCAATGAGTCCTTGATATTTAGTCGTTTTCAGCGAATATTTTGGATTTTTGAAAATTTCACTTGTTTGTGAAAATATCCACTAAATGAGGGAATAATATGTGTGAGGGTACCCCAGGAGAGTTCCAAATGTGTGTGGTTAGAATATGTATCCCACGGGGGAAAAATTGAAAAAAGTTGAAAAAAAAATTTTTTTTGACTTAGTCATTTTTCCGGCGTTTATCAGACTTTCAGAAAGGGGTAATGTCCGTGAGCATTCCGATTTCAGTTCCAGAGTGATTCGCCCAATGAGTCCTTGATATTTAGTAGGTTTCAGCCAATTTTCTGGATTTTTGAAAATTTCACTTTTTTGTGAAAATATCCACTAAATGAGGGAATAATATGTTTGAGGGTACCCCAGGAGAGTTCCAAATTTGTGTGGGTAGAATATATATCCCACGTGGGTAAAATTGAAAAAAGTTGAAAAGAAATATTTTTGGACTTATTTATTTTTACTGCGTTTATCAGACTTTCAGATAGGGGAAATGTCAGTGAGTGTTCCGATTTCAGTTCCAGAGCGATTCGCCCAATGAGTCCTTGATATTAAGTCGTTTTCAGTGAATATTTTGGATTTTTGAAAATTTCACTTGTTTGTGAAAATATCCACTAAATAAGGGAATAATATGTCTGAGGGTACCCCAGGAGAGTTCCAAATGTGTGTAGGTAGAATAAATATCCCACGGGGGTATAATTGAAAAAAGTTGAAAAAAAATATTTTTGGACTTAGTCATTTTTACGGCGCTTATCAGACTTTCAGATAGGGGAAATGTCAGTGAGCGTTCCGATTTCAGTTCCAGAGCTATTCGCCCAATGAGACCTTGATATTTAGTAGTTTTCAGCCAATTTTCTGGATTTTTGAAAATTTCACTTTTTTGTGAAAATATCCACTAAATGAGTGAATAATATTTGTGAGGGTACCCCAGGAGAGTTCCAAATGTGTGTAGGTATAATATATATCCCACAGGGGTAAAATTGAAAAAAGATGAAAAAAAATTTTTTTTGTACTTAGCCATTTTTCCGGCGTTTATCAGACTTTCAGATAGGGGAAATGTCAGTGAGCGTTCCGATTTCAGTTCCAGAGCGATTCGCCCAATGAGTCCTTGATATTTAGTAGTTTTCAGCCAATTTTCTGGATTTTTGAAAATTTCACTTGCTTGTGAAAATATCCACTAAATGAGGGAATAATATGTGTGAGGGTACCCCAGGAGAGTTCCAAATGTGTGTAGAATTTATTTCCCACAGGGGTAAAATTGAAAAACGTTGAAAAATATTTTTTTTGGACTTAGCCATTTTTCCGGCGTTTATGAGACTTTCAGATAGGGCAAATGTCAGTGAGCGTTCTGATTTCAGTTCCAGAGCGATTCGCCCAATGAGTCCTTGATATTTAGTCGTTTTCAGCCAATTTTCTGGATTTTTGAAAATTTCACTTTTTTGTGAAAATATCCACTAAATGAGGGAATAATATGTGTGAGGGTACCCCAGGAGAGTTCCAAATGTGTGTGGGTAGAATATATATCCCACGGGGGTAAATATGAAAAAAGTTGAAAAAAATTTTTTTTTGGACTTAGTCATTTTTCCGGCGTTTATAAGACTTTCAGATAGGGGAAATGTCAGTGAGCGTTCCGATTTCAGTTCCAGAGCGATTCGCCCAATGAGTCCTTGATATTTAGTCGATTTCAGCCAATTTAATGGATTTTTGAAAATTTCTCTTTTTTGTGAAAATATCCACTAAATGAGGGAATAATATGTGTGAGGGTACCCCAGTAGATTTCCAAATGTGTGTGGGTAGAATATATATCCCACGGGGGTAAAATTGAAAAAAGTTGAAATTTTTTTTTTCTTAGACTTAGTCATTTTTCCGGCGTTTATAAGACTTTCAGATAGGGGAAATGTCAGTGAGCGTTCCGATTTCAGTTCCAGAGCGATTCGCCCAATGAGTCCTTGATATTTAGTCGTTTTCAGCCAATACTTTGGATTTTTGAAAATTTCACTTTTTCGTGAAAATATCCACTAAATGAGGGAATAATATGTGTGAGGGTACCCCAGGAGAGTTCCAAATGTGTGTGGGTAGAATTTATATCCCACAGGGGTAAAATTGAAAAACGTTGAAAAAATTTTTTTTTGGACTTAGTCATTTTTCCGCCGTTTATTACACTTTTGGATAGGGCAAATGTCAGTGAGCGTTCCGATTTCAGTTCCAGAGCGATTCGCCCAATGAGTCCTTGATATTTAGTCATTTTCAGCCAATTTAATGGATTTTTGAAAATTTCACTTTTTTGTGAAAATATCCACTAAATGAGGGAATAATATGTGTGAGGGTACCCCAGGAGAGTTCCAAATGTGTGTGGGTAGAATACATATCCCACGGGGGTAAAATTGAAAAAGGTTGAAATTTTTTTCTTCTTAGACTTAGTCATTTTTCCAGCGTTTATCAGACTTTCAGATAGGGGAAATGTCAGTGAGCGTTCCGATTTCAGTTCCAGAGCGATTCGCTCAATGAGTCCTTGATATTTAGTCGTTTTCAGGAAATTTTCTGGATTTTTGAAAATTTCACTTTTTTGTGAAAATATCCACTAAATGAGGGAATAATATGTGTGAAGGTACGCCAGTAGAGTTCCAAAAGTGTTTGGGTAGAATATATATCACACGGGTAAAATTGAAAAAAGTTGAAAATCTTTTTTTCTTAGATTTAGTCATTTTTCCGGCATTTATCAGACTTTCAGATAGGGGAAATGTCAGTGAGCGTTCCGATTTCAGTTCCAGAGTGATTCGCCCAATGAGTCCTTGATATTTAGTCGTTTTTAGCCAATTTTCTGGATTTTTGAAAATTTCACTTTTTTGTGAAAATATCCACTAAATGAGGGAATAATATGTGTGAGGGTACCCCAGGAGAGTTCCAAATGTGTGTGGGTAGAATACATATCCCACGGGGGTAAAATTGAAAAAGGTTGAAATTTTTTTCTTCTTAGACTTAGTCATTTTTCCAGCGTTTATCAGACTTTCAGATAGGGGAAATGTCAGTGAGCGTTCCGATTTCAGTTCCAGAGCTCAATGAGTTCCAGCTCAATGAGTCCTTGATATTTAGTCGTTTTCAGCCAATTTTCTGGATTTTTGAAAATTTCACTTTTTTGTGAAAATATCCACTAAATGAGGGAATAATATGTGTGAAGGTACGCCAGTAGAGTTCCAAAAGTGTTTGGGTAGAATATATATCACACGGGTAAAATTGAAAAAAGTTGAAAATCTTTTTTTCTTAGATTTAGTCATTTTTCCGGCGTTTATCAGACTTTCAGATAGGGGAAATGTCAGTGAGCATTCCGATTTCAGTTCCAGAGTGATTCGCCCAATGAGTCCTTGATATTTAGTCGTTTTCAGCCAATTTTCTGGATTTTTGAAAATTTCACTTTTTTGTGAAAATATCCACTAAATGAGGGAATAATATGTGTGAGGGTACCCAAGGAGAGTTCCATATGTGTGTGGGTAGAATATATATCCCACGGGGGTAAAATTGTAAAAAGTTGCAAAAAAAATTTTTTTGGACTTACTCATTTTTCCGGCGTTTATCAGACTTTCAGATAGGGCAAATGTCAGTGAGCATTCCGATTTCAGTTCGAGAGCGATTCGCCCAATGAGTCCTTGATATTTAGTCGTTTTCAGCCAATATTTTGGATTTTTGAAAATTTCACTGTTTTGTGAAAATATCCACTAAATGAGGGAATAATATGTGTGAAGGTACGCCAGTAGAGTTCCAAAAGTGTGTGGGTAGAATATTTATCACAAGGGGGTAAAATTGAAAAAAGTTGAAAATCTTTTTTTCTTAGGCTTAGTCATTTTTCCGGTGTTTATCAGACTTTCAGATAGGGGAAATGTCAGTTAGCGTTCCGATTTCAGTTCCAGAGCGATTAGCCCAATGAGTACTTGATATTTAGTCGTTTTCAGCCAATTTTCTGGATTTTTGAAAATTTCACTTTTTCGTGAAAATATCCACTAAATGAGGGAATAATATGTGTGAGGGTACCCCAGTAGATTTCCAAATGTGTGTGGTAGAATATATATCCCACGGGGGTAAAATTGAAAAAAGTTGAAATTTTTTTTTTATTAGACTTAGTCATTTTTCCGGCGTTTATAAGACTTTCAGATAGGGGAAATGTCAGTGAGCGTTCCGATTTCAGTTCCAGAGCGATTCGCCCAATGAGTCCTTGATATTTAGTCGTTTTCAGCCAATACTTTGGATTTTTGAAAATTTCACTTTTTCGTGAAAATATCCACTAAATGAGGGAATAATATGTGTGAGGGTACCCCAGGAGAGTTCCAAATGTGTGTGGGTAGAATTTATATCCCACAGGGGTAAAATTGAAAAACGTTGAAAAAATTTTTTTTTGGACTTAGTCATTTTTCCGCCGTTTATTACACTTTGGATAGGGCAAATGTCAGTGAGCGTTCCGATTTCAGTTCCAGAGCGATTCTCCCAATGAGTCCTTGATATTTAGTCATTTTCAGCCAATTTAATGGATTTTTGAAAATTTCACTTTTTTGTGAAAATATCCACTAAATGAGGGAATAATATGTGTGAGGGTACCCCAGGAGAGTTCCAAATGTGTGTGGGTAGAATACATATCCCACGGGGGTAAAATTGAAAAAGGTTGAAATTTTTTTCTTCTTAGACTTAGTCATTTTTCCAGCGTTTATCAGACTTTCAGATAGGGGAAATGTCAGTGAGCGTTCCGATTTCAGTTCCAGAGCGATTCGCTCAATGAGTCCTTGATATTTAGTCGTTTTCAGCCAATTTTCTGGATTTTTGAAAATTTCACTTATTTGTGAAAATATCCACTAAATGAGGGAATAATATGTGTGAAGGTACGCCAGTAGAGTTCCAAAAGTGTATGGGTAGAATATATATCACACAGGGGTAAAATTGAAAAAAGTTGAAAATCTTTTTTTCTTAGATTTAGTCATTTTTCCGGCATTTATCAGACTTTCAGATAGGGGAAATGTCAGTGAGCGTTCCGATTTCAGTTCCAGAGTGATTCGCCCAATGAGTCCTTGATATTTAGTCGTTTTTAGCCAATTTTCTGGATTTTTGAAAATTTCACTTTTTTGTGAAAATATCCACTAAATGAGGGAATAATATGTGTGAGGGTACCCCAGGAGAGTTCCAAATGTGTGTGGGTAGAATACATATCCCACGGGGGTAAAATTGAAAAAGGTTGAAATTTTTTTCTTCTTAGACTTAGTCATTTTTCCAGCGTTTATCAGACTTTCAGATAGGGGAAATGTCAGTGAGCGTTCCGATTTCAGTTCCAGAGCTCAATGAGTTCCAGCTCAATGAGTCCTTGATATTTAGTCGTTTTCAGCCAATTTTCTGGATTTTTGAAAATTTCACTTTTTTGTGAAAATATCCACTAAATGAGGGAATAATATGTGTGAAGGTACGCCAGTAGAGTTCCAAAAGTGTTTGGGTAGAATATATATCACACAGGGGTAAAATTGAAAAAAGTTGAAAATCTTTTTTTCTTAGATTTAGTCGTTTTTCCGGCGTTTATCAGACTTTCAGATAGGGGAAATGTCAGTGAGCATTCCGATTTCAGTTCCAGAGTGATTCGCATAATGAGTCCTTGATATTTAGTCGTTTTCAGCCAATTTTCTGGATTTTTGAAAATTTCACTTTTTTGTGAAAATATCCACTAAATGAGGGAATAATATGTGTGAGGGTACCCCAGGAGAGTTCCATATGTGTGTGGGTAGAATATATATCCCACGGGGGTAAAATTGTAAAAAGTTGCAAAAAAAATTTTTTTGGACTTACTCATTTTTCCGGCGTTTATCAGACTTTCAGATAGGGCAAATGTCAGTGAGCATTCCGATTTCAGTTCGAGAGCGATTCGCCCAATGAGTCCTTGATATTTAGTCGTTTTCAGCCAATATTTTGGATTTTTGAAAATTTCACTGTTTTGTGAAAATATCCACTAAATGAGGGAATAATATGTGTGAAGGTACGCCAGTAGAGTTCCAAAAGTGTGTGGGTAGAATATTTATCACAAGGGGGTAAAATTGAAAAAAGTTGAAAATCTTTTTTTCTTAGGCTTAGTCATTTTTCCGGTGTTTAACAGACTTTCAGATAGGGGAAATGTCAGTTAGCGTTCCGATTTCAGTTCCAGAGCGATTAGCCCAATGAGTACTTGATATTTAGTCGTTTTCAGCCAATTTTCTGGATTTTTGAAAATTTCACTTTTTCGTGAAAATATCCACTAAATGAGGGAATAATATGTGTGAGGGTACCCCAGTAGATTTCCAAATGTGTGTGGTAGAATATATATCCCACGGGGGTAAAATTGAAAAAAGTTGAAATTTTTTTTTTATTAGACTTAGTCATTTTTCTGGCGTTTATCAGACTTTCAGATAGGGGAAATGTCAGTGAGCATTCCGATTTCAGTTCCAGAGCGATTTGTCGGATGAGTCCTTAATATTTTGTCGTTTTCAGGCAACTTTCTGAATTTTTGAAAATTTCACTTTTTTGCGAAAATATCCACTAAATGAGGGAATAATATGTGTGAGGGTACCCCAGGAGAGTTCCAAATGTGTGTGGATGGAATATATATCCCACGGGGGTAAAATTGAAAAAAGTTTTAATTTTTTTTTTGGGGGATTTAGTCATTTTTCCGGCGTTTATCAGAGTTTCAGATAGGGGAAATGTGAGTGAGTGCTCCAATTTCAGTTCCAGAGTCATTCGCCCAATGAGTCCTTGATATTTAGTCGTTTTCAGCCAATTTTCTGGATTTTTGAAAATTTCACTTTTTTGTGCAAATATCCACTAAATGAGGGAATAATATGTGTGAGGGTACCCCAGGAGAGTTACAAATGTGTGTGGGTAGAATATATATCCCACGGGGGTAAAATTGAAAAAAGTTGAAAAAATTATTTTTTTTTGACTTAGTAATTTTTCCGGCGTTTATCCGATTTTCAGATAGGGGAAATGTCAGTGAGCGTTCCGATTTCAGTTCCAGAGCGATTTGCCCAATGAGTCCTTGATATTTAGTTGTTTTCAGCCAATTTTCTGGATTTTTTAAAATTTCACTTTTTTGTGAAAATATCCACTAAATGAGGGAATAATATGTGTGAGGGCACCCCAGGAGAGTTCCAAATGTGTGTGAATGGAATATATATCCCACGGGGGTAAAATTGAAAAAAGTTTAAATTTTTTTTTTGGGGGATTTAGTCATTTTTCCGGCGTTTATCAGACTTTCAGATAGGGGAAATGTCAGTGAGTGCTCCAATTTCAGTTCCAGAGTGATTCGCCCAATGAGTCCTTGATATTTAGTTGTTTTCAGCCAATTTTCTGGATTTTTGAAAAGTTCACTTTTTTTGTGAAAATATCCACTAAATGAGGGAATAATATGTGTGAGGGTACCCCAGGAGAGTTCAAATGTGTGTGGGTAGAATATATATCCCACGGGGGTAAAATTGAAAAAAGTTGAAATTTTTTTTTTTTTTGGACTTAGTCATTTTTCCGGCGTTTATCAGACTTTCAGATAGGGGAAATGTCAGTGAGCGTTCCGATTTCCTTTCCAGAGCGATTCGCCCAATGAGTCCTTGATATGTAGTCGTTTTCAGCCAATTTCTGGATTTTTGAAAATTTCACTTTTTTGTGAAAATATCCACTAAATGAGGGAATAATATGTGTGAGGGTACCCAAGGAGAGCTCTAAATGTGTGTGGGTAGAATATATATCCCACGGGGGTAAAATTGAAAGAAGTTGAAAAAAATATTTTTTTGGACTTAGTCATTTTTCCGCCGTTTATCAGACTTTCAGATTGGGGAAATGTCAGTGAGCATTCAGATTTCAGTTCCAGAGCGATTCGTCGGATGAGTCCTTAATATTTTGTCGTTTTCAGAATTTTTGAAAATTTCACTTTTTTGTGAAAATATCCACTAAATGAGGGAATAATATGTGTGAGGGTACCCCAGGAGAGTTCCAAATTTGTGTGGGTAGAATATAAATCACACGGGGGTAAAATTGAAAAAAGTTGAAAATATTTTTTTTTTTCGACTTAGTCATTTTTCAGGCGTTTATCAGACTTTCAGGGAGGGGAAATGTCAGTGAGTGTTTCGATTTCAGTTCCAGAGTGATTCTCCCAATGAGTCCTTGATAATTAGTGATTTTCAGACAATTTTCTGAATTTTTGAAAAATTCACTTTTTTGTGAAAATATCCACTAAATGAGGGAATAATATGTGTGAGGGTACCCCAGGAGAGTTCCAAATGTGTGTGGGTAGAATATATATCCCACGGGGGTAAAATTGAAAAAAAAATTTTTTGGACTTAGTCATTTTTCCGGCGTTTATCAGACTTTCAGATCGGGGAAATCTCAGTGAGCGTTCCGATTTTAGTTCCAGAGCGATTCTCCCAATGAGTCTTTGATATTTAGTCGTTTTCAGCCAATTTTCTGGATTTTTGAAAATTTCACTTTTTATTGAAAATATCCTCTAAATGAGGGAATAATATGTGTGAGGGTACCCCAGGAGAGTTCCAAATGTGTGTGGGTAGAATATAAATCACACAGGTGTAAAATCGAAAAAAATTAAAAAATTTTTTTTTTCGACTTAGTCATTTTTCAGGCGTTTATCAGACTTTCAGGGAGGAGAAATGTCAGTGAGTGTTTCGATTTTAGTTCCAGAGTGATTCTCCCAATGAGTCCTTGATATTTAGTCATTTTCAGCCAATTTTCTAAATTTTTGAAAATTTCACTTTTTTGTGAAAATATCCGCTTAATGAGGGAACAATATGTGTGAGGGTACCCCAGGAGAGTTACAAATGTGTGTGGGTAGAATATATATTCCATGGGGGTAAAATTGAAAAAGGTTGAAATTTTTTTTTTTTGGGACTTAGTCATTTTTCCGGCGTTTATCAGACTTTCGGATAGGGCAAATGTCAGTGAGCGTTCCGATTTCAGTTCCAGAGCGATTCGCCCAATGCGTCCTTGATATTTAGTTGTTTTCAGCCAATTTTTTGGATTTTTGAAAATTTCACTTTTTTGTGAAAATATCCACTAAATGAGGGAATTGTTAGAACCTTGCTCTTCGGTTTTTTCCTTTGCTGGTCACATGACCTTGTTGGCCTATTTAATCCTGCTCCACCCTTCTGGCTTTGCTGGACTTCATTGTATAACTACTTTCCAGCTAGCCTGTGCTCTGTATCTACTCTGTTAGTTTGCTTGGTCTACGGACCTCTGTGTTCTTTATATTTTGTTTGTTCGTCTGTCTGCTACTATTTCTGTTAGGAGGTGTCCCATTTTCCTCCCAGTCCTTAGTACTTGTAGGGATTCCTTCCCCACATCTATAGGTCTCCGTACAGACTAGCTTAGGACTTTAGCAGGTCTGATCGCAGGATCAGGTCCCCTGTTACATCGTAGGGATCAAGCTGAGTTCTATCGTAGGGACAGATCTCCTCTCTTTCCTTAGCTCTGGTAGCAGAACATAACAGTAAGTCCAGCCTGCAAATTCTCTAAGGAAAGATTTTTCTGTTCCATCCTGGTGTCGGTTCAGGATTTGGCTCATCGCCTGCAGGGACTCTCTCTGGAGGTGGCCGAGCTCCGTCAGCACGTGAGTAACTGTCCTGGAGCACATTTCTTGGAGCCTAAGGTATGTTTGCCGGATTTATTTTTTGGTGAACACCGAGAATTTTTTTCATTTAAAAATGCTTGCTTATTGTATTTTCGTTTGAGACCCAAGTCCTCTGGGGATGAATCCTAGCGCATAGGGTTCATAATGCCACTTTTGCGCAAAGAGCCTCAGGAGTGGGCCTTTTCTTTGCAACCTAGTGATACATGCTTCAGATCAGTGGATTGTTTTTTTTCTGCTTTGGGGCTATTATATGATGATCCTGACCGTGTCGCATCAGCTGAGACTGAGTTAAGACGTTTGAGACAGGGATCAGGTAATGTGGAAAAATATTGTACTCATTTCCGTCGTTGGTCTACTCAAACAGGGTGGAACGATTCTGCTCTGAAAAGTCTATTTCTTGCTGGGCTCAATGAAAGGGTTAAAGACCTGCTAATTGCTTATCCTACACCTGAAGATTTGCAACAGGCTATGCAATTAGCTATAAGGGTGGATAGGAGACTGCGTGCAAGGGTTAATGAGAGCAAATCCTCTGCTATGTCAGTTTCTGGTTATGAGAATGTGTGTACTAACAGTGGTGAACCGATGGAGATTGGATCGGTGGCACCTCGCTCTCAAGAAAAAGACCGTAGATTTTCTGAAGGCTTGTTTTTCTATTGCGGAAAATCTGGTCATTTGATTAAAGGCTGTGAGCTTCGTATGAAGAAAGAAAAAAAAATGGTCAGTCATGCCCGTATTGCCTGTTTAAATTCCAAGGGTTTATTTTTAGCTGCTTCCACAATTGCTCAGGAAAAATTAATGGAATTTCGGGTGTTTGTTGATTGTGGGTCTACTCTGAATGTAATTGATGGGGGATTCTTTGAAAGACTCAATTTAAAACCCGAACCTTTATCATCCCCCATTGCTGTGGTTTCTGTGGATGGTTCCCCTTTGAAGAATATTACTCTCAAGGTCTGTGAATTTCCTCTCACTATTAATGGTGTTCACCATGAGAAATTGGATTTGGTAGTTTTGAATAACTTGCCTTCTCCAGTAATATTGGGATTGCCCTGGTTAAAATTTCACAATCCTGTACTGGATTGGTCTACCAGTGAAATTAAATCCTGGAGCCATAAATGTTATGACAAGTGTTGTAACGGGCGTATTGCAGCTTTGGATAGGGGAGAATTGCCTGTTCCTATTCAGGATTTTTGGAGAGTTTTTTCTGAGAAGGAATCGCAGGTTTTGCCTCCCCATAGAGACTATGATTGTTCTATTGAATTTGTCCCTGGAGCGACTCTTCCTTAAAGTCGTTTATTTAACCTTACTATTCCTGAGAGGAAGGCTTTGGAGGAATACATACAGACAAGTTTGGCCGCCGGTCACATTAGGCCCTCTAAGTCTCCTGTGGCGGTTGGATTTTTTTTTGTAAAAAAAAAGGACGGCGGTTTACGTCCTTGTCTGGATTTTCGTGAGATTAACAAAATTACTGTACGCAATCCTTACCCACTGCCATTGATTCCTGATCTGTTTAACCAGTTAATGGGGGCCAAGTGGTTCTCTAAAATTGAACTTAAGGGGGCATACAATTTGTTGCGCATGAAGGAGGGTGACGAATGGAAGACTGCTTTTAACACTCCTGTGGGTCATTTTGAGAATCTGGTTATGCCTTTTGGTCTTACTAATGCTCCTGCATTTTTTCAGAATCTTATTAATGACATCCTTAGACCTTTGATCGGCAAAAATGTGGTTGTGTATTTGGATGACATTTTGATTTATTCGCCGGATCTGGAGTCTCATTGGCGGAGCGTACGTGAGGTATTACAGTTATTAATGGACAATTCGCTTTTTGCTAAGCTGGAGAAATGTGAGTTCGCTGTACAGAGAATTAGTTTTTTGGGTTACATTATCTCCAGCGAAGGTTTTGAGATGGACCCGGTTAAAGTTCAAGCTGTACAGGAATGGCCTAGGCCTATTGGTTTGAAATCGATACAGAGGTTTTTAGGTTTCGCCAATTATTACAGAAAATTCATAAAAAATTTTTCTAGTATTGTCAAACCTCTGACCGATCTCACCAGGAAAGGTGCTGATGCGGTTCAGGGGTCTTCTGAGGCCATTGAAGCTTTTGTGTATCTCAAGGAGAGGTTCACCTCTGCTCCCATCCTTATGCAGCCTGATGTGACTAAGCCGTTTTTGGTTGAGGTTGATGCTTCCTCTGTGGGGGTTGGCGCAGTATTGTCTCAGGATAACGGGGATGGATTACATCCCTGTGCCTTTTTTTCAAAAAAATTTTCGGAGACTGAACTGAATTACGATATTGGTAATCCGGAATTATTGGCTATTAAACTCGCATTTGAACACTGGCGCCACTTCTTGGAAGGTGCGGAATTTCCCGTTCAGGTTCTTACGGATCATAAAAATCTGATATATCTTGATGCTGCCAAGCGCCTGAATGCCCGTCAGGCTAGGTGGGCACTGTTTTTCTCGCGGTTTCATTTCTCCGTTACTTACATCCCTGGTACTAAGAATGTTAAGGCGGATGCCTTGTCTCGCAGTTTTTCTCCCATAGTCGGTGCTGAGAAAGAGGAGAACAGTTTACAAGAAGGTGTTGTGATAGCTGCTTTGGACTCCGTTTTGGAAGATGAGATTCTTAAAGCACAGGAGAATGCCCCATCTAACACTCCTCATGGGAGGTTGTTTGTGCCTGGGACCTTTAGGAGAGATTTGTTTGTTGAGTGTCACGAATCTCGGTTGGCAGGTCATCCCGGAATCTCTGAGACCAAGAGACTGGTGGGTCGCAGTTTTTGGTGGCCTGGATGGCAGAATGAAGTCATTAAGTGGGTGCGTCAATGTACTGTATGTGCTAGATCTAAGTCCTCACATACTCCTGCTGCGGGGTTGCTTTGTCCTTTGGAGGTTCCCAGTGCTCCTTGGACACATTTGGCTATGGACTTTATAACTGACCTTCCCCCCTCTGAGGGTTTTACTGTCATCTGGGTGGTCGTGGACCGTTTTAGCAAGATGTGTCACTTGGTTCCCTTCGTCAAACTGCCCTGCGCTAAAACTCTCGCTAAGGCCTTTGTCAAGGAAATTGTCAGACTTCATGGCGTTCCTACTGACATTGTTTCTGATAGGGGTCCTCAGTTCGTGGCTCGTTTTTGGCGTGCCTTTTGTGACAGGTTGGGAGTTCATTTGTCGTTCTCGTCCGGATATCATCCTGAATCTAATGGCCAGACAGAAAGGAAAAACCAGGATGTTGAGCAGTTCTTGCGTTGTTTTGTGGCAGACAATCAAGAGGGGTGGTCTGAGTTTCTGCCACTTGCTGAATTTGCTCTTAACAACCATACATCTTCTTCTGCTGGTTGTTCGCCTTTTTTTTGTTGTTCTGGGAGACATCCGTCGTTTGGGTCTTTCTCCAAGTTGGGATCTGCCGTGCCTGAGGAGGAGAATTTTTCCGGTGATTTAGAGAGAGTTTGGACGGATGTGCGTGGTAATCTTCAGGAGGCCAACAGAAAATCTAAAGACTACTTTGATAGGAAACGACAGGAGGTTTTGTTCGCTGTTGGTGACATGGTGTAACGGGTCTGGGAGGCGGAACCTCTGAGCTACTATACAAGGGGGCAGTCCTTGTAAGGGAGCGGGTGGCGACCAGGCAGGCAGTCACAGCAGGAGAATGGGACAGTCTCTGAGTGAACGGGCTGGAGGTCACGGCAAGTGACCGAGGCAGTCTCTGGATGAACGGGCTGGTGATCACGGCAAGTGAACAGGGCAGTCTATAGGTAAAGGGTTGGTACGACCTGTGGCGGCTGAAGATAGACGTGAGCTTCCCAGGTGAGCAGGCGAGAGTCTCTGGATAAACGGGTGGTCAAAGCATGTGACGGCGGAGCCTCCAGGAAGACCAACAGACAGGCGGCAGATAAGCGCTCCCAGGCGAGCGGGCAGAAGTCACTGGACAGGCAGGTGGTCACAGCACGTGACGGCAGAGCCTCCAGGTAGGCTAGCAGACAGGCAGCAGATGAGCGCTCCCAGGTGAGCGGGCAAGCTGGTCCATAGACAGACTGACAGGAGTTTGGAAGGCAGACCGTCGGACCTCAGGCAAGCAGGCAGGTAGCTGATGTGCGCTCCCAGATGAGCGGACGGGCTGGTCCTTAGACAGACTGACAGGAATGGTAAGGCAGACCGTCGGACCTCAGACTAGCAGGCAGGTAACAAGTAATCAGGCAGGAATCTGGCAGGTAACTGGCAGGTAACTGGCAACGGGACCTGAGGGCTGAAGCACAGGTGAGACACTGGTGCAAACAACATTGCTCGGGCACCTCCATTTTGGAGGAGGTGCCTTATATATGATGAAGTCCTCCGGCCATTGGCCGGGGACTCCTTAGGACGACGCGCGCGGCCTCTTTAAGAGGAGGGGAGCGCGCGCGCCCTAAGCACAGGGGCCGGGAAGGAGCGCGCGCTGACAGCAGAGCGGGAGGAGGACGCCGGGAAGGAGCGCGCGCTGACAGCAGAGCGGGAGGAGGACGCCGGGAAGGAGCGCGCACTGACAGCAGAGAGGTGAGGGGAACAGCGTCCCTGCCTAGCAGAGGGCAGGGACGCCGACGCTACACATGGTTTGGTTGTCCTCTAGGAATCTGAGGTTGAGGATTCCTTCTAAGAAATTGGGTCCCAAGTTTGTAGGGCCCTTTAAGGTGCTTCAGGTTGTCAACCAATCTGCTGTTAGGTTGGAGGTTCCTACCTCCTGGAGAATTAATCCGGTATTTCATGTCTCTCTGTTGAAAAAAGCTGTTGTATCGGATTGTGACGCCTCTGCCTCTGTTCCTGCGGTGGTGGAGGACGGGGAATATGAAATTTCTCGCATCCTTAACTCTAGACGGTATAGAGGTAGTTTGCAGTATCTTGTGGCCTGGAAAGGTTTCGGACCCGAGGATAACTCTTGGGTGAGGTCGGATGATGTTTCCGCGTCCAGACTTATCAGAGCGTTTCACAGGAGATTTCCTGATAAGCCTGGTCCTAGGGGATCCGGAGGATCCTCTTAGAAGGGGGGGTACTGTTAGAACCTTGCTCTTAGGTTTTTTCCTTTGCTGGTCACATGACCTTGTTGGCCTATTTAATCCTGCTCCACCCTTCTGGCTTTGCTGGACTTCATTGTATAACTACTTTCTAGCTAGCCTGTGCTCTGTATCTACTCTGTTAGTTTGCTTGGTCTACGGACCTCTGTGTTCTTTATATTTTGTTTGTTCGTCTGTCTGCTGCTATTTCTGTTAGGAGGTGTCCCATTTTCCTCCCAGTCCTTAGTACTTGTAGGGATTCCTTCCCCACATCTATAGGTCTCCGTACAGACTAGCTTAGGACTTTAGCAGGTCTGATCGCAGGATCAGGTCCCCTGTTACATCGTAGGGATCAAGCTGAGTTCTATCGTAGGGACAGATCTCCTCTCTTTCCTTAGCTCTGGTAGCAGAACATAACAGGAATAATATGTGTGAGGGTACCCCAGGAGAGTTCCAAATGTGTGTGGATGGAATATATATCCCACGGGGGTAAAATTGAAAAAAGTTTACATTTTTTTGGGGGGGGATTTAGTCATTTTTCCGGCGTTTATCAGACTTTCAGATAGGGGAAATGTCAGTGAGCATTCCGATTTCAGTTCCAGAGCGATTCGTCGGATGAGTCCTTAATATTTTGTCGTTTTCAGGAAATTTTCTGAATTTTTGAAAATTTCACTTTTTTGTGAAAATATCCACTAAATGAGGGAATAATATGTGTGAGGGTACCCCAGAAGAGCTCTAAATGTGTGTGGGTAGAATATATATCCCACGGGGGTAAAATTGAAAAAAGTTGAAAATATTTTTTTTTTTTCGACTTAGTCATTTTTCAGGTGTTTATCAGACTTTCAGGGAGGGGAAATGTCAGTGAGTCTTTCGATTTCAGTTCCAGAGTGATTCTCCCAATGAGTCCTTGATAATTAGTGATTTTCAGACAATTTTCTGAATTTTTGAAAAATTCACTTTTTTGTGAAAATATCCACTAAATGAGGGAATAATATGTGTGAGGGTACCCCAGGAGAGTTCCAAATGTATGTGGGTAGAATATATATCCCACGGGGGTAAAATTGAAAAAAATTTTTTTGGGACTTAGTCATTTTTCCGGCGTTTATCAGACTTTCAGATAGGGGAAATCTCAGTGAGCATTCCGATTTCAGTTCCAGAGCGATTCTCCCAATGAGTCCTTGATATTTAGTCGTTTTCAGCCAATTTTCTGGATTTTTGAAAATTTCACTTTTTATTGAAAATATCCACTAAATAAGGGAATAATATGTGTGAGGGTACCCCAGGAGAGTTCCAAATGTGTGTGGGTAGAAAATAAATCACACAGGGGTAAAATCTAAAAAAATTGAAATTTTTTTTTTTTCGACTTAGTCATTTATCAGGCGTTTATCAGACTTTCAGATAGGGGAAATCTCAGTGAGCATTCCGATTTTAGCTCCAGAGTGATTCTCCCAATGAGTCCTTGATATTTAGTCATTTTCAGCCAATTTTCTAAATTTTTGAAAATTTCACTTTTTTGTGAAAATATCGGCTTAATGAGGGAACAATATGTGTGATCGTACCCCAGGAGAGTTCCAAATGTGTGTGGGTAGAATATAAATCTCACGGGGGTAAAATTGAAAAAAGTTGAAAAAATTTTTTTTTTAGACTTAGTCATTTTTCCGGCGTTTATCAGACTTTCAGATAGGGGAAATGTCAGTGAGTGCTCCGATTTCACTTCCAGAGTGATTCTCCCAATGAGTCCTTGATATTTAGTCATTTTCAGGCAATTTTCTGAATTTTTGAAAATTTCACTTTTTTGCGAAAATATCCACTAAATGAGGGAATAATATGTGTGAGGGTACCCCAGGAGAGTTACAAATGTGTGTGGGTAGAATATATATCCCACGGGGTTAAAATTGAAAAAAGTTGAAAAAATTTTTTTTTGAACTTAGTCATTTTTCTGGCGTTTCTCAGACTTTCAGATTGGGAAAATGTCAGTGAGAGCTCCGATCTCAGTTCCAGAGCGATTCGCCCAATGAGTCCTTAATATTTTATCGTTTTCAGGCAATTTTCTGAATTTTTGAAAATTTCACTTTTTTGCGAAAATATCCACTAAATGAGGGAATAATATGTGTGAGGGAACCCCAGGAGAGTTACAAATGTGTGTGGGTAGAATATATATCCTACGGGGGTAAAATTGAAAAAAGTTGAAAAAATTATTTTTTTTGACTTAGTCATTTTTCCGGCGTTTATCCGATTTTCAGATAGGGGAAATGTCAGTGAGCGTTCCGATTTCAGTTCCAGAGCGATTTGCCCAATGAGTCCTTGATATTTAGTTGTTTTCAGCCAATTTTCTGGATTTTTGAAAATTTCACTTTTTTTGTGAAAATATCCACTAAATGAGGGAATAATATGTGTGAGGGTACCCCAGGAGAGTTCCAAATGTGTGTGGATAGAATATATATCCCACGGGGGTAAAATTGAAAAAAGTTTAAATTTTTTTGGGGGGGATTTAGTCATTTTTCCGGCGTTTATCAGACTTTCAGATAGGAGAAATGTCAGTGAGTGCTCCGATTTCAGTTCCAGAGTGATTCGCCCAATGAGTCCTTGATATTTAGTCATTTTCAGCCAATTTTCTAAATTTTTGAAAATTTCACTTTTTTGTGAAAATATCCGCTTAATGAGGGAACAATATGTGTGAGGGTACCCCAGGAGAGTTCCAAATGTGTGTGGGTAGAATATAAATCCCACGGGGGTAAAATTGAAAAAAGTTGAAAAAATTTTTTTTTGAACTTAGTCATTTTTCTGGCGTTTCTCAGACTTTCAAATTGGGGAAATGTCAGTGAGCGTTCCGATTTCAGTTCCAGAGCTATTCGACGGATGAGTCCTTGATATTTCGTCATTTTCAGGCAAATTTCTGAATTTTTGAAAATTTCACTTTTTTGTGAAAATATCCACTAAATGAGGGAATAATATGTGTTAGGGTACCCCAGGAGAGTTCCAAATGTGTGTGGGTAGAATATAAATCACACGGGGGTAAAATTGAAAAAAGTTGAAAATATTTTTTTTTTAGACTTATTCATTTTTCCGGCGTTTATCAGACTTTCAGATAGGGGAAATGTCAGTGAGTGCCCCGATTTCACTTCCAGAGCTATTCGCCCAATGAGTAATTAATATTTAGTCGTTTTCAGCCAATTTTCTGGATTTTTGTAAATTTCACTTTTTTGTGAAAATATCCACTAAATGAGGGAACAATATGTGTTAGGGTACCCCAGGGGAGTTCCAAATGTGTGTGGGTAGAATATAAATCACACGGGGGTAAAATTCAAAAAAGTTGAAAATATTTTTTTTTTAGACTTAGTCATTTTTCCGGCGTTTATCAGACTTTCAGATAGGGGAAATGGCAGTGAGTGCTCTGATTTCAGTTCCAGAGTGATTTGCCCAATGAGTCCTTGATATTTAGTCGTTTTCAGCCAATTTTCTGAATTTTTGAAAATTTCACTTTTTTATTAAAATATCCACTAAATGAGGGAATAATATGTGTGAGGGTACCCCAGGAGAGCTCCAAATGTGTGTGGGTAGAATATATATCCCACGGGGGTAAAATTGAAAAAAGTTGAAATTTTTTTTTTTTTGGACTTAGTCATTTTTCCGGCGTTTATCATACTTTCAGATAGGGGAAATGTCAGTGAGCGTTCCGATTTCATTTCCAGAGCGATTCGCCCAATGAGTCCTTGATATTTAGTCGTTTTCAGCCAATTTTCTGGATTTTTGAAAATTTCACTTTTTTGTGAAAATATCCACTAAGTGAGTGCATAATATGTGTGAGGGTACCCCAGGAGAGTTCCAAATGTGTGTGGGTAGAATATATATCCCACAGGGGTAAAATTGAAAAAAGTTAAAAAAAATTTTTTTTGGACTTAGTCATTTTTCCCACGTTTATCAGACTTTCAGATAGGGGAAATGTCAGTGAGCATTATTATTTCAGTTCCACAGCGATTCGTTGAATGAGTCCTTGATATTTAGTAGTTTTCAGCCAATTTTCTGGATTTTTGAAAATTTCACTTTTTTGTTTAAATATCCACTAAATGAGGGAATAATATGTGTGAGGGTACCCCAGGAGAGTTCCAAATGTGTGTGGGTAGAATATATATCCCACGGGGGTAAAATTGAAAAAAGTTGAAATTTTTTTTTTTTTTGGACTTGGGCATTTTTCCGGCGTTTATCAGACTTTCAGATAGGGGAAATGTCAGTGAGTGCTCCTCTTTCAGTTCCAGAGCGATTCGTCGGATGAGTCCTTAATATTTTGTCGTTTTCAGGCAATTTTCTGAATTTTTGAAAATTTCACTTTTTTGTGAAAATATCCACTAAATGAGGGAATAATATGTGTGAGGGTACCCCAGGAGAGTTCCAAATGTGTGTGGGTAGAATATATATCCCACCGGGGTAAAATTGAAAAAAGTTTAAAAATTTTTTTTTTGGACTTAGTCATTTTTCCCGCGTTTATCAGACTTTCAGATAGGGGAAATGTCAGTGAGTGCTCCGATTTCAGTTCCAGAGCGATTCGCCCAATGAGTCCTTGATATTTAGTCGTTTTCAGCCAATTTTCTGGATTTTTGAAAATTTCCCTTTTTTGTGAAAATATCCACTAAATGAGGGAATAATATGTGTGAGGGTACCCCAGGAGAGCTCCAAATGTGTGTGGGTAGAATATATATCCCACGGGGGTAAAATTGAAAAAAGTTTACATTTTTTTGGGGGGGGATTTAGTCATTTTTCCGGCGTTTATCAGACTTTCAGATAGGGGAAATGTCAGTGAGCATTCCGATTTCAGTTCCAGAGCGATTCGTCGGATGAGTCCTTAATATTTTGTCGTTTTCAGGAAATTTTCTGAATTTTTGAAAATTTCACTTTTTTGTGAAAATATCCACTAAATGAGGGAATAATATGTGTGAGGGTACCCCAGAAGAGCTCTAAATGTGTGTGGGTAGAATATATATCCCACGGGGGTAAAATTGAAAAAAGTTGAAAATATTTTTTTTTTTTCGACTTAGTCATTTTTCAGGTGTTTATCAGACTTTCAGGGAGGGGAAATGTCAGTGAGTCTTTCGATTTCAGTTCCAGAGTGATTCTCCCAATGAGTCCTTGATAATTAGTGATTTTCAGACAATTTTCTGAATTTTTGAAAAATTCACTTTTTTGTGAAAATATCCACTAAATGAGGGAATAATATGTGTGAGGGTACCCCAGGAGAGTTCCAAATGTATGTGGGTAGAATATATATCCCACGGGGGTAAAATTGAAAAAAATTTTTTTGGGACTTAGTCATTTTTCCGGCGTTTATCAGACTTTCAGATAGGGGAAATCTCAGTGAGCATTCCGATTTCAGTTCCAGAGCGATTCTCCCAATGAGTCCTTGATATTTAGTCGTTTTCAGCCAATTTTCTGGATTTTTGAAAATTTCACTTTTTATTGAAAATATCCACTAAATAAGGGAATAATATGTGTGAGGGTACCCCAGGAGAGTTCCAAATGTGTGTGGGTAGAAAATAAATCACACAGGGGTAAAATCTAAAAAAATTGAAATTTTTTTTTTTTCGACTTAGTCATTTATCAGGCGTTTATCAGACTTTCAGATAGGGGAAATCTCAGTGAGCATTCCGATTTTAGCTCCAGAGTGATTCTCCCAATGAGTCCTTGATATTTAGTCATTTTCAGCCAATTTTCTAAATTTTTGAATATTTCACTTTTTTGTGAAAATATCGGCTTAATGAGGGAACAATATGTGTGATCGTACCCCAGGAGAGTTCCAAATGTGTGTGGGTAGAATATAAATCTCACGGGGGTAAAATTGAAAAAAGTTGAAAAAATTTTTTTTTTAGACTTAGTCATTTTTCCGGCGTTTATCAGACTTTCAGATAGGGGAAATGTCAGTGAGTGCTCCGATTTCACTTCCAGAGTGATTCTCCCAATGAGTCCTTGATATTTAGTCATTTTCAGGCAATTTTCTGAATTTTTGAAAATTTCACTTTTTTGCGAAAATATCCACTAAATGAGGGAATAATATGTGTGAGGGTACCCCAGGAGAGTTACAAATGTGTGTGGGTAGAATATATATCCCACGGGGTTAAAATTGAAAAAAGTTGAAAAAATTTTTTTTTGAACTTAGTCATTTTTCTGGCGTTTCTCAGACTTTCAGATTGGGAAAATGTCAGTGAGAGCTCCGATCTCAGTTCCAGAGCGATTCGCCCAATGAGTCCTTAATATTTTATCGTTTTCAGGCAATTTTCTGAATTTTTGAAAATTTCACTTTTTTGCGAAAATATCCACTAAATGAGGGAATAATATGTGTGAGGGAACCCCAGGAGAGTTACAAATGTGTGTGGGTAGAATATATATCCTACGGGGGTAAAATTGAAAAAAGTTGAAAAAATTATTTTTTTTGACTTAGTCATTTTTCCGGCGTTTATCCGATTTTCAAATAGGGGAAATGTCAGTGAGCGTTACGATTTCAGTTCCAGAGCGATTTGCCCAATGAGTCCTTGATATTTAGTTGTTTTCAGCCAATTTTCTGGATTTTTGAAAATTTCACTTTTTTTGTGAAAATATCCACTAAATGAGGGAATAATATGTGTGAGGGTACCCCAGGAGAGTTCCAAATGTGTGTGGATAGAATATATATCCCACGGGGGTAAAATTGAAAAAAGTTTAAATTTTTTTGGGGGGGATTTAGTCATTTTTCCGGCGTTTATCAGACTTTCAGATAGGAGAAATGTCAGTGAGTGCTCCGATTTCAGTTCCAGAGTGATTCGCCCAATGAGTCCTTGATATTTAGTCATTTTCAGCCAATTTTCTAAATTTTTGAAAATTTCACTTTTTTGTGAAAATATCCGCTTAATGAGGGAACAATATGTGTGAGGGTACCCCAGGAGAGTTCCAAATGTGTGTGGGTAGAATATAAATCCCACGGGGGTAAAATTGAAAAAAGTTGAAAAAATTTTTTTTTGAACTTAGTCATTTTTCTGGCGTTTCTCAGACTTTCAAATTGGGGAAATGTCAGTGAGCGTTCCGATTTCAGTTCCAGAGCTATTCGACGGATGAGTCCTTGATATTTCGTCATTTTCAGGCAAATTTCTGAATTTTTGAAAATTTCACTTTTTTGTGAAAATATCCACTAAATGAGGGAATAATATGTGTTAGGGTACCCCAGGAGAGTTCCAAATGTGTGTGGGTAGAATATAAATCACACGGGGGTAAAATTGAAAAAAGTTGAAAATATTTTTTTTTTAGACTTATTCATTTTTCCGGCGTTTATCAGACTTTCAGATAGGGGAAATGTCAGTGAGTGCCCCGATTTCACTTCCAGAGCTATTCGCCCAATGAGTAATTAATATTTAGTCGTTTTCAGCCAATTTTCTGGATTTTTGTAAATTTCACTTTTTTGTGAAAATATCCACTAAATGAGGGAACAATATGTGTTAGGGTACCCCAGGGGAGTTCCAAATGTGTGTGGGTAGAATATAAATCACACGGGGGTAAAATTCAAAAAAGTTGAAAATATTTTTTTTTTAGACTTAGTCATTTTTCCGGCGTTTATCAGACTTTCAGATAGGGGAAATGGCAGTGAGTGCTCTGATTTCAGTTCCAGAGTGATTTGCCCAATGAGTCCTTGATATTTAGTCGTTTTCAGCCAATTTTCTGAATTTTTGAAAATTTCACTTTTTTATTAAAATATCCACTAAATGAGGGAATAATATGTGTGAGGGTACCCCAGGAGAGCTCCAAATGTGTGTGGGTAGAATATATATCCCACGGGGGTAAAATTGAAAAAAGTTGAAATTTTTTTTTTTTGGACTTAGTCATTTTTCCGGCGTTTATCATACTTTCAGATAGGGGAAATGTCAGTGAGCGTTCCGATTTCATTTCCAGAGCGATTCGCCCAATGAGTCCTTGATATTTAGTCGTTTTCAGCCAATTTTCTGGATTTTTGAAAATTTCACTTTTTTGTGAAAATATCCACTAAGTGAGTGCATAATATGTGTGAGGGTACCCCAGGAGAGTTCCAAATGTGTGTGGGTAGAATATATATCCCACAGGGGTAAAATTGAAAAAAGTTAAAAAAAATTTTTTTTGGACTTAGTCATTTTTCCCACGTTTATCAGACTTTCAGATAGGGGAAATGTCAGTGAGCATTATTATTTCAGTTCCACAGCGATTCGTTGAATGAGTCCTTGATATTTAGTAGTTTTCAGCCAATTTTCTGGATTTTTGAAAATTTCACTTTTTTGTTTAAATATCCACTAAATGAGGGAATAATATGTGTGAGGGTACCCCAGGAGAGTTCCAAATGTGTGTGGGTAGAATATATATCCCACGGGGGTAAAATTGAAAAAAGTTGAAATTTTTTTTTTTTTTGGACTTGGGCATTTTTCCGGCGTTTATCAGACTTTCAGATAGGGGAAATGTCAGTGAGTGCTCCTCTTTCAGTTCCAGAGCGATTCGTCGGATGAGTCCTTAATATTTTGTCGTTTTCAGGCAATTTTCTGAATTTTTGAAAATTTCACTTTTTTGTGAAAATATCCACTAAATGAGGGAATAATATGTGTGAGGGTACCCCAGGAGAGTTCCAAATGTGTGTGGGTAGAATATATATCCCACCGGGGTAAAATTGAAAAAAGTTTAAAAATTTTTTTTTTGGACTTAGTCATTTTTCCCGCGTTTATCAGACTTTCAGATAGGGGAAATGTCAGTGAGTGCTCCGATTTCAGTTCCAGAGCGATTCGCCCAATGAGTCCTTGATATTTAGTCGTTTTCAGCCAATTTTCTGGATTTTTGAAAATTTCCCTTTTTTGTGAAAATATCCACTAAATGAGGGAATAATATGTGTGAGGGTACCCCAGGAGAGCTCCAAATGTGTGTGGGTAGAATATATATCCCACGGGGGTAAAATTGAAAAAAGTTGAAATTTTATTTTTTTTTGGGACTTAGTCATTTTTCCGGCGTTTATCAGACTTTCAGATAGGGGAAATGTCAGTGAGTGCTCCGATTTCGGTTCCAGAGCGATTCGCCCAATGAGTCCTTAATATTTAGCCGTTTTCAGCCAATTTTCTGGATTTTTGAAAATTTCACTTTTTTGTGAAAATATCCACTAAATGAGGGAATAACATGTGTGAGGGTTCCCCAGGAGAGTTCCAAATGTGTGTGGGTAGAATATATATCCCACGGGGGTAAAATTGAAAAAAGTTGAAAAATTTTTTTTTTTTTGGACTTCGGCATTTTTCTGGCATTTATCAAACTTTCAGATTGGGGAAATGTCAGTGAGCATTCCGATTTCAGTTCCAGAGCGATTCGTCGGATGAGTCCTTAATATTTTGTCGTTTTCAGGCAATTTTCTGAATTTTTGAAAATATCACTTCTTTGTGAAAATATCCACTAAATGAGGGAATAATATGTGTGAGGGTACCCCAGGAGAGTTCCAAATGTGTGTGGATAGAATATATATCCCACGGGGGTAAAATTGAAAAAAGTTGAAAAAATTTTTTTTTTGGATTTAGTCATTTTTCCAGCGTTTATCAGACTTTCAGATAGGGGAAATGTCAGTGAGTGCTCCTATTTCAGTTCCAGAGCAATTCGTCGGATGAGTCCTTAATATTTTGTCGATTTCAGGCAATTTTCTGAATTTTTGAAAATTTCACTTTTTTGTGAAAATATCCACTAAATGAGGGAATAATATGTGTGAGGGTACCCCAGGAGAGTTACAAATGTGTGTGGGTAGAATATATATCCCACGGGGGTAAAATTGAAAAAAGTTGAAAAAAATTTTTTTTTTTGGACTTAGGCATTTTTCTGGCATTTATCAGACTTTCAGATAGGGGAAATGTCAGTGAGCGCTCCTATTTCAGTTTCAGAGTGATTCGCCCAATGAATCCTACATATTTAGTCGTCTTCAGCCAATTTTCTGGATTTTTGAAAATTTCACTTTTTTGTGAAAATATCCACTAAATGAGGGAATAATATGTGTGAGGCTACCCTAGAAGAGTTCCAAAAGTGTGTGGGTAGAATATATATACACGGGTTAAAATTGAAAAAAGTAGAAAAAAAATTTTTTTGGGACTTAGTCATTTTTCCGGCGTTTATCAGACTTTGAGATTGGGGAAATGTCACTGAGCGTTCCGATTTCAGTTCCAGAGCGATTCGCCCAATGAGTCCTTAATATTTAGTCGTTTTCAGCCAATTTTCTGGATTTTTGAAAATTTCACTTTTTTTGTGACTAAATGAGAGAATAATATGTACCCCAGGAGAGTTCCAAATGTGTGTGGATAGAATATATATCCCACGGGGGTAAAATTGAAAAAAGTTGAAATTTTTTTTTTTTTTGGACGTAGTCATTTTTCCGGCGTTTATCAGACTTTCAGATAGGGAAAATGTCAGTGAGCATTCCGATTACAGTTCCAGAGCAATTCGCCCAATGATTCCTTGATGTTTAGTTGTTTTCAGCCAATTTTCTGGAATTTTGAAAATTTCACTTTTTTGTGACTAAATGAGGGAATAATATGTGTGAGGGTACTCCAGGAGAGTTCCCAATGTGTGTGGGTAGAATATAAATCCCACGGGGGTAAAACTGAAAAAAGTTGAAAAAAAATTTTTTTTTTTGAACTTAGGCATTTTTCCGCCGTTTATCAGACTTTCAGATAGGGGAAATGTCAGTGAGCATTCCGATTTCAGTTCCAGAGCCATTCGTCGGATGAGTCCTTAATATTTTGTCATTTTCAGGCAATTTTCTGGATTTTGGAAAATGTCACTTTTTTGTGACTAAATGAGGGAATAATATGTGTGAGGGTACCCCTGGAGAGCTCCAAATGTGTGTGGGTAGAATATATATCCCACGGGGGTAAAATTGAAAAAAGTTGAAAAAAATTTTTTTTTGGACTTAGTAATTTTTCTGGCGTTTATCTGACTTTCAAATAGGGGTAATGTCAGTGAGCATCTGATTTCAGTTCCAGAGCGATTCGCCCAATGAGTCCTTGATATTTAGTCGTTTTCAGCCAATTTTCTGGATTTTTGAAAATTTCACTTTTTTGTGAAAATATCCACTAAATGAGGGAATAACATGTGTGAGGGTTCCCCAGGAGAGTTCCAAATGTGTGTGGGTAGAATATATATCCCACGGGGGTAAAATTGAAAAAAGTTGAAAAATTTTTTTTTTTTTGGACTTCGGCATTTTTCTGGCATTTATCAAACTTTCAGATTGGGGAAATGTCAGTGAGCATTCCGATTTCAGTTCCAGAGCGATTCGTCGGATGAGTCCTTAATATTTTGTCGTTTTCAGGCAATTTTCTGAATTTTTGAAAATATCACTTCTTTGTGAAAATATCCACTAAATGAGGGAATAATATGTGTGAGGGTACCCCAGGAGAGTTCCAAATGTGTGTGGATAGAATATATATCCCACGGGGGTAAAATTGAAAAAAGTTGAAAAAATTTTTTTTTTGGATTTAGTCATTTTTCCAGCGTTTATCAGACTTTCAGATAGGGGAAATGTCAGTGAGTGCTCCTATTTCAGTTCCAGAGCAATTCGTCGGATGAGTCCTTAATATTTTGTCGATTTCAGGCAATTTTCTGAATTTTTGAAAATTTCACTTTTTTGTGAAAATATCCACTAAATGAGGGAATAATATGTGTGAGGGTACCCCAGGAGAGTTACAAATGTGTGTGGGTAGAATATATATCCCACGGGGGTAAAATTGAAAAAAGTTGAAAAAAATTTTTTTTTTTGGACTTAGGCATTTTTCTGGCATTTATCAGACTTTCAGATAGGGGAAATGTCAGTGAGCGCTCCTATTTCAGTTTCAGAGTGATTCGCCCAATGAATCCTACATATTTAGTCGTCTTCAGCCAATTTTCTGGATTTTTGAAAATTTCACTTTTTTGTGAAAATATCCACTAAATGAGGGAATAATATGTGTGAGGCTACCCTAGAAGAGTTCCAAAAGTGTGTGGGTAGAATATATATCCCACTGGGTTAAAATTGAAAAAAGTAGAAAAAAATTTTTTTTGGGACTTAGTCATTTTTCCGGCGTTTATCAGACTTTGAGATTGGGGAAATGTCACTGAGCGTTCCGATTTCAGTTCCAGAGCGATTCGCCCAATGAGTCCTTAATATTTAGTCGTTTTCAGCCAATTTTCTGGATTTTTGAAAATTTCACTTTTTTTGTGACTAAATGAGAGAATAATATGTACCCCAGGAGAGTTCCAAATGTGTGTGGATAGAATATATATCCCACGGGGGTAAAATTGAAAAAAGTTGAAATTTTTTTTTTTTTTGGACGTAGTCATTTTTCCGGCGTTTATCAGACTTTCAGATAGGGGAAATGTCAGTGAGCATTCCGATTACAGTTCCAGAGCAATTCGCCCAATGATTCCTTGATGTTTAGTTGTTTTCAGCCAATTTTCTGGAATTTTGAAAATTTCACTTTTTTGTGACTAAATGAGGGAATAATATGTGTGAGGGTACTCCAGGAGAGTTCCCAATGTGTGTGGGTAGAATATAAATCCCACGGGGGTAAAACTGAAAAAAGTTGAAAAAAAATTTTTTTTTTTGAACTTAGGCATTTTTCCGCCGTTTATCAGACTTTCAGATAGGGGAAATGTCAGTGAGCATTCCGATTTCAGTTCCAGAGCCATTCGTCGGATGAGTCCTTAATATTTTGTCATTTTCAGGCAATTTTCTGGATTTTGGAAAATGTCACTTTTTTGTGACTAAATGAGGGAATAATATGTGTGAGGGTACCCCTGGAGAGCTCCAAATGTGTGTGGGTAGAATATATATCCCACGGGGGTAAAATTGAAAAAAGTTGAAAAAAATTTTTTTTTGGACTTAGTAATTTTTCTGGCGTTTATCTGACTTTCAAATAGGGGTAATGTCAGTGAGCATCTGATTTCAGTTCCAGAGCGATTCGCCCAATGAGTCCTTGATATTTAGTCGTTTTCAGACAATTTTCTGGATTTTTGAAAATTTCACTTTTTTGTGAAAATATCCACTAAATGAGGGAATAATATGTGTGAGGGTACCACAGGAGAGTTCCAAATGTGTGGGGGTAGAATATATATCCGACGGGGGTAAAATTGAAAAAATTTGAAATTTTTTTTTTTTTGGACTTTGTCATTTTTCCGGCGTTTATCAGACTTTCAGATAGGGGAAATATAAGTGAGCATTCAGATTTCAGTTCCAGAGCGATTCGCCCATTGAGTCCTTGATGTTTAGCTGTTTTCAGCCAATTTTCTGGAATTTTGAAAATTTCACTTTTTTGTGACTAAATGAGGGAATAATATGTGTGAGGGTACCCCAGGAGAGTTCCAAATGTGTGTGGGTAGAATATATATCCCATGGGGGTAAAATTGAAAGAAGTTGAAAAATTATTTTTTTTTGGAATTACTCATTTTTCCGACGTTTCTCAGACTTTCAGATAAGGGAAATGTCAGTGAGCATTCAGATTTCAGTTCCAGAGCAATTCGCCCAATGATTCCTTGATGTTTAGTTGTTTTCAGCCAATTTTCTGGAATTTTGAAAATGTCACTTTTTTGTTTAAATATCCACTAAATGAGGGAATAATATGTGTGAGAGTACCCCAGGAGAGTTACAAATGTGTTTGGGTAGAATATATATCCCACGGGGGTAAAATTGAAAAAATTTGAAATTTTTTTTTTTTGGACTTAGTCATTTTTCCGGCGTTTATCAGACTTTCAGATAGGGGAAATGTCAGTGAGCATTCCGATTTCAGTTCCAGAGCGATTCGCCCATTGAGTCCTTGATATTTAGTCATTTTCAGCCAGTCCTCTGGATTTTTTAAAATTTCACTTTTTGTGACAATATCCACTAAATGAGGGAATAATATGTGTGAGGGTACCCCAGGAGAGTTACAAATGTGTGTGGGTAGAATATATATCCCACGGGGGTAAAATTGAAAAAAAATTTTTTTTGGACTTAGTCATTTTTCCGGCGTTTATCACACTTTCAGATAGGGGAAATGTCACTGAGCATTCCGATTTCAGTTCCAGAGTAATTCGCCCAATCAGTCCTTGATATTTAGTCGTTTTCAGCCAATTTTCTGGATTTTTGAAAATTTCACTTTTTTGTGAAAATATCCACTAAATGAGGGAATAATATGTGTGAGGGTACCCCAGGAGAGCTCCAAATGTGTGTGGGTAGAATATATATCCCACGGGGGTAAAATTGAAAGAAGTCAAAAAAAATTTTTTTTTGGATTTTGTCATTTTTCCGGCGTTTATCAGACTTTCAGATTGGGGAAATGTCAGTGAGCATTCCGATTTCAGTTCCAGAGCGATTCGTCGGATGAGTCCTTAATATTTTGACGTTTTCAGGCAATTTTCTGAATTTTTGAAAATTTCACTTTTTTGTGAAAATATCCACTAAATGAGGGAATAATATGTGTGAGGGTACCCCAGGAGAGCTCCAAATGTGTCTGGGTAGAATATATATCCCACGGGGGTAAAATTGAAAAAAGTTGAAAAAAAATTTTTTTTTGAACTTAGTAATTTTTCCGGCGTTTATCAGACTTTCAGATAGTGGAAATGTCAGTGAGCGTTCCGATTTCAGTTCCAGAGCGATTCACCCAATGAGTCCTTGATATTTAGTCGTTTTCAGGCTATTTTCTGGATTTTTGAAAATTTCACTTTTTTGTGAAAATATCCACTAAATGAGGGAATAATACGTGTGAGGGTACCCCAGGAGAGTTACAAATGTCTGTGGGTAGAATATATATCCCACGGGCGTAAAACTAAAAGGTTGAAAAAAAAATTTTTTTGGACTTGGTCATTTTTCCGGCGTTTATCAGACTTTCAGATACGGGAAATGTCAGTGAGTGCTCCGATTTCAGTTCCAGAGCAGTTCGCCCAATGAGTCCTTGATATTTAGTCGTTTTCAGCTAATTTTCTGGATTTTTGAAAATTTCACTCTTTTGTGACAATATCCACTAAATGAGGGAATAATATGTGTGAGGGTACCCCAGGAGAGTTCCAAATGTGTGTGGGTAGAATATATATCCCACGGGGGTAAAATTGAAAAAAGATGAAACTTTTTTTTTTTTTGAACTTAGTCATTTTTCCGGCGTTTATCAGACTTTCAGATTGGGGAAATGTCAGTGAGCGTTCCGATTTCAGTTCCAGAGTGATTCGCCCAGTGAGTCCTTGATATTTCGTTATTTTCAGGCAATTTTCAGAATTTTTGAAAATTTCACTTTTTTATGAAAATATCCACTAAATGAGGGAATAATATGTGTGAGGATACCCCAGGAGAGTTACAAATGTGTGTGGGTAGAATATATATCCCACGGGGGTAAAATTGAAAAAAGTTGACAATTTTTTTTTTTTTTTTTGGACTTAGGCATTTTTCTGGCGTTTATCAGACTTTCAGATTGGGGAAATGTCAGTGAGCATTCCGATTTCAGTTCCAGAGCGATTCGCCCAATGAGTCCTTGATATTTCGTCATTTTCAGGCAATTTTCTGGATTTTTGAAAATTTCACTTTTTTGTGACAATATCCACTAAATGAGGGAATAATATGTGTGAGGGTACCCCTGGAGAGTTCCAAATGTGTGTGGGTAGAATATATATCCCACGGGGTAAAATTGAAAAAAGTTTAAAAAAATTTTTTTTTGGACTTTGTAATTTTTCCGGCGTTTATCAGACTTTCAGCTAGGGGAAATGTCAGTGAGCATTCCGATTTTAGTTCCAGAGCGATTCGCCCAATGAGTCCTTGATATTTAGTCGTTTTCAGCCAATTTTCTGGATTTTTTAAAATTTCACTTTTTTGTGACAATATCCACTAAATGAGGAAATAATATGTGTGAGGGTACCCCAGGAGAGTTCCAAATGTGTGTGTGTAGAACATATATACACAGGGGTAAAATTGAAAAAAGTTGAAAAACATTTTTTTTTGGACTTTGTCATTTTTCTGGCGTTTATCAGACTTTCAGATAGGGAAAATGTCAGTGAGCGTTCCGATTTCAGTTACAGAGCTGTTCGCCGGATGAGTCCTTGATATTTCGTCATTTTCAGGCAAATTTCTGAATTTTTGAAAATTTCACTTTTTTGTGAAAATATCCAATAAATGAGGGAATAATATGTGTGAGGGTACCCCAGGAGAGTTACAAATGTGTGTGGCTAGAATATATATCCCACAGGGGTTAAATTGAAAAAAGTTTAAAAAAATTTTTTTTTGGACTTAGTCATTTTTCCGGCGTTTATCAGACTTTCAGCTAGGGGAAATGTCAGTGAGTGCTCCGATTTCGGTTCCAGAGCGATTCGCCCAATGAGTCCTTAATATTTAGCGGTTTTCAGCCAATTTTCTGGATTTTTGAAAATTTCACTTTTTTGTAAAAATATCCACTAAATGAGGGAATAATATGTGTGAGGGTACCCCTGGAGAGCTCCAAATGTGTGTGGGTAGAATATATATCCCACGGGGGTAAAATTGAAAAAAGTTGAAAAAAAATTTTTTTGGGACTTAGTCATTTTTCTGGCATTTATCAGACTTTCAGATAGGGGAAATGTCAGTGATCGTTCCGATTTCAATTCCAGAGCGATTCGCCCAATGAGTCCTTGATATTTAGTCGTTTTCAGCCAATTTTCAGAATTTTTGAAAATTTCACCTTTTTGTGAAAATATCCACTAAATGAGGGAATAATATGTGTGAGGGTACCCCAGGAGAGTTCCAAATGTGTGTGGGTAGAATATATATTCCACGTGGTTAAAATTGAAAAAAGTTGAAAAATTTTTTTTCTTGGACTTAGTCATTTTTCCGGCGTTTATCAGACTTTCAGATAGGGGAAATGTCAGTGAGCGTTCCGATTTCAGTTGCAGAGCGATTCGCCCAATGAGTCCTTGATATTTAGTCGATTTCAGCCAATTTTCAGGATTTTTGAAAATTTCACTTGTTTTGTGAAATTATCCACTAAATGAGGGAATTATATGTGTGAGGGTACTCCAGGAGAGTTCCAAATGTGTGTGGGTAGAATATATATCCCACGGGGGTAAAATTGAAAAAAGTTGAAAAAAAATTTTTTTTGGACTTAGTCATTTTTCCGGCGTTTATCAGACTTTCAGATAGGGGAAATGTCAGTGAACGTTCCGATTTCAGTTCCAGAACGAATCTCCCAATGAGTCCTTGATATTTAGTCGTTTTCAGCCAATTTTCAGGATTTTTGAAAATTTCACTTTTTTTGTGAAAATATAAACTAAATGAGGGAATTATATGTGTGAGGGTACCCCAGGAGAGTTACAAATGTGTGTGGGTAGAATATATATCCCACGAGGGTAAAATTGAAAAAAGTTGAAAAAAAATTTTTTTTGGACTTAGTCATTTTTCCGGCGTTTATCAGACTTTCAGATAGGGGAAATGTCATTGATCGTTTCGATTTCAGTTCCAGAGAGATTCGCCCAATGAGTCCTTGATATTTAGTCGTTTTCAGCCAATTATGTGGATTTTTGAAAATTTCACTTTTTTGTGAATATATCCACTAAATGAGGGAATAATATGTGTGAGGGTACCCCAGGAGAGTTCCAAATGTGTGTGGATAGAATATATATCCCACGGGGGTAAAATTGAAAAAAATTTTTTTTTGGACTTAGTCATTTTTCCGGCATTTATCAGACTTTCAGATAGGGGAAATGTCAGTGAATGTTCCGATTTCAGTTCCAGAGCGATTCCCCCAATGAGTCCTTGATATTTAGTCGTTTTCAGCCAATTATCTGGATTTTTGAAAATTTCACTTTTTTGTGAAAATATCCACTAAATGAGGGAATTATATGTGTGAGGGTACCCCAGGAGAGTTCCAAATGTGTGTGGGTGGAATATATATTCCACGTGGTTAAAATTGAAAAAAGTTGAAAATTTTTTTTTCTTGGACTTAGTCATTTTTCCGGCGTTTATCAGATTTTCAGATAGGGGAAATGTCAGTGAGCGTTCCGATTTCAGTTCCAGAGCGATTCGCCCAATGAATCCTTGATATTTAGTCGTTTTCAGCCAATTTTCTGGATTTTTGAAAATTTCACTTTTTTGTGAAAATATCCACTAAATGAGGGAATTATATGTGTGAGGGTACCCCAGGAGAGTTCCAAATGTGTGTGGGTAGAATATATATCCAACGGGGGTAAAATTGAAAAAAGTTGAAAAAAAATTTTTTTTGGACTTAGTCATTTTTCCGGCGTTTATCAGACTTTCAGATAGGGGAAATGTCAGTGAGCGTTCCGATTTCAGTTGCAGAGCGATTCGCCCAATGAGTCCTTGATATTTAGTCGATTTCAGCCAATTTTCAGGATTTTTGAAAATTTCACTTTTTTTGTGAAATTATCCACTAAATGAGGGAATTATATGTGTGAGGGTACCCCAGGAGAGTTCCAAATGTGTGTGGGTAGAATATATATCCCACGGGGGTAAAATTGAAAAAAGTTGAAAAAAAATTTTTTTTGGACTTAGTCATTTTTCCGGCGTTTATCAGACTTTCAGATAGGGGAAATGTCAGTGATCGTTCCGATTTCAGTTCCAGAGCGATTCGCCAAATGAGTCCTTGATATTTAGTCGTTTTCAGCCAATTATCTGGATTTTTGAAAATTTCACTTTTTTGTGAAAATATCCAATAAATGAGGGAATAATATGTGTGAGGGTACCCCAGGAGAGTTCCAAATGTGTGTGGATAGAATATATATCCCACGGGGGTAAAATTGAAAAAAATTTTTTTTTGGACTTACTCATTTTTCCGGCATTTATCAGACTTTCAGATAGGGGAAATGTCAGTGAGCGTTCCGATTTCAGTTCCAGAGCGATTCGCCCAATGAGTCCTTGATATTTAGTCGATTTCAGCCAATTTTCAGGATTTTTGAAAATTTCACTTTTTTGTGAAAATATCCACTAAATGAGGGAATTATATGTGTGAGGGTACCCCAGGAGAGTTCCAAATGTGTGTGGGTAGAATATATATCCCACGGGGGTAAAATTGAAAAAAGTTGAAAAAAATTTTTTTTTGGACTTAGTCATTTTTCCGGCGTTCATCAGACTTTCAGATAGGGGAAATGTCAGTGATCGTTCCGATTTCAGTTCCAGAGCGATTCGCCCAATGATTCCTTGATATTTAGTCGTTTTCAGCCAATTATCTAGATTTTTGAAAATTTCACTTTTTTGTGAAAATATCCAATAAATGAGGGAATAATATGTGTGAGGGTACCCCAGGAGAGTTCCAAATGTGTGTGGATAGAATATATATCCCACGGGGGTAAAATTTTAAAAATTTTTTTTTTGGACTTAGTCATTTTTCCGGCGTTTATCAGACTTTCAGATAGGGGAAATGTCAGTGAGCGTTCCGATTTCAGTTGCAGGGCGATTCGCCCAATGAGTCCTTGATATTTAGTCGATTTCAGCCAATTTTCAGGATTTTTGAAAATTTCACTTTTTTTGTGAAATTATCCACTAAATGAGGGAATTATATGTGTGAGGGTACCCCAGGAGAGTTCCAAATGTGTGTGGGTAGAATATATATTCCACGTGGTTAAAATTGAAAAAAGTTGAAAATTTTTTTTTCTTGGACTTAGTCATTTTTCCGGCGTTTATCAGACTTTCAGATAGGGGAAATGTCAGTGAGCGTTCCGATTTCAGTTCCAGAGCGATTCCCCCAATGAGTCCTTGATATTTAGTCGTTTTCAGCCAATTATCTGGATTTTTGAAAATTTCACTTTTTTGTGAAAATATCCACTAAATGAGGGAATTATATGTGTGAGGGTACCCCAGGAGAGTTCCAAATGTGTGTGGGTGGAATATATATTCCACGTGGTTAAAATTGAAAAAAGTTGAAAATTTTTTTTTCTTGGACTTAGTCATTTTTCCGGCGTTTATCAGACTTTCAGATAGGGGAAATGTCAGTGAGCGTTCCGATTTCAGTTCCAGAGCAATTCGCCCAATGAGTCCTTGATATTTAGTCGTTTTCAGCCAATCTTCTGGATTTTTGAAAATTTCACTTTTTTGTGAAAATATCCACTAAATGAGGGAATAATATGTGTGAGGGTACCCCAGGAGAGTTCCAAATGTGTGCGGGTAGAATATATATCCCACGAGGGTAAAATTGAAAAAAGTTGAAAATTTTTTTTTTTGAACTTAGTCATTTTTCCGGCGTTTATCAGATTTTCAGATAGGGGAAATGTCAGTGAGCGTTCCGATTTCAGTTCCAGAGCGATTCGCCCAATGAATCCTTGATATTTAGTCGTTTTCAGCCAATTTTCTGGATTTTTGAAAATTTCACTTTTTTGTGAAAATATCCACTAAATGAGGGAATTATATGTGTGAGGGTACCCCAGGAGAGTTCCAAATGTGTGTGGGTAGAATATATATCCAACGGGGGTAAAATTGAAAAAAGTTGAAAAAAAATTTTTTTTGGACTTAGTCATTTTTCCGGCGTTTATCAGACTTTCAGATAGGGGAAATGTCAGTGAGCGTTCCGATTTCAGTTGCAGAGCGATTCGCCCAATGAGTCCTTGATATTTAGTCGATTTCAGCCAATTTTCAGGATTTTTGAAAATTTCACTTTTTTTGTGAAATTATCCACTAAATGAGGGAATTATATGTGTGAGGGTACCCCAGGAGAGTTCCAAATGTGTGTGGGTAGAATATATATCCCACGGGGGTAAAATTGAAAAAAGTTGAAAAAAAATTTTTTTTGGACTTAGTCATTTTTCCGGCGTTTATCAGACTTTCAGATAGGGGAAATGTCAGTGATCGTTCCGATTTCAGTTCCAGAGCGATTCGCCAAATGAGTCCTTGATATTTAGTCGTTTTCAGCCAATTATCTGGATTTTTGAAAATTTCACTTTTTTGTGAAAATATCCAATAAATGAGGGAATAATATGTGTGAGGGTACCCCAGGAGAGTTCCAAATGTGTGTGGATAGAATATATATCCCACGGGGGTAAAATTGAAAAAAATTTTTTTTTGGACTTACTCATTTTTCCGGCATTTATCAGACTTTCAGATAGGGGAAATGTCAGTGAGCGTTCCGATTTCAGTTCCAGAGCGATTCGCCCAATGAGTCCTTGATATTTAGTCGATTTCAGCCAATTTTCAGGATTTTTGAAAATTTCACTTTTTTGTGAAAATATCCACTAAATGAGGGAATTATATGTGTGAGGGTACCCCAGGAGAGTTCCAAATGTGTGTGGGTAGAATATATATCCCACGGGGGTAAAATTGAAAAAAGTTGAAAAAAATTTTTTTTTGGACTTAGTCATTTTTCCGGCGTTCATCAGACTTTCAGATAGGGGAAATGTCAGTGATCGTTCCGATTTCAGTTCCAGAGCGATTCGCCCAATGATTCCTTGATATTTAGTCGTTTTCAGCCAATTATCTGGATTTTTGAAAATTTCACTTTTTTGTGAAAATATCCAATAAATGAGGGAATAATATGTGTGAGGGTACCCCAGGAGAGTTCCAAATGTGTGTGGATAGAATATATATCCCACGGGGGTAAAATTTTAAAAATTTTTTTTTTGGACTTAGTCATTTTTCCGGCGTTTATCAGACTTTCAGATAGGGGAAATGTCAGTGAGCGTTCCGATTTCAGTTGCAGGGCGATTCGCCCAATGAGTCCTTGATATTTAGTCGATTTCAGCCAATTTTCAGGATTTTTGAAAATTTCACTTTTTTTGTGAAATTATCCACTAAATGAGGGAATTATATGTGTGAGGGTACCCCAGGAGAGTTCCAAATGTGTGTGGGTAGAATATATATTCCACGTGGTTAAAATTGAAAAAAGTTGAAAATTTTTTTTTCTTGGACTTAGTCATTTTTCCGGCGTTTATCAGACTTTCAGATAGGGGAAATGTCAGTGAGCGTTCCGATTTCAGTTCCAGAGCAATTCGCCCAATGAGTCCTTGATATTTAGTCGTTTTCAGCCAATCTTCTGGATTTTTGAAAATTTCACTTTTTTGTGAAAATATCCACTAAATGAGGGAATAATATGTGTGAGGGTACCCCAGGAGAGTTCCAAATGTGTGCGGGTAGAATATATATCCCACGGGGGTAAAATTGAAAAAAGTTGAAAATTTTTTTTTTTGAACTTAGTCATTTTTCCGGCGTTTATCAGATTTTCAGATAGGGGAAATGTCAGTGAGCGTTCCGATTTCAGTTCCAGAGCGATTCGCCCAATGAATCCTTGATATTTAGTCGATTTCAGCCAATTTTCAGGATTTTTGAAAATTTCACTTTTTTGTGAAAATATCCACTAAATGAGGGAATTATATGTGTGAGGGTACCCCAGGAGAGTTCCAAATGTGTGTGGGTAGAATATATATCCCACGGGGGTAAAATTGAAAAAAGTTGAAAAAAATTTTTTTTTGGACTTAGTCATTTTTCCGGCGTTCATCAGACTTTCAGATAGGGGAAATGTCAGTGATCGTTCCGATTTCAGTTCCAGAGCGATTCGCCCAATGAGTCCTTGATATTTAGTCGTTTTCAGCCAATTATCTGGATTTTTGAAAATTTCACTTTTTTGTGAAAATATCCAATAAATGAGGGAATAATATGTGTGAGGGTACCCCAGGAGAGTTCCAAATGTGTGTGGATAGAATATATATCCCACGGGGGTAAAATTGAAAAAAATTTTTTTTTGGACTTAGTCATTTTTCCGGCGTGTATCAGACTTTCAGATAGGGGAAATGTCAGTGAGCGTTCTGATTTCAGTTGCAGAGCGATTCGCCCAATGAGACCTTGATATTTAGTCGTTTTCAGCCAATTTTCTGAATTTTTGAAAATTTCACCTTTTTGTGAAAATATCCACTAAATGAGGGAAAAATATGTGTGAGGGTACCACAGGAGAGTTCCAAATGTGTGTGGATAGAATATATATCCCACGGATGTAAAATTGAAAAAAATTTTTTTTTGGACTGAGTCATTTTTCCGGCGTTTATCAGACTTTCAGATAGGGGAAATGTCAGTGATCGTTCCGATTTCAATTCCAGAGCGATTCGCCCAATGAGTCCTTGATATTTAGTCGTTTTCAGCCAATTTTCTGAATTTTTGAAAATTTCACCTTTTTGTGAAAATATCCACTAAATGAGGGAATAATGTGTGTGAGGGTACCCCAGGAAAGTTCCAAATGTGTGTGGGTAGAATATATATTCCACGTGGTTAAAATTCAAAAAAGTTGAAAATTTTTTTTTCTTGGACTTAGTCATTTTTCCGGCGTTTATCAGACTTTCAGATAGGGGAAATGTCAGTGAGCGTTCCGATTTCAGTTCCAGAGCAATTCGCCCAATGAGTCCTTGATATTTAGTCGTTTTCAGCCAATCTTCTGGATTTTTGAAAATTTCACTTTTTTGTGAAAATATCCACTAAATGAGGGAATAATATGTGTGAGGGTACCCCAGGAGAGTTCCAAATGTGTGCGGGTAGAATATATATCCCACGGGGGTAAAATTGAAAAAAGTTGAAAATTTTTTTTTTTTGAACTTAGTCATTTTTCCGGCGTTTATCAGATTTTCAGATAGGGGAAATGTCAGTGAGCGTTCCGATTTCAGTTCCAGGGCGATTCGCCCAATGAATCCTTGATATTTAGTCGTTTTCAGCCAATTTTCTGGATTTTTGAAAATTTCACTTTTTTGTGAAAATATCCACTAAATGAGGGAATTATATGTGTGAGGGTACCCCAGGAGAGTTCCAAATGTGTGTGGGTAGAATATATATCCAACGGGGGTAAAATTGAAAAAAGTTGAAAAAAAATTTTTTTTGGACTTAGTCATTTTTCTGGCGTTTATCAGACTTTCAGATAGGGGAAATGTCAGTGAGCGTTCCGATTTCAGTTGCAGAGCGATTCGCCCAATGAGTCCTTGATATTTAGTCGATTTCAGCCAATTTTCAGGATTTTTGAAAATTTCACTTTTTTTGTGAAATTATCCACTAAATGAGGGAATTATATGTGTGAGGGTACCCCAGGAGAGTTCCAAATGTGTGTGGGTAGAATACATATCCCACGGGGGTAAAATTGAAAAAAGATGAAAAAAATTTTTTTTTGGACTTAGTCATTTTTCCGGCATTTATCAGACTTTCAGATAGGGGAAATGTCAGTGAGCGTTCCGATTTCAGTTCCAGAGCGATTCGCCCAATGAGTCCTTGATATTTAGTCGTTTTCAGCCAATTATCTGGATTTTTGAAAATTTCACTTTTTTGTGAAAATATCCACTAAATGAGGGAATAATATGTGTGAGGGTACCCCAGGAGAGTTCCAAATGTGTGTGGATAGAATATATATCCCACGGGGGTAAAATTGAAAAAAATTTTTTTTGGACTGAGTCATTTTTCCGGCGTTTATCAGACTTTCAGATAGGGGAAATGTCAGTGAGCGTTCCGATTTCAGTTCCAGAGCAATTCGCCCAATGAGTCCTTGATATTTAGTCGTTTTCAGCCAATCTTCTGGATTTTTGAAAATTTCACTTTTTTGTGAAAATATCCACTAAATGAGGGAATAATATGTGTGAGGGTACCCCAGGAGAGTTCCAAATGTGTGCGGGTAGAATATATATCCCACAGGGGTAAAATTGAAAAAATTTGAACATTTTTTTTTTTTGAACTTAGTCATTTTTCCGGCATTTATCAGACTTTCAGATAGGGGAAATGTCAGTGAACGTTCCGATTTCAGTTCCAGAGCGATTCGCCCAATGAGTCCTTGATATTTAGTCGTTTTCAGCCAATTATCTGGATTTTTGAAAATTTCACTTTTTTGTGAAAATATCCACTAAATGAGGGAATTATATGTGTGAGGGTACCCCAGGAGAGTTCCAAATGTGTGTGGGTAGAATATATATCCAACGGGGGTAAAATTGAAAAAAGTTGAAAAAAATTTTTTTTTGGACTTAGTCATTTTTCCGGCGTTCATCAGACTTTCAGATAGGGGAAATGTCAGTGATCGTTCCGATTTCAGTTCCAGAGCGATTCGCCCAATGAGTCCTTGATATTTAGTCGTTTTCAGCCAATTATCTGGATTTTTGAAAATTTCACTTTTTTGTGAAAATATCCACTAAATGAGGGAATAATATGTGTGAGGGTACCCCAGGAGAGTTCCAAATGTGTGTGGATAGAATATATATCCCACGGGGGTAAAATTGAAAAAAATTTTTTTTTGGACTTAGTAATTTTTCCGGCATTTATCAGACTTTCAGATAGGGGAAATGTCAGTGAGCGTTCCGATTTCAGTTCCAGAGCGATTCGACCAATGAGTCCTTGATATTTAGTCGTTTTCAGCCAATTTTCAGGATTTTTGAAAATTTCACTTTTTTTGTGAAAATATCCACTAAATGAGGGAATTATATGTGTGAGGGTACCCCAGGAGAGTTCCAAATGTGTGTGGGTAGAATATATATCCCACGGGGGTAAAATTGAAAAAAGTTGAAAAAAAATTTTTTTGGGACTTAGTCATTTTTCCGGCGTGTATCAGACTTTCAGATAGGGGAAATGTCAGTGAGCGTTTTGATTTCAGTTGCAGAGCGATTCGCCCAATGAGACCTTGATATTTAGTCGTTTTCAGCCAATTTTCTGAATTTTTGAAAATTTCACCTTTTTGTGAAAATATCCACTAAATGAGGGAAAAATATGTGTGAGGGTACCACAGGAGAGTTCCAAATGTGTGTGGATAGAATATATATCCCACGGATGTAAAATTGAAAAAAATTTTTTTTTGGACTGAGTCATTTTTCCGGCGTTTATCAGACTTTCAGATAGGGGAAATGTCAGTGATCGTTCCGATTTCAATTCCAGAGCGATTCGCCCAATGAGTCCTTGATATTTAGTCGTTTTCAGCCAATTTTCTGAATTTTTGAAAATTTCACCTTTTTGTGAAAATATCCACTAAATGAGGGAATAATGTGTGTGAGGGTACCCCAGGAAAGTTGCAAATGTGTGTGGGTAGAATATATATTCCACGTGGTTAAAATTCAAAAAAGTTGAAAATTTTTTTTTCTTGGACTTAGTCATTTTTCCGGCGTTTATCAGACTTTCAGATAGGGGAAATGTCAGTGAGCGTTCCGATTTCAGTTCCAGAGCAATTCGCCCAATGAGTCCTTGATATTTAGTCGTTTTCAGCCAATCTTCTGGATTTTTGAAAATTTCACTTTTTTGTGAAAATATCCACTAAATGAGGGAATAATATGTGTGAGGGTACCCCAGGAGAGTTCCAAATGTGTGCGGGTAGAATATATATCCCACGGGGGTAAAATTGAAAAAAGTTGAAAATTTTTTTTTTTTGAACTTAGTCATTTTTCCGGCGTTTATCAGATTTTCAGATAGGGGAAATGTCAGTGAGCGTTCCGATTTCAGTTCCAGGGCGATTCGCCCAATGAATCCTTGATATTTAGTCGTTTTCAGCCAATTTTCTGGATTTTTGAAAATTTCACTTTTTTGTGAAAATATCCACTAAATGAGGGAATTATATGTGTGAGGGTACCCCAGGAGAGTTCCAAATGTGTGTGGGTAGAATATATATCCAACGGGGGTAAAATTGAAAAAAGTTGAAAAAAAATTTTTTTTGGACTTAGTCATTTTTCTGGCGTTTATCAGACTTTCAGATAGGGGAAATGTCAGTGAGCGTTCCGATTTCAGTTGCAGAGCGATTCGCCCAATGAGTCCTTGATATTTAGTCGATTTCAGCCAATTTTCAGGATTTTTGAAAATTTCACTTTTTTTGTGAAATTATCCACTAAATGAGGGAATTATATGTGTGAGGGTACCCCAGGAGAGTTCCAAATGTGTGTGGGTAGAATATATATCCCACGGGGGTAAAATTGAAAAAAGTTGAAAAAAATTTTTTTTTGGACTTAGTCATTTTTCCGGCATTTATCAGACTTTCAGATAGGGGCAATGTCAGTGAGCGTTCCGATTTCAGTTCCAGAGCGATTCGCCCAATGAGTCCTTGATATTTAGTCGTTTTCAGCCAATTTTCAGGATTTTTGAAAATTTCACTTTTTTTGTGAAAATATCCACTAAATGAGGGAATAATATGTGTGAGGGTACCCCAGGAGAGTTCCAAATGTGTGTGGATAGAATATATATCCCACGGGGGTAAAATTGAAAAAAATTTTTTTTTGGACTGAGTCATTTTTCCGGCGTTTATCAGACTTTCAGATAGGGGAAATGTCAGTGAGCGTTCCGATTTCAGTTCCAGAGCAATTCGCCCAATGAGTCCTTGATATTTAGTCGTTTTCAGCCAATCTTCTGGATTTTTGAAAATTTCACTTTTTTGTGAAAATATCCACTAAATGAGGGAATAATATGTGTGAGGGTACCCCAGGAGAGTTCCAAATGTGTGCGGGTAGAATATATATCCCACGGGGGTAAAATTGAAAAAAGTTGAACATTTTTTTTTTTTGAACTTAGTCATTTTTCCGGCGTTTATCAGATTTTCAGATAGGGGAAATGTCAGTGAGCGTTCCGATTTCAGTTCCAGGGCGATTCGCCCAATGAATCCTTGATATTTAGTCGTTTTCAGCCAATTATCTGGATTTTTGAAAATTTCACTTTTTTGTGAAAATATACAATAAATGAGGGAATAATATGTGTGAGGGTACCCCAGGAGAGTTCCAAATGTGTGTGGATAGAATATATATCCCAAGGGGGTAAAATTTAAAAAAAATTTTTTTTGGACTTAGTCATTTTTCCGGCATTTATCAGACTTTCAGATAGGGGAAATGTCAGTGAGCGTTCCGATTTCAGTTCCAGAGCGATTCGCCCAATGAGTCCTTGATATTTAGTCGTTTTCAGCCAATTTTCTGAATTTTTGAAAATTTCACTTTTTTTGTGAAAATATCCACTAAATGAGGGAAAAATATGTGTGAGGGTACCACAGGAGAGTTCCAAATGTGTGTGGAAAGAATATATCTCCCACGGGGGTAAAATTGAAAAAAATTTTTTTTTGGACTTAGTCATTTTTCCGGCGTTTATCAGACTTTCAGATAGGGGAAATGTCAGTGAGCGTTCCGATTTCAGTTGCAGAGCGATTCGCCCAATGAGTCCTTGATATTTAGTCGATTTCAGCCAATTTTCAGGATTTTTGAAAATTTCACTTTTTTTGTGAAATTATCCACTAAATGAGGGAATTATATGTGTGAGGGTACCCCAGGAGAGTTCCAAATGTGTGTGGGTAGAATATATATCCCACGGGGGTAAAATTGAAAAAAGTTGAAAAAAAATTTTTTGGGGACTTAGTCATTTTTCCGGCATTTATCAGACTTTCAGATAGGGGAAATGTCATTGATCGTTTCGATTTCAGTTCCAGAGAGATTCGCCCAATGAGTCCTTGATATTTAGTCGTTTTCAGCCAATTATCTGGATTTTTGAAAATTTCACTTTTTTGTGAAAATATCCACTAAATGAGGGAATAATATGTGTGAGGGTACCCCAGGAGAGTTCCAAATGTGTGTGGATAGAATATATATCCCACGGGGGTAAAATTGAAAAAAATTTTTTTTTGGACTTAGTAATTTTTCCGGCATTTATCAGACTTTCAGATAGGGGAAATGTCAGTGAGCGTTCCGATTTCAGTTCCAGAGCGATTCGCCCAATGAGTCCTTGATATTTAGTCGTTTTCAGCCAATTTTCAGGATTTTTGAAAATTTCACTTTTTTTGTGAAAATATCCACTAAATGATGGAATTATATGTGTGAGGGTACCCCAGGAGAGTTCCAAATGTGTGTGGGTAGAATATATATCCCACGGGGGTAAAATTGAAAAAAGTTGAAAAAAATTTTTTTTTTGGACTTAGTCATTTTTCCGGCATTTATCAGACTTTCAGATAGGGGAAATGTCAGTGAGCGTTCCGATTTCAGTTCCAGAGCGATTCGCGCAATGAGTCCTTGATATTTAGTCGTTTTCAGCCAATTATCTGGATTTTTGAAAATTTCACTTTTTTGTGAAAATATCCACTTAATGAGGGAATAATATGTGTGAGGGTACCCCAGGAGAGTTCCAAATGTGTGTGGATAGAATATATATCCCACGGGGGTAAAATTGAAAAAAATTTTTTTTTGGACTTAGTAATTTTTCCGGCATTTATCAGACTTTCAGATAGGGGAAATGTCAGTGAGCGTTCCGATTTCAGTTCCAGAGCGATTCGCCCAATGAGTCCATGATATTTAGTCGTTTTCAGCCAATTTTCAGGATTTTTGAAAATTTCACTTTTTTTGTGAAAATATCCACTAAATGAGGGAATTATATGTGTGAGGGTACCCCAGGAGAGTTCCAAATGTGTGTGGGTAGAATATATATCCCACGGGGGTAAAATTGAAAAAAGTTGAAAAAAAATTTTTTTGGGACTTAGTCATTTTTCCGGCGTGTATCAGACTTTCAGATAGGGGAAATGTCAGTGAGCGTTCTGATTTCAGTTGCAGAGCGATTCGCCCAATGAGTCCTTGATATTTAGTCGTTTTCAGCCAATTTTCAGAATTTTTGAAAATTTCACCTTTTTGTGAAAATATCCACTAAATGAGGGAAAAATATGTGTGAGGGTACCACAGGAGAGTTCCAAATGTGTGTGGATAGAATATATATCCCACGGATGTAAAATTGAAAAAAATTTTTTTTTGGACTGAGTCATTTTTCCGGCGTTTATCAGACTTTCAGATAGGGGAAATGTCAGTGATCGTTCCGATTTCAATTCCAGAGCGATTCGCCCAATGAGTCCTTGATATTTAGTCGTTTTCAGCCAATTTTCTGAATTTTTGAAAATTTCACCTTTTTGTGAAAATATCCACTAAATGAGGGAATAATGTGTGTGAGGGTACCCCAGGAAAGTTCCAAATGTGTGTGGGTAGAATATATATTCCACGTGGTTAAAATTGAAAAAAGTTGAAAATTTTTTTTTCTTGGACTTAGTCATTTTTCCGGCGTTTATCAGACTTTCAGATAGGGGAAATGTCAGTGAGCGTTCCGATTTCAGTTCCAGAGCAATTCGCCCAATGAGTCCTTGATATTTAGTCGTTTTCAGCCAATCTTCTGGATTTTTGAAAATTTCACTTTTTTGTGAAAATATCCACTAAATGAGGGAATAATATGTGTGAGGGTACCCCAGGAGAGTTCCAAATGTGTGCGGGTAGAATATATATCCCACGGGGGTAAAATTGAAAAAAGTTGAAAATTTTTTTTTTTTGAACTTAGTCATTTTTCCGGCGTTTATCAGATTTTCAGATAGGGGAAATGTCAGTGAGCGTTCCGATTTCAGTTCCAGGGCGATTCGCCCGATGAATCCTTGATATTTAGTCGTTTTCAGCCAATTTTCTGGATTTTTGAAAATTTCACTTTTTTGTGAAAATATCCACTAAATGAGGGAATTATATGTGTGAGGGTACCCCAGGAGAGTTCCAAATGTGTGTGGGTAGAATATATATCCAACGGGGGTAAAATTGAAAAAAGTTGAAAAAAAATTTTTTTTGGACTTAGTCATTTTTCTGGCGTTTATCAGACTTTCAGATAGGGGAAATGTCAGTGAGCGTTCCGATTTCAGTTGCAGAGCGATTCGCCCAATGAGTCCTTGATATTTAGTCGATTTCAGCCAATTTTCAGGATTTTTGAAAATTTCACTTTTTTTGTGAAATTATCCACTAAATGAGGGAATTATATGTGTGAGGGTACCCCAGGAGAGTTCCAAATGTGTGTGGGTAGAATATATATCCCAAGGGGGTAAAATTGAAAAAAGTTGAAAAAAATTTTTTTTTGGACTTAGTCATTTTTCCGGCATTTATCAGACTTTCAGATAGGGGAAATGTCAGTGAGCGTTCCGATTTCAGTTCCAGAGCGATTCGCCCAATGAGTCCTTGATATTTAGTCGTTTTCAGCCAATTATCTGGATTTTTGAAAATTTCACTTTTTTGTGAAAATATCCACTAAATGAGGGAATAATATGTGTGAGGGTACCCCAGGAGAGTTCCAAATGTGTGTGGATAGAATATATATCCCACGGGGGTAAAATTGAAAAAAATTTTTTTTTGGACTTAGTAATTTTTCCGGCATTTATCAGACTTTCAGATAGGGGAAATGTCAGTGAGCGTTCCGATTTCAGTTCCAGAGCGATTCGCCCAATGAGTCCTTGATATTTAGTCGTTTTCAGCCAATTTTCAGGATTTTTGAAAATTTCACTTTTTTTGTGAAAATATCCACTAAATGATGGAATTATATGTGTGAGGGTACCCCAGGAGAGTTCCAAATGTGTGTGAATAGAATATATATCCCACGGGGGTAAAATTGAAAAAAATTTTTTTTTGGACTTAGTAATTTTTCCCGCATTTATCAGACTTTCAGATAGGGGAAATGTCAGTGAGCGTTCCGATTTCAGTTCCAGAGCGATTCGCCCAATGAGTCCTTGATATTTAGTCGTTTTCAGCCAATTTTCAGGATTTTTGAAAATTTCACTTTTTTTGTGAAAATATCCACTAAATGAGGGAATTATATGTGTGAGGGTACCCCAGGAGAGTTCCAAATGTGTGTGGGTAGAATATATATCCCACGGGGGTAAAATTGAAAAAAGTTGAAAAAAAATTTTTTTGGGACTTAGTCATTTTTCCGGCGTGTATCAGACTTTCAGATAGGGGAAATGTCAGTGAGCGTTCTGATTTCAGTTGCAGAGCGATTCGCCCAATGAGTCCTTGATATTTAGTCGTTTTCAGCCAATTTTCTGAATTTTTGAAAATTTCACCTTTTTGTGAAAATATCCACTAAATGAGGGAAAAATATGTGTGAGGGTACCACAGGAGAGTTCCAAATGTGTGTGGATAGAATATATATCCCACGGATGTAAAATTGAAAAAAATTTTTTTTTGGACTGAGTCATTTTTCCGGCGTTTATCAGACTTTCAGATAGGGGAAATGTCAGTGATCGTTCCGATTTCAATTCCAGAGCGATTCGCCCAATGAGTCCTTGATATTTAGTCGTTTTCAGCCAATTTTCTGAATTTTTGAAAATTTCACCTTTTTGTGAAAATATCCACTAAATGAGGGAATAATGTGTGTGAGGGTACCCCAGGAAAGTTCCAAATGTGTTTGGGTAGAATATATATCCCACGGGGGTAAAATTGAAAAAAGTTGAAAAAATAGTTTTTTTTGTACTTAGTCATTTTTCCGGCATTTATCAGACTTTAAGATAGGGGAAATGTCAGTGAGCATTCCGATTTCAGTACCGGAACGATTTGCCGGATGAGTCCTTGATATTTAGTCTTTTTCAGGCAATTTTCAGAATTTTTGAAAATTTCACTTTTTTGTGAAAATATCCACTAAATGAGGGAATAATATGTGTGAGGGTACCCCAGGAGAGTTCCAATTGTGTGTGGGTAGAATATATATCCCACGTGGGTAAAATTGAAAAAAGTTGAAAACATTTTTTTTTCGACTTAGTCATTTTTCCGCGTTCATCAGACTTTCAGATAGGGGAAATGTCAGTGAGCATTCCGATTTCAGTTCCAGAGCGATTCGCCCAATGAGTCCTTGATATTTAGTCGTTTTCAGCCAATTTTCTGGATTTTTGAAAATTTCACTTTTTTGTGAAAATATCCACTAAATGAGGGAATAATATGTGTGAGGGTACCCCAGGAGAGTTCCAAATGTGTGTGGATAGAATATATATCCCACGGGGGTAAAATTGAAAAAAGTTGAAAATTTTTTTTTTTTTTGGACTTAGTCATTTTTCCGGCGTTTATCAGACTTTCAGATAGGGCAAATGTCAGTGAGCGTTCCGATTTCAGTTCCAGAACGATTCGCCCAATGAGTCCTTGATATTTAGACATTTTCAGCCAATTTTCTGGATTTTTGAAAATTTCACTTTTTTGTGAAAATATCCACTAAATGAGGGAATAATATGTGTGAGGGTACCCCAGGAGAGTTCCAAATGTGTGTGGATAGAATATATATCCCACGGGGGTAAAATTGAAAAAAATTTTTTTTTGGACTTAGTAATTTTTCCGGCATTTATCAGACTTTCAGATAGGGGAAATGTCAGTGAGCGTTCCGATTTCAGTTCCAGAGCGATTCGCCCAATGAGTCCTTGATATTTAGTCGTTTTCAGCCAATTTTCAGGATTTTTGAAAATTTCACTTTTTTTGTGAAAATATCCACTAAATGAGGGAATTATATGTGTGAGGGTACCCCAGGAGAGTTCCAAATGTGTGTGGGTAGAATATATATCCCACGGGGGTAAAATTGAAAAAAGTTGAAAAAAATTTTTTTTTGGACTTAGTCATTTTTCCGGCATTTATCAGACTTTCAGATAGGGGAAATGTCAGTGAACGTTCCGATTTCAGTTCCAGAGCGATTCGCCCAATGAGTCCTTGATATTTAGTCGTTTTCAGCCAATTATCTGGATTTTTGAAAATTTCACTTTTTTGTGAAAATATCCACTTAATGAGGGAATAATATGTGTGAGGGTACCCCAGGAGAGTTCCAAATGTGTGTGGATAGAATATATATCCCACGGGGGTAAAATTGAAAAAAATTTTTTTTTGGACTTAGTAATTTTTCCGGCATTTATCAGACTTTCAGATAGGGGAAATGTCAGTGAGCGTTCCGATTTCAGTTCCAGAGCGATTCGCCCAATGAGTCCTTGATATTTAGTCGTTTTCAGCCAATTTTCAGGATTTTTGAAAATTTCACTTTTTTTGTGAAAATATCCACTAAATGAGGGAATTATATGTGTGAGGGTACCCCAGGAGAGTTCCAAATGTGTGTGGGTAGAATATATATCCCACGGGGGTAAAATTGAAAAAAGTTGAAAAAAAATTTTTTTGGGACTTAGTCATTTTTCCGGCGTGTATCAGACTTTCAGATAGGGGAAATGTCAGTGAGCGTTCTGATTTCAGTTGCAGAGCGATTCGCCCAATGAGTCCTTGATATTTAGTCGTTTTCAGCCAATTTTCTGAATTTTTGAAAATTTCACCTTTTTGTGAAAATATCCACTAAATGAGGGAAAAATATGTGTGAGGGTACCACAGGAGAGTTCCAAATGTGTGTGGGTAGAATATATATTCCAAGTGGTTAAAATTGAAAAAAGTTGAAAATTTTTTTTTCTTGGACTTAGTCATTTTTCCGGCGTTTATCAGACTTTCAGATAGGGGAAATGTCAGTGAGCGTTCCGATTTCAGTTCCAGAGCAATTCGCCCAATGAGTCCTTGATATTTAGTCGTTTTCAGCCAATCTTCTGGATTTTTGAAAATTTCACTTTTTTGTGAAAATATCCACTAAATGAGGGAATAATATGTGTGAGGGTACCCCAGGAGAGTTCCAAATGTGTGCGGGTAGAATATATATCCCACGGGGGTAAAATTGAAAAAAGTTGAAAATTTTTTTTTTTTGAACTTAGTCATTTTTCCGGCGTTTATCAGATTTTCAGATAGGGGAAATGTCAGTGAGCGTTCCGATTTCAGTTCCAGGGCGATTCGCCCCATGAATCCTTGATATTTAGTCGTTTTCAGCCAATTTTCTGGATTTTTGAAAATTTCACTTTTTTGTGAAAATATCCAATAAATGAGGGAATAATATGTGTGAGGGTACCCCAGGAGAGTTCCAAATGTGTGTGGATAGAATATATATCCCACGGGGGTAAAATTGAAAAAAATTTTTTTTTGGACTTAGTCATTTTTCCGGCGTTTATCAGACTTTCAGATAGGGGAAATGTCAGTGAGCGTTCCGATTTCAGTTGCAGAGCGATTCGCCCAATGAGTCCTTGATATTTAGTCGATTTCAGCCAATTTTCAGGATTTTTGAAAATTTCACTTTTTTTGTGAAATTATCCACTAAATGAGGGAATTATATGTGTGAGGGTACCCCAGGAGAGTTCCAAATGTGTGTGGGTAGAATATATATCCCACGGGGGTAAAATTGAAAAAAGTTGAAAAATTTTTTTTTTTGAACTTAGTCATTTTTCCGGCGTTTATCAGATTTTCAGATAGGGGAAATGTCAGTGAGCATTCCGATTTCAGTTCCAGAGCGATTCGCCCAATGAGTCCTTGATATTTAGTCGTTTTTAGCCAATTTTCTGGATTTTTGAAAATTTCACTTTTTTTGTGAAAATATCCACTAAATGAGGGAATAATATGTGTCAGGGTACTCCAGGAGAGTTCCAAATGCGTGTGGGTAGAATATATATCCCACGGGGGTAAAATTGAAAAAAGTTGAAAATTTTTTTTTTTTTTTGGACTTAGTCATTTTTCCAGCGTTTATCAGACTTTCAGATAGGGGAAATGTCAGTGAGCATTCCGATTTCAGTACCGGAACGATTTGCCGGATGAGTCCTTGATATTTAGTCTTTTTCAGGCAATTTTCAGAATTTTTGAAAATTTCACTTTTTTGTGAAAATATCCACTAAATGAGGGAATAATATGTGTGAGGGTACCCCAGGAGAGTTCCAATTGTGTGTGTGTGGGTAGAACATATATCCCACGTGGGTAAAATTGAAAAAAGTTGAAAACATTTTTTTTTCGACTTAGTCATTTTTCCGCGTTCATCAGACTTTCAGATAGGGGAAATGTCAGTGAGCATTCCGATTTCAGTTCCAGAGCGATTCGCCCAATGAGTCCTTGATATTTAGTCGTTTTCAGCCAATTTTCTGGATTTTTGAAAATTTCACTTTTTTGTGAAAATATTCACTAAATGAGGGAATAATATGTGTGAGGGTACCCCAGGAGAGTTCGAAATGTGTGTGGGTAGAATATATATCCCACGGTGGTAAAATTGAAAAAAGTTGAAAATTTATTTTTTTTTTGGACTTAGTCATTTTTCCGGCGTTTATCAGACTTTCAGATAGGGCAAATGTCAGTGAGCGTTCCGATTTCAGTTCCAGAACGATTCGCCCAATGAGTCCTTGATATTTAGTCATTTTCAGCCAATTTTCTGGATTTTTGAAAATTTCACTTTTTTTGTGAAAATATCCACTAAATGAGGGAATAATATGAGTGAGGGTACCCCAAGAGAGTTCCAAATGTGTGTGGGTAGAATATATATCCCACAGGGTTAAAATTGGAAAAAGTTGAAAAAAATTTTTTTTTTGCACTTAGTCATTTTTCCTGTGTTTATCAGACTTTCAGATAGGGGAAATGTCAGTGAGCATTCCGATTTCAGTACCGGAGCGATTTGCCGGATGAGTCCTTGATATTTAATCGTTTTCAGGCAATTTTCAGAATTTTTGAAAATTTCACTTTTTTGTGAAAATATCCACTAAATGAGGGAATAATATGTGTGAGGGTACCCCAGGAGAGTTCCAATTGTTTGTGGGTAGAATGTATATCCCGCGTGGGTAAAATAGAAAAAAGTTGAAACAAATTTTTTTTTGCACTTAGCCCTTTTTCCAGCGTTTATCACACTTTCAGATAGGGGAAATGTCAGTGAGCGTTCCGATTTCAGTTCCAGAGCGATTCGCCCAATGAGTCCTTGATATTAAGTCATTTTCAGCTTATTTTCTGGATTTTTGGAAATTTCACTTTTTTTGTGAAAATATCCACTAAATGAGGTAATAATAGGAGTGAGGGTCCCCAGGAGAGTTCATAATGTGTGTGGGTAGAATATATATCCCACAGGGTTAAAATTGGAAAAAGTTGAAAAAAATTTTTTTTTTGCACTTAGTCATTTTTCCGGTGTTTATCAGACTTTCAGATAGGGGAAATGTAAGTGAGCGTTCCGATTTCAGTTCCAGAATGATTCTCCCAATGTGTCCTTGATGTTTAGTTGTATTCATCCAATTTTCTGGATTTTTGAAAATTTCACTTTTTTGTGAAAATATCCACTAAATGAGGGAATAATATGTGTGAGGGTACCCCAGGAGAGTTTCAATTGTGTGTGGGTAGAATATATATCCCACGTGGGTAAAATTGAAAAAAGTTGAAAAAATTTTTTTTTCGACTTAGTCATTTTTCCGGTGTTTATCAGACTTTCAGATAGGGAAAATGTCAGTGAGCATTCCGATTTCAGTTCCAGAGCGATTCGCCCAATGAGTCCTTGATATTTAGTCATTTTCAGCCAATTTTCTGGATTTTTGAAAATTTCACTTTTTTGTGAAAATATTCACTAAATGAGGGAATAATATGTGTGAGGGTACCCCAGGAGAGTTCGAAATGTGTGTGGGTAGAATATATATCCCACAGGGCAAAATAGAAAAAAGTTGAAACAAATTTTTTTTTGCACTTAGTCCTTTTTCCGGCGTTTATCACACTTTCAGTTAGGAGAAATGTCAGTGAGTGTTCCGATTTCAGTTCCAGAGCGATTCGCCCAATGAGTCCTTGATATTTAGTCGTATTCAGGCAATTTTCTGGATTTTTGAAAATTTCACTTTTTTTGTGAAAATATCCACTAAATGAGGGAATAATATGTGTGAGGGTACCCCAGGAGAGTTCCAAATGCGTGTGGGTAGAATATATATCCCACGGGGGTAAAATTGAAAAAAGTTGAAAAATTATTTTTTTTTGGAATTAGTCATTTTTCCGGCATTTATCAGACTTTCAGATTGGGGAAATGTCAGTGAGCGTTCCGATTTCAGTTCCAAAGCGATTCGCCCAATGAGTCCTTGATATTTAGTCTTTTTCAGCCAATTATCTGGATTTTTGAAAATTTCACTTTTTTGTGAAAATATCCAGTAAATGAGGGAATAATATGTGTGAGGGTACCCGAGGAGAGTTCCAAATGTGTGTGGATAGAATATATATCCCAAGGGGGTAAAATTGAAAAAAGTTGAAAAAAATGTTTTTTTGGACTTAGTCATTTTTCCGCCGTTTATCAGACTTTCAGATAGGGGAAATGTCAGTGATCGTTCCGATTTCAGTTCCAGAGCGATTCGCCCAATGAGTGAGTCCTTGATATTTAGTCGATTTCAGCCAATTTTCTGGATTTTTGAAAATTTCACTTTTTTGTGAAAATATCCACTAAATGAGGGAATAATATGTGTGAGGGTACCCCAGGAGAGTTCCAAATGTGTGTGGGTAGAATATATATCCCACGGGGGTAAAATTGAAAAAAGTTGAAAAAATGTTTTTCTTGGACTTAGTCATTTTTCCAGCGTTTATCAGACTTTCAGATAGGGGAAATGTCAGTGATCGTTCCGATTTCAGTTCCAGAGCGATTCGCCCAATGAGTCCTTGATATTTAGTTGTTTTCAGCCAATTTTCTGAATTTTTGAAAATTTCACCTTTTTGTGAAAATATCCACTAAATGAGGGAATAATGTGTGTGAGGGTACCCCAGGAAAGTTCCAAATGTGTGTGGGTAGAATATATATTCCAAGTGGTTAAAATTGAAAAAAGTTGAAATTTTTTTTTTCTTGGACTTAGTCATTTTTCCGGCGTTTATCAGACTTTCAGATAGGGGAAATGTCAGTGAGCGTTCCGATTTCAGTTCCAGAGCAATTCGCCCAATGAGTCCTTGATATTTAGTCGTTTTCAGCCAATCTTCTGGATTTTTGAAAATTTCACTTTTTTGTGAAAATATCCACTAAATGAGGGAATAATATGTGTGAGGGTACCCCAGGAGAGTTCCAAATGTGTGCGGGTAGAATATATATCCCACGGGGGTAAAATTGAAAAAAGTTGAAAATTTTTTTTTTTTGAACTTAGTCATTTTTCCGGCGTTTATCAGATTTTCAGATAGGGGAAATGTCAGTGAGCGTTCCGATTTCAGCTCCAGGGCGATTCGCCCAATGAATCCTTGATATTTAGTCGTTTTCAGCCAATTTTCTGGATTTTTGAAAATTTCACTTTTTTGTGAAAATATCCAATAAATGAGGGAATAATATGTGTGAGGGTACCCCAGGAGAGTTCCAAATGTGTGTGGGTAGAATATATATCCCACGGGGGTAAAATTGAAAAAAGTTGAAAAAAAATTTTTTTTGGACTTAGTAATTTTTCCGGCGTTTATCAGACTTTCAGATAGGGGAAATGTCAGTGATCGTTCCGATTTCAGTTCCAGAGCGATTCGCCCAATGAGTACTTGATATTTAGTCGTTTTCAGCCAATTTTCTGGATTTTTGAAAATTTCACTTTTTTTGTGAAAATATCCACTAAATGAGGGAATAATATGAGTGAGGGTACCCCAAGAGAGTTCCAAATGTGTGTGGGTAGAATATATATCCCACAGGGTTAAAATTGGAAAAAGTTGAAAAAAATTTTTTTTTTGCACTTAGTCATTTTTCCTGTGTTTATCAGACTTTCAGATAGGGGAAATGTCAGTGAGCATTCCGATTTCAGTACCGGAGCGATTTGCCGGATGAGTCCTTGATATTTAATCGTTTTCAGGCAATTTTCAGAATTTTTGAAAATTTCACTTTTTTGTGAAAATATCCACTAAATGAGGGAATAATATGTGTGAGGGTACCCCAGGAGAGTTCCAATTGTTTGTGGGTAGAATGTATATCCCGCGTGGGTAAAATAGAAAAAAGTTGAAACAAATTTTTTTTTGCACTTAGCCCTTTTTCCAGCGTTTATCACACTTTCAGATAGGGGAAATGTCAGTGAGCGTTCCGATTTCAGTTCCAGAGCGATTCGCCCAATGAGTCCTTGATATTAAGTCATTTTCAGCTTATTTTCTGGATTTTTGGAAATTTCACTTTTTTTGTGAAAATATCCACTAAATGAGGTAATAATAGGAGTGAGGGTCCCCAGGAGAGTTCATAATGTGTGTGGGTAGAATATATATCCCACAGGGTTAAAATTGGAAAAAGTTGAAAAAAATTTTTTTTTTGCACTTAGTCATTTTTCCGGTGTTTATCAGACTTTGAGATAGGGGAAATGTAAGTGAGCGTTCCGATTTCAGTTCCAGAATGATTCTCCCAATGTGTCCTTGATGTTTAGTTGTATTCATCCAATTTTCTGGATTTTTGAAAATTTCACTTTTTTGTGAAAATATCCACTAAATGAGGGAATAATATGTGTGAGGGTACCCCAGGAGAGTTTCAATTGTGTGTGGGTAGAATATATATCCCACGTGGGTAAAATTGAAAAAAGTTGAAAAAATTTTTTTTTTCGACTTAGTCATTTTTCCGGTGTTTATCAGACTTTCAGATAGGGAAAATGTCAGTGAGCATTCCGATTTCAGTTCCAGAGCGATTCGCCCAATGAGTCCTTGATATTTAGTCATTTTCAGCCAATTTTCTGGATTTTTGAAAATTTCACTTTTTTGTGAAAATATTCACTAAATGAGGGAATAATATGTGTGAGGGTACCCCAGGAGAGTTCGAAATGTGTGTGGGTAGAATATATATCCCACAGGGCAAAATAGAAAAAAGTTGAAACAAATTTTTTTTTGCACTTAGTCCTTTTTCCGGCGTTTATCACACTTTCAGTTAGGAGAAATGTCAGTGAGTGTTCCGATTTCAGTTCCAGAGCGATTCGCCCAATGAGTCCTTGATATTTAGTCGTTTTCAGCCAATTTTCAGGATTTTTGAAAATTTCACTTTTTTTGTGAAAATATCCACTAAATGAGGGAATTATATGTGTGAGGGTACCCCAGGAGAGTTCCAAATGTGTGTGGGTAGAATATATATCCCACGGGGGTAAAATTGAAAAAAGTTGAAAATTTTTTTTTTTTGAACTTAGTCATTTTTCCAGCGTTTATCAGACTTTCAGATAGGGGAAATGTCAGTGAGTGTTACGATTTCAGATCCAGAGCGATTCGCCCAATGAGTCCTTGATATTTAGTCGATTTCAGCCAATTTTCTGGATTTTTGAAAATTTCACTTTTTTGTGAAAATATCCACTAAATGAGGGAATTATATGTGTGAGGGTACCCCAGGAGAGTTCCAAATGTGTGTGGGTAGAATATATATCCCACGGGGGTAAAATTGAAAAAAGTTGAAAATTTTTTTTTTTTGAACTTAGTCATTTTTCCGGCGTTTATCAGACTTTCAGATAGGGGAAATGTCAGTGAGCTTTCCGATTTCAGTTCCAGAGCGATTCGCCCAATGAGTCCTTGATATTTAGTCATTTTCAGCCAATTATCTGGATTTTTGAAAATTTCACTTTTTTCTGAAAATATCCACTAAATGAGGGAATAATATGTGTGAGGGTACCCCAGGAGAGTTCCAAATGTGTGTGGGTAGAATATATATTCCACGTGGTTAAAATTGAAAAAAGTTGAAAAAATGTTTTTCTTGGACTTAGTCATTTTTCCGTCATTTATCAGACTTTCAGATAGGGGAAATGTCAGTGAGCGTTCCGATTTCAGTTCCAGAGCGATTCGCCCAATGAGTCCTTGATATTTAGTCGTTTTCAGCCAATTTTCAGGATTTTTGAAAATTTCACTTTTTTTGTGAAAATATCCACTAAATGAGGGAATTATATGTGTGAGGGTACCCCAGGAGAGTTCCAAATGTGTGTGGGTAGAATATATATCCCACGGGGGTAAAATTGAAAAAAGTTGAAAAAAAATTTTTTTTGGACTTAGTCATTTTTCCGGCGTTTATCAGACTTTCAGATAGGGGAAATGTCAGTGAGCGTTCCGATTTCAGATCCAGAGCGATTCGCCCAATGAGTCCTTGATATTTAGTCGTTTTCAGCCAATTTTCTGAATTTTTGAAAATTTCACCTTTTTGTGAAAATATCCACTAAATGAGGGAATAATATGTGTGAGGGTACCCCAGGAGAGTACCAAATGTGTGTCGGTAGAATATATATTCCACATGGTTAAAATTGAAAAAAGTTGAAAAAAATTTTTTCTTGGACTTAGTCATTTTTCCGCCGTTTATCAGACTTTCAGATAGGGGAAATGTCAGTGAGCTTTCCGATTTCAGTTCCAGAGCGATTCGCCCAATGAGTCCTTGATATTTAGTCATTTTCAGCCAATTATCTGGATTTTTGAAAATTTCACTTTTTTCTGAAAATATCCACTAAATGAGGGAATAATATGTGTGAGGGTACCCCAGGAGAGTTCCAAATGTGTGTGGGTAGAATATATATTCCACGTGGTTAAAATTGAAAAAAGTTGAAAAAATGTTTTTCTTGGACTTAGTCATTTTTCCGTCATTTATCAGACTTTCAGATAGGGGAAATGTCAGTGAGCGTTCCGATTTCAGTTCCAGAGCGATTCGCCCAATGAGTCCTTGATATTTAGTCGTTTTCAGCCAATTTTCAGGATTTTTGAAAATTTCACTTTTTTTGTGAAAATATCCACTAAATGAGGGAATTATATGTGTGAGGGTACCCCAGGAGAGTTCCAAATGTGTGTGGGTAGAATATATATCCCACGGGGGTAAAATTGAAAAAAGTTGAAAAAATTTTTTTTTTTAACTTAGTCATTTTTCGGCATTTATCAGACTTTCAGATAGGGGAAATGTCAGTGAGTGTTCCGATTTCAGTTCCAGAGCGATTCTCCCAATGAGTCCTTGATATTTAGTCGTTTTCAGCCAATTATCTGGATTTTTGAAAATTTCACTTTTTTGTGAAAATATCCACTAAATGAGGGAATAATATGTGTGAGGGTACCCCAGGAGAGTTCCAAATGTGTGTGGATAGAATATATATCCCACGGGGGTAAAATTGAAAAAAGTTGAAAAAATTTTTTTTTTGGGCTTAGTCATTTTTCCGGCGTTTATCAGACTTTCAAATAGGGGAAATGTCAGTCAGCGTTCCGATTTCAGTTCCAGAGCGATTGGTCCAATGAGTCCTTGATATTTAGTCGTTTTCAGCCAATTTTCTGGATTTTTGAAAATTTCACGTTTTTTTGTGAAAATATCCACTAAATGAAGGAATAATATGTGTGAGGGTACCCCAGGAGAGTTCCAAATGTGTGTGGGTAGAATATATATCCCACGGGGGTAAAATTGAAAAAAGTTGAAAAAAAATGTATTTGGACTTAGTCATTTTTCCGGCGTTTATCAGACTTTCAGATAGGGAAAATGTCAGTGAGCGTACCGATTTCAGTTCCAGAGCGATTCGCCAGATGACTCCTTGATATTTCGGCGTTTTCAGCCAATTTTCTGGATTTTTGAAAATTTCACTTTTTTGTGAAAATATCCACTAAATGAGGGAATAATATGTGTGAGGGTATCCCAGGAGATTTCCAAATGTGTGTGGGTAGAATATATATCCCACGGGGGTAAAATTGAAAAAAGTTGAAAAAAATATTTTTTTTATAATCAGTCATTTTTCCGGTGTTTATCACACTTTCAGATAGAGGAAATGTCAGTGAGCGTACCGATTTCAGTTCCAGAGCGATTCGCCAGATGACTCCTTGATATTTCGGCGTTTTCAGCCAATATTTAGGATTTTTGAAAATGTCACTTTTTTGTGAAAATATCCACGAAATGAGGGAATAATATGTGTGAGGGTACTCCAGGAGAGTTCCAAATGTGTGTGGGTAGAATATATATCCCACCGGGGTAAAATTGAAAATAGTTGAAAAAATTTTTTTTTTTGGACTCAGTCATTTTTCCGGCGTTTGTCAGACTTTCAGATAGGGGAAATATCAGTGAGAGTTCCGATTTCAGTTCCAGAGCGATTAGTCCAATGAGTCCTTGATATTTAGTTGTTTTCAGCCAATTTTCTGGATTTTTGAAAATTTCTCTTTTTTGTGAAAATATCCACTAAATGAGGGAATAATATGTGTGAGGGTACCCCAGGAGAGTTCCAAATGTGTGTGGGTAGAATATATATCCCATGGGGGTAAAATTGAAAAAAGCTGATAACATTTTTTTCCTGGACTTAGTCATTTTTCCAGCGTTTGTCAGACTTTCAGATAGGGGAAATGTCAGTGAGCGCTCCGATTTCAGTTCCAGAGCGATTTGCCCAATGAGTCCTTGATATTTAGTCGTTTTCAGCAAATATTTTGGATTTTTGAAAACTTCACTTTTTTGTGAAAATATCCACTAAATGAGGGAATAATATGTGTGAGGGTACCCCATGAGAGTTCCAAATGTGTGTGGGTAGAATATATATCCCATGGGGGTAAAATTGAAAAAAGCTGATAACATTTTTTTTTTGGACTTATTCATTTTTCCGGCGTTTATCAGACTTTCAGATAGGGCAAATATCAGTGAGCGTTCCGATTTCAGTTCCAGAGCGATTCGCCCAATGAGTCCTTGATATTTAGTCGTTTTCAGCCAATATTTTGGATTTTTGAAAATTTCACTTTTTTGTGAAAATATCCACTAAATGAGGGAATAATATGTGTGAGGGTACCCCAGGAGAGTTCCAAATGTTTGTGGGTAGAATATATATCATACGGGGGTAAAATTGAAAAAAGTTGCAAAAAATTTTTTTTGGGACGTAGTCATTTTTCCGGCGTTTATCAGACTCTCAGGTAGGGGAGATGTCAGTGAGCTTTCCGATTTCAGTTCCAGAGCGATTCGCCCAATGAGTCCTTGATATTTAGTCGTTTTCAGCCAATTTTCTGGATTTTTGAAAATTTCACTTTTTTTGTGAAAATATCCACTAAATGAGGGAATTATATGTGTGAGTGTACCCCAGAAGAGTTCCAAATGTGTGTGGGTAGAATATATATCCCACGGGGGTAAAATTGAAAAAAGTTTAAAAATTTTTTTTTTGAACTTACTCATGTTTCCTGCGTTTATCAGACTTTCAGATAGGGGAATTGTCAGTGAGAGTTCCGATTTCAGTTCCAGAGCAATTCACCGGATGATTCCTTGATATTTCGTCGTTTTCAGCCAATTTTCTGGATTTTTGAAAATTTCACTTTTTTGTGAAAATATCCACTAAATGAGGGAATAACTTGTGTGAGGGTACCCCAGGAGAGTTGCAAATGTGTGTGGGTAGAATATATATCATACGGGGGAAAAATTGAAAAAAGCTGAAAAAATTTTTTTCCGGGACTTAGTCATTTTTCCAGCGTTTGTCAGACTTTCAGATAGGGGAAATGTCAGTGAGCGCTCCGATTTCAGTTCAAGAGCGATTCGCCCAATGAGTCCTTGATATTTAGTCGTTTTCTGCCAATTTTCAGATTTTTTGAAAATTTCACTTTTTTGTGAAAATTTCCACTAAATGAGGGAATAATATGTGTGAGGGTACCCCATGAGAGTTCCAAATGTGTGTGGGTAGAATATATATCCCATGGGGGTAAAATTGAAAAAAGCTGATAAAAATTTTTTTTTGGACTTATTCATTTTTCCGGCGTTTATCAGACTTTCAGATAGGGCAAATATCAGTGAGCGTTCCGATTTCAGTTCCAGAGCGATTCGCCCAATGAGTCCTTGATATTTAGTCGTTTTCAGCCAATATTTTGGATTTTTGAAAATTTCGCTTTTTTTGTGAAAATATCCACTAAATGAGGGAATAATATGTGTGAGGGTACCCCAGGAGAGTTCCAAATGTGTGTGGATAGAATATATATCCCACGGGGGTAAAATTGAAAAAAGTTGAAAAAAAAATTTTCTTGGACTTAGTCATTTTTCCTGGGTTTATCAGACTTTCAGATAGGGGAAATGTCAGTGAGCGTTCCGATTTCAGTTCCAGAGCGATTCGCCCAATGAGTCCTTGATATTTAGTCGTTTTCAGCCAATATTTTGGCTTTTTGAAAATGTCACTTTTTTGTGAAAATATCCACTAAATGAGGGAATAATATGTGTGAGGGTACCCCAGGAGAGTTCCAAATGTGTGTGGGTAGAATATATATCCCACGGGGGTAAAATTGAAAAAAGTTGAAAAAAATTTTTCTTTGGACTTAGTCATTTTTCCGGCGTTTATCAGACTTTCAGATAGGTGAAATGTCAGTGAGCGTTCTGATTTCAGTTCCAGAGCGATTCGCCCAATGAGTCCTTGATATTTAGTCGTTTTCAGCCAATTTTCTGAATTTTTGAAAATTTCACTTTTTTGTGAAAATATCCACTAAATGAGGGAATAATATGTGTGAGGGTACCCCAGGAGAGTTGCAAATGTGTGTGGGTAGAATATATATCATACGGTAGTAAAATTGAAAAAAGTTTTAAAAAAAATTTTCTTGGACTTAGTCATTTTTCCGGCGTTTGTCAGACTTTCAGATAGGGAAAATGTCAGTGAGCGTTCCTATTTCAGTTCCAGAGCGATTCGCCCAATGAGTCCTTGATATTTAGTCGTTTTCAGACAATATTTTAGGTTTTTGAAAATGTCACTTTTTTGTGAAAATATCCACTAAATGAGGGAATAATATGTGTGAGGGTACCCCAGGAGAGTTCCAAATGTGTGTGGGTAGAATATATATCCCACGGGGGTAAAATTGAAAATAGTTTAAAAAAATTTTTTTGGACTTAGTTATTTTTTCTGCGTTTATCAGACTTTCAGATAGGGGAAATGTCAGTGAGCGTTCCGATTTCAGTTCCAGAGTGATTCGCCCAATGGGTCCTTGATATTTAGTCGTTTTCAGCCAATTTTCTGGATTTTTGTAAATTTCATTTTTTTGTGAAATCATCCACTAAATGAGGGAATAATATGTGTGAGGGTACCCCAGGAGAGTTCCAAATGTGTGTGGGTAGAATATATATACCACGGGGGTAAAATTGAAAAAAGTTTAAAATTTTTTTTTTTTTTACTTAGTCATTTTTCCGGCGTTTATCAGACTTTCAGATAGGGGAAATGTCAGTGAGCGTTCCGATTTCAGTTCCAGAGCGATTCGCCCAATGAGTCCTTGATATTTAGTCATTTTCAGCAAATTTTCTGAATTTTTGAAAATTTCACTGTTTTTGTGAAAAAATCCACTAAATGAGGGAATAATATGTGTGAGCGTACCCCAGGAGAGTTCCAAATGTGTGTATGTAGAATATATATCCCACGGGGGTAAAATTGAAAATAGTTGAAAAATTTTTTTTTTGGACTGAGTCATTTTTCCTGCGTTTATCAGACTTTCAGATAGGGGAAATGTCAGTGAGCGTTCCTATTTCAGTTCCAGAGCGATTCGCCCAATGAGTCCTTGATATTTAGTCGTTTTCAGTCAATTTTCTGGATTTTTGAAAATTTCACTTTTTTGTGAAAATATCCACTAAATGAGGGAATAATATGTGTGAGGGTACCCCAGGAGAGTTGCAAATGTGTGTGGGTAGAATATATATCATACGGGGGTAAAATTGAAAAAAGTTGAATAAAATTTATTCTTGGACTTAGTCATTTTTCCGGCGTTTGTCAGACTTTCAGATAGGGGAAATGTCAGTGAGCGTTCCGATTTCAGTTCCAGAGCGATTCACCCAATGAGTCCTTGATATTTAGTCGTTTTCAGCCAATATTTTGGCTTTTTGAAAATGTCACTTTTTTGTGAAAATATCCACTAAATGAGGGAATAATATGTGTGAGGGTACCCCAGGAGAGTTGCAAATGTGTGTGGGTAGAATATATATCATACGGGGGTAAAATTGAAAAAAGTTGAATAAAATTTATTCTTGGACTTAGTCATTTTTCCGGCGTTTGTCAGACTTTCAGATAGGGGAAATGTCAGTGAGCGTTCCGATTTCAGTTCCAGAGCGATTCGCCCAATGAGTCCTTGATATTTAGTCGTTTTCAGACAATATTTTAGATTTTTGAAAATGTCACTTTTTTGTGAAAATATCCACTAAATGAGGGAATAATATGTGTGAGGGTACCCCAGGAGAGTTGCAAATGTGTGTGGGTAGAATATATATCATACGGTAGTAAAATTGAAAAAAGTTTTAAAAAAAATTTTCTTGGACTTAGTCATTTTTCCGGCGTTTGTCAGACTTTCAGATAGGGAAAATGTCAGTGAGCGTTCCTATTTCAGTTCCAGAGCGATTCGCCCAATGAGTCCTTGATATTTAGTCGTTTTCAGACAATATTTTAGGTTTTTGAAAATGTCACTTTTTTGTGAAAATATCCACTAAATGAGGGAATAATATGTGTGAGGGTACCCCAGGAGAGTTCCAAATGTGTGTGGGTAGAATATATATCCCACGGGGGTAAAATTGAAAATAGTTTAAAAAAATTTTTTTGGACTTAGTTATTTTTTCTGCGTTTATCAGACTTTCAGATAGGGGAAATGTCAGTGAGCGTTCCGATTTCAGTTCCAGAGTGATTCGCCCAATGGGTCCTTGATATTTAGTCGTTTTCAGCCAATTTTCTGGATTTTTGTAAATTTCACTTTTTTGTGAAATCATCCACTAAATGAGGGAATAATATGTGTGAGGGTACCCCAGGAGAGTTCCAAATGTGTGTGGGTAGAATATATATACCACGGGGGTAAAATTGAAAAAAGTTTAAAATTTTTTTTTTTTTTACTTAGTCATTTTTCCGGCGTTTATCAGACTTTCAGATAGGGGAAATGTCAGTGAGCGTTCCGATTTCAGTTCCAGAGCGATTCGCCCAATGAGTCCTTGATATTTAGTCATTTTCAGCAAATTTTCTGAATTTTTGAAAATTTCACTGTTTTTGTGAAAAAATCCACTAAATGAGGGAATAATATGTGTGAGCGTACCCCAGGAGAGTTCCAAATGTGTGTATGTAGAATATATATCCCACGGGGGTAAAATTGAAAATAGTTGAAAAATTTTTTTTTTGGACTGAGTCATTTTTCCTGCGTTTATCAGACTTTCAGATAGGGGAAATGTCAGTGAGCGTTCCTATTTCAGTTCCAGAGCGATTCGCCCAATGAGTCCTTGATATTTAGTCGTTTTCAGTCAATTTTCTGGATTTTTGAAAATTTCACTTTTTTGTGAAAATATCCACTAAATGAGGGAATAATATGTGTGAGGGTACCCCAGGAGAGTTGCAAATGTGTGTGGGTAGAATATATATCATACGGGGGTAAAATTGAAAAAAGTTGAATAAAATTTATTCTTGGACTTAGTCATTTTTCCGGCGTTTGTCAGACTTTCAGATAGGGGAAATGTCAGTGAGCGTTCCGATTTCAGTTCCAGAGCGATTCACCCAATGAGTCCTTGATATTTAGTCGTTTTCAGCCAATATTTTGGCTTTTTGAAAATGTCACTTTTTTGTGAAAATATCCACTAAATGAGGGAATAATATGTGTGAGGGTACCCCAGGAGAGTTGCAAATGTGTGTGGGTAGAATATATATCATACGGGGGTAAAATTGAAAAAAGTTGAATAAAATTTATTCTTGGACTTAGTCATTTTTCCGGCGTTTGTCAGACTTTCAGATAGGGGAAATGTCAGTGAGCGTTCCGATTTCAGTTCCAGAGCGATTCGCCCAATGAGTCCTTGATATTTAGTCGTTTTCAGACAATATTTTAGATTTTTGAAAATGTCACTTTTTTGTGAAAATATCCACTAAATGAGGGAATAATATGTGTGAGGGTACCCCAGGAGAGTTGCAAATGTGTGTGGGTAGAATATATATCATACGGTAGAAAAATTGAAAAAAGTTTTAAAAAAAATTTTCTTGGACTTAGTCATTTTTCCGGCGTTTGTCAGACTTTCAGATAGGGAAAATGTCAGTGAGCGTTCCTATTTCAGTTCCAGAGCGATTCACCCAATGAGTGCTTGATATTTAGTCGTTTTCAGTCAATTTTCTGGATTTTTTTGAAAATTTCACTTTTTTGTGAAAATATCCACTAAATGAGGGAATAATATGTGTGAGGGTACCCCAGAGAGTTGCAAATGTGTGTGGGTAGAATATATATCATACGGGGGTAAAATTGAAAAAAGTTGAATAAAATTTTTTCTTGGACTTAGTCATTTTTCCGGCGTTTGTCAGACTTTCAGATAGGGGAAATGTCAGTGAGCGTTCCGATTTCAGTTCCAGAGCGATTCGCCCAATGAGTCCTTGATATTTAGTCATTTTCAGCCAATATTTTGGATTTTTGAAAATTTCACTGTTTTTGTGAAAATATCCACTAAATGAGGGAATAATATGTGTGAGGGTACCCCAGGAGAGTTCCAAATGTGTGTGGGTAGAATATATATCCCATGGGGGTAAAATTGAAAATAGTTGAAAAATTTTTTTTTTAGACGTCATTTTTCCTGCGTTTATCAGACTTTCAGAAAGGGGAAATGTCAGTGAGCATTCCGATTTCAGTTCCAGAGCGATTCGCCCAATGAGTCCTTGATATTTAGTCGTTTTCAGCCAATATTTTGGCTTTTTGAAAATGTCACTTTTTTGTGAAAATATCCACTAAATGAGGGAATAATATGTGTGAGGGTACCCCAGGAGAGTTCCAAATGTGTGTGGGTAGAATATATATCCCACGGGGGTAAAATTGAAAAAAGTTGAATAAAATTTTTTCTTGGACTTAGTCATTTTTCCGGCGTTTGTCAGACTTTCAGATAGGGGAAATGTCAGTGAGCATTCCGATTTCAGTTCCAGAGCGATTCGCCCAATGAGTCCTTGATATTTAGTCGTTTTCAGCCAATTTTCTGAATTTTTGAAAATTTCACTTTTTTGTGAAAATATCCACTAAATGAGGGAATAACATGTGTGAGGGTACCCCAGGAGAGTTGCAAATGTGTGTGGGTAGAATATATATCATACGGTAGTAAAATTGAAAAAAGTTTTAAAAAAAATTTTCTTGGACTTAGTCATTTTTCCGGCGTTTATCAGACTTTCAGATAGGGGAAATGTCAGTGAGCGTTCTGATTTCAGTTACAGAGCGTTTTGCCTAATGAGTCCTTGATATTTAGTCGTTTTCAGCCAATTTTCTGGATTGTTGAAAATTTCACTTTTTTGTGAAAATATCCACTAAATGAGGGAATAATATGTGTGAGGGTACCCCAGGAGAGTTCCAAATATGTGTAGGTAGAATATATATCCCACGGGGCTAAAATTGAAAAAAGTTGAAAAAAATTTTTTTTTGGACTTAGTCATTTTTCCGGCGTTTATCAGACTTTCAGATAGGGCAAATGTCAGTGAGCATTCCGATTTCAGTTCCAGAGCGATTCGCCCAATGAGTCCTTGATATTTAGTCATTTTCAGCCAATTTTCTGGATTTTTGAAAATTTCACTTTTTTGTGAAAATATCCACTAAATGAGGGAATAATATGTGTGAGGGTACCCCAGGAGAGTTCCAAATGTGTGTGGCTACAATATATATCCCACGGGGGTAAAATAGAAAAAAGTTGAAAAAATTTTTTTTTGGGACTTAGTCGTTTTTTCGCCGTTAATCAGCCTTTCAGATAAGGGAAATGTCAGTGAGTGTTCTGATTTCAGTTCCAGAGCGATTCGCCCTGAGTCCTTGATATTTAGTCGTTTTCAGCCAATTTTCTGGATTTTTGAAAATTTCACTTTTTTGTGAAAATATCCACTAAATGAGGGAATAATATGTGTGAGGGTACCACAGGAGAGTTCCAAATGTGTGTGGGTAGAATATATATCCCACGGGTGTAAAATTGAAAAAAGTTGAAAATTATTTTTTTTGGACTTAGTCATTTTTCCGGCATTTATCAGACTTTCAGATAGGGGAAATGTCAGTGAGCATTCTGATTTCAGTTCCAGAGTGATTCGCCCAATGAGTCCTTCATATTTAGTTGTTTTCAGCCAATTTTCTGGATTTTTGAAAATTTCACTTTTTTGTGAAAATATCCACTAAATTAGGGAATAATATGTGTGAGGTTACCCCAGGAGAGTTCCAAATATGTGTAGGTAGAATATATATCCCACGGGGCTAAAATTGAAAAAAGTTGAAAAAAATTTTTTTTTGGACTTAGTCATTTTTCCGGCGTTTATCAGACTTTCAGATAGGGCAAATGTCAGTGAGCATTCCGATTTCAGTTCCAGAGCGATTCGCCCAATGAGTCCTTGATATTTAGTCATTTTCAGCCAATTTTCTGGATTTTTGAAAATTTCACTTTTTTGTGAAAATATCCACTAAATGAGGGAATAATATGTGTGAGGGTACCGCAGGAGAGTTCCAAATGTGTGTGGGTAGAATATATATCCCACGGGGGTAAAATTGAAAAAAGTTGAAAAAAATTTTTTTTTGGACTTAGTCATTTTTCCGGCGTTTATCAGACTTTCAGATAGGGGAAATGTCAGTGAGTGTTCTGATTTCAGTTCCAGAGCGATTCGCCCTATGAGTCCTTGATATTTAGTCGTTTTCAGCCAATTTTCTGGATTTTTGAAAATTTCACTTTTTTGTGAAAATATCCACTAAATGAGGGAATAATATGTGTGAGGGTACCCCAGGAGAGTTTCAAATGTGTGTACCTAGAATACATATCCCACGGGGGTAAAATAGAAAAAAGTTGAAAAAATTTTTTTTGGGTACTTAGTCATTTTTTCGCCGTTAATCAGACTTTTAGATAAGGGATATGTCAGTGAGTGTTCTGATTTCAGTTCCAGAGCGATTCGCCCTATGAGTCCTTGATATTTAGTCGTTTTCAGCCAATTTTCTGGATTTTTGAAAATTTCACTTTTTTGTGAAAATATCCACTAAATGAGGGAGTAATATGTGTGAGGGTACCACAGCAGAGTTCCAAATGTGTGTGGGTAGAATATATATCCCACGGGTGTAAAATTGAAAAAAGTTGAAAATTATTTTTTTTGGACTTAGTCATTTTTCCGGCATTTATCAGACTTTCAGATAGGGGAAATGTCAGTGAGCATTCCGATTTCAGTTCCAGAGCGATTCGCCCAATGTGTCCTTGATATTTAGTCGTTTTCAGCCAATATTTTGGATTTTTGAAAATTTCACTTTTTTGTGAAAATATCCACTAAATGAGGGAATAATATGTGTGAGGGAACCCCAGGAGAGTTTCAAATGTGTGTACGTAGAATACATATCCCACGGGGGTAAAATAGAAAAAAGCTTTAAAAAATTTTTTTTTGGACTTAGTCATTTTTTCGGCATTAATCAGACTTTCGGATAAGATAAATGACAGTGAGTGTTCTGATTTCAGTTCCAGAGCGATTCGCCCTATGAGTCCTTGATATTTAGTCGTTTTCAGCCAATTTTCTCTATTTTTGAAAATTTCACTTTTTTGTGAAAATATCCACTAAATGTGGGAATAATATGTGTGAGGGTACCCCAGGAGAGTTCCAAATGTGTGTGGGTAGAATATATATCCCACGGGGGTAAAATTCAAAAAAGTTGAAAAAAATTTTTTTTTTGGACTTAGTCATTTTTCCGGCGTTTATCAGACTTTCAGATTGGGGAAATGTCAGTGTGCATTCTGATTTCAGTTACAGAGCGTGTCGCCCATTGAGTCCTTGATATTTAGTCGTTTTCAGCCAATTTTCTGGATTTTTGAAAATGTCACTTTTTTGTGAAAATATCCACTAAATGAGGGAATAATATGTGTGAGGGTACCCCAGGAGAGTTCCAAATATGTGTAGGTAGAATATATATCCCACGGGGCTAAAATTGAAAAAAGGTGAAAAAAATTTTTTTTTGGACTTAGTCATTTTTCCGGCGTTTATCAGACTTTCAGATAGGGGAAATGTCAGTGAGTGTTCTGATTTCAGTTCCAGAGCGATTCGCCCTATGAATCCTTGATATTTAGTCGTTTTCAGCCAATTTTCTGGATTTTTGAAAATTTCACTTTTTTGTGAAAATATCCACTAAATGAGGGAATAATATGTGTGAGGGTACCCCAGGAGAGTTCCAAATGTGTGTGGCTACAATATATATCCCACGGGGGTAAAATAGAAAAAAGTTGAAAAAATTTTTTTTTGGGACTTAGTCGTTTTTTCGCCGTTAATCAGCCTTTCAGATAAGGGAAATGTCAGTGAGTGTTCTGATTTCAGTTCCAGAGCGATTCGCCCTGAGTCCTTGATATTTAGTCGTTTTCAGCCAATTTTCTGGATTTTTGAAAATTTCACTTTTTTGTGAAAATATCCACTAAATGAGGGAATAATATGTGTGAGGGTACCACAGGAGAGTTCCAAATGTGTGTGGGTAGAATATATATCCCACGGGTGTAAAATTGAAAAAAGTTGAAAATTATTTTTTTTGGACTTAGTCATTTTTCCGGCATTTATCAGACTTTCAGATAGGGGAAATGTCAGTGAGCATTCTGATTTCAGTTCCAGAGTGATTCGCCCAATGAGTCCTTCATATTTAGTTGTTTTCAGCCAATTTTCTGGATTTTTGAAAATTTCACTTTTTTGTGAAAATATCCACTAAATGAGGGAATAATATGTGTGAGGTTACCCCAGGAGAGTTCCAAATATGTGTAGGTAGAATATATATCCCACGGGGCTAAAATTGAAAAAAGTTGAAAAAAATTTTTTTTTGGACTTAGTCATTTTTCCGGCGTTTATCAGACTTTCAGATAGGGCAAATGTCAGTGAGCATTCCGATTTCAGTTCCAGAGCGATTCGCCCAATGAGTCCTTGATATTTAGTCATTTTCAGCCAATTTTCTGGATTTTTGAAAATTTCACTTTTTTGTGAAAATATCCACTAAATGAGGGAATAATATGTGTGAGGGTACCGCAGGAGAGTTCCAAATGTGTGTGGGTAGAATATATATCCCACGGGGGTAAAATTGAAAAAAGTTGAAAAAAATTTTTTTTTGGACTTAGTCATTTTTCCGGCGTTTATCAGACTTTCAGATAGGGGAAATGTCAGTGAGTGTTCTGATTTCAGTTCCAGAGCGATTCGCCCTATGAGTCCTTGATATTTAGTCGTTTTCAGCCAATTTTCTGGATTTTTGAAAATTTCACTTTTTTGTGAAAATATCCACTAAATGAGGGAATAATATGTGTGAGGGTACCCCAGGAGAGTTTCAAATGTGTGTACCTAGAATACATATCCCACGGGGGTAAAATAGAAAAAAGTTGAAAAAATTTTTTTTGGGGACTTAGTCATTTTTTCGCCGTTAATCAGACTTTTAGATAAGGGATATGTCAGTGAGTGTTCTGATTTCAGTTCCAGAGCGATTCGCCCTATGAGTCCTTGATATTTAGTCGTTTTCAGCCAATTTTCTGGATTTTTGAAAATTTCACTTTTTTGTGAAAATATCCACTAAATGAGGGAGTAATATGTGTGAGGGTACCACAGCAGAGTTCCAAATGTGTGTGGGTAGAATATATATCCCACGGGTGTAAAATTGAAAAAAGTTGAAAATTATTTTTTTTGGACTTAGTCATTTTTCCGGCATTTATCAGACTTTCAGATAGGGGAAATGTCAGTGAGCATTCCGATTTCTGTTCCAGAGCGATTCGCCCAATGTGTCCTTGATATTTAGTCGTTTTCAGCCAATATTTTGGATTTTTGAAAATTTCACTTTTTTGTGAAAATATCCACTAAATGTGGGAATAATATGTGTGAGGGTACCCCAGGAGAGTTCCAAATGTGTGTGGGTAGAATATATATCCCACGGGGGTAAAATTCAAAAAAGTTGAAAAAAATTTTTTTTTTGGACTTAGTCATTTTTCCGGCGTTTATCAGACTTTCAGATAGGGCTAATGTCAGTGAGCATTCCGATTTCAGTTCCAGAGCGATTCGCCCAATGAGTCCTTGATATTTAGTCATTTGCAGCCAATTTTCTGGATTTTTGAAAATTTCAATTTTTTGTGAAAATATCCACTAAATGAGGGAGTAATATGTGTGAGGGTACCCCAGGAGAGTTCCAAATGTGTGTGGGTAGAATATATATCCCACGGGTGTAAAATTGAAAAAAGTTGAAATTTATTTTTTTTTGGACTTAGTCATTTTTCCGGCGTTTATCAGACTTTCAGATAGGGAAAATGTCAGTGAGCGTTCTGATTTCAGTTCCAGAGCGATTCGCCCAATGAATCCTTGATATTTAGTCGTTTTCAGCCAATTTTCTGGATTTTTGAAAATTTCACTTTTTTGTGAAAATATCCACTAAATGAAGGAATAATATGTGTGAGGGTACAACAGGAGAGTTCCAAATGTGTGTGGGTAGAATATATATCCCACGGGGCTAAAATTAAAAAAAAAGTTGAAAAAAAATTTTTTTTGGACTTAGTCATTTTTCCGGCGTTTATCAGACTTTCAGATAGGGGAAATGTCAGTGAGGGTTCGGATTTCAGTTCCAGAGCGATTCGCCCAATGTGTCCTTGATATTTAGTCGTTAGTGTTGAGCCACCCCCGTAGTGTTCGAGTTCGGTTCGGTTCGTCGAACACCCGTGTGTTCGCCGAACTGTTCGTCGAACTGTTCGTCGAACACCTTCGAACACCGTTAAAACCAATGGCAGGCAAACAAAAACACATAGAAGCACATAGAAAACACCTTCAAAGGTGTCCAAAAGCTGACAAACTGCTCAGAAGACACAACTAACACATGGAAAAGTGACAAGTACATATAGTCATGCGAAAAGAAAAGAGGTGGAGGAGTAAAAGGAGGGGGAGACACAGATATAGGCATGTCATGCCCTTCTAAAATCCAAAAAGTGAGAAGCCGAGACGGCCAGTCCGCTCCTGCCCGTGCCACCTCCGTGTCGCCGGGTTTGTGCCAGAGCCGCGGTGAACCCTGACGGCCAGCCCCCCTCTCCCAATACTGGTGCCTGTCCGCTGGTGGGTCGAGAGAGCCCCCCTGTGGTGGAGGCAGCTCTAAGCTTTTTAATTTAAATTGTCCCTCTAATTTGAATGAATACACTTTAAATCCATTTACAAGGTTCTATTGGAGGGCAAGTCTCATGCCAGCAGCCGCGTAATTCCAGCTCCAGTAGCGTCCACTAAAGCTGCTGCAGTTAAAAAGCTTTTATAAGGATCGAGCTCGGCTGTCCACCGCAAGGCATCCTAGTGCCAGTCCCAGCCCCTATGCCTTGGGGTGCCTCCTGATGCTCTTCACTAAGTATCCCGTGGTCCCGAAGCATTTCCTTTGAAAAAATTAAGTGTCCAAACTACAGGTGGTGTAGCTTGCTTAACAGCCGGGATAATCCGCTGACTAGCAGACACTGCTGCTAGGCACAAAGTATTTCCTGGGCTAGATGCAGTTAAAAATTTGTAAGTAGATACTCTCGTTGGATGCTGAGAAAGCATTCCATAGAGTCTCCTGGCACGCCATATATGATTCTCTTAAAAAGCTTGGGGTAGGGGTCTAGGGGACCCTTTTATAGCCAAAATCACGGCCCTGTATCACAATACGTCACCTAGGCTGAAGATGAATGGAACTGTAGCACCGAGGGCTCGGTTGCTACAGACGTATTGCACCTCACCCAGAGGTGTGATATCTCACTCTCAGATAAGGATGGAGTGTGGATCAGGACCCGACACCTGCATGCATTACACCACATTGCCGTGGGGCAGGGCGACCAATATGCCCCTGAGATGGGCACGACAGTCCCTGTCCCTGGCTGGAGTGGGGGGAGGGAACACTGAGGAAGGGGAACCCTGCAGTGCAGGAGCAGGGAGGAAGCAGTTCCTGGGTGCATTGAGAAGGGAGTATAAAAGGTGGGCACCATCTTAGTTCAGTGCAGAGAAGTCTGAGCAGAAGTGGCAGGGAGCAGGGGCTCTGCATGAGCTCTGCTCTGGAGGCGGGCCTAGTAACAGAGGCCCAGGCCTGCAAGAGGGAGAAGGAAGGAAGAGGAGCGGAGAAGGCTCCAGGAACGAGGAATGAAGGGATCCCAGGGGTGCGGACGGGCGAGTCGCCACCGCACGCCCGAATCCACCTGCGTGGAGGGGTCAGGCCAAAGGGGGAGACCGGTCCCCGAACTAGTGGAGGCAGGAAACGACCCTCAGCTAGAAACCGGAGGCTCTGACATTTTATGTGGTGCAGCTCCTTGCTCCACCCGCTAGGAAGGCACCACATAGGGTCAGGGAAACTGGCGCCAAGTTTACCAAGAGGAGGCCCGAGGCAGCCGGACAGAAGTGTTGGTAAGAAAGGCCAGACAAAGGACACACAAAAGGGGTCCTGTGAAGCGCTCCAAAGTTATCTGGGAGTTGTCTGAGCCCCTCACCTGGTGAGCACAGTACGACGTGGGCAGCCGTTACCTGCAGACGTGGTCTGGATAATAAGAACTGTGAGTAAAGGCCCTGAACTGCATCACTGACTCCGTGTCGTTACTGCTGCTGCCCTGCACCATCACCCCCATCCTCCGCATACACTGCCCTGAGGCTATACTCCTCCCGTGGGGAGTTATGCTACGCTCTGCTGCACCCACAACACCAGCCTTAGCGGTCTGCCCTGTAGCGGCGGTTCACTCTGACCGCAATCCACGGGTGGCGTAGTCGGACATTTAAACATCAAAACCACATAAATAGTTCCGCCACTGGTTTGACCGCCCTGAGCCACGGAACCGGATCGCCGCCACGAAGACTACAACCACCAGCATCCACCAAAAAGTGTCCGGCTCCGGGTGTCCCAAGGCCCAGGGGGTGCGTCAGAACATTTTCATCACCTTTCACAATCACCAATGGGACAAGGCAGGGATGTCCTCTGTCCCCTCTCTTATACATCCTAGTGACGGAGCACCTGCTCTCATCAATTCGCCATAACCCCAATATTAGGTGGATTGAGGTGGGAGGCACCGAGTACAAGTGCTCTCTATTTGCTGATGATGTCCTAGTATATATCACTCAATCACATATATCCATCCCTGCTGTTATGGCTGAAATAGATCACTTTGTTACATGGTAAAATTTTAAAATCAATGCAGCGAAGTCTGAGGCCCTCGATGTCTCCCTCCCTAAATCCATATAGGATTCCATCCAGTCCAACTTTCCCTTTGCCTGGCCCTCACAGGGTATCAAATACTTAGGAATTCCTATTCATAGAGACCTCTCCCATCTATGTTATCTTAATTTTGGGCCCTTTATTGAACAATTCCATACAGACCACGGTTGGCAAGTTAGAACTGTAAGATTCACTACGTGAACCACTGGTGTTTTGTGGAAAAGCACATGTACACCGCGTTCCAAATTATTATGCAAAAAGTGTTTAGGAGTGATAAGGGAAGAATTTGTTTGTTTGTCAGTTAAACTCATTGATGGTGATGTGTGTCAGGGCTCTTTATATCACTGTAAGCAATTGCAGACACCTGTGCTAATTAGTTTGGCAGGTGTGTCCAATGAAAGGCAAGACTACTTAAGAAGGCTCTCTCACATTATTAAGCAGCCTACATTTTCTGCCAAAATGGGAAAGAAAAAGGATGTGTCGGCTGCTGAGAAGCAACAAATTGTGGAGTGTTTAGGTCAAGGCATGACTACAATCAACATTGTGCGATGATCAGGATGAAGTGTCTTGGCAATCAAGAAGTATGTAGCTGATTCACAGTACACACGTGTGCGTGCTGATAAGGGCAAATTGAGGACTCTTTCCTACAGGCAATTACGTCAGGTTGAAACAGCAGCGGCAAAAAAGCCTTGTCATAGCAGCAGACAAGTTTTTGAAGCTGCTTGTGCCTCCAACGTCCCCCGAACAACAAGATGCAGGGTCCTTCAGAGGTTTGCAGCTGTGCATATGCCATCCTGTCGACCTCCTCTATCCACTTCACACAAGCAGAAACGGCTCCAGTGGGCCAAACATTACATGAAGACTGATTTCAAAACTGTTTTGTTCACGGATGAGTGCCATGCAGCGCTCGATGGTCCAGATGAATGGAGTGGAGGATGGCTGGTTGATGGACACCCCACGCAAACACGGCTACAGCGCCAACAAGGAGGAGGTGGAGTAATGTTTTGGGCTGGAATCATGGGGAGAGAGATTGTCGGCCCCTTTAGGATCCCTGAAGGCGCTAAAGATGAACTCCATAATGTATGTGGATTTTCTCAAACAGCACTTCCTGCCATGGTTCAAGAAGAAGAACCGTGTATTTCACAGCAAGATCATTTTTCTGCATGATAATGCACCATCTCATGCTGCACATAAAACATCTGCATCTCTGGCTGATATGGGCATAAAAGGGGACAAACTTATGGTGTGACCCCCATGCTCCCCTGACCTCTACCCCATTCAGAACCTTTGGAGCATCATTAAATGGAGTGTCTATGATGGCGGGAGGCAGTTCACATCTAAGCAACAGCTCTGGGAGGGTATTCTGTCCTCATGCAAAACAATTGAAGCAGAAACCATCCAAAACCTGACAAATTCAATGGACGAGAGAGTTCAGAAGCTCCTTTCGAACAAGGGGTCCTATGTGAAAATGTAACATCACCTAGAATAAAGTTTTGAGTTGAAAACTGTTTGATTTCAGTTTCTAACAACCTGCTAATGCTTATAATTTCAAAAATGACCATTTTTTTGGTCTTTATTAAAATGAAAAGGTTGATCGAAAAGTTTGGGGGATCTAAGAGTGTGGCAACCCAGTAGTCATGATTACTTCGAATTCTGACAATATGAGGGTCATGCTGCAGGTAGTGCAGCAAGAAGGCACTTATGTGTCTTGCGCATCTCGGAGCCCCAAAATTATTTTCCGGGCTAGATGCAGCTAAAAATTATTTTTAATTTTAAATCTGGTGAAGCTTATTATAGATGGCCTAATAGGATCAGTGCTGCACACTGCTACAAAGCCCAAATTATTTTCCAGTCAAGATACAGATAAACATGATTAGTAATTTGAAAGCTTAAAACGGTTGGTAGGGTGATTTTAACCAATCATCAAGCTTTTACTCTCCCCAGGATGACACAGGGGTAGAAAAGTCGTTTCGGATCCATGATTTGTTCATCTTTATGAACGTGAGTCTGTCTACATTATCAGTGGAGAGCCGCGTGCGCTTATCTGTCAGCACACCACCAGCAGCGCTGAACACACGTTCAGACAGAACGCTGGCTGCGGGGCATGACAAGATCTCCAAGGCGTAAGTGGCTAGCTCCGGCCATTTATCCAGATTGGAAGCCCAAAAAGAGCAAGGGTCCAGTGACACAGTCGTGGCTTCAATGTTTACTTGGAGATACTCCTGTACCATCGTCTCTAGGCGTTGACTATGTGTCAGACTTCTTGTCTCCTGTGGCCTTGCAAAGGATGGGCTAAAAAAGTGGTGAAATGATTCCGCAAAATTGATGTTACCAGCAGATACTGTGGTTCTGTTACGGTTTGAGTGCTGAACACTTGACGGTCCCACGGTTGGCAAGTTGGAACTGTGAGATTCACTACGTGCACCACTGGTATTTTGTGGAAAAGCACATGTAAGATTCTGCAACAGTCTCTGCTGATACTCCTGCATGCGTGCATCCCTTTCTATGGCAGGAATAATTTCTGCAAATTTACTTTTGTACCGGGGATCTAACAGTGTGGCAACCCAGTAGTCAGGATTATTTCTAATTCTCACAATTCGAGGGTCATGTTGCAGGTAGTGCAGCAAGAAGGCACTCATGTGTGTTGCGCATCCAGGAGCACCAAGTCCCTGTTGTGTTGGTGGCGAGGTAACAATCATGCTTCCTTCCTCTGTCCTCTCCCCCCAACCTCGCACAACAGAAATGTGATCAAGGTCTCCCTCATCTGATGAGTCTTCCATCAGTTCGTCCTCCACTTCTTCCTGGGCTCCTGCACCTTCCTCACTAGTTTGGCTGCTACCATGCGCCCTGGTAAAACCATCTCCCCCACCCTCACATGCCTGCCGCCTTGGTGCTGCCGACCGTCTGGACCTTGCAGATGTTAGCCCTTCCGCATACAACTCCTCCTCCTCTACTTCCTCCACCTCCTCTTGTGCCACCACCTGACTCCGAATTCTGTTTAACATGTGCTCCAGCATGTAAATCACCGGAATAGTCATGCTGATAATGGCATCGTCAGCACTAAACATCTTCGTCGCCATTTCAAAACTGTGCAGAAGGGTGCATAGGTTCCTGATCTGAGACCACTCCTCCAGCGTGATTTGCCCCACCTCTGAATCTCGTTGGCCCAGGCTATACGTCAGAACGTATTGCACCAGGGCTTGTCGGTGCTGCCACAGTCGCTGCAACATGTGCAGAGTTGAATTCCACCGGGTAGGCACATCGCATTTTAGCCGGTGAAGTGGCAGGCCCAACGACTTCTGTAGAGATGTAAGTCGCTGAGCTGCGGGATGCGAACGGCGGAAGTGAGCACACAGCGACCGTGCCCTCTGCAGAAGGCCATCTAGTCTGGGATAGTGGGCTAAAAATTGCTGGACAACCAGGTTCAACACGTGAGCCATACAAGGCACGTGTGTGACATTGCCCCGGCGAAGGGCCGCACCCAGGTTTGCAGCATTGTCGCACACGGCCTTCCCTGGTTTCAGGTCCAGTGGAGACAACCATTCATGAAATTGGTTCTCCAGAGCTGACCACAACTCCTCAGCTGTGTGACTCACATTTCCCAGACATTTCAATGTAAAAACCGCCTGATGACGTTGAGCCCTACTGCCAGCATAGTAAGGAGGTGTGCAGGATCCCTTCTGCGCAGTTAGAAAGCTTGTGGCATGACCAGACAGGCTTTGGGTGCAGGTGGAAGACCGAGAGGAGGTTGAGGAGGCAGAAGCAGTGGAGGAACTTTGACATAAAGAGGATTGACGCACAACTCGTGGGGACGGCAAGACTTGGACAGCAGCCCCTTGTCCTGCTGTCACCATAGTTACCCAGTGCCCAGTCAGCGACATGTAACGCCCCTGTCCATGCCTACTCGTCCAAGTGTCTGTGGTGAAATGCACCCTGTCACACACAGAGTTTCTCAAAGAAGCGGTGATGTTGTGTGCGACATGCTGGTGGAGCGCAGGCACACCTTTCTTTGAGAAGTAGTGCCGACTGGGCATCTGGTACTGGGGCACTGCGACGGACATAAGTTCTCGAAAATCCTCTGTGTCCACCAGGCGGAAAGGCAGCATTTCTGTAGCCAAGAGCTTGCAGATGGTGAAATTCAACCTCTTAGCTTTCTCATGGCTAGGAGGAAATGGTCTTTTACTTGTCCACATCTGAGGGACCGAGGGCTGGCTATTGTGCTTAGACGGGGTTGATAGGGGTGTCCCCGGCAAACTGCCGGTCTGTGAGGAAGATGCAGGCGGACATGTTAGGTTGCCTTGATCCAAAGGTGGTGCTATCGATGTCGGACAGCGCTCAACACCAGCTGGTGTTACCACCTCCAAAGAAAATGATGACCTGCCAATCACGCTGGCTGTTGCGGGTAAAGAGGTGGCAGGTCTGCGCCCCAAAACAGGTGTGACTGCTGTCCCCCCAGTCACAGAGGATGAAGAGGCCGCGGATGCACAAGATATGGCAGACGGTGATTGGCCCGGCCGGCTAGGCCGCATTGTAGCACACTGAGCTTCCCACTGCAACTTATGCTTCATGTCCATGTGCCGGTTCATGCATGAAGTACTCAAACTATGTATTTTTTGGCCTCTACTTAGCTTTTGCTGACAAATGTTACAGATAACACGAGTTGGGTCATCTTTATCGATCTGAAAAAATGCCCAGGCTATGCAAGGCTTAGCACCCATGCGACCTGAAGAGCCACCACGACTTGTGGTGAGAGGCAGAGTTGTGTTTGAGGATGCAGTTGTTGACGTGCTTCCAGTACTACGTCTCTGTCCAGGAAGGCGCAACCTGACCTCGTCGTCACTAGCATCTTCCTCCACCTCCTCTGCTGACCTCATCTCTTGGCTGACTGTGGGTTGACAGTAAGTGGGATCTCCGACCTCATCATCATCACCCTGTGCGTTATCACACCCGTCGTCCTCAGAGCCAACCTGTTCCTGCCCTGACAAAAAACTAAAGTTGTCGCTCCAATCAGGTATTTGAGTCTTATCATCGTCTTCCTCATTGTCTCCACCAACAGGAGTTACAGTTTGGGAATGAGGGTCTACATTATGGTCAGAACCTTCTGCGTCTGGTCCTGGATCCGACTCATAAAGATTCTGGGCATCAGTGCAGATCATTTCCTCGTCTGGATTCACAGAAGCGCTGGAGTCGACCTCTGATTCCCAGGCTATAGTATGAGTAAACAGCTCTGCAGACTCAACCATCTGTTCTACCTCATACTCAGACGGGCAGCTGGAGATTTGGGAGCTGTGAGGAAGCAAGTGCGATTTGGGTGACACCTTTGAGGACTGGAGTATTTGTGATGTTGAAGTTGATGTGGAGGAGAGCCCACTTAAAGGAGCACTTGATATCCGTTGAAGCACCTGCTGTTTTTGTGCCTCATCTGGAATTTGTAGCGATTGGCGTGGCCGTAAGAAAGGGATCTTATCACATTGTCCGCTAAAAGAAGTAGACATTTTAGTTTGGCTGGAAGATGGTCTTTCTTCTGCACCTACCCCACGGACACAACCTATTTTCCCCTTCCCAACACGCCTATTCCCCTTTCCACCAGCAGCAGGCCTTTTTCCACTCATTTTGGTGGTTAACTAATTCACAACTCTGGAGTTGTTTGCACAAAAAAACAATGGATGGCAACCGAGCAGAGCTGAGTGGCCAAACTGTGGTATTAGGCCAAAACTATTGGCTGGGCTAGATGCAGAAAAAAATTATTTTTAATTTGCAACCTGATGGAGGTCAGTATAGATGGACTAATAGAACAAGTCCCACATGCTGCTAGAAGCCCAAATATTTTTTCAGAGATAAATGAAGAAAAAAATTATTTTTAATTTGCAACCTGATGGAGGTCAGTATAGATGGACTAATAGACCAAGTCCCACACACTGCTAGAAGCCCAAATATTTTTTCAGAGCTAGATGCAGAAAAAAATTATTTTTAATTTGCAACCTGATGGAGGTCAGTATAGATGGACTAATAGACCAAGTCCCACACACCGCTAGAAGCCCAAATATTTTTTCAGAGCTAGATGCAGAAAAAAATTATTTTTAATTTGCAACCTGATGGAGGTCAGTATAGATGGACTAATAGACCAAGTCCCACACACTGCTAGAAGCCCAAATATTTTTTCAGAGCTAGATGCAGAAAAAAATTATTTTTAATTTGCAACCTGATGGAGGTCAGTATAGATGGACTAATAGAACAAGTCCCACACGCTGCTAGAAGCCCAAATATTTTTTCAGAGATAAATGAAGAAAAAAATTATTTTTAATTTGTAACCTGATGGAGGTCAGTATAGATGGACTAATAGACCAAGTCCCACACACTGCTAGAAGCCCAAATATTTTTTCAGAGCTAGATGCAGAAAAAAATTATTTTTAATTTGCAACCTGATGGAGGTCAGTATAGATGGACTAATAGACCAAGTCCCACACACCGCTAGAAGCCCAAATATTTTTTCAGAGCTAGATGCAGAAAAAAATTATTTTTAATTTGCAACCTGATGGAGGTCAGTATAGATGGACTAATAGACCAAGTCCCACACACTGCTAGAAGCCCAAATATTTTTTCAGAGCTAGATGCAGAAAAAAATTATTTTTAATTTGCAACCTGATGGAGGTCAGTATAGATGGACTAATAGAACAAGTCCCACACGCTGCTAGAAGCCCAAATATTTTTTCAGAGATAAATGAAGAAAAAAATTATTTTTAATTTGCAACCTGATGGAGGTCAGTATAGATGGACTAATAGACCAAGTCCCACACACTGCTAGAAGCCCAAATATTTTTTCAGAGCTAGATGCAGAAAAAAATTATTTTTAATTTGCAACCTGATGTAGGTCAGTATAGATGGACTAATAGACCAAGTCCCACACACTGCTAGAAGCCCAAATATTTTTTCAGAGCTAGATGCAGAAAAAAAATATTTTTAATTTGCAACCTGATGGAGGTCAGTATAGATGGACTAATAGACCAAGTCCCACACAGCGCTAGAAGCCCAAATATTTTTTCAGAGCTAGATGCAGAAAATTTTTTTATTCAATTTGCAACCTGATGGAGGTCAGTATAGATGGACTAATAGACCAAGTCCCACACACTGCTAGAAGCCCAAATATTTTTTCAGAGCTAGATGCAGAAAATTTTTTTATTCAATTTGCAACCTGATGGAGGTCAGTATAGATGGACTAATAGACCAAGTCCCACACACCGCTAGAAGCCCAAATATTTTTTCAGAGCTAGATGCAGAAAAAAATTATTTTTAATTTGCAACCTGATGGAGGTCAGTATAGATGGACTAATAGACCAAGTCCCACACACTGCTAGAAGCCCAAATATTTTTTCAGAGCTAGATGCAGAAAAAAATTATTTTTAATTTGCAACCTGATGGAGGTCAGTATAGATGGACTAATAGACCAAGTCCCACACACCGCTAGAAGCCCAAATATTTTTTCAGAGCTAGATGCAGAAAAAAATTATATTCAGTTTGCAACCTGATGGAGGTCAGTATAGATGGACTAATAGACCAAGTCCCACACACTGCTAGAAGCCCAAATATTTTTTCAGAGCTAGATGCAGAAAAAAATTATTTTTAATTTGCAACCTGATGGAGGTCAGTATAGATGGACTAATAGACCAAGTCCCACACACTGCTAGAAGCCCAAATATTTTTTCAGAGCTACATGCAGAAAAAAATTATTTTTAATTTGCAACCTGATGGAGGTCAGTATAGATTGTCTAATAGACCAAGTCCCACACACCGCTAGAAGCCCAAATATTTTTTCAGAGCTAGATGCAGAAAAAAATTATTTTTAATTTGCAACCTGATGGAGGTCAGTATAGATGGACTAATAGACCAAGTCCCACACACTGCTAGAAGCCCAAATATTTTTTCAGAGCTAGATGCAGAAAAAAATTATTTTTAATTTGCAACCTGATGGAGGTCAGTATAGATGGACTAATAGACCAAGTCCCACACACCGCTAGAAGCCCAAATATTTTTTCAGAGCTAGATGCAGAAAAAAATTATATTCAGTTTGCAACCTGATGGAGGTCAGTATAGATGGACTAATAGAATGATACTATGCCCAAAAGATTTTACTTCACTAGGTGCAGTAAAAAAATTGGTATTCTATACACAGGTGGTATATCTTGCAACACAGATAGGCTACTCCACTGACTAACACACTCTGCAATAGGCCAAAAAGGATTAGCTTTGCTAGATTCAGCCAAATGCTGTGAAAAAAACTTGCACAGCACTGGCACAGACCTGCCTGGCAAAAACTGATAGGAACTGATGTAACCTAGTCCTGAAAAGGACTCCAATTACAATTAGTCTTTACTCCCACAATCTATCTATTTAAGAGCACAGACCTGCCTGATAAAAGTCGTAGGAAATGCTGTAACCTAGTCCTTAAAAGGACTGCAATCACAACTATTCCCTACTCCCAAGCTATCTGTATATTTGTGCGAAAATTGGCTTGAAATTAACAAGGTATAGCGCACACAGCAACAGCGGTGCCGTCTAACACGCAGCTGCAGCAGTGAGAAAATGGTGGCGACGGGGAAAATGGCTTGGTCTTATAGGGCAAGGACATGTGACATACACTGCCAATCACACATGCCCTTGCTTGTGTGAAAAAAAGCACTTCGCTCCGTGTGTGCGCTGCTGATAGGCTGACAGATTGCACCTCCCCACTGCAAATGCGGGAAAGAGAAAAAAAAATGGAGATCTTCATTGTTCCTGCAGAGATCCATCCCCTGCCCCTCCCCCCGCCCCGCTGTACACTCAAACTGCGTATTAACATTAATTTTCATCATTACTGAGAAAAAATCCAGTTATGATTTTGGTGCACGAACAGTTACCGAACATAACCTCGAACAGCCGAATTTTTCTCAAATTGTTCGTGTTCGCCGACCGGCTCGTACACCGCCAAAAACAGCTCGAATTTGAGATTGGCGAACAGTTCGAGTAGAACAACGCTCATCTCTATTAGTCGTTTTCAGCCAATATTTTGGATTTTTGAAAATTTCACTTTTTTGTGAAAATATCCACTAAATGAGGGAATAATATGTGTGAGGGTACCCCAGGAGAGTTCCAAATGTGTGTACGTAGAATACATATCCCACGGGGGTAAAATAGAAAAAAGTTGAAAAAAAATTTTTTTTTGGACTTAGTCATTTTTTCGGCGTTAATCAGACTTTCAGATAAGGGAAATGTCAGTGAGTGTTCTGATTTCAGTTCCAGAGCGATTCGCCCAATGAGTCCTTGATATTTAGTCGTTTTCAGCCAATTTTCTGGATTTTTGAAAATTTCACTTTTTTGTGAAAATATCCACTAAATGAGGGAATAATATGTGTGAGGGTACCACAGGAGAGTTCCAAATGTGTGTGGGTAGAATATATCTCACGGGGGTAAAATTGAAAAAAGTTTAAATTTTTTTTTTTTTGGACTTAGTTATTTTTCCGGCGTTTATCAGACTTTCAGATAGGGGAAATGTCAGTGAGCGTTCTGATTTCAGTTCCAGAGCGATTCGCCCAATGAGTCCTTGATATTTAGTCGTTTTCAGCCAATATTTTGGCTTTTTGAAAGTTTCACTTTTTTGTGAAAATATCCACTAAATGAGGGAATAATATTTGTGAGGGTACCCCAGGAGAGTTCCAAATGTGTGTGGGTAGAATATATATCCCACGGGGGTAAATTGAAAAAAGTTTAAAAAAAATTTTTTTTTTTGGACTTAGTCATTTTTCCGGCATTTATCAGACTTTCAGATAGGGGAAATGTCAGTGAGGGTTCGGATTTCAGTTCCAGAGCGATTCGCCCAATGTGTCCTTGATATTTAGTCGTTTTCAGCCAATATTTTGGATTTTTGAAAATTTCACTTTTTTGTGAAAATATCCACTAAATGAGGGAATAATATGTGTGAGGGTACCCCAGGAGAGTTTCAAATGTGTGTGGGTAGAATATATATCCCACGGGGGTAAATTGAGAAAAGTTTAAAAAAAAATTAATTTGGACTTAGTAATTTTTCCGGCGTTTATCAGATTTTCTGATAGGGGAAATGTCAGTGAGCATACCAATTTCAGTTCCACAGCGATTCGCCCAATGAGTCCTTGATATTTTGTAGTTTTCAGCCAATTTTCTGGATTTTTGAAAATTTCACTTTTTTGTGAAAATATCCACTAAATGAGGGAATAATATGTGTGAGGGTACCCCAGGAGAGTTCCAATTGTGTGTAGGTAGAATATGTATTCCACGGGGGTAAAATTGAAAAAAGTTGAAAAAAATTTCTTTTTGGACTTTGTCATTTTTCCGGCGTTTATGAGACTTTCAGATAGGGGAAATGTCAGTGAGGGTTCGGATTTCAGTTCCAGAGCGATTCGCCCAATGAGTCCTTGATTTTTAGTCGTTTTCAGCCAATTTTCTGGATTTTTGAAAATTTCACTTTTTTGTGAAAATATCCACTAAATGAGGAAATAATATGTGTGAGGGTACCACAGGAGAGTTCCAAATGTGTGTGGGTAGAATATATATCCCACGGGGCTAAAATTTAAAAAAAAGTTCAAAAAAAATTTTTTTTGGACTTAGTCATTTTTCCGGCGTTTATCAGACTTTCAGATAGGGCAAATGTCAGTGAGCATTCCGATTTCAGTTGCAGAGCGATTCGCCCAATGAGTCCTTGATATTTAGTCGTTTTCAGCCACTTTTCTCGATTTTTGAAAATTTCACTTTTTTGTGAAAATATCCACTAAATGAGGGAATAATATGTGTGAGGTTACCCCAGGAGAGTTCCAAATGTTTGTGGGTAGAATATATATCCCACGGGGGTAAATTGAGAAAAGTTTTAAAAAAATTTTTTTTGGACTTAGTCATTTTTCCGGCATTTATCAGACTTTCAGATAGGGGAAATGTCAGTGAGCGTTCCGATTTCAATTCCAGAACAATTCGCCCAATGAGTCCTTGATATTTAGTTGTTTTCAGCCAATTTTCTAGATTTTTGAAAGTTTCACTTTTTTGTGAAAATATCCACTAAATGAGGAAATAATATGTGTGAGGGTACCACAGGAGAGTTCCAAATGTGTGTAGGTAGAATATATATCCCACAAGGGTAAAATTGAAAAAAGTTGAAAAAAATTTTTTTTGGGACTTATTCATTTTTCCGGCGTTTATCAGACTTTCAGATAGGGGAAATGTCAGTGAGGGTTCGGATTTCAGTTCCAGAGCGATTCGCCCAATGAGTCTTTGATATTTAGTCGTTTTCAGCCAATATTTTGGATTTTTGAAAATTTCACTTTTTTGTGAAAATATCCACTAAATGAGGGAATAATATGTGTGAGGGTACCCCAGGAGAGTTCCAAATGTGTGTGGGTAGAATATATATCCCACGGGAGTAAATTGAAAAAAGTTTTAAAAAAATTTTTTTTGGACTTAGTCATTTTACCGGTGTTTATCAGACTTTCAGATAGGGGAAATGTCAGCGAGCATTCCGATTTCAGTTCCAGAGCGATTCGCCCAATGAGTCCTTGATATTTAGTCGTTTTCAGCCAATTTTCTAGATTTTTGAAAGTTTCACTTTTTTGTGAAAATATCCACTAAATGAGGGAATAATATGTGTGAGGTTACCACAGAAGAGTTCCAAATGTGTGTGGGTAGAATATATATCCCACGGGGCTAAAATTGAAAAAAGTTTAAAAAAAATTTTTTTTGGACTTAGTCATTTTTCCGGCGTTTATCAGACTTTCAGATAGGGCAAATGTCAGCGAGCATTCCGATTTCAGTTCCAGAGCGATTCGCCCAATGAGTCTTTGATATTTAGTCGTTTTCAGCCAATATTTTGGATTTTTGAAAATTTCACTTTTTTGTGAAAATATCCACTAAATGAGGGAATAATATGTGTGAGGTTACCACAGAAGAGTTCCAAATGGGTGTGGGCAGAAAATATATCGAACGGGGCTAAAATTGAAAAAAGTTTAAATAAATTTTTTTTGGACTTAGTCATTTTTCCGGCGTTTATCAGACTTTCAGATAGGGAAAATGTCAGTGAGGGTTCGCATTTCAGTTCCAAAGCGATTCGCCCAATGTGTCCTTGGTATTTAGTCGTTTTCAGCCAATATTTTGGATTTTTTAATATTTCACTTTTTTGTGAAAATATCCACTAAATGAGGGAATAATATGTGTGAGGTTACCACAGAAGAGTTCCAAATGTGTGTGGGTAGAATATATATCCCACGGGGCTAAAATTGAAAAAAGTTTAAAAAAATTTTTTTTTGGACTTAGTCATTTTTCCGGCGTTTATCAGACTTTCAGATAGGGCAAATGTCAGCGAGCATTCCGATTTCAGTTCCAGAGCGATTCGCCCAATGAGTCCTTGATATTTAGTCGTTTTCAGCCAATTTTTTGGATTTTTGAAAATTTCACTTTTTTGTGAAAATATCCACTAAATGAGGGAATAATATGTGTGAGGGTACCCCAGGAGAATTCCAAATGTGTGTAGGTAGAATATATATCCCACAAGGGTAAAATTGAAAAAAAATTTTTTTTGGACTTATTCATTTTTCCGGCGTTTATCAGACTTTCAGATAGGGGAAATGTCAGTGAGGGTTCGGATTTCAGTTCCAGAGCGATTCGCCCAATGAGTCTTTAATATTTAGTCTTTTTCAGCCAATATTTTGGATTTTTGAAAATTTCACTTTTTTGTGAAAATATCCACTAAATGAGGGAATATTATGTGTGAGGGTACCCAAGGAGAGTTCCAAATGTGTGTGGGTAGAATATATATCCCACGGGGGTAAATTGAAAAAAGTTTAAAAAATTTTTTTTTGGACTTAGTCATTTTTCCGGCGTTTATCAGACTTTCAGATAGGGGAAATGTCAGTGAGCGTTCCCGTTTCAGTTCCAGAGCAATTCGCCCAATGAGTCCTTGATATTTTGTCGTTTTCAGCCAATTTTCTGAATTTTTGAAAATTTCAATTTTTTATGAAAATATCCACTAAATGAGGGAATAATATGTTTGAGGGTACCCCAGGAAGAGTTCCAAATGTGTGTGGGTAGAAAATATATCCCATGGGGGTAAAATTGAAAAAAGTTTAAAAAAAAAATTTTTTTTGGACTTAGTCATTTTTCCGCCGTTTATCAGACTTTCAGATAGGGGAAATGTCAGGGAGTGTTCGGATTTCAGTTCCAGAGCGATTCGCCCAATGTGTCCTTGATATTTAGTCGTTTTCAGCCAATATTTTGGATTTTTGAAAATTTCACTTTTTTGTGAAAATATCCACTAAATGAGGGAATAATATGTGTGAGGGTACCACAGGAGAGTTCCAAATGTGTGTGGGTAGAATATATATACCACGGGGCTCAAATTGAAAAAAGTTGAAAAAAAATTTTTTTTTGGACTTAGTCATTTTTCCGGCGTTTATCAGACTTTCAGATAGGGGAAATGTCAGTGAGCGTTCCGATTTCAGTTCCAGAGCAATTCGCCCAATGAGTCCTTGATATTTAGTCGTTTTCAGCCAATTTTCTGGATTTTTGAAAATTTCACTTTTTTGTGAAAATATCCACTAAATGAGGGAAAATATGTGTGAGGGTACCCCAGGAGAGTTCCAAATGTGTGTAGGTAGAATATATATCCCACGGGGGTAAAATTGAAAAAAGTTTAAAAAAATTTTTTTTTGGACTGTCATTTTTCCGGCGTTTATCAGACTTTCAGATAGGTCAAATGTCAGTGAGCATTCCGTTTTCAGTTCCAGAGCGATTCGCCCACTGAGTCCTTGATATTTAGTCGTTTTCAGCCAATTTCCTGGATTTTTGAAAATTTCTTTTTTTTGTGAAAATATCCACTAAATGAGGGAATAATATGTGTGAGGGTACCCAAGGAGAGTTCCAAATGTGTGTGGGTAGAAAATGTATCCCAAGGGGGTAAAATTGAAAAAAGTTGAAAAATTTTTTTTTTGGGACTTAGTCATTTTTACGCCGTTTATCAGACTTTCAGATAGGGCAAATGTCAGTGAGCGTTCCGATTTCAGTTCCAGAGCGATTCGCCCAATGAGTCCTTGACATTTCGTCGTTTTCAGCCAATATTTTAGATTTTTGAAAATTTCACTTTCTTGTGACAATATCCACTAAATGAGGGAATAATATGTGTGAGGGTACCCCAGGAGAGTTCCAAATGTGTGTGGGTAGAATATATATCCTACGGGGGTAAAACTGAAAAAAGTTGAAAAAAAATTTTTTTGGACTTAGTCATTTCTCCGGCGTTTATCAGACTTTCAGATAGGGGAAATGTCAGTGAGCGTTCCGATTTTAGTTCCAGAGCGATTCGCCCAATGAGTCCTTGATATTTCGTTGTTTTCAGCCAATTTTCTGGAGTTTTGAAAATTTCACTTTTTTGTGAAAATATCCACTAAATGAGGGAATAATATGTGTGAGGGTACCCCAGGAGAGTTCCAAATGTGTGTGGGTAGAAAATATATCCCACGGGGGTAAAATTGAAAAAAGTTGAAAAATTTTTTTTTTTGGAATTAGTCATTTTTCCGGCGTTTATCAAAATTTCAGATAGGGCAAATGTCAGTGAGCGTTCCGATTTCAGTTCCAGAGCGATTCGCCCAATGAGTCCTTGATATTTAGTCGTTTTCAGCCAATATTTTGGATTTTTGAAAATTTCACTTTCTTGTGACAATATCCAGTAAATGAGGGAATAATATGTGTGAGGGTACCCCAGGAGAGTTCCAAATGTGTGTGGGTAGAATATATATCCTACGGGGGGTAAAACTGAAAAAAGATGAAAAAAAATTTTTTTGGACTTAGTCATTTCTCCGGCGTTTATCAGACTTTCAGATAGGGCAAATGTCAGTGAGCATTCCGTTTTCAGTTCCAGAGCGATTCGCCCACTGAGTCCTTGATATTTAGTCGTTTTCAGCCAATTTCCTGGATTTTTGAAAATTTCTTTTTTTTGTGAAAATATCCACTAAATGAGGGAATAATATGTGTGAGGGTACCCAAGGAGAGTTCCAAATGTGTGTGGGTAGAAAATATATCCCAAGGGGGTAAAATTGAAAAAAGTTGAAAAATTTTTTTTTTGGGACTTAGTCATTTTTACGCCGTTTATCAGACTTTCAGATAGGGCAAATGTCAGTGAGCGTTCCGATTTCAGTTCCAGAGCGATTCGCCCAATGAGACCTTGATATTTCATCCTTTTCAGCCAATATTTTGGATTTTTCAAAATTTCACTTTCTTGTGACAATATCCACTAAATGAGGGAATAATATGTGTGAGGTTACCACAGAAGAGTTCCAAATGGGTGTGGGCAGAAAATATATCGAACGGGGCTAAAATTGAAAAAAGTTTAAATAAATTTTTTTTGGACTTAGTCATTTTTCCGGCGTTTATCAGACTTTCAGATAGGGAAAATGTCAGTGAGGGTTCGCATTTCAGTTCCAAAGCGATTCGCCCAATGTGTCCTTGGTATTTAGTCGTTTTCAGCCAATATTTTGGATTTTTTAATATTTCACTTTTTTGTGAAAATATCCACTAAATGAGGGAATAATATGTGTGAGGTTACCACAGAAGAGTTCCAAATGTGTGTGGGTAGAATATATATCCCACGGGGCTAAAATTGAAAAAAGTTTAAAAAAATTTTTTTTTGGACTTAGTCATTTTTCCGGCGTTTATCAGACTTTCAGATAGGGCAAATGTCAGCGAGCATTCCGATTTCAGTTCCAGAGCGATTCGCCCAATGAGTCCTTGATATTTAGTCGTTTTCAGCCAATTTTTTGGATTTTTGAAAATTTCACTTTTTTGTGAAAATATCCACTAAATGAGGGAATAATATGTGTGAGGGTACCCCAGGAGAATTCCAAATGTGTGTAGGTAGAATATATATCCCACAAGGGTAAAATTGAAAAAAAATTTTTTTTGGACTTATTCATTTTTCCGGCGTTTATCAGACTTTCAGATAGGGGAAATGTCAGTGAGGGTTCGGATTTCAGTTCCAGAGCGATTCGCCCAATGAGTCTTTAATATTTAGTCTTTTTCAGCCAATATTTTGGATTTTTGAAAATGTCACTTTTTTGTGAAAATATCCACTAAATGAGGGAATATTATGTGTGAGGGTACCCAAGGAGAGTTCCAAATGTGTGTGGGTAGAATATATATCCCACGGGGGTAAATTGAAAAAAGTTTAAAAAATTTTTTTTTGGACTTAGTCATTTTTCCGGCGTTTATCAGACTTTCAGATAGGGGAAATGTCAGTGAGCGTTCCCGTTTCAGTTCCAGAGCAATTCGCCCAATGAGTCCTTGATATTTTGTCGTTTTCAGCCAATTTTCTGAATTTTTGAAAATTTCAATTTTTTATGAAAATATCCACTAAATGAGGGAATAATATGTTTGAGGGTACCCCAGGAAGAGTTCCAAATGTGTGTGGGTAGAATATGTATCCTACCGGGGTAAAACTGGAAAAAGTTAAAAAAAAAAATTTTTTGTACTTAGTCATTTTTCCGACATTTATCAGACTTTCAGATAGGGGAAATGTCAGTGAGCATTCCGATTTCAGTTCCAGAGCGATTCGCCCAATGTGTCCTTGATATTTAATCGTTTTCAGCCAATATTTTGAATTTTTGAAAATTTCACTTTCTTGTGACCATATCCACTAAATGAGGGAATAATATGTGTGAGGGTACCCCAGGAGAGTTCCAAATGTGTGTGGGTAGAATATATATCCTACGGGGGTAAAACTGAGAAAAGGTAAAAAAAATTTTTATTGGACTTCGTCATTTCTCCGGCGTTTATCAGACTTTCAGATAAGGCAAATTTAAGTGAGCGTTCCGATTTCAGTTCCAGAGCGATTCGCCCAATGAGTCCTTGATATTTCGTCGTTTTCAGGCAATATTTTGGATTTTTGAAAATTTCACTTTCTTGTGACAATATCGACTAAATGAGGGAATAATATGTGTGAGGGTACCCCAGGAGAGTTCCAAATGTGTGTGGGTAGAATATATATCCCACGTGGGTAAAATTGAAAAAAGTGGAAAAATTTTTTTTTTTGTACTTAGTCATTTTTCCAGCGTTTATCAGACTTTCAGATAGGGGAAATGTCAGTGATCATTCCGATTTCAGTTCCAGAGAGAATCGCCCAATGAGTCCTTGATATTTTGTCGTTTGCAGCCAATTTTCTGTAGTTTTGAAAATTTCACTTTTTTGTGAAAATATCCACTAAATGAGGGAACAATATGTGTGAGGGTACCCCAGAAGAGTTCCAAATGTGTGTGGGTAGAATATATATCCCACGGGGTAAAATTGAAAAAAGTTGAAAAAAAATTTTTTTTCAACTTATTCTTTTTTCCGGCATTTATCAGACTTTCAGATAGGGGAAATGTCAGTGAGCATTCCGATTTCAGTTCCAGAGCAATTCACTCAATGAGTCCTTGATATTTAGTCGTTTTCAGCCAATTTTCTGGATATTTGAAAATTTCACTTTTTTGTGAAAATATCCACTAAATGAGGGAATAATATGTGTGAGGGTACCCCGGGAGAGTTCCAAATGTGTGTGGGTAGAATATATATCCTACGGGGGTAAAATTGAAAAAAGTTGAAAAAATATATTTTTGGAATTAGTCATTTTTCCGGCGTTTATCAGACTTTCAGAGAGGGGAAATGTCAATGAGCGTTCCAATTTCAGTTACAGAGCGATTGGCCCAATGAGTCCTTGATATTTCGTCGTTTTCAGCCAATATTTTGGATTTTTGAAAATTTCACTTTTTTGTGAAAATATCCACTAAATGAGGGATTAATATGTTTGAGGGTACCCCAGGAGAGTTCCAAATGTGTGTCGGTAGAATATATATCCTACGGGGCTAAAATTGAAAAATGTTGAAAAAAAATTTTTTTTCGACTTAGTCATTTTTCCGGCATTTATCAGACTTTCAGATAGCGGAAATGTCAGTGAGCATTCCGATTTCAGTTCCAGAGTGAATCGCCCAATGAGTCCTTGATATTTCGTCGTTTTCAGACAATTTTCTGGAGTTTTGAAAATTTCACTTTTTTGTGAAAATATCCACTAAATGAGGGAATAATATGTGTGAGGGTACCCAAGGAGACTTCCAAATGTGTGTGGGTAGAATATATATCCTACGGGGGTAAAATTGAAAAAAGTTGAAAAAATATTTTTTTGGACAGTCATTTTTCCGGCGTTTATCAGACTTTCAGATAGGGGAAATGTCAGTGAGCGTTCCGATTTCAGTTCCAGAGCGATTCATTCAATGAGTCCTTGAGATTTAGTCGTTTTCAGCCAATTTTCTGGATATTTGAAAATTTCACTTTTTTGTGAAAATATCCACTAAATGAGGGAATAATATGTGTGAGGGTACCCCAGGAGATTTCCAAATGTGTGTGGGTAGAATATATATCCCACGGGGGTAAAATTGAAAAAAGTTGAAAAAATATTTTTTTGGACTTAGTCATTTTTCCGGCGTTTATCAGACTTTCAGAGAGGGGAAATGTCAATGAGCGTTCCAATTTCAGTTCCAGAGCGATTGGCCCAATGAGTCCTTGATATTTAGTCGTTTTCAGCCAATATTTTGGATTTTTGAAAATTTCACTTTCTTGTGACAATATCCACTAAATGAGGGAATAATATGTGTGAGGGTACCCCAGGAGAGTTCCAAATGTGTGTGGGTAGAATATATATCCCACGGGGGTAAAATTGAAAAAAGTTGAAAAAAATTTTTTTTTTGTACTTAGTCTTTTTTCCGGCATTTATCAGACTTTCAGAGAGGGGAAATGTCAGTGAGCATTTCGATTTCAGTTCCAGAGCGAATCGCCCAATGAGTCCTTGATATTTAGTCGTTTTCAGCCAATTTTCTGAAGTTTTGAAAATTTCACTTTTTTGTGAAAATATCCACTAAATGAGGGAATAATATGTGTGAGGGTACTCCAGGAGAGTTCCAAATGTGTGTGGGTAGAATATATATCCCACGGGGGTAAAATTGAAAAAAGTTGAAAAATTGTTTTTTTTGGACTTAGTCATTTTTCCGACGTTTATCACACTTTCAGATAGGGGAAAAATGTCAGTTAGCGTTCCGATTTCAGTTCCAGAGCGATTAGCCTAATGATTCCTTGATATTTAGTCGTTTTCAGACAATTTTCTGGACATGTGAAAATTTCACTTTTTTGTGAAAATATCCACTAAATGAGGGAATAATATGTGTGAGGGTACCCTAGGAGAGTTCCAAATGTGTGTGGGTAGAATATATATCCTACAGGGGTAAAATTGAAAAAAGTTGAAAAAAATTTTTTTGGACTTATTCATTTTTCCGGCGTTTATCAGACTTTCAGATAAGGGATATGTCAGTGAGCGTTCCGATTTCAGTTCCAGAGCGATTCGCCCAATGAGTCCTTGATATTTAGTTGTTTTCAGACAATTTTCTGGATATTTGAAAATTTCACTTTTTTGTGACAATATCCACTAAATGAGGGAATAATATGTGTGAGGGTACCCCAGGAGAGTTCCAAATGTGTGTGGGTAGAATATATATCCTACAGGGGTAAAACTGAAAAAAGTTGAAAAAATTTTTTTTTGGACTTAGTCATTTTTCCGGCGTTTATCAGACTTTCAGATAGGGGATATGTCAGTGAGCGTTCCGATTTCAGTTCCAGAGCGATTCGCCCAATGAGTCCTTGATATTTAGTCGTTTTCAGACAATTTTCTGGACATGTGAAAATTTCACTTTTTTGTGAAAATATCCACTAAATGAGGGAATAATATGTGTGAGGGTACCCCAGGAGAGTTCCAAATGTGTGTGGGTAGAATAAATATCCTAAAGGGGTAACACTGAAAAAAGTTGAAAAAAAATTTTTTTGGACTTAGTCATTTTTCCGGCGTTTATCAGACTTTCAGATAGGGGATATGTCAGTGAGCGTTCCGATTTCAGTTCCAGAGCGATTCGCCCAATGAGTCCTTGATATTTAGTCGTTTTCAGACAATTTTCTGGACATGTGAAAATTTCACTTTTTTGTGAAAATATCCACTAAATGAGGGAATAATATGTGTGAGGGTACCCTAGGAGAGTTCCAAATGTGTGTGGGTAGAATATATATCCTACAGGGGTAAAATTGAAAAAAGTTGAAAAAAATTTTTTTGGACTTATTCATTTTTCCGGCGTTTATCAGACTTTCAGATAAGGGATATGTCAGTGAGCGTTCCGATTTCAGTTCCAGAGCGATTCGCCCAATGAGTCCTTGATATTTAGTTGTTTTCAGACAATTTTCTGGATATTTGAAAATTTCACTTTTTTGTGACAATATCCACTAAATGAGGGAATAATATGTGTGAGGGTACCCCAGGAGAGTTCCAAATGTGTGTGGGTAGAATATATATCCTACAGGGGTAAAACTGAAAAAAGTTGAAAAAATTTTTTTTTGGACTTAGTCATTTTTCCGGCGTTTATCAGACTTTCAGATAGGGGAAATGTCAGTGAGCGTTCCGATTTCAGTTCCAGAGCGATTCACTCAATGAGTCCTTGAGATTTAGTCGTTTTCAGCCAATTTTCTGGATATTTGAAAATTTCACTTTTTTGTGAAAATATCCACTAAATGAGGGAATAATATGTGTGAGGGTACCCCAGGAGAGTTCCAAATGTGTGTGGATAGAATATATATCCCACGGGGGTAAAATTGAAAAAAGTTGAAAAAAATTTTTTTTTGGACTTAGTCTTTTTTCCGGCATTTATCAGACTTTCAGATAGGGGAAATGTCAGTGAGCGTTTTGATTTCAGTTCCAGAGCGAATCGCCCAATGAGTCCTTGATATTTAGTCGTTTTCAGCCAATATTTTGGATTTTTGAAAATTTCACTTTTTTGTGACAATATCCACTAAATGAGGGAATAATATGTGTGAGGGTACCCCAGGAGAGTTCCAAATGTGTGTGGGTAGAATAAATATCCTAAAGGGGTAACACTGAAAAAAGTTGAAAAAAATTTTTTTGGGATTTAGTCATTTTTCCGGCGTTTATCAGACTGTCAGATAGGGGATATGTCAGTGAGCGTTCCGATTTCAGTTCCAGAGTGATTCGCCCCATGAGTCCTTGATATTTAGTCGTTTTCAGACAATTTTCTGGGTATTTGAAAATTTCACTTTTTTGTGAAAATATCCCCTAAATGAGGGAATAATATGTGTGAGGGTACCCCAGGAGAGTTCCAAATGTGTGTGGGTAGAATATATATCCTACAGGGGTAAAACTGAAAAAAGTTGAAAAAAAATTTTTTTTTTACTTAGTCATTTTTCCGTTGTTTATCAGACTTTCAGATAGGGGATATGTCAGTGAGCGTTCCGATTTCAGTTCCAGAGCGATTCGCCGAATGAGTCCTTGATATTTAGTCGTTTTCAGACAATTTTCTGGATATTTGAAAATTTCACTTTTTTGTGAAAATATCCACTAAATGAGGGAATAATATGTGTGAGGGTACCCCAGGAGAGTTCCAAATGTGTGTGGGTAGATTATATATCCTACAGGGGTAACACTGAAAAAAGTTGAAAAAAAATTTTTTTGGACTTAGTCATTTTTCCGGTGTTTATCAGACTTTCAGATAGGGGATATGTCAGTGAGTGTTCCGATTTCAGTTCCAGAGCGATTCGCCCAATGAGTCCTTGATATTTAGTCGTTTTCAGACAATTTTCTGGATATTTGAAAATTTCACTTTTTTGTGAAAATATCCACTAAATGAGGGAATAATATGTGTGAGGGTACCCCAGGAGAGTTCCAAATGTGTGTGGGTAGAATATATATCCTACAGGGGTAAAACTGAAAAAAGTTGAAAAATTTTTTTTTTGGACTTAGTCATTTTTCCGGCGTTTATCAGACTTTCAGATAGGGGAAATGTCAGTGAGCGTTCCGATTTCAGTTCCAGAGCGATTCATTCAATGAGTCCTTGAGATTTAGTCGTTTTCAGCCAATTTTCTGGATATTTGAAAATTTCACTTTTTTGTGAAAATATCCACTAAATGAGGGAATAATACGTGTGAGGGTACCCCAGGAGAGTTCCAAATGTGTGTGGGTAGAATATATATCCCACGGGGGTAAAATTGAAAAAAGTTGAAAAATTGTTTTTTTTGGACTTAGTCATTTTTCCGGCGTTTATCACACTTTCAGATAGGGGAAAAATGTCAGTTAGCGTTCCGATTTCAGTTCCAGAGCGATTAGCCTAATGATTCCTTGATATTTAGTCGTTTTCAGACATTTTTCTGGATATTTGAAAATTTCACTTCTTTGTGAAAATATCCACTAAATGCGGGAATAATATGTGTGATGGTACCCTAGGAGAGTTCCAAATGTGTGTGGGTAGAATATATATCCCACGGGGGTAAAATTGAAAAAAGTTGAAAAATTTTTTTTTGGACTTAGTCATTTTTCCGCCGTTTATCAGACTTTCAGATAGGGGAAATGTCAGTGAGCGTTCCAATTTCAGTTCCAGAGCGATTCGCTCAATGAGTCCTTGATATTTCGTCGTTTTCAGCCAATATTTTGAATTTTTGAAAATTTCACTTTCCTGTGACAATATCCACTAAATGAGGGAATAATATGTGTGAGGGTACCCCAGGAGAGTTCCAAATGTGTGTGGGTAGAATAAATATCCTAAAGGGGTAACACTGAAAAAAGTTGAAAAAATTTTTTTTGGGATTTAGTCATTTTTCCGGCGTTTATCAGACTTTCAGATAGGGGATATGTCAGTGAGCGTTCCGATTTCAGTTCCAGAGCGATTCGCCCAATGAGTCCTTGATATTTAGTCGTTTTCAGACAATTTTCTGGGTATTTGAAAATTTCACTTTTTTGTGAAAATATCCCCTGAATGAGGGAATAATATGTGTGAGGGTACCCCAGGAGAGTTCCAAATGTGTGTGGGTAGAATATATATCCTACAGGGGTAAAACTGAAAAAAGTTGAAAAAAAATTTTTTTTTTACTTAGTCATTTTTCCGTTGTTTATCAGACTTTCAGATAGGGGAAATGTCAGTGAGCGTTCCGATTTCAGTTCCAGAGTGATTCGCCCAATGAGTGCTTGATATTTCGTCGTTTTCTGCCAATATTTTGAATTTTTGAAAATTTCACTTTCCTGTGACAATATCCACTAAATGAGGGAATAATATGTGTGAGGGTACCCCAGGAGAGTTCCAAATGTGTGTGGGTAGAATATATATCCTAAAGGGGTAACATTGAAAAAAGTTGAAAAAAAATTTTTTTGGACTTAGTCATTTTTCCGGCGTTTATCAGACTTTCAGATAGGGGATATGTCAGTGAGCGTTCCGATTTCAGTTCCAGAGCGATTCGCCCAATGAGTCCTTGATATTTAGTCGTTTTCAGACAATTTTCTGGATATTTGAAAATTTCACTTTTTTGTGAAAATATCCACTAAATGAGGGAATAATATGTGTGAGGGTACCCCAGGAGAGTTCCAAATGTGTGTGGGTAGAATATATATCCTACAGGGGTAACACTGAAAAAAGTTTAAAAAAAATTTTTTTGGACTTAGTCATTTTTCCGGTGTTTATCAGACTTTCAGATAGGGGATATGTCAGTGAGTGTTCCGATTTCAGTTCCAGAGCGATTCGCCCAATGAGTCCTTGATATTTAGTCGTTTTCAGACAATTTTCTGTATATTTGAAAATTTCACTTTTTTGTGAAAATATCCACTAAATGAGGGAATAATATGTGTGAGGGTAACCCAGGAGAGTTCCAAATGTGTGTGGGTAGAATATATATCCTACGGGGGTAAAATTGAAAAAAGTTGAAAAAATTATTTTTGGACTTAGTCATTTTTCCGGTGTTTATCAGACTTTCAGATAGGGGATATGTCAGTGAGTGTTCCAATTTCAGTTCCAGAGCGATTCGCCCAATGAGTCCTTGATATTTAGTCGTTTTCAGACAATTTTCTGAATATTTGAAAATTTCACTTTTTTGTGAAAATATCCACTAAATGAGGGAATAATATGTGTGAAGGTACCCCAGGAGAGTTCCAAATGTGTGTGGGTAGAATATATATCCTACAGGGGTAAAACTGAAAAAAGTTGAAAAATTTTTTTTTTGGACTTAGTCATTTTTCCGGCGTTTATCAGACTTTCAGATAGGGGAAATGTCAGTGAGCGTTCCGATTTCAGTTCCAGAGCGATTCATTCAATGAGTCCTTGAGATTTAGTCGTTTTCAGCCAATTTTCTGGATATTTGAAAATTTCACTTTTTTGTGAAAATATCCACTAAATGAGGGAATAATACGTGTGAGGGTACCCCAGGAGAGTTCCAAATGTGTGTGGGTAGAATATATATCCCACGGGGGTAAAATTGAAAAAAGTTGAAAAATTGTTTTTTTTGGACTTAGTCATTTTTCCGGCGTTTATCACACTTTCAGATAGGGGAAAAATGTCAGTTAGCGTTCCGATTTCAGTTCCAGAGCGATTAGCCTAATGATTCCTTGATATTTAGTCGTTTTCAGACATTTTTCTGGATATTTGAAAATTTCACTTCTTTGTGAAAATATCCACTAAATGCGGGAATAATATGTGTGATGGTACCCTAGGAGAGTTCCAAATGTGTGTGGGTAGAATATATATCCCACGGGGGTAAAATTGAAAAAAGTTGAAAAATTTTTTTTTGGACTTAGTCATTTTTCCGCCGTTTATCAGACTTTCAGATAGGGGAAATGTCAGTGAGCGTTCCAATTTCAGTTCCAGAGCGATTCGCTCAATGAGTCCTTGATATTTCGTCGTTTTCAGCCAATATTTTGAATTTTTGAAAATTTCACTTTCCTGTGACAATATCCACTAAATGAGGGAATAATATGTGTGAGGGTACCCCAGGAGAGTTCCAAATGTGTGTGGGTAGAATAAATATCCTAAAGGGGTAACACTGAAAAAAGTTGAAAAAATTTTTTTTGGGATTTAGTCATTTTTCCGGCGTTTATCAGACTTTCAGATAGGGGATATGTCAGTGAGCGTTCCGATTTCAGTTCCAGAGCGATTCGCCCAATGAGTCCTTGATATTTAGTCGTTTTCAGACAATTTTCTGGGTATTTGAAAATTTCACTTTTTTGTGAAAATATCCCCTGAATGAGGGAATAATATGTGTGAGGGTACCCCAGGAGAGTTCCAAATGTGTGTGGGTAGAATATATATCCTACAGGGGTAAAACTGAAAAAAGTTGAAAAAAAATTTTTTTTTTACTTAGTCATTTTTCCGTTGTTTATCAGACTTTCAGATAGGGGAAATGTCAGTGAGCGTTCCGATTTCAGTTCCAGAGTGATTCGCCCAATGAGTGCTTGATATTTCGTCGTTTTCTGCCAATATTTTGAATTTTTGAAAATTTCACTTTCCTGTGACAATATCCACTAAATGAGGGAATAATATGTGTGAGGGTACCCCAGGAGAGTTCCAAATGTGTGTGGGTAGAATATATATCCTAAAGGGGTAACATTGAAAAAAGTTGAAAAAAAATTTTTTTGGACTTAGTCATTTTTCCGGCGTTTATCAGACTTTCAGATAGGGGATATGTCAGTGAGCGTTCCGATTTCAGTTCCAGAGCGATTCGCCCAATGAGTCCTTGATATTTAGTCGTTTTCAGACAATTTTCTGGATATTTGAAAATTTCACTTTTTTGTGAAAATATCCACTAAATGAGGGAATAATATGTGTGAGGGTACCCCAGGAGAGTTCCAAATGTGTGTGGGTAGAATATATATCCTACAGGGGTAACACTGAAAAAAGTTTAAAAAAAATTTTTTTGGACTTAGTCATTTTTCCGGTGTTTATCAGACTTTCAGATAGGGGATATGTCAGTGAGTGTTCCGATTTCAGTTCCAGAGCGATTCGCCCAATGAGTCCTTGATATTTAGTCGTTTTCAGACAATTTTCTGTATATTTGAAAATTTCACTTTTTTGTGAAAATATCCACTAAATGAGGGAATAATATGTGTGAGGGTAACCCAGGAGAGTTCCAAATGTGTGTGGGTAGAATATATATCCTACGGGGGTAAAATTGAAAAAAGTTGAAAAAATTATTTTTGGACTTAGTCATTTTTCCGGTGTTTATCAGACTTTCAGATAGGGGATATGTCAGTGAGTGTTCCAATTTCAGTTCCAGAGCGATTCGCCCAATGAGTCCTTGATATTTAGTCGTTTTCAGACAATTTTCTGAATATTTGAAAATTTCACTTTTTTGTGAAAATATCCACTAAATGAGGGAATAATATGTGTGAAGGTACCCCAGGAGAGTTCCAAATGTGTGTGGGTAGAATATATATCCTACAGGGGTAAAACTGAAAAAAGTTGAAAAATTTTTTTTTTGGACTTAGTCATTTTTCCGGCGTTTATCAGACTTTCAGATAGGGGAAATGTCAGTGAGCGTTCCGATTTCAGTTCCAGAGCGATTCATTCAATGAGTCCTTGAGATTTAGTCGTTTTCAGCCAATTTTCTGGATATTTGAAAATTTCACTTTTTTGTGAAAATATCCACTAAATGAGGGAATAATACGTGTGAGGGTACCCCAGGAGAGTTCCAAATGTGTGTGGGTAGAATATATATCCCACGGGGGTAAAATTGAAAAAAGTTGAAAAATTGTTTTTTTTGGACTTAGTCATTTTTCCGGCGTTTATCACACTTTCAGATAGGGGAAAAATGTCAGTTAGCGTTCCGATTTCAGTTCCAGAGCGATTAGCCTAATGATTCCTTGATATTTAGTCGTTTTCAGACATTTTTCTGGATATTTGAAAATTTCACTTCTTTGTGAAAATATCCACTAAATGCGGGAATAATATGTGTGATGGTACCCTAGGAGAGTTCCAAATGTGTGTGGGTAGAATATATATCCCACGGGGGTAAAATTGAAAAAAGTTGAAAAATTTTTTTTTGGACTTAGTCATTTTTCCGCCGTTTATCAGACTTTCAGATAGGGGAAATGTCAGTGAGCGTTCCAATTTCAGTTCCAGAGCGATTCGCTCAATGAGTCCTTGATATTTCGTCGTTTTCAGCCAATATTTTGAATTTTTGAAAATTTCACTTTCCTGTGACAATATCCACTAAATGAGGGAATAATATGTGTGAGGGTACCCCAGGAGAGTTCCAAATGTGTGTGGGTAGAATAAATATCCTAAAGGGGTAACACTGAAAAAAGTTGAAAAAATTTTTTTTGGGATTTAGTCATTTTTCCGGCGTTTATCAGACTTTCAGATAGGGGATATGTCAGTGAGCGTTCCGATTTCAGTTCCAGAGCGATTCGCCCAATGAGTCCTTGATATTTAGTCGTTTTCAGACAATTTTCTGGGTATTTGAAAATTTCACTTTTTTGTGAAAATATCCCCTGAATGAGGGAATAATATGTGTGAGGGTACCCCAGGAGAGTTCCAAATGTGTGTGGGTAGAATATATATCCTACAGGGGTAAAACTGAAAAAAGTTGAAAAAAAATTTTTTTTTTACTTAGTCATTTTTCCGTTGTTTATCAGACTTTCAGATAGGGGAAATGTCAGTGAGCGTTCCGATTTCAGTTCCAGAGTGATTCGCCCAATGAGTGCTTGATATTTCGTCGTTTTCTGCCAATATTTTGAATTTTTGAAAATTTCACTTTCCTGTGACAATATCCACTAAATGAGGGAATAATATGTGTGAGGGTACCCCAGGAGAGTTCCAAATGTGTGTGGGTAGAATATATATCCTAAAGGGGTAACATTGAAAAAAGTTGAAAAAAAATTTTTTTGGACTTAGTCATTTTTCCGGCGTTTATCAGACTTTCAGATAGGGGATATGTCAGTGAGCGTTCCGATTTCAGTTCCAGAGCGATTCGCCCAATGAGTCCTTGATATTTAGTCGTTTTCAGACAATTTTCTGGATATTTGAAAATTTCACTTTTTTGTGAAAATATCCACTAAATGAGGGAATAATATGTGTGAGGGTACCCCAGGAGAGTTCCAAATGTGTGTGGGTAGAATATATATCCTACAGGGGTAACACTGAAAAAAGTTTAAAAAAAATTTTTTTGGACTTAGTCATTTTTCCGGTGTTTATCAGACTTTCAGATAGGGGATATGTCAGTGAGTGTTCCGATTTCAGTTCCAGAGCGATTCGCCCAATCAGTCCTTGATATTTAGTCGTTTTCAGACAATTTTCTGTATATTTGAAAATTTCACTTTTTTGTGAAAATATCCACTAAATGAGGGAATAATATGTGTGAGGGTAACCCAGGAGAGTTCCAAATGTGTGTGGGTAGAATATATATCCTACGGGGGTAAAATTGAAAAAAGTTGAAAAAATTATTTTTGGACTTAGTCATTTTTCCGGTGTTTATCAGACTTTCAGATAGGGGATATGTCAGTGAGTGTTCCAATTTCAGTTCCAGAGCGATTCGCCCAATGAGTCCTTGATATTTAGTCGTTTTCAGACAATTTTCTGAATATTTGAAAATTTCACTTTTTTGTGAAAATATCCACTAAATGAGGGAATAATATGTGTGAAGGTACCCCAGGAGAGTTCCAAATGTGTGTGGGTAGAATATATATCCTACAGGGGTAAAACTGAAAAAAGTTGAAAAATTTTTTTTTTGGACTTAGTCATTTTTCCGGCGTTTATCAGACTTTCAGATAGGGGAAATGTCAGTGAGCGTTCCGATTTCAGTTCCAGAGCGATTCATTCAATGAGTCCTTGAGATTTAGTCGTTTTCAGCCAATTTTCTGGATATTTGAAAATTTCACTTTTTTGTGAAAATATCCACTAAATGAGGGAATAATATGTGTGAGGGTACCCCAGGAGATTTCCAAATGTGTGTGGGTAGAATATATATCCCACGGGGGTAAAATTGAAAAAAGTTGAGAAAAATTTTTTTTTTGTACTTAGTCTTTTTTCCGGCATTTATCAGACTTTCAGAGAGGGGAAATGTCAGTGAGCGTTCCGATTTCAGTTCCAGAGCGATTCGCCCAATGAGTCCTTGATATTTAGTCGTTTTCAGCCAATTTTCTGGATATTTGAAAATTTCACTTTTTTGTGAAAATATCCACTAAATGAGGGAATAATATGTGTGAGGGTACCCCAGGAGAGTTCCAAATGTGTGTGGGTAGAATATATATCCTACAGGGGTAAAATTGAAAAACATTGAAAAAAATTTTTTGGAACTTATTAATTTTTCCGGCGTTTATCAGACTTTCAGAGAGGGGAAATGTCAATGAGCGTTCCGATTTCAGTTCCAGAGCGATTCGCCCAATGAGTCCTTGATATTTCGTCGTTTTCAGCCAATATTTTGGATTTTTGAAAATTTCACTTTCTTGTGACAATATCCACTAAATGAGGGAATAATATGTGTGAGGGTACCCCAGGAGAGTTCCAAATGTGTGTGGGTAGAATATATATCCTACAGGGGTAAAACTGAAAAAAGTTGAAAAAAAATTTTTTTGGACTTAGTCATTTTTCCGGCGTTTATCAGACTTTCAGATAGGGGATATGTCAGTGAGCGTTCGGATTTCAGTTCCAGAGCGATTCGCCCAATGAGTCCTTGATATTTAGTCGTTTTCAGACAATTTTCTGGATATTTGAAAATTTCACTTTTTTGTGAAAATATCCACTAAATGAGGGAATAATATGTGTGAGGGTACCCCAGGAGAGTTCCAAATGTGTGTGGGTAGAATATATATTCTACGGGGGTAAAATTGAAAAAAGTTGAAAAAATTATTTTTGGACTTAGTCATTTTTCCGGCGTTTATCAGACTTTCAGAGAGGGGAAATGTCAATGAGCGTTCCGATTTCAGTTCCAGAGCGATTCGCCCAATGAGTCCTTGATATTTCGTCGTTTTCAGCCAATATTTTGGATTTTTGAAAATTTCACTTTCTTGTGACAATATCCACTAAATGAGGGAATAATATGTGTGAGGGTACCCCAGGAGAGTTCCAAATGTGTGTGGGTAGAATATATATCCTACAGGGGTAAAACTGAAAAAAGTTGAAAAAAAATTTTTTTGGACTTAGTCATTTTTCCGGCGTTTATCAGACTTTCAGATAGGGGAAATGTCAGTGAGCGTTCCGATTTCAGTTCCAGAGCGATTCACTCAATGAGTCCTTGAGATTTAGTCGTTTTCAGTCAATTTTCTGGATATTTGAAAATTTCACTTTTTTGTGAAAATATCCACTAAATGAGGGAATAATATGTGTGAGGGTACCCCAGGAGAGTTCCAAATGTGTGTGGGTAGAATATATATTCTACGGGGGTAAAATTGAAAAAAGTTGAAAAAATTATTTTTGGACTTAGTCATTTTTCCGGCGTTTATCAGACTTTCAGAGAGGGGAAATGTCAATGAGCTTTCCGATTTGAGTTCCAGAGCGATTCGCCCAATGAGTCCTTGATATTTCGTCGTTTTCAGCCAATATTTTGGATTTTTGAAAATTTCACTTTCTTGTGACAATATCCACTAAATGAGGGAATAATATGTGTGAGGGTACCCCAGGAGAGTTCCAAATGTGTGTGGGTAGAATATATATCCTACAGGGGTAAAACTGAAAAAAGTTGAAAAAATTTTTTTTTGAACTTAGTCATTTTTCCGGCGTTTATCAGACTTTCAGATAGGGGAAATGTCAGTGAGCGTTCCAATTTCAGTTCCAGAGCGATTCGCCCAATGAGTCATTGATATTTAGTCGTTTTCAGCCAATATTTTGGATTTTTGAAAATTTCACTTTCTTGTGACAATATCCACTAAATGAGGGAATAATATGTGTGAGGGTACCCCAGGAGAGTTCCAAATGTGTGTGGGTAGAATATATATCCTACAGGGGTAAAACTGAAAAAAGTTGAAAAAAATTTTTTTTTTGACTTAGTCATTTTTCCGTCGTTTATCAGACTTTCAGATAGGGGAAATGTTAATGAGCGTTCCGATTTCAGTTCCAGAGTGATTCGCTCAATGAGTCCTTGATATTTCGTCGTTTTCAGCCAATATTTTGAATTTTTGAAAATTTCACTTTCCTGTGACAATATCCACTAAATGAGGGAATAATATGTGTGAGGGTACCCTAGGAGAGTTCCAAATGTGTGTGGGTAGAATAAATATCCTAAAGGGGTAACACTGAAAAAAGTTGAAAAAAAATTTTTTGGGATTTAGTCATTTTTCCGGCGTTTATCAGACTTTCAGATAGGGGATATGTCAGTGAGCGTTCCGATTTCAGTTCCAGAGCGATTCGCCCAATGAGTCCTTGATATTTAGTCGTTTTCAGACAATTTTCTGGATATTTGAAAATTTCACTTTTTTGTGAAAATATCCACTAAATGAGGGAATAATATGTGTGAGGGTACCCCAGGAGAGTTCCAAATGTGTATGGGTAGAATATATATCCTACAGGGGTAAAACTGAAAAAAGTTGAAAAAAATTTTTTTTTTGACTTAGTCATTTTTCCGTCGTTTATCAGACTTTCAGATAGGGGAAATGTTAATGAGCGTTCCGATTTCAGTTCCAGAGTGATTCGCTCAATGAGTCCTTGATATTTCGTCGTTTTCAGCCAATATTTTGAATTTTTGAAAATTTCACTTTCCTGTGACAATATCCACTAAATGAGGGAATAATATGTGTGAGGGTACCCCAGGAGAGTTCCAAATGTGTGTGGGTAGAATAAATATCCTAAAGGGGTAACACTGAAAAAAGTTGAAAAAATTTTTTTTGGGATTTAGTCATTTTTCCGGCGTTTATCAGACTTTCAGATAGGGGATATGTCAGTGAGCGTTCCGATTTCAGTTCCAGAGCGATTCGCCCAATGAGTCCTTGATATTTAGTCGTTTTCAGACAATTTTCTGGATATTTGAAAATTTCACTTTTTTGTGAAAATATCCACTAAATGAGGGAATAATATGTGTGAGGGTACCCCAGGAGAGTTCCAAATGTGTGTGGGTAGAATATATATTCTACGGGGGTAAAATTGAAAAAAGTTGAAAAAATTATTTTTGGACTTAGTCATTTTTCCGGCGTTTATCAGACTTTCAGAGAGGGGAAATGTCAATGAGCGTTCCGATTTCAGTTCCAGAGCGATTCGCCCAATGAGTCCTTGATATTTCGTCGTTTTCAGCCAATATTTTGGATTTTTGAAAATTTCACTTTCTTGTGACAATATCCACTAAATGAGGGAATAATATGTGTGAGGGTACCCCAGGAGAGTTCCAAATGTGTGTGGGTAGAATATATATCCTACAGGGGTAAAACTGAAAAAAGTTGAAAAAAAATTTTTTTGGACTTAGTCATTTTTCCGGCGTTTATCAGATTTTCAGATAGGGGAAATGTCAGTGAGCGTTCCGATTTCAGTTCCAGAGCGATTCACTCAATGAGTCCTTGAGATTTAGTCGTTTTCAGCCAATATTTTGGATTTTTGAAAATTTCACTTTCTTGTGACAATATCCACTAAATGAGGGAATAATATGTGTGAGGGTACCCCAGGAGAGTTCCAAATGTGTGTGGGTAGAATATATATCCTATAGGGGTAAAACTGAAAAAAGTTGAAAAAAAATTTTTTTTTGACTTAGTCATTTTTCCGTCGTTTATCAGACTTTCAGATAGGGTAAATGTTAGTGAGCGTTCCGATTTCATTTCCAGAGTGATTCGCCCAATGAGTCCTTGATATTTCGTCGTTTTCAGCCAATATTTTAAATTTTTGAAAATTTCACTTTCCTGTGACAATATCCACTAAATGACGGAATAATATGTGTGAGGGTACCCCAGGAGAGTTCCAAATGTGTGTGGGTAGAATATATATCCTACAGGGGTAACACTGAAAAAAGTTGAAAAAAAATTTTTTTGGACTTTAGTCATTTTTCCGGCGTTTATCAGACTTTCAAATAGGGGATATGTCAGTGAGTGTTCCGATTTCAGTTCCAGAGCGATTCGCCCAATGAGTCCTTGATATTTAGTCGTTTTCAGACAATTTTCTGGATATTTGAAAATTTCACTTTTTTGTGAAAATATCCACTAAATGAGGGAATAATATGTGTGAGGGTAACCCAGGAGAGTTCCATATGTGTGTGGGTAGAATATATATCCTACGGGGGTAAAATTGAAAAAAGTTGAAAAAATTATGTTTGGACTTAGTCATTTTTCCGGCGTTTATCAGACTTTCAGAGAGGGGAAATGTCAGTGAGCGTTCCGATTTCAGTTCCAGAGCGATTCGCCTAATGAGTCCTTGATATTTAGTCATTTTCAGACAATTTTCTAGATATTTGAAAATTTCACTTTTTTTGTGAAAATATTCACTAAATGAGGGAGTAATATGTGTGAGGGTACCCCAGGAGAGTTCCAAATGTGTGTGGGTAGAATATATATCCTACAGGGGTAACACTGAAAAAAGTTGAAAAAAAATTTTTTTGGACTTTGTCATTTTTCCTGCGTTTATCAGACTTTCAGATAGGGGATATGTCAGTGAGTGTTCCGATTTCAGTTCCAGAGCGATTCGCCCAATGAGTTCTTGATATTTAGTCGTTTTCAGACAATTTTCTGGATATTTGAAAATTTCACTTTTTTGTGAAAATATCCACTAAATGAGGGAATAATATGTGTGAGGGTACTCCAGGAGAGTTCCAAATGTGTGTGGGTAGAATATATATCCTACGGGGGTAAAATTGAAAAAAGTTGAAAAAATTATTTTTGGACTTAGTCATTTTTCCGGCGTTTATCAGACTTTCAGAGAGGGGAAATGTCAATGAGCGTTCCGATTTCAGTTCCAGAGCGATTCGCCCAATGAGTCCTTGATATTTCGTCGTTTTCAGCCAATATTTTGGATTTTTGAAAATTTCACTTTCTTGTGACAATATCCACTAAATGAGGGAATAATATGTGTGAGGGTACCCCAGGAGAGTTCCAAATGTGTGTGGGTAGAATATATATCCTACAGGGGTAAAACTGAAAAAAGTTGAAAAAATTTTTTTTTGAACTTAGTCATTTTTCCGGCGTTTATCAGACTTTCAGATAGGGGAAATGTCAGTGAGCGTTCCGATTTCAGTTCCAGAGCGATTCGCCCAATGAGTCATTGATATTTAGTCGTTTTCAGCCAATATTTTGGATTTTTGAAAATTTCACTTTCTTGTGACAATATCCACTAAATGAGGGAATAATATGTGTGAGGGTACCCCAGGAGAGTTCCAAATGTGTGTGGGTAGAATAAATATCCTAAAGGGGTAACACTGAAAAAAGTTGAAAAAAATTTTTTTGGGATTTAGTCATTTTTCCGGCGTTTATCAGACTTTCAGATAGGGGATATGTCAGTGAGCGTTCCGATTTCAGTTCCAGAGCGATTCGCCCAATGAGTCCTTGATATTTAGTCGTTTTCAGACAATTTTCTGGATATTTGAAAATTTCACTTTTTTGTGAAAATATCCACTAAATGAGGGAATAATATGTGTGAGGGTACCCCAGGAGAGTTCCAAATGTGTGTGGGTAGAATATATATTCTACGGGGGTAAAATTGAGAAAAGTTGAAAAAATTATTTTTGGACTTAGTCATTTTTCCGGCGTTTATCAGACTTTCAGAGAGGGGAAATGTCAATGAGCGTTCCGATTTCAGTTCCAGAGCGATTCACCCAATGAGTCCTTGATATTTCGTCGTTTTCTGCCAATATTTTGGATTTTTGAAAATTTCACTTTCTTGTGACAATATCCACTAAATGAGGGAATAATATGTGTGAGGGTACCCCAGGAGAGTTCCAAATGTGTGTGGGTAGAATATATATCCTACAGGGGTAAAACTGAAAAAAGTTGAAAAAAATTTTTTTTTTGACTTAGTCATTTTTCTGTCGTTTATCAGACTTTCAGATAGGGGAAATGTTAATGAGCGTTCCGATTTCAGTTCCAGAGTGATTCGCTCAATGAGTCCCTGATATTTCGTCGTTTTCAGCCAATATTTTGAATTTTTGAAAATTTCACTTTCCTGTGACAATATCCACTAAATGAGGGAATAATATGTGTGAGGGTACCCTAGGAGAGTTCCAAATGTGTGTGGGTAGAATAAATATCCTAAAGGGGTAACACTGAAAAAAGTTGAAAAAAATTTTTTTGGGATTTAGTCATTTTTCCGGCGTTTATCAGACTTTCAGATAGGGGATATGTCAGTGAGCGTTCGGATTTCAGTTCCAGAGCGATTCGCCCAATGAGTCCTTGATATTTAGTCGTTTTCAGACAATTTTCTGGATATTTGAAAATTTCACTTTTTTGTGAAAATATCCACTAAATGAGGGAATAATATGTGTGAGGGTACCCCAGGAGAGTTCCAAATGTGTGTGGGTAGAATATATATTTTACGGGGGTAAAATTGAAAAAAGTTGAAAAAATTATTTTTGGACTTAGTCATTTTTCCGGCGTTTATCAGACTTTCAGAGAGGGGAAATGTCAATGAGCGTTCCGATTTCAGTTCCAGAGCGATTCGCCCAATGAGTCCTTGATATTTCGTCGTTTTCAGCCAATATTTTGGATTTTTGAAAATTTCACTTTCTTGTGACAATATCCACTAAATGAGGGAATAATATGTGTGAGGGTACCCCAGGAGAGTTCCAAATGTGTGTGGGTAGAATATATATCCTACAGGGGTAAAACTGAAAAAAGTTGAAAAAAAATTTTTTTGGACTTAGTCATTTTTCCGGCGTTTATCAGACTTTCAGATAGGGGATATGTCAGTGAGCGTTCGGATTTCAGTTCCAGAGCGATTCGCCCAATGAGTCCTTGATATTTAGTCGTTTTCAGACAATTTTCTGGATATTTGAAAATTTCACTTTTTTGTGAAAATATCCACTAAATGAGGGAATAATATGTGTGAGGGTACCCCAGGAGAGTTCCAAATGTGTGTGGGTAGAATATATATTCTACGGGGGTAAAATTGAAAAAAGTTGAAAAAATTATTTTTGGACTTAGTCATTTTTCCGGCGTTTATCAGACTTTCAGAGAGGGGAAATGTCAATGAGCGTTCCGATTTCAGTTCCAGAGCGATTCGCCCAATGAGTCCTTGATATTTCGTCGTTTTCAGCCAATATTTTGGATTTTTGAAAATTTCACTTTCTTGTGACAATATCCACTAAATGAGGGAATAATATGTGTGAGGGTACCCCAGGAGAGTTCCAAATGTGTGTGGGTAGAATATATATCCTACAGGGGTAAAACTGAAAAAAGTTGAAAAAAAATTTTTTTGGACTTAGTCATTTTTCCGTCGTTTATCAGACTTTCAGATAGGGGAAATGTTAATGAGCGTTCCGATTTCAGTTCCAGAGTGATTCGCTCAATGAGTCCCTGATATTTCGTCGTTTTCAGCCAATATTTTGAATTTTTGAAAATTTCACTTTCCTGTGACAATATCCACTAAATGAGGGAATAATATGTGTGAGGGTACCCTAGGAGAGTTCCAAATGTGTGTGGGTAGAATAAATATCCTAAAGGGGTAACACTGAAAAAAGTTGAAAAAAATTTTTTTGGGATTTAGTCATTTTTCCGGCGTTTATCAGACTTTCAGATAGGGGATATGTCAGTGAGCGTTCGGATTTCAGTTCCAGAGCGATTCGCCCAATGAGTCCTTGATATTTAGTCGTTTTCAGACAATTTTCTGGATATTTGAAAATTTCACTTTTTTGTGAAAATATCCACTAAATGAGGGAATAATATGTGTGAGGGTACCCCAGGAGAGTTCCAAATGTGTGTGGGTAGAATATATATTTTACGGGGGTAAAATTGAAAAAAGTTGAAAAAATTATTTTTGGACTTAGTCATTTTTCCGGCGTTTATCAGACTTTCAGAGAGGGGAAATGTCAATGAGCGTTCCGATTTCAGTTCCAGAGCGATTCGCCCAATGAGTCCTTGATATTTCGTCGTTTTCAGCCAATATTTTGGATTTTTGAAAATTTCACTTTCTTGTGACAATATCCACTAAATGAGGGAATAATATGTGTGAGGGTACCCCAGGAGAGTTCCAAATGTGTGTGGGTAGAATATATATCCTACAGGGGTAAAACTGAAAAAAGTTGAAAAAAAATTTTTTTGGACTTAGTCATTTTTCCGGCGTTTATCAGACTTTCAGATAGGGGATATGTCAGTGAGCGTTCGGATTTCAGTTCCAGAGCGATTCGCCCAATGAGTCCTTGATATTTAGTCGTTTTCAGACAATTTTCTGGATATTTGAAAATTTCACTTTTTTGTGAAAATATCCACTAAATGAGGGAATAATATGTGTGAGGGTACCCCAGGAGAGTTCCAAATGTGTGTGGGTAGAATATATATTCTACGGGGGTAAAATTGAAAAAAGTTGAAAAAATTATTTTTGGACTTAGTCATTTTTCCGGCGTTTATCAGACTTTCAGAGAGGGGAAATGTCAATGAGCTTTCCGATTTGAGTTCCAGAGCGATTCGCCCAATGAGTCCTTGATATTTCGTCGTTTTCAGCCAATATTTTGGATTTTTGAAAATTTCACTTTCTTGTGACAATATCCACTAAATGAGGGAATAATATGTGTGAGGGTACCCCAGGAGAGTTCCAAATGTGTGTGGGTAGAATATATATCCTACAGGGGTAAAACTGAAAAAAGTTGAAAAAATTTTTTTTTGAACTTAGTCATTTTTCCGGCGTTTATCAGACTTTCAGATAGGGGAAATGTCAGTGAGCGTTCCAATTTCAGTTCCAGAGCGATTCGCCCAATGAGTCATTGATATTTAGTCGTTTTCAGCCAATATTTTGGATTTTTGAAAATTTCACTTTCTTGTGACAATATCCACTAAATGAGGGAATAATATGTGTGAGGGTACCCCAGGAGAGTTCCAAATGTGTGTGGGTAGAATATATATCCTACAGGGGTAAAACTGAAAAAAGTTGAAAAAAATTTTTTTTTTGACTTAGTCATTTTTCCGTCGTTTATCAGACTTTCAGATAGGGGAAATGTTAATGAGCGTTCCGATTTCAGTTCCAGAGTGATTCGCTCAATGAGTCCTTGATATTTCGTCGTTTTCAGCCAATATTTTGAATTTTTGAAAATTTCACTTTCCTGTGACAATATCCACTAAATGAGGGAATAATATGTGTGAGGGTACCCTAGGAGAGTTCCAAATGTGTGTGGGTAGAATAAATATCCTAAAGGGGTAACACTGAAAAAAGTTGAAAAAAAATTTTTTGGGATTTAGTCATTTTTCCGGCGTTTATCAGACTTTCAGATAGGGGATATGTCAGTGAGCGTTCCGATTTCAGTTCCAGAGCGATTCGCCCAATGAGTCCTTGATATTTAGTCGTTTTCAGACAATTTTCTGGATATTTGAAAATTTCACTTTTTTGTGAAAATATCCACTAAATGAGGGAATAATATGTGTGAGGGTACCCCAGGAGAGTTCCAAATGTGTATGGGTAGAATATATATCCTACAGGGGTAAAACTGAAAAAAGTTGAAAAAAATTTTTTTTTTGACTTAGTCATTTTTCCGTCGTTTATCAGACTTTCAGATAGGGGAAATGTTAATGAGCGTTCCGATTTCAGTTCCAGAGTGATTCGCTCAATGAGTCCTTGATATTTCGTCGTTTTCAGCCAATATTTTGAATTTTTGAAAATTTCACTTTCCTGTGACAATATCCACTAAATGAGGGAATAATATGTGTGAGGGTACCCCAGGAGAGTTCCAAATGTGTGTGGGTAGAATAAATATCCTAAAGGGGTAACACTGAAAAAAGTTGAAACATTTTTTTTTGGGATTTAGTCATTTTTCCGGCGTTTATCAGACTTTCAGATAGGGGATATGTCAGTGAGCGTTCCGATTTCAGTTCCAGAGCGATTCGCCCAATGAGTCCTTGATATTTAGTCGTTTTCAGACAATTTTCTGGATATTTGAAAATTTCACTTTTTTGTGAAAATATCCACTAAATGAGGGAATAATATGTGTGAGGGTACCCCAGGAGAGTTCCAAATGTGTGTGGGTAGAATATATATTCTACGGGGGTAAAATTGAAAAAAGTTGAAAAAATTATTTTTGGACTTAGTCATTTTTCCGGCGTTTATCAGACTTTCAGAGAGGGGAAATGTCAATGAGCGTTCCGATTTCAGTTCCAGAGCGATTCGCCCAATGAGTCCTTGATATTTCGTCGTTTTCAGCCAATATTTTGGATTTTTGAAAATTTCACTTTCTTGTGACAATATCCACTAAATGAGGGAATAATATGTGTGAGGGTACCCCAGGAGAGTTCCAAATGTGTGTGGGTAGAATATATATCCTACAGGGGTAAAACTGAAAAAAGTTGAAAAAAAATTTTTTTGGACTTAGTCATTTTTCCGGCGTTTATCAGATTTTCAGATAGGGGAAATGTCAGTGAGCGTTCCGATTTCAGTTCCAGAGCGATTCACTCAATGAGTCCTTGAGATTTAGTCGTTTTCAGCCAATATTTTGGATTTTTGAAAATTTCACTTTCTTGTGACAATATCCACTAAATGAGGGAATAATATGTGTGAGGGTACCCCAGGAGAGTTCCAAATGTGTGTGGGTAGAATATATATCCTATAGGGGTAAAACTGAAAAAAGTTGAAAAAAAATTTTTTTTTGACTTAGTCATTTTTCCGTCGTTTATCAGACTTTCAGATAGGGTAAATGTTAGTGAGCGTTCCGATTTCATTTCCAGAGTGATTCGCCCAATGAGTCCTTGATATTTCGTCGTTTTCAGCCAATATTTTAAATTTTTGAAAATTTCACTTTCCTGTGACAATATCCACTAAATGACGGAATAATATGTGTGAGGGTACCCCAGGAGAGTTCCAAATGTGTGTGGGTAGAATATATATCCTACAGGGGTAACACTGAAAAAAGTTGAAAAAAAATTTTTTTGGACTTTAGTCATTTTTCCGGCGTTTATCAGACTTTCAAATAGGGGATATGTCAGTGAGTGTTCCGATTTCAGTTCCAGAGCGATTCGCCCAATGAGTCCTTGATATTTAGTCGTTTTCAGACAATTTTCTGGATATTTGAAAATTTCACTTTTTTGTGAAAATATCCACTAAATGAGGGAATAATATGTGTGAGGGTAACCCAGGAGAGTTCCAAATGTGTGTGGGTAGAATATATATCCTACGGGGGTAAAATTGAAAAAAGTTGAAAAAATTATGTTTGGACTTAGTCATTTTTCCGGCGTTTATCAGACTTTCAGAGAGGGGAAATGTCAGTGAGCGTTCCGATTTCAGTTCCAGAGCGATTCGCCTAATGAGTCCTTGATATTTAGTCATTTTCAGACAATTTTCTAGATATTTGAAAATTTCACTTTTTTTGTGAAAATATTCACTAAATGAGGGAGTAATATGTGTGAGGGTACCCCAGGAGAGTTCCAAATGTGTGTGGGTAGAATATATATCCTACAGGGGTAACACTGAAAAAAGTTGAAAAAAAATTTTTTTGGACTTTGTCATTTTTCCTGCGTTTATCAGACTTTCAGATAGGGGATATGTCAGTGAGTGTTCCGATTTCAGTTCCAGAGCGATTCGCCCAATGAGTTCTTGATATTTAGTCGTTTTCAGACAATTTTCTGGATATTTGAAAATTTCACTTTTTTGTGAAAATATCCACTAAATGAGGGAATAATATGTGTGAGGGTACCCCAGGAGAGTTCCAAATGTGTGTGGGTAGAATATATATCCTACAGGGGTAAAACTGAAAAAAGTTGAAAAAATTTTTTTTTGAACTTAGTCATTTTTCCGGCGTTTATCAGACTTTCAGATAGGGGAAATGTCAGTGAGCGTTCCGATTTCAGTTCCAGAGCGATTCGCCCAATGAGTCATTGATATTTAGTCGTTTTCAGCCAATATTTTGGATTTTTGAAAATTTCACTTTCTTGTGACAATATCCACTAAATGAGGGAATAATATGTGTGAGGGTACCCCAGGAGAGTTCCAAATGTGTGTGGGTAGAATAAATATCCTAAAGGGGTAACACTGAAAAAAGTTGAAAAAAAAATTTTTTGGACTTAGTCATTTTTCCGGCGTTTATCAGACTTTCAGATAGGGGATATGTCAGTGAGAGTTCCGATTTCAGTTCAGAGCGATTCGCCCAATGAGTCCTTGATATTTCGTCGTTTTCTGCCAATATTTTGAATTTTTGAAAATTTCACTTTCCAGTGACAATATCCACTAAATGAGGGAATAGTATGTGTGAGGGTACCCCAGGAGAGTTCCAAATGTGTGTGGGTTGAATATATATCCTACAGGGGTAATACTGAAAAAAGTTGAAAAAAAAATTTTTTGGACTTAGTCATTTTTCCGGCGTTTATCAGACTTTCAAATAGGGGATATGTCAGTGAGTGTTCCGATTTCAGTTCCAGAGCGATTCGCCCAATGAGTCCTTGATATTTAGTCGTTTTCAGACAATTATCTGGATATTTGAAAATTTCACTTTTTTGTGAAAATATCCACTAAATGAGGGAATAATATGTGTGAGGGTACCCCAGGAGAGTTCCAAATGTGTGTGGGTAGAATATATATCCTACGGGGGTAAAATTGAAAAAAGTTGAAAAAATTATTTTTGGACTTAGTCATTTTTCCGGCGTTTATCAGACTTTCAGTTAGGGGAAATGTCAGTGAGCGTTCCGATTTCAGTTCCAGAGCGATTCGCCCAATGAGTCCTTGATATTTAGTCGTTTTCAGACAATTTTCTGGATATTTGAAAATTTCACTTTTTTGTGAAAATATCCACTAAATGAGGGAATAATATGTGTGAGGGTAACCCAGGAGAGTTCCAAATGTGTGTGGGTAGAATATATATCCTACGGGGGTAAAATTGAAAAAAGTTGAAAAAATTATTTTTGGACTTAGTCATTTTTCCGGCGTTTATCAGACTTTCAGAGAGGGGAAATGTCAGTGAGCGTTCCGATTTCAGTTCCAGAGTGATTCGCCCAATGAGTCCTTGATATTTCGTCGTTTTCTGCCAATATTTTGAATTTTTGAAAATTTCACTTTCCAGTGACAATATCCACTAAATGAGGGAATAGTATGTGTGAGGGTACCCCAGGAGAGTTCCAAATGTGTGTGGGTAGAATATATATCCTACAGGGGTAACACTGAAAAAAGTTGAAAAAAAAATTTTTTGGACTTTAGTCATTTTTCCGGCGTTTATCAGACTTTCAAATAGGGGATATGTCAGTGAGTGTTCCGATTTCAGTTCCAGAGCGATTCGCCCAATGAGTCCTTGATATTTAGTCGTTTTCAGACAATTTTCTGGATATTTGAAAATTTCACTTTTTTGTGAAAATATCCACTAAATGAGGGAATAATATGTGTGAGGGTAACCCAGGAGAGTTCCAAATGTGTGTGGGTAGAATATATATCCTACGGGGGTAAAATTGAAAAAAGTTGAAAAAATTATGTTTGGACTTAGTCATTTTTCCGGCGTTTATCAGACTTTCAGAGAGGGGAAATGTCAGTGAGCGTTCCGATTTCAGTTCCAGAGCGATTCGCCTAATGAGTCCTTGATATTTAGTCGTTTTCAGACAATTTTCTGGATATTTGAAAATTTCACTTTTTTGTGACAATATCCACTAAATGAGGGAATAATATGTGTCAGGGTACCCCAGGAGAGTTCCAAATGTGTGTGGGTAGAATATATATCCTACAGGGGTAACACTGAAAAAAGTTGAAAAAAAATTTTTTTTTGACTTAGTCATTTTTCCGTCGTTTATCAGACTTTCAGATAGGGGAAATGTCAGTGAGCATTCCGATTTCAGTTCCAGAGTGATTCGCCCAATGAGTCCTTGATATTTCGTCGTTTTCTGCCAATATTTTGAATTTTTGAAAATTTCACTTTCCAGTGACAATATCCACTAAATGAGGGAATAGTATGTGTGAGGGTACCCCAGGAGAGTTCCAAATGTGTGTGGGTAGAATATATATCCTACAGGGGTAACACTGAAAAAAGTTGAAAAAAAAATTTTTTTGACTTAGTCATTTTTCCGTCGTTTATCAGACTTTCAAATAGGGGATATGTCAGTGAGTGTTCCGATTTCAGTTCCAGAGCGATTCGCCCAATGAGTCCTTGATATTTAGTCGTTTTCAGACAATTTTCTGGATATTTGAAAATTTCACTTTTTTGTGAAAATATCCACTAAATGAGGGAATAATATGTGTGAGGGTACCCCAGGAGAGTTCCAAATGTGTGTGGGTAGAATATATATCCTACGGGGGTAAAATTGAAAAAAGTTGAAAAAATTATTTTTGGACTTAGTCATTTTTCCGGCGTTTATCAGACTTTCAGAGAGGGGAAATGTCAATGAGCGTTCCGATTTCAGTTCCAGAGCGATTCGCCCAATGAGTCCTTGATATTTCGTCGTTTTCAGCCAATATTTTGGATTTTTGAAAATTTCACTTTCTTGTGACAATATCCACTAAATGAGGGAATAATATGTGTGAGGGTACCCCAGGAGAGTTCCAAATGTGTGTGGGTAGAATATATATCCTACAGGGGTAAAACTGAAAAAAGTTGAAAAAAATTTTTTTTGGACTTAGTCATTTTTCCGGCGTTTATCTGACTTTCAGATAGGGGATATGTCAGTGAGCGTTCCGATTTCAGTTCCAGAGTGATTCGCCCAATGAGTCCTTGATATTTAGTCGTTTTCAGACAATTTTCTGGATATTTGAAAATTTCACTTTTTTGTGACAATATCCACTAAATTAGGGAATAATATGTGTGAGGGTACCCCAGGAGATTTCCAAATGTGTGTGGGTAGAATATATATCCTACAGGGGTAAAACTGAAAAAAGTTGAAAAAAAATTTTTTTTGACTTAGTCATTTTTCCGTCGTTTATCAGACTTTCAGATAGGGGAAATGTCAGTGAGCGTTCCGATTTCAGTTCCAGAGTGATTCGCCCAATGAGTCCTTGATATTTCGTCGTTTTCTGCCAATATTTTGGATTTTTGAAAATTTCACTTTCTTGTGACAATATCCACTAAATGAGGGAATAATATGTGTGAGGGTACCCCAGGAGAGTTCCAAATGTGTGTGGGTAGAATACATATCCTACAGGGGTAAAACTGAAAAAAGTTGAAAAAAATTTTTTTTGGACTTAGTCATTTTTCCGGTGTTTATCAGACTTTCAGATAGGGGATATGTCAGTGAGCGTTCCGATTTCAGTTCCAGAGCGATTCGCCCAATGAGTCCTTGATATTTCGTCGTTTTCAGCCAATATTTTGGATTTTTGAAAATTTCACTTTCTTGTGACAATATCCACTAAATGAGGGAATAATATGTGTGAGGGTACCCCAGGAGAGTTCCAAATGTGTGTGGGTAGAATATATATCCTAAAGGGGTAACACTGAAAAAAGTTGAAAAAAATTTTTTTTGGACTTAGTCATTTTTCCTGCGTTTATAAGACTTTCAGAGAGGGGAAATGTCAGTGAGCGTTCCGATTTCAGTTCCAGAGCGATTCGCCTAATGAGTCCTTGATATTTAGTCGTTTTCAGACAATTTTCTGGATATTTGAAAATTTCACTTTTTTGTGACAATATCCACTAAATGAGGGAATAATATGTGTCAGGGTACCCCAGGAGAGTTCCAAATGTGTGTGGGTAGAATATATATCCTACAGGGGTAACACTGAAAAAAGTTGAAAAAAAATTTTTTTTTGACTTAGTCATTTTTCCGTCGTTTATCAGACTTTCAGATAGGGGAAATGTCAGTGAGCATTCCGATTTCAGTTCCAGAGTGATTCGCCCAATGAGTCCTTGATATTTCGTCGTTTTCTGCCAATATTTTGAATTTTTGAAAATTTCACTTTCCAGTGACAATATCCACTAAATGAGGGAATAGTATGTGTGAGGGTACCCCAGGAGAGTTCCAAATGTGTGTGGGTAGAATATCTATCCTACAGGGGTAACACTGAAAAAAGTTGAAAAAAAAATTTTTTGGACTTAGTCATTTTTCCGGCGTTTATCAGACTTTCAAATAGGGGATATGTCAGTGAGTGTTCCGATTTCAGTTCCAGAGCGATTCGCCCAATGAGTCCTTGATATTTAGTCGTTTTCAGACAATTTTCTGGATATTTGAAAATTTCACTTTTTTGTGAAAATATCCACTAAATGAGGGAATAATATGTGTGAGGGTACCCCAGGAGAGTTCCAAATGTGTGTGGGTAGAATATATATCCTACGGGGGTAAAATTGAAAAAAGTTGAAAAAATTATTTTTGGACTTAGTCATTTTTCCGGCGTTTATCAGACTTTCAGAGAGGGGAAATGTCAATGAGCGTTCCGATTTCAGTTCCAGAGCGATTCGCCCAATGAGTCCTTGATATTTCGTCGTTTTCAGCCAATATTTTGGATTTTTGAAAATTTCACTTTCTTGTGACAATATCCACTAAATGAGGGAATAATATGTGTGAGGGTACCCCAGGAGAGTTCCAAATGTGTGTGGGTAGAATATATATCCTACAGGGGTAAAACTGAAAAAAGTTGAAAAAAATTTTTTTTGGACTTAGTCATTTTTCCGGCGTTTATCTGACTTTCAGATAGGGGATATGTCAGTGAGCGTTCCGATTTCAGTTCCAGAGTGATTCGCCCAATGAGTCCTTGATATTTAGTCGTTTTCAGACAATTTTCTGGATATTTGAAAATTTCACTTTTTTGTGACAATATCCACTAAATTAGGGAATAATATGTGTGAGGGTACCCCAGGAGATTTCCAAATGTGTGTGGGTAGAATATATATCCTACAGGGGTAAAACTGAAAAAAGTTGAAAAAAAATTTTTTTTGACTTAGTCATTTTTCCGTCGTTTATCAGACTTTCAGATAGGGGAAATGTCAGTGAGCGTTCCGATTTCAGTTCCAGAGTGATTCGCCCAATGAGTCCTTGATATTTCGTCGTTTTCTGCCAATATTTTGGATTTTTGAAAATTTCACTTTCTTGTGACAATATCCACTAAATGAGGGAATAATATGTGTGAGGGTACCCCAGGAGAGTTCCAAATGTGTGTGGGTAGAATACATATCCTACAGGGGTAAAACTGAAAAAAGTTGAAAAAAATTTTTTTTGGACTTAGTCATTTTTCCGGCGTTTATCTGACTTTCAGATAGGGGATATGTCAGTGAGCGTTCCGATTTCAGTTCCAGAGTGATTCGCCCAATGAGTCCTTGATATTTAGTCGTTTTCAGACAATTTTCTGGATATTTGAAAATTTCACTTTTTTGTGACAATATCCACTAAATTAGGGAATAATATGTGTGAGGGTACCCCAGGAGATTTCCAAATGTGTGTGGGTAGAATATATATCCTACAGGGGTAAAACTGAAAAAAGTTGAAAAAAAATTTTTTTTGACTTAGTCATTTTTCCGTCGTTTATCAGACTTTCAGATAGGGGAAATGTCAGTGAGCGTTCCGATTTCAGTTCCAGAGTGATTCGCCCAATGAGTCCTTGATATTTCGTCGTTTTCTGCCAATATTTTGGATTTTTGAAAATTTCACTTTCTTGTGACAATATCCACTAAATGAGGGAATAATATGTGTGAGGGTACCCCAGGAGAGTTCCAAATGTGTGTGGGTAGAATACATATCCTACAGGGGTAAAACTGAAAAAAGTTGAAAAAAATTTTTTTTGGACTTAGTCATTTTTCCGGTGTTTATCAGACTTTCAGATAGGGGATATGTCAGTGAGCGTTCCGATTTCAGTTCCAGAGCGATTCGCCCAATGAGTCCTTGATATTTCGTCGTTTTCAGCCAATATTTTGGATTTTTGAAAATTTCACTTTCTTGTGACAATATCCACTAAATGAGGGAATAATATGTGTGAGGGTACCCCAGGAGAGTTCCAAATGTGTGTGGGTAGAATATATATCCTAAAGGGGTAACACTGAAAAAAGTTGAAAAAAATTTTTTTTGGACTTAGTCATTTTTCCTGCGTTTATAAGACTTTCAGAGAGGGGAAATGTCAGTGAGCGTTCCGATTTCAGTTCCAGAGCGATTCGCCTAATGAGTCCTTGATATTTAGTCGTTTTCAGACAATTTTCTGGATATTTGAAAATTTCACTTTTTTGTGACAATATCCACTAAATGAGGGAATAATATGTGTCAGGGTACCCCAGGAGAGTTCCAAATGTGTGTGGGTAGAATATATATCCTACAGGGGTAACACTGAAAAAAGTTGAAAAAAAATTTTTTTTTGACTTAGTCATTTTTCCGTCGTTTATCAGACTTTCAGATAGGGGAAATGTCAGTGAGCATTCCGATTTCAGTTCCAGAGTGATTCGCCCAATGAGTCCTTGATATTTCGTCGTTTTCTGCCAATATTTTGAATTTTTGAAAATTTCACTTTCCAGTGACAATATCCACTAAATGAGGGAATAGTATGTGTGAGGGTACCCCAGGAGAGTTCCAAATGTGTGTGGGTAGAATATATATCCTACAGGGGTAACACTGAAAAAAGTTGAAAAAAAATTTTTTTGGACTTAGTCATTTTTCCGGCGTTTATCAGACTTTCAAATAGGGGATATGTCAGTGAGTGTTCCGATTTCAGTTCCAGAGCGATTCGCCCAATGAGTCCTTGATATTTAGTCGTTTTCAGACAATTTTCTGGATATTTGAAAATTTCACTTTTTTGTGAAAATATCCACTAAATGAGGGAATAATATGTGTGAGGGTACCCCAGGAGAGTTCCAAATGTGTGTGGGTAGAATATATATCCTACGGGGGTAAAATTGAAAAAAGTTGAAAAAATTATTTTTGGACTTAGTCATTTTTCCGGCGTTTATCAGACTTTCAGAGAGGGGAAATGTCAATGAGCGTTCCGATTTCAGTTCCAGAGCGATTCGCCCAATGAGTCCTTGATATTTCGTCGTTTTCAGCCAATATTTTGGATTTTTGAAAATTTCACTTTCTTGTGACAATATCCACTAAATGAGGGAATAATATGTGTGAGGGTACCCCAGGAGAGTTCCAAATGTGTGTGGGTAGAATATATATCCTACAGGGGTAAAACTGAAAAAAGTTGAAAAAAATTTTTTTTGGACTTAGTCATTTTTCCGGCGTTTATCTGACTTTCAGATAGGGGATATGTCAGTGAGCGTTCCGATTTCAGTTCCAGAGTGATTCGCCCAATGAGTCCTTGATATTTAGTCGTTTTCAGACAATTTTCTGGATATTTGAAAATTTCACTTTTTTGTGACAATATCCACTAAATTAGGGAATAATATGTGTGAGGGTACCCCAGGAGATTTCCAAATGTGTGTGGGTAGAATATATATCCTACAGGGGTAAAACTGAAAAAAGTTGAAAAAAAATTTTTTTTGACTTAGTCATTTTTCCGTCGTTTATCAGACTTTCAGATAGGGGAAATGTCAGTGAGCGTTCCGATTTCAGTTCCAGAGTGATTCGCCCAATGAGTCCTTGATATTTCGTCGTTTTCTGCCAATATTTTGGATTTTTGAAAATTTCACTTTCTTGTGACAATATCCACTAAATGAGGGAATAATATGTGTGAGGGTACCCCAGGAGAGTTCCAAATGTGTGTGGGTAGAATACATATCCTACAGGGGTAAAACTGAAAAAAGTTGAAAAAAATTTTTTTTGGACTTAGTCATTTTTCCGGTGTTTATCAGACTTTCAGATAGGGGATATGTCAGTGAGCGTTCCGATTTCAGTTCCAGAGCGATTCGCCCAATGAGTCCTTGATATTTCGTCGTTTTCAGCCAATATTTTGGATTTTTGAAAATTTCACTTTCTTGTGACAATATCCACTAAATGAGGGAATAATATGTGTGAGGGTACCCCAGGAGAGTTCCAAATGTGTGTGGGTAGAATATATATCCTAAAGGGGTAACACTGAAAAAAGTTGAAAAAAATTTTTTTTGGACTTAGTCATTTTTCCTGCGTTTATAAGACTTTCAGATAGGGGATATGTCAGTGAGTGTTCCGATTTCAGTTCCAGAGCGATTCGCCCAATGAGTTCTTGATATTTAGTCGTTTTCAGACAATTTTCTGGATATTTGAAAATTTCACTTTTTTGGTGAAAATATCCACTAAATGAGGGAATAATATGTGTGAGGGTACCCCAGGAGAGTTCCAAATGTGTGTGGGTAGAATATATATCCTACAGGGGTAACACTGAAAAAAGTTGAAAAAAAATTATTTTTGGACTTAGTCATTTTTCCGTCGTTTATCAGACTTTCAGATAGGGGAAATGTCAGTGAGCGTTCCGATTTCAGTTCCAGAGTGATTCGCCCAATGAGTCCTTGATATTTCGTCGTTTTCTGCCAATATTTTGAATTTTTGAAAATTTCACTTTCCAGTGACAATATCCACTAAATGAGGGAATAATATGTGTGAGGGTACCCCAGGAGAGTTCCAAATGTGTGTGGGTAGAATATATATCCTAAAGGGGTAACATTGAAAAAAGTTGAAAAAAAATATTTTTGGACTTAGTCATTTTTCCGGCGTTTATCAGACTTTCAGATAGGGGATATGTCAGTGAGCGTTCCGATTTCAGTTCCAGAGCGATCCGCCCAATGAGTTCTTGATATTTAGTCGTTTTCAGACAATTTTCTGGATATTTGAAAATTTCACTTTTTTGTGAAAATATCCACTAAATGAGGGAATAATATGTGTGAGGGTACCCCAGGAGAGTTCCAAATATGTGTGGGTAGAATATATATCCTACGGGGGTAAAATTGAAAAAAGTTGAAAAAATTATTTTTGGACTTAGTCATTTTTCCGGCGTTTATCAGACTTTCAGAGAGGGGAAATGTCAATGAGCGTTCCGATTTCAGTTCCAGAGCGATTCGCCCAATGAGTCCTTGATATTTCGTCGTTTTCAGCCAATATTTTGGATTTTTGAAAATTTCACTTTCTTGTGACAATATCCACTAAATGAGGGAATAATATGTGTGAGGGTACCCCAGGAGAGTTCCAAATGTTTGTGGGTAGAATATATATCCTACAGGGGTAAAACTGAAAAAAGTTGAAAAAAATTTTTTTTGGACTTAGTCATTTTTCCGGCGTTTATCAGACTTTCAGATAGGGGAAATGTCAGTGAGCGTTCCGATTTCAGTTCCAGAGTGATTCGCCCAATGAGTCATTGATATTTAGTCGTTTTCAGCCAATATTTTGGATTTTTGAAAATTTCACTTTCTTGTGACAATATCCACTAAATGAGGAATAATATGTGTGAGGGTACCCCAGGAGAGTTCCAAATGTGTGTGGGTAGAATATATATCCTACAGGGGTAAAACTGAAAAAAGTTGAAAAAAATTTTTTTTGGACTTAGTCATTTTTCCGGCGTTTATCAGACTTTCAGATAGGGGATATGTCAGTGAGCGTTCCGATTTCAGTTCCAGAGTGATTCGCCCAATGAGTCCTTGATATTTAGTCGTTTTCAGACAATTTTCTGGATATTTGAAAATTTTACTTTTTTGTGAAAATATCCACTAAATGGGGGAATAATATGTGTGAGGGTACCCCAGGAGAGTTCCAAATGTGTGTGGGTAGAATATATATCCTACGGGGGTAAAATTGAAAAAAGTTGAAAAAATTATTTTTGGACTTAGTCATTTTTCCGGCGTTTATCAGACTTTCAGTTAGGGGAAATGTCAGTGAGCGTTCCGATTTCAGTTCCAGAGTGATTCGCCCAATGAGTCCTTGATATTTAGTCGTTTTCAGACAATTTTCTGGATATTTGAAAATTTCACTTTTTTGTGACAATATCCACTAAATTAGGGAATAATATGTGTGAGGGTACCCCAGGAGAGTTCCAAATGTGTGTGGGTAGAATATATATCCTACGGGGGTAAAATTGAAAAAAGTTGAAAAATTTTTTTTTGGACTTAGTCATTTTTCCGGCGTTTATCAGACTTTCAGATAGGGGATATGTCAGTGAGCGTTCCGATTTCAGTTCCAGAGCGATTCGCCCAATGAGTCCTTGATATTTCGTCGTTTTCAGCCAATATTTTGGATTTTTGAAAATTTCACTTTCTTGTGACAATATCCACTAAATGAGGGAATAATATGTGTGAGGGTACCCCAGGAGAGTTCCAAATGTGTGTGGGTAGAATATATATCCTACAGGGGTAAAACTGAAAAAAGTTGAAAAAAATTTTTTTTGGACTTAGTCATTTTTCCGGCGTTTATCAGACTTTCAGATAGGGGATATGTCAGTGAGCTTTCCGATTTCAGTTCCAGAGCGATTCGCCCAATGAGTCCTTGATATTTAGTCGTTTTCAGACAATTTTCTGGATATTTGAAAATTTCACTTTTTTGTGAAAATATCCACTAAATGAGGGAATAATATGTGTGAGGGTACCCCAGGAGAGTTCCAAATGTGTGTAGGTAGAATATATATCCTACAGGGGTAACACTGAAAAAAGTTGAAAAAAAATTTTTTTGGACTTAGTCATTTTTCCTGCGTTTATCAGACTTTCAGATAGGGGATATGTCAGTGAGTGTTCCGATTTCAGTTCCAGAGCAATTCGCCCAATGAGTTCTTGATATTTAGTCGTTTTCAGACAATTTTCTGGATATTTGAAAATTTCACTTTTTTGTGAAAATATCCACTAAATGAGGGAATAATATGTGTGAGGGTACCCCAGGAGAGTTCCAAATGTGTGTGGGTAGAATACATATCCTACAGGGGTAAAACTGAAAAAAGTTTAAAAAAATTTTTTTTGGACTTAGTCATTTTTCCGGTGTTTATCAGACTTTCAGATAGGGGATATGTCAGTGAGCGTTCCGATTTCAGTTCCAGAGCGATTCGCCCAATGAGTCCTTGATATTTCGTCGTTTTCAGCCAATATTTTGGATTTTTGAAAATTTCACTTTCTTGTGACAATATCCACTAAATGAGGGAATAATATGTGTGAGGGTACCCCAGGAGAGTTCCAAATGTGTGTGGGTAGAATATATATCCTAAAGGGGTAACACTGAAAAAAGTTGAAAAAAAATTTTTTTGGACTTAGTCATTTTTCCTGCGTTTATAAGACTTTCAGATAGGGGATATGTCAGTGAGTGTTCCGATTTCAGTTCCAGAGCGATTCGCCCAATGAGTTCTTGATATTTAGTCGTTTTCAGACAATTTTCTGGATATTTGAAAATTTCACTTTTTTGTGAAAATATCCACTAAATGAGGGAATAATATGTGTGAGGGTACCCCAGGAGAGTTCCAAATGTGTGTGGGTAGAATATATATCCTACGGGGGTAAAATTGAAAAAAGTTGAAAAAATTATTTTTGGACTTAGTCATTTTTCCGGCGTTTATCAGACTTTCAGAGAGGGGAAATGTCAATGAGCGTTCCGATTTCAGTTCCAGAGCGATTCGCCCAATGAGTCCTTGATATTTCGTCGTTTTCAGCCAATATTTTGGATTTTTGAAAATTTCACTTTCTTGTGACAATATCCACTAAATGAGGGAATAATATGTGTGAGGGTACCCCAGGAGAGTTCCAAATGTGTGTGGGTAGAATATATATCCTACAGGGGTAAAACTGAAAAAAGTTGAAAAAAATTTTTTTTGGACTTAGTCATTTTTCCGGCGTTTATCTGACTTTCAGATAGGGGATATGTCAGTGAGCGTTCCGATTTCAGTTCCAGAGCGATTCGCCCAATGAGTCCTTGATATTTAGTCGTTTTCAGACAATTTTCTGGATATTTGAAAATTTTACTTTTTTGTGAAAATATCCACTAAATGAGGGAATAATATGTGTGAGGGTACCCCAGGAGAGTTCCAAATGTGTGTGGGTAGAATATATATCCTACGGGGGTAAAATTGAAAAAAGTTGAAAAAATTATTTTTGGACTTAGTCATTTTTCCGGCATTTATCAGACTTTCAGAGAGGGGAAATGTCAATGAGCGTTCCGATTTCAGTTCCAGAGCGATTCGCCCAATGAGTCCTTGATATTTCGTCGTTTTCAGCCAATATTTTGGATTTTTGAAAATTTCACTTTCTTGTGACAATATCCACTAAATGAGGGAATAATATGTGTGAGGGTACCCCAGGAGAGTTCCAAATGTTTGTGGGTAGAATATATATCCTACAGGGGTAAAACTGAAAAAAGTTGAAAAAAATTTTTTTTGGACTTAGTCATTTTTCCGGCGTTTATCAGACTTTCAGATAGGGGAAATGTCAGTGAGCGTTCCGATTTCAGTTCCAGAGCGATTCGCCCAATGAGTCATTGATATTTAGTCGTTTTCAGCCAATATTTTGGATTTTTGAAAATTTCACTTTCTTGTGACAATATCCACTAAATGAGGAATAATATGTGTGAGGGTACCCCAGGAGAGTTCCAAATGTGTGTGGGTAGAATATATATCCTACAGGGGTAAAACTGAAAAAAGTTGAAAAAAATTTTTTTTGGACTTAGTCATTTTTCCGGCGTTTATCAGACTTTCAGATAGGGGATATGTCAGTGAGCTTTCCGATTTCAGTTCCAGAGCGATTCGCCCAATGAGTCCTTGATATTTAGTCGTTTTCAGACAATTTTCTGGATATTTGAAAATTTCACTTTTTTGTGAAAATATCCACTAAATGAGGGAATAATATGTGTGAGGGTACCCCAGGAGAGTTCCAAATGTGTGTAGGTAGAATATATATCCTACAGGGGTAACACTGAAAAAAGTTGAAAAAAAATTTTTTTGGACTTAGTCATTTTTCCTGCGTTTATCAGACTTTCAGATAGGGGATATGTCAGTGAGTGTTCCGATTTCAGTTCCAGAGCAATTCGCCCAATGAGTTCTTGATATTTAGTCGTTTTCAGACAATTTTCTGGATATTTGAAAATTTCACTTTTTTGTGAAAATATCCACTAAATGAGGGAATAATATGTGTGAGGGTACCCCAGGAGAGTTCCAAATGTGTGTGGGTAGAATAAATATCCTAAAGTAGTAACACTGAAAAAAGTTGAGAAAAAATTTTTTTGGACTTAGTCATTTTTCCGGCGTTTATCAGACTTTCAGAGAGGGGAAATGTTAGTGAGCGTTCCGATTTCAGTTCCAGAGTGATTCGCCCAATGAGTCCTTGATATTTCGTCGTTTTCAGCCAATATTTTAAATTTTTGAAAATTTCACTTTCCTGTGACAATATCCACTAAATGAGGGAATAATATGTGTGAGGGTACCCCAGGAGAGTTCCAAATGTGTGTGGGTAGAATATATATCCTAAAGGGGTAACATTGAAAAAAGTTGAAAAAAAATTTTTTTGGACTTAGTCATTTTTCCGGCGTTTATCAGACTTTCAGATAGGGGATATGTCAGTGAGCGTTCCGATTTCAGTTCCAGAGCGATTCGCCCAATGAGTCCTTGATATTTAGTCGTTTTCAGACAATTTTCTGGATATTTGAAAATTTCAATTTTTTTGTGAAAATATCCACTAAATGAGGTAATAATATGTGTGAGGGTACCCCAGGAGAGTTCCAAATGTGTGTGGGTAGAATATATATCCTACGGGGGTAAAATTGAAAAAAGTTGAAAAAATTATTTTTGGACTTAGTCATTTTTCCGGCATTTATCAGACTTTCAGTTAGGGGAAATGTCAGTGAGCGTTCCGATTTCAGTTCCAGAGTGATTCGCCCAATGAGTCCTTGATATTTAGTCGTTTTCAGACAATTTTCTGGATATTTGAAAATTTCACTTTTTTGTGACAATATCCACTAAATTAGGGAATGATATGTGTGAGGGTACCCCAGGAGAGTTCCAAATGTGTGTGGGTAGAATATATATCCTACAGGGGTAAAACTGAAAAAAGTTGAAAAAAAATTTTTTTTTGACTTAGTCATTTTTCCGTCGTTTATCAGACTTTCAGATAGGGGAAATGTCAGTGAGCGTTCCGATTTCAGTTCCAGAGTGATTCGCCCAATGAGTCCTTGATATTTCGTTGTTTTCTGCCAATATTTTGGATTTTTGAAAATTTCACTTTCTTGTGACAATATCCACTAAATGAGGGAATAATATGTGTGAGGGTACCCCAGGAGAGTTCCAAATTTGTGTGGGTAGAATACATATCCTACAGGGGTAAAACTGAAAAAAGTTGAAAAAAATTTTTTTTGGACTTAGTCATTTTTCCGGTGTTTATCAGACTTTCAGATAGGGGATATGTCAGTGAGCGTTCCGATTTCAGTTCCAGAGCGATTCGCCCAATGAGTCCTTGATATTTCGTCGTTTTCAGCCAATATTTTGGATTTTTGAAAATTTCACTTTCTTGTGACAATATCCACTAAATGAGGGAATAATATGTGTGAGGGTACCCCAGGAGAGTTCCAAATGTGTGTGGGTAGAATATATATCCTAAAGGGGTAACACTGAAAAAAGTTGAAAAAAAATTTTTTTGGACTTAGTCATTTTTCCTGCGTTTATCAGACTTTCAGATAGGGGATATGTCAGTGAGTGTTCCGATTTCAGTTCCAGAGCAATTCGCCCAATGAGTTCTTGATATTTAGTCGTTTTCAGACAATTTTCTGGATATTTGAAAATTTCACTTTTTTGTGAAAATATCCACTAAATGAGGGAATAATATGTGTGAGGGTACCCCAGGAGAGTTCCAAATGTGTGTGGGTAGAATAAATATCCTAAAGTAGTAACACTGAAAAAAGTTGAGAAAAAATTTTTTTGGACTTAGTCATTTTTCCGGCGTTTATCAGACTTTCAGAGAGGGGAAATGTTAGTGAGCGTTCCGATTTCAGTTCCAGAGTGATTCGCCCAATGAGTCCTTGATATTTCGTCGTTTTCAGCCAATATTTTAAATTTTTGAAAATTTCACTTTCCTGTGACAATATCCACTAAATGAGGGAATAATATGTGTGAGGGTACCCCAGGAGAGTTCCAAATGTGTGTGGGTAGAATATATATCCTAAAGGGGTAACATTGAAAAAAGTTGAAAAAAAATTTTTTTGGACTTAGTCATTTTTCCGGCGTTTATCAGACTTTCAGATAGGGGATATGTCAGTGAGCGTTCCGATTTCAGTTCCAGAGCGATTCGCCCAATGAGTCCTTGATATTTAGTCGTTTTCAGACAATTTTCTGGATATTTGAAAATTTCAATTTTTTTGTGAAAATATCCACTAAATGAGGGAATAATATGTGTGAGGGTACCCCAGGAGAGTTCCAAATGTGTGTGGGTAGAATATATATCCTACGGGGGTAAAATTGAAAAAAGTTGAAAAAATTATTTTTGGACTTAGTCATTTTTCCGGCATTTATCAGACTTTCAGTTAGGGGAAATGTCAGTGAGCGTTCCGATTTCAGTTCCAGAGTGATTCGCCCAATGAGTCCTTGATATTTAGTCGTTTTCAGACAATTTTCTGGATATTTGAAAATTTCACTTTTTTGTGACAATATCCACTAAATTAGGGAATGATATGTGTGAGGGTACCCCAGGAGAGTTCCAAATGTGTGTGGGTAGAATATATATCCTACAGGGGTAAAACTGAAAAAAGTTGAAAAAAAATTTTTTTTTGACTTAGTCATTTTTCCGTCGTTTATCAGACTTTCAGATAGGGGAAATGTCAGTGAGCGTTCCGATTTCAGTTCCAGAGTGATTCGCCCAATGAGTCCTTGATATTTCGTTGTTTTCTGCCAATATTTTGGATTTTTGAAAATTTCACTTTCTTGTGACAATATCCACTAAATGAGGGAATAATATGTGTGAGGGTACCCCAGGAGAGTTCCAAATTTGTGTGGGTAGAATACATATCCTACAGGGGTAAAACTGAAAAAAGTTGAAAAAAATTTTTTTTGGACTTAGTCATTTTTCCGGTGTTTATCAGACTTTCAGATAGGGGATATGTCAGTGAGCGTTCCGATTTCAGTTCCAGAGCGATTCGCCCAATGAGTCCTTGATATTTCGTCGTTTTCAGCCAATATTTTGGATTTTTGAAAATTTCACTTTCTTGTGACAATATCCACTAAATGAGGGAATAATATGTGTGAGGGTACCCCAGGAGAGTTCCAAATGTGTGTGGGTAGAATATATATCCTAAAGGGGTAACACTGAAAAAAGTTGAAAAAAAATTTTTTTGGACTTAGTCATTTTTCCTGCGTTTATAAGACTTTCAGATAGGGGATATGTCAGTGAGTGTTCCGATTTCAGTTCCAGAGCGATTCGCCCAATGAGTTCTTGATATTTAGTCGTTTTCAGACAATTTTCTGGATATTTGAAAATTTCACTTTTTTGTGAAAATATCCACTAAATGAGGGAATAATATGTGTGAGGGTACCCCAGGAGAGTTCCAAATGTGTGTGGGTAGAATATATATCCTACGGGGGTAAAATTGAAAAAAGTTGAAAAAATTATTTTTGGACTTAGTCATTTTTCCGGCGTTTATCAGACTTTCAGAGAGGGGAAATGTCAATGAGCGTTCCGATTTCAGTTCCAGAGCGATTCGCCCAATGAGTCCTTGATATTTCGTCGTTTTCAGCCAATATTTTGGATTTTTGAAAATTTCACTTTCTTGTGACAATATCCACTAAATGAGGGAATAATATGTGTGAGGGTACCCCAGGAGAGTTCCAAATGTGTGTGGGTAGAATATATATCCTACAGGGGTAAAACTGAAAAAAGTTGAAAAAAATTTTTTTTGGACTTAGTCATTTTTCCGGCGTTTATCTGACTTTCAGATAGGGGATATGTCAGTGAGCGTTCCGATTTCAGTTCCAGAGCGATTCGCCCAATGAGTCCTTGATATTTAGTCGTTTTCAGACAATTTTCTGGATATTTGAAAATTTTACTTTTTTGTGAAAATATCCACTAAATGAGGGAATAATATGTGTGAGGGTACCCCAGGAGAGTTCCAAATGTGTGTGGGTAGAATATATATCCTACGGGGGTAAAATTGAAAAAAGTTGAAAAAATTATTTTTGGACTTAGTCATTTTTCCGGCATTTATCAGACTTTCAGTTAGGGGAAATGTCAGTGAGCGTTCCGATTTCAGTTCCAGAGTGATTCGCCCAATGAGTCCTTGATATTTAGTCGTTTTCAGACAATTTTCTGGATATTTGAAAATTTCACTTTTTTGTGACAATATCCACTAAATTAGGGAATAATATGTGTGAGGGTACCCCAGGAGAGTTCCAAATGTGTGTGGGTAGAATATATATCCTACAGGGGTAAAACTGAAAAAAGTTGAAAAAAAATTTTTTTTGACTTAGTCATTTTTCCGTCGTTTATCAGACTTTCAGATAGGGGAAATGTCAGTGAGCGTTCCGATTTCAGTTCCAGAGTGATTCGCCCAATGAGTCCTTGATATTTCGTCGTTTTCTGCCAATATTTTGGATTTTTGAAAATTTCACTTTCTTGTGACAATATCCACTAAATGAGGGAATAATATGTGTGAGGGTACCCCAGGAGAGTTCCAAATGTGTGTGGGTAGAATACATATCCTACAGGGGTAAAACTGAAAAAAGTTGAAAAAAATTTTTTTTGGACTTAGTCATTTTTCCGGTGTTTATCAGACTTTCAGATAGGGGATATGTCAGTGAGCGTTCCGATTTCAGTTCCAGAGCGATTCGCCCAATGAGTCCTTGATATTTCGTCGTTTTCAGCCAATATTTTGGATTTTTGAAAATTTCACTTTCTTGTGACAATATCCACTAAATGAGGGAATAATATGTGTGAGGGTACCCCAGGAGAGTTCCAAATGTGTGTGGGTAGAATATATATCCTAAAGGGGTAACACTGAAAAAAGTTGAAAAAAAATTTTTTTGGACTTAGTCATTTTTCCTGCGTTTATAAGACTTTCAGATAGGGGATATGTCAGTGAGTGTTCCGATTTCAGTTCCAGAGCGATTCGCCCAATGAGTTCTTGATATTTAGTCGTTTTCAGACAATTTTCTGGATATTTGAAAATTTCACTTTTTTGGTGAAAATATCCACTAAATGAGGGAATAATATGTGTGAGGGTACCCCAGGAGAGTTCCAAATGTGTGTGGGTAGAATATATATCCTACAGGGGTAACACTGAAAAAAGTTGAAAAAAAATTATTTTTGGACTTAGTCATTTTTCCGTCGTTTATCAGACTTTCAGATAGGGGAAATGTCAGTGAGCGTTCCGATTTCAGTTCCAGAGTGATTCGCCCAATGAGTCCTTGATATTTCGTCGTTTTCTGCCAATATTTTGAATTTTTGAAAATTTCACTTTCCAGTGACAATATCCACTAAATGAGGGAATAATATGTGTGAGGGTACCCCAGGAGAGTTCCAAATGTGTGTGGGTAGAATATATATCCTAAAGGGGTAACATTGAAAAAAGTTGAAAAAAAATATTTTTGGACTTAGTCATTTTTCCGGCGTTTATCAGACTTTCAGATAGGGGATATGTCAGTGAGCGTTCCGATTTCAGTTCCAGAGCGATCCGCCCAATGAGTTCTTGATATTTAGTCGTTTTCAGACAATTTTCTGGATATTTGAAAATTTCACTTTTTTGTGAAAATATCCACTAAATGAGGGAATAATATGTGTGAGGGTACCCCAGGAGAGTTCCAAATATGTGTGGGTAGAATATATATCCTACGGGGGTAAAATTGAAAAAAGTTGAAAAAATTATTTTTGGACTTAGTCATTTTTCCGGCGTTTATCAGACTTTCAGAGAGGGGAAATGTCAATGAGCGTTCCGATTTCAGTTCCAGAGCGATTCGCCCAATGAGTCCTTGATATTTCGTCGTTTTCAGCCAATATTTTGGATTTTTGAAAATTTCACTTTCTTGTGACAATATCCACTAAATGAGGAATAATATGTGTGAGGGTACCCCAGGAGAGTTCCAAATGTGTGTGGGTAGAATATATATCCTACAGGGGTAAAACTGAAAAAAGTTGAAAAAATTTTTTTTTGGACTTAGTCATTTTTCCGGCGTTTATCAGACTTTCAGATAGGGGATATGTCAGTGAGCGTTCCGATTTCAGTTCCAGAGTGATTCGCCCAATGAGTCCTTGATATTTAGTCGTTTTCAGACAATTTTCTGGATATTTGAAAATTTTACTTTTTTGTGAAAATATCCACTAAATGGGGGAATAATATGTGTGAGGGTACCCCAGGAGAGTTCCAAATGTGTGTGGGTAGAATATATATCCTACGGGGGTAAAATTGAAAAAAGTTGAAAAAATTATTTTTGGACTTAGTCATTTTTCCGGCGTTTATCAGACTTTCAGTTAGGGGAAATGTCAGTGAGCGTTCCGATTTCAGTTCCAGAGTGATTCGCCCAATGAGTCCTTGATATTTAGTCGTTTTCAGACAATTTTCTGGATATTTGAAAATTTCACTTTTTTGTGACAATATCCACTAAATTAGGGAATAATATGTGTGAGGGTACCCCAGGAGAGTTCCAAATGTGTGTGGGTAGAATATATATCCTACAGGGGTAAAACTGAAAAAAGTTGAAAAAAAATTTTTTTTTGACTTAGTCATTTTTCCGTCGTTTATCAGACTTTCAGATAGGGGAAATGTCAGTGAGCGTTCCGATTTCAGTTCCAGAGTGATTCGCCCAATGAGTCCTTGATATTTCGTCGTTTTCTGCCAATATTTTGAATTTTTGAAAATTTCACTTTCCAGTGACAATATCCACTAAATGAGGGAATAATATGTGTGAGGGTACCCCAGGAGAGTTCCAAATGTGTGTGGGTAGAATATATATCCTACAGGGGTAAAACTGAAAAAAGTTGAAAAAAATTTTTTTTGGACTTAGTCATTTTTCCGGCGTTTATCAGACTTTCAGATAGGGGATATGTCAGTGAGTGTTCCGATTTCAGTTCCAGAGCAATTCGCCCAATGAGTTCTTGATATTTAGTCGTTTTCAGACAATTTTCTGGATATTTGAAAATTTCACTTTTTTGTGAAAATATCCACTAAATGAGGGAATAATATGTGTGAGGGTACCCCAGGAGAGTTCCAAATGTGTGTGGGTAGAATACATATCCTACAGGGGTAAAACTGAAAAAAGTTTAAAAAAATTTTTTTTGGACTTAGTCATTTTTCCGGTGTTTATCAGACTTTCAGATAGGGGATATGTCAGTGAGCGTTCCGATTTCAGTTCCAGAGCGATTCGCCCAATGAGTCCTTGATATTTCGTCGTTTTCAGCCAATATTTTGGATTTTTGAAAATTTCACTTTCTTGTGACAATATCCACTAAATGAGGGAATAATATGTGTGAGGGTACCCCAGGAGAGTTCCAAATGTGTGTGGGTAGAATATATATCCTAAAGGGGTAACACTGAAAAAAGTTGAAAAAAAATTTTTTTGGACTTAGTCATTTTTCCTGCGTTTATAAGACTTTCAGATAGGGGATATGTCAGTGAGTGTTCCGATTTCAGTTCCAGAGCGATTCGCCCAATGAGTTCTTGATATTTAGTCGTTTTCAGACAATTTTCTGGATATTTGAAAATTTCACTTTTTTGTGAAAATATCCACTAAATGAGGGAATAATATGTGTGAGGGTACCCCAGGAGAGTTCCAAATGTGTGTGGGTAGAATATATATCCTACGGGGGTAAAATTGAAAAAAGTTGAAAAAATTATTTTTGGACTTAGTCATTTTTCCGGCGTTTATCAGACTTTCAGAGAGGGGAAATGTCAATGAGCGTTCCGATTTCAGTTCCAGAGCGATTCGCCCAATGAGTCCTTGATATTTCGTCGTTTTCAGCCAATATTTTGGATTTTTGAAAATTTCACTTTCTTGTGACAATATCCACTAAATGAGGGAATAATATGTGTGAGGGTACCCCAGGAGAGTTCCAAATGTGTGTGGGTAGAATATATATCCTACAGGGGTAAAACTGAAAAAAGTTGAAAAAAATTTTTTTTGGACTTAGTCATTTTTCCGGCGTTTATCTGACTTTCAGATAGGGGATATGTCAGTGAGCGTTCCGATTTCAGTTCCAGAGCGATTCGCCCAATGAGTCCTTGATATTTAGTCGTTTTCAGACAATTTTCTGGATATTTGAAAATTTTACTTTTTTGTGAAAATATCCACTAAATGAGGGAATAATATGTGTGAGGGTACCCCAGGAGAGTTCCAAATGTGTGTGGGTAGAATATATATCCTACGGGGGTAAAATTGAAAAAAGTTGAAAAAATTATTTTTGGACTTAGTCATTTTTCCGGCATTTATCAGACTTTCAGAGAGGGGAAATGTCAATGAGCGTTCCGATTTCAGTTCCAGAGCGATTCGCCCAATGAGTCCTTGATATTTCGTCGTTTTCAGCCAATATTTTGGATTTTTGAAAATTTCACTTTCTTGTGACAATATCCACTAAATGAGGGAATAATATGTGTGAGGGTACCCCAGGAGAGTTCCAAATGTTTGTGGGTAGAATATATATCCTACAGGGGTAAAACTGAAAAAAGTTGAAAAAAATTTTTTTTGGACTTAGTCATTTTTCCGGCGTTTATCAGACTTTCAGATAGGGGAAATGTCAGTGAGCGTTCCGATTTCAGTTCCAGAGCGATTCGCCCAATGAGTCATTGATATTTAGTCGTTTTCAGCCAATATTTTGGATTTTTGAAAATTTCACTTTCTTGTGACAATATCCACTAAATGAGGAATAATATGTGTGAGGGTACCCCAGGAGAGTTCCAAATGTGTGTGGGTAGAATATATATCCTACAGGGGTAAAACTGAAAAAAGTTGAAAAAAATTTTTTTTGGACTTAGTCATTTTTCCGGCGTTTATCAGACTTTCAGATAGGGGATATGTCAGTGAGCTTTCCGATTTCAGTTCCAGAGCGATTCGCCCAATGAGTCCTTGATATTTAGTCGTTTTCAGACAATTTTCTGGATATTTGAAAATTTCACTTTTTTGTGAAAATATCCACTAAATGAGGGAATAATATGTGTGAGGGTACCCCAGGAGAGTTCCAAATGTGTGTAGGTAGAATATATATCCTAAAGGGGTAACACTGAAAAAAGTTGAAAAAAAATTTTTTTGGACTTAGTCATTTTTCCTGCGTTTATAAGACTTTCAGATAGGGGATATGTCAGTGAGTGTTCCGATTTCAGTTCCAGAGCGATTCGCCCAATGAGTTCTTGATATTTAGTCGTTTTCAGACAATTTTCTGGATATTTGAAAATTTCACTTTTTTGGTGAAAATATCCACTAAATGAGGGAATAATATGTGTGAGGGTACCCCAGGAGAGTTCCAAATGTGTGTGGGTAGAATATATATCCTACAGGGGTAACACTGAAAAAAGTTGAAAAAAAATTATTTTTGGACTTAGTCATTTTTCCGTCGTTTATCAGACTTTCAGATAGGGGAAATGTCAGTGAGCGTTCCGATTTCAGTTCCAGAGTGATTCGCCCAATGAGTCCTTGATATTTCGTCGTTTTCTGCCAATATTTTGAATTTTTGAAAATTTCACTTTCCAGTGACAATATCCACTAAATGAGGGAATAATATGTGTGAGGGTACCCCAGGAGAGTTCCAAATGTGTGTGGGTAGAATATATATCCTAAAGGGGTAACATTGAAAAAAGTTGAAAAAAAATATTTTTGGACTTAGTCATTTTTCCGGCGTTTATCAGACTTTCAGATAGGGGATATGTCAGTGAGCGTTCCGATTTCAGTTCCAGAGCGATCCGCCCAATGAGTTCTTGATATTTAGTCGTTTTCAGACAATTTTCTGGATATTTGAAAATTTCACTTTTTTGTGAAAATATCCACTAAATGAGGGAATAATATGTGTGAGGGTACCCCAGGAGAGTTCCAAATATGTGTGGGTAGAATATATATCCTACGGGGGTAAAATTGAAAAAAGTTGAAAAAATTATTTTTGGACTTAGTCATTTTTCCGGCGTTTATCAGACTTTCAGAGAGGGGAAATGTCAATGAGCGTTCCGATTTCAGTTCCAGAGCGATTCGCCCAATGAGTCCTTGATATTTCGTCGTTTTCAGCCAATATTTTGGATTTTTGAAAATTTCACTTTCTTGTGACAATATCCACTAAATGAGGAATAATATGTGTGAGGGTACCCCAGGAGAGTTCCAAATGTGTGTGGGTAGAATATATATCCTACAGGGGTAAAACTGAAAAAAGTTGAAAAAATTTTTTTTTGGACTTAGTCATTTTTCCGGCGTTTATCAGACTTTCAGATAGGGGATATGTCAGTGAGCGTTCCGATTTCAGTTCCAGAGTGATTCGCCCAATGAGTCCTTGATATTTAGTCGTTTTCAGACAATTTTCTGGATATTTGAAAATTTTACTTTTTTGTGAAAATATCCACTAAATGGGGGAATAATATGTGTGAGGGTACCCCAGGAGAGTTCCAAATGTGTGTGGGTAGAATATATATCCTACGGGGGTAAAATTGAAAAAAGTTGAAAAAATTATTTTTGGACTTAGTCATTTTTCCGGCGTTTATCAGACTTTCAGTTAGGGGAAATGTCAGTGAGCGTTCCGATTTCAGTTCCAGAGTGATTCGCCCAATGAGTCCTTGATATTTAGTCGTTTTCAGACAATTTTCTGGATATTTGAAAATTTCACTTTTTTGTGACAATATCCACTAAATTAGGGAATAATATGTGTGAGGGTACCCCAGGAGAGTTCCAAATGTGTGTGGGTAGAATATATATCCTACAGGGGTAAAACTGAAAAAAGTTGAAAAAAAATTTTTTTTTGACTTAGTCATTTTTCCGTCGTTTATCAGACTTTCAGATAGGGGAAATGTCAGTGAGCGTTCCGATTTCAGTTCCAGAGTGATTCGCCCAATGAGTCCTTGATATTTCGTCGTTTTCTGCCAATATTTTGAATTTTTGAAAATTTCACTTTCCAGTGACAATATCCACTAAATGAGGGAATAATATGTGTGAGGGTACCCCAGGAGAGTTCCAAATGTGTGTGGGTAGAATATATATCCTACAGGGGTAAAACTGAAAAAAGTTGAAAAAAATTTTTTTTGGACTTAGTCATTTTTCCGGCGTTTATCAGACTTTCAGATAGGGGATATGTCAGTGAGTGTTCCGATTTCAGTTCCAGAGCAATTCGCCCAATGAGTTCTTGATATTTAGTCGTTTTCAGACAATTTTCTGGATATTTGAAAATTTCACTTTTTTGTGAAAATATCCACTAAATGAGGGAATAATATGTGTGAGGGTACCCCAGGAGAGTTCCAAATGTGTGTGGGTAGAATACATATCCTACAGGGGTAAAACTGAAAAAAGTTTAAAAAAATTTTTTTTGGACTTAGTCATTTTTCCGGTGTTTATCAGACTTTCAGATAGGGGATATGTCAGTGAGCGTTCCGATTTCAGTTCCAGAGCGATTCGCCCAATGAGTCCTTGATATTTCGTCGTTTTCAGCCAATATTTTGGATTTTTGAAAATTTCACTTTCTTGTGACAATATCCACTAAATGAGGGAATAATATGTGTGAGGGTACCCCAGGAGAGTTCCAAATGTGTGTGGGTAGAATATATATCCTAAAGGGGTAACACTGAAAAAAGTTGAAAAAAAATTTTTTTGGACTTAGTCATTTTTCCTGCGTTTATAAGACTTTCAGATAGGGGATATGTCAGTGAGTGTTCCGATTTCAGTTCCAGAGCGATTCGCCCAATGAGTTCTTGATATTTAGTCGTTTTCAGACAATTTTCTGGATATTTGAAAATTTCACTTTTTTGTGAAAATATCCACTAAATGAGGGAATAATATGTGTGAGGGTACCCCAGGAGAGTTCCAAATGTGTGTGGGTAGAATATATATCCTACGGGGGTAAAATTGAAAAAAGTTGAAAAAATTATTTTTGGACTTAGTCATTTTTCCGGCGTTTATCAGACTTTCAGAGAGGGGAAATGTCAATGAGCGTTCCGATTTCAGTTCCAGAGCGATTCGCCCAATGAGTCCTTGATATTTCGTCGTTTTCAGCCAATATTTTGGATTTTTGAAAATTTCACTTTCTTGTGACAATATCCACTAAATGAGGGAATAATATGTGTGAGGGTACCCCAGGAGAGTTCCAAATGTGTGTGGGTAGAATATATATCCTACAGGGGTAAAACTGAAAAAAGTTGAAAAAAATTTTTTTTGGACTTAGTCATTTTTCCGGCGTTTATCTGACTTTCAGATAGGGGATATGTCAGTGAGCGTTCCGATTTCAGTTCCAGAGCGATTCGCCCAATGAGTCCTTGATATTTAGTCGTTTTCAGACAATTTTCTGGATATTTGAAAATTTTACTTTTTTGTGAAAATATCCACTAAATGAGGGAATAATATGTGTGAGGGTACCCCAGGAGAGTTCCAAATGTGTGTGGGTAGAATATATATCCTACGGGGGTAAAATTGAAAAAAGTTGAAAAAATTATTTTTGGACTTAGTCATTTTTCCGGCATTTATCAGACTTTCAGAGAGGGGAAATGTCAATGAGCGTTCCGATTTCAGTTCCAGAGCGATTCGCCCAATGAGTCCTTGATATTTCGTCGTTTTCAGCCAATATTTTGGATTTTTGAAAATTTCACTTTCTTGTGACAATATCCACTAAATGAGGGAATAATATGTGTGAGGGTACCCCAGGAGAGTTCCAAATGTTTGTGGGTAGAATATATATCCTACAGGGGTAAAACTGAAAAAAGTTGAAAAAAATTTTTTTTGGACTTAGTCATTTTTCCGGCGTTTATCAGACTTTCAGATAGGGGAAATGTCAGTGAGCGTTCCGATTTCAGTTCCAGAGTGATTCGCCCAATGAGTCCTTGATATTTCGTCGTTTTCTGCCAATATTTTGAATTTTTGAAAATTTCACTTTCCAGTGACAATATCCACTAAATGAGGGAATAATATGTGTGAGGGTACCCCAGGAGAGTTCCAAATGTGTGTGGGTAGAATATATATCCTACAGGGGTAAAACTGAAAAAAGTTGAAAAAAATTTTTTTTGGACTTAGTCATTTTTCCGGCGTTTATCAGACTTTCAGATAGGGGATATGTCAGTGAGCGTTCCGATTTCAGTTCCAGAGTGATTCGCCCAATGAGTCCATGATATTTAGTCGTTTTCAGACAATTTTCTGGATATTTGAAAATTTTACTTTTTTGTGAAAATATCCACTAAATGGGGGAATAATATGTGTGAGGGTACCCCAGGAGAGTTCCAAATGTGTGTGGGTAGAATATATATCCTACGGGGGTAAAATTGAAAAAAGTTGAAAAAATTATTTTTGGACTTAGTCATTTTTCCGGCGTTTATCAGACTTTCAGAGAGGGGAAATGTCAATGAGCGTTCCGATTTCAGTTCCAGAGCGATTCGCCCAATGAGTCCTTGATATTTCGTCGTTTTCAGCCAATATTTTGGATTTTTGAAAATTTCACTTTCTTGTGACAATATCCACTAAATGAGGGAATAATATGTGTGAGGGTACCCCAGGAGAGTTCCAAATGTTTGTGGGTAGAATATATATCCTACAGGGGTAACACTGAAAAAAGTTGAAAAAAAATTTTTTTGGACTTAGTCATTTTTCCTGCGTTTATCAGACTTTCAGATAGGGGATATGTCAGTGAGTGTTCCGATTTCAATTCCAGAGCGATCCGCCCAATGAGTTCTTGATATTTAGTCGTTTTCAGACAATTTTCTGGATATTTGAAAATTTCACTTTTTTGTGAAAATATCCACTAAATGAGGGAATAATATGTGTGAGGGTACCCCAGGAGAGTTCCAAATATGTGTGGGTAGAATATATATCCTACGGGGTAAAATTGAAAAAAGTTGAAAAAATTATTTTTGGACTTAGTTATTTTTCCGGCGTTTATCAGACTTTCAGAGAGGGGAAATGTCAATGAGCGTTCCAATTTCAGTTCCAGAGCGATTCGCCCAATGAGTCCTTGATATTTAGTCGTTTTCAGCCAATATTTGGATTTTTGAAAATTTCACTTTCTTGTGACAATATCCACTAAATGAGGAATAATATGTGTGAGGGTACCCCAGGAGAGTTCCAAATGTGTGTGGGTAGAATATATATCCTACAGGGGTAAAACTGAAAAAAGTTGAAAAAAATTTTTTTTGGACTTAGTCATTTTTCCGGTGTTTATCAGACTTTCAGATAGGGGATATGTCAGTGAGCGTTCCGATTTCAGTTCCAGAGCGATTCGCCCAATGAGTCCTTGATATTTAGTCGTTTTCAGACAATTTTCTGGATATTTGAAAATTTCACTTTTTTGTGAAAATATCCACTAAATGAGGGAATAATATGTGTGAGGGTACCCCAGGAGAGTTCCAAATGTGTGTGGGTAGAATATATATCCTACAGGGGTAACACTGAAAAAAGTTGAAAAAAAATTTTTTTGGACTTAGTCATTTTTCCTGCGTTTATCAGACTTTCAGATAGGGGATATGTCAGTGAGTGTTCCGATTTCAGTTCCAGAGCGATTCGCCCAATGAGTTCTTGATATTTAGTCGTTTTCAGACAATTTTCTGGATATTTGAAAATTTCACTTTTTTGTGAAAATATCCACTAAATGAGGGAATAATATGTGTGAGGGTACCCCAGGAGAGTTCCAAATGTGTGTGGGTAGAATATATATCCTACGGGGGTAAAATTGAAAAAAGTTGAAAAAATTATTTTTGGACTTAGTCATTTTTCCGGCGTTTATCAGACTTTCAGAGAGGGGAAATGTCAATGAGCGTTCCGATTTCAGTTCCAGAGCGATTCGCCCAATGAGTCATTGATATTTAGTCGTTTTCAGCCAATATTTTGGATTTTTGAAAATTTCACTTTCTTGTGACAATATCCACTAAATGAGGGAATAATATGTGTGAGGGTACCCCAGGAGAGTTCCAAATGTGTGTGGGTAGAATATATATCCTACAGGGGTAAAACTGAAAAAAGTTGAAAAAAATTTTTTTGGGACTTAGTCATTTTTCCGGCATTTATCAGACTTTCAGATAGGGGATATGTCAGTGAGCGTTCCGATTTCAGTTCCAGAGCGATTCGCCCAATGAGTCCTTGATATTTAGTCGTTTTCAGACAATTTTCTGGATATTTGAAAATTTTACTTTTTTGTGAAAATATCCACTAAATGAGGGAATAATATGTGTGAGGGTACCCCAGGAGAGTTCCAAATGTGTGTGGGTAGAATATATATCCTACGGGGGTAAAATTGAAAAAAGTTGAAAAAATTATTTTTGGACTTAGTCATTTTTCCGGCGTTTATCAGACTTTCAGAGAGGGGAAATGTCAATGAGCGTTCCGATTTCAGTTCCAGAGCGATTCGCCCAATGAGTCCTTGATATTTAGTCGTTTTCAGACAATTTTCTGGATATTTGAAAATTTCACTTTTTTGTGACAATATCCACTAAATTAGGGAATAATATGTGTGAGGGTACCCCAGGAGAGTTCCAAATGTGTGTGGGTAGAATATATATCCTACAGGGGTAAAACTGAAAAAAGTTGAAAAAAAATTTTTTTTGACTTAGTCATTTTTCCGTCGTTTATCAGACTTTCAGATAGGGGAAATGTCAGTGAGCGTTCCGATTTCAGTTCCAGAGTGATTCGCCCAATGAGTCCCTGATATTTCATCGTTTTCTGCCAATATTTTGGATTTTTGAAAATTTCACTTTCTTGTGACAATATCCACTAAATGAGGGAATAATATGTGTGAGGGTACCCCAGGAGAGTTCCAAATGTGTGTGGGTAGAATACATATCCTACAGGGGTAAAACTGAAAAAAGTTGAAAAAAATTTTTTTTGGACTTAGTCATTTTTCCGGTGTTTATCAGACTTTCAGATAGGGGATATGTCAGTGAGCGTTCCGATTTCAGTTCCAGAGCGATTCGCCCAATGAGTCCTTGATATTTCGTCGTTTTCAGCCAATATTTTGGATTTTTGAAAATTTCACTTTCTTGTGACAATATCCACTAAATGAGGGAATAATATGTGTGAGGGTACCCCAGGAGAGTTCCAAATGTGTGTGGGTAGAATATATATCCTAAAGGGGTAACACTGAAAAAAGTTGAAAAAAAATTTTTTTGGACTTAGTCATTTTTCCTGCGTTTATAAGACTTTCAGATAGGGGATATGTCAGTGAGTGTTCCGATTTCAGTTCCAGAGCGATTCGCCCAATGAGTTCTTGATATTTAGTCGTTTTCAGACAATTTTCTGGATATTTGAAAATTTCACTTTTTTGTGAAAATATCCACTAAATGAGGGAATAATATGTGTGAGGGTACCCCAGGAGAGTTCCAAATGTGTGTGGGTAGAATATATATCCTACGGGGGTAAAATTGAAAAAAGTTGAAAAAATTATTTTTGGACTTAGTCATTTTTCCGGCGTTTATCAGACTTTCAGAGAGGGGAAATGTCAATGAGCGTTCCGATTTCAGTTCCAGAGCGATTCGCCCAATGAGTCCTTGATATTTCGTCGTTTTCAGCCAATATTTTGGATTTTTGAAAATTTCACTTTCTTGTGACAATATCCACTAAATGAGGGAATAATATGTGTGAGGGTACCCCAGGAGAGTTCCAAATGTGTGTGGGTAGAATATATATCCTACAGGGGTAAAACTGAAAAAAGTTGAAAAAAAATTTTTTTTTGACTTAGTCATTTTTCCGTCGTTTATCAGACTTTCAGATTGGGGAAATGTCAGTGAGCGTTCCGATTTCAGTTCCAGAGCGATTCGCCCAATGAGTCATTGATATTTAGTCGTTTTCAGCCAATATTTTGGATTTTTGAAAATTTCACTTTCTTGTGACAATATCCACTAAATGAGGAATAATATGTGTGAGGGTACCCCAGGAGAGTTCCAAATGTGTGTGGGTAGAATATATATCCTACAGGGGTAAAACTGAAAAAAGTTGAAAAAAATTTTTTTTGGACTTAGTCATTTTTCCGGCGTTTATCAGACTTTCAGATAGGGGATATGTCAGTGAGCGTTCCGATTTCAGTTCCAGAGTGATTCGCCCAATGAGTCCTTGATATTTAGTCGTTTTCAGACAATTTTCTGGATATTTGAAAATTTTACTTTTTTGTGAAAATATCCACTAAATGGGGGAATAATATGTGTGAGGGTACCCCAGGAGAGTTCCAAATGTGTGTGGGTAGAATATATATCCTAAAGGGGTAACATTGAAAAAAGTTGAAAAAAAATTTTTTTGGACTTAGTCATTTTTCCGGCGTTTATCAGACTTTCAGATAGGGGATATGTCAGTGAGCGTTCCGATTTCAGTTCCAGAGCGATTCGCCCAATGAGTCCTTGATATTTAGTCGTTTTCAGACAATTTTCTGGATATTTGAAAATTTCAATTTTTTGGTGAAAATATCCACTAAATGAGGGAATAATATGTGTGAGGGTACCCCAGGAGAGTTCCAAATGTGTGTGGGTAGAATATATATCCTACAGGGGTAACACTGAAAAAAGTTGAAAAAAATTTTTCTTGGACTTAGTCATTTTTCCGGCGTTTATCAGACTTTCAGATAGGGGAAATGTCAGTGAGCGTTCCGATTTCAGTTCCAGAGCGATTAGCCCAATGAGTCATTGATATTTAGTCGTTTTCAGCCAATATTTTGGATTTTTGAAAATTTCACTTTCTTGTGACAATATCCACTAAATGAGGAATAATATGTGTGAGGGTACCCCAGGAGAGTTCCAAATGTTTGTGGGTAGAATATATATCCTACAGGGGTAACACTGAAAAAAGTTGAAAAAAAATTTTTTTGGACTTAGTCATTTTTCCTGCGTTTATCAGACTTTCAGATAGGGGATATGTCAGTGAGTGTTCCGATTTCAGTTCCAGAGCGATCCGCCCAATGAGTTCTTGATATTTAGTCGTTTTCAGACAATTTTCTGGATATTTGAAAATTTCACTTTTTTGTGAAAATATCCACTAAATGAGGGAATAATATGTGTGAGGGTACCCCAGGAGAGTTCCAAATATGTGTGGGTAGAATATATATCCTACGGGGTAAAATTGAAAAAAGTTGAAAAAATTATTTTTGGACTTAGTTATTTTTCCGGCGTTTATCAGACTTTCAGAGAGGGGAAATGTCAATGAGCGTTCCGATTTCAGTTCCAGAGCGATTCGCCCAATGAGTCATTGATATTTAGTCGTTTTCAGCCAATATTTTGGATTTTTGAAAATTTCACTTTCTTGTGACAATATCCACTAAATGAGGAATAATATGTGTGAGGGTACCCCAGGAGAGTTCCAAATGTGTGTGGGTAGAATATATATCCTACAGGGGTAAAACTGAAAAAAGTTGAAAAAATTTTTTTTGGACTTAGTCATTTTTCCGGCGTTTATCAGACTTTCAGATAGGGGATATGTCAGTGAGCGTTCCGATTTCAGTTCCAGAGCGATTCGCCCAATGAGTCCTTGATATTTAGTCGTTTTCAGACAATTTTCTGGATATTTGAAAATTTTACTTTTTTGTGAAAATATCCACTAAATGAGGGAATAATATGTGTGAGGGTACCCCAGGAGAGTTCCAAATGTGTGTGGGTAGAATATATATCCTACGGGGGTAAAATTGAAAAAAGTTGAAAAAATTATTTTTGGACTTAGTCATTTTTCCGGCGTTTATCAGACTTTCAGTTAGGGGAAATGTCAGTGAGCGTTCCGATTTCAGTTCCAGAGTGATTCGCCCAATGAGTCCTTGATATTTAGTCGTTTTCAGACAATTTTCTGGATATTTGAAAATTTCACTTTTTGTGACAATATCCACTAAATTAGGGAATAATATATGTGAGGGTACCCCAGGAGAGTTCCAAATGTGTGTGGGTAGAATATATATCCTACAGGGGTAAAACTGAAAAAAGTTGAAAAAAATTTTTTTTGGACTTAGTCATTTTTCCGGCGTTTATCAGACTTTCAGATAGGGGATATGTCAGTGAGCGTTCCGATTTCAGTTCCAGAATGATTCGCCCAATGAGTCCTTGATATTTAGTCGTTTTCAGCCAATATTTTGGATTTTTGAAAATTTCACTTTCTTGTGACAATATCAACTAAATGAGGAATAATATGTGTGAGGGTACCCCAGGAGAGTTCCAAATGTGTGTGGGTAGAATATATATCCTACAGGGGTAAAACTGAAAAAAGTTGAAAAAAATTTTTTTTGGACTTAGTCATTTTTCCGGCGTTTATCAGACTTTCAGATAGGGGATATGTCAGTGAGCGTTCCGATTTCAGTTCCAGAGCGATTCGCCCAATGAGTCCTTGATATTTAGTCGTTTTCAGACAATTTTCTGGATATTTGAAAATTTTACTTTTTTGTGACAATATCCACTAAATGAGGGAATAATATGTGTGAGGGTACCCCAGGAGAGTTCCAAATGTGTGTGAGTAGAATATATATCCTACAGGGGTAACACTGAAAAAAGTTGAAAAAAATTTTTTTTGGACTTAGTCATTTTTCCTGCGTTTATCAGACTTTCAGATAGGGGATATGTCAGTGAGTGTTCCGATTTCAGTTCCAGAGCGATTCGCCCAATGAGTTCTTGATATTTAGTCGTTTTCAGACAATTTTCTGGATATTTGAAAATTTCACTTTTCTGTGAAAATATCCACTAAATGAGGGAATAATATGTGTGAGGGTACCCCAGGAGAGTTCCAAATGTGTGTGGGTAGAATATATATCCTACGGGGGTAAAATTGAAAAAAGTTGAAAAAATTATTTTTGGACTTAGTCATTTTTCCGGCGTTTATCAGACTTTCAGAGAGGGGAAATGTCAAGAAGCGTTCCGATTTCAGTTCCAGAGCGATTCGCCCAATGAGTCCTTAATATTTCGTCGTTTTCAGCCAATATTTTGGATATTTGAAAATTTCACTTTTTTGTGACAATATCCACTAAATTAGGGAATAATATGTGTGAGGGTACCCCAGGAGAGTTCCAAATGTGTGTGGGTAGAATATATATCCTAAAGGGGTAACATTGAAAAAAGTTGAAAAAAAATTTTTTTGGACTTAGTCATTTTTCCGGCGTTTATCAGACTTTCAGATAGGGGAAATGTCAGTGAGCGTTCCGATTTCAGTTCCAGAGCGATTAGCCCAATGAGTCATTGATATTTAGTCGTTTTCAGCCAATATTTTGGATTTTTGAAAATTTCACTTTCTTGTGACAATATCCACTAAATGAGGAATAATATGTGTGAGGGTACCCCAGGAGAGTTCCAAATGTTTGTTGGTAGAATATATATCCTACAGGGGTAACACTGAAAAAAGTTGAAAAAAAATTTTCTTGGACTTAGTCATTTTTCCTGCGTTTATCAGACTTTCAGATAGGGGATATGTCAGTGAGTGTTCCGATTTCAGTTCCAGAGTAATTCTCCCAATGAGTTCTTGATATTTAGTCGTTTTCAGACAATTTTCTGGATATTTGAAAATTTCACTTTTTTGTGAAAATATCCACTAAATGAGGGAATAATATGTGTGAGGGTACCCCAGGAGAGTTCCAAATATGTGTGGGTAGAATATATATCCTACGGGGTAAAATTGAAAAAAGTTGAAAAAATTATTTTTGGACTTAGTCATTTTTCCGGCGTTTATCAGACTTTCAGATAGGGGATATGTCAGTGAGCGTTCCGATTTCAGTTCCAGAGCGATTCGCCCAATGAGTCCTTGATATTTAGTCGTTTTCAGACAATTTTCTGGATATTTGAAAATTTTACTTTTTTGTGAAAATATCCACTAAATGAGGGAATAATATGTGTGAGGGTACCCCAGGAGAGTTCCAAATGTGTGTGGGTAGAATATATACCCTACGGGGGTAAAATTGAAAAAAGTTGAAAAAATTATTTTTGGACTTAGTCATTTTTCCGGCGTTTATCAGACTTTCAGTTAGGGGAAATGTCAGTGAGCGTTCCGATTTCAGTTCCAGAGTGATTCGCCCAATGAGTCCTTGATATTTAGTCGTTTTCAGACAATTTTCTGGATATTTGAAAATTTCACTTTTTGTGACAATATCCACTAAATTAGGGAATAATATATGTGAGGGTACCCCAGGAGAGTTCCAAATGTGTGTGGGTAGAATATATATCCTACAGGGGTAAAACTGAAAAAAGTTGAAAAAAATTTTTTTTGGACTTAGTCATTTTTCCGGCGTTTATCAGACTTTCAGATAGGGGATATGTCAGTGAGCGTTCCGATTTCAGTTCCAGAGCGATTCGCCCAATGAGTCCTTGATATTTAGTCGTTTTCAGACAATTTTCTGGATATTTGAAAATTTTACTTTTTTGTGACAATATCCACTAAATGAGGGAATAATATGTGTGAGGGTACCCCAAGAGAGTTCCAAATGTGTGTGAGTAGAATATATATCCTACAGGGGTAACACTGAAAAAAGTTGAAAAAAATTTTTTTTGGACTTAGTCATTTTTCCTGCGTTTATCAGACTTTCAGATAGGGGATATGTCAGTGAGTGTTCCGATTTCAGTTCCAGAGCGATTCGCCCAATGAGTTCTTGATATTTAGTCGTTTTCAGACAATTTTCTGGATATTTGAAAATTTCACTTTTCTGTGAAAATATCCACTAAATGAGGGAATAATATGTGTGAGGGTACCCCAGGAGAGTTCCAAATGTGTGTGGGTAGAATATATATCCTACGGGGGTAAAATTGAAAAAAGTTGAAAAAATTATTTTTGGACTTAGTCATTTTTCCGGCGTTTATCAGACTTTCAGAGAGGGGAAATGTCAAGAAGCGTTCCGATTTCAGTTCCAGAGCGATTCGCCCAATGAGTCCTTAATATTTCGTCGTTTTCAGCCAATATTTTGGATTTTTGAAAATTTCACTTTCTTGTGACAATATCCACTAAATGAGGGAATAATATGTGTGAGGGTACCCCAGGAGAGTTCCAAATGTGTGTGGGTAGAATATATATCCTACAGGGGTAAAACTGAAAAAAGTTGAAAAAAATTTTTTTTGGACTTAGTCATTTTTCCGGCGTTTATCAGACTTTCAGATAGGGGAAATGTCAGTGAGCGTTCCGATTTCAGTTCCAGAGCGATTCGCCCAATGAGTCATTGATATTTACTCGTTTTCAGCCAATATTTTGGATTTTTGAAAATTTCACTTTCTTGTGACAATATCCACTAAATGAGGGAATAATATGTGTGAGGGTACCCCAGGAGAGTTCCAAATGTGTGTGGGTAGAATATATATCCTACGGGGGTAAAATTGAAAAAAGTTGAAAAAATTATTTTTGGACTTAGTCATTTTTCCGGCGTTTATCAGACTTTCAGAGAGGGGAAATGTCAGTGAGCGTTCCGATTTCAGTTCCAGAGCGATTCGCCCAATGAGTCCTTGATATTTAGTCATTTTCAGACAATTTTCTGGATATTTGAAAATTTCACTTTTTTGTGAAAATATCCACTAAATGAGGGAATAATATGTGTGAGGGTAACCCAGGAGAGTTCCAAATGTGTGTGGGTAGAATATATATCCTACGGGGGTAAAATTGAAAAAAGTTGAAAAAATTATTTTTGGACTTAGTCATTTTTCCGGCGTTTATCAGACTTTCAGTTAGGGGAAATGTCAGTGAGCGTTCCGATTTCAGTTCCAGAGCGATTCGCCCAATGAGTCCTTGATATTTAGTCGTTTTCAGACATTTTTCTGGATATTTGAAAATTTCACTTTTTTTTGACAATATCCACTAAATGAGGAAATTTTATGTGTGAGGGTACCCCAGGAGAGTTCCAAATGTGTGTGGGTAGAATATATATCCTACAGGGGTAAAACTGAAAAAAGTTGAAAAAAAATTTTTTTTTGACTTAGTCATTTTTCCGTCATTTATCAGACTTTCAGATAGGGGAAATGTCAGTGAGCGTTCCGATTTCAGTTCCAGAGTGATTCGCCCAATGAGTCCTTGATATTTCGTCGTTTTCTGTCAATATTTAGAATTTTTGAAAATTTCACTTTCCTGTGACAATATCCACTAAATGAGGGAATAATATGTGTGAGGGTACCCCAGGAGAGTTCCAAATGTGTTTGGGTAGAATATATATCCTACAGGGGTAAAACTGAAAAAAGTTGAAAAAAAATTTTTTTTTTACTTAGTCATTTTTCCGTTGTTTATCAGACTTTCAGATAGGGGAAATGTCAGTGAGCGTTCCGATTTCAGTTCCAGAGTGATTCGCCCAATGAGTGCTTGATATTTCGTCGTTTTCTGCCAATATTTTGAATTTTTGAAAATTTCACTTTCCTGTGACAATATCCACTAAATGAGGGAATAATATGTGTGAGGGTACCCCAGGAGAGTTTCAAATGTGTGTGGGTAGAATATATATCCTAAAGGGGTAACATTGAAAAAAGTTGAAAAAAAATTTTTTTGGACTTAGTCATTTTTCCGGCGTTTATCAGACTTTCAGATAGGGGATATGTCAGTGAGCGTTCCGATTTCAGTTCCAGAGCGATTCGCCCAATGAGTCCTTGATATTTAGTCGTTTTCAGACAATTTTCTGGATATTTGAAAATTTCACTTTTTTGTGAAAATATCCACTAAATGAGGGAATAATATGTGTGAGGGTACCCCAGGAGAGTTCCAAATGTGTGTGGGTAGAATATATATCCTACAGGGGTAACACTGAAAAAAGTTGAAAAAAAATTTTTTTGGACTTAGTCATTTTTCCGGTGTTTATCAGACTTTCAGATAGGGGATATGTCAGTGAGTGTTCCGATTTCAGTTCCAGAGTGATTCGCCCAATGAGTCCTTGATATTTAGTCGTTTTCAGACAATTTTCTGGATATTTGAAAATTTCACTTTTTTGTGAAAATATCCACTAAATGAGGGAATAATATGTGTGAGGGTACCCCAGGAGAGTTCCAAATGTGTGTGGGTAGAATATATATATTACAGGGGTAACACTGAAAAAAGTTGAAAAAAAATTTTTTTGGACTTAGTCATTTTTCCTGCGTTTATCAGACTTTCAGATAGGGGATATGTCAGTGAGCGTTCCGATTTCAGTTCCAGAGCGATTCGCCCAATGAGTCATTGATATTTAGTCGTTTTCAGCCAATATTTTGGATTTTTGAAAATTTCACTTTCTTGTGACAATATCCACTAAATGAGGAATAATATGTGTGAGGGTACCCCAGGAGAGTTCCAAATGTGTGTGGGTAGAATATATATCCTACAGGGGTAAAACTGAAAAAAGTTGAAAAAATTTTTTTTGGACTTAGTCATTTTTCCGGCGTTTATCAGACTTTCAGATAGGGGATATGTCAGTGAGCGTTCCGATTTCAGTTCCAGAGCGATTCGCCCAATGAGTCCTTGATATTTAGTCGTTTTCAGACAATTTTCTGGATATTTGAAAATTTTACTTTTTTGTGAAAATATCCACTAAATGAGGGAATAATATGTGTGAGGGTACCCCAGGAGAGTTCCAAATGTGTGTGGGTAGAATATATATCCTACGGGGGTAAAATTGAAAAAAGTTGAAAAAATTATTTTTGGACTTAGTCATTTTTCCGGCGTTTATCAGACTTTCAGTTAGGGGAAATGTCAGTGAGCGTTCCGATTTCAGTTCCAGAGTGATTCGCCCAATGAGTCCTTGATATTTAGTCGTTTTCAGACAATTTTCTGGATATTTGAAAATTTCACTTTTTGTGACAATATCCACTAAATTAGGGAATAATATATGTGAGGGTACCCCAGGAGAGTTCCAAATGTGTGTGGGTAGAATATATATCCTACAGGGGTAAAACTGAAAAAAGTTGAAAAAAATTTTTTTTGGACTTAGTCATTTTTCCGGCGTTTATCAGACTTTCAGATAGGGGATATGTCAGTGAGCGTTCCGATTTCAGTTCCAGAATGATTCGCCCAATGAGTCCTTGATATTTAGTCGTTTTCAGCCAATATTTTGGATTTTTGAAAATTTCACTTTCTTGTGACAATATCCACTAAATGAGGAATAATATGTGTGAGGGTACCCCAGGAGAGTTCCAAATGTGTGTGGGTAGAATATATATCCTACAGGGGTAAAACTGAAAAAAGTTGAAAAAAATTTTTTTTGGACTTAGTCATTTTTCCGGCGTTTATCAGACTTTCAGATAGGGGATATGTCAGTGAGCGTTCCGATTTCAGTTCCAGAGCGATTCGCCCAATGAGTCCTTGATATTTAGTCGTTTTCAGACAATTTTCTGGATATTTGAAAATTTTACTTTTTTGTGACAATATCCACTAAATGAGGGAATAATATGTGTGAGGGTACCCCAGGAGAGTTCCAAATGTGTGTGAGTAGAATATATATCCTACAGGGGTAACACTGAAAAAAGTTGAAAAAAATTTTTTTTGGACTTAGTCATTTTTCCTGCGTTTATCAGACTTTCAGATAGGGGATATGTCAGTGAGTGTTCCGATTTCAGTTCCAGAGCGATTCGCCCAATGAGTTCTTGATATTTAGTCGTTTTCAGACAATTTTCTGGATATTTGAAAATTTCACTTTTCTGTGAAAATATCCACTAAATGAGGGAATAATATGTGTGAGGGTACCCCAGGAGAGTTCCAAATGTGTGTGGGTAGAATATATATCCTACGGGGGTAAAATTGAAAAAAGTTGAAAAAATTATTTTTGGACTTAGTCATTTTTCCGGCGTTTATCAGACTTTCAGAGAGGGGAAATGTCAAGAAGCGTTCCGATTTCAGTTCCAGAGCGATTCGCCCAATGAGTCCTTAATATTTCGTCGTTTTCAGCCAATATTTTGGATTTTTGAAAATTTCACTTTCTTGTGACAATATCCACTAAATGAGGGAATAATATGTGTGAGGGTACCCCAGGAGAGTTCCAAATGTGTGTGGGTAGAATATATATCCTACAGGGGTAAAACTGAAAAAAGTTGAAAAAAATTTTTTTTGGACTTAGTCATTTTTCCGGCGTTTATCAGACTTTCAGATAGGGGAAATGTCAGTGAGCGTTCCGATTTCAGTTCCAGAGCGATTCGCCCAATGAGTCCTTGATATTTAGTCATTTTCAGACAATTTTCTGGATATTTGAAAATTTCACTTTTTTGTGAAAATATCCACTAAATGAGGGAATAATATGTGTGAGGGTAACCCAGGAGAGTTCCAAATGTGTGTGGGTAGAATATATATCCTACGGGGGTAAAATTGAAAAAAGTTGAAAAAATTATTTTTGGACTTAGTCATTTTTCCGGCGTTTATCAGACTTTCAGTTAGGGGAAATGTCAGTGAGCGTTCCGATTTCAGTTCCAGAGCGATTCGCCCAATGAGTCCTTGATATTTAGTCGTTTTCAGACATTTTTCTGGATATTTGAAAATTTCACTTTTTTTTGACAATATCCACTAAATGAGGAAATTTTATGTGTGAGGGTACCCCAGGAGAGTTCCAAATGTGTGTGGGTAGAATATATATCCTACAGGGGTAAAACTGAAAAAAGTTGAAAAAAAATTTTTTTTTGACTTAGTCATTTTTCCGTCATTTATCAGACTTTCAGATAGGGGAAATGTCAGTGAGCGTTCCGATTTCAGTTCCAGAGTGATTCGCCCAATGAGTCCTTGATATTTCGTCGTTTTCTGTCAATATTTAGAATTTTTGAAAATTTCACTTTCCTGTGACAATATCCACTAAATGAGGGAATAATATGTGTGAGGGTACCCCAGGAGAGTTCCAAATGTGTGTGGGTAGAATATATATCCTACAGGGGTAAAACTGAAAAAAGTTGAAAAAAAATTTTTTTTTTACTTAGTCATTTTTCCGTTGTTTATCAGACTTTCAGATAGGGGAAATGTCAGTGAGCGTTCCGATTTCAGTTCCAGAGTGATTCGCCCAATGAGTGCTTGATATTTCGTCGTTTTCTGCCAATATTTTGAATTTTTGAAAATTTCACTTTCCTGTGACAATATCCACTAAATGAGGGAATAATATGTGTGAGGGTACCCCAGGAGAGTTTCAAATGTGTGTGGGTAGAATATATATCCTAAAGGGGTAACATTGAAAAAAGTTGAAAAAAAATTTTTTTGGACTTAGTCATTTTTCCGGCGTTTATCAGACTTTCAGATAGGGGATATGTCAGTGAGCGTTCCGATTTCAGTTCCAGAGCGATTCGCCCAATGAGTCCTTGATATTTAGTCGTTTTCAGACAATTTTCTGGATATTTGAAAATTTCACTTTTTTGTGAAAATATCCACTAAATGAGGGAATAATATGTGTGAGGGTACCCCAGGAGAGTTCCAAATGTGTGTGGGTAGAATATATATCCTACAGGGGTAACACTGAAAAAAGTTGAAAAAAAATTTTTTTGGACTTAGTCATTTTTCCGGTGTTTATCAGACTTTCAGATAGGGGATATGTCAGTGAGTGTTCCGATTTCAGTTCCAGAGCGATTCGCCCAATGAGTCCTTGATATTTAGTCGTTTTCAGACAATTTTCTGGATATTTGAAAATTTCACTTTTTTGTGAAAATATCCACTAAATGAGGGAATAATATGTGTGAGGGTACCCCAGGAGAGTTCCAAATGTGTGTGGGTAGAATATATATATTACAGGGGTAACACTGAAAAAAGTTGAAAAAAAATTTTTTTGGACTTAGTCATTTTTCCTGCGTTTATCAGACTTTCAGATAGGGGATATGTCAGTGAGCGTTCCGATTTCAGTTCCAGAGCGATTCGCCCAATGAGTCATTGATATTTAGTCGTTTTCAGCCAATATTTTGGATTTTTGAAAATTTCACTTTCTTGTGACAATATCCACTAAATGAGGAATAATATGTGTGAGGGTACCCCAGGAGAGTTCCAAATGTGTGTGGGTAGAATATATATCCTACAGGGGTAAAACTGAAAAAAGTTGAAAAAATTTTTTTTGGACTTAGTCATTTTTCCGGCGTTTATCAGACTTTCAGATAGGGGATATGTCAGTGAGCGTTCCGATTTCAGTTCCAGAGCGATTCGCCCAATGAGTCCTTGATATTTAGTCGTTTTCAGACAATTTTCTGGATATTTGAAAATTTTACTTTTTTGTGAAAATATCCACTAAATGAGGGAATAATATGTGTGAGGGTACCCCAGGAGAGTTCCAAATGTGTGTGGGTAGAATATATATCCTACGGGGGTAAAATTGAAAAAAGTTGAAAAAATTATTTTTGGACTTAGTCATTTTTCCGGCGTTTATCAGACTTTCAGTTAGGGGAAATGTCAGTGAGCGTTCCGATTTCAGTTCCAGAGTGATTCGCCCAATGAGTCCTTGATATTTAGTCGTTTTCAGACAATTTTCTGGATATTTGAAAATTTCACTTTTTGTGACAATATCCACTAAATTAGGGAATAATATATGTGAGGGTACCCCAGGAGAGTTCCAAATGTGTGTGGGTAGAATATATATCCTACAGGGGTAAAACTGAAAAAAGTTGAAAAAAATTTTTTTTGGACTTAGTCATTTTTCCGGCGTTTATCAGACTTTCAGATAGGGGATATGTCAGTGAGCGTTCCGATTTCAGTTCCAGAATGATTCGCCCAATGAGTCCTTGATATTTAGTCGTTTTCAGCCAATATTTTGGATTTTTGAAAATTTCACTTTCTTGTGACAATATCCACTAAATGAGGAATAATATGTGTGAGGGTACCCCAGGAGAGTTCCAAATGTGTGTGGGTAGAATATATATCCTACAGGGGTAAAACTGAAAAAAGTTGAAAAAAATTTTTTTTGGACTTAGTCATTTTTCCGGCGTTTATCAGACTTTCAGATAGGGGATATGTCAGTGAGCGTTCCGATTTCAGTTCCAGAGCGATTCGCCCAATGAGTCCTTGATATTTAGTCGTTTTCAGACAATTTTCTGGATATTTGAAAATTTTACTTTTTTGTGACAATATCCACTAAATGAGGGAATAATATGTGTGAGGGTACCCCAGGAGAGTTCCAAATGTGTGTGAGTAGAATATATATCCTACAGGGGTAACACTGAAAAAAGTTGAAAAAAATTTTTTTTGGACTTAGTCATTTTTCCTGCGTTTATCAGACTTTCAGATAGGGGATATGTCAGTGAGTGTTCCGATTTCAGTTCCAGAGCGATTCGCCCAATGAGTTCTTGATATTTAGTCGTTTTCAGACAATTTTCTGGATATTTGAAAATTTCACTTTTCTGTGAAAATATCCACTAAATGAGGGAATAATATGTGTGAGGGTACCCCAGGAGAGTTCCAAATGTGTGTGGGTAGAATATATATCCTACGGGGGTAAAATTGAAAAAAGTTGAAAAAATTATTTTTGGACTTAGTCATTTTTCCGGCGTTTATCAGACTTTCAGAGAGGGGAAATGTCAAGAAGCGTTCCGATTTCAGTTCCAGAGCGATTCGCCCAATGAGTCCTTAATATTTCGTCGTTTTCAGCCAATATTTTGGATTTTTGAAAATTTCACTTTCTTGTGACAATATCCACTAAATGAGGGAATAATATGTGTGAGGGTACCCCAGGAGAGTTCCAAATGTGTGTGGGTAGAATATATATCCTACAGGGGTAAAACTGAAAAAAGTTGAAAAAAATTTTTTTTGGACTTAGTCATTTTTCCGGCGTTTATCAGACTTTCAGATAGGGGAAATGTCAGTGAGCGTTCCGATTTCAGTTCCAGAGCGATTCGCCCAATGAGTCATTGATATTTACTCGTTTTCAGCCAATATTTTGGATTTTTGAAAATTTCACTTTCTTGTGACAATATCCACTAAATGAGGGAATAATATGTGTGAGGGTACCCCAGGAGAGTTCCAAATGTGTGTGGGTAGAATATATATCCTACGGGGGTAAAATTGAAAAAAGTTGAAAAAATTATTTTTGGACTTAGTCATTTTTCCGGCGTTTATCAGACTTTCAGAGAGGGGAAATGTCAGTGAGCGTTCCGATTTCAGTTCCAGAGCGATTCGCCCAATGAGTCCTTGATATTTAGTCATTTTCAGACAATTTTCTGGATATTTGAAAATTTCACTTTTTTGTGAAAATATCCACTAAATGAGGGAATAATATGTGTGAGGGTAACCCAGGAGAGTTCCAAATGTGTGTGGGTAGAATATATATCCTACGGGGGTAAAATTGAAAAAAGTTGAAAAAATTATTTTTGGACTTAGTCATTTTTCCGGCGTTTATCAGACTTTCAGTTAGGGGAAATGTCAGTGAGCGTTCCGATTTCAGTTCCAGAGCGATTCGCCCAATGAGTCCTTGATATTTAGTCGTTTTCAGACATTTTTCTGGATATTTGAAAATTTCACTTTTTTTTGACAATATCCACTAAATGAGGAAATTTTATGTGTGAGGGTACCCCAGGAGAGTTCCAAATGTGTGTGGGTAGAATATATATCCTACAGGGGTAAAACTGAAAAAAGTTGAAAAAAAATTTTTTTTTGACTTAGTCATTTTTCCGTCATTTATCAGACTTTCAGATAGGGGAAATGTCAGTGAGCGTTCCGATTTCAGTTCCAGAGTGATTCGCCCAATGAGTCCTTGATATTTCGTCGTTTTCTGTCAATATTTAGAATTTTTGAAAATTTCACTTTCCTGTGACAATATCCACTAAATGAGGGAATAATATGTGTGAGGGTACCCCAGGAGAGTTCCAAATGTGTTTGGGTAGAATATATATCCTACAGGGGTAAAACTGAAAAAAGTTGAAAAAAAATTTTTTTTTTACTTAGTCATTTTTCCGTTGTTTATCAGACTTTCAGATAGGGGAAATGTCAGTGAGCGTTCCGATTTCAGTTCCAGAGTGATTCGCCCAATGAGTGCTTGATATTTCGTCGTTTTCTGCCAATATTTTGAATTTTTGAAAATTTCACTTTCCTGTGACAATATCCACTAAATGAGGGAATAATATGTGTGAGGGTACCCCAGGAGAGTTTCAAATGTGTGTGGGTAGAATATATATCCTAAAGGGGTAACATTGAAAAAGTTGAAAAAAAATTTTTTTGGACTTAGTCATTTTTCCGGCGTTTATCAGACTTTCAGATAGGGGATATGTCAGTGAGCGTTCCGATTTCAGTTCCAGAGCGATTCGCCCAATGAGTCCGTGATATTTAGTCGTTTTCAGACAATTTTCTGGATATTTGAAAATTTCACTTTTTTGTGAAAATATCCACTAAATGAGGGAATAATATGTGTGAGGGTACCCCAGGAGAGTTCCAAATGTGTGTGGGTAGAATATATATCCTACAGGGGTAACACTGAAAAAAGTTGAAAAAAAATTTTTTTGGACTTAGTCATTTTTCCGGTGTTTATCAGACTTTCAGATAGGGGATATGTCAGTGAGTGTTCCGATTTCAGTTCCAGAGCGATTCGCCCAATGAGTCCTTGATATTTAGTCGTTTTCAGACAATTTTCTGGATATTTGAAAATTTCACTTTTTTGTGAAAATATCCACTAAATGAGGGAATAATATGTGTGAGGGTACCCCAGGAGAGTTCCAAATGTGTGTGGGTAGAATATATATATTACAGGGGTAACACTGAAAAAAGTTGAAAAAAAATTTTTTTGGACTTAGTCATTTTTCCTGCGTTTATCAGACTTTCAGATAGGGGATATGTCAGTGAGTGTTCCGATTTCAGTTCCAGAGCGATCCGCCCAATGAGTTCTTGATATTTAGTCGTTTTCAGACAATTTTCTGGATATTTGAAAATTTCACTTTTTTGTGAAAATATCCACTAAATGAGGGAATAATATGTGTGAGGGTACCCAAGGAGAGTTCCAAATATGTGTGGGTAGAATATATATCGTACGGGGGTAAAATAAAAAAAGTTGAAAAAATTATTTTTGGACTTAGTCATTTTTCCGGCGTTTATCAGACTTTCAGAGAGGGGAAATGTCAATGAGCGTTCCGATTTCAGTTCCAGAGCGATTCGCCCAATGAGTCCTTGATATTTCGTCGTTTTCAGCCAATATTTTGGATTTTTGAAAATTTCACTTTCTTGTGACAATATCCACTAAATGAGGAATAATATGTGTGAGGGTACCCCAGGAGAGTTCCAAATGTGTGTGGGTAGAATATATATCCTACAGGGGTAAAACTGAAAAAAGTTGAAAAAAATTTTTTTTGGACTTAGTCATTTTTCCGGCGTTTATCAGACTTTCAGATAGGGGATATGTCAGTGAGCGTTCCGATTTCAGTTCCAGAGCGATTCGCCCAATGAGTCCTTGATATTTAGTCGTTTTCAGACAATTTTCTGGATATTTGAAAATTTCACCTTTTTGTGAAAATATCCACTAAATGAGGGAATAATATGTGTGAGGGTACCCCAGGAGAGTTCCAAATGTGTGTGGGTAGAATATATATCCTACGGGGGTAAAATTGAAAAAAGTTGAAAAAATTATTTTTGGACTTAGTCATTTTTCCGGCGTTTATCAGACTTTCAGAGAGGGGAAATGTCAGTGAGCGTTCCGATTTCAGTTCCAGAGCGATTCGCCCAGAGTCCTTGATATTTAGTCATTTTCAGACAATTTTCTGGATATTTGAAAATTTCACTTTTTTGTGAAAATATCCACTAAATGAGGGAATAATATGTGTGAGGGTAACCCAGGAGAGTTCCAAATGTGTGTGGGTAGAATACATATCCTACGGGGGTAAAATTGAAAAAAGTTGAAAAAATTATTTTTGGACTTAGTCATTTTTCCGGCGTTTATCAGACTTTCAGAGAGGGGAAATGTCAATGAGCGTTCCGATTTCAGTTCCAGAGCGATTCGCCCAATGAGTCCTTAATATTTCGTCGTTTTCAGCCAATATTTTGGATTTTTGAAAATTTCACTTTCTTGTGACAATATCCACTAAATGAGGGAATAATATGTGTGAGGGTACCCCAGGAGAGTTCCAAATGTGTGTGGGTAGAATATATATCCTACAGGGGTAAAACTGTAAAAAGTTGAAAAAAATTTTTTTTGGACTTAGTCATTTTTCCGGCGTTTATCAGACATTCAGATAGGGGATATGTCAGTGAGCGTTCCGATTTCAGTTCCAGAGCGATTCGCCCAATGAGTCCTTGATATTTAGTCGTTTTCAGACAATTTTCTGGATATTTGAAAATTTCACTTTTTTGTGAAAATATCCACTAAATGAGGGAATAATATGTGTGAGGGTACCCCAGGAGAGTTCCAAATGTGTGTGGGTAGAATATATATCCTACGGGGGTAAAATTGAAAAAAGTTGAAAAAATTATTTTTGGACTTAGTCATTTTTCCGGCGTTTATCAGACTTTCAGAGAGGGGAAATGTCAGTGAGCGTTCCGATTTCAGTTCCAGAGCGATTCGCCCAATGAGTCCTTGATATTTAGTCATTTTCAGACAATTTTCTGGATATTTGAAAATTTCACTTTTTTGTGAAAATATCCACTAAATGAGGGAATAATATGTGTGAGGGTAACCCAGGAGAGTTCCAAATGTGTGTGGGTAGAATATATATCCTACGGGGGTAAAATTGAAAAAAGTTGAAAAAATTATTTTTGGACTTAGTCATTTTTCCGGCGTTTATCAGACTTTCAGTTAGGGGAAATGTCAGTGAGCGTTCCGATTTCAGTTCCAGAGTGATTCGCCCAATGAGTCCTTGATATTTCGTCGTTTTCTGTCAATATTTAGAATTTTTGAAAATTTCACTTTCCTGTGACAATATCCACTAAATGAGGGAATAATATGTGTGAGGGTACCCCAGGAGAGTTCCAAATGTGTGTGGGTAGAATATATATCCTACAGGGGTAAAACTGAAAAAAGTTGAAAAAAAAATTTTTTTTTACTTAGTCATTTTTCCGTTGTTTATCAGACTTTCAGATAGGGGAAATGTCAGTGAGCGTTCCGATTTCAGTTCCAGAGTGATTCGCCCAATGAGTGCTCGATAATTCGTCGTTTTCTGCCAATATTTTGAATTTTTGAAAATTTCACTTTCCTGTGACAATATCCACTAAATGAGGGAATAATATGTGTGAGGGTACCCCAGGAGAGTTTCAAATGTGTGTGGGTAGAATATATATCCTAAAGGGGTAACATTGAAAAAAGTTGAAAAAAAATTTTTTTGGACTTAGTCATTTTTCCGGCGTTTATCAGACTTTCAGATAGGGGATATGTCAGTGAGCGTTCCGATTTCAGTTCCAGAGCGATTCGCCCAATGAGTCCTTGATATTTAGTCGTTTTCAGACAATTTTCTGGATATTTGAAAATTTCACTTTTTTGTGAAAATATCCACTAAATGAGGGAATAATATGTGTGAGGGTACCCCAGGAGAGTTCCAAATGTGTGTGGGTAGAATATATATCCTACAGGGGTAAAACTGAAAAAAGTTGAAAAAAAATTTTTTTGGACTTAGTCATTTTTCCGTCGTTTATCAGACTTTCAGATAGGGGAAATGTCAGTGAGCGTTCCGATTTCAGTTCCAGAGTGATTCGCCCAATGAGTCCTTGATATTTCGTCGTTTTCTGCCAATATTTTGAATTTTTGAAAATTTCACTTTCCTGTGACAATATCCACTAAATGAGGGAATAATATGTGTGAGGGTACCCCAGGAGAGTTCCAAATGTGTGTGGGTAGAATATATATCCTACAGGGGTAAAACTGTAAAAAGTTGAAAAAAATTTTTTTTGGACTTAGTCATTTTTCCGGCGTTTATCAGACTTTCAGATAGGGGAAATGTCAGTGAGCGTTCCGATTTCAGTTCCAGAGCGATTCGCCCAATGAGTCATTGATATTTACTCGTTTTCAGCCAATATTTTGGATTTTTGAAAATTTCACTTTCTTGTGACAATATCCACTAAATGAGGGAATAATATGTGTGAGGGTACCCCAGGAGAGTTCCAAATGTGTGTGGGTAGAATATATATCCTACGGGGGTAAAATTGAAAAAAGTTGAAAAAATTATTTTTGGACTTAGTCATTTTTCCGGCGTTTATCAGACTTTCAGAGAGGGGAAATGTCAGTGAGCGTTCCGATTTCAGTTCCAGAGCGATTCGCCCAATGAGTCCTTGATATTTAGTCATTTTCAGACAATTTTCTGGATATTTGAAAATTTCACTTTTTTGTGAAAATATCCACTAAATGAGGGAATAATATGTGTGAGGGTAACCCAGGAGAGTTCCAAATGTGTGTGGGTAGAATATATATCCTACGGGGGTAAAATTGAAAAAAGTTGAAAAAATTATTTTTGGACTTAGTCATTTTTCCGGCGTTTATCAGACTTTCAGTTAGGGGAAATGTCAGTGAGCGTTCCGATTTCAGTTCCAGAGCGATTCGCCCAATGAGTCCTTGATATTTAGTCGTTTTCAGACATTTTTCTGGATATTTGAAAATTTCACTTTTTTTTGACAATATCCACTAAATGAGGAAATTTTATGTGTGAGGGTACCCCAGGAGAGTTCCAAATGTGTGTGGGTAGAATATATATCCTACAGGGGTAAAACTGAAAAAAGTTGAAAAAAAATTTTTTTTTGACTTAGTCATTTTTCCGTCATTTATCAGACTTTCAGATAGGGGAAATGTCAGTGAGCGTTCCGATTTCAGTTCCAGAGTGATTCGCCCAATGAGTCCTTGATATTTCGTCGTTTTCTGTCAATATTTAGAATTTTTGAAAATTTCACTTTCCTGTGACAATATCCACTAAATGAGGGAATAATATGTGTGAGGGTACCCCAGGAGAGTTCCAAATGTGTTTGGGTAGAATATATATCCTACAGGGGTAAAACTGAAAAAAGTTGAAAAAAAATTTTTTTTTTACTTAGTCATTTTTCCGTTGTTTATCAGACTTTCAGATAGGGGAAATGTCAGTGAGCGTTCCGATTTCAGTTCCAGAGTGATTCGCCCAATGAGTGCTTGATATTTCGTCGTTTTCTGCCAATATTTTGAATTTTTGAAAATTTCACTTTCCTGTGACAATATCCACTAAATGAGGGAATAATATGTGTGAGGGTACCCCAGGAGAGTTTCAAATGTGTGTGGGTAGAATATATATCCTAAAGGGGTAACATTGAAAAAAGTTGAAAAAAAATTTTTTTGGACTTAGTCATTTTTCCGGCGTTTATCAGACTTTCAGATAGGGGATATGTCAGTGAGCGTTCCGATTTCAGTTCCAGAGCGATTCGCCCAATGAGTCCTTGATATTTAGTCGTTTTCAGACAATTTTCTGGATATTTGAAAATTTCACTTTTTTGTGAAAATATCCACTAAATGAGGGAATAATATGTGTGAGGGTACCCCAGGAGAGTTCCAAATGTGTGTGGGTAGAATATATATCCTACAGGGGTAACACTGAAAAAAGTTGAAAAAAAATTTTTTTGGACTTAGTCATTTTTCCGGTGTTTATCAGACTTTCAGATAGGGGATATGTCAGTGAGTGTTCCGATTTCAGTTCCAGAGCGATTCGCCCAATGAGTCCTTGATATTTAGTCGTTTTCAGACAATTTTCTGGATATTTGAAAATTTCACTTTTTTGTGAAAATATCCACTAAATGAGGGAATAATATGTGTGAGGGTACCCCAGGAGAGTTCCAAATGTGTGTGGGTAGAATATATATATTACAGGGGTAACACTGAAAAAAGTTGAAAAAAAATTTTTTTGGACTTAGTCATTTTTCCTGCGTTTATCAGACTTTCAGATAGGGGATATGTCAGTGAGTGTTCCGATTTCAGTTCCAGAGCGATCCGCCCAATGAGTTCTTGATATTTAGTCGTTTTCAGACAATTTTCTGGATATTTGAAAATTTCACTTTTTTGTGAAAATATCCACTAAATGAGGGAATAATATGTGTGAGGGTACCCAAGGAGAGTTCCAAATATGTGTGGGTAGAATATATATCGTACGGGGGTAAAATAAAAAAAGTTGAAAAAATTATTTTTGGACTTAGTCATTTTTCCGGCGTTTATCAGACTTTCAGAGAGGGGAAATGTCAATGAGCGTTCCGATTTCAGTTCCAGAGCGATTCGCCCAATGAGTCCTTGATATTTCGTCGTTTTCAGCCAATATTTTGGATTTTTGAAAATTTCACTTTCTTGTGACAATATCCACTAAATGAGGAATAATATGTGTGAGGGTACCCCAGGAGAGTTCCAAATGTGTGTGGGTAGAATATATATCCTACAGGGGTAAAACTGAAAAAAGTTGAAAAAAATTTTTTTTGGACTTAGTCATTTTTCCGGCGTTTATCAGACTTTCAGATAGGGGATATGTCAGTGAGCGTTCCGATTTCAGTTCCAGAGCGATTCGCCCAATGAGTCCTTGATATTTAGTCGTTTTCAGACAATTTTCTGGATATTTGAAAATTTCACTTTTTTGTGAAAATATCCACTAAATGAGGGAATAATATGTGTGAGGGTACCCCAGGAGAGTTCCAAATGTGTGTGGGTAGAATATATATCCTACGGGGGTAAAATTGAAAAAAGTTGAAAAAATTATTTTTGGACTTAGTCATTTTTCCGGCGTTTATCAGACTTTCAGAGAGGGGAAATGTCAGTGAGCGTTCCGATTTCAGTTCCAGAGCGATTCGCCCAATGAGTCCTTGATATTTAGTCGTTTTCAGACAATTTTCTGGATATTTGAAAATTTCACTTTTTTGTGAAAATATCCACTAAATGAGGGAATAATATGTGTGAGGGTACCCCAGGAGAGTTCCAAATGTGTGTGGGTAGAATATATATCCTACAGGGGTAAAACTGAAAAAAGTTGAAAAAAAATTTTTTTGGACTTAGTCATTTTTCCGTCGTTTATCAGACTTTCAGATAGGGGAAATGTCAGTGAGCGTTCCGATTTCAGTTCCAGAGTGATTCGCCCAATGAGTCCTTGATATTTCGTCGTTTTCTGCCAATATTTTGAATTTTTGAAAATTTCACTTTCCTGTGACAATATCCACTAAATGAGGGAATAATATGTGTGAGGGTACCCCAGGAGAGTTCCAAATGTGTGTGGGTAGAATATATATCCTACAGGGGTAAAACTGTAAAAAGTTGAAAAAAATTTTTTTTGGACTTAGTCATTTTTCCGGCGTTTATCAGACTTTCAGATAGGGGATATGTCAGTGAGCGTTCCGATTTCAGTTCCAGAGCGATTCGCCCAATGAGTCCTTGATATTTAGTCGTTTTCAGACAATTTTCTGGATATTTGAAAATTTCACTTTTTTGTGAAAATATCCACTAAATGAGGGAATAATATGTGTGAGGGTACCCCAGGAGAGTTCCAAATGTGTGTGGGTAGAATATATATCCTACGGGGGTAAAATTGAAAAAAGTTGAAAAAATTATTTTTGGACTTAGTCATTTTTCCGGCGTTTATCAGACTTTCAGAGAGGGGAAATGTCAGTGAGCGTTCCGATTTCAGTTCCAGAGCGATTCGCCCAATGAGTCCTTGATATTTAGTCATTTTCAGACAATTTTCTGGATATTTGAAAATTTCACTTTTTTGTGAAAATATCCACTAAATGAGGGAATAATATGTGTGAGGGTACCCCAGGAGAGTTCCAAATGTGTGTGGGTAGAATATATATCCTACGGGGGTAAAATTGAAAAAAGTTGAAAAAATTATTTTTGGACTTAGTCATTTTTCCGGCGTTTATCTGACTTTCAGTTAGGGGAAATGTCAGTGAGCGTTCCGATTTCAGTTCCAGAGCGATTCGCCCAATGAGTCCTTGATATTTAGTCGTTTTCAGACATTTTTCTGGATATTTGAAAATTTCACTTTTTTTTGACAATATCCACTAAATGAGGGAATTTTATGTGTGAGGGTACCCCAGGAGAGTTCCAAATATGTGTGGGTAGAATATATATCCTACAGGGATAAAACTGAAAAAAGTTGAAAAAAAATTTTTTTTGGACTTAGTCATTTTTCCGTCATTTATCAGACTTTCAGATAGAGGAAATGTCAGTGAGCGTTCCGATTTCAGTTCCAGAGTGATTTGCCCAATGAGTCCTTGATATTTCATCGTTTTCTGTCAATATTTAGAATTTTTGAAAATTTCACTTTCCTGTGACAATATCCACTAAATGAGGGAATAATATGTGTGAGGGTACCCCAGGAGAGTTCCAAATGTGTGTGGGTAGAATATATATCCTACAGGGGTAAAACTGAAAAAAGTTGAAAAAATTTTTTTTTTTTACTTAGTCATTTTTCCGTTGTTTATCAGACTTTCAGATAGGGGAAATGTCAGTGAGCGTTCCGATTTCAGTTGCAGAGTGATTCGCCCAATGAGTGCTTGATATTTAGTCGTTTTCAGACAATTTTCTGGATATTTGAAAATTTCACTTTTTTGTGAAAATATCCACTAAATGAGGGAATAATATGTGTGAGGGTACCCAAGGAGAGTTCCAAATATGTGTGGGTAGAATATATATCCTACGGGGGTAAAATTGAAAAAAGTTGAAAAAATTATTTTTGGACTTAGTCATTTTTCCGGCGTTTATCAGACTTTCAGAGAGGGGAAATGTCAATGAGCGTTCCGATTTCAGTTCCAGAGCGATTCGCCCAATGAGTCCTTGATATTTCGTCGTTTTCAGCCAATATTTTGGATTTTTGAAAATTTCACTTTCTTGTGACAATATCCACTAAATGAGGAATAATATGTGTGAGGGTACCCCAGGAGAGTTCCAAATGTGTGTGGGTAGAATATATATCCTACAGGGGTAAAACTGAAAGAAGTTGAAAAAAATTTTTTTTGGACTTAGTCATTTTTCCGTCGTTTATCAGACTTTCAGATAGGGGAAATGTCAGTGAGCGTTCCGATTTCAGTTCCAGAGCGATTCGCCCAATGAGTCCTTGATATTTCGTCGTTTTCTGTCAATATTTAGAATTTTTGAAAATTTCACTTTCCTGTGACAATATCCACTAAATGAGGGAATAATATGTGTGAGGGTACCCCAGGAGAGTTCCAAATGTGTGTGGGTAGAATATATATCCTAAAGGGGTAACATTGAAAAAAGTTGAAAAAAAATTTTTTTGGACTTAGTCATTTTTCCGGCGTTTATCAGACTTTCAGATAGGGGATATTTCAGTGAGCGTTCCGATTTCAGTTCCAGAGCGATTCGCCCAATGAGTCCTTGATATTTAGTCGTTTTCAGACAATTTTCTGGATATTTGAAAATTTTACTTTTTTGTGAAAATATCCACTAAATGAGGGAATAATATGTGTGAGGGTACCCCAGGAGAGTTCCAAATGTGTGTGGGTAGAATATATATCCTACAGGGGTAAAACTGAAAAAAGTTGAAAAAAAATATTTTTTTGACTTAGTCATTTTTCCGTCATTTATCAGACTTTCAGATAGGGGAAATGTCAGTGAGCGTTCCGATTTCAGTTCCAGAGTGATTCGCCCAATGAGTCCTTGATATTTCGTCGTTTTCTGTCAATATTTAGAATTTTTGAAAATTTCACTTTCCTGTGACAATATCCACTAAATGAGGGAATAATATGTGTGAGGGTACCCCAGGAGAGTTCCAAATGTGTGTGGGTAGAATATATATCCTAAAGGGGTAACATTGAAAAAAGTTGAAAAAAAATTTTTTTGGACTTAGTCATTTTTCCGGCGTTTATCAGACTTTCAGATAGGGGATATGTCAGTGAGCGTTCCAATTTCAGTTCCAGAGCGATTCGCCCAATGAGTCCTTGATATTTAGTGGTTTTCAGACAATTTTCTGGATATTTGAAAATTTCACTTTTTGTGAAAATATCCACTAAATGAGGGATTAATATGTGTGAGGGTACCCCAGGAGAGTTCCAAATGTGTGTGGGTAGAATATATATCCTACAGGGGTAAAATTGAAAAAAGTTGAAAAAATTATTTTTGGACTTAGTCATTTTTCCGGCGTTTATCAGACTTTCAGAGAGGGGAAATGTCAATGAGCGTTCCGATTTCAGTTCCAGAGCGATTCGCCCAATGAGTCCTTGATATTTCGTCGTTTTCAGCCAATATTTTGGATTTTTGAAAATTTCACTTTCTTGTGACAATATCCACTAAATGAGGGAATAATATGTGTGAGGGTACCCCAGGAGAGTTCCAAATGTGTGTGGGTAGAATATATATCCTACATGGGTAAAACTGAAAAAAGTTGAAAAAATTATTTTTGGACTTAGTCATTTTTCCGGTGTTTATCAGACTTTCAGTTAGGGGATATGTCAGTGAGCGTTCCGATTTCAGTTCCAGAGTGATTCGCCCAATGAGTCCTTGATATTTAGTCGTTTTCAGACAATTTTCTGGATATTTGAAAATTTCACTTTTTTGTGAAAATATCCACTAAATGAGGGAATAATATGTGTGAGGGTAACCCAGGAGAGTTCCAAATGTGTGTGGGTAGAATATATATCCTACGGGGGTAAAATTGAAAAAAGTTGAAAAAATTATTTTTGGACTTAGTCATTTTTCCGGTGTTTATCAGACTTTCAGATAGGGGATATGTCAGTGAGTGTTCCGATTTCAGTTCCAGAGCGATTCGCCCAATGAGTCCTTGATATTTAGTCGTTTTCAGACAATTTTCTGGATATTTGAAAATTTCACTTTTTTGTGAAAATATCCACTAAATGAGGGAATAATATGTGTGAGGGTACCCCAGGAGAGTTCCAAATGTGTGTGGGTAGAATATATATCCTACAGGGGTAACACTGAAAAAAGTTGAAAAAAAATTTTTTTGGACTTAGTCATTTTTCTTGCGTTTATCAGACTTTCAGATAGGGGATATGTCAGTGAGTGTTCCGATTTCAGTTCCAGAGTGATTCTCCCAATGAGTTCTTGATATTTAGTCGTTTTCAGACAATTTTCTGGATATTTGAAAATTTCACTTTTTTGTGAAAATATCCACTAAATGAGGGAATAATATGTGTGAGGGTACCCCAGGAGAGTTCCAAATGTGTGTGGGTAGAATATATATCCTACGGGGGTAAAATTGAAAAAAGTTGAAAAAATTATTTTTGGACTTAGTCATTTTTCCGGCGTTTATCAGACTTTCAGAGAGGGGAAATGTCAATGAGCGTTCCGATTTCAGTTCCAGAGTGGTTCGCCCAATGAGTGCTTGATATTTCGTCGTTTTCTGCCAATATTTTGAATTTTTGAAAATTTCACTTTCCTGTGACAATATCCACTAAATGAGGGAATAATATGTGTGAGGGTACCCCAGGAGAGTTCCAAATGTGTGTGGGTAGAATATATATCCTAAAGGGGTAACATTGAAAAAAGTTGAAAAAAAATTTTTTTGGACTTAGTCATTTTTCCGGCGTTTATCAGACTTTCAGATAGGGGATATGTCAGTGAGCATTCCGATTTCAGTTCCAGAGCGATTCGCCCAATGAGTCCTTGATATTTAGTCGTTTTCAGACAATTTTCTGGATATTTGAAAATTTCACTTTTTTGTGAAAATATCCACTAAATGAGGGATTAATATGTGTGAGGGTACCCCAGGAGAGTTCCAAATGTGTGTGGGTAGAATATATATCCTACAGGGGTAACACTGAAAAAAGTTGAAAAAAAAATTTTTTTGACTTAGTCATTTTTCCGGTGTTTATCAGACTTTCAGATAGGGGATATGTCAGTGAGTGTTCCGATTTCAGTTCCAGAGCGATTCGCCCAATGAGTCCTTGATATTTAGTCGTTTTCAGACAATTTTCTGGATATTTGAAAATTTCACTTTTTTGTGAAAATATCCACTAAATGAGGGAATAATATGTGTGAGGGTAACCCAGGAGAGTTCCAAATGTGTGTGGGTAGAATATATATCCTACGGGGGTAAAATTAAAAAAAGTTGAAAAAATTATTTTTGGACTTAGTCATTTTTCCGGTGTTTATCAGACTTTCAGATAGGGGATATGTCAGTGAGCGTTCCGATTTCAGCTCCAGAGCGATTCGCCCAATGAGTCCTTGATATTTAGTCATTTTCAGACAATTTTCTGGATATTTGAAAATTTCACTTTTTTGTGAAAATATCCACTAAATGAGAGAATAATATGTGTGAGGGTACCCCAGGAGAGTTCCAAATGTGTGTGGGTAGAATATATATCCTACAGGGGTAACACTGAAAAAAGTTGAAAAAAAATTTTTTTGGACTTAGTCATTTTTCCTGCGTTTATCAGACTTTCAGATAGGGGATATGTCAGTGAGTGTTCCGATTTCAGTTCCAGAGTAATTCTCCCAATGAGTTCTTGATATTTAGTCGTTTTCAGACAATTTTCTGGATATTTGAAAATTTCACTTTTTTGTGAAAATATCCACTAAATGAGGGAATAATATGTGTGAGGGTACCCCAGGAGAGTTCCAAATGTGTGTGGGTAGAATATATATCCTACAGGGGTAACACTGAAAAAAGTTGAAAAAATATTTTTTTGGACTTAGTCATTTTTCCTGCGTTTATCAGACTTTCAGATAGGGGATATGTCAGTGAGTGTTCCGATTTCAGTTCCAGAGTGATTCTCCCAATGAGTTCTTGATATTTAGTCGTTTTCAGACAATTTTCTGGATATTTGAAAATTTCACTTTTTTGTGAAAATATCCACTAAATGAGGGAATAATATGTGTGAGGGTACCCCAGGAGAGTTCCAAATGTGTGTGGGTAGAATATATATCCTACGGGGGTAAAATTGAAAAAAGTTGAAAAAATTATTTTTGGACTTAGTCATTTTTCCGGCGTTTATCAGACTTTCAGAGAGGGGAAATGTCAATGAGCATTCCGATTTCAGTTCCAGAGCGATTCGCCCAATGAGTCCTTGATATTTCGTCGTTTTCAGCCAATATTTTGGATTTTTGAAAATTTCACTTTCTTGTGACAATATCCACTAAATGAGGGAATAATATGTGTGAGGGTACCCCAGGAGAGTTCCAAATGTGTGTGGGTAGAATATATATCCTACATGGGTAAAACTGAAAAAAGTTGAAAAAATTATTTTTGGACTTAGTCATTTTTCCGGCGTTTATCAGACTTTCAGGTAGGGGAAATGTCAGTGAGCGTTCCAATTTCAGTTCCAGAGCGATTCGCCCAATGAGTCCTTGATATTTAGTCATTTTCAGACAATTTTCTGGATATTTGAAAATTTCACTTTTTTGTGAAAATATCCACTAAATGAGGGAATAATATGTGTGAGGGTACCCCAGGAGAGTTCCAAATGTGTGTGGGTAGAATATATATCCTACAGGGGTAAAACTGAAAAAAGTTGAAAAAAAATTTTTTTTTTACTTAGTCATTTTTCCGTTGTTTATCAGACTTTCAGATAGGGGAAATGTCAGTGAGCGTTCCGATTTCACTTCCAGAGTGATTCGCCCAATGAGTGCTTGATATTTCGTCGTTTTCTGCCAATATTTTGAATTTTTGAAAATTTCACTTTCCTGTGACAATATCCACTAAATGAGGGAATAATATGTGTGAGGGTACCCCAGGAGAGTTCCAAATGTGTGTGGGTAGAATATATATCCTAAAGGGGTAACATTGAAAAAAGTTGAAAAAAAATTTTTTTGGACTTAGTCATTTTTCCTGCGTTTATCAGACTTTCAGATAGGGGATATGTCAGTGAGTGTTCCGATTTCAGTTCCAGAGTGATTCTCCCAATGAGTTCTTGATATTTAGTCGTTTTCAGACAATTTTCTGGATATTTGAAAATTTCACTTTTTTGTGAAAATATCCACTAAATGAGGGAATAATATGTGTGAGGGTACCCCAGGAGAGTTCCAAATGTGTGTGGGTAGAATATATATCCTACGGGGGTAAAATTGAAAAAAGTTGAAAAAATTATTTTTGGACTTAGTCATTTTTCCGGCGTTTATCAGACTTTCAGAGAGGGGAAATGTCAATGAGCATTCCGATTTCAGTTCCAGAGCGATTCGCCCAATGAGTCCTTGATATTTCGTCGTTTTCAGCCAATATTTTGGATTTTTGAAAATTTCACTTTCTTGTGACAATATCCACTAAATGAGGGAATAATATGTGTGAGGGTACCCCAGGAGAGTTCCAAATGTGTGTGGGTAGAATATATATCCTACATGGGTAAAACTGAAAAAAGTTGAAAAAATTATTTTTGGACTTAGTCATTTTTCCGGCGTTTATCAGACTTTCAGGTAGGGGAAATGTCAGTGAGCGTTCCAATTTCAGTTCCAGAGCGATTCGCCCAATGAGTCCTTGATATTTAGTCATTTTCAGACAATTTTCTGGATATTTGAAAATTTCACTTTTTTGTGAAAATATCCACTAAATGAGGGAATAATATGTGTGAGGGTACCCCAGGAGAGTTCCAAATGTGTGTGGGTAGAATATATATCCTACAGGGGTAAAACTGAAAAAAGTTGAAAAAAAATTTTTTTTTTACTTAGTCATTTTTCCGTTGTTTATCAGACTTTCAGATAGGGGAAATGTCAGTGAGCGTTCCGATTTCACTTCCAGAGTGATTCGCCCAATGAGTGCTTGATATTTCGTCGTTTTCTGCCAATATTTTGAATTTTTGAAAATTTCACTTTCCTGTGACAATATCCACTAAATGAGGGAATAATATGTGTGAGGGTACCCCAGGAGAGTTCCAAATGTGTGTGGGTAGAATATATATCCTAAAGGGGTAACATTGAAAAAAGTTGAAAAAAAATTTTTTTGGACTTAGTCATTTTTCCGGTGTTTATCAGACTTTCAGATAGGGGATATGTCAGTGAGTGTTCCGATTTCAGTTCCAGAGCGATTCGCCCAATGAGTCCTTGATATTTAGTCGTTTTCAGACAATTTTCTGGATATTTGAAAATTTCACTTTTTTGTGAAAATATCCACTAAATGAGGGAATAATATGTGTGAGGGTAACCCAGGAGAGTTCCAAATGTGTGTGGGTAGAATATATATCCTACGGGGGTAAAATTGAAAAAAGTTGAAAAAATTATTTTTGGACTTAGTCATTTTTCCGGTGTTTATCAGACTTTCAGATAGGGGATATGTCAGTGAGTGTTCCGATTTCAGTTCCAGAGCGATTCACCCAATGAGTCCTTGATATTTAGTCGTTTTCAGACAATTTTCTGAATATTTGAAAATTTCACTTTTTTGTGAAAATATCCACTAAATGAGGGAATAATATGTGTGAGGGTACCCCAGGAGAGTTCCAAATGTGTGTGGGTAGAATATATATCCTACAGGGTTAACACTGAAAAAAGTTTAAAAAAAATTTTTTTGGACTTAGTCATTTTTCCTGCGTTTATCAGACTTTCAGATAGGGGATATGTCAGTGAGTGTTCCGATTTCAGTTCCAGAGTAATTCTCCCAATGAGTTCTTGATATTTAGTCGTTTTCAGACAATTTTCTGGATATTTGAAAATTTCACTTTTTTGTGAAAATATCCACTAAATGAGGGAATAATATGTGTGAGGGTACCCCAGGAGAGTTCCAAATGTGTGTGGGTAGAATATATATCCTACATGGGTAAAACTGAAAAAAGTTGAAAAAATTATTTTTGGACTTAGTCATTTTTCCGGCGTTTATCAGACTTTCAGGTAGGGGAAATGTCAGTGAGCGTTCCAATTTCAGTTCCAGAGCGATTCGCCCAATGAGTCCTTGATATTTAGTCATTTTCAGACAATTTTCTGGATATTTGAAAATTTCACTTTTTTGTGAAAATATCCACTAAATGAGGGAATAATATGTGTGAGGGTACCCCAGGAGAGTTCCAAATGTGTGTGGGTAGAATATATATCCTACAGGGGTAAAACTGAAAAAAGTTGAAAAAAAATTTTTTTTTTACTTAGTCATTTTTCCGTTGTTTATCAGACTTTCAGATAGGGGAAATGTCAGTGAGCGTTCCGATTTCACTTCCAGAGTGATTCGCCCAATGAGTGCTTGATATTTCGTCGTTTTCTGCCAATATTTTGAATTTTTGAAAATTTCACTTTCCTGTGACAATATCCACTAAATGAGGGAATAATATGTGTGAGGGTACCCCAGGAGAGTTCCAAATGTGTGTGGGTAGAATATATATCCTAAAGGGGTAACATTGAAAAAAGTTGAAAAAAAATTTTTTTGGACTTAGTCATTTTTCCGGTATTTATCAGACTTTCAGATAGGGGATATGTCAGTGAGTGTTCCGATTTCAGTTCCAGAGCGATTCGCCCAATGAGTCCTTGATATTTAGTCGTTTTCAGACAATTTTCTGGATATTTGAAAATTTCACTTTTTTGTGAAAATATCCACTAAATGAGGGAATAATATGTGTGAGGGTACCCCAGGAGAGTTCCAAATGTGTGTGGGTAGAATATATATCCTACAGGGGTAACACTGAAAAAAGTTTAAAAAAAATTTTTTTGGACTTAGTCATTTTTACTGCGTTTATCAGACTTTCAGATAGGGGATATGTCAGTGAGTGTTCCGATTTCAGTTCCAGAGTGATTCTCCCAATGAGTTCTTGATATTTAGTCGTTTTCAGACAATTTTCTGGATATTTGAAAATTTCACTTTTTTGTGAAAATATCCACTAAATGAGGGAATAATATGTGTGAGGGTACCCCAGGAGAGTTCCAAATGTGTGTGGGTAGAATATATATCCTACGGGGGTAACATTGAAAAAAGTTGAAAAAATTATTTTTGGACTTAGTCATTTTTCCGGCGTTTATCAGACTTTCAGAGAGGGGAAATGTCAATGAGCGTTCCGATTTCAGTTCCAGAGCGATTCGCCCAATGAGTCCTTGATATTTCGTCGTTTTCAGCCAATATTTTGGATTTTTGAAAATTTCACTTTCTTGTGACAATATCCACTAAATGAGGGAATAATATGTGTGAGGGTACCCCAGGAGAGTTCCAAATGTGTGTGGGTAGAATATATATCCTACATGGGTAAAACTGAAAAAAGTTGAAAAAATTATTTTTGGACTTAGTCATTTTTCCGGCGTTTATCAGACTTTCAGTTAGGGGAAATGTCAGTGAGCGTTCCAATTTCAGTTCCAGAGCGATTCGCCCAATGAGTCCTTGATATTTAGTCGTTTTCAGACAATTTTCTGGATATTTGAAAATTTCACTTTTTTGTGAAAATATCCACTAAATGAGGGAATAATATGTGTGAGGGTACCCCAGGAGAGTTCCAAATGTGTGTGGGTAGAATATATATCCTACAGGGGTAAAACTGAAAAAAGTTGAAAAAAAATTTTTTTGGACTTAGTCATTTTTCCGGCGTTTATCAGACTTTCAGATAGGGGATATGTCAGTGAGCGTTCCGATTTCAGTTCCAGAGCGATTCGCCCAATGAGTCCTTGATATTTAGTCGTTTTCAGACAATTTTCTGGATATTTGAAAATTTCACTTTTTTGTGAAAATATCCACTAAATGAGGGATTAATATGTGTGAGGGTACCCCAGGAGAGTTCCAAATGTGTGTGGGTAGAATATATATCCTACAAGGGTAACACTGAAAAAAGTTGAAAAAAAATTTTTTTGGACTTAGTCATTTTTCCGGTGTTTATCAGACTTTCAGATAGGGGATATGTCAGTGAGCGTCCGGATTTCAGTTCCAGAGCGATTCGCCCAATGAGTCCTTGATATTTAGTCGTTTTCAGACAATTTTCTGGATATTTGAAAATTTCACTTTTTTGTGAAAATATCCACTAAATGAGGGAATAATATGTGTGAGGGTACCCCAGGAGAGTTCCAAATGTGTGTGGGTAGAATATATATCCTACGGGGGTAAAATTGAAAAAAGTTGAAAAAAAATTTTTTTGGACTTAGTCATTTTTCCGGCGTTTATCAGACTTTCAGATAGGGGATATGTTAGTGAGCGTTCCGATTTCAGTTCCAGAGCGATTTGCCCAATGAGTCCTTGATATTTAGTCGTTTTCAGACAATTTTCTGGATATTTGAAAATTTCACTTTTTTGTGAAAATATCCACTAAATGAGGGAATAATATGTGTGAGGGTACCCCAGGAGAGTTCCAAATGTGTGTGGGTAGAATATATATCCTACGGGGGTAAAATTGAAAAAAGTTGAAAAAATATTTTTTTGGACTTAGTCATTTTTCCGGCGTTTATCAGACTTTCAGATAGGGGATATATCAGTGAGCGTTCCGATTTCAGTTCCAGAGCGATTCGCCCAATGAGTCCTTGATATTTAGTCGTTTTCAGACAATTTTCTGGATATTTGAAAATTTCACTTTTTTGTGAAAATATCCACTAAATGAGGGAATAATATGTGTGAGGGTACCCCAGGAGAGTTCCAAATGTGTGTGGGTAGAATATATATCCTACAGGGGTAACACTGAAAAAAGTTGAAAAAAAATTTTTTTGGACTTAGTCATTTTTCCTGCGTTTATCAGACTTTCAGATAGGGGATATGTCAGTGAGTGTTCCGATTTCAGTTCCAGAGTGATTCTCCCAATGAGTTCTTGATATTTAGTCGTTTTCAGACAATTTTCTGGATATTTGAAAATTTCACTTTTTTGTGAAAATATCCACTAAATGAGGGAATAATATGTGTGAGGGTACCCCAGGAGAGTTCCAAATGTGTGTGGGTAGAATATATATCCTACGGGGGTAAAATTGAAAAAAGTTGAAAAAATTATTTTTGGACTTAGTCATTTTTCCGGCGTTTATCAGACTTTCAGAGAGGGGAAATGTCAATGAGCGTTCCGATTTCAGTTCCAGAGCGATTCACCCAATGAGTCCTTGATATTTCGTCGTTTTCAGCCAATATTTTGGATTTTTGAAAATTTCACTTTCTTGTGACAATATCCACTAAATGAGGGAATAATATGTGTGAGGGTACCCCAGGAGAGTTCCAAATGTGTGTGGGTAGAATATATATCCTACATGGGTAAAACTGAAAAAAGTTGAAAAAAAATTTTTTTGGACTTAGTCATTTTTCCGGCGTTTATCAGACTTTCAGATAGGGGATATGTCAGTGAGTGTTCCGATTTCAGTTCCAGAGTGATTCTCCCAATGAGTTCTTGATATTTAGTCGTTTTCAGACAATTTTCTGGATATTTGAAAATTTCACTTTTTTGTGAAAATAACCACTAAATGAGGGAATAATATGTGTGAGGGTACCCCAGGAGAGTTCCAAATGTGTGTGGGTAGAATATATATCCCACGGGGGTAAAATTGAAAAAAGTTGAAAAATTGTTTTTTTTGGACTTAGTCATTTTTCCGGCGTTTATCAGACTTTCAGATAGGGGAAATGTCAGTGAGCGTTCCGATTTCAGTTCCAGAGCGATTCGCTCAATGAGTCCTTGATATTTAGTCGTTTGCAGCCAATTTTCTAGATATTTGAAAATTTCACTTTTTTTGTGAAATTATCCACTAAATGAGGGAATAATATGTGTGAGGGTACCCCAGGAGAGTTCCAAATGTGTGTGGGTAGAATATATATCCTACATGGGTAAAACTGAAAAAAGTTGAAAAAAATTTTTTTTGGACTTAGTCATTTTTCCGGCGTTTATCAGACTTTCAGATAGGGGAAATGTCAGTGAGCGTTCCGATTTCAGTTCCAGAGCGATTCACTCAATGAGTCCTTGAGATTTAGTCGTTTTCAGCCAATTTTCTGGATATTTGAAAATTTCACTTTTTTGTGAAAATATCCACTAAATGAGGGAATAATATGTGTGAGGGTACCCCAGGAGAGTTCCAAATGTGTGTGGGTAGAATATATATCCTACGGGGGTAAAATTGAAAAAAGTTGAAAAAAAATTTTTTTGGACTTAGTCATTTTTCCGGCGTTTATCAGACTTTCAGATAGGGGATATGTCAGTGAGCGTTCCGATTTCAGTTCCAGAGCGATTCGCCCAATGAGTCCTTGATATTTAGTCGTTTTCAGACAATTTTCTGGATATTTGAAAATTTCACTTTTTTGTGAAAATATCCACTAAATGAGGGAATAATATGTGTGAGGGTACCCCAGGAGAGTTCCAAATGTGTGTGGGTAGAATATATATCCTACAGGGGTAACACTGAAAAAAGTTGAAAAAAAATTTTTTTGGACTTAGTCATTTTTCCGGTGTTTATCAGACTTTCAGATAGGGGATATGTCAGTGAGTGTTCCGATTTCAGTTCCAGAGTGATTCGCCCAATGAGTCCTTGATATTTAGTCGTTTTCAGACAATTTTCTGGATATTTGAAAATTTCACTTTTTTGTGAAAATATCCACTAAATGAGGGAATAATATGTGTGAGGGTAACCCAGGAGAGTTCCAAATGTGTGTGGGTAGAATATATATCCTACGGGGGTAAAATTGAAAAAAGTTGAAAAAATTATTTTTGGACTTAGTCATTTTTCCGGCGTTTATCAGACTTTCAGATAGGGGAAATGTCAGTGAGCGTTCCGATTTCAGTTCCAGAGCGATTCGCTCAATGAGTCCTTGATATTTAGTCGTTTGCAGCCAATTTTCTAGATATTTGAAAATTTCACTTTTTTGTGAAATTATCCACTAAATGAGGGAATAATATGTGTGAGGGTACCCCAGGAGAGTTCCAAATGTGTGTGGGTAGAATATATATCCTACATGGGTAAAACTGAAAAAAGTTGAAAAAAATTTTTTTTGGACTTAGTCATTTTTCCGGCGTTTATCAGACTTTCAGATAGGGGAAATGTCAGTGAGTGTTCCGATTTCAGTTCCAGAGCGATTCACTCAATGAGTCCTTGAGATTTAGTCGTTTTCAGCCAATTTTCTGGATATTTGAAAATTTCACTTTTTTGTGAAAATATCCACTAAATGAGGGAATAATATGTGTGAGGGTACCCCAGGAGAGTTCCAAATGTGTGTCGGTAGAATATATATCCTACGGGGGTAAAATTGAAAAAAGTTGAAAAAAAATTTTTTTGGACTTAGTCATTTTTCTGGCGTTTATCAGACTTTCAGATAGGGGATATGTCAGTGAGCGTTCCGATTTCAGTTCCAGAGCGATTCGCCCAATGAGTCCTTGATATTTAGTCGTTTTCAGCCAATTTTCTGGATATTTGAAAATTTCACTTTTTTGTGAAAATATCCACTAAATGAGGGAATAATATGTGTGAGGGTACCCCAGGAGAGTTCCAAATGTGTGTGGGTAGAATATATATCCTACAGGGGTAACACTGAAAAAAGTTGAAAAAAAATTTTTTTGGACTTAGTCATTTTTCCGGTGTTTATCAGACTTTCAGATAGGGGATATGTCAGTGAGTGTTCCGATTTCAGTTCCAGAGCGATTCGCCCAATGAGTCCTTGATATTTAGTCGTTTTCAGACAATTTTCTGGATATTTGAAAATTTCACTTTTTTGTGAAAATATCCACTAAATGAGGGAATAACATGTGTGAGGGAACCCCAGGAGAGTTCCAAATGTGTGTGGGTAGAATATATATCCTACAGGGGTAACACTGAAAAAAGTTGAAAAAAAATTTTTTTGGACTTAGTCATTTTTCCGGCGTTTATCAGACTTTCAGATAGGGGAAATGTCAGTGAACATTCCGATTTCAGTTCCAGAGCGATTCGCACAATGAGTCCTTGATATTTAGTCGTTTTCAGCCAATTTTCTGGATTTTTGAAAATTTCACTTTTTTGTGAAAATATCCACTAAATGAGGGAATAATATGTGTGAGGGTACCCCAGGAGAGTTCCAAATGTGTGTGGGTAGAATATATGTCCTACAGGGGTAAAACTGAAAAAAGTTGAAAAAAAATTTTTTTTTTACTTAGTAATTTTTCCGTTGTTTATCAGACTTTCAGATAGGGGAAATGTCAGTGAGCGTTCCGATTTCAGTTCCAGAGTGATTCGCCCAATGAGTGCTTGATATTTCGTCGTTTTCTGCCAATATTTTGAATTTTTGAAAATTTCACTTTCCTGTGACAATATCCACTAAATGAGGGAATAATATGTGTGAGGGTACCCCAGGAGAGTTCCAAATGTGTGTGGGTAGAATATATATCCTAAAGGGGTAACATTGAAAAAAGTTGAAAAAAAATTTTTTTGGACTTAGTCATTTTTCCGGCGTTTATCAGACTTTCAGATAGGGGATATGTCAGTGAGCGTTCCGATTTCAGTTCCAGAGCGATTCGCCCAATGAGTCCTTGATATTTAGTCGTTTTCAGACAATTTTCTGGATATTTGAAAATTTCACTTTTTTGTGAAAATATCCACTAAATGAGGGATTAATATGTGTGAGGGTACCCCAGGAGAGTTCCAAATGTGTGTGGGTAGAATATATATCCTACGGGGGTAAAATTGAAAAAAGTTGAAAAAATTATTTTTGGACTTAGTCATTTTTCCGGCGTTTATCAGACTTTCAGAGAGGGGAAATGTCAATGAGCGTTCCGACTTCAGTTCCAGAGCAATTCGCCCAATAAGTCCTTGATATTTCGTCGTTTTCAGCCAATATTTTGGATTTTTGAAAATTTCAATTTTTTGTGAAAATATCCACTAAATGAGGGAATAATATGTGTGAGGGTACCCCAGGAGAGTTCCAAATGTGTGTGGGTAGAATATATATCCTACATGGGTAAAACTGAAAAAAGTTGAAAAAATTTTTTTTTGGACTTAGTCATTTTTCCGGCGTTTTTCAGACTTTCAGATAGGGGATATGTCAGTGAGCGTTCCGATTTCAGTTCCAGAGCGATTCGGCCAATGAGTCCTTGATATTTAGTCGTTTTCAGACAATTTTCTGGATATTTGAAAATTTCACTTTTTTGTGAAAATATCCACTAAATGAGGGATTAATATGTGTGAGGGTACCCCAGGAGAGTTCCAAATGTGTGTGGGTAGAATATATATCCTACAGGGGTAAAACTGAAAAAAGTTGAAAAAAAATTTTTTTGGACTTAGTCATTTTTCCGGTGTTTATCAGACTTTCAGATAGGGGATATGTCAGTGAGTGTTCCGATTTAAGTTCCAGAGCGATTCGTCCAATGAGTCCTTGATATTTAGTCGTTTTCAGACATTTTTCTGGATATTTGAAAATTTCACTTTTTTGTGAAAATATCCACTAAATGAGGGAATAATATGTGTGAGGGTAACCCAGGAGAGTTCCAAATGTGTGTGGGTAGAATATATATCCTACGGGGGTAAAATTGAAAAAAGTTGAAAAAATTATTTTTGGACTTAGTCATTTTTCCTGCGTTTATCAGACTTTCAGATAGGGGATATGTCAGTGAGTGTTCCGATTTCAGTTCCAGAGCGATTCGCCCAATGAGTCCTTGATATTTAGTCGTTTTCAGACAATTTTCTGGATATTTGAAAATTTCACTTTTTTGTGAAAATATCCACTAAATGAGGGAATAATATGTGTGAGGGTACCCCAGGAGAGTTCCAAATGTGTGTGGGTAGAATATATATCCTACGGGGGTAAAATTGAAAAAAGTTGAAAAAATTATTTTTGGACTTAGTCATTTTTCCGGCGTTTATCAGACTTTCAGAGAGGGGAAATGTCAGTGAGCATTCCAATTTCAGTTCCAGAGCGATTCGCCCAATGAGTCCTTGATATTTAGTCGTTTTCAGACAATTTTCTGGATATTTGAAAATTTCACTTTTTTGTGAAAATATCCACTAAATGAGGGAATAATATGTGTGAGGGTACCCCAGGAGAGTTCCAAATGTGTGTGGGTAGAATATATATCCTACAGGGGTAAAACTGAAAAAAGTTGAAAAAAAAATTTTTTTTTACTTAGTCATTTTTCCGTTGTTTATCAGACTTTCAGATAGGGGAAATGTCAGTGAGCGTTCCGATTTCAGTTCCAGAGTGATTCGCCCAATGAGTGCTTGATATTTCGTCGTTTTCTGCCAATATTTTGAATTTTTGAAAATTTCACTTTCCTGTGACAATATCCACTAAATGAGGGAATAATATGTGTGAGGGTAACCCAGGAGAGTTCCAAATGTGTGTGGGTAGAATATATATCCTACGGGGGTAAAATTGAAAAAAGTTGAAAAATTATTTTTGGACTTAGTCATTTTTCCGGTGTTTAACAGACTTTCAGATAGGGGATATGTCAGTGAGTGTTCCGATTTCAGTTCCAGAGCGATTCGCCCAATGAGTCCTTGATATTTAGTCGTTTTCAGACAATTTTCTGAATATTTGAAAATTTCACTTTTTTGTGAAAATATCCACTAAATGAGGGAATAATATGTGTGAGGGTACCCCAGGAGAGTTCCAAATGTGTGTGGGTAGAATATACATCCTACAGGGGTAACACTGAAAAAAGTTGAAAAAAATTTTTTTTGGACTTAGTCATTTTTCCTGCGTTTATCAGACTTTCAGATAGGGGATATGTCAGTGAGTGTTCCGATTTCAGTTCCAGAGTGATTCTCCCAATGAGTTCTTGATATTTAGTCGTTTTCAGACAATTTTCTGGATATTTGAAAATTTCACTTTTTTGTGAAAATATCCACTAAATGAGGGAATAATATGTGTGAGGGTACCCCAGGAGAGTTCCAAATGTGTGTGGGTAGAATATATATCCTACGGGGGTAAAATTGAAAAAAGTTGAAAAAATTATTTTTGGACTTAGTCATTTTTCCGGCGTTTATCAGACTTTCAGATAGGGGAAATGTCAGTGAGCGTTCCGATTTCAGTTCCAGAGTGATTCGCCCAATGAGTGCTTGATATTTCGTCGTTTTCTGCCAATATTTTGAATTTTTGAAAATTTCACTTTCCTGTGACAATATCCACTAAATGAGGGAATAATATGTGTGAGGGTACTCCAGGAGAGTTCCAAATGTGTGTGGGTAGAATATATATCCTAAAGGGGTAACATTGAAAAAAGTTGAAAAAAAATTTTTTTGGACTTAGTCATTTTTCCGGCGTTTATCAGACTTTCAGATATTGGATATGTCAGTGAGCGTTCCGATTTCAGTTCCAGAGCGAATAGCCCAATGAGTCCTTGATATTTAGTCGTTTTCAGACAATTTTCTGGATATTTGAAAATTTCACTTTTTTGTGAAAATATCCACTAAATGAGGGATTAATATGTGTGGGGGTACCCCAGGAGAGTTCCAAATGTGTTTGGGTAGAATATATATCCTACAGGGGTAACACTGAAAAAAGTTGAAAAAAAATTTTTTTGGACTTAGTCATTTTTCCGGTGTTTATCAGACTTTCAGATAGGGGATATGTCAGTGAGGGTTCCGATTTCAGTTCCAGAGCGATTCGCCCAATGAGTCCTTGATATTTAGTCGTTTTCAGACAATTTTCTGGATATTTGAAAATTTCACTTTTTTGTGAAAATATCCACTAAATGAGGGAATAATATGTGTGAGGGTAACCCAGGAGAGTTCCAAATGTGTGTGGGTAGAATATATATCCTACGGGGGTAAAATTGAAAAAAGTTGAAAAATTATTTTTGGACTTAGTCATTTTTCCGGTGTTTATCAGACTTTCAGATAGGGGATATGTCAGTGAGTGTTCCGATTTCAGTTCCAGAGCGATTCGACCAATGAGTCCTTGATATTTAGTCGTTTTCAGACAATTTTCTGAATATTTGAAAATTTCACTTTTTTGTGAAAATATCCACTAAATGAGGGAATAATATGTGTGAGGGTACCCCAGGAGAGTTCCAAATGTGTGTGGGTAGAATATATATCCTACAGGGGTAACACTGAAAAAAGTTGAAAAAAAATTTTTTTGGACTTAGTCATTTTTCCTGCGTTTATCAGACTTTCAGATAGGGGATATGTCAGTGAGTGTTCCGATTTCAGTTCCAGAGTGATTCTCCCAATGAGTTCTTGATATTTAGTCGTTTTCAGCCAATTTTCTGGATATTTGAAAATTTCACTTTTTTGTGAAAATATCCACTAAATGAGGGAATAATATGTGTGAGGGTACCCCAGGAGAGTTCCAAATGTGTGTGGGTAGAATATATATCCTACAGGGGTAACACTGAAAAAAGTTGAAAAAAAATTTTTTTGGACTTAGTCATTTTTCCGGCGTTTATCAGACTTTCAGATAGGGGATATGTCAGTGAGCGTTCCGATTTCAGTTCCAGAGCGATTGGCCCAATGAGTCCTTGATATTTAGTCGTTTTCAGACAATTTTCTGGATATTTGAAATTTCACTTTTTTGTGAAAATATCCACTAAATGAGGGAATAATATGTGTGAGGGTACCCCAGGAGAGTTCCAAATGTGTGTGGGTAGAATATATATCCTACAGGGGTAACACTGAAAAAAGTTGAAAAAAAATTTTTTTGGACTTAGTCATTTTTCCTGCGTTTATCAGACTTTCAGATAGGGGATATGTCAGTGAGTGTTCCGATTTCAGTTCCAGAGTGATTCTCCCAATGAGTTCTTGATATTTAGTGGTTTTCAGACAATTTTCTGGATATTTGAAAATTTCACTTTTTTGTGAAAATATCCACTAAATGAGGGAATAATATGTGTGATGGTACCCCAGGAGAGTTCCAAATGTGTGTGGGTAGAATATATATCCTACGGGGGTAAAATTGAAAAAAGTTGAAAAAATTATTTTTGGGCTTAGTCATTTTTCCGGCGTTTATCAGACTTTCAGATAGGGGATATGTCAGTGAGCGTTCCGATTTCAGTTCCAGAGCGATTCGCCCAATGAGTCCTTGATATTTAGTCGTTTTCAGACAATTTTCTGGATATTTGAAAATTTCACTTTTTTGTGAAAATATCCACTAAATGAGGGAATGATATGTGTGAGGGTACCCCAGGAGAGTTCCAAATGTGTGTGGGTAGAATATATATCCTACAGGGGTAACACTGAAAAAAGTTGAAAAAAAATTTTTTTGGACTTAGTCATTTTTCCTGCGTTTATCAGACTTTCAGATAGGGGATATGTCAGTGAGTGTTCCGATTTCAGTTCCAGAGTGATTCTCCCAATGAGTTCTTGATATTTAGTCGTTTTCAGACAATTTTCTGGATATTTGAAAATTTCACTTTTTTGTGAAAATATCCACTAAATGAGGGAATAATATGTGTGAGGGTACCCCATTAGAGTTCCAAATGTGTGTGGGTAGAATATATATCCTACGGGGGTAAAATTGAAAAAAGTTGAAAAAATTATTTTTGGACTTAGTCATTTTTCCGGCGTTTATCAGACTTTCAGAGAGGGGAAATGTCAATGAGCATTCCGATTTCAGTTCCAGAGCGATTCGCCCAATGAGTCATTGATATTTAGTCGTTTTCAGCCAATATTTTGGATTTTTGAAAATTTCACTTTCTTGTGACAATATCCACTAAATGAGGGAATAATATGTGTGAGGGTACCCCAGGAGAGTTCCAAATGTGTGTGGGTAGAATATATATCCTACAGGGGTAAAACTGAAAAAAGTTGAAAAAAATTTTTTTTTGGACTTAGTCATTTTTCCGGCGTTTATCAGACTTTCAGATAGGGGATAAGTCAGTGAGCGTTCCGATTTCAGTTCCAGAGCGATTCGCCCAATGAGTCCTTGATATTCAGTCGTTTTCAGACAATTTTCTGGATATTTGAAAATTTCACTTTTTTGTGAAAATATCCACTAAATGAGGGAATAATATGTGTGAGGGTAACCCAGGAGAGTTCCAAATGTGTGTGGGTAGAATATATATCCTACGGGGGTAAAATTGAAAAAAGTTGAAAAAATTATTTTTGGACTTAGTCATTTTTCCGGCGTTTATCAGACTTTCAGAGAGGGGAAATGTCAATGAGCGTTCCGATTTCAGTTCCAGAGCGATTCGCCCAATGAGTCCTTGATATTTCGTCGTTTTCAGCCAATTTTCTGGATATTTGAAAATTTCACTTTTTTGTGAAAATATCCACTAAATGAGGGAATAATATGTGTGAGGGTACCCCAGGAGAGTTCCAAATGTGTGTGGGTAGAATATATATCCTACAGGGGTAACACTGAAAAAAGTTGAAAAAATTATTTTTGGACTTAGTCATTTTTCCGGCGTTTATCAGACTTTCAGATAGGGGAAATGTCAGTGAGCATTCCGATTTCAGTTCCTGAGCGATTCGCCCAATGAGTCCTTGATATTTCGTTGTTTTCAGCCAATTTTCTGGATTTTTCAAAAATTTCACTTTTTTGTGAAAATATCCACTAAATGAGGGAATAATATGTGTGAGGGTACCACAGGAGAGTTCCAAATGTGTGTAGGTAGAATATATATCCCACGAGGGTAAAATCGAAAAAAGTTTAAAAAAATTTTTTTGGGGACTTAGTCATTTTTTCACCGTTTATCAGAATTTCAGATAGGGGAAATGCCAGTAAACGTTCCGATTTCAGTTCCAGAGCGATTCGCCCAATGAGTCCTTGATATTTAGTCGTTTTCAGCCAATTTTCTGGATTTTTGAAAATTTCACTTTTTTGTGAAAATATCCACTAAATGAGGTATTAATATGTTTGAGGGTACCCCAGGAGAGTTCCAAATGTGTGTGGGTAGAATATATATCCCACAGGGGTAAAATTGAAAAAAGTTGAAAAAAAAAATTTTTTGGACTTAGTCATTTTTCCGGCGTTTATCAGACTTTCAGATAGGGGAAATGTCAGTGAACATTCCGATTTCAGTTCCAGAGCGATTCGCCCAATGAGTCCTTGATATTTAGTCGTTTTCAGCCAATTTTCTGGATTTTTGAAAATTTCACTTTTTTGTGAAAATATCCACTAAATGAGGGAATAATATGTGTGAGGGTACCCCAGGAAAGTTCCAAATGTGTGTGGGTAGAATATATATCCCACGGGGGTAAAATTGAAAAAAGTTGAAAAAAATTTTTTTTTGGACTTAGTCATTTTTCCGGCGTTTATCAGACTTTCAGAGAGGGGATATGTCAGTGAGCGTTCCGATTTCAGTTCCAGAGCGATTCGCCCAATGAGTCCTTGATATTTAGTCGTTTTCAGACAATTTTCTGGATATTTGAAAATTTCACTTTTTTGTGAAAATATCCACTAAATGAGGGAATAATATGTGTGAGGGTAACCCAGGAGAGTTCCAAATGTGTGTGGGTAGAATATATATCCTACGGGGGTAAAATTGAAAAAAGTTGAAAAAATTATTTTTGGACTTAGTCATTTTTCCGGCGTTTATCAGACTTTCAGAGAGGGGAAATGTCAATGAGCGTTCCGATTTCAGTTCCAGAGCGATTCGCCCAATGAGTCCTTGATATTTCGTCGTTTTCAGCCAATTTTCTGGATATTTGAAAATTTCACTTTTTTGTGAAAATATCCACTAAATGAGGGAATAATATGTGTGAGGGTACCCCAGGAGAGTTCCAAATGTGTGTGGGTAGAATATATATCCTACAGGGGTAACACTGAAAAAAGTTGAAAAAAAATTTTTTTGGACTTAGTCATTTTTCCTGCGTTTATCAGACTTTCAGATAGGGGATATGTCAGTGAGTGTTCCGATTTCAGTTCCAGAGTGATTCTCCCAATGAGTTCTTGATATTTAGTCGTTTTCAGACAATTTTCTGGATATTTGAAAATTTCACTTTTTTGTGAAAATATCCACTAAATGAGGGAATAATATGTGTGAGGGTACCCCAGGAGAGTTCCAAATGTGTGTGGGTAGAATATATATCCTACGGGGGTAAAATTGAAAAAAGTTGAAAAAATTATTTTTGGACTTAGTCATTTTTCCGGCGTTTATCAGACTTTCAGAGAGGGGAAATGTCAATGAGCGTTCCGATTTCAGTTCCAGAGCGATTCGCCCAATGAGTCCTTGATATTTCGTCGTTTTCAGCCAATATTTTGGATTTTTGAAAATTTCACTTTCTTGTGACAATATCCACTAAATGAGGGAATAATATGTGTGAGGGTACCCCAGGAGAGTTCCAAATGTGTGTGGGTAGAATATATATCCTACGGGGGTAAAATTGAAAAAAGTTGAAAAAATATTTTTTTGGACTTAGTCATTTTTCCGGCGTTTATCAGACTTTCAGAGAGGGGAAATGTCAATGAGCGTTCCGATTTCAGTTCCAGAGCGATTCGCCGAATGAGTCCTTGATATTTAGTCGTTTTCAGCCAATTTTCTGGATATTTGAAAATTTCACTTTTTTGTGAAAATATCCACTAAATGAGGGAGTAATATGTGTGAGGGTACCCCAGGAGAGTTCCAAATGTGTGTAGGTAGAATATATATCCCACGGGGGTAAAATTGAAAAAAGTTGAAAAAAATATTTTTTTGGACTTAGTCATTTTTCTGGCGTTTATCAGAGTTTCAGATAGGGGAAATGTCAGTGAGCATTCCGATTTCAGTTCCTGAGCGATTCGTCCAAAGAGTCCTTGATATTTCGTTGTTTTCAGCCAATTTTCTGTATTTTTGAAAATTTCACTTTTTTGTGAAAATATCCACTAAATGAGGGAATAATATGTTTGAGGGTACCCCAGGAGAGTTCCAAATGTGTGTGGGTAGAATATATATCCCACGGGGGTAAAATTGAAAAAAGTTGAGTCCTTGATATTTAGTCGTTTTCAGCCAACTTTCTGGATTTTTGAAAATTTCACTTTTTTGTGAAAATATCCACTAAATGAGGGACTAATATGTGTGAGGGTACCCCAGGAGAGTTCCAAATGTGTGTGGGTAGAATATATATCCCACGGGGGTAAAATTGAAAAAAGTTGAAAAAAAAATTTTTTTGGACTTACTCATTTTTCCTGCGTTTATCAGACTTTCAGATAGGGGAAATGTCAGTGAGCATTCCGATTTCAGTTCCAGAGCGATTCGCCCAATGAGTCCTTGATATTTAGTCGTTTTCAGACAATATTTTGGATTTTTGAAAATTTCACTTTTTTGTGAAAATATCCACTAAATGAGGGAATAATATGTGTGAGGGTACCCCAGGAGAGTTCCAAATGTGTGTGGGTAGAATATACAGTGCCTACAAGTAGTATTCAACCCCCTGCAGATTTATCTGGTTTGATAAGATGCAAATAAGTTAGAGCCTTCAAACTGCAAACGAGAGCAGGTTTTATCAACAGAAGCATAAATCTTACAAACCAAAAAGTTATGTTGCTCAGTTGAATTTTATTAAATTTTAAACATAAAAGTGTGGGTCAATTATTATACAACCCCTATGTTTAATATTTTGTGGAATAACCCTTGTTTGCAATTACAGCTAATAATCATCTTTTATAAGACCTGATCAGGCCGGCACAGGTCTGTGGAGTTATCTTGGACCACTGCTCCATGCAGATCTTCTCCAAGTTATCTAGGTTCTTTGGGTGTCTCATGTGGACTTTATTCTTGAGCTCCTTCCACAAGTTTTCAATTGGGTTAAGGTCAGGAGACTGACTAGGCCACTCCAACACCTTGACTTTTTCCATCTTGAACCAGGCCTTGGTTTTCTTGGCTGTGTGCTTTGGGTTGTTGTTGTTATGATCTGCTACAGAGACTAAGGAAAGACAGGAGATCTGTCCCTACAATAGAACTAAACTAGATCCCTACGATGTAACGGGGAACCTGATCCTGCGATCAGACCCGCTAAAGTCCTCGGCTAGTCTGTACGAAGACCTATAGATGTGAGGGAGGAATCCCTACAAGAACTAGGGACTGGGAAAAGTTGGAAACCTCCTAGCAGAAATCATAGCAGTCAAAGACAAACACACAACAAAAAGTAAAGAGGTCAGAAGACCTAGCAAAACTAACAGAGAACGGCAACAGAGCACCAAGCTAGCTCAACAATAGTAAATACAAATGAAGTCCAGCAATGCCAGGAGGGCGGAGCCGGATTAAATAAGCAAAAATGGTCATGTGACCAGCAAACTAAAAAAAAACTAACAGGAGAGTTGTAACAGTACCCCCTCTTCTAAGAGGATCCTCCGGATCCCCTAGGACCAGGGTTACCAGGAAACCTCCTGTGAAACGCTCAGACAAGTCTGGAAGCAGAAACATCATCCGCCATCACCCATGAGTTATCATCAGGTCCGAAACCCTTCCAAGCAACGAGATACTGCAAACTCCCTCTATACCGTCTAGAATTTAGGATGCGGGAAATTTCATATTCCCTGTCCTCCACCACCGGAGGAACAGTGGCAGAGGCGTCACCATCCGACACATCAGCTTTTTTCAACAGAGAAACATGAAACACCGGATTAATCCTCCAGGACGTAGGAACCTCCAGCTTAACAGCAGATTGGTTAACTATCTGAAGCACCTTAAAGGGCCCTACGAACTTGGGACCCAATTTGTTAGAAGGAATCCTCAATCGCAGATTCTTAGAGGACAACCAAACCATGTCACCAACAGCAAACAAAACCTCTTGCCGTTTCCTATCAAAGTACCTCTTAGATTTTTTGTTAGCCTCCTGAAGATTACCACGCACATCCGTCCAAACTCTCTCCAAATCACCGGAAAAACTCTCCTCCTCAGGCACAGCCGAAACCAATTTGGAGAATGACCCAAAAGACGGATGTCTCCCAGAACAACAAAAAAAAGGCGAACAACCAGCAGAAGAGGATGTATGGTTGTTAAGAGCAAATTCAGCAAGTGGCAGAAACTCAGACCACCCCTCTTGATTGTCTGCCACAAAACAACGCAAGAACTGCTCAACATCCTGGTTCTTCCTTTCTGTCTGGCCATTAGACTCAGGATGATATCCAGATGAAAACGGCAAATGTACTCCCAACCTGTCACAAAAGGCACGCCAAAAACGAGCCACGAACTGAGGTCCCCTATCAGAAACAATGTCAGTAGGAACACCATGTAGTCTGACAATTTCCTTGACAAAGGCCTTAGCGAGTGTCTTAGCGCAAGGCAGTTTGATGAAGGGAACCAAGTGACACATCTTGCTAAAACGGTCCACGACCACCCAGATGACCGTGAAACCTTCAGAGGGAGGAAGGTCAGTAATAAAGTCCATAGCCAGATGTGTCCAAGGTGCACTAGGAACCTCCAGAGGGCAAAGCAACCCCGCAGCAGGAGCATGCGAAGACTTGGATCTAGCACACACAGTACATTGGCGCACCCACTTAATGACTTCCTTCTGCCATCCAGGCCACCAAAAACTGCGACCCACAAGTCTCTTGGTCTCAGAAATTCCTGGATGACCTGCCAACCGAGACTCATGACACTCAACAAACAAATCTCTCCTAAAGGTCCTATTCACAAACAACCTCCCATGGGGAGTGTTAGATGGGGCATTCTCCTGTGCTTTAAGAATCTCATCCTCCAAAACGGAGTCCAAAGCAGCAATCACAACACCTTCTTGTAAAATGGTCTCCTCTTCCTCCTCAACACCGACCATGGGAGAAAAGCTGCGAGACAAAGCATCTGCTTTAACATTCTTGGTACCCGGGATGTAAGTAATGGAAAAATTAAACCGCGAGAAAAAAAGTGCCCACCTAGCCTGACGGGCATTCAAGCGCTTGGCAGCATCAAGATAGATCAGATTTTTATGATCAGTGAAAACCTGAATGGGAAATTCAGCACCTTCCAAGAGGTGACGCCAGTGTTCAAATGCGAGTTTAATCGCCAGCAATTCCCGATTACCAATATCGTAATTAAGTTCAGTCTCGGAAATTTTTTTTGAAAAAAAGGCACAGGGATGTACTCCATCCTTGTTTTCCTGAGACAACACCGCACCAACCCCCACCGAAGAATCATCAACCTCAACCAAAAACGGCTTAGTCACATCAGGCTGCATAAGGATGGGAGCAGAGGTGAACCTCTCCTTTAAAAACACAAAAGCTTCAATGGCCTCAGAAGTCCACTGAACCGCATTAGCACCTTTCCTGGTGAGATCGGTCAGCGGTTTGACAATAATAGAAAAAAATTTTATGAATTTTCTGTAATAATTGGTGAAACCCAAAAACCTCTGTATCGATTTCAAACCAATAGGCCTAGGCCATTCCTGCACAGCTTGAACTTTAACCGGGTCCATCTCAAAACCTTCACTGGAGATAATGTAGCCCAAAAAACTAATTCTCTGTACAGTGAACTCACATTTCTCCAGCTTAGCAAAAAGTGAATTGTCCATTAATAACTGTAATACCTCACGTACGCTCCGCCAATGAGACTCCAGATCCAGCGAATAAATCAAAATGTCATCCAAATACACAACCACATTTTTGCCGATTAAAGGTCTAAGGATATCATTAATAAGATTCTGAAAAAATGCTGGAGCATTGGTGAGACCAAAAGGCATAACCAGATTCTCAAAATGACCCACAGGAGTGTTAAAAGCAGTCTTCCATTCATCACCCTCCTTCATGCGCAACAAATTGTATGCCCCCCGGAGATCAATTTTAGAGAACCACTTGGCCCCCACTAACTGGTTAAATAAATCAGGAATCAACGGCAGTGGGTAAGGATTGCGTACAGTAATTTTATTAATCTCACGAAAGTCCAGACAGGGACGTAAACCGCCATCTTTTTTTTTACAAAAAAAAATCCAACAGCCACAGGAGACTTGGAAGGCCTAATGTGACCGGCGGCCAAGCTTGTCTGTATGTATTCCTCCAAAGCCTTTCTCTCAGGAATAGTAAGATTAAATAAACGACTCTTAGGAAGAGTCGCTCCAGGGACAAATTCAATGGTACAATCATAGTCTCTATGGGGAGGCAAAACCTGCGACTCCTCCTCAGAAAAAAACTCTCCAAAAATCCTGATTAGGTACAGGCAATTCCCCTCTATCCACAGCAGCAATGCGCCCGTTACAACACTTGTCATAACACTTAGGGCTCCAGGACTTAATTTCATTGGTAGACCAATCCAGTACAGGATTGTGCAATTTTAACCAAGGTAACCCCAATATTACTGGAGAAGGCAAATTATCCAATACCATCAAATCCAAATTCTCTTGATGAATACCATTAATAGTGAGGGGAAATTCACAGACCTTGTGAGTAACACTCTTCAAGGGAGAGCCATCGACAGAAACCACAGCAATAGGGGATGACAAAGTTTTAGGTTCTAATCTAAGTTTTTTCAAGAATCCCCCATCAATCACATTCAGAGTAGATCCACAATCCACAAATACCCAAAATTCAATTAATTCATCCTGAGCAGCAGTAGTGGCAGATAGGAATACTCCCTTAGAATTTAAACAGGCAATACGGGCATGACTGACCATTTTTTTTTCTTTCTTCATACGAAGCACACAGCTCTTAATAAAATGACCAGAATTTCCGCAATAGAAACAAAAGCCTTCAGAAAGTCGGCGGTCTTTTTCCTGAGAGCGGGTTGCCATCGCCCCAATTTCCATCGGCTCTCCATTGTCAGCACAGAACCTCTCAGGACTCGAAGCTGACATAGCAGAGAATTTGCTCTCATTAACCCTTGCACGCAGTCTCCTGTCCACCCATATAGCTAATTGCATTGCCTCCTGCAAGTTTCCAGGTGTGGGATAAGCAATCAGTAAATCCTTAACCCTTTCACCTAGCCCTGCAAGAAACAAGCTTTTCAAAGCTGAATCGTTCCACCCCACCTGGGCAGACCACCGACGGAAGTGAGAACAATATTTTTCCACATTACCTGATCCCTGCCTCAAACGTCTTAATTCAGACTCAGCAGATGAGACACGATCAGGATCATCGTACAACAAACCCAAAGCAGAAAAACTATCCACTGATCTAAAGCACGGATCACTAGGTTGGAGAGAGAAGGCCCATCCCTGAGGATCTTTGCGCAAAAGTGACATTATGAACCCTATGCGCTGTGATTCATCACCAGAGGATCCAGGTCTCAAACGAAAATATAATAGACAAGCATTTTTAAAAGAAAAAAAATCTTGTTGTTCGCCAAAAAATAGATCAGGCAGACGTACCTTTGGTTCCACAAAATGCGCTCCAGAACAGCTACTCACGTGTTGTTGGAGCTTGGTCACCTCCAGAGAGAGTCCCTGCAAGAATTGAGCCAAATCTTGCACCGAGATCATGATGGAAAACTGGAGGTCTTTCCTTAGAGAAATTTTTTTTTTTTTTTTTTAAGGCTGGACTTACTGTTATGATCTGCTACAGAGACTAAGGAAAGACAGGAGATCTGTCCCTACAATAGAACTAAACTAGATCCCTACGATGTAACGGGGAACCTGATCCTGCGATCAGACCCGCTAAAATCCTCGGCTAGTCTGTACGAAGACCTATAGATGTGAGGGAGGAATCCCTACAAGAACTAGGGACTGGGAAAAGTTGGAAACCTCCTAGCAGAAATCATAGCAGTCAAAGACAAACACACAACAAAAAGTAAAGAGGTCAGAAGACCTAGCAAAACTAACAGAGAACGGCAACAGAGCACCAAGCTAGCTCAACAATAGTAAATACAAATGAAGTCCAGCAATGCCAGGAGGGCGGAGCCGGATTAAATAAGCAAAAATGGTCATGTGACCAGCAAACTAAAAAAAAACTAACAGGAGAGTTGTAACAGTACCCCCTCTTCTAAGAGGATCCTCCGGATCCCCTAGGACCAGGGTTACCAGGAAACCTCCTGTGAAACGCTCAGACAAGTCTGGAAGCAGAAACATCATCCGCCATCACCCATGAGTTATCATCAGGTCCGAAACCCTTCCAAGCAACGAGATACTGCAAACTCCCTCTATACCGTCTAGAATTTAGGATGCGGGAAATTTCATATTCCCTGTCCTCCACCACCGGAGGAACAGTGGCAGAGGCGTCACCATCCGACACATCAGCTTTTTTCAACAGAGAAACATGAAACACCGGATTAATCCTCCAGGACGTAGGAACCTCCAGCTTAACAGCAGATTGGTTAACTATCTGAAGCACCTTAAAGGGCCCTACGAACTTGGGACCCAATTTGTTAGAAGGAATCCTCAATCGCAGATTCTTAGAGGACAACCAAACCATGTCACCAACAGCAAACAAAACCTCTTGCCGTTTCCTATCAAAGTACCTCTTAGATTTTTTGTTAGCCTCCTGAAGATTACCACGCACATCCGTCCAAACTCTCTCCAAATCACCGGAAAAACTCTCCTCCTCAGGCACAGCCGAAACCAATTTGGAGAATGACCCAAAAGACGGATGTCTCCCAGAACAACAAAAAAAAGGCGAACAACCAGCAGAAGAGGATGTATGGTTGTTAAGAGCAAATTCAGCAAGTGGCAGAAACTCAGACCACCCCTCTTGATTGTCTGCCACAAAACAACGCAAGAACTGCTCAACATCCTGGTTCTTCCTTTCTGTCTGGCCATTAGACTCAGGATGATATCCAGATGAAAACGGCAAATGTACTCCCAACCTGTCACAAAAGGCACGCCAAAAACGAGCCACGAACTGAGGTCCCCTATCAGAAACAATGTCAGTAGGAACACCATGTAGTCTGACAATTTCCTTGACAAAGGCCTTAGCGAGTGTCTTAGCGCAAGGCAGTTTGATGAAGGGAACCAAGTGACACATCTTGCTAAAACGGTCCACGACCACCCAGATGACCGTGAAACCTTCAGAGGGAGGAAGGTCAGTAATAAAGTCCATAGCCAGATGTGTCCAAGGTGCACTAGGAACCTCCAGAGGGCAAAGCAACCCCGCAGCAGGAGCATGCGAAGACTTGGATCTAGCACACACAGTACATTGGCGCACCCACTTAATGACTTCCTTCTGCCATCCAGGCCACCAAAAACTGCGACCCACAAGTCTCTTGGTCTCAGAAATTCCTGGATGACCTGCCAACCGAGACTCATGACACTCAACAAACAAATCTCTCCTAAAGGTCCTATTCACAAACAACCTCCCATGGGGAGTGTTAGATGGGGCATTCTCCTGTGCTTTAAGAATCTCATCCTCCAAAACGGAGTCCAAAGCAGCAATCACAACACCTTCTTGTAAAATGGTCTCCTCTTCCTCCTCAACACCGACCATGGGAGAAAAGCTGCGAGACAAAGCATCTGCTTTAACATTCTTGGTACCCGGGATGTAAGTAATGGAAAAATTAAACCGCGAGAAAAAAAGTGCCCACCTAGCCTGACGGGCATTCAAGCGCTTGGCAGCATCAAGATAGATCAGATTTTTATGATCAGTGAAAACCTGAATGGGAAATTCAGCACCTTCCAAGAGGTGACGCCAGTGTTCAAATGCGAGTTTAATCGCCAGCAATTCCCGATTACCAATATCGTAATTAAGTTCAGTCTCGGAAATTTTTTTTGAAAAAAAGGCACAGGGATGTACTCCATCCTTGTTTTCCTGAGACAACACCGCACCAACCCCCACCGAAGAATCATCAACCTCAACCAAAAACGGCTTAGTCACATCAGGCTGCATAAGGATGGGAGCAGAGGTGAACCTCTCCTTTAAAAACACAAAAGCTTCAATGGCCTCAGAAGTCCACTGAACCGCATTAGCACCTTTCCTGGTGAGATCGGTCAGCGGTTTGACAATAATAGAAAAAAATTTTATGAATTTTCTGTAATAATTGGTGAAACCCAAAAACCTCTGTATCGATTTCAAACCAATAGGCCTAGGCCATTCCTGCACAGCTTGAACTTTAACCGGGTCCATCTCAAAACCTTCACTGGAGATAATGTAGCCCAAAAAACTAATTCTCTGTACAGTGAACTCACATTTCTCCAGCTTAGCAAAAAGTGAATTGTCCATTAATAACTGTAATACCTCACGTACGCTCCGCCAATGAGACTCCAGATCCAGCGAATAAATCAAAATGTCATCCAAATACACAACCACATTTTTGCCGATTAAAGGTCTAAGGATATCATTAATAAGATTCTGAAAAAATGCTGGAGCATTGGTGAGACCAAAAGGCATAACCAGATTCTCAAAATGACCCACAGGAGTGTTAAAAGCAGTCTTCCATTCATCACCCTCCTTCATGCGCAACAAATTGTATGCCCCCCGGAGATCAATTTTAGAGAACCACTTGGCCCCCACTAACTGGTTAAATAAATCAGGAATCAACGGCAGTGGGTAAGGATTGCGTACAGTAATTTTATTAATCTCACGAAAGTCCAGACAGGGACGTAAACCGCCATCTTTTTTTTTACAAAAAAAAATCCAACAGCCACAGGAGACTTGGAAGGCCTAATGTGACCGGCGGCCAAGCTTGTCTGTATGTATTCCTCCAAAGCCTTTCTCTCAGGAATAGTAAGATTAAATAATCGACTCTTAGGAAGAGTCGCTCCAGGGACAAATTCAATGGTACAATCATAGTCTCTATGGGGAGGCAAAACCTGCGACTCCTCCTCAGAAAAAAACTCTCCAAAAATCCTGATTAGGTACAGGCAATTCCCCTCTATCCACAGCAGCAATGCGCCCGTTACAACACTTGTCATAACACTTAGGGCTCCAGGACTTAATTTCATTGGTAGACCAATCCAGTACAGGATTGTGCAATTTTAACCAAGGTAACCCCAATATTACTGGAGAAGGCAAATTATCCAATACCATCAAATCCAAATTCTCTTGATGAATACCATTAATAGTGAGGGGAAATTCACAGACCTTGTGAGTAACACTCTTCAAGGGAGAGCCATCGACAGAAACCACAGCAATAGGGGATGACAAAGTTTTACGTTCTAATCTAAGTTTTTTCAAGAATCCCCCATCAATCACATTCAGAGTAGATCCACAATCCACAAATACCCAAAATTCAATTAATTCATCCTGAGCAGCAGTAGTGGAAGATAGGAATACTCCCTTAGAATTTAAACAGGCAATACGGGCATGACTGACCATTTTTTTTTCTTTCTTCATACGAAGCACACAGCTCTTAATAAAATGACCAGAATTTCCGCAATAGAAACAAAAGCCTTCAGAAAGTCGGCGGTCTTTTTCCTGAGAGCGGGTTGCCATCGCCCCAATTTCCATCGGCTCTCCATTGTCAGCACAGAACCTCTCAGGACTCGAAGCTGACATAGCAGAGGATTTGCTCTCATTAACCCTTGCACGCAGTCTCCTGTCCACCCATATAGCTAATTGCATTGCCTCCTGCAAGTTTCCAGGTGTGGGATAAGCAATCAGTAAATCCTTAACCCTTTCACCTAGCCCTGCAAGAAACAAGCTTTTCAAAGCTGAATCGTTCCACCCCACCTGGGCAGACCACCGACGGAAGTGAGAACAATATTTTTCCACATTACCTGATCCCTGCCTCAAACGTCTTAATTCAGACTCAGCAGATGAGACACGATCAGGATCATCGTACAACAAACCCAAAGCAGAAAAACTATCCACTGATCTAAAGCACGGATCACTAGGTTGGAGAGAGAAGGCCCATCCCTGAGGATCTTTGCGCAAAAGTGACATTATGAACCCTATGCGCTGTGATTCATCACCAGAGGATCCAGGTCTCAAACGAAAATATAATAGACAAGCATTTTTAAAAGAAAAAAAATCTTGTTGTTCGCCAAAAAATAGATCAGGCAGACGTACCTTTGGTTCCACAAAATGCGCTCCAGAACAGCTACTCACGTGTTGTTGGAGCTTGGTCACCTCCAGAGAGAGTCCCTGCAAGCATTGAGCCAAATCTTGCACCGAGATCATGATGGAAAACTGGAGGTCTTTCCTTAGAGAAATTTTTTTTTTTTTTTTTTAAGGCTGGACTTACTGTTATGATCTGCTACAGAGACTAAGGAAAGACAGGAGATCTGTCCCTACAATAGAACTAAACTAGATCCCTACGATGTAACGGGGAACCTGATCCTGCGATCAGACCCGCTAAAATCCTCGGCTAGTCTGTACGAAGACCTATAGATGTGAGGGAGGAATCCCTACAAGAACTAGGGACTGGGAAAAGTTGGACACCTCCTAGCAGAAATCATAGCAGTCAAAGACAAACACACAACAAAAAGTAAAGAGGTCAGAAGACCTAGCAAAACTAACAGAGAACGGCAACAGAGCACCAAGCTAGCTCAACAGTAGTAAATACAAATGAAGTCCAGCAATGCCAGGAGGGCGGAGCCGGATTAAATAAGCAAAAATGGTCATGTGACCAGCAAACTAAAAAAACCTAACAGGAGAGTTGTAACAGTTGTCTTGTTGGAAGATGAAATTACGACCCATCTTAAGATCCTTGATGGAGGAGCGGAGGTTCTTGGCCAAAATCTCCCGGTAGGCCATGCTATCCATCTTCCCATGGATGCGGACCAGATGGCCAGGCCCCTTGGCAGAGAAACAGCCCCACAGCATGATGCTGCCACCACCATGCTTGACTGTAGGGATGGTATTCTTGGGGTCGTATGCAGTGCCATCCAGTTTCCAAACGTCACGTGTGTGGTTGGCACCAAAGATCTCGATCTTGGTCTCATCAGACCATAGAACCTTGAACCAGTCTGTCTCTGAGTCCTCCAAGTGATCATGAGCAAACTGTAGACGAGCCTTGACATGACGCTTTGAAAGTAAAGGTACCTTACGGGCTCATCTGGAACGGAGACCATTGCGGTGGAGTATGTTACTTATGGTATTGACTGAAACCAATGTCCCCACTGCCATGAGATCTTCCCGGAGCTCCTTCCTTGTTGTCCTTGGGTTAGCCTTGACTCTTCGGACAAGCCTGGCCTCGGCACGGGAGGACACTTTCAAAGGCTGTCCAGGCCGTGGAAGGCTAACAGTAGTTCCATAAGCCTTCCACTTACGGATGATGCTCCCAACAGTGGAGACAGGTAGGCCCAACTCCTTGGAAAGGGTTTTGTACCCCTTGCCAGCCTTGTGACCCTCCACGATCTTGTCTCTGATGGCCTTGGAATGCTCCTTTGTCTTTCCCATGTTGACCATGTCTGAGTGCTGTTCACAAGTTTGGAGAGGGTCTTAAATAGTCAGAAAAGGCTGGCAAAAGAGATCTTTAATCCACATATGTGAAGCTCATTATTCTTGGTGCCTGAAGTACTTCTTAATACTTTAGGGGGACCAAACAGAATTCTTGTGGTTTCAGGGGTTGAATAATAAATGACACTCTGAATTAACTTTTAACGTTTTAAAAAAATAAAAAATAAAAAAAATTTCTGCAGTGCATTTCCCACTTCCAGGCGGATCTACAGTACAAATGTAACAATGCCAAGTTAATTCCACATGTGTCAACCAGCTAAATCTGCAGGGGGTTGAATACTACTTGTAGACACTGTATAACCCAAGGGGGTAAAATTGAAAAAGTTGAAAAAAATTTTTTTTTGGACTTAGTCATTTTTCCAGCGTTTATCAGACTTTCAGATAGGGGAAATGTCAGTGAGCGTTCCGATTTCAGTTCCAGAGCGATTCGCCCAATGAGTCCTTGATATTTAGTCGCTTTCAGCCAATTTTCTGCATTTTTGAAAATTTCACTTTTTTGTGAAAATATCCACTAAATGAGGGAATAATATGTTTGAGGGTACCCCAGGAGAGTTCCAAATGTGTGTGTGTAGAAAATATATCCCACGGGGGTAAAATTGAAAAAAGTTGAAAAAAATTTTGTTTTGGACTAAGTCATTTTTCCGGCGTTTTTCAGACTTTCAGATAGGGGAAATGTCAGTGAGCGATCCGATTTCAGTTCCAGAGCGATTCGCCCAATGAGTCCTTGATATTTAGTCGTTTTCAGCCAATTTTCTGGATTTTTGAAAATTTCACTTTTTTGTGAAAATATCCACTAAATGAGGGAATAATATGTGTGAGGATACACCAGGAGAGTTCCAAATGTGTGTGGGTAGAATATATATCCCACGGGGGGTAAATTGAAAAAAGTTGAAAACATTTTTTTTTTGGACTTAGTCATTTTTCCGGCTTTTATCAGACTTTCAGATAGGGGAAATGTCAGTGAGTGTTACGATTTCAATTCCAGAGCGATTCGCCCAATGAGTCCTTGATATTTTGTCGTTTTCAGCCAATATTTTGAATTTTTGAAAATTTCACTTTTTTGTGAAAATATCCACTAAATGAGGGAATAATATGTGTGAGGGTACCCCAGGAGAGTTCCAAATGTGTGTGGGTAGAATATATATCCCACGGGGTTAAAATTGAAAAAAGTTGAGAACATTCTTTTTTGGACTTAGTCATTTTTCCGGCGTTTATCAGACTTTCAGATAGGGCAAATGTCAGTGAGCGTTCCGAGTTCAGTTCCAGAGCGATTCGCCCAATGAGTCCTTGATATTTAGTCGTTTTCAGCCAATATTTTGGATTTTTGAAAATTTCACTTTTTTGTGAAAATATCCACTAATTGAGGGAATAATATGTGTGAGGGTACCCCAGGAGAGTTCCAAATGTGTGTTGGTAGAATATATATCCCACGGGGGTAAAATTGAAAAAAGTTGAGAACATTCTTTTTTGGACTTAGTCATTTTTCCGGCGTTCATCAGACTTTCAGATAGGGCAAATGTCAGTGAGCGTTCCGATTTCAGTTCCAGAGCGATTCGCCCAATGAGTCCTTGATATTTAGTCGTTTTCAGCCAATATTTTGGATTTTTTGAAAATTTCACTTTTTTGTGAAAATATCCACTAAATGAGTGAATAATATGTGTGAGGGTACCCCAGGAGAGTTCCAAATGTGTGTGGGTAGAATATATATCCCACGGGGTAAAATTGAAAAAAGTTGAAAAATTTTTTTTTTTGGACTTAGTCATTTTTCCGTCGTTTATCATACTTTCAGATAGGGGAAATGTCAGTGAGCGTTCCGATTTCAGTTCCAGAGCGATTCGCCCAATGAGTCCTTGATATTTAGTCGTTTTCAGCCAATATTTTGGATTTTTGAAAATTTCACTTTTTTGTGAAAATATCCACTAGATGAGGGAATAATATGTGTGAGGGTACCCCAGGAGAGTTCCAAATGTGTGTTGGTAGAATATATATCCCACGGGGGTAAAATTGAAAAAAGTTGAGAACATTCTTTTTTGGACTTAGTCATTTTTCCGGCGTTCATCAGACTTTCAGATAGGGCAAATGTCAGTGAGCGTTCCGATTTCAGTTCCAGAGCGATTCGCCCAATGAGTCCTTGATATTTAGTCGTTTTCAGCCAATATTTTGGATTTTTTGAAAATTTCACTTTTTTGTGAAAATATCCACTAAATGAGGGAATAATATGTGTGAGGGTACCCCAGGAGAGTTCCAAATGTGTGTGGGTAGAATATATATCCCACGGGGTAAAATTGAAAAAAGTTGAAAAATTTTTTTTTTTGGACTTAGTCATTTTTCCGTCGTTTATCATACTTTCAGATAGGGGAAATGTCAGTGAGCGTTCCGATTTCAGTTCCAGAGCGATTCGCCCAATGAGTCCTTGATATTTAGTCGTTTTCAGCCAATATTTTGGATTTTTGAAAATTTCACTTTTTTGTGAAAATATCCACTAGATGAGGGAATAATATGTGTGAGGGTACCCCAGGAGAGTTCCAAATGTGTGTGGGTAGAATATATCCCACTGGGGTAAAATTGAAAAAAGTTGAGAAAAATTTTTTTTGGACATAGTCATTTTTCCTGCGTTTATCAGACTTTCAGATAGGGCAAATGTCAGTGAGCATTCTGATTTCAGTTCCAGAGCGATTCGCCCAGTGAGTCCTTGATATTTAGTCGTTTTCAGCCAATATTTTGGATTTTTGAAAATTTCACTTTTTTGTGAAAATATCCACTAAATGAGGGAATAATATGTGTGAGGGTACCCCAGGAGAGTTCCAAATGTGTGTGGGTAGAATATATATCCCACGGGGGTAAAATTGAAAAAAGTTGAAAAAAATTTTTTTTGGACTTAGTCATTTTTCCGTCGTTTATCAGACTTTCAGTTAGGGCAAATGTCAGTGAGCGTTCCGATTTCAGTTCCAGAGCGATTCGCCCAATGAGTCCTTGATATTTAGTCGTTTTCAGCCAATATTTTGGATTTTTGAAAATTTCACTTTTTTGTGAAAATATCCAATAAATGAGGGAATAATATGTGTGAGGGTACCCCAGGAGAGTTCCAAATGTGTGTGGGTAGAATATATATCCCACGGGGGTAAAATTGAAAAAAGTTGAGAACATTCTTTTTTGGACTTAGTCATTTTTCCGGCGTTTATCAGACTTTCAGATAGGGCAAATGTCAGTGAGCGTTCCGATTTCAGTTCCAGAGCGATTTAACCAAAGAGTCATTGATATTTAGTCGTTTTCAGCCAATATTTTGGATTTTTGAAAATTTCACTTTTTTGTGAAAATATCCACTAAATGAGGGAATAATATGTGTGAGGGTACCCCAGGAGAGTTCCAAATGTGTGTGGGTAGAATATATATCCCACGGGGGTAAAATTGAAAAAAGTTGAAGAAAATATTTTTGGACTTAGTCATTTTTCCGGCGTTTATCAGACTTTCAGATAGGGCAAATGTCAGTGAGCGTTCTGATTTCAGTTCCAGAGCGATTTGCCCAATGAGTCCTTGATATTTAGTCGTTTTCAGGAAATATTTTGGATTTTTGAAAATTTCACTTTTTTGTGAAAATATCCACTAAATGATGGAATAATATGTGTGAGGGTACCCCAGGAGAGTTCCAAATGTGTGTGGGTAGAATATATATCCCACGGGGGTAAAATTGAAAAAAGTTGAGAACATTCTTTTTTGGACTTAGTCATTTTTCCGGCGTTTATCAGACTTTCAGATAGGGCAAATGTCAGTGAGCGTTCCGATTTCAGTTCCAGAGCGATTCACAATGAGTCCTTGATATTTAGTCGTTTTCAGCCAATATTTTGTATTTTTTGAAAATTTCACTTTTTTGTGAAAATATCCACTAGATGAGGGAATCATATGTGTGAGGGTACCCCAGGAGAGTTCCAAATGTGTGTGGGTAGAATATATATCCCACGGGGGTAAAATTGAAAAAAGTTGAAAAAATTCTTTTTTGGACTTAGTCATCTTTCCGGCGTTTATCAGACTTTCAGTTAGGGCAAATGTCAGTGAGTGTTCCGATTTCAGTTCCAGAGCGATTCGCCCAATGAGTCCTTGATATTTAGTCGTTTTCAGCCAATATTTTGGATTTTTGAAAATTTCACTATTTTGTGAAAATATCCACTAAATGAGGGAATAATATGTGTGAGGGTACCCCAGGAGAGTTCCAAATGTGTGTGGGTAGAATATATATCCCACTGGGGTAAAATTGAAAAAAGTTGAGAAAATTTTTTTTTGGACTTAGTCATTTTTCCGTCGTTTCTCAGACTTTCAGATAGGGCAAATGTCAGTGAGCATTCTGATTTCAGTTCCAGAGCGATTCGCCCAGTGAGTCCTTGATATTTAGTGGTTTTCAGCCAATATTTTGGATTTTTGAAAATTTCACTTTTTTGTGAAAATATCCACTAAATGAGGGAATAATATGTGTGAGGGTACCCCAGGAGAGTTCCAAATGTGTGTGGGTAGAATATATATCCCACGGGGGTAAAATTGAAAAAAGTTGAGAACATTCTTTTTTGGACTTAGTCATTTTTCCGGCGTTTATCAGACTTTCAGATAGGGCAAATGTCAGTGAGCGTTCCGATTTCAGTTCCAGAGCGATTCGTCCAATGAGTCCTTGATATTTAGTCGTTTTCAGCCAATATTTTGTATTTTTTGAAAATTTCACTTTTTTGTGAAAATATCCACTAGATGAGGGAATAATATGTGTGAGGATACCCCAGGAGAGTTCCAAATGTGTGTGGGTAGAATATATATCCCACGGGGGTAAAATTGAAAAAAGTTGAAAAAACTCTTTTTTGGACTTAGTCATCTTTCCGGCGTTTATCAGACTTTCAGATAGGGGAAATGTCAGTGAGCGTTCCGATTTCAGTTCCAGAGCGATTCGCGCAATGAGTCCTTGATATTTAGTCGTTTTCAGCCAATATTTAGGATTTTTGAAAATTTCACTTTTTTGTGAAAATATCCACTAAATGAGGGAATAATATGTGTGAGGGTACCCCAGGAGAGTTCCAAATGTGTGTGGGTAGAATATATATCCCACTGGGGTAAAATTGAAAAAAGTTGAAAAAAATTTTTTTTGGACTTAGTCATCTTTCCGGCGTTTATCAGACTTTCAGATAGGGGAAATGTCAGTGAGCGTTCCGATTTCAGTTCCAGAGCGATTTGACCAAAGAGTCATTGATATTTAGTCGTTTTCAGCCAATATTTTGGATTTTTGAAAATTTCACTTTTTTGTGAAAATATCCACTAGATGAGGGAATACTATGTGTGAGGGTACCCCAGGAGAGTTCCAAATGTGTGTGGGTAGAATATATATCCCACGGGGGTAAAATTGAAAAAAGTTGAAAAAAAATTTTTTTTGGACTTAGTCATTTTTCCGTCGTTTATCAGACTTTCAGTTAGGGCAAATGTCAGTGAGCATTCCGATTTCAGTTCCAGAGCGATTCGCCCAATGAGTCCTTGATATTTAGTCGTTTTCAGCCAATATTTTGGATTTTTGAAAATTTCACTTTTTTGTGAAAATATCCACTAGATGAGGGAATACTATGTGTGAGGGTACCCCAGGAGAGTTCCAAATGTGTGTGGGTAGAATATATATCCCACGGGGGTAAAATTGAAAAAAGTTGAAAAAAATTTCTTGGGACTTAGTCATTTTTCCGGCGTTTATCAGACTTTCAGATAGGGCAAATGTCAGTGAGCGTTCCGATTTCAGTTCCAGAGTGATTCACCAAATGAGTCCTTGATATTTAGTAATTTTCAGCCAATATTTTGGATTTTTGAAAATTTCACTTTTTTGTGAAAATATCCACTAAATGAATGAATAATATGTGTTAGGGTACCCCAGGAGAGTACCAAATATGTGTGGGTAGAATATATATCCCACGGGGGTAAAATTGAAAAAAGTTGAAAAAAAATTTTTTTTGGACTTAGTCATTTTTCCGGCGTTTATCAGACTTTCAGATAGGGCAAATGTCTGTGAGCGTTCCGATTTCAGTTCCAGAGTGATTCGCCCAATGAGTCCTTGATATTTAGTCGTTTTCAGCCAATATTTTGGATTTTTGAAAATTTCACTTTTTTGTGAAAATATCCACTAAATGAATGAATAATATGTGTTAGGGTACCCCAGGAGAGTACCAAATATGTGTGGGTAGAATATATATCCCACGGGGGTAAAATTGAAAAAAGTTGAAAAAAAATTTTTTTTGGACTTAGTCATTTTTCCGGCGTTTATCAGACTTTCAGATAGGGCAAATGTCTGTGAGCGTTCCGATTTCAGTTCCAGAGTGATTCGCCCAATGAGTCCTTGATATTTAGTCGTTTTCAGCCAATATTTTGGATTTTTGAAAATTTCACTTTTTTGTGAAAATATCCACTAAATGAGGGAATAATATGTGTGAGGGTGCCCCAGGAGAGTTCCAAATGTGTGTGGGTAGAATATATATCCCACGGGGGTAAAATTGAAAAAAGTTGAAAAAAATTTTTTTTTGGACTTAGTCTTTTTTCCGTCGTTTATCAGACTTTCAGTTAGGGCAAATGTCAGTGAGTGTTCCGATTTCAGTTCCAGAGCGATTCGCCCAATGAGTCCTTGATATTTAGTCGTTTTCAGCCAATATTTTGGATTTTTGAAAATTTCACTATTTTGTGAAAATATCCACTAAATGAGGGAATCATATGTGTGAGGGTACCCCTGGAGAGTTCCAAATGTGTGTGGGTAGGATATATATCCCACTGGGGTAAAATTGAAAAAAGTTGAGAAATTTTTTTTTTGGACTTAGTCATTTTTCCGGCGTTTATCAGACTTTCAGATAGGGCAAATGTCAGTGAGCGTTCTGATTTCAGTTCCAGAGCGATTCGCCCAATGAGTCCTTGATATTTAATCGTTTTCAGCCAATATTTAGGATTTTTGAAAATTTCACTTTTTTGTGAAAATATCCACTAAATGAGGGAATAATATGTGTGAGGGTACCCCAGGAGAGTTCCAAATGTGTGTGGGTAGAATATATATCCCACTGGGGTAAAATTGAAAAAAGTTGAAAAAAATTTTTTTTGGACTTAGTCATCTTTCCGGCGTTTATCAGACTTTCAGATAGGGGAAATGTCAGTGAGCGTTCCGATTTCAGTTCCAGAGCGATTTGACCAAAGAGTCATTGATATTTAGTCGTTTTCAGCCAATATTTTGGATTTTTGAAAATTTCACTTTTTTGTGAAAATATCCACTAGATGAGGGAATACTATGTGTGAGGGTACCCCAGGAGAGTTCCAAATGTGTGTGGGTAGAATATATATCCCACGGGGGTAAAATTGAAAAAAGTTGAAAAAAAATTTTTTTTGGACTTAGTCATTTTTCCGTCGTTTATCAGACTTTCAGTTAGGGCAAATGTCAGTGAGCATTCCGATTTCAGTTCCAGAGCGATTCGCCCAATGAGTCCTTGATATTTAGTCGTTTTCAGCCAATATTTTGGATTTTTGAAAATTTCACTTTTTTGTGAAAATATCCACTAGATGAGGGAATACTATGTGTGAGGGTACCCCAGGAGAGTTCCAAATGTGTGTGGGTAGAATATATATCCCACGGGGGTAAAATTGAAAAAAGTTGAAAAAAATTTCTTGGGACTTAGTCATTTTTCCGGCGTTTATCAGACTTTCAGATAGGGCAAATGTCAGTGAGCGTTCTGATTTAAGTTCCAGAGCGATTCGCCCAATGAGTCCTTGATATTTAATCGTTTTCAGCCAATATTTTGGATTTTTGAAAATTTCACTTTTTTGTGAAAATATCCACTAAATGAGGGAATAATATGTGTGAGGGTACCCCAGGAGAGTTCCAAATGTGTGTGGGTAGAATATATATCCCCATGGGGTAAAATTGAAAAAAGTTGAGAAAAATTTTTTTTGGACTTAGTCGTTTTTCCGGCGTTTATCAGACTTTCAGTTAGGGCAAATGTCAGTGAGCGTTCCGATTTCAGTTCCAGAGTGATTCACCAAATGAGTCCTTGATATTTAGTAATTTTCAGCCAATATTTTGGATTTTTGAAAATTTCACTTTTTTGTGAAAATATCCACTAAATGAATGAATATGTGTTAGGGTACCCCAGGAGAGTACCAAATATGTGTGGGTAGAATATATATCCCACGGGGGTAAAATTGAAAAAAGTTGAAAAAAAATTTTTTTTGGACTTAGTCATTTTTCCGGCGTTTATCAGACTTTCAGATAGGGCAAATGTCTGTGAGCGTTCCGATTTCAGTTCCAGAGCGATTTGACCAAAGAGTCATTGATATTTAGTCGTTTTCAGCCAATATTTTGGATTTTTGAAAATTTCACTTTTTTGTGAAAATATCCACTAGATGAGGGAATACTATGTGTGAGGGTACCCCAGGAGAGTTCCAAATGTGTGTGGGTAGAATATATATCCCACGGGGGTAAAATTGAAAAAAGTTGAAAAAAATTTCTTGGGACTTAGTCATTTTTCCGGCGTTTATCAGACTTTCAGATAGGGCAAATGTCAGTGAGCGTTCTGATTTAAGTTCCAGAGCGATTCGCCCAATGAGTCCTTGATATTTAATCGTTTTCAGCCAATATTTTGGATTTTTGAAAATTTCACTTTTTTGTGAAAATATCCACTAAATGAGGGAATAATATGTGTGAGGGTACCCCAGGAGAGTTCCAAATGTGTGTGGGTAGAATATATATCCCCATGGGGTAAAATTGAAAAAAGTTGAGAAAAATTTTTTTTGGACTTAGTCGTTTTTCCGGCGTTTATCAGACTTTCAGTTAGGGCAAATGTCAGTGAGCGTTCCGATTTCAGTTCCAGAGTGATTCACCAAATGAGTCCTTGATATTTAGTAATTTTCAGCCAATATTTTGGATTTTTGAAAATTTCACTTTTTTGTGAAAATATCCACTAAATGAATGAATAATATGTGTTAGGGTACCCCAGGAGAGTACCAAATATGTGTGGGTAGAATATATATCCCACGGGGGTAAAATTGAAAAAAGTTGAAAAAAAATTTTTTTTGGACTTAGTCATTTTTCCGGCGTTTATCAGACTTTCAGATAGGGCAAATGTCTGTGAGCGTTCCGATTTCAGTTCCAGAGTGATTCGCCCAATGAGTCCTTGATATTTAGTCGTTTTCAGCCAATATTTTGGATTTTTGAAAATTTCACTATTTTGTGAAAATATCCACTAAATGAGGGAATAATATGTGTGAGGGTACCCCAGAAGAGTTCCAAATGTGTGTGGGTAGAATATATATCCCACTAGGGTAAAATTGAAAAAAGTTGAGAAAATTTTTTTTTGGACTTAGTCATTTTTCCGTCGTTTCTCAGACTTTCAGTTAGGGCAAATGTCAGTGAGCGTTCCGATTTCAGTTCCAGAGCGATTCGCCCAATGAGTCCTTGATATTTAGTCGTTTTCAGCCAATATTTTGGATTTTTGAAAATTTCACTTTTTTGTGAAAATATCCAATAAATGAGGGAATCATATGTGTGAGGGTACCCCAGGAGAGTTCCAAATGTGTGTGGGTAGGATATATATCCCCATGGGGTAAAATTGAAAAAAGTTGAGAAAAATTTTTTTTGGACTTAGTCGTTTTTCCGGCGTTTATCAGACTTTCAGTTAGGGCAAATGTCAGTAAGCGTTCCGATTTCAGTTCCAGAGTGATTCACCCAATGAGTCCTTGATATTTAGTCATTTTCAGCCAATATTTTGGATTTTTGAAAATTTCACTTTTTTGTGAAAATATCCACTAAATGAATGAATAATATGTGTTAGGGTACCCCAGGAGAGTACCAAATATGTGTGGGTAGAATATATATCCCACGGGGGTAAAATTGAAAAAAGTTGAAAAAAAAATTTTTTTGGACTTAGTCATTTTTCCGTCGTTTCTCAGACTTTCAGATAGGGCAAATGTCAGTGAGCGTTCTGATTTCAGTTCCAGAGCGATTCACCCAATGAGTCCTTGATATTTAGTCGTTTTCAGCCAATATTTTGGATTTTTGAAAATTTCACTTTTTTGTGAAAATATCCACTAAATGAGGGAATAATATGTGTGAGGGTACCCCAGGAGAGTTCCAAATGTGTGTGGGTAGAATATATATCCCACGGGGGGTAAAATTGAAAAAAGTTTAAAAAAATTTTTTTTTGGACTTAGTCATTTTTCCGGCGTTTATCAGACTTTCAGATAGGGCAAATGTCAGTGAGCGTTCCGATTTCAGTTCCAGAGTGATTCGCCCAATGAGTCCTTGATATTTAATCGTTTTCAGCCAATATTTTGGATTTTTGAAAATTTCACTTTTTTGTGAAAATATCCACTAAATGAGGGATTAATATGTGTGAGGGTACCCCAGGAGAGTTCCAAATGTGTGTGGGTAGAATATATATCCCCATGGGGTAAAATTGAAAAAAGTTGAGAAAATTTTTTTTTGGACTTAGTCATTTTTCCAGCGTTTATCAGACTTTCAGATAGGGCAAATGTCAGTGAGCGTTCCGATTTCAGTTCCAGAGCAATTCGCCCAATTAGTCCTTGATATTTAGACGTTTTCAGCCAATATTTTGGATTTTTGAAAATTTCACTTTTTTGTGAAAATATTCACTAGATGAGGGAATAATATGTGTGAGGGTACCCCAGGAGAGTTCCAAATGTGTGTGGGTAGAATATATATCCCACTGGGGTAAAATTGAAAAAAGTTGAGAACATTTTTTTTTGGACTTAGTCATTTTTCCGGCGTTTATCAGACTTTCAGATAGGGCAAATGTCAGTGATCGTTCCGATTTCAGTTCCAGAGTGATTCGCCCAATGAGTCCTTGATATTTAATCGTTTTCAGCCAATATTTTGGATTTTTGAAAATTTCACTTTTTTGTGAAAATATCCACTAAATGAGGGATTAATATGTGTGAGGGTACCCCAGGAGAGTTCCAAATGTGTGTGGGTAGAATATATATCCCCATGGGGTAAAATTGAAAAAAGTTGAGAAAATTTTTTTTTGGACTTAGTCATTTTTCCGGCGTTTATCAAACTTTCAGAGAGGGCAAATGTCAGTGAGCGTTCCGATTTCAGTTCCAGAGCAATTCGCCCAATGAGTCCTTGATATTTAGAGGTTTTCAGCCAATATTTTGGATTTTTGAAAATTTCACTTTTTTGTGAAAATATTCACTAGATGAGGGAATAATATGTGTGAGGGTACCCCAGGAGAGTTCCAAATGTGTGTGGGTAGAATATATATCCCACTGGGGTAAAATTGAAAAAAGTTGAGAAATTTTTTTTTTGGACTTAGTCATTTTTCCGGCGTTTATCAGACTTTCAGATAGGGCAAATGTCAGTGAGCGTTCCGATTTCAGTTCCAGAGTGATTCGCCCAATGAGTCCTTGATATTTAGTCGCTTTCAGCCAATATTTTGGATTTTTGAAAATTTCACTTTTTTGTGAAAATATCCACTAAATGAGGGAATAATATGTGTTAGAGTACCCCAGGAGAGTTCCAAATATGTGTGGGTAGAATATATATCCCACGGGGGTAAAATTGAAAAAAGTTGAAAAAAATTTTTTTTTCGACTTAGTCATTTTTCCGGCGTTTATCAGACTTTCAGATAGGGGAAATGTCAGTGAGCGTTCCGATTTCAGTTCCAGAGCGATTCGCCCAATGAGTCCTTGATATTTAGACGTTTTCAGCCAATATTTTGGATTTTTGAAAATTTCACTTTTTTGTGAAAATATCCACTAGATGAGGGAATAATATGTGTGAGGGTACCCCAGGAGAGTTCCAAATGTGTGTGGGTAGAATATATATCCCACTGGGGTAAAATTGAAAAAAGTTGAGAACATTTTTTTTTGGACTTAGTCATTTTTCCGGCGTTTATCAGACTTTCAGATAGGGAAATGTCAGTGAGGGTTCTGTTTTCAGTTCCAGAGCGATTCGCCCAATGAGTCCTTGATATTTAGTCGTTTTCAGCCAATATTTTGGATTTTTGAAAATTTCACCTTTTTGTGAAAATATCCACTAAATGAGGGAATAATATGTGTGAGGGTACCCCAGGAGAGTTCCAAATGTGTGTGGGTAGAATATATATCCCACGGGGGGTAAAATTGAAAAAAGTTGAAAAAAATTTTTTTTTGGACCTAGTCATTTTTCCGTCGTTTATCAGACTTTCAGTTAGGGCAAATGTCAGTGAGCGTTCCGATTTCAGTTCCAGAGCGGTTCGCCCAATGAGTCCTTGATATTTAGTCGTTTTCAGCCAATATTTTGGATTTTTGAAAATTTCACTTTTTTGTGAAAATATCCACTAAATGAGGGAATAATATGTGTGAGGGTACCCCAGGAGAGTTCCAAATGTGTGTGGGTAGAATATATATCCCACGGGGGTAAAATTGAAAAAAGTTGAAAAAAATTTTTTTTTGGACCTAGTCATTTTTCCGTCGTTTATCAGACTTTCAGATAGGGCAAATGTCAGTGATCGTTCCGATTTCAGTTCCACAGTGATTCGCCCAATGAGTCCTTGATATTTAGACGTTTTCAGCCAATATTTTGGATTTTTGAAAATTTCACTTTTTTGTGAAAATATCCACTAGATGAGGGAATAATATGTGTGAGGGTACCCCAGGAGAGTTCCAAATGTGTGTGGGTAGAATATATATCCCACTGGGGTAAAATTGAAAAAAGTTGAGAACATTTTTTTTTGGACTTAGTCATTTTTCCGGCGTTTATCAGACTTTCAGATAGGGCAAATGTCAGTGAGCGTTCTGTTTTCAGTTCCAGAGCGATTCGCCCAATGAGTCCTTGATATTTAGTCGTTTTCAGCCAATATTTTGGATTTTTGAAAATTTCACCTTTTTGTGAAAATATCCACTAAATGAGGGAATAATATGTGTGAGGGTACCCCAGGAGAGTTCCAAATGTGTGTGGGTAGAATATATATCCCACTGGTGTAAAATTGAAAAAAGTTGAGAAAATTTTTTTTTGGACTTAGTCATTTTTCCGTCGTTTCTCAGACTTTCAGTTAGGGCAAATGTCAGTGAGCGTTCCGATTTCAGTTCCAGAGCGATTCGCCCAATGAGTCCTTGATATTTAGTCGTTTTCAGCCAATATTTTGGATTTTTGAAAATTTCACTTTTTTGTGAAAATATCCAATAAATGAGGGAATCATATGTGTGAGGGTACCCCAGGAGAGTTCCAAATGTGTGTGGGTAGGATATATATCCCACTGGGGTAAAATTGAAAAAAGTTGAGAAATTTTTTTTTTGGACTTAGTCATTTTTCCGGCGTTTATCAGACTTTCAGATAGGGCAAATGTCAGTGAGCGTTCTGATTTCAGTTCCAGAGCGATTCGCCCAATGAGTCCTTGATATTTAATCGTTTTCAGCCAATATTTTGGATTTTTGAAAATTTCACTTTTTTGTGAAAATATCCACTAAATGAATGAATAATATGTGTTAGGGTACCCCAGGAGAGTACCAAATATGTGTGGGTAGAATATATATCCCACGGGGGTAAAATTGAAAAAAGTTGAAAAAAAAATTTTTTTGGACTTAGTCATTTTTCCGTCGTCTCTCAGACTTTCAGATAGGGCAAATGTCAGTGAGCGTTCTGATTTCAGTTCCAGAGCGATTCACCCAATGAGTCCTTGATATTTAGTCGTTTTCAGCCAATATTTTGGATTTTTGAAAATTTCACTTTTTTGTGAAAATATCCACTAAATGAGGGAATAATATGTGTGAGGGTACCCCAGGAGAGTTCCAAATGTGTGTGGGTAGAATATATATCCCACGGGGGGTAAAATTGAAAAAAGTTTAAAAAAATTTTTTTTTGGACTTAGTCATTTTTCCGGCGTTTATCAGACTTTCAGATAGGGCAAATGTCAGTGAGCGTTCCGATTTCAGTTCCAGAGTGATTCGCCCAATGAGTCCTTGATATTTAATCGTTTTCAGCCAATATTTTGGATTTTTGAAAATTTCACTTTTTTGTGAAAATATCCACTAAATGAGGGATTAATATGTGTGAGGGTACCCCAGGAGAGTTCCAAATGTGTGTGGGTAGAATATATATCCCCATGGGGTAAAATTGAAAAAAGTTGAGAAAATTTTTTTTTGGACTTAGTCATTTTTCCAGCGTTTCTCAGACTTTCAGATAGGGCAAATGTCAGTGAGCGTTCTGATTTCAGTTCCAGAGCGATTCACCCAATGAGTCCTTGATATTTAGTCGTTTTCAGCCAATATTTTGGATTTTTGAAAATTTCACTTTTTTGTGAAAATATCCACTAAATGAGGGAATAATATGTGTGAGGGTACCCCAGGAGAGTTCCAAATGTGTGTGGGTAGAATATATATCCCACGGGGGGTAAAATTGAAAAAAGTTTAAAAAAATTTTTTTTTGGACTTAGTCATTTTTCCGGCGTTTATCAGACTTTCAGAGAGGGCAAATGTCAGTGAGCGTTCCGATTTCAGTTCCAGAGCAATTCGCCCAATGAGTCCTTGATATTTAGAGGTTTTCAGCCAATATTTTGGATTTTTGAAAATTTCACTTTTTTGTGAAAATATTCACTAGATGAGGGAATAATATGTGTGAGGGTACCCCAGGAGAGTTCCAAATGTGTGTGGGTAGAATATATATCCCACTGGGGTAAAATTGAAAAAAGTTGAGAAATTTTTTTTTTGGACTTAGTCATTTTTCCGGCGTTTATCAGACTTTCAGATAGGGCAAATGTCAGTGAGCGTTCCGATTTCAGTTCCAGAGTGATTCGCCCAATGAGTCCTTGATATTTAGTCGCTTTCAGCCAATATTTTGGATTTTTGAAAATTTCACTTTTTTGTGAAAATATCCACTAAATGAGGGAATAATATGTGTTAGAGTACCCCAGGAGAGTTCCAAATATGTGTGGGTAGAATATATATCCCACGGGGGTAAAATTGAAAAAAGTTGAAAAAAAATTTTTTTTCGACTTAGTCATTTTTCCGGCGTTTATCAGACTTTCAGATAGGGGAAATGTCAGTGAGCGTTCCGATTTCAGTTCCAGAGCGATTCGCCCAATGAGTCCTTGATATTTAGACGTTTTCAGCCAATATTTTGGATTTTTGAAAATTTCACTTTTTTGTGAAAATATCCACTAGATGAGGGAATAATATGTGTGAGGGTACCCCAGGAGAGTTCCAAATGTGTGTGGGTAGAATATATATCCCACGGGGGTAAAATTGAAAAAAGTTGAGAACATTTTTTTTTGGACTTAGTCATTTTTCCGGCGTTTATCAGACTTTCAGATAGGGAAATGTCAGTGAGGGTTCTGTTTTCAGTTCCAGAGCGATTCGCCCAATGAGTCCTTGATATTTAGTCGTTTTCAGCCAATATTTTGGATTTTTGAAAATTTCACCTTTTTGTGAAAATATCCACTAAATGAGGGAATAATATGTGTGAGGGTACCCCAGGAGAGTTCCAAATGTGTGTGGGTAGAATATATATCCCACGGGGGGTAAAATTGAAAAAAGTTGAAAAAAATTTTTTTTTGGACTTAGTCATTTTTCCGGCGTTTATCAGACTTTCAGATAGGGCAAATGTCAGTGAGCGTTCCGATTTCAGTTCCAGAGTGATTCGCCCAATGAGTCCTTGATATTTAATCGTTTTCAGCCAATATTTTGGATTTTTGAAAATTTCACTTTTTTGTGAAAATATCCACTAAATGAGGGATTAATATTTGTGAGGGTACCCCAGGAGAGTTCCAAATGTGTGTGGGTAGAATATATATCCCCATGGGGTAAAATTGAAAAAAGTTGAGAAAATTTTTTTTTGGACTTAGTCATTTTTCCGGCGTTTATCAGACTTTCAGATAGGGCAAATGTCAGTGAGCGTTCTGATTTCAGTTCCAGAGTGATTCGCCCAATGAGTCCTTGATATTTAGTCGCTTTCAGCCAATATTTTGGATTTTTGAAAATTTCACTTTTTTGTGAAAATATCCACTAAATGAGGGAATAATATGTGTGAGGGTACTCCAGGAGAGTTCCAAATGTGTGTGGGTAGAATATATATCCCACGGGGGTAAAATTGAAAAAAGTTGAGAAAATTTTTTTTTGGACTTAGTCATTTTTCCGTCGTTTCTCAGACTTTCAGATAGGGCAAATGTCAGTGAGTGTTCTGATTTCAGTTCCAGAGCGATGCGCCCAATGAGTCCTTGATATTTAGTCATTTTAAGCCAATATTTTGGATTTTTGAAAATTTCACTTTTTTGTGAAAATATCCACTAAATGAGGGAATAATATGTGTTAGAGTACCCCAGGAGAGTTCCAAATATGTGTGGGTAGAATATATATCCCACGGGGGTAAAATTGAAAAAAGTTGAAAAAAAATTTTTTTTCGACTTAGTCATTTTTCCGGCGTTTATCAGACTTTCAGATAGGGGAAATGTCGGTGAGCATTCCGATTTCAGTTCCAGAGCGATTCGCCCAATGAGTCCTTGATATTTAGACGTTTTCAGCCAATATTTTGGATTTTTGAAAATTTCACTTTTTTGTGAAAATATCCACTAAATGAGGGAATAATATGTGTGAGGGTGCCCCAGGAGAGTTCCAAATGTGTGTGGGTAGAATATATATCCCCATGGGGTAAAATTGAAAAAAGTTGAGAAAAATTTTTTTTGGACTTAGTCGTTTTTCTGGCGTTTATCAGACTTTCAGTTAGGGCAAATGTCAGTGAGCGTTCCGATTTCAGTTCCAAAGTGATTCACCCAATGAGTCTTTGATATTTAGTCATTTTCAGCCAATATTTTGGATTTTTGAAAATTTCACTTTTTTGTGAAAATATCCACTAAATGAATGAATAATATGTGTTAGGGTACCCCAGGAGAGTACCAAATATGTGTGGGTAGAATATATATCCCACGGGGGTAAAATTGAAAAAAGTTGAAAAAAAAATTTTTTTGGACTTAGTCATTTTTCCGGCGTTTATCAGACTTTCAGATAGGGCAAATGTCAGTGAGCGTTCTGTTTTCAGTTCCAGAGCGATTCGCCCAATGAGTCCTTGATATTTAGTCGTTTTCAGCCAATATTTTGGATTTTTGAAAATTTCACTTTTTTGTGAAAATATCCACTAAATGAGGGAATAATATGTGTGAGGGTACCCCAGGAGAGTTCCAAATGTGTTTGGGTAGAATATATATCCCACGGGGGTAGAATTGAAAAAAGTTGAAAAAAATTTTTTTTTGGACCTAGTCATTTTTCCGTCGTTTATCAGACTTTCAGTTAGGGCAAATGTCAGTGAGCGTTCCGATTTCAGTTCCAGAGCGGTTCGCCCAATGAGTCCTTGATATTTAGTCGTTTTCAGCCAATATTTTGGATTTTTGAAAATTTCACTTTTTTGTGAAAATATCCACTAAATGAGGGAATAATATGTGTGAGGGTACCCCAGGAGAGTTCCAAATGTGTGTGGGTAGAATATATATCCCACGGGGGTAAAATTGAAAAAAGTTGAAAAAAATTTTTTTTTGGACCTAGTCATTTTTCCGTCGTTTATCAGACTTTCAGATAGGGCAAATGTCAGTGATCGTTCCGATTTCAGTTCCACAGTGATTCGCCCAATGAGTCCTTGATATTTAGACGTTTTCAGCCAATATTTTGGATTTTTGAAAATTTCACTTTTTTGTGAAAATATCCACTAGATGAGGGAATAATATGTGTGAGGGTACCCCAGGAGAGTTCCAAATGTGTGTGGGTAGAATATATATCCCACTGGGGTAAAATTGAAAAAAGTTGAGAACATTTTTTTTTGGACTTAGTCATTTTTCCGGCGTTTATCAGACTTTCAGATAGGGCAAATGTCAGTGAGCGTTCTGTTTTCAGTTCCAGAGCGATTCGCCCAATGAGTCCTTGATATTTAGTCGTTTTCAGCCAATATTTTGGATTTTTGAAAATTTCACCTTTTTGTGAAAATATCCACTAAATGAGGGAATAATATGTGTGAGGGTACCCCAGGAGAGTTCCAAATGTGTGTGGGTAGAATATATATCCCACGGGGGGTAAAATTGAAAAAAGTTGAAAAAAATTTTTTTTTGGACTTAGTCATTTTTCCGGCGTTTATCAGACTTTCAGATAGGGCAAATGTCAGTGAGCGTTCTGTTTTCAGTTCCAGAGCGATTCGTTCAATGAGTCCTTGATATTTAGTCGTTTTCAGCCAATATTTTGGATTTTTGAAAATTTCACTTTTTTGTGAAAATATCCACTAAATGAGGGAATAATATGTGTGAGGGTACCCCAGGAGAGTTCCAAATGTGTGTGGGTAGAATATATATCCCACGGGGGGTAAAATTGAAAAAAGTTGAAAAAAAATTTTTTTTGGACTTAGTCATTTTTCCGGCGTTTATCAGACTTTCAGATAGGGCAAATGTCAGTGATCGTTCCGATTTCAGTTCCAGAGTGATTCGCCCAATGAGTCCTTGATATTTAATCGTTTTCAGCCAATATTTTGGATTTTTGAAAATTTCACTTTTTTGTGAAAATATCCACTAAATGAGGGATTAATATGTGTGAGGGTACCCCAGGAGAGTTCCAAATGTGTGTGGGTAGAATATATATCCCCATGGGGTAAAATTGAAAAAAGTTGAGAAAATTTTTTTTTGGACTTAGTCATTTTTCCGGCGTTTATCAGACTTTCAGATAGGGCAAATGTCAGTGAGCGTTCCGATTTCAGTTCCAGAGCAATTCGCCCAATGAGTCCTTGATATTTAGACGTTTTCAGCCAATATTTTGGATTTTTGAAAATTTCACTTTTTTGTGAAAATATTCACTAGATGAGGGAATAATATGTGTGAGGGTACCCCAGGAGAGTTCCAAATGTGTGTGGGTAGAATATATATCCCACTGGGTTAAAATTGAAAAAAGTTGAGAAATTTTTTTTTTGGACTTAGTCATTTTTCCGGCGTTTATCAGACTTTCAGATAGGGCAAATGTCAGTGAGCGTTCCGATTTCAGTTCCAGAGTGATTCGCCCAATGAGTCCTTGATATTTAGTCGCTTTCAGCCAATATTTTGGATTTTTGAAAATTTCACTTTTTTGTGAAAATATCCACTAAATGAGGGAATAATATGTGTGAGGGTACTCCAGGAGAGTTCCAAATGTGTGTGGGTAGAATATATATCCCACGGGGGTAAAATTGAAAAAAGTTGAGAAAATTTTTTTTTGGACTTAGTCATTTTTCCGTCGTTTCTCAGACTTTCAGATAGGGCAAATGTCAGTGAGCGTTCTGATTTCAGTTCCAGAGCGATTCGCCCAATGAGTCCTTGATATTTAGTCATTTTGAGCCAATATTTTGGATTTTTGAAAATTTCACTTTTTTGTGAAAATATCCACTAAATGAGGGAATAATATGTGTTAGAGTACCCCAGGAGAGTTCCAAATATGTGTGGGTAGAATATATATCCCACGGGGGTAAAATTGAAAAAAGTTGAAAAAAAATTTTTTTTCGACTTAGTCATTTTTCCTGCGTTTATCAGACTTTCAGATAGGGGAAATGTCAGTGAGCGTTCCGATTTCAGTTCCAGAGCGATTCGCCCAATGAGTCCTTGATATTTAGACGTTTTCAGCCAATATTTTGGATTTTTGAAAATTTCACTTTTTTGTGAAAATATCCACTAGATGAGGGAATAATATGTGTGAGGGTACCCCAGGAGAGTTCCAAATGTGTGTGGGTAGAATATATATCCCACTGGGGTAAAATTGAAAAAAGTTGAGAACATTTTTTTTTGGACTTAGTCATTTTTCCGGCGTTTATCAGACTTTCAGATAGGGCAAATGTCAGTGAGCGTTCTGTTTTCAGTTACAGAGCGATTCGCCCAATGAGTCCTTGATATCTAGTCGTTTTCAGCCAATATTTTGGATTTTTGAAAATTTCACCTTTTTGTGAAAATATCCACTAAATGAGGGAATAATATGTGTGAGGGTACCCCAGGAGAGTTCCAAATGTGTGTGGGTAGAATATATATCCCACGGGGGGTAAAATTGAAAAAAGTTGAAAAAAATTTTTTTTTGGACTTAGTCATTTTTCCGGCGTTTATCAGACTTTCAGATAGGGCAAATGTCAGTGAGCGTTCCGATTTCAGTTCCAGAGTGATTCGCCCAATGAGTCCTTGATATTTAATCGTTTTCAGCCAATATTTTGGATTTTTGAAAATTTCACTTTTTTGTGAAAATATCCACTAAATGAGGGATTAATATGTGTGAGGGTACCCCAGGAGAGTTCCAAATGTGTGTGGGTAGAATATATATCCCCATGGGGTAAAATTGAAAAAAGTTGAGAAAATTTTTTTTTGGACTTAGTCATTTTTCCGGCGTTTATCAGACTTTCAGATAGGGCAAATGTCAGTGAGCGTTCCGATTTCAGTTCCAGAGCAATTCGCCCAATTAGTCCTTGATATTTAGACGTTTTCAGCCAATATTTTGGATTTTTGAAAATTTCACTTTTTTGTGAAAATATTCACTAGATGAGGGAATAATATGTGTGAGGGTACCCCAGGAGAGTTCCAAATGTGTGTGGGTAGAATATATATCCCACTGGGGTAAAATTGAAAAAAGTTGAGAAATTTTTTTTTTGGACTTAGTCATTTTTCCGGCGTTTATCAGACTTTCAGATAGGGCAAATGTCAGTGAGCGTTCTGATTTCAGTTCCAGAGCGATTCGCCCAATGAGTCCTTGATATTTAATCGTTTTCAGCCAATATTTTGGATTTTTGAAAATTTCACTTTTTTGTGAAAATATCCACTAAATGAATGAATAATATGTGTTAGGGTACCCCAGGAGAGTACCAAATATGTGTGGGTAGAATATATATCCCACGGGGGTAAAATTGAAAAAAGTTGAAAAAAAATTTTTTTTGGACTTAGTCGTTTTTCCGGCGTTTATCAGACTTTCAGTTAGGGCAAATGTCAGTGAGCGTTCCGATTTCAGTTCCAGAGTGATTCACCCAATGAGTCTTTGATATTTAGTCATTTTCAGCCAATATTTTAGATTTTTGAAAATTTCACTTTTTTGTGAAAATATCCACTAAATGAATGAATAATATGTGTTAGGGTACCCCAGGAGAGTACCAAATATGTGTGGGTAGTATATATATCCCACGGGGGTAAAATTGAAAAAAGTTGAAAAAAAATTTTTTTTGGACTTAGTCATTTTTCCGGCGTTTATCAGACTTTCAGATAGGGCAAATGTCAGTGAGCGTTCCGATTTCAGTTCCAGAGTGATTCGCCCAATGAGTCCTTGATATTAAGTCGTTTTCAGCCAATATTTTGGATTTTTGAAAATTTCACTTTTTTGTGAAAATATCCACTAAATGAGGGAATAATATGTGTTAGAGTACCCCAGGAGAGTTCCAAATATGTGTGGGTAGAATATATATCCCACGGGGGTAAAATTGAAAAAAGTTGAAAAAAAAAATTTTTTCGACTTAGTCATTTTTCCGGCGTTTATCAGACTTTCAGATAGGGGAAATGTCAGTGAGCGTTCCGATTTCAGTTCCAGAGCAATTCGCCCAATGAGTCCTTGATATTTAGACGTTTTCAGCCAATATTTTAGATTTTTGAAAATTTCACTTTTTTGTGAAAATATTCACTAGATGAGGGAATAATATGTGTGAGGGTACCCCAGGAGAGTTCCAAATGTGTGTGGGTAGAATATATATCCCACTGGGTTAAAATTGAAAAAAGTTGAGAAATTTTTTTTTTGGACTTAGTCATTTTTCCGGCGTTTATCAGACTTTCAGATAGGGCAAATGTCAGTGAGCGTTCCGATTTCAGTTCCAGAGTGATTCGCCCAATGAGTCCTTGATATTTAGTCGCTTTCAGCCAATATTTTGGATTTTTGAAAATTTCACTTTTTTGTGAAAATATCCACTAAATGAGGGAATAATATGTGTGAGGGTACTCCAGGAGAGTTCCAAATGTGTGTGGGTAGAATATATATCCCACGGGGGTAAAATTGAAAAAAGTTGAGAAAATTTTTTTTTGGACTTAGTCATTTTTCCGTCGTTTCTCAGACTTTCAGATAGGGCAAATGTCAGTGAGCGTTCTGATTTCAGTTCCAGAGCGATTCGCCCAATGAGTCCTTGATATTTAGTCATTTTGAGCCAATATTTTGGATTTTTGAAAATTTCACTTTTTTGTGAAAATATCCACTAAATGAGGGAATAATATGTGTTAGAGTACCCCAGGAGAGTTCCAAATATGTGTGGGTAGAATATATATCCCACGGGGGTAAAATTGAAAAAAGTTGAAAAAAAATTTTTTTTCGACTTAGTAATTTTTCCTGCGTTTATCAGACTTTCAGATAGGGGAAATGTCAGTGAGCGTTCCGATTTCAGTTCCAGAGCGATTCGCCCAATGAGTCCTTGATATTTAGACGTTTTCAGCCAATATTTTGGATTTTTGAAAATTTCACTTTTTTGTGAAAATATCCACTAGATGAGGGAATAATATGTGTGAGGGTACCCCAGGAGAGTTCCAAATGTGTGTGGGTAGAATATATATCCCACTGGGGTAAAATTGAAAAAAGTTGAGAACATTTTTTTTTGGACTTAGTCATTTTTCCGGCGTTTATCAGACTTTCAGATAGGGCAAATGTCAGTGAGCGTTCTGTTTTCAGTTACAGAGCGATTCGCCCAATGAGTCCTTGATATTTAGTCGTTTTCAGCCAATATTTTGGATTTTTGAAAATTTCACCTTTTTGTGAAAATATCCACTAAATGAGGGAATAATATGTGTGAGGGTACCCCAGGAGAGTTCCAAATGTGTGTGGGTAGAATATATATCCCACTGGGGTAAAATTGAAAAAAGTTGAGAAATTTTTTTTTTGGACTTAGTCATTTTTCCGGCGTTTATCAGACTTTCAGATAGGGCAAATGTCAGTGAGTGTTCCGATTTCAGTTCCAGAGTGATTCGCCCAATGAGTCCTTGATATTTAGTCGCTTTCAGCCAATATTTTGGATTTTTGAAAATTTCACTTTTTTGTGAAAATATCCACTAAATGAGGGAATAATATGTGTGAGGGTACTCCAGGAGAGTTCCAAATGTGTGTGGGTAGAATATATATCCCACGGGGGTAAAATTGAAAAAAGTTGAGAAAATTTTTTTTTGGACTTAGTCATTTTTCCGTCGTTTCTCAGACTTTCAGATAGGGCAAATGTCAGTGAGCGTTCTGATTTCAGTTCCAGAGCGATTCGCCCAATGAGTCCTTGATATTTAGTCATTTTGAGCCAATATTTTGGATTTTTGAAAATTTCACTTTTTTGTGAAAATATCCACTAAATGAGGGAATAATATGTGTTAGAGTACCCCAGGAGAGTTCCAAATATGTGTGGGTAGAATATATATCCCACGGGGGTAAAATTGAAAAAAGTTGAAAAAAAATTTTTTTTCGACTTAGTCATTTTTCCGGCGTTTATCAGACTTTCAGATAGGGGAAATGTCAGTGAGCGTTCCGATTTCAGTTCCAGATCGATTCGCCCAATGAGTCCTTGATATTTAGACGTTTTCAGCCAATATTTTGGATTTTTGAAAATTTCACTTTTTTGTGAAAATATCCACTAGATGAGGGAATAATATGTGTGAGGGTACCCCAGGAGAGTTCCAAATGTGTGTGGGTAGAATATATATCCCACTGGGGTAAAATTGAAAAAAGTTGAGAACATTTTTTTTTGGACTTAGTCATTTTTCCGGCGTTTATCAGACTTTCAGATAGGGCAAATGTCAGTGAGCGTTCTGTTTTCAGTTCCAGAGCGATTCGCCCAATGAGTCCTTGATATTTAGTCGTTTTCAGCCAATATTTTGGATTTTTGAAAATTTCACCTTTTTGTGAAAATATCCACTAAATGAGGGAATAATATGTGTGAGGGTACCCCAGGAGAGTTCCAAATGTGTGTGGGTAGAATATATATCCCACGGGGGGTAAAATTGAAAAAAGTTGAAAAAAAATTTTTTTTGGACTTAGTCATTTTTCCGGCGTTTATCAGACTTTCAGATAGGGCAAATGTCAGTGAGCGTTCCGATTTCAGTTCCAGAGTGATTCGCCCAATGAGTCCTTGATATTTAATCGTTTTCAGCCAATATTTTGGATTTTTGAAAATTTCACTTTTTTGTGAAAATATCCACTAAATGAGGGATTAATATGTGTGAGGGTACCCCAGGAGAGTTCCAAATGTGTGTGGGTAGAATATATATCCCCATGGGGTAAAATTGAAAAAAGTTGAGAAAATTTTTTTTTGGACTTAGTCATTTTTCCGGCGTTTATCAGACTTTCAGATAGGGCAAATGTCAGTGAGCGTTCCGATTTCAGTTCCAGAGCAATTCGCCCAATTAGTCCTTGATATTTAGACGTTTTCAGCCAATATTTTGGATTTTTGAAAATTTCACTTTTTTGTGAAAATATCCACTAGATGAGGGAATAATATGTGTGAGGGTACCCCAGGAGAGTTCCAAATGTGTGTGGGTAGAATATATATCCCACTGGGGTAAAATTGAAAAAAGTTGAGAACATTTTTTTTTGGACTTAGTCATTTTTCCGTCGTTTATCAGACTTTCAGTTAGGGCAAATGTCAGTGAGCATTCCGATTTCAGTTCCAGAGCGGTTCGCCCAATGACTCCTTGATATTTAGTCGTTTTCAGCCAATATTTTGGATTTTTGAAAATTTCACTTTTTTGTGAAAATATCCACTAAATGAGGGAATAATATGTGTGAGGGTACCCCAGGAGAGTTCCAAATGTGTGTGGGTAGAATATATATCCCACGGGGGGTAAAATTGAAAAAAGTTGAAAAAAAATTTTTTTTGGACTTAGTCATTTTTCCGGCGTTTATCAGACTTTCAGATAGGGCAAATGTCAGTGAGCGTTCCGATTTCAGTTCCAGAGTGATTCGCCCAATGAGTCCTTGATATTTAATCTTTTTCAGCTAATATTTTGGATTTTTGAAAATTTCACTTTTTTGTGAAAATATCCACTAAATGAGGGATTAATATGTGTGAGGGTACCCCAGCAGAGTTCCAAATGTGTGTGGGTAGAATATATATCCCCATGGGGTAAAATTGAAAAAAGTTGAGAAAAATTTTTTTTGGACTTAGTCGTTTTTCCGGCGTTTATCAGACTTTCAGTTAGGGCAAATGTCAGTGAGCGTTCCGATTTCAGTTCCAGAGCGATTCGCCCAATGAGTCCTTGATATTTAGTCGTTTTCAGTCAATATTTTGGATTTTTGAAAATTTCACTTTTTTGTGAAAATATCCACTAAATGAGGGAATAATATGTGTGAGGGTACCCCAGGAGAGTTCCAAATGTGTGTGGGTAGAATATATATCCCACTGGGGTAAAATTGAAAAAAGTTGAGAAATTTTTTTTTTGGACTTAGTCATTTTTCCGGCGTTTATCAGACTTTCAGATAGGGCAAATGTCAGTGAGTGTTCCGATTTCAGTTCCAGAGTGATTCGCCCAATGAGTCCTTGATATTTAGTCGCTTTCAGCCAATATTTTGGATTTTTGAAAATTTCACTTTTTTGTGAAAATATCCACTAAATGAGGGAATAATATGTGTGAGGGTACTCCAGGAGAGTTCCAAATGTGTGTGGGTAGAATATATATCCCACGGGGGTAAAATTGAAAAAAGTTGAGAAAATTTTTTTTTGGACTTAGTCATTTTTCCGTCGTTTCTCAGACTTTCAGATAGGGCAAATGTCAGTGAGCGTTCTGATTTCAGTTCCAGAGCGATTCGCCCAATGAGTCCTTGATATTTAGTCATTTTGAGCCAATATTTTGGATTTTTGAAAATTTCACTTTTTTGTGAAAATATCCACTAAATGAGGGAATAATATGTGTTAGAGTACCCCAGGAGAGTTCCAAATATGTGTGGGTAGAATATATATCCCACGGGGGTAAAATTGAAAAAAGTTGAAAAAAAATTTTTTTTCGACTTAGTCATTTTTCCGGCGTTTATCAGACTTTCAGATAGGGGAAATGTCAGTGAGCGTTCCGATTTCAGTTCCAGAGCGATTCGCCCAATGAGTCCTTGATATTTAGACGTTTTCAGCCAATATTTTGGATTTTTGAAAATTTCACTTTTTTGTGAAAATATCCACTAAATGAATGAATAATATGTGTTAGGGTACCCCAGGAGAGTACCAAATATGTGTGGGTAGAATATATATCCCACGGGGGTAAAATTGAAAAAAGTTTAAAAAAAATTTTTTTTGGACTTAGTCATTTTTCCGGCGTTTATCAGACTTTCAGATAGGGCAAATGTCAGTGAGCGTTCCGATTTCAGTTCCAGAGTGATTCGCCCAATGAGTCCTTGATATTTAGTCGCTTTCAGCCAATATTTTGGATTTTTGAAAATTTCACTTTTTTGTGAAAATATCCACTAAATGAGGGAATAATATGTGTGAGGGTACTCCAGGAGAGTTCCAAATGTGTGTGGGTAGAATATATATCCCACGGGGGTAAAATTGAAAAAAGTTGAGAAAATTTTTTTTTGGACTGTCATTTTTCCGTCGTTTCTCAGACTTTCAGATAGGGCAAATGTCAGTGAGCGTTCTGATTTCAGTTCCAGAGCGATTCGCCCAATGAGTCCTTGATATTTAGTCATTTTGAGCCAATATTTTGGATTTTTGAAAATTTCACTTTTTTGTGAAAATATCCACTAAATGAGGGAATAATATGTGTGAGGGTACCCCAGGAGAGTTCCAAATGTGTTTGGGTAGAATATATATCCCACTGGGTAAAATTGAAAAAAGTTGAGAACATTTTTTTTTGGACTTAGTCATTTTTCCGGCGTTTATCAGACTTTCAGATAGGGCAAATGTCAGTGAGCGTTCTGTTTTCAGTTCCAGAGCGATTCGCCCAATGATTCCTTGATATTTAGTCGTTTTCAGCCAATATTTTGGATTTTTGAAAATTTCACTTTTTTGTGAAAATATCCACTAAATGAGGGAATAATATGTGTGAGGGTACCCCAGGAGAGTTCCAAATGTGTGTGGGTAGAATATATATCCCCATGGGGTAAAATTGAAAAAAGTTGAGAAAAATTTTTTTTGGACTTAGTCGTTTTTCCGGCGTTTATCAGACTTTCAGTTAGGGCAAATGTCAGTGAGCGTTCCGATTTCAGTTCCAGAGTGATTCACCCAATGAGTCTTTGATATTTAGTCATTTTCAGCCAATATTTTAGATTTTTGAAAATTTCACTTTTTTGTGAAAATATCCACTAAATGAATGAATAATATGTGTTAGGGTACCCCAGGAGAGTACCAAATATGTGTGGGTAGAATATATATCCCACGGGGGTAAAATTGAAAAAAGTTGAAAAAAAATTTTTTTTGGACTTAGTCATTTTTCCGGCGTTTATCAGACTTTCAGATAGGGCAAATGTCAGTGAGCGTTCCGATTTCAGTTCCAGAGTGATTCGCCCAATGAGTCCTTGATATTTAGTCGTTTTCAGCCAATATTTTGGATTTTTGAAAATTTCACTTTTTTGTGAAAATATCCACTAAATGAGGGAATAATATGTGTTAGAGTACCCCAGGAGAGTTCCAAATATGTGTGGGTAGAATATATATCCCACGGGGGTAAAATTGAAAAAAGTTGAAAAAAAAAATTTTTTCGACTTAGTCATTTTTCCGGCGTTTATCAGACTTTCAGATAGGGGAAATGTCAGTGAGCGTTCCGATTTCAGTTCCAGAGCAATTCGCCCAATGAGTCCTTGATATTTAGACGTTTTCAGCCAATATTTTGGATTTTTGAAAATTTCACTTTTTTGTGAAAATATCCACTAAATGAGGGAATAATATGTGTTAGAGTACCCCAGGAGAGTTCCAAATATGTGTGGGTAGAATATATATCCCACGGGGGTAAAATTGAAAAAAGTTGAAAAAAAAAATTTTTTCGACTTAGTCATTTTTCCGGCGTTTATCAGACTTTCAGATAGGGGAAATGTCAGTGAGCGTTCCGATTTCAGTTCCAGAGCGATTCGCCCAATGAGTCCTTGATATTTAGTCGTTTTCAGTCAATATTTTGGATTTTTGAAAATTTCACTTTTTTGTGAAAATATCCACTAAATGAGGGAATAATATGTGTGAGGGTACCCCAGGAGAGTTCCAAATGTGTGTGGGTAGAATATATATCCCACTGGGGTAAAATTGAAAAAAGTTGAGAAATTTTTTTTTTGGACTTAGTCATTTTTCCGGCGTTTATCAGACTTTCAGATAGGGCAAATGTCAGTGAGTGTTCCGATTTCAGTTCCAGAGTGATTCGCCCAATGAGTCCTTGATATTTAGTCGCTTTCAGCCAATATTTTGGATTTTTGAAAATTTCACTTTTTTGTGAAAATATCCACTAAATGAGGGAATAATATGTGTGAGGGTACTCCAGGAGAGTTCCAAATGTGTGTGGGTAGAATATATATCCCACGGGGGTAAAATTGAAAAAAGTTGAGAAAATTTTTTTTTGGACTTAGTCATTTTTCCGTCGTTTCTCAGACTTTCAGATAGGGCAAATGTCAGTGAGCGTTCTGATTTCAGTTCCAGAGCGATTCGCCCAATGAGTCCTTGATATTTAGTCATTTTGAGCCAATATTTTGGATTTTTGAAAATTTCACTTTTTTGTGAAAATATCCACTAAATGAGGGAATAATATGTGTTAGAGTACCCCAGGAGAGTTCCAAATATGTGTGGGTAGAATATATATCCCACGGGGGTAAAATTGAAAAAAGTTGAAAAAAAATTTTTTTTCGACTTAGTCATTTTTCCGGCGTTTATCAGACTTTCAGATAGGGGAAATGTCAGTGAGCGTTCCGATTTCAGTTCCAGAGCGATTCGCCCAATGAGTCCTTGATATTTAGACGTTTTCAGCCAATATTTTGGATTTTTGAAAATTTCACTTTTTTGTGAAAATATCCACTAGATGAGGGAATAATATGTGTGAGGGTACCCCAGGAGAGTTCCAAATGTGTGTGGGTAGAATATATATCCCACTGGGGTAAAATTGAAAAAAGTTGAGAACATTTTTTTTTGGACTTAGTCATTTTTCCGGCGTTTATCAGACTTTCAGATAGGGCAAATGTCAGTGAGCGTTCTGTTTTCAGTTCCAGAGCGATTCGCCCAATGAGTCCTTGATATTTAGTCGTTTTCAGCCAATATTTTGGATTTTTGAAAATTTCACCTTTTTGTGAAAATATCCACTAAATGAGGGAATAATATGTGTGAGGGTACCCCAGGAGAGTTCCAAATGTGTGTGGGTAGAATATATATCCCACGGGGGGTAAAATTGAAAAAAGTTGAAAAAAAATTTTTTTTGGACTTAGTCATTTTTCCGGCGTTTATCAGACTTTCAGATAGGGCAAATGTCAGTGAGCGTTCCGATTTCAGTTCCAGAGTGATTCGCCCAATGAGTCCTTGATATTTAATCGTTTTCAGCCAATATTTTGGATTTTTGAAAATTTCACTTTTTTGTGAAAATATCCACTAAATGAGGGATTAATATGTGTGAGGGTACCCCAGGAGAGTTCCAAATGTGTGTGGGTAGAATATATATCCCCATGGGGTAAAATTGAAAAAAGTTGAGAAAATTTTTTTTTGGATTTAGTCATTTTTCCGGCGTTTATCAGACTTTCAGATAGGGCAAATGTCAGTGAGCGTTCCGATTTCAGTTCCAGAGCAATTCGCCCAATTAGTCCTTGATATTTAGACGTTTTCAGCCAATATTTTGGATTTTTGAAAATTTCACTTTTTTGTGAAAATATCCACTAGATGAGGGAATAATATGTGTGAGGGTACCCCAGGAGAGTTCCAAATGTGTGTGGGTAGAATATATATCCCACTGGGGTAAAATTGAAAAAAGTTGAGAACATTTTTTTTTGGACTTAGTCATTTTTCCGTCGTTTATCAGACTTTCAGTTAGGGCAAATGTCAGTGAGCGTTCCGATTTCAGTTCCAGAGCGGTTCGCCCAATGACTCCTTGATATTTAGTCGTTTTCAGCCAATATTTTGGATTTTTGAAAATTTCACTTTTTTGTGAAAATATCCACTAAATGAGGGAATAATATGTGTGAGGGTACCCCAGGAGAGTTCCAAATGTGTGTGGGTAGAATATATATCCCACGGGGGGTAAAATTGAAAAAAGTTGAAAAAAAATTTTTTTTGGACTTAGTCATTTTTCCGGCGTTTATCAGACTTTCAGATAGGGCAAATGTCAGTGAGCGTTCCGATTTCAGTTCCAGAGTGATTCGCCCAATGAGTCCTTGATATTTAATCTTTTTCAGCCAATATTTTGGATTTTTGAAAATTTCACTTTTTTGTGAAAATATCCACTAAATGAGGGATTAATATGTGTGAGGGTACCCCAGCAGAGTTCCAAATGTGTGTGGGTAGAATATATATCCCCATGGGGTAAAATTGAAAAAAGTTGAGAAAAATTTTTTTTGGACTTAGTCGTTTTTCCGGCGTTTATCAGACTTTCAGTTAGGGCAAATGTCAGTGAGCGTTCCGATTTCAGTTCCAGAGTGATTCACCCAATGAGTCTTTGATATTTAGTCATTTTCAGCCAATATTTTGGATTTTTGAAAATTTCACTTTTTTGTGAAAATATCCACTAAATGAATGAATAATATGTGTTAGGGTACCCCAGGAGAGTACCAAATATGTGTGGGTAGAATATATATCCCACGGGGGTAAAATTGAAAAAAGTTGAAAAAAAATTTTTTTTGGACTTAGTCATTTTTCCGGCGTTTATCAGACTTTCAGATAGGGGAAATGTCAGTGAGCGTTCCGATTTCAGTTCCAGAGCGATTCGCCCAATGAGTCCTTGATATTTAGACGTTTTCAGCCAATATTTTGGATTTTTGAAAATTTCACTTTTTTGTGAAAATATCCACTAGATGAGGGAATAATATGTGTGAGGGTACCCCAGGAGAGTTCCAAATGTGTGTGGGTAGAATATATATCCCACTGGGGTAAAATTGAAAAAAGTTGAGAACATTTTTTTTTGGACTTAGTCATTTTTCCGGCGTTTATCAGACTTTCAGATAGGGCAAATGTCAGTGAGCGTTCTGTTTTCAGTTCCAGAGCGATTCGCCCAATGAGTCCTTGATATTTAGTCGTTTTCAGTCAATATTTTGGATTTTTGAAAATTTCACTTTTTTGTGAAAATATCCACTAAATGAGGGAATAATATGTGTGAGGGTACCCCAGGAGAGTTCCAAATGTGTGTGGGTAGAATATATATCCCACTGGGGTAAAATTGAAAAAAGTTGAGAAATTTTTTTTTTGGACTTAGTCATTTTTCCGGCGTTTATCAGACTTTCAGATAGGGCAAATGTCAGTGAGTGTTCCGATTTCAGTTCCAGAGTGATTCGCCCAATGAGTCCTTGATATTTAGTCGCTTTCAGCCAATATTTTGGATTTTTGAAAATTTCACTTTTTTGTGAAAATATCCACTAAATGAGGGAATAATATGTGTGAGGGTACTCCAGGAGAGTTCCAAATGTGTGTGGGTAGAATATATATCCCACGGGGGTAAAATTGAAAAAAGTTGAGAAAATTTTTTTTTGGACTTAGTCATTTTTCCGTCGTTTCTCAGACTTTCAGATAGGGCAAATGTCAGTGAGCGTTCTGATTTCAGTTCCAGAGCGATTCGCCCAATGAGTCCTTGATATTTAGTCATTTTGAGCCAATATTTTGGATTTTTGAAAATTTCACTTTTTTGTGAAAATATCCACTAAATGAGGGAATAATATGTGTTAGAGTACCCCAGGAGAGTTCCAAATATGTGTGGGTAGAATATATATCCCACGGGGGTAAAATTGAAAAAAGTTGAAAAAATATTTTTTTTCGACTTAGTCATTTTTCCGGCGTTTATCAGACTTTCAGATAGGGGAAATGTCAGTGAGCGTTCCGATTTCAGTTCCAGAGCGATTCGCCCAATGAGTCCTTGATATTTAGACGTTTTCAGCCAATATTTTGGATTTTTGAAAATTTCACTTTTTTGTGAAAATATCCACTAGATGAGGGAATAATATGTGTGAGGGTACCCCAGGAGAGTTCCAAATGTGTGTGGGTAGAATATATATCCCACTGGGGTAAAATTGAAAAAAGTTGAGAACATTTTTTTTTGGACTTAGTCATTTTTCCGGCGTTTATCAGACTTTCAGATAGGGCAAATGTCAGTGAGCGTTCTGTTTTCAGTTCCAGAGCGATTCGCCCAATGAGTCCTTGATATTTAGTCGTTTTCAGCCAATATTTTGGATTTTTGAAAATTTCACCTTTTTGTGAAAATATCCACTAAATGAGGGAATAATATGTGTGAGGGTACCCCAGGAGAGTTCCAAATGTGTGTGGGTAGAATATATATCCCAAGGGGGGTAAAATTGAAAAAAGTTGAAAAAAAATTTTTTTTGGACTTAGTCATTTTTCCGGCGTTTATCAGACTTTCAGATAGGGCAAATGTCAGTGAGCGTTCCAATTTCAGTTCCAGAGTGATTCGCCCAATGAGTCCTTGATATTTAATCGTTTTCAGCCAATATTTTGGATTTTTGAAAATTTCACTTTTTTGTGAAAATATCCACTAAATGAGGGATTAATATGTGTGAGGGTACCCCAGGAGAGTTCCAAATGTGTGTGGGTAGAATATATATCCCCATGGGGTAAAATTGAAAAAAGTTGAGAAAATTTTTTTTTGGACTTAGTCATTTTTCCGGCGTTTATCAGACTTTCAGATAGGGCAAATGTCAGTGAGCGTTCCGATTTCAGTTCCAGAGCAATTCGCCCAATTAGTCCTTGATATTTAGACGTTTTCAGCCAATATTTTGGATTTTTGAAAATTTCACTTTTTTGTGAAAATATTCACTAGATGAAGGAATAATATGTGTGAGGGTACCCCAGGAGAGTTCCAAATGTGTGTGGGTAGAATATATATCCCACTGGGGTAAAATTGAAAAAAGTTGAGAAATTTTTTTTTTGGACTTAGTCATTTTTCCGGCGTTTATCAGACTTTCAGATAGGGCAAATGTCAGTGAGCGTTCTGATTTCAGTTCCAGAGCGATTCGCCCAATGAGTCCTTGATATTTAATCGTTTTCAGCCAATATTTTGGATTTTTGAAAATTTCACTTTTTTGTGAAAATATCCACTAAATGAGGGAATAATATGTGTGAGGGTACCCCAGGAGAGTTCCAAATGTGTGTGGGTAGAATATATATCCCCATGGGGTAAAATTGAAAAAAGTTGAGAAAAATTTTTTTTGGACTTAGTCGTTTTTCCGGCGTTTATCAGACTTTCAGTTAGGGCAAATGTCAGTGAGCGTTCCGATTTCAGTTCCAGAGTGATTCACCCAATGAGTCTTTGATATTTAGTCATTTTCAGCCAATATTTTGGATTTTTGAAAATTTCACTTTTTTGTGAAAATATCCACTAAATGAATGAATAATATGTGTTAGGGTACCCCAGGAGTGTACCAAATATGTGTGGGTAGAATATATATCCCACGGGGGTAAAATTGAAAAAAGTTGAAAAAAATTTTTTTTCGACTTAGTCATTTTTCCGGCGTTTATCAGACTTTCAGTTAGGGCAAATGTCAGTGAGCGTTCCGATTTCAGTTCGAGAGCGGTTCGCCCAATGACTCCTTGATATTTAGACGTTTTCAGCCAATATTTTGGATTTTTGAAAATTTCACTTTTTTGTGAAAATATCCACTAAATGAGGGAATAATATGTGTGAGGGTACCCCAGGAGAGTTCCAAATGTGTGTGGGTAGAATATATATCCCACGGGGGGTAAAATTGAAAAAAGTTGAAAAAAAATTTTTTTTGGACTTAGTCATTTTTCCGGCGTTTATCAGACTTTCAGATAGGGCAAATGTCAGTGAGCGTTCCGATTTCAGTTCCAGAGTGATTCGCCCAATGAGTCCTTGATATTTAATCTTTTTCAGCCAATATTTTGGATTTTTGAAAATTTCACTTTTTTGTGAAAATATCCACTAAATGAGGGATTAATATGTGTGAGGGTACCCCAGCAGAGTTCCAAATGTGTGTGGGTAGAATATATATCCCCATGGGGTAAAATTGAAAAAAGTTGAGAAAAATTTTTTTTGGACTTAGTCGTTTTTCCGGCGTTTATCAGACTTTCAGTTAGGGCAAATGTCAGTGAGCGTTCCGATTTCAGTTCCAGAGTGATTCACCCAATGAGTCTTTGATATTTAGTCATTTTCAGCCAATATTTTGGATTTTTGAAAATTTCACTTTTTTGTGAAAATATCCACTAAATGAATGAATAATATGTGTTAGGGTACCCCAGGAGAGTACCAAATATGTGTGGGTAGAATATATATCCCACGGGGGTAAAATTGAAAAAAGTTGAAAAAAAATTTTTTTTTTGGACTTAGTCATTTTTCCGGCGTTTATCAGACTTTCAGATAGGGCAAATGTCAGTGAGCGTTCCGACTTCAGTTCCAGAGTGATTCGCCCAATGAGTCCTTGATATTTAGTTGTTTTCAGCCAATATTTTGGATTTTTGAAAATTTCACTTTTTTGTGAAAATATAAACTAAATGAGGGAATAATATGTGTTAGAGTACCCCAGGAGAGTTCCAAATATGTGTGGGTAGAATATATATCCCACGGGGGTAAAATTGAAAAAAGTTGAAAAAAATTTTTTTTTCGACTTAGTCATTTTTCCGGCGTTTATCAGACTTTCAGATAGGGGAAATGTCAGTGAGCGTTCCGATTTCAGTTCCAGAGCGATTCGCCCAATGAGTCCTTGATATTTAGACGTTTTCAGCCAATATTTTGGATTTTTGAAAATTTCACTTTTTTGTGAAAATATCCACTAGATGAGGGAATAATATGTGTGAGGGTACCCCAGGAGAGTTCCAAATGTGTGTGGGTAGAATATATATCCCACTGGGGTAAAATTGAAAAAAGTTGAGAACATTTTTTTTTGGACTTAGTCATTTTTCCGGCGTTTATCAGACTTTCAGATAGGGCAAATGTCAGTGAGCGTTCTGTTTTCAGTTCCAGAGCGATTCGCCCAATGAGACCTTGATATTTAGTCGTTTTCAGCCAATATTTTGGATTTTTGAAAATTTCACTTTTTTGTGAAAATATCCACTAAATGAGGGAATAATATGTGTGAGGGTACCCCAGGAGAGTTCCAAATGTGTGTGGGTAGAATATATATCCCACGGGGGTAAAATTGAAAAAAGTTGAAAAAAATTTTTTTTTGGACTTAGTCATTTTTCCGTCGTTTATCAGACTTTCAGTTAGGGCAAATGTCAGTGAGCGTTCCGATTTCAGTTCCAGAGCGGTTCGCCCAATGACTCCTTGATATTTAGTCGTTTTCAGCCAATATTTTGGATTTTTGAAAATTTCACTTTTTTGTGAAAATATCCACTAAATGAGGGAATAATATGTGTGAGGGTACCCCAGGAGAGTTCCAAATGTGTGTGGGTAGAATATATATCCCACGGGGGGTAAAATTTAAAAAAGTTGAAAAAAATTTTTTTTTGGACTTAGTCATTTTTCCGGCGTTTATCAGACTTTCAGATAGGGCAAATGTCAGTGAGCGTTCCGATTTCAGTTCCAGAGTGATTCGCCCAATGAGTCCTTGATATTTAATCGTTTTCAGCCAATATTTTGGATTTTTGAAAATTTCACTTTTTTGTGAAAATATCCACTAAATGAGGGATTAATATGTGTGAGGGTACCCCAGCAGAGTTCCAAATGTGTGTGGGTAGAATATATATCCCCATGGGGTAAAATTGAAAAAAGTTGAGAAAATTTTTTTTTGGACTTAGTCATTTTTCCGGCGTTTATCAGACTTTCAGATAGGGCAAATGTCAGTGAGCGTTCCGATTTCAGTTCCAGAGCGATTCGCCCAATGAGTCCTTGATATTTAGTCGTTTTCAGCCAATATTTTGGATTTTTGAAAATTTCACTTTTTTGTGAAAATATCCACTAAATGAGGGAATAATATATGTGAGGGTACCCCAAGAGAGATCCAAATGTGTGTGGGTAGAATATATATCCCACGGGGGTAAAATTGAAAAAAGTTGAAAAAAAAATTTTTTTCGACTTAGTCATTTTTCCGGCGTTTATCAGACTTTCAGATAGGGCAAATGTCAGTGAGCGTTCTGTTTTCAGTTCCAGAGCGATTCGCCCAATGAGTCCTTGATATTTAATCGTTTTCAGCCAATATTTTGGATTTTTGAAAATTTCACTTTTTTGTGAAAATATCCACTAAATGAGGGAATAATATGTGTGAGGGTACCCCAGGAGAGTTCCAAATGTGTGTGGGTAGAATATATATCCCACGGGGGTAAAATTGAAAAAAGTTGAAAAAAATTTTTTTTTGGACTTAGTCATTTTTCCGTCGTTTATCAGACTTTCAGTTAGGGCAAATGTCAGTGAGCGTTCCGATTTCAGTTCGAGAGCGGTTCGCCCAATGACTCCTTGATATTTAGTCGTTTTCAGCCAATATTTTGGATTTTTGAAAATTTCACTTTTTTGTGAAAATATCCACTAAATGAGGGAATAATATGTGTGAGGGTACCCCAGGAGAGTTCCAAATGTGTGTGGGTAGAATATATATCCCACGGGGGGTAAAATTGAAAAAAGTTGAAAAAAAATTTTTTTTGGACTTAGTCATTTTTCCGGCGTTTATCAGACTTTCAGATAGGGCAAATGTCAGTGAGCGTTCCGATTTCAGTTCCAGAGTGATTCGCCCAATGAGTCCTTGATATTTAATCTTTTTCAGCCAATATTTTGGATTTTTGAAAATTTCACTTTTTTGTGAAAATATCCACTAAATGAGGGATTAATATGTGTGAGGGTACCCCAGCAGAGTTCCAAATGTGTGTGGGTAGAATATATATCCCCATGGGGTAAAATTGAAAAAAGTTGAGAAAAATTTTTTTTGGACTTAGTCGTTTTTCCGGCGTTTATCAGACTTTCAGTTAGGGCAAATGTCAGTGAGCGTTCCGATTTCAGTTCCAGAGTGATTCACCCAATGAGTCTTTGATATTTAGTCATTTTCAGCCAATATTTTGGATTTTTGAAAATTTCACTTTTTTGTGAAAATATCCACTAAATGAATGAATAATATGTGTTAGGGTACCCCAGGAGAGTACCAAATATGTGTGGGTAGAATATATATCCCACGGGGGTAAAATTGAAAAAAGTTGAAAAAAAATTTTTTTTTTGGACTTAGTCATTTTTCCGGCGTTTATCAGACTTTCAGATAGGGCAAATGTCAGTGAGCGTTCCGACTTCAGTTCCAGAGTGATTCGCCCAATGAGTCCTTGATATTTAGTTGTTTTCAGCCAATATTTTGGATTTTTGAAAATTTCACTTTTTTGTGAAAATATAAACTAAATGAGGGAATAATATGTGTTAGAGTACCCCAGGAGAGTTCCAAATATGTGTGGGTAGAATATATATCCCACGGGGGTAAAATTGAAAAAAGTTGAAAAAAATTTTTTTTTCGACTTAGTCATTTTTCCGGCGTTTATCAGACTTTCAGATAGGGGAAATGTCAGTGAGCGTTCCGATTTCAGTTCCAGAGCGATTCGCCCAATGAGTCCTTGATATTTAGACGTTTTCAGCCAATATTTTGGATTTTTGAAAATTTCACTTTTTTGTGAAAATATCCACTAGATGAGGGAATAATATGTGTGAGGGTACCCCAGGAGAGTTCCAAATGTGTGTGGGTAGAATATATATCCCACTGGGGTAAAATTGAAAAAAGTTGAGAACATTTTTTTTTGGACTTAGTCATTTTTCCGGCGTTTATCAGACTTTCAGATAGGGCAAATGTCAGTGAGCGTTCTGTTTTCAGTTCCAGAGCGATTCGCCCAATGAGACCTTGATATTTAGTCGTTTTCAGCCAATATTTTGGATTTTTGAAAATTTCACTTTTTTGTGAAAATATCCACTAAATGAGGGAATAATATGTGTGAGGGTACCCCAGGAGAGTTCCAAATGTGTGTGGGTAGAATATATATCCCACGGGGGTAAAATTGAAAAAAGTTGAAAAAAATTTTTTTTTGGACTTAGTCATTTTTCCGTCGTTTATCAGACTTTCAGTTAGGGCAAATGTCAGTGAGCGTTCCGATTTCAGTTCCAGAGCGGTTCGCCCAATGACTCCTTGATATTTAGTCGTTTTCAGCCAATATTTTGGATTTTTGAAAATTTCACTTTTTTGTGAAAATATCCACTAAATGAGGGAATAATATGTGTGAGGGTACCCCAGGAGAGTTCCAAATGTGTGTGGGTAGAATATATATCCCACGGGGGGTAAAATTTAAAAAAGTTGAAAAAAATTTTTTTTTGGACTTAGTCATTTTTCCGGCGTTTATCAGACTTTCAGATAGGGCAAATGTCAGTGAGCGTTCCGATTTCAGTTCCAGAGTGATTCGCCCAATGAGTCCTTGATATTTAATCGTTTTCAGCCAATATTTTGGATTTTTGAAAATTTCACTTTTTTGTGAAAATATCCACTAAATGAGGGATTAATATGTGTGAGGGTACCCCAGCAGAGTTCCAAATGTGTGTGGGTAGAATATATATCCCCATGGGGTAAAATTGAAAAAAGTTGAGAAAATTTTTTTTTGGACTTAGTCATTTTTCCGGCGTTTATCAGACTTTCAGATAGGGCAAATGTCAGTGAGCGTTCCGATTTCAGTTCCAGAGCGATTCGCCCAATGAGTCCTTGATATTTAGTCGTTTTCAGCCAATATTTTGGATTTTTGAAAATTTCACTTTTTTGTGAAAATATCCACTAAATGAGGGAATAATATATGTGAGGGTACCCCAAGAGAGATCCAAATGTGTGTGGGTAGAATATATATCCCACGGGGGTAAAATTGAAAAAAGTTGAAAAAAAAATTTTTTTCGACTTAGTCATTTTTCCGGCGTTTATCAGACTTTCAGATAGGGGAAATGTCAGTGAGCGTTCCGATTTCAGTTCCAGAGCGATTCGCCCAATGAGTCCTTGATATTTAGACGTTTTCAGCCAATATTTTGGATTTTTGAAAATTTCACTTTTTTGTGAAAATATCCACTATATGAGGGAATAATATGTGTGAGGGTACCCCAGGAGAGTTCCAAATGTGTGTGGGTAGAATATATATCCCACTGGGGTAAAATTGAAAAAAGTTGAGAACATTTTTTTTTGGACTTAGTCATTTTTCCGGCGTTTATCAGACTTTCAGATAGGGCAAATGTCAGTGAGCGTTCTGTTTTCAGTTCCAGAGCGATTCGCCCAATGAGTCCTTGATATTTAATCGTTTTCAGCCAATATTTTGGATTTTTGAAAATTTCACTTTTTTGTGAAAATATCCACTAAATGAGGGATTAATATGTGTGAGGGTACCCAAGGAGAGTTCCAAATGTGTGTGGGTAGAATATATATCCCCATGGGGTAAAATTGAAAAAAGTTGAGAAAATTTTTTTTTGGACTTAGTCATTTTTCCGGCGTTTATCAGACTTTCAGATAGGGCAAATGTCAGTGAGCGTTCCGATTTCAGTTCCAGAGCAATTCGCCCAATTAGTCCTTGATATTTAGATGTTTTCAGCCAATATTTTGGATTTTTGAAAATTTCACTTTTTTGTGAAAATATTCACTAGATGAAGGAATAATATGTGTGAGGGTACCCCAGGAGAGTTCCAAATGTGTGTGGGTAGAATATATATCCCACTGGGGTAAAATTGAAAAAAGTTGAGAAATTTTTTTTTTGGACTTAGTCATTTTTCCGGCGTTTATCAGACTTTCAGATAGGGCAAATGTCAGTGAGCGTTCTGATTTCAGTTCCAGAGCGATTCGCCCAATGAGTCCTTGATATTTAATCGTTTTCAGCCAATATTTTGGATTTTTGAAAATTTCACTTTTTTGTGAAAATATCCACTAAATGAGGGAATAATATGTGTGAGGGTACCCCAGGAGAGTTCCAAATGTGTGTGGGTAGAATATATATCCCCATGGGGTAAAATTGAAAAAAGTTGAGAAAAATTTTTTTTGGACTTAGTCGTTTTTCCGGCGTTTATCAGACTTTCAGTTAGGGCAAATGTCAGTGAGCGTTCCGATTTCAGTTCCAGAGTGATTCACCCAATGAGTCTTTGATATTTAGTCATTTTCAGCCAATATTTTGGATTTTTGAAAATTTCACTTTTTTGTGAAAATATCCACTAAATGAATGAATAATATGTGTTAGGGTACCCCAGGAGAGTACCAAATGTGTGTGGGTAGAATATATATCCCACGGGGGTAAAATTGAAAAAAGTTGAAAAAATTTTTTTTTTGGACTTAGTCATTTTTCCGGCGTTTATCAGACTTTCAGATAGGGCAAATGTCAGTGAGCGTTCCGATTTCAGTTCCAGAGCGATTCGCCCAATGAGTCCTTGATATTTAGTCGTTTTCAGCCAATATTTTGGATTTTTGAAAATTTCACTTTTTTGTGAAAATATCCACTAAATGAGGGAATAATATGTGTGAGGGTACCCCAGGAGAGATCCAAATGTGTGTGGGTAGAATATATATCCCACGGGGGTAAAATTGAAAAAAGTTGAAAAAAATTTTTTTTTGGACTTAGTCATTTTTCCGTCGTTTATCAGACTTTCAGTTAGGGCAAATGTCAGTGAGCGTTCCGATTTCAGTTCCAGAGCGATTCGCCCAATGAGTCCTTGATATTTAGTCGTTTTCAGCCAATATTTTGGATTTTTGAAAATTTCACTTTTTTGTGAAAATATCCACTAAATGAGGGATTAATATGTGTGAGGGTACTCCAGGAGAGTTCCAAATGTGTGTGGGTAGAATATATATCCCACGGGGGTAAAATTGAAAAAAGTTGAAAAAAATTTTTTTTTTAACTTAGTCATTTTTCCGGCGTTTATCAGACTTTCAGATAGGGCAAATGTCAGTGAGCGTTCCGATTTCAGTTCCAGAGTGATTCGCCCAATGAGTCCTTGATATTTAGTCGTTTTCAGCCAATATTTTGGATTTTTGAAAATTTCACTTTTTTGTGAAAATATCCACTAGATGAGGGAATAATATGTGTGAGGGTACCCCAGGAGAGTTCCAAATGTGTGTGGGTAGAATATATATCCCACTGGGGTAAAATTGAAAAAAGTTGAGAACATTTTTTTTTGGACTTAGTCATTTTTCCGGCGTTTATCAGACTTTCAGATAGGGCAAATGTCAGTGAGCGTTCTGTTTTCAGTTCCAGAGCGATTCGCCCAATGAGACCTTGATATTTAGTCGTTTTCAGCCAATATTTTGGATTTTTGAAAATTTCACTTTTTTGTGAAAATATCCACTAAATGAGGGAATAATATGTGTGAGGGTACCCCAGGAGAGTTCCAAATGTGTGTGGGTAGAATATATATCCCACGGGGGTAAAATTGAAAAAAGTTGAAAAAAATTTTTTTTTGGACTTAGTCATTTTTCCGTCGTTTATCAGACTTTCAGTTAGGGCAAATGTCAGTGAGCGTTCCGATTTCAGTTCCAGAGCGGTTCGCCCAATGACTCCTTGATATTTAGTCGTTTTCAGCCAATATTTTGGATTTTTGAAAATTTCACTTTTTTGTGAAAATATCCACTAAATGAGGGAATAATATGTGTGAGGGTACCCCAGGAGAGTTCCAAATGTGTGTGGGTAGAATATATATCCCACGGGGGGTAAAATTTAAAAAAGTTGAAAAAAATTTTTTTTTGGACTTAGTCATTTTTCCGGCGTTTATCAGACTTTCAGATAGGGCAAATGTCAGTGAGCGTTCCGATTTCAGTTCCAGAGTGATTCGCCCAATGAGTCCTTGATATTTAATCGTTTTCAGCCAATATTTTGGATTTTTGAAAATTTCACTTTTTTGTGAAAATATCCACTAAATGAGGGATTAATATGTGTGAGGGTACCCCAGCAGAGTTCCAAATGTGTGTGGGTAGAATATATATCCCACGGGGGTAAAATTGAAAAAAGTTGAAAAAATTTTTTTTTTGGACTTAGTCATTTTTCCGGCGTTTATCAGACTTTCAGATAGGGCAAATGTCATTGAGCGTTCCGATTTCAGTTCCAGAGTGATTCGCCCAATGAGTCCTTGATATTTAGTCGCTTTCAGCCAATATTTTGGATTTTTGAAAATGTCACTTTTTTGTGAAAATATCCACTAAATGAGGGATTAATATGTGTGAGGGTACCCCAGGAGAGTTCCAAATGTGTGTGGGTAGAATATATATCCCCATGGGGTAAAATTGAAAAAAGTTGAGAAAATTTTTTTTTGGACTTAGTCATTTTTCCGGCGTTTATCAGACTTTCAGATAGGGCAAATGTCAGTGAGCGTTCCGATTTCAGTTCCAGAGCGATTCGCCCAATGAGTCCTTGATATTTAGTCGTTTTCAGCCAATATTTTGGATTTTTGAAAATTTCACTTTTTTGTGAAAATATCCACTAAATGAGGGAATAATATATGTGAGGGTACCCCAAGAGAGATCCAAATGTGTGTGGGTAGAATATATATCCCACGGGGGTAAAATTGAAAAAAGTTGAAAAAAAAATTTTTTTCGACTTAGTCATTTTTCCGGCGTTTATCAGACTTTCAGATAGGGGAAATGTCAGTGAGCGTTCCGATTTCAGTTCCAGAGCGATTCGCCCAATGAGTCCTTGATATTTAGACGTTTTCAGCCAATATTTTGGATTTTTGAAAATTTCACTTTTTTGTGAAAATATCCACTATATGAGGGAATAATATGTGTGAGGGTACCCCAGGAGAGTTCCAAATGTGTGTGGGTAGAATATATATCCCACTGGGGTAAAATTGAAAAAAGTTGAGAACATTTTTTTTTGGACTTAGTCATTTTTCCGGCGTTTATCAGACTTTCAGATAGGGCAAATGTCAGTGAGCGTTCCGATTTCAGTTCCAGAGCAATTCGCCCAATTAGTCCTTGATATTTAGACGTTTTCAGCCAATATTTTGGATTTTTGAAAATTTCACTTTTTTGTGAAAATATTCACTAGATGAAGGAATAATATGTGTGAGGGTACCCCAGGAGAGTTCCAAATGTGTGTGGGTAGAATATATATCCCACTGGGGTAAAATTGAAAAAAGTTGAGAAATTTTTTTTTTGGACTTAGTCATTTTTCCGGCGTTTATCAGACTTTCAGATAGGGCAAATGTCAGTGAGCGTTCTGATTTCAGTTCCAGAGCGATTCGCCCAATGAGTCCTTGATATTTAATCGTTTTCAGCCAATATTTTGGATTTTTGAAAATTTCACTTTTTTGTGAAAATATCCACTAAATGAGGGAATAATATGTGTGAGGGTACCCCAGGAGAGTTCCAAATGTGTGTGGGTAGAATATATATCCCCATGGGGTAAAATTGAAAAAAGTTGAGAAAAATTTTTTTTGGACTTAGTCGTTTTTCCGGCGTTTATCAGACTTTCAGTTAGGGCAAATGTCAGTGAGCGTTCCGATTTCAGTTCCAGAGTGATTCACCCAATGAGTCTTTGATATTTAGTCATTTTCAGCCAATATTTTGGATTTTTGAAAATTTCACTTTTTTGTGAAAATATCCACTAAATGAATGAATAATATGTGTTAGGGTACCCCAGGAGAGTACCAAATGTGTGTGGGTAGAATATATATCCCACGGGGGTAAAATTGAAAAAAGTTGAAAAAATTTTTTTTTTGGACTTAGTCATTTTTCCGGCGTTTATCAGACTTTCAGATAGGACAAATGTCATTGAGCGTTCCGATTTCAGTTCCAGAGTGATTCGCCCAATGAGTCCTTGATATTTAGTCGCTTTCAGCCAATATTTTGGATTTTTGAAAATGTCACTTTTTTGTGAAAATATCCACTAAATGAGGGATTAATATGTGTGAGGGTACCCCAGGAGAGTTCCAAATGTGTGTGGGTAGAATATATATCCCCATGGGGTAAAATTGAAAAAAGTTGAGAAAACTTTTTTTTGGACTTAGTCATTTTTCCGGCGTTTATCAGACTTTCAGATAGGGCAAATGTCAGTGAGCGTTCCGATTTCAGTTCCAGAGCGATTCGCCCAATGAGTCCTTGATATTTAGTCGTTTTCAGCCAATATTTTGGATTTTTGAAAATTTCACTTTTTTGTGAAAATATCCACTAAATGAGGGAATAATATGTGTGAGGGTACCCCAGGAGAGATCCAAATGTGTGTGGGTAGAATATATATCCCACGGGGGTAAAATTGAAAAAAGTTGAAAAAAATTTTTTTTTGGACTTAGTCATTTTTCCGTCGTTTATCAGACTTTCAGTTAGGGCAAATGTCAGTGAGCGTTCCGATTTCAGTTCCAGAGCGATTCGCCCAATGAGTCCTTGATATTTAGTCGTTTTCAGCCAATATTTTGGATTTTTGAAAATTTCACTTTTTTGTGAAAATATCCACTAAATGAGGGATTAATATGTGTGAGGGTACTCCAGGAGAGTTCCAAATGTGTGTGGGTAGAATATATATCCCACGGGGGTAAAATTGAAAAAAGTTGAAAAAAATTTTTTTTTTAACTTAGTCATTTTTCCGGCGTTTATCAGACTTTCAGATAGGGCAAATGTCAGTGAGCGTTCCGATTTCAGTTCCAGAGTGATTCGCCCAATGAGTCCTTGATATTTAGTCGTTTTCAGCCAATATTTTGGATTTTTGAAAATTTCACTTTTTTGTGAAAATATCCATTAAATGAGGGATTAATATGTGTGAGGGTACCCCAGGAGAGTTCCAAATGTGTGTGGGTAGAATATATATCCCACGGGGGTAAAATTGAAAAAAGTTGAAAAAATTTTTTTTTTGGACTTAGTCATTTTTCCGGCGTTTATCAGACTTTCAGATAGGGCAAATGTCATTGAGCGTTCCGATTTCAGTTCCAGAGCGATTCGCCCAATGAGTCCTTGATATTTAGACGTTTTCAGCCAATATTTTGGATTTTTGAAAATGTCACTTTTTTGTGAAAATATTCACTAGATGAGGGAATAATATGTGTGAGGGTACCCCAGGAGAGTTCCAAATGTGTGTGGGTAGAATATATATCCCACTGGGGTAAAATTGAAAAAAGTTGAGAACATTTTTTTTTGGACTTAGTCATTTTTCCGCCGTTTATCAGACTTTCAGATAGGGCAAATGTCAGTGAGCGTTCCAATTTCAGTTCCAGAGCGATTCGCCCAATGAGTCCTTGATATTTAGTCGTTTTCAGCCAATATTTTGGATTTTTGAAAATTTCACTTTTTTGTGAAAATATCCACTAAATGAGGGAATAATATGTGTGAGGGTACCCCAGGAGAGATCCAAATGTGTGTGGGTAGAATATATATCCCACGGGGGTAAAATTGAAAAAAGTTGAAAAAAATTTTTTTTTGGACTTAGTCATTTTTGCGTCGTTTATCAGACTTTCAGTTAGGGCAAATGTCAGTGAGCGTTCCGATTTCAGTTCCAGAGTGATTCGCCCAATGAGTCCTTGATATTTAGTCGTTTTCAGCCAATATTTTGGATTTTTGAAAATTTCACTTTTTTGTGAAAATATCCATTAAATGAGGGATTAATATGTGTGAGGGTACCCCAGGAGAGTTCCAAATGTGTGTGGGTAGAATATATATCCCACGGGGGTAAAATTGAAAAAAGTTGAGAAAATTTTTTTTTGGACTTAGTCATTTTTCCGTCGTTTCTCAGACTTTCAGATAGGGCAAATGTCAGTGAGCGTTCTGATTTCAGTTCCAGAGCGATTCGCCCAATGAGTCCTTGATATTTAGTCGTTTTCAGCCAATATTTTGGATTTTTGAAAATTTCACTTTTTTGTGAAAATATCCACTAAATGAGGGAATAATATGTGTGAGGGTACCCCAGGAGAGTTCCAAGTGTGTGTGGGTAGAATATATATCCCAAGCGGGGTAAAATTGAAAAAAGTTGAAAAAAATTTTTTTTTGGACTTAGTCATTTTTCCGTCGTTTATCAGACTTTCAGTTAGGGCAAATGTCAGTGAGCGTTCCGATTTCAGTTCCAGAGCGATTCGCCCAATGAGTCCTTGATATTTAGTCGTTTTCAGCCAATATTTTGGATTTTTGAAAATTTCACTTTTTTGTGAAAATATCCACTAAATGAGGGATTAATATGTGTGAGGGTACTCCAGGAGAGTTCCAAATGTGTGTGGGTAGAATATATATCCCACGGGGGTAAAATTGAAAAAAGTTGAAAAAAATTTTTTTTTTGACTTAGTCATTTTTCCGGCGTTTATCAGACTTTCAGATAGGGCAAATGTCAGTGAGCGTTCCGATTTCAGTTCCAGAGTGATTCGCCCAATGAGTCCTTGATATTTAGTCGCTTTCAGCCAATATTTTGGATTTTTGAAAATTTCACTTTTTTGTGAAAATATCCACTAAATGAGGGAATAATATGTGTGAGGGTACTCCAGGAGAGTTCCAAATGTGTGTGGGTAGAATATATATCCCACGGGGGTAAAATTGAAAAAAGTTGAGAAAATTTTTTTTTGGACTTAGTCATTTTTCCGTCGTTTCTCAGACTTTCAGATAGGGCAAATGTCAGTGAGCGTTCTGATTTCAGTTCCAGAGCGATTCGCCCAATGAGTCCTTGATATTTAGTCGTTTTCAGCAAATATTTTGGATTTTTGAAAATTTCACTTTTTTGTGAAAATATCCACTAAATGAGGGAATAATATGGGTGAGGGTACCCCAGGAGAGTTCCAAATGTGTGTGGGTAGAATATATATCCCACGCGGGGTAAAATTGAAAAAAGTTGAAAAAAAATTTTTTTTGGACTTAGTCATTTTTCCGGCGTTTATCAGACTTTCAGATAGGGCAAATGTCATTGAGCGTTCCGATTTCAGTTCCAGAGTGATTCGCCCAATGAGTCCTTGATATTTAGTCGCTTTCAGCCAATATTTTGGATTTTTGAAAATGTCACTTTTTTGTGAAAATATCCACTAAATGAGGGATTAATATGTGTGAGGGTACCCCAGGAGAGTTCCAAATGTGTGTGGGTAGAATATATATCCCCAATAGGGTAAAATTGAAAAAAGTTGAGAAAATTTTTTTTTGGACTTAGTCATTTTTCCGGCGTTTATCAGACTTTCAGATAGGGCAAATGTCAGTGAGCGTTTCGATTTCAGTTCCAGAGCGATTCGCCCAATGAGTCCTTGATATTTAGTCGTTTTCAGCCAATATTTTGGATTTTTGAAAATTTCACTTTTTTGTGAAAATATTCACTAGATGAGGGAATAATATGTGTGAGGGTACCCCAGGAGAGTTCCAAATGTGTGTGGGTAGAATATATATCCCACTGGGGTAAAATTGAAAAAAGTTGAGAACATTTTTTTTTGGACTTAGTCATTTTTCCGGCGTTTATCAGACTTTCAGATAGGGCAAATGTCAGTGAGCGTTCTGATTTCAGTTCCAGATCGATTCGCCCAATGAGTCCTTGATATTTAGTCGTTTTCAGCCAATATTTTGGATTTTTGAAAATTTTACTTTTTTGTTAAAATATCCACTAAATGAGGGAATAATATGTGTGAGGGTACCCCAGGAGAGTTCCAAATGTGTGTGGGTAGAATATATATCCCACGGGGGTAAAATTGAAAAAAGTTGAAAAAAATTTTTTTTTGGACTTAGTCATTTTTCCGTCGTTTATCAGACTTTCAGTTAGGGCAAATGTCAGTGAGCGTTCCGATTTCAGTTCCAGAGCGATTCGCCCAATGAGTCCTTGATATTTAGTCGTTTTCAGCCAATATTTTGGATTTTTGAAAATTTCACTTTTTTGTGAAAATATCCACTAAATGAGGGAATAATATGTGTGAGGGTACCCCAGGAGAGATCCAAATGTGTGTGGGTAGAATATATATCCCACGGGGGTAAAATTGAAAAAAGTTGAAAAAAATTTTTTTTTGGACTGTCATTTTTCCGTCGTTTATCAGACTTTCAGTTAATGCAAATGTCAGTGAGCGTTCCGATTTCAGTTCCAGAGCGATTCGCCCAATGAGTCCTTGATATTTAGTCGTTTTCAGCCAATATTTTGGATTTTTGAAAATTTCACTTTTTTGTGAAAATATCCACTAAATGAGGGATTAATATGTGTGAGGGTACTCCAGGAGAGTTCCAAATGTGTGTGGGTAGAATATATATCCCACGGGGGTAAAATTGAAAAAAGTTGAAAGAAAATTTTTTTTTGACTTAGTCATTTTTCCGGCGTTTATCAGACTTTCAGATAGGGCAAATGTCAGTGAGCGTTCCGATTTCAGTTCCAGAGCGATTCGCCCAATGAGTCCTTGATATTTAGTCGCTTTCAGCCAATATTTTGGATTTTTGAAAATGTCACTTTTTTGTGAAAATATCCACTAAATGAATGAATAATATGTGTTAGGGTACCCCAGGAGAGTACCAAATATGTGTGGGTAGAATATATATCCCACGGGGGTAAAATTGAAAAAAGTTGAAAAAATTTTTTTTTTGGACTTAGTCATTTTTCCGGCGTTTATCAGACTTTCAGGTAAGGCAAATGTCAGTGAGCGTTCCGATTTCAGTTCCAGAGTGATTCGCCCAATGAGTCCTTGATATTTAGTCGTTTTCAGCCAATATTTTGGATTTTTGAAAATTTCACTTTTTTGTGAAAATATCCACTAAATGAGGGAATAATATGTGTGAGGGTACTCCAGGAGAGTTCCAAATGTGTGTGGGTAGAATATATATCCCACGGGGGTAAAATTGAAAAAAGTTGAGAAAATTTTTTTTTGGACTTAGTCATTTTTCCGTCGTTTCTCAGACTTTCAGATAGGGCAAATGTCAGTGAGCGTTCTGATTTCAGTTCCAGAGCGATTCGCCCAATGAGTCCTTGATATTTAGTCATTTTGAGCCAATATTTTGGATTTTTGAAAATTTCACTTTTTTGTGAAAATATGCACTAAATGAGGGAATAATATGTGTTAGAGTACCCCAGGAGAGTTCCAAATGTGTGTGGGTAGAATATATATCCCACGGGGTAAAATTGAAAAAAGTTGAAAAAAATTTTTTTTTGGACTTAGTCATTTTTCCGTCGTTTATCAGACTTTCAGTTAGGGCAAATGTCAGTGAGCGTTTCGATTTCAGTTCCAGAGCGATGCGCCCAATGAGTCCTTGATATTTAGTCGTTTTCAGCCAATATTTTGGATTTTTGAAAATTTCACTTTTTTGTGAAAATATCCACTAAATGAGGGAATAATATGTGTGAGGGTACCCCAGGAGAGTTCCAAATGTGTGTGGGTAGAATATATATCCCACGGGGGGTAAAATTGAAAAAAGTTGAGAAATTTTTTTTTTGGAGATAGTCATTTTTCCGGCGTTTATCAGATTTTCAGTTAGGGCAAATGTCAGTGAGCGTTCCGATTTCAGTTCCAGAGTGATTCACCCAATGAGTCCTTGATATTAAGTCATTTTCAGCCAATATTTTGGATTTTTGAAAATTTCACTTTTTTGTGAAAATATCCACTAAATGAATGAATAATATGTGTTATGGTACCCCAGGAGAGTACCAAATATGTGTGGGTAGAATATATATCCCACGGGGGTAAAATTGAAAAAAGTTGAAAAAAAATTTTTTTTGGACTTAGTCATTTTTCCGGCGTTTATCAGACTTTCAGATAGGGCAAATGTCAGTGAGCGTTCCGATTTCAGTTCCAGAGCGATTCGCCCAATGAGTCCTTGATATTTAGACGTTTTCAGCCAATATTTTGGATTTTTGAAAATTTCACTTTTTTGTGAAAATATTCACTAGATGAGGGAATAATATGTGTGAGGGTACCCCAGGAGAGTTCCAAATGTGTGTGGGTAGAATATATATCCCACTGGGGTAAAATTGAAAAAAGTTGAGAACATTTTTTTTTGGACTTAGTCATTTTTCCGCCGTTTATCAGACTTTCAGACAGGGCAAATGTCAGTGAGCGTTCTGATTTCAGTTCCAGAGCGATTCGCCCAATGAGTCCTTGATATTTAGTCGTTTTCAGCCAATATTTTGGATTTTTGAAAATTTCACTTTTTTGTTAAAATATCCACTAAATGAGGGAATAATATGTGTGAGGGTACCCCAGGAGAGTTCCAAATGTGTGTGGGTAGAATATATATCCCACGGGGGTAAAATTGAAAAAAGTTGAAAAAAATTTTTTTTTGGACTTAGTCATTTTTCCGTCGTTTATCAGACTTTCAGTTAGGGCAAATGTCAGTGAGAGTTCCGATTTCAGTTCCAGAGCGATTCGCCCAATGAGTCCTTGATATTTAGTCGTTTTCAGCCAATATTTTGGATTTTTGAAAATTTCACTTATTTGTGAAAATATCCACTAAATGAGGGAATAATATGTGTGAGGGTACCCCAGGAGAGATCCAAATGTGTGTGGGTAGAATATATATCCCACGGGGGTAAAATTGAAAAAAGTTGAAAAAATTTTTATTTTGGACTTAGTCATTTTTCCGTCGTTTATCAGACTTTCAGTTAGGGCAAATGTCAGTGAGCATTCCGATTTCAGTTCCAGAGCGTTTCGCCCAATGAGTCCTTGATATTTAGTCGTTTTCAGCCAATATTTTGGATTTTTGAAAATTTCACTTTTTTGTGAAAATATCCACTAAATGAGGGAATAATATGTGTGAGGGTACCCCAGGAGAGTTCCAAATGTGTGTGGGTAGAATATATATCCCACGGGGGGTAAAATTGAAAAAAGTTGAGAAATTTTTTTTTTGGACTTAGTCATTTTTCCGTCGTTTATCAGACTTTCAGATAGGGGAAATGTGAGTGAGCGTTCCGATTTCAGTTCCAGAGTGATTTGCCCAATGAGTCCTTGATATTTAGTCGTTTTCAGCCAATATTTTGGATTTTTGAAAATTTTACTTTTTTGTGAAAATATCCACTAGATGAGGGAATAATATGTGTGAGGGTACCCCAGGAGAGTTCCAAATGTGTGTGGGTAGAATATATATCCCACGGGGGTAAAATTGAAAAAAGTTGAGAAAATTTTTTTTTGGACTTAGTCATTTTTCCGTCGTTTCTCAGACTTTCAGATAGGGCAAATGTCAGTGAGCGTTCTGATTTCAGTTCCAGAGCGATTCGCCCAATGAGTCCTTGATATTTAGTCGTTTTCAGCCAATATTTTGGATTTTTGAAAATTTCACTTTTTTGTGAAAATATCCACTAAATGAGGGAATAATATGTGTGAGGGTACCCCAGGAGAGTTCCAAATGTGTGTGGGTAGAATATATATCCCACGGGGGTAAAATTGAAAAAAGTTGAAAAAAATTTTTTTTTGGACTTAGTCATTTTTCCGTCGTTTATCAGACTTTCAGTTAGGGCAAATGTCAGTGAGGATTCCGATTTCAGTTCCAGAGCGATTCGCCCAATGAGTCCTTGATATTTAGTCGTTTTCAGCCAATATTTTGGATTTTTGAAAATTTCACTTTTTTGTGAAAATATCCACTAAATGAGGGAATAATATGTGTGAGGGTACCCCAGGAGAGTTCCAAATGTGTGTGGGTAGAATATATATCCCACGGGGGTAAAATTGAAAAAAGTTGAGAAAATTTTTTTTTGGACTTAGTCATTTTTCCGTCGTTTCTCAGACTTTCAGATAGGGCAAATGTCAGTGAGCGTTCTGATTTCAGTTCCAGAGCGATTCGCCCAATGAGTCCTTGATATTTAGTCGTTTTCAGCCAATATTTTGGATTTTTGAAAATTTCACTTTTTTGTTAAAATATCCACTAAATGAGGGAATAATATGTGTGAGGGTACCCCAGGAGAGTCCCAAATGTGTGTGGGTAGAATATATATCCCACGGGGGTAAAATTTTAAAAAGTTGAAAATCATTTTTTTTTGGATTTAGTCATTTTTCTGGCGTTAATCAGACTTTCAGATAGGGCAAATGTCAGTGAGCATTCTCATTTCAGTTCCAGAGCGATTCGCCCAATGAGTCCTTGATATTTAGTCGTTTTCAGCCAATATTTTGGATTTTTGAAAATTTCACTTTTTTGTGAAAATATCCACTAAATGAGGTAATATTATGTGTGTGGGTACCCCAGGAGAGTTCCAAATGTGTGTGGGTAGAATATATATCCCACGGGGGTAAAATTGAAAAAAGTTGAAAAAAAATTTTTTTTGGACTTAGTCATTTTTCCGGCGTTTATCAGACTTTCAGATAGGGCAAATGTCAGTGAGCGTTCCGATTTCAGTTCCAGAGTGATTCGCCCAATGAGTCCTTGATATTTAGTCGTTTTCAGCCAATATTTTGGATTTTTGAAAATTTCACTTTTTTGTGAAAATATCCATTAAATGAGGGATTAATATGTGTGAGGGTACCCCAGGAGAGTTCCAAATGTGTGTGGGTAGAATATATATCCCACGGGGGTAAAATTGAAAAAAGTTGAAAAAATTTTTTTTTTGGACTTAGTCATTTTTCCGGCGTTTATCAGACTTTCAGATAGGGCAAATGTCAGTGAGCGTTCCGATTTCAGTTCCAGAGTGATTCGCCCAATGAGTCCTTGATATTTAGTCGCTTTCAGCCAATATTTTGGATTTTTGAAAATTTCACTTTTTTGTTAAAATATCCACTAAATGAGGGAATAATATGTGTGAGGGTACCCCAGGAGAGTTCCAAATGTGTGTGGGTAGAATATATATCCCACGGGGGTAAAATTGAAAAAAGTTGAAAAAATTTTTTTTTGGACTTAGTCATTTTTCCGTCGTTTATCAGACTTTCAGTTAGGGCAAATGTCAGTGAGCGTTCCGATTTCAGTTCCAGAGCGATTCGCCCAATGAGTCCTTGATATTTAGTCGCTTTCAGCCAATATTTTGGATTTTTGAAAATTTCACTTTTTTGTGAAAATATCCACTAAATGAGGGATTAATATGTGTGAGGGTACCCCAGGAGAGTTCCAAATGTGTGTGGGTAGAATATATATCCCCAATAGGGTAAAATTGAAAAAAGTTGAGAAAATTTTTTTTTGGACTTAGTCATTTTTCCGTCGTTTCTCAGACTTTCAGATAGGGCAAATGTCAGTGAGCGTTCCGATTTCAGTTCCAGAGCGATTCGCCCAATCAGTCCTTGATATTTAGACGTTTTCAGCCAATATTTTGGATTTTTGAAAATTTCACTTTTTTGTGAAAATATCCACTAGATGAGGGAATAATATGTGTGAGGGTACCCCAGGAGAGTTCCAAATGTGTGTGGGTAGAATATATATCCCACTGGGGTAAAATTGAAAAAAGTTGAGAACATTTCTTTTTGGACTTAGTCATTTTTCCGGCGTTTATCAGACTTTCAGATAGGGCAAATGTCAGTGAGCGTTCTGATTTCAGTTCCAAAGCAATTCGCCCAATGAGTCCTTGATATTTAGTCGTTTTCAGCAAATATTTTGGATTTTTGAAAATTTCACTTTTTTGTGAAAATATCCACTAAATGAAGGAATAATATGTGTGAGGGTACTCCAGGAGAGTTCCAAATGTGTGTGGGTAGAATATATATCCCACGGGGGGTAAAATTGAAAAAAGTTGAAAAAAAAAATTTTTTTTGGACTTAGTCATTTTTCCGTCGTTTATCAGACTTTCAGTTAGGGCAAATGTCAGTGAGCATTCCGATTTCAGTTCCAAAGCAATTCGCCCAATGAGTCCTTGATATTTAGTCGTTTTCAGCAAATATTTTGGATTTTTGAAAATTTCACTTTTTTGTGAAAATATCCACTAAATGAAGGAATAATATGTGTGAGGGTACCCCAGGAGAGTTCCAAATGTGTGTGGGTAGAATATATATCCCACGGGGGGTAAAATTGAAAAAAGTTGAAAAAAAAATTTTTTTTGGACTTAGTCATCTTTCCGGCGTTTATCAGACTTTCAGATAGGGGAAATGTCAGTGAGCGTTCCGATTTCAGTTCCAGAGCGATTTGCCCAAAGAGTCATTGATATTTAGTCGTCTTCAGCCAATATTTTGGATTTTTGAAAATTTCACTTTTTTGTGAAAATATCCACTAAATGAGGGAATAATATGTGCGAGGGTACCCCAGGAGAGTTCCAAATGTGTGTGGTTAGAATATATATCCCCATGGAGTAAAATTGAAAAAAGTTGAGAAAAATTTTTTTTGGACTTAGTCGTTTTTCCGGCGTTTATCAGACTTTCAGTTAGGGGAAATGTCAGTGAGCGTTCCGATTTCAGTTTCAGAGCGATTCGCCCATTGAGTCCTTGATATTTAGTCGTTTTCAGCCAATATTTTGGATTTTTGAAATTTTCACTTTTTTGTGAAAATATCCACTAAATGAGGCAATAATATGTGTGAGGGTACCCCAGGAGAGTTCCAAATGTGTGTGGGTAGAATATATATCCCACGGGGGTAAAATTGAATAAAGTTGAAAAAATTGTTTTTTGGACTTAGTCATCTTTCCGGCGTTTATCAGACTTTCAGATAGGGGAAATGTCAGTGAGCGTTCCGATTTCAGTTCCAGAGCGATTTGCCCAAAGAGTCATTGATATTTAGTCGTCTTCAGCCAATATTTTGGATTTTTGAAAATTTCACTTTTTTGTGAAAATATCCACTAAATGAGGGAATAATATGTGCGAGGGTACCCCAGGAGAGTTCCAAATGTGTGTGGTTAGAATATATATCCCCATGGAGTAAAATTGAAAAAAGTTGAGAAAAATTTTTTTTGGACTTAGTCGTTTTTCCGGCGTTTATCAGACTTTCAGTTAGGGGAAATGTCAGTGAGCGTTCCGATTTCAGTTCCAGAGCGATTCGCCCAATGAGTCCTTGATATTTAGTCGTTTTCAGCCAATATTTTGGATTTTTGAAAATTTCACTTTTTTGTGAAAATATCCTCTAGAGGGAATAATATGTGTGAGGGTACCCCAGGAGAGATCCAAATGTGTGTGGGTAGAATATATATCCCACTGGGGTAAAATTGAAAAAAGTTGAAAAAATTTTTTTTTGTACTTAGTCATTTTTCCGGCGTTTATCAGACTTTCAGATAGGGCAAATGTCAGTGAGCGTTCTGATTTCAGTTCCAAAGTGATTCGCCCAATGAGACCTTGATATTTTGTCGTTTGCAGCCAATATTTTGGATTTTTGAAAATTTCACTTTTTTGTGAAAATATCCACTAAATGAGGGAATAATATGTGTGAGGGTACCCCAGGAGAGTTCCAAATGTGTGTGGTTAGAATATATATCCCCATGGGGTAAAATTGAAAAAAGTTGAGAAAAATTTTTTTTGGACTTAGTCGTTTTTCCGGCGTTTATCAGACTTTCAGTTAGGGGAAATGTCAGTGAGCGTTCCGATTTCAGTTCCAGAGCGATTTGCCCAAAGAGTCATTGATATTTAGTCGTCTTCAGCCAATATTTTGGATTTTTGAAAATTTCACTTTTTTGTGAAAATATCCACTAAATGAGGGAATAATATGTGCGAGGGTACCCCAGTAGAGTTCCAAATGTGTGTGGTTAGAATATATATCCCCATGGAGTAAAATTGAAAAAAGTTGAGAAAAATTTTTTTTGGACTTAGTCGTTTTTCCGGCGTTTATCAGACTTTCAGTTAGGGGAAATGTCAGTGAGCGTTCCGATTTCAGTTCCAGAGCGATTCGCCCAATGAGTCCTTGATATTTAGTCGTTTGCAGCCAATATTTAGGATTTTTGAAAATTTCACTTTTTTGTGAAAATATCCTCTAGATGAGGGAATAATATGTGTGAGGGTACCCCAGGAGAGTTCCAAATGTGTGTGGGTAGAATATATATCCCACGGGGGTAAAATTGAAAAAAGTTTAAAAAAATTTTTTTTTGGACTTAGTCATTTTTACGGCGTTTATCAGACTTTTAGATAGGGGAAATGTCAGTGAGCGTTCCGATTTCAGTTCCAGAGCGATTCGCCCAATGAGTCCTTGATATTTAGTCGCTTTCAGCCTATATTTTGGATTTTTGAAAATGTCACTTTTTTGTGAAAATATCCACTAGATGAGGGAATAATATGTGTGAGGGTACCCCAGGAGAGTTCCAAATATGTGTGGGTAGAATATATATCCCACGGGGGTAAAATTGAAAAAAGTTGAAAAAAAAATTTTTTTCGACTTAGTCATTTTTCCGGCGTTTATCAGACTTTCAGATAGGGCAAATGTCAGTGAGCGTTCCGATTTCAGTTCCAGAGCGATTCGCCCAATGAGTCCTTGATATTTAGACGTTTTCAGCCAATATTTTGGATTTTTGAAAATTTCACTTTTTTGTGAAAATATCCACTAGATGAGGGAATAATATGTGTGAGGGTACCCCAGGAGAGTTCCAAATGTGTGTGGGTAGAATATATATCCCACTGGGGTAAAATTGAAAAAAGTTGAGAACATTTTTTTTTGGACTTATTCATTTTTCCGGGGTTTATCAGACTTTCAGATAGGGCAAATGTCAGTGAGCGTTCTGATTTCAGTTCCAGAGCGATTCACCCAATGAGTCCTTGATATTTAGTCGTTTTCAGCCAATATTTTGGATTTTTGAAAATTTCACTTTTTTGTTAAAATATCCACTAAATGAGGGAATAATATGTGTGAGGGTACCCCAGGAGAGTTCCAAATGTGTGTGGGTAGAATATATATCCCACGGGGGTAAAATTGAAAAAAGTTGAAAAAATTTTTTTTTGGACTTAGTCATTTTTCCGTCGTTTATCAGACTTTCAGTTAGGGCAAATGTCAGTGAGCATTCCGATTTCAGTTCCAGAGCGATTCGCCCAATGAGTCCTTGATATTTAGTCGTTTTCAGCCAATATTTTGGATTTTTGAAAATTTCACTTTTTTGTGAAAATATCCACTAAATGAGGGAATAATATGTGTGAGGGTACCCCAGGAGAGTTCCAAATGTGTGTGGGTAGAATATATATCCCACGGGGGTAAAATTGAATAAAGTTGAAAAAAAATTTTTTTTGGACTTAGTCATTTTTCCGGCGTTTATCAGACTTTCAGATAGGGCAAATGTCAGTGAGCGTTCCGATTTCAGTTCCAGAGTGATTCGCCCAAATGAGTCCTTGATATTTAGTCGCTTTCAGCCATTATTTTGGATTTTTGAAAATTTCACTTTTTTGTGAAAATATCCACTAAATGAGGGAATAATATGTGTGAGGGTACACCAGGAGAGTTCCAAATGTGTGTGGGTAGAATATATATCCCACGGGGGTAAAATTGAAAAAAGTTGAGAAAATTTTTTTTTGGACTTAGTCATTTTTCCTTCGTTTCTCAGACTTTCAGATAGGTCAAATGTCAGTGAGCGTTCTGATTTCAGTTCCAGAGCGATTCGCCCAATGAGTCCTTGATATTTAGTCATTTTCAGCCACTATTTTGGATTTTTGAAAATTTCACTTTTTTGTGAAAATATCCACTAAATGAGGGAATAATATGTGTTAGGGTACCCCAGGAGAGTTCCAAATATGTGTGGGTAGAATATATATCCCACGGGGGTAAAATTGAAAAAAGTTGAAAAAAAATTTTTTTTCGACTTAGTCATTTTTCCGGCGTTTATCAGACTTTCAGATAGGGCAAATGTCAGTGAGCGTTCCGATTTCAGTTCCAGAGCGATTCGCCCAATGAGTCCTTGATATTTAGACGTTTTCAGCCAATATTTTGGATTTTTGAAAATTTCACTTTTTTGTGAAAATATCCACTAGATGAGGGAATAATATGTGTGAGGGTACCCCAGGAGAGTTCCAAATGTGTGTGGGTAGAATATATATCCCACTGGGGTAAAATTGAAAAAAGTTGAGAACATTTCTTTTTGGACTTAGTCATTTTTCCGGCGTTTATCAGACTTTCAGATAGGGCAAATGTCAGTGAGCGTTCTGATTTCAGTTCCAGAGCGATTCACCCAATGAGTCCTTGATATTTAGTCGTTTTCAACCAATATTTTGGATTTTTGAAAATTTCACTTTTTTGTTAAAATATCCACTAAATGAGGGAATAATATGTGTGAGGGTACCCCAGGAGAGTTCCAAATGTGTGTGGTTAGAATATATATCCCCATGGAGTAAAATTGAAAAAAGTTGAGAAAAATTTTTTTTGGACTTAGTCGTTTTTCCGGCGTTTATCAGACTTTCAGTTAGGGGAAATGTCAGTGAGCGTTCCGATTTCAGTTCCAGAGCGATTCGCCCAATGAGTCCTTGATATTTAGTCGTTTTCAGCCAATATTTTGGATTTTTGAAAATTTCACTTTTTTGTGAAAATATCCTCTAGAGGGAATAATATGTGTGAGGGTACCCCAGGAGAGATCCAAATGTGTGTGGGTAGAATATATATCCCACTGGGGTAAAATTGAAAAGAGTTGAAAAAATTTTTTTTTGTACTTAGTCATTTTTCCGGCGTTTATCAGACTTTCAGATAGGGCAAATGTCAGTGAGCGTTCTGATTTCAGTTCCAAAGTGATTCGCCCAATGAGACCTTGATATTTTGTCGTTTGCAGCCAATATTTTGGATTTTTGAAAATTTCACTTTTTTGTGAAAATATCCACTAAATGAGGGAATAATATGTGTGAGGGTACCCCAGGAGAGTTCCAAATGTGTGTGGTTAGAATATATATCCCCATGGGGTAAAATTGAAAAAAGTTGAGAAAAATTTTTTTTGGACTTAGTCGTTTTTCCGGCGTTTATCAGACTTTCAGTTAGGGGAAATGTCAGTGAGCGTTCCGATTTCAGTTCCAGAGCGATTTGCCCAAAGAGTCATTGATATTTAGTCGTCTTCAGCCAATATTTTGGATTTTTGAAAATTTCACTTTTTTGTGAAAATATCCACTAAATGAGGGAATAATATGTGCGAGGGTACCCCAGTAGAGTTCCAAATGTGTGTGGTTAGAATATATATCCCCATGGAGTAAAATTGAAAAAAGTTGAGAAAAATTTTTTTTGGACTTAGTCGTTTTTCCGGCGTTTATCAGACTTTCAGTTAGGGGAAATGTCAGTGAGCGTTCCGATTTCAGTTCCAGAGCGATTCGCCCAATGAGTCCTTGATATTTAGTCGTTTGCAGCCAATATTTAGGATTTTTGAAAATTTCACTTTTTTGTGAAAATATCCTCTAGATGAGGGAATAATATGTGTGAGGGTACCCCAGGAGAGTTCCAAATGTGTGTGGGTAGAATATATATCCCACGGGGGTAAAATTGAAAAAAGTTTAAAAAAATTTTTTTTTGGACTTAGTCATTTTTCCGGCGTTTATCAGACTTTTAGATAGGGGAAATGTCAGTGAGCGTTCCGATTTCAGTTCCAGAGCGATTCGCCCAATGAGTCCTTGATATTTAGTCGCTTTCAGCCTATATTTTGGATTTTTGAAAATTTCACTTTTTTGTTAAAATATCCACTAAATGAGGGAATAATATGTGTGAGGGTACCCCAGGAGAGTTCCAAATGTGTGTGGGTAGAATATATATCCCACGGGGGTAAAATTGAAAAAAGTTGAAAAAAATTTTTTTTTGGACTTAGTCATTTTTCCGTCGTTTATCAGACTTTCAGTTAGGGCAAATGTCAGTGAGCATTCCGATTTCAGTTCCAGAGCGATTCGCCCAATGAGTCCTTGATATTTAGTCGTTTTCAGCCAATATTTTGGATTTTTGAAAATTTCACTTTTTTGTGAAAATATCCACTAAATGAGGGAATAATATGTGTGAGGGTACCCCAGGAGAGTTCCAAATGTGTGTGGGTAGAATATATATCCCACGGGGGTAAAATTGAATAAAGTTGAAAAAAAATTTTTTTTGGACTTAGTCATTTTTCCGGCGTTTATCAGACTTTCAGATAGGGCAAATGTCAGTGAGCATTCCGATTTCAGTTCCAGAGTGATTCGCCCAATGAGTCCTTGATATTTAGTCATTTTCAGCCAATATTTTGGATTTTTGAAAATTTCACTTTTTTGTGAAAATATCCATTAAATGAGGGATTAATATGTGTGAGGGTACCCCAGGAGAGTTCCAAATGTGTGTGGGTAGAATATATATCCCACGGGGGTAAAATTGAAAAATGTTGAAAAAATTTTTTTTTTGGACTTAGTCATTTTTCCGGCGTTTATCAGACTTTCAGATAGGGCAAATGTCAGTGAGCGTTCCGATTTCAGTTCCAGAGTGATTCGCCCAAATGAGTCCTTGATATTTAGTCGCTTTCAGCCATTATTTTGGATTTTTGAAAATTTCACTTTTTTGTGAAAATATCCACTAAATGAGGGAATAATATGTGTGAGGGTACACCAGGAGAGTTCCAAATGTGTGTGGGTAGAATATATATCCCACGGGGGTAAAATTGAAAAAAGTTGAGAAAATTTTTTTTTGGACTTAGTCATTTTTCCTTCGTTTCTCAGACTTTCAGATAGGTCAAATGTCAGTGAGCGTTCTGATTTCAGTTCCAGAGCGATTCGCCCAATGAGTCCTTGATATTTAGTCATTTTCAGCCAATATTTTGGATTTTTGAAAATTTCACTTTTTTGTGAAAATATCCACTAAATGAGGGAATAATATGTGTTAGGGTACCCCAGGAGAGTTCCAAATATGTGTGGGTAGAATATATATCCCACGGGGGTAAAATTGAAAAAAGTTGAAAAAAATTTTTTTTTGGACTTAGTCATTTTTCCGTCGTTTATCAGACTTTCAGTTAGGGCAAATGTCAGTGAGCGTTCCGATTTCAGTTCCAGAGCGATTCGCCCAATGAGTCCTTGATATTTAGTCGTTTTCAGCCAATATTTTGGATTTTTGAAAATTTCACTTTTTTGTGAAAATATCCACTAAATGAGGGAGTAATATGTGTGAGGGTACCCCAGGAGAGTTCCAAATGTGTGTGGGTAGAATATATATCCCACGGGGGTAAAATTGAAAAAAGTTGAAAAAAATTTTTTTTTGGACTTAGTCATTTTTCCGGCGTTTATCAGACTTTCAGATAGGGCAAATGTCAGTGAGCGTTCCGATTTCAGTTCCAGAGTGATTCGCCCAATGAGTCCTTGATATTTAGTCATTTTCAGCCAATATTTTGGATTTTTGAAAATTTCACTTTTTTGTGAAAATATCCATTAAATGAGGGATTAATATGTGTGAGGGTACCCCAGGAGAGTTCCAAATGTGTGTGGGTAGAATATATATCCCACGGGGGTAAAATTGAAAAAAGTTGAAAAAAATTTTTTTTTGGACTTAGTCATTTTTCCGGCGTTTATCAGACTTTCAGATAGGGCAAATGTCAGTGAGCGTTCCGATTTCAGTTCCAGAGTGATTCGCCCAATGAGTCCTTGATATTTAGTCATTTTCAGCCAATATTTTGGATTTTTGAAAATTTCACTTTTTTGTGAAAATATCCATTAAATGAGGGATTAATATGTGTGAGGGTACCCCAGGAGAGTTCCAAATGTGTGTGGGTAGAATATATATCCCACGGGGGTAAAATTGAAAAATGTTGAAAAAATTTTTTTTTTGGACTTAGTCATTTTTCCGGCGTTTATCAGACTTTCAGATAGGGCAAATGTCAGTGAGCGTTCCGATTTCAGTTCCAGAGTGATTCGCCCAAATGAGTCCTTGATATTTAGTCGCTTTCAGCCAATATTTTGGATTTTTGAAAATTTCACTTTATTGTGAAAATATCCACTAAATGAGGGAATAATATGTGTGAGGGTACACCAGGAGAGTTCCAAATGTGTGTGGGTAGAATATATATCCCACGGGGGTAAAATTGAAAAAAGTTGAGAAAATTTTTTTTTGGACTTAGTCATTTTTCCGTCGTTTCTCAGACTTTCAGATAGGTCAAATGTCAGTGAGCGTTCTGATTTCAGTTCCAGAGCGATTCGCCCAATGAGTCCTTGATATTTAGTCATTTTCAGCCAATATTTTGGATTTTTGAAAATTTCACTTTTTTGTGAAAATATCCACTAAATGAGGGAATAATATGTGTTAGGGTACCCCAGGAGAGTTCCAAATATGTGTGGGTAGAATATATATCCCATGGGGGTAAAATTGAAAAAAGTTGAAAAAAAAATTTTTTTCGACTTAGTCATTTTTCCGGCGTTTATCAGACTTTCAGATAGGGCAAATGTCAGTGAGCGTTCCGATTTCAGTTCCAGAGCGATTCGCCCAATGAGTCCTTGATATTTAGACGTTTTCAGCCAATATTTTGGATTTTTGAAAATTTCACTTTTTTGTGAAAATATCCACTAGATGAGGGAATAATATGTGTGAGGGTACCCCAGGAGAGTTCCAAATGTGTGTGGGTAGAATATATATCCCACTGGGGTAAAATTGAAAAAAGTTGAGAACATTTCTTTTTGGACTTAGTCATTTTTCCGGCGTTTATCAGACTTTCAGATAGGGCAAATGTCAGTGAGCGTTCTGATTTCAGTTCCAGAGCGATTCACCCAATGAGTCCTTGATATTTAGTCGTTTTCAACCAATATTTTGGATTTTTGAAAATTTCACTTTTTTGTTAAAATATCCACTAAATGAGGGAATAATATGTGTGAGGGTACCCCAGGAGAGTTCCAAATGTGTGTGGGTAGAATATATATCCCACGGGGGTAAAATTGAAAAAAGTTGAAAAAAATTTTTTTTTGGACTTAGTCATTTTTCCGTCTTTTATCAGACTTTCAGTTAGAGCAAATGTCAGTGAGCATTCCGATTTCAGTTCCAGAGCGATTCGCCCAATGAGTCCTTGATATTTAGTCGTTTTCAGCCAATATTTTGGATTTTTGAAAATTTTACTTTTTTGTGAAAATATCCACTAGATGAGGGAATAATATGTGTGAGGGTACCCCAGGAGAGTCCCAAATGTGTGTGGGTAGAATATATATCCCACGGGGGTAAAATTTAAAAAAGTTGAAAAACATTTTTTTTTGGATTTAGTCATTTTTCTGGCGTTAATCAGACTTTCAGATAGGGCAAATGTCAGTGAGCATTCTGATTTCAGTTCCAGAGCAATTCGCCCAATGAGTCCTTGATATTTAGTCGTTTTCAGCCAATATTTTGGATTTTTGAAAATTTCACTTTTTTGTGAAAATATCCACTAAATGAGGGAATAATATGTGTGAGGGTACCCCAGGAGAGTTCCAAATGTGTGTGGGTAGAATATATATCCCACGGGGGTAAAATTGAAAAAAGTTGAAAAAAATTTTTTTTTGGACTTAGTCATTTTTCCGTCGTTTATCAGACTTTCAGTTAGGGCAAATGTCAGTGAGCGTTCCGATTTCAGTTCCAGAGCGATTCGCCCAATGAGTCCTTGATATTTAGTCGTTTTCAGCCAATATTTTGGATTTTTGAAAATTTCACTTTTTTGTGAAAATATCCACTAAATGAGGGAGTAATATGTGTGAGGGTACCCCAGGAGAGTTCCAAATGTGTGTGGGTAGAATATATATCCCACGGGGGTAAAATTGAAAAAAGTTTAAAAAAATTTTTTTTTGGACTTAGTCATTTTTCCGTCTTTTATCAGACTTTCAGTTAGAGCAAATGTCAGTGAGCATTCCGATTTCAGTTCCAGAGCGATTCGCCCAATGAGTCCTTGATATTTAGTCGTTTTCAGCCAATATTTTGGATTTTTGAAAATTTTACTTTTTTGTGAAAATATCCACTAGATGAGGGAATAATATGTGTGAGGGTACCCCAGGAGAGTTCCAAATGTGTGTGGGTAGAATATATATCCCACTGGGGTAAAATTGAAAAAAGTTGAGACATTTTTTTTTTGGGCTTAGTCATTTTTCCGGCGTTTATCAGACTTTCAGATAGGGCAAATGTCAGTGAGCGTTCCGATTTCAGTTTCAGAGCGATTCGCCCATTGAGTCCTTGATATTTAGTCGTTTTCAGCCAATATTTTGGATTTTTGAAATTTTCACTTTTTTGTGAAAATATCCACTAAATGAGGCAATAATATGTGTGAGGGTACCCCAGGAGAGTTCCAAATGTGTGTGGGTAGAATATATATCCCACGGGGGTAAAATTGAAAAAAGTTGAAAAAATTGTTTTTTGGACTTAGTCATCTTTCCGGCGTTTATCAGACTTTCAGATAGGGGAAATGTCAGTGAGCGTTCCGATTTCAGTTCCAGAGCGATTTTCCCAAAGAGTCATTGATATTTAGTCGTCTTCAGCCAATATTTTGGATTTTTGAAAATTTCACTTTTTTGTGAAAATATCCACTAAATGAGGGAATAATATGTGCGAGGGTACCCCAGGAGAGTTCCAAATGTGTGTGGTTAGAATATATATCCCCATGGAGTAAAATTGAAAAAAGTTGGGAAAAATTTTTTTTGGACTTAGTCGTTTTTCCGGCGTTTATCAGACTTTCAGTTAGGGGAAATGTCAGTGAGCGTTCCGATTTCAGTTCCAGAGCGATTCGCCCAATGAGTCCTTGATATTTAGTCGTTTTCAGCCAATATTTTGGATTTTTGAAAATTTCACTTTTTTGTGAAAATATCCTCTAGATGAGGGAATAATATGTGTGAGGGTACCCCAGGAGAGATCCAAATGTGTGTGGGTAGAATATATATCCCACTGGGGTAAAATTGAAAAAAGTTGAAAACATTTTTTTTTGGACTTAGTCATTTTTCCGGCGTTTATCAGACTTTCAGATAGGGCAAATGTCAGTGAGCGTTCTGATTTCAGTTCCAGAGCGATTCGCCCAATGAGTCCTTGATATTTAGTCGCTTTCAGCCTATATTTTGGATTTTTGAAAATGTCACTTTTTTGTGAAAATATCCACTAGATGAGGGAATAATATGTGTGAGGGTACCCCAGGAGACTTCCAAATGTGTGTGGGTAGAATATATATCCCACTGGGGTAAAATTGAAAAAAGTTGAAAACATTTTTTTTTGGACTTAGTCATTTTTCCGGCGTTTATCAGACTTTCAGATAGGGCAAATGTCAGTGAGCGTTCTGATTTCAGTTCCAGAGCGATTCGCCCAATGAGACCTTGATATTTTGTCGTTTGCAGCCAATATTTAGGATTTTTGAAAATTTCACTTTTTTGTGAAAATATCCACTAAATGAGGGAATAATATGTGTGAGGGTACCCCAGGAGAGTTCCAAATGTGTGTGGTTAGAATATATATCCCCATGGGGTAAAATTGAAAAAAGTTGAGAAAAATTTTTTTTGGACTTAGTCGTTTTTCCGGCGTTTATCAGACTTTCAGTTAGGGCAAATGTCAGTGAGCGTTCCGATTTCAGTTCCAGAGCGATTCGCCCAATGAGTCCTTGATATTTAGACGTTTTCAGCCAATATTTTGGATTTTTGAAAATTTCACTTTTTTGTGAAAATATCCACTAGATGAGGGAATAATATGTGTGAGGGTACCCCAGGAGAGTTCCAAATGTGTGTGGGTAGAATATATATCCCACTGGGGTAAAATTGAAAAAAGTTGAGAACATTTCTTTTTGGACTTAGTCATTTTTCCGGCGTTTATCAGACTTTCAGATAGGGCAAATGTCAGTGAGCGTTCTGATTTCAGTTCCAGAGCGATTCACCCAATGAGTCCTTGATATTTAGTCGTTTTCAACCAATATTTTGGATTTTTGAAAATTTCACTTTTTTGTTAAAATATCCACTAAATGAGGGAATAATATGTGTGAGGGTACCCCAGGAGAGTTCCAAATGTGTGTGGGTAGAATATATATCCCACGGGGGTAAAATTGAAAAAAGTTGAAAAAAATTTTTTTTTGGACTTAGTCATTTTTCCGTCTTTTATCAGACTTTCAGTTAGAGCAAATGTCAGTGAGCATTCCGATTTCAGTTCCAGAGCGATTCGCCCAATGAGTCCTTGATATTTAGTCGTTTTCAGCCAATATTTTGGATTTTTGAAAATTTTACTTTTTTGTGAAAATATCCACTAGATGAGGGAATAATATGTGTGAGGGTACCCCAGGAGAGTCCCAAATGTGTGTGGGTAGAATATATATCCCACGGGGGTAAAATTTAAAAAAGTTGAAAAACATTTTTTTTTGGATTTAGTCATTTTTCTGGCGTTATTCAGACTTTCAGATAGGGCAAATGTCAGTGAGCATTCTGATTTCAGTTCCAGAGCAATTCGCCCAATGAGTCCTTGATATTTAGTCGTTTTCAGCCAATATTTTGGATTTTTGAAAATTTCACTTTTTTGTGAAAATATCCACTAAATGAGGGAATAATATGTGTGAGGGTACCCCAGGAGAGTTCCAAATGTGTGTGGGTAGAATATATATCCCACGGGGGTAAAATTGAAAAAAGTTGAGAACATTTCTTTTTGGACTTAGTCATTTTTCCGGCGTTTATCAGACTTTCAGATAGGGCAAATGTCAGTGAGCGTTCTGATTTCAGTTCCAGAGCGATTCACCCAATGAGTCCTTGATATTTAGTCGTTTTCAACCAATATTTTGGATTTTTGAAAATTTCACTTTTTTGTGAAAATATCCACTAGATGAGGGAATAATATGTGTGAGGGTACCCCAGGAGAGTTCCAAATGTGTGTGGGTAGAATATATATCCCACTGGGGTAAAATTGAAAAAAGTTGAGAACATTTCTTTTTGGACTTAGTCATTTTTCCGGCGTTTATCAGACTTTCAGATAGGGCAAATGTCAGTGAGCGTTCTGATTTCAGTTCCAGAGCGATTCACCCAATGAGTCCTTGATATTTAGTCGTTTTCAACCAATATTTTGGATTTTTGAAAATTTCACTTTTTTGTTAAAATATCCACTAAATGAGGGAATAATATGTGTGAGGGTACCCCAGGAGAGTTCCAAATGTGTGTGGGTAGAATATATATCCCACGGGGGTAAAATTGAAAAAAGTTGAAAAAAATTTTTTTTTGGACTTAGTCATTTTTCCGTCTTTTATCAGACTTTCAGTTAGAGCAAATGTCAGTGAGCATTCCGATTTCAGTTCCAGAGCGATTCGCCCAATGAGTCCTTGATATTTAGTCGTTTTCAGCCAATATTTTGGATTTTTGAAAATTTTACTTTTTTGTGAAAATATCCACTAGATGAGGGAATAATATGTGTGAGGGTACCCCAGGAGAGTTCCAAATGTGTGTGGGTAGAATATATATCCCACTGGGGTAAAATTGAAAAAAGTTGAGAACATTTCTTTTTGGACTTAGTCATTTTTCCGGCGTTTATCAGACTTTCAGATAGGGCAAATGTCAGTGAGCGTTCTGATTTCAGTTCCAGAGCGATTCACCCAATGAGTCCTTGATATTTAGTCGTTTTCAACCAATATTTTGGATTTTTGAAAATTTCACTTTTTTGTTAAAATATCCACTAAATGAGGGAATAATATGTGTGAGGGTACCCCAGGAGAGTTCCAAATGTGTGTGGGTAGAATATATATCCCACGGGGGTAAAATTGAAAAAAGTTGAAAAAAATTTTTTTTTGGACTTAGTCATTTTTCCGTCTTTTATCAGACTTTCAGTTAGAGCAAATGTCAGTGAGCATTCCGATTTCAGTTCCAGAGCGATTCGCCCAATGACTCCTTGATATTTAGTCGTTTTCAGCCAATATTTTGGATTTTTGAAAATTTTACTTTTTTGTGAAAATATCCACTAGATGAGGGAATAATATGTGTGAGGGTACCCCAGGAGAGTCCCAAATGTGTGTGGGTAGAATATATATCCCACGGGGGTAAAATTTAAAAAAGTTGAAAAACATTTTTTTTTGGATTTAGTCATTTTTCTGGCGTTATTCAGACTTTCAGATAGGGCAAATGTCAGTGAGCATTCTGATTTCAGTTCCAGAGCAATTCGCCCAATGAGTCCTTGATATTTAGTCGTTTTCAGCCAATATTTTGGATTTTTGAAAATTTCACTTTTTTGTGAAAATATCCACTAAATGAGGGAATAATATGTGTGAGGGTACCCCAGGAGAGTTCCAAATGTGTGTGGGTAGAATATATATCCCACGGGGGTAAAATTGAAAAAAGTTGAGAACATTTCTTTTTGGACTTAGTCATTTTTCCGGCGTTTATCAGACTTTCAGATAGGGCAAATGTCAGTGAGCGTTCTGATTTCAGTTCCAGAGCGATTCACCCAATGAGTCCTTGATATTTAGTCGTTTTCAACCAATATTTTGGATTTTTGAAAATTTCACTTTTTTGTGAAAATATCCACTAAATGAGGGAATAATATGTGTGAGGGTACCCCAGGAGAGTTCCAAATGTGTGTGGGTAGAATATATATCCCACGGGGGTAAAATTGAAAAAAGTTGAAAAAAAATTTTTTTGGGACTTAGTCATTTTTCCGTCGTTTATCAGACTTTCAGTTAGGGCAAATGTCAGTGAGCATTCCGATTTCAGTTCCAGAGCAATTCGCCCAATGAGTCCTTGATATTTAGTCGTTTTCAGCAAATATTTTGGATTTTTGAAAATTTCACTTTTTTGTGAAAATATCCACTAGATGAGGGAATAATATGTGTGAGGGTACCCCAGGAGAGTTCCAAATGTGTGTGGGTAGAATATATATCCCACTGGGGTAAAATTGAAAAAAGTTGAGACATTTTTTTTTTGGGCTTAGTCATTTTTCCGGCGTTTATCAGACTTTCAGATAGGGCAAATGTCAGTGAGCGTTCCGATTTCAGTTTCAGAGCGATTCGCCCATTGAGTCCTTGATATTTAGTCGTTTTCAGCCAATATTTTGGATTTTTGAAATTTTCACTTTTTTGTGAAAATATCCACTAAATGAGGCAATAATATGTGTGAGGGTACCCCAGGAGAGTTCCAAATGTGTGTGGGTAGAATATATATCCCACGGGGGTAAAATTGAAAAAAGTTGAAAAAATTGTTTTTTGGACTTAGTCATCTTTCCGGCGTTTATCAGACTTTCAGATAGGGGAAATGTCAGTGAGCGTTCCGATTTCAGTTCCAGAGCGATTTTCCCAAAGAGTCATTGATATTTAGTCGTCTTCAGCCAATATTTTGGATTTTTGAAAATTTCACTTTTTTGTGAAAATATCCACTAAATGAGGGAATAATATGTGCGAGGGTACCCCAGGAGAGTTCCAAATGTGTGTGGTTAGAATATATATCCCCATGGAGTAAAATTGAAAAAAGTTGGGAAAAATTTTTTTTGGACTTAGTCGTTTTTCCGGCGTTTATCAGACTTTCAGTTAGGGGAAATGTCAGTGAGCGTTCCGATTTCAGTTCCAGAGCGATTCGCCCAATGAGTCCTTGATATTTAGTCGTTTTCAGCCAATATTTTGGATTTTTGAAAATTTCACTTTTTTGTGAAAATATCCTCTAGATGAGGGAATAATATGTGTGAGGGTACCCCAGGAGAGATCCAAATGTGTGTGGGTAGAATATATATCCCACTGGGGTAAAATTGAAAAAAGTTGAAAACATTTTTTTTTGGACTTAGTCATTTTTCCGGCGTTTATCAGACTTTCAGATAGGGCAAATGTCAGTGAGCGTTCTGATTTCAGTTCCAGAGCGATTCGCCCATTGAGTCCTTGATATTTAGTCGTTTTCAGCCAATATTTTGGATTTTTGAAATTTTCACTTTTTTGTGAAAATATCCACTAAATCAGGCAATAATATGTGTGAGGGTACCCCAGGAGAGTTCCAAATGTGTGTGGGTAGAATATATATCCCACGGGGGTAAAATTGAAAAAAGTTGAAAAAATTGTTTTTTGGACTTAGTCATCTTTCCGGCGTTTATCAGACTTTCAGATAGGGGAAATGTCAGTGAGCGTTCCGATTTCAGTTCCAGAGCGATTTTCCAAAAGAGTCATTGATATTTAGTCGTCTTCAGCCAATATTTTGGATTTTTGAAAATTTCACTTTTTTGTGAAAATATCCTCTAGATGAGGGAATAATATGTGTGAGGGTACCCCAGGAGAGATCCAAATGTGTGTGGGTAGAATATATATCCCACGGGGGTAAAATTGAAAAAAGTTTAAAAAAATTTTTTTTGGGACTTAGTCATTTTTCCGGCGTTTATCAGACTTTCAGATAGGGGAAATGTCAGTGAGCGTTCCGATTTCAGTTCCAGAGCGATTTGCCCAAAGAGTCATTGATATTTAGTCGTCTTCAGCCAATATTTTGGATTTTTGAAAATTTCACTTTTTTGTGAAAATATCCACTAAATGAGGGAATAATATGTGCGAGGGTACCCCAGGAGAGTTCCAAATGTGTGTGGTTAGAATATATATCCCCATGGAGTAAAATTGAAAAAAGTTGAGAAAAATTTTTTTTGGACTTAGTCGTTTTTCCGGCGTTTATCAGACTTTCAGTTAGGGGAAATGTCAGTGAGCGTTCCGATTTCAGTTCCAGAGCGATTCGCCCAATGAGACCTTGATATTTAGTCGTTTTCAGCCAATATTTTGGATTTTTGAAAATTTCACTTTTTTGTGAAAATATCCTCTAGATGAGGGAATAATATGTGTGAGGGTACCCCAGGAGAGTCCCAAATGTGTGTGGGTAGAATATATATCCCACGGGGGTAAAATTTAAAAAAGTTGAAAAACATTTTTTTTTGGATTTAGTCATTTTTCTGGCGTTATTCAGACTTTCAGATAGGGCAAATGTCAGTGAGCATTCTGATTTCAGTTCCAGAGCAATTCGCCCAATGAGTCCTTGATATTTAGTCGTTTTCAGCCAATATTTTGGATTTTTGAAAATTTCACTTTTTTGTGAAAATATCCACTAAATGAGGGAATAATATGTGTGAGGGTACCCCAGGAGAGTTCCAAATGTGTGTGGGTAGAATATATATCCCACGGGGGTAAAATTGAAAAAAGTTGAGAACATTTCTTTTTGGACTTAGTCATTTTTCCGGCGTTTATCAGACTTTCAGATAGGGCAAATGTCAGTGAGCGTTCTGATTTCAGTTCCAGAGCGATTCACCCAATGAGTCCTTGATATTTAGTCGTTTTCAACCAATATTTTGGATTTTTGAAAATTTCACTTTTTTGTTAAAATATCCACTAAATGAGGGAATAATATGTGTGAGGGTACCCCAGGAGAGTTCCAAATGTGTGTGGGTAGAATATATATCCCACGGGGGTAAAATTGAAAAAAGTTGAAAAAAATTTTTTTTTGGACTTAGTCATTTTTCCGTCGTTTATCAGACTTTCAGTTAGGGCAAATGTCAGTGAGCGTTCCGATTTCAGTTCCAGAGCGATTCGCCCAATGAGTCCTTGATATTTAGTCGTTTTCAGCCAATATTTTGGATTTTTGAAAATTTCACTTTTTTGTGAAAATATCCACTAAATGAGGGAGTAATATGTGTGAGGGTACCCCAGGAGAGTTCCAAATGTGTGTGGGTAGAATATATATCCCACGGGGGTAAAATTGAAAAAAGTTGAAAAAAATTTTTTTTTGGACTTAGTCATTTTTCCGTCTTTTATCAGACTTTCAGTTAGAGCAAATGTCAGTGAGCATTCCGATTTCAGTTCCAGAGCGATTCGCCCAATGAGTCCTTGATATTTAGTCGTTTTCAGCCAATATTTTGGATTTTTGAAAATTTTACTTTTTTGTGAAAATATCCACTAGATGAGGGAATAATATGTGTGAGGGTACCCCAGGAGAGTCCCAAATGTGTGTGGGTAGAATATATATCCCACGGGGGTAAAATTTAAAAAAGTTGAAAAACATTTTTTTTTGGATTTAGTCATTTTTCTGGCGTTAATCAGACTTTCAGATAGGGCAAATGTCAGTGAGCATTCTGATTTCAGTTCCAGAGCAATTCGCCCAATGAGTCCTTGATATTTAGTCGTTTTCAGCCAATATTTTGGATTTTTGAAAATTTCACTTTTTTGTGAAAATATCCACTAAATGAGGGAATAATATGTGTGAGGGTACCCCAGGAGAGTTCCAAATGTGTGTGGGTAGAATATATATCCCACGGGGGTAAAATTGAAAAAAGTTGAAAAAAAATTTTTTTGGGACTTAGTCATTTTTCCGTCGTTTATCAGACTTTCAGTTAGGGCAAATGTCAGTGAGCATTCCGATTTCAGTTCCAGAGCAATTCGCCCAATGAGTCCTTGATATTTAGTCGTTTTCAGCAAATATTTTGGATTTTTGAAAATTTCACTTTTTTGTGAAAATATCCACTAGATGAGGGAATAATATGTGTGAGGGTACCCCAGGAGAGTTCCAAATGTGTGTGGGTAGAATATATATCCCACTGGGGTAAAATTGAAAAAAGTTGAGACATTTTTTTTTTGGGCTTAGTCATTTTTCCGGCGTTTATCAGACTTTCAGATAGGGCAAATGTCAGTGAGCGTTCCGATTTCAGTTTCAGAGCGATTCGCCCATTGAGTCCTTGATATTTAGTCGTTTTCAGCCAATATTTTGGATTTTTGAAATTTTCACTTTTTTGTGAAAATATCCACTAAATGAGGCAATAATATGTGTGAGGGTACCCCAGGAGAGTTCCAAATGTGTGTGGGTAGAATATATATCCCACGGGGGTAAAATTGAAAAAAGTTGAAAAAATTGTTTTTTGGACTTAGTCATCTTTCCGGCGTTTATCAGACTTTCAGATAGGGGAAATGTCAGTGAGCGTTCCGATTTCAGTTCCAGAGCGATTTTCCCAAAGAGTCATTGATATTTAGTCGTCTTCAGCCAATATTTTGGATTTTTGAAAATTTCACTTTTTTGTGAAAATATCCACTAAATGAGGGAATAATATGTGCGAGGGTACCCCAGGAGAGTTCCAAATGTGTGTGGTTAGAATATATATCCCCATGGAGTAAAATTGAAAAAAGTTGGGAAAAATTTTTTTTGGACTTAGTCGTTTTTCCGGCGTTTATCAGACTTTCAGTTAGGGGAAATGTCAGTGAGCGTTCCGATTTCAGTTCCAGAGCGATTCGCCCAATGAGTCCTTGATATTTAGTCGTTTTCAGCCAATATTTTGGATTTTTGAAAATTTCACTTTTTTGTGAAAATATCCTCTAGATGAGGGAATAATATGTGTGAGGGTACCCCAGGAGAGATCCAAATGTGTGTGGGTAGAATATATATCCCACTGGGGTAAAATTGAAAAAAGTTGAAAACATTTTTTTTTGGACTTAGTCATTTTTCCGGCGTTTATCAGACTTTCAGATAGGGCAAATGTCAGTGAGCGTTCTGATTTCAGTTCCAGAGCGATTCGCCCATTGAGTCCTTGATATTTAGTCGTTTTCAGCCAATATTTTGGATTTTTGAAATTTTCACTTTTTTGTGAAAATATCCACTAAATCAGGCAATAATATGTGTGAGGGTACCCCAGGAGAGTTCCAAATGTGTGTGGGTAGAATATATATCCCACGGGGGTAAAATTGAAAAAAGTTGAAAAAATTGTTTTTTGGACTTAGTCATCTTTCCGGCGTTTATCAGACTTTCAGATAGGGGAAATGTCAGTGAGCGTTCCGATTTCAGTTCCAGAGCGATTTTCCCAAAGAGTCATTGATATTTAGTCGTCTTCAGCCAATATTTTGGATTTTTGAAAATTTCACTTTTTTGTGAAAATATCCTCTAGATGAGGGAATAATATGTGTGAGGGTACCCCAGGAGAGATCCAAATGTGTGTGGGTAGAATATATATCCCACGGGGGTAAAATTGAAAAAAGTTTAAAAAAATTTTTTTTGGGACTTAGTCATTTTTCCGGCGTTTATCAGACTTTCAGATAGGGGAAATGTCAGTGAGCGTTCCGATTTCAGTTCCAGAGCGATTTGCCCAAAGAGTCATTGATATTTAGTCGTCTTCAGCCAATATTTTGGATTTTTGAAAATTTCACTTTTTTGTGAAAATATCCACTAAATGAGGGAATAATATGTGCGAGGGTACCCCAGGAGAGTTCCAAATGTGTGTGGTTAGAATATATATCCCCATGGAGTAAAATTGAAAAAAGTTGAGAAAAATTTTTTTTGGACTTAGTCGTTTTTCCGGCGTTTATCAGACTTTCAGTTAGGGGAAATGTCAGTGAGCGTTCCGATTTCAGTTCCAGAGCGATTCGCCCAATGAGACCTTGATATTTAGTCGTTTTCAGCCAATATTTTGGATTTTTGAAAATTTCACTTTTTTGTGAAAATATCCTCTAGATGAGGGAATAATATGTGTGAGGGTACCCCAGGAGAGATCCAAATGTGTGTGGGTAGAATATATATCCCACTGGGGTAAAATTGAAAAAAGTTGAAAACATTTTTTTTTGGACTTAGTCATTTTTCCGGCGTTTATCAGACTTTCAGATAGGGCAAATGTCAGTGAGCGTTCTGATTTCAGTTCCAGAGCGATTCGCCCAATGAGACCTTGATATTTTGTCGTTTGCAGCCAATATTTAGGATTTTTGAAAATTTCACTTTTTTGTGAAAATATCCACTAAATGAGGGAATAATATGTGTGAGGGTACCCCAGGAGAGTTCCAAATGTGTGTGGTTAGAATATATATCCCCATGGGGTAAAATTGAAAAAAGTTGAGAAAAATTTTTTTTGGACTTAGTCGTTTTTCCGGCGTTTATCAGACTTTCAGTTAGGGCAAATGTCAGTGAGCGTTCCGATTTCAGTTCCAGAGCGATTCGCCCAATGAGTCCTTGATATTTAGTCATTTTCAGCCAATATTTTGGATTTTTGAAAATTTCACTTTTTTGAGAAAATATCCACTAAATGAGGGAATAATATGTGTGAGGGTACCCCAGGAGAGTTCCAAATGTGTGTGGGTAGAATATATATCCCACGGGGGTAAAATTGAAAAAAGTTTAAAAAAATTTTTTTTTGGACTTAGTCATTTTTCCGGCGTTTATCAGACTTTTAGATAGGGGAAATGTCAGTGAGCGTTCTGATTTCAGTTCCAGAGCGATTCGCCCAATGAGTCCTTGATATTTAGTCGCTTTCAGCCTATATTTTGGATTTTTGAAAATGTCACTTTTTTGTGAAAATATCCACTAGATGAGGGAATAATATGTGTGAGGGTACCCCAGGAGAGTTCCAAATGTGTGTGGGTAGAATATATATCCCACTGGGGTAAAATAGAAAAAAGTTGAGAAATTTTTTTTTTGGACTTAGTCATTTTTCCGGCGTTTATCAGACTTTCAGATAGGGCAAATGTCAGTGAGCGTTCCGATTTCAGTTCCAGAGCGATTCGCCCATTGAGTCCTTGATATTTAGTCGTTTTCAGCCAATATTTTGGATTTTTGAAATTTTCACTTTTTTGTGAAAATATCCACTAAATGAGGGAATAATATGTGTGAGGGTACCCCAGGAGAGTTCCAAATGTGTGTGGGTAGAATATATATCCCACGGGGGTAAAATTGAAAAAAGTTGAAAAAATTTTTTTTTGGACTTAGTCATCTTTCCGGCGTTTATCAGACTTTCAGATAGGGGAAATGTCAGTGAGCGTTCCGATTTCAGTTCCAGAGCGATTTGCCCAAAGAGTCAATGATATTTAGTCGTCTTCAGCCAATATTTTGGATTTTTGAAAATTTCACTTTTTTGTGAAAATATCCACTAAATGAGGGAATAATATGTGTGAGGGTACCCCAGGAGAGTTCCAAATGTGTGTGGTTAGAATATATATCCCCATGGAGTAAAATTGAAAAAAGTTGAGAAAAATTTTTTTTGGACTTAGTCGTTTTTCCGGCGTTTATCAGACTTTCAGTTAGGGTAAATGTCAGTGAGCGTTCCGATTTCAGTTCCAGAGCGATTCGCCCAATGAGTCCTTGATATTTAGTCGTTTTCAGCCAATATTTTGGATTTTTGAAAATTTCACTTTTTTGTGAAAATATCCTCTAGATGAGGGAATAATATGTGTGAGGGTACCCCAGGAGAGTTCCAAATGTGTGTGGGTAGAATATATATCCCACTGGGCTAAAATTGAAAAAAGTTGAGAAAATTTTTTTTTGGATTTAGTCATTTTTCCGGCGTTTATCAGACTTTCAGATAGGGCAAATGTCAGTGAGCGTTCTGATTTCAGTTCCAGAGCGATTCGCCCAATGAGTCCTTGATATTTAGTCGTTTTCAGCCAATATTTTGGATTTTTGAAAATTTCACTTTTTTGTGAAAATATCCACTAAATGAGGGAATAATATGTGTGAGGGTACCCCAGGAGAGTTCCAAATGTGTGTGGGTAGAATATATATACCACGGGGGTAAAATTGAAAAAAGTTGAAAAAAATTTTTTTTTGGAATTAGTCATTTTTCCGTCGTTTATCAGACTTTCAATTAGGGCAAATGTCAGTGAGCATTCCGATTTCAGTTCCAGAGCGATTCGCCCAATGAGTCCTTGATATTTAGTCGTTTTCAGCCAATATTTTGGATTTTTGAAAATTTCACTTTTTTGTGAAAATATCCACTAGATGAGGGAATAATATGTGTGAGGGTACCCTAGGAGAGTTCCAAATGTGTGTGGGTAGAATATATATCCCACGGGGGTAAAATTGAAAAAAGTTGAAAAAATTTTTTTTTGGACTTAGTCATCTTTCCTGCGTTTATCAGACTTTCAGATAGGGGAAATGTCAGTGAGCGTTCCGATTTCAGTTCCAGAGCGATTCGCCCAATGAGTCCTTGATATTTAGTCATTTTCAGCCAATATTTTGGATTTTTGAAAATTTCACTTTTTTGTGAAAATATCCTCTAGATGAGGGAATAATATGTGTGAGGGTACCCCAGGAGAGTTCCAAATGTGTGTGGGTAGAATATATATCCCACTGGGGTAAAATTGAAAAAAGTTGAGAAAATTTTTTTTTGGATTTAGTCATTTTTCCGGCGTTTATCAGACTTTCAGATAGGGCAAATGTCAGTGAGCGTTCTGATTTCAGTTCCAGAGCGATTCGCCCAATCAGTCCTTGATATTTAGTCGTTTTCAGCCAATATTTTGGATTTTTGAAAATTTCACTTTTTTGTGAAAATATCCACTAAATGAGGGAATAATATGTGTGAGGGTACCCCAGGAGAGTTCCAAATGAGTGTGGGTAGAATATATATACCACGGGGGTAAAATTGAAAAAAGTTGAAAAAAATTTTTTTTTGGAATTAGTCATTTTTCCATCGTTTATCAGACTTTCAATTAGGGCAAATGTCAGTGAGCATTCGATTTCAGTTCCAGAGCGATTCGCCCAATGAGTCCTTGATATTTAGTCATTTTCAGCCAATATTTTGGATTTTTGAAAATTTCACTTTTTTGTGAAAATATCCACTAGATGAGGGAATAATATGTGTGAGGGTACCCCAGGAGAGTTCCAAATGTGTGTGGGTAGAATATATATCCCACTGGGGTAAAATTGAAAAAAGTTGAGAAAATTTTTTTTGGGACTTAGTCATTTTTCCGGCGTTTATCAGACTTTCAGAAAGGGCAAATGTCAGTGAGCATTCTGATTTCAGTTCCAGAGCGATTCGCCCAATGAGTCCTTGATATTTAGTCGTTTTCAGCCAATATTTTGGATTTTTGAAAATTTCACTTTTTTGTGAAAATATCCACTAAATGAGGGAATAATATGTGTGAGGGTACCCCAGGAGAGTTCCAAATGTGTGTGGGTAGAATATATATCCCACGGGGGTAAAATTTAAAAAAGCTGAAAAATTTTTTTTTTGGGATTTAGTCATTTTTCTGGCGTTAATCAGACTTTCAGATAGGGCAAATGTCAGTGAGCATTCTGATTTCAGTTCCAGAGCGATTCGCCCAATGAGTCCTTGATATTTAGTCGTTTTCAGCCAATATTTTGGATTTTTGAAAATTTCACTTTTTTGTGAAAATATCCACTAAATGAGGGAATAATATGTGTGAGGGTACCCCAGGAGAGTTCCAAATGTGTGTGGGTAGAATATATATCCCACGGGGGTAAAATTGAAAAAAGTTGAAAAAAATTTTTTTTTGGACTTAGTCATTTTTCCGGCGTTTATCAGACTTTTAGATAGGGGAAATGTCAGTGAGCGTTCCGAGTTCAGTTCCAGAGCGATTCGCCCAATGAGTCCTTGATATTTAGTCGTTTTCAGCCAATATTTTGGATTTTTGAAAATTTCACTTTTTTGTGAAAATATCCACTAGATGAGGGAATAATATATGTGAGGGTACCCCAGGAGAGTTCCAAATGTGTGTGGGTAGAATATATATCCCACTGGGGTAAAATTGAAAAAAGTTGAGAAAATTTTTTTTTCGACTTAGTCATTTTTCCGGCGTTTATCAGACTTTTAGATAGGGGAAATGTCAGTGAGCATTCCGATTTCAGTTCCAGAGCGATTCGACCAATGAGTCCTTGATATTTAGTCGTTTTCAGCCAATATTTTGGATTTTTGAAAATTTCACTTTTTTGTGAAAATATCCACTAGATGAGGGAATAATATGTGTGAGGGTACCCCAGGAGAGTTCCAAATGTTTGTGGTTAGAATATATATCCCCATGGGGTAAAATTGAAAAAAGTTGAGAAAAATTTTTTTTGGACTTAGTCGTTTTTCCGGCGGTTATCAGACTTTCAGTTAGGGCAAATGTCAGTGAGCGTTCCGATTTCAGTTCCAGAGCGATTCGCCCAATGAGTCCTTGATATTTAGTCATTTTCAGCCAATATTTTGGATTTTTGAAAATTTCACTTTTTTGTGAAAATATCCACTAAATGAGGGAATAATATGTGTGAGGGTACCCCAGGAGAGTTCCAAATGTGTGTGGGTAGAATATATATCCCACGGGGATAAAATTGAGAAAAGTTGAAAAAAAAATTTTTTTGGACTTAGTCATTTTTCCGGCGTTTATCAGACTTTCAGATAGGGCAAATGTCAGTGAGCATTCTGATTTCAGTTCCAGAGCGATTCGCCCAATGAGTCCTTGATATTTAGTCGTTTGCAGCCAATATTTTGGATTTTTGAAAATTTCACTTTTTTGTGAAAATATCCACTAGATAAGGGAATAATATGTGTGAGGGTACCCCAGGAGAGTTCCAAATGTGTGTGGGTAGAATATATATCCCACTGGGGTAAAATTGAAAAAAGTTGAGAAAATTTTTTTTTGGACTTAGTCATTTTTCCGGCGTTTATCAGACTTTCAGATAGGGCAAATGTCAGTGAGCGTTCTGATTTCAGTTCCAGAGCGATTCGCCCAATGAGTCCTTGATATTTAGTCGTTTTCAGCCAATATTTTGGATTTTTGAAAATTTCACTTTTTTGTGAAAATATCCACTAAATGAGGGAATAATATGTGTGAGGGTACCCCAGGAGAGTTCCAAATGTGTGTGGGTAGAATATATATCCCCATGGGGTAAAATTGAAAAAAGTTGAGAAATTTTTTTTTTGGACTTAGTCATTTTTCCGGCGTTTATCAGACTTTCAGATAGGGCAAATGTTAGTGAGCGTTCCGATTTCAGTTCCAGAGCGATTCGCCCAATGAGTCCTTGATATTTAGTCGTTTTCAGCCAATATTTTGGATTTTTGAAAATTTCACTTTTTTGTGAAAATATCCACTAAATAAGGGAATAATATGTGTGAGGGTACTCCAGGAGAGTTCCAAATGTGTGTGGGTAGAATATATATCCCACGTGGGTAAAACTGAAAAAAGTTGAAAAAAAATTTTTTTTTTTGGACTTAGTCATCTTTCCGTCGTTTATCAGACTTTCAGATAGGGGAAATGTCAGTGAGCATTCCGATTTTAGTTGCAGAGCGATTTGCCCAATGAGTCCTTGATATTTAGTCGTTTTCAGCCAATATTTTGGATTTTTGAAAATTTCACTTTTTTGTGAAAATATCCACTAAATGAGGGAATAATATGTGTGAGGGTACCCCAGGAGAGTCCCAAATGTGTGGGTAGAATATATATCCCACGGGGGTAAAATTTAAAAAAGTTGAAAAAAATATTTTTTTGAATTTAGTCATTTTTCTGGCGTTAATCAGACTTTCAGATAGGGCAAATGTCAGTGAGCATTCTGATTTCAGATCCAGAGCATTCGCCCAATGAGTCCTTGATATTTAGTCGTTTTCAGCCAATATTTTGGATTTTTGAAAATTTCACTTTTTTGTGAAAATATCCACTAAATGAGGGAATAATATGTGTGAGGGTACCCCAGAAGAGTTCCAAATGTGCGTGGGTAGAATATATATCCCACTGGGGTAAAATTGAAAAAAGTTGAGAAAACTTTTTTTTGGACTTAGTCATTTTTCCAGCGTTTATCAGACTTTCAGATAGGGCAAATGTCAGTGAGCGTTCCGATTTCAGTTCCAGAGCGATTCGCCCAATGAGTCCTTGATATTTAGTCGTTTTCAGCCAGTATTTTGGATTTTTGAAAATTTCACTTTTTTGTGAAAATATCCACTAAATGAGGGAATAATATGTGTGAGGGTACCCCAGGAGAGATCCAAATGTGTGTGTTTAGAATATATATCCCCATGGGGTAAAATTGAAAAAAGTTGAGAAAAATTTTTTTTGGACTTAGTCATTTTTCCGGCGTTTATCAGACTTTCAGTTAGGGCAAATGTCAGTGAGCGTTCCGATTTCAGTTCCAGAGCGATTCGCCCAATGAGTCCTTGATATTTAGTCGTTTTCAGCCAATATTTTGGATTTTAGAAAATGTCACTTTTTTGTGAAAATATTAACTAAATGAGGGAATAATATGTGTGAGGGTACCCCAGGAGAGTTCCAAATGTGTGTGGGTAGAATATATATCCCACGGGTGTAAAATTGAAAAAAGTTTAAAAATTTTTTTTTTTGGACTTAGTCATCTTTCCGTCGTTTATCAGACTTTCAGATAGGGGAAATGTCAGTGAGCGTTCCGATTTCAGTTCCAGAGCGATTCGCCCAATGAGTCCTTGATATTTAGTCGTTTTCAGCCAATATTTTGGATTTTTGAAAATTTCACTTTTTTGTGAAAATATCCACTAGATGAGGGAATAATATGTGTGAGGGTACCCCAGGAGAGTTCCAAATGTGTGTGGGTAGAATATATATCCCACTGGGGTAAAATTGAAAAAAGTTGAGAAAATTTTTTTTTGGACTTAGTCATTTTTCCGGCGTTTATCAGACTTTCAGATAGGGGGAAATGTCAGTGAGCGTTCTGATTTCAGTTCCAGAGCGATTCGCCCAATGAGCCCTTGATATTTAGTCGTTTTCAGCCAATATTTTGGATTTTTGAAATTTTCACTTTTTTGTGAAAATATCCACTAAATGAGGGAATAATATGTGTGAGGGTACTCCAGGAGAGTTCCAAATGTGTGTGGGTAGAATATATATCCCACGGGGGTAAAATTTAAAAAAGTTGAAAAAAATATTTTTTTGAATTTAGTCATTTTTCCAGCGTTTATCAGACTTTCAGATAGGGCTAATGTCAGTGAGCGTTCCGATTTCAGTTCCAGAGCGATTCGCCCAATGAGTCTTTGATATTTTGTCGTTTTCAGCCAATATTTTGGATTTTTGAAATTTTCACTTTTTTGTGAAAATATCCACTAAATGAGGGAATAATATGTGTGAGGGTACTCCAGGAGAGTTCCAAATGTGTGTGGGTAGAATATATATCCCACGGGGGTAAAATTGAAAAAAGTTGAGAAAATTTTTTTTTGGACTTAGTCATTTTTCCAGCGTTTATCAGACTTTCAGTTAGGGCAAATGTCAGTGAGCGTTCCGATTTCAGTTCCAGAGCGATTCGCCCAATGAGTCCTTGATATTTAGTCGTTTTCAGCCAATATTTTGGATTTTAGAAAATGTCACTTTTTTGTGAAAATATTAACTAAATGAGGGAATAATATGTGTGAGGGTACCCCAGGAGAGTTCCAAATGTGTGTGGGTAGAATATATATCCCACGGGTGTAAAATTGAAAAAAGTTTAAAAATTTTTTTTTTTGGACTTAGTCATCTTTCCGTCGTTTATCAGACTTTCAGATAGGGGAAATGTCAGTGAGCGTTCCGATTTCAGTTCCAGAGCGATTCGCCCAATGAGTCCTTGATATTTAGTCGTTTTCAGCCAATATTTTGGATTTTTGAAAATTTCACTTTTTTGTGAAAATATCCACTAGATGAGGGAATAATATGTGTGAGGGTACCCCAGGAGAGTTCCAAATGTGTGTGGGTAGAATATATATCCCACTGGGGTAAAATTGAAAAAAGTTGAGAAAATTTTTTTTTGGACTTAGTCATTTTTCCGGCGTTTATCAGACTTTCAGATAGGGCAAATGTCAGTGAGCGTTCCGATTTCATTTCCAGAGTGATTCGCCCAATGAGTCCTTGATATTTAGTCGTTTTCAGCCAATATTTTGGATTTTTGAAAATTTCACTTTTTTGTGAAAATATCCACTAAATGAGGGATTAATATGTGTGAGGGTACCCCAGGAGAGTTCCAAATGTGTGTGGGTAGAATATATATCCCACGGGGGTCAAATTTAAAAAAGCTGAAAAAATTATTTTTTGGGATTTAGTCATTTTTCTGGCGTTAATCAGACTTTCAGATAGGGCAAATGTCAGTGAGCATTCTGATTTCAGTTCCAGAGCGATTCGCCCAATGAGTCCTTGATATTTAGTCGTTTTCAGCCAATATTTTGGATTTTTGAAAATTTCACTTTTTTGTGAAAATATCCACTAAATGAGGGAATAATATGTGTGAGGGTACTCCAGGAGAGTTCCAAATGTGTGTGGGTAGAATATATATCCCACGTGGGTAAAACTGAAAAAAGTTGAAAAAAATTTTTTTTTTTGGACTTAGTCATCTTTCCGTCGTTTATCAGACTTTCAGATAGGGGAAATGTCAGTGAGCGTTCCGATTTCAGTTGCAGAGCGATTTGCCCAATGAGTCCTTGATATTTAGTCGTTTTGAGCCAATATTTTGGATTTTTGAAAATTTCACTTTTTTGTGAAAATATCCACTAGATGAGGGAATAATATGTGTGAGGGTACCCCAGGAGAGTCCCAAATGTGTGGGTAGAATATATATCCCACGGGGGTAAAATTTAAAAAAGTTGAAAAAAATATTTTTTTGAATTTAGTCATTTTTCCAGCGTTTATCAGACTTTCAGATAGGGCAAATGTCAGTGAGCGTTCCGATTTCAGTTCCAGAGCGATTCGCCCAATGAGTCTTTGATATTTTGTCGTTTTCAGCCAATATTTTGGATTTTTGAAATTTTCACTTTTTTGTGAAAATATCCACTAAATGAGGGAATAATATGTGTGAGGGTACCCCAGGAGAGTTCCAAATGTGTGTGGGTAGAATATATATCCCACTGGGGTAAAATTGAAAAAAGTTGAGAAAATTTTTTTTTGGACTTAGTCATTTTTCCGGCGTTTATCAGAATTTCAGATAGGGCAAATGTCAGTGAGCGTTCTGATTTCAGTTCCAGAGCGATTCGCCCAATGAGTCCTTGATATTTAGTGTTTTCAGCCAATATTTTGGATTTTTGAAAATTTCACTTTTTTGTGAAAATATCCACTAAATGAGGGAATAATATGTGTGAGGGTACCCCAGTAGAGTTCCAAATGTGTGTGGGTAGAATATATATCCCACGGGGGTAAAATTGAAAAAAGTTGAAAAAAATTTTTTTTTGGACTTAGTCATTTTTCCGGCGTTTATCAGACTTTCAGATAGGGGAAATGTCAGTGAGCGTTCCAATTTCAGTTCCAGAGCGATTCGCCCAATGAGTCCTTGATATTTATTCGTTTTCAGCCAATATTTTGGATTTTTGAAAATTTCACTTTTTTGTGAAAATATCCACTAGATGAGGGAATAATATGTGTGAGGGTACCCCAGGAGAGTTCCAAATGTGTGTGGGTAGAATATATATCCCACTGGGGTAAAATTGAAAAAAGTTGAGAAAATTTTTTTTTGGACTTAGTCATTTTTCTGGCGTTTATCAGACTTTCAGATAGGGCAAATGTCAGTGAGCGTTCTGATTTAAGTTCCAGAGCGATTCGCCCAATGAGTCCTTGATATTTAGTCGTTTTCAGCCAATATTTTGGATTTTTGAAAATTTCACTTTTTTGTGAAAATATCCACTAAATGAGGGAATAATATGTGTGAGGGTACCCCAGGAGAGTTCCAAATATGTGTGGGTAGAATTTATATCCCCATGGGGTAAAATTGAAAAAAGTCGAGAAAAATTTTTTTTTTGACTTAGTCGTTTTTCCGGCGTTTATCAGACTTTCAGTTAGGGCAAATGTCAGTGAGCGTTCCGATTTCAGTTCCAGAGCAATTCGCCCAATGAGCCCTTGATATTTAGTCGTTTTCAGCCAATATTTTGGATTTTTGAAATTTTCACTTTTTTGTGAAAATATCCACTAAATGAGGGAATAATATGTGTGAGGGTACTCCAGGAGAGTTCCAAATGTGTGTGGGTAGAATATATATCCCACGGGGGTAAAATTTAAAAAAGTTGAAAAAAATATTTTTTTGAATTTAGTCATTTTTCCAGCGTTTATCAGACTTTCAGATAGGGCTAATGTCAGTGAGCGTTCCGATTTCAGTTCCAGAGCGATTCGCCCAATGAGTCTTTGATATTTTGTCGTTTTCAGCCAATATTTTGGATTTTTGAAATTTTCACTTTTTTGTGAAAATATCCACTAAATGAGGGAATAATATGTGTGAGGGTACTCCAGGAGAGTTCCAAATGTGTGTGGGTAGAATATATATCCCACGGGGGTAAAATTGAAAAAAGTTGAGAAAATTTTTTTTTGGACTTAGTCATTTTTCCAGCGTTTATCAGACTTTCAGTTAGGGCAAATGTCAGTGAGCGTTCCGATTTCAGTTCCAGAGCGATTCGCCCAATGAGTCCTTGATATTTAGTCGTTTTCAGCCAATATTTTGGATTTTAGAAAATGTCACTTTTTTGTGAAAATATTAACTAAATGAGGGAATAATATGTGTGAGGGTACCCCAGGAGAGTTCCAAATGTGTGTGGGTAGAATATATATCCCACGGGTGTAAAATTGAAAAAAGTTTAAAAATTTTTTTTTTTGGACTTAGTCATCTTTCCGTCGTTTATCAGACTTTCAGATAGGGGAAATGTCAGTGAGCGTTCCGATTTCAGTTCCAGAGCGATTCGCCCAATGAGTCCTTGATATTTAGTCGTTTTCAGCCAATATTTTGGATTTTTGAAAATTTCACTTTTTTGTGAAAATATCCACTAGATGAGGGAATAATATGTGTGAGGGTACCCCAGGAGAGTTCCAAATGTGTGTGGGTAGAATATATATCCCACTGGGGTAAAATTGAAAAAAGTTGAGAAAATTTTTTTTTTGGACTTAGTCATTTTTCCGGCGTTTATCAGAATTTCAGATAGGGCAAATGTCAGTGAGCGTTCTGATTTCAGTTCCAGAGCGATTCGCCCAATGAGTCCTTGATATTTAGTGTTTTCAGCCAATATTTTGGATTTTTGAAAATTTCACTTTTTTGTGAAAATATCCACTAAATGAGGGAATAATATGTGTGAGGGTACCACAGGAGAGTTCCAAATGTGTGTGGGTAGAATATATATCCCATGGGGGTAAAATTGAAAAAAGTTTAAAAAAATTTTTTTTTTTGGACTTAGTCATCTTTCCGTCGTTTATCAGACTTTCAGATAGGGGGAAATGTCAGTGAGCGTTCTGATTTCAGTTCCAGAGCGATTTGCCCAATGAGTCCTTGATATTTAGTCGTTTTCAGCCAATATTTTGGATTTTTGAAAATTTCACTTTTTTGTGAAAATATCCACTAGATGAGGGAATAATATGTGTGAGGGTACCCCAGGAGAGTTCCAAATGTGTGTGGGTAGAATATATATCCCACGGGGGGTAAAATTGAAAAAAGTTGAAAAAAAATTTTTTTGGGACTTAGTTATTTTTCCGGCGTTTATCAGACTTTCAGATAGGGCAAATGTCAGTGAGCGTTCCGATTTCATTTCCAGAGTGATTCGCCCAATGAGTCCTTGATATTTAGTCGTTTTCAGCCAATATTTTGGATTTTTGAAAATTTCACCTTTTTGTGAAAATATCCACTAAATGAGGGATTAATATGTGTGAGGGTACCCCAGGAGAGTTCCAAATGTGTGTGGGTAGAATATATATCCCACGGGGGTCAAATTTAAAAAAGCTGAAAAAATTTTTTTTTGGGATTTAGTCATTTTTCTGGCGTTAATCAGACTTTCAGATAGGGCAAATGTCAGTGAGCATTCTGATTTCAGTTCCAGAGCGATTCGCCCAATGAGTCCTTGATATTTAGTCGTTTTCAGCCAATATTTTGGATTTTTGAAAATTTCACTTTTTTGTGAAAATATCCACTAAATGAGGGAATAATATGTGTGAGGGTACTCCAGGAGAGTTCCAAATGTGTGTGGGTAGAATATATATCCCACGTGGGTAAAACTGAAAAAAGTTGAAAAAAATTTTTTTTTTTGGACTTAGTCATCTTTCCGTCGTTTATCAGACTTTCAGATAGGGGAAATGTCAGTGAGCGTTCCGATTTCAGTTGCAGAGCGATTTGCCCAATGAGTCCTTGATATTTAGTCGTTTTCAGCCAATATTTTGGATTTTTGAAAATTTCACTTTTTTGTGAAAATATCCACTAGATGAGGGAATAATATGTGTGAGGGTACCCCAGGAGAGTCCCAAATGTGTGGGTAGAATATATATCCCACGGGGGTAAAATTTAGAAAAGTTGAAAAAAATATTTTTTTGAATTTAGTCATTTTTCCAGCGTTTATCAGACTTTCAGATAGGGCAAATGTCAGTGAGCGTTCCGATTTCAGTTCCAGAGCGATTCGCCCAATGAGTCTTTGATATTTTGTCGTTTTCAGCCAATATTTTGGATTTTTGAAATTTTCACTTTTTTGTGAAAATATCCACTAAATGAGGGAATAATATGTGTGAGGGTACCCCAGGAGAGTTCCAAATGTGTGTGGGTAGAATATATATCCCACTGGGGTAAAATTGAAAAAAGTTGAGAAAATTTTTTTTTGGACTTAGTCATTTTTCCGGCGTTTATCAGAATTTCAGATAGGGCAAATGTCAGTGAGCGTTCTGATTTCAGTTCCAGAGCGATTCGCCCAATGAGTCCTTGATATTTAGTCGTTTTCAGCCAATATTTTGGATTTTTGAAAATTTCACTTTTTTGTGAAAATATCCACTAGATGAGGGAATAATATGTGTGAGGGTACCCCAGGAGAGTTCCAAATGTGTGTGGGTAGAATATATATCCCACTGGGGTAAAATTGAAAAAAGTTGAGAAAATTTTTTTTTGGACTTAGTCATTTTTCCGGCGTTTATCAGACTTTCAGATAGGGCAAATGTCAGTGAGCGTTCTGATTTCAGTTGCAGAGCTATTCGCCCAATGAGTCCTTGATATTTTGTGGTTTTCAGCCAATATTTTGGATTTTTGAAAATTTCACTTTTTTGTGAAAATATCCACTAAATGAGGGAATAATATGTGTGAGGGTACCCCAGGAGAGTTCCAAATGTGTGTGGGTAGAATATATATCCCACGGGGGGTAAAATTGAAAAAAGTTGAAAAAAAATTTTTTTGGGACTTAGTTATTTTTCCGGCGTTTATCAGACTTTCAGATAGGGCAAATGTCAGTGAGCGTTCCGATTTCATTTCCAGAGTGATTCGCCCAATGAGTCCTTGATATTTAGTCGTTTTCAGCCAATATTTTGGATTTTTGAAAATTTCACTTTTTTGTGAAAATATCCACTAAATGAGGGATTAATATGTGTGAGGGTACCCCAGGAGAGTTCCAAATGTGTGTGGGTAGAATATATATCCCACGGGGGTCAAATTTAAAAAAGCTGAAAAAATTTTTTTTTGGGATTTAGTCATTTTTCTGGCGTTAATCAGACTTTCAGATAGGGCAAATGTCAGTGAGCATTCTGATTTCAGTTCCAGAGCGATTCGCCCAATGAGTCCTTGATATTTAGTCGTTTTCAGCCAATATTTTGGATTTTTGAAAATTTCACTTTTTTGTGAAAATATCCACTAAATGAGGGAATAATATGTGTGAGGGTACTCCAGGAGAGTTCCAAATGTGTGTGGGTAGAATATATATCCCACGTGGGTAAAACTGAAAAAAGTTGAAAAAAATTTTTTTTTTTGGACTTAGTCATCTTTCCGTCGTTTATCAGACTTTCAGATAGGGGAAATGTCAGTGAGCGTTCCGATTTCAGTTGCAGAGCGATTTGCCCAATGAGTCCTTGATATTTAGTCGTTTTCAGCCAATATTTTGGATTTTTGAAAATTTCACTTTTTTGTGAAAATATCCACTAGATGAGGGAATAATATGTGTGAGGGTACCCCAGGAGAGTCCCAAATGTGTGGGTAGAATATATATCCCACGGGGGTAAAATTTAGAAAAGTTGAAAAAAATATTTTTTTGAATTTAGTCATTTTTCCAGCGTTTATCAGACTTTCAGATAGGGCAAATGTCAGTGAGCGTTCCGATTTCAGTTCCAGAGCGATTCGCCCAATGAGTCTTTGATATTTTGTCGTTTTCAGCCAATATTTTGGATTTTTGAAATTTTCACTTTTTTGTGAAAATATCCACTAAATGAGGGAATAATATGTGTGAGGGTACCCCAGGAGAGTTCCAAATGTGTGTGGGTAGAATATATATCCCACTGGGGTAAAATTGAAAAAAGTTGAGAAAATTTTTTTTTGGACTTAGTCATTTTTCCGGCGTTTATCAGAATTTCAGATAGGGCAAATGTCAGTGAGCGTTCTGATTTCAGTTCCAGAGCGATTCGCCCAATGAGTCCTTGATATTTAGTGTTTTCAGCCAATATTTTGGATTTTTGAAAATTTCACTTTTTTGTGAAAATATCCACTAAATGAGGGAATAATATGTGTGAGGGTACCCCAGTAGAGTTCCAAATGTGTGTGGGTAGAATATATATCCCACGGGGGTAAAATTGAAAAAAGTTGAAAAAAATTTTTTTTTGGACTTAGTCATTTTTCCGGCGTTTATCAGACTTTCAGATAGGGGAAATGTCAGTGAGCGTTCTGATTTCAGTTCCAGAGCGATTCGCCCAATGAGTCCTTGATATTTAGTCGTTTTCAGCCAATATTTTGGATTTTTGAAAATTTCACTTTTTTGTGAAAATATCCACTAGATGAGGGAATAATATGTGTGAGGGTACCCCAGGAGAGTTCCAAATGTGTGTGGGTAGAATATATATCCCACTGGGGTAAAATTGAAAAAAGTTGAGAAAATTTTTTTTTGGACTTAGTCATTTTTCCGGCGTTTATCAGACTTTCAGATAGGGCAAATGTCAGTGAGCGTTCTGATTTCAGTTGCAGAGCTATTCGCCCAATGAGTCCTTGATATTTTGTGGTTTTCAGCCAATATTTTGGATTTTTGAAAATTTCACTTTTTTGTGAAAATATCCACTAAATGAGGGAATAATATGTGTGAGGGTACCCCAGGAGAGATCCAAATGTGTGTGGGTAGAATATATATCCCACGGGGGGTAAAATTGAAAAAAGTTGAAAAAAAATTTTTTTGGGACTTAGTTATTTTTCCGGCGTTTATCAGACTTTCAGATAGGGCAAATGTCAGTGAGCGTTCCGATTTCATTTCCAGAGTGATTCGCCCAATGAGTCCTTGATATTTAGTCGTTTTCAGCCAATATTTTGGATTTTTGAAAATTTCACTTTTTTGTGAAAATATCCACTAAATGAGGGATTAATATGTGTGAGGGTACCCCAGGAGAGTTCCAAATGTGTGTGGGTAGAATATATATCCCACGGGGGTCAAATTTAAAAAAGCTGAAAAAATTTTTTTTTGGGATTTAGTCATTTTTCTGGCGTTAATCAGACTTTCAGATAGGGCAAATGTCAGTGAGCATTCTGATTTCAGTTCCAGAGCGATTCGCCCAATGAGTCCTTGATATTTAGTCGTTTTCAGCCAATATTTTGGATTTTTGAAAATTTCACTTTTTTGTGAAAATATCCACTAAATGAGGGAATAATATGTGTGAGGGTACTCCAGGAGAGTTCCAAATGTGTGTGGGTAGAATATATATCCCACGTGGGTAAAACTGAAAAAAGTTGAAAAAAATTTTTTTTTTTGGACTTAGTCATCTTTCCGTCGTTTATCAGACTTTCAGATAGGGGAAATGTCAGTGAGCGTTCCGATTTCAGTTGCAGAGCGATTTGCCCAATGAGTCCTTGATATTTAGTCGTTTTCAGCCAATATTTTGGATTTTTGAAAATTTCACTTTTTTGTGAAAATATCCACTAGATGAGGGAATAATATGTGTGAGGGTACCCCAGGAGAGTCCCAAATGTGTGGGTAGAATATATATCCCACGGGGGTAAAATTTAGAAAAGTTGAAAAAAATATTTTTTTGAATTTAGTCATTTTTCCAGCGTTTATCAGACTTTCAGATAGGGCAAATGTCAGTGAGCGTTCCGATTTCAGTTCCAGAGCGATTCGCCCAATGAGTCTTTGATATTTTGTCGTTTTCAGCCAATATTTTGGATTTTTGAAATTTTCACTTTTTTGTGAAAATATCCACTAAATGAGGGAATAATATGTGTGAGGGTACCCCAGGAGAGTTCCAAATGTGTGTGGGTAGAATATATATCCCACGGGTGTAAAATTGAAAAAAGTTTAAAAATTTTTTTTTTTGGACTTAGTCATCTTTCCGTCGTTTATCAGACTTTCAGATAGGGGAAATGTCAGTGAGCGTTCCAATTTCAGTTCCAGAGCGATTCGCCCAATGAGTCCTTGATATTTAGTGTTTTCAGCCAATATTTTGGATTTTTGAAAATTTCACTTTTTTGTGAAAATATCCACTAAATGAGGGAATAATATGTGTGAGGGTACCCCAGGAGAGTTCCAAATGTGTGTGGGTAGAATATATATCCCACTGGGGTAAAATTGAAAAAAGTTGAGAAAATTTTTTTTTGGACTTAGTCATTTTTCCGGCGTTTATCAGACTTTCAGATAGGGCAAATGTCAGTGAGCGTTCTGATTTAAGTTCCAGAGCGATTCGCCCAATGAGTCCTTGATATTTAGTCGTTTTCAGCCAATATTTTGGATTTTTGAAAATTTCACTTTTTTGTGAAAATATCCACTAAATGAGGGAATAATATGTGTGAGGGTACTCCAGGAGAGTTCCAAATGTGTGTGGGTAGAATATATATCCCACGTGGGTAAAACTGAAAAAAGTTGAAAAAAATTTTTTTTTTTGGACTTAGTCATCTTTCCGTCGTTTATCAGACTTTCAGATAGGGGAAATGTCAGTGAGCGTTCCGATTTCAGTTGCAGAGCGATTTGCCCAATGAGTCCTTGATATTTAGTCGTTTTCAGCCAATATTTTGGATTTTTGAAAATTTCACTTTTTTGTGAAAATATCCACTAGATGAGGGAATAATATGTGTGAGGGTACCCCAGGAGAGTCCCAAATGTGTGGGTAGAATATATATCCCACGGGGGTAAAATTTAAAAAAGTTGAAAAAAATATTTTTTTGAATTTAGTCATTTTTCCAGCGTTTATCAGACTTTCAGATAGGGCAAATGTCAGTGAGCGTTCCGATTTCAGTTCCAGAGCGATTCGCCCAATGAGTCTTTGATATTTTGTCGTTTTCAGCCAATATTTTGGATTTTTGAAATTTTCACTTTTTTGTGAAAATATCCACTAAATGAGGGAATAATATGTGTGAGGGTACCCCAGGAGAGTTCCAAATGTGTGTGGGTAGAATATATATCCCACTGGGGTAAAATTGAAAAAAGTTGAGAAAATTTTTTTTTGGACTTAGTCATTTTTCCGGCGTTTATCAGAATTTCAGATAGGGCAAATGTCAGTGAGCGTTCTGATTTCAGTTCCAGAGCGATTCGCCCAATGAGTCCTTGATATTTAGTCGTTTTCAGCCAATATTTTGGATTTTTGAAAATTTCACTTTTTTGTGAAAATATCCACTAGATGAGGGAATAATATGTGTGAGGGTACCCCAGGAGAGTTCCAAATGTGTGTGGGTAGAATATATATCCCACTGGGGTAAAATTGAAAAAAGTTGAGAAAATTTTTTTTTGGACTTAGTCATTTTTCCGGCGTTTATCAGACTTTCAGATAGGGCAAATGTCAGTGAGCGTTCTGATTTCAGTTGCAGAGCTATTCGCCCAATGAGTCCTTGATATTTTGTGGTTTTCAGCCAATATTTTGGATTTTTGAAAATTTCACTTTTTTGTGAAAATATCCACTAAATGAGGGAATAATATGTGTGAGGGTACCCCAGGAGAGTTCCAAATGTGTGTGGGTAGAATATATATCCCACGGGGGGTAAAATTGAAAAAAGTTGAAAAAAAATTTTTTTGGGACTTAGTTATTTTTCCGGCGTTTATCAGACTTTCAGATAGGGCAAATGTCAGTGAGCGTTCCGATTTCATTTCCAGAGTGATTCGCCCAATGAGTCCTTGATATTTAGTCGTTTTCAGCCAATATTTTGGATTTTTGAAAATTTCACTTTTTTGTGAAAATATCCACTAAATGAGGGATTAATATGTGTGAGGGTACCCCAGGAGAGTTCCAAATGTGTGTGGGTAGAATATATATCCCACGGGGGTCAAATTTAAAAAAGCTGAAAAAATTTTTTTTTGGGATTTAGTCATTTTTCTGGCGTTAATCAGACTTTCAGATAGGGCAAATGTCAGTGAGCATTCTGATTTCAGTTCCAGAGCGATTCGCCCAATGAGTCCTTGATATTTAGTCGTTTTCAGCCAATATTTTGGATTTTTGAAAATTTCACTTTTTTGTGAAAATATCCACTAAATGAGGGAATAATATGTGTGAGGGTACTCCAGGAGAGTTCCAAATGTGTGTGGGTAGAATATATATCCCACGTGGGTAAAACTGAAAAAAGTTGAAAAAAATTTTTTTTTTTGGACTTAGTCATCTTTCCGTCGTTTATCAGACTTTCAGATAGGGGAAATGTCAGTGAGCGTTCCGATTTCAGTTGCAGAGCGATTTGCCCAATGAGTCCTTGATATTTAGTCGTTTTCAGCCAATATTTTGGATTTTTGAAAATTTCACTTTTTTGTGAAAATATCCACTAGATGAGGGAATAATATGTGTGAGGGTACCCCAGGAGAGTCCCAAATGTGTGGGTAGAATATATATCCCACGGGGGTAAAATTTAGAAAAGTTGAAAAAAATATTTTTTTGAATTTAGTCATTTTTCCAGCGTTTATCAGACTTTCAGATAGGGCAAATGTCAGTGAGCGTTCCGATTTCAGTTCCAGAGCGATTCGCCCAATGAGTCTTTGATATTTTGTCGTTTTCAGCCAATATTTTGGATTTTTGAAATTTTCACTTTTTTGTGAAAATATCCACTAAATGAGGGAATAATATGTGTGAGGGTACCCCAGGAGAGTTCCAAATGTGTGTGGGTAGAATATATATCCCACTGGGGTAAAATTGAAAAAAGTTGAGAAAATTTTTTTTTGGACTTAGTCATTTTTCCGGCGTTTATCAGAATTTCAGATAGGGCAAATGTCAGTGAGCGTTCTGATTTCAGTTCCAGAGCGATTCGCCCAATGAGTCCTTGATATTTAGTGTTTTCAGCCAATATTTTGGATTTTTGAAAATTTCACTTTTTTGTGAAAATATCCACTAAATGAGGGAATAATATGTGTGAGGGTACCCCAGTAGAGTTCCAAATGTGTGTGGGTAGAATATATATCCCACGGGGGTAAAATTGAAAAAAGTTGAAAAAAATTTTTTTTTGGACTTAGTCATTTTTCCGGCGTTTATCAGACTTTCAGATAGGGGAAATGTCAGTGAGCGTTCTGATTTCAGTTCCAGAGCGATTCGCCCAATGAGTCCTTGATATTTAGTCGTTTTCAGCCAATATTTTGGATTTTTGAAAATTTCACTTTTTTGTGAAAATATCCACTAGATGAGGGAATAATATGTGTGAGGGTACCCCAGGAGAGTTCCAAATGTGTGTGGGTAGAATATATATCCCACTGGGGTAAAATTGAAAAAAGTTGAGAAAATTTTTTTTTGGACTTAGTCATTTTTCCGGCGTTTATCAGACTTTCAGATAGGGCAAATGTCAGTGAGCGTTCTGATTTCAGTTGCAGAGCTATTCGCCCAATGAGTCCTTGATATTTTGTGGTTTTCAGCCAATATTTTGGATTTTTGAAAATTTCACTTTTTTGTGAAAATATCCACTAAATGAGGGAATAATATGTGTGAGGGTACCCCAGGAGAGATCCAAATGTGTGTGGGTAGAATATATATCCCACGGGGGGTAAAATTGAAAAAAGTTGAAAAAAAATTTTTTTGGGACTTAGTTATTTTTCCGGCGTTTATCAGACTTTCAGATAGGGCAAATGTCAGTGAGCGTACCGATTTCATTTCCAGAGTGATTCGCCCAATGAGTCCTTGATATTTAGTCGTTTTCAGCCAATATTTTGGATTTTTGAAAATTTCACTTTTTTGTGAAAATATCCACTAAATGAGGGATTAATATGTGTGAGGGTACCCCAGGAGAGTTCCAAATGTGTGTGGGTAGAATATATATCCCACGGGGGTCAAATTTAAAAAAGCTGAAAAAATTTTTTTTTGGGATTTAGTCATTTTTCTGGCGTTAATCAGACTTTCAGATAGGGCAAATGTCAGTGAGCATTCTGATTTCAGTTCCAGAGCGATTCGCCCAATGAGTCCTTGATATTTAGTCGTTTTCAGCCAATATTTTGGATTTTTGAAAATTTCACTTTTTTGTGAAAATATCCACTAAATGAGGGAATAATATGTGTGAGGGTACTCCAGGAGAGTTCCAAATGTGTGTGGGTAGAATATATATCCCACGTGGGTAAAACTGAAAAAAGTTGAAAAAAATTTTTTTTTTTGGACTTAGTCATCTTTCCGTCGTTTATCAGACTTTCAGATAGGGGAAATGTCAGTGAGCGTTCCGATTTCAGTTGCAGAGCGATTTGCCCAATGAGTCCTTGATATTTAGTCGTTTTCAGCCAATATTTTGGATTTTTGAAAATTTCACTTTTTTGTGAAAATATCCACTAGATGAGGGAATAATATGTGTGAGGGTACCCCAGGAGAGTCCCAAATGTGTGGGTAGAATATATATCCCACGGGGGTAAAATTTAGAAAAGTTGAAAAAAATATTTTTTTGAATTTAGTCATTTTTCCAGCGTTTATCAGACTTTCAGATAGGGCAAATGTCAGTGAGCGTTCCGATTTCAGTTCCAGAGCGATTCGCCCAATGAGTCTTTGATATTTTGTCGTTTTCAGCCAATATTTTGGATTTTTGAAATTTTCACTTTTTTGTGAAAATATCCACTAAATGAGGGAATAATATGTGTGAGGGTACCCCAGGAGAGTTCCAAATGTGTGTGGGTAGAATATATATCCCACGGGTGTAAAATTGAAAAAAGTTTAAAAATTTTTTTTTTTGGACTTAGTCATCTTTCCGTCGTTTATCAGACTTTCAGATAGGGGAAATGTCAGTGAGCGTTCCGATTTCAGTTCCAGAGCGATTCGCCCAATGAGTCCTTGATATTTAGTGTTTTCAGCCAATATTTTGGATTTTTGAAAATTTCACTTTTTTGTGAAAATATCCACTAAATGAGGGAATAATATGTGTGAGGGTACCCCAGGAGAGTTCCAAATGTGTGTGGGTAGAATATATATCCCACTGGGGTAAAATTGAAAAAAGTTGAGAAAATTTTTTTTTGGACTTAGTCATTTTTCCGGCGTTTATCAGACTTTCAGATAGGGCAAATGTCAGTGAGCGTTCTGATTTAAGTTCCAGAGCGATTCGCCCAATGAGTCCTTGATATTTAGTCGTTTTCAGCCAATATTTTGGATTTTTGAAAATTTCACTTTTTTGTGAAAATATCCACTAAATGAGGGAATAATATGTGTGAGGGTACCCCAGGAGAGTTCCAAATATGTGTGGGTAGAATTTATATCCCCATGGGGTAAAATTGAAAAAAGTCGAGAAAAATTTTTTTTTTGACTTAGTCGTTTTTCCGGCGTTTATCAGACTTTCAGTTAGGGCAAATGTCAGTGAGCGTTCCGATTTCAGTTCCAGAGCAATTCGCCCAATGAGCCCTTGATATTTAGTCGTTTTCAGCCAATATTTTGGATTTTTGAAAATTTCTCTTTTTTTTGAAAATATCCACTAAATGAGGGAATAATATGTGTGAGGGTACCCCAGGAGAGTTCCAAATGTGTGTGGGTAGAATATATATCCCATGGGGGTAAAATTGAAAAAAGTTTAAAAAAATTTTTTTTTTTGGACTTAGTCATCTTTCCGTCGTTTATCAGACTTTCAGATAGGGGGAAATGTCAGTGAGCGTTCTGATTTCAGTTGCAGAGCGATTCGCCCAATGAGTCCTTGATATTTTGTGGTTTTCAGCCAATATTTTGGATTTTTGAAAATTTCACTTTTTTGTGAAAATATCCACTAAATGAGGGAATAATATGTGTGAGGGTACCCCAGGAGAGTTCCAAATGTGTGTGGTTTGAATATATATCCCCATGGGGTAAAATTGAAAAAAGTTGAGAAAAATTTTTTTTGGACTTAGTCGTTTTTCCAGCATTTATCAGACTTTCAGTTAGGGCAAATGTCAGTGAGCGTTCTGATTTCAGTTCCAGAGCGATTCGCCCAATGAGTCCTTGATATTTAGTCATTTTCAGCCAATATTTTGGATTTTTGAAAATTTCACTTTTTTGTGAAAATATCCACTAAATGAGGGAATAATATGTGTGAGGGTACCCCAGTAGAGTTCCAAATGTGTGTGGGTAGAATATATATCCCACGGGGGTAAAATTGAAAAAAGTTGAAAAAAATTTTTTTTTGGAATTAGTCATTTTTCCGGCGTTTATCAGACTTTCAGATAGGGCAAATGTCAGTGAGCGTTCCGATTTCAGTTCCAGAGTGATTCGACCAATGAGTCCTTGATATTTAGTCGTTTTCAGCCAATATTTTGGATTTTTGAAAATTTCACTTTTTTTTGAAAATATCCACTAAATGAGGGAATAATATGTGTGAGGGTACCCCAGGAGAGTTCCAAATGTGTGTGGGTAGAATATATATACAACCGGGGGTAAAATTGAAAAAAGTATAAAAAAATTTTTTTTTTTTGGACTTAGTCATCTTTCCGTCGTTTATCAGACTTTCAGATAGGGCAAATGTCAGTGAGCATTCCGATTTCAGTTCCAGAGTGATTCGCCCAATGAGTCCTTGATATTTAGTCGCTTTCAGCCAATATTTTGGATTTTTGAAAATTTCACTTTTTTGTGAAAATATCCACTAGATGATGGAATAATATGTGTGAGGGTACCCCAGGAGAGTTCCAAATGTGTGTGGGTAGAATATATATCCCACGGGGGTAAAATTGAAAAAAGTTTAAAAAAAATTTTTTTTGGACTTAGTCATTTTTCCGGCGTTTATCAGACTTTCAGATAGGGCAAATGTCAGTGAGCGTTCTGATTTCAGTTCCAGAGCGATTCGCCCAATGAGTCCTTGATATTTTGTCGTTTTCAACCAATATTTTGGATTTTAGAAAATTTCACTTTTTTGTGAAAATATCCACTAAATGAGGGAATAATATGTGTGAGGGTACCCCAGGAGAGTTCCAAATGTGTGTGGGTAGAATATATATCCCACGGGGGTAAAATTGAAAAAAGTTGAAAAAAATATTTTTTTGGACTTAGTCGTTTTTACGGCGTTTATCAGACATTTAGTTAGGGCAAATGTCAGTGAGCATTCCGATTTCAGTTCCAGAGCGATTCGCCCAATGAGTCCTTGATATTTAGTCGTTTTCAGCCAATATTTTGGATTTTTGAAAATTTCACTTTTTTGTGAAAACATCCACTAAATGAGGGAATAATATGTGTGAGGGTACCGCAGGAGAGTTCCAAATGTGTGTGGGTAGAATATATATCCCACGGGGGTAAAATTGAAAAAAGTTGAAAAAAATATTTTTTTGGACTTAGTCGTTTTTCCGGCGTTTATCAGACATTCAGTTAGGGCACATGTCAGTGAGCATTCCGATTTCAGTTCCAGAGCGATTCGCCCAATGAGTCCTTGATATTTAGTCATTTTCAGCCAATATTTTGGATTTTTGAAAATTTCACTTTTTTGTGAAAATATCCACTAGATGAGGGAATAATATGTGTGAGGGTACCCCAGGAGAGTTCCAAATGTGTGTGGGTAGAATATATATCCCACGGGGGTAAAATTGAAAAAAGTTGGAAAAAATATTTTTTTGGACTTAGTCGTTTTTCCGGCGTTTATCAGACATTCAGTTAGGGCAAATGTCAGTGAGCGTTCCGATTTCAGTTCCAGAGCGATTCGCGCAATGAGTCCTTGATATTTAGTTGTTTTCAGCCAATATTTTGGATTTTTGAAAATTTCACTTTTTTGTGAAAATATCCACTAAATGAGGGAATAATATGTGTGAGGGTACCCCAGGAGAGTTCCAAATGTGTGTGGGTAGAATATATATCCCACGGGGGTAAAATTGAAAAAAGTTGAAAAAAATATTTTTTTGGACTTAGTCGTTTTTCCGGCGTTTATCAGACATTCAGTTAGGGCAAATGTCAGTGAGCGTTTCGATTTCAGTTCCAGAGCGATTCGCCCAATGAGTCCTTGATATTTAGTCATTTTCAGCCAATATTTTGGATTTTTGAAAATTTCACTTTTTTTGTAAAAATATCCACTAGATGAGGGAATAATATGTGTGAGGGTACCCCAGGAGAGTTCCAAATGTGTGTGGGTAGAATATATATCCCACGGGAGTAAAATTGAAAAAAGTTGAAAAAATATTTTTTTTGGACTTAGTCATTTTTCTGGCGTTTCTCAAACTTTCAGATAGGGCAAATGTCAGTGAGCGTTCCGATTTCAGTTCCAGAGTGATTCGCCCAATGAGTCCTTGATATTTAGTCGTTTTCAGCCAATATTTTGGATTTTTGAAAATTTCACTTTTTTGTGAAAATATCCACTAAATGAGGGAATAATATGTGTGAGGGTACCCCAGGAGAGTTCCAAATGTGTGTGGGTAGAATATATATCCCACTGGGGTAAAATTGAAAAAAGTTGAGAAAATTTTTTTTTGGACTTAGTCATTTTTCCGGCGTTTATCAGACTTTCAGATAGGGCAAATGTCAGTGAGCGTTCCGATTTCAGTTCCAGAGCGATTCGCCCAATGAGTCCTTGATATTTAGTCGTTTTCAGCCAATATTTTGGATTTTTGAAAATTTCACTTTTTTGTGAAAATATCCACTAGATGAGGGAATAATATGTGTGAGGGTACCCCAGGAGAGTTCCAAATGTGTGTGGGTAGAATATATATCCCACTGGGGTAAAATTGAAAAAAGTTGAGGAAATTTTTTTTTGGACTTAGTCATTTTTCCGGCGTTTATCAGACTTTCAGATAGGGCAAATGTCAGTGAGCTTTCTGATTTCAGTTCCAGAGCCTTTCGCCCAATGAGTCCTTGATATTTAGTCGTTTTCAGCCAATATTTTGGATTTTTGAAAATTTCACTTTTTTGTGAAAATATCCACTAAATGAGGGAATAATATGTGTGAGGGTACCCCAGGAGAGTTCCAAATGTGTGTGGGTAGAATATATATCCCAAGGGGGTAAAATTGAAAAAAGTTGAAAAAAATTTTTTTTTGGACTTAGCCGTTCTTCCGGCGTTTATCAGACTTTCAGTTAGGGCAAATGTCAGTGAACGTTCTGATTTCAGTTCCAGACCCTTTCGCCCAATGAGTCCTTGATATTTAGTCGTTTTCAGCCAATATTTTGGATTTTTGAAAATTTCACTTTTTTGTGAAAATATCCACTAAATGAGGGAATAATATGTGTGAGGGTACCCCAGGAGAGTTCCAAATGTGTGTGGGTAGAATATATATCCCACTGGGGTAAAATTGAAAAAGTTGAGAAAATTTTTTTTTGGACTTAGTCATTTTTCCGGCGTTTATCAGACTTTCAGATAGGGCAAATGTCAGTGAGCGTTCCGATTTCAGTTCCAGAGCGATTCGCCCAATGAGTCCTTGATATTTAGTCGTTTTCAGCCAATATTTTGGATTTTTGAAAATTTCACTTTTTTGTGAAAATATCCACTAAATGAGGGAATAATATGTGTGAGGGTACCCCAGGAGAGTTCCAAATGTGTGTGGGTAGAATATATATCCCACTGGGGTAAAATTGAAAAAAGTTGAGAAAATTTTTTTTTGGACTTAGTCATTTTTCTGGCGTTTATCAGACTTTCAGATAGGGCAAATGTCAGGGAGTGTTCTGATTTCAGTTCCAGAGCGATTCGCCCAATGAGTCCTTGATATTTTGTCGTTTTCAACCAATATTTTGGATTTTTGAAAATTTCACTTTTTTGTGAAAATATCCACTAAATGAGGGAATAATATGTGTGAGGGTACCCCAGGAGAGTTCCAAATGTGTGTGGGTAGAATATATATCCCACGGGGGTAAAATTGAAAAAAGTTTAAAAAAATTTTTTTTTGGACTTAGTCGTTCTTCCGGCGTTTATCAGACTTTCAGTTAGGGCAAATGTCAGTGAGCGTTCCGATTTCAGTTCCAGAGCGATTCGCCCAATGAGTCCTTGATATTTAGTCGTTTTCAGCCAATATTTTGGATTTTTGAAAATTTCACTTTTTTGTGAAAATATCCACTAGATGAGAGAATAATATGTGTGAGGGTACCCCAGGAGAGTTCCAAATGTGTGTGGGTAGAATATATATCCCACGGGGGTAAAATTGAAAAAAGTTGAAAAAAATATTTTTTTGGACTTAGTCGTTTTTCCGGCGTTTATCAGACATTCAGTTAGGGCAAATGTCAGTGAGCGTTTCGATTTCAGTTCCAGAGTGATTCGCCCAATGAGTCCTTGATATTTAGTCGTTTTCAGCCAATATTTTGGATTTTTGAAAATTTCACTTTTTTGTGAAAATATCCACTAAATGAGGGAATAATATGTGTGAGGGTACCCCAGGAGAGTTCCAAATGTGTGTGGGTAGAATATATATCCCACTGGGGTAAAATTGAAAAAAGTTGAGAAAATTTTTTTTTGGACTTAGTCATTTTTCCGGTGTTTATCAGACTTTCAGATAGGGCAAATGTCAGTGAGCGTTCCGATTTCAGTTCCAGAGCGATTCGCCCAATGAGTCCTTGATATTTAGTCGTTTTCAGCCAATATTTTGGATTTTTGAAAATTTCACTTTTTTGTGAAAATATCCACTAAATGAGGGAATAATATGTGTGAGGGTACCCCAGGAGAGTTCCAAATGTGTGTGGGTAGAATATATATCCCACTGGGGTAAAATTGAAAAAAGTTGAGAAAATTTGTTTTTGGACTTAGTCATTTTTCTGGCGTTTATCAGACTTTCAGATAGGGCAAATGTCAGTGAGTGTTCTGATTTCAGTTCCAGAGCGATTCGCCCAATGAGTCCTTGATATTTAGTCGTTTTCAGACAATATTTTGGATTTTTGAAAATTTCACTTTTTTGTGAAAATATCCACTAAATGAGGGAATAATATGTGTGAGGGTACCCCAGGAGAGTTCCAAATGTGTGTGGGTAGAATATATATCACACGGGCGTAAAATTGAAAAAAGTTGAAAAAAATTTGTTTTGGACTTAGTCATTTTTCTGGCGTTTATCAGACTTTCAGATAGGGCAAATGTCAGTGAGCGTTCCGATTTCAGTTCCAGAGTGATTCGCCCAATGAGTCCTTGATATTTAGTCGTTTTCAGCCAATATTTTGGATTTTTGAAAATTTCACTTTTTTGTGAAAATATCCACTAAATGAGGGAATAATATGTGTGAGGGTACCCCAGGAGAGTTCCAAATGTGTGTGGGTAGAATATATATCCCACGGGGGTAAAATTGAAAAAATTTGAAAAAAAATTTTTTTGGACTTAGTCATCTTTCCGGCGTTTATCAGACTTTCAGATAGGGCAAATGTCAGTGAGCGTTCCGATTTCAGTACCAGAGTGATTCGCCCAATGAGTCCTTGATATTTAGTCGTTTTCAGACAATATTTTGGATTTTTGAAAATTTCACTTTTTTGTGAAAATATCCACTAAATGAGGGAATAATATGTGTGAGGGTACCCCAGGAGAGTTCCAAATGTGTGTGGGTAGAATATATATCCCACGGGGGTAAAATTGAAAAAAGTTGAAAAAAAATTTGTTTTGGACTTAGTCATTTTTCCGGCGTTTATCAGACTTTCAGATAGGGGAAATGTCAGTGAGCGTTCCGATTTCAGTTCCAGAGCATTTCACCCAATGAGTCCTTGATATTTAGTCGTTTTCAGCCAATATTTTGGATTTTTGAAAATTTCACTTTTTTGTGAAAATATCCACTAGATGAGAGAATAATATGTGTGAGGGTACCCCAGGAGAGTTCCAAATGTGTGTGGGTAGAATATATATCCCACGGGGGTAAAATTGAAAAAAGTTGAGAAAATTTTTTTTTGGACTTAGTCATTTTTCCGGCGTTTATCAGACTTTCAGATAGGGCAAATGTCAGTGAGTGTTCTGACTTCAGTTCCAGAGCGATTCGCCCAATGAGTCCTTGATATTTAGTCGTTTTCAGACAATATTTTGGATTTTTTAAAATTTCACTTTTTTGTGAAAATATCCACTAATGAGGGAATAATATGTGTGAGGGTACCCCAGGAGAGTTCCAAATGTGTGTGGGTAGAATATATATCCCACGGGGGTAAAATTGAAAAAATTTGAAAAAAAATTTTTTTGGACTTAGTCATCTTTCCAGCGTTTATCAGACTTTCAGATAGGGCAAATGTCAGTGAGCGTTCCGATTTCAGTTCCAGAGTGATTCGCCCAATGAGTCCTTGATATTTAGTCGTTTTCAGCCACTATTTTGGATTTTTGAAAATTTCACTTTTTTGTGAAAATATCCACTAAATGAGGGAATAATATGTGTGAGGGTACCCCAGGAGAGTTCCAAATGTGTGTGGGTAGAATATAAATCGGACTGGGGTAAAATTGAAAAAAGTTGAGAAAATTTTTTTTTGGACTTAGTCATTTTTCCGGCGTTTATCAGACTTTCAGATAGGGGAAATGTCAGTGAGCGTTCCGATTTCAGTTCCAGAGCGATTCGCCCAATGAGTCCTTGATATTTAGTCGTTTTCAGCCAATATTTTGGATTTTTGAAAATTTCACTTTTTTGTGAAAATATCCACTAGATGAGAGAATAATATGTGTGAGGGTACCCCAGGAGAGTTCCAAATGTGTGTGGGTAGAATATATATCCTACGGGGGTAAAATTGAAAAAAGTTGAGAAATTTTTTTTTTGGACTTAGTCATTTTTCCGGCGTTTATCAGACTTTCAGATAGGGCAAATGTCAGTGAGTGTTCTGATTTCAGTTCCAGAGCGATTCGCCCAATGAGTCCTTGATATTTAGTCGTTTTCAGACAATATTTTGGATTTTTTAAAATTTCACTTTTTTGTGAAAATATCCACTAATGAGGGAATAATATGTGTGAGGGTACCCCAGGAGAGTTCCAAATGTGTGTGGGTAGAATATATATCCCACGGGGGTAAAATTGAAAAAATTTGAAAAAAAATTTTTTTGGACTTAGTCATCTTTCCGGCGTTTATCAGACTTTCAGATAGGGCAAATGTCAGTGAGCGTTCCGATTTCAGTTCCAGAGTGATTCGCCCAATGAGTCCTTGATATTTAGTCGTTTTCAGCCACTATTTTGGATTTTTGAAAATTTCACTTTTTTGTGAAAATATCCACTAGATGAGAGAATAATATGTGAGGGGGTACCCCAGGAGAGTTCCAAATGTGTGTGGGTAGAATATATATCCCACGGGGGTAAAATTGAAAAAAGTTGAGAAAATTCTTTTTTGGACTTAGTCATTTTTCCGGCGTTTATCAGACTTTCAGATAGGGGAAATGTCAGTGAGCGTTCCGATTTCAGTTCCAGAGTGATTCGGCCAATGAGTCCTTGATATTTAGTCGTTTTCAGACAATATTTTGGATTTTTGAAAATTTCACTTTTTTGTGAAAATATCCACTAAATGAGGGAATAATATGTGTGAGGGTACCCCAGGAGAGTTCCAAATGTGTGTGGGTAGAATATATATCCCACGGGGGTAAAATTGAAAAAAGTTGAGAAAATTTTTTTTTGGACTTGGTCATTTTTCTGGCGTTTATCAGACTTTCAGATAGGGCAAATGTCAGTGAGCGTTCCGATATCTGTTCCAGAGCGATTCGCCCAATGAGTCCTTGATATTTAGTCATTTTCTGCCAATATTTTGGATTTTTGAAAATTTCACTTTTTTTGTAAAAATATCCACTAGATGAGGGAATAATATGTGTGAGGGTACCCCAGGAGAGTTCCAAATGTGTGTGGGTAGAATATATATCCCACAGGAGTAAAATTGAAAAAAGTTGAAAAAAATTTTTTTTTAAACTTAGTCATTTTTCTGGCGTTTATCAAACTTTCAGATAGGGCAAATGTCAGTGAGCGTTCCGATTTCAGTTCCAGAGCATTTCACCCAATGAGTCCTTCATATTTAGTCGTTTTCAGCCAATATTTTGGATTTTTGAAAATTTCACTTTTTTGTGAAAATATCCACTAAATGAGGGAATAATATGTGTGAGGGTACCCCAGGAGAGTTCCAAATGTGTGTGGGTAGAATATAAATCCCACTGGGGCAAAATTGAAAAAAGTTGAGAAAATTTTTTTTTGGACTTAGTCATTTTTCCGGCGTTTATCAGACTTTCAGATAGGGCAAATGTGAGTGAGCGTTCTGATTTCAGTTCCAGAGCCTTTCGCCCAATGCGTCCTTGATATTTAGTCGTTTTCAGCCACTATTTTGGATTTTTGAAAATTTCACTTTTTTGTGAAAATATCCACTAAATGAGGGAATAATATGTGTGAGGGTACCCCAGGAGAGTTCCAAATGTGTGTGGGTAGAATATATATCCCACGGGGGTAAAATTGAAAAAATTTGAAAAAAAATTTTTTTGGACTTAGTCATCTTTCCGGCGTTTATCAGACTTTCAGATAGGGCAAATGTCAGTGAGCATTCCGATTTCAGTTCCAGAGTGATTCGCCCAATGAGTCCTTGATATTTAGTCGTTTTCAGACAATATTTTGGATTTTTGAAAATTTCACTTTTTTGTGAAAATATCCACTAAATGAGGGAATAATATGTGTGAGGGTACCCCAGGAGAGTTCCAAATGTGTGTGGGTAGAATATATATCCCACGGGGGTAAAATTGAAAAAAGTTGAAAAAAAATTTGTTTTGGACTTAGTCATTTTTCCGGCGTTTATCAGACTTTCAGATAGGGGAAATGTCAGTGAGCGTTCCGATTTCAGTTCCAGAGCATTTCACCCAATGAGTCCTTGATATTTAGTCGTTTTCAGCCAATATTATGGATTTTTGAAAATTTCACTTTTTTGTGAAAATATCCACTAGATGAGGGAATAATATGTGTGAGGGTACCCCAGGAGAGTTCCAAATGTGTGTGGGTAGAATATAAATCCCACTGGGGCAAAATTGAAAAAAGTTGAGAAAATTTTTTTTTGGACTTAGTCATTTTTCCGGCGTTTATCAGACTTTCAGATAGGAGAAATGTCAGTGAGCGTTCCGATTTCAGTTCCAGAGCGATTCGCCCAATGAGTCCTTGATATTTAGTCGTTTTCAGCCAATATTTTGGATTTTTGAAAATTTCACTTTTTTGTGAAAATATCCACTAGATGAGAGAATAATATGTGTGAGGGTACCCCAGGAGAGTTCCAAATGTGTGTGGGTAGAATATATATCCCACGGGGGTAAAATTGAAAAAAGTTGAGAAAATTCTTTTTTGGACTTAGTCATTTTTCCGGCGTTTATCAGCCTTTCAGATAGGGGAAATGTCAGTGAGCGTTCCGATTTCAGTTCCAGAGTGATTCGGCCAATGAGTCCTTGATATTTAGTCGTTTTCAGACAATATTTTGGATTTTTGAAAATTTCACTGTTTTGTGAAAATATCCACTAAATGAGGGAATAATATGTGTGAGGGTACCCCAGGAGAGTTCCAAATGTGTGTGGGTAGAATATATATCCCACGGGGGTAAAATTGAAAAAAGTTGAAAAAAAATTTGTTTTGGACTTAGTCATTTTTCCGGCGTTTATCAGACTTTCAGATAGGGCAAATGTCAGTGAGCGTTCCGATTTCAGTTCCAGAGTGATTCGCCCAATGAGTCCTTGATATTTAGTCGTTTTCAGCCAATATTTTGGATTTTTGAAAATTTCACTTTTTTGTGAAAATATCCACTAAATGAGGGAATAATATGTGTGAGGGTACCCCAGGAGAGTTCCAAATGTGTGTGGGTAGAATATAAATCCCACTGGGGCAAAATTGAAAAAAGTTGAGAACATTTTTTTTTGGACTTAGTCATTTTTCCGGCGTTTATCAGACTTTCAGATAGGGCAAATGTGAGTGAGCGTTCTGATTTCAGTTCCAGAGCCTTTCGCCCAATGCGTCCTTGATATTTAGTCTTTTTCAGCCACTATTTTGGATTTTTGAAAATTTCACTTTTTTGTGAAAATATCCACTAAATGAGGGAATAATATGTGTGAGGGTACCCCAGGAGAGTTCCAAATGTGTGTGGGTAGAATATATATCCCACGGGGGTAAAATTGAAAAAAGTTGAAAAAAAATTTGTTTTGGACTTAGTCATTTTTCCGGCGTTTATCAGACTTTCAGATAGGGCAAATGTCAGTGAGCGTTCCGATTTCAGTTCCAGAGTGATTCGCCCAATGAGTCCTTGATATTTAGTCGTTTTCAGCCAATATTTTGGATTTTTGAAAATTTCACTTTTTTGTGAAAATATCCACTAAATGAGGGAATAATATGTGTGAGGGTACCCCAGGAGAGTTCCAAATGTGTGTGGGTAGAATATATATCCCACGGGGGTAAAATTGAAAAAAGTTGAAAAAAAATTTGTTTTGGACTTAGTCATTTTTCCGGCGTTTATCAGACTTTCAGATAGGGCAAATGTGAGTGAGCGTTCCGATTTCAGTTCCAGAGCGATTCGCCCAATGAGTCCTTGATATTTAGTCGTTTTCAGCCAATATTTTGGATTTTTGAAAATTTCACTTTTTTGTGAAAATATCCACTAAATGAGGGAATAATATGTGTGAGGGTACCCCAGGAGAGTTCCAAATGTGTGTGGGTAGAATATATATCCCACGGGGGTAAAATTGAAAAAAGTTGAAAAAAATTTTTTTTTGAACTTAGTCATTTTTCCGGCGTTTATCAGACTTTCAGATAGGGCAAATGTCAGTGAGCATTCCGATTTCAGTTCCAGAGTGATTCGCCCAATGAGTCCTTGATATTTAGTCGTTTTCAGACAATATTTTGGATTTTTGAAAATTTCACTTTTTTGTGAAAATATCCACTAAATGAGGGAATAATATGTGTGAGGGTACCCCAGGAGAGTTCCAAATGTGTGTGGGTAGAATATAAATCCCACTGGGGTAAAATTGAAAAAAGTTGAGAAAATTTTTTTTTGGACTTAGTCATTTTTCCGGCGTTTATCAGACTTTCAGATAGGGGAAATGTCAGTGAGCGTTCCGATTTCAGTTCCAGAGCGATTCGCCCAATGAGTCCTTGATATTTAGTCGTTTTCAGCCAATATTTTGGATTTTTGAAAATTTCACTTTTTTGTGAAAATATCCACTAGATGAGAGAATAATATGTGAGGGGGTACCCCAGGAGAGTTCCAAATGTGTGTGGGTAGAATATATATCCCACGGGGGTAAAATTGAAAAAAGTTGAGAAAATTCTTTTTTGGACTTAGTCATTTTTCCGGCGTTTATCAGACTTTCAGATAGGGGAAATGTCAGTGAGCGTTCCGATTTCAGTTCCAGAGTGATTCGGCCAATGAGTCCTTGATATTTAGTCGTTTTCAGACAATATTTTGGATTTTTGAAAATTTCACTTTTTTGTGAAAATATCCACTAAATGAGGGAATAATATGTGTGAGGGTACCCCAGGAGAGTTCCAAATGTGTGTGGGTAGAATATATATCCCACGGGGGTAAAATTGAAAAAAGTTGAGAAAATTTTTTTTTGGACTTGGTCATTTTTCTGGCGTTTATCAGACTTTCAGATAGGGCAAATGTCAGTGAGCGTTCCGATATCTGTTCCAGAGCGATTCGCCCAATGAGTCCTTGATATTTAGTCATTTTCAGCCAATATTTTGGATTTTTGAAAATTTCACTTTTTTTGTAAAAATATCCACTAGATGAGGGAATAATATGTGTGAGGGTACCCCAGGAGAGTTCCAAATGTGTGTGGGTAGAATATATATCCCACAGGAGTAAAATTGAAAAAAGTTGAAAAAATTTTTTTTTTAAACTTAGTCATTTTTCTGGCGTTTATCAAACTTTCAGATAGGGCAAATGTCAGTGAGCGTTCCGATTTCAGTTCCAGAGCATTTCACCCAATGAGTCCTTCATATTTAGTCGTTTTCAGCCAATATTTTGGATTTTTGAAAATTTCACTTTTTTGTGAAAATATCCACTAAATGAGGGAATAATATGTGTGAGGGTACCCCAGGAGAGTTCCAAATGTGTGTGGGTAGAATATAAATCCCACTGGGGCAAAATTGAAAAAAGTTGAGAAAATTTTTTTTTGGACTTAGTCATTTTTCCGGCGTTTATCAGACTTTCAGATAGGGCAAATGTGAGTGAGCGTTCTGATTTCAGTTCCAGAGCCTTTCGCCCAATGCGTCCTTGATATTTAGTCGTTTTCAGCCACTATTTTGGATTTTTGAAAATTTCACTTTTTTGTGAAAATATCCACTAAATGAGGGAATAATATGTGTGAGGGTACCCCAGGAGAGTTCCAAATGTGTGTGGGTAGAATATATATCCCACGGGGGTAAAATTGAAAAAATTTGAAAAAAAATTTTTTTGGACTTAGTCATCTTTCCGGCGTTTATCAGACTTTCAGATAGGGCAAATGTCAGTGAGCATTCCGATTTCAGTTCCAGAGTGATTCGCCCAATGAGTCCTTGATATTTAGTCGTTTTCAGACAATATTTTGGATTTTTGAAAATTTCACTTTTTTGTGAAAATATCCACTAAATGAGGGAATAATATGTGTGAGGGTACCCCAGGAGAGTTCCAAATGTGTGTGGGTAGAATATATATCCCACGGGGGTAAAATTGAAAAAAGTTGAAAAAAAATTTGTTTTGGACTTAGTCATTTTTCCGTCGTTTATCAGACTTTCAGATAGGGGAAATGTCAGTGAGCATTCCGATTTCAGTTCCAGAGCATTTCACCCAATGAGTCCTTGATATTTAGTCGTTTTCAGCCAATATTGTGGATTTTTGAAAATTTCACTTTTTTGTGAAAATATCCACTAGATGAGGGAATAATATGTGTGAGGGTACCCCAGGAGAGTTCCAAATGTGTGTGGGTAGAATATATATCCCACGGGGGTAAAATTGAAAAAAGTTGAGAAAATTTTTTTTTGGACTTAGTCATTTTTCCGGCGTTTATCAGACTTTCAGATAGGGGAAATGTCAGTGAGCATTCCGATTTCAGTTCCAGAGCTTTTCACCCAATGAGTCCTTGATATTTAGTCGTTTTCAGCCAATATTTTGGATTTTTGAAAATTTCACTTTTTTGTGAAAATATCCACTAAATGAGGGAATAATATGTGTGAGGGTACCCCAGGAGAGTTCCAAATGTGTGTGGGTAGAATATAAATCCCACTGGGGCAAAATTGAAAAAAGTTGAGAAAATTTTTTTTTGGACTTAGTCATTTTTCCGGCGTTTATCAGACTTTCAGATAGGGCAAATGTGAGTGAGCGTTCTGATTTCAGTTCCAGAGCCTTTCGCCCAATGCGTCCTTGATATTTAGTCGTTTTCAGCCACTATTTTGGATTTTTGAAAATTTCACTTTTTTGTGAAAATATCCACTAAATGAGGGAATAATATGTGTGAGGGTACCCCAGGAGAGTTCCAAATGTGTGTGGGTAGAATATATATCCCACGGGGGTAAAATTGAAAAAATTTGAAAAAAAATTTTTTTGGACTTAGTCATCTTTCCGGCGTTTATCAGACTTTCAGATAGGGCAAATGTCAGTGAGCGTTCCGATTTCAGTTCCAGAGTGATTCGCCCAATGAGTCCTTGATATTTAGTCGTTTTCAGACAATATTTTGGATTTTTGAAAATTTCACTTTTTTGTGAAAATATCCACTAAATGAGGGAATAATATGTGTGAGGGTACCCCAGGAGAGTTCCAAATGTGTGTGGGTAGAATATAAATCCCACTGGGGTAAAATTGAAAAAAGTTGAGAAAATTTTTTTTTGGACTTAGTCATTTTTCCGGCGTTTATCAGACTTTCAGATAGGGGAAATGTCAGTGAGCGTTCCGATTTCAGTTCCAGAGCGATTCGCCCAATGAGTCCTTGATATTTAGTCGTTTTCAGCCAATATTTTGGATTTTTGAAAATTTCACTTTTTTGTGAAAATATCCACTAGATGAGAGAATAATATGTGTGAGGGTACCCCAGGAGAGTTCCAAATGTGTGTGGGTAGAATATATATCCCACGGGGGTAAAATTGAAAAAAGTTGAGAAAATTCTTTTTTGGACTTAGTCATTTTTCCGGCGTTTATCAGACTTTCAGATAGGGGAAATGTCAGTGAGCGTTCCGATTTCAGTTCCAGAGTGATTCGGCCAATGAGTCCTTGATATTTAGTCGTTTTCAGACAATATTTTGGATTTTTGAAAATTTCACTGTTTTGTGAAAATATCCACTAAATGAGGGAATAATATGTGTGAGGGTACCCCAGGAGAGTTCCAAATGTGTGTGGGTAGAATATATATCCCACGGGGGTAAAATTGAAAAAAGTTGAAAAAAAATTTGTTTTGGACTTAGTCATTTTTCCGGCGTTTATCAGACTTTCAGATAGGGCAAATGTCAGTGAGCGTTCCGATTTCAGTTCCAGAGTGATTCGCCCAATGAGTCCTTGATATTTAGTCGTTTTCAGCCAATATTTTGGATTTTTGAAAATTTCACTTTTTTGTGAAAATATCCACTAAATGAGGGAATAATATGTGTGAGGGTACCCCAGGAGAGTTCCAAATGTGTGTGGGTAGAATATATATCCCACGGGGGTAAAATTGAAAAAAGTTGAAAAAAAATTTGTTTTGGACTTAGTCATTTTTCCGGCGTTTATCAGACTTTCAGATAGGGCAAATGTCAGTGAGCGTTCCGATTTCAGTTCCAGAGTGATTCGCCCAATGAGTCCTTGATATTTAGTCGTTTTCAGCCAATATTTTGGATTTTTGAAAATTTCACTTTTTTGTGAAAATATCCACTAAATGAGGGAATAATATGTGTGAGGGTACCCCAGGAGAGTTCCAAATGTGTGTGGGTAGAATATATATCCCACGGGGGTAAAATTGAAAAAAGTTGAAAAAAAATTTGTTTTGGACTTAGTCATTTTTCCGGCGTTTATCAGACTTTCAGATAGGGCAAATGTGAGTGAGCGTTCCGATTTCAGTTCCAGAGCGATTCGCCCAATGAGTCCTTGATATTTAGTCGTTTTCAGCCAATATTTTGGATTTTTGAAAATTTCACTTTTTTGTGAAAATATCCACTAAATGAGGGAATAATATGTGTGAGGGTACCCCAGGAGAGTTCCAAATGTGTGTGGGTAGAATATATATCCCACGGGGGTAAAATTGAAAAAAGTTGAAAAAAATTTTTTTTTGAACTTAGTCATTTTTCCGGCGTTTATCAGACTTTCAGATAGGGCAAATGTCAGTGAGCATTCCGATTTCAGTTCCAGAGTGATTCGCCCAATGAGTCCTTGATATTTAGTCGTTTTCAGCCAATATTTTGGATTTTTGAAAATTTCACTTTTTTGTGAAAATATCCACTAAATGAGGGAATAATATGTGTGAGGGTACCCCAGGAGAGTTCCAAATGTGTGTGGGTAGAATATATATCCCACTGGGGTAAAATTGAAAAAAGTTGAGAAAATTCTTTTTTGGACTTAGTCATCTTTCCGGCGTTTATCAGACTTTCAGATAGGGCAAATGTGAGTGAGCGTTCTGATTTCAGTTCCAGAGCCTTTCGCCCAATGCGTCCTTGATATTTAGTCGTTTTCAGCCACTATTTTGGATTTTTGAAAATTTCACTTTTTTGTGAAAATATCCACTAAATGAGGGAATAATATGTGTGAGGGTACCCCAGGAGAGTTCCAAATGTGTGTGGGTAGAATATATATCCCACGGGGGTAAAATTGAAAAAATTTGAAAAAAAATTTTTTTGGACTTAGTCATCTTTCCGGCGTTTATCAGACTTTCAGATAGGGCAAATGTCAATGAGCGTTCCGATTTCAGTTCCAGAGTGATTCGCCCAATGAGTCCTTGATATTTAGTCGTTTTCAGCCAATATTTTGGATTTTTGAAAATTTCACTTTTTTGTGAAAATATCCACTAAATGAGGGAATAATATGTGTGAGGGTACCCCAGGAGAGTTCCAAATGTGTGTGGGTAGAATATATATCCCACGGGGGTAAAATTGAAAAAAGTTGAAAAAAATTTGTTTTGGACTTAGTCATTTTTCCGGCGTTTATCAGACTTTCAGATAGGGCAAATGTCAGTGAGCATTCCGATTTCAGTTCCAGAGTGATTCGCCCAATGAGTCCTTGATATTTAGTCGTTTTCAGCCAATATTTTGGATTTTTGAAAATTTCACTTTTTTGTGAAAATATCCACTAAATGAGGGAATAATATGTGTGAGGGTACCCCAGGAGAGTTCCAAATGTGTGTGGGTAGAATATATATCCCACGGGGGTAAAATTGAAAAAAGTTGAAAAAAAATTTGTTTTGGACTTAGTCATTTTTCCGGCGTTTATCAGACTTTCAGATAGGGCAAATGTGAGTGAGCGTTCCGATTTCAGTTCCAGAGCGATTCGCCCAATGAGTCCTTGATATTTAGTCGTTTTCAGCCAATATTTTGGATTTTTGAAAATTTCACTTTTTTGTGAAAATATCCACTAAATGAGGGAATAATATGTGTGAGGGTACCCCAGGAGAGTTCCAAATGTGTGTGGGTAGAATATATATCCCACGGGGGTAAAATTGAAAAAAGTTGAAAAAAATTTTTTTTTGAACTTAGTCATTTTTCCGGCGTTTATCAGACTTTCAGATAGGGGAAATGTCAGTGAGCATTCCGATTTCAGTTCCAGAGTGATTCGCCCAATGAGTCCTTGATATTTAGTCGTTTTCAGCCAATATTTTGGATTTTTGAAAATTTCACTTTTTTGTGAAAATATCCACTAAATGAGGGAATAATATGTGTGAGGGTACCCCAGGAGAGTTCCAAATGTGTGTGGGTAGAATATATATCCCACTGGGGTAAAATTGAAAAAAGTTGAGAAAATTCTTTTTTGGACTTAGTCATTTTTCCGGCGTTTATCAGACTTTCAGATAGGGCAAATATCAGTGAACGTTCCGATTTCAGTTCCAGAGCGATTCGCCCAATGAGTCCTTGATATTTAGTCGTTTTAAGCCAATATTTTGGATTTTTGAAAATTTCACTTTTTTGTGAAAATATCCATTAAATGAGGGAATAATATGTGTGAGGGTACCCCAGGAGAGTTCCAAATGTGTGTGGGTAGAATATATATCCCACGGGGGTAAAATTGAAAAAATTTGAAAAAAAATTATTTTGGACTTAGTCATCTTTCCGGCTTTTATCAGACTTTCAGATAGGGGAAATGTCAGTGAGCGTTCCGATTTCAGTTCCAGAGCGATTCGCCCAATGAGTCCTTGATATTTAGTCGTTTTCAGCCAATATTTTGGATTTTTGAAAATTTCACTTTTTTGTGAAAATATCCACTAAATGAGGGAATAATATGTGTGAGGGTACCCCAGGAGAGTTCCAAATGTGTGTGGGTAGAATATAAATCCCACTGGGGTAAAATTGAAAAAAGTTGAGAAAAATTTTTTTTGGACTTAGTCATTTTTCCAGCGTTTATCAGACTTTCAGATAGGGCAAATGTGACTGAGCGTTCTGATTTCAGTTCCAGATCCTTTCGCCCAATGCGTCCTTGATATTTAGTCGTTTTCAGCCACTATTTTGGATTTTTGAAAATTTCACTTTTTTGTGAAAATATCCACTAAATGAGGGAATAATATGTGTGAGGGTACCCCAGGAGAGTTCCAAATGTGTGTGGGTAGAATATATATCCCACGGGGGTAAAATTGAAAAAAGTTGAAAAAAATTTTTTTTTGAACTTAGTCATTTTTCCGGCGTTTATCAGACTTTCAGATAGGGCAAATGTCAGTGAGCATTCCGATTTCAGTTCCAGAGTGATTCGCCCAATGAGTCCTTGATATTTAGTCGTTTTCAGCCAATATTTTGGATTTTTGAAAATTTCACTTTTTTGTGAAAATATCCACTAAATGAGGGAATAATATGTGTGAGGGTACCCCAGGAGAGTTCCAAATGTGTGTGGGTAGAATATATATCCCACTGGGGTAAAATTGAAAAAAGTTGAGAAAATTTTTTTTTGGACTTAGTCATTTTTCCGGCGTTTATCAGACTTTCAGATAGGGCAAATGTGAGTGAGCGTTCTGATTTCAGTTCCAGAGCCTTTCGCCCAATGCGTCCTTGATATTTAGTCGTTTTCAGCCACTATTTTGGATTTTTCAAAATTTCACTTTTTTGTGAAAATATCCACTAAATGAGGGAATAATATGTGTGAGGGTACCCCAGGAGAGTTCCAAATGTGTGTGGGTAGAATATATATCCTACGGGGGTAAAATTGAAAAAATTTGAAAAAAAATTTTTTTGGACTTAGTCATCTTTCCGGCGTTTATCAGACTTTCAGATAGGGCAAATGTCAGTGAGCGTTCCGATTTCAGTTCCAGAGTGATTCGCCCAATGAGTCCTTGATATTTAGTCGTTTTCAGACAATATTTTGGATTTTTGAAAATTTCACTTTTTTGTGAAAATATCCACTAAATGAGGGAATAATATGTGTGAGGGTACCCCAGGAGAGTTCCAAATGTGTGTGGGTAGAATATATATCCCACGGGGGTAAAATTTAAAAAAGTTGAAAAAAAATTTGTTTTGGACTTAGTCATTTTTCCGGCGTTTATCAGACTTTCAGATAGGGCAAATGTCAGTGAGCGTTCCGATTTCAGTTCCAGAGTGATTCGCCCAATGAGTCCTTGATATTTAGTCGTTTTCAGCCAATATTTTGGATTTTTGAAAATTTCACTTTTTTGTGAAAATATCCACTAAATGAGGGAATAATATGTGTGAGGGTACCCCAGGAGAGTTCCAAATGTGTGTGGGTAGAATATATATCCCACGGGGGTAAAATTGAAAAAAGTTGAAAAAAAATTTGTTTTGGACTTAGTCATTTTTCCGGCGTTTATCAGACTTTTAGATAGGGGAAATGTCAGTGAGCGTTCCGATTTCAGTTCCAGAGCATTTCACCCAATGAGTCCTTGATATTTAGTCGTTTTCAGCCAATATTTTGGATTTTTGAAAATTTCACTTTTTTGTGAAAATATCCACTAAATGAGGGAATAATATGTGTGAGGGTACCCCAGGAGAGTTCCAAATGTGTGTGGGTAGAATATAAATCCCACTGGGGTAAAATTGAAAAAAGTTGAGAAAATTTTTTTTTGGACTTAGTCATTTTTCCGGCGTTTATCAGACTTTCAGATAGGGCAAATGTCAGTGAGCGTTCCGATATCAGTTCCCGAGTGATTCGCCCAATGAGTCCTTGATATTTAGTCGTTTTCAGCCAATATTTTGGATTTTTGAAAATTTCACTTTTTTGTGAAAATATCCACTAAATGAGGGAATAATATGTGTGAGGGTACCCCAGGAGAATTCCAAATGTGTGTGGGTAGAATATATATCCCACGGGGGTAAAATTGAAAAAAGTTGAAAAAAAAATTGTTTTGGACTTAGTCATTTTTCCGGCGTTTATCAGACTTTCAGATAGGGCAAATGTGAGTGAGCGTTCTGATTTCAGTTCCAGAGCCTTTCGCCCAATGCGTCCTTGATATTTAGTCGTTTTCAGCCACTATTTTGGATTTTTGAAAATTTCACTTTTTTGTGAAAATATCCACTAAATGAGGGAATAATATGTGTGAGGGTACCCCAGGAGAGTTCCAAATGTGTGTGGGTAGAATATATATCCCACGGGGGTAAAATTTAAAAAAGTTGAGAAAATTCTTTTTTGGACTTAGTCATTTTTCCGGCGTTTATCAGACTTTCAGATAGGGCAAATATCAGTGAGCGTTCCGATTTCAGTTCCAGAGCGATTCTCCCAATGAGTCCTGGATATTTAGTCGTTTTCAGCCAATATTTTGGATTTTTGAAAATTTCACTTTTTTGTGAAAATATCCACTAGATGAGGGAATAATATGTGTGAGGGTACCCCAGGAGAGTTCCAAATGTGTGTGGGTAGAATATATATCCCACGGGGGTAAAATTTAAAAAGTTGAGAAAATTCTTTTTTGGACTTAGTCATTTTTCCGGCGTTTATCAGACTTTCAGATAGGGCAAATATCAGTGAGCGTTCCGATTTCAGTTCCAGAGCGATTCGCCCAATGAGTCCTTGATATTTAGTCGTTTTCAGCCAATATTTTGGATTTTTGAAAATTTCACTTTTTTGTGAAAATATCCACTAAATGAGGGAATAATATGTGTGAGGGTACCCCAGGAGAGTTCCAAATGTGTGTGGGTAGAATATATATCCCATGGGGGTAAAATTGAAAAAAGTTTAAAAAAATTTTTTTTTGAACTTAGTCATTTTTCCGGCGTTTATCAGACTTTCAGATAGGGCAAATGTCAGTGAGCATTCCGATTTCAGTTCTAGAGTGATTCGCCCAATGAGTCCTTGATATTTAGTCGTTTTCAGCCAATATTTTGGATTTTTGAAAATTTCACTTTTTTGTGAAAATATCCACTAAATGAGGGAATAATATGTGTGAGGGTACCCCAGGAGAGTTCCAAATGTGTGTGGGTAGAATATATATCCCACGGGGGTAAAATTGAAAAAAGTTGAAAAAAATTTTTTTTTGAACTTAGTCATTTTTCCGGCGTTTATCAGACTTTCAGATAGGGCAAATGTCAGTGAGCATTCCGATTTCAGTTCCAGAGTGATTCGCCCAATGAGTCCTTGATATTTAGTCGTTTTCAGCCAATATTTTGGATTTTTGAAAATTTCACTTTTTTGTGAAAATATCCACTAAATGAGGGAATAATATGTGTGAGGGTACCCCAGGAGAGTTCCAAATGTGTGTGGGTAGAATATATATCCCACGGGGGTAAAATTGAAAAAAGTTGAAAAAAATTTTTTTTTGAACTTAGTCATTTTTCCGGCGTTTATCAGACTTTCAGATAGGGCAAATGTCAGTGAGCATTCCGATTTCAGTTCCAGAGTGATTCGCCCAATGAGTCCTTGATATTTAGTCGTTTTCAGCCAATATTTTGGATTTTTGAAAATTTCACTTTTTTGTGAAAATATCCACTAAATGAGGGAATAATATGTGTGAGGGTACCCCAGGAGAGTTCCAAATGTGTGTGGGTAGAATATAAATCCCACTGGGGCAAAATTGAAAAAAGTTGAGAAAATTTTTTTTTGGACTTAGTCATTTTTCCAGCGTTTATCAGACTTTCAGATAGGGCAAATGTGAGTGAGCGTTCTGATTTCAGTTCCAGAGCCTTTCGCCCAATGCGTCCTTGATATTTAGTCGTTTTCAGCCACTATTTTGGATTTTTGAAAATTTCACTTTTTTGTGAAAATATCCACTAAATGAGGGAATAATATGTGTGAGGGTACCCCAGGAGAGTTCCAAATGTGTGTGGGTAGAATATAAATCCCACGGGGGTAAAATTGAAAAAATTTGAAAAAAAATTTTTTTGGACTTAGTCATCTTTCCGGCGTTTATCAGACTTTCAGATAGGGCAAATGTCAGTGAGCGTTCCGATTTCAGTTCCAGAGTGATTCGCCCAATGAGTCCTTGATATTTAGTCGTTTAAAGCCAATATTTTGGATTTTTGAAAATTTCACTTTTTTGTGAAAATATCCACTAAATGAGGGAATAATATGTGTGAGGGTACCCCAGGAGAGTTCCAAATGTGTGTGGGTAGAATATATATCCCACGGGGGTAAAATTGAAAAAATTTGAAAAAAAATTATTTTGGACTTAGTCATCTTTCCGGCGTTTATCAGACTTTCAGATAGGGGAAATGTCAGTGAGCGTTCCGATTTCAGTTCCAGAGCGATTCGCCCAATGAGTCCTTGATATTTAGTCGTTTTCAGCCAATATTTTGGATTTTTGAAAATTTCACTTTTTTGTGAAAATATCCACTAAATGAGGGAATAATATGTGTGAGGGTACCCCAGGAGAGTTCCAAATGTGTGTGGGTAGAATATAAATCCCACTGGGGCAAAATTGAAAAAAGTTGAGAAAATTTTTTTTTGGACTTAGTCATTTTTCCGGCGTTTATCAGACTTTCAGATAGGACAAATGTCAGTGAGCGTTCCGATTTCAGTTCCAGAGTGATTCGCCCAATGAGTCCTTGATATTTAGTCGTTTTCAGACAATATTTTGGATTTTTGAAAATTTCACTTTTTTGTGAAAATATCCACTAAATGAGGGAATAATATGTGTGAGGGTACCCCAGGAGAGTTCCAAAGGTGTGTGGGTAGAATATATATCCCACGGGGGTAAAATTGAAAAAAGTTGAAAAAAAATTTGTTTTGGACTTAGTCATTTTTCCGGCGTTTATCAGACTTTCAGATAGGGCAAATGTCAGTGAGCGTTCCGATTTCAGTTCCAGAGTGATTCGCCCAATGAGTCCTTGATATTTAGTCGTTTTCAGCCAATATTTTGGATTTTTGAAAATTTCACTTTTTTGTGAAAATATCCACTAAATGAGGGAATAATATGTGTGAGGGTACCCCAGGAGAGTTCCAAATGTGTGTGGGTAGAATTTATATCCCACGGGGGTAAAATTGATAAAAGTTGAAAAAAAATTTGTTTTGGACTTAGTCATTTTTCCGGCGTTTATCAGACTTTCAGATAGGAGAAATGTCAGTGAGCGTTCCGATTTCAGTTCCAGAGCGATTCGCCCAATGAGTCCTTGATATTTAGTCGTTTTCAGCCAATATTTTGGATTTTTGAAACTTTCACTTTTTTGTGAAAATATCCACTAGATGAGAGAATAATATGTGTGAGGGTACCCCAGGAGAGTTCCAAATGTGTGTGGGTAGAATATATATCCCACGGGGGTAAAATTGAAAAAAGTTGAGAAAATTCTTTTTTGGACTTAGTCATTTTTCCGGCGTTTATCAGACTTTCAGATAGGGGAAATGTCAGTGAGCGTTCCGATTTCAGTTCCAGAGTGATTCGGCCAATGAGTCCTTGATATTTAGTCATTTTCAGACAATATTTTGGATTTTTGAAAATTTCACTTTTTTGTGAAAATATCCACTAAATGAGGGAATAATATGTGTGAGGGTACCCCAGGAGAGTTCCAAATGTGTGTGGGTAGAATATATATCCCACGGGGGTAAAATTGAAAAAAGTTGAAAAAAAATTTGTTTTGGACTTAGTCATTTTTCCGGCGTTTATCAGACTTTCAGATAGGGCAAATGTCAGTGAGCGCTCCGATATCAGTTCCAGAGTGATTCGCCCAATGAGTCCTTGATATTTAGTCGTTTTCAGCCAATATTTTGGATTTTTGAAAATTTCACTTTTTTGTGAAAATATCCACTAAATGAGGGAATAATATGTGTGAGGGTACCCCAGGAGAATTCCAAATGTGTGTGGGTAGAATATATATCCCACGGGGGTAAAATTGAAAAAAGTTGAAAAAAAAATTGTTTTGGACTTAGTCATTTTTCCGGCGTTTATCAGACTTTCAGATAGGGCAAATGTGAGTGAGCGTTCTGATTTCAGTTCCAGAGCCTTTCGCCCAATGCGTCCTTGATATTTAGTCGTTTTCAGCCACTATTTTGGATTTTTGAAAATTTCACTTTTTTGTGAAAATATCCACTAAATGAGGGAATAATATGTGTGAGGGTACCCCAGGAGAGTTCCAAATGTGTGTGGGTAGAATATATATCCCACGGGGGTAAAATTGAAAAAAGTTGAAAAAAAAATTTTTTTGTACTTATTCATTTTTCCGGCGTTTATCAGACTTTCAGATAGGGCAAATGTTAGTGAGCGTTCCGATTTCAGTTCCAGAGTGATTCTCCCAATGAGTCCTTGATATTTAGTCGTTTTCAGCCAACATTTTGGATTTTTGAAAATTTCACATTTTTGTGAAAATATCCACTAAATGAGGGAATAATATGTGTGAGGGTACCCCAGGAGAGTTCCAAATGTGTGTGGGTAGAATATATATCCCACGGGGGTAAAATTTAAAAAAGTTGAGAAAATTCTTTTTTGGACTTAGTCATTTTTCCGGAGTTTATCAGACTTTCAGATAGGGCAAATATCAGTGAGCGTTCCGATTTCAGTTCCAGAGCGATTCGCCCAATGAGTCCTTGATATTTAGTCGTTTTCAGCCAATATTTTGGATTTTTGAAAATTTCACTTTTTTGTGAAAATATCCACTAAATGAGGGAATAATATGTGTGAGGGTACCCCAGGAGAGTTCCAAATGTGTGTGGGTAGAATATATATCCCACGGGGGTAAAATTGAAAAAATTTGAAAAAAAATTAATTTGGACTTAGTCATCTTTCCGGCGTTTATCAGACTTTCAGATAGGGAAAATGTCAGTGAGCGTTCCGATTTCAGTTCCAGAGCGATTCGCCCAATGAGTCCTTGATATTTAGTCGTTTTCAGCCAATATTTTGGATTTTTGAAAATTTCACTTTTTTGTGAAAATATCCACTAAATGAGGGAATAATATGTGTGAAGGTACCCCAGGAGAGTTCCAAATGTGTGTGGGTAGAATATATATCCCACGGGGGTAAAATTGAAAAAAGTTGAAAAAAATTTTTTTTTGAACGTAGTCATTTTTCCGGCGTTTATCAGACTTTCAGATAGGGCAAATGTCAGTGAGCATTCCGATTTCAGTTCCAGAGTGATTCGCCCAATGAGTCCTTGATATTTAGTCGTTTTCAGCCAATATTTTGGATTTTTGAAAATTTCACTTTTTTGTGAAAATATCCACTAAATGAGGGAATAATATGTGTGAGGGTACCCCAGGAGAGTTCCAAATGTGTGTGGGTAGAATATATATCCCACTGGGGTAAAATTGAAAAAAGTTGAGAAAATTCTTTTTTGGACTTAGTCATTTTTCCGGCGTTTATCAGACTTTCAGATAGGGCAAATATCAGTGAGCGTTCCGATTTCAGTTCCAGAGCGATTCTCCCAATGAGTCCTTGATATTTAGTCGTTTTCAGCCAATATTTTGGAAAATTTCACTTTTTTGTGAAAATATCCACTAGATGAGGGAATAATATGTGTGAGGGTACCCCAGGAGAGTTCCAAATGTGTGTGGGTAGAATATATATCCCACGGGGGTAAAATTGAAAAAATTTGAAAAAAAATTATTTTGGACTTAGTCATCTTTCCGGCGTTTATCAGACTTTCAGATAGGGGAAATGTCAGTGAGCGTTCCGATTTCAGTTCCAGAGCGATTCGCCCAATGAGTCCTTGATATTTAGTCGTTTTCAGCCAATATTTTGGATTTTTGAAAATTTCACTTTTTTGTGAAAATATCCACTAAATGAGGGAATAATATGTGTGAGGGTACCCCAGGAGAGTTCCAAATGTGTGTGGGTAGAATATAAATCCCACTGGGGCAAAATTGAAAAAAGTTGAGAAAATTTTTTTTTGGACTTAGTCATTTTTCCGGCGTTTATCAGACTTTCAGATAGGGCAAATGTGAGTGAGCGTTCTGATTTCAGTTCCAGAGCCTTTCGCCCAATGCGTCCTTGATATTTAGTCGTTTTCAGCCACTATTTCGGATTTTTGAAAATTTCACTTTTTTGTGAAAATATCCACTAAATGAGGGAATAATATGTGTGAGGGTACCCCAGGAGAGTTCCAAATGTGTGTGGGTAGAATATAAATCCCACGGGGGTAAAATTGAAAAAATTTAAAAAAAAATTTTTTTGGACTTAGTCATCTTTCCGGCGTTTATCAGACTTTCAGATAGGACAAATGTCAGTGAGCGTTCCGATTTCAGTTCCAGAGTGATTCGCCCAATGAGTCCTTGATATTTAGTCGTTTTCAGCCAATATTTTGGATTTTTGAAAATTTCACTTTTTTGTGAAAATATCCACTAAATGAGGGAATAATATGTGTGAGGGTACCCCAGGAGGGTTCCAAATGTGTGTGGGTAGAATATAAATCCCACTGGGGTAAAATTGAAAAAAGTTGAGAAAATTTTTTTTTGGACTTAGTCATTTTTCCGGCGTTTATCAGACTTTCAGATAGGAGAAATGTCAGTGAGCTTTCCGATTTCAGTTCCAGAGTGATTCGCCCAATGAGTCCTTGATATTTAGTCGTTTTCAGCCAATATTTTGGATTTTTGAAAATTTCACTTTTTTGTGAAAATATCCACTAAATGAGGGAATAATATGTGTGAGGGTACCCCAGGAGAGTTCCAAATGTGTGTGGGTAGAATATATATCCCACGGGGGTAAAATTGAAAAAAGTTGAAAAAAAATTTTTTTTGTACTTAATCATTTTTCCGGCGTTTATCAGACTTTCAGATAGGGCAAATGTTAGTGAGCGTTCCGATTTCAGTTCCAGAGTGATTCTCCCAATGAGTCCTTGATATTTAGTCGTTTTCAGCCAACATTTTGGATTTTTGAAAATTTCACATTTTTGTGAAAATATCCACTAAATGAGGGAATAATATGTGTGAGGGTACCCCAGGAGAGTTCCAAATGTGTGTGGGTAGAATATATATCCCACTGGGGTAAAATTGAAAAAAGTTGAGAAAATTCTTTTTTGGACTTAGTCATTTTTCCGGCGTTTATCAGACTTTCAGATAGGGCAAATATCAGTGAGCGTTCCGATTTCAGTTCCAGAGCGATTCTCCCAATGAGTCCTTGATATTTAGTCGTTTTCAGCCAATATTTTGGATTTTTGAAAATTTCACTTTTTTGTGAAAATATCCACTAGATGAGGGAATAATATGTGTGAGGGTACCCCAGGAGAGTTCCAAATGTGTGTGGGTAGAATATATATCCCACGGGGGTAAAATTTAAAAAAGTTGAGAAAATTCTTTTTTGGACTTAGTCATTTTTCCGGCGTTTATCAGACTTTCAGATAGGGCAAATATCAGTGAGCGTTCCGATTTCAGTTCCAGAGCGATTCGCCCAATGAGTCCTTGATATTTAGTCGTTTTCAGCCAATATTTTGGATTTTTGAAAATTTCACTTTTTTGTGAAAATATCCACTAAATGAGGGAATAATATGTGTGAGGGTACCCCAGGAGAGTTCCAAATGTGTGTGGGTAGAATATATATCCCACGGGGGTAAAATTGAAAAAATTTGAAAAAAAATTAATTTGGACTTAGTCATCTTTCCGGCGTTTATCAGACTTTCAGATAGGGGAAATGTCAGTGAGCGTTCCGATTTCAGTTCCAGAGCGATTCGCCCAATGAGTCCTTGATATTTAGTCGTTTTCAGCCAATATTTTGGATTTTTGAAAATTTCACTTTTTTGTGAAAATATCCACTAGATGAGAGAATAATATGTGTGAGGGTACCCCAGGAGAGTTCCAAATGTGTGTGGGTAGAATATATATCCCACGGGGGTAAAATTGAAAAAAGTTGAGAAAATTCTTTTTTGGACTTAGTCATTTTTCCGGCGTTTATCAGACTTTCAGATAGGGGAAATGTCAGTGAGCGTTCCGATTTCAGTTCCAGAGTGATTCGGCCAATGAGTCCTTGATATTTAGTCGTTTTCAGACAATATTTTGGATTTTTGAAAATTTCACTTTTTTGTGAAAATATCCACTAAATGAGGGAATAATATGTGTGAGGGTACCCCAGGAGAGTTCCAAATGTGTGTGGGTAGAATATATATCCCACGGGGGTAAAATTGAAAAAAGTTGAAAAAAAATTTGTTTTGGACTTAGTCATTTTTCCGGCGTTTATCAGACTTTCAGATAGGGCAAATGTCAGTGAGCGTTCCGATATCAGTTCCAGAGTGATTCGCCCAATGAGTCCTTGATATTTAGTCGTTTTCAGCCAATATTTTGGATTTTTGAAAATTTCACTTTTTTGTGAAAATATCCACTAAATGAGGGAATAATATGTGTGAGGGTACCCCAGGAGAATTCCAAATGTGTGTGGGTAGAATATATATCCCACGGGGGTAAAATTGAAAAAAGTTGAAAAAAAAATTGTTTTGGACTTAGTCATTTTTCCGGCGTTTATCAGACTTTCAGATAGGGCAAATGTGAGTGAGCGTTCTGATTTCAGTTCCAGAGCCTTTCGCCCAATGCGTCCTTGATATTTAGTCGTTTTCAGCCACTATTTTGGATTTTTGAAAATTTCACTTTTTTGTGAAAATATCCACTAAATGAGGGAATAATATGTGTGAGGGTACCCCAGGAGAGTTCCAAATGTGTGTGGGTAGAATATATATCCCACGGGGGTAAAATTGAAAAAAGTTGAAAAAAAATTTTTTTTGTACTTAATCATTTTTCCGGCGTTTATCAGACTTTCAGATAGGGCAAATGTTAGTGAGCGTTCCGATTTCAGTTCCAGAGTGATTCTCCCAATGAGTCCTTGATATTTAGTCGTTTTCAGCCAACATTTTGGATTTCTGAAAATTTCACATTTTTGTGAAAATATCCACTAAATGAGGGAATAATATGTGTGAGGGTACCCCAGGAGAGTTCCAAATGTGTGTGGGTAGAATATATATCCCACTGGGGTAAAATTGAAAAAAGTTGAGAAAATTCTTTTTTGGACTTAGTCATTTTTCCGGCGTTTATCAGACTTTCAGATAGGGCAAATATCAGTGAGCGTTCCGATTTCAGTTCCAGAGCGATTCTCCCAATGAGTCCTTGATATTTAGTCGTTTTCAGCCAATATTTTGGATTTTTGAAAATTTCACTTTTTTGTGAAAATATCCACTAGATGAGGGAATAATATGTGTGAGGGTACCCCAGGAGAGTTCCAAATGTGTGTGGGTAGAATATATATCCCACGGGGGTAAAATTTAAAAAAGTTGAGAAAATTCTTTTTTGGACTTAGTCATTTTTCCGGCGTTTATCAGACTTTCAGATAGGGCAAATATCAGTGAGCGTTCCGATTTCAGTTCCAGAGCGATTCGCCCAATGAGTCCTTGATATTTAGTCGTTTTCAGCCAATATTTTGGATTTTTGAAAATTTCACTTTTTTGTGAAAATATCCACTAAATGAGGGAATAATATGTGTGAGGGTACCCCAGGAGAGTTCCAAATGTGTGTGGGTAGAATATATATCCCACGGGGGTAAAATTGAAAAAATTTGAAAAAAAATTAATTTGGACTTAGTCATCTTTCCGGCGTTTATCAGACTTTCAGATAGGGGAAATGTCAGTGAGCGTTCCGATTTCAGTTCCAGAGCGATTCGCCCAATGAGTCCTTGATATTTAGTCGTTTTCAGCCAATATTTTGGATTTTTGAAAATTTCACTTTTTTGTGAAAATATCCACTAAATGAGGGAATAATATGTGTGAGGGTACCCCAGGAGAGTTCCAAATGTGTGTGGGTAGAATATATATCCCACGGGGGTAAAATTGAAAAAAGTTGAAAAAAATTTTTTTTTGAACGTAGTCATTTTTCCGGCGTTTATCAGACTTTCAGATAGGGCAAATGTCAGTGAGCATTCCGATTTCAGTTCCAGAGTGATTCGCCCAATGAGTCCTTGATATTTAGTCGTTTTCAGCCAATATTTTGGATTTTTGAAAATTTCACTTTTTTGTGAAAATATCCACTAAATGAGGGAATAATATGTGTGAGGGTACCCCAGGAGAGTTCCAAATGTGTGTGGGTAGAATATATATCCCACTGGGGTAAAATTGAAAAAAGTTGAGAAAATTCTTTTTTGGACTTAGTCATTTTTCCGGCGTTTATCAGACTTTCAGATAGGGCAAATATCAGTGAGCGTTCCGATTTCAGTTCCAGAGCGATTCTCCCAATGAGTCCTTGATATTTAGTCGTTTTCAGCCAATATTTTGGAAAATTTCACTTTTTTGTGAAAATATCCACTAGATGAGGGAATAATATGTGTGAGGGTACCCCAGGAGAGTTCCAAATGTGTGTGGGTAGAATATATATCCCACGGGGGTAAAATTGAAAAAATTTGAAAAAAAATTATTTTGGACTTAGTCATCTTTCCGGCGTTTATCAGACTTTCAGATAGGGGAAATGTCAGTGAGCGTTCCGATTTCAGTTCCAGAGCGATTCGCCCAATGAGTCCTTGATATTTAGTCGTTTTCAGCCAATATTTTGGATTTTTGAAAATTTCACTTTTTTGTGAAAATATCCACTAAATGAGGGAATAATATGTGTGAGGGTACCCCAGGAGAGTTCCAAATGTGTGTGGGTAGAATATATATCCCACGGGGGTAAAATTGAAAAAATTTGAAAAAAAATTATTTTGGACTTAGTCATCTTTCCGGCGTTTATCAGACTTTCAGATAGGGGAAATGTCAGTGAGCGTTCTGATTTCAGTTCCAGAGCGATTCGCCCAATGAGTCCTTGATATTTAGTCGTTTTCAGCCAATATTTTGGATTTTTGAAAATTTCACTTTTTTGTGAAAATATCCACTAAATGAGGGAATAATATGTGTGAGGGTACCCCAGGAGAGTTCCAAATGTGTGTGGGTAGAATATAAATCCCACTGGGGTAAAATTGAAAAAAGTTGAGAAAATTTTTTTTTGGACTTAGTCATTTTTCCAGCGTTTATCAGACTTTCAGATAGGGCAAATGTGAGTGAGCGTTCTGATTTCAGTTCCAGAGCCTTTCGCCCGATGCGTCCTTGATATTTAGTCGTTTTCAGCCACTATTTTGGATTTTTGAAAATTTCACTTTTTTGTGAAAATATCCACTAAATGAGGGAATAATATGTGTGAGGGTACCCCAGGAGAGTTCCAAATGTGTGTGGGTAGAATATATATCCCACGGGGGTAAAATTGAAAAAAGTTGAAAAAAAAATTTTTTTTTACTTAGTCATTTTTCCGGCGTTTATCAGACTTTCAGATATGGCAAATGTTAGTGAGCGTTCCGATTTCAGTTCCAGAGTGATTCTCCCAATGAGTCCTTGATATTTAGTCGTTTTCAGCCAATATTTTGGATTTTTGAAAATTTCACTTTTTTGTGAAAATATCCACTAGATGAGGGAATAATATGTGTGAGGGTACCCCAGGAGAGTTCCAAATGTGTGTGGGTAGAATATATATCCCACGGGGGTAAAATTGAAAAAAGTTGAGAAAATTCTTTTTTGGACTTAGTCATTTTTCCGGCGTTTATCAGACTTTCAGATAGGGCAAATATCAGTGAGCGTTCCGATTTCAGTTCCAGAGCGATTCGCCCAATGAGTCCTTGATATTTAGTCGTTTTCAGCCAATATTTTGGATTTTTGAAAATTTCACTTTTTTGTGAAAATATCCACTAAATGAGGGAATAATATGTGTGAGGGTACCCCAGGAGAGTTCCAAATGTGTGTGGGTAGAATATATATCCCACGGGGGTAAAATTGAAAAAATTTGAAAAAAAATTTTTTTGGTCTTAGTCATTTTTCCGGCGTTTATCAGCCTTTCAGATAGGGCAAATGTCAGTGAGCGTTCTGATTTCAGTTCCAGAGCCTTTCGCCCAATGAGTCATTGATATTTAGTCGTTTTCAGCCACTATTTTAGATTTTTGAAAATTTCACTTTTTTGTGAAAATATCCACTAAATGAGGGAATAATATGTGTGAGGGTACCCCAGGAGAGCTCCAAATGTGTGTGGGTAGAATATATATCCCACTGGGGTAAAATTGAAAAAAGTTGAAAAAAAATTTTTTTTGGACTTAGTCATTTTTCCAGCATTTATCAGACTTTCAGATAGGGCAAATGTCAGTGAGCGTTCCGATTTCAGTTCCAGAGTGATTCGCTCAATGAGTCCTTGATATTTAGTCATTTTCAGCCAATAGTTTGGATTTTTGAAAATTTCACTTTTTTGTGAAAATATCCACTAAATGAGGGAATAATATGTGTGAGGGTACCCCAGGAGAGTTCCAAATGTGTGTGGGTAGAATATATATCCCACGGGGGTAAAATTGAAAAAAGTTGAAAAAAAATTTTTTTGGACTTAGTCATTTTTCCGGTGTTTATCAGACTTTCAGATAGGGCAAATGTCAGTGAGCGTTCCGATTTCAGTTCCAGAGTGATTCGCCCAATGAGTCCTTGATATTTAGTCATTGTCAGCCAATAGTTTGGATTTTTGAAAATTTCACTTTTTTGTGAAAATATCCACTAAATGAGGGAATAATATGTGTGAGGGTACCCCAGGAGAGTTCCAAATGTGTGTGGGTGGAATATATGTCCCACGGGGGTAAAATTGAAAAAAGTTGAAAAAAAATTTTTTTGGGACTTAGTCATTTTTCCGGCGTTTATCAGACTTTCAGATAGGGCAAATGTTAGTGAGCGTTCCGATTTCAGTTCCAGAGTGATTCGCCCAATGAGCCCTTGATATTTAGTCGTTTTCAGCCAATATTTTGGATCTTTGAAAATTTCACTTTTTTGTGAAAATATCCACTAAATGAGGGAATAATATGTGTGAGGGTACCCCAGGAGAGTTCCAAATGTGTGTGGGTAGAATATATATCCCACGGGGGTAAAATTGAAAAAAGTTGAGAAAATTCTTTTTTGGACTTAGTCATTTTTCCGGCGTTTATCAGACTTTCAGATAGGGCAAATATCAGTGAGCGTTCCGATTTCAGTTCCAGAGCGATTCGCCCAATGAGTCCTTGATATTTAGTCGTTTTCAGCCAATATTTTGGATTTTTGAAAATTTCACTTTTTTGTGAAAATATCCACTAGATGAGGGAATAATATGTGTGAGGGTACCCCAGGAGAGTTCCAAATGTGTGTGGGTAGAATATATATCCCACTGGGGTAAAATTGAAAAAAGTTGAGAAAATTTTTTTTTGGACTTAGTCATTTTTCCGGCGTTTATCAGCCTTTCAGATAGGGCAAATGTCAGTGAGCGTTCTGATTTCAGTTCCAGAGCCTTTCGCCCAATGAGTCATTGATATTTAGTCGTTTTCAGCCACTATTTTGGATTTTTGAAAATTTCACTTTTTTGTGAAAATATCCACTAAATGAGGGAATAATATGCGTGAGGGTACCCCAGGAGAGTTCCAAATGTGTGTGGGTAGAATATATATCCCACGGGGTTAAAATTGAAAAAATTTGAAAAAAAATTATTTTGGACTTAGTCATCTTTCGGGCGTTTATCAGACTTTCAGATAGGGGAAATGTCAGTGAGCGTTCCGATTTCAGTTCCAGAGCGATTCGCCCAATGAGTCCTTGATATTTAGTCGTTTTAAGCCAATATTTTGGATTTTTGAAAATTTCACTTTTTTGTGAAAATATCCACTAAATGAGGGAATAATATGTGTGAGGGTACCCCAGGAGAGTTCCAAATGTGTGTGGGTAGAATATATATCCCACGGAGGTAAAATTGAAAAAAGTTGAGAAAATTATTTTTTGGACTTAGTCATCTTTCCGGCGTTTATCAGACTTTCAGATAGGGGAAATGTCAGTGAGCATTCCGATTTCAGTTCCAGAGCGATTCGCAAAATGAGTCCTTGATATTTAGTCGTTTTCAGCCAATATTTTGGATTTTTGAAAATTTCACTTTTTTGTGAAAATATCCACTAAATGAGGGAATAATATGTGTGAGGGTACCCCAGGAGAGTTCCAAATGTGTGTGGATAGAATATATATCCCACTGGGGTAAAATTGAAAAAAGTTGAGAAAATTCTTTTTTGGACTTAGTCATTTTTCCGGCGTTTATCAGACTTTCAGATAGGGCAAATGTCAGTGAGCGTTCCGATTTCAGTTCCAGAGCGATTCGCCCAATGAGTCCTTGATATTTAGTCGTTTTAAGCCAATATTTTGGATTTTTGAAAATTTCACTTTTTTTGTGAAAATATCCACTAAATGAGGGAATAATATGTGTGAGGGTACCCCAGGAGAGTTCCAAATGTGTGTGGGTAGAATATATATCCCACTGGGGTAAAATTGAAAAAATTTGAAAAAAAATTTTTTTGGACTTCGTCATCTTTCCGGCGTTTATCAGACTTTCAGATAGGGGAAATGTCAGTGAGCGTTCCGATTTCAGTTCCAGAGCGATTCGCCCAATGAGTCCTTGATATTTAGTCGTTTTCAGCCAATATTTTGGATTTTTGAAAATTTCACTTTTTTGTGAAAATATCCACTAAATGAGGGAATAATATGTGTGAGGGTACCCCAGGAGAGTTCCAAATGTGTGTGGGTAGAATATATATCCCACGGGGGTAAAATTGAAAAAAGTTGAGAAAATTCTTTTTTGGACTTAGTCATCTTTCCGGCGTTTATCAGACTTTCAGATAGGGGAAATGTCAGTGAGCATTCCGATTTCAGTTCCAGATTGATTCGCAAAATGAGTCCTTGATATTTAGTCGTTTTCAGCCAATATTTTGGATTTTTGAAAATTTCACTTTTTTGTGAAAATATCCACTAAACGAGGAAGTAATATGTGTGAGGGTACCCCAGGAGAGTTCCAAATGTGTGTGGTAGAATATATATCCCACTGGGGAAAAATTTAAAAAAGTTGAGAAAATTTTTTTTTGGACTAAGTCATTTTACCGGCGTTTATCAGACTTTCAGATAGGGCAAATGTCAGTGAGCGTTCCGATCTCAGTTCCACAGCGATTCGCCCAATGAGTCTTGGATATTTAGTCGTTTTCAGCCAATAATTTGGATTTTTGAAAATTTCACTTTTTTGTGAAAATATCCACTAAATGAGGGAATAATATGTCTGAGGGTACCCCAGGAGAGTTCCAAATGTGTGTGGTAGAATATATATCCCACGGGGGTAAAATTGAAAAAAGTTGAAAAATTTTTTTTTTTGGACTTAGTCATCTTTCCGGCGTTTATCAGACTTTCAGATAGGGGAAATGTCAGTGAGCGTTCCGATTTCAGTTCCAGACCGATTCACCAAATGAGTCCTTGATATTTAGTCGTTTTCAGCCAATATTTTGGATTTTTGAAAATTTCACTTTTTTGTGAAAATATCCACTAGATGAGGGAATAATATGTGTGAGGGTACCCCAGGAGAGTTCCAAATGTGTGTGGGTAGAATATATATCCCACTGGGGTAAAATTGAAAAAAGTTGAGAAAATTCTTTTTTGGACTTAGTCATTTTTCCGGCGTTTATTAGACTTTCAGATAGGGCAAATGTCAGTGAGCGTTCCTATTCCAGTTCCAGAGTGATTCGCCCAATGAGTCCTTGATATTTAGTCGTTTTCAGCCAATATTATAGATTTTTGAAAATTTCACTTTTTTGTGAAAATATCCACTAAATGAGGGAATAATATGTGTGAGGATACCCCAGGAGAGTTCCAAATGTGTGTGGTAGAATATATATCCCACGGGGGTAAAATTGAAAAAAGTTGAAAAATTTTTTTTTTTGGACTTAGTCATTTTTCCGGCGTTTATCAGACTTTCAGATAGGGCAAATGTCAGTGAGCGTTCCGATTTCAGTTCCACAGCGATTCGCCCAATGAGTCTTTGATATTTAGTCGTTTTCAGCCAATATTTGGATTTTTGAAAATTTCACTTTTTTGTGAAAATATCCACTAAATGAGGGAATAATATGTGTGATGGTACCCCAGGAGAGTTCCAAATGTGTGTGGGTAGAATATATATCCCACGGGGGTAAAATTGAAAAAAGTTTAAAAATTTTTTTTTTGGACTTAGTCATCTTTCCGGCGTTTATCAGACTTTCAGATAGGGGAAATGTCAGTGAGCGTTCCGATTTCAGTTCCAGAGCGATTCGCCAAATGAGTCCTTGATATTTAGTCGTTTTCAGCCAATATTTTGGATTTTTGAAAATTTCACTTTTTTGTGAAAATATCCACTAGATGAGAGAATAATATGTGTGAGGGTACCCCAGGAGAGTTCCAAATGTGTGTGGGAAGAATATATATCCCACTGAGGTAAAATTGAAAAAAGTTGAGAAAATTCTTTTTTGGACTTAGTCATTTTTCTGGCGTTTATCAGACTTTCAGATAGGGCAAATGTCAGTGAGCGTTCCTATTCCAGTTCCAGAGTGATTCGCCCAATGAGTCCTTGATATTTAGTCGTTTTCAGCCAATAATTTGGATTTTTGAAAATTTCACTTTTGTGAAAATATCCACTAAATGAGTGAATAATATGTGTGAGGATACCCCAGGAGAGTTCCAAATGTGTGTGGTAGAATATATATCCCACGGGGGTAAAATTGAAAAAAGTTGAAAAATTTTTTTTTTGGACTTAGTCATTTTTCCGGCGTTTATCAGACTTTCAGATAGGGCAAATGTCAGTGAGCGTTCCGATTTCAGTTCCACAGCGATTCGCCCAATGAGTCTTTGATATTTAGTCGTTTTCAGCCAATATTTTGGATTTTTGAAAATTTCACTTTTTTGTGAAAATATCCACTAGATAAGGGAATAATATGTGTGAGGGTACCCCAGGAGATTTCCAAATGTGTGTGGGTAGAATATATATCCTAAGGGGGTAAAATTGAAAAAAGTTGAAAAAAATTCTTCTTTGGACTTAGTCATTTTTCCGGCGTTTATCAGACTTTGAGATAGGGCAAATGTCAGTGAGCGTTCCTATTCCAGTTCCAGAGTGATTCGCCCAATGAGTCCTTGATATTTAGTCGTTTTCAGCCAATATTATAGATTTTTGAAAATTTCACTTTTTTGTGAAAATATCCACTAAATGAGGGAATAATATGTGTGAGGGTACCCCAGGAGAGTTCCAAATGTGTGTGGGTAGAATATATATCCCACTGGGGTAAAATTGAAAAAAGTTGAGAAATTTTTTTTTGGTCTTAGTCATTTTTCCGGCGTTTTTCAGACTTTCAGATAGGGCAAATATCAGTGAGCGTTCTGATTTCAGTTCCAGAGCGATTCGCCCAATGAGTCCTTGATATTTAGTCGTTTTCAGCCAATATTTTGGATTTTTGAAAATTTCACTTTTTTGTGAAAATATCCACTAAATGAGGGAATAATATGTCTGAGGGTACCCCAGGAGAGTTCCAAATGTGTGTGGGTAGAATATATATCCCACGGGGGTAAAATTGAAAAAAGTTGAGAAAATTCTTCTTTGGACTTAGTCATTTTTCTGGCGTTTATCAGACTTTCAGATAGGGTAAATGTCAGTGAGCGTTCCGATTTCAGTTCCACAGCGATTCGCCCAATGAGTCTTTGATATTTAGTCGTTTTCAGCCAATATTTTGGATTTTTGAAAATTTCACTTTTTTGTGAAAATATCCACTAGATAAGGGAATAATATGTGTGAGGGTACCCCAGGAGATTTCCAAATGTGTGTGGGTAGAATATATATCCCAAGGGGGTAAAATTGAAAAAAGTTGAAAAAAATTTTTTTTGGACTTAGTCATTTTTCCGGCGTTTATCAGACTTTGAGATAGGGCAAATGTCAGTGAGCGTTCCGATTTCAGTTCCAGAGCGATTCGCCCAATGAGTCCTTGATATTTAGTCGTTTTCAGCCAATATTTTGGATTTTTGAAAATTTCACTTTTTTGTGAAAATATCCACTAAATGAGGGAATAATATGTCTGAGGGTACCCCAGGAGAGTTCCAAATGTGTGTGGGTAGAATATATATCCCACGGGGGTAAAATTGAAAAAAGTTGAGAAAATTCTTCTTTGGACTTAGTCATTTTTCCGGCGTTTATCAGACTTTCAGATAGGGCAAATGTCAGTGAGCGTTCCTATTCCAGTTCCAGAGTGATTCACCCAATGAGTCCTTGATATTTAGTCGTTTTCAGCCAATATTATAGATTTTTGAAAATTTCACTTTTTTGTGAAAATATCCACTAAATGAGGGAATAATATGTGTGAGGGTACCCCAGGAGAGTTCCAAATGTGTGTGGGTAGAATATATATCCCACTGGGGTAAAATTGAAAAAAGTTGAGAAATTTTTTTTTGGTCTTAGTCATTTTTCCGGCGTTTTTCAGACTTTCAGATAGGGCAAATATCAGTGAGCGTTCTGATTTCAGTTCCAGAGCGATTCGCCCAATGAGTCCTTGATATTTAGTCGTTTTCAGCCAATATTTTGGATTTTTGAAAATTTCACTTTTTTGTGAAAATATCCACTAAATGAGGGAATAATATATCTGAGGGTACCCCAGGAGAGTTCCAAATGTGTGTGGGTAGAATATATATCCCACGGGGGTAAAATTGAAAAAAGTTGAAAAATTTTTTTTTTTGGACTTAGTCATCTTTCCGGTGTTTATCAGACTTTCAGATAGGGTAAATGTCAATGAGCATTCTGATTTCAGTTCCAGAGCGATTCGCCCAATGAGTCCTTGATATTTAGTCGTTTTCAGCCAATATTTTGGATTTTTGAAAATTTCACTTTTTTGTGAAAATATCCACTAGATGAGGGAATAATATGTGTGAGGGTACCCCAGGAGAGTTCCAAATGTGTGTGGGTAGAATATATATCATATTGGGGTAAAATTGAAAAAAGTTGAGAAAATTCTTTTTTGGACTTAGTCATTTTTCCGGCGTTTATCAGACTTTCAGATAGGGCAAATGTCAGTGAGCGTTCCTATTCCAGTTCCAGAGTGATTCGTTCAATGAGTCCTTGATATTTAGTCGTTTTCAGCCAATATTATAGATTTTTGAAAATTTCACTTTTTTGTGAAAATATCCACTAAATGAGGGAATAATATGTGTGAGGGTACCCCAGGAGAGTTCCAAATGTGTGTGGGTAGAATATATATCCCACTGGGGTAAAATTGAAAAAAGTTGAGAAATTTTTTTTTGGACTTAGTCATTTTTCCGGCGTTTATCAGACTTTCAGATAGGGCAAATGTCAGTGAGCGTTCCTATTCCAGTTCCAGAGTGATTCGCCCAATGAGTCCTTGATATTTAGTCGTTTTCAGCCAATATTATAGATTTTTGAAAATTTCACTTTTTTGTGAAAATATCCACTAAATGAGGGAATAATATGTGTGAGGGTACCCCAGGAGAGTTCCAAATGTGTGTGGGTAGAATATATATCCCACTGGGGAAAAATTGAAAAAAGTTGAGAAAATTTTTTTTTGGACTAAGTCATTTTACCGGCGTTTATCAGACTTTCAGATAGGGCAAATGTCAGTGAGCGTTCCGATTTCAGTTCCACAGCGATTCGCCCAATGAGTCTTTGATATTTAGTCGTTTTCAGCCAATATTTTGGATTTTTGAAAATTTCACTTTTTTGTGAAAATATCCACTGGATAAGGGAATAATATGTGTGAGGGTACCCCAGGAGATTTCCAAATGTGTGTGGGTAGAATATATATCCTAAGGGGGTAAAATTGAAAAAAGTTGAAAAAAATTCTTCTTTGGACTTAGTCATTTTTCCGGCGTTTATCAGACTTTGAGATAGGGCAAATGTCAGTGAGCGTTCCTATTCCAGTTCCAGAGTGATTCGCCCAATGAGTCCTTGATATTTAGTCGTTTTCAGCCAATATTATAGATTTTTGAAAATTTCACTTTTTTGTGAAAATATCCACTAAATGAGGGAATAATATGTGTGAGGGTACCCCAGGAGAGTTCCAAATGTGTGTGGGTAGAATATATATCCCACTGGGGTAAAATTGAAAAAAGTTGAGAAATTTTTTTTTGGTCTTAGTCATTTTTCCGGCGTTTTTCAGACTTTCAGATAGGGCAAATATCAGTGAGCGTTCTGATTTCAGTTCCAGAGCGATTCGCCCAATGAGTCCTTGATATTTAGTCGTTTTCAGCCAATATTTTGGATTTTTGAAAATTTCACTTTTTTGTGAAAATATCCACTAAATGAGGGAATAATATGTCTGAGGGTACCCCAGGAGAGTTCCAAATGTGTGTGGGTAGAATATATATCCCACGGGGGTAAAATTGAAAAAAGTTGAGAAAATTCTTCTTTGGACTTAGTCATTTTTCTGGCGTTTATCAGACTTTCAGATAGGGTAAATGTCAGTGAGCGTTCCGATTTCAGTTCCACAGCGATTCGCCCAATGAGTCTTTGATATTTAGTCGTTTTCAGCCAATATTTTGGATTTTTGAAAATTTCACTTTTTTGTGAAAATATCCACTAGATAAGGGAATAATATGTGTGAGGGTACCCCAGGAGATTTCCAAATGTGTGTGGGTAGAATATATATCCCAAGGGGGTAAAATTGAAAAAAGTTGAAAAAAATTTTTTTTGGACTTAGTCATTTTTCCGGCGTTTATCAGACTTTGAGATAGGGCAAATGTCAGTGAGCGTTCCGATTTCAGTTCCAGAGCGATTCGCCCAATGAGTCCTTGATATTTAGTCGTTTTCAGCCAATATTTTGGATTTTTGAAAATTTCACTTTTTTGTGAAAATATCCACTAAATGAGGGAATAATATGTCTGAGGGTACCCCAGGAGAGTTCCAAATGTGTGTGGGTAGAATATATATCCCACGGGGGTAAAATTGAAAAAAGTTGAGAAAATTCTTCTTTGGACTTAGTCATTTTTCCGGCGTTTATCAGACTTTCAGATAGGGCAAATGTCAGTGAGCGTTCCTATTCCAGTTCCAGAGTGATTCACCCAATGAGTCCTTGATATTTAGTCGTTTTCAGCCAATATTATAGATTTTTGAAAATTTCACTTTTTTGTGAAAATATCCACTAAATGAGGGAATAATATGTGTGAGGGTACCCCAGGAGAGTTCCAAATGTGTGTGGGTAGAATATATATCCCACTGGGGTAAAATTGAAAAAAGTTGAGAAATTTTTTTTTGGTCTTAGTCATTTTTCCGGCGTTTTTCAGACTTTCAGATAGGGCAAATATCAGTGAGCGTTCTGATTTCAGTTCCAGAGCGATTCGCCCAATGAGTCCTTGATATTTAGTCGTTTTCAGCCAATATTTTGGATTTTTGAAAATTTCACTTTTTTGTGAAAATATCCACTAAATGAGGGAATAATATATCTGAGGGTACCCCAGGAGAGTTCCAAATGTGTGTGGGTAGAATATATATCCCACGGGGGTAAAATTGAAAAAAGTTGAAAAATTTTTTTTTTTGGACTTAGTCATCTTTCCGGTGTTTATCAGACTTTCAGATAGGGTAAATGTCAATGAGCATTCTGATTTCAGTTCCAGAGCGATTCGCCCAATGAGTCCTTGATATTTAGTCGTTTTCAGCCAATATTTTGGATTTTTGAAAATTTCACTTTTTTGTGAAAATATCCACTAGATGAGGGAATAATATGTGTGAGGGTACCCCAGGAGAGTTCCAAATGTGTGTGGGTAGAATATATATCATATTGGGGTAAAATTGAAAAAAGTTGAGAAAATTCTTTTTTGGACTTAGTCATTTTTCCGGCGTTTATCAGACTTTCAGATAGGGCAAATGTCAGTGAGCGTTCCTATTCCAGTTCCAGAGTGATTCGTCCAATGAGTCCTTGATATTTAGTCGTTTTCAGCCAATATTATAGATTTTTGAAAATTTCACTTTTTTGTGAAAATATCCACTAAATGAGGGAATAATATGTGTGAGGGTACCCCAGGAGAGTTCCAAATGTGTGTGGGTAGAATATATATCCCACTGGGGTAAAATTGAAAAAAGTTGAGAAATTTTTTTTTGGACTTAGTCATTTTTCCGGCGTTTATCAGACTTTCAGATAGGGCAAATGTCAGTGAGCGTTCCTATTCCAGTTCCAGAGTGATTCGCCCAATGAGTCCTTGATATTTAGTCGTTTTCAGCCAATATTATAGATTTTTGAAAATTTCACTTTTTTGTGAAAATATCCACTAAATGAGGGAATAATATGTGTGAGGGTACCCCAGGAGAGTTCCAAATGTGTGTGGGTAGAATATATATCCCACTGGGGAAAAATTGAAAAAAGTTGAGAAAATTTTTTTTTGGACTAAGTCATTTTACCGGCGTTTATCAGACTTTCAGATAGGGCAAATGTCAGTGAGCGTTCCGATTTCAGTTCCACAGCGATTCGCCCAATGAGTCTTTGATATTTAGTCGTTTTCAGCCAATATTTGGATTTTTGAAAATTTCACTTTTTTGTGAAAATATCCACTAAATGAGGGAATAATATGTGTGATGGTACCCCAGGAGAGTTCCAAATGTGTGTGGGTAGAATATATATCCCACTGGGGTAAAATTTAAAAAAGTTGAGAAAATTTTTTTTTGGACTAAGTCATTTTTCCGGCGTTTATCAGACTTTCAGATAGGGGAAATGTCAGTGAGCGTTCCGATTTCAGTTCCAGACCGATTCACCAAATGAGTCCTTGATATTTAGTCGTTTTCAGCCAATATTTTGGATTTTTGAAAATTTCACTTTTTTGTGAAAATATCCACTAGATGAGGGAATAATATGTGTGAGGGTACCCCAGGAGAGTTCCAAATGTGTGTGGGTAGAATATATATCCCACTGGGGTAAAATTGAAAAAAGTTGAGAAAATTCTTTTTTGGACTTAGTCATTTTTCCGGCGTTTATTAGACTTTCAGATAGGGCAAATGTCAGTGAGCGTTCCTATTCCAGTTCCAGAGTGATTCGCCCAATGAGTCCTTGATATTTAGTCGTTTTCAGCCAATATTATAGATTTTTGAAAATTTCACTTTTTTGTGAAAATATCCACTAAATGAGGGAATAATATGTGTGAGGATACCCCAGGAGAGTTCCAAATGTGTGTGGTAGAATATATATCCCACGGGGGTAAAATTGAAAAAAGTTGAAAAATTTTTTTTTTTGGACTTAGTCATTTTTCCGGCGTTTATCAGACTTTCAGATAGGGCAAATGTCAGTGAGCGTTCCGATTTCAGTTCCACAGCGATTCGCCCAATGAGTCTTTGATATTTAGTCGTTTTCAGCCAATATTTGGATTTTTGAAAATTTCACTTTTTTGTGAAAATATCCACTAAATGAGGGAATAATATGTGTGATGGTACCCCAGGAGAGTTCCAAATGTGTGTGGGTAGAATATATATCCCACGGGGGTAAAATTGAAAAAAGTTTAAAAATTTTTTTTTTGGACTTAGTCATCTTTCCGGCGTTTATCAGACTTTCAGATAGGGGAAATGTCAGTGAGCGTTCCGATTTCAGTTCCAGAGCGATTCGCCAAATGAGTCCTTGATATTTAGTCGTTTTCAGCCAATATTTTGGATTTTTGAAAATTTCACTTTTTTGTGAAAATATCCACTAGATGAGAGAATAATATGTGTGAGGGTACCCCAGGAGAGTTCCAAATGTGTGTGGGTAGAATATATATCCCACTGAGGTAAAATTGAAAAAAGTTGAGAAAATTCTTTTTTGGACTTAGTCATTTTTCTGGCGTTTATCAGACTTTCAGATAGGGCAAATGTCAGTGAGCGTTCCTATTCCAGTTCCAGAGTGATTCGCCCAATGAGTCCTTGATATTTAGTCGTTTTCAGCCAATAATTTGGATTTTTGAAAATTTCACTTTTGTGAAAATATCCACTAAATGAGTGAATAATATGTGTGAGGATACCCCAGGAGAGTTCCAAATGTGTGTGGTAGAATATATATCCCACGGGGGTAAAATTGAAAAAAGTTGAAAAATTTTTTTTTTGGTCTTAGTCATTTTTCCGGCGTTTATCAGACTTTCAGATAGGGCAAATGTCAGTGAGCGTTCCGATTTCAGTTCCACAGCGATTCGCCCAATGAGTCTTTGATATTTAGTCGTTTTCAGCCAATATTTTGGATTTTTGAAAATTTCACTTTTTTGTGAAAATATCCACTAGATAAGGGAATAATATGTGTGAGGGTACCCCAGGAGATTTCCAAATGTGTGTGGGTAGAATATATATCCTAAGGGGGTAAAATTGAAAAAAGTTGAAAAAAATTCTTCTTTGGACTTAGTCATTTTTCCGGCGTTTATCAGACTTTGAGATAGGGCAAATGTCAGTGAGCGTTCCTATTCCAGTTCCAGAGTGATTCGCCCAATGAGTCCTTGATATTTAGTCGTTTTCAGCCAATATTATAGATTTTTGAAAATTTCACTTTTTTGTGAAAATATCCACTAAATGAGGGAATAATATGTGTGAGGGTACCCCAGGAGAGTTCCAAATGTGTGTGGGTAGAATATATATCCCACTGGGGTAAAATTGAAAAAAGTTGAGAAATTTTTTTTTGGTCTTAGTCATTTTTCCGGCGTTTTTCAGACTTTCAGATAGGGCAAATATCAGTGAGCGTTCTGATTTCAGTTCCAGAGCGATTCGCCCAATGAGTCCTTGATATTTAGTCGTTTTCAGCCAATATTTTGGATTTTTGAAAATTTCACTTTTTTGTGAAAATATCCACTAAATGAGGGAATAATATGTCTGAGGGTACCCCAGGAGAGTTCCAAATGTGTGTGGGTAGAATATATATCCCACGGGGGTAAAATTGAAAAAAGTTGAGAAAATTCTTCTTTGGACTTAGTCATTTTTCTGGCGTTTATCAGACTTTCAGATAGGGTAAATGTCAGTGAGCGTTCCGATTTCAGTTCCACAGCGATTCGCCCAATGAGTCTTTGATATTTAGTCGTTTTCAGCCAATATTTTGGATTTTTGAAAATTTCACTTTTTTGTGAAAATATCCACTAGATAAGGGAATAATATGTGTGAGGGTACCCCAGGAGATTTCCAAATGTGTGTGGGTAGAATATATATCCCAAGGGGGTAAAATTGAAAAAAGTTGAAAAAAATTTTTTTTGGACTTAGTCATTTTTCCGGCGTTTATCAGACTTTGAGATAGGGCAAATGTCAGTGAGCGTTCCGATTTCAGTTCCAGAGCGATTCGCCCAATGAGTCCTTGATATTTAGTCGTTTTCAGCCAATATTTTGGATTTTTGAAAATTTCACTTTTTTGTGAAAATATCCACTAAATGAGGGAATAATATGTCTGAGGGTACCCCAGGAGAGTTCCAAATGTGTGTGGGTAGAATATATATCCCACGGGGGTAAAATTGAAAAAAGTTGAGAAAATTCTTCTTTGGACTTAGTCATTTTTCCGGCGTTTATCAGACTTTCAGATAGGGCAAATGTCAGTGAGCGTTCCTATTCCAGTTCCAGAGTGATTCACCCAATGAGTCCTTGATATTTAGTCGTTTTCAGCCAATATTATAGATTTTTGAAAATTTCACTTTTTTGTGAAAATATCCACTAAATGAGGGAATAATATGTGTGAGGGTACCCCAGGAGAGTTCCAAATGTGTGTGGGTAGAATATATATCCCACTGGGGTAAAATTGAAAAAAGTTGAGAAATTTTTTTTTGGTCTTAGTCATTTTTCCGGCGTTTTTCAGACTTTCAGATAGGGCAAATATCAGTGAGCGTTCTGATTTCAGTTCCAGAGCGATTCGCCCAATGAGTCCTTGATATTTAGTCGTTTTCAGCCAATATTTTGGATTTTTGAAAATTTCACTTTTTTGTGAAAATATCCACTAAATGAGGGAATAATATATCTGAGGGTACCCCAGGAGAGTTCCAAATGTGTGTGGGTAGAATATATATCCCACGGGGGTAAAATTGAAAAAAGTTGAAAAATTTTTTTTTTTGGACTTAGTCATCTTTCCGGTGTTTATCAGACTTTCAGATAGGGTAAATGTCAATGAGCATTCTGATTTCAGTTCCAGAGCGATTCGCCCAATGAGTCCTTGATATTTAGTCGTTTTCAGCCAATATTTTGGATTTTTGAAAATTTCACTTTTTTGTGAAAATATCCACTAGATGAGGGAATAATATGTGTGAGGGTACCCCAGGAGAGTTCCAAATGTGTGTGGGTAGAATATATATCATATTGGGGTAAAATTGAAAAAAGTTGAGAAAATTCTTTTTTGGACTTAGTCATTTTTCCGGCGTTTATCAGACTTTCAGATAGGGCAAATGTCAGTGAGCGTTCCTATTCCAGTTCCAGAGTGATTCGTCCAATGAGTCCTTGATATTTAGTCGTTTTCAGCCAATATTATAGATTTTTGAAAATTTCACTTTTTTGTGAAAATATCCACTAAATGAGGGAATAATATGTGTGAGGGTACCCCAGGAGAGTTCCAAATGTGTGTGGGTAGAATATATATCCCACTGGGGTAAAATTGAAAAAAGTTGAGAAATTTTTTTTTGGACTTAGTCATTTTTCCGGCGTTTATCAGACTTTCAGATAGGGCAAATGTCAGTGAGCGTTCCTATTCCAGTTCCAGAGTGATTCGCCCAATGAGTCCTTGATATTTAGTCGTTTTCAGCCAATATTATAGATTTTTGAAAATTTCACTTTTTTGTGAAAATATCCACTAAATGAGGGAATAATATGTGTGAGGGTACCCCAGGAGAGTTCCAAATGTGTGTGGGTAGAATATATATCCCACTGGGGAAAAATTGAAAAAAGTTGAGAAAATTTTTTTTTGGACTAAGTCATTTTACCGGCGTTTATCAGACTTTCAGATAGGGCAAATGTCAGTGAGCGTTCCGATTTCAGTTCCACAGCGATTCGCCCAATGAGTCTTTGATATTTAGTCGTTTTCAGCCAATATTTGGATTTTTGAAAATTTCACTTTTTTGTGAAAATATCCACTAAATGAGGGAATAATATGTGTGATGGTACCCCAGGAGAGTTCCAAATGTGTGTGGGTAGAATATATATCCCACTGGGGTAAAATTTAAAAAAGTTGAGAAAATTTTTTTTTGGACTAAGTCATTTTTCCGGCGTTTATCAGACTTTCAGATAGGGCAAATGTCAGTGAGCGTTCCGATTTCCGTTCCAGATCGATTCGCCCAATGAGTCCTTGATATTTAGTCGTTTTCAGCCAATATTTTGGATTTTTGAAAATTTCACTTTTTTGTTAAAATATCCACTAAATGAGGGAATAATATGTCTGAGGGTACCCCAGGAGAGTTCCAAATGTGTGTGGGTAGAATATATATCCCACGGGGGTAAAATTGAAAAAAGTTTAAAAATTTTTTTTTTGGACTTAGTCATCTTTCCGGCGTTTATCAGACTTTCAGATAGGGGAAATGTCAGTGAGCGTTCCGATTTCAGTTCCAGAGCGATTCGCCAAATGAGTCCTTGATATTTAGTCGTTTTCAGCCAATATTTTGGATTTTTGAAAATTTCACTTTTTTGTGAAAATATCCACTAGATGAGGGAATAATATGTGTGAGGGTACCCCAGGAGAGTTCCAAATGTGTGTGGGTAGAATATATATCCCAAGGGGGTAAAATTGAAAAAAGTTAAAAAAAATTTTTTTTGGACTTAGTCATTTTTCCGGCGTTTATCAGACTTTGAGATAGGGCAAATGTCAGTCAGCGTTCCGATTTCAGTTCCAGAGTGATTCGCCCAATGAGTCCTTGATATTTAGTCGTTTTCAGCCAATATTTTGGATTTTTGAAAATTTCACTTTTTTTGTGAAAATATCCACTAAATGAGGGAATAATATGTGTGAGGGTACCCCAGGAGAGTTCCAAATGTGTTTGGGTAGAATATATATCCCACTGGGGTAAAATTGAAAAAAGTTGAGAAAATTCTTTTTTAGACTTAGTCATTTTTCCGGCGTTTATCAGACTTTCAGATAGGGCAAATGTCAGTGAGCGTTCCGATTTCAGTTCCAGATCGATTCGCCCAATGAGTCCTTGATATTTAGTCGTTTTCAGCCAATATTTTGGATTTTTGAAAATTTCACTTTTTTGTTAAAATATCCACTAAATGAGGGAATAATATGTCTGAGGGTACCCCAGGAGAGTTCCAAATGTGTTTGGGTAGAATATATATCCCACGGGGGTAAAATTGAAAAAAGTTTAAAAATTTTTTTTTTGGACTTAGTCATCTTTCCGGCGTTTATCAGACTTTCAGATAGGGGAAATGTCAGTGAGCGTTCCGATTTCAGTTCCAGAGCGATTCGCCAAATGAGTCCTTGATATTTAGTCGTTTTCAGCCAATATTTTGGATTTTTGAAAATTTCACTTTTTTGTGAAAATATCCACTAGATGAGGGAATAATATGTGTGAGGGTACCCCAGGAGAGTTCCAAATGTGTGTGGGTAGAATATATATCCCAAGGGGGTAAAATTAAAAAAAGTTAAAAAAAAATTTTTTTTGGACTTAGTCATTTTTCCGGCGTTTATCAGACTTTGAGATAGGGCAAATGTCAGTCAGCGTTCCGATTTCAGTTCCAGAGTGATTCGCCCAATGAGTCCTTGATATTTAGTCGTTTTCAGCCAATATTTTGGATTTTTGAAAATTTCACTTTTTTTGTGAAAATATCCACTAAATGAGGGAATAATATGTGTGAGGGTACCCCAGGAGAGTTCCAAATGTGTTTGGGTAGAATATATATCCCACTGGGGTAAAATTGAAAAAAGTTGAGAAAATTCTTTTTTAGACTTAGTCATTTTTCCGGCGTTTATCAGACTTTCAGATAGGGCAAATGTCAGTGAGCGTTCCGATTTCAGTTCCAGAGCGATTCGCCCAATGAGTCCTTGATATTTAGTCGTTTTCAGCCAATATTTTGGATTTTTGAAAATTTCACTTTTTTGTGAAAATATCCACTAAATGAGGGAATAATATGTCTGAGGGTACCCCAGGAGAGTTCCAAATGTGTGTGGGTAGAATATATATCCCACGGGGGTAAAATTGAAAAAAGTTGAGAAAATTCTTCTTTGGACTTAGTCATTTTTCCGGCGTTTATCAGACTTTCAGATAGGGCAAATGTCAGTGAGCGTTCCTATTCCAGTTCCAGAGTGATTCGCCCAATGAGTCCTTGATATTTAGTCGTTTTCAGCCAATATTATAGATTTTTGAAAATTTCACTTTTTTGTGAAAATATCCACTAAATGAGTGAATAATATGTGTGAGGGTACCCCAGGAGAGTTCCAAATGTGTGTGGGTAGAATATATATCCCACTGGGGTAAAATTGAAAAAAGTTGAGAAAATTTTTTTTTGGACTAAGTCATTTTTCCGGCGTTTATCAGACTTTCAGATAGGGCAAATGTCAGTGAGCGTTCCGATTTCAGTTCCAGATCGATTCGCCCAATGAGTCCTTGATATTTAGTCGTTTTCAGCCAATATTTTGGATTTTTGAAAATTTCACTTTTGTGAAAATATCCACTAAATGAGTGAATAATATGTGTGAGGATACCCCAGGAGAGTTCCAAATGTGTGTGGGTAGAATATATATCCCACTGGGGTAAAATTGAAAAAAGTTGAGAAAATTCTTTTTTGGACTTAGTCATTTTTCCGGCGTTTATCACACTTTGAGTTAGGGCAAATGTCAGTGAGCGTTCCGATTTCAGTTCCAGATCGATTCGCCCAATGAGTCCTTGATATATAGTCGTTTTCAGCCAATATTTAGGATTTTTGAAAATTTCACTTTTTTGTGAAAATATCCACTAGATGAGGGAATAATATGTGTGAGGGTACCCCAGGAGAGTTCCAAATGTGTGTGGGTAGAATATATATCCCACGGGGGTAAAATTGAAAAAAGTTGAAAAAAATTTTTTTTTGGACTTATTCATTTTTCTGGCGTTTTTCAGACTTTCAGAGAGGGGAGATGTCAGTGAGCATCTGATTTCAGTTCCAGAGTGATTCGCCCAATGAGTCCTTGATATTTAGTCGTTTTCAGCCAATATTTTGGATTTTTGAAAGTTTTACTTTTGAGAAAGTATCCACTAAATGAGTGAATAATATGCGTGAGGGTACCCCAGAAGAGTTCCAAATGTGTGTGGGTAGAATATATATCCCACGGGGGTAAAATTGAAAAAAGTTGAAAAAAATTTTTTTTTTGGACTTATAGAATCATAGAATGGTAGAGTTGGAAGGGACCTCCTGGGTCATCTGGTCCAACCCCCTGCTCAAAGCAGGTATCACTAGATCATCTCAGACAGATGTCTGTCCAGCCTCTGTTTGAAGACGTCCATTGAAGGGGAACTCACCACCTCTCGTGGCAGCCTGTTCCACTCATTAATCACCCTAACTGTCAAAAAGTTTTTTCTAATATCTAATCTGTGTCTCCTCCCATTTAGTTTCATCCCATTGCTTCTAGTCTTTCCTTGTGCAAATGAGAATAAAGATGATCCTTCTACAATGTGACAGCCCTTGACATATTTGTAGACTGCTATTAAGTCTCCTCTAAGTCTTCTTTTTTGCAAGCTAAACATTCCCAAATCCTGCAACCGTTCCTCATAGGACATGGTTTGCAGACCAGTCACCATTCTGGTCGTTCTTCTCTGAACTTGCTCCAGTTTGTCGATGTCTTTTTTAAAATGTGGTGCCCAAAACTGTACACAGTATTCCAGATGAGGTCTGACCAAAGAGGAGTAAAGACCGATAATGACTTCACGTGATCTAGACTGTATGCTTCTGTTAATACATCCCAGAATTGTACTTGCCTTTTTTGCTGCTGCATCACACTGTTGACTCATGTTCAGTCTATGATCTATTAGTATACCTAAGTCTTTTTCACATGTACTGTTGCTTAGCTCTATTCCTCCCATTCTGTATATGCTTTTTTCATTTTTATTGCCCAGATGTAGTACTTTGCATTTTTCCCTGTTAAAAACCATTCTGTTGGTTGCTGCCCACTGCTCCAGTTTATTTAGGTCTTTTTGAATCCTCTCTCTCTCTTAGTCATCTTTCCGGCGTTTATCAGACTTTCAGATAGGGCAAATGTCAGTGAGCGTTCCGATTTCAGTTCCACAGCGATTCGCCCAATGAGTCTTTGATATTTAGTCGTTTTCAGCCAATATTTTGGATTTTTGAAAATGTCACTTTTTTGTGAAAATATCCACTAAATGAGGGAATAATATGTGTGAGGGTACCCCAAGGAGAGTTCCAAATGTGTGTGGGTAGAATATATATCCCACTGGGGTAAAATTGAAAAAAGTTGAGAAAATTTTTTTTTGGACTAAGTCATTTTTCCGGCGTTTATCAGACTTTCAGATAGGGCAAATGTCAGTGAGCGTTCCGATTTCAGTTGCAGATCGATTCGCCCAATGAGTCCTTGATATTTAGTCGTTTTCAGCCAATATTTTGGATTTTTGAAAATTTCACTTTTGTGAAAATATCCACTAAATGAGTGAATAATATGTGTGAGGATACCCCAAGGAGAGTTCCAAATGTGTGTGGGTAGAATATATATCCCACGGGGGTAAAATTGAAAAACGTTGAAAAATTTTTTTTTTTGGACTTAGTCATCTTTCCGGCGTTTATCAGACTTTCAGATAGGGGAAATGTCAGTGAGCATTCTGATTTCAGTTCCAGAGCGATTCGCCCAGTGAGTCCTTGATATTTAGTCGTTTTAAGCCAATATTTTGGATTTTTGAAAATTTCACTTTTTTGTGAAAATATCCACTAAATGAGGGAATAATATGTGTGAGGGTACCCCAGGAGAGTTCCAAATGTGTGTGGGTAGAATATATATCCCACTGGGGTAAAATTGAAAAAAGTTGAGACTTTTTTTTTGGACTAAGTCATTTTTCCGGCGTTTATCAGACTTTCAGATAGGGCAAATGTCAGAGAGCATTTCGATTTCAGTTCCAGATCGATTCGCCCAATGAGTCCTTGATATTTAGTCGTTTTCAGCCAATATTTTGGATTTTTGAAAATTTCACTTTTGTGAAAATATCCACTAAATGAGTGAATAATATGTGAGGGTACCCCAGGAGAGTTCCAAATGTGTGTGGGTAGAATATATATCCCACAGCGGTAAAATTGAAAAAAGTTGAAAAACATTTTTTTTGGACTTAGTCATTTTTCCGGCGTTTATCAGACTTTCAGATAGGGCAAATGTCAGTGAGCGTTCTGATTTCAGTTCCAGAGCGATTCACCCAATGAGTCCTTGATATTTAGTCGTTTTCAGCCAATATTTTGGATTTTTGAAAATTTCACTTTTTTGTGAAAATATCCACTAAATGAGGGAATAATATGTGTGAGGGTACCCCAGGAGAGTTCCAAATGTGTGTGGGTAGAATATATATCCCACTGGGGTAAAATTGAAAAAAGTTGAGAAATTTTTTTTTGGACTTAGTCATTTTTCCGGCGTTTTTCAGACTTTCAGATAGGGCAAATATCAGTGAGCGTTCTGATTTCAGTTCCAGAGCGATTCGCCCAATGAGTCCTTGATATTTAGTCGTTTTCAGCCAATATTTTGGATTTTTGAAAATTTCACTTTTTTGTGAAAATATCCACTAGATGAGGGAATAATATGTGTGAGGGTTCCCCAGGAGAGTTCCAAATGTGTGTGGGTAGAATATATATCCCACTGGGGTAAAATTGAAAAAAGTTGAGAACATTTTTTTTGGGGACTAAGTCATTTTTCCGGCGTTTATCAGACTTTCAGATAGGGCAAATGTCAGTGAGCGTTCCGATTTCAGTTGCAGATCGATTCGACCAATGAGTCCTTGATATTTAGTCGTTTTCAGCCAATATTTTGGATTTTTGAAAATTTCACTTTTGTGAAAATATCCACTAAATGAGTGAATAATATGTGTGAGGGTACCCCAAGGAGAGTTCCAAATGTGTGTGGGTAGAATATATATCCCACTGGGGTAAAATTGAAAAAAGTTGAGAAAATTTTTTTTGGGGACTAAGTCATCTTTCCGGCGTTTATCAGACTTTCAGATAGGGGAAATGTCAGTGAGCATTCTGATTTCAGTTCCAGAGCGATTCGCCCAGTGAGTCCTTGATATTTAGTCGTTTTCAGCCAATATTTTGGATTTTTGAAAATTTCACTTTTTTGTGAAAATATCCACTAAATGAGGGAATAATATGTGTGAGGGTACCCCAGGAGAGTTCCAAATGTGTGTGGGTAGAATATATATCCCACTGGGGTAAAATTGAAAAAAGTTGAGACATTTTTTTTTGGACTAAGTCATTTTTCCGGCGTTTATCAGACTTTCAGATAGGGCAAATGTCAGAGAGCATTTCGATTTCAGTTCCAGATCGATTCGCCCAATGAGTCCTTGATATTTAGTCGTTTTCAGCCAATATTTTGGATTTTTGAAAATTTCACTTTTGTGAAAATATCCACTAAATGAGTGAATAATATGTGAGGGTACCCCAGGAGAGTTCCAAATGTGTGTGGGTAGAATATATATCCCACAGCGGTAAAATTGAAAAAAGTTGAAAAACATTTTTTTTGGACTTAGTCATTTTTCCAGCGTTTATCAGACTTTCAGATAGGGCAAATGTCAGTGAGCGTTCTGATTTCAGTTCCAGAGCGATTCACCCAATGAGTCCTTGATATTTAGTCGTTTTCAGTAAAATATTTTGGATTTTTGAAAATTTCACTTTTTTTGTGAAAATATCCACTAAATGAGGGAATAATATGTGTGAGGGTACCCCAGGAGAGTTCCAAATGTGTGTGGGTAGAATATATATCCCAATGGGGTAGAATTGAAAAAAGTTGAGAAATTTTTTTTGGTGACTTAGTCATTTTTCCGGCGTTTATAAGACTTTCAGATAGGGCAAATGTCAGTGAGCGTTCCGATTTCAGTTGCAGAGTGATTCGCCCAATGAGTCCTTGATATTTAGTCGTTTTCAGCCAATATTTAGGATTTTTGAAAATTTCACTTTTTTGTGAAAATATCCACTAAATGAGGGAATAATATGTGTGAGGGTACCCCAGGAGAGTTCCAAATGTGTGTGGGTAGAATATATATCCCACGGGGGTAAAATTGAAAAAAGTTGAAAAAATTTTTTTTTTGGACTTATTCATTTTTCTGGCGTTTATCAGACTTTCAGAGAGGGGAAATGTCAGTGAGCATTCCGATTTCAGTTCCAGAGTGATTCTCCCAATCAGTCCTTGATATTTAGTCGTTTTCAGCCAATATTTTGGATTTTTGAAAATTTCACTTTTTTGTGAAAATATACACTAAATGAGGGAATAATATGTGTGAGGGTACCCCAGGAGAGTTCCAAATGTGTGTGGGTAGAATATATATTCCACTGGGGTAAAATTGAAAAAAGTTGAGAAAAATTTTTATTGGACTAAGTCCTTTTTCCGGCGTTTATCTGACTTTCAGATAGGGCAAATGTCAGTGAGCTTTACGATTTCAGTACCAGAGTGATTCGCCCAATGAGTCCTTGATATTTAGTAGTTTTCAGCCAATATTTTAGATTTTTGAAAATTTCACCTTTTTGTGAAAATATCCACTAAATGAGGGAATAATATGTGTGAGGGTACCCCAGGAGAGTTCCAAATGTGTGTGGGTAGAATATATATCCCACGGCGGTAAAATTGAAAAAAGTTGAAAAAATTTTTTTTTTGGACTTTGTCATTTTTCTGGCGTTTATCAGACTTTCAGATAGGGGAAATGTCAGTGAGCATCGGATTTCAGTTACAGAGCGATTCGCCCAATGATTCCTTGATATTTAGTCGTTTTCAGCCAATATTTTGGATTTTTGAAAATTTCCCTTTTTTGTGAAAATATCCACTAAATGAGGGAATAATATGTATGAGGGTACCCCAGGAGAGTTCCAAATGTGTGTGAGTAGAATATATATCCCACTGGGGTAAAATTGAAAAAAGTTGAGAAAATTTTTTTTTGGACTTAGTCATTTTTCTGACGTTTATCAGACTTTCAGATAGGGGAAATGTCAGTGAGCGTTCTGATTTCAGTTCCAGAGCGATACGCCCAATGAGTCCTTGATATTTAGTCGTTTTCAGCCAATATTTTGGATTTTTGAAAATTTCACTTTTTTGTGAAAATATCCACTAAATGAGGGAATAATATGTGTGAGGGTACCCCAGGAGAGTTCCAAATGTGTGTGGGTAGAATATATATCCCACTGGGGTAAAATTGAAAAAAGTTGAGAAATTTCTTTTTGGACTAAGTCATTTTTCCGGCGTTTATCAGACTTTCAGATAGGGCAAATGTCAGTGAGCGTTCCGATTTCAGTTCCAGAGTGATTCGCCCAATGAGTCCTTGATATTTAGTCGTTTTCAGCCAATATTTTGGATTTTTGAAAATTTCACTTTTTTGTGAAAATATCCACTAAATGAGGGAATAATATGTGTGATGGTACCCCAGGAGAGTTCCAAATGTGTGTGGGTAGAATATATATCTGTGGCACCCCAGGGGTCTGGTTTCCACAGTAATGCAATATTATGTCTGAGAGCAGGTGGGAGGTCTCTTAGTCAGGAATCCTATGCATGCCACACCTCCTGCCCAGTCCTGGGAGGGGAAGAACTTCCCCTATATAAACCTGGGGCTGAGGCAGGGTGAGTGATTAGAAGAAGAACAGAAATAGAGACAGAGAAGCAGCATAGGAAGAAACAACAGGAGCTCTGTGGGAGCAGTGTTACAAAGAGTCAGGGGCTGGCAGCTGCAGAGCTCGCCCTGACTGAGAAGTATCACCGGACCTGGAGTCCGAGGCTGTGGGGACTATTCTCTACCCAGCAGCAGAAACCGACCGGCAGGGGATTGCAGGTCCTCTGGCCCAGAAACCCGAAGGCACGGTCACAAGAGTGGGACCAGCACCGCCATCGTGGAGCGGAAGCCATTAGAAGGCCCCGAGTCACCGGCCATACGGGTGAGCACCACACGGTACACTCAGGGACGTGGGCTACTTATACCCGCCTCTAGCAAGGTAGCCAGAAGAGTAACGTTAGTTTGGGAGGCCTACAACTCCGCCTGGCCAGGGGAGATCCCATCTGCTCAAGGACTGACCAGGCCCCAATCGCTAGCCAGTACTCCGGGAGGGTCTATCTTTGTTGCCAGTAAAGACCCTGAACTTCACCGTACCGTCTCCGAGTGGTTCCTGCTACCCCCATCATCCACGTCGGCTGCCCTGAGGCCATACCCCTCCCGTTGGGGGTTATACTACCACGCTGCACAATCCTACCACCGGCCTCAGCGGTCTGCCCTGCAGCAGCAGCTCTAAAGCTGCATTCAACGGGTGGCATAGTCATCTAACATCACTGCTAATACAGCGCCACTTAAGCTGACTTCCTGGGCACGGACCGGGTCACCGCCACGAGACTACAACCCTCAACAGATCCGGCTCCGGGTAAGCTCCCGCATGCGCAACGCAGCGCGACACAGGCCCAGGGGCGCGTCAACTTTTGGCGTAGTCGGCAGGATTTCGTGCCCGCAACCACCGGGTACTGCGTGCCTGAAAAAGAGACTTTTAAACTTACCTGTGGTGAAGATTCCCGCCATCCGGCGCCATCTTCTGCCTTCTTCCCGCCATCCGTGGAGTTTTCCCGCCGTTGGACGCCATCTTGAAGACGCCGCGCGGGAAGAAGAGGGGCGTGGACTCCGAAAGCGCGCGAGAACTGAAGCCCCGCCTCACGTCCGGACGTTGCGTAAGGTCCTTGAAGGAGCCCAGCAGACGCCGACGTTACAGGAGCGCGACGCAAGGTCCTCAACCCTGACGATCCACTGCGGCCTACGGAAGAGGATCATCGCAAGGTAGGCCACGGTCCACTAGGGGGGAGAAGGATGTCGGATACGGAGGAGAGCTTCACCGCTCCAACCCCCGCCAGCGCCACCGCTGTTGCGGTCATGCCTTTTACCATGCCCTATATCCCGGGGGCAGCCTGGCTACCCCAGTACTCAGGGGAGTCACATACCCTGCAGGACTTTAGAGAAAAGCTGGATCGCCTCTTCCAGGTGTACCCCCTCACAGAAGAGCAAAAAGTGAGCATCCTGGTGGCCCAATTAACCGGGGCAGCCCGAAGGGAGGTAAAGTCCTGGCCACCTGGGGGGAGGACTGTCGCAGGGATACTAACCCGGCTGAGGGACACCTTTGATACTCAGCCGAGATCAAGCTTAGATTCTACGGGTGCAAACAGCGGGCACATGAGAGTATAAGGGACTATGCCCTGAACCTACAAGAGGCCCTGAGAGCCGTTAAGCAGACCGACCCTGACGGCGTGGGAGACGAGGACAGGCTGTTGACTGAACAATTTATAGAGGGTTTATATTGCAATGCCCACCGAACCCAGTTGCGGGCAATGGCCTTACAGGACCCTCATCTGGGATTTGCACAGTTCAAGGACAGAGCCATCCGGGTGCTCCGAGAACCGGCACCGGGTGGCGATGTGACCCACAGCCGCCCAGCTATCACTTACCACCAGGAGGCGGCGCCCTTGTCGGCAGGGCCTGTGGGGGCTGATGCGCAGGCTTTGAACAATGACCCGGCTCCAGACCTGCACCATCAGGTCCAAGAGCTAGCTAAAAGCGTTGCTGCGCTAACCCGAACTGTGCAGTCTTTACAGGTTTCCACTCCAGGGAAGATCCATCTGGCATCCGGACCGGAGGACATCCCGTGGCGTCGACCAAGGAGGACCCCACCGGCCAGAGGAAGACCCAGTGACCGATACAACGAGGACGGACGACACATCTGCCGCCGCTGCAATCAACCCGGACATATGGCAAGGTACTGTCCTTTAAACTGGCACAACCTGGGGGTAGAGGGCCAACCCCCAGGAAAAAGATCATCAGGCCCATCGAACTGGCGCGACAAATATGTGGGAGGACGTCCAGTCTTGCCTGTGGTACTGGATGGCATTCCTATGAGTGCCCTACTGGACACCGGGTCACAGGTCACCACCATCCCGTACGTGCTCTTCAAGCAGTACTGGAATGACTCGGATATTACCCGCTACCCTGACGACGACTTGAGTATCATCGCCAGCAATGGTCAGCCCGTGCCACAGATCGGATTTAAAGAGGTGACCATTAAAATTGGTAGAGTTGAACTGGCAGCACAGGGACTGATCATTGTAGACATTGACAAACACGAGAGTCACCCAAAGATAACTCTAGGAACTAATGTAATTGAAAATTGTCTTGCAGAGGTGATTTTCCTTTTACAGCAGGTTGCCAAGAACGCCAGGTCCGGTGAGCAGCAAGTGCTCCAAAAAGAGATCCGGGCACTGATGCGACGGCAACAGGTGGAACTCTCCGGCGGTGAGATTGGTAGCGTAAGAATGTGTGACCCTTTCCCTATTGCCATGCCCCCAAAAAGTGAAATGATGATTTGGTGCCGGGCAGCTATTGGTCCGAGAGGTAGAGATTACCAGGCAATGGTAGAACCAGTTTACTCAGACAGTAGGCCCACCATTTTGACAGCACGGGGGGTGGTTAATGTACGCCATGGGAGGGTGCCCGTTCGCCTAATAAATATCGGGAAGAGGGAAGTATACCTACCCCGGTATGCCACGCTAGCCAAATTATATACCATCAACCAAAACTCTATACAGTCTGTGGAACCCTTGCCTCCATCTCACCCGGAGGAAGGTAACGGCTCTAAGAAAGTAATGGAGGATTGGTGTCAGCAACTACACTTGGGAACTGACTCCACTCCCTCCCACCAGAAACAGGGAGTCTACCGGGTGGTTCAAGAGTATGAGAGAGTGTTTAGTAAACACCCGTTAGACTTCGGGCGAGTCAAGGGGGTAGAACACCACATCCCCACGGGAGATCATCCTCCCATAAAAGAGAGGTATCGACCCGTACCCCCTGCACATTACCAACACGCCAAGGGGATGCTTAGAGACATGAAGGAGGCTGGGGTAATCCGGGATAGCTGTAGCCCCTGGGCAGCCCCACTAGTTTTAGTCAAAAAGAAAGACAACACTATGAGGATGTGTGTAGATTACCGGAAAATCAACCGTATCACACACAAGGATGCGTACCCTTTACCAAGGATAGAGGAGTCTTTGGCTGCTTTAAGATCTGCTAACTTCTTCTCTACCTTGGATCTCACTAGCGGGTACTGGCAGGTTCCTGTAGCAGAGGCGGACCGGGAGAAGACCGCATTCACCACCCCGATGGGACTTAGCGAGTTTAACTGCATGCCGTTTGGACTTTGTAACGCACCAGGAACCTTCCAACGATTAATGGAGTGCTGTCTGGGACACAAAAACTTCGAGACGGTCCTATTGTACCTGGACGATGTCATCGTATATTCCAAGACTTATGAGGACCACCTGAAACATCTGGCGGAAGTGTTCGAAGCCCTGGCAAGTTACGGCCTGAAGGTGAAACCCTCTAAGTGTCACCTCCTGAAGCCAAAGGTGCAGTACCTGGGACATGTGGTGAGCGCTGACGGAGTGGCTCCCGACCCTGATAAGATCACCGCAATTAAGGAATGGCCAAGTATCTCCAGTGTAAAGGAAGTGCGGCAGTTCCTCGGGTTGGTAGGCTATTACCGCAGATTCATCCCCGGTTTCACCAAAAAGGCAGCTCCTATGCAGGACCTCCTGATAGGCCAGTCCCGGAAGGCCAAGAGCCAGAAGCCGCCCTTCAGGTGGGAGAAATTAGAAGAAGAGTCCTTCCGCCAGCTGAAGATGGCCCTCACGGGGGATGAAATCCTGGCGTACCCGGATTACAGCCTGCCCTTTATCCTCTACACCGACGCAAGTAACATCGGGCTAGGAGCCGTGCTGTCCCAGATCCAGCAGGGGAAAGAACGAGTAATCGCTTACGCCAGCCGAAAACTGCGACCCACTGAGAGAAACCCTGAGAATTACAGCTCATTTAAGCTAGAGTTCCTGGCAGTGGTGTGGGCAGTCACCGAACGCTTTAAGCACTACCTCGCTTCTTCCCGGTTCATCGTGTACACGGATAACAACCCGTTGACACACCTGGACACAGCAAGACTCGGTGCCCTAGAGCAGAGATGGATGGCCCGTCTGTCCAACTACGAGTTCACAATCAAATACCGGGCAGGATGCTCCAATACCAACGCGGACGCCCTGTCCAGGATGCCAAATCTACCGGACGAAGGAGAAGATCCAGAGGGACTGGAAGAAGTCGAACTCCCCGCGTTCCACCGTCATGGGACTACCCAGTGTTCCCACCGGGTAAGGAGTAAGCAAGCCGCTACGTTTAACCCCTTGCCTCACTACAACTGGGCGGAAACGCAAGACAGTGACCCTGCCATCCGGCTGGTAAAGGAGATGCTGACTCGGCCAGAGGCTCGCCTTGACCCAGACGCTCCGGAGGAAGCCAAGCAACTGTGGGCTGAGAAGAGTCGACTGTTCCTTTATAAGGGGAAGTTGTGCCGCCGAATGGTTAACTCCCGGACGCATGAACTAATCTGGCAAGTAGTGGTGCCACGAAGAGACGCAGCCATGGTGATGGAGGAATACCACGACGGGGCTGGACACTTCGGATGGAAGAAGCTGGAGTTCCTGCTGCGCGGGCGGTTCCACTGGGTAGGCATGAGGGGAACCATCGAGAGGTGGTGCAGAGACTGTGGCCCGTGCAACCTAAGAAGGAAGGACCGTGCCAGCCAGAAGACTCACCTGCAGTCCATCGTCACCCGGCAGTCGTTGGAACTGGTAGCCTTGGATCATGTAAAACTGACCCCAAGCAGAAGTGGCTACGTCTACGCGCTAACCATCGTGGATCATTACTCCCGGTTCTTGGTTGTCGTCCCCGTCAAGGACTTAACGGCTCAAACAGCAGCTAGAGCCTTCCAGCAGCACTTCTGCGTCCACACGGGTACCCGGACCAAGTGCTGACGGACCAGGGACCTGCCTTTGAAGCGGAGGTCTTCCAGGAATTCTGCAATCTGTATGGCTGCCGGAAGATAAGGACGACACCCTATCATCCGCAAACTAATGGACTTTGTGAGAAAATGAACCAGGTGGTAATGGATCTTCTGAAAACGTTGCCCCTGGAAGAACGCAGTCTGTGGCCTGAGAAGCTGCCCGATCTGGTGGACCTATACAACCACATCCCGGTAGGTTCCACCAACTGTACCCCGGCTTACCTAATGAGGGCGAGACCTGGTAAGTTACCTGTTGACCTGGAAATGGGAGTCCTGACACCCGAGGACCCTTCACCAGAAGCAGACTGGGACACAGAGAGGCAGCAGCAGTACCGGAAAGTACAGGAGAGTGTGGAGCGAAGTCTCTGTCAAGCTAGGGAAAGACAAGAGAAAACTTACAACCAGTATGCTCCCGCTGTTCCCCTGGTACCCGGAGAGCAGGTCTTGAAGAGGAAAAGACGGCTCCACAAAGTTGGACGACCAGTGGGAGAAGGACCGTACACCGTACTGCCCTCAAGCCACGAGAACCCGAAGGTCTGTACCATCAGTAAAGACGGAGGGGAGACCATAGCCATTGTATCCCGGGATCACCTGAAAAAGTGTCCTGAACAGCTACGGAACCCTGAAGAGGAACAAGAAGACCATCGACCCGTAGAGGAAAGGGAAGATATGGTTAGTACTGTGCTCGGAGACTTCCCTCGGTCTTGGACTCAAGTCAATGGTGCAGTTGTGGTACCCGTACTCACCTTCCTCCAACCAACATCCCAAGTACCTACGGAGCAACAGGTAGAGCTGGAAGAACAGCTTGTCCGGGAGGCAGAAGACCCCACACCAGCAGACCAGGAGGATCAACCCTCTGCTTGCAGTGAGCCTGCCATATCCCTAGTGAGCCAAAGGACCCGTGGACAGCTGCCCAGTTTACCCTTGACAGCTCCTACACCCTGTAGTTCAGGGCCAGACAGTCAGCTCCGTAGGTCCACTAGGGCCACTAGAGGCCAGTTACCCGCACGTTGGAGGATTTGAAGTGTATAAATTGTTTTATTTGTGGTTACCTGTTTATTGTTGCTTGTGTATAATTATGTGTTTCTAGTTATTTTTAGGAGTCCTTGGTGGATTTACCGGGAATCCTTTGTACATAGTTGGAGCGTAACCCAGGACGGACTAAAGACTGTTAAGGACTCGGGGCAGGACAGACCCCTACCTGGTTACGTCTCCCTGTTTTGGTGAAATGGACACCTTGCTTTTCTTCAAAGACTGCACCCGGTTACGGACATGCCGTGACCACCTTTATGTGTTTTTCTTATTGTATTATTATTGTTATACCCTGTTATGTTTACAAAAGTATGTTTAGTCCCGGAGTACTAAATTTCACTAGGGGGGAGTGTGGCACCCCAGGGGTCTGGTTTCCACAGTAATGCAATATTATGTCTGAGAGCAGGTGGGAGGTCTCTTGGTCAGGAATCCTATGCATGCCACACCTCCTGCCCAGTCCTGGGAGGGGAAGAACTTCCCCTATATAAACCTGGGGCTGAGGCAGGGTGAGTGAGTAGAAGAAGAACAGAAGTAGAGACAGAGAAGCAGCATAGGAAGAAACAACAGGAGCTCTGTGGGAGCAGTGTTACAAAGAGTCAGGGGCTGGCAGCTGCAGAGCTCGCCCTGACTGAGAAGTATCACCGGACCCGGAGTCCGAGGCTGTGGGGACTAATCTCTACCCAGCAGCAGAAACCGACCGGCAGGGGATTGCAGGACCTCTGGCCCTGAAACCCGAAGGCACGGTCACAAGAGTGGGACCAGCACCGCCATCGTGGAGCGGAAGCCATTAGAAGGCCCCGAGTCACCGGCCATACGGGTGAGCACCACACGGTACACTCAGGGACGTGGGCTACTTATACCCGCCTCTAGCAAGGTAGCCAGAAGAGTAACGTTAGTTTGGGAGGGCTACAACTCCGCCTGGCCAGGGGAGATCCCATCTGCTCAAGGACTGACCAGGCCCCAATCGCTAGCCAGTACTCCGGGAGGGTCTATCTTTGTTACCAGTAAAGACCCTGAACTTCACCGCACCGTCTCCGAGTGGTTCCTGCTACCCCCATCATCCACGTCAGCTGCCCTGAGGCCATACCCCTCCCGTTGGGGGTTATACTACCACGCTGCACAATCCTACCACCGGCCTCAGCGGTCTGCCCTGCAGCAGCAGCTCTAAAGCTGCATTCAACGGGTGGCGTAGTCATCTAACATCACTGCTAATACAGCGCCACTTAAGCTGACTCCCTGGGCACGGACCGGGTCACCGCCACGAGACTACAACCCTCAACAGATCCTGCTCCGGGTAAGCTCCCGCATGCGCAACGCAGCGCGACACAGGCCCAGGGGCGCGTCATATCCCACTGAGGTAAAATTGAAAAAAGTTGAGAAAATTTTTTTTTGGACTAAGTCATTTTTCCGGCGTTTATCAGACTTTCAGATAGGGCAAATGTCAGTGAGCATTCCGATTTCAGTTCCAGAGTGATTCGCCCAATGAGTCCTTGATATTTAGTCGTTTTCAGCCAATATTTTAGATTTTTGAAAATTATACTTTTTTGTGAAAATATCCACTAAATGAGGGAATAATATGTGTGAGGGTACCCCAGGAGAGTTCCAAATGTGTGTGGGTAGAATATATATCCCACGGGGGTAAAATTGAAAAAAGTTGAAAAAATTTTTTTTTTGGACTTATTCATTTTTCTGGCGTTTATCAGACTTTCAGAGAGGGAAAATGTCAGTGAGCATCTGATTTCAGTTCCAGAGTGATTCGCCCAATGAGTCCTTGATATTTAGTCATTTTCAGCCAATATTTTGGATTTTTGAAAATTTCACTTTTTTGTGAAAATATCCACTAAATGAGGGAATAATATGTGTGAGGGTACCCCAGGAGAGTTCCAAATGTGTGTGGGTAGAATATATACCCCACTGGGGTAAAATTGAAAAAAGTTGAGAAAATTTTTTATTGGACTAAGTCATTTTTCCGGCGTTTATCAGACTTTCAGATAGGGGAAATGTCAGTGAGCGTTCTGATTTCAGTTCCAGAGCGATTCGCCCAATGAGTCCTTGATATTTAGTCGTTTTCAGCCAATATTTTGGATTTTTGAAAATTTCACTTTTTTGTGAAAATATCCACTAAATGAGGGAATAATATGTGTGAGGGTACCCCAGGAGAGTTCCAAATGTGTGTGGGTAGAATATATATCCCACGGCGGTAAAATTGAAAAAAGTTGAAAAACATTTTTATTGGACTTAGTCATTTTTCCGGCGTTTATCAGACTTTCAGATAGGGCAAATGTCAGTGAGCGTTCCTATTCCAGTTCCAGAGTGATTCGCCCAATGAGTCCTTGATATTTAGTCGTTTTCAGCCAATATTTTGGATTTTTGAAAATTTCACTTTTTTATGAAAATATCCACTAAATGAGGGAATAATATGTGTGAGGGTACCCCAGGAGAGTTCCAAATGTGTGTGGGTAGAATATATATCCCACGGGGGTAAAATTGAAAAAAGTTGAGAAAATTTTTTTTTGGACTTAGTCATTTTTCCGGCATTTATCAGACTTTCAGATAGGGCAAATGTCAGTGAGCATTCCGATTTCAGTTACAGAGTGATTCTCCCAATGAGTCCTTGATATTTAGTCGTTTTCAGCCAATATTTTGGATTTTTGAAAATTTCACTTTTTTGTTAAAATATCCTCTAAATGAGGGAATAATATGTGTGAGGGTACCCCAGGAGAGTTCCAAATGTGTGTGAGTAGAATATATATCCCACTGGGGTAAAATTGAAAAAAGTTGAGAAAAATTTTTATTGGATTAAGTCATTTTTCCGGCGTTTATCAGACTTTCAGATAGGGCAAATGTCAGTGAGCGTTCCAATTTCAGTTCCAGAGCGATTTGCCCAATGAGTCCTTCATATTTAGTCGTTTTCAGCCAATATTTTGGATTTTTGAAAATTTCACTTTTGAGAAAATATCCACTAAATGAGTGAATAATATGCGTGAGGGTACCCCAGGAGAGTTCCAAATGTGTGTGGGTAGAATATATATCCCACGGGGGTAAAATTGAAAAAAGTTGAAAAAATTTTTTTTTTTGGACTTAGTCATCTTTCCGGCGTTTATCAGACTTTCAGATAGGGGAAATGTCAGTGAGCATTCCGATTTCAGTTCCAGAGCGATTCGCCCAATGAGTCCTTGATATTTAGTCGTTTTCAGCCAATATTTTGGATTTTTGAAAATTTCACTTTTTTGGGAAAATATCCACTAAATGAGGGAATAATATGTGTGAGGGTACCCCAGGAGAGATCCAAATGTGTGTGGGTAAAATATATATCCCACGGGGGTAAAATTGAAAAAAGTTGAAAAAATTTTTTTTTTGGACTTCTTCATTTTTCTGGCGTTTATCAGACTTTCAGAGAGGGGAAATGTCAGTGAGCATCTGATTTCAGTTCCAGAGTGATTCGCCCAATGAGTCCTTGATATTTAGTCGTTTTCAGCCAATATTTTAGATTTCTGAAAATTTCACTTTTTTGTGAAAATATCCACTAAATGAGGGAATAATATGTGTGAGGGTACCCCAGGAGAGTTCCAAATGTGTTTGGGTAGAATATATATCCCACTGAGGTAAAGGTGAAAAAAGTTGAGAAAATTTTTTTTTGGACTTAGTCATTTTTCCGGCATTTATCAGACTTTCAGATAGGGCAAATGTCAGGGAGCATTCCGATTTCAGTTACAGAGTGATTCTCCCAATGAGTCCTTGATATTTAGTCGTTTTCAGCCAATATTTTGGATTTTTGAAAATTTCACTTTTTTGGTGAAAATATCCTCTAAATGAGGGAATAATATGCGTGAGGGTACCCCAGGAGAGTTCCAAATGTGTGTGGGTAGAATATATATCCCACGGGGGTAAAATTGAAAAAAGTTGAAAAAATTTTTTTTTTTGGACTTAGTCATCTTTCCGGCGTTTATCAGACTTTCAGATAGGGGAAATGTCAGTGAGCATTCCGATTTCAGTTCCAGAGCGATTCGCCCAATGAGTCCTTGATATTTAGTCGTTTTCAGCCAATATTTTGGATTTTTGAAAATTTCACTTTTTTGTGAAAATATCCACTAAATGAGGGAATAATATGTGTGAGGGTACCCCAGGAGAGTTCCAAATGTGTTTGGGTAGAATATATATCCCACTGAGGTAAAATTGAAAAAAGTTGAGAAAATTTTTTTTTGGACTTAGTCATTTTTCCGGCATTTATCAGACTTTCAGATAGGGCAAATGTCAGGGAGCATTCCGATTTCAGTTACAGAGTGATTCTCCCAATGAGTCCTTGATATTTAGTCGTTTTCAGCCAATATTTTGGATTTTTGAAAATTTCACTTTTTTGGTGAAAATATCCTCTAAATGAGGGAATAATATGCGTGAGGGTACCCCAGGAGAGTTCCAAATGTGTGTGGGTAGAATATATATCCCACGGGGGTAAAATTGAAAAAAGTTGAAAAAATTTTTTTTTTTGGACTTAGTCATCTTTCCGGCGTTTATCAGACTTTCAGATAGGGGAAATGTCAGTGAGCATTCCGATTTCAGTTCCAGAGCGATTCGCCCAATGAGTCCTTGATATTTAGTCGTTTTCAGCCAATATTTTGGATTTTTGAAAATTTCACTTTTTTGTGAAAATATCCACTAAATGAGGGAATAATATGTGTGAGGGTACCACAGGAGAATTCCAAATGTGTGTGGGTAGAATATATATCCCACGGCGGTAAAATTGAAAAAAGTTGAAAAAAATTTTTTTTTGGACTTAGTCATTTTTCTGGCGTTTATCAGACTTTCAGATAGGGGAAATGTCAGTGAGCGTTCTGATTTCAGTTCCAGAGCGATTCGCCCAATGAGTCCTTGATATTTAGTCGTTTTCAGCCAATATTTTGGATTTTTGAAAATTTCACTTTTTTGTGAAAATATCCACTAAATGAGGGAATAATATGTGTGAGGGTACCCCAGGAGAGTTCCAAATGTGTGTGGGTAGAATATATATCCCAATGGGGTAGAATTGAAAAAAGTTGAGAAATTTTTTTGGGGGACTTAGTCATTTTTCCGGCGTTTATCAGACTTTCAGATAGGGCAAATGTCAGTGAGTGTTCCGATTTCAGTTCCAGAGTGATTCGCCCAATGAGTCCTTGATATTTAGTCGTTTTCAGCCAATATTTTGGATTTTTGAAAATTTCACTTTTTTGTGAAAATATCCACTAAATGAGGGAATAATATGTGTGAGGGTACCCCAGGAGAGTTCCAAATGTGTGTGGGTAGAATATATATCCCACGGGGGTAAAATTGAAAAAAGTTGAAAAAATTTTTTTTTTTGGACTTAGTCATCTTTCCGGCGTTTATCAGACTTTCAGATAGGGCAAATGTCAGTGAGCATTCCGATTTCAGTTCCAGAGCGATTCGCCCAATGAGTCCTTGATATTTAGTCGTTTTCAGCCAATATTTTGGATTTTTGAAAATTTCACTTTTTTGTGAAAATATCCACTAAATGAGGGAATAACATGTGTGAGGGTACCCCAGGAGAGTTCCAAATGTGTGTGGGTAGAATATATATCCCAATGGGGTAGAATTGAAAAAGTTGAGAAAAATTTTTTTGGGACTTAGTCCTTTTTCCGGCGTTTATCAGACTTTCAGATAGGGCAAATGTCAGTGAGCATTCCGATTTCAGTTCCAGAGTGATTCTCCCAATGAGTCCTTGATATTTAGTCGTTTTCAGCCAATATTTTGGATTTTTGAAAATTTCACTTTTTTGGTGAAAATATCCTCTAAATGAGGGAATAATATGTGTGAGGGTACCCCAGGAGAGTTCCAAATGTGTGTGGGTAGAATATATATCCCACGGCGGTAAAATTGAAAAAAGTTGAAAAAAATTTTTTTTTGGACTTAGTCATTTTTCTGGCGTTTATCAGACTTTCAGATAGGGGAAATGTCAGTGAGCATCTGATTTCAGTTCCAGAGCGATTCGCCCAATGATTCCTTGATATTTAGTCGTTTTCAGCCAATATTTTGGATTTTTGAAAATTTCACTTTTTTGTGAAAATATCCACTAAATGAGGGAATAATATGTGTGAGGGTACCCCAGGAGAGTTCCAAATGTGTGTGGGTAGAATATATATCCCACTGGGGTAAAATTGAAAAAAGTTGAGAAAAATTTTTATTGGACTAAGTCATTTTTCCGGCGTTTATCAGACTTTCAGATAGGGCAAATGTCAGTGAGCGTTCCGATTTCAGTTCCAGAGCGATTCGCCCAATGAGTCCTTGATATTTAGTCGTTTTCAGCCAATATTTTGGATTTTTGAAAATTTCACTTTTTTGTGAAAATATCCACTAAATGAGGGAATAATATGTGTGAGGGTACCCCAGGAGAGTTCCAAATGTGTGTGGGTAGAATATATATCCCACGGCGGTAAAATTGAAAAAAGTTGAAAAAAATTTTTTTTTGGACTTAGTCATTTTTCCGGCGTTTATCAGACTTTCAGATAGGGGAAATGTCAGTGAGCATCTGATTTCAGTTCCAGAGCGATTCGCCCAATGATTCCTTGATATTTAGTCGTTTTCAGCCAATATTTTGGATTTTTGAAAATTTCACTTTTTTGTGAAAATATCCACTAAATGAGGGAATAATATGTATGAGGGTACCCCAGGAGAGTTCCAAATGTGTGTGGGTAGAATATATATCCCAATGGGGTAGAATTGAAAAAAGTTGAGAAATTTTTTGGGGGGACTTAGTCATTTCTCCGGCGTTTATCAGACTTTCAGATAGGGCAAATGTCAGTGAGCGTTCCGATTTCAGTTCCAGAGTGATTCGCCCAATGAGTCCTTGATATTTAGTCGTTTTCAGCCAATATTTTAGATTTTTGAAAATTTCACTTTTTTGTGAAAATATCCACTAAATGAGGGAATAATATGTGTGAGGGTACCCCAGGAGAGTTCCAAATGTGTGTGGGTAGAATATATATCCCACGGGGGTAAAATTGAAAAAAGTTGCAAAAATTTTTTTTTTGGACTTATTCATTTTTCTGGCGTTTACCAGACTTTCAGAGAGGGGAAATGTCAGTGAGCATCTGATTTCAGTTCCAGAGCGATTCGCCCAATGAGTCCTTGATATTTAGTCGTTTTCAGACAATATTTTGGATATTTGAAAATTTCACTTTTTTGTGAAAATATCCACTAAATGAGGGAATAATATGTGTGAGGGTACCCCGGGAGAGTTCCAAATGTGTGTGGGTAGAATATATATCCCACGGCGGTAAAATTGAAAAAAGTTGAAAAAAATTTTTTTTTGGACTTAGTCATTTTTCTGGCGTTTATCAGACTTTCAGATAGGGCAAATGTCAGTGAGCATTCCGATTTCAGTTCCAGAGTGATTCACCCAATGAGTCCTTGATATTTAGTCGTTTTCAGCCAATATTTTAGATTTTTGAAAATTTCACCTTTTTGTGAAAATATCCACTAAATGAGGGAATAATATGTGTGAGGGTACCCCAGGAGAGTTCCAAATGTGTGTGGGTAGAATATATATCCCACGGCGGTAAAATTGAAAAAAGTTGAAAAAAATTTTTTTTTGGACTTAGTCATTTTTCTGGCGTTTATCAGACTTTCAGAGAGGGGAAATGTGAGTGGCATCTGATTTCAGTTCCAGAGTGATTCGCCCAATGAGTCCTTGATATTTAGTCGTTTTCAGCCAATATTTTGGATTTTTGAAAATTTCACTTTTTTGTGAAAATATCCACTAAATGAGGGAATAATATGTGTGAGGGTACCCCAGGAGAGTTACAAATGTGTGTGGGTAGAATATATATCCCACTGAGGTAAAATTGAAAAAAGTTGAGAAAATTTTTTTTTGGACTAAGTCATTTTTCCGGCATTTATCAGACTTTCAGATAGGGCAAATGTCAGTGAGCATTCCGATTTCAGTTCCAGAGTGATTCTCCCAATGAGTCCTTGATATTTAGTCGTTTTCAGCCAATATTTTGGATTTTTGAAAATGTCACTTTTTTGTGAAAATATCCACTAAATGAGGGAATAATATGTGTGAGGGTACCCCAGGAGAGTTCCAAATGTGTGTGGGTAGAATATATATCCCACTGGGGTAAAATTGAAAAAAGTTGAGAAAAATTTTTATTGGACTAAGTCATTTTTCCGGCGTTTATCAGACTTTCCGATAGGGGAAATGTCAGTTAGCATCTGATTTCAGTTCCAGAGCGATTCGCCCAATGATTCCTTGATATTTAGTCGTTTTCAGCCAATATTTTGGATTTTTGAAAATTTCACTTTTTTGTGAAAATATCCACTAAATGAGGGAATAATATGTATGAGGGTACCCCAGGAGAGTTCCAAATGTGTGTGGGTAGAATATATATCCCAATGGGGTAGAATTGAAAAAAGTTGAGAAATTTTTTTGGGGGACTTAGTCATTTTTCCGGCGTTTATCAGACTTTCAGATAGGGCAAATGTCAGTGAGCGTTCCGATTTCAGTTCCAGAGTGATTCGTCCAATGAGTCCTTGATATTTAGTCGTTTTCAGCCAATATTTTAGATTTTTGAAAATTTCACTTTTTTGTGAAAATATCCACTAAATGAGGGAATAATATGTGTGAGGGTACCCCAGGAGAGTTCCAAATGTGTGTGGGTAGAATATATATCCCACGGGGGTAAAATTGAAAAAAGTTGCAAAAATTTTTTTTTTGGACTTAGTCATTTTTCTGGCGTTTATCAGACTTTCAGAGAGGGGAAATGTGAGTGAGCATCTGATTTCAGTTCCAGAGCGATTCGCCCAATGAGTCCTTGATATTTAGTCGTTTTCAGCCAATATTTTGGATTTTTGAAAATTTCACTTTTTTGTGAAAATATCCACTAAATGAGGGAATAATATGTGTGAGGGTACCCCAGGAGAGTTACAAATGTGTGTGGGTAGAATATATATCCCACTGAGGTAAAATTGAAAAAAGTTGAGAAAATTTTTTTTTGGACTAAGTCATTTTTCCGGCATTTATCAGACTTTCAGATAGGGCAAATGTCAGTGAGAATTCCGATTTCAGTTCCAGAGTGATTCTCCCAATGAGTCCTTGATATTTAGTCGTTTTCAGCCAATATTTTGGATTTTTGAAAATGTCACTTTTTTGTGAAAATATCCACTAAATGAGGGAATAATATGTGTGAGGGTACCCCAGGAGAGTTCCAAATGTGTGTGGGTAGAATATATATCCCACTGGGGTAAAATTGAAAAAAGTTGAGAAAAATTTTTATTGGACTAAGTCATTTTTCCGGCGTTTATCAGACTTTCCGATAGGGGAAATGTCAGTGAGCATCTGATTTCAGTTCCGGAGCGATTCGCCCAATGATTCCTTGATATTTAGTCGTTTTCAGCCAATATTTTGGATTTTTGAAAATTTCACTTTTTTGTGAAAATATCCACTAAATGAGGGAATAATATGTATGAGGGTACCCCAGGAGAGTTCCAAATGTGTGTGGGTAGAATATATATCCCAATGGGGTAGAATTGAAAAAAGTTGAGAAATTTTTTTGGGGGACTTAGTCATTTTTCCGGCGTTTATCAGACTTTCAGATAGGGCAAATGTCAGTGAGCGTTCCGATTTCAGTTCCAGATTGATTCGCCCAATGAGTCCTTGATATTTAGTCGTTTTCAGCCAATATTTTGGATTTTTGAAAATTTCACTTTTTTGTGAAAATATCCACTAAATGAGGGAATAATATGTGTGAGGGTACCCCAGGAGAGTTCCAAATGTGTGTGGGTAGAATATATATCCCACTGGGGTAAAATTGAAAAAAGTTGAGAAAATTTTTTATTGGACTGTCATTTTTCCAGCGTTTATCAGACTTTCAGATAGGGCAAATGTCAGTGAGCGTTCCGATTTCAGTTCCAGAGCGATTCGCCCAATGAGTCCTTGATATTTAGTCGTTTTCAGACAATATTTTGGATTTTTGAAAATTTCACTTTTTTGTGAAAATATCCACTAAATGAGGGAATAATATGTGTGAGGGTACCCCAGGAGAGTTCCAAATGTGTGTGGGTAGAATATATATCCCACGGCGGTAAAATTGAAAAAAGTTGAAAAAAATTTTTTTTTGGACTTAGTCATTTTTCTGGCGTTTATCAGACTTTCAGATAGGGGAAATGTTAGTGAGCATCTGATTTCAGTTCCAGAGCGATTCGCCCAATGATTCCTTGATATTTAGTCGTTTTCAGCCAATATTTTGGATTTTTGAAAATTTCACTTTTTTGTGAAAATATCCACTAAATGAGGGAATAATATGTATGAGGGTACCCCAGGAGAGTTCCAAATGTGTGTGGGTAGAATATATATCCCAATGGGGTAGAATTGAAAAAAGTTGAGAAATTTTTTGGGGGGACTTAGTCATTTTTCCGGCGTTTATCAGACTTTCAGATAGGGCAAATGTCAGTGAGCGTTCCGATTTCAGTTCCAGAGTGATTCGCCCAATGAGTCCTTGATATTTAGTCGTTTTCAGCCAATATTTTAGATTTTTGAAAATTTCACTTTTTTGTGAAAATATCCACTAAATGAGGGAATAATATGTGTGAGGGTACCCCAGGAGAGTTCCAAATGTGTGTGGGTAGAATATATATCCCACGGGGGTAAAATTGAAAAAAGTTGCAAAAATTTTTTTTTTGGACTTATTCATTTTTCTGGCGTTTATCAGACTTTCAGAGAGGGGAAATGTCAGTGAGCATCTGATTTCAGTTCCAGAGTGATTCGCCCAATGAGTCCTTGATATTTAGTCGTTTTCAGCCAATATTTTGGATTTTTGAAAATTTCACTTTTTTGTGAAAATATCCACTAAATGAGGGAATAATATGTGTGAGGGTACCCCAGGAGAGTTCCAAATGTGTGTGGGTAAAATATATATCCCACTGGGGTAAAATTGAAAAAAGTTGAGAAAATTTTTTATTGGACTGTCATTTTTCCGGCGTTTATCAGACTTTCAGATATGGCAAATGTCAGAGAGCGTTCCGATTTCAGTTCCAGAGTGATTCTCCCAATGAGTCCTGGATATTTAGTCGTTTTCAGCCAATATTTTGGATTTTTGAAAATTTCACTTTTTTGTGAAAATATCCACTAAATGAGGGAATAATATGTGTGAGGGTAGCCCAGGAGAGTTCCAAATGTGTGTGGGTAGAATATATATCCCACTGGGGTAAAATTGAAAAAAGTTGTGAAAAATTTTTATTGGACTAAGTCATTTTTCCGGCGTTTATCAGACTTTCAGATAGGGCAAATGTCAGTGAGCGTTCCGATTTCAGTTCCAGAGCGATTCGCCCAATGAGTCCTTGATATTTAGTCGTTTTCAGCCAATATTTTGGATTTTTGAAAATTTCTCTTTTGAGAAAATATCCACTAAATGAGTGAATAATATGCGTGAGGGTACCCCAGGAGAGTTCCAAATGTGTTTGGGTAGAATATATATCCCAAGGGGGTAAATTTGAAAAAAGTTGAAAAAATTTTTTTTTTTGGACTAAGTCATCTTTCCGGCGTTTATCAGACTTTCAGATAGGGGAATGTCAGTGAGCATTCTGATTTCAGTTCCAGAGCGATTCTCCCAATGAGTCCTTGATATTTAGTCGTTTTCAGCCAATATTTTGGATTTTTGAAAATTTCACTTTTTTATGAAAATATCCACTAAATGAGGGAATAATATGTGTGAGGGTACCCCAGGAGAGTTCCAAATGTGTGTGGGTAGAATATATATCCCACTGGGATAAAATTGAAAAAAGTTGAGAAAACTTTTTTTTGGACTTAGTCATTTTTCTGGCGTTTATCAGACTTTCAGAGAGGGGAAATGTGAGTGAGCATCTGATTTCAGTTCCAGAGTGATTCACCCAATGAGTCCTTGATATTTAGTCGTTTTCAGCCAATATTTTGGATTTTTGAAAATTTCACTTTTTTGTGAAAATATCCACTAAATGAGGGAATAATATGTGTGAGGGTACCCCAGGAGAGTTCCAAATGTGTGTGGGTAGAATATATATCCCACTGAGGTAAAATTGCAAAAAGTTGAGAAAATTTTTTTTTGGACTAAGTCATTTTTCCGGCATTTATCAGACTTTCAGATAGGGCAAATGTCAGTGAGCATTCCGATTTCAGTTCCAGAGTGATTCTCCCAATGAGTCCTTGATATTTAGTCGTTTTCAGCCAATATTTTGGATTTTTGAAAATTTCACTTTTTTGTGAAAATATCCACTAAATGAGGGAATAATATGTATGAGGGTACCCCAGGAGAGTTCCAAATGTGTGTGGGTAGAATATATATCCCAATGGGGTAGAATTGAAAAAAGTTGAGAAATTTTTTTGGGGGACTTAGTCATTTTTCCGGCGTTTATCAGACTTTCAGATAGGGCAAATGTCAGTGAGCGTTCCGATTTCAGTTCCAGAGTGATTCGCCCAATGAGTCCTTGATATTTAGTCGTTTTCAGCCAATATTTTAGATTTTTGAAAATTTCACTTTTTTGTGAAAATATCCACTAAATGAGGGAATAATATGTGTGAGGGTACCCCAGGAGAGTTCCAAATGTGTGTGGGTAGAATATATATCCCACGGGGGTAAAATTGAAAAAAGTTGCAAAAATTTTTTTTTTGGACTTATTCATTTTTCTGGCGTTTATCAGACTTTCAGAGAGGGGAAGTGTCAGTGAGCATCTGATTTCAGTTCCAGAGTGATTCGCCCAATGAGTCCTTGATATTTAGTCGTTTTCAGCCAATATTTTGGATTTTTGAAAATTTCACTTTTTTGTGAAAATATCCACTAAATGAGGGAATAATATGTGTGAGGTTACCCCAGGAGAGTTCCAAATGTGTGTGGGTAAAATATATATCCCACTGGAGTAAAATTGAAAAAAGTTGAGAAAATTTTTTATTGGACTGTCATTTTTCCGGCGTTTATCAGACTTTCAGATAGGGGAAATGTGAGTGAGCATCTGATTTCAGTTCCAGAGTGATTCGCCCAATGAGTCCTTGATATTTAGTCGTTTTCAGCCAATATTTTGGATTTTTGAAAATTTCACTTTTTTGTGAAAATATCCACTAAATGAGGGAATAATATGTGTGAGGGTACCCCAGGAGAGTTCCAAATGTGTGTGGGTAGAATATATATCCCACTGAGGTAAAATTGAAAAAAGTTGTGAAAATTTTTTTTTGGACTAAGTCATTTTTCCGGCATTTATCAGACTTTCAGATAGGGCAAATGTCAGTGAGCATTCCGATTTCAGTTCCAGAGTGATTCTCCCAATGAGTCCTTGATATTTAGTCGTTTTCAGCCAATATTTTGGATTTTTGAAAATTTCACTTTTTTGTGAAAATATCCACTAAATGAGGGAATAATATGTGTGAGGGTAGCCCAGGAGAGTTCCAAATGTGTGTGGGTAGAATATATATCCCACTGGGGTAAAATTGAAAAAAGTTGTGAAAAATTTTTATTGGACTAAGTCATTTTTCCGGCTTTTATCAGACTTTCAGATAGGGCAAATGTCAGTGCGCATTCCGATTTCAGTTCCAGAGCGATTCGCCCAATGAGTCCTTGATATTTAGTCGTTTTCAGCCAATATTTTGGATTTTTGAAAATTTCACTTTTTTATGAAAATATCCACTAAATGAGGGAATAATATGTGTGAGGGTACCCCAGGAGAGTTCCAAATGTGTGTGGGTAGAATATATATCCCACTGGGATAAAATTGAAAAAAGTTGAGAAAACTTTTTTTGGACTTAGTCATTTTTCCAGCGTTTATCAGACTTTCAGATAGGGCAAATGTCAGTGAGCGTTCTGATTTCAGTTCCAGAGCGATTCACCCAATGAGTCCTTGATATTTAGTCATTTTCAGCCAATATTTTGGATTTTTGAAAATTTCACTTTTTTGTGAAAATATGCACTAAATGAGGGAATAATATGTGTGAGGGTATCCCAGGAGAGTTCCAAATGTGTGTGGGTAGAATATATATCCCACTGAGGTAAAATTGAAAAAAGTTGAGAAAAATTTTTTTTGGACTTAGTCATTTTTCCGGCATTTATCAGACTTTCAGATAGGGCAAATGTCAGTGAGCATTCCGATTTCAGTACCAGAGTGATTCTCCCAATGAGTCCTGGATATTTAGTCGTTTTCAGCCAATATTTTGGATTTTTGAAAATTTCACTTTTTTGTGAAAATATCCACTAAATGAGGGAATAATATGTGTGAGGGTACCCCAGGAGAGTTCCAAATGTGTGTGGGTAGAATATATATCCCACTGGGGTAAAATTGAAAAAAGTTGAGAAAATTTTTTATTGGACTAAGTCATTTTTCCGGCGTTTATCAGACTTTCAGATAGGGCAAATGTCAGTGAGCGTTCCGATTTCAGTTCCAGAGCGATTCGCCCAATGAGTCCTTGATATTTAGTCGTTTTCAGCCAATATTTTGGATTTTTGAAAATTTCACTTTTTTGTGAAAATATCCACTAAATGAGGGAATAATATGTGTGAGGGTACCCCAGGAGAGTTCCAAATGTGTGTGGGTAGAATATATATCCCACGGCGGTAAAATTGAAAAAAGTTGAAAAAAATTTTTTTTTGGACTAAGGCTGTGTGCCCACTTAGCGTTTTACAAGCGTTTTTGATGCGGAATTTCCGCAGCGGAAACGCTTGTAAAATGCTTGGTAACCCGCACCCCATGATCCCCAATGGGTTTACGCAACTTCTATGCACATGCTGCGGATTTTTCCGCAGCGTTTATGCCGCGTTCAAAAATCCGCAGCATGTCATTTAATTTTGCGTTTCCGCAAGCGGAATTGCCTTTGTCCAATGCATAAAAAACGCAAGGCAATTCCGCATGTGGAAAACGCGTTATAAACGCGCGAAAAAAGCGCGATAAACGCGTGCGGAATTCCGCATGCGTTTTTCCGGGAGAGGACTTGCATTTATGCAGCAGAAATTTTCTGCTTCATAAATGCAACGTGGGCACATAGCCTTAGTCATTTTTCTGGCGTTTATCAGACTTTCAGATAGGGGAAATGTCAGTGAGCATCTGATTTCAGTTCCAGAGCGATTCGCCCAATGATTCCTTGATATTTAGTCGTTTTCAGCCAATATTTTGGATTTTTGAAAATTTCACTTTTTTGTGAAAATATCCACTAAATGAGGGAATAATATGTATGAGGGTACCCCAGGAGAGTTCCAAATGTGTGTGAGTAAAATATATATCCCAATGGGGTAGAATTGAAAAAAGTTGAGAAAATTTTTTTTGGACTTAGTCATTTTTCCAGCGTTTATCAGACATTCAGATAAGGGAAATGTCAGTGAGCGTTCTGATTTCAGTTCCAGAGCGATTCGACCAATGAGTCCTTGATATTTAGTCGTTTTCAGCCAATATTTTGGATTTTTGAAAATTTCACTTTTTTGTGAAAATATCCACTAAATGAGGGAATAATATGTGTGAGGGTAACCCAGGAGAGTTCCAAATGTGTGTGGGTAGAATGTATATCCCACTGGGGTAAAATTGAAAAAAGTTGAGAAAATTTTTTATTGGACTAAGTCATTTTTCCGGCGTTTATCAGACTTTCAGATAGGGCAAATGTCAGTGAGCGTTCCGATTTCAGTTCCAGAGCGATTCGCCCAATGAGTCCTTGATATTTAGTCGTTTTCAGCCAATATTTTGGATTTTTGAAAATTTCACTTTTGTGAAAATATCCACTAAATGAGTGAATAATATGTGTGAGGGTACCCCAGGAGAGTTCCAAATGTGTGTGGGTAGAATATATATGCCACGGGGGTAAAATTGAAAAAAGTTGAAAATTTTTTTTTTTGGACTTAGTCATCTATCCAGCGTTTATCAGACTTTCAGATAGGGCAAATGTCAGTGAGCGTTCCGATTTCAGTTCCAGAGTGATTCGCCCAATGAGTCCTTGATATTTAGTCGTTTTCAGCCAATATTTTGGATTTTTGAAAATTTCACTTTTTTGTGAAAATATCCACTAAATGGGGGAATAATATGTGTGAGGGTACCCCAGGAGAGTTCCAAATGTGTGTGGGTAGAATATATATCCCACGGGGGTAAAATTGAAAAAAGTTGAGAAAAATTTTTTATGGACTTAGTCATTTTTCCGCCGTTTATCAGACTTTCAGATAGGGCAAATGTCAGTGAGCGTTCTGATTTCAGTTCCAGAGCCTTTTCGCCCAATTAGTCCTGGATATTTAGTCGTTTTCAGCCAATATTTTGGATTTTTGAAAATTTCACTTTTGTGAAAACATCCACTAAATGAGGGAATAATATATGTGAGGGTACCCCAGGAGAGTTCCAAATGTGTGTGGGTAGAATATGTATCCCACGGGGGTAAAATTGAAAAAAGTTGAAAATTATTTTTTTTGGACTTAGTCATCTATCCGGCATTTATCAGACTTTCAGATAGGGGAAATGTCAGTGAGCGTTCCGATTTCAGTTCCAGAGCGATTCGCCCAATGAGTCCTTGATATTTAGTCGTTTTCGGCCAATATTTTGGATTTTTGAAAATTTCACTTTTTTGTGAAAATATCCACTAAATGAGGGAATAATATGTATGAGGGTACCCCAGGAGAGTTCCAAATGTGTGTGGGTAGAATATATATCCCACTGGGGTAAAATTGAAAAAAGTTGAGAAAATTTTTTTTTGGACTTAGTCATTTTTCCGGCGTTTATCAGACTTTCAGATAGGGCAAATGTCAGTGAGCGTTCTGATTTCAGTTCCAGATCGTTTCGCCCATTGAGTCCTTGATATTTAGTCGTTTTCAGCCAATATTTTGGATTTTTGAAAATTTCACTTTTTTGTGAAAATATCCACTAAATGAGGGAATAATATGTGTGAGGGTACCCCAGGAGAGTTCCAAATGTGTGTGGGTAGAATATATATCCCACGGGGGTAAAATTGAAAAAAGTTGAGAAAATTTTTTTTTTGGACTTAGTCATTTTTCCGGCGTTTATCAGACTTTCAGATAGGGGAAATGTCAGTGAGCGTTCCGATTTCAGTTCCAGAGCAATTTGCCCAATGAGTCCTTGATATTTAGTTGTTTTCAGCCAATATTTTGGATTTTTGAAAATTTCACTTTTTTGTGAAAATATCCACTAAATGAGGGAATAATATGTGTGAGGGTACCCCAGGAGAGTTCCAAATGTGTGTGGGTAGAATTTATATCCCACTGATGTAAAATTGAAAAAAGTTGAGAAAATTTTTTTTTGGACTTAGTCGTTTTTCCGGCGTTTATCAGACTTTCAGATAGGGGAAATGTCAGTGAGCGTTCCGATTTCAGTTCCAGAGCGATTCGCCTAATGAGTCCTTGATATTTAGTCGTTTTCGGCCAATATTTTCGATTTTTGAAAATTTCACTTTTTTGTGAAAATATCCACTAAATGAGGGAATAATATGTGTGAGGGTACCCCAGGAGAGTTCCAAATGTGTGTGGGTAGAATATATATCCCACGGGGATAAAATTGAAAAAAGTTGCGAAAATTTTTTTTGGGACTTAGTCATTTTTCCGACGTTTATCAGACTTTCAGATAGGGGAAATGTCAGTGAGCGTTCCGATTTCAGTTCCAGAGTGATTCGCCCAATGAGTCCTTGATATTCAGTCGTTTTCAGCCAATATTTTGGATTTTTGAAAATTTCATTTTTTTGTGAAAATATCCACTAAATGAGGGAATAATATGTGTGAGGGTACCCCAGGAGAGTTCCAAATGTGTGTGGGTAGAATATATATCCCAATGGGGTAGAATTGAAAAAAGTTGCGAAAAATTTTTTTGGGACTTAGTCATTTTTCCGACGTTTATCAGACTTTCAGATAGGGGAAATGTCAGTGAGCGTTCCGATTTCAGTTCCAGAGCGATTCGCCTAATGAGTCCTTGATATTTAGTCGTTTTCGGCCAATATTTTGGATTTTTGAAAATTTCACTTTTTTGTGAAAATATCCACTAAATGAGGGAATAATATGTGTGAGGGTTCCCCAGGAGAGTTCCAAATGTGTGTGGGTAGAATATATATCCCACGGGGATAAAATTGAAAAAAGTTGAAAAATTTTTTTTTTGGACTTAGTCATCTATCCGGCGTTTATCAGACTTTTAGATAGAGCAAATGTCAGTGAGCGTTCCGATTTCAGTTCCAGAGTGATTCGCCCAATGAGTCCTTGATATTTAGTCGTTTTCAGCCAATATTTTGGATTTTTGAAAATTTCACTTTTTTGTGAAAATATCCACTAAATGAGGGAATAATATGTGTGAGGGTAGCCCAGGAGAGTTCCAAATGTGTGTGGGTAGAATATATATCCCACTGGGGTAAAATTGAAAAAAGTTGTGAAAAATTTTTATTGGACTAAGTCATTTTTCCGGCGTTTATCAGACTTTCAGATAGGGCAAATGTCAGTGAGCGTTCCGATTTCAGTTCCAGAGCGATTCGCCCAATGAGTCCTTGATATTTAGTCGTTTTCAGCCAATATTTTGGATTTTTGAAAATTGCACTTTTGAGAAAATATCCACTAAATGAGTGAATAATATGCGTGAGGGTACCCCAGGAGAGTTCCAAATGTGTGTGGGTAGAATATATATCCCAAGGGGGTAAAATTGAAAAAAGTTGAAAAAATTTTTTTTTTTTGACTAAGTCATCTTTCCGGTGTTTATCAGACTTTCAGATAGGGGAATGTCAGTGAGCATTCTGATTTCAGTTCCAGAGCGATTCTCCCAATGAGTCCTTGATATTTAGTCATTTTCAGCCAATATTTTGGATTTTTGAAAATTTCACTTTTTTGTGAAAATATGCACTAAATGGGGGAATAATATGTGTGAGGGTACCCCAGGAGAGTTCCAAATGTGTGTGGGTAGAATATATATCCCACTGAGGTAAAATTGAAAAAAGTTGAGAAAATTTTTTTTTGGACTTAGTCATTTTTCCGGCATTTATCAGACTTTCAGATAGGGCAAATGTCAGTGAGCATTCCGATTTCAGTACCAGAGTGATTCTCCCAATGAGTCCTGGATATTTAGTTGTTTTCAGCCAATATTTTGGATTTTTGAAAATTTCACTTTTTTGTGAAAATATCCACTAAATGAGGGAATAATATGTGTGAGGGTACCCCAGGAGAGTTCCAAATGTGTGTGGGTAGAATATATATCCCACTGGGGTAAAATTGAAAAAAGTTGAGAAAATTTTTTATTGGACTAAGTCATTTTTCCGGCGTTTATCAGACTTTCAGATAGGGCAAATGTCAGTGAGCGTTCCGATTTCAGTTCCAGAGCGATTCGCCCAATGAGTCCTTGATATTTAGTCGTTTTCAGCCAATATTTTGGATTTTTGAAAATTTCACTTTTTTGTGAAAATATCCACTAAATGAGGGAATAATATGTGTGAGGGTACCCCAGGAGAGTTCCAAATGTGTGTGGGTAGAATATATATCCCACGGCGGTAAAATTGAAAAAAGTTGAAAAAAATTTTTTTTTGGACTAAGGCTGTGTGCCCACGTAGCGTTTTACAAGCGTTTTTGATGCGGAATTTCCGCAGCGGAAACGCTTGTAAAATGCTTGGTAACCCGCACCCCATGATCCCCAATGGGTTTCCGCAACTTCTATGCACATGCTGCGGATTTTTCCGCAGCGTTTATGCCGCGTTCAAAAATCCGCAGCATGTCATTTAATTTTGCGTTTCCGCAAGCGGAATTGCCTTTGTCCAATGCATAAAAAACGCAAGGCAATTCCGCATGTGGAAAACGCGTTATAAACGCGCGAAAAAAGCGCGATAAACGCGTGCGGAATTCCGCATGCGTTTTTCCGGGAGAGGACTTGCATTTATGCAGCAGAAATTTTCTGCTGCATAAATGCAACGTGGGCACATAGCCTTAGTCATTTTTCTGGCGTTTATCAGACTTTCAGATAGGGGAAATGTCAGTGAGCATCTGATTTCAGTTCCAGAGCGATTCGCCCAATGATTCCTTGATATTTAGTCGTTTTCAGCCAATATTTTGGATTTTTGAAAATTTCACTTTTTTGTGAAAATATCCACTAAATGAGGGAATAATATGTATGAGGGTACCCCAGGAGAGTTCCAAATGTGTGTGAGTAGAATATATATCCCACTGGGGTAAAATTGAAAAAAGTTGAGAAAATATTTTTTTGGACTTAGTCATTTTTCTGGCGTTTATCAGACTTTCAGATAGGGGAAATGTCAGTGAGCGTTCTGATTTCAGTTCCAGAGCGATTCGCCCAATGAGTCCTTGATATTTAGTCGTTTTCAGCCAATATTTTGGATTTTTGAAAATTTCACTTTTGTGAAAATATCCACTAAATGAGTGAATAATATGTGTGAGGGTACCCCAGGAGAGTTCCAAATGTGTGTGGGTAGAATATATATCCCAATGGGGTAGAATTGAAAAAAGTTGAGAAAATTTTTTTTGGACTTAGTCATTTTTCCAGCGTTTATCAGACATTCAGATAAGGGAAATGTCAGTGAGCGTTCTGATTTCAGTTCCAGAGCGATTCGACCAATGAGTCCTTGATATTTAGTCGTTTTCAGCCAATATTTTGGATTTTTGAAAATTTCACTTTTTTGTGAAAATATCCACTAAATGAGGAAATAATATGTGTGAGGGTAACCCAGGAGAGTTCCAAATGTGTGTGGGTAGAATGTATATCCCACTGGGGTAAAATTGAAAAAAGTTGAGAAAATTTTTTATTGGACTAAGTCATTTTTCCGGCGTTTATCAGACTTTCAGATAGGGCAAATGTCAGTGAGCGTTCCGATTTCAGTTCCAGAGCGATTCGCCCAATGAGTCCTTGATATTTAGTCGTTTTCAGCCAATATTTTGGATTTTTGAAAATTTCACTTTTGTGAAAATATCCACTAAATGAGTGAATAATATGTGTGAGGGTACCCCAGGAGAGTTCCAAATGTGTGTGGGTAGAATATATATGCCACGGGGGTAAAATAGAAAAAAGTTGAAAATTTTTTTTTTTGGACTTAGTCATCTATCCGGTGTTTATCAGACTTTCAGATAGGGCAAATGTCAGTGAGCGTTCCGATTTCAGTTCCAGAGTGATTCGCCCAATGAGTCCTTGATATTTAGTCGTTTTCAGCCAATATTTTGGATTTTTGAAAATTTCACTTTTTTGTGAAAATATCCACTAAATGGGGGAATAATATGTGTGAGGGTACGCCAGGAGAGTTCCAAATGTGTGTGGGTAGAATATATATCCCACGGGGGTAAAATTGAAAAAAGTTGAGAAAAATTTTTTTTGGACTTAGTCATTTTTCCGCCGTTTATCAGACTTTCAGATAGGGCAAATGTCAGTGAGCGTTCTGATTTCAGTTCCAGAGCCTTTTCGCCCAATTAGTCTTGGATATTTAGTCGTTTTCAGCCAATATTTTGGATTTTTGAAAATTTCACTTTTGTGAAAACATCCACTAAATGAGGGAATAATATATGTGAGGGTACCCCAGGAGAGTTCCAAATGTGTGTGGGTAGAATATGTATCCCACGGGGGTAAAATTGAAAAAAGTTGAAAATTTTTTTTTTGGACTTAGTCATCTATCCGGCATTTATCAGACTTTCAGATAGGGGAAATGTCAGTGAGCGTTCCGATTTCAGTTCCAGAGCGATTCGCCCAATGAGTCCTTGATATTTAGTCGTTTTCGGCCAATATTTTGGATTTTTGAAAATTTCACTTTTTTGTGAAAATATCCACTAAATGAGGGAATAATATGTATGAGGGTACCCCAGGAGAGTTCCAAATGTGTGTGGGTAGAATATATATCCCACTGGGGTAAAATTGAAAAAAGTTGAGAAAATTTTTTTTTGGACTTAGTCATTTTTACGGCGTTTATCAGACTTTCAGATAGGGAAAATGTCAGTGAGCGTTCTGATTTCAGTTCCAGATCGTTTCGCCCATTGAGTCCTTGATATTTAGTCGTTTTCAGCCAATATTTTGGATTTTTGAAAATTTCACTTTTTTGTGAAAATATCCACTAAATGAGGGAATAATATGTGTGAGGGTACCCCAGGAGAGTTCCAAATGTGTGTGGGTAGAATATATATCCCAATGGGGTAAAATTGAAAAAAGTTGAGAAAATTTTTTTTTGGACTTAGTCATTTTTCCGGCGTTTATCAGACTTTCAGATAGGGGAAATGTCAGTGAGCGTTCCGATTTCAGTTCCAGAGCGATTCGCCCAATGAGTCCTTGATATTTAGTCGTTTTCAGCCAATATTTTGGATTTTTGAAAATTTCACTTTTGTGAAAATATCCACTAAATGAGTGAATAATATGTGTGAGGGTACCCCAGGAGAGTTCCAAATGTGTGTGGGTAGAATATATATGCCACGGGGGTAAAATAGAAAAAAGTTGAAAATTTTTTTTTTTGGACTTAGTCATCTATCCGGTGTTTATCAGACTTTCAGATAGGGCAAATGTCAGTGAGCGTTCCGATTTCAGTTCCAGAGTGATTCGCCCAATGAGTCCTTGATATTTAGTCGTTTTCAGCCAATATTTTGGATTTTTGAAAATTTCACTTTTTTGTGAAAATATCCACTAAATGGGGGAATAATATGTGTGAGGGTACGCCAGGAGAGTTCCAAATGTGTGTGGGTAGAATATATATCCCACGGGGGTAAAATTGAAAAAAGTTGAGAAAAATTTTTTTTGGACTTAGTCATTTTTCCGCCGTTTATCAGACTTTCAGATAGGGCAAATGTCAGTGAGCGTTCTGATTTCAGTTCCAGAGCCTTTTCGCCCAATTAGTCTTGGATATTTAGTCGTTTTCAGCCAATATTTTGGATTTTTGAAAATTTCACTTTTGTGAAAACATCCACTAAATGAGGGAATAATATATGTGAGGGTACCCCAGGAGAGTTCCAAATGTGTGTGGGTAGAATATGTATCCCACGGGGGTAAAATTGAAAAAAGTTGAAAATTTTTTTTTTGGACTTAGTCATCTATCCGGCATTTATCAGACTTTCAGATAGGGGAAATGTCAGTGAGCGTTCCGATTTCAGTTCCAGAGCGATTCGCCCAATGAGTCCTTGATATTTAGTCGTTTTCGGCCAATATTTTGGATTTTTGAAAATTTCACTTTTTTGTGAAAATATCCACTAAATGAGGGAATAATATGTATGAGGGTACCCCAGGAGAGTTCCAAATGTGTGTGGGTAGAATATATATCCCACTGGGGTAAAATTGAAAAAAGTTGAGAAAATTTTTTTTTGGACTTAGTCATTTTTCCGGCGTTTATCAGACTTTCAGATAGGGAAAATGTCAGTGAGCGTTCTGATTTCAGTTCCAGATCGTTTCGCCCATTGAGTCCTTGATATTTAGTCGTTTTCAGCCAATATTTTGGATTTTTGAAAATTTCACTTTTTTGTGAAAATATCCACTAAATGAGGGAATAATATGTGTGAGGGTACCCCAGGAGAGTTCCAAATGTGTGTGGGTAGAATATATATCCCAATGGGGTAAAATTGAAAAAAGTTGAGAAAATTTTTTTTTGGACTTAGTCATTTTTCCGGCGTTTATCAGACTTTCAGATAGGGGAAATGTCAGTGAGCGTTCCGATTTCAGTTCCAGAGCGATTCGCCCAATGAGTCCTTGATATTTAGTCGTTTTCAGCCAATATTTTGGATTTTTGAAAATTTCACTTTTTTGTGAAAATATCCACTAAATGAGGGAATAATATGTATGAGGGTACCCCAGGAGAGTTCCAAATGTGTGTGGGTAGAATATATATCCCACGGGGGTAAAATTGAAAAAAGTTGAGAAAATTTTTTTTTTGGACTTAGTCATTTTTCCGGCGTTTATCAGACTTTCAGATAGGGGAAATGTCAGTGAGTGTTCCGATTTCAGTTCCAGAGCAATTTGCCCAATGAGTCCTTGATATTTAGTCGTTTTCAGCCAATATTTTGGATTTTTGAAAATTTCACTTTTTTGTGAAAATATCCACTAAATGAGGGAATAATATGTGTGAGGGTACCCCAGGAGAGTTCCAAATGTGTGTGGGTAGAATTTATATCCCACTGATGTAAAATTGAAAAAAGTTGAGAAAATTTTTTTTTGGACTTAGTCGTTTTTCCGGCGTTTATCAGACTTTCAGATAGGGGAAATGTCAGTGAGCGTTCCGATTTCAGTTCCAGAGCGATTCGCCTAATGAGTCCTTGATATTTAGTCGTTTTCGGCCAATATTTTCGATTTTTGAAAATTTCACTTTTTTGTGAAAGTATCCACTAAATGAGGGAATAATATGTATGAGGGTACCCCAGGAGAGTTCCAAATGTGTGTGGGTAGAATATATATCCCACGGGGGTAAAATTGAAAAAAGTTGAAAAATTTTTTTTTTGGACTTAGTCATCTATCCGGCGTTTATCAGACTTTCAGATAGGGCAAATGTCAGTGAGCGTTCCGATTTCAGTTCCAGAGTGATTCGCCCAATGAGTCCTTGATATTCAGTCGTTTTCAGCCAATATTTTGGATTTTTGAAAATTTCATTTTTTTGTGAAAATATCCACTAAATGAGGGAATAATATGTGTGAGGGTACCCCAGGAGAGTTCCAAATGTGTGTGGGTAGAATATATATCCCAATGGGGTAGAATTGAAAAAAGTTGCGAAAATTTTTTTTGGGACTTAGTCATTTTTCCGACGTTTATCAGACTTTCAGATAGGGGAAATGTCAGTGAGCGTTCCGATTTCAGTTCCAGAGTGATTCGCCCAATGAGTCCTTGATATTTAGTCGTTTTCAGCCACTATTTTAGATTTTTGAAAATTTCACTTTTTTGTGAAAATATCCACTAAATGAGGGAATAATATATGTGAGGGTACCCCAGGAGAGTTCCAAATGTGTGTGGGTAGAATATATATCCCACTGGGGTAAAATTGAAAAAAGTTGAGAAAATTTTTTTTTGGACTTAGTCCTCTATCCGGCGTTTATCAGACTTTCAGATAGGGCAAATGTCAGTGAGCGTTCCAATTTCAGTTCCAGAGTGATTCACCCAATGAGTCCTTGATATTTAGTCGTTTTCAGCCAATATTTTGGATTTTTGAAAATTTCACTTTTTTGTGAAAATATCCACTAAATGAGGGAATAATATGTGTGAGGGTACCCCAGGAGAGTTCCAAATGTGTGTGGGTAGAATATATATCCCACGGGGGTAAAATTGAAAAAAGTTGAGAAAATTTTTTTTTGGACTTAGATATTTTTCCGGCGTTTATCAGACTTTCAGATACGGCAAATGTCAGTGAGCGTTCTGATTTCAGTTCCAGAGCGATTCGCCCAATGAGTCCTTGATATTTAGTCGTTTTCAGCCAATATTTTGGATTTTTGAAAATTTCACTTTTTTGTGAAAATATCCACTAAATGAGGGAATAATATGTGTGAGGGTACCCCAGGAGAGTTCCAAATGTGTGTGGGTAGAATATATATCACATGGGGGTAAAATTGAAAAAAGTTGAAAAATTTTTTTTTTGGACTTAGTCCTCTATCCGGCGTTTATCAGACTTTCAGATAGGGAAAATGTCAGTGAGCGTTCCGATTTCAGTTCCAGAGCGATTCGCCCAATGAGTCCTTGATATTTAGTCGTTTTCAGCCAATATTTTGGATTTTTGAAAATTTCACTTTTTTGTGAAAATATCCACTAAATGAGGGAATAATATGTGTGAGGGTACCCCAGGAGAGTTCCAAATGTGTGTGGGTAGAATATATATCCCACTGGGGTAAAATTGAAAAAAGTTGAGAAAATTTTTTTTTGGACTTAGATATTTTTCCGGCGTTTATCAGACTTTCAGATACGGCAAATGTCAGTGAGCGTTCTGATTTCAGTTCCAGAGCGATTCGCCCAATGAGTCCTTGATATTTAGTCGTTTTCAGCCAATATTTTGGATTTTTGAAAATTTCACTTTTTTGTGAAAATATCCACTAAATGAGGGAATAATATGTGTGAGGGTACCCCAGGAGAGTTCCAAATGTGTGTGGGTAGAATATATATCCCACGGGGGTAAAATTGAAAAAAGTTGAAAAATTTTTTTTTTGGACTTAGTCATCTATCCGGCGTTTATCAGACTTTCAGATAGGGCAAATGTCAGTGAGCGTTCCGATTTCAGTTCCAGAGTGATTCGCCCAATGAGTCCTTGATATTTAGTTGTTTTCAGCCAATATTTTGGATTTTTGAAAATTTTACTTTTTTTGTGAAAAAATCCACTAAATGAGGGAATAATATGTGTGAGGGTACCCCAGGAGAGTTCCAAATGTGTGTGGGTAGAATATATATCCCAATGGGGTAGAATTGAAAAAAGTTGCGAAAAATTTTTTTGGGACTTAGTCATTTTTCCGGCGTTTATCAGACTTTCAGATAGGGCAAATGTCAGTGAACATTCCGATTTCAGTTCCAGAGTGATTCGCCCAATGAGTCCTTGATATTTAGTTGTTTTCAGCCAATATTTTGGATTTTTGAAAATTTTACTTTTTTGTGAAAGAATCCACTAAATGAGGGAATAATATGTGTGATGGTACCCCAGGAGAGTTCCAAATGTGTGTGGGTAGAATATATATCCCAATGGGGTAGAATTGAAAAAAGTTGCGAAAAATTTTTTTGGGACTTAGTCATTTTTCCGGAGTTTATCAGACTTTCAGATAGGGCAAATGTCAGTGAGCGTTCTGATTTCAGTTCCAGAGCGATTCGCCCAATGAGTCATTGATATTTAGTCGTTTTCAGCCAATATTTTGGATTTTTGAAAATTTCACTTTTTTGTGAAAATATCCACTAAATGAGGGAATAATATGTGTGAGGGTACCCCAGGAGAGTTCCAAATGTGTGTGGGTAGAATATATATCCCACTGGGGTAAAATTGAAAAAAGTTGAAACATTTTTTTTTTGGACTTAGTCATCTATCCGGCGTTTATCAGACTTTCAGATAGGGCAAATGTCAGTGAGCGTTCCGCTTTCAGTTCCAGAGTGATTCGCCCAATGAGTCCTTGATATTTAGTTGTTTTCAGCCAATATTTTGGATTTTTGAAAATTTCACTTTTTTGTGAAAATATCCACTAAATGAGGGAATAATATGTGTGAGGGTACCCCAGGAGAGCTCCAAATGTGTGTGGGTAGAATATATATCCCAATGGGGTAGAATTGAAAAAAGTTGCGAAAATTTTTTTTGGGACTTAGTCATTTTTCCGGCGTTTATCAGACTTTCAGATAGGGCAAATGTCAGTGAGCGTTCCGATTTCAGTTCCAGAGTGATTCGCCCAATGAGTCCTTGATATTTAGTCGTTTTCAGCCAATATTTTGGATTTTTGAAAATTTCACTTTTTTGTGAAAATATCCATTAAATGAGGGAATAATATGTGTGAGGGTACCCCAGGAGAGTTCCAAATGTGTGTGGGTAGAATATATATCCCACGGGGGTAAAATTGAAAAAAGTTGAGAAATTTTTTTTTTGAACTTAGTCATTTTTCCGGGGTTTATCAGGCTTTCAGATAGGGCAAATGTCAGTGAGCGTTCTGATTTCAGTTCCAGAGCGATTCGCCCAATGAGTCATTGATATTTAGTCGTTTTCAGCCAATATTTAGGATTTTTGAAAATTTCACTTTTTTGTGAAAATATCCACTAAATGAGGGAATAATATGTGTGAGGGTACCCCAGGAGAGTTCCAAATGTGTGTGGGTAGAATATATATCCCACGGGGGTAAAATTGAAAAAAGTTGAGAAAATTTTTTTTTGGACTTAGTCATCTATCTGGCGTTTATCAGACTTTCAGATAGGGCAAATGTCAGTGAGCGTTCCAATTTCAGTTCCAGATTGATTCGCCCAATGAGTCCTTGATATTTAGTCGTTTTCAGCCAATATTTTGGATTTTTGAAAATTTCACTTTTTTGTGAAAATATCCACTAAATGAGGGAATAATATGTGTGAGGGTACCCCAGGAGAGTTCCAAATGTGTGTGGGTAGAATATATATCCCACTGGGGTAAAATTGAAAAAAGTTGAGAAAATTTTTTTATGGACTTAGTCATTTTTCCGGCGTTTATCAGACTTTCAGATAGGGCAAATGTCAGTGAGCATTCCGATTTCAGTTCCAGAGCGATTCGCCCAATGAGTCCTTGATATTTAGTTTTTTCAGCCAATATTTTGGATTTTTGAAAATTTCACTTTTTTGTGAAAATATCCACTAAATGAGGGAATAATATGTGTGAGGGTACCCCAGGAGAGTTCCAAATGTGTGTGGGTAGAATATATATCCCAATGGGGTAGAATTGAAAAAAGTTGAGAAATTTTTTTTTGTAACTTAGTCATTTTTCCGGCGTTTATCAGACTTTCAGATAGGGCAAATGTCAGTGAGCATTCTGATTTCAGTTCCAGAGCGATTCGCCCAATGAGTCCTTGATATTTAGTCGTTTTCAGCCAATATTTAGGATTTTTGAAAATTTCACTTTTTTGTGAAAATATCCACTAAATGAGGGAATAATATGTGTGAGGGTACCCCAGGAGAGTTCCAAATGTGTGTGGGTAGAATATATATCCCACTGGGGTAAAATTGAAAAAAGTTGAGAAAATTTTTTTATGGACTTAGTCATTTTTCCGGAGTTTATCAGACTTTCAGATAGGGCAAATGTCAGTGAGCATTCCGATTTCAGTTCCAGAGCGATTCGCCCAATGAGTCCTTGATATTTAGTTTTTTCAGCCAATATTTTGGATTTTTGAAAATTTCACTTTTGTGAAAATATCCACTAAATGAGGGAATAATATGTGTGAGGGTACCCCAGGAGAGTTCCAAATGTGTGTGGGTAGAATATATATCCCAATGGGGTAGAATTGAAAAAAGTTGAGAAAATTTTTTGGACTTAGTCATTTTTCCGGCGTTTATCAGACTTTCAGATAGGGCAAATGTCAGTGAGCGCTCCGATTTCAGTTCCAGAGCGATTCGCCCAATGAGTCCTTGATATTTAGTCGTTTTCAGCCAATATTTTGGATTTTTGAAAATTTCACTTTTTTGTGAAAATATCCACTAAATGAGGGAATAATATGTGCGAGGGTACCCCAGGAGAGTTCCAAATGTGTGTGGGTAGAATATATATCCCAATGGGGTAGAATTGAAAAAAGTTGCGAAAATTTTTTTTGGGACTTAGTCATTTTTCCGACGTTTATCAGACTTTCAGATTGGGCAAATGTCAGTGAGCGTTCCGATTTCAGTTCCAGAGTGATTCGCCCAATGAGTCCTTGATATTTAGTCGTTTTCAGCCAATATTTTAGATTTTTGAAAATTTCACTTTTTTGTGAAAATATCCACTAAATAAGGGAATAATATGTGTGAGGGTACCCCAGGAGAGTTCCAAATGTGTGTGGGTAGAATATATATCCCACAGGGGTAAAATTGAAAAAAGTTGAGAAAATTTTATTTTGGACTTAGTCATTTTTCCGGCGTTTATCAGACTTTCAGATAGGGCAAATGTCAGTGAGCGTTCCGATTTCAGTTCCAGAGCGATTCGCCCAATGAGTCCTTGATATTTAGTCGTTTTCAGCCAATATTTTGGATTTTTGAAAATTTAACTTTTTTGTGAAAATATCCACTAAATGAGGGAATAATATGTGTGAGGGTACCCCAGGAGAGTTCCAAATGTGTGTGGGTAGAATATATATCCCACGGGGGTAAAATTGAAAAAAGTTGAGAAAATTTTTTTTTGGACTTAGTCATTTTTCCGGCTTTTATCAGACTTTCAGATAGGGCAAATGTCAGTGAGCGTTCCGATTTCAGTTCCAGAGCGATTCGCCCAGTGAGTCCTTGATATTTAGTCGTTTTCAGCGAATATTTTGGATTTTTGAAAATTTCACTTTTGTGAAAATATCCACTAAATGAGGGAATAATATGTGTGAGGGTACCCCAGGAGAGTTCCAAATGTGTGTGGGTAGAATATATATCCCACGGGGGTAAAATTGAAAAAAGTTGAAAAATTTTTTTTTTGGACTTAGTCATCTATCTGGCGTTTATCAGACTTTCAGATAGGGCAAATGTCAGTGAGCGTTCCGATTTCAGTTCCAGATTGATTCGCCCAATGAGTCCTTGATATTTAGTCGTTTTCAGCCAATATTTTGGATTTTTGAAAATTTCACTTTTTTGTGAAAATATCCACTAAATGAGGGAATAATATGTGTGAGGGTACCCCAGGAGAGTTCCAAATGTGTGTGGGTAGAATATATATCCCAATGGGGTAGAATTGAAAAAAGTTGAGAAAATTTTTTTTGGACTTAGTCATTTTTCCGGCGTTTATCAGACTTTCAGATAGGGCAAATGTCAGTGAGCGCTCCGATTTCAGTTCCAGAGCGATTCGCCCAATGAGTCCTTGATATTTAGTCGTTTTCAGCCAATATTTTGGATTTTTGAAAATTTCACTTTTTTGTGAAAATATCCACTAAATGAGGGAATAATATGTGTGAGGGTACCCCAGGAGAGTTCCAAATGTGTGTGGGTAGAATATATATCCCACGGGGGTAAAATTGAAAAAAGTTGAAAAATTTTTTTTTGGGACTTAGTCATCTATCTGGCGTTTATCAGACTTTCAGATAGGGCAAATGTCAGTGAGCGTTCCAATTTCAGTTCCAGATTGATTCGCCCAATGAGTCCTTGATATTTAGTCGTTTTCAGCCAATATTTTGGATTTTTGAAAATTTCACTTTTTTGTGAAAATATCCACTAAATGAGGGAATAATATGTGTGAGGGTACCCCAGGAGAGTTCCAAATGTGTGTGGGTAGAATATATATCCCAATGGGGTAGAATTGAAAAAAGTTGAGAAAATTTTTTTTGGGACTTAGTCATTTTTCCGGCGTTTATCAGACTTTCAGATAGGGCAAATGTCAGTGAGCATTCTGATTTCAGTTCCAGAGCGATTCACCCAATGAGTCCTTGATATTTAGTAGTTTTCAGCCAATATTTTTTATTTTTGAAAATTTCACTTTTTTGTGAAAATATCCACTAAATGAGGGAATAATATGTGTGAGGGTACCCCAGGAGAGTTCCAAATGTGTGTGGGTGGAATATATATCCCACTGGGGTAAAATTGAAAATAGTTGAGAAAATTTTTTTTTGGACTTAGTCATTTTTCCGGCGTTTATCAGACTTTCAGATAGGGCAAATGTCAGGGAGCGTTCCGATTTCAGTTCCAGAGCGATTCGCCCTGTGAGTCCTTGATATTTAGTCGTTTTCAGCGAATATTTTGGATTTTTGAAAATTTCACTTTTGTGAAAATATCCACTAAATGAGGGAATAATATGTGTGAGGGTACCCCAGGAGAGTTCCAAATGTGTGTGGGTAGAATATATATCCCACGGGGGTAAAATTGAAAAAAGTTGAAAAATTTTTTTTTTGGACTTAGTCATCTATCTGTCGTTTATCAGACTTTCAGATAGGGCAAATGTCAGTGAGCGTTCCGATTTCAGTTCCAGATTGATTCGCCCAATGAGTCCTTTATATTTAGTCGTTTTCAGCCAATATTTTGGATTTTTGAAAATTTCACTTTTTTGTGAAAATATCCACTAAATAAGGGAATAATATGTGTGAGGGTACCCCAGGAGAGTTCCAAATGTGTGTGGGTGGAATATATATCCCAATGGGGTAAAATTGAAAATAGTTGAGAAAATTTTTTTTGGGACTTAGTCATTTTTCCGGCGTTTATCAGACTTTCAGATAGGGCAAATGTCAGTGAGCGTTCCGATTTCAGTTCCAGAGCGATTCGCCCAATGAGTCCTTGATATTTAGTCGTTTTCAGCCAATATTTTGGATTTTTGAAAATTTCACTTTTTTGTGAAAATATCCACTAAATGAGGGAATAATATGTGTGAGGGTACCCCAGGAGAGTTCCAAATGTGTGTGGGTAGAATATATATCCCAATGGGGTAGAATTGAAAAAAGTTGAGAAAATTTTTTGGGGGACTTAGTCATTTTTCCGGCGTTTATCAGACTTTCAGATAGGGCAAATGTCAGTGAGCATTCTGATTTCAGTTCCAGAGCGATTCGCCCAATGAGTCCTTGATATTTAGTAGTTTTCAGCCAATATTTTGGATTTTTGAAAATTTCACTTTTTTGTGAAAATATCCACTAAATGAGGGTATAATATGTGTGAGGGTACCCCAGGAGAGTTCCAAATGTGTGTGGGTGGAATATATATCCCACTGGGGTAAAATTGAAAAAAGTTGAGAAAATTTTTTTTGGACTTAGTCATTTTTCCAGCGTTTATCAGACTTTCAGATAGGGCAAATGTCAGTGAGCGCTCCGATTTCAGTTCCAGAGCGATTCGCCCAATGAGTCCTTGATATTTAGTCGTTTTCAGCCAATATTTTGGATTTTTGAAAATTTCACTTTTTTGTGAAAATATCCACTAAATGAGGGAATAATATGTATGAGGGTACCCCAGGAGAGTTCCAAATGTGTGTGGGTAGAATATATATCCCACTGGTGTAAAATTGAAAAAAGTTGAGAAAATTTTTTTATGGACTTAGTCATTTTTCCGGCGTTTATCAGACTTTCAGATAGGGCAAATGTCAGTGAGCGTTCCGATTTCAGTTCCAGAGCGATTCGCCCAATGAGTCCTTGATATTTAGTCGTTTTCAGCCAATATTTTGGATTTTTGAAAATTTCACTTTTTTGTGAAAATATCCACTAAATGAGGGAATAATATGTGTGAGGGTACCCCAGGAGAGTTCCAAATGTGTGTGGATAGAATATATATCCCACTGGGGTAAAATTGAAAAAAGTTGTGAAAATTTTTTTTTGGACTTAGTCATTTTTCCGGTGTTTATCAGACTTTCAGATAGGGCAAATGTCAGTGAGCGTTCCGATTTCAGTTCCAGAGCGATTCGCCCTGTGAGTCCTTGATATTTAGTCGTTTTCAGCGAATATTTTGGATTTTTGAAAATTTCACTTTTGTGAAAATATCCACTAAATGAGGGAATAATATGTGTGAGGGTACCCCAGGAGAGTTCCAAATGTGTGTGGGTAGAATATATATCCCACGGGGGTAAAATTGAAAAAAGTTGAAAAATTTTTTTTTTGGACTTAGTCATTTATCTGGCGTTTATCAGACTTTCAGATAGGGCAAATGTCAGTGAGCGTTCCGATTTCAGTTCCAGATTGATTCGCCCAATGAGTCCTTGATATTTAGTCGTTTTCAGCCAATATTTTGGATTTTTGAAAATTTCACTTTTTTGTGAAAATATCCACTAAATGAGGGAATAATATGTGTGAGGGTACCCCAGGAGAGTTCCAAATGTGTGTGGGTGGAATATATATCCCACTGGGGTAAAATTGAAAAAAGTTGAGAAAATTTTTTTTGGACTTAGTCATTTTTCCGGCGTTTATCAGACTTTCAGATAGGGCAAATGTCAGTGAGCGTTCCGATTTCAGTTCCAGAGCGATTCGCCCAATGAGTCCTTGATATTTAGTCGTTTTCAGCCAATATTTTGGATTTTTGAATATTTCACTTTTTTGTGAAAATATCCACTAAATGAGGGAATAATATGTATGAGGGTACCCCAGGAGAGTTCCAAATGTGTGTGGGTAGAATATATATCCCACTGGTGTAAAATTGAAAAAAGTTGAGAAAATTTTTTTATGGACTTAGTCATTTTTCCGGCGTTTATCAGACTTTCAGATAGGGCAAATGTCAGTGAGCGTTCCGATTTCAGTTCCAGAGCGATTCGCCCAATGAGTCCTTGATATTTAGTCGTTTTCAGCCAATATTTTGGATTTTTGAAAATTTCACTTTTTTGTGAAAATATCCACTAAATGAGGGAATAATATGTGTGAGGGTACCCCAGGAGAGTTCCAAATGTGTGTGGATAGAATATATATCCCACTGGGGTAAAATTGAAAAAAGTTGAGAAAATTTTTTTATGGACTTAGTCATTTTTCCGGCGTTTATCAGACTTTCAGATAGGGCAAATGTCAGTGAGCGTTCCGATTTCAGTTCCAGAGCGATTCGCCCAATGAGTCCTTGATATTTAGTCGTTTTCAGCCAATATTTTGGATTTTTGAAAATTTCACTTTTTTGTGAAAATATCCACTAAATGAGGGAATAATATGTGTGAGGGTACCCCAGGAGAGTTCCAAATGTGTGTGGATAGAATATATATCCCACTGGGGTAAAATTGAAAAAAGTTGAGAAAATTTTTTTTTGGACTTAGTCATTTTTCCGGCGTTTATCAGACTTTCAGATAGGGCAAATGTCAGTGAGCGTTCCGATTTCAGTTCCAGAGCGATTCGCCCTGTGAGTCCTTGATATTTAGTCGTTTTCAGTGAATATTTTGGATTTTTGAAAATTTCACTTTTGTGAAAATATCCACTAAATGAGGGAATAATATGTGTGAGGGTACCCCAGGAGAGTTCCATCTGTGTGTGGGTAGAATATATATCCCACTGGGGTGAAATTGAAAAAAGTTGAAAAATTTTTTTTTTGGACTTAGTCATTTATCTGGCGTTTATCAGACTTTCAGATAGGGCAAATGTCAGTGAGCGTTCCGATTTCAGTTCCAGATTGATTCGCCCAATGAGTCCTTGATATTTAGTCGTTTTCAGCCAATATTTTGGATTTTTGAAAATTTCACTTTTTTGTGAAAATATCCACTAAATGAGGGAATAATATGTGTGAGGGTACCCCAGGAGAGTTCCAAATGTGTGTGGGTGGAATATATATCCCACTGGGGTAAAATTGAAAATAGTTGAGAAAATTTTTTTTTTACTTAGTCATTTTTCCGGCGTTTATCAGACTTTCAGATAGGGCAAATGTCAGTGAGCGCTCCGATTTCAGTTCCAGAGCGATTCGCCCAATGAGTCCTTGATATTTAGTCGTTTTCAGCCAATATTTTGGATTTTTGAAAATTTCACTTTTTTGTGAAAATATCCACTAAATGAGGGAATAATATGTATGAGGGTACCCCAGGAGAGTTCCAAATGTGTGTGGGTAGAATATATATCCCACTGGGGTAAAATTGAAAAAAGTTGAGAAAATTTTTTTATGGACTTAGTCATTTTTCCGGCGTTTATCAGACTTTCAGATAGGGCAAATGTCAGTGAGCGCTCCGATTTCAGTTCCAGAGCGATTCGCCCAATGAGTCCTTGATATTTAGTCGTTTTCAGCCAATATTTTGGATTTTTGAATATTTCACTTTTTTGTGAAAATATCCACTAAATGAGGGAATAATATGTATGAGGGTACCCCAGGAGAGTTCCAAATGTGTGTGGGTAGAATATATATCCCACTGGGGTAAAATTGAAAAAAGTTGAGAAAATTTTTTTATGGACTTAGTCATTTTTCCGGCGTTTATCAGACTTTCAGATAGGGCAAATGTCAGTGAGCGTTCCGATTTCAGTTCCAGAGTGATTCGCCCAATGAGTCCTTGATATTTAGTCGTTTTCAGCCAATATTTTGGATTTTTGAAAATTTCACTTTTTTGTGAAAATATCCACTAAATGAGGGAATAATATGTGTGAGGGTACCCCAGGAGAGTTCCAAATGTGTGTGGATAGAATATATATCCCACTGGGGTAAAATTGAAAAAAGTTGAGAAAATTTTTTTTTGGACTTAGTCATTTTTCTGGCGTTTATCAGACTTTCAGATAGGGCAAATGTCAGTGAGCGTTCCGATTTCAGTTCCAGAGCGATTCGCCCTGTGAGTCCTTGATATTTAGTCGTTTTCAGTGAATATTTTGGATTTTTGAAAATTTCACTTTTTTGTGAAAATATCCACTAAATGAGGGAATAATATGTGTGAGGGTACCCCAGGAGAGTTCCAAATGTGTGTGGGTGGAATATATATCCCACTGGGGTAAAATTGAAAATAGTTGAGAAAATTTTTTTTGGACTAGTCATTTTTCCGGCGTTTATCAGACTTTCAGATAGGGCAAATGTCAGTGAGCGCTCCGATTTCAGTTCCAGAGCGATTCGCCCAATGAGTCCTTGATATTTAGTCGTTTTCAGCCAATATTTTGGATTTTTGAAAATTTCACTTTTTTGTGAAAATATCCACTAAATGAGGGAATAATATGTATGAGGGTACCCCAGGAGAGTTCCAAATGTGTGTGGATAGAATATATATCCCACTGGGGTAAAATTGAAAAAAGTTGAGAAAAATTTTTTTTGGACTTAGTCATTTTTCCGGCGTTTATCAGACTTTCAGATAGGGCAAATGTCAGTGAGCGCTCCGATTTCAGTTCCAGAGCGATTCGCCCAATGAGTCCTTGATATTTAGTCGTTTTCAGCCAATATTTTGGATTTTTGAAAATTTCACTTTTTTGTGAAAATATCCACTAAATGAGGGAATAATATGTGTGAGGGTACCCCAGGAGAGTTCCAAATGTGTGTGGATAGAATATATATCCCACTGGGGTAAAATTGAAAAAAGTTGAGAAAATTTTTTTTTGGACTTAGTCATTTTTCCGGCGTTTATCAGACTTTCAGATAGGGCAAATGTCAGTGAGCGTTCCGATTTCAGTTCCAGAGCGATTCGCCCTGTGAGTCCTTGATATTTAGTCGTTTTCAGTGAATATTTTGGATTTTTGAAAATTTCACTTTTTTGTGAAAATATCCACTAAATGAGGGAATAATATGTGTGAGGGTACCCCAGGAGAGTTCCAAATGTGTGTGGGTGGAATATATATCCCACTGGGGTAAAATTGAAAAAAGTTGAGAAAATTTTTTTTGGAATTAGTCATTTTTCCGGCGTTTATCAGACTTTCAGATAGAGCAAATGTCAGTGAGCGCTCCGATTTCAGTTCCAGAGCGATTCGCCCAATGAGTCCTTGATATTTAGTCGTTTTCAGCCAATATTTTGGATTTTTGAATATTTCACTTTTTTGTGAAAATATCCACTAAATGAGGGAATAATATGTATGAGGGTACCCCAGGAGAGTTCCAAATGTGTGTGGATAGAATATATATCCCACTGGGGTAAAATTGAAAAAAGTTGAAAAAATTTTTTTTTGGACTTGGTCATCTATCTGGCGTTTATCAGACTTTCAGATAGGGCAAATGTCAGTGAGCGTTCCGATTTCAGTTCCAGATTGATTCGCCCAATGAGTCCTTGATATTTAGTCGTTTTCAGCCAAGATTTTGGATTTTTGAAAATTTCACTTTTTTGTGAAAATATCCACTAAATGAGGGAATAGTATGTGTGAGGGTACCCCAAGAGAGTTCCAAATGTGTGTGGGTAGAATATATATCCCAATGGGGTAGAATTGAAAAAAGTTGAGAAAATTTTTTTTGGGACTTAGTCATTTTTCCGGCGTTTATCAGACTTTCAGATAGGGCAAATGTCAGTGAGCATTCTGATTTCAGTTCCAGAGCGATTCGCCCAATGAGTCCTTGATATTTAGTAGTTTTCAGCCAATATTTTGGATTTTTGAAAATTTCACTTTTTTGTGAAAATATCCACTAAATGAGGGAATAATATGTGTGAGGGTACCCCAGGAGAGTTCCAAATGTGTGTGGGTGGAATATATATCCCACTGGGGTAAAATTGAAAATAGTTGAGAAAATTTTTTTTGGACTTAGTCATTTTTCCGGCGTTTATCAGACTTTCAGATAGGGCAAATGTCAGTGAGCGCTCCGATTTCAGTTCCAGAGCGATTCGCCCAATGAGTCCTTGATATTTAGTCGTTTTCAGCCAATATTTTGGATTTTTGAAAATTTCACTTTTTTGTGAAAATATCCACTAAATGAGGGAATAATATGTATGAGGGTACCCCAGGAGAGTTCCAAATGTGTGTGGGTAGAATATATATCCCACTGGGGTAAAATTGAAAAAAGTTGAGAAAATTTTTTTATGGACTTAGTCATTTTTCCGGCGTTTATCAGACTTTCAGATAGGGCAAATGTCAGTGAGCGTTCCGATTTCAGTTCCAGAGCGATTCGCCCAATGAGTCCTTGATATTTAGTCGTTTTCAGCCAATATTTTGGATTTTTGAAAATTTCACTTTTTTGTGAAAATATCCACTAAATGAGGGAATAATATGTGTGAGGGTACCCCAGGAGAGTTCCAAATGTGTGTGGATAGAATATATATCCCACTGGGGTAAAATTGAAAAAAGTTGAGAAAATTTTTTTTTGGACTTAGTCATTTTTCCGGCGTTTATCAGACTTTCAGATAGGGCAAATGTCAGTGAGCGTTCCGATTTCAGTTCCAGAGCGATTCGCCCTGTGAGTCCTTGATATTTAGTCGTTTTCAGTGAATATTTTGGATTTTTGAAAATTTCACTTTTGTGAAAATATCCACTAAATGAGGGAATAATATGTGTGAGGTTACCCCAGGAGAGTTCCAAATGTGTGTGGGTAGAATATATATCCCACTGGGGTGAAATTGAAAAAAGTTGAAAAATTTTTTTTTTGGACTTAGTCATTTATCTGGCGTTTATCAGACTTTCAGATAGGGCAAATGTCAGTGAGCGTTCCGATTTCAGTTCCAGATTGATTCGCCCAATGAGTCCTTGATATTTAGTCGTTTTCAGCCAATATTTTGGATTTTTGAAAATTTCACTTTTTTGTGAAAATATCCACTAAATGAGGGAATAATATGTGTGAGGGTACCCCAGGAGAGTTCCAAATGTGTGTGGGTGGAATATATATCCCACTGGGGTAAAATTGAAAATAGTTGAGAAAATTTTTTTTGGACTTAGTCATTTTTCCGGCGTTTATCAGACTTTCAGATAGGGCAAATGTCAGTGAGCGCTCCGATTTCAGTTCCAGAGCGATTCGCCCAATGAGTCCTTGATATTTAGTCGTTTTCAGCCAATATTTTGGATTTTTGAAAATTTCACTTTTTTGTGAAAATATCCACTAAATGAGGGAATAATATGTATGAGGGTACCCCAGGAGAGTTCCAAATGTGTGTGGGTAGAATATATATCCCACTGGGGTAAAATTGAAAAAAGTTGAGAAAATTTTTTTATGGACTTAGTCATTTTTCCAGCGTTTATCAGACTTTCAGATAGGGCAAATGTCAGTGAGCGTTCCGATTTCAGTTCCAGAGCGATTCGCCCAATGAGTCCTTGATATTTAGTCGTTTTCAGCCAATATTTTGGATTTTTGAAAATTTCACTTTTTTGTGAAAATATCCACTAAATGAGGGAATAATATGTGTGAGGGTACCCCAGGAGAGTTCCAAATGTGTGTGGGTGGAATATATATCCCACTGGGGTAAAATTGAAAAAAGTTGAGAAAATTTTTTTTGGACTTAGTCATTTTTCCGGCGTTTATCAGACTTTCAGATAGGGCAAATGTCAGTGAGCGCTCCGATTTCAGTTCCAGAGCGATTCGCCCAATGAGTCCTTGATATTTAGTCGTTTTCAGTCAATATTTTGGATTTTTGAAAATTTCACTTTTTTGTGAAAATATCCACTAAATGAGGGAATAATATGTGTGAGGGTACCCCAGGAGAGTTCCAAATGTGTGTGGATAGAATATATATCCCACTGGGGTAAAATTGAAAAAAGTTGAGAAAATTTTTTTATGGACTTAGTCATTTTTCCGGCGTTTATCAGACTTTCAGATAGGGCAAATGTCAGTGAGCGTTCCGATTTCAGTTCCAGAGCGATTCGCCCAATGAGTCCTTGATATTTAGTCGTTTTCAGCCAATATTTTGGATTTTTGAAAATTTCACTTTTTTGTGAAAATATCCACTAAATGAGGGAATAATATGTGTGAGGGTACCCCAGGAGAGTTCCAAATGTGTGTGGATAGAATATATATCCCACTGGGGTAAAATTGAAAAAAGTTGAGAAAATTTTTTTTTGGACTTAGTCATTTTTCTGGCGTTTATCAGACTTTCAGATAGGGCAAATGTCAGTGAGCGTTCCGATTTCAGTTCCAGAGCGATTCGCCCTGTGAGTCCTTGATATTTAGTCGTTTTCAGTGAATATTTTGGATTTTTGAAAATTTCACTTTTTTGTGAAAATATCCACTAAATGAGGGAATAATATGTGTGAGGGTACCCCAGGAGAGTTCCAAATGTGTGTGGGTGGAATATATATCCCACTGGGGTAAAATTGAAAATAGTTGAGAAAATTTTTTTTGGACTTAGTCATTTTTCCGGCGTTTATCAGACTTTCAGATAGGGCAAATGTCAGTGAGCGCTCCGATTTCAGTTCCAGAGCGATTCGCCCAATGAGTCCTTGATATTTAGTCGTTTTCAGCCAATATTTTGGATTTTTGAAAATTTCACTTTTTTGTGAAAATATCCACTAAATGAGGGAATAATATGTATGAGGGTACCCCAGGAGAGTTCCAAATGTGTGTGGATAGAATATATATCCCACTGGGGTAAAATTGAAAAAAGTTGAGAAAAATTTTTTTTGGACTTAGTCATTTTTCCGGCGTTTATCAGACTTTCAGATAGGGCAAATGTCAGTGAGCGTTCCGATTTCAGTTCCAGAGCGATTCGCCCAGTGAGTCCTTGATATTTAGTCGTTTTCAGCGAATATTTTGGATTTTTGAAAATTTCACTTTTGTGAAAATATCCACTAAATGAGGGAATAATATGTGTGAGGGTACCCCAGGAGAGTTCCAAATGTGTGTGGGTAGAATATATATCCCACGGGGGTGAAATTGAAAAAAGTTGAAAAATTTTTTTTTTGGACTTAGTCATTTATCTGGCGTTTATCAGACTTTCAGATAGGGTAAATGTCAGTGAGCGTTCCGATTTCAGTTCCAGATTGATTCGCCCAATGAGTCCTTGATATTTAGTCGTTTTCAGCCAATATTTTGGATTTTTGAAAATTTCACTTTTTTGTGAAAATATCCACTAAATGAGGGAATAATATGTGTGAGGGTACCCCAGGAGAGTTCCAAATGTGTGTGGGTGGAATATATATCCCACTGGGGTAAAATTGAAAATAGTTGAGAAAATTTTTTTTGGACTTAGTCATTTTTCCGGCGTTTATCAGACTTTCAGATAGGGCAAATGTCAGTGAGCGCTCCGATTTCAGTTCCAGAGCGATTCGCCCAATGAGTCCTTGATATTTAGTCGTTTTCAGCCAATATTTTGGATTTTTGAAAATTTCACTTTTTTGTGAAAATATCCACTAAATGAGGGAATAATATGTATGAGGGTACCCCAGGAGAGTTCCAAATGTGTGTGGGTAGAATATATATCCCACTGGGGTAAAATTGAAAAAAGTTGAGAAAATTTTTTTATGGACTTAGTCATTTTTCCGGCGTTTATCAGACTTTCAGATAGGGCAAATGTCAGTGAGCGTTCCGATTTCAGTTCCAGAGCGATTCGCCCAATGAGTCCTTGATATTTAGTCGTTTTCAGCCAATATTTTGGATTTTTGAAAATTTCACTTTTTTGTGAAAATATCCACTAAATGAGGGAATAATATGTGTGAGGGTACCCCAGGAGAGTTCCAAATGTGTGTGGATAGAATATATATCCCACTGGGGTAAAATTGAAAAAAGTTGAGAAAATTTTTTTTTGGACTTAGTCATTTTTCCGGCGTTTATCAGACTTTCAGATAGGGCAAATGTCAGTGAGCGTTCCGATTTCAGTTCCAGAGCGATTCGCCCTGTGAGTCCTTGATATTTAGTCGTTTTCAGTGAATATTTTGGTTTTTTGAAAATTTCACTTTTGTGAAAATATCCACTAAATGAGGGAATAATATGTGTGAGGGTGCCCCAGGAGAGTTCCAAATGTGTGTGGGTAGAATATATATCCCACGGGGGTGAAATTGAAAAAAGTTGAAAAATTTTTTTTTTGGACTTAGTCATTTATCTGGCGTTTATCAGACTTTCAGATAGGGCAAATGTCAGTGAGCGTTCCGATTTCAGTTCCAGATTGATTCGCCCAATGAGTCCTTGATATTTAGTCGTTTTCAGCCAATATTTTGGATTTTTGAAAATTTCACTTTTTTGTGAAAATATCCACTAAATGAGGGAATAATATGTGTGAGGGTACCCCAGGAGAGTTCCAAATGTGTGTGGGTGGAATATATATCCCACTGGGGTAAAATTGAAAATAGTTGAGAAAATTTTTTTTGGACTTAGTCATTTTTCCGGCGTTTATCAGACTTTCAGATAGGGCAAATGTCAGTGAGCGCTCCGATTTCAGTTCCAGAGCGATTCGCCCAATGAGTCCTTGATATTTAGTCGTTTTCAGCCAATATTTTGGATTTTTGAAAATTTCACTTTTTTGTGAAAATATCCACTAAATGAGGGAATAATATGTATGAGGGTACCCCAGGAGAGTTCCAAATGTGTGTGGGTAGAATATATATCCCACTGGGGTAAAATTGAAAAAAGTTGAGAAAATTTTTTTATGGACTTAGTCATTTTTCCGGCGTTTATCAGACTTTCAGATAGGGCAAATGTCAGTGAGCGCTCCGATTTCAGTTCCAGAGCGATTCGCCCAATGAGTCCTTGATATTTAGTCGTTTTCAGCCAATATTTTGGATTTTTGAATATTTCACTTTTTTGTGAAAATATCCACTAAATGAGGGAATAATATGTATGAGGGTACCCCAGGAGAGTTCCAAATGTGTGTGGGTAGAATATATATCCCACTGGGGTAAAATTGAAAAAAGTTGAGAAAATTTTTTTATGGACTTAGTCATTTTTCCGGCGTTTATCAGACTTTCAGATAGGGCAAATGTCAGTGAGCGTTCCGATTTCAGTTCCAGAGCGATTCGCCCAATGAGTCCTTGATATTTAGTCGTTTTCAGCCAATATTTTGGATTTTTGAAAATTTCACTTTTTTGTGAAAATATCCACTAAATGAGGGAATAATATGTGTGAGGGTACCCCAGGAGAGTTCCAAATGTGTGTGGATAGAATATATATCCCAGTGGGGTAAAATTGAAAAAAGTTGAGAAAATTTTTTTTTGGACTTAGTCATTTTTCTGGCGTTTATCAGACTTTCAGATAGGGCAAATGTCAGTGAGCGTTCCGATTTCAGTTCCAGAGCGATTCGCCCAGTGAGTCCTTGATATTTAGTCGTTTTCAGCGAATATTTTGGATTTTTGAAAATTTCACTTTTGTGAAAATATCCACTAAATGAGGGAATAATATGTGTGAGGGTACCCCAGGAGAGTTCCAAATGTGTGTGGGTAGAATATATATCCCACGGGGGTGAAATTGAAAAAAGTTGAAAAATTTTTTTTTTGGACTTAGTCATTTTTCCGGCGTTTATCAGACTTTCAGATAGGGCAAATGTCAGTGAGCGCTCCGATTTCAGTTCCAGAGCGATTCGCCCAATGAGTCCTTGATATTTAGTCGTTTTCAGCCAATATTTTGGATTTTTGAAAATTTCACTTTTTTGTGAAAATATCCACTAAATGAGGGAATAATATGTATGAGGGTACCCCAGGAGAGTTCCAAATGTGTGTCGGTAGAATATATATCCCACTGGGGTAAAATTGAAAAAAGTTGAGAAAATTTTTTTAGGGACTTAGTCATTTTTCCGGCGTTTATCAGACTTTCAGATAGGGCAAATGTCAGTGAGCGTTCCGATTTCAGTTCCAGATTGATTCGCCCAATGAGTCCTTGATATTTAGTCGTTTTCAGCCAATATTTTGGATTTTTGAAAATTTCACTTTTTTGTGAAAATATCCACTAAATGAGGGAATAATATGTGTGAGGGTACCCCAGGAGAGTTCCAAATGTGTGTGGATAGAATATATATCCCACTGGGGTAAAATTGAAAAAAGTTGAAAAATTTTTTTTTTGGACTTAGTCATTTTTCCGGCGTTTATCAGACTTTCAGATAGGGCAAATGTCAGTGAGCGTTCCGATTTCAGTTCCAGAGCGATTCGCCCAGTGAGTCCTTGATATTTAGTCGTTTTCAGCGAATATTTTGGATTTTTGAAAATTTCACTTTTGTGAAAATATCCACTAAATGAGGGAATAATATGTGTGAGGGTACCCCAGGAGAGTTCCAAATGTGTGTGGGTAGAATATATATCCCACGGGGGTAAAATTGAAAAAAGTTGAGAAAATTTTTTTTTGGACTTAGTCATTTTTTCGGCGTTTATCAGACTTTCAGATAGGGCAAATGTCAGTGAGCGTTCCGATTTCAGTTCCAGAGCGATTCGCCCTGTGAGTCCTTGATATTTAGTCGTTTTCAGTGAATATTTTGGATTTTTGAAAATTTCACTTTTTTGTGAAAATATCCACTAAATGAGGGAATAATATGTGTGAGGGTACCCCAGGAGAGTTCCAAATGTGTGTGGATAGAATATATATCCCACTGGGGTAAAATTGAAAAAAGTTGAGAAAATTTTTTTTTGGACTTAGTCATTTTTCCGGCGTTTATCAGACTTTCAGATAGGGCAAATGTCAGTGAGCGTTCCGATTTCAGTTCCAGAGCGATTCGCCCTGTGAGTCCTTGATATTTAGTCGTTTTCAGTGAATATTTTGGATTTTTGAAAATTTCACTTTTTTGTGAAAATATCCACTAAATGAGGGAATAATATGTGTGAGGGTACCCCAGGAGAGTTCCAAATGTGTGTGGGTAGAATATATATCCCACGGGGGTAAAATTGAAAAAAGTTGAGAAAATTTTTTTTTGGACTTAGTCATTTTTCCGGCGTTTATCAGACTTTCAGATAGGGCAAATGTCAGTGAGCGTTCCGATTTCAGTTCCAGAGCGATTCGCCCTGTGAGTCCTTGATATTTAGTCGTTTTCAGTGAATATTTTGGATTTTTGAAAATTTCACTTTTTTGTGAAAATATCCACTAAATGAGGGAATAATATGTGTGAGGGTACCCCAGGAGAGTTCCAAATGTGTGTGGGTGGAATATATATCCCACTGGGGTAAAATTGAAAATAGTTGAGAAAATTTTTTTTGGACTTAGTCATTTTTCCGGCGTTTATCAGACTTTCAGATAGGGCAAATGTCAGTGAGCGTTCCGATTTCAGTTCCAGATTGATTCGCCCAATGAGTCCTTGATATTTAGTCGTTTTCAGCCATATATTTTGGATTTTTGAAAATTTCACTTTTTTGTGAAAATATCCACTAAATGAGGGA